>NC_139292.1:0-4800000 GCF_050947815.1 Fusarium sambucinum
ACCCTAACCCTAACCCTAACCCTAACCCTAACCCTAACCCTAACCCTAACCCTAACCCTAACCCTAACCCTAACCCTAACCCTAACCCTAACCCTAACCCTAACCCTAACCCTAACCCAATGCTTTACACACTTGTCGTACTGAACCGCACTATCTCCGTTATCAAAGGTTTTCGCAAAGCGCGTAGTTGGGATAAGAATTGCAGGGGTATTATCGACATCATCTGTCACCGGTGGTGGGTAGTTATATGCTTTCAATAAGTCATCCTAAATACATAAGCTAATAACCTCTCGCCAAGCCGCTGCTTGAAAATTTGAGCAGATAGTGGATATTGTCAGTCTACTGGAGAATATATATATGATATCCCTGAAGTGCACATGTATAGCCACGAAGTATCGGCATTTAGAACCCTTATATTACTTAGGAAGATAAAGTACTAGTAAGCATATGCTATTCCAAGAGGTGGGTCAGATCGATCGATGTACTTGGCTAAGAAAAAAATAAAGTTTGTATCCTTGTTTATTTCGGAGGCTAAGGCGACCGAAACGATCTATCAATCGGCCTTCGCTATTCCTAGAATGTCCGAGACACTAGCGCTATAAAGAGATGCGAGATCAATCCTGCTTTGTTGGGTCTCATAACACTTGTGTAAATGATCAGGGTAATAGCACAAGTATCACCACATCCGATTTAACCTCTGCGTCAGACGTGGTATTCGCATTTACAGACCCGACCGCAAAGGCACCTAAAACAAGTGGGAATGAGACTACAAATAGCAATGAACATAATGTTGTGAGTATATAAGGATACGTATTGGATAGAAGAAAATAGAACCGGCTTTACATTACATCCAGACCCTGTGACTGCCGACATACTTGCGTGTGGAGCAGGGATCAGATACTGTTCTGAGTGATGAAGCCTTGGCATTGATTTTGGTGCAAGGGAGTATTCAGCCAAATTCCAAGATTTTGCTTATCCCAGCGTTCTAAGTTTTGCTTTACCAAGGTCGGTTCGACCCATCGTACAATTCTCGCCCGTCAATCTCGAAACCGGGGACCTTAACTACCTGGAAACTACCCGTTTTGCTGACATCAGCGTTGAAGATAATGTCAACCAGGCCATTAACGCTCTGTTCGACAGAGATATGCGCAGCCTGACTTCCTAGATCAGTCTTCACCCACTGTTTCGCTAGTCAGTCACAGGACGCAAGAGCAATGAAAGAGAACTTACACCTGGGCAAACAGCAATGACAGTAAAGTCTTCGCTTTTGAGTTCGTGTGCATATTGCACAGTAAGCATGTTAAGGGCAGCCTTAGCTACCTTGTAGGCAGGCGTGGGCTGAAACATAAAGTAGCCGGCCATACCGATGGAGCCAAGAGTGGTGGAGCTGCGATGTATGTCAGTACACAATGCAGATGCAGAGACAGAACTGTGACACTCACATATTGATAATCTTCTTCTGGCTTCCTCTCCTCAGCAACGGTAGGAAAGTGCTCGTGACGTTATGGACGCCTATAACGTTGATGTTGTAAGTTTCTGCAAGATCAGACCTAGATGTGTAAGATTAGTCATGAGGGCAACCCAATTGGAAGTATGATCATTACTCACATATGCTCAATGCCGTCCTTAGTGTGGTTCATGATGCCGGCGTTGTTGATGAGTACATCCAGTCCATTGCTGCCGAGGGCTTTCTTGACCGTTTCGAAGGCTTGCTTCACACTCTGCTCACTCGTAACCTCGATAGGGACAAACTCGACACGGCCGTTAGACCCTGCGATCAGTTTCTTCAATGCGTCGGTTTCCTTTCGAGCGCCAGCAAAGATCTTGCCAACTTCGGAAGTAGGCTTGGATGCAAGTAGACCGGCAAGCGCAAGGCCGATGCCTCGGGAACAACCAGTAATGAGGTAAGAAGACATTTTTTTTCAGCTTGATTTATGCAAAAGTCTTTAGTAGTGAGTTTGTGAATGTTGTAAGAAAGATGTTGATTTGATTTGTGAATGAGAAAAGAGACACACTGCATCCGATACTTATAGAAAGCATCTATTTCATCCTGCCACAGTCGTCTTAGTTGTAGACTTGGGAACTAGCTCAAGAGCGATAGATTACAAAGAAAAAACACTAGTCAACTATGTGAAAGTTTCAATCGCATGGTATTGACTAATCTCGCACTTCGCACTCGGGCTTTGTACTTTCCTAAGTCCGTAAACACCAGAGCGAGCTATTAGTACTCCACCTGATTTGAAATGGACGAGTCCAAATTAACTTTAAGTTTTTTAAAGTTAGGTATTTAGTGGAAGGTGGCCTAATTTAGCTCGGACTTACTACTAACGGCAGGATGCCCGATCATTCTTCCACTATCCCCTATCCACTTAAGATTAAGGTACAGAGCTCTAGATTACTCGTATCGACAGGAAAAAGCACGGGATGGGTTTGACTTCTAAATCCTTGTTCTAGGGAACTGGCTATGGATATGATCTGAATAGTGGCATAGTTCAATTCTCAAAAAGTCACAGACACCACTCGATGTAACCGCCCAATTGATATCACCATCATTATGCCTCAATCAATGAGTAGCGTTGTGGACGCATTGCGCAAAGCCATATATCAACTTGACTATTTACAACACGCTGCCTTAATCGCAGTAAAAACACAGTAAATAAAGCTGGTAAGTCGGACGTTCATCAACAGGGCCTCCAAATCAGCTGACCAGGAAGTAATGTCTTGATTCTGGTTCATTGTCCTTATATCATTCAGCCTCTATGGACGAATAAGTTATGTGTCTTGGAAGAGTCTTTGTCCCGGAAGGGTTTGAAAGATCTAGGCAATTGGGTCAAGCGCTTGAGTATTTACCCTTGAACATACCTAGGTCCCACAGGATCTTCAGACAATTGCATCATCACAATGTTTGTGGGGGGCTGGACGGGGCTGAAGTAATGCTAGCGGTCTGTGCTTTGCTCACAATAATAGCAAGCATCGTCCTTGGCCAGGATCTCGGTCTCGGTCTCGGTACTCTTAAGTTTGCCGACAAAAAGTCTACGCCATTTCATGCTAGTGGTCCGAGAGACATGGACTTTGAAAGTTTCCGGAACTTTTTATTTCCACAGCCACCTTCATCTTCGTCGCTACTACCGGCGAGCCGGCGTCCCAGTTTGAATCAGAGAGTGTGAGACATGCTTCCCACGCGTTGACAGACGCGCCTCCAACTCCAGCGAGCGACTTTGAAATAGTTTACGGGCCAAACAACATTACCGGACTCAAAATGGGTACTGCATTGATGCTGAAACCAAGAAAGAAACAGGTTATAATGCTAACTAACAATAATCTGACGATCTCTCGTGCCCTGGTAGATGATCCGTGTATCTCAAGAGCCCCAACCTTGTTCGAGAATCTTTTCAGCCGTTAAAGGCTCAATGTCAGGAAAAGCATCATTCAGTGTCTTCTTAGACTTAAAATCGAATTGGCCATTCTCAAACATAGTGCCAAAGTACGCCAGCATGGATTGAAGCACCTCCTTGGGGACAAAGTCATAGGCGTACTTATGGGCTGGGAGTTCAGTTATCTTCCCCTCCCGCAGCTGCTCAACGGAATCATACGTAACGTTGAATTTAGTCCCTAACGGCGTTAGTCGGGAAACAGAGAAGATCTGTGGGGTAAAAGCGGAATACCCTTTGCTTCCTCAGCAAGCTTGAGGAACTCATTCCAGGTCAGTTTATCGCCGATAACGTACGACTCTTTCTCCCACTTGTCTAGGCCTAGCAGTCTTGCTGTATACCTTGCAACATCAAAACTATGTGTAAAGACCACTGGTACATCCCCAGAACCGGGAATGCCAACAGAGTTGTTTGCAATATCTAGGACAAGGGTAGTGGGCTGGAGGTATGAAGTAACTTTAGGCATGCCAAAATAATCAAGGAAGAAGCCGTTCAAGACGGCAGTCCACTCTAGCGATTTAGTTGTTTCTAGTTCTTCTCGTGACAGAATCTTCCCCGTGGCAGGATAGAAGGAGGATTGTCTAGAGGTGGATCTATATCAGTAGTTGTTATTCGAGCAGGGTAGGGTGGCTAATTAGAATATCCAAACACTCACTCCTTCCCGTAGGTGGCGCCAAATACGCTGGCAATGAATCTCTTGGTGACAGACGACTGTTCGGCGGCTTGGATGAGGGGCAGCTCCGCGTCTGGAAGCGCCGATCCGCCCAGGCCGATCGCAGAGACGAGAGTATCGATGTTGTTTTTCTCGAGCACCTCGATAATGCTAGACACGCTGGAATAGTCCACAGGTACAATTCGGACCCCTAAGGTCTTCTCGAGCCCCGGGTTTTCCTATGGTCGGTCAGGAAAGAATATGGTCATTGAGGTGGAATGCGTACTTTTCTTGACAGAACAATGACCTCGTACTTGCCCAGTGCTACAATGGCTTCGGTGATAGCACGACCAAGGCTGGCAGTTCCACCAGAGACCGCAACGACGGAAGTCATGCTGGAGAGGGGAGGTGTGATAACGGGGTAAATGAGATGGAGGAGGAAGTCTATGCGTCGGGCCCAAGTCGGAGAAGATAGAATATGGATATTGTAAGGAAACTAGAGGATATATACGGATTTGACCGACGGGAGCGGCATCTGTATCCTGCGATTAGTCACTCGTATTTATGGACAATACTCCCACATCGTCCACCATTGCGTCAGACCAATAGTAAATGACGGGCCGTCCTTGGAGTACAAAAGCAGTGTACTATGACCCTGGACCAAGATCACATATGGCGAAGAAGCAAGTGGCTCGCAAGACCAGAGGCCGAACTAAGGCGGGCTCAGCTAGCCAACTGTGGTGATGAGGCTAGCACAGTGGTGTGAGTTTAACGATGGACTTTAGGACCGTGGCAATGACGCAAAGGATTTGCGTGTTGTCATGCTAGATCGGGTAGTAAAGCGTTTAGAGCGAAGAGTATAGTGTCCGCGATTCTTCAGCCACTTATAATTAAATGTGAAAATGGAGTGGGTGGGGTCCTCTGCAGTTTACTAGCAAGGCCTCTCTGGTGTCATCAACATCCTTTGTCCTCTTCATCAATTCTTGCTTATCTATATCTACGCTCAATATATGTATACAGTATAATACAACGCAAAGAGGACAATTCGACATTATTACGCCTATCCAGCCATTCTTGGTTAGCGCTAGCGCTCCGCTCGGCCCCACACGTAGCCATGCAAGTCGGACAGAAACGGACTTTTGAAATTGTCCAGAGGACGAGTACGGAGTAGCTCCACCAAAGTTAACCTTCCAGGCGGAATGAATTTCCCATGTTTACAAGCATGGATCAATAGGATGTTTTGGTATTCCCATAGTTCTTCCCTTTCATTTGCGAGTCCCTTCCCCCCTTCGACAGTATTGTGACTATGACTAGTTGGTCCCGTTATGATACCGCCGAGGAAAGGCTTCCCGATGGCATGATTTCTGTTGCGTATGACGCCGATACGGAGATATACACGTACTGTGATAGTGATGGTGGCATGTGGGAAAGTCCTCGCGGATGCCGGTATGGCCATCTAGCCCGTGTTTCTCCCGACGCTCCAACTCTGCCCTCGATCTGGCTTCCTACCGATGTCGACTACCCTGAACCAGATCTCCTCGACGATTATTCTGAAGGTGATGAAGCCGCTCCATCACACAGAATTGGAACACCTAGCCAGGAGACCTCGACGCTATCGCGCCCAACCGAGGCCAACGGGGCCGACAATCATCATGACAACAAAGTTTCCGACTGTCGAAAGTCCTTTACTCCACAGAAGGCGGAGGGTATACCAAGATCGGTACCGCGAAGCAGCGTTCTCTCTAAACTTTACTCGATCCTGCGGGTTTCGCCTTCAACTTCCCGAAAGATTAAGGGCAACGAACATGAACATGAAGGATCTCGAAGGGAGGTTAGTGGTTAGAAACAGCTGCCTCGCATGTCGTCATCGACTTAGCTGCGGAAGATTTAAACAGAGTTGATGGGGCAGTGAGAGATTCGATAATAGGAGTGGATGGAATGGGGTATGATTTCTGAGAAGTATACAGCTTCAGTGATCTCAGTCAGTCCAGTAATACATATTATGTCTTTAGTAAATTCGATCACCCGCGTACCAGATCTCAAAGTCTGGGTTCACTGTTGTCTCGATTGCTTGTATTTCTGCCCGCGGCGTCATCTTTGTTGATGGGTGCACATGGAATGATCAATGAACCTGGCTACACACATGTTGTCAAGGCCGAGTTTTAGAAATAGTACTATGTTTGTCGTGCAGGAAGGAGAGATGAAGTCAATCTGCGCCAAGATGGTAGAACAAAGGCAAAAAAGAGGTATCAGGGAGGGGAGGAAAACGAAAACAATGTGGGCTATAGGACAGAGTGCGGAGAAAGTAGCGCCGAGGACCAGAAGTGCAACAATGGCGACACAGTAAGCTGTATGCCTCAGTTCCATGTTCTCACCAGAACTAGCCAGCTCATACAATGCAGTTTCGCTTGTCATCGTTTGAATAAGGGGATCTGATTGCCTAGTCCAATTAGTGCACTTGTATATAGCCCGCCCAAGTCTGGGAGGCTCTGGGAACGAGAGCTGTCTTGTTGGCAAGTGACAAGGTTGACTCAACTGAGATGACCATGTCCCACGATGAGCCAGGTGTGTTGTTTTGGGTATCTTTGTATGGTGAGTTTGGATACAGATCCTTTTGGCCATCCGCCATACCATAATCCCTTGATAATGACTGGTACTTGAGGACTTGGCTTAGAGAAACGGCACGGTTAGTCTTTTTTTATCGTGGTCATCCCATGACACGCATTTCATATTAAGCCCTCAGCAAGGACTGCCTAGCTCATAGCCTGGAGTAAGTCAGGCGATCGGGTGCTACAATTCCAACTACTAGGACCCACAGTAATTCATAGCTATTGGCCCGGTATCCATGTACCCTTGCTGACAGCTGACATGCATGTTTAAAAAGCGTGATGCGGCTTCACGACAGATTGTCATCAATCCATAGTTTATTACCTCCAGATGCTGACCTTCCTTACAACACTCAGAAATGGACGCTATAGTCCAGTGGGGTGCGGGTCCAGCGTCAGTAAGCTGTCATTGTAATTATAGTTTTATTTCTAGAGCGCCATAAGCATCATGCTGCTGTTTTGACCGAGATACATAATAACCACCTCGACCCGTTTAAGTGGCACGAGGCAAAGTATGGCCGGCTTACAAGTGCTATGTTCCTGCATGGGGCTGATTATGTTTTCGTCACCATGACTGAATTGCTATAAAAACATCGAGGACAGTGCTCACCGTTCGCCACTCGGTACACCCCTCCATATGGTTCGTGCGCTGGAAATTGAAGAGAGTGCGTAAATGGACAACAGACTTCGATTTTTACTGTACATATGTTTACTTTATAGGCGGGTCTGATATCTATTTTAGGAGGTGAAAATTGCCTCCAAGGCATTTTTAGCTCATGGGAAATTGTATCTCTAAGTATACCGGCTAGTTCCTAGAATGTCCCAGTAGAGACTTTGCAGGGATTTGACACCCAGGATGTCTATCAACCTTTCCTTTCTAGAATACATCGGAATCCAGAATAAATATTGATTGTTGACTGATAAGACCGGCTCTATGACTCTCCGTATGGAATTCCGTCATATGCCATTATTCATACCCCTTGAATCCTGTAAACGATCTTCTACGGTGTACATATTTGTAGGATTCCCACATAGCTCATAGATACTGTGCGACAAACAGCTCAGGAGATT
Source organism: Fusarium sambucinum (assembly GCF_050947815.1). Lineage (NCBI taxonomy): Eukaryota > Fungi > Ascomycota > Sordariomycetes > Hypocreales > Nectriaceae > Fusarium > Fusarium sambucinum. The sequence goes on from NC_139292.1 coordinate 7,761, forward strand.
CGGAAGAACTAGTCTGTGGCAAGCCAGAAACCGGTACTCCCTGTGGCATCATGATGAGCGATGGCACATTCCCAAGCGCATTCTCTCTGTCCATAGCACCTGAGTAGGTCGGAGGCATAGTGGAGTAGTTTGTGTGATTCTGTCGTTGAGAATAGAACGCATTCAATGGTTGATTGATGTCCGACGACGAGAATTCGGCTCCTGACAGACTGGAATAGCCTGGAAATTGGAAATCCCCATCTGAGAAGCCTAGATTCGGCACGGATTGCGTTTGCTCGTCTTTTAGAAAGATTTCTCGTAAATTATTGATATAGATTCCGAGTTCGGGCATTGGCCAGATCTCAGTTATGGCTTCGACGAGTGTTATAGGTTTTTTAAGGTGTTTGCTCGCGTCCATATTAAAGTCCGGGTCGGAAGAAGTAGTCAAGTCCTCAATAACAGGTTAGTATAATTTCGTAATAACTGTATTTGGCTCCTTACCAAGTAAAGGGCTATGCAAGAGAGACTGCAATAAACGGAAAAACCAAGCCCCCCTTGCATGCACTGAAGTCCTGCCAGGCTGAATTTATCCACAGTGGCTTCTTGTAGGCGGCATAAAGCTTGGGCAGAGCTATGACAGATCTTCGCATGGTATTTCCACATCCCACTCTCATAGAAAGAATTAGGGGAGGCTAGCATGTAACGGTGATAGAGAAGCAAGGCTAGGTAATAGCAAGTATGCAGGTTACCAATGAAGTGCGAGGGGATGTCAGGGGGTGACCCGTCCAATGGAAATGGAACGACCAAATTGCGCGGTAAATGTTCCAACCAGGTAGTGAGGTTGGCTTCTATTTGCTGTGATTCGAGGTCGAAAACGCAATTATTTTGCTTCCGGAGTCTTGTGTGGACTTCACTCATCTCAGCGATGGACCGTGCCACCTGCGCAAGAAAGGTGAAATTATATGAGGTATAGCAGTCAGGGTCGCCCGATGGAGATACGAATGTTGGTGGAGATAAGTCTTTTAAATCATGTGTGACAGCGTGATCGTACCGACCTTGAGTTCGTATTCGTCAGCTATTATGTCGGCGACCTTTGTTTTCCAATCAATTACCTTGCGGAGCACCGACCATCACTTCACACACGAATATTACCCGCCAGATTTGTGTCCGAAGGCGGCAGTCAGGCAGAATGTGAGAGCATGGACGACCTGCTTGATGATGCTTGAAATGCTCGTCCAAGCCCAGATCTTTGCCCATCTGGATGCACTGAACGACTGTCGTCCAGGAGCGATAGTAGTATCCTTGTCGAGTTACAGCTTCGCGAGCCTTGAGTATCATGAGCAGAGCCTGCAGGGTGCTCAACCTTGGAGCGTCCATGAAATAATCTAGATGTTCTACAACACAGTTAGCTCTTTACATGATCAGTCACCAGTAACTGATGCCGTTTGGAGGAACGTACTGGAAAATAAGGCAAGCCATTGCTGGCCCTTGGTCGACTCCTCCGCTAGTCGTCCGCTGATGGCAAAGATAGCCTCCAGAATCAGCGGAGATATCGATTCTCTATCGGTATACCATTGTTGATAGAAAATCCCCTTGGATAAGACGGGTACATAGGGGTGCACGTGTGTAAAGTACAGATCAAAGTAACGGAGTGCCGTTTCTTCGTCCGGCATCATCTCGAGTGGTATACTAACCTTCCGGCCAGGTGTTGGCATTATAATTGGGAGTAAACTCTCGTGCTCGTCGAAGTCTTCGATAACGGGCACTTCTCCTTGCCTGGTATCTACGTTACTCCTAAGGTATGGAGCTACGTATCAGGATTAGGGTAGTTCTAGGAGCACGCGTGAGAAAAAGTGGGACTCACCTGTCCCTGTAACATCGATAGCGAATGGTCCTAAAACATGTGAAAGGGTAAAGGCAGTATCGCTTTCTTGTTGCATAAAGTTCCTGGAGGGAGCTAATTGCCAAAACTCATTTGTGCTGCCCTCAGCATCATGTATTGCAGCCTCCGAAGGCTCCTCGGCCATTGCGATTTGAGGCTGCGTATGCATCTCCAGAGACTGACCTGACGTATCATCAGCCGCAATGGTGGAAGCATTTGAGGTACCAGCGCCGTGAGGACTGCTCATTCTCCGGCAATGGACTTTGCGCCGGGTGCACGACGAACACGGCCAATTATTAGTCTTTACACCATCGCACTTGATCTTGCGTCTCCGACAGGCTTCGCAAGCCCGGATACCTAGGGTTTGCAGGTTAGTGCATAGATATACAAGATGTGACAGCGGAATGTGTTATCTCCTACCATGCCATCGCCTATGATGTGTCTCCCTACCGTTGACGAAGGTATATGCTGCATTGACTCGTCAGCATGGTTCAACCAAAACCTGTCAAGGTTGATCGTAGCATGAATATCATGCACTCGTCCATGTCTTACTGCGTTTCTCCCTAGTCTTCTCTGGCATGAGTGAAAATGAAGCCATGTTAAATCAGAAGATCATACAAAAAGGAGACGAAGAAGTTGACGTTGGTATGATGCCTGATGCACTCTGCACTTCGGGCCAGGAGATGAGGGTTATATAAGAATACTGGTGGTATCACCGTCAAACCTGAGCTTTGAACGTAGTGTCGTCGTACAAAAATAGCAATGGGTCGCTTTAAGGAAAGCTGAGTGTTTGCCTGAGGTGATGATGAGGGAATGCGCAATGAGAAGAAACAGATAGCGGTTGATAGGCGGCAACGAGATCGGAAAGGGGGGTGGAAGCGGCGTTTTAAATACTTGTAAGCTGACGGAGCAAACGAGGCCCAGACTAACCTAAAATTAGAAAGAAAGGATGTGAGCAGGGGAGACTGCTTGCCTTCCACTGTCCAGTATCGTTGCAGGTGTAGGGCCGCCCTTATCTATCAACTATCTACACTTCGTTTGCTTCGGGTAAAACGGCTGTAGAAATTTCCTGTTCTGTCAAGACTCTTGGTTCATGAGGCGCGCTTCTTATGGTACTATACTACTATAAAGCTGTATTCTAGCAACATAAGTAGGATTGACGATATATAACTATCTGTTGTGTTCTCTTTAAAGTCTCTCGCCGTGCAGAAATACATGAATATTGTAAGAAACAGATCATACTGACAAACGTGTAGTACAATTTATTGGCTGTATGTGGAAGATGTCTGTAGGACGATACCTCATATTTTATGGTAAAGCATTCAATTCGCTTGCTAGTTTATATCACTGGGACTTTTGGTTAAACCAGTACCGTTATGGCGATCGAGAAGAAACAGTCCAAGAATTAAGGAGTATGCATGTTGCCCTAAGTTATGCCTTGTTCTCGGGACTTGCCTATTAACTTTACTTTTGGTGCAGTCTCATACTAACTGTTTTCTCTACAATCAGTTCCATGAGTTACAATGCTTGCGTATCTGTGAGTCGAACAGGTCTTTATATAGCACTTACTAAGTAAGTAGAAGAGGACCGAGATAAGACGGTGATAAATATCAACCGAGGTCATTATCTTATCAAACTCTGAGCTCCTTTCCCTTTAGGTGGATGATTTGTTTTACTTCGTAAGGAAGAATCAAGTCTATCTAGTTATAATAATATAATATGTAGCTGGCTCCCTCCCTAAGCATATCAATCTACGTATAACTAATATAAAGGAAGTTTTAATAATAGACATCAGTACAGGGAATGATAACCATTTGTAAATGCACACGCGGAGAGTCAGCCAGGCATCGATTTTATCATGTTCTTAAGCTTTCCATCTTAAATCCCTTCCCAAGCCACCATTACAGTTTTGATCAGCAGGTTCAAAGCTTCATCAGAAACCAGGTGGGAAGCGGATTCGGAGCGTATCATATATCTATTCTTGCAGAATTATCATTAGATTCTTAATGGTATCTAGTTCAGGGTAATAAGGGAAATCCCTCCTCTCTATGCTCTTTTCTTTAGCCAGTCTTGTACAGTCTTCGATCGGAAGGTGCGGACGTTGTTATTCTGAAGGGTCTCTCCCTTCCCGATTGATTCTTGAAGTTACACATCCAGATATCCCCTGATATACCTTGCCATAACTCCCCTACATTGAGCGTCATTATCCCCGTCCAGAGAGACGATTTTAGACGGTTTTATATAGTTAATTGCGATAAGGAATACGGTAGGGTATCTTAAGGGTCGTCTGCGAGGATGGATCTTATCCTTATTAAGTCTCTCGCCCTATGGTACCATCAGAATAACCTTCTGAAATACAAACATACTGGTCTATAAAATATCCACTTGGTATAATTGCCGTCTCTACGGTCGATTAAAGGCTCGTCAGAAAAAACCACCAACTATACCATAATGTTAAGCATTTATTGCAATGTCTATCTATGAAGGATTTCCTTATTTCAGCGACTTTTACAGTAAGAAATAGCCGTCGAAGTGCGTTTCTATGTTGAATGCCCTACAACATATGATGATTGAAATGTGGGCCTGAGATTGAGGCGGTTGAGGTAGATCTGGAGAATGTCGCGACTTTTGCACGGAAGTGTAGAATTGATTCGGGCAAAGAGCTGGTACTTATCGTGAGCCTTACCTTGATGAGTTAGATACGTTTGGGAGACCCTGCTCTGTGCAGGTATTCACTGATGAGTTTGAACATAAATTGAACCACATAGCTTAAGATCTAACGAAGTATTCTCGCAACTAACAAGTAGTGTGCAGCAATAGTTGACTTGGAGAGTCCATAAAAGAATGTATGCATCGAGCACACAGAAAAGTTCATGCTTTTATTGATGAACCTCATATCTCATACCCTCTCATCTTTCCCTATGTATTTTATCGAATTCAGCGATCAATTTGTCACTTACTTCGGAATTATGCAGCCACATATTCTCTTGGCTGGGCCTGCCTTGGAACTCAATTAGGTACTTGGCCTCATCGCTGCCATGATGATCTTGTTCCAACAGTCTGATCCCACTGAAAAGACCGCCATGCATTGCATGATTCCTTTCAAACTCAATAACTAGCTCGGTACTAATGTCGTCTTGCTCCACCCAGGAATTCTCTTCTTGCGGGTAGCCCTTCCATTGAACGAGGTATTCATTCTTTGACCCTTTCCGCCGAGCTAGCAATGCTTCGACCTCAAATTCATCTTGATCCTCGGTAGTTGGACCTGTAAGCTTCGCTAATTTACTAAAGTACCTAGCCCTGATGGCTGCTTCGGTACGGTCTGGTAAGGCCTTAAAGATCTCGGGCCATCCCGCATTGCGTTGCTTTAAGGTCACTATTGTGCTGTCTTCGGATGAAGTCCAGCTTTTTCTTGGCCCGTTCGCTGATAGCCTGCCAGTTCGAGGTTTGCGCGAAGATAATTTCCGTCGCTTACCAGCCTTTTTAGATATGATATCAAAGGTAGCTAAGCTCAACTCGATTCGTGAGCGGTCGGTTGTATGGGGCGCAAGGTACGGAAGTGAGGTCTCTTCGCAGCGCCCGGTTACACAAAACGTCTTTCTTTCTCCAATTCGAACGTACTTGAGTATTGCTTGATGGATAGGGAATTCTTTGAATTCCGCGTATGATTGCTGACTCTCGTCAGGCTGATATGGGATGTGATACGTGGTGCCGCTATCCCCTCCAAGACTCCGTGGCGGGCAACTCGACCGCGTCGCGTGCTTCAGCTCAGTTCGTGCAGCTCCCCTGTCACTGGTCCTGGAGTCAATTCCAGCGACAGACTGGCAACGCTTACGACAGTGGGTGTGCTCATCGTAATCGTTGTCTCGACATGCAAGCAGACGATTAGCGGTAGAAGGTTTGCTTGACGTCGCAACGCCGCTTCCCTCGAGTGATGGCAATGTCTGTTCGGAAACATTCTTGCGGGCTTTGGAAGGGGCACTATTAATGTTTTGGCTGTAGTGCGACGAACTGGATTGTCTATCTTGATCCGCTGCGACTTCGACGTCAGGTCGGCCAATTATGGCCGTCTTGTCGATCCCTGAGGGCAAAGTACTGGGTTGCATAGCTTGGACCTGCTCTTCCGGTGGACTATGAGCATTTGAATTACCGGGATCCTTTGCTATCCTCTCTAGAAGTTGGTCTGTGGTTCTGTTGGGGTTTGCCAAGACCGGCGTATTTGACCTTGTGGTTTCTGGAATTTTAACTTGTAAAGCTGGCCTGGGTGGCAACGGATCTCTGAGAAATACGCTGTTACTATAACTAGTCGGAGCTGGGTTCCCTAACGTGGGATTTGGCGATGGGGGGATCGGTGATTTGGAGACATTCGTGACTACGGAGACATGACTGAGGCTGCTCTGATCATTCCCAGGGTTACAGGGGGGTTGGCATACTGTTTCTTTCGTTAGCCCTATGTTTTGCATCGATTTGAGAATTCAAACTCTGTCAAAACTCACTGGTCGGTCCCTGCCTCGGTTCTGAACTATGGCGCGTAGAATTGGGTGAGTCATGGGTTCGGAGAGGTACGTGTTGGGGGGGAAGTCCAACATCCGGATATCCTGCACCATGGCTGTCGATTGGCGGCCTGGCTTTGGGTAGAGCTGTAGTAACTCTGGCTGTTAAAGTATCCGCGTTTGTAGCATGGGGAAGCGGAATGCAGCTTGGGGTGGATAGCAACTCATGCGTTGTTCTCCCAAATCTTCCCCGAGGAAAGAGAGGTGATGTTGGTGCGGATTTTAGACTAGGAGGAGGAGGAAGACAAAGAGAAATAGTACGATCTTTGGGGGAGTGATGATGAATGGAGTGAACCGGCTTTTGCGGGAGGGTAGGCGGTTTTGGGGGAAGATGTTGTGTGGTAGAGGATGGCAGGGAGTGTGAAGGAGGGACTGGTGGTAACGAAGGGAGTTGATGTGAAGGGAGTAGGTGACTGAGAGTGCTCTGCTGGGGTTTTCCAGGAGTCGTGGGGGAGAAGAAGAAAACATTATCAAGGTTGATAGGTTTGTAACTACGCTGGCTCAAAGGCGCGAACATGATGCGAAAGCTGGGAGCAATGTATCGTCTGCTTGTCAAGATAAAAATGAGGAAGGAGTTCTGTGAACGCTGGTTACGAAGCGGTTTGATATACCAGTGCGGCAGGTCGACTTTATATAGTGCTGCTGAGCGACCGTCCCATGGCACATGGGCAAGATCGTCGAGTCCAGGTACAATGTTGCGTATGTCGTAACCTGCTTATCGGCACCACGACAGCTTTTGACGCGTAGCATATTCATGCATACCTAACGCGGGCAACACCTTGTTAAGGTAACCAACCTGTAAGAATATTCAGCGTCAAGGTTTTCGATCCTTGCCTTAGCGATTTATACAGTCTTTGTTGGTTCAAGACTTTGGTGGCACTTTTGCGCGGAGGCGTGCCATAAACGTCCACACTTCCGACAGGTAGAAGCCGGAGGAAATCCTACCTCAGAGGAACCAAGCTCCTGACGGTTCTTAAGTCAAGGTATTTCGGAATAATAGTATAACTTGACCATGAGTCTCCAGATAAAGGCGATGACGCAATTAACGGTCGGCATGGAGGGGGGTCAAGGCAGTACCTGATATTGGTACCATAGGCATACGAGAAGGGGCGACTTGACAGCCGCTCGGATCTCTTGAGCCGTGCCTCCCCCCTTACCCGTTCCCATACGTAGGTTCCTTGCGGTGAACCTAGCTCAACCTGTGTTACTGACTAATATGAGAACCTGAATAGTAACAGTGATGCATAAGTCGTCGGCCATCTCCCGCATATCCTCATCGTATATATCCGATACCCTGATACAGATGAGGGTGCCAAGCCATTGATAGTGGGGCCTCGCTCACAGCGCCCATACGGCGTGCAATGCGAAGGATAAGGCAAGTGTGACGGGTGGTGTTTCCAAGGTAATACACTAGTCCCTACTGGGTGTATGTTGGTAGGATTGTAGGATGCAGTCTGAGCGATAACGAAGATGTCACGTCTCTTAATAGTCAATAGAGCGGGTTAGGCGTATTGAGGTAAAGAAGTTGTATTGATAGCTGTTGAGTTAGAGTCTACGAAAGTACTAATGGGTGTTGTTAATATACGTGGTAAGTTATCTGAATGATCACGGTTGAGGACATGATCCTGTGGTTGCGATCACGGTTGGCATTGTGATCCAGCAACTGGGATCACGGTTCCAGTCGTGAGCGTGTGCATGCTTTCCTGCGATAAGATGGAAAGTGGTACACGTGATGTAACCGCTAGGGTCGTAACAGCAAGGCCTAGACTTGAAAATTGCGTATCATCCTCTCCCCACGATTCATACTTCGTCGGCGAGACGTACCGGTCTCTATGGAGAAAGCGCAGACAAACATGTGAACAAAGACTACCGTAGTAAAATTCGCACATCGCACATCCCATATCCCACATCCCACATTCCGCCCAATGGAGTATGGAGAAAAAAACAACCAATGGCGAGCTTGGAAAGGCGCATCAGCGCCGTCGCAGCGACGTCGCCGGTCGGGTTGAGCGTTTCCACCTTGCCCCACAAAGACAACGAGATACGAGCGGAAGCGGTACGCTTAAGTTGGCATGTGCGCTGCATACAGGTGCTACATGCGCAAGGCGAGAGGGAAAAAGACTGAGCGCGAGAGTCGACAGGGGCGAAGGTAGGTGAGATGGGTGGATAAGGAAAAGGAGAGAGAGGAAAGAATAGGCGAGTCTAGAAATAGATCGTTAGGCTGCTCTATAATGGGGCCAAAAGGGGCGGAAGCGCCGATGGGGGGTAAGAAGGGTGGCGCTAGGCCAAACAGGGAAGGCCGCAACACTGATATAATAAGTATAAATACCTTAGGGTTTATTACTATAGTTAAAGATATAATATTAAATAAAGTATTTAATTAATATTAAATAGTTAATATCTCTATATTACTACTTAAAGTAATAGCTAAATTAATTAATATTATAAATAAAATTCCTTATAATAGTTTTAATAGCTTTATTATTTCTATATTATATACTAATAGCCTATTATATAGTCCTAATAACTTTAACTCTATTTTACTATATTATAAGCCTTATATTATATTTAAAATCCTAGGACTAAGGGATAATAAGATTTTAATAGTAGAAGTAATAATATAATTATTAAAAGCTTATAACTAGCTTATAGGTTTTCTTTATATTAAATCTTAGATATACTTATCCCTAATAGTATTAGAGTTTATTAATTTAACTATAATATTTAAAGATAATTTAAGTAAGTTAAAAAAGCTTAAGTAAAAATATAACTTAAATAGGTTCTTTAAGTATATACTGCTTAAGCTAAAGTAATAGTAAAAGAAGTTAAAGGTTAATAGCTTAATAGCTTAATAAATTCTAATTAATTAAGTTTATCTAAGAGATTTCTTTTATAATACTATAGCAGTTAATATTATATATTTATATATCTTAAATAAGAAATACTTATAAGTTATAATACCTATAATTTAATTAACTTATATCTAGACTATTTATAACTTTTAATTATTATATATATAATTTAATTATTCTTTTAGCTATAGTTCCCTGCTTACTTATTATTAGAGCTAATTTTATAATTATTAATATAGTTATTAAGTACTTATCTATAATTAGTTATTATAAAAAGGAACTTTACCCTATTAAGTATTAACTAAGTTATAAAAGAATATTAAAGTCTTTTATTTAGCCCTTTAATATAGCTAGAGTAAGTTTTAAATCCAGTTTATAATTAATATAAATATTTTCATTAATAACTTTATAGGAGGTAATTACTTTTACGCTAGCCTAATTGCATAAGGATTACTAATATAATCTTATTATTTAATGTTTAAATTCTATATATTAGCTACCTAAAGGAGAGAGGCATTAGCGGTTAATTTAATACCTTATAATTAGTAGCGGGAACCGGGCAGTATCTATATCCCTAGGGAGTGCATATATATAGTTAAGTATAGAAGCAGGTCCTGGGAGTTATAAAATTGTGCTATCTACCTAGGATTAATCTTTCTTATAGAAGTTCTATAAGCCTCTCTTTAAGTCAGTTAAGGTAGTCCGAGATTTTAATGACAATGCTACCGACGTCGACTATGAAAAGCTTTACGATAATTATAAAATTTATAACAAAGATGATAAAGCCGCAATCTGGGTTCTGACCCAGGAGGAGATAAATAATAAATTAAGTATAGGTCCTTGACGAGAAAGACCCTTGAACGTTGCTCTTTTCTCAGCATCCGGATTTTTATTCATTCGTTATCCTCTTAAGCTCTTTAATCTCAGTCCCTGGTCTCATGGATAAAGAGTGCCGAAAAATAATCATGTTACCCAAATGTTGGGTAGACTGGTAAGCAAACTACATCCGACAGTGATAGAGTCAAACTTGGGCCTCGAGGGAAAACATACGAAACAGCCCGCCGGTGCTAGCAGTGTCGGCATGTGACTTTGACATCTAAGCCTACGGTGAGATTGTATTGTGGTAACTAAAAGATAATTGCAGCGCTAAGTCAGTTCCTCAGCCCTTTTATTGCTCTTCTTCCTTGAACACGTCATACTTGTACTGTGAACCGACGTGATCACTACGCAAACCAGCCTGACCCGCGCCATAGACCCTCTCACGCAAAGTATACTCCCCTCCACTAGGAACCTCATGATATAACCCTCTTCGTCGAAGCTCAGGAACCAAGAGCTCCACAAGATCCTCAAAAGTGCCAGGAGTTGTGACATATCCAATGTTGAAACCATCCAGGTCGCCCTCCTTGATCCAACGCTCCATCTCATCAGCAACCTTCTGAGGATTTCCAACCGCAACTGGTCCAAGTCCTCCAATAGCTGCTTTCTCTGCGATCACCCTAGGTGTCCACTTTGGAATGTCCTGACTCGTCACAGTAAATGCATCGAGAAGGCTTTGGACTCTATGGTGCTCAAGTGAGTCTGCAGAAGTGAGTTCCTGATCAAGCGGGACTCGCGACAGGTCGATGCCTGTCCAGCCGCTGACGAGCACCAAACCGCCAATAGTAGAGGCATACTTCTTAAGCTCGTCCAGTTTCTCCTGCGCTTCTTCATCGGTACGGCCGATAATGGGAGTGAATGTTGCAAAGAACTTTAGAGACTGAGGATCTCTGCCTAGCTTAGCAGCCTGTTCTCGAATGGCTTGGATTTTGGGCCTCAGAATTGCTGGTGAATGGGACGAGACAAAGATACCTTCGGCATGAGATGCAGCAAAAGTTTGGCCGGCTGACGAGGTGCCAGCTTGAAAGAGGAGAGGCGTTCGTTGAGGCGATGGGTCGACAATATGACGAGTATCCAAGTCGAAGAACTTTCCATGGTGATGGATAGTTCGGATCTTATCCGGATCTGCGTAGCTGTCATTCTCTGGATCAGGGGAGATAGCGTCGTCAGCCCAGGACCCTTCCCAGAGTCTGTATTCAGGTCAGTGGGCGGTTGATAGCCATGGAACTAAGAAGGCTCACTTATAGAGAACGCGTAGATACTCATCAGCCTGCTCATATCTCTCATCATGTGCGATGGGACTGTCCAGTCCAATTGCTTTGAAAGCTGCTTTCTTCCAGCTCGTAACGATATTCCAGCCTTGAAGTCACTGTCAGAACCAGGAACAGCTCGTACGAATGTCAGACTCACCAATCCTTCCCCGTGTGAAATGATCAAGCGACGAAAAGCGTTTGGCAAGGAGAAACGGCGGCTCAAACGAAGTTGAAGCAGTGATGGCAAACCCCAAATTCTTCGTCACGGCTGCCATAGCACTGATCGGGATAGTTGGATCAGTCATCGGCCATTGGGCAGCGCGACGAATGCAGTTATCGAGCTTTCCCTCATAAGTGTCATATCCGCCGTATGTGTCTGCAAGAAAGAGTGCGTTGATGCCTCCCTTTTCAAGCAGCTTAGCGAGGTCGATCCAATACTGAAGATCTCGCTTGGTTGCTGACTTGTCCACTGGGTTCTGCAGAAAGTTAGTTGCGTATCGTTAAGCTTCTATTAAAATACTTGCCTTCCATTGGCCGGGAGAAAGATGTCCAATGGTCGACATGTCAAATGCATTGATAATGATTTTCTTCTTGGGCTCATTGTTGCTTGCATTGACAGCACTACTGTTTGCGGGTTGAGTGGACGCCATAATAGCTATTGAATAGTTGGCTTAATTGTACTAGATGATGTTGTTCTGTCAATCTGCAAGATCTAGCAATAATGGTAGATGTTTTTCTAGGCCAGATGGATAGTTGAATCCTTATCAATACAGTCGCGGCATTATGACATTATATCATCCTGGTTCAACATTTTGCGAGGGGTAATCCCGCAAAACCAATCACGCCTTCAATAGTAGCTGGAAGCTGGTGTAGTCAGTTTCTGAGACTCTTGCGTGATCCCGATAACGGATATTACGCTGGAGGCATGATTCCTGCAGTTGTTGTTTTTGGCGTTTCAGGAAAACGATTTCCCGGCCGTTCACATATCGTCTCGACTACAGGTCATATTTACGGGATTAGCGAAAACTCGACGGCCGACGATCCACTAGACGGCACGGAAAGATAAGTTTGATGGAGGGGCTTCTCAAAGTCTAATCGATGCAGTGAGGACGGTATATCACGAAACATAGGGCTCCAAGAGCAACCTTATTCTCACACAACGGAAAGATAAGTCTTAATTTGGAACACAAGAGACAGAACGGTTGCGGTTAGCCCAAATTGGTTGCTAATCTCAAGGATTGACTTGCGACATAGCAGCACGCAATCAACCCCGCTTGTTAGAGCATATCTTAACTCTGGTACTGGGCCCAATAAGCCCTTATATCTAAAACATGCATCTTTTAATATTAATCTATTAAACAATTACATGATCCAAATTTTTGTTCTATTCCATAGTTGCCTAGAAAGGAAATTCTTCTAAATGTCAATTTCACATCTAGATGTGACTTGCAAATTGAAAAAAAAAAAAAAAACTAAGCAAACCATTGTGAATCCAGGTTTGACAAGTAATGTAATTTGTTAATCTGTACCACTTCCTTATCTATTCTTTCCCAAAATCGGCCGTCGCATCAACGTGACGTCAAATCATGCAATACGCCAAAGTAGCACTAGTTCTACGCGAGGCGATAAAGAACGCAAACCTAATGTAGTGGCGTTTCAAACGGGTCTCTCCAGGCTCGTGCTTCAGTTCGCATATCTTTAAAGTGTCTACCCTGCCGATCCTACGAGCTTGTGCAGTTCTTTTCCACGAACACTTCTGTCAAAATGCCTGTCGTTGAAAACAAGAAGAAGTGGTACCATATACAATGGTACTCCGACACCGATACCCCAGAAGAGCGCAAGTTCATCACCAAACTTGATCTCCTCATTGTCCCCTACGCGGTAATTGCATATTGGGTCAAGTATATCGATCAGTCCAACTTGAGTATGTCACAGGACTTATCTCCACCAACCTTCATCCGCTAACAATGCATAGACAATGCCTATGTTGCTGGTCTCAAGGAGGACCTCGGTTTTAAAGGCAATGAACTCGTCCAACTCCAGACATTTTACATCATCGGCGCTGTTACCGGCCAGATCCCCTTCTTTTTCCTTCTCACATACATCCCCATCCACTGGCTCCTACCATTTCTTGATGTCGCTTGGGGCGTCTTTACTCTTTTGCAATACCGAGTCACGAGCTTCGCCGAGCTAGCAACTTATCGATTCCTTGTCGGATGGTTTGAAGCTGCATTCTTCCCAATCATGCACTACCTCTTCGGCTCTTGGTATAAAGGAAACGAAATTGCCCGACGAGGTGGTATCTTCTATGTTGGCCTATCTCTTGGAACTCTTACAGCTAGCCTTATCCAAGCTGGGGCTTCCGCTCGACTTGATGGTGTGCATGGCTTGGAAGGATGGCGTTGGATGTACATCATCTGCTCACTCATCACCATCCCCGTCGGCCTCTTCGGCTTTCTCATTATCCCTGGCACGCCGGATCAACCAAACCGTCGAGTCTTGAATCAACATGATATCGATGTCGGAGAGAAAAGACTCAAACGTGCAGGACACCAATCTCATGGCAAAATGCAATGGGTTCATCTGAAGAAGGTACTTCTCAGTCCTCAATTTTGGGGAATTATTGCTGTTGATATACTCTTTTGGAACGCTGGTATCCACAGCAGCTCTGGATCATTCCTCTTGTGGATCAAGAGTTTGGAACGGTATTCGAAAGCAAAGGTCAATGAGCTAGGTACTATCGCACCGGCCCTTGGTATCTTCTACACGTTGTTCGTTTGTTTTGCATCAGATCTGGTCCTTGGTCCTGCGTGGGCTATCACAGTGTCGACTGTCTGGAACGCTCTTGGCCTTATTATCCTCACTATATGGAATGTTCCAGAGTCAGCACTTTGGTTCGCATATTCAACCATTTACGCATCAGTCGCTTTGTCTAGTGTTCTCCATGGCTGGGTCAATACGCAACTTCGAGCATCTCCAGCTGAACGATCTTTTACATTGGTCTTGATCAACGCCATTTCCCAATCTACAACAGCTTGGACTCCTTTGCTTGTCTTCCCTACGGTTGAGGGCCCCCGGTTTCCGAAAGGTTACCCATTCGCTTTGGGATGCGCGATTGGTCTTCTCATTGCTACGCATGCCCTTCATTTGTGGTTGAAACATCGAGAGTAAGTCAAAAGGCCCTTATATCAATTTAATATCTGACAGTTTGCAGTCCACAAGCAGAGAGACCTAGTCAGATTCTTTCAGAGGAAAGTGGTAACCTGACAGAAGAAAGTACTAACCCGACAGAAGAAGGAGGTGTCCAAACACAAAAGGCTGTTGATTCAAAATCCACATCTATTAACTAAACAGCTGCAATATTGAGTTAGGTGTACGATATTGCCGTCAAGTCAGGTTATTAGATGTACTAGTTCTATTCGTTTATCTATATTAATACTTTACATAAAGTTTACAAATTATCAAGCAACTTACCCACTAAATATTTCTTCGTGAGTATAACATGGTTTTCGAGCAGCAGTCAGACTATCGCTGGCGGGCCACTGGTAGTTAGCCAAAGATCGTGGAATTAACCGGTCTCGCTCCTCCATTTCACTATTTGCTTAAAATGAGCGTGGTAGAGTAACTGTAGCTCCCACTTTCTGAGGTCTTTATGCTCCCAGTGAGAACATTGATCAGGTCTATAGAGACGATGAAACTGATATAACTGCAAGTCTGCTGGAGGCAACTGAACTAATGTTATACGGAATGTGAGTGGGCGCCGCATTAGAGAGTCCAGTAATAGTGGTCTAGCTTTAAGTTTTGCATGCTATCGTGGTTACAATTGTAGTTAATTATATTGTCTGCTATACCGGTTAGCCTGCGCTCTAGACTGTTAAGTCTTTAGGGACTTGGCTAAGCTTCAACTTCAGTTTGCGCTGCTTGGCTAATAGGAGCGATAATGAGTTATTAGATTAACCTTCTGACTGTACTCCACAGTACTTCAGCTCTCGGGCCTCCATGACATCAGTGGCTCCCCGCGGCATATATCAACGACGCGTAAATCCACCTGTGCCAGCTCCCTTCTTCTCTTCACTATCAATCAAACACTGCATTACAATACATCACATCACATCCCACTACACCTAATTACGATATGAGCAACAACGTCAAGGAGGTCAATGGCACACTTGTGACCAATACCGATGTAGGCGTCCAATGTACACTCCGAGATATTATTCCACATGACTGACGTTGGAAAGGTCGCGCCCCCAAGTGACTGGACAAACAATTACGAAGACATGGGCGGGGATATGCAATGGGGCGAAGATGGCGATGTAGCCCAGCTGACCCAAGGATATGGTCTCGAAGGCACGGTCAAGCCCCTCTTTGCCATGCAATCTTACACTGGAGAGGCTATATCCCTTTTCGAGCTCGGCAGCAGCCACTACCTCTACAACGCCATCGAGGGATCTCTGTACCAGATCCATACACCCAATGACCTTCAGTCTATTGTGACTACGATTGACGACCCGGACAAGGGTATGGCTGCGCTTGAAATTGAGGCCCTCTAGATGGATCTACAGGTTATGGGGCTAGCTGGGGTACATGTGGATATTTGATGAATCAGATAATCAATGAGGAACACGGTGGTATTCTGTGGCTGGCTGAATAAAGTGACAGGGAACTTGCAGACAAATATTAAGCTAGTAGTTATTATGCATTTATCCACAATATGCACCAGATCGAGTGTTATAAAGGTAATGCCGAGAATGCAACCGCGACTGGTGGCCACTAGTGGCTTTGTGGCTATGTCTAGAGTGCGGACGTCCGTTAGGCATGTTGAGCAATAACTTCCCGGAATGGAAACACGCAATCAGCTGACGAATCAGGTCTCAAATAGGATTAGTCAGACATGCGGTTTTTGAAATGGGAAGATGGAATGAGTGGTTTGCAAAACATTGGAAGAGTATAACAAGCTCAATCTATATTATCCCAGTAGCTCAACACAGCTTGATTTTAGAATTCGACATATATATAATCTTAAAACTCAATGAGATTGCAGTATTAAAGCGAAACTAATTGGAAATGTTAATCTCAGGAGAGCTTGTCTAGTACCGTCTAAAATACCCTATACCAGACGATTATCGTTGTCTTCTAAGCGGTGGATACCTCTTACGTGGAGTATCACGTGCTGCCACAAGACCTTATACCGAGTTTCGAGCTTCTTGGTTTGAACCCCGCCCCTAGAAATGAATAGAGAATTATCCGTTTTCTACCATTTAACCTGATATGCATGCATTATATACTACCCTCCTTGTAGTGCACCTTGTTGAGATTTTTGTTTTAATTGACTGTAAATCATCGCAACTTTATAGAGTAGTCAATTAAGTATGTTTTTTTCCTTTATGCAAGAACTTACAGATTTCTTCTCCCGTCGTTGCCCTCGTCATCCTGTGGTGATTGGTGCTTGGAAGTTTTACGAGGGAACCAACTACATGTTGTCATCCCACGCCGACATGAAGATCATCAACCACGTAAGCTTGGACCTACCCATGAGTCGTGCACCTGAACCTGTCAGCCTGCCAATATCTCCGATGAAACGTCGGGTGAGGCGGGGCAGTGAGACGGGTCAATGCGGCTATGTGACAGGGTTCTTTTGATGTCTTTTCAGTGGGATGTCGTGTAACGAAGTACGGGAGGAATTGTAGACTCCATAAATTCAGTATTTTTTGTTCCATGCTTTCATCATTTACAACACTATTTCATCCTCGAAACCAACTCTGAATAAGTCAAAAGCCTACTTCACAATGGACAACCTTCGTGAAGTCCTGCTCAGTCATTCTCCAAAAGGCATATCTGAACACACTTTGTTAGAGAGCATGTCTCGGGATGAAGAAGATGTACGCCAATCCGTTGCCAGAGGAGAATTCGAAGAACTTCGAGGCATGGCACGTTATAATCGAACTTGGAACATGAGCAACCGTTACTGCAACATTGGTGATGGTATCGACTCTCTCGAAGGCAATCTTCATTCAATCTGGCACGTTTATTACCAACTGAGCCGACATGCGTCTCATGAAGCGGCCGAACATGACCGACTTGTTCTTGACATCGTCAGAATCCAAGGACTTGGTCCTTTGACCAGGCCCGTGTCGGGTCCCTATGGGATCGATATCGCTCGAACAACTCAAGGTACACTGTGGAACGATCTCCCCTTCTTGGTCTCTGATATGACCAAATTCTGGATCGATAATTGCGCAACACTCTCAGGTGCCCATCGCCTCAATTTTGCCTCATTCTTGGCCAAGTTGGCATCGACACGTGTTAGAAATGACAAAATGTGTCAGATTGCCCTCGTTCTCTTCCGCACTACCTTCGAAGACGCCCGAGATCTTGGCACGTCTGGGGAGTCAGATGATGAAGATAAAAAACGGGTCATCAAGGATCTCAAAATTGCCCACTTGCTTCCGTCAGCTTCAGTGTGGATCAAAGAAGCGGGATACAACATCGTTCAGCTGTCAGATGTGTCATGGAATGATTGTGCGAGCACTATTGGGCATGGGGGTTCTATGTTTGTCCAGTCAGATCTTGGGAAACGATCCCCCAATGGGTTTACGCCCTGGCGATGGATGTACTGGCTCAAGCGCTTGCATGAGATCCGGGATAAGGCGAAGGAAGCCAATGATAATCGCCTCGAAGAGTATGCCACTGACGCGATTGACACAATGGTATCCAATGTGGGGGAGCGGAACTCGGAGATTCTGAGGGGGTTTCAGAACGGTGGTGAGGATCTACAACAGGATCAGCATCTGTCTTGCTTGAAGGATTTGATCAAGGGATAGATAGATGCCAATGTCAACCAGTCGCCTCCCAAGAACGCTCTCGCTTTTTTCAAGTATTTTACGTATCTTAACTATCAGGACTTATCTTCTTATCTAACGTTTATGAACCCATTCATGGCAACGCAAGACTAAACCTTAATGCGTATCAGATGGTATTGAACTAATTAAACTCGAGGTGAAGCACTCATTTTAGGGAATAGGAGACTAGTTATAGCAATCATCCTTGCAAAGCATTGTCGACCTACTTTCATCCGTAATATCCAACATCGTTCTCAGTAACCATTTCAAAATGTAATAGTGAATTGCTTCGCGTATGTCACCCGTATCTAGTAATGAATACTCATGTCAGCTTCGTAAACGATTAACATATCAACAGACATATGTAAGTTGCATCTTTGACGGTTCGGATCGTCGGCATGAGTTTATAACCCGCTGTCCGTGCTTTAAAATCCGAGTAAGCTTACTCGCGGAGAGGTCCGAGCCCTATACATTCCCTGCAACGGAGATCCCTTGACAGAAAGAGTAATCCCCGAAACTTCTCCTGCCGTTTTGGTAGCAATATGATGTGTTTTCAGACAATTAGGCGGCTTCGCCGAGGCTCAGTTGCCAAAAAGGAACTGCCGTCCATTGTGACAGTGATATGGGTTTGAGTAAGCTGCATGGGAACCTTTAGTGCTTACTTCAAATGTCGGCAGTTGGATTTGGGTTTCCTGTAGTATCATTTGGACGTGGAATAGTGACAGGATGTATCTGAGGATGTAATACTTTCGCATTCTCTGTTGTACTATTGGTTTAGGCTTTTTCATAGCAGTGCACTTCGTTTTGCAATACAAGACCTGCTCAAAAGAATGTATACAAGAAACTATTGGCTGAACATACACGGCCTCAAAACCTGACGGTCAACTAGAAGGTGATTTAGACAACGACATGAAACCTACTATGCAACTAGTTTGGAATTGTGTTAGCCATGAGCGAATGGATATTTTGAACCTGACAGTATTGTCTCTCTACAAGAGGTTAGTTGCAAACACTGAGCGATGACTGATCTTCATCAACTCCACTCAGCTTGCTTACTTGCGCAAAGCATCGTCGTCTTCGTATATCAATCAGTCAGCTCATTTCATACGGTTGAGCCAATGAGAGGATGTGCCAAGTGAACGAAAAGCGCAACGATAGTCATCCAATATAGTCATCTTGTGGTCCTCCAGGTTATGTGTTAGTCCTAGGATCTGTTGCATTGCATACAGAGCAACTGAGACCCTTCCGTGATAACCAGCAAAGCATTGTGAAAAGAGAGATCAAGAATTCTCCGTTGTTGTTGCGAGGCAAGAATTTTTATAAGAACGAGTCCATGCCGCCACCAAGGTGAAGAATCAAACCAGATCAACCAGTATCACTCAGACATTCACATCAAGTTCCTAACCTGTGAAGCTCAAGAAGTCATCACTCTACATTCTTCAACATGCAGTTCTCAACTATCCTCCCTCTCTTCATTGCCGCCATGGGCGTAGTAGCTACTCCTATCGACGCTCCCGCTCAAGAACTTGACGCCAGAGGCAACCTGTTCCCTCGTCTGGAGTACTGGGGAGTGAGTTCATTCTCTTATGTCCTAGAGAAATACTGACTAACGGAATTCTAGAGCTGCACCAAGTCTGACAACCGATGCAAGTACAAGAACGACAAGGGCAACAGCGTTCTTCAGAACTGCCCCTCGTTTGATAACAAAAAGGTATACCTTAATACATCCTTAACCAGTACCCATACTAAACTGTCCAGTGTACGAAGGACGGCAACAGCTGCAAGTGGGACAGTGCCAAGAAAGAACTCACCTGCTACTAGATTTTTCGTCACTATGCATTGAGCGCCTTTCTCCTGTGGTGGTTCTCGAGGCCAACTTGTTCGCACACGATTTGGGTTAAGGCATATCAGGTTTCTGACAGATGATTGGAAGAAAGCTCCGGCTTCGTTCCAAAGGACCATTATCTGCAGCACACTCTTTTGTATTTAGCTAGATATGTTACTGATCAGAATGTGGATTTCCCTATCTCTTATAACTCGGATCTCCTGCATGTGATGTTTAACTATAAATTATGAATTGAAGTCTTTACAAGGTGGAATGATTAAAAACCTTCCAGTAAGGACCTATTCACTATCTAAGTTTGTCTGTGTTTACACTTACGCCCGGCGACTTCGTAATTGGGGATTTTGTTGTCGTGCCTTCATGGTGCTGGCCGAGGACGCCAAGAAACAAAAGGATTTGCGAAATGTGCTGGTGCACGTAAGGTGGAAACATTGCTTAAGAAGAAATAGTTGTCAGGGCAGACGTGATTTCAGACAGCGCGGGATTGTCCAAATATTGTTATTGATAATACATCGATTATTTCCAAGCATTCTTGAGTGAGATTTCTCTGATGGGCCTTGACAACCACAACAAACCAATTGACCTAACAGATAGGAAACGCATGAGAAAACTGAATAGGCAATCAACTTCCCCTAGGTGGGAGCAGAGAGATAGGGATCGTCGGTTCAGCTACCAAAGTCAGCTAGGTTGTGATCCTTCGGAGAGCCAAGTCCCTGTGCACCCAATACAAAACGCTGATCCAAGCGCCAAGTCAGCTTATACGCGAATGCCCAGGAGTATACAAAGCAAGGGAGACACGGCATGTTAATAAGAGGCCATGCTTCCCTCTTGAGTTCTTGTCGGTCAAAAAACAAAGAACTTCGGTATTTTCAACCATACAAAGAATGCTATTCTCTACCTTACTCATCCTTCTAACCTGCTGTCTAACAGCGGCAACCCCGACTCAATCATTCCATGAGCGATCCACCGAACAACATGGAGATGTAGTTTACAACAATTACTACCACGCAGCAACTCGGTCTAAACTATCCTTCGTCAAAAACTCGGGAATATGCGAAACCACACCTGGTGTCAATCAGTATTCAGGCTACCTCTCCGTCGGGGAAGATGCAAATATGTGGTTTTGGTTCTTTGAGTCCAGAAACGAGCCTCGTACAGCTCCTCTGGTAAGCTGGTTTGGTGGTGGACCAGGCAATTCAGCGCAGTATGGCATGTTTACTCAAAACGGACCTTGTGAGATTTTGAACAACAGCACTGAGCCCTCCTTGAGAGAGTTCAGTCTCAATAACCACGCCAATGTACTTTACATTGATCAGCCGATTGGTACTGGCTTCTCCTATGGTGATGGCGGAAATGTCAATTCAACGAAAGATTGCTCGCCCTACGTTTGGAAGTTTCTCCAGTTGTGGTTCGGGGCATTTACCGAGTATGAAAACCGGCAACTTTCTGTGTTCACTGAATCCTATGGTGGACATACCGGTCCAGAAATCGTCAATTACATCCTTGATAAGAACCAGCAAATCAAGGCTGGAGAGATCAGTGGCGACATAATCGACATCAAGGCTCTCAGCGCCAGCAATGCCTGGTTCGATGCCCGGATTCAAGAAAAAGCCAATATCGACTTCGCGCTTGACAACTCATACAGACCTCTTATCAACGAGTCATTGCACAAAGAACTCTTGACCAAGTACAATACTGAAGTCATCCCAAGTCTAGAAAAGTGTGATGGGACTGGAACCGCTGAAGATTGCTTTGCTGCGTATCTGAGCTACTGGACAGGGCTAGATCAACCTATCCTGGCCTCAGCGCTCGACATATCCGATGACTTTATCATGGCCGACATCCAACCTGGCGGTGTTCGTCCTCCTATGAACCATGTGGAGTATCTACAAAGAGCCGATGTGCAGAAAGCAGTTGGTGCCAGGATCAACTACACTGACAATGGAGGTGCAGTTGCTATTCGCACATCAGGCGATGGTAAGTCTATTCGCACAATCTACTAGTATTTAATATGATTAACCTCTATGATAGATGCCAAATCATTCCTAGATGAACTCTCACGCATTGTTCGGGATGGCGTTCAAGTTCTTATCTGGGCTGGAGATTCCGACTACGTCTGCAACTGGCTTGGAACCAAAAGAGTCGCAGATACAGTGGACTGGCCCAAAAAGGAAATATTTTTCCAAACAGAACTTCAGCCGTATACCGTAGACGGCGTCCAAAAGGCGACCTTCAAGTCCGTGGAGAATCTACACTTCGTAAGAGTTTTCAATGCCGGTCATAACGTTGGTTGGTATCGTAAGTACAAATTCCAACAAATAAGAGCCTTGACTCACCTTGATTAGAGCCCGACACTTCACAACAACTCATCACACAATTCATATCAGGAAAAGGTCTTTCTTCGACGTAAATAGGATTCCTCTAGACAAGATATCTTAGACATAGCGTTACAGAGTTTTTAGGAGTATACTAAATAAAGGTTAGAAGTTTTTAAACTTTTAGTAATAGATAAGTTCTGACTTTCTGTGACTTCGTAAATCTGTCGTCATCACTGGACACCATGACTAAAGGTAAGATGGTTAGAAATCATCGAGTCGGTGTTAGTCGGTGTGATGGTCCCATTGGTTCCCGGCTCAGGTGAGAGATCTACCATTGTATCTCAGCGAAGGCTCTTTACCGTTCGCGACTTGGATACCGAACAGTTCATGCCTTATTTCAAGATGCTAGAGTACAATACAAGGACGTCGCTTGTATACCAGACAACGTTCTCACGATTGGGGAGGCTCCTTTCCCTACTTCCGAATTTTTAATTGAAATGGCCCCCCACGACACTACCATGGCACAAATTCAAGAGGTCCGTAATAAGCTTATTGGCTCATGGTCTCTTATTTCCAGCCGAACAGAGCTTTACGACAGCCCGGGTGCTAAACCAACTATTCTGTACACCATCGGGAAAGATGCACACGGAATCATCATGTTCTCTCCCGATGGATACGTCTCCACACAACTTATGAGACCTGGAGCCATCAAGTGGGAAAGCAACAATTTACTGGACGGCACTGCCGAGGAACTGGGAGATGCAACTAGGCACTTCTTGGCTTACGCTGGCACGTTTGATGTTGCGGCCAGAGGAGACGAAACATTGATATACATCAGCGTGGCCCTTTGTTCTTTTCCAAACTGGCTAGGCGATAGACAAGAAAGAGTCGTCAGACTAGAGGGTGAGGTCTTGAAACTGACACCCCCATCGTTTATTATGCAAGTAGGTTTTCAGTTCGAAAGGCAATAATTTTCGAGTACATCAAGCTAATCAATTCATTCCTATTCTGCAGGGAAAGATAGCTCAGTCAATATTTGAATGGAAGAAGATGGGCAATAGGAATGATTTAGATTGAGGGGGGTTTATTCATAGTCGAATGTAAGCCATTGTACATTTCAATGCTTGTGAATTTCACAGGGCTTTATTCTGATATATAGTTTGTGATTGATAAGGCAGCCTTGTGGCCTTGTTTGAAACGCTTTTTTATACATTGTTGAACTACAGATACCGTACTGACAAGGGCATACTTCTTGGATAACTCGACATCACATACACTTTCAATTCAGCACTCACATATTCGCCACACTCCCTTTTCATGTACGTTAATAGAAGATATTGCTGTTTCAATTAAAGATAGATATTGATATTATTTGGATAGTCTAAATTTAGAAAGTGGCAAAAGAAGGCGTGTAGATCTGAGCCAATACATGTATCTATTTAGACATTTGAACCTTGTCTTTCAATGTGTGACACCGAGTGAATATGAGAAACTCTTCAACGACTATAAGTAGGCCACAGAAATATAAGAAATATTTGGTTCTCTGTGAATAGTACCTCGACTACCTGAGGAACGCCACCCTCACTTCTCCCCTAGGAAATAATGTGATCTCAGTGACCATTCGGGGTCGATTCTGCATGTACCTCTCCACAAGCTCGGGCTCGCCTGTTCTTCTGAGCCATGCATTTGCTTGCTTTTCAGCCGTCCCAACTTCATCCATCTGCAGCTCGAGTCGACTAAAACGTTGGAAAAGTCGGACCAAAGTATAGCTCATCTCTATCAACACCAGTTGCTGGCCGAGGCAAAAGCGAGGGCCGCCGTGAAATGGTACAAATGCCCATGGTTTTGGAAACCAATTGTTCCACCTTTTCGGACACCATTTATCAGCCGGAGGAAAACCCTCCGGGACAGTGGAATATGCCTCTGGATTTATATCTGATTTTTTAGACAGTTAGGCTTGGTTGAATTGAATGAACCGAAAAAGGTATACTGACGCAAAAGGTGATTGGAATAGATAATAACTGTTCCTTTGAGTACGCCGATAGGATCGTTCCCAAGTGGTCCTCCACCTCGGGGTAGTGAGATATCTTTCAGGCAAGCGCAAGTGTTGAGCGGAACTGGAGGATAGAGGCGAAGTGTTTCGTTGATGATGTTGGACAGTATTCTCATATGCTTCAGGGTCTTGTATCCGGGTCCACTGTTGAGACCGATTTGGGCGTCAATTTCCTGACGCAGATCCCTGACGACATCCGGGTGCCGTGCCAACTCGTAGAGCATCCAGGTGAATGCCATGGCTGTATTATCACGGCCGGCGAACAAGGAGGTAAGTACTTCGTCGCGCAGGAAGCGACGGTTGGTGGAAACCTCGGCGGACGCGCGAAGTAAGTTGAAGCCGGGATCTTTCTTGTGAGGCGTTTCTCCAGCTTCTTCCGCTTTGATTTCGTTGACGGTTTCCATGATGATAGGGTCCATGAAGGATTCAATTTAGTCCAAATCTGCCTGATACCGGCTTCTCGGCACGAGAAACTTGAAAGGCTTTGATCTCTCTCTCTGTATCTTCCAGTGTCGGAGTCGCTCAAAGCTCTCTGCAAATCTGTTCAAAGGTTTCTTCAATGTATCTAGATCTACGCCGAGCGTGAAGTCGGCGGAGACATCCAAAGTAAACCTTAGAAACAAGTCTTTTATTTCCACTGTTTGACCGTCCGTATCCAGTAGTGGAAGGAGATTTTGCACATGGCGTTCGAAGCACTCCAGGGCACTGATGCGCTCCCGATTAAACACTGGCCGAAGTCGTGTACGGGCTTCATGCCAGGCCTGACCATCTGAATTGAAGATGCCTGATTCCGAAAGCCTTGTTAACGGATGCCATTAATTATAAGGAAGTAGACCATACTGTGCCCGAGCATGTCAACCCAGTCATCTCTGAACTTCTTTCCCTTCCCGAAATCATGAAACTGTGTTGCGAGTATCGCCTTTACGTTTTCCTGATTCGCTGTGATGATAATTCTTTGGCCTGCTATTGTAGCCTCAGCAGTGTAAGGACTTTCATTGCTTTTACATAAACGCATAAAAGTGTCGTTCCAGAACTTAAGAGTCTCATCGCTGGTCACGGCGCTGCGGAAATCAACGAGGAATGATAGGTCTGCACCGCCTTGTCAGCAACTCATCAAGACACAGAAGGGTCCTTCTTCTTGTGCTGTGCATACCTAATGGAAGCCATCCTCCATATTGAGGTGCTCGACCTCCGTGTTGTTTGATTTTGGCTTCGTTACAAACATGGACAACATAGCCACGTGCCAGCAACAGCCCTACCACAACAAAGAAGAGCCATAACCAAGGTGGGTTGTAGAACAGGCGAATTGCACCAGAACAAATTGTGGAAAACATATCTTCAAGGTACACTACTCACACTATTCAGATGAAGTACGGTCTGTCACAAAGGGGGAAATGATCATATAGATAGAACCAAGATTTGCTTCCCCCTTCTAGATAGATGTCCAACTGACCCGAAGATTCATGCTGCCTGACAATGTTGGGAAATAATCTACCGGTCAAATTTCATCCAATACCGTACATTGAACCGTCTGGGTGCAAATCGGATGCAGAACTGTGGCACTTAGTCGGTGTTATTCGGTGTCGTTCAATGATTTGGCCACAATACGAAGAGGCATGTGCAGTCCAGCCTGTGAGCAATCTGAAGGGGGTATTTCCTTTTTGTGGACATCAAGTGGGCAGGGTGGGAGCGACTTCTTGATACTTTACAGCAAGTGGCGGCTTTGTATTTGTCTAGTGGTGATGACTGCAGATTTACATAAAGTGCGTACACTTTATGTATCGCTGTGAAACGTCACTCCTTACGATAACTCTGCCATAACCTGCCACATGTACAGCCTCTTTTTACGCCAGCCAAGAAATCCCCAAGCCGCCAGAAACGCCTCTGTTGGCATTATGGCTTTGGCTTCTGGTTTCTGCCAAAACATTCAAATGGGTAAAGTGTGCATCAAGGTTTCAAATAATGAGTTTAATTGAGGTCTGATTGAATGTCTTTATTGACAAACAAAAGTTAATAGAAGAGTTGTGCCAAACATTAACTACAGAGAGGGAGCTCATTCATGCGAGCCAAGTCAGGCCGGGGCGGTGCGGTGCGCTGTCCTCTGACAGTTGAGATGACTCCCATTGGATGTTCCGGTCACACTCGGTCTTACTTGTTGGCTGGGAAAACTGCCCTGCCGGCCTTCTTACTTGCCTCAAGGGCAGTCGAGAGCGCAAATTGCGTCGAAACTCCGTCGATGCGATGAACGCTGTTGATGTTCTTGACTAGAGTGATCTGGTAGCAGGTCGCAGAGCCTTGACGGGAGGCGATGGTGGCTGATGCGAGGAAATACTTCCAGATCTGGGCATCTGATTAGTTGCAGCTGCTACGACGGAAAACATTCAACTGACCTTGAACAATCTCAGTCCGTACTTGGCCGTGACGTCGGCTTCATTCGTCAGCCAGTTCCGGTACCAACGCCAAATTGTGGCCGAGTAGTGAACGCCAATGGTGTCCACGCTGAGCATCATTAGCACGTCTTCTTCACGTGTTGGATTCATCAACTGAGGCCTGCTGCTCACCTTTTGACTTCCCAGCCAGCCCTTTCGCAAAACCCGATGTAATACGCAAGTGGAGTAGATGCGTCTGCGCCTGGGAAAACATATTTGTTCATGAACAAGCCCCAAACCAGATCCTCATACTGCCAAGCTTGTCGGATGCCTGCAATCTGGAGATGCATGACGCCGTCATCCTCCAGCATATCGCGACACTGTCGAAGAAAGTTAGTAATCTTGAAAATGCCGACATGCTCGGCCATCTCCAGGCAAGTAATCTTGTTGTATTTGGCTTTAGGTATGTCGCGATAGTCCATGCAGTGAATTTGAGAGTCCGATACGCCAGCTCTGCGCAGGGATTCGTTCCCCCACTTAGTTTGGTTACGTCCGAGAGTGATTCCCGTCACTTTTGCGCCATAATTGACACTAGCAAACTTGGCAAACGTGCCCCAACCGCAACCAATATCCAACAAGGTTTCGCCAGGCTTCAGGGCAATCTTCTCGCACACGATGGCAAGCTTGTTGTCCTGTAGCTGTTCGAGAGACTCCTCCTTGGTCACATCGGAGATGATGCCGGATGTATAGACCATTCGCGGACCCAAGAACCAAGCGTAGAAGTCATCACCACGATCATAGTGGTCTCGCACTTGATCTTCATCCTGAGACCGGCTATGGACGAGAACGTCGGTAGCAAAGTTGACAATGATGAATCGAAATAGCTGCCATGTCAAACGGAAAGACGCCCAGTCATGACGGTACTCAAGCACTTCGAGGACGTCGCCATTAAAGTCTGCATCACCGTCGAAATATTTGCGCATGAACGTTTCCATCGGAACCTTGTTCCGTCCTCGGTACTTGAACCGATCTTCTTCCTTATGAAAAGTCAAGTAATGTTCCACAGGAAGACCTGGGCACTTGACTCTTTCGTTCGTGCGCGGGGCTGTGGCAGAGGTGATGGCCCAGAAGGTGATCAGAATCGGAAGAGTCGTGATGAGGGCGAAGAACACCGTGGTCTTGAACCCGCCACCCAACTTCCATGCCGTGCATGTCGGGACAAGAATCAAGAGGGAAATCAAGAGCCCGTTCGAGAAGGTCTCGTTACCAGGGCCATCGGCGGGCAGTGGAGGGTTATTGATCGCGGGAGACTTGAATAAATGAGCATCTGAACAGGAAGCGATACCATGGGGGACATAGTACTGACCGTGGTGATTTTGACGCCGCAGTCATGATCAATCTTGAGTGTTGCGGGCGCAGCCTTGGGCGTGGCCTTGAATGGGAAGTCTGGTCCTATTTCATCCATGATGAGATTGCGCTTGGAACCTATGCCGACGATGGAATTCTGTAGATTGTAGCTAGGAAGCATAGAACAGGAGGATGTGAGATTGAAAGAAGGGAAGACAAGCTCTCGAATTTAATATATCTCCCGAGGGAAGTGCGTGAGCCAAAACCTTATGTTAGGGCAAGGTCAGGGAGAGAGACGAAAAGGTCCCGTGTGACCATTAGAGTCATGGTGCTTAAAAAGTGTAATTCAAGATGGAGACCGTGCTATCAGGGGTGATGCGTGAGCGTAATATTAACCCTATGTGTCGTTTTTTTAAGCTTCCACTATTGTGTATATGTGCAAGTAACAGGCCTAGAGTTGGACCTTTTCTCCCTCGGTCAAGTACTCACCCCAGGACAGCCTGCAGTCTTCCTGATGGATTTGGAAGCTCCATTTCTCGCCAATATCACCGAAAAGCGGTTCAACTCCTTCAAACGTACTCTTTTTTCGGTTCAGGACGTCCCCTTTTGCTGGGTCACCGGGGCCTGCCAGATCGGTTGTAAGAACCCAGACTACGCGCTTGTCAACGGGATGGCCAGGAGCATCCGACAAGAGACCGGTATTGATTTGGTGACGTTCGAACTGGAGGTATTCGACGAAAGTGCATGGAGAGCACTGTCTGACCTTCTCGAGACGTTCCCGTCGCGAGTGACAGACAGCGAGGTTGATACTAACTTTGAGTCGGAGTATGCTTTCCATGCCGGCACGATTCAGGTCGGCCGAATGCACTGGATCAATGTCAACAGCGAACTTCAAGACAAAGGAACCGAATGCCGAATGGAGAGTCTGGTCATTAAAAAACCTGGAATTATTCGAACCCTTCACTGGAAACAGAAGACGTCGCCGGTCTTGGAGGCGGAGGATTGGGTACAGGTGGACACTCCAGCTGTCGGGCTCAATTTCAAGGTAACAGACACCCAGCGAAGACATGACAAGGTATATCATTTCTGACATTCAAAATAGGACGTCCTGATTGCCATGGGCATTGTTGAGGCCATCAATAACGGTTTAGCTGCCAGCGACTTTGGTTTCGAGGGCGCCGGCGTTGTCACTCGGGTTGGATCCGGTGTTCAGCACCTTGTTGTTGGCGATCGGGTTGCTTTCAGTTCCACGGGCTACTTTTCTACGTCACAGACCATACCTGAGATCTATTGTACCAATATCCCCGAGTCTGTGACCTTCGAAGAGGCGGCGACGATGCTATGCGTCTTTGGCACCGCCATGTACGGATTGGTGGACCTGGCGAGGTTGGAGGCAGAACAGGTAAGATTTGATGTCTCTACGACTCAAACAGACACTAGCTAAACACAATCTGTTTTAATTCATTCGGCCTGTGGTGGGGTTGGACAAGCCGCCATTCAGATAGCCAAGATGATCGGAGCAGAGGTTCGCACTCATTCCAAATCAAAGGATTTCTAAAAAGACAGCTCACTAACCTTTCGCGCTTTAGATTTTCTGTACTGTGGGCAGTGAGGAGAAGGTCGAGTACCTGACGAGTGTTTTTGGTATTCCCAGAGACCACATCTTTAACTCCAGAGACAGTTCTTTCCGGCAGGGGATCCTGAAAACAACTTACGGCCGAGGTGTCGATGTGGTTCTCAACTCGCTCTCGGGGGAGCTGCTTCACGAGTCGTGGAATTGCGTTGCCAAGTTTGGCAAAATGGTCGAAATCGGAAAGAGGGACTTCATCGGCAAGGCCGAGTTGGAGATGGACCGCTTCGAGAATAACCGAACATTCGTGGGCCTCGACCACACGGAGCTTTGGGCGTATAAACCTGAGGTGGCAAGCAGAGTCCTGAACAAAGTCATGGAGCTCTGCGAGCAGGGAAAGCTTGGGCCCATCAGACCAATCAATACATTCGAGGCCGCGAAAGTTGAGCAGGCGTTCCGGTACATGAAAAAGGGCCAGCATATAGGCAAGATCGTTGTCACAGTCCCGGAGAGCCAAGCAACTCATGCGCCCGAGGCAGAACAGGCACGCCGAGAGTTGAGTCTTCGAGGTGACTGGACCTACGTGTTTGCAGGTGGACTGGGTGGATTGGGCTAGTCCATTGCTACGTATCTGGCAGAAAAGGGAGCGCGCCATCTCCTATTTTTCTCCAGGTCGGCCACCCAGTTTGCTGAATCCAACCCAGCCTTCTTTGATGATCTGGAAAGCTTGTGTTGCTCGACCCAAGTCGTTAGTGGGAGCATTAACAACCGGGCGGACGTTGAGAGGGCCGTGGCCTCGGCGACTAACCCCGTCGCCGGCGTTTTACAGGCTGCAATGGTTTTACAGGTATGTTCCAAACAAAAATTTAACCCTAAACCTCTCGGAGCGAAATGCTGACCTCAAGACAGGATGCAAACTTTGTCGACATGAAGTTCGATGCATGGCAGACAGCAGTCCTTCCGACGGTGCTGGGAACGCGGAACTTCGAGGAGGCGTTGAAGAAGCAAGAGGAGCCGCTTAGCTTTTTCTTCCTCTTCAGTTCCGTGTCAGGAACAGCGAGACCAATTGGGCAAGCCAATTACGCAGCAGGCAACACATTCATGGATGCCTACGTCCAGTATCGGCATGGCCAAGGCCTGGCTTGCTCAACTTTAGCAATCGGCATTATGGAAGACGTTGGTTTGCTTTCCAGAGAGAGACACCTTCTTGAGGCGTTGCGTGCCAAATCACTGCACTTCTTACATGAGCAGGACCTCCTTGACACCCTGGAGCTTATGTTGGGTCCACGAGCGTCTCCTACAAACAGCACTTCTGAAAGGAGCACAACTGCCGAAGAGAAGAATGACGAATACACCAGGCTCACCAGGGGTTACATCAATTACAGCCATGTCGTCGTTGGCCTACGCTCAAAGCTGCCCCTCCTCTCGCCCATGAACCGCACGGGCTGGGAAAAAAGCCCAAGTTTGCTGGTGTACCGCAATATTGAAAACCGCGACGAGATCAAATCTGGCCCCGCCACAGAGGGTGGCCTGAAAGAGTTCCTTTCGTTGTGTGGAAAGACACCAGAGTTGCTCGAGGCCGATGCGACAGCTAACTTCCTGGCCCATGAGACTGGGGCCACTCTGTTCAACTTCATGATGCGAAGCGACGAGGAGCCCGACCTGACGGTGTCGCTGGCAAGCCCCGGTGTCGAGAAGCTAGCTCAGAAGTATAAGCAATAGTTATAATTAAATTAATACTGGCTAGACTTGTCTCCCTACTGCCATTCGAGGATGATACTATCCCAAAGGAACCCCCTCCACTTTGTGTATCGAGTAACGCTAAACCCAACAGTGTTCAATCCGTCCTTCAATGACTCGGGCTCAATTTCATATTGGAAGAAGCGCCACTCTCCACTAATCTTACCCGATCGATACAGCGCGGGATCACTCACCAAGGTGTCTTTGCTCAAAGAACCGATGACTTTACCATTAACGTCAATATCAAGAGCAGCACTTTGCGAGTATCCAGCGAATGATACACTGAGAAGTGCGGTCTTGTTAGCCGCAATATCTTTCTTGGAGAGATCGAACTCGACAGTCCATGTTCCGACAGCGGACGATGCGTAGTACCAATCCGAATCCTTAGACTTGCCCACTTCAAAGGTTAAGTTGGCAGGGCTCTCCTCCGTGACGCCATGCTGATAAGGCAATCCGCCGTTCTTAAATCCTCTTGCCGTCTTATCGAAGGCTCCAATTTGCCAAATACGGCTGGTTTTGTCACTGACTTTCCAAGACAGTTGACCCAAGTTGGAGGTCTTGTCTTTGGTGATCTGAATATCCGATTTGGTGTAGTTGGTGTAGACATCAGCGAGCTTACCCCCATTAGACCAGGCATAGAGACCGTATGAGCCGGTTCGGACGTCTTTGAATGAAAAACTCCCCTTGTCGTTGGTGTATGTGGTGTAGTAGTAGTTACTTCCTTGGACAGATGGGCGGATAGCGGTGTTGCTATCACCAAGGTAGACGGCTGCGTTTGAGGCAGGGCGACCATCAGACAAACGCAGTGTTCCCTGCAGGCCTCCCCTAGTGGCGTAGGCTTTGTTATCAAACCAGTTGTAGGGAAATTGTCTGAGCTCCTTCCGGCGTCTTTCCTCGACATCTTCAACGCTACCATCATTCTGCAAGAGGTTAGATCAGTCTACATGCCAAATGATCCATAAGGGCCTTACCAGGTACCATAACCAAGGGCCCCAGATTTTGCCAGCTGCTTGGGGTGTCTTCTGACCAACGCGAAAGTGGGAAGTATCCTGTACAACATTAAGCTGCACAGCATCACCTGTTTTACTCTCTCGGTGCACAGTCAAGGTCTGGCTCATATGGTCACTGTTGTAATATTCGGTCGATGGATGAATCCACCAGGATCCAACTTTGGAGCCGTATACTCCATAAAAGTCACGATCTCTCACGGCGTTTGACCAGTCATACTTTGTGATATAGGAACCATCGGACAGTTGCCATGTCTCGTCCTGGACGTTGGTACCAGTGGAGTAGAGATCGAAATCCGGAAGAGGCTCATCCTTCAGATGAGTTCGACCGTGAGTGAAGTACTCTGGAGCGAGCCTCCACAGTGTTCGAAGAATGCTGATATCAGGCAGAGCACGGTTGACAAAATATTGGTACGCTCCAGAGAGATCATCAAAGATAACCCAGTGGAAATCTCCGGCAGATGACTGAAAGCTGACGTCGATGAAGTGTGTTCCTTTGGCCGCGACTGTAGCGTTGGTGAACTTGAAATTGTTCTCTCCGTCTAGTAAGATATTAGCGAGAAGACTTTCCAGCGTTGAGGATCCATACCGTATCCCAGATAATGACCTGAAGCAGAACCAACCAAGTCGGCACCAGGAACACCCTTCCAGTAAAGATTCTTGGCGTAGACCGATCCTTGGGTTACATTCCACAGTTCATTGCCGATGACCCATGATCCATCGCCGTTATCTTCTAGAAATGGACCCCGGCTGGCGCTGACGGCCTGAAAAACAAGAGGTAAAAGAGAA
The DNA here is from genome assembly GCF_050947815.1 of Fusarium sambucinum. NCBI lineage: Eukaryota > Fungi > Ascomycota > Sordariomycetes > Hypocreales > Nectriaceae > Fusarium > Fusarium sambucinum. Next base: position 41,034 of record NC_139292.1, read on the forward strand.
AGCGACAGAGATCGCATGATTATGAAGAAGTTCTTGCACGAAAGTATCAAAACACTTGGCGATAGTGATGCAATACAGAAGAATGACTCGCACAATATATATTTCTTTACCGGCAACTCAAATTCATATCAACAAATGTTGCCATTTCATTACTATCTCAATTGACAGGAGTAAAATGACGATATCCGGATTAATTTCATCTGTTCTCTCGCCACGTTTTTACCGCGCCAATACCTGTCACTTGAAGCTCGGCTCTGATTCCAGAAAAAGTTAATTACCTCTAAAGATGCCGACTCGGCCGATCGCGCCATTGAGACAAGGATTATCGTTGGCCAAATGCCTTGTCACATTTAGTTTCGCCATAGTAGCATGTCTTGCATCATTTAGATACCCTGAGTATCTCGGTTCAATTAATAAAGATTAAAAAATAACCCTGACCTTCTGTGCTAATATCCGGAGCTAAATGGAATTAAATTGATATGCTATTATTTCTTTCTTTCACTTCCATCTTTCATACATCATACCTCTCTTCTTACTTCTTCTTACCAAGGCTTTGTTGTCGATGATATTGGAGTGCTGCTTAACGAATTCTTTCGTCCTTTTCTTCTTCCATTGAGCGTGTTGCGTTGCTTCAGCTCCCACCTACTTTATGTCTCTGGTTCAGCTTGCTTTCTTGCGTTCTTTCTTTCCCGAGCCATTTTTTCCTTCACCTCTAATAGCTTCTTAGCTTTGTCCTCTTTGAACTGCTTTGCTACCCTCTCTCTCTCTTCGGCGCGTTTCTTCGCCCTTTCCTCAGCTAAATGTCTCTCCGCTTCTTCTTTCATTTGCCCTCTCTCTCTCTCTTTCTCATCAGCCAACTTCTCTGCTGCGTTAAGGAAAATCGCCTGTGCCTCTTTCTGCTCAGCGTCCTTCTTTGCCTGTTTCTTGGCTAACCTCTCTTTCTCTTTTTGAAGTCGCTTTTCTTCCTCTTGCTTCTCTTCGGCTTCTCGTTTCTCCGCCTCTTCGGCGAGGATCCTTTCTGCAGCTTGTACCATTGCCTGCCGCTCGGCCTCTTTTCTCTCTTCGTCAATCTTCCGTCTCGCATAGTTCAGCAATACCTCCCGTGCAGCATCCTTGTCCTTCTTTTGTTTCTCATTGACTTCTTCCTTATGTTGCTTCTCCTCTAGAGTCCGATATCGACGTCTATTATCGGACGTAGAAGTACAGCTCTTTGCATTCAATAGGGCAGCCTTTGAGTCTCTGTGTGACTTGTGTTGCGTGGTTTTCGAGACCTGTCGATACTGCTCTTCAACCCTTCTCTCTTCCTCAGCTTGACGTACGGCTGTCCCTGCTACTCGTCGAACCCCTCTTGCTTGTTCTCTTATCCTTCTGTCGTCGCTTCGAATTCGTCGTTGATCATGACTATGCATGCTTCTGTCCCGAGTAGATGGTCTTTTTGCCTCTCTATGCTTCCGGCTATCGCGTTCTCGCTGGGTATCTTCGTGTTGGTAACCCGAAGGTCGAGCCTTAATCCGTAGAGCTTCTTGGCCTTCCTCTACCTCATATATGTGTTGAACATGTCGTTCTGCTCTTCGAGATTTGCTGTCCTCCTTCTTCTTTTCATTATGGTGAGGACGTGTAGAGCCTGTTTCTCTTCGCATTGACCCGATAATCCGACCATCGTCATTATGTCGGTGAGGCTCCTCTCTTGGTTCATTCTTGTGATGATCCTTTGAGCTCACCAAATGTCGCAAAAACCCAAAAACTCCACCAGCATCTTTATTCTCTGTCAGTTCCTCTTCTCTGGACTCGTGACGAATAGGCGTACGCCTTCTGTCCCTGGCCCGATCATCTGCGTTATATTGTGCATCATTCTTTCGGGGCCGTTGTGAAACTCTTTGAGACCGGCGCTCATTTTGCGCACGGCGTGCTTCTTCTTCTAATTGCTTAATTTTACAGTGTTCTGCAATGGCAGCTTGGTACAGAACGCGTTTGTTGATAGGTCGGGCTTGTGGTCTTTTGCGATGAGAAGGCGGTGGGACGTGCGGGACGCGATTAACGATGTTTTTAGCAGAACCAGCAGCGGAAGATTCAGCTGTGAAGGTCCTCAAGCTCAATACTTGCCGGATCTTTGAAGCTACGACCGCTGGGCTGTTGCTGCGACTTTTCTGCACCATCTCTCTGATAAAATCTAGAAGTGTACAGTAGAGGATTTAGAGAGTTCCATCGGATAAATGGTGAGATAATAATAGTGGAGTAACAACATTGCTCCCTGCAGATTCAAGATTTACTACATGATCTGGCGGTGTAGGCCCACTAGTTAAGGCGCTACTTTTTCAGCCTTGTTTTTCTACAGTAAATAGCTGGAAACTTTCCCTATTGTAGGCAAAGAAGTGCCTGCCAGACAACAAGATTGTGGTGTACTCTTTTATATATGAAGATAGTTATCTCAAAGATTATTGCCCTCTTATTGCAAGCTTGACAATGCTGTTTATTCAAGTACAAGGATAGCACTAGTCCGACAGTCCGTCGTGGGCCCACACTTGACCATTCCATTCCAATCACATGCCATTCAATTCCAATACTAACCAATAATGTCAATCTGCTGCTTGGCTCTAGTAGGGTAGCTAAACCATTAAAGCTTCACCAAATACATAATAAACCTCCTTGCCTCAGATTAGATAACAGTAAATATAACACGCAGATATATATATACATAGTAGACCTTACTAATAACATCAGCTGTAATCTGCCTGGGACTGTGTACAAATGATAGTTTCAAGACTGCACGGATGATAGAGATAAATTCTTTACCAGAAATGTATTTCTATTTTTTTATTCTCTCCGGTCTCTAACACTTCTATTCTAGCTGCATTTATATTTCTTATTAATATTATGGCTGTTCTGGCACTTGAGTCTCTTGCTAAAGTCCTTAGTGAAATATTTTCTGTTTAAAGATCCGTTAAGTCTATAAATAGCCAGTTCATGAGTGCTGCAATGGGCAAAGTGGTCCACATACTGACCTTGCATATTCTCGGTAGGAAGGATCCATTTTTTGACTTCAGAAAAGCTGTCGTCGAGCTTTGCAAATTAAGAAATGAGATGTTCTGGTTCTTGACGGAGGCTATGTCGTTCCTTGCTCAGAACATTGCATTCGCAAGATAGCTGTCCTTAAAGAAAGTCCGGTAGAACTTTCGAAGATAGACTTATAACTGATAATCGCTCTAGAGCTTCAGATAATATATAATTATTCTGTTAAATCTGGGTTATTATCTGTTTATTCTAATCCCCCACTATTATAAATAAATCCCTTCCATTCCTCTGTCTTAACCTAAACCCAATTGCTTAACTAAAAATAATGCATTGCTTTTTATAATCGATTACACAGCAGCCATGATTATACCACAAGCTTCCTTTGACTGGCTTGTTTATAGAGACGAGATCCAGAGTACATCCGAATGGCTATTTGAACTTTAATCTATGTCAAATAAACAGATACGGCATACTGTATACAGTCACTAATATGAACAGCCATACTACACTGACTGAACCTACCTTATCTCGCATAGATCCGTGTAGATAATTCATCTTTAGTGTAGTATGTTCAGATGGAGACTTCTCCCCGAAGTGCTGGATTTTCAGATACGTTTTACACAAGGAAATATTTGATTAGATCACTCCCTGTATATCTTCCAATAAACAGTTTGGTGCTATCATTGTTAGAAAGTCCGTGTAAAAAGGTTACTAGTCGCCAGCTTGCCATTAAACTGTCAGCGAGATCAAGTTGAAGACTTTCAAGCCTCGTGGACATCAAAGTGGCTTTCGGTATCCCGATGACACAGGGCAAGAGATTGATCAGTGCACCGCAGAGAATGGGTCATGCACATGTAGCGAGAGCTTTGGAAACTGTGGCTCTGTACATCTACAGACAGGATATATGCTTTGGGAAAACTAAGCAGCATTTTGAAAGCAGCAAAAGCCAACGTTCAATGTCCCCTCTATTTAATTTCCAAGTGAGTTCAGAGAAGCAGTGCGAGAAACATATCGGCAGTATCTTGAATACCCTGCTGTGTTATCATTGCCACATATAGGGGACAAGGGCAGTGACGACGCAGAGGACAAAGATCCCAGCACTAAAGATAAACATTATGAGGGTGAGGGTGAGATGAAAGATAAAAACGACAATGGAGATGAAGATGAGGACGGAGAAGACAGAGAGCCGACACTAGAAGCTTAAGACAAGCTGCGTTAATTCCAAGAGAGGAGAAGACATTAGTTGTTCAGGAGCAAAAGGAAGTTGAGGCTTAAATCCGAAGAGAAGCTGAAGATGGTTTCCATCGAATAATGAAAGACATGAGACTGACCCAAGAAGACGGTAAGAAGGAAATTGAAAGCGCGAGACTTGAGGCGGAGCGAGTGGCTACGGGAAGACGTGCAAGTAATGGAAGAGACTGAAAGGAAAGCCCGAGTCAACTTTGAAGCCAAGATGAAGGCTACCGAAGCCAGCAGAACGGTTGAAGATCATGAGTGAGAATTAAAGACAGCTGGTATTTCTGGCAAGAAGGAAGCCCAGCAGTGAGTTTGCCTTTAACTTTGGGGTTTCGTTTAAGAAGAAAAGAAGGGCCCGGGTTCCTGAGCTTCTAGTCTGGTATTATTGAATTTATCTACTTAGGAGTGATCGGATGATTTATCTTGAGTAGCAGTAGGTATCTCAGTCTCCAGATACATACCGCATTAGGTAGTTAACTAGCAATTTTTGTGATGTCTAATTAGGCAGCTGCTTTGCCCATCCCGTCCAATAAGCGACTTTCATCTCAGCCTTTATCTCTTGCCATTCGCGCCTTACGATGTTAGTGGCTAGAGATTATCGAATCGTTTGTGGAGCTGCCTTCCCCGCGATTGCAATCCGTTAGCGTCGGCGAACACGGCACGTGCTGTATCTATCAAGCCCGATATCGAGAGATAAGTATAAGTGTAAGCTTATCCCCAATTGATTGTTCTTTCTCAATACGATCTATCGTGTCAAAATGAGTATCAAAGCAACAACAAACATCGATGACTATCAACTCGCCCAGCTGGGCCACTCCCAGTCTTTCAAGCGCAACTTCAGTCGCTGGACAATGCTAGGCCTAGCCTTTGCAATCCTCAACTCCTGGACCGCTCTCGCAGCATCGCTTTCCCTCGCCCTCCCCTCTGGTGGGCCAGTCGCCGTGATCTGGGGTCTAGTCACAGCTGGTATCTGCAATTTATCCCTCGCAGCCAGTCTTGCTGAATTCCTATCCGCACAGCCTACTTCTGGAGGTCAATATCATTGGGTTGCTACCATTGCGCCTTCGTCGCTTAAGATTCCTCTGTCTTGGATCACTGGGTGGATAAATCTTAGTGGTTGGGCGTGTCTTGTTGCGACGAATTGTTCGTTATCGAGCACTCTTATCATCAACATCATTTCACTTCTTCATCCTGAATATACGTTTCAGAGATGGCATCAATTTTTGATCTATCTTGGTATTGCGTTTGTTGCTTTTACGACTAATGCTTTTATGCACTCCATCCTACCCAAGATCAATGGCCTGGCTCTCGTCTGGAGCATCGCTGGCTTCTTTATCATTTCAATCACTGTACTTGCCTGTGCAGCACCTGAGTACGCTACAGCCAAGTACGTGTTTGCGACTTTCATCAACACTACCGGCTGGCCTGACGGTATCGCTTGGTTGCTTGGCCTTCTTCAAGGCGGTCTTGGTCTCACTGGTTTCGACGCTGTAGCCCACATGATTGAGGAAATTCCGAACGCCGCCATGGAAGGCCCAAAGATTATGCTATACTGCCAGTACATCGGCATTTCCACGGGCTTTCTCTTCCTCATCGTGGTACTCTTTGTCTCAGGGGGTATTGGCAATGCAGACAGAATCATCGGATCGACTGCTGGACCTTTACTCGAGATCTTCTATCTCGCGACAGACAGCAAAGTCGGAGCTATTTGCCTCCTCATGTTCCCTCTTCTTTGCCTAGTATTCGCTGCCATCGCTGTCATGACGACCTCATCTCGTATGATGTTTGCTTTTGCCAGAGACGGTGGTCTTCCTGCGTCGCGCATCTGGTGGAAGATCCATCCTACGCTCGATGTTCCCATGAACGCGCTCTACTTGAATGTCGTTATTGTTATCGTGTTTGGTTGCATCTATCTTGGCTCCACTGTTGCATTCAACGCCATCATAGCCTCATCTGTGGTAGCCCTGGGCTTAAGTTATGGTATACCCATTGCTTTGCATCTTGCAAGAGGACGATCACAGTTGCCTGAAGGAGCGTTCAAGCTGCCTAATTGGCTTGGGTGGACGACAAATATTATTGGACTGATCTATACTATTGTCACGACGGTTCTTTTCTTATTTCCCCCTGCTTTGCCTGTGGATGGAACCACTATGAATTACTGTATTGTTGCGTTCGGCGTTATAATTATTATTTCGCTTATTCAGTGGATTGTTGATGGACGAAAGAACTTTAAAGGACCTAGAATTACGATTGGCGAAAGCGAGATACCTGAGGCCAATTATTAATTATCTAAATATTATTTAGTAACCCAGATATTACCTTCCATATTTCACTGTTTAATTTATATAGAGAACTGTTGAAAGTTATAGAGCAGGCCAGCGAGAGAGTCAATTTTATCATCACGTGACACTGCCTAATAACCAATCTCCTGCCGAGAGATCATAAAAGGTACAAGTGTAAAGGCCCCACAGACCTTTGGCATCGAATTAATATAATGAACGGCTGAGTCTTCTAGATAGGGTTATAGCATCTAAATGAACTCGAAGATTCCTACACTTCTGTATTACAAAGTTTAGAATTGCAAGAATATAAATATCGAGAGTGACCTTGACGCGTGAGTCGTAAGAAGATGGCACATGCTCCTAAATAGAAGACACGATAACCTTGAAGTCAGAAAGTAGATCATCGTAAATCAAGTCCGTCGCGTCGAGGCAACAACTTACAAGTATAAAAATCATTTCGTGTTGGATCTGCCACACTTTAAACAATCGTAGCTCAAATGCATCAGCTGCCTGCGAATATCTTAGCTGCAAAGGTTATCTTCATTGGTCGACTTGCTGCAGAAAAGGGATTGGCAATGTCTCAAGCGAGCAAGAACAATTTTACTAGGATTACACAATAACTCGTGCGAAGCTTCGGCGGCGAATATGAGACTGCACGTCATAAAACTATTTCACGTAGCTCTCACGTCTGTCACTAGTAGCGCATGTGGCGGCGTGCAGTTCGGCATAGGTCGTGCGTCTAGTTGTAACCAGCAGTGACGTTGCTAAGTCTAAAGAAAAGTTAAAGTCATGGGGGCAGAGCTTCAGCTTGCTTGAAACCGTCATCGTCCGATACTGCTGCATAGAGGGAAGCTTGGTAGGGATTGAAAGAAGACGCGACTTCCTCCTGCAACTGGTTCCTCTATTTCTTCAACAAGTCCACGCTCTTGGTGAGTAACTGATCAGCAACTTCAGTATCGTCGTAGAGAAGCTCGAACAAGAAAAGGAGGAACATGTTGATAAGAACACACTTTGATGAGATATGTTATTAAAATCGGAGAGACTTCTTTCATTAAGTTTTGCGATCGCTTGATTATTACATCGAATTGCATCTTGAAGCGTTTCTGGTCGTGGGTTCGCTATCGGTAACCCAGGTCTAGATTGTGGATTCAGGAAAACTTTCGTGAGCTCCTCTATACTCAGCATCGATGAGCCCACGCATTCGTCCCTCATGGACTCTCTGGGGATAACACGATTCCAGAATAAGGTGCATGGTGAATAAGCAAAATCTTGTTTTACTTAATGGTAGAAGAGTTTAAAGTAGATTACTTCTTTTCCATGTGAGGGCAATAGTTCAGGTTGACAGGACAGCGCAAATACCGATAATTGCCGTATTGTTGGATGCTGTACCTACTTTTATGGGTATATACTATGAGGATTAAGAAAGAGTGGTTATAATGATAGAGGCAGCATAGTATATAGATAAAGATCTAAAGCTAAAGAAAGCGATAATAAAGATAAAGTATAAATTAAGCCTAGGTATAACCACTTTATCTTTTATAATAGACTCCTTGGATATATCTCTAAGACTAGACCGATTAGTTTTCTTGCTTATAGCTATTAAAGCTAGGTTTTAAAGATTAATAGTATATAAGTTCTTAAAGAATTTCAATTAAATAAACTGCAAGATAATAGTTAGCAGGGTAGGAATTTACTTTTATCCCGATAGTCTTTTACTTGCAATTCTGCCTCCAAGCCAATGCTAAAATTAATATTCTTACTTATAATAAAGCTGTGATAGAAGACGGTTGCCTTGGCTATTGAGACTTAGTATCTTGCTTAAACCTAGGAATAAAATAAAATACTTTTGTATTTAAGATATTTGGTTGAAATATTATATTCTAACCTATTCCTAGACCTCAGAGTAGGAACCACCGCAGAAGTAAGGACTTAAGATAGTGATCCCCTGGTAAATCCGCGGAGGCTTAAGGTAGTAAGCCAGGACTACCTTTTGAGCCTAGATTAGACGAAGTATTGACAATGCTTGCTTCATCCTATAAATGGCGAAGCTCAGCACAGAGCAAATACACCATCGCTGTTTTACAATATGTCAGAATTACTTATGTGAGAATCGAGTGAATTTAAGTCGGGGGTGTGTGCTTTCCAATGTCAAGTGTTAGTACCCCCATCTCCAGCCAGAAACAAGGGTTCCAGGGCTCGTCAAATGGCACAGCGTTCCACTTAAACTGGATGCATTCTATTTCCATCTTTGTATCGACCTTTCTTCTATTTTACGAACAATCATGGCTCTATCCACTTACGCCCAGCCAGCCATGCACTCGCAATACGGTTAGTGCAAAGGTTTGCCAGTCTATACCTACATCAACATCTTGAAGGCGCCATAGAGTATACATATTGAATTCAAATATTAAATATCGTCCAGGCATGTATTAACTTGCTCTCATGAGACTTCGTTTACCTCCAGCGTAGTAACCCCTTGATATAGAGTCTCTTCTCCCCGCATACGGCGCGATAGCGACCAAGTAATCCCATAACAGAATCCAAGTACTGAGCCTCCTCTTGATCTCGACAAGACAGACGGTAGGACTTGATTAACGACAGTACTCCAGGCTGTCGTATGCCTTGTTGGAGTAGAAACTCAACAACCTGTAGTCTGTTGAAGTTTGAAGCTATCAGAGTATCTACCAAGGGTACGATTTGTGCTTTCGGTCCGAATATCGCTTGTTCCAACAGTGCTGTTGAGCGTTTAATTGGAACTTGATGGAAAAGGGAGGGGTTTTTATTGAATTTGTAACGGATGTAGGGAAGAATGGCGAATTGCGTGACTATCCCATCGAAAGTGTTCGCCTTTACAGTATCTATCTCCTCATCCCAATACGAGGCCCAAGGTATATTCCTCGCGGTATCATGACCATTTACACCGATAAAGTTCGCAAACTTCTTTGCTGAGGCGTCTTGAAACTGATCGAGTAATGTGGTCAATGATGCGTCAGAGACGACAGAACCATCGATTCGCGACGCATAGTGCAACGCCTTGGCGACATCTTGCCAGAATTCGGGAGGCCCGGGGAGAAAGTAACGTTCAGCTTTGTCTGAGTTCTGCATTTGAATGACTTCTGCTTGAAGGAGACAGGCGTTTGGATCGAACCCCCTAGGACTCGCGGATCGTATTCGTTCCCAGACACGTGGATGATTTACCCATTCCGCAGCGGTTCTATGTAGATACTCGACAGTCCTCGTTTTGGGCACGAGTTCCAGGATACCCCTTGTCCGGGCGCCGAGTCTGCGTTTGAGAGTAGCTTGTACTCTCGCCATGTCGAGGTCCTGTATTCGAGTCTGAGTGGCTGCTGGTGTGCCTCTAGCTTCGTCTGCTAACCATAACGTCACCCATTCGACGGGATGGAACGCTAGAGCATACAATTGCAGCATCACAGAAACTTCCGGAAGCAGTCTCTTCGGGATGGCTGCATAGATGGCATCATAGAGACTTTCAATCTCACTCGGCATTGTGTCAAGAATTTCCTGGAGGCGTGGTAGACCGGAGCCGTCAATCAGATTCTCTAGTAGTGTCTGTGTGACTAAAGCGGTCCAGAGAAAGACGCCTTTGGCCTTAGTGACAATATCCTCTAAAAGAGCTTCACCACCGCCCTGATAAAGGGCATTGAGTTCCTGGAAAGCCACAACTCCAAGGAAGTGACCTCGTACAAATGCTTGAATGTCTGTGTTGGTCAGGAGATGCATCTGAAGTCCTGGGCTAGCGGCGAAAGCGTCACTGAACTGTGGCCAAGGACGACTTGCAACGCAGACTTTGACAGTTTTGTACGAAGATATTTTCTGTATCCTCTTGCATAAGTCGACGGGCGCGGCGTCGAATTCATCTAGACCATCAATGAAGAGAGCCAGCAGAGGTGCGTTGTCTCCAAGACTTAGAAGACGACCGAACGACTCATCGAGTTCCCATGTAGTCCAAGGAGGGAATGCATTTGTCTCACGGACTGCGTGGAAAAGTGACCAACGCCGCGGACATAAATAGGGTATCATGTCAGGGTTGAGTCGAAGTATTTGATTGAGGAGGGTACGTAGCAAGCCATCTTCAGATCTTGCCATCTCTGCGCCCGGTCTCCAGGCGTAGTACTTGATTGTGTATATTGGTGACCCTCGAGACCAACTCTGTAAATGTTGGTTTAATCTTGGATGTTGAAGGATAAACTTCATCATGGTTGACTTGCCAGAGCCTGGCTTACCGGTAATCCAGTAGGGAAGACCAGAATCGCCCTCAAGCCAACCAGGCAGACTGGACCACATCTGCACCCCTTCAAGACAGACATGGGGGTCCTTGTCGAATACCCACTGAAAGGTGCAGTCGAAAGCTTTTGTGATTGCCTCTTCCCGGTTATCCATTGAGTCAAAACGAAGGCTGTCACAAATGAACGTGTTCAGGTCCTCGGAAGAAAGGTCTGTTTGCTGAGGGAACGAATCCAGAAGTTGTGGGTCAGGCTTCCAGTCGGCTCGCCATAAGCGATTTGTGATTTGATCAGTTACACGATTCTTGCGCATAGATTCCACGGCCGTTTCTTCCACAGTCTTTTGTCTGTTGGCTTGCTTGTCCTCTGGGCCAGAGTGCCCTACCGTCTCCAAGGATCGAGATAGCATTTCTATCATGGTGTCAAGTTTGCTGCTAAACTGATGCTCCCAGTTTTTGGTACTTTGCGAGTTGCGCCTAGTCGACGGCTGTGAGTTTCTTGTATAAAAAAGAGACAAACTTTAACCTTACCAGATGGAAAAAGTCGCTGCCGTCATCATTTCTTGACGCACTTTCTCAAGACGCTCATCAATCTTGGTGATCTCCTCTCGCTGCCACCATGATCTGAGTGCCGCTCGGAAGCATTGTCCAACCGATCTTGGTTCGTATATACCCATTCCATTCCGTTTAGACCGTTCAACTGCTTCTCTATCCGTAGCCAGTTCTATTTCAAATTGCCTACTGACCTTAGGCATAACCGTAAGAATTCTTGTCGCGATGTCATCGCATTCTCGACAAAGACGGAGCAACTCTTTATCTGGACCATCCAAGGCAGATGTGCCCTGTTTCTGGGCTCGGAAGGTCTCTTTCACATTGTCGGATAGCTGTGAGATGTCTGCCGAGACAGCTGAGAGGCTCTGCAGTTGTAGGGTTTGACCAGATGCTGAACGGTAGATTTGCCACGTCTCCGAGAATAGTCGTTGGCCAAAGTCGACGAACTGGACTGCGGCAGCCGTTACACCCACTATGGATAGGGGATCCATGGTCTTGAGAAGCAAAGATTGCGAAGGGATGAGGTTTTGAAATGCGGGGTTGACGTCCTCCCTCGTTCCTTATCTGTCTTCAGCCGCAATTTCCTGGCGGTTACTACGATATCAAGCTTAAGTAGGTCTTGTCTTTAAATTGATTTGTTGAAAATCACATATTATTTATGCAGATCGATGAATAAAGATTAGTCTTACTCAGATTTTCTTGCCTTATTGGCTAAATATCTTGCATATTGTGCAACCAAGTCACTCCCAGGCCACTCACAGCCTGATTCTCAATAACTTGGACCACACAATAATCTCTGAGCTTGCAATTCAATGGCTATTTCTCTTAGTCAGCAACAAGTGCGCATAATCAGCTGTCACAAGGACCATGCCAGCAGGATGTATTTAACCCTCAAATAAATAGTAGTTATTAATTCTCACCAGCTGACCCTGCGCAATAACGAATAATATATAATATCCATAGGGCATATTTAGGTATAAAATTCCTGCTTATAGATAGTTTTATCTTAATCTTTTTAATCTCGTAATATAATATACCTCTTGTCTATTACTTTTTAGAGTAAAAATGCCCTAAAGGACTAGCTATTAAGTTACTGTAAATACTAGAAATATTATAAAATTGTTTATAAAATTATAAATAAACTTGGAATTATTGCAATTTCGTCATATTTTCACATATAATTATATATGGATTCACGTGCTGAGTAACTCTACTATCTTTCCAATCACGCCATTGATATCACATCTTGCGAAGCCTCTTACCTAGCCCATCACAAGCTCTAAAACGCTCAAGTATCTTTCCCCGAAACATAAAGGATTAATAATGCAAATCCTGCAAGCATTATATCTTACTATGATTAGTATTTAAAAGAGCACCATGTCTTGAAGAAAATAAATTCGTAACATATACACCATGTCTAACCCATCAGCAGCCACGCCGCTGCTACATCCGCGACAAAGCTCATATAAGTCAACATCAAATGACTCATCATCTCCGCATCACGATGGCGAAACTGCTGGGGATGTTCAACCCAGCCGCGATGTAGAAGATGACGTCCTCCCAGAGACATCCACCATCGGTCGCAACCTCTCATGGCAGAGCGCCTACGTTCTCGTGATATCCCGTGTCGTTGGCAGTGGTATCTTTGCTACGCCCGGCACAATCGTGCAATCCGTCGGAAGCCCCGGTCTATCTCTATTACTCTGGCTCCTCGGCGCTTTTATCGCGGCGTGCGGCCTTGGTGTGTCTCTAGAGTTTGGCTGCATGCTACCCCGGTCGGGCGGCGATAAAGTCTACCTTGAGTTTGCATACCGCCGGCCCAGGTTGCTCGCTTCGACGCTGTTTGCTATGTATGCAGTGATTCTGGGATTTACGGCTAGTAATTGTGTTGTGTTTAGCCAGTATGCGTTATTTGCGCTCGGAGTTAATGAGCCGAGCGACGAGCTGAGGAAGAGTCTTGCTGTGGGATTGCTTACGTTTGTATGTGTTACGCACAGTATTTTCCCCAATGCTGGGATCAAGATACAGAATGTCCTGGGCTGGGTCAAGATTGGCATCATAGTCTTTATGATCATCTCGGGCTTCTACGTTGTCATTATCCGACCGGATATAAGCGCTGCTCCGACCGGTCAACTTTCGTGGGAGCATTTATGGGAGGACAGCAGCTGGAGTTGGGGTGTCATTGCAACGAGTCTCTTCAAAGTTTTCTACTCCTTCGCAGGTCTCGACAACGCTGCAAATGTCATGAACGAGGTCAAGCATCCTGTTCGGACATTGAGATCTGTCGCGTTGACTGCCCTGGCCACGTCATGCGGTTTGTACATGCTCATCAATGTGGCATACCTGTTGGTCGTGCCGATCGGGGAGATCAGAGAGAGTGGTGAACTTATCGCTGCGCTGTTTTTCGAGAGGTTATTTGGATCAAGTTTTGGGCGGATTGTTCTTCCTACTGCTGTGGCCCTGTCTGCGGTTGGGAATGTTATGGTTGTTGCTTTCGCTATGGTATGTTTTCACCGATAGAATCTACTGAGCGATGGTATACTAACCGTGGGTATTAGGCACGTATGAAGCAAGAGATTGCGCGACAAGGCTTCATTCCTTACTCTTCTATTCTATCATCATCTCGACCATTCAATTCACCCATGGGTGGCTTCTTCATACACTATATACCATCATTCCTCGTCATGGTCCTCCCACCGTCCAACACGATCTACTCATTCATTCTGGATATCGATGGCTACGCGGGGCAATTGATCGGCCTAGCCATAGCAATCGGCCTTCTCAAGCTTCGCCTGCAGCGTCCAGACCTCAAGCGACCGTTTAAAGCATGGATGGTCGCTGTGGGGTTGAGAATCGCCATGAGCTGCGCCTTGATAGTAGCTCCATTCTTCCCTCCGCTGGATTACGATGGGGACGTGTTTTACGCGACGTATGCTGTATTTTCATGGGTTATTCTGGTAGTCGGAGTGGTGTACTGGTATGTGTGGACAATAGGTGTACCGAGTTGGCGAGGGACGAGGTTGGAAGAGGAGACAGATGTTTTGGCCGACGGGACGACCATCACGAGACTACGATACAGATCATAGATACGGTAGTGAATATATTGTCGAGATATTGTTCTAGTATCCACAGTGATTCCTTGTGCTACCGTTATGAAGATGACGATTGTCGATTGTGAAATTTCAACATGTCAACATGCCATGCTCTAGCCTTTGGGCTTTCATTTCCCATATATGTTTCCTATATTATCTCATTCAATTCTAGGATACGTTCATTATAAGAAATCAGGTTGTAACTAGTAGTAGCGATTGGTGAACGAGAAGGTTGTCACGTGCTTAATCATGTGATCATATAAGCAGTCCTTCAACTTAGACCTTCAACCAGGCAATTCATCTCCTCATCTATCTCATACGTCAATAACCATCGACCAACAAATAATGATGATTTTAATACATAAGAACTCATATCGCAGACAGTCGGCATCTCTATATCCTCCCGCTCCGCCATTATTACCTTGATGAAAGTCAGTACAGTAATCTCAACAAAGGATTGTACTCACAAGACTTGTAATTTGCACGCATAAGACTGTAGCAGATCGACTGGGTCATTGGGTGACTGCTCCTCAAACTGGTTACAACCCTCTTTCCACGAAATCTTGTAGTTCAAGTGTGAAGGTTCAGCTATATCGATTGGATAACGCAATACAGCGTATCTTCTCAGCTACCAGCGCCCCTGTTATGATCCGGGACGACGAAGAAGGGAGCATTGACTGAACTTTAGAAAAGCTGGACAGATAAGAAGAAAGCCACTACAATTGACTCTCTGGTCAATGACTTGGCAACCACAGTTCATTACGAGGTATGGATAACCACATAACAGATTAACACACCAAAATGATAGAGTTGTTCAATTTCAACGCATTCGGTGGTCATAAAGACTTACCAGCTGATGATACTGGCGCGTATGGCTGGATGAACAATGTTGAGAACAAATTGAGGGACAACCCGGATCTGATGGCGATCCTAGCACTTATTTTTGACTTGAATCAAAACAGGAAGACTACTGTTAACAAGGGTAGAGAAATGAAGAAGTAATGCTGATTGCTAGAACAAGAGATACGGTTGCTCGCATCAGGTTGCAAGAAATGATTTTACTTGTAGGTAAAGTCTAGGTTCCTCGCTTTGTCACTGAATAGATCTTGTTGGCTTTTATCGTGAGAATCATAACTGATTGACTGGACGCAACGAACAGAAAAAATATCTAGAGCTGCGTTGGATTGAATTGATAAGCTACACTTCATATACCCTGTCGTTCTTAGCCCTTGCGATCCCTACTCAACCATTTAGCTAAGGAGCGCCGTGTTTCCATTACCTTTGCAACGTGAACCTCGGAGTATCAATTGTACCGAAACCTAACTCGAGATGAACATTGGTTACTGACGGTGGATTTTGCGCCATACGAATAGTTCTAATAAGATATATATTAGTACCCGAAGTAGTCGCGCAATTTGCTCCCACATACCTGTGTGTGCTAAAATGCACAAAGCGACTGAATCGCTCCATCTCAAAGACTGGCACTAAAGAAGGATGGAAACGATCACCTGACCCTCGGCGCCAAATCTTGAGAGGCGCGCTGTTAACAACATAACCATCTTCAACTCCGTTGTTGTCCTTGAGAGGAATGCTCATAGTGATATTCTTCACATGACTCAAAGGTGCCAATACCTCTTTGAGCGACTCAATGCGCAATTGAGCGATGTTGTAGGGACTCTGGTCGATATTGTTCGCTTCCGTGTCTAATAAAAGTACGGTGCAGCGTGCCGTTATCCAGATATCAAGAGTGTTGAGATTCTCTATACGATCCAGACGCAAACCGTGGAAGTCGAGACACCCATGGCGCTCTTTTGTCTCGGAAGTCATGATTGGCGATGAACAGGGCAACAACATCGGGAAGACAGGTTCTAGGGATAGCTCCAGGTGTCTGCCCAGAGTGCGAAACGCTGGTGGTGGAATGGCCACATCAAAGTCTCGTTGCTGAAACTCTGGCACTTTGCAGAAACCAACGAATAGATTAAGAGCGATGATATCTGTGAAAATGAAGGTTGTCGATTCATAGATTGACTTTATGCACTCAGAAGATCTAACATCATAATTAGCAAACAAGTCATATTTACACAGTTGGTGTTAGTGCTCCTACATGGCTTTACATGACAAGAGCATGCCCAAGTACGGACTCCATACAGATGAACTCTCCGTGTTCGGCTTGTTTTTCATCCAGCAGGACCCTCGAGAGGAACATGTGCCGACACCTGGACCTGCCTTTTCACCGTGCACCTCTGCGATACGTTCTCCGCAAGCAAAATGATTCTTCCAAGCAGAATAGAGCTGTAGGGCAGAAGTTTTATCATTAAAACTCACATTAGAAGCGATACCATGCTCTTGTCTCTTGGCATCCAGAGATGCTTGAAGCCTGTCCTGTACCTCAAAGGGTGTTGTACAGCGCCATCGGCAGAAGTGAGATTTGGTTATATCGTCCTTGTCATGGTGCCAAATGATATGTTGACGAAGACCACAAGAGCGCCAAATCTCAAGATAGGTTTTGTCGCGAACTTCACGAGGTAAACGCGTGATGAAAGCAGATTGAAGCTGAGGGTCTGGGGATTGATGGGACATTTTCACGGATTGTGAGGTGTAAAGGATAAGTTTCTTTGTTGTTGTTGGAATAGAAGATGACGCCCTTTTGAAGCAAACAATGTCAGCCCCCTCTTCCCGGGTAGCGAACAGGTATGCAAGACTGCCTGAGGTTTGTGGCGTTATTGTCTTTGCGTACGTTTATTGATAAGCCAATAAATAATTTAGATACTTAGACCATGATTGGCTAAATTTAACTGATTAAGTCCTCCAAGATCTGTCAATGAATAGCTTCAAATATACCAACTGGTAGATATAAAGTTGAATTCTCACCCTGCTGCGCCGTATCTATTGTTGGACTTCCGGAGTATTGCCGTAAGCTTAGATTAATAGTTGCCAACTATAGACGGAATACTGCCCCTCGCCCAAAGCAGTCAGCCGTAACAAATCAATCATTCACATGCATTCTAGCTACTTTCACTACCGAACGGCTATCAGATGCCAAGATGTGATAATACTCCCCTGCGACATCGCTTACCCAATTGGGCAGGTCCTCTACTCAGAATAACCCCTGCATTGTAACGACTCACCTGATGAGTTATTCCCACCACTTTACCACCGTTAGACGCCTTACCCCATTCCGCCTAGACGCAATCATATCGGATCGGCCTTTGCCGTCTTGACACTTTTAAGGGTCTAGATGAGCTTGGCTGTGTGACAGTTGGACCCCTATAGAGTGCCTTTGCTATTGATGTTTGAATTATGCTATACCTGACGTTATGGACTGATGGTAGCCAAGTCACCGTCAAGACAAACTCTATTTCGTATCCACCATCATCTTGAAGTGAGTATATCTTGAAGAAATTCGCTGTAAGATGTTGGGCTTCTCAATCCAACTCAGGCTCGCCTTGTCACTCATTCAGTAACTCACTCATTTCCACCATGAGAACTTCCTTCTCGTCCATTCTTTTCAGCCTTGGGCTGCTCTCCGTCGGTGTACTTGCCTCGCAGGAGATACACACCTCGATTGATGAATCATGTGGCTGCACAGTCAAGTACATTGTCGTTGAGATGCCTCCCCAGACGGCCTCTGCCAACACGGCCACTACTCTCACTACCGGTTTAGTCTCTGCCGCTCAAGAGACTGCCACTGTCAAAACAAAGACAACTCCTACTCGACCCAAGTCATCTCAAACCACAATCCACGCATCATCCACAGCCCACCACAACACCACCGCTACTTTTGTTCCCAAGACTCCCCCCAAGGTTGACTGCAGTAACCCTGAGAATGCCGTCCCGAAAAAGAAGATTGCCATGTCTTACGGTGACCTGAGCGATGACAAAGTTATTGACCAGAACAGTAACGCCCCGAAACCAGCTGACAAGCCTTCCAACGGTACCTTCTCCACTTTCAACGCCAACAAGAACACTACCTCCGAAAAGGGGCCTAGTGGATCAATCGATATGGATCTAGTCATGAACCATCCGGCTGTTGTACTAGACTACATTGATGCCATCACCTCTGTAGAGTGCACATCTGACTCTATTGAGGTCAAGTTTGGCAAGTCTACTGCGTTCAACACTGCTGTGAAGACATGGCTTGACACCTTTATCCTCATTACAAGCAACATGGGCAACTGTAAAGCTGCCAACGGCCAAGCTTTCTACCTTGTCGATCGCGTCACGGCGGACAAGGAGCAGAAGTCCATAACCTGTCATGCCTCAGAGCAGAAGTTGGAAGACATTGCTGGTACGTCTCCTTTTTAAGTTGAAGAATGAAGCTAACTTTGATAGAAACCTGCGAAATGTCATTCAACTCGATCCCTGCCACCAAGCTACAGAAGCGCCTCACCCTTAACCCCAGTCTATCTCTCGACTTCGGCACCGGCCTCGAAAAAGATACAGTCCTTTTCAGTGAAGAACCCTTTGTCAGCATCAAGGCTGAGCAAGCAGAGTTTTCTTCCACCGTTTCCTTCTCAGGACGTGCCAAGTACAACTTTTGGAAGTTCAAGGTCAGTAACAGTTTACAATTAGCAACAAACATTAACTAACATGATTAGATGGAACATCTTTACTTCGATCTCAACACTCGTTTCAATGCCGATGTTGCTCTATCAGCCGACGTAGCAGAAGCTTGGTCTCGATCCATCTTTTACGACCCCGATACCCTTACATTCAGCGTTGTCGAAGTCCCTGGTATTCTTTCCCTCGGACCAGGAATTGCTTTCGCGGTCGGAGTCGATGTTGATACTACAGCAGCTGTCGCAGTCCGTGCCGGCGCTGGCATCTCCATCCCTGCTGGAAACGTCCACCTTGACGCTCTTGATGGTAGCAAGAACAGCGCTACAGGATGGGAGCCACAGTACACCTCCTACGCCAACATCAGCCAGAGTGTGGAGGTTGGGTTGAACGCGAGTGCATCATTGACTGTTCAGCTTAGCTTCAAGCTACTCGGTGGTCTTGTTGATCTCAGCAGTGGACTTACAGCTACACCTGGGATTGTGAATAAGTTCAGTCTTGATGCAGTCCAGAATGGTCATGCTTCGAATGATGGCGTGGGTGGTTCAGTCAGTACTCCTCCTGGCGAATGTGGTGTGTCGCTCAAGTCAGACTTTGTGTTTGATCTTGATGGATTTGCGACTCGATGGGTGAAGGGTAACTTGTACCATGTGGAGGTGCCCATCACGGACATCTGTTATGCGTTCTAAGATTGAGTAACGATGAGGGGGCGTCGGGTTAAATAGTAGCGACGGCAGCAGTTACGGCGTGTTCTAGAACTGCTAGTCACGACTCAATATAATCTCATTAGTAATGAATCATGACTAGTTTAAACCATAGTGGCTTTTCGACGGAGGTACATGTCCCGCAATTAATCTCGTTGCATAAATTCAAATGGCGAAGTCGATCGCTTCTACCTCGCTCAACTTCGGTCAACCTCGTTTAGCCTCGGTCGGCACTAATACCCCACAAAGCCAAGTACCGACATGACAGACTCGTCATCGAATATGGGAAACTTTGATTGTGATCGATGTATCAAGGGCTGCCAAGCTTAGAAGCCGAGGCTGAGCATTGATGAGTTTTAGATCTAGTTACGTGACATGAAATCTTTGCAAAGTATATATAGTTAGGACGTCTCTAGAGTAATCTGAAGAAACACAACACTCTCATTCAGCTTTCTACTTCGAATACTTTCATTCAAACATTTAGCATTTCTTTCATTTTTACAAACCTTCACTCCAATGCATCCTCATGTTGCGGCAGCCTTGCTGCTTCAGACGAGTCACGTACTCTCCAAGTCAACCAACAACACTATCATTTACGGAAGTGACGATATCATCAATCTTTCCTCCGATGGCTCTAAGGCCGACATCGTGGTTCTTGACTATGGTCACAGTGTGGAGGGTCATCCCACGTTCAAAGTAGTTGCGGCATCAGGTGATACGTCTGGCTTCGAGCTTACCTTTGCTGAATCCAAAGCTGCTCTTAGCAGATATGCGGTACGTGAAACATTTCTTTACTGCAGCCACTACTGCAGCCACTACTTCATCCACTAACTCATCTTTCTAGAGCGATGGACCTCTTCCCCTTGCAGCGGCCATGGAAACCTATCGCGTCAACAAGTACAACATTTCCGAGCCTGGACTGATCGCCAATCGACTTGTTCAGGGTGCCTTTCGCTACGAAAAGTTGAACCTTTCCAGTGCTGGGAGCCTCCAACTTGAGCGTGTGGGAGTCAAGCCAACAGTCCATACAACACCCCTTACGGAACTCCCCGGATCATTCGAATGTTCTGACAAGGACTTGACCCGCATTTGGTACACAGGTGCCAGAACAGCCCAACTTACTGAGATCCCCAAGAACAGTGTTCCAGACTTCTGGCAAGTGACTGATGAAGGAGCTTTGGTGGAGAATGCAGCTCCTCAGGCTTTGAGTAACCCTGCTATAGCTCAGGCTACCAGTTACGAGATTGACTTTGAGGTTAAGCCTTTGACTGGCGAGTTTGTATTTTCTGTTCTTTCGGATACGCTGAACGAGGCTGTTCTGATCACCTGCAACGTCGAGACTGGTGTCATCTCATCTAGCACCTCCTCTTCTGGCGTCGTCCCCACTAAACTGAACATCGGCGAATGGGTTTCGGTCCACGCACGTGTCAACATAACTGACATCGAAGTGTCCATCAACAACCAGACAGCTCTCAAGTTCACACAAACAGAGAAGTTCTACGGCTCATTCGGTCTCGGTGCACCTCTTGGTCACTCCGCTTACTACCGTAACCTCCGCGCTACCACACTCGATGGCGTCGAGATCTATTCTTCTACTCTGAAAGACAGATCCTTCCTTGATGATTTCTTCATGGGCACCAACCCTTTGGACACCATTGTTGACGGTTCACGACGTGATCGAATTGCTTACTCTGGTGACCTCGATATCGCAATCTCATCCACCTTTGCCAGTACCTACGGAAAGTCATTCGTCGAAGGTTCTCTCGATCTTGTTGGATCATACCAGACAACCGCTGGGTTCTGGATCCCCAATGCCAAGATCCAGCAAGCACCTTTACCCAAACCCCTCGACATCAATATCACTGGTCTCATTGGCTACTCTTTCAATTTCCTCAATGGTCTTGCCACCAACTACGAGGTCCTCGGTAACGAGATATTTGCCAGGGAATGGGCTCCCCGAGCAGTTGCCATGTTGGAATGGGCTCATTCTCAGTTGAAGGATGGTGTTTTCACTATCGACGATGCTTCATTGACCGGTGACTGGAACTACTACGACCCTTCGCAGACAGGCGCCAGTACCAAGTTCAACGCTCTGTACGCCTACTCTCTCCAGCAAACAGAGACGTTCCTCAAGGCGGGTGGTGTAAGCACGGGCAAGTATCAGACTCGCCTCAAGAACCTTCGCAAGGCCATCCACAAGCAGCTCTGGAACGAGACAATGGGAGCTTATGTTCTCAGTAACGAGATCAAGACCGGATTCTCTCAAGATGCAAACGCTTTGGCTATTCTGGCTGGCATTCCCCAGAGCAATGGCATTTCTGCTGAATCGCTTCTGAAGACCATGGAAGCAGAGCTTCAGCTCCCCGCCGGACCTCTTGCTTTTAGCAATGGTACCGTCGAATCTGGCTTTGTTCAGAAGATCAGCCCTTTCTCATCCGCATACCATCTTCGAGCAGCCTTTGAGTCTGGTAATCAACGCACTGCTAAACAGCTACTCAAGACATTGTGGGCGCCTATGGCAAACCCCTCCAACGCGAATTATACGAACACTTTCTGGGAGACCCTTGACCCGGACGGTACACCTGGACTTGGTATCATGACATCTCTTTGCCACGGATGGGCAGCTGGACCTACCGCTGAATTGAGCAAGTGGGTTCTTGGAGTACAAGTTGTTAAGCCAGGATTCGCCGAGTGGAAAGTACAACCCACGCTTCTTGGCCTCGAATGGGCAAGGGGTCGTGTTCCGACCGACAAGGGTACCATTGAAGTTGAGTGGAAGCTGGTATCCGATCTTTTGCACATGAAGGTTCAAGTTGTGGGCGACAAGGGAACGCACGGTACTGTTTATCTTCCTGAGTTACTTCCTGTGTCTGCCAAGGACAGTGTGTTCAAGGTCAACGGAAAGATTGTCAAGAAGAACAAGTTCGCTGTTCGTGATGGTGAACAGATCGAGGTGGTCCAAATGAGGGAGTAGGGCTATTCATTATTTCTTCACTTCATCTACTAAGTTCAGAATGTATTTTTTACTAACTGTAGCTTTTATGCTTGAGAAGAATAGTAATAACATTGTTCTCAATAATATATGAAAGCACTTGCTCAAGTTTATTACCTTTGAGTGCTTGGAGGATAGCACCCGTTCGGTATTGATAGAAGGAGGCACGAAGCCAGAGAGAAATACTTTAGTCTCTGGCTCAGCATCGCCTAGCTTTAGTCTCCTGTCTATTGAATGATTGCATGTTCGTCCGCAATCACATAGAGCAAACAGAGTATGCAGACATTGACTGAGGATGATCGACTGTGAGCTTAGTGGATTAGTTCCTATCCTGGATGTGAAGACAATGTTAGATAACGCCATCGACGCATGCCCTTCCTGGGGAGATCACGATTATTCTCCCTCGATCGTCATAGCAGTCTTGTGAGAATATGCATATATAGTAGATTGTTAAGGCACCGCTAGACACGCCCAGCACTGCTTTGTCCCGTCGCATATCAAGCATAGCACTGTCGTTGAATACTTCTGAGCTCGTCCCATGGAGTACTTCACTAAGATGGGATAGAACTTGATGGCTGCTGAGTGGAATACTACATTTTCCATCGTCCAACATACAATCTCGGCTCCAAGGCGTATGCAGTGTTCCATTCAACATGTCTGCTCGCAGCCTGAGTTGGGTCGAGTCGTAACGCGCTTGGAGTAGCGCAAAAGTCGTATAAGAAAGAGTGAATTAGGGACTCACATTACTATATCCATCTCAATTAAAAGAGCCAGCGGTAAAATGTTCAAGGTGGCCAGCTTAGACAGTAGGTATAAGAAGTTTAGCAAATTTGCTGGTACACTGTCTGCATTTACATATCTTAGGAGGCTTAGATCACTTAGTCATATGGACATGTATATGTGTGTTTTTCAACTTTGTTTATTCTTTTCTTCCTTTTCTACTCTCTGGGGTTCGTGACGCGCGAAACATTCTAGTCACTTGAGAATCCCCATCCTGCTCTTCTCTTCTTCCCCTTCCTTGTTCTCTTCCATTTCCTCCTCTTCTTCTCTTTTTGAGTATCATCCTACAGCTTGAAGCTGTCGACAACTACTCGACGCCTCCAGTAATACTGTGAGGTGCTTACAGCACATCACATTTACTGATAGCGGTCGCTGCCAGAGCGACGCTGGTTGTAGCCCTGGCGGGGTTGGCCATAGCCCTCAGGAGCTTGACCTCGCCCCGGAAGAGGCTGAACGGCGTACCCTTGAGGGGCTTGGCCGTATCCCTGAGGAGCTTGGCCGTATCCCTGAGGGGCCCGGCCACGGGGCTGGGGAGCCATGACATAACCCGGAGGAGCCGCGCCGTAGGGAGGAGGCGCACCCAATTGACGATGGCCATGATCGTGGTGAGAAGCGCGACCACGATGGCGGTTATGATCGTGATGGTGATGGTGATCATGATGGATCGAATCATCGTCAGAGGATGAATCATCATCATCATGATCGTGGCTGTGGCTGTGGCCGTGTTGCTGACCATGAGCATGATGCTGACCATGAGCATGATGCTGACCATGAGCACGGTGTTGACCATGAGCAGGAGGGTGTCTACCATCGTCAGTGAAATCAGAGAGATCATCATCGTGGTGATGATGATGTCCGTGACCCTGATGTTGACCATGGGCATGGTGCTGGCCATGAGCATGATGGTGGTCATGATCACGGTGAAGAGTCCGACCACGGCTACGACCACGGCTACGTTCGCGGCGGTGTTCATGGTGAGGCTGCTGAGCAATTGGATATTGCACAGCAGGAGCCGGGGCGGCGCGACCACGCTGACTAGCCTGACGACTAAATTCGCGGGCGGTAAGGCTCGAGTAGACAGAGAGGGGCTCGTCATCTGGCTGATAACAAGCTTCATCCGATCTGTGCATGAAGCGACATCTCGGGCAAACTGACCAAAGTGCGGAAGACATTTTGACGGTTGCTGTAGGGTTTTGAGATTGAGTGCTTGGTTGTTGATTGAGTGCTTGGTTGTTGATTGAGTGTTGTTGATTGTGTTGTAAGCTGTTGTTGTTTCCGATTGTGGATGATGAGAAAGTTTGAATTCCATAGGGGAATCGTAGATGTTTTATACGACTTTCGAACATACACTCCAGTTTGCGCAGACTACAAGCGCTGAGGAATATGTCAATTGTTCATTCGAATAAGTGAGTCTTCTGTTCTGTGTTCGATAACTTCTTTGATCGCGTTACGCTGTTCAGACGAACAATGCTCAGTGTTCTCGTCCAACGTTGTTCTTTGCCTTTGAACAGCATGAACATAACTCTATACTTGTCATACAGTACCTTTTTCATGATTACTCTGGAAGTTTCCAATGTTTTGCGACAACGGTAGATTCGCCGAATTGTTCTAATCCTAATCCGTTGTTCTGATCAAAGAGTGTCATGGTTGATTTGAGCCTGTATTTTTCCACAGCAGTGCATGTGTCATAGCGTACTATAGGCCTTTCTAAATTAGCCCTTGGTGCATGATCAGGTATTGACTTGATCTGGCCGCCACAACTAAGAACTTTGACTGCGTAACACAGACTGCAGTCTGAGACCATGGGTAAACAATATCTGAGATCATCCTCCTACAGATACAAATAACAAAAACTCAATATGATGTTTTTTATGACTAGATTTCTGACGTTGGGACTATGTCGGGACTAGAATTCTTTACAAATGTCTCATTCATCACTACCCTAAAAATCCCCCAACTTACCAATACAGGCGTTGTCTCCAAGAAATTGTCAGAGCAAACTGTTGTTCCTTCCCTACCAACCCCACTAAAACCACCCTTGTACCCACCAAATAGCGACCCTTTTCCTTGTCTAAGACTTGTGCAATTGACCACCACAGTACCAGCTTCCAACCTCTTCGCAATGCGCGCGCCCTGTCAATGTTCCTGCTATATACAGTAGATACAACCCAAATTCCGTATTATTAGATTTATTAATTACCTTGGCTTCAGTCTTGGAAGTGTTAATATTCACGACATGTCCGAAGATTACTATTTCATAATCGTCGCCTATTCGTCAGTTTCAATGAAGATCGTGAGATGGATCAGATAACCGTTTAACGAATTGTCCGCAGCAATGCCCAAGATACGCTTACCAGATGCTTTACCTATGTCAATGTACGCGCGCACTTTGTTGTACTGGATCTATTCCGCCAGTGGGCCATGATTCTTGTTCTCGTCCATCGGGTCGCCAGCTACCGCAGCTTCAAAATTCGTCTTGAACAACCCAACAAATGCTTTTGCTGCACTTCATCCATCGCTTGTGTTCCAGATTGGGGTTGGTTGAACCCTTGTTCTTGCGGGGCTCTTGGGGTCAGAGGTCCAGCGCTAGGTCATGCTATTCAGGCGGTTCCACTTTACGGCACTGACTGTTCAATCAACCTCTAATGGGAAGAAGAAGAATACGTCTCCTTCGGCGACAGTGAGATTGACTCAATATTTCGTTGTTCATCTTTATAACATCCAGTAACATGTTGATGGAATGCTGTAGTTGTATCATCATCACACAATTGTTTTACGTTTAAGCTGTGCTTGACTTACCGTTGTCTGAGTGAAACCATGCAATATCTGTCGGGTTCCAGTTCCTTCATGGAATAACGCCAATTGCATCCCAAGCCCAATGTTTCCACCTTTTTCTAACCATTCTGGGTGCATTCTAGTATAATCATGGTAAGAATAACGTAGTTCTTTGTGATACTATAATCATGGATTATACCAGAGGATGAAGCGCTTCATACCAGTATCTGGCTGGAGTTTATCTGACTATTTTTATCCGCCGTTATATCCGTTATCGATAACGTTGGACATGATGAAGTATGCTTATCTTATCGGACTGGGGTTATTTTTACTGCAAGGCGCTCGGGCCACAAGCACAGTTAACTATACTTAGCTTTCCCATCTGAATTCCCATACCCTGGACCACTATGAATATAAGACTTAAATAGTCAAAAGCAAATAGTCCGCAGTAGTTTAAGTGTACAAGTTATTACCCACTCTTTAATAGCTTGGAACATCGAAGTGAAGTTGTTCGTTGTTCTTTTTCTAATCGGGGGGAAGTAACTATAAATAACAGTGAGAGAAATGTCTCTTGATGCATTCGTTCATCTATTAAATAATTTATATTGCACAGTATGCTTCACTAGACGAAGTAAAATAATGCTCTTGAGTCTGATATTCTACAATAACTTGTATATAAAGTAAGGATCTACGTAAATGCAAAGATGAATAACACCATTAGACTGCTTCCTATATCTAGGACGAGGGGGTGGGAGTAGGCTGGCCTGCAGGGGGAGTTCCACTGCCACCAGGAGGACCACCACCTTGACCACCACCACCACCACCACCAATACCACTGTCCAGGGCATGACCACCCTTACCATCCAAATATCCGGCAACACCATAGTATTCATCGGAAGAGTAGTCCACAGTGGTGTTGATACCAATCTGAATCCAAGCGAAGATTCCTTCCTGAACGGTGTCGCCAAGATAGACATATTGAGGGAAAGGATCATAAGACTCATCAGCCTGGAGAACCGACCACATATCCTCTTCGTTAGTGGTCACTTCAACCGTGTTGGTGTTGTAGGGCGCAAGAGCCTCAACCTCTTCGCGCAGGTCCTCGGGCCAAAAGAGCTGTCCAATGTGGGAAACAGGAGTATCCCAGTTCTGGATGGTGCCGTTGGAAGAAACCGATGCATTGGAGTGAGTGAGGAGATGGGTGTGGGTAGCGCGACCTTCGTAGTGTCCAGGGAAGATAGTCTCGAACTGGACTACACCATCGTGATCGGTGATCTGGATACCACGGAGGAAGGTAGTGTTGAGGCCAGCTTGGGAGCTCACGCCAGAGTAAACGCCTGTAGCATTACAGTTCCAGACATCCGTAGCCAGGTTGGGGACTCCGCCGCAAGTAGTCACATCGACGTATTGTACCTCGAGGAACACGGGAACACCATCACAGTGTTCTTCCTCGATGACGTTGGATCGTAGATATTCGCCGACGATGTAGTATGGGCCAGCAGTGATCTCAGGGGACAAGATACAGCTGGAGTTGGCGCCAAAGATTGTCTCGAGGGGAGTGAACATGTCGTACTTGGAAATACCGGTCTTGTTGTGGTTTACTGCCTCCCATGCAGCAAGGGCATCTTCATCGCGACGGTGCTTTTTGGGAGCTGTTGGGAAGTTAGCCAAATTTGAAGGACAGATCTAGCATCTGGAAAACTTACAAGACTTGATACCGAGTTTCTTTCGAAGCTCTTGCACCTTTTTGGCGCGACGCGAAATGGACCGAGCCTTGAGGGCATTCGCATGCTCAGAACCAGAGCATGCATTCAATGATCTCTGACCGAGGTTGGCCGCGACGTCTCGAGCCTGAATCTGTCTCTTGATGTGCTCATGGTCATGTTTTTCGCCAGGATGAGCTGTGGCAACGTTGGCCAGGAGGAGACCAGTAGAAACGAGAGTCTTGAGGGAAACCATGATGAGAAATGAATGGAGAGTAAGGAGGATTGGGAAACTGTTGATGAATTGTATGTTAAAGACGACATCTTGGACCTATATATAACAAAATGTCTGCTGCAGCGGTCCGATACTTGTTCATGCATGAATCTCAAATGCGTAAGCTGCAAGTGGCGGTAACTCCCTCGCGTCAAGTTCTCCACGATATTCGTGTCTCCGATATCCCACAACCCGAACAAAAAAGTCGTGTTCCCGGCATTCCAAGCGGGAGCTAGTCTAGCGCTAATCGAGGCTGCGCTTAGTTTTTCTCCTCGGACGCGTAATTGTTAACTGGGGGGATTTTACTGGTCAATGCTTTGTACCCACAGCATTGTATTGGGTTAGCAAAAAGGTGTTGGACAGGGGAAGGATTTGATAGAAGTGTAATTGATGTTTCATTGAAGCTCAAGATGGTCCCGTAATTTACTGCCCGAATCTACAACTTCTTGGAGTAAGCATAATAACAACACTTAGGAACTAGGAACAGGTAGAGAGAATCCGTCAAGAGTCCAATTCGATTTGTCTTTACTCAGTCGCAAGCTGACTAGAATTTAATTACCGAAGGTCCGGGAATCACATATTCTGCACTGCTCCACTCATCCACAAAAACATTATGCAACAAGCCCGGATCTTTAGAAAAATACAGGTCTGTAGCAAACACACCATCAGGCTGCACAGTACCATCTCCCTCAACAACAAGATTGACACACTGAGGATACATTTGTGTTGATCCTTCAGCGCCGCCAGCATGAAGTGCAATGACTTCATGTCTAAGAACATAGCTTCCAGGAGCTAGCTTGGCCGGGATTGTAATATTCCATGTGAAATTCGCATCTCGAAGTTTGTTGTTTGCCCAGTACCCTGGCGAACCAGGTACAGTTCCTCGCGTCAATTGACCCAGCTCGTCAATCTTGAAAAACTTCAATTTGGCTTTGTCAACTGTCGTGCAATCATTGTTCGGACAACGCGCCATGTAGTCCAACACAGGTCCCCAATGAGCTTGTGGCCAGTCCGACCAACGCACCGTGATAGTCGCGCCAGCAGTGACATTTGCTGTTAGATGCCCGTTGGTGGCATTGAGGTGGCATATGATGTCTAGGGAAGATAGCGCGTTGGCAGTGGAGGTTACAAAGCCGTTGTCTTTGGCACCGTTTGTCCAGGTGATACTCTCAGGTTGAGGTCCGTAGGGAACTTTGGTGGGGTCATGACCGTAGTAGCTTGTATTATCAATGATTACCTCGGATACATGGCCGTGAGACAAGACTCCAGGCATGAGAATGAGAGCGCCGAGACTGAAGGAACGAAACGTAGTAAAGACCATTTTGTACAATGTGGAAATTAGTCGGAACTGACCTTGTTTAGGTGTAACCAGCACCGAAGTTGATAATTCTTCCTTTTATAGATTTATGACTGTCTTCTATTGTCCCATATTGGTCTTTTAACGAGAATAGGCAGAATGGCTAATAGCCAGCAATTCCCTTCGGGAGGCTATGTTCCGCAAATCCCTTCTTGAAACGGAACAATCCGATCGGCAAATTTCCTTCCTGATGATCTATTTTAGAAACTCTGTGAATGATTTGAAACGATATCAATCCAGTTGACATGTTGAAGAGCCGGGAAATAACGTCTTACAATGAAGCAAATGCTATAGTGACACTGAGCATGAAATACTCGAATCATTGATAACTCTCGCCGGCGGTGCACTACTCGCAGAATCTCTTCACTCCGGAGCCTGTAAATCATCTTCAGCCACCCGGTTCCCCGTTAGAGGATGGTTGTAATGGAACGATGCAGCACGCACATTAGGCCACAGATCTACCACCTCCCATAACTCATGTGGTCTCAGCTTATTCGCGGGATAAGTATCATCGAAATGGAACAAAATAATCAGAATTATTTCATCCGTGCTTCAATGTGCCATGGTATGGTGAATGGTACCCTAGACGGAAGATCCTTCAAACGCCGCCTTCCCACCATTGCCGTTGGCCACCGGGATACAGTGTGGGTTCCAGCACTTATAATAGTTCTCCCACGATGTTGGTATATCAGGTAAGATCTGAAATGGGGAATTGCCTTTTCAGGCCAATCAGATTATAATAAAATCTTATGTTCTATAGTAACTACAACATGAGTAGCTAGAAGGCTCCACCGAGGGGGATACTATATGTATAAATGGCTCGGCTGTTAAATAAGAAGCGTTCTGGCCGAAATCTAGGGCAATGCAGAATTTCAGTACGTACAGGGAAATGTATATTGGTTTGTATATTCCTCTCCAGTCCAGGTTCCCCACCAGAACGTTATCTTCTGACTCTCATCAGTAACATATCAATGTGGAATTAGAACCTGTTCCAAAAGGCAACTCAACACCTCAAAGAAGAAGAATTGATGACTTACAGTTTCCTTGTGTATATATACGTATTGGACCTAATTTCATTTAGTAAGCGACGTAATTGTCTAATATTTACAAGACAGAACTTTGGTCTTAGTGTGTCCCTGTTCACTTTCAATAACGAGGAGCAGGCCTTGAATGTAGCGTGGTACGATCACGTGATCATATCATACATACATGTACATTTCTTTCTTGTCTGCAGTCCTTCAATTTAGAACTTAGATCTTCAATTAATTCATTCAGTCATCACTCTCACCTCTCAATTTTGAAGCTGGTTAGCGATACAAAGTACGGACTGTCAGCTTTGGTCTACACCAAGGATCTCAACAAAGCCTTTTCAATGGCGGAGAAGATTAGATCTGATGCTGTTCATATCAACTCTATGTCTGTCCATGACGAGTTTGCTTTGCCCCATGGTGGGGCCGGAAGCAGTGGGTTCGGGAGATTCAACGGCTACCAAGGATTGGATGAGTTTCTCTACTATGAGACAATTACATGGACACACTAACCGTGCTGAAATAAAACATGGCACATGTTGATAATTTATTCCTCACTGTATTTAAACTCAACTGAATCTTCAAGCTCTCTTGACTTATGCCGTATTGTTTACAAGAGGTATTCCTGTAACGTTGTCTATCTATATGGTGACTGGCGAAAGTATTCTAGCCACAAAGCTAGGTATCTCGACGACATAGCTTCGTCTTGCTTACGTCACTTAAAAGAGGCCTGTACCAGCGTGTATAGCTCGAGACAACAGCTTTCATTACTCCCCGGATTGGAGGAAGGGGATCTACTGAAGCGAGGGTTATTTCGAACTGCCGATCGGCCGGTAGAATAATTTTGGGCTGAGCTAATGTCTCTTAGTCTCGGCAAGCTACGCATCCGTGGACTTAGCCTGGTACTTTTCAGATTGCTATGTCTCAAAGCGGCAAAGCGGTAGTTTCGATCGGATATGGCTGTCTCCGAGATTGGAAATGCCTAGTGATGATGGGTTGGTGAAGTGCTAGCATTGCTATGCACAAGGGCCTTTATCACTAAAGTCTACCTACGAATTCTTCAAATTTTCGTTTTTGTTACTCATGTTCTCTTCTATAATTGCTAATCTCTAATCTTCATCATGCCTACATCATGGCTCTTAACAACGAATTCTCTTCCTGATAGCCAGGGACACGACTGCGGTGATGACCACGACAACGCTGAAAAAGGCTTACATAGCCCATCAAAAATTCTTACGACAAGACCACCCCTTGCTCACTTCGAATCCGAGCGACGAATTGCAGTCAAGGAAGTCGATTCCTCCTCTCCACGATTGCCAAGATACAAGGGGGAAAGCAGTCTCGTATTAAAACTCGAACCTGCCAAGGCAAAAGCAGTGCCCAGTACATCCGCAAATGGACTCATCGGTCGCTCGATACTATTACGCATATGGTTCAATACATACCGGAAGTTCTTCCTCCTGTGCACGTCGCTAAATCTGGTAGGGATTATATTGGCTGTACTTGGCCACTTTCCTTATGCCTTGCAACACTCTGGGGCGATGGTCCTTGGTAATCTCCTCTTTGCGGTCCTGGTGAGGAATGAGCTGTTCCTAAGGATTTTATACATGGCAGCTATATATGGACTGAGAAGTGTATGTCTATGCTTTCTTGTGCAGACAATGTGGGTGCTAATCTGCATGCCCTTTCTAGTGGGCTCCTTTGAAAGTTCGTTTAGCAGTAACTTCGGCTTTACAGCACATTGGGGGACTTCACTCCGGATGTGGTGTATCTGCAGCCAGGTAATAATGTGTCTGGGTCCTTTCGTGTCAGCTACTAATGACAAAGCATAACAGCTGGCTCATATTTAAAATCGTCAACATGATACGCCATCGTGTGATGCAAGATAGTGCCGTTATCGCTACGGGAGCTATCACAAGTATACTTATCTGTATATCTGTTCTCAGCGCCCTCCCATGGATTCGAAAGTAAGTTTCTGTTTAATCATCATGGCCCCGGTACCAGAGTTAACGAGACATCGATAGTAACCACCATAATACGTTCGAAATATACCACCGGTTCATCGGCTGGTTAGGTGTAGCAGTAAGTGTTTCTCAAGACTATCGTTCGAATTACACTGACTGTAGGTAGATGACCTGGGTCTTTGTTATCTTGGGTAGTATGAAAACCAAGAAACACGGCAAATGGGAATCGGATGCCCGCATTTTGCTGAGTGGACAAGAAGTATGGTTTGCCATCGCAATTACAATTCTGTGGGTTCAATATTTCCACTATCTAGTATTTTCTAACAACTCCCCGCAGCATTGCTCTCCCTTGGGTTACGCTCCGGAAAGTCTCAGTTGAAGTGGAATTTGTTAGTTTATTCTCAAACTTCATCAAACACTTGCTTACAATCGTGGTACAGCCTTCCCCTAAAGTCGCCATTCTGCGATTTGACCGCGGCATGCAACAAGGACTTACTAGTAGGATAAGTCGTACCGCTGTTAAAGAGTTTCATGCCTTCGGCATCATCAGTGAGGGTGTTCGGTCGCCGTACCACTACATGGTCTGCGGTGTTCAAGGTGACTTTACACGGAACCTTGTCTCGCACCCGCCCAAGACAGTGTGGACAAGAGAGCTCAAGTTTGGTAATACAAATACGTTCCTCTGTAAGGTACGCATGCTGACAGAGCCTGCAGCTGGCGTTGGCCATGCTTCCGCCATGTTCAAGAGGGGGATTCGGATTTGCACCGGAACCGGTATTGGGGCTGCGCTTTCTACTTGCATTCAAAGTCCAAACTGGTGAGTTTATATCAGGATACTGTGATTTGATCAGCTTCTGACTTGTCAAAACAGGTTCCTTATATGGATTGGATCCGATCAAGATAAAACATTCGGCCCAACAATATCCAACCTTATCCATAACAATATTGAACCAGAGCGGATGATTTTGTGGGATACGAAGCAGCATGGTGGAAGGCCTAACACTATGGAGATTCTTAAGGAGACTGGGCTAGCCTTTCGAGCTGAAGTTGTTTTCATTACATCAAACAAGCAGGGCAATGATGAAATAATGCAGGGGTGCTTTCGCGGTATGTTTTCTCTCAACCCTATACTCCGATCAATTCACTAACATGCCAGCTGGTATACCTGCCTTTGGAACTCTCCGGGACTACTAGCTATATAGTAGAAACTACCTTCGTCTAGTGTAAATATACTTGTACCGTGAAGTAGAACTAGAGATGCGTATGTTAAATAGACAAATTCGCAATAAATTCTACATGCTATTTAGTCATATAATACAGCTTATCTGAGGTTCTACTAGTTGCAGTATTCCTTCTGTTGACCCACCTCCACTTAAGGCTTATTTTACAATATAGAAGTAATAAATATTCATTAAAATGAAAATATTAAACAAGTGAATGCTGAAGTTAGCCTGTTGTAGATGCGGAAAGGACAACAACATTTCAAACAGAGTAGCTAGGATTATTTCGATTTAAAGATCACCCTACCGAGAAACGGTCCCAAGAAGCGATTATGCAGGTGGATCAATGGGACGAAATGGTAGGAAGCACAAGACAAGGAGTGCGAATACGCTCTGGAATCTGTCCACGCTTTGATGGAATAGAGAAGACGGGGAAACAAGTAGAGGAGTAGATGGGTGTCTAAACGGACATAACAGCAGCAGAGCATTGGGGACATTCCAGCAAGCCTCTCGCTTCTTGGAATCTTGTAAATGGTGCATCAGCCCGGCCTAGGCACAGTTGCCCGTCTAACCCTAGCTCTAGAGGTTATTAAACACGCTGCGATGAAGTTTGTTCTTGAGAATGGTAGTTGTCCAAACAGAACACAACATCTGTCTTTGAAGGCAGGACAGTCGTCCACTATTGACTCCCTCAGTTGCGAGAAACTTAGCAAGCACCACCGTTGGGATCCGCGCTAGTAGTTGGTTAGAGATTCTTACTATTGCAATAAAACTCGGTATGTTGGCAACATACACTGGGCTCTCAGTTGTCGTGAGCACGCCGGCCACCCTCGCAGCCGTTGATCTTACGGTTCAGGTAGGAGTAGCAATTGTACTAGATCAGGGTCATGGAATCTCCTTTGACACATTTAATCTAGAGCACAGCGTGCTTGCCGGAGCCAGGAACGGAGATGATGTTAGTCTTTAGATCGACCCCTCCTACTGATAGTATCTGGGTGATAAAGATTACACAGGCAGGTGAAAGGAATTAACATCTAACGTTATATATTATTCCCTGGTAGTAAGTCCAAGTTAACCCCCACATATTGGCATGGAATTGAATCCTTTCTAATTCATGCTTATAAATGGATGCTTATAAATGAATATTTCGATTATTAAGCTCCTATTATGACGTTTCAATGAGTATAATTAGATTGGTGAAATGACTTCTGCAGCTTTTGGCTCTAAACCTCGTCGAAAAAGGCTTTATTATTTCTTCTACGATTTTAAACTTAACTAAACTAGTAAGTTAAACTGAAGCTCGTCGACATGGCAGACTTTCAATCACCTCGAACTATTGTTGTCACCGGTGCCACCGGTAACCAAGGCAAGGGCACTATCCGTGCTCTATTAGCCGCCGACGAGGATTGGAATATTCGCGCCCTGACGCGAGACGTGAGCTCGTCCTGGGCCAAAGCACTCCTGGAAGAATGCTCCGACGACGTGAAGGCAGAACGCCTCAGTCTTGTCCAGGGCAGCACATATGACCTTGACAGCATCCGGTCGGCTTTTGTCAGGGCTTATGGTGTCTTCGCCGCCACATCAGAGATCTATCCTGGTAAGGTCTTAATCGAAGAGGCGGAGATGGCCCACGAGATCGTGGCAGGTCGCAATATTGTTCTTGCCGCTAAAGAAGCCGGCGTCAAACATTTTGTCTTTAGTAGCCTGCCTAATATGGACAAAGTGACGAAGGGCAAATTTCCCGGGATTCACCATATGAATAATAAGCATGCAATTGAAGAGTTTGCGAAAGAGCACTTGAGCGTTGTGACTTGCCTTATTCCAGGTT
Organism: Fusarium sambucinum; assembly: GCF_050947815.1. NCBI lineage: Eukaryota > Fungi > Ascomycota > Sordariomycetes > Hypocreales > Nectriaceae > Fusarium > Fusarium sambucinum. Next base: position 76,633 of record NC_139292.1, read on the forward strand.
CGTTCATCCAAGAAACTCGTCGAAAGACTTTAACTCATCGCGCATTTCTTTACACAGGATTCTTTTACACGAATTTGAGTTGGGCTCATTACAGTCAACGTCGTTGTAAGTGAAAGTGATATCTACATAATGTATTGCAACAAGTATGGTTCATTGACTAACATTCATGATACTCTAGCGGATGGTGTGGTTGAGTTCCGTACTGCCATTCCTAGCGAGCAAGTTACGCAGTGGACTGACCCAAGCTACGATATGGGCACTTTTGCCGCTAGTAAGTCAACCTCTACAGAAGCAACCAACAAAATCGCTGATTCAGCTTTTCAGAGGTTCTTGAACTAGGCCCCGAAAAGACCGCCGGCAAGACATATCTTGTGTTAAGCGAGCCCATCAGTCCCAAGGAAATGGCCCGGGTATTTACAGAAGTCACTGGACAGCCTGCAGTGCACAAGCCTATCACTCCACAGAAGTTTGGCGAGATGGCAGCCCCCTTCATCGGCCCTGCCTTCCAGTTGGATGCACAGAAGATGATGGAGTGGGCGTCTGTGGTTCCAGCCGGCAAGGTCTGCTATGGAGCTATGGAGTACAAGAAAATGGACGACTCGCCTAGGGAATTGGGACTAAAGGCTAGTACATTCGAGGAGTGGCTGAGACGCAGCGGATGGAAGGGGCCTGAGTAGGGCTGTGGGGCTGTACCGTATCATTAGCAACAGCATGCATAGATATTTGCCAAACTTTTTACGGGCAGGAGATAATTTACTAGATAGGTATTACAATCACAAGAAGAATTGTTTGCGATTGACAATGTTAATGAACCTAGTGTGCAAGAAAACCAATACAAGGTAAGTGATTGTTGCGTGGCTAGACAGATGAGGTGAGGTCTATTGATAAGACTGCCATACTATAATCCCTCTTTTGGTTATTGTATGTCTTTTAGGTCCGTCTAAGGCAAAGCGGCGGCTACCACCTCTGGAAGGAGGGCGCATCAAAAAGGGAATCAGATGGCATTGTTAAACATGCCGTCAATCCTATGAAACAGAGTTCTGCTAGTATTTTCTTTATCTACTACCCAGTGACTGTGTTGCTTGTGGGGAAATAAGTACCTGTTTTAGAGTTGGTTGATGAACCTGTTGAAGGGGGTAACTAGACCATAGAGCGATGAGATGGGTACTAGGGTGAGAATATCACTCCGAAGATGTTTTTTACTGCAGTCCACTAAACGATGGCAATTGCTGATATTGTTGACATGCCTAAGACTTCACTATGATTTTCAACCATATTTGAGAGTGCAAACCGAAAGCATGATAGGCTGGTCTAAGATTGAGGCCTACTGTGGCTTGTGTAGATCACTGGTTGAAGACCAGCAGCAGGCGCATGAATAATTAAACGTACAAACAAATATTGATAACAACTATGAGACACTAATTCAGCATGCAATGGAAACGGCACGACTGATTCCAGCGATTTCCATGCTTCGTGGTCTGGATTTTTATCCCGAGACATGGCGCGGTAGTGAAGAGCTGAGACGTCAAGTCCAGGAGCGGGACTAGCCGCTAGAAGAGAACTAGCCAAACTATCAGATTGCAACGCATCGTAATTGGACGATAAACGAGGTATGTGCAGTGTTGCAGGACCTTTGGTGCCTACTACACGTTGGTTCCTCCTCCTGGCGAACCAACGAGTACTACAGATAGTCTATATCTCTAATTCCTTAGCTTCAAGTATTGTATATGAGCACCTACTATGCAATGCTAGCTTCACCTAATAGATACCGCAATAGCATGTGCTGAAAATGTTTAATCGTTGTTTTGCTTGACTAGTGAACTTGGACGAATTCATCCTTATCTGCATGTAATCCGACGCAGAGCCCTCTATTTACTCACCGCTGTATCAGCCATGTTCAATAGATCATTTGCCTCTTCACGCAGGTCTCACTTCAATGTGATAGAGCCATTCAGAACTCATTCCCCCGCCTCCCAAAATCGTAAGATATTCACTATGATGGAATGTAAGCGTAGGTTGACGTGGTGACTTTCAATTCCTGATGATCACTTTGATCACAAAATGTCCAGTTTCACGTCCCTTCCCATCACTGGCATCAAGGTCGATGGCCAAGTCCATCCACGGCCAGAAATCAATTCCTGGGCTAGCAGCAACCCCATCCAACTCTCCCTCTACATCAGGGCTTTGCAGATCTTCCAGGCCATTCCCTTCCAGGATGTCAAATCTTACTTCCAAGTTGCTGGCATCCATGGTCTTCCTGCAGTCCCTTGGGACAATGACCCAGTCCCCATGGAGGCAAGCAAATCGTACAACAGCAACTACGCAACATCAGATATAACCCCCGACTTCTATTGTCCCCATAACTCCATGCTGTTCCCCACCTGGCATCGCGTTTATGTTTTGTTGTTTGAGCAGCGGCTCTGGGAGATTATGGACTCAGAGATCGTGCCTCAAGTCACTGGCTCTCAAAAGGCTCAATGGCAGGAGGCGGCTAACAGCTGGCGATTGCCATACTGGGATTGGGCTGCGGACCCTAGCGTGCCAGCTGTTGTTCGAGGAGAGAGTGTCTCCATCGTGGAGTTTGATGGTAAGACCACGACAACTACTCCCAACCCACTATACCAGTTCAGTACGGGGGCAATTTCAACCTTCCAAAAGACGGGATCAACTCCTCTGTTCAATAATCGGTCTAGCCTCGGACAATGGACTATCTTCAACGGTCCGCCGGTGAGTTTTCTCCTATAGCATAATTTTCAGCGGCCATTGCTAATGACAAGCCGTTTAGATGGCTTACACCTCTAGTACCAGCAGGTGGGGTCTCAGTAACAGTCTTGACAACCAAGATGTCTTGACCACTGAGCAAACCGCAGGTATTCAAAACAACGACCTGGTTGACAAGGCACTCCAAGAGCCCAATTGGTCAGTGATTGAGGTGGGCCCTGACCAAAACATCCCCACTGGCTTCAATGGTTCAATCTTGGACCAAGTCAGTCGCCTCTTTGTTCCGAGCAACTTTGACAACTATGCCCAGTTTGCCACTACTGCTCATAGCGGCAATGAGCCAAATGGCTGGCTTTCTCTTGAGATGATCCATAACTACATCCACGTCTTGGTCGGTGGCCTAGGATGGAACTTGGACCCCTCTCAGACACCCAGTACCGGGCCAGCTCAATATTCCTATGGTCACATGTCTGATCTTGGCACCGCCGCCTATGATCCCATCTTTTGGCTGCATCACTGCAATGTTGATCGCCAGTTTGCTATTTACCAGACTAACAATGGAAAAGGACAGTGGTTCACTGGGGCTACATCGGGTACTGATCCGACCGCCCAGGATAACCTCTATCCATTCCATACCGATACCAAGTTTACTAATTGGAACTCTGACGGCGTTCAAGATTGGACGACGCTTGGATATACCTACCCCGATCTGGCACCTGAGACAGACTCCACGGGCAGAGCTCCTCTCGAGCTTGTTCAGAACACCTCACTGAGAAGTATGGAGTCCTTCGAAGAGTTCTCCACAAGGTTGGTTCTACACAGAATATTGAAGGCCTCGAAAATGATTATGTCATCAACGTCATCTACAATCGTTTTGCCTTGAATGGAATCAGCTACAGTATTCACTTTTTTATCGGCAAGGAGAGTGACATTCCCAAGTCTCCCGCCGATTACAAGCTCAGCCTTGATTACGTCGGCGGTATCCATACCTTTTCTTCCAACTACTGGACCCGCGGCAACAAGAACGGCGTCAACTGTGAGAACTGTCAGAAGCAGCAGAAGATTCACCAGTTGTCCAAGGGTCAGCTCCCTGTCACGCTTCAGCTCTTGCAGAGAGCTCTGAAGACGGATGAGAGATGGTCAGCCATCAGCCATCTTGGAAAGGACCATATCGTTGACTATATGAAGAAACATCTCCATTGGAGAGCTGTTGCTGTGAGTACTATTCCGTATTTAAATTAGTGTATGTCAAAACTAACAAGCTTTTACTTCAGGTTCCAAATCAACTACTTGATACGGCTGATCTGCCCGATCTCAAGGTTTTCTTCAAGGCTGGAAAGGCGGAGCATCCGGAAACTCCAAGCAAGCCATCCAAGTACTTCGGTTATGAGCATCAATGGGACGTAACTAAGGGCAAGGTTGGAGGCGCAAAGCCCGAGTAAAACCTGTAGGGTATCTAAATGTAGGTGACGTAAGGCAGTCTCAACATCTATCATAGTTTAATTGAGTTCGACATCCTGAAACCACTTCTTCATACGGTTCATATGTGTGGAATAAACTTTGTCCACTCCACCGTCTCATACGCACTTGGCGGCAATGCTCTCAATCCGATAAAGTCCTCCACGAAGATAAACACCCGAAGCACACAGTAAGCAACGCACAAGATAGACGTAACGATAATGAATCCAACCTGAACGCCCATATAAGGATCGTTACCGTGCGAAATATTGTGCGATCTTTTGAGAAAGTCAAAAACGCCTTGCGTCGGCGGTTGCTGCTCCAGATATTCGCCATCCCGATCTCTGCTTCCCTGTTTCTTGCCTTTTCGACTCTTCTTCCATTGTTGGAACCTATGATGCCAGTCTTGGACAGGATGAGGCCTCTGAGCTAGTTCTTGCTCGACAAGACTTGGCTCAAGGCCCTCGGCGAGACGGTTCTGCGGTATAAAGATCCACATACACAACTCCATCCAGAGAGACCCGACAAAGCCATACGCCAGCATGTAAATACTAGCCACGCGCCAAAAGTCACGCTCCACTATAGTAGGAAATGAAAAGTTCCATGCAGAAAGAAAGACAGCGCAGAAGACAAGGATGAATGCGACTCCCACGAGTTCTAAATCAAAGTCCATTCGGAGGAATATGTCGCCTGGGTTCCTATCCCATGGTACATGTTCGACGCGGCGTGAGAAGGGGGAGCAGAGTATTTTGCGTGATAATTCGTTGTAATATTGCCAAGCCAGGTTGAGCGCCGTTTCATCTCTGCTAACGAACTCCAGAGGTGTTTGATAGTATGGCTGATCTGGCTGGCGCCCCTCCTAAACATTTATTAGTACGAGTCCGGCAGTTCCTGGGATGAGTCGTTATTTACCCTTATGATTATGGTCTCTATACTGGTAGAGCTGTGAAGAGTGATGGTCGTGCCCACATCACTTGGCTTGTCTTTCCAACACCAGGCAGTCCCAAAAAGAATAACCACAAACGACACTGCCGTGAGCTCCATTGTAGTTACATGGAGCCCCTGAATCAACCGTGCAATGAAGCTAATGACGAACCAAGTCCCTTGCCATATGGTAATGAGCCTAGGGCTGTTAGCACAAGAGTCGTTGTGTTACTAAAGTTCGACCTTACCTAGCTAACCCATCCGACTTGTTCCTATCTTTGAGTTCTCCAGCGGTTATGTCGGGGCAATCGACATATTTGTTATCTACTAGATAAAATAGTTGTTCGGCGTTGAGGGGTATTGGTTGTGAAAGACCGTCAGCTGTGAGCACAAACCCACCCATATCCGCGAAGAACCCATGAGTGATAGTCCAATGATTATGTCCCGCTTGGTTGAACTTCTAAAAAGAATATTAGTTGCTAGGTGGTTAACAACATTCTAGTGACATACCACAACTGATCTTCGTGCCGAAGACTTTTGCCCAATGGCTAACACTATAATAAATTCGGGGCCAAGTAATCCTAGGCATGCAAGCCCAAATTTGTCCCTAATCGAAGTCCAAGTACTGTCTCCTGGTGCGGGTATGTTGGGGTACACAGAGGTCCAACAGCATAGAAATGTTGTGACCAGACATGTAAATATTATATCATAGGTACCTCTTCCATCTGGTGAGGACGTCCAGCCAACGAACTCGGTTTCGTTTGAGATCATGGGCAGAAATAGGACCTTCAAGATGAGTCAAATGAGATTGAGAAAGCTGAAATTGAGAATTGACAGAACCAACAGCCTATACCGGGGTACTTATGTCCACAGCAAAGTCACAACCAACACACGTCATATTTTTTCATGGGTGATAATGGAGGCCTGCTTGCATCCCCCTGCATAGATGTCTCAGAAGCTGTGCCCACAGCTATGGCTATGTCGGAGCCTGCTGGTCAAATAGTTATTGTTAATTAACCCATTGTACTTCAAGTAGCAATCCGGTGTTGTCATTAAATTGAGAGCAAAGAGAAAAATTGCTAGTCTAGATGTTCATATAGTAGTCAATGTTAGAAGATCTATATAGATCAAGATAGATTAAGTAGTTAGTAGCTGGTGATAAAGTCGAATATTCTGGTATTAATGTGGGTATGGGCGGTACTAGAACGCTTATGAATGGCTGTGTTTTAGGAACCATAACCAGGATGTGCTGTGTTGGTGGCCCCTGGTTACTCTGTTATCTATTTATATTGTCAAAGTATGATCTGATGTACAGGGGCCAGAGCGCGTCGATGCAGCCAAGGTTCTGTTACCGCACTGCCCTTTGCAACTGTCATTCAGCAACTTGCAGATGTGTGAAATTTTATCCAATTAAAGTCTACGATGATCAACTACTCAAGAATTTATTCAAGATATAAAAGTCAACCTAGGGTAGTTTTCGATTGAATGTAAATGTGAATACTGATTTAACCTACTTCTGTGTCCCTTATCATTGACTGAGACGCAGCCACTAAAAACTCATGCAGTTACGGTAAGTAGTAATATTTATTCATCAAATTCACTAAATATTATATTCTACACATTTGCTACAGATTACTAAAGATATCCATTACATCAATTCCAAAGAATGAATCATTCCCGTGATCCCATAATGTCTCAACTGGTGCGTAGAAAGGCGAAATTAGTGGACCAGTACCCTGGATCATCGCTTGGGGTATGTGAGGCTAGAGAATGATTAGAGAGATAAAGTCAAGCAGAACGAAAACAAAACATACAGTGATTGGTTGTGTTGTCTGTCCAGTATTTGGAGCCGCGAATGTAGGAATGCTGGTGGTTTCGGCTGTCCCTAGTGTAGGGAAGCTTTCATCATTCGGTCGATGTGCATTTTGCGATTCGTTGAGCATACCTCGAGATGTCAACTGATTGATGTACTCCCGTGCGATATATGTAAATTCGCTGATGAGAGACCCAGGAAGTGATCCTCCACTCGCAAACTCGATCCGGCTGAAATGTCCTCCTGCAATATCGAGAAGTGCGAGATTGCTTCTTGTATCGGGGGACTTGGGGTCGCTTATGACATGGTCAAACAGAACGAAAAGAGCACAGATCGGAATTCCTGCCAAGATCCTGAGTAGAAGGTTAGATTGATTCTTCTCATACGACCGGTCTAAAAACTCACCATAGAGGTGTGGAAGGCTCCACGTCAACGTATGTAGTTATCTCAAGAATACATCGAGAAATCACTATCAGCAGCTCCCTGTACGAAGGCTTTGCCAAGTCATTTTCGGAGTCCCCGTTGATTTGAAGTTTACTCCGTAAAAGAATGAGCTTGAAGCTGTAGTAGAGATAATTAACCCAAATAGCTATCGAGCCTTTGACTGGTCGACGATACAAATGGGGCTGATAAGAAGTTGCAGGTCGAAGGTCTTCCGAGATAGACATTCGCCATTGCTCCAGATCCTGTTCAAGTTGGCCAATAGTGCTAAGAAAGTAGCTTGGTCCCTTTCCGCAAATACCTGGGGAAAATAATGTCGCCAATGCCCGTGACAACAAGCGGCAATGTCGGGATATTGCGAGAGCCCAATTGAAGGTTCCAAAGTTGGATTCTGGCACGTGAGGTAAGGGTGTCACAATATTGGCGTCGATAAAAACCTGTGACCGTCAGTACAAAATGTCAATGTCAAACTTCAGATACCGCAACATACCGAGCTTCGTCCAAAGTGGAAGCTAGACAACTTCTCTATAGCATACAGAACCCAGAATACTCGATGAAAAGATTTGGCAAATGAACCTTTTGACAGAACAGGTGCCAAATCCTGGGCCATACGAGCTGATTCTGTCATAATCTTCTCCTCGATGGAGAGGCATGGGATTCCCAGTGCGTAGACAGCAGCAGCAGTCATGGCTTGAAGAGCTACCAACGACTTTCCGAATTTTTGTATATCAGGAAGGAGAGGTAATGCCACCGAGAATAATTCCCAGGCCTTTCCTTTACCAGGTTCAAAACTGCCGCCACCATCGTGCAAACAGCCCAAAGCCAGGACTGAGTGATAGAGCGCAGAGAAGGCTGAGTCATTGCTCAAGATGTTGGTGAGGTTGCCTGTAGCGATGGTTGTATCAAAGGATTCTCGGTCTAGATAAGGAAACAGAGGATGAACTCGTTCATAGTATACTAGAGAATATATTAGCAGGCTGAGGTGGAATAGTATGTAGTTTTGATGCACTCACTCATTATATACTTTGCTGCTGTTGCACGGTCGACCAATGGAAGACCTTGTTCTGGGATGTAAACAGCGGATATGCTACTCGTCGGCTTTATTTTGTTTTTGATAATTGATGATATCCTTCGCATTAAATCATCAATTTTGTTGTTTTGAAGTTTCGCAGCAAGAGTTTCCAGTCTGCTGTCGGAGAAAAATGTGACTCTTGAGGTACCGCCTAAGAAAATGTTAAAAAGTCAATTTTAGTGCGTCAAGTAATTTTACGTACTCAATAAGCCGATACCCTGTTCAATAATTAGCACAGGGTCAACACACGCAGTGGGTAATGGTTATGGATTCATGAGCTGTAAGACATGTCTGGCGACTTACCTTGAGAGAGAAGCGTTGCTCTATACCTAGCCCATCATTTGAAGGCATCCCGAAAAGGATACGATCGATGAAAATATCGCCTTCTGAAACGGGCAAAATCTCCTTGTTCTCGCGACATTGAGGCGTCTGATTGATTTAGTAACATGGTCTCAGATTGCTCACTAGAAGTACTCACAGCAACACTTTCCGATGAGAAGTCTGGCTTTGGGGGCTCAGCAGTATGGGCAGGAGTCGCATTGCTCAAGATTAAAGACTTATTGACTGGCAGAATGTTAGATGAGAGTCAAGGCAAGGTACATGCAAAAGTATACCATTCTTCCTCAGTGGGATCTTGCGATGTCCAAAGTGACACGCATCTTTCCGTACCTACTACAAGTCAGCCTCAACGTCACATTGCATCTCGGGACTGATACATACGTGACAACTTGAACAAGGTGGAGGATAACCTGCTTGCAATCAGAAAAGCCTGTCAGACATGGGTGTCGATCTTACCGGAACACCGGATCTTTCTGCTTTTGCAAGAATCACAAGCTTTGGATTTTTGAGGGCCACGGAGTCGGCGTTGGGTTAGGGGCGGAGTTTGTGACATGTTGGAAACCCGCTACTGGAGAAAGGTAGAAAGTTGACAATTCCCGAAGCTGGAGACGGCGTTTCTTTAAGGATGTGGACAAAACCTGTCAGGAGAAAATCTACGGCGCCGACATTCTTTATTGGGTTTAGCTTGAAGAGAAATGGATCTGACTTATCCTTGTATGGACTAGGGTCGGAATCGGGGATGGAAGTGCAGGCGTCGTGGAGATCGCAAAACATGCCTTCAACGCCGTTGAAAATACAACAAGAAGCATGGAAGATGACGTTTAAGAAATTGAAGGCTGACGCAGGCTCATAATTACGTCGGCTTGATAAGAATTGATGGCCATTCGTATAAAGGTATATTAGCTATGTCCATGCCGCCCATCAACCACATCTACCAAACACTACTACCTCACTCGTTTATCTCCAGCTTCCACCATTTCAGCCATGCCTAATCCAACCATGGCTGCCACTCCCAACAGCGAGAGTGAAACTTCGGTGGAAGAAACCACTGGGCCCATGGCTCAGCTGGCTCGAAGATTCTCTGCCACACGCACCTACTCGGCTATCTCCACCAACATCAACCCTTTTCTTTCCAAAGATGCCCGATTGGATCCCAAGTCCCCTGAATTCTCTCCTGAGTATTGGGTCAAGGCTATGCTTCATGCCTTTTCTCAAGACACAGAAAAATTTCCCCGTCACACTGCTGGTGTTTCTTGGCGGGGTCTGAATGTTCATGGGTTTGGTGACCCGACGGATTATCAGAAGGATGTATTCAACGTTGCATGGAGAGGTCCTCTCAAGGCGTTCAATTGGTTCGCTAATCGGCAGCAGAAGATCAACATCATCAATGATTTTGATGGGTTGGTCGAAAGTGGAGAGCTACTGCTTGTGCTTGGCCGTCCAGGAAGGTAAGCTACTAGTCACAATCCCAATCATTGCCTTTGTCTAACAAAAGACACAGTGGTGTTTCGACTCTACTCAAAACTATTGCAGGGCATACTCATGGCTTGCATCTGGATAAGTCTTCCGAGTTTAATTACCAGGGTAACTCAATCCACTCTGCCATCTTTCATCAACTAACTCTTTAGGTATCCCTTTCGATCTAATGCACAAGAACTTTCGAGGAGAAGTCATCTACCAGGCTGAAACAGACATCCACTTCCCTCAACTGACAGTAGGCGATACACTCTTGTTCGCCGCATTAGCACGCACACCTCAAGAGCGAGTTTCCAACATATCGCGCAAGGTCTACGCCGAACATCTCCGAGATGCCGTTATGGCCATGTTTGGTATCCTTAACACTGTCGACACTAGAGTGGGAGACGACTTTGTGAGAGGTGTTAGTGGAGGTGAACGAAAGCGAGTTAGTATCGCAGAAGCCACTCTCGTCCAAAGTACAACGCAATGTTGGGATAATAGCACTCGAGGTTTGGATAGTGCTACCGCTCTCGAGTTCGTCAAGAAGATTCGACTCAGCACTGAGTTAGGTGGTGCTAGTGCAATTGTTGCCCTATATCAAGCTAGTCAAGCAGCCTATGATGTACGTATCTTCGGATCCAGAACTCCAAACGTTCTCAGTTGCTAACTGTTTATCACAGGAATTCGACAAAGTCCTCTTACTATATGAGGGTCGACAGATTTACTTTGGTCCAACAAGCTACGCAACCAGATACTTCACCGACATGGGCTACGAATGTCCTGCACGTCAAACAACCGCCGACTTCTTGACGTCACTGACAAACCCCGCCGAACGTATTGTACGCCCTGGCTATGAACACCTAGTTCCTCGCAGCCCTGACGAATTTGCCGATCAATGGAGGATGAGCCAACAACGAGCAGCGCTACTCCAGGAGATCGCCTCTTTTCAACTTCGATATCCTCTTGATGGAAGGCATGTTGAGAATCTCAAAGATATCAGAAGAACTCAGAAAGCTCGATTCATGTACGTGATTTCCCATTATCGTCATCTCATACCACGCTAACTCTTTGCACAAGGTCCGATAACAGCCCTTTTACGATTTCTGTGCCCATGCAGATCCAGTTGTGCGTTGGCAGAGGAGTCAAGAGACTTCTCGGTGACAAGACGTTCTTCATTGTTACCATCTTGGGAAACTTCTTCATGTCTCTAGTTCTCGGAAGTGTCTATTTCGACTTACCTAGCACTGCCGAAAGTATGAACAGTCGATGTTCGGTTCTCTTCTTCGCCATCTTGTTCAACGGCTTGAGCAGCGCTCTGGAGGTACGTCAGTACACATTTCGTCTAGACCTGTCTAATGTTTTATAGATTCTCGCACTTTACAGTCAGCGACCGATTGTAGAGAAACATGCGAGATACGCTTTATATCGGCCTCTATCCGAAGCAGTCTCTTCCGTCTTTTGCGATCTACCCTCCAAGATCATCTCAACCCTCGCGTTCAACATTCCTCTCTACTTCATGGCACATCTCCGCCGGGACGCCTCATCTTTCTTCATCTTTTTACTCTTTGGCTTCACAACCACGCTGACCATGTCCATGATCCTGCGAACTATTGGTCAATCTTCAAAAACGATTCACCAAGCATTAGTTCCCGCCACCATTTTCATCATTGGCCTCGTCATCTATGCTGGGTTTGTTTTGCCGATTCGAAACATGAAAGGTTGGCTCAGATGGATCAACTACGTCAATCCCATCGCCTATGCTTACGAGGCCCTGGTTGCCAATGAGTTTTCGGGAAGAACATTTCAATGCCTGATGATGATACCGTCTGGTCCTGGGTATGAGGATGTTGAGTCAACGCAACAAGCGTGCTCTGTTGCCGGTGCTGCTCCAGGGCAAGATTTTGTTGATGGTGACTTCTACATTGGAAATGTCTACAAGTATTATGAATCTCATATCTGGAGGTATGTTCTCGAATCCGTCCTAATCTTACGACTTGACTAACTCATTAGAAACTTTGGTATCCTCATCGGCTTCATCATTTTCTTCACTTGCACCTACATCATTGCTGCAGAGTTCTTTTCGTCCAATCCCTCCAAGGGCGAAGTTCTTGTTTTTCGCAAGGCTGGTAAAGGCCGTCGTACAGAAGGGGTAGATGAGGAAGCCGCAAAGTCCGATATCCCAACACACCGAAGTGACAACCATGACATTTTCGACGCAAAAACCGACAAGACTCCCAACCCTGCCACATTCTGCTGGAAAGATCTCTGCTACGACATCAAAGTCAAGGGACAGACACGCCGTATCCTCGACGGGGTAAATGGTTGGGTACAGCCAGGAAAGATCACTGCTCTGATGGTAAGTAGCCTTTCAGAATTACAAAGGCATTTCTAACAGGTACAGGGAGCCACTGGAGCTGGCAAGACTACACTGCTCGACACACTGGCAGATCGCATTACCATGGGCGTCATCACTGGCGATATACTTGTCAACGGGCTTCCGCGAGGCAAATCATTCCAGAGAACTACCGGTTACGTGCAACAGCAGGATATTCATCTCGAAACATCAACGGTGAGAGAGGCACTTCGATTTAGTGCAGTTCTCAGACAGCCCTCGTCAGTTTCGAAGGAGGAGAAGTACCAGTATGTGGAGGAGGTCATCACCTTGCTAGAAATGGACCTGTACGCAGATGCAGTTGTTGGGGTTCATGGAAAAGGTATGCGATGGCTCTATTATACATGACAATGTCGGCTAACATTTCCAGGTCTCAACGTCGAGCAACGAAAGCGACTATCAATTGGTGTAGAGCTTGCCGCCAAACCCGACGTCCTCATCTTTCTCGACGAACCAACCTCTGGCCTTGACAGCCAGACAGCCTGGTCGATAGTGACTCTCATCAAGAAACTAGCGAATCATGGCCAGGCAATTCTTTGCACCATTCATCAACCATCTGCCCTCATCTTTCAACAATTTGACCGTCTTCTCTTACTTCAGAAGGGTGGGAAGACTGTCTACTTTGGAGATGTCGGTCAGAACGCTGCTATCATGACTCAGTACTTTCAGAGCTTTGGTGCAAAGCCATGCCGGTCGGATGAGAACCCAGCTGAATGGATGCTTCACGTTATTGGTGCTGCACCTGGTGCTCACACAGATCGTGATTGGGCGGATACTTGGAATACCAGTCCACAGTTTGACTCTGTTCAGAAAGAGTTGGCTGTTTTAAGTCAATCGAACCAGGCTGGTGTTTCCAATGACCATGATACTCCCTACGCTGCACCATTCTTGAAGCAGTTCCTGGCCTGTACCAGACGTGTCGCTGAACAATACTATCGAACACCTACTTACATTTATGCCAAGCTGTTACTTTGTTTGATCACGGTTAGTCTGATCCTTTTTCGAACACAATACACACTTACTGATTATATCTAGAGTCTTTTTATCGGCCTCTCATTCCAGAACTCGCCTCTATCACTACAAGGACTCCAAAACCAGTTATTCTCAATCTTCATGCTACTCGTCATCTTCGCATTCCTTGTCTACCAGACCATGCCCGGCTTTGTTGCTCAGCGAACACTTTACGAAGGTCGAGAGAGCTCGTCGAAAACCTATGCCTGGTACAACCTTGTATTGGCCAATACCGTTGTCGAAATGATGTGGAACTCTGTAGCGTCTTTGACACTTTACTTGCCATTCTATTTTCTAGTCGGCATGTACGACAATGGACGCGCGACAGATACTCAGGATGAACGTGGTGCTTTAATGTTTCTCCTTATCTGGGCGGTTATGGTGTACGAAGGTACCTTTGCACATATGTGCGTCGCTGGAGCACCGTCTGCCGAAGTTGGCGCGACGCTTTCATTACTGCTTTTCATGATGACACTTGTTTTCGCTGGGTAAGTTTTACTCTGATGCTTTGACTTGACTACTTTCTAACATTCAATTCATAGTGTTCTTGTTCCATACTCTGGACTTCCCGGATTCTGGACCTTCATGTACCGCATTTCCCCCATGACTTATATCATTGGTGCCATTGTCTCAGTTGGCGTGGGAAAGCAACAAGTCCAATGCTCCGATATTGAGTTTTTGCAGTTCCAAGCACCAGCGAACCTCACGTGTGAGAAATATGCTGGACCTTTTGTGGAAATGGCTGGAGGTTCATTCCAAAACCCCGACGCAAACCAGACCTGTTTGTACTGTCCGATTGCGTCAACAGACTCTTACCTCGCTACGCTCACCATCAACTACGACGAAAGGTGGAGGAATTTTGGATTAATCTGGGCTTTCATTATCTTTGACATTTTCGCTGCTTTAACTGCTTACTGGCTTATCAGAGTTCCTAAGACGAACTTCAAGCTTGCATTTTGGAAGAAGTAAGGGATATGGAGGATTTCATGTAATATTTTATTACCCTGTAACTTTCACTGGACCGTTGGTTGGTACAAGGGTGAGTTAGCCAGGGGTCGCCTGAGAGTGGCTTGTTGGACCCGCGACACCAAACTGGTCTCGGTATAACATCCACTGTCAGAAATCAATAGTTCACTTCAGTTTTCAATAGTTTAACCACTATTTAATTTTCCGCTTGGCATTGTAACCGACATTTCCGTCTTGACAGAAGAGTTTATTTAATTAAATGTCTCTCGAAATCCCCTTTTCTCTTTTTTCCTCTTCGTCTCTGTTTTTGAACTACCCAAACCTTGAACCTCTTTGCACATCATGGTCCGAGCTAAGATTATTGCTGCGGCTTTGGCTGCTTACCTTGTCGAAAGCGCCAATGCTGGTGCTTGCAAGCCCAGATCTTCAATGTCTACCGAGAGTCAATCAATCTTGAGCACTGTCTCTTCTGCCGCCACCAGCATTGCGACCGAAGCGTCAACCATCACGGATACATCCACAACTGATGAGACATCTATTGCCATCACCACCACCTCTCAGTTCGCCGAGCCATCGTCCACCACATCCGAAGCATCCACCACATCCGCTGCAGCGCCAGCTGATCCCGTTTGTGGTCAACATGGTACTTGCTCTCCCAGTAGCGATGGTTGCAGGTCTCGCATCGCCTCAAACTCTGCGCTCTATCTTGGAGAATGTCAAGATCGTTGCCACGCCGACGCCAATTGCAAGTCTATATTATATGACAACGTGAATGGGAATTGCTTTCTCAACTCCAATATCGCTCAAGACTCAGGATTCTACCAAGTTTCTTCTCCACAGTTTGAGTGGTACGACAACACTTGCAACATTGAGAAGCGTGAGCCTGACCCCGTCTGTGGTGCTTATGGAGACTGCAACCAGAGCAAATACCAGCCCATGGCCCAGTCAGGCTTCTATACGGCCGCAACCTGCGGTCAGTTGTGCGCCAGCGATCCCTCCTGCGGCTCTTTTGCGTATTTCCCTTCTTTTCAAGGGTGCTATTTTCTTGATAAGTCCCTTTTCAAGTCTGGTTTCTACGAGAAGCAAACATCTATAGGCATGTGGTTTGACCGAGACTGCCAAGTGTCGGATCCAGAAGATAGTTAGTTTTTCTTTGTCTTACTATATACTATTACCTCCAATACACACTCTACATTCCAATACTCCATCTCTACGAGGCAATTGTGACTCTATAAGTCAAGTTCAGATCCTATTATTTGCAATACGGACTTATCGTGTTGCTTATCCGTGCTCTCACCGATCTTTTCTGCCAAGTGTCTTATCTACCCTGTGGCTTATTCTTTTGGCCCGTAAATATCGCAACCCAACCGCACCACAATGGACAACCCACCCTGTGAACCCTTTCCATATCAGCCCCTCAAGCAAGATGAGATACGTCTACTCCATGTTCAGTATGGAAACTCAGACTTGATCTACCTTGACCTTCACACTGTTGCAACCCCAGCAAACCAAAGATTTTGGGCATTATCCTACGTGTGGGGTTCCATAGACAACCCTGCCACAGTTCTCCTCAATGAACAACCATTCAACATCACAAGAAATCTTTACAATGCTCTTTATGAGTATCGACGCCATATATTCACGAATGAATCAAATGTGACAAGTGCATGGTTGTGGGTCGATGCTATTTGCATCAACCAGAATGATCAAGTCGAAAAGTCCATCCAAGTTCCCCGCATGTCAGAGATTTACGGTAAATGCGAGCGCGTATTAGCATGGCTAGGTCCGGTTGACAATGAGGAGGAGACATCAATCTGCAAACTAGCAGAGAAGCTGACCCGTTTCGCATCATCGGTTAACCAAGACCATATCGAAGACAATCGAATCAAAACGTTCATGGAGCTTGGGAAGTCAAATACTGAAGTTGGCTTGGTACGAAGCGCATTGAAATCCATTGGTCATCGTCCATGGTTTCGACGAATCTGGATTCTTCAGGAAGCAGTCCTAGCCCAGAAATCGCCCATTTTGCTTTGCGGGCCGCATGAGCTTGGGTACGACAT
Organism: Fusarium sambucinum; assembly: GCF_050947815.1. Classification (NCBI taxonomy): domain Eukaryota; kingdom Fungi; phylum Ascomycota; class Sordariomycetes; order Hypocreales; family Nectriaceae; genus Fusarium; species Fusarium sambucinum. The sequence continues at coordinate 93,288 of NC_139292.1, forward strand.
TTTCTTCAAGACTTGGGTTCTTATGCTCAATCCGTCTGAGGATGGACAACTTCTCTATTCATTCATGGCAGAGAACCCTGTCAGGTTTAAAGCTATCGAATTAGCATACAAGAAGATTTTGCAGAGCAGGAGCGGAACTGATCAAGAACGAAAGACAGACTTGGCCGTTCGAGAAAAGCATTGTGCGATTGACATCTTCAAGCTGTTGAACGAGGCGACCGAGTTGGAGGCTACTGTTCCTCACGACCGTTTGTATGCTCTGCTTGGTCTTTTAGCTTGCGATCCTTTGCCAAAGGCTCTTCAACCGGACTACACCAAGTCTTTTGAAACACTTTGCTACGATTTCGCGGTGTTTATTCTCGAACAAACGAAAGATGTTCGGGTCTTGAACCTAGGCACAGTCGGCTGCTTCAAAGACGTACCCTCTTGGGTACCAGATCTCCGAGAGAACTGGATGGCAAAGGCAAACCTCGCGCCCAGTCTTGCAAGTTCCTTTCGCATATCACCAAATGGAAGGATCCTTACATTGCCTGCAATTCTTCTTGGTGTATGTGTATCGGCCAGTAGTCCCGTCACTCCAGATGAAGAGTCTGCTATTGTGCCAACGTCAGCATTTTTACAGTTTGACGAATCTATCATCGTGCCAGCTGCAGCGATACGTAGAGTAACTCGTATGTCAGTCATGACTGAGTGGCTCAAGTATCACTTTTCAAGCATATATACCGATACTCAATTGGAACAAAATCCCGCAGTTTTGCAGCGAATTATGCTGGCTTACACATGCATGGTCCATAGTCAACCAATCTCGTCTCTTGGTACAAGATATGGTACTGAAGCACAGTTACGAGGTGCATTTGGCATGGTGACAGACCCAATCATCCAAAAGGCCTTGGTTGGTAGCAGTAATTTCGTTTTGCAAGATGGTACGGGGGGAAGGTTGCTTCACAATAGCGACATAGCCTCTGTTGGAGACAAGGTTTGCGTTTTCCAAGGTCTTTCTACTCCTTTCTTGATAAGATCGAATGACGCCGGGGATTGGAAGATCATTGGCCAAGTATCGAAGTGGGAAAGCAACGGGGCATATTTACCTGACGAAGTTCTGGAAGGATATCATCGTTCATTCGAACAATACCATTTGGGGAAAGAGACTGAGCATGATGTCAGAATGCTTGACCTTCAATGAGTAGTTCGAAGGGGCACACGTGAGCGGCATACTGGGGGCGGCAAATTGAGTTACTCTACTACTCGTATATGGGAATGAGTTGGAGATAAATGATCAAGTCTACTCTCCACGAGTGTGTCTGGTGATGGTTGGCCTCGGCCATAAATACAAAGTCCACCAACATCCAACATTTTAATTAGAATCGCTAGGGACACTATTTCCGTGCTAGCTTGTTCTACGGTGAATCGTTCCAGGGGCTAACCAATAACACCAACTCATTTTTGGACTAATATTTCAGCTTCATCCTCTTGAGGTTAGCCATTCTCTAGCTCTCACTGAAATGTCAGAGCACAACGGTGTCTCATTTCCCGAAGCTGTTCTAGCGCTGAAAACACCAGATAAATTTATCGTCCAAACTCAACGCCATGACGCATATTCCAGTCCGGCTACAAAAAACTTGTTTCAGGTTTATTACCATTTACACGAGAAACTAGCCAAGGTCTTTCAGCCTTCAATAGTCTGTATCGGCAACGATTACTTTACCCAATTGCGTATAGCCAACCTTGTTAGGAAACAAACATGATCCGAGAACACGGGGGCCCTCAGACACGAACACCTGAAGTGTGGAGTTATACTTTTGTCTTAGCACCATCGCAATTAAACGACGCCGAGTCAGTGGACTTGTACAGAGTACAGTTGAAGTAACTCGTGTTGTTACCATCTTTTATATAATGATCTGCACTCGCACGATCTGCACTCCCCTCAGATCTTTCATCCACTCTTTTACCACTAGTCACTCTTTACTATTCATTCGTTTACCATGCAGTCGATCATTACCTTTGCGGGCTTGGCCTTTGCCAACCTTGCTGTCGCTGGACCTTGCAAGCCTCTTCCCCAGACTACTGTCTCATCTGTAGAGATCGTTCCCACCACAACGGCTGAGCCGACTGTCGTTACCGCTACCGTTGTCCCTGTCCCTGGTACCTCTTCAAGCGCAGAGTCTTCTGTTGTTGTCTCTGAGAGCGAGACTGGATATGAGTCTAGCACAATTATCGAGAGCTCCACTCTCGCCACTGTTGTGATTCAAGAGACCAGCACTGCCGAGACCAGCACCGCCGAGACCAGCGCTGAGACCAGTGCTGCTGAAACCAGTGCTGTCGAGTCCACTGCTGCCGAGTCCACTGCTGCCGAGAGCAGCACTGAGACCAGTGCTGCTGAGACTACTGCTGCTGAGACTAGCGCTGAGACCAGTGCTGCTGAGACCAGTGCTGATACCACTGCTGCTGAGACCAGTGCCGAGACCAGTGCCGAGACCAGTGCCGAGACCAGTGCTGCTGATACCACTGCTGCTGATACCACTGCTGCTGATACCACTACTGCCGAGACCACTGTTGCCGAGACCACTGTTGCTGAGACCACTGCTGCTGAGACCAGCGCTGAGACCACTGCTGAGGCTGGTACTACTTCTGTCGAGGTTGAGACATCTGCCACCCAGACGACCACTGAGACAGCTGCTCCTACTGCCGACCAGTCTTGCGACAACGGTGGCCTGGACTATGCTATTTATAGCCACCAGTTCTATAACTCTGATCCTCCTCACTTCTCCTCCTTCGACGCCACCTACTTCCACGATGCCACCCCCAGCTACCAAGGCATCACCGAGCGTATCGGTATCCAGCCCAACACTGACTGGACCAAGCCCTTCACTATCTACGAGGGTAGCCCTAACCAGATGTACCAGTACAAGGCCGTCAACCACCGGGGTTTCCTTTACGCTCCCGAGTCCGGTACCTACGAGGTCACTGTCCCCAACTCTGACGAGATCACACTTGTTTGGTTCGGTGACAAGGCCATCAGCACATGGACACGTGCCAACGCCGATCTCGAGCAGGATTACCCCGGTGGCACATCCAAGCATTTTAGCATGCATCTCGAGGCTGGCACTTACACTCCCTTCCGTCTTCTCTGGGCTAACGCTCAGGGCGAGCTGAACTTTATCGCCGAGGTCAAGGCTCCTAGCGGTCACGTTATCGTTAACGGTGATGGGGCTGATAACAAGTACCTCGTCCGTTACTCTTGTGACGGAAACACCCCATCCTTCCCTGAATATTAAGCATAATAAAGTTGTAACCTATCTACTATCTCGATACCACATATTACTTCTTGTACCAAGATTCAATACTTGATAATTATAATATACCACATTCCAGCTTTCGAATTACTGTAACCAATTGTTATATAATTATCATTCAAATAACAAGTACTTATCTACCCATATAATGAAAGTGAACAATGACACAAAATGTGTTTCGCACTATCACATGCACGCCGAATCCCTTTCCTACACTAAGCCTTCCACAGTAACATTTGCGAGTAGATTTAGTGATATGGTAAATAAATTTAGATAACAAGAACCATCTAAACCTCAATACAATCTCAACCATTCGGTTCAATTCAATAGTGTGGGAAGAAACGCATATACAAATGCATATGGCTAGGGTTGCATCCGACTATACCCAAGTAGTACCATCGGCATGACTTACAGTAGTACTCACCCACCACTGCAGCTATGAACCGAGCTTCCTATCTAGACCATGACTGCAACATACCGGCTGTTCAGGGTGTCCCGGATGCAGAAATACTTACTTATGCCTTGTTTTTATAGTCGCTATGAATTGATTCTATCGGCATATCTCCTCAAATAGAATTGTTTGCAACCCCGCGATTGCCATCATACTGCAGGTGGTGTATTTCCCACGTAGCAGCGATCAATAAGGGAACCGGAATGGATCGCATTAGCTCGTTTCGGCAAACAGATCCGTGGAATGAAGCCAATAGTTCTTATAATCTTTGTTGTTATCGTTGAGCTGAAATGCAATGGGACTACTGAGGAGAACATATGTCCACATGACGAGAAATGGGAGATATGGCTATAAATACACAGTGTTCAAGCGATTTTGAAGGAAAATATTGTTTCGATTAACTTCATGACTCGCCTCGAGTCTTGAATAGTAACGATGCTCACTGCGACTTCTTCCAAATTTGTTCATGTACTGTTGACATACCTGACCTTGGGTACCGTTCTTGTTCAATTTGCAGCATGTTTGGCTCTTAACCATTTGCCTGGGGATGCCACTAATCGTCTCTCCAAGCGAGCTGACGATGTGTACTCTCTCGGAGTTGGCAAGGCCGACATCACTGGCCCTGTAGTCGAGTTGAACCTTATGGGATACGCTGAGTTATCCCAGACAGGAACTGGCTTGCGTCAACGACTCTACTCACGTGCCTTTATTATCGGAAACCCAGACAAACCCAAAGAAAGAATTGTTTACTTGGTACTTGATGCCCAGTCCGGTGACACGGCTATTCGACGAGGCATCCTCGAAGGAATTGCAGCTCTTGGATCTGAATATGCTGTCTACACAACCGATAACGTGGCCATCACGGGAACACACTCTCATGCTGGGCCAGCAGGCTGGAACAATTATCTCATGCCTCAGATATCTGCCTTGGGTCTGAACCAGCAGTCTTATCAAGCTATTGTCGACGGCGCGGTTCTATCAATCAAGCGAGCGCATGAAAAGCTCTCCAAGGGCCGTCTCAGCGTTGGCAAGATACGCATCAATGATGTCAACATTAACAGAAGTCTATATGCCTATCAAAAGAACCCAGAATCGGAGAGGCAGAAATACAAGGACGAGGTTGACAAAGAGTTAACTATGCTCATGTTTACTCGAGAACAAGACAAGAAAGTCACTGGGGTTTTGACCTGGCATTCCGTCCATGGTACAAGTCTTCACATGAACAACACTCTTGTCTCGGGCGACAACAAAGGCGTCAGTGCTTATCTTCTTGAAAATGCTGTCCAGGGCACTGAAGGAGCTACGGATGATTTCGTCGCGGGTTTCTCACAGGCTGCTGTGGCTGATACAACTCCCAACGTTGAAGGTGCTTGGTGTGAAGATGGCTCCGGAAAGCAATGCGACTTCAAGGATTCAACATGTGGTGGCAAAACAGAAACCTGCCACGGTCGAGGACCCTTTTGGGGATTAGATGATGGCGGTACTAAGTCTTGTTGGGAGATTGGTCGACGGGTATATGATCAAGCAATCAAACTCTACGATCAGATGAAAGATGGGAGCGGTGATGCAGTGTCTGGAAACAGTGTTTTGGGCTATCACTCATTCCACGACATGTCCGACTACACCTTCACACTCCCCAATGGAAAGTCAGCCAAGACATGTTCAGCAGCTTTTGGTTACTCATTCGCAGCTGGAACAACTGACGGGCCTGGGTACTTTGACTTTAAGCAGGGAGACTCTGGATCTCCAGATGCCAGTCCACTATGGGCCATAGTATCCAAGTTTCTACGCAACCCTACCAAAGAGCAAATCGCATGCCAATCACCAAAGCCGATTCTCATCGACGCTGGCGAGATCACTTTACCTTATGCCTGGGCCCCCAACATCGTCGACATTCAGATGTTGCGTGTTGGGAACTTTTTCATCATTGTATCTGCTTCTGAACTCACAACCATGTCTTCACGACGTTGGCGCGAGGGTATCAGTAACGAGATCCAAGACCGAGGCGGCCTTGGGAGTGGAGTTAAACCTGTTGTTGTGGCTGGTGGGCCCGGTAATACCTACGCTCATTATGTCACTACTCCTGAAGAGTATGATGCACAGCGTTATGAAGGTGCATCGACAGTTCACGGAAGACACAGTCTCGACGCTTACATCAACTTAACATCAACGTATCTCGACTATCTTCTCGGGGAAGATGGTGCAAAGAAGCCTCCAACTGGTCCAGCAGCCCCGGATAACCGCAAGAACTCGCTCTCTCTCGTTACAGGAGTTGTCTACGATAACCCTAAAGCTGGTACTAAATTCGGCGATATCATCAAGGACGTAGCAGAGTCCAAGTTCAATATTGGAGAGACTATCACTGCTACATTCGTGGGAGCCAATCCACGCAACAACTTGCACCTTGAAACTACTTATGCAGCCGTTGAGAAAAAGAATGGGTCTAAGTGGACTCAGGTTCGGTCGGATGAAGACTGGGATCTTATTTTTGAATGGAAGAGACTTGATGGTCTGCTTGGATCTAGTGAAGTTCAGATTTCTTGGGAAACAGGTTGGAAGGATGCCAAAGATGTCCAAGCTGGAATGTATAGGTTGAGTTATACTGGGGATAGCAAGCAGCCTGTTACTGGTAGAATTACTGGGTTTACTGGCAAGAGTGGTGAATTTGAAATCGCCTAGATTAGTACATCTACACTCTCATACATCCACTGCACTTACTGTCGCTCAATCGTATCTTTCAAATTTTGAAAAGATATCATTAAATATTCAGTGGTGATACTCTTCATTCCACAGTGGTTAGCGCTTCCGTTCCAGTACGGAGTTACCCATTGAATTGCGTGTTTGTCTCGCGCCACATACCTAACTTCTCTGGACAATCCCTATTTCTCAATTCCTGTCTTACTTTCAAGCTTTCCAAAATAGCCACAATTTTTAGAAGTGGGCTGGACCCAGTACTAGACTAGAGCAACTGCGCCGTCAACTACTTTTCAGCTCGGCGTTTTTGTCTTGTGGCGGCTGTTAACAGATCTGGGACTTGCGCCATTCCCCGCCCTTGTGGCTTGTTTATGCTATCGCTCATTGGTCTTTAAAATGCTGACTCTGTTTGTTAGGTTGTCAGCTACACTAGGCTAAGTCAGATGGTTGCACAGCATTTGGGCAGAGTTGTTATAATAGGTGGCCTCGTCTCCCTTGAGAATCTTTGCTGCTCTTCCAACTTTGCTCTCTCTGACTGCATCAGACAACAATGCGGGGTTTCATCTGTGCCCAGATCATCACGACCTTGGCCTTTTCAACAGTCGCCATTGCACAAACTCTTCCTGAAGACTTGGCTGGAGTTATCTCCAACTACTCATCCCTCTCTTTATTCCGATCCCTACTCAGCTCCGCTCCACAAGCTCTCATCACATCTCTATCTGAGAAAGATAGCAACGTCACTGTTCTGATCCCTACCAACAATGCCATCGAGAGTTATTTAAAAGCTTCCAGTGTCTCTGATGTAACAGAGCTCAATCAGACAGAACTACAAGTCTTCTTTTCATATCACGTTCTCTCGGCCTCCTTGAAATCCTCCGACTTTGACGACCCACGAGGATTGTCAGTTCCCACTCTACTACAAAACTCACAATTCAACAACAGAAGTGCGGGACCTCAAATTGAAAGTCAATTCGGAAAAGGCTCTGATGGTCAAGTTATTTTTGCCTCAAGGCAAGATCGAAACAACAAGCGAGCTGATGATGACCTTGGCGGACCGAATGTTATGTTACGAGCAGGCTTGGCTCAGGATGTTACGATGACTGCAGTTGATGGTTCTTGGGGCACTAATAACATCAACTCATTCCAAATTGTTGACAAGTAGGTATTAAGTCTCTTTAAGTTATTAATGCTAACGATGGTTTCTCTCAGGGTTCTTTCTCCTCCGAGATCTTGCTCCAACACTGTTCACACCATCAAAGATAGTCGACTTACTGGCCTGAATGTCGCTCTGGTCAAAGCGGGTCTTTGGCCTGCTCTTGATGCATCTCGGAATGTTACATGTCTGGCACCATCGACCCAAGCTTTCAAGGATGCAGGAAGCCCAGACGTCAAACTCTCCAAGCAAGACTTGGGTGGAGCGTTGCTGTAAGTTGTTAGACCTATTTCATTGTCCTTACTGACATACATGACAGAGCCCATACTTTGAAAGAAGTTACTTATTCCAACTATCTTCGAGATGGCCAGATCATTGGGACTCTGAACAACACCGAAGTCCGGGTTAGTATCAGAGGTGACGACATCTTCTTTAACAATGCCAAGGTTATCGAAGCAAACATTCTTACAAACAATGGTCTTATTCATATGTAAGTCAGTCCTTTACCATTTTGGTTCCGATTTCACTGACCTTGCCAGTCTTGATTCTGTCATTGAAGAAGGAGGTAAGCCTAGCAGTAATGAGACTAGCACTGCGACGAATGATTCTCCTACTGCGACATCGACAGGACAGGAACCGACTTCAACTTCTGGCGACAACTCGGCTGAGCAGGGAAACTCTGGAAGTCTTTTGTCTGTGGGGTTCTACAATTATCTTGTACCAGTTTTAGTCCTTTTCGGCTTGATATAGTTGCTACTCTAGACTGAGTTTCCTAGATTTCAACCCATATAAATTAACTATTGGTTGAATCTGCTCACTTCGTGTCATCCCTGCAATAAAACAACTGCCCACAAATTGATAATGATTATCTTTAGGCCGGATCACGGCTGTTTGGTCAAATCCACTCAGTAAACATATCAAGTCACCTTCCTGTATCTTCGGAGGAAACCTCCCAACATAACCCTTCTTTGTCTCTGCCATGGCATGGTTATAAGGCGTAGTCACTGCGCCAAGATTTGCGCAGTAGATTGTTTCGTCGTCGGGCTCGGAGGGATCCTAGGAAAGTAGGTTAAAATAAAAGGTAGGGAGACTGGACAGTTACAGGGACAGATCAGTCTGGGGTTAAAGCAGCATCGGCTCAGGAGCATGATCGAAGAAAGAAAAATGAAGGAATAGTTCTAATCATATTGTTACAGTACCTCTATCTATTCATACAGGCTCAAAATCTGTCGCATAATTACTCTTTGCTTTATTCGTTACCGTTGAACAAGTATTAAACTCTTGTATGATTAAATCCACAGTCATGTTTTTCATGCCCCGATTTAATCCGACCAACTTGGTAGACATAGCCAACTTTTGTGATACGGACTCTTGACGTTGATTGGGTTAAACGGAAAGTGGCTGCCGCTTGGTTATGCCAAGTAAATGCACAGCCTCACGTGAATCAGCTAAGCTAAGCTGACGCGCGAGGCCTCATTAAATCTCAGCATATCTTTCTCTCCAACTCATTCAACCAGCTATTCTAGGTCCCTTTGCCTTGTTCTTTCACTCATACTTTCATTTTCAGGCGTTATGGGTGATTCAGAAGAGGAAAAAGAGCGCAAGAGGGACAAGGTGGGAGAATTCATGTATGCGCTATTTCTTTACCCCGACGGCTTCGCATCCTTCCCGAGCCGGACCCTTGACACTGACACTGACATTGACATTAAATAGGAAAAAGAGCTTGAACAAGGGTGAACTCGCTCTGAAGCATGCTGTGGGTCTTGGGGGTCAACCAAATGTGGTCCCTGTGACGCAACCTGTCGTCCATGGACCACCTCGACCAGTTGAAGTTGGTTGGCATCCAGTTGGTGGTTTCGCGGGGAAGTGGTTCGCTGAAGAGACTGGATTGGGTAAAATGATTACTGAAAAGATTAACAAATATCCGGATCCGACACAACATTGGGCAGTCTTGGTTGGTGACTACGCTCATCAGCTGTGGATGGTAAGTATTTTATCAGCCATTTATCACAAGGTATGAACTAATGCTACAAAAGGACGAAAATTTTGATGTCATTTACACGAATGCCAAAGTTAATCGAGATGAGTGGCGCACTTTTCAAGTTGGAGAGACGCGGTTTAATGATGATGCGCTCAGAAGAGCTGGTAAGTCACCAGACTACCATAATTGTATCCATGCTGAGACTACAACCAGGCGAGTCTGTAATTCAAAGCATCAGGGAAAGACAGCCTACGTACAACCTCATCACCAACAACTGTCAGACATATGTGCTGCAACTACTCGATGCCATCAAGGTTGGTGTGAACAAAGAGTTCGGCACAACCCTAGCCGTCTACGAGAGGGTCTTTGGCCCAGGGAAGATTAAAGATCTATTCGACGGTGAAGAAGCAGAGGAACAACAACAACAGCAAATAGAGCCCGCATCAGAGGCAGGACCAGGGAGGTCGGATACGGTCAACCTAGCACAGGATGTCATGAACCAGAACACGACTCAGCTCGACACAGAGAGGGAGATGGAGAGACATGAGGATGAGAAGAAGGAGAAGAAGAAGGGTTTCTTCTCCCATTTCAAAGCTAGGTCGTGGTCTTCGAAAAGTTAATTAGTCGCATGACCTTTAATGGAGGAGGTTATTATACCCATTATTTTTGTTAAGGATAGATCACTCAAGTGGCACGTATCACGGTAATGAAGAGAATTATCAACAACCGGATTAAGCATGATCATTGCAAATGCAATAGATGTCTTTAACAGTTTATCATTAGACTAGGATTCTAAACCTATAGATAGAACTTAAAACTTCTATACCAACTTCAGCCCCAATATGCTAGACTAATATGCTTTCAACGCCTTTCTATTTTACAATTCCCAATTTACCACGAAAGATCCTTTCCAATCTTATCACACGAGAGTCCAGAACAAGAAGAAAATAAACTCTCATCCTGCTCGGTCTTAGTAGCAGACTTGTCAAGAATCTGCTGCGCAGGTCGAATTTCTCGTCCAGCGACACCCTCAAGCTTGCGGTGGTGTTCAACTAGTTGATAAACTTGGTTCTGGAACTGGAGAGGTGTCTGGTCAACGAGAACACCTGCTCGGAGGTTCTTTTCAGCAGGGGCTTCGTGTTCGCTGGCTGTTTGTTGGAGAATCTCTTCGACCTTGGAGAAGTCATCGCTGCTGGCGTTCTTGTGGCGGTAGACTTCGTATTGGAGTTGAGACTTGGTGGCTGATGTAGGGACACATCTCAAGAGGAAGAAGAAGTGGGGTCTGGTATTGTTAGTTATTCATCTTTGACATTATAGTTAAGCTTAGAACTTACGAGATAGTCATGGAAGCGTTGGGGAAGTAAAAGTCGGTAACAAGTGAAGTACCCTTCTCTTGGATCTCGGTAGCGGCGTTGCTGTTGGCACTAGACTTGTCGGCAAGAGTCTTCCAGTTGAAGCTGCTGGTATCCTGCTTGACATGATCGAAAGTGTAGTCCTCGAGGTTGAAAGAGCTGTAGCGGGCTGTTCGGTTGCTTTCATTCCAGGCATTCTCAGGTTGAGTCTTGGCATCCATGTTAATCCAGACAAAACCCTTCTCATCGACATGAGTGTGGAGAGGGAACAAGCCGTTCTTGGATCGGTCAAAGCCAGGAAGATCTTGGTAAAGAGGAGCCTTGGCAAGCTGTCCATTCATACCATAGGACCAGCCGTGGTACTTGCAAGACAAAACATTGTTCTGGCCATTATCCTTGACAACAACAGGGAAAGCTCGGTGACGGCAAATGTTGTGGAAGCCTCTGATAGAGCCCTCGGCATTGCGGATGAGGAAAAAGTCAAAGCCTGCTTCAGCGTAGCGAACCCAAGAGCCAGTCTGCTCGAATCGCATCTTGTGGGTAAGCAAGATCCATTTCTTGGAGAAGATGGCACGTCGTTCAAGTTCATAAATGTCGTCAGACTTGTACCAGGTTGACGGTAGAGGTTGTGTGAGGGGTGCGGCAGCGGGTATAGCTCTTGAAATAAGGCTTTCCTTTTGTGGTTTAGATAATGTTTTCTTTGCGATTAGAGCGATAGCCGCGGCTATGGCGAAGAAGATGAGAGCACCAAGAGGCAACATGACGATGGTGAGTTTCAGGAAGTTACTTTTCGGTAGCTTTGTCGATATGTTCAGTCGAAATTTCCTAGCGGGTGATCCAATCTATATATTCTTGTGCCTGTCCAGCTGACCATTGTCCTCATGCCAAACGCCACTCACCTTGAAACGATGATAGACTGACCAAAGATAGCGGACAAGTGGTGAGATTCCGGTCATGTGATCGGTGATAAGACAAGCAACTCTAGTTCCCACGACAAATAAAGACTACTGGATTGGACACTCACCAAGTGGACCAAGGAGTTTGTTTCCGTTCTCGAACGGTTCCATGCCGTCAAACCCCGGGTCACATCGATATCAAGCATTCATATCCATCAGCTGTCCGCGGTAGTTGTATGACTACTTCCTATCATGTTCTAGGTTATCTTTCCCCCGCATCCATTTATCTCCGCATTTCGCTTCACACGATACCGGACTTTTGTGTCCGTGCCCGTGTCCCGATGTTCGGTGCCCCGGTATCGTGACGCAACGCAACCTTGATCGGCATCGGTAAATCCCAGCCGCTTGCGGGGTTTTGGCTATCTATCGCCAACCACCTTGCTTGTCGATCATCAACGTGGCCCGCGACATGGCATTTGGACGTCTTCTAGATTTTTGACGTGGCATTTTATCTTTGCAACGACTTCTGTTATTGTTCTCGAAGTTCTGCCATGATAGAGTGTGAGCTCGCTTAGGGAATAGCAAAGTCTAGGCCCTGCTGTTGACACAACGAACGACAAATCCCATCCCCGGTCATGACATCCAACACCACCGGGCCGGAGTCGGTCAAGCCGCATCACGGGTAGAGTGTGGGGTAAAGTTGATGGACCAGACCGGTTTGAACTTTGTAGATACCGGACACGTCAAACCGATTCTCACGATTGATTCACAACGACCGTTACCACTATCAAGAACTAGCGCTTCCTCTCCACTCAAAAGCAACTCATTTCAAATGTATCGCATCGTAAACGGAAAAGAAGTAAATAAAAGTGATTGAGTTAATTCGGTGTCCCAATTCCGAGAGCCATTTGGCGAACTGCTCAATTGACGAAAGAGTCGAGATGCATACAGATGCTAATCCTTCTTGAGTCATGTCGTATCATTTTCGGATCATCTTCTTTAAAGTGTTCCAGACCGTTCTCTGTCCCAATTACTGACTAACGTGAATGGGGAATGGATAAGAAATGTCACATACCTACTCAATCTGTCGACACGTCAATATACAGAGTGCTGTAATGTTGATACCAACGCGTGACGTGTTTTCTTTCAACCTCCTTCAATGATTTATTACTAGTAGCGAACTAGTAAACTTAACCATATCTATCAGCACTTGGACAAGCTATAATGTAACTCTGTGTCCCCTGTCACTAAGCTAAATTAGAGATGCATGTTTAAGTAACCATTCAACCTATCAGGCTGATTCTATTTAATTGCAAGCAATGAAACACATACATGATGTGGCAATGCATTTTAGTCTTTGGAGAAAGGACTACAACTGTAACAATGTATCCAAGTAGTAATGAAATATATACATACCATTAATCCTTGGGAATTCAGTGGTGGTATGAATTGGCAAGTTACATCATCATTTCAAAAAGAAACAAGACGCTCAAAACAGTCGTTTTCAGTAGTTAAAATATCGTAGTTTATAAGGCTATGCTTTTAAATAGCGGGATATGATTTTGAAACCCCAATGCTGAGTTTATCCTCACTGGACACTTATTGAAAATAATAGATAGTAACTATAAGCTTATTTTTATGTTTAACCTTTACAATTATAGGCACTATTGGTTATTAATGTCCCAGAGCTTTATTATACCACTAGGTAGCATAAAACAATAGCTTCCTAAGTCTTAGGATACGAAAATAAGTAGTCTAAGAACTCTACACTAAGAAGCATAAAGTGTCTTACTATTTTCATCTCTTATGCTTCCAGCGGTCAGTTTTACTTAAACCCTAAGGTTCAAAGTATACTACTAGCAACGTCACAAGGGAATAGGCAAAGTGGAATGATATTACGAAGAGAATATATATGTGCTTGTATTCAATGTACTGAATGCTACCTCATCGGTAGACTTAAAAGTTGTCTAGTTATGTAAAGGCCAAATCAAATCTATGTTGGAAGTATAAAGGTCGTTAAGAGCATCGTCTTATCATAGCCAGCCGCTTATTTGGCGCAGATCTTGGCGTAGAGAGTAACGGGGTTAGGGCATCCGTAGTTTTTCTTTGATGAAGGTGTGCTGTAGCACTTGGCATCGCCAGCCTTGCAGTCGAACTTCTGGCAGCCATCACCAGGGTTGAGGATGTTGCGCTTGTTGGCGAAGGGGTTGCCGTACTGAGTGTTGAGCTCGTAGTAGACGTTGTTGGCGTCGGAAGAGTAGCCGAAGAAGAGAGGCTTGTTGAGAGTTCGGGTGTCGGCAATCTTGATGGTAGAGCCAGGAGTGCGGAGATCCTCAGAGAATCGCTGACCAGGCTTGACGGTGGTCAAGGGACCGGCAGCACCGCCGTTGAAGGGGACGGACTGGACGTAGATGGCGGTGTCACACTCGTTGATGACGACGGCCTTGTTGGCGGCAGAAGCAGCGCCGAAGAGGGCAGCAGCAGCGGTGATGACGGAGAACTTCATGTTGATGGTTGGTTTTGGTGTTGAGTGAGAAGTGTTGATGAAGAGAGTTGAGAGTTGATGTGAGAGTGTGATTAGATGAGATGAGATGAGATGAGATGATTTGAAATGAAAACAGCCGGACAAGAGATGCCTTTTATCATTCAAGACAGATGCTTGCCTGACAAGGCTGCTGACTTGATACGAACTTTAGTGCACCCACTAGCTGTGCCATAATGGCCGATACGAGGCACGATCCATCGTCTTGTCCGGAGAAATTCAACCTCGTGATATTTTTGCGGGGGGTACTAGACCAAGATTGAACAGGTTATTGACAAGAATTGTGTCTTGTCTGAGTGCCGGATGAACCGAATGCACGGTGCATTATTACAAGGGTCTTGTTTTTTATTATTATGCTTAGCTCGTATTCACGAGGCGGTCGAGTTATAATTAGATAAAAACTGGGCTATGCTGTGGATAATCCTGTCTGACGCTCGTTCTCGGCGCCACTCAATCGCTTTATCCGTCGATTACGCCCCCGCTATAGCCGTATAGTTAATAACAGTGGCATGTTTACTCTGTACCGAGTAATACATCATAGACACGGCTGAGATTATGAAATCCTGTCTTTTAGTAGCTTGGCAAACGGCTTTCGGCCGGAACATCGGACAACACAAACAAGTGACGACATTGTGCACCAGAAGTGCCGGAATAGAGAGCAACAATACGTCAATATTGAACTAACATGACAGCACTAGACAAGATGAAATTGCAGTCTAAGACACTCTCAGAATACTGTCAATGCAGTCTACTCTTTCGACACCGCCATCTCATCAGACACTCATTTCTGCATGTTTCTAAAGCATCAATGGAAGGACAACTCAACAAAAAAACCACCGAGCCAAACCTTTCTGGGAACACATAAATGGAACAGGAGCTAGAGCGGGCCCAGACGTCACTTCGTGGTCGCCGAGAGAAGCTAGCCTTAGTGCCGAATGTGGAACTGTCCCGTGTTCCTGCGCGAGCTACTCTCTACACAGATGTCACTGTTACCCTGGGGACTTTTCTAAGATTAAAATGTAACACATAGATTTGGGCCAGGTACCATTGTGAGAGAATGTTGAGTTGTTACATGGAAAGAACACCTGGTAATGGGTTTAACTTGAAGAAGGTTCCTGGGCTCGTATAGCGTGAATTACCTACACTGTAACGTTGTATCTCACCCTGTAATTTTAAACCAGATAATTCCGAGGTGACTGGAGATGGAATTTCGCAAATGAGGTCTTAATTGAGTGTTAGATGAAGTGAGGCAATGACGATGTATATCCGTAGGTGGCAAGTCTTGCTAAGGATAAGACTAAATAATGTACCCTAAAGCTAACCAGTAAATAGCAATAAAAAGATCGGTCTTATCTACGTATGTATTATATATCAAGCATAGTAATTCTGTGTTATTATTAGGTCTATAAACTGATGCTGTCTCTCTTTCTTTAAAGATAGCAATATAGAAATGTGAAAACACTAATATAGGGTAGCTTACGGCAATGTGTCCAGTCAAGATAAGCACTTATCGATAAGATACACTTTCCCAGCCACTGAAGTCAATGCTTGGAAAAGGCTACTGTTAGCCTCGGCTAGTCTCGTTGGGCTGAAATGCTGGGATGACCGCGATCTATGACGCGCTTGGACTCGTCTGAACACTTACGCTACGCGACTCAACTCGTATTCTTCCTGCAGGGGTAATTCATGCAATTGCTCTATTGTCTGCCCAAGGCGGTGAATGCTTTCTAGACCTCGGAAGATCTATCGTAGAACATCATCGCTCGTATAGCCTTCACCGCTGGGGATAGTACATATGACGGAATAACCTGGAACAGTATCTTGGCGGAACTCGCCACATCCGCCAAGAACCATGGACCATGAGGTAATTCTAGGGATTGCTCGGAGGCAAGAGAGATAAAACGTGTATTAACGCTCTCCCTTGCGTCATTCCGCGATGCTAAATAATCCGGCTCAGGATGTGCTGGTTCAATAGATACGTAATTTATACCTAAGAAAGGTGACTCGCCAATGCGTCCGATAGCAAAGCGTAGTTGAAGTAAAGAAATATTGTATTAATTTGAGCCCTTGTATGCCCTCAAGATACATTCCGTCGTAAATAAGAAAAGATAAAACACCCGATATTAATCCCGCACCTTTCTCACTCACTCATACCAGACCTTTTGCTGTCCTTTGCTCTTCATAACAGACACTTTCTTCCCATTTGGAAAGACAACAAGAGCATTCGGAGCATGGCTCACAGTAGACTCCAAAAGCAGTGGCTGCGTAAGTTGACCTTCTCTCCATTCCAGAGAAACCAGCCATCCTCCCATAACTCTTATGTTACTCAACTTCCCGTTGCTCCATGACGAAGGCAAACTCGGTAGCAGATAGATCATGACGACTTGACTCGACGACTCGTCAGGCCTGAGATTAGACTGTATCAAGCACTCCGTCACACCGGCACAGCCGCCAAAGTTGCCATCTATCTGGAATGGTGGATGATTGTCCAGCAGATTTGGCAACGTTGAAGTGCTCAGTAGTAAATCCATGTGTTCCTCGCATTTGACCGATTCTCTCAATCGTGCATAGAGATTCAAAAGCCACGCTCTACTCCAGCCCGTATGACCTCCTCCATGTTCAGCTCTCCTAGCAAGGGTCTTTCTTGCAGCTTCGACCAGCGCTGGAGAAGAATCCAAGCTGATAAAGTCATCAGGGTAGAGTCCGAAGAGATGCGATACATGACGATGCCCCGGCTCAGCTTCTTTATAGTCCTTCAAGCCCCATTCTTGTATCACGCCAATCTTGTTGATACGAAAGGGTGGTAATTTACCAAGGGTCGCCATGACATCCTTTTGAAGTGGATGCTCTTTGTTAAGAATACTTGTGCTCCAGATGAAGCTTTCAAGAGCGATTCTTACAATAGTCATGTCCATGACTGATCCTTCGCAGAATGTTCCAGTTTCTCCCGACTCAGTGATAAATGTGTTTTCTGGAGATAGCGAAGGATTTGTGACCAGATACTTCCCACATGCTGATGGAATCAGGAAATCGAGGAGAAATTGAATAGACCCTTCAAGCAAAGGAGCGATACGAATGTGGAGCATGTGATCATACTGATATATCAGCATTTTCACCACATCAATGCAGAGCCAGACTCCACCGAGAGGCCAGAGAGTTGCAGGCATCCACCGATCCTGAGGGTCAGTATCTGCCCAGATATCTGTGTTGTGATGCGCACACCAGCCTCTGCAGTTGTACATAATCTTGGCTGTCTTCTTTCCCTTCTCAGCCATTCTCTCAAGAAGGTCAATTAGTGGGAATGCACACTCGATGAGATTGCAAGATGCAGCTGGCCAGTAGTTCATTTGGAGGTTGATGTTGATTGTAAACTTGGATCCCCATGGTGGTGCAAACGAAGGATTCCATATGCCCTGCAATGTTGCCGGGAGAGCTTTTGCTGACTTGCGACTTGATGAGATGAGCAAGTACCGGCCGTAATTATGGTATAGAGCTACCAAGCCTGGATCTCTGTTGTTTTGTATTCTTTCATCGGTTGGGATATGGCTCGCGTCCGGCCACATTCGAAGTGAAGTTTTACCAAAGAGTCTACCATAGTCCTGGCGATGACGACTGACCAAAGTTTCCCAAGGTTCTCGAAGAGCTGAGTTGACGTCTCTGAGCGCAGATGCATCCGGGTTATAAGATCGATAAGTTGTATGCGCACCAATAGCAATGACACATTCCTCTGCGTTGACGATCAGACAGTTTCCCACTACCTTGACGGTCCCATTGCTGGACTTGCATGAAACACCAAGAGCAAGGGCCAGTCGATTACTGTTCTTTCCTCCTGGTGTAGCTTGAAGAATGATGTTGTTTTCCTGTGCACGGATACTGTCGAGATACTCATTGGTCTCCCATTCAACCTCACTCAGTCGATTTAATCGCACAACAAATCTTGTAGGTGCTGAAGCCTGGAATCGAAGAGCCAAGACATTGTTCGGGAAACTTGCGATTACATCGCGACGATAAGAAACTCCTTTGTAATCATACTTTGTCGTGCTTTGCGAAGTAGCCAAGTCAAGCTGTCGCTTATAATTGGTGACATCCTTCTCATCATGACCAAGCTCAATCGTGCACTGGCCCAAGGGCTCGTAGTGTCTCATACTAGCTGGTGTCGCGAAGAATGCCTCCCGTACAAGAGCTTCAGCCTCTTTGTGCTTTTCATCTCTGATGAGTTGTCTCAAGGTTTCCAGATTACTGTATGCATCCCGAGGTGTTCTGTCCTGTGGACCACCGTACCAAACAGAATCCTCGTTAAGCTGCAGTAGTTCAGTGGATGTTCGTCCATAGACCATTGCTCCAAGTCGTCCATTGCCGATCGGAAGGGCCTCGGACCATGAAGAAGCGGGGGTAGCGTAATGTAGGAGAAGGCCCTGGTCCGTATTGGTCATTGCAGAGTCATTGTCCATTGTAGCTGACTGGGACGCGTCAATGAAGCGTCATATATGGTTGAATGACTCAAAGTTGTACCAAAGGTCGTTCGGTTAATTGAAGATGATGCGATAAAATGGCTCAATTAATGAAATAGTGTCCAGGAGGTTAGCTCGTTTAATTTTGCCTGAAATAGACCCATTATGAGGTCATGTAGTCAGCGGAATTGCTCAATAAGGTTGGCAGGGTTCCCCACTACCCCAGGTTCCCCAGGACCTTAACGTGCTTAAGGGCAAGGAGAATGTGGGTTCAAGCAGGTCACAGTCAGTTGTTCCTGGTTACCTAATCATTGATTATTCATTTTAAGCGGCCCTGGCTCTTGACGCATAATATCATTGAAGAACCGTTGAGAGAGAGCTGTTCTCTCTTATCTTACAATTGAGGCTGTAGTTTGATGCATGTTGAATATTTCCCTCGGTCTACTCAAGGCTATAGGACTCGAGGATTGTTGAGAGTGCTTCAAAACCATTGTGTTCGTGTATGAGAACTGAGCCTAGACTCTGTTTAACAATTTCTCACTTTCATAAAGTCCCTCAATTTGAAAGTGGCTCACGAGCTGTCATCTACTTATAGATCTGGACCACTGCGCTAAGTTTACTGTCAAGAGGGCATTCAGGTACAGCAATCAATGAACCTAAATGGCGGTCCAGGCCTTTCCTCTCTTGGGGTCTCAAGATAAGTAGATCTTGCCCACTTCGTATTGATGCGAGCAAGCATTATTAATTATTGGCCCAAGTACAGGAATGAGAGATAATGGAATGGTGGCGTTTATTGGATTAACCGGAGATTAAGTATTGTCTGCAAGCGAACCACATTCCATAAACTCGAAATTCTAATCACCGCGGAGTACAATATGGTGCTGCTTTCAGGAACACTCTTTGTCAACTGAGTCTTAGTAGAGACATAACTCGACGTATTTATTCACTTTGTAGTGATGCAGAGTTCTGAGTACCACAGATGATCAATTTTAAGTATTCAAGCCTCCTTCACCTTAGTATCTAGCTGATTAGTTATCGTTCACACCGTATTGTCCATCAACTGGTATGGATGTATCATATCGTCTAGCCAATTTCGGCCAAGCAAAAAAGGTGTGTGCCGCGTCACTAGATTTCTGTCGCTTGCCAGATTCACTCTCCGACTCATCGTGGGCCCGACACGTTACTGCCTTTATTTCCACCCACGTCCCTTGCTCAAATGACCGACCGAGCTACAGGAAGCAGCTTACATCGCCAGTATCCTCACTTTAAACAATAACTATGGAACATGCTACCGCATTAATAGTATGCCTCTTACTTTTGAATGACCAAGTCCTTCACATAAAGCTAACCATTAGTAGGTTGTACAAGCAATACTCGTTATCTTGTCTCTCTGCGTTCTCATCCTTCGATGCTGGACGCGTCTATGCTTCGAAAGAAGAAAACTTACTGCGTCTGACTATTTTGCTTGGGTAGGATGGTTATTCGCCGTGGGGTGGTTTGTATCGTCGGCAATTGCTACGGATATAAAACAAAACAATCCCGCCACAGATGACGGGGGGTTGGTGTACGATGTCAAATACCTCAAGGCAAGTGAGAGGATTAGACATCTTAAGTGAACCATGATGAGCTCATGCTGAGAAATTCAGGCCGTTTTCATTGCCGAATATTGCTTCGATATTGGAATATACTGGCCAAAACTCTCGATTACTGCGTTTTACTGGCATCTGATACCTGATATCTTCCGATCCTTGAGGATAGCATTGTACACAATCACGACATATTTGGTCTGCTGTCTGATAGTCGCGTTCCTTCTCAATACACTAATTGCAGGAAACATTTCGAATAATTGGTAAAGTCCAACTTGGAATGTTAATCTCTACCTCGTTAACCAAAGAAATCGTCCAGGTCAATTGAGAATCAACTGCTTTCAGCATGGAACTCATTCCCAAACTTCATTACACAGTGGTGTATGAACTTCTCCACCGATCTACTTCGTAAGTCTCATGAAACTTTCCAGTCATTACAGAGTCTAATAGTTTCAGTGTTTTGTTTTCCGTTCTCCATTTTAAATCACTTGAAGCTCCGCAAAGAACAAAAGCTCGGCCTGATTGGAGTCTTTTCCCTCGGCGCAATCACGATAACCGTCAACCTCACCCGCTTCATCATCAACAATGCAGCTAGCTATCAACTTGACGATGCATCCGGTAATACGTTATGCACAGCTGAGATAACAACCGCTGTGATTGTTGTTTGCCTCCCAGGCTTGAAGAAGCTTATCAAGAGATCAAAGTTATCTACACAAACGGACAATTCATACCAATCTGGCTCGGGGGTGGCAACCGTTAGTAGCGCACCGCTCAAGTCACAGCAAACAACACAAAGCTATGCAGAATGGGGCGTGAAGGATAGTGAGATCGATATGGTTCCCGAAGGCGATGAGTATCTTCGCATGCCAGATCTGGTGGTATTAAAGAGCCAAGGCTTATAAAAGAAAGGTAAAGGTCTTTTTGATAGTAGAAAAGCATAAAATCATCAATAAAAATTTATTTATTCATCATCAGATGCGTGTCAGAATGCATATTGTAAATCATGATCGCGTCGTCGCATAGGTAGTTCAAGCAACCTTGGAAATCTTGAAGCCACCAGGAAAGCGCGTCTGGAAGACACCCTCCGGATCGTACTTCTTGGCAACATCCCGGATAAACTCGACATTCTCCGATCCATAAGTAGAGAGAGGGTCTTGGGTAAAGTCGGCGTAATTAAGGTACTCCCATTCCACAGCGGCATCTTCATCAGCACTAAACTGCTTCATCGTTTGACGGAATTTCACCATACGCTCGCGCGCAAGCTTCTCCTGCTCAACGCCGTTGACCATATGCTGTACCTGGAACATGACAGCGTTGTCCTGCTCGCGATCGAGACCGGCGACATTACCGCCTCTCTCAAGGGAGTGCTTGGAGAACACAGTGGGCATGGCCTGGAAAATGGCGTGGCAGATAAAGTCTCCATCTGGGGACTGGGCTTTCCAGTCACTGACGAATTGCTGGTGTAGTTCAAGAGCTTTCTGGTATAGGGAGAGCTTGTTCTTGAATGTGATGGCGAACCAGACATTTCTATCCTGGCTTAGTATCCTACTCTTGACACCAAAGGGACAAAATTACTTACCGGTATCCAGCAACGAGCTCGAGCTCGACAGTCATGTTGCGATGGGAATCCTTGCGCAAGTTGGAGGTCTCGTATGGGATCTCCCAGAATGCATCGAGAGCCTTTGGTGACGCAACACCGGTGGTATCCTCGTACGAAACAGTGATGCCTATTTTTCCAGCTTGAGGAGTATAGCTCCAGAATGGAATAACAGACCCATCTTGGTAATTCTCAATATTATCCGTCCAGTTCTTGTAGGCTTCGACATGTGCCTCTGTCGTTTCGGTCGTGTACGTGACAAGGCCACCCCAAAGAAGAGGAGCGTCGAACGCCTGTAGGTCGAAGCGGGTGACGATTCCAAAGTTGGTTGATCCACCTTTGAGGGCTTTCCAAAGATCGGCGTTCTCGGTCTTGTTGGCATTGACGATACGTCTAGTTAAATGTTAGTTGGGACACCATGGATAAAACTCGTAGTGCTTACCCGTCACCAAGGACAACCTCAAAGTTGACGACTTGATCACATCCGAAACCACGACGGGCAGTGTAAAAGGTGTTGCCACCACCTGTCAAGAAACCAGCGACACCAACAGTTGAGGTACGACCGCCAGCAGCGGTAACACCAAAAGGTTCGAGAGCTTCGTAAACATCCCGCCAAATGGATCCAGCTTGGACATGAGCAACCTTAGTCTCTTCAGTATAGGTGGTCTTGTTCATCAATCCTACATGTGGTCAGATGTTGTCTCAGGTAAACAAGACAGAAGTATACGTACCAAGATCAATGGTAACTCCATTGTTAACTGCCAGTGGTTAGACAAAACAAAGTTCAAATATAGACAAGGCGAAACCTACTGTTGTTGGCTGCCCAAACAGTGTGACCACCACTTCGCACCGCAAGGTTACAGGTAGTATCGGGTATCAAAGTCTTGATAATAGCAGACACATCCTCAGTACTCTCAGGCTGGACAATACAATAAGGTTGCAACTGCGACGACACGGAAAAGTAAGAGTCCGTTCGCGTCTTGTACCCTTCACTGCTGGGATAGTAAACGTGTTTCAAACCCGCAGCCTCAAGCAGAGCACACTGAAACAGAAATAATTAACCATCGACTCCCACACTAAAACACGTACGCTTACACAATTATCATTTTGCATGGCGGCAATCTCTGTAGCTGAGACGAGGAGCGTTGCAGCCCAACCTAGGACTGATGAAGTACTGGACCTCATATTAACATGGAACAGATGATATGACTCGATATTCGTAACGGCAAGAGGCGAGATGATCTGAAGAAAGGAGAAAAGAGCCTGTGCGGAAAACCTTTTTTCTTTTGTGATCGTCCACTCCGACCTTTGTTGCGGACATCCTTGCCTATTGTTGAAAGGGGGAGAGAAAATGGCGCAGTAAAGACCTGAATTTTTTGTCATTAGCTTTGTCGGATTGTGGGATGTTGCATTTTTACAGGGCCATTACAGTGACAGGTAATAATCTAGTTATGCAGGATTGTTTATCCCGGTCCGTGAAGTGTTGATCGCTGCCTTTATGGTGTTAATGAACCCGAGGCTGAGTCTACATGCTGTGCCGTGTCCTCGAAGGAACCGAGGATAATTCTTGGTGTTGGTTCACCAGGCAATGGCAATAAAGATGCCGTTCCAGCAATTACAATAGGACGAGATACGGAAAAACCTGTAACTTATTGTACATTTAACTTCCAGGTACTCTTGGCCTTCAAGGATCTGACTGGTGGTCCGATTTGCCCGCGAATAAGGTTTACAAGGGTAGTTCCTTCAAACAGGGGGAGACCAACAAGACAGTTCTGAATGCAATGCGTGAAGTGTTTCTACGGAATCTCTCTCAAAGCACAGTCTGAAGAATTGCATCATGGCATGAGATCTTACTAGATCAGTAGATAAAGCGACACGGCTACGTTGAGTTGAATTAAGCTTAAAACCTGACTACTCACTTTGCGCCGTGGAGGTTAGTGACTTTGCGGCTTTAGTAATAATTTGAACCCTTGTTGTTGCTACCTCGGTAGTTGAGGTTGGCAGGCCATAAGTGGAAAAGCTGATGGCAATCTTGAGTAGCCGAGCTACAACCCTTGTTTTCTCCTACGCCGCCATCAGTAACCTCCATGGGCATCTCGCATGAACTACTCTCTATTGGCCTCACTAGTTCCTCTTATGTACACAAATCCAGGATATGTGAAGCGGCATTGAAAGGGAACTCGGACGGCCCGTAGATTCAGGCTTTGTATCCGTACCCTTGCAAACCTTTTTATTTCCTTCTGTTGAATCTGTTCTCTTTCAGTTTCGGCTAGGATGTACAACATAATGAACAGGTTGCGTGTTTCCCCTTGTTACTCTCAAAGTTTATATTAGCGCAGACTTTGCTATGTAAGGCATTAGTGCCCGTTGCGACCTAACGTCAAAGTCAACTTTATCTTTTTTTTTTTTGTTTCCGTATGCGATGTCGAAGGTTCACCTTGTCTCGATGACAGTTTGACACCCGACCAAAAGCTTCCCGAACTCTCCGAACTCGATTTTGCAATGTCGTTCCCAGTCGTCAATGGTGTGGAGGTAGCGGTTCCACCACCTGCTGGATACCAGGTCAATTTTAACAACCCCGAGACGGATGAGTCGATGGTCAGGAATGCGTATTGGATATTTGGGTTGGAGTTTGCGCTTGCGACGGCGTTTTTGGGACAGCGCATGTATACCAATGGTGTAATTTTGCGCAAATTCATGATTGATGATTGTAAGTACATGATATTTATATTTGCGATAAAAGCTTACACGAGTCGCAGATTTGATCCTTTTTGCATGGGTAGGTTACTGAGGTACATGTGTTCAACAACGGTTTCTAACTGTCTTTAGATCCTTTCCATTGTCGCCCAATCATGTCTTCTCGATGCATATAGACGAAATCTACTTGGTGTTCATGCCTGGGAGATGCCCGTCGATAGCAACACTCAATCTGCTCTGGTATGTCTTTTCTTCAAGATCATGATATCAACACTTTGACTTACTGTCTATAGCTTGTTATGTGTACAACACTCACATATATCCCAACGACGATCCTATCGAAACTGACGCTTTGCTTCTTCTACTATCGCCTATCGCCCTCCTTGTGGTATCAATATTCGGTCTATTTTACAGGAATTATCTGCACAACTAGTCTGGTTGGCATCTGGTTCAGTGTTCTCTTCGCATGCAAACCGATTGCTGCAGGTTGGGATGTGAGACTGTCTGTCGATGCTGAATGCATCAATCGACCTCCCATTTACATAACACAAGCCGCCTTTGGCTGCATCACAGACGTGATGCTTCTGCTGTTACCTATCCCAACTGTCATTGGACTGCAAATGTCTACAAGGCAGAAGCTCGGAGTACTTGGGTTGTTTGCTATTGGCTCAATCACTCTTGTCACGTCGATCGTTCGATTAGTCTTACTGCTGCCAAGTTTGTCGAACCCAGACCAGAGTTGGTCGTTGGCAGAAGGTTGCCTATGGGTGTAAGATGTTCCCTTCAGATCTCCATTACAATAACTAACAGAATGCAGCATCATCGAGGCCAATCTGTTGATCATGTGTGGCTCCCTTCCCACTCTGCGGGTGTTTCTTAAAAACGTCGCTCCTCGTGTTCTCGGTGACAAAAGTCAAAACAAACCAAGCCAAGGAGATAGCGCAAGTTTTGGGTTGCATACGTTCGGCGGTTCAAACGGTCCGCGACGCAAGTTTGACACACTTGTGGAGCTGGAGCATGATACGCGTTTTAATAGAAGCAGCTTGAGGCCTGAACGTTTAGGCAAGACGGATGTGAAAGTCTTTAGTGGGCAGTCGGATGAGTCGCTGATGAATCAGGCTCCGGCTGGGGATGATAAAAGTGAAGATGGGATATTGCAGACGCGCACGACGACTGTTCAATATGAGTATTCATAGTTCGGGTTCAGATATACCATTAATCTCTAATGCAGGCCACTAGACCATATGCCCAAGACACTAATTGCTCCCTTGCATTAATTTCTTGTCTTTCTCAGATCGCCACTTGTTCAATTCTCTCCCTTGCCAAGTTTCTTCTTTTGGAACAGTGCTTTAAATGTTTTGTCATCCCTGTTGAGTCTTTTCTTTGCAATGATCAAAGAAACACGTCGGCAAAATGAAGTTATCAGCCTCTTGGTGGTCACTCATATTAAAAAGGCTGTTACCTGCTAGTGTGATCATCTTGTTTTTCTTTACGTTTTGCTACACTCTTCGTCCAATAGTAAGTCTTCCACCTTATCTACAATCCTTCAACTCTAATCGTAATCGCCTGTACTGTAGGATATTGTACGAGCTGCCCATTTTCGGAGACCGACAGACAACCACCTGCCTGCAAAGACATCCAGACCAGACTATGGCTATCACAGGCGGTAGTGTCCCGAATCTCAAAAGCACAAGAAAACTTCCACAATCCAGCAAATTTGGCACTCAACAAGCGGACTACCATATAACTGTCGATCACGAATCAGCCTTTACTTGCACCCAATGCGCCAATGTGGACTGGATGCGCAACATTGCGTTTGGCCGTCCTGGACACCGCAGCGTAGTAAAGAACAATATTCGAAAGAAGAAGCACCCTTTCAAGCCATTCACCATCCAGATGCCTGGTCTTGTCGTGAAAGCATTGACAAGACTATATGATGCCATCGATAATGATCAGGCTACTAGCCAGTGGATCAAGAGCGTAAAGCTAGGTACCAACATTGCTACTGGGCATATTTATCCCCTTCACCATGGGACCTGCAGAAAGAGCAACTTTATTAGTAGATATATGGACCTCTGGCTATATCCAATATCTAGAAAGCTGCTGGAAGCCGCTTCGAAGGCTCTAGAGGCCAAAGAACCGTTGTCAGAAGATATGATTGATGGGCGATATTGGATGTCTTCTCAGCATTATCCCAATGACGAAGGCGGTTTACAAAGTCTTGGGGGTATCTACACAGACTCTGAAGATAGCAGGGAAAATTTTATTCAGCTGACAGAGTTCTGTACTGAGTATTTGGAAGAGCTAGTACCTTGAATAAAGCTAGCATATTGTTATTTCAATTTCAAGTAATTGTCCTTACCTGGTATACTCCCACCTTGAAAGGATAAAAATAATTCATATTATTAACAGCGGCTACACTTACCAATTTACAAACGATAACCGTCCATTACTGATGCTAACTACCCGTATAGACTTATTGAGACCATTTGTATCCCATGAACATATCCTAGCCCTATGAGCAACGTCCCCATGCAAAACCCCTAGGCCCTTTTCCTCTGGCTACACCCGCAGGTTCCAACCAATCATCAATAGCCTTGGAGGCAGCCTCAAAATCAAAAGAATGCGGCCACCCGTGGTCGCGATAGATCTGCCTTACATACTGGATATCGAGATTCGTTCCCCATTTCTCGGTTTGGCCATTGACCTCATCTTCTGTGATTCTTTCATCGCAATCAGGGACATTCTCTGCTTCGATTGTGACCCTGCTCTTTCCAGGAATGAGCTTCAACGCCTTGTACTGTTCCTTGAGATTGGCAAAGAATTCTTCAACTGGGACTGAAGACAAGGCATCTGCCTCTAACAAGTCCTCAATGATTTCACAATCTTTGACAAGCAGCCATAGTCCGCGGCCATAACTCTCATATCCTTCAGCGATACAGATAACATCGCTAGGATCCTGCTCATCCTCCGATGACCAGAACTCCATGGCTTCATAGGTTTCTCTGTGCTTCTCGAAATTGTCGGGGGTCCAAGTGGTCAGGTCCCAGAGTTTGGATTTAAAGTGAATATGAGATTCGCATTTGCTGTCAAAGTAAGGCAGATGACGCATAACCTCGATAGCGTATTCGGACTTTATGCCTCCACAGGATTCCGATGTGATATCTGACCATCCAGTCCGTGGGGGAATCTTGAGATCAGATATATCGTAGTTCAGGGTTGCCATGAATGAGTAGAATTCGATAAAAAGAGCCCCGAGTTCTTGGGGTGTTAATCGTGGCTCGCGGGAGCTTTCAGAATCGTCTGATTCATAGTATTCATCATCAGATGGGGGCGTCGACAGTAAGTTCTCAGAAGCACACATGTTGAAAGATAATGTTTAAGTGTGAAAATATGGACGGATACAGGTAGGAGAGTAGCTAAGAGGAAGGGTATTTATAGCCAACGACGAACCGTCTCGCACACCTACTCCCGTCGTCAACACTAGGCAGAGCACCTTTTAGTGGAGCAAATGTGGATATTGGCCAATTACTCGGATGATTTAGAATAGAAGCACATTCATAGCAGCAACCGCTAGTCCTATTTCAGCTACCCACATACCCCTGTCATTCTGCTTTCCACCAGCAATGTTCATGACTTCTGTCGCAGAAGCAGCACCAGTGCCCGTGTAAGTCGACGCGGTGTCAGCAGTTGTAATTACCTCAAGATTCTCAATGGGCCTGTCTGTAGCGTGTGCGGAAGCATAACAGCCCGCAAAGGCAATTGTGTCATTTAACCAAACCGCACCGTAGGGTAAGGACGTCATGGCCCTGAACCATTGGTTCGGACAATACTCAGCATACCCTACAGCTTCAGAGCTATGTTCCCCCCACCAAGACGAAGCAGTACTGCCGTAAGACGAGTATGCATTCAAAAGGCTGGAAGGTGCGGACTTTGTAAAGGCACACCAGTCAGACTGAGGAGGAGCCGTGCAGGCTGGCATTCCCATGGCGTCAGTCAAAGTAGACTTGCAACCCTTCTGGATCGCATCGCCATGGTCCATTAAGGCATCGAGAAGTGCCCCAGTCGGTTTAGGTACGTCAAAGAACGACTCAAACGTGTAAGTAGCGCATTGCTACGGATCGCTGGTGATAGTTCCCTGGGTAGTCGGCAGAATTGTGTCAAAGATGGAAGCAGGGACAGCGCTGAGTTAGAGAATGAACACTGATGCCGGCTTCATGGTAAAATGAATGAAGGAAGTTTGGATTTTCGTAAAATTACAAGGCTGAAGCGATCTAACTAAGAAAGAGAAACAAGAAGGTGTAAATTGCTATGCGTTCTCAGGGGCATTTTCATGCGCGACTCACATTTAGAAGACTCATTGGGTGGCACAAAATTAATGTCCGTTCAGAGACCCACTAAGAATGTTCAAAGATGGGCCGAGTTTCCTCTGGTGTTGAAAATTGTTGGTTGTGAATTAGTTAGTAACCGTAATGAGAAGGCACGTTGGTAGACTAGTAACGAACCTTTGTTTTCAGACATGGGGGTACCAACACTGTGGAGAGCAGATGCCTCGGCAACAGCAGGCAGCCAATGTCTTAAAAAAGAAGAGATTTATGGTGCGAGTCATTTTATCCACATGATCGAATGTGTTATCTTAAAGTTTGAAACCCACACAGATACTCGCCCCAACTGTTGGAGTTGGATTGCATTGCATAGAAACATCCAGGAGTTTATCTTGATTCAAAAACGTAGATTCCTGTCCAACTCATGCATATAACTAACTCCATACTGAAACTGAAGGTACATGCATCTTTGTTTGTACAAGAGAAACGGAATTTCATCTATTGGTAGTTTCTCGTTCATAGGTATGGTCCACACCGTCATCCTCCCAATAGAAACGGTGTTCTGGAAGCTTTTCCATCAATTGGTCGACTGCGCGAAAAGCCTCGTCTTTCCTGAAAGCGTTGGGCCACCCGAATCCTCGATAAAGCTGTTTGATGTATTGTATGTCGAGATCTGTCTCCCACTCCTCTTCTTGCGCAATTACTTCTTCTTCGGTAATTATCTTACCCTCAGGCACCTCGTTGACATGGCTGGGCACCTCGATAGTGACTCTTCCTTGGCATGGTATAAGGTCGAGATTTATGTAGGCTTGTTTCAACCCTTCCAGGTACTCTTTGATATCCACCGGTTCGTGTGATTGAAACTTGTTTTCTTCTTCGGTTATCTCCCCATCTCTCACATTTAACCAGATATGCCGTCCACCAGTTTCGTTACCAAGTGCGAGGGGGAAAAAGTCGTCAAGATCAATGAAAGTGATGCGCCGGTTTGACCACAATTTCTCGTCCCCATCTAATTTCCAGTCCATAATATCAGGGAAATCCTTTTGTGGTAAGGTTGCGTAGTCAATAAGTCTGGACTTATAATGAACCCATGATACAGACTCCTTATCATCGAAGTAGGGTATTTGTTTCATCACTTTACCAACTTCATCTGACCTTGCAGTATAGTTCAGAAAAGGGTCCAACCCTGACCAGCCCTCAGGTGGTGGAGTCTTGAGGCAACGAACATCGAAGTGAAGGGTGGTTAAAAACGTATAGAAATCCAAGAGTATTGCGGAAATCTCTTTTGGAGAATATTTTATAGGCAGAAGATCCATGATCCTTTGTTGAATGGTAGTCAGGTGTAGATTGAATGTTGTGGGTTTGAACTTGTTGACATGTAAGGAATTCTTAACTATTCAGCCTAACACGTGTGACAGGGGGCTAAGCGAGAGGCTCTCTGTCGCTATGTGTGTTGTGTGTACTGTAGAGTAGAAACAACTCCAAGGCTTGTATATTCTAGGCCCTGTTGCCTAACTTGTGAGAAATTGACTGTTGGCTTGGCGCCTGTTAGTGCAGGGTTCCGTATACCCAGTGGCACAGGCAACAACCTGTTGGTCCAGGGGTTGAAGAAATTTCTATCTATGCTACTAGCTCAAACGGGACTTATGGCCTGTTACGATTTCCACATGACAATGAGGAACTGAGGGACTTCTCTTCCATCGTCATCCCATTTTATTACTCCGTCATCTCTTTTACAGCAAGAATCATTCAGAATCACATTACAACAGACAACGAAAATGAAATATTGCAGTGCAGTCTTTTTCCTGCAGATCTCAACTGTCAATGCTGCCATATATGATTCTCTCTTTCCAACTGCAAGACCGACTACTTCGGACAACGGCATCGATTGCATGTTCGAAGACTTCTACCCGATCTTCTCTGCCTTGACCCCAAACGGGAGCCTTTCAACAGCCCTTCTGTCTTACGGCGACGAACTGATCAAAGACTGTCCTTTGACTGACGTAGACGTGGTGGGCCTACCCACATGTCCTTATCCAGCGTTGTCAGACTGGTGCTCCTTCAGCGACCACGCACCTGCAACTTTACTGCCTGCTTGGTCATCCTACGGTAGCTCAGCGTCCTCGTGGTGGTCAGAACATAGCTCTTACGCTGTAAAATATGCCCATGTTTGCAAGAAGAAGTGGTTTAATCAGATGATTGGAGTTGTCTATGGTTCAGCTCGACTGAATAACACTATTCATTGGGGCGAGTGCTACGCCCAGGCCCATGCCACTGTGGATGGCAAGGTCACCGAAACACCGACATCAACCACGAAAGCAATAACTGGTATGAAGGTTACTTCAATGGTGCCTGAAGGAACCCGGGCAACTTCGGAGGAAATCGAAGAAACATCCAAAGAGGCTCAAGGCACTGTGAAGGCGGATCAGATAGAGGAATCAAACGGGAACCAGGTCAAGGTTCGAGGAGCTGATGTTTGGCTGATAGCTGGCGGTGGATTTGCAGCTGCTTTCGTCAATGATTTTATTTAAATCATGATACCATAATTTAATTATATCTGGGCGGCCCGAAACTATACCTTGATGATATTTCGATGTTAGAGTGCTCAGCATACGCTCGGCTGAGGCTTGTGCAGCAAGTCACTGGACATGGGTAGAATGTAGCAGCGGTAAAACGGACTCACCTCGGGAAGGGGAGTCAATTCGACATACTTCTTGTTTAGATAATGAAAACTACCTATACGCGTATAAAGCACAGTAACGTTAATATCTTAGTAAAGTCTCCGTAAAGGGACCCGGTAAGGTTGCATATCGATCGTGTGGGGTAATCGATTGCGGGGTGGCCGACGTTACTTTCCCCGCGTTATTAAGGCCGAAATAACTCCCAATCCTCGGGCTATTTCTGAGCGAGGACGATCAAGATGGTAATTCTAACGATAATCTGGCACGGGAGTTGACTTCGGCAATTCTATAGACGAATTCGATCATAATAATGTCGTCAACGTGAAACTACAGTAGGGCGTTCTAAAATCCATAAATAACCCCTCTGACGTTCTCAAAATTGGGTTTAATTCTACAGCATTAAAGCCAATGCTTTAACATGGCGTTGACAATTTCCCGAGTCTCATTTGAGCATCACCGTACTGCCCTGGGGATCGCTGAGACTGAACCAAGAATCTCGTGGAGATTTGATGGTCCCGTTGCGAACTGGGAACAGAGCTCATACGACATTGAAGTTACTCGGAGTGTTGACAATGAGCCCAGATCCTTTTCTTTCAATTCTTCCGACTCAATTTACCTTCCTTGGCCAGATGCACCCCTAGACGAAGCCGAAGTTGCGTCCGTTAGGGTTCGTGCGCATGGTCTTGCTGCAAGTCATCAACCCTCAACACCTTGGTCCGATTGGGTGTCTGTCGAAACTGGTCTGCTCAAAAAGAGCTGGGAGAATGTCAAGCCCATTGCTTCAATTATGAAGGTCAATGTGAGCGAACCGAAAAGGCCCGTATACTTCAGAAAAGACTTTGCAGTACCTGATAGTATCGAATCAGCGAGGCTTTACATCACTGCTTTGGGTATCTACGAAGCTGAGATTAACGGGAAGCGAGTTGGAGATCACGTCTTGGCTCCAGGATGGCAGTCGTACCATCACCGTCACGTCTATGACACATATGACGTTACCGACCTTATTACTCCAGGCGCGAACGTGATTGGAGCACTGGTTGGTGAAGGATGGTATGCTGGCCGCTTAGGGTTTGGCGGAGGGAACCGAAATATCTACGGGAACTCGACAGGTCTCTTGGCGCAACTTCACATCAAATCCAAGAATGGCACTGTATCCAAGGTGTATACCGACGCGACCTGGAAGTCAGGTTTTGGGCCAGTTGTCAACGGAGAGATTTATGATGGAGAATCTTACGACGGTACCCTTGAAGCTGAGATCGAAGGGTGGTCAGAGCCCGGATTCAACGACGCATCCTGGCATGACACTCGCGTGCTTCCTGCAGTCGACGGGGCACTCGTCCCTCCAGATCAGCCTCCTACCCGAAGAATTGAAGAGGTCAAACCAAAAGAGTTCTTCAAGTCACCATCTGGAAAACAGCTTGTCGACTTTGGCCAAAACTTGGTTGGTTGGCTACGAATAAAGGTTGATGGGCCTGCAAACACAACCATCACATTGAAGCATGCAGAAGTTTTGGAGAACGGGGAATTAGGTATCCGACCGCTTCGAAAAGCCAAGGCCACGGACACAATCAAGCTTAGCGGACAGGGCCCACTTGAGTGGGAGCCAAAGTTTACATTTCATGGTTTTCGCTATGCTCAGATTGATGGATGGCCTGAGGAGACACCATTTGATGAGAACAGTCTTACGGCAATTGTTGTCCATACTGATATGGAGGAAACGGGCTACTTCAACTGCTCACATGAACTGTTGAACAAGTTCCACTCCAACGTTCGCTGGTCGATGAAGGGTAACTTTCTTTCCATTCCCACAGACTGCCCCCAGCGAGATGAGCGTCTTGGATGGACTGGAGACGCCCATGCCTTTTGCCCAACATCCAACTATCTCTATGACACAGCATCATTCTGGAAGAGTTGGCACAAGGACGTGTGGTCTGAAATGTCTGTCAATGACACCATGGTTCCCCCTTTCTACATCCCTACCGTTCCCTCGGCATTTGGCGCGACACCAATGCCTGCTTCAGTATGGGGAGACGTCGTAGTCTCAAACCCATGGAACATCTATCAAGCCTTTGGCGACAAAGGGCTTTTGCAGGAGCATCTACCTCAGGCTCAAGGCTGGATAGATAAAGGAATTCCCAGGAATGAGGCTGGTCTATGGGATCGCAGCTCGTTTCAGTTTGGGGATTGGTTGGACCCCCTGGCCCCATCAGATGATCCCGGAGGTGCAACGACTAACAAGTATTTGGTGTCAGATGCGTACTTGATCAGGATGACTGAGATTCTCACACAAATTGTTACTGCCCTTGGGAAGTCAGATCTGGCTGAGAAATACAAGACACAACAGTCGGATCTCAAGGACGAGTTTGGAAACTCTTGGGCACCAGATGGAAAGTTGGCAAACAGGACTCAAACGGCGTATGCATTGTCTTTGGGATTCAACCTTTTGAAAGACGAAGGTCAGAGAGAAAAGGCAGCGGAAACATTGCGTGAGATTATCCGAGAGAATGACTATCTTGTCGGAACTGGATTCGCGGGTACAGCACCTCTCGGCTTCGCTTTGAAAGACGCCAACGCCACGGATGATTTTTACCGCATGCTCCTTCAGGAGAAGGTCCCATCATGGCTATACCAAGTCGTCATGGGTGGTACAACTACCTGGGAAAGATGGGACAGTCTCTTACCGAATGGCACAGTCAATCCAGGCGAGATGACTAGTTTCAATCATTACTCTTTTGGGTCTGTTGCCAACTGGATGCATCAAGTCATTGGAGGAATTGCGCCCCTTGAGCCGGGATACAAGACAGTTGCCATTGCGCCTATTCCGGGAGGGAATATTACACATGCAAGCGCGAAGCTTGTCACTGGGTATGGTACAATTTCGACGGATTGGAAGTTGACGGAAGAGGGTTTCCATTTGAATGTGAGGATTCCACCGAATACCAAGGCTAAGATTACCTTGCCTGGAAAAGATAAGACGGAAAGTGTTGGATCTGGATTGCATGAGTTTCACCAACCGACCTGAACTGTCTCTACATAGTTGATGTATCTAACCAAGTATGGTTCAAACTGAATCAAAATAAAGAAAGCAATAAGAGCAGGATATCAAATGCCCCATTAGCTTTGTGAACATGATTGACTGTATGGATAAAGGGAATTCGGTACCACATCTACTACTAGTAGCCTTTAATGTCATCTCCCTCTCGAGAACCATCAAGGTCCAGATGAGGACAATCCTTCGGATCAGCATAAAACGTCCCCCCAAGCTTCTCAATCATCTTGCATCGTTCCTCCATCGTGAATGCGTTGTCAATTCTCGCCAATCCCTTTCGTGCACATTGCGAGAAGTTGGTATCAAGGGTCCAAACACCGCCACTAGCAGGCCAACCGACAAATAGAAGAGGTGCATCTGGTTCCTTGTTTCGGTACTTCCGTCCAAAACGTAGTTTGTGGTCAGGGTCACGAAACCAATTGGCTCCTAGCTGACGCATCTTTGCGCAGTGAGCTTCCTCATTCTCGGGGTCGTCCGGTTTGTTGGACGGCTCGAATCGGTCAAGGCCCAAGAACTCAAGCTCCGCTACGGAGCAGAGACGGGAGTAGAAACCGCCTTTGGTTGGCCAGCCATGTACAATACCGCCTGGGCTACCGCCGAATTCAGAACGGGAAAACCAGGTTACGCCAAAATCACCGTACCACCCGCCTTCTGACAGCATTTAGGAAATATCTCCGTTAGGTGGACGGTATATCAAATGTTGTTTAGGCTCGTGAATAGCGCAAGAGGTTTGATGAAGGAAAGACGTCAGGACGAATAAGAAGTGTCTGAGCATTGAATCAGGTTGTAGAAGTGAAGAGGAAATGACATATGGTAGAGTTCCATGCAGGGGAAACGCCACATGAAGTTTGAGCGGAATAAGCCGTTCGCCGGCTGTACCGTCTTGGCGAGAAACACACTACGCGCTCGCTTAAATTAGTCTAGCCTATTTCCACTTAGCATCCCATCCCCTTAAGACTTGTCCACAACTGAACACACCACACACAATGCCCATCTCTGCCAATAGACGGTAAAACCACTCGCCGGTCAAAGTATACTGTTGTAGCTTGGTACGTTCTTCCTTCTTGTGCTCATATTATAGTCAATTAATAATATGAACTGTAGCTTTGAATGTCAATTCCAAGGTCAGTGAACTGATCGGACGCGTCTATCAACTTGACTCTGACAGGAAGTCTTAGTGTTCTGGGAAAAGTTAGTATGCTCTTTGTTGAGAACGAAGAGTTCGCTGCGTTTATCCCACACAGGGAAGACGACACTGTAGAACAGAGAGGGACTGCAACCACGATAAAGTAAGGGATTGACAACATTCTTGTTCACTATATGGTGACGGCTGCAACGCCAGATCTAAGATACGATGATTCATTCATGTAAAATATCTACTTTGATGAAGTATGCAAAATATTTACCGGAAGAGTAATTAGAACCAGTAAAAATGGGGAGAAATATAAATGCAGGCACTGCAAAGACATGATGGAATAACCCAAAAAATAACTTCACGGTCCAAACGATGGCTTATCCCTCGTCGAATTCGGCATCGTTTATACCAATTATTTCTTGGAGACCTAACCTCAGTGTTACTGCATTAAGTTTCCTCAGGGAGAGCAACAGCCTTTCCTCGAACCAGCGAAATGCCATCGAGGTAAAAGTTGTAATAAGCGGCGTCGATAACTTTGATGGTAACGCAAAGTGCCGTCTGCTCAACGCTTGGGCCGATGTATGAAAAGGTATCCGACACCTCGTTGAAGGTATTATAACCGAGAACGCCCAAGTCTCCCGAGTCGGATACTGCATCAATGGTCAATTGAATCTTGTTGGCATTGTCTTCGCAACTGACGATGTTTGAACCAAACGAGAAAATGCAGTTTTGAGCAACAGAGGCCTTGAAAGTGTACTCAAACCCTTGCTCAATGGCGACGCTTTGACAGATTTTGGCGGCGGAGTTGGTGAATTCTTGAGGCAACGAACTATACAATGTTAGTACGGGACAGCTTTCAGGGCTGATGGAATACGTACAGGCTCTTGCTTCCTTCGGAGCCAAAGTTGTCCTGAATATTTGGATTGGTTCCTGTCACCTCCCAGGGCTCGATGGTCGAATCTTCAAATCCGGCGTTTTGCACAATGTTGGTGTTCTCAGCTGGAGGGCTAGCAGTAGTCGTAGTTG
Source organism: Fusarium sambucinum (assembly GCF_050947815.1). Taxonomy (NCBI): domain Eukaryota; kingdom Fungi; phylum Ascomycota; class Sordariomycetes; order Hypocreales; family Nectriaceae; genus Fusarium; species Fusarium sambucinum. The sequence goes on from NC_139292.1 coordinate 130,197, forward strand.
CTTCAGTTGCTTCGCTTGTAGCATCGGCAGAAGTTGTAGAGGTTTCAAAGGTTGAGAGCGTTACTGAAGACGTGACGGCGGTGTCGAACTCAGTGGTAGTCAAAGAAGTCGAAACTGTAACAGAAGATTCAACGTCGGTTTGAGACTCGGTCACGATCGTCGTCTCTTCAGTGGTCAAGCCAGAAGTTGCTGTCGCGATGGTAGAGAAGGATTCAACATCGGTTGTAGTGTCGACGCCAGTGGCCGCTGTTGTTGTTGTTGTTGGTCGGGGATGGGGAGCACAAGCCTGGAACTAATGAGCTTTAGAAGGTTGTGGCATTCGATAACACTTACACGAGCGGCAACAAGGCTAGCGCTCAAAACTAGAGAGCCAAAGGTAGTATGGACACGCATTGCGACAGATTTACAGTATGTAAAGAGCGACTGAAGGACAAAATTGCGACAAACGAGTGTTGATGAATGCGGTAGAAAAGAGAAGAAGAAAAGGGGAAGAGAGGTAAACAGACGTTATTTTATCGTCAGTCAAAAGCTAAATAGCCCGGTTGAAACTATTGATTCGAAGATGCGCTAATTGAACAGAACTGGCTAGCAGTTCGATAGTTTCTATGCTCTGGCTGATAGGTACTAGAAAAAGTAACTTTCCAAATCTTGGGGTATAAAAATAAGTAGTCTAAGAGCCATGGTCTTAGAAGCGTAAAGTAACTAACTAATTTTATTTCTAACTACTAACTTTCTGTCACCCCTAGGCCCCTGTATCTACACTAATTAAACTATCGCTACAGGCACAGATCGTCGCTGATTCGTTACCTGACGACATCATGCCTCACTCTATTTGATAGCTATTTAGTTATTTATGTATTGGATATGAACCTAAGTCCACATTGCTAAACTTATCATCTCTCAACTGAGAATGTAATCGCCGTCTTACTAGACAGACAATATTGAAGGCTTACTATCGAAAGAAAGTAATACAATCAAGTGCGGGGTACTTTTTACACTTCTGATGGCCCCACTGTAGTCGCGTTATTAAAAGTGAGGTCTCACTGTAGGTTATCACGTCAAAACTCCTCCAAATTTTAATCATGACCGAACACTTGTGCTCGGATTGTCTATCATTCGAAGAATCTCTACAGAACTACAGCTCCAATTACAGTACCCGAATCTTGAAGTCGAGCATTACATCTCTCGAAGAGTCAGCTAAACAGGGTTGTCCACTATGTCGAGTGATCTACCAGTCATTCATCTATGATGAAGGTGTCTCATTTCAAGATGCCACTGCACCAATTGAAATCTCAACCAAGGATTCTTGTATCGACTCTGCCTCTGATGAAAGCCGTCTCGACATATTATCAGTCAAGGTTCGACAGCGAAGTTCCACAAATAGCATATACTTGTCCGTCTTATTTAATGATGAAGCGCAAGAACAAACATTTCAAGCATACAAGAAACTTGTCGGCCAGCTTCAAGATCCCACTTCTGAAGAGGGCATCGAACATCTCGCTCGCTTGACTTCAACATGGATCACGAACTGTCGAAACACACACAATCAGTGCGGACATCAAGATATCTCGAATAGCATCGATCATGTGCCCACTAGGCTCATTGATGTTGGGACAGATGACAACAGTCAGCCTCCAAAGCTCTTCCTTCCTAGCCAAGACCAAGCCTCTGAAAATATCGAGTACGTCGCCCTGAGCTATGCTTGGGGCCCAGTCAGCAACCACTTGACCAGAACAAGTGCATCTAACCTACAAGAAATGCTTCTGGGCTTCCCTTTTTCTCGACTACCTAAAACTATACGCGATGCGATCACCTTCACCCGTAAACTAGGCTTTAAATATCTGTGGGTCGACGCACTCTGCATTCTGCAAAGTGAGGGTCCTCATGATAGGATTCACCAAGAAGATTGGTCTCACGAGACTAGCCGTTTCGGATACTATTACCGAAATGCAGTCGTCACACTTGCAGCCACTGGAGCTCAATCATCGGACTGTGGATTGTTCCTGTCACGACCTGCCTTAGCATTTGATCCAAAGCCTGTAATCCTCCGAAGGAAAACGCCCACAGGCGATATCACAAACATGTCAATTCTGCCAAAAGTCCCCAGCTGGATCTCCGAGATCAAGAGAGCTCCTTTATACGAGAGAGGCTGGGCTATTCAAGAAAGAATCTTGTCTGCACGAGTTGTACACTTCGCTGCCAACATGGTCTTGTGGGAATGTCACGAATGTCGAGCCACAGAGATAGATACTACTGGAGCAAGCCTCCGGGATGCCAACAGTAGTATGGTTTACGAGGAAGTTTCAGACTTTATGCCCATATTTCGAAATCTTCAGAGAAACGGTGAAGGAGCCAACCAAGTGATACGCGAGTGGTATAGCTTTATTGAGGGCTATACTGCGGCCAAATTCACGTTTATGGGCGATAGACTCCCCGCTTTATCCGGAATTGCTGCTCTCATTCAGAAGTATATTCCTCAAAGATACGGAGCTGGCTTGTGGGAGTCGGCTATACCGGAAGGACTGGCTTGGTTGGTCGACGGCGAATTGACTGAGAACACATTGGATCTTACTAGTGCATCTGATCCAAGAGAAGACTTTCGCCTGATGTTGCCATCTTGGTCCTGGGCCACTAGCAGAGGACCAGTGCGATTCCTCTCATCGTTGGAATCTTGGGAACCACTGCTAAAGATGGAAGATTGGGAAGTCAGGTCGGCAGGAGTAGATACGTCTGGACAGATTCTGGGAGCACGGCTAAAAGTAAGGAGTAAGTTTAAAGTCTTCAGTGCTTTCGACTTAAGGATGAGGTTGGCAAATGGACTCGATTCAATGGAGGGACAAGACAGGAATAGTCCCACAGTTTCCATGGATGCAGGTTTCAGGACTCATGACACATACGCATGTATATTGGTAGGAACTGCGTATGTTCCCGGATTAGACCGTAAAGAGGGAGTGATGGGTTGCGCGCTCATCCTAGAAGCAACCGGTTGCTCAAGAGGAAACATCGAGGAGTACAGAAGGGTTGGGTTCTCTTATTTTTCTTTCCAGGATTGGTGGATGAAAGATGTGCAAGAGAAGACAATTGAGCTAGTCTAACAGATTAAGTTGGTTAAGTAAGCCATTCGTATTGAGGTCAGGGTACTATCCAGGCTCCAGAACGGTGGTCAGTAGCATCATAAGAGACGAAATTATTAAGTCAATTCAGGCTCCTTAGACGATACTTTAGACACTTGTTTGTATACCCTAAGACTTAGAAGATCAAGGTTTCCACTACCTATAAGGATGCCTAGTCTATACAACTAGAACCGTGCGTAACAACAGTCTATGCCTTCTCCTCAATCCTAACCTCGGAAGTGTATCTAACAACGTCATCATAGCCATCGAAAATGTATGCAATATCCTCTAGTGACGGACCCTTTGTCTCTGGAAAGACAAGCCAGACACCGGCAAACTCAATCATGACCCAGACGACAAAAACGACATAAAAACGCCAATTGATATCTTCAAGACCGATGGGTACACAGAAAGTTGAAAGCATCATGAAGCAAAACTGAACGAAATAGAAAAAAGACAAGCCCTTGGTCCTCATTCGATAGGGAAGAATCTCGGGGATGTAGAGACCCAAATTACCGTTAAAGCCGAGGTTGTAGGCTGGGGAGAAGAGGTAAAGGAATGCCACCACAGTGTAAGCAGCAGCCTTGTTGGTATTGTCTTTGGCAAACACGGCACTTCCTGCGGTAATGCAAATGTCAATGACCCAGATAGCGGCCAGAGACCATAGAAAGAGCTTGCGACGGCCAACCTTGGCGGGCAAAGTAGCGAAGTAGATAGCCGAGAACCAAGAGAGCATCTGGTTAGTGGCATTGATGAGAGTTTGCTGAAGATCCGACTTGAGTCCGACTGAGTGCAGAATGGGGGACAAGTAGTATGAGACAAAGGCATTTCCTGACATTTGAGAACAAATGGCGGCCCAGACCATGATGAACATTCGTTTGCGGTTACCAGCGGTACTTCCAAGATCTTTGAGGAATGAAAACATGTTGTGGTCTGAAGCTTCGGCACTTAAGGTTTGCAGAATCTCGGTATACTCGAACTGAACCACGGGGTCCAATTCGTCGCCTTCTCCATGGTACTTGGCCAGCATGGCCAAAGCATCCTGGTTGCGACCCTTACTGATAAGCCACCGAGGAGATTCGGGGACAAACCAGACGAAGAGGAGTTGAATGATCGATGGGAGACCCTGTAGAGCAGATGGGATGCGCCATGAGGCAGTGTTGTCGATTCGGAAGGTACCAAATGTGCACCAACCTGCGATAATGGAACCGATGGAGTAGAATGTCAGAAACAGAGCAGTCGCCGTGCTTCTCTGGTTGGGGTGGGCTATCTCAGTAATGTAGGGAGCGCCCACTCCAGCAACAACTACGCTTCCTGACCCAATGATGACTCGTGAGATGATGAACATGGCAATGTTAATGGAGGCGCCTTGGAGTGCAGCACCGACACAGCAGAGCGCAGCTCCAAGGGCAATTCCCCATCTCCTTCCATAGGTATCAGCCACAGGCGAAATGGCAAACGAGCCAAGGATACCACCGAGTGGGTAGGCAGCATTGAAGAAGCCCAGCAGAGCACCAGTTGGGGACCCGAAGTAAGTTTGCCAATGGGTCACGGACTGGAGACCATTCATCATACTTCCATCGAAGCTACAATTACTTAGTTAGTATGACCTTTGGGGTTGGTAGGTGGATAAACATACCCTTGCGAAAAGATCGACAGTAGCGGAATGATCATGAGTAGATTGAGAGTACGTAGGTTGGGAAATTTCCACCAACGGCTCGTATCCACACGCGATGTAGCATCAGCGTTGGCCATGTCTTTGGAGGGTTCTGGTGTAGACATTTTGAGTGAAAGACTGTTTGACAAGCCAGGTTGTGTCTAAATGGGTAGCTTATTTGCAATGATTGCCATATCCAAGGCCTATAAATATGCAGGGTCGTCCTTGTGTTTAAACAGTACATACCACATTCGGATGTGAATGGGCCGACGGTGTGTACCCCAGACTCCCACATTATGGGGAACCTGGGGAACGCTAGCTAACTCGGACATGACGGCGTAGTAAGCGGTCATGTTGGCCCGACATAAAAAGGTCAGAGTTCCCCATTATTACCGGCCACTAACCTGACATGCAACACAACACATCCGAAGAGCGGCGCAACATGGTCCGAAGCGCGGTATCGTACGTTCTAGACCCACGCTGCAACTTTGACAGCTGATTAACCTGTGGTTTTTGCAGATGTGAAAGGTGCAGGCAACGAAAAGCAAGATGCGGTCGCCAATTACCAGCCTGCGAGCGATGTGAGAGTGCACATGTCGATTGTGATTATGCAGGTCGTCGGAAGCCGGGGTTTCCAGCTGGCCATCGACAAGAGCTTGAAGGCAAGATTGGTTAGTTTTCTTTTTCGATGAAGTCCATTGTGATGCGGTTAGTGCTCGAGTCTGACAATGAATAGAGAGACTGGAAGCAGAGTTGCGCGCTCTTCGCAATACCTCGGGAACCAACAGTTCCAGTCAAGCTGTTGTACCAGTGGCCCACCACTCACCACTTTCGTCTTCAATTTCTTCCGCGCAACAAATCGCAGCTCCAACATTTGAGCGTACTCGCAGAGTCAAAGAATGTCGCCCTCCCGCTGACCTCGTCGTCTCTCTGACGTCCTTATACTTTCGCCACATCCATCCTTGGTTCCCATTCCTCGATGTGCAACGCGTCTTTGCCGATCTTGGTTCCACGGATGAACCATCGATGCTTCACCACGCTCTTTTCGGAGTCGCGTTACCATACTCTTTCGACTCTCGTCTAGACCAGATCTCGAGCGACTCATTTTGGAAGTACTCCAAGCGCAGAATCTTTGTTGATGTTCTCGAAGAGCCCTCTTATAGTTCTCTGGAAGTATTGGCTGTTCTTATCCTGGACCTCTCGAGCATGACTCACAGTGCACAAGTCTCTGGTCCTCTCGCTGTCGCTACGAGGCTGGCGGTTCAATTAAGAAACACCGATGGTTTAGTTTTCAGAACATCAGCTGAGTCGGAGACGCATGCAACGCTGAGTAAAAGGGAAGTCATCTTTAGACAACGATTATTCTGGGCCATCTACGCACTCGACTCGACTATCTGCATTACTACCAATTGTGTCTCCACACTTAGCGATATTCACGTCCAACATTTTCTACCGACCCGCGATGCAGTCTGGCGAGACAGCTTGCCTGAACTGGGCGAGTCTCCTATGACACCAGCCTTCATCTTCAGCTATCAGCTAGAACTCTATGACTTGGCCCGAACAGTTCACACAGTGGCCATGACCTATACTGATTTCTGTAATGGCCATGAAACAGTGTCTTCTTGGCAGCAAGACTTCGAAACAACCTCTACGAAACTTCAGGTTTGGATCGCGTCCATACCATCTGAACTACTGTGGAATGATAGAGATGGCGCTGCCAGCAACGTTCATAAGGCTATACAGCCAGCGGTCTTGATGCTGAATGGCTATTTCCACGCACTGACGATATACCTCAATGGCTACTTAGTCACGCCAGCACAGGGTATCGTCAATCTAGAGACAAATCCTGAGTGCCATCAACGATCCCAAGAACGCTGTCTTTCTAGTAGTAGAATCGTGGCCGAGATCATGGCTAAAGCTGGTCTACAGGCAGTCGACAAGCTTGGATGGCCCTTTTCATGGTCAGTATGGGTTGCTGCTCGCTTTCTCATCTCACGGAGATATAACACAGGTCACGATGAGCCAGAAATAAGGGACAGAATATCTGTCTTCTCACAGTTTCTTGATCGAATGAGCCGCTTCTCGCAGATTAGCTCCACCTATGCTCGGCTCCTCCATCAGAGTCTTGCCGAGATTGAAACTGGCAGCATCGAAGGTGGCACTACTATGAGGCAAAGCACTGTTCTCCACCTAGTCGCTGACTGGCGAGTCCCAACTTCTCGTTTAGAAGATCATGCTCGCTCAGATCCCATGCTACACGCTGTTGAGAGTCCGAGTCTGACAGACAATAACAGAAACTACACAGACATCCAGTCATTCAATGGATTGCTCCCAGTCTTTTCCAATGATGATTGGATGGATATATCTCAAAGTAGTTCGGACAATTGGTTTCGTGGTCCTTTGTTTGCTGCCTCTGCATATCAAAATTTTAACGAGACACGGTCGAATTGATTCTATTGGATAGATAGTTACAATCTAGCTTTTTCACCGCGGACAATAAAATACCCTCTCTTTACAGCCCACCATTATCTTTTCCGACTGTCCCTTGAGTTGTATGTGTACTGGGACTGGCTCGGCTGATCCTTCGATACGCAACTTAACAAGAGTCATTTCGCCATCTGATGGGCCCCAAGAAACCTTTGCCAAAGTAACTTTACCTTCTCTAACAAAAGGTACAGTTGCATTGAAGGAGGGATACAAACCGAGCCGCGGCGCGATTCTTATTTCTTCCCAGCCAGGCAGTTCAGGCTTCACACCCGCTACTTCTGCTAGTAACTCGTGAAGTGGAGCGCTACCCCAGGCATGACAGTCTGAGCGATGGGAAACGTCGTCTTCTTCCCATGTTGTCAAATTGAGAGCAAGTTGATTGCGCCATGGCTCCCAAAACTCGGTATATAGTTCATTATATAGGTTGCCTCCCGCAATGCTCATAGCGCGTAAGGTATAGAATGACATAGATATCGACGTTTTCACCAGCGTGTCCTTCGTATCTCGTGAGGTATTGAGTACGTCTCTTAGCAGGGTTTGAGCCTCCAATCCACTGATTGCGCCACTAAGAACTGCCCAAACCTGGCTGTGCTGACTGATGTCAGTCTTCCCGTCAGATTGAGAAGCCAGACTATCAGTGAAGTAACGACCATCAAAACAGTGAGCTTTTAATGTATTTAAAATGCGGTCTGCCCTATGAGAATATTCAATGGCCATATAATGTCGTCCTGCGCAAGCGCTTTGTAAACCTGAAGCGAGGCTTAACGTGTAGGAGTACAGACTGTTGGTATAGGTCGAGATACCTGTCTTTTCCACCGACGGCGGGATACCGTATGGACGCCATTGCTCTGCCCAATCATGGAAGTTCCAGATACCCTCCTCATTATTCAGAACTACCAAACCGGTCTTATGCTGAATGCGAGAGTGGAAGAAGTTGAGGATGGCATCGACAACTGGCAGAAAAGGCCGAATGAAGTCAGTGTCATTATAGAAGGTAACATGATCATGTAACATGCAGATCCAGTAGAGGGAAAATTTGGGAATAATCTGGAGTTGGTTCGACGGTGCTCGACTTGCTGTGAGTCCAAGCCGAGGTTGAAACGAGTTGTGTAGCTGGATGATGGCTTGCCTCGCTAAACGGTCGTCTCCGGATACGTAGTAGGTGAACAGACATGAGCTTCTCGTATCCATGGCGTATTGGAGCTGTTCGTAAAATGGACAATCCTCATAGCAGTCGTGCATGCAATTCTGTAGCGTTCGTATACTTGTGTCGTAGAGCTTTCCGAACTCATCGTCGCCTATGTTGGTACTGACATTTGACAGGACTTCCAGAGGATAGTGAACCACCTCGATATCGATGCTCAGTAATGTCAAGCCAGAGGAACCTGCCCATATACTGATTCTCAGGAATCGGAATGATCTCCAATGGAACGGCATGTAGATTTCATTCTCATCTTCGTCTTCGTAATAACCCAGGCCTAAGTTGCCTTCCTGGCCTCGAAAATTGTAGATATCTTGTGGTCCGATCAACAACTTGGTTGTATCAAGTCGATTGCCTTTGCGGCGGAGATATGGGATTAAGGTTGGAGTATCCTCATAACTCTCTGAGTATGCGACAACCATTTTTGCACCGGAGGACTCAGGGCGTTTGAATCGGAAACGGAGAAATGCAGTAGTATGTAACTCAACCTCCAGATCTATCTGGTGTTTGGTGTTAGGTGGTAGTATGATGCAAGTATCGTCGATTTCAGGGTTCATTAGGCCCTTCTCCCAAGCTTCAGAAACCAAGGAGCTCTCCACATTGTGAACAGCCTTGAATTGGGACTGGTAACTTTTCATGTGAGGAATAAGACGGGGCGATAACTTCCACGGAGCTGTGACACCTGTCGAGTTCTGATACTGCAGTAAAATAGCCGGCGACCACACCAAGGCTTCGGTATCGGCACTCCCCACCGACACCTTTTCGAAAACGTGAAGAAAATCATCTTCGGGTTCATCGATGCGCAAATCCGCAAAGGGATCTACTGTCGTCTCCCATAGGGTACTGCTTCGAAGCTGCGGTGACCAGACCGGATCATCGATAGTAGCTGCGATTCGAACACCACCAGATCCCAATCTTGGGAAACTTGTGCCATAAGAAGTCCCATGGAAGAGTCTCAGGACGTGGATCGCTATCTGGTTTTGTCCTAGGTGCAGATACGGACTGATGTCGATCTCGTCGTAAAACCAAAGATTTGCATCACCTTTGACAGGCCCATACGCAACAAAGTTGCTATTTATGTAGAGTTTATAGCGTGTATCAGCGGTGATGCTGATGGTCAGGGCTGATGGGATCTCTTTGTCGACAAAAAGTGATTTGCGGAAATGAACGAAACGTCCAGCGGTGTTGGGTGAATTCTCATGAAAATTTGCATTCCACATCCACGATGTGTCAACAGTTTCGGCAGCCATGTTCAAGTGTTGTGGCGTAACTCAACGATACACCAAAAAGACGGGTGGCAAGGTAGAAAATGAATGTCTCAACACTCGGCCATACGTTTATCTGTGCTCGTCATGAGCTTGATCGAGTACCATGTCAGCTGAAGGTCCCCTCCAGTTGGTCTGGAACTGATTTCCGAGGCCCCGCGCATGTTACGGACAAACATACACCGATCCTAGACTCATGGCTGGGTCTATTATTTCTTAGCTCGTTGGAAAACGAAGTTAAACGAGATTAAACGAGAGACGAAGCTAAACGAACTGCTTCGTTAGGAATGACCCCGCTGAACTCTCAAGCTAACGAATGGGTTCCCTGTTTAGTCTGCATTAGCGTAGTTGTCTCATTAGCCAGTTTACGGAATAGGATGTAAGCATAAGGGTACCGGAAAAGTTAACGGCTAGAAGCATGTGGGACGAAATTAGCGGGTCACTTCATGCTACTCAGGTTATGGTTCTTAGACTGCTTATTTTTATACTCTAAGAATTAGGAGGACATTGTTTCTGCTACTCAGTAGCCTATTGAACTTCACAAGACAGCCTTGAATAGACCAGACTTGACCAACTACCCTATGCTAGGTAATAATGAAGACACGAAATTGAATGGTAGTCGCATTGAATCTAGTCAATATCATACAACACCAGGTATAAGAATGACAATAGAAGTAATTGTGGAAAGCAAATTAATATGTATGGCGAAAGAGAATAGCACTTGTTTCAAGTAGGCTCAAATTAATTCATTCACCCCAAGACAAAGCAATTCAGTAATACTGGCCTCAGTCTACTTCAGAAGTGAATCGTCACAAACATTCGGTTCCGACGCGTCGGTTCCCATGGCATCTGTTACCCCAGATTACACTCCACGTTTGCTTTGCGGGGAAAAGTGAGACGGGGAAAGATATCGCGTCTTGGACTAGCTCTGCTGTTAGGACCCGTCCAGCAACACTTTGATACGCGACGGTGCTAGAGTTCCCGACTGGGGTCAATTGAGTTGATGGTCATGGCTAATCGACAATGGTGGAAGGCCTAGCCCATCTTTCACACAATCCCAGGCATTCTTTGAAGGATTTGCTGTAATTGCCCCCAATGCTGACTGCTTTCCTCGTGACAATACACTAGTAGCTTCGATGTCGTAGTTATTTAATAGACAAGATCCCTTCCGATATCTGACAGTCCAGCAAATCTTCAACACCCTCTACATTCAGTTTAAAGATCACTTTGAAAATGGGGCCCTCTCATTATTTACCACTTCTCGGTATGGTCAGCATTGTAGCTGCGGCTCCCAACTATGCTGTTCCTGGGACTCAGCCAGTCAACGCCGCCAAACTAGATGTCTCGCCAGTAGGAGCATCGTGAGACTCACAAACAGTCCAATAACATATACAACAACTGACTGAATTCACCAGGTTCGAATTCTTCATGTGGCCTTCGTACGCAACCAACATCTCCTTGACTCTTCCATGCTTGGATCATTTCAACAAGTTGTACGGCAAGAAAATTCCCATCCGCATTGGAGGCACAACCCAGGATAGAGCAACCTACGATCCTTTATTCAAGGGTTATGTTTCGTACAAGGTCGACGATCCACTTGATGCGCCAATGAGCCTTACCTATGGACCAAAGTTCTTCGATCTGATTAGTAAGTTTGCTCCTGGTCCGTCTTGCAAGACAAAATGCTGACTATTCACTCTTTTAGAGAGTTACGGAACGGAAACAATTCTCGGTACATTGACCTGCTGCGTTGTCTGGTGCGTGACTAATTTTCTGCAGGACTCAACCGTGGCTTGAACAACAGGACCAACACGTTTTCTGCGGCCTCTATGGCAAAAGCCAAGGCTAACGAGCAATTATGGGCACTGGAGCTTGGGAACGAGCCTGACTGTGAGTATTCAACCGATTAGCGCGAAACAGACCAACAGGGCCGCCTAGGCTGACCCAAACTTAGTGTTTTACAAGTACTGGCAGTATCCAGTTGCCCAAGCTCCGTGGAACGAGACACAAGAAGCATTTGATGCAGCTGATTGGGCGCAAGACTTTATCAACCACTGGAAGAGTCCTCTCCCCATCCTAGCCGGAGGTGGATATGCCATTCCCTTCCAGATAGAGCCTGGGTGGCCCAATATGCCATATCTGATCAACGAGGCCTACAACGCCACAGTCAAGGGCGCTACAAAAGTCTACAATGGACATTTGTATGCTTTCTCAAATGCATCTGCAGATGACTTGGATATCGAGATGTCACATCAGAGAACAGTGGATGACTTGGATCTTCTACCGATCTCGACTGCCAAGTCTGCCGGTAGGCCATACATCATCGGTGAGTACATATGATCTATTTAATGCCCTTCAGATGACTGATACGCCGATTGCAGGTGAAACTGGCTTTCATGGACTGGACTACGAAATGGATGCGACTTTTGGTTCTGCTATACAAACAGTTGACAAAACCTTGCGGGCTCTATCTATTGGCACTCAGCGACTATTCTACCACCAGGGTACCATCAATCAAGGTAAGCAAGCTCCACAAACAGTATGGAATAATACCTAGGAAAGCTAACGAATGTTCAGCCTTTTTCAACTGGTGGCGAAGTGATCAGCTGAACGCCGTTTTTTATGGTGCTTACTTCGGAGCTCTCGCTGTAGCGAATGGTGATCACATCGTGGCGAGCGACAATGGCAGTGACCGATACGCGCAGTATATCATCTATCGCAAGAACAAACCGTACAAAATTGTGTTTGTAAACACCGATTACTACTCGGGAAGTGGACTGCGCTCTACCACAACATTCACAGCCACTGGACTAAAGAACGGCAAAGCGAAAGCTCTGCGGATGACAGGGCCAAGCAGCGAGACTACTATTCCGCTCAAACAAACCAATCCTAGCCTTGAGCCCAATATCGGAGGTACGTACAAACTCTTAGCCATGTTTAATAATTTGCTAAGCTTTCACTGTAGGCCAATACTTTTCCAACCGTGACTGCAGTGTTCGAGGCAACCAGAAGTTTGAGATATTCAGCATCAAGGAGGGAAAGCTTGTTATATCTCTCAAAGCGTCAGAGGCTCTTATCATTTACTTATGAGAGATTAGGTAGTGACCTTGTAGATGATGGCGGGGAGGTCATTCTCGATCATGGGTGCAAAGAGGACTAGTCTTGTTAGCCAAGGTCGACGAATTTTGAGAAACTTGAAAGTTTTTTGTTGGAAGTCCTACCACCACTCAAATCTGAACTAACCGTTTCAGTCAAGGATGGATTGTTTGCAGGCATGTCAGAGAAACGATATTATTGGATAGAGCGCTACGTAAGCAATTGTCCTGCTGCTGAAAGCCTGTCAGCAGACAAACCCCTCTTCCCTTGGTCGCCTTGCTTTGACGTGCCTAAATCACCGCAACTGTCCATTTATCTCATTACCTCGTACTCTAAAGCACTGTATTGGTCTTTGAGGCAGAATATGGATCTAGGTGTTTCATTAAATTCGAATTCTTGCTCCTTTTGAGAACCATAGATGCATGCGACCTGTCGACGGGACTTTGTAAAGGATAGTAAGTAACTTGAGGAACATTCTCGAGAACCAGCTGATGACCATGCCAGTGCTCCTTTCATTTACCAGTGGAAATTTCAGATTATTAAAGTAAAGGACTATTTAATAAGCTAGGTTAAATCCAAGTAAGTAGTCTATGCGCAATTAGTAATATATCCAAGTCGGCCTATAAATATATATATATTTAACCTTGGATTATAACAATAAACTCCACTTTTAGATATAATTAGACCTATAGTATATACCCTAGACTCCTTAGGGATCCTATATTATAGGGAACCTAGGGAATGCTAGCTAACTCAGATATGACGGCGTAGTCAGCGGTCATGTTAGTCTAACATAAAAAGGTCAGCTTTATTTCATTGATAAACTTTTCATAACCTGGATTCGCAATGTAACCAAACTTAGGGCTTTAACGACAGTTCTTCAACCTGTCTCTACGGCACTTATCGTCTTCTCTCTCTTGGCTTTCACTGAAGTTCCATTTGTTTAATATTTTGTTAATACCCTAGCTATCTATCGTAAATAATATCCCGACGACAGATCACTACACTGCCTGGTATAGACTGTACATGGAGTATCTTAGGTAGCATTTTCATGGGTGGTTCTTGGATGATTACTAAAGAGACGCTGATAATTTTCTTTCAGTAAGCAGTATCTCTTGAGCGTTCCTTGCTTCCTGTCGTTGTTTGCTGCGTATCTCACGAAGATCCAACAATTCTCTGGCAATATTTTCCAATCATCCACACTCGCTTAAAGCTCGCCCATTCCACCGGAGCAAAACCCCAATCACAGCCCCATTCACAGCAATGATCGGCCCTACCGGCACAGGGAATCAATAAGAGTCAATAGCATCTCGGCGTCTCATACATCTAGCCCCGACACAGAAATCTCACCAGTCCATCTACGATATATATTTCCAAGACGGAGAAAGAGATCATTGTAAACAGACTATGGAATCGAATAAGCAACTATGTTTTCCAGCCAGAGCTCAAGGTCTAGCAGCAGCTGGATTCATTCACTTACGAGAACAAAGCAAGGAAACCCCTTTACCATCCAAATTGATGGACATTTCCCTTCCAAGATATATTCCTCTGGCTCACTAGTCTCGGGCCACACCACGATTACACTTCAGAGACCCTAGTTGATAACATCACGAATCTCTCACGATAGAAGCAGCGTTATTTGGTCAATTGACTAGATAATCCGCACCGAGATAGCCTTTAGCTTTAGGCTTCTTTATCTAGACTTCTTCCAGCAGGTTTAATACCCTATCCCTATAACTTAAAGGCTTTAGCCGCCGTTATTACCTGCCTCTTTAACCGGTTAAACTACTTATTATATAAGATAGTCTTATTAAATGCCTTAAGGAACTTATTTTACTATTTAAATAGTTTAACCTTTTCCTCTAAGATAACCTTTTTAAGCTATTATATTTCCTCTAGCTTTTTTCTTATTTTAACTTTTTTTTTCTTTTCCTTTTACTTATCCTTTTTATATAAAATTAGGAGATTTAATTTATAGGTAAAGGCTATTAGCTTAACCTTTATAAAGATATCCCTTTTTTTTATTATATAATAGTTTATTATCTTTATATATAGCTTAATAATTTTATTATAATTAATTATAGTCTTAATTATATTAAAATATAAGCTATTAAAATAATAACTAGAATTAATAGCCTTTAGCTTAATAATAGTAGTTAATATTATATATAAGAATTATAATAAGTTAGCTATATATAATAAGAGACTAGAATTAATTAACTTTAGCTTATTAATTAATTAAGGTTATAAGAGGAAAAAGTTATTATTATCTTTAATATAATAGAAGCTTCTTTTATAAGTTATAGCCTTTATTATAAGGTTTATATTAAAAGAGTTATACTATAGAAGAAACCTTATTTTAAGAGAACCTTAGATTTAATTATTATTAAAAATTTAATCTATATAAATAGATTAACCTTTATTAAAAACCTAGAGGAAATTAAGAAGGCCTAGGCAAAAGCTTAAGGATTATAAAAAAAATAACACTTCAGAGACAGAACTCTTTTAAGAGCGCCCATGTGTTTCTAAAAGGGACGACTTCGACACCCGGCCACGCATTCCAATACGGCATGGCTCGTAAAACGCATACTTTTATGTAAATCGAAATACTAATGCCATCGACTGCTGCACCTTTCAATCAAATGCTGCATCCTAGACAATCTTACAATGTCCCGTTTACCTTCGTCATTCCGTATCGGCTATCCAACGCAGCATGTAAGCATCAGGACGTGACAGTATAGGAACGGCATTTGCAGTTGCCCCCAGATATGGGGTCATGGGAACGTGACGATCATACTCGAGACTCTGTGTATGTTAACTATATGATTCTTGTACAAATAAAGTTGAGGAAAGGCAAAATAGAACACCACAGCATCTTAAGGGATATCACCATATCAAAGTGATCCCGGCGTTTCCTGAGCAGCCCCCTCTTCACATTGGCCCTACTGATTCAGCGTACGCCACCTTCAAATGCAAGACAATCCGAAAGAACTTGGTATTTGCTAAGGCATGTCTGTTGAAGGCTTCAATTGGCCAGCCACATCCAATATACTTTACGTGGATGGGCGCCAGGATTCCGAGTCTTACACACGGGTGAACCTGGAATTTGCTCCAGCTTCGCCGGAGCAGTTGCCGCCAAATTTACTTGTTAAATCTGCCGAAATCGATATATTTAACGATTCTTGGCTCGGTCCTGTTGGGTATTTACCCGACCACGAACGAAAGCGCACAAACAATCTTGCAGTAAAAGCACCGTGGTGGACCTCAAAAGCTGTAGTACTCGACAAGTCAGTGCTCGCAACGTGGAAAGACACCCGGCAGATGAATGCAACGAACGGTCCAGAGACAGCCAGTTTCGAAGTGGTCAGCTTCTCTCAGGAGAGGATGGGAAGTGAGACCTCGGAATCCTCGGAGTCAAACATCACCCGTTGTAACATAAACCCATCCGATGTGGACGCAATTTACAAAGGATACCTATTTGAGCAGTTCAAACCTCCAAGGGAATATTGCATGCTCCTTCCTACTTTTTATCCGTGTTTGGTTGGTCGAACCTACCGAATTCGAATCGTGCTGTCCGTAGGAAATTGCGGTACTAAGGTCTCACTTGCAGTACCCTTCCAGATAGCCGTCGAGGGTAATAGCACTGTGACAGACGCAGTTCTGCCGAGCTATGTAAGTGGAATTCTCATAGGAGTTGCAATGCAGTTATCACTGACCTGAAACAACACAGCATGATCGCATTATGGCAATTTCTGGAACATTCCTTCCTGCATATCACGGTTGAAAAAATGCAAATTGTGGTTGTAAATGTCCCTGCAGAGCGACCTCGACAACGCTCTGTCTGAGGCTATCGGGACTTAATTCTAGCTTATTTAAGCTACTATCTCCTAACTCGAGGAATTTGCTCTTACCAACGGACGCAGGAAGGTGAAAGCCGGTACTGCTATTCATCGGTGATAGAGTACTCTCTCGGTCAATATCATATACTAAACGACCGCGACGACGTATAAGAACGATAGTCTATTCAAGGGAACTAAGTGTCATCAAGTTTACTAGAAGTGTCTTTTTAGCCCTGTGGCTCCCAGTACCCTGCAGCTTACGTTCCTTGCACAAGAATGTACGACTACCGTGTAACCTATCTGTACTTCCTAGTATACCAAGTGCAATGTCTTTATAATTGTAGCTGGCTGTAAACGTCTTATTCTGACGAATGTAGTAATGATAAAAAATGGATGGAAGACTAAAATGATGGAACAACAGGTTTCGTCAAGAAACGACTGTATACGCAAGGGTTGCAGATTCAAACTTTACACTACACTGTATTACAAAGATGATTCGATTCTACGCATAGGAACGATCAGACTGCGCACAACTTAATCAGTATAGAGTGCCTCAGCCTAGAAACGCTTCCGGATCTGACGTTGAGATAACGATGTTCAGGGCAACCACTTTCCAGCTCAGAATTCCTATTGGTGACATTGCCGGAACGAGAAAGCCCTTACAGACCAGGTAGTTATATCTCAGCTTTGCGCAGTTGAAGAAGATGTACGGTTTGTTGTTTAACTGAGTCCTTGGAGCCTCTTTATACTTATGTACGGTATTTGGTAGCGGTAGCTGGATTGGCATCACCGGGATGACTTGGACGTTAGGGCCATTGACTTATCAGCTCAATGATGAGCCCACGTGCATAGTTCCTGCATGGGCAATCTGGTTATGCTTCGTCTCACTTCCGTTCGTCCCATCGGGTCAGGACGACACAGGCCCTTTAAGGCTTAGTGGATGCAATGTGAGCCATTCTTCTATGGCAATAGTCTTGAGGACACAAAGGCCTAGACCGCTGTCAACCCACATCCCGAATGTCCACAGCCAAAAGCTAACGCCCAGAATAAGAAGGTTATTGTATCCTAGCCCCTGACCGTCAGCTGCTCCTGTATAATCCACTCGATACGAAGAGGGATTTTATCAATCTGATAAAATATCGAAAACCATCTGATAATTCATAGCCAATTCAAAATCTCACGCTCTTCATTCGCGGAGTTTTATTATGACCCATCAAACCCACATTAGGGACAATTTCCGACCGTCCTAGTGCAACCCTAGACTGCTGTCAAAGCGGCCTCATGATCCATTTTAGGTCCTTGGGCCGGCTTTGATTCCCAGATTGGGAGACATTCTGAGGAAGTCCTGTGGAAAGAACACGGAAATCTCTGTCCGAAATCTCCATCCGAAATCTCTTCCCTTTCCTTAATTAATAACGATAAAAATGGCGACACTATCAACAGAAACTCTACTTCGCCCATTGACGAGTCGCGTTGTAAGTTCCGATAGTCCACTGCAAGCCTTCCTTACAGTTTTTGTCTGTCTTGAGTATCTTTGAAGATGAATATTTTGATTTCGTTCACCATCTGTCTAGGGTTCATAGCATTCGCTGATGGTCGTCAATACATCTGGCCATCAGAGTATGACGAGATTGAAGACATCTTTTCCTTGCAGAGCGGATACCTCGGTCGAAACTTTTCCAGTGGTAAGCATCTCTGTCAAGAGATAGAAAGATGGAACAAACAGTTAACATTCTTCGACTCAGGTGTCAATCCTTGCTCCCAGGGTGGTAACGTCAAAGGACGACAGAATGCGGCGGAATGGATCCGTACAGCCTTCCACGATGTAATCACTCACGAAGCCAGAAGCAAAACCGGGGGCCTGGACGCCTCCATCTTCTTTGAGACGACTCGTCCCGAGAACAATGCGCGAGCTTTCAACAATACCTTCAACTTCTTCAACTATCTCACCTCCACCAAAACCTCTGCTGCAGACCTCTTAGCCATGAGTGTCGTCGTCTCGCATAGCGCTTGCGGTGGGCAAACCAGGATTCCTTTCCGATATGGTCGTCTTGATGCCGGTGAAGCCGGTCCCATTGGTGTTCCCGAGGCCCATACCTCTCTCGATACTACGTTGAGCCGCTTCAAAGCTGCTGGATTTAACAAAGAGGAAATGATTACCCTTGTTGCCTGCGGCCATACGCTTGGAGGCGTCCACAGCAATGATTTCCCCCAGATTGTGCCTGGGTCACAGAACATGTATAACGACACTGTCGCACCGTTTGACAGTAGTCCGCATGTATTTGACAACAAGATTGCCACAGATTATGTCCAAGGCAGCACCAGCAACCCTCTTGTGATCGGAAATAACAGTACACTCAACTCAGATAAGCGTATTTTTAGCTCTGATCGCAACAAGACTATTCAGGCTTTTGCCAGAAAAGCATCTTTGTTTGAGTCTCGATGCGCCAAGTTGTTTGAGCAAATGATTGATACAGTTCCGAGAGAGTCGCGGCTGTCGAGTCCCCTTGAGAGTGTCGATATCAAGCCATATGTTGTGGAGTTATCACTCAATAAGGATTTTGATATCACTTTTGCGGGCCGCGTCCGTGTGCGAACAACAGAAGGTGCTCGTGCGGGCCGCGATCCGACTGATCTCGCTGTTCACCTCACTTACTCCGACCGACGCGGAAAGGGAAACAAGCGGGTTGAGACGACCTATGCTGGCGCCTCTGCTGGGCTTTACGGCGAGACCTTTGCATGGTACGAGTTCTCTACCATAGTCGACCAAACTGAGGGCATCAGTAACTTCAAGATCCACCTTGCTGTTCCTTCTAGAGGAAAAAAGACCGGCTTCAATAACCAAGGGAAAGGCTATCCTGTCGACGACTCGCTTCTGTATCAATCGACAGAGTCGTGTGTTGCTAGAACCAGCGTTGGAGGTTACAGAGCTATGACAGCGACTGTCGCAGTGATTAAAGAAAAGTCGACATTGCCTCTTACCATGGAGCTTGCACGTATCAAGAAACGACCTGGAACTCTGATGCAAACCAGGACCATCGAGAGTATAGATTTCGAGGCTACTAAAGAGGAGAGGGGCGGGTACATTATGTTCAAAGCACCTGTTCAACTTACCACTATCGGATGGAATACTGACTTCGACATTAAGCAAAGTGGAAAGAAGGCTTCAAGCATTACATTTCTAAAGACACAGGTGTGTAGTAGGGTATAGTTTTTAATTACCTAAATATAAAAGGACTTAGGGAATTTAATATAATAATATAAGCTCAAGATCATGCACCGCATAAACCAAGGTGTTTTCCATCGGAAACCAAGATAGATGTGTACAATAGTGGCGAGCGTGAACAGAGCCGCAAAGGATACATTGGCAGCGAGGGAAGGTCGGTAAGTATACACGCTCATTTCGACTGGACGAAGCTGAGTGGCTGGTTAGTACGAGATATAGGAAATCCAAGGGTGCAGCTCCAGCCGACGAGCTGTCAAGCGTCTGAAGAGTAAACCTACGTCCAAAGTACAGTCGGCCTTTGGCCCAAACATAATGAAATTCCCAGTATCGTTCATGTTGTGAGCATGTGTTTGAGATATCAAAGTAGGTGAGTCGTGTTTGAAAGTATGGAGAGATTGTGATGGGAATCTCATTGAAAAAGATTCATGAGATTCATCTGGTTCTTATAACACGCGTTGATCTACATAACACTGCCTCTTTCGCATTCGCATGGAATATCCAACACGTACATGCTAATCATCGTTACGCGCTAATAAGACGAAGGATTATTTTGCGTCAGCAGTGAAACATGGATACTCTAAGGGGTCGATCCCTTGAGACCTTATCACCAATATCATCTCGAAAGCAGCTGCACCCTGACGCATTATTGGTTGCATAGTAATTACTTGTGCGAACGTGGCTGGGTGATGAACAAGGGACTGTCGAGTTCCAGCATCGGATAGATCGACAACCGTGTAATACTACCTTGCGAGAATCAACAGAGATATTCCTGGGCTACTGGATCCATGAAGGAAGAGTGTACTGTGCCGTGTAGGTAGAAAATCCAGGATCCACGGGGCTGGTAGTATGGTAGGTAGAGCTTAGCTTTGCGAATTAGCCAATCATCATGGAGTTTGTTTCATGCGATTACCAAAAAGTAGAACAAATGCCAGTGGGGCGCAGAAGTACCTTGATCCAATATCACACGGAAGTTTTTTCCTGAATATTTCACTGATACAAGACAAGCGATCTTTGTTTACAGATCCAACAGGTAAGATATAGCTTCTTCTTTTTCAAGTTCCGACTATATAGAATATGCCTAGTAGAGACAAATTGCTTCATCAAGTAACAATATCTGGGAAATTCTGATAGCAATTAGAGTACTTGTTAGAAGAGCAAAGTTCACAGGCTGATAGGATCCGCCAAGGACGAAGACCAAGCTAACGATGTGCCACGACTGTGGATCAGATCTCTAGCCAATTAGAAGACACCGATGGCACTTAGCAAGGTTGATGCATCAGCTTAGACCCTGGTCGATGAATATCCTAACTGTATTGAGTTAGTCATGCGGTACAGCCAATGAGCAAAGCCAACGCGGATTCAGCCTTAGTTTAATAAGCTTAACTTAGGAATGCATGAGGGGGTTCAAGTTGGTTCGAGGGTAGGCCTTACCAACACCCAGTTTTAGTTTTTCGGAATTCATTCTCCTTGTCAAGACTCAATTGTTCACTGGTACTAAGCATAGACTTCTACATGGACAAGAAGAGTGTTAACATTCTGCATTGTGTCTAATTTGGGTGCCATTCTCCGAGTAAAAAGGTGTCTTCATTCGAAAACGCAAACCCCTTCGTATCCCTTTCTAGCAAATCAGCCATCGGCAAAGCTACCTGTAAGCCCATTCGTTTACCTATCTGACGGATGAAACCAGCCACCCATAACCTTTGATCTGTAGAAGAGGTCCTCTGAATAGCTGCAAAGAACAAAGGCCATAGAAGTAGAAAACCTCCAGGTGCTGGGTTATCCTATAAGCGAACAACATCTGGATGGCTTGTTATTGTATCATGGTGTTGGTGCCCTAAATGATATGCAACACTGTGGCAAATCCCATCCGCCATGTTCTTCAGTATTTTGAAAGAACTTTGTAAAGATTCCTTCTGTTCTTGGCTACCATGCTTTAGTGTGACTATGATGATTAACTCATGGATGAGCATTCGGGCATTGCGATAAGAGTTCCATATGCATGCAATCCAAGGATCATTGTAGATGTCGTACTGGAGATCATATCTACTCGAAGGAACCCCATTAGGTCCCATAGATCGATATGATTTATACTCCCATATAGGCGGAAGCTCCTTTGTCCATTGTCCCATCATTTCGTCAAATGGAAGGAGACTCTTGGAAATAATATCAGGGTTGGTAATGCGCTGGTATTTCAGCTCAGCTCGAGTATTAGCCAGAGCTTCGTTAATCTGCGAGAGCTTATTTATGGGAATAAACGCTTCAGGCTGGTACGGCTCAGCCCACTATGACCATTTTGACACTTCGAAAGGGAATGGTTCTTGAAGTTGATGGCATGTGGTGATCTAGCGATAGGTCAGCGGATTCGCCACCAGTCATTTAACTTACCATGTTTCGTCGCTATGCATGAATAGTTTCACCCCGACCGCCGTTCGTAATTGCTCTGGACCGTGCTGCCGCAATAGTATGTTGACTAAATGCCTTCATTGAGGTGGAGTCTGGAAATGCAATTGTCTAGGTTTGTTAGCGTCTGTCACCGTCATTCAGTACAGGGTAAGGTCTACCTCAAAAGTTCCCATCAACAGAACTGCTCCGAGCGTCTCATCTGAAACTCTTTGTACTGGATCTTGAAGGGCTTGTTGCATCTGGACAATTGCAATCTGATAAAGCCGAAATGATTCGGAGCGCCATTCTGCGACATTTCCAGCGTTGGAGAGGGCAGCATATCCAGCCGCTGCTAGAACTGTACTGAGTAAACCGAATGGAGACTCCTCTTTTTGAATCAAAATTGGAAGATATTCATGATTATCTTTCAGTGGAAACGAGTAGTTATTGGATGTGTCAAAAATATACTGTCGCATGAAGAAAGTCGTAGCTTTGTCTCTTGCTGGATAAGACAAAGGTCACTTCCATGTCTCGGGTTCCCTGGAACTACCATCCATCGGTATCATTACATTACTTCCAGCCGTCTTTCCTGCTGTATCTGCGGTAGTCTGATGACGGGAAAAAGCCCCTGGATTGGACGGGCCTGGACATGTCCATCCTGCTTTCTCGCATTGCGTGCATGTTGGCGTCAACTGATCGCACTAGGAGAAGTGAGTCCCATGTTACTGCTCATGAATGTGCCCAAACTTACTTTGATTTTTCGCTTCTTGCAAATAGCACAGCCTCTACTCGGTTGTCCTGGATTGACAATGTCTACTTACTGGCTAAGCGTCAAGTGAAGTTTGTCTGTCGCTGCTGGAATGCAACTCATGCCAATCGAGTATCATTATTCCGCTTCACGCTATAAATATCATTGTCGATAATAACGGTTATGACTGACATTTACGGATGCATTCTTTCCATGAAATAGGAATAACAGTTATAACCGAGACTAGTTCTAACCGTTTGACGTCGGGTTAATCATCACGGTTACAACCGACAGTCGTAACCGTGAAAAACTTGGGGTTTCGTGGTCTAACGGTTATGACTGCGGATTCTGATTCCGCCAGCGAGGGTTCGACTCCCTCCGAGACCTAATTTTTTAAAGATTTTAGAGGGGTCTCACTTCGGTAAAGAGCTTCATTAAAATTCATTAATCTTTTTTTTTCACTGCTAGCTTACTGTTTAGAGGTTATTAGATTAATACAATCTTTCTTTATAGTACAGGGACTTAGTATTCTATGCAGAGAGATTATAGGAAGAAAAAGGTACTCAGTAATAAATTATATTTACAAGGATGAATTATCTATAAACATGCCATAATAAACCAACATCGGCACAATGTCAAAGGCAATAATGTGTCTAGTTGCATCGTCCAAATCCCTTTTGACTAAAAGTTCAATTAGTATGAGTCTTTGATGTGGAGATGAAAAAACTTACCATCCAGATCCACAATGGGTTGTTGTGCCACACCAGCCTTGAGCACTACAGCATTGGCCATTGAAAGGACCACCAGCACAGGTGAGACCAGCCTTGCTACCACAAGAGCCATCTGTAGTAGGAATGTCCTTGGTCAGACACCCACTTGAGGCACCCTTCTGGCAACCTTGTCCACAGTGAGATCCTGTGCTTCCACAGTAACCATTGGAGGAACAACAGTTTCCAAGACCAGAGCCAGCACAGGTTCTACCATTCCTGGAACCACACTCCGAGTCGGCGGAGATACCGGGACAGAGACCATAAGCAAGCTGACATCCTGCGCGACAAAAGTCATCTCCCTTTCCACAGTATCCGTGCTGAGAACAGCAATCTCCAAACACGCTGCCCTTGCATGTTTTCCCGTTCTTACCACAGCTTCCGTCGGTAGAGATGTTGTCAGAACCGGCCTTGCAAGTGCCAAATTGGGGTTGGCAGCCTGCTTCACAGTGGTTTGTCTTACCACAGTAGCCTTGGGCAGAGCAGCAGTCACCATAAGTGCTTCCCTTGCAAGACTTGCCATTCTTGCCACAGAAGCCATCAGTGGAGATGTTGCTTGCTTCGGTGTTGCAAGTACCAAACTTGGACTGGCAGCCAGCGTCACAATGAGTAGTCTTGCCGCACCAATCTCCAATGGAACAGCAGTCACCAAAGGTACTACCCTTGCAAGTCTTGCCATTGAAGCCTCCGCAACGACCATCAGTGGAGACGGTGTCAGAACCAGCCTTGCAAGTACCAAATTTGGGCTGGCAGCCAGCGTCGCAGTGGTCTGTTTTACCACAGTAGCCTTGGGCAGAGCAGCAGTCACCATAAGTGCTTCCCTTGCAGGTTTTACCATTCTTACCACAGAAGCCATCGGTAGAAATGTTAGTCTCAGCATCGCAATCACCAAACTTGGATTGACAACCAGCAGTGCAGAAACCATCACCCTTGCCACAGTAGCCATCAGCAGAACAACAGTCTCCCCATGAGCTACCCTTGCAAATCTTGCCATTCTTTCCACAAGAGCCGTCGGTTGAGATATTCTCAGCATTGGTCAGAGTGCATTTTCCAAAGCCATTCTGGCAGCCAGCACCACAGAAGTCGTCCTTGCTACCACACCATCCAGTGCTAGAACAACAATCTCCGAAGCCAGAGCCAGGGCAGATCTTGCCGTTGGCACCGCACTCGCCGTTGGCAGTGATGTTTGAGGGAGGACCACAGGTACCAAAGGTAGGGAGACAGTCATTGCCGCAGTGGGCGGTTGAGTTACCACACCAGCCTTGGAGTGAGCAGCAATCTCCAAAGGTGCTTCCACCACAGACAAACTGGTTGGTACCACCACAAGAACCGTCCGGAGATACACTTCCAGGACCTGGAGGCTTTTCGGGGACGGGGGCAGCAGCGTTGCAGTTGCCAGCAATAGATTGGCTAGTAGACAATTAGCATAAAGTAGCATAGTAGAGAGGCGTGACTTACCATCCTTCGCCACAGAACTTGCTGGATCGACCGCATTGGCCATCTTTAGAGCAGCAAGCACCCCAGGAAGGACTGCAGACGAAGCCAGTGCTTCCTCCACAAGTACCATCAGGAGTGATTTCTCCGGTCTGCCATGGTGACAAAGTGACAGTTGCAGACTGGGATGCAGCAAGGGCGGGCAAAAGCCAGAAGAGTGCAGAGGCCTTCATAGTGAACGAATGATGAGAAACCAATGGGAGTCTCAGTAGAGAGGTGATAACGAGTGACTCAAAAAATGAAACTATTCTAGATCCTATATACTCTTCGGGTGTATACTGCAACATAAGCATAGTATTTACTTTTATGGGTCTAGATTCTTAGTTTACGGTAGGATCCGTAAGTGATCTAGAACTGAAAACGTTTTCCATCATCCTTGTCTTATTCTTCGGCATGTCGGTTCGTGCTCTAATAGGACAGGCTCGGAGGATAGTGTGCGCATAATCCCTGTCTCTCGGAGATATCTCCACTACCGTGGTATTGGGGGCTATGGGATCGGGCTATGCGAGTGGCCCGAGTTGACCATATGAGCTTAGTGTGAAGAATCTGATTCGGCGACATAGATCCTATGCAGAAGGTCACTTCATCCTTCAAGATTTAGCCCCGGCTCATGGGCTCATGTTGCAGCATGTGAATGAGCGGTTTAACTTGGGAACGTTCGGGATCCCTTCGCTTGAAGAACTCGATCTGGACTAGAACGACAAGCATTCAGATCCTATCGGTTCCTTCCAGGCACCGCCCGAGGTCTAGACCCGCTCGGGAGCCATATTTCTCACGGTCCTACTTTCCATAATTCGTGGATATAAGAGAATCTAGGCTATAATTCGATTTAAGATTAACTCGTATCCATCCTTTCACTTCCGGTGGCGGTATAGTAGCAGTAGCAAATTGAAATTTTTATCGCAAAGGATGATTTTTCTTTAGCCTTACCGTTTTGAAATGCGCTCTCCGAGGAAGGATTTAGCCTGGTAACGTAACATGATGGTGAGTCGGTGAGTTATGTAAAGAGAAACTACAAGGATAGTAGGACCATGAGACGAGTTGATTTCTACTTTGAGGAATTTTCAATGAGCATGTATATAGATACTCATGTCTAGTTCCCCTCTGATATTATCAGAATCACGGCAAATACGGTTCGCTGTTATTATCAGTGACTATGGTGCTGCGAATCGCGAGTTTCGCCTTTTGGGCGGTTGCTCTTTGTTTCTTATGTCTCGCAACCTTGACCAACGCCGACAACACTTTTCAACCACGTGGTAGTCGTGCCCACCTCCACCGTCGGGCCAATGTCATCAGTAAGATATCCTCATCAAGCCCAACGTTTAGTCTTGGAGGACCACTTCTAACTGAACAAAAGCCAAGGCACCTTCATGGACCAAGAAGATCACCCATAGCCCGGGTCACCAAAACCCTGCCAAAGCCCCGCCAAACCCCACTGAGGATCTTGAGCTCTCCAGCGACTCCGCTGTTAGCCTTGATCAGTACTACAAGGATGCTGCTAATGCTACCGAGTCTTCTGCTGGAGTCACTCCCAACAAGTCTGGTCTCTCGCGCCGTTCTCTTGAGAAGCGCGGTGACGGTCCCCTCTACTGCAAGGATAAGCCTTGCCCTGATGACAGGTGGGTTGACAGTATCATCCTATGATACCAATGACTAACTGTTAATAGCTGCTGTGGCCCCAAGGGAATTTGCGGCTACGGACCTGACTACTGTGGTGATGGATGTACATCCAACTGTGATGCTACGGCCATGTGTGGAGAGTACAGTGAAGAGGGTGAGATGCCTTGCGGTATGAACCTCTGCTGCTCTGCCACAGGATGGTGCGGTGTAAGTCTCCTTGTTGACGCTGTTGCTGAAATCTAGCTAACTTGATCTTTTAGACCACCGAGGTGTTCTGTGACAACGCTGATCCCCAACACAAAACCTTGCCCTGCCAAGCCGGCTACGGAGGTTGCAACATCGTCTCATCTCCTTCATGCGCCAAGGGAGGCGGCAGCACAAAGGGACGAACAATCGGATACTACCAGTCTTGGAACGTTCGTGCCCGTAAGTGTGACACCAAGACCCCCAAACAGCTCAACACTGAAGGCTACACTCACCTCTTCTACTCTTTTGCTTTTATCGATCCTGTTTCATTCAAGGTCACTCCAGCCCACAATGACGATATCGACCAAATGCGTGAGTTTACCGACCTCTCCAAAGGTGGCAAGCTCCAAACTTGGATTGCTATTGGTGGCTTTGATATGAGCAACGAGGAAGCTCCTACTCATACCACTTGGAGTGACATGGTCTCTACCAAGGCTAACAGAGCTGCTTTCATCGAGTCTGTTCGCAATTATATGGATGAGTATGGCTTTCAGGGTGTTGATCTTGATTGGGAGTATCCTGGTGAGCCCAAGCGTGGTGGTCGAAAGCTTGCTGATACTCGCAATTTCTCCATGCTTCTCAAGGAAATGCGAGCTGCCTATGGTAGCAAGTATGGCATCAGCTTGACCCTGGCTCCTGACTACTGGTATCTTCGCTGGTTTGATGCAAAGGCTATGGAGCCTTATGTGGATTTCTTTGGATTCATGGCCTACGGTAAGTTTGATCGGTATCATGTCTCTACTATATGCTAACATTTTCAACAGATTTGCACGGCTTCTGGGACGAAGATGTCAAGACTCTCGGCAAGATCATCCGTGGTCAAGCCGACATTCGCGAGATTGACAAGAACACCATCCCTCTCTGGTTCGGCGGTCTAGACCCCAAGAAGATCAACTTTGGTCTCGCCTTGTACGGACGTGGTTATACCGTCGCCGACAAGAGCTGCAATGATCTAGAATGCTCATTTGCCGGTCCTAGTAAAAAGGGAGAGTGCACTGACTCTGACGGTGTCATGTCACTTGGTGAGATCAAGAGACTGATCAAGCAGGGTACTGTCAAGTCTGTTTATAACAAGGAGACGATGATGAAGCAGATTACCTGGGATGATCAGTGGATTGGATACGATGGTAAGTTTCAAGTCAATCTGTCCTATTGCTGTATGGCTAACATTTCTCAGACGAGGAAACCTTTGCTGATAAAAAGGCTTGGGCTGATGGTTACTGCTTCGGAGGTACCATGGTATGGAGTATTGATTTCCAAGAGTATGTCATGTTCACCTTGATATTTCATCGCGATTGCTGACACACCACAGGTCTGATGGCGACGACGGCGGTTTCCCCATCAAACTCCCTGGCGATGCCAACACCGGGGGCCCCATCAAAGGCGGTGGCGGTACCGGCGGCGGCAAAGAAATGGCTGATGGTACCCATAAGAATACGCCGTTCACAGGATTTCGCGGTTGCACGGTTGACCAAAAGACAAACATCACCCAGAGCTGGTGGGATACTGTTGCATTGGTCAGAATGGGTATCGCTACTGACTTCAACAACAAGCCGGGGACATTAGAAAGCCGAGTCTTTGGTTTTGATGTGCACGAAAGAGACGGTGCTGGTAACCAAATCAACAGTAAGTCACCACAGTCCCATTGATTACAACGTGATATGCTAACTTTTGTCATCAGAGGTCTACGCAAATATCTTCAAGCTTTACACTGACAAGGTCTACGGAAAGATTCACATGAGCTGTGTGGACGTCAAACAGGAACACAGAACAAAGCAGACCTCCTGTGCCAGTGAAGTCCGCTTAGGCGAAGTTGGTGGATACGCCTTCTCATACAGTGAGAAGATGGAAGACCAATACATTGTCATGTGCAAGCCTTTCTTCCAGCCGGGCCAGGAACTGCTTGAACCCTTACGTAAGGAGATAGCAAGCAACGAGGGGTATAAGAAGGATCCGCATCAGATGAACGGCAAAACTAGGATGCTGCTCCACGAAATCTCGCATTTGGCTGCTATGTCTGAGACTGACGAGAGTAAGAGACTCCAAGTACCCCTACTATCATACATGTTACTGACCGAAGAACAGTTATTGTCAGGGACCAAGACCTACGACCAGAGGCCAACTCCCCCGAAAGGGTGTACGGACCGGTACTTGTTCAGAGAATGGGGATGCATAAATTGGAGTCTGTGCGAGATCGTACACAGTTAAACGGTATGTGGAGTTCCGGCCTGAAATATCTCTATACTAACATTGCTTCATAGCGGATTCTTACGCCTTGTACGCTTCATGGAAGTACTTCGAGGCCCTGTTCGGAACACCTAACGCCGTTGTGGTGCCAAGGGATGAAGACGATGGTGTATCCGATACACTCGTGTGCGCCCCAACCGACACCAATGGTCCAGTTCTAAGCCGCGACAACGCCAAAGCTGATATCGACAAGTGGTGTGACTCTTTGAACCAAGGAACACTGAGCCAAGATGACACCCGCGAGGAGTATGTCAAGTCTTACGGTAGTCCTGGAAAGAAACACACAGAACTTGTCTACAGCGCCAACTGGGTTAAAGACGTCAAAGGCGATGGATGCCCTGATAGAACCAGAGGAACAGAACCGAAGCACTGCAAGAAGGCTATGTACGAAGTGTTGGATTCGTGTGGTAAGAAAGATGGAATGGATGGCAAGTCGTCGAGATATGGTGGAAGCCAGCAGGGAGATGAGCAATGTGTGATTTGGAAGATTGAGATAATTGACCTTGGTATTCAGGGTTAACGGAGAGAGGCTCCGAATTAGTGGGAGTATTAGAGCAACTCGGTACTATATAAGTACATTTTCTGTGTTCGAACGTATCATGATAACCATATCTACTGGGTACGGGAAAGAATGTTCTTCTAAGTTTTAGGGTTTAAAAATAAGTAATTTGAGGACTATAAATTGACCTACTAATTTCGTCTCTTATGCTCCCAGTGGTCAGTTTCTTTAATATCCTGAAGCATATCTAAACGCTTACAGCAATAAACGCTGCTAAAGCCAATGTCCCGAGAGCTGTGATGCTCAGTGGGCGGCCTGTTACTGACGCTGCACTGCTTTCTTTTGCTGAGTATATCCAGACATCCGACATATTCATACCAGTCTCCTTAATCTGGCGGATAAAGTAATTGTCAAAGCTTTCGGACCCTGACTTTTCATAACCCGCTACGAATGTAGTTGGTAGTTCGCACCAAAGAGTGCATCCGTAGACGTTGACCATGTTTGGATAACAAACCTCAGTCATTGCCCCATATGTTTCGTTGTGCAGGGGGACCCATGCTGTTGGTACATCATCTCCGAGAGATGGAAGTCTGTTAGGCATGCTTCGTACATCGCATTTTCTAGTGACAATGTCGGTGAGGTTGGGAAGTGAGTTATTCGATGACATCTTGATAAGCTTGGGTGTTTGGCGATAAATGCAATTGGTGTTCAACGAATCTTATTTGAACGACGATAGCTGTGCTATATCGGAATGTGCCAAGAGAAATGGATAGTAAACAAGCTAATGGAGAGCTGATTATCAAAACTTAATTTGGCGGGGTTGTTCTCGAAGTTGAATAGCTTGATTCGCGCAAGGTAGGGATATCAGAACTTAAATAACCTTGGTGTCTTTAATGACTCTAGATAGAGCGGTACATAAACCCAAAATAGGAATAGGCCGAATGACATCACTAGAATAGGACAATCAAGGCTATAGCTCTTGGCGCCAGCTACGCCTCAGTAAGATCTACATCGAACACCAATAGTAATAGCTGATGACTGAAGAGGAGCTAAAAACATCAAGGTGAGGGAGGGGACAAGGCTGAAAAATGATCGATATGCAAATGGGGGAAGCCAAGGATGAAGACCAATAGTCTGTTTTAAAAGCAGCCCTCAGGGTATCAGAAACACTGACCGTTGGAGTCATAAGGGACGAAATTAGTAGGTCACTTTATGCTCCTCAGACCATATTTCTTAGACTACTTATTTTTATACCCGAAGACTCCAACTAGGCAGCCTAGAGACGACCCAATTATCAACAGCCCCAGTCTGCCATGTTCCTTGTCCAAGACCACCTCCATGACTATAGCCGGCATAGTCTCCAATCATTTCGGCAATCATTTCGGTAACGTTGACCAGAGCGTCTCTCGAAATGGTGGTCACCTAAATAGTGACCTCTTCATTCACTTCTTCAGTCTTCTGAGATGAATAGCAGGAACAGTGGTCCCTATGCATGGACCAGGCTCTCTCTTCTTTTTTCTGGTATACCAACATGTCTACCCCTGCCCCGGCCCCAGTCCATTTCGGATACCTTTCCATTGAAACCCATTTTGAGCTGGGTCCGACAATCGGCCCATACTTCCAACCCAATTGCGTGGCCCGACGCTTTTCAAAGCAGTACATAGGCTCAAGCCCATAAATGTCTTGTATAACAGGATCGCTGGCAGCCGCGGCTACAGGATCTGGCTGCGGACCGAAAACGGCGGCCTCGCGTAGCTCCATGAACATTATAAAGTCCGCGGCCACTTCCAATCTCGTTCTGACGCCGTGCATTCCACGGATGGTGACTCTTTCAACTTCATTCTCGATAGAATCGAAGGAAATGGGGCCGCTTAGTCCCACCGTTTCGCCGGTGAGAAGCATCAATACCGTCATGGTGGAAATGGTGGCAATGGAGCTACAGATGCAGTAGCTTTCAGCAGGTATAACAACGACAAGAGCCTCGAACAGGGCAGGTATGGTATAGAACGGCCTCGGCGGAATGCGGAATAGCTGTGCGTTTATTGTTGAGCGTATGGTCATAGCCACATCAACAGCGGTAGCTTCATCAATTGACTCGGGCTGGCCATGGACGTCAATAACCTTTGCGATAAATTGCCCCAGCTCAATATCCGAACGATACGGTCGGAACCACTTCTTGTAGAGATAGTTGTGAAGGGTAATTGATAGCATGTTAGTCAGTCCACGTTTGTTCTTGTCGCCTTCAAGCATATAGATGGGGACGGTCTTGTTGAAGAAACCAATAGCCTGGCCACGTTGTAGTCGTGGTAGATCAGTCATTGAGAAAGGGCGTTCGACCAGAGGGCCATACAATCGCGACCTATGATTCCATTCAACTATACCTCGAAGGTGATGCAAAATCTCGCGGGCCTCAAGCTGCATACCGACGTCAAGCTGGAATAAATGGTTATCGCTTGTTTGATACGGGGCAATGTGAGACTGATCTTGATCCGTCGAAGACGAGGCGGTAGGGGGGTAATGTTTTTGACGTCTTCGCGGCATGATGAAGTCGTGAATGTGTCAGCGTTGGGTGATGTGTGGAGAGAGAAATGCCACAGGGGATGGAGTGGCTTTTCTATAGCTGGTAGATGACGCATTAACTTCGAGGTGGTTCGGCATGAGTAAACTTTTACAATCGCGGTATGACTAACTACACAACACTAACTCTAATCCACTATCTTGGGGCTTAGAAGGTTTAACCTTATTCGTGTTATCATTTATGACTCTAGACAATTGTGCGGTCTCTTTGTTTTCTGTCATCTGGTCTGGAGCCCAGGTTGCACGGTATATATTTTACCAAACAATATTATCTACAATAAGAAAACTCTCAGGAGGTCTTGATGTTTCATCTATCCTAGCCTAGGGAGGTTGTTCCCACTTCCTCACAAAACCTCTTCACTTCAACGACGTTTATATCTGTTACTGGCCGGCGTTAAGTGATGGTGCCCAGCTAGCACTTGAATTATTCCCCAAAAACATCTCAAAATACATCTCACATGGCGCCCTCATTAAATATACATTTACTGCAACTCAGCCTATGCATTCTTATCAAAGGACAAAACAAGGATGGGTACTGTTTATTTTTCTATAACTAAGTGATCCGAGCTCATGATCTTCGTTGCAAGAATCACCTGTGCACCTCATTCAATTTGAGCTTGTGACAACATGCACTCAGTGATATCTGCCAACAACAGCCGTGTCTTTCTTTCTCCACCATGCTCAATTGGGTAGATCAAAAATAAATGGCTGCTGGGTACAGGGAAAATGGCTTATCTGTCAAGCTTCGAAAGCTCAATAAACTATGGGTGCCTTATGTAAACATGCAAAGTGCGTAGAACTATCATAAAGCAGTTTTATACTGGAAAATGCTATATTCAATGTGGCACTTGGGACGAGAGGAATCCGTTCATACACAGATAACCGTATAACCATTACTCGTATTACTTCTGGTGATGTCAGCTTTTCGAAGGTTGCAAGAATTGTCACTATGATTAGTCAAACACATCACAATCTCCAACAACTGTCAAATTCCGAAGATTTCTACTGAGGAACGATGCGGAGATTGACTCTAAGATACAAAGATAATCCTCTCGCTCCTTTTGATCTTGCCAAAACCGCATATGTAGGAACACAAGATTTCTATCGAATCTCATTCATCCAATTGCCAGAGCTATTGTCGAGAAGAGAGCGTTCGGCACCTCAAAGACCAGGGAATCGCAATTGCTTAATCCTCCAACGTTCTTCGATCTCCTCAATTGAACCGCAATACAGCCTCTCCAACTGCTGCTTCAAGGGTTCTCCTGCTCCCGGAGCGATATGGTCTGCAAAGCCTTTCCACGCGATTCCAGTCTCTTCTGTCGTATGCTATTTCAAGCATCTTGAATCAGCTGAATCCGGGGCTGACAATTGGTTTGTTCTGATTGACCTCTATGGAGGTGTTATAAATGAGCTAGCAGCAAAGGATACGTCGTATCCTCATCGTAATTTAGCTTAGTTTTTCGCCTTATACGCCACAAGTAAATCTACAACGACCCACACCACTCACAACTTTGTTGACAAGGCCGTTTCTATCTACCAAAATAACGAACCGGAGAAATTTCTATCCTATGCGGGGTACACCAACCTCCGAATCAAGGGCAACCCGCAGAAACAGTACTGGGGTCCCAATCTGGCGAGACTAGAAACAATCAAGGCCTCGGTTAACCCTAGCGACGTTTTTTCAACGCCCCAGGGCATCACGCCATGTTTATAGATACTATTAAGCAGTAAATAGATACCTATTGTATGATGTTGTTACAATACAGTATCGACCACTGCCAACTTCCTAATAAAGTAACTTATAAATAATCCTAAAGATATGCTCTATTAAACCGTAGCTACCCTGTACAAAGCGGTTCACAGCCTATTTTAGCAAAAGGAACTGCGTTTTAGCAGAATGGAGGTTATATAACTAAGAATAAGCTTAATTCGGGTCAGTTGATTCGAGGGCGCGCTGTTTCAGATCCCTGATGAATGATTGGCATGACGAAGTCGCGTCCGTCATTATTGCTCCAAAGAGCATCACATTTCCGGTGACTTCACTAGGTAGGTTGTCGAAACTGCCGCAGTCGTCACAATCCAAAATCTTCTGCGCCAGCTCCGCTGAATTGCGCTGTCTCATAACAAATTCTGATAGGTCTTGTGTGTTGATCCGGTTGTTCATATGCTTCCTGGTCAATTCCCCGCATTGACATTGTTTATTTGAGGTAGTACTGTCAGACGATTGTGATCTCCCGTCCATTTCACGGACGCCATCGGCTACGTGTGGATCTTGAGCCTGAGTCCGCACGATTTGGTTCTGGGACGTGGCATTAAGAGGATATGCAGCACTCATCATAGTGTCTAATGCGGACACTTCAAACCAGGAAAACTCATCTGGTGGAGTCGAAAACGTCGTTGGGGCACCCAGAGTATCGAACGTCATGGCCCCATTGAAATCCTCCTGTATATGGAAACCTTGAAACAGATCAAGGTCATTCCGATGGGCGGCAACAGAGCTATTTTGGCCTGAGTTGACGTTCAAGTCAGATGGCGGGGTGCTCCATCGTTTCGATGGGCGGCCAATAGGCCGAGTTGGAGAGTATCGACATGATAAGCCAAATCGATGACAACGAGCACATGGGTTCTCATTAGAACATTTGATCTTGCGTTTCCCTGTATCGGTGTTTAGTGATTAGTCATGAGCCACCCACTAGTGGTCTCTCGGAAGGGAATATGGGTGGACATACTGCAATGGTCGCACGTTTTCCGTAGGTCTTGAGGTGAGGATGGCGCTCTGGGAGATTCCATGACTTCTCTTGTTTTGTTTCTAAGACTCCGAAAGATGCCGTGCACTCGCGGGCGACCCCAAGACTCTGCTGTGTTAAGAAGGCGCCGCCCCTTGGTTGTCCGGATGGCCACACTGGTGGAGAAAGCGGTGACTTTAGAGCCAACCAGCAAGAGTCTTGACACATGAATTTCGTGTGCCTCACTCTCATTGGCCATCTGCATATCCACATCGCGGAGGCTTATTCCAGCGGTTCAAACCTTGTCGAGGCTGTGACAAGCAATCAAACTCCGGAAGCAGATCTTTGAGCAAATAGCAAGACAAAGAGTCAGGCACTATAATTCACTCAGTAGTATATTAGTATAAGTAAATAAGCCTTTATTAACTTTACTCTATTCTTTCTTTCCTATTGTTCAATACCTGAATAAAAGATTCTGTCAAGATATTAGAAACTGCTTATTGTAACCAAGGTATAAAATCTTACCTCCAGGCTTCTAACGAGTGCTAAACGTTTCAAGAGTAGATCGTAGCTCTTCCAAGTGCTCGCTCGTAAGGCCATTTACATATAGTTAACCCATTCTAATAGCAGCACCCTGCAAGCAGCATATGCCAAGAAAACACGGTCGGCTAGTATTGCTCCAACCTCTGCTGCACACAATCTCGGCCTCGGTATAAAATGTGCCGAATATTATATTGTATACGTATTGAACAGCAGAGCTTGTTATATTGTTACTATAAACGGATATTTGTGGATTATGCAGACAGGGAGCTACCGTTGTCGCCACCACGTCTTCCAACGACAAAGTCGACGCTCTCAAGAAGCTGGGAGCTTCGCACGTCATCAACTACCGCGAGATACCCAACTGGGGCGAAGCTGCACGAGGGCTGACTCCAAAGGGTCTTGGCTTTGACCACATTATTTAGATTGGCGGCGTAGCCAGTATTGCGCAGTCACTCAAGGGTATCAAGCTCGGCGGTGTCATCACCATCATTGGATTCCTCACGTCATCAGACGAGTAACCAGCGTTGATGGAAGCTCTCAATCATTTGTGCATTGTCCGTGGAATCTTCGTCGGTTCTAAGGTGCAGTTCGAGGAGATGAAACGCGCTATTGACTCGATCAAAATGCGGCCGGTGGTTGAAAGCAAGATCTTTTCTTTTGAGGAAGTTAAGGACGCCTACCAGTATCAGTGGGATAGGAAGAATTTTGGAAAGGTTGTCATTCAGGTTGGAAAGTGAGGGACTCAGTGTAACCTCCCACCTATATATTAAGAGTATATAGCTACATTTAACTCAAGTATAGATTAGCACTACTTGCAGCCAGCTCAGTACTAATTGTCTATATAATGTAAAAAGGAGTGTTGACTAGTAATACTGCTATTACTACTATTTGATAGTATACTATTTAATTCTAAGGATAGTTTAAAACTTACACCTAGGTTATGTTGACTTGTAATTCTCTTCTTTTCTAGACTGAGTAGCTACTAGTCTTTATAACCCGCTACCCTATATGTATAAATATATTAATACATCATTATACATGTAATTCTCAGAGGTTATACTGGAGGGTGATCCTGTTTCTTTATGTCAATGTCATCGCCATGTTACTCTTGTGAAAATGCGCGGTTGGCTAGGGCGATGCTACTTCTATTAAAAGTGGTATCTATATACACTCTTCGAGACTTCTAATACCATAATGACTAGGCGTCAATCCTCCAGGAGTCCTTCTAGCAGTTGTTGCAGTCATCTGGGTTGCCAAGCCTGCAGAAGCAAGATGAACCAATGGAGATATCGGCTTCTGCCTCTGCTGACTTGAGTAAACTCTTGATAATAACAGCCTCCGCATCTCTTCCCAGACTTAAAAGACATTCATGATATCCATGCAAAGCCTAAACATTCCTAGGATGCTGGTGGCCGCGGGTCAGGCCTTCACGAAGGCCAAGATCTTCAGCATAGGCATTTACATCTCTCCTCCTATACATTCCAGTAAAACCTTTGTTTCTTCTCGTATCTGTTTTACAAT
Organism: Fusarium sambucinum; assembly: GCF_050947815.1. Classification (NCBI taxonomy): domain Eukaryota; kingdom Fungi; phylum Ascomycota; class Sordariomycetes; order Hypocreales; family Nectriaceae; genus Fusarium; species Fusarium sambucinum. Next base: position 167,451 of record NC_139292.1, read on the forward strand.
GTCCGCAGCCTTCTCCTTCTTCTGAAGCATTCCTACCCCAAGTCCCTGCCCAGATCGTATTCGTATCCCTTACAACAAATTCATTGCCTCCCTTACTGCTGCTTCGAGTGCTAAGGGCTAACTGAGCTTCCTGAATGCTCATGCCCGCTTCTTCTACATTATCATACATGGCATTTCGTATACACCTGCCATCATACATGTCGGGCCAGAGGTTCTGTCCCCAAATATCGTCAAAGACTCTGGAACGGACAGTAGCCTCACCTCCGTCACGGGCGGCAAGACATTCATCCACCACTTCATTAGCCACCTCAATTTCATGGCACGCCAGAAAGCGCGTACCCATAACAACACCTGAAGCGCCCAAGGCGATGGCTGCTGCCACACTCCGTTTATCCATGATGCCACCGGCAGCGATTAGGGGAATGCTAGATTGACCTTGCTCGCGCAGTGCGTCTGAGGCTTCAGGAATCAGGGTGATGATACTTGCTCCGTATTTATGACCGTGGCCGCCGGCATCACATCCCTGTAGTACTAGAGCGTCTGGTTCACAACTCGTTGCTGCCGCCAAAGCTGCTTTGACGCTTCCTACTTGAATCCATACTTTGGTATCGGGCGACACGGCGCGGATACTCTCAGACCATGATCTGAATTCTTTGTCTGTCCCGATAGATAGCCACACCATCGCTGGCCTGTACTTCGCAAACGCCTTGATCCAAGAGCTGGCATTTCCACCAATAGCAATGATACCAACTCCTACTGGAAGCACCTTGGACGTCTCATCGAATATCGAAGTCCCATGTAGCTTTTGTTTCGCTTGTTCTAGCTCCCTCTGCAACATCCCCGGACTGCCTGTAAAGCCAATCTGTCCAAGGCCTCCAGCTAGTGATACAGCTACGGCCAATTGATTCGTTGCGAAGCCGCTCATGGGTGCGTTTGAGATAAATGGATACTCAACCCATGGAAAAGATTCCAACAACCTGGCGCGACGTTCCTTAGAGGTACTCATGTTAGGGAAATAATGAAAGATATTGTGTAATTTGAGGAATGAATTTTGTTTCAAATGTCGTTTTTGCGTGATTCCGTCTGATGTGATAAGAGCGCAAATATGACAACTTTAACCAGCCAGAGTTCGGGTGTATTATCAAATCTACCGCCAAGTCTTCGTAATAATCCCGCTTTGCTTCGAGATCCCAGAATTAGGTGGCATGCCTAGTGGGTAGCAGAAAAGTTAGCCTCCTAAGTCTTAGGGTATAAAAATAAGTAGTCTAAGACTATAGCCTAAGGAGCATAAAGTGGCATGCTAATTTCGTCTCTTATGCTTCCAGCGGCCAACTTTTCTGGTACCCTGATGCATGCCTCTGTGATTAGTCATGATGTCAAGCCAGCGGTGGATACAGCGCAGTAAGATGACGGAGACTTTCTCGGATTGTTCCATGTTCAATGCGGCAGCATTTTTGGCCCTAAGTGAGATCCCGCCACACTCGAGAGCATCACTCGGCCAATCTGGGCTTGGCCCAATAACAAAAACTATGGTTGTTTCTGGGCGATGTTTCCCTGCGACTCGTGGATACGTAGTCAACAGGATTTGTGACCATACACTTGATTTATTCATCGATTTAATAGATATTGGTCCCGGTCGCTTTACCTGCCACTGCGTACTGTCCAGTAATAAAGCAAAGACAACTATATTTTAACTACCAATCATTATGGCATCCGACCCTTCGCCCGACCAAGTTTCCTCGAACCCTCCGGAGAAAATGCCAGAGGGAGACATTCATGATGGTTCTAGGAGTGTGTTTACCTCGACGGTTGTGCCTCCCATTGAATGTTCAGTCGACAGCCCTCCAAATGGAGGCTATAGATGGGTATGTACAGCCGCTGCAGCTATTATCAACATGCACTCATAGGGCTTCAGCTCGGCATACTCCGTATTCCTTGCCCATTATCTCGATATCGATAAATTTCCGGGAACAACAGATCTAGACTATGCATTCATCGGTGGCCTCAGTCTGACATGTCTATTCCTCGTTTCCCCTATCGCAACTCTTTGTGTCGGACGGTTTGGTATCAGGCCTACAATGTTGGCAGGCATGCTTCTTGAGTCTGCCGGCTTAGTTTGCGCTAGCTTCGCCTCGCAATCCTGGCACCTCTTCCTTACTCAAGGTGTCCTCTTTGGATTCGGACTTGGCTTGCTCTTTATCCCGACGGCTGCAGTCATTCCACAGTGGTTCGCAACCAAACGCTCTTTAGCTAGCGGATTTGCCTTGGCCGGTGCCGCATTCGGCGGAACAGTGTACTCATTAGCCGCAGGAGCTATGATTCGGAACCTTGGCCTTCACTGGGCTCTTCGAATTCTCGGCATTCTGGCCTTTGCAGTCAACACATCCATGATAATCCTCATCAGAGACCGTAACAAAGTTTCCGCGGGTATTACTCGCAACCCTTTTCAAGGCAAGCACTTCAAAATTGGAGGTTTCTGGCTCTTGCTTGGATTCGGCGGCTTTACCATGCTGGGTTATTTTATCCTCATCTTTACACTTGCCAGTTTTGCCAATCATCTCGGACTGAATTCTTCCCAAGCCTCTGTTGTCAGTGCCATATTTAACCTCGGTCAGACGGTTGGTCGACCTTTGGTTGGATATTTGAGCGATAGATTTGGACGCATCAACATGGCGGCAATCATGACCCTACTAGCAGGAATTTTGCCTCTCGCTATGTGGGTGTGCACCCAGACATACGCTACATTGGTCTCCTTTGCAATGCTAGAAGGCATCGTCGGAGGCGTGTTTTGGGCCGCAATTGCGCCCCTTACGGTTGAAGTCGTGGATATTAGAGATCTTGCTTCTGGCCTTACACCTATATGGCTCTCACTATCAATTCCTTGCACTTTCAGCGAAGCCATTGCTTTGGCGATTGTCAAAGACACGGGGTCTTACCTGGGAACACAATTGTTCACCGGGTTTATGTATATTGCTGCGGCAAGTTGCTTGTTTGTCTTACGGGGCTGGAAGATCAACCAGCTTGAAATAGAGCGTTCACTGGGCGAGGGCGAACCAACCAGCAGTAGTACATCTAGAGCTAAGGCCGAGGATTACAGAGCCGAATCGCCGAGCTTTTTATATTTATTATTGCTTAACTTGTCGAAAGCTGTCCGCATCGCCAAGGTATAGGACGATATAAGGAACTACTAAACTTTATAAACCCTGTATCAATTATTTATTGCATATATTTTAGATTGTGATTGAGACAGGATCGAAAGTCAGGGCCCCCAGGAAGGTCAACGTTGTGGGTTCCTGAGGCTGCCCATGTAAACATCTCAGTGAAATATATAGACACTGAGATGCTCCCGCAATCACCATCAGAAATCTCTGCAGTATGAGTCTCTACTGTGGTATCCTAGGCCGACTGTGTACCATCAGCGTTCAGCCGTATCCTAGACCCTGAAAGGCATCACCATACATTGCAGAAGACCGTAAGCGCGTCCACCCTCCAGAGGTTGCGGATCCGAGGAATGAATCCGCTTGAATATCTCTAGATGTCTAGTGTTATCAGTAATTGTTACAGCCATTGTGAAACATAGTATAAGGGTTCTATGCAATCGCATTTGATGTTACTGAACGATCCATATACTTAGCCCGTTCGAGAAATGAAGAACGCAATGACCATACAATTGCAAAAATGAAGTTCCCTAAGAACGTCTCGTTTCGAATCAAGGATCTGAGGAAGTAATTGCAGTGGTAATGTGAAGAACCAACACAATGGAAGTCAGTTGGTTGTACTAGCGCATCACCACGCTATCAGTGCACCAGGATTCTGACTGCACGCTAACGACTGAATAATACGCCAGAATGTAAGCTGCACTAAAGAACGTATCCTAACTGAGCTCCGTTGGACTGTTTCATCTACCAAAGATCTACAGGGTCTTTTCTCCACTTTCATATCTCTCTCTGTTCATCATCTTCTTTGTTTCATAGACACACAGACGTGCACTGTGCTGGACGGATGCCCTGTGCTTACACCGAAGCTCAGCCGCTCGCAGAGTTTTTAAGTCCGACATTGTGTTTGTTCCATCATCCTTGATTCTTCACTCTCTCAACTGCGCACTTCATTTCGAGACCTCGTCATTATCCTCTTCCATCTCAAACTTACCGCGACACTCATTAATCTCAATCGGCAACCATGGCAAATCCCGAGTATATTTATTGCACTATCTGCGGCATGACCTTGGGCGATGATAACTGCGTCGTCTATTCTGGCCCTCACTGGCCAGGAGCCGATTTCCATTCTCGGAAAGTCTCGGACCAAGAGCTTACCCGCTACGAAGCCGAGGCTGAAAGTCAATACGGCAAAGCAGCACTTCCTACTGGGCAAATTGTCTATCCTCCAGAGGCTTATGACGAACATGAACGGGATGAACATCTGCCAGACGGTGTCGCTCCAGCAAAGATGTATATTGCGGTCCATCCAGCTTGCGAAGATATGGCCAAACGCGTAATCGAGACTTCATCCATTGCCAAGGTTCATTCAATCGGTGATCTCTGGTTGGCTTTAGAACGCCGTTGTGCTGGTTATCTCCACTGGGCATGGCAACAGCAACCTAGAAGACGTGACGAAAGATTTATTCCTCCCATTCCCTACAACACGGTTGATGAGCCTGGCCTTCACGGCTATTATGCCCCTCTTCATTGCCTTGAACATTGGGGCGACGAGTGGGAAGGATGGGTACATATACTTTTCTGCACCAAACTTGGAAGACCTGGACTAATACAGTTATAATAGTGGGATGAGAATCCTGTCAACATACCCAACTTAACCACCGACTTGATGTCGAACCTCGAGAGAGTTGAACCCACCCTTGCCCCAAAGCTTAAAGAACTATTGGAACTTTCACCAAACGAGATCAAGAACCACATAAACACCTTTGTGCAGGACGGAGAATTCTCGCTTGATTGCAATTATCTCATGCCTCAGTCCATGTGGGCGGAAGTATTCTTCCACATTCCCTTCCTCTGGGATCTTAACATCGATACCGTGTACAAAAAGACAGGGTCAAGCAAGGATGACCTGGAAAGGTGGAACTGGGAGAAACTCACAAGGCAGGTTATGAGCCGCGCGGAGATATCGCACGATGTGAAGCCCTGGGTTGACGATGAGGAGGCGTGGGATTATTCGGATGTTGGACTCAATGTTCCTGGCGGTTTCGCAAATCGCCGCAGAATCTGGCAAATACTAGAGGAGCTGCATCCGGATGTTGCGCTGTGGAGGCATCAGGATTGTAGGTGGTGATTTGTTGAGAACCATGTTTTAAGAGCATAGCACATGATTCTATAGTGGCCTAAACATCCCTACAGTTTAAGTAGTTAAAGATGACCACGTTGTGTTTTTATATGTACCTAAGTCACTCCAAGATGCTATAACTTTTAAGAGTCAATATGGTCAGATCGTGAAACAAACTCTTTTCCACTCCGTGTTGTAAGCCCCGTTTTTCAATTATTGTGGCTTGTCGGTGATATCCGCGGCAATTGCAATGTTTCAGTCAAAACGTTTTTGTCGGGAAGATCCCTACCACTGAAGAATAGCGGCCGTTAGTTTGCGCCTGTTGGTTGCTGTCTTTTGTGAGTCAGTTGTCCGGTGTAGATTGTGTTTTTTTTTGTAATGGAACTAGCTGGGATCATGCTTAGTTGACGGACAAGGGACTTCCAGCCTTATGCGCACAGAAGATCTCCACAAGGTAGCCTAGAAGACACGCCGACCTAGAGAAGTAGTGCCGAAACCCCTCAGGCTGATCGCTGCACAAGCTTGTCTCCTACAAACCTCCACAACATATCATGAGCTACAGTCCGCGAAGTCCAAGCGCAGAGGGACAACAAAAGAAAGATGACGCTGCGCGGAAAGAGCGCGTACAGCAGCTTGTCAAATTACCCAACCCTAGACCACGAGCTTTGACGCCTGACGCTACGTGTTCAAAAGCTCCAGTGGCACGTTTTCAGGAGTCTTGGCAGTGGTTTAAGATACCACCAAATATACGCAGGGACATCCTTCGACAAGCATTTGGAGATGGACGTCTTCATCTTCAATTAGTCCATGGCTGCCAAGAAGATACTGCCGCTGAATCAGATCGACAAGGCTGGCGATGGAGAAGCTCGAGGTGTTATCGGTTGTCACAGGATGATATCACACAAAGACATGCAATGACAAATGGTGGTCTTCCCGGACCATGGTCGGATGAGTGTCATTTGGATAGCGCGCCTGTTGGTATAATGGGTTGGCTTCTATCTTGTCGTCAGAAGTAAGTCTAGCACCTCTTCGGAACTGACTTAGGTTGTTCCAACGATGTTGTGAGTATCAAGGTTGACAGACGCACAGCTACTCAGAGACGATAGATATACTCTATTCGACGAATGTGTTGATCTTGAACGGGCAGGCAATGATGATTCATCTCCATCAATTGATACCGACACAAAGGCTTGAGACCGTTACGTCTCTTGAGGTTAGATGGTATCTCAAAACACGCTTTACATCATGGGACGACACGATAGACAAATTGGATGGAGATCATCTAGACTGTGTCTTCAATCAGCTATCATCGCCCTACTTCCCAGCACTGCGCAACCTGTATATCACACTCGAAGATTCATCCCAAGCCCGTCTATCTATTGATGCAATAGAAGACTATAAGGATATTATTCTCAAACACCTTGACGACTTCTCACGACGAATGAACCACTTGAAACAGTTCTCCTGCGCGTTGCCCTCCACCTTCTTTGAGTATATCTACCACGAAGCGACGGAAGAAATTCGAGGAAGATCTGCTATAGAGTACGAGTCATACCGACAGGTCTGGCGTGACTCCTATGGTCAAATGACAGTTGTTCGGATACCGTACATTGATAACTATCCTGGCCCGCCGCATCATATACTTCAGGACAGTATGGTTCAGGACAGTATGGCTGGTGGCTATTGGATCCTTGAGATACCTGGTACGAACTGAGATAGTTGATGAAGTAGTCAGTGTCGTCATGGATAAAGATATTTTAATGAGACCTCTCCAAGGGGATGTAGAATCTTGCTAGAGTGATCATGACAGTTTGGTATATAAGCGAACAATGCAGCCTCAGCAGAAGTTGGACCTACTACTTCGGGCGAAATCGCTCAGTGTTGGGCCGAAAGGTCCCAGCCGGAGTATTATATACTATCTAGTGGGCAGGGCAGCAGAAAAATGGCCTCCCAAGTTTTGAGGTATAAAGATAAGTAGTCTGAGAACCATGATCTAAGGGGCGTGATCTTGCCGATCGTAATGCTAGTCGGCATTGTGTACGAGACCTTTGAAAGTGGTTAGTTATGTGCAGCAAGAGACCGGGATTAATTGACTAGTAGTCAGTCGTGGTAGGCTAGGTAATGGTAAGTAGATGTCTTTGACTTGTGTTTGGCTTGCCAGTTGACTGGGGTTGCAAGAGGAAGAAGTTGCTGCTCTAGAGAAAATGAGGAATCTAGGTATGAATTTATGGTCACTTAAGCTTTCGCCCAGGCCTTCTCAATTTCCTCTTAAGTTTTTAACAAAGGTTAATCTGTCCGCGCAGATCAAATTTTTAATATAATTCAAATTAAAGGTTCTCTCAAGACAAGGTTTCTTCCACGGCGTAACTCTTACGGCATGAACCTTATAATAGAGGTTATAAAGGAAGCTTCTGTCACGCTGAAGACAGCAGTAACTTCTTCCTCTTGCAACCTCAGTTAAAGTCAGTAGGAACCTAGGTATAACCTAAAGATAATTAAAATCATAAGGAATCTAAGCATAACCTAAAGATAAATAAAATCATCTAAGGAGCATAAAGTGGTCTAATAATTTTATCTCTTATAATTCTGTCTTCATTGGTAGCTACCTAGCGGCTATCTTGACTGCCTGCCTACAAGACCATTCTGTATTCGTAGCGTGTTATCACTTCTTGGCCTCTTGTTTCTTCTTAATATCGCTGGCAATAGTTTGGGCGATGTTATAATGGTCTCTTTTCAGCGCCCATGCGAGAGCGTTGTTCTGACTGTTATCTGCCCGTCGCGGGTCAACAGCGTCGAATTTGAGAAGCCGATCGACAATTTCCGAGTGCCCGTTCTTAGCAGCACATGAGATAGGGGTTCGGCCATATTGGTTCGGGGCATCGACCGTATCCTTGACCGTCTGAATTTCAATGAGCCAGTCGAACGCCTGGACATCACCAATTCTGCAAGCGTGGTGGAGAGCGGTGTTGCTGTAATCGTAAGGGTCTTTGAAGGCAGGGTCGAGTCTCCCGATCTCGACAAGCAGCTTGACGATTTCGAATTTACCGTGGCGGGCGGCGAGGTTGATGTAGCCGACGTCGACCGGTGAAGCATCTGTAGAGTCTTGTTAGCCCAAGTGTGTTGCGGTGCTCAAGAAAACTTGCCAGTTAAATTGAACCAATCGTCGCCGAAAGAGACAAGGGCCTTGACCATCGGAGCACTGGTATTGATGATTGCAGATTTCAAACACCTGTGCCCGAGCCGATCGACGTTCAGAGCGTCCTGAATTCCGGGGTTGCACAAGAGGAGAAGGAAAAAGTCACTGTCGTTATCAGAAGCGGCATTGAGAAGAAATTTTGGGTCTATTTCTAGCGGCGTCATGACGGCGGTCGCGAGTAAGTTGAGTGATGCTGGGTAGTATTGTTGTTGAAGCAAAGTTGGATGAAGAAGCAAAGTTGGATGGAGATGTCAGTAGAAGGAGGTGGGTAGGCAAGCTACTTAGAGCATAAGAGACAAAATTAGTAGGTTACTTTATGCCCCTTAGACTAGAGTTCTTGGACTACTTATTTTTGTAACCTAATACTTAGACTAGGGTGGCAGGAACGTTGGTCTCCTAAATCTTGGCACAGTCTCAGTAGCATAAACTGCCCTACCAATTTCGTCTCGTATTCTTCCAGCGGCCAATTTTCAATACCCCAGGGAAGGTGAGTGAACCCTCCTGACCTGATTAATCTGCATCAAGAATCCCAATCACAGTGTGGTCTCTTCATGCTCCAATCCCGCATCCTTCGCCTTCTTATCCGCCAGCTCACACAAGAACTTAAACTCATCACCACTGACTTGACTCACACTAAGTCTCGACTGCTTCAACAGCTGCATCGTTTCCAATGGACCACCAGCCTTTCCCAGCTCTTTCAACTCCTTGAGACCAATCTGCACGGCGAACTTCTTGCGGAACTCGACATGCACCAAATCCCAGATGGGCTTCTCCTTGGTCGACTTGGGATCGTAATATGGAGCGCTTGGTTTACGAGCGGAACCTGGAAAGAAATGTTAGAGGAACTACGAGACAACTTGTGAGATGGATACGTACGGTCTTCTGAGAATTCCTTGACGATTTCCATTATACCGACTATGCCTGGTTCCTTGCAGTTGCTGGCGTAGAAAAAAGCGAGATCACCAGCGTTCATTTTCCTCATGTTATTTCGCGCTATCAATTGTCAGTCTTCTTTCTCTTCTCGTTCAATCCAGTGATCGTACCAGCGTAGGCTCGAATTCCTACAGTCATGTTAGTACTTGACTTGTCAAAAGATCAGAGAGAAACTCACCATCCCATCCTTCAGGCTCTGTCTTGGCCCGCAAATCATCAATCGAAAACTTGACATCGACGCCATTTTCGATGCGCGTCTCGGGCTCAGCTTTCATGAGCCAGTACCACTGTCCATCATGTTTAGGCGCATCGGGATTTGTCGTGGGGATGGAGCCGATATCTGGGTCTTCGGATTCAGCGCGCGAACGAGATTGGTTGGGTTCTTGTTTCTTGGCGGGTTTCTTTGACTTCGCGACCTCTTTTTTGTCCGGTGTTTGTTGCTTTGGTGAAGGCTTTGGCTCGTCTTCTTGTATCTTTGTGGGCTTCTTTGGCTTTGGACTTTGTTTTACGTCCTGTTTCTGTTGCTTTGGCTTGTTGTCTTGCTTCTTTGCTGGTTTCTTTGTTGGAGCTGTCTTGGTCGCTGGAGCTGCTTCAGGTTCTGGTTGGCTTTTGGATGCAGCTTGTCGCAGAGATCGTCGCTTTGGCGCAGTTTCTTCGCTGGCCTCGGGGGCACTTCTTTTTCGGGGCGGCATGATGTAATGGGCGATATGTGCGTTGGGAAATGTGTTGGATGTTTTTGTCAGAGGTTCTACACGCGACGCGTCGGAGTTGGGGCGTACTGGTGCACAGCCACATATGTGATTCCGCCACAACCATGATGGTGAAGCAACGGCTGCAGGGTAATAGCATGATCAATTTCAGCGACTTTGAACACGATTTCCTGCATCACGGTTTCATAATGCGAAAAGTTTAAATCGATCATGTAATTTGAAAGATTTACTTTTCTCTGTCGATGCGCTTGGGCTGAATCTTTGCGTTTAGGTCCTTCAATCTGTTTACTTGGTGAAATTTGTAATGATGCCGACACTCAGATACAGACAAATTCATTTGGACTCAGGTTGTTCTTCAGTTATGATGTTATAAATCAATGCCATATTTATGCTTAAATAATATCTCTGCTGATATGCAATTCCAAAAATGCAAGTGATGTTTCAAATCGCTAGTCCATGCCCATTGTTGCGTCCTGCTCAAAATGCTGTCCACCATAATGCATCATTCTTCACCCACTCGTCTGTTTTATTCCCACGCTCTTTCATCTCGTTTAATGTTTCAACAGCCCGATTGTGTTGAGTTTTTGCAGTAATGTATTGTTGTCGGAGGACAAGATATGTGAGGCCATATGCAGCTGAATAATTTGTTAGTATTGGCTTTTGAGTGAGGAATGGATGGTGGGCAACATAACATACCTGCTGCTGTTGTGACAAGCGCTGCAGTGGGTAATGAGCGGGCCAGTCTCGCTGTGAATCTGGGAGCTGGGGGCTGATGGAAGTCAAAGCGGGGAAGAGCTGATCCGAATGAATTTGTTGTCATTGTGAAGGTATTGATTTGTTTGTGTGAATCAATTGAAGTGTGTTTGTTTGTTTGTTTGTTTGTGTGTTTGTATGATTGAATTGTGTCTGATATGGATGTCTAAGTAATGGTTGAACAGAGACTGTTATATACTCATCTCTGGTCGGGTCCTCCCGATAATTCATCACATCATGTTGTTCACAGGACGTTTTTAGTGGGGTCAACTCGAACGGTAACTCTGCTGAACATTTTGTCATGTGGCGTGATTCAACTGCTGACAATCCCCAGTAACAGTCAGGGGTACGTACCCCAGCCACTAAAGTACCCCAGAGGTTCAATCGGTAAACAACCCACTGGACTAAGCTTACTATTGAATTGTACAGATAAAAACGGTTAACTAAAATATTGACATGTCACCGGAAACAGGACGGTAATTTCCCTGTTGTATTTAATGAAACCTTTTGTAATGTGGCGTGATTCAACTGCTGACGATCCCCCGCCAAGAACTAAGCCTCGTCAAGTGCCGAAATGCAATCATACCATGGCCTGACTTTTTATCATTGCCGTCATTTATTTAAAGTTGGCACTATAATTGCAGATCTTCACACGATTGGCAGCAGCATAATGGCCCGAGCCGCGGTTGATTGCGCTACGTCTGAGCCTTGGTAGTACAAAGCAATGACCAGCCTTAAAGCGAAACAGATCCATCCCTGTCTGGAAATTTGATAACGATAGCTAAACACCCAGCCCTGAAATTCAACTCCACATGTTGAGCCAACCACTCAACAAAAATCTCCGAATTCTCCTGGAAGTACGTATATCCCCTCATCCTCAGCGTCCCATCCCACCGCAAGTCGCTGGCCATGCTTGATGCAGATAAACACCAGAAGTGCAGTCAGATGTTTCATATACCACCATACCTGCCAGAGAACTCGAGATCCTATCTGCTCTCTCTCCCATAGGTAAGCTAATAAGGTTCCCGATGATGGTTTACAAGGACCTGCGTATACGCGGAATGTGGCGAGGAAAATAGTCAACAAATGGTCCAAAGTACGAGGCACCATGTTTGAGTGTTATGCAAGATGAGCTGGAAGATAGCAGAGTCATTCACCGCGATCGGGGCATAGCAACATTTTGTACCAAGTTTCCGATTGACCATTCAATCTACACCAGCTCCTGAACTAGACCATTATTCTCCAGCTGAAGTTAAATACCAGCAAGCCAATTAGCGTTGCGTCCAATAGTTGCATACACTATTAAGAAAAAAAGAAACAACAAAAAAAAGCTCCACAACAGGGGCTTATTCAGACATACATACTCTACCATCAAGACTCCCAAAACCCTGAATCATGCCGTTCGCCATTAATTGAGAAGCGCTTGGGAAGAAAAAGCTCAGGCATCTTCACCGTCACAGTTGATGTCCTCTCACACGCACAAGCCGGCTTGGCCCAAATCATGCGTCCAACGATTCGACCCCCTTGAACAAGCACCGCCACTGCATCTTTCTGTATCAGATGATATTGCAGACTAGGAATACGATATGCCCTCGCTCCTCGCATCTCACTCGGCAGGACAAAGCCACCAACCTTGTAAGCGAATATTTCATGACAGCCTGTGCAGGTTATACCAACGGTGTAATCATGCGGATAGCAGTGTGAAGTCCCGTCGCCCGCATCATTCGCACCCAAGATACTTTGATCCCACCCAGGGTGAGGTTTGGAGAAGTACAAGGCGTCTGCAAGCCATTTGGCGTTGTACTCACCGTCCATTGGCCAGCGAGTTAACTCAGGCCAGTTGTAAAACTTTGTTAGAGCTTGCTGAAGAGGCTCTGCTTGGTTGGTTTCTTTTAGATGGTCCATGATCACCAACGGCCTTAGTCCATGTGTTCGTTCCATACCCGCGACGAAACGTTCAAGGTCTGGCCCTTCAATGCCCAGCACAAGCTTCGCGGCATGAGAGAACTTTGAGAAGACAACCCTGTCATACTCGGGTCTCCTGACGATTGATACAATCCCGATCTCCACGAGCGGCAGAGATATCAGATTGTTGGTAGTGTCAAAGTGGAGCTCTTCGCTGAAGTTGGAGGCGAAATCTCGTGCTCGAATTGCCAAGTAAAAACATCGCAATTGGCAAACTCAGACCAATGACTCGGCCCCCTAACCTCAATTGCTCCCAAATAAGGCGTCATCAGTAAGGGAGACATGTCTTTCCGCATCAAGCACTCCCAGGCAATCCGATAATACTCTCTCTTGAAGTCCGAACCCACCAGACTCGAATGACCTACTGGAACAACGATCCCTCTCAGAGCGTGCAGGAAGTCCATGCGGTCTCTGCAGCCTCTCTTGCAAAGGAGAACTGAACCCATGGCGAAGTTGACCATTCCGAGGGATTTGGCCAATCGCAATGTTGATAAACCCAGGCTACATGGGACACGAGTTTTCCCCATTTCTACCTTTCGCTCCAAGACGTGGACAGACCCATAATGCATTGTTTCTTCGACCCAGACTGAATAGAGACGGTCTATGAACGCCGCATCATTATTGTCGGCGAGATAATTGCCGGTGCCTACCATCATTCTTACGCGACCACTTCTGATAAGCTCCATTGCTGTCCAGATGCGTGAGAAGTATTTTGAGTTGCAAACTTTGACAATAGCGTTCAGTCGTTCAGTCGTCCGGCTTGCGGAGTAAAGATGCTGAATTGATTCTGGGCTTATGTCACCCAAGTGAAGAATGGTGGTTCCTGCCTATGCCAAATTCAGAAACTCAACACCGTTACACGGTATCGTCGATTGGTGGAATAAGTTCCACGGATCAGTCTAACTTATAATGTCGCGAGTGCTTCAAAGCCAGATAGAGTATGTCTCACTAAAAAGTTTGACAAAGAAAGTGGCGAGCTGAAATGTCGACACAAAGCAAAGATACGGTGAGGACTTTCTACCTGCTGTTCTATTAAAAACAGAATATCGTGCATTGGAGGCTGAGACAATCTTCCAAGAAGAGCATTTCCGTCACTGAGACGTGCATTTACAGGGGTTCAGGCGGGAGGGCCTCAATTATCGAGAGGGGTATATCGTTAGAATGGGCGCAGATAGCCTGAGAGACGAAATAGTTTGGTCACCTTATGCGAGTTTAGACTACCACTTAGCCTTTTTTTATTTTGGCGCACTGAGTCTTCCTTGTGTTACTCACCTGTAGATGGTGCAAGCTGAGCTTGATACTGAAATATGCAGATGAAGTTGGTGACTCCAATTGGAAAAGGCGGGGGGTTATCCTTTCTCTGTCGGGAGATATGAGCTCTATATAAGACCAGCGTGTAGTCATGTCCAGTACATCAGTTCCCACCTACACAAATTCCTCCACAGACTATATCAACCTTCAATATGCCAGGGTGCCTCGAAGGTCTCCACGCTATTGCCACTCATATCGTGAAAGGTGTCGAACAAGATGCGCTAGTCAAAGATATCGAGAAGCGAGCCAAAGATGTCTTCACCAGGGAGGTTGATTCTGCTCCCGAAACCCGCATCTTCTACAGCAGCAAAAACCCTACTCCAATCATCACCATGAAAGACGGAAAGTTCTCAACAGTTGAAGCAATGGCTATTGAAGCCGGAAAGATCTTGGAAGCTGGTACTCTCAAGGACGCCAAGGCTGCAGCACCCTCCGTCTCGAACCCAACTGACATCGGAGGCAATTGCATCGTGCCTGGCTTTGTGGAGCCTCACCTTCATATCATTACCTCAGCAATGTTGGATAAGTTCCTCTTGAACTGTGACCCGCTCAATCCAGAGATTGGCGGTACTTTCAAAGGTACAATTGAGTTTCTTCGAAAAGCCGTCGGGAATCTCGAAAAGGGTGCATGGCTGCTTGGATATGGCTATGATCCTTCTCGATTGGAACCACATGAAGGATCGTTCAGAGACTTGACACCGGATCTGTTTAAGAAGGAGAATCTGAATGATAACCCTATTCTGATCATTAATGCCTCTGGTCATATTGCCTACGCCAATTCCCTCGCCTTGTCTGCAGCCAATCAGCCCGAACCTGCTTCGGGAGTTCTTATCGAGCCAGCTGCGTTCCAACCCATCATCACCAAAGCACTACCAAGTCAATTGATAAAGTCCTTGGATATTATCGAAGGTCTATTCAATGTCTTGAAACAATGGAGCGCCAAGGGATTCACAACAGTCTTTGACGCCGGTGTCGGGCTCTCTATCCCCGAACTCGATGCTCTCATACTGAGCGCGTTGGCGGTATTTGCACCACTTCGAATTGCCGGAGCAGCTGCAAACATG
Source organism: Fusarium sambucinum (assembly GCF_050947815.1). Taxonomy (NCBI): domain Eukaryota; kingdom Fungi; phylum Ascomycota; class Sordariomycetes; order Hypocreales; family Nectriaceae; genus Fusarium; species Fusarium sambucinum. The sequence continues at coordinate 182,660 of NC_139292.1, forward strand.
ACACCTGGTGAAGCTGAGAAGACTGTTGGAAAGGGAAATATGCCGCCAGGCGGCGCAACACCGTTAAAGATCAAGACCATCAAGCTCTGGATGGATGGATCAACTCAAGGCTTCACGGGTGCTCTTGAGGACCAATACAAGAACGAGCTGCTGCCGGAGTACTTCTGGGGGGCACCGTGGGGATGGGCGCGTTGGAAAGTCCACAAGACGTGCCATATCACACCTTTCACACAGTTCGACATTTTCGAGGAAATGAAGAAATGGGCAAACAAGGGTTACCAGTTGATGGTTCATGTCAATGGCGATTGCGCTTCTGAAGTGGTGCTCGATGCTTTTGAAAAACTCCAGGCTGACATGCCCGACTCCAAGGTTCGACATCGACTGGAACATTTCACCGTTACTCAATCAAAGCAAATCGAACGTGCTGCCAAGCTCAATCTCTATGCCAGCCACACAATCGGACATGTCAAGTACTGGGGCAATACCTTTGACAAATACATCCTTGGTCCCGAGCGAGCAGGTCGCATTGATCCACTCCAGGACGACGTCAAGCATGGCCTTGTCTACTCGATGCATAGTGACTCTCCTGTGTCTCAGGCTGATGGACTTTCGTATGTTAGAACTGCTACAACCAGACTGATGTACGAGAAATCACCCAAAGAGCACCCGGAGAGAGTACTTGGGGGTGATCAAAGGGTTACGGTGGAACAAGCTTTGGCAGGCATAACCATAAATCCAGCGCGTCAAATACTTCTTGACGAAGAGATTGGGACGCTTGAGGATGGGAAGGACGCTAATTTTGTTGTTTTGAGTCAGGACTTGACTTCATCCTCGCTCGATCTTAAAGATATTAGTAGTGATTGGGTGCTGGAAACTTGGTTTAAAGGACGTCTACGTTCACCACGTGGGTAATTGGGGCTCTATTTGGGACTTGACAAAACGAGTTTCATTAACTGTACTTGTCATTTTCAGAGTATAGTAGGTTGAATAGAGATGTTAGAGTCGTCGAAAATAGGCCACTTAGAGACCACAGAGAAAAACATTTAATACCCGTCTGGACCATATCAAAGCCACCTGAAGTTCTACTGCATATGAAGAGCCAGCCAATCTATAAATACGTCCGGATTCTCTTGAAAGTATGTATATCCCTTCATCCTCACCGTTCCGTCTACCCAATGTAGTTTCTTGTCTTCCACAGTCAGTGAATCATACATAGCCTGTACATCACTCTCTTTTGTCAAAATATCTTCGCGTACTGAATAAATAAACGTCGGAACATGAACATTCTTCATGATCGGAATAGGCGATAGTTCATCAACGGTGAAGCTCGTTTCCATCTTGATCATCTCGTTCACCTCTTCAAACCGATTATCGAGTCCGAACATACCAAGGGCTTTCTCAACGAATGGGCGGTATGAGAGAGGCTCTGGGACTAGAAGACAGCGTACATCTTTGAAGACTTCTGGTCGACGTTCCATGGCGAAGAATGTAGCGATACCGCCAAGACAACGACTGAAAAGGCCGATGGTCATGTTCTTGGTGTCTTCTCGACTGCGAACATAGTTCAATGACCCAACAACATCTCTTGATTCAAAACGACCAGTGCCAGTGATGCCGCCATTCGCTTGTCCACTGTTTCCAGAGTTCCTCATGTCGTAGGTGAGGACATTGTACCCAGAATCATGCAAGATCTTGAGATCAGGAATAAAATTGAGCTCAAAGTCATTTCCTGTGGCAGAACCACCGAGGAAAGCCTTCCATGGCTCTAGATGAGCGGGGTAACCCGATCGAGTACAGCGAAGGGGATGGTTGGCAATGATCAATTTGTCGGAGCCTGGCTTGGAGATGTACCATGCTTCGAGAGGAGTGCCGTCTTCAGAAGGGAAGAATACATCTTCGTACTCGAGACCTGCTTCACTTGGACGGTGGAGGAGAGGAGTGGGGATTTGATTGCGCAGGGGAGCGACTAGGCTTTTGAGAAAACCTTGTGTTTCTTCGGGAGTCATTGTGAGTTTTTCGTTCCGGGTTAAATTATTTGTAGTTTCGTGATATGCTTATGGGGGTACTGACGAGAGTGATTGAAACGATGTTTTGAGTGAAGACATTGGAGTCCGATACTGAGCAGTCTTTATATACTCATCTTTCGAGACCGAGACAAAGCAGACGCAAAATGGTAAACAATCTCGCTATATCCTCTTCTCCCGAATGTTGGGTAAGCTGACATGCATTTGGAAGGATGTGTAACAGACATTCTTCACAATCAGAATCTAAAGCAATTGGTCAGCGTGCCGCCAAAGCTCGATTAATTCGCTACTGTCACCCTAGGTGAGATAGCTGCAGAATCCATCGATCCTTTGCTGACAACGAACTTCCCCATTAGGCAAACAATCGAGAAAAGGGACTTAAGGATATAGAATCCCCGCATTCCCGTTATCTTAGTCATGATCATATTTTACTGTTAGAGCTATATTTTGATTGGGTATGTCGCTGTTGGGGGCTAGAGCTTGTAGAAGATAATGCATTTTCATAGGCTCGGTGTTTGGCAGATTTACCGAAGGGCTGGGCTTCAATTTCATGAATTTATTATGATTAACGAATCAATGATGACGTCAAAGTAGATTGAAACTAAACTGCGAGTAGTTTTGAGAACTCTCAATCGGCTTGTTGAAGATTCCAGCCCATGTGTTACTTGAACTCAAGATACTTAGATTTCCAAATTCCAATTATGTTCCGTTTTGTCCGAGTTGAAGGGAAGCCTTGAATGTTAAAGAATCCTCCCAGCCCTGATCGATGATAGAGTATATATTTGATTTCATATAAGCATCGTGCTCCTGTTCTTGCTCCCCATCAGGCCTCATTGGAATCTATTCCTTGAGGAAATCCTTGGCTATTTGCGAACTTTTAGTAGATATTCAACTGAATGAGATACCGTTGAACCTACTGATTCCACCGCCTATTTTGAGACCCTTCGGCCACGCTCGACGTTCAAGGTGTCCATGGCGCACAGCGCCGCCTACTTTTAGAGCAGTGCCAAACCAACCGCGAGATTCAAGGGACTCAGTGTTTGCCTGCCAGGTGTATTAGAAAACGGCTCAAGTGTAGTATTTTTAGACAAGTACTGACATGCTGAGTGGGAAGGGCAGATCCCACAGCAACGAGGGAGACGATGGCCAAGGACAGCTTCATGGTGTATAAAAAAGATGTTGATAGGATATTTGTGAGATAGTAGTTGTCGGAATATACATTATGAGAGATTTTATTGCCCTTTTATAATTATTATTTGAATCAGTAGGTTGGCTGAGTTAAGATAGGCCACGCTGTATGTTGAGTGACAGTCTATGTGGCTTGGCTGAATTGTCTTAGCAATATCAGCTTAGGCCAGCCTAGACCACGTTCAGCTAATGTGCGCGAAGCCACTGAGTAGTCGGTGTAAGGATGATTGGATGAAATGGATCTAGCGACCTTAAACTATTTCTCCACATGGGCTATATTTCGACACTATAGATTAGACTGGACCAAATAGCTAGACGCCAATGAAGGCGCATATGTCCTATAATTATGAGATAAGATTGCTTTGTCTATTATTTAGTACGTTGTCACTCTGAGTCTAGGATATGTGGCTCGTGTTAGCATTTGAATTGATTGGTTCACATCATGTTGGCTTGGTCAGGCGTTTTCACACCCAGCTGGAGTCGGTCTCTCCACAGACATAAAAACGGGATATCGAGCTCTTACCGTTCCCTTACATAGTTACTAGAATGACTAACATAAGCTATTGTTAGACTATTGAGGAACTATTCTTGCTAATTACAACATGCATTCGTACATTTTACTGTCACTGCCAAAGTAAGGCGGCTTCATTTTCACAAAGCTCAGGTTCTTAAGACATTTCATCGAATTTACCGTCGAATATTGGCTGAACTGGATCCTATCAGGCGCAAAGAAGATTGGTTTGTCTTTCCCTTAGACAGTCTGGAATTTCAGTTCCTGGGAGTTCAATAGACTCATGGCGACTCAAGCCCATAGCTCATAGGAGTGGAGATATTTCAATGACGAGTCAGGGGTTAAGAGGGTATATTCAAAAGGAATCTATAACTGTTGTACATATCTATAAGACTGACATAAAAAGATGTTACAAATGGTGAATGACGAAAACTGCGGTTGAAAACGACCGTTGTCCATCGGGTATCAGATCTGGGCTGAGGAAAAAGACAAAAACAAAGAAAAATATAAGACTATGGTAGCAAGCGACGTGGCCGATGAGTGGACTTAGTTGGTGTAATGAGCAACGTAAGCAACTTCCATCATGCTGCCATAGCCATCGCAAGTGTTTCCGTTGGGGTATCCAGGCTACACAATTTGTTAGTAAATGGTTAAGCATTTGCGGTACTTGATAGCTTACCCAAGTGCCTCCGACGGCAACATTGAGGATGAAGTACAAAGGACTGTGGCATAGAGAGTTCCAAACATTTTCGTCGTTGATCCTGGCACCGGTGATCTGGTGGAACTGTTGACCATCCATGAACCATGTAATGGTCTCATCGCGCCAGTTGCTCTTAGCTCGGTTGAACTCAACTCTCCAGGTATGCCAGCTCTGATCCGGGATGCCAATAGTATTGCCAATGCCAGTGCCTTCGTTGCAGATGCCACCGGGATAGACATGGCAGTGGACTGTTCCGTGTCCAGTGAGCTGACCATTGACTGTCTCCATCGCGTCGATCTCACCACAGGAAGGCCAGCTACCACCGTTGCGGAGGATATTACCAAGCATCCAGAAGGCGGGCCAGATACCTTGCTTGTTGTTGGTAGAGCATGTACCGAATCGGATGTTGGCTTCGGTACGGGTGATTTTGCCTGCTTGGGGAGTGAAAACATACTTGCTTTCAACACGACCAGAAGTCCAGCCGTTTTGAGCAGAAGCATCGCGCCATGGTACAAGCTGGAGAGTATCACCGCCACTTCGTTGGAGGTTGCGGGTAGATGAAGTGTAGACCTCAAGCTCTGCATTAACGTTGAGGTATCCTGTTATGATGTTCCATCTGCTTGTGTCAGGGAGAGTGCCGCTTGAGCCTGCAAAGGTATCCTGCCAGACTTTGGTGAAGCCACTATAGTTGGGGGCATCCCAGGCGACAGTGCCGAGAGAGAAGAGAGAAAAGAGAAGGTAGGATGGCTTAAACAACATGTTGACTATATTGGAGTAATTGGTAGAGTGTGTAAATGAGATGATAGTGGACTTGAACTAATTTGACGTCTTTTCAACTTTCATTTATATATAAATAGCGTAGGATTCTATTCCACTTTATCCTGGATATAGTCCGTGTCTTATGGTCTTGTCAGCAAGGATTATCAACAGCATGCGGCAATCTACAGGGCAATCTACAGAATTTTCCATCAGCCGAACCATGCCATCAGTTTAGAAATAAAGACCACGAGTTGATAAGCCAGGTTCATAATCTAACCATTGCGCTCGAACGGTAATTTTCGTACTCAAATTCGCGACTCATGGACTCTTTATGTGTCTAGAGATGACCAGAATCATAGTCACAGTCCAGTACTCGATGACCTATTGATCGAAAATACATCATTTTCCTGATCAAGTTGCGTGACCTATCACAGCGTTACATCGGAGCGTGCATGTCGCAGCTCAAAAAAATGTTTCTTTTTGAGCATTTGTCCGAAATTATTTAATGCGACAATTACCATTTCATCTAAAATTCAGCGAACCGAATTCCAACCTTATCTAGCATAAAGCCTCCGACAAATAATCCTACAATTTAACATCCTTGAGTTGATCCCCTGAAAAGGAAGCTAATTTGTGATTGCCGTTGAAGAGACCCAGATTAAATGTAACCTTCCATTCTGGACAGTCATATGGCCGCTTGATGTTCCGGTCCAATATAGACGATCCAATCACGGGGGAGGAATTAAAAAGTGACATGCTCATGAGTTTAAATGTGTTTGACTTCCGCGCGGGACTTTTCTAACATATTTCTTTGTGATCGCCCAAAAGAAGTATCGATCCATGCCAACTAAAACTTGCCCAAGGCCAAATCCAGAGAAATCAGACTAAGTCATGGTGTGATAGTGCAAAAAACACCAAAAACATACGACAGCGAGGATTCGCTGGTCATCACCGACCTAATTACTAATCCGCCCCTTACCAACTTATCTATATAGGAGAGCGAGCGGACGGGATCCCGTATTTTCCACTACGTTTGGTCATATGTGCTTTAAATATATTTAATATTATTCTACACGCTATGACCTTTTAAATCATATTTACTTTAATGTATTCTACTAACCTCAAGCTTCATAAGGAGGAAGATAACCTAAAGCAAGCTACTGCCTGAACATTGATTATTTGCTTTTGCATCAAGAATATAAACGTAATTAAATGCCAATTGATAAATTATCATCCCGCTATTATCCTAGTAATATGAGAGAGAGAGAAAGAGAGAGAGAGAGAGAGAGAGAGAGAAATTAATTATTTCTACAACAAACGTAATAAGACTTGGGGAGCTGAGCTATCATCCAACTCTTTTTCAAGGGCCATGCTTAATGCTGTTGATGTAAAGTCGGTAAGCGGTATGATTTTAAAATAGTCAGCTGCCTAATTTGTGAATAGCAACAATCAATGTCCATTCAATGATCTTTGAGATTTCTTGCACTTACAATCGCAATGCCAATAATATCCATTGTTGAGTATCTCTCACGTATCTCCTGGACCTCCCATTGCTGCCTTTTCTCTTTAATTGATCGTGTTTCTGAATTCTGAGCTTGCCGCCAATAGTCTGCCTCATGGAAGTTATCGAAGCATCCACAACAATCCATGACGTCTATCAGAGTCTTTGAACGAAACTTGAATTGCATTGTTATTGTGCATGCAGCAAAAGTGACATAAATGTGGCTTGCGATACTTACTTTTTTTTTTTTGTTAATTTCTATACTTTACTAGCAAATGCAAGCAAATGCAAGTCCAAGCCTCTCAATAACTCTAATATTCAATAAAATATCCATATAGATTATAAACTCATTATTTTAAAACAAGGTTCTCTTAATAACTGAATTTCCCACCAAGAATATACGTAACTATCAGGGCAATAACCAAACTCTATAATGAGGGTTATATAGAAGAAGCTTCCGAGCTGTACGCACAGTAGCTATTTCTTCCTCCTGCAATTATCAATCCACCAAAATCCAAAGAAAAGTCAGTGCAGTCAAAGCAAAGATAGTCAATGCACTCACTCACACAGTCAGTCAATCGTGGTCCCCTTTGATCCATAGCACTAATCGTGTCGCAGATGCGGTACATCTACCCCCCGGTCGTCCGGCTAGATCATTGCGATACTTACTGGAACCGGAATCGTATAGTCATCGCCATCTTTTCTGTTGTAGACTTGTTTAATGTAGTCTTGAATTAGAGGGAGCGCTGAGCAAAGAGCAGTGTCTAGACTCGTAAACCATTGAGCCTGGTTCTGGTCTCCAATCTCGGGTTATTTTTAAGGCTCTTCTTACCGACTTTAATAAGGACATTGTCTTCGCTCTGGACCTGTATCCTTCCTTCCTTTTGCCCACGCTTATCAATCACCAATTGAGCTTCGCCGCTGCTTGCCACAATGTCAACAAAGCTGCTACCATGACCTTCCAACAAAACCAGAATAGCAGTATGCCCACCTACGCCAACATGCTGGCGAGGGTAGGCCTGGCGACAAGCATACATAACACACAGAACTAAAAAGGACCGCCTATTTAGACACTACGTGAGATCATCATCAACATCAGAGACCATGTCACTATAGCCAATAACAGAGCGATGAGTCCCCGCAGCCTCTAGTCTCACATAGACCACGCAATCGCGCAAAGCAGCAATGAACATAGATAGAAGATCAAGGCAGTATCCTCCAATCAGATCAGGAGCGGCGACTTGAGTATCAAGACGGCCACTTCAGCGGACATGGTCGCGCTTAGACAGTTTGCAGAAGATTGGGAACAAAGTATCGGAAACGGTGCCACCGTACGCATTCCGACAAATCAGTCACCGGAAATCTGACTGTACCATTCCACAGCATCCCGCTTTTATTTTCATATGGAACCTGAATTTCAAACATCTGCAAAGAGGACGAATAGTCCAGCTTCCACAAATCCAATAAGTTTAAATTCGACTTGGCATAAGTGATACTTAAGAGGTTCAAGGCGTCGCTAACAAGGACCTTATTTCTAGACATTGCAGAATATAGTAATATTCTTCATTTCCACATTATTCTGAGACTGGGGCGTATGGATGTTGGGGTTAATCGGTCAAAGTCATAGGGCCCAAGTGTAATCCATCCATAATAGAGTATCATCAAAGGGTTAATTACTTTGCTCGCTCGTGTCCACTGATACCTAGAATTTTGACTAGACATTGGAGTGGCCGTTGCAGTTCCAGTGTCCTATCTTCGAACAAAATTAAGTCCACCAGATGTCCTAGCGTGGCTAAGGTGTGCGAGATGGGTAAAGACTGCGGTTATAAAACAAAAGAAGGGGAAGCGAATCTAACAGCAAGTCTAACTGCTCAAATATTCTGATCGTTTTAGAGTTGTACAATACGGACACTGGTATAAAAATAGATATTCCCATTCACGGAGTTATGTACTGTACGTCTGCCTCATATGATTAAACGAGCCACAAACTACTAATAAAACCATCATGAAAACCATTAGCTAAAACTCAGTGCGGAACTTCGAGCTGGTCCTGATTTTCCTTCCAAACTTATATAACAACCACGTGACAGGGGCTAGGGCGAGGGCTATAAATCCAAGAAGCGTGTTTCCCCATCCCAAGCCAAGCTCATTATAAAGGTTCAAGCCGCCCAAGGGCAACAAAGCCCCAAGCAAACTTCGCAACACAGCATTGGCAGCAGTCACTGAAGCTGCGTATTCAGTGAATGCATCCACCAGATAGGTTTGAGATATCATAAAAATGCCGATCATGCCAAAGCCAAGAATAGATGTTCCTATCATGGGCACGATCCAGTGCAATCGTTCTTCGGCTGTCCATCCGTATATGATTAGTCCAATTGGAAGACACAGCGCAGTAGGAACAGTTAGTCTCAAGTCAAGTCGTTGTTCCGGTGAGACTGGGATACCCTCAAGCTTGGCCTGTCTTATCAGCTTATCGGAAAAGAATCCCACGAAGAATAAACCCAGTAAGTTACCCACTCCACCAGCAATGAAGGAAAGACCTGCTCCTGTAGAGCCGAATCCGTATATATCCTTATATACGAACGTAAAGGTTGTAAAAAGCAGGTAGAGCATTCCGTAAAGTGTCGCAACGTACACGCAGACCATCATTACGATGGGCGAAAAGATGAACATCCTAACCGGCCGGGTGATAGTAGCGAGAAGCACTTCCCGAGGTGTAGCTTTTGTGTCTGTCGAACGATAGTTGTCGTTGCCGGTTGCCTTGCGTAATTTGGCCGCTTTGCGCTCAAGAAGGACAGGGGCATATGTTTCGCGAAGGATCAAGAATGATGCCAAAACAGCGACACCAGCCTAGAGACGCAAGTTAGCCACCAATGACACATTGTTATGCCAATAGTACAGAAGCTATTACATACCACAATAGTTGTGACCCAGAACACCCATCTCCAACCTTTAGCTTCAATCAAAAATCCAGCGCATACTGGACCAACGACAGGACCTAGCATTGGGCCTAAAGACCAAACTGCCATAGCTGCACCTCGTTCCTCGGCGGGTACCATGTCAGCTATAGAGCCGCTCCCGCATGTAACCACTGCAACGCCGACGAAACCGGATAAGAAACGGAATGCCATTAGCATTCCAACATCCTGGGATAAGGCACAGTCGACTGTGAATAAAACGAACAACGAATTACACACGTGATAAACGGGTGTCCGACCATAGATTTCGCTTAACGGGGCCATTAATAGTGGTCCGAATGCAAATCCGAGGACGAAAATCGATACTATGAATGTTGACGCTTCGGTGCTAGAATTCTTGAACTCGGTCATAATTTCTGGCACACCTGGTGCCATCATCGAGGATGCTAGAGGACTAAAGATTTATCAGTATGGTGTCTGAGACATTTAGAAGTGACTTACGTCAAAAAAGTGATGAAAGAGAGGATTCCAATAATGCTCCATTTGCGACCTTTCGACCAATTCATAGGGTTCTCGGGGTCTTCTTCAATGGGTTTTTCCCATCCTATTATGCAACGATGGTCGTCATCATTGTAGCTGCCATTGTCATTCGCTATGATCGTGTTTTCTGTGCCTTGGGATTCGTTGGATGTCATCGTGCTATCGCCTACCATTGTCGCAAAATCGGTGAAAGGAGCTAGCAGATAAGCTTGAATAGACTTAAGGTGGTGAGTTCTAATACTTCGACGTGCTTTTAGGGGTTTTTAGACGATTGATTGACGTCCTGCGGCTTGCTGTATGCCCCGGATTACCGGGACCGAAATCGAGACCGGGACCGAAACCGAGACCGAGATCGACATCGTGATCTGATGCATGGAAATTTCCGATCTACATAACATGCTGCGCAGGCTGCGTCATGAAAAAATATTGCACGACGACATTCTTTCATACATCGCCTTTATGAAGTTATATACTACATGTCCAATCAATGCGTAATATCGGAAGATACGTAGTAGCGTATGTAATTCTAACCATCCTAATTGAAACAATGTACACTTTGGAAGATAGAGTTCGTAGTATTTACAAGGATATACAAGGGCTGTATGCTATAAGCGCCACTGGTTCAAGGATAAAGACAGTAGATTTGTATCACGTTTGCACTTGTGAGCTCAAGAGCAGGCCTTGCTTTTAGCACTGAAGCGATTCCGATGTTATCAAAGCACCTACATCAGATATATGCTTGTATCGATGCGCAGCTATTATAAGATGCGTAACATATCTTAGCGGGCTAATGATCGACTGTCTTCCCGATCCACTTGGTAGTATTCAGCCTGTATACCAGGGCACTAGAACGAGAGACCGAAACCGAGCAAGACGTCAAGGCTTAGAGCTGACGTGGAAGCCACGTTCCATCCAACTACCGAGACATAGGAACTATTGCAACGAGAGAAGTACTTAGTCGTATGGCTTATTCAACTGTACGCCATATAAAGTCTAAGTATAGACAAGCTCAAACTTTCAAACGAGATTCCAATCTATAAAACGGCTGCTTTTCATGACCAGATGGTGATTCAATCCACTACCCACTCCACTATCCACTCAGTCTTTGCTTAGGTCTCTCAGCTCTTTGTTTAAGCTTATTGCCCAAGAACCAACACAATGGCACACGCAACTGTTGTCAAGACCAGCTTCTTGAGACGCGTTTTCCAACCCCAATACAAACTACCAATACATATTGTCGGTATCATTGCATCCCTGACAGTCTTGATTCTTGGCCTGGTACGTCTTGTGCTGCGCAATCGAAATGGTCCGAGAACCAGATCTGGCAGCATGGCTCTTGGCATGGTATGTGATCGTCTACCAACAAATTAACAATAATCCCCTAACATTCGACAAGGCTGCCAAATCGATTATCCTCATTCTTTATCAGGTCCTAAGTCAGCATACCAAGTACTTCCGAAAATGGATGAGCTTCAAGGCGAACCTGATCCTCAACATTCTTGAAATCGTGTTCTGGTCGGCTGTGGTATTTATGACCATGCAGGCAAACACAGCTTCATGCAGTGGAGTCACATGCGCTCTGGGATGGGTGATTTTCGCTCTGGGCATCGCCATGTGGTTAGTGCCTCCCCTAATGATAATTGCCGAGTTCTGTGTCTTCTGTGTCTACTTGTGGTATCACGCTGGGGACGACGAGATAGACGACGACTAACTCGCTGTATTTGTAGTAAACTCTCATCATTCGCAGCTGGGATTTCTTGGTTCGAGTTCAGGGATCACAAGACGGCAATGGCAAGGGCGCAAGATGACACAACCACTTCTTCTTCTACAGCCGTTCCGATGAGCGAGGAAGGTACCAAGAGACAGAGCCAGGCCTGATTTTTATGGTCGAAGACAGTTTGGGGGAGAATGTTTATGGTTCAATGGTTAGGGCATGATTAGTTGATCATCGCATAGGTGTCACAATTTGGTCAATTAAAGTTATTATTAACATTGTTATTTGTTGAGGTGCTCAAGTTGTACTGTTCTATTTATAGAGACGCCCGTTACTCACTTGAACTAAATATCTTTCAGGTTCGGTTTCGCTTTCGGTCTCGCTTCGTATCTGACCAGTTCACTGCTGCCCCATCAATCGTTATACTCTTATCTTATTCAACTATCTAATAAATAGCTTATTAAATACTTTTTCTCTAGTCTTAATTATATATATATTCAAAAGAGTATTACCGCTGTTAATAGTCAGATTATATCTCCTCATTGGCTGCTATCTTGCTTACTTATGTCTAAAATCGATGACCTAGATCTCCATTTTTGGAGACACAGGTTATAAAAGAAGGCTATTTTTGAACAGAAGATAAAAACTAGACCAGATCGCGGGTTCTCTGATAGGTATGGTCGTATGTGTTTGAGGAAGCCGTCAGTTGTGCCTATATTCCGAGTCCCAATACGGAGGAAATGAATTGCTGAGAGAATCACATGAGCGTACATCGAAGCAGAAAATTGAGAAAGCCCACGTGAGGGATCTCAGCCTACAAAGGTTTGAACAAAATAGCTAAATGACGAGTTTAATACAAACTGGCCGCTGATAACATTGACTGAAGGGTCGGAAGTATTAAGAAGAATTGAAACTGTGGTTTTTGTAACGTACACCATGTCTTGGGGGTAGGCCGTCACTAACGGCAAATGCATCGAGGGTCAGAAGCCTTATGCATTGTCGTTCGATTTGCCAGTATTGTAGATATTTTAACAGTTAAAGGAACATCAGTGCCTAACTTGGATAGTGAAAAGTTGATAAATGATAACTCCCATAAATGACACGCGTGCAAGCAGTTGGTCTTCAACCGATGAGGTCAATATATTGCCGGGATGAAATAACCATCACAGCCACATACCCAAATCCTCGAGGGGTAAAGCGAGTACTAAAAGAGTGATCAAGATATCACAAAGATCGGTGCCTCGTCAAGAGACATCTTACCCTCGAGCTCGTCACGATTCCAAGACTGAAGTGTGTGCAAAGAGAAGATCAACGCTCTGCCCACGAACTGCCATGTCACAACATCACCACGTTCCGGATCCAGATCCCGCTTCCTCAACACTAAAAGGCTCTCTTCATCTGGCGCTTGAACAATCAAATCGTCCATCTTGACACCTAGGGGCGCGATGCCCACCAGCCCCCCTGATAACGTACCAAAGAAGGCCACCCCGCCGCTCGTGGCCGTTGCGTTGTCTCGCAACCTTGTACAAGGTTGCAAAAACGCCTCTGCGTCATCAGCATCCACTTTCACTTTTCCCTCACACTGCATATCGAATGGTGTATCGCAGATGGTGGCCCAGAGTAAGCAAGCGGTCTTGATCACGTTGACCGTTGCGTCCTGCTCTGGCTTGATGATATTCGGGCCAGTCAATTGATAATACATAACTTGCTCCTCGCCCCCGTCCCCTAAGACTGTCATGGTGAGATTGGCCGCGGGTTTCGTTGCAATGGAGGAACAGGCGTTTAACCGGCGAGAGAGTCTTTCGTCATCATCTAGAAGCTCTCTGACTTGATCGGCTGTGATATGTGGCGTTAGCAGAGATGCAGCTGGAAGCGACACGTCGGGATGGTAGTCTCCAGAGGCTATTACTAGCTGCCTGGCCTTCAACACTGCATAAAGAGTGGGAATGACAACATTGAGGAACAAACCCCAAACAACTTCCTTCTCTTCGAGGCCTGTGGCTTCTCCAGGCAACTGAACAGGGAAGTGCGTGGCTATTGTGTCGAAGGGAACAGCTTTGATGCGTAGTTGACTACAGTCATCAGATAAGCTGCAACTCTTTTCAAGTTTATGTCTCCTTCGAGTCAGCTCAACATCTCCCCAGGAACCTTGCTGCCATTGCCCTCGTTCAGGGAAGTTAGCAAAGTCAATCGCCCACGATGGTAGCAATTTGCTCGTTTCACCATGACGCTCTTTCCAGGTTCCAGACTTGCTTTGTAATCCAGAATCTTCATCACGACGGGCTATGAGATCAACCATATCAAGCACTTGAAACGTAGTTTCGCTTCGGATCGCCGAGTAAGTTGCCTGGGCAAAAACCTTGTACGGATCCAAGTTGTAATTTACCGGGATTAGGGTCGCTTGATAAGGATCAATAAGGCCCAGCATTCCGTAAACCATGTCTTGGGGTTTATAGCACTTTTGGGTTCGGAACAAGTTTTGCAGTGCGCCTAGACATGTATAGTTCAAGCCTGACATGCCGTGGAGGCTTAGTCGGGTAGCTGCAAACTTGAAACCCATGGCCTGTTTGAACGAGTCGGTCGCCTCGCTTTTTGTCTTTGCCCAGTCTAAGAGGAGTGCAATATCGCATTCAATCCAGTGAAAGCCAAAGCCGAACTGCAACCGCTTAGCGAGTAGATATTCCTGGACGATCCAGAGACGCTCATGCCATGGCGAATTCTCCTCAATAGCAGCGGCGAGGGCGAGGTGCCGGCCGTGTAGATAGTGCCGAATGAAATCACGCTCAGATCGAGCACTAGAAATAGCCTCCTTGCAGGCAAGGCGTCTGGTTGTGGGTGCGTTGATTGCATCATCAGGCCCAATCGTTTTGGCAGTTACGTCCTTGTAAACCGCCCGCCAGGCCTTAGACCAAAGCCTAGAGTCGAACAAGCTGCCCATCCTAATACCTGGATCTGGGTTCATGCTTGTGCGCCCTAGCCAGACATTGACGACTGCGGCATATCTGTATACGTCGCCCATGAGTGGCACTTGAATGTCCTTCTCCGATTTATTTTCTTGATTGATACAAATAGAGTCTATCCATATCGTCCGTATCTTTCGGCGGAAGCGGAGGCTTTGCAAAGCGGCAAACGCGTTGGGGGTAATTAGAAGTTGATGAGCTTCATTGATGGTAACGGGCGCTGTTGGAGGATCCTGACCCCATGTATATGACAGGGCTTCATAGTAAGGCCTTGGGTGTGTGTTCAATGATACTACGCGGAGCCTTGTCTTGATCTTTCCATTCTTTGGGCCTGGTAAGAGGTCGAGAATTCGAATTGAGCTTGGGCAATTGTGGTTTAGCTGTAAATGAGGCTCGGAATAAAATCCATTTTTAGATTTGGAAGCCATGAAGTTCTGCGAGTAGGACGGCTTTCATCTATTCGAACATGTTAAGGTAGTAATGAGAAGGACATTTACGAGTTCAGGCTACTTATGTTAAAAACATGTGTTGATCTGCCTCGTATTGCTTTTTCCTTCAGCTTGTTAGTGGCTTGATTACCCTGCATGCAGCATTGCTCAGCCGCAGTCACTAGCTCCCTGAAAATGACATCATAGCCCTTTAGCCCAACGTCAATTACCAAAGTGATACCTACAAGGCTGAGTGAGCGAAGGCTTGTATAATTACCCGAGTTAGCCTACTACGTAGCGGGCTTGAGGCTATGTCAGGGGTCTGCTAATAAATGGATTCACGTGGGTTACTTAAATGACCTTCTTGCACGGCGTAGTAGTATAGCCCTTTTCACTGCTAAAGTAAGCTTATTTAATTTGCTATTTTATCACAAGGTGCGCCGACTTATATTAAAGCTTTATGTTAATATATCATCAATAAGTAGAATTTATTAGGCCAAGCCGCTTAAAAAGGTAATTTGCATTACGAATGTATATAGAAGTTCCTTCTGGCTTTACCTCTCTATAATAAGGTTAACCTCCTCTTAGCATTAGCTTCTACTTAGTCAGAAAGTGCAATTCAGCGTGCCATTACCGAGCGGAAAATACGCTAAAATAAGGTTAATGGAAAATAGACTACCCTATAAGCCACTAATGAAAAGAAGCTACACCTGAAGAAATCAACCTCTCTCTCTCTCTCGCTGCAGGCCCCCGGAAGATATAAGTTTAATTCCCCCTCTATGATAATTAAAAAGTGCAAAAGCTAAAGGCCTAAAAGGAAGAAGAGGCAAAGAAAGAAGAAGACCTATGCCTGCGCCTAGGATAACGAAGTCAGCATTAAGGATTTCCGCCTTAATGCCACCTACACAAAATGTGAACCAGAAGACATAATATCCATCTACACTCGCTAGTTCGCAAACTCATTGTTGCATAGAATTAACTGCAGACTGATCCTAATTTAGCCGCGGGACCAGAGTGGTGCTTGAGGTAGGCGGTCATCAGCGGCAGATGCATCAAGCTTCGGGCGCCTTATGCCATACCATTCAATCTGCATCCGCTTTCTCCAAACCTGCATCGCTCATCAAAAGGCGTCCAAGATGAATCCGTACGAAGCTGATCCTGCAAAAATCCCACAGCATGATCGATTCGTCGATGTTCCCTTTTATGGTCGATACCTCCCCACTTCGGATGATTTCCAGCCTGACCTAAAGCACGCCAACTCGGTTTCGGATGATTCGTTAGCGTACTGGGCGTCTGTACTCGAACTGTGCAATACTTCCAACAGGATATATCAAGGCCTAGAGGGGGCCAGGGATGTATTCGCTCTTGGTTCCATCATTGTCAAATCAAGTCATCTCCATACTGAGCTTGAAGGCAAACGCGCAAGCCGAGATTTCTCATATGCAGATGCAAACGAAGTCAAGGCAACTGATCTGGCAAGGACTGTATTGAAAGATGTCAAAGTCCCTAATATCTATTTTGCCAGTAAGATTGATGGTAGAGATGTCTTAGTACAAGAGAGGATTGCTGGAGTTGGCCTCAATATCGCATGGCAATACATCTCCGCCGAACAAAAGCAAAACTTCAAAGAACAAGCACGAGACATCTTGCAAAGCTTGAGCAAGGTAGAACCTCCTACTTCAGGCACGACCCGATCATACATCGTCGAGGACCCGGATCCGAAAACACACCGAGGTATCCAGGAACTAGAATACAACCTTATCTTCTCTGAGGATAACAACGATGAGGATGTCTCATTTACGCATAACGACTTCACTCAATCAAACTGCATTGTCGATGATGACAAGATTGTCGGGCTTGTTGATTGGGAAATGGCAGGTTACTTTGGATGGAAGACAGCTGGCCATGTGCATGTCCACATTCGAACACCTCGACGGCAGAACTTTGCGGCGCTGGATTTACCCGAGGATGTTCTCAACGATATCCTTTTCTGGAATGATTTGTATGAAGTTTGAATCTATTAGCTATGACGCTGAATTCAGCCCGAGAGGCGAGCCTATATATCACCATGAAATAGCTATTTATCAAGTATATCTATCACAAGGGCTCAACTTCGCAGCGGTGCCAGCATCTTTGGGAATAACGCCTGCAGCAACCGCAGACTGGTAGCACCACCGCCAGTCTTTCTTACCCAATGTACCATCACACTTCCAAGACCAAAAGAACCACCCATCACCCTTCTCAAAAGACTCTGCCTGTGCAGCCCAATAAGCTTTATACCATGTTTCTTGCCCATCAACTTTGAACTCGTCGGTATTCTTCAAAGTGCTGTTCACTGATAGAGACCATTCACCAACAAAGACATGTCTTCCCATGTCATCTTTGCACGCAGTTTCGATGTAGGCTTTCTTGTTACCCGCAATTCTGTTGTCGAAGCTCAAGTATCGGTGTGCATCGAAAAATATGTGCTCATCATCTGGAAGATTGGTTCTTGGGTCTCCTGAACCCCAGGACTTGCCCTACAAAACGTTGAAGTCAGTATCGCCATCGTCTTTGCTTTATTTGGAGACATACCATGAATTGAATGTGTAAACGGTCAGCACTAGCAACCTTCAGATAACCCTCCATGGCTGTGATGCGCTTGTATGCGCCCGGGTAGTAATTCTTGATCATATCTGCTGCTTCATCCTTCCACTTTGCTACATGGACAGGCTCGTTCAAGACCTCAAGCATCCCAACAGTGGTGTAGTTGCCGTTGGTATGAATGCGCTTTGTCATCCATTCCAAGAATCGATAAGCTCGCTCGTAGTTCTCTGGGGTATAGAATCCAGGGTCCGGTACAGACTTGAGGATCATCAGTAAGACATGTCTGATGAGATGGATTGGAGATACACACATGACCTGTAAACTGCTCGTTCGGAGAACTAATCCCGGGACCAGAGTGAAGACCGATAAGAACGTAGATACCGTATTTCTTGCACAAGCCTACGATTCGATCAAGATGCCAAATACCACCACGAGGCCAGTATTCACCGTCTTGGATAATGTCTTCGTACATCCAGTATCCAACAGGAATGCGGACGGCATTGAGACCAAGACTGGCAATCTCTTTGATGTCGGCCTCTGTGATCCAGGTCTCCCAGTGCTTCTTGAAGGCAGCGTTGGCTTTGGCCTGGCCGATACCCTTGACGCAGGCCCACTCATCATTGTAAGCACTGCAGCCCATGGTTTTCCATGACTCTTCGGCCATCCATCGTTCAATGATGAACTGCGAGCCGAGGTTGACGCCACGAATCTTTGTGTCGGCGGGTAACCTTCGCTCGGTGTGCTTTTCTCCGTTGGCCTTTGCAACCACTAATTGTCATGAGTATGTTACTTCTTGAGAGAAATGTCAAGATATTTACCTCTGGACTGTGGGGTCCAGGCACTTGCGGTGCCAAGGAACAGATATAATAAAGAATTGAAAAGCATCGTCGGACTAACAATGGTGTCGTGGCGACCAATGGAAAGTCTCGATAGAGTTTGGACGAGAAATGCTGAAACGTCTAATTTCCTGGCTACTTGCAATTAGGAACGTGAACGATATACTATTATATAGAGTTCGGCGGTTCCGTTATATGCACGGGAATCTTCCGCAAACTGATTCCGCAATGCCGATCAATCTCGTTAAGAATTCCTCTATTCTTCTACCGGCGGGTAACACCCCAGAATCTTTCCACTTCTCAGGCTAGCCGACCGTTGAGACTCCACGTCATGAAACAAAAGGTTCCCCATCCTGGCATCCTCACAATACCACCCTGTATCCACAACTCCCTCTCTTAGCGATACAGTTGGTTCATTCAAGCTAGGATTATAAGTGCGGCTGAACAATGTTGTTTGATACGACTCCACTTGTAAACCTGTTGATTGAATGATCCGATAATGATATGCAAGGAAGTGGGATTAACTTTGACTTGTAAATCAAAGTATCGTCCTAGATTAACCGAAACGTCTCTATTGGTATACCTCTCTTCTTCAATTCCTCCTCCGACATGCGCGGATCGTAAATCGTCTTGTTTTCCATGCTCTTCGTAACTGGCCCATTATAAAACCACATTTGGCGCTCTTCTCCATCATTCCCTATCGACAACGTGTGTCTGGTATAACCCTCAGGTAGCTGAACACCATCAAGCCGAGGATCCGACAGACGTACACCCTGTCCTTCTTTCCAAAATACAATTGATTGTGTAGTGGTAGACCAGAGCCTTTTCCAGCCATCGAAGTTATCGCCAAGTAAGGCTTGACCGTGGGACATGCCTGGATGATAGCATGGTCCGATAACCTTGAAATATCCACTTTGCCGTTGACGTCGAAGAACTAGGTTACATTGTAATCCCAGGAGAGTCACGATTATATCACCACTTCGACTCTCTATCGGCACACGGACAAGCGTCCCGTTGCGGGTTCTAGTGCAAGCTGGGATCTTGGAGGTGTCAACCAGTTTATCCACGAAACCACTGTCGTGAATGTTATGTGTTATGAACCGTCGAATAAAATCTCGTCCATTTTCTAATGAGATTAATAAACCTTCTGGGCGAGATTTAGTTCTCAATATGTCGTAATCCCATAGGACCCCAAGCTTTAGCATGGTTATCAACTCATCGAGGCATTGGTCGTCTTTGTAGAAGTGTTCACTCCCTGTAAGGCATCGTAAGAGTCGAATGATTGAGGCCATATACTCGTCGCTGGGTTGAAGGAGATCTGTATGGGGGAAATTGATTGGGGTGTTACATATCTCATCACAAGATCTTCCAGCCACTTGCAAAACATCAGACTGGACCGGAAAAGCGGAGGCTGCTGATGTTCCACTGGCGCTACTGCTAAGATTTAGCATGTCCAACCGTTTTCCAACGTCTGGTGTCCAGGTTGGAAGTGTATCTGAGTTACAGATTTCAAGAAATCGTAGATTTCTATTGCGGATCATGTGAGCAACACAAGCTGATGAAAGGATCTGCTTGGCAGATTTCGTATAGTCCACTGGGACCGATATAGCGACATCCGGTTTCAAAAACCCCCGAATTGAATACAATCTGTCGCGATCATCGGAGCAATCGTAGCGGCTCGTCAGGTGCAGCAGATGCACCCACTCCGTAACATTACCGAGGTCAACCATACTATTAATCCGGGCCTTGAACATAAATATTTCGATGTTCTTCATGACAGTGACCGGATCAAGGAAATAATGGCGTTTTGATTTCCAATAATGCATGCCTGTAAACAAAACAGCATTCTTGAATATATTCCATGATATTTCCTCGTTACCAATCCTTACAATCGATGTTTCTCGATTTGCGAATGCTACTTCTTGCAATGTCCAAAGCCTTCGGTGCCAGTCTATGTCCAAGAGCTTCTCAAATGCAATCACTTGATCATGAGTGACTGGAAGAGCCCGTGCTCTATTCAACCCATGACTATGATATAATCTGAACAAGTTGCCCTTGGGGAAATTGATTGTATCGGGTAATTTGTTTGCTAGCCCTCGTAGAGTCTCCATGATTGAATGACTCCAAGAAGTTGCGGGGCCCAGCCAGACAACGACTTTATTGGCCCATTGATACACATCTTGCATTCGTTGAACCTGGGAAGATCGTTCGGCAAGATTTATCTGATTGATGCAGATTGAGTCGCACCAAATCACACGACTCCGATCACGGTATCGAAGAGCCCTTAAAGCAGAGGCGAGATTTGGTCCGATATTGAGACATCCTGGCATCACGGGAATCTTTGATTGATGCTCAGTAGTAAGGTTAATACTGTCATGGTGAGACTGGTCGCCCCAGCAGTAAGATAGAGCCTCATAATCTGGTATCTTATGATTTTCGGGGACTAAATCTCTCTGCAAAATGGTGCCTGTGAGGGTGTCTTCGGGCAAACCAGGCTGCAGCTCCAATAGTCGTATCTCGAGAGGAAGTAATCCAGAATATTTGAAATGAGACATCTTGGTTCTATAAGGAATACAAAAAGGACGGATAGAGTGTAAAAGACTAAATGTAATTCTGTTGAGAAAATTGTGGATTCTTGCAAAAGAAAAGAGAGGGTTCAGTGTTGGACAACGAAGAAGAGGGAAATATAAGTCTTCATTATCGATTATGCCTCAGAGAAATAAGCACTCATTATTTTTTGAACAACACACCAAGTTCTGATATAACCAATCAGTAAGTGCCCTTTGAGGCCCGATGCGCTGCGGCTGAGACATGAAACAACAACCAAGCCAATGGTATCGAAGTGTAATTAGTTCCTAAGCCACCATCTGACGTAATCTGATGGATGTATAAAGTGAAAGGCAGATTTTACTCTGTCTCAACCTTGGCAGCCTGGCACGAGAATAAACTTCTATCAATAACGGAATTTGTCCTCTCACACACAAAGTGTATCCTTTTACTTAGGTTATGGACGCCTTTGGTAGTGTTGGGACAGCGACGTCGCTTCTAGTACAAGCGTTTCACCTATTCCGGCACGTGTCGTCAGCACGTAGTTTTGCAGATAGCGCAGGTACACACTCCAACCACAGAAGCATTCTCTTGAGGGCGTTCCGCTGACTTGGTGGGAGGAACACTTGCTGCACTAATCGCAATCGAATATTTCCGCTTTGAAACATGGCTTCAGCAAAGTGGTTTGCTGATAACCGATGCGGCGACTGGAGAGTTCGTTGTTAGCGAAAGCTCGCTGCGTCGGGCTATTCTTCTTGCTTCAGACGCACGATCGCTGACGATGGACTATGGTCGCGTCGAGCACCATGTCCTGTTGGTTATTGGCCAAGCACATCAATGTCTTTTGATGCTACAGGAACTTCGTGAGAAGTACTCTCTTCACAATGATGTCAGCCATGCCACCAATACCGAAACTCTCAAGTCTGCGGCAATCCAAGACAGTCATGAGATACCTACGGCAGCACCGCTGTTTCGGAACAACCAAGTAGCTGAAGGTATCAAAAGGAACACAAAACTTCACCAACATCGCGCAAAAACTGTCAGTTTCTTCCGCAAGGTCAACTTCTCCTGGTCGTTCAAAGACGATATCAGTGATCGCACCAAGGTCATGGAACATGTCCAAACCCTCAAGTCTTGCAATGACGCGCTTCTAGAATGTCTACCAATAACACAGCAGAGTACAGCTGATAGGGTCGTGAATATGAAGGCGCTCGCCCTGTCAGAATTGCCTTCGGACCTGAAGGGGCTTGGGAGTGCTGCCTCGACATTTGATGATCCGATGCACCGTCAAATCTACCAGGCAATGGTTGTCAAAGCTCGGAGAGTAGAGGAAAGTACTGAAGCAGTATCAAGCGAAGAACTTGAGCGGATCAAGCTGGATCCTGCAGACTTTCCTCTCCAGGACGGACAACCAACCGATTCCCGAATCATGTCTGAATACACAGAAAAGTCGTCAGTTATGTCAAAAGAGAAGATTGGCGTTATTTTGGAAGGTGTATCATTCCCAACCTCCCTTATCGAGGACGACCTTAATCTTCTCAAGGATCGTATTGCACACCTCTCCACTCTGCTCCGCAATGCTGGCCATCCTTACTTTCCAATACTCCCACTTGGTGTCGGCTTCTTCCATCGATCTAGGACTTCGTTCACCTTGGTTTACCGACTCCCCTCGTTCGCTCAACAGCAGGAACTTCCCCGCTCGCTTTATTCTCTCCTCCCACGGAATAAGTACTCGATCGAGAGTGAAAAGCCCACCGGGCCGAACAGATTCATGCCATCACTTGAGCAGCGTTATAAGCTGGCTTCAGCCCTTGCTGATGGTGTTCTGTCACTACTCAGCGTTGATTGGATGCACAAAAGTATCACGAGCCGCAACGTCGTTATTTATCGTGGTTCAGGACACTTGGAAATTACATATCCTCAGTTATTGGGATTTGGGTTCGCACGCCGTGAGCGACCTGACGAACGCAGTGTTGATGTACGCGACGCCATGCCCTCTCCGTGGCGCTTCTGGCAACACCCAGAACTGGTACGTACTCTCCAAGATTGTTCATAAGGACATCTGTAGAGATATAAACAAGTGGCTGACTAATTTTATAGCGATCTGCTGGACAAGAACATCGCCGATTCGAACGTCGCTTCGACATTTTTTCACTTGGTGTCGTTCTGTTTGAGATAGGTATGTGGCAGGACGCTCACTACTACAGCTCGTCTGGGTCTGCATCAGCGGGAGTAGCCAACGCCGACGATCTTCGCCGAAGGTTAGTTACTGTATGTTCACGTGAGATGGCTCATCGTATGGGCCAAGAGTACAAATCGGCTGTCATTGCGTGTCTAGATGGGGACGAGATATGGCTGGGAGACGCATGGGATGGTGCCGAGATGGAGGAAGATGCAGAAGAGGGGATACAAGATAGAGGCGCCGACGTGGCTGAACTATTTTATTTACATGTTTCCAGCGTTCTTAGTAATTGCTGTAAATAGATGTGGTCGGTTCTGGGTCTATACATCTGTTTCTACGAGTAACACATAAGATGAAAGGGCACAAGCTAATGTAAACAGAAGTGTGTTCATATGAGAGACTCTTAAAAATGTTCAACTTAAATTAAGACACGCCGTCGGGATGCTTCCATAACCTTCCTACTCAGTCATCCGCGTTAACCTCGCTTATATCCGATTCCATCTCGCTCTCATCATCATCACTAGGCTCGCCTGTAAACCTGACGAGGAACTGTGGGTTCAAGTCGGCTGGCAAATGTCTAGAACCCAAGATCCTCTCTAAGCTTGCTCTTGGAAGCGTGAAGCGACCTCCCAAAGCTTTTACCATTCGTATTGTGGCTAAATCTTGAGACTTCACAGAGTACCACGTCACGGACTGTCCTTCATGGTCTTGAGCGTTAACATCAGCTCTGCCATTTTTAACCAGAACATAGACCATTTCTGCTTTCCCAAGCCATGAAACCATATGTAGAAGTGAAAGGCCCTTTTTCGATCGGTAATTAGCATCAGCACCAAGCTTGAGAAGCAGGCGTGTTGTGCTGACATGACCCTCGGGTGCGGAGAGCCAGAGGAGATGGGTCAGTAAAAGACTGTAGTCAAAGTCCCCGTAGGAGGTGATTTTCATCTCATTCTTCACTGTTCGGAGGACTATGGCAAGGAGATGTGCCATCCCGTCTTGAGCAGCGAGAAGGCTAAGACGGAAAGCCAAACCTCTGTGCATGAGAAATCTGTCGGCACGGCGTGCACCATAGCGCTGGACTAAGTAGTTCGCGATATGGAAACGTCCCAGCAGAACATCCTCTCTAGTCCTCTCAAGTCCAAACTTATTCGTCAAGAGTTCGTTACTCTGTGTTGTATGTCGGTAACAAAGATCCAATGGCCTGGAGCGTCCTCTGTTACTCATATCCCTGTAACCTGATCTGGCGTTGACGTCTGCACCAGCTTGGCAGAGTTTCATGGCCACATCAACATGACCATTGAACACAGCATGGTGCAGCGCAGTCATTCCACCTTCACCTCGCTGATCTAGCAAGTCCTTTGAACTAAACTTGGAGAGTAGATAGTCTACTATCACTGGGTTTCCATCTTTGCACGCTATGTGGAGTACTGTTTCTTGTTGATCTGGGCCAAGAGTAAGTGGCGGGATTCTGTCTGTGAACGGATGGATCGGTTCGAGGAGATACTTAAGCGGAATAACATCAATATCGGTGTTGTTGACAGCGTACTCATATAGCATGTAGACTCGATGTCCATTTTGCATCCAGGTGCGATTTACATCAGCACCGTGCTCAAGGAGGTACGTAGCAATTTCGAAGTTACGCTCACGGACCGCATTCATCAATGGTGTGCGACCCATCTCGTCAGTGCAATCTATGCCGGAACAATCTTTCAGAATGCTATCCAATACTGTGGTGTCAGCGTGGAGCGACAAACAGTAGCTATGTAGCAGGGTATCTGCGTCGGCAAGACTAGGAGACGAATCTCTGACTTTGTCGATCACAAAATGAACCATACTGGGTAAACTGGTGCAAAGGATGTCTTCGAGGGCGGATCTCCAAAACGCTGCTGCAGATTCCGTATTGGGGTTCGGAAAGATATTTGTAGCGTCTATGATTTGCTGCATCATATCAGGTCCTAACGTTGCCGCGAAGCTGAGATGTCGGAACGTCTCGAGCCTAGTTTCGTTGTTCTCCTCAGACCATTCTGAGATTTGGCAATATTCATAAAGCACTTCGAGCGTCGATATTGCAGAGTATAGCCAGTACTCTCCGCAATAAACAATACGCTCGTGAAGAGGGTGGACTCCAACAGCTTGCATAATCAGGCTATCTTCATTCTGTTGACTTCCATTGATAGGATCCGTGCGGCCAGAGTCTTGCATGTTCATTACATCGTTCAGACTGCGTAGTGGTAACTCATCTATATCGTCTTTAACGAAGTCCATCAGAGTTTCCAGGATCTCCACTTGGTTCAACTGGATTGCAAGGTCAATGGATGACATGCCCTGGTGTTCAAGAAGAGGATCAGCTCCACAGTCAAGAAGCTTGGTGACCAATGTACTCATGCGCATATCAACAGCCCAATGCAGTGGTGTCCCCCCATGAGCAATACTGAACTGATTAATTCCTGAATTCTTTGCCGAAGCCAAACTGAGGAGACCCTCAGTATAGTCTAGCATTAGAGATGTTATATTTTGAATGTCGTCGTCTTCGAGAGATATAAGCCAATGCCACGGTGTTTCTCCGAGCTTATTCGCCAAAGAGGCATCAGCGCCATGTTCCAAGAGAGTCCAGGCATTGTCGACATTCCCAAATCGAAGAGCGAGATGCAAAGCCGTGTTCCCTGCATTGTCCTGCATATTGATAGTCTCTGTGTCGACCACGGCCATAGCATTGCGGAAGTGATCAGGATCAATACCCAAAGCCGCGCCAGCATGAAGATATGTGTTCATGGACCGGCTCATAAATGACGGCACCGAGCTCAAGATTCCGTTAATTGGAAGTTGTCCAGCACCAAGAAACATCCTAAGAACTTGCTGATTTGCTGGAAGGAACATTGTCTCGATATACTCGGCATCAGCTATCCCTTTGTCGTTCATCATCTTAGCCCCCGTAAACAGTCTTTCATATTGCTCAGCATCATACAAGGCTTTACGGTCTTCAGACAAAAGGAGAAGTTCTTTACGTGCTAAGAGACAGCCGTTTGTAATGGCTTTGAGCAACCACGGTTTCTGCTCGTTGTTGAAAGATTCATCGATTGTGTGCCCGGTCGCGAGCATCATTGGCCGAAAGATTGACGCAGCCACGGCTGAACCATGATCTCTTGCCTCTCTCAGATATTTTGTAGCGTCAAGTGAGTCACCGGATGTTCCAAATAAATCGATACTGGCATAACAAAGTTGCAGGTAGGCGTTTGCTCTAGCCTCAGCAGAAAGAGCTTTGTTCTCAGATACCTGTTTAAGTGATTCGGTGAACATATCCTGCGCCGTCCCAGGTATATCAAATAGTCTCAGGAACTCAACAGTAGACTTTTTCGACGCGTCAGATTTAAGTTCTAGTCATGACCTTCACAGGATGATAGTGATTACTCACCGACGACAATGCAGGGCCCACCTCGACAATATTTGGCTTACGTGACTTTGCAGTTCTGTAATCCAACTTGTTAGCATGATTTCTGGAAATAATAATATTTCCTTTGGCCACTTACCCGTGCACAGTTTCGAAGGACAGACTATCCATTGCGGCATCCAAGTCTCGATTCCACATCTCCGAAGATAATGTATATCGAAAGAACCTTTTCGGCATAGCTACACCACGCATATAGGAATGAGACCTGTCAGTACTAGAAACTGCACCTCGAAGGATTATGTTCCTGTCGTATTCATCCTCCACCGACAGTGAAGCATCCGAAACAATTAGGTCTTGTGCTTTTGTCTTATCTATCTCCTCCTGTTCTAGCCCTTCGAAAGGGTTCCGACCATTTAAGAGCACTCTCCAGACTAATAAGCCGAGTGAGTAGGTGTCGACATGTCGCAAGTGAGAGATCGGGACGTTTTTATACAGCTCAGGCGAATTCCATGGCTTTGTTCCCGCACTGATTTCGACCTTGTCTTCTTCATTTTCAGTGCCAGTTGTGATATAAGAACATCCAAAGTCGCAAACTTTGGCATGAATTTTTCCGTCTCTACCCTTGAACATCAAGATATTGTCAAGCTTGAGGTCGCCATGCATGATACCACAGGCATGAAGCGCTTGTAGGCCAGTTCCAACATCGCGTGCAATTTGCAGCTTGGAATCAATGCCCAACTTCTCCGTTGAAAGATACTCAGTGAGTGTTCCGAGATCTGCAAGCTCGAGGACGATCATCGGCATCCAAGCTGCACTACATGCATCCAGTCTAGTCCAGCCGATGGTTTTAATGTTGACAATGTTTTCGTGTTCCATAAGAGGCGGATGCGACAGAACACGTAGCTCATTTGCCAGGGCTTTGTAGCTCCGTTCCGATATTTGTTTCGACTCTGTGGCAAGGATAGGATACTTGGCGACGCCCAGACTCTTAGCGTAGCGCGTTTGAAAATATCCGCCTCTTGCAATCTGACGTGAGGGCCGAGCGGCAAAGTCATGATGTCCGAACCAGGTTGTAATGATGCTGCCGTTGAATTTGGCCTCGTTGATGAGTGTCATCAATTGGTACGTGATGGGGAGCTTATCTATTGATCTGCTTGGAATACGAGCCTGAGCTTGACCGAATAGAGCAGCCTGATGCTCATTTTCCGTACTCAGAGAGGGGAGAGTCAAGTTGGTGATAGCTTGTGTCAGCTCCTCCATTCCATTATCGCAAGTGTAAGAAGCATATTCTGCCTCGTACTCTCCACTATCATTGTTGTCGTTGGTAAAGGACTCCATTATCAAAAGCTAGAATTATTTGGTAACGGTTTAAGTAAACAGGCGATTTTGGATCAGCAATGAGAGGGGAAGGCCGAGATAACCCGGTCTGGATGATGGTAGCCTGCTTGACATTGACCCCTGTACCTTGTTTTCAGCTGAAAAGGCAGCCACACTGGCCCAACTCCAATGATATCTCTGATCGCTACACCATTGTCAGACACAGCCCCTCACATTTTCTCAAGGGCACCGTGTTCTTCTCTCATCTCCCGGTTAGATAGAATCATTCCCCCAACAAACCACATTGAGACCCAAACACGAGGAGTTTGATATTTGTAGAACAATGTCAGATTCGTTGTGGTCCAAGCAAGAAGACGTTGATGCGTTTTGGCGCGCGTCTTCCTGTGATAATCCATCCGGGGACAGCGTTCTGCACCTTGCTATTCGGAAAAATGATACGGAACTTGCTAGTCACCTACTTGATGCTGGGTACCCAGCAGACTCATTTAACGACGACGGAAAAACGCCGCTTCACCTCGCATCAGAGCTTGAACTAATTGGTATCAGCAAACTGTTGTTGCTCCAGGGCGCCGATATCTTTGCGCAAGAAACTCCTTCTAGCGACGAAGGTCAAGCAGTCAAGGCAGATCCTGCGTCCACTAATTCCGACGACAGTGCACCAAGCACACAAGAGACTAGACGTTTAGATTCCACACAGCTCCTCAAGGCATCGACCCCGTTTGAAGCTGCCATGGGACAAAATGCGGCCGAGCTTTCAATATTGTTCGTTGAGCATGCGCTATCCACAAATCTTAATCCAACGCATGAATACACTCTGCTCCAGACCATGGCAAGAGCGTTCATCTCTGAGAAACAGGACTTACTTGAGGCATTCCATCAGTCAGATTGGGGTATTGAACGAAATCACTCAAGATATCGGCGACCATTTCTTCATTACGTTTGTGAAGAGGCTGAACAACCTGATTCTATCAAGAGACTGAAGGAGCTTGGAGCTGAAGTGACCAAACTTGACATTGTCGGTTTCAGTGCCCTACATATTGCAGCCCAAAGAGGAAGATGTAGCGATGGGAGTGTCGTCAAGTACCTCATCCATGCTGGCGCCAAGATGGATGCGAAAGATAAATACTGGGGTGCGACTCCGCTGATTGCAGCCGTTCAAGGGAAGAAGCTAGCAAATGCTCGTATACTTCTCGAGGCTGGTTCAGATCCCAACGCGGTTGTAAAGCGCGGTGACATACGTCGGACAGTCCTACACTTGGCCGCTCAAGATGGAACTCCCGAGATGATAAAATTACTTCTGGAATATGGAGCGAATCCGAATGTCATTGATGAGTTGAATGGTACACCAGCTCAGTGGGCTATACGTAGTAAGTACATGGCAAAGGTTTTAGTGCCATTCTATCTAAGCCCCGGAATACTGACATTAAATGCTCACAGATAATCATATCGAGGCAGTAAGAGTGCTGTTGGAGGGAAATCTAAACCCGAATTTCGACAAAGGGCATTCGATGCAAATGGCCATACAAATGCGACGACTGGAAATAGTTGAGTTATTCGTGAAGCATGGAGCAACAATCAAACGTGACATGATTCATCTCGCTCGGGTATCTAACAAAGACAGCAACATGCGTTTGTTGGAGATGTGCGTTGAAAACCTGTCAATTGGCGATGAAGATACTACCAAGGATGTTACAGACCAGAATATCAAAGTTGGCCTCCACCTTAGCGGGTTTGACATCCCGAATATGATGAGATCTGATACATCTAATGATTACAGACTATGCGCACTTCTTATCGAACACGGCTACGGAGAGAACCTAGAGGCTCTTCAAGATTTCCCGAAAGGACTCTTAATCTGCATTTGCGCGGAACATGACCTCGCTAAAGCTGTATCACGACTACTGGAACTGGGCAGCATCAACAAGAAAATTCGAAGCTACAGTGTTAGACCATTTGGATGGACAGCATTACATGTTGCTGCTTACAAAGGCAACATGACTCTAGTTAAGGACCTCAGCTCTCACGGCTGGGACCTCGCTGATGAAGACGACTACGGTCGAACGGCGCTTGATCTTGCGGCATACTATGGATCAGTTGAACTGGTGCAAAGTTTGTTAGCCATGTATCCCAATGCTGAGTATAGGGATAAAGATGGCCAAACCCCTCTACACTACGCAGTGTCAAACAACAACCAAAAGGATATTCGTCTACTGGAGTGCCTTGTCGCAGCTGGATGCGACGTGTCCAAGGCTAGTGTCTCAGGTGAAACGGCGCTTCACAGGGCGGCCCAGTTCAATCTAAGTGAAGTTGTCGTTTGGTTGTTGGGAAAAGGTAGTAAGATCTCCGCAAAAGACGCGCAGTGGAAAACAGCGCTTCATGTTGCCGCTTCCTTCAACGCTGTCTTGGTAATTGAGAAGTTCCTCTCCCACGGGGCACAGTTGAACACTGTGACTATCGATGGTCGGACACCTCTGCATTGCGCAAGCCAAGCCGGTGCGGACAATTCCGTGATCACCCTACTCGATGCCGGCGCAGACCCTAATAAGACGGACGGTAATGGCTACACAGCCCTGGCAACAGCTATACACTGGGGTAAATGCAAATCGAGTATCACACATACGCTCCTGAAGCGTACAGAGGTAGACTGGAAGGCTCCACGAGCAACCCACTTGGTCTTTATCGCGGCATTAGCGGTCAAATCTCCAAGCCGTGCTTCGGTACTTGAAAGCGTTATTCAGGCTCTACACGCAAAGATGGGAGAGAAGAAAGCGGCTCGCATCATCAAACGGTTAATGCCGGAGATGGTTCCCGAGATACTTGTCAACGCTGATGATTCTGATCGGGGATCTCCAGCTGATGTGATCCCATCATTACTTAACTTCCTACCTGAAAACACAGAAACACGTCATCTTCTTCTCTTCCATATGCTTCTATCCATCATCAAACACGGCGGAGATGACGATGGAAATCTCACCCGCCGTCTTCTCCTACTAGACGACAGCAATGTTTCCCAAGAGATACCGAAGAACTGGGGCTTTCAGAGTCTATGCTGT
Source organism: Fusarium sambucinum (assembly GCF_050947815.1). Classification (NCBI taxonomy): domain Eukaryota; kingdom Fungi; phylum Ascomycota; class Sordariomycetes; order Hypocreales; family Nectriaceae; genus Fusarium; species Fusarium sambucinum. Next base: position 213,830 of record NC_139292.1, read on the forward strand.
CGTTATGGCAGACTCAAACAGCTCCGTGTGTTCTTGGGACGTGGATTGAACCCATGGGGCAGATCTATGGTTGACGGAGTTATGTGTACTGCCGAAGATATTGTAAAGCAGTTTTCGCCGGATTTGTTGGAGTTATTCCAACGTCTTACTGACGGCTCGGATGTGCTGAGGAGTGTCTGCATCAAGGACCCATCAATACTTCCCATGCTCGGCAGGATATATCCCGCCCTAGGATCTGAGTGACATTAAGGCGGGTTTCTGTGTCATCGATCCTAGTTGTAAGTCAGACTATGATACATTTGGTAGCATGGATGTGGGCGCCCCAGACATAGCAGACCCATCTCAAACATAGCTCGTCATAGCCTATCTGATGGTACCGATCAAGTCACGAAACCCATGATATTGAAATTCACAGCCATTACGTCTCAGTTCGGAGCAAAAGGTCGTCCGTCGGCTGTAGACGGTTGGCATTTCTCGCTTCGGAACTTACAGTGCGCCCGCCATCGGTGGCACAGTAGTCAACATCACGGTAATCCTTTATCCCAAAGAATACTGACTTACATTGTAGAGCATCGGAAGAACTCCGGTGGCTTTTACTGCGAGTTGAATTCAATATTTAATGCTCGTCTCTCCTTACCTTGACTGGTGACTAAGTCTACTTTTGTCTTATCATTTATCCACTTGAAGCTCACTTATAATTCATTGGCCTCTCACCATGTCTTCTACACAAACTCCCCCCAACCCCAAGATCAACGAACTGAAATCCGGCTTTGGCGTTGAAATCCACGGTCTTGACTTCTCGGAAGGTGTCACTGACAATGACCACTCCTTTATCGAGGAACTTGTCAAAATTGTAAGCTTCTATATCTCCAAGTCCAGTACGAACACTGTTTATTAACGATTGTCTTCAAGTACGGTGTAGTGGTTATTCGCAAGACCAAGCTAGACGATGGAGCCCATATCACCCTAGCACGCAAATTTGGGGACCTGGATGATGTCAAGCCATACAACAAAGCAGGGAGAATTCACCGCCTGGCCTACGACGAACTATTCGATGTCGGCAACATGGAGCATGATGGCTCTATTGTTGACTCTAGCAGTCCTCGAGCACAGGCCAATAGAGGAAACAGCCTATTCCATGTCGACTCAAGTTTCAACCCCCGTCGGGCTGGCTACTCCCTACTACTGTCTCATGAGTTGCCACCTCAAGGTACTGGCGGTAGTACCGAGTTCTGTGACACCCGAGCTGCATGGGACGACCTTGACGAAGCTACTAAACAAGAGCTGCTGTCAAAAGACTACATTGCCTGCCATTCCATCCTCCACTCTAAGAAGATTGCTGCGCCTGAGCACTTTTCTGATATGGATCCCGCCGACTACCCCATGGGTCGTCATCGTCTAGCTCAGAAACACGAGCGATCGAGTCGCATGAATTTATACCTCGCCAAGCACATCCATCATATTGAAGGCTTGTCAACCAAAGAGTCACAAGAGCTTTTCGATAAGCTCTTCGATCATGCCACGCAGGACAAGTATCGCCTTGAAGTGGAGTGGCGCAACGTGGGGGACCTGGTCATCTGGGACAATACCTGCACCATGCACCGAGCAGTTGGAGGGCCTTTTGCTTACAAGTATAAAAGGGATATGAGGCGTGCTACTGTTCATGACGATAGTACACAAGCTTGGGGATTGAACGAGCATAGCGATGTTCGTCAAGGTCTTCCCTGAACAGATCAATCACGTTATTGTCGGAATGAATTGTGATAGTCCTTATTTAGTTTATTCTATCTTTTACAATCCTAGACCGTAATAAGCAAGTTGAATGAATATCTCGATGAGTGATCTATTTCTTGTGGGTCATGGTTCTCCGTATGCTTAGCAGCCGACCGTTGCCGACCATTGCCGTCCGTCGCCGTCTCTTGCCGACAGAGCCGCCATATATACTAACAATACATCGGCATTGAATTTCCCTTCCGCTCTTCCCCCTAACCTTTCCCCCGTCCTTGGCCGGTCTATGACAGAATATCTGTAGAGATTGATACAGAGAGACATGACCCTCGGAACAGGCAAACGGTCATACCGGGCCTGTGTACGGTGCCGGCAACGCAAGACTAGATGTGACCTGTAACTACCCTTGCCGTCTCACTTGATCAGTACCGTATCGCTAATTTTAGTTAATTTTAGTGATGGCGTTGGTGTTCCCAAAAAGCCCCCCTGTGTAGGCTGTCATAATTCGGGAAGCGAATGTGTCCTCGCCGTATCGCGTCGAGGGCGGCATACCACGAGCGGGGTAGCTTTTGGTTTGAATAACATGACTATTACCCAAAGTAGTGAGTCTCTTGATGCAATCACAATCTCGCCGCAGGCACCAAACTATCCTTTAGATGCAGAAATGCAAGAATATGCGACAGAAAAACCTGAGCCTCCACGCATGACACTCAGGAATCCTTCCGATGCTCTACAGATTCTGGCGGGTTCGCAAGATGACTCCCCTGTTTCAACTCTTTCCTCAATCGCAAACTCCCATACTACTGGGCCCCAAGCATATTCTCCTGAACATAGCATGACCCATGGTAATCGGTCAACACCCAATTTTATTCTTGATAACTACGACCTAGTCAAGAGGGGGTTACTACATCCGAGTATTTTACCTGAACTCCTGCACATGTCAGTGACTCCAACCTGCTATTGCATTAGCAGCTGATTATGAAGTAGATACGCCCAGAACTATCATCCCTATTGTCCTATCGTGCCAGAATACTTTCTAGGCTCATCAGCCTTGGAGAAAGTTCAAAAGCCCGACTATTTTCTTCTCACCATTATTTTGACTATTGCCTCAAGAGACTCTCCGAATCATGTTCTAGTACATCGCTATTGCTGGGACCATACTCAACATCTCCTTCTCCAAGTACTCCTTGCACATCCATGGTCCCAGACTCCACGAACTGTCGAGGGCCTGATACTTCTATCGGAATGGTTACCACACATTCAGGCCAACCGAAGCACTGAAGCTAACAAGAGTTTGTCATGTGAGGACAGAACGGCTTGGTCTCTCGTTGGCCTCGCTGTACGTTTGGGCTATCTTCTTCGTTTAGATACGGCTGCTTTCCGCAATTTCGTTGACGACGAATCGAAAGATCAAGAGGAGCGAAAGCGGCTAGTGTGGATTTGTAAGGTCAAATGATCCAGTGATGCGAGAGGCATGATGTCTAATATTTGTCCTACAAGTTGTTTATCTTTTGGATAGACAGATATCCGTTCGTCTGGGTCATTCATTCTGGTCTCGAGGCCCAGCACTGTCGTCACACTTTACCGAAAAAGACTTTCCGAGTCTCAAGTCTACATCCGGCGTTAACCATCCGAGCTACGCAGCGGTTCTCGAAGCAAACCTCGAACTAACTCAACTAATCTACAATGCTCATCAGATTCTATATCCATCTACCGACAAAACAATCACCATGATACACAATGGCGACTACCCGATATACCTGGATGACTTTGACCGCTCCATCACAACGTGGTATTCCAAGTGGAAAGATATCGAAGCACCGATCAATGTAAAAACGACTCTCATGTTGACATACGAATACACACGTTTATATGTCAACGCCTTTTCCTTTCAGGCGGTCGTCATACGAAAGTCGACTCCGCGTTCTTCATCGCAGCCTGGAAACAGACAACCGCACCCTGACCAATTCGCCCATGGCATCATGTCACTTCCAGATGGTAGATATGTTTTTGACGCTACGCAAGCGGCGAAAAGCCTCTTGGGTCTCTTTACTCGTCTTGAGCCGCGGCGGGCATCTTGTTACCTGCCTTTACGTTTTCATTTGTAAGTTTCATACAGATCATCCGCTAAGTGTGCTGACAATATTAAACATACAGATACGGGGTGTACGCAGCTGTGTTCCTCCATAAAACAAAAAGTGCTGGAGTATTTCAGTCCGCTGCCGAGAAGCAAGAAGTGACCAATCTAGTGTTGCAGTTTATTTCCATCATGAAAGAAGCTCCACTTGTTGAAACACATGTCTGTCATGGGTACAGTGTCATGCTTAAAAGACTCTGGTGTCCAGATGACAGAGTCAACTCCTCGCAAGGCCAACATAGTCCTGGAATGGCTGAGCAGAGAGACATTGAGATTAATGTTTATTCTTCAAATACGTCACACGAACCCGAAATGCAACATGGGAGCGGTCAGGATAGCTTTTTTGACCATGGTGGGCTGGATTGTATCGGGGAGGAGTTCTGGTTGGGGAATAATGAGCAGCTCCCGTCAGTCGAGGAGTATCTTTTGGGATCGTTCTGGCCTGGTATCACAGGATTTGAGATTGACAATGAATCTCGGCCTGGTGATCAGAATGAGAGTCAACCCATGATGGGCGGCATTTAGAGGGTGATGATATTTAAGTAGCGGTGATTAGATAATAAAACATCACCGTCATCGTAAACTCCAAATCAGTGAAGTTCAGCCTTGACATCATCATGTCCAGATACAGCATCATGACGCTGAAATAATAGTCTATGATGTCATAATCATCCATCATGTCTATGTTAAGGTTAAAGATTGAACTGATGGACGGCATGTTAGTCCGATCCGTTAGTTATATAGCTTGGGTGTACATGTCGTGTACGTAGTCAGTCCTTCATCCTTACATCAATCAATCTCATCAATTACATTGCAGCAACATACCTCCAAATTGGTATTATCGCGATTTATCAAACCAAGGATTACACCAGCAACTTATCATTAAACTCATATTCACATCATGTCAATCCTTCGGTTCACCAACAGCCACAGCCGTTTGGCCTTTCGCCAGGTCATCGCGCGAAGCACGATTACCTCCCAAGCACCTCAGATCTTACAAAGAAGCACATTTGCAACCCAGGGCTACGGGGACAATGAGGGAGACCCGGTGGGTTCCAAGGAACCCAATTCGCAAGCAACACACGAAGCGGAGCACCCAGGCCCGACACCCCCAGCCGGCAAAGGAAAGCAGAACGAGACGGGAAAAAGTCCAGAGGATGCGAGCGCTCAATCAGGTGGATCAAGATCTAAGGATGCTGTTGAGAAGGGAAAGAGCCCAACCGCCGGGAGTATTGGGGGCAAGGAATAGTTAACTAGCCCATACTTACTTACCGAGCAATTGACTCTCACGGATCAACTCCATGGATCCATGCACATGAAACTTCTTTTTTTCTTATATTGAATATTGACAGGTGCAACTATTGCAGCGTTCTTAACTTTCAGATAGCGATGTGTACTGTAAATAATACTGTAAATAATATTGCAAGTTCCCAATTCCATTACAATGATGCTTTGTTCAATCAGACTCATTGTTTCTATTCAGTCATGAACTAAATACACCCAAACAGAAAACCAAAACGCCCCATATCCCAAACTCCTTTTCACTTAACTACCCAAGACTGACATGTTCGATCTGCCTACAACAGAATCCAGCATCTATTCAGGAATCAATAGCAATTGCCTCAAAAACTCAATAAGGCTATTGATAGCTTCGAGCATTCCACCACGTCCCAGCTGCTTACACTGATAATTCCGCACCTTCACCCACGAAAACAAGGCCCCATCCTCATCAGGCACCATATCAAGCTCATCCTTATGCGACTTGAGATGCAAATAGATGTCGTGAAGAATCTCACTATCCAGTTCTGAAAACTGTTGATACGTCAATCCGCCCTGAGCAGCCGTGTGCGAGTCTATCCACTCGGAAGGATTATTCGTCAGTGTCTTGGTGATGACATCAACGACCAAATCTGCTGAGTCGGTGACTGCGGGATCTATGATCCAATCGAAAGAAGGATCGGTGTCGAGCTCTTTGAGAAAGTAACTCATCGAGATGAGGCAATCTTTCAGATCGTAGAGCTCGTTGCGGATGCGGCTGACATTTGGATTCGGAGGTATACGACGACGTGGTCTCAGTACTGAGCCGGTGGTGGCAGGTTGAAATGGTATATTCTTCGTTGTATACGTGTCGAAATCCCTGTCGTTTATTAATAAAGACTCAACAAACACGCTGAGATAATGACTTACGCTCTCATGATGGGTAAAAAATCAGCAAGATAGTAGCTGACTTTACCCAAGCCTTCTCCACAACGCGCAAGTCTCAAATTGGCATCAATATCTATATCCTGAGGTTGCAAGATAACGCCCTTCTTAGGCTTGACTCCCTTCAACTCAGTTGCTGTTATCCAAAGCTGGCTTCGAAGCTCAGCTATAAGCTCCAAGAAATCGGGGCTGAGTGGGATATCACTCATAGACTCTTGGGTCATCCAGTGTTTTCTGTACACCTTGAGCATTGTCTTTGTCTCCTTTGTCTGTTCCAACAGTCGTTCGCATGTTTGACGGATCATGCTCGTTGTGGAAATTCGATGGCCACCGATTTCATGAGCTAGATTTGCGACATTGGTAAGGTCTGTTACAACATCGGTACAAGCCTCATGATATACCCTTGGGTTGTGCTCAAGGTCGAGACCTAGGTCGTTTTGATCTTGGTTGTCACCCGTCTCCATATCTTCATCTTCAGCTTCCCATCTCCATTCCGTGCCATTCCAGTACAATGGCAAGTCTCCTGGTTCCCTCATCTTCATGACAAGATCATGGGGCGCCGGTGATGTATCATCGTTTCGGGAGGATTGGGAGGAGCTAGACTCGCCAGATGTTACAGTAGTTGTCGAGGGCAGTTGTGAGTTAACACCGTTATCGTCTTTTGGTGGTAGTCGCATGTCGTTTGAAGGCCCTTGGACAGGTGGTGAGTTAACGGCCTTGTCCTCTTTCGGTCGTAGCACTAGCGATAGGTAGGGACTTAAAGACTCCTTTGCAGGGGTCTGTACCTCAAGCGGGGCTGGTGATGTTGGTCTGGATAAGCCATCGAAGGACATGACAGAGCCGACAGTATCGAGCTCTTCCCAGTCCTCACTGATGGAGTCGCGTCGTTCGCTTGACATTTTGGCGAGTTTTGTGATGCAAATTTGATGAAGTTTGTTGAGGAAAGGATGAGAGGGGGAAAATAATTTAGGCAGACACTGGGTTCAATGTGAGATACAGGCGATTTATGATCATTGGTGTGGCTGCATTAGGTCAGCAGACTTCATTGTCTTACGTGTCAGTGAGTCAAACATTCTATCTACGTTTAAGCCTCAAAGTATTATAGTTGCCTTGTTCAATCAACAAAGAGATGTCAACTTTACAGTAAATACCTTAATCGTGCGATAGTGTGTGTCAACAGCAGTAAAGGGAGAAACGCCACAGGGCTCAACATCAGTATAAAAGCTTACATCGGAATTTAATCAAGTCCTAGGCAACCAATCCCCTTGTTAGCTCGAACACGTCATCTTGTTGCTTTCCCAAAGAAACTCTACTTGGCATTTACTTTTGCTGGCCATTTGTTGAATGGTTGGCACATCAATAAGAGTTCTTTCCTCAAACTCTGTATCGCTCGCTATACGAATATTAACGATAGGGTATTGATAACAAATCGGCATGTAATTATCAAGATTTAGTAATGTTTACGTGTCACGCCTATGTTGGAAGACCTAGCCTGGAGAGAAGAATCTTAACTTGAAATTATGTGAAAAATCTAATCTACGCGGACAGATTAACCTTTGTTGAAAGACTTGGAGGAAATTGAGAAGGGCTGGGCGAGAGCTCAAGTCACCATTAAACACAATGGACTTGGAGATACGACATCAAGAGAGATGGAGATATTGAAAGAATTTCTGGGACGAGAGCCGAGTACTAAGAAGATTTTTGACGAGCTTAGCCGATAGTCAAAGAAGCCTAAACGTTGAGCAGCAAAAGCTGCATGTTGGTCATTGGAAACCTAACAGCAAGAAGAAACGCAGAAAGCGTACTTTGCAGAGTACTATCTACTACACGAGACAATCTGACATGACCACAAGAACTTATCAATAAGTTCAGTAATAGCCCGAATATGCCATCTTGTTGCGTACTCAAAGTCTACTTCACATATACTTTTACTACCATGTCTCTCTTAAACTCTCCGTCGCCATGCACACGGATATCAGCGAAGGGTATTGACAATAAATCAGCACGTGATTATTATGAGATTCAGTAATATTTACTCTCTAAGTTTTATGCAAACACATCCAAAAATATCTACACTAAAAGTTCCACCTCCTAGACACAACCCATCATGAGTATGATGCAGTAGCCGACATCTTAGACAGCTTAAAAGTGACGAGCGTGGCGACGAGCCTTCTTGGCGCCGCATCCAGCAGCCTTAGTAGCAGCGGCGGAAGCCTGAGCGGTAGGGGTGGCGACAATTGAGGTGACCAAGCTGGTAGGGGCAACAGGTGTAGGCGCAGGAGTGAAAGTGGGCACGGTGCCGTTGGTGGGAACAGTGGGAGGAACGACGGGCTTGGTTGAGCCGGAGCCGGAGCCGGAGCCGTACATGGCAGGGCCAGGAATCTCGTAGGCGGAACCCTTGTAAGGGTCGAAGAGAATACCGGGCTCAGAGTCACTGTAGAGCTCAGTGGTCAGAGTACCCTCAGGGCTGTCGGTACCGCTACCAGTGATATCAATGTTGAAGCACTGGGGGTAGTTCTGAGCTCCGTTCTTGGATCCAGCGCCGTGAAGGGCGATGATCTCGTGACGGAAGACGTAGCTTCCAGCAGCAAGGGTCTCGGGGACAGTGGTAGTCCAGGTGTTGTTGTTCTTGATGAGATCGGCAGCAGCCCAGGTTCCATCGAGGCCAGCAGCATCGATCTTGACCCACTTCAGAGTAGCAGGGTCGGCCTCAGTGCACTTTCCAGCACACTTGGCGACATAGGTCAGGACAGGACCCATGTGCGATTCGGGCCAAGCAGACCACTGGAACTCGACGGAACCACCAGCCTTGACGGACGCAGAGGTCTTACCGGGAGCAGACTTGATGTGGCAGGCAATGTCGGAGGTACCGAAAGCGTCGGGGGCGACAAAGCCGTTGTCGAGGTTCTCAGCAGACCAAGCGGCGATGACGGGGGCCTCTCCGCCGTTCTTGACGGCGTAGTAAGAGTCGAGGCTGTAACCAGGCTGGTAAACACCGTCGACCTTGATGCCGGTGACAGTTCCGTGGGCGAGGACGGCGGTGGCGAAAGCACTCGCGACGGTTGCGACGGTCTTGAAAGACATGATGATGATTGTTGGTTAAGAAGTGAGTGTGTACTGTGTAGTGAAGATAGTAAAAAAAGAGTGTGTGATAGACCAGCTTCTCACAGTAAAGAATGAATAAGAGAATAAAGAACGAAAGAGTGAATGCACTTAGAATGAGAGACCAAAGCTGAAGAAACAAAACTTTGATGTTTGCACATTCATGTTTATATATCTAATCGACTATCGGACATTTTCCCATACAGATAAGCTCGCCGATTCATGGATCAAAAATGGCATCATGCTGTGTAGTTTATTTGAACACCAGTGGTGGAAATGTATCGCGTCTCAGCTTCGGTGGGACACCTTCATTTTCACCGTGGTTTCAAACAAGGGACCCTTAGCAGTACCAGCCGCGCGGTTGTCGTCAAAGCTCGACGACGGGACGAAACAGCGGGGCACTTGTTACAGAATCAGTTCGGATGAAAGATCGTCTTTACTGCCAATTTTTATAGGCTAGACCGTCGTATAGGCATCGTATCAATGCGCGTAAAAACATCAAGGGTATCCTGGACTTGCAGGGTTGTTCGGGTATCCCACTCGGATACATCGGTGGCCTCGTGGGATTTGTTTCAAATATAGAGACAAACATATTACAGGACTGACTGATAACCAGGTATAGCTCACTATCGGTTTCAACCTCCGTATGCTATCAAATCAGAATGCTTGTCAAACATGGCAATACAATAGTTTTCGCTTTGAATTCGTTCCGCCAATGGAATAGTAACTTCGTTGCGTCAAGGCCAATGTATAAGGAAATCTGTAAATAGCTGCAATTGTAATAGTAGAACATTATACTACTCTCTTGTAAGTAACCACAAGACAACTTCGAGACTAATGTATATATGAGAGAAAAGAAATCTGGCACCACATGAATAAATGGAAATTACTGTTCCCCTGAAGACGTCCAAGGTATAGGATTGCACACTAACCAGGCGGATATAAACCGGTATTATCCCGCGCGTCTTGACGTAAAGCTAGCAAATCGGATGCATGAGCTTGTCCCGGATCTTAAGCACTATGCACTACTTCGGCTAGACAAGAAAGTTTGTTACTGTGATCGTCGAGACCCACACTAGATATTTCTCCGGACGGAAGAAATATAACAGCAGGAATTCAGCTTGATCTTATCTCCTAGGGTCGGCGTATGTATTATCGCTTTGGTCGAAACGGGTTATAGATAATCATAATAGGGAAGTGTTATTGCTGCGACTCTTTTGCGATAGAGTGGATTACTTTTCCCACATGCGTCGTGATTGTCTTTTAACCATGGTGGGCTCAATTGCTTCTACTTTTCAACGACTACAATTTGATGGAACTAGATGGAAACCTCGATGTAGAAAGATCATTTATTAATCAAACATCCATAGAGCAGAGAGTAAATATAAACTTAAAGTTATATATCTAAATTTTTTTTTATCACAGTAGATCTACTAAGAACTAACATGAAAAGACATAACGTAATTAAAATGTAACTTACCCTTGAGTAGCTTGAAGTACGATAAGGGATTTGCAGAATTGAGATGAAGATAAGATAAGATAAGAAATAACAAGAAACGGAAGCGCAGTTAAACACATGTTTAACGCTAGGTGATTTTAAGACTAGAACATTAGGTTGAGCATGGGTAATCCTGCAACTTTGAGAAAGAAGTTTCCATCTCTGAACGATACAGTATATCTATCAGGATTATACAAAAAAAAAGAAATGTAATCACTTGTCCAATAGGACGAACAGTCAAAAGATGAGGTTCTGCCCGGGCTCGAACCGGGGACCTTCTCGGTGTTAACGAGATGTCATAACCAACTAGACCACAGTACCTAAACTGTTTGTTGTTGGAAGGGGCTTCACAGTTAGCATCTATTTACAACACACGCTGAACGACTCCGTTGTTGAAAGTGAAGTTTTATCTTTTATTAGCTTGTAAATTGTCTCTTCATATTCAACGGACAACTCTTACTTACAAACCTTTAGCCAATGGTGCTTCTTGAGAATGTAAGCGTTAGTATTACAAGCAACTATTCCCATTAAGTGATTCTTCTTCAGCACCATTGCAACACTGCGGTAGTTTGAGCAAGTTACTACTTTACGCCACCAATCTCGATCTTCTATACAACTAGCAGTTGTGTCAGTTTACTCCACCTCACTCTCTTCTTCTCAAGTTAATTGAGTGTTTGTTCACCATCGTCTCAAGTGTATTCGCGGCTCTGCTGTTCATACGCACCTGTTAAGACAAGTCCTTGTACAACGGCAGCATGCAGCCTTGGCAAAGCCTCGCCTGCTTCGTGGTACTCGTGACCCAAGCTGCAGCGAGTGGTATAGAGGGCTACGGCCTCACCTCATACGATCCTCTCTGCGCCGAAACATGCCTACGGTCTCTGTCGTCTCTTTCGCTGTCTTGCAGCGAACACGGCGATGGTCATGGACACATGATGATGGCAATGATAACTACACCAGCTTGTCGCGCAAACGATACCGCTTTCCTCACGTCTACAGCTTGGTGTCTCAGTGTAAAATGCGCCGATCAGCATGCCTCCAAGCTCGAGGCTTACTGGGAAGGATGGGTCACGGGTAGTAAAGACGTTGTTCCAAAATGGACCTACTCTGAGGCTCTTGCCGAGATAGATACTCGACCACCAAGCTATCATATCGCAGACACAGACATGTCACTCAATGAGACTTCTGTCGTTAACCCAAATACGTACCTCAAGCAGTGGAATGTGTTGGGTCATGTTAAACGTGAGATAACTCTGGAATCCACATACGGGTAAGTGCGCCCAGAACCCCAAGGTTTCGCAGTAATCATCAGCTGATTTCCTTTCCAACCTGCAGAATCGCTCTTATAGCTGTTGCCGTTGGCCTCCCAGTGGTGATGACATGGCTGCGATACATGCCCTTTATGCCCGCCCTCTACGATCGACTCAAACCATATATCCTATATCCGAGCACGATCGGTACCTATTCTGTGCGCCCGCTTCCATTCCAGATTGGAAATGCCCCAACTGTTGGCCAAGGGCTTTACATTGCTATATTTGTTATACTCAATGTGGGTCTGACCGCTGTGGGCTATCGCACTGCCCAACCCAATGCCTGGTTTACAAGCTCTTGGCAGGAGCTTATTGCCTATCTTCTGTATCGAACAGGAGCCTTTGCCTTTACGCTTCTCCCCGTTCTGCTTTTATTTTCATCAAGAAATAACCTGCTGCTATGGATAACAAACTGGTCACATCCCACGTATCTGTTGCTGCATCGCTGGGTGGGTCGACTTTTCACTCTTTACGCTGTGCTGCATTCTATCTTTGGTCTTTTGGCCTATAGACACTATGAGAAAACGGCTTGGTGGGCATGGGGTGCCGCGGCCACTGTGTTCAGTGTCGTGCTCAGCGTTGGTAGCGGGTTATATGTTCGAAGGAAAAATTACGAAGTTTTCCTGCTGGTACACATCATCTTGAGCGTAATTATCATTGTTGGCTGCTGGTATCATTTGGTCTTGTGGTATGAGTCGATGGGTATGCATGTTCCAGATTACACGTCAGGCTACGAGGTTTGGCTCTACATTGCTTTTGCCGTCTGGGCCTTTGACCGAATAGTCCGGGTGGGTCGCCTTCTGGGTGCAGGAGTCAAGAGATCAAAGGTTACAGATCTTGGCAACGATTACGTACGTATCGACATTGCGGAAACTCGCTGGACCGACGAGCCGGGAAAACATTTATATGCATACTTCCCCACACTCAGCTTCTACCGGCCGTGGGAGAATCATCCTTTCTCTATTATACCCACAGGATTCTTGCAGACACGGGACGCATTTTTGGCAAGTTCGCCACTCCATGATAGCGGCGATGGAAAAGATCTTGAGAGCACGGCTCAAAATACGGTCCGACGTGTCTCTGCAAGCTCTGACGAGAAGCGCAACTCCGGAGGAGTGACTATTTTCGTCAAGAAGGCAAAGGGTATCACGAGATATCTTCAGCCAGCCGATAATCTGTTGACCCTCGTCGAAGGTCCCTACGGTAACAACAACAAGGACCAGATATTGCGTTGTGATCGTGTACTTCTAATTGGTGGCGGTATTGGCATCACAAGTCTTATCCCCTGGATTCTGTGTCACTGGAATGTCAAACTTGCCTGGAGCGTCAAGGCCTCCGCTCAATGTCTGGTTGATGAGCTTGAGCCATGCATCAACACACTGGACCAAACTCAAAGGGATATCCGGATTGGTTGCCGATTTGACATCTCTGCATTAATCGACGAAGAGATGGCTATGGGCTGGAAAAGGATCGGGGTAGTTGTGTCCGGACCAGGGTCGCTTTGTGATGATGTCAGAGCCAAGGTGGCAGAGGCGGGCAAGGCCAGTAAGACTGTATTTGAACTTGAGGTAGATGCTTATTCTTGGTGAGGATCTATTTGAGATCAAGAGCATAGTGGAAGAGACAAAAAATGGGTTGTCGACGGATATAACTGGTGATCTCGGGAAGCGAGCGAACATGTTCGGTGTCGGTAGAACGTAGTAAGCTGAAAATTCACCGGAATATAGTACTACAATTAAAAGCTTCAAGATCAGCAACTGACCCTGTATCTTCTTGGAGTAAGCCCGTGCCTTGCATAAGATTAAGACTGACCTTTTACGGCTATGTCATCTACTTAAGATTCAATAGAAAGCCGTGAACATTACAATTGTGAACATCTTAATATATTTATGCGTCATTTCGATCGAAGTGAGCGATTGATAAATGTAATAAATACACTATTATACACACTAACAAATATAATGTAATTTCATTTATCACCATTCTAATCTGTCATCGCAGATCAGTTGGACATTAGCATTATCGTTGCCTCTCCATGCCTCGCGGCCAGAATTGACACTGGCAACAGCTGTACGCATATCTGAGATCATACCTCCAGGTCCACTGGTAAACACTGCTGTACGACCACGAACGTTCTGCGATAGGAAAGCGGAAATGGCAGCCTCCGAGTTAGGACGTTGACCGTCGCGGAAGTCGGGCAAAGATAATATGTCTGTTGTGGCCTCATCCTTGGTTCCTGCATCCGCGGTGGTGCCCGGAGATGCATCTTCTCGAGTCACGTAGAGCTTGATATCGATATTGTGCGTGCTAGAGGCCAACTTTGCAAGCTCGGCACGGACCCAGTCAACATCATGGCGACGCCGAACACTCCAGACAAGACTGATTTGACGGTTTGCGATGGGAGACTGATTGGCGAGCCAGAGTAGTACAGGAAGAACGTAAGCTATACCAGTGCCCCCAGCGACGCAGAGTACGTTTACGTCTGGGGTCAAATGAGCAGTATGATCTTCACCATACGGGCCCTGGAGGACTACAGACGTTGCTGTATTGCCCTTGACAGCCATTTGTGCGATCTTGCGAGTTTCACCTCCGCGAGCTCGGAAAACGTAGGAATGCTTGACTGTACCATCGACCTCAACAGGCAGACTTAATGGAGTGAAGGGATGAGATTGCCAGACGCTTGACTTGGGGAAGCAAAGATAAAAGTGCTGGCCTGGCTTCCAGGGGTTTTGCGAGTGGACAAAGTCGAGACGGGTGATGTCGCCGAATTGTTCGTCGGGGAACAGGGTGATATCAGCAGATGCGGATTGGAATCCCATACTTCCATCTGGAAGATACTGGTAATGAATAAGCCAGGAGCGGGCAAGGCGAGCGCCGCGGTCGACAAGCCAGATAGCTAGACCAGGGACCATGAACACCTTCAAAGGCTGCCAATGTCCCCAGCAAGCGCCGATGTAAACCATAGCCAGCACGTAATGACTCTTACGGAAGAACTCATAGCCAGTAAGTCGGATACCCCAGGGAGTTGCAAGCAATACAAGCAAGAACAGTATAATCATAGCGACACAGCCCCAGATCATGTAGAGCTGCTTGATCCACTTGTCAGCTACTTCAGGCTGAGGCTGGTAGTGGTGGACCTCAATGACGGTCCAACCGATAGTATGGACAAGGGACTGCAGGAAGATGACCCAACCAAGCCAACGATGGAGGAAGTTGAAGCTCTGATAAGGTAAGCCTGTAAGTAGAGACAGAATAGACTCTCTCGAGGCCAGCATGACGGAAAAAGGTGTCAATGCATAGGCGAGGACACCGAGCCTGTCGGACCAAGAGCCCACCCATGAACGGCGCTGGAAAAGACCTTCATGACCCTTGACAGGTGTAACCCATTCCTTGTACATGATACCTACAAAGGTAAAGATGGCAAGGTAACCACACAATGTGGTCAAAATGATGACTTGTAGGCGGGTTGTGCGGCCGAAGATGAAGCCGAAAGACTCGGGGAGGGTGTAGTGTCGCGTAGTGGCGGAAATGGCATCAGTGAGACGACGGAAGAAGCCCCTTCGGTGGGTGTTTGCCTTGTTTTCCTGGTCGACCGACGACTCAGACGTCTCCTGCGCGGATAGACTGACTTGGGGCACACTGCTGAGGTACCAAAAGTGACGAGCAATAGCCCAGATGATGAGAATGCCACCAATGGTTGCCCATAGAATGCCAGTATAGAGCATACCACGTTTATGACCTCCATAGACGGACTCAAAGTATTCGCATGTTCCAGGGTCACTGGCGCATGGGACTACTCGAGCAGCATATCCCCAGTAGTCGACTACATGGGTTGTGTCGGAGATGTTTTGAGACTGATAGCCTTGTCGCCTTATTAGATGGGAAACAAAAGAAGAAGCGCCGTGATTATCCATAGTGATAGACCCAAGAAGAAGACAGTGAGAAATGACAGGGATTAATACATGGGTGGTGGTAGCTGAGGGGGTAACCAGCAAATTTACAGGAAGGACTTGAAAGCCTTAAGTAGAGATAAATGTCTCCTTACCGACTCTCTGCCAAGACCGATGGCAAAACTAATTCTCCATGTTTTTATCAATAGTATTAAAGTTTCGCATAACAGTCTGTGGTTAATCTCTCGTACTGAGCAGAATATCGGATGTTTTGTCTACAATAGGCTAATCCGAGACAAGGAGATCCATATTGGAGGATACCATTGAGCAAGTTATGATTCGCGTACATCATCTTGGCGAGCAAGTTATGACTTTATCAATGATTTTATTAGTGAGAATAAAAAAACATGGAAACAAAAGTGGAAAGAGAGAAATAAAAAAGGATAGCTGAGTTTAATTTGCTCTGTATTAATTATTGTATTTATATAACTCCTCTAGGTACGCAAGGTGGCCTTGCACAACTGCCATTGTTCGTTTCTTGAACGCCTCTTAATTCTTCTTGTTAGTTCACCCTTATCTATCCGACGCACAACGTCACTAACAAAGATATCCAAGGGTCCAAGGTCTCATAGTTACCTGCTTAAATCAACACAGCGACATTCGTTGTCCGCCACAGCAGCTACGATGGACCACGGTAGCGAGGAGATGGCTGAATGCCAGATGTCGGTACGTTTATCTCCAGTCCATTCTATTTTATTAACTAGTAACTGACACTTGTGACCAACAGATGTTATGGAACTGGAACACCGTCGACTCTTGCTTCATTGCCTCGTCCTGGCAAGTCACAAACAACGGCATGATGGCCGCATCATGCATTGGTGTCGGTCTCCTCGTCGTCCTCCTCGAAGTTCTTCGCTTGATGGGCAAGAAGTACGACATCCACATCGCTCAAGCAATGCGCCGACATGCTACTGTTCTATCGAAATCACACAGTCTGACGTCCGAGAAGAACGATTCTCTTCCTACAAATATGGTCTTGCGAGCATCTCCCCTCCAGCAGATTGTCCGAGCTATTCTCTACGCTGTAACTTTCGGCGTCGCATATTTCGTCATGTTACTCGCTATGTCTTTCAACGGTTACATAATCATCTCTCTTATTATCGGTGCTGGTCTTGGTAAATTCGTCACTGATTGGCCAACTCTTATTGTTGGAGAGCACGGCGAGGGTACGAAAACAACGGAGAATCAGGAGACAACATTTTGTTGCCAGTAGTGTCTCATGGCATTGAAGTCTTCAAGAGATACCGCAAGCAATTCAACTTGATAAGTGTAATTGTTCCTATTGATTCACATATCGTATCCCAGTGGCGGGATTAATTCACGCCATTGGAAAGTAGCTACATAAATAGAAACATTAGAAGCAACATGTTGCTAGCTTCGTTGCTCATACCAAGTACTTTCTCTGCAACTGATACCAGTTTTGCCGCTTTAATCTCGTCCCTCAACTGTCACAAGGTACAGGCTTCCAGTTGTAGAGTTGACATTCGATAGGCAAGCGCCGTGATCAATAAGCCAAACATCAAGACCTGGGATCATAAAGACTTTGAGAGGCTGCAAATGTCCCCAGAATTGTTCACAGAGAGACGCTATTCGACAAACTCTCGTTCAGGTAGCTGACAGACCAAAGGATTCTCATATGCCTGTCGTAGCTTGCCGAGCGAGGTAGATACATGCCATCGCTTCAATGTGGGCTTGATTTATTATCCATCTACGTGATGTATACGGCGACTTTGAAGATAACGTTATACACTAAGATCAAATGTTTTGTTTGACATGGAACGAAGTGACAAAGACTGATTGATCATCTAATAACACCTTTGCAAATACTAAGGTCTGTCGATGTATCTTCTAGAAATATTCCATCCCGAAGAAGCTGATAGTCAGGGTGAACAAATGCCTCGTCTGCGGCCTCGTCGATTTCAGTATCTTTCGGTACTGTAAATCAGGATCCTATGGACCGGTCGAATATTTGTCATACCAGGCAAGTTTAGCATGCAAACTTTAGAGACTCCCAACCATTCCCAATATCGAAACAGTCATGGAGATTGTTCTTTCTCTCAGATGTTCCTTGGCAATTCTCCTTCTTGAATTTAATCACTAAGAAGGAAACAGACAGTAAGTACGGGTATTAACATGTCAGGACAAAAGGAAGATACAACTTACTATAGCAGCCTGACTTCTTTTCCTGCATGCTGACACCAACATCTTTCTTGTTAAGACTCTTGATACAGTGTCCACGGTTGTACCACTTGTTGGATCTTGAAGTCTTGCATTTGGTAGTATCCCAAAACTTGACCCGTACGTCGCTAGCCCGAGACTGAAGGTGTGACTCCAGCCCAGGTACTTCAATTTCAATGGGGTTTCCTAAAGCCGGAGCGGCAAGGAGGGTGAAAGCAGTCAAAGCTGCATTGGTGAAGGTGGTGAAGAGCATGTTGAAGATGTAGGGGTGTTGGTATGATGTAGAGTAGGAGAAGTAAGCAATGGTGGATGAAGATATAGAGACAGCAAGACAGAGGAAGGAAACCGAGTATTTATAGTTTAGTGAAACTATATTTTGATAGTATACAAGTCGCTTGAAGGCATCGCCTTCCTGACCTGGTGTGTGCTATGTTACACTCTGTGCCGCTTGATGCTAAAACAGTAATATGGGGCGATTCCAAATGGCCCCCAAACATTCACACCTTAATAGGCCAGGAATCTTCCGGCTACGCTAAGCATAAAAGTTCCGAGCGGTGATTACCTAAAGGAGTTCCCGGCTGAGACCTTGCATGCTACAAGTTAACACCGCATTGCTGGTCAGACAACTATAACAAATTGTCAAGTCTGGATTTCCTTGGCTGTTTCCACTTCAGCCTGACCACTAACTACTTGGCATAAGCTTAGAGATTTAGCGTTGCTTATTCGTCTGAGATACGAATAAAAACTAGGCTATTCTTCCGGAATACAAACAAAGCCCGGGTATTAATCAAAGACAATTTGGGTTAAATCGCTCACCACAACGAGGTTTTGAGGTATGGTAATTCGGCTCGCATCGCTTAAAGCTCAGACATATCATGCAGCCAACTGACCCAAAACTTCACCTTGGCTGCTTGTGCGTAAGACATCGGCCGTCTACAAGAATGGCGCATACAACGTTTCAACAATGAGGGTCGAAGGCAGGTGTCTTCTACTGAGTATATAGTGCAGAGTGCACATGTTCTAAACGCATAAGATTCCTAATATAAGCCAGCACTTAAGCCCTGAAAAGTTGAAATCATACTATCAAAGAGTATCTGAACCAGAAGAGGATACCAATGAAACCAGGCACCGTCTCCACCACCAACATCAGTTGTGCCATTTCAATCTCGTCCACCAACAGTCATAAGATATAGGCTCCCAGTTGTGGAGTTGACATTTGTAGGGGATCCCAGGTACAAGACATCAGTTCCGCCACTCCTCATCACTGCCTGAAGACGTTGCACCTTCTTCCCAACCGTAGGCTCAAGAGCTGTGTTAGTCCATCCAGCACCACCATCATTCTCAAGCACATAGGCACTAGCTGAAGTTCGACAGTAGTAGATACGTGCACTCGTTCCATCATGTGTGATGCCAACGGTAGCACTAGTCTCACTATCCTGGTAGAGTATCTCCCGCTTCCAAGGATCCTGGGTTCCATACGTGCCAGTGGCACGACGAACTTGCCACGGACCTGCGTTGGATGTCTTGAAGCGATATGCATGCTGAATATGAAGAGATCCATCCTTCTCGTAGAGTGCCATCTTCGCACTTTGGAAGGCAGGGCCTGGTGAGGCATTGATATCGCCGCTGTATGTCTCACCTGACGTCAAGGGCTGATAGACAACATCGGCGCTGTTCTGTGTGATGGGAACCGAGACTGTGGTTCCAGAAGCTGACGTGAAGGCATTTGCCGATGGTTTGTAGCGCACGTAGCTTCCTTGGTGGCGTACAGCAGATGCAGGATACTTGCTCCATTCCCACTGGAGATGAACATCGCCGTCTGAAGAGAAAGCAATATCGTCTGGGTATACTGAGTATCCTTTGTTGTATGCCCAGATAGCAACACGTGACCACGATCCATCATTGGTCGCGTACTTGTAAAAGTAACCACCTTTTGCGTTGTTGTCGTTAGGTGCTTGTCCGCGAATGATCAACCATAAATTGCCATCAGCGTCACGTTTGATGACAGGGTATGTGAACTTGGTAGTTTGATCCGGCATTTCTGAACTAGCATCGACCAAAGTACTGCTGTATGGCGTGGCCGATCGGAAGTACTGCCACGGCTCATTGTGCATGCTGGTGAAGACATGGACATAACCATCGCCATCCACACTGATGCTCGGAGTGTTGTGTCCAAGGTCATCCAAGAAAACAGCACATTCGCCAGCTGAAGTCTTGAGACAGTCGCGGGAGATGGTGCCATCGGAAATGGACCGACGTGCTACCATCACATTGTTGTTGGCTGTGCTTCCACCAGGAGGGTTTCGCAGGTAGGCCAGCCAGTCGTAGCCGCCATATTCGTCCAAGGGATTCCACCAAGCAGCTTGGCTGTTGGCATCTACGGCGGTCGATATGGTGTTGAGACTACCAGGTGTAACTGTAGCATGTACTGTCGAAAGTGCAGCAAGATAGATGAGGGACTTGAGATTCGCCATGTTGATATGCCGGATGGAGTACTGCAGATTCATCCGAAATGGTGGATTTATGAGAGTTTATATGCGAAATTCTCTTCCTTTGCTACGCAGGGTTTATCTCAACGTTCAATGGTGTCTTTGATCGGGATTAATTCCGTTCTGGGGTTCCCCAGTTTCCCCGCGTTCTCGATCCTCTCCCCAGACAGGGGTTGAAGTTCTGGTCTGGGGTTACTCCATGAAGGAACCGCCGTGCCAGGTCGACACAGTCTCGGTACGCTAGGGAACACTAACTATGCAGGGGTCGAGGGCTGATGATGACTTTTTGATGAGGTTGAAAACCGCTGTCGGAAGGGCCGTGTTCTGCGCCTGTCGTCACCGGGGGTTCCGTCCCCTACCGGCTAATATGGGTCAGAAGATTGAGTATCTACATCGCTGCCGGTAAACTCGTGCCCATAACCTGAACTAAAGGAAGCAAGTAATCGCCCAAAAAACTACATGCCCAATGTATGTCGGCCTAGGCAGACTCTTGGACTGTTCATCCCCGCTGTGGTATCCCAACGTTGGGTCGAATTTTCTACCACCTCTGCTCGTTGTACTGCGATTCTAGCATTGAGTTGGCGACGCTACTGAGAAGCATAATATCCTGGCACATAATCGCTCTCCTCAGTACTATTACCTCCAATTTGAGGCAAGTGACTAAGATCCCCTTGAAAGTTGAGGATGCTGTTGTTCAGGGATTCATCAGGCCTGACGCCAGTGTTGAAGTTTGGTATGGCAGTATTTTCTATGCCCAGCATCGGAGCGGAGAAGTACGTCCAGAGATTTAACTCATCAGCGCCGGTCGTGATCTCAGATAAATCGAGCAGTGGCCAGAGTGTTTCTTCTGCCTCCAAGTTTGAGGTACTACTGACATCTTGCGATGCAAGTTCTGTATCTTGTTGCGGATGAGTTCCAGAGTCAGTCCAGCTCCATCCTGCTGGAATGTCTCGCGTATCTGTCACGTCCTGATCTTGACGTATGAGGTTATTGTTGTCATTGCGTACCTGTGTGGCACCTCTGTCAGACACTGCGTTTAAACAAGCTAAACCTGAACCCCGGTCTATAGCCTGACTTTGATCCTGCTGCGATAAATTTCGGAGTCTTTGTACGATAGAACGCCTTTGGCTACGTCGTGTTTCTCTCATGCTTTGTGATGGCCGTGGCTGAGAAACATCTCCTGTGGATCTTGACAGGCCCTTCTCCACAAGATCAACAGTAGCATCGGCCAATTTCGAAAGTACTTCGCGTGCTCGACCGATCCGTTCCCAGCGAGCTCCAAGTCTCTCCAATATGAGTTTCCACTGAAACAGGCTACTCTTAAGTGAGACCCAATCCTCTTGAGCCTTGTTTCTCGCTTCTACATTCTTCCATATGATTAGGATCATCGTGATACCACTCATGAATTGGAAGTGGAGGTCGATCCAAGTAAAGTCCGCGAGGCCTTCACTGATACGTAGGAATGACAGTTGTATGAGGTCTTTTGCGGCCATGTAACAAGATAAAGTCGCAGATGGACTAAGACTTGGTCGTAACAAAGATGGCCGATACAGAATAAGCAAAGCTGTTCTATGCCAATAGCTCCACCAATTGACGTCGTAACCACAAGTGTCAGCAAGAGTTTGAGCGAAGCTATTCCAATCTTTCAGACTTTGTGCCATGTCGTTAGTCCATTGAGACAGTTGGAGCTCTGGCTCTTCCGTATGATCCGTATCCATGACTTCCCGAGTGCTATGAAGCCTATGGACAATTTCGCTTTGCAGGCGTTGCAGGTCAAGCCAGTGTAATGTCTGTCGCCGTGTTGCAGGCGTCAGCGAGCAGCCAGGCAAGTTAATATCCACTGACAGATTGTCAAAGGTAACGGGCCGATTCAGCAGAATATTGAAGGTTCTGTCAAAACTGTACGCAATCCAAAAGAGTCTCCGCTTTATGTCTGCTTCTTCTTCTTTTTCTTCTTTGCGAGTTACAGTCGCACCCACTGAAGAAGACATAGCGATAGTCCTTTCCGAGTGATAACCTAGGTCAATGCACATTCTCATGCATAGACCTGATATATACCAGACAGGAGCGGGAGCGGAGTCCACTATCGACAGTAACAAGAGTAGCAGTAGACACTGAAGAGATTGTACATTCTTCGTCTGCATGATGTGGCTCACATCAGTCATGGCGTTGGCAGTGAACCCTTTTGACAGTTCATGGCTTTCTTCATGATCCCCTGCCATGGACATGAGGGGAATCGCAAGTACCATGTTGATCATGAAACGCACCCGTACATCAGCAGGCGACAGATTAGAAATATCGCTTCTGCGACCATGATGGTCGTAGAATTGTGACATGGTATCCTCGAATTGTTGCTGGTTGAGAATCGGATACTGAACTTGATAACAATTGAAGAATGTGTCTTTGAGGTTATTGGCCAACTCTCGTGGGGGTAATCCAACCCTTGGGTCATTCTTCTGTGGCTCTCGAGGTGTGGGTCGCGCTTCTGCAGAGTCTGATGGCGTTTCGAGATTTGAGTAATCCTGTTGGGCGCACTCGAGCGCTGATCGAACCAAGTGGATTCCTGGATGATGTCAGGAATGGATACCAAGACGAGAGAGGCTGCTTTACCACTTGAAGATCCGACAAAATTAGGTTGCTCTTCAACATTCCCAGTGAAAATCGGTGTGGAGTCATGGCCAGATTGCAGGTTCGAAATGGCTGGTGATGTTTCGGTCCTTGTATTCTCAACATCATGAATCTGTGCCTCCAAGCCCATGAGCTCTCTCTCAAGTTCATGAATGAAACTTCTCAGGTGAACTTTGCCTGAACGCCCATCGGTATATTCGCAGATCGACCCTGAGTTTTGACATGGTTGGCATGCTGGGATTTCTACGCTGATGTTAGTCGGTATAACACAGTATCAAGTCTCGATGAGTACCCGTATCGCATCGTGCCTTTCGCTTTCTACAGCGATTGCAGGCATTGATTGTCTGTCGACGACCCTACGGTCAGATGTATCATTTGAGGAGAAGGCTTGGGCGTACAAAACATTGAAGATCCATGTCTAGATGAAGTGCTAGACGAGGGATAGTAGTAGACTGGTAGATGTGGGTTTCCTTCCATTAAAGAAAGCTTAGTAAATGAAAATTATAAGTTTTATTGAACATTAACAAATTGATTCGTGAATATTGTGATGTTGTTTAGTCGGAGTATTGCCAGGTTGATCACGTCTGCAGAAATGCGGAGACAGTTGATGGAACTTATTCCGCATATTCGCTTAACGCTATTAAGGTATAGCGTTATTAGCAGGCTCGTCGATCGTTGCCTAAAGAGACTTAGAAGAAGGTCTTCACTATTGGTTGGGTCAGAAATGATTTTCGCTTAGTGCATCCTCCCTCAATCAATTAGCATTACAACGAGCCACAGGGTAGAAGAAACAGTTCCATTAAGTAGAATTTATTTTCCACATCAACTCTTAAAATCTCTTAATAAATTACCAAGATTAAATTTTAATATCTCTAGCCTTAAACAATCTCATGACACAGATTTAAATTACTTCAAGAGGTACAGTTTGCTCCTTGAACTATCAATCTACTAAGTTGACAAGATTTCCTCGAAGCCAATGCCAAACCACAACGACCATTCAATACCCAGTACGCTCATCCTCTGTCCCATAACCAAGACCTTCTCCACAGCACTACTTGGAACTCATTGTTTTGAGTGAATCAGATCGGCCTCCGGAAGGGGCTTTAGCTATCCTATCGATTTTAACATCGATCATAGTAGGGCCTTGCCTGGACAGGGCCTTTTCCAGAAGTTCCTCAAGCTCGTTCCCTGACGTAGCAGTGTATCCCTTACAACCTAAAGCTTGCGCATATTGAGCAAAATCAACAGATGTGATATCACAACAGGGCGGAGTATTGTCATATGTGGACAGGATCTGGTGACACATGTTGTATCTGCTGTCATTCATGACCAACCAAATAACAGAAGACTGATACTGGACGGCACTGCTGACTTCTGACTGCATGAGCATAGCTCCGTCGCCAACTATAGCAACAGCCGTGGTTCCGCTCAAACCGACCCCGACGGCGCCACAAGAACCGTGCCCCATTGCTGCAATATCAAGAGACAGGCGGTATTGACGTGGTTGTGTAAACTTGAGATAATGAGTCGCCCAACAAAGACTGTTTCCCACGTCTGCGAGAACACAGCAACTGTGCTTGTTGATAGCTATACTCTGCACGACAGACATAACAGTGACTGGGTGGACAAGAAAGGGATCTTTGGCTTGAATTCGTGGAATAAGCGGCAGCGGCAACTCTTTGCAGCACTTGCTGGGTCTGCTTGTGACCATCATATTAAGGAACTTGTCAATGTTCGCCTTGATAATAGTTGAGTTGGATGGCACGTTCCGATATACCTCTGATCGCGATAGATTGACACAAACAAGTTTGGTCTTGGACCACTTCATTTGCATATGGAGTGAGCTGAGCTCCCCAAGTCTAGTCCCAAGCACCAGCGCCCCATCGTAGATACCATCAACAGTTTGGCTCGAAATTGTAGAGCCAAGACCACTCACACCCAAGAACATGTCATGGTTCTCTGGAAATATCCCTTTGGCACGAGGTGTGCATATGACAGGCATACCGTACTCCTCACTCAATTGGCAAACAAGCTTGGATGCTCGTCGAGTTCCGTAGCCTATCCAGAGGACCCATTTCCCAATTCGAAGCCTCTCAGAGAGCGCCTGTGCCTGCTTCGAAAGGTACGTATAGTCTTCAACGGCAGCCAATCCATGGTGAGGTAAAATTGGAGGCATAACTTCTTGGCTCTTGAACAACACCGGCGACTCTTGTACGTCGAGGGCTAAGAAGATCCCAAGAACGAATCCTGAAGGATTTTCAGAAAGTTCAAGAAGGAGGCCTCGCATTTTAAGCAGGTCGTCTGCGTTCCTGACGATGATGGAGTGGCTGAGTGGATAATTGATCTGTTTCCCGACAAGACGGTCAACCATCGCTGGTGTTGTTTCTTGAACTCTGTAGGGCCCTTTGCTGTCTTCTGCTGTGATAGCTGAGAGGAAGACAAGTCGGGCACCACCCGCCCTAGCACTTTGAAGGCCTGAGACGGAGTTTGAGATGCCTGGCCCACTAGTAGCAAAAGCGATGGTGATCTTGTCAGTGTACAAAGAAGCCTCCATCGCTGCAAAGACTGCTCCAGTCTCGTGCCGGAAGTGGTAGACAGCGATGTCTGAGCTAGCGATTGATTTCCAAAGCGGGAAAATGTAGCCGCCGGATACCCCGAATGCTTTCTCGCAGCCTGCTTGAACCAGAATCTGAGTGATTTCTTGGGAGTAAGTTGCCATGATTTCGGTAGGTAGCTTAGAGACGATAAAAGTGGTAGATAAATGAATAGATGTAAAGTCAACTTGGATGTTGATAGCTATACAATTCCGGCAGAGTAGCGGTTAGTTGTCTGACTTTATATTGACGAACCTATAGATATAGGAACTTGGTCATTCCAGAAAGCAGTCAACCATCGAAGAAGGAGAATCTCCTGGGAAAGGAAAGTTGTTGCTAACCACCATCATTGAGAGCAGGATTTGCAAGTACTCGAATAAAGCTGACACTATTTCACAGACTGGAATGATTACAAAATGCAAGATAGCAGGTTTGTGTTTCTAAGCTCACAAGAAAAAAGTCATTACTGTCTCTGTAACCTCTCCGAGCGGTTAGATTCCTCAAAAAAAAAAAAAAAACCGATGCTTCGCCAGATCTCGATCCTTGTTTCAATCATTTCTTCATCGCCTTCTACAATACAGCAAATCTTAAGAGAAAATAGCGTCAGCCGGAGCAAATGGACCTTACGCTTCACTCCTGCACCCGACTGTCCATTAGAGACACGGAATCAATGCATTCCGAATTGTTGTATGTCTTGCCATACCGGATTTCCAGCGGTTGAAACTGCCAAGACTTGCAAGAATGAGTCGGAGGATTTAATACGGAAGTGTCAGTTGTGGCGTATTATACCCCAAAGTAACTCATTTCTATTTACTTGGTTAATCCAATTAACATCCAGCATACATCGTGCCGTGCGCCAGGTTCCACCTCCATCCCAATAAGCGGCACGAATGCGTCTTCAGCCCTTGGTGATTACAATTCCCGGTTTGGCGGAATTGCGTCACCCGGTACGTGTGCTAAAGGTGTTGGTGGGCCGTATCCAGATGCCAGTCTGTCGGGTTACTGTTCCTAAAATAGAAGTTGTTAAGATTGGTTCCGGACGTTTTCCTGGCGAAGAATGTTCGTGCGTTCCATGGAAAGTGAAGTTCTGCTCTTAAAATCGTTTCATCGGCGATGTCACTCAATGAGAACGACCGCAAGTGACTAGACAGAAAAACTAACAATAAAAGCAGTAGGGATCTTGATTCCTTAGGTGTACATGTCCCCCCATAGTCCTTCTTTCATGAGCCAATCCAGTCTCCGAAGTGCGTCTCTTCCAATATGGCTGTCAACACGTTGTTCCAGTTCTCCATCGTCAGCGCCTTTATGGAGGGACTCGGCGACGAAGAATTAACTGTCGAAGATCTCAAAGCTAAGGGAGATCATGGCATCGGTACATTCCAACAGCTGGACGGTGAAATGGTCATGCTGGACGGACGCGTCTTCCAGATCACTGCCAATGGTACTGTACGGATCAAAGAAGACAGTGCTATTCTTCCTTTCGCACAGGCGACCAGATTTCACCCGACAATCGTTCGAGACATAGGCCCTTTGAGTCTCGTTGTCCTACCTGGCGAGTTGGCCAATGCCCATCCTCAAGCTACCAATCTCTTCTTGTCTTTCAAAATCGTCGGTATCTTCCAAGAGATTACACTGCGAGCAATACCGCAACAACAGTACCCTGGACAGAAAGGATCTGACCTTCTGAAAACGCAGAGTTCGACAACAATCAACAATATAGACGGTGTTGCATTTGGGTTCAGGTCCCCGCAATATACCATGCACGGGTTATCTGTACCCGGGATACACTTGCACTTTGTCTCTTCTAATGAGAAGTTTGGAGGTCATGTATCTGGATTTGAACTAGTCAAGGGGACTATCAGCAGTGCCTGTATTACTGATGTTAATCTTAAGCTACCTACATCGGTAACTTTTAACAATGCACGTCTCGATACACCTTCGATTATGAAGAACTTATGTTAGATTATGTACTTAGTACTTTATTAAAGTGCTCTAGGGGACAATCTAAATTGCTCACATGATTGTTGGGATTTGAACTTTATGTATCAGTAACCTTGAATAAATCGTGTCGTAATGATACGGGTTATCTTATGCGAAGTTCTTTAAACCCAATAAATTGAATAGTAGATATTTTATCTCCGTAACAAGCTTTTGGTCAAAGTAGAGCAGGTTCGGATGCACGTTACTTGCTCCGCACTGGAAAAAGAAATCGTCCTCGATAGAAGAAAAACAAAACCCGTAAGTATTAGGCATTACGAGCTATCCTATCACTTCCAAAAACTGCAGTCACCAGTGAAAATACGTAATAATAGATGAATAGTATGGACTGGTCTCTAATACAAGTAGACAAGATACAGATAGTGTCAGTTTGGAGAAGAATCCCGCATTACTTAAATCCAGCACCACTCAAACGTCCTTGTTACGTGCCTCGATATGTTCCTCTTCCCCACCAAGCATCTGTTTAGGCGTAGCGACTTCCTCCGAATGAACATTGAGCGATCCGAAATGCGAATCAAGCTCCTCCAACGTCTTATTCTTTGTTTCGGGGTAGCATGAATAGACAAGAATCGCAGAGAAGACATTGAAGGACATGAAGATGAAATAAACACGCGGACCAATGCGAGAGACAGCAACAGGCCAGACTTGACCCACGATGATGGAGCCGAGAGATGCACCAGAGGAGGAAATACCAAGACCTTTGGAACGACAATTTGCTGGGAAGATCTCGGATGCGTAGATCCATGCGCACGGTCCGAAACCCATGCTGTCTGTTGGAGAGACTCGTTAGTATATATATCTCATTGGGGCACTGAATCGACAGCTTACATCCAACTGTGAAGAAAAAGATGAAAAAGATGTTGACGTAGTTGGCGTGTGAGTTTGTTTGACCGGGATAAGCGAGTTGTAGAGCGCCATTGATCTGCCAGTGTCAGTGATAAATGTTCCCGAGAAGAAAATCACAACTTACCATCAAACAAAAAGCCATGATTATGGCACCAACTCCAAGTGAGTGTCTTCGACCAAGCTTATCAATAAAAAACATGGCAGCAACAGTACAGGCAACTTGAACAGTTCCATCAATACCAGAAGCAAGTAGACTCAACTCCTCCGAGGTACCAGCAGCAATAAAATTTGTTGGTAGGTAATATCTGATACCAGCAGCACCACTCATTTGCTGAAGAAACGCGAGTGACCACGCACGCCAGAGTCGCGACCACAATGGCTTCTGCTGGACGAAAACTCGTGCAGATGTGATGGAGTTTTCTTGATGCCAGAGAATGTTGGCGCGGATCTCATCAAGCTCGGGTCGGACTTCGTCTTCGGACAGGCCACGTAATTTGGAGAGTGATTGACTTGCAGCTTCAATCTGATCTGACTCAACAAGCCATCGAGGACTAACACACATTTAGATGAGTATTGGAGATTGTAACTGTATGGGTTTCGGACATACCTCTCGGGAATTAAAGGAACACCAATCAAGAAGAGAATAGCGGGAACAAATTGCATGGCATTGGATAGACGCCACTCGAGATCAACACCGTTACCAGTTTTCCAGAAGGAGTATCCATATCCAACCCAGAACGCGATCGATATACTAGTATAATTAGAATCATATGATAATGGCTTCTGAAAATTGAAAGCTGACTCACCCTGACACAATACCGACCTGGTTCGCAGCAACGTAAAGTCCACGATTCTTGGCAGGCGAGATCTCGCTGAG
Organism: Fusarium sambucinum; assembly: GCF_050947815.1. NCBI lineage: Eukaryota > Fungi > Ascomycota > Sordariomycetes > Hypocreales > Nectriaceae > Fusarium > Fusarium sambucinum. Next base: position 243,364 of record NC_139292.1, read on the forward strand.
GTAGAGCGGGACGGATGTAGAGACCACACCAGTACCAAGACCTGCAACGATTCTTCCAACCACCATCATAGCAAGGTGAACTGAACCGGTTTGTATGGCAGCGCCTACACAGAGAAGGCATACACCTCCAAAACCTGCCCAGCGTCGACCGTAGCGATTGTTCAAGGGACCTGCGAAAAATGCAAAGCCAACGAATTGACCTGCGTAGAAGATGGAAGTGATGAGTCCTTTGTCGCTTGAGGAAGGATGATCGAGAGCTTTGTTGAAGCCGGGAGATACATAGATAGTGCTCAAGATGCCAATGTCATAACTGGTATTTGTTAGTGATCTGGTTAACATGGTACTTGTAAACTTCTTACCCCCAAAAGATTGATCCCATTGAGATGACGACGATGCTGAAGAACAGCCATGCGCTCATCTTGGGCTGTGGTGTTCCCACAACTGTGGCCATTGTAATGATGTTCTTCTCAAATGATCTATTAGAATGATAGAATGGTTGTGCTTGAGATTCCCCACAAAGTATCCGGGGAAGTTATCATTTTTAACCTTATCAACACGGTTGTGATCTGATCTGGGGAAGCGCGGAGATGGAGGTTTGGTGGAGAGGCTAGGCTACTGGAACGATTCCGCTATGTGGGTATTCAATAGTTTGAAAGAGGGGATGGACGGAACCCCCGCTGCCCACTGTAATCCTTTGCGGCGGTTCCGTCTCACGCGGCTGAAGGGAGGGATGAATCAGCTACTGATGGTACGACTTGTTTAGCATGAGGCGATTGTGTGAACGTGACCCTTGACTATTTGAGGCTTGATCCCAATTGTCTGGCAGCAGCAAATCAAGTAGTCACATCATTTGTTATTGAGCCGAGATGCGTCTGGATAGCGTCAAATTCGACGCCAGCGGTGCCCGCTCGACACCAGACCTGGTCAAGCATGTTTCCTCCACCCGTTTAACACCCAGCCTTAGTGTCCATACCTTTGCTGTCGAAGCCAATCATTCCTTCAATCGGAGCTTCCGCCCTGGCCAACACTTGACTCTTCAATTGCCCCCAGATCTTGATCCCGTGTCTGGACCCCAGAACCTTTCAGAAGAGGACAGACGCCTGTCCTTTACCCCATACCATGTCGGATACGCAGATAATGGAGTGATCGAGAGCATCTCGCTTATGGCTCGGAATGGACGTGTCACGGGTTTACTTGGGTTACCTCGTCCACACTCTCCATTGGTTGCAACAATTGAGCAAGCTGCCGGTGGATTCCCACCTGCTATACTTGACAGTGACAAAAGACTTATCTGTATTGCTGGGGGCACTGGCATTGCCCCGTTTATCGCTATGGCGGTGGCAAAGAACCGGAGGAGCAACCCTGAGGACGGGGAGAGAAAGCCCGTTCTACTGTGCAGCATTCGCGGCAATGACTTTGGCACCATCGAGTATTTACTGACGCATCAGTTACTCCATCCAAGAGATTGGAGTATGGTGCGAATATTTATCACAAATGGGGAAGAAGAGGATGATATGATTGATGGTAAATCGTCTCAATGGTGGCACGAACGATTGAAGGGACTCTCGCAAAACGTTTGTGGTGATAGTGGCTTTTGTCTTCGCAGAATGGAGCTACGAGATCTTGAACCTATTATGGATGGAACGGATGACCCGGTGTTATTTTGTGGAAGCAAGCAGTTGGAATGGCAAGTCAAGATGTGGCTACTTGGGACACGGGATGTTCATTGTACAGAGAGATAGTTTGATGTAATCAATTTTTCAATAGTATAAGATAAATCTATTCGTATACGCGGACTTCGAAGATTCCACCAAGAACATTCTTACCCCCATTCAGCTCTAGGATCTCTACTCCAAGATCTGTCAACCTCCTGCTTGAGTCAAGGACCACCTCACGTCGCGACATGTGATTCTCATCTTCGACGTATAGTTCTCGTTCACCGTCAGAAAGGTCCAGCAGGCGCCATTTCTTAACACAGAATGGAATAGCTCTCTCTGGATGGCCTCGTAAGACGGATTCGAGGGCGTGATCATAGTCTGTATCGAAGCATACAACCACTTTGCTAACTTCAACCGGATTGGACCAATTGACTCTGAGCAGCTTTCTTCCAGACGTATCTACGCCAGGAACCCAGCAGTTAGTTCTCTTGGTCGGACGAGGAACACCATTGCGGATGTTCTCAACACCCCATGCCTTAAGTGGTGGCTCTAAACCCAAAGCAAGGTTATGGCCCATCGGTCTCCTAACAGGTGTCCATCGCTCGAATTCATCAACGCCAACATCACTCGGTGGACTTTGTGTGCACTCGTGCTCAACTGTCATGAGAGCCGAAATGCGGGTCTTGCTTGTACAAAGTGCGACAGCCTCATTCTGGATAAAAGCGAGGAAGACATATTGCGTTTGAGGGTTCTCCATCTCGAAGTCAATGACAATATCGTTGGCACCTGGATTGAGAGAGAACTTCTTCTCGACCAAGATAACCTCGGGTGTATAGTTGTAAGGTTTCTGGGACCCCCGAAGCTGGACGGTCAGCTCAGTAGCTACGACTGATATGGCAGTGATCGAAAACTTGGGGACTGGTCCCTGCGACATGGGCAGCATTTGTGCAAGGCTTCTGACCAAGACTTTGGGCGGGCCATCCGCTGGGAGTTTTGAGAGTTCAAAAGTGGACGATCCTTCGATCTTTGAAGCTGAACGGACAAGATCTTTCGAGTCCTCAAGCTTATATCCTGGAATGAACTGCCCAAAGCGCATGAGCTCCAGTTGGAAATTCTTCATTTCAGCCTTCTGGAGTAGGTGCAAAGGATCAAGGGCTTTCTTCTTGCATAGTGATGCTGCAATTCCTAAAGCGTTGGCGTTGGCTCCACACGTTGCCATCACTCGTGTAGAGGCGAAGGCAACATGAGATGCTGAGATGATGCGACCTCCATACATGAGATTCGGTATTTCAGAGCAAATCATAGAGGAAAACGCAATCTGGTAGACACCTGGGTATATGTTAGTTACCTGTAGTCTCTTGGGTACCTAACAAACTCACCTTTGGAGTGCCATTGGGTGCAGCCATCCACTTCAGAAAAGACACCGTCTGCAGGGTGTAGGTCGAGTGACCAGCCACCAAAAGAGACTGCATCAGAATGAAATCTCTGCTCCACTACATCCTGCTGAATCATCATCTTGGGGCCCACTGGAAAGGTTAGCATCAGACGAGTTGACACGGGTAGAAATACTGACCGAATCTCCTACTTTCTCTCTTTCCAGGGATAGTGCCAACCCACTCAAGTGTCAGATTTTCCGCCTCAGGGAAGCGACCCGAGTTCTTGAAGTAGTCCCAAACACCATAAACAACCTTCCACAGTTCCCACTTGATCTCCTCAGTGTCGTGAATGGTATCAAGTCTACCACCATACTCGATCCACCAAAGATTGCAGCCCATCTCCTTGGTGCTGAAGCTTTTGAACCGAGGGATTTCTGCCTCGACATCTTTGAGAGCGTAAGATGGAGCAACGAACTTGACAGGCTTACCGACATCTTTTGTGTAAAAGTAAATGGAGTGACCCAGTAGGTGACCATACTCTGAAGACGGGGCAAAGAGCTCTCCGAACTCGTCACGTTTCTCGGCGCCAATTCTGAATGGAGCTCCAGCTAGGAAAGAGAGTGTACCGTCACCTGTACAGTCGATAAACTGCTCAGCCCGGATATTGAACTTAAGTGATGATTGAGAAGCGAACGCGTTGACAGAGCTGATGCGTTCGCCATCCTTCTCGCACCCAACCAGTGCGGTGTTCAAGAATAGCTGAATATTAGGCTCAAGCCGGACCTTTTCTAGCAGAATAGTGTCCAGAATGAGAGGGTTGCCTTCAGGATTTCGATAAAGATTTTCCAAGAGTATCTCATCAACAAGACCACCCTCTCTAGCGTAGCGGTTATTATTGAACATGTGTGAAGTAGCTCCGAGGATCCACAACCGAACTTCGCTTGATGCATTACCTCCCAGGACAGGGCGGTCTTGGATGAGGATGACTTTGACATCGTTCCTTGCTGCAGAAATTGCCGCAATGGTACCAGCAAAGCCGCCACCACATACACAAAGATCTGCATCTAAGTTGCGGACTTGGAAGTCGCGACTTGAAGCTGCTGGTTCTCGGCGAAGAACCGGGTCGTGGGATACTCTTGCAGGGGCCATGTTTGTATATTGTGACAAGGGTTATTTGTCAAGTGAATAATAAGAGAGGGAACTGAGAACTTCTTTTCTAACGCTACCATTCTGCAAAGACACTCGATGTTTTAAATCTAGTAGTTATTGACATTGCTCAATCACATGATACATTCTTCCAAGAACTGGTACCGATTCTCATATCCGACACAGACGGAACCGCCGTTGGACTCGGTGCTGATTACCCCGGACCTAGGACGGGCTAGCACAACTGCCTATTTAGACCACGACGACCCACAAATTGCCGCGGAATGTAAGCCGTCGGCGGTTCCGTCACTTCTCGTGTTTCCCCGCATAGCTACTCACATTGTGGCTCTTGTTCTCAAGTGACTGAAGCTGTTGCGACATAGCTATCTGCTGAGCCCAATGACTTGCTCACGCTGAAATGGATCAAGCTGGATCTCATGACGCACGAGGCCCTTTGAGAAATGTATCGTTGAGAGTGTCACAAGTATTCTCGGCATGCAGCTTCTGCAAAAGCCGAAAGATCAAGGTTTGTCTAACTACATCTGTCCATCTTTCTCGTCCATATGTTGAAAGATCCATAGTGTGACGGGGCTACTCCAGCTTGCGACCGTTGTGTAAGATCTGGACGTCAAGATACTTGTTCTCTCCAGAATGACACATCAAGTCGTGGAAGAGATTACCACGCCTTCCTCTTACAAAAGATCACCAATGCTAAGCAACGACTGGCTCAAGCACAGACCAGGAAAGATGGTCCTTCGGCCCCATCATCAAGACCGCAAGCACAGGAGAGCTCAATGATCGACTCTCTCGTCAATGATATAGAAGCTCTTCCTATTATTCCATGCTCGTACACTTCAACTACAGGAGGTCCGACACTCTCAACGCTTGTTTTGGCTACTGCGGGAACTGATCAGATATCATCATCTATTCATCAATCCCAGCAAGATGACATGACGCCTTGCCTACCTAAGGAATCTACGGCTTTGAGTCTTGCAAAACATTACTTTGACAACGTATACCCTCGTCTTCCCTTCTTCTCCATCCAGGGATTCTGGGTCCAATTTCAACATGTCTTCTCCGGCGCCTCGGCTTCTGTACAAAACGGAGACAATCACCATCCACCGAACCCAATCAGCATCTTGTCGCCAAGTGTAGAAGACTTTGATCGTTCGTCCCTCAGCCACGGCTATAGTTATTTCACTGTCCTGCTAGTACTGGCAATATCAGCTTCCAGCCTATCGCGTAGTGCAGACAGCGTCATATCAGCACAGGCAGAAAGACTCTTCCGAAATGCACTGGCGTTTCGTGAATCTGCCATCATACCAAGCAACATCATCGGAGTACAGTCTATCTTGTTCCTCATACAATTTGCGACGTTGAATCCCTCACTGCTTGACGCATGGTATCTCATCGGTGTTGGCATACGTATGTGTGTTGACCTCGGGCTCCACCAAGATCCGAAACCTGCAGACTCCATCGAAGTGAGCTTGTTGGAAACGCGTCGTCGACTTTGGTGGAGTGTCTATGCGTTTGACCGATCGATGACTCTAGGATGTGGACGTCCTACGGAGATATCTGACTCTGCCATCAATGTGTCCCTACCAACGTTTAGGATTGAGATCCCGGCTACGCCTATTGAGATTCACGGGTACTTACAGCGATATCGTGCCCTACAGCTCCAGTCTGAGATTTATAATGCCCTCAATGACAGTACAAGCGTAAATACGCATATCGCACGAAATATCTTTATGAGGCTTTCCCAGAAGTTGACAGGGTGGAAAGATGCAAGCTCTCAGCTACCGACAAGGACTCTTTTGGAAAGTGAATGGCTTATGGGCCGTATGCTTCTACTGAGGCCATGTAGGTTACTTCCTGATCGAACAAGAGACGAGCTCAACGAGCTATGGCATTCCGCAATTGGGTTCATTGGGCTCTATCGCGGCTTGGTGGAGGCAAATTCCATATTTTACGTTCAGGTTGCATGCGAAAAAGTGTATTGGACAGGTCTTATGGCGTTGTACAGTTTCTGGCATCTTCGTGTAAGACGAGATGCGAGCCATGATGACTTACGCACACTGCACATATGGGTAATGGTGAGAGATATCATGTTCATCCTTCGGAGTCTGAGTGAGCGATGGGATCAAGGAAAACTACTCTGCTCAAGCTTTGACTCACTAACAACGAATATCCTTGAGATGGTGGGCTCGGATCAAGATGTTGATCTAACTCCTGCGATGCCTACACTGCTACGAAGCTTGGACCAGTACACAAGTCTTACTACGATCTGGGCTTCTAGTGCGCGGGAAGACAACTCAGTAAATAGTGTGTGCCAGGAAACAAATACTTTGAGAAAGTTGATAGTAGACATGATATAAATACATTTAGTATTTGCCTCTAAATTTCACTGCTGAGTTGAAATTTGTGGTTGAGATTCGGTAGCAAGCCGTCAACTTGACTCAATCTCTATACATCGTTTTCCCATATATCGTGATTCTGTAGAGACCTGACGACAAGTTCCCTTCAATTTCGCAAATGCTTACAAAGCGTTCAGAGACTCTCATTGGTTAGTGCCTGGACTCAGCCAGCCATTGCCTGTCATGTGGCTTATCGCGAAGCACTAATTCCAATACAAGTGAGACATTGAGACATGAGCTCAGGTCTGGATCGGTCCATGATCCCGTGGGCAACCAAGCGCTTGAGAATTGCTGTTAAATTACCTTGAATTCCAGTGGATAGTTTGATGAATACCTATATAAACCCATCCAGTTTCCTGAATATCCACCCTTCACTTCCTTATCACGATTATACTTCCAGAATCAAATCTGAATCCCCTATATGAAATTCTTTTTATTATAATTATTTTCTGAAAAAAATACACACTTTCGCAAATCAATCATCATGGTCGTTGAGTTGGGAAACAAGATCTTCATTCCTGTTGACCAGCTTACCAGCACTCAGGTCACGGTTGAGTGGGCTAAGAACTTTCTCAACCACTCTGAACAGTACTACACTGTTCCTTTTTTCAACACAGACAATAGTTAGTGTAGTATCAGTGCGACATTGGTGACTTCTGCTGACGGCAAGAATGTAGGTAATGAGGAGGGTGTTATTTTCATTCAGAGGAGCCGCCTCGATGCTCTGAAAGCCAAGCAGGGCCCCGGAGATGACTTGACCGTCATCGTTGATGATTCTTTCCAGTATGGCCAGAACAGAGACAAGACTAAGCGTTGGTTGGTGTTCCATGACAAGAACAACCAAGCATTCCAGGTCAGTAAAAATAAGTGTGGGTATTATGCGCCAAAGTATCGCTAACCTACCTATCATAGTTGCGTTTTATTGAAGCACTCATGTCCAAGCTAGGCCAGGAGACTTCAAAGTTTGCAAATGGTTTCTTTTCTATTGACGACTTGCGTATGCATAGTCCACTCCTTGGCGATTACCTCCGCAACTTCTAAAAGGCGGTATTTCTGAGACAGACCACTGGAAAGGATTGTCGGCGTTGGATTGGGGGTGAAATTGAGAGGTTGGAAAGATAAGACGAGTAGGGAGGGATTTTGTACACGATGATTTCCCCTATCCGAGCCAGTTTTGTCCAGACAATTATGTATTCTTTCCATAAAATGCAGATTAAATGGAACAATGTAGAGGAACAAAGACTGCCCAACAAGTATTGAATACAAAAAAGGATGAAAGGCTAATGTATGTGTATACGGCGAAGCATCTTTATGTTCTGCGTCATAATAGTAGTATATTCCCTATCAGTATGGAGTAACATAGTACTAATTGAAGCCCTATATCCTTTGGCACACATTTAACTCGCGATCTATATCGAAAAGTACGGATACCCTGAGTACCAAGGTTAAATACATACCCCCCGCCGGTTGGGTTATAACCTGCAGAAATGACAGGCAGTATAGGTCAGACATGTAATTTGGAAATAGTAGCATGGATGACTGCATAAGCGCCGAGGCTCGATAACATTTAGATCTCGTCTGTTTGAAACCTTGGGCTCTGCAGCGACTTCTGGATCATTCTTCTCTAACGCCTGAACCAGGTCGTGAATTTGTTTCGTCGTTACTTCATCTCAGAATACGTTTAGGTGGCTGTGTTCAGTCAATTGGAGTTTTTGGTGTTTTCGTATCACTGATAATACATTTCACTGTTGACATATTTCTACCTGGGATTTCTTACAAGTCGCGTGCTGGAACCTCCCTGAATACCATAGCTGTCGGTCGACAATCAACATGGTCAAGTTATTGAAGTGTGAGAGTGATGATTGAATGAATTGATTGAAGATCTAAGTTGAAGGACTGCAGACAGGAAAGAGATGTACATGTATGTATGATGTGATCACGTGATCGTACCCGTGATATCCTCCACGTTCAACACAAGTTGACATGAGAACCAACAAGCCTAAGCTTGTCCCAATGAAAAGCCAATCAGATGTGGTCTTCAGAAGCAAATGGTGTAAAATTATCGAAATAGATAGGAGCTTGTTGGTTATTTCAACTATTACGTAAATCGTATTCTGTGATATCCGAGCCAACAAATACCTCAACACCATCTGTTGTGGGATGACGAGAAGAGTGAAAAGGGCTGTAGCCACTTTATCGTACCATACATGTCGAACGGGGACACAACAACCAACATGCATATTCGTTACCTAAAAATTTGAACGTACCGACCAACATAGCCTGGTGAGCTCTGAGCCGTATTTATTATATCTTCGAGCCGATATTATTTGCAAAGAGCGCACTGACAAGGGACGTGTTTCCTGCCAGGAGCCTTCACATGCTATTCACGTGCTGTTACACTTGGCACGTGACGTATTCAAGATCATCCCACTCTCATGCGAAGCTTCGATTCTAGTCTTTTTTTCTACCCTTTGATTAACAGTCAATATCAACAACAAACACTTCGATAATCATGTGTCAATCAGGTTCAAACCACCAACAACCCGCAAGCTCTGAAGAAACTCAACAAGGCATTGCATACAAAGACCTTTCGCCAGAACAACAAGAAATGAGCGATATTCTACACAAAACGGAGAGCTATGACCTAGATCTCCTAGGTATTGCAGACCTTGGCCGTGATGGGGTTTTCCGCTTTCTCGATGCCGATCGCAATATTCTCCATGCAATCGCGTTGAGACCAGCATTAATAAAAGCTCTGTTGGACCGTTTGCCTTATGATCCGGAGGAGGAGAAGTTGTGGCGTGGAGTTGATGGAACAAAGGTTCCCAAAGAGCAGTGGTACAACCCGCCCCCAGGGATTCTCCCCCCACCATTGGCTGAGGAACATCGGAAAGAAGGACGAGAGATTAATGAAAAGCTGAAAGACAAGTTGGACGATATTCGCGAGGAGTCAAAAAACTACAAGGAACGTCTTGTTTTTTTAGAGTCAGACAACAAGCTTGAGTAGAGATGACCGCCTATCTTCAGGGTATCAGAAGCATAAGAGACCAGTTTATAAAACTTAGGCCATTGTCCTTGGGCTATTTATCTTTCCTCCCCTAGGACTTAGGAAGCTAAACCCACTAGCTAGTCTAGTCAATACAAAAACAAAGGGTATCTATTGTTCATTACATTATATCAAGGGTTCAATTTAACAAATGCCTTCCAGAAACTCAGCCACCCACGTTCGGAATTCTGTATCAGCCCATTTTCCAACGACTCTCAAAGCAGCCATAAGTTGATACATGCCAACGATACTGGCAGTATCACCAATGCGAAAAGTATGATCAACCAGTGTCTATAGTAATCACGTCAGTGGAATCAAACAACTTCTAAATAGAGAGAACTTACCACCTTGTCATTCTCGTTAAAGGCGAAAATGACATGCCAAATATTTCCGTATACCTGCACAAGTGGGATCGGTATAGCCTCTTTTGCTGAGCCTGCGGCTCGTAATCGCTGGAACCACGAAGCAGCCCATATCCCAAGCTGCACTTGACTTCTGCTCCCACTCCCGCTCGTCGTTTTTGTCTCGATAAATAGTGGCGCAGGCCTGTTGGCAAGCGCTGGATATGTCGTCTGGTTGATAGTCTCGTGGTGTTGTGTTCGGAGAAAAAGGTCGATTTTGGTCTGTAATTCCGCATCAGGGATTAAAGCAAGCGCAAAGTCGACCATCTTATGGGCCGAAGATGACACTGGCTCTGTCCACTGGCTCGAGTCACTTAGTAAGCTGGATGATGAAGCAGAGGAGTTCGGGATGCTATTTGATCTCGGACGGAAGTCTTTGACGATCTGTGCATTGGTGATTGTCTCAGGGCGGAGAGAAGGAAAGTCTGAAAAGGCGAGCTTTAAAAGGGGATAGTGGACTTGGGCGTTCCATGCTGATTCGCCTTTGGCTAGTCGACTTGCCTCGGCTGCCTCCTCGAGGATATCGAGTATTATGCGGTGTTCGTTTTTGATCTTTTGGTCATATGGTATGCCTTCTTCTTCTTCTCTCATCCACATGTGTGGTGAGATGACAAGGTCATCCATCTCGTCTTCCGTCATAATCTGTTTGAGGCCGAGTGGAAGAAATCCTGCATTGGTCGAGTGAATCTCTCTATATAGTCCGCGGATGCATTTTGGCACTGCTGAAAGTCCCGTCGTCGTCTGTACAATGTGTATAGGTGGGTCAAGCGTAAGCAGACTGGCTGTAGTATTGTGCTTCTTCGGGGAATGCCGTCTCCTCTTGGCGGATGGAGAGTCAGCTGCGTGCCTGAGTGACCCTTCAAATGACTGGGCATCTGATCTTGCGCGAGGAGTCGTCTCGAGATCAATGGGGACGACACGTTTAGAAGGGCTTGACATTGGGCTAGGATAGGCTATTTCGTCGTCGTCGTCGCGCTTCCTTTTGCGAGTTGGACTAGTTATTTGTGCTACTTCGTCGATCCAGGCTTTAATGACGGAATTGTGCATGATCAATTACTCATGTTGAATTGCATGATAGATGTGACTGGTGATACTGATGAAAGGAAACAAAGGTTGCAAGGCAACTGTTGAGGTGGAGCGGTCGGGTAACGAGCCAATGAGCGGACAATTGCTTTTCCGATCCCAACTGCTCCACCACGGCTCACTTGCTTGTCTAAAGCAGTCTAAGAAGCTTAGGGTAAGCAGCATAAAATGACGTGTATTTCGTCTCTTAAAATGCCAGCGGCTTACATTTTAAATGTTTCACAACGATAATCATTTAAAGGTAATAGCACCAAAGCCTCTCGCCAGGTTCTTCGCTGTCTGACTGAGCCGACCCTGCATAGTAACAATCATGAAGCGGTGCTGCCAACATTAGTAAGTCGATTCCAAGCAGAAATGGCAAACATACCTGGTAGGGCTTGTTATTCTTATCGTGGAGAGCAACCCAACGACCGTCTCCGTTCTTGTTCTTCTGGCCATACTGGAAACGATCGCTAATTTCGGCGACCCAGTTACCTAGTTTGAGATTTAGCAGATGGATAAAAGGAATTAGTTGGTAGCATACCGCCCTCCTGTCGTGCACCAGGAAGTTCTCCAATGAAGTTATTATTATTGGAGTCCTTGTAAAATTAATAATTAAAAGTCTATAGATACCCCACCCTATACTAACTTAATGCATTTAACTATAATAACTTTAATTAATTAAATAGTATATTAAATAAAGGTCAATTAAATTAATTTTTATACTATTAAAAAGCCTTAATTTTTCTCTTTAATATTTTATATATTAACCTTTTATATAAATATAGGCATTAAGTTATCAAGGGAAAGAATTAATTAAGGCATTTATTTAACTGGTTATTATTACTGCCTATACTAACTTAATATATTTAATTATTTTTACTCTATTAACTTTATTATTTTTTAAGAGATTTAATTAAGGAAATATCTTATAAATATTTAACTTTAATTGCTTTTAAATATATTTAATTAGGTTAAAATCTAGGCTATATACTGGCCAGTTAATCTATAGAATCCTATAAAAAAGCAGCTATTTTATTATAAACTTAGATATATATATATAGGCATTATCTTATTAAAAACTCCTTATACTATTAAATATAGGAAAGAATCCCTCTAATAATACCTCTTAATATAATTTTAAAGTATATCTTTTCTATTTAGCTATTTAATTATATATTATAATAATAATATCGGATTTCCTGCCTTTCTAGATTATTCCCTAGACTATAATTATTAATTTTAACTTTCTATATATTATAATATTTATAAGATTCTTTATAAACTTCTTATAAGGCTTCTAGAATACCTAGCTTTATTTATAGTTAAGTTAAAACTAAACTAATAACTTATTAGAAAAAATTATTTAAAGGTTACTGGAAATTAATTACTAATTCTTAAGTTAAAATAAGTTACTATCTTTAAAGTAATATACCTCTATTAATTTAATAATATCCTCTTTTTAATTTTAATACTATAAAAGTTACTAATAAGCTATTTCTTTTAATAGTAAAATCCTCTATATTACTTTCTATTTACAGCTATAATATCGGCGGATATATCAGTAAATAGTAATCTAAGAGACTTAAGTACTTAAGAAGTTAATAAGAGCTTTATATATAATATAGCGGTCCCTTTTAAGTAATATAAGTATATATTAAATCTGCTAAAATAAGAGTTTCTTTAGATACCTAGGTTAATATTTTTTATTTAAGGATTATTTTATTTTTTAGCATTAAATAATATTTAAGATAGCTTATAATAAGTATCTTGCCTTAGATATAATATTATAAAGTAATTAGCTATTCTCTATAGCCTGCACTATAAGAGCCTTAATAATAGGATTAAATTTATAGTTACTTTGGCATTTTATATATAAGATGGATAAAATCCTATTATTTTGCGATATCTTTTATCGAAGTTATATATAATTAAAGTTATAGGGTCAGTTTGACTTTTTGTGGTAGATTATATGTTAGCGGGGAGATATCCATAGACTTTTGATCCATAATTTTAGAAGCGATCCTGGATGTACATCAAAACATCCACACCGCCCGTGGATTGGTTGTGAGCATTGACGAGATAGTAGCGGACAGTACGAGTGCGGAAGGACTGGGACCACTGGAGTTCCATTGCGTTCTGCTCCGCCTCTTCAGTGTACTAGCAGACTTTAATGACCTTGTGAAGGGGATCCTTGGAACCACCCTAATCTTGCCTAATCGTCAAAACGTTTTCTCCTCCCTTGGTCCCTTTCTTCGAGGCGGCGTGTCTGCTGTTGAACAGATTGTTTCTGAGGCTGGAAATATTGCCGTGTCTGAGATTACGCCCAAGCTTCTGGAGAAATATAGTGGACTTGCCCCCGCACCTGGTGATATCGAAGCCACTCGTGTTCTCGTCCAGCGCGCTATCATGGCGGATGTCGCCTACCAGGCCCTCTCGACCCTTTCTCAGCAGAAGATCGAAGCTCTGAAGATCATACCTCTTGACGATGAGATTTCCAGTGCGATGTAATCTTTGACTTCATCAAGTTTGTCATTCAGAAGATTGCCCCTCCCAGTCTTCATGATGCCAAGCAGGCCGTTCACAAATTCATGCCTCTGCTTCAGGGTCCCTACATCAACACCGTTCAGCCCTCTTCTGCTGTCTCAGTTAAGTTTGGAAGCAGCAAACTTGCTCTTCGCGATTTCCTTAGTAGCAAGAAGGGCTCTGTTAAAACCATTTGAGCGACCTATTTTGGCTCACAACGGAACCGGCCGCATCCGGGAACGTCCCTTTGTCAATTTGCTTATTCATCTCAATTATTATAGCTACATTTACCTCTAATCAATTTCACTTACGTTTTATTGTATATCTTCACCTTGTATCTGCCTTATCCTGTAATTCTCGGCCAGTCTCTACAAAGACCAAAAAGCCTTCGACAAATCTTTCCATATTCCCCGGACAGATTGAAATGCTTCCACGATCCTGTGCCATGATGACATAATCTCGCCTCTGGGTCTGTCATAGGTTTCCTACCCATCCTTGCATTGCGACTTCCGTGACTTGGACTTTGTAGAATTAGCATTGACTGAATGTAGGTACTTTGAACTTACTGGAAGCCTGTTATAGGAAGGATAAGAATATCATTCACTAACTTGGGTCTGCCCCCATCCTTTATACCCGTCAAGCTTGTCCATCGAAATCCGACATGGTCTTCCAGCCAAGACTTTGTAGCAAGGGTGACAGCTGCAGGGCCAGTTCGCTTGAGCGGGTCACTGTTCAGAGCCGCTGTCTCGTTGTCTTTTGTATAGCTGCGCAGGTTGTCCATGTACCGTGAAACTACCGGGTGATGAGGTGCAGCTGCGAAGGCCCATTGCGATAGTTGTTGAGGGTATGTGTAGCTTTGACGCCAGTATGCATCCGTGCCCGGGTCATTATCAGCTTCCAAGCCCCAAAGAAGGTTGACTACTTGTATTTCGTCGTCTAGCATTATTGAATCGTTGTGATAACCGTAGTCCTTTCCTGTCTCGCCGTCTGTCCAGGCTACTATATCCGATGGGCCGATCCAGGTAGCTGGATGCCGTATAAGTTCGGTGTCGAGATCGCCATACTATTCAAGTTAGACAATACCATAAAACATCATTGGGAGTTCTTACTATCCCGCCAAAGTGCTTGCAGACTAGAATTCGAAACGCGTCGCTTCGCTCGACTGGTGTCAATATCGAGTCATAGGTCTCAAGAAAGTCATGCTCGAATTCTTCGATCAGGGAACGCATCCCGACATCATCCCAAAACAGGTATGCCATTGCAGGACCAAGTTCAACGTTGATCGAGGCCTCAAGCCATAATTCAACCCAAGGTAGGATTTTGGGATTCCAACCATGTGCCGCTGTCGTTTTCCAGGTTTGGTGAACAATTAGGGGAATATTCGAGGAAGGCAGCTGTCTCTCTTTCCTGGATAGAGCACTTTGAGAAGCTATACGTGCGGCATCGAGAATGTTTTGGGGGTGTTTGTGATTCGTATCAGTCCAAGAGGGGGGGATGTACCATGCTTAATTATAAAGTCAGACTGCATGGTATAGCATCATTCTGGAATGTCGACTTACCACCTCCAGTGCTATTAGACGAAGAGATATATCTATGGATCAAAGGATAGTCGGTCTCGACGTCGGCTTCACGAGCGCAAAGTGAAGGTAATTTGATTGCAATAAGCCATGATGCTGTGACAAAAAGTAAAGAAATGGTTAAAAGTCGTATGTATCGTGACGGACGAAGAAGAACACTATACAAAGTAAATTTGCGTGTCATGTTTGGAAGACTCAAAATGGAATAATTCAATGCAGGAAAGTAAAGTGCTGTGTCGTTTCAGTTGGTCCAATGTTCCGTGGCCGGATTTGATGTCTTTACAAGGCATGAGGGGATAAATTCTTCCAAAACTGTATTCAGTAGGAAGAATAAGCAATGGTGCGTGTTCTCTGCAGCCTCTTTAATATAGACTGAATAATGTGCAATACAATAGAGAAGCATAGCCCACCTTCAAATTGAGAACCTTACCATTGTAGGCAGGATAATCATATTTTTCGCTAACCGCAATTACGACAACTTTAGTGTGGTGCAAGGGTAAGTTGAGGGATGCCGGCGTTTTCCTGACTTGGTGTAGTTGAGAGATGCCGGCGTTTTCCTGACTTGGTGTAGTTAGGGGCTTTGTCAGGATAGAATTCCCAACATGACTAGACAACCTGGAGAAAAGGTCCAATGATACGGGCCCCTCTTTGCTTAGGCAGGACTTTTGGCTGGTATCTGTTTTGATGACCCGAAGGCAACACTGAAGTGTTTGAATCCGGACCCTGTCTGTGTCATGACGGCGGAACTGCGCCCCAGGTAATACACGTTGAACTTGTCTTGATATGGTAACTGGGTTATGGATGTTTATCGTAAAGAGACTCAGACATCAGGTTTAATTCCAAAAGCGCGGGTATTTCTCTTTAACCGTCCAGGCATAGCTAAGCAGTTACGTCCTCCACATTGATCACTGGGGTAGAAGATTTTGATGTTGCATAAAGAACTAGATAGTTGAGATATCATGACACTGCTAGTTAGAAGCTTGATAGCCTAATCTACTCTGTATATCCCCGTTTCATCGCCGAGAAAGATGTGAGTACTTTGTTGTTCTCTTGTTAGTATCATACGATGCGGTCTTTAGATTGGACGGGTCGTATAGCGGATCCTTATACGAATATAAACGGGGCTGGCCGGCTAAAGTGCCGGGGTCGAGCCCAATTAAAAGAGAGTATTGTAAACGTTACTCTTCCTCATGGTACGTGCCAAATAAGCTTAGTTCTTTGATGGATATCGTGAGAAATTTGTTGGACCTTTTCGTTCGATGCTTCAATGATATAACACCTTGTAGTCAGAAAAGCCTCTTTCCCTTACGACGGGAAGATTGGTTGTCAGCTTACGTGCGTCCATCTCAGTTCAATTACGCGAGGGTCTGGACCCCTGACTAGCGCAGAGAGCTAGCAGGGTCGTAAACGATCCTTGGAAGGATATATGAAACTCCGAAACATTTAGCCCAGCCACAATCCTGAGGTACATTATTAGTTAGCGTACTGGGATGGGCGGTCTGGAATCTTTACTCTGACGGCAAAATGGAACTCTAAACTTACGAATCAAATGAACGAGAGACAATTCAACTTCAGGCTGATGAATAAGGAAGTGAAAAAGATTATTATGAAATGTTATTGACGTCCTGGCCAGTCGCCTCAATATTCCACCACAGTCTTATCACAGATGTACCTCGATTGGAACACGTCGAACGAAATCTACCATGAAGCATGCGACTTACTCATATCTCAAACGCCAAACTGGGCTAGGCGACTACCAGTTGCTTCCCTCACAGGAGAACGGAGAATGTTGTCAAGTCGCATGCCACCCACCACCAAACGAGAAACAACATACAACAAGAGGTCGACAGAGCCAGTTCATATTCTGGGCTACTGCTATCTGTTGTATAACAACAATGATGCAGGTTCAATCCAGCCAATCCTATACGTGGTACAGATATCAAACAACGGCTGACATTGAAGACAGAGTACCTTTTTTCTTGCTGATTACTGTCCTGTTGCCAAATGCCCTTAACAGCTACGGAACATCATGCTCCATGTTCGAAAAACGATTCAATAGCCATGGAAACTCAAAATACAATGCTGCGATGTGGAGCGCAGAAATATCGTCACATGTTTTCCCAGTAACGTGCCACTCCCACAACGATTATTGGAGACCTCATCCTCTTCTCTCAGCTCTTGCAGTAGGCTGTGCAAGTGTTGAGGCGGATGTGTGGCTCAGTCCGAACGGAGAAGACCTCCTTGTCGGCCATGATAAACGATCACTTTCGTCAAGGAGAACACTAAGGTCTATGTATATCGACCCATTGTTACAGATTCTGAACTCAGTCAATCGGCCAGAGCTTCACAAAGGCTTCAATATTGCAGACCAACCCCATGGGGTCTATCTCACAGATCTCACAGAGCCAAATACAACATTGATATTGTTTATCGACGTGAAAGATGACCCAGAAAAGACATGGCCTCTAGTTCTTCAACAGCTAGAACCCTTACGTGATATGGGATATCTTTCTCGACACGACAAAACCATGAACAGAAACCAGTCCTTCTGGCCTGGGCCCATAACAGTAGTGGGCACAGGAAGCATTGTTCAAAGACGAGACATAAATATGGGCCCAGATCTCGAAGACTGGCTGCAGCGCCATGATGCTTTCCTTGATGCTCCTTTACATCTTCTCACCGAAACGGGATTTAGTCATGGTGACGAGTTTTACGGAGATTATGAATTGGAAAATGAGTTCTATAGCGCATCGGCACCTTTTAGTAAGGCTATTGGGAGTGTCAGAACCGGTTTCAACGATCATCAGATGGAAACTCTACGAAATCAACTTCGGATTGCAAAGGAACGGAACTTAAAGTCAAGATTGTGGGGATTACCTAGCTGGCCGATATCCTACACAGACTACGTGTGGGAGATACTTGAACGAGAGGGACTTGATTTGTTGAATGCAGATAATATCGCTAGTGCGGCCATGAAGTATTGAGAGTCGAGTTACATAAGACAAACTGTATAGATCAGTGTAACCTTAGCTTATCCGGTTTTCTATGGCCTTGGGGGTTTCTGGTTAACGAGGCGATTGATAGTTTGATAGGTCTCTGAAGCAAAAACGTATTCACTCTCTAGGAGACATACTCTGTTCTGATGCTTTATCGATATGATTTTGACAAGTACGTAGTGTTCATCACTCCTAGTGAACAATCATCATTGCATTCCATTGAATGTCCGACCGGAGTTTGCTCACGATGCCCATAGTAAAATACTAATGCTTCCTCATTCTTAACGTAGTCTGCTTGGCATTGTGTCAAAGGACATGTTGTAAGATTATCATCTCTACTTTCTCTGGGGTCATAGCGCCATCTCCAGCCCAGTTTGACTCAATATCTTGAGCCAATATCATGGCAGAGTCTGTGGCTGTACCTTGTCATACTCTGACCAGATGGCTTTGACAAGTCGGAGTAGACTATCACTGGCCTTGTAAGGAAGAGCTTGGCGAATCATGCTGAGTCTCGACCAAACAAAACGTCTTGCCTCGGCAACCTTGAGAATTGACTGGGGAATGAATGTAGCCAAGCCATTGAAGTCTGCCGCTGCATCGATTGTTGGGTTCAGACACCAATCCACTTGGGGCATGGAGATATCCAATGAACCATCGTTGACACCTTCGGAAAGTTCTGGTCCGTGGGAGTCGGATGCCTGTTTGTCGAATCTGAGACCAACAGCCGCGGAAAGATAGAGCATAGGATGGATGAACTTGGAGCCAGATTCAGCAGGGATGGTTTCCAGAATGGCCACAAGCTGTAATGTTAGATCATTAATTAATCGTCCACGAGAATCCTTATCTACTGCATCGCCTAGTCGTGCACCAGCAGTAGTTGGCCCATCTCGTCCCTCATCCGTGCTAACGTTCAAATCGTCAAATGCCAGGTACAGTTGTAGCAGTCCAGCTTTGCGATATGCCTCAGCCGTCTGTAATAGATGAGAAACAGGCGTCTTGTCGTCCTGAGTCTCGACGTAGTATCCTTCCACCTCTTCCAAAAGCACAATCGTATCGAAATCCATATTTAATAGCTCTGTCTTGAGCTCATTGGCAACTGCTATATCACAGAGGGTTCTGGTCGCCGTCTCAGTAGTACTAACAGTGTTACTTTGATTGTAGCCGCACGCACTGCGACAAAGAGCGAGTACCTGGCCAAAGACTTCAATCACCTCGTCTGAGATGCCACACCATGAGTTTGGCAAAGTTCCTACTATCTTGATACTTAGACTCGGAAAGGTGTTGTCGTCTTGTGTAAGGTTAGAGTTTTCAGGTTCCAATCCCATGGCACTGAGAAGGCGACCACGGTACAGTTGTCTTCGTTTCTCGACGGCCATGAAATTGGATCCATAGCCAACCACTGTCACAAGCATCTCCCAGTAAGTTAAAGCCTGGCAGAAGTAATTATATAACAGTGCTTCCGCCGCCGATAGCCTCAATCTCCACATGGATAATATCTCACGGGCAGATTCCAGCCAGGGTTGGCCTGATACTGTGGGTGTAATCCAGTGTGATGAGGTACCCAACGCGAATACTGCAAAGACCAGATCAGATGGAATTCGAGCCGTTTGCATCGTTCGAATCCGAGAAATTCTCTGGTCAATAGAAAAGATGGCTTGTTCTCTAAGTAATGGCAGAGTTTCACTTAGTTCAGGCATGACACCCATGAGACACATAGCCGACATGGCTTGCATGGTATAGAAAAGCGCCTCCGATGTTGTCCATGTGCCTTCAGCTAGGGACCGGTTGCTGTTGACCTTGGAAGCAAATGTGGATCTCCCGGGACATATGTGGCGAAACCAATATTCAATGAGGATGGTGGGTATGTGAAGAGGGTTCTCTATAATCCTGTAATCAGGTACAGTAGCTGGATCGAGTGGGACACTTGATAGTTCAAATGTCTCCAAATCGTGGGAGTGGCCCCAGAGAATCTCATCGGCGGTTGATATAGGATTGTGAGACGGCGTGGTTTGTAATAGTGACAAGGAGTCGATTGGCCAGGTTTGGTCAAAGCCATTATCTATTTCTATGGCATCGTATTGTGAGGTAACCGACACATGCTGTAAGCTGGCCGCTTGAAGTTGAGTATCCGGGTGATCAGCTCGGGTTGGACCAGCTACTGTCGGAGAAGGCTGGTATTTGTTGGACCAACGAATTTCTTTTTGATATCCGGGACACGGACATCCGAACTTGTGGCAGTTCTCACAACTAGGTTGTCTCTCATCACATCTTATCTATCAGCGAGTTAGAGTCGCGAATGGACTCAACTATTCAGCACCACTCACCCTTCTGGCCTTGCATTTCGTACAGCCATTTTTCGATTTCGGCACTCCTTTTCGCGTGCGCTTGATCTTTGACGTGTCGCTACGTCTAGGCGTTGCTGGTACTTGTTGATCCATGAGCAGGTAGTGGATGTT
The DNA here is from genome assembly GCF_050947815.1 of Fusarium sambucinum. Lineage (NCBI taxonomy): Eukaryota > Fungi > Ascomycota > Sordariomycetes > Hypocreales > Nectriaceae > Fusarium > Fusarium sambucinum. The sequence goes on from NC_139292.1 coordinate 264,022, forward strand.
CGGGGATAATGCGGGGTCCCTACAAATAAAAATTGGTGATAAGGCATTTGAAGCCAATATCACGTGACGTTGGCAATGTTAAAAAGGTCAAGGTCAGGACTTTGTCTATCTCGCAGGGCGAACAATGAAGCAAACATATTAATGCTAATTCTATCTATAGCCGATATTCCAATCCTGGAGAGCACTTTGCCGTCCTTACATCTTACCAAACCTATTCTTCAACACACGCAACTGACTAAAGTACGAGTCTTTGTCGACATATGTTCCTCTCAACCATCTCGGCTTTCCAACATCAGCCGCCTCAAACGCCCTTCTAGAATGCAACGTTCGAGTATTATCAAACAAGACACAATCCCCCGAGTTCATCTTGCGCTCATATAGATACTCAGATCGTTGCAGCAGTGCATTGAACTTGAACGCAGCTTCGTGCCACTTGTCAACGTTTTCGTTCAATTCCATGAGGGGAGGTTGACTTGGTCCATCTTTCAGCATGGGGTCTTCATGATTCGAGAAGGGTGCGAAGAATGGAGGTCCCCAGTTAATCTTTTGCATGTGATCGACAAGGACAGCATCGCCACCCTGAACCACCGTTTCGGATGTTGAGTTCGTTCCAATCTTTGACGTAATCTTGAACACTAGCGTAGGGCTTATCACCAAGTCGGAGAGGTCGAAGATCAATGACTGGCTTTGTGGTACGGTACACGTTGGAGTCGGGATGGTTGTAGTGATAGTTCACAGGAACTGTCGCTAGTGTCTCGAATGCTTCTGGATCTGTGTGGAACAGGTCTATCGCAGCCTTGTATGCATCTGCAAAGACGATCGCTCCTCCGGCAGACGCAGACTGGACACAGTGGAGAAGCTGAACATGGGGAGGGTCGTAGAAGTAGAGCAAGTCGGTGTGAAAGCCCAGATCACTGGAGGTGTATGCAGCATTGATGGCTTCCGGGACGGTACGAACTGTCTGAATGTTAGATATAATATCGCAGCAAATATGTCAAGTCACACATACCATCCCATGTGTGTCCATAGAAAGTGTCTTTAACGGGACCAATGCGAGTAGCGATCTCAGCCACCGATTTCTCCACGCCAGGGACATTCGTGACAAAAGCCAACCCATCAGTTCTCAGCTGATGAATGAGCTTATAAACTGCCTTGTCATCTTTCATATACTCTTGATAATCGAAATCCTGTAGGTTTAGAGGCTCCTTTGTCCAAAGAACTTGCGCTGCATGATTGTCTTTTCCAAAGCCCAGAAGAGAGCCCGAGGTGCTAAGTTCTCGTAGCGTTGCCACACTCAAGTTTGTGACATGGTCTTTGCTGTGCCCAGGGACGTCTTTGTCCCATTTAATGTTGACCGATTCGGAAGAGGCGTCAATTTCGACCGAGCGGGCTTGGATATCGGCAGGGATGTCGGCCGTTGCGAAAAGTCGTTGGTTGGAGTGCTCGTGTACACATCAAGGACAGAAGCAAGAGTCGCGCAGGAGAATAGCAGAGAATTCGAGGGTTTTGCCGTCGACTTCTATCGGGACTCTGGATGGCTTTTTGTAGGTGGAAGTGGCCGCGCTGGCATTGCCTCGGGTACTCGTCGAAGTGAAGGAACGGCGCGGAGAGATAGCATTACTCGTGTTAGTTTTACACAATGGCTAAGAGAAGAATTGTCAGTTTCTATGAGAGTCGCTTCGGTTCGAGATGCTACTGACTTGTGTTTTTGTTATTCGCTGAATGTTCCCAGTCAAACAGCTCGTAGTAGAGAGAAGCCGACGGATCGGCACTGCGCGCGGGCCAAGCTGAGTCGAGCGAATCCGACTGGATATTCTAACGACATGCATCTTGAGAGTCGCAGAAGGTTATAATGTGATTAAACCCTAGTTAATAACATCACGAATCTCTTACGATAGAAGCAGCGTTATTTAGTTAATTAACTAGATAATCTGCACTAAGCCTTTAGCTTTAGGCTTCTTTATCTAGACTTCTTTTAGTTATATACTTATCGTCTTAGGCTATAATCAGTATAGTCTCTATAACTTAAAGGCTTTAGCTGCTATTATTACTTGCCTCTCTAACCGATTAAACTACTTATTATATAAGATAATCTTATTAAATGCCTTAAAGAACTTATTTTTATAATAGGTAAAGGTTCTTAAGGGATAAACTAGTCTATACTGGTTTATATTAGCAGAGTTATAGGGTATTATTACTAAGTAAAGGCAAAGTATTATATTTCTTAATAGTAAGTAGAATAGGTAAGGTATATTTAGGTAAAGAGGTTTTATTAATAGCTAGTAGGCTATTATATTAACTAATGCTAAAGGAATATATATATATATAAGGGTATATAGGTTAAATAAGGTCAGTTTAACTCTATTTAATAAATATATAAAGTAAATAAGATTAGTTTAACTTAGTTTATTATATAAGTTAAATAAGGTCTATTTAACTTATATAGAGTAGGTCTATTCTAAGTAGTAGAAAATATAGGGTATATTATCTTATATAGGTAGAGATTAGTTAAATTATAATATAATCTTTCCCCTCTCTAAGGTCTTATCCTTAAGACCTAGAAAGCAGTTAAGCGCTAATCCCTCTATATTAATTCCGACTTGCCCTTATAACTATTTTTCCTTGCTAACTGTTATATTTAATTAAATTACTAAATATATAAATTATCTAAAGGTAGCTGCTAAGTATTATAATAATATTTCTAATCTTATTTATAAATTTAGCTTTAAGATACCTTATTATTTTACTTATTTTAAGGTAAATTATCCTTAATATATTATATTTAAGGGGAAGTAATATTATAATTTCTATATATTAAAGCAGTATATAAACTGTAATTTTAGCGGTATAGCGGCTTAATCTTATAAGTTCTTAGTATTTAGATATATTTTTAATGTTTTTTACTTATTTATTTTTTTTTTTTTTTCTAGTTATATAAATCTCTTATAAAAAGGATTATATTAATAAGTAAAAGGAGTAGGCTAAAGCTAATCTTTAGGATACTTTAGCTTAGTTATAGTAATTATATTATTAGGAGAAATATCTTTATAAAAAGGCAGCTAAGATAATTTATTATAGTTATAAGGATTTAAATAAGTTAAAGGAGGTTAAGGCATAGGAGTTTTCTATTTCTTAGATTACTAAGTCTTTTATTTTAAAAGAGATTTAATTATTAGAGGATTATAGTATTATTAACTAGAGTTTAATACTTAACTTATTTTTCCTTAGTATTAGTAAAAGTTCTTTAGGAGTTACTAGGTATTAATTAAGTATTTTAATAATTCCTATATATTTTTATTTTCTAGGTAGTTTTTCTATTTAATTAAATATTTTATTTATCTATTTATTTTCCTTATCTCTCTAATTACTTTAGCTTTATAGGTTTCTAGTCTATTAATTTTATTTAGTTTATTACTAATTTTAACTTAAATTATATTAGCGGCTAATTTAAGTAAAGAAATATAAAAGATTAAATAGATTTTAACCTTTAATAATAGGTCTAGTTTATAGTTATTTTCTAAGATTTTTTATAGGATTTTATAGGGTCTAATAAACTTAAAGTTAAGTTTATATATTAACCGTTTTATTATAATATTTTTTATTAATAGGTAAATTATTTCTCCCTCCTTAAAGGTTAATCTCTTAATCCTTTTTATATTATAATATTTTATTATTTATTTTCTAATAAATTTAAGTTTATTTTTTATTTCTTTATATAAATTCTTTATATTTTCTGCCTTAATTTATATAGTAAAATTAATTATTAGGGTTTTATAGGCAATATAATAACTATTAAGTATAAATCTAAAGTTAATATATATTAGTATTAGTCTTATACTTTTATTATAAGCAGTATTATAAGCTAATTATATAATAGGTAGCTTTTTAACTTAATTATTCTATTTATAATTAATATAGTATTATAGATATTATTTTAAAACTTAGTTTATCTATTTAATCTATTTATCTACTTATAGTTAAAATACTATAATAAGTTAATAATTAAGTCCTAAGTAGGATATAAGTATTTATTAGAATTTAGCAGTAAATATTAGTCCTTTATCTAATAGGATCTCTTATAGTAAGCTATATATACTAATAATATACCTATAGAAGATATATATAAGTTCTTTTATATCTATTGCTTCTCTATAGGGTAGGTAATAGGAAAATTTTATAAAATAATCTATAATAATTATAATATTATTATAAAAGATTCTAGTTAAGGGTTCTTTTAATAAAGGTAGCTTAGTAATAAAGTCTATTATAATTAAATCCTAAGGTCTTTAAGTAATTAAGAGTATTTATAAGTTTCTATAAGGCTTATATTATTATACCTTAATTCTTATATAAATATTATATTATTTAATAATAGCTTTAATTATCCTTTTTATATTAGGCTAATTATAATAGCTTTATAAGTATTTAAGGGTTTTTATAATACCCTAGTATCTATATAGGGGATATTTATATATTTCCTATATTAACTATCTTTATTATTTATTTTCTATATAATCTTCTAAATCTAGGGTTCCTTATATTATTCTTATAATTATTTTTATTAATTAGGTAAACTAATATTCTCCCTTTATATTAAGCTCTAGGACTTATTCCTTAGCTTTTATTATACTAATATTATAATCTAGTCTTTAGCTAATAGCATTTATATAGCTATTATTTAATCCTTTGCAATATATAATTATAAAGTTAAATTTATAGAGATATTCTATATATTAGAGTTATTAGTAATTTAGCTCTTAAGTAATTATAAAATGCAAAATATTCTAGTAATTAATATATACCTTAATTTAATAGAGGCTTCCTATAAGATAGTATTAAAATTCCTTAAAGTAATTAATAATCGCTAGGAATTCTTTATTATAGATAGGGTAATTAAGCTTAGCTTTATATAGTTTATATAAATAAAAGGCTATTAAATATAGTATTCCTTTATTATCCTATTAACTAATTTACTCTCTTAAGGTAAAATCTAAGGAATTTATCTTTAGCTTAATTTCCTTAGTAGGGTTAAATATAATTAAGATTAATTCTCTAAGGATTATATTATATAATTATTTAAATATATCTTATATATCCTTAATTTAAATAAATTTATAGTCTTTCTTTATAAGTTCTATAAGTAGTTTTATAATCTTATTAAAGTCCTTAATAAATTATTAATAATAGTTAATAAAACCTAAGAAGCTTTATACTTCTTTAATAGTAGTAAATAATAGCTAATCTTTAACTGCAGTAATCTTTTTCTTATCTATTTAGATTTCTCCTAGTAAAATAGTATATCCTAGAAAGTTAACTTTAATAATATAAAAGTAGCTTTTCTCTGGTTTTACTAATAAATTAGTATTCTATAGTATATTTAAAACCTTATAGATATATTCCTTATATTCTTCTTTATTATCTAAGAAAATTAAAATATTATCTAAGTAATAAACTATAAAGATATTAAGGTATTATTATAAAATATTATTAATTATCCTTTAGAAGGTTATTAAGGTATTAGTAAGTTTAAAAGGTATAATTAAATACTTAAATAGTCTAAATTTTATTCTAAAGGCAATTTTCTATTTATTACTTTTCTTAATATAGATTAGGTTATAGGCTCCTTTAAGATTAAAGGTAATAAAAACTTATTTTCCCTATAAGCAGTCCTTAAGTTCTATAATAAATAGAAGTAATATTTAGTCCTTAATTATAAAGGCATTTAATCTTTTATAATCTATAATAAGTTATAGCTTTCTATTTTTCTTAAGTATAAATATAATAGGAAATCCTATAGTAAATATTAATTCTTATATATTACCCTTTTATAATTCCTTTTCTAGGTATTCCTTAAGTATTTTAAGTTTTATTTTATTAAGATTATAAATCTTTTAGAAAGGTAAGTTATTTAAAATAAGGTAAATCTTATAGTCTTAATATAAGTATTATAATACCTTAATATTAAATTCCTCTTTAAATAGCTTCTTATAAATATAATACTCTTATAGTATATTCTTAAGTCTATTTAATATATTTAGTAATTATTTTAGCTATTTATTTAGTATTTTTAACTAAGTCTTAAATAATATAAAGGTCCTTTTAACTCTTTTTACTTTACTTTATTTTTACTTATATTATATTCTATTTAGAGGTAAATAAATTCTTTATTTATATTAGACTTTACTATAAGTCTTAGTTAAAGTTTAAGATCTTAATTCTTTATTTATTTCTAAATCTATAGCTTTATTATTAAAGGTATTAGTAAAATTACTAATCTAGCTATTCCTCTAGTTAATATAGAGATTATAGTATTATAGCTATAAGTATCTTAATATTAAGTTATATCCTAGTATAAAGATAATATTAAGGTTAATATTTTATCTTTAAATTCTAATAAATATCTTAAGGTAATTAATCTTATAAGTAATAAGTCCTCTTTTATAGTTAAATAATTATCCCTCTAAGTTCTTTATTAGGTAAAGATAGGTCTTATCTATTTATAATAGCTTTAAGTAATTAACTATATAAGGGTTAATTATATTAATATTAGCTCTGCTATCTATAAGAGTAATTAGCTATATTCCTTTAATTTATACTTTTAGTTCTAGGCAGGTTTATTAACTATTTTTAGTTATTTATAGAGCTCTTAAAGGTATTATTATATTCCTTTTACTTTTTTTACTATACTATAACTCTAATAATATAGTAAGCTATTATCTTTTCCCAGTTAGCTAAGGTAATAAAGATTATATTCTTTATCTAGATATTATATATTAAATAAGTACCTATATTTATAGCTTAATTCTTCCTAATATTCTAAGGTAAGTTAATTATTTTAGGTATATTTCTATTCTTAGAATTATAATTTATAAGGGATAGGAGTAAAGTCTTAGTCTAGGTTTCTTTTTATATTCTGCCTCTATTTATAGATTAAGTATTTATTATCTAGTTCTTCTGCAGTATAGGCATTTTATTTCTATTAATTAACTTATTTTCCTTTCTTAATATAGTTTAATGCCTTATTTTTTATAATCCAGTTAACCTTTAGGTATATAACTTAGTAATTATTATAGTATTAATAAATATAATATCCTATTATACTAATAGAGGTATAGGCAGTTTATTATATATATTCTTTTACTGCAGTAAGGAAATAATTATAAATAATCTTATCTTATTTATAAATCTTATAGTAGTATATAGTATAAGAGATCTAAGAAATCTTAATATAGTCTAGGTTAGCTAAGTATCTCTAGAGTTCTCCTATAATAATAAGTCTTTCTATAGTATTTTAGCTACTTTTTACTTCCTTTCTTATTATAGCTTAAATATAGATATTAGTATTTTATCTTATTTTAGCTTTTCTTTTAGCCAGTTCTTAATATATTTAAGTCTTATTATCTTAATATTAAGTTCCTAATTTATTATATTATAGTATAATATTATTAAACTATAATTCTAGTTTAAGTTCTTTAAATTAGAATTAAGGTTCTTTAGCTAATTAGCTAAAATAAAGATTAGTATATAGTTATCCTCTGCTATTATATCCTATTATAGTATATTATTAGCTATAAGGTTTAATTATCGCTAGAGTATTTCCTATTAATTAATTCTAGCTATTTAAGTTACTAATTTATACTAGCTTAATAGCTTTTTTATTAGGGATATTATTATCTTTATAAGTTATTATAATCCTAAATCCTTTATATCTCTTAGTTAAATACTCTAGTATTAGCTATTAATCCTTTAGGATTTCTTATTAATTAATATTAATTTATTATATAATATAAATTACTATTTATAGTTTATAGTCTTATAAGTATATTCTTTATATAGTCTTACCTTTAGGTATATTCTTATATTATTAATTAGTTTTTATAGGGTTATAATAGTCTTATTTCTAATAGCCTTTTTTACTATAGTTCTAATATATTAATAGTAATTTATTAGGTTAAATAGCTTTAATAGTTATTAGGCTAGAGTAACTTTTATAGGAGGTATTATCTTAGTAGCTTTTCCTCTAGTTATTATTTTAAGATTTAGCTTATTAATTCCAGTAGTTATATTAATTATATTAATTAGGATAATATAGGTTATAGTTATTTCCCTTTCTATTAGCACTAATCTTCTCTTTTCTATATTTATACTATTATTTATTAATCTTAATAGCTATAGTAATATACTTTATAAGGTTATTAAGTCTATCTGCCTTATATAGTTTATCCTTAATTTCCTCTTTAATATTATAGTAATATATTTCTATAAAGGCTTTATTATCTTATTTAGTTTTAGCTATAAGCTATTTAAATTTAGCTAAGTAAGCTATATATAAGCTTTACTATTTAAAAGCTAGAATTTCTATAGCTACCTAGTATTCTTTATTAATAACTCTGAAATTATTTTTAAAGAGTATTTTAAAGTTAAGTTAATTTAAGAAGATATTCTAAGTTTCCTAGTCTTATTAATTATAATTATTTTTAAGGTAATCCTTTTAGATTAGTTTAAACTAATCTTTAATATCTCCCTAGATTAATAATATAGTATATAGTATCTTCTTGCCTATTATATTTAGTTTATAAGGAAATAGGCAGAAATATCTTTTTATTTATATAAAGAATAGTATAATATCTGCAGCCTTTTCTTTAAAGGGTTTAAGGGAAGTTAATTTAATAATTTCTTTAAAGTCCTGCTAATTATTTGCAATAGGTAAAGGTAATATTACTATAGGTATTTTATTAACTTATACTTATAGGGTATAGATAGTATTATAAAGTAGCTAGAGTTTAGCTATTATCTTAGTAATACTTAAAGGTAAATTAATATAAAAGGGAGCTAAAGTATTATTAGTATTATTATTAGATATCTTAATAGTATAAGTATCTTATATAAGGTATTACTTAGTATAAATATAGTATAATTTAAATAAAAGCTATTAATATATAATAAGTAAAGATTCTTAAAGGATAAACTAGTCTATACTAGTTTATATTAGTAGAATTATAAGGCATTATTACTAAGTAAAGGCAAAGTATTATATTTCTTAATAGTAAGTAGAATAAGTAAGGTATACTTAGGTAAAGAGGTTTTATTAATAGCTAATAAGCTATTATATTAATTAATACTAAGGGAATATATATATATATAAAGGTATATAGATTAAATAAGGTTAGTTTAACTCTATTTAATAAATATATAAGGCAAATAAGGTTAGTTTAACTTAGTTTATTATATAAGTTAAATAAGGTCTATTTAACTTATATAAGGTAAGTCTATTCTAAGTGATAGAAAATATAAGGTATATTATCTCATATAGATAGAGATTAGTTAAATTATAATAATTTTACTATTTAAATAGTTTAACCTTTTCCTTTAAAATAACCTTTTTAAGCTATTATATTTCTTTTAGCGTCTTTTTTATTTTAATTTTCTCTTTTTTCTCTTTTTACTTATCCTTTTTATATAAAATTAAGAAATTTAATTTATAAATAAAAGCTATTAGCCTAACCTTTATAAAAATATCCCTTTTCTTTATTATATAGAGATTTATTATCTTTATATATAGCTTAATATCTTTATTATAATTAACTATAGTCTTAATTATATTAAAATATAAGCTATTAAGATAATAATTAGGATTAATAGCCTTTAGCTTAATAATTAATATTATATATAAAAACTATAATAAGTTAACTATATATAATAAGACTAGGATTAATTAACTTATTATTAGCTTATTAATTAATTAAGGTTATAAAAGGAAAAAGTTATTGCTATTTTTAATATAATAAAAACTTCCTCTATAAGTTATAGCCTTTATTATAAGGTTTATATTAAAAGAGTTATACTATAGAAGAAACTTTATCTTAAGAGAACCTTAGATTTAATTATTATTAAAAATTTAATCTATATAGATAGATTAACCTTTATTAAAAACCTAGAAAAAATTAAAAAGGCCTAGGCAAAAGCTTAAGGATTATAAAAAAAAAATAAAAAAAAAAATAATATAATTAAAGAACCAGAAAATGATAACCGCCTCAAGTTCGACGGCGTCTATTAATATTGGATAGATGGCTGAGCTTGACATCTTTCAGTGCATCATACTGATAAGGGAACCTGCTACTTCCGTCCCAATTTGTACATCTTTTACGAGACCATGGAGACAACAATTGAAACTTGCTCTCTGCCTTGGAATGTTGTACATCTTTGCTGCGGGTTTTTCCACTGTCTTACAATTTATAAGGTATTCGGAAAGGTGAATCCACCAAGTGACAAACTAAAAGTGCGATATTTGATTGCAAACACCGATGATGTAACATGCTCGTGTTATTTTTCCAATCTCTGTGATTGCCTCCGTAAACTAAAGCCAAGTTGGTCAAATAATACGGCGTGTCTTGGTCAGAAATATTTCACCATGATGATTGGTCTGACTACTCTCGTATTGAATGACTAATCGTAATTCATTGCCATAAGCGGTTAAGTAGGTTTGAGTAGACTGCAATAGTAATCGCCATTGCCTTGATAAGAGCTGTGTTATAAACGAACAAATAGTGCAGTCCCCTCCCATAGAATTATACACCTAGTGGGAATTCTAAAGACATCAAGTCCACCATGACTCCCTCAGCACAAGTTGATGAACCTCCTAAGGATGTGGTGAAAAAGACACCCCTGCAGTTGTTATCCCAGGGTAAATGTCTACCTGGCATTCCGAAACACCCCACATTTGCAGCACACAGAAAATGGATGTTGGAGAAGATGGCCCTTGCCTTTCGGGTCTTTGCTCGTCTAGGTTACACAGATGGTCTGGCTGGCCATATTTCCATCCGAGACCCGGAGAACCCACACACATTCTGGACAGTGAGTATCATGCATGCAAAACAATTGATAATGAGAATATATACTAACACAGACCAGAACCCGTTGGCAGTGCATTTTGGCATGATGAAAGCCAGTGATATGATCCTTGTTGACTACGACGGTGTGCCAATTGGAGGTCAGTCAGCCAAATACATTCTTGCTGTTGATGTTAACAATCTCTTTTAGGAAACATGGATAGAACTGCCAATGCCGCAGGCTTCATGATTCATAGCGCTGTGCACAAGGCTAGGCCAGACGTCATTGCTGCATGCCACACCCATAGCGTGCACGGCATGGCATGGAGCGCATTTGGCCGACCGCTAGAAATGATAACTCAAGATACCGCATACCTCTATGGTGAAGCCCAGGCTGTATATAATGTTTGTCTCTCATGTCACTTTCTTCAAACATCCCTGCTAATAAATCTCAGGACTTTGGTGACGTTGTATTTACTCCAGAAGAAGGCGACAAAATCGCTGCCGCCATGGGTACGTTGGTTGGAATACCCAAATAGTGTCAGAATGGCTGCTAATAGGAATCTCAATAGGACCCAAAGGCAAGGGCATGATATTACAGAACCACGGCCTTTTCACAGTCGGAACTACAGTGGATGAGGCATGCTTCTTGATGACTCTAATGGAGAGAGCTTGCAAATGCCAATTGCTCGTCGAAGCTGCCGCGGCCAACGGTATCCCCAAAGTTCTCGTTCCGGACGCGAGTGCAAAGTACACATTTGAGAACTCAAGTGACCCAGAAACTTTGTACTGGGAGGGGCAACCGGATCTTGAATATGAAGAGTATATGTGCAAGGGAGAACACAAAGGTTAAGATGTCGGAATCTATACGATAATTATTCATTACAACACCTTACATCGATGTGTGCTCCTAAGGTTTGGGCTACATGTTATTTGAAATTGGATCGGATACAGACTGTGTTGGGAAAGTGAGCACTGATAATTTCGTAACAGTATGCCCTCAATTGTAGCATTGTTTCAAAATTGTAAGACTGTTATTGAGAAATAGAGTCGACAGTTTAACCGTTACCTACAATAAAGCTTATCAGTCTTCGGTAGAGTGGTAATCAATCGGTTTCCTTCAAGTTAACAAACTTGTTTATTGCTTACCCTATTTATGCCGATAATGGATGGTCAGAAATATGGGGTAAAGTAAATGAGCTAAAATTAATCCATGCTAGTGTAACGCAGAAAAGTTAACTTTTGAGTCTTAGGGTACAAAAATAAATAGCCTGAATAGCATGCTTCAAGTGACTTGAGGTGATTGCGTAATTCTGTACTCTATGCATTTGTCGGGCAACGTTTTTGGCACCCTGATGCCAAGACTGCGGGACAATGAATCGGACACAATGGTCCGTCAATGTGTTGACTTTGCCCGAAGGCCGCGCCAGATCCTCCGATGCTACAACGAGACGGATCATGTCAAACTTGAGGTCACATTAACAATCGGAACGATCGGCGACCTCATGATAATCCACTTGAGTAATTATAAGAGGCATTGTTTTCAGATCGCTATTTGGAATTGGACTTCAAATCTTCATTTATACTTTAGTTTTAAAATCACACGCTATCTACACATTGTCCCCATTGTTTTGAAGATTCCCCTGCTACAGCACAAATCCACTTGAAGGTCTCCTCATAAGCAGTTACCATGGGGTTTTCTAAAGAAAGTGCTTCGCCAGCATCTTCAGTAACAGATGAACACTCGGTTGAGAGTGAAACTTCCTGGTCCGAAGGCGCAGCAGACAACAAGGAACAGGATACTTATAACCTAAATCCTGGTCTACACAAAGTCTTGCCTGAGCTTTTTGAAGAAAACATCTTTGCCAAGCCTTACCGCACTGCGTCCCTAGGTCTGCAAAGGCTTGACCCAGCGCGCGATGGCTTCCCTGAAATTGTACCCCAACAAGGCCCAAAGCAAGGACAATGGGAATTCCGCGAACCCGAATTTTGGACTTGTGGTTTCTTCCCTGGAACCTTGTACGCTCTACTCGAACGATCTATTAAACACCCCGGATCTTTGGGGACAGAGGATACTGTACCCCGATGCGCTACAACTATCAGAAAACACCTTTTGCCTCTATGCAAATCCTGGTCTGAACCACTTCACGCCATGTCCCTTAGAACAGATACCCACGACATAGGCTTCATCATCATGCCTGGACTACGAAGAGACTGGGAGCTATTCGGTAATGAGCGCAGCCTTACTTCTATCATCCAAGCGGCCAACAGCTTGGCCACTCGTTACATCCCATCTGCTGGCGCCATTCGTAGTTGGGACTGTCTTTTGAAGAACGACATAACCGTCACTGATACTGAAAACAACCTTCTTGTCATCATCGACAGCATGTGCAATCTAGATCTGCTTTTTTACGCTGCGGCCCAAACCGGTGAGCAAAGACTGGCTGATATTGCTGCAACTCATGCGACAACGTTGTTAAAGACGCACCTTCGACCAGAAGGCGCGAAATCTCTAGTCAAAGATGGTTACAGTGGGCAGCTTTACTCGACATGCCACGTTGCGAATATTACTCCCCAGACAGGAGGTTTGAAGTGGCGATGGACGGCACAGGGCTATGCCAATGATTCAACATGGTCGAGAGGCCAAGCCTGGGCTATACTTGGCTATACACAATCTTACAATTGGACCAAAGATGAAAGTTTTCTTGACGCAGCGTGTGGAGCTGCTGAATACTTTATGTATCGGTTGGAAACATCACCTTCATGTGTGGAGTTTTCATCCGACACCAGCGACCACGTCCGAAAGGGTCGACATGTCCCGCTCTGGGATTTTGATGCACCGATAGAAAATCCTCAAGATCCATTACGAGATTCGTCTTCTGGTGTTATCGCGGCGAACGGAATGCTGCTGCTGTCTCAAGCCCTAACCTCTCTAGGTAGACACGCGCTATCTCGCCGTTTTTTCGACGCAGCTATTACGATCATCAGAGACACTCTAGATGTATCTCTTGCTACGGAGAAAACGAGGTTTACTAAGGATCGTGATGGAACGTCGCCTCTTGAAGTAGAGGATGTTGTCCTTCGAGAGACTTTCGATGCCCTGTTGAAACATGGGACAGCAAATAACAATGAGAATGCAAGGAGAAGGTATTCTAATCACGGGTTAGTGTATGGAGACTACTATCTTGTTGAATTTGGAAACCTTCTCTTGAGCATGGGATTAGTTTAGATATGAGTTGAACTAGGTAGTGATAGACTTTATTGCCCACATATGAAATAGACCTCGCTTTTTCCAACCGTCATCCTTCTTTAGCCCTAATATGTGAGACATTCCCAACATGACTGTAGCGTATAAGAATGTGACGTTCCTTGTAGTCTTTGGAGCCGATTCTGGCAAGTTCACAGCATGTGTATTAAGATATGAGTCGATCATTAACCTATGTCCAGGGGTACAAGGTATTCACTTGAATGAACCCATCACTCTCGGACAACACACAACATCTACTCAAAGGTTTTATTTTATGACTAGATAATTACTACACTAATGGCACCAGTGGAACCTGCATCAAGCTTCACCCCCGGCCGATTATTCCACAAAGCATATATATCTGTTTGATCTATGTTGTCACTGCTTACACCAAATACTGCAGTGGCAACAATGACTGACGACAGACGCGTTGACGTTGAGTTCGATGTACCTCCAATAGGAAATACATGAGAATATCGAATTGACGGGATGAAAGTTCTCTGCTCGATGAGATTGGTGTTGGGATCTGCTGCGATCAAATGTCCTTTGGCTTCAAGTCTTGGCTCAGCCCTACTGGCCACCCCCTTGAAGTCGATCTTTCTTGTCAGGTCAACAATACCACTCGCTCCGCCGCCGGATTTGACGAGAACACTTGACTGATCAACAATAGAGCCATCAGTGGACTTGATGACATCGGCGTTAGAGATGGGAGGAACGTGATAACCCTCGTTAGTCAGTGCCTTTACAGCAAAGGAACCATCCACAAGCTCGACGCTGTCGCACCATGGGATGCTACTAGCGTTTTCAAGGCCTATGATGCAATGAACGCGTACATGCCATCCTGGATAATACGAAGCCAAAGGAATCAGAGTTGTCCTGATCGCCATGTCTAGTTTCTTCCACGGTCTCCAGGTGCTTGTGATGGAAGGAAGGCTATGACGGGCTTGGTCAGACTCAATAAGTGTAGTTCCGATGACAACATCAACTGGTTCCCATCGAACCTTCCATGTCTCGCCACCATCAATGCTCAAAGCCAATGTACTATCTGGAGCCAATTGGTGAAGTTGAGGACCAGTTGGCACACTATATCCGAACGTGGAGGAATAGGCAAACTTGCCATATTTTGCCTCTCTGGCTTTGAACATTTTGGTAGTCATTTGGCCTGCCGATAAAAGGTAATGATGCTCTGGGCAGTTGCACACGATTTGAGAGGGCGGTCTGAAAACTTTGACAGCGTCCAAGGGCGATGCTAAACTCAATGCCATCGGATGGGGTTCTTCTTCAACAGTCCAGAAAGGGTGATCTTCTGGGAGTCCTAAAACCACGAAAGACTTCAAGCACCAGTAAACTGATTGTCTTGAGTTGTAGTCTTCCGACATGTACATGTTGGGGTAGGTAAAGCCGATATTCATGGTACCGTCCGAGTTGAAAATCTCTGGTTGTTTTGACCACCATCGTAAATGTCTTAAGAGGAGTCCTTTGACTGTTCCCAAGCTAATAAGAGAATTTGTAGATGTGATATCGGCGAAGACAAAAGCTGACCAAAATGCTCCACATGCGAACCGGTAGGTCATGCTCCGACCAAAAGGAATAGCAGCACCGTTTGTATCAAAGTATCTCCAATACTCAGACGCAAACTCAATTGCCTGTTGTTTGTATTTCGCAACCCTTTCATGGTCGTCATCAGCGTAAATCGTGTAAAGTAGCTGCGCAAATTGGATAGCAAAACTACCAGAGTAATAGTCCGCTTGCTTCCTGTCGTCGCCCCAAATACCATCAGAAGACCAGCCCTCACAGAGGTAAAATTGATCGAGAACTGCAAAGTCCGCATTCATTGCCTGTCCCGCTGCGTATTTGTCTGACCCAAGCACTTTTGTTAATGCCAAGTTGACAAGAACTCGAAACCATCGCCAGTTGTTTTGTGGCATCGTGTGATTATTGATCTGTTGCAGCCATTTTTCCAGATTCGTGATTGATTCGGAATTCAAGAGTGACAGCATTGTTTCGGGCTCTGTCAACAAGGCGAAAGATATGGATTCCATCTCAACCATTCGTTGGTCAAAAGATCCAAGCTGGCCCCAATATTCGGGATTACTTGGGTCTACTCCAGCTTCGATGCCCTTCAGCCAGGAGCGTAATGAAGGGTCAGCATCCTTGTCGAGAAGGGCTGATATAGCCCATAATGGCCGTGCGAAACCTTCAAGCTGAGCGGCAACATCGTCAAACCCTGCTGCAGTTGAAGGATATAGTTTAACGTGAGCTTTCGACGTAGATCTGTATGGGTCTAGTGGCTTGATGATAGCAGCTGCTGCTCGTAGGAGATCGGAACGGTCCCGAAAAGGGTTGTCGGTGAAACCAGTCAATCCGGACATGATGTTCTGCTGTTTGTAAAATACGATGATGATTCACAAGTTTGGATGTGACATGAAATCTTCGTAATAGTCGATATGGAGCTTGGGCAGGAAGAACAGATGGCATGTACTTCGGTCAGTCTGCATCCGATTACCAAAGCAATATCGGTTCAATGGAGTCATTTCGAGACCAGCCACCAGTCAGCACAATGATTATTTCCAGTTGAATTTTACCAGTAATACGCCAAGTATGCCAACCAATGAGACTGGGAAGCCATCTACCCCGGCTCCTTGCATGTGCGGGGTGCTCGGTATTTCGGGGTAATTGAAGCGGCATCCGGATCATCTAAGACGGGGTCAGTCGAACTCCTATCTTCTGCTCTGCCATAATCACATACGACTCGGATAGCGTATCCTTACTTCGTCCGGGGCATACAATGGATAACGACAGCCCTGAAAAGTCCGCTCAAGCGACCGATGTAGGCCTTGCTTGCAATTGCTGTCGGAGACGTAAGCTTCGATGTTCGCGAGAGACGCCAATCTGTGAGCATTGTCGTAAAACTGGTATGTCCACAACGATGCTCCACTTTGTTAAATAATATTGCTGATTGCAATTAGGGCAAGATTGCGTTTATGAAACGAAACGTGCGAAATCCGGCATGAAAGCCGGTGCTATTGAGAACGTACACAAACGACTTGGTAGGTAATAATAAGACATCCACTTTCTCTATTAACACGAGGATAGATGCATTGGAACGAACAATTGCGAAACAACAGACCACGTTGGAGAGCTTGCGCTCTGTGCAAACGTCGACAGGTCACACAAACCCACGCCAAGAGACCATAGATGGGCAAAGCTTATTGTTTTCTCTTGCAAAAGAATTATGTAAACTTGGCAACCCATCGTTTAGTGATGCTTCAAGTCGAAGCGACGAACCTATTTCTAAGCGCCGTCGGACAGAAAGCGACAGTGGGCAACGACCAAGGTCTCGCATCGTCAACCACCAGACCTTACCAAACGATGAGACTCTTGATCGAGTAGTTGATGCATACTTTCGACAGATCCATCCATGGATACCGATGATACATGAAGCTCGATTCAGGAAACGACTCCAAGATCATGGCGACGATGCAAATGTCCTACCACTTCTGAATGCCATAATCTTGACTGCATCTCATCATATACATGAAAGGGATATCGTGGAGAAAATGCAGGGAATCATTGGCGATCAAGACGACATGAGGGACTGGGTAATTTCCAAAGCTACTAGGAGTCTGTCAGTGGAGAACCTACAGGCTCTGATAATTATCTGTTTTCGCGATGTAAGTTCATATTCGTGCTCTCATGAAGCTCTGGCTAACAACTCAGCAAGATTGGCGACGGTGAAGAAATTCGAGCATGGCCTCTCATCGGTGCTCTAACCCGTATGGCTGAATATCTCCAGCTAACAATAGAATGTGAGGAAGTTGATCGGTCATCATTCTCTCGCCCATACACATCGTTAAATTCTTCGCATAGCTGGACAGAAGCTGAAGAAAGACGGAGGGTCTTTTGGTGTGTATTCAACCTCGATCGATACTGTTCAGTCACCACGGCTTGGAATACTAGTCTTACATCCGACGACGTTAATCGTCGTCTACCATGTGATGGAATAACTTGGCGAAAAGAAGAAACTGTTTCTACGCCATATTTTGGTATTTGGGATAAATCAGCTGGACGTATTGGAAATCCCATTACCTTTCTTCCATCACACTCCAGCGGTGCGCCAGCTACTGTGGAAGAAGACAACATGACCCCATCAGAGACGATGACATCTCCGGGAGCAGCGACTTCTGCCATCGATATGTCAACGGTTGGAGCTTTTGCTTATTGCATAGAAGCAACCGAGTCATTGAGTCGTGTCACGAGTTATTTTCTCCAACAAAAGGTCAATATTAAGGACCACAAGGATCTGAGCAGTTGGCTTACAAGATTCAAAGAACTTGATGTTCGATTAGTACATTGGAAGATGTTACTTCCTAAAAAGTGGAAAGTCAACATTGCCCAGCAGTCGTCCAGAATGGATCCAAACCTCACTCTCGCCCATATCACGCATAATGCGTCTATGATCTTGCTGCATCAACCCATTGCCTTTCCACCTTTGGACTGGAGTTTTAGAACGAGGCTTCCCAGTTTCTGCAGCCTTGACACTTGTCAAGCGGCTGCTATCGAGATTGCTACAATTACAAACAACTATCTCAAACCCGCCGCACATACAGGTCCTCTGAGCAATCAATTTGCGTTTTGTGTGTATCTTGCTGCCAGAGTCTTGCTTTTACATTGGAGGTATTGCGCAACAGAGTGTCTATTACCTGAGTTCTGGGTATTGACACAAAGCTTGGAGACTATGGCGAAGCGGTGGGCGGGACCTCATCAGCTTGGTTCTCGGGAGAACTTGGCTTCCAAGTATCAGGCTGTTCTCATCAATTTGCACACTCGTTGTATTCAAGACGAATCTTTTAGTATTGATCCTTCAGCTTATACTACTGAGGTGAAGCACTCGAAAGCAGCTTCACAGTCTTTAGGCGAGATACCCAGATCACAGGATCAACAGGCGATAAGATCTTTGGATCACGATAACAGACACCCGCCGCTTGCGAATGAGTATTTTGATGACCACAGCCAGCTGCTTCCGTTGTCACAGAATACGGGCGTTACTATTGTGCAAGGACCACAACCTCAGTACATACCGCAGAATGTAACAGCCAACGCGTACTTCCCTGATTCTACACCCAATGTAGTCAGTGGTCAAATAGGGCAACGAAGCGCTAGTATAGGTAGTGGAGGTTTAGGTATGATTCCACAAATGTTATTTGATGCAGAGTTTATAGATATGGATCGCGTCATAAGCTTTGATGATGGAATATTTGAGACTGAACAGGAAGCCGGGCATTTTTAATTAATCTTACAATTCATTATATTATTTGCTATTGACTACACTTGAGTTAGTCTGATGGAAGACACGTATGTGACAGACCAGCAGTTCACGTTTGACACAATTCCCCGAAAAACAAAAGTTAAAGAATCTTACTGCCTGTAATGGTTTCTTCGCTGTCTCGGTTTGATTACCACCGAGCATGGCTCGTGGCTGGGTGACAAAATTGAGCCTAAATGATTAAAGATGAGATAATTGTTGATGAACGTCTGGCTGGAATGTGAACCCAACTCTCCCTCCATAGCTATTCCCTGCTTATCAACAAACTCTCCATTTCTTCCGCACCCCGAGAACATTCCTCCGACATACTTACCCCGGATGGCTTTGGGTGACAGACCATGCTTAAACTAGGGTCACGCTAAGGGGGCGGGATTGCGGGGTAATGATACCCCAGATTTCTAGAGGATCTACAGATACAATAAGAGAGTCAAAAGAAGCTTTATTGTCAAGTCTCATCACCTCATGACTCGACTCTGGTGCAACACAATCAAGTTCAACACTGCCGTCGACCCAAGTCACTTTGAAATCCATCACCATGACTTCACAACAGAGGGACAATGGTCTCGAGATCCATCCTTCCAATCAACAACCCGAGAGTCGTCACGATATCGCTGGCAACCCCGAGGAAATCCCTGAGCCGTTGGTGAAGAATGGGGTTGTCGTAAGTTCGGCAACAAAGCCAGAGGCCAAAAGTGTCTGGCTCGCCTGGCTCTACATCTTCAATTGGTATCCTAGTCATTACAGCAAGGAAGAGAAACGACTGTTAATGAAACTTGATCGAACTATTCTACCACTTATGTAAGTTTGCCAACTTTTGTCTGGCACATCACTAATTCCTCGCAGCTGTTCCATGTGTAAGATTGTTCTTGAATGTTGAAAATGATTGAGGCCAAACTAACAGCTCCTAGACTTCATCAAGTGGCTTGACCAGTCCAACATCAACAATGCTTACAATTCAGGCATGAAAGAAGAACTCAACCTCAAAGGCATTGAGTAAGTTAATCTCCCATTCAACAGTTCTTCTTCTCATACAATACAGATACAATTTGTTCTCTACTTTCTACAACATTGGCTATCTGGTAATGGAAATCCCCTGCATGCTTCTCATCTCCCGACCCAAATATGCTCGCTGGGTTCTCCCCATCTGCGAAACTCTCTGGTCAATCATCACATTCATACAGTGCCGCAACAACAGCGCTCCAATGATCTATGGCATGCGATTCTTGATGGGCCTTTTCGAAACCCCAGCTGCTACGGGCTCTTTGTACATTCTGTCCTCCTGGTACCGATCGGACGAGGTGTTCAAGCGCGCCGGTGTCTGGTATGTCTCGAGTAACATTGGTGCCATGTTTGGGGGTTACATGCAGGCTGCTGCGCATGCTGGTCTGAATGGAAAGGGAGGCATGGCAGGATGGTATGTTAAAAGATCCCAATCCTCGCATAAGTAAAATTCGCTAATGGCTTTCTGCAGGCGTTGGGTGTTTATTATTGATGGTATCATCTCATTGCCTATCGCCATTGCTGGCTTCTTTTTTTATCCAGGCGTTCCTACCAGTAGCCCACGTGTCTGGTGGTTGAGCGAAGAAGACCAAAAGCTGGCTCAGGCCCGCATGCAAGATGATGGTATGAGGAAGAGTAAGAAGATTGGCAAGCAGATGCTCAAGCGCGTCTTCCGCAACTGGCACTTTTATATCGCTGTCAGCACTTACGTCTGGTAAGTCTTTATGAGTCATGAGTCAGCATAGATTTAAACATAACTAACACCCATAGCTTCCAACTGACCACCTGGGTTGCTGGTCAAATGATCGTCTGGGTAAAGTCGACTGGCCAATACTCCGTCGAGATGATCAATATCGTGCCAACTGGAGTCCAAGCCCTCGCAATTGTGGTCGGTATCGTAGTTCCGTCATTCGTTATGTGAGTTTCCAGAATTTGGCATTTGTCTCTTTACTCAAAGCTAATAATATTGTCTAGGGTCTATCCGATTTGGGTACCATTTTGTTTCGCAGGAACTGTCCTTCTTTTCTGCCATTCTACTCTTTTGGTCTGGAACATTCCTCTCGGTTTGCATTTCGCCGCGTACTTCCTCCTTGGAATGAGCTCCTGCATCACGCCTATGCTCTTCCCGTGGGTGCATTTAATCATGAAGGACGATAACGAAGCAAGAAGTTTCACTACTGGTGCCATGGTAAGCGGAAATATACCCAACCTCTATCTTGACTCTGAATTAACATGAGTCTCTAGATGACTGTTGGCTGGGCTTTCTTCACTTGGTATAATGTGGTCGCGTTTCCTATCACTGAGGGTCCTCGGTGGACCAAGGGTTTCTCGGCAAATGTTGCTCTCACCTGCTGCTACTTAACTCTGTTTATGATTGGGCAATTCCTTTGGAGACGCGATATCAAAGCTGGTCTGTACAAGAGAGCTATTGAAGAAGAGGAGAACGAAGAGGCAGCCAACGAGAAGCTAGGACCGAATGCTATCGACGACAAGGTTGGTGATCAGTTCATCGGACAGACTCATATCGAGGATAAGAATGTGGAGGACAACAGAATCAAGGAGATTAAGTAGCTTTACAGAGGTATTAGATTTCATAAGTAACAGTCAGAGAAATACTATCACGTGAGCGGGTTCTATGCTCCATCGTGGCAAAATCTCAGAATCGGTCCCACCCCCGCTTCTACCATTAACGACGACCATATTTATATCACCTCAGTTACAAAATGCAGGACACAGGACAGAGAAGAACACATCGCGCTTGCGCTCCTTGTCGGTATGTTGTAACATAGCATCAATCGGTCATTATAAACTAAATCTATAGACGTAAGAAGGTGAAATGCCCTGGAGAACATCCAGTGTGTTCGTTCTGTCAGCGCCTAGGGCAACCTTGCGAGTACAAGTCCGTCGAGCCTTTCTCAACCCAAGAGACCCAGGGTCAGATTTCAGGTATAGTAAGTATACAGATATGCTAGAGTGAAACTAGGCCCTAAGCTACTTTCATACAAGTGCCTCTGACAACATTAAAACCGTTTGACTACATGTGCTAACAATTTGTACAGCATGACCGAATTGATGCGCTAGAAACCAAAATGGACCAAATTCTACAAACGCTCAGGTAAACCAGTTCCATTGCACGGAGGAAAGTCGATCAGAATAACTTTCTTAATAGTCACCTCAACCCACCTGCCACATCCACTGGGTTTACCCCCTCTGTATCACCATTGGGGGCTTCCGGTCAGAATACCGTACAGGCACAATATGTCACGCCAGCACGTGAGAGAAGTGTCTCTGAACTGTAAGCTTACATCAACAAACACCGTTGATGATGGGTATCGTGAGCTTATCAGATGGAATAGATCGATCTCGGAAGATCAGGAACTACTCAGGGCAGGCCAGCTCTATCAGACGTGGTGTCATAATCAGCCAATGTACCTTTTTCGCCAAGACAACTTTCTTGGTACTCTTAAGGGTCGCGATAAGGAGCTCCGACTCGCCGTTCAAATGATCAGTTATCGGCTCCCTCCTGGACAGTTGATCTCCAACAAACAAGAGGCTTTAAATGTGTTATCTGCGTCATGTCGGAAGTTGGTAACAGACCGTATTTCCAAGGGCAAGATAAAGCTATCCACGCTACAAACTCTCTGTCTCCTCAGCATGATCAGCTTTTCAGGTAAGCTAAAAGTCCAAATCCCCGGCAACTCTCAGCAAGACAACTCACAGATGAGATTCTAGACGGGTATGTGATGCAGGCTGGACTTGACCTCGACATGGCCCATTACTTTGCCAGCGGACTACCGCTTGGTTCCAGCTTAGGAGATTCTTTTGATTACTCTCTGTGTATTCAAAACATCTCTCTATTGCAGAGCTTACAAGGATCTATTCCCGATGTTGCAAAACCTGCTAATATACAAGGCTTGTTCCAAAGTGCCAACCATCTTCTGGAACTGATCAACCACCGTGCCGAAAAGTTCACATTATCATACCAACCCAGCGCTGATACAGAATCGAATGGAAGTCGAGGTATCCTAGCTTACATGTCTCAAGCAGCCAAGGTCTGGCATTTGGCAAGGGCATATGCAGCGATGAGAGTTGGGTCGGACAGCCCTCCGCCTTGGAGCACCCAGTCTGACTATGCGCTAGTCAATCTGCGAAACCTGGAACTTGACTGCCGGTTTCCTCTTGTTTACCGCTTTGCTACAAATCACTTCGGCGAACTTCCCCCAGAGGTACTACAGCAGCGCAGAGATTATTGGGGACCATGGGTTTTTATCCAGTTCATCCACGCAGCTATGCCAACTCTATTAAACCATCCCTTCCTGTTATCCCTTCGACTCAAAAACTTCAGACATATGATCCCACAGACATTTATGTATCAGTCATTTGATCTGATCTCGAGACATACAGCCTGGATTATCTGTTACCTTGATCTGGTCGAAAAGAAACAATTTGAGCTAATTGACCCTACGATAGCGCATGCGGTTCTTAGACCGTATGGGTTCTAAATTACCGGTTGTCTTCACTATGGTGATTATCAAGCGTCAGAGAAATAATATCACTGCTGACAGTTGTAAGACTCAAAAACTCCGCAAATTGCAGGATAGCATTACCACTCTCCCAGCGAGTAGTGATCGGCGTGATAACAATTGGTCAATCGACGCGCAATTACTTTGGGAAATTCTCGTCTACGAAAAGTCAGGCCTCGATAAGGACTCTTCAGATAAATCCATGTATGATGATACAATCACCTTGGATGCTGAACATGGTGAGCAAGACGTGGGGGGAGACTTTGCTATAGTTGGCTCAGCAGGTATTTCCGGCCATAAGGGAGCGTTGAGAGAGATCTCGGCGTACGCACCTCAGGATAAAGATCCCTACGATGCTTTGGGTAACCTCGCTACTCCTGGTAGGAATAGAATGCAGGAGTCTAATATTTTTGGGTACCGAAATAGCGACAATCCACCAGACCTTGGTGCGGTAGATCAGGACGACTTTCTCTTGCAAGCTGAAGATTTTGGAAGAGCGATTAATGATTGGATGAACCTGGACATGATGGACACTCTATAGTATAAAAAACAACTTTTCCTAAATCTAGCTGCTGTTGCATGTTCCATACAGACCTCCAACTGCCTGACTACCGTGGCGCTTTGAGTCGGTGTTAGCGCATGAGCCATCTGCACACCAGGGCTTTTATGCGGTGCTCGGTAATTTAGCGCGTCTTGGCGGGTTTTGTAACTAGAATGGGTAAGTGAATTTGACAGGGAAGCAAAAATAAGAGCCCTATGTTTCGTGACATACCGTCTCATTGCATCGATTAGACTTTGAGAAGCCCCCCCTATTAAAAATTCCGATTATATTAATGTGGGGTGCTAGCGGCGGAGAGTTTAGAGTCTCTAATAACCCCAAGGGTTAAAGCATAGTTAGAAAGGCATGTCTAAGCCATTCAAATAGAGGCAAGACAGTGACAGAGGCTGCCTCTATCTATTTAGGCCTATGAAAACCTGCATATGTTAAAAACGCGCTACCGAGTTTCATGAGTTAATACGGTATCTGTATCGCTATTGGTGTAGACTAATGCAGACTAAAAGGTTCTATCCCGGATCCCAAAGAGATTAGCTTAATGTTGAAGCTGAAACATGGCGAAGCAATAACGATAATAGTTCTCGTATAGCCAACCTTCTAGTCTTAAAGTAGACTAGAGCATAGCATTAGCGTCGCAACCGTTGGATCTTTCAAATGGGGCAGTGACATTGACATGGCATATATTCCGTAGGATTTAGTTGCGCACATTACTTGAATGAACTTTTCGTCAGTCATTAGGTGAGCGATGACTATGTCCACTAAATGTGTTAGAGGAGATTAGACTGGGACAGGTTATGCGCAACGTAAGTGCGAGGCTGAGTATTCATCTCTCTACCGAGACTAACTTGCGACACGCCGTAGCTCTGGCATTAATGGACATAGAAACGTAACACTAGAAAAACATTTTATTAGTTCCTTAAATACCACTGCGTACCACGCTCTTTCTATAGAACACGTTCTCTGCACTGAGCAATCACTTCACTATCTTCAAAATGAATAAGCTCTCTCTGAGCACTACTCTCTGGCTTCGACAGACCCAAGCATTGACAAAGAAGATTCTGCTCATCACGGTCGTTCGCCACTGGTTATCAACATTAATTCGCTGCCTCGTCATACCAATCCTCGTTCTCTCGCTGGTACTGGGAGTCCAGAGTTTCACCTCCTCGAACAACAAGTACGGCATTGGCAATCCCAAACCCGCTCCGATCCTTTCCGAAGTCATTCCCAATGGCGCGAAACTCTTCATTATACAGCCCTCTGGTGCGGGAAGCGACGTCTCCGCTGTGATCGAAGACGTGGTCAAACCGCTTGAGAAAAAAGCCAAGATAGAAATACTCAAGGACGAGCAGAAATTGATGGAGAAGTGCCCCACCGACATTAATGGAAAAACAGACTGTTATGCCGCTGTCATCTTCAACGACTCTCCCCTGAGTGATGGCGGAAATAAACAGTGGAACTACACGATGCGGTGCGGGTCCTCCAACGTTGGACCCAGCTTCGACGTCTTCCAATCGGCCAAGGCGGCGACGAACCCCTATATCCCATTGCAACTCGTTATCGACCAGGCCATCACTAATTCGTCAGCAGTCCCTGACATGTACATGTTTACTCGCACTACCCAGGAACAGGCCAAGGCAGTGCACCGCCGTGAGTTTATCGATATGGTCTTAGGAGGGCTGAATCTCGTATGCTTTGCAAGCATGCTATCCCTTGTCTACCACGTTGTTGGCACTATAGCATCAGAGCGCGAGTCAGGTATGACGCAGCTGATTGATGTTATGGGCGGAGGTGCATTTTCTGCTCGAGTGCTGAGCTATGTTATCGCATTTGATATTATATACCTACCGTCCTGGATTATACTAGGAGGAAGTAAGAAAGGCGCTTTCTTATAATGTCTGGATTGTGCTAATTCTCGCAGTCTATTCTAGTCTGCTTCTTCCGACTTCTAGTGCCGGCATAACCATCCTCTGGCAAATCCTCACCGGATGGGCTCTGACTAGCGGCTGCGTCTTCGGCGCGACATTTGCCATCAGATACTCTGCCATCCTCGCCGTTATTGCCTTGATCGGCATGGCTGCATTCTCACAGCTTCTCGACAGCCAAACAGAACCGATAACCGCGAGCGTCGCCATGGCATTCTCCATCATGTTTCCCAGCTGCAGCTACGTCTTTGTTCTGAACTCTATGGCTCGATACGAAAAGGCAGGAAAAGCGACCAACATCTACGCCATACCCCCATCTCCTGGCTTCGAGGTACAGAACGCTACCATCGGGACGCTCTGGTTGTGCTTGTGCTTGAGCATCGTTGCTTTCCCCTTGGTCACCATCGCGATCGAACGATTTGTCCATGGGACCAGCCGCCGCGGGCGCAAATTCAAGACAGGCCCTAAAGCAGCCAACACTTCATTGGCCCTCCAAGTCATCGGGGTTACAAAGACATACAAAGCCAGTATATGGAAACGAATGTGCTGCTGCTTCGGCAATCGTCGTCCCGTCATTGCCGTTAATTCGATGACCTTTTCAAGCAGTAAGCAGCAGGTCCTCTGCCTGCTAGGTATTAATGGCTCTGGAAAGACGACGACAATGGATCTCATCACCGGAAGACAGAGACTGACGAGCGGGTCAATCCAGATCAATGCTCCGGCGTCCAAGATTGGTAAGGACCTTCTCCCATCCGAACTCCCTACGGCCACTTCTGACTCTCGGCAACAGGCTTTTGTCCGCAACGAAACATACAATGGGACGAACTGACGACTCTGGAGCATGTCAGAATATGGGATATGATCAAGGGAGGCAATTCAACTCGAGGACAGTTGGAAAGGCTTGTCGAGTCGTGCGATTTAAGTCTCAAGATGCACAGCCGGGTTGGAACACTCAGTGGTGGACAGAAGCGCAAGGTTCAGTTGGCATGCATGCTTGCTGGCGGAAGCTCTGTCTGCCTCATGGACGAGGTTACAACAGGAATGGTAGGGTCCAGTCAACGCAACCTGGCTACGAGACTAGTTACTGACCAATTATAGGACCCAGTGTCACGCCGAGCCATCTGGAATATCGTCCTGGCCGAGCGCTCGAAGCGATCCATTATCCTAACGACGCACTTCCTTGACGAATGCGATGTCCTGGCCGATCAGGTTGTCCTCATCTCCCGCGGCCATGTTAAGTGCCAGGGCTCACCTGCAGAGCTGAAGAACTTGTACGGAGGGGGATACCGCGTTCACGTGCCACAGATTGACGACATTCCCCAGACGCAATTTCCAGCAGTCGTCCACCGAGGCGAAACGGTCTTCAACACACCCGACTCGGTCTCTGCTACCAGGCTCCTCTCATCCTTGGAAGCGGCAGGGCTGTCCGATGCCGTGGTCTCGGGGCCGACAATCGAACATGTCTTTCTACAAGTCGCCAATGACACTGAGGAGTTGGAGAAGACGACTTCACCCAATTTGGAAGACGACTTGACACCCCTCACTGTGGTCGATCTAACGCCGGACGGAGAACTGTCCTCAGGCACCCGAACCACCTTCACCCAGCAGCTTGTAGCTCTGACAGTAAAACGCCTTACCATTTTTCGCAGCAACTTTTGGTGGTACATCGTAGCCATGACACTCCCTCTGGCTTTCTCACCAGCCGCCACTTCACTGTTAAAGGTTACGGAAGGCATTGACACATTCCCATTCGAGCTGCCTTTATGCGTCAGCTCTGAGCCATCCATCTTTGACGAACCATGGTCAGTTGACATTGCTGCATCGGGATACACCGACGAGATCGGCTCAGGCGTCATGTCAATGCTTGTAGGCCCGCAATCGACACGTAAGAGTGTGTTTGGCGTCATCGACACATTTCCCATCGGAAAGAGGTATAATTCCAAAAACTTCGATTCCGACTTCACCTTTCAAAACGGCTTCAAAGCCTTCCAAAACCGCATGCGCGAACCGGTGAAATTTACTCCAGGCGCCATCTACTTTGGTGATGACTTAGATAAGGCCACTATTGCCTACAATCCCGAGCACGGCTATGACACACCCGTCTTGATGCAAAACCTGTATAGCCAAGCCGCCAGCGGCGTTCCCATTACAGTTCAGCTGGCTTTCTTCAGCAACTCAACGCCCGTGAGTCTCAACTAGTCCGTCTTCCAACCAGTACTAACAGTACGTCTCTTAGGCTGACGCCGGCTCCGGCCTGATTGCTGCAATAGTGAGTCTTTTCTATACTTTCTCTGCCTCAAAGCTTTACTAATCGACATAGATACTTGCCTTCCTCCACTCTCTCTACCCTGCTTTCTTCGCCCTCTACCCGACCTACGAAAAGCTGCACAAGGTTCGAGCCCTTCAGTACTCCAACAACGTCCGCCCATACCCGCTGTGGGCCTCATACATGATCTTTGACATGATTTTCGTCACCATCATTGCTTCCTTGGGAACGCTCGCCCTTTCGGCTCATGTCGAGAATTGGTACTTTGCTGGCTACATGTTCCCAGTCATGTGGCTCTATGGAATTGCGAGCATGCTGTGGAGTTATATTATGTCTCTATATGCCAAATCTGAGTTGGCGGCCTTTGGCTTGACGGTTTGTTCGATGGTTGGTACCTTCACTATCACCATGATTGGTTTCTCGGTAAGTCCCGTCTGCTCAGTGACCTCCCTGAGATTCGTCAGCTAACTAGTCAGCTCGGCGCAACCAACCCGAGTCCCAACAGCCCTACCCTTACTCTGGACGCAGTATCCTTCTCTCTCGGCCTGTTGTTCCCCATCATGAATTTGTTCCGGGCCATGGCGGTTGGCCTTAACATCTGGCTCGTTAGCTGCCGTGACTACAAGCTACTTACTAACCCAGGGGACATCCATGCCTATGGCGGACCTATTATGCTGCTTGTTATCCAGATTGTTTACTTATTCCCTCTTCTTGTCTGGCTGGATGGTCAAAAGTCTTTCTCTTGGCCGTGGCGTCGAACGAAGCAGGTTAATGCTGAAGAGTCTATCTCAAACAATGACCATGGCATTGAGATGGATAATATCGGGAACGAGGGGTCCGTCTCGGATCTGCTTCGTGTAACACAAGTGACCAAGTCATTCGGAGAGAAACTTGCGGTCCAGAAGGTATCGCTAGCGATAGGCGAGAGCTCGGTTGTTGCGCTGCTCGGCCCCAATGGCGCTGGAAAGACGACGCTTACAAACATGATGCGTGGGGAGATCGTTCCAGACAAGGGCAGAATTTATGTGCAAGGAGTTGAAGTGCAAGGGAATCTTCAAATGGCGAGGGAATCCATTGGCGGTAAGTTTCAATTATTTCTCGAGCACATCTTTCCACCGGTTACTAAACATGATGACACAGTTTGTCCACAATTCGACGCTCTCGATAAGATCACTGTTAGACAGCAACTGAATTTCTATGCCCGGATCAAGGGCATCAGCAACATAAAGCAGAACGTTGAGCTGGTCATGTCCAAGGTTGGCCTGAAACCTTATGCCTCTCGCCTTACCCATGTCCTGTCAGGCGGCAATAAGAGGAAATTGAGCCTTGCGATTGCACTACTGGGTAAGCAGTACCTTGACTTCGGTCCTTTTTGAATTTATTGTTGACAAGTACGCAGGCAACCCCAGAGTCCTGATCCTTGATGAGCCAAGCTCCGCAATGGACGCCTTTGCGAAACGAGAGATGTGGAAGATGCTCTCTTCAATTAGCTCGGGGCGCTCCGTCTTACTGGTTGTAAGTCTGTTCCGCAGTCTGCTCAACTCATCGTTCACAATACACATGCTAATTTGTTGTCATTCAGACGCATTCTATGGAAGAAGCTGATGAGCTAGCAACCCAGGTAGCTATCATGTCTAAACGCATCCTGGCCATTGGCACAAGTCAGCAACTTCGAAAGCAATACAGCAATGTATACGACGTCCATTTAGTGCTTAAAACAGCACCGGGCTCCTCACGTACAGAGATGCAAGAACTCGAGTCCTGGGTTCGCGATGTCTTTCCGCAAGCCTCTTTCGATGCCATCAATCTAGGTGGACAAGTTCGTTTTGTTATGCCGGTTGCATCAAGCTTACCCGATGATGGGAAGAGCACTGTCCTGAGGTTAATGGAGACTTTGGAGCAACACTGGACAAGCCTTGGGCTTGCACACTACACGGTTGGGATGGGAACGCTAGAGATGGCATTTTTGAGGATTATGAAGAACTGTGATGTGCCAGAGAGTTAAAAGGCTAGAAGGAAGCGTTTTTTAGTAAATTTGAGTTAATAGAGCTTTTTCACTATCTAGAATTAAGTTTATATTAGGACATCGGAAACATACTATTTGTCCTCCAACACGACGTTATATTGAATACTAATAGAACCAGTGGTTTGAAACGTAGTCAAGAAACTCGCAAATAGATACACAAGAACTTGAATCTTCTCGAGCTTAGCATTCTTATCCTCCTTGTACCCATTAGATAACGGATATTTGTTAAGCATAGTGATAGGAGATTCATCTCCTTAATATTCAACTGCCAAGTACTGCATGAGCTTCCATATAGCATCGTAGGGTATGCAACTCACTAGGCAAAATAACATCCCGGTAAGTCCGCCATAGCTTCCTAGTCAAGACCCTCATCGAACAGGACTACCTGTTATTCTCGACGAGAGTATCATCACCGTAGTAGATCTTTTTGAGGCGCATGCAGTGGGTATCACTGGTGTTAATATCAGGCCGCCACGGGTCGGTGGACTTACTAAAGCCCGCCTGATTCGCGAGGCGGCTGTCGCGCTCGACAGGGTCATAAACTGCGATGATCCCGGGGGTTATGCTTTAACGACAGTTCAGAACCTTCTATTGGCTACTACTACACCAAGTCATCGTTTGCGCGCTGTGGATTTGTTTGCGGAATGGACGGAACCACTGATTGCCGATGTTCCACGGATGGAATCAGATGGTCGAATTGCTCCTAGCACTGAGCCTGGAAATAATTATACAACCTTCTATGCCGATATGCTCGGTGAGCCGCTGTTTCAGATTAAATCTAAGTAGTAGTCGATTAGGATTTCATGGGACACTAAATCTTTGCGTCGACGCTGTTTGCGCTTATTGCGCACCTACATTATGATGATTTGGAGATCGACCCTTAACCTCCTGCTTGGCAACAGATTGAAAATAGAAATGCTCATGCAATTGATGATTTGAAAGAGCCTTCTGTGAAATATGATGTTGATAGCATTGTGTTAATACATCATGCCCTTTGATGGAAGAAGAGTGTTGCAACCTGGATAGAAAAGTCTCGTGTATCTTGCGATGTACCGGTATTATGCTATAAGACTATGATGTTGGTAGTTGTCAGTGAATAATCGAATGCACAAGAGGTTCCCAAACTTCGCTAATAAATCGTTTTTATACATATTTCTTAACAAGTTTCTTCAATAGAATAGAGTAATCCAGAAATTTCAATAGAAGGAATAGGATAGAAAGCATAGACGTATGTATTCAGTAAGCTACATAATCCACCATTGATAACTCCGTCAGGCCTCACTGTTATCATAGTTTAGCTGAGGGATCCTTGAGGTTTTCCTTTGCCCATTCATCAAGATTACCATAAACGTGTAACCACAGAGACGTGTGGTCGAGATCCTAACACGAGGCAAGTCAGCTCCTGGTTTTCAAATGTCACTGATGGAATGGAAGTTGCACTTACATGGGTTCGAGGATCAGCATCAACTTCTTTGAATGCCTTAACAGCAGCCTCACCTGCTGTAGGTGCAATTCCAACCTTCTTTGCAGCATTGATACCGATAGTAAGGTCCTTCACGCTGAGTGCTGGCGCGAATGCTCTCTTGTACTTGTTGCTAGAAGGTGCCTCAGGGACAAGACCAGGCACTGGCTGTTCAAGTCCCATTACCCAAGAATTTGCAGTTCCCTCTGTGATGCACTTGAAGAGAGCTTTCTTATCAATGCCGTATTTGAGCCCGATTGCCATCCCCTCAGTTGCTACCAAATTGTTGGCGAGAGTGATATAGTTGTGCGCAATCTTGGCAACCTGGCCCATACCAAGGCCGCCACAGAAGGCAATGGTCCTAGGTACACCCACAAGGGATAGAGTATCGTAGATACGTTTACCAACCTTGTCATCTTCAGTTGGTTCAGCATGGCCGACCATGAAAGACAAAGTTCCAGCATTAGCACCCCACATACCACCTGATACAGTAGCTTCAACAAAGCTACCAAGTCCAGCGTCAATGATTGTCTTGCCAAGCTCCTGTGTGAACTCGATCTCAATGGTGCTACAATCGATGATGAGTCGCTCAGGGTTCTTGGTAGCTGCAATGACGCCGTTCTTGGGGTCAAGATAGACTTTTCGAACATGTGGACCTGCAGGGAGGCTGGAAAGGACGACTCCAGCGCCAACCTTGTTTACAAGATCTTTTGGTGAAGAGGAGACTTCGATCTTGCCATAGCTGCCAAACTCATTGATAAGTCGTTGAATGATGCTTTGGTCGAGGTCCAGAACGTGAAGAGTTGTGGTGGCAGGGATCTTCTTGCGCAGATTGCTGGCGATGCCGTAGCCAATGATACCAAGGCCTTAATGAATTAATTACTCATCTTGTCATGGTTGATTCGAACTCGGAAAACATACCGATAACACCGAAATCTGTGGCCATTGTTGCAAAGTCTGATGAATGTCGATAGGTATATTGTTCGAGACTCAATACTTATCTAATTAAGGAAGTGACAAGAGTATTCTTCTGGAGAAGTTGAGTGATCCCAAGACAGGAGGTTGATTGTTATTTATCATGCTCTTAGACATCAATTGCAGGGAATAAGGCTCTTAGTCGCCTGCATACATCACCCCGTCTTCACCCGCTCACGTGAACATTATTTCCATCACTGCCCTCTCAAATTCTACCTTGGTCTACTTGCAGTTGTCATGGTTCGTTCATTGACTCTGATGACTTGGTCTTCATGGTGGCGGGTACGGTCCGCGATGAGTAAGCGGGACTACATCTTTCGTAGGTTGTGGGGACGGGCCGTGCCAATCTTGTCCTTTGATTGGCACAAGACTTGGACAACGTTTCTTCCATAACCAATCTTTATTTTATGACTTTCCATCCAAGGTCAACTGTTCACTCCACACACCCAGATCAAAGACTAGGCTTCGCTCGATTGTTTTCAGCTTCAAGTCTCCATCTTCTGCCAAACTTCCATTGAATAGCCAAGCTTACCATGGCAAGGCCCTGCACCGCAACGCAAACAGTAAATGCCAACCCGACACCGATAGAGTTGATCATGGGCATGGCAACACTCGTTCCTCCTGCAGCGAACAGGCATCTGGCAAGGTTGAGACTGGCGCTAGCGGCGGCGCTGCGGTCGCTGTACACGTCGACGAGATATGTCATGACCACCGACTGCGTGGAAACAGCAGTCCAACCCGTGATAAATGTCGATACAATTGGTACGGCAATGTGAACCTTGTGGTGATATTGGATCGTCCAGCCGAAGAGTAGGATCGAAACACATTGGAGGAGAGAAAATAAGGGGACGAGGCGGAGGCGTGCTGTTTCGAGTGGGAAGTCACCTTCTTGAGCTTTCTGTACATCCATGGCTTCATTGTCCCCTTTTCCATTGCCCCGTACCGACTTAGCCTCATGTCTAGCCTTGACACGGCGATAGTCCTTGTTGAGTATCTTCCCGGTAACCAATGTTCCTATCATTGATCCCACACCATTTGCAATGAAGGTCAGTCCAATCTTAGTCTCGCTGAGGCCATATTTGTCCTCAAATAGACTAGACATAGCTGTAATACTCATTTGCGAAACAGCGTAATAGATTGCGAGAAAGACGATGATGGGAGCTGCCTGCTTGCTGAATAGAATGCGGAAAGGTCCTGTGATGTCGACATGATTCTTCGCAATGGGCACCGCGGGATCTCCATTGCGATTCCATTCTGTCGTGGTGATCTTTTGATAGAGTCGTAGCGGAAATCTAGCCATGGCCTGCTTTGGTGTCCGGCTTCCATTACCAACGATAGACCTCAGTGTCTCGGGTAAGAGCAAAAATAAGCAAATCAGGAAGACGCCACTGTAGATAACCAAGAACCAAAAGATTGATCTCCAACCAAGAGACCCAGCCAGAGCGCCACCAATGATTGGTCCTACTGCCACAGGTACCAGAAGTCCTGCCTGGAAGACACCCATGAACCCACCTCGGTCGTCTCGAGTCGTGATATCTCCAATGACACCTGAACCGATAGCGATCGTACTAGCACTGCCAGTGCTCTGGATGCATCTCATAACAACCATAGT
Source organism: Fusarium sambucinum (assembly GCF_050947815.1). Lineage (NCBI taxonomy): Eukaryota > Fungi > Ascomycota > Sordariomycetes > Hypocreales > Nectriaceae > Fusarium > Fusarium sambucinum. The sequence continues at coordinate 298,766 of NC_139292.1, forward strand.
CGCGTAGTTCTTAGCCACTGCCAAACCGATACATGCTCCGAGGAAGACGATAAAGGTAAGCATGTATGCCACGCGGCGGCCTTTGACATCTGATATCGGGCCCCATAGACTGGGAGCTAGTCCTTGGAAGATGAGGTAAGAAGTAACCGTGAGATTGATCAATTCGATCGAGACGTCGAGGTCATGAGCGATAGTAGGGAGGGAGGGAAAGTAGATGTTGGAAGCAAACCCTGAGACTGTGCCAGTGTCAGCGAGAGTGACTCAAACGGCGAAAGGGATGGTAACTTACATGTCGCGGCGACAGAGACAAGAGTAACAATAAAGGCTGTTTGGCGTCTGTCGAAGATACTATACGGCTCTTCAGAAGTGGATGGTGGGGAGTCTACAGGAGACTCAGTTGCCTCTGACAATTCGTCAGGCTTCGGGGTGGATAACATGGTCGGGTCTTGGTGGGCATTATTTGCCTGCGGGTTTTGGCTTGGTCCAGCTTTCATTTTGTTTTGCGATAGTGATTGTAGAAATACTGTCATGTAAAAAGATAAAGATAGATGGTTCTTTTTATACTATAATTTGATGGGGGTCTTCTCAAAGTCTAATTAATGCGATGAGGGCAGTTTGTCACGAAATATAGGGCTCCAAGAGCAACCTTATTCTCACATGTTTGAGCAAATGTGACGTAGCGTCAGGGTTTATTAGCGGAGTTCGGAGTTGAGCAAGCACATAATAAAGTAGCTTGTCGCTCAACTCCGAGGTCCGGCGACTAATAACCACCAAAGCTACGGATCATTGTCTCATAGCCTGTGGAATAATTCCATCATCATTTCAATGGCTTGACTTATTCATTTATTCTTTTTATTAATACGGGATTTCCTACGTTACTTATATTTACGTTTGTCTTCAATCCCAAAATGGTTTCGCAATTAGTTGCTCAAGCTTTGAGTTTTGGGGATAACTATGTTGTCCTGAATCTTGACTGATGGCTCTGTGCCACTGAGAATACACCTCAAGGACAGTTATTCATTCAATACTACACTCGGTGGAATGATGCTGTCCACGCACATCAACCTCAGCCAAGCACCATCTTCACCAGTCGTTGTTTCTCAAACATTTCACAGACAGAGCTACACCCTGATAACAGGAAGCCTTTTGCAGAAATCGTCCGTGGCTTTCACATGTTCGAAAAAGGCTTTCCAGGAGTACAAATTGATTCCCGTTTTACTGTCGGTGAGGCGGATATCGTCCTGTCCAAGACTCGATGGTACGCGGGTGCTGGCAACGTTTTAGAACAGATCCTAAAATCACGGAACTTGATACCGTTATCATTGTATGTTGTCCGTCTTCTGATACAACAATTCATTCACTGTAACACAATTGCTCGCAGTCTGGATTGACCCTCTCCGGTGTTGTTATGAGCACCATTTACCACTTGACGGACCTCGACTATGAGATCTATGTTATCTCGGACAATGTGATGGAATTACCAGTGACCGACATAGATCGGTTCTCTGACGTTTTGCTAGGCAGTCTGTTCGGAAAAATGAATGTGCAAGTTATGACCCTTCATGAGGCCCTTGAGGCGTTGATCCAGTCTTAGATCGGTTGATGAGTTTATTTAAAGTCCTTTTAGGATAATGTAGATAAATGACCGGCAATATAAAGAAATAGAAATTGACAAATCTTGGATTGTCTTCAAGCGAGTCTTGATGTGTAAAGACCTCTATCAGAAGTTAAGCATCGCCGATTTTTAATGAATAGTAGCTGCAATTTGGCTATGATTTACCAAATGCACATTACGGATTACGCGAGTAGACGCGACACGAATTTCCCGAACCTGGATCAAACGATAGGGGGGGATCCATGCAAGCTCTGAAGTGTTCCGATTGGTCCGGGATACTGCTCTAGTGTCGGGCTATCATTCTTCCGTCAGTCCCTCAATGTATCCTTCTTTGTACCAAGACTTTTGGAGTGATTGTTCATTCCTATCTCAACTCCTCCAGTTTAGCAGACAGCTCATGCCACCCACAAGATCATCAAGATACTCAACTTCTCGGCAAAAAGCTTGCCAGTCCTGTTCTTCTGCAAAAGCAAAATGTGATCGAAGGCCGGGAACGTGCAGGCGATGCGCACTCCGTGGTCTGAACTGTAACTACCCGGTAGCAAAGCCTGCCAGAGATGAACATGATACAAGCTTATTTGATGAGACACAAATGGACTATTCTAATCTGACACCCGACATAACTATCGATAGTGTTCAAGATTCACTTCTAAGAGAACGGACACAAAGCTCAACTCTTTCTTCTATAGAGATCATGACTGAGAGTACTCCTATCAGCTCATTTTCAGCCGCCGTACAAACGCTACTATCGAGTAGCACCAGACTAAACAGTCGTGGAAAAGAAACAGAACTTCTGGATTTTTCAAATCTCGCGCTTGTGTGTCCAATCAATAGCGACGACATCAAAAATCGCTGGTTAAACTCATATGTGCCCTTGCCCGGACAAACCGTTAAGGAATACTCCCCCAACATAATGAGTTTTGTCTACCGCATCCTCAAATCGTACGCATCCATGATGGTTCGAGGCCGCGGCATACCTCCGTTCATCCACTCGTCTCAAATCACCACAGAATTGATAACTCCACCTCTTTCAACATGTATGAGCCTTGTTCGGATATGCGAACAGTCCCTTCCAGGCAGCCAAGAAGTTGCCGCTGATGTCATACAACGCGAAATGAACAACCTCTACGACAAACACGCGACATACGACGACGCTAGTCTACTTGCAGCGTTCCAAGCACATCTGATATACTCAATGGTTCTGTTCTTCTATCTTACGCCCGGTGGTCCGGTTCCCTTCCTACGACAGGCTGTGATCAAGCTTCAAGAGATCGCTTGCGTCTGTTCGCGTCGAGGTCTCATGTCTGTCTCGGAGCAGCAAGGGATCCGTCCAAAGTGGGAAGACTGGATTGTAGCAGAAGCAAAACGACGGACGTTGTTCACCATGTACTTTTTCGACAATGTGCTGTCCGCTCAGGATGGGTTTTCAATCTATCTGGGGACTGAGTTGAAAGGCTTACCAGCACCGTCAAGTAAGGCGTTGTGGCAGTCAAGTGTCCGACAGGAGTGGGAAAAGATGTACAACATTCATCTGGCGGACTGGGTTGACAGTATATTTCGAATTGATGAACTATGGCCTATTCCCGATGATCTTGATGAGGATGGGGTTGTCGAAAGGCGCAAGAGAGTGGACAGATGGTTGGAAGCAGTAGATGAATATGGATCGATACTTTATGCAGTGACAAGCTGCACTCATGGGGGATAGTTATGTAATCAATACGTGGGGCATCCTCAAGAGGCTGTTGCCTGATTTCATCTCTTTAGACCACATATCGCTTGCGGGGCCTTTCCTTTTTTGCTCTTCGCTTTCAAGCCTCCATCTCTCAATCTCCTCTACCATATATTTGGCCACGAGACAAAATGGCACCTCGCACTCCTACCATCGCGGAAATACGAGCATCCACCCAAGTTCTCAGCCCCCCTGATGCATCAGCCAAAGTTGTGAAAGTGGGCACTTTTGCAATCAAGTTTGGCCACACTGTCTCCCTCCAAGAAGCCGATGCCCTCCGATTCGTATCTACCAACAGCAGGGTTCCTGTACCAGAACTCTTTGAGACAATAGTAGAGCCAGAGACCGGGGTTACCTTTATCATCATGGAGTATATCGATGGCAAAACCTTAGGAGATCTCTGGCCGTCACTTGAAGCATCTGACAAGCTCGAAATTACCAACCAACTCCGTGCTGCCTTACAGGAGTTGCGCAGCCTTGAGACACAGTCACCCTCTTATTTCGGCTCTGTCGATCGACAGCCACTTCTCGATGGAATCTTCTGGACCCCAGGTCAGGACCCATCTACATCAGGTCCTTTCAACACAGAAGAGGAACTTAATCAAGGTATACTCAAGCGGCTAGCGGAATATGAGCCTCAGGCACATCTTACACTACTACGGACACTTATGAATGCAACACTATGCAACCATCAAGTCAAATTCACACACGGGGATCTACAACCCAAAAATATTCTTGCTAAGAGGACTGGGTCAGATGGGTCACAAAGACAAAAATATGAGGTCATAATCATAGACTGGGAGATCTCAGGATGGTATCCAGAGTACTGGGAATTCTGTAACGCTACGGTCGCAGGTAAATTTCGACCAGAGTGGCTAGATGTAGTGCAGGACATCATGCACGTCTATACATCAGAGTACCTAATGCTCTATAAAATCCGCAGCCTTCTTTTCTATTGAAGAGGATGCGTACCTCTTGGTACTAGGTTCAAAGGGACGGACAGTTCTGTGGGACTTGGGCAGATCGAACCTCCACCACAATGACCGTATGTATCAGTGGTGTTGGGCTAACTTTGTATTGCAAATGTAGCGTATCCTACGAAGTCCAATAAAACGAAGTGTTATCTGTCGTAATGAAAGTCCGTGTACCCTACATCATGATCTAATCTGCCACTAATAAGGTGGCACCGAGATCACCGATCCAACCCCAGACACTACACTGCTGATTATAAATTTACAGATGAAAATCCAAACATCAATTTAGTAATTTCAGCCCACCGAGATTCAAAGTCTTCATTTCACTCTGGAGATACTCGATCGCGAGACGCAATGTTTCTTTACCCCCATAGCAAGCACCACTCTCAACATGCTGTACCAAACCGCTCACAGTCGAGAAGCTTTTTGGAGGTTTCCTTGCGTGGTTGCCCTTCGTCAGGGTCAATGGACAATGGAACGATATCTCATTCGGTATACCCCGACCCACAGTTAGGGGCATCTTGGAATGAACGTTTGACGATAAGTGTTGTCTCAGGGCCCCAGGACCGTACGTACGGGTACATCTGGGTGGGCAAAGGGGACATTGTGTAAACTCACTTGCAACACCCAGTCGCTGGTTAATTGCTTCAGTGAGGCCTGATATATCCGAAATACTTGAATTCGGACTTCGCATTGGCGATGGATAGGGTTCAAAGAATTCCGTAGACGTAGGAGTCAGCAGTGGACTGCTTGTCGACGATGTCGAAGTCTCAGACACGTCATCGTCCAATAGTCGTATGCTAGATCCTTGGGTTGTGATGATCCCTCTTACGTCGTTCTTGATAATGGCTGCATTTAACTGTGCCTTTCCTATCTTTGATGGACAAGTTCCACTTTCCAAGTGATGCAGCTGCGCCGACGGGCAATCAAATCTTTTATTACATTTACCACTCGCTAGACATTTGATGTGGCATAATGGCTTGTGTCGAATCGAGGCCTTGTGCTGTTTCAGTGCAGCCTTGCTGTGGAAGGTCTTTCCGCACATGTTGCATCCTGAACGCTTTTGGAATACTCTGTGTGGGTGTGCTGGGCTGTTCTCAAGATGCTGGTAAAGACTTTCTTCTGTATTGAAGTCACGGTTGCAGTCACAACAGCGAAACTGATTTGGGAGGGACGGCATTTTCAGAAAGAAGCGTTAGATAGCATAGGTCATTTAAGACAACAAAGGAGCAGAACATCAATAACAAGGAGGAGAGATCAATGGGAAATATTTGTATTCACAGGTTAGAGAGGGGGAAGACAAAGTCATGACGCTGGTATGACACGTTAAGTAGCATACGATACTTTTAGTTTATCTGTTGCTTTGCACCTACCGTGTAATATAACTAGCTTCTACTGTAGGGTGCAAGTCATGCACATACTAAAACTGGGAAGGTTTAGACACCAAATCTCAATAGAGACAGAATTAGTACAGTAGGAGCTAGTGTTACAGCCAAAGTTTATCTTTCAGCTGTGACGTATATGCACCACAAAAACTAAACCTCGCGTCATCACCAACCACACCAGGACCGAATGTTCATTTTCAGCCCTCGGTCAAAACAGTCAATTACGGTCAAACCAACAACGTTCAACAACTAGCCACTTACGGCCATTCAGGGATACGTACCGTGAGCCGCCAGTTACATCCGCGTCAACTCGCGATATCGAATCACGAATCACGACGATAACCCTCCAACTGCTCAAATCTCGTATGCCTAAACGTGTAGGCGGCCAAAATAAATACGTCATACACGCGTTAACCCGTTCAGGTCATTTAGATGGCATAAAGTCAAAACGCTTCAACAAGAAAAAAGCAAAATCAACAAATGAAATAGCTCGATCACCACTGCTGAAAAAACAGAAGTTTAAGAAGCTATAAACCGTATACGAGATACTTTCAGATCCTGAACAACGCAATCGTTACTTAGCTTCTGGACGCTTTAAAAGTAGATGAAGAAGAGAAACGATGTTATCTCAACTTAATCTTTGTCGACCAGAGGGCAGCGCAACTTGAACGACGAAGGTCGTATCTAAGAAACTTCATCAAGACTTAGTGATTCTGTTGAAGATTTCGGCTTTCAGCCCTACGATACTACATAAACGATGCTGATAGCAAACCACAAGTAGAAGGTCTGTGCAGGATAATCGAAGATGCTATTGGTCTAGAGTCCGGAGAGACATCAATAACTTACGCAAAAGATTCAATGACCGAGATTGATTACTTGGAAGTGGGTAGGGCACATAGGCGAATAACTACTCTCCGTTGATGGTTATTATTACAGCCTGATACTTAGGCAAGAGAATCTGGAAGACAGATGGAGGATAGTTGGACTCATAAATATCAGCAGGGAAGAAGATTAGTGCCAGTTGCGTAAAAATAGAAAACGGGAAGTCTTTCAAATCGTATGGAAAGGGTACTTCAAAATGCAAAGAGGTCATATTAATGAATCATGTTTCTTGTTTGGATAGTTACAGTTTGTTCTCATATATAAGGCAGAATTAGTCAAGTACCTGATAGGCCGCCCGGACACTTCATAGCGACCCTTTTCAACTTGAGTCAAAGACCCAATTCGAGGGAAGGTAGGTTTATAAAGCTCCAAGACAATAACAGCCATCTTTTGATGTAGCTTCCGAAGTGTGACCTCTTCAATACCTGGGTTCAGCACTGGGGTCTCCTCTGGGTCTTGATTGGGAATTGCGAAAGCATCCGACATGTCCCGAACACTTTTTATGTGTTGTAGGACTAAAGCAGGTCCAACATCTGATGATGAAGTATGGTAAAAGAGGATTGGAACCGGGATAATGGTATTATCGGCAAGATATGCCATGGCTGCCGCCTCGTAGAGGGTCTTCTCTTCTGGAAACTGGACAAGATCTGGGCAAGGTAGCCAAACAATAACATCGGAAGAATCTTGTTCAAACTTAATTCGATAGAGAACATTGAAACCACCAAAGAATATTGGTGACACAAGTGATGCCGATGTCTTCCCTAGAGCTTTCTCGGCCAAAGCCTCGACCTGGCGACAGGTAGATTTGAGTCTGAGCTTTTTCTGAGATTCTTCCCAATCTTTGTCATTCTTATCCCACGCCACATCATCGAAACTCTCTCTGGCTTTTGGCATTTTGGCAGCTGCAAAGAAATTGCTGTCAAACATTGAGAGACGTCAGGACGGCAAGCCAAGGAACAGATAGTTTCACAGAGTGTTCAGTGGCGGGGATCCTTGAGCTTTTATGGCCTGAGGCAGAACATACGAGGGTTCTGATCAATACCTGGTTCATGGCTGTTGGTTATTGGGTGTTAATTGTTACCTACATAAGTGAATAAACAATTCTCAATTCTGGTTAGTTTTCGGATCTTGATCTCAGGGAACTCGAGCAAGTAGCAAAGAATTCGAGCTGGTGACGAACTTCACGCGGCGCGAGATCGTATTAGAAGATATGTTCTAATGAAGGCCGAGTACTATAAACAATACATCGAAGTTGCGTGCAGATTGAAATACGCAAGTCAGGCACTACAATCGTAAACGGACTCGTTTAAGCGCTGACTGCTATGCGGATGGAAGCAAGATGCAACTTTTGGTAGAGAGTAGCTGGTCTGACATGTAAGCTGGAATGGTCTCCTTATCTCTTCATATTACCACACATAACAAGTTGACAACCAATTAACCAGAAACAACAACAATTCAATAATCTAATCATAAGGCCGATCCTATTTGGTCCGATTTGGGTAATGTGATGACAAGATTAACTTGATATGGACTAGAGCTGACATCAGGATTCTGTTCTTTGACTGATGGTATGGCACGGGCCATTTTATTTTACTTGCAATGCTTACTCTTTAATCTTCCAAGTATTATAAATTCTACACAAAACTGCACAGAAACTCGGCTCTTTACTGCTGCATGTCCGGCAATGGAGATGGAAAAGATTCCCGTTTCTTGGAGCGATCAGCCAAATCCAATACCAAACCTCCGTACACGAACCTTCTTTATCACCGACCATCCACTTGACGAAGAAGTACTAAAGGATGGGCTTGAAAGTTTAATCAAAAACCATTGGCAAAAGCTGGGTGCTGGTTTGGTCTTATCCGAAAAACAAGGATTGGAGTATCACCTCCCGCACGTATTCTCAGATGGTTATGAGATTTTCAGATGGTCGTCAGTCAGTGCTGGGTATTCCTACGGCGAAACACACGAAATGTCGAAGATCGTGCATCCTGGGGATAGTATCACGTTCCTGCCAGCTATGGATAGGATTGATAAGCTGGCTCGGCCTCAAGACTGGCCTTTTGAAAGCAAAGATGATCCGCCCAACTCCCCATTATTGTTTATCCATTTGACCAAGTTCAGCGATGGAGCAATCTTGGCGATCAGTGTTCCTCTCGTCCTTGCTGACCAGGGCGGAGTGGCCAATATCGTCAAGGCTTGGTTGTCCGTCATCGATGGTAAAACACCGCCAGAGATGGTGGGGCTCAAGGAGGATGTTTTGGGAAGCGAAAGACTCTCCAACGTCAAAGTTGAGCAGAAAGACAGAATTGGGAGAATGCGTATTCGCAGTAAGAAGGATCAAGCTTTGGTAGTAGGGAGGATTCTTCTCGATATGGCGAAGGAGAAGAAGGAAAAGTCTCATGTTATTTTCCTCCCTCTACGGGTGGTGAGCAATTTGAGAGAGAAAGTGAAGAAGTCGCTGGAGGGTAAACACATTCCAGCGGATGAGATCAGTAACGGTGACATTATCACGGCGATTTTTACAAAGGTACGTTTCCACCCATGATCAGCAACTATATGCTAATTAGAAGCAGCTTGCCAGAAGGAGTCTCAAGTCCGAATACACCGTATCTTTATCTTCAACAATTAACTGTAAGTTCAAAATCATATTTCCATGGGCATCAGCTAACAAGCCAAGTGCGAGATCGTATCCCAGAACTCAAGGGCGAAAAAGGCGAGGGATTCATCCATAATGCGGTACACTACGCAACAGCCAACTTTGCAGTCAACCCTTCAACCCCACTAAGTGAAATCGCGCTACAGAGCAGGATAGCTGTCAATAAGGCATTAGGACAAGAAGACATCCAAGCTGGAGTAAAGACTCTCCCAGAAGTTGCCAAGTCTGGACAGCTGATGCTCATATGTGAACCTCATCATAAGCTTTACAGCTCTTCAAACTGAAGTGGTGCATGGCAGGGAATTGACCTTTCAAAAGCGGCGCCCGAGTCTTATGACAAGACGAGCTATAGGAAGGAGATGGTAGTGCTTGGAGAGAGCAAGTCACGAAACGCTCTTGGAAGATGTACGCTTACAGTAATGTTGATGAGACACAAAGCTAACTGTGCGATAGATCGTGTGGTAATTATGTGTAGGACTAGTGAAGGCTTCTCGTGTGACTTTGCTGCTCCGATCAAAACGATGGCTATGATCAATGAGTTCATTAGGAGAGATCCTACGTTGAAGAGCATGTTGGAGAAAGCAGATGCTGAGAAGAAGCCATGAGTATCTATTATAATGGCATTACTTAGATTTCTAGTCTTCTCTATTGCTTACCTACACTAGTAAAACAATACTGCTGGTAGCATCAAAGCGTGATTATAGAACAGAATGCTTGGGTGCTACCCTAGATGATAATGCGAACATTCTCTATAACATGTTGGGATCATCGCTGTAACGACCAGCTATGGCACTGAAATCCAACATCAATTGAACACTTGAAAATTCTTGTTTTTTTACTTCGAGGAGGTACCTACGAGTCGAATGATGTCTTCATCAGAAGTAGTGGCCTCGTGTCTTGCGATCTCATCATTTTCATCTTATCTGCAAACTTTATGAATGTTATCTCCACTCTTATTTCCGTAGTCTAATACAAGCTGTTGTTGACTTATCTTATCTCTTATCTTATCTCAGTAAAATCGCTTCTAGGGATTTACTACTCATAGAGTGAACAAGTAAAAAGCATAATATTGATACGCTTCCCATTCATAGTCCGCTCATATCCCACAGACAAAATAATCAAGAGGACCTAATAATACAGCACTGAGTCTGTTTCATTCACGAATCCGGAACGACTGTCCATCTGCTCATTCAGCTGTCGCTCAAGTCTCCCTCTTCCAGCAAGCACCCCTGACCGAGCTTTGGCCTCCATACAGAGAATAAGCTCATCAGGGAACGGTTTGCGAATTGTCATAGTCTTAGTGGGACTAGTGAGAAGGACCTTGACAGATGCTCCAGGTCTTTGCTCATTTGAGATCCTCAGAAGAGTTATCAGAACGTCACCCATGCTCTGCATAAACTCTTCTCGCTCATAGTAGACAACACCATCGATTAAACAAACCAACAACGTATTCCTCGGTAGCTGGAATATGAGCCTTTTAAATAAGCAGCAAAGCTCATTGATATCGCTGTGACAAAGCAGGTCAGGTCTCACATCATTGACCAAAATGCAATTGCTAAAGTGATATTGGCAAAGAAGTTGACGGATGAAGCTTCGAATGATGACGAGACCCCCAGTGTGCTCATCGTGATCCTTGTTGGCATGTAGCCCGCAATAGAATACCAGATAGAGACATTTTGGAGATTTATCTGCGAGGGACTCGGCCAGAGAATTGCACAGAAGTGTTAATCCTGATAATCGACGTCTGATATCGTAGTTTCCGTGGATCAGAAGTTGTGCTGAGCTAGGAGACACAAGCCAGTCTCTCAATTGTGTAGTATTGACGAGCTGGTCGGCGCGTGCTCGTTCCGATGCAGGTACTTTGACAGATCTTGTAGTCTGGATAATTTCCATATCTCTGACTAGCAGGTCCGGGATGTTGATCCAGCCCAGAAGTTGGTGCGGGCTGATGTACTGTTCTGTAGGAGCTGCTTCATACGGGGGAATTGGCGAGCAGGGGCGAGAGTATTCGATTGTCACCCTTTCCCTCTCGTACGCTGCGATGCGGTTAACCTTCTGTATAAAAAGGCATCATTAAATCATTACCTCGTGAGTTCATATCATAGTCATGGAGGAAGCGCATGAACATTGTTTTCAAAAAGTGTTGGCTGTGACGTATATCTTCAATCTCTCCTGACAATGGCATGCCCAAGAAAAATCATGTAAGCTTCATAAACCCACCAAATCTTGCTACGGTGGTAGAAAATAAACATATTTCACTCACGATCCAGAATTGTTTGCAAGCCATTACTAGTCTCAAACTTCCCTGACATATCAGCTTGGGAGATGAGGTTTTCACCCTGAACTTTGATTGCACTGAGACTCTCCGTGATTGCTTCTTGGTAGCCTTCCTTATTGAAAGTGACAGATATCGCCTTTTTGCCTAGATGCCAAATGTGAGACCAGTCCCGTTATATATGAATGGAGTAACCTATCAGGGCTCTTTATAAAAAAACGAATAACACATTCAATGGCGTGGAAGACTGTAGCTATCAAATTGACAGCTGCCTTCTCGAGATTCTCATCATTGCTGTATATATGAAGGTATCCTTCCACTTGATTGAAAACCTTGTCGATATCGTCGAAAGCACTTAAAACTTCCTGTCGAACTTTTGCTGCCTTGATGGCTGCCTATGAATTGCAGGGTCTCGTGTTAAAACAGGACTAGTGACGATGTGTATTCACGATCGGGGCACCAACTTCAAGAAGAATCTGAACGGCTCCCAATATTGGAGTCACATAATCGATATTGGGAACAAACTTGGAGGCGCCAAGTAAAGGCTCAGCAGCGTTGTCAGTAACCTTTCTATATATCCGTGTGAGCTTTGCCTTGAAGCTTTTGTCCTTCTTGCAATACGACTCTTTAGCATTTTCAAGCTGATCAAATACCGAAGTACAATCCGTCTTATCGCGAATGCTGAATTCTTGTTTCGAACCAGGCTCAGTTGGATGGTTCTCTTTCAGTTGATTCATCGCGCGATGAAAGAGGCTATCCCAGAACTTGAGTGCTTCCATCGGTTCTGCCGCAAGCGGTCTTGAGGGAATTTGAACATTCCGCGATGTTAATGGGTTCGACTGCGATATGAGATCCCAATTTGATTCAGGCCTAGTCAGTGACTGGGATTGACCAAGGGGATCGCATATCATATAAGCCCCATGATTCGGACTGTATCGCGATGGTGGGGTCGCAAAGGCAGGATGTCGTGAATCCAGATGGTTATCGATAAAATCGACTTCCGGAGGCTGCAAGCTGATTCTTGGTACATGGGACGTTGACGGTTCCATTGTGGTGTGAGTGGTAATCAAATGAATGTGGAAAGCATGCAAAACTCAGTAGGTAGAGCTGATATGATGACACTTGTGTGCAAATGACCGACGTTCTATCTGGTAACTCGATCTTCAACTGACTGCCTGGTTGATGTTGTTTGACATCAGCTTGCTTACTACTAAGCGCCCGCTTGATGTGCGGCTGAGAAGGTCTTGTCATGGGATCCAAGGTACCCCCGTATATGATGAGACGCTGGCCCACAGTATAACACTGCCCGTCCATTATGACAAGGATTTGCGGATAAGGCGAAGCCTGATTCTTCTTCCAGTGTTCCTATTGAGTCATAATTGAAAACCAGTGGCTAAACATGGGAACCAAACCGTAGCAATGGCGACTGCATTTGCATTTATTCGTCATCTTACGAAGCAATGCGATGTTACATGAGGAGCAAGAACTCTTTGCTTTTGTTGAGGCATTTAACAATTACTTATCCACGAATGAAAATGCACTAGAGTGTTGATTACTCCACACAGGCCGCCTTAGCGAAGCTGCAGCTTACCCTCCATGGTAACGATAGGATGCCGAACCCGAAATGATACTTAGGTACGTTATTCTTACCATTCCAGTTGGTCTTTCGACATTCCAGTAACAAAACGGTTTTCTTCTCTATAACCTTTGAAGGCTTGAGAATTTACAGCATTCAGTCACATGCCAGTCAAAAAACATTGCCACCATGACAGCTGCAGCTACAGATACGCAGAAAGCCGAGCCTCCGACTTTAACAGATTCTGTTGAGGATGTCCCGAGCGTCACTAACACTTGCCTCGCTGAAAATGACAAGAGTGGCACTGGAGAAGATCGTTCATCCTTGGCCAATTCAGAGTCGAAAGCAAATGAGGGTGATCTAGCTTCTCCTCCAGAACTAGATCATGCCCAGGGATCTAGCGAGCCTCTTTCTGAATTGATGTTGGAACTGAAAAATTTGCGAGAAAGACTCCACTTCCTCGAAGGAAAAATGGGCGAATCGTCAGACAGCCGAGAGATGAGAAAACATCGTGACATGGAAGACGATGTACGACTGCGAAAGCGGATTCGTAGAGCTCGATACGCCAAAGACTGGGTTCAAAAGGCAGAAACCCTCGCCGAGGAGACCGAACAAGATCGAGTGTATCTTGGAAGTAACCCTCCTTATCTACATAGAATATCTGACACTGGTGCTGAGGACGGGGATGGTGGCACTTTTGGTGAAGGACGGACAAAAATTCAGAACCAAGAAGAACGGGAGTTCTGGGGTGACGTTCCCACTCAACCGCATCGTGGGTTACGTCCTCCAAGCTCACTTCGACCACACTACTCTCGAAAACTCGGTCCTCCCAATGAGTGGGACATGTCAGATAGCGAAGAATGGAGCAGCGATGCATCATTAGCTACGCGGGACTTTAACTATTTCCGCGCAAGGCTCCGAGGAGATTTCGAGTGGGAACTTGATCGTTTAAGTCATCAAAAGAGTAGATTCGAGAAACACAAAAAGAGGAAACAAGGCGAAGCAGAGAAGGAAGCAAAGAATCAGCAGCAGGCCGACGGGGTGGAAGAAACAGAAAAGGACAAGGCTCCCGTTATCGAACCCGGCCTAAATTGTGTGGAATGGGCCGAGTTCAAAGCCTGTGGCAAAACAGTTGCGAAGTCTTCCAGTGTCATTGACGTACTTGTCGGAGAGCCGCAAATCTTGGGTGGTTTCTTTCAGCATTATCACAGCAAGTCTTTCACATAAAAGGAAATTTTACATCGCTCAAAGTTGGCCGAAGTACACCAAACACAGAAAGGCGAAGGTGCAGCTCCAGGCTCTGGGCGTATGAATACTCCAGATGGAAGAGCAATTCTTCCTGAACGGATCAGGATTCACTCGAGAGAGATCATCAGAACCCTCAGCATCATCCATGGCTCCGAGATCATATCACAGGACGTGTCCGACGGCTCAATAGTTATGCTCCGTCCATACCGCATGTTGGTATACTATGAGAGCGAAATTCGACAATGGCATTCGCGTCTGGAAAAAAGATTTTCAAAAATTGAGTCAGGCGTTGAAACTAAAACCGTGACTGACATCGAGGCACCGCTAAGGGATGAGGAAAAAACCGAAAGTGAGTGTTTTCTTTTATTATCCTTTCTTCGTTCCTTCGCAAAGAAAAAACTATTAACTTCAAATTCTCAGACAACGGAAACGAGGAAAAAGACTCAACAAAACCAGATGCAACTGGAGTCGCAGATCCGGATGGCTTCAGCGAATCCAAGGCCGCTATGGAGCATCTGGCATGCTTGATCGAATTCATGGATGAATATATGCAGAAAAGGTTGCAATATCTAAACAGTCCAAGCTGTGACAAGATATTCTTTTCCGACATCTGGCACTTATTCAAACCAGGAGACCAAGTAATCTCTAATGATGGCAAGCAGGTTTACCAGGTTTTCAATTTAACCTCACCACCTCACATTGGCAAAGATCGTTGGTCAAAGTTTGCAAAGGAGAAGCATGAGCCTGATGAAGTACCTCCCAACGAAGACTATGTCATCCATTGTGTCTATGTTCACTTTGATGGCTATCAAATCGGCCCAGTGGTGAGAGATATTACCATTTCGAAGTTTGACGGCGAAAAGACAGTGACGTCTTTGAGCATCTATCCTTTGCGATGCCATGTTCGGATGAAACTGGAAAGGCAGATCATGACATTGAAACCGACGGGTGAACAAATTGATCAGGCTGTAACAGACGGCGTTACAGAGCTTCGTGACAGTCTTGTTAAGAGAGGCAAACTTTTCACCGAGGTGGCACATGTCAAGCACATGTACTACTCAGGTCTGACTGTTGACACTCGCGACGAGGTTCAGAGTCAGGTTATGATCGACTTTGAAGAAGCCTTCCTGGTAGAGAAAAATGACGATTGGAGACCGGAAGTGAAGCATTTAATCGGCATGATTGCAATGTCTGACTCTACGACTACCAATGCACCATGCGAAGCATTATGCTGTTCAAAGGATACGGTGCACAACGATGTGTATGTGGACAACAAGCGTCATCACGATTTCATGAAAGATATGTTGAGGAGGGTCGAAGATGGCATCGATGACTTGCCGCCAGCCTCTGTATATCCTCGTCCCATGGAGAACTCTAACACAGAAGGACTTTCACTGACGAGTGATGAGTTACTCATCATGTCGTATTCTGTTTTTGGATTTGTACTCCGTGATCGTTCTTGGGGTAAGTCAACCATTATTTCTCATCAAATTTACTGCTGGCCACGAGGTTGACAAGATTTATAGCCAAGTTAGATCTAGCACACCTCACACACGTCACGGACTCCACTGAAGATGCCCCTGTAGTTGATGATGAGACTGAAGATGACAAGACGGCTTTTGGTCAATTAGTTCTTCCATCAGGTCATAAGAACATGGTCCTCTCACTCATATCTCAACACTTTCGAAACAAAGCAATGCAGCGAGAAAGGGACAAAGATGAACAGGTTGACATTGTTCGTGGAAAAGGTAAGAGTCCCACGTAGTTGGTAACTACTTGTTATGAATATGTTCCTGATATCTGCATAGGAAAGGGACTTATCATTCTCCTTCACGGTGCCCCAGGAGTAGGAAAGACAACAACCGCCGGTAAGAAACAGACTATACCTTTACCTATGTCGCGAGTATGGCCTATGTTCGTTATACTAATAACCACGACAGAGGGTGTTGCCGAGAAGTTCAAGAAACCTCTTTTCCAGATAACGTGTGGTAAGTGCATATAAAAGTCCTTTCTGCATCCGGGATTGTCCTTACAGCGATGGCAGGTGACCTAGGATCGTCTCCTAAGGAAGTGGAAGAAGCCTTACAAACCAACTTCGCCCTCGCGAACAGATGGGGTTGCATCCTTCTTCTCGACGAAGCCGATGTGTTTCTGGCTGAAAGACGAAGAGATGACTTTAATCGAAACGGATTGGTTGCAGGTAGGTCTTGGTTGTCCTGGGATGCGCAGTCTTTTGATGCTGATATGACGATTCCTTATAACAGTGTTCCTCCGAGTTCTCGAGTATTACGCAGGTATCCTATTTCTCACCACAAATCGCATCGGGGACTTTGACGAAGCTTTCGCGTCCAGAATTCATATGAGTCTTCATTATCCACCTCTCAAGCTCCTTTCAACGTCAAAGATCTTCGATCTCAATCTCAAGATGATCAAGAAACGATATCAAGAGGCTGGCAGAAAGATAACGATTGATGTTGAACAAATACAAAGCTACGCCGAGGACTACTGGGAGCGAAACATTAACGCCCGTCTGAATGGTCGACAAATCCGAAATGCTTGTCAGACTGCGCTAGCTCTCGCAGAGTTTGATGCTCAGCCGGAAGGCAGCAAGTACGACCTGACAGTCAAGTCAGATGCCAAGGTCCACTTGACGGTCAAGCATATTCAGACCGTTTCAGATGCTTACCTTGAGTTCATCGAGTATCTCAAAGCAGTTCACGGTACTGATGCAGAAACACATGCGAATGAGGCAGGTCTTAGAGCCTTGGAGACAGCATACTTGGCGATGAGAGCGAACACTGGACATAGAGGGATGGGGTCTACTGGTAGAAGCTCAGAGGTACAGCGGAACCCACTTCACGACTTTAGAATCCAAGGCCATCCACAGCAATCTCATACGCAGATGCGTCCGGAACAAGGAAACCTTGGACAGCAACACCACCAAGGATCCTCATATGACACAAGACAGGCTTCGATGGGATCATACAGTACCCCACCACGAACTGGTGGTCCTCAGCCAGGTATGGGTCACTATGGACAGGCAGCTAATGTATCAAGTCCAACCTATCAGCGAACTCCAGAGAATGTGCAACTTTTTGAGCAGTATCGTTACTCCGGAGGTCAACAGCATCCATCAATGTATCAGCAGAGGTCGTATTCTCCTTCTCCATCTAGTTCAAACGCACAGTCTCAGCATATGACAGACCCTGCCACCCATGCAAACATGCCCTCGATGTACAATGAACCATTCAGACAACAGGATCCGAGGATAGGGGGTGTATAGTCTAGATTGCATACTCATTAGGGTCATCACTCCGAGTAATGAGAGCCTCAAAGGCTCAAAAGACGAGGATATCAGATGCGCTCCGAGTTGATACTCTTAGATGATTTGCGGTTTGCTTTAATCGCTTGACGTTGAGCATGGGTAGCTACTGGTGAATGGTATTCTCATAGTGATCTATCAAAGAGTCGAATTTATCAGCAGTTGTAAAGCGTCGTTGCTGCTCGATAAAGAACGGGCCGTCATGTATTGTCAATGTGCCTCTCGATATTGGCTGAAATAAATCGGAGTCCAGAGAGTATGAACACGGGAAGGTGAGTGTTTGGTGCATGTCTAGTTCTGTTGTAGGAGTATCTCTTGAGCATTTACGCTTGAGACGTCTATCCGCGAGTCAGTTGGGAAGATTGTTAGTTGAGACAGAACCACATAAGTACATACCTGCATACCTCGCATGACGTAAAAGCATTGGCTGGTGGCATATTGAGTATTGGACTCAATGGATATTAAAGGCAAAAGATTAGATATCCCAGCAAGAGTTGTCAGCAGTGGAATGTAAGCGCGGCGCGGGGTTCATGGAGAACCGTTTAGCTACGTATGATTGGGCAAGGTGGATAATACGGAGAGCTTAAAGCTAATAAATGCAGCCAACTGAATGACTAACATGTTAATATTTACCTGTACAGGAAACCTCATGGGCTGAGGAAGAGATAGCCACATAAGCGCTGCTGATCATGACGGGAATGAATATCACCAATCAAACTTGTCATTTTGGGGGAATTGTTGCAGTTGTTGGTGATTACATGTCGCGGCCGCATTGGTGGCCTAGTCTAGTTGTCTCTTCTAATTATGCGGGAGGCCTACCGTGACACCATAATCCCTGCAAGGCAATATCAAGCCCGTGTCAACTGTCGCAAACTGCAATCAAGGCTCGATATTAAAAGAGTACAAGCATCACATCACTAGATATAGACTATATCAGAAAGTGCAGTAATAATGGGACTTGGTCATATCGATATATTAGGACTTTTAGGAGGCGCAATATCACCATTGCCCATATGTATTGATCATGTGTGCTTTCCCTTTGTGTTACGACCAACAGCCCGACCTTATTTGCCAATCAACTGTACACACGATTCCAAAGTCCTGCATCTTCGACCTGTTCTTGACCGTTTCTCCACTCACCTTTCTTAGCACCCCCAAGAGCCAGTTGATTGACCTGGCTTGGTTGCACGTGCGACGCGAGCCATCATATTATTAACCTCACAGCCCGCGCCGAGCTCCGCTGTTACATTCTTTCTTTTCGCTATTTTAGTTGCCAACTGGCTATTCTACCTTGGGATTGTTGCTTCTTTGTCTTCACAGGTTGTAAAACCAGTCTTGTCGATGCTATCATATGGCCTAACCAGATTAATATTACTCCCAAATCCTTAGACGAAGCCAAACCATTTATTATGTCTTACAGTTACCAGACCCCAGCATGTCCAAGTCTAGAGGGCCGCATCATGATGTTGCCCAAATTATCAGAGATTGACGCGAGCTACACAACATCCCTACCTGTTGGAACCGGGATTTTCAACCACCCTGTTATTATCCTCTCCAAACAACTATATGACGGAAAAGTCGCGGTTTTTATTGTGAGTCTACATAGTCATTATACTGCATCGTACTCTTCCGTGCAACATTGCTAATAACGACTGCTATCTAGTTGACAAGCTTTGACAGCACACCAATTCAGAATCGCCATAGAAATCCCTCCCGCCGTAATTCCTACCTCCCAATACATCCAGCAACTCATCCAGATACCGGCTGCGTTCTCACTGTTGCTCATGGAAAGGTTATGAAAAAGCAGTCCTATGTTAACTTCAAGGAGATGCACGAAATTCCCTTCACAGTTCTTCGTCCCTGTTGGCGAGATTATGATCTTCACTTGGACGGGGTATCTTACAAGATGCTCGCCGTGGAGTTGTGGAAGAACAATGTTGGCGAATTATCCATTCAGCTCAGGGGACACGGTATATCGGAGCATAAAGCCCAGCCGACCTCTGCCCAAGCTCTCGCTTCTGCTTCTAACCGCATTCCTTGTCAAGGATGCATCCAACAGCCTGGACATGGAACGAGTCCAACGTGGATATCAGAGTCTTATGGGACGTTTGGACGAACCTCGACAGACGCTATCCAACCGCAATATTCAAACACATATCTGATTACTCCAACAACTACTGCCGCTAGAAATGCTGCGCGTGTTCATAACTATCCAGTTAGCGCACACCAAGTCCGGCAATCTAGGGTGGCGAGACCCAGTCATATTACACCACAACAAACCCAGTTTGGAATGGGCCAGCGGGCTTACTATCAGGGTAACAATGACGCGGATGGGCCCAGTTGGCTAGGAATAATTGTTATTTCATGCGTCATTGTAGCTGGCTTATACTATTTTGTCAAAATGTCGGAACAAATTGATCACTGGGTAGCAGGGAAAATGACCTCTTAAGTCTTGGAGTATAGAAATAAGTAGTCTAAGAACTATAGTCCAAGCAACATAAAGTGACCTCTCTTAAACTTCCAGCGGTCAACGTTTCTAATTCCCTAGCGTGTGGCTAGGACTTGAGCCTTTCCAACTCCCGCTTGATCGTCATTGTTTTTGTATTAAATTAATTGAGGTCATCACCCTTGGTGCTGTGAGTGAAAACTGTTTGTATACGTTTGTTCCAAGCTGGCTGGTTAGTTTTATCTACATCTTGTTCATCACTGTTTTGTATTAACGATATCCTGCTTTACTGTGTCCACTAATGTCTGGGTTTTCTCCTTGGTATTTCATCTTAGTTTTTAAATTTTCAACAAGATATCCATATAAGTTCGAAGTCCAGTGTTATTGCCATAGTTGTCCTCCACTATTATTCTTCCCGCGTTACATCAGCCACATTGACCTGGTTTTAACGATCACGACATTGGCTCCACAGATTGCTAATCGATGGCGCGACCAGCAAATCCAATGCATTAAACTAGAAGATCGAATTTTTATTATTATTCCCTGTATCTCCTCGGAGATTGATTGATCTTGGTTCGGGCAATTGCCTCATATTAACCTATATAGGCAATTTCCAAGTCGATGTTTGTCGCGATGTGCCACTCGATGACCCAGGCTACTACGTAGTGTGTAAGGGTCTTACCTAGCTTATTTGAACCCCATATATCGCAATTATCCCTTTTACAGGGTGTCAGAATGATCAACGGTTGTTTAAATATTGTGTGGTGACCCTGCATTCCAGTGATCAGTTCATCTTATTGTCAAGTTCTATCATCAATGCAGAGAGAACTGGCTGCATAATTCGACAATGTCGCCACAACCACCGCCTATCGTCCCTTCGTCTGGACAATCAGAGTCTCCCTCCGATGATAACAGCGTTAAAGGGAAAGGCAAGGTATACAACGATGGATTCACCGACGATTCTGTACCTCCTACAGCGCCGGCCTTGGCAACACAACAGGGTCAACGAATGGAAGCAGCAATGGGTGACGCCATTCTTCGATTTCTACGGATCAGAAAACCTCGAGAGGACAATGTCTACGACCTTGATACGGTACGAAACATATATAACCATGGTACGACGGCATGGCAAAGGTCCTAACTTGAACTAGATCGCTACGCAGCCAAGCATTTGGGACTCGCCAGACCTAGAGCGATACAAAGAACTCTACATCCACCCGCAGTGGGAGAATTGGTCAGCCTTTGATCCCAACTTCCGTTGGACGTGGCGTGAAGAGAATGAAGTGCGACGCAAGGTCGATTGGAAGATTATGGTAAGCAGAGTCTAAGGTTAGTTACGGAGTGGGACTGACGTTGATAGATCTGGGTTTGTGTTATGTTTGCAGCCTTGAATATCGACAGGAACAATATTCAGAACGCTGTATCCGACAACATGCTTGATGATTTGGGTATCACGCAAGCTGACTATGTGAGTTGCTCAATGGCACAGGAAGGATCCAAGACAAAGTGCTTACCTTCTACAGAACATTGGGCAAACCATCTCTCGTGTCGGCTTTCTCGTGGCTGAGTTACCTTCCCAGTTGATCTCGAAACGGTAAGTCACATACCCATCACGAATTCCTCAACTAAGCTCACTCCTTATCAGCATTGGTCCCGATATGTGGATCCCAATCCAGCTTTGCATCTTCAGTCTCATCTCAGCTATGCAATTCTTCTTAAAGGGCCGTGCATCCTTTCTTGCCACCCGCTACTTGATGTAAGCTTCTCCCGAGTCATGGCGATGAGCCTTGCTAACTTTTCAGTGCCACTTTTCAAGGTGGTTTTATTCCGTAGGTAACTTCTTTGCATGAAGCATCTGTCGCATGTCTAACAAGCTATAGCGACACGATTCTCTACCTTAGTTACTGGTATACTGGCACAAGAGTACGTTGCTTCGGACCAGAGCCCACTCGAATTGCCACTGACTGTTTTAGCTCCCAATCCGACTGGCCTGGTTCTGGATGTCATCTCAACTTGGTATGTAATGAGACTAATGTTGAAACCGGATACTTACAAGAATGATAGTGGATATAGGCGTTGGTTTTGCGGCCGTCGGCTTGTTGTCTATGCGTGGAATGCTTGGATATGAAGGCTGGAGATGGCTGTTCCTCATTGAGGGTGCCTTTACTTGTAAGCACTTGATTGATCTTTCGAGCTGACTTTTTCTAACATTACTATAGTCCTGATCGGAATTGCATCCTTCTTTCTCATGCCCCAGTCACCTGCCAGGACCACGAGCTTCTGGTGCCCCAAGGGTTACTTCAACAAAAAGGAACAAAAAATCATTGTCAACTCTGGTAAGTCGATTAACCCCCATGAGTAATGTCCTATTTTAATTCGCTCCAGTTATTCGAGATGACCCTCAAAAGGGAGGAATGTACAACAGGCAAGGTCTATCTATCCGACAAATCTGGGAGTGCACCAAAGACTACGACATGTGGCCTCTGTATGCTCTCGGTTTACTCTTTGGTCTGCCGAAGTATCCCGTCAACCAATACCTCACACTATCCTTCCGTGGTCTCGGCTTCAACGTCATCGAATCCAACCTGTTATCGATCCCGTACATCGTTGGATCTTGTATCACAATGCTGGCCATCACAGCCTTCAGTGAACTTGTTAACAACCGAAGCTTTGTGTCCATGGCAGAGGATGCATGGTTACTTCCGTGCTTCGTGGCACTCATCGCCCTGCCAGATCCGATTGGGCCTTGGGCTTACTTCGCAATCTCGACTGTTCTGCTGTCATTCCCTTAGTAAGTAATTTTAATGCTGAAGTTTGACTATTCACTAACAATATCTAGTACTCACCCGATTCAAGTCGCTTGGACCAGTAGGAACGCTGGGTCAGTGCAGAATAGGACAGTATCTGCATCGTAAGATAATCCTCCATTCTACTCACCACCGCTTCTAACGACCAACAGTCTTTACAACATGTGGGTTCAAGTCAGTGGAATGATAGGAGCCAATAGTAAGATTTGAATCTACCTTACGAAATTAAAAACTAACAATTTATAGTCTATCAACCTGGTGATTCACCCCGATACTTTAAAGCAAACAAGGGTCTACTTGTTATTTGCATCTGGATGTGTGTAAGTATTTTCCACTTCCGCTAGCGCATACCACGCGAGACCTAATCTGACATCATTTCAGCTTGTCCAATACCCAGGTACATTCTTCTACTATAGATGGCGGAATAACCAAAAGGCCAAGAAATGGGACGCAATGACGCCAGACGAACAACACCAATACAGGACAACCACTTCCGATCAAGGCAACAAGCGGTATGTATTCATTCCTTAATAACCTTGCCAGTTGACTAATTTTTGAAACCAGGCTCGACTTTCGCTTTGCTACCTAAGTGTCGGCTCAAGGGCTGCCTGGTGAGATCCGGCGGTGGCATCGTACAATGACCGTGCGATTGAAAGGGGACACAAGATAGTGGTGACCACTCACCACCAGACAAGCACAAGGCGTAGGAGGTGTTGGGACAAGAATTTTATTCCTGAGATACTGTAACACTGTTTCTAATTCCTACACTCACAACTTCACTCGCCGTGACACACCTAACTCTGCCCTCTCGGTATTCACCATTTCCGGTACCAGCTCCTCAACATTTGTAGCTCCCACCAATGCCATATTTGTTTCCACTTCTGCTCGGAGAATCTGAACCAGTCTATTCAAACCTTTATCCCCGTACCCCGCACACATAGAGTAGAGCACAGGACGCCCAATACCCACTGCCGTAGCACCCAAAGCCAGGGCCTTTATGACATCTGTCCCACGGCGAATACCGCCGTCGACAAACACCTGGAACTTGTGGCGAATACTTGGAGAGAGCAAATGCGGTGCATATCGACGTATCTCCAGCAGTGTAGTCATTGGAGACTGCGCCGTATCCTGTGAGCGACCCCCGTGGTTGGACAGCACAACACCATCTAGCCCATGGAGATGTGCAAGGACCACATCCTCCACCGTCTGGACGCCCTTGAGCACGAGCGGGAGTCCTGTAGCGTCTCGGATCCATTCAATGTCATCCCAAGACAGTAAAGGGTTGAGTAAGCCTTTTGAAGTAGCTTTGGCAACGCCGCCTGCAGAGGCAGTAACTGTATCCTGTCCATCCGCGGCTCGAATACGGTCGTCCCGCTCCCGTTTGCCAAGAACGGGGGAATCAACAGTGAGGAAGATAGCAGCAACCCCCAGTTTTTTCACTGAGCGTAGTACAGATTTCGTATGCTCTTTATCACGGCCTGTGTACAGCTGGAAAAATAAGGGCTGGTTTTCTACTGAGCGCGCATTGCACACCGATTCCCAAGACGAGCTTGTGGGCATACAGTAGATCAGTCTCTCTTTACCAGCGACAGCGGCCATGATGCACTCAGCGTTGCGGTGAGCATATCTCCCAATGCCTGTTGGACTGAAGTAGATGGGTAGAGAAACAGAGCAGCCGAGGATAGTAGTTTCAGTGGAGACAGGCTCAACCTGACGAAGCACACGGGGACGAAGGAGGATTTGCCGAAAACTGTGGAAGGCATCTTCAATACTGTATTCATCCTCGGCGCCAGAAGAATAGTATGCCCAGCCTGCCGGCGTCAAGAAGGACTGGGCAATTGTTTCAAAATCGGCAACATTGACGACTGTATTCAGCGCAGGGTATTTCGTTGTTTCCTGATTCTTGGCCTTGGACAACTTCTGGGGAGGCGTGGTGGCATCTACAGTACCGAGACACGCTTCTGGTGATAATATCCTTGTGATTAAATCTGGTTCATGGACCTCGTCATAGGAAGCAGTCGCGTCTTCCCCCGCCGACTTCAGAATAAGGGCCCTACCACCGGGGTGCTCGCTTAAAAAGTCTGTCGGCATGGTTAGCATACTGTTACAATATGGGTCAGAGAAGACTTACCAGTAACATCCCACACAGCACCGTGTATCACAATCCAGCAAGACTCTACTGTGTTGTGTTGGGCAACTTCATCCCCGGTTATAGTAGCCATTGCATTGAGTGTGGATTTAAAATAGATATATGTAAACTATTTTCTCCGATGTGCGTAAGGCCTGCTGGGTGTGTTAAATGGCTTCCATGGCAGACTTACCTCCGTTATCGGTTCCACACGCTTGGGTAACCCCCACGCCATATTTACGGCTTTCTATCCGACTAACAGGGAAAGCCACACATTCAAGCTAAAGTAGTGGAATCTGGGGTAATTGTGCCCCCCACGTTCTGATGCGTGAGAGACACTTAAACACCGAGTGCCGCAACTCAATATCCCAGCTTGACTGCCATCTTATTACCTTCGGGGAGAGTTCTATTGCCACGACTTAGCATTCTTGCCCACCGGTGGCAGTGTAGTCTAACGATAGGTATTTTACATAAATGCAGTTATTACCCTATTTTAATCTCAGATATCCGGCTTTAATGAACAGCAAGAAGTGGAAAACGGGTACTCGTCTGGTATAACTTCCTACATGTCGCGCTTCAAGAAAATACAATAGAAGAAACCCTCATGATTTTCAGTCACATGAGGGAGGAATAATTTACATATTCCAACACATCACTCACTACTTGATAATCTGGAGAGAGAGGGTTTATCTGGAACACTAAGCTCTATGTGGCAAAACGCGGTCGGGACATGAGACTCAAGACTCGAGACTTGGTGTATGACATCAACGACTTGCCTAGCGCGATTAAAATATTCATTTCGTAGCCGAAACAGTAACAAAAGTGATGGGCCTTGTCGATCGAATCCCTTATCTAAGTTCGGACGCAGCATAAAGTCCACCGTTAAAGTCCGAGGCAAGATTTCACATAACTCATGTCACCGGTTCACGGACTATTTTAAAAGTCCGTATCTTGATATAATTGCTTTCAATAATCTCAGCCAGGTGGTCAGTCTTCTAAGCTCTCATGCAAAATGTCAACATCTTTTGATTAACCCCAGATACTAAAATGCCCACCTTTACCGATGTGACCCAATTTCTGGGCGGCCAAATATTTGGCAGAACAACTCTTCCCGACGTCGACCTCTCTGGTCGCACTATAATTGTGACGGGTGCCAATACAGGCCTGGGCCTCGAGGCTGCCAAGCACATGTCAGTATATTCATCATCTAATCTGAAAAGACAATTTGTTTAACCAACGCCCTAGAGCAAAACTCAAAGCATCTAAGCTCATACTTGCTTGTCGAAATATTGAAAAGGCAAATAAGGCTGCATCTATTATTTACGACGAAACCAAGTGTAGAGGCCATACCGATATCCAAGTCTGGGAGCTAGATCTTGCCAAGTACGAATCAACTGTTTCATTTGCAAAGCGGCTTTCTAAAGACCTTTCACGATTGGATGGCTTCCTCGCTAATGCAGGTGTCGAGGTTGAGGAATTCGAACTCGCTGATGATCTAGAGCTTACGATAAAGGTGAATGTTGTCTCGACATTTTTGCTCGCTCTGGGAGTGTTGCCAAAATTGCAAGAAACGTCAGAGAAGTATGAAACCGATACGAGTCTGACAATTGTTGGATCTCTTATTCATACTTTTGCACCTGACGATCAGCTTGACATTGACGATGAAAAAGACATCTTTGAGGAGCTGAGTCGTCCTGAAACAGCCGACATGGCCCAAAGATACCCGTTGAGTAAGCTGATGAGCCACCAATGTGCCAGTCAACTTGCCAAGCACGTATCTGCCACAGCCAAACCGGGCAGACCTCGTGTAACGGTCAACTGGGCCAATCCTGGATGGTGCGCTACAGAACTCGTTCGAAGCAAAAAGAAGACTTTACCTGAGCTAGTACTGATGCCATTGATTGGCTGGTCAGCTGAATACGGAAGTCGAACGCTGGTGTATGCCTTGACGGCTGGAAATGAAACACATGGCTGCTACATCTCAGAAAGTCAGATTAAACAAGAATCCTCGTTTATTCAGAGCGAAAAAGGCAGGAAACTCGAGGAGAGATTATGGGGCAACCTTACTAAGAGACTTGGGGAAATTGAACCCGACGTACTGAAGGACGCTGGAATTTGAAAGATGGCTTAAATAATTCAAGAATTTGGATATTTCTAATTACTTAAATCCTGTGACCGGCCAGTAGGTTGAGATCGTTTAATCTCCTTATATATTAGAGTTATAAAACGCAGCTACTCAATTAATAGTACTCAGATCTGCTATGATTCCATGACTCGATGAAGTTGGAGAAGCCACTGCGAATGACATTTAATCCTTCCTGTAATAAAACCTTGTAAGAGGTTACCCGGTATTATTAATTGCTCATCTATATCTGTCAGTCCTCGTACGTCAACAGCTCGGCTATTTGAATTTAAAAGGAACATGATACTTTTTTAGTAATCAATACTTTAGAAATTGTAACCCAGCAAGGCATATGATAATCTTGTGATACGTCAGTTGTGTGCTAATTGGAAAGGTCACGTGAATCAGCTTAGATCACTGCGTGCGGAGATTCTAGCAGCTACGACTCTCACTGGGATGTATAAGCCTAGGAGAGGGTTAAAATTGCAGTGAAAAAATAGAACACTACCCCGTGTCCACCCTTAGTGTCATTTTAAAGCTGGTAAACCTAGGAGAGGGTTAAAATTGCAGTGTAGGGTCTGTTTTATACACTTCAAATTACATCACCATCGGCCGGTTTGTTCACAAGCTTTATGACTAAACAACCGAGTGGGATGAATGGGATAAATGCAGCTTTTTCACACCGTAGCTTGGACGGCTTCTCCGAGGCTCTCTACATCATAACAACACAATTCGGGTTAGATAACAATGGCGACTACGATGCTTCGAGTCGAAACCCGCATCAACCATGGCATTGCTCAAGATATGGTATCATCTTTGATTATAGGTAGTCAAGCAGCTGTACTCATTGATGTTCCCTTGACTATTCCTCAAGCAAAAGAGCTTGTCCCATGGATTCGCTCGCACACCAGTCTGCCATTAGTTGCCATCTTTGCCACACATTTCCATCCAGATCATTATCTTGCTGCTCACGTCATCTTGGAGAACTTTCCTCAGGCCAACTTGTACGCTACCAAGAAGACAGTGGCTTTGGTAAAGGAAATCATCGAGGGCAAAGTGTGTAATCACCCAAATTAAATAATTGACTAGCTAACTTTGAAATAGACTACATTCTGGAAGTCGGCGTTGGGTGATGAGAATATCGCAAACTCGCCAATAATCCCTCAAGTCTTTCCATCGACCTTCTTTTCGCTCCCAGGGGACGACATTGTGCATCTACTTGGACCTGTCAACGGAGACAGCCCTGAGCAGACTATGTTTTGGATCCCCTCCATCAAAACATTGGTTGCTGGCGATGTCGTATACGGTCATGGAATGCACATGTGGCTCGCTGACCTTGATGATCCGTTAATGACGAAAGCATGGCTTGATTCTTTGCGATTGATCGACTCTGTTGGCGCAGAGAGAATTATTCCAGGACATGCGCTTAGTGAAGGTTTCGATGGAACTGAAGACACTGACCACACACGAGCATATGTCAGCTTCTTTCAAAGGGAGATCGAGTCGAAACCGAAGGATGCATTTACGCCAGAAGAAATCATTGCCAAGTTTGATGATGCTTTCCCTGAGTTGGCAGATGCAGAAGAGGGCTCGACCTCAAAGCTTTTACTCCAGATCAACGCTCAGCATTTTGGCAAGGGAGGCCAGCGGCAAAAGCACGATGTTGATCTTGTTTCACTCCAAAAATCTTATGGCTCGACCTGCGATTTCAGCAAGAACTGACTTTCGATGACCCAACTCAACAGATCACCTGGCTGGCATGGATAAGTGTAAATAGACAATAGACCTATATTAGCCACAAGGATATCATGTTCTGTTACAGGACTTTCACTACAGCTGAGGCCAACCAGAAGCGCATGGCATCAAAACCAGTTAAGCCAAAAGTCAGCAATCTGCCCCTTGCCTCATAATATAGACAATTTTGTAACACCCCCGGCTTTTCAGTGTTGAATATTTATTTCCGGAGCGCAAGATTCTCCTTTTGGCTAGGTTCAAGCCAAGACAGGTACCCGAGGAAAGGAGAAAACCGACTATCCCGAATTGATCCTTCCCGGCAGCATGATCGATATACCCGTAATCGTGACTGAAAATGGGGGTTCATGCTGTTCAACATGT
Source organism: Fusarium sambucinum (assembly GCF_050947815.1). Taxonomy (NCBI): domain Eukaryota; kingdom Fungi; phylum Ascomycota; class Sordariomycetes; order Hypocreales; family Nectriaceae; genus Fusarium; species Fusarium sambucinum. The sequence goes on from NC_139292.1 coordinate 328,046, forward strand.
TGGCGAAAATGAATACTTGTGGCAAAAATGTGATGGCGTGGTGGTGTCCCGAAGGACTTCCTTTTTTTCAACCTCGGACTTTACACTCAAGTAAGTCCAGGGACTCGTTTGCCATAGGACCGGTTGGCTCATGTAATGATTAATCATTTCCTTAATTCCAGGACAACGAACTAAATTCTTTAAAATGGGTAACCAAATGTCGCTTTGTCTGTGGTGCTAGAAAGTGGCGGGCTGAGATGACATCCCTCCCTGCATAAGTGACACTCAACGACAGACCAACAGAGACATTATCATGTTATTGACCTATAGTTTGCAGACACGAAACATTTCCCGCCACCTCTAGACTTAAAAGCACATAAAGTTCCCTCTAATCATATCTGGCAGTTGCGCGGGACTCCGTCAAACTCAAGGGGGTCACGATTAAGAACCACGTCCATCATAACCCCAGTTTGAACGACAGCGATACAGCAGGTGAGAATACCGCAGAGCTGAGTTGTAAGCGGGTCATGATCTGCTTGGACAACGTAAATAGTGGGCATAGCTGCTAGAACCTGAGGCCCGATGTAACAGAATGGCAGGATTGGAAGCAAGAATACACTTCTCCACCCAGCGAACCAAGCTCGATAGCGATAAGAAATGGCAATGCCGAAGAAAATGCCTGACACATTGCAGAAGAGCCACCAACATGGAAATAGCTTGAATAAGACAAGGGGCTGATGGCCATAATAGGTGTAGATACCGCCGTATTGAAGCATGGTTTCCTCCAGGATGAAGTCGAAGAAGCCCGCCAGGCCCAATAGAATCCACAATGTTCCTGTCCGAACATTGCGCATCAGTGCACCAAAGATACCACAGCTCAATACAGCGCCAAAAGACCACCATATGATACCGACATAAGTATCGAACTCACGGCCCAACAACGTGAACAGAAGTTTGCTGGGGTCATGCGATTGCGTCCAGTAAACATTAGACAGATAGCAATTGACGGCTTCTGCCAAGACGCAGGAAGCTGCCCCGGCTGTCAGAGCTGCAGGTACAGTGCTGTTCCATCGCCTGCTTTCGGTGACGCTAATTCCCAGGAAAACAAGCGAGACGGCTAGGAGAATGCTCGACACAACCCGAATGTGGTCCGGGTCCTGTGCAAAGTTACCGATCGGCGGGGCAACTGTACGGTAGGTAGGATCTAGTTCGACTTTGGTGTGAGCATTCTGAGCCGCCGAAAATCCGGCAAAGCTGAGAACGACGGAAAAAACATAGGGTAGAAAGACGGATTTAAGAGACATGGCGGTGAGAGATGACCGGTAAGAAAGCAGAACGTATAGTTAGGAGACTTGATCTTATATGTGATTACATCATATGTTGTTGAGGTAGTGGTTAGACTTTATACTTATGGTCACTGCGCATATGTGACTTGATCTGTGCTGTCCGCTATTCGCGGCCGAGATTAAGTGTCGGCCATAACCACCGGATACAGAATGTCGGAGCCGAACTGAATTTTTTAACGGGCCGTTCAGAAAGTCCGGATAACAGTCAACTTGTCGAACATCGATTATGACGTCCGGCTCTACGATCCTGACACAATATCATCAAAGTCCCACTAAGTCTCTCCACTGCAACAAGCATTGCCTTGTCTTATATCTATAGCCCAATCTTGGTTACTGTCTAGCTTTTTGTGTTAAAATGGGTCGGCACAAGTCTGCACCGTTTAGTTAACTAGTACAAGAATGGCAGTTCGGCCCCGGTAGACTTTGGACTTTATATTAACTCTACTAGACAACATCTATTAACCATTCCACTGCTATAATACACTCTCAATGAATCGTCCTTGCACCATTAAGTATCCTTTCAAGCTCCGTTTCGTCCGTTACTCTCTCCCTCCTGTGCTCAATGCCCTTTTGCAAATGCTCCCGCAGCTTAGCACGAGTATCATACTTTTTGTCGCATTGATCACAGCGATAAGTGACATCCACTGCAAACCGTTCCCATTGCTCCGTCGCCGCACGTTGGCGTCTGATCTCCACTGCTTTCTTGGCAATCATATCAATGTAATCAATCACCTTCTTATCTTTGAGATATGTTTCTGTCTGCTGCTGTATAAAATCCAGGGTATCTTCTCCTGTGTTGGAGGGTCGCCAGTCGTCGAGGGGAATGGTATGAAGATCGCCTTCAACGTTGAGTCTGTATCGATGATCAGTCAGGCCAATGGCTCTGCAGTGCGCTCGCCAGCCATTTGTTCCGTTCATTCCCTCACAGTCCACCATCCATTTCTTCCATTGCCCCAGTATCTCAAAATACTTTTTTAAGAACTGCTTGCGTCTCACATCATCTTTTGTCACAGCCCTTCTGAGAGTTTTGATGTTAACATTTGCTTCTCTTGGTGCTCCGTTCGTTTGAGGAGCTGTAGACTTTTGATCTGCAACCTTCAGACCCGTTCCAATACTGACGAACAACGCTGGGACTCGGCCGTGAAGGTTATGAATCTCTCGAATAGCGATTAATGAGGGGTTGTTTGCTACCATTCCGCCGTCGAGGAACTTTCTTCCTCTGATTTTGATGGATTCAAAGTATACTGGTGCTGCAGTCGTAGCACGAGCAACCTCCCAAATTGCTGTTGTATGAGCAGGTCCTGCATTAGATGGAGTCCACGAGTTAGAGTCATTTGACGTGGGGCTGAAGTCATTGTCGTAACTCCTCCAAACGAACTCTTTACTAACACCGCTTTCCTTATTAATAACCCAAGAAATTGCAATACTAGATGAATAGAGTGTTAGCATTATAATTGATTGCCGATGTGGGTGTTGGATATCCTTACGTCCTGGTTCGATCTTCCCTGTACTTTAGTGGCTCGGTATCTGCCTCATCAGGAAGGCAATCGCGTGTGTTATAAGAACCACAGTTATGATTTCGCTCCAAGGCTTTGATGATCGCCTCTTGGAACGCCGCACGTGTTTTTCGACAAGAAAACTTTGCTCGCGGGTACCAGAGAAGTGAGCGCTCATGAAACCATCTGGGTCGGCCGAACACGGCGTTTCCAAATGATTTATACGTGTCCAATGCTTCATCGACCGACAAACGTAGTCTTCCCAGCATGATGCTACTCAGTCTAGTTACAGTTAGTTAAGATCATATAGAGAGTTTGTGGAAAACACGTACCCGCCGGTTGAAGTTCCTGCGACATAGTCGAAATAGTGGCACGGAAGATATTCATCAACACGTTCTGGATCTTCAGTCGCCCCAATAGAACCGTCATGGGAAGGTCCCATCCAGGAATAGAACCTGCTACTGAGAGCTGGTTCGGAGTGTTGACGTTCCAATGTGCGTATCGTATTCATGATACGCTTGAGTACCAGAAGACTTGCATAGCCACGAACACCGCCCCCATCTATAATATCATGGTTAGTAATAGTCTGAATTGTTTTGGGTAGATTATTACCGAATGTCAAGATTGTCTTCTGAGCCCACGGGCCTTCTTCATCGGAGATATGCTCAGGTCCCCGAATAGGAATTGAAGGGTCAATATCGACGCTGCTCGTCCCACTAGCCTGCTGCTGTAACGTAGGAAGAGTACTGGAACTTGGGGTGGCCATCTTGCTCCCATGATACAGAACACAAATTAGGAGCGTTGGCTAAGAACTTAAGGAATGATTCATAGAGCCTTGTGTCTGTCTAAGAACAGAATACCAACTATCAAGGACAGGTAGCTATCAGCCCGTTTTATGCCTCCTCAGACAAGGCTCTGGAAATGCATCAGAATCGGGCGCTTGATGGTGGGCTACGCATCCCGCAGCGGCAACCACTCAGCCTGTACAACTGTGATATTACAGCCACGGCTTCCAAATATGATACCATCTTGTTCATTTAGGAATGCAGGCTGGAGGATAGGTACTTCCTGATCAAGTTCCACATCGCTATTCTCTATAGCAGATTCGCCAACCTAGATGTATTAACAAGATTGTTTCTACAACAGCATAAGGTAATTCTTATCAAAGGCAAGAAAGCTTGGTTTGCTACTCAGCCATCACAGTGGACATCTTTGGGGCATACAGGTACCTTAGCCGCCCTCCGCTGATTTAACAATGATATGCATGCATTCAATATTGGACTTGAAATGTTGGCTGTCGTGCGACCAAACCTCACCCAACGAGCCTTGTGTAGGCTACCTGGAACTTCGTGACCCCATATCCCCTGCCTCTGTGGGTTCTTATTGGCTTTATTAACAAAGTGACTAATAACCGAATCTGGGGACCGTCAGCTCGTGTCGTAAGACAAAGATGGTGGAGATTATCACCTGTCAATATATTAAACGAACGGGTAGTTCTCGTGCGTTAAACTTGGTTGCAACCTCCACGTCTGTCATGATGCTTGTCAAGTCTAAAATGGAATATCTGACGGCTGACCCGGACCTTCGCCTGCTGACATGCATCGCCACCGACGGACGAATCACTATCTTCAACGATGAGAACCCTGTATTTACGAATTCTCCGGCTCCCCGAGCGATGTTTAAATACAATGAAATAACCGGAAATACCCAAAGTGGCGCACCCACCTCGTTCCAAAGGCCAAGAAAACAATATTGGACAATGAAATCACCTGCCCTTCATAATCATCACACCAATCCACAGTATCAAGTTCGTCATGCGTTCATTACATACAGCTGAGGTCCGTTACAAAGCAGTCTATGTAGATTGTACCGAACTCCCATACTCCACAGATTGACCTCCGCTATGAGCTCCCCCTTCGTTTCGTTCGATCGTGGAATGTAGATAGGGACGTTGCTCCTCAATCGGGGGATATCAACGGCGATGCAACCTTTGCCTGTCGCGTTTGTCAGTACGTAGTTTGAACGGTCTAGTCTAACAACATTTATACCTTCAATGTCAGATTTGTCGAATGGTTGGACCTGATCTGACTTCATGTCCAGGACAGCGACTGGGTTTCCGTGAAATCCCATACCACCAGCTCTTGGGCGAAGAGAAGAAATGGGTTTGGAGATACTCGATGTTGTAGACATGGTATGTTTCGATATTCTGCGGTATCAAGATTTGAAGAATACGAGTGTATTCTAGCGGTGAGCGTTTTCCAGAGCCTTGTTCTATATCCTCGATGAAAAGCGGGGGAACCTCCAAAGAAATAGGAGTGTTCATGCTGCCCTTAATCCTTCCATCTAAGACAGTGGCGTTGTTCAGTTGCCTGTCTTTATCCGTAAATGTAATTGCCAAAGCGTCTGATGAGTCCTCCCAAAGGTCACAACTTAGTTGACCGACTCGGAGACTGACATTTGTGACGCCTGATTGTTGCAGTTTTGACACAATTCCGAGTAAGAGAACTCGATTATGATCGCATGATCCGGTGAGGCGTTCTCTGTGTAACCACAACTTTATGTCTCGTTCGCTGGAGATAGGACTTTTTGGTAACTCCGCCCTGCTGAATGTCATTCAGCCGGTTTCGGAACCCATAGACTCAGCCGCACCAACCCTCCTTTACCCCGTGGCAGATTTGGTCATAAGTTTGTTTGCTTGGCGTTTTTTCATTGCCAGGTAATATCCGAGACAATGGCTGAGGCCCTTTTATTGCTGACCTGTACCACTGTGACAGCGCCACGAACTTCAGGCATAAAATTCTGCCTTCATCTGGAACAATTCGCTGTCAAGTGGTGTTGTCATCTTTTCAGCGGAATGATTTGATCTTATACAAGTTCAATATTTACGCCACTTCATTTCCTTGGTTCTTGATTTGCATTTCGCCCATGGGCCTCAAATGATTCATGGTCATAACATGGAGATCAAACCGCCCAGATGCAGACCTAATGCTAGTTTAAGCGCTTGGGATTCTAAAGTTACAAACACGTAGGCAAACGATTAGGTCCGAAACCCGTATACTTTGTTAGTTCGCTCAACGACTAACGACTCTAGCCTCTGATGTGATAAGTACAATTTGCCCTATAACTCTTTTGAGTCAGCTTTATGAGCATCTGTTCAACTCGTGAGTTTAACCGTCATTCCAATCAGGACCTTCTTTCGCTATAAAACCAGTAAACTTGTATATGGGAGAGTCTGACGTGGGGGGAGTGTGTTGTGTTATAAAGTGGACTATCATTAATGACTGGATTGTTGATCATCACTCAAGGTTTTTGACAATGGAATCAATGCGGATTTCAGATAAACGTACCTAGACTAAGCAGTCTTGTGTTTAATTGTAGATGCTATTATAACGTTATTTAATGAAGCTTAGTCGTCTGTCTTCTAAATATATTAGAGTTTCCAATCATTGTTTAGATAGTTGAAAGTCAACTACCCTATTCCGTAACAATTGTCGTCCTGTAGTGTGCAATCATTGTGGGGAACTTGAGATACTGTAGTCTACATGTAGTGCTCAGACCGCGTTCCATCCCTGATATAACTAAACTACTTTAGGAAATAATGCCCCAGCTAGCGCTTATCTGCTCTCAACTTTAATCCATTCCCCGTTAGCTCCAATTGTTATCATGATAATTACCACCTTCTAAATAGATAAATAAAGAAACGCAGCCCAAGCCACAGTTGGGAGACGAAAGATCATCAGAACAGGACGATAGACCATACACAACATATCGATATTGCTGGGTTGTCCTGGTAAGGCTTTGAACCATGTGTACTTTCCCCATTCAGAGGTAATACTCTGCTTTGTCGCGAGGGTAGGAGTAGATGTCTGAGAGTCATTCTGAGAATCAGTTCCAACGTCCCGTGACTCGTCTTCCCCGTGTGCCTTGTCTCTCATAGTTCCAGTGCGAACGGTACGACTTGGCTCTCAATCAACGTCCCGCGAGAGTACATTGTTTCTTCCATGAAGAAGAACATGACAACAAAACACACAGGACAGATGATAGCGCCGAAGTGCATTGTCCACCTCCAGCCGTATGTATCGTTGAACCAACCAGCGACAAGGGGTGCGAGGAAGTTGGACCCGAACTACATGGAAACGTAGAGTCCCATGTAGGTTCCACGGTTATGAGCGAAGAAGAGGTCGAATACAGTGGCCTCGCACAAGGACTCAATTGGTGATACGATGATACCGATTAAGACTCTGTGAGCAAACCAGACTCCAGCGGAAGAAGAGTAAGCAGTCCAGGTCATGATGGGAATTGCCAGCAGCATGGTCAAAAGATAGACACCGCGTCGCCCGTAGGTGAGGGCGATCGGTTGCCAGATCAGACAGGCCTATCCAAAGAACAGAAACATGATGCCGGTTCCTTGGACGAGATTTGCGGTAGATATGCCCGTGTCTTTAGTGATGTCTGCTAGTACCGAATATTGGAGGGAAGTCACAATGCCCGTTCTGAGGACGTAAAGGTATGCCATGCTAACGGCTAGAAGCTTTCGACGATATGTCCAGTTGAGGGGATCTTTGGGGTCGGAGCTTGGACGTGGAACAAAGACAATGTCTTTGTGTTGGGAGTCATGAGGTCCACCGGAGTTCATCCCACTGACATCAATGAGACGAACCGTGCCGGGGACATCATGGTGATGAATTGGAGAATGATCCATGTTGAGCTTATTGTAGTAATAATTAGTGCTTGAGAAACGACATTTGATGAAACAAGTTCGGTAACTGTGCCCAGGTTATAAGTTCAAAGGCTGCTATCAGTTGACGGGCATTCCCTTATAATCGGGATGGTTGCAATCTATGATGATACAGCCAAGGACGTTTTGACAAGGGTTAATTTTATTCGGCCACTAATGAGGGAACGAGATTGATATATGTCAACTCATGGCATACCCTTGGGGCGACGCCAAGGTCCGATTGAGAAGAGTGGCTTGACGACATGGGTCTTGACGCAGTTGTTTGGCCTTGCAAGACTGATGTAGGCAAGACCGACGCTGACATCAACGAAGAATCCGCCAAACATGCTTGGCTCAATGGAGTCTTGTACTCAAATGGCAACTGTGCTATACGACAATTCGGCATCCCAACTGTCAGTGTACCTATGGGTGTTATGACCGACATTGGAATGCCTGTGAATCTCACCTTTGCTTCCAAGGCATACAATGATAACAATTTATTTCGGTACGCGTATGCTTTTGAGAAGCATAGTCAGTTGCGCCAATCACAGTCACGAACACCAGAGCTGGAGACAGACACTATCTCACGACGGGGAAGTGCGTCGCAAATGGGTCTTTCAGCACCTCAATTGAGAATCGAAACATCAGCATCTATCATCGATGGACAGAAAGTCATCACCGTATCAGGCATGATTGGTGAGCAGGAAGTCTCTGAGCTGAAAGTCTATGTAGATGGTGAAGAGATGAAGAGTGTTAAGATTGTCGATGGGAGATGGGAGGTCAAGTCGAAGTTGGATGAACCGACTAGAGCTAGGCCAGAAGAGATCAGTGTGCCGGATTTTAAGTCGGCGATGGTCATTGTTGTAGCTACAGGCAAGAACAGAAGGTCAACTGCAAAGATGGCATTTGTTTAGCAATTCTTTCAGGGTCTTGCTTATTTCAGACAGAATTTAGTTTTGAATTAGAAGCCGATGACTTCAATAATTAGTAAAACTACGGTACTGTGGTCTAGTTGGTTATGACATCTCGTTAACACCGAGAAGGTCCCCGGTTCGAGCCCGGGCAGAACCTCACTTTTTGCGCTCATGGCGTGAAATATTAATAACAGCACTAAAGTACCCTAACCACGAGCTAGCTTTATTACCTTGATACCTTTTCCTTTCTTAGCCACACTATCAATCTTATCGTCATAGCAAGCTGAAAACTATTGATTCTAAAGAGGATCTCATTTAACGTAGCCACGCCTTGATATGTCTTAGGGGCTCTTTGTTAAATTTTCAACTTTAATATACGTAAATTTCATTTCTGTGAAGCCACCATGCCCTCTCATATTGTCCATAGCTTAATCGCCGTTACTTCGCTCTTGAGCGGTGCAGCGGCTGGACCTTGCAAGCCTTCAAGGACTCTCACGCTGTCCACCTCTACCACTGAAAAGTCCAGCACAAGCACTTCCGGAGTCACCTCGTCGATCGTTGTTGATACTACCTTGTCGCGAACGCTGGATACAACACTATCAAGTGTTACTGACGATGCTTTTCTATCAACTGCGTCTGAATACGTCATTACCTCGACCGATATTTCCTTGTCGATGTCAACTGATGATCCTTTGTCATCTACGACCGATGCTTCAAAGACTTGGACATCAACCACAAGTATTGCTGCATCGACTACTGAAACTACGAGCTCCATCGAAACCGCATCAAGCACTGGTGAATCTTCTACTACTATCAGCGAAGCGATAATGACCACTGAAATCTCTACAATAACCACCGAAGCCTTGACAATGACTACTGAAGCAACCACCACAAGTGACGTCCTCTCAGTCATACCTACATTTGCTCTTCAAGCTGCCAACTCCGCCCGGCAAAGCGTTAATGGACAAATGGTCCGCTACGTAAAGGGCTCTTCTTTCTCCAATATCTACCTTACTGCGGAGTCGAATAGTTTCTACGTAACAGGCGACTTTCACATTGAGATGTCTACGAACCGCCTCATGCTTGGCGACAAGCATGCTTCAGTTAGTACGTCAAGGTCAAACATCCTCGCGGCTCGAACTGCCACCAGCGTTACCACAACAACTATCTCTTTATTTCATGCACTCCGCCTGTTCAGTTTAGACAGAAGCTAGAATGTGTTGTTGAGGGCACATCCAGGACCTTGGTTTTAATCTCATCGTCCGAGGAAATATTTACATCTATACACCTAGTTGCACCAGAAGTCCCTCTAGATACCAGCTTTACTACTTTCAGCCTAATATTGGTTGAGGCGTAATAGCTTAGATATTTAAAGGTGAGACTCTCTCTTTGACCTCTTATTCATATACAAATGATTCGGCTTGTAGACCAGATGATCCACCTCAGTTGTGTTGAGGCAGCTTGGATCCGAGTCCTCCATCAGATTCTTAATGCCACATAGACGCATTGTGGTCTCTATCTCGTCCCGTAAAACTATTTCGTAATACTGTCAGTACTAGTAAGTTGTTGGTGGGTGGGCAATAGTCACTTACTGTTAACCGCGTGCTCTACGCCCGGCTGTCCGTAGTTGACGGCATACATAAACGGTCTACCAAGTCCAACCGCAGAAGCACCCAGACAAATAGCCTTGACAATGTCTGATCCTCTGCGGAAGCCGCCATCCACCAGAATCTCCAGATGTCCAAAGACCTCTGGGCAATGGACATGAAGTTCCAGTAAGGTAATTATCGCAGGGAGCGCGTTGTCGGCAGCTCGTCCACCATGATTACTTAATATGATGCCCTGGCACCCATGCTGCATAGCCAGCTTTGCATCTTCCCAGCGCTGGATACCCTTGACCACGATGGGCAGGTCAGTCATGCTCCGGATCCAGGCAATGTCGTCCCAATTCAACGAGGGGTCGATGAAAGCACCTGTTTGTCGAGCAAGTCCCGCACCCTTGGCGTCCGCTCCATTAGCATTCGATTTGACACGCTCATCAGCCTCGCGCTTGGATACAACTGGCAGATCTGCTGTGATAAATATGGCCTTGACTTTGCCTGTAGCAATTCCCAGTCGGAGCACCCTCTCCGTTTCTGCACGAGCCTTGTTGACGTAGACTTGGAAGAAGGCATGGTCAGCAGTGGCGTTGAGGATCTCTTGATGTGGATATGATGCAGGGGTTGCAATGCATTGGATGATCCCACTGTTAGACGCTGCTCTTGCCAACGCGAGCTCACCATCAGGGCCAGCTGTTCTTACTGCGCCAGTGGGTGCAATGAAAATGGGCAGATCTAATTGGCAGCCAAAGAGAGTTGTTTTGGTGTTGACATGCTGGACGTTGCGCATAACGGCTGGACGGAGCCATATCTTCTTGAGTATGGCAAGGTTGGCGTCGCGCGTAATGTTGTCATTAGATCCGCTGCTGATGTAGGCCCAAGACTTTTCTGGCAGTGTTTGGCTGGCTACACGTTCAAAGTCGTGAAGATTGATAATATCGCTCAAGTCCGGCTTGTCAGAAGAAACTGTGTGATGTCTCACGTTAGACAATTTCTAGTAAGGAGGTTGAGTTTGTTAGGTGGTAGACTGACTATTATTAACTTCCTTATCACTGAGGGTATTGGATATGGATACTTGTTTCGACATGACTAAAATATATTGTTCAGTAGACGATGATAGGTATAGAAGTGGATATGATGGAGTGTTAATATGATTCGGAAGATGAGAGCAAACTCGGTATGTTTTTTTAATGGGTGGTTTGAAACGCAAGCGGGAGGGGGCGGTAGAAGACACTAACTGCCGGGAACCTTGCTCAATTGACTACCCCAGATCATAACCTCGGGAAGACCAAGGCAAAACGCGGGGTTGTGTGGGCAATAAACAGGCCCGTTCTATCATCGTCACGGTATCATTCTAGAGTCGACGAATGTCGGATAATAGCCGAGAATCACGGAAAGGATCCGACCAGACAGGTCGGGACTAGCCCAAACTATTGTGTTAAATGGAATGCAAGCCAATTCGTCACGTGAGCAGTGAATGCGATCAACTCAACAAGATCGCATGTCAGTTTCCATCGCATAGGTAAAGAACTAACCGAGGACAAGCTCATCAATCATCGGCCGACAGATGGTTGAGATTGTTTGACATAGCATGATCTCGATTCTAAGTCTGCAACACGTACTGTGTCTGATAGTGGAAATGCTTCGTGCGTGACCTGAGGGACAATCTTCACTAACTAATACTATGAATAAATAATAGTCTCAAGTGTCATGATATTGGCCATTAATTGTTAACTGGACCAAATGCAGCTACCTCTGCGACGTTACTTCTCAACCTTTTCGGCAGTATGCTGCGCTCGGCTATAAGTCATGTCACAATTTCCTCAAACTTTCTTTTGTGCCCCTCAAGCTGAACAGCTACCTCGTATCATTCTCCCCATTTATGTATGACAGTGGAGTTCACCGCGTGTTGTCTTGAAAGGTTCCGAGCCAGCTCAATCCTTGTCGCAACCAATTAAATCAGTCCCCTTAAGACATTTGAACCGAGACCTCTGGAAAGCCTGCGGCTGGAATGCAGATCTTGACATCCACTCTACAACCTGGACGATGCTTCAGTTGGGGGCCATTCATGCCAGATGGAGTAAAAGTCCTATTCTATGCTAGCTTCATGTGCTTATAGATTATTTTTCAGCCTCGGGACCTTTTGATTGGGGGCCATATCAATGCAGGAAGCTGAATAATAAGTCATGTCGGTATGCTGCAAGATATTCATTTGTGATACAGCGGCGCAGAAACATTAGTTGGCGCTGCATATCACAAGTGGAACAACAAGAAACATTACGCTAGTTACACCTTCGTACCACTTCTCTGATCTATAAAAAGCTGGCTGAGTCTGCTTGTCTTCTAGTCTTTTTAACCCCGTTGACATCCTTCATCTTTCCTTTACGACAATTCCCATATCAGGCTTCTGTTCAATACTTTCATCATGCTTTCCAACATCTTCACTACCACTGCGATCGCAGTCTGCGCTGTTCTGGTGGCCCCGGTTCTCGGCAGTCCCATCGATACAATCCCCGATGGCCTCGAATCCCACCTCCAAACCCGGGCTAACGACGTTACGGTCAAGTTCTGGACCACCACTACATGCCACACTTCAAGATCTAGGAAGGGTTTCAACAGCGGTCATTGTATCAATGCTCTAGCTGGCAAAGACCACGCCGTCAGTATGCAAGAACGAAAGAGCACAAAGTGCCATAGTAAGTCGCAGCTGCCTCCTCTAGACTCGACATGGCTGGGCCTCTGCTGACCACCATTTTCCTTCTCAGTGATTCGATATCGAGAGAAGAACTGTCAGGGCTACTCTGAGAAAGGCCTTAACCTCCATGATTGCTTCAACATTGGAGACGAGTGGGAGTCTCTCAAGTTTCGGTGTTAAGCTCAATTGTTTCCGATTGCTTTTATTACCCCGCTGTAACTAGTTGAACAGGTAGTGTCGCATGATATTCTAGTACACCATAAGTTTTGGAATGGAATATAGCTTCTGCGCTTCGGTTCAAATTGGTTGAGTTCCATTAGTCACTATTTCGTTTAGATGAACCATATAGAATCACCCAATCACACCTAAGCATAATTGCATTATTCTATCATATTTAACAAGTCGTTTCACTATAATAGAGAATTGCTACTTCAATTTCAAGATGGCCGAATCCAGAACTCAGTAATGTAATACCAATGTCAATCTCTTCCAATTACAACAGTCCCTACCCCAACTTCTGTCCATTACTATTGATCTCCTATCCATCATGAGCAATACGTTCCTCCATATCTTCACTCTCACTCCCCACGTAGCCCATATTCCTCGGACTGTTCCTAGCCAGCCTTGCTCACTGCAGGCGTTTGGCGAACCCATATTGCCGGTTCAGTAGTAGCTACATCAGCAAGCCATCGTGCCAATAGACTCCTGTTGATTCCCGAAGTGTAACCGGGGGCTGCAACAGGTCCTGCAAATGCTTTGCCTTTTTCACGATCAGCCAACCACGCAGACTTGTCGCTCGTACCACCGAGCCAACCCAGCCGAAAAATAGTCCAGTCCATAGATGTATCATTTAGTTTCTCAAAATACTGTTGAATAGCTAGGATATTGTGGTATGCAGTGTTGACCATGACCTTGATGAGATTGCAAGTGAGAGCGCGGGTGATAGAACTTTGATCGTCGGGTTGGTAGATGGATGTCGTGCCGAGGGCCAGGATTCGAGAAACTTGGTGTTCTTTCATGAGTGACACGATGAGACTATAATAGTCGGCAAATTCAGTTGTCGAACTTGGCTTAGCAGTGCTGGGCCCCAGGAGTGAGATGATGGCCCGGGACTTGGAGATGGCTCTGGAGATGGCGTCTCGCTGGGTCATGTCTCCTTTCACAACCTTTCACCGTTGGTAAGCGATTGGGTAAAGTTCAGATGTTTTCTGGGTGACTCACTTCAAGTAAAGGATCATTAGAGATATCCTCGGGAATTTTCGAAGGGGTTCGGCAGTAAGCTAGGACTGAAAGTTTGCGATGAAGCAACTCTCGAAGAAGGAGAATGCCTGCAGGCCCAGTGGCGCCGAAAACGAGGATCTTGTCACCAGCCATCTTGTGGTTATTGTTAATCTACTGTTAAATGATGAAGTTTTTGTTGCAATATTTTGTCGATGTATGGGAGGATTGGCGTATTAATACTCGTTGAAGCTGAACAATCAGGTCCAACACTTACACAGTTAAATACATCGCGAGCCGAATCTTGCAATGTTTCAAGGTTGATTATTCACAAGGCTACTTTTTCATCATGACAAAGACCTCATTACCAAATCTTCATAACCTATCTGGTTCATGAGCGGACTTGCGGACTTGTGGTGCCCTAGATTTCTTGAATTGGCTAAAGATTAACACTACCGTTGTGCCCAATCTGTTTTGGGGTTAGCTAAGGTTGCGCTATGGCCAATCGGTATTAAAATGCTGCCGAGATCTAAGTGTCAGTCATCCCTGTCCATACCTCAATCTCTCCAGTCATTGTAATAATTTCAGCGACGGTATTATATACGACCCGAAATCATACCACTTACGAGTCAGTTATTGCGCTTTACAGTTATTACCATCGCTAAGTACGTATGGTCACAATTAAAACTGAGTTCTATGTGTCAGTAATACGAATACCCTATAGCCCCACCATTTTTACCATAACAGTAAAATGACAGAGGCGAACAATTTAGTAAATAAATGCTCAACAACAGTGTTTTACATATAACCAAGGTTTTTCCTTTATCGGCTGTAGGAAATTGAAATTAGACAAATGCCATCTCATAATTGATACTAGTTACAGACGGAGCTACATCTTGCTACTGACGCCTTGGCTTTAGGAGTGGATATCCACCAAGTCTACGAAAGAACTCTTCAAACATGTGGTTCTTCAAGTACCCACGGACCTCTGCTCGCAAGTCAGGTTGGTCGACGATTGGCAGTAGACGTTTAAGCCTTTTGTTTGTAGTCTTGGATTATATAGGCTTGCATTCAAACACGCACTAATATTCAGACACATATTAATGCTGCTTGATAAACAAGATCCACGATTTACTGTTAAAACTAGTTCCCGAAGCCACTTGACAAGTCAGATTAGCCACACTTTTTGTTTTATCTTTTTCGCTTATACCTTGAATAACTCCTGACTTTACCAGAAATCTCATGCCGAATTTCACAATCATCGGGCGACTCTTCTCCTTCAATTGATAGCATGTCTATCGACGATTATGAATCTTGTCGTAATTGCGGAATTTGTCGTTTTCTCACCATCACAACCAGTTGACCACGATCTACCACGGGGATTGCTTAAATTTATCTTGGCGGTTTCAGGGAGTTTTTGTAAGATCTTCTCAAGCAGCGTTGAATCTAACTGGATCCCTCAGACCAGTATCCTGGGTATAGAGACAGCTTTAGGGCCAAAAATAATTCGCTAGTTACTGTCTGCAGGGGTCGATCATGGCACAGCCACCATGAAGTATTGGAAACAGGTTCTCTGATTGGTCTATGCACAGCCATGCCTACGGCACTCGCTAAACAAGTCCGTTGGACACGGGAATGCAGGAATTTCTACAGAGTGCTACAGTTACATATACTTTCATATATCAGCTTCCTACAATTCAATTGTGCTTTCTTAAGAATATCAAATTCGAATTGATTAGATTTTAATCGTCACTGCCGTCATTTAAAATATCTATCATGGCGTTGATGCGCTGTATGAACACTACCACCTTTGACCTCCATACCAGCACACAAATCGACTTTAAACAACAAGGCTACGGCATCTTATCCCACCGATGGGGCTCAAGCGAAATTCTATTTGCTCAAATAAGTCAATTTTCCCATGAACTAAGGCAAACCAGAAATCGCCATGCCTTGCCGCAACTCGACAAAATACTAGGCGCTTGTATCACTGCTCGCCAACAGGGTTTGCAGTGGATGTGGATCGACAACTGCTGCATCAACAAATCAGACAATAGCGAGTTATCCGAGTCTATAAACTCCATGTTTAAATGGTACAGAGAGGCAGTTGTGTGCTTGACATATTTATCCGACGTCCGCAAGACAGTTGGCTCGCCTATCTTCCAAAGCTATGAGACTGGCGAGACATCGAAGTGGTTCTCCCGTGGATGGACATTGCAAGAACTCCTCGCACCGTCGAATTTACTTTTCTATGACACAGACTGGACCTATTTAGGATCTAAAATCGATTTGGCCCAGTCAATTGAGGATATTACTGGCATTGCGGCGCAGTATCTCAACGGTGAGAAGGACTTCCGCACGGCCTGCATCGCAGCCAAGATGAGCTGGGCATCACGTCGTGAGACAACAAAAGAAGAGGATTTGGCATATTGCCTGTTTGGAATTTTCAATCTCCAATTATCTATCCAATACGGAGAAGGCAAAGCCGCTTTCATCAGAGTTCAAGATGCTCTGATAGCCAAGAATGACGAATCATTATTCGCATGGAGGATGCCTCTTGAAGGACCAGGATCTGGTCTTGAGATAATACCGGACAACACAGTAGACCTCGGTCCCGAAGAATGGGGTCTTCTAGCCCCCTCGGCAAAATGGTATGAGCACTGTGGAAACATGACGACACAACACAAAAAGTCCGTGATGAGACAACGAGGAGGATTTACCCGAACGCCACAGGGTATAAGTGGGCCAATCGGCAAGCGGAATCACTTTGTAGCCGCATTTCTGACCGGGTTTACCATTGTCGGAGCAATCCCGTTCCAGATATGGCTGGCTGTACGACAGCGAACGACACTAAAGTATACACTCAACTGCTGGGAGCCAAATGAGGCAGGAGACATGAGGGCGGTCAGGTTACATTTACGGCCTGTTCGGAAGGACCCTCCAATGTGGATCAGAACTGCCAGTCGTGGATACGATCTGGTTAAAGACGCACCAGCAACTGATTATTCGGCTGTGGGGACGGTTTGGCAACCCCAAGTATATTGAGCATCCTTGGTTGACCAGGGTTCTCGGAACCGCTTCAATCTGATTGGATAATCCCAACTTGCAAGTATGTATATCATATATCATACTTCTCAGCGATAGATCAATCCTTGAGTACCCAGCAATACCCATATGAAAACACATTGTTAAACCTTTTCACAGCCATCCTTTACTCATAGTTTGCCTCACGTACTTTCTAGTGTTTTCAAACTAATCTTATTCCGAGCATTGTCTCTCTGCTTTGTTCCTAGGCTACGCTTGAGAATAAGAGCATGTTAGAGCTTTCGATGCCGTTTAGGTATAGCGCACTAGATTACGTTTCATCAGCTGCGAGACCGTCTACGATTCCATTTCTCTACTTTAATTGCAGCTTGGTGAAATCCACCGGGATCCCCATGTGGGTGAATAGACAGATGTGATAGGTTGTGCGACATATGCACACTCTGTCCTTGTGTATCTACTTGTCCACAACATTTATGACCACCTGTGATACCTCGGATCGCTGTCCAGAATATTAATAATGGCCCATACCCATGAATGTGCATGCCTAGTCAAACATATACATGTCAAGCAAGGTGAAATCCATTCAAGTCTGGGCAGCCTGCATTGCACTCTTTCCTTGTTCAATATGATGTGGCGGCTCTGAAGAGTCAGTCTAGTAACTCGTTCATTCATTAATAGCTTCTCTCTAAAAGATTTTAACCTTTGTTAATGAAGCAAACCAAAGATAACAAATATGGCCAGCCATGAATAGATACTTATAGCAGCTTTCGCAAACTTTAGTAAAGGGAAACGAACCATCGAATTAATACTGGAAAACATAACGCTGATGTGAAATTCTATCTGCGCCATTTTTGAAAAGCCCCAGCTGTATCTACTTGTGGCAAGAGGAAGTGAAATGCTTCCTCTAGATACATTATCCTGGAAGCTCGTATTTGAAGACCGTGGAGCTTAGAACCCAGGGCTACTTCAACGGCAACCTGGAACATCAGCCAAGACACACAATTAACTATGTGAGGATGCAACGTCAGTTGCCAGTTAGGTATCTCTTATTGGATGAATAAGATCTAGGAGAATAGAAAGTGCCGTTCCACATTTGCCCTACGGAGGTTTATCCTTAAACAGGAACCCTTGAGAGGTGTAATTGAAGACTAGCTAGTTATTCTGTCTGAAGGATTCCTGGGCTTAGATCATAAAGGCAAGTATAATATCCGGAGGATTCTGGACTAATAGCAATAAGGCAGGTTTTGAATATTGACCTATGTAAAGCAAGCTCGCTTAATTTACAATGGATATTCGGGTTAAGTAATTATGGGTAAAATCCACAACTTGAACGGCAAAGCAAAGACTTGACCAGGTTACTATAAGTGGGGGCCAAGATTCTCTTATGAGGACCATATACGATGAATAGAGATTCTGAGGGCCTCAACAATAGCTATAAATGAGAAGCCATTTCCCAGTGAAATATTCTTCTCGTCATTCAGACTTCAGTTCACAGTTCTTCTCTCTTTCAAGAACTCAACATGCATTTCCCATCAGTCACCGCCGTTGTCCTTGCCACTCTGTGCACTGGCACTCAGGCATGGCAAAGTAAGACTCCTCTATGAGAGGTTGTGTTTATAACGAACTAACAATCTGGACACAGTCACTGCCTACAACAATGTCAACAACTGTAACGCCAATCGCGACAGCTCATACCGCATCTACTCAGGTGCTACCAATAACAACGCCTGTATGACCATCGACGGGAACATGCCTGGCAGCAGCTGCCGTCAGTATTGGAACGGTGGTTCCAACAATGGCGGTTGTTCTGGCACTTTGACAGCTCGTTCTATCCTGCAGGAAGCTGGAAGATGTGTTGTCTATGACCAAGCCAACTGCCAGGGCAGATACCAAGACAGCGGTAATCTCAACGGCAGGTCATGCGCTTCTCTGGAGCGCTACAACTGGGGTCCCATCCGCTCCTTCTGGTGCAGTGGCTGTAAGTTCCTCGATAAATTATGTTCCAATATCTATGCTGACACACTCTTCCAGAAACAACATGTCAATCCTCGATTGACCTTGGGTGATATTAGAGAGGAGGGTAGGGGTCAGATCAGAGTATCATCTATGGGCTTGGACGGAAATGTTACAATATTGGCTTCTTTACTCTACCTAGTTATGAATATAGAAAACCATATTGTCAAGTGAATCTTTGTCTCTTCGTTACTTGCATCATTTACTTCCACGAACCGCCAAGCATCATCCCAATTTAAAAGTATTCTGTCATCTAGATAGAATCACTACCAATATACATATACATTCACATTACCACTAGATAAAACTTAGATGACCAGTTATGAATGAGACTTCTGTGGGTGGAAGAAATATCGACCAATGAAAGTAGGCCATGTCTTCGCACTGCTATAAGAAGCAATTGATATTCAATCTCGATTGAGTTATGGATAGAAATAAGACTTTTTTCAGCTCGCGACGTTTTAGTCTGCCTGCATAGGCAGCCAGAGCGGGGAAAGGCATCGAGAACGATCTGTCTCAGCCAAGACGTCGCATTAACGCAAAACGGTCTGACTGTTATTTGCTGATGGGGTGCTATGCCTTTAAAGCGCGGAGGGTTATGTTGATAGAAGGTGCAATTCGTTGAATATCCCTCGTCGATCTTGATTGAGTGTGCATCCTGAGACAAGCCAAAGTTGATCGTGGCAAGCTGAACCTCCAATGTGGTAAGCAGATTATTGCGGCTGACCGAAAGTACTCAAAAGGTGAAGGCAACTTCCGGTACAAAGCGGAGGTTTTGCAACAAAATCCCTAATATAAAACCCCACAGGTTTGTCCAAACAAGTCAGAAATACAACAGACAAGTTTACTACTGCAATCAAATTATCATACCACCTATCAGAATATCGTTTTCTATTCTTCAAACTGGCTGAACCAATTCGTCCTTGGTGCGGAGATATCAACAAACGCGCCGCTGCAGCTCTATCATCCGTCGGAATCAATCCTGCCGCTACCATGGATACCAACACCTCTGCCACAGGTTCTGAACTTCCCAAGTACTCCTGCCGTACCCAAGAGGAAACGGATCCAAGCTTTGGTCCCGCTCCTATCTCCAATCTCGCGGGTACTACTGGTGACAATGCACCTGATAAGCCCGATTCCCTCGTCCTCGGTTTCGGACCCATCATACCACGCTGGGACGTCACACCATCCAATGGAACAAACCTCCAGTACTTTTTGAGAGTGGACACTTTTCCAGATGAAGACAAGGGAAAGGTTGCAGCCAGAGAATTCCAAGCTGCTGCTGATTCCTGGGCCAAACTCAAAATCGGCCTCACCTTTTCTCAAACAACTGATCGAGAGAAGGCAAACTTCTACCTCGTGTATCAAGCCAACACGGAGTTTGATGCGGGATCTCTAGCTCAGGCATTCTTCCCGCACGAGGTTGATCAGGATGTGATTGTTTTCTCGGATGCCTTCAAGGGGAGTAACACATCTATCTTGAAAGAGATCTTCCAGCATGAAATCGGTCACATCCTCGGTCTTCGACATGAATTTGCCATTGTCGGTGATGACATGGGCAACAGACCCGAGGGGTTTGGTGCTGAGCAGTTCTTGGCCAAGAACCCCAAATCAGTCATGGGCTACAACATACCCCCCAAGATTCAAGATAGCGATCGCACTCAAACTGTTGAGTTCTACAAGTTGGCCAATGGATTTATGATTGGCACCAGCCCTGTTACGGATTTTCAGCCCAAGATTCGCAGGAAGGACCGATAGATGCTACAGCAAGGTAGTGGTGATTGAAGTTTTCATGCGAGGTGCGATGGAATCCTCTAAGATTGTTTCTTTCCTACCCTAGTCCGTATTGAAATACAAATTAAATACCACTATTGAATCCTCTTATCCTTATTAGTTCCCTATGTGTTCATGTTAGTTCTTCAATTGGCTTTGCAGACCTGATTAAGTAAGCTGTGCGTTATTGGCGCGCCGTCGACTTTACTGATGATGGAGAAATTACACTCCAGGTCGACTAGTATTTTTGCTGTAGCTGTTTCATTCTCCATATTGATTGTGATGGAGGAAAGCTGCAAAACAATAAGGTTAATTCGATGGAATCGTACGTGTTTGTCCCATCAAAGGAAATACAAAAGGAATAAGATTAGATCAAACCAGATTAGGTATGGACGCGGCTAGAATGGAAAGCACTTTAGTTGTCTGACCTCGGTTAACCTTTCCGAAACAGACCTTCGTTATTGCATGTATCACATGACGTGCTATACGAACGGCAGGATAACTTGAACAGCTCGAGAATCTTTCAGCCGGGTTTCTAGGGCGCCACAACGGGTTCCGCGATTCATACAGTTAACGCACTTTACCGGAACGAAAATACCGACTGGGCGTTACGCTCTAACTGGAAGCTGATTGGGATCAACGGCTACCGAGACCAAGGCTTGTCTAGCGTTCAAATATCGGACAGAGAAGTGTCTAGAGCTCGCATACATGAATGGGCAGAGCTTAGCGCAGAAAGGAGGTCCAGAGACAATCTTCAAGCAATCCACCTACCTCTATACGGTCTATATGGCATGACTGCAGTACCCATTACAACTTCTGGAAAATATATTCGGCTCGTGATGAGGTTAGCGCGGCTCATTTATCCTCCACATCCAGACAGTTCGTTCTAAACCAGAATTTTATCCGCAACGTTCTTGCAACTAGGCGCTTTTGATCAGTAGCTTGACGATGTGGCTTGGTCCGGGCCCGCACCACTAAGCTTAGACCGAATCTACCGATTGGACTATTTACTAGCTTGCGATGAAACGTTTGGTGCAATTTATTACAGTTCGTTAGCTACAAATGATACTGAAAAGGGGGATTACAGTGTGCAATCACTACAGTGTAAATTTCAATGACAGCTTACACACAGTACTAAACAGCGGAAAGGCTGAGACACGCATTTAATTGTCTTGAATGATGTCGTGCTGTGATGATTTCTGAAAGTTTGAAAGAAGAAAAGAACCCAAGGTATTTAATTTTATCTCTGAGATGGGAAATGACTGATCACTTAAATCGATCTCAATTTTCTCCGTAAAGATCCAGATTCCCGGTGTCCGATCGCCGGGACTGCATGACTCGGCCACCTACGGGGGTAGAATCCGATTTCCTTCGGCTGGCTAAACGCTAGCTGCACAATTTGGTTGAAAATCACTAGCAGGGAATGTTTTACATAATAGTTATGAAGCACTTTCTCGTCGTGATTTAATCAAGACAATTCGAAATCCCAGCCTCATGAAGTGACTACAGCATTTTATAACTCGAAAAGTATTCTCGGGAGGACAGAAAATAGGTGACGCGAAGGTGCATGGGATCTTCATGTGGCTTGTTTTCGATTCTCTCTAGAGTACCCAGCGTGGCAATCCCGTCCAGAATCACTTCACTTTGATTGGAAGCATTAGTTTCAGACCTATCTACTCCAGGATTAGCCTCTAGACTACAGCGGATGCTCCAATCTTACCGTGGAGACGACATTGTTAGTAAACCACTACGGAACACTCTTGTATTAGTGCATCCTCATGGAAAAGAGTCTAGGGGTGTTTCGCACTGCATAAAGGATGTCTCGTTCCCCGGTTCCAGGACGGAGAAAGATATCCTGCTATCCACATATTTCTTTCCTTTTGTCTTATTTTGCGAAACATGCCTGTCACCGAACACAGGCTGTCCTTCCTTATTGAGGCTTGGACCCTCTATGCCATTGGCACGTCCATCATCTTTGCCCGATTTGCAGTACGCTTCAAGACTGTCGGAATCCGTGGACTACAGGGCGATGACTTCTTCTCCATTCTTGTCTTGCTGTTCTATACAGTGGACGCAATTACAGTGCATTTAATTTGTATGCATATCAGCAGCTCTCACGACAACATGCGCTGACGCTTTCTAGATTTCCTGGGGACGAATATCGAAGGCGGAGCAGCAGCGCAGACACACAGTACGTCGATTCGATCAAAATAAGGAGTCCAAGAATGGGAACTAATGGTTGTTAAGCATTGACCGACGATGAGCTCGATCAGTATATCAGAGGTGGCAAACTACAACTTGCAGCCTGGTATGCCTACACGGCACTGATTTGGTCCCTTAAGGGCACCATGCTTTGCTTCTTTTCTCGTATGACGATTGGTACATGGCACAATGTTTTTGTCAAAACAGTCTCTATTATCTCCATTGTCTCATACGCCGCCGTATTCCTTACAGTATGTGTTATAACCATAACGTCGGAATGTTTGCTGACAGGATTCCAGATAACCTTTGGATGCTTTCCTTATCACAAGAACTGGCAGTAAGTTTAGATTCCTTCCGATATATACTCGCTTTTCTAACCTATTACAGGGTTCTGCCACCGCCTGGATGTACGTTCTATCATGTCTCGTATTTGGAAAGGAACTAACACACTACAGCACAATGCACCTTGAAGATGCAGAACTTCTTGGTCACAACTGTACTGAACGTCTTGTGAGTTATTGCCGTAAGGGAAAAAGTCTCGACCGCTAACCTTTCTAGGACTGACGGTCTCATTCTCTGTATTCCCTTGCCTCTACTCTGGAAACTTCAGGTCCCTCTACGCAAGTAAGTGTTGTAGTTGACCTCCTATTGTAGTTGAGCTATGCTGACAAAATGTAGGAAACTCGTTGTCGGACTTCTTCTCTCTTCGGGCGCATTCGTCATCGCAGCAGCCATTACTCGCGTCGTCCTCACCCTTTCCGCCAATCCGTCCGCTCTTACAATCAACTCATGGGGTGTACGCGAAACCATCGTCGGAATCCTCACAGTCAACATCCCTATCCTGCGACCATTGTTCTCCAAGGCGTTTTGGACTGGACAGTCTATCACCAACGTCAGCTCTTCATACCAAACAACAAGCCGAACCCGAGGTACTCGTGGCAACGGAACTACAGACTTGGGCCCTTACGAGCTTACACCAAGTATCAACGAAGGAGGCAAGCCAAGCGACCGAGGGAGCCAGGATTCTATCATACCGAGGAATATAAAACTCGCCGATATCGTTGTCTCCAAGACATACAATGTCACACACGACAATAACGTTGACAATGGATCGTGGTACGGTGATCAGAACGGAGCATCCAAGGCTTCTGTGCACGCCGAATCACATGTATAATAGTATTTTCCCTTATTTGATGTCACAGTAATATTAGTGATAAGATACCTATACAGATAAAATAGAGGAGAGATGTTATTGTCAAACTCCTCCCACTTGTAAGCACAGTCAATTAAAAATTACAATCTTGCCAGGCTAGGGGTATAAGCCTAATGAAGTTATCATGAAACTCTCTGAGAAAGGTTATGTTAAAAAGGCATGTAAGTTATTCAAGGCGGCTCGATGATGATTTAAAAAAAGATGAAAGCCTTCAGTCAATACAATATACCTAGTAATAGACATATAAAACCACATTGTCAAATAATTCTGTGTCTTTCTCATTCTTCGCATCCCGCTTCGTTCCTATAGCTTCCGTCATATACTTCCAGGCCTCATCAAGCAATTCTTTGGCCTCATCATCTTTACCCATCTTTTCCTTGACGAGAGACATATAAAACACAGATCGTGCCTTCTCTCTAGTCGCCATGAAGGACTGTTTGAAGATGTTGATAGCGTGTTCCAAAGTCTCAGAAGCTCCATCAAAGTCACCAGTCTGATAGAGAAGCACGCCAATTTTATGCAGCGAGATAGCCGTGACAAACTGTTCACCACAGACCTGCTGTCGGATTCGGAGAGCCCGTCTATGGAACTCAAAACCTCGGTCTATGTTTTGAGCACTTCCTGGGCTATCCTTGAGTGCAAGAGCAAGATAGGAGTTTCCGATGCCGTACAGGAACAGTGCACCTCGCTGCGAGTTCTCAACGATGAGACCATCAGCGAGTTCGTCGCCGTACTCAAACTGCAGCTTGATGGATTCTTCTGGGAGTCCCATCTGAGTGTATAGACGTGATAGGTTGTGAGATATATGCACACTCCAGTCTTTGTATGTATGCTTGTCCTTCACGCCTTTCATGACCACTAGTCCCTCCTTGAAAAGCTCTTCAGCACGATCATACTGGCCCATGCCCGTACATGCGCACCCCCAGTCCGAAAGAGATATGGCTAAAAGCCAGGTGTGAGTTCCTTCGGTCTCTGCTGCCTCCTTTTGCTCCTTCTCGTAGTTGGCTCGGTAAATTGTTACGACCTTAGAGAACCAATCGGCGGACTCTTCCAGTCTATCAGCCTCCAAACAAGTGCATCCGTAGGCAGTCATCAGTTTGGGGAACCAGGGGTCTGTGTCTCCGTTCTGAGCGCAGATTGATCTTGCTGTCTCTAGTAGAGGGAAGGCAAACTCAGATAGTCGTCTCTCAAATAAGTACCAAGAGGCGTGGAAGAAGAGTTGAATGAAGCCACTGGGAGGGTTAAGATATGAAGCATCTCTGCATCTGGCCTCCAGAGCAATTACATGTGGGAGATACAAGGAACACAAGGGCCAAAACGCATTCATCCTGAAGGGATTCTCCTTGTTGACTGGCCAGACCGCGAGTAGCATAGTTAACGCATCGGCTAGCAGATCGGCTTGTTCCTCCTCGCTCAGCTGGTGGAAAACTGTCTCTTGTACTAATCGGTGGACTGTTAGGCTTCTTGCTTTCGTGCTGGGTTGCCCTGCCACAGCCCCATACTCGGATTTGGTGATTAAACTTCGGGAGATGAGTTCTTGCACCGCAGTGTGATAGGTAAATCCAGGCTGGAGAAATGAAAGGGCTGGCAATTTTGACTTTTTGGCAGCATCCCAAAACAGAGATTCAGGAACACCATCGGGGTCGAAGTATGACATGAGACGGAGTAGCTTTAATGCATTTTTGCCAAGCATTACGATGGACACTCGCCACACAGTCGCGAGAGAATACTCATAGAAAAGGTTCGGAGATGACGTCTCCATGTCGGATATCCCCCCAGTTAAAGATACAGTTGAAGACACTTTATTACTCTCTGGTAGGGTAGATTAAGATGACGGGTCCGCACATAATCCAGATCAATTGCATAAATTCAGACTCTAGATTTGGCCCTGCTTTAATTTAACGTTATAAATTACCCTAATAAAACCCTAGATTAACCTTCAATTCTACCCTATTTTCTAGTTACCTCTATATATAGCACCTTTATAGTCTTATATTAATAACCTTAACCCTTCGGTTAAAGATATTAATAATATAAGTAATCTACTTTATTAGGCAGATTAGCTACTATTAGATATACCCTATATCTATAGCCGCAAGGAAATCTTCCTCCTTAGCCCCTAGTTCCTTGCCTAACTCTAGCTTCTTATATAGCCTTATTAAGGCACCTAGCTCTTTATAAAAATAATATCTCTTAGCCTCTTTTTTCTTTAATAAAAGTAAAAGAATTTAATAATTAAAGGCAGCTAGCCTAATAGTATTATTATAGTTAGAAAGGTTAAAATCCTAGCCTATTAAAAAGGCCTTCTTTATAAGACTAGAATCCCTTAATAATAGTATTATAATAGCCTTAATAGCCTTAGGCTTAAGGTTATAATTATTATTATAATAAAAGTCTATTCCTTCTATTAAGCTTTAATAGTATATATAATTTAGCTAGATAACTAGGGGATAAATATACTATATCTATAATATAATTAATATTATAAATTAAAGGGAATTATAATTAATTAACTATATAAATTTTAATAGATTAATAATTATAGGAAGAAAAAATAGCTATTATATATATAGCTTAAAAGCTTCTTTTATATAACCCTTATTATAGAGTTTAGTTATTACTTTAATATATATATTCTTAATAGGAAATTTAATTATTAAAAAAACCTTATTTTAAAATAATAAGTTTTTAATCTATATAGATATTTTATTAAATATTAGAGTTATTAAGAGGCTTAGACTTATATTTACTTGCATTTACTAGTAAAGTATAGAAATTAATAAATGTCGGATATCCCCTTATTAGCTTGATGAGATAAATGATAGAGTTCTTGGAACTCTTCCAAGGTGCAGTTGCATTCGAGAATAAAACTGGAAACTTGGACGATAGCCAGTGGCAGGTATCCTGGTATGTATTAGCTATCATAAATGGCACACGAGCTAGAATGGGCTTTACCTAGTTCTTTAATTATCTCCGAGATCTTTTCCTTATTGTGCGTGTCTGAACTGTGGATATTCGATCCACGCGACGTCAACAGAGTGACAAATAGCGTTTCTCCTTCCGAAGATGTCAGAGGAGAGATGAGTATTCCAGAATCTGCGATCCTTGTAGCGGCTGGGTTTCGACTCGTGATGATGATAGCACCTCGGTTACCCGGTGGCCAGAATGGCTTCAATACTTTGAGATCGTCTGCATTGTCAAATACCAGTAACCACTCAACGTCAGACTCACTCAGCCAAGTTTTAAGAACCGTAGAAATAGCATCAGCGTCTTTTTGTGAGTCCTCGGGCTCAATATGCAGACGCTTGGCTGCAGCGGCATACGACTCAGCAAGCTTTTGTTTATTATCAGCTTGCATCCAAAGGACAATTGGGTAGCGATCGAGGTTGTCATAAGTGAACTTGAGAGCAATCTGAGTCTTGCCTACTCCTCCGAGACCGGAAATTGCAAATGAAGCGCGCTTTTGTCGTGAAACAATCAGATGAGCTTTCAGCTTGTCTAGAGTCTCTTTGCGGCCGTGGAAGAGAGGGTTGGCCGAGTAAGGAATTACATGGCATGGGGTGGGGGATCTCGATTGTGGTTGATTCTGGATTTTCAAGTCTTGTAGGATTTCCCTGATTTCAGAATGCCGCTTCTTGTGAATAAGAAGGTTTGCGGCCTCAATCTGCTTCTCTACAACTTGTTTCTGATCCTGAATTGCGGTACCTGCTTTTGATAGCGCAATCGGTGCTGCTTCTATGCCGAGTTTGTGCGTCCCTTTATAATGTTAGCTTCTTCACATTCGAAGTGGCAATGCAACATACAGCGAGAAGATTGCTTCGTTTGTTCTAAAGCAGCCAAAAGAAACGTAATGACCCGAGAGTAAAACTCAACGATGCCACTTTCGACATCTCTCATTTCGGCAAAGACGTCATGGTAGGTGCCAAAATGTGGTACGGAAGAAGAGATACACTGCATAGTTTGATCAAAGATTTTCAGCGTCTCTGAGTTGACATTTTTGCGCTTGTTCAAGTCAGTCATGGTTCTCTTGAAGCTGGTATATAAATACCTCATTGAGGAGATAGACGCTGATCCAAATTGTAGTAGATACTTCCGGAAGCCATGAAGTAAATGTTGAGAGGAGCTGGATCAAATTTTTGATGTTGCTGATTGCCTCGGGCGACAGCGCAGCCTTGGCCGTTGACGGTCTACCTACCTTCCCGGGTGGAGGTTGTGTTAAAGCATTGACGATCTTCTCGATATCCTCAGGCTTTTGCTTGGCAAAAATAGCACGATCCTCGTTACTGAGATTTTGCTTGTAGTTTGCCACGGCTTGAAGCCATAGCTTTTGATGTTCTTGGTTACTCATTGCGATATGTTGTCGCGTTTGAGGTAACCAGATCGTTAAATACGATGCCGGTTCCGCTTGAAAAAGAGATTGCTTGTGAAATAATGCTTGGGGCACTCGACTGTAGATATGGATGACAGTGATGTGTTACTTTTCAGCTTACAGATTAGTTGTCAACAGGCAACAGATCAATCCAAATTTACTGCAATAGAATATGGATACAAATGGTTGGTAGTCTATGAATGTCATACATCGGTGACTTACAGGGTAACAGTTGGCGGGGTATAAGAACCTACCTGACAGACAAGAGGATGAGGCTCAAGTGGACCTACTGTCCTTGGTTCCTACATCTGACAAGAAATGGGTGGCCTATTGATTCTGCATTAGCGTTGATTTAGAAGAAGGTCAAGCTGAGAGAGTACATGTACATCAGCGTCTTTTGCCGCTGTAACCGGGCGTAAGTACTGCTGCACGCTGCTTAATAGGCAACAGGACAAGGCGGGGCCGTGGCACGATGCGGGCAATGGTCCAGTAATGTTACGTGAATATGGCAGGGATTTATATCCGATGACCCTGTCCACTGTGTCCAAGCTTCCTGTTGTCGTCCCCGCTTCACCGGTGGTTACAAAATCACAAAGCTTTGCTGCAATCCTTCCATCCATGCAGTTATTGTCACTTCTAGTACGTGGTATCTTATGTGCATTAAGCTTGTCACAGCATGGGAGGAATGGCCTGTGTCATATCATGTTCCAATGCTTCTGTATGCAGGCCATCAGACCTATGATCAAGTACCGCACACGCCACAAACTTGCCATTTACGTGACCATCCTCTCATAACTTGTCGAAATGTAGCGGCTCGATACCACCCTGCATGGCCCACGAAACATCCACAATCTCTTGTGACTTCTCCTTCCGGCTGAAAGCCAAAACAAATTGATCCCACTGAAACCAATCAATAAATTCTCTCAAGATAAGCTCTTCGCGTGAGGCTGGCAGAAAGCCTAGCTTATCCCCCGCAAAGTGTGTGAGCTTATGCTGTTGAGATGGTACGTCATTGAAGGTCAGTCTCAGGACTCCATCCTTGTCCTTTCTGATATCCAACGTCATCTTCAAACCTGTGTTGTGATACCTGCCAATGTAGTCTTCCAATGGAGCCTCATTCGACGACTCATGTTTCTTGCGCTCTTCATCGCGATGGTGTTCGAATTCTGCAGCAAGACGGTCGTATCTTTCGTATTCTGTCTTGGCTCTCGCCTTTGATGCTTCTGCAAAGTCAACGCGTGGTTGAAGATCAAACATGGCCTGTGCAAGAGCTTGTGCACTCCAATCAGGCCCATCACCGAGTCCGTATGAGTTTCCCAAAGCGACGATGGCCGAATTTGTTTCCGGGAATAGATAGAATGATGTCAAGTATCCAGATTGACCTCCATTGTGATACAAAACCAACCGAGGCTGTGACGTTCGACCAATGACATGCTCACGCTGAGGGCCGTTGAGAGAGATCATACCCAATTCTGTAGAGGGGATTGTGGCACGGGCAAAGCCGAGCCCATATGTGTTTTCCCCAATGGAACATGTGGTAATGTTGGTTTTGTGCGAGACAATTGTCGATACTTGCTTGAGGGGCGTTTCAATGTCACTGTGCATGGCTTTCAGGAGAGCCTTGGCCCATTTCATCATGTCTGTAACACATGACCAGACAGCCCCAGCGGGCCCCATCAGAGAATCATCAGAAGCCATGTCGACAGGTTTCTGCTTGTGGAGCGAATAATCGTCAAGAACAACATGAGGTGCCGCATAGTTATCATCCAGTAACTTCGTGCGGTTTGTTTTTGTGCGGCTCAAGTCCAGCGGGTCGAGGATCTTCTCCTTTAGGTATTCATACCATGGACGTCCAGACTGCTTTTCGATAACCGCACCAGCCACAGCAAACATGTAGTTGTTGTAGTGAAAACCACAGCGAAGGTCGTGAACAGGAGGCAGATAGCTGACAACGTCAAGCAAATCTTCCCTTTTCAGAAGGTATTCGCATTCCACGCCAAGCCAGGTGAGGTCCAAGTGCGCAAGCCCCGTATTGTGGGAAAGGGCATCCTGAACTGTTGCTCTTTGACCGATAACAGGGTCAATGTTGTTCTTGAAAGGGATGTATGACTGCATTGGTTCATTCCATTTCAGCTTCCTTTCATGGACTAGCAATCCGCAGCATGAAGCAGTGAATGCCTTGGAAACGGAGCATAACAGGTAGTTGGTGTCTGAATTGGCGGATTGCCCTGATTCCACGTCTCTGACACCTCTACTGCGTGTGTAGATGACCTCTCCTTGGTGAAGAACTCCAATGCTAATAGAGGCTGTACGAGTATTGTCCTGGATTGTATCGAGGATTGGAGCCAGGGCGGAGATCCTAATTTCTGTGTCAGCGGCCCTGAATAATTATTGTGACGAAGTGAATAACCTCGATTTCACGGCCTCGATTGACAAGTCCAGACTCATTGTTGATCAAAGGTAGCAAATATTGACTTGATAAGTGCAAAATAACAATACAGGGTCAGTGCCAAAAGATGTATTTTTGAACATCACATAATCTTGTAATGACGAGACTCACCGGGCGTTTTCAGGAACGGGATCAATGATTGGCTCAGTTTTGTTTCCCCTCACGGTGTGCTTTTTACGGAAGGGTTGACTCATCTTTCGCGGGTAGAGTCAGCGAGTTTCGTTTTCCAGAGCCAGAGCCTGTTCTTACCCATGTCTGCATGGCATCAAAAGAGGGGAAATGTCGAGGTTGGGTGTGGTTGCATGAAAGATACCCTGCCTGTACGGCTTCGACTCGAGGATGGTACCAAACCGCCCAACGCTCGTTGCTCATTCATGCGGCAACCAATACGGAAGAAACAAGTCTAAGTGGAGGAGAATAACCTTACTATAGAATTTATGGCATATGATTCTGTGAATGAAAGCTGATAACGCCCTATAAAAAGCTGGTTAGAGTGTTCTGTTGTGTTGCCGGATAATAAGCCAAATCAATTGAAACCTCTCAAGATGGAGAAGCCACAAAGTGTACAAGCCGCCATTGCGTACATGAAGCCCGACGATGAGCTTTTTAGCAAGGAAAAGCCTTACGTGTCGCTCGTTCCCTTTCTTGCAAAAGGCGCCAATTTCACAAACACAGTAGTCGATGAGCACATGATGGAAATAACAAACGTCCGCGGCAGGGAGTCAGAGTTTGATCTGGACAAAAACGGATTTGCCTATGTCCCTTACAAACCAAAAGAAACGCCTGGACACGACGTTCAGAGCCCCGACCATCCTTACATGAGAGAGATATCCGAATTCTTGAGAAATTATCTGGGGGCTACAGAGGTGACACCATATGACGCAAATGCAAGCTATGATCAAACATCACTCGCCTACAATGACTGTAAACTAACGTCAGGTAGACGAGGAAAGTCGGCGATCCCCAGTTTCTACAGGCATCGTTGTATGCCCATGTTGGTATGTACCTTATCAATCATCTAGTTGAACATGTTTTCTCACATATCTACAGATCATTCCATTCCCAACTGTAAATGGAGAGTCCAGCAGTTGATGGCCGAGAAAAAGAAAGAAATGCCCAAGCGATGGGAGTTGATCAAGTAAGGCCTACTTCAAAACACCAGCATGATGTAATGTAAATTAATATCAACAGCATCTGGGTGCCCATCAAGGGACCAGTCCGAGGTTCACCTCTTGCAGTTTGTGACTACCAAACCGTCCTTCGAGATGACCTTGTCGCTGTAGACTCCGTCTTTCCGCATCGGGTTATGGAAGTTTACCACGTGAAGCACAACCCTTCTCATCGATGGTACTACATGGAGGAGCAAGATATCGATGACTTACTCATTCTCAAGTCGTGGGATAGTGAGGAGGACAAAGCATGCTGTGAGTTGGCCCCGGCTACATATATAGAGCTGTTGCTAACTGATCTGACCAGGTTGTATACATACTGCTATCATTCCAGACCCCCAGGTCAAGACGATTCGGGAAAGCATTGAGATTAGGTTTATTGTCGAGTATTGAAAGTAGATCTTTATGGCATGGATTTTAGTAACAATTGGAGAATATTCATTCACACAAATAAAGTACAATTTACTCTGCAATCGATTCAATTTGATACTATCGTGAATTTCAACAACCAGGTTTGGAAACGAGTGACATCAACAGTTGCTTCCATCTTAAGAACCAGTCATGTGTCGAAAGTTGTCAACTCCAAACTCAACACTCCACCTGAGCCACGGCTTCTCAAAAGGTTTGTCTTCAGTTGGCTGCCATCCAGTCCATGGACGGTTGTTGCACTCGTTCTCTGCGGCGAGGAATTTCTTCCAAGGCTGTTCGCGACCGTCGGTCAGATCCGGCCCAGCACCTTGAAGGTCCTGGGGCAGAGAGGCGACAGGCTCCTTGCTGTTGCTTGAAGACATGTTTTTATCGTGAATGAACTGTAGTCGGTTAGTAAGAATTTTTATATGGCTCCTCCGCCAGTATCGTACCTTTTTTCAATGATGTTGTGTGATGTTGACCTAAGGAACACAAAGCCTGAGGGACGCAGAGATCATATTTGTACAGGATTCTGTATACACGTCAACAACAATCACACGTGAACAAACTCATCCTAATGCCTTATGAGGCTCTGAAAGTATTGTTGCATGGAACTCACAAAGGTGTGTCAGAAGACCATTGCCATCCCCGCATCTTGCAGCTTATCCACACACCGAGGATATGAAAGGGTGCACATGTAACGTGTTTTGCTTCATTGAACTACAAAAGGGATAGGTTTAACCCATGAACCTCTGTTGAGGACGTCAATTACCTCCCTATCTTCAAACACTAAAGCCACTAGCCATGGTACCTCTAGCGCCGATCCTTTTGCCAGGAAAGACACCTATCCCACACTTCGTTTACGGCACAGCATGGAAGTGGGACAAGACTGCGGACAATGTATTGGAGGCTCTTCATGCAGGCTTCCGTGCTATTGACACAGCACCCCAGAGTCAGAATTACAATGAGGCTCTGGTAGGCAAAGCACTCAGTACTTGGTTGACATTACATCCTGAGGAGGATGCGCCGGAGCGGAGAATCTTCCTCCAATCCAAGTTCACTGACGCGAGAGGATACAAGGATTTTCCCAAACCATTCGAAGACAATGATTCGCCCTCGGTGCAGGTCGAGAAAAGCCTCAATCAAACCCTTGCTTATCTGGGCCGTGGAGATGCGGGTCAGCAGCCACTTGATGCCCTCTTGCTGCATTCCCCGCTCGAGACCATCGACGAGACAATGGTGTATTGGGCGGCCATGGAGGCCCATGTTCCCAGCCGAGTTTCTTATCTTGGCATATGCAATGTGTCTTTGCCCACATTTAGCCAGCTTTACGAACGCGCAACCATCAAGCCTGTGATTGTGCAGAATGACTTCCGCCCCGCTCACGGATTCGACATCTCATTGCTGGAGTACTGTCGGAAGCGCGATATTGTCTACCAAGCTTACGCCGTTTTGAAAGGTAATATGACGTTGTTGGAGTCGCCGCTGGTACGTTGGCTGGCACATGAGAGAGGGATCAGCCAGCCAGAGGCTCTGTACTCCCTTCTTCTGTCATGCTGGGATGGTAGGCTGTGTATTTTGAATGGTACTAGAAAGGAAGAGGCTATGAGGAAAGATCTCGCTTTGCTTAAGAATATTGGAAAACTGGACAAGTACATCATTGATGGGTTTTGGGAAGCCATGTCTTCAACTGAGTCAATTGACTGGCCTTCCGATAAGTCGGTCTGAGGTCACACATTGTGAGATAGCCAGAGGAAGACTTGAATACAAATTGACAAAACATATCCGGCTCACGTCACGCCCCTACCAATTTTGCTGAGACATACCGTTCCAAAGCCTGAGAGCGCCGTTACCAGTGGTATAATCTGTCCTGCTGATCCTACAGAGTTTACGTCGCTAATTGAGTTCCACCTAAGAAAAAGCTCAATTATAACAACGAATATTCCGAGACATATCAATTGAACGATCATCAACAACCAGTTGCTTCTCCATCGCGGAACAGGAACTGCAGGGGATGTACTTTCGACCAGGAGCCAATGTTTGATCGCGCGACGATTAACCCAAACACCGAGCATCATGAATGCAAGACGAAAGGCATGAGCAGCCAAGACAACCGCAGACAGCACTTGGCTCATTCTAAGAAACCACCCAAACATGGATGTGGATGAAAAGAAAAAGACACGCCAATTACATGAAGATAGTAGCTGTTTATCGTTTGTTAGAAAGATTTTGTATCATCCGACATCTATGTCGATTGGAGTTGAGAAACCTACCAGTACATCACGGCCGCGGTACCAGAACCATACACTGAGTATACCGTAAGCAAGTAGCAGGAGGGCGCGAAGAAACTCAGCGAATTTAGTCGACCCAAATCCTGATGTTTTCTTTTCTATCAGCGTCTCGATCATGATGGCGAATCCTCCTCCTGCTCCGAAAAAGGTCATGAGAAACACCTCGCCTGTATGGGCAGTATGGGCAGCAATCTTGTATATAGTGGCGACTAGCAGTGAGAACTGCAGAATGCAGTTGACCATGAGCGAGTCGATCTAAACACTGTGTAAGTACCAACAAGGACTCTGAGGTTACATGACTGTCTCGGGTAACAGAACTTACTGTTTTGTCTGGCCATTTGTGATATGCAACAACAGTGGTGAACCATGATATGTACGATGCTATCCGAACGCCTAAACCGTAAAGATCGGCGTCACCTTTAGGTTCGCAGTCTGGTTGCATGACAGCATCAGTTGGGATGTTGAGCGACGAAGTACAAGATCAATCTAATCATGTCAAGACATTCTGTTTAGGCACGAGGGTAAATATCTAATCTTTCTCAATGGCAGGTCGTCTTTACATCCCATCATGTTGACAACAGGTTAGCGAGGCAACCACGGAAGAGCCAGAGGCCAAGAAAGATGGCTTGAAACATAGTGGTAGGGGAATTCTAACTTAAGCGCCGTCTTTTTCGCTCATGCAAAGAACCCGAAAGTGATTCCGAGCCTGATTATTCACGCGTGTGCTACATTTAGTAGGATGGTATGTAACCCTTACGAGCCTAGAAGGGTGGTGTGGGGGCTACCGTGCCATTTCATTGTGTCTGGCGGGGGTTGGGGATTGGGCGAAAGGTAGTCCTACCTTGTCATCTGAAGATGAGGTATCTTGTGCACGAGACTTAGGCTTGAAATGCGGCTGAGATAAGACACGTTTAACCCCGTATGCCTGTCATGCCTTGATACATTGGCCCTATGTATGAATTGGGTTCATCTTGCAGTTGGATTGATTGGGCAAGATCACGTATTTCAACCGCTCGGAGGCCTCAGAATTTAATGTCTCAATTAGGAAGATACATACTTGCACTAGTGCCAGCGGCGACACCCACCATCACCGCAACGCTGCACTTGACATCCTTCAGCGAGAGCCTACCTCGAGAGAAAACAAGGCGGGCGATTCAAGCTCAACGTCGTATTCCCATCGCAAGCCTTCAGCCGCATTTCCTTCCCCGCACTCGAATTCAATCAGGTAAGACACCCAAGGACGCGTCTGGAAACGTCCTTGCTTCGCTGTCTCATCATGCGACACGTTCCAGACGAAGGAGTTGTGGTGGTAGTGTCTAAGCTTGTACGATTCATCTCCCATGCTTTGGAACGTCATCCGTAGATCTCCATCGTCGTCGACACTGACGTCAATGTGAAAGTTATGAAGCTGATTCCAATATCTGCCTGTATAGGCTTTGAGTTCCAGTGGCTTGGTGTCTTTTTCTCGTCCCTTCTTCAGCTCATCGTTGATTCTATCCGCCAGCTCTGTGCCTGTCTTGGCAGCCTTGGTAGCCAGTCCCTTGAAGTCGATGAGTTTGCGTCCAGGTCCAGACAGTTCGTGGAGGATCAACTGAGGAATCCAGTCGCAAGCATCACAGAGCCCAGTCGAGTTTTGTAAAGTGATGATGGCTGTCTCTGTCTCAGGTAAAAGGTAAACACACGAAGTGAATCCCTGCATGCTGCCTCCATGGTAGATTGCGAGACGGTTCGGGCCTCCTTCACCAATCTGCGGCATGGCAGGAAGTAGGTGTTTATTGTAATTGAACGCTCCAAGGACAGCTGGTAGCTCTGCCCGACCCCAACCCAGGGCATATGACTGTTCACGAAGAGACACTAGGGTCAATTGGCTGTGAGGACGAAGAATGTGCTTTAGCTGCTTGAACGGAGATCCTGACGTGGAAGTGGTGTTATTGGCAAACTGATCGTTGGCCGCGTGCATGAAGTTGCTGTAGAACTTGACGAGATCGTCCGTGCAGCTTCG
The DNA here is from genome assembly GCF_050947815.1 of Fusarium sambucinum. NCBI lineage: Eukaryota > Fungi > Ascomycota > Sordariomycetes > Hypocreales > Nectriaceae > Fusarium > Fusarium sambucinum. The sequence goes on from NC_139292.1 coordinate 364,943, forward strand.
GACGGATCCAGCTGCTGCCATGAGAGTTTTCTCCGAGATGGTTGGAATCGGCACCTCGAACGGGGAGCCATCCTGAAGAGGGAAATAGGCCTTGGCTTCATTATCATTGTTCGGAAGGTCATAAGCGGATGTTCGCGTCATTTTCAATGGATCGAAGAGTTTCTCCTTGAAACAGGTCCCCAGGCTCTTCCCCTCTATTTTCTCAATTTATTAATTTCTATACTTTACTAGTAAATACAAGTAAATATAAGTCTAAGCCTCTTAATAACTCTAATATTTAATAAAATATTTATATAGATTAAAAACTTATTATTTTAAAATAAAGTTCTCTTAATAATTAAATTTCTTACTAAGAATATATACTATAACTATTAAGGTAATAACTAAACTTTATAATAAGGGTTATATAAAAGAAGCTTTTAAGCTATATATATAATAGCTATTTCTTCTTTTTATAATTATTAATCTACTAAAATTATATTAATACTAATATAATAGTTAATTAATTATAATTCCTTTTAATCTATAATACTAATTATATTATAAATATAGTATATTTACCCCTTAGTTATTTAGCTAGATTATATATATTATTAAAGCTTAATAGAAAAAATAGACTTTTATTATAATAATAATTATAACCTTAAGCCTAAGGCTATTAAGGCTATTATAGTATTATTATTAAGGGATTCTAGTCTTATAAAGGAGGCCTTTTTAATAGGCTAGGATTTTAACCTTTTTAACTATAATAATACTATTAGGCTAATTACCTTTAGTTATTAAATTCTTTTACTTAAGGAAAAAGAGGCTAAGAGATATTATCTCTATAAAGAGCTAGGCACTTTAATAAGGCTATATAAAAAGCTAAAGTTAAGTAAGGAACTAAGGGCTAAGGAAGAAGATTTCCTTGCAGCTATAGATATAGGGTATATCTAATAGTAGCTAATCTGCCTAATAAGGCAGGTTATTTATATTATTAATATCTTTAACTAAAGGGTTAAGGTTATTAATATAAGACTATAAGGGTTCTATCAGGGTAATTTATAATATTAAATTAAAGCAGGGCCGAATCCAGAGGCTGAATTCATACAATTGATCTGGATCACGTGCGGACCTGTCATCTCAATCTACCCTACCCTAGAGAGTAATAAAGTGTCTTCAACTGTGTCTTTAACTGGGCTATTTTCTCAATGGCTCTGCCGACCATGTCAAATCCGTAGTTACTGTAAAGGTAATCGGATCTAAAGTCGCGAACAAGAGGTTGGGACGTCCAAGTCTCTATGCCTGTCGACTTGTCGAGGAGAATGTTTCCTGCGCGCTGCAACCACAGACCATCACCTCTGGCGACTCCGGTGCGGTGCGACAAAAGGTCGGCGATGGTAATCTGAGAGCCGCGACCGCTGAAAGCATCTTCAAGTTCTGGGAGAATGGATGCAATGCGAGTGGACCACTCAAGCCTTCCGTCTTGGACAAGTATTCCTGCTGTAGCTGCTGTCATAGCCTTGGTCAAAGAGCCGATGAAATAAGTTGTGGAGCCATCTGGGGCCTTCTCGGCATTGACATCGCGAAAGCCAAAATGTTTGGTGTAAACTTCTTTCCCGTGGGCGATGACAGACAGTGATAAGCCGGGCGCGCCACCTACCTTGCAGATGCTAGAGAAATGAGACTCCAGACCTGCGAGTATTTCAGTTGTGGCGGTTTCCTTTTCCATGTTGACGTTGATGGACAAATGTTGTGTACAGGGTAATTAGTAGTGTAGTATGATGTTTGAGCTAACTTGAATGACAGGTGTTTGTCTCATCGAAGAGAACGTGAAAGGAGCAAAGACATAGATATCAGATCAGATCAGGTACAAATACGGTTCAATTGGAAAGACCTAGAATTCTGACGTCAGCTAACTCTTGCCGAGACAGACAAGGTAGCTTTACCATGCAGCCGCAACTATAACAGGGCGTGCTTCCCCCGACAGCGTTCTTGTACAGTGACTAGATACAGCGCAGTAAAAGTTTCACTTCCACTGTTTCTCACCGCATCAACTAAACTCACACCCCCGGAATGTCTTCCAACATGTACGACCCCGCGTTGCCATTGACGTGGAGTATACAGGGAATCTCAGACGACGGTTCAAACAACCTATTAATTGTCCCAAAAACTCACGATGGCCAAGATTTCCCTCCTCTTCATTTGTTTTGCATACTGGATGATGACAGCGAATCCCAAACTCTATCGCAGGCTTGGAAGGCCCACGATCACCCTGAGGCTACAAGCGCACGCGACAATATGCTAGAAATCATTGCAGCGCGACTGACCAACTGGAGTAATTCAAGAGCCTTTCGACAACTCTTGAAGGGAACCACAATGGGCTCTACGATTCACATATCGTCCATATCAGTCCCAGAAGAAGAAGCGACGATGTGGCTTGCGCCCAATCTGGCGTTGCAAGAACGATATTTGACTCTGCATCGTTTGTCTAGTCTATGGGCCTCTTATTCGCTAGATCTTCCACCAGTTCTTGGTATCCAACAGATACAAACAGTGAGAAGACTGCATGACTCGGTGTCCCTTGTTAAGGTTCCGAATGAGCCCCTCATGGTTTTCAAGGGAGCTGTTTCTGTGATATCTCGGATGTACCATGAGTTAAGGGAACTTCTTCGGATGCCACACCATCCCAACGTGATAGGGAAACCTCGATATATCGTGACCAGGGAAATAAAGGGAGTCGAAGAGTCAGTCGTTTGTGGGTTTATACTAGACTTTCACTCTGGAGGCACACTTCTCGATAGGCTATCGTATCCCTCACAATATCCCCCCATCACCATTAAAGACAAGCTCAAGTGGATTCGACAGATATTACAAGCTCTCCAACATATTCACTGCCCTGGCGGCAGTTTCTATCCTGAGCTGAGATTGGAGAATATCGTGTTATCGGACAATAACGACATCATTTTGGTAGACCTGGAGCAATTTGGAGGACCCGAACGGTGGCTTCATCCGCGTCTTGGAAGAATAAATGAAGCAACTCATGATACTTGGGAGCACAGTCGCGTCAATCCTTGTTCTATGTCACCAAGTATCTTCTACTCCAACCCAACGGCAGGCTACATGCTGCCTTTCGCTAGATCATCCGACTTGGAAAGACAGACGTTCGAAAACTACAGCCTTGCCAAGGTAATGTGGTGCATCTTTGAAGAGCAAACAAACTCATCGACAAGACTTGATGACTCTACTTTACATCCCGGTGTGACACAACTCATGTTTCCGCAGTTTATCAAGACGCCGGAAAAGATGAGATATTGGATCTGGCTCTGCACACGTTCGAGTCATGAATGGGGAGACATGATGTGCAGATGTGAAGCTCGGCAGTCAGATATTTGTGAACACCTGGGTGCGAAGCTTCAGAAAACCAACCTGGCTGAAATAAGTCTGAAGGAGACTGGGGAGTATTTACATTCCGTTTTCGACGATTTGGATACCTTGTGAAGGAACACAAGAGTAATGTTGCTTACAAGCCCAATGGCTGATGCCGCAGCGGATAAAGTATGCAAAGACATTAGAAAGATAAAGATAATTGAAAACATGGATTGAATCACAGTTGGGTATTTGGCGGGAACAACATTGTTTTCATCGCAGCCACCGCCCAAGAGTTGCGAGGCAGAACATGAAAGCCCAGCAAGCTTAATAGATATCCTTATCATTTAACTCGACGTAGGTACTTCAAAGCAATTCACTTTATGATGAAAGCTGGGAGGATGGTGACAGTCTTGATCACTGTCGCTGCGAATGAACCTTCCAGCAAGACTAGCAAAGCTACTTTATCACATGATGTAACTACATTTCGCAAGATACAATCACAAAGCTGCACGGAGACGTAAATGGTAGGGTTGTTATTGTCTATCAAGGTTTTGAGAATCCTTTACCAAAAGATAACTAGACAGCCAGACCCTTTCCTCTTTTAGAAACTGGAGAGGTACATCCAACATGAAGGAGAAAAACAACAGGTTTTCCCTCCTATCTTTGAGTACCTTCCAACAATTCGTGGACGAGAGATGCATAGCCTCTCGTCTTCCCTTGCATCAGCCAGCATTGTGCATGACTGAGTGGCAAGATGAAGCGAAGTTCCTTTACCTCCGCTTTTCAAAAGCTTTGCGGCCAGCTAAAGAAGTTAGTCACTGACAATGTCTAGTCTGCTGGATAACTTACGGTCTGGGTACCATTCGCCTCGAGCCTTGGCCGCTGCGATACCCTTGCCGAGCTCCTTGCCGAGCGCTACGTCCTTTTCCCTCTGCATGGCCTTTGTAGGGCGGTAGACCCAGCTGTACCCTGCTGGCCTGTACGTTTCAGCTATCGCCTTGCCGCGGGCGACTTGAGCTGCAGTCTTTCTGTTCTGCTCGTTCTTGGCCCGGGTCTTGCTTGCATCTGAACCACAGCACATGATGATAGGTTTTGGTGATGGGTTTGGGTGATGGGTTTGGGTGATGGGTTTGGGTGATGGGTTTGGGTGATGGTGCGATGTGAATCTTGGTTGAAGACTTGTAGAAGTGAAGTCGAAGGTTGGATGGACGAATGCAGATGGTGAATTGGTGAAGAAGAAATTTGAAAATCGTGGGATCACCCTGCCTTTTTATATTCATTCCGAGCCAGACTTTGGGAGACGTAGAGATTGCGGCCTTTGATAAACTTTTGCTGAAGTGATGCATCTGAGGGCATAAACAATGATTCTTCGAGGTTTATCTCATTGTAGGTTATCACTTACTTTCATAACTTGACATTAGGATTGGAATGAAATGGTAATGTTCAAAGTCAGTTAGTAAAGTTTGCACGTTGATGGGAAAACGAGAACATCACTACCATCTATACTAAGACTACGAACTGCAGGTATCGGCGACGTTCTAGTCTCCCGTGCAATATTTTGTCCTGGACTTTGCTATCAAGACTGGTCATTACCTTCTCTACCTGACTTGCCAAGCTGTAAACGTAAGTGAGGTATGTCTGGAGTCCTGGATTTGACGCTGTATGGCCTTTGTGCTGGATTAAACCTAGTCTAGTGAGGGTATTATGTCTGCATATTCTCTTATTTTTAGACTCGATTTCCGTTAGAGTTTTGGAATACATAGTCGTGAAATGAATAAAACGGAAAAAAACTTTTGGAGATTAGGCAGAATATCCCTCAGCAGCAACTTTCAGAGCTAGAGGATTTATATTGAAATATTGAGGTTATTAAATTCCCTGAAGTTAACTCAGTTTTCTAGAGCTTGTTTCACAGCTCGTGTTCTGTTGCTGTTCTACTATAAAATAAAACACAAATGAACGCTAATTCTATATGTATTAGGTTTGAGATTCCAGAGCTCAAGCAGCTGCCATGCAAGACACACGCTTGTTGCAAAACCTAGTCTTAAGAGAAGCTTTAATTTGAAGACCCATCGACAATTTCATCTGCGCGGATAAATTAAACTTTGAGAACTTTGAGGGAACTGAGAAGGTCCAGGCAAAAGTTAAGAGAGGAAAAAACGAAATTAGATTTGAAACACTTGTAGTCCACGGCGAATAGGGAACTAAATTTTGTAATTATCGAAACTTCAGTATGAATTAGCTAGCTGCCTGTAGTTTGAGTTTCAAACTCTGTCGTCAATTTGTTTGGCTTCAACTTCGTCTCAATATTTTGTTTCGTTTTCATTTTGCAACTATCGAGTGCTACAGGATTGTTACTGATTAAGTTTGTGTTGTGCAGACCATGTCCATCACTCTGAGCATATTCCAAGCACCAAATGTATGGCGCGGATTCAGTATGTTACCTTTGTGACTAACAGTCTTCAAACATGATCCGATGCCCCGCGCAATCATTGCACCGATAACGTTATCATCATGAAGCCAAAACTTTACTTGTTCAGCTTCCGTATCCACGGGCGAAATTAAAACGACGGGTTGATTGCTACCTTTGCTCAAAGGACCCAAGGGATGGGTTGTCGTGGTTAATGAGTTGATAGAAGACGCCTTCCATGACACTAGCCGTGTCGTCGCCTTGTTGACGAGTATGAAGTTAGGCGTCTGCTAGAGGCGCTACGGTGAAGTATGATTACAAAATGCGCTGCTGGTGTCTGAAAGTCATTGTGGGGTTAATAGCGATAGAAAAAATATGACTCTTGAAGACCCATGCCATTTGAAGGCTTCCTGATGTCTCGACATCACTGAGTGTTGGTAGACTGAACGCCATATCGTGATATGTGTTGAACGTGAGAGACGTCACGAGTAAGATCACGTGATCACATCATACCTACATGTACATCTCTTTCCTGTGTGCAGTCCTTCAACTTAGATGTTCAATCAGTTCATTCAATCATCGATCTCACATTTAAATTATATGGATGGTCCTGCCAAAAGACTAATTGTCTTGGACCCTCGTGCCAAATAACATCTTGATTTCCCTGCAAATGGAGAATATTCAAAGATTACACCAGAGTCACATGGGCAGCATATCAAAGACATATTCATTAAGCAGCACATTTGTTCTCAATAGACTATGTATGCACTCCTTATTAAGATATGTAGAGCAAATGCGGAGAACAGAGCAGGGAGATGTGCGACACGGTTTGGGCAATCGAGATCTTGAAGGAACAGATCTTCATGCCAGGACCCAGAATTGGTCAGGTGTCTTAGATTGCTAAGCGTATAAAACAATTCACAGGGTATATCTAGTAAACTCATTTAAATTATATTAGATACGTATAACGAGTCTCAGCTAGTACATTTGTTAATTTCTGTACTTACTAGCAAATGCAAGCAAATGCAAGTCCAAGTCTCTTAATAACTCTAATATTCAATAAAATATCTTCAGCTGGTACATTGTGTTCTTGAATGAGTTTGGAATACCACTAAAACAAGACATACGCTGGCTATTGAAATTACATACCATGGTGGCAGTAACGCCAAGGCAATATATTTGTATATATTGAAGCACAATATCGACATGAGGATTCTCAATGTATTAGAGAAGTAACGGAAGACTCGGTAACAGAGTAGTATATCCTAGTCACAATAGCCCTTCAGCTGGAACGTTTTGTTTGTTTCAAGTCGCCCAACCAAACAGGCCATATTCATCTTGTTAAATGTCGAGTTGCTCGAGGGTAGCATCTATTACAACAGCAAAGTCGTGATAGTGGGGACGACGCAAAGTCGCGTCCGATCTAGTGGAACGTTAACGCGAATCTATTCTAACTTGGGAAACATACTCGTAGGCGAGTCGGCCGGGACGGCTCGTGCGTGGCGTTCAGCTAGCCAAGAGGTTCCAGAAAAAGCAATTGTCTAACATTTTCATCTGCATTCGTACACCGGTAGTTGAGCCAAGACGCTTGCAAATCTCAAGCACGATGGATCGATCTTCGTTGTCTCAGTTAATATTATAAAACCTAGACATGCCCCAGCAAAAATGTCTGTCTTGTCCTTCTTTGCTTATACCCATATACCAGCCCGGGTCAGACCTTCTTAAGATGGCGCTCATTCGTTTCTTTGCCGTGGCACTGGCAGCTCTCACGAACGTCACCAACGCCGCTCCTACTGACGTAGGCAAACGCCAAGACAGTAGCTTGCCCTTCCCATTGTCTCACTTCACCAATACAGTGGCATCAGTGCAGAATACCTACTGCGGAGGAAGTGCAAACACACCTGGTGTCAAATTTGGTGATCAGACTTTGCTGCATGCCCTTGGCAACGGTGATACTGTGCAACGTACCAACATCTACCATTCCGAGAACTTGGGAATAATCGTCGCTGTCGAAGGAACAAATTTGTCAAGTCTTGTTTCCATCTCTCAAGACGTTCAGGCTCTTCCGATAATTCCGGACCCAAGACTGGGTCTGCCTGTCGGGTCATTGGTCTTTGCAGGCTGGCAAACCGCCTGGTTCAACGGCTGGGTTTCTGTCCGTACAGCGCTGGCTGAGACTATCAAGGAATTCCCCAACGACCAAATCATCGTCACGGGACATAGCCAGGGAGCCGCCATCGCACTTCTCACAGCGTTGTCAATCCAGAAAGAGTTTGGTACTGGTACTACCATCCGGGAAATCATTGCCTATGGTGTCCCACGTGTAGGAAACAAAAAGTTCGCCAACGCATTTGATGCGATATTCCCTGGAAAGTACACAGGCGTTGTCAATGGTGAAGATTGGGTGCCTTCTCTCCCATCGCAACCTATCTATCAGCACCCATCCGGCATGGTTTGGATCAACCCTGCCAACACAACATCATGGCAGTACTATGAGGGCCAAGAGAACCCCAACGGACCTCGCTCAAGAGTAGGAAAGATCTTTTACCCCAACACACTGCAGTTTTACTGGGGTGATCATCAGGGAATCTACATGCACAGCTCTATGGGTACGACTCTTGGGCCATGCCCAGCTCAGGTTGGAGGTTTTTAAGAGACTCCATTTATTTTTAGTACGCCCTTTGTTTGATAGTGTTTCGAAAAGCGTTAAGATTCGTGAACGCTGTGTTGTTATATCTAGAGAAATACGTAACTTTAATTAACTATTGACGGAGAATTATCAGCGGAAGAGAATAATCTAGTTATTACACAACGCATTGTCTATATCATTAGTCTGACAAAAGTGCACTAATAAGCTTGTTTTCATTAAGCTTTTCGTGGATGACGCCACTTTTATACACGCTGCGAGCAACCTTGGCATGCGAGTGTTTCTGCGAGACTGCAACACTGTACTAAGTAGACTCTACAAACCGTGGAATTCAGACATCATTAGATAGTAGGTTAACGAAACCGGTAAATCGCATCATTATATCATGATTCTTGATATCAACATCTTTAATTGCCCTGTCATGATGACAAAGCAGCTTTCTCAACATTCCTGTTCGGGTTTCTCACCGCGGCTCCCCTCAAAATGCGGGGGTTTAAATCGACGTCAACGCCAACATTCAACGTTGAACGCACCTTCAATTGCAAGCAAAACTTCAAAATGTCTACTAGACCATCATTTGACTCCCTTCCTCTACGGAAAGATGGCCCTCCCGGCAATGCATGGGGACTATTCGGAGAAAATGACGAATGCGGAATGCTGAACCTCTTGACTCCCGATGTAGTGGCAAAAGCTGCTTCCGAGATCCGTGATGGCGTTCGAGTCTCTACAGACTGGCCTCTAAACCGAATGTCACGGCCTTGCTTTGGTCGTGCACCTTTCAAGCATCAGATTACTACGAAATCGCCCCGCGCAGTGAATGATGATACTTTGACGTTTAATACGCAGAGTAGTTCGCAGTGGGATGGATTTCGGCATTATGCATATCAGAAAGAGAAACTATGGTTCAACGGGAAGAGCCTTGATGAGTTATTATCATCGGATGTTAATGGCATTCAAGGTAAATCTTCAGTTACTGTGGAGATTCAAGAGCTAATTCGTGCAGCTTGGGTTGAGCGTGGTGGCATTGTTGGACGTGGAGTACTCCTAGACTACGCATCTTGGGCTGATAAAAACAATGTCCCATTGACCCCCTTTGAAACAAAGTCAATCACAGTAACTACCCTGAAAGAAGTTGCCCAAAGTCAAGGCACAATCTTCCAACAAGGCGACATACTCTTTATCCGAACAGGATGGGTCCGAGCCTACGACAAGCTCTCTGACGATGAGTGCAAGACATTGGCAGATTACAAAGTCCCACCCGCTCATGGTATCGAGTCCTCGGAGGAAACCGTTAGATGGTTATGGGATCAGGGCTTCGCTGCAGTCGTTGGTGATCAACCTAGCATGGAAGCGTGGCCTTGTCAAAATACTGACTTCTTTTTGCATGAATGGCTTTTAGCGGGTTGGGGAATGCCGATCGGGGAGTTATTCGATCTGGAAACTTTGAGCAAAGAATGCGAGAAGAGAAAGAGATGGTCTTTCTTCTTCTCGAGTATGCCACTCAAGGTAAGTATTTATAACCTCTGTGTTGTTGGCTTAGCTTAATGGAAGATATCTACAGGTTCCGGGAGGCGTGGCCAGTCCGCCAAATGGCGTCGCAATTTTTTGATTCACTGGTGAGAAAATGTTGGTCTGTCAATTAGCAAACTATCTTAATTGAGAAAGAAATAAAGGAATTTATATAACGTTGCTCCAATCGTCGTTCGCCGAGGTTGCCATGAAGTTGACTCTAAAGGGGTTTCCCAAGTCTATGCTAAAGGACTATTACAAGGACTAGCGGATCTCGAAACGAACTTCCTTCAAATCATCACCCAAGTCATCCACTGTCTTAACCTTGTCCGTTGTCCAACCATTCATGTATACCTTACTAACATACTCGTACCATGTGTCATCATCGCTTGACTTTCTTCTTAGTAGAACAAAGTCTGGACAGCCTCCTACAATTGTCACTACCAAGTCTTCACACACTTCGCCGTTTAGTGCAAGGCCAAAGTATCCCTTGTCAGTGTAAATAAGATCGTGATAATAATGATGTCGTCTTTCCATGTCGTTGCAAATAGCGATGTCAAAATCTGCTTGTTCGTTTGACGATCTTTCACAGGCTTCGATCTCGTCTTGGAGGAATTCTGGAGGCGCCTTGAGGATTTCTGATATATCGTTGTCTGCCATGAGCTGCCATACCACGTATGCTACAAACTTCATGGTCTTGTCTGTTGAACAGCCACCGAGATTCATCAGCGTGCTCAGGAGAGCAGCTATGTTTGTTGTTGAAAACCCATTTTCAGTCTCTTCGCGAGTACAAAACTGCACCCCTTGTTTACCAATGTCCGGGCTTGGATCATAGACACCACGCCTCATGCCTTTCATGTATCGAACAACTATTTTAACGACATCCATAGTACTCTTATCCTTCGTAATAGGAACTCTGCAGTTGACTTCGTCAACGACGCATCCATTCACGTAAAGTGACGTCTGCGTCGTCATTTGGCGCCCACATACCAAAGTATTGTAATTGTACTCTGCATTGTCTCCAGTAAGTGGATTACGATGGCGAATTCGCGGTTTCCTGAAGTCGTATGCCCAAGAAGGAAGGATTTTCGTATCTCCAGTTCCAGTGGATGTGTTGATAGGATCAAGAAAATGCCATAGATCATAGTCCCCATAGCGGGAAATGATGAACCGGTTTACATTCATGTAAACTTCCTCGACAGACTTGGTGTAGTCTGCCTTTGGAATCGGGATAGAGTCCCAAGCTTGATGGTCTCTCCCATCTCCGAAAGCAAGTCCCAGAGCTGCAAACACTTTATCCCGAGGATCCCCTGCTTTGAAGCTTGACATTGCTCCTAGCGCGTCATCAAGTCTTAAAATTGGTTGCAAGCGAAAATTATCGTCGCTGGCCATGATTGCCTCCAGGCAGTCGACTTGATCCGTCTGCAGCATTTCACAATTTTCCATCTGCAATGCTCTAAATGTTTTTAGAGCCGCGTTGAATGCGTCCCAGGAACATTGACGAGTCCCACAAATGACTATGCCTCGTGGCCCTGCTAGGATAATCTCTTGGAAGATCCAGGCTCGCGTGAAGTAAGATCTTCGATATAAAGTATGCCATGCCATCCAAGTTTTCGAAGCCTTCTCCTGCCTGGTGAAATGCTGAATCTCCGGTAGTCCAAGAAGTATATCCATGTGTATGACATCTGGAGGTGTAAGAGCGGATTCTGGCGACATTTTCACCTCTTCAAAAGCACGAGAAAGAACTGGAACTGAATCAAAAGCCAGATCCGAGTTGCTTTCCTCTTCACCGATCCATATCAACACTGACGTAGCCTTTGAGTAGATCTCAGACATCATAGAGACTTGGATGCCACGCTCTGTATTATCTTGCTGATTAATGCATATAGCATCGATCCAAATAGTCCTTGTTCTAGTTTCAGACCGAAGGGCCTCTAGTGCTGCGTGACAGTTTGGAGTGATTAGGATACGTTCCCCGTCACAGCGAGTAGGGACTGTCCCTTCCTTGCCTTGCCATTCGTATGAGAGAGCTTCAAAGGAAGGTGACCTAGATAGTTTCTATGCCGTTCATGATTAGAAGCCCTCAGGGCACAAGAATAAGGAAGAATATGGACCATACCACGTGAACCAGGGAAAAGCAAATGATGTTTCCTTTTTGCCCTGGTTCAAGCACTAATACCCTGATGAACCCTTCGAGAATTGGCCGATACTCGAAAGATGTCTTGGGATTTTTTCGCTGTTCCTCAGCTTTCTCCACATACTGGCTATCACGGCGTAGCGTCTGAGCCTGGAGCAAGAGCTTCAAGGTAGATTTTCGGCCGTTTTCCTTGGCATATGACAGAGCCGTCCGGCCATTGTCGTCCCGGCCATCGAGATCAGCGCCCATATCAATAAGAGACTGAACTACTATGTCCTTGCCTAATTGAGCTGCGACAATCAGTGGGGTTTGGTCAGTTTCTTCTAGGTGGTTGATATCTGCACCATACTTCGCCAACAGTTCTACCATCGCTGCCTGTCCTGAGCTAATAGCCTCAAACATAGGGGAATGCTTAGAACCTGGTACAAAGTCATGTCCAGCTCCTGTCTTCAAAAGAGTTTCGGCGATACTCCATTTTCCTCGGTTCACAGCACAAAGCAAAGGGGTGTACCCTATTTCATTGACGTCTCGCACCTTTGCACCCTTTCTCACCAGGATTTCAATGACAGGCTCAGAGCCCCCCATAACAGCAACGTCCAATGAGTTGACTGGATTGTCATCTATTTTGGCACCTCGATCCAAAAGAATCTCCACTGCATCTGCGTGTCCGCTGAAGACCGCACGATTAAGTGGCGTTACTCCCCGCGCATCTTTATGCCCAATATTAGCATTGTGATTGCAAAGAAGGTCGATGATGGCATTATTTCCCCTGTGCGCAGCAACGCATAGGGCTGTCATTCCACTTTCATCGACCTTGTCGACCTGAGCACCGCTTTCGATCAATGCTTGCACTACGCGTTCTTGGGCGTTACGGGCGGCACTTATTAGTGGCACTGCCTTTCCATCCGTTCCATTGATGTTTGCTCCCGCTTTGATCAATCGGATCATCTCTGGAACAAGGCCATCGCAGGCCGCCGATATGAGCTGCTTAGCGTAGATCGGGTCGTCGAAGTCATCTGCAGAATTGGTTTCATCTTGCTGTGGTGGAAAGTTCTCATTGAATTCATCAAGATCATCGTCAAGGTCCAAATAGTCCTTTACGTGATCACGACCATAACGATCACAAAGGTACCGCGTGATGTTGGCGACACTGTTAGGTCCAATACCACCACTTTTAACAGTCTCGGCAATTTGATCAACAGTCGAGACACCTTTGTCGATAAGTAAGTCCACTACCTTCATATGGTTAGCATTTGCAGCCAAGAGTAACGGTGTCATGCCATAATTGGTTGTTGTTGTAGGGTCGCCTCCCGCTTCCAGCAAGCGCTCGGCAATGTCCACATGGTCTGTTTGGCACGCAACGCATAGCGGCGAGTTGCCATCTGAGTCTGACAAGTCAACTTGGGCTCCGAGATCCAAGAGTCTTTGTACCACTCCAATATGATTACATTGAGATGCCCACCAAAGGGCTGTCTCACCGTTGGAGTCTTGAAGGTCGAGAAGGGCACCTCTTTCGAGAATGAGATTGACCAAATGCTGATGGCCATGCTCTGCCGCTACAGATAGGGCGCTGCGACCAGAGGTGCTCAAGACATTTATATCCACTCCCTCGTCGAGAAAACGCGTCATTTGGGTCATATTTCCATGCCTGGCGCATGCAATCAGCTGGTCGTTGGAGGAGCGTCGCGAAATAGTGCCCTTTTCTTTCTCTTTGGCAATAGTGCTTGCTCCAAATTCCAGCGTGGAAGACACTATGCCTTCCCAGCCCTTTGCATTTGCGAATTCTAGTACCGTGCTACCAGACGGGAATTCTACTTCAATATCGACACCAAGCTCAAGTAGACAGCGAAGCAATAGGTTGTTTTCAGAGAGAGCAGCGTAGTGAAGCGCACAACGGCCGTTAGAGTCTTTCGCTTCTCGGTTGGCACCGTATTCTGCTAACAAGCGAACGACTCCAATATTCCCTTCCAACGCAGCCAATATAAAAGGTGTTTTCTGGTTGTTGTTCCTACTTTCGATGTTTGCGCCCTTCTCGAGAAGGAACCTCGCTATCTCAATATGGCCTCGTAGTGAAGCAGCATGAAGCGGTGTGTTCCCACGATTGTCAGTGACCTCGAGTAAAGCACCATTTTCGACCAGAAGACGGGCTATCTCCAAGCTTCCAGACATCGCAGCGGACATCAGTGGCACAATCACAGAATAGCGATCTTGTTGATTTACATCAACACCCTCTAACTGAACGATGAGGTTGACCACATCTCGAGCTTTGCCAAGCGCTGCTTTTGATAAGACGTTGCATCTGTACTTGTTGCTTGAAGTCAAATCACCCCCAAGCTCAATGAAATATTTCCTAAATCCACGTCAGCCGATCCTGGTATAGTAAGGTAAAGTGAAAGGCATTGGGGAGGATTAGTCTCGACTTGCACTTACATTATCTCGACGTGATCATGCTCGGCTGCGTAGTGCATAGGTGTATTGCCATATTTGTCCCGAAAGTTGATGCTGGCTCCCCGCTTCACTAAAAGCTGCACAGCCCCAATTCTCCCATTCTGGCTTGCAATCGAGAGAGTTGTCATCCCCTCATCATCACGAAAATCAACATCGACATTTCTATCGAGTAACAGTTGAATGGTCTCGCAGTGTCCAGCTTTTGCGGCGTAGTGAATTGGAGGGCTCCCACCATCACAGCGACTATTGGTATCAACCCCAAGATCACAAAGCAACTCAGCTACTTCAAACCTGCCACAATGTGCTGCAATATGAAGAGGAGTACCTCCTGTCACAGTCCTCCCCTCAAGACTTGCGCCTGCATCCTTGAGAATGGAGGTTATCTCGCAGGACCCGACAAAAGCAGCGATGTGTATAGCAGCATTTTGACTTGGATCGGTTCCGAGGTCAATGTTGACTCCATCTTCAACAATTGCCTTGATCAGTTCGATTTTTTCCTTGTTTATTGCCCAAGCTAAAGCTTTATCTTTGTCCAAAAAGTCGCCGTCCGCGCTGTATCCTTCTCGGCACAACGCTTGGCCTAAGTTCGAAGTGACAGCAAGGTTGGGGCATACCCACTTCTGAGTAGCGGATACCTGCTGCGGCTCCATAGAGATAGAGCTGCGGTTCTTTTATACCTCTATTCAAACGATGACGCGAAGAAGACAACAATCAGATTCAACGAAGTCGTTTTCAAAGTGGAAATGCGTTCATTGAGATCAACTTTTTCAGTAACAGGAAAAGATAGTAGAACATATTTTTGATCTACGGGCAAATAACGCACAGGTGGGGAACATGATCCGCAAGGCTGATCCTGATAGAGTGAACAGAGATTGATGCCTGATTACGGATACACATTTTCCATTAAGTCTTCCCGTCCGGCCCCAATTTTGAGGCATGCTCATACTAACGGGGCAACCAATCAATGCTGCGAAGCGCCTTACCTCTCTTCTCTGACAATTGGAAGGACATGAGCCACTTTAAGTATCTAAGTAACAATGTTTTCTCGGCACAGCCACAGGCAAAACGTCGCAAGGCCGATTTCAACCGCCCTGCGTGACGAGACATCTATATGACGATGGGGTTTGCTACTTCAGGGGTGTCACAGCCTGGTGGTACCAGTATATAACCCATGTGAATATCATGGGAATAACTACGTGTATTGACTTCTTCATCTCATCTTTCGAAATCCTTTGCTTCGACTATCCCGCTGAAAACGCCTTTCTTCCTTTTGGAAATGCAATGTAGGTCACCGTGGCTCGATACAGTTTGATCTTACCCTTGGCATCAATGTGTATGTTGAATTCTCGTGGTGGGATGATACACTTATGGCGATCGACTGTTTCCAATAAGATATCCTCGAATTCGGAGAATGACTTTAGAAGTCGAGTCAAATCGTTCTTGAATTCGACTGTCTCTTCAAGATAGGAGAAAGGCTGTTTTCCTGAGCGGTACCTCATGGTATCGAAGGTCCCTGTTTGAAGGACCAGAATGCCGATCAATGACAGATGCCGCAAGAGCTCTATTCTTAGGCCATGGTCCATCAGAACACCTGACCTACCATATGCACAGCCTTATTTCTGGATACCAGTGGGTGACATTGTTGTTCACCAATTGCAAGTGCTGGAAGACATCCATCTCCAAGGTTAACAGAGCTCAGTCTATTTAAATCTTAGTCTAGATCAGTTCTGGAAAAAGTAATTTTATGCAAACCAACCACCTTCCTCTACCGGGAATCAAGCCGGTGCATAAACCTATCAGTATTGGGGTCAAATCTATCTAACAAACGCCACAGAGTCTAGATCTTGGGGTTACTTGTTTCAGAGCTCAGCCGCACCACGCTCTGCCAGATGATTGGGTTCAGTGGCTGTAAGCACGGAGCAACTCTTGTTCAGCTTCTGCAACTAGTAGTACAGAGACTACTAAATCGAATTTAACATGGGACATCTTCATGCTGTTGATGTTTTGGTGGAGGGAACAGTCGGTCGGGGAGGGCTGCTACGATGTATATAAATGTTGATAGACCCTCGATTGAAGCTATAAACCTCTTGTCTATTTGCAGAAATTCCCCAAAGCCCGCCACTACCATTCAATTACAGATCTATCAACGAACATGAAACTCACTACCATTCTATCTCTGGGAGCTTCCCTTCTCGGTGCCTCACCCGTCGAGGCATCGCAGTGCAAGGGACCTCCATGCGGTCGATTCGAGAACAACACGCCCTGGACAGCCAAATGGGCGGATCTAGGAATGAAAGAACACATCTGTCAACTCAGTACTGTCGCTAAACCTGTCAAATGCCATCAATACAGCCTCGGGGCCAACTCCTCTCGTGGAGGCTACTTCCACAAACCTCGCACCGATGTTGACGCTTTCTGCTTCGCCGATCGAACATACTATGTCAAGCTTGGGCCAAGGGGCAGTGAGAAGGCTATCAAGAAGGGCGTGTGGATCAAGATCAACTCGGCGCAAACTGCCAAGTGTGTTGCGAAGAATGGAGTTCCGCATTGTACGGTAAACTGATCCGTGGCGAGGATGCAATCGCAAAGAGAGCAGAACGGCACAAGTAAAATTGAATGAACAAGTTATCTTCTATACCAAGACCACTCGCTTCGTAAACTTTCTTAAGTCCTGATCCACGTTTGGGCGTTGTGATCCTGCTGGAAGTTCTAATCGTATTTAGACGTGTCCAACACGTTGCCACTCCTCTCCACGCTTAGATGGAATCAGGCCTGGGTACGAAATACTCTTTCCGTCTAACAACAACACCACATATTCATCGCCAGTAGTCTATAAACAAATTAGCAAAAAGCAACATACGGCCATCTACAAGAAGAATAAGAAACAATTAACAACGGCAGGATCCGAACTCTACGTGCAAAATGCACATATGTACAGCAAGAACTGTTAGATACCTATATAAGGATCAACATGTGCGATTTGCTCCCAAATCAAGACCATATTATGCCCTCAAGATATTGTGATACGCCGGATATGTGTGGCGCATCACAAGCAGGCAGTTATTACAGGTAACCTTGTGGTGGAGTTGAGTCTTCCCCCCCTAGCTGTGAGACCAGCCAGCTTGGCACATGCCTATGCTAACCATGCTACCAACCAATGCTGCCAAGTAGATACCTGTCCAGACAATGAGCATTCTAGAGGACCTCATCGGCAATGTAGCCGCTATACTAAAATATTGAAAAGTGTTTAAGACAGCGTGAAGACTTGAGACAATTGAGTGAAACAAACAAAGCATAAAAGAGACAGTCCTACAACTGCACGTGACTACCCAAGCACATCAATACTCATCACTTACTGCGAAAGTCTGGAAAGGGTCATTCAGTATGTCAACTAGAAACAAGAATAAAGGTCGCTGCATAGACAAAGGTTTGGAGCCGGAATTGACTTAAGATTCAGTATATTATTCTAAGAAATTATTTATCGGGAAAGGTAATAATGTGCAGGTAATAGGTGCATAGCAACTATGCAACGTATATGTATGTCTCCAATCCGTCATATCCTCATTGCTCCTTCATGAGCATCAGAAGTGAAATTACAAAATAGTTGTTTGTTTACAGGAAGAAAGCGACGATACCAGCAGCGAAGAGAGCAGCCTGGATGCTACCACCGACACGTCCAGCAGCGTTGACAACCTCAACGGGCTCAGTGGGAGTGGAAGCAGGAGGGACAGGGTAAGTCTCAACAGGCTTGCTGGGAGAAGGAGGGACAACGGGGGCAGTCTCAACGGGCTTGGAAGGAGCGGGAGGAGCAGGAGGCTGAGCAACGGGCTGGGTCTCCTTAGGAGGCTGGGGCTGCTCGGGCTTCTCAGGCTGCTCGGGCTTCTCGGGTTGCTCGGGCTTCTCAGGCTGCTCAGGCTTCTCGGGTTGCTCGGGCTGAGGAGGAACGGGGTAGGTAGGGTGAGTCTCCTTGGGAGGCTGAACGACAGGCTTGGTCTCCTTGGGAGGCTGGGGCTTCTCAGGCTTCTCAGGCTGCTCGGGGTGCTCGGGCTGCTCAGGCTTGACAGGCTTGCTGGGAACGGGAACGGGGACAGGGTATGTCTCCTTGGGAGGCTGAGGCTTGGGAGGGTTGTAGGTACCGTTGCCAGGGTTGTGAGGAGGCTGAACGACGGGGTGAGTCTCCTTAGGGGGCTGAACAACGGGGTGAGTCTCCTTAGGGGGCTGGACGACAGGGTGGGTGTCCTTGGGAGGCTGAACAACGGGGTAGGTCTGCTTGGGAGGGACAGGGACGACATGAGTCTCAGTCACGGGGCAGACTGTGGTACCGACGACGACAGTCTCAGTTCGGGTGTGAGGCTTCTCAGGACAGTCGACAACATCAGGAGGGCACTGGGTGACAGTGGTGACCTTGGTGGTGTAGATGGTAGAGGTGGTCATGTGAGTGGTGGTCTCGTGCTCAACAGGAGCAGTGTGGACAGGCTTGCTGGGCTTGGGAACGTCGGTGTAGACGGGCATGGTCTCGACGTCAGTGGGGTGCTCCTCGGTGACGGGGCAGACAGTGGTGCCAATGACGACAGTCTCGGTGGTGACATGAGGCTTCTCGGGGCAGTTAGTAACCTCAGGAGGGCACTTGGTAACTGTGTAGGCAGTGGTGGTGTAGATGGTTGAGGTGGTCATCTCAGTGGTACCAGGGTAACCAGGCTTGGTGTAAGAAGGCTTGGTGTAGATTGGCTTGGTGTAAGAAGGCTTCGTGTAAGAGGGCTTGGTGTACGAAGACTTGGTCTCCTCAGGAGGAGGGTAGACACCAGTGGTAGACTCTACAGGAGGGACATAGTCGCTAGTAGTCTCCTCGGCGGGAGGAGTGTGAACCTTGGTGGTCTCTCCAGGAGGAGGGTAGACACCAGGCTTAGTCTCCTTGGGAGGAACCTCGCTGGTGGTCTCGCCGGGAGGAGGGTAGACGCCAGTGGGCTTGGTCTCCTTGGGAGGAGGAACCTCATCGGTGGTCTCGCCGGGAGGAGGGTAGACGCCAGTGGGCTTGGTCTCCTTGGGAGGAGGAACCTCATCGGTGGTCTCGCCGGGAGGAGGGTAGACGCCAGTAGGCTTGGTCTCCTTGGGAGGAGGAACCTCATCGGTGGTCTCGCCGGGGGGAGGGTAGACACCAGGCTTGGTCTCCTTGGGAGGAACCTCAGGCTGGGTCTCTTGGGGAGGAGGAACCTCCTTGCTAGGTCCAGGAGGAGGGTAAACACCAGGCTGAGTCTCCTGAGGAGGAACCACAGGCTTGGTCTCTTGAGGAGGAGGAACCTCCTTGCTAGGTCCAGGAGGAGGGTAAACACCAGGCTGAGTCTCCTGAGGAGGAACCTCAGGCTGGGTCTCTTGAGGAGGAACCTCAGGCTGGGTCTCTTGGGGAGGAGGAACCTCCTTGCTAGGTCCAGGAGGAGGGTAAACGCCAGGCTGGGTCTCCTGAGGAGGAACCACAGGCTTGGTCTCTTGAGGAGGAGGAACTACAGGCTTGGTCTCTTGAGGAGGAACCACAGGCTTGGTCTCTTGAGGAGGAGGAACCTCCTTGCTAGGTCCAGGAGGAGGGTACTCGTTGCTGGGAGGAGGGTACACGTTGTCGGGAGGAGTGTACTCGTTATCGGGAGGAGTATACTCGTTGCTGGGAGGAGTGTAGTTGTTGTCGGGAACGGAAGGGACATGCTCCTCTTGTCCAGGGACGGGGTAGTGCCTCTTCTCGACAGCGGCAGCGTTGGCGACGGCAACGGCCGCGCTGAAAATAACAAGACCACGCATATTGAATTAGATAGATCCGAGTTTAACGAGTGCTTATAAACGAGTGAAGCTGTTTGTGTTAAACGAAAGTTGGGTGAGGAGGGAAGAGAGATCGAAAACAGAGATCGTTGGGGAAGTCTTCTTATACATGTGCTGCTCCTCCAACCCCCAGACCGTACCAAGAGATCTTATCATCTCCTTATTCGTATGTCGGCCCAACTCCGCTCAAGTCCGGATGGTAAATACGGGCTGTCTCCATAGGTATCCTGGCAACGTGATGTCATCCTGGTAGAATTGCCAATGGGTGATGAACTGAAAAGAGGTTGGCCGTGGTGACGGTGGAGACGGAAGCTTCAGCCAGGCGACAGCATGGCAGAACAGGGTTGAGGGTTCAGGGCGAAAGGGGTTCCATAATAACCATGTTGAGAATCACGATGTTGCAACATAACATTTCGGATGTGACGGGATCCCTGGTACCTTCGCATCGTGTTCGTCTGGCACGGTTAATTTAGCTTGACAATGTTTGACGAACGGTTCAAACGGTGACTCGGGAGAGATGTGATTGGTCAATGCATCGTAAACGGCTTCTTTTTTAGGATAGACTTAATTAAAACGCCACTACCCAGTTGCAACCTCTCAGGTACAGGAACCGTATTGCCCGTACATACTAATTACTCACTACAAGAGTCTTCCGCGGGGTAAAGTTCTTGGTAGCATGAACCCCCTGCCTTAGACTGTTATCCTAGTGCAATATGATCTGACGCGGACAGTTGCTATAGGGGAGGAACTTTTTGCGATCTGCAGATACTAAAAGCCCCTGTAAAAGTAGAGCTGTTGGTTGTGACTACAGCGACTCGCACATTGGACAGTGTTTTCTTTCCATGATTCGATTCGTGGGGCTCTGTTGTTGACAAGGGTCATGCTAACAAATCATCTGTTGGCCTCGTATCAATTGGTGGTCCTTGGCCTGCCACTTGGCTACATACACGAGAAAACTTCCCTGCAACTTGATCATTGCTTTGTCGCTCCACTTTATCACCAAAATCTCGCGTGCCGACCGTCTAGCAAGTTTCTTCTCTCCTGTTCTTGATAGCGACTTGGCAGTGGAGAGTCGGGTCAAGTACCGTAAATGAGCAAAAAGAAAAGAAGGAGAAAAAGAAAGGCGATGGATGACATTTTACGTGTCGCAGTTCCTTCAGTCAGTCACGTTGTAATGAACCCCGGTCTTGTTGGTGATCATAACAATATGTGATGTTACGTCCGAGATGCAATCCTTGCTTCGAATCAGCCCGCTTAACAAACCGCTATACGACGCTGACTCAATCAGAAATGTTAACGATGTGATGCTACTCTCTATCGCTCAACATAATCGCACGGTATATCGGCATCTCGTAGTGGATTTTGGTTAAATTTAATTTTGTATTATTTTTAAGTTGATGCTGAAAAACTCAATCAATGCAAACAAAGCTTAAGCCTCTGTTCCTGCATGGGTCTCCATGTCTTGATGGGGTGGATGACATTCTGCACGTGTAATAATGAGTTGTTCAATTGAGTGAACGGCACTGCGAATGCAGAGAAATGCAGGAACTCATTCTGTCACTATTTTGTGGGTAGTTAGAATTTTCTATTGAATTATGAGCGTAGACAAAAAAGACTCAAATGCGATCATTCTGCAGATTCAACATTTCCACATGCAATCAAGACCAAACGATAACGTGATTAAAGATGAGCGACAAGCTTCAGGGTAGCATGTCCGTAGTAAACATTGCACCATGATTAACAAACATGAGTTAACCTTGACAATGCCTGCCACGGCCGGCCATTGTTGCCGAAGCCGAGCTTTCAAAGCTTGGCCTATGTTATAGTGGAGGCCTCAAATAATCACCACATCATGACGGGAATCGATCACAAAACCAAGGATAAATTATGGACCTGTCGTCTAGTACTGTGAGAAAATGGCTGTCGTCGGATCAATGCGATTCTTTGTCATTAGTAAACATCAAGCCAAGATCATCGTTCTTACGGTCGTAGAGTTGAGGCTTTTTTTCCCTCATGTCGTTGACGTCAAGTTACAGTAGTTATGCAGCCAACATGAGTCGGTGGAATACGAACTCTAGAGTTTAACTCTGAGCTTAGATTGAGTATCGCCGCTATCAATTCAACTCTTCCAAGACTTAATTCGTACTGCCGTATAGCAGAAAATAAATTCGGTAAATGAACCCGTCATCCACTGTCACGCTGTTTGCGCCCAAGTAAGGCTGCCTAGCTGTCAAAACCTAAGCTCGAGCCGCTGTGAGGCTCTCGTCAGTAGCGCAAGCTATTTATATCGAAATCAAACCGGGCGAAATCTAAACCGAAGCCAAAGACCCGGGAATGGTTGTAGTCAATCGTATTTCCATCATTTTTAATTCCAATAGCGGCATTGTATTTTCCGAAAGAGTCTGGTGCGCTGTCGGTGTCAATGTTATGTTTCCTCTCTGCCAAGGTGTAATCTGCAGTCCCCTATCTTACTTGCCACCACTGCAAACCCAATACTATGTACAGAAGTTCCCACACTCGCAAAATCTTACATCGAGAGACCACTGGATTTTCTCACAGATCCCCTTTTATTTTTCTTCTGGATGGGAAAGAGAACGGCGATCGACAGGGGTCAGTTTCATGTGTGGCTCTAGACTCGGAGAACCGCGAACAACTAAAAAGAGACTAGACCTCGTATTTTTCATCCGGACTAGATCGCATTTAGGTTAATGCGGAATACAATGAACCGAGGCTCAAAAGGTCAACTCGGCCGAGCCGTCTGCTTACGTACAAGATGAGTGAGCTGTGATATGAAATGAGATTTAATCTTGACTGAGACTCATTTCTTATCGCTTTTGAATGAGATTGTGATGAGCAAACTCATTTTCCGATGAGTGAATTTCGTCAAATTTACTCTGTACTGATCAGAATATAAAATATAAAATGCGCATTACCATAAGCAAACAGATACCAGAATTTGAACTAAATTTTACATAGGTACTCTGTACAGCATGGCGCAGATGCTGGATGAGTCCTTATGTACATACATATGCCAATGTCTCATATGAGACTTATCTCTATATTTCGCCAGGACAAGATGTCCTTCTTATCAGTTGATCGATGGCTTTCCTACAGCAAAATAGATCCGCCCACATCAGCTGAACTGGCCTCCCTCTCTGGAAAGTCATCACATTCATATTGACATTGGGAAACGGACCACTATCTGGAGCAAAAAGAAAATATAACCAAGCACATCACTGCTAACAAGGCCTACCTTTACCTTTGACAAAAAGTAACTCATGCAATATTGCGAGCAATGGCAAGTCACCATGTGCTGCAATGTCTACCCTACATGCTTCCCGACCGTACTGTCATTAAACACGCCAGATGAGACTTGATTTGCATTTCAAATTCTCATTCATATCGCTTGAACGATAAGCGATACTTCTTGTGCTCTGTGCCCTATTGGTCATCGTGAGATCTACTTCCTTCGAATGTAACAGCATATGTTGGTGCACTTGACATCTGCTATCTACAAAAGAGTTCAGACACTATACCTTGTTAATATGTGAAGAGTCAGGCTTCTCAAAACCTACAACAAGAAATGAGACATGGCGTCATGAAGATGAAACCCGGGTCAAAACTAAAATACAGGTACATAATATTCAACAGCCACGGAACTCCAGTACAAGCGACCACAAGCCACATACACCTTCAACCGTCGCTCTGAAACTGTAACAGAGTTCAGCCATTTGTGTTTCTGAGCTGAGCGATCCAGAATCGTACGATCAAGAGATAAAGGTTGTTACCACATGTCACTTACTGTCTAGGTAAACGCTTCCGACGTGAGGAATTAGTCCGTTGGGAAGTCACATGGACTCGAGATACTGAAAGGCGCTACTGCCAAGTTGTGTTAAGCACAAGACGTTCTTCTTGAAGCCATCTTTACTTGGTAGTCTAGTTCTTCGCATCTATTATTAGCTGTGGTCATTTGAACAATCACTAGTTGCCGCGGGATGTTAGTAACCGGAAATATCCCACCTGGCCAGAGACGTAAAAACCAATTAACAAGCTAAATTGATCAACGAGGCTGTGTGAATCAAGCTATTAGACTTTGAGGAACACCCACGTTAATTAACCCCATTCAAATGCGTGCCATCCACGTGGTAGAACCACCTTCATATCAAGCCACCATTCAAGACCCCTCAAACACTCAACATATCTTGCCCATTCCATCTGAGGTATTCTAGATTCTCATACAGTTTCATAAAGACTATTTCGCCACTGGAGTGTTGCCACCAACAGCGGACTTTCTAAAAATTGCTTGGATAAAGGATACCGATCAGTTCCAGATGTTAAGCTTAACTTCATAAGCTTGGCTGATGTCTGTACGCCACATGGTGTAACGTTATGCCTAGACTATACTACAAGACATCATTCCCAAACAAGGAACTCTACGAGACAGTTGATTGCTAATAGCCCGATCCAGAGCTATATATGGATCATAGGTAGGTTATGTTGCAGGACAAGAACAAATGTAGTAGTGACTTTGCATTTGGACTTTCCCCATATACTTGGGTAAAGCACAGTGTCTGTTCAAGTTTTTAATGATATCTTCCATTCTTTCACCCTTTCGATGCATCGATAAGCACCATTCTTCATTCTCAGCCTCGTTCTAGAACTCATAGGGTAATCATATCCGGATCGGCCGCTCTAACGGTCTGGAGGCTTTGGTGAAATGCTTGGTAAGATGTAGATCATTCTGACTCCGTCCAGTTCATCCTCACCAAGCCCAATAAGAAACGTCAAGGTCGAAAAGCTCCGCTGTGAAAGCAACCAAATAACCAATGGCCAGTACAAAGCAGGGCTGAGGTTGAATACCCCTGTTGCGGATTGAGGCTGAACTATGGTAATAGCAGTCCGGAAACATGGAGTCCGTCCACAGCAAGTCAAAGGGCCAGACTAAGTTCGTTCCGCTAGTTGCGACACCTTCATTCCAATAACAACTTTTAAAAGAGGCACATAACCAATAGCATGCGTGGAAGTCTGTTGGTAATCTTTAATTATCTTCACCTACCAGGATGTTGGGGGCGCCAGCTACGATAGTCTGACGGGAAACTAGGCTAGTTAAATGCGGTCAAAGTTGTTGCCGCTTAGCGAGGTGCTGTACAGATGCACCACTGTGAATCACATCTATGCGATGATCTATCATTAATTTATGTGTATAAACAGATAAATCTTGATAAGAATAAATACCAGATATATTGTTAAACGTGCATCTCGAATTTCTATTTATCCGGGGATATTCTTGATGTCTTGGATTAATCTCGTGTCGTTCCCCTGTCGCGGTGTGGCGTCCAGGAATGCGGTTTCATTCCAAGCATGCCCACAAAGCAAGCATGTTCAGCTGGGAGAGCATCATAGGGAGGCGGAATAACTTGACGCTATCTCCCTTTTCGGAGTACAAATCCTTGGGATTTGTGCCTGAATCCCTGTGTGATCGATCAATAATGAACCTAGAGTCTGCGTATATGCAGCCACTACCGATGTCAGCACCAACATGTCTCAGCTTTCCACAACACCATAGCGCTTCTAATAAGATACCATTCCACCCGACCCCCCATTCTCTTTTTAGCTTCTTTTCTCTCTGTTTTCACTCTTCCCCTCCATTATTCCATGTTAATGGAAAGTACATTCTTTTCGCCATGGGGCTGTTGAAGCGCCTCGTCTTTCTGGCGGCGCTGTTATTCAATGGTGTCGCCGCGGAGAGCTTTGCTTCCGTGCTCACGGAAGCACCTCAATGTGCTGTCAGTCACGAAACGTCGATCGAACGGATACAAACAAAATGCTGACGGGTGTTAGGCCGATTGCTTGGTTATGTTGTTCAGCCAGAAACCGTTTGCGGGAAAGGAGCAAAGCGCGATTTGCCACGACCAACAATTCGCCGATGCTATTGGAAATTGTCTGACGGCGAAATGCGAGGTACGACAGACATTGGGTACGCGCGCGACGGGAATCGAGACGGTAGAAAAACGAGTGCTGATGTTTGGGGGCAGATTTTATTAAGTTGTCATCAGCAGTATGCGGAATTAAACCGACCAACGATATCCTCCTGTATCGAACGTCAACCCTCACAATGTTCGGTTTGGCCATGATTTTCTTCGCCTTGCGAATAATAGCCACGATCAAGTTACGTCTTGGATGGGCTTTGGATGATGCAATGGCGATCGCCTCGGTTGTAAGTTAACAGACTACCAGGATTGATGGCGGGGATACTGACATCCAATAGATCTTTATGATACCAGTTGTTGTCATTATGCAATTCAGTGAGTATTGTCCAGCGGAATCGACAGTATGTGCATGGCTAACTCGACCTGTTCAACAGTGATGGAAAACGGTCTTGGTGTTGATCTATGGTACCTCTCAGATTACCAGATCACCCAGGGATTCAGGGTAAACAAATCACCTTTTCTCTCTGCCCTTATATGCACAGACAGCTGACTTTTGACTTGTCTCCAGCTCTTCTTCTTCCTCGAAATTCTCTACCTGGCCGCACGTATGCTAGTCAAATCCACGATTTTATGCTTCTTTTTACGAATATTCAGCAGCCCTAGATTCCGCCTTATAGTCAAGATCACAATAGCATTCAACGTTCTTATCGGTGTCGCATTCTTCATCTACGCCTTTTTCCAAACGACACCACTGAGCTTCTTCTGGGTTGGATGGCAAACCAAGGAAGCAGACAGAGTCATGTTAGGAATTATACGGCTGACGCTGCCACATGCGGTACTTGTCCTTTTATTGGATGTCTGGGTGCTTATATTACCGCTCACCCAGCTCTGGGAGTTGGGAATAAAGCTGAGGAAAAAGATTGGTGTCATGGCCATGTTTAGCTTTGGTATCTTGTGAGTCAAATAGGCGGACTTGTTTTGCTCTTCACTCGTATACTGATGATATATAGCCTTACAATTGTAGCTGCGATTCGAGTACACGAAGTAGTGCTCTTTGCCAAATCAAAAGACTTGACAGGTAAGCTTACCAAACACATTCAAAGACGTTTTAGCTAACAGAACAGTTATAAATGCACAGAAAGCCATGATATGGTCCGCCATCGAGCTATGTGTGGGTAACATGGTATCATGCATGCCTCACATCCGCAATTTAGTACGACACAGTAAATCACGAATACGCGAAAAGATAGGGAAGGAACAGGGACCTACCAACGAAGCAATATTTATTGAACGATCACTCGCACAAATATCAGTGGGTGATGCGACGTCAGAACCAGCGTTGTTTGACGCAGGAGGGTTATTGAAGGGAGATGCGACAATAACAGCAACAACTAATACCACTACAACTACTACGACGATAGGTGGTGGAAAGATGGAGAGCATAAATGGGAGATCAAGTAGTTATGCAAGCGATGCAGATACACAAGTTTAAATAATAAAATATAACAAAGCATTCTACATATTCCACACAGCATATAAGATGCCTCGAGTTCTGTCTGTCAATTGATGTCTGTCAATTGAATGTCATCGAGATGCCACTACGATCGACCACGCTACCCGCGACCATGATCAAATGTCAAGACTAGACTCATCACTGTAGCTCGGTAATTTTCTAGCTTCATCTGATAAACATCCACTAAAGCCACTAGTTTAGGTGCTGAAGCTACTGCAAGCACGCGCCAGGAACAGGTTCCACAGTGGATAATTAGTGGCAGAGACAGCGACAAGTGAGGAGATCATGTAATTGTTATTACTATATTATTTATTTTATTTAATTTTTGTTATCATCAAGGTCATTAAAAGATCTCGACATTTATCGGCAGGTGTAACCACCGTCAATGACAAGATCGCTACCAGTAGTGTAAGTGCTGGCATCAGACAGGAAGTAGACGTAAGCAGCCTTGAGCTCCTTGGCGTCACCGTTTCGGCCCATGGGGATCATGCTCCTCCAGAGCTCCTGAGTCTCGGCGTCGATAAAGTCAGAGAGACCAGTGTCGATGTATCCGGGGGAGATGGAGTTGACACGGGCAAAGTCGCGCCACTCGTTGGCGAGAGAGCGAGCCATGTGGATGCAGCCGGCCTTGGCCACGTTGTAAGAGGTCTGCTCTTGAGGGAAGTTGGCGATGTGGCCGGACATGGAGGCGGTGATAACGAAAGAACCGTGGCCCTGCTTTCGGAAGAGAGCACCGACGGCCTTGGCGCAGTAGGCGGTACCGTTAAGGTCGATCTGGATAACGTGGTCCCAGTCGGCAGCGGAGCCATCAATGACACCAGCATCGGCGGTAGCACCAGCGCTAGAGAGTGTTAGTATGATCAATTGAACATAGAACATCAATTGAAGAGAGAAACTTACTTGGCGACGAAACCGTCAATCTTGCCAAAGTCCTTGACAACCTCACCAACAAATCGCTCAACATCGTTGTAGTCGGCAGCGTTGAGCTTGTAGGCCTTGGCCTTGACACCGTACTCCTTGACGAGCTCCTCGACGTTCTTGTCGGCGCCCTCCTTGCGGGAAGCGTAGGTGATGGCGACGTCGGCACCCATCTCAGCAGCACCTCGGGCAGCCTCGATACCCATGCCTCGGGGACCGGAAGCGCCGGTGACGACGACAACCTTGCCCTTGAGGCTAAGGAGGTCGAGAATGTGGTTGGCCTTGGGGATTTGCTGAACCATGTTTGCGGTGGTGTAGTGGTGAGATGTAAAGAGGTAGAATTGGATGTGTGATGAAGAGTCAAGAGAAAGAGAAAAGAATAAAGGAGGAAGCTAGACTATTTGTACAAATTGAGGTCATGGCGTGAGTTGTTATCTAGACTACTACAAAGTAAAAGCAGCATCGCATCGCATGGATGGATGCATCCAAGCTATGGTGGGTGGGATGGATGGGTCTAGTGATGTCATGGAAGAAACAGCTCAAGACATGGCAAAGAAGACATCGGCGATTAAAGAGTAGAGATCCATAATAATTGATGGAGAATTGATCTAGTTTACTGATAATTGTCTACATTTCCCATACTACAGTATAGCTACTCGAACATTCCAAGGATGAGAGAAAAAAAAGAATTGCCCCTCCATTCTCTGACGAGACGCGTCGAGGGGTAATTTGTTGTGTTGGGTGTGTGTGTACCTTGAGAGAGGTCTGGTGGGACGAATGAGGCCATGGCTACAAGATCCAACGCTTTCTAGTCTCTCCCTTTCAATACTGTGAATCAATTGGCTGTTCATTTAATATACTTTTTAAATGGTGAGACGCGTGCATGCAAAAACACCACTGTCAGAACATGGCGGCGGGGTAATTGGCCATGGGTATTGCTTCACTCTTTTGTGTCTGTCGATGCGATCGAGACTGAGGTACATTTGGAGTTTATTTACTTTGATGGACCATTTCATCATTGATCCATAAAGTACCCAATTACTTTAGACATCAATTGCTGTACAACACTGACTCTCTAACAAAATACCACCGAGAACGCGCCCCGCGGGTGGATATCCTTGAGCGTCATTCTCCCGTCTCTCTTCCTTGCTTAGACTTGCTAAACCCCGCAGAACGGCCGGGCTTGACCGCTCTGTTTTTGGTCTAGTTTCGTTTCTTCTGTTGCATTAGGTCCGAAGCAGCCTTGGACGCGTTGACTTGGCTTCTGGCGCATCAGTCGATAATTAACTGGTTGGTGTCTAAGACTTGGTTAGTGGGGGCTTGGTAATCCCGGTCCGACAATAAAGCTACCCTGGACATGACAAGACAAGATAAATGATGAGTTAATACATCACCAATGCTTACTGAGTCTTGGTATAAATGAGTAATAGTAATTATCAGATATTAAGTAATTACAAGTCATCATTTGAAACAGTTTGTAATGCTTCATCATACAATTTAAAGACATAATGTGACCAAGGTAATTGTTCATCGCAAGAGGGGTATCACGACGGTCAATGTCTCACAAGCCACATGTTGAGATGCATTAAATTGACATTCAGTACATAACATTGCTTATTCATTAACTTGAACCCTGAATCATCTGTCGCCGCTTTAACTAAATAAGGTATCGGAAATCCCGCTTCATTCTCAAAGCCTCATCAGGACTGTCCATGACCTCAACCGCAGCCGTGTGCGCAGCCACATCCCCTCTCGTCTCCCAAGCAGTCGCCTCACCCCTCTCAAGCTTCTTGTTGAGGTCGATCAGCACCAGCCTGAAGATGTAGCATCCCAACACCGTCACACCAAACATGGACAACACAATGCCGTAACTCTTGCGGTATCCGTTCTCCTTGAGATCCCACACGTACGAACCAGCAACGTTACCCAATTGACTGAACGCGTTGATCATGGCGATCGCGACAGCGCGCTTGGCGGGTGGTCGGGGGAACGAAGACGAGATCCACGAGTAAAAGACGATGAAGCCGGCGTAGGAAGATGCTTGGAGGAAGAGAGCAAGGTAACGCGCTGCGACGGCTTCGGTGGCCATGCTGATGATGAAACCGATTGTTCCGACACCAATTGGGCCGACAATATGCCAGAACTAATTGATTAATTGTTAGTAAAATGTTCTCAATTGATGCGACAAAATTGAAGCGGTTGGAACTAACCTTTTCGGCAGTCTTGTCAGAGTGCCAAGCGTTGATGACTGAGACAATACAAGAAAAGACCCATGGGGGCGCGCTCATCAGAAGAGTGGGAACGTAACCGAATCCAAGCGTCTGGGTCAAACTGGGCTGTTTAATCTGTTAGCAACGTCGCGCAATTGATCTCAAGGCGCGATTGACTTACGAAAAAGGCATTGAACGAAAGTCCAACGACGTAGGCGGTAAAGGTAAGCATCATGATGTAAATCTTGACATCCTTCACAGCAAGCTTGAGACCGTAGAATGCACCCTCCTCACGAGAATCCTCATCGGCCTCACCAACATCTTCAACCATGCGCAATTGCGCAACCTGTCTCTCCTCCTCGGTGAAACCACGAGAGTTGTGAGGCAAGTCGGGAAGAATAAAGGCAGCAGAAATGGCAACACCCATAGTGATGGCGCCCTCAATCCAGAACAGCCATCGCCACGCAGCATGACCCAACACACCCTGCATGTTGGACAAAACACCCGCGCCGACGAGGGCAGAGAAGGCGTTGGAGATCAGGTTACCACAGAAGAGGATGGCATTGCGCTTGGTGAGCTCGCTTCGGGTGTACCATTTGGACAGAATAAGCAGCGCACCAGGCAAGAAAGCCGCCTCGACGAAACCAAGGAAGAATCGAATGCAGACCATTCCAGCAAAGTTGTGCACGCTACCACTGAGTGTAGAGATCAGACCCCAGAGCAACATGGCCGCAGCAATGTACAGCGAAGGACGCTGGATGCGGTTGATGAACATGTTGGAGGGGACCTGCATGAGAATGTACCCGACGTACAGAATACTCAAGCAGGTGGCATATTGGTTGTAGCTCAGGTTCAAGTCTTCTTGGAGACCCTTGAGACGGGCGGCAGCCATGTTATTGCGATCGAGGTAGTTCATGATGTAGATGAGGACGAAGAGGGCGCAACGGGCGTCGAGCTTGCGCTTCATGCTCTTTTCGACGGCAGCGCGATGCTGAGGGTCCATCGCGAGGGCTTGGGCTGTCGCGCCGCGGGATTGCGACTCGACGCTTGTTTTGGCCGTGGCCATGTGGTCGTCTGACTTCTGGTCTGCCATGATTAGAGGGTATTGAGAGACACAGCAAGATGGAGATGATTGATCAAGTGGTTGGGGGCATTGTCGCATTTATGAAGAAACCTGTAGTTATGTTACATCATCGCGTCGCGGAGAAAAAGAAGGCAGAGAAAAAATAAACATGGGGGACGAGAACTGGGGAAGGGGGTTTATCCGCTATGCTTAACCCGAATGGGTCAAGTTGATCCCCGGCTTCCCCCAGAGTTGGTTGACTGTCACCCTCTGGAAAGAAGATGCAAAATTCAGAGTGTCACACTTTTGAAGAGACAACCAATTAGTTGTGTTGTTCAAGGGGTTTGTGGAGGTGGTGTCTGTAGATCTTGTCCCTGTATAGATTGGATGATTAGTGGTAGACTGAAGTGCATGTTTCTCATATTCCCCGACAAAGAACAATAACTAACATTCAGTATCACGATTATAGAAACATTCTAGACTATTAATTACCGGTAGATCGATAGACAAATAAGAATTAACGTCTTACAATAACCGTCTAATGCCGAGATAACTCCAAGTTTGCCAACGTTGGAGAGAAAATGCGGAGACTCCGCAAAAAAGGAAAAGTGAGGGGAATCTGCCCATTCCAACCCTTACAGTGACAAATAGGCCCGAATACGAACCGGAGTTAACACTTCCAGCCAAGGAGGTCTTCCCCAGGAGTTTGTCAATGCTCAACACCCAAGCAGCAGAATTAAAATTTGGTTGCCCGTCTTTTTCAATGCCCGTGGGGAAATACTGAGAAACAGTGGAGATTAAGTTGGGGAAGAAAAGAATTGGAGACTAGAGGTTCGCTGGGGGATTTTGGGTTTAGCGATGCTAATAGTGGAGGAGGTTTAGCTAATGAGGGTGAGTGTCGACCGGACCTCGGGAATTGTCGGTCAACAAAGAGTCAATGCTCGAGTGGATTTGATATGGGTAAGAATAAATCCAGTACCATGGAATGGGTAACGAAGGCATTGTGTGAACACGTTTCTCTCTACAACTGTTATGCTAGTCATGTTGATGCAGTTCGGCAAAGGTGGGATGTGGGAGTTGCGACAAGTTGGTGGTTGTTGGAGATGGTTCGCCAAGATAATAAGGAGAACCCACGGCCCACTAGAAGATTTAGTCTTGATGACCTAGTCTCTGTGTCAAGTGACCTGATGTAGGATTGTTTCATTTAATGTTGGAGTCTAGTCCTTCTCAAGGATTAATCCATCACGGGATAGGAAACAACTTTTCTTTAGAAATCACAATTCATCCTCAACCATAATGTTCAACTCATAAATTATTTTTACAATCATCAATGAGGCAGAAGCGCTCACGAAACAGTCGCTAATATCTAAATCTAACTCTATCAAAATCACAATCACTTCTCCAACCGTCCAGCCTCACTCGTCTCATCCCTAGACTGTTTCAAAAACGGCACAAGCGTCGTTCCTCCAGTCCCCGTCAACTCTTCCTCTTTACCCTTCTTCAACGATGAACTCGCCAAGTTCTGTGGTCCCTTCATCGCATTTCCTTGTCTTGACGGCAAGATGATGTACCGTGTGACAATCTGGATATGCTTGTTTCTAAACACCGTCAACGCATCTGTTGCTGCGCTGAAAGTCTTTTGTAGACGCTCTTGTTCAACAGTGTGTGGTGTTTGAAGCGCGAGTTCGCGAATACTGCCCATTCGGGCAATGTGTGTTAGGAAACGACGGTGTGGTCCGGGCATGTAATCCTTGACGATGTCGTGGTAACTTCTCTCGCCCTTGACTTCGGTGTTGTTTCCACTTGTGATGTGTTCTACTCCCAACACGATATCGAAGAATTGGATAAGAGAGCTTTGGCCATTGCTTCCACCTCGTAAATGGCGCCATTCACCCTTTCCATTACCCTCATCGTAGAAAACACCATTGGGAAGACCAGCAGCTTCCATGTTTTTACTACCCGCCAAAAAGGGACGGATCTTGTAATAAAAGGTCATGGGGTCGCACTTTTCATACATTCTTTCTAACAAAGCACCGACACCGTCGATGCATGTTTTTAGGTCTTCAAGGGCTGAGATGATTGTGTTGTAGTCTCGGGTCTTGACGGCCTCGAGGGCTTCCATCATGCGAGGGATAATCTTTCCGGCGCGTGCCTCCATGGCGACGCTGATGAGGAGAAACCATGACTCTGACTCTGTGTCGGTAAAGGTGTGAAGAGTAGAGAGGTCATCGAGGTTGGAAAAGTCTGAGCCTGCGCAGGAAAAGTTCCAGAGGTTGGCTGCGGCATAAGACAGGACGGGAGGGAGTTCGAGATGTTTTGACACGGCGAGGAAGGGGACAGTAATCTGAGGGGGCAGTATCTATCAAAATATTAGCACATATACTAGAAGAGTAGACCCAATTGAACTCACCTCGGCTGGCTTCTCACCGCCCCAGACATAAGCATGCGTCAAAAAGGCAAGAACACTGTATGCCCTCCTCCACTCAGGCTCGGACTTTAGTCTATCAGTCCCCAACACGGGCATGGTATCAACAGCCCGTCTGATATCATTGTATTTAATCAATGCAGAAACATGCTGAATAACAAGTTCCCAAGGCTGGTAGTATAAATCGGGGAATTGTTTTAGAGGGCTGTGCTCAGGGAGGAAGGCGTTGCTTGTCACGGCAAACTGCTTTAGCTCGGCCGTGAGCTTGATACGGGGCAATTGGTGTGTAACGGCGTGTGGCGACATTGTGTAGATCAAAGAATAAACAATAACGGTTGGCTAAATTAATGGTTTGGGTCTGTAGATGAAAGAAGTGACATTTTCTAGAAAAGTCCAGATTAAAATAACAATTCCCCTAAAACCGCCAAGATGATTCCCTTCCAAGTTTTTCCTTCCATCCGTCTTCCGTGCATTCAATCCTCCGAACTATCCTCAACCTCCGAAATATCATGATACGGATGAGAATTGTGTTACCTCCCGAGTCTATCTTCCGCATCCGATGACAGGCATGTGACCAATCGCTAAACGTCACCATGTCAAAAATGGATAATGACGTCCACTATTTCGGATATCGGCGGACGGAACTTCGGATCTAACTAATAGTCCCGCGCTTCCGCTACTGGCATTACACAACTGCTATCGCCGGCACTGGCCGAGAGAGGGGTGAAGAGTCAAGCATAAAGTGATTTCGTGATCCCGCATCCCATCATACGACTTTTCTTACACACCAAATCACAAGCATCTTGACAGTCAGCATCTTATACACACAATGGAGTTGTCATCTTTTGTCGAGCGTCTACGAAGCGGCGCACCGCCCAAGTTCCCCAATGACGCTAACTCGCTTGAGTTTGCGCGCAATTTGGATTCGCAGGATAAGTTGAGCCATCTCAGAGATGAGTTTGTGCTTCCTACGAAAAAGTCTTTGAAGAAGAAGGCTCTTGATGGGTCAATTCGTAAGTCAAATATCTTTTTGTTAGGTCAAATTGAGACTAATGGCTGTGAAGCAAATGGTGTTGCGCAAAATGGAAGCGTCACCAATGGAAACGGAACAAATGGTCATGATGATGGTGACCAGCAATGTCTTTACTTTGTCGGTAACTCTCTTGGTGCTCAACCAAAAGCTGTTAGGGAACATCTCAACGCACAGCTCGAAACATGGGCTTCTATCGGTGTAAACGGTCACTTCAGTGCAATGGGCAACTCACCACTACCCGCATGGCAAGACCTTGCCGAGGACTGCGCTATCCGATCCGCTGATATTGTTGGCGCTTCTCCTCATGAGATTGTCATCATGAACACCCTCACAGCCAACTTGCATTTCCTCATGGCCAGTTTCTACAAGCCCAACGAGAAGCGCCACAAGGTCATTCTCGAATGGAAGCCTTTCCCCAGCGATCACTACGCTATTGAGAGTCAAGTAGTTTGGCACGGTCTTGACCCCGAGAAGAGCATGGTCAAGATTGAGCCCAATGAGGATCACATCATCACGACTGATCTCATCCTTTCCACCATTGACCAGCACGCCGACGACACCGCTCTTCTCCTTCTCCCTGGTATCCAGTACTACTCCGGCCAACTCTTCGACATTCCCCGTATCACAGCCTACGCACAAGCAAAGGGAATTGTCGTGGGCTGGGATCTCGCACACGCAGCTGGAAACGTTGAGCTCAAGCTTCACGACTGGAACGTTGACTTTGCATGCTGGTGCACATACAAGTACATCAACGCCGGTCCTGGTTCCATTGCCGGTGCTTATGTTCACGAGCGTCATGGAAAGGTTGAGGTGAACTCTGAGACAGGCAAAGCTAGCTACAGACCTCGTCTCATGGGTTGGTACGGAGGTGACAAGAGTGTGCGATTCAACATGGACAACAACTTTATTCCCACTGCTGGTGCAGGAGGATACCAGCTTTCCAACCCCTCCGCTATCGACCTAGCCAGTTTGTCTGGTGCTTTGAGTGTGTTTAACAAGACAACCATGCACGAACTCCGCTCAAAAGCTTTGGTTCTCACAGCATACGCCGAACATCTTCTCGACCAGATCCTTTCAGAATCCAATGACTCGGAACTATTCCGTATCATCACCCCACGAGATCCTCTGCAGCGCGGAACACAATTGAGTGTATTGCTGAAGGATGGCTTGTTGGATAATGTGAGTGCGGCGCTGGAGGAGAACGCTGTGATTTGTGATAAGAGAAAGCCTGGTGTTATCCGAGTTGCGCCTGTGCCGCTGTACACGAGGTTTGAGGATGTTTGGAAGTTTATGCAAATCTTGAGAGGGGCTTTGAAGAATTAGAATAAAATGGATTAGAACATGATATAATAAGCGTCAATTAATTTTATGTTTTTGATACCGATGTCTGTCTAGTCTAGAATTTGTTTTGTGTGTTGTTCGTGAGAACACTGGAGATTGTAGAAGTACACCACCTAATTTTGACCCTTGCTCGAATACTTTGTTGTGAAACAAAGATGGCCATGTGTTT
This sequence comes from Fusarium sambucinum, assembly GCF_050947815.1. Classification (NCBI taxonomy): domain Eukaryota; kingdom Fungi; phylum Ascomycota; class Sordariomycetes; order Hypocreales; family Nectriaceae; genus Fusarium; species Fusarium sambucinum. The sequence continues at coordinate 401,849 of NC_139292.1, forward strand.
TTCGGCTATAAGCCAAATGATTTATCACTTTTCTTTTACCTTTGCTTGCCGTATCCCATCATGCCGTGCTTACTGTCGGCTAGACATGGCCCTCTGGTATCTGACGACATCTGCAGACATGAGGCACGAGCAACACCGTCGGATACGATATCAAGAACATACCCGCAGCCACCTCCGAACTTCCGCATTTCCCATCAGTGCCGGTTCATTACATACATCGTACACTCGCCCATAAACAGGTTTCTGATCTACAAGTGATGCGTCAGATCAATCCCCCCACCACCATCCAAAAGCGCAAACAGGTTCAAAGCCGAGCCAGTGTCAGCTTCATTCCCTATTGTCCAATAGCTCGGATCAGGAGTCTGCATCATGGACTCACTTAGTCCCAGAAAGGCCGAGTCCAAATCACCAAAAAGAGGCGATGCAACATTCTGTAGACCATTGTGTTGAAGAAAAGATCTATCTAGCGATTCTCTTCCTCTGGTGGTAGAAGGGCTGAGCCCGGGCTGGCTTGTCTCTCTGCGGAATGTCGATGGCGAGTCTGTTGTATCAGAGGGTATCAGACCGAATAATTGGCTTGAGTTTTCTGTGCGTCGTTGACGTTCGGCAAGTTCGCGCTTTTCGAGATGTTCAAGAGATGTTGCAAGAAGAGATTGGGCGATAAGGGAATATTGACCCGCGTGGGTGTCGTGGTTGGAGCAATGGTCAAGAGCGTGGATGGCCATGCGGGTGTATTTCTCTAGGACTCTACCAAAGCCGCCAAGGAGACCAATCCCTAAAACAAGAGAACTAGCGAACAACCATGACCTGAAGAAATTAGAAAGACTCTGCGTATTAGAGGTTTGGATACTCACACTAGAATAGGAACATGTCCTACAAGGACACCCCTTTGGATTAGGTCAAGTATAGGATCAACCATCAAACTGGCCGCATCGATGCACGCATCAGCAAGCTTCGACTTTCCAGATGTCAAAGCAGATCGACCATTGGAAGCCGCTGAACCATCAGACAACCGTCTGCAGAGCTCATACATGAGGAATGGGCGGGATACTAGCATGACGGCATAGTAATACGTAGCCAAGATCTGACACGCTCCACTTGCTTGAGCTCTGTCTTGAATATCCGGATTGGCGACGATATCTTTGAGTTGTTTCAACCAGCGCGATGACCAGTCTCGTAGTTGGAGTGATATACCCTCTGTAAGCTGTAAAGAGATTTTACGTCGTGAGTAAATCTCTGTAACAACACCTTCCAGAACTAGGAATATTTGTACTGAAGCGTTGAGTAGATCAGGTGATTCATCGAGATTCTCATCGGGACTTTGATAAGGTACCGTGCAATCAACATCCGACGTTGCCGGCGGTCTTCCCATAGATGAACTCAAAAACAGATCAACAACACGCAAACTCTTCCACAGACGATCCCTTTGTCTGTGTATATCCGGTCCAAAACGCGCATTGACTTCTGTCCTATGGATACCGATAGAATAAGCTGCTCGGACAGCTGTGCCGAAGAATAAAAATGCGCCATTGATTTGACATGAGCAGAGCATGTATAGCGTGATAAGAGTAAACATCTGAACCGTTGTGACGCTCAGATTACCCGTGAGGTTAGAATATGCCTTTTCACGCGCATACTCGAAGTATTCCTGCGCGCGCTCCTCGTTATCAATCTTTGTTCCGATGGCCAGAACGAGTAGATTGACGATAGTAGTGGCATCGTCAGTTTTCTGACCCATGTTCGCCCAGAAGATAAGATCATCTTGTAATCGTCGATGATCGAATAAATCCACAAGCCCTGTCGCAATTGCTAAGTAATTTGACACAGCATGCGGAATATCGTCGGTGTTAACGCTTGGAATGCGGTTATCGCCAGGTGTTCGACGCGATTGATGCGCAGTAGCATTTTCAAGGACAGAATAACGGCTTGACTGTGGTGCAAAAGCATTCTGTCCAACTCTAGTGGTGACAAGTTGACGCACAGATTGAAAGAAGCTCAATGGCGCACAATCGCCCACAAAGATCAATTTCCCCTGGGCATCGCATACCAGCCTCGCTTCTCTAGGAACTTCAGTTTCATCCTCTGCGTCAATTGCTTGATTCTGTGTCGTTCCATTATTGATAGGCGTAGTAGCAGGACTATTCCTCCCTGTGGAAATTCTGCCTGTAGAAAGAGCTCTATCAAGTTCCGAAGCAGGAGGTGATCGTAGAGAAGACACAGATCCTTGAGGATTAGCTCTTCGTCGTCGGACTTGAGGTGAATAATGGCAATCGTGAGGCTTTTGACGACGTGCGCAGTAACTGCAAGGTAATTTTCCGTCGCATTTTACTTTGCGAGATTTACAACCATCGCAGGCGTTTGCGATGCGGCTGCGGATATAACGTTCTGTTGGTTCTTGCATTTGATGATGGGATTGAGGGAAGGGGAATTTTGTTGCTACGGAAGCACTGTGGAGATGGAGAGACGGAAAGGAGCGGATGTTCGGCTGAGAAATTGTTAGTGCAAGTCTTCGGCCCGCTCAACATTCCGAAGCTTGGCTGTGAGAATGAGACCTAAGATATATGCTGAATTGATGAGGTATTGTATAACAACTTATTTCTATATCTGGGATATGAGTTTTGATGTCTTCACTGTTAATAGTTGACTGATAGACTAATTATATGCACACTGGGCGGATGTGCACTTCGGATATGCAGAATGGCGGCTAAGTTCATGAGTATAACCACTAACATCAGCCTCGACATTACACGAGACAACCAGTCACCATTTGCGATAATAGAAATCTGAAAGTCATTGGAATTGAGAACTGACTTAGAATTGAGTCTCGAGATAATCAATTCTTAGGTTCCTAGGTGATTCGTAATCCGGTGGACGGACGCAGACAGGCATACTGTTACATCCGATGCTTCCGTTCAACTTTGTTAACGTCAGGTGATGACTTTTCCCCTGCCCTGTTGATAGTTTGCAAGCTTTTACTAATCTCCTAGATTTAGGGCACCGGTTGCACTTTCCAGTTGTACTGTGTCTTCATCTGGCGGGCCCGTCGAAGCAATTGATTCTCCGCCAGAACTGTTGATAGATGTTGAGCTGTTATTGTTGAACCGCAGGGTATCGGGAAAAGATGAATAGGTGTTCGAGTCTCTTGCCTTCCGCCTGACTTTCTTTTCTTTGAGTGTTTCTACCACATCTGCCCTTAGCCTCTGTGCAAGCTTACTTAGAAGGACATCTCGAGCTATGCCAAGGCTCTCTTCATCGTGGTACTCGGGAAGTCGCCAGTTTCGATACATGTTATTGTGAGACGAGCGAACACACGGCTTTTCACTCTCGAGGGTGTCAAAATAGTAGTGGCATAGTCGACACGTAGGCTTACTACTGCCGATGTAGCTCCATCGATTCCAATAACATTCTACCGCTGTCAATCCGTTCTTCAAAAGGTATTCGTGTACCAGGATTTCCGCATGCAAGAAGGGCCTAAACCTTCGGGACAGCTGAAAATCACGAATAATAATGTCGTCAATTCCCATTTGTTCGAGGTCCTCAGCCGCCTGTAAAAGCTGCGTATCTTGGATTTTGTCTTCCGCAACTATATGCTGCATGATGATTGAGCTCGTGAGGTCGGATTTTAGAATAGGGTTTGCAATGCGTGGACCAGATGGTATCATGGTAATCTCAAAATCCAAGAATAGATTGGGCCATCTTTCAGAAATTGCAACGATGCCGAGAGCTGCTTTGCGGTACGAAAGCCAGCGCCCAAGAAAGTGTCGGAGGTTGCACCATGGTTCGGATCTTGTCATTTCTCCATCTTTGGCCCTCTGCGAGATCATTTTGTTGATACCCGCTGGGTCTAGGGAGACGATCGCTTTGATCAACGTTTCACAGTCGCTGATTGCTAAGCCGGCGTGTTACTCTCATGCCGGTCGCATAATTCGACGAAGAAGAATACTTACATTTATCCTCTGTATTGGATTCTGACATGTCGAGTTGGAAATTGCATTTGTCCGCTAAAGACAAGAGACTCTGCATTGGCTCGGAAGCTTAAATAGTTCAGGGCGCGGTTTCACAGCTACACATTCGGGATATGACTTACTTTCATCTTCTTCCCGTCTTTTGCAATCTTCTAAGCACTCTTGCACGGCTTCGCTCAAATATCTCAAGTATTCTTTCAGCCGTGGAAAATTGAACGATAGTATGAACCAAAGCACTCGTTTTCCCAACGCGGCGGTCTGCAAACCCTTTGGGTTCTTGCCCACGAGATTCAACAACGCTTGGACGAAATCCTGCGTTGTTTGTAGGCCCCTTGTATCCTTTGAGTTGAAACCAAAAACATAGTTGGGGCCAAGGGAACCTTGGAGTATTGCAAGGGCACTGATTGTATCCCCACCACGCTCGTTGTCGCAGACCTGGGCTAGCTTGTTGACATAAAATTGGAATGCTTCAAAGTCCGGCATCTCCGCTTTGTATTTTACAATTGATTGTTTCTCGTGTGGATAAGTAGGATAGGCGCCAACTTTTTGCAACGCCAATTCAAGAACGATGGGTTCGTACAAGAGTCCAAGTTGGTGAGGGGTCAAGCCATCGAAGTTGTCTGACTGCCAAGCCCGTGATACAGACATGATTGCTTCTGGATAGAATGGCAGGAGATAGCAAGTTGGTAAGTGGGATCAAATACTTGCAGTCGGTAGAAGTGATCAAGGTCATATCAAACGAAGGAAAATGTGTAAGTGTAACTGGATTTCAGCTCCTTTCACGTCATCCTATATAAATGACGTAGGATATTTTTGTCATCGGAGGGGTAATAAAATGAAACATAAGGTTGGGTGTGATGTTGAGCCCTGTGGCGTTGCTGTCATCAATACTGTTCGCACACTATTCCATCATTGAAATCTGCCTACTGTTAATCGTGCGGCTCTTTCTAGAGTGCCAGCGGTTACATGACACATAAAATGAAATATACTCGGAATGCGCTCTAACACCAGGAAACCATAATGACGATGATGAGGGTGGCCTGGTGATAACCACCAGTGTCTAAACTCTGTTTCAATTGAATTGAATAGGACGGCTCTCTTAAAATGGGTTGCAATTATTACTGAATTTCACCCATGCCACACTCCTGTGCCTACAAAGCATGGACCACAAACCCAACTCCATTGGAGATCTGTCCTATCACAGCAATGTTCGCCATCATATTATAATTAAAGTCCGTAGATGTGTCGGTAAGAACATCTCCGGTGTCGGTACATGTAGTAGACGAGGTACAAGACATGGCTGGAACACTGCAGCTCAAGGTATCACCATCTTTAACGGGCGGCGTGCAAGTAATAGCAACCTCTGAGGAGTCCGGATCATCGGTGCATAAACTTAGCGAGGCAATGTCTTGACCTTGCCTGAAAAGTGCACAGACGGCAAGTGAGTTTCCAACCAAAAGGCGGCCACTTAGTGCTTCGATATTGAAGACGGTAGGCGAGTAGACCGTATTACTTCCAGGGAAAATCAGGTTGTTACCCCTGACGCGATTGGAAAAGAGGAATGCGCCTTCGACTGGGGCTCGTGATCCTTTCAGTTGGAATTCGGTAATGATTGGCATTTCTGCAGTGGTTGTTGTAGCTTCGGTTGTCGCAGTGGTCTCAATGGACGTTGGGGCCGTGGTCGTGTCGGCGACGCCAGCATCGGTGGAAGCAGTGGTCTCAGTGGCGATGGTCGACTCTATTGTGGAAGTCACTTCAATAGAAGCCGATAGCAAAGTGGTAGTTGTTTCGATTGCTGAGACTGGCTCAGTGGCTGCGTCCGTAGCGCTCGTGTCAACACCAGTTGTGACTTCTGAAATGATAATTGAACTGATCGCTGAAGATTCTAAAGCGAGACCAGTGCTGGTTATCTCCGATGGTATTAAAGTCGTCGATGCAATAGTTGAAAAGTCAGAGGCTGGACAGGATGTTATTAATTTTGCCCCAAAGCGTCGAACCGAGAGCTTACACAAAGACCGAGGTTTGCAAACACTTGCTCCAGCGACCTGTAAGCCAGCGAGGCTAAGCGCTACTGAATGGAGGATGCAAGGACGCATGGTAATCAGATGGAACACAACACGGACTCAGACAAAGTAGTGAAGGAAAAAAGAAGAGGAAAGTAAGAAGGAATACAGTCTGACTTATTTAAATTAAAGATAACTAGCAGAAGAAAACAAGAATCTAGAATTTCGAATCGCATATATCAATCCAATAGTTCGGATATGGTGACAAGGCTAGTGGCTAGTTTTCGAATTACTGATGTCTCTACAGCACCTGATTCGATGAATTGCACACTAAATTGGCGGACAGCGTGCCCTTGTAAGCCACTACCCCTGGAAATGTCACGCGAAGTCTTTCAACCCTCAGTCAAGGTTGTAAAGAGATCTTTACATCTCTTCATTAAGATCGCAAACAATTTCACTATGGTTCCAAAAATCTTTACCATATACCTTGCCTTGGCCGTTTCAGTTACAGCAGCGTCGGTTGAGCAACGTGCACCATCTGGCTGTTGGCCTGTTCCGCCTGATACCAATGCCGGTAGCACCTTGGTGCCTGTTAAAGCTGCTAAGACGGCCAATTGTTATTTCAACTACAGCCATCCGGATACACAGCTATATTACGATTCGCTGATCGACTTGTGGGCATCCTGGGGCGCTGATATGATCAAACTCGATTTCATTACTCCAGGATCTATCGTGGGATCCAAGCCTATACCGGATGATACTAGCGGTGCAGCTATTGCTATGCATAATGCTATCGCGAACAATGAAAAAAGGATTCGCCTCGATGTTTCTTCAAATGTTTGTCGCAACTCGCCATATATGGAAATCTGGGACAAGAACACTGATACTATGCGCGTTGCTGTGGACATTAACAATAACAATTCGAAAAGCTTCATTGGCATGTGGAAGGTTCAAGGAACTATTGAGCAATATCGGCTCTTTATCAACCAGATAGTGGAGGGGAAAAAGCTGATGCGGACACGACCAGACTTCGACAATCTCTTTGTTGCGAACCCAGAGGCCATTTCTGGTATCAACGATAATCAACGTCTGACAGTCATGAGTCATTGGATTGGCGCCTCTGCCAATCTGATTATGGGATCTGATCTGACAAACATTGATGACCTCGGAAGAAAGCTCCTTACCTCTCCTGGCACAATCCGTGCCAGAGACTTCTGCACGAAATGGCCCATGCAGCCTCGTAATCCGGGGACAGGCCGCAATACTGCCCAACAACTACAAGCTTGGGTTGCTGGCCCGAGTGATAATGGGCAAGCCTATCTTTTGATGACAAACCTGGGACCAAACCACGGCAGAGGAAATTTCGATACTGTTGGAGAAGGAGTACAAAGACTGTCGACCACACTCGGACAGCTTGGTTTTCGCAGCCCTAAGTACTCACTTACCCAAGTTTGGTCAGGCAATACCTCTACTAAAGGGCTAAATGATAAGATCACTCTTGACTTGGATAATGGTCAGTCGGTCTTCTTTCAGGTAGCTCCTATATAAGTGGACTATAGTTAAGTAGAAAGATACTCTATTTACTAGAGCCTCTAAGAAGAATACTTATTAAACTGAGTAGTTTCTAGCCTCTAGTTTAATTAGCTATTTACTTACTTAGTTATATCTAATATATCTTTCACTTAACCTTTAAGTTTAATACTTTATCTTTTAATTAAAGAAACTTTAACTATAGTATTAAGTATTATAGGAGTTATTTCTATAGGTTAATTTCTTTATATAACTATTAAAATTGACTAGTAATTAAATAATTAATATATTTTAAGAATCTAAACCTTGAGAAAACGGGCATGTTGCCACTCCTCTTGCCTTAATAACACTTAATGCTGTTACCATTTCTTCCGCGCCCTTTCCCTTTTGCGGATCAGGGCCAATAGTCATCAAGTCGTATCCTTGGGGTTGGTATTTTTCCTTGGACCAACTGGGCACTTTGCCACCGAAAGTTCTCAGCAGGAGTGCAACAGGACCCCATGACGCCCAGAAGCTTGGCTTTACATACCAAGGTTGAAAGCTAAGTTGGTCGAAGTTGAAAAGAGTAGTGCCTGGGTTTGGCTGGCTGGCAACGAGCTTGATAGGGTGAGAGCGTGGTAGAGCCATGTATCGCAAGTATGTAATCCGAAAAATGCGGATAAGCTTGATGAGTGCACTGAGAACAAATCCAGGGCGCTCAAGACTAGTAGTAGGCATTTCCTTTAGGTCTTGTACACACACTTGAGAACAGTTCTTCTTAGGGAGATTGACTTACCAGAGACTCGCCCGCATAGTGTCATCCAAACTTTCGGCCAAAATCTTTCGGATAGTGGCTGTCACGAATTTTGGCATCTTAGAAACAGCCGAATCAACATATACTCGAACGTACTGATCGTTAGTAGTAGTTGGTTGAGCGACTTCCTGCTCATACTGGTGTGTCCAGGTATTCAGCTCCTGGGCGAATTCAAGGCCGCTATTCCATCCCTCCTTGCTATGAGGAAGAGGATCAAATGGAATTTCCATATCGTCACCTAGATTCTTATGAAAGACACCGATTGCACATTTTTCGACATCAGTTAATTGCCTCCATTCCTCCCTTTGAATCACCTCGAATATTTCTCCAAGCCCATCACCAAGAGTGTGTAATAGATCTAGATCTGTGATCTTATTGGCGCGACGGTAGCGAGCGTGGCTAATGGTTTTAATAACTTATACTATCTTGGCGACTCTGGAAGTGGGTAACGAGGTCACGTACAGATAGTTCATTCGTGCGACGGCGGTGGCATAACGATCGGAGTCTCGAAGTTGAGACTGTGCTTCGCGAAGAAGAATTTGGGTATCGATGGCTCGCTTTCCTGCGTTTCTTTTGTTGTTCTGACCTGTCACGGCAAACAACTTAGACATGGTTGGTATACCGCCGGCCTAGTTTATAGTTAATCCCAAGGATGTCAATTTCACAGGGCAAGGTACTTCTTTCTTACCTTGAGCAAAGCCATCTTGCGAGCTTTTTCAAAGGCGTATGGGAACTCCAGCAGCTGCAGTTGGGTAATGATATTATAGGCTTCTTTTGCCGTCATACTTGATAGAGGTCTTTTGCCGCTAGCAAATGAAGCCTCAATCTGTGCTTTGCGACGGTATCGTAGGGCTTGTACTAGTACAGAATAGCACACGGCCAGTAATATAGCCATAAAGTGGATATAATTACTGCTATCAGTGATCCACGCTGATGCCTGAGCCATTATTTTTAGACTTGGTATAATTCTGTTTAGAAATCAAAGATATAAGAAAATAAGAACGATTTAGTCTAAATATCTTCTAGGCAATATCTTTCCTTATACTTATCCTTTTTACCTCGACAGGTTAATAGCCTTAGCATCCTTACAAAGCCCTGCTAGCTTATCTTCTTAGCGTTCCACTTATTACAAGCCTCGGTTCTTTGTGGGTCTACTATCTACTCTAATCTAAAACAGGAATAGGTTGCGACATATCACACACACATGATAATTATGTAAATACTTACTGTAATTGACCGAGGTTAAAGCTATGCTCTTATTCTTATTTGTCCGGAACCTACCTTGCCAAAGGTATATTAATCTAAATGCATTTTACTATAACCGGTGGCAACAGAGTTAAGAGCTATATATTTAACTTACTAATTAACTGTCCTATAATTAATTATAGGTTCGAACGTGTTGCCACCCCAATCGCTGTCGACTTGGCCGTCCATTGTTTGAGATTGTGTCTCCCTAACAGGCTGACCGACTTCAGTCTTTGGATAGCAATATCCGGGGTATTCAACAATCATGGGGATTGGTGTACTGTCAATCCAGCCCTTTTTATTTGGCGAACTAGGAGCTATAGTCCGTCGGTTGACCAAGGCGTAGAACATCAAGATGGCTCGATGAAGATCCTCCGTCGAGTACAAACCGCCAACTGTTTTGTCCGTTCCACCCCCGACGATTCCAGGAGTCGGAAAACGGTGTCGGTACTGAGTCCTATCTCGTGAGTAGACGCGGTCGGACTTCCAATCTTGGGGAGCGACTAGAAGGTTCTGCACAGCTTGAGCGAGTACAAATGCCTTGGGATGCAATGCGTTTGGTGGCGGAGGTGGGAAAGACCTTGACGGAATATGGCGATTCTGGACCGGTAGGGAGGTTGGTTAGGTACAATGCTTGAAAATTTGATCGATGAAATCACGGACGCATGGTACGCCTTTAGGACTGCAGTTGGACTTGGTTTGCTGAATTTCGCGAAAGGGAAGTCATGTGGTGAGGCATTGTAGAAGTCGTGCTTCTTGATAAAGTTCTGGAATTCCAGATCGTCCCCCACAGCCTCATCATCAGTCTTCTAAACTAGTGAACAAGGCCAGTCGCCACGTAGAATGTTGTCGGAAACATGTTGTTCACCGGATAAGAGAAGGGCAGCTTCATGGCCAACATCTGGCACTTGTCGAAGGGGCAAGTTTGATGTCGATAAGAAGCAATATATTGTTCCACTTACAGATTACATCAATATATGCAGCCATCTCCTTGAAATTGGTGAAACCACAATATTGAGCTATGTTATCCCGCTGCTCTGATACCACCGGCCAACAGGCGTTTATCAAGACGCCGATGTCTCTTTGAGATACCACGTCCTCTAGAACAGGAACCGGAACGGAAGGTCCTGGTTGTGGTGAACGTGAGAAAAGGCGGTGTAATCGTAGTACCATGTTGGCAAACTGCGACTAACGAATTCACCAGTATCATTGAAGAGACGCCTTACGCTCAGGAAGTTGTGATACGGTGCTTCAAACTCTTTTTCGTGGTTGTGGAGTCTTGAAGCCATTTTCATGATAGCCAGTGTTTGTTGAAGGTTCGATAAAAGTACTGAGATTGAAAGTTCCGTAGAACACTGGTCGAATGAATGCCAAACCCGAGCCTTCAGCTTGTGCTGAACGATGGGTTGGTGATGAACACGGCAGGCTACACCAGGTGAGCTGTCTCACACAATGGCCAAACACAAGCCAGTTGGATTATGTGGGTGACAGGTATCAGCGGGCCAGCAAGGACAGATGATGATGAAGAAAGAAGAAGGAAGAGAAGAGGGAACATGGGAGAAGAGAGATTATATAGTCTGAAAGCACGAGGATCAGCCGTAAGCCCTGAGCGATTGCAATTTTAATCAATATCCTCAATTGTTTATTAAGATGTTCTTCGAGATACTAATGTGTGTTGAAGGTCAAGGGTATCACGTGATCAAGAACTAGAATCTGCTCTTCAATTGCATTTGTTCGCTGATCTTCGCTATTCCATAATAGAGAGACCCACTGATATCTATTCTCAGTCTCCACTTTAAGTTTCCAAATAGTAAGATGCGAATCTCTCGTCATTCATAATTATCACTTATACTACTCTCTTTTTAATAACAACTTGTAGACTTTCTGACAATACTGCTGCAACCCACTCTTTACGTTCTGGAAGAGAAACTGCATTCCACGTTTCGTTATCAACGATAGGCTGCGATACGTTTCGCGGCTCAAAACGAAAGTTGCGGACAAATTGAGATATAGAAACATATAGCTCCAGGTGCGAGAAACTAAAGTTCGTTACTACTAGCACAACATAGTTTTGGAGCTTGACTCACTGGGCTCCCAAGCAGATATTGGCTCCTCGTGAAAATGGTATGTAAAAGCGATCACGAAGGCTATCTTGGATCAAAGACTTTCCGTCCTGAGACAACCATCGATACGGATTGTAAAGCTTGGGACTTGGATATGCCCCCGTGTCGTGGAGATACCAGATAGGCGAGGATGTGAGCACCGTCTACAACCACTTTGGTTAGTAACATTTTCTTGTATAGGGGAATTAGTGATACTCGCCCCTTCTGGGATAAAGGTACCATGTAACTCAATTCCTCCAGGCGGTACAATCCTAGGAAGCATGGCTGCTGCAGCACCAGCCCACCGAATACCCTCTTTGACACAAGCCTGCAGGCGAGGAATATTCTCGAGTGAAGTCATGTCTGTTGCAAAGGAGACATGGGCCAGATCTTGATACAAGGCATCTTGGTAACTGGGGTTGTGTGCCAGAGCCCAGATGATATGGGCAAGCGTTGCCGAAGTGGTGTCAGTCCCGGGACCAAGATTCTCACCTGCCTCGGACAAGGCGGTTTCGGCGTGTAGACCAGCATTGCACAAAGTTTGTATGAGATTCGGAGAGTTGACACTAGGCTGGCCAGATTGAAAGCTAGCCGAGAGAGCGGCTTGCCATGAATTTCGAGCCCACTAGATGCATTAATTCTGACTGACATTGAACCTTGGAATGTTGAACTTACGTTTTGGAAGTCAGTGAGGCCTTGAGAATATTGAGTTCGGAAACCCGTCAAGCCATAGAGACTTTCCCCAACCTTCTCCCATAATTCACATAAGAGAGGGAAGTTAGTGAGCTAAGAAAGGATGGGTAGTATCAGTATTTGTAGGGGACATTATCGTTTAAACACTCACCACAGGCATCCATGTAGCCTTCTCATCGTTCTTCTCAACCATTGCTAGCTGCTTCCCACCAGCCCAAGAGTCAATAGCGTTGATAGATGTTCCAAAGGAGAAGTCAGCTATGCTGAAGATTAGCAATAAATCGAGTGTAGGATGCTAAAGAGTTCCTACACATTATATCTGCTTCAAGAGCTCGTGATGCAACGCCCAAATCCACGACAGAATCTCCATCTCGAATCTTGTGGACAAATCTCTCAACATGGTGAGAGATCAATTTCTCCAGCTGGGGTACCTTACTCCGACTAAAGAGTTGAGACATGATCCTTCTACGCTTCGCATGCTCTACTGGATCTCTGTTACGCATTAGTCCAAAGACGAAAAGCATCTGGAACCGTTTCAAACTTACGTTATAGAGAACAGAGCCGGATGACCGCCTTGCACAAACTCACCATAGACTCTTGGATCTTTCTTGAACTTGCTTCCAACTTTATGCACCGTTTCATATGTATCTCGCGAGTAGAAGGATACTTCATTTGAGCCAATACGGATCAGAGGGCCTGGTAGTGTCAGGGTCTGGTTTTGAGATTATTACACTTTACCTACCGAGTTTTTTATGTAATTTGGGTAGACTGAGAGTAATTGTTCCATTGTATTCTTGTGGAAATTTCCAGGCAAGATTTGAGAAAGCTGCACCAAAGCCTGCGTTTGGAATCTTGGAAAGAGGGGACGTATATTCTGATATAAAACGCTACCAAATTGGTCAGCTTGTACAACCAAAAAAAGAAGTATTCATACATATATAATGAATGCGACAACAAATGCTGCACCAAGTTCAATGAAAGGTAAAGTCATCATTGAATGCGTTACCGTATTGTTGAATTGATGCCGGGGATCATGTCAATTTTGTTCAACCTCGGGATTGAGCAATACATATACCAATCACGTAATTCTTTGACAGGAACGCTAGATTTGTCTATAAATGGATTTTCAGCCGTCAAGGTGGGTTTTAATCATATTGGTGTCGGGTATAAAATCCCATTCTGGTCATTATCTGTCTCGATTGTTGTCACACAATTATAAAGCCGATGACGTGCTTTGGTGTTGCTATTACATCGGCAAGATAAAAGTGTAAACCGTTACGGGCTAGTATCTCAAATTAGTCCCTAGAAGCGAATACTAGTCTAGTCTATACGCCGGAATTGGCCTAATATATAAAGCACAAAGTAACTTTCTGGCCGCACAGATTATTCCCACATCATTATTCTTCCATTATCTCCGAAGCCGCACTGAAGCCGCATCAAACAAGAAGAAAACGGCCACAATGTCGACAACACCGGACGACAGAAACGGCGAAACAGGCGGGAAGGCCAATATTAAGGATACGACCGACAACGTGTCTGACAATATCGTTCTTGTTTGTTCTCCAGTCAATATCCCAAGTGTGAGACTAGAAGCTGACGCAAAGATCTAAGGAAAATCTAGGATACAAACCTGTAATAATAAGAGTTTTCCTTCTTTGAGCGAAAGCTAATTCGTCACAGGTTTTACAACGTAGCTTTAACCAGTTTCACAACTTTGCCACAACTTTTGGTCAGATCTTTCACTTGTGCATACCGGAGCTACAGAGACTAACCAGTATTTAGCCGCACTTTATTTCATTGGTGGCGTAAGAGTCACCTTTTCAACTGGTATTGCAGCTGGTGGTAACTTGGCATATTGGTGAGTTCTGCACCAGACAAAATATCAACGTGGGCTAATAACTTTCAAAAGGACGAGCTATATCATCACTTGTGTCTTCACATTCATTACCGCTGCTGTAATAGCCGAGACATGCTCGTCTTTACCTTTGGCTGGTTCAATCTACCTCTGGGCAGCTGAAGCCGGTGGTCCTCGCTTCGGTCGACTCTTTGGCTTTGTTGTGGCTTGGTGGTCTACCACTGCTTGGACTACCTTCTGTGCCAGTGAGTTCAGCGTTCTTCTCATGAATTTGATGTATTCAGTGTTTCTAACCGCATTTTGATATCTAGGTAATACACAAGCTGCTGTCAACTACATGCTCTCAGTATATACTACCCTCATAGATATTATGTTTCGATCAGGCTAACGTATACTAGGAAATAGTTGTGTTTGGCACAGACTTTCCGTCGGACTCATCCAGCGTTAAATTCCGCGCCGTGCAATGGATCCTCACCGAAATTATGCTTGCTCTAGCCTGTATCTGGAATTTGCTTCCTCGTGAGTCTCTATGTCGACTGCATGCCACTTGTCTAATGTCAATAGCCCGGTACTTCAAGTGGATCTTCACTCTATCTAGCAGTGTTGTCGTTCTTGACTTTGTTCTTAACCTAATTTGGCTCCCTATTGCCACAAGCAAGACTATTGGCTTTCGATCCACACACGATGCTTTTATGACGACTTACAACGGCACCGGTGCTCCTGCTGGATGGAACTGGTGCCTTTCTTACCTAGCCACGGCTGGAATCTTGATTGGTTTTGATGCATCAGGGCATGTTGCCGAAGAGACTAAGAATGCTTCGGTTGCAGCGGCCAGGGGCATCTTTTGGAGTACAGTTGTCAGCGGCATCGGTGGCTTTGCTGTTGTCATCCTGTTCTTATTCTGTGTGGTATTTCAACCTCTCTTCTAAAACTCATGGCGAATCACTGACGAGATAATAGCCCGATGCCGAAACGCTCTTCTCTTACGGGGGGCCACAACCTTTCGTCTCAGTTTATGCTGATATCCTAGGAGATGGTGGGCATATTGTGATGAATATTGTGTGTGTAATGGCGCTATGGTTTGTAAGTCTTCATCCTTGCTATCCGCTTTAGATTCATAGAGCTCACATATTTTCTAGAACACAGCAATTGCTGTTCTCGCAGCTTCTCGTCTGGTATTCGCCGTGGCACGAGACGGAGTCCTCCCATGGTCTTCCTGGGTTTCCAAGGTAGTAGCAGGGCAGCCTCGAAATGCTGTTCTAGTTGTCTGGGGAGTCTCTTCTATTATAACTTGTACTATACTTCCATCAGCAGTTGCTTTTACTTCCTTGGTATCTGCAGCTGGTGTGCCCTCGGCTGCTGCATACGGACTTATCTGCCTTGCTCGACTAACACTCACGCCCAAGAACTTCCCCAAGCCCGCCTGGAGTTTAGGACGACTGAGCAAGCCTTTTCAGTTTATTGCAGTCTTTTGGAATGGATGGGTTGTCGCTGTTTTATACTCGCCCTACATCTTTCCTGTTACTGCCGAATCTCTTAACTACGCGCCTATTATTATGGCTGGAACTACGATCCTTGCTCTGCTGACTTGGTGGTTTACTCCAGCCGATAAATGGTTGCCCAGCCAAAGGATACAGCGCACTTTAGATGCCGACACTCATGCTCATTGAAGACATGACGAGCCGAAAGAATATTGTAATCTGGGGCCTGGTTTAGTTGCAGTTAGTCTAGGTTAAGGTAGTATCGATCGGCCTGGGACCCAAGCGAAACCAGGCGATTTAACTAAAATTGAGACACTACTAAAACTAGAGCATAGTTTGTGATGACCAGCTATTTGCACCATATTTAGCATATAAACAAGGATTTTAGTATGCCTTGTTTTTCTATCTAGGAAGCAGGGTAAGCCTGTTTTAATAAGGGGATTGCTACCAACGGAGTTATCCCTGCTCGGATTAGCCTCGGGCCGCGCTTATCTTATCAGCTATCTTATCACCGGTCTTATCGCCGGTTGTCTCTTGCAGGGGCATTTCCAACACGTACAGATATGCTTTAAGAATGGCAAAACACGATCTAATTGTATGTCTATGTGCTCTGATTCTTCTACATCTAAAACATCAAACCGCAGCTGTCATTTGACCGCGTAACTCCAATACCGATCCAAACGACTTGTCCAGAATATCCAACCCTTGTTCAATCTCCTCAGCCGTGACAGTGACAGCGGGAGCCAAACGAAAAACTCCACCCATACCGGGTAAATTGACAACATTACAGGACAAACCCAACTCCATTGCCTTGTCAGAGATAGCCTGACCCAAATCAGCACCAGGAGCCTTTGTCTTGGGATCAGCAATAATCTCGATACCCTGTAAAAGGCCTCGGCCTCGGAGATCTCCAATGCACCAATACTTTTGTTGAAGCTTCTCGAGACCAGCGCGGAGTTGTTGACCTCTCTCGTTGGCCTTTTGACAAATGTTGTCACGTTCGACAATCTCAAGAACCTTGTCACCGACGGCAGCGGTAAGAGGATCGTTGAGATGGGTGGTGAGCCAAAGGAAACCAGCCTCCTTGCAGCCACGCTCAATTTCGGCTGTAGTGCTGACGGAGGCGAGGGGAAGACCACAACCCAGAGTTTTGGAGAGGGCCAGAATATCAGGGACTACGCCCTCTTCATGCTCAAAAGCGAACATCTTGCCGGTTCGGCCAACTCCAGTCTGAGCCTCGTCCATGATGATCAACATGTCGCGCTTACGGCATTCGTCTTGCATGCGCTTCAAGTAGCCCGTAGGCAGGTCAAGAATGCCACCGGTGGAAAGAATGGGCTCCATGATAAAGGCGGCAAGGGATCCAACGCTTTGGCGATCAATCAGGGACCAACCAAAGTCCATCTCAGTCTCCCAATCCCAAGATCCATCAGGCTTTCGGAAGGGAGATCGGTAACCGTATGGTGCAGGGAAAGCCAACGATCCTGGCATGGTCGGACCACCCCGTCTGCGACCAGCAGAGTATGTTGCAGAGCCAGAACCCTGAGTCAAACCATGATAACTGGCTGAGAAGGCCACAATCTCGAACTTGCCGGTGTAACACTTGGCGATCTTGATAGCAGCCTCGGTGGACTCGGAGCCAGTGTTTAGGAAGAAGGACTTTTGCAGAGGGCCAGGGAGAAATTTGGCTAATCTCTCAGCAAGATTGATAACGGGATGTGTGATCATGTTGCTGAGAAGATGATCCAATTCTGATACGTAGTGCTTGACAACCTCAACGACCTCTGGGTGAGAGTGACCGAGAAGGGAGCTCATCTGACCAGAAGTAAAGTCGAGAATTTGCTTGCCATTTGTGTCATAGAGTCGCGTTCCCAGGGCTTTCGAGATGATGACAGGCGAAAAGGGAACTCCTGTGGTCATCACATAACTGTCGGCCTTGGACCAGAACTCTGCGGTGGAAGATGCCATAATTGATAAATGAATGGAACGTGTGATGTGTGTTGACTGACATTGAAATCAGAGACAAAGGTTTCTTATTTATATGTTGTAAATTACTGAAGAAACGATAGATACTATTCTCCGCGGGAAACTTGTCTTGCGCTGTTGGAGATATGCAGCGAATACAACAACAATGCAGCCTGATAAGAGGAATTATTTCGGAAACAGCCGGTAAGTATTGGAAACCACATAAAAAATGGCCCAGTAATGTGAATCTTTCCGTGGCAAACGTGCGCGAATATATGTTTCCCTCGGAAAACTTGCGTCCATGCAATTATTTATGGGGTCAGTGGAGTCATGATCATGGTCATGATGGAGTACTGTGGGTTGTAATCATGTGGATAGCTAATGGCAATGTCTAATCTTAATGCTCTATCCGTAGATTAGATATCCATCAACATTTGTTGTTCTCAAGACAGGCCAGCGGTTATCCGAAATGTATGTTTCGAGACACTGATTTATTTCCACTCTGATTGAAATAGTTTAAGCATCAACAAGACATGATTTGCCAACTAGCTATTTTAACGGCAAACAGCTGTTTCCTAATCGAAGCCCTTGTTTTTATAAACGATCATGCTTTACGTCTCGTCATAAATAGATCAACATACTTATAACAATCTCTGATGACAAAGGGGCAACTTTTTGTTACAAAAAATGCAAATGTATACCTTAAAACAAAAGTCAATTCTTACTCCATGTTTTTGAGCTTTTCTCCAAATACAACACGCTCACAATGCGGAAGTTCGATAGCAGCGTAGACGCTGGCAACTTCATGTATGTAAAGAGTATTCTCCCAGGAAAGTAAGGCCAGAAGGGAGAAATGACGTGATGCGTTCACGATAGGAAACCAGACGCGCCTTTCAAGTCGGAAATGACTTGCTCAGATCTGATCTATTTGCGGTGTAAGTCTCACAGCGTCTTGTACTAGTCTAGCAAAGGTAGGTTTTCTATTTTTGATGTAAATCCCCCTTCCATCACTTGGATATTGAATGGGCGAAGACGAGAGCACTCACCTTCCATTTCGAATAGGTAAATATTCTATAGAGTTTCCAGGTAAACAGGCCAATGTACTTTGTCTCTACAAGCTCTCAGATCATAGGGGTTTGCTAAATATGTATTCTTACTACCGAATAATCACGAGTGAGCTGGAGATCTTTAGGTTCTTGAATCGATAGACTTCTTCTTTCCATTTCATTAAGCCATGTATAAGTTGAAGACTCTCCCTAACTTGGTACCGATGGCAATCATTGAGCCCGAAGTATACGTTGATCCCAAGGCATACTCTTTGCTTGGTCTATACTCCGGCGGTAGCCAAAGAACCTTCTCCTCACTTCTCACTATCCAATTACTATCGTCAGAAAGTTGCAATTCTCTTAACACATCGTGTCTAAGATGCCCATCAGGCCCGACGTGATCAAAGAGCACGTCGTAATCGACGAAGCTTCTAGCCAACCTATATTTGTCTGTCCGGCACCAACTTGAGAGTTTTCCTGTGTTTATGTCCCAAGCTTTTATATCTCCCGATGGACACATGCCCACAAGCCGCTTATTATCGAACCATAAAGAAGGAAAGAAGTATCGTCCAATATCTTTAATGCGTGTATGAAGCTTGCATGGTCTTGAAATCTGCCAAATCTCGATGGTGTCCTTGGTCGTAATGGCAATTTGTGATCCATCTGGTGCAAAGGCAATGTCGAGATGGCTCAACAGTGAAAATTCGAAGGTTTGTAGAAGCAGAGCAGTATTAACATCCCATAACTCGATCCTCTCTATCCGATGTTCATGGTGTAATGATGATATAGCAAGAAGCTGACCGTCTCCAGAAATGGCCCACGGGTCGATTGCAACACTGAATGGCCCATCCTCCCTTCGAAACGATTTGACTAGGCGCATTGGATTTGTATTCCAGATCTCAACACGGCGTTCTAGTCCCGTGGCGAAAAATGACCCGTCTTGAGTTGCGATGCGGAACATCAAGTTTGAATCACTGGAGGTATACAAGCACTGCCCCCGCGAAACATTCCAGCTCTTGACCTGATCCTTACAGGCAGATATTACCCTTCTGTTGTCTGATGTTATAGTTAGAAATTCCACAGGATTCGGATGAAAGTCCTCAATATTGGACGATTGCTTGGGGAAAAGGTTCCAAACTCTGACAGTACCGACTTCTGAAACCGTTGAAAGAAACTTCGAATCGGATGAGATTGCCAGATTACCTTCTGCAATCTTATTTATCTCGTGAGATACCCTCCCGCTTTTTAAATTGAATACCACGGCATGGCTCGAGATCGAAACTACTAGCCAATCCTGTGTCAAAGACAACCCACTAATTGACCCTGCGTAGGGGCATTGCAAAGTCCGTAAAAGCTGCTTCGATCCAGTCCGCCAAATCCTGACATACCCATACCACGAAGACAAAGCGAGTAAAGATCCATCCAACGAAAACTCAACGTAGGGGTTAGTGTATTTTTCAGCACCCAACTTGACCCATTTCGGGGCTTTCAACGAACCCCAAGATGAAAGCCAGATTGACTTATCTGCAACACATGCTAGCCAATGGCCTTTCATAGAGAAACATATTACACTATAGTCGTTCCGTATTTGAACTTCGAAGGTGCAATCTCCTGTACCAATGTTGTGAATGTGCAAAAGAGGCTCGTTATGCACTTCGGCAGAAGCCTTCGAGATGGAGCAAAGTCGCGTACCATCGTCCGAAAAAGCGACATTAAGAACCAACCTTCCCTTTAATGCCAGACGATTGATCATTGAATGCGAGTTGAAATCCCAGATCTCGATTCTCTCATCGGTGCCCATAGCGAGTAAATGTCCCTCGCAAAACAGTCCTATAGCAACAGGTTGAGAACCTCCTCTAAAGCCCTTGTCATCTTCCAGTGTCTGCAGACAGATACCAGAGGATACATTCCATATCTTCGCGTCACGATAGAGCCCCCATGAGATCACACGGTTATTGGATAAAAAAGCTAGCTGTATACCAATGGAGTTTTCCCCTATCTCGAAGGCCTGTAAGCTTTGCGGCCAGTCTGAATCAACGGTGGGTAGTCTCATGACTGATGTTGGACAGGGGCGGTCTTTCAAGGGCTGTGGCACGATGCTCGAGCGAGGGGAAAATATTGTTCCCGAGTGGTATAGTTGAAGAGGATATTCGTCGATTGCTGCCCTGAAAAAGCGAACGAACCGAATCGCATCCTGCACAAATCGTAACATCTCGTCTCCCTGTAAGTATGGTTAGCGAAGACAAGTGGTGAATCAGAGAACATAATAATTACGTTGATAATATCGAGCAGTGCTTGTAGAATGTTCATAGATTCGATGACCTTTCCTATCAAGCACAATACCTCAATCCAGTTTAGGAAAAATTCTTTCAAGAACTGATGCTCTTCATCATCGTCTCGTACTTGCTTGCCGGAACCGATGAGATGATGGACCCAATACAGAGACGCATATTCAGTTTCTTTGGTTACATGGTGATTGATTATGGCGGGGTCAATATCCGAACGACATTTACCGGGTGATTCAAGGCCACAAATGTCAATTCTTAGTTCTTTCTGGAGGTGTTTGATACATCTGCTTGCCAACTTGGAATGAGTCAAAGCTTCATCCACTTTCAGCTTCTCGGCTGAGTCGCTGAGAAGAAAGTCCCTGAACGAAAGATGGAATAGCTTGATGGGGCTTCCATCTCGCGAAATTTCGAGAACTGAACGGAGTGGATTGATCTGGGCAATGACATCGTGAGTTTCGACTCCAAGAAGAACAGCAAGAGATGCGATAGATAAAGGACTGGCCAGAAGGATGACTGAGCCGATGATGTAAGTGAACCTATCATGGGTTTCGAGCCGCGCCTCGTGTGGCGGACCGTTTGATATGAGATACAATACTGGATTGTATATCATTTCATAAGCGGAACTGACGTTGCTAGACTTTTCAATGATGAAATCAAGTTTAGAATCTAGACTTCCTGCCCAGTCGGTATCCACGATCATGCGAACAAAGGTTGCAGCGGCGATGAACAACGGAATTGACCTGTTGACAAGGGTTTGAAATCGATCATTACCCGGCCAGTCATCTTTAAGGCACAATGCCTTGTCCGTAAAACATGCATTGTGCTCCAAAAGTAGAATTCTGATATGGTACCTCAGAAATAGTTTGATGTCGCTCTGGATGTCGTCCAATTCGACTCGGTGAAGCACTATTTCTCGGTGGAATTGCTGGCGAGCAAAATATGCTTCAATCTTGAATTCTGGTCGGCTTGTAACAAAAACCTTCAGAACATCGGAACACTTCGTCAAAAGGGCCATTACAGTTTCTTGATCGACTTTAGCGCACTCGTCAAGTGCGTCAACAACCAAAACCACCTGTCGTAGAAACTCTTTATCTTGAACTTTGTCGAGCGGTTCCTGGATAAGCCTTCTCCATTGTTCATGCATAGAACCCGTCAATGGGGAGAGGTCTTCCTGGGCTGCATCAATGATGTGTTGGCGTACTGGTGGGATATTAAGAGCAAGCTGGTATGCAATGATGGGAAATATCGATCGCCCACCCGCTCGACTGCCAGCACTTTTCTTGAAGAAGAAACAACCTCCCAGTGATTGACCCTTCAAATCACGAGCGACCGTGCGCGAAATGGTGCTCTTTCCCGTACCGGCTAGTCCTGGCAACCAACATATAGTTGGGCTTCCAGCATCTTCAGTCCAATCGTAGATCTCACGAAGAACTTTTTGTCGAGTACCAGGAAGGCATAAGGAGTCTTCTGGGTGTTGAATATGATCAAATGCATCTTTCGGGTCAAGTAGAAGGTTTTTGAGTTTTGACCTTGCCTCTTGCTCCAATCTTTGACTAACAGTATGCGTTAGCTTTGAAACGAACATAAATTGTGAAGGCCAATAAGGTGCGAAGTACATACATGGAACCCTCCCTCATGGTGATGATGAGCTTGTGCAAGTCCTTAAGTAATTCTCGGCTTTGGGAATTTTGATACATCTCGCATGATAAGCCAGCATCATGGAGCTGGACTTTGACTTTATAGAGATCCTTCAAGTATCCCGAGAAGTCTTCCAAGCGAAAGACATCAGTTAGAGCTTTTGCACCAGCTTCTTGGCGGCGGATAGCGAAGGCAAGAAACCTGATACATTGCGAGAGAGCATCAACAATAGCGTCACGTAAACGTTTAACTGCAGACAGACGCTTAGGGACCGCTGTGGTCAGGTGAAGTTCATGATAAACACAACATTCAAACATCAGGATAAGTATTTCGGCGATGCCTTCGACAATCTTGCCTCTGATCTCTTCGCCAGCAGTGATGTTCTGTCAACAATTAGTATATCCAACGTAAAGAGAAGACAATACAAATGAGGGGAGATACCAGTAGAACAAATCGCACAGCAGCCCAAGGCAGCGCAGCAGGATTCGGATTAGCGCTAACGGCGATATCCCCGACAATTGCAAAGCGATTGAGATGAGGAACGACCTTGCCAATAGTATCGGCTATTTTACCTCTAATACCAACACGCTTCATCTCCCCTTCAAGTGCTTTGATGATCTTTACCAGTTCCACTTCCGAATTTGCCGTATCGATCTTTTTTTGAGTTTTTAAAACCTCACTCAGATTAACACCGTCTTGAGAGGCTTCAAATTTGTCCATCGCTTCTTTCCAGAGCTTCTGGAGCTCTTTTTGTTGTTCTCGGAGCGCATCATAGCTGTCGGACGGTTTAGAATTGATTGCACTATCTTGGGATTCGATGGCAGGTTGTATGGATGTTTCATCGTTCGGTTGAGGAATCGAGACTGGCGCTGTGTTTTCCGTAGGCTCGGTCCTCCGAGATATCTGGTCGGGTGGCAGGCCAGCTGATGCTCTGCCTACGGTGACGAGTCAGCCTTGATTCCTAATTGTAGTATTGAAAGTGTGTCGAACATGTTGACGTACCTTGAGGTATCGCTACATTCCTTAGTGGAATGTCTTCAGACTCCGTGACTGCCGCCGTGGAGCTTCCAGCGGCTACGCAACATAGCCCATGGCACCCGAGGCGGCTCCGCCAGGATGGCGTACCCGCTTCGGACATGGTTATGAGCGTCTCGGTTCGGTTTAAATTGACCACCAACTTATCGATAGTGGGAGATGGAGTCAACTAGTTTGTAAAAGGCAGGTTGACGATGAGGAGACGAAGAAAAGTGTAGGAGAAAGTTGGACGAGCTGGTTCTGTCAGCTGAAAAATATGGTTGAATGTGATTGGCTCAGGTTGAGTAAACGCCCCGAGACAAAACATGGAATATTGCCTGATTGCGAGTGACCAATCACAGCGGGAACAAGTAGATAGAGCCAACATATTTAATTCAGTGGCCCTAAGCAGTGTCAAAGGATCGCTGGGTAATTAGCATGCTTTTCACGTTTGTTTTTGTACGTTGTGTAAGAATCGCTAGTAAAAACGAGATTTAATTTTCACTGTAAATGAACGTAGCCAGATAAGATCGCTTCCTGTTGATAAATTCCGTCGACCGAATCATTGATTGTTGGCTTGAGTGTGGAGGTCCTTCTCTACCAAGGTGATGTATCATATCCTTACTGATGCTGCAGCAACTGAGCTCCTGGTCCAGTCAATTGCTCGACAGCCTCACCTTTCTGTCTTGGCACCAACGTAGATTGTTAGGGGAGAGTAAGAAGCGCCACAGAGTCTTTAATCCAATTATTATTGGCTCTCGACATGAGACGGCCCAAGGTGTAGAGTCGACCTGGAGTCGAATTGAGAATACAAAAGAGCATTTTAGCAACTTCAACAGCAGATTAGACAGATGAAGTCAAGGAAGTCAAATACATAAGATTACTTGGTTCTAAACTACAGCCTATGAGTCATAAGCTCAGCTTGACTAACAGTAATTAAATATCCTTTGCCCCCAAATCCGCTGTGACACCAGCGCCATCCTTGATATAAACCTCATGTTTCTGTTTCGACATCTTAACAGGGTTGGCACTCTTGAAGATCTCATCAATCTCCTCAAGAGATCGACCCTTTGTCTCCACAAGAGCAAAGTACATCAAACCCCATTCAACAAAATGCAAAATGAGAAAAATAGTATACGTCTTCCAACCAATTTTCTGTAGCGCAACCGGCGTGGCATAAGTGTTGATAAAACCGGAAATGCCGCTGAAGAAGCCCGAGGCCGCCATACCCTTGGCTCGAATATCGTTGCGGAGTATTTCACTTGGGTACAAGGACTGCAGAGGTGTCCAGCAGAAAGACCAAAAGATGCCATAAAGAAAGATCATGGCAATGAAAGCGTAACCCGTTGATGTGCTAACGTGACCTTTGGACACGGCTGCGATGACGTTGATAGGGATGTACACAAGACCTGTCAAGAACGTGCCTGGGAATGTCAGCTTTGATTGTATGTGCGATGGAGGATGACTTACCCCAAAGAAATAGACGTCGGCGACCGAATTTCTCAACGCCGAAAGAGCCGGCGACACCGCTGAAGAAGCCGAAAATAACGTTGACGCCATTGAGAAGAAGCTGTTGAGAAGAGCTGGTGATGCCAATATTCTCTAGAATGACGGGCATGTAATAGGTGATGACTGATCCACCGATGAACTGGGAGAAAATCGCAACGAGGAAAAGCAAGTACATTCGGCGCAGGTTCTCCTTGTTATCTACAAGCATGCGGTAGTCCCACCACTTCTGGCTGGCTTCGATTTCTGCCTGGTATTCGATGGATGCTCGCATCTCTTCGAGCTCTAATTGTACAACTGCTGAATCGGGGTTGCCGTCGCCGTGATACTTGGTAAGGACTGCTCGGGCCTGCTCTTCTTTGCCATGGCTCATGAGCCATCTTGGGCTTTCGGGGATGAACCATGCTCCGAGCAGGATGATTGCGCCGGGGACAACTTGGATCAAGATCGGAATTCTCCATGACCAGTTTGATGTCAGACGACCCGTTCCATAGGCAGTCCAAGTCGAGGCTGGCAGAATGTTAGTTAGATACCGGCAGAACCTGTAATCGGCACTTACTAAGAGATCCGATATACCAGCCAAAGACATTATAAAGTCCAGCCAGAGTTCCACGCCAAGAAGGGTAGGATATCTCGACTAGATAGATGGTAGCTGCTGTCACTGCAATGTTGCATCCAAATCCGAGGAACAGTCTGCCCGCCATGAACGTTCCAACATTCTGAGCAACGGCCTGAATGACGGTACCCACGATGACAAATACTGACCCGGCGATCATGCCATATCGTCGACCAAAGAAGTCAGACGCGGGAGCGGCAACGAGGCATCCCAGGATGTTTCCAACACTGTATAGGGCAAAGACAGCTCCAATTGAGGCACCTTGCATTTCGGTGTTGAAGAAAGCATGGAATGGGTCCATGGCATTGATAGAAGACATGATGGTTCCATCGAAACCATTGCCACAATTATCTGCAGATATCAACATAATGGACTATGTAATTATGGTATGGATTGGCATACTTAAGGTAACAAAGGCAACGATTGCGTAGAGTTTGAGCACCGATGGTGCTGTTCGCGAGAGGTTGTCTTTGGCAATGGCATCGCTGTAGGCAACATTCTGGACCTTTGCGGTCTTGGATGCCGCCAGGTCATCAGTTGCCGAGCCGGGAACTTGCTCCACGGTATGGATTTCTTCCTTCATTGCGTCTTGATATCAGGAATGTTAGAATGGAATAGTGGAGATGGTTGATCGACACTTTAACAGTATGCTGGGGACGATTGCAACTTAAGTATGCGTGATCGCCTGATACCATTCGCTTGTGTTAGTGTTGCCATGGCTTCAGCATCAAATGTGAATTTTCGCTCCGGAAAACAATGCCGAATGAAATGCGGGGGTTGCAGCCACTTCCCCGGATCGACCCCGTCTTGTCCTGAAGAGCGAGGATGATCCCGCGCCCAAATAGGATCACGGGCCGTTGCGGATTGGGAATGGCGTGATGCCTCCAACTACACTAACATCAATATGCCCCAAAAGATGGGCATCGTAAGATATCTCGGATTGAGAACTTCTACAATCACTAAGCTTTCTGTTTATACATAAAACACTACGTAAAATACCTTCAACGCAATCTACACCACAAGTTGCGTTAGTAACTGCCCATATGGATCCATCATACTCGGGACTCGTCGCCCAAGTCGCGTCTCTCCCTCCACCGCCACAACTGCTTCTCTTCGGGGACTCTATTACACAAGGCGCCATCTCACTTCAGACTGAGCTAACGAAACGCTATATTCGTCGCCTCGATGTTCTGAATCGCGGTTTCGGCGGGTACAACACCAACTCGGCCTTGGCTCTCCTCCCATCGTTCTTCCCAGCAGTGGCCCCCTCGAAAACTGTTCCTCGCATCGCGGCTATAACGGTGCACTTTGGCGCCAACGACTCTTGTAGTCCTGGTAAGCCTCAGCACTGTGATATCGACACGTTCAAATTGAATATCATGCGAATCCTAAACTGGGAGGGTGTAAGGCTCCATAGGACAAAAGTCATTCTTGTTACGCCCTCTCCAGTTGAAGAGTATCGGCTACCACACGACGGAAACGGCAGGGCAGAGAGAGTAGCCATTTATGCACAAATGATTCGGGATATCGGAGAGAGTGAAAACGTTCCTGTCGTTGACCTTTGGACAGCAATGATGCGTACAACTGGTTGGAAAGAAGGGGACACTTTGCCTGGGTCTTTAAAAACCGTGCCCAGTGTTGAACTGGGGCGGCTTTTCTATGATGGGCTTCATTTGAACCAGGATGGATATGAAATCTACACGAAGGAACTTTTACGCGTTTTAGAAGCGGAAGTGCCGGAGTGTCGAGTACATGAAACTGATGAATGGTATCCTGAATGGATTAGGTTTCATCCACCAACAGACTGAGGGGTTGAGACGAATGACTGCTGATTTGATCAATCTGGGGTGTAGAAAGTTTTATAATACAAATTCTTGGTCAATCCCATCTTGAAAAAAGTCTCAGAGAAATACAAACAACAAAGTTGATTTGGCCGGGCCAGCTCCATCGCATTGCTGTTTTATGTTCAAGTTCACAGACTATCACAGGATCTGCATTACTCGTCACATTCACCGTGGAAGTTATCGTGGGCAATAGTAAATATCCAATATCTTCATTGAGCGCAGAAGCCATAGATTATCTGTTTCGTTCAAAAAAGATTCCGGTAGAAGAAGAATAATGTTACAAGGAATGTGATGCCTTTCCAATCAGGCCAGTCAGAACATCTTAAAGAGGGTTAGCTCATGGCCAGTAAATCAGACAGCCTTTGCACTGATAGCCTTGGCATGGTCAATCACCACATCCTGATACTCCTGCGATCCATAGAAGATCGCATAAGCGTCATATGGATTCGCCCCGCTGGGAAGATTAGACGCGAATTGCCAGAAGCTGTCATACGCAATATCAGTGCTCAGGATGGTCTCTTGGTACTCCTTAAGCACAGCAGTGCGATTCGAGGTAGTGCTCTCAACACCATATTCTTCCATAACGATAGGTTTGCCGTACTTCTGTGCCAATGCTGCGTGGTCACGAATCCACTGGTTTCCCCAAGGATAGTTGTATCCCCAACCGATGGGATACATATGTACTGTCCCGTAGTCAAGTGTAGAGATCTTCAGATTGGCTTCGAAATCAATACCCTCGGAGCAAGAGTACGCGTAGCCGAGACTGCTATCGTCAGAGCAGAGCCAACCTTCATCACCCAGAGATACACGATGCTTTGAGTCTAGAGATTTGATGAAGCTGGATATCTCTGTGGCCCATTTGGTAAGCACACTGGTGTCGCAGTTCTGGCAGCGAGGCTCATTGCAGAGCTGCCAAGAAAAGATGGCTGGAGAGTCCTTGTACCGATTGACGATGAAAGAGACGTATTCCTTGTAGGCTTTCTGAGCCTCGGCGTGGGTCCAGAAGGTCTCGTGGGTGCATCCAAAGTAAGCGCAGTAGATGTTGATACCGCCCAGGTCATCCCAGTTGTTCAACATCGGAAGTACGAGCTGAACGTTGTGCTTTTCCGCGGCGGCGACAGCTGCATCGAGGCGAGCAATGCCGTTGGTGCCCTTGTTGATTGTGATGGTCTTCTTAGCCGTGTCGAGGAATTGGAAGTACACAGGCTGATCAGTGCCAGTGTTGGTGTTTCCGAAAGCCCAGACGCGTGTGACTTTCAGCCCGCTCTTGGCGATTTGGGACATGGCTTGCTCGACATCGGCGTCTGATGTGAGGTGGCTCATCCACCAGGTGTTGGTGCCGGCAAAGTATTGGGATTTTCCATCGATGTTGAATACCGGTGCCCCTGCCTGCCTTGGTTGGAGATTGCCGGGCAAGGCAGCGGCAAGGGTGGCCAGGCTGAGTGGAATGATTGCTTTCATATTGGAGATATTGGAAGGAGCAATCACCAAGGATGAAAGAATTGATCTATGGTAGTTGAAGGGTGGCACCCACTGGATTGTATTTATATGTGTAATGGAACAGTACAGGATTTACCACCAGGGTACTACGGACACAAGGGTCAGAGTATCAGAATAATTGACCGCTTATAACACAAGGGACGAAATTATGGGGTCAGTTTATGCGACTTGGACCAGACTATCAGGAGGTTTATTTTTGTAACATAAGTTCAAGGAGATAAACTTTCTACTACCCACTACACAAGAGTCGGAGTCAATCCCCAATAAGTATTTCATATTGATCCGAGCCTGAAGAGGGCAATTTTGATGCACATCACCACGGGGTATTTACAGAATGGAGTCGGGTTCAGTCCTATGATCCGTTGTTTAAATAGGTTGTTTCACAATTGCGATGTCCTAAAACCGATTGGAGGGAAATGTTGGCCGTCTTGTTTACTTGAGCAAGGTTTATCCTCGGTTGTTACTTGTCACTACATAGTACCTTAGTTCCAACCCCGCATTTAACTAACCTATTCAGGCACGGTTGAACTCGACCCGGCATTGAATTTGGTATCTTCGTGAACCAGCAGGTTAAGCACCTGGTGCTTTAGTACTGTACCAGCAACACATCGATGTGGAGCTACCGTATTAACTAATGAAATTCGGTGCGCCTGTGGAGTCAAGGCACCTGGAATATCAGCTTGCCATTGACTGGTTGGGATATAATACGGTGATAGAGACAGTTTCATGCTGACTTAGCAGACAGTCCACTTTATCTAACCTCTTAAAGCAAAGGGTCACGAGGGTTTCCACGGGCGCTACCGAATTTCATGAGTTAATACGGTATTTACCGAGTGGTACACAATCTGGATTCTTGACAGCTTTCAGTTGGCCAAGCTCTCTCACAAAGACGGCATGAATACGGAAATGCATAGTAAAAATGGGAACAATGAGCATGTTCAAAGATGCCGTAGTGTCTGGTGAAAAGTCAATATACTCAACAGCTGTCGTGTCTCATGGCCTAACCTATAGCAATTGCTGATGAGTTGATATATGCAGCACTGCCTACCTTTTTGGCAGACGCTCAACTTGGAAAACGATTTAGGATGATCACATCATCCGAATTAAAGGGTTGTTCTAGATTGGCCTCGAAGGGGCTGTGTCAATTCCTCTAGAAACGATGGCGCATTGCAGAAATACCTTAGTACCGAAAACGATCGGATCCAATTAAGCGTTAAGCAACCAGCCGTACATTTCAGATACAGGGACAAGCCTCCGCCACGAATGAGTGTAAAAGATGACGAAAAATAATATTGACATATCTTTAGTATACTGAATGCGAAGTAATTGTTACTGCTGTCCGATTTCAAGTGCGCAATAACTTGAGAGGGACATGCGTACAAACGAATGAAAAGCCGACATGCATGGTGAGCTGTACAATGCAATACAGTACCCTGTAAAGCGTCACGCGACAACGCAATGGCCTTTCTGTAGTCGCGCAGATCTAATGGGTCGAGGGCAGGCCTGCATTCACATTTCAGCTTTGATGGCTCAAGCTAATCTCACACTAGCTAAGTCTGGCCAATCAAATCTTGAGTGTATGATGCTCCCTTCATTACCCCTGAAGGCTGGACCGTGCTCCAAGTAGCATTAAAACGTAACTGCCACTTTCAGGTTACGGTGAAGCGTCAGGGACGAATGCATCTAGCTCAGTCAGTTCGAATGTTTGAATCAGGACAGATCAGCAGATAAATCGGTAGTGGCAGGATCATTCCAGCTATTAAATACAAACGTCTCTACAAGAGCGAAAAGATATTAAGGAGTTGACTGTAAAACCCTTGCGTTACTCTGGCATCTGTCTTGTTAAGCGCCTCTCCACTTCTACTCAGGGTCTCAGGTTCCCTCCCTCATTTAATCAAGCTTCGGCCTAGCCCATCTTGGCAAATGCTTATCTCTAAGCTTATTTCATGTCTCAATAGTCTGAACGCTAGTGCCCTCGCCATGGTGTGATTCTGATGATTGTTACCAAGTACTGGTGTTCTTTGAGGAATTTTATTACCCTTTCTAATTGGGTGGTGGTGTACTCCTTGGGTATATAACCTAGCTCCATTGCCCCTGGTAGTGAGTCCATCGTCACTCTTAACTCTGTATCCAAAATCGTGTTCAGTTGTTTTCTTCCACTCACATCTGTCACAATGTCCGACGCTGGTGATTGCGAGTCGCACTCCAAGCCTCATTCCATGTCCCAAGTCAGAGAGCGAATACCAGGTCCAACCCACTACACTTCTCCTCTTTCTCCTTCTGTCAATGCCACCCACCGACCCATACCTGACAATGGGGGAGATGACCTCAACTACTTCAGTGGCCCTCGGGATCTTCAACGACACTCCAAGTGGCCCCTCATCCTTCAGCTCCACGGCTCCATCATGCCGTCGCTGATCCTCCCGCTTTTGTTCGTTGCTTGTTGGGCAACCGCCATTACTGTCATCTCCAAAAAGGTTTATGATTTGAGTGTCAACTCTGTTCTTCTTACCATTCTTGGTTTTGTAGTTGGTCTGAGTCTTTCATTCCGATCATCTACTGCGTATGAACGCTACGGTGAGGGCCGTCGATACTGGGGAACGTTGGCCACTGCGTCTCAGACCCTTGGCCGTGTCATCTGGATTCATGCCGATGAGAGCGGTGCTGGCAACCAAGACCCCCGTGAGCTTCTGATTAAGAAGCTTGGGGCACTGAGACTTATCGCTGGCTATGCCGTTGCCCTCAAACACACCCTCCGTTTCGAGCACTGTGCTAGTCAACCAGACATGCAACCATATATTGCGCACCTGGCTACATTCTCTGGAAGGACAACCGCGCCGACGAAGCGGGCCACTTCATTTGGCAAGTTTGCTGGCCACTATCTTGGTCTCTCCTTCGCTCAAAGTGATCCTCGAAAGCATCTTAAGAGAGCTGAAGAGCACCAAGGAAACCTTCCTCTTGAGATCCTGAACCACTTAGCGATAGCCCTTGACTCTATCATCGGCAACAAACAGTTACCAGTTTCTATTCACCAGACCATCGCTTACAACCATCTTACATCGCTCAATGACGTCGCTGTCGGTTGCGATCGTGTCCTCAACACTCCTTTGCCTGTCGCATACACCATTGCCATCAGTCAGATTACCTTTGTGTATGTCATGCTATTGCCCTTCCAGCTGACAGGTCCACTTGGTTGGATTGCCATCCCAGCTACTATTACAGCGGCCTACATCATCTTTGGCTTGTTATTCATTGGCCAAGAGATTGAAAACCCCTTTGGGCATGATGTCAATGATCTACCCCTTGACGTTTTCTGTGAACAGATAGCAAACGATCTTGACATTACTGCCTCCTTTGATCGACGCGCAGCTGACCACTTCTTGCTTGGAGGGACGCCCTTATATCCTGTCAGTTCTGATGTGGGCCATACCTGGATGGAGTGTAGTGAGGAAAAGCTTAGAGAGTCTATCAGAAACAAACCTCATGTTCTGTTCAATTGGCGACGCCAGGGCGGAAGTAGGCCATCTCCTACAGGTGGCCAGACTAAGGAAAGTCACGGAGACATGGTTTGAACAGGATATCCCCAAAATGGGGAATGTACTATAATTAGTTCAGTGTCACAATTCGCATTTATAAACTCAACACTGCTTAACATTATGTTATATCCAATGCCTTCAGTATCTCGTACTTCAGCAACATCTCCTTCGCAGCTTGTAGTCCTCTTTTCCAACTTCGCAACTAAGAGACCCATGATCTACATCCCAAGGTATCTGTATTTGACACCTGTTGGGAATTGCTTGTTTCCTCTTGCTTTGATGCTCAAAGACTCGCCCGGGATAACATCTACACAGTTATCCTCCAAGGCGACACCTGCCACCTCTTCAAGCACCAAGCCTTTGGTAGGTTTTTCTACCGAGATTGAATATCCATCAGATGCTTTCTCAACCTTGACACCTCTATCAGAGAAGTCAAGATACTTGAGAGGCTGAGGCCAATCGACATCCTGAGAAACACAGACATCATTTTTCAGAACCCTGACTGATATAACATGAGGCTCATCTTTGGTGTTATCAATCTGCCCCTCCAAAACATCGGTAGTTCCATTTGGAACCAAGGTGACGTTCTTCACAACCTTATCCCTGATATCACTACCAGTTTTAATGGAAACAAAACGAACCTCAACAGTAACCTCAACTGCTTCTTGCTCGCTACTAGTGACCCAAACACTAAACGAGGATGTTTTCGCTGGTCTAGCATGAACAACACTCCAGTCATGATGTTGTCTCTGAACGCCCGCAGCAATAGGTTTCAGAGCTCGACGTATCGCGTAGTATGCCGGTTTCTTGAGGAGGAAGTAATCGACAATAGACCAGGAGATAGTAGGCCAGCAATCGTTCATCTGCCAGACGAGAACACCGCCGCAACGACGATCATCACCCCATTGGCGACGCCAGCTGCGGTAGGCAAAAGTCATGGCTTCGCTTTGGCAAAGCTGGGTGAGGTACAAATGAGACTACTTGTAGGTTAGTGGGAGCCGGTTTGAGTTTTGCTGGGGTTCTTGCGTACCTCTAGATCTGGCAGGGGACGGAAGTTTTCTACCACGTAAGTTGCAATGCGTCGCTCGTGGCCATCAGCCTTGTTGTGAAAGTCCATTGTCTGAGACTGTGGAAATCGTTCAGACTCGGTTGTTATGAACTGTTTTATCGTTGATAAAGCGGGGAAAGCCTCCATGCCGAACTCGCTGTTGAATCTGCCTCCCAGTCTATCAAAGACCTGGTATTTCTCCTGTGTACCATGCCAAACTACAAAATATTAGCAATGGAAAGCGAAAATAAGAAAGAAGCTATTACATACCATTCCATTGATGCATATCACCAACAGTCTTGTCTGCAGAGTTTTTACCATGAGAGAATGGAGACCCGGGCCAGTATATCGTCGATGGAGATATGTCCTTGACCACCTGAGGTAGAAGGTGCTCGTAGTAATATCTCGCAGGGAAGTTGGACTTGAGCCACGAATCAGGATCCGCATCTTCCGGGTCGTAGTCAAGGCCGCACGATTCCTGAACTTGGTAATCCTCATTGTTCCCCGCGTAGATGATAATGGACGGGTGATGATGTAGGCGTTGAACATTCTGGATTGCTTCTTGGCGGACAGATTTGATCAGAGATGGTCCTACGGGGTAGTTTCCGCAAGCAAACATAAAGTCCTGCCAGACGAGAATGCCCAGCTCATCGCAACAATCGTAGAAAGCGTCCTCTTCATAGATACCACCGCCCCAAACCCTGAATAATATCATGTCAGTGACGATAGACGA
Organism: Fusarium sambucinum; assembly: GCF_050947815.1. Taxonomy (NCBI): domain Eukaryota; kingdom Fungi; phylum Ascomycota; class Sordariomycetes; order Hypocreales; family Nectriaceae; genus Fusarium; species Fusarium sambucinum. The sequence continues at coordinate 436,250 of NC_139292.1, forward strand.
AGAGGCTACCAGCAATATCTTACCTCGTCATTATCTGATTTCCTTCGACCATGAGTTGAAGCCAATCACGATATTTGGCAGGGGTGATTCGAGGTAGAAAGCTATCCGCTGGAATCCAGCAGGAGCCACCGCAAAAGATGTCGATGTTGTTGACCCGGAAGAAGAACGATTGACCATGGGAATCGTGTTTTTGGATAAGTTCATTTTGGCGGAAACCAGTGTCTTTGCTTCTTTTGTCAAGTTGCTGACCGTCAAGAGCGATTGTGGCAGTCACATTGTATAGTGACTGAGGTCCATACCCGGCAGGGAACCAAAGCTTGGGATCATCTACCCGTGATCGTCAATATTGCGTAAGTATCAGGGACCCAGATGTACATACCGATATGAAAGGGCACCACAAGACGGCCATCTGAAGACCTGTCTACTGACGTGGTGAAAGTAGAGCTTCCCTCCAATGAGATACATATATCGGCCTTGTCGAATGTTCCTTCTACCTCGAGCTCTATCGTGCCCTGAATACTTTTGAGATCTTGTGAAACGTCGTATTTGATGAGCATGTCATTGATGGAAGCAGAAAACACCTCGAGATGAACAGGTCTCCAAGGGCCAGTAGTCATGAGAAATGGACCCCAGTCCCATCCCTGTCTTTGGTTAGCCAGAAACATTGCTCATCTCGTTTTCTGTTCTTACCCAGTGATATTGCGCTTTTCTCACAGCTAGGCGAGAAGCCTCCCCGTTGAATAGTTCCCATCGATGGTCTGGATACTGCTTCTGAAGTTCCCGTCCTTTGAGTAGGGCACTTTCAAAGTTAATAATAAGCGTGTTAGGTTCCTTGTTTTGGAGATTCTTTGTAATGTTGACTCGATGGCTAAGGAACATGTTGTCGCTCTCGAGAATGATTTTATCGTTGAGCGAGACTTGAGCAAATGTATCAAGACCTTCAAAGATCAAGTACGCAGCGGCACCATCGATTGATGGAGAGTCAAAAACTGTACGGTAGGTCCATGCTGTTTCTCCGACCCATTCGGCATCAAGTTCGTTCATGTCAAGAAATGGATCGGAAATTCTGCCGCATCAGGCAATCAGTATGTATTATAGCGCAATGTAATGGAAACATACAATCCATTATCCAGGAGATCTAGATGGGCGACAGTGGGCACCCGAGCCACGGGTTTCCACGAGTCGTCATCATCTGTCGTCTTTTTGAAAGACCATCCCTTGTCCAGAAGGGTTCGCTCGGCGGTTACAGGCATGGCCGACGGACTTTTCAAGATGTACCGCATATTAATTCGAGGTTTCCAGAAACTCAAACTTAACTGTGCGTGTATACTTGATTGACAGTTGAGATACCCAGGTGTAATATTGCCGAAGATTTCATTATTTCGTGTCTTATATTCGGACCACCTGGTAATACGCTATCACCAAATAGGCTCGGTCCGTCTTTTGAACTATTCCGTTTCTGGCTCGGGAACTGAGGACCCTGGCTCTTGGAACATCGACGGGAAATGACTACCCGTGACTGTCTTGGGCCTAGTTCAGGACCACTTTCTCCTCACTCCTCAGACCATTTTGACAAATCATGATATGAGCTTCAATCAGATGATGTTGTGTAACCTGTACACTTGAACGAAGATGTTTGATTGTATACGGCACATTTACCAAGTTTGATTCACTGATATAAGTCTTATCCGGATCGTCTGTGTGCAAGGAACATAAGTTTCCGTGATCATGCCAGTTATACCGCTATTTCACCCAACACAAGAATTAATGGCCAGCTTTGAGTACCTTTACGATTTCTGATAGATGTCTCCACCCTGTAAATTATTATATAAATTGCTCTCTATCTACGGTCTTTGCACAGTTTCACTCCTTACTATTTCCATTGTGTTATTTCGTCCACTTACCCTGTAGAACGCTTTACTGTACTGCCTTTTGCTTGTACTTGGATGTTTTCTATCTTCTTATCACCGTCGTTGAAACCTCGATCAAGTGCTCATAGCTTTGTTCAAGTACTATCTGACAGAGGAGGTTTTCACCCAGGTTTCATTTGTCATTTGCCGGTGCCTTGTTTGTTGCCAATATGTCAGAAATGAGCTAACACCTTGTCAATAGATAATATTCTTGTTCCTTTACTCAAAATGCATATGCCATTGTCTTAAATCCAGTATGTTTAATATTATATACCATCATCAATCACATAAATAAGTATTGCTTGACTCTAGACCCAGAGTTCTTGTTCGTAGATCCATGTTGTAGATCGTGCTGTTGCCGAGGATAAACAAATGTCGCTAGTCCTCATTAGATCACGGAAAGTCCCGAGCCGGTTTCTTTCGGGCTAGTACTATTTCCCCAGACTCAGTCAATGCGGGGGCAGAAAGAAGGTTCTTTCTCTCGGATTTGACAAGTCTGGGGAATCTCTGCACGTCTGCGGCATTCACGTGCATGCAGTCAGATCAGAACACGACAATTACTGCTTCTTCGTACATTGTACATAGTACACTGACTTTGACGACTCGTTTTCTGTCTCTGTGCTCATGCAATCAGACGAGACCAACTGCATAAACGCGTCCGCCATGTTTTATACTTGTAGGTCACGCCACCTTTCATCTCAAGCCTATCGACTGATCTCATGTGTTGCAAGTCCAAAGCACTGCCGATGAGCCTAGCTCACGCATCTCGAATGAGAAAAGAAGTCTACGCGCATGTGAAGAGTGCAAGCGCCGAAAGGTACGCTGTGATGGGCGACAGCCTTGCAACAGGTGTGACTATCGTGGGTCACGAGCGGCGTGTATCTACATCAAGCCCGTCCGGCGTCCTGTAGTTTCTAAACAGTTAGTGCTCTTATCAAAGGGAGATAAACATATTCTAATCCCGGACAGAACACTTGAAGACTTGTCCAGAAGTCTCGAGGAACGCGATTCCATTTTAGCTCGCCTTTTCCCCAACCGAGACATATCAGATCTTGTTTCATTATCGGACCAAGAACTTCGTGATATTGTTGTGAACTCTGGCCCTAGTCCCAATGGCACGACCTTGACCTTTCGTTCCGATCATACACCAAACGAATCGATTACTCAGGACTCGCAATGGGATGAGGATCGACGCGAACGCGATCCTCTACCCGCCGAAGCTGATGATGTCAACGCTTTATCCCTTCCGTTAGACCGTCAGGCTTCTTACCTTGGTATCTCATCTATCAGGGCTGCTCTTGGAGCTATACTTCAAATGCGGCCTCAGCTACGTGCTTCACTCGCATCTCGGCAGGAGACTTACAACGAAAGTTCTTCTTTAGGCGAAAACGGTATGCAGTGTAGTCAGATCGTTCAGTCTCCAACAGAGAATCCTTGTGTCAAGTGGAGTAGAAAGGGACAGGCACTTGTCGATGTATACTTCAAGCGAATACATATAATGACTCCATTGCTTGATGAAACATCCTTTCGGACAACCTACCTCAGCGGTAATCGGCATGACTCGCCTTGGCTTGCACTGCTGAACATGGTGCTTGCCATGGGAAGTATTGCAGCTAGCAAGTCAAGTGATCGAGAACACTTCAAATACTACACCAGTGCCATGCGATATCTAGATATTAGTGCCTTTGGCAGCAGTCAGATCGAAACGTTACAAGCACTTGCTATCGTCGGCGGCCACTATCTTCATTACATCAATCGACCTAACAGAGGTAATGCTATTCTCGGTGCAGCATTTCGTATGGCTAGTGCTCTTGGATTCCATCGCGAGCCATCAGAACAAGACAAAGAAGGCGACCAGCTCCAGGTCGTGGAATTGAGACGCCGTATCTGGTGGTGCTTAGTCTGTTTAGATACTTTAGCCTCCATGACCTTGGGTCGACCTTCTTTTGGCCGCTTTTGTCCCTCGATCGATATCCAACCGCCAAAGTTCAGCACCGGCGGGCATGGACAGCTGGACTCGGAGCCTGACATGGATATAATGCTACTCGCCGAGAATATTCGCTTTTGCAGGATCGCCACTGAGATTCAGGACAAGCTCACCGTTACTCCTTTTCTCAAACCTGCTGACCGGGATCGATTCGATGATATGTTGGTCAGTTGGTTCGACAGTCTGCCATCACTTCTTGGTGACGATCAAGAGTGCGATGAGCTGGTTCACCTTGGTCGATGTACCATGAGGTGGCAATACTGGAACTTACGTATGCTTCTATGTCGACCAGCATTACTGGATGCTGCATCAAAGCCTGGCGTGTACTCTCAGTCAGCCGACCAAGATGCCATTGAGAAATGCCAACTGCTTTCCAAAACAGCTGTCGAGGACATAGCTCAGAGTTGGAAGAACGACCAGATGTCAGGGTGGAATGCAGTGTGGCATCTTTACCAAGCAGTCATGATTCCTCTATTGAGTATGGTCTGGCAGCCCCAAAACCCTTCAGTTTCGGAATGGAAAAGCCAGATCGAAATGGTGCTTGGGCTGTTTGAAAGCATGCGTGATTGGTCTTTGACGGCGCGTTGTAGTAAGAGGGTTGTCAGCCAGATCTACGAAACAATCTGTGAGTCAATACGTAGAAGTGAGGGATCTTTCCCTGACATCAATATGAACCCGAACATGTTCTTAGATCAAGACCTGGATCAGTGGGCGGATGTACTGGATGTGGATGATATACTAAATATGCTGTGTCAAGACTGATTTGAATAGAACAGTAGTTATTGCGGCGTATGCGTAGTGTAGCGAAGCTATATGGGTCAAATAGCGAAATTGTATTATCAATGAATGGGTGATTTAATATGGATAGAACTAGCTATTTGAATGGTAACGTTCTTAACATGAAAGACTTATCGTCATTAACTAGCAATCTGGTAAGTTCCATCATGCTGGAGACCAAAGTGCTTGTTGTTGGTAATCGCCGGCAAAGCTTCATAGGGCTGAGCACTGTAAACTGGTGGAAGAGCGACAGGTATTCCTCCAGTTGAGCCGTTGGTTCCATTCGTGGATACAGTAGATGACTCAGAAACTGAGATATCAGCAGCTGCGACACTGAATGTTTCCAACTCGGCAGCTTTGACCTGTGTAGGAGCAAGAACATGATGAGGCTGTCCCACTCCGCGCAACACTGTGACTTGAGTCTTGTGGAAAGGGTCAAGTTCCTCTTCATCAACTTCAAATCCACCAAAGCCGAAGAACTTCCAGCGAAGATGGAGCTCGAGGTACTTCTCGACGTCATCGAATTTGGTGATGGGATGATCTCTCACGCAGTCAATGGTGTGATGGAGGAGTTGAATCGTGAGGGGAACTTGGGCGCACGATAGAACACCAGCGTCGGCTTGAGTCTTGCAGTTGGCACATGAGTCTCGAGTCTTGCGGGAACCACCGCCAAAGGTGTAAACACTTCCGACAAAGTTCTGAGGCTCAAAGTGAGTCACATCTTCATCAGTTGGACCACCAAGATAGAACTTGATAGTGTAAGACTGTCCGCCCAAGGCGTAGCGATCATACTTGACATTGATGATGTAATCCTTCCAAGAGTTCTCATCAATGTTGGGAATATCGGGGGTCAGTCCAGCGGGAATGTGGACATGTCGATTATCCTTGATATCGCGAAGCAGATGTTCGGTGCTAGGGTATGTCTTGTGGATGTATGCCTGAAGAAGCTTTTGAAATTTGGGCTCGTCGAGGTTTCCCTTTGCATCCAGGGCCTTCTGAGACAGGTCCATGAGATCATCGTACTGGTAGTTGAAAACAGTCCAATCGCGACACTTCTTTGCTGTCCAGACGTCGGTTTCTGGATTGCCGTTATCCTTGTCGTGGAATGGGTACAGTAGATCATCCTCGGTATCATCGGGAACGTTCTGTTCACTCGGTCGGGTAGGTTCCTTTTGATCCCACCAGAGTTTGGGGTAGAGACACTGCCAGATTGATAGCAGACGATCGATTTGACTGCGATAAGTGTTAGGCATGGTTATGAGTGATGGAGATATAGCTTACGTGTGATGGAGCCAAAAGATCGGATCAAATGCAGCGACAGGCACATCGCTCATATGGCCAACACCAGTGGCAAAGTCAGACCCGCCGACAATGTTCTGAAGATATTAGTAATGATAATTAAACTAAATGAAACCAGATGTACTCACATGAACATTGTTGTGGATGTACTCAAGAGACAAGAATCCATTCATGGAATTTCCGTAGCCCTCGTAAGTCCACTTAGTCGAGGCAAATTGTCCCCACGTGCTGTTGTACTTGGGCGAGAACATGCGGTTGACAGAGTCAGCGAGAGTTCCCGGGTTCCACTTTAGATAGAAATCCTTGTTGCTCTTCTTCGCTTGTGCTTTTTGCCTGTCTGTGATTGGGTACCATGTCATGTTGGAAAGATGGTTGTTGGCGACCCAGGCGTTATTCACACCCTCAAGGCCGATGAACTTCTTTGCACCTTTGTTGACAAAGATTCCGTATCTGCTGGTTCCGGTTGCTTCACTCCACTTATGCACGAGTTAGTGAATGAAGAAATAGTGGGAGCCGGTCGGGAACTTACAGGCATCCATGCGACATCCTCCTTGTCTCTTGGAGGTGCAGGGTTGTGCTTCACAGGGTCATCTTCGATGTTGTAGTCCCTCTTGCCCTTGGGCATGTCACCAAACGCAAGAGGGTTACCGTCGTCATCCTTCTCAGGATTCTCAAAGCTCCAGAATGGATTGGCGTAGAGTCCGCTGGGAGGATAATACTTCTTGATTGACTCGGGTGGGAAGATGCGAACTGGGCCTTGGACAAGGACTTGAGGATAGGCAAAGTCTTCATTGTAACTCTGCTGTCGAGCCCAATCCCAGTAGGGCATGCGCCAGGTATCTTTGGCTTCGTTCCATTGAGCAAGTTCTTCCTTGTCCTCGTTAAGTTTATGTTCTTTGACCCAGTGGTTAATGATGTCGCTCATGTTGTCCCAGACACATTGCTAAGCATGTTAACCGTTGTCATAATCATGAATAGTAACTGTGTAGCACATACCTCAAACAATGCCATATATGGGCGATGCCAAGTAGGAAAGTTCAGACCGTTATGATTGCAATAACCACCATAAGGCTGATCTCCCTTTTTGGGGTTCTTGGGATCTTCCCTTGGTGCTGGGGCGTTATCCCAAGCGCCTTCTGGATACCCATGCTGTAACATTGTTAGTATACATTAATTACTAGCCCTGTGACACAACTTACAATACCCGCGACTTGGAAGTAAGAGAGCTTCTCATTCACAGGCTTTAGCTTGAACTTTTCAAGGGCAAGGACGAAAAGAGTCCATTGTCTTCGGAGATGAGGGTCGGTGGAACTGGCGAGGACAGAGATTTCATATCGAACTGGCAGGTTCTCAACATAGGGAATACCACCCTCAGGGTGACGAGTGACGGCATTTTTGGGTCTTGGGAGACCCTTAATGCCGTATGTTCCGCTGTTGTCTGTCATGGCAATAATCTAAGTTTGTTCAAGGTGTAAGCAAGAGAGCGTTGCAGAAGGGCACTGTTGTGCGACCATTCGAGAGATCTCAGATTCTTTTATGACAATCCAAGGAGGGGAACAGGCAGTAAGTGGAGGTCTGTTGAAACGTATGTTCAGCCAGCCCATTTTGGTCTGGACTTGTGAAAGTGAAACCATTGATATGTGATATGTGTTAGGAAGAGGAAAGATAGCAAATGAGAATTGCAGTCATCCTCATATGTCTCAGTCAAACAGCACAGCTATGCCCAAGAGCGCTAAAAAAACAGTTCAGCTCCATGCAGTCAATAACTAGTGGTAAGCTGGAACGGCCGAATGCGGCCAAGGGTCCAATAGCTCTGGACTACGGTAAGAAAAAAGTGTTCTAGCCCGTTTGGAGTCTGACAATACTGGCGTATGAGTGGTTCTGAATGTTTCAATTGTTGTCAAATGTGTTTCCCCGCTCAGGCTATTGAGTGATAGTGGCTGGTTGCGTTGAAACAGTTAAAAGAAGCGGCCCGATCCCTGTTCCGATAACAGATATGGGAAAGCGTCCGGGACATCTGCGCTTCGGCAACCCCCGCCACAAAGTCAGAGAAAGATATTGCTGTATTTGCTAAATTGAGGCAAATTCATATCTATCATGCCTCTGATAGAGCAGCAGATTTAGACATTGGCGATCGCTTTGATGATTTCAATCGCTCTGCTGAACTGCTGCTTTTGATCCTCAGAAGCCTCTACGGAGCTGGACCCTCCACTGCACCCCTGAGGACCACCATTTCTCCACTCTAGGTCGTCGCTACCCCAAACAATACCAGTATCAAATCCGTATATGTCCTCAGAACCGGTAGGTTCCTCCGTGGGCAGTTCCTTTACGATACCATGCAGCTCATCGACGAGAGCCTCATAGGTCGCTACTGTCTCTGTCTTTGATGTCGAATCACGACATTCGACACCTTCATTAACATTTATCTGTAGAGAGCCACCATCTCCAGTTATCTCGATTATCAAATCTGGTGTAGGTGGGGCAAAGCCGCCAGTAATTCCTGATTAATAATATCAGCCATCTATTATTTGCCATTCAAAACGGTCGAGCTACCATGTTGAAGACGAAAGTAAAACTGTGAGGGCGCCATAATGGTAAAAGATAGATAGGTTCAAACCTGGATATTGAATCAGTGAAACTTGAATAAAAAAGATGTTTGGAGTTTAAAGAGAGACAGCAGACTTACTTGGATTTATAATTCAGTGACCAGTGACCGCAATGCATGCATGGAAGTGGAGATGGCTCGTCATACTGTATTCAGCTAGCAACTTACAGGGCTATCTAGTACCAATTTGGCGTGATCTACAGTCCCTTACTTCTCAAATATGCCTCAAGGCTCAAGCACAGAAATCATAGGCATCCTGATCTCATCTCACGTCCAACTTTCAGAAAGAGCCACGTAGGTCTTGGCTTGCGCCTCCCACGCACTTGGTTTTTCATTGGCATAAGATGTTGTCTGAAATTCGGCAGGCTCCGTCGATGACGGAATTGAAGAAAATAACGTTGAGGGTCTGGTTAGTAGCTACGGAGAACATATCGAAGCACATGAAGTCTGCGGTGTCAGAGGCATCTGGATTCTGCATCTTAAAACATCCATATCGCCATCGACCGAGAGGTGCTCCACCGTGACTGTACCGTTGTGATATCGGACAGGAGGATTGAGGTGCCGTGTAGCAGATTTATCTAGCGGAGTAAGGGCGCAATTGCTTCATGGATGTATTTGAGAGAAACAATAGTGAAAGACAATGGCAGTGAGAGATAATAAAAGAAAAAAAGTAAACGTAAGTCGAGGAATAATACAGCTCAAGGTTGGAGTAATTTCTATAACTGTATTAATACGACGTCCAACCTGATTGATAATTGTAACAAGAACTCTATCGATCTGCAACCTAAGCTATCCAGAACCAAATACGCTCAAGCCAATTGCGTGGCTGAACAATTGGCCAGGTTGACTCTAGGCGATCAATCTCCGCTTTTCCAGACCAAATATCCATCTCTGAGTATTTCACATATTTCGACTTCTTAATCCACTTATATCCGAAAATTAGAACAAGGAAGATGGGAATATTGATATACGGTGGCAGGAAGGTCTTTGCACTGATACGACCAGGGAAGAAACAGTCGAACCCATTGAAGACTGCAACAATAGTGCAGAAACAAAATGAAAAGTAGGCGAGAAATGGCTGCATTGGCGACTTGAAGGGTAAAGTGTTGCGATCGATGTTGTTGTACTTGAGGCAGTAGTAGAAGCGGAGATAAGTGAATGAGACACTGGCCCAGATGATGAGAGCTCCCACGCCACTCAGGTTACTGAACCAGAAGAAAACCTCGGACCCGCTGTTGCTAACATTGAGATAAACCAATAGTCCGAAGATTGTAGTGACACCGACGCAGAGATACGGTACACCAAACTTCTCATATGTGAGAATGCGAGGCGCTTTGCCATCGAGAGCCGCGGCATATAGCACCCGGGTTGCTGCGTAGAAGAGAGAATTTCCCGAAGACCAGGCCGAGGTGAGGATAACAGCATTGATGATTGACGGAAGAATTTTGATGCCGCCGTTACGAATCGCAATGACGAATGGGCTCGAGTTGGCACCAGGGGCGGACTTGTTGATGGCATTGAGAAGATCGGGGTCTTTGGACGAGACACAAAGTCCAACAAGAAAGATTGAAAGAACGTAGAAGATGAGAATCCTCCAGAACACTCGTCGAATGGCCTTGGGAATATTCCTGCGGGGGTTTTCTGTTTCTCCCGATGCCATGACCACCATCTCGCTGCCGCCATAAGAGAATGTGCATGTAATAAAGACTTTGAAAAATGCCAAGAACCTTCCCGTTGCGCCTGGTTGAAGATACTCGTTCATCGGTCCAGGATGGTTCCAGTATCGGAAACCGATAGCCTCGCCGTTAGGAGCACCTCCGACAGTGATAATGAACATGAGTATGATGAGACCGACGATAGTCAATAGCTTGATCGCACCAAAGATGAACTCTGCTTCGCCGTAAATCCGCACGGGCAGACAATTGAGTAACACCATGGAAAAGTAGAAGAGGGTTATAAGGCCGACCTGGGAGACGTTGTTGTGCCAGTAGTTGACGATGACAGCCGAGACGGTGACTTCAATAGGAACACCGATAGCGAATTGGTACCAGTAGTTCCAAGCCAGTGCAAAACCAAGAGCCGGGTCGACGAAACGTGATGCGAAAATGGGAACGGGGCCAGGGATTGGTAACCAAGCTGCCATCTCACCAACACTGTTGAGAACGCAAAAGATGTTGAAACCTGTGATGCTGTAGGCCAGAAATGCCGAGAGGGGACCAGCGAGCGATAGGACCTGTCCACTGCCGACAAAGAGCCCCGTGCCAATAGCGCCAGAGAGAGCAAGGAATTGTACGTGTCGAGACTTGAGCTTGCGGTTTAGAGTGCCGACATTGCGAGACTCAAAATCTGATTTGTTGTCGGCGGGTGAATCGTTATTAGCTGTTGGTTCGATCTCATCCGAATATCGCCTCGCCTCGATATCATCGGGGGTTTTCTTATTGATGTCCATATTATGAGCGCAAATGTAGGCGATGTTCAAGGCGAAAGTCTTCTAGTCACGTAGTAAAGGCCGAACTGGAAACAACCACCTGTATTTATAACGGAAAAAAGATACCGGTGAGCTTTTAAAAATGGACATCTTAGTTTCTTTTACCACACAACTTTGAACCAAGGTGGCTAACCTCGCCTGTTTGAAGACTTTTCGGTGCTGGCGCCGGCGAGATTGAGTCTCTTCCCCCACTCTATGACACAAGTTCAATAACGGTTCGCCAAGGGTTTGTCCAATCATTGTCACATTGTCTGAGAGAATTTTTATCAATCTAGCATCAGTTAGACGATCATACGATCTTAACAGATCAAGGCAGATTTGGGGCGCAAGTCTGGTCTGTTTGATAACGACATAACAATGGAGCATCATCCACTTTACGATTATCTGCAGCCATACGGCGCGGAGCGTTAACCTCAAGAGGAAGTTTGATCTTTTAGTTCCAAATAGCGACGATCCGAGCCGAAATATCCGTCTTGGCAAACTGTCCGAGGTCGGTGATCTGCTGATTGATAAGATCAGTCCACAAGAATCTTGATTCGAATATTCCCGTCAATCGGACTGCATCTACAAAAATCATCCCATCAGCCTCCGTTTTCCTCCGCTGTTCTTTTGCACTAAGCTGTATATTAGCCACCACTCTCCCAGTATTTACGTCACATGCAAGTCTAACAGCGATAAAGCCGAGGTAAAACGGATAGCCAATTGAGTTAGCCACTATAAATTCCTGGCTGAGCCAGTTCCCGCCGTACCGTACCGATATCAACTCATGAAATTCGGTAAAGTCTATGGAGTCAAGCCACCTAGAATGTCCTTGCTACGGATATTGACTGTTTGGGATATATAACACGGAGATGAAAATATCTGGATGCTGACTTAGCAGATAATCTATCCTTCTGACTCATCTAAGGTGCATAAGGTCATAAGGAATATCCACAGGCCTTACCGAATTTAATAAGATAAAACAGTAGTTAATTCAGTACTGCGATTATAATACCTGAACATATTAAAATTATTGATATGATAGTTTTGTGTAGTATAATGTCTCGTTTTGGCAACTTATTAGATAGTACCAATACTATTATTCGAGTCAATAGACCATTTCTTATTGATAGATTTGCCTAAACTATGTATAGTATAATAATGTACTAGAACGGTGCAATGCCCAATCTTAAAATCTGGCTCGAATTGCACCACGTTGACGTACCCTCTCAACACACTTAAGCACCGTTTCCGTTGTAGGCAATCAGGTTAGGACTGCCAGAAAGGGTACCAGTGATCTTTCCAGAAGTTCCAAGAGCCTTGATACGGCTTGCCACGGAGGCGGGGGTAGTGAGACCCTCGAGGACCTTAAGGTAAAGGGCAAGACCAGCAACATGGGGACAAGCCATGGAAGTTCCACTGATGGAGTTGGTGGCGCTGTTGGAGCCGATCCAAGCAGACAGAACGCCTTGACCAGGAGCAAAGATATCGACACCAGCACCTTTAAACAGTTAGTCTACTACTCATATATCCCAGGAAGGAAGTGAATCAACATACCGTAGTTGGTGAAGGAAGTGGGTCTCCAGGCAGAGGTGATAGCAGCAACAGTGATGGCGTTAGCTGCGTTGGCAGGGGACTGGCTAGATACGGGGAGAGGGTTTCCGTCGTCATCACCGTTGCCGGCAGCAACAACAGAGAGAACACCAGAGTTGTATGCAGCGTTGATAGCAGAGGTCCAGGCCTGGGAAGCCTCACCACCTAAACTAGCCGTTAGTGGAAGAACCTCATTACACAGAGAGATGTATCGTACCGAGAGACATGTTGATAACGGCCTTGCCAGCGCGGCCCTTGGAGGTGATGTCATTGACAGCCCAGTTGAAACCAGCGAGAACACCAGAGTCAGTTCCTTCAGCTCCCTGGAAAACCTTGACGGAAATAATGTTGGCCTATAGAGTTTAGCACATTCCCCTCAACATAGAGCTGCATGCACTGACCTTCTTAGCAACACCGTAGGTGGAGCCAGCAATAGTACCAGCAACGTGAGTACCGTGTCCAAGGGTGTCAGTGTTCGCTCCAGAAAAGATGCTGTATCCAGCAACAGCTCGGCCGCCAAACTGAGAGTGGGAGATCAGAACACCACTGTCGACGACGTAGGCGTAAGAGCCCTCGCCAGCAGAGGTATCATAGATGTAGCTGGTAGAGCCAGAGGTGCGGTGGGAGATCGTTCCAAGACCCCAGGGAGCTCCAGATTGGGTAGTCAGGGCCCTATCAGACAGCTCGTTGGGCTGCTCGTAGTTAAGCTTGACAATCTTGTCAGGCTCGACGAAAGCGACCTTTTTCATGTTAGTAGAAGTCTTTAAGTTTGATCACTGAAGTTTACCTCAGGGCTAGCTTCAATTTCCTTGATAGTCTCCTCATCGAACTGTCCTGCATAGGCATTCCAGTTCTTGATGTTGAACTTGCGCTCAATACCAGCAGTTTCGCGCTTTGAAAGGCTGCGGCGGTGAACATCGCCAACCCATTGGATATGGGATTCAACCTTGGCAGCAGAAGCAGAGGTCTTGAGGGTGACAATGTATTTGCCAGGAATCTCGTCTGAACGCTTGCTTGGCGCGGTGGGAGCAGCAAGAGCAGCAGGCAGGAAAGCTCCCAAGTAGAGAGCGAGACGAAGAAGGCTGGCCATCTTTGATAGATAGAGGTAATTGAAGAAGCGGTGATGAGATGGATGCCCAGAAGATAGATCGAGGGCTCTTGGCTATGATTTATACTCATCTTTGGATTATACTGAACGGCGTCTAAGTGCCGTTTACTCTTCTTGGCAAACTGACTCAATGAGGGGATGAATTGCGCGATAGTCTTGGAACTGGGTCTCTGAGATCGGACTTGGCACAGCTTCCTAAATGGTCCATGCCCGATGCACCCCAGAAAGGAAGGTTACAATTTGACAAGGGTTGACAGAGGAACTATTGCTGAAAGACCACGGAGAACTAAAATGGCATCAAGAATCACATTGATTATCACAGCTCTAGTCTTTAATGAGTTATACTATCGTGATGGGCAGGCGACTATTCGTTTATCTATCAATTAGAACGCTGAAATATCATCGTGATTGGTGGGGTGTCTGAGATAGGACTCTAACCGCCCTACCAGGGTAGACTGCAAATAAGCTTCGGGAGGCTAAATGCTCCTAGCGATAAGCCTTTAGTTATCTTTATTTGCATTTAACTAAATACTAGTAATAAGGTTAATAGATAACTAGACAAGATTGGAGGCTAGTACATACCAGGGTGTTTTACCACGATTTATCAAATACTTCTCAATAATCGTAGCATTAATATTCCTCATAATAAATTATTATCAAAAAACATCATTATAGGTCATATAGATATATATACAATTAAAATTGGGTAGATAATAATAAACGCCTCTGGATTGCACAGCCAAATTGAACCTCTTCCCTCAAGAATAGACTTGCTCTCTAAAGTTGGTCTAACCAAAAAGGGCAAATACTCCTTGAAGTTGCCATAGCTCTTGGATTTGACAACAAGTGGGTTGCTTTCTTCGGCTGTTATAAAGCTAACAATATACTTGGTAAGATCGTCATTCGTTCCTGGACAGACGTCAGAAGGGTCTACTTCGCCTTCCAGAAAAGGAATTGCTTACCGTTTAGCTGTGCGAAAGCAATATTGCCCGCGATTTCCTTGGACACCACTGTTTTGTCATCTTCCCCGCTATGTCGAACTAATCCGTGCTTCAGTAGCAAGTTGAGACCGGGATTGACCTTTCACCTCTTCGGCGACGGCCGATAAGGTCAGAGTATCCAAGAACTATTCTTCGGAACACACGTCGCTCTACGTAAATGCCATGTTAGGAAGGTAGGCTGAGAAAACTTGAATTTACAACTTACCCCAAATCCATTGGGACATTTGTATGGGATCCATTCGTAAAAGTTCCCATCGCTCTTGATACATCCCCATTCGCAATCGCAGCCATCAGGTTTACATAATGTGCCGCTGATTAGATAGGAACTGACATGGTAGCAACCAGCAGCTTGAGCATCTTTCTGCGCCTGGAGCCGTGTGTGGCATGTGCTAAGTTGATGGCGATTCTTGCCACTGCGTGAGTGTACGAGAACTGCAAAGCAGATGATGAGAATGTATTTTGAAATCATTACTGGGAGAATTGATGGAAGATGGGAGACGAAAGAAATCTCCAATCAAGGTAGGATATTAGTATGTAGATGAGAGATTACGATACGTCAATATAGCATCCCGTAAATTCCAATTGACGAGTTTTGAGAAATGTCTCGATGTTGATTGGGTTTGTGCTAATAACATTTATACGCCACAAGGGTTGTCGAGTCCATGAGGAATGCTGGTATGCTAAAATCTGTCATAAACTTTGTAAGTGACTGGGGTAGCAAGGGATGTTTGAAACATCATCAGGGCGTAGTTGATGAATCAGAAACACTACTGTAGTATTAAGTTAAAAACTCTCCCTTGAGATAAAATAGAGTTGCAGGATCACTGAGCCCGTTGTAATCAACTGGTTCGATTTGTACAACTTTTTGGAAACTAATCTATTTGGAAATAATAGTACCTTATCGAATTCTTCCAGTGCCTCTACCACTTCCTTGGCTGACACTAGAGCGTCAGCACGTTGTCCTTATTTTTAAAATGACGTGAGACATCCAAGCAACTAGGCAGTCACTTGTGCTGAGAACGTCTCTCCAAGCTAAAACATCGATAGACTTAGCATCAAGGCTGTAAACGTAGTTGAATCACATGGTTGCCTATCAAATTGGGTAGCGCCCGTGGAGTCAAGCCACCAAAAGTCCACCGAAAAGCCAGCTCGTCATTAGCTCGACAGGATATAGAGCAGTTATAGGGCCTGTAGGACGCTGACTCAGCAGCTTATCCGCTTTTTAGACCTCTCAGAGCTACAGAAAGCCTGAAGCGTACATTGCTGTAGGTGTGGTATCGTATTATTTATTGTAGATAAGTCAAAGTTTTAGATAATGCAACCACACTATAGCATGGCAATTAACTCCCATCTTCGCTCAGGGAGTTGTTTCCACAAGGTCAGAAATATTACAGTACTAGAGCAAGATGCCCGTATCCGAGCCTCATCTCGTTTCAACACTGGCCAACAATACAATCTGTACTGCCCTCTGAAATTTCTTGGCTTGGTCATCTGACCACTAAACACAGCCACGAGATCAATCTCCTCCAGATCCTTTGATTCGCTGTCTTTATCTTGTTCAACAATTCGGTGATAGGTATTTCCTATCTGTATCGAGAATGGGTATTGGAAACTTGTCATCTTGAGATCGCTGGGAACATCAAGCATGGACTCTGCTTTGAATCCCAATGAGGGATTGTACCTTATTGTTGCAACTTCTGTGTAAAAGATCAAAGCACTATATCTGATTGAGGGTGTCAAGTGTAGCTCTTGAGGGAGTTGTGCTTCTGTTACCTCCGTCGGTAACTCTGATTCACTCGTCAAGAGGTCTCGTAGGGAAGATGGCCACGTGAATTCGTCACAGACTTCCATTAGCTCAGTCGCTGAGTTAAAAACATAAAACCTTGGACTGTGGGGCTTTGGCTCGTCTCCTAAAAAGGTCTCAAGTTGCCCACCATCAGTCCAGCTCATCCATGACCAGCTAGGAAACGGGACTTTGACTATACTCCCGTCCCTCTGTCTGATAGGATGTGTACCTGTACGACGTCGTCGATCGTCCTGAGAATCACGTTCCCACATCATGAAAGACCCAAACGAGCCATGAGGTAAACCCCATGAGAACGTATGTCCACCCCATTTCTTGTCGAGGTAGTTCTGGGTACCAAGGTATGCACGTCCAATATCAGCCTCGTATGTAAGTCTTCGAGTTGAGAATGTGGTAGCGATTGCCAGATATTCTTGCGGGCTAAACGTGGAGTCCAGTCGGTTTCTGGGTACATGAGGAGATTCGTTGTTGCGAAAATACTCGGTGGTATCTTCACTTAATAATCCTTCCCGACAACTCCAGTAAACTTGTTCTGCGGTGAAAAAGAGCGATCTTCGCGAAACAAGAGCTTCTTGAAAGGTCCAAGCTCGTTGAGCCCATGGGGTGCTTGATATCCACCGGGGTTCCTGAAATGATCCCTGGAACCGAAACTGGCCAGTATCGACTGAGTCGATCAACTCAACACCTCTTATCACCAAAGGATGTTGCTCAAGAGATCTAGTTCCAGATCGGACGCCAGGAATACCACTGCGGGCGTCTAACCCTGACGCAGCCACGATAGTCAGGATACTCTCACGATAGATTGAATCCATCTTGTCAATAACTTGAATCATGTCCGACTCGTCGTCCTGGATGATACATAGACTATCGATCCATAGATGTCCAATCTGCAACTTGGCGCAAACAGAAATAGCGTCTCTTATTGTCGGCGGTAATTTCAGCTTTTCGAGTTGTCCTGGGGCTTGGAGATCCTTGATATTTGATTTGACGAGTCGTATGAATGGCTTAATGCCCCATACATAACTGAGAGTTGCGAAAGGGGGTCTTTTGGAAACGTCAACTTGCACAATGCATATCTTTTCAACATCGATTAATCGAAATTGTGGGATGTCAACGGGAGCTTCAGAGTGCTGACAAATAGTATGCTGTTGGTCGCAAGTTCGTATCCATTCCCGTACCATGGGAAAGTCGACTATAAGCGGCCTTGGCCTTCCCAACGCTGAGTCTAACTTGGCCACTTCTTTGTCTGGACGATCTTCCAAAAGGGACTGGTTTCCGGGTTGGTCAACACACCAGGTTCCGGGAGGTTGAAACGTGACACTATCACTGCCGAAACCGTCGGACGAGAACTCAACTGGGACACGACCTCCAGCACCAGATCTTTGAAGTATAATCTCCATGGGCTTTGTTCCGACAACTACGTGTATAGCCACAATCTTCCTTGTCGTAACGCCCTCGAAACCAAAGGACCAATTACGGACTTCCTTCGCTTCATGACAGATGTATAGCCTGGTATCTTCCAGGATCGAATCTTTGGGAGTAGTAACGCCATCGCCATTCATAAAAGCCAAATTACATCGTAGCTCGCGTTTGCTAAAAGCGACTTTTCGTGGCAGAATTCATCCTGGGTACTTGTAGTTTTATAAAATACGAACTTTGAGATACCAGATATATTAAAACTTTTCTAATACTTGTGGTATCTTGTTTGCACGATTAAATGAAGTTGTCATTTCAGCCACTCGAGTTTAGGGTTAGGGTAACTGCGTCGCGATCATCACACTAGCCCCCAAACTATCGATTTCTAGATAGGGGCTCACCAATCGCAAAAGTTGAAAGAAATTAATACACGGACTAAGTCAAGGATATCGCCGAGCTAGAACAAAAAAACAACTACAATAGAGCGAATATTTATTAAACATTGTTCCCGCGCCGCCGGAAATTCTGTCTCATCCCACTTATTGTCATTCTTTAGAGATTTCCAGTCGCTCGGTACTTAATTGTCTCCCCATTAACGGCACGATGAAGTCCAACGCTGTCATTGCCGTGCTTGTCTCACTCAGTGGTTCTGGCGTTTTTGCTGGCCCCTGTAAGCCTGTAACTTCACAGGCTACTCAGGTTCCGTTTGCAACCACAGAGGAGTCCACTTTCATCGACCTGACTACCACTATCCCGGCATCTGAGACCACCGCCGAATCCCTCATTCCCTCTACCGCCGACATGAGCTCAGAGACCACCGTGGACTCTGCTGTCGAGTTAACCACGACCACTGCGATTGCCGAAACCACATCCAAGGATACAGATGCAACCACTACAACCTCTGAACCGTCAACCACCACAACGAGCCCCCCTCAATGCCCTACTCCAGACACTTGCAATAATCTAGGCTTCGACTGGGCCTACTTCAGCAACCTTGCCGAGAACACGGATACCACGTACTCCAACTTTGACCCCACCACGTTCAAGCAAGATAATCCTTTGTACGTTGGAACCACCCACGAGATCGGCGGACTATACCAAAGTGGCAATGGCGCTTCAGGATCTATCTACGGTTCAAGCCAAGAGTTTCCTTTAGACTACTTCGCTCTTAACCACCATGGCTACCTCTATTCCTGCGAGGCTGGCACTTACAAGTTTGACATCCCGTATGCCAACGACGCTGTGTATCTTTGGGTTGGTACAAAGGCGTATGCTGGATGGACATCGAGCAATGCTGATGCCAAGGCTCTCTACAACCAGCCTGACCATATTGCTGGTAGTGCTTCTTTCGAAGTCAATTTGCCCGCCAGTGTATACATCCCTATCAGGTTGGTGTATGGACAAGCACAATATGGTGGTGGTTTCACGTTCAAGGTTACTGCCCCTAATGGACAGGTCCTCGTTGATGATGATGTTGATGATAGTCCATATGTTGTACGAAATTCCTGTGATGGAGTCTCTGCACCTCAGTACCCACCGTTTGGTCAGGAGGTTTGAGGTACCCAAGGGTTGGTAATAGGAAGGAAGATCGAGCATACCATATCCAGTTCACACTTTTTACTACTATTGATTCTAAATACAGATACCTAATTACCTGGTCTTGCAAAGAGGCTACAGGGTTCCGGTTCATACACGCATATAAACTTGAACCTCAGATACTTCTTGATCTTGCATTGTGGGATTCACTCACCCAAATAACCTCAACGATACCTTTACAAGCTCTCAACTCTGTCACCGCCTTATTTCATAAGTTAGCCACGTGATACACGCAGAACTAGGTATTGTCGCTCAAATCAATCACCGGTTTTTAACGCTGGACGCAGGTGCCACTTTTTATTATAATCGCGAAGCGGACTGCTATACTGGCCTTGGTGACTATATGATATGATGTCATGGAGTATCCGGGACCACTCGTTGCAGCTATGACGTCTTCGCGTTCGGCGAATGAAAGTTGTCGGTATACTATTGGGTGACAGCCTGCTTAGTATGGTCATAGCTTGCATCCTTCACCTATCCGAAGGAGACAGACCATGCATTGCGACTATCAGCTGAGCACTTGGCGCCCAAAACGCATGAAGGTGGAGATCTTACACTTTTCATTAGATACTTGCATCAACCGCTGAAGCTGATCTACACTTTTGCCAAGTCATTGTCCAGCCACTATACTAAGCCTTGACTGTGGGTAGTGTTCTTGGTGCCTTAACGCCCAACCGAGACATCTGTCTGTCCTTCGCATATATGTCGTCCCTTCAAACTACCACCTCTCCTCTCACATTAAATTCATATTACAATCTTGGCTGGTCTGACGTGTTTTGGTTATGATCCCGACCCCAAGAATAGTTCAAGGTGGAGGAGGATGCGATTTCGACGCAAATGTACAGCATCTTGTACCTCTACCTTCTCCCCCTGCCACGTATTTTACGCTTTCCACGCCTAATGACAACCCATCTATCGCGCAATCAATTCAAGACTGGCTGTCAAACTGCGACCGTAATCACAGCGATGCCTGTGCTAGATCATCTTCGGCGTCTAGTACAGAGCCGAAAACCTCTTGGCTGATTGATGTCAGGGATCACTGTATAGTGCCAGGTAATGTTTCAAGCGACTATCTGGCCCTTAGCTATACTTGGCAGAACAAGACAATTCAGATCGAAAAGGATGCCGAATTACAGCTATTCAGCAAGAACATCGACATATTAGCGACCGTTAATGCGCTGGAGCAGTATAAATCGAAACTGCCGAAAGTTATTCTGGATGCCATGGAGTTAACAAGCGCCATTGGCAAAAGGTACCTCTGGGTGGATAGACTCTGCATAGTTCAAGACAATCCAGACAAAGCAGCAGAGTTTTCATCAATGGATCGTGTTTATTCTGGTGCCTGTATGACGATTGTTGCTGCAGCCGAGTATGGGATGTTTTCTACCCCTAATACGACTATTCACAATCCAGAAATAAGGAAGTTAACGTCTATTCGCTGCTCAGAGTCAGATTTAAAAAATCCCACCAAGATAGCCAAGGCCGCCAAAGCAGATCGCATTAAGTCTTACTACGAGACATTGTGTCGGTCTAAGTGGGCACAAAGAGCTTGGACCTACCAAGAGCACATTCTCAGCAAACGGGTCGTCTTCTTTCTGGGCTCGCAGATATTCTGGCAGTGCGAATGCGCAGTCTGGGATTCAAGCCAACTTCGACCGCAACAGGATGACAAATCTTCATCTGAGACATTATCGGAAGTAGCACCTATGAGGCAGCTCTCTGTACCAACATGGCCTGACTTCAGTATTTACGCTGACCTGGTTTGCCCCTATAACGGACGGGAGTTATCGCATAAAGAAGACGGTCTCTCTGCATTCCTAGGAGTCTTAAACTATATGGCTCCTGCATTTCCTCAAGGCTTCTTATTTGGGTTACCCAGGCTTTATAACGACCATGCACTACTCTGGCAGCCATTGAAAGGAACCTATCGTTTTGCATGGAGCCCAGAAAGCGGTGGCCACAGGCCAAGCAGCCTCTCAACCCGAAGGCCCACTCTGCCCTCTTGGGCCTGGTGTGGATGGCAATGTTTTATTGACCCCGAGAGCTTTCGATCAGCTCTAAACATTGGTCCAGATGGCCACGATAAACCAAACATTGAGAGCTCCTGGAAACTGCGAAATACCGTCACTTGGGAACACATGGCTTCATCAGAAGAATCTGCGCACGACACATTATCCACATCAAATCACATTTCAGCTTCGGTAGCTCGCGCGTTTTTCCTTCCTGCGGCAACTTTGGGATTTCAATATGCGTCCACTATGAGAAGGTCTGGATTTTACTGGGCGTTCGCAAACCCGGTACTGGTTCATAACCCCCTGACTAGTATGTCCAAGGTGGTTGTTATTCGGGATACAGCGGGAAAGTTTTCAGGCATGATTCGTATCACAGGGGACGCGACGTGTAGACCAGGAGAACCCATTGAGCTTATTGCAATTTCACAAGGAAGTGTAAAGGGCAAATGTTTCCAGAACTGCTATGAGGAGAAGGTCCTACGAAGGAGTAGGTACGCAGATCCAAGGCGTTTCCACGCCGTATATGATCGTGATGGGCGATGGGTTGGTATCGAAGATAAAATATCCCGAGAAGACGGCCATAACTATCAAGTTATCACTGAAGGAGAGTATGAGGAGGTTTTGGATCTGCCGGAGTATGCAGATGATCAAGAATATCAATTCTTCAATGTTCTCTGGGTTCAACGCGGAGAAAATAATGTGGCATATCGGGCTGGCTGTGGACGCGTGTTGGCGGAAGCCTGGGAGAAAAGTAATCTGGAGAACATAAGAATAACGTTAGGTTAGAGGTTAATTTGTCTACTGGTTTTTCACAATACAAAGCGGGGCGTATGCGTCATCTGGCCCAATACTATTCATCGTTACACCCCTGATAGTCCCATTCAATTCCTCCACTGGTCTCCCCTGAGATGGGATCACTTGTTTCCAGGTCAAACTCAACTCTGTCAACTAATTGTAGGTCTACGGCTTGCGCAAGACCGTCCACGTATCCCTCTGTGGTGAAGCAAATCTTCGTCCCGAGAGCTTCCTCATCTGTGTCCAGCGAGGCGTCAATACCTAAGTTATGACTCCCATGGCTCAGCCGACACAGTGTCGCAATGATATTTAGAAAGTCGCGTGTATAGTCTTCGTCAGACCGGTCCTCTAGTACCTGAAGGTTGTCTATGAAAGCATGAATCAACCTCGGCCCCAATTTTCGCACATCACGTATCAGCTGCATCGTCTCACCCATACTCAAGGCACCCTGCTCAAGGGCAGCAAAGCGTGCAGGAGATAGGTGTACCTCAGAATAACCCTGATCAGGTATAAGTTGAACTAGTTGCGTGACAATAGAAGCAATCAAAGCGTAGAGATCGGATTTCTTAGACGTTTCCAAGGCGTTATGATTCGTGAATGTGCAAAAGTAAATGACACAAGGGATGTTATGGAATCGTGCTAGTGCTGCTAGGGATGCCGCCGTCATGGTGTTTTGGCTAGGACGTGAGACGTCGTGAGGGCCTTGAATCCACAGATTGCTTGAACTGAGGCCTCGTAACCACGTCGTCACCTGGTGATGCACGTCCTTATCGATTTGTAGAAGCGATGCCTGTTTGGTAGCCTGGACCAGATCCTCAACTTGATTCATCCAGTGCCTGGTGACAGTTTTCATCTCTGTCTGAATTTCTGCGCGACTATACCTGTAATGCGCTTGTTGATATTTGCCGACCTCTAGTCCAGGGGACGGTGATCTGCCTTCATCATCGGTAGAAACAGATGGCGTCTTTTCGGCAGTTACGTCAAGTAATCTGGTGACTGAGGTTGGTTGGAGTCGTTCTTCAATGAATGGTTGTCCTTGCTCTATTAACTGTTGGAGTACTTCGCCGAGTGATAAAAGTTGGCCTGGGACGCTCTTTTGTAGTCTCTCCTGACCTTCTGCGAGCCTCTCCAAGTACATCTTGGTGCGGTGGCGAAAGTTGAGGTTGACATCGCGATCCATTCGGCGCTCAATGACCATGATTCGGCTTTTCCTAGCCGTGAACAGCTTGTTGAATGAGCCGTCATCAAAGCTGGTGAGGAAGCGTTTCCAGCTGGACTTGCTCCATTTGTTAAAGATCTCAGTGAAGAATTCAAAGACAACCACATAAAGCTCCTGAATATAATGACGAAGCGAGGGGATATTTCCGTGTTCCCTCATCTGCCTGTTCCAGAAATCAATGTCATGGCTCAGATCGTCAAGGGTATCAGATACCCCTTCAGCGATCTGCTGGTGGTTGATGGTCGCCTGAGCAATGGCCGAGAGAGAACCTGTCAGCAAGGTGACATACTTGTCGTCCTTGGGAATGATAGACAGTAGTGAGCTGTGGTCATGGCATGTCTGGCAAAGACTCTGAAACTTGGATTTGAGCTTGCACAACTTGCTTCCCTCTCGATCTGACTGCCATGTCGCCGAAGCTTTGGCGACTGTAGCAACTAGATAATTGATGTCTGGCCGATCGTGCCCCTCAAGCTGCATCTGTTGGTCCTTGGGAAGACCGCGTCGGAATTTGCTCCATGCCTCGTGTAGTCGCCGACTCTGGTCAAGTAGAACGACCTCTTCGTCTGGAACAAGATCGTGGGCCAGTTTCTGACCATCGAGTAGTAATTCGTCCCATTCATCTCTTAATGGCCCCAAAAACTCTCGATTACGGTCGAAAGCCACCTTGGTCGCTAGAGCCCGACCGAGGGGCTCCCCTGGTGAGGAATGAGAGACATCACCGCTGAATCGTCGGATGAGTTCCCCGCTGGGTGGGGCTTGTTTATCTTTGTTCATGTCGTACGCGAGTCGTTGAGTCGATGGTTGATTAATGAGTCCCTGATCTTCTGTTATACAAAAACATTGATGGGTTGAGAACGTTGATCATCGCGTTATTGAGTCCTGCTTGGTTCCTTTTGGGACAGTTGGCCTCCTGGAAACTCCTTCCCACTGAAATGTACCTCAGCTATTGAGAGATTAGTTCCCCCGAATATCCGTTGCCTAGAGCACCTAATGACCTGCTGACGGGTAAGGTTGATTATGGTGGGGTGGGCCGGGCCGGGCCATCAATAGGCTGATTAATAGATAAACCCCTCCTGCTCTCTAACAATGTTATCCTGGAGCATCTATCAGGCAGCAAATACCCCGCTCACCTTTTGCCCATTTTTAACATTAACTTATATACTTCTCATTTGCAACATGAATTTCGATAGCAATTAGGCCCTAATGGATAACACGAAAGATTCCTCGGAATCGTCTTCAGAAGCCTCGAGGTCGTCTAAATTCAGAGACGAGCCCAGCCCCTCGCTTCCCTGGCCCATCAGACGAGAATATGCTCTCCCAAGACATCGCCATGATCTTCACTCGGAATTGGAGGATAAAAGAATCAATTTTGTCAGAAGATATGAGAGACGCCCCGTCATTGTGTTGTCCGAGCTCCGACAACGTCAGAGTCTGGACGCGGAGCACCCATCCCCAGTCGTCGGGCCAACCATCATTTGGAACCTTAAGGTCTACCAGAGTAAAGGTCGTGCTCGTGGCGATAACATTTACCTACATGAGCCAGATTTGACTTATGTCGACGATCGGCCTATCAACCTCTCTGTAGGTGATGGTCCGATTGAGCCACCATTGGACATGAAAAAGGACGTGGCAGATCCTACGGACTGGACCGGCCCCGTCATCATTATTGAACAATTTATAGAAGCGGATATTCAGGAGCACGAGCCATCTGAAACAGGGATTCCGCCGCATTTCGATGTGTCGAGCCCAAAGCATGTCTACAATCAGCATCTTGTGGTGAAATCCCCTTTCCTGGTTAAGGGCCTCAGTCACATCGTCCAGTATTATCCGTCATTCCATGAGTCTATTTTGGACGGATCAGAAGAAAAGCCACTGAGTATTCAAGAGCCTTTTGCCGTTTTATTCCATCACTATGATGCCATTGAAGCGATGGCCAATGGAACTACCGCTGGCAACATCTGTAAAAACGAGGATGGTGGTAACAATCAACATGCTGACCGGTTGAAGTTACATATGAAAGATCTATTGGAATTTCTCAGGCCCATCCACATGGAACGCAACCTGCTCTACCAACAGCATATTTGCAAATCTATCCCACAAGTCTCTTGTGACATGATCTGGTATCTTCTGAAACCCGGGACAGATGTCTATATCCAATCGGAAAGATCTACGCATGCAGCGGTTGTGGTGACGGTCAAGCCCTATAGTTCCCTTTCACCGAACGTCCGGGGGACTAGGAATAAAAGGTCGTGGCTCGTCGACATGTGGCTTCTTGTGACCGATGGCTCCAGATTACGACGAGCCTCCATGTCCGCAATTGTGTACGCTTACCCTGGGCTACGAGATGTCACAAGTCTTCCCGTATGCCCGATTTCCGATTGGGATGTGAAAGACGGTGGCGAGCGACGTAGACATATCTTACGCCGAAGCGCAATTTTCTTCAAGGCTCTTCGTCGAGGCAATCTCTTAGTGGATTACAATGGACCCATCAGAGGGACCAGCCAACATGTAAGGCCTATTTGAAAATAAATGACGAGCCAGTCACTGACTCTACAATAGTACAAGGGAAAGATGGTTATCGACTATCGGAGAGGGGTTGCCGTCTCCGAATACTCTAATGATGACTTCCCAGCCGTCCAGGACTTTTCAGACCGGTTCCAAACATACGATGAAATTCTTGTGAACACTGATAGGTCTTCGTACCCAAACCGAGATACCCGAGAAGGCCCTGTCATCGTTGAACCGGCTGATAGTAACAAAGCCGTTGTCGAAGGACATCGTTTTACGCGTAAATGGCTTGACTCCATTGACGTCCATGCAGCCAAGGACACGGAAGCATTTAATACGGACGCATTTAATACGGAGACCCATGGCCCCGTTGTTGACCAGCTCACTGAGCATCAACTGCTTTTGCTATACCCAAACGCCCCAGCATATGCCCTAAGACACAAAGCTTGGAGTACGTATCTATTCATTCCTTAACTAACGTCTAAATCATGCTTATCAATCATCAGTCCAGATCTCTTTCGACTACGTGCATGAGTCTGTCCAGTCGGATGAGAGTATTTCCAACCTCATTATTGCTCAGGACGAGCTGAAGACTATCCAGGCTCTTTCAAATCGCCAGAATACAAAGACTGAGCACTGGGCCGCCGATTTTATTGAGGGAAAGGGATCGGGGCAAATTATTTTACTACATGGTAATCCCATTCAACTTGCTTCTACCGATTAGGTCTGACTGATAACCCCTACTTAGGTCCACCGGGAGTTGGTAAAACCTACACAGTTGGTACGTAGCGCCGAGTATTTGGAGACAGCACTGGCTTATAGTAATTAGAAGCCATATCGGAATGGTTGCATCGTCCGCTCCTTGCGCTCACAGTGGCTGATATCGGCACGGTCGAGACGCTCGTAGAAGGTGAGCTCATGAAGTGGTTTGGCCTTGCCGAAGCCTGGAACGCTGTGCTCCTCGTTGATGAGGCAGACATTTTCCTCGAACGCCGGCAAAATCGAGACCTTGCCAGAAATGGACTTGTCTCTGGTAAGTTGCATTCCGACCTAACCACTAGCCAATAAATGGTAACACAATATTTGAAGCATTTCTACGACGGATGGAATACTTTAAAGGTCTTCTCTTCCTAACAACAAACCGAGTCGGACAAATTGACGATGCTTTCATCTCACGCGTCCACGTCGCAATAGGATATGAGGCCCTCGATGGAGTAACCCGGCAGAAGGTATGGTCTGGTTTTTTTCGGAAGCTGGTACGAGAACGCGCTGGTAAGATCCAGATTGCGCCAGACGCGAAGAAGTGGGTTCTCGATACCGCCGGCGAGACGAGTCTCAATGGGCGGGACATTCGCAATGCTCTGCAGACGGCGATAACTCTGGCCGAATTCGAGTGCCAAGAAGATCCAGACTATGACGCTTCATTGGTGACAGTTGTTACCAAGGCCCATTTCCAGAAGGTTCTAGAGATGTGTAATCGGTTCCGCAGTTATGTAACGAGTATCAGAAGGGAGGATGAGAAGAAGCGTGCACAGGGACGCGGAGATCGCAATGATTATACCAGCACGCCTTCTGTCATGATGGAGTAGTAAGGGAAATTTCATGCAAAGGTTTAGGATATTTTTGAGATGTTTTATTAAGTAGGAGCTGTCAGTCGTCAGTCATTCAATACAACGTCACCAAACCACGTGATACGCGCAGAAGCAGGTATCCTCATTTATATCAATCAGTGACATTTGATGCCAAACTTCATGGCTGAAACTACTCAGTACCCATCACATACAATTCAACGGCGAACTCAAGACTAGAACTGTAGATACGATATGTATGAATCAACAACTCTAAGCAAGAAACGAAGGAACCAATGTGTCAAAGGCCTCAGCTGTGACACGATGGTTATAGGCAAATGTCTTGACCGTGCTCCTCAATCGTTCTGCCTCCTCCCTTCTTGCGGCAGCCTCATCAACGTTACCCATATCCGCGAGGACCTCCGACATTCTGAACAAAGATCTCGCGACTCGAGGGTGAGGGTCAAAGCTGCGCTTCAATATCGGGATAGCCTGTTCTATACACTTCCTACCAAACGATTAGATAAAGACGAATCTTTCATAGTATCTGCAGCTATCACTTACAGTGCTTTATTTAGATTGCCCTCTCTATAATAGAATGACGCCACTTTGTGTAGTCCCAGTCCTGTTTTGAATTCGTTGGGTGTTTCCTTCTGACAAATCTTGAGAGACTCCTTGGCAGCTCTCTTGGCCTCCTTAAACCTTCCTTGCGATTCCCTGACTTGAGCCAGATAGTATAATCCCCTATATCATTCGTGAGTATATGATGTTTGAGGTATGTAAGGAAATCATACTGTCCGTATTTCAGTGAACTCTTGTCGGTTGTGAATTCATGGATTTCAAGACCTTTTTCGATGAACTTCGAGGCAAGATCAAACTTCTTCATCCTCCAATAACAAAGTCCCAGATCCAAATAGGCCATCGCTGTTGGGGAGCCGTCATGTTTCAACTTTTTCTGACAGTCTTCATGGATCTCTATCGCTCGTAAGTGCAATCTTAAGGATTCTTCAAAGTCGCCTGCCTCCATGTAGACAATACCGATAGAGTATAAAGTGTTGCCAAGGAGGGGATCATCCGGCTGAAGCATCTGCTCTCGAATTGTCAATACCTTTTTGCAAAGTTCTAGTGCTTCGGCTATCCGATTGCACTCAAATCGAACACCAGCCAGGTTGAACAATACAGTGGCGAGCGTCAGCGAAGCTTGACCCTGATCCGGGCACACAGCTTGAGCAATCAATATTAAAGGCTCTGCCTCTGTGAACAGGCAGCGTTCTACCAGATACCTGTCTGTTGTGAGCATTTCCAACACACCAGGCACGCAAAGAATCTTGACAAAGGATTTGGGAAGCCTACCAGGTGCAAGAACTCAACAGTTCAGCAAGTTGAGCATTGTTTCGACTGTCTTTGAACATCTCGTTGTATCGTTGACAAAGGAATTGGACATGCGGGACGTAGGCATTGCACTGAACCCAGTTTTCCCACATTGGCTTGCCAGCAATTTCACGGGGGAATTTCTGATAGAGTAGAGACAAAGTGTGGTCGAACATTGAGATCCTCTCTGCGTTCGTCATTCCCGTCAAGATGACTCGCTGTACGAATCTGTGGATAGCGATGTAATCATCGGTTTGAGTCACCAAACCGTCGTCGGAAAGGCTCGATATTGCTTCGTATAACCTGTAAAATGGATTAGATAGGCAAACTATTGTTGAGAATTTGTCACTGACTCGTATGCACTCGTTATTCTGGTCGCCGCTTGACCTGTATTAGATTCCCACAGAAGA
The DNA here is from genome assembly GCF_050947815.1 of Fusarium sambucinum. Classification (NCBI taxonomy): domain Eukaryota; kingdom Fungi; phylum Ascomycota; class Sordariomycetes; order Hypocreales; family Nectriaceae; genus Fusarium; species Fusarium sambucinum. The sequence continues at coordinate 465,696 of NC_139292.1, forward strand.
ATGTCGGTGGGGATACGGTCTGGATCTAGGAAACACAAGGATTGCAGTAGAAGTTTGTTGCTTCCTTCCACCTTGCTAACTGAGAATGCGGTTGCAATGCTGTGTGGATATTTGCTCTTGCCATAATTGGACTGATAAATCTTATAAGCATAGCCATGGTAGATCTTCAGAAAGCGATCGATACGCAGATGTCGGCTACTTATGTAACTGCCGATGTGGTTCAAAGCCAGCGGTACGCCTTCCCATTCTCTCATAACAGCATCCATATGTTGATTGTGTTGCCTGACCTTGTGTTTGCCACTGATGCTATAGAAGAGTTCTTTGCAGCACTCAGGACTCAGTGGAGGAATTTGAAGTGTCACCGCAGACCAACACTCAGCGGTGGTATGACTTCTGTTGGTAATGATGATGTGGCCGCTGCCGCCAGACGGCCAAAAGTCGTTGATCTCAGATGGATCGTCAAGATTGTCGAAAACGACGAGCCATTTTACCCCTAACTTGTGTTAGTCGGTTGAAGATAGATAGGCAATAGCATCCATACGGGTGGTTCGTAACCAAGATAACAGTAGCTGGACATTCTTGGGCTCATTATCCACTGAACTTCCTGCTAGTTGCAGCATCATGGTGTATCCAGACAGGGCGTTAATAATTTTGGCCTGCTTATCGGATGTCACCCAGAGAAACGCGCCGTACTTGTCTCTATACCTTTTGCAATATTGTGCCACTAGCTCGGTCTTACCTATACCTGGTAGGCCATGAATGCTCACTACACAGAGAAGTTCAGTAGAGGATTCAAGTTTGTAGCGAAGTATGCGCAAGTCGTCTTCACGCCCAACAAAATGCTCGTTGAGGATGATTGGTATCTGGTCGCTCGAAAGTTGAATAGGTCGTGATACTAATGAAGAACGGGATGAATCACAGGAGTTTAACCCTTTGACACGCTCAGCCCATAACTTGACCCTTTCTATGGCCTTGTTGTGCCCTTCTTCAAACTCGACAAACTTTGGTTGTTTCTTGTCGGGTGCTTTCAATATTGTTAGCCGAAGGTGCAATAAGGTAAATCTATTGTATGGCATACCTTGTGGATACTTCTGAAGAATCAAGGCCAGCTGCAATAGCCCAATTGCCAGTTCTGCAAATAGATGACGAACGAAACAGTTGAGGAACTTTGATCGAAATCCTGTAATGGTTGATGATGGCAATGCAGTAGAGATAATAAGGTCTTCGAGCATAAACAAAACCTTTTCATGCGTCGTCCTTCTCTCATATGCTTGCTACCGAAACATTAACATGAATAACAAAATGAGCAGGGCTTGAATTCTCACAGCCAAAATGTGAGCTGTACTCCCCCAAATCATAGGTTCATACTCCTGAGTTTTGTCCAGAATAGTATCGATTGTCTCCCTGACTACGTGAAGGAAACTATCCAAAGTCTCTATGATGCCATCGATCCTGATGCTGAAGGTCGACCTCCCATTTGGGGTGCTGTTAATCGAGTTCAGGTGATCATATACCGCCCGAGATGTATTGATTGACCATATTGAGCGAGCTGTGTCTGGTGTGTGTTTCAACAGGTTTTCGAACTCTTTCCTTATGTTTTCCATGTTTTATAAATCCTGTTTCAGTGGTTTGTTAGAGGATTCTGAACAACAGATTAGAGCAACTAGTTGTTGGAACTTCCTAGATTCCTTAATCCGGTCGATGCCCGAGTTCCGCAAATTCAACAATAGGCAGAGATTCCTACCTAAACACTGGATACCTGATCAAGAACATTTTCAGCCTCAATTCAGCCGCTCGTTCTATCCAACTAAGGCTTATGGTGGGCAGCCATTCGCTTTAGACCTGCCACGTCCTGACGATTTGCACAATGAACATATCAGTGTAAGTGGGGCGCCAGACCTTTCTTTAGACGGTCAACCTTTCAGACAATGTAGGTTGTATGCCTTGGGCTCAATAATATCTTTTGTTTCACACTACGACTGTTGCTTGAAGTATTATACTGTAAAATTGAGCTATTTAAAGGGGTAGACGGAACGCATCAAGCAAGCCCTAGATGATCTCATCTGGTATCTACCTCGACGCTTCCTTGGGCCTGGCAAAACTTTCACGATGGCGACTGGTCCGAATATACAACTGAAAACCCTTAGGAGACAACAGTCATGTCAATTCGGTAAGCTTCACATGTCTAATCAGAGTATCAGAACCTGTCGGCTCACTATGCATAAGACCCTTCTATTGAGGTTTGTGAGCTGCACCTTCAGGACCTCAATAACGTCATAGTAGGTGACGTTGTTCCATACTGCAAGCACCTCCTAGATAGCAGGTTTCTAGCATTCCGTATCCTTACATCCCTCAAGGAGTCTCAGACGCTTTGGGAAGATATCAGGCCTCAGCCTCAGCCTGCGTCATTGTCATGTTGGTATATGCAGGCTGCCATATCACTTTGCAGGTTCGCCTCAGAGTATGACACGTTAACACTGATGTCAGCTACAAGTTTCCTGCAGGAGAAGGGCCTCATCTTCGCTGAGGGGGGACGCACACTTCACCTGGCTCAATACTTTGTGTTTTGGATGATCGGTACATTGAGTTCCTTGTACAGTGCAGTTACACCAGATCAAAGTCACAGTTGCTGGTGGGAGAAATTCACCATTGTTACAAAATGCCAGGCCACCAGCCATTTATTTTGGTGTTACTTGACATCCGATCTGCATCGTCCGAGAGCTCAGGGAGTCGAGTGGTCAGTGTCACGGTTTCTTGCAGGCTTTGGCGAAATACTTCCGACAGTAGACCGCGAAGGTCGGACAAGAGTGGGCGATTTCTTTCGTTTAGATCCCGGCCGGCTAAATGTACACATACTTCAGAAGACTCTTGGCTTTAAAGTAGTGTGGACTGACATCTTGGGGTCACATTTGGATGTCGATATCAGTACTTCTACCCTCTTCCTTTTCAGGCAAGCTACACTGTGCCTCCAAGAGGCAGCGAATGATGCTGGTGACACCACATTATTACGGAGGTGAGTTCGGCTGCAAACTTCCCAAGCCCTTTGCGGCCCGGCCACTAATCTTTATATCTCTACTGGAACAGCTGTCTGGATGATGAAATCATGAGCCGAGATGAATCGAGAACGTTAATGAGAGAAATCTTGCTATCACTTCACATTCTCTATGGACAAAGTGCACATTCAAGAGGGCATTTCAACGAAGATGAGGCATTTAAAAATGTGCCGCAAAAGTGGCGAGATAGCCTACTGAAGAAGGTGTGTTGTGAGCCCTGGCCATTTGAGGGTTTCGACCAACAACCTAAGCGGATTTACAACCTTCAAACCGATTTTCCGATTCTGGGCTCAAAGTTGCGATTCTTAGCGCTGGAAATCCAGTCACAAGAACCAAAAAGCCTGCGACAACTTTGGAAAGATAAGCGCAATACGCTGCAGTGGTGGACGTTTTGGGCTGTGATTACGTTTGGGGGTGTTGCGACTCTTCTATCATTGATCCAAACAATCTTGGCTGGGCTTCAATTGAGGGATGTCTCAAACGAACGAAGTCGAGGTGGTCAGCCAACAAGCAGTCTATCCTGACTGCATTTGACCGGTGAGCAGACATTCCAATAAGACCACGTCTAGGGTTTCACAATATAGAATGTTTTCAGTCACGGGATCGTTTTCGGCTATCACAAGTCCTACTCAGGTATATTGGAAAATATGGGGCAGGTTCTGTTCAAAGCAACTGAAACAAGGCTTGTTGGCATGATGTAAGATCCAGCCTGATTCAGTACATGAGTACATCATACCTAATTGTAAGGTTAAAAAGCAGTGCTAGAAGAAGACCCACAGTCTTTTTTATTCCCCCTTCAATTCCATGCTTTTGGGCTACCAGGATTATTATTACCAGTCATTTTCTTAGGCCGCTTCGCCAATCTCCAGCAGCGTAAGTAGGGAGGCATTCCGCCGATGGTGTCGCACTAACAATATATATTGAAGCCTCATTTGCAAGATGAGTCAAGACGAGGCCAGATTGACACAGTCGAAGGACCCTTCCACCCGTGAAAATTCCTCTGATAAGCAGCAACCATGGCGAGAACTGTACCCCTGTCTTGAAGCAACACTTGTCAAGCACGGATCATTCCACATGGAGACATCAACCGGAAAGATCCCCGACCAATGGAACGATTTAGAGAGAGGCCGCCTCCCAGCAAATCACACGGAACTACTTTCTAAATTGGTTCGGGAGAGATTCAACGGGAAGCCGTGGTACAAGAAGGAGGGAGGGGGCAAACGTTGCGACAATTGTGGCTGTGATCCCTGCATTTGCACCGTTTTTGAGGGTGGCTAAAACTTCAAACTGTACTTTATGACAAGTCCAATATCAGATTCATTTATTTGATATCATGCAATTGAACACTATGTGCGTATCGGTGCTTCAATAGCTCGAAGCATCCAAGTTTCTTGTTCAATCGTACCATACTTTGTCAGTAATAATTGGGCTGGGCGGTGAGCAACCTCTGCTAACGCTCGATGATGCGCATGACACTGCAATAGGCTCAAAGAGTAAGTCTTATCACATTGCAAGGTAACAGCTACCCAATTGAAGAGCACCGTGGGATACGAGATATGCAGCATAAGGTTACGAGTTGAACCGCAGATTAGCAGTCTACAATAGCGGTACCTACTACCCTTGGCTATAACAAGGCTTTACTGCTACACGCACTGTCTAAAATCGCTACCCTGTATTGACTTTGCCCTTTTTATTGTTCCCTCCGTACGACACGACAACCGAAGATGGGAATTGACCGCAGTAAGTTGGACTGTTCAATTTATTGCATGCTATGCATATTGGCGTTTTTTCGTCAGACAATATACTCCCGTTCTTCGTATCGCTGAAACAAAACAGGCCTTGCCTCTTTTCGCAACCCAACTTCCACAGTACATGATGTTGAAGTGAAAAAGGAGGCTGAAGCAAGTTGGCAAAAACGTCCAAAAACGACAGGGACCGTGAGATTTCTCTCAAGGCATCCAAAATTCGAAACTGAGAAACCATTCATCCTAAGTATCCCCCTGCCAAAAGATCAGCCAAAGTCGAACGCAATTTATGATAAGCATGACATCGAGATCGGGGATGCAAGGGGTGATGAGATCTCCTTCTCCCTAGATCTACAAGGCTTTGCGTTCCTGGAAATCCCGTCGCATCAATCTGCAGTATCGAGTAAGGAGGCAATCGAAGGAGATTACTTGCCTCAAATGGAAGAATTTCTAAGGGGATATCTGAAAGCGAAACGAGTGATTGCTTTCGATCATGTGGTAAATTGCTAATCTTGGTTCTGAATTCCAATAGTCTAATGAGACAACACAGCTCCGTCAAGTCAAACCACTTGGCGTGCCACATCTCAGGGAGGACAAGAGGCCTCCAGCTAGGAATGCACATACTGGTAGGTCCTTCATCGTCATATTGCTTATTTTCTCCTTTCTTGCGTACCGGATTGTGACGTATCTTGTTTCAGATCAGACCCCGGAGGCTGCTATGAGTCGACTGCAACTGTACTTCAAGAATGAAACAAGTGGTCTTGTCAAAGATCGGGTACGCTTTCTCAAGTAAGTAAAGTCCTAGTACTAAGATGAGATTTCGCTTGAACTTTTGTCTAGTATTTGGCGTCCTTTGATTGAACCTCTTGAAGACACTCCTCTTACTGTTCTTGATGCTCGAACATTATCTACTGAGGACTTGGTTGCTCAAGATATGGTCTATTCTCATTACTTGGGTGAGAACTACCAGGTCAGATTCAATCCAAACCAACGATGGTACTATTGGAGTCGAATGAAGAAAAACGAATGTATTTTGATCAAGAACTTTGACTCTCAAATGGATGGCATCGCGCGAGGTACCGCACCTTCATACTCATCACTATTCTTTCAATCCTAACGTTGAGAAGTTTGTGCGCACGCAGCTTTCACCGATGCAAATAGTCCCCCAAACTCGATTGCAAGAGAGAGTATCGAAGCCAGGTTTATTGTTTTTGGCTAGAACCAAATGAATGAGATAGATAGAATACATGAGGAACAAAGAATGAAGGAAACGGAATAAATTGTTCAAAGGATCCTGAAAGCCTTGGTTGTTCAAGGGACCTTGAAAGCCTTGCACCCAGTTTTAACAGACTCTGGGAGACCGTTTTCAGTATTGTAACTGTGGATAAGGTTTATCAACTCAATGTCAAGATCTGAGATTCTTTAGTTATTTATCAGGTAAAATCAAATACGTCAAGGTTCCTACCCTTTGGTCCAATAACCGACACTGATACAGGAAAGAATTCCTCATTCCCTGTAACATGGGATTTGTATGGACATTGGCCAACTGTCATGGTACTTAGCGGTTTTCACATCTTCGCGAATCACGCGACTCTCATGTATTACCTGGAACAATAATGTTTGGGGTGCCAGAAAGGGATGCGTGCAAATTTGAATCCCAACCAGCATAATCGCGCTTTTCAGGGCTACTGAAGAAGTGTTAGACTATTCCTTTCACCGAGATGTGAATACTATACGCATACGGTAAATATTCATCTCTATAGTCAAGCGCATATCGCGGAGCTACAATGATGGTTTTCTGGTCATTGAGTATGTTCTTGAAGAACCAGGTGTTGTGCAAGACTATTTCATCTAACGCTTGTTGTATTTCTTCTGGAGATAGAGACTTGCCTAGGTCCCTTTTATCACATTAATAATGATCATTCTGTGAACGAACGTCTATAGTAACAGCCACGGACCAAAAAGGGACAGGTAAATCGCCATGTAACTTACCAGAGTGCCTGAAGAACTTTGCAGACGTACGGGTTCTCTTGGAATGTATCTCTGTAGTTGTGACGGAAGCTAGCCAAGTCTGTCCAAAATCCATGATATGTTAGAGTGATGAATGTCTAGAGGACATGATGTTCAGTTAGTGTTCTTATGTCTTCAACCAAGATTCAACAGACCTTTTTAAATGTTTCAAAGAAGCTTTCGGTTAAGGCAGCTGGCTTGGTCGCATCCCAGATGTCTTCGATGGAAACATCACACCTCTCAGCTTGAAGCCATGATGCTACTTTAGTGACCCATTCGTCTGCAACGGCTTGGGCGTTCGAATCTGTCAAGTGATACTCTTTGAAGAATAAGATTCTCGTTGGGTTCAGGCGCTACAGGATACGTCAGCCGCGTTTCTTCTACACTCGGGCTATGGTCGTACTTTGATATCTGGATGAGACCCAAGCCAATGCCGACCGAAGTGTAACATTTTTTCACTGCTTCTGGCTAAGAATCCTGGGGTGTGGAATGTACTGAAGGAATGTTAGATGAGGACTTTTTCCATGTAGTTGAAATCTCACCCGCATGGGAGGACCATGTCCGTCACCTCTCCGCCATCATGGGAGGGTCGAAAGCCATATATACCGTGTGCCACCGCTGGATCGCGGATACTTCCACCAGCTAGTTTAGAAGTTAGGAGTGAACGGATACTTGAACAAACGACTAATAAGAAACACTCACAATCAGTACCTAGCGTCACATCTAACCATCGATAGGCTGCTAGACTGGCGGCCGAGCCAGTACTACTTCCGGTTGATGCTAAATAACCATCGCCACGAGCATTAAATGCATAAAAGTAGTCGCACCAATCTCCAATGACCTCTTGGCTGCCGCCAAACTCGACAGTTTTTGTTTTCCCAACGATTATCCCACCGAGGTCGATGACTTTCTTGACTATTTCAGTCGAGTATTCTTGAGCTGGATGAAGTCTGCGATATGCTCTGTTCCCACAGCCTGTGTGGACACCCTTCAAGTGGAATAAATCTTTTACTCCTACTCGCAATCCAGCGAGTGGCTGCTTGCTGGAAGGCTGAAAGTTCATGCGAGAAGGAACAGCGATACAAAGCGATGATAAACCAAAGGCCGAAGCATTCATGTTCTCGTAGCTATTTGAACATAAGCATTACGCAGTAGGAAGATTTTATACGACAGCCATGTAAAATGACTTACGTTTCAAAATCCGTCTGAGAAGGAGTGGTGCTGAGTACAAAAGCATCATGGTCGTCGGGATAAAGCCTCCAAGCTGAGTAAATACCACGACTGGAAAAGAAGTAAGGTCCGGGACATATCTCCTTGGAACGAGACTGGAGAAATACGGTTGTGCAGCCCCACTCGCTAAGAATACCCTGCACAGACTCGCTGATGGACGTGTTGTCAGTTAAGATGAGAATAGTGTTTAAGAAGGCGTCACAGAACACGTCATCTTGCGTTGAGTATTTTAGGCGGGCGTCTATCAGGTCGTCTTCCATAGATTGGGTTTTGCCGAGGACAAAACATGTTAAAGGTGTGAAATGGGCTGAGTCTGTGAGTTTCAAGCTATACTATGATTCAAGTTAGATTATTTGGTTCGAAAAAAGATCAAATATTTACATCAACTTGGCTCCGGATCGCAAATGCCTTTTCTCCAATCAACACGACTGTGGTTGTGTGCAGCTGCAGTGAATTTGGACTTTCGCTTAATTTTTGGTATTTTCGAATGCCAGGCCGGCATGTTGATATCAGACAAGAAAAGAGATGCCTGCTCAACGATCTAAAGCGAGGCTCTTGGACAGCAGGAGGCGCCGCTATTGGAATCCTTCGAAGCACCATGTTGGAGGGGTCAAAGATGGCATAACCCTTGAAGAAAATCAGATCAGACGAGGGTCGCTAGAACTTATGTACTGTAAGCCCAGCCCAGCCTGGTCACTGCTCCCGTTTCACCAATGTGTACAGGTGCGACAAAACATGTCATCTTTGTTTGGTGGCTGGAATGCGGTGTGTGTTGCAGCAAATATTAATTTTTAGGCAGGTACTTGAGCTCTACATAGATGGTGTACCCTGTACTGTTTATGCCGCGATTAACACAGTACATCTATCTACTGAAACGAAATTCATATTAAACAGGGTACAGCGAGCTTTGACCATAAACAACCCTCCAAGGTAACATTAAAAAATATTGTCATAGTGACTTTGTAAGCTAATTAGATATAAATTATACAACGTATATTTACCATTACAAGTTTACTGATAGTCAAGTTCGCATACATTCACAGCTGTTCCTAATGTCTCAAGTTTATTCTCTTAAAGCTTTTGTACGTGCGATATATATGTATTCCTTATCCCAGCATTTCCGCATTTTGTTCAAGATATTTCTCGATACCGCTGTTCAGATACCGTCATCCATACCATTTAATGCCTGCAACTCCTTTTCAACTTTCTCCCACAAACCAGCGACCCGATACGCGCAGAACCATGTATTCTCATTCATATCTTTCCCGACAATGATGAAACCCTCAGGAAACTTGAACGGGACTTGACAATGCCCTATGTATGATGGATACAACGGAGTGTCTCGAGGATTTGCACAAGCCGCTGAGAAGTCAGCTGAAAATAAACCAGCCTTGGTCCAGTTCGAGTAGGAGATCTGATACGTGTTCCCATTTCCGAAAAACACAGGTAACGGTGCGACAGAGTCCAAAACCATAGCTTGATACGCCTCCACTTGCTCTCTTGTCCTTTGCTCGTTCACTGCCTTGCGCATCTGAAGCGCTGTTTCTGCCACTGGCTGTTGCTTAAGCTCTTTTGCCGAAAGTAACAAGTTTGTGAAACCGAAACAGTTGGAGACAAATGGTTTATCTGGCACGAGAAGGTCTTTTTCAAGTGACTTTCGGAGAGACATTCCAACTTGGATCGTCACAGGCCGATCGGAATTGGACGGAAGGTGGGAGATAGCGATGCGTGACCACCAAGCAACAAGTACGTCGTTCTCTGTAACGAAAGGGTTATTGACTCCAGCAGCGGTGAGTTCTTCTCGTGCAGTAGCACGAAGCTTTTTGAGAAACCAGCCTGGTATACAGACCATGCGTGTCTCTTTCTTTGCAAGCGCGAGGCTGTACCCGTTCCAGGCAGCATAAGTAAGCATTGAGGCTGCCGTCATACGTTGATCCGCAAGTTTATGAGCTTCTTTGGGATGTTTACCGAATTCTGCCAAAGGATCATAGTCGAAACCTTGCTGTTCGGGTATTTCTAATCCGTTCATCGCGTTAACCCATCCTTCAATCAAGTCCTTCATTCCGAGAGCATCGCATGCTATATGTAGCCAGTGTAGTGTAACAAGTGTTGCATCTTTGAACGAGACAATGTGAAGACCGAGAATTGGCTGGTCTGTGTAGAGATAATCGTCGATGGAAGTGGGACATCCTGGGCCACAAGCGAGGTCTACTGTTTCTTCGGGATCGCCAACGATTGCTGGGTGAGTCGATGGTTTGGGTAGTCTCGAAGCAATGGGATGGTCGTCTTTCCTGATGTCGGTAAGGTTAACGAAGGTGAAGCCGATGGCTGGTCGCTCTTTTGTAAACTGCACTGGGATATGGTATTCGAGATAACCATCGTCCTAATAATGTCAGCACGTAGGACACAGTATTGACACCACATGATTGGTACCTTTTTCCTCAGTCGTCCTCCCAATTTCCGCCAAGTCCTCTGCGAAACTAATGTCTCAAGACTACCACGCAACTTCTCCGGATCAAGGACATCGTCGAATACTTTGAGATTGTACAATGCAATCCTTCGGTATAAAGGACTCTCATCCCAGACGTGTAAGGGGATGACCTGATCAGACGCTATGCGAGCAGGTGCGACAGGGCTACTAAAGAACGACATTATCCGAACTTGAGACTGGGAAAATGGTTTTTGAATCAAAGGTGGAGGCTGAGGTATATAGAATGGAAAGGGTCCTCTCGCCAATGACCCGCTCAGACGGGGCGTTGTAACTCTAACTGATATGATTTCAACGGTCCCGAACTTCCGTGTTGTACCCCTGCCCAGGTTGTAACGACCTGAACTTTGCAGTCTATATCCTAGGCGATTGCAGAAAACTCGGTAGTTGTCAGTTGGTTGGCCCTGTTAACTGTTGGTTGTTTGCTTCCGGGGAACAGGGTATAATACCCCCCCGCTGCCGACATTGAACCAACACGAGCCGGGGGCTAACATGATGGGCCGTTTCATACCCAAACCAGTGACTCGACATTTACCTTGCACCTTTGTCGCTGGTGAATACGGTATGTTGGTCCTGCGCCTTTTGTAATTAATGTTTGGTAATGCGAAAATATTCACTCGTTTCCAGACCCACTTCTGGCTATCCCCTGTCAACATACGAATATTCGTTCATCTCTCCAGTCCGAATGTCACTCTACCCTGATTCATTGTCCCAGACGTCTTGCCGATCCACCCCTTTCGACAAACTCAAACCATATAGTCCACACACTTCTGTAGACCAGAGGACAACATGCGGAAACTTTTATCATTCTCAGAATGGTGAAGTCTTCAGAAGGCCTAACGGGCGAGGAAATCGCCGACATCGCTTACGCCCAAGATTCTATCCCACCTTCAGGCCTAGGTGCGATATGCGAGGTCCTCATCTACGTTTTCGGTGTTATTTGCACTATCGTGGTAGCACTCAGAGTCTACGTTCGGATGTTCAAGATCCAGAACGATGTCAAATGGCGACTCAATGATTACTTGGCCGTGATTGGATTTGTACGTTTCCCTTCTTCACTGAGTTCCCCCCTACTCTCCAGCATCCGCAGGGCCAAAGCTGATGCCAGTACTTCATAGCTTCCATACATTCCAGCAGCAGTTCTCGGAGCTTTATCCGTCCACTATGGCGTCGGCGCAACAGACGAGTACCTCGACAAGTTCGAAATGCGAAACTTTATCACCGTCCGTGGAATGGAATATCTCATTCTATATGAACTCATCTACTACGCGTCCTCGACAATAACGAAGTTCGCTATTGCGGTCACGATCCTGTACATCTGCGTCGACAGACGATATAAATACATCATGTACGGAATCATGTGTATCATGACTGTCACTGCTGCTATATGCGTAGTATGGTTCTTCGTCAACTGCGTTCCTTTCCAAGGGTATTGGAATCCTGGAGCAGGCGAATGCAAGTCTGCTGATGGGTTCTTGAACTTGAGTTACGTCGGTACATCTGCTCAGGTGGCCAGTGACTGGGCTTGTGCACTGACGCCATTCTTCATCGTCTATTCATTGCAGATGACGAGACGGAGTAAAATCGCGGTCGTAGGAATCCTCGGGCTTGGTGTGTTGGCTAGTATTGCTGCTCTTATGCGCATCATATCTTATAAGTACATTGATATACGGAAGTATCCCAAAGACCACATGGGTAAGGCCTCCGGAAGCTCTTCGAAGATCTAGTACTAACTAGTTTATCCAGTGTCCCAGAGTCGACTACTTCTATGGTCGATCCTAGAATCCAGTCTCGCAATTATTGCCTGTTCATTACCGGCGCTAAAAGTCTTTGGCGGATGTCTAGTCAAGTCGATGAATCGTTCCAAAGGAACGCCTAGACCAGTATGTACTCCGATCAATAACTTCAAAACAATAATGCTAAGTTTCAACAGAAGTTAGGATACAATGAACCGACTCCGATGAACTCACTTGGTCCAAGTGGCCATGCACGGACTACAGTGTCTGTAAGAGGAAATTGGGATAGACTCCATGATGACGACTCAAGTGCAAAGCATATCATGGTCGAGAGTCAGATTCACGTGGATAGCAGTTATCGACAAGGGTCTTCTAGAGCACCGAGTATCGCCTAGCATGGAGTTACAACCAATGATTGTAGATTAATATGGAAACAATGACACAGACTGTTCTCACTACCGATTTGTTCATGTAAGTGAAGCACATCATCCGACAAACAGGTTTGTTATTTGCTCACGGTAAGCGAACCGGTGGTTGCTATATACCATCGTGATAAACATATGTACATAAAGAATATCTCCACACTGTCAGACCCCATGTAATCCAATCGTAGCTGTGAGATTTACAAACCAACTAGACTTGGCTATTATGAGGTGTTGATTACTTAGCAAAGTCCAGCCTTTGAGGGCTCACAATCACCATTCTTCTTGTCACAGCCATTGTAGCCCTGGCATTGAACCTTGGGGTAGCAGTTGTTGGAGTAAGTAGCCTAAATTCATTAGCCATGCTCATTCCACATCATCAGAGATACACATACCTTGTCGCCGTAGTTGAGGTTAATTCCCATGAGTTCACCACCGTTGACAGCAGTGGTTCCCTCCATGTGCACGGTGCGTTTGCAGTTGCCACTGCAGTTACCACAAGATCGGTAGACCTTGCCGTAGTTATTGGCATAGAAGTTGACAATGTTGACGTGACCACAACCATTGTGCTGAATAATCTTGTCTGAGGCCTTGTATGCACCACCACCGATGATGTTGGCTGTGCCACTACCCTTGATGGAGATGGCATCCTCGCAGACGTCCTCAAACCAGACGAATTCAAGATTGCATGAACCCTTACAGTACACGCCTTCTATCTGGTTCGCACCGATGATGACGTTGCGTAGCGTGGCACCGTCTTCAAGAACAAACACAGTATCCTTCTCACCTAGACATATCGTCAGTATGTATTACAAGAGACAGATTTCCACAGAAGATACTTACCGCCTTCAACCTGGCCGGTACATTTTACACCACGATCGTATTTGACCCAGCCTGCATCAAAGGTCTGACCTTTGGGAATGTACTGAGGAGCGCTGAGGGACTTGGTATCAGTGGGCTTTGGGAGACCACCGCTGTAGCCGAGACACGCAAGTGTCGAGGGCACAGCAGAGAGGACAGCAGCGAGGGTGGAGAAATGCATGATGAATAGTATTGCGATGGACAATTCAAGATCTGAAGTGAGTCTGATACTTCAAAGTAGATTTTGACAGGAAATAATATGGCCTTTTATGATCTTCATCAACCACCCTTTGATAGCGTCCACGAGTCTTGGCATGGACTCCGGATTATATCCCTGCCATGCCAAGGCTATTCTCTCCAATCGACACTGAACGAGGGGTGCATATCTGGGGTTGCCATCCCGATGGTACCTTCCAAGAAATTCCTCCACTAACGTGCCGGTTGTATGTAGCATTTTCTACTGAGTGTGTCAGTTAGAATTGACAATTGGTGGAAACAATTGTGGGTTGACGGTCGGAGCTTGTTCTTATGCTTGAATTCACTCCGATGCTCCGACTTCTGGATCGGGCAGGTGATATGTGACTGGGACTATCAATCGATGGAGATAGGTGCGCTTGACTGCCGACTTAATCGTGGGGTAGCTTGCAGGGTTCCACATGGGTTTGATCATGCAATCACTTTACCCTCATGTCGGAACTCGGACTCATTTTTAGCTGACATAGTGTTCCTCAACTTGAGATTATATGGTTTTGTTAAGTTGTTTTGAGTATTGAAACCTATCAGATACTTTTCCGGTCATACTGAAAGACATTGCGTTGCAACGTCGGATAAGCACTGTCATCATTGATGCTTTGCCGTTGTTGTGAAAAGACATCTCGTGATGTCGCATGAATCAACTTTCGGAAGAGGCCTTGGCATACTTGGCGACAGTCCGAGAGATGTTATTGATTCGATCGTATATTATTAATTGAAAATGGAAATTAATCAAGCGGTGAAGACGTCTCATCATGGAACAAAACAAGCATGGTAGGCTCGTACGAAGACGAATTATATCTCTCAACGAGTTCTTATCTACATAGAAGATACGTTCGTATTATGAACTACCTTGTCATTAGTAAGTATTCCAGGCGTTCTCATCAAGAAAACATAATCTTCTGCACGGCTGGTCTTGTACTTATCCGCTCCCACCAAGCCTTCACAGCTGGCCTTTCAGTAATGACATTGCCAAACCCACAGACAAACAATCTTTGAACCAAAGGCACATAGTAAATATCCACAAGCGTGAACATATTTCCAGCCATATAGTCTTTGTCTGATAAAAGTCTTTCTGCGACATCGAAATATGCTTCAACAACCTTCAGGGCGTCCGTAACGACTTGTTCGTTGGGAGGTATACCAATGAACTTCTTAGCAAACTTTTCGAAGGCGATACGTCCAGCAGGTTCTGCAAAATATTGCATCTCTACTGATTGTGCTTGTTCAAAGAGTGCCATGGCTTCAATGTCGGACTCTGAAGGGAGGAGAAGGAAATTGTATTTCTTAGATAAATATTTACAAATGGCGCGGCTCTCGTAGAGGGTGAAGCCATTGGAGGATTGAATTGCTGGGACTTTGCCCCATGGGTGACGGTTGAAATGGTCAGTCGACTAGACAAAGTCGTGTTAGTCATGAAAATAATGAGACATGTACGAAACTGTGCGGAGACGTGGACCAACCACTTACCTTCTGTTGTCCCTTGGCAAGGTCAAGAAGAACAAATTCATAGTCTGTGAAACCGCCTTCGGCAAGTGTTAGGCGGACTCTATCAGTGTTGGTCGAGCCACGAGCGCCGTAGAGAGTAAAGGCAGTCATTTTTGATGTGGTGAACAGTCTTGTGGATTGTCTGAGATGAAACATGGCAGAAGAGGGTGATGATTCAGAACAACACAGAGCAATTGGCAATGCTTTATATATAAATATCAAAGTTAAAGCCAACAAAGAATTTGCTAGGTTCCTCGCTTACATATCTACCAAGTCCGAGCTATTCATGATTTCCAATGACTTATTTGAAATCTAAAACAAAATAATCCCTATCATCGTGAATCCAACTCAAGGGTAACTCACGGACCACAGGTGACAATTGGCCTGTTCGCTCTTTCAACTATATCGAGTTAGTGTGTCTTCGGATCTAGGATCCTCGAGTCAGCGCTAATTTAGCGCTGAGAATCCTTTTGTGGATAACTCAAGTCTGGCTTCTTATTCGTCTGTTCGCTCATCTTTCTCTTTACATCTTCTCAATCATGAAGACAGCCAAGTCAAACAATAAAAGAAACAGTGCTGGCGGAAGGAAGGTCAAGACGGGGTGCGCGACGTGCAGGTAAATTGGGGCTTAGTGACTCCAGTCAGGGGTCATCTGTGCTGACTTGATTAGGATCCGAAAGATTAAATGCGACGAAGCTAAGCCTTTCTGTCAAAAATGCGTCAAGACTGGTCGTACTTGTGATGGCTACGAGTCTGTCTTTAGACCCTTTTCAAGTCCACCCGCCAGTAGTAGCAACAAAACAAATGTGACAAAGGCATCTTCAGAGTCTACAAGCGATAGAGTTCTTCTAGACCCCACAACTCTCAGCCGCTACCTCTCAACCAAGACCATCTTTGGTGTGGATATCAATTGCAACCAAGAAGCTGAAGAGGTACTTTCACAAAGTTTGAACGACGTGTCTATCCGACATGCTCTTCTGTCTCTTAAAGCTCTTCGCAACGACCTTGACTCAATGACAGCTGGCCTCGCTTCACCAGAGCAGCAAAAGCTGAGCTATAACTATGGTCTTCAGCAGTATAGCAAGGCTTTGACAGGTCTGGCATTGAACTTGTCGGCACCAAGCCCAGAGACGCTCAAGTCTGCCCTACTATGCTGCCAAGTTTTGATCAGTGTTGAACAAGTCAGAGGGAATTTCTCGGCTATGGGTGTTCACATCATCCGAGGATTGAACATTATGCGAGAATATCGCGCGAGACCATATCTACTGAGTACGGGTGTGTTGATGCCGGGGAACCATAAAGACTTGCCATTGATAGATGTCTTCATCATCAAATTCTTTGTTGCGCCTTGCAAGTTCTCTGAACAGCCAGCAAATGATCTCAACACCATGTTGACGCCACCTGCTGAGGTCTCCACCGACCGAAAAATTGCTCCAAATATGAGGCAGGGGATAAGAGAAATCGCCAACTTTGTTATTGAGTTTCTCAACCAGGTTTCTCTCACCGAATCAGAGCAAAGAGCTGCTGAATTGCTTGGGGAAAAGGGAACGCTTCTCAATTTATTGGATGCATGGTACAAAGACTTCAAAGCGTCTCAGACACATGGAGAACCTGCGACGGTACATGGGTGTTTCTTGAGAATACTATCCATGGTTATCAGAGTTGTGCTTTTAGGAACTCTAGATTATGTGTCAGACACTGATGGAAAACTCAAGGCGGAGAATGAAAGGATCCAAGCTTTGACCGATCAGATCAATGAAAGGCTCAAGGATTATGATATGCGTCAAGGAATAGAAGGTGGACTCAGACAACAGTCCAAAGTCTGAAGGTGGCTTAGGAATAGTCGGCATCTAGATCCTGGGTATTATTTGAGCTGGACAACGCAAGCTATGAATTAATAATAGCTCAAATGAGTCACATGCCGACCAGATCCCATAAATAGTGAGGAATTTATAATCAGACTCTTGTGAGTGTCGTGTTTCGTGTCTAAGATTGCGCCGCTCTCATCTTTCAGCAACGGTAAATTGACCGAACACACCAATCAGCGTCTGGCTTTACTTCTAACTAGCGACAAGGATTGAGTAATGCCGCGATCCACACACGAAATTTGTGGCTCTTCTTAAGAATGGTAAGTTGACCGAACGGGCCAATCAGAGACTAGCTTTATCTCTGAACCTGTTAAGAAGACAAGATATTAAGAAGTCCTTCATCCGATACCTTTTTATCTTAAAAACATTCAACTTTAATTTAAATTACTTAAACTCATATAAATTTACTTTCTCCTATTGCCACTATTTCCATCCAGCAATTATGCACTTCCTTCTCCTAGGTGCAACAGGTTGCACTAGTAAGCTTGTTATCTCAGAATGTTATTAGCAGCTATTTTTACCAGATAAGGCCTAGAAAAGAGAATTAAAAGAGCCTTATTTTTTCTATAAAAGGAGGGGAATTAGCTTACTATTTTAGGTAATAGAGTAGCTAAATTATATAATATAAGCTTAGTTAATTAAGGCTATATAAATATTAATATATCCCTTATTTAAATATTAATATTATAGGTAATTAAATAAATAATAAAGCTTTAAAATACTTTAAAATATATTTAATAAAGTATTTAATTAGCTATAATATAAATAAAATAAGTATTTATTAAATAATAATAAAGTAAATAACCCTATAATTATAAAATATAATACTATAGTATAGCTATAAATATATATTTTTTATATAAAAAATTTCTCTTTTTTTTTTTTTAATTATATTTTTATAATAATAAGCCTATTATAATATCTTATATTACTTAATAAAGTATATATTTAATATTTATAATATTAATATATTATAGGCTAGAATTTAATTATTTACTTATACTTTTAATATTTTTATTACTTATTATTTTATAAATTAAAGCTTTTTAAGCTTATAATATCTTATAATAATTAACTCTTAAGTAGCTTAATAAGAAATAAAAGAATACTATATATATAGCTACTATATATACTATATAAATAGTATATTAATAGCTAATATAACTTATTAATATTTTTATTATTATTACTAAGACTATTATTACTACTATTACCTATAAGCTTTAATATTATAATTTAAGCTTAGTTTATATAATTTAATACTTTAAATAGCTTTTATTTCTTATCTATTATACCCTTTAAGGTATTAGCCTCTTATTAACTTTATTAGTAAATAGTTTTCTATACTTTATTTAAGGTATTTTTATAGTCTTTTTATAGGAATTAAAGAAGACCTGCTTTATTATTATACTATTTTTAATAGTTCTTAGCGCTATATATTATATTTTTTAAGTAATTATAATTATAAGGCTATATAAATATACTTTATTTTCTTTAATTAAGCTTCTTATTAATTTAAATTATACTCTTAAGCCTCTTTAACTTAGTCTTTTAATTTATTAGCTAGTTAATATAGCTAATAAGGTAAAGGATAATATATTTACCTTAAATAAGCTTAATAAGCTTAATAATATAAGTAGAATTTCCTTTTTTTCCTTTTTTATTTAATTAAGCTTACCTTATTAATATATAAGCTAACTTAATAATATAAAAAAAAAAAAAGCTTAAAAAGAGTATTAAAAGGCTTTTACTTTTATTTAAAGAGGGGTTTACCTTTTTATATTATTTTAATATAATAAAGTAAGCTTTTATTACTTTAAGCCTTTTAAGCTATAAAATTCTCTTTTTTTTTATTAAGGCTATTACCCTTATTATTTAAATATAAGTTTAATATTATATTCCCTAAGTATTATATATAAGCTAATATTATAAATAGCCTTATTAATAATATTACCTTTAGTATTTCTTTTTATATTATTATAGCTAAGGTTATAGCTTTACTATAACCTTAGCTATAGCTATAAATATCTATTAAATATATTAGTTTTTATTTTTTTATATACTTTAGCACTTAATTTTTATATATATATTATATTAAGGCATTTAGGCTATTTTTTCCCTTTAATATAAGAGAAATAAATAAATATATTTACTTATATATTTTAATGCTTTTTACCTTTTATTTCTTTACTTTATAATAATTTATAATATATTTAAAAGCTCTTTAAAATACTTAAATTATTATTATAATAGTATTTTTATAAGCCTATTTACTAGTATATTAGCTATTAGTAAATATATAACTTTAAATAACTTTTTTAAATACTTTTACCTTAATTATATACTTTAAATATTAATATAATAAAGCCTTATAGTTATTTAAAAGCTTTAATTAATTATAAGTTTAATAGTTTATTAGTTATTATATTTAATATTATAAGGTAACTCTAGATTAAAGTATAAATCTTAAAAAAGGCATTTTATTTTTATTATTTTCTTTACTATATACTTTAAAGTAA
The DNA here is from genome assembly GCF_050947815.1 of Fusarium sambucinum. Taxonomy (NCBI): domain Eukaryota; kingdom Fungi; phylum Ascomycota; class Sordariomycetes; order Hypocreales; family Nectriaceae; genus Fusarium; species Fusarium sambucinum. The sequence goes on from NC_139292.1 coordinate 485,368, forward strand.
ATAGCTTAGCTTTAGTAGTTAAAGTTATTATTATTAATTGCTTTAATACCTTTTAATAAATTATTCCTTTAAATAAGCTTATAAGATAGCCTTATAATAACTTTTATATACTTATATTATTAGTAAATAAAGTATTACTTATAATAATAAAAGCTTATAGCTTATTATATTTACTATAAATTAGGCTATTAAATCTTATAAGGTAAAGATAATAAATTACTTAGAGAGTAACTCTTTTATAATAAGCACTTAAATTAATAAGGAATTATAATAATAAGCTAGCTATAAAGGCAATATTAAGTTATAATATAATTACTATATAAAGCAGAGATTTAATAATTTCTTAATATTTCTTTATTTTATTAAGTAGTATTTAGTCTTTATAAGGTAAAAGCTTTACTTATAAGATTAAGGTTAAAGGGAAGTTATTCTAAGTATTTTAGCTAAATTTAATTATTATTTTCTTAATATATAAATTATAATATAGAGAGATAATATAATTTAGCTAATTTCTAATAATTTTAATACTAAGAAATTACTTAGCTTTTAAGTTATATATAAGTTTAAACCTTTTATTTTCTTTTAAGTATTTAATAAGCTTTAAAGTAATATTTAAGTTACTTTTATAATAGAAAATTAAGATATTATTAATAAAGAAAATTAAGTATATTTTTCTCTTTAAGTTATAGAAAAGGCAGGGTTTTTTTATATTTTATTTAAATTTAAATTTATATAATTTAATAGTAAATATATTAAACTAAAGCTTAAATAAGTCTTTAAGCCTATAGAGAGCTTAATTAATTTTAAGGATAAAATTATACTCTTTAAATCCTAAGGGAAAGTAATAAAATATATAAAAGCTATTTTATTACCTTTATATATTTATAAATATATTCTTAATATTTAATTACTTAATTTTAAAATTAAATTAAATAGCTAAAGCTATTATTAGATAAAAAAAGTATATTATAAGTATTACTATATATATACTTTTAAGTATTATATTTTAAAAATTTCTATATATTATAATCTATACTTTATAATATAATAAAAACCTATCTTAGTTATATTTATATATAAATATTTACTTTATTAATAAAGGCTTAATTATAGCTTTTTCCTATTTAATCTTTCTTTAAGTTTTCTTTTTAAAGAGCTTTATAATCTCTATATATACTGCTTATTTAAATAGTATAGTAAATTAGTATTTTTTAAGCTATTTTTATATCTTTAATATAAATAAAAGGCTATCTTAATAATATTTCTAGTTATCCTTAGGAATAGCTATTATTATAATCTCTACTTAAGGATTACTTTCCTTTCTATTAACTATATAAAGAATTATAATAAATATTATTATAAGCTTATTAAGATCTTTATATATTTCTTTTAGCTAATTAAATATAAAGAAAGTATTAAATAAGTCTTTATAAAGTTTATATAATTATTAATTAAAGGTAATATTATACCTTTACTCTTTAGCTTTTTAAATCTATATACTTTAATATATTAGTTTTTAAGTTAAAATATAATTTACCTTATTTTTTAATCCCCTTAATTAACCTTATAATTAGGCTAAAGGCTATTTTAAATAATTATAATTTATTTTTAAATTAAATATAATTTATACTTTAAAAGGCTTAATTAAATTATCTAGAGCTTATATTATTATTAATAGTAATAACTTTCTTATTATTATCTATAGGCTATACTTAATATTTAATAAAGACTTAGCTTTAGCTTTATCTACTTCTTAAGTATTTTTACTTAAATCTCTTACTTTTTTATAAGTAAATAAAATATTATTTACTTATAATAATAAGCCTATTATATTAGCTCTCTTATTTACTTGCTTATCCCTAAGGAAGTTATTATTTATTCTAGCTTATAATATATTTATTAATATTAAATACTACTTTAAAGAATTAACTTTTTTAATATTTTTACTTTTATAAGTATTACTTATATCCCTATACTATATACTAAGCTCTAAAGTTTATTAAGGTATTTAAAGTCTTATTAATATTTAATTTATTATATATATAAGTAAATAGTTTATACTTAGTTTAATAGTAATTATATTCTCTTTAAGCAGCTACTTATATAAATTATATATTTTTACTTTTAAGTTTAAGCCTATTAACTATTCTTAAATTAGCTAATTATATATATCTAAGAGGATATTATATTTTAATATTATAATTAATTTAATTTAATTTTCTAGTTTTATTAATAGAAACTTTATTATATTTAATTTATTAGGTTAATAAAAGGTTATTCTATTAAATATTATATTCCTTAATATAATTACCTTTTTAAGCTAAAGCACTTAAATTTAATATATATTATATATTATATAGCCTATAAGATATTTAATATATACTTTAAGGCTTATTTTAAATACTTTCTTTTACTTATTAGCTTTTTTTTCCTTTTTTAATAGATAGGCCTTATAACTATATATATAAATGCTTATTTAATTAAGGCAGAGGTTAGCTATATATTTCTTTATTAGTAATAAAGTATAATTTCTAAATTAAAACTTTAAAGCTTTTAATAAGGATATATTATTATTAGCTTATTAAAGGCTTTAATTAAGTAAATAAATTACTATTATAATATTCTTAAGCTATAGCTTTAATAAAAGCCTTACTCTATTTAATATAGTATTTAACTTTATTATTATAATCTTATTAGCTATTTTAATTACTCTATTTAGCTTATAAGTATATAATAGAGGATATTTAAGAATTATCTCTTTAAGATATATTTAAGCTTAAAATGCTATATTTCTTAATATATAAATTATAGCTATTTTATTATTATAGTAAATAATATAAATAATAAGGCTAAATTATTATTTAATTTACTTATTATAAAATTAAAATGCCTTAAGAATAAAAGCTATACTTTTATTTAAAAGAGGTAAAGTATATAAATAACTACTATATTTATCTTTAATTATTAGTAATTATTAACTTTTATTATAGCCTTTTTTATAGTCTTAAAGATTTTAAAAGATATATTAAAATAGTTTAAGTAAATATTATTTAAAGGGTTTTTTATTAATTATTTAAGTTACCTTTACTTAAATATAAATTTTATAGTTAATATCCTATATCCTATTAATCTAAATACTATAAGTATTATTTATAAGCTTCTTTAAAGTATTTTTATTAAGATAACCTGCTTTTAAGTATTAAAGTAAGCTTAAGTTAATATATAATTATATTTAATTTTATATATACTAGGTATAATTATATTATTAAGTATATATAATAGTAAAGAATATTAATAATTATATAATTAAAATATTATTATAAAGTACTATTTAGCTATTATTAAAATAAAAATAAATAGGTTTATATTAAAGGAATATTAAATTAAAATAATAATTAAAATTAATAATAATAATACTATTTTCTAGTATATTAAAGTATAGTATATAGTTAAATTCTATATATTAAAGCTTCTTTTTCTATAATAATACCTTTAATATAATATTTATATAAAATCTATTAATAACTTAAATATTTTTAAAAATAATACTCTTAGTATATTTTCTATTAATACTATTAAGCGCTTTAATAATTACTTTTTAATTATAATTAATAATTAGGAATAATAATACTTCTATTTAAATTATTTTACTTTTATTAAAAGGTATAAAAGTATAAGTAATAAACTTATTAATTAAGTTAATAAGATATATAAAGCTATAAGTATTAAAAATAATACTTTTAAAGAAAAATTTTTAATTATAGCTATTTAAATAAATAGAGAAATTATATTTTTTAAAGAGATTTAAATTAAAAGTAATAAAATATTAAGGTATTTTATTCTAATTAATACTACTTATAAAGCTAAATTAGCCTAAGTTATTACTTAAGCTAAGAATTATTATTTCTTTCCTTATAAGCTTTACTTTAAGGTTATAATATTTAATTAATATTACCTTTTAAATCTTAAGAGTTTTCTCTTTAATTATTTCTCTAGAGAGCCTTATTTTTTTATAGAAAAATGCCCTTTTTAAGATATTATAATCCTTTATATACTAAGAATAATCTTATAAGCAGAGGTATTTTATTTAAAATTAAAGCTTTTTATTTTTATTCTCTTTAAAGTTAAATATATTACTAAGTATAATAAATATAATATAATATATAGCACTTAAAGCTTATTTAATAATAATATTAAGCTTATTTATATATTAATTAATTAACTTAATATTAACTTTATTTTTATTAAAATTAATAATATAAAGTATTTATTATATTTAATTAAATATAATTTAAATTTAAATTACTATAAGAAAATTAAAAATAACTTAATCTCTTTAAACTTTAAAAGCTTTATATTATATAGTATAATAATAAACTATATATTAATTATTAAGCTATTTATTAGGATTAATATATATACTTTTTACTTCTTTTATATATATATTATATACTTTATAAGTATAAATAATAATACTTATAGCTTAAAGGGTAAAGTATTTCTTAAGTCTTTTTATAATATAATATAAAGTATAACCCTTAAAGTACTTTTCTTTTATTCTTTTAAATATAATATTAAGTATTTCTTTATTAACTATTAATTATAAAAAGGTATAAACCTTTTTATTTTTAATTTTCTAAGTAAAGTATTTATTTTACTTAAATATATTAATCTTTTAAAGTATAATATATTTATAATTAACTTTATTAAAAATAAACTTAAAAAGCTTTAAATTATTTTTAAGAAAATCTATATTATTTAAATAAATAGTATAAAGCTTTATAATATTAATAGCCTTTATTATATATTTAATAAAATATTTATTTTTATAATTAATAATTAAAATAGCCTTAAAAGGCTTTATTTAATTAACTTCTTTATTAAAAAAGCTTAAATTAATATATACCTAGGTATTAATAATATTAAATTTAATTTAAATATATTAAAGCTAATATTACTATTAAGTATTCTTTTTAAAGTATAATATTTCCTTAAGCTTAAAATTAAAAGTAATAAATTAAATAACTATAGTTAAAAATAGTAATATAAAGGAAAATTATATTTTATTAAGGGAAAAAGTAATAAAAAGAATAAATTTAATATTTAAAATAAGCTAAAAATAATAATTTATAATTAAATTAAAGGTTAAAGTAATATAAATTTCTAGAATTACTTTTACTTAGGCTTATAATTATTATTAATAGCTATTTTTACTAGATAAAGCCTAGAAAAGAGAATTAAAAAAGCCTTATTTTTTCTATAAAAGGAAAAGAATTAGCTTACTATTTTAGGTAATAGAGCAGCTAAATTATATAATGCAAGCTTAGCCAATCAGGGCTATGCAAATGTTAACACAGAACTCCTGGCTTAAAATCACACTGCAACAGCGCTAGTCCGAAACTCAACTAGCCTTGCTTCCCAACCTGGCATCACAATGGTCACTGGCTCTCCACTATCGAAAGATGATATACGCAAGGCCATTCACGCTACACCTGATATCCTCCCCTCGGCAGCAATTTTCACCCTCAACACAGTCCGGAAATCAGATAGCCCCTTCGCAGCCCAAGTCGGTCCTCCTCGCTTTCTGGCAGACTCATGCGCCAATGCGTGTGAAGTCTTGGAAGAAGCTGGCATTCATCGAATTATTGTCATGTCCACGGCTGGCGTCGGAGATACATGGAAAAACCTACCATTGATAAGCCGCGCTTTTATGGGGTTGACGAATATTAAATACGCCTTGGAAGATCACAATCTGTTGGATCAAGAAATCCGAACTACAAAGATGGAGTGGACCCTGGTCAGACCTGTGAGACTAGATCACGACAATAATAGCACGCTGGAGATCGAGACGCTGGGAAGTTCAGGTGTGGGAATGACAATGAAGGACAGTATCACTCCTGCTAGTGCGGCAAAGTTTCTGGTCCAGGTTGCAGTCGAAGGACTGTATAATAAAGAAGCAGTAGTGCTGAGAAACTGATTTCTACTGAAGAGGACATGTAGTGAGAAGAAGCTACAGAAGGAGCTGAGATAAAACACTTTAGAATATCATATTTACTAGTATAGTGTCATAAGCATAACCAGTGCAGTTGCAATACAGACGTAAATAGATGGGGCAGAATAGACCTTATTTATATAGAATACTAGTGTATTAATCACTGACATACCTACGATCATTTTGCTCTCTATATTCTAGATAAAAAGTTTAACTATTATGGGGAAGGGGAGGAATTGATACAGTGAAGAATTATTTACAATAAAAACTTGCATAAAATACAACTGTATAGATAAGTAGAAGAGAAGTGGAGATTAGATGCGAGCCAGATGTTCAAGAATTTAATCCGCATAGGGAACGACTTGAAGCTCAATGGCTTCCAAATCATCAGCTGTGGGAGGATTGATGCTTGATACCATGACAAGAGCAGGAGTGTTGATTATCCTACCATGGATTACATCAAACTGGTCCCAGGTACCAGGAACCGCATTGCAATAAGTAGTATCCGTCGCCTCGTCCAAGTGGCATTCACCAGCTGGTGCAGAGCACTTGAGCTTTCGGTCGCGAGTCTGTTCGCATGTGAGAGGTTCCATTCCAGCGTAGTGGTTATCAGGGTCGCAGAGGATATTCGAGTTTGGGAAACCATCGCCTCCGAAAGAAACACATAAGTATTTCCCGGTATTTATCTCTCGTACATAGTTGGTGCTGGCTTCGATAGAGAAAGTGAGAACTGGGGGAGAGGGCGTGTACCACCCGAGGTTGTTATATCGAACTGGATCGCCTCGCAGCAGTTGGCCATCGACATCTGAGCCTAGGGCCTTGATATTAAAGGTAGGAATAGGCACAAATGTGTCTTCAGTGGTGGTAGTCGTCAACGTCGTGATTGCTTCAGCAGATGTTGTTGTCTCAGCAGTTGTAGTAGGGATTTCAGTTGCAGTTGTCTCTGTAGCAGTGGAAGCTGAGAGCTCGATGCTAGCACTGCCTGACTCTGTCGCCTCGGTAGAAGTTACATCGTCGTCTGTAGATGTGGCACTGATAGATAATTCGACAGAAGCTGTAGTCGTTGTCACGATGTCTGTACTTGTAGTAAAGATAGCGACGGGTTCCGTCGAGGTTGCAGATGTGGGCTCGGTAGATACGCTGCCTAAATATGAGTGAATAAATAAATCGATGCTCTATTGATACATTCCACTTACCGGAGTCGGTCAGTGTTCGACTTCGAGGCTTGCAAACACTTGCAATTGCGATATTGGCACCAAGGCCTAAAGACAGGAACGCAGCGAAACGCATTTTCGCTGTAGAGAAGAGCGACAAGGGCAAGACTGAGTGAAGGGAGAATAAAACAGAAGAAAGATGAAGAACCCAGGGACATCTTAAATGTCAATTGTTTCACATCAGGAGTTTATTTTTTTTATTTTTTTTAGCGCTTGGCACTATTGACATACTACAGCCTCAGCTGTGCCAATAGTGCAGGTACTAGCTTCACATGCCAGGGTCAGTCTTTTGTGTTCTTATCGTAAATGTTATATTACTGGTCAATTAAACCACCTAGAGCTATACTAGTGATTCTAAAGTGCGCAAAGGAAAGATACTTAATTTGCTGCATTCCTCTCACCCTATGGCTGAAAAACAATTAAAGACTCAGCGAGGTTATTTAGCAGCCAGCCAGCCTCGATAAGTTAATAATGTAATAAAAGTGTCTTATATCTCAAGGCCTAGTTTATCATTAGGCTAGCTATATTAAATTAACTAAATGCGCTTAGCGCTGATATCTATGCATCTCTGCACACAATCCAGCAGACCAGTGCATAGCATCCTCCCAGCGCTGACAGTAACCTCTTGTGTATCGTCATTTTATACACAACGAATGGATCCACTATCGATTACCACGGCCTGTATAGGCCTCATAGGTGCCGTTGCAACAACGACGCTGTCGGTTACCAACTTTACGCGGGAGTGTCGCGAGGCCCGATCTGACCTCACATCTATAAACGGCGAAATGTCCCAGCTGCAACTTATTCTGGAGTTACTTAGAGATGATACAACTGCCAGTGATGACCGAATCTTACCAGAGTCTCTGCAGGAGCAGATTCTATCCATCATCGATAATTGCTCTGCCGTTGTCTCCAAGATTAACCTTGTTCTTGATAAACACTCTGGCAAGGTCGGGGCCCTGAAGTGGGCTACATTTGGCAAGAACGAGGTCATCGGGCTCCGTATATCGCTTGAAGCACATCGTGCATCGTTAAATCTGGCCCTGGAGCTAGTATCCGTTTCTCTGTCCAAGGCAATCAAAAACGATACCACAGCCATCAGAACCGATGTCCACGACATAAAACAGGATACCAGTCAGATTTCCCAAATAATGGACGAGCTGACTAGACTGAGGGCTATTGTTGCTGGTGGTGATGTTCCGGCGGCGACCATCGGGCAAAACTATGTTCTCCAGCAATATCTTGACGATCTCACTTCATATGCCGAGACAGTCTGTAACGATGTTGAGTGGGAGACGAACAGCAGTGTCCAGGCACTTTCTCATTCCTCAAGTCGATCAGGCCTGCAGAAAGAATCCCCGGCACCAGTCATTCAGATCGAGACAAGTGCCGATACCAGCTCCCAGGTTGCCTCTCTGCCAAATAGTCGAGCCTATGACGAGGGTGGGGATACATGTTTACAGCCCACTAGGAGTGTTAGCACCGGTGACACATCCCAAAATACGTCTCAGGTGAGAATTGATTATTACAATTATCGTTTTTAAGGCGAATATTTCTTATGTTCTCTTATGCAAGGCCAAGAAGAAAATCGTACTCGTTGGAGACACTTCGTGTGGGAAAACGGCTCTCTGTTAATAAGTATTTCACGGGAGCTTTGATCAATATTCGTTTCTTGTGAACATTACACTAAGTCTTAATCAATTCATTAGCTGTTTCTACAAAGGCGCTTTTTATGATGTGAGTTGTGTTCTACCCCTGAAAAAAACTCCTTTTAAGACCTTAGATCAATGTCCCCACTGTCATCGACCGTTATACTGCCAATATAAACGGCAATTATTTCTTACTCTGGGATACTTCAGGCTCCGAAGACTACGACGTCCTTAGAGAAATCTCGTACCGGGATATAGATGTGGCCTTGATCTGCTTCCAAATTGGCTCGCCCGATACACTCGTCAATGTGAAAGAAAAAGTAAGCTGTCCTGAATTGATATCTTAAGTAAGCTACTCACAAGCAGTTAGTGGATCTGTGAGGTTTCGCGTTTTATGTCTGATGTGCCTTTTATCCTTGTCGGTCTTAAGGAGGACCTTCGCTACGACCCAGAGACTATCAAGAAACCCAAGAACGAAAATCAGCAGCCGGTAAGCTGGGATCAGGTAATCCATCCTGTCAGGTACAGCACGAAAAGTATGACTGATCTTCTACCACAGGGAAATGACATGGCGAAAGATATAGGAGCCTTCAGATATCTTGAATGCTCGGCCAGAACGGGCGAAGGGGTAAGAGAGGTCTTCGAGATAGCCGTCAGGGAGATTTTCCCGGACGTTAAAAAGAAACCGAATGGCGTGAGACGCATGTTTAAGCGGTGGTCTGCAAGGTAGTGTGTGTTTAAGAAATATAAAGGTTATTCATATGGTGCTATGAATCGAATATCAGCAACTACCGGTTGCAGTAATTTCGACGCTTCTCATATGTTGCAATTCTGCCCGCTAGTCAGGGCGGTTGGCTTCCCAGTATTGGTCGTGAGGATGCCAGCATCAGATCATGGTGCATCTATGTACATAAGATTCTGTAGCTGAAAACACTACCTGACCTTAGCAGTGTGATAGGACAATAATAGAGCTCGTAGTAGCCTATCACAGCTTACACGGCCTTCAAGCAGGCTGCGCTGCGTCAAAATTTTGATTGGTGAGCAGAAGTTGAAAAACAACCTGGCCGAGATTGAGCCGTTTGACACGTCACCTTACGTGCAGCCACCAAATATTGATATTACTGGTGGCCTAATTCATGCCAGGCGGGGTCATTTGTGTCAGCATTGTATATACCTTCATGGTAACTGATATCCTTCGTGACTTTTGTTTCTCATGTTTTGTACACTGTTTGTTTATCAACATTAGAACACTAGTCTTTGGTGTCACACTCAGTCACAGAAAGGGCGTAATGAATTCCTCTCAGTCGGGAGGTAGTGGTCAGCAAACTTCCCACTACCTACTCATCGAGGAAAGGCACCTGGCTTTTCGAGATGTCGAACCTGGTGTATCACCAGTCGAAGCTTTTCTCAATGTCTGGCCTCGCCTAGAACCTCATTATGGAACCATGGTGGAACGATTGAAAGTCGCTCTAGAGGGTGCCTTGAACGTTCGCTGCACTATTTCTGCACGGGTGAAATCATTAATGTCGATCAAAAAGTCGATTGAGCGACGCCAAAGTCACCGACGAGAGTGTTATAAGGATGTTGGCGAGATTTTCGACGACCTACATGATCTCGCTGGTGTTCGTATTGTTGTTGATTACCCCTCGGGCATCCAAATTGCGACAGCCTTTATCAATCAAAACTTTCAACTGAAATCCACAAATATCTTCAAAGGCGATCGAAAAGTCAATGATGCTTGGAAACCCACCTTCGGCTCTTTCCAAAGTGCAAATCACCATGTGTTCTTGCACCCCAATTCCAAATACCCGCTTAGCCCGTTCTGTGGTATTTTGTTCGAAATACAGGTCTTGAGTCTCGCTGAAAGCTTATACAATAGGCTGGCACACCCACTTATATATAAACAATCTTCCGGCGAACTACCTGTCAAAGACCAGAAGATGATCGACGTCACACACGGACTTGCTCTTTGTTACTGGATTTGTCTTTCATGCATGGAAGATCGTCTTGAAGGCGGGAAAACGGAAGAGATACCTCGAACAATTAGGGAAGTCGCCCAAGTTGATGGAAGCCAGAGTGCGAATATGGACTCATTTGTGACAGCTATGCCCTATTCAATGCCTGAATTAGGTGCAGATGTTGCTATTGAGAAGTGCCGAGACGCAATTGAAAATTTCCGAACGCAGACCATGTCTTCTGATCAGCTTTATTGCAAACTTTCTGCAATGCTCAAGTAAGCCGACGATCTCAAAATTCATATCGATTGCTAACCATAGACCATAGGGCTCCAGTACAGTGTTCCACCACCAATGTAAACTCTGGATCGGGGCGCTCTATGCAGCACCACGGCTCTGGTAATCACACCATGTATAGTGCAGGTGGGAACATTACAATTGGTGAGGCCAGACCTAGTTAAACGCGTTCTAAAGAAGAAGAGTATAAAACAAAGAGAATTAAATGATACCGGTTGATACTAATTTCTCCATACTTCGCACATTCAAATCTCAGACTCATTATTTTGGAGTGATTGCTGACTCTTTCACGATTTAGGAAAACAGGACATTGACGATGAAATTCGAAACGCTTTCTGGGTTACCGATCCCCAGTTACAGAAAGCCGACATTGAAGACCGAAAGGGTGGGCTGATTAAAGATTCATACCGTTGGATTCTGGGGAATGACTATTTCAAACAATGGTACTATGGTGATCACCCACTGCTTTGGTTGAATGGTAATCCAGGTAAGGGCAAGACAATGTCAGTGTGCGGCATCATCAACTACATCAATTCCCAGTCGACAAACAAGGGACCGAAGATAAATCTATCACACTTCTTCTGCGAAGCTAGCGATTCAAATCTCAATAACGCCACTTCGGTCTTGCGTGGCATCGTCTATTCCCTCATTTTTCAAAACCATATAGCCTTATCCTATGTCCAAGAGCGATACAAGGAGATTAGCAAGCCACTCTCAGATCAAAGACTTGCATGGCCTGTACTGCAAAGGCTTTTGATTGGTATCCTCGGTGAAATAAAACATCAAAAGACCTACTTGGTTATTGATGCGCTCAATGAATGCAGTGAGGATCGAGACAAACTTCTAGAGTTTATCGTTCAGCAATCATCTTCGCTATCTCACAAATGGCTTCTTTCAAGCCGCAATTGGCCGCACATCAAAGAGGTCCTATTGACCTGTCCTGCATTGACGGAATTACCCTTGGAAAAACATCAGACGGATGTCTCTGAAGCAGTCGGCTTTTATATAACACACCAAGTGGAGATTCTCTCTACCATCAAACACTACGACCCGAAACGAAGAGAAGCAGTTGAACTTCAGTTGCGTTCGAAAGCAAATAGCACTTTCCTTTGGGTTTCTTTGGTTTGTCTAATGCTCAAGGAGATTCCCAGTTGGCAGACCATGAAAAAGCTGCACACCTTTCCGGACGGCCTCGATGCACTTTACGGGAGAATGTTGGAGCAAATTAAGCCCTTACCTGGGCAGAAACGAGACTTCGGGTTTGATGGTCTCTATGCTCGAATCATCTCTTTTGCGTTAAGTTCCTTCAGACCCTTGCATCTGTATGAGCTCTACCGTTTAGTCGACGATGAGGAGATCACTGTAGAGGAATTTGAGGACATCATCGCCCTTTGCGGCTCATTCTTGACAGTTCAACGTCGATTTGTTTACTTCATACATGATACGGCAAAGGACTACCTAATTGGCGACGCAAGTGGATTCGAATTTGATCAGGAACAACAACATGCTATACTGTTTTCACAATCACTGAATAATCTAACACATTCACTTCACGGCGATATCTTACATCTAGAGTCTGATCATCCACGAACAACAGAAGAAGCTCTTAGGTCCTTCTCGTATCAGTGTATTCACTGGATATCTCACTTGTCTAAGTGTGCATCCTCTGTGCTAGAAAGAGAATTGACGGATGGCGGCCGAATTGACGTTTTTCTACGCCGGAAATTCCTATTTTGGGTTGAAACCCTGGGCTATCAGAACTCTGTCTGGTTTGGAATAACTGCAATGTTAAAACTGGAAGAATTGCTCTATGTATGTGCTGCATATGAATTAGGTCTGAAGTTACTAATCATGGGCAGAATCACAACTCTCGTCTTAAAGATCTTGTACAAGACCAAGTGCGATTTATTCGCTTCCACAAGTTTGGGATCATGCAACGCCCTCTCCAGGTTTATCCTTTATTAAATTTCAGCCCACGTCATTGTCTGACGAGGATGATCTATGAATCAGAGGCGCCAAATTGGTTCACTTTGCGACAAGGTGTAGAGGACTATTGGAGTCCATGCATACTAACCATGGAGGGTCATAAGCAAGATGTGAAATGCGTCGCATTTTCTCATGATGGATGTTTGCTTGCTTCAGGATCCCAAGATAAAAAGATCAGAATCTGGGATGTGTTGACAGGCACGTGTTTGCAAACACTAGACAGTCAGAGCTGCATCCATACAGTGGCCTTCTCACCCAAGACCTACGAGCTTGCATCGGCATCTCTCGACAAGACGATCAAAATCTGGGATGCGAATAATGGCGCTTTGTTACAGACACTTGACCATGACGGTCACGTCCGCACATTGGCTTATAGCAAAAACGGTAGTGTCATTGTTTCGGGGTCAGCAGAAGGCACGATCACATTGTTTGACACCCTTAGCGGGGTGTGCATACGAACATTAGTAATCGATGACAGTTCCAAGGTCTTCTCTATCGTTTTTACTCATAATGACCAGATCCTGTCATGTCGCAGTCGTGATGCTCTGCTCATATGGGACTTACGGACCCAGGCGGACCCTCACCGGATTCAACAGATTAGCGATGCTTTTGCCTGTAGATCACTTGTATCATCACAGGCGAACGAGCTCTTTCTGATAAATGGAAATAAGGTTGAGGTTTGGGACCCCGCGTCTAAGACTTGTCTCCGAAAAACCAGATGGTGCACGTCCCATTCAATCTACCCGCACTCTTATGCACGATCAGTCATACTCTCCAGGCATGGAACACTACTTGGGCTGACTGGAGAATTAGTGGTTAAATTCATTGATCCTTCAACACTGAAGTGGGTGGACCCTATCAAAGAAGGGTCACTGACAAATTCAGTATCGCCAACAAATGATATTTTGGCACTAGCACCTGGTTCAGCGGTCAAGCTCTGGGATTTGACGATGGTGCCTCATTGGGGATATTCGCTACAAGAGGCTGATGGCTCTCCAGTATTCTCTAACGATGGCTCCATGATTGCCACGGAATCAGAGAAGTTAGAACAGTTAACCTTGTGGAGATCTTGTACAGGAGATTCCATTTTGAGATTCGACGCCCACGGTTGTACGGTGAACCCAGAGCCATACTTCTCCCCCGACAGTCGAATACTCGCACTGAGTGACATCCAGGCAATTCACATAAGGCATCTATTTGGAGATGCTGGATTCAAGACAATTGAGGTGACTTCATCTTCATATGATCGGGTTGAAGACTTAGCATTCTCTCACAACAATCGTTGGCTTGCAGTCACACTTTCGAATGGCTCCGTCAGCATCTGGGATATTGCGGGAAACCATTTAAGCGTCTTGGTTACGGACTCATCCGAATCTAGCTACCAGCGCCTGGCGCTTGCATTCTCTCACGACGATCAAAAACTCGCACTGTACGACGGGAAGTATCTCAAGTTGTATGAGAGCAACAAGTGGAGATGCAGTTCAACACTCTGCAACCCTGGTCCAGAGTCTCGCTCATTTCTTGCCGTTGTATTTTCCTCCGACGATAGATTAATAGCAACTACATCCCATGATTCATTCAACGGCTTGAAGGGCGACACCCAATTAAATCTGTGGAATCTGGAAACGGAAGTTTGCTCCAAAGTTTCACACATAAACGGCCGGTTTACAGCTCTCAGGCTGGACACCTCATCACCTTTGAGATTAGAGACTAATTTGGGCACATTCGAAATCATGAATCACAGGATCCAGTCGCTGGTCAGACCAAAATATATGATATCAAAAGATCGACAATGGATACTTCAAGGCACTAAGCGTCTGTTATGGCTTCCACCGGACTTTCGACCCAAGCACAGCATTTGTGCCGAAATCAAATTTTGCAAGGCTTGCTTCAAGTTCAAAGTCGCAATTGTCTCTTCTACCAAGCACGTCGTATTTTTAACACTACCATGATGGGAAGTGAAACTGCAATAGCTGAGTAGCAGTCTTTTCAGGTTGGGATTAGATACTCCATCAAAGAAACTCATATCGCTACGGAGTCCGGAGACCTGTCTCGCAGGATTTACAGCATGTAATTCGGATACTTTATTGTTACAGGTCTTTTGGACTTGGGAGATAACTTTGCTCAAGTGACATGGGAAGAATAATGTTATAGGGACACAAGGCCATGCTTTAAATAAATTCCAAGTATCTTCCATATTGTACACTTCTAGCAATGACATTCGTCTTCATCATCCAAGCGAGCCAGGTCCATGCGTGCCCTCCGTGATTCATCGGCGTCATTCAAGCTTTCCAAGTAGTTTTTAAAAGCTCCAGTCATTTCACAAACCTGTTGGAAATCTTCCCGCTCAAGACAAGCTTTATCGCCCTCTTCTTTATCCTCAGACATTGCAAACCGATACTCTGCCAATGCAACCGCAGTTTGAAAGGCTGGCTCCAAATTAGCTACTGAATAGAAATATGATTGTCAATACATACCATTTCTGATCTCTCTACCGTTCCAAGGAATACTTGTCATCTCCTTGTTCTTGGTGACGTATTTCTTTGCATCGTTTGATATTGTGATATATTTCCCGCGTTCTGCAGTGAGCTTTTTGAAGAACTGGTTCCAGATACGCTCTCGGGAGGTCACGTCGAAGTTATCATACTTGATGACAATATGGATGCGAGAAATGAAGGCATCGTCAAAATGCCCAACTCGGTTTGTAGTAAGGAAGAGGATTCCTCGATAGTACTCCATCGAACGAAGAAAAACTGCAACAGTGTAAGTTTTAATTCTTGGTAATATACCCAGCCAAGTTGTATACCTGATACCAAGCTGTTCCTCGCCAAATCTCCGCGGTTCCTCCTCTCCAGGAACACGTCCGCTTCGTCGAGTAGCATGACGGCCCCCCAGGTCTCAGCAAGACTGAACCAATCGGAAAGGCGCTCTTCAACTTCTCGGTCTTCAGTGCCTATATCAGCACATGTTAGGGAAAGAAGAGGCCTTCCTGTAGACTCGGCAATGCATTCTGCGTCACATTAATTTTTCGACCTCACAACTGATTGATCTTGACTTACCAGCGGTGAATGTCTTGCCTACTCCCGGTCCTCCATGAAGCAAAAATATCTGCCCTTCACCCTTATCACGGATGGTATCAGCCGCCCAAGGTGCTGGTACCTGTGGATCATGTCTGCTTTTGTCGGTGTAGCGATAAACGAGTGATTTGATCATTGTTTTCCTATCCTCACCTAATACCAGCGAATCGATTGCCTTGAAGTTGACTTGGGGCTGATGGCAACACTCAATGTCCAGGAGATCTAGTTAGTAGATGCATTAGTTATCATCTCCTCATTTGATGCATGGGACATAATTGATAAACATACCCCATCTTCGTGGCTTAAGAACGAATCCAATGACCTTTCTTGGACAAAGGAAATATCGGTGGTTTGCTGAGACCCCGGTTGCTGCCCCATCCAGGGCAAGTGTCTTAATGATCTTGGGATTAATATTATCATAGTTGGCCCATTTGAACGTTGGATCCTTTTGGCCATCAACCTCATCGTCGTCGTCGTCTTCACCGTCGCCATGAGTTCTATCTTTCACTCTACCGATCTGGGGTTTCCAAAACAGAGGCGATTCCACCGTGTTGTAATATGTAGCTATGTCGATCATGACACGGCCTTCATACTGAAACTGAAGTCAGCAACTAAGACTGTTATAGAAAAGTGGCGACTTACCCAACGTTTGTGTGGCCCAAGTGATTCCCCCTTGTACTCCATCTGAGCCCCGCCCAAGAGTTTGAAGAATTGTTTACCCCTCTCTTCAAGTCTCTTGCGAGTAGCTCCATTGTCTTTGTCGTCGATGAATGAACAAGGAAATATACCGAGTGTTGTGATGTCCTGTTCTCCTTCGTATGGTACAACATAATGGGAAGATTGAGTGCGGCCTAGTCGCCTTCCATCAAAGTCGAGATACCAGTAGTCGATGCGGTACCAACCTATCACGGCTGAAGATTCAGGGACATTTCTGAACTGTTTCGTGACAGATTTGACAACACCAGCCATTAGATCTCCATCAGCATCGATATAGACATCAGATCCAGGCTTGAACAGTAGCCAAAGCATCGGAAAAGTGGCCATGGGTACAGATCGACTCCAAAGTGCTTTCTCATTCTGGACTTGCTCCAGCAAAGACGGTTCAATCGATTCGAGTAGGAGACTCAGGTGTTGGTGTGTTTCTTCGTCGCAGGCCATGAAAGTGCTCCAATTTTGAAAAGTAGTCATAGAAGCCGATCCTTCTTGATAGTCTTTGTGGCCCGGGAATGTCTTCATATAAACATCGATAGCATCCCAGTGATGTATGATAAATGATTCTTGGATTGTGACAGGCTCAGATGACAAAATAACTCCTGGATGATAATCAACCAACTGCATCAAGGTTCGCAGAACGAGCTTAGAGTGTATGACAACTTGTGATTTCGAAATTGCCAGTCTGTATGCGGGATTGTTGAGGATGCCTGCCTCTAGTAGCCGGTCCATCTCGAAATCATATCTGCTCGAATCTCGTTTGATGCTAGTTTGCACGACAGTCTCGATTTCAACCACGAGATCACTGCTTTTGGTGATTTTCTTCCTTTCGGTATTTAGATCAAGACGTTCATGCCAAGGCTCGGTGGCAGCGTGGTATCCAGCTTCGTCCAAATACCTGATGCTGTATTGAACGCACGGTATAGCCTGTTCGTCATCATCATCGGATTCACTCATTGACTCTGACTGGTCAAGTGTTGACTCTGGTTCGTCAATCGCTTTAGTCTTCTCATTTCCTTTCACCTCCTCTTCAGGACGACGAAGGTCTTGTTCACAAGAAGGACACTTTAAAATATCCCACTCAGCCAAATGTGCATGGCTTCGACCATTCTTTGAGCACCATAAAGACGCTGGGAGAGGCTTTTCGGCCTCTCCGTGTCTAGTTTGGTCACCAGAAGTTTCTTTGTTCCCCTGGACGGTTACACCTGCTTCAGACGGCTCAGAGGTCGTCCTATTTACTGAAGGCTGTACTCGAGTCTCAGAATTCGTGTCAGCTCCATCACAGGGTGATGATTTCTGCGTTGGCCCCATCGCAGTCGGACCGCTCAAATCATCAATCCCTATAAGGGTTTCAACACTAGCCTGGGTTTCAGTTGCTGTATTCAGTGCCATAACTGATCAAGAATCGCAATTCAGAAGAAAAGAGAAGCTAGTGACTGGTAATAAAAGATAGTCATGCAGTGAGCAGTTTTTCTTGATGTTTTGTCACAGTAATCAGGCTGGCGCTTATTTGTGTGGGGCCTGAAAGCAGAACGGTACCCCTGCTAATAATCCTGGGTGTCAGCATAAGTAGGATGTGCAAATCGTAGACCAGTGTGAGAACGATTAGCATCAGCCGCAGCGGGGCTTGCAGATAATGTTGTGACGTGTCCATAAATCTGTAGACTCGCTTAGAGCTGGAGCTCACAAGAGAGCGGAGACACATGCAGCAGTAGGTCAGCAATCTTGGTGTTACCTTAGAAGCTCGGATGTGGATTTCTTTCCTCTTCCTCAGACAGTATTTTATATCGTATGGCATTGGTACAAGGACAAAAGCCTTCACCATCGATAACATTTCCATTCTGACAGTGCAAATGTCAAATCCCTCTAAAGAAATGAGCAAGCCATCCCTAATAAGGAGATGGAGCCTCAAATTCGGACGCGAAAATCCCAAAAACGAGCTTGCCCAGGCGGTCGGCAAGCATACGCAAACCCATTTAGCTTTAGAGGTAGCAGAGGAGAACGAAGATAAGGAGTGGGAACAATGGTTTTTACACGGTAGTTCGCAAGGGTAAATCAAACCACTTTCAAAATGTTGCTGTAGAGTTAATACGTTTTCTTTCCCCATCTAGATTTGAAGACACAAGAAGCCTACAGGAGCAAACAGAGGAACTCAAGGCGGCGTTGGATGAATTCCAGAAAAGCGTCCCTGAAGCAAAAAGAAGCGCATCAACAACACGCCGTCTCCCAACCATTGTTACGGCAAGATCGACTGCCCAGGCAATAGTTGAGGAGTGGGAGGCCAAGAAGGAAACCAAATTTGGAAAGGCAAAGGAAAATCTATCCAAGTTCTGCCAGACGCTCGATGCCTACAAAGCAATATTTTCAGTTATTCCTGACAGCGACATGTATACAGGTCTGCTTACTGGTGCAGTTAGCTGCATTGTTCAGGTGTGCGAAACCGAATACTCGATAGTCCTTGACTAACACCACCAACAAGGCCTTTGCACGTCATAATCAACTTGCCGAAGGGTTCTCCCAAGCTTTAGTTGATATCGGAACCGATATGGAATTCATCATTAAACAATGTACTATTCAGAATAAGGAAGAAATCAGGCCTCATAGCCTCGACTTTGCCACCGAGTACTTTAAGTTCTTGACTTACAGTATGACCTGGTTTCAGAGTAAATGGCTCAGAACGAAAAGCTCACTAGCCCCGGCATTCTATAACGATGAAATCCAAACTAGAGTTGGCAATATGAAACGAATAGTCAAAACTATCTCACGCGAGGCTAAGCTACAAACTCAAATGGACATCCAGGACATAAAGTCACAGGTTTCACGAATAATGAACGCCGATGGCATTCAATCTTGCTTTGATCATCAAAACGATTATATAGCGCATCAATTCCAACTGAGAGATGAAGTATCTCGAGCAACAAACGAAGAGACGCAGTCCAAGTTGCATATTCTTGGTTCATACATGGAATACATGTTCCTTCAAATGCAAGTAGTAAACAACCAGGCTTCAGGAAGAATTATGAATGGGGATATTAGACGTAAGTGTACATTCATCCTTGACATTGAGTATGCTGACCGAATTTCTGCGTAGACATACATGATCGTCAATCAAACAATGAACTGGAAATGTTTTCAGAAGGGCTTGACAGTACGTATGCCAGAAACAATGAAAAGTAAAATCCTGACAACTTCAAAAGCAATAACGCCGGCTTCGAGAACTATCAGCCGAGAAGAACTTGAGGTCGAGTCCCGACAGGTTGAAAAATACATAAGCGATAAGAAGAACCTATCTTTGGACAGAAACATACCCAATGTGCAAGTTCCTTCTGAAATCGCACTCAGGATCCAAACCTGGATTACAGCGTCGGATTCGCAGGCCCTATGGATCAACGGCCTTACTCATCCAACACACGGTCAAGTAGTGTCCACCACAGCTGCATACGTTGTAGCTCTCGCACATTCAACTCAAATTCCCTGTATCTCATTTTTCTGTCAGTCCCAAGGGCTCTCGAGCCAGAGAAATAATTTGCAACTCATCTCTCTTCTCTATTCTCTAATGAGACAGCTTTCGTTGCTGGTCCCTGAAACAATAAGCCCGTCATCGGATCTCCTTTCCGATCTCAAAAGCCTGGATGGCAACCACGAGAGCATACCATTGGCTATGAAGATCATCGAAGGTCTTTATGACGTTACCCCGCATCTGATGTTCTATGTTCTTGATGGATTACAGTTTCTAGGAAAAGGGGCGGACGCAGCGATCGGTCAACTTATTGATATTCTGCGAAAGCCTCAAGAAGGAAGGGTCACAAAGCTGCTTGTGACAACAAGGGGATTTGTTCCGCCTTGTTCTAAATTTGGGCCAGGAGAACGGTTGGATTGTGATCGGTTACCTACGAAGGGACCTGGAAGATCTCTGCTTACGAATCGATCTCTGTCCAGTATATCCCTTCCCTGGAAACGGGACGAGTGAGCATTCATATAGACTATGAGTACGTTACTTTCGGAGTTTGTACTGAATTGGAAATCGTAAGATTATCATCTGTTCACCGTGGCTGTGGTTTGAATCATTGTTATTTACGTCGGAAACTATGATCTGTCGGCTCCTAATTGAATATGGCTTGACCGTGTGATCAGTTTGAAGTCGGCAAAAGATACGCTTCGTCTCTAGGTATGTCTGAGGAAGAGAAATCCAAGGCTTAAGAATGGCCGAATGGTTGAAAACAGTCTGACGGCGTAGTTGATTGAGTTCGTTGTTGCATAGAGTTGAAGCCGCTGTGACAACCCCACTAACATCGTGACTAAGCCAATGGGGCCACTTCAAGTGTAGTGTATGAAGTAAGGTGTGAACGACTCTTTTATAAGCAGTTTCAGGTACTGTGGTCTAGTTGGTTATGACATCTCGTTAACACCGAGAAGGTCCCCGGTTCGAGCCCGGGCAGAACCTCATCTTTTGCACATTGCGTAGATTCTCTTTTTTGTCCACACTTCGAACACATAATTGCTATAGACACGTTGCGGACTCATCGCAATATTGAATGGTATTGTACGGTAGAAGATGTTGGGACATCAAGATCCACAAAGACGGGGAAAATAATACGACTGAGTAGCTAAGAAATGAGTTCAAGATTTTCCCTGACGAAATTCCATCTATCTATATAGACTACATCTCCCAATTCACCTGTTTCTGCCTATTTAGGCACCTTCTACCTGTCCAGACCTTTGCCATGTGTTTGTTCAATGTGACTGCGGTTTGTCCCCAGTTTTCAATGATCAGTCCTTGTCTAAATTACATGGAGTAAATTAACGAAATATAGGTTGCAAATCGATGTAAATAAGTCGTTCACTTTTATATGACTCTGGTTATCAATTGACAATGTGCTCTGCAATCGGAGGAAGCAAAGAAACCATTGTCACAGGCACTACCGAATGGGAACAGACTAAGACTTTTACCGCGTGATTGTTGGTTGTTCATTCATAACTGATAGTTACAGCTAAAACAAACAGTAGATCATCCCACACAAGTGAACGACACACCCAGTCTGACAATCTATCAATTTGCAATTCTGGGCTAATTGCCAGGAGATGTTTAGTTATTCTGGCATTTGATATTTCTTGGTTATAAAATCCTGAGGGTTTCCCTTTTCCTGATCAGAGGATACTTCAGACGAGTTAACAACAACGTCGACAAAAGTATTATCGTGGTCCTCAACAAAGTCCTTAGGCTCTAGCCATCCCGAGACCTTTGAAGTACTTTCATGGGGGAATATTACATTCACCAGCCAATAGCCACCAAACGCGATGAAAAGTCCGACGGGATACGCAACATAGTAGAATCTTTTGATTCCCAGCGGTGCCTGAACACCCACCTGGGAAAGGAATCCGTAGAAGTTTGGTGCAATGGCGATCAAATAAACCGCAAAAGCCCTAAGATTGAAGCCGTGTAAGAAGCGGTAAGTAGAAGCCTTGTGACCTGAGTAGAGCATGGGAATATCGAAGAGGCCGCGTCTCAGGAGGTAGTAGTCGCAGATCAGGATGCCAGTGATGGCACTTAGGAAGATCTGGTACGAGCTGAGGAAGTTGATAAAGACAGATGCAGACGAGAGCAAGTACCAAGGGCAGATTGCATACGACACAACTAGAGAGAAATTGCATCAGCGACGAGTTCCTTGCTATTGACTCTCTAGCCTAGAGAGGACGTGAATTCATACCTGCGCAGATGAAGAAACCACGCTTCACCGTGATGTACTTGGGCATAAGAGCTGCGATATCGTTGCCGGCACTGTGAGAGCAAGACGGTCAACAACAATTGACAAACGCTATTGAAGGATAGGAGATAGGCTGAACTAACGGGATAGAATTCTCAAAGATAGCTGAGAACACAGTAGAGTAGACATAAGCGAATGCGATCAAGGCACATCCCGCACGGTTGGCAGATGTATACCGATCACCGTCCATAAGCATGTCAAGGGTTGTAAGAGGGTTCCAGATGACCTGAACACGAGTTAGGAACAAGAATTGATTCACAACAGCGTTTGTACTGACCTCGCCAAAGATACTTTTACTTGCAGCCGCTATCAAGTTGCCAAAAACTCCGACCAAGAAATTAGACATTGGGAAGCTGAATACCTGACCGGCAATAACATCGTTGGGTTTACTTGCGTAGCGTTGCAGGTCAGCTGCATTTGTGATAAAGGTACCACAACTAGCAAGTCCCAAGAAGAAGAACTTGAGAATCATCCAGGACTTTTCCGAACCACTGACGGTGGAGGGTTCGGACACTGTTTTGCGAATGCTACCAGATAAGGATAGCGTCCAAGCCACGAAGGCGATGGTGGCACCGTAGTAGACACTGACCTTGATGTGAATCAATTTCTTCATGCGCGGTACGGGAACGAATAGAAAGGCGCAGTTGATAAGCCAGTAGAGAAAGAAGCAAAGCATTTGTGCCGAGTTGAGGGCAGATTTTGTGCCCATGATATCGGGAATGTTGGCAATAGAAGGGAAGATGGCATGGAGGAAGACACTATAGTAGAGATAATTGTTAGCAAACGGCCAGTGACACGAGTTCAGTAGAATTCAGCTTACTATAAACACTGAGCTCCCTGCACGGATGTCACTCCGTTCCAGACAATAGACATGATGGCACGGTTAAAGGTTGGTCACAGCGCACCCCATGTTCCAAAACTGGCTCTACAGGCGACGGGGAACGGGATTCGGTACAATGCACCAGCTCGACCATTGAGTGCCATGAGAAAACCGGCTAGCAACTGACCACCGAGTGAGCAGCCCAGAGCTTCCCACATACTGAGGCCAGCGGACTGTCCGGTGGAGGCTGCGTATAGATTGCTCACGTTTGCCGTGGTAGCAAACCAGAAGGCCGAGTATGTGATCGATGTCCAGGTGCGGTCCTTTACCGGGGTGGGACGGATAGAGTCATTGTCGAGGAAGTCGGCTGGTTGAGTGGTCCCGTCTGCTAAATGTTTCTTGACAAGCAGACGGTTGTGGACCTTTTGGACGAGAGAGGCCATGGTTATTCGTTCGCTGTGTTATTAGAGGAATCTCGTGGGCTGAGCTCGGCTCTGTAAAGAATGCGGGTCACGATTGATCTTTATAGAATACAGGTCAAGCTCAAACTGATTAAAGAATGAACTTCCGGCAAGCAGATATGGACCTCAGCGACTATGTCCTCGATAAGGGGCCCTGTTTTGGATACTTTGTCCGTCCTAGGGTTCCTGTGCAACAAAACTCCTTGATTCCCCGGACTCCAGAATTGATAGGATCGGATCCACTGAACCCCATATTTCAACATTCATCGCCTTATCGACGGCTATCGGTAGGGTGGATTGATACAAGCAGTAGGCTTGTGGGTCATTGCTAGTTAATATGCGCAGAGTTATCGGTCGTAGTAACTCTGTTATCTGCTCTAGCTTGTTTATGAGTAGAGATTGTATAGTCCTCAAGGGGGGACAAATCAGAACTACTTTTTTAATGGCTAATCTCCTATAATTCCCTTAAACACCAATCCAG
The DNA here is from genome assembly GCF_050947815.1 of Fusarium sambucinum. Lineage (NCBI taxonomy): Eukaryota > Fungi > Ascomycota > Sordariomycetes > Hypocreales > Nectriaceae > Fusarium > Fusarium sambucinum. The sequence continues at coordinate 509,776 of NC_139292.1, forward strand.
TTTTATCTCTATCTCTATATTAAAATGGTTATCTCTCATTAAGCATTTTATCCTTCTGTGGCTAAAAGATACCTATCAGAGAGTAGAAATGCACATTTATTACCCCTGCGAATTGTAGATTGCGCTAGAATGGTTTGGGGTGTACCCATGCGTTTTCCGACGATACGCTGATAAGAGACAATAATCGGCAATCGTGGGCTACCGGCGATCTCCGCCTTGCGTCCGTTGGAGATATTACTTGGCACCAACGGCTCGAAGGTGTCGAAGCCTTTGCCTATCATTCTATATTAAGCGGCCACTTCCGTTGTAGATTTTCATGACATATTCTCAGTCATCACGAAACAAGTAGCACCGCTATTGTAGCAACTCCCTTCACTATTTGCTATCAGCCTTTCCTCGCTCTGGACCATTATCTGTAGCAGCCACAGCATCAACAATATCATTGTCATCATTACACCTGAATATTATAACGTTGACAACTGGAATTAATCACCATGGCTACTGCAATGGTCGAGACCACAGCTCCCGCCATCGAGTTTACAACGGTGCAGCTGTTAACACCGAATGGACTTGTCTCCCGTCGAGTGCGCTGTGGCACGCCACGCACTCCAACTCTCGGCGAGATGCCTATCATCGATCTCAGATCTATAGATGGAGATGAACCAGCGCGCAAAGCCCTTGCCACTCAGATTAAAGGAGCGGCTGAAAACACGGGATTTTTCTACGTTTCTAACCACGGCATTCCCCAGGATCTGATCGAGGAGGCTCTGGAACAAGTCAAGAACTTCTTCAATCAGTCGCAAGAAGACAAAGATCGGGTCGCTTTTACCAAGGCGGGCAAGTTTTGCGGTTACCACGGCGTTGGAAGCACACAAATCAACAACAAAGAAACAAAATGTAAACGAAACCCAATTCATGTGTTCAATTAGGTTACTCACAATATATCAGATAACAAAGAAACTTTCTCTATGCGATATGACACTCGTATCGATCCGAGCCATGACTTTGAGGATGACATTAATTCCAACTTTGATTCCATAGATTACGTTTGGAACGGAACAAGTCATCTCACAGAATTCCGCCCTGTCCTTACCGAGTTCTATCAAAGTCGGCTAACATTGGCACGCAAGCTGATTCGGTTATTCGCCCTTGCTCTTGAGTTACCCGAGGACTACTTTGACAGCATCATTACCACACCTGGTGCCGATGCAGTGCATCTTCATTACCTTGGCACTGACGAGACTGAGGATATAGACGTTGGCATTGGATCACACACCGACATCCAATGCGTGACTCTGCTATGGCAGGATATGTCGGGTGGGCTACAAGTTCTCTCGGCTGATGACGAGTGGCTGGACGCTCGACCCATCAAGGGAACTCTCGTCATCAATATTGGTGACTTCTTACAGAGGTTATCTAACAACCGTTTCAAATCGACTGTTCATCGTGTTTACAACCGTCAAAAAGCATCTCGTTACGCCATGCCGTTCTTCTTGGGCTTTAACCCAGATGCCGTCTGCGAGGTTGTGCCAACATGTACTGATGCAGAGCACCCTCCTCTCTATGAGCCGATTTCATGTGGTCAGGTAAGTCCCAACTACTACATATTCCCAACGAGATTATAACTAAGCACCTTGACAGTGGCGTAGCTCTCGTCTAAGATTAGCAGAGACTGGGAAGTTGAATTGAAAGATGAATTGCAGAGGGGAAACATTGCTGCAGGCATTCGGAGTGGGGGTGCGTTAGTCTTAAAAACCTTAACAATGTAAGGTCAGCCGCACGAGGCTAGAGCTTACAATGATGTTATGAAGGAAGGAGAAGGAAGCTCTCGCTACGAATGTTTTAGATCATGTGTGGGATCGGGAGCAAATATCAGTACTTTTCAGTTTCAGCCAGAGTATATAATATGATAGTATCTTGAAACGGGACACAAACTACATGTGTATGAGACGTTGAGATCCAAACCGATTAGCAAGACGAAAAACAGGGGATATAGAAAGTCCCATCCACTTTGAAGGTTCTCATGCTATAACGGAGGTTGAGCCGAACAAACATAATACACTTCCGATGGAGTATGTTCTCAGTCGTCCGTAGTCGGAGGTGTTGGGTATGTATATTTAAAAAGAACGGTCCTCAACGCCTCAGTCAGACCCTCATCCAGTCGAGCGGACATTGCGTTCTTGAATTTCCGCTTCAACATGACCCTCGTTAACAACTCGACTTTTTCGTCTTCGCTGAACCGTGTGTCGTCAAATTCTGGTCGCTTATGGGCATTGGTATTGAGAATCGACGATTCTATGGTTGCAGCGAGTTTCTCAATCTCATGTATTCCTAATTCTTGGTCAGCGTGACGACCTCTTAGTAGTATAATATAATTAGGTTTCTTTTTTCTACCGCAGTCTTTTATAGATCCTTGAATATCGTTACTTTGCATATCCTTGCGGTCAACAAGAGGTATCAGGTCTCACGTACCAGGCAGCTTGAGGGCAAAATTCCGTACAATAAAATAACGTTCACATTCTTCCATCCACGATGTTCTGTAACACCATCTATCGAGCTCGGGGTTCTGCTTCATGTTGATATCATTCTCGACGGTGGAGTATATGAGATGATTAATTTTATCTCTTCGGACCATAGTTTGAACTGAATTCGTGATGCAATTCGTTAGCCACTTGCTGTAACGATATTGATTGCTAAATACCTTTACTGAGAATGTCCTCTGGGCCTTCTCGGAAATTTGGGTCGGAGAAGAGTTCCACCACCGGCTGAACAGTGATAAAACTGTTTTCAATTTTCAGTTGCATCATTCGTATCCTTTTCATGTAGAGCCAAAACCTCGCAGGTGGCAGGAGCATGTACATCTGACGTAGTAAATTGCGATTCCTGTTTCGGATGACTTCATCCACACCATACTGATAGCTCCAAGAATCAATTTTGATTCGTAGATGTTGCATACGGCTAGCCTGTTCCCAATCTTTCAACCAAGTTCCAGCACCGCGAGCTACATAAATCAGCAAATGCAACTGAGGAGAGCATTTTTCGTAACTTACCGAAGGCTGTATATATGGCCAGAAAGCCATTGTCATGTTCGGGACTGCTCTTCATGTACTGATGATATGTAGTGAACTTTTCCTCGTGCTTCTCGCCACTGAACATGGGCGGACTAGGAATTTGAAACCATCGGGATTGTCTCTTTGAGCCCATTTCCTTCATCAGTTGATCCAGCTTCCGTAGCTGTACAACTATGGCGTCAGCATCGCAACCAGTGATACCCTTTGGCGCGGTCATGTAGTATTCAAGAGTGCGTAGGAATGAAGCTTGGCTCCCGAACACGATGCGAGAGCAATGTGATGAGTTTTCGAGGAGAATCTTATTGAGTTTGTTGACATGATCTCGCCCCACTGGAAATAGGCTGAAATAAAAATTGTCATCTTTCGTGAAGGAATCGTGCTCCATTTCAACCCGCCCGTTGACGACCTTTGAATAGCTGTTTCTCGCCTTTGTTATGGGAAGATCTTCCAGTGAAGACTTTTGGCCGACGCCAAAAGTATCATCAACGGAGGTATAGCGCATAGTCTCTCTCCATTCCCGAATTTCCGGGTCACGGTCTTCCTCTGGAACTGGCAAAAGGAAGTGGCGCAAGACGATCATCAATCTTGGCGAGACTGGAGCAAATTCGTGAAAGTTGGCATCGGCTACCCCGTGGACCTCCCCAGTGTGTATATCCTGTGCAAAGCGGCTGGGCCCTTCGAAAACATTATAGCTGTTATCGGTAAGCACAAACTCGTCATCAGGATTTGACGGTGTGCAGATAGCCATGTACATTTCTTGAACATGCATGATAAGCCAATCAGCATCATGGGAGTACATTTGTTGTTTAATCTTGTCCATCCACTCTTTTTCCGGATCCATCTCTAGAGTTATGATTGTTTTGAGACTCTCAAGCCACACCTGAATAGGGCGTGTAAAGCCATGATCTCGCATGTACTGTTTGAACATGACTTTATCGTTGGCCCCGTAGCTCTCAACTGTTTCGTGGTAGAATCTTTTATGGAATGTGGACCCACGAAATTTCAGAAGAAAGAGAAATTTGCGAATAAGATCTTTTTCTGATCTTGGGAGACATACAAATCTGTCGCCGTCTTCCAAGGCCTTGGTTATTTTCCGAAAGACTCTCTGGGCTTGGTTTTCCATCTTGCTGAACAATTCTTCTACCTCATGCTGCTCCTTTTTAGTGCCGCCATTCTTGTCCCTGTACATATCTGTCAATCCGAGAATTCGCTTGACCGGGCTCTCGTCAATGACATAAGGTGTTTGAAGCAGGTTAACGTTATTGACAACCTTGTCGCCTGGGTATCTTTTCAATTTTCCACTGTCGAGACTAGGGCGATTCTTCTGTTTCTTCTTCTTCTTTTTAGTCTCTCCTGATGCTTCAAACTCGGTACAGTCGTTGGGCTCAAAGTCGTGAGCAAAATTTCTCAATAGAAATTGAGGAACGAAATGATGATACTGAGACGTGTTGTCTCTAGCTAGGTCGATGGTCGCCATCTCAAGGGCTCGACAGGATAACAATTGATAAACTGGAGGGCTCTCAAGTACGATATCCTCTGTCCAAAACTAATGGAACAAGATGGTCAAAGCTAAGATGTTGACAACGATCAAAACCTGCGTATCTTGTAATCAGGCTGTGGAATGAGGCCTCCTCTGCATTGGTGCCTGACAGCCTGAAAGAGGCCTACAGTTGTGTGTGTAGACTTCCCCTTTCCGCCAATGAGGGGTGCATACCACGGTACGTCATTTTGGCAGAAGGTATTTGCTTGGAACACCGTATAGGAAGCTTGACTGATAAAACCCCGCAGAACCGCTTTCTTTTTCGTCCCTGCACTCCTTTTCTATCATCTTCTTCATTCATCCCTATTCTTCAGTATGCTTCAATTGGAAGCTGTCTCTGTGCAGCTTTAACCTTTGTGCCTGGAAGCATAATCAACTGTCAATCATTGTAGCATTGCTTCCAGGCACAACCGATATTCCATGCCTTTGAGATTGGAAACATATCATGTTATTTATTCACAAGCCTTTTTTCACTAACACATCGGTAAGGTTTTATTTGCCGTTTTTACCCACGAAGTAATTACTAATGCGACCGTGCTATGTAGAACCCCATACAAAGGACTACTAGACTGCGAGCATCGCGAATATCTTTCAAATTCAATTTTGGGTCCCAAACAGAATGTGTATCATATCACTAACAGTCCAAGAGGGTAGCAATTTGTTACGGAACCTCACTGGCTCTTCTGATGCCTTTATACACGTTCTGTTTGGGATCCAAAATTGAATTCGACAGATATTTAGTAATGTGTCGCGTCAGTCTTCGCGGGATTGTGAGGAAAGAGAATTCTATTTCAATGCAATGAGTGTCGACTCAGAAGGTACATGTCGTGACTCAGAGAGAGCGCGGCTTGATGCAGAACTTCCTCACTGACTGAAGCTTAGGATTCAAAAGATTGAGGACCCGGATTAAGTCGTTAAAAGGTGTCCAATCACTCGTCCAGTTACCAATACGACTGTCGAGGATTACTTGAAATTATTTTGCAGCCCCAACAACTTCCACATTTCTACGCAACGCAACCAACCAACAAACTCACAACCTCTGCCTCAACCGCAAAAGGCGGTCTACCATAAGTACAAATTTCAATAAGCCCTTGAATCAAGGATTAGCAAGTCTATACTCACAATGGACGATGAGTGGCAGTACAACCTCCTCGACGAGGATATGCCGTTATCTACAGACCTGAATGATCCTTTTGGGTCTATACCTCCTGAGATGGACCTCTCCCTCTTTGGCTCATACCAATCAGCAAAGTACACGGCATCGGCCATGGGAGATCCATCATTAGGTCTCGCTATAACATGCGACGAGTATCTACCTGATGAAGCATACACTGACTTTTTAGCCGACGTGACGAGCCGAACAGATAACAGTTCTTTCCAAAACACAGACTGTCTGACTACGTTTGATGAGCTGATTGTATCTGATGTGCTTGGTTCGTCACAAAATAGCATGGATCATGTAACATTTTCAAGTGGTTCATCACTATCACCTGACTTCGAGAGCACTATTATTTTCCCTTGCATCACAAGATCCCCCGCCCTATGGGACTCGCCAGAGCTGAATTACATGCGAAACAATATGTCTTCTTCCAGTTCTGCACATCAAGATTCACCTTTATCTTCGGCAATAATTTCAACATCTTCTCCATCAAAATCTATAAACGAATTCTCACTAGTGCAAAAGGGAAAGGCTATTAGGGGGAAGAAGTCACCGCTTCGAGCTCCGAGGTATATTTTTAGAAGCCATTGTATGAATAAACGCTAACATGTTTTTACTTCAGTCGCCAGCTTCGCCACGTTTTGAAGCCCGAAGTGTGTCAATTTTGTTTCAAGGGACATCCATTCAAACGAGAGTTGGAAGAACATATAAAGGTTCACCATCCAGTAGCAGCTTCCAGTTTGGGAATCGATATGTCTCGTCCAGTATGCAATGCCTGTGGAACGACGTTTTCTCGCAGGTGCAACTTGAAAAGGCATATGGATACTAGTTGCAAGGGCTTAGCGGGTAAAAGAGTAAACACAAGAGTAAATTATAAAAAGAATATAAGCTAATATTAATATTTCCCTTATTTCTATATTCTCTTTGCAGTCTATTAAACTGATAACAGATTTCACCCTTGAAGGAAATCTACTATGTTATGGTGCATGATGTGTATTAGAGCCTCGTCAGCAATTATGCCTCTACGGGACAGACCTGCTGACTCAGGAAGAGAAATACGGGTAAACTTCGGATCTGATATCTAGATCGGTCTTACGATGCCCTTACGCATTATTTTCCTTTCTACATTTAACTTTTTATTTAATTTATTAAATTTTAATTATTTAAATTGGTTTTTTTAAAAATATTATTAGTCTAAAATTTTAATATATTAATATAATATAAATAATATTTATTATAAAAAGAAATTTTACTTATTTATATTATAATAAAATATTTATAGTATATTTAATTCTTAATGTATACTAAAAATAAATTAAAATAATAACCTTTTATATTTATAAGCCTAGTACTTCTATCTTATTTATTTATATATTCCAGCGAGTAAAGCAAAGGAACACAGGCCCCACAAATCTTCATATCGTTATTTAACATATCTCATACAGCGGGGTAAGCAACGAAATTTCCCTCATACCACCCACTCCATTCAGTTCTGTCAAAGCTAATTGTTATACCAACACCAAGATACCGCAGAATGTCAGCCCCAACGAATTCAAACATGCAAACGCCACCTAAAGATGAGAGCGACTCTTGCAGTCGCCCAACGCATCATTTACAAGAGATCAAAGTCGGGGATAACAGCGTTCAGCTCTTGTTGTCGACAAAAGATCACCTCTATGACGCCAAAGACGTCGGTGCTGGAGTCAACTGTTATCAAGTTATCGGTTCTTGGGAAGATGGCTCAGTTCAGGAACTTACCAAGGTCTTGAGCCAACGCCAAGTCATCGAAAATCGGCAGTCATCTACATACGCTGAGGCATCTCGCTTTGAGAGACATGGCGCAGGAAAGTCTCTAGCAGAGGCCAGGCGAACAACATAATAGGGCCATGAACGGGCCGCAAAGAAGAGAATGAAACTATCTAGTTGATTGCGTATACCCTCCACTCACGCAAACCTCGTCTACCGTCCTTTCATTGCGCACATATTGCCGGCGGTTTTGGGATCTCAGCACCTCGTTGAGACTAGCCTCTGAAACAGACCCAAAGAACTGAAGCGATCCGTCACCAGCCTTAGCTCCCTTAATGTTGAATAGATCTCCTAGTGTAGACACGCATATTTGTTTTCCATCGTCCCCCATACTGATATCTTCAACCACGTGCACCCTTCCTGACGAAGCCCATTCCGATGCCCGATCACAGACACTTAAACACTGTTTCGTGCTTTCCAACTCATTTTGAAGTGTCTGTAAATTCGCACTAGGGTCGATTTCCTGATTCAAACCTTGAGCCAAAGACCTAAGCTGAAGATTCTCTTCGGTACTATCGCGGTGCGATTCAAGGCGGTCGATGGCGTCTGAGAGACTATAGCTGCATGATTTGAGTGTGGAAATAGTGAGAGAATCAGCGAGTGTCATGTTATTGGCTGAGATAGACATTGAAGCTGCATTCGGGACTGGTTCAGTAAGAATGGGTTGAAAACTCATCCCATTGATGTCTTCAAGGAGATGTTTCAAATAGTCGAGGCATCGTTCTGTACTTTCTTTTTCCTTTTCGAATTTCTGGAGATTGGTATGACCTTCGGTAGCTTCGGTGGTTGCGCCCTGAGATACTATGTCTTGCAATTTGGAGTCGATGTCTTTCAGATGCTTCTCCAGATCAAGTTTCGTATCGCAAATCAAGTTCTTGTAATCATTCAGAACCTCAAGAGTAACCTTGGAAGAGCGTCTGCGAGCAAGTTAGCGAAACCTTTTCTTTTAGGGCGAGAAACTAACAGGTTGGCGTCAGCCAGTGCTATGGATATGGTCCCTTTGTAACCGGCTAAAAGTTCTTTGAACGAAACAATATCGCCATTCATGTACATTAACTTGGCCCAATCTCTGAAGCTTGTCCTTCCCTCTCCCCGAGTGCGCCTGCTGTTCTTCTCGATTAGGGTTTGAAAATCTGCGCACGCCTGTCGGCATTGAATGAGGGGAACTTTGAGCGGCAAGAACGTGGTCTCGTCGGTGCGCACATGATCTTGCAGCGGCCTAAGAACCGATTCAAGATCTTTCAGTTCTCGAACAAGATCCAAAACTGCAGTGCGGTGGTTTCGGAAGTTTTGAATAGTCTCATAGAGTATCTTGCTTGATTGCAGTGTTGCAGTGACGATGGCAATGAGTCCTGACGCCACACTTAGCGGATCGCCCATGATGGGTCACCGCTTCGCGTACTAACTCTAAACTCTAAGGACGTTAGATATGAACGCTAAACAAAGTATATTTCCTTTAGTCTTTTGATTTCAATCTTGAAACGAATCGGGCTCGGTGAGGCATAAACAACCATCAGGCTGTCCGATGTGGGGTAAACACAAGGCACCAATTCTGCAAGCCCCACACTGTCTCGCAAGTATCAGAGCGGGTATAGATAGTAAGACTTTAATAAGGAGCAATATCTCGGAGAGTACCCTACAGTAGACACAGGGATAAGAATAACTTAAAATACATCAGCCATAAAGAAAATAGCAAATGCTTAGCGATAATGATATATAACTGTTTAGAACAGTGATAATACATCTTATCCTTCTACATTTTACTCCGCATATATATAATATATTATATACAATATATCCAACATTGCTTACACTTCTTACTCCAAAGTGCAAATTGGCATGTTGAGGTCACTTGAACTATAATACAAGATCCTCCTGTTGCTCTGGAATGTCAATCAGCCAGTCTGGAGCATCTTGAAATGAGAGAGCTTAGATCAGAGAGCTCAGTGCAATGCAAGGCAAAGCCATAATGATAAGACCGCCGCTTACCTGCAAGGTGTTAGATTCTTGGTAGGGTCTAACTTTCTCCACGTTCCATCTGTTACGACATTGAATCTTGCCGGTCAGATTTATGCAAAGGCGTTACGTTAGAGGTAATGAATTATTTGTGGGGATAGTAAAGGTCTCGTACTGAACATCTACTGATTGAGTAGTAATTAATTATTAGATGTACAGCTACAGTCAAAATCTGGGGACACCGTAGTGCTATTCTGGCTTGCGGCCGTATACATAGCGCACCACGAAATAACCATGAATCCTGCGGTTACTGAGAGCCTTTCGTGCCCTCATCAAAAACACCTGATACTTATCCTTTGGCCACTGCAGCACATCATTCCACAACAGTAGAGTGTATCCTTCACCAATCAGAAAATATAAAAGAACGAGGTTATCAACGACTTACCTTCCATGTCATTCTCCAACGTCAGCTTGACATATCGGCCAACTTCAGCCAACTTTGGATCTTTGGCCCAACCTCCAATTGGAATCTTCACATAGCACGTGGAATCAGCTTTGTACACGAACTCTGAGCGGTTGAATACTCACCTTATAGTCCACCGTTTTGATGTTTACAAGCCCTGCATCTGCCAACCCCTTTGGCTGCAGGTCATGCACGAAAAAGGTTCTACCAATCGCTTTACCACCCTCTTCATACAGCTTGTTGCATAGCTTGTAGACCTCTTCCTCTTCAGCAGTGCCATCGTCGCTGCGAAAATGAATGTCGGCTTCAACAGACTCAACCCAGCCTCCAGGCTTACAGACACGGTAGGCTTGCTGGTATAAAGCAGTCCAATCTTGGATAGCCCCAAAGAGATAACGCATGTGGACGAAATCAAATGTATCGTCTTTCCAGGTCCACGTTTCGGTGGCATCGTCAATCTCGAAACGCACATTTGGGGGAACCCATTTAGGCTGTGTGGGTGAGAGATCAGTCGCTGTTACTTCTGCTTGCGGGAACTGATCGGCAAAGTCTCTGCAAGTTTGTTAACATTATTTCTCTTGCCGAATTCTGTAATCATCGTACATTGCCCAAATTCCTAGTTAGTCTGTTAGCTTTGAGAGTCATTCGGTCGAATCTTATGGAGGCGTTTACCACTTCCTGTCCCAATGTCAAGCGCTTTCTAATCACCTGTTACCACCTAGAATTTTTAATACTTGTAGTGTCATCCCGCGCACCTGGACGTTGTTTCCGATCGGAGCAAGATATAGCTGACCGTCGAGTAGAACCGTCAAATAGTGATGGCTGGGACCCCAATGAGCAAAACGTAAAAGGCATTAGAGTATCAAATCTCACCTGATATCGACAGACTCTAATTGCTGTTCATCATTAGGAAAAGAGTATTCAGTGACGAACTTGTCGCTATGAAAGGTGCGGCCCTGAACACTTCTATAATGAAGGATGCTCGACGAAACCGAGGCAGTTGAGCTATTACTAAAATGTTGTCAGCATAGATTATACATGACTGTAACAAAACTCACGCATCTGTTTCTAGTGTTGAGTCGGCGTCGTCTTGAACATCCTTTTGAGCAGGTTAGCATCATTAGCGGGACAGAACATCTTTCAAACTCTCACGTCATCATTTTCTGCGGGTACAAGTTCAGCCTCTGGAGACGGCATTGATTTTGGCCCTGAGGCTGGGGATGATGACCCAGTTGGTGATTTATTTTTGGGTGACGGCATAAGGAAATACGGTCAGGCGATACTGGTTCAACTGTGTCAAAGTTCATACGAGAGATATTTTGTTGACAGTTCGAATTAAGGGAATATGAGTTGGAGAGGGGAACCCTGGGCTCGCGAATAGGCAGTATGCTGATGTTGCATCATGGTGGGCTGTGTGACGGCCACTTTTATCAGATCATATCTTGATCCGAGCATGGATCTTCTTATAAAGTGAAAAATAAAAATCCTCAAGGACGTACAGCACGCATTGAACATAGTGTGAATGTATTGAACTATAAGAGAAGGATAAAAAATTGTAGAGTTGAATAATATACTAAAAAAACTAGCAGAGCCAGGATACAAATAAATTAGAGAACTTGATAAAATGTCGCAGCATCCAAGTTAACCTCAGAGTTGATGCAGCTGAATCAGAACGAAAAAGCAATGTAGTCTTATTGAGACAAACTCCGCCTGGCGAATATACAAGTTATGTCAAGCAGGGTCCATTCCCCCTCAGGGATCTTCTGCTATAGTCGTGCTGCTAGTCGCCTCGGGAACTGTTGTTAAGCCGTCGGTAGTAGTAGCCGTTGTTGTCGTCATTATGGTAATATCACTGCTGGAAGCCATGGTGGTTGCAGTAGCTTCAGTATCCTCAATTGGCTTGAAATCGACAGAATCAAGGTAGGCACCAGCATTAGCGCAGTAAAATCCGAACAAGACATTTATGTCAAGATCATCATCCAGCATGGCTTTAGTGATTTTGCAAGTAGTAGCCAATTGATGCCAGTCACCAACTGATTCCTCAGCGCTCTCACGCATGACCGATTCACGGATAGGAATAAAATTCCCCATAGATCCCCTAATGCATGCCGTGATAATAGTACTGCAACCGTCGCCGTCTTCACTGAAGTAATCGACACGAGTGCGACCTTCAAGACTGTACGAGCCTTCTTTGAGTGCCTTCTTGTTGATCTTTTGAAGGATAAGGTTGGAGTATTGTTGGCCATCTTGGATACCAAACTCGACTTTTCCAGAGGATGGTCCGTCAAAGGCGTTACCAAGGACTAATATGTCGTCTCGTGGGGTGATTAATTCCCAAGGAGCAGTTGTTCCATCGTCGAAGCCGGCATTAGTAAGTAAAGGACCCTCGGCTGTCGTGGTCGGCACCCCAGTGCTGGAAGGGTCTGCAGTTGTCGTTGTCTCTGCCTCGCTGATGGAAAGGCTTGTCCCAATGGAAGACGATAAGGTGCCAGTTTCGGATAAAAAGCCAGCAGAGGTGGTTTCGGTTGTTGTAACAATTGCTGTGGCAGACGATGGCTTACAGGGGCTAGCATCGGCCACCGAAGCCAAGGCTGCTACAGCCCCAATAATGAGTGTTTTAGAAAGCATGTTGAGTAAACTGAGCAAAACAAAATGAATGAATAGAAGGATTGAAAGTAAAAACGAGATGGATGCGGGAATTTGGGAAATTTACATTTTCTACTCGATCTACTTAAAATGAAGATGGGGTCTAGATTCAATGGTTCCAGGACACAGACCGTAAAGACAGAACGCTATCGCGCTAGAGTTTATTTCATTTTCATACTATTGACTTTAAATTGATTTACCCGTTAATAGTCTCGAAATTCCACCATTGATAAAACAAAGTATTTATTTGTTTTGGCCCTTACCTTGGATAAGAGTTTCACAGTTTCAACAGTGCTTAATTTCCCTTAGAAGTACCTGGTGTGTTGTGAACTTTACTTGGGTATATCGAAGCAGCCACAACTGCCACAACTGCTGCTTCAAGCTCCTGTCACTAAACCTATTTCGGAAAGAATAATGCAGTTCGCTTACTAGGTCCTAAAAGGGTTAAATCAGCAATTGATTACACTTGATTGGTCCTTTTTAGACTACATGACTTTCTCCCCTACATCGTTCTCTTCACCGGTTGAGAAGTTAAATCCGACGAACAAGAGAAGTAAACCGTGTTTTTATTTTTTATTACCTTAGGAGTCATCTTGGCACCAATTAGGTCTGTTCAATGGTCTTCCCTGGTACCCTTAGCCAGGGCTGTCTCCGCTGCCGGAAGAGGAAAATCAAGGTATGTTGATCCAAACTGTCAGCGCACATCTCATGTTAATCCTCTCTTTCTTTTTTGTCAGTGCGATGGTAGACGCCCAGGTTGTGAAAAATGCGAGCGCTACAGGGCACCTTGTCCGGGCTATCATCGCCAATTAGCCGTTCGACACTGTGGAAAGCCTGGTCAGAGCCTTAAGCGCGACAGCAGCAATGGCTCGCGCACAGTCGCGATTGAGGAATGGTCTAACCGAGATTATGAAGCAGGCTCAAGGGCGACAGAGGTGCTCGTTCCTGTCCTTCGCCAACCGCAGCCGTCTCTTGACGACGAGTCCTTGAATTTCTTCATACATGAGTATTGCGTCTATCCTGGTCCAGGTGTCTTGCGAGGCCACCTTGATTTCCTTGAGAGCATGTACAGGAACTCTGACTGTGCATCATGCATACGTCCAACTACCCTTGCTGTAGCATACCTATCACTTTCCCGACATTATAAATCTTCAACGCTGTATTTCACGGCCAAGAAATATTACGGAGCTGCTTTAAAGTCGGTCAATAGAGAACTTTCTATATCAAATAGACAGACTCTAAAGGAGGAGACACTGACATCTCTCATGCTGCTAGGCATTATTGAAGTAAGTCACCGTCCTCCACAAACTACATGTCGCTAACAATGTCTCGAGGATCTTGAGTGCCAAGGCCAAGATATAAAAACTGTGCACATGAAAGGCATCGCGATGTTGTTCGAACGTGTCGGGCAGAAAGTCCTAAGTAATATTTCATCGTCGCTATATGGTTGGATCTTTGTGCATTTGGTAAGTAGATGTTGATGATTGATTCAAGATACTTATGCTGACACAAGAATAAGCAAGTCCCATCGCTTATATCTGAAGAAAAGATGGAATGCCTCATTATTCCCGAAAGTCAGATGGATACATCCAACCCTGTAATGCGTCTCGCCCTGGTCGTTGCTCACTGTGGCGATTTTTACAGGGCAGCTAAAAGGATTACAACTTTAAATGATCCACCAATCAACCCCCCAACTGAGCAGCGCGCCATGCTTACAAAACTCATCCAACAAGCCTTGGAAATAACTCGGCAACTCGCCTCAGCCGAACAGGAGACAATGCCGCCAAAGCTCAACCCGCAGACTGAAAAACGCCTAGTTGCTTCCGAAGACCAAACTATTGCTGCTTTCGACTCGCAATGGACAGCTTGCACTTGATGCTTCTTTTCGTCATGCCTGATCGTCTTCTTCACAATGGTACACAAATGCTCAATTTCATTGCTGGAACTTAGCCTATTGGATAGTCCTGAAAAAGAACTGGGCGAAACTGCGGCTGCTATTGCTGATATGTCTCTGAAGAAGACTATCCACATATTCTGCAGCGCGTTGCCCTATGTTTTCGGCGAAGTCGATGCAAGGGGACAACCCGTTGCTGTACCTCGACGGCAGATAGCCATTATGTACCATATGGTATGGCCGCTGTCAGTTGCTATTGCAAGTATACATAGCACGCGTCAACAGGTGGAAACCTGCCAGATGAGGCTTGATATGATTAGAGATTTCTATGGTTTGAAACTTGCCTGGTATTCTACTGGCTTGGCACGAGACTTGCTGTCATAAAAACATTGGTGTATAGCTTTTTAACGTCGCTCACTTAGACTACCATAAGATATAGATTTAAGAAAGTATAAATAATAAATTTATTATTAACCTTTAGGAATATGCATTCTAATAATTATGCAAGATAAGTATATCTTCCCTTTTAGCATAAGAATGAAGTAATATTAACGACTATATGTACAGCATTGGGTGATTAAGCAGGAAATCGTACTTTCTTATCGATGCGTAGGCCGTGAATGTCGGGCCGCTTCCGATGGTGCGTTTGCCGAGATCGACATCAACATTCTCCTAATCTGTAATAATTAGTCCCGAAATTCGCCCTGCAGCTCGACTTGCTCACTTCCCTTCAAAGCAAAGTCACTACACAATTAACTCAAGCTCATGTTCCTTTTCTTACATTAGCTAGACATAAATCTTCGTCAAATCAACTGCCCAATATGTTGTCTTTTCTACGGTCAGCACAGCCGCCACGCACCAACAATGCAAGGAATAACCCCATTACCTACGACTCTGGCCGCTCCTCAGTCAAATTTGACAAGCCAAATTCGGACTACATCATGACGCATCGCATTCCGCCAACAACAAAGGAACATGGCGTCTCAATTGTCGCTCCTCCTTTCCATTATCATATCCATCAGGATGAATATTTCAACGTGCAATCTGGCATAGGTCATTTCTACCGTGGCATCTCCAAGGAGCCATTCGCCGTTCTCTCCGACGAGCCTGGCGGGCAGCGTAAAGCATCCATCAAAGCAGGACGGTATCATCGCTTTGAGAATGCATCAGAGACGGAAGATCTGGTTGTTGATATCCAATTGGCGCCTGAGTCTTATGAGAATGAGCAGCGATTCTTTCGGAATTTCTTTGGATACTTGGACGATTGCAGAGAAGCACGAAAGCCACCGAGTTTCTTTCAATTAATGGTGTTTTTACATGATGGAGACACACCGCTGGCAGTACCAATGCCATGGGAGTGGCTGGGAAAGATTGCGAGTAGGTTGCTTCTTTGGAGCGCAGCGTTTTGGGGACGGTTTATTTTGGGATATAAGACGACATATCCCGAGTACTACGAGGAGACGAAGTCCAGATAGTTATTCAATTGAGCAATTCCATTCTTACGTCACCTCTAAACATGAATGGCTTGAGCCGTAGGTCCGGCTGGTGGCCAGATTCCGAGCACGCTTTCGCTGGCGGCTAACGCACCCTATACTCATTTCAACCCCGCACTCCGGTTATCATATTTCCGACGAGGTTCAATGGAATTTTAGAATACATAATCTCAAGACAGAGAACATGATCCCCTGCTGATTTTAAGTCATCTCATGCACGTCGCCATGGCTTCTCTAGTGTGGTCCTCGATTCCATGGGTTGATTCTGGTGTTAGCTGGCATAAACATCGAGCTTCATACGCAGCAAACGCAACTTACCTTCACACTTTCGATGTCTGGGTACCAAAAGCCGCAAACAACCACACTCTCCCGGTACCTGATTTTGTTCCTGGTAATCAAGGGCCTTGGGTCATCTATATCCATGGTGGTGCATGGCGTGACCCTCTAGTCGACTCCTCGTCCTTCGAAGCAGCAGCCCTTAAACTCTTGAGTGACACAGAGTCTCATATTTCGGGCATTGCTTCGATAAACTACCCGCTTTCAAGCCATCCTAACCATCCTACTCATCCTTCGCCACCTCGCGATCCTTCGCAACCTGTGGATACCGCTCGTACAGCCAAACACCCCGATCATGTCATCGCTGTACTCTCTGCTATTGCATATCTCCAAAACGAACTTGGCGTCGCTCACGATTACGTTTTGTCTGGTCATAGCTGTGGCGCAACGTTGACCTTCCAGACAATAATGAATCCGGATCGATGGGGGGCAGCTGCGCCCAAAGTGAAGAAACCCAAGGTCATCGCCCCTCTGAATGGGCTATATGACTTGACAACTTTCATCAACAATCCACCAGAGTCCCACAAGAAACTCCAGCCTCTTTACGTCGATTTTACGAAAAATGCATTTGGAAATGATGAGACTGTTTGGAGGGATATCTGCCCTACTATAGTTTCAGACTGGTCGGAAGAGTGGCCTGAAGGAAAGGTTGTCGTCATTGCCCAGAGCAAAAATGATGGTCTTGTCCCGTATTCTCAGACAGACCTCATGGAGGAGCATTTGAAGAAGAATTCCAAACTCGAGGTCATTGAGATGCCAGCCACTGGCGATCATAATGATCTTTGGAGACAAGCAGATGAAATTGTCGAGATTATAAAGAGGGCTGTTGCATATTATATTAAAGTTTAATAGAATTAAGTATTAAAGTGAGGTAATAAGATTAATTAATATAAGGATAAAGATCTAACTATAAATAGGATATATCCCTCTAAGCTATATATATATAATTAATAGATTAGACTATTTATATATTATTTATTATATTTAATCTTTAATCTTAATACTTTTACTTAATTTAAGATTATATATATAATATAATCTTATCTTCTTAATCTTATAATTATCTTAATAATAAAGTAAAAAACCTAAATAAAAATAAAATATTAACTTAAATAAAAAGCCTTAGGAAAACTTTATATTATTTAAGCAGTTATCTTATTAATTTACTTCTATTAGTTTTAAACTTATATTCTTAAATTTATTATAACTCTTAATTAAGGCTTATTTAAACTCTTTAAACCTTTAAATAGAAAATCCTTTTATTAATTTATTAGCTATTTATTTATATATTAATATATATATAAATTTAATATTTTCTATTTTTACCTATTCTTTATAATAATATTCTCTAATTACTATATATTTTATCTTTTTATAATATTATAGATTCTTTATAAGTATAATAGCTTTTTAATTATCCTTAAAGATAATAATTATAATTAAATTAGGCTATTTCTTTAACTTAGAGATTAAATCTTATAATAGTTTTTATAATTATATTATTTCCTTTATTATATATATCTAGGCTATAAATTTAACTTTATATATTAATAATATAACTATTATTTAATATTTTAAATATTAATTAATAATATTACTTTTAAGTTAAAAAATATATTTTATAGTTAATTTTCTTATATTTAAGTTTATTCCCTAGTCTATATTATAATATTTTAAAAGGTTTTTTAATTATCCTTTAAATATTAAAATATAGTTTTCTATTCCCTTAAAATAATATAAAACCCTTTTTACCCTAATAATATATTCTTCTATTAGGTTTTTAAAGTAATAATTAAATAATAAGACTATATATATAATATTTAATCTTATTCTTAATATTATATATATTAATAAACTAATTACTTTTATATACTAAGTTTTAATTTTATTTAAAGCTAGGTAATTTAGTCTTACTTCTTTAAACTTTATATCTAGAGATATTAATATCTTAATAGTATAATAGTTTTCTATTTTAAAGTTATAAAATACCTTTTTAATATATATCTTTTAACTAAAATATAGTCTTCTTTTTATATAATCTCTCTTAATTATAATTCCTAGGTAATAATAATATAGTTTAAAGTTAATTATTTAAAACTATTAAAATAATTATTTCTTAACTATTTTAATTTTATTTATATTTAATCTAATAATTAATAAGTTATTTATATAGATAATAATATATATTAAGTCTTTAATAAATATTCCTATATTAATATATACTAATTTAAAACCTAGTTTAATTAAATATTTTAATAATATTTAATATTAAATTCTTAGGAATTATTTAAGATTATATAATGCCTTATTTAATTTATATACTTATCTTAAATTATTATTAAACCTTTCTAGTTATTATATCTATATATCTTTATTAATCTTTCTATATAAGAATATAGTTTTTATATCTATTTATTTAATTTATTATAGCTATAATTATAAATATTACTTTATAGCTTATTAGTTTTATAATTAATATAAATATCTTATAATAATTAATACCTTCTTATTACTTAAAGCCTTAAATAATAAAGTATTTTTTATATTTAATAATTTATTTATTAGCTTTTTATTTAATTTTAAAAAGTTATTTCCCTTATAAAAGAGATATATTCTATAGTAAATAAGTAAAATACTATATATTATTATTTTTAATTAAAGCTATTTTTTTATTTATTACCTTCTTTTACTTATTCTATTTATTACTTTTTATTACTTACTTATATATCTTAGGTTTAAGATTATATACTAAGAGAGTATATAGTATTATAAAGCTAATAAATAAAAATCTATTATTTAGACTTAATAATTTAGCTATAAGTTTAAACCTTAATATTTATTATAATATTAATTAAAGTAAAGTAAATTTAAAATAATATTATATAGTTAAATAAGATATTTTATATATATCTATTATAATATTATCTTATTTCTTTAATTAAAATAGAGAGATAATAGTAATTAAGTTATAAATAATTTTATTATTTAATAGTATTAAGTAATAACTTATTAATATATTATCTTTTAATATTATATATAAAGATATCTTATATTATAATTAAATAGCTTAAATAAAGTTTAAGCTAATTAAACTTTATTATAATTATCTTATTTAATATATTATAGCTATATAAATATCTTTAAATAACTTAAAAATATTTAGCTTATATTTAAGCTAGATATTTTATATATTTTAATTATTTTCCTTTATTTTTTTTTTCTTAGTAGAAATCTTATTAAAAACTATATTATTTATAATAAAGATTTAATTATTATCTTTTAGCAGAATATAATTCTATAACCCTTAATATTTTAAGAGTCTATAAGGTCTTATTTTTTTATTTATTTTCTTTTATCTTATTAAAGGGATAAGTATATACCTTTTACTTTTAATAATTTAAAAATATCTTAAATCTAGCTTTTTATTAGTTTAAGCTTCTTAAGGAGTTTTATTTTTCTTAGCTATAAGACTTAAATTCTTAATATAATTATAAGTATATAAGATAAATAGCTACTATTTTAATAGTAATTTTAATAAGATTATAACTAGGTTTAATTTCTTTAAAATAATTTAATTTTTTACTTTAATAAGGCTATTTTATTAATATTATTTTATTATAATATATAGTATTCTAATATTTAAGTGTTTATAATATTATTAAAATAAATATAATATATTTTCTTTTTTTTTATTAAAATATAAAAATTTAAGTTATTTTATAATTATTTCTTTTAATTAAATTAACTTTTAGAAAGTATTTTATATTTCTAATTTCTCTTTTAATAGAAAAATTTATAATATTATAATATAATTATTAATAAAGAGGGCTTAATATCTATATTTATTTATTCCCTTAATTAAAAATAAACTAGCTATATCTATATAAAGACTTTTAAATATTCTTATACCCTTTTTAATATTATTTATATAAAGGACTTTTTTTATTTTCTTAAAACTATAGTTATTATACTTTAATCTTAGTATTATTAATTAAAGTCCTATAAATTATTTTTATAATTTCTTAATATTTCTTTTTTTAAGATATTTTAATTTATTATATTAAATTCTTAAGTTTAAATCTTATATTTTAAATAAAGTAAAGGCTATTTTTATTTCTTATTCTTTTTTATTAATAATATAAATTCTATTCTTTTAAATAGCTATTATTATTATTTATTTTTATTAAATAATAATTACCTTTTTATATTTAAATATAATAAATATTCCTTTAATTTTAAATATAAAGACTAATACTAGATTTATATATATATCTAAGATAAGAAGAGATTATTATAAGATAATTACTTTACTTACTTATATATTAATCTTATATATATTAATACCTCTTAATATAACTTTAATATCTATAATTTTATTAATTAAGTTCTTATAATAAGGTTTAAGATAGCTAAACTTTATTAGCTAATAGAATATATATAAGGATATATTATTATTAAGGATATAGATCTTTTAAAGTATTTATATAGTTTCTAATAGTCTAGCTAATAATAATATATTATTAAATACTATAAAGCCTATTCCTTATTTAAAGATTTTATTTATTATAACTATTATAATATAATTATTTCTAAAGTAATTTTATTAATTTTTAATTTTTAAATATTTATTCTTTTTATTTTAATTAATATAGAACTTTCTTTTTAAATATAAATATACTTATTAATATCCTTTAATATTATATCCTATTTAATTATATATTAGGTAAATTAGTTTATTTTTATTATTATCTTTAAGTCTATCTTTTAACCTTATTAAATTATTTCTTATAATTAATATAATCTATTAATTATTTTACTACTTTATTATTTATTCTTTTTATTTTACCTTTATAATTATATTATTAAATAATATAAGTTATTTTATAATTACTTTATTTATATTTTTTTCTAGAAATATATTATAGTTTTAATAGAATAAGGTTAAAAAGACTAAATAGGCTAGCTTTAATTTAATAAAGAATTTATTAATAAATTAAAAGTATTTAATAGTAAAGCTTTTATTTAATTTTAATAATATAATTCTAGCTTTTTAAAGTTTATTTATAAAATATATAATACTATTATAATTCTTAAAATAAAGTTTTTAATACTTTTAATTAAGTTATTAAAAATAAGTATTTCCTTTTAAATAAAAATAATTTTAAGTAAATTTAATAATCTTTTTAATTATCTTATTATTTATAATACTTTTCTTTATTATATTCCTATAGTTATAATTTAATTTATTTTTAATAGCTATAATTACTTTTTCTTATTTACTTTTTTATACTTTATCTTATATATTTAAGGTTTCTTAGTATAAATCTATAATAATTATAGCTAAAAATAGCTAAATTCTATTATAAATTAAAAGATCTTTATACTTTACTATAATAAGATAGTCCTTAATTTCTCTTATTTACTTAATAGCTTAATCTAAAGACTTTAGCTTATTAATCTAAGTAAAATAATTAAGACTATATTCCTTAAAAGATATATTATTAATAATTTATAATAATAATTATATTATTATTTTCTTTATTTAAACTTAATAAAATATATTAGGTTAATATAATTAAGTTTATTAATATTATATCTTTAAATTCTATATTTAAAAAAGAAGATTTTATTATAAATTTAAATAAATTTATTAAGCTTATAATAAAGAAAATATCTTTAAATACTAATAAATCTAAAAGAATAAGTAATAATATAAATAATAACTATATATAGGTTTTATTTATTTCTAGGTTAAAAGATATAATTCTTTTTATTTTAATAGTTAAGAATAAAAATTTCTCTTTATATAAATATTAAAAAAAAAAAAGTTTTTTTAATATTTTATATAAATATAAGTTATATTTATATCTCTTTATCTTTAAGTTTATTAGCTAATTAATATTTTAAATTATTTAATAATAAATTTATTTTAGCCTTAAAGGATTTTTTAATTTATTAAATAAAAATACTTTTTAAATAAATCTATAGTTATTTTATTATAATTAACTTAATAATTAATTATAAATATTAATAAAAATTATTTATATAGTAAAAGTTAAGTTATAAAACTTAAATTATAAAGTAAAAATAATAATAATAAATAAGAATAATTATATAATCTGCTATCTAGGCTTATAACCTATTAAAGTAAAGTAATAAGATTAATTAATATAAAAATAAAGATTTAACTATAAATAGAATATATCCCTCTAAGCTATATATATATAACTAATAGATTAGACTATCTATATACTATTTATTATATTTAATCTTTAACCTTAATATTAAGATAACTAGGATTAATCTATTAAATAGCCTACTTCTTTAATAAAAAATACCTATAAAGAATATTATTTACTATAGGAAGTAGGACTTGCGCATTAGGTTTATTAGCAATAACTTCTTAGTGCTTACTGTACTTAGAAGATATAACATTTTCTTAGGGGGCCTTAAATATCAACCGAGATAACGTTCTAATCCACAATCGAGTTTCAAGCCATTGCATGCCATGCCATCATGGCGTACGCGTGGTTCCACTTTTGCGATTAGTAATTTTCCAAAGGTGCATCAATTAGTTTAGAAAGCCCACCCAATTTACCCAGACTTGTCAGCACCGTTGTAACATTATAGTGGCAGTATTAGGTATAAAAGCCACAGTCTCATCGCACATGCGACTGCCGATGCTTTTCATCAAGAGAAAAATTCTTTCTATTATCGAAAACCTGCAAAGTTACATTATATCCAGTTACTATTGCTCTCCACTAGCACACCATTACTATGTGTGATAACGACAACGATTCGGATGTCACTATGGGAAAGATTTCTCGCGATCATGGAAAGTCTATTGTTGAACTTCTCTTAGACATCCAAAAGAGTCAAATTGGACAGAAAAAGTTTTTGCCCTTTGTCCAAAATCTGGAATGTTTAGCGCTAAATAAATATCCGCGCACTCTTTTATCTCGTCAAACGATTAATGCGTTCAACAACCATGAATATGTCGCTTTATCGTATACGTGGGATGCGTCTGAGGATGAAAAACGTACTTCCGGTGGCTACCAAGTTCAGATGCACGAAAATGAGAGAACCTTCGATCCTTCCAAAGTCAGAGATTGCGTTTTCGATCGCATCACCAAGTATATGCGGAAATTCAGGATCAAACTGCTGTGGATAGATCAACATAGTCTTCAGCAGGCTATTTGTGAGCGAGCAAGTTGCGACCATATTGAATGCTACCGAAACCGTCAAGGAATAGAGACTATGGACCTTGTTTACAAATTGAGTTCACACCCTGTCGCTTTGCTCACGACTCCTATTAAAATTGTCAGCGACCTGAAGCTCCTGGCAAGAATACTTCGCGGTGATCTGGTAAGATACAATAAGTCGAAGTTGATCTTTCAGCTATCAAGAGAGACTCATCTTCAAGAGGCGAGGAGGGCCTTGGGGCTGTTGAGAAGGTTGACAGAAGACAGTTGGTGGAAAAGAGGGTGGATATTCCAGGAGAATTACCGTGCCGGATGCGGGTTATGTCTTCTTGTTCCTCATTCCTCCAACTTGCAGCGTTACAAAGTGTCCTATGGCGCCACAATCTTCGCTGATATACCTGACGAGCTCTGTATCGATGCTACTGAATTCTCATACGAGGCTACCCGGCTCTGTTTAGCCTTTGACGCGATGTGCTCTTTGCCGCCTGAAGACAGTCAGGCGATAAGCCGGATTCTTGAAACTGCTGGGAGGTACACACTACTATTGGAAAAGAACATGTCTATGTCACCAACAATCTTCTTGGGTATCAGTAAACGGAATCTGAAGCGACACTGGGATCAGCTGGCGATAATCGCAAACTGCTGTCAGTATTCTACGCGCCTTGACGTTCAGAAGCTGAGCGACAAACGGAGCAGCTTCAGTCTCTCCAAATTGGCATTATTTTTGCTAAATGGAGAGTTACTGTGTAACGACACCCTTGTACACCAAGCATCACAGATGAATGTGTTGGATTTTATTGCTTCGCAGTCTTTTAAAAGGTTTTCTGCCCCCTGCGACCAGCCGAGTCTATCCTTCAACAAAGGTTGTCGTCTTACTGACGTCGAACTCACGAGTCAAGGCATATTGACAAAGGGGCATTTGTGGCGCCTTGGGAAGACAATTCACGCGTCTTCCATCAAACGCCGATCTGCTTGGGTTGAAAAACCGAAGGGAATACTGGATCTTCCAGCACGCAAACTGCTCACTCAGCTTGAAAATACGCTTGAAGATCTCGAAGATGACCTCGCGAATGACCTCGCGAATGACGTTCGGGAGTACCTCGACTGTGACGCGGCCAGTGCACTTTATCCAGAGTACTGTGATAATGTTACGACCTTTTATATGAGACAAATGGCTATAGAGCTCGCTGACGCGATTTACCTTGGCAAGACTTTGAGATTAGCTTGCAAGTGGGAGCCCTCATGGCGGCGTTCTCGCTCTCGTTCTCGGGCAATCTTCATCTGCCAAGACGAAAAGTATGAGGAGTTGAAGACAACCCGTTTAGTTAGGCGACGCAAGGTTCCTCTAGATAAATCATCTCTGGTCTTTACATCGTTTTCTGCCAGAAGGCAAAATACTACCAAGTACGGAGCTAACGATCTGGATCGCCACGTATCGCTGGAGGTAAATCTGGTGGATTCTGTGAATGGAACTGAACCATCACTTCCTTGCCTGGAAATCAAGTCTTGGATTCATGGATTGTGTTTTTTTAAAAATGTCAAGAGGGATAATGTTCTCCTTCCGTGGCCTCCTGGGTTTGAGCAAATCACAGATTAGTTTCTGAAATTTAAATTTCCGTAAATTTGCTTAACTACAGTCTTAGGATTTGCGTCAATCTATGCCCAAAGGTCTCCAGACGTAAGATCATTAACGTCCCAGGTTGAACATACAAACTGACAATGTAGAAGCTACGCCTCTGGCAATACAGCCAAATGATTTTATAAGTCTATGACGAAGGAACATATTTTAATAGGTCAATATACGATCCCAGAAGGATTTAGTAGTCGTTAGCGCTTCCATCGTGCCGTGGCTTAGATTACCGGCGACACATTGATCCACGTATTGGAGGTCTTGCTACTTTGTTCAATAAATAGTAGCAACACTTAAATGGCTCGTGGTCCTAGTTTCTTTTACAAAATGAAAGCATCTGTCCCTCTCGTAAAATGAGCATCTACCATGATTCACTAAGGTCAAACCATCTACGGCTTGCTACCATTCGTTTGTCAGTAACGCCTAACGATGCCGACCTCAAACTGCCTAGCGTAACGCTAAAGACTTACGAATTTGAGGAGAACGCAAAGCCAGAGTACTACGCGCTGTCGTATACTTGGGGAAAACCTCGAGAGGATGTTTCAGACTACACAGCAGAAAGCCGACGATCCATCGTATTAAATGGTGAATCGATCAACGCCTCACCTAATCTCTACGATGCCCTTCTTCAACTTCATCAGTAGTTCCCAGACAAACCAGTTTGGATCGACGCGCTATGCATCAACCAAGATGATATCGATGAGCGCCAGTGTCAAGTCTCTGCTATGGATAGGGTTTATGGTGGAGCAGATCGCGTTCTCATATGGCTTGGAGCACCCACACCTGACTTGATGGCAGGCCTCAAAGCTACAGAGCGCATAGCACAGGTCGCCACACGAGAGTCGAAACGTATCATCAAGAATCAGCAATTTGACTTCTGTTACCGAATGGAGGATATGGAGTCTCGATACGGCCTGGCACCATTGACCATGGAAGAGATTGATGGACTTGTCTCACTTTTCCAATACAGTTGGTTTTCTAGGGTGTGGATTATACAAGAAGTTTCTTTGGCCAAAGAAGCTGACATTTTTTGCGACGGTTTCACCATCTCATTCGACAAAATTGGCTATACGGCGGCTTTTTTACACTTGAGTGGCGTTATAGGGGCCATTTTCTCAAAGCTTTCAGGAGCTGGACGCAGTTTTCATCAATTGGACTGGTATCACCTTTACAGGGCAGAGAAGATACAGATGCTACGCGAGTGGTGTAAAGGCTCTCGTAGTACATGGACCGATGTGCTTTCATTAATCGACATGACAGCTGGTATTGAAGTCGAAAATATGCGTGGGTCGGCAGGGTTAATATCTACGATTTTGCTGAAACTGCTCATGTGGACTACTGGCTTTCAAGCTACAGATACAAGAGATTCCGTATACGGTCTTTGGGGAGTTTTTCAACATGTGGCCAACGAACAAGGCGTTACCATTCCTCAACATCCCATGCCAAATTACAACATACCAGCATCACAGGTACTTGAATCCATCGCGGCTGAGATACTTGAAGCTACTGGAGACTTGACTCTACTGGCTCTAGTCAAAGACCCAGTTCGACGTGTGACAGCAGACCTTCCGTCTTGGTGTCCAGACTTTGGTCCGTCTACAGGGATGAACTCAATATTTTCACCGGGCTTCAAATCAGTGACTCGACCGAATGCTAGTGGTACGGTACGATATGGTGCTACCCGGAGAGGCAAAGCTTTCAAAGTTCACGGTAGTTATCTCGGCACGGTGAGGCTTCTTGGCGGATCTTTCGAGAAGGTCATAACCGCGGGCGTACACGATTGGGTAGAAATACTACTCAAGATGGATCGTACCTATGCACATACAGGTCAATCGTCCATGGAGGCCTTCTGGCGAACATTGATCTGGGACCACGATTTTACCAACCGGCCAGCCAAGCTAGTTGATAGTAAAGCTTTCGAAAGCTTGGTACTTATGTGGATAGCCGGAGCCTTTCAGAAGACCTTACAAAAGGACGGATTAGCTGCCGCAGAAAGAAGCTTCGAAGCTTATCGTATACTCGACGATCTAGCTTCCCACATTCCTGACAGTGCCTTTCCAAGCCATGCAGAGCTTAAATCTCTATTGGTCAAGTTGAACCTACTGAGTGGGCCTTCAGAGGAAGTGCTTTCCATGTCAGAACAAGCGGCATGGATAGAGGATATCAGGAACACGGGGAAAACATGTTTTGCAGTTATTGGAGTGACGTCGCGGTATCGGCGTCCGTTTCTTACGGATAATGGGTATTTGGGTTCGTCTTGCGAGTCGACGCAAGCTGGAGACGAAGTGTGGGTAGTATCGGGATGTCCTGTGCCATTGGTATTGCGGAAGAGTGGTGATCATGAGGGGTGCTATACACTGATTGGGGAGAGTTATGTACATGGTGTGATGAATGGGGAGGCTGCTGAAGGGACTGTCGCGTGGAAAGAAATAGACTTGGTGTAAATACTGCATTCGAAGTTTTGAAAACTAACATCTGATAGTATTCTTAAATAATTGTGCCAATTGCTTTTTAGAGCCGCGTGTCTTGTTAAAAAAAGCACGCCGGTTAAACTGATCTCGAATAATATCAACATTAGCTCTGTGAAAAAGGATCAAGCTCCTAGGGGATTAGAACAATTGCCGAAATGCAAATTTAGTATCACCTGATTTTCTGTCAGTTTTTGAAGTTTGATATTAACCATGATAACAAATATATGTCTTCAATTCAGCAAGCCGAGGTTATACTTCAGGGTATATATAAAACTTCGGCAAACTCAATCTGGCGGTTAACGCGTGGCGCCATTTAAAGCTTTGACCGTTTGAAGACGTTACATTAATGTGGATCATGTTTAGTTTCATTTACTCTAGTGGCAAATTGCCTGACTAGTGGAGACGCAGCATTTTAAATCCTTCCATCTATCTTTTAAACTCAAACAAATTGATCAATCATTAATATATGGATTATATATGAAATCTGAACATCTGGTAGAGAATGCTGGAAATAGATTTCGGCATCTCGGCATATCGCAGGGCAATGTAACTCCCTTCATCATGATCAACGTACAGCATGGTCTTGATGCCTTAATAGCGGATTCCATTCCACAATTAAAACTAGACAACGGCCTCTTTGCAGTATCTAACCTAGCTCCGTTCAGCTGCGAATCCGCTTTTCGGCCAGCGTTTCAGGAGACGTGTTCACCGCTTCGGACTTATCTTGAAATAGCACCGGCGGATGAAACATCCGTTCCTAGTGTCTCCAAACATGTGACGGCATTGAGTTGTTTCCAGCTATAAGTACTAACCAACGTAACATCCACTGCAAGGAAATTTGGACTTGGAAATCATATTTTTATAATTGTTATCAAAATCAGTCAATATGGCCGCCGAATCTAACACAAAACTCAACTTCACCGAGTTCTTCAACGTCATCGACGGAAAGCTCGAAACTACCAAGGAGACCCTTCAGAACACCAACCCCTCTACTCTTGAGAAGAACCACCCAGTGCCTGTTGCAAGCCAAGAAGATGTCGACAGAGCTGTTGAAGCTGCCAAGAAGGCTTCTGAGACCTGGGCTGATGTTCCCTACAAGGAGCGACAGAACCTAGTGGCCAAATATGCCGAGGGTATTGATGCTATCAAGGATGACCTTGCTGTCTTGCTGGTCAAGGAGCAAGGAAAGTCTGTAAGTCTAATGGCTGTATTCTCATAATGAATTTGTTCTAATGAGGGAAAAGATGCAATTGGCCCAATACGAGATCATGTTGGCTGTTCAGTTCCTCAAGGGATATGCAGAGCTACCTGATCCTCAGGAATTGATTGAGGACAAGCCAGGCCGTAAAGTCGTTACAAAATACGTCCCTCTGGGTGCGTCCTCTCACAACTAATCTAGCATCTCGAACTAACCAGCAATAGGTGTTGCCGTCGGCATCGTTCCTTGGAACTGTAAGTCAACCCTCCTGAGAACACTTTGAACAAAGCTAACAAATCCAGTCCCTATTTTCTTAGGTAAAACCATCTTGTCTCGTTTATTTTCATAGTATTAACCTTTCCCACAGCCACTGCCAAGATCGGCCCGGCTCTGATTGCCGGTAACGCTTTCATTCTCAAGCCATCGTAAGTTCCATGATGATTTTATCGAAACAAGCATAATAACTCTTCTGAACAGTCCTTTCACTCCCTACTGTGGACTGAAGCTCGCTGAGCTGGCCCAACAGTATTTCCCCGCAGGTGTCGTTCAAGCACTCAGCGGTAACGATAGCCTTGGACCTTGGCTCACAGCGCATCCCGGCGTCGATAAGGTCAGCTTTACTGGATCTACAGCCACTGGAAAGAAGGTCATGCAGAGCGCTGCATCAACGCTTAAGCGCGTCACTCTCGAATTGTGAGTCGACTCTCGAAATTTAGTGATCAATGACTAACGTAGACAGGGGAGGAAACGATCCCGCCATTGTCTGCGATGATGTTGATGTTAAGGAGGTTGCTCCCAAGGTCAGTTCTTGAAAGGAAGACTTAAAGAGATGTACTGACTCTGTTACTTAGATTGCTTTCGGAGCTCTCATGAACTCTGGTCAGGTAAGTCACGGAACGTCCTCTGAACTGAGCTTGACTAATGAAGAAAATAGCTCTGCATGGCCATCAAGCGAATCTACGCCCACGAGTCTATCTACGACGAATTGGTGAAGGAGTTGGCCGCAGCCGTCAACAGCTTTACTGTCGGTGATGGTCTGGACAGTAGCACAGCTCTGGGTCCCGTACAGAACCACATGCAGTTCGATAGAGTGAAGGATCTGCTCTCCGATATCGAGACCAAGGGTTACAAGCTAGCCGCTGGTTCCACCAGTGCATCAACAGCCGGCAAGGGATACTTCATCACCCCTACCATTGTCGAGAACCCCCCTGATGATTCAAGAATTGTTGTCGAGGAGCCATTTGGTAAGTCACACTGTCATTTTAACCATATGGCACTAACATTTTGTAGGCCCTGTCTTCCCCGTGTTGAAGTGGACCGACGAAAAGGACGTCCTTCGACGTGCCAACGACAACCCTATGGGTCTCAGTGCCTCTGTCTGGACTAAGGATATGGAGAAGGCCGAGAGAATGGCCGGCAAGATCCAGGCGGGTACAGTCTGGATTAACGCACACCACGAGCTCAACTACAATGTTGCCTTTGGTGGTGCTAAGCAGAGTGGTCTTGGTGCTGAGCATGGAATCGAGGGTATCAAGGCGTACTGCACAACTAAGTCCCTGTACTTCAATGCGGCTTAGAGTGGAGACATCCTTCTCGCTTCTCACTATTAGCTTGAGACATAAAAATAAACATTCAATCTTGGCATCGTTTTAGCTCCAGCTTACAGCAACTAACCCTGACTGCCGAACAGAACACTCAAAGTAAAATGCCTATCTGATCAGGTGCGTAGGATTCTCATATCAGGTAGAATAAAAAACCAATTCAAGGTACCGCTTAATTACAGTCTCTTTTAATGTCCTCTCGAAACTCAGAATCACAAGTCCCTCGGATCTCCGACACTTCAAACTCCAAGCTCACATAAATCTGGCATCCTTCGCCGCCCATGACCCTCCCTGCCTCCTTGCTACCCCCATACTTAAGAACCCTCTGCGCCATACCCTCCGCAACAGCCTCATTTCTACTTGGATCATTCAATTCCACACCCTGTCCGTACTTTGCGAACCCAGCAACGGCAGCGTAGCCTAGGCGTCGAGCGTAGAGAAAGGCGATTTGTTCATCAATAATGTCAATGTATATTCTGGCACAGTAGAGCTCCTCGGTCGCGTTGGCGGAGCTGCACACTGATGCGACAGGGACTTCGGATAAGATATTGGGGTCGTAAGGAGAACCAGGCGACACCTTGGGGAAATTTTCAAGGGTTGCGTTCGAGGATGGTTGATAGCTGCAGAATGAGGTGCATGTTGCGAGGGCAGCGACTTCGAGAAGGAGGTAAGCTGTTGACAATAACGGCATATCTGGGCAATGTGGTTGTTGAAAAAGAAGCTGGAGTCGATCGTTTGAGTCAAAAGACAAGGTGGTATTCGATACAGATAGGAGATGAAATGGGGTATTTATAATTCTTTTAAGAGCTGCTTTGCCAACTGCCGATTGTCATACACGTCATTTGAAAGTTAAGTGAGCTTGTAACGGCGACGATTGCCGAAACTCTATTCGTACTCCACCGCGAACTCTAATCGCCGTAGTGATATCTATCTCAGCTCGTGTCTCTGCTCGACTGCAGGGAGTTCAACGGGGTTCTGAGTACTCGGCAATTCGTGAAGTGGCGGTGGTGATGTTGAATTTACGGGAGTTCTGTCGATTGGTGTCTTGTAACCGGCAAGCTGGGAATGGTCTCCCATAGGTGTGCTGTGACTAGCCATCGCCTCATCAGGTTTAGTAGGAATGCCACTGTTGCGTCTCTTACGTCGCCAGAGAAAGAATCCTAACAGCGCGAAGGCAAGAACGCCTAGTACGGCTCCTATTGCGATACCTGCAATCGCACCGCTCGAGAGGCTGCTAGAACCTGAATCGGAGGACGAGGACAAAGCGGAGTCTGTGGCTGCTTCGCTGGACGAATCTGTTGTCGTCCCTGCGTCACGTGTTGACTCGGGAGGGGGCTTGATATTGGTGAGCCATCAAGTTTGATATCCAAGTGCTGGAGGCAGACTTACGTTTGTGAAAACAGTGCTGTAGGCATCATCGTTAACGTTTTTGACACTGGTCATCAGCCAGCGCTGCCTTTTTTGGTATCCGTCAAGATTTGGGCTCATAAAGACGGCGGCACCAGGAATCACATCGAGATGATACTTGGTGCCATTTGCGACGTTTGTGAATAAATACGTTTCAGTCTTATTCGTCCCCCATAGAGACACATCCCATTGTTGCGACTCGGTTCCATCACTGTCGGTTAAACAGGCGCGTGTGCGTCGATTCTCGACCGATTCCCAATCTCGATAACATACAGCGAACTGTTTCCGTGTAGTCGTTTCGGAGCAGCGAAGGGAGTATCGGCCTGGTTTGTTACCGATGGGTTGCTGGGAGCTTTGTTAGAAAACTTGGACATGATATTGTGTCTTTGTGCATGGAACGTACAAATTGCCAGTATGTTTTCCTGTTGGCAACGGAAAAGACACGAAACCCATCCTCCCCACTATCCTCCTTTTGTGTTTGTAGCATGCTTTTGAAGTCTCCATCGTAATCGTCGACGTTCTCTTCGGTCAGATGGTACCAGACATTGGGGTCGATGTCGGTCGCCTTTTTTAGATGGTCAAAGTCGGACATGATGACAGCTTTTGGGATATTTTCGTGTTCTGTAAATTTGAGTGACTAGTCGATGATCGTAGAGAGATGCTCACGGAGAGCTTAGAAATTGTGGAAAACAAATGGGGGCCCGACTCCTTTTGCTTATTATTTTTATGGTCCGACTTTAAGATCAACATCTGCTTCGCCCCCAATGCTGACATGCTAGGATCTTTAGGTAATGATCTCCAATTATTTAATGAGACTCAGTAATAGTCACGCACTCTAAGAAAAGAGGCTCGGTCCAAGAGCTTGGTAATCTAAAGACGTACAGTGCTATCTAGTCTAACAAATAAATCGAGATCCGTCTAAGCGATATTGAAGCATAAAGTTAAAGTTCACAGCGGTAATGATCACACCACTATAAGCTAGCCGCCGTTATCCCTGCTGAGTCAGATGAGATCATAAGGCCGAAAATAAATCAGGGAGCAGTCCGATCAGTCCAATAAGAGGGCTGGGCTATTGTGATAATTCTTGTGAGGCACGCACAGAAGATGGCGAATAAGGATGATTCAAGCTTCTAATCCCTGTCTGATGGCTGAACTTGAGACACTGTTCTACAACTTTCAGAGGTGGAATATTGGGAAGGATGCAAATCCCTGGATGAAGCTGAAAGAGTTGCACACCACATTATCTACAATCAAGACCTGCGATAATGTTATTTAATTCTGCCAAGCCCATTTCCAGTTTCTTATTGACGCGGTCCCACACACTCGAAATGAAGGCCTATCTACGGTCCAACATTATTGTTCTTCTCCTTGTGTATCTGAACACAGTCGCTGCCAGGCGTGGCGGAGGTTCCTGGGGAGGTTCTGGTGGAGGCTCCAGTGGTGGTGGTTCCAGTGGCGGGGGCGGATCTGGAGGTGGCAGTGGAGGTGGCAGTGGAGGCGGTACAGCCGATAATCCTCCCCCAGGCTTTAATCCATGGTCTTACCAGAATAATGGTATCTTTGATGAGAGCGACACCGGCTGGAAATGCGACCCGAAATCCTGTGGATGTCAGCAATTGACTGAACGAGAAATTGTTTATGGTATCCCGGGGCTCTACTACAATGGCACCTTGACAATACAGCACCACATCACAAATAGCTCGGCGTGGCTAGACAAGGGCCCCGGAGCCTGTGGTATGGCTGATGATGAGTCAAACACGTACAAATACCCAGCTCTCTTCTTGGTCGCCCCAACAGGAAACAAAACAGATGCAAACCCTTTCCATTGGAGACTATTAGGGTTCCAACCAGCCGACCAGACTCTGGGGGCCACCGGGCCCTACATTGACATTTATCAACGATGGGTACACCTTAGATCGAGCGATTTCGTCGTGTCTGGAACGCCATACGGTGGCACCTATTTTTATGATACCTCCATAGGACGCTATACGCTTTCAGATGCCACAGACCGTCATAGAAATACCACTCCCTACTGGTCGACCAAAATCACCAATTCCGACATTGAGAATATTTCTGCCCGTGCCGTCTACAAGACAAAACCACCTCTGCTTGACTTGGATCCGGACACTGACAGAGTTGAGCCCGCCTCGAGCCAGTACATAACCTTTAGTGATGTATGCGCTTGGAACTCTGAACTTCCATCCTCCGACGAATACAAAACACTCCAACGCAGTAACTTTTCCAGCAATGACCATATCAACACGACGACGCCTACGGTTTGGCTAGAGCCTGGTGCAGTGGCTGAAATGAAGGGCATCGGCGCCTCAAAGATGACTTTTACTCTTCAATCGAGTCTTGATAGAGTAATGCCCTGGATGAATCTACGACAGGCATATTGCGGGGACGGTTACAAAGAAGGCACGCAAGATTACACGATTGACGATCCATTTGAACTCGGATACTTCCAATACCTGACGAATAACGACGAGTTAAACGTTTGGAGACTCGACATGTCCTTCAGTCTTTCCTTTGAAGGAAGCCTTGTGCGTGAGAATAGTACACGCATAAATGGAACAGGCAAAGACGGTTTGGTGTTTGATGCCACATATGAGACTCCTCCGCCGGATAATACATTGCCTTCGGAACATGATGGCTCGTCTAGTGGCTCGGGTAGTGACTCGGGTACGGCAAGTCTGTTGCTACAGAGCTCTAGTACTTTTGTCACAATCGTCAGCAGCTCTACGGTGTTATTGTTCTTGTTGGTTGGTTTGATGTGAGATACCGTGCTTACATAGTCAGACCAGTGAAAGAATACCCGCCTGCTTCTATCGCAAGTTATTGCATGTTGCACAATATCTACCACATGGAAGCAAGTGTGAAAAGCCCACCTTCTGTCCATTTTCTAGCTTGCGAGTCTTCATGTTGAGGCTTCGTCCCATTGAGTATGCGCTGAGTCAATTGACGCTAGTAGCGTGACCTTTGAGGTTTTTAACGATTGTCGGAAGCAGGGTACCATTTTAGTTTAGCTTGCGATGTGAGCCATTCTTACTCGGAAAGCATAACAAAGGTAACTCCACGCTTGTTCTGAAAGTATCCAATCATGTACATTGATCTTGTTAGTTTACTAATCGTCTGATTGATAGAAGGTCTAACCGCCTTACTGGAATTTAGATGATTTTGATGACGTGGAACATCTCGCAAGGCACATGCATATAAGGACAGAGAAAACGTTGAGGTTTTGATGTAGTATGATATGACGAAAGCAACATCTGCCGAACTTGAAGACTGGAACCCCTCCACCATCGCAAACCATTACCGAATAGGGTTTTATTGTGACTTGACGTACGGAAGATCTACAGAACCTCGGTAAGTTTTCACGAATTAATCATGGAAGTTGAGT
The DNA here is from genome assembly GCF_050947815.1 of Fusarium sambucinum. NCBI lineage: Eukaryota > Fungi > Ascomycota > Sordariomycetes > Hypocreales > Nectriaceae > Fusarium > Fusarium sambucinum. The sequence goes on from NC_139292.1 coordinate 545,049, forward strand.
TTAGTAACACGTGTGAAGGCTAGTAGCCAGATGGACAATTGTTAAACTGAACGACAGTTTGACAAGAGCATGCCCCACGAATAATTATATAAAACCTATGCCCGTCTTGCTCGGTGAAACATTCCAGCTCCTTTAAACTTCAACGATCTGACTCAAGCGAAATGACTTCCCGATCTGCAACCACTCTATGTGAGCCTAGCTCCTCATACCTTGAGTCAAGCTCCGCTATAACCTCAACCCCGAGGTCCAACCCAAAAGACTCCATGAAGTCCACCTGGCGTCATACCGATCGAAGAAACTGGACAACATCGCACTGGTTCTTCGAATATTTAGGCATTCACCACGTCTCCTTGGATAAGGACGTACCTGTACATCAGAAAGGAGATAAAGTGCCCTACACACCAGAGTGGCAGTTACATCGTTGGGTTCTTGTACATTCACTGATTCCGATGGCCATACATCACCTCTTTGTGAGATATACTGGTCAAAATCTCACCCCGATGCAAGCCTTTGTCTTTTACACACTTGCTTTCAAGGTCGCCGCCGTCCACGAACTCCATGCTTTGCGTCGCGTCGGACATCTGACGGGGTTTTTGGACGGCGATGTACATGCAAGGGATGGAGTACCCGATGTTGGAGTGACAAAAGTTATGAAGAGCCTCATTGCCACCTCGAGCTTCCGCCCAGTCTTTACGGTATTCCTCGCCTACCGTACCGCCCAATCACCCTCGAGTATGAATTGGCTGTGGCTACCATTGGAGATTGGTTTATACGGTATCGTACTGGACTTTTGGTTCTACTGGTACCACAGACTTATGCATGAGGTCGGTGGTCTATGGAAATATCATCGCACCCATCACTTGACCAAGCACCCGAACCCACTCCTGACACTATACGCCGATTTCGAACAAGAGGTTTTCGATATCGCCGTCATCCCGCTCATGACCTATTTCTCTCTGAAGATGTTAGGATGTCCAATGGGTTTTTATGAGTGGTGGATATGCCACCAGTATGTTATGTTTACAGAGCTGTCCGGTCATAGTGGCCTACGCGTGTGCTCTTCACCTCCTAGCACACTTACCTGGCTTTTGCGCATATTTGATGCTGAGCTTCTTATTGAGGATCATGATCTTCATCACCGCAAGGGTTGGAAGACAAGCGGCAATTATGGAAAACAAACTCGGTTGTGGGATAAGGTTTTTGGAACTTGTATTGACCGGATTGAGTTGCAGAGGGAGAACTTGGACTGGGAAACGCCTGTCGACCTGCCGATATTTTAACAGACAATTTTTCTCCAGATAATAGTTATGTCTGATCGGGGAATTGAGGGGGGATATCCAAGGGTTTTGTAATTATATGGCATTCAAACATCGCTACTTTGTCAATGTTGTGCTTGCGCGGGAGACACTTTATCTTGAAGTATGGGCACATACATGCCTGAGGAGATACATAGATAGTAATCTAGGCTAGCCTATGGCAAACGGCCCATTGACAAGTAAAAAGACATTCTTCAGTTCAAGCCCTAATCCCTTTCTTCCTGTTCCACAGTCGTGATCTTGTCACCTGGCTCTAGAACACCCTTGCGCATGACATCATGCACAGAGATGTCTATGTTAGAATGTTTGACGCCCTCGAAAATGATGTCGATCTCCTCCAGTGTCTTCTTCTCAGTGGACGGGAAGTAGAAGTACATGATGGGCAACTCAAACGCCAGGTTCCACATGGCGGTGATAAGATAGAAACCCCAACTAGACCATTCCATAGCATATGGAATAGCAAAAGTGTTGAGGAATGCGGTAGCGTAGACGACTCCGCTGTAGAAACCCAGACCATTACCTCGCATAGAGTAAGAAAGTACTTCAACTGGATACAAGGTCGCTAGAGGAGTCCACACAAAAGAGTATGTGCCGTAGAAGAGGAAAATTAAAGCAACCTGAGCTGCTGATGTTGACGTGGTGGGGCTGTTGCCGTATAGTTTTGTGAGAACGGCGATGATGATAAGCATGAACGAGATGATGGTCGTTGAACAAACTACATGAAGAAGTCAACTGGTTAGCGGGCATACTGACCAAGGGATGAATATACTTACGGAAACTCTTACGCCGTCCGATTGGATCAGCCAAGACTGCACCAGCACCTGCACAGAACAGGTTGAAGGCGCTCAAACCGATGTTGATTCCTAATTGGGTTTGTGTCTCTTTGATACCAATTGACGTGAGGACATCGCCGAGATAATATGAAACAATGTTGTTACCGCTTACTTGGCAGAAGACTGAAGAAGATACACGTCAGAATATTAAACACAGGATATATGTTCGAAATCATTGTAAGACTTACAGGCAACGGCAGCAGTGACACCTAGTCGCCATCTGTTTGATCTGGTCTTGTAGAGTGCGGCAAAGTTTGTCTTCTGTACTGTCTTCTCATATTCAAGGGTTTGGCAGATCTCATCATACTCGATAAGAACAACAGGGGAGTTTGTATCACCATCACCGTGATACTTGACAAGAATATCGCGTGCCTCCTCATGGCGGTCTTGGTAAACTAGCCATCTTGGGCTCTCTGGCAGAAAAGGCAGAGGGAGGATGCAGCAGATGGAGGGGATCAATTGCAGCTAGACGTGTAAACTTAGTACCAGTGCAGTATTAGAGTACTAGTCATAGTTACGTACCAGAGATGGAACTCGCCAAGACCAAGTTGAGTCAATGAACTGACTTCCGTATGTAATTCCGGCGGCCATCAAACTACCGACGTACCAGGAGGTACCGTATAGACCAGTAAGCATAGTACGATGCTTAGGATGAGCAACCTCAGAGATATACCTGTGATGAAAGATTTAGCAACTTGCGTGACATTAATTGGAGAGACATAAGCATACGCTGGAGCTGCCGTGGCACCAGTGGTGACAGAAAACCCCACAAGCAGTCTACCAATGCAAAACATGGCCTCGTGTACAGCTGCGCTCTGGATCACTGCGCCGACTATGGCGATGATGGAAGTAATTGCCATACCCCATTTTCGGCCATATTTATCGCTGATAGGGCCGGCGAAAGGCATGGCAAGTACAGAACCTGCAAAGACGATGGCGACATTGAGGGCAATGAGATGAGTGTTTAGATTAAAGTACTCGGTATATGAGGGCAAGATTTGCAGGCCGTTCTAAAGTCACGTCAGGTAAGATTAGCAGAGTCATGAGTTTCACAGTAAAGGTTACGCACCATCATGGATGAATCATATCCGATTGTGGCTGAATTGGCCGTAGCGACAAAACAACATATAGCTAAGAGATATGTGCCGCGGCCATCACGTTTGGTCGGCTCCGTAGAGAGGTTTGGAGTTGCAGAAGACATGGTGTATCCGATCCAGTGAAATAGTTACGTTGCGTCACTGTCACGAAGAAAGTTCACCGTTGGAGGAAGCACAGATTGAACTGGGTTGCATCAACTGGACCAAAATGCTGGGAATTCTGGGTCTATTAAACAGCCCATCGGATCTTTGGACTAACCCATTCCATCGGTCTCGGGTATGGTTGCAATCTTTCGACTGTTTTACGCCAAGGATGCTCATCCTTACACGAGTTGTTCCCTTTCCGCTTTCTTACACTCTTGTTCCCTTGGGGCGGGACCCAATCAACCATGATCTCAAAGCCAACTGTCGGCCAAGATACGGCTAAAGCTAGGCTTCACTGTCATATTTGAATCCTATCTCCATTAGTGGGAAAAGAAGAAATGCGATATTAATCCTATAGGCTAAGCTGCGAGCTGTGGAGCTGTCTTTAAAGCAAGGATTTGATAAGGTGGCTGGGATGGGTGCATATCATAGGTTCAACGTTAACTATCAATTGATATTCCTAACTTAATGACCCGGACATTGGATCAAGGACAAAGATACCCCGTCGATTGACTCCTAGCTCGGTCCATAACGTGCTTAGTGATATGAACTATCCTGTTCCCAGTATCGTGCTCCCCATCCCCCCCGGGGCCCCTCGACTTATGTGGGTAAGTCTCGAATCGCGGAAGGCAACCCAATCGGAATCACTAGATATGGCCCCGCTGTGGCTCTGTTCAACTTCTTTTAGGAACTCCAGGTCTGCGGGATTAAAAGTAAAGGTCGGTTCGGCCAACTATTATTCTGTCCAGTTTATTCAGGTGTTTCGTCACCCTCTAACAGAGAAGCCATTCTCATCGTAGCTGAAACTAAACAACCTGAATAACTATCGTAACTTAATCTGCCATAATAAAAGCAACTCGCGGTTCGTGAAGCGCTTTATTAGGGTTCAGAGGTTATCTTTAGGATGGAAATACCCACAAGTTTATGTGCAAGCTGTAGGCCCGAATAACCAATGAGTGACTTATCTCTCGCCTCTATCACCCGCATCCACTATACGGATATCCTCGGGTTGAACGCCGAACGTTAGGTGGGTCATAATGAAGTTGGGGACAACGCCAAGCGAGCTACCGACTGGGAACAGCCCAGTAGTCACTGTAGAAGGCTAGGTAGGATCATCCGTGAATTTGCCATAGTTTACCCTCCTCGCTTCGAGGCTCTGTGTCGTCTTACCCCAGGTGTAGTTTAGCTCAGCCCTCAACTGGCCAAAGTGATAAGTACTATCTTTCCATTTGTTCCATGGTGTGACTGCTTAAACTTTTACATCAGCAAAAGAAAATGGAGTCCTCTGTCTCTAAGCATGAGCTGGTTGCAAAACTGACACTTGAAGAAAAGGTGTCGTTGCTTGCCGGAGCTGACATATGGCACACTCAAGAAATCGCTAGGCTTGGGATTGGGTCAATCAAGGTAGGCATAGATAAACAGATTTATTACGAGTGTCATACTAACAATCATTTACAAGACAACGGATGGTCCATCTGGCGCTCGAGGTAAATTCGTTGCTGATGGAGCCAAAGCTGCTTTTGTCCCTGGCCCTGTTTGCCAGGCCGCTACATGGTCCAAATCACATATGAGAGATCTAGGTCGTCTTCTCTGCAAAGAGGCAAAGACAAAATCTGCACACGTCTTACTGGCTCCTACCATTTGTTGCGCACGGAACCCATTGGGCGGTCGCAATTTCGAGTGCTTTGGTGAAGATCCTTTCCTCAGCGGTTGTCTTGCGATTGAGTATATACAAGGAGTTCAAGAGACGGGTGAAGTAGCTGCCACCCCCAAACACTTGTAAGTGATATTCCACGGTCTCAACTGTATCAGTATCAGAACCAATGTATTCCAGCGTGGCAAATGAGCAGGAATATGAAAGATTCAGCATCGACGCCAAGATCTCAGAGAAAGCCCTGCGAGAGATCTATCTGCGTCCATTTGAAATGGTCGTTCGAGGTCCATCACCTCCAGAATGTCTAATGACATCCTACAATTCTGTTAATGGTTATCACGCAGACATGAGTCAATATCTACTCGTCGATGTTCTTCGAAAGGAATGGGGCTTCAAAGGTCTAGTTATGAGCGATTGGGGCGGCACAAATTCCACGCTTGAAAGCCTTCTAGTCGGCCTGGATCTTGAAATGCCGGGGCCACCAGAAAGACGAGGCAAGACGCTTCTGCAACTTGCGCAAAAAACCCCACCAAACCCGAATCTTCTTGAAGCGATAGATGTATCTTGTTCTCGCATTCTAAACTTGGCGGAGAAACACGGTCTTACTGGACTGACGCCCGAAGCTGCGCGTCTCACTAGAGAATCTTCAGAGACTTCTTCGACGAGCACGGAAGATATAAAGCTGATGCGAGATATTGCAGCCAATGGTATTGTTTTGTTGAAGAACACAAAGTCCACTCTACCTCTCAGCGCTAAGGTATTGGACGGAAAACAGGTTGCTTTTATTGGCCCCAATTCTTTCGTTGGTACACCAGGAGGAGGCGGTTCTGCCAGCATGAACCCTCAATATCTGAGTCATCCCATGAAATCTTTCAAAGCAGCTGCCTCGGATCTCGGATTCGATGTCTCTGTGAAACACGCTTTGGGTGCAAACGGGCGAAAATGGTTGCCTTTGTTTTCTAAGACACAATGGTCTGCCGCCGGTCTCGTTGATGATGGTAACACTAGTGGAAAGACACTCTTGCGCGTCGATTATTTTGCCTCTCAGGATCTCACGGGACTAGTTCAAGAGACACAACTACGCGATGATTCAACCGTCGATATGTCTGACAGCGCACCCTTAGCCTTCCAGGTCGACCCTGTACCGCCATACTCATATCGCATAACTTCTATTCTCACACCATCTACGAGTGGACTGCACTCTTTCAGTATCTCTAGCGTTGGCGATGCGACCCTTCACGTTGATGGCGAGCTTGTTATTGACAACCGTAGCTGGACACAGCCTGGAGAAACCTTTTACGCATTTGGTAGCGCTGAGGTTATTGGCAAGAAGACTCTCGAAGCGGGTAAAGAATACAAAGTTTTGGCAGAGGGATGGGTACGAAAAGAACCTCGGCCTGACGCAGGCTTCTCAGCGGAGGCCAACCACGTCTTTGCAGCTCACCCATCAATTCGCCTTGGTTACCAGGAACAGCTTCCTGGCGATGAAGCTCTCATCACTGAAGCTGTTGATCTGGCGAACGAGAGCGAGGCTGTAGTTGTTGTGTTGGGACTCAGCGATGAGTGGGAGAGCGAAGGATATGATCGCCAATCCATGAAATTACCAGGGAAACAAGATGAACTCGTCCAAGCTCTTGTACAAAGAGTCAGCCGACCCGAAAAGCTCATCTTTGTTAACCAATCCGGTTCACCTGTAGAATTTCCCTGGATCGATGACATATCGACTATGTTGCAGGCGTGGTATGGTGGTCAAGAAGCTGGTAACGCTCTGGCGGATGTGCTTCTTGGAACTGTCAACCCTTCTGGCAGGTTGCCTATAACTTGGCCCAAACGCTACGCTGACCTTCCTTTCGCATCTGATCCAGAATCATGGCCAGGTGTCGATGGAACTGTTACATACAAAGAGGAACATCATGTCGGTTATCGTTGGTATTGCCAGAACCGGCCAGTATCGCCGCAGTGGTGGTTTGGATATGGCCTGAGTTATACGCAATTCACCTCTAACATCACAGCAGTCGATGATAAGAAGAGCGAGTGGAAGGTCCAAGTCTCAGTCACAAACAAGGGAACTCTCTCAGGTGCTGAAGTTGTTCAAGTGTATTTCTGGCCTCTTCATCGGAAACAAGACCTGATGTTAGTTGGTTTTGAAAAGACTGAGATTCTCGAGCCAGGGCAGAGTGTCCAAGTGGAGGTGCATGTTAAGAAACGTGATGCAGCACGCTGGTTAAGGAATAAGTGGCGGCTTGAGTCAAACGAATATGCCTTTGGCATTGATATGGGTGGGGACAAATCGCCTTGGGCAATCAGCCATTCAGAGTTAACGTGGGAAGCATAAAGGATAGAATGATATATACTGTAAGGAATAATTTGCTAGATTTATCTTCGGAAAACGGCTATCTAAACCATTATAAGGTAGAGATATATATTCCAATAAACAATAGAGTTCTTGTTAAATCCACTTTAGTCTTATTTCTTAAGTCTTTAGGGTAAGTTAAAGACATAAACAACCAGCACGCTCGGATATTTCTTCTTTTCCAGATTTGGCATAGACTATAAAAATAGTCTATGACGTATAATAATGCTCGTTTAAACTAAGTCACGAGATCCACAAGCTGTCGAAATCAAATGGAAACATTATTGAAGATGTCCTCCCTTACCTTCGCATAGATTAGAAGGTAGCTTTACCATTCAAATCTTAAGCTGTCATCGCAATTCCAGCCAATCAAATACTCCCTGGCACGAGACGGTTCTCGAGTCTCGGCAATACGTCACAGGCACTAGATTCCGCATTAATCTAGAGAGATGACGATCGACTACAATGACATTACGCATAGATAAATGTCGGCTGTTGATTAGTTGATACGCCCAACAAAGTTTCCTCGTGTTTTACCTTCATTCGTATAATGTCCTCGGAAAATTCATAACTCATCGGACCCCGACTGAGACAGCATTATATACGTCATTTACATACCGACAAAAGTTCGATAGTAACCCGAGATGCCATTTTTATATGACATCATTAATCAAATCCAGACTCGGGCCAAAGTTAACCCGTTCTGGTCAAGCTGGATTTCAATCTATTTTTGTCCCGGTCCCTTGATCTGGACCTGAAGGGCCAGCCTGGACCCTTCTAGAATCCTGCAGCGAACATATACCATTTCGTTTAATTCAATTGAGCTGCTGAAAGTAGTCTGCATTGAGCAATGGCCTCGCACCCAACAAAACTGCTGTGGGACACCCCTGGGAAGCCGAGTTCCGTTCGGCACGTAGAATACGAGGTCTGGGGCATCGTGACGCTCATTGTTCCCCACAAACAACAACACTTTGAGGGTGGATCTGCTAGTGATCGACAAATGAGGCAATGAACGGATGTTTCGGTGATGGCGGCCTCACTACATAATGACGATGTGATACCCTCTTTGGACCTTCTATCATTATCTTATACCACTCAATCTCTCAACAACACTTTTACCAAACCACTACAAACATATTCTTCCTTTACCACATCAACAACATGAAGTTCTTCACCACCGCTCTTGTCTCCGCCGCTGCCGTCTCGGCCTCTTCTGTCTTTGAGGTCAAGGACTTCTCTGCCGGCTGCATTCCTCACAGCTCTCAGTGCCGGTTAGTTTCTTTACCTCGATACTCTCACAAATTTCTCTAACATTCTCTCAGATATGCTTTCCACGTTATCCAGCCCGGCACCATGGAGACATGGAAGAACCCTGTCCACTGCGTTGCCCTGGTTCAGTCCAACGACGGTCTCCTGCCCAACGTCAAGGAGGCTGCGTGCGACGAGTCATCCCGAACCTTCGATATTACCCGTGGCAAGAAGGGTCTGACCTTCACCGTCTCTCAGCCCGTTACTCCCTCCAGCAACCAGACTGGCAAGCACTTCATTCCCAACAAGGAGCTCTGGGTTTCTAAGCAGCCCAACGCCGAGGTCCAGGCCTACAAGGGCCCTAAGAAGTTTAGCCTTAACTATTAAATTAGTGTTTTAGGGGATTGCAAGCGCGTTATACCATTGTATCATCAATAGACTCATAGAATACCTTTGAAACAATCAACCTTTTAAATATTATATTGTTGCCGCGTGAATGAGAACACTTTCTTCTTTTAACAGCTGACTTTTTTGGAATCATCAATTAGTATTTACCATTTGCGGGATCTTGGCTGAGAAGAGTAACCTGTAATCGAAGCGACCATTCGTAGCTGTTAATACCCATAGGTTATGACACTTATATACGTTCTTGTTCGATGTGTTTGTATGTACTGGCTTCTCTATTACTTGCATATATAATGAAACGTATACATTAGATGGCACTTATATACTTCTTCTGTATATAAAAGTAGTTTAAATATTAAGGTGGATACGATTGTATGCCGAATTATTAAAGCATAGAATGGTGGGATTAGACACATTAGATCTATGAGAATTTATTAACTATACTATTGTGAAAAATCTATCTAATAATTGAATGAAAATTTGGTCACCCTCGTCACATCCAAGTTACCTCAGATCACTGCTTGCACAGTTTACCAGTGTTCAGATCATAATCCCAGGCATCACTCCCCACTCCAGAAAGAACCCACAGGCTGTTAGTAGGGTCATACTTGTTCTTAACCTGCACCAACTGATCGTAATAGCGTCCATAGAAATCCTTCTTGAAATTGGAGATGAAAGGGTTTCCCTCATTCATATAGGAGCCTGTCTCAGGAGCCCACTCCCGCCACAAACTCTCAGTACCTTCCTCAAGCTGTTCCGCGGCATCTTTCAACATGTCCTGCGGCGCAAGAGATTTGTTGAACTTTGCGCCATAGCTCATGACGTGGAGGTAGCTGGAGCGCCACGCTGGGAGAAGAGAGCCGCGCATACTCTTATCGACCTTGGCAGGTCCAGGTCCTCCTTGAAGACCAATTACAACAAGTCCATGGCTAAGAAGACGTTTCGCATAGCCAACGAGCTTGTCCTGACTTAGGTCTGATAGCTCTGGGCGTCCGAGAAGACGGCTGGAGATCATCGACATGGCACCAGCTGTATGGGAGCCCCCAGCATTCATATCGTTGAAAAAAGATAAATAGCTGGACTCAGAAAGCTCGCTAGGAACAACAGTGATGAGACTGTTGTTTCGTCCTCCACTGACAGTCAAGAGACGATTCATGGTTGAGTTGATGAGATTTCGAACAGCTGATGGTGATTTGTTGTAAGCGTAAAAGCCCTGGCTAATGGTCACACCGGTCTTGGGGCTGCCTGAAAGAATTGTTGCACCAGCCAAACCCACGTCCATGAGAGAAGGATGATCTTGCAGAAGAGCAGCCAGCGCTTTGAAGCTGGCTTCAACAGCAATAGAACTGTTGCTAGCAAGGCTAACAGAGAAGCCGGCATTGACGACTCTGGGTGCAGCATGAGTCTTGATAACGTATTCTGTCACGATACCGTACTGGCCTGCGCCACCGCCGCGAATTGCCCACAAGAGATCCTGGTTTTGGGTGGCATCGGCTACGATGATCTGACCCTCGGATGTGATGACTCGAACTTGGTAGATGTTGTCGGCTGCAAGACCGAAAGTACTGGACAACGGACCATGGCCTCCTCCTTGGATGTGGCCACCAAGACCGACGGTGCCGTCGTTGCCGCTCACGATAACACGGCCGTATTTCAGAGCGTGGCCAACGGCTTCGAAATAGTTGAGACCGCTTCCTGCAATCAAGACAGTATCTGTCTTATTCGATCCCGGTATCTTCCAATCTCGCACAAGCTTTTTATTCTTCAAGTTATGAGTCCAGATAGATAGAGAATGAGCACCAGCAGATCTATTCTCGCATGTTAGTCTCTGAAGTGGTTGGTAATTACTTTCAAACTTACCGTCCAAACAAATCATGACCAGTTCCCTTTACCACAATACGCATGTTTCTCTGGGATGCCCAGCGAGTAGCCATGGCGATTTGTTCATCGCTGGTGGCATTGACAACATGGTTCGGATATCCACCCAGATGGCATCCACGGGCCTCGTTATAACCATCGGCACCGGGTGGTAAACACGAGTTGTTCGCATATAGTGGAGAAGCAATTGACTCGGGTAGATCAGCATGAAAGGTGGCGGCAGTCCAGTTGCCCTCGACGGTGCGGCAAGATAAGGGCGAGTCTAGAGGGTTACCCTCATAGCATGAAGAAGCGGCTGGATGGGTTTTGAGTAGTGCGCCGCTGATAGTTCGATTAAGTTCTCCCCATTCTTCGACAGAAGGCCACTTCTGATCAAATGGGGAGAGTTTGCAGGCTGGGGATACTGAGGCTAGGACCGAGCCTGCGAAAGCGAAAGCGTAAAGCAGCATCATGTTGAGGACTGTGTTGTCGAATGGATGATACGATGTTGTGAAGAGGAGTGTCCAAACCTTATATATAGTCATTGAAGGAGAGAATAAGTGATTGACTTGACGTCACATCGTTTCTTTGCATTAAAATTCTCCGTTGAAAGGGCATAGGGGACAAACAGTTTAGTGTAACCCGTTGTTTGATATACGCGTATAGCTCAATCCCACCTTATACCCACATCGCACTTTATCTCGTCTCTTTTTCGTCTCAAGGGACTATGAACGCACTTTCTGATTAGTTGCCCATCACAGCCACGGCATCTCCGGACAGATTTACTTGGTTTAATCACACCAAGATATAGAGACGCGTCAGTTATGGTCCACTTGATTGAGGTCCAGGCGTTAGCGGTGAAATTAGGCGGGTTTCAAGCTGGTCTAGTTTGAAGCGAATGCGTAAAAGATTCGATTGGTCAATGAGTAGCTTCCGGCAAATGCGACTTTTCGCATTATCTCGTATTATTAAAAACCCCGAGATAGTTAAGAAGCCTGACCGGAGCGGACTTATTCGCAATGGATGACTAACTACACGCTGGTAATTAATGGTCACAATGAGATATCGCACCCATGCTCATGGCATCGGTATTATGCTTTAGGGTATTTTCAGGTGTTTTGAACTACAGGTGAAGAGCAACGATTAATATATTAACCACCATGTTTAACTCACCATTCACAAGTGTCTGTAACATAATATAATGGATTTCTTTGGTTTAACTCCTTGATCCTGATATCAAGCCAGCGCGATGCCACTCCATCTACTCGTCGGCAGTCCCCCATGGTAAGATCATTAGAATGAACTTCGATTGCAATGTGACCCCGCGCCCCAAAAACGAAACGACGTCTGAGGCGAGAAAGCCTTGTCAATTAATCTTAACCACATCCACTTCAAAATCGTTGGGCCCGTCTACCCACGACGTGAGTACAGGCAGAGGACCGACGGCCAGTATAACCCACTCCAAGATCGTTCTAATCTGCCCATCTAATACTACTTAGTACTACTAGTATTTATACTTGTTGTTTCCTAAATATCTTTGATTCCAATCTCTCCATTTTCCTTAACCTGACAGCATGACATAAGTTCCAGATAAACACATAACCCATTACCCCCGCTACCAATACTGCAACAGCCGCGGCAGGTCCAACAATAGCCAGCACAGTAAAGCACATGGACACGCCCTGAAACGCATCGCTCTCTTGTAGCCTCGTAGTAGCTAGTCCGACCTGCATTGCGGCCAAGATGAGTGCAAAATAAACAGTAGCCACCGTAATTGGCGCCACCATCTGGTTGAAGAAATTGCGATAACTCGAGTATGGGTTCAGATATCCATTGACGAATGCGTGCACACCCCCGGTACGGGATCGAAAACGCCATATCCATTGAATCCGGTTAAGGCGAAGATTGCCGTATTTGAATCGTGGATTGACATCAAAACCTTGTGCTTCAAGGTGACTGGTAAAAGAAGAAACGAAGGCTGTCCAGCGCTCCCAGGTGATGGATTCCGAAAGGATGCCCTCTGCTTGTGCAACCTTCCAGTCGGATTTGTCCTGGATGAGCCACGTATACGACTGAAGCACACCGGCAGCCGTCTCCCATAGACTGACGTTGCCACAGCACAGATAACGATCCCAAAATCCATACGACAGTAGATAATCTGGGCACGGTTTGACAAAGATCCGAGAGTCATCCCACAATAGGTGAAGGTCAGCCTGTTCTGAGCACACAATCTTCCGACCATACATGGGGTGTTGATGTAAAGGCCGTCCAGGCATCGGTTTCCCGACCATCCAGAGGTGGTCATGGATCTCGTTCAGCCTGGACACGTCCAGCTGGGCTTGTAGGTATGTTTCGACACCATATTCGAAATTGAGTCTATGGAGCTTTCCTTTCTTTGCGTAAACGGCTGGTAGAATGAGGGTGTCTGCGTTAGACTCTTCGAACGAACTCGTAGCTTTGGGGATGTGAAAGAGTGATACGGATGCATCGAATGGGACGGGTCTAATATCACTCAGAGTTTGTTGACGAGAGACGTCGTGCATTGTGAGCTAATAAAGAGCGGCCAGTTGTTGGCGTTCAATGCTCGAAAATACAAGATGGCGGGACAAGAATAAGAATAAGCGCACGGCCAGCCATAAGACCGGGAGCAGCAGACAAGACAACTGACGTCAGAACAGCCCTTGTCTGTTCATGGGAACTGAGGTAACTAGTCTAACTTGATACCGTTATTTGAGCCGCTCTGTAGGGCTCTCCAGAGTATTAGGAAATAAATGGGAGGGCTGCTTCTCGATACTGTACTAGGTACTACGCAGTAAAAAGTCCTGTTTGTCACAGGCCATGCATGATTGACGGATCAAGAATTGAATCTTGGTGCGTGAGACGAAGCAAGATGATGTCACTGTGCTGCTTAAAGGTTCCAGACTAACGGTATTCTGTCTGGCTGATTTGAAAAGTGCTGGGGCAGGGGTCATGTTCAGCACTTCAAATGGCTGGAAGCATATGTGTTGGTGATGTGACCAGCTGTGCCGCAGGGACAAGGGTGGCATCCTAAGGCTCAGTGACGACCACGAATCTGCAATGCATGCTTACCCATTGATTGCCCAATTCAGTCAACAGATTCGATACATTAGAAAGGTGGCATTTCTTTTCACGTTGGTGAGCTCCACCTCTTCATATTCATCATGGCCGTCATAAGTACTCTCGAGGCCAAGGCCCGCGCCAAAGACGAGGCGCACAGAAAAAAACTCCAAGAAGAGGTTGAGCGACGCAAAGCCCAGGAGCAGGACAAAAGTAAAGGCGAAAACGTGTGGTTCTCTCGTCGGATCAAAGACGGTCATTTATATCACTGGGCGCTGTTTGTCTACGGCAAGAAATACGAACTGAGGCTTCCGTCACGGCAGGATTTCAAGAAGCTACCAAATGGACATTTTGTCGGGTCTATAATCCCTTCGATCAATTATGAGAGCAATATTGCGCCTTGGTCGATGCAAGACGAGATGATGCGGCTTCGACAGGAAAGCCTTGACAACGAGGGCAAGCCTTATGCTCAGGACTACTATATCTGTCAAATTGGTTGGACTAAGTTAACCGAAAAGGATGTTGATGAGCAATGCGAGGCTGCTCAGAAATCTTTTGGTCTATATGTCCTCGGTTTCAATGATTGTCAGAGTTTCCTGCGGAGATTTGCAAAGCTCATTATTCAACAGCCGGAGGATTGCGCTCTTGATTTCCCATGGTTCGAGAAAAACATACAAACACCCTATCACCAACTACAGCTTGTCGATGCCGATGAAAACATTAAAAGGTTCCAGTTTTACATGCAAATGACCTTATATGGGGCTGCAGCTGCGACAGTTGGAGCAGCCGTGGAGACGTATGATCACCAATATCAATCGCAACAGCCGATGACCAGGACAAACAATAAGGAGGGCGCGAATTCAAAGTCAAATGATAAGAATGATGGATGTTGTGACTGTGATGGTGGATGCTTCTAGAATAAATCTTCTGGAAGAATTCATATAATAAAGGAGAAAGAAATGTTTTCCGGTTATGTTATGACTTAAAGTGCTGTTAAGCGAACTTTTATATGTATTGCGGACTTGAGATGATCCAGATCAGAGCAGATAATTTTCCGAAATTTCCAATCAGCCTCTACTGTAGACCAGTCAGTCTTTCAGTCGAATCTTACTACCACAACTGCTTCAGTCCTGGATGCACCAAGTCAACTTACTTAGCACATCCATGACGAATTCGACCCAGTCAGGTCCCCTCCAGAAATAAACACAGCTTGATTTGTCATGGGAAGAAGCCAGTAAGACTTGATAATATTGACTCTTCTGGCTTCGACGTATGTACTCAAGTCAGGTATTGAACGACTAGTTGATCGCGAACTAACTTCAACTTCTTTAGGTAATCCCGTTCCATGACGCTACAAAGTTTACAGCCTACTCAATTTTCGTCTAACAAGAGCCAAGACTGCACTAGCATATGTGGTAGTGCACGTGACATATAGGAGGATAAAAAGTTACTAGACACAACTCAAGTCTATTGAGTTTCGCACGGATTGGACCCATTTACAACACAACGAGTTCGAAGAACAGTCTCCTACTATTGCCATTGCAGTCATAATGCTGACTTCCACACAATAATAGACCACAATTGTGAGCTGCAATATTCGCAATGCTAGTATAGGCTCACTCATCGTTAGTAATCATTCCAACAGAAATGTGAAGCAAACTCCTTGGAACATTTCATTAGTTTCCTAATCATTTCGTTTCGAGCAACACGTCGACGCTGTTATCCCTTTGCCAAAGTCGTTGAATTCTTCTATCAAGAATTGTATCACGACGTTCCTGTCAAGACCTACGCTACCGAAGATCAAATTGCATGATATACATACAGTCATTATGTTCAATATTATCGAAGACGACCTCAAAAGCACGCAGTCAAGGGAAATAGTCGCTCTCCATCTAGCTGGCATGAATGAAAGCGTTCCGCAAGGAGCTATCTTTCTCGATCTGACCGATCTGCAGCGGCCTGAAGTAACTGTTTGGAGCGCATGGGAAGATTCAAGAATCGCTAGCGTTGGGGCGTTGAAGATATTACCAGATTGAACGGGAGAGATTAAGTCAATGCGGACACATCCTGATTTTGTTGGACGCGGAGCCGGTGCACTCATTCTTAAAACCATTATTGCTGCGGCCACAGAGCGAGGCCTACGTCGTCTTAGCCTTGGGACTGGCAGTGGAAAGACATTCGAGGCTGCTCTTGGCTTTTACCAAAAGTATGGTTTCAAGAAAGGTGCTGCATACTCGACGTATCAGCAAACAGAGTTCAATCACTTTCTGCATCTGGATCTTATTTAGGCAAGGGGCAAATTCTAGTTGAGATTGATTACAACCTGCATTTGTATTAATGCAGGTTTGTTTATTTTTATTCGCTTTAGATATTATTGTGCAAGCTGTGGTAATAATCTAGCTAATGCAAATGAAAATACCGGCTTTGTCTTTCTGTTATTAGTTCCGTCTAAGTGACAGTGTCGATCGCTTCAGAATGTAATATAAGGATATAAACTTCGACCAATTAAGAATAACGTAGCTCATCGTGTGCTTCGGACACGTTCCAATCATCTACCTCGACAGGTTCCATAGTGCAACCCAGGACTACCAACCATCCTACAATTATAGGAAATCAGCGAGCTGGAAGCCTTGGATCTTCTCCTCCACTGCAAGTGTCAGAGGATCGATGAGGTCCTTTAAGCAACAGTCGTGTCGAGTTATCTTCTGGGGTGCACCCCTGTCGTCGCTTGTTTGAGATTGAGAAGCCGCGGCAGCACCACTGCCAAATGAACTGCTATTACCAAACAAACCAACAGGCCGGGGAGTCGAAGTCGTCTGAGGAGCAGCACCGCCACCGAATAGTCCACCAGGGGTTGCAGTTGTAGTATTGGCTTGAGGCACCGCGGGAGTAAAACCACCACTTCGAGGTTCAGGCCTACCACCAAAAAGACCACCAGGGACCGTATTCGTCGCAGGCGGACTTTGGACTGAGGGGGAAGGGCCGGATGGCCAGCCAGAAGCTGGTTTGGGATTAGGATTGTGTTGGGGGTGGTAGAATTGATCAGAGCTCAGTCCAAAAAGGGTTGGTTTGACTGGGGCAACGGGCAGAGCAGTTGGCTGTTCTTGCATGTGCCATAAACCCGAACGCTTTCCAGCAGGACATTCGCCAAAAGTGCCGAAGTACCTAGGCGACTGTGCATTGCGCAAAGTTTCGATGGCCGAGTCCAGGGTCAAGGAAGAAAATGGTGGCTCGGGTGGTGGGTACAACTTGGAGGCTTTCATCGCTTGTAGCAAAGTTCCCAGAAGCATAGCTCTGCAGCCTTGACTACAGCCTAATCGCCCTTCGAGGAGATCATCCTGGAGCTTGTCGAGTTTGTGTACTAGGTCTTGTAGGATGCGTACTCTGCTGTCCTCGATCCGATCTGCTTTGTAAGCCCAGGCTATCAAAACAATGTCAAGGGAAGACTCACTGATAACATCTGCACGAATTGGGAGATCAAACGATGGCACAATACCGCTGCTGTATCGAATAGCTGCTTCGGTACTCTTGCAAAAGAGGATGTTACCCTCCAAAACAAACGAGATGAGAATGAGTTGCGTAAAAGTCTTGTCGATAGTTTTTGGGAGGTTGTAAAATATGCCAAACGGCACGAGCCACCTGTAGCCGTAGCTTAGAATAACGTTGCTGCATTGTAGGTCATCGACAATAGAAGCAATTTCGGCCAAGGCGTCGATTCCAAGGGTTGAGGGAACGGCACGTGATTTCCCATGAATGACATTCAAAACAATCGCGAAAGCGTCGAGGTTGAATGCGCTGCCGAAGTTCCAATGATAGAGTCCATCGTCTTGTTTTGAGGATTCCTTGAAGTTGCTTGAGAATACCCTCGCAGCACGGCGCGATGCGAAAGTGAGATGCTTTTTGGAGCAGAGAAAGTGTTTCGTAGTCTTGGTGGCGGCTTTTTCTGAATCTGTGGATGCGGTAAGGTACTGGTTAATTGAAAGTATGAGCAGAGTATCGCCCTCGGGGTCAATGTCGACACGCATCGTTGGGATAAGTGACATGTTAGCTGGGTCGATTCGATTGTGAAAGAGTTTAAGTCGCTGGGAAGTTAAGTGGGCGCCCGTTATGCCACATACTCCAGCTTTCCTGACTAATCAAGTTAAGACACACAGCACCACAGCGCGTAGTAGACCATTGCGAATTCGAAATATAAGAAATGTAAAAATTGAACAGTTCCGAGTATCATTGATAAGTGCCATTTTATAATTCGCCCCTCTAGAGACACTCAAAGTTAAGCCTGTGCTGCAGCCTCAATCGCCTCCACCAGTGTAGGCGTAATCTTGGGATTCAAATGTATGCAATGACCAGCCGCAACCCTTACAATACTGACATCGCTCAGGGCATTGATCATTCCTTCTTGTGCTACTGGAGGTAGAGCGTGGTCATCTTCGGCAAGAACATAGGTCTTGGGGACAGCCACATCCACTGCGGCGAACGTTTGCGGTGTCTCGAAACTAGCTGTGCTCTGGTAGCCTCCTGCAGCAAGAAGCTGGTTTGCAAGTTCGGGCTCAGTATCATTGTAAAGAGCATCCTTGGCACCATCGCCCAAGGCAATCACATCGCCCTTGGTCTTTGTCAGCAGTTTGATCTTGAAACATTTATCACGTGTTATTCTTTGTTGAGGTACTAACCTTATTGTTCATGAATGGAGCATAGTCTCCACCAAGGGCCATAAGAAGGGAGAGTTCCCTAGCTGGAAAAGCAAACGCTGCAAGATAAACTATGTGCTTGATTCCTCCGGACAGTCCACGTGCCCGACGTTCGTGAACCTGGTAGCCCTCTGCAACTGCAGAGGCCGGAACACCTCCGTAACTGTGGCAGACGACAACAATTTCTTTGCTAGCTGCAAGGTGCGGTTCAATGGCGGAGTGGATGATTGATACGTCGTCTCGGTAAGTCTTGCCGCGGATGGCTGCAACATCTGTGCCGCTGGTGGCATTTTGAGGCTGCAAGACAGTGAAACCGTCGCTGGTTAAGACTTTTGCTAGAGGCTGCCATTGGGCGGCTGTTTGCCATGCGCCATGAACAAGAACGATGATAGGCTTAGTTTCAGCCATAATGTGTAGATGGGTAGGTGCGGTGTGATAATTGCAGATGTTTTGGACATTCCAAGACTTTGTCGACTGTGCGCTGGATTGATCCTTTTATAGGCGTGTTCCTACATAAAGCCAATCTCTAGCCTACGTTCTACGCATCATAATGACAAATCGCGAGGTTCGTTCCGTTCCGTCACTTACTCGACTACAGTTAAAGTTTAATTCGTAAGCTTGAACGTGTCGGATTAATAATACGAAAATTTGAAGTGTATGGCAATGAAATACTAGCCTCATGCCTCGATTGATTTGACCAAGTGCCCGCTTCATGCCGCTCTCTAAGCCGCAAATTGCGGCATTGTATGCACGTCTGTCTCCGTGAGATTAAGCCGCTGTTTCTGCCGCAACCTAAAAGATGAAGATCTTTGACATTTTTATTTCCATCGGGCCGAGAAATTACATACTGCCTAACTTCTACTAGAAAACATGGGTCTCTTTATGAAATGGTTCATTTTATTGAGAATAGTGGCTTTCGAAGTGCTAATCTAGCTATTATGGGTTTAACACATTTGCCCTAAACTTATACAAGCTAAACTTAAGTATACTGATTAACAAACACGCCAAATACGCGAAATACACTTAACACGCCAAACACGCTTAACACGCCGGATGTGGGGTTGTTGCACGTCATAAAGCAATAAGGCTATTTACAGTGCTTTTTCTACCAGATACTCCCAATACCAATCACAGTCGGTCGCATATATAAGTAGAGTATTTATAGTTGCCAACGTTCAAGTTATCATTGACTCCAATTGATCTTACAACACTATTTCATCCCTCTGTTCACATCCCCTTATAATCATCTCTCACTTAACTATGTCTTCCACCTTCAAGCAGTATTGGCTTCCTGAGAAGAAGGGATTTGACTCTCTTCAGCTTCGTAATGTCCCAAAGGAAACACCAAGACTCGGTCAGATCTTGGTTCGGCTCAAGGCTGTTTCCTTGAACTGGAGAGATGGTATTGTGGCTATTGGCACATACCCATTTCCTGGTCCCGATGCCGTCGTCCCGGGGAGTGATGGTGCCGGTTAGTTTCTAAACTCTACTCAAATCCCTTTGGCTAACTGACCTATCTATGAAGGTATTGTCGAAGAAGTAGGAGAAGGTGTAACTGAATGGAAAGTAGGGGATCGTGTCTTGGCCAATTTTACCCAAGATCACATTGCCGGACGTCTTACCCGCGACATCGGTTTGACCCAGCTTGGAGGCGAACAGCAAGGTCTTTTGGGTGAATTCTTCATCTTTCCAAAGACTGGAGTGGTCAAGATACCCGATTACTTGTCTTTTGAAGAGGCATCCTGTCTTCCTTGCGCTGCTTTAACGGCCTGGAATGCCTTGTACGGTCTGACGCCACTTCGACCTGGTCAGACAGTTCTTCTCCAAGGCACTGGAGGCGTTTCTACCTTTGCGCTGCAGATTGCCCACGTCGCTGGAGCAAAGACGATTGTTACATCATCATCTGACGAGAAACTGGAAAAGGCAAAGGCCCTCGGTGCAACATTTGGGATCAATTACAGAAAGACAGCAGATTGGGCGGCAGAAGCCATGCGAATCACTGGTGGTAAGGGTGTTGATTACATCATCGAAGTTGGAGGAACATTGACCCTACAAGCGTCTTTTGACGCTATTGGGTTCAACGGGCAGATAAATTGTATCGGTCATATCACAAACCCTGATCCATTGGGAGCCGGTAAAGATCTTCGTGGTCCAGACGCGTCGTTCCTTGCCTTGGACCGTCTTTGTGTTGTTCGCGGTGTTGTGGTGGGATCTCGAGAGCAGTTGCAAGATATGTTGGATTGTTTCGAAGCAAAGAAGATTCGACCAGTCATTGATAGTGTGTTTTCATTCGACAAGACCAGAGAGGCATATGACCACCTTTGGAGCTCAACACACACAGGCAAGATTGTGATTCAAATTCCATAGAATGACCATTGAGTCACAGATATCAGTATTGTCTTCTCATTTTTGAAATGTCCTCATAATGGTTCAATACCGTAATTTTACTTTTTTATTTATGTATCTTGCTATACGTTCTAAAACTGTTTGATGGTAGCCAACCTGTTTCCTTCTAAGTCGTAGATGTATAATATGGTAGGCGTGATTGTTTCTATTATTTCTGACTTGCTAACCAGCTGTTTTGTACTGATATAAAACAGCAAAGGAATATGATCATTAACTTCAAGCAAACACGCGCGGCATCTAAGATTAGACTAAAGCACTGCGGATATATGTTTTTCCATATCTCTCTCTCACCCCCCGCTTCAATCCGCCACTCATAGCATCAATCCATCAAAAAAACCACATACGATGGAACAAGGCCAAATAAGGAGAAGAAAAGGGTTCAAACAAGACAGGTCAGGTTGTTTAACTTGTCGCTACAGGTAAATCAGGACAGATTGGTCATCAATGGACCAGCAGCTTATGAAAACACTAGGAGGAAGAGATGTACGCAAAACACATTTCCTACATGCGGCACATGCGCTCGACTCAACTTGGAATGCGTTAGAGACCCTATCCGTCAAGTCGTTCCAAAACCGCATCAAGATAAGCCTCAGCTGGAAGGATTCGAGAATCAACCGCAGCTTCCGCCTACAGTCTTCTCGTCACAGTTTTCTCCACCATCGCTGGATTTGAGCTCGCCCAAAAGACGCCAGGCGATGAATTATTACATCAGAGTTCTTTCTGGACTCTTGACTATTAGTCAAAGTAGCAATTCGTTTCTTTGCCGTAAGAACCTTCCATGGCTCCTGTCAAAATGTAGGCTAACGAGAAGAAGACTTCCTCCCCCTAGCTATGGAATCACCTGCAGTAGCTGAGGCTTTGATCGCATATTCATCTGGTCACATGTCATACTTGGACGCGAGTTATCTTACCATCTCTCTAGAGGCAAGATCAAAAGCTTTAAGAGAACTATCAATGGTAGTCGGTGTCCCGGCTCACAATACAAGTCTCATTGAGACCGCGGCATCTACTTGCCTCATCCTGTTAACTTCCGAAGTATGCCTGGGGAGCCACCAGAGTTGGTACAATCATCTCGTTGGAACAAAACACCTTATTTCGCGTGCATGGAGCCGGTGCAGTGTAAGCGGTTTACTCGTACAAGGCACTGAAGTATTGAGTCTGACTCCGGAGGGACGTTGGATTCTCCGCAATTTTGCCTACCACGATATCATTGGGAGTATTACGCTAGGCACTCAGCCCCTACTCGACCCTGAATATCTAAGAGGCATCACTTATGAGCTTGACTCATATCTTGGCGTTGCTTCTGGGCTGCTTATTCTTATAGCAGAAACTGCACAGTTGAGCTTCAACTCTGTAGAAGATGAATCTCGACCCCGTCCCTCAGAAAATTGCCTCACCATTGAGTACAGCATCAAAAATTGGCAATGCCCTAATGGCACACCGTCGAACTTGGAGGCGGTAGCCTATGCTTACCGTGGAGCTGCACTTATCTATCTATATCGAAAGATGCGCCAGCATCCACTATCTGACAATAGTTTATGGCCTTATTGTCGATCGGAGGACATGTGGGAGGACAATATCCAGGAAGCAGTGGCGAGTACCTTGAGTTGTATCGTCCTAATATCCGAGGGCGACATATCCGAATCCTGTCTTCTGTTTCCATTGTTCATAGCAGGCGGGGAAGCCATATGCCAAGAGCAGATTGAGCTGATCCGAGCGAGGTTGAAAAGCTTATATATGAAACGCAAGTTTCGCAATATCTCACGAGCACTTGAGGTACTTGAAGAGCTATGGGCTAACCACCAGCTAATGTCGGGCGGTAGCGGGTTAAACTGGGAATACATATTAAGGTCTAGTGAAGAACCACTTCTTCTAACCTGAGCTGCTGAAGTATATAACCTTAGATTGCTATTGAGATAATAGTGTAAGAATCTGTATAGCAACTCTACTACTCCCTCTTATAATGCTCAAAATGACGAGCTGAAATCTTTTTCTCAAACATAATGTCGAGCTCATGAAATGTCCTGCCCTTGGTGCCAGGGACGTCGAAATAGACAGCCACCATCGTCAAAACCGTCATACCAAAGAAGACCCAACCAATGTGCCCGCCCATGTTTCCTTCATCCTTGTTGAACATATAGGGAAGGACAGTCACCCATACAGTACTGGCTATAGCCTGGAATCCAAACGCAATTCCTTGCGATTTGGCCCTCAACCTGGATGCAGAAACCTCGCCAGCAACAGCAAGACTTGACCCAACAGCTGGACCATATGCAAGGCATGTGCACTGCATGACAATTCCAATAGCCAACAGAGTCTTTTCGGATTGAGGACAGGATGCTGCCACACCCATGATCAGATAGATGATGGCACAAATGGACATGCCGACAAACATGAGTGGTCTATGTCTGAAGAGACTCATCATGTAGATATTGACCAGCGATGACAGGATGGAAACCACGAGGCCAATCTGCATGAGCTTGATGATCAAACCGCTGCTAAGGCCTGTCTGGCTAAGGAAGTACGGGGCATTAGAAGACAAACTGGCACCTACGATCTGTGGCATATACATGCAGATCAAGATAATTCGCGTGCGGCGCCAGTTGCTCCCCTTGAAACATTCAAGAAAAGAGGCTTTCTCGCAGTTGATGAGTCGTTCCGCCTCGACGGTTTCTTCCATGTGTCTGAGACGAGCTTCAAGATCTTCATCCGCTGAGCAGAGCTTGGCCAAATGTTTCAAAGCTTGGTCGGGCTTGTTCTTCATGATGAGATAGTATGGTGACTCGGGGAGGAATGGAAGACCGAGGGCGAGAATTCCGGGAAAGGCCCAGGCTGCGGCGAATACGACTCGGAATGCGGATTCGTCCATGATTGTGACTCTCGCGTAGGTTGTGGATATTGCAATGAGAAAACCGACGTTCTATAGCTTAAGTTAGCAAGGGAATAGATAGCTTAAGCCAAGCCATACTTACCATCATGAGAATGTTGAGAGATAGTGCAATCCCACGTAACGGTAAAGGGGTTATCTCAGAAACATAAGTCTGTGTAGTCGACTGGAACGCACCAACAGCAAATCCCGAGATAATCTTGGCCCCCATGAACTGCGCCGGTGTTTCAGCCACATACGCAAGAGCGATTCCACAAGAGACAATTATGACACCAAGAAGGAAGACCGCCCGTCGACCGATCCTGTCTTGGATGAAGCCAGCTGAGATCGAACCGAAGAGTTGCATGATGTTGTAAGTCGCGTTCCAGAGGGACTGCCAGTAAGCGGGGATAATCAGATGTCCGTCAACCTCGCTGGCAAACTTCATCCTTTATTGCTGTTAGCATAAACAACTCAAGTTGTGTGGTTGTTCACTTACTGGAATGCGGGCAAAGCCAAACAGACGGCGAGTGCAAGATTCTCATAGCCGACCAAAGTGGCTCCCACTATATCGAATGTAAGCCGAAATTACTCTCCTTTTGACAATTAGACGTACAGTTTGCATAAAGAGCCCATAGTATTGCTTTTGGGTTCTTCCGAGCACATTCCCACGTCGTAGTCTGGTGATCCTGGATAGCAATAGCATCTTCAGTATGTTTCACTTCAGCCTTCTCAAGCCCAGTAGCATTGTCGAAGTCTCGATGATTGGTCATCTTGGTAGGAGGAAAGAAAGAAAAGAAAGAAAAGTGACTATGTTGAATGGTCCACTGTAAGGTGGGTGGATGTTGAGATGAGAAGAACAAACAGGCATCTCCCGGGATGGGCGACATCCTTTATCAATTTCGCTTTCGTTACCGTAAACATCACACCTGACCGGAAGACTTACTCCCTAATTACCACGCTACCATGTTCCCCAATGGTCTGGACTCCATAGTCACAATGTATGGGGTCCCCGCGTTTTCGTCCCCGCGTTTCGGTATACATGATCTCGGGAATTCCGATGCCGTCCGGATATCCCGAGTTGAGTGGACTCGGCTATCCGAATAGTGTTGAAAGTTCGCTGTATTACACACCGAGAGTAGATTTACGTCTAAGTTCGATTGGAATATCAAAAGCAACCCATATTAACGCTATACAAAGTTACAAATTTCGAAATCTTACCGATAGCTTTGGTTACCATTCAGAATGCAAGACTCTATGATATCCCCTAAAACCATGCCCATCATAACCCCAACAAGGGCTTTCAGAACAGCTGGGGATGTGCAATTCAGCAATGATCTATCATACTTCACTTTGAAGAACCTAGGATCTGGTTTAAACGCGGAGGTTGTCCTGGACTATAGCCGTTGCGAAGGCGGATTACCGATCTTTTCTATCATTTCTGCATCAACGCCTAAAGGCCAGCAACAAGTCGCATTTCAAGTCACTTACAGTGAGACTGTTGAGGGAATCGATAATGAAAATGGTAAGAATTCCGTGTCTATTCATTTTGTTATAGTTTTGTTGACGATGTTTGAACAGGCGATGGCCCATTCTTCCTTTTCTCCAATGCTATGGATAGCTACAGAGTCTGCCACCACCAGGCCGCCGTTACCGACGACATTCAGGTAATCAAGTCTAGATTCACTCAAGCATCGCAAAGGTATCAGAGAATTACTTTGATCGAACCAGATACCACCATTGCATTTTCCATGATCGGATTTGAACCCAGCCGTCCTAAAGCATCGATCCGAGCTACATTCCACTGTTCCGATGAAACCATCAATCGAATTTGGACAGATGGAGTTCGCACAGTTGACATGTGTACGGTGGCTTCTGAAGAGACAGTTCCAGCCTGGGACATTACCGACCAGGGAACTCGGGTTTACGGTGGTCACTGGGCCCCTTGCAGGCTGGGAACAAGGTGGTCCGATACAAAGACAACATTCCAGACAAAGGTTGAGAAATATGGAGCTAGTTGGGCCGTACGTATGATCACCAACGGGCTCATCTTTTGCTTGGATGTCAGAAGCAAAACTTTGTCACTCGTTGAGGGCCTATCAAACCAATCATCCATTATCCCCTCCGTCGAAAAAGGATCATGGCCGTTGCCAGAAAATTTAGATCTGTCTCAATGGCTCACAGTTGAGACTATTACGGCTGGGGACAAGGTGACCGTTACTATTGATGGTCAAGAGGTGGT
The DNA here is from genome assembly GCF_050947815.1 of Fusarium sambucinum. Lineage (NCBI taxonomy): Eukaryota > Fungi > Ascomycota > Sordariomycetes > Hypocreales > Nectriaceae > Fusarium > Fusarium sambucinum. Next base: position 571,239 of record NC_139292.1, read on the forward strand.
TGATATCACAGGCGTCCACGTGAAGTCTATGCTGGGCGACAACCTTATCAATACAGGTTCTGTGGCATTTGGTGGACCACCTGGTTGGATCACACTGTACCGCGACTTGTCAATCAAATCTCTCAATAATGAGGTCTTGTACGAGAACCCTCTTTTGCAACAGGACGCCACGCGAACATTCGCCGATTTTCAAGTGGGAACAAACAAATTGGCATGTATCATCGACGGAGCAAAGCGCGACAGAGCGTCATTTGGTGGCGATGCCTTCGTTACTGGACGGTCAATTGCATATTCCACTGCTGACTTCGAAGCATGGAAAGGAACGATCCAGCTTTTAATCAGTCACCAGACCAAAGAAGGCTACCTTGGGAATCTCTGCCCTATACAAGCCCCAACGCATGATAGCGAAGACGAGCCCCCATGCTATGGTCACTATTCCCTGACATATGCGTTGCTTGTTGTAGTATCTATCAAAGATTACTGGCTACACTCGGGCGATCGAAACCTTGTGGACATGTCGTTGCATCAACTTGGACGTCAAATGAAGTTCACAAGACAATTCTTGAACAATGATGGGTTGGTTGAGGCTCCGCCATACCTTTCAAGTAAGTTGAAGGCCATACTATTATTGTTTTTGGGTACTAACTATGAAAGTGACTTGGTTTCCTATGGGAGGGCCTGTATTTGGTGTATCCACGGGCTTGAACCTTGCCTATTACGATGCACTTAACGCCATGGCATTTATGTCAACAGACAATGACACCATGCGCCAGTATCAATCGCAGGCTTCTCTCTTGAGGGAATCTTTAATCCGGCTTCTTTGGAACAACAAACAAGGCACAATGCGACCAGCTCTGTCATTAGCTGCCGATGGTGTGTTCCAAGACGTGAATGGTTATGCGGCTACTCTAGGAATCTCCCCAGAGCATTCCGAAGCTGCAAAGGGCATATTTCCATCTCACTCGACTTTGCCGCAAGCTTTCCGAGGTATTGATAGATGGGATAAGTTTGCATTGACAAGTCCCTACGCGTCAGGATTTGCACTCGAGGGTCTTTTTGCTATGGGCGAGGGTACAAAAGCCATGGCCCTTTTGTCGCAGGTATGGGGTGCGATGGCCAATCAAGAGAGTCCTAACTACTCGGGAGCTCACTGGGAAGCTATGAAAACAGACGGTACACCATATAATCACGACGTGTCTTTGACTCACGGATGGTCGACTTGGCCTGTTTTTCTCCTCCCTAGATATCTTGCTGGTGTTTATCCTCTTGAGGCTGGTTGGAATCGGATCGGGGTCGAGCCCGTTCTTACAGGTCTTGAGACAGTGGAATATTCGCTTGAGTCTCCACATGGGTACCTTTCAGTTAAGATATACACAAAAGAGCAACAGGAGACTGTGTTGATGAGAATACTGGTACCTAAAGGTATCACGGCTGTAGTGAAGGCCCCAATGGGCTGGTCACTCGCTCAACCTGGGGTTTTAGAAGGGAGTGGGAAGGAAATATCTTTGACGTTTTTAAGGGAGTATAGATAAGATGATTGGTTGTTTGAATCAAGACCGGCATATAAGATCCAGAGATATTCGGTGAGCACAAACTATTTTCGTATAAAAATAACTTAAATTAACTCTTCCTCTTTCTAAACTTATTCTGAGGGGCACAACTTAAACTCTTGGAAAGTAACAACTTCCTGTTTCGCCTGCTCCAATACTGTCTGGGTAAAAACACCAATTAACGGACCAGTAAAATCTCTAGCATCAACTGCTGTAGTTTCTACAGATCCGACTTCAGTCCAGCCTTTGTCTGCGTCATCTTCTGTTTCCTGAAGAATCTCCTTCACTTGAAAGCTATAACGCGTTGGAGTAGCTGTAATTTGAAGGTGAATGTCGATAGATGCCGAGGACAGCTTGCGAGAGATGGTACCAGAAAGGCCAATAGCAGAGTTGCAAACTTCAAACACGGCAGTAGTGTTGTCAAAGTCGTAAGCTAGGCTGGCAAAGCGTATGGGATCTTTGTACAAACAGATACCAGCTCGAATACCTTTCCCAATCATCCCCTGGTCTACTGCGATGCGTGTAGACCCTGTGCCAGTCAAGAAGCGTTGGCGTCGGCCTAGGAATGTGGGACTCTCGATAGCTGAATCAAGTCCATGTTCGCTTGGAATGAGTTGTAAGGTTTCTTCATCGTCTAGATACCGATAGTTTCCTTCGTCATGATCTCGAATGTAAACGTCTTCGATATGAGCAGGAGTCGGGAGGGGCTTTTGAGGATTAAGCGATGGCACAGCCTCCCTCTTGAAGCTCATCCTGGGCTGACGGACAGTGGGCCATCCCCCTTCTGACCAGTCGACGGGTGAAAGAAACGACTCCCTACCGAGGCCCAGAGTACCATTCGGCTGCTTTCGCACTCCAAGTACAGCAGCCCACCATCTCCCGTCGCCGTCCTGGAACAGTGAGCCGTGTCCAATGTTCTGGATATACTCGTCCTTGCCATCAGCCGTCATTATAGGATTCTGTTCATATGATTCGTAAGGTCCCCAAATATCCTTGGACCTTGCGATTGTCAACATGTGATGTTCGAATGTTCCACCCTCCGCAGCCAGGAGGTAGAAATATTCCCCAACTTTGTAGATGTGTGGCCCCTCCGTGTCATATTTGGCCCAGCCAGACCATATCTCTGTCGTTTCAGAAAGTAACTTTCCAGTGTTGATGTCAATTTGGACCTGTTTGATGGTGTTCGTTGGCTGTCTATCGTCTCTGATGTGCCAAGCTCCCTGCACGAAAACCCGTCCATCATCGTGGAAAAAGAGGCTGGTGTCAATGCCATGATAGTCGAAATAGACAGGGTCGCTCCAGTTATTGCTCCAAATGTCGTGACATTTGATAATGAAATTGTGCCTCTCGTAATCCTCGCCGTTGAAGGTTTGATTCGTAGTGACGATGTAGAATACTCCTTCATGGTAATGTATACTAGGAGCAACGATCCCCGTGGTTGCAACCATAGTAAAGCCCGTATCCAACGGCACATGAATGGTGTTTGCATCTCTCAAGCTCAGCTGTGAATGTTTACTTAGAGCATTACCTATAAGCAGAATGGAAATGTAAGTCCCTGGACTTCCGAAGAATGGCTTTACTGAAGGTTAATACTAACCAATGTGAGTCCATTGTCTAAGGTCCTTCGAAGCGTAGATAGGAAGACCAGGGAATACATGGAAGGAGGAGGTGCATAGGAAGAATGTACCATCGACGAAGACGACGGAGGGGTCTGGTGCAAATCCAGGTACAATCGGATTTGAGTAGAGAAGTTCCGCGACAGGAGGCTCCATGATGGTCATGGCAGGTTTCTCGGCAAATAAATACAATACGGTTAAGAACTAAACGGACTCTGGCAGTATTTTATACGTATAATCTTATGATATTAGTCTGCTATAGGGTATACGAGTTTGAGTGTATACTGACTATGTTTACTCATTATCAAATGAAATCGGCTAAATTGTGGCACTAGCCCCTCATTCATTGATCGAAATAATGTTACATAATGTAGAGCCATGACTGTAACCTCTGTCTATGATAACTGTTGAGGTTAGGCTTTGTGTTGGCGTCGTGCAATAGGAATTTGCCCGAGTCCCCTTTGCCACATCCTCACAATTACCCCATCTGCACACTTCTTGTATTTGTCCGGCGTTGTGGGTACCCTACACTCCACATAATATTTTTACCATTTTAGTCCTAGTTTGGCTTCGGCTTAATTGCGGGGAGTACAGCCTCCTTGTGTGTCATGTTCTAGGATGTTTGGTGCTGCATCAGAAACCTCTCTCGGATTTATTGGAAATGTTATTTATCAAACATGTTTTCCCTCTAAGGATATTACTACTAATGCAAAGGATACTACTGCGAATTATCTTGTTAACGACTTATCAAATCTCACCATGCCTGTTCTCGTAGATGTCGGTCATGCTTTGAAGGAGCTTACGATCGAGGAGAAGGTCAAGCTTCTTTCGGGTAAAGACAATTGGTCTACCTACCCTGTTGAGCGCCTAAACATTCCCTCTATTACGGTACGTATTGTCATGCATGAGCCAGAGGTGGCGTGTCAGGCTTACGTCCTTTGAACAGGTTACAGATGGCCCACACGGGGCGAGAGGCGCGTCCTTCTTCAATGGTGTAAGCCATCCTTTTCCACCCAGCGTGACAAGATGATATAGCTGACCCCGATAAGCCGCTCGGTGCTCTGCTTCCATCAGCAACGGCAATGGGGGCGACTTTTGATACTGAGTTGATGCGGTCTGTTGGTAATATGCTGGCAGCAGAAACCATAGAGAAGGGCTCTCAGGTTTTACTTGCTCCAACCGTCTGTCTTCAACGTTCGCCCCTTATAGGACGTGGCTTTGAAGCCTTTGGAGAAGATCCGATTCTCAGTGGTATGATGGCCTCCCAGTATATCAATGGTGTACAGGAGAAAGGGGTTGCAACTTCCATCAAACACTATGCAGCACATGACCGGTCTTATATGTCCCCAGAGGACGACTTGCAAGTTGCTGAAAGGACACTACGAGAGTTGCACCTTTTGCCTTTCCAGTTAGCCGTAAAACACGCCAACCCCTGGTCATTCATGACTTCATATCACCGTATCAACGGCGTTCACACTTCAGAAAACGAATGGCTTAATACACAAGTCCTGCGCAAGGAATGGGGATGGGACGGGCTTCTGATGAGCGATTGGGGTGGTGTCTATAGTACATCTGAGGCCTTGAATGCTGGCATGGACCTAGAGATGCCGGGTCCTTCAAGGTGGAGAGGTGACCTTTTGCATCTTGCCCTTTTTTCTCGAAAGGTGAAGAAATCGATGATTGATGAAAGAGTTCGGAATGTGGTCAATCTTGTGAATAGGGTGCGACCGGCTATTGAGAGAGAAACGCCAAAGGAAGAGGCCGGCGATACACCTGCAAAGAGGGCGTTATGTCGAGAGGTAGCTCGAAGCTCTATCGTCCTACTCAAGAATGAAAGAAAGATACTGCCTCTCGAACCATCAGCGCAGCAAACCTACGGTCTGATCGGCCCTGGATTTGTGTATCCCGCCGTCAGTGGCGGCGGATCTGCCGATTTGCGACCATACTACGTCCGAAAGCCGCTTGAAGCCATCCAAGATGTTGTCGGCAAGGAGAAAGTGAGGACGGCCGTTGGCTGTTACTGTAGGTTCACTTCTGCTTGGTACTGAACCCGCTAACCTCTTCCTCAAATAGCTCACATATTCACGCCTCCGCTGTCCGAAGGTGTTACAGTTCCAGGAACAGATGAAGAGGGCTTTCAACTCTTTTGGTACGGTGAAGACCCAGAAACCAACCCCAAGGCCGAACCACTTCACTCTACAACTACGACCCAGGCCACGATGTATTTTGCAGACTATCACCCATCCGGCGTTCCAGATGTGTATTGGCTTCGCGTTGTGACATCATACAAAGCACCCAAGACAGCAACTATGCTTATAGGTCTTTGTGTGATGGGCAAGGGATGTCTTTATATTGATGGAAAATTGGCAGTCGATCTTTGGTCAAGCCATCCCAAGAAAACTCTCCAGACACCCATGTTTAACCAAGCGAGCATGGAGTTGACAGCCGATCTGGAAGCTCGGGAAGGACAAACTTACGAGATCTCTGTTATATTGAAGAATGAATCTCTGTCTACTACCGTGGGTGGACCCTACGTCGGAACGTCATGCATTGGTGGTGTTCGGATCGGGTGCTGCGAAAAGATCGACTCCGCTGTCGCTTTAAATGAAGCTGTTGAACTAGCGAGGAATATAGACGTGCCTATTGTTATTGCTGGTCTGAATGCCGATTATGAAACCGAAGCGGTGGATAGGCACGATCTAGAGCTGCCGCCTGGGATCAACGACCTTATTCAGAGGGTAATCGAAGCGAACCCTAAGACTGTGAGTTTATTGAAAACGTCATCCAGACTACCATGGCCTCTAGCTAATGTCGATTTAGATCATTGTCAACCAGTCCGGCTGTCCAGTGACCATGCCCTGGGCCAACCATGTTTCGACTCTTGTCCAAGCGTGGTTTGGTGGCCAAGAAACAGGCAACGCTATCGCCGATGTACTCTTCGGCCGCTACAACCCGTCTGGACGTCTGTCTATCACGTTCCCGCGCCGACTTGAAGACACGCCATCCTTCCTTAGCTTCGGCAGAGGCGTCCGCCAGATGTATTATGGAGAAGGCGTATTCATTGGCCACAGATACTACGAGAAGCTTGGCAACAATCCGCTCTTTTACTTCGGATTCGGTCTTTCATATACGACCTTTGAGTACTCGAACCTCGAGGTCCCAGAAGTTGTCGACTTGGGCGATGATGGGGAGCAAACCTTTAACGTGTCGGTTGATGTTACCAACACCGGTGATAAAGATGGACACGAGATCGTACAATTCTGGGTCTCTGATGTCGAATGCGCCACTCTACGACCACGCAAAGAATTGAAGGGGTTCGCCAAGATATGGGTGCCCAGCAGTGAGAAAGTCAAGGCAGAAATCAGCTTGGACAAGTATGCCGTGTCATACTGGGACGAAGAAGAGGAGAAGTGGCTTGCTGAAAAGGGCTCTTTCAGGGTGGTGATATCGCGAAGCGCAGATCCTGAAGACGAAGTGTTGCAACGCGAGTTCAAATTAGAGAGGGATCTTTACTGGCGCGGGGTATAGACGAGCGTAACAAGATGGAGGTAGCTGATGGGGAAGTACATTAGTTTGTCTAATATTTTCATTTATCAAGTATCACTAGATTATGGAGGAAGGAATAGACAATGTAAAATATCTCATGTTTCCAAGTGTGCATAGGTCGTTTTGGCTGTAATAGCGAAGACCAATTTGGTAGGGTGCTGAGAGTCTTCGATCGTACACTTTAGAATAGTTAACACGTCTAAGAGTGTATTTATCGCCATTTATGAGATGATACTTTTAAAAATATTGATCTTTACCAATGTATCTAAATACTGATCTATGCCACTGTAATGTCTAGATATCTAACCTTGACTTGGTCATTGCTAGTTGCAAACACACCAATAACAGGCCCCACAAAGTCATGTCCAGTCATATCTAGGGAGTCAATTGCGCCCATCTCTCGTCTCTCCCCGTCCTCCCCAAGAGAATACCAAAATACAAGATCGAGCTCTGTGTAGTTTACCCCAAATACTATCCTCTTATCGTTGGCCGACGCGCCAATGCTTTGAGATGATGTTCGTTCGATGCAACGGGCCTTATTGACAATCTCAAAGACAACATTCTTGGAGTCGACGTCAATAAAGACACGAGCATATCGGTGCTCGTCTTTATAATAGCATAAACCTGTCTTTAGTCGGGAGTCTTTTGTACGGCAGCTATGCAGAGCCTCGAGCGTTGCGGAAGACGTGCCGTCAAGACTCCTTTGACGCTTTCCAATGAACGTCACCGGCTCGTCGTCCTGGTTTAGGTCCGCTTTGCTGGATGTCAAAGTGACACTGCTTCCATCATGTTCATAATGTTCCATCACGGGGTCGCGGATTTGGAGGTACGCGACGTCAGGACGTTCAAGCTTTCTCGTGACAGGAAGCTTGGATGGGCATAGACTTTGGTTTGTTGGAAGGGGCACGTCGACCTGAACGGCGTCAATGACCGGGAATTCCCCTTGGTTCCATGAGACCGTAGTAAGGACAGACTCGCGTCCCATGATGAAACGACCGTTATTCTTGCGTACACCGAGGCATGCAAAGTACCATTGTCCCGAAGGATGCTGGAAGAGATCTCCATGGCCTGTGTACTGGATGTATCCATCAGGGTCCGCTTTCGGTAGCACCGGGTTCGCTGGGTTGACTTCATACGGACCCCAGATATCTCGCGACCGAGCCATAATGACATGGTGGTCTGCAAAACAGCCGCCTTCAGCGATGAGAAGATAGTACCATCCATCCCTCTTATACATGTGTGGACCTTCGGGGTAAACCTTGGTAATACCTTCCCAGAGCAACTTCCTTTCGGAGAGATCTTTTCCCGTCTTGACGTCGATTTCGAACTGCCAGATTTGCGATGCAGGAGCTGGAGATCGAGCGCCGATGAGATACGCTCGGTTGTCGTCGTCCCAAAATAAGCTAGTGTCGATTCCATAAAAGTCATAAAAGACCGGGTCGCTCCATTCGTCAGCCCAAATATCAGTCGTTGATAAAATGAAGTTTTGAACCCCTGTTTCTCCTTGCAGGTCTTTATGAGAAATATTGGTGCAGACGATGTAGAAAGTGCCCTTATGGTATCTGATCGACGGAGCCATAAGTCCTCCCTGCGCGGCGATGTTAACACCATCCTCATCAGGGTCCACCAATTTAGTCATTGAGCGCTGAAAGGACATCAAGCCCGGTCGACTGAGTGCATTTCCTGAGTGTAGAGGTAAGCATGACGGTGGTAACGGCGAGAGATGGCAGAGATAGCAGAGATGTAAGACATACCAATGTGGTTCCATTCCTTCAAGTCTCTAGATGCATATACTGGTAGACCAGGGAACATGTGAAAGCTTGAGTTGACGAGAAAGTATGTGCCATCCACGTAGATGACGGAAGGGTCCGGGGCAAAGCCAGGGATAATCGGGTTCACTTTGACACGCTCCATTTTTGGGGATTTTGGAATGATTGATGAGAACCATGACTCCCCGAAGTACTATACAGGCTTATTATACCTTTGTGGGACTCGCTAAGCGCCATCACGCTGTTTCAAGCTCAAGAAAAGACTTGCGACTTATTGTCCTACACTTCGCGTAACCTTGTTCGGCGACAAATCCCCTCCCGGGAAATAGCCATGGAGATCAGTATGATCGCGGGGACTTTTCTTGGGCTGTCTCGGTGATATTGAAATGGCCGGGATGCCCGGGCCATTCTTTGTATCCACAGCATTAGCTTGTCGGGCAAATGTCTTGACCGCTCTGGCCCCGGTCTCTGCATTAGCCTATGTACCTCTAGTCCGTCCCACACCGAAGTATTTGTCCGGGAACGAGCAAGCGACTCGTTGCTGGCCTGAAGCGACGACCCTATTCCCGTGTACCAATCTCATGGTTCATAGCTTCAAAAAGGGACCTCCAATCTTTACAACACAGCTTATTGCTAAAGCCTCACCCTCCAACCTCTATAGACCAAAGTTTGTAGAGGGATGCCGTTTTCCTCTTAGATGAATCTCCATGTGTCAATCAAACAATAACGGAGACAATGACTTTTAGGACCGCATGTAAGTCGCATTATATTTCGTTATCACGTCGTATGGCTATCATTGATGAACTCGAAGAACGTAGAGGAGAGCAGTGTCCCGCTCATTGGGTCACTTTACATGTTGTTTCTCTTCATTGTTTAGATTCAAGTAGTGCCAATGAAAATGTCAGGTGAAAGAACTTTTGATCGCAAAGCCATAATGGGCGGAATTTGTATGTCTAATACATCAAACATCGGCAAGCTAAGTATTAAATCACTAAAATAGAACAACCTTTCCAAGCCTAAAACTTCTCCAGTCTGACACATGAGGGTTGTCATTGATTCCCCGATCGATATGGTCATCGCCGTAGTTGCGTTCCCACATTACTCCATGTTATCTTGTCGACTAACCCCACCATCTCACATAACACAATACTACAGCTCCTTCTCTTCAGGAGTGACTCTGCTCTTGTGGTCGACCTCGGGAATTCCTTCAGCCTTGATGTCGAGGGTTCTGTCCAGCACTTGTCTCCCATCAAAGACCTGAGCGACCTCTTCGAGGGACAAACCTCGAGTCTCAGGGTAAGTGAAGTAGATGATGGTAAGCCACAGACATTGAGCTACAACAAACACGATGTAGTACTTCCACCTCAAGGACTTTAGTGCTACTGGATTAACAAAGCCGTTGAAGAGGCCACTGCAAATCTGTGCCAAGTTGAAAATGCTGAGACCCTTGGACCGAAGAGAATACGGCAACACCTCGAGAAGGTAGGCAATAGGCAGAGGAGACATGGCGATATTGTAAAAGGTAAAGAAGACAAAAATCAGAATGACGATGCCAATGCCAAATCCCTTATTGGAGCCATCTTCCATCTGGCTTCGTGCCGCCAAGATGGTCCAGACAGTAAATGTAGATAGCATGCCGATAATGGACGTCAGCAGTAGGGGCCGTCTACCAACTCGGTCAATAAGGGTAGCAGCACTACATGCGATGATGAAGTTGTAGATCTGAAGACCGCCGTTAATGAGGTTCTGGGTTTCGCCGTCGGTGATTCCAATATCAGAAAGGACGAGAGCGAGATAAGGACCGATAAGCTGGTTACCACACCACTGGATGATGAAGCCCAAGGATGCGACAACTACTGTACGGTGACGGTTTCCCCCTATGAATAGGCCAAGGATTAGTATCGCAACCTTCGAGCTCAGGATACCTTCTTGCATGTACACAGGACTTACTTGTTCTGAAAAACTGGAGGTACGAGACGGACTCCAGAGAGCGTTCGAATTCGATGGCACTGGTGATTTCGGCAATCTGAAGGCGAACAAGCTCAGTCGTCTCCTCGGTGCCACTATGATACTTGTTCAGGACTTTGGCGGCCTCCGCCGATCGATCGTTGGCAACAAGCCACCTAGGACTCTCAGGTAGAGAGTAGATAAAAGCCACCTGAAAGATGGATACTAGTGCCTGGAGAAGTGAAGGGATTCTCCAGCTCCAGTTGTTATCCATGTGGAACGTACCATAAGTGGCCCAGGCAGCAACAATGGCGCCAGTATACTGTATGTATCGCTTGATTAGGATGTGGATTCGCAAGGTCAGGGGATAGCCTACTTACCCAGGTGGTATTGTAAATGCCGGTAATGATAGGTCGATGAGTGGGATATGCCAGTTCTCCAAGGAGCGGAGGAGCAGCGCATGAAATGAACATGCCACCGAGGCCGATAAAAAAGCGCCCAGATAAGAACATGGCCATGTTGTTAGCACATCCCTGCAGGATTGCAGCACCAATGATGATGCAGGACCCGAGAAAGATGGGATGGCGTCGCCCATACTTGTCCGCCATCCAAGGGGCGATAGGCAAAGCAACTACGCCACCGATGGTTTGGATATTGACCAACAGGCCAAGTACGCCGCCAGAGGGGTGATCGAATTCTGCAAGGCACAATGAGTCAGTCCAAGTACCAGAACACGGCTCTGTAAACTTACCAGTTTTCCAATGCTCAAGAGTCTGCATTCCATTCAGCACACTGCCATCGTAACCGCCTATATAGGCCGACATGAATGGAATTGCAAGCATGAGGTTCAACCTCACCAAATGCGGCACATTCCACCATGACTCTTTAGTGCAGAGGTCGTGAACCCGTACTTCATCATGCTCGCCATTCTCGTTGGTTCCCATGATTGAATTGAACAAGGTGAGGCAAGAGTAAGAAGTAAGCAAGACGATATTGAAGGAGTTGTGGTAGGAATCTTGATGTTCTTGGGGACAGAAAGATGAGAGATTGAGGTTATATACAACAAAAAGAGGCAACAGGCTAGTTAGTCTCTACTGATGGAAGTGCGGAGTGGATCAAAGCTTCATTACCCCATACATCACCCCATGGGGGGCACGAGACTAGTGGTACCAGCGATGGGGTTCGAGTGCTAGACTAGCTCCTCTCCCCGCTAAGACATTCCCAGAGGCTGTACTAATTGCGGTCGAGGCCTGGAAGTCATCGGCCGTGTGTTCCACTACTGTACAAACTCATGAAATTGGGTACCATGTGTAGGTAAGTTTGGCTACTTTTGATTGGCTTGTATCTGGAGAACGATCTGTCATTAAAACCTTGATCGCCATGATACTAATCGCTAAGCCTCCAGGACACCCTTCCTCATGAAAACGAGAACATCGATACAGAAGAACTGATAAAGCTGTATAATTTGGCCGTGACCCTGCTGCTTGCCAATCGATTGATTGTAATTCGGAAGAACTCGTATTGTCAAAGCGGAACCGAGGAACGCCACTAAGTTGAACACTTGAGTTGCCTAACAAACAAATATCGTATTTGTCCGAGCAGGGATCCACAGTATGTTGAAATTTGGCCGAGTACGACAAGGTAATGCGAAATCACAACACAGCTCGGGATGTTAGATCGACTAACTTAAGATCGATATTAACTAGCTTGAGCACCAGGAAGGGTAGTTTAAGCATCGGATTTTGCCGACTGGACTGTAATGGGCTGAGATGAACTATTCTGTCAATTTGGCTGAATTGCAAATCGATCGGGCATCTTCGGTGTAATTGTAAGATTGTCCGCGAGTGCCAATAGATGAGAGTGGCTTCTCGATTCCTATCCTTGTTTTACTCGTGGAAAAGAGGAGGTCACATTGTCCGGATATAGATGTATATCAAGCAACAATTCAATTTGTTATGATAAACTACCAATACTATCGGAAGCCTTTGAATCTAGCCGGACAAGTAGGTTGACTGAGCGCTGTACACACTGACTTGCCCGCGACGTAACTATTTCCTCGTCGTAGTTATGTGCAATCTCAAGCAGTAAACTGCCAACACGTCTTATCTTTTCGGCCTATTCCATTCTGTAAGCTCGTGTAAATAATCAGACCAGCACATTTATAGCAGCTCGTCTATTATAAAATCACTAGTTATCACTTACGCATTGCTCCCCCTCAGCCTGTAGATGAAGGAACGGAATTGTTTCAAGAACGTTGAAGAAATCTTGAGCTAGCTCTATTAGCCTCATTGCGAGAGAAAGTGGTTCTGCACTAAGGCCCAGGATCTGGGTCATATTGCATGACATAGCAGAGTTTAGCACAAAGAGCTTAACCGAATGTAAAGAAATAAGATAGCTGGTTTTTTGCCGTTGCAGGAGTTCATCTAAGCCTGTTTCTGACTCTCGGCTGTCGGTGTCGGGTGATAATGCGGCCGGCGAGAGATCCCAGCAAGGGAAACAGTTTGTTAGTGTGATAATCTCGAAGTATGCTCTGGATAGCTCAGCCGTATCTTCTTGGTAAAGCTCAGTGAATTTATCCGTATGCCCGGTAGATCTTGACTCCATCCCACGGATGACTCGTGCAGCCATGGCCCATAGACGACGTATGATATGGAAACCCTCCAATAGTCGACCTTCTATCTCGGCGCCGTTGAATTCTGGGCCATGTTCAAAGAGCGTCACTGGACTTGATGAACTTGACTTTAGACTTAGCTGGGTGTCAAACAAAGTTTCGTGGATTGCGACGGGACGGCCTCCCATTACTAAAACCGTCTTGTCACACACATATAACTGCCAGAACGCATTTCGGAGGATTTGCTGCTCGATCCGGTCTCTTCCCTCAAGAGAGGTCTCACAATAGAGATGCATCCTCATCGCAATTAGGCCCGCTTCGCTCAAGATATGAAAGGCCACACCGTTAGTGCCCGTAGATATCTGTATAGCCGATGACAAGAACATGCGAATATTGAGCGACGAGGAGTCAGGGTGCTCAAGATCGTAGTCATGGTATATATGAAGCAGCTCTCGCGTTGTTTTCAGGAATAGTGGCGCTGCGAGGTACTTGGTGGGTAACAGAGACTCGGGAACAGCATATGACACCGCCGCACACAGGGCTAGGAGAAGTGTCAGGCTCCTAAGGTTGTCAATCTCACTATGCCAATCTCCAGGTGAGAAGCAGTTCAGTGCCCAGCTGTAAGTGTCGCGAGGCGAGTGCTGTTGTGTGTTGAAGAATCGACTGACTGTTGCTCGCAGTGAGGCTTCATGGCAAAGAGGGACAGAACCGAAAACATAACGAGTATATAAAAAGATGCAACGATTGACAATAGATGCCGGAGTCTCGTCTGACGCAAGAGTTTGCAGCCCTGCCAGGAAGTCAAGATAGGTTCTGACAGCAGATTCAGTCTGATTATCTGACACTGATACCCCTTGGCTGCTGCTGATATCGCTGTGCTGGGCCTGGCTCACAGCCGTGGTTGGTTCTAAGCAGGTCGCTGGAGAGGGGAGTGAAGGATCGTCCTGAATCTCGGACAGATTGGTGACAGGTGATATCGGAGTTGGCGCATCGTCTGAGATACTGCCACAGTATCGAACAGGCTTGGGACCTCTTTTCCTCGGAGAGGCATACTGACAAGGTGTCCCTGCGGCTCGACAATTGCTGCAAGTCGGAAACCCATCACACTGCGTTGTATCAGCAACAAGACTGTTTGACTCGCTAGCTAAGAAAGAGATTGACCGAGGACGGAACCTCGGCATTACGAACCTTGACCTTGCGGCGGCGACATAGCTTGCAAGCCCGCCGTGGACCTGAAGAAAATGCCATTCCCTTGTCGTGTGGATAAGATGAGGAGGAGAGAGGAACTCGGACAAAATGCAGCAGAAGGGTCGGGTAATTAGTTATACTTCGGTGGGCCAGACAGGGGTTCGAGACTAAGGGAGACAGAGCGAGTCCACAGATCGCCCGAGAGGTCGACATTGGTTGCTACACTCAAGACTAGTTCTTGTCTCCACCCTGCTGCATCGGTGGGGTTTGTGGGTGAAAGGTCATAGTGTCCGATATCGAAGCTTGAGGTACTCCAATATCTCCAAATTACAATAATGATGCTCGACGATAAAAGAACCAAACTACCTCAACATGAGGCATCTACCAGCCCAACGGATCTCCCTAGAGACGTCTATAACGCAAAAAGAGAGGAACGAAAACCATGACACGCGAATTTACCACTGTGCCCCCACCAAAGGGACTCCCTGCGGACTTTGAATGGGGGTTTGCCACCGCTTCCTATCAGATTGAGGGTGGCGTAAAAGATGGCGGGCGGGGCCCTTCCATCTGGGACACATTTACTCACCTCGAACCATCACGTACCAACGGTGACAACGGCGATATCGCTTGTGATCACTATCATCGATATGAGGAGGACCTTGACCTCCTTGCTAGATACGGTGCCAAGGCCTATCGATTCTCCCTGTCATGGTCGCGAGTCATCCCCCTGGGTGGACGACACGATCCTGTGAATGAGGAAGGCATCGCTTTTTATAACAAAATCATCGATGGCCTCATCAGTCGAGGCATCACACCTTGGATAACTCTCTATCACTGGGATCTCCCTTTAGCATTGCAGGACCGATACGGAGGTTGGCTCGACGAGGAGTCACAACTCGACTTTGAGCACTATGCCAGGCTTTGTTACACACGCTTTGGTGATAGAGTCAAAAATTGGATCACGTTCAATGAGCCGTGGGTCGTGTCTATCAAAGTGAGTACGCCTAATAGAATTCCGAAACATGTTGCATTGGCAGATATTTACAGACGTCAGGGTTACTCTTTGGGCTGCTTTGCCCCCGGACGAAGCAGTACGAACCCAGACTGCGATGCTGGTGACTCGACGACAGAACCTTGGATCGTCGCCCATAACCTGATCCTAGCCCATGCGAGAGCAGCGAAGCTATATAATAAGGAGTTCAAATCGGAAGAGGCTGGCAACATCGGTATCTCCCTCAGCGGCGATTATTTCGAGCCCTGGGATGCTACCGACCCCAGGGACCAGGAAGCTGCCGAGAGGAGAATGTTGTTCTGGTACGGCTGGTTCGCCAATCCTACTATGTAAGGCACCATATATAATTCTGTCTTCTTCGACCAGCCTGCTAACTTTTGATGCCGCCCAGGCTTGCACAAGACTACCCTCTCGTCATGCGCGAACAGCTTGGATCCCGTCTCCCCGCATTTACAGAAGACGACTTCGCTCTGCTACGCGAGGCTGATATCGACTTTTGCGGAATGAACTACTATACTGCCCAGTTCGCCCGCCACCGTACTGCGCCGCCGCCAGACACGGACTTTGAAGGCAATGTAGATGAGTTGCCGGTGAATAAGGAAGGTATCCCAATTGGCGAGCTGAGCGGTTGTGACTGGCTTCGCTCCTCACCCAACAGCTTCCGGAAGCACCTTGTGAGGCTGTATAGGATGTATGGGAAGCCCATATGTATCACTGAGAACGGGTGCCCATGCCCTGGTGAGGATAAAATGACTAAGGAAGAGGCTGTCGAAGATGAATTTCGTCAGAGATACTTCAGCGATCATTTGGACGCCTTGGTCGGCGCCATAAGTGATGGTGCAAAGGTCTCGGGATACTTTGGATGGTCTTTGATGGATAACTTAGGTAAGTTCATTCCACTCACAATTCTGAAGAGTGGTAGTGTGCTTCAAAACAAGTCTCAATACTGACCAAGTCAACAGAATGGTCTGATGGATATGGTATCAGGTTCGGCGTGACTTTTACAGACTACGATACACTTGAAAGGACGCCCAAGAAGTCGGCATTGATGATCAAGGATATGATCAAGGAAAGAACAATTTAACATCGTGTCCGTCAATGTAATGACTGTATGTACTTTGTGGTTTTATTACTTTAAAAAGTCAACCTTTATATATATTACTTGGCGGTGTACCCTGTTTAATCCCAATACGATGTAATCTTTCTACACTACGACATATTTCGTCCTCGTTCCACTCTAGATTATGAGATTCATTCTGTTTACGCGCTTTATAACCCGTACATGGACAATAAAAGCTTTATCACGATGTGTCGTGAGTCACGGACTTGACAGTTGAATGGCTGGATCATTAGACACACAACATACTAACTCGCGAATCAATGCTTGAACCAATCATGTATGTAGAGTGACAAAATAGAAATCTTTGATCAACTGGGACGTGCCACCAAATGGGATTAGTGCAGGCTAGTAGTGGTAAGGTTAAACGATACTAAACGAGGATAAACGATACTAAACGAGATACATATGTATCCCCACTTCTTCGTTCTTCGTTCCTCGTTTTTCGTTCTTCATCGTACATCGTTCACAATTCCAGTCGCCCCGTTTTCCAGCTTCAAGTTCTGTCTTTGTCTTACCAAGCTGCTAAGCCCCATTACGCATTTTGGGGACCGGGTTGCAAATCATGGAGTCGTCATTGAGACCTTGGACACAGAGGCCACACTTCAAGTCTAAGAGAGACTGCTTCGACTGCGAAAAACGCCGAGTGAGTTTATGTCCATGTACGTACGGTTTCTTGCGTCACGGCAAGGAATAGAAATATCTTAGAAACATTGAATATAATAATATTTAATAATTTAATAACTAGCTTCCCTCCTCTAGGGTATACACTTCAACCTCAGCAATACCAGTGCGAGCCGGTACACATGTTGCAATGGGAACATCGCCATAGTCAGGTTCTTGGTTAGGCATGACTAAAGCCATACCACCCCTTGTTTCATCGCCGTTCAACATGCGTAGCGGACGGAGATCCCCTTCCTGGGTGGCTTCCAATTCTTTGGCTGTAAGGAGTCCCGTAAAGATAATTCCTTTTTTCACGCTCTTGAATCTCGCCTGGAATCCGTAGCCGACACAGAGAAACTTGTGCTCTGCTAATCTGATAATCATACCTCCACCAGGACCCTGTTTGCCAAACACAAAGGCTCTCTCGATCGTGACTTGCATGTCTCCGAATATCCTAAGCCATGGCACTTCAATCTTTGGGGGATCCTGCATCTCATCGAAGTAGAAACCGAAGCGGTCCTCTGGGGAGGCTCCCAAGACAAAATCCTTGACTTGGCTTAGTAGCCGGTACTCTCTCCCAATATCTTCAGGGCCTGTATCAATACCGAACGGGCTTACGCCTAACGCGCTATATGTTCCGTAGGCAAGCCAGGCCCGCCGAGCGCCATGCTGATCGCGTCTTTGTTCAGGAATAAAGACCGGGTTTCCCATATGACTATAGTCGTGGCAGACCATATCATAGTCATTAAAGTAGTTATCTGGGGAAAGGAAGTCTAATGAAGGAGCCCCAAACCGCCAAATATCGAAGACATGTTGGCAAGGTCCACCAGATGGATACATCCCTGGCTTGTCACCACCGGCCACGATAGCGCTAGTCACTATGGATGGAGGGTTTGAGCGATCCATAGTTTCAATGTCGAGTTTGAGCCAGGCATTGGCATAGAAGGGTAGCGGGTACGAAGTCTTGCCCTCTGCAGCGACCTGTTCAAAGTATCTCGAGAAATGGAAAGCCATGAAGGCTTCGTCAGCGAGCGGGCCAGGACCAAACGCTTCTTCCCAAGTGTGTTTTCCGTCTTTCGGGATGTTGGGGAACTGTTTCGCGAATCTTGGGTGTTGTTGGTTGTTGGCTAGGTATCGGAGTAGAGACTCGGGGACGGGTTCCTTGAATGCTGCTTCAGCGAGAGGAGATCTATCCCTCGAGTCGCCGAGTATACCTGGCTCATTCTCAATCTGAACCATAAGCACCGTCGAGTGGTCTGAATCAAAGTCCCTGACATGTGCCAACAACTTGCCAAATGCCTTCGCATCGGCTTTGACACACTCCAAAGAAAAGGGCGTCACGGCATCGAGAACATTCCGGCCGCCGCCGGCCTCGATACTCTGTACCCGCGGAAAACGTTTGACATCCTTTTTTACCCACGAGGGTGAATAAATGCTTGAGGCATTCTTATACGCCCCGAACCATAAGAGTACAAGATGTATATCATGTTGCCGGGCGCTGAGGATGGCCTCGTCTAGCGCCGAGAAGTCGAATACACCTTCGACAGGCTCAATCTGCTCCCAGCCAACAGAACCGAGAAGGGTATTGATGCACTCCTTCCTCATTGTCGGCCATATATCTGCCATATAGGAAGCCGAGCTTAGAGATGAGTTGTGTAGTTCTCCGGCCAACATCAGGAAAGGTTTGCCCTCGACAATAAGGCGAGTCACATTACCATCGCGCTGGAGGTGGGGATGCAATGCAGGCTCGCGTTGAGAATTTGTCGCCATGGCGAAGATTGAGAGTGTATTGGGGTTGAAGGTAGACCTTAACGGAATCCAGCAGGGGAATTCTCTGTCACCTGTTATATCTGGAAATATTTACTTCACCGACTTCTCGGCTATATTGGTATAACGCAACAACGGACTATCCGAAGAAATCGGAGAAATTGATTAAAGTTAAATTGGCCGAGTACCGCTGTACCATTGATGCAGCATGAATATGACGCTAGGCCAAGAGGTAAATAATCAAGGAAGCATCGTAAGTTATTTGATACTCGGGGTAATTGCGGATTCGCCGTAGTGGTACAAGGCACTTCCCGGCTTGGTTCGTGCTAGACCACACTTGACAGAAAGTATTTTCCCATGCAACCATGAGTTAGGATCTTCCTAGGGTTAGAGGCGCTACCTTTAGTACCCAAGGGATGGGATCAGATTCATCAGTATCCCCAAACATCATCAATACAGATAAAGGTCAGAAAGGTATTGGAGAATCTTACTTCAAAGCTGGGTTTGACCAACTTTTTCTTATCGAAACATCAGAAGATGCCACCATCAACCTCTTAGGGCTATGGGCAAGGATGTGGTGCAAGTGTACATTTGCCCACCACAAGAGACCGCTGAATGGAGGCCATCCAGAAAGTTGAAGGAATTTACCAAGGTTGATCTATCACTCGGTGAGACAAAGGGCATATCCATTGACTTGGATATCACGACTTTCAATAGTCATTGGAGCGAACCCCTGCGTACGTGGGTTGTTGGCAGTGGAAAGTATAGTGTTGAAGTTGGTGGCTGACGCGCTACCTTTGTTATTTACTTCAACCCCGTTTCGTCAAATACAAAAGTTGTTTCCTATATGATCGATACCTTTGGGACGTGTATACCGGGCCTAGAGTACTGTCATAGGTTTGAACTTCCACATCGTTACTAAACTTGGCCTGTAAATCTCCCACACCACGACACGACTGTATTAGCGTTAACAAGCCCCGCGTTTTATTCCGAATCCCCAGTACCACGTCTCTAGCTCAAAAACGGGTCTCGGAAAAGCCGAACGCCGAAACGCGGCTACTTTCTGAACCCTGAACATTAACACACGAGACAAATATCAACCGACGGAACCTACATCGTACAGTTTCCGACGTCGAATATCCTCTGGTACTTTGGGACTCTGGGACTTTGGAAGATACAAAAGAAGACAGAGACCCATCCGAATTTCTTCCAGGTTTTGGACAAACACATTGAAGCTTATGTGATTACTGACATTCAATTGACATTTCCAAACATCAGTGAAGGGTTCAGGCACTCAAGATTGTGTATGGTCTTCAAATCATAGAGCTATTAAAACCACCAGACCTCTTTAACATAACGTGTGGGCGAAAGAATATATACAAAGTATAGCACATTGCCAAAAGAATTCAACATATAATACGGGGTCTCCCAACCTTGACGCAGCATCAGCTACTCAGTGCCGGGTCTTGTTCAAGTTGCTAGTTATGGCTTCAGATAAGGTTAACCCTGGCATAAATGACTGGATTAACTCAATCTCCCCTGGCGCAAACACCATTGATACAAACGCAGAGGTTCAACAAACCGTCCAAGCACAAATCAGGGTCATTGTTAGCACAGTCATCACTGGAACTGCATTCAACGCTTCCACTCCCACTCTCAGGAGCACAAACCCCGTTACCGCAAGTGCAGATGTTCAATAAACCGTCCAAGCACAAGTCAGGGTAGGCGGTGCAGTCTTCATTGTCACTACAGGGAAGGTCCATAGACCCTGCAGCGGTGGTGGTGGTGCTTGGGGCTTCAGTGGTGGTAGATCCTTCAATGATAGCCGTGGTTGTGGTAGGTTGTTCAATGACAGTTGGGATGGTGCAAACGGCGTCGACGCAAATGCACTTGTTTAATAAACCGTCCAAGCACATGTCAAGGTCGGCGAGACAGTCGTCATCAGTGGAACAAGGCACGGGCTCAGTCCCAGCAGCGGTGGTGGTGGTGCTTGAGGCCTCCGTGGTAGTAGATCCTTCAATGACAACCGTGGTAGTGGTAGGTTCTTCTTCAGCGGCAGTAGTAGATGTAGGTTCCTCGACGACAGCAGTGGTGGTGGGAACATCAGTTGTCTCAGTCTCTGTGGCACTCTCGACAATGGTAGATGAGAGTTCAATGGTGCTATCAATGACAGTTGCGGTCGAAGTAGCTTCGATGGTGGTGCCTGGTGAAGTGGTAGTTGGGCGGCAAGGGCCTGCATTTGCAGCAGCAGCAAAGAGTGCAAAAGCACGGATAACGTCGGAAGACAACATAGTAAGGGACTGGTATAAACGAGTGACAGTCAAGATAATGAAAACGAGTGAATGAAAGAAAAACTCAGAGGAGAGAGAAACGTAGTGGGATATTAGTTTATCTACCCTATATTGAGTGACTATTTCCCCTGAATATTCGTTATTTGCTTGTTTTTAACCTAATAAATAGTGTATAGAACTAGTGGTAACTATTTACTTAGCTTCTTCGAATTGCGCTGGCGGTTAATAGGGTTATTCTATTAATATAAGGTAATGAGATTAATTAATATAAGGATAAAGATTTAACTCTAGATAGGATATATTCCTTTAAGCTATATATATATAACTAATAGATTAGACTATTTATATACTATTTATTATATTTAATCTTTAACCTTAATATTCTTACTTAATTTAAGGTTATATATATAATATAGTCTTATCTTTTTAATTTTATAACTATCTTAGTCTTTATTAAAATTATTAATAGTATAATTATATAAGGATTAAGATAATTATATAATATAATAAGAGGTCTAATTATATAATTTAATTTAATTAACTATAGTATTAAATAAATTTATTTTACTTTAATATTTTAACTTTATATTAAACTCTTAACTATATATATAAATTTCTTTCTTTAACTTTAACTTAAATAGAGTTTCCTATTACTTAAAATACTTATACTTATCTTTAATAGTTTAAATAAGTATCCCTAGTTTTATTAACTATAGCTTATATTAATTTATTATATTATAAAATATAGTCTTTCTTATTATAAAGGTATTCTTTTTCTTAATCTTATAATATAATATATAAAGCTATTACCTTTTTTATTAAATTTATTATAAATCCCTTTAAAGAATAAAAATACTAAGGAATTATAAGACCTTATAGCTAAATATAGCTAATATTATATTATCTTTAATTAAAGGTTTTTAGCCTATAGAGATATATTTTAACTTTATTATTATAAGGTTATATAAATCTTAAAATAAGGCTAGGCTAATATATAATACCTTAATAATCTTATTATATATATAATAAAATTACTTTATATATTACTTAGCTATAAAGCTATAGTTATAAGGTTAAATAGTATAATAATATAATATTAATATTATAATTATAATCTAGGTTAATTTAATATATTAAATATTAAAGGTAAAATAATTTACTTTTTTATCATTATTCTTACCTTTCTTTATTAATAGTTTTATTATATAAAGAAAAAGAAAGTATTTATTATTATCTTATTATTTTATATAGCTTTATTTTAATATAGAGTTTTATTAAAAGCTTATTTAAAAGTATAGCCTTATAGCCTTATAATATTATTAAATTATTAGATATTTACTATTTAAGCTATTTTATTTCTTTATAAAATAATTAAAAGTCTTAAAGATATAAATAATTATCTTAATAATAAAGTAAAAAACTTAAATAATAGTAAAATACCTTCTTAAGTAAAAAGCCTTAAGAAAATTCTATATTATTTAAGCAGTTATCTTATTAATTTATTTCTATTAGTTTTAAATTTATATTTTTAAGTCTATTATAACTCCTAGGGCTTATTTAAATTTTTTAAACTTTTAAATAAAAAGTCCTTTTATTAATTTATTAGCTACTTATTTATATATTAATATATATATAAATTTAATATCTTTTATTTTTATCTATTTTTTATAATAATATTCTCTAATTACTATATATTTTATTCTTTTATAATATTATAAATTCTTTATAAGTATAATAGCTTTTTAATTATCTTTAAAGATAATAATTATAATTAAATTAAATTATTTTTTTAACTTAAAGATTAAATCTTATAGTAGCTTTTATAGCTATATTATTTTTTTTATTATATATATCTAGGCTATAAGTTTAGCTTTATATATTAATAATATAATTATTATTTAATATTTTAAATATTAATTAATAATATTACTTTTAAGTTAAAAAATATATTCTATAGTTAATTTTCTTATATCTAGGTCTATTCTTTAATCTATATTATAATATTTTAAGAGGTTTTTTAATTATCCTTTAAATATTAAAATATAGTTTTTTATTCCCTTAAGATAATATAAAACTTATTTTACTTTAATAATATATTTTTCTATTAAGTTTTTAAGGTAATAATTAAATAATAAAACTATATATATAATATCTAGTCTTATTTTTAATATTATATATATTAATAAATTAATTACTCTTATATATTAATTCTTAGTCTTATTTAAGGCTAAATAATTTAATTTTATTCCTTTAAACTTTATATCTAAAGATATTAATATTTTAATAGTATAATAATCTTTTATTCTAAGGTTATAAAGTACCTTTTTAATATATATTTTCTAGCTAAAATATAATCTTTTTCTTATATAATCTTTTTTAATTATAATTCCTAGGTAATAATAATATAGTCTAAGGTTAATTATTTAAAATTATTAAAATAATTATATTTTAATTATTTTAATTTTATTTATATTTAATTTAATAATTAATAAGTTATTTATATAAATAGTAATATATATTAAGTCTTTAATAAATATTTTAATATTAATATATATTAATTTAAAACTTAATTTAATTAAATATTTTAATAATATTTAATATTAAATTCTTAGGGATTATTTAAGATTATATAATACCTTATTTAATTTATATACTTATTTTAAATTATTATTAAACCCTTTTAATTATTATATTTATATATCTTTATTAATCTTTTTATATAAAAATATAATTTTTATATTTATTTATTTAATATAATAGTTTATTATAGCTATAATTATAAATATTACTTTATAGCTTATTAATTTTATAATTAATATAAATATTTTATAATAATTAATACTTTTCTATTACTTAAAGCCTTAGATAATAAAATATCTTTTATATTTAATAATTTATTTATTTACTTTTTATTTAATCTTAAAGACTTATTTTTCTTATAAAAGAAATATATTCTATAGTAAATATATAAAATACTATATATTATTATTTTTAATTAAAGATATTTCTTTATTTATTACTTTCTTTTACTTATTTTATTTATTACTTTTTATAGCTTATTTATATATCTTAAGTTTAAAATTATATATTATAAAAATATATATTATTATAAGGCTAATAAGTAAAAATCTATTATTTAAACTTAATAATTTAGCTATAAGTTTAAACCTTAATATTTATTATAATATTATTTTATTTCTTTAACTAGAAAAGAGAAATAATAATAATTAAGTTATAAATAACTTTATTATTTAATAGTATTAAATAATAATCTATTAATATATTATTTTTTAATATTATATATAAGAATATCTTATATTAAGATTAAATAGCTTAAGTAAAGTTTAAACTAATTAAACTTTATTATAATTATTTTACTTATTATATTATAGTTATATAAATATCCTTAAATAACTTAGAAATATTTAATTTATATTTAAGCTAGATATTTTATATATTTTAATTATTTTTTTTAATCTTTTTTTTCTTAATAAAAGTTTTATTAAAAATTATATTATTTATAATAAAGACTTAATTATTATCTTTTAATAAGATATAATTCTATAATCCTTAATATTCTAAGAGTTTATAAGGTTTTATGTTTTTTTCTATTTTTTTTTATTATATTAAAAGGATAAATATATACTTTTTACTTTTAATAATTTAAAGATATCTTAAATCTAGCTTTTTACTAATTTAAATTTCTTAAAGAGTTTTATTCTTTTTAATTATAAGACTTAAGTTTTTAATATAATTATAAGTATATAAAATAAATAGCTATTATTTTAATAGCAGTCTTAATAAGATTATAATTAGATTTAATTTCTTTAAAATAATATAATTCTTAACTTTAATAAGGCTATTTTATTAATATTATTCTATTACTATATATAATATCTTAATACCTAGGTTCTTATAATATTATTAAAATAAATATAATATATTCTTTTTTTTTATTAAAATATAAAAATCTAAGTTATTTTATAATTATCTCTTTTAATTAAATTAATTTTTAAAAAATACTTTTTATTTTTAATTTTTCTTTTAATAAGAAATTTATAATATTATAATATAATTATTAATAAAAAAGGCCTAATATTTATACTTATTTATTTCTTTAATTAGAAATAAATTAGCTATATTTATATAAAGACTTTTAAATAGTTTTATACTTTTCTTAATATTATTAATATAAAGGATTTCTTTTATTTTCTTAAAACTATAGCTATTATACTTTAATTTTAATATTATTAATTAAAATCCTATAAATTATTTCTATAATTTCTTAATATTTCTTTCTTTAAAATATCTTAATTTATTATATTAAATTCTTAAGTTTAAATCTTATATTTTAAATAAAATAAAAGCTATTTTTATTTTTTATTCTTTCTTATTAATAATATAAATCCTATTCTTTTAAATAGCTATTATTACTATTTATTCTTATTAAGTAATAATTACTTTTTTATATTTAAATATAATAAATACTCTTTTAATTTTAAATATAAAAATTAATATTAAATTTATATATATATTTAAAATAAGGAGAAATTATTATAGGATAATTATTTTACTTACTTATATATTAATCTTATATATATTAATACCTTTTAATATAACTTTTATATTTATAATTTTATTAATTAAGTTTTTATAATAAGGTTTAAAATAGCTAAATTTTAATAATTAATAGAATATATATAAAAATATATTATTATTAAAAATATAAATTTTTTAAAGTATTTATATAGTTTATAATAGTTTAGCTAATAATAATATATTATTAAATACTATAAATCCTATTCCCTATTTAAAGATCTTATTTATTATAACTATTATAATATAGCTATTATTAAAGTAATCCTATTAATTCTTAGTCTTTAAGTATTTATTTTTCTTATTTTAATTAATATAAAACTTTCTTTTTAAATATAAGTATATTTTCTAATAATCTTTAGTATTATATCCTATTTAATTATAAATTAAATATATTAATTTATTCTTAATATTATCCCTAGGTTTATCTTTTAATTTTATCAGATTATTTCGTATACTTATAGTAATTTATTAATTATTTTATTACTTTATTATTTATTCTTTTTATTTTACCTTTATAATTATATTATTAAATAATACTAGTTATTTAATAATAACCCTATTTATATTTTTCTCTAGAAGTATATTATAGTTTTAATAAAATAAGATTAAAAAGATAAAGTAAATTAACTTTAATTTAATTAAGAATTTATTAATAAACTAAAGGTATTTAATAATATAGCTTTTATTTAATTCTAGTAATATAATTTTAGCTTTTTAAAGTTTATTTATAAAATATATAATATTAATATAATTCTTAAAATAGAGTTCTTAATATTTTTAATTAAGTTATTAAAAATAAGTATTTACTTTTAAATACAAATAATTTTAAATAATTTTAATAATTTTCTTAACTATTTTATTTTTTATAATACTTTTTTTAATTATATTCTTATAATTATAGCTTAATTAATTCTTAATAGCTATAATTACTTTTTTTTATTTACTTTTTTATATTTTATTTTATATATTTAAGATTTCCTAGTTTTATTTTATAATAATTATAGTTAAAAATAACTAAACCTTATTATAAGTTAAAAGGTCTTTATATTTTATTATAATAAAATAATCTTTAATTTCTTTTATTTATTTAATAATTTAATTTAAAGACTTTAATTTATTAATTTAAATAAAATAACTAAGATTATATTCCTTAGAAGATATATTATTAAAGATTTATAGTAATTATTATTAAATTATTATTTTCTTTATTTAAATTTAATAAGGTATATTATATTAATATAATTAAATCTATTAATATTATATTTTTAAGTTTTATATTTAAAGAAAAAGACTTTATAGTAAATTTAAATAAATTTATTAAGCTTATAATAAAAAAAGTATTTTTAAATACTACTAAATTTAAAAGGATAAGTAATAATATAGGTAATATCTATATATAGGTTTTATTTATCTCTAGGTTAAAAGGTATAATCCTCTTTATTTTAATAGTTAAAAATAGGAAATTCTTTTTATATAAATATTAAAAAAAAAAAGGTTTTTTTAATATTTTATATAAATATAAGTTATATTTATATCCCTTTATTTCTAAGTTTACTAATTAATTAATATCTTAAATTATTTAATAGTAAATTTATTTTAGCTTTAAGGAATTTCTTAATTTATTAAATAAAAATACTTTCTAAATAAGTCTATAGTTATTTTATTATAATTATTTTAGCAATTAATTATAATTATTAATAAGGATTATTAATATAGTAAAAAATAAATTATAAGACTTAAATTTTAAAAGGTAAATAATAGTTAATAAGTAAGAATAATTATATAACCTACTATCTAGGCTTATAACCTATTAATATAAAGTAATAAGATTAATTAATATAAGGATAAAGATTTAACTCTAGATAGGATATATCTCTCTAAGCTATATATATATAACTAATAGATTAGACTATCTATATACTATCTATTATATTTAATCTTTAACCTTAACATGTTTAGCCACATCAGGGGCTAAGATGTTTAGTTGAAAATCTGGGAAATTATAGCGAAAACAAACGAAAAAAACAATGTAGGACTCCAGTACAGCGAATCAAGGCTGGACTCTGGTCTGGGGAAAATAAGATGTCGGACGCTTGTAGGGCGAATTTAGGCGTCTGGCGTCCGACGTTTTATTCCCCCCCAAGCTCCATAGTACTAATTTTTCGAGCTATGGAAACGTGAAATGATTTTGTATGTCACTCTTCAGATCACAGCCCATTCTAGTTAGCAAGAAATTGGTTCTGTTTATTAGCATCTGTATCTGCATACACAATGTCTAATATTTTGTCAACTCCGCCCACAAAGCCTTTGTCCATCCTGGCAGAGCCTCTGACGTGGGATTGGAATTGCCAGCGATCTCGACCACGATATTCTTGTAGAGGAACAAATCCAAGTGATAGGTTCCAAATATCGTAGCGCGTGAGTCACCCATGGCCTGAGTCTGCTTTTCCTTGAAGTTGATCAAACTCTCCTTCTCCCATTTTGTGGGCAGGGTAAAAGCCGCGAATCTCGTCTTCAGTCCGCCCACAGCATCGGCGAGACCGCCAGAGAATACCGAAATCTGAAAAGAGATAAAGGCCGGGGTGTCGCCTACTACTTGTCCTGCCACACTAACCCTAGTGGTGGAAGCAACTGGGAGAATAGTGGAATCGTTGAGAATAGTGTCGATATCTGACTGGGGATCCAAGACAATACCAGAACTTTTGTCGGTGTTTGACAAAATGGGATCTAAGATTGCATTGATAACATTCTGAGCATTGAAAGCGTTCGATACCGAGGGACTGCCCGCGAATGCTGTGCTGAGATTTGAAACCACCGTAGGCACAGAAACAGTCGTATCTCCGTGGTAGTGTTCAAGCTTGTAGTTGAGAGTATTACCCTCTTGTTCACCCATCGTCGATGTAACTCCATCCCATATTTTTGGATCCACGTGGCGACCATTGAGCAAAAGCTGGATCCCGTTTTGGAGAGCCTTGTCTTGTAGATACTCAGTGTAGGTCAGATCACCCGCAACTGGTCCAGCACATGCGTCCACCACCATGGACGCACTCTGAACATAGTTGTCAGTGGCTGATATGGTGATGAAAACATGAGATCGGAATGGAGTTCGCATGGGATCCGCAACGTTTTTGAATTGTATGTTTTGTTTATCGCCTTCGAAGAATGGACTGTTGGTAGTACCCCAGCCAGTAAGGTCTTCATTGATATATCCGAACGGTGCCACAACCTCCCAGTGTAGACGAGTGTTTGAGAGGCCAAGGCTGAGGGCAGTTTCGACGATGGCAGCTTGGTCGAAGCAGTTGACAAGTCTTAAGGTCTTTGTAGAATCGTTTTGGTGATCCTTGTATGTGTTCAGCCAGCCCATCAGTGAGAATAATCCACCACTCTGGTCAATGAAAGAAAACTGTCCATCCCAGACATTGTATCGAAGCTAATGTTGAGTGGAGTTGGGGCGAAGTTGTCCGGGTACTGCCTTGGGGTCTTGCCTGCCATGGCAGACATTAGTAACCCAACTGATCCAATCCTGCTCAGTCTGCAGCTTCGCAATTGAACCAGTGGTTACATTGGGGATGAACAGTCTCAAAAGGTCAATTGGAATGCCCTCTTTCAGAAAGAATTGAGGCTGTATCGGTTAGATAGCGTAAACTTCGAGCTGTGCTGTGCCCGATGCTGTCGACCAGCCCGCTGCTGGAGAATGGACGTTGAACCTCAGTTCATCGTTGAAACACCATGGAGTCTGACCGCTGGCATACTGGAACCCGGTTGAAAAAGGAAATCCCACCAACTTTCGGTCATTCTTGAAAATGCTCACATAACTCTCTTTGTTAATTAGACCATAGTTATTGCAAGCCATGTAAAGACCATCAGGTGCACTTTCTTCGAAAGTGATCCAGACGATGAAATTGATCTGAGACTGAAGTGGGCAGGTGAAAGGGACAGTGGATCCTGATGCGGCATCCCAAATAAGGGGTTTTGGGTCAGAACCGTCGTAGACATGCAGTCTACCAGTATTGTCACCGAGTTCGTAAAAGATTGTATTAGTGCTTGAACTTGGCTGCCAATCGCCTGTGATTGAGTGGAGTGATGCAGTCATGATGGATTGGTTTTGTTGAAGAGATGGAATAAGAAACAAAGATATCAAGAGGATTTGAGTGCTTGGTGAAAGTGCTGCTTGATCTTGAGAAATTCTACCTCAGTTTGTGGGAACTACTCTCTTATTTATCGTTTCCGCGATACAAAGTTAGAAGCAAGGGGATTAGTTATTATGTATCCATAATGGGATAAAATCCAATAGTCTGTATTGGTTTATGATAGCTGATCTCTATGGCTTGTGACATTTGCTGAAAGCTCCCAATCGCCAAGTCAACATTCCTATTGGCTAACAAGTCAGCTTAGGCATGTCAGTGCTAGCAACTTTTACAGGCTCATACAGTATCTATGCTCAACTGGAAACGGCCATTGCGTTACGGAGACTAAATATGATTCGTCAAAGGTGGCCAATAATGGGCCCAGTTGTATGCAAGCTAGTTAGTTGCGGTTTTCAGCTGGGTCCTAAAGAATCTAGACTGTCTTGTGGCAATGAGTCAACAGCTGATATCTTGGACCAGAACATCGGCTATCTTTTCTAATATGGAATAAATGTCTGACCATTTTAATGATTAGTGAAGAGTCTATTGGATGGCTGCAGAACTATATACGCGAGATCTCTTTTCGACAGCTTTTTAGACTTCATCAATAAAATAGAGAGGTAGCCAGAAGACAGAAGACAGTAATTAAGTTTCTACCCAGTCAGCATTTTATCACAGTTTTTCCGCCATATATTATCATGCCGAATGCTTGCACTGAAATTGAAGACTTCGCATCAGAAATGGCTTGTCACATGCTATCGACAGAAACATATATCAAGCCATTGCCGCCTCTTCAGAAGTGGCGGGCTGCATGTATGCACATCCATCACATGTTTAATGTGACCAAGAGCAGTATCTGAAATCACATTCCAATTGGAGGCTTTTCGTCAGCTAGCCACTTTAAAATAACGAGATTCTAGACTGCTTTGTCTCACGTTTAGTCACTTTTGCAAAGAGATGGTAGGGAGACTTATCATGGGTAATTGTATGAGGGATTAGTATTCTGTCAGTGTTAGCTGTGAAGGGCCTCACGTTTATGATTACGTGATTGCGTCTAGAAATAAGTCCCGGGTAGAATACGTTTATTTCCAATACACATTTGTTTACTGCCTAAGAATTAGTAATAAAAACAAATTACTTTTCCTAACTGAATTGTAATTACTTTGTCATTACTTTCAAATTTCTTTGATGCAAATATATGGCGTTGTTTAAACATTGTTATGAGATGAAAAATAGAGACTGTTTTCACTCCGACGTTCTCAAAATTGATGATTCACCAGAGCGACTCCAGGGCTCAGTCGATTGTTTCTCAAAAATTAGAATTTAAGGCTTGATACTCCAGCAAATCTATTCGTGATAGCCACCTCATTACATTTAATTTAGCATATGGGCGAAAGTTGTCAGTAAGCCTTGTTTTCCTATCTAAAACGTAGGGATTTCTAGCTGTGAACGAGATGATGGCAACTGACGACAGCATCCTCGCTCGGAGTAGCTAGGCCCGCGTTATCTTATCAGCTATCTAATCGTCAGAATTATCTCCGTACGTTATAGCCGGGGTCTCATCCAGCAGCTGTCAGTATACCAGAGGCTTGCCAGACAATAATATTGATCACAATAAATTAAAGCAATATTACCATTATCTAATGGCGAGGTCCTTTCACCACTAATCTAACAACAGTACACTAATTATAATTGCGCCACTTCTGACTCTTGATACAGTCAGAACAATCCCAACAGCCCTTATCACTCCAGCTCAACATTGTACTACCAAACTGCTGCCACTGGATACCCTTCAGTTGGAACCCTGCCAGTGCACATTTACCATACTCCTCAGACCAACCAGATGACATACAATCGGGGTTCGAGTTACAAAGAGCCGCACATCGCTCCTCAGAATCTTGATGAGGAAACTTGGAAGGCGCCTCGTCCCAACCCCAAGGGAAGTAACCTGTATGCTGACAAACCACATTACCATCATCAACCTGTCTGAGCTCACAAACGGCATCCTCGCTTGTGATACTAGGAGCGCAAGTCGCAGTGGGTAGTGAAGTTCGTAGTGACGCGGAATAGTCATCACGTTCGAAGTCGTGGCAGAAACAGAGGTAGCAACTCTGGTCACTCCAGTCTAGTGAACCGTCATCATTACCGGGGGTGAATGAGGAGCTAAAGACTGAGTTGGAAGAGAAGACACATTGTTGGAGGTTTTGATCCCAGGCGGAAGCCTTGCAGCGGCCACCCATCTGATTGCACATAGCTGGACAGTTCTGATACATGTTGATGTTGAGTAGTTGCCAGGCATATTCACCATCTTTAAGTGTGAAACTCTTTCTCATGGTTCCGGCTTTGTTGCACTGAGAGTACTCGTAGTTATTTTGATCAAATTGGCATCCATCGGATAGGGCGAGCGTGCATTCAGGCATGGATGAATAGGTGGTGGTTGGGGCGTAAGACGAAATGAAAGTTGTAAGAGGCTCAGTGCGAGTTGGGGTCATTGTAGTCTGCTCGACGGTCTGTTGTGCAGTACTGGGAGCTTGGCTCGTAGTTTCATCCTTGGCTGAACAGTCATTAGAGCAAGACCAGCAACCCTTGGAACTCCATGGGAGAACGTAAGCAAAGGGGTTTTGGTCTTGAGCCTCTTGGAACTCGCTGCTCGCAAGAGCGGTGTCGGTAAAGATACACCTCTTTCGCGCGTAATCATAGGCCGAGGCAGAGCAATCCTTGAGTGTGAAACAGATGGTCGCGCACTGTTCTGAGGTTGTCTGCATGGTAGCCTTGTCAAAGTCGTTGTTGGCATAAGGCTGGAGATCAACAGAGCCAAGGTTACCGATCTTCTCGCAAACAAGGTCTGAAGATGGAGAGCTCCGTAGATGACAGTGAGGGCAGGCGGTTGCGATGGAGGGAGTAGCAGAGGTGGTGATGTCCGGAATAGGGGCTGTTGATGGCGCAACAGAAGTTGTCTCGACATCCGCTGGATTCCTAATATCACAATCCTGACACTCGAAGCAATCAAAGTCATTCCACATCAAAGAATACTGCGCATTAAGATTGATACCAGCCATGCCAAGTGTATCAGACAGGAACCGGCAGGAACTGGGTTGGTTAGAGTTATCCCATGCAAAAGCCTTGCAAGCAGAACCTTCTTTCTTGCATAGCAGGGCACAGTCTTCAATGGACTTTTGTCGAGGGTTGCTTTCTGTTGTGCGACCCCATGTACCAGACTTTGCTCTACCAAATGCCCAGCAGGCTCGAGGGGCGGTAGGTCGTTCGTTCTCTGACTCTTGTGGGATGCCGGGTAGGGACACTAGCTGTGTTACTTCTGGCTTGATGGGTGTGCAGTAGCCGGGAGGTGGGGCTCCAACGGGGCAGACGCGTGAGCCAGTTGGTAGAGAACTGGCAGTGGACAGATAACTTGCTGTGGCAGGGTTCAAAGTAAGAGTGGGAACATGACTCTCTGACTCAGTTGATGGGTTATGAGAGACAGGCTCAGAGGCGGTCGATGGGCCTTGGGTAGCAGGCTGAGAGGCAGTTGATGGGCCCTGAGTGGCAGGCTCGGATGCAGTTGATACTCCAGCTGTATGCACGTTGGTCTGAGTCTCAGCAGAACTTTGAGTCTGAGGCTCAGACTCAGTTGATGGACTGAGAGTGTTGACATCGGAGTTGGTGAAGGAGCCAGATGTCGGGTGCGCAGCATCCGAAGTGAAGACCTGAGACTCGGTGGAAGGCTCGGTCTCTGTTGATGGTCTATCGGTGTTTGCAGCACTGCTTGATCCCTCCGCTGCGGTAGATACGACCAGTGAAGCACTTGTAGTAGCGGCACTACCTTCATTGCCAAAGCCAATCGCAACATCATCGATCGTCTCAGGAGTAACCTGGTTGGACATAAAGATGGAGTCAACGTAGATACCTGCAATCCCACCAACCGCGCAGTTCACTGCAATGGAGAAAGCACCCTCAGTGTTGGGAACATCGGTTTGTTCAAGAACAGTGTTCCAGTCCATGGCAGCTCCAATGCTCAGAATCGTTGACGTGTAGAAGACATGGCCAGCAATGGAAGCGCTAAGCGTGCAGACATTAATACTGCTAGCGGTGATGACAGCATAGAAGAACCGAATGGTGTACTTCTTCTTGGTGTCGAGGGAGTCGAGCTGCTGAGAGATACTGACGATGTTGCCAATGGCTCGCTTGCGGCTAGGAGATTGGTTCGATGCTTTCATCTCGACACAGCCCTTTTCTTTGCTGTTGTCGCCGGTATAGCCCTTGTTCTCAACAATTTGGCCATCGCCTTCGACGGTGTAGCTGGGGATGTTGCTTGGGTTGGTCGGGTCTCTGACGGCAAAGTTTCCGTTACCAATGACGTTCTTGACTACGAGGGGTCCCTTTGTCTCGGACGTCGCTGGGGCGGTTGTCGTTCCTGTTGCGGAGGTAACATGAGGCTTGCATGGGCCGGCGAGGGCAACATCGAAGTTGCCCAAGATAGCCAAGGCCGTTAAAGCAAAGACGGAACGCATAACGAGTGTAGTAGCCGGTACAGGCGTTGAACGATGTGGCGAGAAAATCGAGAAACGTGGGCACTGGGAACGGCATATCGGCTGTTTATGAGGATGTCTTGGACCCCTAATTCTACAAAGGAATTTCCGAAGAGAGTGGTCGAGACCTTTATTCTCACGCTATAGTGGAACTATTGACTTGAAGTCTCGATCGGTGTCTCGTACTTTTTTGGCGTCTGTGAAACTAAAGTGGTTAGACTGCTCTCAGCTTTCATGTCGTTGCATACCCAATATCTGTTCAGTATAAAATGGAAATTGTCATGATATTTACAAAAGCAAAGCCAACATGAGCCTAATATTTGCCAGAAGAGATCATTTCATTTCATTCTTGCCTTCCTTCATCTTTTTCTTTCTTTTTCACAACTATGAACCATGAGAAAAATGACCCCTGACTTCAGCTTGACACTAGTGAATTTACCCCTGCCCACCACAGATCCGTCAAAGGCTAGAAGCCTAGCGCAAGTGACTATTTAATCTTTCAAATATGTTTACCGTAGATACAAGCCACAGACCGTATTTGGACAAGCAAGCTGAATTAGCATAATGAACACAGGCAATTTCCACATGACCGTAAATTCTCGATCAGTAAACATCTCATCATCAACCACCAGCCATCGCAACGGCGCCGTCGCATGATCTTACTATATAGGTATGCCCCAGCGTTGGGGGAAATTCATTACGAACCACTCCATAGGCCATCTTGAGTATCTGATCCTCATATAATTGCTGCACCGCTTTATCCACTCATGAATTACATTGAACGTATGAGATTGATGTGCAGACTTGGGGTCCCGAAACCTCAGCCTTCACCAAGCAGCAGCTCATCTTGAAATGGCAGGAAATAAGCTGTGGGAGTGGAAATGAATTTTGGTGTAGATTAGTTTCGTCTCTGAATACAGTGGCATTATGTTGGGCGATGAGGATGTAGGCTTCGCAGCAGAGTCTCGTTAGCTCACTGCTTAATTCTGTTCCAATTGGTGGAATCGAAGGCGTCGGGATTGAAGGTGAGCAGCATGCGTTGATCGTAGGTGTGTATAGGTTTTGTGGTAAATAGCCACTGATTTGGTAGCTTTGATATGCAAGGGGAGACCCCGACTGAGATAGTGAAGGAAACATGACAGATTCAAGAATTGATAGTGCCAGGTCAGTGGACTCGATGTTCATCCCGGGTAAGTCATCGCCACTTGGGTCGTTTATTTCCCCAGCCTCTTCTGTACCGAAACCGGTAATTGGAAGTAGCAGATCGTCTGTATCAATAATGACTGGTGCTTCCGGGATGTCCATGCTTTCGGATCCTGCTCCGAGCGGCGACGAAGTTCGTCCACTATCCTGTTTCGATGCCTCTTCGAGCTCGGCAACCTGACTTTTCAAAGTTGAGATAGTCCTTTCTGCTTCATTGAGCCTTTCCTCCAGCGTGGTAATGTAGTCTTTTCTTCGAGCACGATGACGACGTTGGTTATTGCGGATGCGATCTCTCGTATGCTCAACGGTTACTCGCTTAGATCTAGGTGTCATGATGAAGTGTTTGAAGTCGATATGTCACCGATGGTGTTGCCATCGTTTGAGAAACGGGGTCTCAAAACGGTGACATATCGATTGGAGATCTTAGTAATCATTCAATACCTGATTGGACGCCCTTTTTTCTAGTGCTGTGATGTGCACCACGATGATGTGAGACAAAGGAATGTAATTGGCACGTGTGATTGATGTTGATGAACGGTGACATATCGGTATTTCTCGATTTTGTCAATATCTAATGTCTATATCTCAAGCAGACGGTAAACACATGAACATCCATCACAAAGAGATAGCGAGGTCCACTACACACCAAAAGTCAACATCATGGACGCGAAAGAAATCTACGAACAAGTTCACAAGCGCTATGGATCAGTCACCAAGAGTAGCACTGGTAAATATGAGCAGACTGTGGCTAAAGCATTTGGTTATACTGAAGAAGAGCTCGCTGGTATCCCCGAGGGGGCAAACCTTGGCTTGAGCTGCGGCAATCCCACAGCTTTGGCAAAACTAAGAGAGGTAGATTGTGAAATAAATTCCGCTCGGATACTCGACTGACTGGTTGCCAAGGGCGAGACTGTGATTGATCTGGGTTCTGGTGCTGGCTTTGATGTTCTAACGGCTGCCAAGAAAGTTGGCCCAGAGGGCAAGGCAATCGGCGTCGACATGAACAAGGTGAGCTCTACTATCATGGAACCTCTTGCGCATGAGTAAAACTGACATTCTTGGGAGAATATGATAGACAAGGCCAATGCGAACAAAGCATCCATGAACGTATCAAACGTCGAGTTCGTCGAAGGAACCATCACATCTGTACCACTGGGGAACGCTACAGCCGATTGTATCATCAGTAACTGCGTCATCAACCTTGTTCCTGCTTCTCAGAAACAAATCGTTTTTAACGAGATGTTCAGACTCCTCAAGCCAGGGGGACGTGTTGCTGTCAGTGATATACTAGCCCGCAAAGAATCTACCGACCAGATCAGAAACAATATTGCTCTATACGTTGGATGCATCTCTGGTGCTAGTCCTGTCGATGATTATGAAGCATTTCTGAAGAATGCGGGATTCAAAGGTGAGTCGAACGGTAGAAGAGGCAGTTAAGTCGAGCTGACTATTGGAAGATGTTCTTATCGTCGACACTAAAAGTGACCTGAACATCTACTTTACTGCCCACGAGAATGAGGGTTCGTACTGTGGCAATGAATGGACAGACTCGGCTTGTGGAGATGGTTTTTCCAGATGTGATCCACAGAATGTGCTTGAAGGATTGGGTAATTGTCAATATGTACTTAGTGACATTCTAGGGATCACTGACTTGAATGAGTGGGCAGGTAAGTGTACTCATCTCGCCGTTTGAACATAGAAACTAACCAAACATGCACAGGCTCATTTCAGGTGTATGCTGTTAAGCCTAGGTCGACATAATTTGACGGCGGAGTTTTGTAAACATATTTATGGTATAACGCTAATACCCCCAGTTAAAGATACAGTTAAAGATACTTTATTACTCTCTGGTAGATTAAGATAATAGATCTGTATATAATCTAGATTAATTGCATAAATTTAGCCTCTAGATTTAGCCTTACTTTAATTTAATATTATAAATTACTTTAATAAAACCTTAAATTAACCTTTAATTCTATCCTATTTTCTAATTACCTCTATATATAATATCTTTATAGTTTTATATTAATAACTTTAACCTTTTAATTAAAGATATTAATAATATAAGTAATCTGCCTTATTAAGTAAATTAGTTATTATTAAATATACCTTATATTTATAGCTATAAAAAAATCTTTTTTTTTAGCCTTTAGTTTTTTACTTAATTTTAGCTTATTATATAGCCTTATTAAAGTATTTAGCTCTTTATAATAATAATATCTTTTAGCCTCTTTTTCTTCATTAGACTTTTCTTTTTTAAATAAAAGAATTTAATAATTAAAAGTAGCTAGCTTAATAATATTATTATAATTAAAAAGGTTAAAATCCTAGCTTATTAAAAAGGCCTTTTTTATAAGACTAGAATTCTTTAATAATAATATTATAATAGCCTTAATAGCCTTAGACTTAAGGTTATAATTATTATTATAATAAAAGTTTATTTTTTCTATTAAGCTTTAATAGTATATATAATCTAATTAAATAATTAAGGAATAAATATATTATATTTATAATATAATTAATATTATAAATTAAAAAGAAAAAGGATTATAATTAATTAATTATATAAATTATAATAAATTAATAATTATAAAAGAAAGAAATAGCTATTATATATATAATTTAAAAGCTTTTTCTATATAATCTTTATTATAGAGTTTAATTATTATTTTAATATAATATATATTCTTAATAGAAAATTTAATTATTAAGAGAATTTTATTTTAAAATAATAAGTTTTTTATTTATATAAATATTTTATTAAATATTAAAATTATTAAGAGGCTTAGACTTATATTTACTTATATTTACTAGTAAAGTATAGAAATTAATAAATAAATAATGCTAATATAAAATCCCTAGCATCTTGCCTTTCTTAATACCTTCCAGAAATTAAAGGTATAGTCATCACTCAAGTATAAGTCAAGTTTGCAGTTAAGACATATGTGAAGACTTGACTGGGTATGTTACATGATTCACTTGCACATGCAACTATTTTGCAAAATCCTCATCATGTAGATCCTCGCCATTCGAATCATCGTCTCCAAAGTCGTCGAAAGGGGTCTCTGCATCAAGGTCCAACGTTATATCACCATCTGCTTCTCCGTCACCATCTCCGATATCAATAACACTGACCTCCTCTTCCTCAGGCTCATCGTGTTCGATCCATTCACCGCCACACGCAGTGAACGATGAATGAGCAGGATGTACCTTGAGAGCAGACATATGACACTTGTGACACAAATGGTAGTCGGAGCATAGTAAGCACTGGTAATAAATCCCGTAGACGTCAAGCAGGCAGCAGTCACAGAACTTTGCGCCATTGAGTTCATTACCCCGTTTCTTAGAGCGAACGTCGCCATCTGACATTCTGCCCATTACTGATATAACACTAGTATAGCAAGGATAATTAGTACACATGTCTACAGTTGATACAATTTCACTCACCTATCAGCATGGTAATAATATGCCACTTCTTGAACCGTCCAGTCTTGGTTCACTCCTTTCCCTTTGATATCAGGGTCAGCGCCATTCTCCAAAAGAAATGACACTACATCAATGATCGAGATACGTTCATTCTCATGTCGATACCAAATACGAGAAGCACGGATAGCCCACAAGAGTGGTGTCCACCCATCGTTGTCTCTGACGTTGATATCAACGCCGGCTCGCTCAGATCGCTCAAACACTACCTGTACAAGTCCAATGTTTCCACTCATGACAGCATAGTGCAAGGGCACTCGGCCGATTAAATCACGAGAAGAAAAATCAGAATCTGGCAAGTTCAATGCGTTGAGGACATCCAAGGAGTTATAACAGGCCAGATGGACTGGTTTGCGATCCAGGGAGTCATGGTCTGCAGGAGACGCATTTGAGTCCAGCAGTAGTTGGATTACGTCTGCAGGGCTTCCCAAACATGCAGAGATAAGTGGATATCGGAATATACCGCTCGGAATTCCCGGGTCGGCGCCATTGAAAAGAAGTAGAGCGATCACATCGCTCGCTAGACCATTACGCGAGGCACTTCGCCATCTGAGCGTCGCCGCAACCAGTGGAGTTCCGTAAAGCCATTCACAGCATGGGTTGACTTCCGCTTTGCAGCTGATCAACGATCGAACCATAAACAGTGAGCCCTTTATACAGGCCTCATGTAACGGCGTCAGTATCGTATTTGATAATGCAAGACCCCGATTCACAAGAGTTGGCTGCTTTCTGATCATATAAGAGAAGATGTCGTCGAGCTGAGCTCTGATAGCAAGCATCAGCGGTGTATCCTCGGAGTCGTTGAGGACGTCTAGCTTTGCACCGGAATTGACAATACGTCTTACAGTCTCTAGAACTGTGTAGTCGTTAATCCGATGAAGTGCCGTATTCTGTTTGTTGTCTCTGGCTGCCACATCGGGGTTGTACTCCAGGATCTTGCAGACCATGCCGCTTTCTGCATTATGCTTAACACCGAGCATCAAAAGTGACTCGCCATCCTCGTTAACAGTGTTCACATCGGCGCCAGCTTCGAGTAGAGCCCCCACAACATTGGTGGATCCGTTGACCACCGCTAAGCATAACTCCTGTCGGGTACTTTCTGTATTTAGGTCAAGCGTGTCTCTGCACTGTTCAAGTATTATTTGAACACTTTCCAGATTGTTCGAAAACATGGCAAGTTCTAGCGGTGTTTTTGAATCTGAATTAGTCTTCGTGATGTCAGCGCCATGCCGGAGAAGAACGCGGACCACTGCAGGATACGGGATAGCTTCATGTAGTGGTGTCGTGTCTCTATAGTGATACGTCAAATTTACAATGGCGCCTCTGTCAACAAGCCATTGTACCACGTCTGGGTCACCACTATCAGCCGCAGCACCGATGGCAGGCACACCATCTGAGTCGCAGGCATTAGGGTCTGCTCCCAGTCCAAGAAGATACTGTACAATTGCAGGCTTCTTCCAGTCCACAGCTGTATGCACTACTTGCTGTTAGTATTTGTAAGTTTATCTCAGCTTGGTAAAAACAAACTCGGTGTCCGTGACCATCCGGCATCCGGCGGCATTTCACGTTTGTCGATAGCGGCCTTGCATTCGACCAGCAGTTTGACCATATCAAGGTCATTCTCAAAAACTGCCTGGATGAGAGGTGTACGAGCGCCGTTGGCGGTCAGATCTGGGTCAGCGCCATGTTGCAGCAGCAGCTTGCAAAGGTCAATTCTTCCGTTCTCTATTGCTGTTTTTAGGGCAGTTTTGCCGCTCGAAGGGGTATTATTAGGACTGAACCCGTGATGAAGAATAAGCTCAAGGCATTTGTAGTTTCCATCATCGACGGCTACGTCCACGGGGTGGTTCTCTGGATCAATGACCAAGTATTCATGATAATCTCGAAATGAAAGGATGACCTTGGCTGCAGCAAAAGATCCAAATAGCATAGCGGTGTCCAAAGGCATATCTCCATTCTTGCCTATTTTGTGGACCATAGCGCCATTTTCAAGCAACAGTTGAATGATTTTGTCAGAGGACCACGCTATGGCGGTATTGAAAACATCCTTTCCGCTGTTATTTTCATATGTCAGGAGTGCACCTGCATCGATAAGTAACTTGGTACATTCGCAACGTGAGTTACTCGCCGTGGCATGAAGGTAGCTGTTATTGTCTGGTGTGATTCCTTTTGGCGTGTTTGGATTTACACCGAGGTCCAGCAGCTTAATCACGGCATCTTTCATGCCTGCCATGGCGGATCGGTACATTGGCATTACAAGCCATTGGAGTGGATCGGATTCATCTTGGTCTTGTCGAGTTTTGTTGTCGACGACTTGCACTTCGACGGGCGAATCCTCCATGGAATGGTCCCTTTGCAGATCTTCTTTAGCCTCGTAACTACTCCTCTGTTGTCCTGTTTCAATCTTCTGCACAGAACCATGGTCAAAGGTTGCAGGGAGGAGGTTGACCAGTTCCAATACCGCTTCTTCATTACCCAAATCACAAACCGCTGCCGCAGCTTCGTGTATCGCATGGTTGGAAAGGCTCAGAACAAATAGCTTTGAATTCATCAAAAGTCGAATTAGAGAAACATGACTTGCTCTGCAAGCCTCGATCAGAGCCTGGTTGAGTAGCGTTTCTTCATTCGAATGACCCTCTAAAAGCGCCTTGACAACTGTTATCAGGCCGAGATGGGAGGCCATAGGAAGGGGCCGGATGTGGTCCGGAAGAGGATTGAGGCGCCTGGTAGGGATTTCAACGAGGGCGTTAGCCCAACTTTGAAATATCGGCTCGTCCTTGAAGAGGCTTAGCACTAAGTCTTCTGATCCATCAACTAATTGTGAATGTTTGGACCAGAACTCGATGGCATATGGAAGCAAGCAAGCCCAGTCTTCGGTACCTGTAGTCGTGTCTTTCAAGTGGTCGATGCATGTGCGTAGAATCACCTCGTGGCAGACAACCTCAGTTACAGAGTACCACGCCGTTTTGTCGGAATTCAACTGCTCACAGAGCCACGAACGGGTGTCGGGATGTCG
Organism: Fusarium sambucinum; assembly: GCF_050947815.1. Lineage (NCBI taxonomy): Eukaryota > Fungi > Ascomycota > Sordariomycetes > Hypocreales > Nectriaceae > Fusarium > Fusarium sambucinum. The sequence continues at coordinate 613,270 of NC_139292.1, forward strand.
AAATCGAGTCTCTCCATTCAACAACATGAAAAAACCGCCGAACGTGTTTTGTATATCAAGTAAAGTAGGTGGTAAGGTTTTGCTTCCGTGTGCTCGAATCCACGTAAGATCAGAAACATGCAATAGTTCCTTGGTTCGAAGAGGTCTGTAGCTGGCTAGAAGCCACGCGAGAATTATCTTGGCCCATTCTCTGTGCGATTCTGGGATGCTTTCTAATATTTTGGTAAACATTATTCCTGGCGTCAGAGGGTTTCGAGAAAGTCCAGGGAGATGCTTGATGTGTTCTCTGTCCGATGATAGCCATTTTAGGGTCAATTCACAGAGATGATGATCTTCTGCACATGTGCTGAGTATGGTACGGATTTTATCACGCTGGGTTAACCCGATAAAACTCCAGTATTGATACACAAGTTTTGATGACTCCACGTTGATCGGGAAAGGAGGGAGATTCGTAGTGTAGTATTCCATGGTTTTGACGTTTTCTGGGGGGAAGTCAGACAAAGTAGATTTGATACGAAGGTCTCCGGGGCTGTCTTTCGTGGTGATAATCAATATCTTCACACGAAGTTCATTTCTGAGTAGCAAGTCTTTAATCTCTGAAAGAAACCAAATCGCCGAAGAATCGCACTCATCGAAACATCCGAGGACATGGATGCCAGATCTAAAGCCTGTGCGGGTGTGAGTTCTATAAGCGAAGCTACTTCATTGCGACTCACTTGAATTGTCGTTCAAAAGACCCTCCCATCTACCAAACAGCGGGTTGATGTCCCGGTAGTTGACGCTGGTAATACTTCGTGAATCTCTTGCCACAAAATCTCCACTCTGTAGTCTGTTACATGTAAAACGAGCGAGGAAGCTCCGCAACATTGCTTCGCAATTGTTAAATCGTACATCGTAGGCGTCGAATTTCATGAACAGCAATGGGTGAAAGATGTTCTTCTTGTGCTTGTCAAGGAAAAGGCTCGCATTCTCAGACACTTCCTCTGCTCTCCCAGTGCATCGCATATGCACGATGTAGTCTTTGTTCACCTTTTGTAGGTCCAATAGGTCTGGGTATTGCCAACTGGTGTCGACTTTTCGATATGGGAATACTGGTGAAGCTAGGTTGACGATTTTGCGAAAGGCGATATGCTGCTTGTCAGTAAGATCTCCATCTGTAGATACCGTCAGTCACGGCTTGAGACAATCTAGTAGCCTACTTACTGAGCCAGTCTGAATCTGCAATCTCATTGACTGGATGTGGGCCATCTGTTCCCTCAACGATCAAGTTACTGTGAGAGCTTTCCATCTTTACGACTCGCTCGAAAGGAGTACCCATAGTTGACATGGAAATTGGAAACACCTTTGTAGAACTAGTTAGAACATCGTAGATTAATCTTACTTTGAAATTTTCGCTGCACGAACCTGTTGTCCCGGATCCTGAACTGTAGAAACCACATTGACGAAATTGGCCTGCGTGAGTATCTGAGTCTGGAGGAAACTGTCATTCACTTCGAGTATGGTGTCAGTCAGGCTTCTCGCATAATGTAACGTGCTACCAGGCCAGTCCACAGGCTCTACAGCGAGTAGCCGTAGTACAGCCTCTTGTAGTATGCTTGGATTAGGACATCTGTGCGGATAACCGAAGAAGTACTAGCATAATTAGCAATACTTAAAACGCCTAAATGGACCTGCGGGTCTTACCACAGCACGAGTACATTCAAAAATATCGGCATATTTTTTTCCATGTTTCGAGGCTATCGACAATGCCTATATTTACAGTCAACACCTAGACTAAACGTTTGATCACAAAAGATCTCGGAATGACTCACCGCTTTAACTAGTGTCCCGCCTATATCATGAGAAAAGAAATATAGAGGACGTCTCGCTTCCTATAAAATATGTCAGTAGCTTGGTCGTAGTGACTACAGAATACCTAACCTTGATCTTGGATTTCCGTGAGTGGATAAGAAAATCGAGCAACTCCTCGGCTTCTTCGTAGACACCATCTGGCGTGTAGTATTTTCCACTGTCAATATTCGTGTCATATGTCCAAGTCAATACCCGACCGATACTTTCTCCTACGCCATTTAGGGCTTTTCGTAGGAAGGGTGCACTGATGTCCAGACTAGATCTAGCCGCACTTTGTGCGCTGATGCCATGGACAAAAACAGCACTGAGAAGCCGCCAGCGTTAGTGGCAGTTAAGATATCATCATGATGGCTTACTCATAGATATCATTATCAATCATTGGTTTCGATTCTTCGGCCGTAACAGCATCTCTGACTGGGGACGTCCCTTGGTCTTCGGGCTCAACCCCTGGTTGCCCTTGATTTGGCTGGTCATCGTCGATTGTCTTCGTGTCAAAGGCAGCGGTCTCGTCACCCGTAAACTCGTTCTCAGACATGATCAACAAGATCTCTTCAATTTAGCTGGCCAGGATCAGAATTTCGAGGCAGAGTAGAAAGAAACCACAAACTTGCACACCCAACTCTGTGGGCCAGGTGGATACCCATTGTTCTGTGTCAGAGTCTCATCACAGGTGGAGACGAGGCCTGGTCAGAGTGACAGCCAGGGCTAGGCTGCAGGGTTACTGAGTGGTAAGCGGCAGGCAATGGGAGTGCTGTTGTATCTTATAAGTACACGAAACCTTGAGCTATTTATCGAGTACACTCTGCAGAGGTCATGTTCCTCATTTTTTAGAAATATTTCTACTAGATAGGAATCAAAATATGTTCATCCATTTATGATATTTATAAATATTGCAGAGAGATCAGACAATAATACTAGCCATTAATTCACATCTCGATGGCCTTTCCTCAGCGCCACATCGTCATGATAAAGCCGAGTGTCTATTAATTCACTACTGTAACCCCTGCTGAGCGGTTCCAAAATATCATTTAACGGCGAACGGAGCCTCCACGGCGAATCTCACCTTGCATAAATCATACAATGGAATGCTGGCCAAGTTCTCCGCTTCTTGTGACCTTCCACTTTTCGTCTTTTCTCCTGCTGCTTTGGGATTGAATAGGATAGGATCATCCAAGGGTACCTTGGCAAATTTATTCTCCAATCCAGTGACCCAGTCGACTTCAGCCTCCAAAGTAACGACGGCATTAAAAGCCTCATCGTCTGACCGAAGCAGACGAATCGCAGTCGTTACCGAATCTGGAAGACCCGATTTGCGGCGTGAATTCTCCTGGAAGTTCCAAAATGCCACCGTCGAGTCGCCTGACTTCTTTCCTGTGCCCAGGTTGATACTGCCTGTCATGGTAGTCGCGTCGCTGATATCCCTGGTAATCGTTTTCTCCAGGTTTGCAGTTCCGCCAGCAGATACAAGTGGTATACCTGAAAGACCCAGGTTCAGCTGTACCCCACGCGTAGTTGATTCGGAGTCATTGGTCGGTACCACTGTCCACCGTTCCTCGGGGGCGATGGCTTCGACTGTAGGCGCCTCGCCGTTCTTACTCAGGAACTCTATTCCAACGGAAGCTCGTAAAACCCGTCGAGAGCTCTTCTGAGGGTCGAAGCGGAAGCGAAAGACCATCAGTGTCGCTTTGCCTTCTCCCTCACTAAAGGTTCCGTGGCTGACTGAAAGCAACTCGACCCGTGTATGGATATTGCCATCAGTTCGTTCTATTATATTGCGACGCTCCCAGTCTTCAAGTGAGGCATTTTCGGTGTGAACAGTGTCGTCTTCGCCGACTACCAGATATTCCAACGGCACCTCCAAGTCCAAGAGAGGCTGATCGTCATTCTCGTCGGTCGGATACATATCCATAGGAATATATGAGAAAGGTTGGCACTAGGACTTTGTGAGTAACAATCTTGTAACTTCTAGACTACGAAAGGCGTTTCTAGCCTAGAGACTCCCGGGTCTTATATCTCAACATACCCACTACTCAACAGGTCCTGGGCAGACTAGTCTCTAGACTGAAACGGGTTAAGCGTTACGTCGACAGTTTTATTCTCGGGCTCCAAATGATTTATCTAGCTTCTAGCGAAAGCGCGCATCTAGTATGTTCAGTTAGTCTACATATACTACCAGACGCGGCACTACGACGACTTCTGAAACAGAGGGTTTACGTTCAAAGCGATGGAAGATGCCGGTAATTACCCCGCTGCTGATCAGTATGTTGGACTTGGAGGATACTTCTCTACGTAGATAAGACTTGGTCAGATTAATCCCTGGACATCAAATAATGCAAGGTTCAAAGCGGTTACAGGGCCAATTATCGTAGGCTGTGTGGGTGCGGCTGGAAATTCTTGCACGGGTCCCTTGTCCTACCCGTAAAAGGACTTGATATGGATATTTGTATCAAATTAATCACCTACGAATCATGTCTGACTGAAAGGTCCTTCCCTCAATTCCACAGTTGTAGTTACGCTTGACTTTCTATCGGAGCTCCCCATCAATCAGTATGGATCCTAACAACGTCGACTTGGACAATGACAACGACATCAACATAGACGATGGAGACTTTGAGATCGATTCAGAGCCTGATCTGGATGAGGATCCTATCAAGGCAGTATTCGACCGAGATATTGATGATGCACGCCAATTAACAATTCAACAACGAAAGTCAAATTTGAATGACGCTGGCAAGAAGAAGGAGAAACTGGACTTTATCAATAAAAAGAAACATGAGTGGAAGAAGAATACACAAGACGGCCGAAACTTTCTGCATCATTTGGCCTACTACAACTACAAGCAGGATGTACAGCAAAAACCAAGTATCATCCTTCAATGGCTGATGGTTGGAGCCATTTCCCGCCTATCAGGCCTTGTAGGGTCTTTGGACAACGAGAAGCGAAGTCCTTTGTCCGCCGCGTTATCACGAGGAAATGAGATGTTTGTCCACTCTATGTGCAAGACTCTGCCAGCGGAAACACGCGAGAAGTTTCATAATCCTCTGCTCAAGGAATGCAACGGAGATAGCGAGTCTACGTGTCTCCATGCTGCTACAAGCTGTATTTTTGACAATGGACAAAAGAGACTTGAGTTCTTCAACAACCTTTGCACTTTTGTACCAAAGGAAATGTTTTCCGTCAGAGATAAACTAGGTCGTACGCCTCTTCACCTGGCAGTTGAGTATGATCGATGCTGCACTAGCCAGGTGCAGATTGTCGAACAACTACTGCGCTCCAATCCTAGTGCATTGGAAATGACAATACAGGACCCAAGAAGTCCTAGCCAGACCTTGTCAGCATATCAGTATCACCACTATACTCGAAAAAGAACAGAGAAAAAGATGGCGGAGGGCCAACAGAGATTTGTCGAAAACGTGGGCAGCCAAGACGATAGGATTGGAGCTTCCAAAAAGGTAGATACCTGGGAAGAAAAGAAATCTGATCCAAAGAAGGACTCCAGAAGAGTATCAGCAAGAGGGGAAAAGGCTGGAGCTTCGAAGACGAGTATGGGGCCTCCGCCACCAAGGGATATAAGCGATGCAAATTCGAAGCGAAGAAGCTCAATATCCCAAACTCCGCAAGGAGCGACCACTCCTGTTCGCACACCAATTTTGAACCCAATTCACCGCACCCAAACTGGAACTCAGCCGGATACAGTTAGCAAGTCTGTACAGAAGGCAAGGGAAACTGCAGAGACTGCAAATATGATCAGTAACCTGCTGAAGCTTGAATCATTGCGCAGGCAGAGTCCAGCAAAGGCGGCTGAGGATTTACAGCTACACAATGAGCCAGGTAAGTGGTAGTCCAACAGGACAAGCACAATACGTCGCCATCGGAGACTTGTAGCAACTGACGATTGTGGCAGTCAAGGAATTCTGGTTTGACTTTGGTCCCCCCAAGTCCCTTAGCGAAGAGGAATTTAAGAAACATTTCGATCATTTAAAATTCGACACAGCATTACAATATGTCGCGTTTCCACAGATCTGCACCAAGGACGATAGGGAACACGCAGATGTGAGATATCGTGGAAGAGAGGTAGGAATCAGGCTTAACTTTTGCTTTTAATGATATACCTGACTTATTTAGGATATGGTCTTCTTTTTTGATTGGCTTCGAAACAAGTCTGTTACTAAAATCGTCAAAGTATGACACTCTGGACAATTCCTGGTGCTCTGACTAATACAGAAAACAGGTTTTTGTTGAGGACATGGAACCTCCTTCTCATCGCGATGAAGCCATAGAAAGGTGTTTGAAGTACTTTGTGAGTTTCCAGTCTGACTATTGAAAACACCCGCTGATAGCTATACAGAAGGTCGAAGTGCTCGATTGGAAACGACTGGATCTGGATTCAGTTACACTTTGCGAGATTGGAGCTAATCTACGCGAGATTCATTTGCAATGGAGCGGTAGTAACAATACCCTTCGAGCGTGGTCAGAGCAAGAGGCCCTTCCCTCCCTACCTTCACTGGAGGTGATCCATCTGATTCAGAAAGAGGTATGGTTATGCCAGTATGTTTATTCCAGCCGATGGGTAACCACTAATTCATCTTCACTTAGGGTCTTGAGTCGCCTGAACGAACCTTCAAGAACCTTCAAGCCTTTGAAGAGCGCTTAAATAAGTTTTGGCCAGATGGCACCCCCCGACCCCGCGTGATCCGGCCTAAATCAGGTGGTGGCCGGCCCTTGGCGCGTGTTCGAACAGCAGAGGCGGCGACTCAACATCAGGAGCGGCCAATTGATCCACACAGATGGATCGAATGCATGCAAAACTTTTCGCAATGTTTCAGACAGATCAAAGCCCTCAGGGAAGCCACAGGAGTATCTCCATCGCCTGTGGAGGTGGCTCTTATTGACGATGGAGTCGATATCACTCACCCAGATCTCAACGATATCAAGGATCGGAGAATATTTGGCAAGAGTTTTGACTCTGAAGGCGGGAGCTCCAACAACCGTGTTCCACCATATTGGAGCTCGTCTTCCGGTCACGGTACATTGATGGCGAAATTTATCCACAAAGTTTGTCCCAGCGCCATCATCCATGTCATCAAGCTGGAGACAGTCTGGGCGGCAAATTCTAAGAAAGTTCAAATCAAACCAGAGAGTGCAATCAAGGTACCATCTGTCCCTTCGTATCTTTTGGTTCAACATATGTTCTAACTTCGACCAGGCTATCAACTATGCTGCGGAGAGGGGATCCCAGATTATTTGCATGTCATGGACGATCAAACCTCCAGAGGGAGAATTGAGAAACCGATTCAATGCCGCGGTACAAAACGCGGTTGATAATCACGGCATTCTCATGTTTTGTTCGACTAGTGACCAAGGGAAGTCGGCCGACATTAATTATCCCCATCAGAGCAACCGTCAATGCTTCCGGATTGGTGGTGCTAAAGCCACTGGAACCATGCTCGACACAGTTGGTGACCCTCATGCGGTGGACTTCATCTTTCCAGGGCACGAAGTGGTCATCAGCAGCAGAGAGGATGATAGCTCAGCGCAGAAATTTGAGCCTCACACGGGGAGCTCTGTCGCCAATGCTCTTGCAACAGGTCTAGCAGCACTTGTCATTGAGTGTGTGAGGTTGAGCGTCATATACAACCGAGAATTAGCAAAGCAGGGTCAACAGACTGTCGTCGCATTTGGGTATAGTCCTATTGTTGAAGACGATATCAACAAGATTCGAGAACGCGCACGAATGGAAGACGCATTTCACAGTATTGGCGTTAACCAAAACACAAATCATAAGTATATTGAGGTTTGGAATACGTTTGATGCAGTTGCTACGAACCTAAAGAGAAGTGGTACGGAGTATGAGAAGCTTCGGCATATCGCGACTCTCGCTGAGTATTTCTTGAAGAAGGGTGTCAAGTAAATAGGTCGCATCAGGACTAGTAGCAAGCATATAGCCCAGGTTATAATTCAATGTAAAATAATAACACGAGATACAAGGACGGCAGTAGCGTTCTTCAGTATCTCTACGGAGCTCAAGTTATAAAACGAACGTCCCCAGTCTATATGTCTTTCTAAACCCGTTGTCTGTAGTAAACCTTTCTATATGATCGCTTTTATATCGTCAAATCTAATTTTCTTGTCTCTTCATCTCTTTCGCTCTCTTCTCCTCTCGTTCACTGAATCGATCCCCGAAGAGATCGAAGTGAGGTCTCATGACAATTGTGTACTTGACGAGTTCTTCCATACAGTCAACAAGACGGTCACGGTTAGAACTAGGCATCATACGACTACCCTCTTCTTCGGGTGTGAACTGAGTATACGCCATGGGTACTGAACTCTGATTCGGGATGGCAAACATGCGCATCCAACGTCCCAGGATACGTAGGGAGTTCACAGAGTTGAAGGACTGAGATCCACCACTAACTTGGGCCACCGCCAGAGTTCTTCCTTGGGTTGGACGTACGGAACCTGTTGATAGAGGGATCCAATCAATTTGCTGCTTGAAGATGCCCGTCTTTGAGACATGTTAGCTCGGGTTAACTTCGTTTTGTCATCGGGAATGGCGTACCAAGTTGCCGTGTTGCTCTGGACTAATCCATACGTGGCCGTCACTCCATTTACTCAGCTCTCGTAGTTCCTGGACCTTTGCGTGGTTATGTTGAACATCGTCCTTCTGGGGTAGACCGGCTGGGTCATATACTCGCACATCACAACCCAGGCGGAAGAGAATACGCGAAGCTTCAAGGGCAAGAAGACGTGAGTATGACCTAGCAAATGTGAATTAGTATGATGGCCAAGACATCCCAATGCCAATATGTGAGTTTTATCGTAGGTACTTACCGACTTCTGAGACTCCCATAAAGAACAAGAATCCGGAGGCGATCAAGATTTTTGTCCATAATTTCCGACTGCACCATCTTTAGTGCTGTGCTTAGTTCCAGTTCAGCCACCCAATCGTCAGCAGCCATATCTCCGTCGAAAAGAAAGGGACGATATTGCTGGCGAACTGCAGCATCATCTTGGTCGCGGTCAATGGTGAGGGTCTTATTTTTAACCGACGGATCAACGGCAAATTCAACCGCTACTCTTCCAGCGTGGGAATTGTTCAAATCTCCGTGTCCGTTCATCTTGATGCCGAAATTATGAGTTGTTCGAAAGAATAAGCGTTGTTGATGGTTGAATGAGACGGGGATGATACGTGTTGAGGTGCGGCTTCTGATGGTGTTGTAGAAAAAACGCATTTTTCAGAGACAGCGTCATCAATAATAAGTGGCGGCTCACATATGTAAGGGATAATTTATACAACGATGGTGGATAGAGCTAGTTTACAAGCGGAACCTTCAGCCCTGAGACAACGTAAGCCTTAGCTTGGCTGTTCCACTGAACAAGAGGCCATTGGCTTGGAGTAGACTATTTGCGAACTTGATCTGATAAGACACTGAGATTTCGGATCGTGGCAAAGCCAGCCATCCATCCGAAGAAAGGCATGTGTCGGACTCGACTGGAGTTGAGAAGCAAAGAGCCTGTTTCAACAACATATGCACTAAGTTTATTCTTAATAATAATAGGAAGAACATCGTAGGATTGAAGAAAAAGACATGACATCGATGAGAGATAAGAGAGAAAGTTTCAAAGTAAACAGACAAGGGCCATGTCATGCCCATGCTGTGATTGGTTGGACCGTGATAGGATCGATGGTGTTTTCGGGACTCTGTCATGCTTGAGACTTGATTGGCTACTTTGTCTTCCAACGTTTTAATCGAGAAAATTATCTGTCGGCACTTGCACTACGTCAATGTTCTGTCTGTGTTCCAGATGAACCGGAAATAAGGTTAGACTTAGAGATCAAACTCTAAGAGTTGCTGCAGGATAATTTAAATTCCGTTTTGACACTTTGCCTCTATGTGTCAGCTACCCTATAGACATTATTCATTAAATATCTTTTTTAGTAGATACGCCGTCACACTGCCAAAATCCATAGTCTGCATATGATTATATAGCGGAATAGTTTAGTGGTGTGTCTTATTGTGATCTTTACTTTTATCGGAAGGTTGGAGTTTCTGAAATTGAAACGAATGTCTCTGCCGCTCGAACACAAAGCTGCTAGTGGGAAATTTGGTAGAAAACGGGCGGACTCCTTGCTCTTTTTATTAAGCCCAACACCATGCGAAGCCATCGCAATCCATGTCGCCAGTTTACATGATCATATTGCTAAAAGATTCACAATCCAAGAAGGTGTTGTTTCTTGGCCGAGGTATCCGGCTTTGACCAAAATCATACTCCAAGTCGGTCAAAATACTTAATCGAATCGGGAAATGATATTCCGTTTCCCCGCGTTCGGTGCATCTCTCCCCGAGATTAACCAACCCCTTCCCCGGACTTTGACAAATGAAGATCTTCCACAGTTCAACGTTACCTCTTGGCTCTTGTACTAAAACTCTAAGTCATTAAGCATGTTATTATCATAGGACCGCCTCGTGGCATTTGCATTGACTTGACATTTCCATCAATCGGTTCTCTCCGACACCCCAGTCCTAAAAGTGCCGGGCTGAACCCTGCAGTTTGAGATGGCTCGTTCTCTAACTGGTGGAAATGTTACCGTATCCTTGTCTACCGGGATAGCACAGACCGGACGAGACTCAAATCGGTATCCTCGGAGCATAGACTGGGGCATTCCTGTTTCGTGAAGATGAATGTTGCCATTCAGGGTTTTGATGATATGCGTTCCATGGAGTAGATATACAGGTCTGGGGACACCTCTCAGATCGCCAAGTTCTTGTGTACTATCTTCTGGAAGAGTAATCAGTCATCATGAAGTTCTCTGTTTCTTTCGCAGCTCTTGCTGCTGGAGCATTCCAGGCTGTGGCTGGCCAGACAGTCTACTTTGCTGGTAGGTCTCATCTCACCCATTCCTCCATAGCATATACTTACTGTTTGCAGGTGATTCCACCATGGCTAAGAGTGGCGCCAACGACGGTGTTACTGATGGCTGGGGTAACTACATTGGCAAGTACCTCAAGGTCACTGCTGTCAACAAGGCCATCGGCGGTCGATCCGCTCGTTCATACACCAACGAGGGTCGCTTCACGGAAATCATCAACCTCGTCAAGCCAGGCGATGTAGTTGTCATCGAATTCGGTCACAACGATGGCGGTTCACCCAACAACAACGACAACTTGCGCTCCGATTGTCCCGGTGCAGGCACAGAAGTCTGCATCTCTGACAAGACAGGCGAAAAGGTGTACACCTTTGTCTTTTACATCTCCCAAGCCGCCAAGGCCATTGCTGCAAAGGGTGCTCAAGTCGTTCTCAGCACTCAGACCCCCAACAACCAGTGGGAGACTGGCACTTTCCAGCCTGGTGCCCCTCGCTTCGTCGGCTATGTGTCGACTGCCCACAAGGCCCTGGGTAGTTCCAGCGTCACCTGGGTTGACCACTTTGCTGCTGTTACCAAGATGTACCAGAAGCTTGGTAACACAAAGGTCAACTCGTTGTACCCCAAGGACCACACCCACACCAGCCCCGAGGCTGCCGACCTCATTGCCAAGGCTTTTGTTCAGGCTATCAACGAGGAGACGAATGGAAAGACTAGTTTGAAGTCGCTCATCAAGACTCCTGTCACCAATGTCTACTAGACTAGAAAGTCTTGTCTTTGTTTTGGCATGAGTTGAAAAACTGTCCAAGATAGTTCGATAGTTTCTGTATATACCTAAACTTCATTACGAGTCTCAATACTCACCGCTATTGTGTTTTCTTTGTCTACTGCATTTTGGTACTTACCCACTACTGATGATGAGAGCGATGGGTAAGACTGTACCCTTTAAATATAAATAACCTTACATAACTAGTATGAATTCACGATGTCGCTGATACGTTCTACATCTTGAATATCTCGAATGGACTACCAGTCAACCTTTTGAAGCCTCATTGCAGCTGTGACCTAAAAACCTCAACCATATTTAGCGCACTGATCATATACACATTGCGCCTAGCGCGCATATAAGAATCACCATTAAACCCCGTAGAAAACCATATAAGGTTCAGTGCTTCAATTTGATCCACCAAACTATTGTGTATAGCGCGTACTAAACATCATCATTTCAGCTGTGGCGTCCAATCCTCAGTATTTATCAACTACTGCCCCTGACTAGGTAGCTATATAGATAAATAATTCTTGTAATTAAAAAGACATCCATTCCCCATTGTGATTTTCTTCAGGTTTAGTTCCGTTCAACCTGTCTTGTGATAATTTGTGTGCTGCTAGCACTGTCCATTCGTTACACTTCACAATGGCTCGTCATGGAATCGTCGCTCTTCTAGCGGCCACTATTATCGGTGTTGGTGTTAACGCTATCCCATGCAAGCCTTACTCCTCAGCTGTTTTGTCCTCAACCATTACAGTTGAGCCGACTGCAACAGGTTCCTCGACAATTACTGCCGACGTCACTGATACTACCGATGGGTTTGAGACAACTGTCACCGCCAATACTGAGGCAACCGACACCACTGAGATTCTTGAGACCACCGTGACTGAATCTGCAACCGAAACTACTGGAGGTTTGGAGACCACCGCCACCGGCACTACTGACCTTGTCGAGACTACAACCACCGAGGTCGCAATCGATACTACAGGTGCTTTGGAGCCAACCACAATCGAGACCACAGCTGCCGATACAACAAGCGTTGACGAAACTACCACCACCGAGGCCATCGTTGAGACAAGTGCTGCTGTCGAGCCAACAACAACTACCGCCGCTGGGCCTGTCTGTGTCCCAACTCAGATCCTCGAAAACACTGGCTTCGACGATAACAACAATGGTGACCCATGGACACTTGATGAAGGGGCGACCATTAGTCAAGTAAATCCCCGCTCAGCACCCAACTTTGTGTAAGTCCAAGCTTGATACCAGATTGCGTAAGACAACCAACACTGACCACCATGAATTAGTTACGCTACCATGAGCCAAGCTCGCACTTTCACGTCTATTGTTCAAGTCCTCCCCGCCCTTGGCCCTTTCACCTACCATTTGCAATACTCGTTCAACCTACAAACTGCCATCAATGGTCGTGGCTTTTCCTGTCAAGTTTACCCCAGCGTTAACCAACAGAGGCTTGACGCTAGCCAAGTACTAACCGATAGTGGTCCCTATGGGTTCAGGACAGGATCCAATACTTTCGTCCCCCAGGATCCTGATTCACCTGTCAGCTTGAGCCTTGCAGTCCAGTGTCTGGGTAGCTACAACAGTATCATTATTGGCATCGACGACGTTACGTTGACTCGTACGTGTGACGTTTCCGATTGAGCTGGCATACTATTCTTCAAGGCTCAGCAGTCATAGGCAGAGGCTAGCTTAAATGGATAAATATTTACATTCTCTTCATAATTCCCGGTAGCTTTAGCCAGCTTCAGCAGCGTATCTACCATGAATGACTTCCCACCTATAACACATTCATCTTAAATGCTAAATTGCATTACTTGGACTCCGCCAATTGATCCACGCCCCGACATTTTAGAAATATTCTCACACCATGCTAGCTCCCGTGACATATTTAACTGATAGTAGTGTTTCGTAACAACCCACGTTGCATAGATCATCGACTGATGGCCAACCAGCCCCAGTTCAACGCGGTACATATACTCAACACAGCGGCAAATCAACCAGGCGCATCTATTTGACTCTGCAATGATGAGCTGCAGCGTTGATTGGTGTTTGGAGTCGCTGAGACGAAAAAAGTCCCAAATTTTGTGGTACGATTCGCATACTCGACTGAACTCGTCGTTTGCATGATACTGACTGATTATCAGGTCAAGAGCCTGGACTGTTGCACCCCATAGAACGAGAAGGCACCGTGCAATCTTTAAAGACTGTAGTTGAAGGACATTTGGAAAAAGCTTAGACGTATATCCATCGTCTGCTGGATTGTGCATGGATGAAGGAACAAACACGAACAGAGGTTGGTGGCTTGTCAGATGAAAACGTCTCTCCCGATTTCGCATTCGTTCGAGCACTGCAGCCATCTCCACAAGTAACCGATCATGGGTTCCCTCGAGCTCAAAAACTCCTGGAAGCTGATGTGCGATATCTAGTACTTCGTCCAACTCATCAGATTCGGTATGACTGGTCAGGATGTTCCGCCATTGCTGTGGGGTCAAGCTTCCCGTACGATAATTGACCAAATCAGTAAGTACCGTAACCATTCTTGCCCTGGCGCATAGTCGCAACCAGTCCTGAGATCTATGTATGCTGTCCATATTGGTGTTGTGTAGTCGAAGGATCTCCGCAATACCTTGCGTGTGGGCGCGCCACCCCGAATCCGATGGGCACAAGAAAAGCTCGCAGGTTGAAAGATTAATAATTGACGCAATTAAATAGATTGGGGTTTTGTAGTCAACTTGTTGCAGTGCAACAGAAAGCTTCACCAGCCCGTCGCTGTAGATCCTAATTGCATTATCTAAGCTGACGGTGTGATAACCAGTGGCATGTAGTTGGGCGGCGGAGAATGCCAAGAGCGATATATCAAGTAGCAAGTCCGGATCTTGGAGCTTGCAAATTGATTCAAACCACAAAACAGCCGATACATCCGGGCTTGTAAGACTGTTGTTGGTTTTGAGTTGTGGCAGATACAGAACTTGGGAGATTGTTAGGGCTGCGAGACGAAAGATGGATGTTGAATAGGAAGATGATTCGATCATACGTGACATTGCTTGATACTCACTAACCACATTCACATCTCCTTCGAGGGAAACGCGGTCGTTTGAGAACTTGTTGGTACCAGTGGCATCTTGAACAGTGGTGGAGAGATTTCTCGATGTTCGGTTCACAAAAATGACCTCATTTCTCGAGTAGCCTTTGCATGTAAGTCCAGCTTTAGCACAACGAAGGCATCCTGGTTGTCCGAGATCGCATTTGACTCGGCGCTTCTTGCAATTGTGGCACGCTTTGGATTTACCGGCGACCCCGACCATGGTGATCACAGCCTTCCTGATTAGGGGTACGGTGTGTGGGTATGCAGGATAAGTTCAGCATCATAGGAGTTGCCATCTCATGTTGGAGCCAAAGATGAATTTTTTTTGATTCCAGGTATGAGTAATTACTAATGCAAAAATGATGCTAGGTTTAGAAACTGTCGTCACTTGACACGTGATACTCGAAAAATGCTACTTAGTTCGGATTAGCTTATAAAAAGTTCCCATCGAGTTGCTGCTCCAGCCAGTGGCAGACGTGCTAAAGTCACGATATTTAGAGCGAGAGTTTAACGGAATATACCAGCAAGTGGGTAGAGATCTTGCATATAAGAATCCTCAACATTCTCTTACTTTTCCATGTTCTTTACTCTTTTCATATCCAGCTGTACAATATTTATTAATCCTTTGATCCAAAGGAGACCAATTAAGCTTCAGCCCACCAAACAACGACCTTACTACTTTCGCCATGTCGACTGAAGCTACATCAACACAAATCTCAATCTCCCCTCATAATACAGGACTTTGGAGAATCGAACAAGATGACCTTGCTGCCCAGAAGACGGCGGAGTTGCTTGAGAAGGATCTCGCAGTAAGTGAATAACACCGTCGGGACAATACTATATGCAACCCGAACCACTAACAAATTGCCTAGCTCCATCATGTCTTTTTGAACAAAAGAGGGTTTCACGACCATGTGAGCATTAGAAAGGTATTTAGTTGTGTTCCACTAATGTGCTTCTAGATGCTTCATCATATACTTGCGCTCTATGGAACTGGCGCCAATGCTGCCCAAATCCAGAAAGCTTTTGATCTGCGCCACAAACTTCAGCGATCAGTTGAGCCTCGCAATGAATCTGTGATTTCTGATCTTTTGGGCTCGTGGCAGACTTCTGTTCAGTATCTCGGCAAAGAGGAACATTACCCTGACTTTCTCTCCTATTTCCAAAAGCAGATTGATGACCATGGGTACGAGTGGGTGGTAAAGGAATACCTACTCAAGGGTAACGCTTCTGCGAATGACTTACTGCTCCGTTTTCATGCCGGAGTCTTGCATCCCTTGATCCAACTGATGTACGGTTTGGAATGGGAGCAACCTGCCATTGTGGCTGAGGCGCTAGCACAAACTTGTGTCCACGACGTTGAAAGTCTAGACGCTTTGCTGTTGGCTAGTGAGGTTGGTGCCAAGGCAAACGGACCTACGCCTTCCATGCCAGCCCTGCTGGATATCTACGAACAAATCCAATCTGATTCAAGATTCGACGGAACTGTGCGATTCCAAGATGAGAGCAAGATTGAAGATGGAATCTTGAAGAGGGCCCAAGAGGCTATGGTTTCGCTACTCCAACAGGTCCATGTTGAGGATGCAGAATTGGAAGAACGTACTGCTGAGATGTTCCAAGCAGTCGTTGTTGTTGCATCAAGCGCTGCTATCCACCCACCTCATCATGTCAAATATGATTTCTTTCTCATGTCAGTATTTTCATCGTTTTGTTGCTCAAGTCATTAAACACTAACTATCATAGGCACCACGTGAACTCTGCAGTCATGTACCTGCAAAACATACAGAACGAATGGATGACTAGAGATGACAAGCGACGGCTATTGGAGTGGAAGATTCGAATGGATCTAATACAATATGTTGCGCGTGGACGTCCCCCAATCTCGGTCAAAGCCATTGCCTCCTACGAGCCCAAGATTCCATCGACGTCTTCTGTTCGCGGTAAGTTCTTTCAGTTGTCACTTGATGGTAGTTTATGTCGACTGATAGTTCGCCACAAAAGAAATTGGTAACCGACTACAAGACTTCGGAGACGATGGACATGGAATCAAGCAGGCAAGGGCCACTGCTCTATGTCATGAGGTTATGAAGAGTTGGGAGGATAAGTCATGGGCTGTTCTGAAAGGAGACACAATTTGGAAAAAGATCCAGCACATGGTTGTCGACGCTTTAGAAATCTCTGGGCCGTTGTACGTACGCTCTGCTGGTTTTGAAGAAGCCTGGGTAGTAAGTATTATAAACCATCTGACAGTTGGCCTTGAGACCTTCAGCTAACGTATCCATAAAGGGAATTCCTCTGTCAAACACACCACGTCAGTCAGATGCAGAGCTTCAAGCTCTTCAGACTGGAAGTGGCAACTCAGGGGTGGCTAAGGATGTTACCGATAACTAAGTGTTGTATAAGATATAAGATATGCTAGAGTTTTATTAGTAATCTATATTATAGAGAGAATCAATATTTTTAAAGGAATGTGTTAGTCTTCTTGGGAAATATATATTCTTATATCCATGGCCCATACGTTAGAACGTAAATATTATCCAATATTAATGATACGTTTAGCAACCACACCAGCTAGGGTACTAGCAGCAACCGGGGCCCCTAAATCCAGTCTTGGAAGCTGTTGTGACCCAGTGAGTGCCTCTAGTCCACCTGCCATTGAAAAACGCCTGGTTGTACATGTGCGCCAGTAATAATGAAATCACATTCAAGACAATGAAGAGTCTGGGTTAGGGGATAATAAGACATCTTTCTATTTCACTCAATCCTTTTTCTCAAAGTCAGGCAAAAGGCCAAGTCCGCTAACGATGGGATCCAACGCTGGATCGTACTTGTCTATACCCTCGATCGGTGCATATTTCTCACAGAGATAACACATGTTGTTATACGCCCTGCAGCAATAGTTAGAATCATTGTTAATAGAACAGAGTGATGAAACTTACGTATGTCGGGTAATGGACCCAGGGTGCCCAGCAGAGTAGTTGATAGTTGCCTTCAGACTATAAAGCCTGTTCCTGTCATAAAACTCCTCCTCCGGACCAGCAGCAGGAAAGTGACGCAGATAGCTTTCCACGTACGTTTCTAGATTTGGTCGTAGATGTTGGCAGAAGTTTGCTCTCCACAAGCCTAGATCCATCTCATTATGCCCCCAAAATGAACTGGCGTCAAAAAGGATGAGTTCACCGGTATTTTTTCTTTTGCCGATATTAGGCTCCCAGAGATCCCCATGAAGAATACATGGCATGATCGGTTTGCCGTCATTCGTAAGTCCTCCAAGCAAACGGGGAACCACCTTGTTAATGATTTGATCAGTAGCACGCTCAAACTCTGGCCAATGCCCATTTACTTTAGCGTCAATCTTGTAGATGCCTTTGAGAAGATTACCAAAGAATGTAGGCCAGTTGTCTTGCCAATCTACATTGTGAGGCATTCGTCCATCGCAAGTTTGGACATGGAACCCAAACTTTCCAGTGGTCTTTTGGCTTTCCTTGTGAAGCTCGGCGAGCTTTCTTCCAAGTTGATCTGGATCGGGCGCAGATTCTGTTTCCATATCGACGAACTCGGACAGGAAAAAGAAGGTTGGGGATGTTGCCTGCTCATACTGTCCAAAGGCTATCGGCTCCGGGATGAGGTGAGGTTTGATGGTGTGTATGATCTTTGACGATTCGAATTCGCCCCGGAGCATTACAGAGCCCTCGTCGCCGATGGCCGTCTAGATATGGTTAACAAAGGGAATATGAAAGAGTAGGACTGAAAAGGCGTGCTGACCTTGAGGAAGAAGAATGTATCGGATCCGTCATCCTTCTTTGCGTTTATCTTGCCCGTGAAAGTCCAAGCACTGGACCCGTAAGTCTCTGTGGAAATGGCTTTGACACCAGCAGGTAAAGCTAGTAATTGTCAGTAAGCTTTTGAGTTCTCCAATTGTTTCAATAAACATCAATATCGAGTTACCTTGAAGTACGGCGTTGTCGATGGGGAAGTTCCCAGTTACTAAGACAAGCTCACCCCCATCCTGCGATTCTTGATTCAATTGAATAGATACTCCACTGACATCTGTCATAGTGTCTCAAACATGCAAGACCTAATCTTGAGAAGAGGAACGGTAGGAATGGTGCTCTGATCGCTGCAGTACAAAATTGTACTCAAGTGTCAAGTTGATAATTTATTGATAACTGCGATATTTGAGATGATCTCTCTCGTTGTACTCTTTGGTGATGGTACAATAGATAATACTCTAACCCGTAACAAGTTGTTGGTCTTGTATTGTAATTTACAGACAAGGCTCTTTGCTGCTGACATAGACTTGCGGCTGGGCAACAGAGAGTGGTGGTTAGTGAGCTAAGCATTGAGAAATTGTCAACGGTGAAAGTCCTAGACAGTGAAAGGTTGCGGCTGTAAAGTGGCGTGAGACAGGCCGCGCGGATGAAACGTAGGGAGGCCTTGTGGTACAATTGGTGGCGGGATAGAGTATGCTGTGTAACGATATTAGGCTACGAGGCACATTTGTGATTGCAATGTAATTTCTGAGCCTGCAGCAAGCCTAAACCGTCAAGGTGTGACATCCCTTAGAAGCCTCGCATGATATGATTTGCACTGAATCGAAGACTGCCTTGCCTTGGTGTAAGCGAAGCCCTTGCATTCCGTGAATCTTTTTCGACGAATCGTGCTGGGCATTTCCTCTTGAACTAGCCAAGTAAGACATTGGGTAAATCCATACTACAACTATGCGGCTTAAATCGTGATTATCAGTAATAAAGAACAATGATGATCAGAAGCGGGGTAATATTGATGGTTGTCACTTATGCAGCAATATGCATATGCACAACCTGGTAATAGGCTGACTGCAGCTCAGCATCCATCATACAAACCGGGCGAAGAGAGAGGTGTCCCAACTGATACTCAAGGGGACGCCACAAGGCTCGCATACAGGGATGAAATGCCTCACCGTGTACCAACCAACGCTTCCAGCCTGTGAATCAGTTCAATGGTAGATAGTCAAGCTAACATGTCAGGCCACGCAGATGAATCTCAACTCCAGCTTTGAACTAGTTGTAAACAATTCTATAGAGATATTGGCCTCTTAATAAGAGATAGATCAGCTTGTTTATACTAACAATAAGTTTGTGATGATGGCTTTTAGTTTATATGCAAGGGATGTGTTCAGTGAGTAACTGGAGGCTGGAGCACACCGACATACCGTGATACACCCGCCCAAGTAGGAACGAAAGCGGGGTGTCTCACACTCAAGGCATTCTCTTTCATCATCCCACAGATTGTATCTACCCCACCTGAGATTGGCAGAATTAGAATCAGATTCTGTTTCTTGGTTTATCTGTAGTCATTCTTTCTCTAGACATCAATTAGTCACTGGCCTCGTTCGTGGGCCCTTTATTTATTTGTTCTAATAAGATACCGAATGCCGAAATGCTTTTTATACAAGAGGCAATGCTTTGGATTTGGTGCTTGATTGTTCAATGGTCAACTGTTGAATGCAAAATGGATGGACGTTCGTATCGAGGCGGCTCAAATGTAAGTTGTTCCTATCGTATATGTATGGTGGATCTAATCAGACGAATCTAGAAACTTAATTATGGCCAGATTGTGCTTTTTGGCGATTCAATCATTGAAAAGTCGATCGCGCAAGGGGACAAGATACCAATGACTTCCTGGCTACAAAACGGTAAGAACTTTATCGCAGATCTGGGTAATGAATATTGTTGACACACGACAAGAATATTTAGGAAAGCGAGACATCATCAATCGAGGGTTCAGGTACAGAATGATTCTTTTGTGACGACAACTTCGCTGATGGTAACCATTTACAGTGGCTACAACACGTCCCAAGCACTAAAATTACTCCCACACATACTTCCTGACCGTTCGTCACACACCGAAATAGAAATCATGGTAAGAAAAGAAACCCCTTCAACGGACATGGATGAACCAGGATATAGGTTGTATTGTTCGGGGCAAACGACGCAGGTTACGGAGAACGCAAGAATGGACCTAATCCCCATGTGCCCCTCGACCAATACAAAGACAACATGGCCAAGATCATTAATCAAGTCAAGGATAATTGCTCTCGAGTTATTCTAGTCACTCCACCACCAGTCGAGGAGAGACTCATGGCAGCCAGAGTCAAAGAAATAGAATTTGAGGATATGAAGTGGACAAACGATCATACTGGTACCTATGCGGAAGCGATTCGAGAGCTTTCGAGCAGTCACAAAGTTCCTTATCTAGATTTATTTCAAGATATAAGTGCTGCCGTTGGTTGGAAACCAGGAAATCCTATCCCAGGATCGGCTAGCGAGCCAGAAAGCCCCGAGTTCAGGAAGTTGATCATTGACGGTAAGGCTTACAGATACTTTCACATGCATACTGATTCTAACGTAAATAGGAATCCATCTTGGTGGACCAGCGTATGCGATATTCCAAAGCGGATTGATGAAGGTCATTGAACAGAATTGGCCGGATCAGATGCCTGAACGTCTGGAACCTGTTTTCCCAATCTGGGATGACGAAGATGCATGGAAGGCCCTTTGAAGACCACTATGCTACGATCTGAGACTATGATCTAAAGGAAGATGAGAAAGGAGGTTACACAGTCAAAAGTCCCAAGTTAGGGATTGTAACCCAGTACTTTAGACATAGCTAGGTAGTCATTGTAGATACTTATGAACAATTAATGTTTCTATCATCGAGTATAATTGTCTTCTGTTTTGTCTTGGAATAGTTAGTAACATGTCTTATTAGATCGAGGTTCTCATGTTGTCGTGGATTCTGAACCCTAAAGCTGCAACGTTGTTATCGTATGTGGAGGCCGCACTGACGTATTTCAATTCTCATTGGATATTTATCGTCCAGTAAAACACCGTGTTTGTGCCATCAATATGCGAGAGTGCTGAGGAAACCACACTTGCATCGAGGTCAAGTGTATCACCTGTCATTTAGCCGCTGCTGCAGACAGTGAAAAAGTACATATTCGCCACGCTGTGGCCTCGTTTCAAGGAGGGTACCTGTTGGCCAGCCCACCACTACGTCAACAAGTCCCTTCGCCGTAAACTGTCACACACCTGATCAAGCCACTACAGACCGTGCCGTCGTGAGTCTGACCAAGTAGTCTACAACCAATAGATAAAGCCATTTTTTTAAGCAGTGCAGCCATTGAAGACCACTCGCCGTGCTTCTGAGGCGGGCTTACTCTCTGCCTGGTTTCAGCTAAACGGCCACAGTCATATGAGACCATTGACATTATTGAGCCGCAGGCTTGGGAATTAGTATAAGACGGGAGAAAATACGCTTTTCCTCTTTTAAGTCATTCTCCACTGTATTTACTTTCGACCATAGTTAAGATTCAAAATGGATCCCTTGTCAATAATAGCGTCTTCTTTGACCCTTGCGACTGCTACACATTCAGCGCTGAACTTTCTAGTGCAACTGTACGGAGCACCACTGGAGCTTTGTGCTCTTTCAAACGAGGTCACTGACCTAACCGTCGTCTTGGAACAAGTACTCTTGTCTTCACATTCACAAAGGACATTGGCCAAGAACATAAGCCTTGACCATATCGCACATTCCATTACCACCAAGTTGATTGAGATCAATGAAAGTGTTGAGAAATGGAAAGATTTTCGACAAAAAAGAAATCTACGAAGTCTTGCTGTTACTCGTAAGATCAATGTGTTTCGTACTGCATTGCAAGATTTGCGAATGCAACTTGTTACCTATATTTCTGCATCATCGGCGTGAGTACAGAGACTACAAGCTTCGTCGCCGCAAACTAACATGAACCTAGGGTCTCGCTAGCAAGCGTTCAAATTGATATTCAAGGCATACATGCCGTTGTCAGTCAACTCGCAGTTCAACGACAAGGAATGCACATGAACCTCGCTACACACACGGATGGATTACTGGCGATATCGAATCGATTGAAATCAGTAGAAGACCTGCTCAAACAACCGGATTACAGATCACATAATCTCAACAAGGCTCGGAGCCCAGAAACAACATTACTCACCTGCATAACAGATGAGAAATCCGAAATCCAAGTAGACCGTTCCCGGAGTACTGACCTTTTGTTGTCAGCCTGTAATAGCTCAATGGTCAGTGCGATTTCCATCAGTACGACCAAGACCATATCAGGGACCAGCCAAGTCAGGTGCGCCTGTTCTTGTCATCGAATCAAGCTCTTCAGATCACCCATGCTTCTTGACTCCATAATCGGTGGCTTGTTTGTCGGTTATACTGGCAGGCCAAATATTCGT
Organism: Fusarium sambucinum; assembly: GCF_050947815.1. NCBI lineage: Eukaryota > Fungi > Ascomycota > Sordariomycetes > Hypocreales > Nectriaceae > Fusarium > Fusarium sambucinum. Next base: position 636,123 of record NC_139292.1, read on the forward strand.
CAGCCGTGCAACGTTCCTCGATGCAAAGAGCATTGCTCGAGTCTAATTCAGGTTACTTACACGTTCCCACGATGGTTCGTCGCAAAGCTCATATCTGCAGCTCTCTTATTGAAGCCGGCGGCGGATCCTTCTATGACAGTTGCTGTTCATCGACTTGTTGCAAAAGACTCTAACGTTTTTTACTATTCTAAAATCGGCAATATCGAGAAATTGAAACAGTTATTCAGCAGTGGTGGCGCTTCTCCCAATGACGTCCACTGTTCATCAGGAGTCACCGCCCTAGATGTAAGGTCATCTTGTGTGGCTCAAAGCAAGTTGCTAATATTCGCTAGTTCGCAATATCATACAGAAAAATTGAAACAATCAAGTTTCTACTCCAAGCTGGTGCCAATCCTCTTATCAGAAGTAAGATCTGGGGTGCATGCCCCTCAGACAAAGCATGGAGTAAGATCTTGTCTGGGAGACTTTCCCCAGCAGATGAAAAAGCGTTCCGAGAACTATTCGACCATACCAAAGATATCGAGGGCCGGAATTTCACCAAGCTTCACAAGACAGTCCTCAAGCTTGAAAGTACAACCATTTCGGAGGAGTTGGAGATGACTTCTACTGAAATGATCAATGCTCGAGACTCTCTGGGCCAAACAGCGCTATGTTTGGCAGCCGAGCTTGGATCAACCGATGATCTGAGATTGCTCTTATCTCGGGGAGCTGACCCATCTATTCCTAGCTACTGCCAAAAAGATCCACTCATCTTCGCCGCAAGGTCTGCTAACCCGACCTGCGTGAAGCTTCTTCTGGAGGCTGGGTCGAGTGTAACGTATCGTACAGGGTACCATCACACCGCGTTGCACTATGCTGCCATCTGGTCACCAGGAGATGGTGTCGAGCATTTACTTAATGCTGGCATGGATATGAACTTCCCCGATAAGGACGGAAGAACACCGCTTGGGTTCACTACCCTTACCGACAACTTCGACGCTGCTGTCCATCTATTAGCCCATGGGGCAGAAATCCGTTCCCCAAGTGCACCGGCGGTCGATCCTCTTCTTTGTAGTATCAAGGAAAACAAGCATCGGTTTCTTGATCTATTCATCAGAAAGGGATTTGACATCCATGTGCCCCTTCCAAATGGGCAAACACTCCTTCACGTCATCGCCGAGTTCGCAGATGCTGATACTATGGCATTGTGTGTGCCACTGGCCTCCGAAATAATTGTCGGTCAAGTTGATAACGAAGGAAGAACAGCGATAGATATCATAAATGCTCGTGAAAACAGAGAACCGGGATCAAAACAGAACTTCTATGAGATGCTAGGTCACTGTTGGTTTATGGATGAGGACGTTGAAAGTGAGCATTGGGAAGATGCTGTGGAAATTATGATTGAAGTTTAACGTCCTTGAATAACACAAATCCAAATGTCTATGCTATATTCCTTCTCTTTACTCAACTTCGCCACAAAAAACCCAATATTGCTATATAATGTCCGCGATCAACGCGGATCTAAACTTGTGAAAAGGAATGCCAGCCGTGTTAGACTGAATGGTGCCAGAATAGTTATCCGCCAATCGAAAATCAGTCTTATCGAACAAAGTTAGCGAGAGCATCGTGAGTCGAATAGAAAGCGCTCTTGGGATAATAAGTCTCATTGAACATCAACGGCTTCGCGCCCGGGAGCCAGGTGTACAAGTGCTTATCCGTAAAACCCCAGAAACTGATATCAGTGATGCCTGCGTCGAGAGCTTCCTTGATAACGTCACCGTAGATCTCGGCTTGTTGAGTTGCATTGTACGTGTGGACATCCAATTCGGCAATAGAAACCTCAAGACCAAGAGCCTTGTAAGAGTTGACCATATCCCGAATAACACCAGGTACCAAAGGCTCAAGGGTGACATGCGTCTGTAATGCAATTCCATCGATAGGAACGCCCTTAGAAATGAGCTTGGCAACCATATCGTATAGTTCTTGACGCTTGTTTGGCATTGACTCAACAAGATTCTCATTGAGGAAGAGCTTGGCGTCTGGATCAGCCGCTCGAGCAATTCGAAAGGCCTCCTCGACCCAGTCAGGACCGAGGGTATCGTAAAAGTGGTTTGGGGCTAAACCACTGCCGTTTGTCTTGAGGGCTTCAGAGACGACATCCCATCGGTCCATCTTGCCCTTGTATCGGTGCATGACAGCCTCAAAGTGCTCGGTAATTTCAGCACGGAGGGCATCGGGGCTAGTTATGTCGAGGACATAATCTGGGTTGCAGCATGTCGAGAGAAGTCCATGACCCTTGACTACCATGTCATTGGCCTCGGCAAATTCGACGAGACGATCGAGTTTGTGCCAGTCGTACTCATCTTTGGCCGTATGGAAAAAGTTCCACTTCAGCTCATTCTCAGGGGAGAGACTGTTGAACTGCTTGGAGAGGACAGCTCTGAACTGGGCGTCGTCGAGGTAGGCTGGATTGATGGCGCCTGAACCAAAGAGAATATTCTTCTTGGCCGCCTCTTGTCTCAGTGAGGTAGTGCCGGTGGCGGGGACTTTGACTGCTTGTGCAGCGGCGGCGAGCGCTCCAACGAGGGTTGAGACTTTCATGTTTGTTTCGAGGTTTGTTGGAAGTGTAGTTGGCCGGTTGTTTGAATGTTGTAGTTCGATGGGTTGCATGATAGTTGTCTTTTGTAGATTTGATCTAGGTTTTATAGATTAAAGACATGGATTTGTTGGCCATAGCTTTGACTTGATTCCCATATTAATAGTTCTCGGACTTGAGAGCAACGTCATGGGCTCGTTCATGAGTCCCGGCAATAGTATCGGTGAACAATGGACCACACTTTTAGATTGCCATTGCCCTCACGAGACGAATCCAATGCTATGACAAGACAATCCATGGACCTCGGAGCCTGGCCATGAGTGGAGCAAGTAAGATGCTATGTCTATGACCCAACTCTACTATATTCAAGTATTGCGCTAATACAGTTTGGAGTTTATTACGATTTGTTCATCAATTTCTGATAGGCTAATGGTACGGCTATGGGTACTATTGCGAAGCTCACCCCTATCAGATTGGATGAGCCGTCCTTAATGGAGTTTCATCTTAGTGAGGCCGCGACGTCGCCCTTGCCTCGGTACCTTTTTTCGGATTTCTCAACGTTGAAGATTATGATCGGAATCAAGGCTGTGCCTCGAGTGGTCAAGAACGATAAACGAGGAACGAGGAACGAAGAACGAGAGAGCTAAAACTATGGACCTACGGACCCATGCTAGAGGCCATCAGTCAATCAGAATGAGGCAGACTGATGTGTACACCAACCGGGAAATTTGCCCAGTGCCCACCCAAAGCTATCTTTGCCTCATGCGGCTAGCATCGTATTTGAGTTTCCAGTAGTGGTAACCTTCGAACATGACATATCCAGTATCCAATTACGTCTGGTGACTTGACGAGATGTTAACGAGGTACGAGAGGAGAGCGAACCGGAAAAGTCCGTGCAACCAAAGCCACTGTCAGTACGTCAGTCTTTCGTTGATAGGGTTGAATCATTATGAAAAACTCATCTCTCTCATCCTACTTTTCCATATTATCCCCAAGTTTACTGCCAAGATACATTTAACCGCAGCGACAATGGGTGATAAAAAAAGAGACACGATTCGATACGAGCTCGCCGGCGACAACACTCCCTACCTGAGCCCAGCTACACCAGCGCCTCCCTACCATGACTTCCGACACGCCGCCAGCACAGGTGACCTGCCAAATGCTGTGGAAATGCCTGCCGAACCTGTCTTGACCAATTCCTCGTCATCAACATTCGCCAATTTTGTGGGAAGCCATGTGAAAACCAGAGGTATGTACAGCATCTAATTATTCAACGGTCTTCCTGCTAATCCCTCTAGACGACGCCCGTGTCGATATCGATTGTGACTCGAAGCTCGTTCGCACTTTTAGCCGCCTCTATCAACTGCCCGCCGAAAAGCACGATCAACCGGCCTCCCCGGCCCCAACCTACACCGAGACACAATCAGATAGCCAATCTTGGGCTACAAAACTCAACATTGTCATACAGGTCGTGGGCAGTCGTGGAGATGTACAGCCATTCATCGCTCTAGGCAACGAGCTCCAACGATACGGTCATCGCGTGCGTCTCGCGACACACGACATATTTGAGAATTTTGTGCGAGAATCAAACCTGGAGTTTTATCCCATTGGAGGAAACCCCGCTGAATTGATGTCCTACATGGTTAAGAATCCCGGCTTGATACCTAGCATGAAGAGCCTGGCGGCTGGAGAAATCCAGAAGAAGCGCTGGATGGTCCAAGAGATGCTAGAAAAGTTCTGGCACTCGTGTATAAGGCCGGATACTTTAACTGGGCTTCCTTTTGTAGCTGATGCAATAATCGCGAACCCTCCCAGCTTTGCACACGTACACTGCGCCCAAGCGCTAGGTATTCCTGTGCACTTGATGTTCACGATGCCTTGGAGTAGCACCAGGGCCTTCCCTCACCCACTTGCCAATTTGAAGAACGCCGGCAGTGATCCTCGGGTGGAAAACTATATCTCATACGGCATTGTTGAGTGGTTGACCTGGCAAGGGTGAGTTTGATGCTTTTGTTGACCATCATGGGTGACCTTTCAGCTGACCAAGAACGCGTTTAGACTGGGGGATCTGATCAACAAATGGAGACGATCAATAGATCTAGAGGAGGTGGCTATGTTTGATGGACCGATGATCACACAAACGTTAAAAATTCCTTTCACATACTGTTGGTCTCCAGCCTTAGTACCAAAGCCTACCGACTGGGCAGCACATATTGGTAAGACAGTCATCGCGCCAATAACAAGCATTGCACTAACATGGTAACGTAGACGTATGTGGCTTCTTCTTCCGCGACGCCCCCAAATTCTCTCCCCCTCAAGACCTTGCCGAATTCCTAAAGGCCGGTCCGCCACCAGTCTACATTGGGTTTGGAAGCATTGTTTTGGACAATCCGGAAAAGACCATCGGTATCATTCTGGATGCGGTCGAGTCAACTGGTGCTCGTGCCATCATCTCCAAAGGCTGGTCTGACCTTGCGGGCGCTGCGAACGAGAACGTGTATTGGATAGGAGATTGCCCTCACGAATGGCTTTTCCAAAACGTTGCAGCTGTTGTTCATCATGGAGGAGCAGGTACAACAGCATGCGGACTGAGAAATGGGAAGCCCACAACCATCATCCCATTCTTTGGCGAGTAAGTTATCCACAAAGAGATCAAGTTACGAATTTCCAGGCTGACCGTTTTGTAGCCAACCCTTTTGGGGTGAGATGGTGGCCAAGGCAGGTGCAGGGCCGTTTCCGATACCACATAAAGAACTCAGTGTAGAGAATCTTTCAGAAGCTATTCGTTACTGCCTTTCAGACAAGGCCGCTGCTGCTGCAATGCTCATAGCGAAGAAGATGGAATCTGAAGTGGGAGTTCGTGCTGCTGTGCAGTCGTTCCATAAGAACCTTCCCCTTGAGCGAATGAGGTGCGACCTGATTCCAACAGAGCCCGCAGTTTGGTCATACTCAAAGTCAAAGCGGCCTATCAAGCTTTCCAAGATGGCTGCCGAGATTATTCTTTCGAAAAGACCGGGCGACAGCAAGTATATAAAGGCGTAAGTATCCAGTTCCACAGGTCACGACCTCGAACATAGTGTGTATCGCATGCTGATTCACCCTTCATAGCTACCAAAGTAACACTATCTATATCGAAACTACGAGATGGGACCCGATTTCTGGAGGCGCTTCTGCAGTCATGGCCACAGCAACAGATATGACTACCTCTATTACCGGTATCGTCACGAAACCGATCGATGAGTACAGAGAGGAACAACACCGACGTGATTGGGAATCGAAAAAAGCTCAGAACAAGGCTACAGATGGCACTCATAGCCTGGCGAGCAGATCGTCTGGTGACACGTTACGACCAAACAGCGAACGGTCACACTCGCTTGCCGGAAGGATGGCAGGCGCATCAGCCAAGAGTATAGGGATGATAGGTCCCACCGCTCTTAAAGGAATGGTGGTCGATTTTCCTCTTGCCTTGACAGAAGGCCTCAAATCAGTGCCACAACACTACGGTGGCGGCGTGCGCGACCATGGGCCAGTGACTGACGCCAAAAGTGGCATGATAGTAGCAGGCAAGACGTTTGCTTGGGGCTTCGTTGATGGTCTGAGCGACGTTGTGGTACAGCCATATAAAGGTGCCAGAAAAGAGGGCGCTTTGGGGGCTGTCAAAGGTATTGGAAAGGGAGCTATGAGCCTTGTGACTAAAAGCGGAGCTGGTATGTTTGGTGTGTTTGCGTACCCTAGTGCGGGAATCAGTAAGAGTATTCGCACAGCGGTGCATAGCTCAACACGTAAGGCTATAGCTCGAGAACGTCACCAGGAAGGCGAGTGGATGATCAGGGGAGAGAGAGGGTTGCAAGTAGACCAGGACGATCTACTGAGTAGATTCCAACATCACTTGCTTGACCGGTAGATACCTATTTGCACTTTCCAGAAGGACTATGATCCTCATAATAGACATGTTTACTTTTCTTCAGATAATCTTGGTCTGTAAAATGGACAATAACTTGGTTGTGAAACGGTTATGGCGATGCCATGAGTCGTTACAAATAACCACTTGATTCACAATCAACTTCATCTTGACTATTTGTAGGTCTGTACACAACTTGAGTGTTAGTCCCTACCCTACATGTAAGTTTAAGTTTCTTCCAAATGACACTGCGCTTTGGTTACTGGAGCTAATGGATACAAGGTTTGCCGGGAATAAAGTCAATTGGTTGGCGCGTGCATAGAAGAACGGAACTAGACTCGTCAAGTAATGTCTCGTGTCAGCTAAACGAGGTTGAACGAGTAAGCTAAACGAGATACGAGTTATATCCACTTACTCCCCCTCCCTAAGTGGACTCATCACTCATTAAGCCGATTAATAACACAATTTTCCAATGTTCTCCTTGTTTTGTTCCATTTCCTTTCAGTTCAGTCTCTCGTTCATCGTTTATCGTTCCAGTAAACCTACATGCAAGCAGTTATCTCTTTTCCGGAACGATTCAAATAGACATTTTTAGCCATGGAGACGTCACGACAACCACAATCACGCCCGAAACGTAAGCCACACAAGAAATCGCGAACTGGTTGTTTGGACTGCCGAAAACGCCGAGTCAAAGTGAGCTCATCCACATACCACTTCCCCAACTAGAGGCTTATCTTCTTTTCTCAGTGTAATGAAGAACGCCCAAGATGCTGGTCTTGCAAGCGACGCGACATACCTTGCGAATACCCAGACAACACAACTGTTCCAGTCGTGCTTGTGCCACAGATACTCCCCTCTCCGGTATCGCCACTAGTGCTGTCTCAATCCCCATCCATCACATCGGTGCCAACACCAACACCAACCTTGTCGTCAACTGCAAACTCACTCTCGAGTTTTGATTATACCCCGACCGGGACTTTGGAGTTGACTCATCTACGTCTCCTTCATCATTGGACAGTATCTACCAGTGTAGACCTTTGCAAATGCCCCAAGACAGTTTGGATGTGGCAGGAAGCGTTTCCTCAAATGGGTTTCCAATACCCGTTCGTCTTACACGCTTTACTAGGCCTGGCAGCTCTACATATCGCTTACCACTCTCCATCAGAGCGAAAGGAAAGATGGCTGGATGGTATGTATCATCATGGAGAAGCCTTGACTGGATTCCAGAGACAAATCTCCAATATCACTGAAGAAAACAGTGAAGCATTATTCACATGGTCTATATGTAACGTTTTGTACGTTTTTGCCATGTCAAACCCTCTTCAGGATGCTGTTGAAGGTGCACCTACCTTGTCGACGTCGGCACGGAATGAAAAGGTTCTAGGTGCCGAATGGATTCCTATGATACGCGGAATCGACGCTGTGCTCGTGCCTACTCATAACCTCCTTCGATTTGGAAGGATGCAAAATATAATGAGTCTGGGCAACTGGGACGAACTCGATCCGGGTCAGGATAGTAACGGCTCTGATGATGACTACTTCTGTAGTATCCGCGAAACTTGGAGTGACTCTAGTTCTTCCGAAATCTACGAAGAGGCCCTTCATATTCTTCGAAAATGTCGTCTCTACTCGCAGCAATTTTCCAACATGGACTCCAAGACACGTGATGATTGGGGATACAATAAGGAGTGGTCTGGACCTCTCATCTTTATTCATTTTGCGCCCGAGTCCTATTTCACATTGCTGAAGCAAAGACAGCCACCGGCTTTAATCCTTTTTGCCCTATTTGGGGTGCTTTTACATGGGAATAATGGGTACTGGTTCATGCGAGGCTGGGGAAAAGCAATAGTGGAAGTAGTAGCGGATATACTCGGAAGTTTCTGGAAAGAATGGCTGTCTTGGCCATTGCAGGTTGTACAGAATGATGGATATAGATGAGGTTTATTTAACAATGACAGATAGCGTGGCAATCAAGAGACAGACGAATAACCTTAGCACACTCAATTAGTTCAAAATGTCATCCTGACCTTGAGTAAATCCTTCTCAACAATCTCATCCTTCTTCTCCATGAGCTCCTCCATATCCCATGGGCAGCTCACATATCTTCCGCCTAACCATTCGCGGCGCTCTGAAGCCAGCCATGCAATTGTATCCCCAGCTATATCTGGCCGATGAGGCAGTGAATTCCGCAGAGCCTCGGGCGCGAGCTCAGTGATCTTGGTCTTGATCGCACCCGGATTGACACAATATGTCAAAAGTCCCTCCGTCCCATATTCCAGCTGTATGGACTCAGTCCATCTTAATAGTGCAAGCTTTGAACTTCGATAACTTGCACTAGTTGGTCGAGCGCTCAAGGCGCCTGAGGAGGACACGTTGATCACTGTACACAAACCACCTTCGGTGGGGAGCTGCATCGGGAGGAACGCGCGCATCATGTTGATCAGTCCATGGACGTTGACTTCCCATGTACGCCAGTACACATCTGGGTCTATGTCAAGGAGTCGCTCGTATGGTTCCATGTGAGCCGCGTTATTGACGACAACGTCCAGGCGTCCAGAAAAGGCCTTCGCAACGTCTTCTTGCATTGCTTTGTCGCTTTCTTCCTTTGAAATATCAACCGTGTAGCTCAGCACTTTGGGTTCTGGACGACCAGCTTTTGTTGCAGCTGACTTTAACTTCGCTGTGAGATCTTCTGATACGCCGTGTAGATCAGCTACAGCTATCGCAGACGCTCCGGCGCGCGCAAATGCCGTAGCCGTAGCAAAGCCAACACCATCCTCCCATGCTGCGCCTGTGATCAAAACGTGTTTTCCAGATAAGTCAAGCTTAAGTGGGGAAATGTAATCGTAGGTTGTAGCGTGCTGCTTCTTTGTAAAGGAACCGCCGGGCAACTCTCTTCCGGTCGACATTGTTAACTGATAGAAGCAGTTGAAGACTTGTATGGAATTTTAATGGTCAAAGATATAGGTGAAGACTTGCTTTATATACACGGGATAAAAATACAGCGGGGATAAACGTCAAAATCGGAATATATCGGACCAAAGATGATTATTTCCCTGAGCCGGCCATGATGATTAAACAAATATTGAGTTGGCCCGACCCTTCCGTGATAGGCAGGACTTTATGCAACACGGTTATTTCTATGCCGTGTTTATTGCCGTAGGTATGCGCATAGCAATAATCGTTACATAAAATGTCTCGCTGCTTAACATTACATCACTCAATACATACTAGATATGTTTTCTTGGAATCCGTGGCCGCGTTTTACCTATTGGAGAACAATGAGTGACTAAAAGTACTTCATCTCCTCTTATCATTTCAGCAGTGTATCCTGCATACTCGTGTCGCCAAGATATGGTCATCCAGACATGTTGAATGATCGGACTCTGTTACGTCAAACCAGATCAACGGGCAACAATCTTGTATTTTGACACACGTCGAGCGTCGATCTTCTTCTTGCCTTCAGTTGGTCCAGAGAACCTTTCTTTATCGCTGTCGCTACTCAGTGTGGAGTCTTGTGAAAAAACAAAATACTACTTACTTTCCAAGATAAAGCCAAAGGTTAACAGCGTTGCGGCAGGTAAAAGACTGAATATTTCTAGATATAAAGTCAGTTATGAAGGTTGATATGTGTCTCTGGGTCATATTACGAAGTGCCCTCCAGAGGTTCCCAGGTGTTAAAGCTAGGGTGGGTTCAATAAAGATACTCTAGAATTGCAACTGGCATGATTCATACAGGAAATGCTCAATCTAGTTTCTTCGCCGATACAGGCATTGGCAAGATTCACATGAGATATCAACCATATCTTCTGAAACCATGACGTACAGAACAACTCATACCCGAAGTAGAGTTACTCTGTTTCGATGAGGCCCGTGTCTCATCTTTATGTAGATGTCTCAGTATCAGCCAGCGCGGCAAGAGGGAACAATGCCGTTAACAGAATAAACCAATATAAGTCTAACACAATGGCTCACATAGCGACATCGATATGCGATGCACCAAAACTCAAACTAGGAAAGATTAATCTGGCGGTGTGTCGCAAACCAATTGCTCATCGAGAAACGGCCACACTATATCAAAATCCAGATCGGTTTTGCTTTTGGCTTGGCTCCAATGCAGCAAACTTGAATTACGATGTCTCAGCACTCTGTACAGGCCCCATTTTATAATGCATACCTTGAAGGCCCGTTGCGTAGTCTTTGGCATCGATTGCTTGACAAAATCGACATTCCTAGGTTAAAAACTGTCTGATAAGAGTAATAGCATTGCCAAAGCTTTGTAGCTCAGAACCTATGTCAATAGTGATACTTGACATCTCTTCAAACAATCCTCTAGATGTGTAGATCTTGTGGCGTGCATAAGTAACTTATGAATATCAACGGTGATGGAAAGCAAGAGTCTTTGGAATCAGTAAGAATCCACAATGGCCTTTTTCCACAACCGCCGACCTGATTTGATCTACAAATGGCAATGGTCGGAAGCACGCCGTGGGCTGAAATGCACAAAAACGGGGACGAGCCCAGCAGTAAGACAAGTCACGAGCCGACCCAACCCTCCGTTATGTAACTAGGTTATGCGTGCCGTGCCATCTTCTTCGCGGCCGGCAGGTCCATTGGTTTATCAATTCTGTGCTTACTCTGATAACTACAAGTCCGAGCCTCTAAATCTAGTTCAGCTTTACCCACAGGCCCATAAAGGCCCCATATCCATACGTGTTGCTGATGCATGACATAAGACATAATGAGTTGGCAGGTGGATCACAATGTAAAACACAGCAAAGTTGGTTGACAGAAATTACATACATGACGATGACCTGAAGGTGATTAACTATTTTGACAGGCCTTACCTTTCCAGTATAGTGAAGGAGCTTTTGTTGTCAATGTTTTTCTGTTATCCACCTGGTTAGGTAGCTTGAGGGTGTCCTTGGACAGTAAGGCGACAATAAGGTCCCACTCTCTTGTACACTTGTAACTGCTGGAATACTCTTATCATCGTCAACGCAAGACATGCTACATCTCTTGATCGAGTACTTTACCAATGCCGGTTTCCCTCTTATAACTCAACTTCGAATCCATATGAAAACTCAACATCACCATTAAGTACTCTTTTCTTTCTATAATTCCTCTCTCCACAAATGATTTCGAAATGGCTCCCTTGAACCATGAATGGCCAGGTTGGCTGAAAAACACCTCTGACTCCGCTCGAGTCTGGGTTCGCGAAAGATTCTTGATTCCACTCTGTCAGAGGATCCAGAAGCAACATCCAGAATACACTCCTGCCACGTTGCTATCATCTACCGATCAAATCAAAGTCACAGCGCTTCGTCACTACAAGCAAACTTTCGCGCCTAGCCATGAAGCTGCTCGCATTGACATTCGTCTTGATCTTCCCAACAAACAGCCTCCGTTTCTAGATCTAAGCATCGTCTGTGACCGTACATCTGGAGATGCTGCGAAGGACAACAGACGTCTATTGATACCACTAGGCTATAAATATGAAGCTTTGGATAGGGCTGCTTTCTACAGCCCCAGAGAGGCCGATGAACAATTGTTGGAAGACAAAGCTGAAGAGCTTAGGTAAGAGCATCAACCTACTATGGACGATATTTTGTCTTTGAACTAACCATTCCAACAGCTACTCTAGTGTGGTTGTCAGCGGCCAGTACTTCAACATTCTGTTTCTTGCGTTTGTTTTGCAGACGCTGGGCTCTCACAATCCTCAGTATCATTTATACTCTACTATGTGCTACTGGTATGCTGGCTCAACTCTTGACTGTCTACATCTTGCTTTGAACAAGGCGAAGCAAGAAGCCGAGTCGCACATCACAGGAGGCGAGGCTCGCGAGAACAGTGACCATCGAGGCCGCGCGAAATTTGCAGAATTCTGGAAGTTCAAGTCCCCGGGTTTCTATAAAAGCCAAGTTCCTGATGTGTTCCACTCTTTCCCCGAGGACAACAACATCGAAGTGGAAAAGCCTACAGAAGAGTTCATGGGAGTGGTCACAGAAGCAGAGACAAAAACCAACACCTTCAGGGCTAGCCTCATTTTCGGTGACGAGGATCTAGCTCAGCCAGAAAGCCAAAAGCAATTTCTGAGACAGCACTTGGTTGTGGATGTTCCAATTGAAGTGGGCAAGAAAGGAGATGGATTCAGGCTGAGTCCAAAGCCCTCGCCTGGATTCATATTGATGGACGAGCTAGCTCTCGGTGCTGACAATGCAGGAATGGTAACTGAGGCCCGACAGTTGTTCTACGAAGAAAACCGATTCTTGGTTCCTCTGAAAGCACTCGATGCGTTTTGGAATGGAAGGTACCAAAGGTATGAGTTAGATGGCCTAGTGAGGTCATCAATTCGACACATCACCATCGCCATATCTAAGGATGACGCCTCGAACTTGTACTCTACTATGGACTTCCTAAAAGAGTTAGACCCCAGCGTCAATGTCAAAATTGTTTTGCTGGAATTCGGCGACTCACAGAAAACCAAGGCAGCTATGGCTCGAGTTTCTGAAGAGATTACGCCCTGGGTGACTGTTTTATTTCGTCGATTCACCAACTTCAAGTTACACAAGCAGCTGTTGCAGGAGACTGAAGACAGCGATGCAGACAACGATCTAGTTGCCCAGACTCTCAATTCTCTTTCAAGAATTTGACCGAGTCATAATAGTAGAAGATGAAAACGATGCGAACTCCATAATAAATTCACTTTTTTTCTTTCTTCCACAGCCTCGTGGCCTTGAGAAATACTCCCTACTATGTTTAACTCCAATGGCATGTTGCACAAACACCGCTCTAGGTATTCCATTGTTCACACCTCGGGAGAAAAGCTCCATAATTAAGATCGCCGGGCTAACTGGCTACCCTTTCTATGGCACCTTTGTTTCGTAGCAGTCGACAAATGTCCTCGTGGCCCCCAGAAGAAGCTCTGGTTAATGGACTATCTTCATCTGCGTGACCGTTTATGGGGGCTTGACTATCGATCAGAAGGCGACAGATTTCCAGATGCCCTCTTGCTGCAGCTTCAGTAAGCGGAGAGCTCGTATCATTGTCAGATTTCATGTGGTAACCAAACCACCTTCTCTGACCTATCGACAGTCGAGTTTCCCGCTTACCGTTGCCTCCCACTCGAGCTCCATGTTGAATCAGAAGGTTACAAACACCTGAATGTCCTCGTCGCGCGGCCGCAAGTAATGGAGTGCCCGCGTTACCGTCGCCGTCGACTTGCATTTTGGCATCGAGAAGTAGACGACAAATCTCCAGATATCCAGAACATGCAGCCATATAAAGTAATACCTTGCTTTTCGGATCTAGATGTATAGAGCAGCCGTTTTCGAGAAGGAGTTAGCAAATATTAGCATATTCTCTGTATTATTTTTATAATCCTTAAGCTTTTGCCTAGGCCTTTTTAATTTCCTTTAGGTTTTTAATAAAAATTAATTTATCTATATAAATTAACTTTTTAATAATAATTAAATCTAAGGTTTTCTTAAAATAAGGTTTCTTTTATAATATAACTCTTTTAATATAAACCTTATAATAGAGATTATAAAGGAAGCTTTTATTATATTAAAAATAATAATAACTTTTTTTTCTTATAACTTTAATTAACTAGTAAATTAATAATAATATAAGTTAAAGATATTTATTTACTATTACTTAATTAAATAAGATTAAAATTAATTAATCCTAGTCTCTTATTATATATAGCTAACTTATTATAATTCTTATATATAATATTATTTATTAAGCTAAAGGCTATTAGTCCTAGTTATTACTTTAATAGTAAATAGATAGTTAAAGGCAGGATAACTTACTTTTTTATTACTATTCTTGCCTTTCTTTACTAGTAGTTTTATTATATAAGGAAAAAGAAAGTATTTACTATTATCTTATTATTTTATATAGCTTTATTTTAATATAAAGTTTTATTAAAAGCTTATTTAAAAGTATAGCCTTATAGCCTTATAATATTATTAAATTATTAGATATTTACTATTTAAACTATTTTATTTCTTTATAAAATAATTAAAAGTCTTAAAGATATAAATTACCTTAATAGCTTATATTTTAATATAATTAAGACTATAATTAATTATAATAGAGATATTAAGCTATATATAATAATAGTAAATCTCTATATAATAAAAAAAAAGAATATCTTTTTAAAAATTAAATAAATAGTTTTTATTTATAAATTAAATCTTTTAATTTTATATAAAAAGGATAAGTAAAAAGAAAAAAAAGAGAAAATTAAAATAAAAAAAAGGCTAAAAAAAATATAATAGCTTAAAAAGGTTATTTTAAAGGAAAAGGTTAAACTATTTAAATAATAAAATAAATTCTTTAAGGTATTTAATAAGCTAATTATCTTATATAATAAGTAATTTAACTAGTTAAAGAGGCAGGTAATAATAGCAGCTAAAGCCTTTAAGTTATAGCTATTAAAAGAAGTCTAAATAAAGAAGCCTAAAGCTAAAGGCTTAATACAGATTATCTAGTTAATTAACTAAATAATGCTGCTTCTATTATAAGAGATTTGTAATATTATTAACTAGGACATTCTCCGTATAAGGCAAGAAAAAGCGGAGAGTTTCGGGCCATGTTTGCGATATTGACGTCGGCACCGTTGTGAATCAGCACCCTTACCATATGACGATAGCGTACGTAGTACGGTCCCAAAGTCAGTGTCAACGCGGTATCGCCATATTCATTTTGTGCGTTGATATTTGCTCTCTTTTGCAGCAATAATTGTACTAAATCGGTTCGTCCACCGTCTGCAGCCTGTAGGAGTGGTGTCATATGACCCCTCCGATCCCCTTCAATATTGGCGCCAGAGTCCAACAGTTGCTCTATGGCCTCCAACCTATTTTTCTTCACGGCGTGGAGAAGTGGAGTCCGATACCGTACGTCGACAGCATCAACCGTGGCACCAAGATTGATCAATAGCTGAATTGTACTCGAACGACCGTGCTCGGCAGCGTAAGAAAGTGGAATCCGGTCGTGAGAGTCCTTTTCATCCACTTGGTGACCGTTCCCAAGTAAAAATCGAGCCATTTGGTTCGAGCCAGTAATTGCCGCCGAATGGAGACATGTAAACCCCTTCAAAGTATTGGAAGCCAATTGGTAGTATCTTAGAAAGACTTGACCTGATGCCCGTATATTTAGGGGATTGCGAAGAAATCTGATCACTAATGCACTCTTCGTGAGTTTTAGCATCTCACTCTTAGTACATTCTAGATGATAGAGCCAGTAGCGAGCAGCATATTTATAGAATTTGTTAGAATTCACGCGTCTGAAGAATTCTCTCCTGCCTTTGCATGGTCCATCCTCGAAAGCATCAAATGAAAGATAGGTGATGCAAACCATAGTGAGATCTTCTTCAATGGAAATTCTGTTGGTAGCTTGTAGCTGGTCGATATTCATACCTCCATTCATTGATATTGAGAGTGAATCATTGCCCAGACGCATCAAACGCTCGAAATTACGGTCGAAATACTCGCGTGTCGTGTGATGAAGTAATCGGACAGTTCTATCGTCATCCACTGTCACAAGGCCTCTGCATACATTCACAATTAGGTTAATGGGACTTTGACTTGTCCTGTCAAAGAGTGCAGAGCTAATCTTGACAGAAACCGCTTCACGAAGTTCCGAAGTACTCAGTGGTCTCTGTGCACAGAATACCCATTTGAGGGTCTTGCTCGCTAATAAACGATGCTTAAGAGGCTGATCATGGATGCGGTCGATTGTTTTTCCATAAATCTCCTCATACGCGTTTGATGTTTCAGGGAAGTTCTGAATGCTGGTCCTGATATCCTGCTCTGATATCTGATAATCGACTTCATCCATATGAAATCGGAGGAGAAGAAACCTAAACCTGCGTCAGCCAGCTTGTAATATAAATTCGAAGTAAATATTCACATTCCACGAGAAGCACTTTTGATGCCCTCTTGTACATCCTGTACTAGTTTGTTCCTTTCTTCTGACGAATCGCATTCTTGAATGACAAGATTACGATTGATGCGTACTTCAAGATATTTTTGTACATCTTCATCGGCTGCCTCGATAGGAAGTGACAAATAGTTCGGAGCGAGATTTGTAAACATGTCTTTGATCCATTCTAGGCGGCGCGAAGTTGCTGCGATGTTGACTTTGGTCCGAATTTGGATCTTGAAGAGTTCACACATAATTCCTTTTTCCAAAGCACTCCCTTCACACTCGTCGAGAGCATCGATGACAATAAAGATTCTCGAGAAGGAAAGAGATATGTCAATGATCCCACTGATTAAGCTTTCCATGCTCAGTGATGCTGGGTCATTGTTCTTGTATCTTTCAAACCAATCCGTGGCGGCCTTTAGTAGTGAAGTTTGACTGCTTTCAATCAATTGTCTCATGAGACTCAGCATAAAGTAAGGAGGACCTTGCTGATTTCTATCTGCAGCGCTGAAATAGAAGAATACAACAGCTGTCGGACTTACGGCTGATTCGATACTGGCACGAGACTTGAGATGGTCGATCATGACGGATGCCATGACTGTTTTGCCAGCTCCTGGATCGCCCTGGCATAGCAACGTTTGCTGATGGCCAGCTTCCCATTTCTTGAAGTCCGGGTGGCTGAGAAACCATTGGCCAGTTCCAGGTTCATGTCTTGAGAAATGTGCCTGATGGGCATGTCTCCAATTGTTTTGCCCAATCCACTCCAGGAGTTTTTGTCGTTGTGATTCTATTATTATTATTATTTTTATAATCCTTAAGCTTTTGCCTAGGCCTTCTTAATTTCCTCTAGGTTTTTAATAAAGATTAATCTATTTATATAAATTAAATTTTTAATAATAATTAAATCTAAGGTTCTCTTAAGATAAGGTTTTTTCTATAGTGTAACTCTTTTAGTATAAACCTTATAATAGAGGCTATAACTTATAAAGGAAGCTTTTATTATACTAAAGATAGCAGTAACTTCTTCCTCTTATAACCTTAGTTAACTGGCAAGCTAATATCGCCTAATTAAGCAAGACTAACTAAGTCAGTTAATCCCAGTCTCTTATTGCATATAGCTAACCTATCGTAGTTCTTATATATAATGCCGATTATTAAGCTAAAGGCTATTAGTCCCGGTTACTACCCCGATAGCTTGTATTCTAATGCGATCAAGACTGCGGTCAGTTATAATAGAGATGCCAAGCTGTGTACGGAGGCAATAAACCTCTGTACAATAAAGAAGAGGGATGCCCTCGCAAAGGTCAGGCTAATAGCCTTTACCTGCGAGTTAGTCGTGGCCTGAGACTACAAGTATGCGACTGCAAAGGGCAGCTGGGTCAGCGTTGAGCTCGGGAGTGGAATATGGCAAGAGACGAAGGGGCTATATGGATGGGGTGTTAAACCTGCTGGAAGAAGTCTAGACGAAGAAGCCTGAAGCCAAAGGCTCGGTGCGGATTATCTAGTCAATTGACCAAATAACGCTGCTTCTATCGTGAGAGATTCGTGATGTTATCAACTAGGGATCGATGTGATTCTATGAACCAATTATTACTCGAGATTCTCACGAACGGCTTTGACAGTAATGCATCAACTGTACAAAATGGCTGGGAAATGATATATAAGGGCGAAAGAGAAGTCAAAATCAAGAAAAGGAAACCTAATTACCTTCTTTCACGTCATCAACCTTGCTCTCTATTCTCTTCATTCCTGACATCATGTCCTTCATAGTTGAGGTTTGACGCAGTTGGTCGCCACGAATCTTCATCAGAATGGCTCCACCATATGCGGCAGCAACAGCGGCAGCATAGTGATGCCATTCATCGCTCTTGTGGGTATCTGAATAGTCACAGATTCCTCGAATGACCAGACAAGGTATCTGGTCCATGATGCCCGCTGCCTCCATCTCATAACATATCGCTTGCTTGTTGCCGCGCCGTAACCGGTCTCGATCCTCCGGGTTCTTTATCACGCCTCCTCCTGAAAGTATAAGACCTCGATGAATGACAACATCTCTGTCGCGATGCTCTCGGTTGACAATCTGTTTTTGGTTAGAATTGTCGCAAGCGCTACAGTTTTTTCCGCCAGCATGATGGAAGGTGTCAGCGAAAAGAACATCACGACTAGGTCGAGAGAAATGACGGTTCTGTGTGACGCGCTGAAGCATCTCGTCCATTGGAAATTCGTCCTCCATCTCATCCATCTGTAAGGACATGTCTGCACTGATCAAAATCGGGGCCGGTTTATCGAGCGAGCCTTTCAAAACAAACTCTCCGTTCTGAGTGTATTTTCCATAGTCGTATTCGATCACACCAGGGTGATTATCTTGCGGTATGCTCACAGCAACATCTCCGAGCCTGATATCAGCATCTGCACCAGGAATACCCCCTCCAATTCCAATTAATAAAGCTAATCGAATGTTTGGGAACTGCTGGGCCACGACAGCAGCGCACTGGGATGCTTTCACTGTCCCCATTTGGTGAGGTACGGTGAGTACGATGTTGTGTTCACCGACTCGACCGTAAGAAGAGACATGCAATTGTTGGCCAGGAGCAACATCGCAATCGAATCGTTCGTCGAAGACGAGTCTGACCGCGACGGCCTCCTTTGGGAGGGCGCAGAAAATGGCGACAGTGATGTCATCTGATTGGATAAAAGCGTTCTTTGACTGCTTACTCATTTGTGGCGGAGTGACAATGAAACGCTGGAAGTCGTCTGTGCAATCGAATGTATTTTTCAAAGCGTACGAGGGACGATTAGAAGAGACAGTGAAAGGCGACGGATGGAAATAAAATGTGAGATCTACAAACAACAGGGCGAAGCCTTAGCAAGGAAGCGTGGGGAAAAGAAGAGAGGGATCCCTGCCATTATTAGGCAATTTGGTCCAACAGGATATGCAAGTTAGGCTGACTGTATGCGGGCGGCTTCATGGTGGAAGCCTTATTGTCTATGCAATATGCTGGATGCAATCAGGTGGGGTTTGTGATATAATGGCTGCATATTACAAGGCAGAACTGCATGAAAACAAGCCCCCTTCGGGTCAGGCTCTATTTTGGCACTGCAGCCCAGTCAAGCATTATTGGCAAGGCATAGCTACGTTCCCAAAGTCATCTGGCTAGTCTTCGAAGTTTCTCTGATAACGTGTCATCGCCAAATCTACTAGGATCCTGCCCATCACCGGATGACTTACCCGCCTCAAGGCCTAGGGTAAGCAAGTAACCACATCCCTGCCTCCTTTCGTAGTACTATCTATAGGAAAGGACAAGTTTATTCTAGCTAGGTACAATTGGCTTAGTGATGCAAGGCCCCACAGCGTGCTTATCCATAAGCGCTCGAAAATACAGTAGCATTTCCAATCCCACTCATACAAACAACATCAAGTCAAAATGCGTCTTTTAAACGTCGATACGCTAAAACTTGAGTGGTTCCCGGGCAACCTGAAACCACCATATGCTATTCTCTCTCATACATGGGGCTCTGAGGAGATCATGTTACAGGATGTTGCCTCTTTGCATATAGGACAGGGCGCGGGCTTCGCCAAGACGAGGGCTGCCTGTGCGGAGGCTAGCCGTCGCGGCTTCGACTACGTCTGGGTCGACACGTGTTGCATCGACAAAATGAGTAGTGCTGAGCTCTCAGAGGCTATCAACAGAATGTTCGAGTGGTATGAAAACTCGGAAATATGCTTTGCATACCTCGACGATGTACCTGCGGGCTCTGAGGATATCGGAAAGTCCATGAGCGGAAGTCGCTGGTTCACCCGTGGATGGACCTTGCAGGAACTACTGGCCCCAAAGGAACTGATATTTTTTGCCTCAGACTGGTCCGTGATTGGGACACGCCACGAGTACGCCTGGATTGTCAGTGACATAACCGGTATTGAACAAAAGTATCTTGAATCCCAAGATAATGTTAGTATCCAGGCGCGCCAGGTATTGATATCCAGCGCTACAGTGGCCCAAAGGATGGACTGGGCCTCCAAGAGAACGACAACGCGCGGAGAGGATATGTCGTACTGTCTCCTCGGTCTATTTGGTATTAACATACCGTTGTTATATGGGGAAGGTTCCGAACGAGCTTTTTTCCGTCTTCAAGAAGCTATCGTCAGAGATCCAACTGTCTTTGACGTTACACTTCTCGCCTGGAATATTGCGATGCCCAATACAATATCACCATCCAGGCAGGTAGAAAAACCATCTTATTGGACCCCAGCATTTCGTTTCCTCATCCAGACTGGCCATCCTTGGTATCATTTACAACAACCAAAACAGGAAAGTGATATACAAGGCCTCTTTGCTCGATCCATTCATTCTTTCTCGGGGTCCCAGGAGTTAGTACTGGTCGAGGCAGACATTGATAGGTCACTGACCGATCGAGGTCTAAGCATCAAACTTCCTGTATCTAGCGACAGCCATCCTCATCTCATTTTGCCCTGCCACATGAGAAACAACCCCTGGAGACTTCTCACTCTCCCGATTGTTCGCCAAGGGCCAAGCATGTACGCCCGAACTTCGCAGGAGACGTCTTTTATCGAGTACGATGCATGGAGTCGTTGGGCACGTCGCCAGTTGAACTTGATGACTCGCATTAAAGATCTTCCTTTTCGGCCGTTTGAAACTCTTCTAACAGCCACAAACACCGAACCGGCTCAGCTGTCTCTATCAATATCCAGCCAACGCTTGGATTTTGTTGGAATCCGAACCTCTACTGGATGGTCACGGCAATATCACCCAGGGAATACTTACTCAGTTCCGTATCACCCGAGGAAGAAGAACCATTGGTACATGTCTCAGGAAGCATTTTTCAAACGGCAGTCATTTGCAAAGAATACAAGTGGTACATTTCAATGTGTGACGGCCGTATTGCTGCAGATTCAGGGCACTGAGACTCGCGTCGCAGTATTCTTGGAGGCGCATGAGACTCACTGGTTGCTCAAGCTCTTCCAGGGACCAATTCACGTCTCTGTTTGCTTCCGGCCTGATTTATCAACCTTCGAAGAAGTTGATCGTGCAATACAAGATAGCTCGAGATCGGAAGAGTCTACTTATGACTGTTTCACCCAAGATGACTTGTTCATCTTCTCCTCCAGCTTTTCAAGCATCGTTGCAAGTCTGCCAACTGTCGGTGTCAAGATCGAGGTATCTCAATCCACCGGCTGGATGACTGCAGTCAGACTTATATGCTATGTTATTATTACGCTGTTCACCGAAGTTGTCTTGGTCATCTCATTTCCTGGGTGGCTCGGTCTCTTGATGCTATTCAAACAGACCACCGAGGGAGACTGGAACTCCATGATCCCCAGCATCTTTACAACTTACAGCCGCGCGGTGATACGCATACTATTTTGGTTTACGGCTCTGCGTCAAGATATGCCTCTTGTTTCTCAGCTCTTCCCTAGCACCTCGGATTTCATAAGACTCAATCAATCTTGGCTGTCCATTATCATCAACATAATCGGATTCAAAGCTACAACCTCCTCTTCTGCCTTCAATATAATATCTGCAGTTACGACAGCCAGGTTGTTCTTATATTACTATAAGCAGCCCCACCCCAAAATCTGGCATTATCATGCGGAGTTATCGAACAGCTTCATTTTCATGGTAGGATTGACAGTGGTTCTCTACACCGAGACGCAATTCTCCTCAGACATGGACATATTGGGTTTTATTTCATCATTAATCCTTCTCATAACCCATACCTGTTTATACGGTTTCTATTATATGACGTTTTCTCTTTGAACTTTATCTACAAAGCTGTCAAGGCAAAAGTAATAGCATAGGAGGGACTCTCTATGAAAGTTGATCGATTGCCCGGCTTGACACCAAGCATCATGGCACCCTCCCTGGCTTTGCGTAATGCCAAGGGGCAAATAGGGCCAGGGGAAAATACAGGGACACAAAGAGGGAGACAAGGTTTCAAATCCTCATCCATCCTACCCCACAAATTAGAAGTATTAGAAATGTTACTATTGTTAGCAGTATATACTGTTGATTAGTCCACAGTTAGATAGGAGATTATAAGAGAAACAAACTAATAGATACCTTTAGTATTAAGTGAGTAGCTATTGAATAATAATAGGACAAGTGTAGTATAACTAATATAATGAAATATCTTACACTAATAGTTTTATTTATATAAGGTCTATATTGTAAATATCGCTCTCTGCCTCCCATTGTTTACGCCTCAAAATATCATCATCAACGTCAAGATTATGTTGTCGACCTGTTGACACTGACTTCGCCCCTCTTTCATCTGCCCAATGACTGCCCAAACCGCTTTTAAGTCTTAGATGTCCCACCCTTTCGTACTTGCTTTTCTCAACTTCCAAAACAACAAGGACAAATACACCATCTGGATCAGATTCACTATCTGGATCCCTCTCATTCTGTCCACGCTCTATGAGTACGCCGAGAAGCTCGGGGGGTTCCTCTGTCCATGATTCTACTGCTTGCTCATCTAATGGGTGCAGTAGATCGACCGGAATCATATACTGCACATCTCCATACATTTCGTCTTGTTGCACCGGCCAGGCAAACAGTAATGGCTCTCCAAGCTCAGTGACATAAGCGGATGATTGTGCCGGAAATATCTTCGTCCTCAACTTGACAGCCTTACCGCTCAGTCGTAGTGTCCCCGAAAGATCCTGTAGCTTGTTAAGCTTAATGTTTTGATGGAACGCATCTTCCAGAGGCTTGAAACACCCATCCGTGTAGCCAATTGACACAGAAGCAGCCACTCGTTCGTGATATGTTACCCAATAGTTCATATACACCCTACACGACCAGCCAGTCCATGACCATGTCGGGAAACATAACCGCCGATGTGCTGTTTCTTTCGGGTACCAACAAAGAGATCCGAGAAAAGTATCTTGGAGGGAATAAGAGGATTCACGCAATGAGTATAATCGACGATCTAACTGTGGTGGTGCCATTGGCAATCCCCAGAAATGGAAGACAGGAACGCTCATCGCCGAATAAAGCTGCAATACCCCTAGAATTGCGTTTAAAGCATCGGAGTCATAGGTGAGCTGGCGTTGGGTGTACTCTTCGATGTGTTCATGTACCGATCTCAAGCCTCCCTCGTTTGTGTTTATATTCGCTTCATCGAGAATTCTGTATTTGTCCAAAGGCCACATATATTCGACAGTCTCGCGGCAACTCATTTCCTGGCATTCGAAGAATACCTGTTCGTCGGTGAAAAACAACCGCCTTCGAGAGCATATTGCTTCTTGGTAAGTCCACGCGCGACTGTACCATGCCGTGCCATGTATCAGCACTCGGGGCGATGCCATCGTCGAGACGAGCGTATATGTTCCAAAGTTTCCATGTGCCTGGCGTTTCCTTAGTGTTCCCTTCACACCTGGGAGGCCATTCTGAGGGCCTTCTCCCGCAGCCGCGATAATGGTAAGATCAGCGCCATGGTATATCTTGTCCATTTGCTTTATCTGACAATGCCTGTCCTTCGCATTACTTTTGCCTTGAGGAACACAGTACCGATCGACCCAAAGGAATTGAAACCCCAACTCTGCTACTACCATCATAGCATGCTCGATAGTTGCAGGAATGTCATTCGGGAGAGCGTTTGGATCCTCTTGTAATCTCTCGGTGTCGCATTTCGAAGAGTGAGGACGAGATTTTACATCCTCCGTCGTTTTTCCCCATACATAGCTAAGTGCGACGTAGCGGGTTGTTTTTTGTGCAGACTCTATTCTCTTAGTTTGAACATTGATTACCATCAAGCCATAAACTTCAGAGTAGCTTGTAAGAGCACACGATTGTTCGTGACAGTTCAAGCAAGTTGATAGCCACTTGCGAATGGTGTCAAAGTCAACATACTGGGGATCTAGAATTTTGATAGGTCGGGCTGTACTGGACTGTACAGAAAGACTCTGGTCAGGGATGGGACTATATTCCCGGCTGTCGTCATGCCAGTAGTGATTCCGGACAGCAAGAAGCGCACCCTCTTCCTTGAATTTTCCAATTATACGATTGGTATTTTTTGGATTGCGAAGCACAATGTTGCGCACCATGTGCCATTGTAGTAGATGTAATTTACCAGGATCATAGATAGTGATGAACAACTGGCACATAGGGCAAGATGGGCGTGACCGAGAGTCATCTGTAGTTTCCTTGCCTCTGCATATTGTTACATCCCAGTCTCGACGACGGCTTGTCAAGTGAGAATAGACCAAATTGCCCAAATTGATTCCGGAACATCGCGTGCAGAGGCTGCTTGATTCCATTTTGAGTAATTCTCCAAATTGTAGACGACAAGTTATAACATATATAGAAGAACACGGAAGTTTAACTGAATCCTGTTTCAATGGACTTGGGGTGACAGATAGAGGACTGTAAGAATATCATGGAGAGTATAATAAACGGAGAGCAGTAAGCAAAATGAAGGAATGAAAGATATAAAATACACGGAATAAAAGAGGGATTTGGTAGTATACACATTGACGACAAGAATGGGGCAATTTGTTGTTAAATCCTTAGCCAATCGTTGGTCGGCTACGTGGCGATCTGCCGATCTTAACTCAAAGTATACGGCCTTGCGAGAGCGGAACAATCCGCTTACCCTGGTAGCCTGGGTTTTCATCTCCCCACTCTGGGCTCTTCACTAGAACAACAACAGCATTAGCTAACAGTTTATCGAAGACGAGATAACTGATAAGAATAACAATGGATCGATTTGTACACGTCGACCTTCTTCTCATAAATCTCAAGATGTTCGTGGCACGCGCAGGGCCCCCTGCGTTCTTGTCCTACGAATCAGATCAGGGAGTTTAAGATCCGTAGAGATGATCGGTTCATTTGAGTATGTAACTATAAGTAATTTATTTCATGTCATTATTTCAGTACTATTAGCTATATCGTCGCATAGTCGGGTTATAATGCACCTGAGTTATCTTCCAGTCATGGTAAATAGTCAAGGCTGTTCACGATGCGTAAGTATAAAACGTCTGATACATCGAGCATCAATCTTAACCTTGTCTTCAGATGGCCTGGTAAACCCACTCTGCTAACCGTCAAGATAGATAGAGCTGGTGACATCGCTTTGATAGCTGAACAATCAGGTGTTTAAATTACAACACAGCGCAAAGTCTTGCAACATCTTTTACAGGATCATTATATTGCCGCTTCCTTATCCATTACCTGGCTATGAGGTGTCAGAAAACATGAGGCGTGAACTAGTGATTTAATAGCGAATTTTGGTATAGGCGTGTCTCATGCTTTCTGACTCCAGAGAGCCTGGCATGTTTGGTGCCTTTAAGCTAGTTGGCCGACTGGTTGGAGACAGTGGGACATTAGCCTCGGCAGTTGTAAGTGGCTGTGCAGGGGCTCGACTAAGGTCGTTTCTTCGGAGAGATTATGGCTGTACAGGGCCTCTGGTAGCGCTAGCTATAGTTGCAATTGTAAGCGTACTTATTCCTGGAGGAAGAAACATTCTCTCCGTCCTTAAGGCACGCCCAGCCCCAGTTTCCACATTAGTCACACAATTACCGACCGTTGCAATCGCATTTCCATAGTCGACGAGTAACGCATGCCAAGCAGCATACAGAGCTCGTCGTTTTCTGGTTATGGTAGGCAACGTTCCTTTCTCTTTTAGTGGTGGATACATAATTCTGTTGTTTACTTTTCATTTGCCGAAAGTAGAGAGACCAAAGACGTAGTGGGAATCGGAAAGGAAATGACTCGGAGGCAGCGGGATATGCAAGATTGATTTAGAGTTTAGATCGGCCGGCAAAACCAGTATTTCGAAAACCGAAACTTGAATTATTACCAACATAGGAAATAAATGAAGCTATCAACGGCAAGTGCGGCATTATCTGCGGCATAGTTGATCCCGCATAAGCCGATGTGTGGAAGACTATCCTGGTGCCAAATCAATGTGCCGAGTATTTAAACACAATCAATTGGTAAGCCGCTACATAGAAGTTGTTGTCAACATATCGTCAGTACAATACTCTCCCTACATTTAAAGTATTCTCTATTTCTCTGAAATATGTTCAATTTCGCCCGTTTCATGGCATGGCTGCCCATGATCCTTGCAGTTGGCGCCAAATCGCCATCCACTTCCTCGAAATTCCCGTCAGGGCCTCAAGGCCCTCCAACCGTGACCATCAAGAATGGCACATTGAGTGGCATTTTTAATAGCCACTACAACCAAGAGTTCTTTCTTGGTATACCCTATGCAGCGCCGCCTGTAAATGACCTCCGTCTGCGCAAACCCCAGCCTGCACAACCTTGGGCCGGCATTCGAAAGTCAGAATCATATGGAGCGCGCTGCCTTGGGAATGATATTGGACTGGCTTTATTCAGTCAAAACTTCACAGGTCCAGTCAGCGAAGATTGTCTCCATATCAACGTTGTACGCCCAGCAACCCAGCGTTCACCGCTTCCCGTGCTTGTATGGATACATGGTGGAGCATTCCAAGATGGAAGCGCTAGCGACGGCAGAACCAATGGAACCTTTCTCGTACAGACATCCGTGGAGATGGGAAAGCCAATTATTTTCGTCAGCTTCAATTATCGTCTCGGTGCTTTTGGCTTACTAAGCGGCTCGACAATAGAGACGGCTGGCCTATCCAACATCGCCCTTTATGACCAGCGGCAGGCACTCCATTGGATCCAAGAAAATATCGGATATTTTGGTGGAGATGCATCACGGGTTACCATAATGGGCGAGTCAGCTGGTGGCATGTCAGTTGGATTTCATCTCCTCGCCTTCGGAGGCCGAAACGATGGTCTCTTCTATGCCGCAATTGCACAAAGTGGAGGTCCTTATACGGCACCAGTTATCGGCCGTAACATATCAAATCGAGAAGCCGAATTCAATATGGTACTGAATAAAACTGGTTGCTTAACCTCGAGAGACTCGCTGAACTGTCTACGTGCAGCTCCCACTGAGTTATTGCGACAAGCTGGTTCTCATTTGACACCTTCATTCGTTATTGATGGCGAAATGATTACAGCACCTGGCGACGACCTTTTGAACTCGGGTCGCTTCGTAAAAGTACCTTTACTCATCGGCTCGACAAGAAATGAAGGAACATCTCTGTTACAGCAAATGTTGGGGAAAACGGGCTCATTTGATAACGAGGAGCACTTGAGCTCGTTTATCAAGACGTCTTGGTTAGAAGGTCCAATTAATGCTACAGTCGCTCAACGTTGGGCACAGTTGTACGCTCAAGAAATTAAAACCCCTTCGGCAGCAGGTCTAGGCACCGTGAAGCCAAACCCTGGTCCAAAGTACGGTACCTATTATGGCGCGGCAACTTTGTGGCTGGGTGACATGATGTTCACTGCCGGAAGGCGTTTTGCAACACACGCATGGGCAAGAGAAAAGGTCCCTAGCTATAGCTTCTTGCACGACGCTATACCAGCAAACGTCAATCCAGATACGCTTGGAGCTGCCTACTTTTCAGATGTGGCATACATGTTTAGGAACAAGGAAGCCTTTGGCTGGGAAACAAACCCATTCCCAGCTGAGTCCAATCTGAGGGAGAAACATGTCAAACTCGCCGAACTCATGAGCCGAATATGGATCAGTTTCGCAACCAAGCGGAACCCAAACTTTCACAATGGTCAGTTACATCACCTTCAGACACCGCCTTTCCTTGAATTTAACTTGTGATTTTTAGTTGCCGATTTTCATACGACCTGGCCGACTTATACTACCAAACACCCTGTCAACATGGTTTTCGAAACTACTCAGAGTCATTTGCAAGCTGATGACTGGCGAACTGAAGCGGTATCAACCTCATCTTTATACCCACGTATGTCGAGGGAAGAGCCGGGCAAATTCAAACTTTGACAAGGGAATTTGCGCCGGGTCGGCGCGAGATGAAACATGCCACATTCAGGCTATTAGCTATTATCGGCACCGCTTATTCCCTTTCGCCTTAGTAATGCGACAAAACATCTACAAAGTAGAACCGCGCCTAAGAATGCGAATTCGGGCGTCTGCAGACGCATATCATCAGTTTTCTAAATTAAGCCAGAATGGAAAACGTGCTCGACGAATGATAGAAATGGAACGAGGCTTGATGTCGAGCGAAGAGAAAGCGGGCCGCCAGCCCCCAGGTCCCTGCGCTTGAACATCCAGTCATAACCACGATAGCAACTGGGTCGTATTTGAAGCTCGAGAACCCAGTCGCCAATCAATCTGCTAGAAGTCAAGGAACTCCATGATGTCAAAAATAAACAGTTGGTGACTGGTTGTGATGAACTTTGTTTGGTCGCATAATTGGGGAGTGCTCAGACGCAGCCAGTTAAAATCGGGATGCCATTGGACGCCTTGCTAACAGAGGGCCCAAATGTGGTGCACAGCGGTAAAGGCGCAGGAAAGTCGGTTCAAAGAGCCTTGATTTTCTACGCATAAGAAAGTGGCGTTACAGCCAATTATAGCTAGAGAGCATATCCACAATAGGGGCGCAGCTCACCGAATCAGGGGATCCCTGATCTCAACACCAAAATCCCGTCCCGCTACAACTGATATTCCGACCCGATCCCGAAAGCAAGCAGCCGCCGTCACCGGTCACGGATGAATCTCCTTTGTTCTCATGTAAATCAAAACGCAAGAATGGCACCAAGTCCGACCGTTTCTTTAGCTTCTCTTCCCTCAGAGACAATTGTGATCTTTCAATACTCTTCTTTCTTCTCTCGAAATAATGGGCACCCGCTCCCCACCCTATCGGAAGTGCTAGCAACAAGTGCGGTTCAAAACTCCTCCGAAGATCGTGAGAAAGCCAACCCCCCACCTGTGTTTTTTGAGTCTCTGGGCCTTGCGGTCAAGTTTGGCCGGGACGAAACTGTCAGTGTCTCTGAAGGTCAATGCCTCTGGGCTCTTGGGCGACTGCTTCCGGAAGTACCGGTTCCGGAAATATACGGCTGGTCCTCTGAGGATGGCTACGTGCTTCTTTATATGGAGATGGTGAAAGGCGTCACCGTCGAGAAACGTTGGCCATCTATGACTGAGGATGAGAAGATGGGTTTCTGGGACACACTGAAGTCTGTAGTCTCGAATCTACGGACACTGTCTCAAGACCCTGATGATCAGTTTCTTGGTAAGTGACATGCTAGCATGTGTGGCGTGTCGAATTTAGACTAATTGTTACAAGGCCGAATCGATCGTAGCCCTTACTACGATATCTCTATTACCAATTCCAATAGGCCTCCAGCTGGCCCTTTCACCTCTGTCAAAGGTTTCCATGACTGGCTCTCGATAATGATCAGACAAGGCATTGAAGAGCATTGGCCAGGAATGAAGCCAGAAGATATCCCCGATCCCTATCGTCAAATGCTTCCAGATGACGCCCAAGTCGTCTTCACCCATGCCGATCTCCATCCCAGCAATATTATAGTCAACTCAGACTCTCCGTCTAGGATCGTGGCACTTATTGACTGGGAACAATCTGGATGGTATCCTGACTATTGGGAGTTCTGCAAGGCCGAATACACAGCCGAAATTGGGTCAGAATGGCATGGATACATGCTGAGATTCTTAGAAGAACCTAAAGCGCTAGATGGATTTATTGAGTATACTAGAGCACTGGGCTATTGAGCTACATTTTAGCCTTTAACATTACAGTTGGCGAAACAGAGAGCGCCGTTTGTTATGATATCGCGATAATCAACTTCGGGATCGAGAGATGACATCTGCTTGACGGAAAGCCATCAAGGCCAAAAATGTGCTAAAAGTTGTATGCTTCGTCTCTCCTCCTTTTTCCCTCTTTGGTTCCGAGTGGGGTAATAAAAACCCTGCGCTTTGGGGGCGCGGCAAGGCATCCTCCATAAAAGCGGCGTCGATATTCTTATTGCAAAACAGCAAGAATAGGTGTGATTGACAATTCATGTACCCGCTAGTAGGCTTGTGGTGACTTTAGCAATGTACTGACAGGACTACTGCGCAATACCCAGTCATGTTATCGGTCTTTGGACGAGGCGCTATATGGTGATGTCATCCCACGCGATGCTAGGTAGGAAAAAAAGAAAGAGACCCTTCGCCCCACCAAACATCAGTTCTGGATCGTTGGCATTATCGATATCCCTTTAAGTGTTATTAAGCTCTGCTAAGGATTTAGACCTATATGACCCTTATTGTCACTAAGGTATATAAGGGGAATCTATAATAACCTTAAAAATTATTTACTAGTAAAACCACATATTAATTATTTTCTTAAATATTATAAATTCCTAAGAAGTATTAAGCTAAATACTAGCTATTAATAAATATAATAATAGTATATTTATTAGTGCTGAAAATAGCAGCTATAAGCATAAGGGTAATAGTATATACTGACTTAACTTTCCCCTATAAGAGGCTAGAGGCTATGATTTTAAACCTTTTAACATAGAATATTATAATTTCAAGGTTAATATATTACCCCAGATGCCCTAGTTACTCTTCTAGGCCTTTATACTGTTATTTCTAGTTGAGAAATGGGTTAAGTATATAAATAAATAGGTTACTTACCTTATTGAGAACTTAATTATTATATGTAATAACTAACTACCTAATGCATTGTTAAGCGTGTTATATGAGATCTGGCGGTCTCTTTTTAAAAGGAGAAGTATATACTTAATATCAGTCTCTGAGACCTTATTTAGCCGCCCAGAGCGAGGCTTTTTAAGGTCTTGGAGTAGTCAATACATCTTTTAACAATCTTGTGGACAGTCGAAGGTGAAGTATTAAACTCTTGCGCGACATCGCGATAGCTTCTTCCCTTTGTTTTCTCATTAATTATAAGAGCACGCTGGATGTCGTCAAACTCATGATTTCGCTTGCGATTCCCGCTTAAGATAGTACCAAAAGGAACGTTAGTACTCATTTTTAACAAAAGTTGTGAAAGGTTGAAGTGGATGACCGTGTCGAGGCATAATGCGTCAAAATACGAGTGGCTGGGGTGTGTTCGCAGACTTTTGACCCCTTATTTATCTAACGCACCTGCGACGCGCTGTGCCCCAATTCAACAGTAGCGGGAGGCCCTGGCACGGACATGGAGGGAGCAAATGCCCTGCCTCTGAGGTCGACCAGTGGATGGACGACCGCGGGAGAGCTATCACTAGCAATCATTCCTACGCCAGCGTCGGCGAAGTTGCGGCCGAATGATAAAACAAGGTTATATTTCTTTTATTCTATCTCTGTGTTCTACTATGTCAATAACTTCTAACAGTTGGTTGGCTCGAGCTCCAGCACTAGACCTGATCAACCTTTGAGTTTAGTCGAGTACCGAACCTGGATTGTGCCCTGGGAACGATGTGGAAGGGCACGCTGGATCTCGGCCCAAGAACAGCCATCCCTTCTCATCCTGCGTACTATATCTTCCTCGTCTACTGTCCATGTATCACCGCTTGATCTGGCAGCTGAGGACACAGACTGTGGCAATCTCTGGCGCTTATGGGGGTTACACTCATGCGTGTTGGTATGTGGCTGGCTTGGACTGGTAATCCACTCGAACTGCAATTGGAATGTAGTCTTCCCGCCTTCAGTGATACGTTTTAATACAACATCTTTGAGAGGCCACTCCTCGAAGCTAGCAAGCAGAGTGTCAGCCTCGGATTGAACACTTCCTGTCTCGGATGGTGTTGAACGCAAGCCGAGTGTCGATGTGGCACTCTCTCTCAATGAGCGAGCGTCGCCTCTTGTAGGCCGCTTATATCGGCGAGAATTCCAGGCACTAGCGGGGGTGCTCCCAACCAAGCCTTGAGAAGATTGAGAAATCTTGCGACGCTTGCGACCATGATACTCTTCGTCATCGGAATCGTCTCCAGAGCTATGTCCGTCGTCTTTTGGAGGAGGATGATAATTTCGGTCATGCTTAAGCCCTGTGATGTCGAGGCCATCATCACTGTCAGAACCTTCAGTATCCGTGTCACTGTTCTCGTCTTGCACTATTTCATCCACTTGTGACCCGCAACCAGAAGGGCGTCTGGATAGGTCCTGACACAGAGGAGACTCTCGGGCTCTGTATGGTGATCCTAATTCAACCTCTGGGGACTTGAACTTAGCCTCGCCGAACCGGCTGCTGAGATAGTCGGTGGCTTGCTTTTATTGTAATTTAGGCGACAGCCTTACTGCTAAGGATAAAGTGGGAGATTTAGGAATAGTATCACCGTGCGATATGCTTGAAAATTCTTTACCATCGTCGTGCGATATGTGAGACATCTCCTCGAGGCTGGAAGCAATAGGACTGTTAGGAATTTCGTCGCTCATGATGATGTCCGGCTCGCCGGTCCCGATTGCTTCGGTTACCAGCTGTTGTTCGTCTGGAACCCCCAGATGTGAGTGACTTCCAGAGCTAGTAGGTGAAACTTGAGAGCTGGTGTCTTTCTCAAAATGACATTGTTGATTCGGTTTAATATCAGCAATAGGGCCAATGTGTAAGTTATATATCTATACTAGGTTGCCTGCCACTTGAGCTAGAGATACTGCTAGCGTAGTATCTATATTAATAGCGGTATTTAACTTAGTTAAACTGTATTTAATGCTTATATTATCTATAAATAGGCTATTAATATTTAATATTAAAAAGAATAAAAGGTTAAAATAATTTACTTAAATAGTTTATAATACTAATTATAAGTAATATAAATAATTAAGGATTATTAAAATCTTAACTCTTATTATTATTCTTATTTTTTATATTAATCTTACTATTAGAAATCTTAATAGTAATATCCTTAGATTTTCTAGTAGTTAAGATTATTTCCTTATTATATAGTAATATAGTCTTTACTTAAGAAGTAATAAAGGTAAAGTTTTTTAAAAATTCCTTTTACTTAATATTAAAGGCTATTAATATTATTTTAAAGTTATTATATAGTTAGAAATTAAAGGATAAAAAGGCTTATTTTAATAATATAATAAAGCAGAAGATAAATAAGTATTACCTAGCTAATATATTCCTAGCTAAACTATATAAATAATCTATAGAAATCTTACTTATATCTTCTAGCTATTTCCTTATTTTCTAAGATTAAACTAGGCTAAATAAAAGTAAATATATAATTACTTTTTTATTATATTAATTATTTTACTACTAGGCTATATTAATATAGCTATATAAAACTAATAATTCTTTTTTTACTTTATTTTTTATAAATTATTAAAGAATTTATATTATTTACTAGTAAGATAATAGTTTTATAAATATTATATATAGCTAGCTTTAATAGCTATTAGGCTATTTATATATAATATATAATCTTTAATTAGTTAAGCTGCCTTAAGATAAGAGCTTTTAGCAGTATTAATACTTTTATTTAATTATAATAAAGCTTAATACTATACTATTAATATTTATATAGCCTTAATTAGCTAAGCTTATATTATATAATTTAGCTACTCTATTACTTAAAATAGTAAGCTAATTCCTTTCTTTTTATAGAAAAAATAAGGCTCTTTTAATTCTCTTTTCTATGCCTTATTTAATAAAAATAGCTATTAATAATAATTATAAGCTTAAATAAAAGTAATTTTAAAAACTTATATTGCTTTAACCTTTAATTTAATTATAAATTATTATTTTTAACTTATTTTAAGTATTAAATTTATCCTTTTTAGCGCTTTTTCCTTTAATAGAGTATAATTTTCCCCTATATTACTATTTTTAATTATAGCTATTTAATTTATTACCCTTAATTTTAAGCTTAAGGAAGTATTATATTTTAAAAAGAGTACTTAATAGCAGTATTAGCTTTAATATATTTAAATTAAATTTAATACTGCTAATACCTAGGTATATATTAACTTAAGCCTCCTTAATAAAGAAGCTAATTAAATAAAGCCCCTTAAGGCTATTTTAATTGCTAATTATAAGGATAAATACTTTATTAAATATATAATAAAGGCTATTAATATTATAAAGCTTTATATTACCTATTTAAATAATATAGATTTTCTTAAAAATAATTTAAAGCTCTTTAAGCTTACTTTTAATAAAGTTAATTGCAAATATATTATATTTTAAAAGATTAATATACTTAAGTAAAATAAGTATTTTACCTAAAAGACTAAAGATAAGAAGGTTTATACCTTTTTATAATTAATAGTTAATAAAGGAATACTTAATATTATACTTAAAAGAGTAAAAGAAAAATACCCTAAGGGTTATACTTTATATTATATTATAAAGGGATTTAAGAAGCACTTTATCCCTTAAGCTATAAGTATTATTATTTATACTTATAAAGTATATAATATATATATAAAAGAGGTAAAGAGTATATATATTAATTCTAATAAATAGCTTAATAAATAATATATAGTTTATTATTATACTATATAATATAAAGCTTTTAAAGTCTAAGGAGATTAAATTACTTTTAATTTCCTTATAGTAATTTAAGCTTAAATTATATCTAATTAAATATAATAAATATTTTATATTATTAATTTTAATAAGGATAGAGTTAATATTAAGTTAATTAATTAATATATAAATAAGCTTAATATTATTATTAAGTAAGCTTTAAGTATTATATACTATATTATATTTATTATATTTAATAATATATTTAACCTTAAAGAGAATAAGAATAAAAAGCCTTAATTGTAAATAAAATGCCTCTGCTTATAAGATTATTCTTAGTATATAAAGGATTATAGTATTTTAAAAAAGGCATTTTCTTATAAGACAATAAGGCTTTTTAAAGAAATAATTAAAGAGAAAGCTT
Source organism: Fusarium sambucinum (assembly GCF_050947815.1). Taxonomy (NCBI): domain Eukaryota; kingdom Fungi; phylum Ascomycota; class Sordariomycetes; order Hypocreales; family Nectriaceae; genus Fusarium; species Fusarium sambucinum. The sequence goes on from NC_139292.1 coordinate 671,251, forward strand.
TTAAGATTTAAAAGGTAATATTAACTAGGTATTATAACCTTAAAGTAAAGCTTATAAGAAAAAGGATAATAATCCCTAGCCTAAGTAATAACTTAGGCTAATTTAGCTTTATAAGTAATATTAATTAGAATAAAATACTTTAATATTTTATTATTTTTAATTTAAATCTCTTTAAAGAGTATAACTTCTCTATTTACTTAAATAGCTATAGTTAAAGACCTCTCTTTAAGAGTATTATTTTTAATATTTATAGCTTTATATATCTTATTTACTTAATTAATAAGCTTATTACTTATATTTTTATACCTTTTAATAAAAGTAAAGTAATTTAAATAAGAGTATTATTATTCCTAATTATTAATTATAATTAAAAGGTAATTATTAAAGCGCTTAATAGTATTAATAGAAAATATACTAAGAGTATTATTTTTAAAAATATTTAAATTATTAATAGATTTTATATAAATATTATATTAAAGGTATTATTATAAAAGAAAAAGCTTTAATATATAGGCTTTAATTATATACTATACTTTAATATATTAAAAAATAGTATTATTATTATTAATCTTAATTACTACTTTAATTTAGTATTCTTTTAATATAAACCTATTTATTTTTATTTTAATAATAGCTAAATAGTACTTTATAATAATATTCTAATTATATAATTACTAGTATTGTTTATTATTATATATACTTAATAATATAATTATACTTAGTATATATAAAATTAAATATAATTATATATTAACTTAAGCTTACTTTAATATCTAAGAGTAGATTATTTTAATAAAAATACTTTAGAGAAGCTTATAAATAATACTTATAATATTTAAATTAATAAAATAAAAGATATTAACTATAAAATCTATACTTAAGTAAAAGTAATTTAAATAATTAATAAGAAACCTTTTAAATAATACTTACTTAGACTATTTTAATATATCTTTTAAGATCTTTAAGACTATAAAAAAGGCTATAATAAAAGTTAATAGCTATTAATAATTAAAAATAAATATAGTAGTTATTTATATACTTTATCTCTTTTAAATAAGAATATAGCTTTTATTCTTAAGGTATTTTAATTTTATAATAAGTAAATTAAATAATAATTTAGCCTTATTATTTATATTATTTACTATAATAATAAAATAGCTATAATTTATATATTAAAGAATATAATATTTTAAGCTTAAGTATATCTTAAAGGAATAATTCTTAAATATCCTTTATTATATACTTATAAGCTAAATAAAGCAATTAAAATAGCTAATAAGATTATAATAATAAAATTAAATACTATATTAAATAGAGTAAAGCTTTTATTAAAGCTATAGCCTAAGAGTATTATAATAGCAGTTTACCTGCTTAATTAAAGCCTTTAATAAGCTAATAATAATATATCTTTATTAAAAGCTTTAAAATTTTAATTTAAAAATTATACTTTATTATTAATAAGGGAATATATAGGTAACCTCTGCTTTAATTAAATAGGTATTTATATATATAGTTATAAGGCCTATTTATTAAAGAAAGAGAAGAAAGCTAGTAAATAAAGAAAAGTATTTAAAATAAGCCTTAGAGTATATATTAAGTATCTTATAGGCTATATAGTATATAATATATATTAAATTTAAATACTTTAGCTTAAAAAGGTAATTATATTAAGGAATATAATATTTAATAAAATAACCTTCTATTAATCTAATAAATTAAGTATAATAGAGCTTCTATTAATAAAATTAGAAAATTAAATTAAGTTAATTATAATATTAAAATATAATATCCTCTTAAATATATATAATTAGCTAATTTAAAAATAATTAATAGGCTTAAACTTAAGGGTAAAAATATATAATTTATATAAATAGCTACTTAAAGAGAGTATAATTACTATTAAACTAAGTATAAATTACTTATCTATATATATAATAAATTAAATACTAATAAGACTTTAAATATTTTAATAGACTTTAGAGCCTAGTATATAGTATAGTATTATTAGCAGCTATTTTCACTAGATAGGGCATAGAAAAGAGGATTAAAAGAGCCTTGTTTTTTCTATAAAAGGAAGGGAATTAGCTTGCTATTTTAGGTAATAGAGTAGTCAAATTATATAATATAAGCTTAGCTAATTAAGGCTATATAAATATTAATATACCCCCTATTTAAATACTAATATTATAGGCATTTAAATAAATAATAAAGCTTTAAAATGCTTTAAAATGCACTTAATAAAGTATCTAGCTAGCTATAATATAAATAAAATAGGTGCCTATTAAGTAATAATAAAGTAAATAACCCTGCAATTATAAAATGCAGCACTATAGTATAGCTATAAGTATATACTTTTTATATAAGAAATTCCTCCTTTTTTCTTTTTCTTTAATTATATTTTTATAATAATAAGCCTACTATAATGCCTTATACTGCTTAATAAAGTATATACTTAATATTTATAATATTAATATATTATAGGCTAGAATTTAATTATTTACTTATACCTTTAGCGCTTTTATTACTTATTACCCTATAAGTTAAAGCTCTTTAAGCTTATAATATCTTATAATAGCTAACTCTTAAGTAGCTTAGTAAGAAGCAGAGGAATATTATGCATATAGCTGCTATATATACTATATAAGCAGTATATTAATAGCTAGTGCAGCTTATTAATACTCCTACTGCCTATAAGCTTTAATACTATAATTTAAGCTTAATTTATATAATCTAATACTTTAAATAGCCTCTATTCCTTACCTACTATACCCTTTAAGGCATTAGCCCCTTATTAACTTTATTAGTAAGCAGTTTTCTATGCCCTATTTAAAGTGCCTCTGCAGTCTTTTTATAGGGATTAAAGAGGACCTGCTTTACTATTATACTATTTTTAGCAATTCCTAGTGCTATATATTATATTTTTTAAGTAATTATAGTTATAAGGCTATATAAATATATTATATTTTCTTTAATTAAGCTTCTTATTAACTTAGATTATACTTTTAGGCCTCTTTAGCTTAATCCTTTAGTTTATTAGCTAGCTAATATAGCTAATAGGGTAAAAGATAATATCCTTACTCTAGATAAGCTTATTAAGCTTAATAATATAAATAGAGCTTCTTTTTTCTCTTTCTTTACTTAATTAAGCTTACCTTATTAATATATAAGCTAATTTAATAATATAAGAGGAGAAAAAGCTTAAGAAGAGTATTAAAGGGCTTTTGCCTTTATTTAAAGAGAGGTCTGCCTTTTTATATTACTTTAATATAATAAAGCAGGCCTTTATTACTTTAAGCCCTTTAGGCTATAAAGTTCTTTTTTCCTCTGCTAAGGCTATTACCTCTGCTATTTAAATATAAGTTTAATATTATACTCTTTAAGTATTATATATAAGCTAATATTGCAAATAGCCTTACTAGTAATACTACTCTTAATACTTCTTTTTGCGCTATTATAGCTAGGGTTATAGCTTTATTATAACCTTAGCTATAGCTATAAATACCTATTAGGTATATTAGTTTTCCTTTTTTTATATACTTTAGCGCTTAATTTTTATATATATATTATATTAAGGCATTTAAGCTATTCTTTCCCCTTAATATAAAGGAAATAAATAAATATATCTTCTTATATACTTTAGCGCTTTTTACTTTCTATTTTCTTGCTTTATAATAACTTATAATATATTTAAAAGCTCTTTAAAGTGCTTAAATTATTATTATAATAATACTTTTATAAGCCTATCTACTAGTATATTAGCTATTAGTAAATATATAATTTTAAATAACTTATTTAAATACTTTTGCCTTAATTATATACTTTAAATATTAATATAATAAAGCCTTATAGTTATTTAAGAGCTCTAATTAATTATAAGTCTAATAGTTTATTAGTTATTATACTTAATATTATAAGGTAACTCTAGATTAAAGCGCAGATCTTAGAAAAGGCACTTTATTTTTATTATTTCCTTTACTATATACTCTAAAGCGAGTAACTTAGCTTTAATAGTTAAAGTTATTACTATTAATTGCCTTAATGCCTTCTAATAAATTACTCCTTTAAATAAGCTTATAAGATAGCTTTATAATAATTTCTATATACTTATATTATTAGTAAATAAAGTATTACTTATAATAATAAGAGCTTACAGCTTATTATATTTACTATAGGTTAAGCTATTAAATCTTATAAGGTAAAGATAATAGATTACTTAGAGAGTAGCTCTTTTATAATAAGTATTTAAATTAATAAGGAATTATAATAATAAGCTAGCTATAAAGATAGTATTAAGTTATAATATAACTGCTATATAGAGTAAGGATCTAATAATTTCTTAATACTTCTTTATCTTATTAAGTAGCGCTTAGTCTTTATAAGGTAAAAGCTCTATTTATAAGATTAGGGTTAAAGGGAAGCTATTTTAAGTATTTTAACTAAATTTAATTGCTATTTTCTTAATATATAAATTATAATATAGAGAAATAGTATAATTTAGCTAGTCTCTAATAATCTTAATACTAAGAAATTACTTAGCTTTTAAGTTATATATAAATTTAAATCCCTTACTTCTTTTTAAGTATTCAATAAGCTTTAAAGCAGTATTTAGGTTATTCTTATAATAGAAGATTAGGATATTATTAATAAAGAAGATTAAGTATATCTCCCTCTTTAGATTATAGAAGAGGCAGGGTTCTTTTATATTCTATTTAAGTTTAAATTTATATAATTTAATAGTAAATATATTAAACTAGAGCTTAGGTAAGTCTTTAAGCCTATAGAGAGCTTAGTTAATCTTAAGGATAAAATTATATTCCTTAAATCCTAGGGAAAAGCAATAAAATATATAAAAGCTACTCTATTACTTCTATATATTTATAAATATATTCTTAATATCTAGTTACTTAATTTTAAGATTAAACTAAATAGCTAAAGCTATTATTAGGTAAAAAGAGTATACTATAAGTATTACTATATATATACTTTTAAGTATTATTTCTTAGAAGTTTCTATATACTATAATCTATGCTTTATAGTATAGTAAAAACCTATCTTAGTTATATTTATATATAAATATTTACTTTATTAGTAGGGGCTTAATTATAGCTTCTTCCTGCTTAACCTTTCTCTAGGTTTTCTTCTTAAGGAGCTCTATAATCTCTATATATACTGCTTACTTAAATAGTATAGTAAATTAATACTTTTTAAGCTATTTCTATATCTTTAGTATAAATAAAAGGCTATCCTAATAATATTTCTAGTTATCCTTAGGAATAGCTATTATTATAATCCCTGCTTAAGGATTACCTTTTTTCCTATTAGCTATATAAAAAATTATAGTAAATACTATTTTAAGCTTATTAAGATCTTTATATATTTTTTCTAGCTAATTAGATATAAAAAAAGTATTAAATAAGTCTCTATAAAGCTTATATAATTATTAATTAAAGGTAATATTATACTTTTACTCCTTAGCTTTTTAAACCTATATACTCTAATATATTAGTTCTTAAGCTAGAGTATAATTTGCCTTATTTCTTAATCCCTTTAGCTAACCTTATAGTTAGGCTAAAGGCTACTTTAAGTAATTATAGTTTCCTTCTAAATTAAATATAACCTATACTTTAAAAGGCTTAATTAAATTATTTAAAGCTTATACTATTATTAATAATAATAACTTTCTTATTATTATCTGCAGGCTATACTTAATACTTAATAAAGACTTAGCTTTAGCTTTACTTACTTTTTAAATATTTCTATTTAAATCTCCTGCTTCTTTATAAGTAAATAAAATATTACTTACTTATAATAGTAAGCCTACTATATTAACTCCCTTATTTACTTACTTATCCCTAAGGAAGTTATTATTTATCCTAGCTTATAATATATCTATTAATATTAAATACTACTTTAAAAAGCTAACTTCTCTAGTATTTTTACTCTTATAAGTATTACTTATATCCCTATACTATATACTAGGCTCTAGGGTTTATTAAGGTATTTAAAGTCCTATTAATACTTAATTTATTATATATATAGGTAGGTAATTTATACTTAGTTTAATAATAACTATACTTTCTTTAAGCGGCTATTTATATAGATTATATACTTTTATCTTTAAGTTTAAGCCTATTAATTATTCTTAAATTAGCTAATTATATATATCTAAGAGGATATTATATTTTAGTGCTATAATTAATTTAATTTAATCTTCTAGTTCTATTAATAGAAGCTCTATTATACTTAATTTATTAGGTTAATAGAAGGTTATTTTATTAAATATTATATTCCTTAATATAATTACCTTTTTAAGCTAAGGCATTTAAATTTAGTATATATTATATACTATATAGCCTATAAGATATCTAATATATACTCTAGGGCTTATTTTAAATACTTTCTTTTACTTATTAGCTTTTCTTTTCTTTTTTAATAAATAGGCCTTATAACTATATATATAAATGCCTATTTAATTAAGGCAGAGGTTAACTATATATTCCCTTATTAGTAATAGAGTATAATTTCTAAACTAAAACTCTAAAGCTTTTAGCAGGAATATACTATTATTAGCTTACTAAGGGCTCTAATTAAGCAGGTAAACCGCTATTATAATACTCTTAAGCTATAGCTCTAGTAAAAGCCTTACTCTATTTAATATAGTATTTAACTTTATTATTATAATCTTATTAGCTATCTTAATTGCTCTATTTAGCTTATAAATATATAATAGAGGATATTTAAGAATTATCCCTTTAAGGTATACTTAAGCTTAAAATGCTATATTCCCTAATATATAGATTATAGCTATTTTATTATTATAGTAAATAATATAAATAATAAGGCTAAATTATTATTTAATTTACTTATTATAAAATTAAAATACCCTAAGAATAAAAGCTATACTTTTATCTAGAAAAGGTAAAGTATATAAATAACTACTATATTTATCTTTAATTATTAGCAGCTATTAACTTTTATTATAGCCTTTTTTATAGTCTTAAAGATCCTAAAAGATATATTAAAATAGTCTAGGTAAGTATTATTTAAGGGGTTTCTTACTAATTATTTAAGTTACCTTTACTTAAGTATAGATTTTATAGTTAATATTTTTTATCCTATTAATTTAAATACTATAAGTATTATTTATAAGCTTCTCTAGAGTATCTTTATTAAAATAACTTACTCTTAGATATTAAAGTAAGCTTAAGTTAATATATAATTATACTTAATCTTATATATACTAAGTATAATTATATTATTAGGTATATATAATAGTAAAGAATATTAGTAATTATATAATTAGAATATTATTATAAAATACTATTTAGCTATTATTAAGATAAAAGTAAATAGGTTTATATTAAAAGAATACTAGATTAAAGTAGTAATTAAGATTAGTAATAATAATACTATTTTCTAATATATTAAAGTATAGTATATAGTTAAATCCTATATATTAAAGCTTTTTTTTCTATAATAATACCTCTAATATAATATTTATATAAAATCTATTAATAATTTAAATATTTTTAAGAATAATACTTTTAGTATATTTCCTATTAGCGCTATTAAGTACTTTAATAATTACCCTTTAGCTATAACTAATAATTAGGAATAATAATACTCCTGCTTAAATTACTTTACCTTTATTAGAAGGTATAAAAGTATAAGTAATAAGCTTATTAACTGAATTAATAAGATATATAGAGCTATAAGTATTAAAAATAATACTCTTAAAGAGAGGTCTTTAGCTATAGCTATTTAAATAAATAAAGAAGTTATATTCTTTAAAGAGATCTAGATTAAAAGTAATAAAATATTAAAATACTTTATTCTAATTAATACCGCTTATAGAGCTAGATTAGCCTAGGTTATTACTTAGGCTAGGAATTATTATCCCTTTTCTTATAAGTTTTACTTTAAGGTTATAATACCTAGTTAATATTACCTTTTAAATCTTAAGAGCTTTCTCTTTAGTTATTCCTTTAAGGAGCCTTATTTTCTTATAAAAAAGTGCCTTTTTTAAGATATTATAATCCTCTATATATTAAGTATAATCTTATAAGTAAAGGTATTTTATTTAAGATTAAGGCTTTTTACCCTTATTCTCTTTAAGGTTAAGTATATTACTAAGTATAGTAAATATAGCTTAATATATAGCGCTTAAAGCTTACTTAATAATAATATTAAGCTTATCTATATATTAATTAATTAACTTAATATTAACTTTATCTTTACTAGAATTAATAATATAGAGTATTTATTATACCTAGCTAGGTATAATCTAAGCTTAGATTATAATAAGGAAGTTAAAAGTAGCTTAATTTCCTTAGACTTTAAGAGCTTTATATTATATAGTATAATAATAGACTATATACTATTTATTAAGCTATTTATTAGAATTAATATATATACTCTTTGCCTCTTTTATATATATATTATATACTTTATAAGTATAAATAATAATACTTATAGCTTAAGGGGTAAAGCGCTTCTTAAGTCCCTTTATAATATAATATAGGGTATAACCCTTAGGGTATTCTTCTTTTACTCTTTTAAATATAGTATTAAGTATTCTTTTATTAACTATTAACTATAAAAAGGTATAGACTTTCTTATCTTTAGTCTTTTAGGTAAAGTACTTATTTTATTTAAGTATATTAATCTTTTAAAGTATAATATATTTATAATTAACTTTATTAGAAGTAAGCTTAAGGAGCTCTGGATTATTCTTAAGAAAATCTATATTATCTGAATAAGTAATATAAAGCTTTATTATATTAGTAGCCTTTATTATATATTTAATAAAGCGTTTATCTTTATAATTAGCAATTAAAATAGCCTTAGGGGGCTCTATTTAGTTAGCTTCTTTATTAAGGAGGCTTAGGTTAATATATACCTAGGTATTAGCAGTATTAAATTTAATCTAAATATATTAAAGCTAATATTGCTATTAAATACCCTTTTTAAGGTATAGTATTTCCTTAAGCTTAGAATTAAGGGTAATAAATTAAATAGCTATAGTTAGAAATAGTAATATAGGGGAAAATTATACTCTATTAAGGGAAAAAGCGCTAAAAAGGATAAATTTAATACTTAAGATAAGCTAAAAATAATAATTTATAATTAAATTAAAGGTTAAGGCAATATAAGTTTCTAGAATTGCTTTTACTTAGGCTTATAACTGTTATTAGCAGCTATTTTCACTAGATAAGGCATAGAAAAGAGGATTAAAAGAGCCTTATTTTTTCTATAAAAGGAAGGGAATTAACTTACTATTTTAAGTAATAAAGTAGCTGAATTATATAATGCAAGCTCAGCTAATCAGGGCTATGCAAATATTAATATATAGGGATATAAGTAATACTTATAAAAATAAAAATACTAAAGAAGTTAACTCTTTAAAGTAATATTTAATATTAATAGATATATTATAAGCTAGGATAAATAATAATTTCCTTAAGGATAAATAAATAAATAAAAAAACTAATATAATAGGCTTATTATTATAAGTAAATAATATTTTATTTACTTATAAAAAAGCAGGAGATTTAAGTAGAAATACTTAAAGAATAAATAAAGCTAAAGCTAAGTCTTTATTAAATATTAAATATAGCCTATAGATAATAATAAGAGAGTTATTACTATTAATAATAATATAAGCTTTAAATAATTTAATTAAGCCTTTTAAAGTATAAATTATATTTAATTTAAAAGGAAATTATAATTACTTAAAGTAACCTTTAATTTAACTATAAGGTTAATTAAAAGGATTAAAAAATAAGGTAAATTATACTTTAGCTTACGAATTAATATATTAAAGTATATAAATTTAAAAAGCTAAAAAGTAAAGATATAATATTACCTTTAATTAATAATTATATAAGCTTTATAGAGACTTATTTAATACTTTCTTTATATTTAATTAATTAAAAGAAATATATAAAGATTTTAATAAGCTTAAAATAGTATTTATTATAATTCTTTATATAGCTAATAGGAAAAAAGGTAATCTTTAAGTAGAGATTATAATAATAGCTATTCCTAAGGATAATTAGAAATATTATTAGAATAGCCTTTTATTTATATTAAAGATATAGAAATAGCTTAAAAAGTATTAATTTATTATACTATTTAAGTAAATAGTATATATAGAGATTATAGAGCTCTTTAAAAAAAAGACCTAGAGGAAGGTTAAATAGGAAAAAGCTATAATTAAGCCTTTATTAATAAAGTAAATATTTATATATAAATATAATTAAAATAGGTTTTTACTATATTATAAAGTATAGATTATAATATATAAAAACTTCTAAGATATAATACTTAAAAGTATATATATAATAATACTTATAGTATATTCTTTTTACTTAATAATAGCTTTAGCTATTTAATTTAATCTTAAAATTAAGTAATTAAATATTAAGAATATATTTATAAATATATAAAGGTAATAAAGTAATTCTTATATATTTTATTACTTTCCCTTAGGATTTAAGGAATATAATTTTATTTTTAAAATTAATTAAGCTCTCTATAGGCTTAAAGACTTATTTAAGCTCTAGTTTAATATATTTACTATTAAATTATATAAATTTAAACTTAAATAGAATATAAAAAAACCCTGCTTTTTTTATAATTTAAAAAAGAAAATATACTTAATCTTCTTTATTAATAATATCTTAATCTTTTATTATAAAAGTAATTTAAATATTGCTTTAAAGCTTATTAAATATTTAAAAGGAAATAAAAGGTTTAAATTTATATATAATTTAAAAGCTAAATAGTTTTTTAATATTAAGATTATTAAAGATTAATTAAATTATATTATTTCTTTATATTATAATTTATATATTAAGAAAATAGTAATTAAATTTAATTAAAATACTTAAAATAATTTCCCTTTAACTTTAATCTTATAAGTAAAGCTTTTACTTTATAAAAATTAAATATTACTTAATAAGATAAAGAAATATTAAGAAATTATTAAATCCCTGCTCTATATAATAATTATATTATAACTTAATATTACCTTTATAGCTAGCTTATTATTATAATTCCTTATTAATTTAAGTACTTATTATAAAAAAGCTACTCTTTAAGTAATTTATTATTTTTACCTTATAAGATTTAATAGCTTAACTTATAGTAAATATAATAAGCTATAAGCTCTTATTATTATAAGTAATACTTTATTTACTAATAATATAAGTATATAAAAGTTATTATAAGGCTATCTTATAAGCTTATTTAAAGGAGTAATTTATTAGAAAGTATTAAAGCAATTAATAGTAATAACTTTAATTATTAAAGCTAAGCTATTTACTTTAAAGTATATAGTAAAGGAAATAATAGAAATAAAGTACTTTTTCTAAGATTTATACTTTAATCTAGAGTTACCTTATAATATTAAATATAATAATTAATAAACTATTAGACTTATAATTAATTAAAGCTTTTAAATAACTATAAGGCTTTATTATATTAATATTTAAAGTATATAATTAAAGTAAAAGTATTTAAAAAAAGTTATTTAAAGTTATATATTTACTAATAGCTAATATATTAGTAGATAGGCTTATAAAAGTATTATTATAATAATAGTTTAAGCACTTTAAAGAGCTTTTAAATATATTATAGGTTATTATAAAGTAGGGAAATAGAAAGTAAAAAGTGCTAAAGTATATAAAAAGATATATTTATTTATTTCCTTTATATTAAAGGGAAATAATAGCTTAAATGCCTTAATATAGTATATATATAAAAATTAAGCGCTAAAGTATATAAAAAAAAGAAAACTAATATACTTAATAGATATTTATAGCTATAGCTAAGGTTATAATAAAGCTATAACCTTAGCTATAATAATATAAAAAGAAATACTAAGGGTAATATTATTAGTAAGGCTATTTATAATATTAGCTTATATATAATACTTAGGGAATATAGTATTAAACTTATATTTAAATAATAAAGGTAATAGCTTTAGCAGAGAAAAAGAAAACTTTATAGCTTAAAAGGCTTAAAATAGTAAAGGCCTGCTTTACTATATTAAAGTAATATAAAAAGGTAAACCTCTCTTTAAATAAAGGTAAAAGCCTCTTAATACTTTTTTTAAGCTTTTTTTTCTTTTATATTACTAAGTTAGCTTATATATTAATAAGGTAAGCTTAATTAAGTAAAAAAAAAAAGAAAAAAAGCTCTATTTATATTATTAAGCTTATTAAGCTTATCTAAGGTAAGGATATTATCTCTTACTTTATTAGCTATATTAACTAGCTAATAAATTAAAAGATTAAGCTAAAGAGGCTTAAGAGTATAATTTAAGTTAATAAGAAGCTTAATTAAAGAAAATAAAGTATATTTATATAGCTTTATAACTATAGTTACTTAAAAAATATAGTATATAGTACTAAGAATTATTAAAAATAATATAATAGTAAAGTAAGTCCTTTTTAATCTCTATAAAGAGACTATAAAAATACCTTAAATAAGGTATAAAAAACTACTTATTAATAAAGTTAGCAGGGGATTAATACTTTAAAGGGTATAGTAAATAAGGAATAAAGGCTATTTAAAGTATTAAATTATATAAATTAAGCTTAAATTATAGTATTAAAGCTTATAAGTAGCAGAGGTATTAATAAGCTATATTAGCTATTAATATACTATTTATATAGTATATATAGTAGCTATATATATAGTATTTCTCTGCTTCTTATTAAGCTACTTAAGAGTTAATTATTATAAGATATTATAAGCTTAAAAAGCTTTAACTTATAGGGTAATAAATAATAAAAGTACTAGAGATATAAGTAAATAATTAAGTTCTAGCCTATAATATATTAGTATTATAAATATTAAGTATATACTTTATTAAGCAGTATAAGGTATTATAGTAGGCTTATTATTATAAAAATATAATTAAAAAAGAAGAAAAAGAGAGGAATTTCTTATATAAAAGGTATATACTTATAGCTATACTATAGCGCTATATTTTATAATTATAGGGTTATTTACTTTATTATTACCTAATAAATACTTATTTTATTTATATTATAGCTAGCTAAATATTTTAGTAAATATATTTTAAAGTATTTTAAAGCTTTATTATTTATTTAAATATTTATAATATTAGTATTTAAATTAAAGGTATATTAATATTTATATAGCCTTAATTAGCTAAGCTTATATTATATAATTTAGCTGCTTTATTACTTAAAATAATAAGCTAATTTCCCTTCTTTTATAGAAAAAATAAGGCTCTTTTAATTCTCTTTTTTATACCTTATCTAGTGAAAATAGCTACTAATAATATATACCTATATATATTAATTATTATAGCTAGGAATTCCTTAAGTTATTTAAAGAAATCTAAATGCTATTATAAATGCCTTATAGTTATACAGCAGTAAGATAACTGAGGTTATATATATGCACTATTAACTGGCTATATGCCCCTCCTTATCTCTTTATTACCTAGTTATCCCTCTAGGCATACTGGCTTGCCCCTATTTCTAAGGCTTCTATGCTAACATGGGCAATATAGAAACAGGTAAGCCGAGGACTAATAGGTGGTAACCGAGGGAACTTCTGCTTAAGCGATAAATAGTCTCGGCAACCCCTGAATAGAAAATTAACCACTCAAGCCTCCTCGAGTAACTCGCGAGGGTGCTAGTTTTAGGAGGCAAGTCTAAGATAGCACTATTTAATATTATATAGCAGGGGGGATTAATAAGCTATTGCGGCATTTCTGCTATTAGATAGATATTAATTAGAGGCCTTTAAGGGGAAAAAGTTATTAAGAGACTCTGCTAATATCTAAGAGGTATTATAGCTCTATAATATAGCCTAGCCTAGGGAATACTTTCTTAATTATTAGTATTATTAGATTTTAAAAGAAAGGCAAGTAGTAAAGCTATTTAGAATATAATAGAGTTTTTAATAGTATTAAAGAATAGAATAGAAAATAAATAGTAAAATACTTTTTATACTTTTTATAACCTAGTATTAAGGATAAGGCAAGTATTATAATAATTAATTAATCTTTTTAGCAGAAGGAATTTATTTAAGATAATAGTATAATATATAGGCTATAGGGGCTAGGCTTAAGATAATAAAGCTTATAAAATAAGGAGATTAGTAGATATTACTAGGCAGAGTATAAAAAGAAGTAGAGGTTAAAGATATAAGTTCTTATAGTTAAAGGAGGTTTATTCTTATATATAAAATAATTATATAATAAATAACTAGGGATACTTATAGTATATCTAGGATATATATACTATACTTAAATAAGTAATACTGCTAAACTAGAAGAGGTAATAGTATATTTGCAATTATTAAATATATTAAATTAAGGATTATAAAATTAAATAATTCCCTTATTATTTAATTAATATTAAAATAATATTAATTATTATAAGTTATTTTTAAGATTTCCTTTATTATAGCTTTTAAAATATATAGTCTTATAAAACTATTTATTATTTTATAATATAATAAACCATATTATAATATAAATAGTATATTTTACTTAAAAGTATTAATAATATCTTTACTATTAAGTCTTTTAACTATAACCTTAAGGTTTTTCTCTTTATTATTTAAAATTATATTAATAATTAGCTTATACTTTATATCTTTTAAATAACCTTATTAAAACTATAGCTTAGTCTTATTAAATAGTATTATTTTAATTAATATAAGTATATTATTAAATATAATATAATTAAGTTTATATTTTAATATATTAAGGTTAATTTTTAAAGTATTTAACTAATTAAAAGTATTAAAAATAAAGTTCTTAATATAAAGAATATAAAATACTTAGAGATTAAATTATAATAAATAAATAAAAGTATTAATTAGCTTTCTATTTATTTTATTAATATTAAATATTTTTAAGGATATTTATTTTATAATAGGCTTTATTATTAAGTAATTTATAAATATAATAAATAATCCTTTAGAAAAGCTAATATATACTTTAAGATATTTAATTATTTATATAAAGGCAATAACTTTAAGCTCTATTAGGCTATATTTAAATTTAACTTTAATTAAAGTCTTATTAATAAAGTATATAAATAATATTATATTAAGTAGAATTAATATTCTTTCTTTTTAAATATAGCCTTTTTTAATATAAAATAAAATAGCTTTAAATCCCTTTTAAAGATTACTATTAAACTATAAGAATAGTTATCTCTTAAGATTTAAATAATATAGTCTTTTACTTAAAGTAATCTCTAATTATATAGTATAAAATAATAGCTTTTTTTCTTTTATTAATTTATAATATATAGCCTTTATATAAGCTTTATATTAATTTAAATTTCTATTAATAACCTAGCCTTTCTTTTTATTAATAGCTAATAAAATAACTTTCTTTTTTTATAAAGGCTTAATAAGTTATATATAATATAAAATTAAATAATAAATATAATTAATTACTTTAATATATTACTCTAGAGCTAATAATTAGCTTAAAAAGTTAAGTTTTATAAATAATATTACTTATTTAGCTATAGTTAATAGTCTTAAAGTATTAACTTTAAAACTAAGTATTTATATATTAAAGTATTTAATTTAGCTTTTCTATAGGCTAATTAAAATATTTCTAGCTTTAAAGCTTTTTAAAATAACTTTTAAATAATATAAGTATTTATTTATTAACTTTAAAAAAATAATAATATTATTAATAAATATTTAATAAAAGTAATAAAATAGTTAAAGTAAATAATTTATATAATATTAAATATAAATAAGTAAATTATAAAATCTTATAAGGGTAATTATTAAGTATTTTAATTTATAATAACTTATAATTATAAAGTAATTATAAAATTTTAATAAAATATTAAATTAATAAAAAAATATAAAGGTATTAATAGTAGAAATATATATTACTTTATATAGTAATTTAATAATATCCTTTTAATATAAAAGAGAATAATAATTAAGTATTATTACTTTATTAAATATATATAAGTTTATAACTATATAACCTTTAAGCTTATTATTAATAGTTCTTTAAACTATAAAGATTAAAGTTAAAAAAAAAGTTAACTATTTAATTTATTTTATTTAGCCTTATTTATAAAGATTATTAAAGACTTTATTAATAAAATATTAATCCTTTAAGCTATATATATAAGGTCTTTAAGAGACCTTATATTTATACTAGTTTTTAATAAAAGGAATTATTATCTTTTTATTATTATTAACTATAATTAATCTTATATTAACTTAAACTGCAATATATTAATTAACTAATAAAGTAATTAATTTAATAAATACTTTATTAAAGGTATAAATATATATATTATTATCTAGTATAATTTCTATAAGGTTAAGTTAATATTATATTTATATTTAATATAGAATTATAATTAAAATAAGAAAAATATAATTATTAATATTATTAATATTTAAAGATATTATTTTTACTTTAATACCTTTATTAGCTAGAAAATAATATATATTAAATACTTTATAATACTTTTTCTATTTTTAAGGCTTTTTAATATTAATAATATTAATTAAAATAGTATTACTTATAATAGCTATTAAAGGTATTATATAAATAAAAGTAAGAGTTAATAAGATTTTAATTTCTTTATAAGTAATAATAATAATTTTAAGAATTAAATTAAAAGTAAATAATAAGCCTTAAAGGGTATTATTAATTAAGTAATTATTACTTTAAAGTTAAGTAAAATTTAATTTTTCTATTAAGCTAATAAAGCTTATAATAAAACTTAAAATAATAGCTTTAAGTATTACTTTCTAAGATATAAAAAAGTAAGTATTTTTTTTATTATATTCTTTAATATTTCCTAGCTTTTACTTTTATTAAATTTATATTTCCTTAGCTATATTATTAATAAATATTATATTAAAAGTAAATTTCCTATTTATTAAACTATTTATAGTTTTAGCTATAATTTTAAAAAAAGTAAAGCTATAACCTTTTAAAAGCTTTTTCTAAGAGGCTAATATAATTTAAGTTTATTCTAATAGAATAACTATTAGCTAAGCTATAATAATATAGTAAAAGACTTTTTATTTTACTTATATTATTTAAAAGGGAATATAGAAATTATTAAGTAATTTATAGTTTAATTAGCTCTTAGTATTTATAATATTAATTCTATATAGAATTATCTATATATTCTTAAGGAAAGTAAAGGGATTAAATAATAGAAATCTATCTTAGACTTAAGTATTATAAGAAAACTTAGCTATATTAATATTAAAGCTATCTCTATAAATCCTATTTATAAAGAAAGTAAAAGTAATTTATTTTATATATACTTTTCTAATAGTATTATTAATTTCTTTAATATAAATAAATAGTTTAATCTTAATTAAATATTATAAGGTTTTTAATTATTATTAGCTAATAATAAGTTTTCTATAGCTAATATTAATATATATTATAACTGCTAGGCTATTTTATATAAATTTAATTAAAAAGTATAAATAAATATAATTACTATTTATTATTTAAGAAAGTAGCTTAAATAATAATAAAGTATTAACTTTTTATTTTTATATAAAGACCTCTTTAATTATATTAATATTAAACTTATAATTTATTTTAATATATTTATAAAGCTTATTATAAAAAGTAAAGTCTTTAAAGTATATTTTATAATATTTAATCTTTAAAAAGTAAAATTTTTCTATTTTTAATTTAAATAGCTTAATATAACTATTAATATTATTATATTCCTATAGTAAAGTATAATTAAGGAAGTTATACTTATATTTATAGTAATTATATAAAGAAATAAAAGTAAATATTTCTTATTATAATTTATTAAGCCTTAAATTACTTAATACTATTAAGTAAATATCCTAAGAATTATAAAAATAAGTAAAGTAATAGTTAAACTTATATTTATAGTTATTATAATTTAAAGGCTCTCTTTCCTATAGATTTTAATCTTAGTATTCTTATTTTATAGTATAATAATTATATAAAGGCTATAAGGACTTTTATTAAAGAGCTTTAATAATAAAGTATTACTTTTTAAAGTATATTTTCTTTTCCTATTATTTATAATATATATAGTCTTTTTCTTTTAAAATATAATTATAATAATTATTATTATATAATAATACTTATTATCTGCCTTTATTTTAATTTTTATATTTATTATAATTATTTCTATAGTATTAATTATCTTAGTAATTATAAGAATTTAAGTAATAATAATTATTATTATAGCTCTAGTATTCTTATAAAGCTTAATTATCTTAAGAGTAATTATTATATAAAAATAATAAGTAATTATTATAATTATAACTATTAAAATTACTAAAGGAATTATATTTAATTATATTTTAAATTACTTAATAGTAATCTTTATATTACTTAATAAAGTTAATTAATTTAATATTATTATTAAAGTAATTAAGGAAATAAAAGATCTTTAGATTAATAAGGTTAAATAGTATATAAATAATAAATAACTTCTTTTATATTAATTACTTTATAATCCTAGATTTATATTAAGCTTATTATATTAAAGTAATATTATTCTTAATTTATTAAGGTATATATTAAGCTTAATATAATTCCTTTATAAATTCTATATTAATATATTTAAATTACTTAATAAAGATTTAATAAATTTAAAAATAAAAGTATTAAACACTTTATTTTAAGCTATATAGTTTAGTTTTAATATAAGCTATATACTAGTATTACTAGTTAATATACTAAGATAATAATTAATTAAAGTAAAGTTATTAAATTATTTAAGTAATTATACTTATTTATAGAATATATATATATTTATATAAATAACTTTTCTTAAGCTAATAATTATTATACCTTAGTTATTTATATTATTAAAATAGTTAAAATAAAAAATACTAATAAAATTCTTTTTAATTTTCTTTAATAAATTAAAATTAAATATATAGAAATAATTAATTAAACTAGTTAATTTATATTATTAATAATCTTTCTTTTCCTTCTCTTTAATATAGTAATATTATTTTTTAATTTCTTAATTAAATTCTTTATTATTAAACTTTAATTTTAAGGGAAATATTAATAACTTAATAAGGCAATATAATTTAAGTAATAAATAGTAATAAAATATAATAGGTTTTAAAATAAAGTTAAAAAGTATAGCTTTTTTCTATTAATTAATATAGTCTAAGTAAAAGATCTTAGCTTAAGGTATTTTTAATACTTTATTAATAAGTATACTTTAAAAATAAAATATAAAGATAAAAATATAAACTTAAACTATTATTTTTATATCCTAGGTAATAAAGTCTTTAAAAACCTTTTAAGTTTTATAGCTTTTAATAAGCTTATAAAACCTAATTACTTATTTAAATAGGTAATTATATTTCTCTAAGATTTAAATCTTATTAGCTAAGTTATTCTCTAGGTTATAAAGATTATTATAGTAATTTAATATAAGTAATTATTATTTATAATTAAATTCTTTATTATTAAAAGCTAGGCTTACTTTAAGCTTATTTATAGGGGATTATAGCTTAGTAAATAGTATTAACTTATTATTAAGCTAGGCTATTTTCTTTACTTTATTAATAGGTTATAAAGGTATATAAAGGATAAAAAGGAATTAATTATTATTAAATTAAAGATATAGCCTCTTTATATTATATTAATTTAATAGTAATAAGTATTACCTATTTAATTTTATAATAAAGAATAGTCTTATTATAATTCTATACTTTTAACTAGTAAAAGGGTATTCTTTTAATAAAAATAGGCTATATTTAATAATTTACTATTAATTAATATTAATAACTTTAATATTAAGAATAAGTAATAAATAATAATAATAATAAATAATAATATAATAGAATATAATAATAAATAATAGCAGTAAATATTAATAAATTTCTTAATTTCCTTTTATAATATAATATTTAAAGACTTATAATTAATTTACTATAAAATCTCTTTATATTTATTTTACTTTTCTCTTTTTAATCTTTTAATATTTTATAAAATTATACTTTTTAAGAATTACTTATAAGACCTAGCTATTTATAAGGAATTTCTTATCCTAGGTATTTAATACCTTAAGGAATACTTATAAGGCTAATTAACTTAAAAACCCTTTCGTTTTATAGAAATTAATATTATAAAGTTAAATTAAATTAAAGTAATATAATAAATAATTATAAAGTTAATTATTAAGGCAATTAAAAGGATAATATAAAAAGGTAATTATAAATATATAAAGTTAAGATTTTATATAAAGCTTTTAATTAAGAAAAGTTATTAAATAAAATATAAATTACTTTTTAATAATTTAATTTACTTAAAGTTAAAGTTTAATCCTTATAAAGGTATTTTTACTTTTTTTTAATTAATATAAAATAGTTAAAAAGGCTAAAATAAAGCTATTATAATTAGGGATATATTAAGGGAAATTTAAATAAAAGCTTATTATTAATATAATTAAGATTTTATAATATTAATAAGTATATAAAGCTAAGGTTAATATAATAAAATTAAATAAAGCTTATAAAAAAGCTTTAATAAATATATAAATAATAAAGCTTTTAAAAATAAGCTTATATAAATATAAATTAATATTTTATAATATTAATAATATTAATAAATTTAAATAAGCTATATTAATTAATATAAATAGTTTTTTTAATTAATTTATATATTTTTATTAATTATAAAAATACTTTAACTTAAGCTCTTTATAAGTATTTCTAGAGGTTATTTAATAGAGTTATTACTAGTAATTAAATTAATAATAATAAAGATAAAGCAATTAAATAGCTATAATAAAATAAAGAGTTATTATAGTAGTAATTACTACTATTTAATAGTAGATTTTACTTTTTTAAAGGAAATTTACTATATATAATATATAATATATATATTAAAGCCTTATTAATATTTATACCTCTAAGGTATAAACTTATTAATTATTATAAGCTTAAGCTATACTTATGCCTTAGTTTAATAAAAAGTTAAAGTAGCTTATCTTATCTCTATATAAAGAGAAAAGAGAGATAATTATCTAGAAATCCCTCTTTCTCTTTAAGCTAAATAATACTATTTATTAATGCCTATAAATAGCTACTTAAGTCTAATCTATTATAATTATTTAGCTTTTTCTAGTTTAAGGCTAAGAAAATCCCTTAATTAAAATATCCCTAGACTTTAATATAAAGAAAAAATAATAACTAGAGGTAATATTAAATATAATACTTAATTAAGCTAAACTTAAATATAGAAAGCTATTTAATAATATTTAAGCCCTTATAGTTAAATTAATATAAAATTAATAAAAAGCCTTTTATAATAATATAAATAACTTAAAGATATACCTTAAAGCCTTCTTATTATTATATTTATTAATATTAATACCTTAATATATAAACTTAATAGTTTTAATAATACCTTAAATTAATAAGATTTATTAATAAAAGTAATTACTTATAATTTATATCTTTAATAAAGATAAGAATATATAGTTAATATAAAGAATAATAATTAAGTATATAATTAATACTTTAGCTTATAAAATTAAAAACTATAAGGATGTTAATATTTATATAGCCTTGATTAGCTGAGCTTGCATTATATAATTTAGCTGCTTTATTACTTAAAATAGTAAGCTAATTTCTCTCCTTTTATAGAAAAAATAAGGCTTTTTTAATCCTCTTTTCTATACCCTATTTAATAAAAATAGCTGCTAATAATAGTTATAAGCCTAGGTAAAAGTAATTCTAGAAACTTATATTACTTTAACCTTTAATTTAATTATAAATTATTATTTTTAGCTTATTTTAAGTATTAAATTTATCCTTTTTAGCGCTTTTTCCTTTAATAGAGTATAATTTTCCCCTATATTACTATTTTTAATTATAGCTATTTAATTTATTACCCTTAATTTTAAGCTTAAGGAAGTATTATATTTTAAAAAGAGTACTTAATAGCAGTATTAGCTTTAATATATTTAAATTAAATTTAATACTGCTAATACCTAGGTATATATTAACTTAAGCCTCCTTAATAAAGAAGCTAATTAAATAAAGCCCCTTAAGGCTATTTTAATTGCTAATTATAAGGATAAATACTTTATTAAATATATAATAAAGGCTATTAATATTATAAAGCTTTATATTACCTATTTAAATAATATAGATTTTATTAAAAATAATTTAAAGCTCTTTAAGCTTACTTTTAATAAAGTTAATTGCAAATATATTATATTTTAAAAGATTAATATACTTAAGTAAAATAAGTATTTTACCTAAAAGACTAAAGATAAGAAGGTTTATACCTTTTTATAATTAATAGTTAATAAAGGAATACTTAATATTATACTTAAAAGAGTAAAAGAAAA
This sequence comes from Fusarium sambucinum, assembly GCF_050947815.1. Classification (NCBI taxonomy): domain Eukaryota; kingdom Fungi; phylum Ascomycota; class Sordariomycetes; order Hypocreales; family Nectriaceae; genus Fusarium; species Fusarium sambucinum. Next base: position 693,627 of record NC_139292.1, read on the forward strand.
ATACCCTAAGGGTTATACTTTATATTATATTATAAAGGGATTTAAGAAGCACTTTATCCCTTAAGCTATAAGTATTATTATTTATACTTATAAAGTATATAATATATATATAAAAGAGGTAAAGAGTATATATATTAATTCTAATAAATAGCTTAATAAATAATATATAGTTTATTATTATACTATATAATATAAAGCTTTTAAAGTCTAAGGAGATTAAATTACTTTTAATTTCCTTATAGTAATTTAAGCTTAAATTATATCTAATTAAATATAATAAATATTTTATATTATTAATTTTAATAAGGATAGAGTTAATATTAAGTTAATTAATTAATATATAAATAAGCTTAGTATTATTATTAAGTAAGCTTTAAATACTATATATTATATTATATTTATTATACTTAATAATATATTTAACTTTAAAGAGAATAAGGGCAGAAAGCTATAATTTTAAATAAAATGCCTCTATTTATAAGATTATCCTTAGTATATAGAGGATTATAGTATTTTAAAAAGGGCATTTTCTTATAAGAAAATAAGGCTCCCTAGAGGAATAATTAAAGAGAAAGCTCTTAAGATTTAAAAGGTAATATTAACTAGGTATTATAACCTTAAAGTAAAGCTTATAAGGAAAAGGATAATAGTCCTTAGCCTAAGTAATAATTTAGGCTAATCTAGCTCTATAAGCAGTATTAATTAAAATAAAATGCCTTAATATTTTATTACTTTTAATTTAGATTTCTTTAAAGAGTATAATTTCTCTATTTATTTAAATAGCTATAGCTAAAGACCTCTTTCTAAGAGTATTATTTTTAATACTTATAGCTTTATATATCTTATTAATTTAATTAATAAGCTTATTACTTATACTTTTATACCTTTTAATAAAGGTAAAGTAGTTTAAGTAAGAATATTATTATTCTTAATTATTAGTTATAGCTAAAGGGTAATTATTAAAGTGCTTAATAGCGCTAATAAGAAATATACTAAGAGTATTATTTTTAAAAATATTTAGGTTATTAATAGATTTTATATAAATATTATATTAAAGGTATTATTATAAAAAAAAAAGCTTTAATATATAGAATTTAATTATATATTATACTTTAATATATTAGAAAATAATATTATTATTATTAATCTTAATTACTGCTTTAATTTAATATTCCTTTAATATAAACTTATTTATTTTTATCTTAATAATAATTAAATAATACTTTATAATAATATTCTAATTATATAATTATTAGTATTCTTTATTATTATATATACTTAATAATATAATTATACCTAGTATATATAAGATTAAGAATAAGTATATATTAATTTAAATTTACTTTAATACCTAAGAGTAGATTATTTTAATAAAGATACTCTAGAGAAGCTTATAAATAATATTTATAGTATTTAAATTAATAGGATAAAGGATATTAACTATAAAATCTATACTTAAGTAAAAGTAATTTAAATAATTAATAAAATACCCTTTAAATAATATTTACCTAGATTATTTTAATATATCTTTTAAGATCTTTAAGACTATAAAAAAGGCTATAATAGAAGTTAATAGCTACTAATAATTAAAGATAAATATAGCGGTTATTTATATACTTTGCCTCTTCTAGATAAGAGTATAGCTTTTATTTTTAAAGTGCTTTAATTTTATAATAAGTAAATTAAATAATAATTTAGCCTTATTATTTATATTATTTATTATAATAATAAAATAGCTATAATTTATATATTAAGGAATATAGTATTTTAAGCTTAAGTATACCTTAAAGGAATAATTCTTAAATATCCTTTATTATATATTTATAAGCTAAATAAAGTAATTAAAATAGCTAATAAGATTATAATAATAAAGTTAAATACTATATTAAATAGAGTAAGGCTTTTACTAGAGCTATAGCCTAAAAGTATTATAGCAGTAATTTATCTACTTAATTAAAGCCTTTAGTAAGTTAATAATAATATATTCTTATTAAAAGCTTTAGAGTTTTAATTTAGAAATTATACTTTATTACTAATAAAGGAGTATATAGCTAATCTCTGCCTTAATTAAATAGGCATTTATATATATAATTATAAGGCTTATTTATTAAAGAAGGAAAGGAAAGCCAGTAAGTAAAAGAAGGTATTTAAGATAAGCCCTAGAGTATATATTAGGTATCTTATAGGCTATATAGTATATAATATATATTAAATTTAAGTGCTTTAGCTTAAAAAGGTAATTATATTAAGGAATATAATATTTAATAAAATAACCTTTTATTAACCTAATAAATTAAGTATAATAAAGCTTCTATTAATAAAATTAAAAGATTAAATTAAGTTAATTATAATATTAAAATATAATATCCTCTTAGATATATATAATTAGCTAATTTAAGAATAGTTAATAGGCTTAAACTTAGAGGTAAAAGTATATAATCTATATAAATAGCTACTTAAAGAGAATATAATTACTATTAAACTAAGTATAAATTACTTATTTATATATATAATAAATTAAGTATTAATAGGACTTTAAATACCTTAATAGACCTTAAAGCCTAGTATATAATATAGGGATATAAGTAATACTTATAAAAGTAAAAATACTAAAGAAGTTAACTTTTTAAAGTAGTATTTAATATTAATAGATATATTATAAGCTAGGATAAATAATAATTTCCTTAGGGATAAGTAAATAAATAAGGAAGCTAATATAATAGGCTTACTATTATAAGTAAATAATATTTTACTTATTTATAAAGAAATAGGAGATTTAAATAAGAATACTTAAGGAATAAATAAAACTAAAGCTAAGTCTTTATTAAGTATTAAGTATAGCCTATAAATAATAATAAGAAAGTTATTATTATTAATAATAATATAAGCTTTAAATAACTTAATTAAGCTTTCTAAAATATAAATTATACTTAATTTAAAAGGAAACTATAATTACTTAAAGTAGCCTTTAGCTTAACTATAAGGTTAGCTAAAGGGATTAAGAAATAAAGTAAATTATACTTTAGCTTAAGAATTAATATATTAAAGTATATAGGTTTAAGAAGTTAAAGAGTAAAAGTATAATATTACCTTTAATTAATAATTATATAAGCTTTATAGAGACTTATTTAATACTTTCTTTATACTTAATTAACTAGAAAAAATATATAAAGATTTTAATAAGCTTATAATAGTATTTACTATAATTCTTTATATAGCTAATAGGAAAAAAGGTAATCCTTAAGTAGGGATTATAATAATAGCTATTCCTAAGGATAATTAGAAATATTATTAAGATAGCCTTCTATTTATATTAAAGATATAGAAATAGCTTAAGAAGTATTAATTTATTATATTATTTAAATAAGTAGTATATATAAAGATTATAAAGCTCTTTAAAAAGAAAACCTAGAGGAAGGTTAAGTAGAAAGAAGCTATAATTAAGCCTTTACTAATAAAGTAAATATTTATATATAAATATAATTAAAATAGGTTTTTAATATACTATAAAGTATAAATTATAATATATAGAAACTTTTAAGATATAATACTTAAAAGTATATATATAGTAATATATATAATATACTCTTTTTACTTAATAATAACTTTAGCTATTTAATTTAATCTTAAAATTAAATAACTAAATATTAAAAATATATTTATAAATATATAAAGGTAATAAAGTAGCTTTTATATATTTTATTACTTTCCCCTAGGATTTAAGGAATATAATTTTATCCTTAAGATTAATTAAGCTTTCTATAGGCTTAAAGATTTACTTAAGCTCTAGTTTAATATATTTACTGCTAAATTATATAAATTTAGATTTAAATAGAATATAAAAAAACCTTACCTTTTTTATAATTTAAAGAGGGAAATATACTTAATCTTCTTTATTAATAATATTCTAATCTTTTATTATAAAAGTAATTTAAATATTACTTTAAAGCTTATTAAATATTTAAAAGGAAATAAGGGGTTTAAACTTATATATAATTTAAAAGCTAAGTAATTTCTTAATATTAAGATTATTAGAGATTAGTTAAATTATATTATCTCTTTATATTATAATTTATATATTAAGAAAATAGCAATTAAATTTAGCTAAAATACTTAAAATAGCTTCTCTTTAACCTTAATCTTATAAGTAAAGCTTTTACTTTATAAAGATTAAGTATTACTTAATAAGATAAAAAAGTATTAAGAAATTATTAAATCCCTGCTCTATATAGCAGTTATATTATAACTTAATACTATCTTTATAGCTAGCTTATTATTATAATTCCTTATTAATTTAAATACTTATTATAAAAGAGCTACTCTTTAAGTAATTTATTATCTTTACCTTATAAGATTTAATAGCCTAACTTATAGTAAATATAATAAGCTATAAGCTCTTATTATTATAAGTAATACTTTATTTACTAATAATATAAATATATAGAAGTTATTATAAGGCTATCTTATAAGCTTATTTAAAGGAGTAATTTATTAGAAGGCATTAAGGCAATTAATAATAATAACTTTAATTACTAAAGCTAAGCTATTTACTTTAGAGTATATAGTAAAGGAAATAATAAAAATAAAATGCCTTTTTTAAGATTTATACTTTAATCTAGAGTTACCTTATAATATTAAATATAAGAATTAATAAACTATTAGACTTATAATTAATTAAAGCTTTTAAATAACTATAAGGCTTTATTATATTAATATTTAGAGTATATAATTAAGGTAGAAATATTTAAAAAAGTTATTTAAAGTTATATATTTACTAATAGCTAATATATTAGTAAATAGGCTTATAAAAGTATTATTATAATAATAATTTAAGTATTTTAAAGAGCTTTTAAATATATTATAAGTTATTATAAAATAAGGAAATAAAAAGTAAAAAGTATTAAAGTATATAAGAAGATATATTTATTTATTTCCCTTATATTAAGGGGAAAAGATAGCTTAAATACCTTAATATAGTATATATATAAAAACTAAGCGCTAAAGTATATAGAAAAAGGAAAACTAATATATTTAATAGGTATTTATAGCTATAGCTAAGGTTATAATAAAGCTATAACCCTAGTTATAATAATATAAAAAGAAATATTAAGGGCAATATTATTAGTAAAGCTATTTATAATATTAGCTTATATATAATACTTAAGGAATATAGTATTAAACTTATATTTAAGTAGTAAAGGCAATAGCCTTAGCAGAGAAAGAAAAAACTTTATAGCCTAGAAGGCTTAAAGCAGTAAAGGCTTACTTTACTATATTAAAGTAATATAGAGAGGTAAATCCCTTTTTAAATAAGGGTAAAAGCCCCTTAATACTTTTCTTAAGCTTTTTCTTTTCCTATATTATTAAATTAGCTTATATATTAATAAGGTAAGCTTAATTAAATAAGAAAAGAAAGAAAAAAAGCTCTATTTATATTATTAAGCTTATTAAGCTTATCTAAGGTAAAGATATTATCCCTTACCCTATTAGCTATATTAACTAGCTAATAGACTAAAGGATTAAGTTAAAAAGGCCTAAGAGTATAATTTAAGTTAATAAGAAGCTTAATTAAAGAAAATAAACTATACTTATATAGCCTTATAACTATAGTTACTTAAAAAATATAGTATATAGTACTAGGAATTACTAAAAATAGTATAATAGTAAAGCAGGTTCTCCTTAATCCTTATAAGAAGATTATAGAGGTACTTTAAATAAGGTATAAAAAACTGCTTATTAATAAAGTTAATAAAGGGCTAATGCCTTAAAGGGTATAATAGATAAAGAGTAAAGGCTATTTAAAGTATTAGATTATATAAATTAAGCTTAAATTATAATATTAAAGCTTATAGGCAGTAAGGGTATTAATAAGCTATATTAGCTATTAATATACTGCTTATATAGTATATATAGTAGCTATATATATAGTATTCCTTTACTTCTTATTAAGCTACTTAAGAGTTAATTATTATAAGATATTATAAGCTTAAAGAGCTTTAACTTATAGGGTAATAAGTAATAGAAATACTAGAGGTATAAGCAGATAATTAAGTTCTAGCCTATAATATATTAATATTGCAAATATTAAGTATATACTTTATTAAGCAGTATAAGGCATTATAGTAGGCTTATTATTATAAAAATATAATTAAAAAAAAAGAAGAAAAGAGGAATTTCTTATATAAAAGGCATATACTTATAGCTGCGCTATAGTGCTATATTTTATAATTATAGGGTTATTTACTTTATTATTACTTAATAGATACCTATTTTATTTATATTATAGCTAGCTAGATACTTTATTAAGTATATTTTAAAGTATTTTAAAGCTTTATTATTTATTTAAATGCCTATAATATTAGTATTTAAATAGGGGGTATATTAATATTTATATAGCCTTAATTAGCTAAGCTTATATTATATAATTTAGCTGCTCTATTACTTAAAATAGCAAGCTAATTCCTCTCCTTTTATAGAAAAAATAAGGCTCTTTTAATCCTCTTTTCTATGCCCTATCTAGTGAAAATAGCTGCTAATAATAAAGGATTAATAGTTTTATATTTTCTTTAACTTAAAGAAAAAAGTATAATAAAAGATAATAGCCTTCTTTAAAGATAGACTTTCTTAATATTATAATCCCTAGAAGTATTTTAATTACTTAGAAAATATATATAATAACTAATATTAATAAGAAATTATATAAATTAAACTTAAATATATTTAATAAGGCCTTAATAAAGAATTTATTAAATTCTATATTTACTTTAATTAAAAGCTTATAATAATAAAAAAATTTAATTAAAATAATAATATTAAGCTTATAAAGTTATATTATACTTTAAATAAGTAATTATATAACTATTTAATTAATTAAAGTATTCTTTATAATAATTATAATAAAGTAATATTTTAATATTAAGCTATTACTATTAAGCTAAAATTATATAAGCTTAAAGAGAAATTCTTTAATTATTATACTTTAACTTAAATACTATTTTAACCTAAGGTTAATAAGAATAATAATATTATTATATTAAGAATTAACTTAGCCTTTATTAAGGCTATTTATAATAAATAAAACCCTTATATTAAATATAATATAAATATTAAGCCTAAAGCTTAATAAATTTTAATAAAGATACTTTAATAGTAATATATATTAAGATTATATCTTTATTATAATTCCTAGGGCTATTTAATAGCTTTATATTATTTAAGCCTAGTATAATAATTAGTTAATTAAATATAAGTTTAAATACTTTAAATTAAAGACTAAGATAATAATAATACCTAGTTATAGGATAATTAAAGAAATTAAAGACCTTTAAATATAGTTTTATATAAAGGTTAATAATTAATTATAATAGCTTAATAAATATATATTAAATTAAAATAAGAATTTAATTCTAAGAAATAAATATAATTATAAATAGTCTTTTACTTATAATCTTTATTCTCTTAAATTTATATTTATTTATTAATATATAAATTAATAGCAGCTATAATTATTATAAAGCTATAAATAAATAATTAATATAATACTTTAAATTAAACTTAATTAAACTTATATACCCTTATAAAGTTAAAATAGCTATAGAAATATAATTATAAGGTTATTTAATATAAATAATAATACTATAAATTATATATATTATATAAATTATAATAAACTTAAATAGCTAATAATTCCTTATAGCTTTTTATATTATTTTAAATTTATTTTAAGAGATAATATTAAAATTACTATAATTAATATATTATAATATTATAATTTATATTAAAAAGTATAAGATTATAATTAATATTATAAATAATATAGTAATTTAAAGTATTAAAATAAAAATAATACTAAGATTAATTATACTTATTATAAGGTCTATTTTTATAGTATTTATAAAATAATAAATAAAAAGTATATAATAATTAAAAACCTTTATTATTATTAGCCTTAATAAAATAATTAAAATCTTTTATTTTATAATACTTATAGAATATATATTAAGGCTTTATCTAGAGAAGAATTAAACTTAATTACCCTTAGAATTATTAGATTATAAGGACTTATTTAATCCTAAGAAAATATTTACTTTATTATTATCTTAAGGTATATAAAATTATTATATTTAACTTAAGCTTAAATTAAATAAAAAGCCTTTAGATTTATTATAAGGACTATTATATAATATATTAAAAGACTATTTACTTAAACTCTATAAATAAGTTATAGACTTTATAAATAAAGGATAAATTAAAGCTAATTTATTATTAGCTATAATACTTATTTTATTAATAAAGAAATTAAAGGGAAAATAGTAATTTTATATAAACTATAGAGTATTTAATAAGGTTATATAATAAGACTAATACTTTTTATTCTTTATTAAGGAAATATTATAATTATTATTAGAAATAAAATAGCTTATAAAGCTAGATATTTATATAGTATTTTATAAAATATAAATTACTTTAAGCTAAAAATACTATATAGTATTTTAAATATATTTTAAGCTTTTTAAATAGCTAATAACTCTATTTAATTTAATAAATACCCTAGTTATATTCTAGAGATATATTAATAATACCTTAAATATATCCTTAAGTATTTTTACTATAATATATTTTAATAATATTCTTATTTATAATAAAGGGTTATAAAAAGACTATATATAGAAAGTTTATAAAATATTAAAATACTTATAATAAGTAAGGCTTAATTTAAACTTATAGAAATATAACTTTATAATAAATAAAATTAAATACTTAGAATATATTATTTAAATAAGAATTAAAATTAAATTTAACTTAAAAAAAGTTATTATTATTTAAAATTAAAAGCCTTTAATATACTTATAAGAATTATAAAGTTTTTTAAGATTTATTAATTTTTATTATAACTTTATTAATAATTTTATTACTATTATAATATTATTAAACTACTTAATAAAGAAAAATATAAAATTTAAATAAATAAAGGCTATTTAAAATATATTTTAATAGCTTAAGGAAATATTTATTATAGGCCTTATTTTAATATAATAAAGGCTAAATAAGAATATAATTATAAAAATAAATTATTTTAATATAGCTTTAAATAAATATTTATCTTAAAAGAATAGCTAAGGAATTTTATATTTAATAGCTTATTACTTAGTAATATTTAATTTAATATAATATAATTATATAATTTATAATAAAAAACTATTAGCTATTATTTTATATCTAATAGCTTAGTTTATAAAGCTTTATAGATTTTATTATCCTTTTATAATTTATATAAATTATAAAAACCTTAAGTATTTTATAAAAGCTTATAAAGTTTTAAAATAATAAATATATTAAGTTAAATTATTATTTTAATTTAACTTTTACTTTTAATATTAATTAAAGAAACTAGCTTTTAAATTTAATATATTTTTTTAAAGAGACTAGAATTACTTAAATATAGTATTATATAGAGGCTAAGTCTTATAATTAATTAATATTTTAATAATTATAATTAATTTACTAGGAATTAATAAAAAAGAAATATCTATATAGAATAGGCTAGCTATAAATAGAGATAATATTAATATTACTTAGGCAAGGCTATTATAAGGATTTATAATCTTTATTAATATATACTTATAATCTCTATAGGATTAAAAAGTAATAATATTATATATATATAAGGGTTAATTATAAGCTATTAAAAATTAAAAATAAAAGTTTTTAAAAACTATAAAAATAATTAAATAAATCTAAGACTACTTTATTAACTTATAAAAAGTATTTTTATATTAAGGATAAATATAATTACCTTTATATAAGCTACTTATAATAGTAATTATTTATAATATTTATAATAGCCTTATTATAAAATACCTAGAAAAAAATATAATTTTTAAGATAATTACTTATAATTACTATTAAGATAGTATATTATAAGCTATTAAGTAATTTTATAAGAATTACTATTATATTAAAGTATATAAAAATAAATAGAAATAATAAGGCTTATTATACTTATTACTTATTACTAATAAATATTTTATATATATTTTAATTAACTTTATAGTAAAATTATTAGGCTAAATAGAGGCTAATTTAATATTCTATATAATTATAATAAATAAATTATTAATATATATTTAACTAAAGGTATTATTAAGTATTTTAATAAAAGCTTATATTATATAATTTAAATACTATTAATAAAGATTTTATAGCTTTTTAAGATAAATTATAATTAATAAAGAATTAAATTAATTAAATAAGTTTTAAAAAAAACTCTATTAAATAATAAAAATAAAGTAGCTTTTATTTATTTCTTATTACCTTTAAATTAATAATAAAATTAAATAAGCTAATTAAAAAGTTTAAGCTATTTTATATATAATAATATCCTTTAAATAGTTTAATTAACTAGAATATCTCCTAGTAATATAATAAGCCTTAAATAATAAACTATCTATAGTAATAAGTTATAGCTTAAATAAACTACTATATAGATTTAACTTTAATATTATATAATAAGTTAAATAACTTTAATTATTAGCTATAAACCTTAAAGGATAAGCTGCCTTTTTTATTATTTAACTTTATAAAAGGTTAAAGATAATATAAGCTATTATTATATACTATTAATAATAAATATAAGACTTTTATAATTAATATTAATATTTAGCTAAAAGATTTTAAGTTAAAAACTAAGTCTAGCTTAATTTATATAATATTAAAATAAATTAATTAAATAAAAAGCTTAATTAAATAATAGCTAAATATAATATAATTAAAGTTTTAAATAAATTTAATATTTATTTTAATATTTTATTAGGGATTTATTTAAACTTTTATATTAATTTAATAGAATAAGTAGCCTTAAATCCCTTATTTTTATAAGTATAAGTAAATATAAAACTATTATTATAGCTAATTCTTTAAGAAAAAGAATTAAAACTCTAAGAAAAATATAAGGTTAAGGCTATTTTAATAATTAAAAATGCATTAAGATAAAAATAATACTATAATATACTAATTAAATAAAAAGGCTATATTAAACTATAATAATAGCTATTAAAGAATATATTAAATATATAGTTATTAAATAAGTATAAAGTAAAGTATAAAAATATATTTTATTTAAATAGCCTTAAATAGGCTAAAATACTACTTAAAATAATAAAGGATTATAATAGTATATTAGCTATAATAATAATATAAATAATAAGAATTAAAAATAAATTATATAAGATTAAAAATAAAATAACTTAAGTATAACCTAAGTATAATATAAATTTAATTAATATAATAATAATTAAACTTAAGCTACCTTAAAAAGTATAATAATAAATACTATTAATTAAAAACTAATTATTATTATAAAAAAAGTAAAAATAATTAAATTCTTTTAATTTAATAGGTTTATTATATTAATAATAATAAAAATAAAACTAATAGTAAGACTTATAAAGGGTATAAATAACTTTAATAAAAGTAATAATATTAATAATAAAAGTAAAAATAATTTAAGTATTTTAATTATATTATTTATAAATAAAGATATAGTTTACTTAAGCTAAGGCTTAAAAGTTAACCTAGGTTTACTATTAAAAAGTAATAATATTACTATAAGTAAAATAGATAATTAAATTAAAGTTAAAAGGTAATAAAATAATAGCTTAAAAGCTAAAAATAAATAAAATTAAATTAAACTTAAGAATTTAATAGGTATTAAAAAGAAAGTAAATAAGCTAAGTAAGGATTTAATTAATATAGGTAATAGTAAATAAATCTTTAAATTAATTAATATAATAATAAAATTCCTTAGTAATTTAAAGGTATTTCTTTTTTATATTAAAAATAATAATATATATATTATTCTTAGTAAAAGACTATAAATAATATAATTAGGCTTATAAAGTAAAATTAAAGATATAAAGTAAGTTTTCCTAGGAATATATTCCTTTTACCTTTAAATACTATTTATAAGTATAGCTATTACTTAATAAATAAAATTTAAAAATCCTAGACTTATATAATTTAATAATATATTAAATATAAAGTATAATAAAGGCTATAAGGACTTAAAACTCTTTATTATTACTATCTCTATTAATAATATATATACTAATAGTATAATGCCTAATAAGGCTATTCTTTTTATTATTAAAAGAAATAAAAAGATTATTAAAAAGACTAATAATAATAGCTATAGTAATAATAAAATCTAAAATAAATTAATAAAGGTTTATATTAATATAATATAAATATTAATAGGTATAAATATAGATATAATAAGATAATAAAAGGGAAAAAAGTAAAGTAAAATAAATATATAAAGAGATATAAAGCTAATTATAATAGGAAAATAAGATAAATAATAGCTAAATACTTATAGGTATAAAAAATATATAAATAAGAATATAAAAGAACTTAATAAAATAAAATAATAAATATAAAGAGAAATAATAAGAAATTATTTATAAATTTTAATAAAAGTAAATAGAAAAATAATAAGGCTAATTAAAGTATATAATGAAATATAAATAAAAATATCTTTAAGATAATAATTAGAATATATAGACTTAATAATACTTATAAAAAATAATATAATAAAAATTTAAAAATATAAAATAATATTTACTAGGATTTATTTTAAAGTTTTATTAAGTAATTCTAGAAAATAATTCTTAATATTAAAATATTAAAGGAAATTTAACTAGAACCCTACTTAGACTTTATTTAAATTAAATTTAAAAAATTCTTTACTTAAAGTAATATTAAAGAATATAAAAAGGAAGTATATTATAGGCTTAAGCTATACTTATACCTTAGTTTATTAAGGAATTTAAATAGCTTATCTTCTCTCTATATAAAGAGGAAGGAAGGGTAATTATTATAAGAGTATTAGCTAATAGGTTTTTAATAACTAATAAATAAGAGGTTACTAGTAAATTATTAATAGATTTCTATTTAAAACTAGATTTTATTAAACTTAATTTTTAAATTTAAAAGTTAAAGTTTATTAATATAATTAAACTTAATTATTATTAAAATTACTTTAATTTAACCTTTATAATCTTATAATTCTTTAATTTTTATACTTAGGAAGTTAATATAATTAAAATAATAAATAAATAAGAAATTCTAATTAAAAATAACTCTATTAAGTAATAATATATTACTAAAGGGAATATATTATATAACTTAATTATCCCCTTAAATAGCCCTTAGTTTACCTTATTAAGTAAGTATAATAGTAATAATACTATTTAATAGCTAATTAAAGAAGTATAAGGGAATCCTCTATATATTAAACCTAGAGGAAAACTACTTATTATAAACTACTTACTAAATAGTTACTATAGTAATTTAAATAATTAAAGGGATAACTTATAGGCTTATATAAAGTATTACTTTCTTCTAGATATTAAAGAAAAAAGCTATTAATTAAACTTATTATTAGTAAGATATAAAGAAAATAAAACCCTTAAATCCTTTATTATAATAATAAGATCCTTATTAAACTAGAACTATATATAAATGCAATTATTTATTAAATAATTTATATAATAAATAGAGATAAATTAACTATTATTTATTTAATTAGTAGATTATTTTATAATAGCCTCTTATAAAGAGTATAAAAAAGCCTTAAATTATAATTATAAAACCTTAGATAAGGATATAATATTAATCTAAGTAAATAATTAAATTAAGGCTATAGAAGCTATAAATAGTCTTTAATTAATTAATATAATTTAATAAAGAATTAAGTAATCCTTTTTTAAACTTAAATTTAAAAGGTAAATTAAATAGCAGTATTATATTATTAGCCTAGAAAAAGGTATATTTAAATAGAAAGACCTTATTAGTTTTATTAAATAAAAGTATATTAATTCTATATTATAAGAAAGATATATTTAGGACTAGATTATAAAGATTTAATTAAATTATAAAGAGTTATTACTTTACTATTATATTAAGTAAAAGGCACTTTATAACTCCTTAAGGATTATTAATATTAATAATAATACTACTTTAAGCTATTAATATTAATATAAATTACTTATATATATTAAAAAAGAGCTTAATAAAATAACTATAGATTTTAAGAGTATAAAAGATATTATATATAAGGTAAAGTATATTAGCTTATACTTTAATAATAAGTAGAATTTATAAAAAAGAAAATAATATTTATAATTAAAAGACTAGGCATATAAGTATAGCTCTAGCTTATAGAAATATACTTATAAGGGAGAATATAATACTTAAAACCCTTTAAAACTAAGGAAAATATATTCCTTTTATCCTTATTAAGATAGGAAATTAGGCAGGTAATTATTAAATATTCTGCAGAATTATACTATATTAACTACTAGTATTAAGTATTATAATTATAAATAAATAGGATATTATTCTATATTATACTTAAAGAAAAGTATACTTTAATAAGGCAATTTATACTTTATAAGATTAATTTAATTAACTATAAAGATTTAAGAAGTTATTATTTATATATAAAGTAATATTAAATATTTAATTAAAGAGTTTACTTATTTAAAAAATTAATAAGTATAATACTAAGAGTTAATAATATTATATTAGATTTATTACTATAGACTTAGAAAATTAAAACTATACCTATTAAGGATTATACTATTATATATATACTTACTCTTTAAAGGGGTATTAAAGAATTACTAAAAGTACTCCTAGATATAAGAATATAAACTAATATTATTAGCTAAGCTATAGTCTAATAGCTTAAGTTATAACCTATTATAAATTATTAACCTATTGCCTTAAAAGGGTTTTAAGGTAAGGTTTAAAAACTTAAGAGGGTATATTAATTAATAATCTTCCTTTTTAACTATTATAAGTTTCTATAGAAGATTTAATAAATCTTCTTTAAAGCTTAAATAAGGGCTAAAGGATTAAATATTATATTTTTAAGACTCTCTATAGGTATAAAAGGGATTATTATTAATATTACTATAAATACCTTTTATTATAATAAAGTTATAAAAATAAACCTTAAGTCTTTCTTATAAGATATTATTAAAGATAAAGAGAAAGTATATATTTAATATATTTTTATAATTTTAACTTTAAAAGAATTAAATTTTCTAATACTTAATAAAGGAATATTATAAGAAAACCTTAATAAAGCCTTATTAAAAGAACTTATAAGGTATAAAGTAATATTTAATAAATAGTTAATAAAGCTACTCCTTATATTTAATAAAGTATAATATTTAATTAATTTTAAAGAAGAAATAAAGCTACTATAAAGGCTATTATATTTATTAAATAAAAAATAATATAAGGTATTAAAAGATTATATCCTTAAAACCTTATAAATAGAATAATAAAGTATTTTAAAAGTAAAGTAAGTATATTAATCTTCTTTATATTAAAGAAAAATAATAGCCTATACCTATATATTAATTATAAAGGCTTAAATAAGATTATAGTAAAAAACTACTATCTTTTACTACTTATTAATAACCTATTAAATTGCTTTATTAAAGTAAAATAGATTTTAAAGATTAATATTTAAAATGCTTAATACTAGATTAATATAAAGGAAAATAATAAATAGAAAATAGTATTTTAAACTTAATATAATTACTTTAAGTATAATATTATACTATTTAAGCTTATAAATATACTAGTAATATTTTAAATATATATTTATTAAATAATCTTTAACCTATTTAATATATATTATATTATATATATAAATAATATACTAGTCTTTTTAAAGGATAAAGATTAATATATAAAAGACCTTAAAAAGGTACTTTAATAGCTATAAGCTATATAGTTATATATAAAATACTTTAAATATAAATTCTTTTAATAAAGAATAAAATTCCTTAGTTATATTATTACTGCTAAAGGTATAGAGATAAATTATAGTTATATTTAAGCTATTAAAGAATAGAAAACCCTAGAAATATATTAAAATATTTAAGTTTTCCTAGGCTTTTATAACTTTTATTAGAAGTTTATTTTAAAATACTTAGGTATTATATTATTACTTATAGTATTATTAAAAGGGAGTAAAAATAGTAAAAAGGCAAGGGAATTAACCTAGCTAAAGGAGGTAAAATAAGCCTTTTAAAACCTTAAAAAGGCCTTTTATTCTATAATTATTCTTTAATACTAAGACTTAATCTTACTTATAAAAGTTAAGATAAATACTTTTATAAAAGCTATTATAAGTATTTTAACCTAGCTAATAAATACCTAGTAGTAATTAGTTACTTATTAATTATAAAAGCTTATAGAGATAAAATAATAATAAGGTATAAGGTAATAAGAGCTTTTAGCTATTATTAAATCCCTAGAATATTAAAGATATTATCTCTAAGGATTATTAAATAAATTCCTTATCTTAATAGACTATTAGGCTTTAAAGAGTATTATTAAAGCTTTAATAAAAGACCTCTACAGTAGATTAGCCTAGTAAATATATTAATTATTTATATTTAATTTTAATATAAAATATTAACTAGGAAAAATTAACCTTATAAATAGGCTATTATATAGACTTAATTATATAATAGGTAAGATTACTTATAATAATATTATTTTAACTTTAAGTAAGAAATTTAAGTTAATAGTATAGCTTCTAGAGAATTTTTATAGAAAGATTATTACTTTAAAAGGCTAGTTAAAGGTAATATAAGTATATATTTAAGCTATATAACTTAATATTAAGGTTTTTTTACCTTAAGATAAAGGATTATAAATTTATAACCTTATTTAAGCTCTATAAGTAATTATTTTTATAATAATAACTTAAAGCTAAAGTAAGAGATTAAATAGGGTTAATAATCTATAAAATACTATATAAAAAGAGCTTAATAAATAAAGGCTTAAAGACTTATTATTAGCTAAGGTTATTATTCTAGATTAATATATCTTATATTAAATTATAAGAAAGCTTATAAAAAGTAAAATAGTAAATACTATAAACTCTTTATTAAAATTTAAAGTATTAATCTAAGAGCTATAAATTAAAGATTAATATTATTAAGAAGTTTTAATAAAATATTATATAGCTACTAGAGAATATAAGAAATATATAATTTTAAATAAGCTATTTTAATTTAAGGATTATTTAATAATCCTTAATAAAGGAATACTATAGCTAGAAATTCTTTATTAATATTATAATAACTTATAAGTAAGCTATATAAAACTTTAAAAGATATTAAACTTAATAAAAAGGAAATTTTATTAGTAAGGAATTATAAATAATATTTATAATTATATAGATATATATAAGATTTATTAAGGTATATAAATATTAAAGTATTACCCTTATAAATACCTTTAATCTTTATTATTACTATTATTCTTATTTTAAGAGATTAATTTAAAATTTATTATAAGGTTATTATAAAGTATTTAAAAGGATAATAAAATCTATAATACTATTTTAATTATTATTTATTAAATAATAAAATATATATTATTCTTTTTAATAAGGAAAACCTTAAGAGCTATAAAGCTTATTACTATTTTATATAAATAAATTAAATATAAGTTTAATATTCTAAAGGGTATTATTAATAATAAGAATAAGCTTATTATAAGTAAATTCTAAGTAAACCTTATAAAAAAATAAATAATATAATATTAACTATTAATAGTATATTATCTATAAATAAATAGCTAAATAAAAAAAAAATATTAAATATTAAAGAAATATCTATATATATATATTAATAATACTTTAAAGTATTAAGTAGCTTAATTAAATAAAGCTATATTTATATATAATAATAATAAATATTTTACTATTAAAGTCTTACCTATAGAAGTATTATATAAATATAACTTATACTATATTAAATATATCCTTTTTATACTAAAAATAAAAGTATAAAGTATATATAAAAGGATTATAATACTTAGCTATATATAGAAAATAGTTAAATAGTATTAATAAAAAGTAATAAAAGCTTAAGCTAAGTATTATAATATAAAATATATATTATAAAAATATAAAGCAAAGTAAACTATTAGTATATTAATATAAAATTAATATTTTAAAAATTATAAACTTATACCTTACTTTATTAAGGTAATAATTATAAACTATATTAAGAAATAAGTATATAAAATAAAATTCCCTAAGAAATATAAGAGAATTTATAATATATTCTATATATTACTATTAGAATTATAAAATATAAATAGTATAAGTAGTAACTATTTATTAACTATAGAGCTTAAGGATAAGTTAAATAAGTAGAAAATAAAAGAAGTAATTATATATAAAAGTAAAGGAAAAAATAAATTCTACCTTATTAAATAGGCTAAATAGCTAGTAAAATATAATATATAAGAATTATAATATTACTTAGAAAATATAAAGAAGATTATATTAAAATATCTAAAGGTTATAAAGAAATAATATAAAAAATAAGATAATTAAATAATAGTAAAAGACTATAAATCTATTTAATAAGTATTTTAATTAAAAATATAAAGATAAAGAAAAATAATTAAACTTAAACTATAGAATTAGCAGAGACTATATAGTAATAAAAATATAATTAATTAAAATTAAAGGATAAAGAAAATATAAAAGGCTTAAAAGTCTTAAAATTAAAATTATTATTATTATTAGTAATTACTATTAACTTATTACTATAAGGAATAACTTAACTAGTATTATAATAAATAAGACTTTAATTAAGAGTATAAATATAAATATTTAATATAAAAACCTTATTAAAAATAGCTATAATAATAATATTAATAAGGGATTATTTAAAACCTTAAGGAAAGTTATAGTAATAGCTTATTAACTTCTTACCTTTACCTAGACTATTAATATATTCCTTAAAGCTAATAAAAAGACTAGTAAAAATATTAGCCTTAGGATAAGAGAGACTATATATAGGTATAATTAATATAAGGTTAATAATTATCTTTATAAAGTAATAAGTCTTATTAGCCTAAGAAAAAAGAAAATATTAGTAATAATATAATAAAAAAAGATTATTAAACTTATAAGAATATAGTAAATAAAAGAGAGAATATCTTATTAAGTAAATAACTCTTAGGCCTAGATAGCTAAAGTAATCCTTATATAATTAAATACTAATATATAGCAGGGGTTAAATATAACCTTATAGGTTAAAGTAAAAGTAAAAAAATATTCTATAAAGTAAATAGTAATATACTAGTATTACTTAAATATAAACTTATTACTTATATCTAGCTTTAAAAAATAATAATACTTATTAATAATAAGTTAAATAGCCTTTAAAAGCTTATTAAAAATCTAGTAAATAGTTAATAATAGTTAATAAAGAGATAAAAAAACTTATTATATAATACTTTTAATACTAGTTAATATAAATAAGATACTAGCTAAGCTTATTAAATAAATTAATATAAATATAGTAAATATTATAGTATAGAGAAAAAATATAATAATAATAAGGCTTCTTATTAACCTTTTAATAAATAAATCTCTTAATAGGATTAAAGGGAAATTCCTTTAAAGTATTAATAATAACTTACTTTATAGATATAATAATAAATTAGGCAAGTAAATATAAAAGGATTAAAGTAAATAAAGTAAAGAAAATAGGCAAATAGATATAAAAAAAGCAGTAAAAAGTAAGTTAATATAAGCAGTAAAAGAGTATAAAAGAATTAATATAATATAAATAGGAAAATAATATAAAACTATAATAAAGAAGGATATTATAATTAATAAAAAAGAAAAAAAAAAGAAAGAAATTAAAGTAAATAATAAAAAAATACTTACTTAATAGCCTAAGTAAATATATATTTAAAATAATTTATAGTCTAGTAGTTAACTGCTAGTATTATAGTTAATTTTAAATATTCTATAGTAATATATTACTAGAGTAATATAATTTTAAGAAATATATATAATAAAATTTAAGTAACTTCTTTAATTAACTATATAATAGAAATTAAAGCTATTATAAGTAATTCTAAAGGCTAGAATTATAAGGAGAGAGGTAATTATAAGAGTATTAGCTAATAGGTTTTTAATAATTAATAAATAAGAGGTTATTAGTAAATTATTAGCAGATTTCTACTTAAAACTAAATTCTATTAAACTTAATTCTTAGATTTAAAAGTTAAAGTTTATTAATATAATTAGACTTAATTATTATTAAAATTACTTTAACTTAACCCTTATAATCTTATAACTATCTAGAAATCCCTCTTTCTCTTTAAATTAAATAATACTATTTATTAATACCTATAAGTAGCTACTTAAGTCTAGTTTATTATATTAACTTAGTAGAAAGAATCTAAGTAAACTCTAGATTTAATATCTAAATTAATCTCTTAATACCTTTATATATTAACTTTATATCTATAGCTATAAGGAAATCTTTTTCTTTAGCCTTTAATTTCTTACTTAACTCTAGCTTTTTATATAGCCTTATTAAGGCGCCTAGCTCTTTATAGAGATAATATCTCTTAGCCTCTTTTTTCTTTAATAAAAGTAAAAAAATTTAATAATTAAAGGCAGCTAGCTTAATAGTATTATTATAATTAAAAGGATTAAAATCTTAGCCTATTAAAAAGGCCTTTTTTATAAGATTAAAATCCTTTAATAATAATATTATAATAGCCTTAATAGCCTTAAGCTTAAAGTTATAATTATTATTATAATAAAAATCTATTTTTTCTATTAAGCTTTAATAATATATATAATCTAGTTAAATAACTAGGGGATAAATATATTATATTTATAATATAATTAATATTATAAATTAAAAGGAAAAAAGACTATAATTAATTAATTATATAAATTTTAATAGATTAATAATTATAAAAAGAAGAAACAATTACTATATATATAGCTTAAAAGCTTCTTTTATATAACTCTTATTATAGAGTTTAATTATTACTTTAATATATATATTCTTAATAAAAAATTTAATTATTAAGAAAACCTTATTTTAAAATAATAAGTTTTTAATCTATATAAATATTTTATTAAATATTAAAATTATTAAAAGGCTTAAACTTATATTTACTTATATTTACTAGTAAAGTATAGAAATTAATAAAGAAACCTATTTTCTATAGGTATAAAATATATAACTTCTTAAAATAATACTAAGTCTTAATTTTAAATAAAGTTTTTAAATAGAAATTCTTTTCCAGAAACGCTTTATATACATTAGAATTACTATTATTACATGCAGCCCCCTTAATACACATTAATTAGCATTATTAAGTGAATAGTATATTAGCTTATATTTACCCTGTAGTAGATGAGAAACAGTATTCCGGAAGTCCCGGAAGTGCTGGAGTCCACTAAATTCCAGGGCTTATGCGACTTGTAGCTGATATTCGTTACTGCCGGCCAGCTGTGTTGCTTATCATTGCCTTATTCATCTTACATCATTAGCCAATACTCCACCCAAGAGTACGCTACTCATTGTTGTGGGTATTTACGTATTGAACCTGGTATTTCGCTTTCGTATTTCTCTGTCAATGCTGTCAATATGTCAGTGTTCACC
This sequence comes from Fusarium sambucinum, assembly GCF_050947815.1. Classification (NCBI taxonomy): domain Eukaryota; kingdom Fungi; phylum Ascomycota; class Sordariomycetes; order Hypocreales; family Nectriaceae; genus Fusarium; species Fusarium sambucinum. The sequence goes on from NC_139292.1 coordinate 715,154, forward strand.
TTTTGTACTAGTTCAACCTCTAGGATATAAAGTAGACCTTCCAATTGATAATCAATCTTCTGTTCCTCGCCCTGTTATCTTCTACGTGATATTCCGACAGGACTCGAATACTATGCAGCTATCATATTCGCTTGCTATTGCAAGCTTTTTCCTTTCAAGTGCACTTGCCAAAGACCAATGTCGATGCGTAAGTCAACTATGGCCGTCCCAACCGCCTTGCTAACGTGATTTCCAGACTATTGGCGACTCTTGCTGGCCATCGACCCAAACCTGGACCACTCTAAACTCGACCATCGACGGCCACCTGATTCGCTACACACCTCCAGGAGCTGTTTGTTACAAGTCTCATCCTCGCTACGACGCTGCTTCTTGCGATTCCGTCATCAAGCAATGGCCAGAGTCAAAGTTCCACTCCAGTGATCCGGCGAGCCTTCACAGCGAGTGGTCGAATGCTGGTTGTATTCCGGTCTATAAGAACGGGACTAGTATCTACGGCAACCCCAAGGCCGGCGAACGAGGATGCTTAAACGGCGTGCTTCCTACTTATGTTGTGAACGCTACTAGCACAGATCATGTTGCAGCAGCCCTTAAGTTCGCCGCGGTGAACAACATCCGATTGGTTATCAAGAACACGGGACATGCTGGCGACGGAAGGTAAAGAATTTGAGTCAACGCTTTATGTGGATGATAATTGGTAACAACGCGTAGGAACTTGGGGACAAGCAGTCTCTCGTACGTGTAGTCACAACTAAATGTCGAGTTGAAGCTGACTTTTGTACTAGGATTTGGACTCACAACTTGAAGGGTATTGAACTCATTGAGGACTTCATCTCTACCTGTCCCAACTCTAAGGACGCTCCAAGCCCGCGCATGGCTGCCACTGTTGGCTCTGGCGTTCAGGATGGGGAAATGGTCGAAGCCTTGGCTGCCAGAAATGCTCTGGCAGTCAGTGGTACCAGTAACGTAAGTCCACTCATTCATAGTAACGATTTCATGATGACTGACTGGTAATAGGATGTCGGTGTCGCCGGTTGGTCTACTGGAGGTGGTCACGGATTCGCAACGGGCCACTACGGACAAGGCGCGGACAACATCCTCGAGGCAGAGATTGTTACTCAATCTGGCAAAGTCGTGATTGCAAACGAATGTCAAAATGAGGACCTCTACTGGGCCATCCGTGGCGGTGGTGGTGGCACATTTGGTGTTATCACAAAACTCACCGTCAAGGCCTATCCTGCACCGAAAATGATCATGGCAGGATTCGATATCAGTATCAAGAATGACACCTCGGAAGATGAGTGGTACAAGTTCATCGCAGAAACCCATGCTCTATTCCCCGCCATGCAGGATGCCGGTATTCACGGCTACTATACGATGGGGGGACCCCCGACGGCCAAAGCTCTCTCTTTCAGCGGCTCACTTATGATGTTTGAAGCCTCAAACAAAACCTACGAAGATGCCATCCAGCCATTTGAGAAGCTGTTAAGATCTTGCAACGACACAGTTACCTCATCCTTGTACAGGATTCCTGTGAACAATTGGCAAGAACTGCTTAATATTGTGCCTAATATCGGATCCGTCAGCGCAGGTCACGATATTCGAGCATCCCGCCTAATCTCACGACGTACCGTCATCGAGAAAACTGACGAGTTCGCCGCCGTTTACAAGAAGATTGGCCCTACGAAGAATGCACCATCGGTAAGGATTATAACCTGCACTCTTTAAGCTCTTTGACTAATAATGTTCAGAACGGGCTGCCAAATCTCTCAATTTCCGGAACTCTCACAATTAGCTCCAAATTTGTCGACAACTCTCTTCATCCTTCTTGGCGCAACGCAACTGTCCATCTCATCACCGGTCAAGCTTGGACGGATTCAACGAACGAAACGGAGATCCGAAGCATGATAAACGACATGACATACCGCAAGCTTGGGTTGTTAAGAGACCTCGACCCTGTCCAAGGTGCTTATCTGAATGAGGTAAGACATTGATCCTTTGTTGAAGCATAGAGACTTTACTAACGTATCAAAATAAGGCAAGCTCCATTGAACCTGACTGGCAGTCGTCATTTTGGGGACCAAACTACGCACGTCTTCGTGAAATCAAGGAAAAGCATGATCCTGATGGTCTTTTGTGGTGCCCTCAGTGTGTTGGAAGTGAGGATTGGGTGCAACGACAAGATGGTAAGCTTTGCCGAGCATTTGCCCCGTGGTAATGTTTTACCACCCGGGGGCTTGCCAAGGTTTAGAGCCATATCAGGAGCGTCACCAAGAATCCAGCTCGTCAGCCAATTGCAGTTCTCTATCTTTTTATCGATAGCTTCTGTTATCAATTGTGAAAGTTACCTAGCTCTGTAGCCATCCAATAGATACCTCAATAAATAAGAATGAGGCTGGTTAACTCGGAGACGATCTCCTTATTATTATTGGTCTCCAGATCTCTATATCACGTGCATGGTCCCCGCATTCTTGTACTACGCTTTATCACTTTATCTGGCGGTAGTCGACAACATTAATTCAACCGCTAACCTAGCGACTACAACTTGCTTCATCTTTCCCAACAAATAGACAAAGCGCGACGATGGACGTCATTGACCTGCTGACTCTCCCCTGGGCGCTCCAGGACGCGTCCGCCCGCCTTCTCACGGGAGACCCAGTCGTGCACGACATTGACCGCTGGTGTCATCGAAAAGCTGAGAAGGATGACATCAAGCCAATCATGGCTGTCATCTTCTTCAACACAGGTGCTGATGCAGTAGACTATGTCAAGATCAAGGCTCACGTTGCTGCACGGGTAAGTTGCCAGGTTCCCCATCCCTACCAGAAACAGAATTAACCCATTGTGGAATAGGCCGGCATCCGCTATTGGGTATACGAGATGCCCGTCGACGCGTCTACAAAACAGGTCAAAAGCCAAGTCGAGAAGCTCAACAAGAACCATCGAATCCACGGGATTCTTATACAGCGCCCGTTACCGGACCAGCTAAATGAACCAGAGGTCATGGCATCTATCAACCCCATCAAAAACATTGAGGAGTACACTGAAGGCCAACCTGACAACATCGCTGCAGATGCCTTGGTCCGCTTGTTGGCCAGGTATGAGCTACTACAATCAGCGCAGCAGGCTAAAATCCAAATTGTCGGTTTCGGCAATATCATTACAAAAGCATTCATTCAGCAGTTGAAGCAACAATTCCCCTATGTGAGCTGGTCTAGAGACTTCAACCCATCAATTGATGCTGGCGAAGAAGAACATGAAGCCAAGGCACCACGCGCTTCTATCATCATCTCGGAACTGCATCGCGGACCCGGTGTCATCAAGCCATCCATGGTCAAACCTGAAGTCAGTGTCTTGGTTGATCTTGGCTTCTATGTTACAGAAAAAGGCGTCATCGGCGATGTGAGCCACTCTCTCTTCGACAGAAGCGATCTAGCAATTGCCCCAACACCGGGAGGAGTCCTTCCCATCTTATTGTGGATTATGATGGAGCGAACAATCAAAGCAAAGCAAATACTTGCCAAGGAAGAGCAGCAAGGGTGCTGTTTCACTATGTGAGACTGATAGAGAGGACGGAATGAATCAATATCCTTGGTTCCTGAGTCTAGTAGTAACAATGAGACAATGATCAGACTCTCGGGCAAGAGGTAATACTTTTCATACTCACCAATTTTAATTCTGAAAATTCATGATAGATTTACTTAATAGTTTCATATGATTTTTCTATTTGGCATTGTTATATTTAAACTGAGGCTAGTAAATCCCACAAATGCCATTGGAGATAGGTTCTCCTTATTTCGAGACTACTCCTTGAGTAAGAAGTCAAGCGTTTCTCCAGGGGTGCGCTTAGGAGCACCAAGGTCTAGAACCTCTTTGCTAGTGGTGTTCGCAGCACATTTTCCTTCCCACATGGTCGACACCGCATACTTGATTGATGATAGGACAGTCTTCGACTCGCCAGGCCCGCCAAAACCACTGGCTACAAGCCCATCTATGAAACTGAGATCTTGGAAGTTCACATCGTTGACCTTGGTGCCAATGCGCTCCTCAATCATTTCCACGAGTCGTCGACCTGTTATGTCCTCAGGGCCGTTGAGAACATATTTCGCTCCATTGTGACGGCTTGGGTCATCAGCAGCTAGTAGACGGGCAGCAAAAGCCCCAACTTCTGCAGGGTCGACGGGTGCAAAAGGTGCATTCTCAGCGTTCATCAGGCTTAGGGGAGCTTGCTTGCCAGTCTCCTTGTATTGCTTGATAAATGCGGCAATAGGGGCGAAGATAAGGTCGACAAAGACGTTGGGTTGAAGAGATGTCCATTTCATGGCGCTAAACTCGTCCGACCCGAGCATAGATTCGATAGCCCAGTGAGATCGTGGATAGTATGCGCGACAGTCTGGTCGGACATTCGCTGCAGTAGTCGAGATACGTACAACGTACTCTACACCAGCGTTAAGTGCGGCGACATGGAAGGACGACTCTTCGGCAAATTGGTTTGGTTGGTTATGAGATGCGATAAAAGCGCGTACGACTTGATGCTCGCTCAACCATTCAGCAGTAATGTCGGTCCAGTTTTTCTCAATGACTTCAACGCCGGGGATCTGAGCTAGACGCTGAGCTGAATCGCTGTTGGCGGATCTGGTAAGAGCGATGACGCGATGACCGGAAAGGGTTCCGCTCTCTTGTAGTAGCTTGGGGAGGGTTTGAGTTACGCCTCGGCCAGTGTTGCCAGTTGCGCCGACGATGAGGATTGCGGGTGCCATGGTGGTGATGATTGACTTGTTAATTGAATTGTTGGAGTGATGACGGTTACTATTGGGTTATACAGCTTCCATCAGAATAAAGGAGAGTCTTATATCTTCGAAACTCAACATTACAAATTCTTTCTTACAAAGCATAATTAACGTTGAATAAAAATCTCCGCATATCCACCAAGTCCGCAAAGTCCGCTTTCATCTATTAAATTTCGCAATGAATGATTATTAATCATGGCTACTATCTAGACTAGTAAAGGTTGGCTAACAACTGCAGGTCATCGTCAAGAGTCTTGGAAGTATTTGAGTCAAATAATCCTCAAGTATCTCTTATTCCCTGAATAATAAAATAAACATTCTGTCTCAGCGACAAGATGCCACCAATCAAATACCTTATCACTGGCGCAACTGGTGGTCTTGGAAAGGAAGTCCTCCGCTATTTTAGCGAAAACGTTCCTTCAACTGACTTTGCCGCTGCGTCGTCTAAACCTGAGAGCAAATCCATCTTTGAGGACCGTGGTATTGCATTCCGACATGTGAATTACAACGATGCTGAGTCACTTGAGACAGGATTAGCAAATGTCGAGAACCTGCTCTTTGTTAGCTCTGCCGGTGCCACGCGCATGGAGCAACATAGCAGACTCATCGCTGCAGCGAAAAAGGCGGGAGTCAAGCATGTGCGTTACTTTTGTATTGACCACGTTTCGAGGTTTATGCTGACACCTACAGATATGGTACACGTCTCTCGCTTTTGGTGGTCTATCGAACAACTCGACATCTCCTGTACAAGTCGATCATGTTCACACAGAGCAGTTGCTGAAAGAGTACGTTATATGCAACCCAGTAAATTATTTCTTGAAGCTTCATCTAACAAGTTTCATCTTCTCAGGTCCGGTCTTGTCTATACCTCTATCCGTGAGGGTGTATACGCGGAAGCCTTTCCTGTCTTCCTCGACTGGAAGCCTGACTCAACAAAAGTCTTGCTACCTGCAGATGGAGAGATTGCATCCACATCGCGTCCAGAGCTTGGCGAAGCCACTGCTCGCATTATGATACGCGGTGGTTACAAAAATCAGATTGTGCTATTTACTGCACAAGAAACGATCAACGCCAAAGAAATTGTTGACGTCATTAACGAAACTACTGATCGGCAGGTCGATTTCGAAATTGTCTCGCCGGATGAGTATATCACAAGTTCTCTGCAGGATTCACAGGGAAATTTAAGGGAGTATTTCGAGTCAGTAGTGGAGCGTTGTGATGACATCGTCAACGGATCGTTGTCTACTGTCGATCTGCTAATGGCTGAAATTTTGGGGAGAGAGCCTACTAAGCCTCGAGAATCTATACGACAGTTGTTAGCCAAGAACAGGGATTATACATACCCGTAAAGTCTCGTTGACAATTATTGGTCTCATCAATCAATTACTGTTTTTTGAAAGTAGGACCCGTCATTGTTGAATTTTGAAATGGTTAAGAAAGAAATTTCGCCCCAAGTCCTGCGTTTATGCAACGGGCTAATTGACAAATCCAAAAGTGACGACTAGGAAACCTTGGAGGTACAATTGCTTCCGCACAGCAAACGGATGCTATCAGATGACGCATTGCCTACTATAGCGACTATTGGATATATGGATTCGTACTCTGTGTTTGGTGTTTATTAATGACCTCAATTACCCTACAGATGAAAATTGAATAGTGATCTCTTTCGAAAACAGCGCTATGTGTGCTAGTGGACACTAAGACGGGAGAATAATTTGCCAGACAGTGCATCAAACTGGGCTATGCCTTTAAAGTATTAGTTAAGTTACCTAGACCCTGGCCTTGTGATTCTATCAACATGATTGGATCCTGCCCCTGTCAGCAAGCATTGCTGTGCCTGAGCCAGAATTGTAGCTGAACCTTAGCTTTACTTTTTCTCGCTAGCCTACTGAGCTATTGGCAATAGTCTCTGCAAAGACCATCTCTAGTGTCAAAAATAGACAAGGAGACAGCTGAATTAAATAGGAGACATCTGCTACATGTTTCCATCTTTAATTCTTTCTTACAACATCTCACTATTGACATTCCTTTAATCGTACTGCGTTTTTGCAGCAGTCCTGTCACTCGTTTGAACATTCGTTTTATATCCAACAACAATGGTTCGCTTCTCCATCCTACCAGCTGCGGCTGTAACCTTGTTCCTTTTTGGAGCCGAGGCTAGCCCATGCAAGCCTTCTACCACTGCCGTGACAAGCATTGCTGAGAGCTCGTCAACTACTGTGCCCGATTCGACTGCTACCTCATTCGACTCCACAGCGATTACTACTCTTATCGATGCTACCACCGCCGTCCAGGAAGAAGAGACAGCGACCACGACCGAGACAAGCGATGCCGAAAGCGTATCAACGATTATTTCTGATACGACAATCGCCTTAGTAGTCTTGACTACGACTACTGCGGCTGCGGATCTTACCACCGCGGTCCAGGAGCCCACGACAACCACTAGAGCCCCAGATTGCGTTGAAACCCAGCTGTTCATCAACCCCAACTTCGACAATAACAATGACAACATTACACCCTGGACAAGCAATGGCGGAATAACCTATACTTCACCTCAAAGTGGCACCAATGCTGTGTATGTTACTACATGTTTTATTCTCACATGATCTGTACTAATCTATCGGCCATAGGTCCTTTACCTGGTACGAGAATGGTGTTGGCACTGGCAGCGTTCAGCAAAGTCTGAGGAATCTCTACGGCACCTACGAGTTTTCGTACTATTACCATTTCATCTATGCCAGTCCTGGTGCTGACTACACATGTGATATGGAACTCAAGGTGGGAAGTACTTCCCTCCAAGGTAATTTCGATTATTGGCAGAGCGGTTGGCAGTCAGGTAGCGTCATCTTCTATGATGTCAATGTCGCGCAGGCAGATGTGCAGCTTATCGCATCATGCGGTGGAGAGTTTCACCAAATTCAAGTTGCCGTCGACACTCTTGGATTCAGGCGCATTTGCAGCGTGTAGGATGTCATATGTATCAATAGAGATTTAGTTTTCAATGTATGGCTCTCATGTTGCAACTCCCAATCTCGTATCAACATATGTGTTTGAGCTTCTTCAAGAGACTATCCATTTTTACCCGCAACCTCATTCATCTATCTTTGAGAAGGTTATCCGGTCGTTCTTCTGGATTACCTTTGTTGGCTTATATTACACTTCAAGCTTATCGCCTCTGTCAGCATTAATTAGAGTAGTATAAACAGGGGATACTGTCCGAAATTTCCTTTCTTCGAGGACCGTTACATATTTTTGATAGCAGAAAAGAAAAAAGAGGTTCATATATATAAATACTTGATATCTCAAATACTACCTGTTACCTTTTCCAATACATCAACTACTTGTGCCCTGAAAGCTTGCTGTAGCTTGAGATCTTCCTTCGTATCATCTCTAATACCAAAGTCCCCTTCCAAGCACTTGAGAACGACACTTTTATATCTGTCCCCCATCTTAGACCCTAAGCGCTTCTCTGCTTGTTGAATCAATCGCCCCTTGATTGCCTCACGATCTTTCACTTTGGCGAAACCATACCTCTCCAAGCTCGTCGCAGGTTGCCAAAGCCCTAACGCTGTTAGATTTAGGATTGAATAATAAAATGACTCCACATACCTATCTCAAGCAGGACGACTCCCAAGGCATATATGTCATGGATCTTGCTGAAGACTTGCGTTGGGTTATGTTGTCTATTAGGATGTCGATAGATGTTCCTTGCCACACTGTTATCCTCAACACCATGAGAAAAATATGCTTCAGGTCGGCTGAACTCGAAACCGAAGACCCAAGGCTCTCCCAAATCTGGGTTTACCTCCGTTTGCGATTCGGCATCTGGTGTGTTGGCCTGGGGGAAGAAAAGGATGTTCTCGCTACGAAAGCTTTCATGAACCTATTTGCCATTGCATTAGCTTACAACTATTTTTTTGAGGACGTGACGATTGAAGAGCGTTGAATTTATACCCATTGAACAAGTTGAAGCTGTGAAATACAGCGAGATATTTTCGTAGCTAAGCAAAATCTTTCGCTCAGTGAAGGAGGCGTCGAACCCAGGACTTCCAATAGCGTGATAGGTTTTGGATCTACCGCATCTGGGATACTAAACAAATAAGCAACTCGGTTATGCTGAATTTGCCTTACCCAGCCCTGACAGCGCGGCGTGCGGAAAATGACTTCCTTTGGCTGATGGAGAAGGTTTGCTAGCTTGTCAACTAGATCCCGCGTACGATCGTCGAGATTGACAGGCACAGGTGAGTCCGAGGCATAAGACCGATACTCAGCGAGAATGGTGTTGCCCTCCCATTGAAATAATCCAAAGTTTTCCGCAATCGGCTGAACATCAACAAGTTGTTGGTGCAACTGGGGTCCGCTCATCTCCAGGCTCTGTGTAGTTCGCTTTTCTTGGGTGGTAGCCAGCTGTAACTTGGCGTCAACATCAAAACCCAGGACTCGAGAATTGATATCAGACCCGAGTCTCTCGAGATGCTGTAAGTTCACGCCTATAGAAGTCGCAAGGCACCACAGTTTGATGTTTTCATGAATGCGGCCATTGTAGTCACTGAAGTCGTGGACAATAGCCTCAACTCGTTTCTTGCTTGAAAACGACCACCGAAACCGCTGGACTGACCCAGGAGGCTTCGACTCCAAGTCACCGACAGTCCTCGGGTCGCTATTAAAGTTTCTGGAGACCATGAAAGATGAGCCTAATGTACGACCGAGCACACTGTAAGCTTGGTCCAGTATATCAGAGGCTTCCTCGAGAAAGATCTTTATCTGCTCTTGTACGTCATTGTCGAACAGGTCAAAAAGCGCGTTGCCTCCGTATGTCTTTACTCATGAGTTAGTAGTTTGTTCGTGTTGAAGATCAAGGATTACGCACGCTAGACTTGTCAAACAGAAGCTTTTGGAGAGCCCTGGTCCGGTTGTTCTCGTCGCGAATCTTACTCTCCAGCGTTTTCGTGTCCTTGATAAAGCATTAGAGATTTGAAGTCCCTTACCCGCAGGTTCTTTACTGACTGAATCGAAAGATCGGAAGTTGCCAACGAGCTCCGCTGTTCGGTCACCCAGTTTCCATAACTGATCGAGAACTGCAATGGTCAGTCCTGCAACGCTTAACGGGTCCATCTTAGGATTCAACAGTCATGCGTCAGGCCTCAGTACGCGCGAACGTTTTTTAGCCAGGAGTTGGGGGCGAATGATGTGGATGTACTGTTTATGATAACATGGCATCCCCCTAGGTAAAAGTGAGCCTCATTGAAGATATGATTAATAATGACGCAAATGAGCTTATGTTTGAGTCGATGGCATCTTGACCAATCATTTCTTTTTTATCAGTAATTGCGTGGCGCGACATGTCATACCACAGAAAGTCCATTTTGGACTATATGCTGCCTGTACTTGCGAGATACGCAACGCGTCTTAAAGGATACTATAGAATTCTTACCACCTGATAACTCCATCCTGTAAGTTCTAGGTATCTTGCTGACCAGCTGTTCCAAATGGGACAATGTGGCTGTGCCAGCACATCAGCATGGATATTATTGGTCTACTTATCCCTGTCTTCAGTCCCTCCTAAGTTATGGTACTACACAGTATGCAGGCTGTCAGTATATGACATATTAGATAGCTGTTTTGGTTCCATCTCGCATAGCCGCTACTACTGAAAAGGTATGTGGTCTCACTCACTTGAAGAAGAATAACTCTCAGTCAGCCCACTTTACATGATGCTTTTGATTTGCCATTGAAAGAGGGTTAAATCACCAAGTTCAAATGAGGATAAATACATGCGACACAAATTTATTCCACAGAAAGGAATCAGCAGTGAGGCTCTCTGAAAAATGTTAATGCGAAAGCCGAGACAGCATAAATACCCCGCTGCTCTGCCTAAATAAATGTGCATGGTGAGATTGGATTTCAACGTAAGATTCACATGCACGCTTATTCTGGACATCATTCACGTCATGGAAGCTGGTGCCTTCTCTGAAGCGTCAGCTTTGAGCTGGAATACGATACTCTCTCGGACCTCTGTCTCAAGTCTCAGTTATGCCAGATTCTCCGATCGCAGAGCCTCGTCAACTCACGGTTTTGAGGATCTCATAAGATCCCTCCGAAATCTCAGCCTTCGACACTACCGTTTGGAAGAGCTAGTGAGGGAAGAGGTGCTTGGCCACGGTGAAACATATGTGGTTGAAAGATGCACCGACAAAATTGGCAAGGTATTTGCAGTTAAGCATCTCAAGGTCAGTACTCAGGTCAACGATCATACATTTCGCCAACGACTGGAATCTGTCCTCTTTGAGGTCCAAATCATGAATCACCCACCATTGAAAGCGCACCCAAATATCCTTACTGCCTTTGGATATGGTTGGAACTCTCAAGGAAACCTCGTCATTCCCTACATATTGGTTGAATATGCCCCCCTCGGTACTATGAGAGAGTATGTCAGAAAACAGGAGCCGACACTTGGATATATTGAGATTCTTGTAGGCGACGTCGCGTCTGGACTCTCCAGCTTACACAGGTGTGGAATTATTCATGGCGATATCAAATTAGACAACATCCTGGTGTTTCCAAGTTTGGACCGTCCAGTGAAAGCTCTGGCAAAGATCGCGGATTTTGGACATGCTCTCATCCTCAACCAGGAGTCGTCCACGGCGGATGGCCCCTTGAGATATAAAGGAACCGCATTGCAAGTCGTATCTAAATGCTGTTAAAAACTCAAAGAACAATAATGTTGACCATGAATGGTAGGTATAATGCCCCCGAAGTTCAAACCCAAGATTTATTCCCCATCGACAAAGCAGGCTTGAGAAAATGCGATATCTGGGCTTTTGGCCTGATGATCTGGGAAGCATGCATCGCAGGCCAGGAATACTTATCACATCTCAAGAAAAACAATCTGATCCGGAATGACGAGAAAGGCCGGGTCTGTATAGACTACACAACCCTTGTTGAATGCGCTAAACGATCTATTTCTGGACCTTTCTTCGGACCGGCTATGTTTCTTCGCATAGCTCTTCACAAGACCATCCAACATCGTGCATCGGAACGTGTTAATGAAGTACAAGACATCTCTTTGTCCACGCAATGGAAGTAAGTCACTTAGAAATGTCCGTTTGGACCTTGCACTGAATATCTCTACGTAGTGCGCGCTGTCTCGTTGACCTTCAGTCAAATATGGCGCTTCATTTAGAGTCTCCAACACCAACCTATGAAGTTCGTATTATCTCATTGCTCTTTTCATGTTAATTGGAATAGTGATATCTAACAGTCAGGTAGATGTTTCGTCAGGATAATGGCCGTGAAATCTCCTGGGAACACCAAAAACAGATCTTCCAAGGGCTCAAAGAAACACATGCTAATCGATTAGTGAAGGAAATTGGTCCTATGCTTTGGCAAATCGCACTTTGCTACTTTATAGGGTTTGGTACCGACCAGGATCAAAAGAGCGCCTTTGACTACGCCGAAATGGCAAAGTCGGAAGACCATCCAGTCGCCAGAACCTTCTTCGGTTTGATGAATCCGAATAACGAAATTCCTCCTACAGGGCCCCAAGGACTGTATATCAAGCAAATGTCAAGTTTAATGTCGATCAACCCAACCCTATCAGACGGGATGCCGCCCCTGGTCAAGGCGTGCTTTCTAGGACAGTTCCAAGATGTGATGCATCATTTGTCAGATGGAGCTGTTTATTCCTCAACGCTAGATGGCTGCACTCTGTTTCACTGGCTGTTCATCTTCCAAGAACAGCCGCTTCTCGATGTTATCGTGAAGAAGGTCTCTGGAAGCTATGCTCGCCGTGTCGTCAACCTTCCATGTAGTGTAATTCGCCAACCTCATAAGCAATGGCCTTTACAGCTGATAGGGACTCCTTTGGCCACCGCCATATCGGTAAATTCCATCAGTACCGTTCGAGCGCTCCTTGACCTTGGAGCTGACCCATTCGCTCCTGTATATGATAGCACACAGTTTCCCATCGATGATAACCGATCACTATGGACAGCCTTCCACATGGCAGTCAAATATCATTGCAGCGATATTCTTCTTCTTCTGATAAATGATACGAGCTGGGAAGATCAATATCATCTCCTACCTCTGGCAGGCGCGCTGAGCTTTTCAAGCACTCTTGAGCGCATTGCAATTCACGGATCTGGCCACACTAAGCAGTTGGATCTGACAATATCCGCTATTCGGAAAATTCAATGCCTTTGTCAATTTTCAAAAAATGGTATGACGGGTCTGATGCAAGCAATCGACTTTCAGGATCTTGATGTTGTTTCAGCGTTGCTTCGAGCTGATCCCAGTCTTGCTCAGCTTCCATTTCGACTACCGATAAACCCAGGCGTATTCAATACACCAATCCACTTTGCCTCACAAATTGCTTCACGTCACGACACACCTCAGACAGTTCTCATCCCGCAGATAATGGACTCTTATGCTAACTGTTTCAACGTCAAACGGGTCCCTTTGTATGACAGTACACAAAAGACACCGCTACACATGGCCGTGACAGGTTGTTCAGACCGAGTCGCGAAATGGATACTTGATAAAGCAGCAAATCTCCTACATGTTGAAGACATCCTAGGAAGAACACCGCTACATTACTGTGGCTCTACAGCGAATTTCGAATTACTTCTAAACAGAGGATCCAATGTCAACCACACTGATCGTCATGGTATGACTTGCTTGCACCAAGTTTGCTTTCTCGGCTCTGTGGAGCTTGTTCAGTGTCTGTTGAAATGGAGGCCCATGCTGCATCTGAAAAATAATCTATACGGCCCCCCATTGCACTGTGGAGTAATAAGCGGCTCCCTAAAGGTTGTAATCAGTCTTCTGGACGCCGGTGCGATTGTGGATGAAAGAGACAATAGAGGAAACACTGCACTCCATGTTGCCGCGAGACTGGGTCGATACAACATCTTGCGTGTTCTTATGCAGTATGAAGCAAGTGTTTCCGCGTCAAACTACAATGGCCGAGATGCCAAAGTGATCGCTGGCGACGCTGGAAATATAGGAATTCTGAGTATACTGGACCGGGGATGGAAAAGTAGCGCGAACCAGACAATATTGGGCATGAAACCCTACCAGAATTACCAGAAACCACTGTTCAGATCAGCGTCAGGAAAGCCATTTCTGGGCCCTGACTTCCTTTGGGATCAAGACGTCTTAACCAACATTACGTCTGAGGATCCAAGCTTCGAGCCAGACCTCAGGAGGGCCACAGAGGCAGATGAGACGCCGGAACACACTCGTACCATGCGCGAGAGGCGAGAAGACGTCAATGAGCTCTTCAAAAAACTTGTTGATAACTATCTTGCACCTCTGAACATTACTGTTTCGTCCGCAAAATCTCTCAAGCAAATACTTTCCGTATATGTACATGGCCTGGTTTGGCGTCCGGTTCATGCCACACAACTCACCAACATTTGGACAAGGACTGCCCATGACCTGATCAAAATAATGCGTGATTCGCATACTCATGAGTGTTCAGATGGATCTTGTCAGTATAATGATGGATCGAGTGTTTGTGAAGCAGCACTTAGTGATCACCTTGAGCCCGAGTCGACTCAGGGTTCAAGCGCTGATCAACAGGCGAGGCGACAGGATGACGATTTATCCATAAGACCCGAATCATCAAATGAACAAACAAGCGAGGTAGTAGATAGCGCCTACTGTAAAGACTTACACACACCAACCAGCTCAGAGTCAACGGATAGCGACAAAATAATTTCCACAATAACAAATGAGACACAGGCAGCGATCGACTGTGTTTCTTACATAGTGGCCTCAACAAAGCCACGAGAAATCTTCCCTGGTAGAAACGTTGAAGACATTAGACACATGGTACGATGGGGGATAGAACAAATGACTTACCGCGATGCGTTCGTAGACTGCAAGGGCACTATTCTTCACTATTTTCTTGAACTTGACGAACTGCCAATTTCTTTGACGCAGGATTATGTTGAGGGGGCAGCAAGTGGCAGTGTTGGATCACGATCGACAACTGCTATGCAAAGAGTTTGGACCAGGAACGACTTTTCGAACGACTTTTCGAGTGATATCGATATGCCCCCAAGGATTCGATTGGCAATGGGCGATATCAAAAGGAACGATTCTCAGAGTCACATTATTATACCTGAAGAAGAGGAACCAATTGCTGATTCCGGGTTAGAGGATATACTGAGGCTCAGTTGGCCCTACCAACGGTTGAAAGGACGCCCATCGTGGGCTGGCTCACTTAATGATCTGTATAGCGGGTCACATATCGACAGAGAAGAGGAATCGAATTATGAAATGCAGTGGGATGATGTGCTGTGGAACACTGAGCTATGGCTAGGATTAAAGGAAACGCCGTCCCTCCATGTCTTACGTGGCAGTCTATACAGTGGCTCAAAGAACAGCGAAGCGGAGGAATCGGGGGTTGAAATAGATTGGGACGATGTGCCGGGGCACAGTATACCCCAGCACCGGGCAAGAAGACTGCTGAGAGATCAAGCGAACGAGAACAATTTGTATAGTAGGTCAGATACTTCTTGAGTTCAATCTTGGAATTTGATCGATGTATAAGATTTCCCACGTCTAATACTGATTCCATCCCTCGCTGTCTAGTTAAAAGTCGTCATGATACGAATAATTGACCAAGATGCTCAGGTTACACTTATCCGTCACGTTGCCTAACTTCGCCGGCTACTTTATCTCAGAATAGGTAGGTATTAGAAAAATCTATAGCACCCAGGCAGCAGCAATACTCCAGTGTAAATTATGCAGTCCATTGGGCTTACAATAGCTATAAGCAGATACAACTAGATACTAGGCTCAATAATGAAGAAAGATAAAAAAGAACACTTATAATAAGATTGACTGAATAGCAATAGTTAATGTGCAAAGGAGATTATGTGATACTTATATATGACACCCAATGCTTACTGCTGCTATTTCAATTGGCATACAAATGTACTTTCATGCATGCATGCCCGAGATGACAAAATGAGGCCTTCAACCCCGCTCTCTACAGCCTGATTTTTAACGTGACTCTTTCAATAACAAACAACACCTCGCGGCAGCATCGTGTTTACGAAAGGCAAGGCAACAAGAAATTTACCTCTTTCCCTAACCCTTCAACCGCAAAACAAAATGTCCCGTTGGCACCACCCCTCCTGCGATACCCCATCGGTGTTTGTGCAGGCTGGCCTACCGTATTGTAAATCATGCGGTGAGAGCCCAGACATCAACGAGCTCGTCACAGAACAAGCCAATGTCAAACCGCCCTGGACAATACCGCGAGACGAGAAACCTGGGGAATTACGTCTGCGTTGGCCCGCGTCTGTTATCCGCAACTCCCCCGCCGAAGTTAGTACTGAAACTTCGACCACGACGACGAGTAAACAATTCAACGTCGAGAGCTCCATCCATGCACACCCTTCGTTGGCACACCCCATCTACACAAGGCGGCTCGACGATACCGAATTTCGAGCCTTGAGCATTTCTCCAGCAATAGACGAGGATTGCCCAATTCATGCTGTGCTTGGAGACTACCAGATCGATAGCTGTCCCGAGTACGAGACTGTTTCCTACTGTTGGGGTGGCGAAGACGGAGACGCTAGGCAGAATCGTCCTGTTTATGTCGGTGACTACTGGGATGTTCTTTTGCAGACTAAGAATTGCTGGTCAATGCTTCAGTATATCCGCCTTGAATCACATACTCGACTCATCTGGATTGACGCGATTTGCATTAACCAAAACGATAACCTCGAAAAAGAAACTCAGGTGCCTTTAATGGGTCGGATCTACTGGAGATGCTTGAGGGCTATCATATACTTGGGAGAAGACGTTGTGAAACCCAAAGGCCTTTTTCCTACAAAGGGAAGGTTATATCCCAAGCGATATGATTTTACAGAATTTGAAGATTTGATACCGAATTCGATCATGAGTAGAGAACAGATTTTTGAGCTTGAATACTTTCAGCGATTGTGGGTGATCCAAGAGGTCATACTGGCCCCCTTAGCTGTGATTCCAGCTCATGGATATGAATTCAGAGTCAGAGCCGGGACAAACCTCCCACCGTGGAAAACACGCTCAGATGATATCAGTCATCCATGGATGGACTATGCCTGTACAGGATCTGTGTCTGAGAGTCTTTCATATTTATTACAACAGACCCGGTCTTCTGTAGCTACAGACCCTCGTGATAAAGTCTATGGCATACTTGGCCTCGGACTTCAAGTTGAAGGGTTCAAGCCCGATTATTCGATATCACGACTTCACACGTATATCGGAACCATCCTTCACCTTGTTGTTGTTGAACAATGCGTCGAGATCCTTACTGTAGTTAGTGACCATCAATCGGGCTCAAATTTCCCATCATGGCTCCCAGATTGGAGTCTAGAGGAGATGGGAAAACGGCTTTTGTCCGTTTCTCAAACCACTCGAAATATCTCAGAATGTATACCATCTGAGAGAGACAACACAACTTTTGGCAACCAAATTAACTACCTCGACAACGATTACTTTACTCTGTTGAATTCGGTTGATGACACAGTCCCGCCAAAACCAGGCTTCACAGCATCAGAGCTATGGGCTATCGAAAGGCCGTCTATAGATCCAACAACTCTCAAGCTAACTTTGCCTCTAATACATGTTTGCAAGTTTTCATCAGCGCTTGTAAAAGTTGGTCGGATCAAGAATTCGAAGTCTCGTTTTAATGAGCATTGTCATGTCTTTTCAATCGAGGCAGCTGGTTACAAGCTAGTTGTATGTATTCCAGACACTGCGGATGACATTTCTGTTGAAGCTGGAGATAATGAACTGTTTCTTCTCCAAAAGACACAACACGTTAATTTTGTTCTCTTCATGAGGCGCCTATCAGTGGATGGAGAGTATCGCATGCTGCGGTGTACTATTTGTTACGACTTGTTTCTTTCAAACCGGTCTTCTGGAGCTCCCGTGGAGAATCGCCTCGCAAAGCTCAGTGGTCGAACCCGTCGCTCCAACACTGGATCTTCAATTCTTGATGAAACAGTCACGAGAGTCCAGTATAGAATTGGCGCAAGGTTCAAACAGAAGAGTAACCAGAATAATGTCGAGCGCCATATCTTGAACTTGTTTAAGCAGGTGGTTTACGAGTCAGAAACATCATTACTGGATTCTTACGTGTCTTTTCTATTGTCATTTCATCGCTATGGTGTGGCATGGAGTGAGCCGGGTATGGCTTATATGGAACTCAGACCTAGCCAATTGATAAGCAGCTGTAAGTTTCTGGGCCTTATACCACATGAATTTGAAATCGAGGTCTTTGTCCCCTCTAAAACCGCTGTTGACGGTTCCGGGGTATGGAAGATGGGTTATCTTTCGGACAGTTGGATAAGAGAGGCAACTGGATATAAGGGTCATCTCAGTAACATTATGAGATTCAGAGTTTGTGCAGACAAACTACGCGGGTATCTCAGATGGAGTCATTACGTTCCAGATCATTTCTTGGAGTGGAACTGCAACCGGATTTTGCAAAACGCAGAATCAATATTAACTTCTACAGGTCCTTGGAATACTCCTGACGCTTTTTGTTATTACCCATGGCCGGAATCATTTTTTAAAGAGGGTCAGATCCCGGGTAGGATCTGTCAAGTAACTATCGTTTAGCAAAGAAGAATATTGAGATTGGTGGTCGTTGTAGCTGAGACTTATGCTGTAATAAATTTTAAAAAGCAATATTGTCCTTAAATATATTCAAGTGTTAAAGAACTGTTCGCTAGGAAGCTGTACAAGAACTAATGATACTCTGTCGCATAGTTCATGCCTTTATTCCCAGTACTTATATCAAGCGCTTTTGCAGCCTATAGTACATGTGAAATATTAATAGCCCCTAATCGATGGTCTTAATCAGCTGGTTGGAGAAGGGTTGTTCCGTTTAAGCCAGTCGCGCAGTGGAACCAATATCGTACCAGGGCTACCACTCCCAGCGGGGTAGTTGTTGCTACTACCATCCAGGATCATTATTAACCCACTTGGAAGAGGCTTCATCTTCTTCATGTTGAATAATATGTTCCCGGATTATGTTCCGTTCTGAGGGAGTAGTTAGTTGATGATCGAGAAATCTGGTTCTGCCACGTTTTGATCTTCGAATAAAACGCCCACTTCTATAAGCCATTACTTTTGATAGGCTGATTCGGCGTAATACCAATGCAATATCACGAGTGATATAAACATATATATGCTCGTTCTTCATGGGAACTCGCAAGTGTTTATACAAGCCGGCCTTTGCCGTCAAATATTAGTATATATCTAGTTAATGCCTTAGTCCATAATCTGATCTGACCCTACTTAAGCCTGAGTTTTAAAATGCTAGAAACAAACATATAGTTACCTAGCCGTTATTCCACTACCCTACCAGTCTAAGCTAGGTGATAAAGAGGAAAACATATCAATTGCCTCAGCCCTCCAAATGTCTTGTTGCAGTGAGACTCCATTCTCAGCGCTAAAAACCAGGTTTCTTGGATTCTCCCGCGAGTATACTGGCCAGTTGACTTTCAAATCAGACACTGCTTGACATTAGCCGGCTTCCTTTGAAAACAGGCGCTTTCTCCAAAGCACTCAATTGTAGGGTTGATCAACTATGACAGGGAACACTTACAATAGTGAAAGTTGGGTGATCCTGTAACCACGAAGCTGATCCACATACGACTCATGATTTCAGCTAGCTTTAAATACTTCTGCCTCGTTTTGGGATCAGAAGGAAAAGGGTCGGTATCCCAACCAACGGCTTTGGTATTAGCAAAGGTAAATGGGATTTCTTGAAAGTGAGCTACGCCGAGTGTTTCAGGGTCCAGGTTAGCAGGCGGAGTATCAAAGAAATAACTATAGCTTGGCGTGCAGTAATCAGCCCACTTCTGGTTGGCGAATCGTCGGCCAGCCGTAAAGAGAGCGTCTCCAAGCCAGAGACATGTCTTTCCATACTGGGATCCTAGCTGTGGGCCTGGATTAGACAGAATTGACCCTAAGCTTGCAGGAGAGGGCCTATCGATTTCCATCTGATACAACGTGGACCAATTGGCCAAGGCTGCTTCTTCCACGGGTCGCCCAAGAATTCCCTTGACGAACGCCAAAAACTCATCATCAGAGTTTACTGTTGAACCAAATAGCTGCATAAAAGACGTGCCTTCATTTCGGTTGGACCCAGTCAGTAGAGGAACCTTGACGAACGATCCCGACTCGAGAAGACGTGAGCTAGTTGACGTAAAAACCTCACCGTCGACGACCCAGGCCGTAGGAAGCATCTGACTGACTCTTCTCAGCGCCTCTCCGGGAACAGTACGCAGACATGATAGCTGATCTTTCGCCTCAGTACAGCCCGTTTCCTCTAGTACTTTATTCGAGTAGGCCTCCGTCTCAGTTGCGTTGCGATATGGAGACGATGATAGAGGACTTCCGCTTTGCGCAATAGCACCGCTGAAAAGCCCCTCATCCCGACCTCCATAAGCGATGAGATGCTGACCGACGGAAGAAGCTCCTGCAGATTCCCCGGCAATAGTGACTCGCGAAGCATTGCCGCCGAAATCAGCGATGTTTTCCTGTACCCATCGAAGCGCCTGGCGTTGGTCGTGGATAAAGACATTCGGTGGCCCGGCCTTTGCTGTAGCCGGCCCGTTCATCATACCAAAAACGCCTAGGCGGTAATTAAAGCTGACAAAGATGATAGGCGTGCCTATCTGAACTGACGTCTCGACTAAATATGAGGCATTGTATCTGGGATCCCCTGCGCTACCCTCAACCCAGCCGCCGCCGTGGATCCAGGCAAAGACCGGTAGCTTGCGAGACTTGTTGATGCCAGATGGACGAATGATGTTAATGTGGAGGCAATCCTCGCTCATGGGTGCAGACGTATTCTGACTGAACCCTACGAGTTTAGCAGAGTTGCCTAAACAGAACGGTCCATATGACTTGGCAGATTTGATCCCCTTCCAAGGCTTCGGTGGCTGAGGCAAGCTGAATCGAAGATTTCCGGTCGGGCATGCTGCGAACGGGACGCCGAGGAATGCGTCTTGATGTCGGACTGAGTCGTATGAGCCTGCTAATGTTCCATTTCTAATTTTGACAATGGGAGTGGAACTGTGTGTTGTTGGAGTAGCCCAAGAAAGTGTTGCGAGGAAAGGAAGAGCACAAAGCATGTGTAAAATGATCTTGAGAGCATAATACATTTTAGCAGTATTTAAACTGGTTAAAGTATATAGAGGTAGATACCCGAGAGTGACGAATTGAGGACCTTGACGTTAAGGAATCGTGCAGCATTTATATAATTACGGCGAGCTCAACTATGAAGTGATAAAAGCGGCAGAAGACAACGTACAACGGAAAAGCCTTACAAATCAGCCTCGATATGTAAAAATATGCGGTGGATCAATCAGGTCATGGGCATGCTGAGGGAGAAATTGTCAAGGACTCATCATCACGTATTGAATACGCTAAGGCGTCGATCTCGCTACATAAATTACAATCCTGATTAGTGGAAACTCCCCCTTGGACTGGAGAAAAAGACATGATGTGACCCCACGCAACTTCTAGTCTCGAGCGACACAAACTCTCCTCACACAAGCTTCTTGTTAATCTCTTCCTTCGGGTCAGAATACTTGTGGTGAATCCTACCAGTATCATTTGACCTATGCAAGGAACAGCTTCTATCAGGACAGTATTATGAACAAGTGAGGCGTGGACGCATGTAGAAGTGTATTCTCTTGCCCTTTTTGATAGAAAGAAAAACAAATTATAACATGGTCTATACCACCGTTGCTGTACTCATTCAGCCGGCAGCCAGCCGACTTGCTCCATAGGCCAGCTCAGCCAGAAACGTTTCGAAAGTGGCATGCAAGCGTAAATTTCTGACATGAGATGTGTAGGCCAATCATTTACCATCCAAGCACACTCTAACCCCTTGATCAACACCACAAAGTATGAGAAGATTAGCAGCGCCACTGGGTCCGTGGCCTGTACCAGTTCCAGGTAATCATCTGAGACACGATGTAACCAGCTGAAAATCGTGTAAGCCGAGGCTTGGGCTGGTTTTTTATGCACCATAATGTAGCACCTACGTAGAAGCGTGAGAGCTTCTACCAGGCTCTCGCATCGCTCGTCATCCTTCGTGACGTTGATATCTATGAAAGATGCTAAAGCCTCTAGAGCTTCTTGGACAGATGGATCGAGGGCTCTGACTGGGTCTTTATTCAACTCTGAGCCAGAGAGCGGGATTATTGGGCTTAGCTCCTCGTTCTGGGCTCTTGCGAAGTCACATGCTTGCTCGATTGACCGAAGTCCACAAAATAGTGTGAGCCAATGCGATGGGCCATTCTGATTGAATATAAGCAACTCTCCTGGGCATGGGCCGAGGGCAAATGTATGCAAGCAAGTTATTGTTGCAAAGAGATAGAGTGCGGCACAATTTGACTCAGTGACGCGTGAGAGAAGCGGTGAGGCAAGCCTCAGGGCCTCTTCCCAATGCACATTAGCCTTGTCCAACAGGCCGGTAGGCATGTCTCTCTCACGCTGGTAGTTCATGTGACGTAGGTGCAACGCGCCTAGAGTAATGACTGCATGGAGAAGAAACTGGTGTTTAAAAGACATCTTCGGGACTGTAACGCTCCAGAAGTATTGGACTGGTTGCTCGTTGCTGAAACTCTTAGATGTGACGAGGCAAAAATGATGAAACAACTCAAAATCCCCCACATCTAGATTGGTTGCAGAGCATCTGACAGATGCTGCCACACATGCCGTCGAAGCTGGGCTGGAAGCAGGGCTGTGGTTTGTGTCAAGGCTGCACACCAGCGATCGCCTGACGCAGTTGGTGCAAGCTGGCTTTTGCTCATCGCACTGGAGGTTTGGACCAAAGAATTAGCTTGAATTATTTTGGAAGGCAGGTCGACTAGACTGCCGGGTTAGGCGTTGGTTACCTTGATCCTCCTTTTTTTGCAGAATGTGCATCCATGACGTGACTTTCTATGGGCTTTTCGGTGGACGACTTTACCACCTTGGTCGGTAGGTGTGGTATCCTCATTCATGGGACTGAGAGCAGCGTGGAACAACTACAGGCTGTAGGTAGAGACAGACGTATCAAGGAAGAAGTAAGAGGGCTATACGAAGAATACGCTGTTCTTGGGTCCAATGCCTAGAATAAGTAATATTAGAATTAAGTTTGGGCTAAGGATGCCGCAAAATTAGACTAAGATAACTTAACCTTAAGCCAATCAAATAACGCTATCAGAGTTCAGAACCTATTAGAATCCACTATAATTTAGCGAATACGCTGTTCTTAGGTCCAATGCCTAGAATAAGTAATATTAGAATTAAGTTTAGGCTAAGGATGCCGTAAAATTGGACTAAGACAACTTAACCTTAAGCCAATCAAATGACGCTATCAGAGTTCAGAACCCGTTAGAACCTACTACAATTTGGCGAATACGCTGTTCTTGGGTCCAATGCCTAGAATAAGTAATATTAGAATTAAGTTTAGGCTAAGGATGCCGCAAAATTAGACTAAGATAACTTGACCTTAAGCCAATCAAATGACGCTGTCAGAGTTCAGAACCCGTTAGAACCTACTACAATTTGGCGAATACGCTGTTATACGCCTTATACCCGCAATATGCACCTAAGACTGTCCGTGCATGGTAGGTAGGAAACCAGATCGGCGAGTCCACACCTAGACTACCTATCTATATATATCTGCCGAATAAGCGTTCCCTCTTTTTAGTATAGCTCAGTGGTCCTCACAGCTGCTTATAGAGCCCTTACGGGGGACTAAGCTTTAAAAAGGGCTATAGCACAATTTGCCTTAACTGTGGCATATATAAGGGCCTGAAGAGGGATAAGAAGCTTGATAAATCAGGCATTGCGCCTATAGCTTTAATGAAGTTAAGACTATGCTAAGTAAGCAAGAAGCTGCAATATTTTGCTATGTATTTCTCTTACCAACTTGGATTGGCTCCTACTGATGGTGCCTAAGCCGCTGAGCGCCTTAATTGCAACCCTCAAAGATCTAAGATAACACATCTCTCAGAACTGATAGCCATATCACTAACCTCGGTATATCGAACTATAGATTTTGGCATCCATTCTTAACCTTGTAGTTCAACCTCGTTTCCAAGTAGACGCCCTACCTCTTCAGCGATGGCCATGACCCTCTCCTCAGTAAGTCGTCGTCCGATAATCTGAACTGCCACTGGCGCACCGTGATATGCACTCGGATCATCTATAAGGATGTCAGCTTTGAAAAACAAGAACAGTATTGTATTCTTACATTCTGCCTGTACCATCCGGTCCATTTCGTTAAGTGGCTTGAACTCATGATTGGGCTTATCGATATTTTTGTCGACAAATGTAACGGGTACTACGACGCTAGTAAAGTCGAGTACGTTTATAGCAGTAGAATATCCGTAGTATTTGAACTGGTCATGTCGGATGGCGGCTGTAGGAGTGATAGGAGCAATGACAGCATCAAACTCCTGACCAAGTTTCTCTTCGACCTCTCGGATCCTGGCTAGGTAATTCGACTGGTAATTCCACTTCTCAAGCTGGATATCCCAAAGCTCGTTGAGAGTTAACTTGGGTAGGTTCGGCTTGACAAGATCCGCAATGTTAGGAATTGCAGGCTCCCCAGAACTATCGAGAACTGAAAATATATCCTAGCGACAATAAGTAACAGTCATAATTGAGTAGGTATATCATAGTCTTACAGTCCCACCATCCGAGGCATAGATGCGGTTAGCCAGATCAACAGCATATGGATGGCGGTAAGGTTCCCAAGGTACAACGGTATGCCCAGCCTCGCCGAGTTTGTCAACAACCTTCTGCACAGCCCTTAGGACCGGGGGATGAGGCAGAACCTATTAATGTAAGAGAGACATTTCAAAGGTACAATCAAGGATGACTCACATTTCCATCACAGGAATAGTAGCCCAGATTCAACCCACGAGAGGAAATCTTTTCCTTGATAGCATTCTCTTCATCATATCTCCATGGCATTGGGATGACTTTGGAATCATAGTTCCATGGCTTTTGGCTGAGGATGGACGTCACAAAGAGTCTCATATCAGCAATAGAGTGACAGATCGGTCCGCAAACGCTATGGATGGTCTCTTGGCCTTCCATGCTGTTAGCCATCTTGGCGTATGGGAGTCTTCCATGGCTAGGCCGAAGACCGTAGAGGAAGTTGAAGGCGGCTGGAACGCGAATAGAGCCGCCTTTAACTTGATTAGCATGATCTCCCTAAAGGGGTCGGCAAACCCGGCTTACCAATGTCGGTGCCGACACCGATTACACTGCCACGGAACGCGACAATAGCACCCTCACCACCGGAACTTCCTCCACACGACCAATTCTTGCTTCGTGGGTTCGTGGTGCGGCCAAATATGTTGTTGATAGTCTCGCACACCATCAAGCTCTGAGGGACGGAGGTTTTTACATAGAGAACCGCGCCAGCACCGAGGAGCATGGTGGTGAGCACAGAGTCCTCGGTATCCTTCTTGCCGATCCAAGAAACATAACCCATGGTAGTTTCAAGTCCCTGTGATGGTTAACTGATATTCCAAGCTCCTCATCGTTAGGCAGACTTATAACTATCGATAAGATAGATCTGGGGAGTACTTATGACGACCTTTGTTTTGAAAGAACGTACCTTGATGCGAACTTGGTCTTTCACTGAGATAGGCAGTCCATGCAATGGCCCAATAGGTTTCTTATGTTCGGCAAGATAGTCATCTAGATACTTTGCTCTGGCCAGTGCCAGCTCTGGAAAGAACTCATGGCAGCAGTTCGTCTGCAGGATGTCAGCAATCACCCATAGCGGAGACAAGGAACGATCGGCTTACCAACTGCTGAGCCAAGGCAGCTCTCTTACAGAAAGCAGTGGTGACAGCAACCGAGGACAGCTTTCCAGAAGCTAGATCCTGAACTAGTCTAGTGGCCGGTGATGTAGTGATGTAGTGCTCTTCTAACTTTAGCATTCCACTCCTTCCGGGGAATGACATAACCGAGTCGTCAGTGGGAAGAGTCTTGATGCGCCATTCTGGAGGGATGGACGCCTCAAGCTGACTCTTCTTCTCTGCTGCCCGAGTTTTCCAGTCCATGTTGGAGTTGTAGATGTTCCGAAAGTAGGTAGATAGATACGACTACACCAAGGTTTACTGATAATGAGGGCAGGAGATTGATTAATAAAGTGGCTGATACCGAACGTGTGGAGTTTACCCCGCAACCGACCGGTTCGTCCTCAGTCAAGGAAAATGACTGATCTCTTGTGCACTGTCTCTTCCGATGTTCAGCCAGAGGTCCCGAGCTGGCCGATCTTGTTTGATTATTTATAATACTGCTTGGCGCCTGGCCCCTACGTACAGATACCAATAGTGTAATCATTACTTTAACTCGCCATTGCACTGCTTAGAGTTCATATGGGGGCTAGCGAATAAGGCTCGTAATGTGGGGGGTAGGTGGACGGCACTCTCTACCCGGCCGCCGATAACAGGAATCCCCGAGAATTTCGGCTGCGTTACGTCCTAAGGATTATTCAACAATTCACGAGATGAAGTTTGAGTTTGAAGATTTATTTGGGAAACTAAGGAAACAGTAGCCTACACGGCATACCTTCGTTCTATTGTTCTTGCGATAGCTGTAAGCGGATAAGGCTAATAAGTAGACTAAAGACTAAGCCAGCCGAACCTCAATGTTAATCTTATATGAAGTCCCCGAACCTCCAGAACATTTACTTGAAAAATCATATCCAGGCTGGACCAGTATCAATCGTGAAATACATGTCCAGAATTCCGCAATCTGGTTCGATCCCCACAAACACTGAAGTCCTAAAGGATATTCAGTAGCCGGGACAATCTTGCAAACCAGAGGAGGCGTCGCACTATTTACTGACTCACTCGACAAGACACGAACACTGCCATACTGGTTTGAACCATTGTAAATGTAGTAGGCTGTCTCTCCCGCAGAACTTCCAGGCCCGTTGTCGGCGACGAGCTCTCCTGTATGCGTATTCAGGACGAATCGTTGGTCAGAGCCAACATCAGCGGTAAAGTCGACAAAATAGTTTTTTAAGGAACCTTGCTGTGACTCAAGATTGACGAAACCGACGCCGCCGAGGGGGGCGAGATTGGGGTCACCGCTATCGTGTGCAATAAGATAGACTGTCTGAACCGGATCGATTTCCTTGGTTACAGTGCTCGTCTGGTAGACAGTTTGGGTAGCAACGAAATTATCTTCTGTGGCAGTTTCAACGATACGGGTGATGTGTTCGGTGGTGTATGTTTGGAGGACCGTCTCCGTCTTGACTGTCTTGGTTGCATAGGCAGTTTCGATAGTTGTCTTGATCGTTGATCGCCGAGGAATCTTGACGAGATGAATGACGGAAACGACGGTGGCTCGAGGAAGGGTAACAACTTTGCTGGTGACACCGACGCGGGAGCAAGCTGATGAGTATTTTGGAGAGTCGGTGCACCCCTTGCTAGCATAGGAAGGGATAGCAGGAGCGTTGGCAGCTCGCTTAAATGGCGGAGAGACATCTTGAGCTGCAGTTGTAATTATCTTTGTAGTCTGTTGGGTGACAATTTTTGTACGATCATTGACTTGAGTTGTAGTCGCATCGACAACGACAGTTTGGATGACTGAGTTGGTAGTAGTGGCAGTAGCGAATTTTGTGCTGGTTCCTGTGACGGACTTTTTTACTGTCGGGATGCTTGTCGTTGTCACGGTCCTATAAATAGTTCTACTGATTGTTAACCAGAGTTTTTTAGTTGCATTGTTTCAAGGGTCCTTACGCCTTCTTGGGTGTCACAGTTGTATACAGAAACGCCTTGCAGTCAGATACGTAGACCTTGCTGCTAACTCCAGTAACGGATGTCAGACAAGAGTCAGAGGGGACAGCGATACCCTCGACGCCAGCCAGCAACATGCCTAATGGCGCGAAATAGTTAAAAGTTCTCATTCCTAAGCGGGGCAGAAAGTGGGAGTGAATAAGAGAGGTATTTGGAAGTAGGGGCAGAGCGAGTAATTAAATAGTATAGCTCTTGGCGGGATTGCCGGCCACTTGCACTAATAGCTGTTCCAGACTCTTTCTCTATTAAAATCGCATTGCCCTCCTGACTTGCATATGGGGAAAGCACTTGAATCGGTTAAAATTCAGGGTCCAGACCATATACAACAAAGCTATCGTTATGTTTCTTTGGAACTATTGAAATAGTCTTAGCACTATTTAAAGCTAGGACTCGTGCTGATTGATGCATCCAGGCAATAGTACCTGATACCCTCTATAGCTTCGTGTCTAGATGCGAAGTCGATTTATTTCCATTCTGTTTGTGTACGTCTTGTAATTGCGGTCATTATTAAAACCGCCGCTCCAATCCTCCATCGACAGCACTGTTCAGAGGTTGCTTTACTCAACGCTCTCTCTAAAAACAGCCACGCTGTATTGTTTCAACGGACATTCTATGGAAAGATCATCAAACTCTATCGATACCTCCCGCTAGACTATTTCCTCAAGTATGATTTAATTGTCATTGGCTTGAAGGACACTGAGTGGACCAACCCAGTACTCGTTCTCGGTTTCAATGCCTTATGAGTTGCAAGGCCAAAGTGTATGAGAATCATTGCAATCATCGTTTGAAAGCTAAACTTGGTATATTCTTTATGATTAACGCCGAGAAAATAGGCAGTTGACCCAGGAGTTGTCCGGAATTTCTAAGCAAGTAACCGCGTTATCGATAGCGCGTTGAGCATCGGGGTCTCACGTGTGCCATCACGTGCTCACACAGTCATTTCAACTTAGTAGATAGAAGCTATGTCATGAATTCCGTAGTTCTGTCTCACTAATGACATATGGACAAGAACGTTCTCCTGAGTACTTTATTATTTATCTTGCATTCGCCTTTACGGAAAAATATAGTCCATCCAGTAATCCACCTGACCATCTCATAATGTAGAGGCAATGATCAACAAATGTTTCAGGTGATGGAGCAAAATCCACAATGTCATGAAATTGGCGCAAGCTTTCGCTTACGGAACGAAAAAGGCCGTTCCCGTTCGGGGAGAAAAGCTTGTTTTCTCATCTCTCATAAAGCTTGGCATCATATGAAAGTCCGTAGTTTCTTAGTGCTCTTCCGGAATCTCTTGGTTGTGGTTTGCGTCAGGAAACTATTGAATTTAAACATCGAATTAATACACTATAATTTATGACAGCTCAACAAACGCTAATAAGGTACAGTATTAGCCATTCGCGGCATAGACAACCTGAATGATACCAGTGATTGACTGTATCAATCCAAACAAGATAGTTAAAAATACAGCAGTAATCAACGCCCACCTTGTCCACCAAAGACTCAGGTCGCGATCATCGTACCAGATTCGTTTGATACCCATATTGGGTTGGTTCTTGGAGGCTTCAAGTACCCATGCCAGTCGCTGGTTCCATACTGGATAGGCTGTGTAGAGGCGAGAGACTGTTGGGTTATTTGGGCTGGGTAGAGACCTTTGCCAAATTTCAATCTTCCCATTCTTGTTTTTAAACCATGAAATATAGTCGATGTACCCATAGCCATGAGGGGGCTTAGGGAAGAACAAATGTGACGTTGCCAGTGTTTCGTCTATGAATTCTTCTGTAAAGAACTTGGAAGTACTTGATATCGTCAGCTCCTCCAATATACCAACGTTAAAACCCATAGATGAACCTACAACTCTTGCGCATTCTTGACATGCTTAAGAGCTCCAACATTGCTGAAAAGGTATAACGTATTATCTCGGACTGTAAGATGGTCGGTAATATAATGGGTCCAATCAATCCTCAACCCTGCCTTTCTCTCTAGATCGATGGCATTGAACCATGACGGAAATCCATCTATCGGGTTCCAGTATCCTAGAGATGGTGATGTCTGTATCGTATCAACAACCGACTTTAGACTCTCATTATCAGATATGTGCAGCATATACGACTGATCATTGCTGGACCCATTGGATTGCTTGACTTTGATCATGAGCAATACCCTGACGACAAACATGATCGCAGGGGAGATGGCCTCATCTGGTAAGGCCGCCGCTGTGAGTCGGTTTGCCACTATTTGACGTAGCTCGGCCAAATTAGTAGAGTCATTTTGCAAGATGGTGTCTCGTATGGTGAGGACATGATCGAATTCCAGACTGGATAGACCGGTGCGTTTGGTGTCTAACAGTGCTCTGACCTCATACTTTAAAAGCTCAAAATAAGCGGAAAACGCCTCAATATGTGCATCAAGTGGGCGGAGCCACATCTTCTCAACAAAAGTTTCCTTTTCTTTGTCATGGTTTTTGGATGGGTGATCAAGAAATATGCTGACGTCAAAAGTGTCGGACATTGTGAATGGTTGCAGTGAAAGAATCCCTTCAGGGAGGCACAGCCTTGTAAAGACGATGTTCGTTAGCTGATACTTGGGGGCCAAAACCGACAGCCTCACTTTCAACGGAAGCGATGTTGTGGTTGGATAGAAAACTGGGATAAAGAGAGGGGTAAGTAACTACATGGTGTCAGATCATCTTCAAGTTGAAAGATAGTTGATGAAAAGTGAGACTTTTTTGCTCGAAATATTTAGGACTTCTGCAACCTTTTGAATATACGAGAATTCCAATACAATATTGTCATTCTTGTGCTATTTCATTAATCACCATGACTTCCATTTTCGCTTCTGTGAACTGGAAGGGATGCTTTGGAAAATATACGTCCCCTTATTCCCTCTACAGGTACAAAGAGTGCTCTACCCCAAAGGACTACATTGGACAACATAACATCCAAGCTTTCAAGCTTAGCTACGATCGAGAATCGAATACAACAAGCCTGCAACACAAGCAGGAGACTCGAGATGGCACAGCCTTAGACTTCTCTAACACGGCCATTCCGCCCGAAGAGGCGGAAGTTGACACAACGATTGGCTGGTATTTTGATCAACATGGTCTGGCTAACTTTTACTGGGGTGATCTCAAATCAGGTACAGAGAATGAGGTTGAACGTAAGCTGGAGAAAAAAGAGAAGTTCCGATGGATAAGGGAAAAGGAAGGCCATCTTTTCGGAATCAATCGACTCTGGGTTATACGGGGATACTTTATCGGGCCTAATGAGAACAAGGCTCCGCCGTGTATCACAGTTCTTTGTGCCTATGAAGACGTGGCGCGGTTTTTGGTTGACCGTATCCACGACAAACTCCATCTTCATGAAGGCTGGGTAGCGACCAGACTACCTGGAGTCGAAGTGTTAACATTTGGCTCTAATCCTGGAAGTGATTATGAGTCAGACAGCTCGGATTACGTTGATAAGTCAGTCGTTTTCGCTGAAGATCCCTTTGGTGAAACTATGGTTGAAGCGGAGAATCATCTGATAAGGATTGAGATCGATTCCCCAGACAACCACACCATGCCAACCATGACAGATGGACATGTCTCTTCCTGGGCACTGAAACGTCATCGATGTGGCATTACCGTCGAAATTGTCAGAGGAACAGAAGTAATTGCAAAAGCGACCATTGGCGGTCTCATCACAATTGGAGGTGAAATATATGGCTTGACAGTTGGTCATCTTTTCTCGCCATCAGCAACACGGGATGCTGGAGAACTGCAGAGTCTATCTCCTGAGACAATCTCCAATATGAATGCATGGCAGGAAGGGCGAGCTTGTGGTATGGAATTCGATTGGGCGCTAGTGAAAATACCAAGCCTCCAGAATCAAGATGTCGAGTCTTGGATGGACGTTAACTTGGTCCAGACGGTGAGCGGTGAATTTCGTCCCGTTTTTATCGCCTTGGAGGAGCCACCTCTATTTATTCACGTGGTAATAGCCACTCCTGGATCGACACGTTGTCTCCGAGGTGTCCTGGTTGGCCCTGGCGCTTTTGTCAACATCCCAGGATCACCGATTCCCTACGCCACCTGGGTCTGTAGAATGGAATTGCCCTGGCTGATACAGCCAGGAGATAGTGGGTCTTGGGCTTTTGATGCTCAGAACGGTATGATGCTTGGAGTGTTAGTGGCTGGTTGCCCTGAATTACAAGAAGCATACATCATTCCCGCCCACGAAATCGTCGAGGACATAGAGCGACATTATTCAGACAACTCAGGTGACCCCAAGATGTCTGTCCATCTTCCAAATTGCCTTTCTCGCAGCCTACAACGCCAGATTTATGAATATGTATCTATTGTGAAGAGTGCCGAGAACCTCGTCTCGCTGAGAGACTTGGAGCAACTTGACAGCCGCATAAGGAGATGGTGGACTGGCAATAACGACAAATTTGCGTATGTTCCATCATCGTCAGATCACTCGGACTGTCGAACGTCACCATGGAGATCAGCTCTATCAGTCCTACAGTACGACAAATTGGAGAATAAACGGAAACCTGGTTATACAAAATCAAATTCCAACGACTATCGATTTTTCGTCAGAACTGCCATTCGTCGATCGCCATTACAATGTTACAACTTGATGAACGAAAAATTTGCGGCTCATCGACACCCATACGATATTGTTATGTTACCACGTATGTGGCGTTGTTTGATGTTGGGCCTCAGTAACTACTCGAGTAACGATAGCGGTATCCCTCGGACAACAAAATCTGCCTATGAACGCATTATTAAAGAAGAAGTCAGGTTGATGACATATAGTTCATCAAGCGACTATCCCAGATTTCGATCCTCGTGGGAAAAAAACTTGATTACATACAGCCCTGGTAGACGCAGCGGCCTCTTTCCATGGTACAAGCATGCTTTTGCATCTACATTGCGTGTTTTTGAACTTACATATAGTCTCAACACTTCTCGGAAATTGTACCCTTTGTCACGAGACTATTTATCAAGTAACAAAGCTTTACGAGACACTGGCTGGCCCCCATGGGATCGACTTGCTCCTAGAACAGTTCTTGACAGACTAAGCGACGATCTGTGGAACCTGATTCATATCCAACGCATTGGTGTTGCAATAAGTTTACCAGAAACAAAGAATATGTTGGGTAAGTTTGAGTTTGTTGGAATGCTTCATGAGATAGCCCTTAACGCATGGATAACAGGTTCACCCTTGGCATCTAAGAATTTGGACAACGACATGGTGCTCTTCTCTGCCAAGATAATAGACATGGACAATAAGTTCTTGGTTACTTTACCACAGCCCGTATCACGTCTCTGGAGGCTTCCATTCATTGTCACATACCGAAGCGTACCCGAAGAGGAGAATTTAAACCTACTGTTGACAACTCAGCATATCGACATTGGCGCTTTTCAACGGCGTCGGAAGCTAAATCTTCGGGATGAGCACTCTCGATTCTATTTGGAAGAACATAACCAGTACGTCGATGTTGTTATTTATGAAGGTCACATTGGGGATTATTGTTCTGCCTGGGAGAAGGATTCTCAAAGAGATTGGTGGACCATCCCGATGGTTAATCAACCGGAAGGAAATAAGTACCTGATGCCTCCATTTTCTGCTATTCTTGATTTACAGGGTTGATGTATCGATAATAATTACTATTGAATATTTGTTCGTAGATTCATTAGTTGTCCAACTAGAAACGCCAATTATGGACGAATTATTCACCAATCCCTTCATCACATGCTGTCACTCGTCACACTCCTACCGTAGAGCCTCCTCCCACCCCTTAATAAAATCCTTCCACGTGGAACGAAACGAGCTCACATTATCACATCAACTTTAACCTTTAGGAACAATTCAACCTCTAAAGATCCGCCAATCACATCACCGCAATTTGAAACTCTTAACGCCATGGGCGTCGTGCCGTTGGCGCGCTTGCATTTACAGGGATCATCTCAAACAGGCCCAGACCTTGTCCTTCTCCACCAGCCATGAGAGTTGCTTCTTTCAACCACAGAATCAAGAAACGGAAAAAAAGCATGATATCTAACCCTTGTATGACATACCTGGGCGGTAATTCTCCCGGAGGAGTACGTGTGACGACCAAATGTGGTTAACGCACCGGGATATTAAAGGTCTCCTGCATATGAGCCTCCCAATCGGTACTTGCTCGTCACATCATAGACTAGGATAGCAGAAACATATATATCACATACCACACCCATCATGTTGAGCCTCTTCAAGTCATCACTAACTTTGATCTTCATTTTACCACCGCAAGTACGGTGTTGTTTCTTCTTTCTACCGTTCGCGGTTTATTACATTCATTAAACGACCCTGGTGGTCTTCACATTCTCTATAAACACATTCTTTAACCGATCAAAATGCGTTTCACTCTCTCCTCTGCTGCAGCCCTTTTGGGTCTTGTTGCATCTTCCACCGCCCAGCGAACCACGGCCTACACCGACCCCAAGACAGGCATCGACTTCCAGCGTCTTGTCAACAAGGACTTTAGCGTCGGTATCGCTGTCCCCGAGACCCTGGGCACAGACCTGATCGCTCAGCTCGTTGTCCCCGTTGCGAAAGCAGGATGGGGAGGTATCTCTTTCCGAGGCGGTATGGTTAACAGTCTTCTCTTCGTCGCTTGGCCCAACGGAGAGGATATCGTCACCAGCTTCCGTTTGGCTGGCTCGTACGCCAACCCTGACACGTACACCGGCACTACTGTCAAGGCGACGCCTATTCCTGAGGGCACCTTCGTCAACAGTACTCATTTCTCCTACACCTTCCTCTGTGAGGGATGTGTTGTGGAAAAGGTTACTGGTCTCACTGGAGAGTCACCCGTTATTGGATGGGCTTACTCTACCGTTGCTGTCGACGCTCCTGCTGAGCCTGAGAGTGCCCTCTCTTACCACGGTGCTGGCTTCGGTCAGGGTGGTCTTGACATCAAGGCTGCTGCATCTGCCAAGTTTGCTGAATGGGCTGAGATGGCCAAGGAGACTACTCCTACACCTCCTGGTGGCGGTGGTGGTGGAAACGGTACCACCCCTGTTCCTGACACCCCTCCTACCACTTCCAACGCTACCTACGATGTGATCGTCGTCGGTGGTGGCCCAGCTGGTATCATCGCTGCTGAACGTCTCGCCGAGACAGGTGTCAGTGTTCTTCTCATCGAGCGTGGCCCCGCCAACACTGTCGCTCTCGGCAACACAGAGCAAGCCCTTCCCTGGAACAACACCCTCACTCCCTACGACATCCCCGCTCTCGGTAGCAGCATGGGTAGCATGTCTGGCACCAAGTTCTGCAGTGACACCGCTTCCACTGCCGGATGTCTCCTCGGAGGTTCCAGCTCCATCAACGGTCTCAACTTCATTCACCCTCCTGAGCGTGACTTCCAGCGCTGGCCTGCAGGCTGGAGCTGGGCTGATATGTCAGCTGCTGCTGAGCGTCTCTACGAGCGCAACCCTGGAACGACTTCTCCTTCTGACGATGGAGAGTACTACGATGACATGACTTTCCGCGTTCTCGAGGGTTACCTCAGTGCCAAGGGCTGGAAGGAGGTTGACTCTATTGAGCAGCCCAACGAGAAGCACGAGGTTTACTCCCGCTGCTCTTGGTCCATCAAGGATAACATGCGCGCTGGTCCTGCCCGTACTTACATGCCCTTTGCCAAGGCCC
Source organism: Fusarium sambucinum (assembly GCF_050947815.1). Lineage (NCBI taxonomy): Eukaryota > Fungi > Ascomycota > Sordariomycetes > Hypocreales > Nectriaceae > Fusarium > Fusarium sambucinum. The sequence continues at coordinate 750,461 of NC_139292.1, forward strand.
TTCCCAACTTTACCCTCAAGCTTGAGACAAAGGTCATCCAGCCTATTCGATCCGGCAGCATGATCACTGGTGTTCTTACTCAGGCCGCCGACGGTAGCAAGCAGATCATCAACGTCAAGGCTGGTGGCAAGGTTATTCTCGCCGCTGGTGCCATGTCCACTCCTCGTCTTCTCTGGAATGCTGGTATCGGCAAGTCTGATGCTCTTGCCATTGTCGAGGAGGGCGCTTCTCGAACTGGTGTCACTCTCCCTCCTGCTTCTGACTTTATTGATCTCCCCGTTGGTCACCACCTCCAGGACCACGCACAGGTCATGCTTCAGTTCAAGACCAAGAACAACTTTACCGCTTACAAGTTTAACGACATCGCTACCAAGCCCGTCCCCTCTGATCTGGACTTGTACATGCAAGGTTCCGGTCCCATCACTCAGGCTGCTCAGCGCATGCACCTCTGGACTTCCGCCGAGGGCGCCGATGGTCGCGTTCGTTACCTTCAAGGTACAGCTAGTGCCATGGCCGACGGTATCATCACTATCCGCACATTCTTGACTCACGGTACTTCTACCGTTGGAGAGCTTGGTATCGCTGCTGGTGGAAACACTCTTCTGAAGACAAAGCCCTGGTTGATCGACCAAGAGGATCGCAAGGCTATGGGAGACTTTGTCCAATACTGGCTGGACCTCGTCAGCAGCAGCAACTCTACCCTCTCTTACATCACCCCCGGTGCCACCGTTGATGACATCCTCGCAACCAAGATGATCAGCGGTGATCACTGGATGGGCAGCGCCAAGATGGGTGTTGACGATGGTCGCAAGTCCAACGGTAGCAGCGTCGTAGATCTCGACACCAAGGTCTACGGTACCGACAACCTCTTTGTTGTCGACGCAAGTCTGCACCCCGATCTCCCCACTGGAAACACTCAGTCCATCATCATGATTGCTGCTGAGCACGCTGCTGAGAAGATTGCTGCTCTCGAGGTTGTCGCTGGAGGTAGCAACTCTACCATTCCCGAGCCTATCTCGTCTGCTCCCACGCCTGTTCCCACCCCTTCAACAGGTACCAAGTCCAAGCGGGCTATCCGTCGTGCTGCTCGTAGGTCCATCGACTTTCGACGACGATCAGTTTACTGAGTTTAAATCTCTTGGCTGAGATTTGGAGATGAATATTTCTTGTGTATATTGTAGCCAGATAAGAATCTTTGGTAGCTGTAAATAAAATAGCAACATTATCGATCAATTGTCCAATCAATCGTTCCTTCTTTATCGCGTAAATGATGACGTTTCAGTAAGCTGTCGAGGTAGGAACGGGGAAGTGGATCCTTCCCTCCGTAAAGGCCCTGTAATTTAATGGGGGGGGCTTCTGAAAGTCTAATCGGTAAAGGCACTGTAATAATATCCTCCGTAGCGAGTCTTTGCAAAAATCAACGCCCCTCTTACATCTTACCGCGACTTTATCAGCATCAAAATACCCCAATTTTAACCCCAATTCGCCAGTCTTATTGGTCAGTTTACCTCGGTTTCGTGTTCGTCATCTTCGGGATCGGGCGGATTTATCTCTCCGTCAGTATCGTCGTCTAGTATTTTACTGCAGCTCATCCTCAATCATCGACATCCTCGGAACGAGTGCGAACTACCACAAACTGATACCTCACAATGACGGAGACGGACCAGAGGAAAAACACTCGCTTCGGGTACAAAAAGTCCCGAAATGGATGCGTTCGGTGTAAACAGCGGCGAGTCAAGGTATGTTAACAAACAATCCACCATGTTACACACGTCCGACTAATCATTCTATAGTGCGATGAAGAAGTCCCATGTACAGCTTGTATCAGGCACAAAGTCCCCTGCAGTCTTGAAATGACAGAAGCAGAGCAACAGAGGCTTGCGCCTGCTCACTCCAGTCCTGCCTCTGTACTATCGCCGGGCTCGTTATTATTGCATCCTCTTGGAGAATCCGACTGCTGGGTATCAACCGCTGAGCTGATGCTCCACTACACCACTGTCACATACAAGACCATATTCTTTTCCGAAAATGCAGTCGCAACGTTTCAAGAAATTATGCCGCGAGAAGCTCTCGCCTATCCATTCTTCCTCCGTCAAATATTAGCTTTTTCAGCCTATCACCTCGCCCACCTTGACCCCGACAAAAAACAAACCTATCTTTTACAAGCATCAAAGCACATCAACTCTTCACTTCGCGGTATCAGAGAGGCGCTCTCCGAGGAAGTCACCTCCAAAAACTGCCACGCTTTATACGGCAGCACCACATTCATAGTGGTCAACAAATTTGCTGCATTTCCCAACTGTGACGACTTTCGTAGTCACGATTGTTGTTTGCCAGTACAGAGTCTTATGGAGATTTTCTCTCTTGTTAACGGCATGGAAGCCGTATTGAAGATGCCAGGCGCTGCAGATCTCCCCAACGGTCCTTTGAAAGAACTCTTCTGCGAAACAGAAGAAATCCATGCGATCAGCCCTCTCCTTAGTAGTCTCTCCGAAAGACTACCCGAGCTTGCGCGCAGGATATCAACCGACTATATGGACGATCAGTGCCGCGCTACACTGACATCAGCCGTGCAGTCCATCACGAGTTGCGTGAACGATTCACTTGGAGAGCTCAACAAAGCGTCACCTCCAGAGTTGAGGATTATTTTCTGGTGGCCCATGACTGTGTCGAGGGATTTTTTGGATCTAGCATTGTCTGAAAATGCGCTGGCTCTTGTGATACTGGCGTATTATGATATTTTGCTGCACTGGGGTGAGTCGCAGTATTGGTTCTTTGAGAATTGGGCCGATCTTCTTATTACTGCCATTGTGGACAAGGTTAAGGGGTCGTCGTGGGAGGATTTGTTGAATTGGCCTATGGAAGTAATCCTTCATGAAAAGAACATGATAGATCCAGAGATCAGATAATACAGAGTAGACTCCACTGCATTGCAAACATTGATGCGGTCATCTCCGTGAACATTTCCGTACCCCACAGCTTCGGCGAAAGAGCCAAGCGACGATCTTCACTAGGATTATTAGTCTTGTTTCGAGACTATCAATTATATACCATCTTCTCTCTCTCATGCTTATTTTGGGCCGGCAGTATTCGGCAATTAGTGTGATACAAGTGTAGCATTTAATTTGACAGCTTCCGAGACATGTCATCAGACTTGTCATTGCCTGTAAGCGGTACCTGTCGCGCTGAATGTCATCATTCGTGTTCGGACTACTTATTCGGACAAGATAAAGCTGAGATTATGAGGTTACAGTTGCATTGAGCCGGTACACAAACATAGACCCGGTCCGATCTGTGTATTTATGCGTCTCCCTGATGACGATGACAGCTTACTGGCTGAAAACTAGTGTCTGCTTACGCCCAGACTAGATCCCACGCCATGGAACATCGGGAAATGAGCTTCAACTACTCCCTTCGGACTGTCGGGAAATGAGGATCAGCTGACTGTACTAGCAAGGGTTCAAGACCCTGAAAAAGTATTTATTCAAGTCTGTCCATCGCCTCTCGATTTCCTGGGTGACACACATTCATCTGTCCTCAATCACCATGTCGTCAACAACTGAAAAAGAGAAATCGGGCCCTCGCCCTCCTCCACTCTTGTGTCTTGGTGCTGCTCGCACAGGCACAGCATCTCTCATGGAAGCCCTTCGAATTCTAGGTCTCGAAAACGTTCACCACGGGTGGGAAGTTTCTGAGCGCGAAGATCAGCAATGGCAATGGCGCATTTTCGACCGTGCGGCTGACGCCACGTATCCCAACCTCCCTACATACAACGGCAAAGGCTTCTCACGTGCAGAATGGGATGAGGTTTTTGGAGGGTACGAAGCTGTATCCGATGTAGCTTCTTTCTTTGCAGAGTCTTTAATCCCAGCCTATCCCGACGCAAAAGTCATTCTCGTCGAACGCGACATTGAGAAATGGTACAAGAGCGTTCTCATGATTTTCGAACCTGCTCAAAACCCACGCTATCGAAAACTCGGTGAAACAGTTGGAAGATTAGCTGGTTATGACAATGCGAAAGCTAGTTTCAAGATGCATCAGGGCTGGACAAAGGCGCCTACTCCAGAGACTACAGTTGAGCATTTGAAGGAAGCGTATGTTCGACATAACAAGTACATAAGAGAGAATGTACCTGCGGATCAACTTTTGGATTTTCAGCTTTCACAAGGTTGGGAGCCTTTGTGTCAGTTTTTGGGAAAGCCTGTTCCTGATGTGCCGTTTCCGCATGCTAATGATACGGCGGCGTATAAGGCTAGGGGTAAGAAGTTGACCAGGAAGATGATGGGTAGGGCTGCGAGGAACTTTTTCTTTCCTTGTTTTAAGAAGACGGTTTGAGTAGCGGAAGCATGGACAGAGATTAGATGCTGTACATACTTTTACGTATTGTGGTATACGTAGAAAAGGCGGTGGATATATAACGAATAATGGCACATTAATACCTGGACAACTTTGTCACTATTTTATATCTTTCTGTTGGTTGTATTACTCTTCTAGGTAAAGGCTGCTCGTTGTGCTGCCCATTAAGGATAGCGTATGTGCTTGATTGAACCTCACCACCAATAATTCATGGGGCCGTTCTGGATCGAAACTTTTACCGATTGGCAAATAAGCGAACATGTAAGTCTCTAGACTTCTTTTCGGAAGCAAATGAGTTATTATCCAGAGTTTTGCCTTGGTTTAGCATTTTAGAGAACAAGATTGGATGATGGTGATGAGGATGACTACCCGGGATACGGCCCGACACTCCGGTAGCGGAGCATAATCACCATCAAGTCGATCAAGGATAACCTATATCATCACGGTCCCAATCACTCTGAGATCTCAGAATTTCTATCCAACTTCCCTTTTTTATCTTATACTACTTCTGACTTTGTCAATACATATTTGAACAATCAACAAAAATGGCTGCACCTAAAGATTACAACTGGCAACAGGTAAAGCCTGGAGTATGGCAACGTCCCATCGACGAGATTGAGCAATTCTATTCATCATTGGTTGTTCTCTACGAGGGAAGCGGCCGCATGTTCTTTGGTATCACCGGACACATCTCACTGTCTGTCCAAAGCCCCAAGGATGTATCGTCACAAGATGCTGAGCGCCACGTTGACGAAGCCTTACGCAAGGCATGGCTCGCTCTGAGATATGATCACCCTACACTAGCATCCCAAGCAACTCAAACCCCTGAAACGGGAGAATGGGTCAAAACATACAAGCACCTCGATGGAGATGCTGACAAAAATGGCTGGGTTGACAAGACTCTTGTTCACATCTCCAACGGTCAGACTGGAAACGAGTGGGCAAACTCGGATCCTCCGGCTCCCAAGATTCCTACAATGTTTATTCTTCATCTCCCCAATGAAGAAAAGGATGGCTCCCAAATTGTCCAACGAGATCTCGTTTTGCGCTCTCCACATGACATACTCGACGGCATCGGAACGCTTATGCTACTCAACAACTTTATCGCTCTCGCCGCAGACGCTTACGAAAAAGGAGATACCTACAATCCCCCAACCCTTGATGGAAGCGAGGTCTCAAACCTTAGTCCTTCCTATCGTATCGCCGCCAATATTCCAGATGAACTACCACAGCCTCAGATAATTAGGCTGGATGCAATGGCCGTTCAAAAAGCCGCAGTGGCTTCTGATCCAAACGTTGAAGTCCTTGCACTTCCTTTCCGAAAAGGAGAAGTCGTACCGGGTAGTCATCAACGCGTCTCACTCTTGTTTACTGAGAAAGAAACTCAACAGCTGTTGGCTGCTTGTAAGAACGTCAAAGCAACCCCAACACACGCCTTCCATGCAGCTGCGGCCATCGTCGTACGCGATCTCCAACATAAGCCGGCCGAGACAAAGAAAGTGCGGTACATCAACTACATTTTACGAAACGAGCGACCCAATTGCTCCGAGCCATATAGCTCTATGGATCACCCAGCTGCTGTTTATCATTCTGTGTCTGGTCAGAGTCTCGTGGTAGACATGGATCTTCACCCTTCAACTCACCAGTCTGATGCAGTCGTTCGTCAACAAGAGTTTGAGTCAGTATTGGAGACGATCAAGGACTTTTATCTCACCGTCAAACAAGACAAAGACTTTTATATCCTCGCACCAACGATGTTCTCTCAAGCCACCCCAGAGATACCCTCATCTCCACGTCCCCTCCCTATTCCTCCTCCCAAAGCTCATCCATCAGTATCCATCTCGAGCATGGGACGTGTCGAGGGTATGATAGCACCCGAGACAAAGGCAATTAGTGCTCGAGATCCATGGGTAACTGGAGAAGAGCTTGGGAATGGCCTGGGGTTGTTTTTGGGTACGTTTCGAGGAGAGTTGTGCTTGAGTGCTGCATACAATGATGCATGGCATACGGAAGAGGATGTGAGGAAGTATTTGGAGCGTTGTAAGGGGGTGGTTTTCTTCGGGCTTGGATTGAAGGCGTAATTCAATCGTTCAGGAATAGTGTATTCGTTTCGATGGGCAGACGTAACTATTCAGACAGTTTTCTGGGGAAGGTAAATGGATTTGTCAGTCATGTCTCGCACGGATACAAACGGCTAGATAGATATGTTGCCGATAAGAGTCAAGTCAGATATACCATCATCTCCAGATATCTGGCGTTTAGATTAGAAACCCTCTCATTATGTAAATCCTACCGATTCAAACATTGGTAACTGTCCCTCATGTGAAGCTGACAAGTAACGATATGGGGAAGGTGAACAAGGCTCACTACTGTGCCGCAAAGCAACAAATAAGTCCCTGAACCAACAAACCGGGAACTTCTGTGGCAAGAACAAGTCGTCTTTATCACAAGATCAAAGTCTCATTCCAGAATCAGTTAGAGAAATCGATCGGTTTATCAAGGTCTAAATTGACAACCCGCCACAACCCGCGCCTTGACCCAACAGACAAACACAAACATCAATATGCAGCGATCATCAGTAACGTTTCTGCATATCAAGCACAGCGGGGATGGGGCGAACAGCCAAAAGGCGAGGTCGCCGAAACTGTGTGTTGCCCCAAAGTGGAAGCTCCCTAGCCCACCCTAGGAACCTTTGACAGGCTGGGGTAAACTAGGATCATACAGCATGCAGTATCCACTTTGTATCAGCCAAACCATATTGGGAAGCTTTTTGGATGAAAGCTGAGAGTGATATGGGGATTTGGGTTTGATAGGGGCGAGGGTTGGGAGTGGGCGGAATTGGGTTATCGTCTGTTGGCTGACTGGGTTGTGTTGGCACGTGAATGGTTTTGTGCAAGGTGGGAAGCCGATTGATTACACGATGGTTCATTTGATCGGTTTGATATGGCCAACAGAGGGAATGGTGTTGGTTGGAGGTTATGGAGTGGCAATTGGGATGTCGCCGTCGACCAGTTGGTTGACACCATGAGTCAATGTCACTCTTGACATTGCCTATACAGCACTACGCAAGAGTCTGAAGCTCAGAATAATTCCAGTAAACCAATAAACACATTTACTCGCATCGCTCATTCAGATATGTCTCATCTACCGTAAAAAGGCACATCGTGTGAATCTCACGATCTCACCAGAGCACGCGATCCCGAGACCAATCACATAAGCTTAGTAAACCTTTACGCATCCGTATTCTAATCTCGAGATGATCTACGTACCATTTATCAGATAACAGGGATCTGAATCCTTGGTGGGTTTCCTCCAAAATAGACGTATTCTTCGCGCGGCAAACGAGCCACACCATTTTATAACGACTGCGACATTGTAAATTCGCATCTCTTGGTTTCGCTTGGCTCCATCGCCGAGATATCCAAGGTCGTGGTAGATAAACCGCTGATCTTTCTAGAAATAGATAATTCTCGGATGAAGGCGAGTTTCCAGAATTTATCGAACATGATCTACATGGGTAAATAAAATGCAGAATTTATTTATCTATACATGGGGCGATATCAAGGTTGCAGAATGTGACAACCATAGGGTAGGGAATGGATATCTTTTTGCCTCCCAGGTTTCATTTCACAGTTGATAGATAGCATCAAGATCATGACAGACCGATAAATGTCAAAAAATAAACTTATTCCCAAAATGGCTCGTCGTCGTGTAAAAGGCGTTATAACGTTTTACAAAAACAGGTATAGCGGTTGACAAAAGTCCGTCTTGTGGCCGTTTGCAGGCCATTTATTCCTACAAAAAGTACCTGAGCTAAGAATTAGGGAGCGGAGGAGCATGGGTAGGGCGTAAATATGCCTTGGCAGTCCTGACCTCGGTACTCCGTAGCGGAATGTGAGCCCTGCCAAGGGGTTGACAGATTGCGGGGGAGGCGAGATGGTTTGTCAATGCATTTATAGGATATAGATATTAATTGATCTGTATTTTTAGTGTATAGTACAGAGTAGATCAGTAATAATTGATGTTGTGGTATCAATGAGATGCTTGTGTATACAGACTCATCCTACAGAGTACATGATGGTGATATCCATCTTATCTAAACGAAATCCTATGACTCTATTCCGCTGTCGGAACCAACAAGAGCCCCACAAACTTCTCAATTGGAGAGAGAACAGCGTCTAACAAAAAGGCCCTTTCATTTTCTCCAACAGTCACAGTTGTCCAGCCACTAAAACAAAGGTCCCCGCAGAATGGATGCCAAGCATAACAAAGGTTCCCCGAGACGATAGCGGACAAAGACACTGTTTTAGGTTTAGTTCCGATAAAATGATAGGGAAGGTACTTTGATGACCTGTTGGTAGTCATCAGTAATGGGGATTGATATGATACTCCGGAGGCGTTATCGGACTTGTAATAAATCAGGAGAGGTTCATTCTAGACTTTGGAGTATCAGATGTTTGGATGAGGGAAATTTGTTGGCTTCTCTTGGCGGATGGATACAAGTAACTTGAAGATGTACATGGAGAGACTGGATCATCACCAATGTAACATAATTGTGCATCAAAGCAACCATCAAGATAACCATAGCATTAAATCAGTGGCGTTCTCTCTGCCCGTTTCCTCGGTGCCACCCGTCTTTCGTCTCTCTATCTGTGACTGTCTGGGGGTGGAGCCACTCACCCTCCATTTATCCCTCCCAATCATTGTCTCTAATCCCTGTTCATCCTAACAAAAGTTCAACAATGATACTCCCCATTCGGGCAGCTCCAATTTGTCTCACGACTCCAATTGGTTAAACACCCACAGATAAGGTCGCCAATCTAGTGTCTAGACCGTTGGTCAGGTCTGTTAGTTTTAGAGGAACGTTTGTATATCTCTCTTTCTTTTCTGGGAAACATACCGAAACCATAGACCGGGGGCGCACAATGATCATCAGTTCAAGTGTCGCATGGGCAAAGGAACCTTGTACTTTGACTAAATCGGGATGCATTGTCAAAAGTGCCACAGCACGATTTCAGCTCGCCACGACGGTTGTGATAGATAAATATCCCATCATGCCGCCCACTTCAACGTTTGTTTCCTACCAGCCAACCGGTGACCTCAAGATTCAAGTATTGAACTGAATCCATCAACCGCAAACATGGTCGCCGAAACTGTTGTCCCCGACCGTCAGCCCGCTGAGTCTTTCCAGCCTGGCTACGATGAGAAGGAGCCTCACAACATCGACATGGACCTCAAGTCCGAGGCTGATAGTGAGGATGATCGCATCACAGACTTGTTCTCCAGCTTCCCTCCCGCCAAGGGTGTTGAGCACGAGCCTAACCCATTGACTGCCCGTGCTGTCATTGTCGGTATCGTCCTCGGTTCTCTCGTCAACGCTTCCAACGTCTACCTTGGTATGTCATCTCATTCTATCACCAGTGACGCCACTCACTAACGATCTACAGGTCTCAAGACTGGTTTCACTTTCCCTGCTACCATGTTCGGCGCCATCTTCGGTTACGGTTTCATCCTCATGCTCACAAAGTCTCTCCCCAACGTCCCCCTCCTCGGAGGCAAGTTTGGTCCCCAGGAGAACTCCATCGTCCAGGCCGCTGCTACCGGTGCCGGTGGTATGTCCGGTGTTTTCGTCGCCGGTCTCCCCGCCATGTACCGTCTCGACCTCCTCTCCGACGACCCCAAGAAGGATTTCGGCCGCATTCTCACAATCACTCTCGTCTGCGCCTTCTTCGGTCTCTTCGCTGCTGTTCCTCTCCGACGATTCTTTATCATCAACGTCGCTCGTGAGCTGAACCTCGTCTTCCCTACTCCTACCGCCACCGCTATGACTATCCGATCCATGCACGCTGTGGGCTCTGGTGCCAACGATGCTATCCGCAAGATCAAGTCTCTTGGTATTGCTTTCATCATTGCCCTGCTCATCATCTGCGTTGGCCAGTACGCCGACGGTATCCTCCACAACTGGCACATCTTCACCTGGTTCTACGCCTGGTCTGGATTCAAGGCTACTGGTCTCCTCGAGCCCGAGAACTGGGGTTGGTACATCCAGCTTACTCCCGCCTTCTTCGGTTCCGGTATCCTCGTCGGTCTCAACGCTGCCATCTCTTGGTGGGGTGGTACCGTTGTCGCCTGGGGTCTCATCGGTCCTCTCCTGGTTCACTACGGCGAATGTATCGGTATCGAGGTTGGTGAGGGCAAGTGGGAAGGTCTCACTCGATTCAGCGTCATGACCGGTGTCGACCACCCTGACTACGTTCCCTCTCCCCGATACTGGATGCTCTGGCCCGGTGTCATGGTTCTCATGGTCTACTCTCTCATCGAGTTCTTCCTCCACGGAAAGGTTGTCGCCGATGGTTTCAAGTTTGCCATGCGCGAGTCTGCCCGCTCCATCAACAACCGCCTCGTCGCCCGTGGCACTCACAACTCCTGGTTCGCTGGCCAGGCTGCCAAGGCCGATGCCGATGGTGGTGTTGAGGATTTCGCTTCTGCCCAGGAGCAGGTCCCTACTTGGGTTTGGGTTTCTGGAACTCTCGCCGCTCTCATCCTCGCCATGATTGTCAGCGAGGTTCAGTTCCACATGAACGCTGGTCTCGCCCTCCTCGCCTGTATCCTCGGTGTTATCTTTGCTTTCATGTCCATCTACGGAGGTGCCGTCACTGATTGTGCTCCTCTCACTGCTTCCGCCAAGGCTTCTCAACTTGTCTACGGTGGTATCACCAAGGGCAACTTTGCCATCAAGGATGCTCAGCGAATCAACCTTATCGCCGGTAACATTGCTTCCGGTACTGCTGATGTCGCCAACTCTCTTGTCAGCGATTTCCGAGTTGGTTTCCTCCTCAAGACTCCCCCCAAGCTGCAGTTCTACGCCCAGGCCATGGGAACTGTCGTCTCCGTCTTCCTGGCCCCCGGTATCTTCGTCCTCTTCATGTCTGCTTACCCTTGTGTCTACAAGCCCAGCGACGACCCCGCTGATATCTGCCCCTTCGCTGCTCCCTCAGTTGCCGCTTGGCAAGCTGTTGCCACCGCTGTCACCATGCCCAGCATCCCCATCCCCAAGTCCTCTGCTTACTTCTCCATTGCCATGGGTATCCTCTGCGCTGTCCAGGCTATCGTCAAGCACTTCTGGCTCGTTGGATCTCGCGAGAAGTACCGTGACTGGCTCCCCAACTGGATGTCCGTCGGTGTTGCCTGGGTTCTCGGCCCTGACTCTGGCTACGCCAACGCTATCCTCTTTGGTTCTATCACTGCATGGTGGTGGCGCAAGTACTTCAACAACCACTTTGAAATGTACGCGTTCGCCATCGCTGCTGGATTGATCGCTGGAGAAGGTTTCGGCGGTGTTATCAACGCCGCCCTGGAACTTGGAAAGGTCTCCGGTTCTTTCAAGGGAACTGAGATTGCCCTGCCCGGCGCTGAGTGGTAGATACGAATCATATGATAGATAACTGTTAGTTAATGTGTTATGAGCGTTTTGAGGCGGTGGTTGAGAATGATAGCGATAGCAATACCAATACCATGATTTAGTTCTACATCAGATCTAGCATCGTCATCAACAGATACCCAATAGATCAATAATCCGATATTTATCCATACATATGCCGATAATTGTTTTGTGAATGAAACCTTCTCCAGCGATCAATCCAGCAGCGATGGCGAACGCGTACATTTCAAAGAAGCATGTTCCTTGGATAAATGGGATTTATCTGGTCGATTTGAGGGCCCTTACGAGAAGGTCTAGTGAGGAAGACGACATATACTTGCTCTGTAAAAGAAGTGCTGTGCTAACATGAGAATACTGTCAAGCAACCCAGCTCTCTTCGCCTCGTAGGTTGGTCATCACGGTCAACAGCTTGCACGGGAATAGCAGAAGTTGATATCTAATCTGTAGGATAGAGTACTATGATGAAAAACAAGAGTTTCCTCTGAAATAGCATAAACAGGCACATTCATTTCTTTTCTATACTTTCAGCAAACAAGTTGTATCCATGCCCTGATGCCACATATGTCCCGACCGATCCACGCATTCGCCGTAAGAAGTGGTAGTAGCCGGCTTCTTGGCTATGTTACCTCATCTACCACCCATTGCCTTGCTCTTGACGCCCTTTGGTGCAAGGACAACCCCTCTCCATCATCCGTTTCGCTGTCGTTATACTCCTCCTGCTTGAGAGCATCTGCTTCTTACTCCTCCTGGGCAATGTTGTCGATATCAGAGTTCTCTTCTTCGTCCTCTGAACCCTCTTCTTCCTCTGAGTCACTGTCGTGCAACTCATCGCCAAGAGGGGATCCATTCAACTGTCTCTTCGTGTTGTCGTTCATGCCTTCGAGACGGCTTCGTATTTCAGGATTCGTTTCGGCCTCGGTCTTGACATTTGCCATTTCCACCCCAAAAAGAGCATAGCAGGCAACCCACAACTTGCTAAGTAAAAACGTGGGTGACCGCTCGATCTGATCTGGAGTCTCCTAGTTTTCCATCATTTGTCGGCAAGCTTCGACAACGAAACTGATATTTGCACTCTAGCGCAGGAGTTGTAACCTGTGTGAGACGAGAGAAGTGTGTGTGAAGCAGGAAGCTAATTATGACCGGGTCAAGATGGTCTAAGAACAAGTGCATGTCAACTCTAGCCCACAGTTTCGTAGACTTTTTCCGTGACGTCTGGACTATCAGGTAGTCGTGTCGTGTCTATCTGGTACTTCATACCTAGGTACTACTAGGTACCCATGCACGTTAGCTCGGCAAGTCTGAAATGTGGATGCAACGGTGGCAGGTACAAACCCTGCTAGCGCCACGACAAGCAACACCACAATAAACCATAAGCACTGCAGTTATCAACTTTACGATAACTTCCTTAAGTGATCATAAAACATAACTTCAATTTCTAACTTATTCGATATGTGCAGAGTTTCGGAGCGAGCAGTGAATCATAGAGGGTTAGATCACGTGGAAGCGTAGGGCTCAGATTCATTTCTCAAGTATAAATTCCTCGCTCTCCTCCTGAACTCTTCTCTTCTTTCTATCTCATCCTTCAGCTCCTTCACAGCTGAGGCTCCATCACTCCGATCGAGCCACACCATTCAAGCGGTACCGTTTGGAATCCTCCTGCACCGCCCTACGCCAGCTTGCAACCTCTCCAGCTGAAGCACGTGACCAAATTTACGCAATTGTTCAAACGCTACCGTTTGAGACCCACCGTTAGCTTCCGTTCGAGCACAACGCTTCCAAATCATCAGTCAACATCTTCACTCCGCTCTTTTAAATCAGATTAAGGGAGGAAACGACGATTTCAAACACGACCGCTTGAAATCTTTGCTCAAGCGCCATCGTTTAGCTTCCTTGGATCCACTTGAGCGGCCGTCTCAGGCGGTACCGTTTGAGATCCTCGATCGGCAACCTCGGGCGCTACTACCTACCAAGCGCTATCGCTCGGTCACCTCGGATCAGTACGCTCAAACGATTTCCACCATGGAACCCAACGCACCAGACGGCCTACGTGGTCTAGATTCTGTGGACTTCAACACGATTCTGTTAAAATCAGTTCAGCCCTCGAAAATTCAGGCTAGTCATGACACTTCAAGAGACATGGCACCGCTTGCGGTTGCCAACTTTGAGTCCGAGATGAGGCTCCTCAAATGTCTTCACGACCAACCCAACTTTGACTCTATCCTGGACCGCACTCGACGTACCATCACGCCCATCGAAAAGTTTTTCCCAGACGGCGGCATTAATGCCTTTATCAACCATCAAAGCGCATCCGAACTGATTTCCGAGTTTGGTCGCAAGCATCCAGATCGGCTTGAGGAATTGTTCATATTCAGCCGTTAGCAACGCATTCTAGAGCATCCATTGGGTTCGATCCAACTTGTCCATAACCGCAACCTCGACGATCTTTGTAAGGAGCACAACATCACACCTTGGCCCGAACTGAAGCTCTACACTGGAGTTTTGGCATCGAAGGTCCAGGGGTTGAAGCCGCATCAAGTTGATGGTAAGTGATTATGACATGTTCTTCGTTGAGGGTACCGTTCGGACCCCGTCGGACCTATTAGCTAACAAGATTAGATGCTGCTGCAATTGTGGCTCGCGGATTCACTGATTACAGGCACACCTTTTTAGCCAGCGACATCGGCACCGGAAAGACCAAGACGTACTTGACAGCCATCGAGCTCACGCATCGAAAGAAGTTCAAACAGTACCAACGCGACATGGAAGAACACGGCAAATCAAATGTCAAGTTCCACCCTACTCTAATCTTGACACCAACCGATTCTATCTCTGAGATTTGGAAGGAGGGAAGCGTCCATTTTCCCAACATGCGCTTGCAGGTCTACTACGAGGCATTGCCATCTGAGTTCCCTGGCAAGTACGCCAGTGTTATCAAGACGACAGAATTACAAGCCCAACTACGTGCATGGTCTTTAGCGGATTATGACCCAGAGGTAAGTAAATTGACGCGGTACCGTTTGAGATCCTCGATGCTGACATCATGGCAGACTGGCTTAATTGTAATCATCTCGACATACCCGACATGGTCCGCTCGCAACATCATCAAACTCGAGCGCAATTTTTGCTTCAAGTCGGGCTCTGTACAGCAGAAGAAGACGTTCCAGCCGAGCGAAGACAAGGATCCAGACGGAGACACTGATATGGAACCTCCCACCGACCTGAAGAGATACGACAAGTCGGACTTGAACATGGATGACATCCAACTTCTGGCAAACGAGAACCAGCAAGCTGAAGAGGCAGACGGTTGCTTCGAAGAATACGCCAACAAGTACAATGCTCTCGACGAAATTGTATTTGAACAGATCATCGCTGATGAAGCACACCATACCATGGACTCCAGCGGCGCTTACAACGACATGCTAGGACTGTTGTCATGGAAGAAACTACTCTGGGTCACTAGAATACCAGTCTTGACTTCTTTCAAGGACTTAATTTCGCCATTGTCACTGATGTGGAAGGCCTATGGTATCAAGATCGATGTCAGCATGCCCCTTCTCGGCTAGTCACCGGGGTTGTATGTCGAAACTTATGATCCCTACCAGGAGAAGACCGTTTTCCAAAAGGGCACGACGGTGGGCATCTTCCACGACGATTTCTTGGCCGAATATCCAGACTGGAAGCCTTTGAAGGACATCTACGAAGCTTCTAACCGCAAGTGCAGACTGTGGATCGTCAACCCGACCATCTTCAAGCACGCTGGGGAGATGCTCGACTGGGTGGGAGATACTGGACATCTTATTGTGCAGCAAATCTACAAAGACATGTGTATTCATCGGACAATGAGTACACTACAGGAGCTTCCTGATGGTAGCACACATTATCCTGGAATTGACATCCCACCAATCACAATCGTGGTGGAGGAAACCCAGTACGATGATTTAGGACGTGAGGATTTTAATATCAGAGTTGAATCAGTCGGGCGCGCACATGTCCGTAATATTTTCAGCAGCCAGGTCAAGGAGCATTTTGCGGAGCTGGGTCTGGGATTCAACCTCGGTGAACACAGGAAAGGCGTCCTCACTGCCTTTGATTGGCGTAACGACAGGATCCTCTACCGAGAAAAACCTTACATTCATGCCACAGTTGATCAGCTGGAGTTGGTCATGAAATTTGCCGATGACCCTAGAGCAATGGCGAGGGCACCTCATCTAGTTAAAGCGGAACGGCTCTACGACTTGATTCACCAAGATACCCATGGCGGCCTAAGCTTTTTTTTCAACCAGGCAAAGCAAGATCCAGCTATCCGCCCGCCCAAAGATAGGGCTGCTTACATGTACTGGCTGGGCTATAAGAGCCCGATCATGACCCGAGCCCTTGATCTGGCATGGAAGTATGCCAGAGAGCAAAAGCAACAAGTGTTGGTCTATGTTGATGACCCATGGATTCAGTGGTAAGTCAATCCTTTGTCTACATTTCAAGCGCTATCGTGCCGTATCCTCGTGACTAACTTCTTTATAGCATGACGGTTGGCTGGTTCAGAATCGCTGGACTCAAGACCGTTACCGTGCGACCCGACGATAAATCTGAAGAGAAGGCAAAGGTCATTGCTGGGTGGAATGATCCAGACTCTCTAGACGAGATCTTTGTGGTCAACGTCAAAACCATGGAACCCGAAGTAGATGTGCACGGGCGCTGCTGCAAGGGAATGTTTCTCAACTGGATGTTCAGCGTAAAATCCATGCTTCAAGTTATCGGCCGCTTTTCACGCATCGATCAGACTAAGCAGGTCACGTTCCACCTTATCAAGTTAAAGAACTCCTACTACGACAATATTGAGCGAATCTCTTGCACCGATTGGGCAGCCCAGCTGTCAACTGAGATCGAACTACCGGATTGGATGACGGATCAACTTCGTGAGATCTGCATTTTCGAGCTGATCAAGACGGTATTGCATCAGCCGTTCAATCGCTATGCTTGGGTGGTCAACCTCGATGCACAGGGTATCGAGATGGAATACTATTCCGACGACACAATCCGCCTCGGCCACATGTTCTCTGTCGTCGCGAAACTCCTTCTCGCTGAAGAGGACCCGAACTTCTGGGTGGAAAACGCCGATGTCTTGGTTGAAGTCTGTCGCTGCATTATGCAGTACTGGGAAGATCCCGAGCAGATCGAGGAGCTCTTGGCTGATTCTTTCGATGAGTTGCTGGTAGTATTTGATGAGAAATTTGGACCGACAGTGGACGAAGTTCGATACACGATGGAGACAGATCTAGCAGTACAGGCGCGTATTGAGGCAGTAAAGAAGGGGGTCGAACGGCGAGCGGGCGGTAAGCCTCTAAGCGAAGAATTTGTCTTTGCCAGCATGAAGCATGCCGTTTAGATCGGACGGATGCTTGGGGCTACGGGGCAGGATGAACAATAGTTTTGGTAGGCACTGAAAGCATGGGGATGAAATTGACAAGTTGTTTTACACATTTCTAGAGCAGAGCTTATATCTTTGGCATCCACAGTGAAGTTTTTAAACGTAAGACGCACGAAGATATCTAAACAATGTCGGCAGTCGATTGAAGAGACTTTCGCTAAAAAAGAGTATATCTAAAATATCTAAGTACGGAAAACAAGTATTTCACTTCAAGAAATGGCCTAACCCAGATCTCTGTGAAGTAATCGGCCTGGCTGGCAGCCAGAGATACAGGTCCAGTCTGGGAGTACCGATGTCGGCAGAACCATACATGTCGAAGAAAAGATGGGTTCCATTCCATGCCTTCCAAGCGATTAGGCTTGATCGTCTTGAATGCGCGAGGGCAGAGCTGACTCTAAGAGAGCTGTGTGAAGTTCGGCAGAATCTATCTAAACCTTAGAGGTCCTAGCTCCTTGGGGTATGCGGGTACTTCGTTGAGTCGAAGAACATTGTAGTTTTCATTCTCGTTCTCCTCTTGGTACTGTCGAACGTATTCACGTCTCCGGCATCCGCGCTCTCGCTGCGAAAACAGCGCTCCATTCACCTCTTCAATCTGCTCAAGTCTTACCTACCCTCGGATATTCTCGTCAATCTTGGGAACATCGGCCAAGTGTATAAGAACAGGGCTAACGTAACCCTGGAATTTCAGAGGTCGCCTTCCTAGTACCAACAGCGCGCCCAATCCATGCTGTGCGCCCTTGTCTCCGTTGGATCAGTTGGTAGAACATGCATATGGCTCTATGCAAGTCTTCCATAGAGAAAAGGTTTGAGACACATTTCTCTATCCCACCGCCAATCTCAGTAGGCATGGCAAATCGATGCGGGTAGGCCGTTGCATGTCTGGAGTACTCTCGGGCATGATCCCAGGTCATTGGAGCAAACAGTAGGATCTGGACTGCATGAGCAAGGACAAATGCCTTTGGTGCAACTCCCTGCAACTCTCGGTTGTCCGATTGTTCAGATGCGACATGCTTGACCAACACTGGGATGAATGTCGGTTTGGTGTATAATCCTGCCACGCTGTCGACAAAGTCTCGTACCTGATTGTCTGTGGCGTATTCCTTCAGACAATCAAGTGGAGATGGCCTGTTGATGGCCTTCCCCAGGTTGGTGTCGTTCTCAAATTTGTCGAGCAACAATTCGAAATCTCCGTTGAATGCCTGAACAAATTCATTGAATGTCAAGTCGTCATGGCCGCTTGTTCGTTGGTGTGCTACACCTTCGAAACAACGGCGACGTCGTCAGGCATGTCGCTCAGAATAACCTTTGAAAGTGACCAGGGCTGACTGGTGGATAATACCGGCGACTATAAATAACGATCAGAAAATACCCTAGCCATGACGCTCAAATGAATGAAATTACCAATGACATCGATATACGAGTTCATCTCGAGAACTCCTTTGAATGACAGATAAGCTGCAAGCTCGTTGTTGGCTCCCATGGTGGACTTGAATACACAGTTGATCAGAACGCCATCAGGGTAGCCAAGCTTTTCGTGGTTCTTCGCCTGCTTGCCAGCTTTAACTTCGGAAACTGGAGGGCTCTCGTGTGAAACGAAGCTGTAATCATTCTTCTTGTCGAACCATGCTGGCCAGGTCAAGTCGGGGTGCTGGTTGTTCGAGTTGAAAATTCGCTTAACGCTGATGAAGTTGTGATGCCATTTGGCAAGTTGCTTGGCCCTTTCAACCTGTGCGGCATCGGTAGCCACGGCACGGTATTTGCCTTTGCCCTTTGGTGAACGCTTTGCTTGGTGAAAATCGCGGGGGCGTACTGTAGTGGACGTTAGCGATCCATTGCAACTGATCGGGCAGCAAGGGAGAGACAAACTGACCAGCAGGGGGGAGACCGAAAGATAGCGCGGTAGGACTCAAGAAGGTCTACTCATCCAAGCGAGCATTGGGCGAACACCTGGAAAGCGCCGGTCATCAGAGATCCAATGAGCAAAATGACTGAATGGCGCCTGTGTTGATGGTGAAGGGTTCACGCAGGTTGAGGTGGGCAAGGCACAAAAGACGAAATTAGTGGGTCAGTTTAGGTCACTTGATCGTACTCGTCATGCTGCTTATTTTTGTACTCGTACTCAAACCTTAGGTACCTGCCCGTCCTAAAGTTTAAGCCTATCTGCCTAAGTTACAGTGGGATTTTAGGGGACGGATAGTGGATCTGACTTGCTCATCGGCCGACGGGATCGTCTGACTTCCCAAACAAAAAGGCAAAGGTAATCAAGACCATGTATTCCCCAAGACGTGTCGTTAGAGAACCTCTCTGACACCCATAGCTCCATGCCAGATCAAGAATCCATAAAACAGCCAGTGCGACAGTTGAACGATCATCGCTGGTCTGGTTGTAAAGAAGGGACCATCTTAAACCTGTTTGCGAAGATAACACGGGTAGGACTTTCGGCACCTGGCGCTTCAAGTCGAGAGTACTTATGGCAAAGTGATGAACATTGTAGTTGCGACATTCAAATGAGATCAGGAAACCTATCCTGTGCTCGCCGAAGTTGAGCCTGTTGGGCCCAATGCCAATTTATCTTCATTTTCAAGTGCTAATTAATGAAGATACCGGCAAAGCAGCAGTGATGCATGTTCACTCCCACACTCACGGTGGTTGTATGCGCCACAAATACCCGTACCAGAGAAGGGATCGTTCCAGTCTTGGATGTTCTGGTGTCTTCAGGCCAGCTGGAGCCATTGCACCGCCACGAACGGGATGCTTGCAAGTTCCCGAAATGCCATCCCAAGGGTTCAGCAACAACCTCCTGGAGTTGTCTGTCCAGAGCTACTGTAGACATTCCCCGTCAGAGATAAAGATGACTCTGTGGAGATCTTCCATGGAGAACAGGTTTGCGACACACTTATCGGTGCCATTACCGATCTCAAGAAGTAGGAAAACGATAGGCGTACGCTGTCGTGTGTCTGGAATACTCATGGTGAAACCAAGTCTTGTAAGGAACTCAAGATAGGCGTCCCAGTGACCCAGAGTAGCTTGTTCAATTTTGCAGGTGGCAGCATGTGGTTGTCGCTTGGGTCCTTGCCATCACGCGCCTTATCAGAGGTCGCCTGCTCGAAAGTAACTTATGACTGCAATCATGATGTTCCGCTGAAGATCTGACCAGATATAATTGGCGCGTTGGTGTCAGCATGTACGGCCGCAACGACGCCGCCACGGACATGTTCAGGGGCAGGAACCATTGTTCTTGAATGAGTTTGTTCTTTTCCGTGCTACGTCTGATTCGCATT
This sequence comes from Fusarium sambucinum, assembly GCF_050947815.1. Lineage (NCBI taxonomy): Eukaryota > Fungi > Ascomycota > Sordariomycetes > Hypocreales > Nectriaceae > Fusarium > Fusarium sambucinum. The sequence continues at coordinate 770,964 of NC_139292.1, forward strand.
GAGTCGGTGGGCTTTCTTCATCGACGTAGAAGTTGGTTGAATTGAGCGACAGCAGTGTACTCTTGCGTCCGACCTCCCTGTGTTCGGGTTCCGGTTCTTCCTCGCCATTTGCTCCTCCTTGAGAATCTTCTTGACCTTAGGCCGAGCCTTCATCATGACATAGTGGGCCTTGTGGAATAGTTCCTGTTAGTTCTGGGCAGTATCCGTGCCACTGCTAGGCAAAGGACCAGAAATTTGCGGGTGCTGTTAACCACATGGTCCCACCTGAATTCGTGGTCTTTCATTTGCTGCTGAGTGGTTTCAAGTGCCCTTCATGTGTCATTGGTACATACTCTGCGTGCATCGAAATAAATATGACCTTTCCTCGCCTGGCTCGGATACCGTTTGTAAGCCTTTCTATCGCTCTTGAATGCAAGGTCTTGATATCTAGCCTGAGATCTTTAAGTCTACCCATCCTTTCGAGTAGTACAAGGAGCAAATCGACCAGGCGATCATACTGCGGCGAGGGTAACTCGCGTAGATTCTCCCATCCTTTTGGCTCTTGGAAGGGATAGACGATGATTGTAGCTTTTCTAGTGGTTATATATTACTATATATCTGTTGGCTTAGAACATTTACTGACTGGGTAGAACTTAGCCAACAGACAGGGCACAGTTGTCCACTCGTTGCTTCAGCTCACGTAGCTGAACTAGACAAGGTTAGCCAGGGCCATTTCAATCAAGTAGTAGGAACTTACATTGGCGGCAGTCTTATTCTGAGAGAATGCAATAACCGCGTCGCGCATTCGAAGCGCTAGTTCTAGGAGGCTCGGGTCCTCAATCTAGATATCCATGATTATCAGTCATCATTTGTACACAAGGGGTACACAAGGGTTCAATACGTACAGGCAGGCAGGGGAGGAGCTGTTGTTTGGGTAACTGTTCCAGTTCCCGTCTGGAGCTGGGCCAGTTTTGTATCTGTGTTTCTCTCAGATAGTTTCGCGCTAACACTAGGTGGATTTTTCCGGGGGTTCCAGACTCTGACCGTCTCACATGTTCGTCGATGGTCGGTAGGTTTGGCGAGCGGGCATCTGGACGATACTCCAGAGGCCTGAGTCGGTGCTGGGGAGGCGTTGGGCCGTTTATGGTGCTTTGCTGCGCGAACGATTGTCCGCTTGAGCGCAACTTGCTGTCAATGTCCAGGTTCAAACAGGAACGTCGACAATTGAGTGCGAAGTAAGCTCTAGGCCACCAGACGTGAAGTTGACATGTTGTCAAGGGCCGTTTACTTGTACATGCATCGGACAGGCAGCCGCCTGGACTTTCTCCCTCTTTCCATGGAGGCTGTTACCCTGCGGCCTAATGCGCCCGCGAAATATGTCTTCTCCGGATATAACGCCCGTGACATCGCGCTGAACCTCGACCGAGGACGGTATAGGAAAAAAACACCTTTCCGGTCTCGACGTAGTACTCTACGTTGAATGACCACGTTATGCCGGTATTGGCAGAAATACCTTGCTCCTTCATCACCATCCCGCCGAAAGGGGGGCAGTTAGTCCGTTGCTTACCCTGCCCACCTCATCGACAAAGTTGTGTGTTGGCTTAAAAGGGACCATCAATCCATAACAACCACATGATAAGATTCATGGGCGTTGATGCTTGAAGATAGGGGAATCCTTTGAATTGTGCCAATTCCAGTTCCTTGAGTCGAAGTCGCATGCCATATGCTGTCGTAGTCTGTCTCCCAATAGGGCTGCACATTGCCACGCAACCATAGAAATGCTACGCCTGTTAAATGATGCCTCATCCGATAGAAAGGGTGGGGTCATCAACGATCAATGGGTGGAGACCGCTGACGTCGCCGCCGACCGGATAACAAGGTGTATAATGGAAGGCTCATTCATATCTGTTTCCAAAGTTTTTGGGTCGTGCGATCCATAATCTTCTTCAATCCCTCTTCGAAAGTCGTCTTGGTAGTCCCAATATTTGGCGATTCCAGCATGCGTTGGGAACACCAGGCGAGGATCACTCTGGATTGTGACATTGACTTCCCTGATACTGTGCACAAACGATGTATCAAGGTGTGTAGTGAGGGGTTGTGGTCGTCGCTGCCTTGGGAGGGAAAAACGAAACAAGTGTCTGGCGATAATGGTTTGTTCGGATGATAAAAGTAGGCGCTGGATGGTGTTCATTTAAATGATCGGGCATTGTTTTCCCAGCGGAATTAAGATAGCTGGTTTCTGCACTGAGACCCGGAAGATGTCTGCTTGGATTGAATCGAAAGAGTGGCTGGCCTCCTTCGTTGGGCTCACCAGGGCATAACACCTGGGACCGGAGGTGCATCAAAATAACGGAGTATTGGGTTGTTGGCGTGATGGTCGGATCTCTTGGACGATCCATTCTTGACTTGTTGAGAAGCATATCGTGGTTGATGAATCTCTTTGACCAGCTTGGCTCCGTACGCCTGAATCGCTTGGCAAGGATGTGGCGGAATTCGGGTATAGAGTTGGGTACATTGACAAGGGAGCCATACAATTCTACCAACATTTTAGACAAGATATGCGGACAATAGCATGTGAACTTACTTCTGGGTCATCTGGCTGCACAGTCCAACCTCTCAGCTGGGGATATGATACCCCGCTCGATGTCGGTGCAGAAAGTTGGGACTACAATGGGATAGCTCTGGTCGAACGCGTAGGTGTTGATGGGCACCTCTGGAGGCAAGAGCATCATACAAAGGATGGCGTTGAAGGTGGGCAACCATTGAACGAGATTCTCATACGACTTTACGTTAGCTGTGATCTCTTCGAGTGTGTCCATGAGTTTACCGTGGCCATCAACGACTGCCATGTTGAAGTCGCGAAGACTCTGCTCTTGGAAGAGTTCAAGATCAAGACGCCAAGAGTCTGTCCTTGGGGGCCGATGAGGTCGGCAATAGCACATGAATGTAGCCCGCCACTAGATGTGAGCGTGAACTCGATCACCATGTCTCGGCGGGTGAGAATATTGCTGATACATGGAGATAAACGAAGGAGTACTGTATAATACAGCGTTGAAGTAGGATTCTCCGGGCTTGAAGGCCATGATGAAGATAGAATGAATTGAGTCAGGATGAGATGAGAAGGAGCGGAACTTTATACTCGTCAGCGGCGGGTCTTTCATCCGTGTTTGTGCTGCTTCACCCCCCTCCAGATACACAAGTCCTGTTGCTGTGAAGCATTCTTTTGCCTTTGATGCCTATTTTGTTGGAAACCGAGGTATGCTTGTGCCGCTTGTTGGGGAAGGTTGTGGCTTCAAGATGTGTTTGAGGAAGGTTAGCAGCTTGCATGCAAGATTGGGTCAAGAAAGCAGGGCCTGAAGGTTAAGGCATCTGACAAACGGTCGCTCACGTGCGGTGTAACAAGCAAGTCGCAATCTTGAGTTTATGGCCTCGTTTTATGATTGATGTTTGACAATCCCAGGTGATGGCGTCATTCATGCCAAAGTCACTGAAAACCTCCAAGCACGGCACGGGGAGACACATTACAGGGCAGCTTTGTGAAATCCACAGATCAAACACTACACAAATCAGAAGTGAAATCCAGTACTAAGCAGGCCCAGTCCAGACTTTGGTTCAGAAATCCATCCCTGGTAATTAAATGTGGTAGGAGTGGTATCTGGGCATAAATACAGAAATTCATCCATTGAAAGCATAAGGGGCGAAATCAGTGAGTCACCTTGGGCTATTTAGATCATACTTTGTAGGTTGTTTATTTTTGTACCCTAAAGCTTAGGAGACTTGGCATTTTTACTGGCCATCTATCCCGCGACGTGATAATTAGTGATGTTCCTCGTCCTGACTGGGCCCGCATGTCTCGTTGAACATGGATGGCCACTGATCTAGAACAGTGAGTGGTGTGTCGATGCACGTCGCCGTACCATTCCAATTTCTCCCAGTTTAGGCCTCCAAGTCCAGGGTGCCTGAAGACTTGCTCTTCAAGATCGGGACGGATTGGTGGGAGAGGTGGCAGGCTGTCAGGTATTTCTGTGGAAGACCATCGCGAAATATCTGGCGCGACAGAGCATAAACTGCAGCGCAGCAACGTCGTGATCAACTTGGGCAGAGGCGTTCGCAAGATGTACTCCGTTTTTTTTTTGTCTGCAGCGGGTCACTACAACAAAGATGATATGGTAGCCATTATCCGAACATTGGGAACTAGGCGCGAAAGATCAATCATTCCTGTGAGCCCAATGTTCACTTTGTTGAGATGCCAATCTCTGGGAAGTGGAGGGTAATGCTCAAGGCCACCAAGCCGATTGAGGCTGAGGAGATGATGTGTTGTGGTGGAATAGGTACCTAGGTTCCTTGTAGCTGCTGAGCTCCACTGAGCCCCAGTGCGGTTTTAGGGGACGGATAGTGGATCGCTCAGCGGCCGAGGCCCGCCCGGGATCATCCATGTTTAGTCCATGAACAGATTCCCCAGATCAACGTCCACATCAGAAAATATATTTTTTTGAGCATAGTAATGCACGCCAGAGTTCAATGCAAAACGCACAAAGATTTATACCCAGCGGTACAAAAGCAACAAGAAGCAACAAGACAAAGCTGTTGCCAAAAACCCACTTCTGCACATTATGTGAGAAGGCCTATACAAGTGCGATGGAACTTGAGAACCACAAGAACGAGAAGCGTCCTCGCGGTATGGAACGCGGATCGAAAGACTTCATTTACACACGTTGTGGGTGTGCATCCCCCAACAAAGTCCGTTATGGCAGACACATTGACACGAACAAACAACTCAACAGTTCAAGTAAATGAATGGAACCTTCTTTTGGCATTATCACGTGAATCCTTTTTATCCATGTAGTTGTCCATTGTTATTTTTGTTCATGTCGCTTTAGCCTTCATTTCAGACATACAGTTATTCCCATCATGTCTGCTCTCGCCAATGCTGCTGCCGCCGGAGGTGGTGGAGACGATCCCATCCATTCCTCCTCCCACTCCTGGTGGTCCCGCTGATCATCGATCAGAACGAGCCATGGGCGAGTTTCTCGTCGAAGGCGACTCCGATGATGAGTCCCTCGACCTCCCCGAGGACATGCACTGTCCCTGCTCCGAGTGCATTGCTCGCTTCACCACCAACGGTTCGTCAAGTGTCGCTAGGAAAGTCGCCTGTTTGAAACCTCTGCGCCAGCACCTTCCTTTGTCCTGGTGTTTGACTGTTGCAACTCAACTAGTCTCGACGTACTTCAGACTGTCACAATTCATCCCTCGGGGACGGCTTCATGGTATTGGTGGTTAATTCCAAGTTGCGCGGCTGCCCTCCGCATTTCCTCGAGAACTCGCTACACTCGACTCACGGAGCGGTGGTCCTTCACTTGGTCAAAAGATTGAGTATGCCTTTGGAGGACGATCGAGACTCATGGCCAGTTGCACTTGTGCCCTGGTAAAGAACGACTTGTCGGTGACAACCCAGACGGACGTCTATGGATTGCAACTCTCGGCCGCCATGAATCAACCTACAGCGGTATGTGTTTGCAAAGCCCTTGAATAGTACGAACTGATCAAATCAGGCAGTCTTGAAGCCTACGAATCGAATCATCGAGGGTGTCTTCTACAGATCACTACGAGCCAAACTAAGAAAACAGCTCCCAACCGGCAAGCAAACAGCTCCCGTTCCACCTGGATCCCGCCTGGCAATGCACGTCCGGCACCTGTGGAGAAACGTTCCTGAACGTTGGGCCACTTCGATCCCGTGGTCTTCCTAGTAGACTTGTCGATACCATCACCCCGACTTCCACACAACAATCGAGACTATCATTAGTGGCTTTACCCAACCAGCCCTACAACTGATGTCAGAGGGCAAGTTCACCCTGCGCGCTGCTCAGTCTTCCACCCATCACAGTATCCTATCCGACTAGGAATTTCCAAGGAATTTATTTTCGCGTCTATACAGACATTCAAGGCCTCGATCCAGAAATCGTCGGCGTTTACGCCGGTCAATCCCAAACCTCACTTTGGGGACGGCAAAACGACCATGATATCAACACCAGTAACTTGCGAAACAAGAGTCCACGTTACAACATTGCTCGGCGCACACCCGAAAGCTACCGCCACAGCGTGTCGATTATCTCGTTCGGCCGTAGTCAAACCCTTGACTCGATGCCTGATCTTTTTCATTTAGCAGAACAGACAGTGATTCTGCTTCTCAAATCTCATGAGAGCGACATGATGTCCGTTAACGAGAATATCGAGGGGGATCATGGGATGCACACCATGTTGAGATTTTGGGCGGTAATGCTCACAAGGCTTCCCACGCAGCATAGCTATACTCTGGGTGGACTCTGTTCTCGCCCACTGGATGCAACAGAACGAGCCCCTTATTTCTGTTTCACAGCGCAGACATCAAAGCTTTCCACTTCAAATCAGCTTTACCTGACGAGCGTGGCTACAGTATCTATAAGCAGCTGGTACAATTCAACGAGAACATCAAACGCAAAAACTTCAAGACGACCCTACAGATGCGGAGAACAGACGGGACTATAATTAGACTCTCATTCTCTATCGGAAAAGAAACACGAGATGCCCTGAGGCTCCCCAAGAGACTGGAAGCTTTTCTAGTCTTTGAAATCATGCACGATGGGGAATCTCATAACATCCCTTGGGTTCCGTGCCCAGCAGTTGGGCCATGCGAGAATTTTGAGCTACTCTCGTCCCTGGGTGTTCGTGTCGAGTATTGGGATTCCCTTCAAGGAAAGTTGCTCTCGATTCCACTGCAGTGCGCCCTTCGTACTGACAGCTGGAGTAAGTTGATGGAGGCCGACGACACATAGGACCTCCTCCTTCGCCAATACAAAACGTGGATGATGCTTCTCCAGGTACTCCAAGGAATCACCTTCACGGACGACTTGAACGGGTTTGAGAAGTCTCCGTACATGATTGCGTAACGGGTGGTTCAACTTGAACTCGACCATCCGGAGCAGACTTGTCGTTGGGTTGAACAGCCACGAATATTCCAGCCTGCTCCTGCTCTAGCACTCTGGCTGGACAATTGTGCCAAGATGAGGGATCTATTCAGTGGTCCTTTTACCATTATTGGACCCTCAGCGCCGCCGGTAGATGATCATGACTTCTGGACCCTGGAGCATTACGAGGAGGCCATGAAGAAACGCCTCCGTCAGTGTGACACCTGCACTCTGTCGAGTTTGAAGCGTGCCGCCTCGAACGTAACTGGCGAACGCGATCCAGAACGTACAGATGTCTGGGTCTGTTGACGTTGTTCTGTGTTGGGACGACTGTGCGTGCACCTTTACGCCCAGGTCGGTATTAAAGCAAAGTGGGGAGATAAACCCACATGAACAGTACAAGGCCCTCAGGGTAGCAGAATGATTAACCGTTGGAAGCATAAGAGACGAAATTGGTAAGTCACTTTATGACCCTTAGGCTATAGTTCTTAGACTAATTATTTTTACACCCTAAGACTTAGGCCATTCTTTCTGCTACCCAGTAGAAGGCCCAACGCCGCCAACTTTTCCAGGTACCCAGATGGCCCTTTTCGGCTCTTGGTATTTTGGCCAAACTTGACGCCTGAGCAACGACATGCAGTCACCGAGATTAGAGAACCTTTCGAGATGTTCGAGGACTGGGGTGAAGATGGCGAAGCGTCAAACGTCAGACTCGCAGTGGATGAAGATGCGATTGATGATGGTTTTCTTGACGACGGAGATATCGCTATGCCGGACATGGATGATACCGACAGTGATGGAAATGACAGCGATGGGGCACGAAGCAAAGCTGGGAGTGATGATAGCTACGTTGACTAGCTTACAGATAGAAGTCGATGCACCTTGTAGCTATGCAAAGAGGAATGGGATGGATGATACCCCAGAGTTACGGTTATTCAAGGCAAAATCAAGCCTTGTCAAATAATATGGAACCAGTCTATTAAATGCACAGTGTTTATGGACTAATAGCATGTCTTAAATAATGATTTGTTTTAATTTTATATCAAATAATCAATGAGTGTTGGCTCGTGAAACAATCTGACTGTGGCATCTTGAAGAACAAGACCAGTTTCTACTACTCCTATACGATCTGCAAGCTATCGACTGTGATCATTAAAACTAAGAGGAGTTGATTTCTTTGATACACTGAGGCCCGTCAAATGCTGCTGGAAGCACGCGGAGTCCAAAGGAAACGTCATGTTGCTATGAGCGTCCAAAGTTGTCTTTTCAGTACCCATATTAATTTGAAACAGAGCAACAACTGCCGGGAAGCTAGCAGGGAGCAAAACTTGGTTACATCAAGAAAGTGGCGACACTGAAGATATTAAGGTCAATGGTCCGACACCAGTCCCACGCGGACCAAGAGTCACGTGTATCCTAACATCACAACAACCTACGGCTACTATAATCTATTGCTACATACTTTACATTTATTAATCCCAAGCGATAATGATACTTATAAGTGGGTAGTATTCGTATTCACTTGGCGATTTTCACCTGGCAATCTTGATGCCGTGTTATGCAACGGAAAATGGGACGTTGTTACCTTGTACAAAAATACATTAGCCGAACCAACACCAGCATCAGCCTAATTCCTTATCCAAGCCTTGAACTTACCATACGAAGCTAGCAACCCGTCTCGTCCTCCCGCTAAGGTAGGATAAGTCCTGGAAACACCTAAACCCGAGACGGGGAGAGATACCGTACATTTCCAGGAAATTGGCCGACACGAGAATCAAGGCTAAGACAGGCTATCAGCCTTGTCATGTTGATCGCTTCTGCCGATCGTCTAGACTTGATGACTATAGAAAAGACTTTACTGGTGATTTGTTCAAGCCTCCGAAAAATCCCCATATATCTCTCAAACACGCTATTGTCGCCCAATTAATGACTTTTGGAACATTCGCTTCGTCGGAGGCTAACATCCGATTTTCAGTGTTCTTCTATGCCGTGTGCTGTAGTATGGACAGGGTAACATCGTTCATAGCAGTTGATGATTTTCCGGATGCTTAGACATCGACGATGGCCTTCCTTCTATCCATCATCGAGATATCTAGAAGTGATTTACACATTCAATTTCGTGGAATGTCACCGGCAAGCCAATCTAACGCGGCTTTAACCCCTGGAAATGATTCACTGATTACCAGTACAGATTCAGCTCGGGCCACGGTGCAACTGTCGAGGCATGTCGCGTGCTCTCAAATCTAGCGGGGTTTAATCTCTTGAAGGCTGAACTGATTTCAGTAGTGTCGTGTTAGTCGACAGTGTCTAAGCCTTACAGATCTCTGGTTCGTTAGTATCTCGCTTCATACGGAGTTTTTACTGGATATAGATAGGAAGTGTCTCACTAGAGAAAAGAAACGTAAAGGGGGATTTGAAATTGCAACTGAAATATAAAGTGGTAGTTACCGATTTGTATGTGGCTTCTGCAGATCACCAATAGTGGCCGGGTCCGTTCATTCTCGGATTCGATCCCCTTGTTCCGCAGCGACGCTAGTTCATGTACCCATCTAACGGTACCTACTTGAAAAATCAACTATAGAAGCTTAATGTATTAGCTGCCGCAGCGGGCCTGGTCTCAAGCACAATCTTCTCTCATGTTTCATAAACTGAGGCTCTCTGGATATCAAGCTGACAGGAAATAATATGCGTGACCTACAGACAGTATATACATGGCTTATTGCTTTTTTCGTACAGAAAGGGGTAGCATGGGGCTGACTCAGGTACTATGGCAATAAGGTTTGAAGGTTCAAGGGTTCAAGTGCGGCTACGTAAGGGTATGGTTCAAAAACTCCATCCGGATATTTGATAACCGGAAGTCATTAGATAATCTTGGAGGCATTAGGTTGCACGCCAACATCAACGACAGAGCCCCTAAAAGTAAAGTAAAACATCACATCCTAGTATCGGAAAATTCCAAGAGTATTTATTATTAACGATGACTCCCTCGGTTGTTAGCTCAATAGCACACGCGACACTTTTTTTACTCAGTCCCGAGGCCCGTATATACCCAATACTGAATCGATAAGAGTATACCGGCGCCATGGAAGAGATAAATCTCAAGCCCGTCATCATTGAGATGTGGATCGAGTATGCCATCGGTATAATCGTCCTTTTTCTCCGACTTTTCGCTCGACTTCAAAGGATCAAATTTACAAAGTTTCGGACTTGGGCGCTAGATGATTGGTTTACGATTCCAGCAATTATTCTATGGACTGTATGATTCAACGTCTCAAGTCAATTGACACACGTGGACTGACGCGCATTTAGTTTGAAGTCTCCATGTGCCAAATCATAACACAATTAGGTAGTATCACCGGCCTAACGAACGAAGTCGCATCGAAGTTCACACCTGAACAAGTCAAGAGCTTCGAGACGGGAAGTAAATGGTTGTTTGCAGCGTGGTATGTCTATGTCACAATGGTATGGACTCTCAAGGCCATGATGCTTTCGCTTCTATACAGAGTAACGTAAGTCTTTTACCTGGGCGCATTCATCGCAAGAGCTGACTCGATCCCTACTTTAGCAAGTCACTTCCTGAGGAGCGTCTCGTCAAACGGGCTTCGATCTTCGTTGCCATTTGCTATTTTATCACCATCGGTGTTGTTTCTGGTCATTGCTGGCCTACCTATCAACTATGGCAGGTTTATCCTGTTCCATCAGGTATGCGACACGATCATTATAAGCAAAGCCATGTCTAATTCTTTTCTATAGCCGACTGTTCCCAAAACCGAGCCAAATACTACGCCCTAGTTACGACCAACGTTGCGACCGACATTGTCATAATGGCTCTGCCTATTCCTTTGCTATGGAAGCTACAAGTCAACCTAAGGAAGAAGCTGGTCTTTGGCTTAATATTCTGCGGTGGAATCTTTATTATCATCTGCACCCTTCTTCGTTGTATTATCTGTCTGAGTATGCCAGAGCGACTGGATCTTGGCCTTAGTTGGTCCATCCGTGAGACAGTATGTCAAGATTCTTTCCATTCGAACCAAGCTAACAGTCAACAGGTTGTCGGAATCATCGTCACAAACGTCTCTTCGATCAAACCCCTCTTTACCGGTCGCAACTTCAGCACGAACGATAGCTCCAATCAAAAATCTAGTCATCTGGGTTTCTCGCATCCTGGTAATACACATAAGATGTCACGAATGGAAAGACTACCTGATGGAAATGGAAGCACTACTGGAAGTCAAGAGTGTATAGTTGGAGGCGGCGGCAAGAACCAGACTACGATTGTTGCAGATGATAATAGTTCAGATCACAAGTCTGATCACAAGTACAGCGGACGGATCCATGTCACGACAGACTTTCACGTTGCATAGGCTTGGAACTATTTCTTATGCTTACTGGCAACCTCTGGCACTGGTGCCCTTTATCATTTACTATGTTTATAATATTATCTACACCTTATAATAAACAAGAGAAATCATGTTGTGTATGTCAAGTGATTAAATGAAGATAAATAGGTCTATTGTGAAGTCTACGGATATAATCTTCAATTTAGCCTGTCATGGCGAGGCACTTAGGCACTGAAACAAAAATAGCATATATGGATCGACACTACATCGAAATACAGCAAAATGACACATCTTCGCAATACCTAGTCCAATTTAGACTTTTGTCGAGGTTTCAAACTTCCCTGGCACCGTTTCCATAACGTCTGAACCCGTCTCCTGAAAAGGTTGTCCTATTATAGCATCGAAATTCTAAAGCATGTCAGACATCTAATTCACAGCAAACTGTATGATCGGAAAAGTAAACTTACCGGTCCTTGAAAGTCTTTTCCGGCAGTAAACCAGTACAATGCAAGCAGCAAGTAAAAGCCACCTACTACAGGTGAAACGTAGTCTGTCCCATATCAGTCACTGTCTTTGTCACTAAGAAACAATACTTACTCATGGTATTGGCAGACACTGGGATTCCAGCAGGGAAGCAAAAGAACTAACCGATTAGCATCATAACAATCCAAGATGTATGTAGAACTTACGATAGAAGTGACGATAACAAACGCAGCACCAATACCATTGACAACGGCACCGACTCTCAAACCCATCTTTGCAGGTGTCTTGTTTGTCTGGTAGTCTGCAAGTAGTCTTCTACCCCTGACAAGCAACGCAATAATAGGACAAGCATACGAAACGTTGAGGAAGATGGTACAAGACGCGATGTACGCACTGAAGGCCACAGTAGGACCTAAGTACAAAAGGCCAAAGAGGAGATTAAAGATGTAGCAAAACATGATTGTGCGGACTGGAACATCGAGCTTGGGTTGGATATGAGCAAAGAATCTGTGGCAGACGATACCCTTGTCACGAGCCATGGAGTACAACAGACGACTGGCGCTGGTTATGCTTGCTGATGTGCCGTTGATGAAGCAGACGCTCAACATCAAAGCGAGGATCGTTGCGGCAGCGCGGGATTTGGTGCTTTGAAGGAACATTTCCACTATGGGCATACCAGTAGAGCTTGCGAGAACTGTTGCTGGGTCGGTGAGGCAGAAGAGGATGACTAGGATAAAGACGAATCCACTAAACGGTCAGTAACTGTTGGGGCCAAGAGACGGGGAGACTTACGTGACACCTCCAATAACAACAGCCAGTAGCATAGCTCTTGGTGCATCTCTCGAAGGGTTAGGCATCTCCTCGGTAAGATGCAACACGACATCAAACCCAATAAGTGAAAGGGCAGATTGTAACAAGCCAAGAATCCAAGCAACACCATCAGACCAACCAGTCTCGTTGTTGAAGTCTGTAAAGACTTGCTTGGCATCTGTCTTTTCAGACATGGAAAGAAGGATGATGCTGATGATGACAACAGACAAGATAGACCAATACACTGTCACTTGTTAGTTGGGTCCATTTGTGCCAAAGGCAACACTTACAAGCACAATCGTTCCAACGACCTAGTATTCTATTTCCCCAGACATTACCGACCGTTCCGAAGGTGAGGATGGCGACGAAGAAGAGATATGTCTTCCAGGCTGTGGCTTCGTAGGCGTTGTTCGAGGCGACGACTGCGGCGGCGGATATCAACTGGGCTGTGAAGGTTAGTATGAACAACAAGTATAAAAGATTAACATACCAGCGAAGAAGGCTTGGGTGGTTACGACAGTTAACCAACCGGCGATATTAGTCCATCCAACAAAGAAACTCTGTTGTTGGTCAGTATCAAACAGGGATAACGAAGAGGGGAGCATACCATAGATCGTTTCCATCGAGTGGTACACAAAGCGTACATGAAATGATACTGTCCTCCTATAACATCATTAGCAAAGTTCAGTCTACAAGAGATTGTTTGCTTACCAGCAGTAGGCCACAACGCAGCAAGTTCTCCCAAACTAGCAGCCAAAGCCAAGTTGCAAAAGACACAAACCAAGAACCCATAAATAAACGAAACAGCACCACCAGAAGGAAGAATATACGCCATAACACCAGCGAGAGCAATCCACGTACTGCGGGGTTAGTCAGTGCCACTGCTATCAAAAGAAATAACTAACTTGAGAATTGCAAACGCCATGGCAACCATGGTCAGCGTTGAAAGACGCTGCTGTAGCACGCCTTCTTGCGTATTAGAAGTCATCTTGTTGATTTTCGATATCTGTACTGCAGACACACAAATTTCTGAGGAGAAAGGGGTCGATTCATATAGTCTCGTTCTAAAGTTCAGGTCACACGGAAGAGGAGGTGTTTAGTCTGTACAAGCGTCGTACAGAGATAAGCCAAGACTCCAGTATGACAATCTTCAACTTCATGGATCACTCTTCCAATGACATATCATATCTATCTCAAACTGCCGAGATACCGATACAATAACAAGACTCTATCTTGATAAGTCTTACTCTACCCCAGGTTTTGAGAAAGTATCCACTAAATATACCGCAAACGGAAATATTTCGAGAGATTACAAGAGAGATGATTGGGTACCGAGATCTAGCGTCTTCAACACCAAGACTCATGTGGCAAAAGGGAAACACGATAGCAAGAGGCTCGTTATTCCTTGCTAGTGGATTGCGGGGGAAGCGATCTAGATGCTACATGGTCTGTTTTTTCTCGCAAAATTTCCTATTACGGTAAGATTGGAGGGAGATAACCGTTATCTAAGATCTTCGTTTGAGGCTGGGGTTGACGATAGCTTGATTTCTCGAATTATTTCCTTTCTGAGTAATTTCGTTTTCGGATAGTCAGTTGATTGGAGATATGATGGGATTACTCGATGGAAATGGGGAGGCAAGATATGGAACCCGGACCGAGGATAAAATGAGTTGCCGTCCTTGTTAACTTTCAATGAGTACTCTTTCTTCACATCGACTTTGGCTTGATTAATAGCTCTTCATTGCTGTCGGTTTGAGTGTGTTTGCGCCACTCTCTTTCCGGTTCTCACTATCGATCATACAGAATGTCATCCAAGGACGGCTACTCATGGACAGAGTCCCAAGGTCTCAAGTCCGGCGTTCCATGCATCGGCGCCATAAGTCCTCCTACGAACCTCAAAGACAACAACACAAAATACGATGTGATTGTTGTTGGAGCAGGATACTGTGGTTTGACTGCAGCTCGAGATGCAGCCATTGCAGGTATGTCTCATTTTCCAAACAAACAGAGCAACAGCTAACTAGTACAGGCCTCAAGGTGTTGCTCATCGAAGCCAGAGATCGCATCGGTGGCCGTTCCTGGTCATCAAACATAGAAGGCTATCCATACGAAATGGGCGGAACATGGGTATTCTGGGGTCAAGCTCACGTCTGGCGAGAGATCCAAAGATACAATATGCAGAGTGAACTTGAACTCTCATATGACTTCTCTCGAGGAATCAACAAATATCTTCTCGTCACACCTGAAGGAACTCAAAAGTTTACTCATGAGGAAGAGGTCAGTCACTCGTACCGGCATATAATTGCATTTAGCTAACAAAAGCCTAGGACCAACTAATGCAAAGCGGTCTTCAAAAACTCGTCAACGTAGACGGTCAAGACGGACGCGAAGCCATCGTCTTTCCTCACATAAGCAAACTCGACGCAGTGGCAGAAAAGTACGACCGCATGTCCATCGCAGACCGAATCACCGAGATAAAGAATGATCTAACATACAACGAACGCATCTGCTTAGAAGCATTCGTTCTTCTCTGCAGCGGCGGAACGCTCGAAACAACCAGTTTCTACGAATTCCTACACTGGTGGGCTATGAGCGGATACTCTTACCAAGGCTGTATAGAGTATCTCGTCAAGTACAAGTTCAAGGGTGGTCAATCAAGTTTTGCCATTAATTTCTTCAAAGAAGCCCTTGCAACGGGTAACTTGACATACTCTTTCAACACGCCTGTCGCTTCTATTAAGAACAGTCCCGCTGGGGTGGAAGTTACTTCTCGAAGTGGACAGACGTTCCGAGCACACAAGATGATTAGTGCCATTCCTCTCAACGTTCTCAATGATGTTACGTTTGATCCGCCTTTGGCACATGGCAAAAAGGCAGCTGCTGATATTGGACACGTCAACCAGTGTATCAAAGTCCACGCTGAAGTCTCGGATAAGGATCTGCGGTCTATGACGAGTATCAGTTATCCTCACAATAAACTGGCATACGGTTTCGGTGATGGTACTACGCCAGCGGGAAATACACACATTGTGGCTTTTGGAGGACAGAACAACCACTTCCACCCTGAGGAGAATATTCAAACTACGTTGGATGCTTTCCAAGGTTTTACTCCAATGAAGATTGAGCGTTTGGTAAGTTGAGCATGACACTGAAAGGAAACATGGCTAACAGTTTAGGTCTTCCATAACTGGTCCAAAGACGAATTTGCAAAGGGCGCATGGTTCTTCTCACGACCTGGTCTTTTGGCTGATCATCTAGGCGATATGAGAGCCAGTCAAGGAAACATCATCTTTGCATGCTCTGACTGGGCTCTCGGATGGCGTAGCTTTATTGATGGTGCTATTGAAGAGGGAACACGTGCAGCCATGGTTCTTCGATCTACTTTGTCTGAGAGAAGCCATCTGTAATATCATTCAATGTATTAGACAATTAATTATCTAGTTCTTTAGATATCGTTCGTATTATCATCCAATCATCTTTACATTTAAAGTTGAACCCGCCCCGTTATTATCTCCATCCAAGTAGCGGCGCAACATCTCTCTTGGGAAGTTGTACAGCGACCATCCTCGGCAATACCAAATTAGCTCTAGTCAATCTAGCGTACTCTACAACTCAAAATTTTGGATGAAGCTGTCAAATCTTTAATCTTACACAACCAGCAAACATGGCGATCACAAGCAAGCCTCAAAAGGCTTCAGGTTATCTCTTCATCTACAACACCCTCTTCGCCCTTGTCCGAATCGCTCTCCTCATTCGAACAACGTATCTATGGACAAAACAAGGCAACGGCGCTGTCTGGGATGAACTCAACGTCACAGCGCGATGGACAGAGACTCTTACAGTGATGGAAGTTCTTCACGCGGTAGCAAGTCTTGTCCGCGCAGCACCAGCTACAACAGCGCTGCAAGTCGCAGGACGCAACACCATTATCTGGGCCATTACGAGAAACTACCCTGAAGTTGGGTTTAGAGAGGATGCGTATAGCTTTATGCTCATGGCTTGGAACGCAGCTGATGCGGTGCGATATTTGTATTTCACGCTTCAAACTGGAACGGGATCTGTGCCAGCTTCTTTGACATGGTTGAGGTATGCAACAAAAACCATTAGATATAAGATGAAACTAACATGTCTAGATACAACATGTTTATCGTGCTTTACCCTATTGGTATTCTTTCAGAGATGAAGCTTGTTTACGAGGTCATTGTTCCTTCTCGGGCACGAAACCCAATGTATCAGTATTTGTTGTGGTTCGGATTGGCTATTTATGTTCCTGCGTTTTATATCCTTTTTGGGCACATGTTGGCTCAGAGGGCAAAGTTGAACCGATCTATTTCCAAGAAGCAGATTTGAAATTACTTCAACTTGGACCGCATGCCGATATAAGAATACTTTATGAAGGCCATACTATTGCTTGGCTGTCAGATATATGGAGGCTGTGATCTTGTATTTAGGAAAGATGCCTTTCTATTCAGAAACAAAATTCATATAATGATACCAAATTCAAATCCAAGGTTCATCAGATATCATATTTCTCAAGGGTAACCCTGCAATTCATGTCGAGCTGTAGTATGATCAATAGTCCTTGACAAATAGTCAGTTGACGGCATCAGGTCTCAGGCATGGAATAATTGAGTTTCTTGGCCAACTTGAAGAAAAGTCAATTCCTTTCTCCATGCATCAGATGAAGTATCCGATGTCATGATCAGTCCAACGAGACGAATGTGAAACCTCGTCTTTGTTTCATACCCATATCTGTTGCATTTATACTTTGTCCAATGCAACCCTAAATTGAATTGACATTGAACGGTGCATTCCAATGCGTCGTCGATATCAGATTATTCGTCTGAAGTGATGGAGAGGATAGATGGTCGCTCCTGAAATGAAAACCTCGACAGGAACCGCATATGCTGTCGGTGAGCACACATGATGCTAGACCGAGGGAGGTACTGGTGTCAGAGTTTAATCTGGCATGTTACATCGTCTTACCGTAAGCATGTTCACCGTAGTTATTGAAGCGTTTGAGAGACGTCGAAAGAGGACATCTTATCGCGTCGGAATGGTCAAACAGTCGAATATCTCAATCAATCCCGGGTATTATCTGCATTTCGGAAATAACAAGAATTCGCTCTCATCGGTAGAGGCCAAAGATGATATGGCAGTTCGGATCCTAGTTGTGAAACCCGTTGCCATGGGTACTGTATCCGGTCTCGGAGTCTCTCCAGTGAAGAAGCATGCGACATGTTGAATCGATAAGATGTCTTTGGATCAAATTGTACAACTCGTCACGCGTATTGGGTGGCTCGTTCGTTCACGTTGATCTGCGGCGGTAACTACGCGCGTATAATTTTTGAGCAGGGTTTCGAAGGGCGAGTACGACGGTGAAAAGCTCATCGTAATTAAATAGTGGCAGTGTATGAGCAAAGCTGGGCCACAGTCGCGTTGTCTTTAGTAGGCGCTTGGAAGTCAAGAGAGACACGACACGTGTATAAGCCAAGAAGAAGAGACTCGGTCTGTATAAGTAAACATCAGTCACAAACTTACTCAGTAGGCGGTAACAAATGCCAAGACAGACCCTTTATGCAGGAGTAGGTACACAGCCTACAAAGGACGCGCAATTGCCAAGACATAGCCTCTCAGTTAATCCCTGCAAATAAATTATGTGTGGAGTTGTGTCAAGACCCTTTGAAAGGGCATTAATTACGGTATGAGTACGGAGTATTAATGCCAAAAGATTAATTATGCTTTTGGAC
The DNA here is from genome assembly GCF_050947815.1 of Fusarium sambucinum. Taxonomy (NCBI): domain Eukaryota; kingdom Fungi; phylum Ascomycota; class Sordariomycetes; order Hypocreales; family Nectriaceae; genus Fusarium; species Fusarium sambucinum. The sequence continues at coordinate 789,270 of NC_139292.1, forward strand.
CACTACTATTTGCCGACTCGTAAAACGGAATACCCTGTCTAGTAGTGAATCAACCTGAACTAACGGGATTAAGCTCTTCAGCTTCACTTAAACAGTGCCTGACAGTGACTACAAGTGCCAAGACTACGGTTAACTCGGCCTCTGCTCACGGGGTTTCCGCGTTATTACGCCAAGGTAACAGTCAAGGAGCCGCCAAGAAAAGAGATATTACAAGTACAGATCATCAAAAAGTCTGTTCCTCTCGTTTTTTTACAGGTGCCATCCATTGTCTGAGCCCCCTACCCCCTGCAGTCTCTGGGGATCATTTCATTATATCTAACTTGTACTTCCCATCTTTTTCCTTCCCCCCAAACCTGACCCCAACGTTTACACACCTACCAAAATGTCTGCACCATACGATCCCAACCAAGGGTAAGCGTCTCTCAATAATAACAGAGGAATATTCGACTGACAATAATTAGTTACTACCCTCAGCAGGGTGGATATCCCCCTCAAGGCTACCCTCCTCCTGGCCAGGGCTACCCTCCCCCACAGCCTGTAAGTTTACCTGACAACACCATTGTCAACATCACTAACAAATACCAGATGCAATACCAGCAAGCGCCACCACCTCAAGAAGAAAAGAGCCACGGCTGCTTCTACACATGTATCGCCACACTCTGCTGTTGTTGGGTCTGCGGAGAGACCTGCGAGTGTTGTCTTGAGTGCCTCGACTGCTGCTGTTAATCAACCACCTACACAGCACTGCATTTCCCCTCGTCAAAGCGCTTGCGCATAATAAAGAATGCATGATTTTATTGCCTTTTTATCGTCACTACCCCCGAATTCCATAGCTACTGGGTCTCTACCAGGTTCTTTTTGTAGCTCTCAATAACGGCCTAAACACAATACCACACACATTTCGTCTACCAAATAAGTCTCCCAATTAAACATCTGCATGTGTGAAGTTTATTAGATTGAACTTGACGATCCTCCAACGCGACAGCTTCGGCAGTTGGGGTTGACCAAACACTGAGCGTACCTAAACACGTATAAGTAATCCATCCACCAAATACTGACAAAAACATACTCTTCACTCTGTTTATCCTTGAATTTTGTACAATCGCAACCAGGAGGACATGTAACGGTCGGTTTTGCTGAAGAAGTGATTTCAGGCTGTCTACACGGTCTACAGCGAGAGCTGGTCAAGCACTGAAAGTATCTATAACAACATCAGCCCGCCCCATGATGTGTCTCTAACAGACAAAAGTCAACTTACTCGGGACTTTGCTTGTCTTTTATTCCCGAGCAGTCACAATCTGCCGGACAAATCCCATTCGTTGTTGTGGGCGTGGGGTTGACCACGATGATCCTGACTAGGCCTGACGAAATGCTTTCGGTGTAAGTGCCAGGAGGCATTGTTCTGTAGTTTGTTGATGATGTGATTGGTATTCCGACATTATCGCTGACGGGTCCAAAGTGTCTTGGTTGGATTGCGAGTTCCCTCTGAGCCTCGTCGAGCGGGTTCCTTATATCATGTGGGATGGCCTGGCTGACGGCGCAGAGGAGGAGTACTGCGATGCCCTGTGAAGACAGCATGGTGAGAATAAGTATTTTCCTGTCAGATATAAATCGATCTCGGGTGACAGTTATCCTGTTTCCCATACAGCTAGTACAGATCCTCAATTATCAAACCCAGTGGCCTGGCTCTGGGTTTATGTAGTCACCCTCCAGGCAACGCCGACGGGCTGTATCACCACTATTCACCAGCCTCGAGAAACACACGCAATCTTTGACATCATGTTTTTTATTTGTATTTCTTCAAAATGTGCTTTTCAGCTGACACCGACCAGTCCCAAGGTGAACAAAGACGAAATGGTGGTGTTGTATCCACGATAAGCAGCGCCATCAAGAGCGATTGATGTCACAAGGCGACACTGGAGCCCAAAGCCGGGAGCGCGATTGGGATCATCTCACATCAGGCTTCAGGTAGGATGCTTCATCTCGTTTAACGCAGATCAAACCAGCACATCATCTCCCCTCCAGCCCCAGGCAAACATCCGTACAACCTCGCCTCGCGGCCCTAATCTTTGTACAACACCGTTACCATCAAAGATCAACAATGCCACCTCATCGACTTCTCAAACCGAACACTAGATCCGATAACCAAGACATCCATCGATCATCTATTCGCAACGCCTACTAAACACCATCGAAGATGCGATTGGTCTCATCATCAAAATGTCTCGGCCATGTCCAACAACATAATTCACCGACGGCAATCCCAAGCGAAACAACGGATGCAGACCGAAACAAAAACGCTTATCGTCTATTCAATAAACACATCAAGAACACCTCTATCTATCCCAGTTACTTCTTTGTGACATTTCTCTTCTCTCGTCTCCGAAGCACATAGTCCCACATCCTCTTAGCGTACGCATCAACATCAACACCACGACCTTCGAGATTCGAAAGCACAGCGTACAGCGCCACCCATACCATCACGCACACGTCCCAGATATGTGTGAACCACCAAAAGACCTGGTTTCCAAGCGGACACGTGGCGTACTCGAATTTCCACTCCCAAGTTTCTTGGTCGAACCATATACTCAACAAACCAGCATTTCCACCAAAGTCGCCCATCATGCTGCGGACTGTGATCTCGCGTCGGCCTGGAATACCTTCACTTCCTGGGATCTGCTGAGCCTCGGCGTCGGACCATCTAGCTACTTGCCATGATCGCTGCGAATGATCTGTTCCGTTTGTTTGGTTGATGTAGTGGTACGTGTCGCAACCTGCGTGGTCATGACCATTAAGCATCAGACCAGGACGACCATAGCCGTTGCCGGGAGCATTGCTCTTTGCGCTCATACCCCACATACCCTCCAAGAAACCCCTGGTGGCATCAACACTAAGCTGGTTCTGTTCCTTGAGACCGCCACCGTCGGCAGCAGTGTGAAAGTCAAAGAGCGGTGCATCAACACAAATACCCTCGGGCTTGTACATGGGAATGTGCGTGAGAATCAGCGTAAACTCTCCCTTGTACTGCACTGCACCTGAAGTCCCGATGACATCGTTGATGAAGCCGTACGTAGCATCCTGAAGGGGAAGAGACTTGGCCGGTGTATCGAGGTTCATATCGTTGACACCAATGATGCGCAGCTGAGGAATCACTCTTGTAGAATCGGGGTTCTCGTCAGAGTACAGAGTAGCTCTCGTCTCAGGATCGGTAATAGGCAGCTCAAAACGAAGCTCATAGTTGGTCTTTCCAAAGACTCGTTCAAAGCGCTCCAATCGCTCCTCTGTCAAGTCCCCAGCGTATCCAATATCATGGTTTCCTGCCACGTTGAGCATTCTCTTCTTCCAAGCCTTTTCTTCATCACTACCATCCAAAACTCCAGATACTGTGTAATTTTTACTCGGGTATTTCGCCAACTCGTCCGAAAGCCTCTCGGTTCCTTTAAACACACGGTTCCAGAACCGTTGGCCTCGCTTCTCAAACTCGTTGTCGTCGATCCATTGACTACCGACGAGGTCGCCGAGTACTGAAATATGGGTAGGGTTGGTCCACCAGTTTACTTGACGGTAGATATGCGCCAGGTAAAAGTCATTACCCCATAGATCGAACCGTTTGCGCTGCGACATGAGCCAGTAAGGAAGATCCTCCATGAAAACATCAACAATGTCATGAATAATCTGTCTGACTCGCTCACGAAAGCACCAATGACTCGTCTGAAAAGTCACCTTTTTGTAGGCAGACTTGATATGTGGGAACGTGCCCAAGTAATTTGTAATAATCGATGTATCGCCTTCTAACTGGGGATCGCCCAGCGCAAGCAGTCGAAAAGGCGCAAGCTTAGCATTATCGTCGGCGGTAGGCGTCGAAGGCCAGTGAAACTTTTTTGTAAGAGAATAAGCCTCTTGGCTATCGCGCGACTCGATGGGGAATGCGCATCCTTGGATGACGGGGAAGAGGTAGAGGTAGAGAGTGAAAGCTACCGAGAGCGGCACCAAAAGGCGCAGGCCATGGCGGAGAAAAGCCACGACGTTCATGTAGCCGACCTCATGCGCGAGCCACTTGGGGACTGTTTTGTACAGAAATTGGCCAACGAAAGTGTTGACGAGAACAGCGCAATAGTTGGTAAAAAGAAGATGTCGGTGATACCCCTGGAATGTCTAACGACACGTGAAGACAAAAATGGCTTAGTCATGCAGACCCCTTTTTAGGGAGAAGGGGCAGCATCGTTTGAAGGAGGTATCATTAGTTTCAAAATAGTGAGTTATTGTTTTGCTATATCCTGTCTATTATCGCTTTTATAATTAATTACAGAAAGACGTCGGACGTTGACGTTGTGTTGTTAATTGCAATGCCGTGATCCCTCGATTGATGTTACCCTGATTCGAGATCTACACTGCATCCTTGCTTGTCTGCAATGTTCAATTGGGTATCTACTTTGACTCGTTTTGTTTCCAGATTTTTGAAGAGTATGCCGCTTATTTGCGGTCCGGCATTGCTGTTTCGAATTGTTCTCTCGTAAGGAGTTCGTCAAGACACAACCATGTAAAGTTGTAGGTAAGCACCAACATGCAACAGAAACCACCAGACGTAATCAGTCCATGATGGCACATATAAGCTTCACCTCCTCATTCCTCATAAATCTCTTCTTCCTCTTGCGGCCACTCCACCTCAAACTTGGGATCATCCTTCTCATGCTTCGCCACAGCAAACACAAGCAAGCTATTATTCTTCAATCCCAACTTTGTAGGTGTGCTCTCTCCGTCCCCTGTCTTGAGCTTCACCCATCCCGACGAGAGATCATTCGGAATCTTCAATGCACCGTACACAATAATCGAGTTCTCGTCAACATGAGTGTTCTTGGGAGGTGAGATGGACGTTGTAAGACCCTGGGGGTATCGATCGCTTATGACGCTGGTAAGTTCGGCGGTGACGTTGGAGAAGGGTGCGAGGGCGTCGATAAAGAGGTAAATGGTATGGATGCCATGCTTGAAGCGCACAGAGATGTGTGCGTCATCGAGGTCGGTCTGAAGGTTTGTTAGTGGCGGTCAACAGGGCGGCTGGGATCTTACCATCTTGTCGATCTTGGGAGGTGTACGGTTTGGGAAAGACGTCAGAGTTCAAAGAGTCGTCTTCTCTTGTTCGATTCACGAGGCAAGCTGGCATTCAATTTGGTGGGGCTAATCGCGGCTTTGTCTGACACGACATCACGTGTTCCCGCGTAGAGTGATTCTTTGGGCGAGCAATTGAGTCTCCATCAATCACATACTTCATTAGCATGTGTAAAAGCATGGAAGACTTGTTATCGGATCCGCAAGCACGTCAAGCCAGGTAGTGGCTGGATTACCTTGTCTTGACGAACCAAGGAGATATCTTGGTTGTTATAGACTGGGCATCAACACGGGATCCAAAGAACAGGGTGCAGCATTGTTGATAGCGACCACACTATTGATACGTCACCTGTGTCAAGGATGGGATGACTCGGTGACATCTGATAGTCAGGTACCAGGCTGACAGTAAGACCCAATCCAAAGACAAGCTCAATAGAACATTTGCTAGAAGGGTTCTGTCCTCAAACTCACCACTACCCTGAACTAGACTTTCAGCGTTTGCTCAAGAATAAAAGCCGTGCATAAAACCGTACTAATGCACAAACGCACTGTCCATCATGACAAGACAGTTCGTAGAAGCATCCATCAATTCAATTCATATTACCTATTTAAATCTATCACGACGAGAAAAAAAGAGTCATCGGGCCTTTGCTGGTTGTCAGTCCAGTCCAGACTCAGCCCCTCTTTACTGCTTGGCTCAATTACCGACAACAAGCGCAAGCGAAGGCAACCTTTCTCCCCTCGCAAACAACACCAAGAAAAAAGAAAAAACCGCCAACACCGCCGGGATTGTAAACTCCGGGCCTTGTCGTTCTCCGCAATCACCGCCGAGCAGACAAAGATCCACAACTGAGAATCAGCCGTGCAGAAACAAGGCTAGGCACCGCAGAGCCTCACGTTAATCTTGGGTCTTTTACGAGTGAGAGAAAAGACAGTCAATTGCACTACATCAAAAACATCATGGCTGCTGCTCCGTCATCCCGGCCCGGTTTCACACCATCTGGCACCACCGCGATACCCTCACCACCATCCGACCTTGACTTGGCTTTCCCACAGGATGCCTTCCCCCGCCTATCCGTCGCAACACCCACGCGGCTGATGCTGGGCACAATCTCGTCAGCTCTCGTGGGATTCTCCCTCGGTGCGACGCAGGGTGGTCAGATGGCGCAGTTGCGGTTCCGGGCCGAGCACGCCCACAAGATGCCCGACACGACGACAGGGTGGTACTTTTACCACAAGAGCAAGAACTACCACGCCATGCAGGGCGGAATCCGTGAGGGCTTTCGCATGGGGTTCAAGACGGGGTTCTGGAGCTTCATGGCCTTGTCTCTTGAGAGCACGGTTGACCGTTATCGCGGGGCCAGCGACATGTTTTCCACCACGATAGCCACGCTTACAGTAGCTGGCGCGTTTTCTCTTTGGCGTAAGTTTACTTTTCTCTTTATCCCAGTTGTCATTCGTTTCTAGTCATACCTCGGCTGCATGCATTGACTAAGAGGATGGTAATTGCGCAAAAACCCCATACGGGGAATTCCCACACTAGGCATGGCACGCAGCCGAGATGGAAAGCGACGGGTAGATATTGCAAGCATGCATCCAAGATCAAGTCGACAAGTGGAACCCCAAATGAGAGATCAATGGGCTAACAAGCGCCGAACATCGGCGTGTGCAATCTAGATCGCCTGTCATTAACAACCGCCGCCCGGACCGCGCGATACGGGCTCATGTTTGGTCTCGCGTATGGTGGGATTCAAGACCTCGTTGGCTTAGCCCGAGGCAGACCGATCGGATATGTCGAGTTTCTACGACGTCGAGGATCAAAGGATGTTACTGATGCTCATTCAGCATTATAAGACATATCTTGTACAGTCACTGTAGATATTAATATCACGGAAACAATAAATGCTTCATATCCGCATTGATCAAACAGGGGATGGTTAGGCTCAAAGATCACCAGGAATAAAAAATAATTAGTGTCCTTTCGTTATCGGGGCAGTCCGAGTTTTTTTGCTGTCTAGGTGGACGCCTCTCCCGTGAACCAGCCCCAGAGAGGGGAGAGCGGCTTTGCTCGGTCTTTTATGGAGACCATGATCGATAAGCAGAACAGCTTCTAGCGAGATGGAACATTTTTCTTACGGATTGATTGGAAGTGACTGCATGCAGAGATAGACGGGTTATGATATGGTAGCAGAGCCCCATTCGTCACGTCCATCTCGGCATATCAGGCTTATCTACCGATTGCAACGATAGACACGTTGACGTTTTGACAGCTTCAACGTCTGTTGTCCCTTGCGTAATAGTGACTTGAATTGACCAACCCTGGGTCGAATCGTCATAACAAAAGTCACAAGACCCTTTTTCATTGTCTCATCTTAAAAGCACAAACCATCTGTGACCCCCAAATGTCTGTCCCTAAACAGTCAAGAGAATGCTTGTGATGCATCTCCAAGGTTTCCCCACAATGCTCTGTACTGTTGTTCACCAATTACATAACACGTAATTTGCTGGGATAGCGGCCTGTTGCGGCATCAAAAGAAACATTCACTGACCTTTTCTACCCCAGCTTCCCTTATTTTTGTGCTGAGTTGGTAGCAACCAATCATGTTGTTGATCGCCATCTATGACACTCCCCCACGCCCCTCAACGGCTACATTCGGTTCTCTTTTTTCCATGGTGATGCAAGACTAGCTTCATTTTTAGTTTGAGCGGTAGACCAGCAAAAACGGCCACGTGACGGCTGATAAGCTCCGTCGCCATCGTCAAGGATCTTGTCTGTCCCGGTAATCTGGGGCCTTTCTCTCTCTCGCCTTGTCTTTACTGCCCTGGTTTTGATGTCACGGGTCCGGGCTCGCTCGGCCTTTGCGGAGAAGAAACAAGGGGGTTCATTTAATGCGTAGCGTAAACATGACCATCAATCATGACTAGCAATGGCGAAAAAAAGAGATTGTCTAGGTTTTGGAATGGGGAAGCTCACGATAGCGCCACCTCCATCACACGCCCCTGGGGAGGTTAGGTCAGTGCTAGACAGATCCAGGCACCGCAGTCAACCGACAGTTTAGTGTCACTGCCAGACAGATACGAATATATTAAGCTCTCTTCCACCCGTTGCTCTTTACCACTCAACCCAGATAGAATTAACTTATCTTCCATCACCGCACCGACCATCTCTCTCCCGTAAAACACTTGCCTGGATCCCTCCATACTGATCCAGCTTCACCTTTCCATCACCACCTAGGACCTTTACCAAAAAACCACCACCACATCTCATATAATGAGCTCGGCCCTTCGGCGAGGGACTGCCCAGCCCCTTCGCTGGGCGACAGCATCTTCCGCCATCACCATCAACACTCTCCGACCATGCCTCGCTGCCCGCCGTCACATCCACTCTTCTGAGCGACGAACCAACACCATCGTCGAGCAGCGCCAGATCCGCGACCCTCTTCCTTCAGCCCCCAGCAAGGCTCCTCTCTCCGTTTTGCCTTTGATCATGATCCTTCGATCTCTGGCCACCATGACCGTCTCCTCCTCGCCTCTCCTCCTGCCTCCTTCTCTGCACGTCATGGGAATCCTGGCCAATACCTCCAACCCCATCCTCAACCCCGACAAGAACCCCCTCCTCCGATTTTTCTTGAAGAAGACTTTCTACGCTCAATTCTGCGCTGGCGAAAAGTCACCCGAGATTAAGAAGACTATCGACGGACTCAAGAACATTGGTTTCAACGGTGTTATTCTCAACTATGCCAAGGAGGTTGTTCTTACTAAGGCCGAGGGTGCCGATCTCAAGAACGCCGCCATCGAGACCGAAGAGGCTATCCAGAACGAGATCCTTCCCTGGGCCCGAGGCACCCTCGAGACTGTCCGACTCGCTGAGCCTGGTGACTTTGTCGCCCTCAAGTTCACTGGCGCCGGCAGCATCGCCCTCCACCAGCTCAAGGAGCGTATGCCTCCCAGCCCCTCCCTGTACAAGTCCATCGACTCCATCTGCCAGCTTGCCCACGAGCGAGGTGTCCGTCTTCTTTTCGACGCCGAGCAGGACATGCTCCAGGACGGTATCGATGACTGGACTCTCGAATTCATCCGCAAGTACAACAAGGGTCTCGGCGAGGCTGTCGTCTTTGGTACTTACCAAGCCTACAAGAAGAAGTGTCCCGAGGTTCTCTCCGCCCACCTCAAGCTCGCCCAGCAAGAGGGTTTTGCTCTCGGTGTCAAGCTTGTCCGTGGTGCCTACCTCAACTCCGACCCCCGCGAGCTCTTCCACGACACCAAGGAGGATACCGACGTCTGCTTCGACTCTCTGTCTGCCAGTGTCCTCACCCGCGAGTGGAACGCTGACGTCAAGGGTTCCGGTGTCTACCCCGTTGCCAGCCTGGTCGTTGCCTCTCACAACGCCGAGTCCGTCCGCAAGAGCCGTGCCATTATGGAGGCCGGCCGCGCCAAGTCCGACATTGCTTTTGCCCAGCTTCAGGGCATGGCTGACGAGGTTAGTTGCGAACTCGTCGAGGCCAACCAGCTGGACAAGACCATGAACCTTCCCGCCTACAAGTACCTCGTCTGGGGAACTACCGGAGAGTGCATGAAGTACCTCCTCCGCCGCGCGCACGAGAACAAGGATGCCGTGCAGCGCACCAAGGGCAGCCGAGATGCTCTTTGGTTCGAGCTTGTCCGACGATGCAAGAGCGTCGTTGGCCTTGCTTAAGGAATGAACAAAAAATAAAGTAAAGAAAAATGGGAAAGGGAAAGAGAAAAGAGCTTTATATCATTCATGTCTTTTGGGTTTCTTTTGTTTTGCATCATGGGTAGCGATTAGGAGTCCGGGGCGTCCAGCATCTCAATACCAGAGATAGATCATAGATGAAGAAATGACTTACAACAATTATCTGATTGACTTTTGTGAAATTTGAACTGTTTTTGTGACTCAAACACCTCGTAAAGCCATGGCGCCTATGACAAGCGACTCCATCTCCTTCTGTTTGACCTTTTCATCCTGGATATCATCCAACCACTTGAGTCCGTTCAACTTGTAGTACTTGCGTACTTTTGGTACATCAGTAGCGGTGGATATTTGCTCGTCAGTAATCGACACAGCCTCTCCCTCGACATTGGTCTTGAGATGCTCCCAGATTTGGTCCTGACTCAAAGGCTCAGCACCCTCTCCAGGGAATGTGACCTTGACAACGACAAGGTCCTTGGTAGATGGAGAAATGCCATAACGACGGTAGGCATCAGCAATCTGGACGCCAGTCAGTCTGGTAAAAGGACCGTAAAGCAAGGGTTATTACGTTATTAGAGGAGCTCATGTTGCACACAATCTCGGAGTGAACGTTGGGAGTCCTCAAAGCGCCATTCACAGCCGTCAACGTAGCTTTAAACACAGAAGACAACAATTGAAGCCTCGAAACAACCTGCTCAATAGAGAGACACCAGTCATTAGATGTCTAAGTCTAATCGGGTATCCCGAATGTGAACGGAACTCACCACTGAGGCATCAATAAAGGCGTACTCAAACTCGGAGTTCCGGGCGAGAAGCTGCTGATGCAGAAAGGCCGCATTCTTTACATCACGGAATAGGGCAACGTAGACCTTGTGCGATGCCGGTAGGTGTTCGAGAGTCACTGATTCGAGAGCCATTTTACTGTCCAAGCCGAGAGAGCCGTTAGATCTGACTTGGCAAAGCGTGATGTTAATTGGCAGGAGAATGCAAAACAAAAGTTCTTTGCTATGGTCGCTTACGAAATCTGCTGATTTTTCGTAACCTTATCGTAGCGCGACGGTTGAGATGATGGTTTGGGTGAGGTTTTGCAAGTTCTTGTTCTGATTCTTTGACAAGTTTAGTTTAGTGTGGAGGGGTAATTCTTGGTAGTAAAGTTCCCCTCATTCATCACATGCAGTTTTACTGTGTTCATACTGTATCCGATCTATAGAGGATCTCGAGACCTTTACTGCTGCACTCAGAATTAAATATTAAAGGTTATAACACGTCATTATAATGAGGAGAAGCCGTATTTGCATAATAATATGCCAGAAATTAAATGTCAGAGTCCTCATTTCCAAGGTGTTGTATGCACTTTGAAGCCATCTTTGATCGCCTCGCCCGTTCGTTACTGTTACACACGTGCCCATCGCTTTTCATCCATCAACAAAGATCTACCCGTTGACAATGTGTTCTTTGTCGAAATACCGCCGATGCTAGGCCGCGCCACAGCCATCAAGTGCCGTGGTGAGAATGCGAATGGTTGGCTGTCAACTTGCTCAGCTTGGCAGACTTGTGCAAGACAGGAAATGGTTTTACAGAATAAATAGAAACGAAAAATAACACGAACAGCATCATATTTGTTTAGGTATAGTTGGAGATTCTGGTAGGGTTGCATCATCTCATGTTACATGCAAATCATACGATGCCATCTAAAGAGCTTCCTCTCTAGTAATAAGATTTCTTGGTATTCATTCTTTTGGCTCCGCTATCCAGCTGTGCTTGCGTGTAACGAATCGTCATGGTTGTGTGACGGGACTTCCGAGTGTCTTCTTCAGCCACAGCATCATGACGCTTCGTACGGCACATTTATCTCGTGGCTTGGCTTTGTCTTGCCCAGAAATGGACCAAGGTCTAGACCATCATCACCAGTCTTTCGTAAGGCGATCCCCCTTGCGCTGTGCCACACAGGCTACAGTCCAGGGTCTTGCAAATCTCCAGGTAAACTTTGGTGCCCGCCTACGGAGAATTCTCAATCTCACATCCTGGCTTGGTGCAGTTTTGTACCGTGGCTGGCGCCCTTTCCACCGTTATGTCTTCTAGAAGGCATCTCCGTTGAGTCTTTAACAGTTATCTAGATCGATTGAGATGAGGCTTCTTCCATTATTCGATCTGGTATCTGTGCTTTTCGATTATACGGTCGTTCCGGGGTTTCAAGACTTCACGATGGACTTGTCTGCTGCACGCCAACCCCGGGCATTGCGGACTGTACTTGGAGTAAGTGTATCTATTTTAACTCATGAAGCTAAATGTCTAGTGGGATTATGGATGGATGGTTACCACTTGGCATGTAGACAATGCCCAGATACCATCATCTTGACTTGACTTATAAGACCGAGACATTGGCCAGCCTTATAACCCCTGTTTCTTGTCGTCAATCGAATCTATCCATTCATTTGCATCAACTGTTTTTGTTACTGCAACAACACATCATTCTATCATATCATAAATTATACAGCCACAAACTAGAGTCTATCTAGACCATTACAGTCTTATCCTCCCTTCATCTCGTCTCTTCCCTTGGTTACCCTCCAATTCCTCTGTACCGGGTTGTCGAGCCTCCACACAACCCTTCGCAGCCTTCAAGGCCGCTAATGCACAGCGCATTCCCCGCCAAATCAATCCCCTATACAGTGCCAGTCCCGGCCAAGACAGCTATCCAAGTCCACCAACTGCAGTTGCAGGCGCAGCAGCCACGGCTAGTGACTCGTAGAAGAGCCAATATGATGGAGGCCATATCCCAGCGCAACTTCAGTTCCTCTTCCATCGCCAACTTTTCCACTCCAACAGCGTTGCCGTCGCAGTCGCAGCCAGGTAGTTTATACTGGCCATTCGACGCGCGATCCTACTCCGCCCTCGCCTGGGCGCCTGATAACTTCGCTTACAACTGCAACCCTTCTATCGCTGTTGTAAAACCTTCTGCTGCGACTTTGACAAAACCCACTGGGCGGCGCCCGCGCCAGCCTGCCGCGATATCTCGTTGCACGGCCAGGACAAAGGCCAGAACCGCGTCTCCTGCGAGCGTCGGCTACCAGAGCGTAGGATACAGAAGTGCTCCCTCTTCAGCACCGTCTTCTGCGAGATCTTCACCTTCTTGCACGAGAAGCTTCTCCCCACGACCAAAGTCCAAGATGCCAGGTCGACCTCCGAAACGGGCCAACAGTGGTGAAGACGACCATCAAGCGCCTGGAAAAGTCAAGCAGCCCCGATTAGAACGTGGACCTGATGATTTTTCTACTGTCGTCAAAAACCGATTACAGTCTTATACACGAACTGGTCAAGCTTGCGACAGGTGCAAGGTACGTCATGGACAGACATTATGACAACACAACTAACGCGCAAACTATAGGTTCGCAAGATTCGATGCGATGCCCTCCCCGAAGGATGTTCCCACTGTGCCAACCAGAACCTCGAATGCTATGTCACGGATCGCGTGACTGGTCGCACAGAGCGAAGAGGATACATGCAGGAATTGGAGAGAGAGAAGAGCGACATGCTTTCCCACATCCGCGATCTCGAAAAGTTACTTGACAACAAAGGCGTCGAGGTCAAGCCTTGGGAGTGGTCGCCCTACGCGCAGTACCCCTCTGGCGTGAACTTTGACGATATCGGCAATCCAATCCCAGATCCAAGTACTGGCGAAACATGGTCACAGGTTGGCAGCGCATGGGTTAAGAATTCCGGTTCCAACTCGTCAAGTCCAACCTTTCCTCGTACGCTGGAATCTCGACCCCATGGCAATCATCTTGGTGTTGGATTCGACAGCGCTCCTTTGAGCTCAATCGGAGGAACCAAACTGTCAATTCTCGGCATGACAGTCGACCTCGCAAGGTTTGAAGACGACGAGCCACCAGTTGATGCAAAGCCCTCGGCGCCATTGTACAACAAGTCGTCGCAGTCTTTCCTCCAATCCGCCATGCGCATCAATCCTCCTATGCACGTCGACATGCCCTCTCGTGGAGATGCTTTTACCTACGCCGAGTGGTACTTTATGACCTTTTCCGCCTTTCTCCCAGTCCTCCACAAACCTTCATTCATGCGACTGGTAAGTTTACTCAAATTCTCACTGCACAAACACTAATCGCGATAGTTGACGCGCATGTACGACGAACCTAATTTTGAGCCTTCAGTGGCGGAGCTTGTTACCGTGCATATGCTTTTCGCCATCATCTGCTACCAGTATGGTACTCGGAATTGGCAAAACGTCGATCAGCGCACTCAAATGAATGACCTGTCCAATAAGCATTACCATTTCGCTTTGAGCAAATTCTTTGAATTGACATGCTCGCGGGATCTAGCCTCGGTCCAGGCGATGGCCATGATTGTCAAGCATACCAGAGCGTTTCCCAAGTCTGGTTGTGTTTCGATTATCGCCAATCTTGCGCTACAACGTGCGCTCGAATTGGACTTGCACCGAGAGTCGAGAAAACCAGGCGAAAGCACCAATCTTCAGCATGAACTCCGAAAGAGAATTTTCTGGGTCATCATGACTGTTTACATCGCTATCAATGGTCGTCGTGGCAGGCCCATGCCAATTACCATTGAGGAATTTGACGTCGGCTTCCCCGAGCCTATCGCAGACGAGCTTCTTTCAGATGAGGGCGTTGACACATCCCGCAACATTCCTTGCCCTTATTGGCCGGGCATTGCCAGTTTCAAGATCATTCCAATCTACTTGGAGATGTACTCGAACATTTACAGTGTGCGACGAGATGCGCGCAATTACATCAGTATTGTTAACTCACTTGAAGCCAAGATTGAGAAGTGGGAGGATGAGCTTCCTGGTTTTTTGAAGATGGACCATGCCGAGCAGATCGAGCAGACACGCATGGCAGCTGTTTACGCCAAAACATGGGCACTCGAGTTTCGACTCTGTCTGCGACATCCTTCAGTGGCCATGACAAGCGACAAGGCCAAGATGGCAGAGAACATGTCAATCTGCGAGGATGTCTCGCGCAAGATGCTACAATGTCAACTTGAGATTCAGAAATGCAAGTGTCTCGATACTACGTGGTATCAGACTTCAATGTACACTGCTGGTGTTTTCACCATGTTGGCTGCCATGTGGGAGAGAAGATTCGAGACGACACCAGAGGCCATTGCTGCCTTGCGGGAGGAGATGAACGGCTGGGTCGGCATTCTCGAGGAAGCCGGCTCACTACTCGGTAAGTCCCAGCAAATCGCATACGAATCTGACAGAGCTAACCTTGTTACAGGATCGGGATCCAGTGTTGGTGCCGAGATTGGAACCATCATTGATCGTACAATTGCGTGGATCGACCATGACATGCGCAGCAAGGAGCCAAAGAGCACCCAGCCGTCCATCACACCAGAGATCAAGCAGGAACAAGCTGCTCAATCCTCTGCCTACCCAACTCCCCAGGTCCCATCCACAGCGTCCAGTGGAAACACAGGTGAAGTCTCTGCAAAGAGCTACTTCCCAGAGCCCGAGATGAATGGACAGGCTCCTTATCCCACACTTGCCTACAACGAACCCACACCAAACAGCATGCCTGCGTACGCCACTGGCACCATGTTCTACAACACATCTCCGCAAGCCGCAGTCTCGACATCGGCCCTTTCTTCGTCTGTGGCGCAGGTGAACCCAATGCTCGCCTTTTCTCAATCGGCCCAGGTACCCCAGCCTGACATGCTCTGGCAGGGTCGCGGCAACACTTGGCACGACTGGACTTCGGCCATCGCTGACACCCAGGATCGGTTCAGTGCATCCACTCTTTTGACGCTCGGAGGCAATACACGAGATGCCTCAACCGGCGCAGGCGTCCCGGGCGTCACAGCCAGCCCAGCAAACGACATTAACAATATACAGAACGGAGGCCAGTGGCCCCTGATAATATTTGACCAAATGGCGCCAAACGGATCTTGATTTGAGGTGAATAGGGATCTGGAGCATTTATTGGGGCGTTCTTATAGTGGCGTTTCGGGAAGAATCGCCACGATTCAACAAAAGGATGGGTGGTTCCATTGAATGATATCTACGATTGAAGATATGGAAGTTTTGCATGGTTTGGAGTGTGTTTGTGATGCTGTCATCAGCTTTTCTAGTATATAGGTCCTTTTTTATAGACTGTACATTATATATAAAGAACAATTGTTTTACACTATTTAACCTTTAAACTCAAAGTGTCAGTAACTTTTCGCACTCGCATCGTGTCTGTCTCTGTGGTGTTGATGAACTTGTTGTTTACCCGAATCTTTACCGACCGAGCTACCCACTCTTTTCTTGTCGCGTTCAATTCCAAGCTCCACGTCTAAGATATTGCGAATCGACCTCTATCAGGAACTCTCTGCGCAGCCAAATTGCATCGCGCACGATCATTGAAGTATCATATATCGATTCTACAATCGCCGGCAAGATGGGAAAGAAACGGCGCGGTCATCCCGACATCGAGGAGGTGTTGCACCGTCCTTGGTGCTACTACTGTACGAAATCTTGCGCCGTGCACTCTTTCGTCTCAACGCTGACATTTTACATCGCAGGCGAACGTGATTTTGAAGATTTGAAGCTTCTCATCTCTCATCAAAAGGCGAAGCATTTCAAATGTGACCGCTGTGGTCGTCGTCTCAACACTGCAGGAGGTAAGTCTGACAATCCCAAATCTCAAGACAAAAACTGACGATTGTAGGTCTCTCCGTGCACATGAACCAAGTCCACAAGGAAAACCTCACGCAGGTCGAAAACGCGCTCCCCAACAGACAAGGTCTCGAGGTGGAGATTTTTGGCATGGAGGGTATTCCTCAGGACATGCTTGACCAGCACCGCAACCGTATCCTCCAGAACTTTCAGCAAGCCCAGAAGGATAGACAAATCGCGACAGGAAACCCCCTTCCGGGACAGGGTCATCAGCAGAAGAAGATCAAGACGGAGACGCCGGATGATTTGAAGCAGAGGTTGGCGGAGTTTAGACAGAAGAAGAAGGAGATTGCTGCCAATGGAGGCGTGGATCCAGCTGCTGCTGCTCCTGCGGCCGCTGAGCCACAAGTTTCCGTCGTGAGTATTTTTGGCATTGTTATGATTCGTTTGCTAATTTGTTTAGAACGCTCCTCCTGCTTATCCTTCACAAAACCCCTACGAACAACCAGTCTTCGCTCAAGCTCCCGCAGCCGCCGCGCCACCATACTCCTTCAGTGCCAACAATCTTCCTGCACGTCCATCATCCGGCGCCGCGCTTCCCACAGCTACAGGTCTACCTCAACGTCCTACACAAGGCGGCGCATGGAACGGCGCGCCTGCAGCGGGTGACGACATCGATAACTTGATTCGTATGGCCGAGGCGGGTATCAAGCCAGCAACACCAGTTGAGGAGGGCGACAAGAAGAAGAAGGAGAAGAAGGCGAGGATGTTTTACGATGATGCTGAGATTAGTCCTGAGGAGAGAATGGCTGCGCTGCCGAGGTATGCGTTTGTTCCAGAGGTTGGAGCTTAAGAGTGGTGGTTTATTCTTGAAAGGGAGAAATTGCTTGCATGGTTGGCGTTTGGTTGTAAACTAAATGGTTAATTTGATGGTGCTTTTGCGACACAGATGGCTTGACATGACGGGCTTGTTGTGAGGTGTCATTGGACCGATTGAAGTCTGTCAAATGAATGCTGTGCTGGAGAATCACACATGTTAGTTTGAAGAATCTCCGTAGAGAAAGTTCATGGTAGCATTCGCTTCACCGGAGTGCCAGCTTAAAACCACTGAGGTCTTGAGATGTTTGTATCGGACTTGGATCAATTGCTCTACCTACAATCGCACGCAATTTGCAACCAATTGCTGTATCGAACACGACTGATAGTCTCTTTTCTCCTAAAAACTACTGTTATTGTTCAGTTCTTCAAAGACATGCATCGTCGCCAAAAACGACACATCATAATAATGAAGCGATCTTGGGAAGCGTTAGTTCTGAGCTGAACGCCATCAGCGTTACCCTACAGCTCCGGATACATCAGCAGTAGTTCTCTATTCTGAGCTTCAACTTGTCTTGGGAAGGGACTATCGGACAATTCTTCCTTGCATGAGTTAATGTTTATTTTTTCTTGCTATGTTTATTTACTGTCATCGTCGTGGGTCGTCTCTTTTCTTTCTTATCCAATGGATTTTGGATGATCACCATTCCTTGCGCTGCCCAACCTCACAACCAAAACATCACCAGCCTCAAAAGCAACAAGACAACAAATAGCTCAATGCCTTGTCCGTGACCCATCGCTTTACTCAAGCCCCATACGTTTAATTGACTTGTCCGTCTTTGTTAGGCAGATCGATAGGGGTCAAGCACATGCATTGAAGTACGCACAGACTAACAGGGTCCCCTAGGATAATGGCCATAGCGCGTTTCTACAGCAACATTCCTCCCCGAAGCTGAAACTTCCACTAACATGAGAAAACAAACCAGACGTCACCCGCAACCGTGCTTCGCTTCAGCAGCTTTAAACTGCACTCACTCTTTTCAACAAACTGTCGACTATACTAACATACAACCAAACAGCAAAAGTCATATCTATTGTCTTGTCTAGACCCTTTATTTCGTTTTCCTTTTTGTTTGAGTCAATTTTATTCTCTCAAACATTTGTTTCCATGATCATTAGCTCGATCAAAGAGCGCGCCTCTCATTTCATCACTGTCCCGCTTTTGTTTACTTTGTAACGCCTTCCTCACCGATACTGCTGCACGCCACAAGAGAGCTCGAGGTGGTGACCTAAAGTTTCCGATTGCAATAACACCACATAAAGAGCAACGACGAAATCATGGCTATTACAGCCGCTCCAAGTGCCGCAGGGCAGTCTTCTATTACTGTTGCTGGTATGATGCGCCTTGCAGGTGAATCGCTGTGTCGCTAACTGTCGTTAGTTCGAGTTCGTCCATTCACCATTCGAGAAGCTTCGCAATTGTACGGTTGACGATTCGATAAGAGAAACCTTGTCGCTAACTATAATGCAGACAAAAGAATAATGACGGAACGGTTTTTCTCGGTGACGGTTCTTTGGCTGCTGCGCCCACACCAAAGCTACACCAACGAGGCATTCGAAACGTGATCAAGGTTGTCGACGACCGTTGTCTGTGTGTACTCTCGTATCGCAACTATCAATGCAAAGCTGACAATAAATAGAGTCTTTGATCCTCCCGAAGACAACCCCGTTCAAAAGTTTGGTCGCTCAGTCGTCCCCTCATCGAAGAAAGTCAAGGACCAAGTTTTCGCCTTTGACCGAGTATTTGACGACAACACCACCCAATCCGAAGTCTACGAAGGCACTACCCGAACTCTCCTCGATAGCGTACTGGACGGTTACAATGCAACAGTTTTCGCCTACGGTGCCACTGGCTGTGGAAAGACGCATACCATTACTGGTACAGCACAGCAGCCTGGCATTATTTTCATGACGATGCAGGAACTGTTTGAGAAGATCGGTGAGCGCAGTCAGGACAAGGTCACAGAATTGAGTCTGAGCTACCTCGAAATTTATAACGAGACCATTCGTGATTTACTGGTTCCTGGTGGAGGAGGCAAAGCTGGATTGACGCTCAGAGAGGACAGCAACGCTGCTGTTTCAGTATCGGGATTGACGAGCCACCACCCCAAAGATGTCCAAGAAGTCATGGACATGATTGTCCAAGGAAACGAATATCGAACAGTATCGCCTACCGAGGCCAACCTTACCTCTTCACGATCGCACGCCGTTCTCCAGATCAACGTTGCCCAGAAAGACCGTTCAGCCGGCACCAACGAGCCCCATACTATGGCCACCCTCAGCATCATCGATCTTGCTGGTTCCGAACGAGCGTCCGTCACAAAGAATCGCGGCGAGCGCCTTGTAGAAGGTGCCAACATCAACAAGTCCCTTCTCGCCCTCGGAAGCTGCATCAACGCCCTTTGCGACCGTCGACAGAAGCAGCACGTCCCCTACCGAAACAGCAAACTTACCCGATTGTTAAAATTCTCCCTCGGCGGCAATTGTAAGACCGTCATGATTGTCTGTGTCTCGCCATCGAGCGCGCATTTCGACGAGTCGCAAAACACCCTTCGATACGCAAATCGAGCCAAGAACATCCAAACCAAGGTGACGCGCAACGTTTTTAACGTCAACCGCCACGTCAAGGACTTCTTGGTCAAGATTGACGAGCAGATGGCCTTGATCAATGAGCTCAAGGCACAGCAGAAGAATGCTGAGGGCATGTTCTTTGCCAAGTTCCGAAAGCAAGCCGAGAAGCGAGATGCCCTTGCGCGAGAGGGAATTCAACGACTTCGAACAGCTTACGAGCACTCTGCTACTGAGCGTCATGAGCGTATCAATAACATGAAGCGACTCAAGGGTTTCGAGCGACGCATCGGTATGCTGTCAGGATGGATCGCTGCTTTCGACACTGTTTGCGACCAGCGCGGCGACGAAGACTCGATGCCTCAGAACCTTGTCGCTATTCGAAAGACAGCTCAGGGCATCCTCGTTGAGCTAGAGAATAGCCGACACCATATTCATCAAAAGCTGGAAAAGTCAGACTGGGAGCGAGCTATTGACACCGCTCTGTCGCACACCCTCCAGCAGCTCCAAGGAACCGATGGCGCCGACAGTGGCGAAACCGACAAATTGACGCGCGAAGCCGAGCTGCTCAAGGCTAACTTCAATCGTGAGGCGTACAGGGAGGTTCTTGAGCAGGACAAGGTTGGTGATGCTGCCATGGTCCAAATGCTTCTGACTGCCCAATTCGACATCCTCGCATCCCTTCACGATACTCTCGAGATGGGCGAAGAGGAAGCCGTCGCCCACGCCAAGGAGTCAATCAACCGTCTCCTCCAGACTGGCTTCACCGCTGCTGGTCAAGTCGTTAAGCCTGACGGCTCCATGCCTGTAGTCGAGGTCTTTTCGCCTCGAAAAAGAGGCACCCCCAAGCGTAAGAAGGCTATTGCCATGCACATCAAGCCTGTGTCGGCTCCAGTCTTTATGCCTGAGAATGCCCCTCTTAGCCCTACAAAGGGTTCTCCTCGACGTCGTAAGGTGATGGGAGCTTCCAAGAAGAGCATCAGCTTCACGCCAGTCAAGATGATGAAGAAGAAGGGCGGAGTTCGATGGAGGGACGATGAGACTGAGGAGGGTACACTGGTTGACTTTTCGAGGACGCCCCAAAAGTTCAACTCATCACCAGCGATGCCTTCACCCGAGAAAGATATCGTTGCGCCCCCGATGCCTTCCTACCTCGAACCCGACGAGTCAAAGATTGACGACCCTAAACTAGAAGACTCGAGTCCTAAACTTGAGGTTCCAGAAGTTTCTAGTCTTGGAGGCGCGAAGCCAAGCAGGTTTCAAGCTGGGTTCCTCTCCAAGGGAGCTAGACCATCCCTTGCTGGAGGTTCCCCTCAAGCACCAAGCCTGAGTCTTCGACTGGGTTCAGTCTCTCCCGACGTTCAACGAACACCACCCTTGCGATCATTAGATGTCACTAAGAGTGGCAACTTTTCGCCATCGCCATCAGGGCTAGGTATTCCACGACCGATTCGACACTTTAACAGAGTACACGACGAGAACAACCCTCCCGGTTCGGGATCGGATTCAGAGACGAGCACTATTGACGCGCGAAAGCTTCAGACCGCTCTCCGCACAGCCATGAAGGAAAAGGCTCGTAGGGCGAGCATCTTGGCTGGCACAGGCGCATCAAGCTCTAAGCGTGTTTCTTCTATGGGGATGCTACCTGAACGAAGCGCACCCAGACCTAGTCTCTCCGGACCTCTCGCCAGCACCACAAACGGCATCTCTCGACTCCGACGAGGTAGCGCCGAGAGGAGAAGAAGCCCACCAATGGCATGCTTCGCCAACGATTTCACCATTGACAGAGCCCTAACTCAAGGTCAAGCTAGACGCATGAACATGAGCACTACGCGAGCATCAGAAGTTAATGGTGGAAGTCCTCAGGGCGGTATGACTGGCGGCCCTGCACGTCGGATTACTATTGGTACCAACTCAGGAGCTGCTCATCGCCGCCAAGTTAGTTCCGGAGGTACATGGCGATAAAGAGGTTATGTGTATAATTAGCATGTGGATTAAATTGCCTTGATGATATCAGGCCTTGGATGGGAGTGTGTGCTTGATTTGTTTATTAGCCTGGCGTTTACGGCTTTGGCGTTTGGGCATTGCATGAATCTATGTAGATTGGAATGATGACATTCTTCTTTGTATCAACTGAGTTTAACAGTAATACCCCCGAATGTGAATGTCAGTATTCAAGGTCAACAACCACCTGACTAGACCTTGCACCCAAATATAGGCTCTGTAGAACATCCCATGACAATTGCACCACTACCCGTAGTCGAGATTGGCTACTGACCCGGCACATGACGGCTTCCCAACCTTTCCAAATTGTAGAAAGTCCTCCCTATTGGTAAAGAGGAATTTCACATGTCTGAAGAAGATTTGGTGTGAATCTTGAACTGAAGCCCAAGCGTCTTTGAGAAACAGCTGTCCAAAGAAAAACGGCATGCAACGGCGCCTCCAATCAACGTAAAAAAATGATATCACCAACTGTATCTCGACCAGTAGTTTCAACCAATCTTACGGGCTTTCACCATTTTCAAAGCATCATACTGTCATTTCCCCTCTTTTACAGAAGGTAGGGCTCAAAGGAGTGTCATGATTCTCACACAACATAAAAGCATAAGAACCCAGCAGTCCCCTTCTTCTTCCTTTAACAAACACCACTCTGAATCGAACATCGATCACCAAGCCACCACTTGTAAGCAACTTGTTTAGATACGCAGTGAGGTATAATGTGACTTACCACCTTTTAGAACTACCTATCGACTTACGATTGAGCACTCAGCTGCTAGAGATGGCTCGCCTTCTCGTCCGTTGGTTCGTTCTGGTCATGGTCATGGCCACCTTCATCAACGTGGCCATGTCATGCACGCCCAAAACACCACCTTGGCCCGAAAAAGATCCCAACATCAAGCCCGGCACAGAAGAGAACCCGGTTTGCAACAATCACCAATGGGACCCCCCTCCCAAGGGCGCAATTTGCGCCAAGCAAGGATGGATCTGGGACGGGAACAAGAATACCTTTAAGCACATTATAACCCATGGGACATTTTACGGTGGATTGTTCGACTGTTGGAAGCAATGCTTCAAAAAGCGAGCGCACAGCGGCGACTGCAAAATATTCGCCTGGGTTCCGGGTAGACAATGCAACAAGTACGAGAAAATTGTAACTGGTATTGATAACAAGAAGACTCCTTGGAAGTGGTATGAGCCTCGCTGTTTCTGTAATCTTACCAAGCCCGAGTGGTAGAGGGATATGATTTGAAGGAGTGGGATGTCGCACTGCTTCGTTGGAAGGGTGTCATGGGCTTGATGTTTGGACTAGGTTATGTCGGCGTTCAAGGAATTGTTTCAGTTCTTTGTACTGATTAAATCAACGATAGCCGTTTCAGTTCAATAATATCTGGCTGATGATATCTTTTTCTTGTGCAATTCCCAAGTTAAAGTGGAAGTGACTCTGTCCTGGTTAACAATGATATGGAACGTCAATCGTTGGAAATAACCTCGAGTTTTCCCGTGATTACGTGAGTGTCACTACTAACACGCAATTGGCTTTCGGCGACAAGTTCCCGCCTTTGTATGAGGTTAACTTTATCTTTAAATGAATTGCTTGTTGCTTGGGATTTATGTGATCGATCTGACTCGGCAAGCAGGTTGCATAAAAACCGGTACTAGTATGGTACTTTGCAGAAATATTAGATCAGATTTATTTGTAATGAAGCCCAAAAGAGCTCTAATACTTTCATCTATCCTTCTTGCTGTCCCTATTTTTTGCGACCTGGCTGATTTGCCTACCGTTTGAGGATCGACCCGTGTCCAGGCTAGTCCAGATTATTGAATACGCTTACCTCAAAAGCCTCCCAAAAGTTGCCAGTGCTATCAAGCTATTGATAGTTTCTTTTTAGACTTGTTTTTAAGCTCTTTTGACCTATTGAGGACAGCTATAATAAAATGAGATTCAGGGGAAACTAACAGAGATGGACTAAGTAAGGTCATAAGTTGTACGAAAATGCAGGGGGAAATAATTCTCATTAAAGAAGCATCTGCCTTGTGGTATTCGTGGGAGTTCATTCTCTTTGCATTTCTCAGCTGTAATAATTAATAGAGATGTCTCGTCATCTCGTTCGTTCGTTCATCTTGGCTTCGGTCTTTAGCCCTCTCGTTAATGCTGGACCATGTAAGCCATTGAGTAGTTCCACTGTTCTGGGCTTGACTACCATTGAGTCTACTGAGATTGGTATTGCCTCGTCGTCGACAGATGTTGCCGTTTTTACTAGTGAGACGTATACACTTACGTCGAGGTCTGAGGATGTAAGCACCACTACTACCGAGTTGCCTAGTAGTACCGTTAGTGAGAGTGTCTTGTTCACTACTACGGCTGAGACATCTGCTATTTCGAGCGATGATAATACCGTCAGCCAGAGCGAGACGGCTACTACAGTATCCTCCGAGGTCATTGTCACCGCGGCCGAAACATCTTCCATTTCAAGCGATGATACCACTGTCAGCCAAGGCGAGACAACCACTACGGCAGTATTTGAGGCTAGTACCACTGCTGCCAGCGATTTGGCTAGCGACACTACCACCGAGACGGCTGGTGATACCACCACTGAGATATCTGCTACTATCTCGAGCGACGAGACAAGTGTGGTTAGTCAGACAGCTACGACTACGACGTTTGAGTATACTACTACAACTGTCCCTGAATCATCGACTACCGAGGAAGTCTTGCCCACCACAACCGACATCACCACACTCACCAGCGAGGCGCCTACCACCACAACAACCGAAGACGTCACCCTCACCTCAACTGAGCCCTCTGAAACTACGACCGGGGAAGTCGCAGGATGTAAAGACGATAAAATAACACCCCCTCCTAAGAACTTGGTCTGCGGTGCAATGGGAGGCCGTACGACGAACGAAGGGTACATGGATTTAGGACGTGTTCCCGACTCAGAGCTTGACTGTGCAGAACAGTGCAGAAATACTCCGAACTGCAAGTTTTTCGCTGTTAAAGCGGGCCAGTTCGGTTTCTGTGAGTTCTGGTCCCAGGTCAATCCTACGTCAAACTTCCCGTCTCCATATAAGTGGTATGAGCCTGGGTGTTTTTGCGGGTTTGAAACCGAACCCGAGACTACAACAACTCAGGCATCTGAAGTCTTGCCCACCACAACCGACATGACCAGTGAGACCGGGTCACCTACCACGACAACCGAAGACGTTACTCTTACCTCGACTGAACCCGTCGAGACCACGACCGAGGCGGCCACAGTCTGCATAGACGATAAAAAGAGCCCCCCTCCTGAAGGTTTGGTCTGCAGCAAAATGGGATATAGCTCGAATACCGGCAACGCCGAGGTTGTGGGCATGGGTCGTTTCGGGTCGGAGCTCGAGTGTGCAGAAGACTGCCGAAACAAACCAAATTGCAAATGGATGGCCGTTAACGCGGGCCCAGGCGGTTTCTGTCAGCTCTGGTCCGGGGTCTTTTCACCGACAGACGATGAGAGCTCTTGGAGGTGGTATGAGCCTGATTGTTTCTGTGATTCGTCTGAACCTGAGCCCGAGGCTACGCAAGAACCTGAACCGTAAAGGGTCTGTGTTGAGGGGAGGTTTGTGTCATTGGCGGTGTTGTGATGGGGAGTGGCCGGATGTGTATAGTTTGTTTGGAGGAGGACTGTTGGAGGGAGGGAACAAGATGACGACAATTTCACTTCTTAATGTAACAAGGGACTCAGATAGGCGTTATTATGATCCAGTATATAGTCTGATTACACGATCTATTTTATGATTTTTACTCGCTTCCTAGCGGTAATGCTGGGTGATCAAGTTCCTCTTGTGAAAGACACGGGCATGGAATAGCGAGATGGCCTGGCTTACTCATAATGTCCGAAAGGTGATTAAGCATAAACTTTCCGTCATTTCTGCAAGGAGATGAATTCCCTGCCAATTATTGGAGATAACGTAGTAAGAAAGGCCGATGATTACGTAGGTGGCAGCACTAACATGATTGGTCTTCGGCGATAAGACCCCACTTTTGTCGTGATGCTTCGTCGGTTTCGGTGTTAGAGGGGTTCTGGTGTTTTCGGAGATAACTAGTTTTTGATCGATGATACATGGCTTTGAAGTTATATAAAGGTCTGATATATTCACCAAGAAGGCTGCATCATCACCATCACACTTCATTCACAGAAGCGCCTACACAACAACTACAAACACAAACACATTCATACAATACCCATCACATCATTTCACAAATATCATCAAAATGTCTTCACCAGTTTGGTTCATTACAGCAGCCTCATCAGGTTTCGGTCATGACATCGCTATTCACGCCCTCAACCTCGGCCACACAGTCATTGCCACAGCACGCAGCACATCTCGTGTCCAAGACCTAGCTGATGCAGGAGCCCACACACTCGCCTTTGATGTAACTTCCCCCATCTCAGACCTTGAAGCCATCGCCAAAGACGTCTATGCCAAACATGGCCGTGTTGACTATCTCATCAACGCTGCTGGGTACATCCTAGACGGTGCGGCCGAAGAGGTTTCTCAGGAGGAGCTGTATAACTCTTTCAACACCAACGTCTTTGGTATCTTCAACACTATTAAGGCTTTCCTCCCCGGTATGAGAGAGCAGAGTGTTGGCGAGAATGGACGTCGCGGAACGGTTGTTACTTTTGGAAGTATTGGCTCTTGGAGTGGCGGCGCAACATATTCTGTATACTCCATGGCCAAAGCCTGCGTATCCTCTCTCGCAGAGTCTCTTCGCGAAGAACTAGCGCCTTTCAACATTCTCGCTTTAGTCGTTGAACCAGGTTACTTCCGCACCAGCTTCCTCAACCCTGGTGTCAAGGTAGTCACCAAGAACCGGATGGATGTTTACAACGATGAGAACACACCCACGGGCAAGACGCGCAAGGCTTTGGAGAAGACGGATAACAACCAGCCCGGTGACGTCAAGAAGGGGACAAAGGTCATTGTGGAGATTTTGACGGGGACAGGCGTTGGAAAGGGAAGAGAAGTGCCTGTGAGAATCATTCTGGGCAGTGATGCGGATGTGTTTATTCGAGGGAAGATTGGTGAGGCGCTGAAGATTCTGGATGATTGGAAGAGTGTGACTGTGAGTACCGATATCACAGAGTAAGGATTGTGGAAGCTATATCAGGTAGACGTCAATATTAGGTTAGATTTAAACCATTCGATCGAGAACTAGGCCGGCAGGAACATAAGAGACGAAATAAGTAGATCACTTTACACTATTTAGACCATACTATTTAGGCTATTTACTTTTGTAACTTGGAACCCAAAAGTCATTCTTTTTGCTACCCACTAGCTTAGGTGAGCAAGCAGCCAGGCTGACAGGCTGTTTTTACATGCCACAGCACGTCATGTTGTACGTGGCCTCTTGCATCGATGCACAGCCAGGCTCGCATTGTTAAAGACACGACAAGTGACGTTCTGTTCCTTCGTCAGATCTGCCAAAGAAATAACATTCCATCCATGACAGTCTAAACGTTCTAGACCACATCTTGTTGCGTCATTTTCACATTTGACAACCACCAATTAGAGAACTGACCCCTGGAGAGCCCTAGCCGAATGATCAACGTTCTAGACCACGCCTTATTATGTCATTTGCCTATACTTAAGTGACAACTACCAATGAGAGAACTGCTTCCCGGAGACCCCTGGTCGAGTGATGCATCTTACAGCAGAGCTTTGCTGGGCAGAAACGAAAAGGCAGACTGATCCACACAAGAAAATGGTCGAGACTATTTGATCATCGCATAATATCAAACATAGAATTGTCCAGACCGTTTAAAAGAAGATCTTAAAGATATTGTCCAATGGAATAGATGAATTGCTGCAAACACCTGAGACCCTGTGAGATTCCCATGTTTGCGCTGATTTCATGAGTTGCTTGACGGAGAAAACAAGTTTGTCGAGTAAAGACATATATATATATGTAGATTGCGTCGATGAGAAGTTGGTTTTGGTATCAGAAATTTGGTTAGACAGCCCATCATATTTTATATCAATTGGAACCACAATCATATCAAAGTATTCATCCTCTTGCTGAGTAATATCATCATGGACTCTCTTCGCAGTAATACGTCTTCTCAATACAAGACTTCCTTCATTTCAAAAACCAATGACGATGGTCTGTTCAATAAGAAGCAAGGTTAGTTGAACGTTCGTGCTGTTTTACCCTTCTAATGAATATGGAAGCAGCAACGCCATTGCTGGACTGGCTGAACCAGAAAGAAAGAGATGACCCATGGCATGGGTTTACTGTCGTCTCTACCCAAAGTCAACAGCAAAAATGGCAAGACGGTCCTGCTAGTAACAATTTAGATGCATGGAGTACTAGAGCTGAAGTCGGATCTGATAAGGGAAAGTGACCCAACTGTATTATGTGGACGAGTTGGAAGTAAATGGATTGAAACACTAGTAGCCGTTGAGACTTATATTCTGATGCAATGGAATATAATAGAAGAAGTGCTAGATAGAAGCATGAATAGTTTCTAGAAATAATTTCTTACTGTTTCAAACCAACGTGGTGAATACCTGTCAGCGTAATACGCATGATCATAGTACCGGATTTGCAACAAATACCACAATAATCAGCAATTTATTTCCTATTTCGGACAACATCGGACCCCGAGATTGGACCGTCGGAAGTTCCGGACAGTAAGCACAGAAGAGGAGGATTAATAAAGAGGAATTACATACAATTTCAATAAGTTCAAATAAAGATAAAAGAGGTTTCTCTCGCAAGGTATCCAAGTCAATTCAATCCACCCCTCAATATCATACATACCATAACAACTTGTTACCAAACAAACACCATGCCATCACACTTATCGACAGGCCTTAAGGCATTTTCAATCTTTTCTATGGCTACAGGAACAGCGGATGTTATCGCTGGACACAAGCTTCTTATCCCACCCTCCGAACGAGCTCTGCTTCCAAAATCAACACTCTCTGTGGTTGACAACCAACTGCGTTTTCTAGGTGCGATGTGGGGAGGATACGGAGCGATTCTCTGGTGGGTCAGTAATGATCTACAAGAGAGGCAGGCTCCTTTGGCAGTACTTGGAGCTGTTGCCTTTATTGCCGGCATTGGTCGGACTGTCTCAGGGTTGAGTCTTGGTTGGGGTGCACCATGGCTCAAGGTCGCTGCGGGTATTGAGCTTGTTGTCCCACCTTTGATCTACTTGTTTGGTTTCTAAACAATATGTTTAGACGGAAGAAGAAGAAAAGGAGTAGAGGATTCACTTCATGTCAAGTGCCTTGCCGCGTCGAAATTGGAACTTAGAACATCCCACTCAGTCACTACTACTTAGATTCATCAGTCGTACATATGAGGTGTATGGCCAACCGGATTTTAGTCTCGCTCGTTGAAACAAGAACGTTGTTATGTGACACTGTGTATAACACGCATGAGACTCTGAGCGGAAGACTCAACATGTAGCAAAGGCTGTATGACAAGGTAAGACATGTATAACTGGTGAAAGATACACAGGTCAAGGCTGGTCTCTATGCAAGGTTCCAGCCAACCGACTTACTCCGTTGGCGAGCTACATATTGGTAACACCGTTCGTAGATATCACGAATCATTCTTGTGACACGAAGTCACAAGATACTGGACTGGGCACCGATTTCGAGTGCTGGCCGTGGTCTTACTTCACTCGAGTACCATCCCAAGTCTTTCTCTCACTTCCTTCACAAGTTCCCTTAACACCTTTGATACAAACCTTCTGATACTATCAGTCTCGAAGAGAACTCTGTATAAACTCCTTGCAAAACTCTTTGTCAACCCCCTTATCATGGAAGTAGGCGGCTTCACAGTAGGGGCCATCGCCCTTGTGAGTCTCTTGAAAGATTGTGTCGATCTGTACTCCATGTTCACGTCGGCACAGAACTTGGATAGAGATGCGATGATACTACAGACAAAGCTAAAGATCGAGGAGTTACTGTTTGTCAAGTGGTCTGAGCGAGTTGATTTATTTCAGCTACGCCAGGGCCAGAATGGAGTTATATCCACCGATGCATGCACCCGAAGTCTCATCAAGCGCACTTTGGAGCAAATGAGAGAGCTATTGAGTGATGGAAACGAATTGCAGAAAAAATATGGCCTGAAAAATATCACCCCTGCAAAAGAATCCTATTCAAGGATGGTACAAAATGATGACCTTGGATGTATTAGTACTCGTCGACGGCTGCAGCTTGCCACTGAGTTTGGGAAGATGAAGATTAAAGACGCCTTTCCAATTAACCGTTCACCAATGCTTGATAGCATAGCCAATAAAATCACATGGGTTATTGGCGATAAAGAAAAGTTCCATCGGCTGATCTCGGATCTCTCAGACTTCAACAGAAAACTCGTTGAGTTGACTCCTGGATCTAATCAAGCCCTGAGCGCGAACGACCTCAGCCATATTCGTAACATCGAAAGCCTCAACGTTATCGTGGAGGCATCGCAAGACAATCACTCCCAACAGGAAGCAGCCATCACAGCCCGGGCCAATGCCCTTGTACTAGATACTCTCTGGTTTCGATGGCATAACGACAGAAGACTTACAGTCAAGGACGCACACAAAAAGACATTCCACTGGACACTCAACCCGTCAACTGAAGACTGTAAATGGTCTCATCTTCCTTCCTGGTTGGAAGGCGACTCTGGTGTTTATTGGCTGTGTGGTAAGGCTGGAAGTGGGAAATCGACGCTTATGAAGTTCCTTCACGACGATGAGCGTACAAAACAGTATCTCAAAGTTTGGGTTGGTGACTCTGAGATCATATTCGCAAGCTTCTTCTTCTATGCACAAGGCCAACCTGAGCAGAAGTCGCAAGTTGGTCTGTTGAGGAGCCTTCTTTACCAGATACTGAGTCGTGATGCTACTTTGTCGGAAACAGTCCTTCCTAATGTCTGGAAAGAGGCATGCCGTGGCAATCAGGAAAAGCACGGAGATCTATCAGCCCCATCCATTGGGGAGATGGAGACAGCGTTGAAGGATATATGCAACTTGTACCGATCCACCAAGAAAATATTTTTCCTTATCGATGGCATCGATGAGTACGAAGGCAATGACTTCGAAGTTGCGGAGTTCATTTCAAAACTTGGAGAATTCGCAAATGTCAAGGTTCTTGTCTCGGGCAGGCCCCATCCAGCGTTTTTCAGGGCTTTCAAACAATCACCCCAGATGGACCTCCCAGATTTAACAGAACGAGACATTGTTTCCTATGTTGGAGATACCGTTGCCTCTAATCCAAACATGAAGGAACTTTCTGAAATGGACCCAAGAGCAGTAGAAGACATCATAAAGTCTCTTGTCGAAAGAGCTTCTGGCGTGTTCCTCTGGGTCATTCTGGTCTGTCGCTCCGTCATTGAGGGATGTGACGCTGGCGACACAACTGCAGAACTTCAAGCTCGCGTCGACGAGTCGCCCAAGGAAGTCGAGGACCTCCTAAGACGCATCATCGAAACCATTGACCCATGCTGGAAGGAAGAAGCGATGAAAATCATGTATTTGGTATACACAGATGAAAATTGCAAACTGACATGTCCCATGCCGACACTGGGCCTCTACCTTATTTGTGAGCAAGGTCTCAATTCAGACATATATTCATCAGAAATTCGTCCCATCAAGCCGCTGTCACCTGAGGGCATTCAGTTAAGAATTAAGAAAATGGAAATAAGACTACGAAGCAGATGTCTTGGTCTCGTCGAAAATCGACGAACTTATTACACGGATCCTTCAGGGGATCCGTCCAAGACTGCCTGTTGCTCCAGTGTTCATTTTATGCATCGGACCGTCAACGACCTTTTTTCGAACACACACGTCTTCGACCTTCATTTCGGGAATATCGTACAAAAAGGCTTCAACAGCTATTTTGTACTATGCAATCTCTGGTGCCATTTCATCACTATAAGCCAAGACCAAGAAGCCAAGCATCGACTAAGCTGTTTCTACATGGCCCTTAACATGGCAATTTACGCTGATCATCGTGGATGTGCACCGGATATCATTTTTCATTGTCTTTCCAGGGTTCAGTACATCAGTGGTATATTTCTGATCGGTGATGAGGATTCACTTCCCAAAGCGACAGAATATTTCCTGCATGACGCGAAATGCAGACAGTTCTACGACGACATCTCGGTTATACTTGCTCTAGCCTCAGAATTCTTTATGCACAGAACTATCAAATATGTGTACGAGAGCAATGCTCCTTTGAATCATCTTCTGTATCAACCGCTTAGTATACAATCACTATCAAGTTGCAAGGATGGGCAAAAAAAGACAGCCGAAGGACTCGAGTGTCAACAAAACACTCACTACTACGGAATCAATACTGCTCAAGGACCTCTGAGCACTAGATTCCCTCTAGCCCTTCATCTTTTATTAACCCCTTTCACTCGCGAAACTCGTTCTGGTCGGTCTGTAGAACATATGGGGGATTCGGGATTAATCGAGTTCTTAATTGAAAAGGACCGTGGCCCGATAGAAGAGTATCTCGGTGACGGTGACAAGCGGACTGAGCTTTTTCTGGACAGGATCGATTACTTCTGTAATCCAACTTTGCTTCGACAAAACTGTCAAAGGTGGAAAGATGTCAGACAGGCTATTCATTCCCTGCTACGGCAATAGTTCAATTATTGACTTGAGAGCGATGGCGTTTCTTTTTGGGACTTCTGATACAAATGATAGGATATTTGCTTGCCTTGTAGTATAAAACTTGGTTTTGAGCTTATTGTATCTCTTGTCGCTCATACATGTCCTCTGAACCCATTGTCGGTCTCCAGTCTAGAAGCCACAGGAGCAGAGACTCATGTTGAATCTGCGCTGGCCAAGTGCCACGAAGAAATTGCTATCGCGGCAGACTTGTCCACATTTGCCAGCACATTCGCCCTGTTAGATGTACAATGCGTATCCATTGTATGCTTGCGGCTGCTGGGTAACGGGGGTGTTTGTGTCTGGCTTTGTTATTGTCTGAGCTCCTTTGTCTGGATTCTTTTCTTGTGTGTCTTGAGTGGGCGGTCCTTTGGGAACTAGCTTCATGATGGAGTAGAATGGCACATTTAGGGCCAGATAAACAAACACCCCATCGGCACGATATTTGCTGCCTCAATTCACAGAATGTAACAAGCAGTTAAAAGACTGAGGATTATCCAAACTTGATCGAGGCATCGGGATATCAAAATAAATTTGGTATTAAAATGCAGTATCGATACATGCTTTTGGGTGATAATAGCTCTTAGTATGTGTAGTGAAACCTCGGGTTGTGCTCTCCCAATTCTTCAGCCTCTTCCTCAGTCAAACCCTGAACTCTCCAATCCTCCTTACCCTCATCCTTTCTCTTATTCTGTCTTCGGAACCAAGCCCAAAAGGCAAGATAGATGAGTGAAGACATAGCCACCATAGCCATAGACACTGCATGACCCTTGACGAATCGGGGTCCCTCGTGTGTTTTGTACAACTAAACAACGTCAGAGAGACTTCATTCGATGAGAAGGTGCGACTTACAAATGGAGCTGGGATACCTGCAGAGTTACCGATGGTAAGCTGTAATCCCGTTGCAACAGTTCGCTTTCCATAGCGAGGATTGTTGCTAGGAAGCCAAGCAAGAGGCAATCCAACAATAACATATAATCCCATAGCAGCTAGGAAACATCCAAAGTATCGTACTCCAGATGGGGCAGTGCTGACGAGGATGGCATATCCGACAGTACAAACAAGACCAAGGGCAACAGTAAAGACAGCTCTTCTCTGTGTTCTGTCAGAGAACCAAGCAACGACGATGTACGTGATAGCACCCATAGCGTAGCAAGGGATCGTAAGAGCTTGAACCTGCGCATTGTTCCAATCGCCGAGTCCGCGGATAATGGTAGGCAAGAAAGTACTGTAGCCGTAAAGAATGGTATCACCACCAAATTGACCAATACAGAAGAGCCAGATCTTCCAGTCTTTGAGACCAGCGTAGACGTCTTCTTTGTGCATCTGACTAGAAGATTTGGTGTGTCCAACTTGTCGTCGCATACGGGCATCGATGAGCTCACGTTCGGCGATGGTGAGATAGTGTGCCGAGTCAGGATCGTCTGCAAGCCAGAACCAGACAGCGATCCCGAGGATGAATGTGGGAATGCCTTCGATGATGATGATCCAGCGCCAGCCGCGAAGACCTGCGACGCCATCCATGTGGCCGATACCATAAGCCAGAAGTCCACCGAGGGATCCTGCTATGGCTGCACTGACGAAGAGATAACCGATTCGAAGTGCGTATTCCTTCTTAGTATAAAACACTGATCAAATTAGTTTCAGTAGCTTAAGTAGGACTGGGGGAGTTACTTGTGAGGTAGATAGCGAGACCAGGGAAAAGACCGCCTTCGAGAGCGCCCAAGAGAACACGGCATGCGATCAAACCCTTGAAATCTTTTACTATGCCGGTCAATGTGGCCACGATACCCCATGAAACAGTGATGAAAGAGATCCATCTCGAAGGCGTGAATTTCTTGATGACGAGGTTGGATGGCAACTCGCTTGCGATATATGTGACGAATCTACCAATAATTAGACAAGTCCTGAGTCAATATCATAATACGACTTACAAGACGGAAACTGCAAGTTGGTACTAAGTATCCAAGTTAGTTGGCTTCCTTCAAACGTGAGTGAAAACATACCTGATCACCAACCAACCCAAGATCCTCCTCCATACCATAGAGTCTTGCATTTCCAATATTTACACGATCCAGAAAACTGAGTAGATACAAAAGCATAACAGGTGGAACAATCCACATGTCAAGTTTTCTCAAGAGGGCTTTCTCAGCTTCTGGGTCGATATAGACGTCATCCTGTCCTGTAGTGCGCTGTTCTTCGATCTCCTTGTCAGGAAGGACATCAATAGGTTTGGAAGTCATTGTGGCGAATTATCTCACAAACCAAAAGAATGATGAGAAGGATGGAAGAAAAGAATACGAAAAAAGAAGAGGGTCTCGTCATTTAAGAACTCATGCAGATGTGCTTATCTCCGCACGCGGTCAAGTCTTGTTACTACCCCGGGAATTGTAGTATCTCTTGCTGATGACCCCAGAATCTGGAGATAATGCTAACAGGGTTTACGTAGGGATCGGCGAGGTGACTTGCCTAGTACAGTTTGAACCGGGATCGGCTTGTGAGGGGTTTACCGTTGAGTTTGCCGGTTGTGCATGAATCGCGTACTCGGCAACTCAAAACTTGCCGGGTGGGTTGTATAGGTTGATAACGTCTTGGCTGATGGAATGTCTTTGGACAAGCAAGCTCCTTGTTCGGCTGATATCTTGAGGAACAACTCGGCTATGGTTGAAAATTGCCGCATCGATTTCGGAAGAGAGATGAACATTTCGGGACCCTGGGTAGTCCCAATCGTCAGTTCAGTTTCGCTACAATGCTTGGATATTATTCATTGACTACATCATGACCTAACTACCTTGAAATATGTAGCATTATAAGACTCGCACTCATCGGTTCATGCTGATACTCTACCCTTCACACTTCTACTGTCTCTTTCCGGCCTTTAACCCATCAATGATTGCCGTCGCCTCGAAAATAATCATCGGCGACAGTGTAATTACATCACTGTTGGCAACAGTGACTGGCGGGAATAGTTCGTACTCGATAATGATACAAACTCGGTTCCCATGTCCTGGGATAAGAAGTTGAATCCCTTGGGTACCGGATATAGCAGCAAGGAAACTACTACCAATCGCGCTGGTGCTATTCAAGAAAGTCTTGCCGACAGCTGAATGTTCAAGATCATCAACTCCAACGTTAAGAATCGCGTGTCCCTCACTACCTTCGTCTTCACCAAAAACAAAAGTAGGTAGATCCCGATTTCGATGAGGATACAGAGTATGAGTGTAAGTAACCGACTGCAATCACCATTGATATGGCTTAACATTACAATAGCACATTCTCAGCTATGGAAACATTAGCCGTCGAGTTGCAAAGGTCGCTAAAGCTTTGGAAATATATGTTCATGCGTTCACTCGGACCTTGATCTACTTGTTATACTGCTTCCACTGATAGACTATATATAAAACATGATATTAGATAGGCACTTTTAACTGTTAAGCAATAAATAAAATATAGTTAACACAGAGCAAATATTATTAGTTATTTAAGATTTAGATAACCTAGAGTTTATTTATATCTTTGAGACTTTCGATCATTTTATGAAGAAATAAGATGGCCTAAACGGTAGATGTCTAATAATTTAATAATATTATAAGGCCACAAGGCTATGCTTTTAGACAAGCTTTCGACAAAACTCTATATCAGAATAAAGCTGTGTAAAATGACAAGACAATGGCAGACACTTTCTTCTTCTTTATACGACAAAACCACCAGCGAAGAAAGGCAAGAACAGTAGCAAAAAAGCAAGTCGTCCCGCCCCTGACTATCCATTTGACGTACTGAGCTAACCCAGATCATAGTCACGATGTCGATGCCGTATCGCTGTACCATCCGACCCCACGACCGTAGCCCTACGGCTAGGCAATACACAAAACCTAGAGTTTATAATAAATATATAAGTACTTGGATAATAAGTTCTTAATAACTAAACGAATTCTTTTTAAATTTAATAAACTCTACTATCCTTATACTTGCTAGTAATTATTATTTAGGTTTTTACTATTATTTACATCTACTTAATTAATAGACAGGCGACAGGACATAGTCATTACTTATACGGCACAGCTAAATTGGTTTAGTATAATTAGAATATTAAATACCTATTGATATAAATAACTGGGTATTTATAAGCAAGACTCTCAGTAACGTATTGTATATTTATAGCGCACTTACTCAGCCCTCTCTTACTCTCAATTGACTGCAGCCTAGGTAGATCTTTGGAATGAAGTCATAATTCGTCCCAGCGATTGGCATGCTAGAAGCCGAAGGATTATTTAGCGGGGTTTTGGTCAGAACTAAGGATCAAGACCAGACCAGAAGCTCACTAGATCTACAGCTCATTAACTGAATGGTAGCGATGGGCGGATGCTAGCTTGGTACGCTTACGAGTCCCATGTCTATCGATACGCTCAGACCCTCCTGAATTCCATTAAAGGGTGCCTACTGGTACGGAATTCGTGGTTTTCAACACCACTTTCTCTCTCGTATGTCGCATGCCATGGCTTCTAACGGCGGATACATTATCCCTTCGAATCGGTCCTCTGATGGATCCTCTAACCGAAGTTCTGATTCTAGTCCTGGTCCAAATATCGATATAAAAAAACACAGACGATGCTTAGCCAATGTCCGAAGACATTATCTCAAGTATATCATTCTTGTCTTGGTTTTTGGGTTCGTCTCTCTGTTCCAACTCTTACCTTGTCTAGACTGACAGATACAGATATATCGGTCAAACGGTATACTTGGTTTGGCTTCGGAATGGATTAGCTCGTATCGCAAATGATCCTTATGATAATCTGTTCTATAACCTCAACCGCAATAGCCCAGAAATTTGGGATGACCAACACCAAGCCTTCCTTCGCAATGTCGATCCAGTTCCTGTCCACTCACACAACGACGAAAACCGACACATTCCTCTTTTTGAAGCCCTCGGTTCTGGCTGCGTTAGTGTAGAGGCCGATGTCCACCTTAAAGACAATGACCTACTGGTTGGACATTCTGGAAATGGCTTACACAAAGACAACAATCTGTCGTCCATGTATCTGGACCCAATCAAGCGAATTTTAGAGATGCAGAATCCAGGCAACGACACCCATCGAGGAGTTTACAACCGTCATCCCGATCAGACACTTGTTCTTTTGATCGACCAGAAGAACGGAGGCCAGGCGCCTTTTGATAAGCTAAATGAGCTGCTACAGCCTCTACGAGATTCGGACTTCTTGACCTATTGGGACGGCAACGAGAGAATCATGCGGCCACTGACGGTGGTGGCTTCTGGCATGGCTCAATTTGAGTATGTCATGGGATTGAACGCAACCCACAGAGACATCTTCCTGGACGCACAGCTTTGTTGTCTTATCGGCATAGACGATGATTACAGCAAACCTACCTACCGCTATAATCAGTCTAATTCGTACTTTGCATCAACGCGGTTCAGCAATGCTCGGTTGCATTCCCAAAATAGTCATCTCAAAGACAAGTCAGCTGCTGATTTGGATATGTACGGCACTGATATTGACCGAGCTAAAGTGAGGGGCTTATTGACACGATACTGGGATAGCCCTGCAGAACCATCCAACCTCAGAGATGTTGCATGGAGATGGTTGGTAGATTCTGGGGTTGATGTATTGAATATGGATGACATGGGCATTGTAAGACAGAGAGCTAAGGGATGGGGAAGTATCAGACACTTGGACAACGACTTGAAGCCTGTAGACAAAGATTTGAAGTAGTTGTAATATTACTGACAAGTCAGCTACCAACATCAAGGGGACTACAGACCGAAAGCCCATTCCAGCCTTTACCCATACTTAGTTACCTTCACTGTGACGGTCACTGGGGAGGGCTTTATTACGTCGACGTTTGTAACGGTAACTTCAACTGTCTTGTAGTCAGTGACGGTATAATACTCCACGTCAGTGACAATCTCAGTTTCTAGATCGGTCTCCAACGAAGTAGCCACGTCAGTAGTATAGTCAGTGTTGTGGTTTGTAACCTGGACGTTATTAACATTGGTAACAGTCACCGTCTTGATATGAGTAACTGTGACAGTAACAGGCTGTGTGACTGTAGCAATCTGACGGTCGGTAACGGTCAGGGTATTGTAATCCGTCTTTATTTTTGTCTTGAAGTCGGTTAAATAACAGTCCTATGATGGGTGACAGTGATGTATTTCTTTGTCGTGATATCGCTTAGAGAATCATGCCGAGGTCGGAACCAAGACTATAACACTAACGACGACAAGCCATCGGGGTACTAGAAAATTAGCCGCCCAGAGCATAAAAGATTAAATTACTAGGCCACTTTATACTACCCAGGTACTTAGATACTTGGACTACATTTGGCTGTTTATTTTTATCGTCTAAAGCAGAGGTTAATCCTTGTGCTATCCCCTATCAAGACATAACTGCTATACGAATAAATCCCAAAAATAACATTCTACCTAAACAAAAACTGATCTTCAATCTCTGAAGCAAATTCTTTCAACGTTCCATCCTCTGCAAAAAGAATATCCAGCCACTGAACCTGGTTCCCATCCAAAAAGCTCCCAATAAGAGGGTTTCCCAGAACATCTACATTACCATAATCAACAACCCCAGTATTACACCCTGTATCCATGCTCATCGGTGTTTGAAACGGTTGGTTCTGTCCTGTAGATGGATCAAGGTTTTCGTTGGGTGAAGGTGGTCTTGTAGTAGGCGGTACACCATCTAAACGACCTGTTGCTCTGAGCGTTGAAACTCGAGTTTGGATGTGTGATAATCTCTCGCAAAAGTCCACGGCTGGAATATTCCCGTCGTTTTTTAGCGAGCGTAAAACGCTGAGTAATGTCTCGAGATGATCAGAGTTTACGGCTGTGGGTTTCATGACGGCTGACATTATGAGAATCATGGCTGCTGAAAAGATATGATGTGCGTCCCAGTATCCAAACGTAGCAATACTACCATCCAGAAATAACCCTTCGACGATGCGACTTGATGCCTGTGCAGCATTGACACAACTCTCTGCCAAAGCCAGTGTGATGGATGAAACGTTTTGTCGAGGTGGAGCGTCGTCTCTTGGTCTGGGGCCCAGTTGGAATTGTGTCTTGAATAGATGCAGTAGAACAGGACGAGTTGTTTGTATGATGCATTGGTTGTATGCAAGGTGAAGACTTGCTACGGGTCTGGGAGTCCCACGCTCTTTGACGCGCATATCAGGGCGTAATTCATCGTGCCATTCTCGAAGTTGTTTCAGTATACCATGTACCTGGTGAATATAGAGGCCGTTCGTAGCCTTTGGTATACCGTAGATATGCGTCACTGAAAGATATTAGTCAGACGCTTGCAAAGGTATGCGAAAAGCTCACAAATATTCCCAATAATCCTCGCCAGCTTAATATTCGTGATAAGACTTTGCGGATCCAAAAACTCGGCCATCTCATCCTTTGTCAAACCCTCCTGACTCGGCATCTCGACATCTATGTCTTCGTCTCTGACTGTAATGGGCTGGCCCAGCTTTGACGCTGAGAAACGATCGAAAAAGTATAGAACCCACCAAGTCCGTGTTCGGCTTTCTCGCTCGACTGGTGTGAGGGTTGTGTGTCGTGACGCAGATCTGTGCATACCGAGACTTTGCGCTAGACGCATGGCGATACCGCTGTAGCAGTACGCTGTTCGGATACGACCCAAAATATTAGAAGCCCAGGCCTGACGAGATGTTAGAGAGTGGACTTTGAAGGAAGAGGATACGTACTAATAGTGTAAGAACTTCCACTTGCATTAAAGATGGCTCTTCGTAGTAATCTTGATTCTCTTGCTGTAAGCTTACAGCTCTCACATAGTAATTGGTCCCCGGAACTCTATTGTTATCGCCAACGCCTCTTCTATGGGTGTATATCTCACCCAAAGCCATGAGAGCGTAGAACTTGCATAACCAGAGCGACGAAGGTACCATCTCTTTTCGATACATGGCATCAATCTCCTTCATAAAGGTGACTTCAAGAAACAGAGGGTGGTAATTCCCTATGAAGCGTCGCGCCACATTAAGGAGTAACTTGACATGCATCCGCTCTGGAAACTCCGAGCCCTGTGCCGCAGGTAACCTTGTGAATGTGCTGAGTCGGTGGTAGTTTGATAGACCAGCCGTCGAAGGAGTATATGTGTCGTCGAGACATGACAAGAGTCGGTTACTAAAGGCTGCACATGAAGCTTCGCCTATGAAACCTGGTTCGGATGAACGTTCTTGAATGGGCTTTTCGGGCTGTCTGTCGAAGAGCGGATTAAAGAGATTACTCTCTTCTTTCGATAGTGATGGCGGATCGTAATCATTTTGAGGATGTTGGCTGCTCAGGGGAGTAAAGGCTGGTTCGGTCTCTGGTGTTTGGTTGTGACTGGCAATGGCTTGTAGTTTTCGACTATCTTCTTCAAGCTTTTTTAGATAACTACCAAACATATTGTCAGCATAAATTTGGACTAAATTCATGATTACTCGAGGGCATCTACCTTTCGGAAACTGGAATCTTGCGCTCTTTATTGGCAGGGAACTCACATTCACCAGCCCTACCTGTTGAACTACAAGTCTGACACGGCTTGTCACCAGAACACTTGATCTTTTGTGAATGACACCTATGACAACTAATAACAATCAGATTTAATCACCACCGACAAAAGGATTCATTCTCACGCTGCTAAAAGTCTTCTTGGACGTCTTGTGCTCATTTCGTCCAGTCTCCCGGTAAAGTAATTGAGTAATGAAAATGATTCCCAAGGTCTGGGGACATGCGGGTCTGTCCGGGGTAACAAGGACTTATTTGGGAACGTTGATGATGCCGAGTGGAGATGTTATCGGCAAGTTCAAAGTTGCCGGTCGTGATAGTCGGCTGGACACAAATTTGCCGATGAGTAATCAATCTCGGGACCTGCCCGTGTTTGGTGGCAGGCACTGAATCCACCCACTTACACTACCCCAGACTCTTTACTATAATACAAACATCTTTAATCCAAACATCAAAATGCCATCCATTCAACTCATTCCTCATATTCTTTCTCCGATACCCCCTTAGCTTTTCTTCGCAATGTCATCTCAAGGTATCCGCATCGCTATTGACCGTGGCGGCACATTCACAGACGCTTGGGCTCAAGTACCTGGCCGACAAGAGCACATCGTCTTCAAGATTCTCTCCGTCTGTCCAGACGAATACGATGACGCACCTACAGAGTGTATCCGACAAATTCTAGAAAATGCGCTAGAAACTACGATACCAAAAGGTTCACTACTAGACCTTGACCCCATCGAGTCTATCCGCATGGGAACAACAGTCGCTACGAATGCACTCCTTGAAAGAAAGGGTGATCGCGTAGCTTTCCTCGCCACAAAGGGATTCAGAGATGTTCTCCTTATCGGCAATCAAGCGAGACCAGACCTGTTTGATCTGTCTGTCAGACGTCTCGAGCAACTCTACGAGACTGTTGTCGAGGTTGACGAGCGTGTTACGATTGAAGGCGCAAGCGAAGCGCCTTCAAATGGTCCAATCGATGTATCTTCAGATCCAGCTCTCGTCGTTGGTCAAACAGGCGAAGTCGTGAGGATCATGAAGAAGCCAGACCTTGCCGCTGTGCGCGCCGACCTCGACAACCTCAAAACCCAAGGCTTTAAGAATATTGCCATCGGTCTCATGCACTCCTACACATACCCCGACCACGAGCTACAAGTCGCCAAGCTCGCCGACGAAATGGGCTTCAAAGTCTCTGCCTCCTCGATTCTTCAGTCCATGGCCAAGTACGTGCCTCGAAGTCAATCCGCGGTCGCAGATGCGTACCTCACGCCAATGACGTTTGCATACCTCGATGGTTTCAGAAAGAACTTTAAGGGACAATTGGAAGATGAGAGTGCTAATAAGCTTCTCATCTGTCAGTCTGACGGTGGTCTCACAAGTTGGTCCAAGTTTACTGGACTAAGAGGTGTTCTCAGTGGACCTGCGGGAGGCGTTGTCGGTTTGGCTAGGACATGCTACGATGACGCCGACGGTACACCTGTGCTTGGCTTCGACATGGGCGGTACAAGTACAGATGTCGCTCGATACTCTGGTGCTTTGGAGCACATCTTTGAGAGCACCATCGCCGAAGTCACAATCCAGACTCCCCAGCTCGACATCAACACAGTCGCTGCAGGCGGTGGCTCCATTCTGGCCTGGGAGAATGGCCTTCTCAAAGTCGGACCAAGCAGCGCTGGCGCCAACCCTGGTCCTGCATGTTACGGTCGCGGAGGTCCCTTGACAGT
This sequence comes from Fusarium sambucinum, assembly GCF_050947815.1. Taxonomy (NCBI): domain Eukaryota; kingdom Fungi; phylum Ascomycota; class Sordariomycetes; order Hypocreales; family Nectriaceae; genus Fusarium; species Fusarium sambucinum. The sequence continues at coordinate 832,081 of NC_139292.1, forward strand.
CACAGACGCCAACTTTCTCCTTGGCCGAATCATCCCCGACTTTTTCCCTCGACGATTGGACCGCGAGATTGTACGACAGAAGTTTGCTGCTTTGACAGAGACAGTCAACAAGGAAAAGGATGGCGGCGAACCTTTTACACCCGAGACATTGGCCCTTGGGTTCCTCTCTATTGCCAACGCTACCATGACTCGACCCATCCGAACATTGAGTGAAGGTCGTGGATACGGTGCTTCAAGTCATAACCTTGGATCTTTCGGTGGCGCAGGTGGCCAACACGCTGTTTTCATTGCTCGAGACCTCGGTATCAAGCGAGCCATTATTCCATGCTACTCCAGCATTCTTTCTGCCTACGGCATGGCCCTCGCCGACGTCGTAGTAGAGAACCAAGAGCCCTCTGCCATTACTTTTTCTGAAAAGGTCATCCCCGAGATCAAAGCCCGTCTGGATTCTCTATCCTCCAAGGGTTCTCAAGGTCTTGAATCGCAAGGGTTCGATGCCGCGTCTACTCAGCATGAGTACTTCCTCAACATGCGCTACCAAGGAAGCGACACCTCTCTTATGATCCCTGTATCCGAGAATGTCGCTGATGCAGGCGTTGCTTTTACGGCGAGACATACACAAGAGTTTGGCTTCTCTCAATCTCGCGACATTCTTATCGACGATGTTCGTGTTCGAAGTGTCGGCAAGTCGCGCGTTCTCAACATCTCAAGTCCCTTCGAGGAACTGAAGAAGTACAAATCCGACGGTCTGACTCCCGTTCCTACGCCCATCTTTTCCCGAAAGATCTTCTTTGAGACACACGGTTGGACCGAGACTCCTGTTTACGAGCTCAAGTCTATGAGTCCTGGTGTACACATCACAGGCCCAGCCATGATCATTGACAAGACACAGACCATCGTGGTAGACCATCTCAGCAAGGGAGTTATTCTTCCCGAGCACGTCATTCTCGAGGTCGACAAGGCCGAGAAGCAGAATGTCGCAACCGAGACCGTCGATCCTGTTACACTTAGTGTCTTTGGCCATCGCTTCATGACTGTCGCCGAACAGATGGGTCACACCATGGAAAAGACATCCATTTCTGTCAACATCAAAGAGAGACTGGACTACTCATGCGCCATTTTCTCTTCTGACGGAGGTCTTGTCGCGAATGCACCACACGTTCCTAGCCATCTTGGCTCCATGAGCACTGCTATCGCGTACCAAGCGAAGCGATACAAGACTGGTGAGCTCAAGCCGGGCGATGTTATCATCAGCAACCATCCCCAAGCAGGCGGTACCCATCTCCCCGACATCACCACCATCACGCCCGTTTTCGATGACGAAGAGAACCCCAAGGAGATTATCTTTTTCGTTGCCAACCGTGGTCATCATGCCGATATTGGCGGTATCGTCCCTGGCTCTATGCCTCCCAACTCGACCGAACTCTGGCAAGAAGGTGCTGCTATTGAATCATTCAAGATGATCGACCAAGGCGTTTTTGATGAAGCTGGTCTTATTAAGCACCTCTACGAAGACCCTGCTTCGTTCCCCGGCTGCAGTGGCACACGTACTCTCACCGAGAACATTGCCGATCTCAAAGCTGCTGTGGCTTCCAACCAGAAGGGTATCGAACTGATTCGATCTCTGATCAAGGAGTTTACTTGGCCTGTTGTTCAGCTGTACATGCATGCTATCCAGGACAACGCCGCGCAGTCTGTTAGGGATCTGCTGAAGCAGATTGCTGCCAAGTACGATGGTGTTCTTGAGGCGACCGAGTACAACGACGATGGTATTCCGTTTAAGCTCAAGGTCACTATTGACAAAGAGACCGGTGAAGCAGTGTTTGACTTTACTGGTACTGGTCCTGAGCACTCTGGTAATTTGAATGCACCTCCTACCTGCTCATACTCTGTCATCATGGTACGTAACCCACGCATACTTCTAGAACAATAGCTAACAAATTCCAGTACTGTCTCCGATCAATGATCAGCACCGATATCCCCCTAAACCAAGGCTGTCTCAAGCCCATCAAAGTCATCTGCCCCGACAACACCATCCTCTCACCCTCCCCAACAGCAGCAACCGTAGGCTGCACGACTGAAACATCCCAAAAGGTAGCCGATCTCGTCCTCCGCGCTTTCAACGCCGCAGCCGCTTCCCAGGGAACGATGAACAACCTCAGTTTCGGCTGCGGTGGTACAGATCCTGTAACCGGCGAAGTAACAAAAGGCTTTGGTTACTACGAGACCATCTGCGGAGGCGCAGGTGCAGGATTAGGATGGCATGGTGCCAGTGCAGTACACACTCACATGACAAACACACGCATCACAGACCCCGAGATTCTCGAGAAGCGATACCCCGTTATTCTCCACGAATTTTCTATTCGCAAGGGAAGCGGCGGTGATGGCAAGTGGCGCGGAGGAGATGGCTGTGTTCGAGAAATGGAATTCCGCATGCCTCTTCAAGTGTCTGTTCTTACCGATCGAAGAGTTACAGCGCCGTATGGACTTGAGGGTGGAGGTGAGGGACAGAGAGGACAGAATATCTGGGTTCGAAAGGATCCTGTTACGGGTTCTACGAGACAAGTTTCGCTAGGGCCGAGAAAGACGTCGCATTTTGGAGTGGGTGATCGGGTGATTATTCTTACGCCTGGTGGTGGAGGTTATGGATCTGCTTTGGAGAGGGCGGATGAAGAAGTTGTGAAGAAGGATGCGAGATCGCTTTTGACGAATGGAAGTTTGGGAGTTAGACATAGTATTGCTACTGGTAATTAGGCTGTAAACAAGAAAAGAAGTAATTATTGTTATTGTTACATGGCCCTGTTGGTACTCGATCGGATCTCCTCGTAGGTCTGAAGATTGACCATTGGAAGCATAAGAGACGACATTAGTGGATCAGCTTATGCTTCTTAGGTCATAATTCTTAGGCTATTTATTTTTGTAGTCTATTAGTTGATGGTAATATTACAATATTCTAGATGCAGGTCATATCTAAACAGGACTGCTCCCAACACACTCCCCTCCAACTCTGCTTTTGACAGTCTTAAAACTTGTGAATCTGACTCTTCTCAAACCCAATCTCTCCCAAAACTCCCTTCCCCCTTCCTCCAACAAGCGCATCCTCCATTGCTTCAGGTCCACACACAAAAACCTTTGTGTCCCTCCCAACCTTTGACCCAAGCACCTCTTCCAACAACATCTTATCAATCCTTCCCTTCCTCAACTCTGACCCTTGTGCAGGATTGCTAACAGTATACTTGACCTCAAACCTCTCAGGAAACTCTTTCGCAAAACCATCAATTTCCTTTTTGAGTAAAACATCCTCATCTGACTTTGCTCCAAAGATGAGCGTCATGCGTGTCTTTTCCTGAGGGTCGCGAAGAATACCCTGGGCGAGTTGGAAAATTGGCGTGATGCCGCATCCACCTGCTATGAGGGTTATGTGTGGAAAGTCGTTGGTCTTCCATGCTGATTTCAGTGGGAGGGATGTGAAGGATAGTGTGTCGCCTGGTTGGAGGGAGTGCATGTAGTTGCTTCCTTTTCCGTTGGGGTATTTCTTGACGAGAAGGTCCATGTATCCTGGTTCATCTGGAGATGTTAGTTGTCTTACTTTATTGTGGATGGAGATCGTACCTGGTGGTGAGATGGGAGTATAAGGTCGAGGTGTGGGTAAATATGATCCCTTGGGCCAAGTAAGCGTCAACAAAGGCGCTATACAGCTAAATTAGCATCCAAATAATACCATATTATAGGGGCAACATACAAGCTAATGGAAGGCCAGTGACGGCAGTTTCTTGTGGTAGCTTGAATCGCAACCGTTTTGTATCGTGAGACTCATACTCGGAACTATGCAGCGGCAACTTGACCGAGGCAAATCCACCGAAAACCTTCTGGGGAGAATTCGACTCTGCGGCTGCTGTGCTGAACATCATTCTTGAAAGGACTCCCACTCCAATTGCGCTGGCTGTAACCGTCGCGATTAGAGGTACAGGCCGTGATAGAGATAAACGAAGAGCCATGTCTGTGTAAATGAGGAATTAAGTGTTTGAGTATAATTTGCTTATCCAGTTATCTCTTCATTCTTATATATTATTTTATTTGAATCGTTATGGGCTCATTTTCGGTGGTTTAATCGTATTGTTTTCCGGATGACGGTCTTCGGTCTTCGTAAATTGTCCGACGATCGGGACCCACTCCGGATCCGTCTTTCTTACAACGGCGCGGAGTCGGGAAATTCGTTCAAAACCCGGTCTATTCACCAGGCTACAAACATCAGCCTCGGGGTATTAGAAAGATTTCGCTGGAAGCATAAGAGACGAAATTAATAGGTCACTTTATGCTTCTTAGTCTATAGTTCTTAGACTACTTATTTTTATACCCTAAGACTTGGGAGGCTATTTTTCTGCTACCTAGTTAGTAGATCAGTTCTAGGCTACAAATGGCAATTTTCTCTTATTTATCTGATGCATAACATAACATGATATGAAAATAAACAATCCATCAAGTATTATTGCAATGCTCCTTCCAGCCTATATAGATGGTATCAGATCCAACTTCTCGTCAACATCCTTAGCAACACCAATCGCCCTCTTCAGCACATCCCTCTCTCCAGGAGTCAACTCACTGGCTATATTTCCAGCCATACAACTCATATCCTTCTTACTCCCACCCTTGTGCCAAGTCTGATCAATCATCCAATGTGTCGGGACTTCAAATTCTGTCTGATTGACGGCTTTGTTCTTGAGTAAACCGCCATTATACCAAAGCAATTTCTCGTTTTGGTCCACGTGCGCTATAACAAAGCTACACACGCGAACTTCCTCTTTCTTTTCGTCTTTCAACCAACCCACGATACCACCATAGTGTGGCGAAAATGAATACTTCGATCCTGTAGCCTCGAATCCAATCCACCAACTCTCTTTATCGCCATACGTAATCTTGTACGTAACTTCATTCCTCACTCTATCCGAGTTCTGCCATCCGATATGTATCAACCCAAGCAGGACATCAAGCCTGGACTTGTCAACTACCACAAGACCCGAATCCCCCTCTTCGGAATACCGTTCCGTCCATACAAGTGATTTGTCTGTTTCGGGGCTGGGATGTTTGATCTGATCGTGCCACCAATCTTGTCGATCAGGAAACCCATTCTTCCAGAGGAGTCTATCGTGAAAGAGTAACACTCCGGTTTCATTGAATCGGTCTTGTTGGAGAAGTCGTTGTGGATCTTGGAAGAAAACTGCGTCTGCGTCGAGAAGAATGACTTTTTCGTAATGACTTGCCAAGGCAGCGAACGGTTTTATCGCCCAGCCGCCCTCTGCAAGCTTGAGAGATGTATCGTTGAAAACAGTGAGGACGTCCAGCATCTCGATATGCACACCGTTGGCTGCTTGTTGAATCTTCTTTCTCCCTTGGGCTGACAAGTCATCGTCTCCGGCGTATACGACCTGGATAGGAAGGGATGTGTTGTGGACTTGTGTCAGAGATGCGATGAGATGACATGCGAATCGGAGGGTATTGTCGCCAGTAGGAATGACAATGCCAGCTGGTGCTGTATAGCCTTTTGCGCTCGTCTTTTTGTATGAGATACCGAGTCGGTCGTAGATATTAGCCAGGGGCGGCGAAACACCATTTATCGAGTTAAGCCAAGGGAATAGAGATTGGACCAAATGCCCAATAGTCTCTGCTGTCTCCTGCTTCTCGTTCGCTTCATGGTCCTCCAATTCCTCAATCCAAGTTCGTAGTAGTTGGGTTCTCTGTCCCAATTCTCCGAATATCTCTTTCGGCTTGTCTTTCAACGGATAATCCACAAAGTATTGTGCGCCAAGTCTAATAGAGTCTATACTTTTTAGTTTAGAGGTTTCGGAACTGCCTGTATATGTATTCCGCAAAGGTGTTGAACTCAAAAAGGAAACATCGCTGTAGTTGTAAAAGACAGCTATGAGAAGCCAGACGAAGAGTACAAGTGCTGTGATCTTTACAGATCTCGCACCGAGCGATTAAAAGGAAAACATGACGAGGAATGAATATAGAAGGACATGGTGATGATAGGAATAAACAATTGTATAGTTAATTGTTAACATTTGCATAGCCCTGATTGGCTGAGCTTGCATTATATAATTCGGCTGCTCTATTACCTAAAATAGCAAGCTAATTCCCCTCCTTTTATAGAAAAAATAAGGCTTTTTTAATTCTCTTTTTTATACTTTATTTAGTAAAAATAGCTGCTAATAATAATTATAAGCCTAAGTAAAAGTAATTCTAGAAACTTATACTACTTTAACCTTTAATTTAAATAAATTATTATTTTTAATTTATTTTAAGTATTAAATTTATCCTTTTTAATACTTTTTCTTTTAATAGAATATAATTTTCTCTATATTACTATTTTTAATTATAGCTATTTAATTTATTACTTTTAATTTTAAGCTTAAGGAAATATTATACTTTAAAAAGGGTATTTAATAGTAATATTAGCTTTAATATATTTAAATTAAATTTAATACTATTAATACCTAGGTATATATTAACTTAAGTTTCTTTAATAAAAAAGCTAATTAAATAAAGCCTCTTAAGGCTATTTTAATTATTAATTATAAAGATAAATACTTTATTAAGTATATAATAAAGGCTATTAATATTATAAAGCTTTATATTATTTATTTAAATAATATAGATTTTCTTAAGAATAATTTAAAGCTTTTTAAGCTTACTTTTAATAAAGTTAATTATAAATATATTATATTTTAAAAGATTAATATATTTAAATAAAATAAGTATTTTATTTAAAAGATTAAAAATAAAAAGGTCTATACTTTCTTATAGTTAATAATTAATAAAGGAATATTTAATATTATACTTAAAAAAGTAAAAGAAAAATATCTTAAGGGTTATATTCTATATTATATTATAAAAAGACTTAAAAAGTATTTTACTCCTTAAGCTATAAGTATTATTATTTATACTTATAAAGTATATAATATATATATAAAAAAGGTAAAAAGTATATATATTAATTCTAATAAATAGCTTAATAAATAGTATATAGTTTATTATTATATTATATAATATAAAGCTTTTAAAATCTAAGGAAATTAAATTACTTTTAATTTCCTTATAGTAATTTAAGCTTAAATTATACCTAGCTAAATATAATAAATACTTTATATTATTAATTTTAATAAAAATAAAGTTAATATTAAATTAATTAATTAATATATAAATAAGCTTAATATTATTATTAAGTAAGCTTTAAGTACTATATATTATATTATATTTATTATACTTAATAATATACTTAACCCTAAAGAGAATAAAATTAAAAAGCCTTAATTTTAAATAAAATGCCTTTACTTATAAAATTATCTTTAATATATAGAGAATTATAATATCTTAAAAAAAGTATTTTTTTATAAGAAAATAAAGCTCTTTAAAGGAATAATTAAAAAAGAAATTCTTAAGATTTAAAAGGTAATATTAACTAAGTATTATAACCTTAAAGTAAAGCTTATAAAGAAAAAGATAATAATCCCTAGCCTAAGTAATAACTTAAGCTAATCTAGCTTTATAAGTAATATTAATTAAAATAAAATACTTTAATATTTTATTACTTTTAATTTAAATCTCTTTAAAGAATATAACTTTTTTATTTATTTAAATAGCTATAGCTAAGGATCTTTCTCTAAGAATATTATTTTTAATACTTATAGCTTTATATATTTTATTAATTTAATTAATAAGCTTATTATTTATACTTTTATACCTTTTAATAAAAGTAAAGTAATTTAAGTAAAAGTATTATTATTCTTAATTATTAGTTATAGCTAAAAGGTAATTATTAAAATACTTAATAGTATTAATAAGAAATATATTAAGAGTATTATTTTTAAAAATATTTAAGTTATTAATAGATTTTATATAAATATTATATTAAAGGTATTATTATAGAAAAAAAAGCTTTAATATATAGACTTTAATTATATACTATACTTTAATATATTAAAAAATAGTATTATTATTATTAATCTTAATTATTATTTTAATTTAATATTCCTTTAATATAAACCTATTTACTCTTATTTTAATAATAATTAAATAATACTTTATAATAATATTCTAATTATATAATTACTAATATTCTTTATTATTATATATACCTAATAATATAATTATACTTAATATATATAAGATTAAGTATAACTATATATTAACTTAAACTTACTTTAATACTTAAAAGTAAATTATTTTAATAAAGATACTTTAAAGAAGCTTATAAATAATACTTATAGTATTTAAATTAATAAGATAAAGGATATTAATTATAAAATCTATACCTAAGTAAAAGTAATTTAAATAATTAATAAAAAATCCCTTAAATAATATTTACCTAGACTATTTTAATATATCTTTTAAGATCTTTAAGACTATAAAAAAGGCTATAATAGAAATTAATAGCTATTAATAATTAAAAATAAATATAGCAATTATTTATATACTTTGCCTTTTCTAAATAAGAGTATAGCTTTTATTCTTAAGGTATTTTAATTTTATAATAAGTAAGTTAAATAATAATTTAGCCTTATTATTTATATTATTTACTATAATAATAAAATAGCTATAATTTATATATTAGGGAATATAGTATTATAAGCTTAAATATACTTTAAAGGGATAATTTTTAAATATCCTCTATTATATACTTATAAGCTAAATAGAGTAATTAAGATAGCTAATAAAATTATAATAATAAAGTTAAATATTATATTAAATAGAGTAAGGCTTTTATTAAAGCTATAGCCTAAGAATATTATAGTAGCAGTTTATTTATTTAATTAAAGCCTTTAGTAAGCTAATAATAATATATTCTTATTAAAAGCTTTAGAGTTTTAATTTAGAAATTATACTCTATTACTAATAAAGGAGTATATAATTAACCTCTGCCTTAATTAAATAGGCATTTATATATATAATTATAAGGCCTATCTATTAAAGAAAAATAAGGAAGCTAATAAATAAAAAAAGGTATTTAAAATAAGCCCTAGAGTATATATTAAGTATTTTATAGGCTATATAGTATATAATATATACTGAATTTAAGTATTTTAGCTTAAAAAGGTAATTATATTAAGGAATATAATATTTAATAAAATAACCTTTTATTAACCTAATAAATTAAATATAATAAAGCTTTTATTAATAAAATTAAAAAATTAAATTAAATTAATTATAATATTAAAATATAATATCCTCTTAAATATATATAATTAGCTAATTTAAAAATAGTTAATAGGCTTAAACTTAAGGATAGAAATATATAATCTATATAAGTAGCTACTTAAAGAAAATATAATTACTATTAAACTAAATATAAATTACTTACTTATATATATAATAAATTAAATACTAATAAGACTTTAAATACCTTAATAAACCCTAGAGCCTAGTATATAGTATAGGGATATAAGTAATACTTATAAAAGTAAAAATACTAAAGAAATTAACTCTTTAAAGCAGTATTTAATATTAATAAATATATTATAAGCTAGAATAAATAATAATTTCCTTAAGAATAAATAAATAAATAAAGAAACTAATATAATAGGCTTATTATTATAAATAAGTAATATTTTATTTATTTATAAAGAAATAAGAGATTTAAATAGAAATACTTAAGGAATAGGTAAAGCTAAAGCTAAGTTTTTATTAAGTATTAAATATAGCCTATAGATAATAATAAGAAAGTTATTACTATTAATAATAATATAAGCTCTAGATAATTTAATTAAGCCTTTTAAAGTATAGATTATACTTAATTTAAAAGGAAATTATAATTACTTAAAGTAGCCTTTAGCCTAATTATAAGGTTAACTAAGGGGATTAAGAAATAAGGTAAATTATATTTTAGCTTAAGAATTAATATATTAAAATATATAAATTTAAGAAGCTAAAAAGTAAAGGTATAGTATTACCTTTAATTAATAATTATATAAGCTTTATAGAGATTTAGTTAATATTTTCTTTATACTTAATTAATTAAAAAAAGTATATAAAAATCTTAATAAGCTTAAAATAGTATTTATTATAATTCTTTATATAGCTAATAGGAAAAAAAGTAATCCTTAAGTAGGGATTATAATAATAGCTACTTTTAAGGATAACTAGAAATATTATTAGGATAGCCTTTTATTTATATTAAAGATATAAAAATAGCTTAAAAAGTATTAATTTACTATACTATTTAAGTAAGCAGTATATATAGAGATTATAAAGCTTCTTAAAAAGAAGACCTAGAGAAAGGTTAAGTAGGAAAAAGCTATAATTAAGCCTTTACTAATAAAGTAAATATTTATATATAAATATAATTAAAATAGGTTTTTACTATACTATAAAGTATAGATTATAGTATATAAAAACTTCTAAGATATAATACTTAAAAGTATATATATAGTAATACTTATAGTATACTCTTTTTACCTAATAATAGCTTTAATTATTTAATTTAATCTTAAAATTAAGTAATTAAATATTAAGAATATATTTATAAATATATAAAGATAATAAAGTAGTTTTTATATATTTTATTACTTTTCCCTAGGATTTAAAGAATATAATTTTATCCTTAAGATTAATTAAGCTTTCTATAAGTTTAAAGATTTACTTAAGCTCTAGTTTAATATATTTACTGCTAAATTATATAAATTTAGACTTAAATAAAGTATAAAAGAATCCTACTCTTTTTATAATTTAAAGAGAAAAGTATACTTAATTTTCTTTATTAATAATATCTTAATCTTTTATTATAAAAATAACTTAAATACTGCTTTAAAGCTTATTAAATACTTAAAAAGAAGTAAAAGATTTAAATTTATATATAACTTAAAAGCTAAGTAATTTCTTAGTATTAAGATTATTAGAGATTAGCTAAATTATATTATCTCTCTATATTATAATTTATATATTAAGAAAATAGTAATTAAATTTAATTAAAATACTTAGAATAGTTTCTCTTTAACCTTAATCTTATAGGTAAAGCTTTTACCTTATAAAAACTAAGTATTACCTAATAAGATAAAAAAATATTAAAAAATTATTAAATCCTTGCTTTATATAGCAGTTATATTATAACTTAATATTGCCTTTATAGCTAGCTTATTATTATAATTCCTTACTAATTTAAATGCTTATTATAAAAAAGCTACTCTTTAAGTAATTTATTATCTTTACTTTATAAGATTTAATAGCTTAATTTATAGTAAATATAATAAGCTATAAGCTCTTATTATTATAAGTAATACTTTATTTACTAATAATATAAATATATAGAAATTATTATAAGGCTATTTTATAAGCTTATTTAAAGGAATAATTTATTAAAAAGTATTAAAGTAATTAATAATAATAACTTTAACTATTAAAGCTAAACTATTTACTTTAAAATATATAGTAAAAGAAATAATAAAAATAAAGTGCCTTTTCTAAGATTTATATTTTAATTTAAAGTTACTTTATAATATTAAATATAATAATTAATAAACTATTAAACTTATAATTAATTAAAGCTTTTAAATAACTATAAGGTTTTATTATATTAATATTTAAAGTATATAGTTAAAGTAAAAGTATTTAAAAAAGTTATTTAAAGTTATATATTTACTAATAGCTAATATACTAGCAGATAGGCTTATAAAAGTATTATTATAATAATAATTTAAGCACTTTAAAGAGTTTTTAAATATATTATAGGTTATTATAAAGCAAGGAAATAAAAAGTAAAAAGTATTAAAATATATAAAAAGATATATTTATTTACTTTCCTTATATTAAAAGGAAAAAATAGCTTAAATACCTTAATATAATATATATATAAAAACTAAATGCTAAAGTATATAAAAAAAAGAAAATTAATATACTTAATAGATATTTATAGCTATAGCTAAGGTTATAATAAAGCTATAACTTTAGCTATAATAATATAAAAAAAAGTATTAAAGGTAATATTACTAGTAAGGCTATTTATAATATTAATTTATATATAATACTTAAGGAATATAATATTAAACTTATATTTAAATAGTAAAAGTAATAGCCTTAATAGAAAAAGAGAGAACTTTATAGCCTAGAAGGCCTAGAATAATAAAGGCTTACTTTATTATATTAAAGTAATATAAAGAGGTAAATCCCTCTTTAAATAAGGGTAAAAGCCTCTTAATACTTTTCTTAAGCTTTTTCTTTTCTTATATTATTAAGTTAGCTTATATATTAATAAGGTAAGCTTAATTAAGTAAAAAAAGAAAAAAAAGAAGCTTTATTTATATTATTAAGCTTATTAAGCTTATCTAAGGTAAGGATATTACTTTTTACCTTATTAGCTATATTAGCTAGCTAATAGATTAAAAGATTAAGTTAAAAAGGCTTAAAAGTATAATTTAAGTTAATAAGAAGCTTAATTAAAGAAAATAAAGTATATTTATATAGCCTTATAATTATAATTACTTAAGAAATATAGTATATAATACTAAGAACTATTAAAAATAGTATAATAGTAAAGCAGATCCTTTTTAATTTCTATAAAAAGACTATAGAAGTACCTTAAATAAGGCATAGAAAACTGCTTACTAATAAAATTAATAGGGGGCTAATGCCTTAAAAGGTATAATAGGCAAGGAATAGAGGCTATTTAAAGTATTAAATTATATAAATTAAGCTTAAATTATAGTATTAAAGCTTATAGGCAGAGGCAGCAGTAATAGTCTTAATAGTAGTAGCAGAGGTATTAATAAGCTGCGCTAATTACTAATATATTACTTATATAATATATATAGTAGCTATATATATAGTATTCCTTTACTTTTTATTAAATTACTTAAGAGTTAGCTATTATAAGATATTATAAGCTTAAAGAGCTTTAACTTATAAGGCAATAGGCAATAGAAATACTAAAGGTATAAGTAAATAATTAAATTCTAGCCTATAATATATTAATATTATAAATATTAAGTATATACTTTATTAAGTAATATAAGGCATTATAATAAGCTTATTATTATAAAAATATAATTAAAAAAAAAAAAAAAGAGGAATTTTTTATATAAAAAGTATATACTTATAGCTATATTATAGCGCTATATTTTATAATTATAAGGTTATTTACTTTATTATTATTTAATAAATATCTATTTTATTTATATTATAGCTAGCTAAATGCTTTATTAAATATATTTTAAAGTATTTTAAAGCTTTATTATTTATTTAAATGCCTATAATATTAGTATTTAAATAGGGGATATATTAATATTTATATAGCCTTAATTAGCTAAGCTTATATTATATAATTCGGCTACTTTATTACCTAAAATAATAAGCTAATTCCCCTCTTTTTATAGAAAAAATAAGGCTCTTTTAATCCTCTTTTCTATGCCCTATCTGGTGAAAATAGCTGCTGACAACATTAATACATTTATTAAAGATTCGTCATGCCGGTCAGACCTCATTCCTTTAATTGCTTCTTTAGTGCTGTGATTGACGACGATAGCGACTAGATAAGGGGCGTGATGCACTAAAATAGGTACCGGTCCAGGCACTGATCCACTATCGAATTTCAGGGGTCAAACAGCACCGGTTAGTGGGCAACAGAACCTAAAGTTAGTTCCTAAACTTTAGGGTGTCAAAATAAATGACCTAAGAGCATGGTCTAAATACCATAAACTGATCTACTAATTTTGTCTTTGATCTCGCGTTGGTATGGCTTGCGTATGTTAAGCCGTCAGCATGCAGACGCGCGTCGTATGATTAAATCCTGCTCGCTCACTACATCACAGTCTATGCCGGTCAAAGTTTGAAAGGATTCAGTGCCAAGAGATCAGGATCAAGGGATATTGTTGATCAAGTCATTATTACCACATAGATTGACGAGTAACTTTATTCAGCTTCTGTCGCAAGGGTCCTGCACCATCAGATAATGAAGCCATCATGAACTGAAGACAGAATATTATAAAAAACAATTCAAAGTCTGAATCTCTATCATTGATGTATTCACACCAAGACTCTTCTTTTCAAGTCCAATACTTGGCATCACCATCTCAAGTCATTCTCCCGTATAGCCAAGACGATGAAGACCATGCCCCGCCCCCGCTACACGTCAGAGCCTCAATCTCTCTTCACCACGACATCATCTCTCAACGTCAGGCAATCAATCTAAACTCTACCGACAACATCTTTGAACAAACTCACAATGCCCAACGATCTCGACAAGTCTCTCCTCGATCGCTTAGATGCCCTCCGAGGCAAAAGCGCAGGATCCGACAAACCCGTTTCAACAGAGTAAACTTATCCCCAACCTCATATCACTCTCAAACTAACATTATTCAGAATAAATGTCGATCTTATTGAGAGGAAGAAGACTCCTACTCGTGAAGATACACTAACCGCTCGTCTCAAGTCCTTGCGAGAACGCAGCGATGAACCATCTCCACCAGCTCAAAAGTCCTCAAAGCACAAACCTCAACCTGAGAGTACGACCCAAAAGGAACTCCCCAAAGATGATGAGGATGAATCCATGTTTCAGACAGATGATCAAACGCTAGAGGAACTTCTAGGCGACGTTAAGCCAGAAGAAGGTTTCAGCGCAGAACCAGACGATGCACAGGTCAAAGCCCTACTAGAACAACTTGCAGACGCGATACCAAAAGACACCGACGAAAAACAAGATGACTCGGATGATTCTGATGGAGAAGCCATGAACAAAGACGTCGATCAAGTCGTCGCTCGCTTTCGCGATGAGGTAGAAGTAGAAGCTGCTCTCGCCAAGACGAATCCAGAACCGACGTCTGACTCTGAACCCAACGATACAGAGACGGATATCGCACTTCCAGAAGTTCCCTCTGACCTCAACGAGATTCCTTCCTCGGCTCGTGCAGGCAGCGCAGATATAGACGACATAACCGCTCGTCTCGCTGCTTTGCGCGCCCCATCTCCGGATGCAGAATCATCCTTTGCTTTACCATCCGTCCCAACGTCCAAACCCTCAGGAAAACCGGTAAATCGTCTGACTACACGTACAAACTACGCCGACGACGATGTGGAAAGTTGGTGTACTGTTTGTCTTGAGGATGCAACACTACGATGTCCTGAGTGCGACGATGACGTTTACTGTACGCGATGTTGGTACGAGATGCATCGTGGACCACAGGCTGGATTCGACGAGAGAAGTCACAAAGCGGTGCAATTCACAAAAGATAAAAAGACGGAGAAGAAGGAAAAGAAAAAGGTAGCACTCGGAGCATAATAAATTCAGGTTCATAGCTATTCTTTCCCAAAACAAGTGCGTAAAGACAGATACCCAAGCCAATTAACAAACTCCAAAACATCAATGTTGTTGCGCTTAACAATACCTCCATCAATCTGAAAACTTAAACTATTTTATACGTAAAACCAATCAAGCAGCGGATTGTGATCCGTTGCCGTTATTTGTCGAGTCATTTCCTGAGCTGCCGACCTTTCCTCTGACGTCTTGCCATGTAGCACCAAAGCGTCTACCAGTAGACGCGAGGAGACTTTCTTCCTCATCTGCTTCGGCTTCCTCATCAATTTGAGAAAGGTCGAGCTTGGGTGTGCGGAAGAGCGCTGTGACGAAGACAACAAGGAATACACCAAGGAAGGCAAACTGGGCCCAGAAGTCAACCAGACCAAAGAATGGCCATGTGATGGTGATGCGGTTGAGGAACGTTGACATCACTGATGGGGTACAAACATCCTTGGCATGCTTGTACTTGAGTGCCTCGGAACAAGCGTGAATCATGTCTGAGTGGTCTCTACAGTCGGGTTGCTCTCCGGGATGAGCCGGCTCGTTGGTGCAGAAGGTCTGAGTTCCATAGGTAGAATATTGGGGTGCGACAAGCATGGCAATACCGTAGTTCATAGCCAAGATGATCAATCCCAACATAACAGTGGCAATCAAAAGAGCTTGAGGCGCTGTTCTACCCTTGCGAATCTGGAAGATGCGAACCCAGAGGAATCGGATTCCGACGGTCGCAATGCCCGAGATAGAGCTGCTGAAGAAGAAGAGCACAAGCAAAGCCATGAGGATATAGTCGACAGGGAAAGCCTTGGCAGCCTTGACAAAGATAAAGTTCATGGGCTGGAAAACATGAATCTGACCCAGAATGTAACCACACTTTTGCTTACAGACCGAGTTCTTGGCCTTGTCAATGCCGGTGATGAGCATAGACACCCAGATAAGAACAGAAAGGAGCAGTAGAAGGATTCCGCCGATAAGCTTGACAGGTCGAAAGACGGCGCACACCTTGAGCCAAGCCCGATAGACCTTGCTGTGGCCTTCACCCTGAGCTTCAGCTGCGAGTCTTTCACGTCGGACCAGTGTCTGTTCCTCTCTGACCAAAGCATCCAACTCGCGTTGATCCTTTCGGGACATTTCCTCTTGTCGGCCGGCGTTGCGCATCTCGATCTGTCGCTGACGTTCACGGTTCTGTTCCAGTTGAGAAGTGGTTGACTGATGAAGTTGAGGGGCCGAGATTGAAGGTGCAGCCTTGATGAAGGAAATTGGGAGAAGAGCGAGACCAGCACCGGTGTAGACAACGTAGAGTAAAGTACCCATCGTGAGTAACAAACCCAAGGCAAAAGTCAAGGCCTTTTCGCCATGGTTTTGAGCAACGAGCTTCTTGAAGTAGTCGAGATCCCAGTGGGACTGAGAGCTGTCGCCAGCTGCAGGGACGAAGAATCCTAACAAGAACAGAACCACGACGAATGCAACGAAGAAGAGGGTATACTTGGCTGCGGCCAGGAAGCGGCTGCCCAGTGTTCGGCCCTCCTCCTCTACCTCAATCTCGTCATACTCCTCATGCCAGAAGTAGGCAAAAGGAATAACGATCAGACAGAGAATCGCATCGAAGCTGTACAAGCTATAGTAGACGACCTTGAGAGTGTAGAGAATGCTATCGATACGTTCGGGAGTGGCCCAATCTTTCTTGGCACCAAGCGTTGCAGAGGCAGTGGCAGAAACGAGGGCGATATCGACGGGTAGTAGTAGGACCGTAGCGAGCAGGGAAGTCAAGCTGACAATAGCGACGATACTGACGACGGCGGATCGTTCACGGGGAGTTTGCCATGTGAATGTGGTGATGATGGCTGCAATCAGGCAAAGGCCTACAGCGACGGCATAAGCGACCCAGATCAAACTGGTCTGGACGAGGCCTGCGTGGGCCATGATGAATAGTAGCGACGCTGAATCTCTAACAAAGATCAACAATGCAGTTGTAGCTACTAAACTAGGTCGCGACCGTGGCGGATTTGGTGGCAGATCGCGGGGATTTAAAGGGAGATCTATCAAAACAAGGGTGACGTCGCTAAAGAAGCGGGATAAATCGGTGTAGCAACGTGATGAGTTTTACTCAATCAGAGAAGAGCAAGTTGATAGAAAACAAGATTCGATCGTATTGATTGTTAGCTCAAAGCTCGACCTTAAGCAGTTGTTTCGTGACGCAATCTATACGCTAGCGTTACTCAAGTGGGTTTACTCTGTACATACCTCCCTGTTGTTTTAGAGATCTCCACTGTATTACAGCGGACTATCCGGAGGACGGGTCACTGATAATCCGTCCTGAGCTTAAGCTCTACTCTTTTGGGTCAATTCAATACAAGCATCGCGAACCGTAACAACGGTCAACCCAATTCTTTTCTCTCGACCGCAATAGAATGGTCTCGCTGAAATGCAGGCCTACACCGAGCTCGCAGCTCCTTCAGCTGTCACGCACTCCTTAATCGTATCTCTTACTTCAGCTACAGCAAACAATCTTGTTGTCGCAAAAGGATCCCTACTCCAAATCTTTACAACAAAGACCATATCCGCCGAATTCGATCCCGAGAACCAACCTGCTCAACCTACAAAGCCTGAACCCGAATTCGATCACCGCGCAAACGATGATGATGGTCTTGAGTCGTCTTTTCTTGGCGGCGAGTCAATGATTGTCAAGACCGATCGAGCAAACAACACAAAGCTAGTCCTTGTCGCAGAGCTTCCACTTGCCGGAGCAATCACTGGTCTGGCCAAGGTCAAGACCAAACACTCAAAATGTGGTGGTGAAGCTCTATTGATAGCATACAAGGCTGCCAAGCTATGTATGGCTGTATGGGACCCTGAGAAGAGTACCCTGGAGACTATTTCTATCCACTACTACGAAAAAGAAGAGCTACATGGTGCGCCATGGGAAGTTTCCTTTGACGAGTATGCGAATTACCTTGAAGCAGATCCTAGCAGTCGATGCGCTGCCTTTCAATTCGGTTCGCGCAATATCGCTATTCTACCATTCCGGCAGGCGGAAGAAGATTTAGAGATGGATGATTGGGATGAGGATCTCGACGGGCCACGGCCTGTCAAGGAGACTGCTACAGTCGCCAATGGAGATAGCGACACATTAGAACCACCATATACACCATCTTTTGTCCTCCGTCTTCCGCTTCTTGATCCCAGTCTGCTTCATCCCGTGCACTTTGCTTTTTTGCATGAGTACAGAGAACCGACATTTGGTATCCTGTCGTCTAGTCAGGAACGAGCGCACTCCCTTGGGCAAAAAGATCATCTTACATACAAGGTGTTTACGCTAGACCTTCAACAACGAGCTTCAACGACTATCCTCTCTGTTACCGACCTTCCTCGAGATTTGTTCAAGATTCTCGCTTTGCCGGCGCCAGTTGGTGGTGCTTTGCTCATCGGAGAGAACGAGCTGATCCATGTTGATCAGTCGGGTAAAGCCAATGGTGTTGCTGTGAACTCAATGGCTCGACAGATTACATCTTTTAGTCTGACAGACCAAGCGGATTTGAACCTACGATTAGAGCACTGTGTTGTTGAGAAATTACATATCGAAAACGGCGAATTGTTACTCGTTCTCAACGATGGTCAAATTGCTATTGTGTCATTCCAAATCGATGGTCGAACAGTCTCTGGACTCAGCATCAAGATGGTCACAGACGAAAACGGAGGCAATGTCCTCAAGAGCCGAGCATCCACAGCATCCAAGCTTGGCAAGAATGCTTTCTTTATCGGTAGTGAGATGGGTGACTCTGTGGTGCTGGGCTGGACAAGGAAGATGGGACAAGAAAAGAGAAGGAAACCTCGTCTAATTGATACCGACATTGCGCTTGACGTGGACGAGCTGGATCTTGAAGATGACGACGATGAGGATGATGATCTTTACGGTACTGAGTCTGCGGCTACGAAACCAGCTCAGGCACTCAGCGGAGGAGGCAGATCAGGCGAATTGAGCTTCCGCATCCACGATACCCTTCTCAGCATTGCGCCAATTAAGGACCTAACTCCTGGAAAAGCATCATTTCTTCCTGACAGCGAAGAAATGACTCTTTCGGATGGTGTTGTGTCTGATCTTCACCTTGCGTGCATCGTTGGACGAGGAAAGGCTGGCTCACTAGCCATTCTCAACCGAAACATCCAACCCAAGATCATTGGACGATTCGAATTCCCAGAGGCTCGAGGATTCTGGACCATGTCTGTCAACAAACCACTGCCTAAAGCGCTTGGAGGAAACGCCGGTGTTGGCGATGAGTACGAGGCTTTTGCGCAACACGATAAATACATGATTGTGGCAAAGGTCGATCTCGACGGTTACGAGACATCAGACGTGTATGCCCTTACTGGCGCAGGATTCGAAACGCTAAAGGATACCGAGTTTGACCCTGCGGCTGGATTTACTGTGGAGGCTGGGACAATGGGCAAGCAGATGAGAATCATTCAGGTACTCAAGTCTGAAGTTCGATCCTACGATGGAGGTGAGTTGTTCTTCCAGTAATTGATACATATACTGACATTTCCAGATCTTGGGCTTACTCAGATTCTGCCTATGCTGGACGAGGAGACCGGCGCAGAACCAAGAGTCACAAGCGCCAGCATTGTTGATCCCTACCTACTCCTCATTCGTGATGACAGCAGTCTTATGCTAGCTCAAATCGACAGCAACAATGAGCTCGAAGAGGTGGAAAAGATGGATGCTACATTACAAAACACAAAGTGGCATGCTGGATGCCTGTACGCTGACACAAAGGGCGGTTTCCAACTCAATGCCAGCGATAAGGAGACCGAGAAGATCATGATGTTTTTGCTCAGCTCTACGGGTGCACTACATGTAAGTGTCGTCGTTCATCGCGTTAGCAGCTACTGACTTTATAGGTGTACGCTCTCCCTGATCTCTCAAAGCCCGTTTACGTTGCTGAAGGTCTCTCTTACGTGCCTCCTCACTTATCGGCTGATTACACACTTCGACGAGGTTTAGCAAAGGAGACTCTGCGTGAGATCTTGGTAGCTGACCTTGGCGACATCGTTTCTCAATCTCCATACCTCATCGTAAGTCCCCTCCACACTTGTTAGATCAATCTAACATCATTAGCTCCGCAACCAATCCGACGACCTCACCATCTACGAACCTATCCGTCATATAAGACCCGGTGAAAGCAACTTCTCTTCCGCACTCAGCTTCAAAAAGACGTCCAACGTAACATTAGCTACAACACCCGCCCAAACAGAACAAGACGACGATGTAGAGCAACCCCGTTTCATGCCCATGCGCAGATGCGCAAACATCAACGGCTACAGCACCGTTTTTATCCCTGGCTCCTCACCAAGCTTCGTCCTGAAGTCCAGCAAAAGTATTCCTCGCGTCATCGGCCTTCAAGGCCTCGGTATCCGCGGTATGAGCTCGTTTCACACAGAGGGTTGTGATCGTGGCTTCATTTACTCAGACGACAAGGGCATCGCGCGTGTCACTCAGTTCCCGTCGGACACCAACTTTACTGAACTCGGCATCTCGGTCAAGAAAGTCCCTCTGGGATCTGACGTTCGTGGTATCGCATATCATCAACCCACCGGTGCTTACATCGCAGGCTGTATGATAAGCGAACCTTTTGAGCTTCCCAAAGACGATGACTATCACAAGGAGTGGGCTAAGGAAACACTCTCTTTCCCTCCAACTATGCCCCGTGGTGTCTTGAAGCTTATTAGTCCCATCACCTGGACAGTCATTCACGACATTGAGCTTGAGTCTTGTGAATCAATCGAATGCATGAAGACTCTACACCTCGAAGTCTCAGAAGATACAAAAGAACGTCGCTTCCTCGTCGCAGTCGGTACGGCCGTGTCAAAGGGTGAAGATCTCCCTATCCGTGGTCGCGTACACGTCTTTGACATTGTAACCGTCATCCCCGAGCCCGGCAAGCCAGAAACAAACAGACGTCTCAAAGCCATCGCTCGCGAAGATATTCCCCGCGGTGGCGTGACTGCCATTTCAGAAATCGGTACTCAAGGTCTTATGCTCGTCGCCCAGGGTCAAAAGTGTATGGTTAGAGGTCTCAAGGAGGACGGATCCCTTCTTCCAGTCGCTTTTCTAGACATGAGCTGTCATGTATCCAGCGCGCGCGAACTTTCTCGCACTGGTCTTTGTCTTATGGCTGATGCTTTCAAGGGCGTGTGGTTTGCTGGTTATACCGAGGAACCTTATACTTTCAAGGTTCTGGGTAAAAGTCATGGGAGATTACCAGTTGTGGTGGCGGATTTTCTTCCTGATGGTGATGATCTTGCTATTGTTGCGGCGGATGTAGATGGTGATTTGCATATCCTCGAGTTCAACCCCGAGCGTAAGTTCTCCTACAACATTAACAAAAACATGCTAACATTGATACAGACCCCAAATCTCTTCAAGGACATCTTCTTCTCCACCGCACATCCTTCTCCGTCTCTCCAAACCCCCCATCAACAACTCTTCTCCTCCCACGAACAACACCCCCTAGCCAACCAACTTCTCAAGACCCCCCACACGTTCTTCTCCTCGCATCCTCCTCAGGCCACTTATCCAGCCTAATCTCTCTCCCCGAGACAGCATACCGCCGTCTCCTTTCCGTAACAAACCAGCTCCTTCCCGCACTGACACCACACGGTGGACTCAACGCCAAAGCGCATAGGTTGCCTGACGGAATACGACCTGTAGGCGTTGAAGCAGCGGGTGGAAGAGCGATTGTTGATGGAGCTGTTTTAGCGAGGTGGGCTGAGTTGAGCGCTGCAAAGAGGGCTGAGATTGCGGGCAAGGGTGGCTATGATGGTGTTGAGGAGTTGAGAGAGGAGTTGGAAGGTGTGTTGGGATGGAGTGGTTTGTCGTATTTTTAAATGGAGAGCATACATAGTTTATCGTAATATTGGGACAATAGAATACCTGTTACATTTCGAAATACCATGAATTTCTGAATACTTTCAAGGACTCAGTTCATCTGATGCCTGTATGGGATCAGTTGTCATCATCGTCCTTGTCATATTTCCCCCAGTACCCACGTTTTGAATGAGCACTCATATCAACGCTTTTCTGGTTTTGAAACCACATCTGATGAGGAAAGATTTGATCCTGAAGGGCGGGGGGTTTCTCGTTTATTTGTACTTTTCCTCACGTGATGATGATACGCAATCAACTCCAGCACTAACTTTTTACCAAACTTTCTCTCATACATTTGCAGCATAATAAATAACTTTGCTCCAACACCTTGATCTGATCAACCTTTTCACATGCCTTCACGCAAAACTATAGATCGTCATTCAGAGTCTCGGCGACCCTCGCCCCATCTTCAGCTTCCCTAAACTACCCCGATTATTAGCTTTATCTGGATGCTAAGGTTTTGTTGATGGAGGTTCCTCACGAAATAATTTTATCCCTTCTGGAATTAGAAGTTTTCTGGTTCAGATGAAGCAGCCTTATGTCTTTTTCAATTTTGGTTACTGATTCAAACTAACTACCTGGAGATCACCAGAGCCAGATTATTACATTAACCATTGTCTTTTACATCTCTTGCTGATGGAACATCAGTTTGATCTAGCATCATATAGGTAGGCAAGCCCATGGGCTTCCATCCATACCTGTTATGCAAGGTGTAACATACCTATTGTATGGCGTACGCTCAGGTGTCAAACTGCCTACTAGGGAAAGTGGTAAGGTCACTGTGAACTGATATAGCCCACCAAAGACGCATCAGGTCAAATGCAGCAATACCTTGATGTTCATTCATTACCTTTTGTGCTGTTCTATTCCATATGATACGCCTCCAGGCGTCAAAGGGTTTACGCGCCTACCCAAGGTACCTAGGTAGTATCTACAGCGAAACCTGGTGATGCCGCTTCAGACATCAAGGAAGGAACCACCAACATAAGACGCAACCCGCATCACCCACCTTCCATAATATGAGGACTAACCAGGGGTATATAAACCAAAATAACACAGGTTTTAGTAACGCCCAGGGATGAGCACTCATATTAACGTTCCCTAGCAGAAACGGCCATGTTAACAACATTGGTTTTATAACCACATCTGAGGGCTGACTGTACAGTGGGTTGGGTAGCAGTGCGGCAGTCATTTTTTGTATATTTTTACCAATTTTACTCGGCCAGATCTCTTCACTTCCATCAAGTCGTCGTGTGCGGGCGCCGTGCCTCTCAGACATCGCTGCTTCCCGGATGGTCCAGTGGTGACAACTTTTCTCAGTCACAGTCCCAATGGCATTGTTCAATTCTGAAAAGCTCGAATAACTTGAAGTTATCTTTCTTTAAAAGTAGAATGAGTAGACACTGGTGGCTCTAGCAAGATGTACGAGATTATTTTGGTGAATTTCTGACCATCGGTCGTTCCTCATCCCTTGTGGACATGGACTACCTTCGTTTATACACATAATAGGTGGGCGGGTAAGTACACCACGTCTAAAGCCATTTCTAGCATGGCCAAGGATACCGCAACTCTAATAGTTGATGCTGAGTTTACCACACAATGATATTTGACTTTGTTTTATGTCTCTTTATACTGACTCCCAAGGTGTAAGAATCCCACTTTTGCATTTAAACTACCGCTGATCTAATGTATGTCACGATATGGCCGCATGTGTTGTTGTTTATAAATATTACGGTTCATGACTCATGAATGCTACAGTAGGCAGGCAAAAGTTCTAACACATCCCGGGATAACACCAACTACCTCAGTTTAAC
Organism: Fusarium sambucinum; assembly: GCF_050947815.1. Lineage (NCBI taxonomy): Eukaryota > Fungi > Ascomycota > Sordariomycetes > Hypocreales > Nectriaceae > Fusarium > Fusarium sambucinum. Next base: position 856,097 of record NC_139292.1, read on the forward strand.
CCTCCTACGTTAACCTTATATTTTATAGGCTATATTTATTTAATTAAGGTATTTTATATATTATTGTTTAGAGAATTAAAAGTAGATTCTATTTATATATATTAATATTTAGTATAATAGCTATTTATATTATAGTATATATTAACTTAATTAAGTATTAATTTTATTATATTTTTAATTACTTTATCTTTAATCTCTTACTATAATTCCTCTATAACCTTAATTAAATAGCTTAAAGCTATAGTAGACTTTAGATAAGTAGCTATTTTAGAGTATATATTATATATTTATTTTTTTAGGATTTTCTATAGATTTTTAATAAGATTAAGATTAAAACTATATAAAGGCTAGTTTATAAGATATATACTTTCTTTCCTTGCCTATAGTTATAGCTAATTCTAGACTTTTTAAGCTTTAAAAGTATAGGTATTATTATATTAAAATATCTCTTTATTTTTAATTAATCTTAGAAAATAAAATTATAAGTAACCTAGGATAATTTTATTAATTATATTACTTCTCTTAGAATTAGGATTATTAGTAAAAGGGATAATTATAGATAGTTTATTATAATTAATTCTACTAAAGAATATTTAACTATATCTTATAGCCAGTCTATAAGGTTAAACTTTATTAAGATAAAGTCTTTTGCCTTATAGTATAATTAAAATAGCTTTCTTTAAAGGGAAAGTTTAAATTAATTATTTAATAAAATAATTACTTAATATAATTATTATCTATATAGTTAATAGAAATCTTATTAATAAACTACTAATTATATTAAAAAGACTTATTTTTATAATAATATTTATTATATTAAGCTTTTTTAATTTTAGTAATTTCTTTACTAAGAAATAAGTATTAAAATATAAGACTATATTATATTCCCTTATTAATTAGCTAATAATAAATTATCTTTCTTTAATAATTTAATTATATACTATTAATAAGATCTATATATAAAATAAAAGTATTTTTTTTAATAAGTATTTTAATATATATTTTATTTAAATTAAATAACTTTAAAGGCTTTTTAAACTAAGGTAAATCTTTAATAGACTCTTAATATCTATATTATTAAATAATTCCTTATATTATATATTATAATAAACCTATATTAGCTATAATTTACTTAATAGAAATACTTAATTTATATATTATTATAAACCTTATTCTCTTATAAGGAAAATAATATATAATTTGCCTTTATTTAGGCATTTTTTACTGTTATTAGAATGCATTAAAGTTATTATATTAGTATTATAGTTAGAAGGAAGGCAGGGTCAGGTCCCCGGATATATCGGAACTTTTGCCCGGAACTGTACTAAGATGCACATATCACCTCGAAATCGTGCGATAGATGTTCGCTCTTAAGGGAATAACTCAGCTGTTCTAGACTTTACATGTCTATCTATCAGCATCTCAAAACAATAAGGTATAAATCATTCTTCTTTTCCCGAAACCCTTTTTACCAAAAGATATCATATCAGTGGTATTTCATCCGATACATATACAACACCCAATCCATCATGTCGTCTTGACAAGTGTATACATCATGATTCCATTCCCAGCATAAAACTGTCGCCAAATACATAAACCATAACGCCGATCCCAGGCTTAATAAAACAGAAAGATAACAGTCGTTTACTCAACTTCGCTAGCCTTCTTGCGTCGAATGCTGCCGAAGCGTTTTCGTAGACCGTCGCTCAATTTGTGACGGCCTGTAGAGTTGTTGCGACGAATGTCGGTGTCGTTGGAGAATTCGGGGGTTGTGCGGGGGTTCTCGCTGAAGCTTCGGTTGTGGGTGAAAGCTGGGCGCTGTCTGGTTCCCATGTTGGAAGAGAGTTCGTACTCGGCTGGTCCCCGACGGTTGCGCTTGTGTTCCTTGAGGTCCTTTTCATAGGTATAAGAAGGCTCACCCTTGCCCTTGAGATCATCAGGATGGTATTGCTGCAGAAGTTAGTAAAGGTTCGGAGTTTGTCATAGAAATACTTACAATACCGTCCCAACGCTTGTATGCACCACCAGTGGCGTCGGGTTCTCTCATAAGATCAGCACCCTCCTCATAGTTGATGGTGTTTCCACTAAAGTCGCGCTCGCCGTTGGGAATAGCGGCAGTGCCTTGCAGAGGCATCTTTTTCTTGAGGGAATCTTGAATGTTTTCTCTTGGTGTCGCGCGGAGAGCTTCTCGGTTAGACTCCTCTACAGCCGCGACGGGCGAGTACTTCTTGTTGCGATTGCGGCTTGCGAGAGTGGCGTCATAAGGACCGCCATGATGATAGGTTCCACCAATAGTATCGAGAGCATCAATGGTATCAGTCATGGGCATTTGCTTACGTCGCAGGTGAGGGGAACGATCAGCTGCGCGTGCCTCCTTTCTAAGGATGTCGAGAGGACGGTGAGACATGTCGCCTGGGTATCTTTGGTTCAGTGAACGTTGACGAGAGACTCCGCAGTTGTTGTCGCTGAAGCTGCGGTTGTGCTGGACTTGGGGTCGGCTGCGATGGGCAGGAACTCGTGCGCTGGCTGAACGGTTGACCGAAGAAATAGTGAATGGGTTGTTGCTTGGGCCAGGAGGAGAGTTTGGTGGAGAGATTGAGACTGAAGGAATAGATGATTCACGTCGCGAAGCTGCGGCGTCTGAAAATGGGTTTGAAGAGTGAAAGCTGTCGCGAGTTGGACTAGCAGAAGTGGGCGGAGTAGGATAACTTCCGTGATGTTTACGGCTTGATCGATGCTTGTTTTTGGTGTCGGAACGATCTTTGCTTGAAGTTGAGCTAGAGTTTTCTAGAGAATAACTGCGGAATTGAGCTGAAAGGTTGCCGATACCGGTGTCTTGGTTTGGTTCAGGTTCGTTTAAAGGATCAAGTAGATAAGCCTTGGCCTATGAATCAGTTAGAAATGAAGATTAAATAGTGGTGTGCTTTGAGGAACGTCATCGGGCTTGCGTGTACGCTGGGCTGTGGCATGACCCAAGTAAGCATGGTTGGTTACTTGGCTTGCATCAAGAAAATAGCCAAGCAGCCGTCAATCTTGGTGATCGACATTGACGCAACGCGACCAACGGTACGTAGCGATAAGGGTCTTTTTTCTCTTGGTACCTGACGTCTTTTTCCAACAGTATTGGGATGACGTTCATTTGGGCAGGGAGCGGACCCCAACGCTTGAACCAAGGAACAGACGGAAAAGAAAAGAATGGGCCATGATGGTGGGAGAACAAGGGTATTGATTTAGCTCAGGCAAGGGTCCAAAACTTACCCATTGCTTGTCACTTGTGTCTGTCATGGTGGCGACAAAGGGTTCTTCGAGTTGCGCAGAGTTGTCGGTTTGTTGGTGATTAGAATTGACCGTGAGTGAAGTGATTCGGTTGTAGGTGCGATGCGATGCGGTGATACTGGACAGATGTGATGATTGGTCTTTCAATGCAATTGATCTTTCGATGCAATATCTATTCGTCGTCGTGATTGTAGTTCGTTATGCGACAGAGATGATGTCTCTTTTATTGTTTGGTGTAAGACAGTATAGAGAGAAAAGGAACGGAATCAAAACAGTGGGATGGATGGGAGGACATGCAGCCTCTTTATTTAGGGAAGGCACAGCATGGCACCCACCAAATCCAAGAGAAGCTCTCCATTTTCTAAAGTACATACGTAAGGCACAGGTACCATAGCATGTGAGGTCCATGGATCTACGTCTGGAGCGGTCTCGTCCCCCCTCCATCCCATCATGCGCCCATTCACAGCCATAGCGGGGTGAGAAGAGTTCCCGTGATACGGTTGCTAATTCTAGCCGCTTCATCCGTTCCACTATCGACGCCTTTTTTTGACAAAAGGGACTTTTCAGGCGTTTTACTTTATTTATTTTGTCTCAATGGAGATACCGAAGTTGGTACTAAAACGTTACAGTACAGAGTAGCTTGTGGTGTGGTAGTTGTCACATCCACAACGACAGTTAGCTAGGTCTAGGTCCCGCATGTCAATCCCTCAGTCAATCAGTCATGTCTTGCACTTTATGAGCCGATCCCTTTTTCTTGTATCTTGTCTTCCAATCGCGGCAGACTCGGAAAGACAACGTCAGCTAACACGAGATTTAAGCTCAAGACAACTGGCGTGTATAGTAGACTATAGCATGAAGAAACTCAATTAAAAAAGACAAGGTGAACCTCGTTAGTCAGGTCAGCTGAGCATTTAATGCAGCAATGCACAGGGTCCAGGTCTAAGCTCTCTCGCTACTGCTTGTAGGGACCAGACCTGGACTATTTAGTCCGACGGCGTTGTTCTCCAATCGAGTGGCTTTTCTAGAGGCTACCTAAACAGTAACGCTCGCTTCAGAAACGGATGACAGCTGGCAGACCCTCAACTAGGCCACTTGAATCAATGCTCAGTGGAGATATATCAACAGACCGCTATTAAACCTCTATGCATTAAAGATGAAGATGAATCCAATTAACATTCATTATGAATCAATCATTTCATTGTCTGCTCTGATTCACATGTCTGCACAGCCAAGAAAACTTTGTTTGTGTGGCTCAGAAGTGACGCAACAATAAGCCATGACGTCCCATTGTTACCCTATTCCAATTGATCAGCAACAGATAGATATCGGATCTTGCCATGACAAACCTTTGACAGCAAAAATATCATAAGGCTAGTGATGGATATTTTTATCAGCAAATAGTATTAGACATGAAAACTAACGTGAACCCTATCGTCACTGGAGTTTCAGCCGCGACCACCGTTTATACTGACTGACCCCACTAAATAATGCCGCGTACTTTCAATGATCAACGCGCACTTCAGACACGCAAACACCAAAGGGCCGTTTACCCGTCAGGATAAGTTAGACTTTGATTCATTAAATTACGTCTATATGACGTACAACTATGGCTCTCGTCGATTATTCTTCATCCGAGTCCGGGTCCGAGTCGGATCCCGATAATCGCTGTGTCAAACGTCGTAAAGGCGTTGACGGTCAGAGTACAGACGGAGCTGTGGACACTTCTATGCCGCCTTTGCCTGATACCTTTCATGATCTATATGCTTCCACTGTTCGACAGAGTGTTGTTGATGATCCGAGTTTGCACCAGGGACGGAAGAGGCAGGTTCCTCATGTAGTCGGCAATTGGCCCAGTCATGTTTACACGGAGTGTGAGTTGTCTTACGCGTCCTTTCATGAGCGATAGCTAATCAATCCAGGGCATCCATCTACCGAACAGCATAAACTTCTCACTACTCTTATTGCCGACATTGAGGAACAGGTGTCGAGTGACACCAAGCTCTTTAATTTCCTGACAAGCGATCTGGGATCACCTCTACCACTACATATCAGTTTATCACGTCCACTATCACTCACAACAGGAACCAAGGATGAATTCCTAGATGAGATAACAGAATCCTTTAACAACAGCGGCATCGCATCCTTTGCCGTCAAACCACAGGGTCTGGCATGGTTCAGATCACCAGATTCAGACCGTACATTTCTCGTCCTGCGCGTCGCCAGTGATGCCGTCACCAAGGATGAATCAACACCTTTGAACTCAGAACTCACTAGCTTACTATCAAGGAGTAACTCGGTAGCAGCACAGTTTGATCAGCCGACGTTGTATCAGCGAGATCCAAAAGAACCTGTCGGAAGCGCTTTTCACGTTTCTATCGGGTGGACATTTCAATTACCAGGGGATGAAATGTCGCTCAAGACACTACGGTTGTTTAAACAGCCCAAGTTTGACGATATACGAAAGTGGGAGATTAGTGTGCCGGGAATCAAGGTCAAAATTGGAAATGTTGTGAATCACATTTCGCTCAAGGCTGGTCGAAGAGGTGCACCGTCAAAGCCGACGTCTTTTCTTGAGTCATGATTCGGGGTCCATTGTGTGTCATTGGCTGGAAAGGGTCGATAGAAGCAGACTGCCGGATCGTCCAAGTGAGCCGAGTTTGACTGAGATTAGATTCGTTTGTCTTTCCAGAGTGTCGGGGTCAATAAAACTTGCGGGTTGCTATGCTACCAACGATCATTCCGACTTGAAACCTTGTTAGGTACAAGAAAAAGCTAGGGCACAACGAGAGACTGTAGTGGGATCGAATCGGAACTTGTGGATAAAAGGTAAACATGCACATCAAAAGCAACGTCAGTCAACGGATTGTTCGGAGGTCAAAAGAAATACAGTGACATCATATGACGTGGTGACCTGGATCTTGTTGAAAAGACGAAGCTGAGAAGAGGGTACAGCAGCTGAACGTCATGGAATGCAAGATGAGGCCATTCTGGAGACTTTAATTATCCTTAAGAAACAAAAGCTCAGAGAAATTAGCTGCAAGAGAGACACGGGACCATGATAAGACAAGTGTGGGATCCACGTGCTTTGGTCTCAACGGTTTCTTTGCATTGGGTCAGAGAATTGGTATCAGGGAGAATGAAGAATGCAATATTATTTAATTTTACTTTATGCTTCTAGTGTACTTGATACTGTAAAACCGTAAATAAGTGTCACTGAATGGTCATATAAAATGCCTACTAATCAAGGATGTTGGGGATGAGGCTGATAACGGGTAGTTGTTTTGACGATCAAACGGTCGTTAGGGTCCCTGAAAACGGGAAATGAGATCCCTGCCTGCAAAATGAGGAATCATGCCGTCGATCAATGTTGCATTGGAGGGGTAAAGACGAAAGGCATGATAGTTTTATATAGAGTAAACAGAAGCTATGATTTGTTGTAGAATAAAAGGACAGAAGCCTCAAGATGTTGATTCAAGGGCAGCTTATCGAGACATTTGGGGGTCATTGGTTGTCCATGGATGTTATTAGACTTTGACCCCAAACTAAAGAATATTGTCTGACTTCTCATCAAATTTAGAAATCTCCAAACTCAAGGGATCGTTGCTTGGGAGGCCAGAGGTAGATCAATTTAGGTGATACAATAGAATCTTTTGTTTACTTTCGACTGCCCCTCCAAAACTCAATCTACCCCACTATATCGTCCACTAACCAATAATCGTCCACCGAATTAGGGATCCAGCCCAGTCTGGATAGGCTCCTTCCAGTGCTATCAGCCATCATCTCATCTCGTCTCATCCCATTGCTTTCCTCTGTCTTGCCTTGCCTTCCATTTCAGGTTGCCTTTGCAAAACAAAAGTCAAAGTCATCCTCAACACCATCACCAAAATTTCTATCTCCCCCCATCTTTCTCCTCTCTTCTTTTTTCTTCTCTCTCCATCTCCATCCTTCTTCCACCACACAAAGACGTCTTTTCCAAGATACAAACTTTGTCTTTTTTCTCAAAAGACTCTTGACTTTATTTTCCGTCGATTCTTTCGGCCGATCCCAAACCAAACCGCTTCTAGACGAACCCCTCGTCTCCATATCAAAGTTCCTTACCCCGGGAAATCTTTGACCGCCTCCGAAGACCCAACCCAACCTCGCGCTGCGCAAGATTTGAACTTTGCCGATCTCGCGTGATATTTCCAAAACAACAACTTATTACTTCGTCGACCCGAATCGCGCCTCTCTTGGACGTCGCGACATTGAGAGGAATCTTTATCCGACGGAACTGTTTTTGACCCGCCCTCACCAATCGATCGGCCGAGCTCTTGTGCCCCTCCCCGCACCCTCGACAATTTGGAGCTCTGTTCTCCCCTCCCTCAAATCTCGAATAAACAACAAAAAACGACCTCGCAGACACAGAAAAAATGCCTTTCGACATTGACACCACTCGCCGGAATAAGGCGCCTCGACCTCTCTCAGACTCGGAACGCGCCCGCGTAGAAGAGTTTATCGACTCGATTCACTACTCTGCCAGATACTCCGACAGTGAATATGAGTACCGTCACGTTCAACTCCCCAAAGCTATGCTCAAGGCCATTCCCAAAGATTACCACGACTCTTCAAAGGGAACTCTCAAGCTCTTGTGGGAGGAGGAATGGCGAGCTCTTGGCATTACTCAGGTACGACTCCCTTGCTCGTGTCATGAATGGAAATAACTAACAATCGCGCAGAGTCTAGGATGGGAACACTACGAAGTCCACGAGCCAGAACCACACATTCTTCTCTTCAAGTATGTTTAAGAATCAGCGGGTTCTACCTAATAGCTAACATGGTTTCTAGGCGACCGCTCAACTTCCAACCACCTCAGTAATCGACTAGATCCCCCACGACTCAGATTTCCCCCCTTAATGTACCATACATATTTATTGCACGGAACCCCCTTACATCGGTGCCGCACTCAAGCCTAGACACAAAGTTTCGCTCGTCTCGCGATTTTACCCACGTTGAGATACAAAAACAAAGAGACTTTTATGGTTCAACACGCTCGCAAACGTCCCTTTCAGTGCTCGATGGACCTTGGCATGTGCCTGCAATGCACCCCCTACCGAAATGTCAAGGGAGACCAGTCTCTTGGGTCGTGTATGACGTATAGACAGTGGGATTTGGTTCAGGGCGAGTGGAAAGGGGATCTTTTGCGAGTGATGGATTGAGTCGCAAAAAGTTGGATCCGCCCATGCATGTCCCCCAACAACCAAGACGTATGGGTACATTATAATATGGAGTTTGGATCTGGAACGATCCGGAAACGCGCCGCGTCGGTGTTTTGGTTTGGTTGGGCATTTCAACAAGTGTTTTTTTTGTCGCTGTTCTATTTTATCCAACGTGTTTGTTTCATGGAGACAGCTGGGGAACAAAAGATGAATTTCTGGGTGCGTGTGATTGAAAGGGAAGAAATGTGGCTCAGTGATACCCAGCGCATGATGGGGAAACGACAATGAAATGGGCTTAATAGGGGCCTGTTATAAACAGATAGATGCGAAAGAAAGAAATGATAAAAGAGCGTGCGTATAGAGATTGTGTTAAACTGATTTAGCATTCTGGTTTATCTTCAGCATGGCCTCATGTGGCTTGTTGAAGAACTGTGTTGAAGAGCGCCACAATTGTGAAACATCGAATGGAGAGAATGTCATACGAGGGTCTTGGTTGGATGTCTTGGGATATCATGATTTGTAAGTCAGATTACGAGTGATGCTAAAGACAGCTGTATTCTTCGGTAGATATTCTTAGACATGGGCAGATCAAATCGTCTGATGTTGGGGCTAGTGCTTTAAGCATGGCCTCGGGCCCTCGGATGACGGTGCAATTTGAATAGCTGTCATCTTTGACGGAGCATCTAAAAGTGGCGATGGTCAGTTCTAGATGCATTGCTTCGCCTCATATGTTACCCGCCAGCGTGGCATCTTTTATTTTATTTCTTCCGTTTTTATTATGAGATCTTTATATACCAACTTTTTCACTTGTACTCTCTTAATTCAAGATTAATTTCCTTGCATGAACTGTCTTTAAATGTATACTTAGAGAAAAGTGAAGCACTAAATTAAGGTACCGTTCGATAAATTGGCATCGAACCTTTCCCTTTTGAGAAAAGTGCTACAGTTCCATCGCCGCCCGCCGAAGCCGTCAACCCACTTTATCTTACCTTCATACGTCGCTTCTTCTTCAACAGCAAAGGAAAAACGTCAAGAAATTGCGCCTTTGTTTTCTTACTTTCTTTTTCTTTTTTTACTCTCTTTTGATTCGCCTTCACTCGCTGGCGATTCAATTTTTGTACCCAAGATTGTTACACTACCGTCTCACGTCGCATCGTTTGGGCGCTCAAGTTACAATGAAGTCTGCGAGCAGACTGTTTTATCTCTCCGTGTTTGCTCTATGGGCTGCACCGGGTTCTTGCGAGGTTTCGAACGATGAATGCCATGTAAGTTTGTTTATCTGCCACTAAAGTTAAATGCTGACATACCAGATCTCACCAAAGTCCATCGTTGGCGACGCCTGCGCTTCCTATTCCACTCTCGACAAACTAAACCTCTTGACTAAACCCGCCGTCGATGACCTTACCCGAAACACCGATTTCTTCTCCCACTACCGAGTTAACCTCTTCCACAAGAAATGTCCCTTTTGGGATGACGAGAATGGCATGTGCGGCAACATCGGATGCGCTGTCGAAACTCTGGATAACGAAGAAGACATCCCCGAGATCTGGCGTGCCCACGCTCTAGGTAAACTCGAAGGCCCTCGTGCTCAGCATCCCGGAAAGAAAGCCCAGCGCCAACACCCCCAGCGACCCCTCGGAGGTCTTTTGGGCGAAAATGTCGGCGAGAGCTGTGTTTTTGAGTACGATGACGAATGCGACGAGCGAGACTATTGTGTTCCTGAAGACGAGAGCGCTAGTTCAAAGGGCGATTACGTGAGCTTGGTCCGAAACCCCGAACGATTCACAGGATACGCTGGCGATGGTGCCAAACAAGTCTGGGACGCCGTCTACCGGGAGAATTGTTTTCAGAAGAGCTCTTTCCCCAAGTCTGCCGATCTCGGCCAGTCTGGATGGCAGCACGGTCCTGCTGCTCAAGACTTTAAACAGATTCTCGATGCAGCCGGTCGTCAGGCCCAGCTTGAGGAGCGTCGCCAGGAGAACCCCAACACGCCTTTTGTCGCAAACACTGGCTTCGAGGTTGAAGATGAATGTCTTGAGAAGCGTGTGTTTTACCGTGTCATGTCGGGAATGCACGCCAGTATCAGCACCCATCTTTGCTGGGATTTCCTCAACCAGACTACCGGAGAGTGGTCTCCCAACCTGAGCTGCTACGAACACCGTCTGCACAAGTTCCCCGACCGTATTGGAAACGTCTACTTTAACTACGCACTCATGACCCGCGCCATCGCCAAGCTCAGCCCATACCTCCAGAAGGAGGAGTACAAGTTTTGCCTGGGAGACCCCTCTGAGGATGCTGCTACCCGCGCAAAGGTCCTCGAAGTCACCGAGAAAGCTGCTAGCGTTCCTCAAATCTTTGACGAGAGCCTCATGTTTGTCAACGGTGAGGGTCCCTCTCTGAAGGAGGATTTCCGCAACCGTTTCCGCAACGTTAGCCGTCTTATGGACTGCGTTGGCTGCGACAAGTGCCGTCTCTGGGGTAAGCTCCAGACCGCTGGTTACGGAACAGCTCTCAAGATCCTTTTTGAGCTGGATAACAACAACGAGGATGTCCCTCATCTCCAGAGAACCGAGATTGTCGCTCTCTTCAACACATACGCTCGTATCAGCAGCACTCTCCACAACATTGGTGAATTCAAACAAATGATGGAAGCCAAGGATGAGAAGGAAAAGATCGCTGAAGAACTTGCCAAGGAGAAGCAGCGTATCGATGCTGAGAGGGAAAAGCATGCAAAAGAACTAGAGGCTCGCCAAAAAGAGGAAGAGCGTATCAAGGCTGAGAAGGCAAAGCGTGATGAGGAACGCAAGAAGGAAAAGACTCCTGACCAAAAGTTGGGCGACAAGTTTGAGGAGGTCAGAGAAGAGGACAGACTACGCGCAAAGCTTGAACCTGAGGTTGCAGCGAACGACCAGATGGACGATGCCATGAGGGACTTTATTCGGCTTCGCGCTAGAGGTCCCGAGGAGGAGTCCATGATGGGTCACTTCAAGCATGAACTCGCTCAGTTCATTGGCGTTTTGCGCGTTATCCTCAATGGGTGGGCACGCACCCCAAGAATGCTGTAAGTTTATACCCGTTCAACCTGAAGAAAAGTACTAACAATGGCAGATGGACCATTATTAAATACGAGGCTCGACGTGCATTCCGTAACTACGTTGGTCTTCCCGTTGGTCCACGAGTATGGAAGTTTGGATTACCCAACATCAACACGGACAGGGATGAGCTGTGATGAACCATTGCTTTTCTGTACACATGCGATTGCTTTTATTTGACTGTCTATATGATGAATACAACAAATTGGAGATGGCGTTTACTTTTGTTATGCATTGCTAGGCATTTCTTTGGCGTTTTTATGGGTAGATGTGACCTTAGCTTGGTCAATTACATAGTGAATACATAAAGTGTTTGTACAAATATGCTGAGTACGAGTGAATGGCGGTGTGTTGAAGTGTAAATGTTGTTATTGCCATGGCTTGTAGATCCCAACTCGAAGTCAACGGTGAGTTTCTCGCAAGCATTGCTTTTTGAAATGACGACCTAGGAAAGAGAAAAAGGCAGAATCATCTCATTTCAACCCTTAAATTACAATTCTCAAGTCACGACTCCAGTTACACTGCAACGTCTCGATATCCTTCTCCTTCAACATCTTCTGCCCCAATTGACATGTGGTGGTTGGGGGCTGAGAGCAAGGGATGGTTTAGACTTTGAGGCCCCCAAATGATGGGAGCAGGGATTATAGTGAGACCCGGGGGTTGAGATGTGTGTGAGTGGGTTGGGAAGGGAAGTGCAGATGCGAGTAAAAGGAGTTCTTGGGATGAGGTAAAGATGATAGACGGCGAGAGGAACAATCAAAATGAATCAGCTGTATGTCATTCAAAGAGCGTAAATAAGAGTAAAGTATCTCAATGGATAAAGTATCTCATCTATCTAGTTACAAGAGTCAATGCGGCATAGCAACAGTCATCACATCACAGCCTTGTGACAATCACATATCAACATAAACCCGATACCCATGTCCCCAAGCCAATTCCTGACATCAATATTCTCCCGTCATAAAAAGCAAACAAAATCACACATTTTCAAGGTCCTTTTGACCCAGACCTGCATCAATGAAACAAGCGGTGTTGGTTGTTGGTTCAAGACATTCTCGTATCAACCAATTACACCTTTAGTGTGGTACAGGCCCTACCAGGCTGGCGGGATTTTCGATCCACCCTTTCTTACCGACCTCTTGGATACTTCTTCCAGTCCGTTGGGATGGGTTTCCGAGAGAAGAAGGTAGTTGTAAGAATAGAGATTTGTATCTCGTTCATCTGCGAAGATAAAAGGCCCGTCTGACTTGAAGCGGGCTTACATACCCAAATGTCCAAGATGAGACATAATTCCCCAAAGACTGGGTTTACCGAGACCCTGGGATGAACGGCAAGACCGAGCGTAGAGACAACAACCCCAGACGCGGATGTGATTCCGGTGCAGATAATGGATCCCGTACTGCTGGGACGGAATAGGTGTGGTGGCCGTTTGACGAAAGTCAGCTAGTTTAGTTGCCTTGAACTAGAACCAGATACTCGGGTCGGTTCAGGTTCCTTTGTGTCGGTAACAGGATCCCTGTTTCATTGGAAGCCTTATAACTAGCTGTCAGCTCGCTTCTATGATATCAATTTCTCAAGACTTACAATTAACACCTTTTGTTACAATGGATCTCTTGTCTGGTATCGGTGGTTGTTGTGCTTCGACTGATAAAGTCGAGAGTGTGACTAGAAGGGATAGCAGTATTAGTCTTGAGGACGGTGCTTATAAAAGGTATGTCTTTGGTCTTGTTTGGGAAGCGAACTAACGTTGTGTAGACATACTCCTGAACCTGTCAAGTCTCCCCTCTCTTTTGATCTTGGGATATTTGAAGAACCGAGAGAGAGTCTTCAGTATGAACCTACCCTTCCTGCACCAAGTCCTGCATCGTCGCCTTCAGTTGTTGCACCGATGGATGTATATCTCCGATGCGATGAGAGCCACGAGTTGAGAATGATAAGACTCAGTGGAACAGCCTTGCAACAGGACAAACATATTGAGCTTGAGGATGTGTCGCCTGCAGAGACAAGCAGCTGGGAGTTTGTCCATCCAGCACAAATACCCAACACTCCAGTGCTACAGCCCGCACCCAGTCCCAAGTCAACAGATACCCCATCAGCCGACCCTTGTCGCCCAAGAGGACTCAAGGGTATCTCGTCGGGCTCGGATATGTCTGATCTCGCATTGTCTGTTGACTCACAACCTCTGAGTGACGACACAGAAGCGTACGAAGAGGCTATTGCCGAATACAAGCTCGCTTCCAAGCGATACCGGTATGGGTTCTGTGACTCTATTTAGTAAATTACTAACAATTGTAGACATGCCAGTCCGAGAACTTCCAAGAGACCTCGCGTCTATAAAGATCTACCAAGGCTTAGAGGAGGGAAGAGGGAAGCAGAGGACGGATGAGCAGAAGAGGGTAGTTACCATTGTTTCTTTTTATGTTATTATTAGTATTCTCTTATTGTATAAATCATTTCGCTCTCCCAAATAGTGTCGCGTGTCAAAGAGTTGCCGTAGTCATACACTCCCCTTGACAACATCAATACTAAGCAAAAAAGAGAAAAACACCAAAAGTAGCTTTACACGTTAGTCCATACACCTTCAAGGGGATTATAACATACCGCCATACTGCATATACCCAAAACATGAATCTCAAACCCTCCCACCAACGCTTTCCCACTCATCATGATCCTCTGATGCCTCCACGTCCGAATAGCCCCCAAAAGGATCGTTCCAATAGAGAACCCATAACAGGTCAAAGCCAGGGGTTTTCCAGTAACAAAATATCCAAAACTCTTTGCATGATATCCCTCGTGACTGAGAGTAAACAGCTGAGCTACCATTGTTCCCACCATGGACATCATAACCGAGGTACGCAGATACCCTAAAAAGGTCCTTTCGTTTGCTGTGTGTGTTAGCCAGGTTACTACCGATTAAACCAATCGGTACTACATCACGAGACCCCTTTTCAACGTGGATCAAGTTCTTCCTCCAATCTTGTACCTCCGGATGAAAACATACCCAGATGATCCCTTGATGCTGAGAGGTCTACCTCGCAGCTAACATAGTCTTTCCAGAACGTTCCCAGATTTGTTTTAGGAGTATCATCCTTTTGCGGCACTGCGGTAGGTGTCTCTCCGTTTCTGTTTCGGGGGGATTCATCTTGTTCGTTGCGTGAACAGGAGTGAGAATGGCGTAGACGGGAGCCTGGTCTAGCGAGGTCTTGGAGTGAGTATTCTGAGTTTGAGCGGGTTATGTTTGAGGGGCGTAGCATTTTGTGAGTAGGGGTAAGATACAAGTGTAATTGATGCTATAGAGCTATGTATTGTTATGAAAGTGATTCCTTTGAGATGTGAGGTTGAAGAGTGTCAATCGTGGATGACCATGTGCGGATATCGGCGTGTACAAGCGGAGGCTCCGAGCGCCGAGCCGGCCCCTCTTAGCCGGACGGGCACGGAGGGAGATCCATATCTTTTCGGAGATCTGAGACAGTTGTAAGTCAATTACTGATTGATCTTGTTTATTTCATCCCACTGTACTACAAGCCTGTTCTATCAGGCTTTAAGAAGACCCCCATCAAAAAAGTACTTCAAGCCTGTGGGTGTCTGCTTGTTGTCAACACAGAGGATGATAGAGTTCAATGGCCAACTCAACGGCATTCCATCCGATCATCCCACAACAGGGCATCTAAATGATCTACTTACATATGCATGCACAACTCCCCGGCACTTATTTCCAGAATATCCCCCTTTCAGCATCGGACATTCGTAAAAAGTCCCTCCTCTTTCAGCCCTTATACTCATCTACCGAACTTTCCACATCTGGCAACTGCAACGAAAGTACCACTTATCTTCTAAACCTTACAACTTTGTCGTAAAGTGGCTTCCAACGGCTCTCGCTCGTCTTGGCTCCGCCGGTACGCTCCGGCCGACAGACTGGATCACCGGCCCGTATAGCCGCACAGGTTTATTTCCCGATTCTGTCGCGTACTTGTAATCCATGTCATATTTCTTCCCAGGCTGTCGGGAGAATCCTTTCACAGCCGTTATTTATGATCGGTGAGAAACACTAGACGGAACTACAAAACAAGCGCTTATGTCTTTCACAATGAGAGTTTAGTTACTCTGTAGCTCATTCTATCTTTTTTATGCATTTATCTCCATCTCATTTCATCCAAGAAATGCCCCGGGAACCCCCGGTGTAGTTAATCTAATCCACGTCGCTCTCACGGTCCGTATATACCGGCCCAAGTTCCTCATCTGCACCTCGTCTCTCGTCATGAAACAAACACGCCAGGCGATAAAGACCTTGTCTTACATTATACTGGGCTTATTTCAGCCGGGCCGTTTAAATGCTCAAGCTAAAACCTCATTTGTTGATTATCCAGAAAAGCAAATGCCTTATCTTGAACCACGATCAACTTTACATCCTTGATCCTTGATCTTTCACTACTGTACAACATTATTCCCCCCGAGCCTTATGCTTATCCATCACCTAGTCTAGCAGATGACTTTATGTGCCGCTTGCCTACGTGATTGCGTTATCCCGTACAAGTGAAGCCAAGTTTGACTCGTCTTTCCACTCTTTCTGGTGCACTGTAACCTTGACCTCGCTTCGACTTGCCTTCTTTTACCTCTGTTCGTATTTATTCCTTTATAAGAGACCTGATCTCTATTGTATTTAGGCTATCACAAACAGTTCTATCATCAGCACAACATGAACGAATCAAACACCCCTTCAACTCCAGACACTGAGTTCTCTGCACCATGTAGTCCTCCGCAAAAGAGTCAGTATCTTCGAGATACTCGCTCTGCGGCAAAAGAGAAGTTATCACAGTTGACTTTGGAGGAAAAGGTATGTCTTGATCTAGTGTATATGCGTTGGCTAACACATATAGGTCTCTCTTCTTACAGCAGCCGACTTTTGGAGAACAAAAGCCATTCCTGAAAAAGGTATCCCTTCGATTAAAACAACCGACGGACCTAATGGCGCACGCGGTGGTATCTTTGTCGGCGGTACAAAGGTTAGTCTCCCTCTTGACACTAAGAGCGTAACTAAACATCCAGGCCGCACTGTTCCCCTGTGGTATCTCCCTTGCAGCTACATGGAACAAAGATCTCTTGTACCAAGTCGGACAACATCTAGCGCAAGAAGTTCGCGCTCGATCAGCAGAGATGCTTTTAGCCCCGACGGTCTGTATGCACCGTCATCCCCTCGGCGGTCGAAACTTTGAGTCTTTCTCAGAAGATCCGCTTCTCACTGGAAAGTTGGCAGCGCAGTACATCAAGGGTCTTCAGGATAGAGGCATCGCGGCTACTATCAAGCGTATGTATACTTAGTCGGCTGGTTGGATATGTGCTAACAGGTTGATAGACTTTGTTGGAAACGAACAAGAGACCAACAGACTCACGATAGACTCACTCGTCACCGAACGACCCCTCCGTGAGATTTACCTTAAGCCATTCGAGATTGCAGTTCGGGAGGCCAATCCTTGGGCTGTCATGTCGTCGTACAATCTCATCAATGGCGTCCACGCAGACATGAACAAGCACACGCTCAAGGATATCCTTCGTGGAGAATGGGGATACGAGGGGTAACAAACCCACACATAATCGCTGGACAATAGACTAACGTTCTGCAGAACCGTTGTGTCAGACTGGGGCGGTATAAACTCAATAATCGACTCCGTAGAAGCAGGTTGTGACATCGAATTCCCCTACTCTCCAAAATGGCGTCTCGATAAGCTCGTCGCAGCCGTCAACGAAGGGCGCATCTCAATCGACACCATCAACCAAGCAGCAGAGAATGTTCTCGCACTGGTAGAGAGACTCAAGGGAGGCGACATGTCACCGGAGCAGCCAGAGCGCGAAGACGACCGTGAAGAAACACGCCAGCTAATCAGAACAGCCGGTCACGAAGGACTTACCCTTCTCAAAAACGACAATGGCATTCTTCCCCTTTGTCCCAAGAGTACCAAAGTCGCTGTCATCGGACCCAACGCGAATCGTCACATTGCTGGTGGTGGTGGAAGCGCAAGTTTGAACCCATACTACAACACCATTCCGCTAGACAGCATACGAAAAGCATCACAACAAAAAGTATCATTTGCGCAAGGTTGCCATATCCATAAATGGCTCCCCGTCGCTTCAGAATACTGCACTGAACAGTCAGGCAAGCCAGGTGTTCACATAGACTGGTTCGCTGGTGATAAATTCGAGGGTAATCCCATTGTGACGCAGCGTCGAACAAACACAGATCTGTTCCTCTGGGATTCGGCGCCTTTGAACCAGGTCGGACCTGAGTGGTCTGCTGTTGCGACTACATATCTGACACCCAAGACGACTGGAAAGCACACCATCAGCTTCATGAGCGTGGGTCCCGGAAAACTCTTTGTTGATGGAAAAATGGTTCTCGATCTGTGGGACTGGACGGAGGAAGGCGAGGCTATGTTTGATGGGTCGATTGACTACCTTGTTGACGTCGACATGGAAGCTGACAAGGCTGTTGAGCTTCGTGTGGAGATGACCAACGAACTACGTCCCATATCCAAACAGAAGCAGTTTGGCATCACGCACAAGTACGGTGGCTGTCGCATTGGTTTCAAAGAGCAAGACAAGGTGGATTATATCCAACAAGCCGTCGAGACAGCTCGCGATGCAGATGTGGCGGTTGTCATTGTTGGTGTGGATGCTGAGTGGGAGTCTGAAGGATACGATCGTCAGACGATGGATCTTCCTGCTGATGGAAACCAAGACAGACTTATCGAAGCTGTTGTCAAAGCTAACCCACGTACAGTCGTTGTCAACCAGTCTGGTAGTCCGGTGCACATGCCCTGGGTTGATCGTGTGCCTGTCATTCTTCAGGGCTGGTACCAAGGTCAAGAAGCGGGCAATGCTTTGGCCGATGTGCTATTTGGCATTGAGAATCCGAGCGGCAAGCTCCCAGTAAGTAAAATCGTTTCAACCGCGAGAACAGTCGACTAATTACAACAGAGTACATTCCCCAAACGCATCGAGCATACTCCAGCATTGCACACCTGGCCCGGCGAAAACCACAAAGTTTTATACGGCGAAGGCCTCTACATAGGATACAAGCACTACGACCACGCCAAGATTGAACCTCTCTTCCCTTTCGGCCACGGTTTGTCCTACACAACATTCGAGTACGGCCGGCCAGAAATCTCAACAAAGACCCTCACTCCCAACGGAGAGATCAAAATCACCCTCGCCATCTCCAACACAGGATCGCGCGCCGGTTCAGAAATCGTACAAGTCTACGTCCACGATGAAAAGAGCCGATTACCAAGACCTGAGAAGGAGCTGGTGGCGTTTGAGAAGGTGTATCTTGAAGCTGATGAGACGAAACACATCAGCATCAAACTGGACAAGTATGCTGTTGGATACTATGACGAGACAGTTCCAGGGTGGATTGCTGAAGAGGGAGTTTTCGAGGTGTTGATTGGAGCGTCGAGTACTGATATCAGGTAAGTTTTCTGTGGTCTCGGTAAAGAGCGAATGCTAATCGGTGTAGACGATCGACGAGGTTTAGTGTGAAGGAGTCGTTTACTTGGGTATTCTAGACAACTTGAGGCTATTTGCGTGTTTGGCTGGGCAGAAGTAAGATATTATTAGATATCATCCATTGAGCGCGCTGGAATTGTGTGCGTTTTCCAAGACTATTATTATTGCTTGTGATCTGTACCTGTCAAGTCCTGCAACACCTACCAAACAACAATCTTCCATACGGAATGTAAGCATATCACGTAGGCAAAAGTCATGTATTTCGTTCCGCACTTTTGAGCCCCTGGAATAATCCACAGGCCAAGTGTCGCATTTCATTCTGGAAGATCTTGAGTACACGTTAGACCAGAACCGACACAAAACGCGGTCAAACATACCTCATGTATAAACATTACACTGCCAACGTGCTCTCACCCACTTGTACACGTCGGCGATTCTGCATGGCTTGGTCGTCATGACTTGATCTCATTTCTTTTTTATTTCTCTCAATCCCTCTCTTCACGCTCTTCACGTTCTTCCTTGCCCTCGGGGCTACGACTCCTGCTTCGTCCTCTGTTTCGTCCACCAGCGCCTCTTCCACGACCAGGTTTGCCGGGAGGAGGTCGCACGAAAGCAAAGTCCACCGAGATTGTCTGGTCGAGAAGTTTTTGGTCGTGCGCACCGTCGATGGCAGCTCGGGCTTCTTCTAGGGTTGTGTACTCGATAAGGGCGTATCCCTAAGCAATCCATCAGCAATTGTCTTTGTTCTGCTTTCGCGTTGGCTTACCTTGACGTAACCGCTTCTTCGGTCGAGGTTCAGATGCATGTTCTTGATCTCGCCATACTCTCCAAAGAGATCTTGTAGAGATTCCTCGTCGGCTTCTTCGTGGACATTTGTTACGATGATGATCCAGCCTTCAATGGAGCGGACGGCTGTGGCTTTGGTGTGTGTTTGCATGTCGGATTCGTTGCGCGCGGGGGGAGGGGGGGAGCCCGCCTCGACATCGACGTCCATTTCAACATCGGCCATTTTGACTGTGTTATTTGGTGTGTGATTAACTTGGGATTGGTGAGTGTAAAGTTGATGCTTTGGTGATGGAAGCTACCTGACAGAGTTCAGTATGGAAATCATATCACGTGACATGCATTGGAAACAAGCAATTCATCTGCAAATGACAGGCTTTCTATTGGAGATATAGCATTCGCGTTAGAAGCTATGTTTCAGTTACAGATTTAGATGCATCGTTTACGTGGAATCATATAGTGGCATTTGAACAAGGTTTGACATGGAGATCCTGAGGCACCAGAATCAAAGATGTCATCCATCGGCGTGAGTCACTCGCCGAAATTGCCCCAGAAATCCATCTACGACCAGAACCATTGAGCATATCCGACTCGGGGTATCAAGACAAATACCGACATTCACAGTCGCTTCACAGACACATCTGGTGCGAACAAATGTTTGTTGCATTGTGACAACTGACACCGGACGCCGAGTAGGGTCGTAGCGCTTCTTTGCCATTTCCTTTTTCATTTCATAAGGGGGCTCAGCCTATCCATGCGACCCGACCGACCCAATCCATCATCCCATTACTGAGTGAAGTCAACCATTGTTGTGGTCCGCAAGCCAACAATCCCGATTCCGCAAATCTTGTCGTTTTTAACCAATCGTTTAAGAGCCGGGGTTGGGGTTCATCTGTTTCCGTATCGTCAGTCGGCCGTTTCCCTATTATCTTGCTGCTGCTGCTGCTGCTGCTGCTCACCTTTCTCTTGCCACCAGTGAGGGTAACGTTGACGAATCGACGGGTGTACTTGAGGCGCTTGAGAGCACGGCCCTTGGGGACCTTGGTCTTCTCTTGCTTCTCGACCTGTTGTTTCGATGGTTAGTAATCGTAGTTCGTCGGAATCGATGGTTTGTTGAATTCGAGGAGTCGTCGTACCTTAGGAGTCTGAGACTTGACCTTGCCTGTAATAATGTTAGCGATCAGTAAAATAAAGCGACGACTTGGGCGAGGGCGACATACCGGCACGGGCGAGAGATCCGTGAACTTTACCCATGGTGAATGATTTGCTTGGTGATGTGGATGGTGAGTCGACGTCTGCGCGGTAAGATTTGGGGAATTTGGCAAATGCAGAAGTGTGGGCGGAAGTGCTCACGTGAAGTGATGCCCTCGGAATAACTGGGTCCGATTGGATGATTATGTAATGTGGGTGGGACTGATGGCCAAACTCATGATATTGAGGTGAGTGTAGTTTGGAGATGTCATAAAGAGGACTGAGTATTATGTAGCTTGGATATTTGAGGATTCACTTTGTATCACTTTCTTGAGAGTAGTTATTTGTTTGGTATTGGAAGAGCTGGGCGACGTCACTTGTGAATTACCTTGGTATTTTGTGTTGATGTGTATCTTGCATTGGTGTTGAGGCTGAACAGTCCAACATGGTAGAGCATCCTAGCATCGGTTGTCTTCATTCATAATCGCGTCTTACTGCTGTTCATGATTGAGTGAGTACTTGGAGCCGTTACATCGTTCTTCGGCCATGCAGGTACAAGATGTTCGCGTGATTGGGCGTCTTACAAGCATCTGCTCTTGGCCCGTATCAACTTTAACCTGGAGGCTGGCATTCTGTTATTGGGTGACTGTGATTACTCTCATTTCTCAATTATACTAGTTTTCGAGATATTGGCTCGAATTCACTAAGTGATGTTGAGAGTAAACGGTTCTTGATGCCGCCGTAATTTTTGAAGTGATGATTCATGCTTTGACTTGGCAACCGACTAACGTACAAAAACAGGTTATGCATAAGCTTGTTTATTGTAAATCTAACATTTATTGAGATATTATGCTTAGATTAATGTTCCAAGTAGTATCAGCTTTATTTAAGAGTCTATTTGCGACGTAAGTAATGAGATAATTGATCTTTTCATGCCCAATGTAGGGTAAGTTTCGCAGTGACTCCACCCCTACCAAAACTTCTCCACTTGTACTCACTTTCTCCACCAGCAAGCCATTGATCATATAGATTCATGGTCTGTTTGTGACTTATTTTCATCATGGCTAGAATTTCATGTCTTGCATCGTGTAGAGTGGGTGTTTGCTATATTTACTTTGAGACCCAGGTACTTGCAGGGTCTAGCCACGATGGACTTTTCACTGATGCGAAAATACGAGATCAAGATGAGACCATGGCGACAGGGACTGAACATGGGGACTGTGAACCCCGCCATGTCTCGAATTATTTATATCGCAGGGCTCGAAATGTAGGGCTGTTGCATTATTCTTATGGGTTGTAGTTTTTAGTGTTTCTTCGCAAGATTTAGAGATGGATTTAATCACTCTTTAATTGAAAGGGTAAATCACGTAATGTAAAATGAATCCCTTTGAGGCTATCATATTGGTTTGCCTCAGTCACATCACTAGTTATATCCGGTAAACCGTCTAGATCAAGCCCAAAATGCACAGACCCATTCTATTATCGTACACAATCTTGCTTGCAGAAACAGCACGTACCATACGATACCCCTCACAGATAATCACATCACTACGCATTTAACTAAAAGTGTAGAGTCAGTCTAGTCTAGACTATACTTTCAGCTACCGAGGTAAGAGGTTAGAAAGCATGTCATGAGATTCTCATCGTTTTACTTGAATGATGATCAAAAGGCTGGGACACCACTACAAACATCAGGGGAATAAGTGGCTTTTATGTTGTGCCACAATACACTTCAATCAAGAGAGTGCTAACAAAGTGAAAATGTCAACCTCCTCACTAGCGATCGTACCGTCCAGCCTCCCATGTTGCATAAGGTTGCGGTTCAAGCGCATCCGTCAGCCACTACGGTACTGCTTTGTTTCTTTTTTATTGCTTGCCGCTATCAAAGACTAAACGAGCTTCTGTGCAGACCGCTAAACCCCAGAGTAGAGAATGTGAGTTCGTATCCTTCCAGACTGAGACAGCGGGTAACCGTGTTACTATTCGCGTATCTTTGTTAGAGAGCTATTGGATGGGATGTTTTGTCTATTTTTGGCCTCCCCGCTGTCACCCTAAAGACTGAAGAAGACTGTAAGGTGATGGATGGACGGATGGATGCCCTGTCCGTGGATCACTCCCGCATCTGCCGGAGCGAACCAATGGGTTCCTCCGATTGACGGATGACACCTCAAGCCACGCACGTCTTTTTTTGGGTGGTGCCCACCTCAACAGTTCGTATTCAAGAACCCACAGAGAGTCGATATCCTTACGAGCTGAGTTTGGATTCAGGTGCAGTTGATAGACTCAAGGTTGTGAAGTAGGGGTAGCCGTTCAAGCAGTACTGTAGCATTCTATTATCATTGGGACAGGTCAATGCTGTAAATCCCTACGTTGTGGCTTTCAACCCCAGTCACGAGTGATGCCGCCATCCCGCAATCACGCATAACCCATTCTATCATGATCCATGGCCCATGCTAGTCTAGTTGTTAGTAAACCAGCCATGATGATGGATGTGATTATCATTATCGTCCCGCAACTCAGCTGGTTTGGGTTGGTCTACTGCAGCTAGTTTAAGCCCAGAAAAATAGAAGCTACCCAATTGAATGAATAAGTTATCGGCATCTTGCCTGCTTTGCTTGCTTTGTCCCTGATGAGAAGAAACAAGATTGCCAAGTGTCAGGCAATCAATCGACAAAGACAGCTAGAAAAAAAGAATTGTCTGGAATTGTCCATTTCCACTGATTCCACTTCTTACAATTAGATTCTCCCTCCCTCCCTTTCTCTCCCCATCTTTCTCTTACATATATCCATCCAAGGATACATGCTACTCGAGCCCAACGTTGAGTCAGGATATTACTACGTGCTACCATCCGATTACGCTTTGGTTCCTCTGACCTCTTTTTCGTGTCACCATACCTTTTGTTTCTTTCTCTGCCATCCTGTTCTTTTTACACTTGTACAACACTGGCAAAAAAAGAATCGTCAAGGCTTTCGCTTGTCTCGTCACATCACGAGATACTTGCCCACCGCCTTTGTAAACCACCTCATACACCACTACGCAAGCGTCAATCCACCGCTTTCGTTTATTTTTTCTTGAGTTATCGAGAGAAGGAAAAGAAGGGTTAAATTGTAATTGGAATGAATAATTTCCAATAACAAGACATCAGCCGAGACATCATCAAATATCACTCGCTTTGACTGTACCGAACGCAGTCAAGATAAATTCATTCTGAGCGCATTCGGTCAAAATATCTGCAGACCGACGCAAACGCCCGATACAAAGATAAACTCTTCAGATTTATTATTATTCCCGCTTACCTGCAGCAAACTCATCACCCCAACGACCTGTGCTCAGCTCTGTCCGACACTGACACAACTTATATTCTCCCGACATTTTGTTTCACATTTCGCATGTTCTAAAGCGCCTCTGCGCAGTCGCCAGTTTTAGGTCGACCATACAATGTTGCAGACCACTGCCCAGCCTCAAGGGCGCTCTCGCTCAAATAGCTTGCAGCAAATGCTTGATTTGGAGAAGAAGCTCAATGTAAGCATGCAAATAATCGTAAAAAAAAAACAAATCTGACTCTCACAGTTCCAGCGAACACATCAAGGCTCTGTGCCTCCATCTCAGGCATGCATTGATACCTCTCCTCCAAGTCCCGCCCAAACTCCCCGCCGATTCGAATTGGTGCCAAAGGACAGAAAAGTCCCTCTTCGAAACTATTCCGCTATTCCTCCGCCGCTTTTTTCGTCACATTCAGATCCTGTGCGGTCAGAGTCACCAAACATGATTTCTCGAAAACCTGTCGGGAAAGGCATGTCCCAACCAGCCTCGACAGAACAGCTCAAGGACTGTCCGCCCGCTCATAAGACGGTGGCATTTGTATTCCCTCCAGATATTGAAGAGAAGCGCGCTGTATGCCAATCGCCTACTTGGGAGGCGTACAATCGTCAAAAGAAGGAGAGGAAGGAAGAGAAACGAAGGGAGATTGAAAAGAAGGAAGAAGAGAGGCGAAAAGAAAAAGAGAAAGAAAGACTCCAGGTTATGGATCAGGCACTTGAAGAAGCCTGGAAGAATGCCCCTAAGCCCCGTGGAAGAAAGCTCAGCAAACCTCCTCCGCCTTCACCATCCGTCCTTGCTGCTCAAGGACGTAGTGTCACTGAGCCAGTTCCCACAACACAGAAGCGAAGATCGCGCTCGTCAAGTTTATTAGGATTCTCCATTGGTAGAAACAATGATGATCCCGAAGAACCCAAGCGAAGCAGTCGATCCAGCTCACTCTCATCTATATTCCGCAAGTCCTTTGAGATCAAGAGGGCGTCATTTGACGAGACGAGTTCTACCGGTTTCCTTGGGGGTGTCAAGCTTGAGAAGAAGAAGGAGGATTTCCATCAAAAGGTGCTTCAAGATCAGGCCAAAGGGGACAGCAAGGTTCATCCCGCTATGCGAAAGACGTTCCTGGGCCACGGCTCATTTACACCCCTCAAAGTCAACACCCAGCCAGATGCGCAGAAGAAATACCCGCCCATCTCGCTCAATACATCCGGCGCGAAAATGCCGTCGGCGAAGCCACAGAAATCACAGGGAAGAAGGGGTTCTGTGAATATTTATCTGTGGAGTGCTCGTGCGAGACGGGGTTCCGTTAGTGATGACTGTGCTGTTGATGATACCGAAGATGAGGATCAGAACAAAGTGCACACGCCCGATAGTGAGATTCTTTACCACAAGGCTCAAGGTCTGAATCGAAGAGGTGGTCTCTACGTCAAGAAGGATCAAAACGAGGACAAGCCGAACACAGAGGACAAGAACCCCAAGAATGCTGAGAAGCAAGCAACACCACGCACTTCAAACCAAAGTCTGAAGCAAACCCCGACAGTCAACGTCCCCAAGCCCGAAAACCCTCCCAAGCAAGACACCATCACAGTATCAAGACCACCAATCGCATCCGCACAACAACCAACCAGGAGATCATCCGCCGCGTCAGGTCTCTCCATCCCCCCCACACCTCCGCGAAGAAGCTCAAAGAGACGAGGTTCTCTTACCTTGTTAACCCGTCTCAACCACTCCCAACCTTCAGACGAACCATCAACCGCCAAGAGCGCACCAGCGGGTAAATCGTCAAAAGAGAAGTTGTTTAGGCATAACCCGCCGAGTATCCGCTACGAGCAGACTCAGCCAGGCACGCGCCCAAAACCCATCACCGCAGACCCTGAACCCGCCGTTACCACCAAATGGAACCTTAAGGAGGCTGCCAGAAGTGCGTTCGGTCGAGGTCATTCTGTTCAAGGGTCTGTTTCTTCGACGGCAAGTTCGTCTACTGTTGGACCTCCAGTGCCGCCAAAGAACGGCGCGCAGAGTCTTAGCTCTGCCAACGCTGCACCTATCCGTACTCAGCATGTTCATATCCCCAAACATCTCACCCCGCCAACATCGTGCTCTCCAACAGGTCGCAGACCCATGACGAGTTCTTCTGATTCATCATACTCTGACGCGATTCAATCTGTATCTCCCCTCAGCACACCGCGCTCAACCCCTCCTCAATCCGAGATGGGCCATTCTCCCAGAATAGTATCCGGAAAGCCCGCAAACTCTGGCGCGTACTGGTCCTACGCAAACTCACCTCAACTCGCGCCCATCGATAATTTGGACGCAGACGTTGACTCTATCCAAGAAGAAGCCAACAGAGTGATGGAAACATTTTCCAACGCCAACTCCACACCGCGGAGACAAACCCCTTCCGACGAACGAAGCTTTACGCACGCTCTCAAGCATAGCAGAGGTCCTGTCCGATCACCTGTTCAAGGCCATAGACCGACACTCTCAGATTCTGAATCAGTAAAGGCTGTTAAAACACTTCGTCGACAGTCCAATTTGGAACACCACCAGCATCACGGTGAACCCAGCGCCAAGATGTTTGTTGAATGCTGCGCTTGCAGCCGCTACCACGACATGCCTAGCAAACTCTACGAAGCAATGTCCAACCCAGATGGTGTGTTGAGCACTGGATCAACTGATTATGCGGGTAGCCTGAGCATGACTGTTAGGTGTGCTTGGTGTAGACATGAGATGAGCACTAAATGCTGTGCGGGATTCGCAGCCATGGTGTACATCAAGGAACGCTTTCATTGATATCTTTCCTTTTGTGTCATTTTGTTATCAGATATTTGCACGACGCTTCTTTTCTTTTTGTTTGATGGCGTAGATAGCGGAAAAAGAAGATGACAGAGTATCGGGTTCAGTACAGTCTGTCGAACAACCCTTCTATACCAGTGTTTTTAGTCTTTTATGAGATAATATAACGAGTCCATGATATGATGAAGACAGATTACCTTTTCTCTGCAATACTTTGTCTGTATCAAACTTTCTCAACGGATATTTCTTTGGACCCTGGTTTGACGTCACATCCACTACGGCGTCTCTCCACCAAGAGGTGAAAAAAGTCTAGCTCTTTCAATAGTAAGACTTGGCAATTGTTCTATCGCGAAACTAAAATTAACCTAGACTACCTTCCTGTATGAGAATAGTATTATGATCTAAGAAAACGATAGCGAATTAAATAGAAACGTGGTGGTGTGCATATTAATTACGTTGAGAAACTGTTGCTCGGTCGCATTCAACGCCAAGATGGTCCGTGACGACAATACAATGTACGCATAGTCTTTGACAAGAAAAACAAGTCTTTTCTGAGTATCGCAAGAACGAATAGATTATAGAGAATAACTTGTTGTGTTGAATTGAATTTCTTGTAATTAATTGGACAAATGTTAAAGATATCCTGCTTTTGAAATGGTTGCGCAGCGCTGACGTCAGGCCAAGCAGGGATTCTTCACATGAGACTGATGCCAGGTTTTGGAAGATGGAAATGCAAGAAATGGAGGCAGAATCTACGTCAGGTATTCATGATGAAGAGGGGATATCATATGTATTTTCTTGAAGACTTAATCTTCCCTCATCCAACCAGCAGACTACTATCGTGATAACATCAACCAACTAAACACCAACACCATCACAAAACACAAACAAACATCACAATGGGCGAAATCAAGAAAGGAACAATCAAGCACCGCAACAAGGAGGGAACTCTCGACGCCTCTGCCCTCCTCTGGCGAGCCCTCACTTCCGAAAAGCCAGAAGTCATGTGGAAGTACATCACCAAAGACGCCGTCATGGTCGAACCCGATCAAAAGGTCTACTCACCACGAAGCGAACCCGCCCTCGACGAATATCTCGAGGAGCAGTACGAACCTTGGACCGCATACAAGATCCACGACGAGCCCGAGTTTGTCGAGATTGATCTCATGGCTTCGGCTCTCAACTACCGCGTCACTTGCTGGAAGCTGCAGAACGGACAGATGAACGCGACCGATGCGTGGTGTCATAGTGTCTTTAGACAAGGACCTGGAGGAGATTGGAAGTGCTGTCTTCACCACATGGCAAAGATTTAGGAATGACGATAACGGTGCTTTGGGTGTTTGGGTCTGGCGAATTGGACTTTTGAGAATATTTTTGTTAATAAATGACGTTAACGTATCAACTTACTATGCTTTTCCCAAACTCTGTCCTTTGTCAACTGTCCTTCCCATTCAGCCTAAGCGAGCTTTCGCCAAGACGTTGGACTTCAGCCTCTAGCTTAATAGTCTAGGAGATAAGGTAATGGTCCGAGTTTCTAATTGTCAATATTTGCTCACTTGCTTCCTATTTTTCTTTGGTAAAACAAATGAACCCTTGTTTATTGATGGATAGTTTACCCGCGGGAACTGAGACGGCTGGGGAGACAGAGTTTCGTGCCAAGCTTCGAAATGAGGAGTTCCCACAGGCTCTAAAACGAGGGGGAGGGGGCCCTTTATTTCGTGCATCGTCAAAGACAAAAACTGTGTTGTCTCTTTTCTGAATATGGTCGCGTGCGTCTTTCCCCCACGCTGGTTAACAGTTGGCTGTTGGTGATCAGTGATATAGATTGGTGGCTGTCGCTTAATGGTTGAAAGTCAAGCCGTTTTCTCTGATCGGCAGCAAACAGACATCAACGTTGGACAAGGATCGAGTAGAGTTCGGTCTCTTGTTTGGGACGTTTAGTTTTAGGTCATCTTCTTTTCTCTTGGCAAGCCTGGGCGTTTTCGCCTCCCCAACCCAAGCGATGTGCCTCATCGAGAACAAGAAAACCATCGGGCAATCTGACCTGGGTGTGTCTCGAAAAAATCTTTTTCTTGGCATTTTTGGTCATAATGAGCATTTGTTGGTGTTGTGCCAGACCGGTCCCCTCAATAATCCCTTCTATCCGGTCGATGAATGTGGTCCGAGGTCATCAATGATCGCTTGATGCATTACATAGTACAATGTGGTCAACAGTTGTGTTGTTTGGTCACTATCCTACGAGTGTTGAGAGGTGACGTCGTTCGCTTACTGTCAATCCAAGTGCACTGGCTGCCTGGCAACTCCAGAAATAATCTCGCCTCTGATAACGAATGCGTGTCAATATTGCGATACTCATAATTCTCCAAGGATAATATTCGTTCATCTGGCCAAGCACCGGATTCCCGGCCTGGCAGCCGACCCTGTGGCCCGGTGACAATACCTAAATGTCTCAAGCCAATTGTTCAAGCCAAGGTCTTGTCAAATGCTTCTTCGACTCAAGATACCCTTGGCGAAAAGCATCGGGTGAGGATATGTGCGCAGTGACATGTCTATTATCCGTGCAGCAACCATTCCCAACTTCAGTCACTTCAGTCACATCCTCAGGCATGCCTCCGCTCCGTGGTCGGGTCGTCAGCGGAGGGCACGTGTCCTCCTCTTCTTTTCTCAACTGCGAATGGCTCCGCCGTGTCCACTCCGCTGCTTTATCCCTGCATTACCCTCGTAAGCCTAAGACACCCGCTTGCTTGGCAATGGGACCTCGGTGGGGCCGCCCACCGTTCCGCTCAGAGCCAATCTTGAGCGTTTCCGTTTCCGTTGCCGTTTCGCGGTTGCTTTTGTATGGCTGCCTGCAGTTGTCTGCAGATTGCGTTTGCAGCAATATTGTCACAGATAAACCATGGATGGTTGTAATATTAAGTTGTGTCGCACTCCAACATTTTGGGATTCACTATTATGTAATTGATTGCACTTGAAGCCTTGGCTTCCATCGCCAAGCAAAGAAAGATAGCGGCAGAATTGGATGGACCTTGACCCTAGGGTATATGCCACCCTGTAGTTTCGAGCTTGATAAAAGACATAGGCGAATGTACGCGTACGGAATATAGATGTATATCCGTTGTTTATGTAACTAGCCATAGATCTATCTCAATCTGCAACATGTTAGATAACAACCGAAAAGGCCCGAACAATACTCAACTAGTATCCGCCCAGTTATCGTGATACATATTCTTCAAACCAACATCTGCGGACCCCACAGGGATCGTCCTTGGAAAAAGGCTTGAAAGTTCTCTCAAAAGCTTGAGGCCCTCGATAATTCGAGGCCTAGACCGCGCTGCAATAGCAAGGAGGCTTGGCTGCATCCATGGCTGAAGCTGTATCTTTCACCCCAGGATTTGTTGAATGCAGCCATCGAAGCCTGGGGAAATCTGACGCTTATGTCAGGGCTCCAAAGCCAAGACATGTCCTTGAAATTATGGTACGATGGATAAAGAAACCAATCTCGGGTTGAGAGCTTTTCGGCCAAGTTCCATATCGCCAAGTTCTTGGTCAATAGGCATTCGGTAAATCATATTTCGTGCTTGAACATCTGCGGCTGATAACAAACGGATCCTTAATTGAGAATTGTGAATACACAACTCTGAATGGTCCGCGTCTGGGCTCGGCTTACCACTTCTGAGAATTAACATCCGGAGCATATGGTGTTGAATGTCCGTGGGATCATCACCGAGCCCGAGCGCACATCTGCCGTGTGTTAGGTGGTGTTGAACTCCCCGGCCTATAATCAGTCCGTGCCTGAGTCGTTGGATCCATGTGACTTGAAGACTCCCGATACCACTCCGTTCCCGGGCCTCGCTGGCTTTGACCGCCGTTCCGTAACAGGGAGACCGAACATCACAATCTTGGTGCCGAGAGTTGTAGAGTTCATTGTTCCGGTGCAAGATCACAACACTGCCATGTTCTACAACAGCAAACATGAAGCATAAACTTCAGTGGCATACATGCGGCTGCGATTGAATATGCTCGAGTACGGCGCAGTCATGCAGGTGAAAATTCTTTTCTTTTTCCAGATGGGCAGATGGCGGCCTTCTCTTTCATGGTGCTGCGATTTTGCAAAAGCAAAGCCCCCACACATGTCTCATATCAGTAGTGAAATGTGATTACTGTCGCAACGCCGACACATCCGGGTTTATCCCCATCTCTCGAAAGATATCTCCGCTGTTAAAGGCTCGCATTGGAGCCTCTTTCTGGAGACCGGGGCACCTCCGTGGGGAGTAGTCCCCGCTGTGTCCGCCCCGAGACAGTATCCGGAGGGCGGATCCAATAGCAGGAGATGAAGACCCGTTATTTTCCCCGTGAAAGCCTCACATGCGTCTGAAAGTCCAGTTAGTGGCCTGTAAGAGGACAGTATCCTTGTGGTAGCCATAAGCGCCCCGTCAAAGTGCCGTTTAGAGTGGACCGGGCGAATCCTTTTGCTGGCATACGGCGCTTCTTTGGTCTTCCTTGGTGTCAGCGTCTCCGCGTCCGGCGTCTCTTTTGATCTGCGTTCTCAGTCAGGAAATGATTAGCATTTGTTTCTGAACGGCATTGCACATTAGTAACCAAAACGGAGACTATCAAGGTTAGTGTATATGTGCGTGAGTCGTAGAGTGTTGCATCTTTTGGCAAGTTGTGTAATGGTAATGTGAAGCGAAGACTGTAGGTTATGTGATTCGCCATTTTTTTGAGTTGGAAATGCGGCTAAAGGGGGTAGTGCAAAGATTTGAAAAGCATTATCAATATTGTGGGCCATTTTGAGAAAAAAAGCCGACGATTTAAGCTTATTGTCACGTTCAAGGAGATCCCAGATGATCTGGTGGAGGAGAGATTACGTACCAAGTACCTTCCATGCTTGGATGGCTTCTAGAAGCAGTGGAGGCTAGTCACGTGAGTACTAAATCAATAACAGCATAGTGATACTTGTCGGTGTCCAACCGTTAGTGCGCTAACTTTCCACAAACTCGGCATGTTTGTGGACCCCTGTGAGACGGAAGGCGCTAACGGCCAGGTACATGCTTCCAGCTAAGGCTTCCTCCAAACTCTGGGCAAAGATAAGACTCTGTGACTAACAACAACAAGTCTTGCCAAGCGTGGCAGTGCCTGCACCTCGTGCTTGGCAAATACTCGCAATAACATTCGACGAGAGACTCTGCCTAACGCGCCAAACTCCTCAGCCAAACATCTCGAGATCTGATCGACCCCAAGATCTCCCCGGTCAGTAAATGGGAAGTTCTCTCTATCGGTGTTAGACCTCCGCGGACATTGTCTCTCGATAATGCGATAATACGGCTCTTCTGCGGTCATTCCTTGGTGCGATTGATATGAAAAGTTTGCCTCAGAATCGTTTCATTGATGCCTACGCTAGATTATCACTACGACATTTCGATGCAGAAAACAAGCCTCGTGCCATGGCATGGCAAGCATGGTTGAGACAAAGCAAGCGACAAACAGAAATGACCAAGCGACTCCCAATGACGTGACAACCAACGACAAAAATTATGTATGCCCAGACATGCCAATCTTGCTAAGTCGTCCGTCGACAAGAAAATTACCGAAAAGGTAGAGACGGAAATGGTGTGTAGAGGGAAGGGGGTGTGGCTCTCCCTCCATCCTTCATCAACCATACCAACACAACAGCTCGTCTAACGTCGGTTCATTTTATGGGCCAATGCGCTGAACTCAACTCGGTTGCAGGCGATCCACCATAAACAGCCTTGAGCCTCAGAGCCTCACCAGGTGACACTGAACAAGGCTTCAAGCAAGGCTTTGACTTTCTCAGATGCACTGACGATATTCTCTCATGACCGCTTATTTGGTCTTCCAAGGCTCGAGTTCGGGTTCGGTGGTTCCTAAGCAAGCAATGACTCTGGTGAGCTTCTTATCCTGGTCTCCCAAGAATACCAAGCCTCAGCCAAGCCCTGCGTCAACCACTAAGAAAACCCAATTGAGACCGAGCCCGCCACGCCGCGTCACACTTGCTGCCCAGTCCCCAATGACGTGCGAACGACCCAGGGCCCCCCAAGAACCCCGACTCCCAGCTCTCCAACACCGTACAGCACCGTTCTGTACGGTTGACTATAACCAATGAGGAGTCATCTCACCCCCTTGGGAAAACTGGGACCGGCGCTCCTCCACCGGGGTCGCACGGCCAAGCCCGGTGGTTGTTAGTGGAATTTGGGGTGGTTTCTCAACAACAACAACCAAGGTTTCGCCTCAAAGCCAAGAACTTCGCTCCCAGTTCAGACCCCGCCTTTAAGGAAGCAGAGAAGGAAAAAATGGAAACGTCTTGGCGATGTGGAGTTTACTGGAGTATCAGCGATGGTGACTTGAGCCAAGACTTTGAGAACACGAGATAAGCACTGCTCGAGATTGAGATGGACGTCTATAAGACTTCCCCATCTCCCCGCACGATATTCTTATTCTTTGGACTCTCTCCAAAGATCTTTCTTCTGATCTTCAACCCTACGCCAAACGAAAGGCCTTCCTGCTATATACTCCAGGAAACCCCAGACATAGGCGTATGGACCCAACCATTTAGTTCAACCCCGACCCGATTCCCCCTTCATACGAAAAACACCTTCAAGCTGGCGCCCGCTAGCTTTGACCTTTACCATGGCTAAGCAGGACGATTCTGTCGACAACCATGTCTCGGGCCAGAGCAACGAGCCCATGAGCCGCCCAGCTCACGCCTTGACTTTTGATCAAGTCGTTCAGGAGCTTCAGACGGATGCTATGCACGGTCTTACCTCTACTGAAGCCAAATCACGACATGAAAAGTTTGGCAACAACGATCTTGGTGACGCCGATGGTGTTCAGCCTCTCAAGATCATTATCGCCCAGGTCGCCAACGCTATGACACTGGTAAGTTTACTCTACGTCTATCTGCCCCCCACACACGGTTAAGCATATCTCCAATGGCTGAACCATATTCTTACCCGCCCACCATTACCCAATTGGGCAGTCCCATGACTACTTCCCTGCACTATCAATACTGACGTCTGCCAAGGTGCTTATTCTCGCTATGGCCGTTTCTTTCGGTATCAAGTCATGGATTGAGGGTGGTGTCGTCGCCTTCATTATTGGTCTCAACGTCACTGTCGGTTTCTTTCAGGAATACTCTGCGGAGAAGACTATGGATTCGCTCCGAAACATGTCTTCTCCCACTGCTAGTGTTGTCCGTGATGGAGACGCCAAGGTTATTCCCTCTGTTGAAGTCGTTCCCGGTGATCTTGTGGAAATCAAGACCGGTGACACTATTCCTGCTGATATCCGGTGAGTACAACTATCTGCTGGTTTTTGATTTACTTTATTGACCAATGTCTTCAGACTGATTGAGGCTGTCAACTTTGAGACCGATGAGGCCATGTTGACTGGCGAGTCTCTTCCCGTTCGAAAGAACGAGGATGATGTTTTCGAAGACAACTGCGGACCTGGTGACCGTATCAACGTCGCTTACAGCTCCTCTACTGTCACCAAGGGTCGCGCCAAGGGTATTGTCTTTGCTACTGCTACATCCACCGAGATTGGTGCTATCGCTGCTGCTCTCCGAAAGAAGGACAGCAAGGTCCGCCCTGTCAAGCGTAAGCCTGATGGTTCCGCCAAGCCTCACCGATACCTCGAAGCCTACACTCTTACTCTTACCGATGCTGTTGGTCGTTTCCTCGGTGTCAACGTCGGAACTCCCCTCCAAAAGAAGCTGTCCCGACTGGCAATCTACCTCTTTGGTACTGCCGTCGTTTGTGCTATCATCGTCCTTGCTGCCAACGAGTTCAACGCCTCCCAACAGGTTATTATCTACGCCGTCGCTACTGGTCTGTCCATGATTCCTGCCAGTTTGGTTGTCGTCTTGACCATCACCATGGCCGCCGGTACCAAGCGCATGGTTGAGCGTAACGTCATTGTTCGAAACCTCAAGGCCCTCGAGGCTCTTGGTGCTGTTACCGACATTTGCTCCGACAAGACTGGTACTCTTACCCAGGGTAAGATGGTTGCCCGTGGTGCCTGGACTCCTGGAAAGGGTACTTATCTCATTGAGAACGCTACCGAGGCCAACAACCCTACCATCGGTGAACTCCGCTGGTCCCGCAAGCAGCCTCATGAGCTTCCCCTCAAGGCTGGCGGTGATGAGTGCGGTGTTGTTACTTCCACCAACGATCTTCTGTCTCAAAGCAAGCACTCCTTGACCAAGTTCCTCGAAGTCTCTTCTCTTGCCAACCTTGCTACCGTCAACGAAAAGAACGGCGAGTGGCACGCCCGTGGTGACCCTACCGAGATTGCTATCCAGGTTTTCGCCTCTCGATTCGACTGGAACCGTCTCAAGCTCACCAGCCACGACTCCTCCAACCAGTTCAGTGAGATTGCTGAGCTTCCCTTCGACTCTGATGTCAAGCGCATGTCTGTTATCATGAAGGACAACCGAAGCAGCCAGCTCTTTGCTTACACCAAGGGTGCCGTTGAGCGTGTCATTGGTGCTTGTGCTACTTACTGCCCCGAGGATGATGAGGAGCAGGTCCCCATCACTGATGAGTTCCGTGAGGAGATTCTCCGCAACATGGAGTCTTTTGCTGGTATGGGTCTCCGTGTCCTTGCTCTCGCTTCCAAGCCCTACAACGTCGACATGAAGAAGGGTGACGAGATTGACCGTACTACCGTTGAGTGTGATCTCGTCTTCCGTGGTCTCGTTGGTCTTTACGATCCTCCCCGTCTTGAGTCTGCCCCTGCTGTCCGCGCCTGTCACCAGGCTGGTATTTCCGTTCACATGCTCACTGGTGACCACCCCGAGACTGCCAAGGCCATTGCTATTGAGGTCGGTATCCTGCCCACCCGCATGGACATGGTTGCCGAGGACACTGTCAACACCATGGTTATGACTGCTACTACTTTCGATGGTCTTACCGACGACGAAGTCGACCAGCTTCCTTTCCTCCCTCTTGTCATTGCTCGATGTGCTCCCCAGACCAAGGTCCGCATGATTGAAGCCCTTCACCGACGTGACAAGTTCTGCGCTATGGTATGTTTGTTCTCTTCACTTTTTCGATCATAACTAACGTCAACAGACTGGTGATGGTGTTAACGATTCCCCCTCGCTCCGCCGTGCTGATGTTGGTATTGCCATGGGTCAAGCCGGTTCCGATGTCGCCAAGGACGCCTCCGATATTGTTCTCAGTGATGACAACTTTGCTTCCATCGTCGCTGCCATCGAGGAAGGTCGCCGTATCTTTGACAACATCCAGAAATTCATTCTTCACGTCCTCGCCACCAACGTCGCTCAGGCCATCGTCTTGCTTGTCGGTCTCGTCTTCAAGGACAACACTGGTCTCTCCGTTTTCCCTATTGCCCCTGTCCAGATCATGTGGATTATCATGGCTACCTCTGGTCTTCCCGACATGGGTCTCGGTTTTGAGCGTGCCGTCGCCGGTATCATGGAGCGACCTCCCATCTCTCTCAAGACTGGTGTTTTCTCCCTGGAGTTTATCATCGATATGACTGTCTACGGTGTCTGGATCGCTGCTCTTTGTCTCAGCTCTTTCGTCCTCCGCATGTACGCCTTTGGCGATGGTGAGCTCGGTGTGGACTGTAACGACAAGTACAGTGACAGCTGTGAGACCGTCTTCAAGGCCCGTGCTACCACTTTCGCCTGTCTCACCTGGTTCTCTCTCTTCCTTGCCTGGGAGATGATTGACAAGCGACGATCTTTCTTCCGCATGCAGCCCAAGTCCAAGCTCTACTTTACCCAGTGGATGCACGACATCTGGCGCAACCAGTTCCTCTTCTGGGCCATTATTCTTGGAGTTGTCACCCTCTTCCCTATTCAGTACATTCCCGTCATCAGCGACACTGTGTTCAAGCACAAGGGTATCACCTGGGAGTGGGCTATTGTCTTTATCGCTGCCGGTCTCTTCTTTGGCGGTATCGAGGCTTGGAAGTTTGCCAAGCGTGTTTACTTCCGTCACCAAGCCTCCAAGTCCCAAGGCACCGACTGGAAGGACATGGATCTTGAGCAGCGCACTTTCGGCGAGTACCTCACTCCCGACTCTAGCGAGGCTAGCGTTCGCCATGACTCTGAGAAGGTCAACGCTGGTGCTGCTCAACGCCAAAACTCCAACAACGAGAAGAAGGCTTGAATGACTTGATGAAAGGCTACACTATGCTAGATGAAAGGGGACGAGCAGCTCAACGGCCGCGGGATGAATTTCGCTGGAATGCGAAAGTGGAAGGGTTCATAACCAAAGGTGGAAGAGAAGGAGAAATAAACTTGAGCTCACTGGAACGTGAGTTCTCTACCGGGGGACCCAAAAGCCGCAACGTTGGCTGTTAATGAGGAGGGATGGATATACCAGTTCCCGTTATTTTATCTACTAGCATAAGGAGTAGTCCTAATAATGAAGTTAAATGTTTAACAAATGAGTTTGCTTTGTGATGCGAATTGTCTTGAAATATTGATGGCGCCTAATTGAGTGTGATTCATCTTAAATTATTCTCGTCATTTGATTCAATTGACTGAGTGCAAATGTAGTTTATTTAATCACGTCCAACACGAGTACGAGTCTCATGATCTGAGATGTTCCTGATAGGATATCCGTGCCATAACCGAAGTCCCGTAGGATCGACACTTACAACAACTAGGGCTTACGCTTCAAGACTATATCTTGACGACAACATCTCACTCATTTACTCTTCACCTCCTCACCAGTAAAATGACAGACTCGACTACCAAAGAAAAGAGGGAAATGAAGGTTCTTTCCCTAGGCCTTCCCCGCACAGGCTCTGCCTCGATGGCAGAAGCCCTCACAATCCTAGGCTACAAAAACGTCTACCACGCCACCCAAGCCATCAACCGTCCAGAGGATTGGGAAATCCTAGAACGTGCATGCGACGCATCATTCCCAAATTTACCTTCTTATACGGGTAAACCGTTCACCCGTGAGGAATGGGATGAGATTTGGGGTCATTGCGAAGCTACTACTGATGTAGCATCCGTCTTTGCATCGCAGCTCATACAGACGTACCCCGATGCAAAAGTCATTCTAGCAATACGCGACTTTGACCCTTGGTTCAAGAGTGTCAATCAAAGCGTTTTACAAAACCTCTGGAACCCAATTGCGCAGTTTAGTATAAATGTACTCGAACCTATCCTCGGTTCCGCAACAGGTCGTTCAGCGCGAAAACAAATGCTAGGTTTATTCCAAGCATCAACAGTCGAAGAAGCACGCGCCAACGCAAGAGAAACTTATGAAAGACATCATCAGGTGATTAGAGAGATGGTTCCAGAGGGACAATTGTTGGAGTATCGCATGGGACAGGGTTGGGAACCTGTTTGTGAGTTTTTGGGGAAACCTGTGCCAGACAAAGAGTTTCCTTGGGTTAATGAGGCGGCGGAGTTGAAGAGGGCCATTACGGCAAAGATTAATAGGAATATCAAGGCGGCTGCGATGGTGGTTTTGCCTTGGGTTGGGGCGATTGGTGTTGTTGGGATTGGGGCTTGGATGGTGGTTAGACGGTGATTGAAGATGTCGTTGGAATTGTGTTTGTTAGTTGGTTGACGTGGTGGTTGCAAGTGCACATGGTATGTTACACGTTAGCCACAGAGCCTCCAACCAAGTTTTGATCCAATACCTTACGTAGTACAAGACGACTACTCTATTTAGCTCAACATGGACGGTCTATTTACACGGAAATATCTCATAATGATCCGCGGAATCCTCAACTTGACTTCCTAATCGGCGTCTTGGCATACCGCTCGATGATGTCTTGTGCCAGGGTACATCTTTAATCACGCAAATCTTAGCCTCGGAATTCTTAATCATTACCGTTTCCAGGAACCGGGACCGCCAAGAAAAAAGCCTAGCCACTAATTTTAGGGTTTAAAATATGCTTATCGCAAGTTGTCGATCGATCGACGTCATGGCTTGTTTCTCATGACGCATTTGTTTCGATGGCGAGGGATGGGCTTAGAGAAGAATGATGGAAGTGGCCGTTCGGGAGAGTATATAAGGGCGTCTAGATGCGACAGATACCAAGACCAAAACTGCAGCACTCATCATACTCATTCATAACTTTATACTCTTAAAATGGCGTCTATTTTCGAAAAGATCAAGGAGACTGTTGTTCCCTCCAACAATGACAACAATGAGGGTTACAACACCAACACCAACATCAACTCTAATGAGCCTCCCAGCTACAACGAGTCTACCCACGCCAATTCCCACACCAACTCTGGTTTATACAACTCTGTGACAGAGAACAACACCCAGCAACGAGAGTTCAGCTCTGGTACCTCTGCACCTTTGGAGTCAACTAGCACCCAGAACGAGGGTGTTCGAACCGGCGACCGAATCAACTCGCTGGTAGAGAACGTGCCCGGAGTTCCCTCTTCTACCCAGAAGCAGTCTACATTGTAAGTTACATCCTTGTATCGCATGGCTTTGACTAATGCGTGGTAGTGATACACCTTCATACCAAAACGAAATGCACCACGACACTTCTTCCCATACTCCCATCGATGCGGCTCGCGCGCCTCCTTCTGCTTTGAAGAAGCATCTTGGCGAACCTACAATTGAGCACGATTATCCTCATGAGAGTTCGACAAAGAGACACTCCTCTGTTAGTCACCAGGAGGAGCACTACAACCTTAACTAGGAAGACTGGTACAATTGGAGATTAGATCAGGATAGCGAATGAGAATTAATTATAATTTAATCGTCAAGAAAGAGTGTGCAGGCGTGAGATGTATTGTGTGATGACAGCTGTCCTGATAAGCTTCTCCAGCATTCGTACCCGGAGAACTCTCCGGTTTCCGCTCCGCCCCGGCTCCACCAACCGGGCGCTACTCTCAATCGAGCAACTCCGCGCCGGACCGCCGGTGATGGATCGCTAACTTTTTTTGAGACCTGATGCAGGAATAAAACATAATGCCGATGCCGGTATAGACTAGACTGTGGTTTTAGATGCTTTCTCCAACAAGGAATGTCAGATGAGATGATCAAGTGATCATTATTGGGTCCCGGATACCAACCGGAAGCGATTGAACAGAGACCGTCTCTGGGCGGGATTGTACCCGATGAATAGGATATGATCTGAGGTATTCTCATGGGTGTTTTGGAGGATTGAAGCTTCCAACACATCAGCCATTGGTACTGAATAATTACCATCATAAAGAAAAACTCTCCCATGATCCCATTCAACTCCTCATGCTGTACAGAGTAGTCCCGGTCTATTTCTGACCGATGGATCCCGCTCCACCAGATCCCCTCAATCTAACTGGTGCGGTTAAATACAATCTGTCTACTCTGGCTAAATTGAAGACAAGAAAATGTCAAGCGCTCCCGTCATGACAAGCTAGGCCAGCCTCTAGCGTGTTGAGTCTCAATATCATGGCTTCTTGATTGGCGAGGTTAAAAGTGAAGCTGAGATTATCATTGAAGCTCTACTCTAGTCGCACCCCCACGGCATGATGGACAATTGGACATGAGAAGAGAAAAGAAGAGAAAATTGTGAATGACCATGTGATCATGTCTGTTCATCCATGGGTATATAGACTTGTCTCCTCTTTATCAGCAGATTTTATTTGGAGATAGATCAACTCATGATTAACAACTTCAGGCTATTCTAATTATTTTTTTACTGTCGCGAACTTGGCTGTGGTGATATTGTTTATCGCAACTCCACATTGTGACACTTACGACGTTGGGATCCATATAAGAGAGAGGGACATCCCACCCGGACATACGATTGACGACTCTACTCTTCCATCAATCCTACAAACACAATCAATTCTCGCCTTTCCATCTTTTCCCCTTCAAAACCTCACAATACAGCAACAATGTCCAGCGTATGTTGTTACCCCGCCATGCCCCTCATGACGTCGAATATTGACCCCTCATAGAACCTCTCCTTCATCCTCAACAAACCAGGCGACGTCTCCTTCGAGGAACGTCCCAAACCATCCCTCGCAAGCCCTCACGATGTCCTCGTCGCCGTCAACTACACCGGTATCTGCGGTTCCGACGTCCACTACTGGGTCCACGGTTCCATCGGCAAGTTTGTCGTCGAGGACCCCATGGTTCTAGGCCACGAGTCTGCTGGAACAGTCGTTGAAGTCGGCGAAAAGGTCAAGAACCTCAAGGCCGGTGATCGCGTCGCTCTCGAGCCCGGATATCCATGCCGCCGCTGCCAGAACTGCCTCGCTGGCAAGTACAACCTTTGCCCTGATATGGTCTTTGCCGCTACACCACCTTATCACGGTACTTTGACTGGTTTCTGGTCTGCCCCCTCCGACTTTTGCTTCAAGCTTCCCGATAATGTGTCGCTTCAAGAGGGTGCTTTGATTGAGCCTCTCGCTGTCGCTGTTCACATCGTTAAGCAGGCGCGCGTCAAGCCTGGTGACTCTGTCGTTGTCATGGGTGCTGGTCCTGTTGGTCTTCTTTGTGCGGCTGTCGCAAAGGCCTACGGCGCTTCCAAGATTGTCAGCGTCGATATTGTTCAGAGCAAGCTCGACTTTGCCAAGGACTTTGCTTCCACACACGTTTACGCTTCTCAGCGCATTGCGCCCGAGGAGAATGCCAAGAACATTTGTGATCTGGCCGGTCTACCCGACGGTGCCGATATTGTTATCGATGCCAGCGGTG
The DNA here is from genome assembly GCF_050947815.1 of Fusarium sambucinum. NCBI lineage: Eukaryota > Fungi > Ascomycota > Sordariomycetes > Hypocreales > Nectriaceae > Fusarium > Fusarium sambucinum. The sequence continues at coordinate 897,909 of NC_139292.1, forward strand.
CTGAGCCTTCAATCCAGGCTTCTATCCACGTCCTCAAGAACGGTGGCAGCTACGTGCAGGGTGGTATGGGCAAGGCCGATATTACTTTCCCCATCATGGCTTTCTGCATCAAGGAGGCCACCGCCAGTGGATCGTTCCGATACGGTGCTGGTGATTATCCTCTTGCTGTTGAGCTTGTCGCTACTGGCAAGGTTGATGTCAAGAAGCTTATCACTGGTGTCGTCGACTTTAAGCAGGCTGAGGAGGCTTTCAAGAAGGTCAAGGAGGGCGAGGCGATCAAGGTTCTTATCAAGGGTCCCAATGAGCAGTAGATGCTAAAAGAGATGAGAGATGAATGAATGACTACGAAAAGTATATCTGGGGTGATGATGGGCGTTGGAATTGTTAGAGTCTTTAGACGTAATTATAGCATCAATTACATGCATTAATGGACTGGTCTGTCTCAGACTTATCTGTCTGTGAACCTTTGTGCAAGACTAATCTGTAGACTGATCATCACTTAAATGAGCCCAAGCTTTACCTAGTTCAGTCGATGCAAGGGAAGGATCATGCCGGTTATCCATGTCAAGTTACGAATAGCCTCATTCATCAATTTAATTCCGCATTTTGTCTCTTGTTCCGCCCACACACACTAGTTCAAACGGCTGACCAGCACAGCCGAAACATCCACTTCAGCTCCTACTCTCATATCGCTCCAACTCTTTATTAATAAGTTAAAATCCTTATCTTAATGTACGAAGGAGTACACAGACAGGCCTTTTGTTTGAGCTACTTACAAGTCTGCGTTTAACGCGGAACTACATACTACACATTGTATCAACATCTCATCAAGGGAGAGATTCCCTTGAGAAGTGATCGACACGACATGGGTCTTGAATCCTTCATGCATGCATATCAAAGATTTGTCTAACCAATCATCATCAACCAACTCGCGCAGCTTTCTCTTTTAGACATACTCACATTCCTCAATTTGAATCAGCCCACTTACACCGTCCATTGAGGTTACTCTCGTCAAGAGTCAGTTTTTAAGCTAGAAACATAACTGGTTTCTAAACGAAAACGCCTCGTCTATGTATCCCTTTGTCGCACAGCCCAAACACTTTACCAACTATCGATTCCAGACGCCATCCCGCTTGGTCTAATGTATGTATAGTCGGCAATTATCTCCCGTTGCCAGCCTTGTACAGGGGTTTGAGATGGGGTATGATTGGGCTTGTTTAGTCTCAAACATGAGTGTCAGTGCACAACGATCAAGTCCAATCTACAGAGTACTCAGTCTAGAGTACGAGAGCTATGAGAAGTCAACTATCCCTCAACATGTAAGATGTATCATCGTATTGTACAATTGAGGCCATTCAGGCACAAATCTCCCCTTCAAACGCCTTCTTCTTGATCCACCACACGTGTACGCCCAACGGCGCTGGTCAAACTTGTTCAATGGACAGCTGAGGTGCGGCTGAAGGACGCTAAGGCAAGCCATCCGCCAGGGGTCCTGGAACTTGAATCTGCCTTGTCTAGTAGTGATTTGGAGTGAGTCAAGTGTTTGAATGGGTATAAGGTTACCAAGCTGCTCTTTCTTTGGTCTTTCATTTTGCTCCAGGACTTGAAATATTATTGCGTTTATACTGCTGTCTGTCACGTATCGACTTACAAGATGACTCAACAACAACCAGTCGAGGGAGACCATGTTCTCCAAACACCACTATGGATTGTTATTATCCGTGGCTTTCAGTTCTTCGTCTCTGTCTTTATTGTCGGTCTCTGTGGCTGGATGATTCATGATGCCGGACTCCCAGAAAACTCCCTTTGCATTGCTATCGTAAGTCATTTACCTCGAGTCTCTCAACAGCACTAACATCTCACAGGCAGTTCTCACTTGGATAATAGTCCTCTACGCCCTCTTGACAGAAAAGATCCCCTCCCTTCGAAGCTTATACCACATCATCGCCGTCCTCTGCCTTGATGCTTTGATGCTCATTCTCTGGCTCGCCGCTTGGGCTGCTACTGCCGCTCGCCGAGCCAAGTATGTCGTGCCCGTCAACGTTGGTAACTGCTACGATGATGGCAGTCTTACGGATAGTAAGAACTGCAGTGTCTTTTACAAGCGTGATGGAGAGAATGTTATTCTTTTCAAGACTGGTTTGGCTATCTTGGCTGCCATTGCTGGTCTGGGAGCCTTGGTCTGGTAAGTTACCTCTACTCTATGTGTGATACAAACTAATTGAGATACAGGGTTCTGTTTATTGTCACTTTTGTCTGGAGTCTCGTCATGTTCCTTCGAGGACGTAAGCAGGGTCGTTTCGCTGTTGATCTCTCTGGTTCGACAAACAACTACCAAATGGAGCCCAAGACTGAAGCCCAGGTTAATGTCCAGCCTCAGCCTGTACCAGCTGCACCTCAATACCAGCAGCAACAGCAACCTGCTCCTGGTCAGTTCCAACAACAGCAACAATATCCTCCCCAGCAGCAGCAGCAGCAGCAGCAGCAATACCCTCCTCAACAACAACAGCAGTACCCCCCTCAAACAACACCCTCTCCATACCAACCTGCCCAGAGCCCATACCAACAACAAGGCGCTTACTCTCCTCCTCCCGTATCGCCTTATGATCCTCAACAAGGTCAGCAGTTCCAGGGTCAGCAGAATTATGCACAGTATCCTCCCCAGCAATATCATGAAGTCCCCGGTACTACATCGTCGCCACCTCCCCAGCAGCAACCTTATCCTGCCCAGGGTCACCCTCAGCAGTAGATGAAATGAGAAGGAAATAATGGGTTTATGAGATGGGGTTGAAGCGTGGTGGAGTTTTAGTCTTTCGTTTAGCTTTTGATACCAATGATACATATAACTTATGGAATACAACTAAGCTCTTCATATTGTCACTCGCTGAGAACATAAGACCGACGAGGGTTATCTGCAGAAAGCCAAGCTGCTTTGTTGATAGTGTTAGGATTAATCTTGAGTGGTAGGGTTCCAGTAATACACCCATTAAATGTAGGAAATGCATTACTTGTTGAAACAAGGAGAAGTCTAACAGCGTTTCTCTTTTAATTACTACATCCAAGTTTAGCAGCGCCTCCTTATTGCGGGCAGATTACCGCAGTGTATTGCAATAACCATCTTTCCATTCACATCCTATACTCAAGGCCAGAAGGAATTAGTGGGACAGCTATGCTATTTAAATTAGACTTGCGGTTCTGCCACTTTCACTCTCAGCGTCTAGAGTCATAGCCTCGACTTTTGGGTACGAAAATATACAAAGAAAATAGTCTAAACAACATAAAGTAAAAAAATGGTTCCATCTCTTTGGGAGCCGCATCACCCTCATTTCCAACGGCTACTTTGTAGCTCGTACTAGAAGCCCACCCAGGCAAGGATGACAAGAGCAGAGTCATACTCTTTGCTGGAAGTGTCCCTCTCGGCTACCGAGGTAATAGAAACGGAAAGCTCTCTCGGGGTCTTTTCGTTGGGAGCGTCGTTAAGCCACTCCACCTTCTCACGTGTAAACCCACCGATAACACTGACCGGGTCCGGGTGGTCTTGACAGTTGTCGCGATACCAATCTTGATACCATCTCGTCGCCCATACAGGCCTTGGATTTTTTTCGACACAAACCAAGTCTTCTCCCAAGGCCTCCTCGTCGGAATCCTCAGAAGGATTCTCGTCGTATTCCTCAGAGGAACAATATGAACTCGGACTCTCGGGGAGTTCCTCCATGCGTTGAAGCTCGCTGAGTTCAAGCTCGCTGTCCTTCAGGAGGCTTTCAAGCTCGCCGTCGTCCATGCGTTCAAGGTCGCTGTCGTACATGGGGTCAAAGTCGCCGTCCTCCTTCACGCGTTCGCGTTCGCGTTCACGTTCCTCTTTGATGTACTGCGAATCATCGAGTACCGCGCGAACACGGACTTTGCCCACGTTTCGTCTGAGGGCTTGGTAGACCATCATGTCCATGCCTTTAAGCATGAATTGGGTTTGTTCATAGGATGACCTGGAAGCGTGAGGATATCGATGAGTGCATGTGAAACCGACGATATATTCTAGCATAAACTGTTAGCTGTAAAGTCATGAATGACCGTGGGCTACTTACGTTTCCCAGTAGATCTCATCTTGTTAAGAAGCTTCACAAGACCAGCGTAGAAGTCAAGTGATTCCTGATCAAGAACTTCAAGTTGGGTTGCCATTAGAGCTGGGGCGCAGTCTGTCCAGATGAGGTTATAAGTCAACATCAACCTGTGACCCTCAGTAATTGGGAGGACTTTATGTTCGCAATGAGACATGAAAGCAGCCCATTGGATAGTGTCTGGATGTTGAGATGCCCAGTCGAATTCGACAAGTCGATCCCCATGTTGATGATCCTCATGTCGAATCGCAAGCTGTCCTCCTTTGTGTGGGACAGGGAGACAAATCATGAGAGTACCCATGTGACGATCCGATCTAGAGTCAACATGGGTCTCGGGCCTGTCTGAGGAAGCAGATTGTACCTGTAAAATGTGTCAGAAAATATAAAGATAGCAGTCGTGAGTAGGAAACTCACCTCCAGCTTGCACAGCTCAGCCTTGACTGCCGCACCAATTTCCGTCGAATATGCACTACAAGCCAAAGTCTGATTGATCGCTTCGAGGATCCCATGTACATAAGGATTGAAGTTGGTAAAAAAGTCGTCAGCATCCATCGTGGCAGGGGCATTCAGCAATTGAGTGAACGCGTTCTTGGAGGCATCACTGGCGGCCAAGGGAAATCTCAAAGTGTGAGATTGCCCATTCGTTTTGTCGGTCCATTGAACAGCGAGCTTGCCAAAGTCTTGAACATGTCCTCCGATGGCAAAGACATCCTCGCCCGACAATGAAGAGAACACATCGTGTAGAAGGTCCTTGACTGAAGCATCTTCGATTGAAGGGGCTTCCCGGTATGGGAGATCCATTTCCATTGGTTGATACATTGTTAGATCAGATATCTTGTTGTGTTTAGATGTTGATGTTTGGATGTGTACTGAAGATGTGATGGATGTGTAGAAGAGAGGAATGATTCACTGAAGACGGGATGGGATGCAGTCTTATATATTCTTCCGATTTCTTTAAGTTTTAGGTAAAGTCTTAGGTTTCTTATTGTTCTGTATTCTCACTTACAAAGTTGATCTCTGCAGACAGATTAGAAACTCAAATCATCAAAGTTGGAGGTTTAACTTTTCTAATTTTAACACAGGCGTGATTGATACAGCAGCTGCCTAAGTACATATAGCGCCTAAAGTTTAACATGGAAGTTTTATAGGCAGTTTGTAGAAGCCTATGATACTTCAACTGCGCACATATTTAATACTTAGGCTTTGGATTGACGACCATTTTATTCACGCTCTGCATAGATATACACACATATTCAATTGAACTCTAAGCCTCAGGGGACAAAAATAAACCTCCCAAAAAGTCTGATCTTAGTAGCATAAACTGACCTACTAAGTTTGTTATGCTTTTGTAGCCAAGTTGTCTGATGCTCCGAGGTTGTGGTCGGGACAGCCCACGCTCATTGTTGGCTGACTTGAGAGTCATCTTTCAAACACCATAGACAGTTTATTTACGTACGCGTACACAAGTTATAGTCTTTGTCGATCTCGGCAGCGGTTGTGAATGATTATATATACATTCACCATGCCGTCCGCCAATGCTTTTGAAGCAGCAACGGCTCGCTGACTTGAGTTGTGATTCAGAGACAGCACCACCAAACAACCACTTCTACCTAAATCTTCCTGAAAACACTCTATAGAATTCATCATGAAGAATAAATGCTGAACCTAGATGTTAATTGTCAGTTGTGATGCTGTGTACTTCATTCGGACATCCCAAAAATAGAAGGCGGTCAGCACGGTCAAAATCCATTCAATCATGGGCTCACTTCACCATCTCGGCATTCCGCGAGCTCCAGCTCCTCGTCCGATATAGCTCCAGTCACTTTCCCTAACGATTGTACCACGACCATTACGACTACCGACATAAATTACAGACCAATACTCGAACCCCTCCTCGTCTTCCTCCCAGGTCACAATGGCCACCTCAAACCCCCCAATGCCTCAAGAGAAGCTCGGCGTACCATCTCGAAACCCTCTACCTCTATCTGCGTCGCAAGAAGCACAAGTCCGAGATATCTTTTACCAAAAAGTCCGAAAAGAATGCGCCGAAGAGATTAAGGGTGCGTTCTCTACAGTGGCGGCAGCAGCACATCACGCATACCTGCAGTCACACTTTATAATCACATACTAACTTCCTCAGCATTTGCTGCATGCGCTCTAGGTCGAACCTTTACAGTATCATTCGCTTGCCGAGCCGAACACCGCGTCATGAACAATTGTATGAAGGTCCACGCCACACAAGCAGCACACGACGAAGCACGCGAGGAGTGGTTCGCTTTGAGGATAGAACGTCAGAAGGAGAGAGAAAAGAAAGCTAGAGTTGCACAAGCTCAAGAAGAGTTTATGCGCGAATGGTGGGGATTGCCAGAGCATGTGAGGTTGTCGAAACAAAAGGAGATGGAGCAGAGAGGGGAGAGGATACATGGACTTGCAGCAAAGGATCGACCGAGGGATTGATATGACAAAAAGAAATGGACACGAATGAAAGAAAGAGTGGTTAGCATCTGTGGCGTTTGGGTTGTTCACGGGACATTTACGCTGCTATGGGGGAATTGTACGAATATAAAAGGCGATGTGATGTACCAAGAATTGTACAATACAGGTTGATCCCTACAACGATGACATTCAACTGGACATGCCAGGGAGTAAAAAGCATGCAGCCAGTACTATTATCACCCAACATTGAAACGACTCTCCCTCAATACCCCGAGATCATCGTGGATACTTCTCAAGAGGGTAAGAAACAAATTGTGACGAGTTAATTACCGCCCAGCCTCTCTTGACAGTCTACAGGACTATAGTCTTAGTGGTTGATATGATGGTTCATGTATGCGACGATGGGGTTACATGCATCAAGCGGTCAACAATTGTTTCAATATCTCGACAATTAATTGTCCATCAACAAGACTTTCAGTCTCTTTAGTCTCTTTTCTTTTACGATTAATAACGACAAAAGAAGATACTCTCCATATTCTATAGCTTCTACTCTCATCTCTACTTCAATCCTCAGCTCCTACAAACTCAGACTGTCTTACTGCATTCCATCACATCAAATCACCCGCCCATCATCTTCCCAAACCCAATAAAATCCATCCCCGTCCAACCCAAGTCATTTATGCTTGCAACCAATTACACTTTTTCTTCCCCTCACTCCAGCGCGTCTCCAGGGCGCTTAGCATGACTGCTGCAGTGTGATTGTCCCGCCGATTGGTTGACAGGGGTAGTTAGAGGGGATGCTATTTTCGTGACCCCTTGTCGTTGTGTTAGTCGGAGCGCTTAAGAAACTGAATAGGAAGGCAATATAATATTGATCATATTCTTTTCGGTATTTTGTTTCTTGGTTTTTTTTTGTATTGTTGGTTGCTGTTCTGTTTGTTTTGAAACGTCTTTTGTGGATTGATCATGAAGCGGTAGCGGCAGCAGCATCAACAACAACTTTACACTGCCTTTGATACCCGGATTTATATCCCTCTTCTTTTGAGAAGAAGTCGCATTTTTAAGAAAAATACTGTTTGATACAGAAAATGTCTACTCCAACCCCAGGAGGGTTCTCGTTATTCCCGAGCCCAAACGCTTCCAAACCACCACCAACTTCACGCAATCAGACTCCTCGACCTCGTCGCTCTGAATCTCGTGAGAGAGATTTACGATCTGTTACACCACAGGCAATGGCTTCCGAAATAATTGAGCCTGTTTCGCCGCCGAGAAATGGACGACAGACGCCGCAGAATAGGTCCCAGACACCACAAAACAGGGCCCAGACGCCACAGAGATCTCAAACACCACAGAACAGGTCGCAAACACCCCAAAACAGATCACAGACGCCTCAGAGTACATCGCCACCACAGAATAGATCCCACACACCAATCGAGTTCGATTCTATTCGACAACAGGAACCAAAACCTGCTAAAGTCCAAAGACCAAGACCAACCGTCCAAATCCCAGGTCGCGCCGATACAGGCAACATCCAAGGCCCTGCACTCTTTCGAAGTAGCAGTGATCGATCACGAAGTTCTATAGCGAAACCTCCTCTGGGTGAATCCAATGCGCAACCTCTTCGGTCCATCTTTCCAGCGTATAACCCAGACTTGCCACTCAACCAGCAAAACTATGTTCCCACCGAGACTCGACCTGCCGAGATTCCACGAGCAGTTATTAGTCGACAGACATACCATGAAACACCAGCCGGAGCAGCACCTAGAAACCCCCCGGTTAGAAGTCCTGTTATTAGTCCCATGAGCATGCAATCTGCGCAGTCTTCTTGGCCTCATCGTGCTGTTCAACAACAAGAGCCACCTCTAATTCCCACGGTTAGTTCGAACGAACTTCTCAAGAATTACTGGAAGGTTGCGAATGGATGGCAGGCTTCAGCGTCTGAAGGAAGAGTGTACTGCATGAAGTTGACGCAGGAAAAAGATGCGCCTGTCTACAGTCTATCATCTGCGACGCAGCCTTTTTATAACTTGCGTCTGGATCCAACTTCGGCTTCGGCATATGTAACTCTTACAAGACACGACCCCAACAAGCCTTACAAAGCGCCCAAGCCTGAAGCAAGTTCTTCGGCGAGCAGTATCATAAGTGGTGTTGTTGGACATAGCAGCTCGGGTAGTAAAGTCACCGATACGAAGCATTGGCAAGAAGCTCTTACTACGACTTTGGAAGAAGAGACGCGAAGACATCCCCCGAATGATGGTCTCGTTGCACTTCTTATGCCTACACCAGCTACAAAGATGGCCATTGAGAGATCCCAAGACCCTGCGTCTGTCATGTTGGCGGAAAGAGAATGCGCACGTCTTGTGTGGGACGAAGACAGTTCCCATCACTTCCTCGTCCACCCCTCTCTCGCAACACCTTTCTGCGTCACCATTGAGCGATCCCCTTCATGGTCTCGCGTAGAGTATACCCTCGAACACAACGAATCACCTCAACATCTCGCCAAGCTTACCCGTGATGGTACTGGCAGCGGCTGGTTGGAGATTGACACCGGTATCGCCTCAAAGATAGAGTCGTACTTTATCGTTGATGTAGCTGTCACAGCACTTCTCCTCGTAGCCCAAGGCGACGAAAAGAACAATCCCATCACAGAAGCCTTTGAGCCTCCACCACCTCTGATCCTCACAGCCAAGCAGGAAAGGCGTTTCAGCAAGCTAGGCAAGCGTGAAGAAAAGAAGAGCAAGAAGCGCAACATGGAAGCTTTTGAGATTGACGTCGAAAGTCAAGATGAGAGTCTCGGCAAGGGCAAGAAAGAGAAGGAAGACAAACTTCCCTTTTTGATCAGAGTGATCGTCAAGATTGTCAAGGGTCTGTTTGCGTGCTTTATTTGGCTTCTGACGATAAGTTTCCGATGTGTTGGATTCGCGTTCAAAGGGTGTTATAAATGCATCGGGTCAAAGTATTAATGAAGGATCATGACGAGACGGACTTTTTACGGGCGCACTTTATTTTTATTCGAGCGCATGGAGGATTTAAACGTATTTTCATATTTTTTGTATCATATATCATACACCCAAGGCGTTCTTTTCGGGGGTATCTATTAGCTTTTTGCCATGAGCAAACGTAACGAATAAAACACGAAGGACATGATCTGAAACCAAACTGCAAATGAATTATCGCTGTTTATCGCTTTCTTGTCCGCACCATAATCTTCTTTCCTTTACGTGTGGTTCCTCCTGATGTCGCCGTCTTTGCCATTTTTGCCTTTTGGATCTCGAGTTCGCCTTCAGCGTCTGTGAGGACTTTGAGTTTCTTGCGGGCATTTTCGAGTTGGCGGCGAAGACGTCGTAGAGCCTTGGCACGCTCAAATTCTTCGTCTCCCTCCTTGATGTCCTTCTTTTCCTCTTTTTCCTCTTCGTCATTCAAGTCTAGGTGGTCTTGTAATGTTTGCTCGCGCTGTTCTTCGTCATCTGCAAAGACAATCTTTCTAGGCGCTTTGGGTGCGGTAGCAAAGTCGAATTCCGAATCGCTGTCTTGATCTTCGTCTTCGTCCTCGTCAAGCTTGTCGAATCCTCGGGTGAGGACTACCTGCTCCTCCAACTTGGCAACTTCCTTTGCAACAACCTGTCGCATCGTTCGAACGTATCCGAGATCTTGTGTCTTGAGGAGTCGTACTGTCTCAACGTCCATGACCTTGTTTCCTCGATCGCCCTGTACTTTTCCGGACCATGTCTTTCCATCCTTGAGTTTGGAGCCGGGTCCCTTGCGGGACATCATTCCAAAGTAGAATTCATCTTCGTTTCGCTCGGAGGCCTTATCGCGGAGGTTTTTGAGAGTCGCTTTCTTCTTGTTGAAGTCTTTGGCTCGAAGGGAGTAGTCCTGGAGATGTGAGAAGGTGATTGAAGTGATGGGGATGTTGACAAACCTTGTGTTTCTCGAGAAGACCGAGACGGCGGCGCTCTAATGGTTGAGCTCGCTCACGGTGAGGTCGCCTGGCGACGGCATTTCGCATAGACGACATGTTGGATGTGGTGCGTTGGGTTGTCGATGGCGTCGCAAAGAATTAATGGGTGGCCTGGGAAGAAGTGACAAGATATTTTTTCTTATCTTATCGCTTTCTCACCGATAAGATAAGACAACTGAGAGCCCACATTTGATGTTGAGTTAAACATAGAATACCGGAAGCTAGATTCAATTCCGCCGATTAAACACGGATAAGCCAGGCTTAAAAACGTATGGTTAATTTCGAATTGGTTGCGAAATAAAATCAAGCTTTTTCCATCTTGTTTTGTCGCTCGCCAGCTGAGAGTTCCCTTGATTAGGTGGCTTGTCCAGGGGTTTCAGCCCGTCAGCACCTTTGACATTGAGTTTCCAAGGCATGAGACAGCTAAATGCACTAATGCACTCCTGAAAACCCAATGCAAGTGCTGACTCTGATGATCTACAGAGGGGAGAACAAATGGTCAGATCTCAACAATTGTAGCTCACATGCTCTGTTGTCTGTCTATATCTCGTACTTGGTCAAGAGAGCGTACGAGCTTTCATCATGATCAAATCTCGCGTAATGTCTTTTCTTTACAGTAATACTAGTAACACAACCGTGCTCGCGTATGATCTCCCTGCACTCAATATGTCATAGTGTCTGCGGATCTCACGTTAATCTAGTTATTCTTAGAACCTAAGCTTGCGTGTCAAAGAGTGGAGAGCGTCAATCAATAACTGTTTTACATTGTCTAGGATCCTTGTTTTGCGGTGGCTTTCATCGTATAAGATCTGGCTTCCCCTTTCATGCTGTCAGCATTGAATCCTTCAAAGGTCTCAATGGACCTCAATTGAACTATATATCACTCCTTCCTTTCCTATTGTGTATTTTTCCTGTATTTCTTATTCAATTGTCTGTGTCGTAATCATGGGTGTTGCTTTACCTTTTCCAGCGTCGAGGGCGATCTTCTCACTCCTCATCGCAGGCCTCATATTCTATGGCCTTTTTCACGAAATACCAACTTACAAAACACCAAAGATCAATTTCATTCCTAGCAGTTATGACTGGAGTAGACATAAGCTACAAAATCCATTGGAATTGAGTAGCATGGTCAAACCTCCTCGTGGTTCACCTGTCAATCTCCCCCGAATTCAACACGACTTTTCCAACCCCGAATTGAGAAAGCGAGAGCTTGCAACAGCTGATCAACGACGGAAAGAAATTAAGCAAGCTTTCCAAAAGACATGGAAATCTTATGAAAAGCATGCTTGGGGACGTGACGAATTGAAGCCGTTGAGCTTGGAAGGTAGTGATCCTTTTGGTGGGTGGGCCGCTACCATCTGCGACAACCTCGACACGCTATGGCTCATGGGTATGAAGCGAGAGTTTTACAAGGCCGTCGACTACGTTTCCCGCATGGACTGGGATCTTCCAACTAGCAACGGTTTCAATATCTTTGAAACTACTATCCGACATCTTGGCGGTTTACTTTCGGCGTACGAGCTCAGTGGTGAGAGCGTCTTGCTGGCCAAGGCAATTGAGCTGGGAGATTTACTGTATGCCACTTTTGACAACACAGAACACATGCCACCGCATACCATTCATTTCAGAGACCTCAAAGAAGGAAAAGGTCATCCTGAACCGCGACAGAGTACGGCTAGTTTGGGTAGTATGAGTATGGAGTTTACTCGTCTTTCGCAGCAGACCGGCAATCCTAAGTACTACGACGCAATTGACTTTATCACCAAGGCATTCGAGAGGACGCAAAACGAGACCGCGATCCCTGGACTTTGGCCCATTCAGATTAATGCGCAGGACGGATTCCGAGTTGACGATGATACGTTTGGCTTGGGCGCGAATGGCGATTCGCTTTATGAGTACCTCATTAAGGAGTATGTTCTTCTGCAGGGTCTTGAACCCAAGTATGAGAAGATGTATCTCAAGGCCGCTGATGCGGCGATTGAGCATTTGATGTTCCGACCGATGCTGCCCGAGAAGGAAGATGTGCTCATGCTGGGCGAGGCATCCATTGCTCCTCGAACGAAAGAGGTTCGATTGAGGACAGACGTGGAGCATCTCACTTGTTTCGCAGGAGGCATGTATGCCCTTGGTGGAAGAGCCCTTGGACGAGACGACCACGTTATCGTCGGCGAGAAACTAGCCCGAGGCTGCGCAAAAGCATACTCTGCCTATCCAACAGGTCTCATGCCGGAAATCGTCCACGTTGAGCGCTGCCCAACTCTAGAGTCTTGCGACTTCACCCCAAGCTCCAACAAAGAACCGCTCGGATTCCGCGCCAGAGACTCGTCCTATCTCCTCCGCCCCGAGACCATCGAGAGTATCTTTTATCTCTACCGCATCACCGGAAAGGAAGAGTTTCGCGATATTGCGTGGGATATGTGGCTTGCGGTTCGCGCTGCTGCTGAGACGGACGAGGCGTTCGCGGCGGTGATGGATGTCAATGCGAAGGAGAAGATTAAGCATAAAAATTCCATGGAGAGTTTTTGGATGGCTGAGACGTTGAAGTATTTTTATCTTATTTTTGCGGATGAGGAGGTTGTTAGTTTGGATGAGTGGGTGTTTAACACTGAGGCTCATCCATTGAGACGGATGGTGAACTGAGTGCATTAGATCAGATTGATAGACTGTGTAAATGAAAGAACAAACTTAGCAATCTTCAGGTGTCCTGCGTGAGATGTTGCTGGGCCGGACTTGGCAGCGGCCAGAGGAGTCGGCTGGCTAGGCGGGGAAGACCCCGTGTCCAACTCAACGAAGGGAGAGCGACAAAGCTTCGTAATAGCTCCCAGGTGACATGATCTAGCAGACAATAAGCGCCCGTTGTGATCTGGGTAGAGGCCTGCCTTTCCGTCTTTCTGTTTTGCGAATATGTGTATGTTAGTTGCGGTTGTTTGCAAATGCACACATCTTGTCAACAGACACCAGTTTGACCTCAAAATGTTTCATTTCAATCTATCGAACGCCCTGCACAGCCGATATGCACTCTCCAAGCATCGCCACCTCTTCAATCGTCCCTCCGGAGCATTAAGGATACTGGTCCAATCTCACCGTCCCCCTACTGAACGGCGAATCAAAGTAGCTTGCATCCGCCACCACCAAATCCACCCCATGTTATTCCAGTTTGGCTTGTTGTAGACAAGTCGTCCGTCTTGTTGAAAACATCGATGTGTTACATACGTCAGAGTTTAAGGATTTCGTTGGTAATTTTGTCTTTTCTCATCGTAGGGAATGTAATTGCCCGCTCAGCTGACCAGAACTCGACGTGACTCGGCTCTTGTAACCAGCGAAGCATGTTGACTGTGTTGACTTGGTCTATACTGTCAGTCTCTGTTCAGTTCAAATTGAATGTACTGACTGACCTGTGTTGTTAAATCCGCCTTGGGTCGGGTTGTGTTTTTGTGTTTGCATCGTGTGTCGCAGCATTGTCTGTAATTTGAGAGTAGCCTTGTTTTCTTTGGGGATATGATGTACTTTTCACGTCTCAACATGTTTCCTTTTTGCTTCTACCTGGTAGACGAGCAGAGCCATGTTTAAATGCTCTTGCTACCTGCTCAAACTACGTATGCTTTGCTCATGAGCAGCGGCTTTCTGTGCTCATGAGCAAATGTCTCGGTCCACGCCTTGCTCACGAGTAGTCTGGGGCAGCTCTCGTAGCGCCTTTGGGGAACAAGACAAGGTTGACAGGGTCGGCCCTGTCGATCATCCTCCTTAGGGTTAGCAACACAATATCCCGAGCAATCCATGGCCAATGGCGTTTTGACATGATAGCCCAAGCTGTGAGCAAGGTAGTTTAAGCCTCTTGCTCGGGAGCTCTCAATCCATCATCAGTGAGCAAGGGTTTGAGTTGCAGCAGTCAGATAATGAGCCTGGCTACCTGGGACGGCCTCAAACCGATCTCACATAAATGCACATATATTCGGCGAACCACAACAATATGCTGATATATTCGAGATGCCTTTCCTTCGGTAGTCAATAAGGCAGCACCTCGTGTTTTCGTGTTTGAAAATAACCCAAAATGAGATCCTTTTCAACCCCTCCGTTTGCTGATCAACCCACAGTCTATGGCGCCACATGTGCTAGCATCGAGACTTTGGTACAATTCGATGGACTCTTTGCCGGAATCATTGTCTTGGACGAAACGGAACCCACCATTAATCGTTCAATAATTGGCGGGAACGGCTTTCAAGCCACTCATCATAGAGGAGCTTCCGTGACCAACACAGTAGGTGGACAATCTTACCGCGGCCACGAAAACCCCTGGGATTCTATCCGCGTCATTCGCGATGGAATGGAGCCTCTTTGGGTCCGTTTTGTCAACGTCGCGGTCAATTTGAACAACGTCGCCATCAACAGCATTCTCGACGACTATCAAGACGCTAATGGACTCCGACACACAGGTGCCATCGCTCTACGAAACGTCTTTAGTGGGCCTGTTCCCAACGATCTATGCAAAATCTTTGCTATTTGCTGCTTCTCGCATGTTGTTTCTCGTCTCTTGTGTGCGAGAAACAGGCTAGCCCAAGGCGATGTCCTTGCTGGTATTCATGTATGGCTGTACACTCTAGAGAGAGCACACGAGCGGGAGGCTTTCAAGCTGCTTGTTCAACATCTTTGGCCCGAAGCTCAGCACCATCTACATCCCATGGACCCGGTACCCCCTTTCCAATCCGGAACCATAAACCCTTCTCTAATCAGCATCCAACCAACAGTGATGTCTCCGACCAAAACCCAGAACTTGGCCAATCCACAACAAGGCTTCGGCTTTTTCCCCGAATTTTGGAATGATTCCAGCCGTGATCTGGGACCATCATCACCTCATTGGCAAGATTTCAGTCCGGAGCTATCATATGCCTTCATGAACTCATGGGCATCGACTTCGTTATCTACTACGTACGATTCGCCGATACCGTCACAATATGATGCACAACATGGCCAGTCGCCCCCAGTTGCATCAGCCGATCCCAACGCGTCGAGACACCTCCAGCAAACCTCTGTATTCACAGCTGTCGTACAGTATGTCCAAGAGAACGGTGGCTTTTGGTACAATCTTGCTGGTCGCGGACTGGTGTCAAAGGACTTTAGGGACTGTCTTGCTTGGAGCCAAGAGAGGTTGTCGCGAAAGAGAGAGATACAAGGATCTTTCATTCTCCCGCTTTCGTCAGAGAAGGCGACGCGCAACTTGGTATCTCGCAGCATAGTCACTGTTACCGAAGCTTTTGTCGAACGAGGATTGCTGCAAGAGCGGGAGGAGATCGAATTTTACATGAAATGGGTTGGAACGGTGCGTGAGACTCAGAAATACAAAAGTCTTGCTTGGCTAACTACTCCTAGTTGTTGTTCACTGATCAAGCTTCGTCCCGTGAGTTCCGTGACTGGATCGATAGCTTTCGTCAAAGTTCTACCGTCGAGTACGTTGTGTATATTGATGTCCTTCTTAAATAGATTCGCTAATATCTGATAGGAAACCCTTTTCATGTTCACATTCAAATTGCGACTACAGAACTGACCGATCCGGCAATCTGAAGAGACACGTGGGGCTTCAGCATGAGAATGACGGGAAAGGCAAACGAAAGAACAGAAAGTCTCGAAGAAGTTAGAGTTACTGTTGTATACACAGACATGCGGATTGCCATACAATTGTTGGGCAGCGAGGAACAGTATAAAAGTCCGGTAAACTGAACGGATGATATGGATCTCGAGGGACTATATGTATAAATAACAAAATAAATTTGACAAACACAATCTGAAACTATTTGTACCCAATCTTGATACCATGATTGGCATGTTTCCGTACTCGTGTAGCCAGATTTGAATCAAGACATTGGCTCTTTACATTATCAACACATGGTATCTTAAACTCCCTTTCAAAAATGATGCGTTGCCCCGCCTCTGTATTCTTCAATTCCGTTCAAAATCCATGCCGCCTTTGCTGCATTTTTGACCTTGAGGTTTTTGCGTCGTGACTTGGTGTGTTTCGCCTTGGGTCTCGGTCTGGCGATGGCTCGTTCAGACGACCAGACATCGGCAACAACAGTGCTCGGTTCGTTCAACCATATTTGCAGCATCGCAGGTTCTAATCACTGTTATTGAAGGTTCTCAAGAGAGGACATTTGGCGATTTTACGTTGGCTGTTGTCTTCCGCTTCCAACTGTCTAAGTTGCTCTTCCGTTGGCATATTGACGTATCGAACAAACACTTGTAAATAATTCGAAGTAAAATTTAGAAATATCGATATTTTCTCAACTCAACTTAATCTACAGTCTGTCATATATATATATTTATTTATTGTTACCTTTACAGCTTCTCCTGACCAGAAATGCACATTCACTCGGAGCAGATCAGAGGTACGCGGTGTCAATCAAACTGACAAAACGCCCCAACAGATAAATATGGTGACTGTTTAGTTTCGCTCGTTCGTTTCTGATTGGTCATTTATTCTCCTGGGAGCAGGTTTTTGGGAGAATTGTTGGAGACCAAACTCCAGAGCCGGGCTCTTGGAGACAGCTCCCTTTGGAGACATGCTGGAGAACAGACTCCAGAGTCTAAGGTGCGTCATTCGCTCAGCTTCTATCCCGGAGCGATCAGGTGGTCAAGTTAGTAATATATGCTTGAATAATTGGCCAGACCTTTGTCGACCACCCATGATCGGGATACCATCCCGAGTTCTCGGAAGTCGCCTCACGCCGACGCAGGTCAAACACGCAGCTATCATCAACTCTGACCTGTCTAGAAGACTCGTGACCGGAGACGTTGGCCGACAAAGACCGCGATAACGGCTCTAGACTTCTAGCCTGGCGTCATAGAATTCTAGCTTAACATTCACGTGGATTTTTTGGGGATTCTGGCAGGCGGCGTGTTTTGTAAAGACAAGATGGAGGTACTCGAATTTCTAGCCTCATTAGTATCCACCTATCTGCATCTCCCTCCACCTCTCTCCACGATCCAGAGCTTGCTACCATCGTGGGTACAACACCACGATAGAGCGAACTCTAGACAAATTGTGGGCATATTTCAGCCTCTGGACAAGATGCCTGTGCCCACATACCAATGCCACCTACTGAATATTCCTCTCTTATTCTTTATCGCCCAGGCACTTACTTATGGCCATCACCCACCCTACTCTTGTTGGGACGTTGTCGAGAGCCGAGGGCTTTCTTGCTTGTCTCATCTGGATTAACTCGACACGAGCAATTGTTGGCGATGACTTACATGCGAATCCTACCTTTTTCCAGGATGCCGAACAAGCGGCAGTTCTCCAGAAAGTCTATTCTCAGCTGGAAAAAACCCGTTTACGGTTGGTAGATGCAACACACAGCATCACCCTTGCATGCCGGGAAGACACCCTCAATTCTTTTGAGAATCCCACATCCTTCTACGAGACTGCCGTTAGTGGCTTTCACAACACTCTCTTGGGCCTACCACCCTCTGCTTTGGGCGACGTTGTTGCGCTTTGTGTTATGTCGCATGCCATTTCATGCTGTTTATATAGTACCCACAACTTTGTCGAATTTGAGCCCTTCTCCAATTTTGGTCCGTGGAGAAATGCGATCAGCAATCAAGAGCATCGCCAACCATTTGATGATCTGATCAAGGCTGCCTGTCTAGAGCCTTATTTGACTGACCTGGCCA
Source organism: Fusarium sambucinum (assembly GCF_050947815.1). Lineage (NCBI taxonomy): Eukaryota > Fungi > Ascomycota > Sordariomycetes > Hypocreales > Nectriaceae > Fusarium > Fusarium sambucinum. The sequence goes on from NC_139292.1 coordinate 916,086, forward strand.
AAATGTACCCTGTACCCCAGTGCAGCAATGACATGTTTGATGGTGCACTCGAGCTGTCCTGGGATTCCGATCTGATTCCTCTCAATTCTTTCCTCGCCAGTGAAAATGAAGACGGCAGTCGCAATGTTAGCGAGAGCAGCCAAGCTCCAGATCTGCAGAGCTTACAGGGGTCGTCAATCGTCGCCAATTTGTTCCATTTTCTGGAACAATGCGGAGGCCCTCTGTTTAAGCTCTTCAGTCGTGGGGCGATGGGAAATATGTGGCATTGTATCGGCACCTCTGTTTCCAGTCCGGCTGCGTCTGGAGATGAACATGATCTTGAACGCTTGTACATGCAAATTCTACGAGACGATGCGTCTCTCAAGGACCCGATTATCCAAGGAATCTTGTCTGTTGTAGATAGATTCGTCGATCTTGGCTATTTGCAAAGCGCGGATGAAATGCGAGATTACCTCTTGCTACTCGGAAAGGTACATTGCGCCTCCGACTTTCTGATTCGCTGTCTTAGCCTGTGAAGGAACTAACAGTGCCTACCAGGGGCTATTGGTATCCGATCAAATCTACTTGGATTTTATTCAATGGGTGCCAGATTCTATGACCGAAGCTGCGAATCGTATCTCTCCACCGTGAGTCCTACCCTAAATCGACAACTATTGGTCGCGTATGCTAACAGTATATCAGAACCGGAGTAAGATGTATTAGATGCGGAAGATCTGTTAAATATGAGAAGAATTTGAAGCGACACATGGCTACAGGAAGCTGCCAAAAGTCGCCGGGACCCGCAACTCGACGGCAGTCACCTGTTTGACAAGGGCGCCAACCTGGAGTAAAGGAGTATAGAAGACAATGGATAGAGACTGCTAGAGTCATGGATAACGATATAGAGAATGGGATACAGAATGGGGTTCTAGAATGATCAGATAACAAGATGGTGGCGTTTAATTTTAATGTCAATATTTTCCTAAACACGTTCTCGACGAGTGCATTAGATCTAGGCTGACTGAGCTCTGTGAGACCTGACTGCGCAACAAGTGACGACTGTGCCACACAAACACGCGGCGATATTCGCAAACAACCCGAAAATGTCCGTTAGTGTTCTACTGTGGCTTAGACGTTGCGACGTTTGCCTCTGGCCGTCGTCATAAGAGGTAGCACGTCGCGGGACGGGTAGACTTTAATGGCCTGGCGGCCTCCTGCCCCAGTCCTAGCGTGGCAATCTACCCATAGCAATTAAGCTTGCTTTTGTTAACGAGTATGGGGTAAAGTGGTTTAAAATTAAGGTACAGAGTATGAGTCAGCACCCTAGACACTGGACAGCACCTGCCCACAGAGTCTGGAGTAAAAGTTGGCATTGGCGATCGACAAGACGCGGGTATCGGCAAGAACAAAACGTGAAAGAAGCTTGGCTGACATACGACTGACGATGCGTGTAGTCTGTGGCTGGCACGACGTGTTACTCGAAATAGCTGCACCAGCCTATCTTAGCCAGGAACGAAACTGGAACTGGAATGACAACCATCGGCTGAAACGATAAATGAGGAAATGGTGGATCTGGGTGATGACATACTAGAGGCGTAGGCTTTAAAACAGGTTTAGATCTACGCAGGGGAAGGAGATTATCGGTGTCTCATTGGCTAGAATCAACTAGAAACAGGGGCCGACAGGTGGAACATGACGCAGTTCAGCCGTGGCATTCATGCAGGGCCTGACTTAGTCCCAACCTTGCTGTCAATGGGAAGCCACAGCGGTCTAGCTTGAGCTTGGGCGTACGAGGAAATTACAGAAATCTATATCAAGGGGAGGAGCTGCTGTTTCTACTCTTCTTTTCATCATCACAACAAACAATCTCATCAAATTTTTACCTCAACAACAACTCAACACACTACCTTAAAAACCTTCAACCTTTATCAACCACTTCCAACCTTCAAGATGCTCTTCACCAAGGTCGTTATTCTCGCCGCCGCTGGCCTCGTCGCCTCAGAGGCCGCCCCCCAAGTTACCCAACCCGCCGTCCTCCGTCGTGACCTTGGCGACGACCTCAAGAACTGGGCCGAAACCAAGGCCGGAGAGAAGGTCACCAACGTCGAAGAGTGGGCCAAGACCAACGCCGACAAGGTCCAGCAGTGGGCTTCCGAAGAGGGTGGTGATGCCAAGAGCTGGGTCCAAGACAACTACAGTGACGCCGGCAACTGGGTTTCCACAAAGGCCGATGCCGCCAGCACCAAGATCGAGGCTGCCATTAGTGGTGCTTCCGCCAGCGCCTCTGCCGCTGCCAACGACGACGACAACGCTGCTGCTAGCCTCAGTGGCCAGTCTGGTGTTGTTGCCATGATGGCTGCTATTGGTGTTACCGCCTTTGGCTTCTTCCTCGCTTAAGCGATTTGTTCTGCTTTTTTCGACGCAAAGATACCACGCAGCATGTACATTTCTTTCAAGCAGGAGTTTGGGACCCTAGGGCATAGAGTGTACCACATAGAATGCGGACCTGGCTCGGAGGGATAATGACTAGGACATCAATGAACTCATTTAAACTATTGTAAATTTCTCGCCGTGACATGAATGTGAATGTTGGTCATGCTGATGTATGTTTGTTGTACATATGTTTCTATAATACAGTTGTGATACAAGATCTATCCAAGGCATCTACACGAGAGCTACTCCCTCCTCAACTGCAACCCATAAGGCTCAAGTTGCTCATCCGTCAATCGACTAGGCGATTTAACAAAAGGATCTTCTCCCTTCATCGTCTTGGGAAACGCAATCACATCCCTCACTGTCGCCGTATCCGTCAACAACGCCACAAGTCGATCAAAGCCCAACGCAAAACCGGCATGTGGCGGACATCCAGATTCCAGCGCCTCAAACAGATGTGCAAAGTCACCAATTCGTTTGTCTGTCATTTGTAGAACATCGCTCATGATGAACTTTTGTACTGATGCAATGTGGATACGTTCGCTGCCGCCGCCGACTTCCACACCGTTGAGAACGAGATCGTAGGCTGCGCTCTTGGCTTGGAGGGGGTCTGTGAAGAGAAGTTCGAGGTCGGTTTTTGAGAGAGGTGCTGTGAAAGGGTGGTGTGATGCTGCAATACCTGCCGCGCCTTCTTGGCCTGGTTCTCCTTTCTCGGTGGGCTTGAACATGGGGAAATCTGTTACCCAGACAAACTGCAGCGATCCCGGGTCACCGAGACGAGGCGTCTCCATTTGGCCTTCTTCGACGAGGAATTTCCACAGCGCAATTCGAACGTCGCCTATCTTTGTGGAACCGGAACAGTATTGACCCTTGGGCTTCTCTCGGGCTTGGAAGACGACCAAGTCACCTTGCTCGACGCCTTCGTCTCCCGCCACAAGATCGACAACGTCCTGGAACTCGAAGCCCAGCGACGAGAAACCCTGGAGAGGCGCTTTTCTGTCGCATACCAAAATCTGAGGCTTTCCGTCGGGGTTGTCGGCTAGTGAGCTGGGTAGGTTGTCCATAAACTTTGTAACCAGCTTTCGCGCTTCGTTGGGGTCTTCTGTGGAAATGGGGAACGTAAAGGCTTCTATTAGGGGGTCTTCCAGATGGGTGATCATGCTGACGAATTGCTTGTATGGTTCGAGGTCCGGGAGTGCGTGGATCTAGAGAGTTAGCCATAGTACTGGAAGGCTGTGTACAACATACCTTGTTCGGGATGCGCAAATCTGGCTTGTCGCTTCCATACGACGAAATGCAGTCCTGGAATTTAAGACTTGTGAATGTATGCGCAACAGGCTCATCTGCTGGACGTTCGCCTTGCGGAATCTCGGACAGCACAGGAATACGCTCTCCACGGATCTCTTGGTAGCTATGCGCCGGTCGCAGCGCCTCAAGTGCGGAGAGAATAATGTCATTTACATCCTGTCTCACCTTTGACGCACCAGCGAACGACCACTCCATATCAAGCTGTGTAAACTCGGGTTGACGATCCGCTCGACTATCCTCATCACGGAAACATCGCGCCCATTGCATGTATCTTGAGATACCACTAGCCATGAGTGTCTGCTTATACTGCTGAGGACTCTGGTTCAGCGCATACGCCTTGCCGCGCTGACGAGTTGGCACCAGAAATTCCCTTGCACCTTCAGGCGTCGATTTGAACAGCGTTGGTGTTTCGATATCCGTGAATCCCTTCTCTTGCAAGCCCTTTGTCAACTCTCCCTTTAGCCATGACCTAAACTTGAGTCTCTCTTGTAGCTCTTGGTGGAATCGGATTTGGTAGTGGCGCTTCTTGGGAGGAAATTGGACTTCGGGTGTGACGATAAGGTTCTGGGGGACGGTATTTAAAGCTCGAATGTCTTTCAGGTAGACTGTCGTTTTGGATGCATTATCGGCTGGATCGGCCTGACCACTGACGCTGATGACAACAGGACTATATGGAGGAATCTGTGTAAAGAGGGCGTGCGCATTGGCGTCTTTCTTTGCGTCGGAGCATATTTGGATGGTTTCGCCTGAAGGTGTAGTAAGGTCTGCGAATGCGAGTTGTCTGTGGATCGTTCTTCGCTTGCTTAAGAAGCCGACGCATTTGTCACTGTTTTCGAGATCGAGAGGGATATCGGAGTTGCTGTCTGCGTGTGTCAATGAGGGATCAACAGCGATAAAGAGGAACGTACACTTATCCCAGGCGCTGAGAATGTCGCTACGTGCTGGAGCTGTAGCGATCGAGCTTTGGGTAAAGCTCCGGGGGCATTGTCGCGTGCGCAGGAAAGCCAAAGGCCTTGTACATACTCCATAGCGCAATGAAGCGCGACAGCGGGCGAGAGGGAGCACCATTGCAGCGAGTGTAGAGCTATGTCTGAGTCAATTGAGGCATTGAAGTAGGTGGGCCGATTGTTTGACAATTTCAAGAGTCTCGGTGAGCTTCGGTGAGGGAGGGGTACCCCACCAACCTACAGTACTAACCTAGGCCGGCATCAGGGAACCAGAAAAGTTGGCCGCCAGGAGCATAAGGGACTAAATTCGTAGGCCACTTTATGCTACTTAGACTACACTTCTTAGCCTATTTATTTTTGTCGCCTAAAGCTTAGAGGTCAATTCTTCTGCTACATGCCGGCTTACAATCGACCTCCTGTGAGTTTAAGACCTAGCTACCTCTTCTAAAACTTCAACAATCTGCAGTATTTTTTATAAAAGAGGCTTGTTAAAGCAGACAGAAAGTCAATTGCCCATTAGAAATAGATGTTTAAGCATTTGCTGAAATAACTTGGATATTAGTTAAAAACTCCCACTTACAGGGCCCATTGTTCATATTTACCTACAGTTGCACCGGTTGCTGCCTATCTATCGCTCCCTTGCAGTTGAAACACGATTACAATGCAACGCCTCCGGGCCATAGTCGCTTTATGATAATATTAGAACAAAGGTAGCAGCAGCAGGCATTTCTCAGAGTTTCTTCTCGTTTTGCCAGTTGCTTTGTGGCATGCACCTCGCAGGCCTTGGCGAAAGCATCCTGAATAAGACGGTCACGCCGTTTTTTAATCGGATTTTCATGGGCTTCCAGCTCAATGCCGTGTGTCTTGAGCAGATGATTCCGAAAGGTCGTTGAAACGATCGTGGAGTAAGTCGGACTTACACAATGCATGCAGTAGTCCCTGCATATCGATCACTGTAGTAGACGACTGGCCCAATGATGGAGCAACATATATTATGCTTGATTGTCTGGGTATAATTGGCTTGGATACTCCTGCGAGCACGAGCCGACAGGTCTGTCGTCAGGATGTGAGATGGACCCCAAGACGATTCTAAACGCAAAAGTCACTTATGGATACTTGTAGTCACTGAATCTGCATTCACAGTGCCCACGACTGATTCTGATCCCTGGAATAGACCAGACGAGGAAAACGATGACAAGGGAAAAGGCAGAGTGCCCAAGATTGGCATCGCACTCGTGGCTGTGTTCGCCGGCGGCGGACTTATCATCGCCGCTATCGTATTGGGAAACCACATCGGAAGATAGAAGCGGAGTCGAGCGAACCAGGTAGCCAGTCAAGGGGTTTCAATGGTTCCGGAGAAAGACTTGAGTCTTTATCTAGGCCGACTGTGGCTGTCTCGAGGGCGCGTAAGGCGAAAAAAGCCGGGAGGAGGCAGGAAAATCTAACAATGCAGCCCTCTGGAACCAACATGCCTCCTGCCGAGATGGAAGCTACATCGAAGAATAGCCCTGCCGAGATAGAAGTTAAGTCTCAGAACAGTCTTGCCGAGATGGAAGCTAGGACTGAAGGAAATCTTCAAGCAGAACTTGGAACTGGAAAAGATGCCAGGGTTGGGAACGAACGCAGTGCCATATGAATTAGACACAACCAACACCAGCCGACGCGAAGACTAAACAGAACAGGAATGTAGAGCCCTTTTGTGAAGTAGTTAAGAACAAAGAAATGGGTAGTGCGGATAGCCACGCCGGCCACAGACGCGTGTTTGTTAGTTTTCTAAGCGTTAAACACAGATATCATGGCCTAAAAAGTGTCTACTGAGTTGACTTGGATTAGTGATATTTTTCTGTCAACCTTGACCACCTTCTCTAAATTGTCTGGAAGTATATTGATCGGCTGTTCGGTGTAAGGTCACATGTTTCTCGATTTCTCTACTGCAGGTTGTCTTACACAACCAATGACTCACTGGATTGAATACGCATTGGCTTGTCATAACGGCTATAGTCCACATGCGATTGACTAAGTTGTCAGCCACGAGACAGTGAATATCTCCAATAGGAGTGGCGCCTTAGTGTTATTGGATATACCTAGACTCTCGCGAGGCATTTTGTTGCTTGCTGTTGTGAGATCAGCCCCCTTCTCTAGCAGTATCTTGACGACCTCAGCATGTCCACTATCTGAAGCCGAGTTTAGTCTCAGAATGGTCCTTAAAGACTAAATGAGAGGTAGATAACGAGTAGGTAGGAATAGACCCAGTGGAAAATAAGGGCAACTTTGATTGCTAGGTGTTTTACCAATTGATTGTGTGAAAAAGCTGCCTGTCCAGAAATATGACAAAATCACTCCACCACTTTTTCTGACTTATTCGTGCAGTACTGCACACTCCTGATTCTTCAAATGATCATAATCCTCATAGAACCCTTTCCACATAACTCGATCAGCGCACTTAGGCCGGTCTTCCCTGCTAGGTTCGTTCTCCGGACAGTCAGGAAGCGCATCGTCCCACTGCTTCTCGGTGCGATGTTTCCAGGGCTTTGGCAGCGGCCAGTCGCTAAAGTGCACGAGAAACGCCCGCGACACCTCAGCCATGGCATTCCAATCCTCGTCTACATCGGGAGCCAGGTACTTGGAGTGATCCTTGGCACGGAATTCGCCCGTCAGCAGCGCAAGGCGCCGGTGCGGGAGAATCATGGCCGAGTCGCGGAACATATGGTTGACAACCTCCATGTCAAAGTCGCCGGATTGAAGCGCCTCATTGATAATCTTGTCGTAGCGGGCCTTGCTGGGTTCAAGGAGCATTACATGGGAGCCAAGGATCTGCTTGGCAATATCGGTGTCTTTTTCATTAAGCCAGTACGCTCGCGGCACCGCGACAGGGGCCAGAGGGCTGAGAAAGTAGTGGTCCATGCTGTTCAAGACCAGAGAGTCCGAGTCGAAGGCGAGAACGCGAGACCATTCTGTGAGGGAGAAAGACTGGAACTTTGTGAGGCTATCTCGCCAAGTTGCGTCGCCCTTGGCCGTCGATATTACGTCCATGGGCCGCAGATGGATATGAGGGTGCTTGCTGCGAATATTTCCAATGGCCTTTGCTTCTTTGGATGTAGAAGTCTACACTGGGTTTTAGCAAAAATCATCAAAGGTGGCGGCGGGTAATACCTCTTCAGCCCAAGCTTTGGGGAAGATCAATACGAGATCATGTTTAGCTCCGTACGAGCGAAGAAGGGAAAAATTAATGACCTAAAGCCTCAGTAAGCTCAGCCTTCGATAGGCCTGTTTTGTGACAACTCTTACCGCATTGCATAGATAGTCCAGGCTCGTGGCATATTGCGCATAAGCGAATCTTGGCTCAAGCTGTTCGGTTGTCCACGACGGTTTCTGCTGTAGTAATGGGAACCATGTTCTGGGTCCCGGATCTGAGGACGGCAGGTTTGGAGGGTCTAGATGACGCGAGGGGATCAAGGACAAGATGCACACGACCAGGAGAGCGCTGGTGATAACGCATGCAAGCGCGATTCGCAGCAGTCTTGGAGTCAGATTGAGCCGCATTATGAGATTGGAGAATTTGTTGTTGGATTGAGAAGCTGAAGACCGATTTGAAGTGAAATTAGGAGAAGCAGGTGCTATTTTTAATTGCCTCACGTACCTCTCGTACTCCATTACCCGACTCCACAATACTACGGCGTAGCTGCCAATCTCGGAATGCCTTTAGCGCAACCGAACTTACGGAGGAATAAGCCATTGTCGAGCCGGGTCAAGATACGATACAATCTCTACTATGCATAGTAAACCAAGTTACTACAATATCTCTTTTTGAAATAATGCATGCTGGATGCTTGCCTGCAATGAGGCCGAAAACTACTTTAACAAGTGTAGTTGATAAGAGGTTCGGAATGTTATTGTTCAGGACCTGTATCAGGCTCCGGGGTTGTGGAGGCTTCGGCTCAAATATCCGTGGATTAATAACAAGCCAGGAATCGTTCGGTCCGAGGTGACGAACCAAGACAAGATATCATGTCACATTACTGGCGTGCATTAAAAAGACATCACAATTTCGAGTTTCAGCCTCTAGTGAGCTTCGTTCTCGTTACAGTAACTTTGACCTTATAAAACTCACGAGCCATGATAGCTATTTAAGCTACCCGTTTTCATGCATACCTACCTTCGGGACTGACGGTGTCTTAACAGCTACCTACATGTATCATGTGAATTGGATCTGCTTTGATAGGTTTGAACCAATCACGGCGTCACCGACAGGTCCATCCAGCACAGGCCACAAGGATCTATTTCCTTAGTTCATTCTATATCTTTAACACTGATGCTGGTCAATGCAGTATAAATATACAGATTATAGCAGTTAGTTTTCTCTAGCAGGCAATTAAATATTAGCTTTTTTAAGCCTTTATAATATTATAAATTTATTAATAATTATATTAGACTTAGTGCTTAAATCTAGGATTATTAAGGTCTTTAATCTCTTTTAATTATAAATTTAATATAAGGTTTAAAATATATTTTTAACCCTTAAAGTAAGTTTTAAGAATATTAATAAAATTACTTTAATATTTTTCTTTCTTTTTCCTTAATATAATATATTTAATAAGCAAGTAGATTAAATAAGTAAGTAAGTTAAATATTTTAACTTTCTTTATTATTTAAATAATATAATTAAGGCACTATTATAGTTTCTTTAAATTACAGGTAAATATAGTTAAGGAAAAGGCAAGGCAGCATTTTAGTTAAGTCCCTGAGACCTTATTTATTATAGAATATACTATCTCTTCTCCGAGTTTATCTGATACTTATTTGATCTGTTCAACCAAAGCCTCGAAATCAATCAAGTCCCAAACCTCTGCAAACTTGCCATCAACAACATGATAAAGAGTAAACTCTGTAGTTTCCACCCTGCGTCCAGTAGGTTTATATCCTCGAAATTCCCCCTTATTCGTTCCAGTGATTCTGAAATGCAGCGAAAGATAGTCACCTTCAATGACTAGACGTCGCAGTTCCCAGTTCCAGTCAGGAAACGCCACCACTAGAGGTCTGAATTGAGCAACAACATCGTCTGGGTCTAGAGGCTTGTCCATGACGTTGAGAGGGGACTTGTAGAAAGTCTTCATGCCTTCAAAGTCGTGTGCGTTGCAGCATTCGAGGTATTTTTGGTATAGAGATCGGTACTCTTCTGCTTTAGTGGTTGACTCTGACATTGTTGGGTGGAGATGTTGAGGCTTTGTTGTTCGTGATGGATGATGAGTGGTATTGGGCATACCACGGAGAGAAAAGCACGAGATGTACCGTTATTTATGCTTTGACTGGGTGCCATGTGATAACTATCTAAATGCAGATTACTCTCCACTTACACCTTGGCCAAGAACCACCTGCGCTGATAGATGATTAGATAAAGCTTACTGCACTGCTTACATCGGTTTGTCATCGGCTGAGTTGCAATGATAGGATAAACGTAGCATGTAAATATGATAGAAATCAGAAAGGAATGATCTAAGAGCATGGCGTTTCATAACCGGCGAAATGAATACAAATTTTCCTAGATGGATGTATTCCAGCGTTCGAGTACTGCGCTGCTAAGTATTTTGTATAATAAGTTCAGTCAATTTAAGAAATATCATTTGCCCTACTGATTTCATCAATTATTCGGTAGCTAATCTCAGAATGCCTTGGAATTAGGTCATACTGGTGCTATACTCTGGCTACAAAACATTAATAGGCGTATTCCATCCATGTTTTTGAGCGTCATCCGTTCTCCAAGCCAAGATTGGTAGCTCGGGTGGCCTTTTGTTGCCTTCATCACTTGTTCTCCACAAGAGCTGCGCTTGTTCACACCACTGGAAATGTTTCAAAAAGCCATCTCGAGAGTACACTTTATCTCGAGCATTGTGCAGCCATTCTTCGAAGTCGAGATTGCGTCTTTCAATAGAAAGCTGACACCCAGCACACGACACTCCATGTTCGATATCGCCAGTTGCTTTATCGTAATATGGAAGCGCACACGACCCCATGAAATTATGTTTCTTTATTCGTTCAAAATGGGTTTGACATCGTACAGGTAATGGTTGCCTGCAGATTAAACTGGCCTGGTGAATGGAGATGATAGAAACGCGGGATTTGAGCACTTTGTCAATCAGCGTATATTTTCCTGGTAAGGTCTTGAACGAATTTATTTGGGCCAATTCAGCTTTGGTGATGCGGAACTGTTTCTTGACGGAGGCAAGAGTTTGTACTCGGATCTCTGGAGCTTCCCTGAGGCAATCGAAGCAGCATCGTTTCCAGGTCAAGAGAGACATAAATCCGCCAAATTCGCCGCAAAGACTGCAGGCCTTGGTGCAGAGAGCGTCGTAAAAGTCGGTTAGAGAAACACCGAGGGCAAGTCGTGTTCGTAGCAAAGCACAGAAAAGGTTTAGTCCATAGGAGACTATCACCTGGTACTTCTTCAGTGAGTCTACCGTCTGTCTCGATCTCAGATTCGTTTGCCGAAGCTTGAGAAGAGAGTATAGATCAAGACGGAATATGATGTCGTGCAAGAGCTCGGCCGGTAGTCGGTCGAGTGAACCGAGTCCCGCATTCGAGATCCGTTGGAAGGGAGTTGCTATAAATGGACGAACACCATCATGTACTTTGGGTGCGAACCAGATGACGGAGGAGAAGAAGGGCCTGCGGTGGTAGGCAGCGGTTCGTATGATGGCATCGGCTTGTTCTTCGTTGAATTCATATTCTGTGGCGGAAAAATGTCCGCGAGGGATGGGGGAAGCCATCAGTGTCGTGATCGGTGCCAGTGGACGATGTTAGTGGGGTAGTGACGATCTGAATGTGGCGTTGTCGAGGTTGAGAATTAACGGGCGTTTATTCGACGCGCCTGTCACGTGGAAGAAACGCGGTTGGAGTGCTTCCAGGCAGCGCTGCGTTTAGTTTGTTTCTTCAGTTCGGTCGTGCTTTGGATGTAATTTGGTAGTATCCGTAGAAGAAACGTAAGAAAGGTTGACTTCAGAAAGGTACTCACCGGACAAACAAATAGGGCGATATTGGACAAACGAGTCTTGGGCTTATGATATTGAGCGAGTTTGTCTTGGTAGGTTGGTCGGTGACGAGTAGATGTCTTGGATGATTGATCGAGGTTGCAAGAGGAAAAAGTTACTGCTGTCTTCAGCGTGACAGAAGCTTCCTTTATAATCTCTATTATAGAGTCCAGGCCGTATAAGTCACGCCTTAGAAGAAACCTTGTCTTGAGAACCTTAGATTTGAATATCGTTAAAATTTGATCTGCGTGGACAGATTAACCTTTGTTAAAAACCTAGAGGAAATTGAGGAATCTGGGTATAACCTAAAGATAATCACAAACACACAGGACGTTCGTCTTCAAATACAGACATACGCTTACACGCTGCGAAAAGGAAACGTGTGGCAAGACATATTTGTATGATCGAGTTTGACGCCATCGCAGCATTATTGAAGCACTTGAATTGGTAAAAAAGAATGGAAGCTTGCGAGCTTGTGGTGGCATACAAGACATCTTGGATCAACTTGCAACGACCAAGAATGCCCGAGTTAGCTTCCGTTGAACAATTCAACAAGAAGGTTACCAGCAAAGCCAGAAGCAAGGTCAACAACAAGAAGCCCATATTAGAGGCTAAGACAGGGTCCAGTCTGATTCCGATGTGAGATTTGTTTATCTATATGTTACCGAGAAGAACAAGATGCAAGACCTTCCTATTCAAGAACTTCGCCTAGTCATACTAACGTGGATCTTTCTTGGCATCAAGACGATGCTACAAAGCAATGCAGCCTATTGCGTGATTACAGCGATCTTTTCCTGACAAAGTAGGTTATCAAGTCAAACTCCATATTTCATGCAACATACTTGTTACTTCCCTCGATCATTATTTCCATGTTTATCTTTCGGAGATAATAATGGTCTCCGGCAAAGGCGGGGTCAATCGAATCTGCAACTTATAAACCATCAACCACGTTCAAAATGGAAGAGCCTCAGAAACCACAAAAGTCTAAGATGAGTGAAGTAGCACATTCTAATGTTATCGTCATCGGCGGAGGCATAGTCGGAGCCTCCATCGCCTGGCACTTGTCATCCGAAACCAATGTCACCGTCATAGCTGAAGATATTGGTGGCGTGGCAACACCCAACTCATTCGCCTGGCTCAACGCCGCATCGACAGACAAAAAGTTCTATTATGACTTTCGTCTTCGTTCTATGAAGCGCTGGAGGGAAATCGAGCAATCCCTGGACTCGCTTCCGATTCAGTGGGAAGGCACAACCACATGGGATAAATCACCCGAGGAACTCGAAGCTGAAAAAGTTAACGCTTCAGCTTGGGGTTACGATGTTATTCGTGTAGAAAAGACGGAGATCTCTGAGATTGAACCTCATATCGAAGAGACTATTCTGCCGGAATGGGGTCTTGCGTATGCACAGGAGGGAGCTCTTGAAGCAGAGATAGCGGCTCGTCAGATGATTTCTCAAGTCGAAGAAAGAGGAGGAACAGTCATTGAAACAAAAGCAAAGGGTTTCACCAAGACTGATGGTCGTGTCAGCGGTGTTGTGTTGACTTCTGGAGAGACTCTTGCTGCTGACCATATCGTCGTGGCTGCTGGTCTGGGAAGCGTTGCATTGCTCGCAACAGAAAACATTAAACTGCCTCTCGACAGCTCCGAAGGTCTTTTGGTAAACACAAAGCCAACATCTAAAAGACTCATCAACGGCGTTATAAATGCTCCAGAACTTCACGTCCGTCAAACAGTCGAAGGCGCTCTTCGTTTCGGGACCAGCTACGCGGGTGGCGATTTGGGCGACGACGCGGAAAAGCAAGCCCGTGAGCTTTTTGCCAGACTTCAAAAGTCAGTTGTCGGCGGAGATGAACTTGAGTACAGTCACTATACCATCGGACACCGAGTTCTGCCGGAAGATGGTTTGCCTATTCTTGGAGAGACTGGGTTGGAGGGGTTGAGCGTTGCTGCTATGCACTCCGGGGTTACGAATGGTGCTCTTGTTGGTGAGCTTTTGAGTAAGCTGATTTTGACGGGAGAGAAGGATCCGATTTTAGACAACTTTGGACTTGATCGATTTCAGTGAAGGTGATATTTGTGTAGCCTGTGCAAGAATTTATGTATAGTTGACTTTCAAATCGAAGAGAAGGCAAATTTAAGAGCATCACTCAACTACCACCAAGCTGGCATCGTCAGCATAAAAGCTCAAATGCTCACATACCCCCTAACTAGAAGATCCATCATAGCAGAAGAGTTAGCCTCCCAAGTCGTTTTTATGGTACAGAAGTAGTCCGAGGTCCATGATCTAAGTAGCATACTAGGTAGCCTGGCTCACTGATTTCGTCCGAGGCAAACTTATTCGGGTCGGCTTGCCGTTTATCCGCCCGGTTCCCGGCATGACTTTCCCAACCATCACAAACCAGGTCAAGATCATGCTCAAGACCATGGCAATCTTTCCGCATATCCCAGGACTCAGCATCAACATTGGAGCCGGCAGAAAGGATGAAGAATTACATCCTCCCGGGTTAACCCTCTGCAGCGACACTGGCACCAAAAAACACCAAAAGTACACCATTTGTCGAGTACAACTTCCCTGAGTTGATCAAGGTGCTAATATAAGCTGAAGAAGCTCCAGAAGTGATTTCGCGTCGTCGACGGCGAGCCGGCAAAAGCGTTCACGCGACTAAAATCGGCCTTGATGGTTCTTGATACATACCTTGCCGCTTGGGACAGCTGAAGTCAACGGACCACTTCTTCGCCGCTGACTACGATGGCGAGTTCAAGGCATGTTCATTACGTGCGATATCATGACGAAAACCCCTAATGGTGACATAGGAGGCCATGACTGGCGAGGCGACCTTTCCGACGATGATGCCGTTGCCGTCAAAATGATGATTCGATACTTGTACACCGGATCCGAGTACCTCCAGAGATACCTATACCCAAGAAGAATGATTCGATCAAAAGACCGAGCTGGTGTCCGATTCAGCGAAAAGACACGTGAACTACGCTAGTTCAAACATTTCTTCAACTTCAACTTTCGATTCATCGCCAACCTCTGCTTGCACTCAATCCAGAGGCCAAGGTTCCGGTAGCGAGTCAAGGGAGGAAGCTGGCAATTAGAGATCGATCACGTTGTCAACGACGAGCTGATTGAAGAATTTATCCCACCACATGATCAACTCTGATGACCCTTGAGACATCTTGCCGCTTGGGATGGCGCGATTTAAACTCTTCCAACCCTCTAACAATACCGCCGTGTGCTTAAAAGACCTCAGCCATCGCTGATCAGGAGCCTGTTGACGTTCTCGCCATTCACAAAGACCAGCAGCAGGAGTAACGACAAAGAGAAAAACAACACAGCCACATCAGTATCCCTTCGGAGTTTATTGCACAACTGTTTGGATGAGATGAATTATAGTATTTATTGATTAGCTAGAAAATATTAACGTCTTGCGTTGAGTCGGTCATCAGGCTACCAGAAAAACTATGCTAGAAATAAAAATGACGAAAAACAGGTCAGTTTATGCTACTCATAGTTCTTAGGCTGTTTAGTTTTGTATAAACTTAGAGGCCAACCCTCCTACTACCATCTAGGTCTTCAACTGTTTGAATCAAGTTCTTTCCGCCTGTGATCAGCGCCAACGACTCTGGCATCCCTGGCATGCCATCCTGGACAGCCACAATGTCCGTCGGTGGATGGTTCAGACGAGACCAACCCTGCGCGAACCCCAAATAGCGGACTTCGATTTCATCCCCGCATTCGTGTTTCTCGACCTGTCGAAAGTAGTTTTCTCACTCCTCTCCGTCAAAGCTGAACATCGTCAAAGGCAGACGTTCGCTGATACTATCAAACATAGTATTCCATCTCAGCGTATGAACATACCAACCAGGTACAAGTGCGCTAAGACCTTGTGTATGTGACACAGGAGTCGACGCCTACTGACATCGTAGGTGCTGCCTCTTACTCTCTTCCAGTCCTGAAGGTTGACGCACCAGAACGAAAACTCGGGCTGTAGAACAAGACCGTGGGTGGCGGTGGCGTAGATGGAGGTTCAGGCTGGGAAGAGTTGTTATCTCCAGTATCCAGTCGAATTAACCTTGGTATATAATGGTAAGACATTTAACTGGGTGCCCGGGTGGAGTAAGAGGTCCCGAGAGAAGGGCGTCTCCTGCGGCGGCTCTGTGTTGGCTTGAATCTTCTGGATCTGATCCCTTGCGAATTTGCAAAGCTCTTGTGTAAGACTCTTCTTTGATATCCTCTGCTTTTGCACGATCAAAGCACGAAATATCTTGGGTGGTTACTTCAAACAGGACTTCCTTGGTCTCCGAGTCATCGAGAAAAGTTGGAAGACGCTCATGTCCTGCAGCGGCTTGCCTGTGGTGGCTTGCCTTGGCCGGCTATAGATGATTAGTTGCTATATCACTAAGTTCACCAGTGCAAGCCCAATTGACAAACTCTGAGAGTATGAAATCAATATAAATCCATCCGTTACGTACCTTTTATATATAATATACAACAACTCTCGTTGAGCTCCTGTTGGCGTCAGTAAGCAGAAGTTGCTTAAAAAGAATTAAAACTTACGCTTCATCTGTGGCTCTTCGAGAGGTATATCGCCAAACTTGTGATAGACTCCATAGACTTCAAGCAAATGTTCAGAGCCGCGTTCGTAGCAAGGCTCAGAAAGGTTCAGTCTGTTCGAGACTATCACCTGGTACTTCTAACGTCTATCTCTGAGTGTGTCTGTCGACACTCGAGTAGAGATATATATTGGGGGTGGCATAGTCGAGGAGATCGGTTGATAGTTGATCAAGTGAGCCGAGTCCGATATACGAAGTCCGCGGGAAAGGTGTTTCTAGTGACCCACTAACATCGACGGTTCGTGAGATGCGAAAAGATAACAGAAAGAGCAAACGCTTGAGGTACGGGGGAAGCCACCAGCGTGATGATCGGTACGTGTCCGAAAGAGGTGCAGGATCGAAGTACCTGAGAACGATTAGCCGCTGAAGAACAAGACACAAAGTCAGCGCTTAGATCACCTCCTCGACCGTTGATATAATATAATATATAACAGGCCAACGTTTCTACCACCCACTCGGGGCTGGTAAAGGTTGATGATGGTGATAATCTCAATGAGGCGTTGGGGATTTTATAAGACTGATGCCGGATGATTAGGTAAGATAGTCGTCCGTGTCAGAATGTGGTTTCAACCAATTAGACGGCTGTGACTTTGCATTCACAGGCTTCCAGGCTCTACAAGCACTAAAACGATGTTTTCAGTAAATATCTGTACCAATCAACATGGAATCAAGACAGGTGAATTTTTATATGCTGATCCCAAACAGGTGGAAACACAATAAGAAACCCAGGTCATTACAATCACTGTTGATTCCATTCCAGGCCATTTGCCGTTTTCATTTCAATCGATTTGGATGTTGTTGCAATCTACTCGTTGATGTTTTGGTAATCGATCTGCTGATTCCATTATAATCTATTTGCTGATTTCATCACAATCTACTTGCTCATGTTTTAGACATCTTGGTCAATCAATGATATGTAGTTGATTTGGCGTAGGCAAATAAAGTTGTGCATCCACCATTCATCTTCCAAACTCAGTGACAAAGTTAGAGTTTAATTAAACCAAGACGCGGTGAGACGTTGGCTTTTGCCAAGACAACCCATCGACATTCCTTGTGGTAACGCGGGGAAGCTAATGTTTGTCTGGCAGGTCGACATGCATGGAAACAATAAACGGAACGACTCCAGGTATGTTCCGATTCTTGGAATCAGGCATTTACAACCAGCCATACACATCTCACGAGAGACTTTGATTCAGATCTTGACTGGACTTGTTCCCAGTCTGTTCGATTCGCCTCACAAGGCTGGGTTACAGTACATATTGCCGCAGTGAACTAGTAGATCATTTCTTCAAATTGAAGTAGTTGCAGATGGCAAAGTCAATGTAACACTCGATCGACCAGTCTGTTGTTCTTTAGTAGGACAAGATGGTCGGTCGTGGAGCCAAGCCACAGACGGAACCAAGTACAGATTGGGCTACTAACGGATATAACGTTTTGGGTGGCACAACTCAATTGAACAGGTTCTTATCTATGGTCTGGGGGATACAAGACTAGCTTTTCGTTTCTACCCCAGACAAAACAAAAGAACCGGTGAGAAGATATGTATGGGTCCGACTAGTCAGTATCTAGATAAACGATTTATCGGTGGCAAGGCAGCGGGAACGAATAAGCTTGAATGATGCTTATTATTACACTTATAAGCTAATCAATCGCGTGCTATCAAAAAGACCCGCCAAGTCTATTGACCTGCCCGTTATCAACATAGTTCAGAGCGAGTCAAAAGTTCCCTGGTGAGGTGTGATTTGAGTCGGCGCTAGTTCCTGTAAGAGGCAGTTCCTGCGGGGGACAAGACCGGACGCCAAGATTCGATCGCCATATTAATCCCTGGAACTTCCTTTTTGGGGGGAGCGCCGTAATCGGAGTTTGGGGAATGATTGGTGCATTCGTTATTGTGCTATGCAGAAGTGCCGTGCAGTCATTTATCCTATCACCAAGAAGCACAGCCTGCTTGGTCTTGCCTGCCTCGACTCTCTACCTGCTTTGCCTCCTACCTGCCCAGACCTTGGTATGCAATTGCCAACAGAGACACAATGATCGACCTATAAATATCAATCCACTTCCACCGTCAACTTTCCCTCCTCACCTCTCTTCATCCCTCTCACTCTCGTTCGTCAACATGAAGTACTCTACCGTCCTCGCCTTGGCTGGCCTCGCCGCCGCTTCCACCAAGAAGCCGCTCGTCAACGAGCTCAAGCTCCAAAAGGACATCACCCTCAAGGGTCTCATGGCCGGCGCTCAGAAGCTTCAGGACATTGCGGAGGCCAACGACGACACCCGTGTCTTTGGAGGCAAGGGTCACAACGCCACCGTCGACTACCTCTACAACACCCTCAAGTCCCTCAACTACTACAATGTCAAGAAGCAGCCCTTCACTGAGCTGTACTCTGCCGGTACCGCCTCCCTCAAGGCCGACGGCGATGACATTGCCGCCGCCATCATGACTTACACCCCCGCTGGTGAGGCTTCTGGTGCTCTCGTTGTTGCCTCCAACCTCGGATGTGCGGCCAGCGATTTCCCCGCCGAGTCCACTGGCAAGGTTGTCCTTGTTAAGCGAGGAGAGTGTGCTTTCTCTGCCAAGTCTAGCAACGGAAAGGCTGCTGGCGCTGCTGCCGTCATCGTCTACAACAACGTTCCTGGTGAGCTGACCGGTACTCTTGGCGAGCCTTTCGGCAACTTTGCTCCCATTGTCGGCATCAGCCTCGAGGATGGTGAGGCTATCCTTGCCAAGACCAAGGCTGGCGAGGTCAACGTTGACCTCAATGTCGACGCTACTGTCGAGAACCGTGTCACCTTTAACGTCATTGCCGAGACCAAGGAGGGTGACCACGACAACGTTCTCGTCGTTGGAGGACACTCCGACTCTGTCGCTGCTGGTCCCGGTATCAAGTAAGTTACACGCTTTGAAATTTGAATCTTTACTAACAATTCCCAGCGACGATGGTTCTGGTATCATTGGTATCCTCAACGTTGCCAAGGCTCTTACCAAGTACCGAGTCAAGAACGCCGTTCGCTTCGGTTTCTGGAGTGCTGAGGAGTTTGGTCTTCTCGGATCTTACGCCTACATGAAGAGCATCAATAGCTCCGACACCGAGATCGCCAAGATCCGTGCCTACCTCAACTTCGACATGATTGCCAGCCCCAACTACATCTACGGTATCTACGACGGTGATGGTGATGCTTTCAACCTGACTGGCCCTGCTGGTTCCGACGCCATCGAGAAGGACTTTGAGAAGTTCTTCAAGACCAAGCGTCTCGCTTCGGTTCCTTCGGAGTTTAGTGGTCGCTCCGATTACGCCGCTTTCATCGAGAACGGTATTCCCTCCGGTGGTCTCTTTACCGGTGCTGAGCAGCTCAAGACTGAGGAGGAGGCCAAGAAGTTTGGTGGCCAGGCTGGTGTTGCATATGATATCAACTACCACAAGGCTGGCGACACCATCGACAACCTGAACAAGGAGGCTTTCCTCGTCAACACCCAGGCCATTGCCAACTCTGTTGCCAAGTACGCCAAGAGCTTCAAGGGTATTCCCCAGGTGAACCACCTCACCCGACGAAGGGACGCCGACCACGCTCAAATCTTCAAGCGCACTAGCGCTCACACCCACGCCCACGGTGGTCCTTGTGGTGCTGTTGAGGTCTAAACAGCTGTTATTAATTAATGTACTATGACGAGTAGTTGATTATTCCAGGTGAAAACCTGGTTTGTAGAGTATGAAAAGTATGAGAAGACGAGTAATGAGAATACAATACAAATTATGATTAACAATTATCTGAATATCGATCCTGTGAGCTTTAAATGCAATTAAAAAGTAGACTGGGCGACAAGGCTGGAAATGTTGACGCTGACATTATTTAAGCTGACACTTATAACTACGAGGACAAATTCTTGTTCGTGGATATACGTCGATGGGAAGTCGAAGAAACTTTAATCGCATTACCCAACGTGGTATTGTCTCGCAAAGTTTACAAGATTCTTTCCACGATTGAACTACTTTGCATCGGTTGTCTAGACACTTGACTATTGGAGGTTATACTAGCGTGATAAAGCATACATCTTCCTGAAGAAGCTGTTTGTTGGCGTCTCCTTCAAAGTCCCAGAGCTCACAGGGCCCTCTCAATTCCCATTCTTCCACATCGGTCCACGTCTCAGTTAATTCGCACGGTCGAAGGACTAGATAAACAGACAGACTACCAACTGTTGCAAAAACCATATCTTGCGTAGAGCACTCGAAATTGGCAAGGCTGAAACGACCGTCTTCCAGGGTGAAGAAACTTTGAGCGTGGCCTCCATGAAACGTGTCGGTTGGCTGCTCGTCCAGCTTTGAACATTCGTTATTCTTCCACTGCCGATAGCCTCTGGTCTCATAGAAATAGCAGTCTGTCAAAACCTGCTCTCTAAACAACTTATCTCTAGACTTGATAGGTTCTTCCGTTGACTCGTGGTCGGTAGGCAAACCAACCATTTCCCGGCAAGTACTTATTGCTCCAATGATGGCATCGCAGGACAGAGAAGTGTCAGTGGTCTTTTCAAGACCAAAATCGGATAGATCTAGGACCTTTTGAATATTACCAACAAATACCATGCTTAGGCGCAGTCGGTTTTTAGGCAAAAACTCAAAGACCTGGCGGCCGGGGTAACTTTTCGAAGACAGCGTCAGAGGTATTGACGCTTTCTCGGCCACGGTTAACGTTTGTGACCAGTCGGGTACCCAAGATGGCAAAGTCAATTTCTTATTTGGCTTGTTATATGCAAGGAGCGCCGTCGTATTCGTTTCCGTCATTGCTTTCCATGTCGCTGTCATGTACAATTCTTCAATACTTTGAGAATAATCTGGCGTGATTGGGTCGGCGAAGCGCCAGCTATGAACCAGCCCTAGCAGTCCATATATTCGGTCTCGAGGTTCTTGGCAGCGTCTGTTTCTAGTGGCTTCCAATAAAAGCACCAAATCAACATGATTGATTACTTGACTTTGGCCATTCTTTTGTGCCGAGTTGCGATGAAGGCTGAGGTCATACAAATGTCCGTCAACGTGGCCGATAGCAGGTGCACCCAAAGGCGGTAGTCGCTTCCAAGTCGACGCACAACAAGAAGGAGCCCTTGTTCCCACGAGAGGCAGGATTCTTTGTGATGCAAGTAACATCATGTCTAAAGGAAAGACGCAGACTCCAAAATGCACCGACACGGCCTTTGGAAGCACCGCTTCCTGGAATGTCCAGATCCTAGAGAACCACGGCTGCTCCACCATGAATGAGAAAGTGTGTATCGCAAAATCCCAAAATCCACTGATGGCCGTTATATCTTTCTCCAGCGAGCAGAAGTGGTCGCTAATGCATGTCAACAACCCGATCGCTACTATATCCATCATGATGTAGCTCAACGGCTGGTGGCCATATGTCGCAAGCAACGAAGAGAGATGGACGTCTCTTTTATCGCCATACCAATGGTATGGTTGATACTCGTCATCTTGGATCTCGTCTTCTTGTTGCTGCCGATTTGAGCCTGAGGTCTCGCAGAGATAAACCTGAGCTTCGGTAGTACGTTGATATATCTCACGCATCATGTTGACCTGATGTCCTTTCTCGACATTGTCGCTTTGGTTAATGCAGATAGAATCTGCTCAAACTGTGCGCGGACTTGCCTTGCGTCTTAATCGGCGGAGAAACCATGCCAGATCTGAGGGAACGTATATCGTGTCATCATCGACTATAACAGTGTCTCGAAGATCATTCCAGCAATATGACAGTGCTTCAAAGTGAGGTGATGGTTCGTCATCGAGCGAAACCGTCTTCAAGATGCACCTGAGTGGCTCACGAAAGATACCTGGTTGGATTACGAGGAGGCGGATCTCTCTGGCCGCAAGTGGTTTGTATATTGACGGCTTTGACCCTAGATCGGGAAGCAGAGGCTCTGGATTCAGGCTTTTCGATGCCATTGAAAATTGAAGATGGTATTTATGGATAGAACATAAGTAGCAACTGAATAGATTATGTATTGTGGCTGTGCAAGACTTCTAAAGCGGGGTATCAATCTTCAAGTAATATGTAAACCAATAGCCCTATAACCAAGGAAGAACAATGACCTGAGGTTTCGAGGAGGGACTTGGAGCATGAGGGCGGGCATCTGGGCTTCTACCCTCTGATATCGACAAGGCACATTCTATCCACCTACGTCTCTTGGATTGATGGGTGGGCCTCATTGTCCTTCTCTTCACAACCAAGGACCCCTATGAAGATTTTGCATGAAGTGGTCTTGTTCGTATTAAGAACCCGGCCAATGACATCGATCGAGACATTTGTTCGTATGATGATGGAACGTTATATGGCAGTTGCTGCAGGCATGTACGTCAGCGAAATTGACATCGAGGAGAGCAATACAACTAATTCTTTCAATATCTAGAATGGAAATGTGATCAAACCTGGTTTTTATAGTATCGAAAGCATAAGAAGATATGTAATAAGAATATAATACAAATAGTTAACATTAATTTGAAAATTGAGGTCGATGAACGAGACTTGTTTGAATGCGATTAATAAGCAGAATTGTTTAGGCAAGAGACAAACGTTGCCCACGCTGACATCATCCAAAGCTAACTCTCACAACTACCGACAATGGAGCAGTCGTTCTTTTTCGTGGATGGCTTACACGCCGACAGAAATTCGAAAAAACTGATGCGCCAACATGTCATGAAGGGCAAAAATGCAGGCAAAACGTTTCACCGACCATCACGAGCCGGCCAAGTTGTTCGATATCACGCCATGGAAAGAACAGCACGACCTACCGGTACTCCATTCTTGACCTTTCCGTTTCCTGTGCCGGTGACCAAAGTCGCCAGCAAAGCTTTGCATGATTGTGAGTTATACTTGCACCTACACTGCCGTCACTAACGCGTTAGTCTTCAACCTTACCGTCAACTTAATTTATCCAACGCAACTTGGATTTGATATTGAACAGTACACACTACGATGGCTAGAAATCATGTTTCTTAGCAAACCTGGTATTCACTCCCACAAACTCATTGTCGTGTACTAACCATCATAGCATACGACTGCTCTTTGGCGCTGATACAATCTTCCAACGAAACATACCTCGGCGCAGGCTACAGCTGTTTGAATTCTCTTTCGTGCCTATCGCAAACTCTGGACCAACTGGCAAGACGACTTGCAACGAACGAGGCTTTGTCCGACCAGACTCTTTCTCTTGTCATGGCGCTTATCAACCATGAGCAAGTATCCGGGCACTACGTCGAAGCAGAGGCTCATGTGAAGGGCATGAAAAAGATTGTCGACCTCCGCGGGGGTTTGGAGAAGATAGAAGATGGTGCCGTGGCTACCAAGATCTGCCGGTGAGTATTTTGTCCGAAAGCGATTGTGCGGACACTGACTGTTGAAGGACTGATATTTTATTCACTTTGCAAAAAGGCGACCACCCGCTTTTTTATCGCGATAGAATAGATACCATACGAAATTTGTTGTCATCCCGAGGCTTCACGTTACAGAGCGCAGAAACCAGCCACTTCCGACCGGATCAACCCGTCCTCGAACAAGCCTTTTCTGATCTCATGGGCGTCTGCAGTCTATTCAACAAGCACATCGACAGAAAGCCCCTCGATCTGATCGAATTTCAAGAGATCCCGATATCAATTTGCTACCGACTTTTGCAATTCAGAACACTGAATGAATCTAGGCTCATGGGAGATGCTGACTCAGTATATCATATTGGATTATTGGTATTCGTGATGTCAATATTCTGGAACAATCAGCAAAATCGACTTGCCAAGCCTGGGCTCATAGCAACTTGTATAAAAGAGGCTTTGGAGACGACAGATGATCTTGAAGATGAGTTTATGTTTTGGATGTTGGTTCTGGGAGGGATCTCTGTCTCGGACAAAGAGGATCTGGAGTGGATGGTGATATGATTGCATCAGAAGGCTAAAGAAATTGGCGTTGTAACGTGGGACGATGCACAGGATTTGTTGCTCAAGTTCCCCTGGATGAGCGTTATTCATGATATATCGGGACGAACGCTGTGGAATAAGGTTCGGGGTTTGGATATGGATTTAAACGACGGAGTTACGGCCGAAACATAGCCTTATTCTACATAATTCCGATAGAGTTCCTTGTCTACCGATAGATGTTATGATCAATCATAATGCAACCAATCAAGTCTCGGTATTATAGTGTATGATCATTAACCCAATTGAGTAGTAAGTCTCCCATTGGACAACATAGTCTTGGCTTGGCTGTGTTTCCAAATCGGGTAGCAAGTCTCTTATTGGTCCATGGATGTCGTACACTCAAATGCGTGGCTACGACACTATTGACAGGAGCATCAGATTCATACATAAATAGAGAGGTTTCCCGGCCCAAAAAGACTGCAAACCAGACACTCAAGACATACTTCTACTACTACTTCTTTGAGATACTGTCACCATGCCTTCTACTACATACTCTGAGTTTGAAGCTAATACCGAGGGTATTGATGTCGCCAAAGCTTTTGCTGACGGTATTCGTGGGAAGACCATTCTCATCACTGGTGTGAACCGTGGTGGTATTGGTTTCTCGACTGCCCATGCATTCGTAAGTTGGTGTCTATACAGTAGTTGCATATCTAACAGCTTCCAGTCCACTCAAGACCCAGCTCTTATCATCATCGCCACCCGTACCCGAATCAAAGCTCAAGACAGCATCGACGCCCTCAAAGCTGAATTTCCAAACGTCAACTATCGCTTTCTAGAGGTAGACCTCTCCAGCCAAGCGTCCGTTCGAAAGGCAGCCGAACATGCTCTATCATGGTCCGATGCCCCGACTATTGATCTAGTTATCAACAGTGCTGCCGTGATGGGTGTTCAAGAACGAACCCTGACACAAGACGGACTCGAGATGCATCTCGCAACCAACCACATCGGACACTGGATTCTCACCGGTCTCATCATGCCCAAGCTCATCAAGGCAGCAGAAGGCAAACCAAAAGGATCAGTCAGGATCGTCAACATTACTTCTGCTTCGCCGATGACGTCTCGTATGCGCTGGAGTGATATGAACTTTGATAGAAAGAACAAAGACCTTCCAGAGGCAGAACAGCCAGTGTACAAGGTTATGAAACTCTGGGGCTACGAAAATGTTGAGGATGCTAAATATCTTCCTTTGGATGGCTACGACCGCAGCAAAGTCGCCAACGTTCTTTTCAGTATCGGTGCTACCAAACGACTCTTCAACAAATACGGCATTCTGTCAGTTGCTGCCCACCCAGGTATTATCTGGGGTACGGAACTCGCAAGAAACTTCCCACAGGATACCATCGATGCTGTAAAGAAACTCGCTGAAGCTGGGATTTACAGTTTGAAATCATTGGGGGCGGGAGCTTCTACTGGTCTTGTCGCAGCTCTAGATCCAAAGTTGGCGGTGGGTTTTGGTGAGGAAGACGACAATCATGGAGCGTACCTTTCAGACTGCCAGATCAGCGACAAAGCAAACCCACTCGCTGTTTCTAGTAGTGAAGCTGAGAAATTGTGGGAGTTTTCTGAGAAGGTGACTGGAAGTGAGTTTAAGTGGTGAAGGGTTCTTTGTTAGGAGTCTGTACTCTGTTGTATTGTCCAAGCATTTAAACTCACCGATCTCTTTTCTTTCTCGGTAAAGGACAAAGAGGCAGCAACCAAGATGTCACCTATATCATCTCTGGTGTCCAGTGTGCAATGTGATAGTGGTTGCAGAACTTGAAACAGGTTTCCATCTGAAACGAACCCAACGTTTATTTTATCTGTTTCGTCTCAACTATCAGACGAAACTACTATTTAAAGCTACTTTAAAACCTTGTCTGTTTTATAGTGATAAAAATAGCAGAGTTGATGTTTTATTGCAATTATTTCTGATGAGTTAGTACTTGTCAGCTCGATAAGGGTCTTATCGATTGCAGATCAGGGTGCAGATCACCCTTCCACCTACTTTGTTGGGTTAGTTCTGACAACGTTGAAGACGGGTAATACACAACATACATACTCTCAAACCGGATATACAATAATAAAGTAAGACTATCTCATCTGATCTATTTACCTGTCTAACTAGACATCAAGTTCCTGATCCGCTGACCAATCACACTCTTAACCCTGGTGCTTGACAATCAACAAATATCCTTTCCCAACAGAAACCAGCCTCATCCTTGCAAAACTAGAGCAAAAAAGGTATAGAGCGAGTGTTGTACCCCGCGTTTCGACTGACGGTAGAAACTCACACACCCAAAGAGAAATTCAAACGCCTTTTTCATTCCTTTTTTTTCTTTCCGACTTGCCAAAAACTGACAGACAGTTACGAACCAACCAACCCATACAGAAACCTAATCTTGCTTAGTCTCGATTAAGACTCTCTACTCTTTTGGGTGTTGCCAAGTTTAGAGGGGTTTTTCAATATCAGTTCCTGGCCAGGTTGAAGAGACCCAGCTTTTTATTTAACTGGTCGACGTCGACGCGCCCCTTTTTTCACACTTGTTCCATTTCCTCACTCACTCAACCAAGCTTTTGTTCAGAACAGTGGATTATATCGACAGATACCTTTTTACCTCCCTTTTTGAGTCTATAGCAGGGTATTATGTCGGCATCTCCACCTAGCGGCTCTTCCAAGAGACGGGTTCGCACAGAGGCTCAAATGAGCCAGAAGCGACTAGCCGACCGCGTCAAACACAGAGAGAATCGACAAGAGCACAAGTTACGTATGGAGAGAATGGAAGCAGATATTGCGCAGATCAGAAGGAATCTCGATACTGTATCTGCGCAACTACGAACACTGCCTCAGATT
Source organism: Fusarium sambucinum (assembly GCF_050947815.1). NCBI lineage: Eukaryota > Fungi > Ascomycota > Sordariomycetes > Hypocreales > Nectriaceae > Fusarium > Fusarium sambucinum. The sequence continues at coordinate 943,187 of NC_139292.1, forward strand.
GGTGCCGACTTGATGGCCTCACAGCAACAACAACAACAACAACAACAAAGACCTCAGCGACAAAATAGCAACTTTCCCGGACATCCCCCAGGTGAACCTTATGAGATGGACACTAGTACCACACGCGTCAACGAGACCCCGGGCTTCCCCGCGCGATCTGCACCCAACGGTCCGGGTAGAGTCTCGCCTCGCCCAGACCGCGACATGCCAATGCCACCTGCCGAGGTCATGTCAAGTTTATTCCCTGCGCCATCGCATGTCGATTGTCGATGTGGAGTGCAGCATCACTCGCAGGCCGATTGTCTAGAGTACCGGAGTTTCGCCATACTGTACGAAACCCATGCTGCGTTTCCCCAGGATCCTCTGCATGCGAGATCCCTGCCGAAGAACCCTTCGTTACCTAATATGACGCTTCATTCATACGGCGACAACGCTGTCACATGCTTTCTCACGTCTTTCCTCAAGGGTTTTGAGATGTCGAGTGTGGAGACTTTGTTTGGGATTTATTTCTTTGCCTATCGACTTATGAGGGTTTGTATTTCGTCTCGTTATCAGAAACAAACTAACGGTTTATAGTGGCGCTTACATCCTGATCCTATGACACTTAAAGACGTGCCGCCGTGGCTTCTCCCAACCGAGGTTCAAAACACATATCCTCATCCCGTGAGCATCGATTACATCCCTTGGCCCGATCTTCGCGACTTTCTCTGTACGAATCCACGTATCAAATCCCGGCATTCCGTCAAGATGTATCTCGAGTCTCTGCAGCTGAAATGGCCGCCAGGGTGTTCTCTTATGACCATGGAAGGAGGTCAGGTCTGCGTTAGTCCCGACTTTGAAGCTATCGCATGTGATTTGAATAATTGGAAACTAGGACCGCCTTGGTTAGACAATTTTCCACGTTTGGTTTCACTGGTGCATCCTTAGTTGGGATGGTAAGGGCTTGGAGTAGATCAGACAAATACCGGCACTATTGATAGTCTAATGCTGATCTAATATTTCCATCAACACTATTTATGCAATCCACGTATTGGAATAAAATAAATTCAGAAAGAGTGTTATATGTAGCATTTGTTAGCCAGTCAGCAACTATCGGCGGCTTGCGATGCTGAGTATGTGTTCGGAAGCGACTTCGTTCCAAAGGCGACAGACAAGGCGGACTCGGGCGATGTCATCAAGCCATTCATCACAAGGCCGAAGTTTTTGTTTTGGTGTTACGAGGTAGCTCAGGACCTCGCTCAGGAGCTCATTAAATTTGGATACATTTTGATGTCGAGGGAGAGGGTTGCGGAACACGCTGGCAACAGTCCATGAAGTCATATAAGGAGTTCTGCCGTTATTGACCGCTTCAGACAAGACATCAAATCCGCCCTTGAATCATACTTCTTGACCAATTGCCTTTCAGCTTCCTTTCATTATTGCTTGTTACAATGGTTCGGACAAAGACGCGGCCTCTAACAGTTGAGGAGAGATATCCCAATAGTCAAAAAGCAAATTACCTGCCACCTAAACACGTACGCACGTACAACAATAGGATTTTCACTGATCATAATGGCAATCAAGCTTTGATGTCATGGGCAAGCTTATCTCCCAATTGTCCCTTGCCTCCTCTTCCTTGCTGGGTGTTCTACATAGTCCACCCGCATACACCATCCGACTTTGATGGCTGTGCATTCTTCGAGAGACTAGAGAATGATCAAGGTCACGGTTTCACCTCCTGGTGTCGATACGAGTTCTTCTTCCTTCCTGGTGCCACGGCGGAGGAGTGTCATGCGCACTACATTGAGGAGATCAAGTCTCGTGGCACCATCTGGGATCAGATTGCCAAGACCAAAACAGCCATCGAGCTTTACGAAGAAGAAAACGGCAAAATAGAGCCAGGAAGACCGCCACTATTCGAATACTCGCCCTCTGACCGAGATGATGTCGGAAACGGCCAACTTCCTGGTTTGGTCGTACCAGAAGTTGACGACAACGAACACTGCTCATATGGCAACTGGTTCTTTATATATGCCGACGCAAATCCTGATTGTAGCGGTCTCGAAGGCCTGACACGTGAGATGTACGTTGTCGAATTTGGTCCTATCGTCGAGGAGGAAGGCGACGACGAGGGGTTTGACCACAGGGATCCCATTGATATCGAACGCGTGAAAGCCAGGGGAGAACCTGGGTGGGAGGGGGGCTTGACTGGTTATATGGGAAGAAGAAATAATTCACATTGGAAACGTGAGGCTATTGATGCGACTGGTCAGGCTTTTAAACTGGCTTGGAAGTCTTGGTAGCAGGAGTAAAATTGAGTTACTCTTGGGATCTATACAAGTCTAGAACTAATTGATCCAAGATGTCTTGTATGCCTTCACGAGCTCGCAACCTTTTTGAGTGCTTTCGCGATGGCGTTGATGCCAATCTGTCTTGCCATATTTCCTTTCCGTCGCGTGTAAGCGTACGTTTGTCTCTGAAGTCAAACATCCTGGATGAGGTGTGTTGCCACCATGCTTCCCCTTTCCACACGCTTCTATGCACCTCCAAAGGCTCGGAGTCCCACATGAGCCTCCATTCTTTTCGATTCGAGTGCTTTTAGGAGCAAAGATGGTACGATGGCGTTGAATTCGATAATACTAATCCAAATGTCGCAATACTGAGCACCAATTATCCGATGCGGTGAAACTGTCGGTCGAGGCGGGTTGCGATGTTGGCAGTGGCAAGAGAACGGAGAGAATTTTATCACTACAATAAGGTTAGTCAGATTCCTCTTCATCTTAGGTAGTAACTGTACGAGGATGATTCCAGTACCTTGCGGCAGGCCAACCTCGGCTCGTGAATTGTCATTAAAAGGCGAGTTGAGGGGATTGTTTCAGAATAGTTGACTGGAATTTCTTCTGAAGAACATTGAAGAGATGGCGACTGCGGCCGAAGCCTCCGAGGATGTTGTCTCTCTTTGGCTCAGCGTACGCTTGAGTTCCTTTGTAGGGTCAAATTTGGATTCTTCGAGAATCTTTCCTCCCGCAACGGATTGGTCGAGCCAGCGATCGCATTATATGACCGCTTTGACTTTCGATAAATTGATGTACTTTCGGTTTGATGTCGGCGGATGACCTTGCTCGCTTTGAAGGTGAGTTGCAAGATCATCCGCTGACTCGTTTTTTTTTTGTTGAATTAAAGATTTTCGTTGATGTGGTGGGGATTAATCAAGAGCATGGGAGGTGCCTGCCGAATTAGTCTAGTATTCAAAATGTTTGGTACTAGCAGCTGCGTACCTGCCTCTCACATGACAAATCAAACGGCCATTTCACGAACGCACAGAACACAATAGGGGACGGAAGAGTAATGCACGGCTTAACTCACAAAACGACATGAACGCGGCCTTGTTACTCATACCACTCGAAGGCATATATCCGGGCAAGAATCAGCTCAAGGAGGGCTAGAAGGTATTCGCAGTAGCAATTGTACAAGTCCCGTGACAAGGAGGGATCCAAACCAAAAAGGCATCATCTTTCACCATGTACCTGTACACTCTGGTCTATCAAATGCTTGAGAACGAGAATTTGACTTTTGCGCTAATACTTTTAGTAGCTATTCAATAATATGTCGCTGAATAGTAGAATCCCTATCTATCTAAATGGACTCATCGTCATCAGAATCCAAGTTATCAATCCATTCATGCGCACGAATTGCTCGCTCAGCAACAGGGAACCCATCTTCTCCGCGAAGCCAATCGAAGATGTTTCTCGTCACCGTTTCCGAAATGACGTCCGCTGATACCTAGTCATCATAATCGACGTCAATTTGTTGTCCAGCCTTGGCTCTCGTCGCGATTATTGGCGTTTCCGGTTCTTGTTTGATTTCTGTACCGTCGTTACAGCGCCAGGTCAAGCCGACGTATCTGAGGACATGATCTTTCCCACATAACAAATGCTCCCGAACATCAAGATTAGTGTCAAGGAAAGCGGTGTATCCGAACGGTGCAAAAGGAAACAATGGCGGCTTGCTATAGTTCAGGTCATGACAGAGGAACGATAGACGACACTCGTCTGCGCGTGTGATTGATGTCGCCCCTGGTGTAGGGCAAAGTACTGGTTCTTGGATGAAAGACACCAGTGTACCCGTCCAAGCAGCTGCCCCAAGGTCGATTTCAGACCAAGCGCCTCTGCTCTCACTTAGTATTCTATCACGACACCCTGTTATAAAAGCACCGACCCATAAGAACCCGAGCTCCGGGTCGCGTTTTATCATGGTCCGCAGGAGGTTGTCGGGATCTTTGATGGTGCGGAGGAATGAGAAAGAGCCTTGTAACCACATGCCGCAAATGTTGCTTTCCACGTCCGGTTCGAAGAATACGCTGGCAAGGAGAGTTTTGACTGCGCTAGGATTGCAACTGAGGGTCAGGAGCTTGTCCAGTTGGGGAGTGTCAATAGCTTCGAAATGATAGTCTGTTGGCCGCTTATCCTCTCCTCTATGCGGACCTTGGGCTGTCTCTGGGATCGGCATAGAAATCGTCCTAAGATTGTACTTGGTAGTCGGAATCAGCAAGGCTGCTGCGAGAGCTGCCAGGTTCACATCACCATCGATACCATGGTAGATGCAGTAGTCGGTCAGATAACGGCATGCTGTTACTATTAAAGTTAGACTGGTATTTAGTAATAATTAATCTTTTTTGCACTCTGCTAATACCAGTAAAGGGCGCTCTAATATAAGTGTTATAGACTATAGTAAATAGAGACGCTGGCCTTGCTTATTATAGATAGTTGCATCCTAGCCATTAATCAATAGAATAGCTTTCTACCACCTAATAGTATCTTTACTAACCGCCCCGATATTTATTATAGTAAAAGTTTACTCTTTCATTTCTGCCGGTATATTAACTTCCCCGTTAAACTGTATCTATATGCCTGGAATTAACTCGGCCTATCTTGCAGATAGGATATATATCCAAGCTTGGAGAAGGACTGGAATATAATAGCTGTTTTTACTAAAGATATCCGGCAGAGTTGCATTTACTTACTGTATATCTAATATTAGAACCACGCTTATTGCCTTCTCCTATGCAATATTAAAGCTGGTTTTGCCTTAGAATAATAGTAAATAGCCTACCTTATCGGCTAGAAGCTAAGAAACAATTCCTTTAATAAAAGCTCTATTTTTAAAAATTTTACTAATAGCAATATTATATAGGAACCAAGGTAAATTAGTGAAGGCTATTTGCAAGCACTATAGATAATCTCTTGGCAATAACATTTCTTAAGTTACGCTTTTGAATATCGTAGACTATATTCAGTACCTTTGCGCATATATAGCCCGAGCTGCATGCTTATTAGGGCGAACTGCATCTTCTATGAATATGTTTAGTTAAGTTCATTAATATTAGGGAATAATATTAATAAAGTGGGCATATCTTTGCTAAGGTTTGCAAGTTAGAAGTTAGAGTCAGGGAATGGATCTAGCCTGGTATAAATGATTAGGTTTTTGGCAGGGCTTGTTTAGATGGGCTTTATCCAGGCAGGAATGCAGAGGTAGAATGCAAATAGCTATCACAGTTCTAATCAACTAGCCAACTCTCCAACACAATAAAAAGCAGATATAGTTACTATAAGAAGATTTACTAGATTATATATCTATTCTATTAACCGCTAACTACACTCTTTTATTACTACGCTCCGTATCCAAGTCAGAAGTTATATCGTCAATTTCATTATCAAAGCGCACATGCTTCTTCTTTATCCTTCGATCTTCCATACACTGGGAGCAAACATTAATAGTGGAGGTTTCTCGTAGCTTCACTCCATCTATGCAATCTCCAGCTTTATCATTAAGTGCCGCCTCCTTACACCGTTCTAATACAGGAACTCTATTCCAAGTCCTGCCACAGGTGCATTCGCTATACGTTACCGTTCTAGTACACATTGTTGCGTGTTTGCCTTGAAAGGTGTTAAGTATAGTTAGTTGCTATACGGTGGGAAAGTAGTGAAATCGTTCTGTTTGACTCGAGCTATTTATACATGCTCGTACTAATGTGTACTGTGACTCAGCATGTCAGCCTACTGCTGGATTGTTAATCGGGTGTTACCTGCCTCAACAGAAAGCAACGTTCGTTACAGGCCTTGACTGTATACAAGGAAGGAACATTCTTCGGATTGCCTGAATGTTCTTCTTTACATCTCAACGCTGTCAGCTAACCAGACCATCACTTATTCATCACCGGCATTTGGATATCACTAATTTTATCTACGACATACACAAGCTTCTATTCACCGTCCAATTCCATTGTCCGGTTTTCCCCCGATCGTGTTACCCACGCCAACAAGGACCAGAGGCCCAAGACATGCCTCTTCCAGTAGTCAACGCACTAAGTCCTTATCACCGAATCGCACCTACCCACCGATCAGCCCTCTACGAATACCATCCACCGAATAATTGGCTTGGTTTTCACTAAATCATTAGATGACAACTGACGGCGGTGCTGTGGACCAAACACATCTAGATCTTGCAACGTGCATTGATCTTATTGGGGAGGCCTCTTTTTGGATCTTTGGTAAGATCGAATTGAAATATGATTGTTGATTAGCTGATTCAGTTGAGCTGAGTATATTGAAGTGAGGTAATAAGATTAATTGATATAAGGTTAAAGATCTAACTGCAGACAGGATATATCTTCCCTAGCTATATATATATAACTGACGGACCGGACTATCTATATACCATCCATCATGTTCAACCTCAACAGAGCAGACCCCTGCTTGGATGGATGCCTAGCCAAGATGCAACAATCACAGCCTCATTATCTGCAGTATAAATCTCTCCATAAGCAAGGCATTTTTACTTACAAAGCCTCTTTTATCTTGCCTTTCTGTCACGTATCACAAGTAAAACAAACATCTCCACAAACAATGTGCACTGAACAATACACGCACTTTTACTGCATCTACTGTAGATGCTGCATCAGAAAAGGCTACGAGTGGGAGATTTGCGAAAAAGCTCAGCAAACTGAACCAAAGTCGATGGGTTCGTGCGGTTACACTGATGATGGCGAGGTCGCCAGTGTTTCTGAATATTGTCCGCAATGTCCGCCAGATGAAAGGAAGTGGAGCAAGGTCAACCTGAGTTAAAGGACTGGATTGCCTGTTGGAAGGTCATGGAATGGGATGGAATATTGTTGGTTTGAGGTCGGCCTCCCCATCACCAACGCTCGGCACGTCTGTCACTACACTTTCTTGTGCGACTTGATCAAGCAACTCGGCTGTTCCTGAATCAAAGACGACAATGGAATTTCCAGTCAACAGACACAGATGATGACGATCAACTTCCTACATGTCTGAATATGTGTCGTTTATTTTATTCAAATTCTCTTGTTTCCTCGTTCGTTTCATTTCTCAGCTAAACTCTTTCCATCTTCCAAGATACCGACATCAAAAATACGCATCGACAAACCCACGAATTCAATATGTGCCACGACATCACCATCCACTACATGTGCAGCGTCTGCAGTCGCCGATACGATTTCGAGAAACATGGTCTGACATGCAACAAAGCGAGAAGAACACGACATCGAAGATTTGCGTCCTGCGGCAATGAGTATCCACAGATAATATGGAATCAGAGTGATATGTGTGAGGAGTGTGCGCCTCCGGATGTCATTGAGATTGTTTTTCAAAGATGATTAGATAAATGTTCACTTGGAGGCATTCACTGTCGTTTATAATGGTGGGATGAATTGTTTTATCCGGGGGCAAAGGGTGATTTACGTGCCAGAACGATCAATTTATTTAACACTCTCATATCGTCTAATGCAGTTTCAACTGCTTCATCGTTTATTGACTCCATAGTATGAAAGTCCTCTGATAGACACGATATATCATTTTATTGTGTACCTCTCCTCATACTGTGACTTGGTGCAGCCGAATGACATTGATTCGGGTCTATCGCCAGTCCACGATACACTCTAATAATGCCATTGAATCAGACGTCCATTCCAATACTATTTAAACGCCAAACGTAAACTCTCAACTCTCAAACTACACGACTTGCCTCCACAATAATCAAAATGTGCTATCGTATCTTGATACAGTATATGTGCGCTGTTTGTAACCAACGAATGGGTTATGAAAGCCACGACTGCCCATGCAACAATTCTAAACAGACTCGTACCAGAAAGCCATTTTCTTGCGGGATATCTAACTCGCACACAATATGGAATAACAAAGAAATCTGTGCTGACTGTTTAGAGCCTCCACCTCCCCTGGACCCTCCTGGTATTCATTACCCGTACACTTATCAGGGTGGTTATCAGTGATGTACTAAATCTGGGATTGTTTTACTGGGAAATTGCAGTTTATGTACATAAAAACGAGACTGTGCTTTGTGCTTCTTTAGATATAACTTCCAATATGATAATCCTTTTGATTTCACCAAAGAGGTGCTATTTATCGTGACTTTGTCTTTCACCATGGCTCCAAATTCTCTACAAGTTGTAAAATGTAACGACTACGTCTCTGGTTAAAGACGACTGTTCATGTCGATAAATCTTTGGCATAATACACGCCAACTGTAGTGCTTGAGCCTGACACCTTTTGGCAGTGCCAACTAAATCCCAAGAGTTGATTTCTCACTTGATCGCACTCAGTGCCCCGCTTATTTTGGGACCTCCCTGTTCAGCATCTGCTTGTTATTTTTTATTCAGTGCTCATCTCCTCTTCAATCTCTTTATCCCTTCATCATCTACCAAAATGATTCCTTACGTCCCCGACGAGATTTTGAGTGCGATATTCAGTCATCTCCTGACTCCAAGCCAAAGGCACCACTGCCGTGATGATTGGCATCACGATTCTACACAGGTCCGCCTTGTGTGCCGCAGGTGGAATGCCATCGCTACCAAGTGTCTCCTTGGGACCTTGGTACTTCGGCATAGTGGTATCACCATGAACGACAAGTTCAGGGCGTGGCATAAACTCGTGGACTCGAAGCGTCTAAGACCCGATGTCCGGCGCGTTGCCATTGAAACCGCAATCCTGGTCGAGGATCCGTCTTCGATTAACCATGGGACATGCGAAGTCTTCAGATGGCCTGAATCTTGGAGAGAAGGAGTATGGCCCGAGTTTGAATCTGCCATAAACAGGATCCGCCATCTCCCCAAGCTTGATGCGATAGAGGTGCGCTTTACAGCAGCCTGCATCGGTCGCGTAGGCGAGATTCAGCGAAACCATCAAATGAATCGGATGGGCGAATCCTTGGACACGACACCTGTCGAGGAGCCGACAAATACGCGGCTCCATACACTTCAAGCCCTCGCGAGGGCCATACAAGAGCGAAACAAACGCCCTAATGTGAGCACAGTTCGGGAACTGGTTCTGGAAAACCTACAGAACGTGCCTATACTGGACTCTGTTGCTACAGACCTCCTCCAGAATATTGAGCGTCTGCACATCAAGATCCTTTCTGAAGCTGACGATGAATCTTTTTATTTTACTCCGACTACTCCTATTGAGCGTATGTACAGAGAGGAAATCAGGTTATTTCCTAGATCTCTAGAAAACGATATCCTGGATTTGGTGCCAAATCTTGTCGAATTGACACTCGCCGGAAAGAACTGGGCTGCCATCCCTGGTGCGTTCTACGGCATGGATGTTATCCTCCCAAGGTTGAATACTCTAACTTTGGAGGGTTTTGAAATCTTGCATAAGTGGCATTTCGATTGGGTGCTGAGACATAAGTCTCTCAGAAGCTTAAACCTTCATCGATGCACTATCGCTACGCATTGTCTCGTACAACAACCCGAGTTTGGGTTCTGGGGAGTCAACCTCGATGGCTGGATTAGAGTCCAAGACGACACCCATGATCCCGATCATCTGCATCAAGTTCCCATCGCCTACACACCCATGCCAGATGATGATGAACCTGGTTGGTATGTTAGTCCTTTAAGGTGGGATACTTTATTTGACAGTATCTCCGAAAATCTACCTTTGCTGGAGTCCTTTACCTTTGACGCGAAGGAATGGGAAAACTACTTTCGACATGTCGATTATCCCTTTTCCTCCTTCCCTGAGATTGGATTTCGGTATTCCTGCTTTGCACACATTTGGTCTTTCCTGCAACGGTGGCCGTGGTGTTCGAAAGCATCCAGCGACTGTATTAACAATTGTCAATATGTCGAGGCCGGGGTGTTAGGCAGTCCAGAACTGCTGCCGGACTTAACTGAACAGGCTGATAGCCAGGCATTGGAGAAGTTACTTCAAACAGTTAAAGGCCGACGCAATGCAGGACGCTAGATCTGAGATCTAGCTGACATACACAAGCTGCCGCGGGCGTGCCCTCCAATTGGGCCTCTTGCTCCGCCAGACAGTTGGTTGTTGCCGCATTCAGGCCGCCTTGCTCAATGGCCACTACAAGGCCACAAGACTTTGCGAATTCGCAGGGGATCAAATACAGAAGATCCTTTGAAGGCCTCGTCACTCTCGTGCCTTCACTCGGGAACTCTTACTTCGACATGTTACAATGAGTATCCGGTCGCCACTGCAGCGTACCAGGGCTTCGCGGATTCGCGGCACCAGACCAGAAGATCCTACGAAGTCACTAGACCGACGGGGCTTTCTCCGGTGCTCGCGACGTTACTCTGACACCCTCACACGAAATTGGTAAGTCAGTTTACAACGCTCTTTAGACTACGTCTTAGAGTACTTATTTCTTACCCCAAGGCTTAGGAGGCTAACCTTTCTCTAGGGTCCCGACGACCATGAGTTGCACGAGATCCTGTGGTCTCAAGCCACAGCCACTTGCACTCATTGACAGCAACCTCTGAATTCGACCCCGCCACCTGTTTACGAAATCACCTAGACCCGATGAACAAAAGTTGGCAGGATTGATATCCATTTATGTCTCATACAACGGCATAAAACAGAGAGTGGCGTGTGGTCGGTGTTGGTTTGGCCTCAAAAGGCATCATCGGGGCAAGACATGTGAGGTGGAAGTGAATTCACGGGATGGCTGGGTAAACAGGCACAGCTCGTGTGGGTATACTAAGGGCTTATATTTGAAGCTGGTAAACAATACAATTGTTGATCTGGTGAATCCTAATCCGTTTTGTGCATTGAAGTATGTGGTGAACATCCCTCGCTGCGACAGAGCAACAGCAACGCAATTGAGAACGCTTTGCTTGTGGTCTTGAATACTTTCATGATCTCTAGAACGATGAAGAATATTGTGAGCAGTTTGAATGGTCCACCATGGCTTCCGAAGTAACTGAAACACCTTCAGCCTGGCCTTCTCGACCTTGTAGCATTTGATGGAAAGACGGCCGTAAATAAATTATAAATGCAACAACGCACCAGTCTGTCCTTCTAAATCTGTGGGTTGGCAGCGCCGGCAGGATTGCACTTGAGTGCCAGTGTCAAACGGCCAGTCTGCACCTGCGAAATAAACAAAAAACAAACGTAGCGGACTTCCACCTAACACAATTCAACTGTACTTTTAGGTACCTCAATAGCAAATACTCTCATTTCTTCAGCCGCAAAAGATATACACGAACAATCACACTCCAATCAAGCATCGCTTTCACACGCAATCATGTGCGAACAAAGAACAAAGAAATACGCCTGCAGCCGCTGCTCCAACTTCATGTTCATCGGTACCCCCATAGAAACCGATTGCCAGTGGAAGGGCGAGGGAAAATGCTGCGGCCAGCTTGAACACATCGATATTATCAAATGCGAGCCTGCCCTCTGCATTCGCTGCTCCTCATTCCCAGCCAACCCACTTCCGTTTGTCGATGAGCCCGATGTTCCTCCCCTTACGGAACACGATGCGCGACGCTCTTATTCGCTTCTGAACAAGAAGGAGCAAGACCACTACATTCGTGAATCGACTCTTCAAAAGACCAGAAAGACGTACTTGACTGGTGCCACCGATCCATTACAGGAGGAGTAGGTTTTCTTCTTCTTATTCATAGTAAAGTTGAATGCTAATGATCTTAGGCGCAACGCTGAACTCAATTGGTCACTGGCTCGCTGGCTAACCCGTCTTCCTGAATTGATGAAGATCAGAAACTCTACGGGCGAGGCCAAAGAAGAGGCCAAGAACGAATCTGAAGACAATTCCAATCACGAAACCAAGGAGGATCCCGAGGATACTGCCAACGAGCCGAAGCCAGAGTTCAGGGAGGAGACCGAAGAGGAAGCCGAAACAGGATCCGGAGACAATTTCAAGAAAGAGTCCAAGGAGCATAAGAAGTCCAACAAAAGGTCCAAGAAGGGGTCCAAGGCTAAGCCTAAGAGGAAATGAGTGTTGCTTCTGGGTTATCTGAGGTATGGACCATTGGATGAGAAATTCGGGCAACTACTCTGGTTTGGCTTGGCTTCGAGCGATGGATTCCAGGCAATGGGGAGCTGCTTGTTCAGCTTAACAGATTATTGTTGGACATGAACATGTTATTCTACAGTGTATTTCCAATATGGGACTTGAAAAGCGTGTCTATTCATACTTTCCTCTACCTTTTGCCCAATCGTGTGTCAATTGACCATCTACGCTCCCATTCGAACCACATCATCGAACAGAAGCACAAAGAATACTCAGCGCTCCCGAATCTTTAATGTTCTTGTATAAATAGTCTGTTCTCAATTTGTATCCGATTTCAAACCAGCAACAATTGCAAAGCAATTTGATACCACCACAAAGTAAATTCGGTATCCTGCTTCGAAGCACCTATTTCTAGCAATCAGCACATCGATTTTCATCATGTGTACCGTATTAGACATCACCCTGACCTGCTGCCGTTGCTGTAGAGTCGTCGGTAAAACAATGATGACCATTTCATGCACTGAGTCGCAGGCTGGAAGACGCTGCCTGAAGCGTACCCAGACCCAAACAAAGGCGGTCGATGTGTCACAATGCGTAGCTAAAGAATGAGTTCTGGGCGTGATCAAGCATTATCTTTTGAAAAGGTAACTTGATTATTGTCTTTGAATATTGGGGCTCTGAGAGTAGCTTAAACTAGTCTTTGGCATTGTCTCAGCAAGGAAGATGAGGGTTGGGACTATACTGACTCAGAGTATGTAGCATCAATTGAGATACTATTTGTTCCTGAATTAATGAAATTTAAATGTGAATTTGTAACGAAACAGTTATTAATAATGACTCAAATGTATGCGCCTGGTTGAGCGTTATTCAAGGTCGCAATGACCAACCAAGAGTAAGTGATGGTGTTCACCATGTTGAGAATCAATAGTGCTAGCTGTTCCAGGTCAATTTCTGTATGTTCGGCCGTACATAATCGACCGATGAGCTGAGATCATGTTTTGGATATTGTTCTGGTATTCGAGTATGAACATAGAAGCTACACGTGTATTTACCTCCGTTTGTTCAAGAGTAGACAGCTCTGATCTCTGGGCACCTATCTATTGTCCAAGTACCTACAACAAGATTTCCATTTGAACACTATTGAACAATATTTACAAACCATGTTTAACCCTCCTCTAATTTTCTTTAAATACCCGCACCCTGCCCTGAACCTAAATCTGATTCTAAACCAACAACTTGCTCAGCAATTTGACAACATCTGAAAATACCACCAAAACTTTCAGACTACAGCAAATTTCACGACACCACAAAGTCTAAACTACCACAGCTATTCAGTATGTGTACCTACACCTACTTCCAGACAATCTGTCAGGGTTGTGGCCGAGTGCTCGACTCCTACTTCACTTGGGAGCCATGTGAGCTTGCAGGAACTGGCGACTGCGAGGTTGTCAATGTTTCTGAATCCCAACATGCCTGCCATTCACGATGTTGGACTTGCAGTGGGGATGAGTAGAGGATGAGTTCTGGACATGATCAGATGATTCTTTCGAGAATACATCTGGTTACTGTCTTTGGACATGGGGCTCTGAGATGTAGCTAAAGCAAGTTTTTAGCTTCGTCTCAGAGCGAGGAAGACAAAGGGTCGGGACCGGACTCAAAGTATGTAAATCATCAATTGAATTACTTGTCCCTCAATTTATAATTGTGTATACAATAATAGTGAAAGTGAATGAGTTTCCAGATCCAATCGTGCATCAACGTCTGATCTAGTACTGCATCAGAAACAACTTATGGTATTCATAGCCATAGCCATATCTAATTCCAACGTCTTGTGGGACACATTCAGCTCGTAGGCTCAACTGGTGAGGAGATAAGCGATCATTCCCCTGGTCACAATTATAAAAGGCTCCCCAGCCCGTGTTTATTCCGCCTGACTTCCCACCGCTTATATCGTTATCCCACTTTGCATCAAACGCCTGCATACATAACAAATTTTCAACGCTTTCAACCATGTGCACAATCGTGGATATCAATTTGGCCTGCAGCAACTGCGGCAGAAACTGCGGTAAAACAATGAGTACTATACAATGCAGAGAAGCGAAAGAGGGGAAGCGTTGTCTGAAGAGCACCGTCCCCAGGACAAAGCTAGTCAGTAAGTCACGATGTAGCAATTGCAGGTCGTGATATCAGTATCAGAGTCCAGAATTCATTTGGTTAATCTAGTAGAAAAATACTATTCTACCGATTCGTCTTGAGATGGTATCGCAAGTAAGAAGTCACTGTCTGGCTTCTATGGCAGTCACTACGGGCGGTCACTCCCTCCTATGTGTTGCATTTATCAAACGGCAAGTCAATATTTTGTAGCTGCACTTGGACCATATCACGTTAAGAAAAGAAGGAATAATCCGCATTCAATAAACAAAATATCTTCTTCTTTCAACAACCCATCATCAACTCAAATCGTCAACATCATGTGTATTCTAATCGTTTTGAGACACCGCTGCAGAAGCTGCTTTGCCGTTTTCGATCCCATCTTCATTTCCTCTGACGTGGACAGCTGGCATGCCTTTTACGGTGACGTTAACAATGCCGACAAAATACGCACAAAGCAGTGTCTGAAAGCCAAAAACAACACAACATGCGAATTTATCGACAGAGTGCACTTCAAAGATGTCTACTGCAGTCCAGACGAATGTGTAGAGTGTCAGCGGAAGAATGAGGAACGTGACAAGACATTGAAGCGGAAGCGACCTATTGCTGACGCTGGAGACGAGGATTTCTCCGAGGAAATAGATTGAGTGTCTTTGGGGTATTGATGGCTAGTTTAAACAAAGCCGTGATACTGTGAAGCGTTTCTCTTACGGATGCATGGAATAGTTACATGAATACATTCCACCATTATCGACCATTGATACTGTCCCTTGTCCCCCTTTGTGCCGAAACCATGATGATCCGATGACGGCATAGAGAAATGTGCTTGAACATGTTATTATTTGTTCAGATCAATCTCTTTCATGAATCTAAATGTTTGCTGCGATGACTCTTTGGACCTTGTTCTAGTAGCCAAGCATGAACAAAAGGCAGAGAATCTAACTGTGGACAATCCCCTTGTTCAACCGCGGACAACTCTTTTCTTTACGCCACATTTTTGTTCTCTGCATGTCTTTGTTGTATTAAGCATTCCCTTTCGTCCCATAAATAGTTAAATTCCATCAAGCAATACCAAATTCCTCACCATCATCTTTTGACAACAGAAACACAAACAGTCAGCTTTACCGAAATCACTCACCAAACTCATCAAAATGTGTCAATTAACAACCACCGCCATGATCTGCGAGATCTGTCGCCGCTTGGTCACCTACACCTCTGCCAATTGTCTCTGTCGCTCAGAAGTATGTTTTCAACAGGATGTACAGGACAACTCCAAGTATGTTTCCTGCCTTGAATGCAACAAGTGCAACCCTTCTGGCAAGGGTCTGAGCATGGTGTAAGTCAGCCTAACCCCAGAAATTTGGTTGTCCAGTTTGGGTTTAGATCTAGTCCATGGTTCGCCGAGCCGGGAACTTGAGGCTAGCGAGTTCTTGGAAACCATGCCGAGGTTTGGTTCGGACGTCATAGAGGGAAAAGTTTACCCTGGAGGGTATTGTTTTTGAAGATTTTTCTGTTGTTTTACTATCTTATTCTGGTTGGATACCATGTCGTTCTTTTAAATAAAAGTCATTCTTTTTTCTCCAACTCAATTGATATCTGAACGTGATTCTTTGACAAAATCCGTGTTAATAGGTGCCCAGTTACAATCTTCTGTAAAGCCAATGGTTCGCGCTAAATTTACAGTGAACGTTTAGTGTAAGCACTCTGTTCGAGCCACGCTAAGTAAGTCATGCCATTGCTTCTGAATTAATGTCAAATTGCATTGATCAGATATCCATTGGAGATGACCTGCGTACGGTGTAATGGCCTCATCAATGCACCAACATTCATCCAGATCACAAGACTGAAATCAAACTCTGCATCTCAATGGAAGCCTAACCAGCCATTCCAACATTCATCCATAGAACCGTTAATTTCCGAGTCAATAAATGCGGAGAACTAATATCCACTCGAGTCAAGCATGCCACAACCCGTTGCATTCAACAGCCACGAGATTCATGAATTGAGTTTTTCTCGGATGCAAGCGTATATCCGAACATTTTGGTGCAGCCCATATGAATCGTTAAAGGACAAAAATCATGCACATCGAGTATTAAAGGTCCGAATACCCATCGTAAAGGATGGGAGACATTTACATACATTGAAAAAGACGGCAGATCTGAACGGCAGTCTCGCCATGTTAACGTAAACAAAAAACCAAAACCTCATGTGCTCATAGGAGGCCTGACAATCACGCCCAAAGTGACAAATCCTGGCCCAAGCGGTCTAAACAGCCCCAAAAGTAATGTCTCTGTCACTGTAACCTAGGGCGTCACCAGGCCACTGCACTGGGTCGATTCGCATGGCCGTGCTGTCCGATTACCGTAGGGTGATTTCGCGGGGGAGAAAACGGACAACAAGTAACAAGGGAAGAACCAAGGATTACGTGACAAAACCACTATTTTTCAAGTATTTTTTCTGTATATCGGGCGAGTTTGTCGTCGTCCGTTGAAAATACTCCGCATGGGAGTCCACAACAGGGCCGAATTCAATTGCGGAGAAGAAAAGTGAACCCCGGCTCTTCCCCCGGACTTGTCAACGATGCACTAAAACCCCGGCACTTTAGACCTCTTACTACGACGGAAGCAGAAGAGAAAGAGAAAAACTCATTTTTAATGTCTGGTTAATCTTCGGATTCTCGGTGGTATTGACGGCCGTATTATTAAACTTGTGGCTCCCTCGTGGAGTTGCTCTTCCCCAGGCTACAGACATCACCAGACCAACTCGAGTTAGCAGACAAAGCTGGGAACGGTCTTCTTCCAAACAATGACACCATCATACCCAAAATGCTTCTACTTTCTTCTCCTCATCTATTCTTATTGGACTGACAAAAAGTAGTATCGGTTAAGCCACGGCAGAAACTCACCAAAGTAAAGTTCCCCGATGGGACCCAGAATACAAGGGTACCACCTCGTAAACTGGGAATGCCATCACAAGACATTCAACTCTACTCCGCATCGCCATCCCCGCACAGCTCCTCTCGTCGGAGAACTCGCTCGTCGACGACGCTAAACTTTTCACAATGACGCACTTGTTGGGGTGACAATTCTTGCCAGCGCGGCCATGCGCCGAGGGACGGACCTGCTGTTACCGGACACTGGGATATATAAACTCAATCGATAGCCTACCATCAAAAAAGAGATCATCATCACAAGCCAATTCATCTCTTCTCCTCCTTCTTCCACAATGGCTAGCCTTCGATCTGTGCTGGTCTCCGGCCTGCTGGCCGCGAGTGTGAATGCTCAAGACTTTGGTGGTAGTGGTCGCGACGAAGAGGCCTTCAGCTGGGTTCAACCCAAGAACACCACCATTCTAGGACAATACGGTCACTCACCCGAGTTCCCTTCCAGTATGTTTAACTCTAGAGTCATCAATTCGTTGCTAACATCACAGCCTATGCCACTGGCAAGGGATGGGAACAGGGCTTCGCCAAAGCCAAGGAGTTCGTCTCCAAGCTGACCCTCGAAGAAAAGGCCGACATGGTTACTGGAACTCCCGGTCCTTGTGTCGGAAACATCATCGCCATTCCTCGTCTTGGTTTCAACGGTCTCTGTCTCCATGACGGCCCTCTCTCTATCCGAGTCGCCGACTACGCCAGTGTCTTCCCCGCCGGTGTCTCCGCCGCTTCCTCATGGGACAAGGAGCTTCTCTACCAGCGCGGTCTCGCAATGGGTCAAGAGTTCAAGGCCAAGGGTGCTCACGTCCTTCTCGGACCTGTCGCCGGTCCTCTTGGACGCTCTGCCTACTCTGGTCGCAACTGGGAGGGTTTCTCCCCTGACCCCTACCTGACTGGTGTCGCCATGGAACATACCATCAACGGTCACCAGGACGCCGGTGTTCAGGCCACTGCCAAGCACTTTATCGGTAACGAGCAGGAGGTTATGCGAAACCCCACCTTCAAGAAGGAGGGCTACGTCGGTGAGGTCGACGAGGAGGCCCTCTCCGCCAACATGGACGACCGAACCATGCACGAGCTTTACCTCTGGCCCTTTGCCAACGCCGCCCATGCCAAGGCTGCCAGCTTCATGTGCTCTTACCAGCGTCTTAACGGCTCATACGGCTGCCAAAACTCCAAGATTCTGAACGGTATCCTCCGCGACGAGCTTGGTTTCCAGGGTTATGTCATGTCCGATTGGGGTGCTACCCACGCCGGTGTTGCTGCCATCAACAGCGGTCTCGACATGGACATGCCCGGTGGTATCGGTTCCTACGGCATGAACTGGAAGGCCGGTTCTTTCTTCGGTGGTAACCTGACCAACGCCGTGACCAACGGCACCCTCGAGGAGGCCCGTGTCGATGACATGATCATGCGAATCATGGCTCCTTACTTCTGGCTCGGCCAGGACAGCGAGGAGTTCCCCTCTGTCGACGAGTCCAGCGGCGACCTCAACACCTTCTCTCCCCGAAGCACCTGGCTCAAGGAGTTCAACTTTACCGGCGAGCGCAGCCGTGACGTCCGTGGTGACCACGGCGACCTGATCCGCAAGCACGGCGCCGAGTCCACCGTCCTCCTCAAGAACGAGAAGAACGCACTTCCCCTCAAGAAGCCCAAGTCCATTGCTGTCTTTGGCAACGATGCTGGTGATATCACTGAGGGTTTCCTCAACCAGAAGGACTACGAGTTTGGTACTCTTGTCGCTGGTGGTGGTTCCGGAACTGGTCGTCTTACCTACCTCGTCTCTCCTCTTACTGCCATCAACGCTCGTGCTAAGCAGGACGGTACTCTTGTCCAGCAGTGGTTGAACAACACCCTCATTGCTACCTCCAACGTCACTGACCTCTGGATCCCTGCTGTTCCTGATGCCTGCCTTGTCTTCCTCAAGACTTGGGCTGAGGAGGGTGGTGATCGTGGACACCTCAGCGTTGACTGGGACGGTGACGATGTTGTCAGGTCTGTCGCCAAGTCTTGCAACAACACCATCGTTGTCACTCACTCTTCTGGTATCAACACCCTTCCTTGGGCCGACCACCCCAATGTTACTGCCATCCTCGCCGCCCACTTCCCCGGTCAGGAGTCTGGCAACTCTCTTGTCGACCTCCTCTACGGTGATGTCAACCCCTCCGGTCGTCTCCCATACACCATTGCTTTCAACGGCACCGACTACAACGCCCCTCCCACCACTGCCATCAACACCACCGGTACCGACGATTGGCAGTCGTGGTTCGAGGAGAAGCTCGAGATTGACTACCGATACTTTGACTCCCAGAACATCTCTGTCCGCTACGAGTTTGGTTTCGGTCTGTCTTACTCCACCTTTGAGCTCTCCGACATCTCCGCTGAGCCTCTCGCCGACGACATCACCGCCATGCCCGAGGCTCTCCCCGTCCAGCCCGGTGGCAACCCCGCCCTCTGGGAGACCGTCTACAACGTTACTGTCTCTGTCACCAACAGCGGCAAGGTTGATGGTGCTACCGTTCCTCAGCTCTACGTCACCTTCCCCGAGAGCGCTCCCAAGGGTACTCCTCCCAAGCAGCTCCGTGGTTTCGAGAAGGTCTTCCTTGAGGCTGGCGAGAGCAAGAATGTCAGCTTTGAGCTGATGCGCCGTGATCTCAGCTACTGGGATGTTGTTTCTCAGCAGTGGGTCATTCCTGAGGGAGAGTTTACCATTCGTGTTGGATTCAGCAGCAGAGACTTGAAGGAGGAGACCAAGGTTACCCTTGTTGAGGCTTAAGTGTGCTTTTACGATGTATGAGTTATGTTATACCTATTCCCTGTAGATATTAATTAGTACAATTACGATTACCATTATATTGTGTGCCTTTTTTATGTTTGTGGCGACGAGTCTATGTGCATGTGTTGCATCAATTGCTCGAGGAGGCAGCTCCAAGCCTTAGGGCATAAAAATAAATGGCCTAAATCCCTTGCCTAAACATCATAAACTGACGTGCTATTTTCTTCTCATTCCTTGACTGAGTGGTTGACTTTTTTATCATGAATAAATTTAGTTAGCATTGTTTGATGTGCATTTCCCTATTGTTAAATGCAGTTGGTGGGCCTGAATGTTTGGCGATGCTGGATTGCTGAGTGGCCTTCAGGCATATGGATAAGGCAACGCCCAACTGCATCAGAATTACCCTTCAAGCTTTTCATCTACAAGGCACAGACCGAGCATAGAGTCAGTAAGTCACTCGGTTTGTCACGATACAATTACTCACACCACCCAGCCTCACAATGTCAGCCCCTACCGAGATCACTCAAGATCGCGAGTCCCTCCGGACAATGGGCCTCGAAGGCCTCGTAGAGCTCTACGACGTAGTCATGCAAGACTGGAACTTTGGAGACCCCGTTGTCATGCCCACCCTCCAAACTCATACTTTCACCGACGCCTCCATTGAAGTCGGCAAAATCGCCCAAGACCTCCCCATCGAAGATGGCGGCGTTCTCTCCAACAACCGCAAGAAAAACGCCAAAGCCTACATCATGATCAAACGCATCGGCGACGGCGACCATGGTTTTCTGTGGTGCGATGCCGACGGCAAGCCAGTTCGACGAAGCTGGATAAAGAAGAAGCGCGGCCTCGCCATGTCTATTGTCAAAGAGGAGCTTGTGGAAGATTACAACAACCTCGAGGTCAGCTTTGTTGATGCGTACAATGCTGCGATTTGGCTTGCTCATGCGAGAACAAAGGTGAATGCGTATGTGGCGCGGGCTCGGGCTGGGTTGAATGACGGTACGCGGATTACCTTTGAGGGGGATCGGTTCAAGAAGAAGGAGTATGTCTTTTGTTTTGAGGAGGATCCTGAGATCAATGGGTCTCAATGATGGTGAGGTGAAGGTAGGCCGTGGAAGCATAGAGGGTTATATCAGAACTGAGTTGAAGTACCAGTGAGGATCTCACAGCATCGTATTGGATGGAAGATGGCTATTAGTAGCTGTTGCCTCTATCTCAACAATCTACTCCCCTTAGATTCAAAGCCACTGCAGAGTGCCATGATGCCCTTTCCAGTAGGTAGCAGAAAAGTCGGCTTCCTAATTCTTAGGGTACATAAATAAATGGCCTAAGGTTAGTCTGAATAGCATAAACTTACCTACTAATTTCGTCCGTTCCTTATGCTACTAGCGATCAATTGTTCTGATACCCTGAGATCTTGACTCGGTGATATGGTGGTGCATCTAAATGCTTCGTGATAGCTCCTTGACACTCGGCTGTGATATCCTATCTAACGAACATGTCTGTATATTATGTATATAAATACTGTCTTCCGCCGCTGCAGAATGCCACCCAGTCTCTTGAACAAACGAACAAACACCAGAACAAACACACGGTATCTTATCCATGCTAACAACTTAACCACAATGTGTATTCACTACGCTACAAGCATCCGCTGCAGGGATTGCAACAACCTCATTGACATCTTGCATTCTACTGAATATTGCCACATTTACAGGAACCACAAGCTGGCCACATGTAAGCGAAGGACGATACAGAACGTAAAAAGGGTCAGTTCGAGCCAGTGTGAGATATGCACGCCACCCAATCGTCCCACAGGGATGCGAATAGATCAAGCAGTTGTTGGTTGATTGACTTGTAATGGGGTCGTTTGTGAGGACATTTGACTTGGTTTTGGAATGAAGCTATCGTGAACTTTTACATGGAATGGTCAGTCGGCCTACCAGGTCGTTTTTAGCAGCGAAAAATCATGAGATATTTATAAAAATTAAATATTTTAACTGAATTGACAATGGGACTTTGTACTCTCTGCGAATTGGACCGTAAATGTGCAAATGCATTGTCAATTGGTGGTGTTGTAGGGTATCTCTCCACCCATGTAACAATTTCACACCTTATCACTCGTGCCTAGATCTTACGTGGGGCACGTTTAATGAGTCTTGAAGCTTGAAAGGAACGCGATAAATTGCACAAGTAGTCACCGTGACAAAATGAGATGACGAGTAGCGCGGACCGCATCGATCGAAGGGCGAACAAAGACATTCCAGAAGTCAGTCGCTATGGTGATTACTACAGCAACCTCAACCAAAGTGGTCAACGAGTGCCGATTAAGTCATTGACTTTTGGTCTTTATAAAATCGAATCCAATGACTAAATTGATTCAAAAACAAAATCGCAATGGTCCCATGAAGCAAAACTGATGTCAACTCGCTCCACGTAAAGACGGGATACTCCATGTAAAGCCCTAAACTAAATGGAGTACTCCTAGCTTGCGAGTTTAATATTACTTGCACAGGAACGAATAGAAATAATGCTAGGACATTTTCCGACTAAAGATTGGTCTGGAAGAGACGAGACGCGAACCTAGAGCAGTTTCAACAAAGAACCTGGGAATCTGTTGGTGGAGACGTGTTTAGAAGAAATTGGAGGTTTAAACGAGAGGTTGGCTTGCAGCAATTTGGTCCACTCTCACTCAACAAGATGAAAGAAAATATCATGATTAACATGATTAACTGGTATTAAAGGAACGCAATTAAAACACAATGTCTCAGAGAAAAGAAAAAAATAGCAACGGAATAAATTTGAGACATTCTCCTGTAATGCCAAGGATATTCCCAGTTTATAAAGCTCAAGCCTCAACGCAGCCACTATAACTCAGCGCGTCTAGTGGACGTCATCCTTATCGATAGCCCACCCACTCAACGCGGGCCTGAGTCGCGTAAAGTACCCCTATATTGTTCTGCACATCTCCGCTATAAGTTATGCTTGATCCTCTAATTTATAGAACCATCCCACTGAAGCACTGCACAAAAAC
This sequence comes from Fusarium sambucinum, assembly GCF_050947815.1. NCBI lineage: Eukaryota > Fungi > Ascomycota > Sordariomycetes > Hypocreales > Nectriaceae > Fusarium > Fusarium sambucinum. Next base: position 966,365 of record NC_139292.1, read on the forward strand.
GCCAACGCCAAAAATCACGGATGCGCGCAAAGTACACCTTTACGCTTGGCCGCGTTCCCGCGTGAGTGGAGCGGGTCACCTTAAATACCTCCCACCACCAAAAAGGCACACCACGCACACACACGACTCTTGCTCACTTCTTCGATCCGACTCTCCTACAAAAACATCTTTTCCTCGAAAAGTTGCTTACCACTTGTTTTCTCTATCTACGACCTCATCATCAAGCTCGTTCTATCACCTATTGCAACGAGTCTACTACTGATTAACTAGACCGCCTTTCGTGTCGTCATCCATCGTTCCACCGAGACTCGATCTTTCATCAAGACTTTTCGTCCAAGGAATAAGGAAGGAAAAAGGAAAGAGGGAAACACCAAGATTAACTCTTTATCTCGAATTGGAACCGATATTCCAATACAGATCCTTACGCGTGTTGGGTCTCTCGTCTTGACCCTTCTAGACGCGATCTAGTCCAATACTCGACCTTGAGATCATCGACCTTTCGATACGAATCACAATATGGACTCTCTCGGTTCATCACCACGAAAAGGCACTTCTGCCTCGCCTACTCTTCCAACAATGAGGTCCTGCTCGCTCGCTGGATCTAAGCGTTCCGCTCCGACTCTTCTCCCGCCCTTTGAGCCTCTATCGTCCTCACCACCAAACCTCCCACGACCCGTGAAGCGACAGAATCTGGGATCTGGCTCGGGAACCGGCCGTTCTCGTGCTCACCTCAAGTATCCTACTCCCGTCCCGACGTCGAGCACGGGTATCTTGTCGAGTTCCCCGCCTCAACGGGCCACATCCGCTTCCGAGCGAGCCCCGCTTGCTGCCGTCCCCGCCGTTGAACTGTCGGAAAACGGCGAGACTCTTGTCATGGGTCGATCCTCCAACTCGTCCCACTATCAGATTTCCGCCGACCGTCTTGTTTCACGTGTCCACGTCAAGGCTCGCTACGTTGCTGCCGCCAGTCTCGAGCCCAGCAAGATTGAGATTATCTGCAATGGCTGGAATGGTCTCAAGCTGCACAGCCAGGGCCGTACTTGGGAGCTTTTCAAGGGCGATAGTTTCACCAGCGAGACCGAGGGTTCCGAGATTATAATTGACGTCCAGAACTCACGTGTTCTTGTTCAATGGCCCAAGAAGGTTCATGACCATATTTCTGACGCCACTTGGGACTCTCCTCCCTGCCAATCTCGTGCTCAGGCTATTTTCCAGTCTTCTCCTCCCCGCCGAGCTTCTCGTATTGCATCGCCCGAGAGCCCCACGCCTGCCAGCCTCTCCAGCTCTCGTCGTCTCCAGGCCTTGCTACCCGGGCAGCGTGACATTGAAATCTACGAAGATGATGCCGATCATGGACTTTCAGATAAGCTCGATTCCTCCAGCATCAATGTCAGTATGTGCACCGACGTGACTGCCAGCTTCAGTAGTGAAGTCGGCGATGAAGTTGAAGAAGAGGACCCCGATGAGGAGAACGATCCCATCATCCACTCTTTCGGTCCCTTTGGCGCTGACATTTCTTGCCGGTTGGCTTCGATAACTACAAAGTCTCCCAAGCTCTTCAAGGGCGCCAAACGTGCTCTTCACAGCGACGTCGCTTCTGATCTATTCGCTCCTCGCCAGATTCCCACTGCTCCCCAATCTCCACGAAAGCAGCACGCCAGAACAGAGTCTCCTCTCTCTTCACCCCCTCGCGTCTCTTCTCCTACTCCTACCCCCGAGACCAAGATGTCTTTTGAGACCAACCCTGCCGTTGCCAACCATGTCGTCAACCAGCTTGCTTTCTCGCGTCTGTCTTCGACACCTCTGTCCACCATCATGGCCCATCTCCCTGTCGAGGAGAAGCGAGGTATCACTAGAGATGATCTCCGCGATGTCATTGAGAGCACACCCTGCATTGGCATCATCAAGCGCCAGGGCAAGGACGCAGCTGGCAAGCCTCTCGAGAGCGAGTACTACTACGTCCCCGAACACGACGACGACCAGCAGCGACGCCTTGCTGTTACTGATGGTCTACGCAAGCCCAGCCTCCGAGCTTGTCGCAAGCAGCACAAGGTTTGTACCCTCGCTTCACTTCACATTGATCTCCAAGCTAACAACGTAACAGCAATACTACTGGAAGCGACCCAAAACTCCTTAATTCACTCGCCCTTTACGTACATACGAATTTCACTCCGAGAAATGAGTTTACGCAGCTCTCGACGACAAAGTTTATTGTTCTTTTCTATTACACGGTGGTGGATGTCTTTTTTTGCTGTATACCCCCATTTTTATCCCTTCCCCAATTGTTTGTTGTTATTTTTCTTGATTCACAGTGGTCTCTATCAAACTGCATAGCATGGGCGTATAAAGTGTTTCTGCATGATGGAGTTGAAAGGGAAAGGGTTGGACCATCAAAAGGGAAGAAGTATGCTTTGTGTGGAAATGAGGCATATAGATAAATGTTTTGGAGCCTGTCAGAAAAGGCAAGGGTTAGCGTTTGTTTGTTTTGATGGTTGTATGACATTGTAACAAGAGGATAAGCCCAATGGAAACTATTACTATTACCCCTGTTGATCAGACACTTTTAACCATTCATGTGAAGATGTTGATGTCGTTGGTGGATGATCTGATGGATCATGAGGTCGAATTGGAGTCTAGATTTGATGTAGGGTGATGATGATTCCACCAACGAACGAGAGGCACTCGACCTGAAGATTGGGGTACCCCAGAGTGTCAACTGGCTCTGTAGTACTCCATAGTTGATTTGTTTGCAAGATGTGCTGCCTACTCCTAAGTTTTAGGGTATAAAAATAAGTAGTCTATGATCTATAGTCAAAAGAGCATAAAGTGACCTGCTAATTTCGTCTCTTATGCTTCCAGCAGTCAATTTCAGATACACCGGGACTGCATCTTGAGTACGCTTTTACCTGGAGTACTGATCAACCCCTCAACCCATACACATAATGCATTGTAACCACCTCGTTGCATCCATCCGTCCGCATAATCACTCGTTCACAGTGGTAAAGCACACGATCAACATCCCAATACTCGATCCCCAAACTCTAAAAACCCCAAAATTATCACGCCTCAACGTCACCTCAATTAAACAATTCCGCTCCCTCCATCAGGCCACTTTGTCGCCACCTCTAACCATGCATGTGAAGCTGAAGAGGGGTTACGATGATGAGCATGTGCATGAGCTTCCGACCGGTGGTGGTGCATGATGAGCTTTTGTTTATAAATATGAGCTTGGTCTCTTGAGGAAGGAGGGGTTTTAGTCCAAGACATTGACTTGAACTGTAGCAACACTCTTCATACCAACTACAACAAACAACCTATAAAGAGACACATCACCACCAAACACTATCATCATCAAAAAGTATCTGTTCAAAATAAGCTTCAACATGGATCGTCAACCAACAGCCATATCCACTACAACCCAAACTTCTCCCCCATCCGAAGGTACACAATACAAACTCGTCATTCTTTCCAAGCTGACGTCGGAATCTGCAGTTCCAACTTCCCCATCCGCTCAAGCTGGTGCCGACCGTTGCATGCGCCACACGAATAGCTGGACACCTTCATTTCAACGTCGACAGAGCTGGAGTCCTGAGGAACGAAAGCATAAGATGCACATGGACAAGATTGGGCAGGTCAATACGGGGCCCGGATTCACAGAGCGTGACAGTGCTTGAGTGATGGTATTGATGAAATGAGGACATAATGGCAAGGGACGGCAATGAGATCAAGGTGAAAATTGTACTACTAAAGCTGCAATGACAGCGCAAGAATGACGCAAGTAATAAACGAACGTGTTTGTATTCGTAACTATATAATGTGAAAATGATATGCCGAGGTATCTTGACTCCAAAGCTCCATGTTGTGCATGCGTACTTGCGCATCCCTAATTAACCCACAAAAGAAACAATCGCTCAAGGGTGATAGCAATCTCGTCCCCATATTCGCTACCCAACTCCAAAACAAAAAACAACCCGTAGACGCTTTCCTCGAGTTTACAACCCCGGAAACAATAGTCCTTGAAGCTGCCCATAAATAACACCATCGTCGGGGAACTAGACCTGTCGAGTCTGCTTAGTCTCCGGTCTTATCCCCTTCGTACTCAAATATTCCACCAAATTGGCCGTTGCAAAGGCTCCTCCTGCAATACCAACAGTTCCCACAAGAACTTTGCGACCAAATCCCATCTTCTTTTTGCGTTCGTCAGAGTTTCTTCGACGTCTGGAGCTCTGGGACATCTCTCCATCTGTGGTAGGAAAGACTCCGCCGTGACGGAGTAGCTCATCAAGGGGGTGAAAACTAGTATCCTCCGACGGTGGTCGTACTTCACGGAAAACGAGCATCTGGCGACCGCCTGAAACCACTTCATAGCCTTGTTTCTCGAGCGCTTGAACGAATGGGAAGAACTTGGCAGGCTCTGCTAAAAGGAGAAGTGCCGCAGGAAGGGACATTGGGGGTTTGTTGTCGTCAACGTTTGACTTGGTTTTCGCCACGTTCATCATCTTGGAAGCCGGATCGAAAGCAAGTATCGTGTATGAAGAAGCGTTGGACACCTCGGTCTTTGGTGATTCGGACTTAGGCTCGTAGTGTTTCTCCCAAACAGGCAGGGTCGATTTACCACATTCTTTTGAATAGCTGGTCTGTAACCCTTGGGGCTTGTATGAATAAGAGTCCTTGTGCGCATTGCCCGGCCGATCTAATGCGGGTTGAAGACGCGTTCCCTCCATTGGAAAGCTCTCGTCCATAGATGCAAGCTCCTCGTTGTCTTCAATGGCAGTTGTGATCTGTTCCCCAGATGACCCATTGTTGTTTGGTAACAGTGTTGATTTGGATGACGAGTTACTCTTGCTCCACGATGCCGCAAACTCATCTGGAAAGTCCCGAGCATAATTGCCGGTCAACGTACGCCCAGCTTTGAAATCGCTGGTCTCTTGGCTCCTGACCCGTTTGCTGTTTTGGTGAGCTCTACGTAGGACAGCAGCTCGGATCGTCTCGGCACTTCCAGAATCGTCCATTCGGACGTTAGTTTCCATAGAGTCTGGAATAGACCTGTTCGGGGTTCCACAATAAGCTTTTGATGTTGAGTCCGGGGATGTTTGGGAACCTGCCTTGGAATCGAACTCTCGGAGGCCGCGGGCGACTTCATCCAGAGGGATTGAGATATTACCATTTGGTTCATTGTGACGAACTGCAGTATACTTGTGCAAATCCTGGTAGACCTTGGAGGCTTCCTCGGGATGAACGGGGTATGCCTGAGCCTGTGAAACAAACTCGGTTGGTCTGTAGCTGCCAAGATCCGTGTAGGCCTTGGTCAACTCTTCAGGGTGGACATGCTGCCGGGTGGTCTCTTCGTATCCAGCAGAGGGATACTTGTGCGGATCCTTGTACTGCTTGGTTTCCTTGACCTGGGGCGCATCGTTCTCAAAAGAAGCATAAGCATCCAAATCAGCGTATTGCTTCGAGGCTTCCTCGGGGTGGATGCGGGGAGCAGCGTCAGCATTCGCATAGTGACGGTATCCTGGGAGGTCCTTATACGCCTTGGAAGCCTCCTCGGGATGAACGCGTGAGATTGGGGGGGATAAGTCCCGAGTTGCATAGAGCTGTGTATCCTTGTAGCTCTTGGACTTTTCCTCGGTGGTAGGGCGTCTCAGGCCGTCAGGCTCGTTCCATCTGACAGCACCATACAGGTGAAGGTCGTCATAGTTCTTTGATAGCTCTTCTGGGGTGAGCTTTCGGAGACCATCCGGTTCGTTCCAGCGAACAGGTCCATATAGATGGAGATCGTCGTACTTGCTTGCAAAGTCCTCGACAGGAGCATCGACCTTGGAGGCTAGAGGCTTACCTCGCATAGTAGTGTCAAGCTGGGCCTTCGCATGAGCCTTGAGGGCTGTTTTACTAGCCTCGAACGGGTTCTTGTAATTGTCCAAATCGTCGTACTTCTTAGACTCTTCCTCAGGAGTTAAACGACGCAGACCGTCAGGCTCGCTCCATTGGACCGGTCCATATGAACCAACATCCTTGTAATCCTTGGAAGCCTCTTCTGCTGTGCGCTCACGGAGACCATCTGGCTCGTTCCAGTAAACCGCCTTGTACTCGTTGAGGTCATCATAGTCTTTGGACAATTCTTCAGCAGACTGCGCTTTGAGGCCATCGGGTTCGTTCCAGTAGATTGGCTTGTACTGGTCCAAATCTTGGTAGGCCTTGAACTTTTCTTCCGCTGTCAATTGACGCTGAGCAAGGGGGCTGTCGATATTGGCTGAAGCGTACTTGTCAAGGTCGTTGTATTTCTTGGAATCTTCTTCAGTAGTCGGCTTTTGTTGACCATCGGGTTCATTGTGCTTGACAGGACCATATTTATCGAGGTCGTCATATTCGACAGCCTGCTCCTTTGTAGATGTCTCGTCGATCTCAGGTTTGTACTTGTCAAGATCATCGTACTTGGGTTCGGCAGTTTCTGGCTTCTTCACATCCTTAGTGGGCTTGTACTTGTCCAGATCGTCGTACTTGGGAGCAGAGTCAGCTTCCGCGGTCGCTTTGACAAAGTCGATCGGCTTATAGGCTTCCAGATCGTCATATCGTGGCTTCGGAGCCGTCTTGGGAGCGTTCGTCTTGGGAGCTTTGGGAACTCGCCGATTTGTAATCGGGTCGATAGTGGTGTCCTCGGTATATACACCGCCGGCTGTCTTCTCGTTTGGACGTAGGCCAGCGAAGTGGTGACCATTGGTTAATGTGGCTTTGCGAATATTGGCTTTGTCATCACCGCGCAGTAAGTGGTCGATAGCACTTCTTTCCACATCCTCGATACCTGCCCCAGGCCGAGCACCAGTAAGGTCGTCCAACCATGCCTTGACTTGTTCGGCACCAATAAACTTGCTTGGATTAGGCTGGTTGAAGCCCTTGATAGCTTTCCTGAATGCAACTCTTGATCGATGCTCCCAAGAGACATTGCGAGTCAACGAGGCAGGTTGTATAGAACCACGTGTGCTTCTATGTTCGGAAAGTGTGGGCGACTCAAACGCAGAAGAGAAGCTCCTGTGATTGCATCTTGATTGTAATGAGACAGTAGAGATAAACACGTTCGAGGTATGTGGTCGACTCTGGAGGAGCTTCTCACTCGTCCAGATACGCGTGGCGGCCAGCATCGTGAGTTTGAGATGTTGTTCTAATTAGCTGTCTCAAGGTCAGTATATTGCCGAGTAAGACAAGTGTGTATGCTGCTTGCGGGCATGCACAATACTCAACTCACCGGAAAGATATTGAGGGCAATCAACCCAGTGACGATCCTGGTGTTCCTACAAGAGCTCACAAGGCATACGATGTGTGATTGAAACTGAAGACGTCGTATCTTGTGAGACAGCGACTAACACGATGATAATTGAACGGATGCGAGCATGAGTTGAACCAAAGGATAATGTGAGACTAGGGAATGAAGAGAGAAACAAACAGGCTACATGAGGGGAACCAGCACCTTAAAACAACATGGATGGAACGGAAGCAGCAAACGACAACACACGATGAGGCAGGGACAACCTGAGGTTCAATAAGCCGGGGAGAAGATAAGTGGGGCCACTGTAAAGTTGGGGGAGTGGAGAGGACATGCCCAGGAAAAGAGGGGATTTAAGGGAAACGGCACTGTGAGATGTGATACAATTGGATAGAGCTTGGATGAGAGCTTCTTGGTGACGCCGTGATACAGTTACACGAGGAACTGTTGTGACTCGTGTCTAACGCCTCTTGTGGCCTGTAGTATTGTGTTTGTGCATTCAAACTTCACAAGCAAAGCATAAGTTAAACACCGCAAACGTGTCTCAAGCCGGCTCAGGCAAAGCATCCAAAGTCATGTCTTACCAGCCTGCAACAAACTGGAACCTGCCCTGTCCTGCCGGGGTTACAGAGCGTACAACGACCCACTAGCCGTCCATTTGCGGGGGAGTCAGCGTCAAACCCGAAGCGGCAAGTGGACGATGTCCCGCTCGTGCAACAGCCGTTGACGTCAAGCTCGCAGATGCCCCTAAGCCCCTGCTGAACAACCATGATGGGTACACTTCTCACCGAGAGATCTTGTACAACTTGGCTTGAGGATAAAGTTCAGCTTTGCTACAGTAACTTGTAGCTATCGTGAGTACCAGAAGCGGTTACTTTGTTGATCCTCTGGCGGACAATCTTCACTCATCAATGGCACAGATGAGGCAACAAGGATTGTGTCCTCGGCTTATCAGAGACTAGGGTCTTGTGGCTTTGAACCCCTAAGACATGCAGACTCAGGGCTAACGGAAGCAGGCATTGAACACAATGCGGCTATGTTGAAACGGAAAGGACAGAAGCGGACAAACAGTATCCGGCGTTGGCTAACTCGAAGAGATTGCTGTCCTTATCACGCCAGTCGGTGGTCTGGACCGTCTGATACGGTAAACTGAAGCCGTCTTTGTTTGTTGTCCTGGATTAAATGGCGCATGCGGCGGTGATCAAACAAGTCAATTATCCTCGTACCAGCGTGTCCAATCGCAGGATGTCCGGGCCTAGTTCACTGAAACGAGAGACACCAAGAGGGATACGTGACTCTCACATGCAGCGGCGATCAATTACCAAGTAGCTGAATGTCAAGCAGTCAGCATTCTTTACTTTCTTTTGTCAAGTGCGAAGCGGCAGAGGTCGACATTACACTGTTTGTTGAGCAGAAGTTTCTCTTGCATCGTTCCATTTCCTGGCACACGAGCAACTCTCACCATTTATCATTTATGGCTAAAGTGACTTCCGTGATGGAAGCGAGTGCTAGCGGAATCGCCAAACTTGGCGTCTGTATCCGTAAGTCGACGCTTTAAGAACCTGGGATAATTACAGGGGTTCAATCGGCTGATTAGACGTTAGCTTAATCGCTACTAGCAAAGTAAGATTGCATATAGGGTATGTAAAGAAGAGCCTGGTCAACAATACTCGAGCATTCTTTACCATTCTTTACCATTGTTTCGCATGGTTTGTCTGGTTGTTTCTGCCACACAGCTGGCTGTCTCGCATGGATGGTAAGATAGATTCAACACGTCACGACAGCTGAAATAAGGATACGGTCTCTGTGTTTGAACCTAAGTAATTGAGAAACGAACCGAAAAGAGATACCATTACTAACGTTGAGCGCTCAATGAACTTTGTCGTTTAAGGTTACATGTCTCAGCAAATGCTTCAATACACTCAGGGGACTGTGATTCTCAGATCGAACCACTTGTCTCAAAATAGGAATGTCAATGATTCTCAGGACCGTATTTTACTTGAGGTTTACTCTTCCCATAACCAGGTTCTCGACGTAAAACTCAGTGATTGCCCCATCTTCACGATCCGCAGTTGATGACTGGGGAAGCTCGGCGTGAGTCAAGTAAGCGGCAACAGTGTCTTCGGCGAAGGGCTCGATAAGCAAGGTTCACGATGCGCAATTCAAAATAAATGTGAAATTTCAATCACTATAAAACGAAACGATCTTCAATTGTCAAATCGCATCGTCATTCATTCTTTTCATCGAGTTTTAAGTGAGGCTCTTTCAAACGACACGATCCCCACTAAACCAACCACGGTCCGTGCTTCCATGTGACATCACTCGGTCCCTCACCACCAAATTTGATATCATCATCAGCCTTGCAAGCTTCTGCCAATTTAGAGCGCCATCAGCCGAGCGGCCGGACACGTACATTCTCCTTTTGTATTTGTTTCCCCAACATACTTGGACTGCATTTTACCGAGAATCATAACCATGAAGAAGTCACAAGGGAAATCTGCCGGCCGTGGTTTTGAAGGACCCCGCTCCGGCTTTGGAGGCTTTGGCACCGCAGCCTCCGGAACCTCCCTGTCGTACCTTGCCGAACCTCCGTCATTCTCAGCTGTCTCCGACCCAAATGTTGTTGTGTCATTGAAGAATGTGTTAAAGAAGGACAGCACCACCAAGGCCAAGGCACTCGAGGAGCTATTAGCTCATGTTCAAGCTCACCCATTTGAGAAGGATGGCGGGGTAGAAGAGGGCATCCTGGACGTTTGGGTTAGTAAGACACAAACCTAGAGATGGCAGTAACTTATACTCGACAGGTCCAAATATATCCTCGCACATCGATAGACAACTCACGTCGAGTCCGCGAGCTTACGCATAATCTTCAATTCGAGCTTATGAAGTCCGCGCGCAAGAGATTTGAGCGGCACCTACCAAAGATCGTCGGCGCATGGCTTGCTGGTTTGTATGATCGCGACCGCGTGGTAGCCAGAGCTGCTAGCGATGGTCTAACCCCATTTCTCAACACCCCTGAAAAGGTCATTGCGTTTTGGAACAAGTGCCAGGCCCAGATCCTTGACTACGCCATTGATGCTATTCAGGAAACACAAGATACCCTTAGCGACGAACGCTCTACGACAGCCGAAGACGCCGAGGCCAAGTACTTTCGAGTTGTTACTGCCAGTTTATCTCTTGTCTTGGGTCTATTGCAAAAAGTCGAGCAAAGTAACCTGGAGAAGCTACAATCACGATACGATGACTACTTCGCAGAGGAAAGCGTCTGGAAGACAATCACCTACAACGACTCAGCAGTCCGAAAGACTGTATGCCAACTTCTCTTTGCTTCGATCGAACGAAAGCTACCATACGCCGACGACACAAAGGTCAAGCAGGCCTTTATCACTGGGGGTCTCAAGACCAACCAAGCTGGTTCGGCTTTGGAGTATGTACGAGCCTTGACAAAAATGACACAAAAGTACCCCGATGTTTGGTCCACAGGAAAGGTCACCACCGGACCAAAGTCAGCTCTGGGTAGAATGCAAGCATTCATCTCCAAGGGATCGCAGGGAAGCCCACCGAAGTTCTGGGAGTATCTCGACCAATTGTTGATGGTTCTGCCATCTGACCTGATCACGCCCGAGGTTGCCTCACAACTTTTGTCATCTCTCAAGTCAGGAATTACACATCGCGAAGAACCACGAACGAACACCTCATTTGCATGGAAGTGCTTCATCGATACCGCTAAGCGACTGCTAAAGAATCTACCCGCCGACGACCAATTACCTTTTGTACAAGAACACCTGTTTCCTCTTATTGAGCAATTCCTTTTCTCAGTATCAGAAAAGACTGTCGCCATCCCAATGGGTCCGAATGCTATATCTGTGCTTGTGGAAGCATATATCGCCACTGTTCAAGCTTCTCCGTCTGTTGTGTCTGCCTCTGAAGAGGAATGGAACCGACTCGCCAGCATCTTTTGTGCCAAGATTTCTGGATCCCTACCTGAAGTGTCTCGAGAGTACCAACAGTCCCAGGAAAAGATTTCAGAGGAAGGCCGACGATGGTTTGGTCTTGTTGGTCAGATTGAGGACAAGATTGCCGAGTCAGATGCCGTCCCCGACCACACGGCTGAACCGTCTCTCAAGGCCATCAACCAGTGTATCACTCTTCTGGAGAGTCGCAACCTAAAACCTTTTGGCGCGGCGCGCACCATCGAGTACGCTCTAAGCATGTCCCCTCGCCTCTTTCATGATGATGGCATTACAAGACTCTCAGCATTCTTCACGTCAATGGCTCGAGACGATGCTGCCAAAGCAATCTCTTCCCCCTCTTCCCGCTACCTGCTCTCCTCTCTCCACCTACTTGGATCTGTATCTACTCAATTCGCGCCCATCTGGAACTCTTGGGTTGAGGCTGTGCTTGATCTACCATCCGAGCCAGCACGCGACGCTGCCCTTGCATCTCTCATTTCGAACGACAGAGGAGCCGTCCTTGCCAAGGGTAACATGGACTTGCAAAAGCACATTATCGGCCAGGCTGTACTACTCGCAGTTGGAAACAGCAACGATTGGGAACTATTGGAGGCTGCTGTTACATACCAGACTTTAACCGATAGCAATTACCGAGAGCTTGTGCAAGCACTTGTCGAAATTCTCGAGAAGGACCCCCAGAAGACAGAGTCCACACTTCAAGCTTTGGAGATTACCGCCAAGGGCCGACCCGAGTTGCTTTCTCGAGACGATCGCGTCCACACGACTCTGGTCGCACTGCTCCTGGGTCTATCTGAACTTGACGACTCTGCGATTTCTTCCAAGGCCACTGCTATCCGTACTCTGCTGGACGGTCATACGGATGGCAAGTTGCCTGTTGTTGCCGTCGTTCAAGCTAACCTCGAACGAGCGGGAACACAATCTCTGGAGTAGGTTGCTCGTATCGTACAGTCGACCAAGCTAACATGCTCATAGTATCGACACATTGGTTTCTCAAGCGCAAAGTGCCGCTTCGAGCGATATCCCATCCGAGGAACTCTTCCCAAGCACCAACGTGTGGATGAAGGAGCTGGCGCCGTTCCTGGAACTGTCTGTGAACCCTTCGCTATCCATCACCAACAGTACCGGTGGCGCTTCTACATTAGTAAAGGGAACACCTCGATCCACGCAACTCCGAGTTCACCGAGATAGAAAAGGACGTGCTATTCCCGCACGAATGGCCCTTTACGTGTCACGTCTATCCGAAAGACTCCCGCTATCACAACTGCCAAAGCCTTTCCAACTCGAACTTCTCTACCTTCAGTGCTTGACCGTGCAGCTCATTTCCGACCAAATCACTTGCATAGAGGAGAACCGATTATGGCAAACTCTCAAACATGCTGAATCAAGTGCTCAAGCTGAAGAATTTGTCTCCAAGACGCGTGGAGTCCTAAACGATCTGGCGGCTGACGCAAAAGTCTGGAGCGACTCGGCTGAGGAAAAGCCAATCATTCAAGAATTGATCGACCTGTTAACCGAGCACTCAAAAGACTTGACCCCCAGAGGCTTATACAGTGCAAGGGCACTCAGCGAGCTTGTGCAATTCTTGGCAGAGGCACACGGAGCATCATCCGGGTTCGAGGATGCTCTTCTAAAGCCCGACGTCCTCAAGGTTGGCCCCACGACAGTCCTACTTGCGTCTGCCATCATTGCCGGGTTTGGCGAGACTCTTCAACCCTCCAAGGCAGCCAACACCTTTTGCAATAGAGTTGTAAGCGAGATTGCAGGCGCCAAAGCGGAGAGCGACAAGACCCTGATGACTCTGGTCTTGCTTTCGTCTTGTGCTCAAATTTACGAAGCGGGTGAGCTGCCTGTGGCTAACAACCGAATCGTTTTTGCTGTCCGACAGATTACTTCATGGCTTGATGAGCCCGAGACCTTGAGCCCTGCCCTTTGCGCCGAGATTTGTCGGTCTCTCAACAAGCTACTCCCATGCATGAAAGACGTCTATGGTTCATACTGGGAAAAGGCAATCGAGTTTTGCATTTCGCTATGGAACCGCGCCCACGAGTTTGAGCTAGACGAGGCTCTCCCATTTATTCACTCTTCACTGAAGCTATACAAGGCTATTGAATCTCTTCCGGAACCCAACGACGATCTTGAAGATGCCCTCAAGGAGTTTGCAAGCGCTAAGCCTAGAGCTTTAATCGAGCTCCTACGACTCCCTCGGGAGACCACTTCTCAGCCTTTGGAGATTGTGGATGCTATGCTTTGTAGGGAAGTCGAGAAGATTTCTATCCGCCAAGTCCCTGATCTGTCCGATATCTTTGGCCTGGTGGCATCGGATTCGCGTGATATACAAACAGCTGCGTATAATCTGCTTCACAAGGCTCTTCCCGAGCAGCAACAGCAAAATTCGATTGACGCCATGCTGGACAAGACAGGTATGTTGAAGACTTGTGCAAATGATTCAACTACTAACATTTATAGATGCTCGACTACCCGACGAACTCCTGTCGCTTCTACTCGATGCTCCCACGCTCGAAAAGTACTCGGACGAAATGCTCGCAGAGTTTCCCTCATCCATCCGATCATACCTCCTATCCTGGAAGCTCGTATTCGACGCTTACTCGACGTCGTCGTTTAAGATCCGCAACGACTTTAACGAAAACCTCAAGCAAGACAACTACGTAGCACCGTTGCTGGACTTTATGTTTGATGTCCTCGGACACTCGGCCGCGCATCCTCTCAAGCTCGAAAAGATCAACCTTGCTTCCGAACATATTCAGGATTACGATGTCAAACTGGCAGAATCGGAACCGGAGGAGAAGAACATGCAATGGTTGTTGGTCCACATCTTTTATCTCCTACACAGGTACACTCCTGGCTTGTTTAGAGCGTGGTATATCGACTGTCGATCCAAGCAGACACGAATTGCCGTCGAATCCTGGACGACCAAATACTTTTCCCCTCTTATCATCGCAGATGCCCTTGACGAAGTGCAGCAGTGGGCTGACACACAAGAACCGCCCGCTATGGACGAGCAAGAACTTGTTGTGCGCGTCGCTCGCGCCGCCCGAGAAATCATAGCTGGCTACGAAGTTGACGAAAGCCAAGCCGCCATCTCCATCAAAATCCCACAAAACTACCCCATCGAGAATGTCGTCGTGCAGAGTCTCAACCGTGTCGCCGTCAACGAAAAGAAATGGCAGAGCTGGATAATGACTACGCAGGGTGTCATTACCTTTTCCAACGGCAACATTATCGATGGTCTACAAGTGTTCAAGCGAAACATTATCGGTGCTCTCAAGGGCCAGAGCGAGTGTGCTATTTGCTACAGTATTATTTCGACGGATAAGCGCATGCCGGATAAGCGATGCACGACATGCAAGAACTTGTTCCACAGGACTTGTTTATACAAATGGTTCCAGAGCAGTAACCAGAATACTTGCCCGCTGTGCCGAAACCCTATTGACTACTTGGGTGCGGATACTCAAAAGAGACGTCAGGGTTAACATGAGCTTTGGGCGATGACTTTGTTAGATCCTTATGGCGTCAGTTGGCCGCTTCAGGCATAAGGGACAACATTAGTAGGTCACTCTATGCTCCTTAGGCTAGGTATAAGTTATATAGTTTATTTTGTACCTAAACCCAAGAGACCATCTTACCTGCCGATATGAAGAGGAGGAAACAATGTAAACGGGAAGTCTGAACCAGAGCACTTTCCCATCCAATCTCAGAGCTACTACTTCCAATTTCCAAAACATCTCTGTCTTGATCTTCTTCCTCCATCATCCAAACATTCTTGTGAATCAACACTTTCATTTCGCTACAAACACAAATAACACAAAAAATCAGACACAATGTTTACTCTAGGTACTCTATACACTCCGTATAAACGAGCAAAACTGACATACTCGCTGGCTCCGATTCGGATTCTGACAGTTCCGCTGGGCCTGCAACACCCAACACCGTTGATGACACTGGTACCGTTGCAAGCAACTTTGCAAATATCGTCCTTTTTCATCCCCCGTCAAACAATATCGACGACGATAGTATCGACCGCCATGATTTGCTCAACTCTGTCGATATCAGCAGTGGCCTGCCTTTGTACCAACGCAACGACATATGGCGGAGCTGGTCTGCCCCTCCGTCATCCAGACCAACCCGCCGTGCCCCATCACCTCCTGTTGCGTATCAAGAGCCTGAAGGCTTTTGCGGTCAGTGCCATCGATTGTATTTGGACAACTACTTTCTGGGTCGTCATTTGCGGACCCATTGCAGGGGCGTCAAGATCCAAAGCGCCATGCATCGCCATAACCACACTCCTACCTGGGTACTGGCCACCAAAGAGTTTCCCAATCCAGCATTCCTCCCCTCTTCAACTCGCCTGCTTCAGCAATAGGAACGGGGGCTCGATGGTGTTACGAGGGAATGCCCCGTGATGAATGACCCGTTGATGAGTGACGACCCCGACAGAAATGGATATGCTTGCCTGCCTGCTATAACGACCCCTACGGACAGTTCTTCGGGCTGGGATACAGACATGGTTGCCGACGATGGCAGCAATCACTCAAAGGACGTTGAAGATGCGACCCAGGAGATGGAACGGATGAGTATCGACATTTCAAACTTTGAAGACAATGAGGAGATGGATATGACAGATTATGACGGCGACACGGAGATGTAGAAATGGATCAGCAGGCGTTTAGTTCAGTGGATTCTTACCCAGCATAGCTAAGCAAAGTAAAGCGACAATTCAAACGTTCTTTTATTATATAACCAAGGCTTTGTGTTCAAGGGCCTAAGACTGTTAATTATTGATACGATAAATCGAGAAAAGAACTTGCCTCTGTGGAAGTGAGTCTCTGACCATCATACCGTACAAGCGACGACACGAGATCTATCAAGTCGGGATGCACGCTGGGCAGGAGCTCCTCCCAACTCTGACCGGGGAAACTTGTCCAAAGTTCGAAAGGAGCGACCTTGAACTCTTTTGCTTCGGGCCATGTCTCGGGAGTGGGTGTTCCAATGGTTTTGAAGATGCTGAGAATGAGACCCAACTGGTTACCATCTTCGTGAACGGCACGAGACTCAAATATGGGGGTAGGAGGATCACGAAGGACTTCGGACAGCATAACTCCCAATCCCCACATGTCGACTTCCGGGCCATACGATTTATTACCAAAGAGGACATCTATCGCGCGGTAGGGACCCGTCCCAATGTCGAGGATCTTGTCGTCTGCTGGTTCTGAGGTAATTGACAGCTCAGGATGCCATGCTGTTCCAAAGTCGGAGAGATACGCTGGGCCTGTGGGAGAAGAGAGGAGAATGGCGGATGGTTTGATGTCTCGATGTATGATGCCTTGGGTGTGTATGTCCTTCAGACCTTGCAGGATGTCCCGAAAGATTAGACGCAGAGAGTCTAGAGGTAGAGGTCCTTGAGCGAGAACATCGGCTAGAGTATACGGCATGAAGGGAAAGACGAGAACGAATCGCTGTTCCTGGTCCCGAAAGGTGTCAAGAAGGGGAATACATGGTGATCGCAGAGTCTTGAGTATCTTTGCTTCGCGCTGAGGATTATGAGGTTCAATGTTTTCGTATGTCACGATAACCTTGAGAGCTCTGTCGCCTGACCGATAAACTTCCGAAGTGACACCTTCTGACACAGGTCGGCAGTTTCTGTATGACCCAATCCTAATGCCAGAGTCGATCTCACTCTCTTCTTCCTGCGGGGGTGTTGGAGTTGATGTCGGTTGGCAGGCGAGATTGTACTCTTCCTAGGCCTTGTCAGCGGTTCCATGAGTTTTGGATCGCTACATGCGCACCTCAGTAGAAGAGATTTGGTAAGCGGCCTGTTCAATGGCGATGGCCTCACTCATGCTAGAAGCAGAGAGGGAGGTTTGTCTAGGAGGTGTTAGTCATGTTGATAGATGCAAGGGTTTTAGTTACATCTTTTGGATTGTCTCATAACGTTGAGACATGGATAGAGCTGCTTTCCATTCTGGGAGTGACATGATGAGGTGTATCTGTGTACAACTTGCAGGGTTCTAATGTCAAAGGATTTGGAAGAGTCTGGAGCATGACGATCAAATTTCCGGTAAAGATCAGCCCTTTGACCAGGATGTCTCAGGTTCTTGGTTTTGGTTTCTGTTAGAGGCCCGCAATTTCATAATTCAGAAACAAGCATAACAAGAAGCAGGGGGTTATTTATGCCATGGAAAAGCAATCAATAAGATGGCAATGGATGTGACTTTAGAATATTTCTTTATATCACGATTGATCCATTAGTCTATATTTGACAGCTATTGACAGCTAATGAGGTCATGTTTATCTTGTCCTCGTGATTTTTGGCGGATACCTAAACCTCGGCCAACCACCAAACGTTGCTTATTGCCTTCTCCACCATCCCTAAATCGAGCTACCCCAGCCCAGTCCAACCCAATTCAGTGCCAACGCCAGCCCTGTCTTGTCTTGTCTTGTCTCTGCCAGCCTCTTCTCTCCTCTTTTTACTTTTAACTTGGTCCCTTTAGCCGTTGTCACCCCCAGCCAAGGCATTTGTTATTAGTGTCTTGTCGCAACGGTTTCTTCTCCCTCTTCAACTTTGAGTCCTCTTGGATCTGGACACTTTTGTCACTACCTCTCCGAATCATCCGATTACCTACCATCGTCATTGTTTACCTGACGTACTACGAGGCCTACGTACATAACAAGCTCCTACATTTTCGTCTCCGAATCTCGACCGAAACCCCTCTTGTTCAGCGACCGCAATGCGCAACACCTCTTGGAGCGTTTAATACCATCATTAATGCATTGCTCCCTCGTCCGCACATATATATAATTTTAATATCCTTTTGCGCCGTTCATCATGGAGGATATGGCCAGGGCCGAGTATCCCGCCATGCTGGTATGTTTCCATGAGCGACGGGAAGACCAATTGAGTTGTTGTTTGATTGAGCTCAACTGACTCCTTTTGCGCAATAGGCAGCTCTCCAGCCCAGCCAGGCGGTTCAAACTCTTACCGAACGAATGAAGCGCATGACCCGCGTCAACAACGAAGTCGCCGACTGGCTCCAGGTACGACAAACCAACAGTGCTACGCAGCGGCATAGCTCTCGTTGCGAGTCGTCGACATCCCGCTAATCAATTCCCACAGGAGCGCCGTCGCGTGGAGGATCAATACGTCCAGGGTCTAAAAAAGCTCACCCAATTCAAGGTGCCAAATGGTCAATCAGAGCTAGGGTAAATCCACCATTTCGTGGCATTGGGTCGCAATATGCTTACAGTTGTTGTAGTGTTTTCCAGGCGCCATGGAACCGAATTATCGACTCGACTGAGAGCATTGCTCACGCTCACCACCAACTCGCCGATCGCATTGAGAAAGACATCGAGCACCCGCTACGAAACTTGTCCAACCGAAAAGACTTTCAAAACATGAACACCATGTCCAACAACCTGTCAACCATGGCCAAAGATCTCGATGAATCGCAGAACGCTGTCGACAAGCTCACTAAGAAGGGGGGTCGAGCAAACACTTCCAAGGTCGAGAGTGCTACATCCAAGCTTGAGTCTGCTACTGGGCAATGGGAATCACAGGCACCTTTCATCTTTGAGTCTCTTCAAGCTCTCGACGAGTCGCGCGTCAACAACCTACGAGATCTCCTCACCCAATACCAGACGCACGAGTCCGATTCGGCCCAGCGTGTGCAGGAGAATGCTATGGAAACGTTGGCACTGATGCTCGAGATCAATACCGAAAAAGAAATCGAATCCTTTGTACATAGAGCTACTGCTGGCAAGGCAAAGCTTCCAACTCGGAGCTCGACGCGCCAGTCATCGTTTGCTGGCACCACACCTTCGACACCAGTACCTCCAAGCACTGCCGATAGCACCAATCTGCCAGCTCAAAGCGCTCACACAGCGTCTCCTGCTCCAGTTACAGCTCCGACGTCCTCCCACGCCGACGATGACATGAGCGAGACCTCGATGCCCCAAGAAAAGCCAGGTATGTCGATTGGCAGAGTAACAAGAAACCAACTAACAGAATACAGGAGGCAAATTGCGCCGTCTCGGTACCATGTTTGGTGGCCGTAGAAGACAGAGCATGCACGCCGGTTTCGGTCAGCTTTCTCCTGGAAAGTTGGGACCCAGCTTCGGAAGATTGGGAACGAGCCACAGCCAAAACGATCGGGGCCCTTCTCCCAGAGCATCGTCCAACAACCTCCAAGAGCACCAACGATTGTCTTCTCTAGCAGAAACCCCTGACATGCCGCGGGTACCCGATAGCGAAAACGATACGCCCAAGCCGGACGCGCACGAGAATACGAACGGAACGTCGCACAATGAAAATCTTATGGACAGCCCGATTCCACAGTCGGCTGGAGGCACCGTTAACGGCAATCACGAAATTGATCTGTCAAACGTCCAACCACCTCCCGGCCCTCCTCCGTCGCACAAGCAGGAGAACCCGGCACCGCAAAACGCAACCAAGGACTCTGACGGATTCAACGTTCCACCTCCCATGAACGATCCGATCTCGGAAGCTCAACGGGAGGCTAAGCAAGAGTCTGGCGAAGATCCTGATCAATTGCTCAAGGTTAACATCCAGCAGACACCTGTCGAGGATGAGGATCCTGATGCCAAATTGGCTGCACTTTCCAGCGTCGCCAACAGCCTCAAACTTGGACCGGCCACTCGTCGCAGTGGTACAGTTAGGGGACGTCGTGATGTGCGTCATACCATGTATGTGCCGCCTCCTAGTCTGCCAGAGAGTGGCACCGATTCCCCTATAAGTGGTCTAGCAGCATCTCCAACCCTTGCACCATCTACCTCCAAGGGAAGCGCAGTTGCTGCATTGGCGTCCGAAGCCAGCATTGCCGGTACTTCTGATACACAGTCAGTAAGATCTGGCAACTCATTGGGCGGTGGAAACCATCCTCAACACGCTCAAATGACTGCCCCTGGTCTCAACTCGTCCGTCATTGAGAGCGTGTCTGCTGTTTTTGAAGATGGCGTTCTCAAGTCGGCGTCTATTACTGGTGAAGTTGCATTCGTCAACAACCCAAGTGACTCCGGTGATGCTAAGAGTAAGTCGATATCTGCCATGTCTCGTTCGTCACTAACATATCCAGGCTATGAAACCATCCGTATCAACAACTTTTCGGCCCTCGAGCGCATTGGTCCTAACCGCATCTTTGTGCAAAACTCATCTCCCGACAACCATGATCAGTTCAATCTTGATGTATCTCACCTCACCAAGAATGCCACTGCATTTTCTTATCGGGTATTCTCCGAGGAGTCCGACGTTTCAACATTGGCCAAGCATGTTCCTCTGCTCCTAAAGCCCGCGTGGAAGCCTCAGGGAGACAAGCTTGGCTTGTTGCTACAATACCAGCTCAACCCAGCCGCCAAGATTACCGCCCCTGTATCACTGCACAACGTGGTCATTGTCGCAAAATACGAGGGTAAATCAAGTGGCGCCCAGACAAAGCCTGTAGGAATCCACCTCAAGGACAAGCACCTC
This sequence comes from Fusarium sambucinum, assembly GCF_050947815.1. Taxonomy (NCBI): domain Eukaryota; kingdom Fungi; phylum Ascomycota; class Sordariomycetes; order Hypocreales; family Nectriaceae; genus Fusarium; species Fusarium sambucinum. The sequence goes on from NC_139292.1 coordinate 987,099, forward strand.
GTCTACTGGCGCATCGGTGACCTCACCCTTACCACTGAACCTCAAAAGATTGTCTGTCGTATCGTTGGTGCAGAAGGTACAGAGCCCAAGCCAGGCCATATCGAAGCACGATGGGAACTCACAGCCTCGGGCGATCAACCCGTCGGAAGCGGCATCTCTATCTCTCGACTTGACGAAGGCAAGGGCAAAGGCAAGGAAATCTCTGATGATGATCCTTTCGCCGACGACAGCGCGAGCACAGAACAGAAGTGGGTAGACGTTCCTGTATCAAGGAAACTTGTCAGCGGCAAATACGAAGGACGATAAAATGGCGCTCTTGAATATACCACGTGCATGGATAGAAGCCAGAAATACGTTTCTGGCGGCGCATTGAATAGCGAGCGTAAATGGCTTGTTCGGGGTGAAACCTTTTCTCACTCTTTTTTTCTTCCCCTTTGTTCCTAATGTTTCCTTTTCTAGCTATATTTTCTTTGTACGCATTCGTATGTTTTGGACAAAATACAGGATATCTTGGAAAAGCGGTGCAAATCCGTAGCTATATAGGATCATCAAGGACATTATGTCCAATATTTTGTTCCATTGTGTATGTGCTGGTATTGTTTTTATTGAGAGTTGGCTAACATATCATCTTGAATGTGATGACAGTAACACAGTCTTCACAGCTCTAGTATCAAAATGGACTGAAAAGTCTAAATCTTCGTCCTTGTGCTCCTCAGCCATGCACCCTCTACATCAATCCCTGTAAAACTCATAGCTTGTCCCAATCAATGACGCATCTAAATGTTCCTGAAACTCTTCTCCAAGCTGCCAAGTTCCGAATCGTCCAGTGACGTAGCAGTTCCTGGAGGGGACCCTGTCCCGTTATGAAGCTTTTCTGTAATTGGTCATCCCACATTCCTTCTCGTGACCCACTTTGATCTATTTTCTACAGCTTCACAGCTAGGTTCGTCAGACCCGACGATCACCGAATTACCATTCGTGATTACAATATGCTCCACTGACGTCGATTCGATATCGGGTCTGTTGGGTTGCCATCGACTTGTATCGTCACTTGAGCCTCTGTCCCATCTTTTTACTCTTGCGAATGGAGCATTCCGGGTAGCTTCTACCAGCATTTTCAAGGCGACGTACCCTAGCTCTCAAGACTTTCACACATCAATAGCTATCATCAGAATACTCGACATCTTTGGCAACCGTACATCTCCAACCATGGCCTCAATTGGCCTCAGGGTAAGCTCCTTGTACCCTTCACATCCTCCCTCTAACAGCTTCAGTCCTCTCGAGCCATAACCCTTCGATCCCATTCTCTCCGTCGATTAAACGCAACACAATACATCTCCAACTCAAGATGGTACTCCGACTCGTCAAAACCCTCTACAAGCAGCTCGGCAAGCTCGGATGAATCCATCGCAAGCAGCGCATCCTCAGAACACAAAGACAGCAAACTCAACATCTTTAGCACAGAATGGGAAGATCTCGATACAAAGATCAGTAGCTTTTCTGACCTTCCCCACCGTCTCTTTGGCGCAAACCAACACATGGTCATCAACTACGAACTCAAAGAAGCTTTGCGCCTCATGCTGCGACAGTTTAACGCGCCTATTATGTACTCTTTCGCATACGGTTCTGGTGTCTTTCCCCAATCAGCTTCCAAAGCTAGTATATCCGAGTCCGACTTTCGAGCTGTTCATCCGAATCCTCCAGAGGCGCTCATCAAGTCGCAAAAGGGTACGCCGAAAGTGCTGGACTTTATCTTTGGTGTGTCGCATGTTGAGCATTGGCATTCGATCAATATGAAACAAAACCGACATCACTACTCTGGTCTTGCGTCTTTGGGCTCAGGCGTTGTATCGCGCGTGGGGAACTGGGGTGCTGGTGTTTACTTCAACCCGTTCGTAGAGGTCAACGGTATGCTTATCAAGTACGGCGTAACAAGTATCGACAATCTTGTTCATGATCTTTCTTCCTGGGATAGTTTGTATCTTGCTGGTCGTCTTCAAAAGCCCGTCAAGATTCTTCGCGATCATCCTCGTGTTCGACTCGCCAACCAGCACAACCTCATCGCCGCTCTTCGAACAGCTCTACTCCTGCTACCTCCCAACTTTACAGAAGTAGAGTTATACAGTACCATCGCAGGTCTCAGCTACCTAGGTGATCCCCGTATGGCTCTCCCTACAGAGAACAAGAGCAAGGTGACAAACATTGTCGACAACAACATCGTCCACTTCCGCCGTCTGTACGCACCACTCGTCAAGACGCTACCTAATGTCGACTTTACTGGACCCTGCCGCATCGACGATACAGATTGGATCATGAACCCTGATCCCGACAAGGGACTCCAACAGGACATGGATCCCATCCGTCGCGGCAACATGGTTAGACGCCTACCCCAGACTTTCCGATCACGACTATACTTTCAGTACCAAAAGCGATTCAGTATTCCCCGTGGAGAGTTCAACGAGCTCATGAAGGCGTCTACGGATAACGATGGCACCGCTGTGAAAAAGATGCAGGGCGGTGACTTTGAGCGTCGTATCGCCACCGATGAACCCCAGAAGCTTCACGAGACGGTGCGCATAGCCATTAAGCAGACAGTGAACTGGCCAAGTACAGTACAAAGTGCCAAGGGACTTTTGATGGGTGGTATCACAAGAACAATGCGGTATCTTGGTGAAAAGTACTCCAAGTACAAGAAGGATCAAATGAGCAAAAAGACAAAACAACTTTCTGAAAAGTCTGAAAAGTCTGAAAAGTCTGACTGAAACATACATCACAAGCGCATTTATATTTAGAGGAGCAAGCGTCATTTTGGAGTATTAGGTCAGAAAGAAGCATAAGAGACGAAACTTTATGCTTAGACACTTCTGGCTAGTATTTAGTTTATAAAATGTCCGTTTCGCTACCCAACCGTAAATCGTATTCAGCCGTGTTTAATAGCGATCCGAAGCTGACGATGGTATCTACCCTGCAACATCAACCTCATGATACATTTCATCCGCATCAATCCAACAAGAGAAAAAATAAAGCAAGATCAATTAATCTTTTAAGCAATGATATACATAAATAACCCATATCTTCTATGACGTGGAAGCCTCAGACTCAAGCTGCCGCGATATCACGTGACAGCGTAACACTGGTGATCTAAACAAACCATTCTGCGACCGCGATTTCATTCAATCAACTCCACCCAACCAACACAATGCGCTCGCACACGCCCAATGACAAAGATGGGCGTGGAAGTCGCAGAACTCCCATATCCAACAGATTCAGGGCCAGTACATCCAACCTCGATCGTCCGCAAACGTCGCTACGAAACTCCAGGGTAAGTCTATCCAAAACAAAACAAACAATACCTAACCACGCATCAGATATCCTTTCGCGCAAGCACTCAGCCATCCTACAATCTCCTGACCGGCGAATCCAGTCTCCCCCGTCCTGCCTCTCGAACAGAACCCGCCCGCCCCAGTTCGCGCGAAAGTCATAAGGAGAACATGCCGCCTCCTGAAGCGGACGAGTCTGAGAAGGGGAAACGTCAAATGGAGGCGTTGAAAGCAGAGATAGGAACTCTACAATATCGCCTGCAGACGACCGAGCAAGAGAAGGAGATTGCCCTCTCGACAAGCAACAGCAAGGTTGAGCAATCTCGTAGAGAAACACAAGATGAAATCCAGAAGCGCCAAGCTGCCGAAGCCGAACGCGAGAAAGCCGTCGAACAAGCCGAAGCTCTACGAAAAGAATTGGAAGAAATCAAAGAGTCAATCGACGATGATAAGAAGAAACTAGAGCGCAAGGCTCGTGACGCAGAGGATGAGGCCCGCTTGCTTCAGGACCAGCTTGAGGATCTATCCGCTGCCAAGGACGAAGCTGCACGAATCGCCGACCGCAAAGCTACCGATATGGAGATGCAGATTACAGCTGCGAAAAAGACTGTCAAAGAACTTGAAGAGGAGAGTGAGCAGCGAGAGAATGCTCTGCAGCAGACACAAGCTCAATTGGCTGAGAGGGATGGAGAGATTGCAAATCTGGAGGCTGATGTTTTGCGACTCAAGGCACAGAGTGGTGATGCAGAGACGATGGAGATTATCCGACAAGAACTCACAGAACAAGTCCAGCATATCCGAAACCTCGAGTCTACGAACCGGGAGCAGCTGTCCGAGCTGAAGCATCTACGATCATTAAGCAAAGCAGTCGAAGTTGTCGAAGAAGAGAAGCGAACCCTACAGCGAAGACTTGAATCTGCGGAGGTGATTGAAGCAGAGCTTGCTGAAGCCCGCATCCAGCGACAGCGACTTGAGGATGAGCGACTGGCCTGGTCTGCGTACCTTCAGAATGCCGCCGAGACCGACGAATCCCAATTCGACTCACCAGAAGCTGTCGCAAGGGCTTTGGTAGAGGAGCGCCTCAACAACGCATCTTACGTCGAGAAAGTGGGTGCGCTACAAGCCGAGATTACTTCTGCACAAAACACCATCCAGTCTCTGAATGACGAAAAGGTCCAATTGAAGAGCGAAGTCGAGAAATCCAAGACCGCAGCCAGCGCGACCAACACCGACAAGGCTCGCATGCGCATCGACCGACAACGTGTTATGGCTGTCAAGGAAGTGGAATACCTTCGCGCCCAACTCAAGACTTTCGACACCGAGGACGAGACGCTTCAACCCGAGCAATTCGACCAAGCCCGAGTACAACGAGTCCAAGAGCTTGAAGATCTTGTCGACCAGTACAAGAAGGAGGTCCAAACACTACACACCGAGTTGTCGTCTCTCGAGCCTTCGACAGGCCCTCAACCGGTTACAGGCAGCAAGCGATCGAGAGTGGAGGATGAAAGCACTCAAGAACAGCTTGGACAGCTCACAAGGAAGAAGCGCAAGCTGGAAGAAGAGTTGACCAAGGCCCGGAACAAGATTTCTCTGCTGGAAAAGGACTTGTCTACCAGTCGCGAGCAACTCAAGGCTGCCAAGCAGTCAACACAAACACGCGTTTTGTCGCTCAAGTCAAACCCAACATCAGACTTTGAAGCCATCAAGAGGTCGACACTCAAAGCTCTCAAGAAGGAGAATGAGGAACTCCTCGCCACACTACGGGGTAAATCATCATCACCCATGATTCCTACTTCTGTTCTTGCAGCAATGGAGCGTGAAATCACAGCTGCCAAGGCGGAAACAGCATCAGCCGAGAAGCGCACCCGTCGTCTGAAGGAAGTCTGGGGCTCCAAGTCTCAAGAGTTTAAAGAAGCCATCTTTTCCACGCTCGGCTGGACCGTGACGTTTATCCCCAACGGCAAGATGCGCGTCGAGAGTACCTTTTACCCATCGCAGACAGATGAGAATGAGAACTCGATTGTATTTGATGGTGAGCGCGGCACGATGAAGGTCGGTGGTGGTCCACGAAGTGATTTCGCGAGAAAGATAAGTGATCAGATTGGATTCTGGGTTAGAGAGAAGGGATGTATTCCTGGGTTCCTCGCTGCGTTGACGTTGGAGTTTTACGAGGAGCATAGTAGAGCGGCCCAAGCAAAGGCCGATGGGATGATGACTTAATACCCTTACATTATGGAGTTGTGGGCATGTACATAGAATGTTGAAGGTATCCAAGATATACTGGGAATGCCAAATAGCAGAATTGTTACCATCTGTTAATCATTCAAGTCTTATCTCGCCATACTTTGACGGGTGTCATCGCCATTAATTGTATGTAATCCACATGGTTCAATGGCACGGGAATAGCAGACCGAAAAGTCTCAAAGTCTAGTCTCCACCAGAGATCCGTTGAGCCGCTTTATTTACGTTAAAAGAACAGGGGTCTTGTTTGTTTAGTTATTGGAGTAACGTAATTGATGCGATAGGTATCTACTTGTCGAATCAATTGATGAGAATAAGTAATTGACAGTTGTAAATTACAGCATGTCGTTTTGAATCTACAGTGGCAAAATACTGTCGAACTACTACGGATGGCGATGAAAACGTTTGATCGGGCCGAAGCCTTGTTTGGGAGAGATCATTACTATCAATCAAGATCGACGTCTCTATTGCTGAAAAATGACTTTTTTGACCGTAGAAATATTATTCACCTGTTATTGGACCTTTTGGTTAGAAAAAGTCGTTCCTCTCCAATTCTCTTTGTGGAGGTCTCTCCAATTGTACCAGTTGGAGTCGTTCTCCGCACATGAATTCTGTAGATAACCTCACCAACACGTCCACACTTCCCCATGGAGATTTACGTAAAGAAACAAAATCAACACGGGGAAATAAAGCAACCCCCTTTTAGATCGTGGAGATTTTCTCTCGATAGCGAATTTATCCCATATCGTGAAAAATGCAAGAGTCAGAACCATGTAAAAAATCTGTGGAACCCACTTCACTAATGGCGTTTTTTTTACTATGGGGCGAAATAGAACCGGCTTGCATTCAACAAAGATCCTTTTTATAATGGGGCCACAGTAGCCAGACTTTTTTCTCCCTTTGTCCTTTTTATTTCGTTCATTCTGGCTTATATCCAGATTCATTGTAAAGATGGCTGTCGAAAAAGTCACTGATGCCCCCGTCGTGGGTGAAAAAGGTGTCGTGAGAGATGTTGACGAGAGAGCTCCCGTTGGCAAGGAGACGTTTACCGCTACGGGAGAAGAATATGAGCAGGATGATTTCATGACCAGGACAGGTCTCAATGCAAAGTCTTTTACGAGAAAGCATTATGGTTTGGGTCTTGTTGAGTTGGATCGCAAGATGAAGCCCAGGCATCTTCAGATGGTTGCTATCGGAGGATCAATCGGTGCTGGATTCTTTGTTGGTTCTGGTTCTGCTCTGAGCAAGGGTGTAAGTGATGAATCCCTCCTTCAAAACAATACTGACTGTTTCTAGGGCCCTGCTACCTTGTTCATCGACTTCTTCCTCGTCGGTGTCATGGTCTTTAACGTCGTCTACGCAATGGGCGAATTAGCCGTCATGTATCCCATCTCTGGGGGTTTCTACACCTACGCTGCACGCTTCATCGACCCTGCATTCGGCTTTGCAATGGCTTGGAACTACTGCCTTCAATGGGCTGCCACTCTTCCATTGGAACTAACAGTCTGCGCCATCACCATCCAGTACTGGGCCCCTGATTCGAATCCCGGTATCTGGATCGCCGTTTTTCTCGCTGCTATTACCATTCTCAACATGTTTGGCACCCTCGGTTATGCTGAAGAAGAATTTTGGGCTGCTTGCTTCAAACTTACGTCCATCTCCATCTTCATGATCATCGCTCTTGTGCTTGTCTGCGGCGGAGGACCTTCGAGCGGGAGTTACGACACGTATCAGGGATTCAAGCTTTGGCAGGACCCAGGCGCTTTCAAAAACGGCTTCAAAGGATTTTGCTCTGTTTTTGTTACAGCGGCGTTTTCTTTTGCAGGCTCTGAACTCGTTGGTCTCGCTGCAGCTGAGTCTCGAAACCCAACCGAATCAGTCCCCAAAGCGATCAAGCAGGTATTCTGGCGAATTTGCTTGTTCTACATTGTTGCATTGCTGTTCGTCGGTATGCTGGTCAGCTGCAACGACGAAAACCTCCTCAGCTCAAGTTCCTACTCCAACAGCGCCGCATCGCCTTTTGTTCTCGTCGGAAAATATTCTGGTCTCAAGGGTCTCGATCACTACATGAATGCCGTCATCTTGTCATCAGTCTTGTCTCTCGGTATCGCTTCAGTGTACGGAGGATCCCGCACCCTTCTTGCTCTCGCGCAGCAAGGTTTTGCGCCCAAGATTTTCACGTGGGTCGATCGCGCTGGTCGACCATTGCCATCTGTTGGATTTATCATTGCCTTTGGATGTCTTGCTTTCTTGAACCTCGACGCAGCTGGTCCTGTTATCTTCGATTGGCTCCTGGCTTTGTCTGGTTTGGCTATGCTTGTTTGCTGGGGCTCTATTTGTCTCGCGCACATCAGATTCCGAGCTGCGTGGAAGTACAATGGACACACCCTTGACGAAATCCCTTTCAAGGCTATTGGTGGCGTTTACGGGTCGTGGGTTGGTTTGATTTTTGTTGTCGTCATTCTCATTGCTCAGGTATGTTTTCCGTTTGATTCTTTGAACACTCTAACAAGCCACAGTTTTACGTCGCCATTGTTGCACCAGTAGGAGAGTCGGGTATGGGAACAGTTGAAGATTTTTTTATGCAGTATCTTGGACTGCCCATTGTTTTGGCTTTCTGGGCTGGAGGCGTCATATGGAAGCGAACGAGCTGGATCAGCATCGACAAGATTGATATCGACACCGGACGACGTGAACATGATTGGGACTCTATCAACGCTTGGAGAACGGAGCTTGCTACGTTCCCTTGGTGGAAGAGATTGATGTATACACTATTTTAGATTTACGTGGGAATATCATTGAAAGATTACAATTGACGAATGCGAAAAGTTTTGGATTTCAATACGACCATGAGAATTTGATACCTGGCTTCTGTCCATCTTGATGTGAACAATTGTCGAACGGAATGCTTGGGACAATTGGTTTGTTCCAGCCTTACTTCGCCTTTGTCTTGTGGGAGGATTCATGTGGTCAAGACAAAGAACATTTTCAAGTCTTCAAATACAGCGGGCTTAAGTTGGAGAACACGTTAACATTCAGAACACAAGCGCTGATTTCATTCAGCACAAATTGTATAAAAGTCATGAACCGTAGTCAAGGTCACTGGACAGCAAGACACAACATTTCACAGATTTCTCACAATAAACACTATTCCCACCAGAAAAAATGGACAGAGAAGGAGACACTATCATGGGAGGCTTGGAACCACCCCCATTCAGCCAAGAAAACGCAACCGTTCTAGTCCTCTACCTTCTCAAAGCCTCCAACATTCTCACTAACTTGTATCCACAGAATCCGTCAGCAGCCTACGAGGCAAAGGATCTTCAGGTAAGAACAGTGCTTGACACTATTAACGCTCAGGTTATGCAATATCATCAGATGGACGTGGAACAAGAGGTTGATGTTGGTGCGAGATGGGGTAAAAGCAAACGAGTCGAGAAGAACAGGGGACGGGATAAGAAACAAGAGGTGAGAAGACTGAGAAATATGACGGGTAAGTATTGTAACTATTGCAGGTTGTATTGAGAATTTAGCTGGTCTGGAATGTATTTGTAGGAATTGCTGGACCCACTTTAGTTTCATTTACCAGGTGATATTCAAAATATCAAAATACGCAGCAATCAACCACAACACTCACAACTTCATCAATCTCTCCCAGCCTCGCGCACCATCCCAGTAAGTTGCAACATCATAAAACTCATGTCATTCAGGCTAGTTCACTGAAATTTCCAGCATCATGTCTTCATCTCCATCTTTGGATGACGATCGCGCGTTCCTCGAATCGGAGCTGAGATATTTGTGCGAGTTTCCGGATTTCAAACAGGGCCAACCTAGAGCCCTGTTTGGGCACATCACAATACCGCCGTTTCGTGGAAGAAATATCCTTGACCAGATACGTTTGGCGTTTCCTGTGGACCCCAAGACCACAAGATTCTTCCTCGTCGGTAGCGATGAAGACCCGTCTGATGAAGTCGGCGAAGGGGAGTTGGCCCCAGAAAGACTGGACTTTGGCACCTTGGTAGAACTTCTCAGAGCCAACATGGAGTCGCCTGACATCGATCACACCTGGTGCCGACGCGGGTATTATACTAGGTTCAATCTCTCGACCAACCACCTTCGCCTTCCACGGGATGTTGTGTTCCTTTTACAACTGGATCCGCAATTTTCTGCTGAATGCGCCTTGGCATTAGCATTGATCGTTGACTGGGCATTGAGTATCTCCTCTGATGAGAGACTTGCCAAAATCAGGGTTATAACTCTGTCGCCGTATAGCAACTTCATATATCTTCACAGACTGCTACTACATGAGACTACAGTAGCAGTATTCGATATCGATTTGTCGACTCTAGAAGATCCTGTGGGAAGCTGCGATTTCAGTGGCGAGCAGACGACTGAGCGAATTGTTGAAAGATTGGTAGCCGTCACCAGGCGGCCGGATAAGAGTGCACGTCTCATCGTATCATTTGATGACTCCATTCAAGGACTCATTCGTCAAAGACTAGATAAGATCGAGTGGGAAGCCATTGAAGTTGATACCTTTTACTACAATGACAAGTGGAGCGATGCCATGATGTCAGCCATTGAAAATCTTAGTCGCCCCGGTGGTACAGTTCTGGTAACAATCTATGGCCAGCTGTCTGTCCGGCCCCGACCTATACTTGCGTTTAGCGAGGTCCATGTTGTCTTGGGTCACACCGATAATTGGTCTCCTGCCTGGGATAACAAGACTCTTCAAGTGATTCCATACCCGCATCTTACATCGCGGCAGGATCGCCAGTCTCAGCTATGGTGGGCTTATCATCCAAAAAGGCAAGTCACAGTTTATAATTGCCGAGAGGGTCCTGATGCCTTTGTTTTCCAAGGCGGTAAAAGCATTCATCTTATGCAAGGTGCCCATTTCGGCGCATTTATCGCCTCTATGATAGATTTCAGTCAATATGGCTTAAAGTCTGACGTTATCATTGAGAGACTTATCCCCTCTCCGTTGATAGTCAAGGAGATGATTGGAATGTTGACTGTGCAAGGTCTTGTGGCAAACGGCAGGCTTACATTGAGTGATCAAGAAGCCAAAGTATTCCATAAAGTAATGCCTGTCGTAAGGTATGACTACCGGCTTGCCATGTTTCTGGCGTTGGATTCGGATCCCACTCCCCGCCGTGTCAAGGCCCAATTTGCAGCAGCGGTCTTGATTGGTAACGAAAAATTTTGCGGATATCCCGAAGGGAAAACAAGAGCCGTAGTAATCGAAACGGTGTTCAAATGCTGTCACGGCTATGGGAGCAACCTCGCCAAACAGGGAAGTACATGGCTCGACCTGGGGCTCGCCAAGTACGGTCTTGAACGGCAATATAGCCTTTTTCCAATGCCTGACTCAATGAATGGCGCTGTCGATATCTGTATGCAGACCGCGGAGGCTTGGCGGCAACAGACCGGTCAAATCCTGGAACGTTTTCATTCGACGGGAATCGATATTAGCATAAATACTGATTGTTCAAGGGAAAGAGAAGAGCTGACCGCACATGAGCAATGGCAAATCCATTATGGCCTCTTCCGATCTTTCATGTATCAGGTTACATTGTGTCGTAACCCATCTGCCGAGGGAGGCGGTAGCCCCAACATCAGGCTTTTTCGATCCAATACTAGTTGCACATTGTTTCACACGGTACCAACTAAGTTCATTGACATCAAGTCTCTCTTGGAAGCTTCGTGCAGTAAGATGATTCTTGGTATTTCTTACAGCCTGACTAGATCATCTCCATCAAATGTTGAGATAAGGGATTGGGTGATGATCCCCGCGAATGTCATCGCGTTCTGGGAGAACGAGACCGGGTTGAAACTGCAAACAGCCATTCTTCCGAGCGTCGATCATGAGAAATCGAACGACAATGAAGTCCGTTCGAATTGATATACGTTAAACGTATATTATGGAATACCGGGCCTACGATCCCCGTAGTGTGCTGTTCTCTCGCGGCGGCGAGAATCTGTCAAGGCCGAGTTCGCGATTAGATCGGTCATCTCGATAGTTATAGCATCATGACCATCAATTTAGCTGAAATTTGAATTTCATTCTTGTCCCCATAATTGTCGTGTCCCCATTCGATTAAGTGATAATTTGTGCTCAAAGTTCCATCATAGCTTTTATAAGTAGGTACTGCAGGGTTAGAATCCATTTCAAATCTCTTCAGTATCTAAACAATTTAACATTGCATCCATTAATATAGTTTCCTTGTAGCTACGGTAAACATCTACTCCGAATGTATTCATATTGATTATCACTAAACCCCTCGAGAAGCCTACAATACCGAGATTACGTAGGAAAACACCGCCTAGGCTGCTTTCACAACGTGAAATCCAAAGGTAGATAGCCCAATAGATACAAAACGCCAGACAGGAGTCGGCTCTTACACTCTAATCAAATAAGGCAGGAGACTAAGACATAATAGACATAGTCGGAAACAGGACACACAAGACAAGGTATTGTTTGAGCTTGAGTGACTTTATTGAATTCTACCTCATGTTGTAACTCTGTTCTCACCACGTGTAGGAACATTGATATCAATGGTATCCATAGCGCCATATTGGCGGGTTTCATTCTCATGAGGTAACTAATCCAGCTCCGCTTGTCCCTCGTTGGCCTTTGACGAGATAACGGATTCATCATTACGGGAACCATGGATATGGTCCCTGTCATTAGTCCCCATTACGCTTGATGATTTGGTGGGGCTCATGTGCGCCACGTGTTGAACTCATGCTTCTTGTCACGGGTCTCGTCTGGAAAACCCATGTCAAGGGCATCAGGCTCCTGCTGAGCACTCATGACTTCACCACGGGGCATCGTCAACACCCAACTCTGGGCTTCGGCGCGCCCTATTAAAGGGAATTTTAATTTCATTAAATCCTTGTTGAATCTGCTTACTGTTAATCCAGTATAGCTGGCGACTTATATGCTTGCATATAATTATACCATCTGTATTTCGTCGCAGACCGATAAGAATTAATTCCAAGTAGGCAATTGACTCTGCAAGTGTAAATTCACTTGAGGGGTCTTGGTCATATGCAAATAAGGCTTGCACAAGCTGACCGACTAGAGCATTAGCATTATCAACAGCTTGTGTAAATAAAGTGCGTCCTTGTTCTGGCACAAGCAATTGGATTATCTGAGACATAGCAATCAAGTGCATTACATGCAAACGTTGGTCGCTTGCCGCATTGATAAAAGAGTCAATGAGTAAATAGAAGATACTCTTGACTATTTGCATTGATCTTTGTAACCCCTCCTTTAGGGCTTCAAGATGGCTTAGCAAGTGTTCAGTACTGGCTGTTTTGGCGTTCAGTATAGCCAAGACGTCAATAGCAATCATGTTTACGCTTTGAACATGATGGCGACTTGTCAATGGAGCACCAATGGAGCAGGAAGCAATATCCCAAGGCTTGTAGTGGATCCGAGGTCTAGCTACCTCGGAATCAGCCAGGACCTTTTGTATCATTATGTCCCAACCCTGGTAGTCAACACCGAGGGAAAGATGTTTCAATAATAAAGAGGCATTCTCAGCCTGGGACTGTATCCTTTTGTCTTTGGTTTGGATCTGTTGGTCCTTCTTCTTAAGCTTCCGGAACTGACTTTGAGCTGCTTTGTCCCTTTTTTGAAGCTCCTCTCTCATCTGATCCCTTGATTTCTCAAGGGATTCATGGTTTAAGAGGTGCACTCTAGCATCTTTCAGCTCACTTTGCAACTTGGATGTCTGAGACAAAAGATTATTCCTTTCATTCTCAAGTTCCATGCGAGCCTGCTCCCTTTCGGATAACTGCCGGCGGAGTTGGGAAATCTCAGCGTCAAATGCGTCTCTCTCTGAGGAGATTCTTTGACGTTGACTTTCACGTTGAACCTCAAGATCGGCTATCGTGGCAAATGCCTTGCGCAATTGAGATTTCGCCCAGGTAGCTGCACGAGATTCGTCGCTAGCCTCCTTAGCCTTTGCTGAATGCTTTTCCTGCCAGTCATTACATTCAGCCTCTTTGGCTGTCAGAGTCCGTTGTAGGGCTTCGGCCGTGGCTTCGGCTTTTTTTAGCTCGTCATGGCCGGTTTCAGCTTCATGCCGAAGAGCGACTAACTCTTCGCTGTGTGATGTTCCGCCTATGAGCCGGTCGGTTTGGGAATCCGACAGCCGGCCCAATACCTCTTGTAGAGCATTATCAAACTCTGCAGAGGTATCAATCCCTAGTCCACTCAAAAGAGTGCCAAAGTTGGCTGGATCATCTGTTAGAAACGCCAAGACTGCCTTGGCTACCTCCTTTCGAGTCTCCCGGTTCAGGGCCACATTGGGTGGGGGATCAGTTACGGCATTTAACTGATTGTAAGCCGTTATAGCAACCTTTGTGTCCTCTTCAAAGGCGGCAATCGTCCCTTTAAGGACTTGATACTTTCGGCTCAGACCCCTGATCTGACTGCGTTCTTCAGGATCGTACCCGGAATGGCTTGCAGTATCTTTGCCATCTGTACTGGGAACCACATCATGCCGCAGTGACACAGCAAGGCTTTTGAGCTCGGCCACCAATTGTTTGGTTCCATCGATATCGACCTTGGTATCGGTATTAAACCGAAACGGTTCGTATAGTGACGCTGGCGGCATTTTGGTGGCAATGTAATGTAAATTTGAAGATTGTTAGGTACTTGCTTTAGGTTTACAATGAATGAAAACTTCCCATTGTTGGCTCTCAAATTGTTTCTCATGGAAGGTGGGACGCAGGACCTGAGATGGGAAGGTTGCCAGAGAAGGAAGGCATACCCAATCTTTCTTGTCGCAAGGCAGAGGTCAGTGTCTATTATTACTCCAGCGGCCAATCCTTCTAATACCCTGCGGTTACACTCAATAGTATAGAATCCCATGGCAATTATTTTTAGCTAGCTGGTTATTAACGCGGATGATCTCGACGGCTTGACCACTAGTACTAGTTATCTGTACTGGGATTAATTGGTGTAATTACCTTATTCAGAAATAGCCTGCCTTATTATTGGTCTCTTATAGTGTTATCTGTGGTGGAGTCTGGTTGGAGACGGATGGTGAGCCGGTAAGCCGGTAAGCGCAAGTAGACAATTCAATCATATGAGCAAATTGTCAGCTTTCCTCTGAGACACAAGGGTTATCACGTAGTAGAATTCACGAGTTCAGTCGCGAACAATCTCATTTCCATTGATCTCTATAAACCCCCCTCTCCATTGACAGTTTAAACTAAGCCCCCAACTAATTCCAATCGTTAACACAGTCGAAAAACTGCTGGCACCAGGATTGCTAGGCTGAAATCGGTAATAGGCAAGGTGGGGTCGGGTTTCGGTTAACTAAATGATCTTAAAAAAGTTAGATTTGCAAATAAATGGGGTGAACAGGAACTTACAAGTGGCCGAAACCGTTGCGGTGGCTCAATGTGCCGACCAATTAATGTCTCAACGGCCCATTTAGGGCAGATATAAGAGGCATCTTAACCCTGACGGGTAAAGAAGCCTTTTGTTTCAAAGGGCTAGTATAGCCAGGAAGAGCTATATAATGTCGCCCTGCTATGGAGGGCTAACAAAAAGAGCCCAGTCATGGGCTCTGAGGAGAGGCAGACAGGATAGTGGGAGATGGACCTTTTACTGGCCCGGGGCGGGGTTAGGCTGTTCCTCATCCATGGGATCATGCTGTAGCCCGGTGCCGCGTATCAAGTCGTCGTAAGGACGACGCGGATCTGGCGCAGGGCAGATCGAGTCGTCGTAAGGACGGCGCGGATCTTCCTCAGGCAAAGGAGAAGTGTTAGCAGGAAATTGGCCATCCCTCGCTTGTCGCAAGCCTGAGGCAGGGGTGGGGTAGAGACGGCGACGCTGGTAGAGATTCAACACCTCTTCCCTAGAAGCATGCTTAGGATCCTTTGGCAGATCCTGCACGTTTCTATTCTCATCCCAGACTTCCTGTACCCTCGCGAGGGCAGCGGCATCATCTTCCTCAACCTTGGCAATTGCAAAGTCATCGGACCAGGGGAATTCCTCAGGCATGTCATTGCCGCCTTTCTGGATATAGTCCATGAGGTAGTCCCACCACATAATAGCGGTCTTTAATGCAGGCCGCCATTGTCGTTGATGAACAAGGGTTTTGACCTTGTTCTCCAAATTCATGTTGCCAAATTGTCGGCATGCGTCAGTCTTATGGGTATGGGTGTTGCAAAAGATACAACCCTCGATGTACCCATTGGGAGCATAGAGGCAGTCCTTCAAGGAGTGACTCGACAAGTCGCAGCCGATACACCTTATGCCTGGCACTGTGGACACGACATCGACAGGCCTTTGAAGAGCCCTGGTAGCCTCAGACGGCTCAAAAGAGGGCGTTACCTTCACCCTCGTAGTAGAAGCCTCTTTAAAGGCCCGGAGGTCACGGGGTATGCGCGACATTTGGAACGAGAGAAGGCTGTCTCTGCCGTTACCAATGACGTCTTCGGCAACCCGAGCAAGGTCCACAGCGCGGTTAGTCATTCCCATAGCCCCGGTTGGGGTCAGGGCTGCGAAACGACTTTGGTTGCCACCACCATAGGAGGTATTGACAACAGTTTGGCACATTCTTCCGTTTGTACCAGTGTACTCCCGCATCTCGGCCTTGTGGACCCAGCCGATGCGGTCGTTGGAGTTCTTGGAAACCCCAGAGTAGGTATTCTTCCCACTTTTACCTTGAGTGCTCGCTCGACTGAAGGTCGACGAGCTTCGGGAGGGTTGGCCATCACGGCCAGAGCGATTATCGCGGTTATCGCGGTTATCGCGGCCATCACGACGACTGTGATCGCGGTCATCACGACGACTGTGAACTCGGGCCTGACTGCGCCCACGGTGGGGGATAAAGTCTTCGTTTAGAAGACGAGCAAGCCGGCTTTGCGTCTGCGCGTTATCGCGCTGTAATCTTTCGATTTCGTGCCGCCGTTCGTCGTCTCTCAGGTCACGTCGGTTCGACGAGCGACCGGAGCCCGAGTTCTCGTCAGAACGAGCCATGGTGAGTGCAAGTTTTTGTGAATAAAAAGTAAAAAAATGTTTTTTTTTTTCACGAAAACAAATCGCACCAGTGTTGTTGTGTTGTGTAGAGTTCTGAAGATGAGGCTTGCGGGGGCTGTGGAGAGTGTGTTGCCAAGACCCACATTAATTTCATTCAGCGGCTGTATCAAGGCTAACTTTTCTACTACCCAAACTCATGTCAAATAACAAATCCGTAAATGCACAACACAACCACGAGCGCCCAAACAGACTTCTACATCATACCAGTAAGGGAAGATAACTATCATCACGGACTTGTTCTACCCATAGAACCCATGCAATAATGCCAACGGTGCTTTGTCAAAAACCTACTTTCCCTCAGTATCTCCATCCCGCAGCGCCTTGGCGAAACCGATCTGTTTATCTACAGAATCAGTGCTTAGAAAACCCATAAATTCCGGTAAGCCTGTTTAATTTCTTCTTTCTTACAACCTGCCTTTCCTAATAATTAATCTAGATGCACAGGAAGAGGCTGCGAATAGATTCGATCAGCAACCTTGCATACTTCCCTAGCCACTCAAACCAACAATCTGGGAGACCGAAGCATCGCTCAAACATCATCGCCCATGAAACTAGGTTGCTTGTCCATCAAACACGACGGTGAAAATGGCGCAAATAAACAGAGGATTGGGGCATTCATCTAGAATCAGTGATGCCTCACGTCCATGTTGTTTCAAAGAATAAGGCATCTTTCCCCTGGGGCATAAGATGCCTCCGACGTCTATCGGACTTCTACAGACTGTTGAGCTACTTCAATGGTTTCGCCTATCTCTAAGTTTCGATTTACCGCTTGTCGACTTAACTAACCTTTCCGAGATTCCCAACATCAAGTTGACTAAACCTCATTCCCGACTATATGATTGCCAATTCTAAGTCCTACATCTGTGGCTGCCGGAGCCTGACACTTAAATGCCGAACCTAGATATGACTCCATCATATGTTATCAATACCAATATGGCTATATCACTATAATGTGGTCAAGTCCTCAAATACGTGTTAAGGCCGAGTTAGTCTTGTGAGGAGGTTAGGGTCAAGGAAGCCAGAAGATCTCATTTTGGATTGGACAGTAGTTATCTCCCACAGTCACGCATGTTCTTATTGGGAAAGAACGTTGTTGAAAATTGAATTCCACCATTCCGTTGACATAGAACCCAAACATACCCTGAACATTCTATATTGCTATCCAATTACTCTTATAAGAAGGTAAAAAGAGTATTCTCAATATTTCTACAATGGCTACATTTATCTTTCACATTTTACAACATAGAATAGTCAACAGAATTGCAGTTTTATTAAATCTGTCGAATGTCCTTAATAGTTTCCTCATCCCTAGGTATATGGCTTGATATCAAGGTATTTATTGACCTGACAATAGAAAACCGAGGAATTTCTATGTCCGTACTGAGATTCAGGCTCAGTACGTCAGGAAGATCAACATCCATATCATGCTGAGAGTCATCCTCCCCATTCAACGACTGACAACCGGATCCACTGCCCGAGCGAGCAGGGATGGAGTCACTGGCCTCCCTGTGAGACTCGGCTAGTATCTCCTCCAATGACTGGTTACGGGGCTCGCGAGCAGGGGAAGTAGGGTGAGACTCATCCCCACTGCCGCTAGGAGAATGACTCAATGATTTGTCATTGTTAAAATGCATGCTCATGTCTTCGTTCGTGGGCCCTCCACGATGATCCATATCGATATCACTGGCATCGTGCTCGTCGCCATTGTCCATATCGATGTCAAGAGTATCCAGATTACCCGTATTGACATCAGGGATATCATCGGTGACGCCCAACTGGGGGCTGCGATGTGCATTAGGCGATGGGCTTTCAGACAAAGACCGGCCAAGTGACGGCCTCTTAGTTGAAGGCACGCCAGATGATGGCCTGGCTGATGATAGCCTCTTACGTGAATGCCCGCCAAATAAGGAGCTGGTCAGTGGCAGCCTCTCCGATGCTGGGCTGCTAGATAAAGACCTGGCTGGTGATGGCCTCTCGGGTGATGGCCTCTCGGGTAATGGCCTCTCGGGTGATGTCCTAGCAGATGATAGCCTAGCAGATGGTGACCTCTGCAATGGCGGCCTCTCTGATGGTGGCTTGGCAGGGAAAGTACCGGTGGCAGGGAAAGCACCGGTGGCAGGGAAAGCACCGGCGGCAGGGAAAGCACCGGTGGCAGGGACAATCCAAGCAGGGAAAGTCCCGGGAGGGAAAGTCCCGGGAAGGAAAGTCCCGGTAGGTGAAAGCCTGGCAGGTGGAGGCCTAGTAGGTGAATCTGGTGCTCTTTCCATGAGCCAGTCGATGCAGTCTGCCTGACGGTTGTTAGTCATGCATAAGTTGCTGATCACTCCAGATCTTTCTTGCAACTGTTCGTCTTGCAATGTCACTAACTCGGTCAAATCTTTAACCTGTTGTATAAGGTCCCACAGCTGTCTAGGAGTTGGACCAGATGATTCCTGTTGAGGTGCTACCAAGCGGCGCATCGATGATTGAGGAGTAGGCATATCACGGGTTCTCTGGTTCAGCGGAAGACTCCGATTTGCCATCCTTGCGCGTAACTGCAACGCTCTGTCGCGGTTAGACGGCCCCGAATCACTCTTCTCAATAGATTCTCTGGGTCGAAGGCTTAGAGAACGACGGCCGTTTTCTGGGAGACTACCCCTTGGTGATAGGCTCTGTTGATTAGTGCCAGGTTCCTCAGCAGGCTCGGGGCTGGGTTCCTCAGCAGGCTCGGGGCTGGGTTCCTCAGCAGGCTCGGGGCCGGGTTCCTCATCGGAGTCCCTGTCATCGCAAAGGCACCAGCGAATGGTTTCCTTATGGGCGCGCTCAAAGTATTCAAGCACGGAGTCTTTGTTAGGAAGATCACGCTTCCCTTTTTTGACGATACAGTAGCTTTGAAGAGCTTCAGTTGTTGTGCAAGCGTAATTGTCATTGCCCGCTGGCCATTGCATTGTGTCAATGGCA
Organism: Fusarium sambucinum; assembly: GCF_050947815.1. Classification (NCBI taxonomy): domain Eukaryota; kingdom Fungi; phylum Ascomycota; class Sordariomycetes; order Hypocreales; family Nectriaceae; genus Fusarium; species Fusarium sambucinum. The sequence continues at coordinate 1,006,668 of NC_139292.1, forward strand.
CTCTGGATATTCTTCAAGTCCTCTAGTGTGAGCGGAAGGACCTCTCGACCTAGTTGGGGGACAATGCCCTCCCCTGAGGACAGGACTCTGCTTCCTGCAGCCAAGACTGTTTCACCGATGTGGTAGAACAATTCTGAAAGGAATCCAAGCGTTTTCCCGTTCGCCTGGGCTTTAGCCCTTTCTTCCTTATGAAGAGAATGCACGGATTGGATCCCGCCGGAGCTTCTGTCTGTATTGACCTTGCGCAGGGTTTCAGCGATCACAGGGGGTACCTTCATATTATGGTCTGTAAACGCCCAAAATGCGCAATCCTTTATGCCAGTTACAACCGCATAATGTAGCATCAGAGTGAAGTTGACGCTATTGACCTTCATCATACAGGGATGGACGATTATTGACGAAAGCGTCGCACAGAAGGATCTCGAGTAGAGATAATCGTATCCCGTTTCGTATGTCCCCGGTGGGAGGTACCGTAGCCCGTTCACCGGCGAGATGATTGTCATAGGGCTGCGCCTTTGAAGGCGAAGACAGATCTTCCACAAATTCAAAAGACAAGGTCGCGCCGTTCTCTGGAGAATGTCCTTTGCCACCTTCATATCTGATGCCTCCCATCTTCTATGGGTTTCAGCCTCATCTTCAGCGCTCCAGCCATCGCCTACAGGCTCATGGAGGTATCCGACAAGCCTGTCGACTTCGGTGTCCTTAATAGGCTTTCTCTTTGTAATCCAAAGTTCTGACGATCGCTCGGCAACTCGGTTTTGAGTGACTGTCGGCCTAGCAGGCCGTCCGGGTCTTTGTTGACTCATTGAAAGAACACGTTCCTGGATATTCGCAATGTTGATGGTGATGGTGCGGAAAAAGAAATTTAGAGACTGGATTGAAGATGTAGAGATACGGGATGAAAATTTTAGAGGCCTAGTGCTTTATGCTGCTAGCCGTCAGCAGCTGCCAGGCAACTATCACAAACGCTACTGATACTACAAAAGCGCAGGACTTCTCATTAGTTATTGGCTTATAATTACTGCATTTCATCGTAATATTAAAAATACATGGTCAAATATTTAAATCTTTTTACCTTTTCGTGGTCAGATAAAAAGACCACTGGAAGAGTGGGATGAAATTGTTAGAATAGGTAGCTTATGCTCCTGAGATCATAGTTAGTAGACCACCGAGCTTACACCTTAAAACCTGGGCTATATTTTCCAACGCCTATTAAATTCGCTAATATGTGTTGATCGAAGGTGATGTCAAAACTGGTTCAATGCAATTTTATAGCGACAAATAAATATATCTTTTCTTGGTTAAAATTAGATTTAATTGCAATTATTAAAGATTAGTAACTACCTACTGGGATAAGTAGCATTAGGCTTAGCGGAGCTAGCCATCGTTACTCGACAATACTCTGTTACTGAAATCAGCTAGATACACTTGCCCAATCTGAAAATAAGTCATCTGGCTATTGGCCTGTGTGGTAGTGTTAGATGCAGAGACAGACAGATTTATAACGGATGGTAAACCGGTGGAGTTATGGGGTCTGGCCAAAGTCAAATTGGACTGGGGCTTAAGTATGGACTTAAAAAGACTGTTTCTACATCACGGTAGTGGTCGTTTCACGGTTATGGCCTATTAAATATAATAATCTGAAGAAGTAGCGATCTAACTTTTTATCCATAAGGATTAAAATGATGCCAGATTCCCTCCGACATTTTAAAATCCCCATCGACTTATTTCCACAGTCTTTCATTGTCTCCAGAGGTGGGCCACGGACAGTGGGCTCTCGATCGGTAGTGGTATAACTAGGTAGGGTCGGGATTAGGTCGTTTTCATGCTTCAGGAGTAAAATGTAACTTACTAGACGCCGAAACCTTTTATATGGCCCACACAACCGACTCAACGGCCCGTAACAGTCCGCACGACTTCACTGGCAGCATTTGTGCTCAGCATACCCTGCATGAAGCGAAACTGTTGTACGATTCGCTTCATAACTTCCTCTCGTTAGGGAAATTGTGAACCTACACCCGTCGGAGGTCCGAGGGCCCGATCAATACATGCTCGCTGTAGCTGCATGATCGGAGCTTGTTGAACAACTGGCGATCTTTGATAATACATCGTTGGGCAAGTCGATAACTGCCTAGTTATCCTCGCGCAGTTGTTGCAGCTCTCTACGCAGATGCCGCACTTCTGTGGCGTAGTCTTGCAACGCCCCAGACTGGTCTTGTATCACCGTGTCCTGCCGTTGCACTGTTTGGGTCAAACTGTGTATTTGAGCCTCCATTTGAGGTACTCTGCGTACAAGTTCTTGTAACACCGCCGCGGTCGGGAACCCCTGTTGCACCGTAGCTGCATTTGGCGACGAGGGGCTTGATAAAACATGGCCTCCTGACTGTTGAAGGCTAAGGGTTTGGTGTACATCTTCAATTTCACCAGTAGCAGCATCGACTCCAGAGTGAATGTCCTCATCCTCGCTATTCATGTCAGGATCGGCTTCGTCCTTGGTCTCCATACGGCAATCGCGCATCACGTCTTTGTGACTTCTTTCAAAGTATTCCCCAAGCTCTGCCGCGGCAGGTTTTTCGTGGCGTTTGTGCATCAGCCTGTAACTTTGGAGGGCTTCGCCTGTGGTGCAGGCGAATTCCTCGCGCATACTTTCTGGCCACTCGAAAGTGTCAATAGCTTGCCGAACGTTGTTCAAGTCCTCTATGGTAATGGAAATGACTTGAAAGCCATACTGTTCATGGATGGCCTGGGTAGGGGTTGGAACATCGTGCTGTTGGCCTATGGCCACACTCCCAACTTTGTGCAGGAGCTTCGTCGTCGTCAACACTCTTTCCCCCTTCTCAACGGAGCGATCCATTGCTTCTTCGAGAATACTATGCGTGGATCTATCGAGCCCACTTCCCCGGGCGCTCTGTAGCCATCTCAAGGATCTTTTGAAGGCAGGACAATCGTTAAGCGCATCATCCGCATTAATGATGAACTTGCGATTATCTGTCCGACAGACAATTGCATATTGTAGGATCGCAATGATCCTTTATATGTTATTTTCCATGCAGGGATGAACGAGGATAGAAGAAAGTGCCTGACAGAAAGGCCTTGAGTAGATATATTTACTTATAAAGCTTTATGCCTCTGCTGCTGGCAAGAAGCGCAGATTGCTCATGGGAGAAATAAGGTATACCGGAGAGCATCTACGTACGCAAAGGCAGATTTTCCATAGAGATATAAATTCAGTGTAATTATGCTATTTGATATATTCTTTTACCTGCTTTATTTCTGACTTATCCCATTGTCGCTGGATTGCGTCCTCGTCTTGCTCTGTCCAGCCTTCGCCTGGAGGCTTGTGCAAAAAACCGACGAATTCATTGATATCATCAGACTCGATGCGATCATGCTGGAGCCAATTTTCTGCAGCTCGTTTCGCAACCAGATTCTGGCTACCACGTGCTGCAGAGCGTCCAGTGTTCTCTTGCGGCTGTCCACTCATTTCGTGAATGTTTTTGTGGTAGGTAATGTTGATGGTGGTAACGTTGATATTGTTTTAAAGAAATTTGTAGCGACTTGGCAAAAAGGTTGGGGCGCTAGGCTACAACTGTTAGCAGGTGCTGAAATGCGATTATCATAGACTGTTGGCCGCTAAATTCAGGTAATGAGTGTTGATTGAACGCCATATTTAGAAGCGTCCCATCAGTCAGCACACATCGATACAAGTAACGGTCAGTATTAATAAAAGATGATCTAGGTAATATAATCAGTTAGATGTATGCATTCAATGCGAAATTTAATCCACTGTTTTAATTTGGAGCGGTGTCACTAAAGTTGGTAGCAGGTCTTTGTAAGACGTACCTTCCTTAATCGAGCTTGACTTCAGTCCGCACTAAAATCTCGACCGTTTCTCGTCGCTCACAACAACACCATTAGTACTCATCAACATCAACAAAATGAGCGATCAAGGACGCAGACGAAGCGCTTCGGATCTGGAAGGCCCTATCAAGAAACGCGGTCGCCCGGCGAAGAATGCCAATACCAGCCAGAATCATATTGCCCGAAGGTGGGCGAAATCACTCCTCGGTCGTAACGATCCAATTGAGGACAGTGACTTGGCCAGGCTGTTGGCCCACCCTCCCGATGAACAATGGAGTGTTCAAGATGAGAATCGTATTACTCAGAAATGGGAGGAGTCAGAAGAAAAGCGAGCTATAGACAAGATCAAGCCAAACTCGCACCCTCACGTGTTGAAGTGGTGGAAGACTTGTCTTCGCGTTTTCAGAATCACGCCCGTGGAGCTTATATCTCCCCTGAATAATCTGCGGTACATTCCGATGACAGATGGCGACGTCACGGCTCGTCATTTGTACAATAAAGACTTCTGTGACATTTTGATGCCTATCGTCGTCCACCCGTTTATTCTGGGTAATCGGGCAAGGCTACTTGTAGTTTTGCAGTTCGCTGCTATCTGTCGAATCGACGACAGAGAAGTATGGAGGTCTGGCGTAAAGATTCGCGGCTCATGTCCTGCGATTAATGAGACAAATCGCTTGATTAAGGAGGATATCCACAATGGAATAAGCAAGTCTCTGGACTCAGTTCATGGCATCGCACGGCTGAATGTGGAGAGCCAGGAGCAGACTCCATCCAATCTCTCCGATTTCTTGCACCATCTTGGACGAATAGTTCTCGGCAAGATATACAGGCTCCCGATTGTCCCTGACGACTTTTCTCCTTATATGGGAAAGCTGGTTCTCCCGTTTTGCGAGATCGATGTGAAGAACATCCAGCAAGCCATTGATACAATGGAATGGAGGCACGAGGAATATGAATGTACCACAGAAGAAGCGTGGCAAAGCTATAATGCAAGATCTCAGATTCATGGCCTCCCTCGTGGACGCAATCTTGCGGCAACTTTCGAGTCGGCACAAAAAGTCCTATTGCGGAAGATCGATGAACAAGGACCCTCTCGTGCTAGACAAGTTAGTCACTCATCAATTGAAGGCCAATCCTTGAATGAAGGGGCTGTGGCCCCGGAAGGTCTCATTGTGGCATCAAGTCCATACGCGGAGTCTTACCTTGAAGAGGCTCATGGGTCTACCGAGGCCATCCTACAAGAAATGAGGGATATAAAAGCCCAATTTCAGGTATTCCGCGAGGAGAGAACTCAAGAAATAAAAATCTTAAAGGAACAGCATAACGCTGCTATTGATGCACTAAAGTCTCAGTTCGAGACCGAGACGGGAGCCTTGAAGGCACAGATCCACGCTGTTCTTGATGAGAATAGTCGTCTAGCCCAGCAAAGTCGTAGTCGGGGAGTTTCAGCCTCCGGGGCAACCGACAATGAGGACCAGGACGAACCTGAGCGACTGGATATCTCTGAGGCCACGATAGAGTGGCTTAGCGGCTAGATCTACATGGTTGGATTACCGGTAATGAGGCCTTTTTAGAAAATGGTAATATAGAATTCAATGATTTGCGCCTGTTGAATCTATGCGACTACGTGACTAATCCATTTGACATCTATTCCAATAAAAGCAAGGGCGCAAAAGACCGAATTGTGAATTAAAGTGTATTAGATTAGGCAATCTTATGTGTATTTGACGTCGAGAAAAAAAAACGAGCCCCATATCCAAATGCCAGTTCGAGTTGTACGCTGGTAAGAACAGTCTTGACTTTTGATACGACAACTGAGAGTCGGAACCTCCTTAGCTTGTTCCATGAGCGTGAATTAACCTTGAAGTTAGACATATTGAGACGGTGTGCACTTCAACGGACTGTGGATGCCAAATAGCATAGTGTGGTTTCGAAAAGCATGCAACGTCACAGGCAATTTGCCATATTGCAACGTGGTGCGATTCACTGAGCGGCCGATCGGGCCTCATCCAGACGGTTGGATTTCTGGCATCGGTTTTTTCCCAAGAGTTTTAGATTGGGCGCGTCTGCTTTCCTTCTGTAGCTTGGGTCGTGGCAGCACCGGGCGCCGCTCGTTGGCTGTCGTGTTCGTATGTTCCGAGATATCCCAGGTCGCTGACCACATGTAGCGCATTGTATCTCAAGACGAGACTGTGGGGACATTTCATCCTAGAAACAAGCATAGGCATCCATCCGTACTCCACGATCTGGATTGCAATGAATCCTGATTTTGGAGCCATGACCAAAGTGGTCAGGGTTGAAAAATGCCGTGGTGTCTGCAATCGGACCTCTTCCTAATGAGATACGTCTAAGCGTATAGTAGTGGATGTTCAACATTGAAGATACTTTTGTCCTGTGACTGACTTTCCGACTAGCTTCATTGATCACTCCTTGGCCTATTGGACAATCTTGGCGCGGATGGCCGTATTGTTTCATTCGTCTCGAAATCAACCTCGTCAAATGGCCAACCGGATAAGCTTCATTGACCGCTTCTTGGACTGTTGGACAATCGCGGCGCCGGGACTTGGGAGTGGTCCGGTTGCTTTGTTCCGTGTTGAAATTGGCGCGGGTAGTTGCAGAGTTGGTTTATTCCGTCTTGAAATTGGTATCATCAAATAACCAACCGGATAAGCTTCTTTGACTGATGTTTGACCTGTTGTACAATCGTGTGGGTAGTGGCCTGGTTGTTTTGATCCGTTTCGAAGTAACAGCCAACCGGATGAGCTTCCTTCATCGCTTGTTGACTTGTCGGGCAATCGTGACGCGGGTAGTGGCCGGGTCGTTTTATTTCGTCTCAACGTCAAACAGCCAAACGGATTAGCTTCATTGACGGCTTCTTGACCCGTTGGATAATGTTGAGGCGGGTTGTGACCCCGTTGTTTTGTTCGGCCTCCAAACTGGGTTAGTCAAACAGAAACAGCCAACCCGGCTTGATCGGGTCCATCACAGCTTCTGGATGTTGCCCAAGGTTGACTTGTTCGCAATAGCTTCCGTTTGGGCGCCTCTGTGTAATAGTTGTCCACAAATCACGGTAGATTCCCTTTCGTGCAACTCATCGGCAGTCGTAATCGTATTCTGAGGCATAATACTGGTTGGTGGTTGGGAATCTTGGATCTGTTGAAAGAGACTTGGTACTTCTGATCGGACTCTCCGAGATATGGTTTCGCGTTTTACCGCTTCTGGAGAATACGTCTGATGCTATTGGTCGGTAGAAGTCGCGACTGTCGTGATGTGTAGACTATCGACTGTAGTGCCTCGTGGCGCGGCTTGCGGGACGTTGGTAGATTTGGAAATTTCGAGAGAAGACAGGAGCTATCGGCTGAATCTGAGTGTCAATATCGATGCATTTGTCTATCAAACAAAGATTAGCAGATGATATGGTGACGAGAATTGACCTAAAGATTGTGGCTAACAGCTGACCAGTGCCTGCTTGTTCAGTGCCTGCTTGTTCGGTGCCTAACAGGTCAATCGAGCTCCCAGATTAATATCTTCGGGCAGCAAGTGAGAGGTACTTTAGAGTTGTATATTGATTGTGGACAATTCGTGTGGTGACGTGCCCAAACAGAGCTGTGGTGAAGATGACCGAGAAGTGGGGCGCAACCATCTCTGCCTGATCTGTCAAGTATTTCAATCGCCGGTCCCTCCACACTTTTCATCTTTTCTTTCCAAGAGACATCAAGTTCTGTTCTGGACATCTATACTAAGCAGACATCTCATTTTCTGCACCTTCATTATATATCTACTTATGCAAGATCGCAACTCCACATTATCTACTCACAGCTTTACTCAATGTAAAGCCATCTTTCTACAGGTTAGCCGTCACCTACGTACCTACATTGTACAGTCCTGCCTCAGCATTCATGTTACTAATGTTCATTCTCCAGCTACCTTGCCAGTACATGTCCAACAAGTGCATCGAATCCAGCCACGTTCAAGAGGACCATGACTTTGACTATAAGGGGAGACTCATCGATACGACTTTGCTCGACACCTGTCCGCCTCTGTGGGAAGGAATTGCCTCGTCTTTTGAGCGGGATTCCTGGGTGATACGACACATCTGCATTGTAACATGCAAGATTTGCCTGTGGTTTATCCAACAGATGGAATAATGATATCATGCCGAAACAATGTATGATTCCCTTGCTTCTTGCATTGTCTTTTCCGACTCGGCCGCTAACATGGAACCTGTGTGCTTCAGCATCGATGGATGAGACCCTTTGGTCGCATGACGTGTTCGTCTTCAACCACACTCTCAACTCACGACCGATGCACCATTGCAACTATCGCCAGACGATATTATGCTTGTGGTTACCTTCACAACCTTACTTGTCTTAGCATGGCAGCCCACCTCCGATGTCACTATATATACAACATCATACCTATCGTCAATGCCCGACGATTGAACAAAGCTGTCACTGGTGCAGACAGTCATCGGATCCAAGGACGTTGACAACGATGGCCCATCTGAAAGCTTTTACAAGTATAAACCGGAAACAGAGATGAGACCGCATACGCATGGTAAAGGCACTTTCAAAGTATAAACTTGACCTGGCTGATGATTTACTACAAGATCACTTCGAAGATGTACAGCGAACGAACTGTGCCACCAGCGCAGCCCATCGTGCTGTCGACCAAGGTCAGCCAAACTGGCTGCACCGATAATCATTACCGACTCAAGTCAAATGTCTGATCGTCAGGCCCGGGACCTCTGGCAGAGGTACGCTTGCATTTCCTCTTCAGCTCTGTTCCCTTGTTCCTAATCACGTGGTTGCACTGTAGTCGCCTTTGTTCAGAGCATTTTTTCTCCGTTCAATATCAGTATGTATGTACGTAGTGCTGTACTTCACCAAGTTTTCAGTCACCTGCTAACCGAAAACAGGATTCACCACTCTTATGGCCACGGGCTTTCCCCGACGAGGTGCTCAATTAAGGTTTCAGTCACCATTTGACGCCAAACCAGAGGCATCACTTCAGCGATGACTCGCAAGACGTCCGCCATCTCTGTCACGTCTGGAACTTCATCGCGTCCACGCATCTTCAAAACTGCACCATTGTCACCCATCGACATGTTGAATAACCAACATTTGCCCACTGGAACCCATCGTGTTTCGCCTGGTCACATATCGGGTAACTTGACTCTTAATATGGGTGGAACATGATTAACTCGAAAACGTCATTCCAGAATCGGTGACTTGCCCAGATTGGACAAGATAGGACTATGGCTCACGTGGCTCATTCCATGATCTGGACAGTTGTCGAACAGCTCTTACGGGACTCCATGGTTTTGGGATTCCCCCATGGAGACTTGTTTCAGATCACTTTGACGTCCCGGAACATGATCTGAAGCTGCTCAATCAGGATTTGACACAGTCCATATGGTAAGAGAACTTGCCCAAACAATAAAGTCTCACTAACATGTATATTAGATCGTGGTCGAGGGTGTCACGGCCTGAAACACTTATTTCATATGATCCGCATATACACTGCCAAGCTCAACTACAAGTACCTTGCCGATGGCGCGTCCTGGGACGGCTTTATCATAGAGGCTCGCCTGACAGCGAGAAATCCTGGTCTTTGGCCTATGTCGTCCAACCAGAGACTTTCGACACGAGTGGGGGCGTCTCAGGGATGTAACTCACCTTGCATTGCCCAAGTCCGAGACGCTCGCCTGCTGAGGCCTTCTTTCCCTCCCAGTAAGCCCTTTGAATCTTCACTCTAACCGAGTTTTGTCCTGGCCATGCCGTATCGGTTTTAGATGTTACAGTCACCTCAGGATGCATCGTGAGTGAATTTTCAATCCTAACAGAACACGCCGGCTGACGCAGAACTGCAGCTCAAACAATCATCCTGCGGACACGTAACAATCACCAACCATGTGTGAACGCCATGCAACCGATCGCCCAGGTTCATTTTATTATGCAGTTGCTGGCCGTAGTGGTCAGTCTGGCAAGAGCGGCCCGGGTTCTTTTTCTGGGGTTCCCAAGAATCCTTTGGTCCCCAAGCCCGAAAGACATATTGCTACCGGGTCTCAGAGAACATTAGCCCAGTCTATCGTCAATACTCGAGTTGACAACCCATACCGGTCCCTAATGAACCGCACCGGGAGTGCTTCTGGTATTATTAGCTCCCGATGGACCTTCCTCGGATTGGCGAGGAAGTCTTGGGCAACCCCAGAGACAACCTTCTCTCGTTCATTTCTGAGCCTGAGACAAGTGCCACGCGTTTGAATAAGCTAAGGCACATTGTAACCGCCATCAAAGAATTGGCTACATATCGAAATGACAGCATAGTTCGAAAACTACGGAGAACAGATTACTGGGGCTGAGACGACGACTACGCATTTTCATTACAATTCCACTGGCCTCAATGACCTTTGCAACCATGGGCGGACTAAAACCATTTTGAAGAACTGGTCAGTCCAAAACGGACGACGCAAGTACATGATGATTTACTGTGTCATGCCTTCGAACATCAGGCTCAGGAGGATTTTCAGAGCCATAAATGAACAATGGGAAGTGGTAACTCGTCAACCTCATCTCGGAATACAAGCCTGTAAGTCATTTTCTGCCTAATAACGTCTACCTAGACCGAAAACTGATAATCTTAGACAATGTCTTCAGGCCCAGGTTGGCCACATCGAGATATCTACGAACCATGAATCGAAGTACAATTTCATGTCTTTGCTGATCAGAAAACTTCCTCCTGACCGAACGGCCACTCTATTGTTTGTTGCCGGCGTCGATGAACCGTTGGCGCCAGAAAAGCCGTCTCCCGAGAATATGACCTATGCCAAATTCATGGAGATTCCCAGCAAGAATATTCGCTCTACCGATAACGAGACTGGTTCGGAAACGTCTATAGCGCACGATGCGTGGGTTGGGGACAGTGTTCTCCCCGACGATGCTGTGATCTTACCGCAGTTATATCTCTATCTCTCAGCTGAATGCGCTTTGGCTTTGATTCTGGCCGTCAACTAGGCCGTTTGCAACTACAGCCACGGTTTTCCGAGCTATACAACAGGATAACATCGAAGAGATCAAGGCAACCAATGTTCAATCCCAGGCTGAGACGAGAGCCCGAGAGACCCAATGCGAGGATCCATCTTGGGGCCCACGTTCTGCTGATGACAACCACCAACAAAGCTTGACGTCGACCTCAGTCCCCAAGGACGCTTTCACTCTCGTCACTGACGCTAAACGATGGCACTCCATGGCCTGAACAAGGATGGCTCCCCCCAGGCCCCCGTGATCATGTTATGAAGGAGAACAACTACTCGAGGATTTCTTACAGGATCATGCCCTGACGACAAGGCGACCCACAAAGGCGTCAAAACCGCAATGGTGTGAACAAGGACGACTCCCTAGGGTCCTCATGATCATATCATAAAAGAACAACTATTCGAAGATCTTTTACAAGATCATGCCTAACGTGTGGGGATGTACAACAATGGAGACGCTTGTCAGTCGCCTTCTCGGTGACCAAAGGCACCGACAATGTTGAGATTGTCTTGGAAGACACTCAACACATGGCGATCATTCCGGACATCGATGGAGGGTTCGGAACTTCAACCTGTGATCCGACCCATGATGGCAATTCTGATTCACATCTCGATAACCCGTACCTTCCTTAACAAGTTTTGGGCCATGATAAGGAGCAGGTTCTTGTGAAAAGACCGAGACTGATGTTCGGATGCGAGTGTCCTCCCGACACCTGATTCTCGCCTTCCAACAGTGACAGTGCAATCGAATTTGAGTTTGAAGGTGATCGGTTTTTTTCGAATCTTCTTGCAATAGCAGCATTCATCTCACGCTTCATCTCCATGTAAAAAAGCATCCACATCGGCACAACAGTAAGTTCTGGACTTGAATTTTATGATACGACGATGCTAATTTAAAGTGATATACACAAAGATAACCATTATGTCTAGAACGACTGCCATCAATCAAGCGCCCTCTTCCAACTTTAGTCCTACCGATGAAGAACGTCGCCGCATTTTCATTAAGGCATACTTTACCTTCAACTGCCAGTGGTATGGGTCGAAGTGGCAGCAAATCTGCGAGGGCGCGACGGAAGACCTCTGCACAATGCTGGCTAGGAAGGGTTATACTCAAGTCAGCCAGAGGCATTTCGACTACATCGCTGAATCCTTCACATGGTATGACTACGTGAAGGAGGTTGGCTGGCTCCGATGATGTCCCGTTATGTTTCAACTGGCCACAAATCGGGTACACGTAACCCTCAGTTATGGGTGGAAGACGAGGAATAGGACCAGCATAGTTGGCCTTTGGATGACGCATCGGATTTGCATAGATCTCTTGACATGTTTTGTGGAATCTCTAACGAGAACAATGCCTTGCTAGAGGCAAAGAGCCACACAGTCAGGCTTCATCGAACCGCTGAAAGAGAAAGAGTTGCCCGTGGTGTAGGATGTTTGCATTTCGCTTTCCAGCCATTCCCTTACCATGCAACAAGATATCCACTTTTTAGACACCATGCGAGAAGAATTTCGACGAGGCGTTTGATGTTCAGCCTTATTTCCCAATTTGAAGACTCTAACTTTGGATGGCTTTGATCTCTTACGTCAAGATCAGTTCAGTTGGGTGCTGGACCAGAAATCCCTTAAAGGTCTCCATCTTCACAACTGCACTGTTGGTACACATTGCCGTGTCCAGCAAGCGGAGGTCGCCCTCTGGAACGTTGACCTACGAGGTTGGGTACCAAGTGGTGATTGACACCCCACCGTATCCACGAACGGCTTCACTTATTACAAGATTTCAGTTTTGAGAGAAAGCCTTGGTCAGTCTACTTTCGACACGATAACAATGACTTGTTCAATGGGCAAATGAACAAATGACCACACAAGCCAGACTCGCGCTGAGATACGGTCTCTCTTACAAGTCAAGGATGAGATGATACGGGAATTGAAACAGAGGCTCCAAGATCAATCCCAAAGAATGGAAGAACTTGCCAACGAACGAAGGTCTTCCCAGCCCGTTTCAAAGTCTCCATTCACGGCCGCCCAGTCAGTCTCTCAGTCGGCGACAATCGCGATAGCCTAGCGCGGAAAGACAGCTGCAGGTGACTAGTAGGTTCTAAGGCCTTGCCCCTGCTATGGTCACTCCCCAGTCATCATTGCTCCCCTGGCGAGATGGACAGGATGATTGGACACATAGCCAATCTGAGGTGAAGAAATTGAACCACAGGCTGGAAGGTGTTTCCAAACAAATGCAGGAGTTGATTGATTCGAACAAGAAGCTGCTCCATTCGAACACGACGATGAGCGACAGGATTGATAAACTTGAAGCTTGGTTGGCGAAAGATCAGAGGCCATATTACCTGCCGCCACCCGAGGTGTATCATAGTTCGGAGCTTGGTGCTCACGCTACCCGTGATGTGAGCATGGGCTCACCCAGAATTCCATGGCTAGAGGTACATCGCAGCCCTGAGTCAGATGTTGAAGATGCTCATGATGGAAACGCGACTGCTCGACAGGTGCCCGTTTGAGAGTCTCCACTCACGAAATCAACTCGTCACAAGTCACATCCCGGGAGGCGAGAAAACTGTTAGGGACATTCGCCGGAACACCAGTTCGAAGTGAAGGTTGGGACTACCATGATTTGGATGGAAGCCGAATAGGGAAAGGTGAAGCAGCAACAATTACAAGAAGGAAAATCGCAACACGAAATCTAATTTTGTCGAAATTCGAATATGCATCGAAAGAGACATCTACTTCCATGGACGAGGACGTTAGCATCTACCCGGGTCTCCATCTCCAATCCACCTAGTCGCCGTAGTGGCGACATGCACATGATCGAAGCTCGCGCCATGAAACCACTGACCGGTAAATTCAATTATAAGTTCGTGTTCACCTCATTTGTTTACAAAACTAACTCTTACAAAATCACCCAGCCCATTAGAACCCGTCTCCGCATCTATACTGCCGGCCGTCGCCAGCTGCCAGCCGTCACCACGTGTTTTAATTGCAATATTAGGCACCACAAAAATAAACGATCCGCGAAGCTTGCCACTTGAACCTTCTGTCTTCACCATCAGTCGTACACGTTTACATCAACAACCAAATCGTGTATCTTCACCCCGTCTATCTTCACCCCAATCAAGTCGAGCCCATTCCATCGACACAGCCATGCCTGAATTCTCGCCAACTCCATGGGATGCCCAGCTACAGTCAGCGATAGAAGCCCTGCCAGACATGTGGGCTGATCTAAAGGAGCTGAATCAAATGGTTCGACAGAATGATGAACTGTTTCGAGAACTACGCGAAACAACCCGGGGGCTCGCCGAGTTAAACGAAAGGCTGATCAAGGCCTACAAAATGTTGGCCAACGAGAACAAGAAGCTACTCGAGGAGAACAAAACGCTTGTGGAGGGGAACAGAGTGCTTGGCGAAATGAAGAGTCTCTCGATAACGGGTCAGGAATTCTCTGGCAGGTCTTCGTCCAAGGACAACTGAACAAGATCACTTCAACCGCATTACTGCAAGTTAATTCCAGATCTCTACATCAACCGCCATTGAACTAACGGATATTAGGGCAACTACATGTCACAACGTCGTGGACTCACTCCAAAGCAGACCAAGGGTGGAAAGTCATTGACGCTATCCATGAATAGATTTCCTTTGCCTTCTACTCTACGAATTGAAACGCGCGGACGGAAAATGATGTGGAAATGCTTGGCGTCATGGATTAAAAGGGTCGGTATCTTCGTTCATATGAAATAGCAGACTGAATCAAAACACTTACTACGTAAACGTAGCCCTTATATGCGCCTCAGTATGGCGATTTGCCCTCACCTTTGTGACATTCAAGATAGAGGTATTGAGTAAATCTTTTAATATCGTCTTGATGGTACACAGATGTTACGGAACAGGATTCTGTATCAGTATATATTCAGCTGTGAATTTACTGCCATCGTTGTTTGAGGACCATACGTTAAACTCGTCAGATTCATTTTTTGAGCGGATGTACATTTGTAAGATAGTACATGAACACGTTATGGATAGGGTAATATTGTTTTTGTTCTCCGTTCATTCACCGATGGTTAATGTTCAGAATATCCCCACTTTGCTACCTTCCAGTGGACCTTTTGCACCTTGCAATACACAAAACCGCATACCGGCAAAGAAGTCTGGTCGGCCACCTAAATCGACCATCATTCAAGATCCAATCGCCCGACGCGCAATCAAGCGTAGCCTTCGACACAATAGGGCTACTGAGGAGCGCGACATCAACGAGCGGGTGGGGGTCCTCGATGAACCCCCAAGCGATGACTGGAGCGCTGAAGATGAGACCCGAGTCAATAGAATATTGCAAGAAGATGGCGGCTTTCGTCTAGCAAAGACCAAATTCAAGCAGTATGCACATGCCCATATGTTGACATCATGGAAGATCTGCCTTGGAATTCTCAAAAGCAGCCCAATGTGTCTTATTTCGCCTCTCAGTAACCTACGATACATCTTACCTGTGGTGAGCAACGGGTCATCGTACTACCTTTGGTCGAAAACTTACTGCGAGGTGCTTTCGTCTATCATCCTCTATCCTTGCATGAGATCGTCCTCAAAAAGGGTCATCATAACCCTACAGTACGCAGTCATGACTCGCATCAATGATTGTACACATTGGTCGCGTACAGACCCTACCTTTCTCAGTTGCCCCGCGCTTGCAGAAACCTTGCGCAAGATCCAAAGAGTGGAGGATTTCGACAGGACCTCCGTGCATTCCATTCATAAGATAGCAAGGTCAGAGGTCGAGGCAAAAGGAGAAACCCCTTCGCAACTATCGGCATTGCTTTATGAACTCGGCGAAACGATTGGCACGAACGGTGTAAAGACAAACTACCCAGAGGATACCTGGACCAGACTGGGCGAGGATCCTCTACCTCTCACAATTGAGGATTTAAGAAATATACAGGCTACCATTGATGGTATGCAATGGCCAGAAGAAGAGATTTACGAGGACTTTGCTTGCACAACGACTCAAGCCCTCAAGAGCTACATGGCTGCTAAGACGGATAAAATTGTTATCCCCCAGCACACTGTTCTGCTGGACTTCATGGAGCGGTCTTACAAGAAGATCCTTCGTCACTGTCTAATCAGGGAAGGAGAAGAAAGTCTCTCTGGGGACGAGGTATCACCAGCACAAGTGGATGATTCATCAAACCTTGGTCGAGAACCAAGTCAGGCCCGTAGCCTTCGATTATCTCCACCCATAGATACGGAGTAGCGGCTTCCTGGCAGGGGTGTGACCATCCCCCCAGCACTGACTCGGGAGCAGCTACAGGCTGAGATAAATGTGTTGAACCAGACACTACATCAGCGGGATCAACATGTTCTGGAGCTTCGCGAATCGAACAAGACGCTGATTCAAGCGTGCAACACTCTCGCGCAGAGCAACGGGACGCTGATTGCTAAGTTGGAGAGGCATCGGGGGCCATCTCACACGCCGCGGCCCGGCGGTAGTCCAGAGTTGGGTGTTGGGGAGGCCTCAATTGCCTTTCATTCTAATCCCCATGTTCCAAGCCAGCGCAGTTCGGATACGGATATGGAGTCTAATATAAATTTGCCAGAGTCGGCATCCTTGTCGAATACCGGCAACGAAGAGGAAACCCGCCTTGCCTCATCCGATCATGAATTTTGCATTCCGGAATCGCCAAACATGATGGGTGAGCTTCATAGCGAGGATGACTAGTCTAGCCCTGATCTGGCAATCAACGGATCTGAAATCGAGTCACTACATGAACAGTATTGGATTAGTTTCCTGTTGTAGACCAATCCGGTCAACACGGCGCTGGATACCATGTTGATCAATCCTAGACTCCAGAACAGAGCCCAAATCTTGGTGCAGATGTGGGAATTCTCGAATGTCAAAGTTGTATAGCAAGCAACGCCTTGACTACAAACTATCGAGTTGGGAAAAGAGAGACTGAATAGATAATTCAATACATATGAATGAAGTCATTTTAACATGCTTGATTATCATATGTGAACAGGTGAATTTGCTTTAATTTAACCTAGTCTCATCTAATGAGTCCAATACTTGTAGACCTTTAACGTCCGCATTAACACCATCACGGATTGAACAGTGCTAATATTTCAAAGATCACCTTGTAGTCCTAGTCACCTTTATAAAATAATCGTACCAGAACATGTCAAAGTAACGGTACTAGTGTAAAGATATTGCCAACTTTGTTTTTGCCCTTACCCTTCTAGTGCCAAGGTTCATGATGCCCTGAGACCAAGGTCAGAACTTGTTACACTTTGTTGGTGCTCATTGGATTTGACGAGCAAATGCATTCCATAAGTATTTATATCGAGGAACCATTAGCTATAATAGTAGTGGACCGTTACATGTTGATTCATTATCCAATAATGTCTAGGACAAACTTTCAGAACACATGCTACTGACTACCTTTATTCTCCAATTTCCTCCTTCGTCAGGTGTTTGTATGTTGGCACATCGAGGCTGTTGCATTTCTAATTCGTTAATTATATCATTTTAATATCTCATTTGTTATTTTCTTAATCTCAACCATGAGCTGCCAAAACTTGAGAATCTTCTTCTTTTCCTCCATATCCTCCTGGAGGCGATCAACGAGCTCTTCCATTTTTGAAAGAGTATCATTCCAGCGAAAATCTTCAGGAAGACTTCGCAGCTGCCGATCGCATTCCTCAGTTGTCAACGCAATATCGGCAACACTTCCACGTATCTTGTGGAGAGACTCTAGGAATCCCTTTCGGCGTTCCATTTCAGCAATACTGTCTCGGGCGTTTGTGGCTAGCTGTTTGATGTCCGACATAACCACCTTGGCATTGTGAAAAATGCCAGCGGGTGACTTTATCGTATTAGGCCCCGTGCCACCAGCTTCTGTAGCATTGAAGCCGTGCTGGTAGACAAGTGAGCCTGCTAGTGAAGTCACAAGCTGTTCTGCAATAGATAGCTGTGTCGGCTCCCAGATGCGTATCACGTTACGAACATGAACCAGCAATGGCTTGTTGATCTTTCTCATTATACAAAGAGTAAGACCAAGAGGCTTGTTTAATGATCTGAGGCTGGCTTTTTCATATATTGCCGTACGATCAGCCAAGTTCTTGGAGCATCCCACGTAAAGGGGAGATTGCAACATTCGCACAGTGCCTGTTGAATCCAGACTTGAATCGCACATTCCCCTGAAGGTTCTGATCAATGCCCTTATTCTCGGGACCTCTTCAGGTTTTTCAATGAAGATAGGTTTGGGTGTGAGATTGCCTCCAGCATAGCTGTCAATAGTTTTGAGGCGCCTGATTGCGCGTTTTTCTTCAAATGAAAGCTCAGTGCCTGTGCCAACGAGTGTCTCCCGCTTAGCATATGCGAAGTAGCCTTCAATGTACTGCTCTAAGCATTGTATCAAGATCTTCATCTCGTTGATATTGAGAAATTCGCCACTAGTGCCAACCCGGCTCAAGCCAACAACATAAATCCCTGGGATCTCTATCCCATTTTTAGTTGGCATTTTGTAGCAGCGAAGTCGCTGGTGTTGGTCATCATATGCAAAAGTGCCTTTGATGATGCTCTCGACAACACAGGGTGGCATGCTGTGCAAAAGCTCACACATGGCCCAATTCATCTCGTTGAGAGATCTGACGGTCTCGGTGACCTTGAAATTGTTTTGCTTCATGACCTGATTGTTCTCGAGGTCATGTGCAAGCTTGGGCAACTGCAAATACAGCTCGTAAAGCGAACTGCTTCTTGCGCAGACGTCAATTAGCTTCATCTGATCGTCCCCTCCAGGCATAGGCATCTCTGCACTACGAGATGCGTGGGCGGGCAGATCCGCGGTAAGCAGCTCCCCGGTAGGTAGCGACATTTCGACGTCCTGAGAGTCCATTTTTATCTCCTAATTCAATGGTATATGATTAGGGATCAAGTATGGAAGATGCAGGTTCTAAGTTGGGAATTGCACCACACATGTTAAACCTGGAGGGAAGGCACTCGTTATGTAAGTTGTGCAATGCAAATTGGGAAGGCACAACCACCGAGGTTGAGAACAAGGTAAGAAAGATGCATTGGGACTGATGGAAATTCCGTTTTAGAATTGCATCTCAATTTCTAAGCATAATCTTCGCAACATTCTATGTTTCGTTCGACACTTTTATTCTAAATGAAGCACTCTATTTGAATTAAAACTGCATCACAGCAGTCGCTCTTGCCGGGAACTCCTCGCTTGGTCGTCGCTGAAAAGGTCAACGGAAGACAAGGTTACTATAATTACAGCCCCATGTGAGAGTCGTGGATTCGGCTGCAATGCAGAAAAGGACGGGTTGAGTCATGAACACCTTGGAGCAGATTGAGTATCGTGAAGAAAATTATGAAGGACGCTGTGTGGCAGCAATCCTGACGTTGGAGAATAGCTACAATAGTTCTCCCATCAGCGACATGGAAACGTGCCTGATTTTGTACCCGGACAAACGACAGCTACACCGCAAGCCAATACTCTTAGAGCAGCAAGTTTTACAGATTCATCCCAACCATACGTTATCCTTTATTAGCCATTTCATCCTCGAGATACAGGGATGCCGGAAATGTCGTAATGATCATTTCAACTTAACGAGGTCACAAGCTCATCAACAAGATCAAGGAACATCAATCAAAAACAGTAATTATAATGGATATAAGTCTTATCTCATGTCAAACTTCAGAGCCGGACGCTCCAGAACCAACACTTGTACCAAAACACAATCATTCCCATGCTTCTGGCATTTTCTGCCTTGAATATGGCATAATTTATAGCCATAATCAGTGACCTGCTCGAGACAGTACCAATTGGTACACTGGCTTTCCAGGAGCTCTAGTAGTCTTTCCTTTGCCTTGGGATGTGCTAGTAGGGGGCCAAGTACTACCGCTAAGTCGCGTAGCTGCAACGACTCGCGGGCTTCCGAGACGGTTGGAATATCCTGAAGGTCATTGGCCAACTTTATGTACATAGCCCCAAGGTCGCCTATTGGCCCCTCTGGCATAACAACAGTATTCTGAGCTTTGGTAGCCTCTATCTCGTTCTCAAGAGCAGAAATGCGACCCTTAGCAGACTCAAAGTTTACCCGTTGGATATGTACAAGCTGCTTTGACTCGGTGAGTTCACCTTGCTTCTCGCCCAGGTCTTTGGTAAGAGTCGCAGCTTCGGATTGTGCATATTCAAGGCTTTTGCGAAGATCTGTCTTCTCGTCTTCAAATGTCTTCTGAAGATGTGATTTCTCATCTTCAAAGGTCTTCTGAAGATGCGATTTCTCATCTTCAAAGGTCTTCTGAAGATGTGATTTCTCATCTTCAAAGGTCTTCTGAAGATGTGTTTTCTCATCTTCAAAGGTCTTCTGAAGATGCGATTTATCATCTTCAAAACTCTTCCGAAGACTCAAATTCTCTTCCTCCGCAGAGGCCAACTTGGCCTCTATTAGATAAGCTTCCGTACGCATTTCGGTTATCTCCTCATGGTGATCGAGGAGCCGGGAGCGCATGGATTCAATGAGGTCTTGTTTAGCCTTGATAGTATCGGTCTTGTCCGTGATTTGACCTTCGAAAGCCTGCTTTTGGCCTTCCCATGACCCTTGTAACTCCCGGTGGAGGGCCTCGAATCCATCGACAGAAGCTTTGAACTGCCTCTCGGCATTTTCGGCGCGATCAGCACGGTTTCTCTCAAATTCTAATTTGATGGCTTCCTCAGACAGGCTCTTTGAGTGGGCGGCGTTCTGCTGTTCCTCATGCCTGAGACTGACCTCTAGGAAGTCTACTCTCTCTTTGAGGGCTCTACCTGTCTGTTGTGATTGCTCCAGATCTGCACGCACTTGCTCATTCCCATGAAGGCTCTCTTGAGTGTCATCGAGCTGGTCTTGGAGAACCGTTGCGATCTTTTCAAGACGCTCGATGTCATGATCTCGACGACCTACTCGGAGCTGCTCCTCTTCAAGCCCGTTTAAGGCGCGGTTAAGCTTATTCTGGATATCAACAACGTCGTCATGGCGACGACGATCCAGATCTTTGAGCTCCTCTAACTGCCTTTGTAGAGAATCATAATTTCCCTTCAGGTGCTGATACTCGGCCTGGGACGCTAGGTGACGTGAGATTTCTTCCTCATAATAAGCCTTGGAAGGCAAAGACTCAACTACCTTATTGGTAGCATTGATGATCTCCTTCATAGGTTCTATGCGAGTGGAGAATTGAGTCTCTGTCAGAGTCAAAGATAACTGTCTGTCAATATTGCCAACTGATTCGGTAGTCTTTTTCTGATGAGTTTCAGCCGTCTTGGCCAACTGGCCCGCTGTACTAACAGATTCTGTCTCGATTGATTTGAGAGTATTGTTGAACTTGTTGATGGCACTATTAATACAATCAAATTTCTCAGATTGGGCTTGATGAATATCTCTGGCAAGGCCATCAAGCTTGCCATAGTCCCTCTCAATACGACGTACGGCCTCGGGAAGCTCGCGACAGCCAGTCTCAACACGATTGATGGCATTAGAAATACCATCAAATTTCTCGGATTGGGCTTGATGAATATCTCTGACAAGGCCATCAAGCTTGTCATAGTCCCTCTCAATGCGACATACGGCCTCGGGAAGCTCATGAAGCTCGCGACAGCCGGTCTCAACACGATTAATGGCATCAGAAATACCATCAATCTTATCGACACTTGACTTCCCTGCCACTAGTACCTTCTGAAGATCTTCAAATGCACTGGGGAGTCTGTAAAGTTTGCGGTAGCCGATCTCGACACGATTAATGGCTTCAGAAATACCATCAATCTTGTCGACACTTGACTTCCCTGCGACTAGTGCCTTCTGAACATCTTTGAAGTTACTGTCAAGTTTGTGGCAGGTATTGTAGATGCCATTATAAAGACCGTTGAGTCTGTCGAGGTCACGGATGCCAGATTTGATAGCATCATAGACAACAGCCAACGATTTCTTTAGGTCCGTTCCAGATTCCATGGCAGTGTTGAAAGTACGTAACACTCCCTGTATATCAGGGGCGATAGACTCCAAGGAATTGTGGACAGGCTGAAGCTCTTCCCTCAAGCTTGAGATGGCAGATGCCGTGGAAGTCTTGACATGCTCAAGAACCTTCGGCAGAGTCGTAGTCAGCCCTGCCAGGGCAGCATCTACAGCGGATTCCTTCTCTAGCAACCTAGCGCGCTCCTGCTCAATTTGAGCAGTCGCTGTTTCTGCCTTGGCTATTTGACGTTGCGCGTCATCTCTTAGCTCCTCGACAACACGGGAACCCTGGGCGAACTGGTTGTAAATGAAGTCCACTGACGGTTTCCCGATCTTGGACTCGGCAAGACAGTCTCCGATAGCGTCCAGATCAATAATAACAGAACGCGCGTCCATTTTGTCTTCCGTTTGAACGTATGATTGAAAATGGAGGATGCACGTTGCACGTTGTGGATCAAATGTTGAATTTCGAGGGAAGGCGCTCGCTCCATTCGGTAAGTCACGAACGACCTGGGAAGGTAACAACCTGGTATTCGCCCATATTACATAATCTCACAGCACACTGAATAGCTAGAATAGAGATAACATGATGCAGTAAAAAGACCTCACAAGACTGTGCTAAACATCTAGTATGATATTCAGCAGGCTTTGTGATTGAAGTCGACGTTATTGATCTGACGAGTTTTTCAGACATGGAGAAAAGAAATACCCAGTTTGCAATATTGCTACATGACGCGCGGGTATGGAAGATAAATTCGGGGACTTTGGTGTGGTAGAAACCGTAATATGGGAAGTAGGTCAATTTATAACCATATTAAGTTAATATACAAGATATTTTAAGTTATTGGTATATATCACAACTTTCGCATACCTACTTTAGACTAAAAATCCACGATCGGCTTACCAACCGTCATACTTAACTCCGCAGATACGACACTACCGCCACAGGCCAATAGCCAGGCGATTCATTTCTAGATATGGTAATTGTGATTAATCCCAGCAACTTGTGGATCGCTGTCACACGAATACACGCATAATGACCCTTCTCCAACCGTTATTTATTCTATGTTATTTCATCTTTTGTTTGGAAACTCGTGAATTACATATTTTGCTTCGGTCATCCTCCAGTTGTGGTTGAGAAAGCAGTATTCTGACATGCATTGCATCATCTTACATGTGCTGATTGTTTTATGTACAAAGCAAGACGACGATGTCACGGACATTGGCCCAATCGTGGACTCAATGCTCGTATGGTCGCTAGCGAATACCATTGAGCTCATCGAGTAGTCCGTTATAAAGATTAGAAAGCGGGTCAGGTTACACATGGGTGAAAATAGAATCCAGAAGAAGCAACTCATGGGGATCAGTCAACTGTGATTCACAGATGCTTCGGCACCGGAGAAACAAGGATACAAATGCCGTTTTTTCTCAATCTCGGTCAGCTGTTTTCCCTTCCTTCAACACAGCCTCACCCCAGAGCAAGCCGGTAAGTCATCCTCTACAGGATCTCGCCAACTTGGATCTAACAGCTGAGATTTTTAGACCATGTCCTCCGATCAAGCGATGGACCTTCTGCGCCACTTTCTGGACAACTTCCGGGCGTCTGCCATACCCATCAGAGGCCAACCACCGGCCAAATTCGGTCACATCAAGATACCCCCAAACCGCCTACCGGATCGGAGCTTCATATCCACAGTGATCAACGAGTTTCCTGCAGACCGAAAAGTCACTAGATTCTTCGTCATCGGCGGTGATGAACCGCTGAGATTGCACGCCGGAGGCTTGGCTCCCGTCGAAATGACCTTTGCCGAATTTTTGCAGGTTCTAAGAGAGAACATTCGCGCTATTGAGGACTACGTTTTCTGGCAACTGTCTATGGCGCCCGATACCTGGCATGAGGACAAAGTCCTTCCCGAAAATGCCGTGGTTCTCTTGCAGCTGGACGCGCACGTCTCAGCCGAATGCGCGTTGGCACTCACTTTGGCCGTTCATTGGGCTGTCTACCATTCTACCTACCCTGGTGCCAAAGTTCGCCTCCTTACCTTGTCCACAGGCCACGGGCATAACTTTCTTTCGCAACTCCTCAAAATAATGAATTCGGAACTCCCAGTTTCCAAATTGGATATGTCAGGTGCTTGGGGAACCAACCCCATGGCTGGTAATGCTGTGTCTAGCGCAACTACGGCCGGCAGTATCGCTCAAGAGTTGGCCAAAGTCGTCAGACAATCGGATGGAACCTCACGTCTCATTCTTTCATTCGATGACTCTCTAGAGAAGCGTCTCGGAGATTTGCTTACCGATGACGAGGATACTCACCTTGACGTTTTCACCACCACGTATGGTGACCCTCAGGACCTAGAACAAATAGACAGCAAGTCTAAAGCCGGTAGGACAGTCTTGTGTACAGTTCTTGGTCAGTCTCGTGTGCGGCCAACAACTATACAAAGCTACGACCAAGTTCATCTCGTACTCGGCCATACCGACAAAACAACTCCTGCATACGATCACACAACCCATCAAATACTCGTATACCCTCACCGCACGGCGCAGCAAGATCGCAGTTCACAGCTATGGTGGGCTTACCACCGAGAACAATCCGTCACCGTCTACTCTTGTCGAGATACCCCCGCAACGTTTGTCGATCAAGGTGGTGAAAGTGTTCTTCTGGTAGAAGGTGCTCATCTAGGGGCGTTAATCACTTCTTCAATTGCATTGCAACGCTACTGCATCGCATCTGACAAAGTCATCAGCTGCTTTGTCCGATATCCGTTGATAGTCGAGGATATGATAGACATCATGACTACCCAAGGTCTTTTGTCGAGACGCAGTCTTGCCTTGGCGGACAATGAGACCAAAGTCTTTTTAGGCGTGCTACCTCTGGTCGGATATGACTACCATCTTGCCATGCTACTGGCACTCGACTCCCTCCCCACTGTCCGTCGCACGAAAGCCCAGTTTGCCGCGGTGCTCATGTCCGGGAGCTTCTGCAAAGTGGTCAACTCCGGGAACATGAGAGGTAGAAATGTTCAAAAGGTATTCGAAAGCTGTTTAGGTTGCGGCAGATCCCTTGCAATGCAGGGAAGTACGTGGCTGAGCCTTGGTCTCGCCAAGTATTTTCTTAATCAACTCACACAACGTCGACAAACCACAGGTGCCGTTGATGGCATCATTAACTTCAGCGCAAGTGGTACGGTCTGTATGGAAAGGTTGACTAAGAAGATTCTGCGCATTTATACTTCAGTCGAGGCTCAAGTCAGTTTCACCGACATGTCAAGTGAACAGGAAGACTTGACTGAATATGAGAAGTGGCAATTCCACAGCCAGCTCTTCCGAGCCTACCTACCCCGGGTCACTGTATGTCACTACCCCGACAACCGAGAAGACAACCTCGTCTTTCTTCTCTACCGATCCATGACTCCTTGCGATTTCAATCACCGTGGCCATATGCCAATCACGCTCATTGATCTCGATTCGCTCATAGAAAAGTTTGGAAATGACATGGTGTTCGGCATTTCCCACTACATGAAACGATCTTCTTCAGTTGTCGAGCTACAAGATTGGGTGATGATACCAGCAGAGGTTATCTGTCACTGGCTGCGCCAACATGGCAATATCAGCCTTGACATGGCTGCTATGTCAAAGGTTTTGCTGAATCGATCGAACAGCATTGAAGTTCCTGAGGAGGAATAATGTTCCCAACATTTTCTTACAGAACAGCATACCACGACGTCGGGCCCATCACCGAACTTGCCTCGTGAGTCTAAGATTATGTAGCGATTTCCAGACTTCATTGTCACTTTTCTTCTATGGAGTCATTTGAACAATGATTACCACGTCATGGAGGCAAACTTGAACTTGCGTCAACAACACACCTCTCAACTCATCTAGGAGAGCGTTCACCAAAACCACAACGTTGCTTTCCCGACACCAAGAAAGCGTCACAAGAAGAGGATTCACGATCAACCACGGTATTCAGTGGTCGAACAGAACAAATTAGAACAATAAATGTATGAGCTTTAGTGTGTGCCTTGTAGTGTTTGTGCTTATTTTGTGCGTCTTCCTTGTGTGGTATTATGATTTCGATATTGCGACTCGCTCCGGGCATGACTCTGACCATCGTGAAAGATTCGGGAATTACTTGTTCATCGTAGTGGAAACTGTGTAAGCTGTACAAGGTAGAACATGTCGAATTGAAAATATCACTGGAGAAAGTCTGAACATCAAGCATCGGTAGATGGACTAAGAACAAAGAGATGATTTGGAAACAAAGAACTCATTGACTATCAATATTCATTGTCTGACGGACGCGTGCCCGCATAAATGCGCTAATGGTTGATGAAGCAACAGCGTCGACACTCAACATGTTGATATCACAACCCTCACTTCCAGCCGAATACTCGCGAATGTCGTCAATCGTCTCCTCCCCCTCGGAATGTGGCTTGCGAGCAGTTGGTTTCGTGATCGGGCAATCAAAAATCGGGGAATTTTGAGTGTGAAGGGAGCTCCAACACCAAGACATCCTTGCCATCCTCGTCTTGCACCGCTTCGACTTTGCGATGATTGCGACACTTTTGCGTCGCTAGATTGTCCAGATCGTTCAATGTTGACATTGGTCGTTTTCGCTCCGTCGGCTTCAGTAGCGCCCTGTATCCATTCAATGTTAGCCTCATTCTCGTTACTCCGGTCATCGCTGGTAGGTATGTCTGTACTTACGAGCTTGGCTCCAACGACCGGGTCTTAGTTTAGCTTGGATTCAGCCATGTTCAGACTCTGAACGCGTCGTTATTGTTTGTGACGATTGGTTCTGTTGATGAAAGATCTTGATAGTCAATGAGATTGAAGAAGCACGTGGGAAGCAAGGCGGGGGGCTCTCTGATGCCAACCGTCACCAGCTGCCAACCGACCAAGTTTTTTGGATTTCAATATCAGACGTCACGGAATAAAACGTGCGCGCCGTCCATTGTGGCCACTTACTTCTTACACCTTCACCATCAGAAACTTGTGCCTGTTTACATCGACTAAGTCAATTCTACCCACTTCATATCGGATACCTCGAGCCCATTTCATTTACACAGCCAAACCTACATCTTCGCCATCGCCCAGCTACAGTCGCTGTTGAAAGCCATGCCACAGTCAAAAGCTTCAGGAAATAAACACCAACAATTTCTGGAAAGAAAGTTGCGACGCATTTCCCTACGGGTTCAGGAACTCGACCAACGCAACAAAGACCTCAGCAAAATAATTCGCACGAGTGCCGAGACGACCAACGAGCTGGTAAATGCTTCCAAAAAGCTGCTTCGCGACTACCGAAAGCAGATCGATGAGAACAAGCAACTCAAGGAGGAAAATAAAAAGTTAGCCCAGATGATCGAGAAGCTAGCCAAGGACGACGAGACGCTCGTCAAGGAAGACCAGACTCTCGTCAAGGTCAAAAAGGAGCCCGTTGGCTAAGACTGTCAGCAACAGATTGTCTGATGGCCCGCCTAATGGTATTGGACAATGGCATAGTCCACTACAAGTAAGTTCCCGTGGCTGATCGTTCCTATTTACCCCATCTGTTTACAAAACTAACTTTTGCAAGATGACAAAGCCGTCCCGACCGAAACACAAGCTCGCCTATATGTCGATTTAAGCCCAGCATTGGCGGTACCGACTGATTGTTTTTGAGCCTCAACACATCGAATCGCCGATCTCACGACTGCCAAGTCAAATATCAAGGAGCTGCAGGAAACGCCTGGATGAAATCGGGGGACTTTGGTATTAGTTTTAATCTTCTAGTCAATCATCACTTCTTTCACACTGAGCCAATGCTCTTGCAATCCATGCTTGTGAAATGAGGGTACGGATGCATTCTACTAACCAGATACAGTACACTGTTTGACCAGACTCCATGCATGCGCCGCCAACGTTGGTGACACTAACAGACCAATACCATTATGACCGAGAGCCGAAAGAAAAGATACATTCACTTGTTTGTCGCGGTGGAATTCCTTTGATTGAGGCTTTTGATCAATTTTACATTTGGCCCCCAAATGAGGTGTGATTAGGCCCCCAGAAGGAACAAGGATTGCACGGGCTGCGCCTACCCGCGTACTAAGCCCTGTCAGACATGGGTTCCCTCCTTCCATGTCAGCATCAGCCTTAAATAATCTCTCAACTCTAACGATTCAAAATGCAGACCCAGGCAAAATCCCAACATGACTTCTATCAACAAAGAAAGCTTTGTCGAGCGCAAAGACCTTGTTCAGGTTCACGACCACTGTCCAGAACAACCTTATATCGAACTCGAGATCCCCCAAGACGCCAAGAGGATTATCGCTGTCAGCTTTGGAGGGTTATCGCGTGACCAAGGTACATAATTCCCTCAGCATGAACCACAGGTACTGACTACTTTCAAGGCTGGGCAGATAATGCCGAAAAAGTATCATTCACTTGGTTTGATGCTTCCGTCAAACGCCCCGAAGGCCGTGGAGATCTCCGCACGATTCTCGTTCACAACAATCGCCTCGCCGAACAAGAACCCCAAGACTGGACAGAGAGATGGCACATCTGGCTTGGCCCCCGAAAGCGTTTATGGATCGAAGCTCTGCGCCCTGGAGATGTTATTCAACTGATCCCTCGAGCGATGTACATGGCCTGGACAAATATCATCCACGAAGGACGACTCAAGATTGAATACGAAGCAAACGATCCTCTGCAAGATCTTGAATCGCTCTCGATCTCTTCCAACGCCTCACATTATTCGCATTCACTAGATCTCGGCCGACAGGAGATCCGGCTGTTACATGTTGAACCAGGATCTTTCGACGACCCCATCCACGCTCGATTCAACATTGCGAGCCTTGGAGATGCCGAGACTGTCGACTTTCGTGCGTTGTCATACTGCTGGGGCGATCTTTCAGAGCGCGACGGGATCTTCCTCGACCAAGACAAAACGCCTTTCAGTATTGGCAAATCTGCGGCCCAGGCTATTCGTCGTCTACGCCTCACGAATGAAACCCTAGTCATATGGATCGACGCGGTGTGCATCAATCAGGACGATCTTGAAGAAAGAGCCCAGCAAGTTACATTGATGACTCAGATTTACTCCTTGGCTTCAATTGTTCATATCTGGCTCGGCGAAGACAATCACGGTATTGAAGCGTGCTTGAAGCTCATCCGAGACATTTGCAACTACAACAGTGAGATGTGCCAAGGTGGAGAATCATGTACCTGCGTCGGAACAAAGCATCAAACATCGCTGGCCGACATCAAATCCTTTGGTGAGGAGAAAAAGAGAAGCGGACAAAGGATCTCGTTCAAAGGAATGTTTGAGGTTTTTGAACTTCACCTCAAGACATGGTCCCGAGAAATCATCGACATGGCAGGCTGGTACGGCAATACTCAGCTTTCATTCCTCATGAGCACACTCTACGAAAATCCTTGGTTCTCGAGAGTCTGGGTTATCCAAGAAGCTCTATCAGCACGCGTCCCACTTGTACACTGTTCAGCTGAACAGGTCCCATGGGAAGAAGTCGTTCAAGTAAGCAATTGGCTTGGACACCCCGGATACGCAGCTCAAAACCCACACAATGCGTCTCAACAAACTTCCATGGCCGCTATTTGGAAGACATTAAAGCCCAAGGGTCGTACGATAGAAGTACCCTCCACGCCTAGCGAGGCGCAAGACACAGATCAATTATCGAGTATTCTGGACGTGTTTCTCTCGGGTCTCGATTTGAAGGCCACGGATCCTCGAGATAAACTATTTGCTTTACTCACCTTTGCAGACGAGACACATGATGCTTCAAAGCTAGACGAACTAATCCGACCAAACTACGACAAGTCAAAACAGCGCGTCTTTGCCGATTTCACGCGATGGTTGATCCGTGAGCATAATTCAGTAGCGATATTGTCATCAATCCATTGCCAGCCTACACGAACATGGGTCAAGACTGTCGGGTCGAGCGCAGAGACTTTAGCCAGCCATCCTACTTGGTCTGTCGACCACCAGGGAAGTTCAAAATGGACCCAGGCAAACCTAAATGCTTGCTTCAAGTTCAAAGCTGCCGCCGACACGAAACCCGATCTCGAGCTTCTCAAAACAGACGATCCACTCATTCTTCGACTTTCAGGCCTTCGCATTACCGAGATCAAGAAGATCAGTTGTGTACCTATCGAGTACATGTATCCTTATCAGGGGTCTTTCGATAATCAACAAGAGATATGCAAAGTGTTCCATCAAATTCTGGATCCATGCGGCCTGACACAGTTTTGGACACGACGAAACAGCGCGGGCGACATTCTACAAAGGACTATTCGAGAGTGCAACCAGAAATACATCGACCACATGAACTCACACTGGGCCTACGCCAACCGACCTGCTTTGAAAGTCTTGAAGCCAAATGCGACAGCCGAGTTGGAGTATTACGACACAACAAAGTTACCGACTTGCATAGAGCCGTGTTTCTTTGTTACAACATCTGGATTATTTGGATTGTGTCCTTGGGGGTCTAAAGAGGGAGATGCGGTTGTTTTGCTTGATGGCGGGAATGTGCCATATCTACTGAGATCTACCGAGAAAGAAGGTGATGAGTTGAAATACAAGCTTGTGGGTGAATGTTTTGTCCAGGGAGTTATGCATGGGGAGATTTTGGATGCGCTTGGTGCGAATAGCAATCATAAGCAGGTTTTCACTTTTGTTTGACGACGAGATCTTCTGGTTTGAACATGAACGGAAGTCATAGGATATCGCTAGTGGAGTTTGTCACTTTAATATATTTTGTTGAATCAGTCCATTGATACTGAGCTATCCACATTCATTCAGCCAGCCATAGATCACATTTCGCAGCCACCAAACCCCCTCATCTGAGAGCCCATTTGAGAGTTATAATCAATCTCCCCTGGGGGTCTTTTAACATCTACAACAGGGGAGACGCTGCGCTCGGCAGAACTGAATGGGTTGTCCCCAAGAGGTGATGGAGACCTGGTGGAAACACGGCGCCTCTTTCGAGCCTGCTCATTGTTATCGCGCAACTTCTGGATCACGGCCTTCTGATCTTTGATTCCTTTGCGCAATTTGGCCATTTTAGTCTCTATGCTCTGTTTGTAATTGGCCATTTCAGAGTTCATTTTAGTCTCCATGCTCTGTTGGAGACTGCTCATTTGAGACTGCATGCTAGGTCCCGACTGTAAAAGGTCCGACAACGTTGGGTCGGTTACGGCCAAGCTTTGCGTTGTGGCTACATTTGCTGATGATCCATGGGTAATCAGAGGAGGCTGATTTGGGACAGGGGGAGGTGGAGACCCGTCATGGCCATCGTGGTGTTGTTTTGAGAATCGTCTTCCCTGGCTTCCTCAAGGCAATCACGTAGGAGGCCCTTGTAAGCTCGCTCAAAGTACTTGGGCAGCTGAGTTGCAGTAGGTAATCCGTTAGCCTTGGTTGATACATTGTAGCTCTTGAAGACGTCGCCTGTGGTACAGCCAAGAACATGGCTATTGTTTGTCCACGCGAAATTGTCGAGAACGTGGCATACATTTTCCAAGTCTTTCAATGTGAGCGGAAGAACAGGTAGGCCGTATTGCTTGAAGAAATCCTCCGGAGGAGTTGGGAGATTGTACTCTCTTGCCGCGGCATGTCGACCGATTTCGTACAGTACTCGAGTCTTGTCTGGTATTTCATGGCCTTTTTCGGCCGACCTTCGCAAAGACTGCTTGAGACGATAGATCCGAGGCTGGTTGTCGTTCATTGCCTTTGTATCATGGGATAACTCTTATTCGCAAAGTCTATCTAACTTCGGCTATAATCACTGTTATTATAACCGCCGGAATTACTGCGGCTACATTTCCCTATGAAAGCCACGATCGCCACAGCAGCAGTGGCGTCTTCTATTAATTAAGGCTATGTCTAAATTAAAATTCTCCTGGAAATCTATGCGTGCTACCCAGGTTTATGAGTTAATACGGTATTGTCAGAAGATTGAGAAGACTACTGAAATGGTAGACAGTGCTGCCCTAAAATTCATTTCCAGCTCTTTAATGTCGTCGACGTTGCCATTACGATAACACTCATTGCCTTTGCAACAAATCCGACCTTCTTTCCGCTAATATCTTCTTCGACAAGGTAGGTTCTCATGCCAACTATACTCATACAGACCATAGTGCTGGCCTCATTGTCCACAGCTTGCCAGACACTCTCGCCACCGTATCTACAGCTGGTGACTGATAGAAGATATCGAAATCGGCAGCCAGGGTAGAGTTTATCTTACAATCTAACATCTCATTGGCTGACACAGTTATGATGGGCACGGGCATCTGGTCCGAATCAAGTATAGTTTGACCGAGCTCATTCATAAGCCACCAACCAGCCACCCGATTACTTTACCAACTACTTGATGTCAACCGGTTCATACGAACTTAGTACTGCTAGCTGAGTCATCAAGACATTAAAAGCAAGTCTTGGCTCCGAATCTGCCGAGAATAATTCTCCCTATGGAGGTGTCACGATACAACCTGGCTAGTAAGCGAAGCCGCACAGGCTGCATAAGTTGTCGACAGAAACACCTACGATGTGATGAAGAGCGTCCTCATTGGTAAGCCCAGCAACGCCTATTTGGATGAGACCGGCTAGACCAACCCATGTAACAGTTCAAGATGCGCCACCAAAGGGGAACCATGCATATACCAACCAAAGATCCCTCTACGTGAGCGGAGAAGTGGGTTAGGCCCTGGTCAACACTCCCCATGGTCTTTTGACGGTACCCAAGTTTCGACAGACTCGCCGAGACGCACAGTGTCGTCCAACAAGCTTGTTCAGATATCAAAGGCTTGGCGCTTCAGTCTAAACAAGTCTTTGAATCCTTTCGATACCTTACCTATCAAGATGCCTTTCAAGTCATTGGAACTTTTACGATATTGTTAGTCAAATATTCATGTTCAAGTACATTTCTAATTGCGAAACAGTCTTTCAAACTGGGCAGAACCGTTTGTCACAAGAATCGCACGATAGGTAAGAAGACACAACCTGGCAATGAGATTCTAACGTATTCTAGACCGACTATGATTATCCATGATCCTGATGTTCTGCGCAATCTTTTACTAATATCCAGTCTTCACTATGCGTGGAATGCAGGAGACCTCCAATTGTTTGAGTCTACATTTCTATTCCACAAGATTCAGAGCATACGCCAAGTCAATTCATGGCTTCAGAATTCCGAAAACAGAAAAGACATTATGAGGTGTACAAATTATATTAATACACTGTGCTTTATCGAGGTGAGTTTCCCAACTAGAGGCCTGATTATCTTTACTGACTGCCCAGTGTTGCCTTGGTAATTTCAACATTGCAGATTCGCACTTGAACGGCCTCATGTTGTATCTAGATTCTACACGGCAATTATTGGACGACTCGAATGCTGTCGAATCCGAAATGATAGATCGCTATCTCATATTGTGAGTGAACCACTCATCTTTGAGCGTTCAAGACTAATCTTAAGGGTGTGCAATTTCGTTTCAAGCCAAAAGAACCGTGTAGATGACTTTCTAAAAAGCCACGACACAGTTGCTTCGCCTTTTGATTCTGGAGACTCATTGCCTTTGATACACAAATGGCACCACCAAGAAGAAACCGGCCCTGAATTTCGGCTCAGAACAGTGTCCATGATGCCATTCTTCTTTACGCCTATTACGCTGGATAGAATGCCAAACGATATTGATGCGCGAGCCATTATAAATGCCCTCCAACAGACTACCTATCTGCATGGCTTAAGGAATACAGACGCGGTCACAAGTGCAACTTGGAAGGTTTGGAAGAGTGGCAGTGCTGTGAAGCTATTCTCTGCAATCATCGATGGCCATATGGAAATCTTTTCATCGGAAGAAAAGACATATGAAGCTCGACCAATTCTATCATCTTGGTCTGGCCTCTGCGTCGGAGTCGGCATATATCTGGCTACTGTTCTTGGAATGAGCAATCGGGGTTTACCTCCGGTAACTCAACTACATTATCACACTCTCAACATTTTGAAGCGTGACTTGGAGAGGGGATTCTACTCTCTAGATAAGACGAGTCAGGAGGAGCAAGATTTGTGGTTTTGGAAGGTATTCACCGGGTCGTTGAGTCTAATGCATGCTCAGTCACTCTCTTATAGTAAACAGTTGGACAAACTGTTTTTAAAATTCACTTACTACCTACGAATGTGGGTGGTGAGGTCGGGTGTCACGCGATGGTCAGAAGCAAGAACAATATTAATGCGTACTGCTTGGCCTGTAAGGTCAGATCAGGATAGCTTGATGGTGTCACTGTGGCAGATCATATAGAAGCTGACGAAAGGTATCATCGGACTAATGTACTGGTACAAGTATATACATGAAAATTATCAACACTTAAAAAGTATACTCTGGGATGTCAAACTCGGCGCCAACCCAGGTCTTACCACCATCCTCGGTGGTCAGGTCACCAGAGACGCCCTCGCCCTTGCCAAAGGTGTTGATGTAGCCAGGATCAGCCGAGTCGAGTGTGATCTTGGTGTCAACCCACTCTAGAGTCCTGTTAGAAAGTGATCATGATTCACATCGTCAAACTTACTGTGAGCACCAATGGTACCGCAATCCTCAGCACCGCATTCTACTGAGCTACCGAAGCCCATGGCCTTGTGACCCTTGGAGGTAGAGAGGGTGGAAACCTGCTTGCCGTTGATGGAAACGTACTGGACATACTCCTGGGTAGAGTCGTCGTACTTGTCTGTATACGATCAGTATTGTAGTTTCAGTGAGAAAAGTCACATACAGTGCATGGTGATGCGGTCACCCTTCTTGGCGGGTGTAGGGTTCTCGTCTTGGACAGGTAGCTGAGAGTTTTCACCAGTCTTGGTGAGAGTGTAAGCAAAAATGCTCCACTCATTGGAGTCCCAGTTGTCGGCGATGGATTGGATCAAGTCGCCCTTGTCGGTACCCATACCAACCCAGAGAGAGGCAACACCAGTGCTACCTTGGGGAATATCAGGCAGGACAAGAGTTGAGGTAGCCTCACGAATCCAAGAGTTGGAACCGACAGGACCAGTGCTGAATGCAGGGCCCATGGCTGCGTTGACGGAGGCGACGGCGACAGCCGCGAGGACAGAGAAAAGTTGGCTAGTGGAAGGCATGTTGATGGTGTTTGAGTTGTTGATTGTGTGTTGGAAGATGACTTGGCGACTTGGCATTTATATATCAGAGTAGAATATGACAATGAACAAACAGACATCTTGATTGGCGGACTTTCATGATGCTCCACGCCGAATCCGTTCATTACGGGATGTGAAGTGGGAGGTGGAAATGTTTCGGAAACAACGGAAATAACTCGACACGGACATATAAAAACCTGGCACCCCTTGTTTCAGAAGGGTTACAACAGCCTGGCCATAGCTGGAAAACAAAGAGTCCACGAATAGAAAAGTATGTTTCATTAATATTTACCGAGTACGGGGAACTAACGTTGCATCATCGTATGAATTTAGGACGCCTAAAATCTCGGGCAACTTCTTGAAACACCCCTATTAGAGACAAGGAAATCAGATATGCAACGTTGCTATTTCGTAAAATAATCTGACGCTGGTCACTGTCGCTGGTCACTGTCGCTGAATAATCCGCTTAAAGGTCTTGGGGCCATACTCTGCCATGTCAACTGGGACATCATAATCCGACTCGTCGACAATCATATCCCAGTTATCTCTCACTGATTCCATGGTCCAAACTCCCTCTTGAGGGCCAAAATAGCCCTTAGTCTCGGCCAGAAAGATGCGTTTAACCAGTTTGCCTACCGCCACTAGAGTTTCGCCATTGACTTGACAACTCTCGTGAGCTAGCCAAGCTACCGTGGGTGCCACGTCATGTGCGGGCATATTAGCCTCCATCAATGTGCGAGTCTGCTCGTCCGAGATATACGCGGCAGAACCAGGTGTATAAGCCATAGGTGCAACAGTATTAACAAAGATGTTATGCTGCTTGCCCTCAATAGCAATAGACTTTGCTAGACCCATAACGGCGGTTTTTGCTGCTCCGTAGGTTGACTGCTGGGCACCACCAAAAACCATTGGGGATGCAGTCATGATAATACGGCCAAAATTCTGCTTCTTCATATATGGCCAAGCTGCCTGAGTGACGTTCCAGGATCCCCCAACATGGACGTTGAGCATGTCCCAGAGGTTAGAATCAGGTGATTGTTCAAATTCGCCACCATTCGCACCACCAGCGTTGTTGATGATAATATCAACACGACCAAAATTGTCGATTGCAGCTTTCACGATTGAGTTTGCAACATCGCGGCCCGCTACATTACCGACATGGGCAACAGCCCTGCCGCCAGTGTCGGTGATTTCCTTGGTGGTAGAGTTTGCTGTCGAGGCGGTGGTGCTATTTACAATCAATGCAGCACCAAGGCCAGCAAGGTAGAGAGCATATTCGCGGCCTAAACCTCGACCAGACCCGGTCACAATGGCGACGCGACCGTCGAATCGTAGGGGAAAAGTTTCGGACATTGATGAAAGGGATAAGCTGGAAGTGTTGTGATACGGATGAGAGTGAGACATATTCTGATACCCCTAGCCATGGCGCTATATATAGCCACTTGAGCCTTGGTGTCCAAATTATGGATGACTGATGGAGTTGCGGAACCTTATTTGGTGCAACATTGAACTGAAGACTCAGTTTTCCACAAATGCGAATAGCATCTCCGCAAGCGTTTCTCAAAGACTCCAACGTCGTATACTCCCGTTTTTAGTTATCATCATTCCCACTATACGTGTTGACTCGCGGTTTCCGGTCAATTAGTGGCGACACTATCGCGGAGCAAAGGCGGAGATGCGTGGAGGTTTAGTATTCATCTCCACCGTGTCAGTCTTGACTCCTGACTAGCTGAAATACAACTTATATATCTTCTAGGTTATCATGTCCGTACCCAAGTGCCTCCAGTCATAATTCTCTCGAAAAGACAGCCTAAAAGACAGCCACGATGGATTCTACAACTGATAGTTCTGGAAATTCCCTATCTTTACTAGCGCCTCGTCTAGTTCCAACGATTCACAAAGCCCCGCCTCCAAACTTATCACCCTCTTCCCCTGCGTTGAATCAGTCTGGTAGAACGATTCTCATTACTGGCGGCTCGGCTGGTATTGGTTTCGCAATTGCGAGATCATACGCAGCGGCATCAGCTTCCAGAATTATCTTGATAGGTCGTCGTGAGGAGACCATCAAGCAAGCATCTTTGAAGCTCACACAGGAATATCCAAGTGTGACTATCATTCCCAGAGTTTGCGATGTTGCAAAAACCGATCAAACAGACAAACTTTGGTCAAGTTTGGATGACGACAGCATTTCAGTTGACGTTCTCGTTCTAAATGCGGCGCTATTCGGTCAACAGCAGCAACCACTCCTGGATACTGAATTGGACGCAACTTGGTCGTTGTATGAAACAAACGTTAAATCCATCTTGAATTTCTGCCAAAAGTTATATAAACAACAGAAAGTTGACGATAAGAAAAAGGTACGTTGTGACACACATCAAACAACTCGCGCTAATAAGTTTTGAATAATAGTTTATAGTCTATGTTTCTACAGCTGCTATCCACAATCGATCAATAGCTGCTATGCTTCCAGATTACTCTCTAAGTAAAATGTCGGGCCAATTGCTTATCCAGAGCATTGCAGAGAATGTGGATCGCAAAAGATTACAGATCCTCACTTTTCATCCTGGACAGATTCTTTCGGAAAAAGCGAGATCCGCAGGTCTTGATGAGAACAGCGCACCATTCGACGATGGTATGTTGGGTCTATCCCGCCATTTTTTTTTTCTTTGTTTCTAATGTTTATAGAAAACCTACCAGGCCGTTGGGCTGTTTGGGCGTCAACATCTCAGGCCGCATTTCTTCATGGCCGTTTTGTATGGGCAGCATGGGATATAGATGAGTTGATGTCTGGGGATGTTCGAAAGCGCATAGACAATGATGGGGATTTCTTGACTCTGAAATTGATTGGTCTCTGATCGATTTTGACGATAGTTTTTGTAGAACAGAAATCTCAACTCCAATTTCCATGACTTGAATCTCAACCTGTATATCTTTCGCATTATATGATATAAAATACCGCGCATCATAGTCCTAAGCAGCTCCAACTGGGGGCTTGAGTAGCGTCCGACCTTTATGTAATAAATCGTAGGTATGTTGCGAGCATTCTATATGTAGAGAGTGCCTTCTTACCAAGACCTTGGCATGAGGTGATGTGAATAGTACTCTATGAAACTCGGTGACTGTCTCCAAGATTATGTGACCCAGTGGCAATTTCGTAAAATACCTGAAGCGGCTAAACGACTCAGAGAGAAAGTAACGGGATGTTTAATCCGTTTGGTGGATGAATAATGGGCCTGGTGTTTGGCGGCGGAGATGCGGGAAGTCTTGCGGAGTTGGAATTCAAAATGATAAGTTAAGCTCTATTAGAGTTATGGCTGGGGGTGTACTCCCTTGGCCCTTATTACTATTGTAAATGATTATATGTGCAGTGAACTGGCTCAAGGATGGATTGAACTACCACAAGTTTGAGTTCAATTCAAGTTTGAGCAAATCCGCCACCTCCGCTAGCATATACCTGATACCAGATCGAATGTAGATATGCGCCATGGATAGAGTCTCCTGACACTTACTTAAACATGTCCATGCGCTCTTCAAAGTTGTTTTAAAGACATTCATAGATATTTGGTCACTTGACTTCTTGTCCGTCCCAGACATATTTGACTCGCGATGATACAATGGAACCCCTTGACAGATATGCCTGATCTTAAGGGCAAAGTCGCCATGGTGACAGGGGCAAGGTGAGCATCAGCTGAGATGGCATGTCCCTATACTAACAGTTTCTAGCTCTGGTATTGGACTTGAGACTGTTAGGCTCCTGGCTCAAAAGGGAGCAAAGGTGTATTTGACAACACGCAGTGAATCAAGAGCACAAGACGCCAAGGAAAAGCTCACTAAAGACAACATCAACCCTGAAAACGTTCAATATTTGGTGATGGATCTGTTTGATCCGGCCAGTATTACAACAGCCGTAAACGAGCTGAAGAAGAATGAAGCAAAACTTGATATTCTGAGTATGTTTGGGACTCTGCTTATGCGATAATAATTAACGATAATAGTTAATAATGCGGCGGCATCAACATCAGCCACTGATTTGGTTGATGGGAAGTATGACCAACACATGGTTGCCAAGTATGGATCACCAAATCTTATTGGCTGGCTTACTGACATGTACAGTCATATGGGGCCTTTCATACTGATCAACCGGCTTTTACCTCTCTTCAAAACTGCCGCCGACGATCCAAGAGCCGATATCCGAATCATAAATGTGAGCTCCACGGCGAGTATCAGCATGCTACCAAGCAACTTCAAGTTCAATTTCGACTCATCAACGTGTTTTAAGGACCCAGTTCTGTCATACCCATGGCAATGGCGCTTCCTGGGAAGATTCATATTTGATTTCGACATGATTCGATATGCCGTGTCGAAAGCAGCCGTGGTACTATTCACACAAGAGCTCCAGAGAAAACTTGAGAGACAGAAATTACCAATAACGTGTATAGCCGTTCATCCAGGCGAGGTACTTACCGAAGGCGTGCTGGCTATTAGCAACTTTGTTTTCAGGGCTGTAGCTCGCTTGTCATTTATGACGGCTGAGCAGGGTGCTGCTAATTCCCTATTTGCAGCGACGGCGACGGACGTCAATACGAAAGAATATGGAGGAAAGTTTCTGGTTCCCGTGGGAAAGTTGGAAACTCCCAATCATGTTGCACAAGACGATCGACAGGTAAAAGGCCTATGGGAGAACACTGTCATCGAGGTAAACAAGTGGCTCACGGAAAGGAAGCTTGCTTTATTGGAGGACTGTTAGAGTCTCCTGGCTATTTCATGAACATTTTCGGACGAGAATCAGGTCCCGAGTATTGATTAACCACCAACCTTCAACTCTAGTATATAACAGAGACCTCATCTCCAGTTCTCATAACCCAAGTCTCAACCATTTCTAGACCCCACATTACAGTAAACAGATGCCGCGCAAACTCGTCTACCTGAATGGCACTCACACCGCGCTCAAGTAGTGTCTGACCTTTTAGACAGTAAATAAACAACGGATCAGTATGCCGCGCAGTAAACTCCCAACGTGCACTTGAGGGCGCCTCCCAGAACTTTGCGTGCATAGTGATTTGTACATCTCCTCCACATGACTCTAGAAATTCGCCTTTGAGACCACTGTAGACACCTGTAGCAAGAGTACAGAGTAACCAAGTGCGGCGAATGGATTCAGACAGAATGAATGAACGGTACACGGTGGAAATTGGTTCCGAGGATGGAGCCAAACCTACCAGCGAGAATTCATCAGATGTTGCAGAGTCCCATAATTGGCTACACCAGCCATGAAGAAGACTAATGAGACTTTCAGCCTTTGCGCGTCGTTGAATAGAGGAAGAGAATAGTGAGAGAAGGATATGGATGAGAAGGGCTTGCGTCCGGGCAAGATGATCTCTTGTAGAAATTATACCGTCAACGGGTTGCGTGTTGATTAAATTCGAAATAAAGGTTGAGGAAATTGCATTGATGATGGAATCATTTTCGCTAGTAGCAGCATTGGAGATGACACATGCCGAGTATGCATCTTGGATACATTGCGGGTAACCTGACTCTGAATAGAGATGTCGATGGATAAAAGGATTGTGTCCCGTCTTGACAAAACAGGATAACCAATTCTGTAGGCCACGGATAAAATTAGAGAGAACAGAAGTTGTAGGTGTGATTTCTGGTGCGCTATAGTGATATCCTATAGTCCAAGCTTGAGATTGAAGAAACCAGCTCAAGTCCCCAAACATCCGTGTTAGCTGACCACGAGGTTCGACCATGACGTTTGAGGATGGACAGAAACAACTCGAGTTAGTTGTCAAGACCGAAGGAAACAGTGGCTCGGATGTATCAAGAGCAAAATTGTTTAGCCCAGTGTCAAATGTCGAAGTCAACATATCATTAAAATCCATTTCTGGAGTAGCTTCAGGTAAATCGAAAGCTTGTCGAGAAGGCAATGGATAAGTGCAAACCAATGCTCGGTCCAGACAGCGACTGCATGATGGATGTCGCTTGTCACAGCGGCGCTTGGCCTCGACACATCCGGAACAAGACTTTTGCTTGGATTTTCGACCCATCATGAACATTGTTTTTGAGGAATGATCAATTTCGTAGACAAACCAATGTTCATAGCCAATAGTACTTTTAACTAGCGCATGAATTAACTTTGGTTCGTCCCCAACTCCGCAACTCCGCAAGCTTAGGCCTCCTGTTTGTCTGAGACC
Source organism: Fusarium sambucinum (assembly GCF_050947815.1). NCBI lineage: Eukaryota > Fungi > Ascomycota > Sordariomycetes > Hypocreales > Nectriaceae > Fusarium > Fusarium sambucinum. The sequence continues at coordinate 1,047,881 of NC_139292.1, forward strand.
ACAATGTCTTTTTGCTTCTTATCAACACCAAGCCACAAAAGGTCAGGTCGACTATAATGACCAACCACATCAAGAAAAGATCTGTTAGTGACAATTGCCCTCAAATCCAGCTCAGTATAAACAATCCCCTCGGCCGTCGCATCTCCATTAGCCAGAGGTTTTGTTAACCTCCTTCCATCGGGTCCATACACGGCGCTATGACCACCGCCAGGTTCTTGGAACAATAAACCTGTCTTGGTATTCATCCGATCAATGCCTGATTGATTGCAGATGGCCGTACAATGTAGTACATACGAGCCACCCTCCATGGCATACATCTGACTCATGCACTCAGTACCCTCAGCACTCATACTCCATAAACCAGGGGCCTCAGTTCCGCCATGAGGATCACTAGTGCGACTGTTAGCACTTACTCTACTACACGAAATTCCACTTACATAGGAGGCCATGCACTAATGTGAATACTTTCATGCTGGGAGTAGGTGTGGTATTTGAGCAGTGGCTGTACATGTTCCCAACATGCAAGATTACCGACCTTGACTACACCGACATGGCCAAAGTCAATATCCGCGACAGTATTCAAGACATGGTTATTGCCATCACCAAAAACGGTGCGCTCCATGTGTGTTGGTTTGAGTTTGCGATGATGGACAGCAATTTCGCCCTCAGGGTTGATGATAACCTGAGAAATGTAGAGGGAATTTGACTCTGTCCGTTCTGAGAACCCAAGAGAAACTGCCACTGAATTCGATTTTGCGCAAGCTTGGATACTTCTCATCTCATCCGAGTCCACCTTGAGAGAATTCTCAATGTACTCTGTGTTGGTGACAGGGTCGACGGGCCTTTGCCTGAGTCAAGTCATTAAATGGTATTCCTTTGTTATCAAAACCATAGTCAATAAACTTACCAGATCCAACCAGGATACCCAGGAATCCAGCATTCAGGAAACGCAACAAGCCTGGCGCCATTTTCTGCAGCCTCGTTGATGAGGCTACAGGTTTTGTTGACGCTACCAGCGAGGTCCAACCACTCGGGCTCAGCTTGAGTAACCGCTACCTTGAGATGCTTAGACATGATGCAATATTGATAAGTAGCAAGTAGTGAGCGATGAATAGAAAGATGTCCCAGTTTCTCTAACATCGACAGCCAGCTTATCTTTTAAATGTATCGGAATCGCACATGATTCCGAATTGGCGATTCCGTTCAGCGGAACAATACGTCACCGCTTTCCCCGCATGAAACGTGAAAGCTATCATAGGTGATATCAGATAAGCACTCTGTCTCAACCACTTGATACCCCGTTTTAAGCTCTTCAAGTGGAATCACCCAATAAAGTCTCATAGCAAAATGGAAGATTGTATTCTAGTTCTCAAACGTCAAGTGGTATACAACAAATGTGAAAGACTAAGACCGCCAATATCGAATACCATAATATCCAAGCAACCCCGTCCCCGAAACAAGTGTAGTCAAGATAAACACTAAACTCGTAACAATACCCTGTTCAAAGAAACCAAGCTGCGTACCTTTAAGTCTTCGTTTCATCTCTGGAAGTCTTTTGGTCGCTTCCACCTCCAACGCTCTCAATTCAGCAGCAGTTGACGTTCCAAGAATCTTGGCCAGCTTTTGTTCCGTAGTTGACTTTGTGAGATATTTCGGTTTTGAGGTAGAGAATTGATCTTCGTGGTAGATTGTGTTGGTATTGGGTTGGGGAGGAAAGCCGAGTGGCGCGATGGGAGAGTCTGGGAGGTTAGCTTAGGTTTGATTGAAGATGCGATGACATACAGAGGAGTTTGGTGGGAATTTGATTGACATAGCTGACGGCTGTGTCTAAAAATTGGCATATGTATTTGGCCATCGCGGGTGTGGTAAAGACGTATGCAGCGGCAAGAGATCCAATACTAAAAAGTCAGTCAAGTAACTCAACAAGTTGAGTAAACATACTCTCTTGACGCGTCAATGGCGTCGTCCATGCTTGTGACAGAGTGAACAATCAAAGTTGTCTCTTCAACCTTTTGCTTCAGTAGGCTTGACGACCTATAAACGTTAGCAAAACCTCAACACGAGGGAAAAGACGTACCTGTTCTGAACATCAAGAATAACTCCATTCGATCCAGACAGCACAACATGTGTACTGTCATCCTTTTCAACCTCCCTTGCAAGTCCCGTTTTCAAAGCTCTACCCTTCGTAGGTGATGTGGCCAGAAACTCAGTGCTCTGTTGCACGAGAGCGCGTAGCAGGTCCTTCTTCACCCACTCGTTGACAAACACCACATCAGGCGCGTAGGGCGATTTGCCTTGCAGGCTGAAGCGTGCCGAAACAAGAGCTTGAGCAGCAGCTGAAATGTCTGCGTCTCTCTCGACAAAAGCTATGACTGGAGCTTTGGGGTCTGAGACGAGATGGTTGCGAAGAATGGGACCTGTTGAACCATTTTGGGACACGAAAATGTGAGACGTGTTGATGTCTTCTGATGTGACAGGCTGAGCTGAGACGGTAAAGATGTCTCTGTCCAGCGATTTTTCGATGAGATTCAATACCAACTTTGGTGTTTCGCGCAAAGAATTCTTAGACTGTGATTGTTAGTAGGTTTCTGTCTGTTTGAATGAGACTTACCTGAACAATCACACAGTTTCCAGCCGCAAGAGCAGGTGTCAGCGCAGCAATCAAACCATAAAAGAAAGCATGATTTGAAGGCTCAATAACAACAATTCCAGCTGGTTCGCGACTGATTGTGTCATCTTGCCCTTTTGTGACAGCATATTCTTGTTCAAGCTGCTGGTCAGGGTTGATGGAGGTGTACGCGTCTGCAATGAGCTGCAAAGCAAGACAATATTCGACTTTGACTTCTAAAGGTTGGTTCTTTGAATCCTTTGCTATCGCATCTTGAATGGCGGATGCATTATCAGCCAAAGCGCTGTGAAGGTTGCGCAGTTGGTCTTTGCGGTAGATTGGGTTATGGACGCGACCGTCAATGGCCGCAGAGCGGATTGTAGAAAATTGTTTCGACATGTTGTTGATGATTCGAGTTGCAATGCGATATCTGAGGGCATCAAGTATTTTGACTATCAATAATCATTCATCTGAGAAGAGTAAAGTGGTGTTGATCCGGGGTCCCCGGATTGTCCATCGGTTCGGGTGTTGGTTTGGTGTGTTCCTCCACATCCCGAGTGGAGGTCTCTCAACATCAACAGCCGATATCCGGGAGTTCCGTTAGATGTAACCAAAGGAAGTAATACCAAAGATCTTGATCCAATTATTGACTTGCAACTTCACTTCATCAACAATCATGTCGACCACAACTCAAACGCGTGTCCAAAATGGATCATTTCACAGCGCTGTGTTGAGAGATTACGAACTTCACCATTCACAAAGTCGCGAAGAAACGCCAGAGTCTCGTTTGCCTGCATCAGATCACCCTGGATTTGACTTGCCGCACCGTCGAGTGCCTTCTTATCGAGCTCCCAACCGTGATCCAGAGCACATCAATGGTGTGAGAGTCTACACCAGTACGCCTGAATTATTTTTCATCACTGCCATGTTTCGAGGATTGAGCTTTAATGCTGTAAGTTGTCCAGGGTAGTATGTGGATTTGGCTAACTTTACAGGGCGCGGCGCAAACTTGGAGGGCTTCGGTTGGACGGTTTACGGACAAGGTTTGGAAGTATCCCATCGGAGGAGAGTTTTAGACAGAGATCTTGAATTTTGTTTGTTTCAGTCAATTAGAGTCATTGTTCAAATCGATTGTTCATTCTGTTCATGTTATTCTTGTTGATTGTGAATGTCAGTTGCGTGTTTAGTGCTTAATGGGGACGATTGTTTTCATCCAATTAAGGCGCCTCAATGGCTCAGTGGTAGAGCGTGTCACTAGTAATGACAAGGTCCACGGTTCGATCCCGTGTTGAGGCACAACAAGTTGTTCAATCAGAGCATCTTTCTTTTTCATGTCAAGGGGAATTATTTAATCTTCTTTTTGTTCCAAGTTTCGTGTCAAGGTTCTGGTGGCTCGAAAATGTCGTCAAGGTTGTTCTACCAAGTTACAATACATAAACAGAAAAACCACACATCGACTAATGTATATCCGATACTATGAAAATGTTGCGAGATACTGATAATCGTTCACATCGAAGAACATTGCAGTAGAGATGTATCATGTATTGAGTGTCTACTTATTCAGACGCCTTAACACCAACCATGTTTCCATAATCCTCTCCCAACTCCTTCTCACTAACAACAGGCTTCGTAGAAGGTAAAAGCACATAAAGCATTCTTGCCCACTCCGTCTCACTGCAATTCCTCCAAGCATGCATAGTAGCCCTTTGAACACAAACATCGCCCCTCTTCATCACCCTCTTATCCCCCGAATCCAAAATCAATTCCACCTCTCCTTCGAGGACAACACCATAGTCAAGACTGACGGTACGGTGCATGGGAGACATAAGGCCAGGACTCATGTCTACATATCGCAAAACTGAGCCTGTTGAGATGCTGAGGCCTGGAGCGTCGCTCAGGAAAGATTGGTAGGATGATATGTCTTTTGACAAATCAACTGGGAATTGCTTTGTCGCGTAACCCAAAGCAAAATGGGCATCTCCGTCGGGGAGGGCGTAGAAGGGTGCATCTGAGTTGATTGTTGTGTCGACTACTGCTTTGCCTTTTTCATTGTGGGTTGTGATGAAGCGTTGAGTTTGTCTGAGATTGCCGTTGAGAGCCATTTTGTTGATTGAAGCGTGATTAATTTGAAAATCAATTATATTGCAACTGTTTGGAACATTTGGTCGCCGTTTTATGCTGCTCGCTTGTTGTATCTCCGGCCGATCCCCGAATGCTCACCCCTCGGGATGTGGAGGTTCAACTCGGCCAACTTTGCTCCTACATCCGACCGCCCACTTTACAACGACTTCGCGGGGTCGGGAATAGTGCCCGCGGAGTATGTATGATGGCTAATATCAGTATCCTGTTCCATTCTCACCCGCTTCATTTGTCGATAGCTAACGGTTTCCAAAATGTCTACAGCAGATTTCTCCCACCACTTCTCCGACAAGAACATTCCTTTCGGAATTGCTTCTTCTGCGACCCACACGAATCCTCAAGCTGTCACTAGACTGGGAAACACGGTTGTTTTTCTTAGTGATGTAGAGTTCAAAGGCGTGGAGGGCCTCACTGGTGTCTTCAGCCAACCAACTCTCAACGCGTTTGCAGCACTCCCCAAGAGCGTGTATCAAGATGTTCGAAAACAAATCCAATCGGCACACCAGAAGAATGGCCTTGATGACTTTCCATCTGGAAGCAAGGAAGACATAAGCGCTGTCACAATGCATCTACCTATGGAAATCAAAGACTTTGCTGGTAAGACAACCCACCTCATACCAGACGGCCACTGACCTTTCAGACTTCTCCTGCTCTTTGGACCACGTCATCAACGCAGGTCGTATTGTTGTTAACAACCCCAATCCGCCGCCTGGTTTCTTTCACTTCCCCGTTGGCTACCAAGGTCGCACAAGCTCCATTGTCGTGTCTGGCACCGATATTGAGCGGCCATACGGACAGTTCCGCAACCCAAATGCGGCGAATGGTGAAAGTGGCGTCATTTATGGACCTTCTCAAAAGGTTGATTACGAGGTTGAGCTTGCGGCTATCATTGGAAAGCCGTTAAGTATGAAGCAGAGGTTGAATGCAAAGGATGCGGAGGAGCACATCTTTGGTTTTGCTATTCTCAACGACTGGAGTGGTACGTCAACCGCCTTCATTAATGACCATTACTGACATGGTTTAGCCCGCGATATCCAAGGATTCGAAATGAGCCCTCTTGGTCCTTTCAACGGCAAGAGTCTAGGCACATCCCTCTCTCCGTGGATTATCACACTGGACGCCCTGGATTCCTTTAGGACACGTTCACCGGCTCAGCAAACACTCGCAGCGTCATACCTCCAACATCCGAACCCATCCACCTTTTCCATCACTATGAAGGTTGAAGTTTTGGCCAACTCGACTGCAACAACCGTCGGCGTGTGCCCGGTAGAGGCACTGTACTGGACCCCTCAGCAGATGATTGCACACTCTGTTAGTTCAGGTAGTGCACTCAGGACCGGAGACGTTCTCGCCACGGGAACAGTCAGTGGGTCGGATGAGTCAAGTAGAGGATGTATGCTCGAGACGACAGAGGGTGGTTCCAAGCCTGTCACATTGAGTGATGGATCCAAGAGAGGATTCCTCGAGGATGGCGATGTTGTTAGAATAACAGCCGTTGTTGGAGAGGAAGGATCAGGCGTTGGATTTGGAGAATGTGTTGGCCAGCTCACACCTGCTCGACCATATTAGACGGAAAGAATAGCCTAAGTCTTAGGGTATAAAAATAAGTAATCTAAGAACCAAAGTCTAAGGAAATAAATGGACCCACTAATTTCGTCTCTTATGCTTCCAACTTACTCGAGCTTGCTTAGTTGGATCCCCTCCCGCCGAGCCAACGAGCAATTCTCATGACATCTTGAGGGTATCAAAAAGATCATTAAAGCAAAAAGAATCCGGTGGCATTGGGATTGCTCCCGCCAGGGCTTGAACCTGAGACCTTCGCATCACTGAATATTCAGATTGAAGTATTAGTACGACGCTCTAACCAACTGAGCTACGGAAGCCAACCGGATGAAGCAGATGACCCGCTTCGATGGGAACGAGAGATGCAAAAGCGGGATAGGATGGTTCCACTTGAATAGCTGTGTCCTGGAAAGAAATAATTGGTAGAGTATATTCAAGACAGCATGGTATTCCAATAGACCAAGAGGCTGACACAATTTGATCGAAATACCTAGTCCACCCTTCTCGCATGAGAAATATCATCAACCCCTGTGCCACGCTCAACCTTGCTGTTGACAATTCCATAGACAGGAATCTCCGAGAGTCCAGTCGCAATATGGTTCAGTGTTGGCAGGGTATCCCAAGTTCCAGCTGTCAAGTTCAAGTCAGCTCCACTTCCGATAAGCGTCTTTTCAACCTTGCGAGGCGTCGTCTCCAAACCGTCTTCGATAAACACAGGGTAAGCTGCATCAGGAACACCTGGGCTACCAACCGAGGGAACATAACGGTAGATAAGTTGTCCTTGTTCTGTTGGTAGTGGAGGGGCACCTGGAGGTCCCGTAGGCTTTGGCGCACCGTTGACACCGTTGACACCGTTGGTACCGTTGACGCCATTGGCTTCAGCAAGACCGTTGATGGAAATATCAACAAACTTTGCCCCTCTCCAACTGCATTGAATCTTGGTCGCCGAATCCTTCTCTTTGATGTCAATGTCACAGAAAAGCTTTGGCATACCAAGCTCCTCTCGTCCAGTTATGATGGGGTCCGCCAGATTCTCCATCAAAACAGCCAAGAAAGATCCAAAGATCTTACTTCCGTCCTTCTTCTCGTACTGAACGCCGTGTAACCAAAGACCAAAGTATCTATAACCGCCTCCGCCGAGCCACTTCATGCCATTCAACTCGGTGCAGGCAAATGAAACTTCTGCGACAGTTCCAGGCTTGAAGAAGCTGAACTGCGGTGTAGGCAAGAGTGTCTTGAGATAGGTTGCTGATGTCTTGAATCGCACAGAGTACGTGGTAAAGAATGAATTTGTACCATCGCGGCGCTGGCCGACGATATCCTGGCGAGGGCTAGGCATGGGGCCGAAAGATAGAGGGGACTTCCAGTGGAGGTTCTTGTTTTGGGAGTAGAGGTGGTCTTTGAGAATCTTCGTAGAGTTGTGCCACTCGTCGTGGTTAAAATTATAGTCGAGGAACTTGTAGACTGCGGCTGTTAGTACTGTTCACAACAAGATGAGTTTTCTTACTGTTGAACGTGGCACGCTTCTCTCCGTGCAGATCCTCTCCTGCTTGTCGGGTAAAATCTTGAACTGTATGCGCTCTCTCATCTCGGGTCTTTTCGTATAGAGACAGTCGGGATGGGATGTCTGCTGCTGTGGTGCCGAGTGGTAGTAAAGCAGCCAACGACGCTGCGTCTTCGATCGCGATACCGCCTCCTTGTCCCTGGTCTATAGATGCGTTAGTGGAAATCAAAAACTAGATCCTTGCCAACTCACGAGGCAAGAATGGATGGGCTGCATCTCCAAGAAGAACTAGCCTCTCCTTATGCCAGGTTGGAATTCGGTCCATATCCAACAAAGTCCAAAGCTTGAGTTCATCGGCATCGACCAACTCCAGTAGAGCTCGGACTCTGGGCTCAAAGTCTTTGTACACTTCTTTCAGTAGCTCGGTGCTACCACCACGTCCCCAGCCTGTATCAGATTAGCCATTTACTGTCAACGGTGTCTAAATGACGTACCAGCACCCTTGTTCGCACCAGAGGAAATATCGCTGGGATGAATAGCAACAAAGTTCATAAAAGTGTTATTCGAACAAGGATACATGATCAGCCGACGATCATCTCCCATCCACATGGTCATGAATCCGGTTCGTTCGGTAAAAACCTTGGTAGCTTCGTCGTTGCGGATGACATCGTGGGGAATCAAGAACCTAAAAGCACTCTTTCCAGAGCCAAAGGGCTTGATATCCGGTCCGGCGACGATATTTCGAGTTATAGACTGGAAATGTCAGTATTGACCAACAAAAAAGGTGCCAAACATACGCTGACGCCGTCGGCACCAATAACTAAATCTCCCGACGCTGTGGTTCCATCTTCAAATTTGACGGTGGCTGTTGAAGGATCAACATCGACGACTGGACTAGATGTCTTGAGAATAGCTGGTGTTCCCTTGCCCTCGGTAGATGTTGCTAATCTCTTGAGCTCTTCGTGGAGTCGAACACGATGAGAAAGGACCCATGGCTGGGCTTGTTAGCAGGGAACAACAAGAGAACAAGTGACATACATTTTCCCAAATGGACAAAGGACCTGTCAGGTTCATATCAAACTTGGGTTCTCCGGTGCCGGTATACTCAGTGATCTACAAAGTCAGTCTTTGTTTCTCATTGATTGTGGTTGACCTACTCCTTCGACAGGATTGGCGCCAAAAGTTTCTGGGTACACTCCAAACTTTCGTAGAATTCCATGGCAGTTTGGTGCAAGATGAATGGCTGCTCCAACTTCTCGTGCCAGCTGCGATCTCTCGAATAACTGATGGCTGTTAGTACTGATTGATGATCAGATAAGCTTTGCGTACCGTTACATTGTGACCTTGTTGACGCAAGCCAAGAGCCGCGGTAAGTCCTCCGATACCTAAAATGTCAGCTAAACTCAATAGAGCAAGGTTTTGACTTACCCGCTCCGACGATGAGCACGTTCAAAGGTGTTGTGTCTGAAGACATAATTGTCAATGAAAAAATAAACAGATGCCGTCTGTCAAAAACTTGGCAACTCTCACTGGGCACTTTCCTTAATAACTTTCATTCACTGCACCTGCTGTTTGCATTTCGGAGAATATTTCCCCAGTTCTTCCGATCGCTCCTTCTTCGGGTCTCGGCTCCACGCAACCGAACAGGATCGGAACCCTCCACCTCCAACAATTAACCGAACTCGGGAATATCGACAAGTGCAGCGTCTTGAGGAGAAGATATCCACTCACGATGTCGTCAAATATGAATGTCAAGAACGTAAGATCTTTTTGTCTCAACATCTCACTTTACCATGCCTAACCCAATCAAAGAAGACATCCACACGATAGATGAGGAATCATTTCCTTACATCTTTGAACAGAATGCTACTGTTCCACTCAAGGCTGGCGACGGACTTGTTCGTTTGAACGTCTATCGTCCAAAGGGTGTTGACAAGGTTCCTGTTCTCGTCACGTACGGACCATACGGAAAGGACATTTCATATCAAGAGTAAGTGTCTTGAATTATTACAACATCCACTAACGTCTTAGCTTCCACCCCAAATCCTTCAGCGAGGTAAACCCTCAGCACAAGTCCGAACACTCAGCATGGGAAACTCCAGATCCTGCCTTTTGGACAAAGAATGGCTATGCAATTGTCCGTGCTGATGAACGAGGTCTTGGTCAATCTTCAGGCAAACTCGACACCATGTCTCGCGGCACAAGCGAAGCCTTTTTTGATGTTGTCGAGTGGGCCTCCGAGCAACCCTGGTCATCCGGCAAAGTTGGTCTTCTTGGCATTAGCTACTACGCTGGTAGTCAATGGCGCGTCGCCGCGAGAAAACCAAAGGGTCTGAGCGCGATTGTGCCTTGGGAGGGCATGTCGGATTATTACCGGGATCGATGTCGCCATGGCGGTATCCTGTCAAACGCGTTTATAAAGTTTTGGTGGAACCGACAAGTCATTACCAATCAGTATGGACGACCCGGACGAAGCGCACGCAATTGGGGACCTGATACTATCGAGGGTGATTTGCCCGATGATGAGCTTGAAGCCAACAGACAAGACCAGACAATCGACAACCAGGCCAATCGCTTCCGTGACGATGCTTACTACGCGTCCAAGGAGTACGACATGGGTGATATTGAAGTTCCCCTGTTATCGGTCGGTAACTGGGGTGGCATTCTTCTCCACCTAAGAGGCAACATTGAAGGATACATCCATGCGGGATCCAAGTTCAAGTATCTCCGTCTTATCACCGGTCGCCATGACCTACCATTCTACTACGAAGAGGAAGTTGAGATTCAACGAAGTTTCCTTGATGCTTTTCTCAAAGGCAATGATCGAGTTGGCTGGTCCCAAGAAGGCAAAGTCGCGCCGGTCAGTCTTGTCCTGCGAAAGGGAAACGTCGGCTTCAACGATGCGGAAAAGGAAAAGGTCTACCCTCGTCGAGAAGAGACTGAGTGGCCTATTGCGCGTACGCAATACAAAAAGCTCTTCCTTACCCCGGAGCAAGGACTTAGTTGGGATCCCACCACCGACCGCAAGAAGCTCTCCTACAAGGCGTTGGGTACCCTAGAGAAGCCAGAGGTGCTGCAATTTTCTACTCCAGCCTTTGAAACAGAGACGGAAATCACAGGTCATGTTGTCGCTCATCTCAACGTTTCTGTCTCTCCCGATCCATCAGGTCCTACACCTAGCGACATTGATCTTTTCGTGACACTCCGACACATCGATCCATCCGGCCAAGAAGTCTTTTACACTGGCACAGCAGGTGATCCTGTTCCCGTGACCAAGGGATGGCTTCGCGTGTCTCTACGCAAGGTTGACCAAGAACATCCCAAGCATCGCGATTGGCTGCCTCATCGCAACTACACTAGTAAGGACGTTCTTCCTGTGATACAGGGTGAGGTTTACGCCGTGGATGTTGAGGTTTGGCCTACGAATGTGGTTGTCGACAAGGGTGGCAAGTTGGTATTTGAAGTCGCGTCTGGTGATACACAAGGATCTGGCATCTTCCAACATAATGATGCTGTTGATCGGTAAGTTGGTTCTTTGATCATCAAGACATCGCTAACATTTCAGATCCCCCGAAATCTTCCAGGGACACAACCATATTCACTTTGGACCGCGACAACAGAATTATATCACTCTTCCTGTGATTCCAAACTAGATTAGGTTGGTAAAATTATAGAAACGAATGGTATCGATTTATTAGAGCTTGTATATACATAAACTTCAGCCTCTTGTTGCCAATATTGCTTCCATGCCCCCTATTCTCAAACTCCACGCTTAAAGGAGATAGACTGCCGCAACAGCAGCTGCAACAGCCATACCGGCGCCTCCCATCTTGTTGGCGCTGGCACCAGATACAGGAACCTGAGTAGGTGTAGCAGCAGGTTCAGATCCAGAGTCGGATCCGGTAGGGGCTGCAACACCAGAAGCACCCTTGGTGTTGGTGACGATCTTCAGAAGCTTGTCGGTGCAAGATACAGTAGGGAGAGCGGATCGTGTGACCATTTCAGGGGTCGCAACGGCCGTAGGACATCCAGCACAAGTGACGGTGGTAGATGCAGACTCGGCGTAGGCACCGGAAAGGACTGAAGATGTTAGCAAGATTCAAGTACAAAAATTTCTTGGACATACGGGCAGCGCTTGCAACGACGAAAAACTTCATGTTTGCTGAGGGTATAGTGCGAAATGAGTGAGATAGTAGTGAGTGAAAGAGTTGGGATAGAGTAAAGATTGTTTTGAAACAATAAAATGAGAGGAATTACAGGAATTAAGAACTACAAGGACATAGGAGTAAAATCACAATCAAAATCAATTAAAAACATTCCTACTAATTGTTAGATCACGGACGATACTACATCCGAGGGATTTCGGCATTGTTAGTAAATCACTAGATCAAATCTCCTGAATTCCGTTGAAGCCCAAACCAAGACACGATGCCTCAGAGACCTACCCCAGATCGACATGCGCAATCTTAATATCTCAGGCTATATTCGATCGGATAGTAATAGTCCCGAAAGATGTATCACCAACAAAAACTAAGAGTCGATCTAAGCCTCCATTCATGTTAGCTCACGGAAACGAAACAAGCCGATAGAACAAAGCCCCACCATGAGAGCTGGAGAAACACAAATCACGTTCAACGCTAAAACAGTCGGCTACAAGCCTTCCGTGAAAAGCGCCCTGATCATCATTCTGCACAGACCTAATTTGGTACAGAACAATCATTTTGGGACTTGAATAACGTCATTGTTCGGCAATTGACTCTAGCGATTTTGTTTTCGAGGGGTTTCTTAGCGCTACGATCTAGACTGGGCCGGTCTTTTTAGTAAGGGTTCATTGAAATTACACAGTCGGTAGGATCGGTCGGATATGGAAGATGCCGAGTAATTAGGAGTTTGTAAGTTGAATCATTGAGATTGATGTGACTGTATAGACTGCTATAAGATGTTCAAGATATAATACATCATGTTTTCTCGTTCAAAATAATCTTATCATCACAACCACATCACAATCATCACACACTCTCTCATCTTTAATATCTAATTACCTCACATTCATCATGTACTTCTCTACATCCCTCACTCTCGCCGCTGCTAGCTTTGCCGCTGCTGCTCCTGCCATTCAGAAGCGTGCTGATGCCATCAACGACGGTGTCATCCTCAACTACGCTCTTACTCTTGAGCATCTTGAGAACCAGTTCTACCTCCAAGGTCTCTCCAACTTTACAAAGGAGGACTTTGCCGATGCTGGTTACGACTCTACCTTTTACGACAACATCAAGAAGGTTTCCAGCGATGAGACTGCTCACGTTGACTTCCTCACCAAGGGCCTCAAGGGTATGTTTGTCTTCAATACTTGTAATTAATACTAACTTCTATAGCTGCTGGTGTCACCCCTGTTGAGAAGTGCACTTACGCCTTCGGTGTCACTGATGTCAAGTCTTTCCTCGCCACTGCCTCTGTTCTCGAGGGTGTCGGTGTCTCTGCTTACCTCGGTGCTGCTGCCGACATCATGAGCAAGACATACCTCACTGCTGCCGGTTCCATCCTCACTGTTGAGGCGCGCCACTCTTCTTACATCCGCGCTGGCCTCAAGCAGGTTCCCTTTGCTCAGCCCTTCGATGCTCCCTTGTCCTACAACGAGGTCTACTCCCTGGCTTCAGCCTTCATCACTGGCTGCCCCAAGTCCAACCCTGCCCTTCCCGTCAAGGCTTTCCCCGCTTTGGCGGCTGAGGCTTCCAAGGAGGCCGTTGTGACTGGTTCCACCGTCACTCTTTTGACCCCTGGATACACTGTCGAGGCTGCCAAGGGCCAAAAGGTCTACGCTGCTTTCATTGCTGTCACTGGCCCTACCTTTGTTGAGGCCAAGCCTGTTGATGGTGGTTTCACCGTTGAGATTCCTGAGGGTTTCGCTGGCCAGACCTATGTTGTTCTTACCAGCTGCAACACTGCTGTCTCTGATGACACTGTCGCTGCCGGCCCTGCCATCATTGAGGTAAGATAATTGGTTCTTTGGTGATGATTTGATGCTAACAATACAATAGATCTCCAGCTAAATTGATAATACGAAAGGGGATGCTAGGCAACAAGGGCGTGGATGAAGATTTCTATAATACAAGATAATATTCTCAATACATATTTCAGTAATAAAAAGTGGTTTAGGAATATTTGTCTTTCCTCATCAATCCTCTGACTGCATCGTGTAATTTGTAAATCGATGACTTTAATTCACTGCCATCTGTCATTTGGTAATGGCTCTCAGTTGTCTAGTTACACAGCTCCTCACCTCAAGAACGTACCTGGCAGTACAGATATTCAATTGGTTGCAGAGTGGCTACAATGGAATGCTATGTTTAACACATTTAGATGTGTCGGTCAGACATCAGCGACACATTGTACGTAAAGACAACTTGTAGTTGCTAGATACATATGTTCAAAAGAGACTGCATGTCCCATACTCATTAATGTCAACGCTCTGCCCATGTCCCCTGCAGCAGAGCCTCGATCTGCTCTACTCCGTTACTTTGGGTAAATGCCAACCAGTGTCTTATCAACGCGACTCTATACGCTGACATTCCTTATCATGTCTGTCAAGATGATTGTCTCAGTCCATAAGTCTCAGACAAGGAGATCGAGACTCAAAGTTGTCTCAGTATGCGGGCATACGCCTTAGGGTATCAGAAAAATTGACCGCTGGAAGCATAAGAGACGAAATTAGTAGGTCAATTCATGCCCTTTAGGCTATAGTTCTTAGACTACTTATTTTTATACTCCAAGACGTAGGAGGCCATCTTTTCTGCTACCCAGTAGGTACGATGACAGATATTGCATTTCTTGGCACCGTTGCCCTGACATGACTTGTCTTACATTGTCTTACAGACTCTGTTAAGTCCTGATAATATCCAATAACGTTTATGGTTTGTGTTACATGAGTTCCTGTCTGATAATAGCCTTGTCGACGTTTTCTTCACCATTGTACTCTAGACAAGACACTGGACGTTATTCCCCATTGTTAGAGGAATGGAATAGATCATTCTTTGGTTTCAAGTACAGCTAGACAACGCAAGCTATTCACATTGTATAGGCTTCAAGCATGATGTACGTAAAGCAAAAAAAACTACTAGTCTAGTGGATACGCAAAACGGAGCATGATGGAGGCTCTTCCTGCATCTGGAGATGGTGTAAGCAAACAGGCATATTAACAAGAACAACTCAATGATATCTTAGACCAACATGGGCCTCATTTTGAACAGATGCGACATATGGGAAATTATTCCTATTTCATTTATTATCTTGGAATCTAGTCATCGAATTGGCGGACATTCCTTCATTTGGAAGTACAAAGATATCAATTTATTATGCTCTAAATCCAATTCTCAAATCAGCTATGCAGCCACTCCAAGAGTTCTCGGCCACGTCCCAAAAGTAAACTGACTGTTGCACATATTCGTCAACTCCCAATCCTCCGCCTTGAGCTCCCCATACACACCATCATCCTCTTCGTCACCTGCAGCACCCGCCACAAACATAGCCGACATGAAGTGATCATCTGTAGCGTGTGCATCTCTGTAACAAGGATGCTTCATCAATCTTGTCATCGCCCTCCTGAGTCTTGGTCCACTGTTGTTCTTGATCACATCTTCCACAGCCTGTCGAAACTCCAGCGCCCACGACTCAGGCGGCTTCTCTTGCGCAAAGTTGTCGGAGTAGTATACGATAGGCGCCCAGATGTTGCGGTATAGGTTATGCACTGCACCACCCGACCCAATTATAAGGTAACCTTCTTTTCGGAGGGAACGAAGGGTGGCGCCGACGCGCATATGATAGTGTGGATCGAACCGAGCGTTCATAGAGATAAGCGTCGTCGGAGGGCAGCCGTTGGGAAACATGCGAATAAGGATAAGGTATGTATCGTGGATCCATTCAAAGTTTGGATTGGCTGAAACGTTGAAGCCGGCGTTCTTTAACAGGGAAATACACTTTTCACCAGTCGGTAGATCAGGAACAAGTTCGTAGTCGACGTATTTTGAAGGATGGACGTATGCGACAGGGGATTTGCCTGGTTTGGGGTTCATGGCCACTTCCATGCGATCTCCTTCAGCATCCCAATGAGCGCCCTAAAATTGTTAATAATTTAATTATAGAGACCAGAAAAACATACCATCATGATTACTCCTTTAATCTTGTTTGCTAGAGCTTGGTCGCCGGCTTTCTTCCAGTAGTCGGCTGATTCAGACTCTTCTCCCAGCATCATGGTTGATCCATGGGAGAAAAAGTGAACTGGTGTCAAATCGGCTTTCATTGTTAGCGGTGTGATTGAATGGTAAATGCCAACATACCCATTTTCAGATGATTATTGATCTATATCAATGTGACGAGTGTCATTGTAGAATGAAGAAATGCGACACAAGGTTCTCGGGATGTGGAGGAGCCCGAGTATCCGGCAACTGCCGCCTGGGCGTACCTTCCAGGTGCGATGTGCCACCCCGCATTCGCCAGGGTCCAGATCTACCCCGGTCTTCCCTAAATATCCGACCCGAGGGGAAAAACGCGACTTTCCCTGTATTTTCCTCCTTCCTCCACGTCCCGAATCCATCGCATCGTCTCTCCACTTCATCAGACTAAACAATGTCGACAACTCAACCGGGCATGTTCCAATGTGGTTCATGCAAGAAGAATTACAAGCGCCTTGATCATCTAGCTCGTCACGTGCGGTCTCGTAAGTTGGTTCTGGGACTTGAGGGACAGTCGTTAATGACGAATAGATACACAAACCAAACCCTACAAGTGCCACGTCTGTCCAAAAGCTTTCACAAGACCGTTAGTGATGTCTACTGCTGTGTGACGCTGACTAACATCTTCAGTGACCTCCTCAAGAGACATGTCTCTGGTCACGGTTCCCAGGCTGGGGAAGGTTCAGTGTCTGATCAACCCCGGTTCATGCCGGGAAGGGTAGGCAAGGCTTGTAAAGCTTGTTCATCTAATCATTTACGGTGTAGTGATGAGAAGCCTTGTCGGAGATGTCAAGAGAAGGGCATTGAGTGCAAGTGGAATGATCCAATGGAGATGGACGCAGACTATGCCTCACCTGAGGAACAGCAGGATGAGTCCATGTTTTCACAGGACAATGGATCTTCCATCACTGCTTTTGGAGATGAAACAAATGTCGGTTCGACCTCTGGTTCGGTGATGGGTCAGTCGTCGCTGGATATCTTGACGCCTCAAACGACCCAGAGCTTCTTCCAGAATCTTGGTAAGTGCAGCGCCATATCTATTTCAGCTGCTAACAACCAAGACCCATCCTTGAATCCATCGACAGATCCTCTATCATTTCAATTCCCCGACCTTAACCTTCTGTCTGGCACTTGGGCCTCTACCACCAACGATGTGGAAATGTTCTCCTACAATGAACTCGACGATATTGACCTACGATTTCTCGACTCTTATAATACAACCATCCCCTTCGAGATCCGGAGCATCCAGCCGACACCAAGAGGGGCCCAGACACCACGCGCTGCATCACATACCGACCCCGGTGAGCCGGCCGCCATGTGTACCGAAGCGTTTCAAAATTCGCATTGGAAGTTCAGACCCAACGCAAAGGACCATGCAGGTGCTGAGGAACACAATCTTGCTCTTCCTGCTACTGATTCAGCTTATCCTTCTCCCGAGTCTGGCGTCGCTTTGGATTTGAATACAAGGGTTACCTGCGCCAAGTTAGAGGGGCCTGCAAGAGATCGGATTCTGATGATGGTTGTTAGCAGTTGTCGTTCAGATCATCTCTCAAAAGCAGTTGCATCATTTCCGTCTGCCGAGTTGCTAGACACTCTTCTCCAGTTCTACTTGACCTCTTCTATCACGCATGCTACCGCTTTTATCCACGCGGCTTCTTTCAATCCCAACGAAAAGAGACCTGAGCTTGTTGCTGCCATGGCCGCTTGTGGTGCAGTCTTGACGTCCGACCCAGCACTATCAAAACTCGGCTACGCCATACAAGAATGCCTTCGAATTGCTGTGGCTAAGCACGTAAGTTTTAAACTATCACCTTGGTTCATACTAATGGTTATAGTGGGAACGCGATAACAGTACCGTCCGAGACCTCCAACTCACCCAAGCGTTTCTGATTATCTTGGAAATGGGCATTTGGAGCGGCCTACCGAGAAAAGTCGAAATCGCAGAAAGCTTCTTCAATCCTGTTCTTACCATGATGCGCCGCGATGGAAAATTCAAAAGATCTGCCTACTCTGATCACAAATCTGTCGGACCTCGTGTTTCCCGTCAAGATTGGTTGGATTGGATACAGCACGAATCATTCAAACGACTTGCCTTACGAATGCTTTCTCACGATGCCAACTCTTCTATGGCGCTGATGGTCGGTCCGTTGGTCTCGTACGCAGAGGTTCTACTGCCCTTGCCAGGAAATGCAGAATTATGGACTGCTTCAACTCCAGAGCAGTGGAGTTCCCTGATGGCTGTGCGTGTGGACAGCGAACCGCTCTATGTGGCCGATGTGATTGATGACCCCGACGTTTTGAACAACTATGCTGGCTCGGTAGATGCTTACGCCGCGATACTTGCCGTACTCGCGTGTGCGTGGACCATGTGCTGGGAATACCTCCAAATCGCATCCCTTCAACGATCCAAACCACGTCGATGGAACACTCTTGTCACAGAAATGCGGAAAGACGAGTTACTCAAGCTGCTCGGCCATTTGAAATTGAGTTTGTCGGCTGATGCTGCGACAGACCCTGAGATCAAAATGCGTCTGGAGCTTGCGTTGCTGCATCTACAAATGCCGTTCGAGGATATTCAAATATTCGCCGGCATGGAAGGCCCTGAACGCGCTCGCGCAGTATACCCCATGGTTCGAGACTGGGCCAAGAGTGAAGCTGCACGACACACAATCTATCATGCGGCTCAAATTGTGCAAATCGCCAAAGAATCTCCCAAAGGTTCCATGCGCGGACCCATGGCCATCATACTCTACCACGCTAGCTTGGCCTTTTGGGTATACGGTCTATTATCGGACCAGTCCCGCGCCCTCAGTCAAAACGTATATCTCGACGACGTAGACAGTCTCGCGTTGCAACGATTCAAGGGATTCGGTCAAGGACAGCCCTGTATTCGATGGCATTCAGAGATTGAAGGACAAGGAGAAATCATGATGAGCGTGTCGTTGAGTCAACCCAACAAAGTCATGGAGGCTGTAATGGGTGTTGTGAGAAGGAACTTTGCGGGGTTGCCAACACCACATCTTACAGAAAAACTGATGCAGCTTATGGGGGAGTTGGAGAATTCTGCAAAGAGAAAGATGGATACTTGATACCCGGTTGGTGGATTGATGCATGTCTCAGTGTTTGATGGTGTGCATAATGTTGAGCAAGGCAATTACTTCAGTGTGTCTAGTAAGAATAATTCTTCAATCAATCACAATATTTCACGCACAGCCGTTAATGTAGACAAGGACAATTATTGAAATGTTTTTTGATTTGTTGTTTGATGTTCTGCCTCTACTTCTAATCGCAGGGTGTCGTTCACTTAGAAAGATGTTTAAGCAACTAAAGACTCGTCAGTAAATTGTCTCCAGTTGTCCTCATAGAAACTCACGGAAGATAAGAGTGCCGCAGTCATTGCCAATACGCTCGGCAAGGTTGATGTTAGCCCCGACGGGATCACCGTCCACGGGGTTCAACTCGGCGCGGAGGATAGGTTGACCGTCATCCGCAATTTCAAGGGTGATGTCGGAAGCAGAGCCGGAGAAGTCTTGGTCATGTCAGTGTACTATTGCGAAAAGGCTGTTGGTTTGCTTACTCTCACCACCCCACGAAAAAGCACCGTCGTCGTTACCGATGTAGTAGTCAAGGTCAAGAGTAGACTCGACGTTGTCGCCCTCGCCGTTACCACACTCGGCATGGAGGATGTGACCGTCCTCAAGCCAGATGTTCTCGGAGCTCTCGTGGAAGTTGCCCATTTTGATGGTTGTTTAGGATAAGGGTTGTGTTGGTGGAAGTGTGTTGATGAAGAGAAGAAATCAGAGTGAAGACTGAGATCTATATATGTTGGTCAAGAGGGGCAGTGATTCACGAGGCCTCAAGTATGCGCCTTCCACAAAGCCAAGAAACCAAGACCGAGTCAACCGTGCAGGAGCGATGAAAAAGATGCCACGAATGCATCAGAGTCCACTCTCTTACATGATATGGACCCCTGAAAACATCCCCGCCTACTTCATGGACCCTCAGTACAAAGACCCGCCTTTCCTACATAATACGACAGTACATATTCTATTGGTTCCTGCGTATGTTTGTCTCGGGAAGAGTACATATCAGGAGGCCTCTAGTAAATAAAAATAAACTGATTTTCAGCTTGAAACAAAACAATCCTCTCGTCTTACATGAGACTGGCTGTGCGGTGAGAAAAGTCTTGGCAAGTCGTACGGGTCTGGGGATAGTATCCAATGGCCAACAAATCCTTGGCGCCTCTTTTTATTATGGGCTTGGCATTTGAGGGGAGAAGGAGGGGTTGTTTCGTTTTGATAACCGCTTCACTATTCGTAAGCTGATGTTCTGCCTATCGTTGCATTAAGAGATGATCTCTTCCGGTGAGACGTTGAGTCTAGATTTCTTGGCTCGTTTTTGAGGGATTGTCAACAGGTGGGTCAAGGATCAACAGAAGACGACGGACACCCATAGAATTCATGAATAGGTAAATGTCAAGTATATACATCTTCTGATGGTAGAAATCATGAGACGTCAATGAGGGGCAAATCTGTCCTTTTCATGCCACCCAGGTACCGAGTGAGGCTCAAGCAAGGATCATGCCAAGTGGTCCCTTAGAATCCCTGCCAACGAAGGACCCTTTCGGCTGTCGCAATTCTCATTCGCTTTCCAAACATCCAAAGCGGAACTGTCAATAAGGAAAAGATTCCCATCAAAAGTCCAAAAATACCAAATGGCTCAGCTGGTCCTTTTTGATGAATCCAATCAGCCACAAAAAATGTCCAGGCAAACGCAATGATTGCACGGAGGATTGTGACCATTGTGAAACAATCAGCGGCCAAAGAGTGGTACGAGTCGATGAGCTGAAATGTTAGCGCATAATGTTTGACGGTGTGGAATCACTTACATAGTTGAACCCAACAGAGGGAACTTGCATCAAACCAAATGTGAGCATTCCAGATCCGAATTGCAATCCAATCCACATATTCCCTCCTGGGTGTTGAGCACAGAATCCAAAAACGAGTAATCCGCCTGTCGCTACAAAGAGCGGAAAGAATAGGGTAGGGAGACGATCTTCAGCCTCGGCAACACCATGGCGCTTCTTGCTCGCTTTCTTGACAAGTTGACCATCAGCAAGCATGTGTGTATAGATATATCCAACGATACCGCCGATGAGAGCACCAATATTGATCAAGCCTGCGTTTGCTTTCCATAGATAAGGTGGGCTGGCTACAATCTGGGGTCCGATGGTCGAGACGGTCACGATGCCTCCGACCAGACCGGCGTAGTGCAGCATAACTACCCAAGTACCAGGTAGAGCAAGGGTTCGCCAGGGTTGAATGAATTGTTTGAGTAGACTCCCACGGGGCTTGATGAAGCCCAGAGACTGTACGTAGGTAAATGGCTTTGTGGTTTGTCGCTCGCCGACTGTGGTGTTGTTCTTATCTTCGACGTGCTCGTTGTTTCCGAACTGAGCTTGCTTTTCAGACTCTTGGGGTACGCCCTCGATGGGTGCGTTTCTGCTGTATAGAGTCTCGGGGACGAAGAAGATGACCCCCACGAGACAGGCCGCAGATAGTGCAAGCCCAACCCAAAAGATCATCTTCCAGCCCTGCTGATAAGCGATGTAGCCTCCAGAGATGCCACCAGCGAGTGGTCCAACAACCAACATGATGGTATAGACAGCCTGTACGGGTTAGTATATGTTTGACGCCATTCGAATTTGAGGCACAAACCATTGCACGTCCACGTTGATGGACGGGAAACATGTCTCCAACTAAAGCGGGTGCAACTGAATCTGCTGCTGCGCCACCCATACCCTGAAAAGCTCTGGCAGCAAGTAGAGAGTCATATGACGTTGCAAGTCCACACCAAAGTGTACTGAAAGTGAGGAGAAGTGTTGCAATGATAAGAACAGGTCGGCGACCCATCCAGTTCGACAGTGGCACCCACCAAATGTTTCCTGCGCCAAGGAAGAGAACATTGATCTGCATCTGTTAGTGATGATATCAAACGAGCTTGGGATTCATACAGCCATCAAGGTAGAAAGCTCAGAAAGACTTCTCGGGTCTTTAGGAAATATCATGGGCCATAGTTGGAACGCGGGTGCGATGACGCCAGAAGTAAAGTTGGTGACAAACGCATACAATGAAACGACAAGCAAAGCAGTAATCTTGTTCCATGTTGGAAAGTTGAGAGGATCTCGAGGGTCATCGGTAGGGCTCAAAATGTGGCGGCCGTCTTCTTCTTCACCTATCCAGTGTTAGAGTTGTTTTCCCATAGTAGTTGCGGACTCACGACGAATCCGGATCGTTCCAGGAGGCGCCGCAGCATCAACCTCCTGTGAAGACAGAGCAAAGGCTTCTTTGAAAGACACCATGATTGAAGAGTCTGCAGTTAGGGGTATCGAATCGTCCATTTTGCATCAAAGGACATTGTCGACTAAATACCCGGGTAGAGGGTGACATCCCTGATCCTCGCTACCCCGGATTACCCCATGTTCTCTTTCCCCTCAATCTAAATTCGATTTGTGTCTTATCGAGGCCAACCAGAATCATTGAATAAGTTCGTGGCGGCGTAGGCCTTGCCCGATTCAGCATATCAGTCACCGACGTTGACATGGCGTTGTCGGGTTGTCCTCCACTTTCCCGGTGGTCCGCTCGGAACTTCTCGTTTGGTTGTAACTGATGGATGATGTTCATTATCCAGGATTGCCAGGGTGTAGTGATTCCAAACTGACTTCGGTACAATTGAATGTGAGAATCATAGGTTTGTTGGCCATGTAGACAGGAATAAACTGGGTAATGAATACCTCGGAGTGGAACGATTAGTGTAAAGCAAGGCCATGTATCTTGTCGGGCAACACTCACGGGACCAATTGTTCTCGCCTCACCGACGCACTCTCGACTCGGCAATCGTCTATCGAGGCCCAAGATAGTCATTCGGGGAGGCTGGAACCTCGAGGAACCCGGCGGTCTCAACCTGTTTTGGACAGGGGGTTATCTGGCAGAGACCCGTCCACCCAGCGACTTCCTACTTCATCCAGATTCACGTTAGCTGTATTTCCACCTCTGAACTTCTCAGATGTGTTCAGTGCATAGTCATAAACAAGTACTTGACGATGTTTTGTCTCACGTAGGGAGCTCTCGTTTTAGAGTGGCATGTTGAAATCATCCCTGCGCTTTTGTGGGATAGTGAATGTGCCATCACAAGATACTCTTTCAACATCGAAGCCCATTCCTATCAGGTCTTGGATGGCGAGCCGCGCACATGCGGATCCTTCGTTAACCTTATCCGAATTCTCGTTGCAGGTGGGTGTGTGTGACGTGTTTTTGTTCTTGTCTCCAGCCTGTATGGACATGATTCTCAGTCTTTACAGATACGTATCTCGAAGACGTGCAACATCTCTCAAGAGTATGTCCGGGCTGAGACTGTTGAATATGCAGATCTTTATCGTGGACCAAGACCGTAGGGTACAGCATTTCGACCGAGTTGCTCTTTGAGTGTTACTTGACCGCTTGCCAGCAAGGTCAACTGCACGGCTTCGATTTCCGTTCCTCGGCATGTCACTAGTCATTCTAGGCTATGTCGATGATATGGATGGTGTACTTACTACCCAGTGACCAGAACTCCATGTTTGGCATGCTCCGGGATCTAGTTTCCTCCCAATTGTTTGATGATGGCGGCTCTTCGATCGGTCTTGTGACGTAGTGTCATGCCTGTTTCGGCCGTTCGGAATTTTTTGTACTTGATGTCGAGCCTACTGTATGTGGCGATGGTTTCAGTGCCTAAAATGGGTTGTCAGCTACAAACACGACAAATAGAAGAAGAGTAGCATTTGAGAAAGCGTGTGTCGCTCAAGCGTGGCATAGCCACTGGGCTTTCAAGTTCCTGAAGCATGTATTGTTTGCGTATCAGTTGGGATGCCTGAAATGACAAATGGGTTCTCTCTCAACAAAGGAATTCCGTGCCTTGAAAGGTCGCCTTTGATGGTGTAGTAAGAGAGAAGTGTAGATCGGCTGCCTGGGTGTTGAAATAACGAAGGGAAGTGGCGGGGTACGAAGTAATTCGAGAAAGAGCGCAGCAGCGCAATAACGCCTTACCTTCCTCAACCTGAATCTGAACGACCGTCCGCGGCTGCCGCATTGTTGTGCCTGGCATTGAGTTGTCAATTCAAGGAAGGAACTACGTCCCCTTTTCCTCCAAACGTGGTGAGGACTTGATCATCACCAATTTCGCATGTGATGAAAAAGTTTGAACTGGGTTGTTCTAAACTTGGGATCCGTTTTTGTATCGCAATACCAGTAGCTCATTTGATTCTGGCTTTCACTTCCCCAGCAAGCCTGTTATGATGGTATATTGATGTTTTATCATGTTCGTAAGGTGACAGAACCGAGGCTGCGAAAACGAAGGGGAAAAAGGACGCTGGGCATTGCACACATGCGAAACATCTAGACAGATTCTTGGAATAAATTCATTATTGCTATTTTTCAATCTGTCCATCATTTTCACTTTGCTGACTCTCTAGGAAATCTAGAGTTGTCTCCGAATCATACCTACGAAACGGCTCATGACGGTTTGCTGAACTGGCCTTGAAGGGGCTTCATTTTGTTTTGGTGGTGGCACTGGGGTGTAATCAAATCCATCGACGCACCAGCTCTGAGTCTCATCCAGTTGTACCCCAGATACATTCTCTTTCCTGAACTTCTCATATCTGCTCAGAATAGGATCCCACCGGGGCGCTTGCTTATAGCCTGTCTGAGACATGAAGTCCTCCATATCATACCCGGAAAGCCGTCTGACCTCTATTCGCTTGATGATCCGACAACAGAACATGGATCCTTGTTTAGTGGGATGGCCCTCACCAAAGTTGTGACTTTTCTCTTCACATATCTCGACCAAGAGCCCAATTTCGCCTCGAGCTTCTACCGGTCGCGGCCGGGAAAGGATTATGCCGATCTTCAATGATAAATCCGAGTCCAGTCTCTTTATTAGATCTTGGACGATTGCTTGCTGATCGTCAACAGCAGACGCAGAGGCGTCGTCAACGACAGGCACAGAGGCGTCGTCGGGCTGGCCCGTCTTTCTGGCGGCAACGATTCTATACCACTCGTCCAAGCCTCTGCCAACACAAAGATCGAATGCGGTCCTGGTATTTTGCGAAGAGATAATATCACTAAGCTTTTCCTTGGTGGGGTGCAATAGGAATCCAGGATAACGGACAATGAGGCCTTGTTCCGTCAATTCAGTTGGATACTTTGGAGTCTTCAGAGGAAACGGGTATGCTTCAACTTGGCCAGACATCCAAGTGGAAGGTGCCCAGCGATAACCCCGACAAGAGAGTCTTTCTCCTGGAAGGAAGATTATACCAGGTGGAATTGACTTTTTGAAAATGTCATCTTTGCTAACAGCAGTCCAAAATTTCCTCATCAAACACTCAACATTATCCTGTTGAGATAAGGATAATATCCCAGCGATATCATTTTGAGGTATGTGAATACCAAGCAAGCTCGACAATGCTAGAGTCTCTTCGGCTGCATTTCCGGTTGTCTTTTTGCAACGCATCAGTATTTTCACTGCCTTTCAGGTACACTTGTAGGACTCCAGACTTACCCGATACCTAACGGCTCTCCATGCGCTCGCAAACAGCAAGGCGCGTTCGGTGATGCTTTTGTTCAGAAGTGGAACTTCTGACTCTACCTTCATGAGATTCTGATCCAATTTCCTCTTCATCATTCGGGTCATGGACATAAAATGTGCTTCTGGGCGAGCGTTCTCTGTCCAGATTGTGTTCAAGTCAAAAATCTCCTGGGTGCCTTCGCCATGCTCTCTCACGGCCAGATGTAACTGCCTGCTCACAAATGCTTCTTGTAGTGTCCATAGCCGCGTCATCCATCCACTCGCCAGCAGCATTGCTCCTACAGCATGGCAACTGTCGAACACTCTCCCTTGTGTTGCGAGATGACGATCAATCACTATGCAATGATTGGCGCTTTTGAAGACATGGTGAATAAGCCCGATGGCCGTACGTTTCAGCCTCGTGCGTCGCTGGTCACCTTTGCGCCTGTGTGGAATAGCAAAAGTATCAAGCCAGAAAAGATGTGGCTTGTCGTCCTTCAACGCTTTTGATATCAGGTCTTGGATAGTACGCAACTGGCACGCCCGGACCTTTCCATGAGTCTCATTCCCTAGTCCTTGGGACCAAACATGGGATATAGTCACAAATGGAGTGCTCTTTTGCCACTTCTCGACTCGAACCTCTGGCTGTGTGGATTCATTCGTGTGTATTGACATTAAAGGGAATGTTCCTTCCCTAGGATCAGTATTTGCCTCCAAAATATCCAAGACAGCGTTTTCATCGGGACCAACCATAGAACAATCGTCTTTGTTGCAAGTTGGGAAATGTAGAGGGGTGTATGTGTCTTGCTCAAGCTTGGCCTCGATAAAATGGCATCTCAAAGCGGTGCAGGGAGGCTGGGAGCCGTTCATTTCCCGGCGATGACAATTTTGGAGGTTGTCTCTATGTGCTAAGAGCGTGAAGTATAGAAGGGTTGCATTTCGGCCGAGTTGCCCTTTGACTACTGCCTGGGATCGTGGGCACCATCCTCTGTTCGACATTTCCTTGGATACGTAAGATGGGGATCCCCAGCCTCCTCCGTCATCCCATTCCCAGCCTGGCATTCTGAGATTGCATGCTTTTATGAGTCCCATTAGAACAGCAGAAATTGTTTCTCCAAGAACCATTATGCAAAGACCCTGCTCATCATCAGAGCCGAGTGCCTGGTTCCTATTCGGCTGAACTGGCTCAGGTCGGGTGATTGACGGTGAAATTTCTGCCACGTTGGCCAGAACGACTTGTTTGGCAAGCTCCAATATTTGGTTTGCCTCAAATATTTTCCTTATGGCGGCTGTTTGGTTGTTGCTTTGGTTGCTGCGATACAAGTTTTCAATATAATCGTGCCAGTCGCCCAAGGCTTTAGACAGCCCACGTGTGTCAAGTTTCCCGCGAGAAGGAAGTTGCCCGTCAGGAGCGAGTTGAGCGTGAGTTAAAATCGGCCCCTTCTCGGTCTGGATAACACAATAGATGAGCTTGAAGAACAGCCATGCTTGTAAGAATGCAGGACGTGTGTGTTTCATGCAACTTGCATGTGTTCCAGAATCGTGCAACTTGTGATCCCCTTCAATTCGATACCCGTGTCGGTATGGAAAGTCGACAAAGGATTTTAAGCTACACTCAGAAGGCGTGATCAAACAGCATTCATTAAGAGCGGCGAGATAGCCGACTCTGATAGGTGCTGCACTACCATCGTATAATCCTTCCAAGTGCTGCATTCTGTTTCGAATTATAATAGCTGTGATACGGGAATAAGGATAAAAGATCGTATGAAGACACAAAATCCGTAGCTGAAAGGGGGGTGTTTGTTGTGCAACTGGAGTGTAGATTTGAAGTTGCGAATATGCGAATAATACTTTAGTACAAGCAAGAGTAACAAAGACAATGCGGGCATTGGCGGAAGGTGGAACGACTTGAAATACAATCCAGGAAATCGCGCAGCCCAGATTCCATTATCCACAGCCTGATTTGATGCCCGCCCATGTCTTCCAGCTTGGCTGGCTCACCGTTTCTACGCATATTGTGTAACCAACATACAGGCTGCGTATTGGATGTTTGACCAATGAAATCCATACTTCCAAGACAATATCGAGGCCAACTGCCTACCTACACATACAGTGTCAGCGTGGAAGTACCCCAACAAAGCCTCTTTTCCTCGTCTGGTGATTATAAAATAGGTGGGTGGTGTAATCAGATGACAGGCCACACTTTCCTCTGTTGGCCAGTTGTCTTAGATCTGCTTATTGTCATCAGGTAGCTTATCAATACCATTAGAGATCCAACTTTCCCCATCCTCGAAATACTCCTCATCTACCTTCTCCAAGCATGATGCAACGTACCAGATTATACCGAACACAGCGTTCCCTGACTGATACAAAACCGTCACAACCAGTGTTTCGGGCCAATTCATCTGAGCTGTTCTCTCACACTACCAGTCGTATCCACAAACGTAGTCACAGCACCATCAAAGATTTCTTTGAGTTAGTCGTGCCCCGATTACTTATCGATTCCCATGGAAACTCACAAGCTGAACAACTCTAGGCTTTTATTGGTTCATTCTTCCTCTGACAGTACGCTTGTTCCCACATTCCAAGCGGCTGTGCAGTTTTTTCGACATTATGCAATCCCTTATCGAGTATCATATATTGTTCTTAACGAGAAACATGTATGCCGAGACGGTCACGATTCGTTTGAAGAAACCGTGACACAATTGAAAGACTTTTTGGAGAAGCGTCAAATTAGAGGCCTTGAATTTCTCGACAAGGTTGAGCATTGGGTGAAGTCTCACCTGAACCGATTGCCGCGTCTCCTCATTCTCACAGACACATTAGGCTCCTGTCTGGTGAAGGGCGTCGCGCTAAAGGGCACTTCTGGAATACCGACCAACACTGATCTCTTGTTATTTTTGGAAGAGTGGAAAGAGCTCGATTTGCAACAGGTCATTAGTGCTGAAACCCGACAAAGTATTACTGTTGAAGCCCAAAAAAGCATCAATGAAAGTGGCAAGAAAGTGACCGCCGAATTTGATTGTATGATGATGCAGAACAATAGTCCCAGCCTCAGCTCTTTCATCTCAAACCGGGGCCAGGCCCCCGATCTCGGCGCAATAACCTGGAAAGATACATATCAACGTGGTTTCATCGGCGAAAGCTTATCCAAGGCAATTATAAAGACGTTACAGGAGACTATCAAGCGTGTTTACCCAGATTTCACATTTGCAGACCCTTATACTATTGAGCTCCATTCTACAAAGATGAAAAGGTACAAGGATATCTTGGAAGATCAGCAGAATAAGAGGATGACAGAAATGAAAGGTCACTCTCACCTCGGTGTGCAGTTCAATCTACCAGACGAGAGCTCAGTCAAAGGCAAATGGGATGACTTGAAAGATCAGGCAGAGTCACGTCTAGAAAGTGGCGATCACAAACTTGCATTTGCGGCTTTCCAAACGTACTTGAGAATGGCGCTTCCCTGTGATACCGATACATGGGAGATCAAGTCAAAAATGGCGTTCGCTCAGATGATGCTTGGACAATATGTTAACGCTGAGGACGAGTTACGTCGTTTACGATCGGAGGTCGCCCGCAATCAACACAAAAATCCCATTGTCCCCAGTATTCATGGACCTATCCTGCTCAATCACGCCCTCGCGCTATCTCGACTAGGTCGATACAGCGAAGTGGAATATTGCCTGCGCGAAATCCTACTTCAGGATAAAGGAGGATCACTGGTTCAAGAGCAGACCAATGAACAACAAACAGGTTGCATGCTTTCATCAACTGTCTTCCGACTCCAAGCCCTGGCAGTTGCCCATCGAGAATGCCTTTCTCCAGTAGTAGATGATTTGCTGGGATTGGCAGAGTTCTGGTGCCAGAAGATCCAGGATGTCAACATTTCCGAACCTGTCAGGATTTCCAATGTTCTGAATAAGTGTCGAGTCCTTACACTTCGGGGCCATTACACCGAGGCGCTATCTCTTGTGCAGCCTGAGTTAGTGAAGGCCATTACTTACATAGGAGAGACAAATATTCTGACCATTGAGGCCACATTACTGCTCTCCCTTCTTCAAATAGAAACAGGTCAGTTTCGTCTGGGGAGGTTGACATGTGAGAGGTGTGCCGATGTCATAGAAGACACATTTGGCAACGAGCACCCTCTTGCATTAGAGGCGGAACACATATTGATTTCTGCATCACACCATGAAGGCCTGTTGCTGACTGCATTGGATGACTCCACTTCCTTGTGTCGCCGTGCTCAATCTAGCGCTAACCTGGGCGGCAAGCACCCGTCTACTTTGAGATACATGAGCCAGCTTGGTGAGATTCATATTGAATGTGGACAATACTCTAGAGCTGAAGCTATCTTGACTGAGGTTCAAAAACTTGCAGCAACCCTCTGGAAAACACCACGCACTGAAACCTCCATGGCCCAGTCTCAGCTCGCCCTGACTCAACATTACGCTGGGAAGTTGGATATAGCCAAACGAACAATACTTGCAGCTCTTTCTGATCAGTGCTCCATATACCTTCCAAGAAACGAATACAGTCCATGGCTCAAAAGTGCCAATGTGAGCATTGGAAACGTGTTCGTTATTATGGGAGCTCTGGGACACGATGATTCAAAATCAGTTACTCATCCAGATATTCTACGTTCTCTTTTGATCTATGCCAGAATCATATCAAGCCCTATTCACCCAAACCCTCATGCAACTCTTCGCATTTTACAACTGGTGCGGGAGGCGGGAAATGCTCAACTCGGAGGATCTCATCCACTGTCACTTATGGCTTCTTTGATGATGGGTGAAATCTTTACGACAATTGCAGCAAGAGCTCCGGACGACACAAAACTTGCAGGTCTCTATGACAAGGCTATCTCGTCTTTTGATTGCGTTATGGAGATGAAGGATGTACCAGTTCCATCTGTCGAAAACTCTATCAAATGGTCAGGCTCACAAGATCTTGAAGGTTCTCGAAGCAGTTTCTATATCACAGACTCCCGTTCAGTCACAGCGTCCGGGGGCGGAAGCCAATATTATCAGGTTAACAGACACGCAAGGGTACGCTGCCTTATGGCAGAAAACCCTATTGTATTAAGTGCAAGGCAAGAGAGGATATTGGCACGTCTACTTTCTTCAGCAATCGGGGCCGAAATTGGAAATGTTGTTGACTACAGAGACGAACTAAGGGATATTTGGACAACTCAAAGAATTCGACCAGGTCAAGCTCATCGTCAAACAGTCAAGACTCTGACTACTCTATTGAGTCTTGAGATGTCTTTCCCGGAGCCTTCAGAAGAAGTGTCTACGTTTTTCAACGAGTTAGTTCTGCCACTTCGTGAAAATGATGTTGAGCAGGAAAGGTTTTTGGAATGCTTACTCTTACGAGAGAGGGTCGCGGACATTTTGAAAAGTAGGCCTGATCTTCTGAGAGACGAATATCTAGGCTTGCTGGGCGATATAAAGAACCAACTAGAGAAAGTTGAACAGATTGGAGATCCGTCAGTACGAGTGGCTGTGGAGGAAGTTAAACTACGAATAAAGGACATGCTGGGGGAATTGTAATTCTTAGATAATATTGGTTTCAAGCGTACTTTTGTACTTGTAGCCTTGATGCATCTTCAATGCTATTTTACTCGTCATATTACGACTGAGCTGTAAGTGAAAGACTCTTAGGCGCAATGTTCATATTGAAAGACACATTCTAATGAGTAGGAGAAAGAATGGCATGCTAAGTCCTTGGATATAAAATACGTAGTCTCAGAACTATAGTCTAAGGAGCATAAAATGACCCAATAATTACGTCTCTTCTCCTTCCAGGGGTTAATGGTTAACATTCCTGATACCCTGCGGACACTAAATAATTCACTGAAAGATCAAGGCCGTTACTAAAACACCTGAGTCATGATGTGTCACATCAGGCTCAGCTCCGTGAAGGTCCAATGACCGACCGAGGCTTAAATGTTGACGACCATGCAGGAAACGATTTTCTGGCTGGCTGTGATTCGTGTGACTTTGAAATCCCTAATATGATAATGTGCTGGCCTGACTTTGTGCTTACCTTGTGTTACCCAACATTATATGGAAATAGCATTTTCAACGCCCAGAGCCTCAGCGCGTCGTCAGACCATTTTCTGGGCAATGTGCCGGGCGTGAAAATGCACCTCGTAATGGAAGCTTTGTGTTACCATATGACCTCCTTACAGCCCAGCCTACCGCTGAAAGGGTACATGGCCTCACACAATCGCACTGTATGTCAGCGGCCACAGCGTAGACTCATCTCTTCTGAGAGCCTGATTTTGTTTTTCCCTCAATTTCGCGCTAGCAAATCTCAGTAATGAGCTGGCATCTTCTGCTATAACTTGGACATTACATGTACCAGTTCCATCAAAGAGTTGAGATTGCCGCTACTGAGAGTTTCAGTATCGTTTTATTACAGTATGACTATGTCCACAAGCCATCAACTTGCCGCTCAGTGGGTCAATCCATCAGATGTGTCTACCATCCTCTTTGTGCTTGGGGGTGACGTCGTTCAGAAAGCCTATTCGCAGGCGGCTGGAACAGCTTACGTTCCCGTCTGCTTCTCATTCGGATGTGTCGCATACGCCTTTGTTGCCCTAGTTGGAATCATTGGTGAAGGGCGACTACTTTCGCCACCTGATTATCCCTGCAAGGTGATGAATCTCAAATCTGGATACACCCGAGAGAACAAGAACTTTGTTCTCGGTCGCTTATTGCGGGATCTTGAGGCTACGGAATCTCGCAAAGAGATTCTTGCCTGTGAAGAGAACGGTGATGGTAACTACACTTATGCCTTGAAGATCAGTGTCTTTGAAGCCACATTTAATAAAAATGGTCGAACGGAATTTTCCTGGAACTGGGTCCATGCCGTTGGTATCACAATCACGATGGTACAATTGCTGTTGGCCTTCATCCCCTTCATTGTGCATGGCACGTGGAGCGTCCTTCTCATTACAGGGGCAGGCACCTTATTAGTTCAATGGTCAGGTCTACTCCCTCAGTGGAGAGCAGAGAAGTTACCAAACAGACAGAGATCAGAGGAAGTATACGCAATGACATCAGGAAATGGGTCTCGGGATGTGGTGGTCATCATTGGTTGCGGCAACTGTCTCGACATAGAGTCCCTCGCAACTTCACAATCACCACGCAATGGGAGACCGTGGGAGAAGTTTCTCTCGCTATCCAAACCACAAGATGGAGATGATCGTGGGATGTCAATCATCCGCCGAAATACAATGTTGCGCAAAGCAAAACGGTCAGATGTATGGATGTTTCGTGGAGTGCCAATCGGCTTCATCATCACCAACATATCCTGCGTATGCCTCTCGATTCTCTGGCTTCTCCTACTCATCAATGTCTCAGCTCGAAGCGAGTTCCCTGAGTCATGGTGTCTTCTAGGCGTTGGCGCCTTGGGAATGTTTCAGAACGCCTGGCTTGCAGCAAGAGAGTTGACACCAGAAATGAGAAACATCCCATTGAAATGTGTGGACCAAATAAAAGGTCGAAAAGCAATGGACACTATCATGGACTTTCATGCTAGCTATAAATTGGGCGTTCCTCTTAGGGACGAATTCTTCCCAGGAAAGCTCAGGTCGGAGGAGGAGGAGTGGTGGAACGGCGATGTAAGAAAGTACAACTACAGACGCCTATCCGATCGTACCAGGAGCAGACCTCGCCCAATGTCACGCGGTTTCGAACATGATTTAGAATCGCCGCGAGTGGAAATGCCAATGCCTCTTGAGAGGTTAACAGAAGAGCCAGAGCCTAGCAGGATCTGTCAAGGTGAAAAGAGTGTGGGCTTTGCTGGAGATGATGTTGGTGAATCTAGCACAAGGCCTAGGCCTCTGGCCAAAGCAGCCACTTTCGAAATGAGAGCTACTAGTAAAGCTGCACCCGTCTGGTCAGCTTGAGATTTTCACCGGGAGAGTAAGAGTCGGAAGGGAAACACCTCAAATTTCAAGTCTCCGGTTAGAGATTGTGATAGGGTATTAACCTATCCTCTGCTTTCTCCTCACCCAGACTTCACTGTCCTTCTTTTTTTCGGCGTCTGCGTCCTCTTGAGTAGAGCCCTGTTCTTTGGCGTCTCGGATCTGAATCTCCCAAGTCTTCAGTTTGTAACTCCCTCGATCAGACATGCCGGTAAAGAGATCAAAGGACCAGTCGTGCTTAGGACATGACACACCGACGCTGAGAGTAACACCAAAGTCCTCAATGTCGAAAGGCGTGCCTCTCGAGAGGGGAAACTGACTATGCGGGCAAGACTAAATCATTGTATTAGCAACGTCTGCCCCTGAGAATGGTGTGCTTACATGGTCAACTGCGTGGAATTTTCCTTTGTATTGAAAGACGAGGACTTGGTCTTCGAGCGGTTGTCCGAGTGCATCATCTCCGACTTCAACCTCTTTAGACAACGAAACATCCTCCTTTGGGATGTAAAAGGCCTTGCATCCTGGTATTGATTTTGTGTTGCACAGGCGGTGTTTTGCTAGGTTGCCTGCATTGTCATCCACATCCGGAAACTCTGAAGAACGTCCCACAAAGGTCCATTGAGCGCCTTGACGGGAGAAGGGATTGAAAAAATTCATCTTGATAAAGATACTTGGTTGTCGGATGGTTTTGCTATGTGGAAAGAAGTCAAAAATTGCTCCCATACTGGTGCTAAACTGGTTTGATTAGATCATGTGATACATCACGTGGGCTCCTCGACCACTGATAACACACACAGTAGAATTAGGAGTGGTCATGTCAGTACAGAGCTTATATGGTTTTCTATTTATGTTTCTTTTGTTGCTTTCATTCTAAATCAATGTCAATATAAACGAAAGACTCCATCACCAGTAGTCCCCGATGCCGTCCTACAATCTCCCCCTGTCTCCGGTCGTTTACTTCTTAATCTTAATCTTGAGACCATTAGTCTGTGTCCCGAAAGATTTTACAATGTTCTCTCCCGCGATGCCAGCCTTGGCGTTGCAATGAGTCCATCGATCACCGTCCATGTTGGGAGTAAATCTGCCAGCAATATTGCCTGAAACTTCGAGAGAATGACCGTTGTGCTGGTTGCCGCTTCCTATCTTGAGCAAATCTTTGTATTCGCTTTTAACAAAGTTTTTTTCTTCAATTGGGTTAGAAATGTCTTTGTTGATGTCCCATTCATGTCCGTTGTTCTGATCAAAACCTTGGTCTGCCACACAACCTTCCCACTTGAGGCCATGGCTGACCTTTGTACCAAAGCTGGTTGAGATGCTTGATTCTGTAGGTACAACGGCGATAGTGGCGGAACTGCTTCGGCGAGAGTCTGTCTGGTATTGGTAGGCCACTGCCACTTGTGACGTTGCTGGGGATCGAGGAAAGCCAACAGAGACAATTTCTTTGTGCAGGGAAGATGGATTCTCCAAGGTTGCACCGCGAAGAAGCTCGAGAATGCTTTCGCGCTGGGGTCTGGCCCTTGTTTTTTCGGTGACCTTGTTGTAAGACATTCTTTGGATATCAGTTTGGATCTGATATAATGCTTTGGACTGTACTTGATGGATCGTCAGGGAGAGGGTACTCTTTTGTCGTTCAAGTGTAACAAAGATATCGAGAAGGTCTTGCTCTCGATACAAAAATCCCCAAGCTCGGAGTAATTTCTTTTTCCTCAAAAGGGAGTTGATGCAGTTGTTGTTGATCGTTGATAGAAGAGCTCTTGTCTGAGTCTCTATCTCAGGAGTCTGCAGAAGAGGGTTTTCAGAGATGCTGATAGAGAGACTTTGAAGTTCTTGTAGTTGGTTATAATAGTTTTTGAGTACAGTTGCGCACCCTCTTATCTTTCTCAAGATGTCGATCAAAGAACAGCATGCTGCACCAAGTTGAGCAGCCGAGGCGGCGACGCCGATGATTTCGGCCATGGTAAATTCAGTTTGAAAGGGAGGCCCTATCGTTGCGAGAATTCTAGGTTAAAAAGTAGCGGTCAAAAGAAGCCAAGAATAGTGAAAATCTTTCTTGATCACACTTTCATTCACAAAGGCGGTGATAGCGTTGAAAATGGTAGCTTAATCGACGTGGCATGCGCAATGCCTCAAAGGAGGTCTGAATGACCCTTCCACACTAGAGACCACACTTGAGGTTAGGTATCAATCAGTGGAAATATTGGGGAATAACCGGGCATCAAGGACAGCAGAGCCAAGTGTGTCAGACGGACAAAACCGAGGCACCTAAAGAGGTAAAGCGAGTGACATGGCATAAGGCTGAGGACTTGAAACCCCATACCTTGACAAGACTGCAGAATGTTTGAGAATCTGTTGGGTTTCAAAAGTAGGAATCGTCGGGGTTCACAGCTTGCGACCTTGGTCTGGCTCTGGACATGATATCAGATCATAGCCTCTGTGGCAAAAGCCAACTGTGCCACTTTATCGAGTCTTCAGATTGCGAGGTGGTTTAGAATAAGTCTTTGAGGATCTGTTGGGCTCTAGCACTCTGTAAACTTGGTTTCGAGGCTCGGCTGCGGAGAGGGAGGTCTTGACTGTCAGGGGCGGACACCATCTTTTGTCAATGACCTTTGTACTCTGCAGTATCTGAGTTCGACTCTCAATGTAGTTCACAGGCTGTCCTTGATAATTTACAGGAACATACTAAAAAAATAGAGTTGCAGTTAAAAACAAGCTGGGATAGTTGTGTTTTGAGTCTTTTAGAAGCTCGAGCGTGTCTTGATGTTTGGCATCTGACTGTATTGGTATTTGAATCATATTACTACTTTGTTCAAGACCGCAGATACCTAATTGGAATTATGGCTCGCCATCACCTCATGCAGGGTTTACATGGCTCCATAGTCAAAATGTGACATGGGCCTCAGACATAAACACCGTCACATAGTTAATAAGAGAATCAACACCGCTCTACGAATACTACAACAATCTTATATGGAGTATTTATATCATTCTAGGTTTTTAGATTCAAGTCACACAATATATCCAGCTTGAAGCGTTCTTCAGAATACCAAAAGTCATCCTGTGACCTGTCACTTGTTCGTGTGACACACCCGCATCACGCAGTTAAGTCCGTAAAATCCCTCATTATTCTGAGACAGTTATCCACCTATTTCTTCAATCATGCTCTATGGTTTTCGGAGAATAGCCAATCAAGAAACCAAAATATATGTGCCTCAACGATGCAGTCCAACGAATACCATCATTAGGTGCTTCGGCAAGGATCAGTGCTGGTATCAGAGCCTGCATGATTCCTGTAAACAGATCAGAGCCAGAGAATCCGGTTCTTACCCTCACAGTACCGTCACAATACCCAGGTCAACGATCTCACGCTTCCAGTCCAGCAACTGGTGAGGTTCCAGCTGCCCCAGGGCACAGAACAGTAATGACTCCAAGTGTACATTGAGAATCAGTGTGAATGTTGGCGCAAAGTTGATTGAATAGTAGTTGTTTTGGAGGCGGTTACCGTTGTGCTGATCCCCATTGCCAACAGAGGTGGCTCCAGAACTAACGTATGCTTCACCCCTGTTCATGGCAGACGCTGTGTTTTCGGTCGGTATGTTGGCATCTCTGGCCTCATTGCACTTGAGACACAACGACATTGCTGGGGATCAGCGAACGGTAAGCACTCAAAGTTTGACTGCCGAGTGAGATCTATCACCTCGAGTGATGTAAATACTACGTAGGTCTTGAGGCTCAACGGAGGTAGCCAGGCTCTGGCTTTGATCTGACCTGTTACTAACAGTCAGAAGCAGCCAAGACGTTGTTGTCACTCGGCTCCTTGACACCCCTATCGGTGAGTTTGACCCAGAGCTTCACACACTCTCAGGGTAGAACGAAAACCCAACCAGCAGGCCTGAACATTCTTCTAGAAGTGAGTTCTATCATTTTCTTACCCCCTACCCTGACTGAGTTGTACAATACGTGCCAGCATGCAAAACCAACTGAGCAGGATTCCCAAAGAGGAAGTGGTTGCGATAATGCATGGCCGTAAGGCAGTTTACGCTCTTCTTGATACACATAACTCGTCAACTCGTAGCCCAACTGATCTGGGGTAGATGTCACTTCCCGTTTTCTGGTCCTTCTGGTTGTTTCACGAGACGTGCATTGAGTGTCTGCTTTTCCCGAAATCATACATGGTCTGTGGGGTTGTTGCACCTTGCTCTGACTCTACAGTTTTCTTGACTCTATAGGCACTATTACACTCATTTCACCTTTGTCGTTTCCCAAAACGCTTAGTCCAATTCCCATTAATCCTTCTTGCTCTCGCCAAACACACTCATTGGATCTCATACTACCACAAATCCACTCAAACATCAGACAGCAAATGACATATCATATCCCTCGTATGCTTGACAACCGAAACACAGTGCGGCTCTTTCTCGTGCATCTGATGACTCATACGAGTCCCGATCCCTGGGGGAACATGAGTATGTCCTGAATGCCATGCATTTTGTCTATCCTCCATCAACTGCAACATCTCTACAAACGACGCCGTGGAGTGCTTCGTCCCAAACAACTCTGCTTTGATAGCTTTGTTTGCGATATTCTGCCAGTCTTCTGGATCCAAACTCAGATGAAACCCCATCGTGTCAGGTTGACCTTCAGATATGAGTAGACTCTTTGCTTCGTTGGCTTCTTGAGCTCGTGTCGTCTCGTCTTCGACGAATTTCACAATCTTTTTGTACCCCTCCGCAAGGGATACGATCAGGGTATTAAGAAGTTGAGCATTCTGCATCGCCCAGAGAAACTTTGTGGGACATATTTGACACTGAATAATCCCTCCTGCTGTGGTTGTCAAGTGCCGCAAGGCTGATAATCGAGATGTAAAAGGCAAGTCGTCTGCTTTCCGGACTTCTTCTAATGAGAGATATAGATTCGCAAGACACGCACAGCCTTGAGGGTCTGTCTCGGACAACAGCTTCGGGTCAACGTTTGTATCTGTTCTAATATGGGTCAGCAAGCCATCAAGGTGTTCTGAGATCCAACTCACCCAAGAGACATCTCCAGTGAGGTCTCATCCGACATGTGCTGACAATTATCAAAGCTGGATCTCCTCCCAACTTCGCTCCCCGTCTCGCTTGTGATACTCATAGCCAAAGTTGACGGTGACGTCCTACTCTCGCTGCTTGGGACGTCACTTTCGATGAGTTTTCTCTTTTTTGGTCGCCCCATAGGCAACTTGGCCGAGTATATGCAATTTTCTGATATACTCGAGCATCTCCCACAATAAGGATATCCACCATCACATTTGAGCTTCTTTTGTCCTAGATTGATCAGCATGGGTCGGATATGAACGGGAATGGCGGCATACTGCACTGGTCACAGGACGATCTCCTATTGCTGGGGTCTTGCATCTCGGGCGACATGATGTTTTCGACTCAAAGAACAATCACTAGGAAGCTGTATAGGTCGTTCGTATGTTTCGTATTATGTTGTAGGATCTTGTAGGATCATCTTGTAAGCCATCTAAAAGAGTGGGCCCAATTTAGTGCGAAGCCGTACCCCTAGACCGGAGCTCGGGTCTTGCATATTCCGATCGCGACAATCTCAGAAAAAAATTATTTTCTTGTCGACTACTGATAAAGTAGAGCCCCCACTATCATATCAACAACTTTTGCATCCCAACATCAACTTATTTGCGACAATGGCGCCCTCAAAGGAAGTCGTCGCTACTGGCTCTACTGCTGTCGCCTCAATTGACCCTGATCAGGTATGTTTTTCGTCAATCCACATCTGCAACAGCTCTAACAGTCTCTAGACCCTCAAGGCGTCCAAGGCTCTTCTTGCACACATCAAGAAGGCTTCCAAGCAAAAGGCCGACGAGTCTGACAAGCGCAACCTCCTCGACGATGAAGAATCCGAAAACATTCCCATCTGGCTCAACTTGACCACCAAGCGCCACATCGTCGACAAGGCCCGCCTGCAACCCGGCAAGATCGCCCTTCCTCACTCGCTCAACACCGACGAGACAACCACCATCTGCCTCATCACCGCCGAGCCTCAGCGCGCGTACAAGAACATTGTCGCTTCGGAGGAATTCCCTGAGGAGCTTCGCAAGCGCATCACCCGTGTCGTCGACTTTGGCAAGCTCAAGGCCAAGTACAGCCAGTACGAGGCTCAACGAAAGCTCTTCAACGAGGCCGACATCTTCCTTGGTGACGACCGAATCATCAACCGGTTACCCAAGGTTCTAGGCAAGACCTTTTACAAGTCAACACAGAAGCGACCGGTCCCTGTCAACCTGCAAGCCAAGGCTCCCAAGGTCGACGGAAAGCGACAGAAGCGTGTCAAGACTGAGGATACCGTCAACGCTGGTACACCTGCTGAGATTGCCAAGGAGGTTCAAAAGGCTGTCAACTCTGCTTTCGTTAGCCTTACCCCATCAACAAACACTTCCATCAAGATTGGATACTCTGGCTTCACCGCTCAACAAATCGCCGACAATGTCGACGCCGTTGTTACTGGTATGATGGAGAAGTGGATTCCTCAGAAGTGGCGCAACTTGAAGAGCATCTACATCAAGGGCCCCGAGACTACTGCTCTCCCTATCTGGTTGACTGATGAGCTCTGGCTTGATGAGAAGGATGTCATTGCTGAGGAGGAGGCCA
Organism: Fusarium sambucinum; assembly: GCF_050947815.1. NCBI lineage: Eukaryota > Fungi > Ascomycota > Sordariomycetes > Hypocreales > Nectriaceae > Fusarium > Fusarium sambucinum. Next base: position 1,088,106 of record NC_139292.1, read on the forward strand.
AGGCCAAGAGCGAAAAGGCCAACATTGGCAAGAAGCGCAAGTCGCTCGAGAACGATGAAGAGGCTGCTCCAAAGAAGGCTAAGAAGCAGAAGGATGTTCCTGAAGCCGACGACGACAAGCTTGATAAGCAAATCTCGGACCGCAAGACCCGTTTGAGAAAGCAAAAGGCTTCTGCCAAGAAGGCTATTGACAACTAAAATGTATTTGCATTGGTGTTGGGGCGTTGAAATGGTAACCCAGTAGAACGAACTTTATACTTGCATTCGTAACAATATTAACTGTTGAGTAATACTACTGCCTGTCCATCCATCGATGCGTTCATAATAATATTGACTTTAATCCTTGTCCTCCTCCATTAATACCAGCCCATTATTCTTCAATAGGTGCATTCACATACTTCATCCCGGTCAACTCTCTTACAATGACATATGACGCCTCTGGGATATTCTTCAGGCTCTCGCGCAACCAAAGAAGTCTTCTTTGAGCCGATATTCTTGTCTAGTTCGTCGCATTCACATCGTATTTGACCGTCCTCCACATTCGAACAGTGACAGCTAGCGTTTACGGATTTTTCAACCTCAATCATGAACTTTGGGATGCGATCGGGGTCCTTGAAGAGAGTCTTCAAAAAGTTCAACACGTTATAATTTCGGGTATCGTCCGAGTCCGATTGTGAGTTGGTGGTCGGCGGTTCATTGTCACAGGGTTGCAAAGACGATTCCTGATCACCGTCGACATTTGATACAGGGCTCACAACACAGGTGGTAATCGTAGTTGTAGGGGGATCCAAATCGCGTTCTTCTTTGATCTGTCAAGGTTAGTGATCATGTTGTCTAATGGCTAAATCATAGCCTGCACAAGACTTACATGAACCTCGGCGGCTGTTGTCTCACGCATAGCAACACCATCGGAGTCGATCTACAACTCCTCCACCGTCCAGTCTTTCTCCTCAAACTCGATATCAGGCGACGAGAAGCTTCGCTTCCAAGGACCAAAGTAGTCGGTGATGGTTTGGTTGAGCAAGTCCTCCATACCTTGGAGATGATCGCCAGGAGCGCTTCGGAAGTGAAGGCCACCATTGCGATCCAAACCTCGAAGACCGAGCCAGTCCTCTTGGTAGAGCTTGCGAGCTCGGAGGGGAATGCTCTCTGTGCCATTAACTTCCTCAAACCATGCCGATTCCTTGGGAACAACAAGGTTATCATCCTCAAACATCCACATGACAAAGTTGGTCAAGCTGCCGAGGTTTGCCTTGTACTTGGTATTCTTGAGCTCACGCTCGTTGTTGATGTCGGCAAGAAAGTTGGAGTTTTCGAGGTAGTTGTTGTAATCCTGTTCGGTACTGGGATCGCGGTAGTATTGGGCTGGAACGAGACGTGATTGAACAAAGCTGCTCCAGACATTAAATCGAAGAAGAGCCATGGCACCCTTGCAAAGCCAATCGTTCTGACCACAAGCCTTGAACTTGACGATACCATTGTGCTGGCTGCCAAAGGTAACAAGACTGCGGACTTGGGGCCAATTGCATCGTTCAATATAACCACGCAGGAACTGACCACCCTGAGAAATACCGATGGCATCAATAGCGGGTGCTGTGGAGAGGATTGGGTGCTTGGAAAGTTCTTCACAAACTCTGCTGATCTGATCTGTGACGTTACCAGTAAAGGTAGCAGAGCGATCTTGGTTGGGGTCTTCATCAAGGGAAATGATGTGAACAAAGGTACCAGGATTGATGGCTTCAGCGAGTTCTTCGATACTCTTCATGCCGTCGCTGTTGAACTGGTCACCTAGACCGTGCCAAACGACAATGGGGAGGGGAGTATCAGTAAGGTCATCATTGGGGTGTGCGGGTGCCGCGTGGCCATGACCAGCGAGAGCTCCTATGGCAAAGCCAAAACGGAGCAGAGAAGGGTAAAGCATGATAACGAAAGTGCTGTGACGATAAAGATGGGTGTGTTGGAGATGCTGAGAGATGAGATGAAGTGATGATGTTGATGAGAAGAGAATTGCCTGGGGTTGAAGACGTCAGGTCGTCACCTACATGGTTCCAAGCTAGGACCTCCACTTTCCGTGGGCGCGGGACAGGGTAGCTTGGCAGGAAAGAGCTGAGTGACGATTGCGGCAGGAGGACACTGTCCGTCGCAGGCAGTTCAATAGATCTTTCCATTGTACGAGAATCTTCTAATGCAATCACTCTTTCTCATGGAGAAGCAACTTCCCCATCTCTCCAAATGCAGGTCCCGGCTTCCCGACGCGACTTTAACATAAGTGGGCATAAGCGCCATGGTTAGTGAGCTGCAAGGGAACCCTGCCGATCATGGTGGGTAGCAGAAAAGTTGGTCTCGTAAGTCGGGGCACTTGGTTGTTTGATGGTTGGCGTCAAAAGTTTGATGATGTCTTTAAGTCTTTAGGGTAGAGATGTAAGTAATCTGAAGTATGACCTGAGTAGCATAACTGGCCTACTGATTTCATCTCTGGGCAATGTGTCGCCTAGAGCGAGCAGGAGAATGTCCCAATGAAGGAGATTTCCTTTAGCAACTACAGGGTATTGATAGTCGGTTTGGAGAGGATGTTTTGCAAATATTTGACTATGAGAGAGCGTTGATGCGATCAGCCAAGGATTGTAGATCAGGCCGTGTCCTAGAGCAGATTTTGGTACTCAAGGCCATGCTATGAAGAAAGTGAGACAGATAGTGAATAGGTTTGTAATAATAGTGAATTGAACAGACTCGAGCAGAGAACAATAACGCTACGGCGGCAGCAACAACATGTAAGACGTATACAGTCGGGGGACGTACAATTAGCAAACTTCGCTTGTGTACCGTTTGTCAGCTCTCACCCTTAAGCGCGTTTTACGAGCCTAGTCTCTATGAGTTTGTCGATTGCTTCACAAGAATCATCATCAAGAGTGAGACGATATCCAGACGATAACGTGGCTAGTGTCATGCTGCGCCACAACAAGCTTCCGCCCCATCGCAACTTTGTATCATGACAAGTGATTTCATTTCCACGCGACAACACATGAACCTAGCTTCATGAAGTAACATCTCTTCCTCGCCAATCGCATTTGCTCCAGCATATACTAGCAAACCCACGCGCGACAAACCGTTGAACCTGGCGCCCTCAAAGACATCTTGTTACTTGCGACCGTACACAACGCAGACGATCCCAACGATCCACGACGAGACCTTGCAGAAAGCAAACCTGGGACACCAAGATGGCGTCCAACCGCGATGCATCCGCGGTAATAAACGGCGACGGTATACCAAAAATCGGACCTCATCCAGGCTTCATCTCTAGTTCGAATCAATACACATCAGAGCTAAAGCTACGTCGCATGCTCAAAGACAACGGCTGCGATCCCGCTAGACAAGATAACTACAGTCTTAAAGGCGTACAGTTGATTGATAACGTCAGACAATACCTACAACTGTATGTGGACAACTTTGTGTCAAGTACACGACTGACTCGACAGACCTGTTCGCACTTTTGATACGGCGTGCACATACTTTCACAAGTTTCGACTCAACTTTCGAGATGCAGAATACGACTATCAAGACGCAGCGCTGGCTTCGTTGTTTGTCGCTTGCAAGGTAGAGGATACAATTAAAAAGTCAAAGGACATTCTAGCTGCAGCGCATGCGGTCAAGAACCCCGACAAACCCGCTGCACCGGATGACAAGGTATGTCAATTGTCACGATACTCAATGGTTACTAACTTTTCAGATCTTCGAACAAGGCAAAATCATCATCTGCCTCGAACGCCTCATCCTCGAAACGATCGGCTTCGATTTCCGAACGCGCTACCCGCAAAAACTCCTCGTCAAAGTCGTCCGTGACATTCTCGGCAAAGAAGGCAAACCATTCTACGACACAGCATACCTAATGTGCATCGACATCTACAAAACTTTTGTTCCTATCAAGCGCACAACGTTTTCCATGGTCATGGCTGTTGTTGAGCTCACAGCTCTCATGACGGAGCAACATGTCGAAAAGGTTCGAGAATACACAAAGACGAAACCGCAGTACAGTCGTGGTGCCGTTATGGAGACGATGCTGGATATTTTGGATCTCTATGTCCAACATTCTAAATCTACAAAGATTGGGGCGCAGATTGATCAGAACAGGATTATCGATATCAAGATTCGGCTTAATAACGATCTTGACAAGGCTTTCGAACCGAGGTATCTGAACTTTTGCAACCGTTGCGATGCTGAGGATCCGCAGCCTTCGACGCCTGCATCTGCTACGACACCCGTGACGGCAGCATCTTGGCCGGGTGATGCTTCGGGTCGACGTACGGCGCGTGGACAAGAGGGAACGATGCGATTTGTGTTTGATCCCGAGGCTGCAAAGAGGGAGCAAGAGATGACGAGTGAATTCTTTAAGGATGAATATGAAGAGTACGAAGTCGAGGTTGAAGAGCCGATAGCGCCGCTCCCTGAAGAGGGCCCACCTCCTGGACGGGGAGGATACCGTGGACACAGAGATCGTGGAGATAGACGAGGAGGTCCTTATGGAGGATATCGAGGGGATAGACACTACAGAGGAGGAAGGGGTAGACGCCACTAAGGTCATCAGACCACCAAGATACCCAGTATTGAGATTACAATTCTATGTGCGCATTCGCTCATGGATATCTACTCTACTTCTTCTCATCTTTGACCTCTCCGTGATCTCCAACATGTAAATCCTCTCCTGTAGGCCCACTAGACCGTACACCTTCAAGCTCTTCGTCATTCTGCTTGGTCTCACCAGGGTCTTCCGCCATGCTACTAGCTTTGCTTACATCCGCACTGGCAGGACTTTGCACTCGAAGACCCAAGTCCTTTTGAATATCTGGATCTTCCGTATTCGCACCCTTCCAATCTGCTGGTCGAACTTGAGGTACTGGTTGCCCCTCTGCTGGCTCGACCACCTCCTCAGGCAAGGCATCGGTACCAGCTACACGCCAGACCACGGCGATACGATCAAACGCTCGAGAGCCCTTCCTACTAGATCCTTTGATTCCATCCATAGCATCCCACTCAATGCTAAACACCCCACTGTCAAGTGCCTTGCCATCCCTTTCAGGTCCCTCGCCCTCGAAGAAAGTGTTGAACCAGACGTGCGCGACAGCCGTAACCATAGTGAGACCCATACTCTTGGGAGTCTTGTTGCGACGCTCGACCGAAATATTGACGTCGCTGTTAGGAATGCGAACCGGTTCCTTTGGCCTCAAAATGACAGCCATACCACCAGGCTCTTCCTCGGAATTATCGGTGACATCCGTCTTTGAAGACGTAGCAGATTCGTTTTTGGGCTTTGTGCCTTTGTTCGACACCTTGTGCAAAATCTCTGTACCCTTTCTCTTGAGAGCGTGTTTCTTACCCTTGTCTTCAACAGCCGGGTCGTCTCCGGGGTTCGTCGCATCGGAAAAGTGTGCTTCTTCTGGCGCTTTTTGGTTTGCCTTTGCAGCGGGATATCCTGCCATTTCCCAAATCATGTCGCTAATACCGCTTTCCTCTGGTGCTTTGGGGTCGACAACCACGCGCTCCTCTTTTTTGAATGTATGAAAGACGTCAATCTTTTTGCCTTCATCCGTGAATCCTTCAATGTCTACTTTGACACCATGTCGCAAGCCCCAAACGTGAATCTCGGCAATTTCGATAGGTCGATCGGTGTATTTCTTGCCGCCTCGAGTCCATCTCTCAACATAGCTGATCCAACGAAGCTGCGAAGGAATAGATACACCAGCACCAAACTTTGGGCGCATACGTCGCTCGGTGAATCGTGCAAGCGCATCTTCAGGCTTCCAACCCTCTTCTGCGATGAGATAACTGCAGCTCACTGTACCACTGCGTCCCTTTCCGGCTTTGCAGTGTACCACAACCACTCTCTTCTTTCGCTTTTCATCCTTTTGTTCTTGAGTGAGAGTGCCCTTGTTTGCAGACATGGGTCTTCCATCGTTTGCGACTCTTCCGCCATCTAATTCGCCGCCGTGTAGCCAGTTGCGCATGCTAGCCATGATCATTGGGACGAGTCGGAATGGCGGAGGATGGTGATCAGGCCATGGGTAATGCCTCACGCGACCGTATACAGATTCATCGGGGTAACCTGTTCCTTCTGCGCGAAACTCCCAGATCGCCCAATCTTCACCATGTTTGCTATCGAGGAATTTGACGACTTGATCGAGCGGGTTTCGGTATGCGAGTTGAGGGTATGTTTCTGAAGGACCAGATCTACGCAGGTTAGCAGTTTCGTCAATAACGGAGCAACCAACATATGAACAATATCCTCTTACGTTGCGATAATGTGATCTGTAACATAGCAAAGATCCAAGCCAGCTTCAGGATGGCGAGCACGTGGCCCCGCGACAATCTGTCGCAAGATAGACGCCATGACGAGCTTGACTCTTGGAGCGGTAAAAACTATTCAAAAGTGGTTAGAATGACCACTTGTAGTTCCGCTAGATTTGAAAGAGGAGTTGAAGCAGATGCTAAAGTGTAGATGAATAGAACCGGTTGAGCTCAGGCTGAGATGCACGTAACTTGACAGGCGACGTCATCCCTGTGCCCCACTACTTGATCGCAACGGATCATCACCAAAATCAGGACGTCAGGACAAATCAGCAGAGACAAAGACAATGACAGGTAATGATTTATTGGAAATTGCGCATTTCGGAATTATCTGCACAGCCTTGCGTAGCCCATCTCAATGCTCCATCTGGTCCACTCTGCGATGCCAAGGATGTAAGGGCGGCTAAGCAGAAAAGTTACAATCTTGGGACAATTTCATGACTTTGAACACATCACTAAAGCAAACTGCAAGTTGAAGCAGTTAGGATAGAATTTTATAATTTTCTCAAGCTTAACATCTAAATTATACCAATTCCATGACCAATCTTATTTATTCGCTCGCTTTATTCCCCGCTTACGAGGACTTCTTAGCGGGACCAGCTCCAACCAAAGCAGTAGCATCGTGGAATTGTCTTGCGCCATCCTTGACTGATTGCCAGACAGATCGAGCAGCAGGAGGAGTTCCCTGAGCACTGACAAAAGAGTCAACACGGGCACTCAACTGGGAGAATGAGTGCTGAACGTGAGTGCTCTGGGCGTAACGAGCTCGGAGGAAAGCGGTGTAAAGGACAATAAGAATCCATGATCGACGCTGGAAGAGAACGGCAGACAGGAAGATGCGGCCCCAAAGAGCAATCTCAAGAGAAGCAACAATGGCCATTGACGCATCGTAGTACTCCTTAACAAAAGCGCCAATCTGGTTAGCAAGAGGGTGGTCGACGCTGGTTCGACGGCTGGGAGTAGCACCATCAGCCTCGGGAGCAGGCTTGGGGGCCAGAACAGCGGGGATCAAGTTGGCGCGAGTGTAGGTGGCAACGTGGAAGACCGAGTAAATGGTATAAGGGATCAAGGCGAGAGGATATTGGGGGCAGAAGAGCCAAACAAGAGACATGGCTGTTGATGTTAGTGTGTTATAGTTACGGCTGACGAAAGACTTACCAAGGTATTGAATGTTCTCATCGGCAAGCATAGCCAAAGGAGTGGGAGCAGCACGCTGGCCACTCTTAGCACGAGCGCGCATTGTCTTGTAGACGACGATGCCATAGGTGACGGCCGCGGCGACAAAGGCTGTGCGGTAAGAGAACTGGGCCATGCGGGTATAGTAGTTCATTCTCAACCAGGAAAAGCCATATCGAATCGTTGCGAGGATGAGGGTGAGGTGTCTATTGTCGTTAGTCACGGTTCATACAATCTGGCTGTCACAGTAGACTGCGACAGTTCATGATAGACATACCCGACAAACCAACCGACTGTAACAAATTAGCATGCGATTTCTAGACAAGCGCATTTGACCACGTACACTGAAGGGTTTGAGCAAGAGCCATAAGTCTCTCCTGGAGAGGAAGATTGGGGTTTGGCGGAGGAGCCATTTTGCTGAATGTATGTATTGAGTCGTAGAATATGCGTAAAGGTTAAGAACCTGAGTATGTCGATGAAGTGTAGGTTGATTGAAGAAAAGAAGAATGAAGAGAAGTTGACAAGAGGGCGAGTAAAGAACCAAGGCAGGGGGTTAGTGATTCAGTGACGGAGCCTGCCCCCGCTTTTAGGTTTATGGACGGTATGGCCCAAGCTCAAGCTCCAGGACAAGAGGGGTGGCCTCAGGGTAGGAAGTGATATCATAGGAGACGAAATAGTTGAGTCATTGGACATCATCTAGACTGTTGTTTATTTCTTTCACGTTCGGCTTATCTGACATCAGGCACAGTGCAGGAACGAACCATTAGACCAATTTGGAACTGAAGGAATGAACAAGTGGCTGTAAGACCGTATGTCATTTCCAACACTGTGCTAACCAGGACATGGACACAAAAAACCCTCCAAAATCAGGACAGGTTTCAGTAACTTTCAGGGCGCTTTGGCGGAACAAAAGGGAAGATGACCAGGGTTCAACGCCATTTTTGATCCAAGGGAGGGATGGATAAAGAGGAAGTTAAAGAGGCTGAGGGTCTTTGTTTGAGAAGATGGAATTCATTGTCAAGGGATTGGTGCCAGACGCACTGTTATGGTGTTCTCTGTTATTGAGTACTGTCCTCGAATGGGTGGTTACACACGACACCAACTGAAACGTGTGTACAGGTTTGTTACGAGACGGCGATGGCTTCGATGACGACAATTGGCAAGCATGTGAAAGACACGACATGGACAGCTTATGCGTCACGTGCAAGTCAATTGTCAACTCGATCACCCAATCTGGTTCGGGAAGCATCGTATTGTCATCGTCATTCAACCAAGAAAAATAGCTTCAATGAGCTGATTGATGACTGACATATGCAGCTTTCGTCATCATACAAAGCCGACTTTGCCAGGTTGAATGCCCCTGCGTAGCGCTGCGTCCGGCGATTTAGTTTGGCCAATGGGAAGATGATGTTGTGCATTGGTGCTGTAGGGTAAAACTTGGAGAATTGAGTTGAGTCGACATCCATTCTAATAATGGATGGAGATTGATGCTTCCAGTATGGCAGTATGATTGTATGATTTGGTTGAATCAATACCAGCTGAGGCTCGAAGGTCTTATGAGGTTTGTGTACGGAACGGCCAAAGTATATACATGGACAGCAAGTGCACTCTTGCGCTGAACTCTCCACAAAGACGCAGACAAGTCAACAGACCAGTAATGCCAACAGGTTCCATTAGATACCCTGTATCAAAAGAAGGAGATTCTTCAAATACCTAACCAAAGAAACATCTCATGTCCACCCACCAATGTCAGTACGGCGCGTCTATGGTGGCTGCCCAATGCCTGATCTATCCTAGTACAATCGCGGCTATCTCAAGTCCAGTGCGACTGCGACCCCGCAACCTCGATCGAGCGATTTCGGCCGCAGGAAAAAACAATCGCCGACTAATTCCTTCAGTGACAAAATCCTTCCCCACAAGCCGTCGCATCTTGCTCAAGCACTATCAACTCGTCAATTGGCTTGCGAAGCACCCGTCGCCATGTTTTCAACCACCTCAATGGTCTTCCGGGCCGGCGCTCGTCGCGTCGTTCGACGATCCATCCCCGTCCTCCCTGCCATGGGCCCCAGCCCTACCCGATACCTCGCCGGTCGAAACAACTTCGCCATTGCTAGTGTGAGCCAGCAACTTCAGCGACGTGGTTATGTTACCGAGACAAACCCCAACCCTCCTCTGGGAAAGAAGAATGCGTCAAACGAAGGCCCTTCTCGAATTGGTCTAATAGGCGCCCGAGGATACACTGGTTCAGCTTTGGTTGAGCTTCTTAACGAGCACCCCAACATGGAACTTACTCATGTTTCTTCTCGAGAACTTGCTGGCCAGGAACTTCAGGGTTACACCAAGCGCAAGGTTATCTACGAGACTTTGTCGCCTGAGGATATTGCTCAATTGGACAGCCAAGGCAAGGTTGACTGCTGGATCATGGCTCTTCCCAACGGTGTTTGCAAGCCCTATGTCGATGCTTTGGATGGAATTAAGAGCCAGAGCGTTGTTGTCGATCTCTCTGCCGACTACCGATGGGACGAAAAGTGTAGGTAAACGAGGAACATGGTTTGGAGGAGACTAACAAGTAACAGGGACATACGGTCTTCCCGAGCTTGTTAAGCGTTCCAAGATTGCGCAGGCCAACCGTATCTCCAACCCCGGATGCTACGCCACTGGTGCTCAGATCGGTCTTACTGGAGCTCTTGACCTCATCGAGGGAACACCTACCATTTTCGGTGTCTCAGGTTACTCTGGAGCCGGATCCAAGCCCAACCCCAGAAACAACGTCGAGGTCCTCAAGGATGCCATCATTCCCTACTCTCTGACTGGACACATTCACGAGCGCGAGATTTCTACACAACTGAACCACCCCGTTGCTTTCATCCCCCACGTTGCTGGGTAAGTGGGACAATCGTAACATTGGCATTGGCTAACAGACAAAAAGATGGTTCAGGGGTATCACTCTGACGATCAGCATCCCTCTTAACAAGGAGATGACTTCGCGAGATATTCGACAACTGTACCAGGACCGTTACGCCGGAGAGAAGCTTATCAAGGTTGTCGGAGAGCCCCCCCTGGTGAGTGCCATCTCTGGCCGCCACGGAGTCGAGATTGGAGGTTTTGCTGTCGACAGCACCGGAAAGCGCGTTGTGGTTGTCGTCGTTATCGACAACTTGGCAAAGGGTGCCGCCACTCAATGTCTGCGTAAGTAATGTTTCTCCGATTACTGGATCTGTCTAACCAATTATAGAAAACATGAACCTCGCTCTGGGTTACGGAGAGTACGAGGGTATTCCCGTCATGTAAGAGCAGCCATACACGGATAATTATGTATAAAGGTTGCTTCGAACACTAGAATTATTACAAGAGACTTAAATATGTATTAAGCTTTCGGTTTCCATTGCCATGGCATGCATCAGAAATATAATCTACCCCATGGAGACGATCAAGTTCAATTAAAAAAAATTGCCATGTTAGCATTCGACTCCGAGCCAACTCAATAAGTCCATCGACATAGGGATTCCCACGATGGATTGACCTGATCCTCTTCAAATGCTTTATTCTCCAATCTTGCCCGGACGCGTCGAAAGGCATTCCAAGATATCCCGTGCGAGTCGATATCGAATGCCCGACAATACTCAATCATTTTGTCGACATATTCCCGACAGCCTTTATCTTTCGAGTAACCATGGTTACGAAAGGACTGAGTAGGAGGGTGCAATGGCGGATTGTCCTCAGAATAACATTCGAACCTGACAAGATTATCAAGACATTGGGAGAGTTTCTCTGAAGCTGCATGTGGTATGTTGATAGGTGGCCTAGATCCGTCCGCAACGGCTCCGTCAGTTGCATAGGTCTGACGATAAATCCGCCCCAATGGTGGTCGACCATCATTTTGGCGGACCCAAGTCTGGTAAAGATATGGTCCTAGGACCGAGAAGTCAAAGTGGTGGGTTGAATTATGCACCACATCTGCATCAATATATAACATGACTTCCTTGTTAGAAAATTCAATGATAGAGTCTCGATCTGTAAGCACAGCCACGCCTTGTTTCCATTTTGTATATGGAGGCAGATCGCAAATTCCGGACCATTTACTGCGGTATTCTCCTCCCTGACGAATTTCCAAAGCTACTCCTCGAAAAACATGGTTTCAAGTTCCTTTTTAAACATCCTGACCATCGTGTCAGACAAGGTGTTCGATGGGGGTGACGGTGGCGTTGCATATCGTATGTTGCAACATGAATTCCATTTGGAGTTGTGCTTCTCACAGTTCTTGTGCCCCGAGAACGTGCCGCCAGGTCCTATAACATATGGGTAGTTGTAGGGATCATGAGGACAGGGCCAAACCTGACGCGATGAATGCGTCTATGCAAGCGGTCGTTGCTTTGGTCTGTTGGCGACATTGTGAGTTTAGAGTTAGTAATGCAGATAATAGGATAAGATCAAGTAAGAATGGCCGAGGCCATGTTTTATATATTAATATTAGCCATGGTTCCAGTGTTTGGGCTTTGAACTTGGGGTTTCTTTGTAAGTTTCCTGACAAAATATACACGCTGTGACTCATAAAGACCGACATGTGATTAGATCAACGAATGAAGTTGAAGATGGATCTGTGGTTTTCTCTTCTCGTTTTGTCTCGAGACATCTTTGCATCGTTATATGATCTGCACCGCTAATCGAAAAAGCGGGACTGGATCTGATACGTTTGATGTGAGGTTATACAGACGTCAGACGCCAAGTGTGGCAATCACAGATGACCCAGATTTGCATCTCTGACAGGCGGACCTGAAGCTCCGGACTATCGAACCAGGATTAAAATCCGAATATTTGCTAGATGTTGGTTCCTATAGGGCTCTGGATGAAGTTGAGATGTGCTGCTGTAGTGATGCTGGGTAATTGTTACGTCGCTTACACGTCAGGGAAGCATAGGAAGATTTGACAATGAAGGAATAAATGGTACAAATACAATACAAGTTCAAACAATTATTCACGATACTCTTTCCACCGTCGCATCGCCCGATACTTACTGCTTACAGCTTGACTGCGGTTCAATTGTGTCCATCCGCTGACAATGTCTTCACCACTACTTCGACGAGCTACGCGCTCACTCTCTACCAAATCGTTCATCAGTGGACAAATAGCCACCCTTAAGAAAACACCGCGATTAATCTCAAGGTCTATGTGTCAACGGCCAATACAAACTTCAAGCTCCGCAAGAACAAAGCCAATGAACCCAGACCCAAGAGAGAATCCAGCCGATCTCACACTACCCCGTGAAACAAATGTCGGTCGCAAACGCTTTGCCGATTTTGATCTCGCGGGAAAGACCTTTATCGTTACGGGAGGCGCTCAAGGTCTTGGTCTCGCTCTAGCTGAGAGTCTGGTTGAGGCTGGCGGAAAGGGTATGCATACACCAGTATCGGTTAACAACTGCTAATTGTCCAACAGTGTATTCCTTGGATCGTGCCGAGAAACCCGACAAGGATTGGGAGGAGGCTCAAAAGCGTGTCGTTCCAGAATGGGGTGGTTCACTACACTACTGCAAGCAAGACGTCAAAGATGTAGACGGTCTTGACAAACTCATCACTTCAATCGCAGATGAGAACAACGGAATAGACGGCGTGATTGCCGCCGCTGGAGTTCAGCACATTTCTCCCACCATTGAGTACGAGGCCGACGAGATCGCCCACATGATGTCCATCAACTACACAGGAGTATTTATGACAGCCAAGTTGACCGCAAAGCAGATGCTCAAATACAAGAAGCGCGGAAGCATCTGCATGATTGCCAGCATCTCTGGTCTTAAGGCGAACCGCGGTCTTATTTCACCAGTGTACAACTCATCCAAAGCAGCCGTGATCCAACTCGCGCGCAACCTGGCTATGGAGTGGAGTCCCGTACAAAAAGATGGAACTGGGGGGATTCGAGTGAACTGCATTAGTCCAGGTCACATCACGACGCCCATGGTGCAGAAGAACTTTGAGGAAGTGCCTGGGTTGAAGGAGGAGTGGGAGAGGGAGATTATGATGGGGAGGTTGGCTGAAACTCAAGAGTTTAAAGGTGCTGCGTTGTTTTTGTTGAGTAATGCAAGTAGTTACATGACTGGGAGTAACCTTGTGATTGATGGAGGGCATTCATCGTGGTGAGTCCTATATGATAGGAGCTGGTCACTCACTAGAGGCATAAGAGGCGAAATTAGAAGGTCACTTATCATACTGAGTCCAAATCTATTAGCCCAATTATGTTTATTTTCTCAATGCTGAAACATAAGATACCCCTGGATCCGGCTATTGCTGTCGAGGAAGTTATTAACGCTGCAATACGTTTCCGGTTCGTTTAGCGAGATTCACTACGATGACTGACACATGGGGAATTGTTTCTTCAACTCTAATTTGCCCTTGATCAATCTTTGTTGCCAGTTCATCGTCAAGGTCTACTGGGTAGCAGAAAAAATAGCCTCCCAAGTCTTGGGGTATAAAAATAAGTAGTCTAAGACCTATAGCCTAAGGGGCATAAAGTAACCTACTAATTTCGTCTCTTATATTTCCAGCGGTCAATTTTTCTGATACCCTGAGGATGGTCGATCGGAAGAGGTATCGCGGTACCTCCAGCCCATGACCCCGGAATGGCAAATTATGCTTCGGTGCCCTCGCGCCTGTTAGAGCTCTCGTTATCTTACCAGTCACGGTCGACATCCTTATTTAGCTTATCAAGCATTTCTTGATAGCTTGGGTCAATGTCGGGAAACGAATTCCAATTAGGTTCGTGCTCGTCCACAGGTCCAGTGGGATGAGAAGATTCAGGGTCGTCATCGATCTCTATTGCTCTTTTGAGTTGAAAAAGTTCATGATAGTCATCATTCGCTATTGATTCCGTGAGATAAGAAGGTTCAGGATCGTTGTAGTTCACTGTTGGTCCGGTGGGATGAGGTGGATCAGAGTCGTTATCCTCGGTGGGATGGGAATATTCAGGGTCGTTATCCTCAGTGGGATGGGAATATTCAGGGTAGCTATTATTCTCTATTAATTCCGTGAGATACGAAGGTTCAGGATCGTTATAGTTCACTGTTGGCCCGATGGGATGAGGTGGTTCAAGGTTGTCCTCTATAGATCCGGTGGGATGAGACGATTTACCAGGCTTGAGCTGATCGGGGTGCTTCCTGAGCGATTTACTATAGATAGAGAATCAGTATCCATTCAAATGAGGTCTTGGTTGTGACTTACTACTGCTCATCAATCTTGTTGGAAACGTTTGTTTCTAGCCACAGTTGCTGACTTAAAGTGGCATTCTTGTAGGCAATGCTCTTGCGCAGTTTGTTTTTTTCGCGCCGCCTCTTCTCATTAATGGCCGCCTCTGCTTCTTCCTATTTGCGGAGTTCCTCTGATAAATTTTGCTTACGGGCGCGTATTTTCTTTGCGATCGGGTGTGTTGACAGTTCATGGTCGGCTTTACGCCTCTTTATACCAGGTGAACGACCTACAGCAATTAGCAGGGACAATTAGCATAGATCTATAACTTACTTACCGTGTTCTTTACCCTCCATCTCCATGGTGTTGTTAAGAGATTCCGATATAAACTGAAGAAGAAGATGAATGGAATGTTGATGTGTAAGAGTGAAGAAGGAGATGGAGATTCTGGAGTTTGGGAAGTGTTAGTGGAAGGTGGGTCGCTATACCGGATATAGAAGGAAACCCACTCCGGTGCGTGATCCTATTGGTCAAATCTGATTGTGATTCACAACACCAAGACTGAATCTCTGTGATATTAAATCGCAACTCGTCTTAATCTCTATATGTTAAATATATCCAAACTCTTTCTTTCTTTAATTCTTTACCTCTTATTATCAATCTTTACCATCATCCTACCGTCCACCTAGTAAGTATAACCTATCTATTGCCTCCTAATCTATCTGAAGCTTACAATTATAGTCACGATGGCGATGCAGCAGGCCGCAGCAGATAGAAAGCTTCGCAAAGCTGTTGCCCGTAAGAAGTTCTCACGGAGGTCTAGCCGTTTCTCAGTCAGTAAGTCAAAGAAAAGCGCAAGGAGTAAGTTATATACACGATACCAAGTCCATATCCTAATGAACCAGTACTCAACATCAACAACGCTGTCATCCCATACGCTCGTCTCTGCGATGATATTGCTCAGAACATCTTCCACGAGAAGATAGTCTTTGAAGATGAAGCTATTGAAGCTATTCAGGCGGCTACTGAAAGTTTCATAATTCCGCTTATGCAAGGTAAGTGTATTAACACTTGCGATAATCGTTTGTGGTAATCACTTATACTAATTTCATCGTTATTATTTAGGTGCTGCCCTTATGTGCCGCCATGCAGGTCGAAATACTGTGAAGAAGGAGGATTTCGCAATGTTTCAGAAGGTCATCAACACCATGACGCCTCCGCTGAGCCAGGCTGGTGGTGCTCCCCTAAACCTCTCTGATGGTGAGAGCACTCAGGAGCAGTGTGTGGCGCAGTAAAACAGGCGCATCTATTTCTTTATACTAAACGTCTAGGAGTTGGGCGCTTATGCGACAACATTTGATGATCTGTGCTACATTATCGGGTCGAATAGCACCGTAGCATAGATGCTAAGGACAGAAACATGGTTGGCTCCAGCCTTGGCAGATTGACAATTCGGGTACGGCCTCACTAGGTACCCTCTGGAGAGATACTCTTGTAGTGATAATCAGTGGAGGCAATGGTGGAGGCAATAAGTAGTAAACGTATAAAGCGTAATAGGGAAATGGCGATCGTTCAGGTTGCATCAAGGGGCTAAGCTGAAAGGTCTCGGGTGCAAGGCTACAGTACCAGCCTCATTGCAATTGCATATAACCCACTTGAGTGTGAGATCCCATTAGCCCAAACTTTACCACGCTTATAGCACTAATAATGGTTGCAAGTGATACTAAACTGCAACTCCTCTCAATCTCAATCAATGTGCCAGCACATTATCTTACAATTTTACGAGTAGTTACTTGTGTATTCTAACTCAGTACATAGACTCAAAATTTCTAAATAATTGCCTCTCATGTTTCTGTTTAGTCCTATTCTACTCTTGATCATGGTTCACAGCATGGATCTGGGTGTGACTGAGCTTTAGACTTGATCAATTAACTACATCCTCTCTTCAACAGTCTCTAGAATATATTCTCCATGAGCAGGCAATAATTAATGGGTTCAGTTGTGAGATGAACAAAGTCCATTACAGATAGAATCACATATTAGTTTGCCTTTATCTTACCCGAACAGACCTTGTAACCAGGTTGTCCGACATTATTGACTGTTTGTATTAATTGTTTCAACAAACCACAAATAACATACAGGCCCATCACCTCACAGTATTCCGTCATTATTTTCCGACATCACGACGACTCCCAAGCGCATCCTCTGGGGCGTCCTAGACTACGAAGGTAGGCGGCGGTGGGCAGCAGAAACGTCGGCATCCCAAGTCTTGGGAATAAAAAATAAATGACTAAAGAAGTCTGATCTAGCCTACTAACTTCATCTCCTATGATGAAAGCGATCAATCTAGCTAATATCCTGAGGCTCAGCTCTGCACGTGGAGTTGAGCCGCGGTCGGAGAGAAAGCCGAACACAGACAAACCCGGTCACCGGACACAAGACCGACAGTTAATTCCGGAGTGCCTCGCGCCAAGATGGACCGACCCGAATTATCATGACGGATCCAAGGTGAGGAGTCCGATTGCGGGGCCTGAGGTCTGTTCACTTATACAATGATCCATGATAAATAGATACTCAGTCTCAATATCGATCATACAGCAATACTCATTACACGACCTGTCATCAATAAAATATCGCCATCATGAGTGACCTCGAAGCAATGGAGTCTGAATCTCCCAACATCCCTGCTCCAAGAGGTAGACACCCTTCTCGTCTCATGACAACATCTCTAACTGATACAGATGTCCAACTCCCACCCAACGTTCCATCCCTCGATCAAATCCTTTCGGCAAACGACTTTGCGCTCGCTGCTCAAAAAGCTCTTACGCCAAAAGCATGGGCGTTTTACTCTTCTGCCGCCACGGATCTGGTCACAGTGACAAAGAACCGTGAACTCATCCGCAGAGTCATGCTTCGACCAAGAATTCTAAGAAATGTTTCACAAGTCAACATCAGTCGCAAGATTCTGGGGATGCAGAGCAAAGCGCCTTTTATTATGTGTCCTGCTGCGATGGCGACGTTGGCGCATCCGGATGGTGAGCTTGGTTGGAGTAGAGCTGCTGCCAGTGAAGGCATCTTTGAGATTGTGAGTCAATTGACAAACATGAACTACAGTGCTAATAATTGTAGATCTCCAGTAACGCCTCTTATTCTCTCCCAAACATCATCGGCGCGGCTCCCAAAGGCCACCCCTTCTTCCTCCAACTCTACGTCAATTCGAACCGTCCCAAAACAGTACAACTCCTCAACCGCGCTCGATCTCTCGGCATCAAAGCGATTTTCGTCACCGTCGATGCACCTGTACCAGGAAAACGCGAAGCCGACGAACGCGCACCACAAGCAGTCGTCATCAAATCCGAGATGAGCGGTAGCGAGAGCAGCAAAGACGGCAAGGGTAGCGGTTTAGGACGTCTAATGGGTCAGTACATCGACAAGAGTCTTTCTTGGGAGGATCTCGAGTGGATTAGACGAGAGAGCTCTGTGCCGATTGTACTGAAGGGCGTACAGACGGTGGAGGATGTCAAGTTGGCGGTTGAGTATGGTGTTGATGGCGTTATGTTGAGTAACCATGGAGGACGATCACTCGATGGGTAAGTTTGTCCTTCAACCATTCAAAAGTGTGATCTAACAAATTTCAGTGCGCAAGCTTCCATCCTCATCCTTTTAGAAGTCCGAAAACGCTTCCCCGAAGCCTTTGATCATCTCGAGATCTTTATCGACGGCGGCTTCGAACGCGGATCAGATATCCTAAAAGCAATTGCACTGGGCGCCACAGCTGTTGGAATTGCAAGGCCATTTTTGTATTCCTTGGTATATGGTCAAAAGGGTGTCGAACACCTATCACAGAGTAAGTCCCCATCCACGGTTGTCAATATCTACTAACACTCGTCTAGTTCTGAAGGATGAACTCGAGACTTCAATGAGACTTGCTGGTATTACGAGTCTAGATCAAGCGACGCCTGCTCTTGTGAATACTCTGGATCTAGATCATCTCGTTACATCTGGGCGCATTGAACCGAGTTCAGTATCGAGAAAAGTACGGTCCTCAAAATTATAATATGTCGTTTGGGAAAATTACTAGAGTTTAGAAGCAATATCCAGATAGAACCTATAATTAATAACAAAATCTATCACTTTGCCTTGAGTCTATCCTGGAAAGCCTTGACAGCATCAACCAACTCCCCATCCTTTTGCAACCCCAAACTCTTTGCCCTACTATCATCAAACCAAGGAGGCCAGCTCTTAACAATCTTGTATAAAGCCTCATCCTCTTCATCCTTGACATAACCCACTGCTTCTTTCCCACCCACCTTCTCCACAGCATCCAGGATATCCTGCACAGAAACCGTAATACCCGGTAGATTCACAATGCGCGAGTCCCCGAATTTCTCTGCGGGTATATCCTTGATCATGATGAGATTTTTAATCACAGTGGCTGGACTGCAGATCCACATGGAAATGTTTCGAGGAACGGGGAGAACATTTTGAATGCCCTGTAAAGATTCCCTGACGATTCCTGATGCGAAACTTGATGCTGCGGCGGATGGCTTTCCAGGTCTCACGACAACAGTTGGAAGTCGCACGATTCGTCCATCAATTAAGCCCCTTCTCGAAAAGTCATTCACTAATAATTCAGCGATGAGTTTCTCAGCGCCGTACGATGACTTTGGCTGTGGAAGTGTCTGCTCAGTGACGAATTTCTCATCGGGTCCATACACAGCACAAGAGCTTGAGAAGACTACCTTGACGCCAGGGAGCTTTGTTCGTAGAGCGTCGAGGACGTAGCGCACTGAATCGACATTCACTTTAAGACCCAGGTCGAGGTTGGCTTCTGAACCACCTGACATGAGACCGTGGAAGAGATAGACCGTCGTGAAGCGTTGAGAAGTGATGAGTTTATCCACCACGCTTTGGTCCGTGAGGTCTGCGCTGAGGGATGTGATGCGGTCCGAGTATGTCTCTGGAACGGGAGGTGTAGCGATGTCTGTGATGGTGAGGTGGATATCTGATGAGGAATCGAGGAGGGGGCCTAGGATTTCCTGCCCGATGAAGCCCCCTGCGCCTGTAATGAGGATATGCTGTGTCATGATGAAGTTGTTCACTTTGATACGTTTGAGGGCACTTGGATGAGTCTGATTTGGGGATGTCTCATGTATTTAAGCAAGTCGAGACGGATAAGATCGATCCACTACCGCGGGGTGAGTGAGGTTATCCGTCTTCTCCGCAGGTGATGATGCGGGGATACCGGCAAGAAAACCGAGGTATAAACACTGTGGAGATGACTACGATTTATCAAGATGCGAGGAGGTGGATATAATTGATGTGTTGGGGAAAGCTGAGAAGCGGAGGTAATAAGTAGTGTCGATCGCGGTGCTGTACAAGAAGTCTAACTTCTGGCCTGTCGGCACAGTGTCTTTGATAACAAGATGTCTTGTCCAATTGTTATGCTCAAATCATAGCTACTCCAGGTATCCCAGAATCCCAATGCATAGTACGCCACTATCTCACTGTGGTCTCATCCCATAATCCGGCTCGGGATATGTCGGCATAGATTGCCCCGAAGCATCAACTGTAAACATACTGGGATCAAACCGAAACACGGGCGAAAGTCCAAAACTCATATCATAGTCAAAGAACGTATCTCCATCCATATCAGTATACACCTGATTCCCTGGCATCATCTGCCCAGCCAGATCCACATTCTCCATCGTGTTGTATACTACGCCAGCCGACTGGCCCACCTGTCCTGGTTCAACAGTTGCGAGTGTAGCAGTCATGCGCTCCAGCCCTCCAGCCATCAGATTCGCGAGATGCCACTTGCCCGCCTTTAGCGAGCGGAACTGTCGAACAAGACTCGTCGTGAGATCGTGCACACGCTGGCGTTCAATCAGATCGCTACCGTACTTGACAGCGACTTTGATGAGGAACATGCATGCAAAGGCAGTCATGGAAAGCATATACGAGGGCATCCCCACGATACCAAGGGCGACGTCTGGGTCTGTGATTATCAGGTCGATGATGGCTGTTGCAGCTGTCACGGCCTGCGTAGCGCAGTCGAGGAAGTAGTGAGGGATGGGTGCGTCGTTTGAGAGGCCGCGGAAAATGTGAGAGTAGAGGTGTATTTGGGCAAAATTGTAATGAAGAATTGTGCCTTTCCGGGGGAATGAGCCGATTTGCGTCCATTGTTCTGTTGCGTGTTAGTCAAGTTTGGACAGAGAGCAATAAACTCACCTGGCAAGTCTTTCATCCAACGAGTATACCACTGATCAAGCTGCCGTCTAAACTGTAGAATGTGATTTAGATATACTCGTGGAACAGGCTCCCCTTTGTCTGTACCGAATAGTTCTCGAATATTTCGCAAGATACTGACCAACATCACTTGGCCGGTAAGACGCTTGTCCTCCTCGTTGGCCACAGGCGATTTTAAAAATTGCTCCCAGCCCTGAATCGACGAATCTTCTTGAACAATCGAGGGGCGTCCGTATAGGGTCGCAAGATGTTGATCGCAGATGTATAGAATATACCATAACCGAGCACAATCCGCCGCCTCTTGACTCTGTTCCTTGATAGCCTGATTGTAGCTGTTGTGTAGATTACACTCAGCAGCACGTCGAATAGCATACCCTGAGAGCATCCAAGACAAATCACTAAGCCAATATGAAGCAATGCACATGGCGCGTAGATAATCGCGGTCAATACGACGCTCAAACATGGATTTCTCCATCAGACGTCGAAATTCACTACTGCATATCCCATAGATGCTATCGGCTTTGGGGTCATGTAGTGCAGCCACTGTGAGCGTTGCGGCGGATAAGATGGGACTCTTGCGTCGTAGTTCCTCCAACGTCATGTAACGGCAACCAATTCCGTACATGTACCGATCCAAACGGTCGCGATACAAGGCGAACAGACTTTCAGCGTCGGCTAATGACAAAGCCCCACGGGCGATAAAGTCGTTGATAACGTTTCCTCGTTGCGCTTCGGGGTTGTCGGGGGATCGGAGAGCACTCAGTTTGGTTAGAGTGTATAGGGAATGGATAGGTACGTAAGGAAGACCTTCATCTTCAGGGGTCGCTTTTGGAGAGTTGTCACATGAGGGGCCTCGGAATTCGTCTTGAGATACAGCGAGATGATTTGTCGTATTTGAGGGGTTGTCGTCTTTTGGTGGTGTTCCCTCAACATCTCGAGAGTTGATGCTCTGTAAGGGTGGAAGTTCTGGAAGACTCAGTTTGTTCATGACTTGTCGCAAAGCGCTGTGCATTTGCTCTAGATCTTGTACCACGGACTCAGAGAACCTGGATTTGTTAGTCAATGAGATGTCGGTCATGTTGTAATGCTCACTGTGACTTTTCATCAATGATCGTTTGAAGACTTTTGCTCAAGACACAACCCAGATTTCTCTCAGAGCATCTTCGACAAGGCGGTCCACTCTCATCCATCAAACATTTAATCTATCATCTCATTAGTCAACGTTCAATAGCTCATGAGTGGGATATCACCTTGTGTTTCCGACATGCTGCACACGCCTTGATCTTGCGTGAGATCTGAGGAATGGAGGCTTCACTGGAGATGACGCCCGAAATGCTCTGTCTACCAGATGAAGTCCTTCCATGGCCATTTGGTCGCGCTGGTGCTGGAGACTAGGGGGTGTCAGTCGGGTTTGCTGTGGTTGATGGGGGACATACAGCAGTCGCATCAGCGGTGATAGTTCCAGCAGGGTTAGAATCGGACCACGTTCGTTTAGCCATTCTAGAGTGTGTTCAATGCCGTGCTCGTCGATCTGTCGGTACTGAGTCGCGCTGTTGAGTTTGGCTGACTGAGTAATTAGTCAACCAACCCCTTGGCTTGGATCTCCACTCTAACGTTGATGCGTAAAGTTGTGAAACGTCAGACCAAAGCTTATGCGTTTCTCATTCAATTGAAGCACTGAATCAAGGAACAGAAAAAGAAACGTCAATCTCAGATCAGGTAAAAAGAGTCAGTTCACAACGAAGGAAGTTAAAACGGGGAAGTTTCCCCCCGACTTTGACTAGTGGAGATTGAACCAATCACATGTCCAGTATTTGGTTCCAGGACTTGGACTTGCCTCCCCGCAATCCAAGTTAACCGAGTGGAGGAAGGAAAGTGCGGGGTAGAGAAGCATCGTTCTTAAATATTGGAAGGTGCGATGGCAGGTGCAATCAGAAGTGTTACTCGTCTTTGAGATGGGTAGGTGCTTTGCGGCTCAGCGGAGTTGGTGCATCCTGCCCATCTAGGGACTGCAGCTTAGGGCTGTCGACCAGTTCATCAGTTCCACCTACGGCAGTACGGGTCACAATCAGACTCAAGTGGAATGCATAGGTTGTCAAAGTACAAATCCGCTCCATATCCGTCTGCCAAGGATCTGTCAGTACTTTATATCGACACATCGGTAGAGAAGTTGTGGAGCGTTGTTCTCTGCGAAAACTAGAGTCGGACAAGGTGCCTGCCGTTTTGACGGCGCTACTTTGAACGACAAGTCAATGCGAAAAAGGAAACTGAGAGACAATCTAAAGAACGGCACTAATGGAGTAAAGAATGAATGTTATTTTAATATCGATCTATACTTGTCACCAACTATATGCAGGTAAACAAGTATCGAACATGTTTAACTACGACTTGACTTTCTACAGGGTAGTGCTAGAGGACAGAAAAGCCAAGCTAGAGACACAGCAGACAAAAATATTAGGTCAGTTCATGCCAATGCGAATCATGTTTCTTAGACTACTCATTTCTGTACCCCAAGACCTAGGTATGACGCCAGAATTTCTGTTACGGTACTCTGTAGACTCGGGACTGCTACCAACGACTCGGGATGCGTCGATCAGGGTTGACCCAAGGATCCAGCGACGTCACGACCCCACCGGGGCGACTTATCTGTAAAAGTTGAACAACACCAAACTTTCTTCATCCAACCTCCATCAATCGCTTCAAAATGCCAAGGAAACTCTCGAAAAACCCTCTTCCTCCGAGCTCCTCGACGCTCTCCTCAACCTCGTCAGCATCAATAGCATCCTCGCTTCTCCCATCCTCCCTCGCCGATCCGTCGCTTCCGCTACCTAAACTCATCGTCTTCGATCTCGACTATACACTCTGGCCCTTCTGGGTCGACACCCACGTCACGCCGCCTCTGAAACCGAATTCATCCCACACGAGCGCCACGGACAAATACGGCGAAGACTATGGTTTCTTCAGCGATGTGCCCGCCATTCTCTACGCGCTTCCTCGCGCAGGTATAAAAATGGGTGTCGCGTCGCGGACAAGTGCGCCAAGTCTTGCGCGCGATCTACTAAAGATGCTACACATCACTCCGCCTGAAGGCAACACCAAAGAGAAAACCAAAAAGGCGCTCGATATGTTTGATGGCTTGTTGGAGATTTACCCCGGGTGTAAGATCAAACATTTTGAGAGTATACAGAAGAGGACAGGCATTAAGTACGAGGATATGCTCTTCTTTGACGACGAAGCGAGAAATAGAGATACTGAGAGTTTGGGAGTCACAATGTGTCTTGTTAGAGACGGCGTCAATTGGGAAGAACTTGAGAGGGGTGTTACGCAATGGAGGAATAAGAGGGGATACATCAAGAGGCCTGATGCTATCGAGTTGGAATAATCGGTGCTTAGGTAGAACAAGACAGTTGGGTATGGAGTTTATATAAAGGATCACGATAGACGAGTTAGACTAGAATGAACAATTACTATTTACAATAGAAGAGAATCAAGAATATGTATGCACAACTAAAGTCCGCTCTAATGGCAGCTTCTAAACATGCGCCAAACATACAGGTATATATACTCCAATCCTATCCAAAACCCTATGACAACTTCCATCTTCAATCCATCTCGGGGTATGCCATTCTTTCCGTCTAAACAATAACTTCTTACGCAACAGTGGTTTGTGGAACAGCGGGCTTGTCGTCCTGGATCTTTAGTTTCTCATCAACCTCGTTGCTCAAGGTAGAGCCGTCGGTTTGAACGGCTTCGGCTCCCGCGGTGCCGTTGGAAACGCCATTGACGGGAGCGGCGTCGATTGGTGCATTTACACCAATCTCAACCACAGGCGACAAACCAAAGGTCTTGGGAACGGTGCAGATCCTCTCGTGTCGGGGCTTACCATCCTTGGAACCTTTGGCAACACAGACTAATCGATCGTTACCGTCCTCCTCCCACAACAAAGGACCACTAGGGAAAGTCTTGTGACCGTTTTCAAACTCGACAACGCCCGTCCAGTTAGGATCAGGATTTCCGAGTTCTCCAAAACTGTAGTCAAGCTCGCCACCGTACTTCTTTGGGATGTTTCTGGGTTCGATGTACTGCTCCAGCACGGACTTGACCTCGTGGTTGCCCAGGATAAAAATCTTGGAGACAGTAATAGGATCGAACCAGCGCTTAACCCATCCCCAGACCGTGCTGAAAAAGGCGGGTGCGCCAATAACAAATATGCGATCCAGAGTCTCGGGGTAATGTGCTGTGGCGAGTTGTGAAGCAGCCTGCATGTGTTGCTTGAGATTCCAGAACTGCTTAAGACCAACACCGGAAATATCGACAATGTTTGTGCTTAGCGTGATTGGGACCTCGGGGTGGTCACGGTCGAGAAGTTGAGTGCAGAAGGGCATGTTGAAGCGAGTCAAGTTTTCGTAGAGCGCAAAGAGTCGCAAAAGACCGTTGGGAGTCTTGCCATCGGACTTGGCTTGGGAAAAACTACTCGATGTGCCGACCTTTTCATACTCGTGTACGGTCTTGGAGTCGAGAGTCTTGACTTCAAAGACATAGAGAGGAATTCCGCGGCGGTCGCGTCGACCTGTCCATTGGGGATACTGGAGGAGTTAGTACAAGTTGGTGGTGGCGGTCAATGGACATACCAAGCGACGGCTGAAGTCGTAGGCGTTGAGATCAATGGTATCATATAACACATTCAAATCGTTTGCCTTTCGCCAGTCTTCTGTTTCTTTAAATTGGGTATAAGCGTCTTCGACATTCCATCTTCGTGCGCGCAAGTACCGTCTATGACGTTGTTAGTTTCGTCTTCAAATGGAAACAAAAGACATACAGGATCAAAGGATCATCGTGAGAAGGTGGAGGGCCAGGCTTCAAAAGTCCCCTCTCCTCAAGGACCTTCTTAAACTGGACAAAAGCTTCCTCCTGCTTTTGTGTAAGATGTCCAAGGTGACCGTACGGATAAGCGTAATCGGTGATGGTTGAAGCTGTAGAGGTGATGCGTTCGGCTGGGGCGCCAGGTGCTTCAAGGTTGGCGCTCATGATGTCTGAAGAGAGCGAGATCGGCGAGAAGGAGTTTTCAACTTGCAGATTCTTTGGTTCTGTTCTTTTGAGAGGAGGGAAGAATTTTCGGGTCCCAGTCTATATTGCAAAAGAGGAAAGAAATGTGACGGAAGCGCCGGAGTCGCTGACAATGACGACAGTGGAATAAGATTGGATCTGACGGCGGAGACCTCCACTGTAGGTAGGGGTAGGGATACCGCTAGTTGAGATCGCCATAGGGAAGGGCTGCCCGAATGCCGGAATCTTCGGCCGAAAGCGGGACATCATCACCAAAGGGACAGGCTTCATTCTGTAAAGTAAAAGTCCAGCTTGTTATCCATCTTCATGCAGCTAAATATCCTCCGCCTCTTTTACACGTCCTGCAACGGTACGGCCCGAGATTTATGCAACTCTCGTTTTCCACGGAGAGAGTTTAAAATGTGACGGCTCTGATTGGTTGCATCCGATCTACACCAAGTTGAGGCTTGTAGGGCTGAGCTGGTGGCTTTCAGCTATTGCAACAGTAGGACGGTGCCTTGTTTCGTGAAGCTTCATATGTTGTGCTAAAGATAAACATGATCATACACGTGGGCCGTTTGTGCTTCAGGCATACAAACACCGTGTGGCATAAGTAGTGAGTGTACTTGTACAACAATAGTCAACCTTATTAACATACTCCCGCAGGTCGATCATGGGATGATGCATCCCCGTGAATCGGAGTACTGGCTCGACACTGGTTTAAAAGCCGCTTCTCTCTTCACTTCAATTCAAGGCTGATCTCCCACCTCTCCATCACAAGTGATGATAAACGTAGACTGTGTTCTTCTGTCGTCCTTGCCATGGGTGATCCTCAAGCAGTTGCGCCCACTCAGCATGGGCTTCACAACTCTAAAAAGAGACCTCACAGGTTCATGTCCGACTCCCCATCACAGGCACCGCCAGGGAAGAAAACCCTCTTTGAACAAGAGTGGTATGATGTGCGTATGCCCCTCTATATGGCGCTGCGTCATCTACACGTTGCCATACTGCAGACCGGCTACCATTATACACCGCTGACACTTGTCTTATTAGATGGTGGAGGAGTCAACTCCCATATCAGATTCACTACCTTTTACTGCCGTTTTGGACTATATAAACACCTGCGAGAGCCCTGCTTTGACGGATCAAATCGACACTTGGCTCGAAGAAACATATCCCTCTGAAATCAGTTACCCGTACTCGGACATCATCATTCAGACTACTTCAAAAATACCTCGAACAAGATACGTACGATCAGCACCTCCAAGCATGCCTCGCCGCAGGGTACAAGCTAAGAGGGTCCGGTTCAGCAGCCGAGTTTCTATCGCCAGAACCACCAGTGCTGCAAGTTCATGTGGCCAACGGAGTAGAATTTCGAGACAGCCTTCAATTGCAGAACGAGTCTTTAAATCTGGCCGCAAACAATATTATCTACCGCGACCGCCGCGAAGAACTTCCAGAACACATCTCACAGCTTGTACAAAAGATTGAAAGTGATAGACAGTTACTAGATATTTCGGTCCAAGATGTCTATGCCGATGATGCTCTTGCTGCTCTGGAACGAGGAGCTGGCGAGCCCAACGTGGAACAATACATACAAAACACACTCGTTACCTTGCCGCCTCGAAACGATATACTAAAGCGAAGCGACAAAATCCCCATGTCCAAGTGGACCATACCCAATACCGGAACTGCGTATCGAGTTAGTGGTCCTGTCCCAGACATTCTGCTTGGCTACAATTTTGCAACCGCATTTACTCCTCTCCAACGAATGAAACTCGCTTCGATGCACCTAGATTCATCAAACAGGGACGGTCTCTGCCTACCATTTCTTATTGTCGAGCTCAAAGGCGATGGCCCTTCTAGCAATGGTAGTCTCTAGGTGGCGACCAACCAATGCTTGGGAGGATCATCTTCTTGTGTCAATGTCACAGAGATGTTGAACGATGAGCTCATGGAACTTGGACACAAGGTCATCAACCCAATTGACACATCTTCCTTTAGCGTTTCCATGAACGGAACAGAGGCGCGACTATATATAACATGGAAGGAAGAGCAGACCTTTTATATCCAAAAGATTCGAACCTTTGCTCTTCAAGAAGCTCAGCAGTTGTTGGAGTTTCGCAAGTGCGTTCTCAATATCCAGGACTACGGTAGAAATGAACGTCTTGAGAGCATTAGGTCTGGACTTGACCTTTTACCAGAAGAGGGATTGGAGAGATCAGGGCTTGACCTCGTATCCGAGGAAGCATTGGAGAGCATCAAATGTGGACTTGACCTGTTATCTGATGAGGAATTGGAGGCACAGGGAATAAACGTCCGACGGCTACGAAATCGGAACATAGTGAGGCAGTAAGACGGCAGAATCTGGGGACTGTGTTTTTGGAAAGCAATCAAGTAGCTCGATTTAGTAAATACATAAAGCTTGAACTTGTTTTTGCAGATGTGGTACCTAGTGTCGGAGAGGACGAGCACCAAGCAGCTGGGCCTCAAGGTATTAGAAGCGCAAGCCGCTTGAAGCATATAGACGACATCCTTGGACCAGTTTATGCTACTTTGACTATACTTCTTATGTTATTTATTTTTTACCCTAAGACTTAAGGGGTTAACGTTTCTGCTACCTACCAGCTGGGCTCTGAAAGGCGTTTGCCTGTCGGTGGAACACGGAGTTGTCACACTTCATCATGTCGCCTGATAGAAGCATTGTGCCAGGTTACATAGCAAAAACAACACTCATTTACCATAAACAAACACCGCATGACGGAATCATTTGGGGGTTCCGGTGACTCCCACACTGAACATGTGTTACGGCTTGGAGACCAGTATTGTGATTCAGTCTCGGCCACGGTCAAACTATATAAAGCCTCTCCTCATGCCAATAGAGGAAGCTTGAACATCACTCTTGTATTCATTCACCAAGCGCTAAATGGATGACATCATTCCTCTGATCTGGTCATTCGAAACTCAACTTCTCAATAATATAAATACGACGGGTTAAGAAGCCCAGACACTCCTCGGTGGTGCCTCAGTCCACCTACGTCTCAGCGACTCGGGGGCGAAGAAGAGTCAGAATCTCTCATCTGCAATATTGATGCACAATACTATATACCACACTAAAACGACCATTCGGTTTGGGAATGGACGGCGGGAGGGTCGGTCAAATCACATTCTACCAATGTCGGCCGAGATCGTCTCTGGCAAGGTTACAATGTCGTTGCAGCAAAGGCAGCCATTTTGTTACATTATCTTGCACGTATATGGTACAGCAAGTACCCTCACAAAGTTGTTTGTTACTCTATATGAGAGAGTCCAATGGTTGAGTTCCCCCTACAATACTTGGACGTCTTTGGATGATGGAGTCATGGTGAAGTAAAGGGTTCGTCAATCAGTTAAAGACGAGTGATGACAAGATAAATAGCCTAAGTCTGATCAAAGTAACACAAGCTAACCTAAGAATTTCATCTCTCATTTTCTCGCTCAATACTTCCTCTTATCCTCTGGCTCGTCTGCTAGCTCCTGTACAAATGTCATGCCCGCCTCAGGTTTGAAAGAGTCAGCATATAATAAGCAACTCTCAGCACTGCGATTCCAGGACTTAAGATCAACGTAATGCAACGGAACCAACTTCCCCACGTTGAAGAATTTTTTTGATAGGTCACTACCTCCTGGCCTGTTTTGTCGCCATCGAAGAGTTACAGAGCCGCAGACGCTATCGCGGATACTAGGTTTTCCACTAATGGCAGGTTCGCTTGTAATAAAGATGCATTGATCAAAGGTAATGTATCGGACATTATTAACCGGTCCATCAGCGTTAGCAGGGTATGTAAGATCGGGGTGCTGGTCGCGCCTCCACTTGGTAACAAATCGTACCTCAACGGCGGTAGATACTGTTTCCCAACAGAGAATGAATCAAAGACAAAGAAATCGCCTGTCCTGTGATCTTCGGGCTTTAAGAATGTTTTCGGAGGGCAGCGAGGTGCTCGGTCTTGCCGGGGCACCGGCGCGTCTAACGGGTGCAGATCTCCGTGCCGGCCCCTGCCCCCGCCCCCTCCGGCTCCCGCTTTAAACTTTTACAGGCCAGGATGCGAAGACGAGCAAGCGCAACCACGAGATTGGTGTTGAAGCCTTGAACCCTGGCTTTCTCTGCTTGATCAAAGTTCACCGCGGCCTTTGCACTGGCCAGTCCGTTGTCGAGCTGGACATGCTCGCCATTGACAGCGACGTTTGAGCCGTCCTTCCACGCAGTGTTAAATGTACCCAGTTCAGGCTGAGGCTGGATGGTGAGCCAAGCCCTTGTTCCGGCGCGACGCTTGCTGTTTCCTTGCTCCACCTGCCTTGCGTTTCTTTGGGGTAACGGACAGATCGTTCTTAAATGTACCAACCGCGACAATTGTGTTATGTAGCTTCTTGTCGGCAGGTTTAGGAGGAAGACGAACTTCCTCATCTTCTGAGGTCCAGTTTTCAAAAATTCGGGCATATGGCGGAGAGCCACTGATACGACGCACCCGGGCCGGGTGTTACACCAGCTTTTCAAGAGGTTGCTGAGCGCTTCCTTTTCACACTTCGTCAGTTCGCTGTGGTTGTAGATGGTACCGTCAGCCTCTCGTGATTTGATACATTTCTCATTGGGTATCTACATTCCAACTTCGTAGAATGCTGTTGGAGCATCTTGTGACCTTTTCAATATTGCTCTGTGGCAAAATAGCGAGGTCTCTTCAGGCTGATGATTATATTCAAATGTGACAAGATCACCAAGAGACTGGGAGAGCATCTCTGAAAGCTGCATGTGATATGTGAATAGCTGACTAGAAAATGCGGCTAAAGAAGCTGGATTTCAGATGCCCTGATCAGGGCATACGGCGCACCATCGTTGCAGTAAATCTTGTAGGGC
Source organism: Fusarium sambucinum (assembly GCF_050947815.1). NCBI lineage: Eukaryota > Fungi > Ascomycota > Sordariomycetes > Hypocreales > Nectriaceae > Fusarium > Fusarium sambucinum. The sequence continues at coordinate 1,118,981 of NC_139292.1, forward strand.
CATCTTCTCGTCGATTGTGAGGTCTTTCTCTTGCGAAGTCATTTGTTTGGCAAGGCGACTCGTCGCGCAGTTCAAATCGTTGCGCAACTCCGATCGGGTCAAGGTCAAACTGGGAGAAGCGGGAGGTGCAGGAGTAGTAGGCGGTCCGGAATCGGCTTCAGAAGGCATGTTGAATTTGCGATGATCGTGCTTCTGCAGCGAGTGTCAGACAATTATGCTTCAGACATTCGTGGCATTGCTTGCGGCCTTTGCAAGAAGGCGAAACCACCAGTGAACCCAGTCCCATCTGCAAACGTAAGTACAACGAAAATGGCGGACAAATTTAAGGATTGGAACTCCGCCTCCAAGGACATCTGCATGCCCGACCCGCCCACCAAGAAACTCCGCCAATCTGCCGTACAAGTTGGTTCCCTCTGGGAGGATCGTGGAGACGTGGAGAGAATCCTCCTCAGACCGGATAAGATCAGAATGATTGAGAACAGACCGGGATGAGGTGTAATTCTAGTCGTTGCTCATCTGCGCAGAGGTATCGTTAAGAGATGTCAATGGTGTTGATGTTTGCAGTCTCGGTAGACATTGTGCCGTCAAGCTTGACTCTGCTTTTGCATTCAGTATCACCGTTAGGAAACCGCGGATGAAAGGTGAAAATAAAAGAAGCACTTGGCCTTCAGGTAGATTGGGTTGGAAGGAGCAAGGGCTCATGTAGCCTAGTGGACTTCCGGAAGGTTCCTTGGATTGGCTGGTGCCTTCCCAAAGGCAGCTTCATCAAGCAAACGTAACGAATAAACAACCAGTGATCTAGGCAACAGCTGAATGTGTATTGTTGGCTATTTGTATCAATTGTTTTAGCAAACCACAAACAACCACCATTTATAGACCTCTCATCTCAACAAACCGTGCCCCGCCACGATGGGAACAACAAAGTCTTTGTACCTTCTATTATCAAGGCCTGACCGGCTCTAGACTGCAATATTCTGAAGCGAATGTAATGTGAAGTGTCGATTGTCAATCTGATATGTGCTATGTGTTGTGTTGGGGAAATGGGGTATCTAAGGGAATTTTATCCCGAAAGTAGCAATATCTGCCCGTAACTGACCAAAACTCCTGTTTGCAAATTACCATTGTTGCGCCATTCAAATCCCAAGTCATCCGAAATTCCCTTTGCCGTTTCCCATAGCAATTAATAACCTCAAATGCCACAAGAATTTCCCCGAAAATTGAAAGACTCCTTTGATATGCCCCTGATCATCCATGGAGTCGCGCCGTTCCAATGAGACGCTTAATCTTCGCCGCCCTGATCCAGTTCATCAGCCTCTTCCATAGCTTGCTCGACTTCCCGAGCAAAGATCTCGGGGTCGCTGTCCGGATCAATGAGTTGATGGAGCTGCGAGTCACTCAAGGTGGTGGGAACATGTCCATCATCTTGCAGAGCTCTATCGATGATCTCTTGCTTTTGTAGCTGGAGCTCGTCGATGCGACTGTCAATGAACTTTTGTGTCATGATGCGGACGAATGTGCATTCCTTTTCTTGTCCCATACGGTGAACACGGCCAAAGGCTTGCAGCTCTCTGGTCCGATTCCACCATGGCTCGATGCTGAGCACTCGGTTGGCGACAGTGAGGTTCAGCGACTGAGCGCCGCATCCCAGGCCAGCAATCTTTACATCGGTTAGACCTTGACATTACGAGAAAGCTAGATATGACATACCAGGACCTTGCAATCTGCATTAGTCTTGAAAGAATTGATCGATTTCGATCGTTGAGCGTCACTGAAGCCGGATGAATAGTAGTATGCAAACTTGACACCAAACTTTTCGAGCATGCGGCCCATCACTTTACCAGTCATGATAAACTGGGTGAAGACTGAAAATGTTAGTATCTCAGACCATGTTGGACATAAATTCACTCACCAACAATCTTGTCGTCGGGGCATTCTGTCAACCACTGAGCACAGACAGCCATGGCGGTGGTGATTTTCGAGCTTGGTGTAATGGACGAGCTTTCGAGGCTCGATGCAATAAAAAAACCGTTCTCGCACGGTTTTCGAAGAGGCCGAGCATTGTTGATATCTCGTCCAGGTTCTGTGAAATGGCGATCCTCTTTCACTCGATCCTGGACATCAACCAATGTGTCGACACGTTCGCCAAACTCCAGTTTCGCGTTACATTTGTCTTTGGGGCACTATATCATGAACTTGTGAGTTACTCTGAATGGTTCGATGCATATGCACTTACTTCAACATCGGTTTTAAGCCGGCCTCCCTTGTCACGGCTGACAGCTTTGATAAGACAGCTCTCGCAAAACAAATGCTCGCACTAGAATTGTTAGACCTGAGATATTATGGGGTCAAATGAACTCACGTTAGCAGATCGGACTGGCTTCACTGGTGGTTTCGCCTTCTTGCAAAGACTACATGCAATGCCACGAATCTTTGCCTCATTCAAAGCCAGCTTGAGAAGGTCGTCCATGTCCAGATTTCCGCCAAAGGCCTCATCTTCTAAGGCCTCTAGATGCTCCATGCCGGGATTGAAACGAGAAAGACCATGAGATCCCTTGTCGCCATCTTTCAGACTTTCCACAATTGGAAGGATACCCTTGGCTTTGTTGTGTTCACGTTGAATACCTACAATGTCATCCTCGCGAAGTTTCTCTTGAATAATCTTCTCGATCGTGAACGGATGGGACGTGACCTGTCGAAGACGCAATTGGCGAGCCAATTTGACCTTCTCGATCTTTTGCGTCAGGTTTGAATCACCTCCATTTTTCAGTTTTCTTTTCATAGCCCCGATGATTCTCTCATAGTAGCAGTGGATGACACTATACCGATCTCGTTAGTCAAAACAATCATCTTCTAGCTCTTGAAGTAGCTTACTCGTAGATGGCTGTTTCCTTTACCGAAAGAGAAACCTTGATGTCGTGAGCATGAGCCTTGGGAAGAGGTAGAACCTTGTGACCCAGGAAGGTATCCTGGTTTGTTCTAATTGTGGTCAGCTACGTATTTGGCACAAAGTAGCGATACAAGTACCGTCGCAACATGATCATTGAGATGAGTGTCTCCAAGTTATTGTTGTTTTCCTTTGTCAAGGTTAATAAAGACTCAAACCACAGGGACAGTCACTCACCTCCCCGATGTACTTGTTCTTGAAATCGCGAATGTTTCTGGTGAACTTGCAACCAGTGAATTGGAGGTACGGGAACATCTCTGAACACGGTCAGCTATGGTGAAGCCGAGGCTACCAAATTACTTACCTTCCAAGTTGTTGGACAATGGAGTTCCAGTCAGTGCCCAATGATACTTACCTTTGAGCATGCAGCAGGCAAGTTTGACTGTTAGGCTGTTAGACTTGCAAATGTACCAAATACAGGAACCTTACCTCGGGTACCGTTGTTCTTGATCTGGTGGGCTTCATCAAGAATGACGCGGCGAAAGTTGATGTTCAACAGCCCGTCAAGTTTCTTGCTCAGAGCTTCCTTGAAGCTGTCCGTATCGTCGCCATGTTCTTTCTTTAGTCGATCAACTACTGCCTTCTTGGGAAGCTCTTGCGTGATGGTGTGGTAGGTGGTAATCCTGTATCGTGTTAGTCCTGATACAATCATTAGTTGTTTTTTATCTTACACGATCAACTGGTCTTCCACCTGCTCGAGAGGAGTGTCCCTGCTGCGAGAGTACTTCATGACCCATTTAGAAAAAGGCGGTTGGCAATGCTTTCGCACTTCTTGGTACCATTGGTCGACGATGTCTTTGTTTGGTACCACAATGATAGTCGCGTTGCAGAACGTCTTGTCCGGGTCGTCGTATGGAGGATTGCCAATGATTGTAGCGAGACTGGTGACTGTCTTTCCCAAACCCGGAGCATCTGCCAAAATGCCACCGTGCGGGAGTGTTCGTCCAAATTCTCTGGACATCATCCAGCCAAGGGCCATGAGCTGGTAGTCCAACAGGCCAAAGTTCATGCCCTTCATGAGGCAACGGTCACCTGCGGCAGTGATTGTTCTGGGACCAAACATTTTCCAGGCTTCTTCGAGATCTCTCGCTTGTGTCTTGACGCGCCGAACATCGCTACCTTCTGGGATACTACTCTTGAAATGGTTCAAGAGTTCTTTTTTGGTGGTAGCATGGACTTCGGGCATGATTGGTGCGCTGTTTTCAGCAATGACACCTTCGATGTCGTTCGTATTATCGAAGATTCTGTTCATTTTCTGAGAGCTTCCCTTCCCGTCAATCGTATTCTTCTTGGCTGTCGTCTTTCTTTTCTTTCTTACTCCCCCGTTCGCGCTTCCTTTGCGCTTCTTGTTCGCATTTTTGGCGGCCCGCTTGTCTTCGTCCCCATGCTTTCTCGCAAAGTATTCTCGAACGTTCTTGATGGGTCGCCGACGCTTGGGCTCCTCGATCGTTGGGGTATTCAGCGCCGCAAGCTCTCGTTTTTCTTTTGAAATCACGCTTTCGATGAACTCTAGCCGTTTCTCTTGATGTTCTAGGAGACAGGTAAACTTGGAAAGGAACACGAGATTACCCTTCTCGACTTCGAGCTCTTTCAAGTTAGCTTCAATATTTCGACATTGTTCGTCTCTTTGCTTGGACTGTGAGTCGTTGGAAGGAGATAAAAGATTGTTTGAGTCCGAGTCAGAAGCCTCATCATCGACGTAGTCGGAATCGTCGTTGTCACTCGTAGCTGGCTCGGTGTCGCTCTCGAAATCGCCTTCTGGCTTGATGCCTGGCTCAAGTGTTTTAGCAGTAGCGCTCAGCTGCTGGTCAACAAGAGACTGGGAGTCCTCCATGGCACTGTCCTGCGGCTGCGGCTGAGATAAGGTAGACGCGGGTGTGGCCATCGTCAGGTCTGTACAGCCTTCTGCTCCATCTGTATCGAGAGAAGCAGGAATGGTCGGCTGTCCTGTATCGGGCGCATCACTGGTATGCGGCGTAGTACTCATGGTAGCTTTAATAAGTCAGAAGGGCGCGTAACATCTTAGGGATATGGATCCATCGATATTATAACGTACCAGCATGTGAAGCAATGACTGTAGAACCAAATAATAAACGTCACGGGTCTAACGGCGACCAAGAACCACGAGATAGAGGTACCAATGCGGATCAAAGGAGATGTGTAGATAGAAGGTCAGGAAAGGAAGGAGTGAAACAGAAAGTGTGTAGGGAAGGAACTGTTCGATGTCGAGGCGGATAGGGAAGTAACAGGATGAGAGAGGTGAAGAGGGAAGGATTGAAGATTTAATTCGGAGTGAAGAGGGGTTTGAATAATCGGGTTCGAGGCGACAGTGATTCACTGCCTCTTGCGAGGTCTAGACTAAAGTGCGTGGGTCTGAGATGAAGGTGCACTGCCTACGGAAGGGAATAGAAAGTGTGATTTTTCCTTTAGGCAATCCGATGAAATATGTTGAAACCCTAGGAAGTTCCATGATCCATCAGCCAAAACTGCACTGCGAGTTACAGCACTGACGATGAAGTCAAGCGATATCCGTACCAAATTGCAACTCCTACCAATCTCAATTGAAGGACCAACAGGCTTTGGTCCTATGAGTACTTGAGCATTCGGTCTCATTATACATTTTAAATATCCAAGTTACTTCCCCTTTCTTCCCCTTTCTTACCATAATACCTCGTTGTCCTGTATAAGTCTCAGTCCATAATCTTCTGGGTACATACTGTCCGCAGCAGTCTCTGTTATGTACTCACTATGGACAGGAAATGAGATATGCTACCGGACTTAATTATCAGATGAATATATCGCCATTATGCAGGGTATGATCACGCCCGCGCAGTGTTAATGTGAAGTGTGTATTGTCAATCTAGGCTGTATCTGTGCTATGTATCGTATCTAGGGGAAATAGGGGAATGTAAACTGTTCTCTGTCCGCTTTGGGATCAAATCTCCTATGATCTTCACGTTCTCAAAACGAAAATGCCATCTACGAGCCACTAGGCAATCATTCTCTCCGAATTCTTTTTCCGATATCGCCGCATAAATAGCAGGTCTCTCTAGTCTTGTAGATGTAGATGAATCTGGTCAAGAAACGAAAAGAAAAATAAATAAATGAAACTTTTCGCCGTTTGTGCACTTCCAAAGCCTGGAAGGTTCATGCCTAGTTCTTTTTCGTGAACTTGATCTTGACTTTTGTCTTCCTCGTCTCCGTGTCAGTTTTGACACTTTTCTTGACACTCGCCTTGGCAGCAGTCTTCTTCGACCTGCCCCTGGATTTCTGCATTCCTTTGATCATGTCATTCTTGTCTTTGGCAGTGAAAAGCATTCTCACCATCAATTCGTCGGTGAATGTAGGCTCGTGTCCGTCGTCCTGAAGTACATTACTGACGACTGCAGCCTTTGCGTCCTGTAACATAACAAGTCTTTCATCAAGGGTGCCCCTTGCAAGTATCCGCACGAGTTTCGTCTCTTTCTTTTGGCCGATACGGTGGACACGACCAAATGCTTGCTGTTCGACAGTGGTATTGAACCAGATATCGTCAATGACGACAAGGTTGGCAATCTGAAGATTCAATCCTGTCCCTCCGCATTTCATCGACGCAACCTAACCAGTTAGTACGGCCAATCGATAATGTAAGATGTACTTACCAGGATCTTGATTTTAGGATTGTCCCGAAATTTTTCGTATGCTTCGTCCTTTCTAGCCTGTGTAGTGGCGATTTGATTGTAGTATAGAAATGTCAATCCTAGCTTTTCCAAGATACATCCCAACGCCTTAGCCGTAATGGTGAACTCGATAAAGACTTCCAGTGTTAGATCTGTGTTTCAAGTTCTCTTAATGATTCTTACCAATAATCTTGTCGTCGGGGGAATTTTGCAGCCATGTTAAAATGACTTGGACTGTAGCAGTCAGTTTAGCCCCCCAAGGCATCCTGGCTGGATCGAAGCCAATGTCCTCCCGGCCGCAAGTGGCGGCAAAGAAACATTCGCGTCGTACACCGTCGCCATGCCATTGAGACCCGATGCTGTCTGTGCCAGATTCTTCGAAGTCTTTCAGCATTCCCACAGCGTTCTGGATACTCTCTGGTGTGCTGGGAGGGCTGGCTCTGACTAATTCAACAGAGCAATCATCTGCTGGACACTGAAAAGAGGAGAATAAGGTCAGTTATAATATCGAAATCACTGTCACTTTCCTTACCTGGTCAGGAGTTCCTTCAGCTTGCAATTTTCGTGCACTCTTGAGAGCGACAGCAAGACAGCCCTTGCAATAAGCATGTTCGCACTATGAAAATTAGCGAATTGTATAGTAGTCACAATTTGACCTACGTTTTCTGATCTGATGACTTTCTTCACATCAATTGGGTCTTCGCAAAGAGAACATTTCAACCCATAGGTGTCGTGCTGGTTAGCCACCAGTGAAAGTAGCCTGGCCATGTCGGTGATGCCACCAGACATTCCCTGGTAATGTGTTTCGAGTTGACGCTTCCCTGGCAAGAATGCCTCCCATTGAGTGGCATCTTGGGTTTGCTGTTCGGTATTGGTGTTTGGTTGCTGGATGTTTTCCTTGTACTGCTCAAGAATCCACTCGATAATCTCCTTGCTGTCACTCTCCTGAAGAAACTTCTCAAGGTTAAATGGGTGGGATGCAGCTTGTCGCATTCTTGTACACCGTGCGGCCATAGTAGCCTTGGAGTTTTTGGTGTCATCACCTTCAGGCTCATTTGCCATAGCATCTTTAGTGGCATCTTCTTCTTCATCAGCATCTTTGTCGTTCCCTCCATCCTCGAGAATCTTGTTGTCGTATTGGTTGTCTATTGCCCTTCACAAACTGTTAGTGCCTATTTCTGAACTCAAGAGTGCATGTTCTTACTTAGACAGGGTCAACTCCCAACTGGGAGGGGTAATCCACAGGTCTTGGCACTTGCTTGATGGGAGATTTGTGATTTTGTTCCCAAGGAATGTGTCCTTGTGTGTGCTGTGTCCTGTCAGATACCAAGTCAAGTTGCGATGATGCAGTACTTACCGTCGGAGCATGACCATACTGACGACAAGCCGAATGTTCTGTTCTGCATTGTCCTACCAATAAGTCAGTCTAGTTTCTCATGACTCAAGAAATACTTACCCCAGTAATGTATTGCTTTTTGAATTCTCTCAGTGACTGTGTGAAACTACATCCAATAAACTTCAGGTAAGGATAAAACTCTGGTTCAAACAGTTAGCATTGTTGCAGGCTTAAGAACATGAGATACAAACCTTGGATTCCATTGGAGATAGGAGTCGCAGTTAGTACCCAGCGATACTTGGATGTTAAGCTGCAGCACGCGATAGCGGCTAGTTCCTGTCAGTCTTGTCTTACATATTTGCAACAGCCAACTTACTGCTTGAGTTGCGGTTCTTGATGGCCTGGCCTTCGTCCAGGATGACTCTGTACCAACGGATTTTAAACAGGGGTCCCCATTGGTCGCTCATCTCTTTCCCGAAACCTTTCGGATCCTTTTGGTACTCTGCTTTAAGTTTGTTGATAGCTGTTGGTGTAAGCGCTTGGGAAACAAGCTCAGAGTAGGTAGTAAGTCTGTATTATGTTAGGTATCGCGAAAACCCAAGACACTGATAACTTACACAACCCACCGGCTACCCCACCAGTCCGGCTTCCTGCGTTCTACTTTAGAATAGCGAACGGTTCTGTCCTTGGCATCGTTGTAGTAGCAGAACTTGGCAATTTGTTCCTCCCACTGCGATACTAGGCCTTGATTCGGCAACACGACCAATGTCGCCTTGCTGAACTCTTTGATGTCTTGCCGCTCGGGAGTATGGCTCACTATACAAGCAAGAGTACTGACTGTTTTCCCCATGCCTGTATCATCGGCCAAAATACCGCCAGCTGGTGAGAGCTCTTTGGCCTCCCGCTTGCACATCCACTGTGCTGCCGTGAGCTGGTGACTTTCTAATCGTTCTCTGATACCTGAAAGTCTCCATTTCCCGTTCGCTTCCGTGACGCTGTTATACCCGAAACTGACCATGGCATCTTTCAGTTCATGTTTTTGGGTCTTTGTTCTTCTCGTGTCACATCCTTCTGGGATGCTGTTCATCATCTGTCTTATCTGATCCTTTTTGGAGCTTGCTTGAATGAAGCCCATGCTTGGCACACTAGCACCGGCGGCATTCTGATCGATGTCTTCCATACTGTGAAGAGTGTTGGCCATTAGCCCGGCGAGATTCCTTGCATCTACGCCAGCAGATGATTTAGCCGACGTCTTCCGCCCCTTCTTTGGGTTGTTTCCGTCCTCATTGAGCTTCCGCTTCTTTTCTTCGGCCTCTTTTTCTGCATCTTTTTCTTTTTCTCGCTGCAGCTCTCGCTGCCAGTATTCGCGTGTTGTCTTGGCAACTTTGCGTTTTGTTTTGGGCTCCGGGGGATTGTCGCTTTTACCGTCGCTTGACTTTTCGATTTTGACCATAACTGTTTTGAATAATTAGCCCGGTTCTCCTTTTTCATTCCAACATGACATCCTAATTGATAGTCCATTTCTCTTACTTACCTTGGTCGCCATCGCTGTCCTGTCCGGCCTGATCATCCACTTGAAAGTCCGAATCTTGGCTATCAAGCCTGTCTTGTCTCTCGTCGGCGCTGTCTTCGTCTGCCAAGTCACAAGTACTTTCGTTGTCCAAGCACTGATTCGAAGCCCACAGGCCAACAGAGCTCGTCACACCGCTGGATACTCCAGCGACAGGTTCTCTTTTCGGGATGGTCCTCTCCCGCAAGAACTCGACGTCTGATGTTGACGCATCGGGTGAAAACTCTCTGGAAAGGCTTGGAGAATGTTCAGGCTTAATGTACGTGTCGACCTCGTCCGGAGGATCCATGGTGATGAGGTATCCAGTCCTGTTCGATGATGTGGTGTAGTGGTTGGACAGAGAAGGAACACCTCGATGAGATTGAGGTGGAGAGGAGATGAAAGGATGAAAGATTGAATGCCGAACGAAGAAGGGTTCAAATATTTAAAGTTGAGAAGTGATAGTGATTCACTGTCTCTTGCTTCTGAAGGATCTAGCCTAAAGTCTCCACAGAGTCGAAATAAAAGTGCACCACGAAAGAGGACGAGAGGTGCTCTTTCACTTGGTTCGAGAATGATCTTCCCACTACATCTTTACTTAAAAGCACTGAACCAGCAATTGATCTCTATCCTTCTCTGCCGTCCACTTGAATGAACTTATCATCAAACTTGTCTCTTACTCTTTGAGCCAGCACATTGCTATCTTTTCTAGGAGTCATTCTCCAACAACAACTTCTTCTTGGATGCGCCAACAACAGTCTTCTTGTTTTACAAGCTTTTGTTCTCTCTATTTCTTTTCCTCCGACACTACTTTACACTATTCAATCAGATACGAGATCTCGCGATATCTTACACCTCACCCGTTCACGTATCGCCGGTCAAGGCATCTACCACACATATCATTAACTCATACACTCTTACCCCTATCCACCGATGAATTCAACCATCATTCTCTTCACCTAAGACTTCAAGCAATAAGCCAGGCTTATCCCATCTAGTATCTCTCAGCCTCTCTATCGGCCATGGATGAATCCTGTGCGGCCTCCACATCAACCCACGGCGACCGAATCTCTAGATTTGAAGAGTTCAGCTTCTGGGACAGCGATGGTCTCATCAGGAGATGATGTGACCGATAACCGGCGGGATATCCTCGAACGCTGCTGTGTACAAGATACCGGATAACTCAGTTCCTTAAAGGTTCCCTTTCTTATCATTCGTTGTCAAGGCAGTGGCTAGATCTCAGAGCATTAAAAACATCAGCCGCTCGAATCGTAAGAAACGAAATTAATAAGTCAATCCATGCTCCTTAAGCCATACTTCTTCGGTCACTCATTTCTGTACCCCAATGCGAGGTCAACTTTTCATGTCTCGCCGCCTTCTTCTCAAAGGGAAAAGTCTTGATAGGCTACACTCCAACACCAGCCAAGGAAACAAACAATTCTTACTACTGCAAACCTTCGGACAATTCCTTCGACGCCGACCAATCACTTTAATTTCACATGATTGCCCTACAGTATTTTCTAGAGTTGAACCTAAACGCCATGGCTGCGCTGTGGTGGTTGGCGGGCGTTGGTGGAATTAAATGGCCGAGCTAGGAGGAACGTCAATGCCATTGACCCCTTTCCCACCGGCGTCATGGACCGTTGCGGTGTTCTAGTAAAAGTTGTTGTACGTTATGGCAGGAATGTGGCTTTCAATTTGTTTTACGTGATTGTTAACGTAGAGACGCGTCACCATTGTGTGCTCTGGATCAGGAATCTTGAACGCTCATCACTTGGCAAGATTAAACAACAATCCAAATGTTAATGTGATAGTTGACATTTTGTATTATAGTCATGACTTCATTCTCTAGGCCGTTTATGTAGGTATATAACTTAAAACATCGCCAATACAATATACAAAACAAATCTCCAAACGCCCATAAATCATCATCGTTTTAATACGCCATGGTACATTAGATTGGCGAAACAATCATCACCACATATTTGACGTGACCTTCAGTATCTTTGAGAGGCGTCCAGTGGCTCATAAGCTTAGCAGGCTTCTTATGCGGTCCATCCGCACTATCATTACCCGTGACAGGTGACCTCGACGTGTTGGCCCGACGGGGAATATGGTTTGCAAGGGCGAGATCGAGTGAAACAGACTTTCCGTCGCGAACAACGAGGTCTCTAACCGTCAATTTGAACGCCTTTGTGACTGAAGGTAGTGTTGCTTGTTCAGTCATGATGTCGAATATGTCCTTGCCTATAACGGCTTCGGTAGATGGGCCAAGGTCGAGTGCATCGGACATTTCCTTGGAATAAAAGGAAACACACAGTTTTGGGGGGTATTTACCCTCCTGGTCTAGGGGCATTGCGCCGAGAGACTTTGGGTAGGATGGTACATGTTCGAGAATCATGTACCGGGCGTAGGTCGACATAAGCATTTCAGGCTGGCTGGAAAATCTTCTGATGACGCTTCGTGTGCTATACGTTTTATCCGACACATGTCCCGATGAGTGGGGTCTATCAGCACTGCGACGAGGGCTTAATGGTGGCGAAGGAGGAGGGTTCGCTTTCTTGAACGACTTGAAGAAAGAGGTCGCCTTCTTTGATACCTTTTGGTTATTCTTAATTCCAAATGCTTCGTCATGTTCAGGCTCGTCGTGAGAGGCTTCACTCGCCCAGCGGGAACTGCATCGTTCGGTGGCTCTCTCTTCCTCCATAGCGCCGTAAGACAGAACCTTGAGAACATCGTCTGTGTCGTGTATCGAGGATGAAACATCAATTTGAGCGCCCATGAAAAATTTTGTCTTTCCGGTTTGGTCGAGAAGAGGACACAAGAACAAGAGGTTCCAGAAAGGTGTGCCGTCTTTTCTAAAGTTCAAGAGCAGTTCTGTGCATTCATCGTTACGCCAGATGGCTGAGCGCATGCTGGCGATGCGATCCCGATCAGTCTGGGGTCCCTGAAGAAATCGGCAGTTGTGTGCGAGAACTTCGGTTCGCGAATATCCTGTCAATTCCTCAAACTCATCCGAGGCGAAAGTGATTGGGTTTCCAGATCGCGAAGGATCACTGAGACAGAAAGAACCCTTCAAACCGGGGTACGGGTTCAGTGGAGAGTCGCCTTCTGCATCCAGGGACAGAGCCAAACTGGTGCATTGCGATAACTGTTGCTTGACAAAATCGGGAAAAATTTCTCTGACGATGCGCTGCTCGATGAATACTTTAGACTCAAGAAACATGTTCTCCAGACTGGGAATGAGAGATGTTGTGAGGTGCTTGATGTTTGTGTTGAGAGCCTTTGACATTGGTGGGGGAAGGCCAAGTGGTGAGGTTGCGGTGATGGATGTGTATGAGGTTGATATGGTCGATAGCTGGATGACAACCTGTTCCAAGGATTGGATGTAGTCGCGGATCTGTTGATGATTAGATTTGTTAAGAACATTATGACTTTTACTCACCTTCATAAGATAGTCCACATTCTGACCAACACCACGATCGGCAGCAAATTTCCATAATTGTCCACTTGCAGCGTGGTCGGCCATGACCATATCAAACATCTCCCGTCCCACTAGGTCAGGAATTGGGAGCTCACCAGAGCTGTCTGATTCGGTATAGGCGATACTGGATCTTTGGCTTCTTGCAGAAGACGCAACTGAGTCGATACTCCTCAACCTCTCGGCAGACCATTGACTTCCTCCATTGCTGTACAAGGCGGCGCGAGGTGTGCCATCAGGGTGGTAATCGGTGTATTGTCGCAAAATATCTTCATTGGTGTGTAGTGAAAGACCAGAATTACTGCGCAGGCGGTATGATGAGAATTTGGCGCTCTTGGGTCGGCTTGATCTGCTTCTGAGAGGTGGTGACTGGAGACCTCCCAAAGAGTCGCTATTATGCGAGAGCGACGATGCTGTGGAACGACGACGTTCAAAATCGGGGAGAGAAGGCATTGTTGGCGGTTCAAAGGTTCGGTGGGCATTAATAGTAGGCATTTTAATTGATGTCTCGGGAGACGGGTCCGGGGTTTGTCGTGGATGGAATGCGACAATTGTATTATGACGATCAAATGTTTCAGAGCTCGCTGATGTAGAAAAGTATAAAAGGTCTCATGGACAGTTGTTATTGTTGAAAGTGACAGTATAGAATCATGAAGGAGATGTGAGTATGAGTGAAATGAATTGCGATGAATGGAAGGCGCAAGTTGAGTATAAGATTGGTAAGAGGGAAGGAGGGACAGAAGAAAAGAATGGGTCCAGGTTCAAGGCAAGTGCAACCGTAACCGCAGGTCAGCTCAGAGTGCAGGTCAGCGTAGGTCACTTCAGGTCAGGTACGGCTAACTTGACGAGTCGCGGAACAGGGCCAGAACTCCTGAAGCAAAAGTAGGAGCAGCGTACGATCGCTTAATACTAAGACTACCGGAGGATGTCAAGACTGACTCGACAGGCAGTTTAGTGGACTGAAAGCCACAAGCTAAGGTAAGCTTGCGGGGGCGGGCCAAGTCGGGTTCGTGCAACCTCTTGGCCGGGGCCCACTGAGACCTTCCATCCTGGCTTCTTCTTTAGTGGCTGCAGAAGTAGCCGGGATATTTTCCCAGTGGATAACCCAGACAAGCTGGGTTTCTTTTCCACCAGGACAAGGATTTTACGAAGAATTGGGTCTGTCACAAGCCAAAGAACTGGAGACGATTCGTATGCAAACGAGACAACTTACGAGAGAAGAATCTCTGTCTGCCCTGTTTGGCTTGACTCTTAGACCCTGTCCCCTTGACGATGCTAATGCAAAACTATCGAAGCTAACAGCGACAACCCAAAAGATCGGTCCCGGTCCAGAGCGTGCGGTGGCTGACAAGAGGCGCCGATCCGGTTGCGGGCTGGCTTCCCAAAAGACACAAGTCAAGGAAAAGAGAAAAATCCCAGCGATCTACGATCCCAGCAGCATGGGAATAGGCTTCGTCATTCACCCAACGTTTTTGCCTCTTTTTTCTTCTCTTTTTCTCCGAGAATGGAAAAATTCTAGAGAAACTCTATTTTGTCATCGGATCGGATGGCGCGGAAGGCGATTGGCTTTGCCAGAAGAGATTGTGTTTTTTACGCATCGAGGGTTTCTTGGATGCGAATTTTGGGCTGAGTTGGTTAATCAGGAGGATCGACAAGGATCAGGGTACACAGGCAAGACACTGATTGACGGACTCAAGTGCCGCTAAAGAATAGTTGTGGAGTGCGGCCTACTCTTGGACAGCCCAGTTAATTCATCTCAAACGTGAAGTGACATTATGAGACCCTTGCTGTCAGGTTGAATTCGAAATCAATTTAACAAGAGAGTAGACTACGTAATTACCTTCTCGATCTGGCGTGTTAGTAGACGGTTGACCTGCCAAAAGGAATACGCTGGAGAAAGATAAGGTTGCACTTAGTAGCCTTTCACGATCTGTGCCGTCCAGCCTCATTCCGATCGACAGATCAAAACACATCCTTGCGTCAATCATACAACCGGTATGCTAAATCATCATGATTTTAAATATTGGTGTTTTCAAATATCCCGTGTCGTAGCCACCGAATTGCATCGGCCGTCAACAAAGACAAGTTGGGCGAAGGAATTAGTCAAGGTTGTTAGTGCGGACCCTGACCATGTCTCGGGTCCTTTATTTTTTATCCTACCTGAGCTTAGGTCTTGGTAGTCAGCAAGATGTGATCCTTGTTGCTGTCCGGTAGATTTGGGACCCTTTTATTGCTTTTTTCTACCGCCTTTACTGGGATCTGGTTGATTATGTGCATTATGCCAACACGACAGATGCAGGAATTAGTACATTACAGTACCTGCAGTGTTACCTTGAGTGTAGACTAAAGACTAAAGACCAAATACCCTTACTGTAAAGAGATCAGATGAAATATTGGTACTCTTTTGTCCACTGAACCTGGTCAATATTAACTTGACCACTATCATTTACAATGTAACCCACCTTTCCATCGTAATTTCTTCTGTTGGTTGCATTCGCGTATCGAATATAGTACCCATCTTAAGTGATAATATTATTGTTGACTGCTTTTGTCCAGACGTGCCGCGTTGTAAGGTATTCAGGTAACGTATCACATATATACTCCTAGTGGGTGGCAGACCTCTAAGCTTGAGGTACAAAAATAAACAGCCTAAAAGGCCGATCTAATAGCACAAGTTGGTCTACTAATTTAGTCTCTTATATTCCCAGTGGTACTCTCGGGCGTCTATTCTTGGTTCGACTGAGTAGAATCTTGGCCTTCCCCTCATCGCACAGACATCTAACAGGTATCGTGGAGTATCCATCAGCACGTCAGGCTAATGCTTGGATCCTCACGGACACCACACGTGTTCAAGTGTCGTCTTGGCGCATTGTTGCCTATCTACTCAGCAATGCATTAATAGCCTTTCATTACATCTGTAGTGATTGCATCCTTGTGTTACTAAGTAGATACTTTATCATCTGCAATGCCATGACTGATCTTCCCACCAACACGAGTCGGCTCCACGTTGCAGACTTTTTAGTGTTGAAGCACCTGCATGAGTCGGGCCCCAATGGCCTGGTCGGAGAAAACCCTCACTGTCTGTTCCTTATGAGGGATAAGGATTAGTGTTGTGATTCTTTGCGTATCATGAAACACGCCGGCGAGTCGTCCCGCATACGCTAGAACGTTGGCCGATCAATTACTGACTGGCGATGGTCTGTAACACTTTCTTATCGTTAGTTGATGCCGGCTGAGACTGCCTCGTTGTTTCTCAGCTTGTTCTATTGTTTCAAGGCGTTTGATAGCGATTGTGGCTGTTTGATGTTTGTCTAGGGTAGCAAACTGGACTTTGACGACAATCCATGTAAATGATCCTCAATCAACAGGATTGCCACTTAGCAATAGAGCGAGGGGACAACGTCAGTATGCTTTGAAAATCACGTACAAGCACCAAAGGTTTGCTAGGACTAAATCCTCACGGGAGACTTCAAGTGAATTGCTGCGGTATCCATCTGGATTGGGGCTTCAGCTGGGGCAGCAAAAAGTTAACTTGAGTCTTAAGGGCAATAGATAGTCTAAAAAGTATAGCCTAAGGAACATGAACTAATCTACTGATTTCGACTTTTACACCCCGAGAGCCCTACGTAGCCTACCAACCTTTATCTTCGAGCCTGGAACAGTGACAAATGCGAGACATACGAAAATACAGGAGATGACAAGATTTATAGCAATGGTATATTAGAACAACTTTTGTGGCTTTTAAAATAACACTATCTGTAAATCCCAAGACTCCAGGTCTGCAGACATCCATCGCTATTTACATACTCCAAAATTTATTATTACATGTAAAATTGTACATCCAACATTCCCGTCTCTTCCATAGGCTGCCACTTGGCGCTCGTCATTCAACAAGAGTAACAGGCAAGACAAGTCCCCTTAGGCTCTGGCGGATCATGGCTGCTCGCCTGGCGTATCTTGTCATAGATTCGCTATCCATCCGGGGAAATTCATCATCATCACCTCTCATTGTGTACGCTGCCTTCCGAGGACCTGACCAAGGCTTGACAACAGTGTCTGGTCCATTGTGCTCCTTCTCGGCAAGGCATTTTGTCTCATAGTAACGCTCGACAAGGAGCCACCGCAGTAGCTTGGGGTATCTCTTTGCTTCCTCCACTGCAGACCTAACAACAGGCTCGCCTCGTTTGCCAATACCAAGATATGAGATTTTTGCGCCGTATCGAATAAGCATCTTGAAGCACTTGAATGCTCCAACACTACTGGCAAACATCAATGCCGAACCCTTGCCGCGCCTCTCGCGCTCAATATCAAATCCAGCTTCGAGAAGCAATCGGAACGTGTCGTCCATGTCCGGGAGGATAGCTGTAAATCCAATGTTGAGTCCATTATCTGGCTCGAAATTCACAACACGAGCACGACATTCCCACGGAATGCGCTTAATGATTGCTTTCATTTGGCCCACTTCTTTGTATACAGTGGATCCGTCGAAGCTTCCTATAAAGACACTTCTCAAGAAGGAAGGTTCCTCCTCTGCAAGTCGGTAAAAGTCAAAGTCTCTGTTCAGGGCGAAGTTTTGGTTGTTGCTGGAAAGTATGCATGTAAGAGTTGTTTCGCGACCTGGCAAATTAATGCTAAAAGGATCTAAGCCAAGCTTGAGCAACTCGCGTAGGCTCCTCAAAGAGTCTGAATAAACGCCTAATTCATGGACAGCAGCGACAGTTGCAAGATTGCCACCACGTTCTAACAAGCGACGGGTCATAGCGAAATCTCCATACAATGCACCACGTAACGACATGCCCAAAGGTGATACGCCCTCATTGTCGGGAATATCTTGATCGGCACCTGCTTCCAAAAGCACATCGACCAATGGCAAAAGATCATTGCACACAGCACGGTACAAGGGTGTTGTTGAAACGCCGTCTTGAATGTTGACATCGGCTCCGCTATCGATAAGGAGCTTGGCCATCTTACAAACAATGTCATGATGCCGCGTCGTGAGTATCTTTCTGCCGTAATAAATAGTCATAAAGTGCAGAGGAGTGTGGCCAGACCCGCCTGGAAAACTTGACTGGGTTGTTAGGTTGACAGCGAAACGCAAGACTCTCTTCACGATGCTCTCGTTTTCGGGGAAAGGGAACAGATTCAGTAGTCCATATTTTTTCATCAAAGTCCTGCTGCTATTAGCAAAATTCCTTCAAAGCTCCAAAGTGTGCTTACCAGTATTGCTCGGCGTGTTTTGTTAAATGATTAATGAATATCTGAAGAACGTCGTACTCACGTTCTAGACTCGATATGGGAGAAGAATGGAGGACAGATTGTCCCAAGTGAAAAATAGCGTGTATAGGGCTCATTCCCATGTGAAACCAGACTCGTTCTTCTTGTAAATATGCATCCAGGCACTTTTCGAAGAAGGAACATGCCTTTTCAGGGGAAATAAACATATCATACGCCAAGAGTGACTGGAGATGCCGAGCGGCATGAAATAGCGCGTTGTAGCCGTCAATCCAATGTTCTTCACAGCTAGTCACGAATCCTTTGAAGCCCAGGTCAAGAAGCTCCAACATAGGTCGTATGAGATTTTTGGATGCAGTGTAGCTGAGGAGAGTGCAACCTCCGCAAGGCATAATGGCAGACTCTAGGTCTTTCTTCGAAGCGTGATCGAGGAACGGTTTGAAGAGAGCATCACTCTTCAGCTGGTAATGATCAATTGCATAAGCCAGCAAGTCGCCCAGACGTCGAGGTTCTGAGTTTTCAACCGTCTCGGAAGACGCGTCTACCATATCAACGTCGGAAGAATCTGCAAGCGAAAACATAGAAGATGTGCTAGGCGAGTCAGGGTAAGAGGGTGGGAGAACAATATTTCGGGTGCTGTTGGGATCCGGCATGTGCTCTTCGATATACTCGGCCACCTCTCGGTTGGGTCCCAAGAGAGCATAAAAGAGTGGTGTCCTGCCTGAAATGTCTCTCACAGTCAAGTCTGCGCCGAACCTGGTCAGCACCTTGATGCAGTCTAGAGACCCAGCTTTGGCAGCCAAATGCGCTGGTGATCGACCATATCGTGGACTGGTAGTATCAATCTCTTCAGCCAACGGCGTAGCTTCCAAAAGCGCCATCATGACATCGCGATGACCCCCGGCTGCAGCAAACTGAAGTGCGTTAAAGACATCGCCGTGTTCCAGAGCATTAAAACGGCATAGCCAGTTAAAATCCTCAGGCGCTTTCTCGATGATGTTCTCAAGCACAACCACAAAGCCAATCTTGGCAGCCAGCATGAAGCCACTGATGGAATCTGGTGGTGCCAAACTAGCATCTGCACCATGGCGAACTAGTAGCATTGCAAGACTGGTTCTTGAACGACAAAGTGCTTTCACTAGCATTGATGGACCGGGGGAGTCGTGAACTGGTGATCTGAACGATGGTTGACTAACTTTTGTTTAGCAAAGACCATGACGCTAATGGTGAAACTTACTTGGTAACTTCGAGACTGTTGACATCCAACCCGCAGTCAATAAGTTTTTGAAGTACTATCAAAGCGATAGCTTCGTCTGGTATGGATAAAACCTCTCGGAATGTGTAATGTTGGTTGGCGATAATGTCCTGTGGCTTTGTATTGCTGAGCAACGGCATAATCATCGAAACATCCACAGGCTCATCCGCTAAAAAGTCCTCGAAAATTGATCTGCCACCAAAACTCTCCCATGGCCTGTGTACGTTGATGCCGCTCCTGACAAGTAGTACGACGATATCTGGTTTCCGAGAGCGCACAGCAAGTGAAAGAAGAACTGCAGCGTCTCTCGTATCAAAAAACTCTTTCGAGCCAGCTTTGTTCAGATCAGGATTTTCCGTCTCGTCAAAGGAGGCTTCCAGAATGGCGGCAATAAATGGCAATTTGGAAGGTGTCCAAGTGACGGCGCCAACTTGGGCTTTCTTGGATATGCGAGCAATTGCCCACTCTCCAGTTTCTTTCTCGTAATCTAAGAGAGCACCCTTCTGGAGTAAGCACGATATCGCCATACTCACAAACCCATAAAGGAAATACATGTTGTTGGGGTGATCGGCTGATCGGCTACCGAGCGTCGAGAGCACATCGTCACAGAACCTTGCCCACAGACCTCTTCCCTGGCTGTCTCGTGAATTAAGAACTTCAGGAGTGAGCAAGTCCATGTAAGCGGCGCGAGTCATCTCCGGATAACAAGACGGGTGAAGACTTGGCTTGGCTGTGAACCCTACTAGCGGCCGCAGGAGTTTTGTGTTTGTGATGACTGTTTCTGCTGGCGTCAGGCCGTCAGAAAATGGTCGAGAGGGCCCAGCCTTTTCAAGAACGAGCGAAACAAGCTCAGGAGAGGCCGATATGTTTAGCGACCGGAGAAGTAATTCATCGCCCGTGTTGGCGCTGGGGATGAGTTGAAATATTTTCTTAACAAGATCAACATCGCCCCATTCTATGGCCCATCTTGCCAACTGCTCGTTGCCCTCTGCTTTCAGATACCCCTGACACTGCTTCAGCAGGAACTGGGCTGCCAAGGGTCCAACTTTCTTGGAGCTCTTTGAATTCCCTTCCAAGGCGTCGATATAAGCGAATGCTGCTCTCAATGGGGTATGTCCATCCTCGCATACGGCGTCAAGGTTGCGGATCTTGAATGGGTCGTTGTCCCATAGGTACATCAGCAGTTTGACATCATTTGTAGCGGCGAGAAGATGCCAGATGTTGCGGCCACCATTGTCTGTATCATAGGTAGGAGCCGAGTGTTCCAGAATCAACTTCGCCAAGGGACCGACTTCCTCAATGACCATAAGGGGTGTACGGCCTTCCGAGTCTCTAGCTCGCACGTCGGCCCCAGCGCGAATGAGGATGTCCATGATTTCGAGCTGCGCACCCTCTGTAGCCATGTGAAGGATCGTACCAGAAGTTCCATCGTGGTCGTACGGGAAGTTGGGATCGAATCTGGGATCTTTTGTCAATCGTTCCACCAGTGTGACGTTGAAATCCAAAACAGCGGTTCGTATGGCTTCTGCAAAATTTCCATCGCTTAGAGTATCGATATTGCCGTCTGTCGTAGGCGAAAATCTGACTTTGGTATGTCTCATAACCTTGGACACGAGCTCTTGTATCTCTGCATATTCTGTGCTCTCTCGTTCCATGTCGATCAAGGTCATGTCGTAGACGTAGGTAAGTAGGCGCGCGAACCTTGCACGGTGAAGCAGACCGCGCTTTGTCAAGGTTTCTCGCTGCAAGAGCTGGTGAAATGATCGATCCAGATTACCTCCTCCCTTGGCAATGCGCGTGAATACAGCCTCGTGCTTGCTAATCATTGCAGTCCAAAAAGCCAGGCCTGCCAGTGATACCTCTTCGGTTCCGTTTTTCCAAGTATAACGATATTTGCAGTCGGCGCCCCCGTCGATAAGTAAAAGAATGGTTGCTGCTTGGTCGACATTTGAGTCGCCACCAACAAGCAGTGTGGTCCATGATTCTGGTTCTGTACGGGTCGCGAGGACTTTGCTGCCAACAAGGGCGCAGAATAAGGGCGTACCAATAAGACTGGACTGATTAACTTTGGCGCCCATGGATAGAAGATCTCTGCAAAGACTGGGTAAGCCAAGAGCAGCTGCGATGTGAAGTGAAGAGACAGATCCGTCGCACAATGCGTCTGTCAATTCGAGAAGAAGCCTTGGAGAAAAGGCCAGGGACCCCAACGTTCGCGGATACGTTACCCTAGCATATTCCAGAACCCATTGCACGAAGCTATATGACTTTTGTATCCTGAAAAGGGTACAGACTTGCGGCCTAAGCTTTTGCCAATATTTTTCGGCATGTTCTGGCCATCTTGCGGCTGCCACTCGATACTTTGGCTCTGTAATCCGACGCGCCTGTATCAGCATTGTTTCTCTGTTGTACTCTGCTGGTTCGCGATCATTTTCAGATGAGTTTAGGATTGTAAGCCAATCGGAAACATCGGTTGCGCTGGGCTCATCTTCATCATAGTGGTCGAGCGTTTCAACAGTCTCGCGGTCCTCCTTCTGGACCATAAGCTGTGGGACAGAGTCTGTTGTGAGTATCGAGAATTGAAGTGCGATATCCTCCAAGGTATCGGATGACCCAAGAACAAAGGCGATTTTAGAGCGAACGTCTGAAAGCGATGCTCTAGCCGCCTTGATGCCATCCGATGTCGCATAAGCATGGAATGACTTTAAAGCAGAGACTAGTATCTCGCATTTGTCGATCATCGGCCATTCGCGGTCATTTTCGTTCCCGGAAGCGGAGCCTGATGCGCTTGGCGTGATGCCTAACGTACTATCGCCAGAAGTGTCATTGTCGGCTGCTAACTCAGTAACAAAGGACTCGAGACTGTGAAGTGAGCCTCCGAGAAGTCTCAGCTCGACGAGCAAATGCTTAATCTCAATCTTTGACGCTTTAGAATTTGTTTCTGATGAGTTTGACAAAGATAAAGATGTCTTGGAGTATGCGCTGATGGCCGCGCAAGCTTCAAAGGTGGAATCTTTTAATGAACGGATCGTTTTTAGTACTGCTGGAGACGACATTTTGCAGTTGGTGGTTTTTGACCGAGACTTTGGCTCATGTTGTAGTCAAGTGAGAATACACTTGTATAAGAAGCGGATGATGGACGCGATTAATTTATCAAGTTGTCGTGATGTTGATGGAGTGAAGTTGTCATGTCAAAGGAAGTTGGATGCTCAGCTCAAGGCTGCGATGTCATCGCGACTTGCCAATCAACAGAGACTGGGTGGAGCTTGGGCCATTTATTTGTTAGTGCTAGCAGCCTTGCAGCAGTAGCTTCCCGTAGTTGACCACAATCGGCAACCACAATCTTAGCCGATCCTATCTAACAGACTCAAGGACTAATTATATCTCTATGGGAAATGATTGGACACTATCAAGGAATTTCTATTGTAGAATAGCAGTACTTTGGTCTGGTCAGGGTTGACTACACGCTGTTATCTCGACTGTGGCTATCATTCGACAAGCCAGGGGTACAACAACACAATCAAGGGGTAATAGAACCTCTCAAGTTTTGGTATATAAATAGACGCCTCTTTCAGCTATGAAATGACATAAAACGGCCCGGTACATCAGCCTTGCACCTCTAAGGGGCAGTCATATCGTCGTAACAATGAGGTCAATTGAGTCACGTGACCCATTGTTCCAGAATCTTGAATCGATGAGATCAAGGCTCTGCTCTATAAAGAAGCATAATTTAGATCAAATATATTTGACAGATGTAGTCTTCGCCGCAGTTGAAGCTCATAAGGCTATAGTAATCTTTATTGTTGTCCATACCAGGCATGTTTCACTGCGACATCAGTTTCAACATCAACCAAGTCTACATAATCTCGGTTGTCCGAACAAAACATCTAGGGAGATACTGCTAGATACTTGTGGTTACTGGTATCAGAAAAATTGACCGCTGTAACCATGAGACGAAATTAGTAGGTCTCTTTATGCTCCTTAGACCTGTATCTTAGACTACTTATTTTTATACTCCAAGACTTGGGATGCCATTTTTATGCTACCCACTAGTATACACAGATGACAACTAGCTGTATGGAACACCATCGCTTGCCATACCACCAGATATCAAATCTGGGGAACATCCGAAAGCCACCCCCACCGTAAGATGTGCCTAACTCGATCAAGACCCAGAGCCTCAAGAACCTCGTAAGCGCGCAATACGACGAGGACCAGACTGCATCCAATAGATCCTTCCAAAGGCTCCTCATATCTATCGCCGGCTGACTCACAGCGAGGATCCAGCACCAGCTTCCTTATTAGGAATCATACAAATCCCAAACTTCTCAGTAGCAAAATTACAAAAACCCATGCCAAGAACACTTCGTCATAAGGGAAATACAGAGAAAAAAGAACAACCATCGATCGATTCAAGCGAGACTTCGTCTAAGTAAACCATGTCTTCAATTACCGTTCGTCCCGCCACCCTGGCAGACAGCGACGCCATCGCAACCATTCATAGCGAAGCTCTCAGCTACTACGATGACTTTTACGCCGCCTTTTTCGAGAAACATCCCCGAGATCTCATACCGATCGCCACACGCATCGCACTGCAGAATCCGGAGGTTCACTTCTCGGTGGCCGAAGAGGCGGGGGAGACAGTGGGGTTTATTCGGTACAAGGACATGACTAAAAAGCCGGAGCCGAACTCGAACGCGAGTGACAAGCCTCCTCAGCCGCAAGTGTGGACAATCAAAGACCACATGAAAGATTTGTGGCAATGGTTTGACAAACGCAGTGAAGAGATGGACGCCTCTAAAGAAAAGGCTCTTGATGGGAGGGATTACTTTGGTGGGTTTGTCAATTTGTTTGCTGTTTGGTCACTAACATTCGGCAGAGGTGATGCATATCATGGTACACCCAGACCACCAACGAAAAGGCATCGGAGGTCTTCTTCTTAAAACCGTCACCGACAAAGCCGACGCCGTCAACGTGCCAACCATTATTACTTCATCAGTTGAAGGTCACGGACTTTACAAAAAGCACGGCTTTGAAAGTCTGGGAACATGGGAAATTGATAATGAGGCGTGGGCGCACAAGATCGCGGAACACGAAAAGAGCGTCGGATATAAAGACGGAGTAACCAACCTCGAGGATAAATGCAAAGGCATGCGCGAGAGTGAAGATAGCATGATCCGGCAGCCAAACAACCGGTAACCGTGTTGAATTATTGGCTAGCTGTCAATTAATTATGGATCTGATAAACCGTTCTCTAGTTCGTATTCGTTTTCTCTTAAAATCGGGACACACTTTCTCGAAAGGGGGGAAGGTAGGGATCTGAGCTTCCCCCCGCTCCAATCACGATAAGATCAAGATGGGCAAATCCAGGAACAACGGCTTAGCGAACCCCACTACCCTTCTACCTTGCCCAATACGCCATCTTCAGGGTGCATCCATTGGAAATTAAACATTTGGGTACATTTTTTTAGTGAACGAATTGCCCGCGCCCTGCAAAACACAGACACCGCTGTCGGCGCAATGCGGCAAGATTTCAGCGGAGCTCCCAGCAGCCCAAGTTCATCTTAATTAAAAAAAACTCTCAAATGGCCTGATTCAATTGTGTTCGTACTCCAGGGGTGACTTTCTTATCAATCTCGTTTCTCTCTCTTTTCTTTCCTTTACATCACCAACTTTGTTGTTCTCAATTGAGTTTTGCCCTCGCAAATATGGACGCCATACTAGAAATCCTCGACCCGTATGTCTTTGACTACGGATACGCATACTTGTTCCCCCAACAAACAACACAGATCCAATACGGAAACTCAACGGGTTACGCGACGTCTTCCAAAAACTTTGACGATGAGTATTCGCTCAACTTTGGCTCATCGCTACCGCGCGACGACATCTACCGCCAGAGTGCCTCGATTCTCATGATCGCTGGTTTTGGTGCTGCCTTTATCTACGTTATTTCCGCCGCCATCTCGTATTACTTTGTCTTTGACCGCCGTCTCGAACATCACCCTCGATTCCTCAAGAACCAGATCAAGCAAGAGATTCAGTCCAGTTTCTTCGCCATTCCCATTATTGACCTTCTTACGCTCCCCTTTTTCCTTGGAGAGGTGCGTGGCCATAGCTTGCTGTACACAGACATTGGCGAGTACGGTTGGTCGTGGCTAGCTATCTCTACACTTCTGTACATGGTCTTTAATGATCTTGGTATTTACTGGATTCATCGCCTCGAGCACCACCCCAGCATCTACAAATACATCCACAAGCCTCACCACAAGTGGATTGGTAAGTCAATGTCGTTCAACGACAGCAACCACGCTAACCTGTCTAGTTCCTACACCTTGGGCTGCCATTGCTTTCCACCCCGTTGACGGATATGTCCAATCTCTTCCTTACCAGTAAGTCGCGCTTTACCGCCAATTGAAGCTCTTCTAACTCGAATAGTGTTTTCGTCTATCTCTGCCCCATGCAGAAGCACCTCTACATGTTCCTCTTCGTCTGCGTTCAAGTCTGGACCATCCTCATTCACGACGGCGACATGATTACTGGTCACTGGCTCGAGAGATGGATCAACAGCCCAGCCCACCACACACTCCACCACATGTACTTCACCTGCAACTACGGCCAATACTTCACCTGGGCCGACAACTACTGGGACTCCCACCGAGCCCCCATGCCCGAGCTGGATCCCATCCACGAGGCCATCAGAGTCATGCAAGAGAAGGGACTCGCGGACAAGGATGGTAACCCCATCGCAAAGTCCAAGAGCGAGTAAATGCCGACACGAAACGATATGACAATACATAAAACGGGCTCGTGTCGAGTTCAACATGACCGACGAGGTGCCGGCACCATTACGACTGGAGTAGTCCAGGACTTTTAACGAACTGTGCAATGGTTCCAGGCTTTACGAACATTTCACCAGATAGACATTTTAATCACAGCGTTGCATACGGGTTTTTTCGACAGGAAATATATTGACTAGAGGATAATAATAAGTATAATACCAAACAATTTGAGACCGTGTACATATCCTAAAACCTGCCCTCCGATACCTCCAATAACTTCACCAACACACCTACGGCACCGATTTTTACTCACTTCGTCTATCGCACTTAGACGTCAACCTGTCCGGTAATAGGGTGGGCTTCAATGCCCCAGCTGAACCGTCTCTTCATGGCCTTCCAAGTCTCGATGAGAGCAACGTAGACGATCACGCAGCCAGCGACAACTCCCCACTCCCAAGTGAGACCCTTGTGCTTGAAGACCTCAGTGTTGAGGTAGGGGATGTACACGATGGGGAAGATCATGACGAAACCAGCAATAACAGACCAGAAGAGGAACTTGTTGTGGTAGATGGTCTTGAACACGGAGAAAGGACCCGAAGCACGCTCGTCCATGTTAAACAGACTGCGGTGGAAGTGCTTGACCTCCCAAGCGGTGACCAACAACAAACAGGCCAAGGTGGAAAAGGTTGTGGCACGAGCACGGTAAACAAGGTCACAGCCCTCGGTTCCGCTCTCATTACAGTGAGGGACCATGTTGTAGTAACCTTGACCAGACGAAGCGTAGTTGACAATCATGAAAGCGGCCAGACAAAGAGAGCCTGAGCAGAATCCATAAACGAGCTGATCGCGGACGAGGTCAAAGGTAAAGACACCACTGCGCAAGCTGCGAGGAGGTCGGCGAAGGATATCAGGAGAAGCCTCCTCCAAACCGAGACCCAGAGCCAGAGGTGATGAGGTAACAAGGTTGGCCCAAAGAATCTCCAGAGGAGAAAGGGGAAAGACAGCGGTTCCGTTGACATCCTTGAAAGCAAGACCAATGAGCAACAGGATGACCTGAGCTAAATTGGAGGTGAGAAGATGCAGAAGGAACTGTACCAGTTAGTAATTGTCAGAAGCAAGAGTCATGGAACGTACCTTTTGGATGTTGTCGGCAAGGCGTCGACCTTCTTGGATACCAGTAACGATAGAGGCAAAGTTATCATCGGTCAAAACCATGTCAGCGGCCTCCTTGGCAACATCGCTACCACGGTCTCCCATGGCAATACCGACATCAGCCTGCTTGAGGGCTGGGGAATCGTTGACACCGTCACCAGTCATGATACAGAAAGCCTTGCGGCGATGAAGAGCCTCAATCATGCGGACCTTGGTAAGGGGGCTGCAACGAGCGAGAACAACAGGGAGTTCGTCCAAAGCATCAATCTGATCGTCGCTGAGAGCGCCAAAGTCGGCGGCTGCCATGACGGTGTTGGACTTGAGGCGAATGTCATTGTTGAGGATACCAACTTCGTAAGCAATGGCAGTGGCAGTCTTGATGTGATCACCAGTAACCATGTGGACAGTAACACCGGCGGCACGGCATTGAGCCACGGCACCAGCAGTTTCAGGGCGGGGAGGGTCATAGAGACCAGCAAGACCGACAAACTGGAGGTCATTCTCGACCTTGGCGCGATCATGGCAGTCCTGGACGTCGCCATTCATAGGCTTGGTGGCAATACAAAGCACTCGCAGACCTTGGCTAGCAAGTTCCTCGGCCTTGAGAAGAATCTCCTTCTTGAATTCTTCGGTTTCGGTAAGTTTAGTGAGAAGAACCTCAACAGCACCCTTGGTATAGACGTGTCGGGTTTGCTCGATTTCGTTGCCGTAGACGACACTCATGAGCTTGCAAGAGGAATCGAAAGGATGCTCGGCCACCAAGATATCACCCCCGGAGGTGTTGCGACCGAATCTCATGGCGAAAACCTTGAGGGCAATTTCGGTCGGCTCACCAATAGCCTTCCATTCGGTATCCTCAGACGTAATAATGCTGCTGGAATCTGTCTCGGGCTCCTTCTTGCCATCGCTGACTGTAGAGTTGTTGCAAAGAGTAAGAACCTTGAGGAAGGTGTTTAAGCAGCTTCCAGCCAGATCAGCGGACCACTTGACAGTACCACTGTAAGGGTCATAGGGGTTGGCGGTACCTTCAACGGTACCTTGGAGATCGCCACGGAGCCAGACCTTTCGGGTGATCATGCGTCCTTGGGTCAGTGTACCGGTCTTGTCGGAGCAGATGTTGGTGACACCACCAACAGCCTCCAGAGAAGGCATCTGTCGAACAATAACATTACCGCGGACCATTGCCTTGGTGGCAACGGCCATGGTGACGGTCAAAACGGCAAGGAGGGACTCGGGGATAACGGCGACACCAACGCAGATTCCGTAAAGAAGAACCTCATCGGTAATCTTCCAGAGACTGACGGAAAAGACGATGATAGCAAGAAGAATGGCAAAGGCGAATAGCAGCAGGGCAAACTTGCTAAGAGTGACCTGAAGAGGGGTGCCTTCGAGACCAAGGATTCTGCGGCTGAACTGGTAGAACTTCCACGCGAGGCGGTTAATACCGCTCCTCTGGGTATCATCGTTCTTGTTCTTGCGCAAGAGTTCGGCGATTTGACCGACCTCAGTCTCCATACCGGTGGCGATAACAATACCAGTGGCTCGACCACGAGTGACTGAGCTTCCGGAGTAGGCCAGGTTGATACGGTCTCCCATGGGCATATCAGCGTCGGTAAAGATGACCTCAGGCTTCTTGCTGATGGCGATCGATTCACCGGTGAGAAGTGCTTCATCGGTAGACACGTTGATGCCTTGAACCAGACGCAAATCGGCAGGAACAACATCGCCAGTGGCCAGGGAGACAATGTCACCCTTGACAAGAGTTTCAGCCTTGACGGTTTCACTCTGGCCATCGCGGATGACCTTACACTTGGGAGTGGAAAGGGCGTAGAGCGACTGGATGGTCTGCTCAGCGCGGTAATCCTGGATCAATCTAGAGTGAATGTTAGCATGCTGCGAGAGAAATGTTGGCTAGATGAGATCGGACTGTCAGCTTCAGGGTATGGCACAGGATTCGACCTCAGTGCTTGGGGCTTCAGGCCTTACGCATGGCAAAATCACAGGCTTCACCATATGGCAGCAGGAACAAGGAACAAAGGTGTAGCAAGTGCAACAACGAAGTGGGGAGTTGTAGCAACAGCAAGCGACAGCTCGTTAGGTGAGCTTTTGACGCAGCAAAGACATACCCGACAACGATGTTGAGTACAATGACGGCGGCCACAACGGCACCCTCAATGTAGTCCGAGATAGCAAAGGACAGAGCGGTCACGGCGATGAGGACGACAGTCAAGGCATTGGCAACCTGCTGGATAAAGATCTCATAGAGGGAGATACCCTTGGCGCCTTTGATGGAATTAGGGCCATCCCGAGCAAGTCGGGAGGCAGCCTCCTCGCTGCTCAAACCATGGTCAACGTCGGACTTGAGGTCCTCGGCGACACGATGAGCAGAGAGCGTATGGGGAAGAATTGGCTTCTCTATAGCTAGGTCGGGGGGTTCCGCTATAGGGGGCTGGTCATCCTGACCTGCAGCGACGGTCGACGAGTCCGACGTGGTAGTGGCGTGAACTGCACCATTCGCGGATTTAGATTCGGTTTCTCCCATCGAATGGGTGTTGGTATAAGCGAAAGCTGGGGTGAGAGATTGGGTTTGGCTGGGAAGAATCAGCCAGAAAAGGTAAACTTGAAAGAAAGTTGTAGGTGTAAGATAAAGTAAGACTGAATAGAGATCGCGTAAAGCACGATGTCTGGGTAAAGAAGAAAGGAAAAGTCGTGGAAGAAGGTCGAGGGGTGGCACCTTTTATCTACAAGCGGGAGGCTGTAGAGGCCGGCGATTAACAAGAGAGGCTCTGTCTTTCTCAAAGATGGGAACCGGCACCTATCCCAACTTGAAGCCCACTAGACTTAGACGCATGGCGGATCCAATCAAGGCGATACGGCAAGACAGGGAAGGAACGGTGCATCAGTACACTTAAAGTGAAGCTTCCTTACGGGATACTGGTGGGGTTGCCCCGTATTTAATTAACACTGTGCTTTCCTCTGTTACTGTCATCAGTGTCCAGTCAATTGTACTATCAAGCAATCCATCTTGATAACTGTACAGACA
This sequence comes from Fusarium sambucinum, assembly GCF_050947815.1. Classification (NCBI taxonomy): domain Eukaryota; kingdom Fungi; phylum Ascomycota; class Sordariomycetes; order Hypocreales; family Nectriaceae; genus Fusarium; species Fusarium sambucinum. The sequence goes on from NC_139292.1 coordinate 1,149,408, forward strand.
GTAATATCATCCATCATTGCTTGAACTCTTCGTCTCCCAATTTCCATTGTTGTTAAACAAGCTTTAGCCAACCTATACAAGAAGATCGTCAAGATTGAGTTTGGTGGGACCAGAACGGCTTCACTGGTCCTATCAAGCAAGAGACTTGAAAGAGACAACAACTTAGTCCAAGCTAACAAAGACAAACCATGTACCCCCATGTACCACTCTTGGCATGCAGTATCTCGTGGCAGCCAAGCGAATCAAAGCTTACCTTGCCAAGGTCACGAGGGGTTGCAAGGGATCCAAGTTGCGCGTCGGATCATCACTTTCTTCCTTGTATTCCGTACGGAGTAGGTCTGTCAATTCGGTTGAATCGCGTCATCTTGTAACCGACGGAATGATTGATATCAATTTGTGACACTTGAGTCAGTGTTTGTCTTTGACATATGCAGGGGAATAGCAAAAATCTATCTATTGGACAAGACACATGACTGTGTACAAAAGCACAATACTGACAACGCAAACATTGCCTCTATCAGTCCAAACTCAGCTACTGTGCCAGCTTTCTACTTTTACTGTCCATTAGCGTCTGTCGTCAGCAGGACGACGATAACTCAATCAATATCCATTGACCACAACCAATCGCACTGCACGTTTTACTCTCGCCTTCTCTTAAAGAGAGAATGCTTGTTTTAACTTGGCATGGCTTGGACTTGGCATACAACAACATTATGGAGCTGTACGGACCAATTGATCATGGTCTGCTTCGCCTCGGCCAAGAGAATTGAGAATCACCTGCTATAACAAAAAAGGCCTGGTCATCTTGGCAGTATGTAATGAATGTCACTACAGTACGATTCAAGTGTCATGTTCTTTTTGCGGAAACCTGCATCATTGCATTATGCTGCTTGCCATGCTTGTTTTGTCCGCCGATGACCTCTTTCAGTCTACACCCTGGTTCTTAATTCGTGGTCCAAGGGCCCTGTTTCTGGAGCCTCTTTGGCCCAAAACTTGCGCTAACATTTAAGCTTAAGCATTGGGCCAGCCAGGGATCTCCCCTCAAAACCGCCGGGCTTGAAACGGGCCTACTCGTTGTTTTAGGGTTTTATGCGAGCAAGTACATCAGAAGTTCCTGTATCCGTACAAGTTCCTGTTCTTGTCAATCCATATCTGACCTCATTGACTCTGAACAGACCTGTGTATTGCACAGACACGGATACCTTGAACCGACGGGACACCGCACAGCCACGTAATTAACCACAGTGGAGACAACCTCTTTTGATCTACAACCAGGGGAACAATCTCGTTCACTGTGTGAATGTCATCGTCAACAAATGTGCCGGGGATTTCGGCGCCGTCTTTTGAACTCCGGGACGGGGTATAGCAACAAGACAATATCGACGTTCAGAATGTCCTCAAGCTACAGCCAATGGTGGTTCACCATAATGATAACCCCGGTATCATGAATTACTTCCAATGGGGTAAAGTCCGGGGAAGAAATGGATCCGAGTGTTGATGAGAGTCTAGACTTGTTGCTTCCCCGGATATCAACATCCAAGGGTTCCTCATGGCGCTTCAAAAGTGTCTCGTTCGCCGAGTAACAGTTCGTATCTCCGCTATCCAACTTAAACCAACCTTGCATCTGCATATCGCACGATATCGTGGAACGAGAGTTTACTGTCTATAGTAGGCTTCCCCGTATGGCGTCTCATCGCATTCTTGGCTTTAACTAAATGCCCTAGTTACCGTCAATCATGCGGGGTATGGGACATTCGCGTGAGTTTGATACAAATGGAGCAAGATATCTACAGAAAAGTAACGAACTTCGGGATAATTAGGGATCAGGACTTCATGTTGCAACGAGATGTGGTCCGTTGAGCTCGGGGTCCGATTAGTAACTAGCTGACTTGATGAAAGACGCATATTCGATATCGTCTGACTCGGATACAGTGTCGGATATGCATTGATGTAAGAACTCTCCTACAGTATCATTATCAGTCCGCATTGTCTGTTTGCGGTTATAGCACAGCCATGTTGACTTGAGAGGACACTGTGAACAGTTTGCTAGAAGTGTATCGTTCAAGATTACCACAGGTGGACAGACTTCATCCACTGTTGTAGGACCGGATGGTCGTCCATCTTACACTGACCCCTGAGACTCACTGTCCTTTCATCATGGATATGTAAAACAACTCATCGGCGAGAACACCGAGAATACTAGAAGTAGCACGATAATAAAAGTTTTTGCCTGTATCCCGAACTACGTTCTACGTGCCCTTGTACTAACTTCACAAGGAAGGCGGAGGTTACACTACTACTCAGGTGCAAGAGGATGGGTTACGTTGAGTAGACTCAGTATGATGAACAAGCATTACTTTACACAACGTCACTCACAAACCAAAGAGAAAACAGAATGAAAATAAACCAGGATGTTCCCCTGGTATACGTAAATTGTCAACTACTAATGCAGCACACAAGCGGCCGCAACTCTGACTCGGGTAACACTACCAACTCTAAACCCCCGACTAACCCCTCGCCAAGCAACAAGGAAAAGAAAGAAACTTCTTATCCGAGGAGATTGATGTACGGTTCTGGCCACTTCCCCCACACAAGCGGTTGATCACCCAATCGTCCGCTCACCGGCGCAAGCAACTTAATCTTACGACGTTCCTCGTCCACATCAGACACGTACAAGAATCCCATCACACTCGCAGCTCGGACTACATCAGGCGCATCCTTAGGCGCTGCGTGCATCACCGCAAGCGTCCAGTGTTGCATCGGCGTAGACGGGTCTTCCCGCGAAACACCCTGGTCGGGGTAAGAATGTTCTAGATAACAGTCAGCAAATATTTTCCGTACGGAGGACAAGGGGTTTTGTACCGTCGGAGGTGTGGTACACGATGACATTGTCAAAGTCAACTTGTTGGATCAGGGGGCTGAGAGTTCGTTTGGAGTCACCGTAAAAGTATTCTTTGATGGCAGCTTCTCTCACGTGTTGCAAGAAGACTTCGTCGCGGATGACTACACCGTCAGACTTGTCGATTGGAACAACACTGATGGGCTCTCCCAGGCTTGTTCGCTCGTTGCCAAATCGCTTAGATAGCTCGGAGCTGATGGTTGGGGAGCCGACCACAATAAGGACATTGACTGTTCCTGTTAGCTGTGTTTTCTCGTACATGACGGTTCAACGTACCTGAAAATTCGTCGACAATGTGTGCTACGAGCTCGTGTCCATCTTTGCTTTGCTCAGTGAGACCCATACCATCGATAATTACACCCGAGCTCTTCACGTCCTCATCCTCGCTCAAGCGTGCACTAACGCTACCAGCGAGTTTACTCGTAAGTTCGCGATAAAAGTCAGGATCTTGATCAGGCGATGCCTGCCCGTAGTAAAACACCAAAGGCAGCTTCACGGGCACGCTACTCGGTCCGCTAGTAGGAGTGCTTCCCCAACCATCCACAGCTTCAGGGTCCAAGATAGTCGCAAGAACGCTAGCACTCAACGTGCCGGGCAAACTGAGTAGACCCTCCTTCGGGTTCGCGTTGACCACCAAAGGCTGGTATCCCTGTCTTGTCGCATAGCTCGTCAAAGTCCTCGCCAGCGTCGTCTTTCCCACGTCCGCTGGTCCAACGATGAGTACTCTGGGTCCCTCTTTACCCTCTCTCGCGGCCGCCTGTCGCATATCGTTGAGCTGTCCATGGAGGTTCAGGTACGTATTGGCAGGGTTATCAGTTGGGTTCGCATATTCGGCAACAGACTCGGCGTCGCAGCGACCGTCAATCTCGAGCTCGCAGCCGTGCCAGGTGAGGATCTTTGACTTGACGCCTGCGAAGGTGTAGGCGTTCTTAGGTCCTAGCTCGACGCCATCCTTTTCAGCTGTGCCGGAGAGAAGCTTGACGACAACGGGGGAGGATTGGGAGGTTTGGAAGCGCCATTCGCCCAAGGGTCGGAGTGTGATGACGCGGTTGGTCGCGGTGACGGTGGGCTTTGTTTATGTCAGTATAGTTTGTTTGGAAATTATGCTGTATTTACCTGTGTGGGAATCTGGCCCAAGCCTGGAATTGACATGGTCGCTACATTGACTTTTGTATGAAAGAGAACGCCGTCGCGATAGTAGGTGAGGTACGTGGGGCTGTTGGAAGCTTTCCAGAAGCTTGAGGCAGGGGCCAGGGTAGCATGGACACTTGACATAAATGTTGGAGCAACTTATCCGGCAAAAGGACATTAATTCTGTCAACCACTATTGATTGATCGTACCTGAGCTACCCTATGCTCGTCTAACTTGTCTATGACAAATGCTCAATCTTCAACCTCATTCTTGTCCATCTCCCTTCCCGGCCTCATTCTCATTTGCATCAGCATCGTGCACCGATTTAGCAGGACGATCATCCTCTTTCGGTTCTTTGTAGTGTCGCATCATCTCTTGAGGGAGGTAGACGTAGAATGACGGGACGATGTTCTCGATGCTCTTAATGAATCGCAAACCAGCATCCAACTCACAAATGACCGCTTCCATTCTCATTCCTGGCATCATTTTCGACAGAAGAACATCATCAAAGAAAAGCGTCATAGTTTCTTCGTCAGTTGGCCATTCATTAGGCTGTCTCTCCCAGTCGTCCTCAATGACGCCCTGCTTGAAGATTGCCTTGCCGATAGGGGCATGGTAAGCTGCCTTGTCATTGATGACGAGAGACTTGACCCGCTTGACGACATCGTCGCTGGGACGGAATGTCTGGACCAACTCCAGTGTACACGTGAACTCCCGAGTGATGGTAGGCTTTTTGGTAGTCAATCTCTCAAAAAGCTCCGGTTCGTCCATGAGTGCAAAAGCCGTGAAAAAGACAGAAGTAGGATCGAAACCCTCAGGGCGCTTGAAATCCAAAAACGACCATGACTGCTTGGAGACGTCTTCGGGGCAGTAAAGTTCGGCGGCAGCCAGATTGAACTGTCCAGGGAGTGCAGCACAAAGCTCTTGAAACATGGGCCATTCTTCAGCGGCAATCTTGCAAACTTCCATCGCAGCCTTGACGTCGTCCTCATACTCGGGACAGACATTGTGCTGAAGAACGTATCGGAGAAAGTTCTCGACGGTACTGATACCCTCCAGCATGGGCCCCAGTTCACTAGAAGTGAGGTGGACTAGAGTGACAGCGAAGAAACCAGCAGCAACGCCGGCAAAGTCGACCGACCATTTTTCGTTATCGCCGTTGTAGAACCGGTCTCCGGCTGCAGAACTGGCCCAGATGACATCCTTTGCAGTGGCTTGTCGGCGCTCAGCGGGGGTGAGGTCCTTCAATTCCTGCTGGCTGAGACCACCAAAGGTGTTGGGCGCGCAATCGACACCTCCAAGGAAAAGGTACTCTTCGAAGTAAAGAATTCGGGAGCCCTGAAGACGGCGTCTGGAGCGGAAGCGCTGGATGCAAGATTGCATACGCCTGAAGATGTTAGTAGTAGCTCTTGATTAGACGGTGGTAGTCATACTCTGCAAAGGGAACGTCACTGGGAAAAGTTAGTGTTTATCTCATCGAGTCTGGCTCTTGTAACTTACGGAGCATAAATCTCGTTCGTCTCCTCCTTGGCCTCATTAGGGGTCATGGGCGGATCAGCAAAGAACTCTGTATCTGTCAGTATAGTGTTCCGAATCGAGTGGAACCCAACTCATACCCTCGAAACCAGTTCCTCGATTCTTGGGGAGAGCGGTAGGGCCGCGGTGAACGAGTGTCTTGCTCTTCCTCGATTTGCCTTGCTTTGCGACACCTTGAAGCGACGCAGGCAGATTAGGTGGAGGTGCAACATCCGCATCGCCGTCCTTGATGTTCTCCTTGTCCTCAGAAGGGACATCGTCAGTTGTAATCGCCATTTTAGAAAGTTGCTGGTGAAGCGATGATTGATGATGGACGATGGAGAGAAGGAGTTGCAATTCAAGGTGCTGAGGATGAACCCTCTCCGTGATTCACTGGGTTGGAGTTCTCGAGATGGAAGATCTCTACAGAGGAAAAGAGTTGAGAGATGAAGAAAAGAATTGGGAAATGGTTGAGAGATTGTTCATTATTCGAGAAGCTGCTGCCTCATTTACCGGCAGCTGGCAGCCGCTGTTTGCACGCACGGCCAGACATCAACGGTAGGCTGCTCATAATCTGCATGTTCGCGCCTATATCTCAAACAATGTACTCGAATACAATTGATTGTCAATGCAGTTCGGGATATCTCGTGGATTAAGTGCATGTTTCTTCTAATTGCTCACCATCCTGGATGTAGTCTATCAACTCACTGAAGGATATTGACACCAACCCGGCACTTTAACTTTGATGAACGGCGGTAAAATGGACTGATATTTATTCTATCCAAAAACTAGAAATATAGAAAACAACATTTCCGGGTCTGCCCGTCATGGCTGAAAGCAAGGCTGATTCTCGCGATAGCTTCTCCTCACTAGTGCAGCACCAAGAAACACGCCGGCAAATACGGGCCGACCCATCCCGGTCGAGAAGGGTGCGAAAGCTTTGATGGAAGCTAGCTGAATTTCCATTTCTGCAAGAGGGGTTTTACAGCAGGTACAGCATCACGGTTTGATTCGTGGGGGTTTGGGGTCAGTTGATAGACATCACGGGGAGGTTTGACATCGCTGGCCTAGGAAAATTGATAGGGTGAGATTGTTGGGCTTTGAGGTTGTACGACGTTAGTGCTCGCTGTTTGTATATTCACGCTCAGTTGCTTATGTTGTGACTCTGAGTCCCGTATTTAGCTCGGATATCTGCACATCGGGTTGATATGGCGTCTAAGCAGTCTAAGCCATGATATAAACGCGCTGATTCCTTGGATGCATGTTAGGCTAAAGGCATGTTTTCCCGTGTTTGTCTCCATGTCTCGGATTTTGTAATTTTTGATACGTTGGTATACAACTGTACATTGCAGTAGTACAGGAGCGAAATGACAAATCTCTTGTCATTCTTCATCACCCCCTAGGTCTTACGTTGGGTCAGAATTGCAGACTAAAGACATGATCGACGATGATGTCCAAATTTGAAACGCCAGCAAATGGACAAATACCACATGATCAAATTCGTGATCAGAATGTTTACGTGCCTTGCATATGAATCGTCAGGTCTTATCTGCTGGGTCGGATGATGCTATCTACGATGACGTGTAGCCAGCCAAGATGGAAATGATATCTTCTGCAGATGAGGCGTACACTTGACCATGGTCCATCTTGGAAATGACCAAAGATCCAACAGAAATGCCATGGAATTCTGCCCAGCCGCTTCTTGCATGGCTCTAACCGGGAGGTCCCTGACGGACCACTCTGACAGGCCGCAGACCAGATGTTGGCTGTGGCTCAGCGAGGCAGAGTGCTGCCCATTAGGGTCCAATCTGACTCCTGTTTGGCCAGTGATTTGGAGATATTGCCGCCAGGGGTCTCGCATCACTTGCGCTTCGGGCCTCGTCTCGCTATCGCTTTTAAGTGTTGCGACTCACGGACTGGCAGTGCAGTAGGACTCTTGTTCATAGATTCTCGTAGACTTGCCCAGCCACAATCTCCTTCGTTTGTGATAGTGCTTAGACTAAATTTTGTTAACTGCTCGACACGAGTAGTTGTATAAACACGAGCTGCCCAGACTAGACAACGTTACAATCATCAGTTCCCTGAAAACTATAATTGATTAACCGCTGGAGATTATCTGCACCGCCATCAACACCTTGTTTTGTCTCGTTACATCCGCCACAGATACTCCTTGGATATCAAAATTGGTGCAAAATCGCCACTCGGATCATCCCCTTCCATTAACCAATTCAACTCACCCTGGCGAAACGGAATTGACCCCTCTAACAAAGACCAAGCTTGTCCCTTGACGTGTCGCACCTTGACCAAGAGAGTCAAGACTGGGGCTGATCAACTCCTTGAATCGTTCATTTTTGCACCCCTGAATTCTTGGAATAACTACATCACCAGGACAAATTGTTCTTTTTCTTCTTCTTTTATTCCTTGGTTCTGTATCTGTTATAAAAAGAACAAAACGTCAGCGGCAATATTTGTTCGTCGTCTATATCTTCATTTACTACCCTGAAAACTCATTTACCGCTCTCTCCACTCAAACCTAGCAACCACAGCGCTTCGCCTTGCGCTGAGCTGACTGAGCCACACCATTAATCCATCGCTCCAGTCCAATCCAACCTTCATCTTCAATTCCTTTCAACAACTGCGCATCTCTCCACACGTCGTCTCACCGCCCTGACCCTTTTGTATTTCTTATATCCTCTTTCGTCTGTCGCTTCTAGACGTCAATATCAACTTTTCCCCCGCATTGGTTTATCCTTCCTTGTTCATCCAAATCTTACCGTTACACCGACGACCGGCGCGCGCCCAACCTACCGCCACATTCAGAGTTCAAGTTCCGATATGGTCATCGGATTCAGAATGCCTGATCGCAAAGAACTCCGCGATTACAACTACGCTGTCGCTGGCCAGTAAGTGTTCTGTCCCTTTTCGCACTGCATTTGCGCTTCTCATTGAGCATCTTTTGTTCTCCCTGACTACACCATCCGCATTTCTTGGCATATCTGCGTCACTCATCCCCGCGCGCTGCACAATGCTAATATCACTTCAGTGCCGGCACGCTCTGCACTCCTGATGGCGAGCTATTCGTCAAGCCTTGTACTCAACCCGAGATAGACTTTTACGAGTCTGCCAATCGAAGATATCCCGACTTTGCCGATCTTATGCCCTTGTTTATGGGTTCGCTCCTGTTGACCGACCCCACGGAAAAGGCGATCGACGATGCCGTTGCTGGTGTTATCTCTCACGCCGGAGATCTGAAGACTTCCAAGGAAGAGATTGTCGCGTCCGTCACTGAGCAGGTTGCCCATGCTACTGCGTCACGCAAGAAGGAGGACGGTTCTTGGGTTCCTGCCAAGGACAACAAGATCAAGACTGACAAGGCGGTGGTGCTGGACAACGCCACCTTTGGTTTCAAGAGTCCCAACATTCTTGACGTAAAGCTGGGTGTCAGGCTGTGGGCTGATGATGCACCCCAACAAAAGAAGCAGCGCTTCGACAAGATCTCGGCTGAGACAACACACGGCACTTTGGGATTCAGAATAGCGGGTATGCGAGTTTACCGTGGATCGGAAGACCCTGCACAATTGGACGAAGCCGATTACAAGATTTACGACAAGGATTACGGCCGAACAAAGGTTACGCAAGAAAACATTGTCGACGAATTCCGAAAGTTCATATTCAACAAGAGTGCCGGTATTGACGAGGACCTTGGCAAGGCTGTCTGCGCAGCCTTTATCCGAGACCTCGAAAGGGTTGAAGAGGTGCTTTCCCGTCACGAAAGCCGAATGTATTCTTCCTCGCTACTTCTGTGTTTCGAGGGCGACGGCCAAGCCCTCCGAAGTGCCATCGAGGAGAACAACGCACTTATCGACGCAGAGGCCGGTATTGGTCAAGCAGCTCGCACCACCAAGAGGGTTGATAGCGGCATCGCTCTGGACGACGAAGACGAGCTCGACGAGGATTCCGACCTTGAGGCATCACTGCCTCAAATTTACTCTCTCAAGCTCATTGATTTTGCCCACGCTGAGTGGACCCCCGGCCAGGGTCCCGACGAAAACACTCTAACAGGTGTACGAAGTCTTTTGCGCATCTTTAAAGAGATGGCGTAATGTTTTGAGATGAAAAGCGAAACATTGGCACCTTTGATGATCATGACCACGACAAAAAGCGACGATTCCGATGGGAACACTAGGACGGAATTATGAAGAGAGCATTTGCTTTAGAGGGAAACGGCAGGGATTCTCGATACCCCATGTGCTTAAGCATCCGAAGGGAACAATGTAGAACAGTAGCTGCCTAGCAGCTTGGCGCATGGTGTCATGATTGGCAATTTACATTTCTTTAGTTTTTCTATTAGCATAGGATAATACATCTTGTGTCTCAGTCTTGTTGAATCCCGTGGCCGTCGCTGGCGTTCAGTAACTTGTTTGCGCAGTAATTTTTCTTTTTTTTTCTAGAGCGCATGAAGATGTATACAGACCTCAGGGTTCCACAAGAAATGTCCAGTCTATAGATAACTTTACCTTAAATTTATACTAATAAATTAAAATATATAAAATATAAGATATATATTATAAGATAAAGAAAGCTTTATATTATATAATTTTAAGTTTTTTATTTTTATAAGTATTTTCTATAGCTATTTATTTAAAAAATAAAATATACTTTTTTTTATTAGCTTTTTAAAATTAATTTAAAAATATTAAAATAAAAGATATATAATAATATAATAATATAATAGTAAATATTAGCTATTAAAGTCTATTATCTATCTTAGTATTATTTAATAATATTTTAATAGATTTAATTATAAATTCTATAAATAATAGAGATTCTAGTAAGAAAAGAGGGAACCGGTTATTTCTTATAGAACCCACTAGACAGAAACTAATTTGTTCTTTCGAAGTACTAAGGTACCTAGGCAAAAGCTAATAGCACGTGCACCTTGCAACAATTCGTGAAGTTTCACTAGAAAGCGTGTAAGTGCCTCTTTTGAGTTGGCATATTGCACGCAGCTACAATCTAGGCATTGTATGCCTCTCCACCACAGAAAACTTAATATTGCTTGCCCAAATCACAACAACGTATTTATGTTATGCCACCTCAGACCCGCTCTTAGGCTGTTGATTTCCTATATCCTACCTCAAGTTTTCATAGGTCTTAGGTTTTCTGTCATACTTCAGCAGCAAACTTTATGCCAAATAGGTATATTAATATAATAAGCACGAAGAAATCTGCATAATAGGTTAGTAGGTAGGTACCTTTACATGCTTGTGGGAACACAATCTTCTGTTGCCTACCTAGGTAGAAGGAAAATTCAGCTTGCGCAAGAGACAGTGAATCACTGCCACCTTCCGTCGGAGACAGTGAATCACCGTATTGCAATCTAATCTCAGTTTTTTCTTTTCTTTTTTCTTTTTTTCTCTTTCCTTTCAACTCTGTTGAATTCTCACGATGGAGCCCCCCCGAAGGCCTCCCGGCCGTCCTTGCTCCGCCCCCCCTAAGAAACCACGACCAGGGAATCTGCCAGCACCAGATACAACCGAAGCTTCGGGTTCAAGTGAATCAGACCCAACAATCACGGTTCTCTCCGCCCGGTACCGTGCCGCCTGGCCCCGGCTTCGACCGCGGCCACTGGAGTTGTCGAAAGCATCGCTACCTGGTCCCCTTCAGTTTCGCCAAGACGAAATAGAATGGACCGCGAGGAAAATCCTCCGTGACTGCAATATCATTGAGGATATCGATGATGATGCGGCAGATGTATGCCTAGTACAACAGCAATTAGCTGGACAGCCCAAAACCAGCATCCCAACGATCACAATCTGTGCCCCCTTGTGCGAGAAAGGCACCTGGGAGGCCGCCGTTGAAGCAATCGCTGTGCAACTATACAAGATTTTCAAAAATTCGAAAGATGTTTCTTACGAAAACATCTATATCGACATGCAGGCACCACAGCTAACGCAAACCATCTTTTATGGCCCAGTGGACCGGGACGATCTGTGTCACTCGTGGGATAACATCAGAACCCTTGTCCATCAACGACTCGATTCATTTTTGGTAACGAGTGGGTGTATGACCTCAATATGTTTGTTCCGATACGGGTTGCTAAGAGAGATTAATGCGAATCCCGTCACAGTCTATGTGTCACTCAGTTACGACTCCCTTGAGACGGGATGGCCTGAAGTCATGGCGGACATCAAGGCGAACATCGACAACCGCGGATGGACAGATGTCGAGGTCCATTTTGAGCACAACCTGGGATTCGACTATGCATTTAGGAGGATTGAACTACAAGGCGATCCGGACACAATCAGGTCTGATGGGATCGATGCTAATAAGCGCCTTCGTGGCGACTATCAACAGAGAGTCAAGCCGGGAGATGACTTCGGCGCTGCCACCTATATCACTCGCAGCGATAACGTGGAGAAATCTTCCGGGCTTTCAACCTTGGGCTGCTTTGTGGAGTTAAGAACAGCCACCAATCCAACTTGGAAGCGATACGCGCTGACCAACTACCATGCCATCAGGCCTGCGTTAGCTGGTTTTACCTTGAAACCTGTTGGAGACACTTCCAAACCTGGACCACCAGAGCTTAACAGCGATTGCTGGAAAGTGGACTTCGCAGGTTACTATCCCAATGCCCCCATCACCCCTATGCCTCTTGAAAGCCCGTCTCGGGCTAAACATATCTTTACCATCTGGTCCCTTGATGATGATATTGCGAGATGGGAGGGAATTATTCAGGAAAAAAGAACCAGTATCCAAAGGACCAACGACAGGACTGTACAGGCACAAGCACAAGCAGATATTCTCAAGCTACAAACAGACATCCAGATGGCCAAAAAGGAGAAGCGAGAGAAGATCGACTTCTTCGATGCTAACAAACACATACTTGGTACATTATTCGCTGCATCTGGATACGCACGCAGAGCCTCTGCCGGAAACCACAAGATGAGACTTGATTGGGCACTGATAGAAGTAGCTGAGCATCGACAGGGCCAGAACCGGCTACCGCCGCGATCAGTTTGGTTCGACCATCACCCAAGCGATGCATCTCATCCGGATTCCGCCACATACGGACAAACCCTCAAAGATCCAGCACAATCCATCGGACCTGGGAATAAATCGCGTGTTTGGAAGGTCGGCGCGACCACGGGCCCAACAATTGGGGAGTTTCACAAGACAAAGTCCAGCTGTACAATGGCCGAAGATAAGCACCTCAAAGGCAAGATCCCGCACTATGCGACCTCTGAGTATGTCTACCAACCAGCCATCGTTGCTGGGACAGGGAAGAAATTTTGCGCCGCTGGTGACTCCGGTTCCGTCGTTTTTGACAAGCAAGGAGCAGTTGTAGGCCTTTTTCTTAGAGGAAGCAGGGTCACCAATAGCTTCGATGGTGGACACGGATTGGTTACCCCTATTGAACATGTCTTCCGAGACATTCGAGATTTTTCGAGAGGAGCGATTACAGAGATCCGAATCGCTAGGACCTGAGGGGTTGGTTGGTAGGTAATGGCGATTTGGAGAAGGAGAGCACATGGAAGATTGGAAATTCCCATAAATCACCCTCATCTCATTTGACGTGACGATGCCATGTATCAATCGCGGTCGTTGAAGAAGATGCGCTTAACGCGAGCAGAACGCTCACATCCCCCCTCCCGTTTTTTTCCCTTTGCATAGAACACAACACAGAGAGACCAAATTGACAATACACACTTCCCACTACTACATTTTTCTAAAAGATACCGAGCCAAAATTGCAAATCAAGTGACTCAGTGCTTCTGACGAAAGGCATAGTGACTCACCGTCTCCTATGATGAAGGCAGCAGTCAACACATCCACAACACTCATCAAATTCATCATAGTTTTTGCTGTATTCGGTTCCCAGACTTATCTTACCATAATGATTCTAACCTTTTTCTTCAACCCATGCGCCCTGTTTCGATACCAGGGCAGGACCGTACGTGACTTGAGGACGGTCAGAGAGATTGACAGCTGCAAGAAAGAATCCAGTACCTCCCGAAGCTTATGCTGTAAAAACAAGTCTAAGAGTGGTGGCATATTACGGTCTGTACCTCTAATGCGATATACTTCAAACTCACCCAGGCAACACACAAACTCAAAACTCTCAAACATTTCGGCTTAACAAATATTTAAACTCCTGCATACTACTTTTCCTGCTTGAGAATCAATGTCTTCCTACAGTCTTGTAACATCAACTTGGGTAAGACGCAGCGAATCACTACCCCTTTTCTCCCCTACTAATCCTCGTCTCAAATAGGTACAGTCTGACAATGGAGTCTCCAAGTCAATCAGATCCTGTTATTACAGTGATATCTGCTAGATATCGCGCCGCCTGGCCAGTGCTTCGCCCTCTCCCACTTGAGTGGTCCCGCAAGCAAACATTACCTTTCCTCGAAGAACGTCGATACGAAATCGAGATGAGTGTTAGGGCAATCCTCTGTCGGCACGGAATCGAATTTGACGATGATGATGAAGAAGCTGAGGTCAGTTTAGTGAACCAACAAATGGCCTCGCAGCTTGGTACAAGTGTTCCGACGATTGTGATTTATTCGTCATGGTCCATAGACAAGCAAGACCTCTGGGAGACAGCTGTCCGAGAAATCGCTTTAGAATTGTACCACATGTTTAAAGACTCCGACGTTGCTTATGATAGTATTCACATCGATATGCAATCGCCTGAACTCGGGCAGCGGATTGGCCATCAACCAGTCACCAACATCGACCTATGCGACTCATGGGATGACATCAGAGCCCTTGTGAATCAGAGGCTCGAGGCTTTCACGGCAACAAAGCGTTCAATGGTCGCTATTGGTTTATTCCCTTATTCCTATTATGTTGGAAGTTGGCAATATGGTGGATGGATATGGGAGAATCTCTTTACCATTTACATCGCAGTCGACTACAGTTCCGACGAGACGGGGTGGCTTGAGGTTGTTGCCGATATCAAAACCAACATCAGACACAAACGAGGGTGGGCGGACGTTCAAATCCATATTCAACACCACGCCAGGACGAGCTATTCTTTCGACATATTAACACCAACATATTACAAAAAGACTGCCACGGCCTATGGGCTTTTGGAGAATAAGCTTTTTAAAGGCGACTACCAGCAGACAGTAAAACCAGGCGACGACTTTGGAGCAGAACCCTACAAAAGTAGCAATGGGTCTCAGATATCTGCTGGATTCGGAACTTTAGGCTGTTTTGTCGAAATCAAGACAAAAGGCAACACAGCCTGGAAAACGTACGCTCTCACCAGCTATCATGCAGTTCGGCCTGCTCTACCAGGCTTTGGCCTTACGCCTCCAAAACCCAAAAGCGATTGCTGGAATGTCGATTTAGAGGGGTATGCTCCTGGTTATAGCGCAAACCCTCTACATTTTGAAAGTCCGTCTCGGGCTAAGCATGACTTTACCATCTCGTACATCAAGGATCAGAATACCTTCCAGGCTCAACGTATGGAAGAACTGGAGGCCAGGCTCCAGAACGAGGGCGACAGGTCTGCCCAGAAAAAGATCGACGAGTTACGGGCAAGGATTCAGATGGCCGAGGACGAAATGCAGAAGAAAATCGACTTCTTCAACGACGGTAAACAAATGCTTGGTACGCTGTTTGCTGCTTCTGGCTACATGCGTAGGTTCTCCCTTCATCAGGATAGCTCGGTTCATAAGCACAAGATGAGACTCGATTGGGCTTTAATTGACGTCGTCGAGCACCGAAAAGGACCTAACCGTCTACCGCCGGCATCAGCTTGGGAAGAGAAGTACGAACGTAATTTCGCAGCTCATCCACACCGAATATACGAAAAACTTCTTAAAGGCTCCCGGTCTGTTGACCCTGATAACTCGCCTATTTGGAAAGTTGGCGCCGCCAATGGCCCTGCAATTGGGACATATCATCGGAATAGAATTGCTTGTGCGATGGTGGACGACTATCATCTGAAAGGCGAGGACCACGTAACAGCCGAATATATCTACCAACCAGGCAACCACTACAGGCGATGGACGTATTGTGCGAAAGGCGATTCAGGCTCGATTGTTTTCAATGAGGACGGGAATGTTATTGGTCTGTATTCTACGGGAATCGAGCCCCAGAAGTCTAATATCAACGAAGGGTTCGGGATAGTGACCCCCATTGAACACATTTTCCAGGATATCAAAGACTTTTTAGGATATATTACGGATATCCGAGTGGCCATAGACTAAAAGATAAAACAATTTAGTCTATATCACTGTAGATCAATCCATTCACACTATACAAGACACGATCCGAGACGACAGTTCATTAGGAACCTTCTGTAGTCATATTATCTAACTAACCCTATAGCTCGAGTCTTTAAACCAACTCGCAATCATTCATGATAAATACGCCTACCCAATAAAACCATATGCGCAACTCCGTCGATGTATTAAACAGGTAGCGTGAAAAAGAATATCATCATATCGTGCCTGAGCAAGTCCTGCTGATATCCGTCCGCCACCAAACCATGACTCAAAATCCAGCTAACCCTCCTGGGTCGAGTTCCCACCAAAAGAATCATCGTGAAAAGATGCAAAAATGAAATTGTCTGATGAGACTGGGACTCGAACCCAGGAGGATTGCTCCACCAGGAAATTGGTGTTAAGGTTAACCTTAACCTGGCGCCATAACCAACTCGGCCATCTCACCCACACTTGTTATTGAAGGCGACTGCGCAAAATTGTGTCATGTCGTCTTGGTGGCGATGGAGACGGGTTTGAAGCCGCCTAAAACTCTTATTTCCGTTCGTCAGACCATTGCATCTAGTCCTTGGACTGAACCTTGTGGTCTCCTGCGACAACGTCGGCGTAGGAAGGAGGTACACTTTGGTCGTTAGAGCTGCCCTCGCCGTTATTCGTGACGCCCTGTTGCTGGGACGTAGGATGAGAAGAGCTGGCAGCGTTCTGAGTACCGTAGTTCATGTTGCCGGCGTTGCCAGAGTTAGGCTTGGGTTGAGGCTTGGGCTGCTTGTTGTTCGCGCCATGCTGGTGAGGGCCTGGTGGGCACTGGACGTAGACATAGGTGACGCGGTTGCCCTCGCGATCTTGGGGCACAGACTCATATTCGTAGGGTGGCTCGGGATATTTGGCGATCAGATACCATGCGTGAATGAGGCCGGGAATGTAACCAAGGCAGCAGAGGAGGATGTTGATTAGAGAATCAGCGCTGCAGAGACCGCACTTGACCCATACTAATTGACGTGTTAGTGATGCGCGACGATGGGAGTTGGTCAAAGCGATGGACATACCAGGCAGTGGGGGGAAAAGAATAGCAAGGAAAGCGAGGAAGAAGTCTGCGGAACACATTGTTGCGCGATAGTGTCACAGGAGGAGTATCAAATTGGGTTTGTTTAGGTTGTAAAGCGAATTGAAGGGTCTTTTCTGTGTTGATTTGAGGAAGATGAAATGGAAGAGTTGAGTGAGGGCGTGTGACCAGGCTGAGCGATGACGCTCTTGGGGAGGTTCTGCGACAGAAATTAGGTCACCTGGAGGTGGCGTTCCTGGGGGAGGGGCTTGCGTAAGTGAAAGTGCTGCGGCAGGGATAACTTGGAGGTATGATTGGTGAAGAGGTGAATGTCAGTCTTGAACCCCGCCTACAGCCACAGTCGGGTCATCACTGAAGGAACCAGTTCAATGAGGGAGCCCAGAGATATCTGACTCAAAGAATTGAATAAACAAAGGTCAGCGACAAAAACTTTCTAGGCTGCTACATTTACCGTCGTGGGCCTCAAAAACCGACGTGGAAAGTAAAGTTGCGTTATCACAACCTTGTGCATATCACTATCACCCTACGTCACTTCATTTACATGATGTCTATCTCAACACATCCTTGCGCCAGGCAGAAGCAAAGTTTCTGATACGCATGAGCATGCAAAACACACCTGTAACACTTGCCTACCAGAATGGTAAGTTTTGGTTCACTAACAACACTGGTTCTTTACCCTGGAGTCTTGTGATGTGACGTCTTGCGAGAGTGAGCACGGCCACCCTCATGGTTGGGATTCTGTCCAAGATCTCTAATAATACCATTCGGGCGAATGGTTTAGTGGTATAATACTCCCTTAGCATGTTCTCGACTCCGAGTGTCATTGGGAGTGGTCCAGGGTTCGATTCCCTGTTCGTCCAACATAGGTGGTTAAATTCCACTGTTATACATCTTTTTGACTTTTGTGTATAACTGTATCTGTGCAGTCTGATTATTTTTGACTCTCTTCTCCATAACAGTAATCCATTAATGATGCTGGTTCATTCTAACTTTGCCTTTACCTGACCACTTTAAAGTTGGCTGGCACGTGACGATAAGATAACAGTGGATTCTTAGCTATCTGATCCAAATGTCTTGCAAAGGATTCCTTTTGCGACATCAACATTCGCGATGGATGACTTGCTGAATCTCGAGCTTTTGTCCCTTGTTTCAAAGGTGACATCAGAAGTTCAGAATCATTTGGGTGTTGGCGAAAAGACTGTAGCTGAATTCTTGATTGCCAAACGTACAGAATGCAATAGTTTCGATGAATTCCGCGACAACCTCGAGACGACTACTCCCGGCTTGCCTCCTAGTCTTGTTGAAAGTATAGACCGACTGGTACTTGCTTTACACCCCAAGTTTAAAGGCAAAGCAAAAGGTGAACCCAAGGAACACTCATCCCGAACCCTTCAAGAAAAGGAAAAGGTCTTTAGTGGTCTTGCGCTACCCGACAAGGAACCTGCCCGCGACAATGGAGCCGATGCAATTGACGATACCCTCGCGCTCCTGGAGGGCCTAGAACCAAAGGCGAAAAAGGAAAAACCCACGAGAAAACGAAGCCGAAGCCCTGAGAACGATCAAAAAGAGTCTAGGAGAAGGAGAAGAGATAGATCCCGCTCGAGGGAACGACGAAAGCGAGACAAGTACAGATCAAGATCACGATCGCAAGAACGAGGCGACGAAGATTGGCGCGACGGACACCGCGATTCGCGCAAAGATCGACGAGGTCGCAGACGACACGACGATGACGATCGATTCCGCAATGCCCCGGCGTCCGAAATAGACGATGCACCGCAGCTTCACAAGGTCTATCAAGGTCATGTCACAGGCTTGAAAGACTTTGGCGCCTTTGTCAATCTACACAACGTTAAAGGAAGAATTGATGGCCTGGTTCACGTGTCTCGAATGTCTGCAGGGGAGCGCGTCAACCATCCTTCCGATTTGGTTACGCAGGGACAGGAAGTTTGGGTCAAGGTTACAAGTCTTGATAAGGACCAAAACGGCCGCGATCGAGTTGGATTATCGATGAAGGACGTTGATCAGCAAAGCGGACAGGACTTGGAGCCACAAGTTCGTATGTCGACAGGCGCCAACATGGAAGCACTGGGAGGCGCACTTGGAGGCGCAAGAGACGGATTTGCAGAGCCAAGCGGTCCTCGACACGATATGGGTCCCCCACGACGACAAAAGAAGCGGATGACATCTCCCGAGCGATGGGAAATCCGACAACTGATCGCATCCGGAGTGGCCAAGGCATCTGACTATCCCGACCTGGAGGAAGACTACAACGCAACTCTCCGTGGCGATGGCGAGATGGAGCTAGAAGAGGATGTCGATATTGAAGTTCGAGAGGAAGAACCACCTTTCTTGGCCGGACAAACCAAGCAGTCTCTTGAACTGTCACCTATTCGCGTCGTCAAGGCACCTGATGGCTCTATGAACCGAGCGGCAATGTCAGGCACCAACTTGGCAAAAGAACGCAAGGAGCTCAAACAACAAGAGGCTGATGCTGCTGCCAAGGACGAACCTAAAGAGAACCTCTCTCAGCAATGGCAAGACCCCATGGCTGATCCCGACAAGAGAAAGTTTGCTAGCGATTTGCGAAACGCCAGAAAGAACCAGACTGCCGAGGATGTCCCTGAGTGGAAGAAGGCTGTTATTCCCAAGGGTCAGTCTCTGGGTAAGCGTACGAATATGAGCATCAAGGATCAGAGAGAGTCTCTGCCCGTGTTTGCCTTCCGCACCCAATTGATCAAGGCTGTTCACGAGAACCAGATTCTTATTGTTGTCGGAGAAACAGGATCCGGAAAGACTACACAGTTAACACAATATCTTGCTGAAGCTGGTTTCGCCAACGATGGCATGATTGGTTGTACGCAACCCCGTCGTGTTGCCGCCATGTCCGTCGCCAAGCGTGTAGCTGAGGAAGTCGGCTGCAAGCTCGGTGAAGAGGTTGGATACACAATTCGATTCGAGGACTGCACTAGCCCTTCAACAAAGATCAAGTACATGACCGACGGTATGCTTCAAAGAGAGATTCTGGTTGACCCAGATATGTCTCGATACTCATGCATCATGCTTGACGAGGCTCACGAACGTACCATCGCCACTGATGTACTGTTTGCTCTCCTCAAAAAAACCCTGAAGCGTCGGCCCGACATGAAGGTTATTGTCACTTCAGCGACACTCGACGCAGACAAATTCTCTGCCTACTTTAACGAATGTCCCATCTTTACCATCCCCGGTCGAACCTTTCCTGTCGAAGTACTTTACTCTAGGGAACCCGAATCCGATTACCTGGATACTGCGCTTGTCACAGTCATGCAGATTCATCTTACCGAACCCAAGGGCGATATTCTTCTTTTCTTAACAGGTCAAGAAGAAATTGACACAGCCTGTGAGGTGTTGTTTGAGCGAATGAAGGCCTTAGGGCCCAACGTGCCAGACCTGATCATTCTACCCGTCTACGCGTCGCTTCCAACTGAAATGCAGAGCCGAATTTTCGATCCCGCTCCTGCTGGTAGTCGCAAGGTTGTTATCGCCACCAATATTGCAGAGACCTCCATTACTATTGACGAGATTTACTACGTCGTCGATCCAGGTTTCGTCAAGCAAAACGCCTACGATCCCAAGCTTGGCATGGACTCACTTGTCGTCACGCCTATTTCCCAGGCTCAAGCGAACCAAAGAGCTGGTCGTGCTGGCCGAACAGGTCCTGGAAAGTGTTTCCGCCTATACACCGAAGCAGCATATCAGTCTGAAATGCTTCCGACTACTATCCCCGAAATCCAACGCCAGAACTTGTCTACCACGATTCTTATGCTCAAAGCCATGGGTATTAATGACCTCCTTCACTTTGACTTTATGGACCCGCCCCCAATTAATACCATGCTTACCGCGTTGGAGGAGCTATACGCCCTCAGTGCCCTCGACGACGAAGGTCTACTTACTCGTTTGGGACGAAAAATGGCCGACTTTCCTATGGAACCTTCTCTCGCCAAGGTTCTCATCGCTGCTGTCGATCTTGACTGCGCCGAAGAAGTGCTTAGCATTGTGTCCATGCTGAACATTCCCACCGTCTTCTACCGACCCAAGGAAAAGCAGTCCCAGGCAGACCAAAAGAAGGCCAAGTTCCACGACCCCCACGGTGATCACTTGACTTTTCTCAATGTTTACAACTCTTGGAAAACGAGCGGTTACTCAGCACCATGGTGTTTTGAGAACTTTATCCAGGCGCGATCAATGCGTCGAGCCAAGGATGTCCGTGATCAAATCGTCAAGATCATGGACCGATACAAGCACCCCATCAGATCATGCGGTCGCGCTACAGAAAAGGTCCGCCGGGCTCTCTGCGCAGGTTTCTTCCGCAACGCTGCCCGCAAGGATCCTCAGGAGGGATACAAGACCCTTATTGAGGGTACTCCCGTCTATCTGCATCCTAGCTCCGCACTCTTCGGTAAGCAAGCTGAGTGGGTCATCTACCACGAACTTGTCCTCACAAGTAAGGAGTACATGCACTGCACGACAAGCATTGAACCGAAATGGCTCGTTGAGGCTGCGCCAACATTTTTCAAGGTCGCACCTACGGATAGGTTGAGTAAGAGGAAGAAGGCGGAGAGAATCCAGCCGCTGTATAATAAATTCGCTACAGAGGATGATTGGCGATTGAGTGCCCAGAGGAAGGGTGGTAGAGGTGGTGGTGGTGGAGGTACTTGGGGTTAGTTGGTGAATCATACATAGCATCGTTCAATTTGGGAGTTTATTAAAGGTTGGAATTATCTTGACGGTTAATAAAACTGATAAGCATTTATTTACATATGAAACGTTCTGGAATCTTGATGTGTGATACTCGTGCTTGGGTATGATTTCGGGTAAGCAGTTCAATGATATGAGACTGAGAAACATAAGCCTGAACAGTAATGATCTGAATATTTTGCAGTGTGACTACTATAGTGATAGTCTGTTATCTTATGGCGACTTCAAGTTATGACAATGGCAGAGTAACGTGTATGTTTGTGATCAACGATGGACATGGATACGGCAAAGTCGTGGGCCGCAGGAGGGAACTGTTCCATAAGAGAGATAGAATTACAGAGTATGGTCAAGTGAAACAAACAGAAAGGAACTTGGCTCGCTTTGATTTATAGAAACAAAGGAAATTTGCGTGACTTAGACTGAGTTATGAGGCTGCCCCTGGATTGGGTTTGAAGCAAGATAACTTGTTTGAATTTTCGGGACTTATTTTGTAGATATTATGTAAATTAAGAAGAGGCCTCTTGATCTTATATCTAGTATTGAAAGCCCAAGGAAAACATTCGGTGAAGTTGTAGTCGTATCGTGATGAATAAGACAGTGTTGCGTCGGACAGACAAGTGCCAATGCTTGTCGGATTAAGAAGAACAAAGAGGCTTCATGCTTATTAGAGGTATTCAAGCATCTAGTAAGTTCCGAGGGGCTACAATTATGACTATGAGTAAGGCCCGGCCATCTGAAAGCTCCCTGTGGCTACTGTCGCAGTATCAGATGCCTTGGTCACCTCCTCCCCATAGAGGTACTTTTAGTTCCAAGATATAAAATACAAGTTTTATTCACCTCTTATTACGCATTACTCAGGTATCTCTCCATCTGGTCACTAATATCATGCAAACAGCTCTATCTGGGTCTACTGAGTTGTGAGAACCCGGATAGACATGTGCGAACCTTGATGGCCAACCCTGATGATTTCCCCTCTACTCAAGACCACACAACTACACCAAAACAGCCGGAGAAGAGAGTAGATCAATGGATTTGGAGTATCAGAGTGAACGTTGAGTTGCTGCATTCGTGCGTCAAAGCGACCCATTGCCGCTTCCGGCGGGAAGACGCTATTGCTGTTTGATAAGGTTAAGTCGGTGAGGATGAGTATAAGAATGAGGCCGTCCCTGTTGGATGAGTTGTTCAATTTGAAGATAATGTAGAGCAAGCACTTGCCTTGCTTATAATAAGGTGTTGCTTCCCAATACACCCGGAAGGTCGCTCTTTCCCATTGCTATGAGCTTGTAGCTCAACATGGACTGTTGAGAAGATTGAACTGGAAGGAACTCCTTCCTTCATCAAGAAATGATAACTAACCAACTCAACCTCTTTCTATACCACAAACCTCAGGCGATCAAAGAGAACTACACTATAGAGACCCCATCTCCTTTGTCGTCGTCTCTCCGTCTCCCCTCGGACTCATCCCTGAGTATCTCCGGTCGAACAAAACAATATCCCTCATCGACATCACCTCGCATGATCCAAAGCACCCATGGCCCCATTCGAGTGGACGCCTTGTTCCTACATTTCACGACGGCGTAAAGAGAAGCCCCCACGACATGGCATCCCGACTCCTGTCAGCCGAGTTGCCGAGGACCTGTTTCAACATCCCACGCCTTGACTACATCCCGACCAGACAAACTCGAATGTCTCCTGGAGGCAATATTACGGACCGATTCGACACTGGTCGGGGAAGACCTTGGTTTACCCGTGAGGAGATGCTTGCCGGGGTGCTGGGGTTTTGTGACCGTGATGACTGACTGGTGTGATGATGATGTAGAACTTGTGAGTAGCACGGCAGAAGATGATGATTACAAGATGCTTGACCCAAGTGTTGTGCTTCTACCATATACATGATGTTGAAGATGACACTACAGACAAGTCCATATCGCTCAGCATGATAGTGCGACACATACGCAGAGGTATGTATCCGCTCTCTTTGTTCTCTTTCGCTTTATTGCGGCCTATCTGGCAATCCGGCATCTTTCCCCATGGTGGTCCCTATCATCATCTTGGCAACTTTCAATAGTTGCCGCGTTAGACGTGGGTCGGTTTCTTTCCCATCTCGTCGATCGCTTCCCAGACTCCCACGCCCACACCCCCGATAGCCCGATGGTATCTCATGACTAAAGGCTATCGTGCAAGCATATTAGTTCTATGCTTGATCAACTTCTAAGCTTTCAAGATAGGTCGTCTTGTGGTCTCAAGCTTAAACTCTATCTTTGCCTTGTGCTTCCCTTTCTGTCATCTGCATACTGAGTTGAGTGTGAGAGCCAATGATCTCTTTCCAACACTTCTACCCAATCCTACTAAAGATACATGCGTGGGATGCATGCATGAATGGTTCAAAGCAGTTGTATCTGAACGGTCCATGTTTCGGGGTTTTGTGGCACCCATCCGCGTACACGTTTCGATTATCCCTCATGTTTCTGTCCCTCTCGTTGCTTTGCCCATGCAATGTATGTCACACTTGAGCATGGCTTGTTGGTAGGCCTGTTCATCACACTGGTCCGTCACGTTCACATACCGTGATGTTGAGCTAGTCTATCCTGATATCTACTGCATGATGCGGTTAAATGTTTATTTCGGCGGCAAACGTTACTCGATTGTCGTTGGATTAACTCTACCATGATGACCTTCACGCACACCAAGCACTCTACTATTGGCTGCCCCACCCCGCTTCATCAAGTCGATTATCTCTCACATGCTCACAATGCATCCATTCCCATCTTACTCTTTTACACCAACTCACTCTGTGTACCCACATCCGGAAAACGGATTGTCTCTATTCGTCCACGTACAGGACGAGGCTACTTAATATCCGTACTGAGAAGTACCCGTTTTTCACGCAGGGTCTTGGAGTGTGATATCTATCGCTCGATATTGGATACTCCTCCTCCTCATACTCACCGGTGTGGGTGAGAGAACGGAACCCAGTTTTTATCGGTCCCCGGCTTGCCGTAACCACTACCGTTCCCGTTCTCCATCAACCGGCCTAATCAAGCCCCCACATTAACTTCTGTTCCGACATTAGTCGCCGAGTTCCATGGAAGCATGACCTGCTTCAAACGTCGCCTTGTCCCTGGCAGCTAGACTGGAACCCAGCCCAAGCCAGAGGAAGAGATAATCGGCATTTCTCTAGAGACACACCATCGCATTGAATCGGATGGAATTACGTGGCGAATCCCTCCTACCTCGATCCCTCCACACGCTCTGCGGCAGGCCTCAACATGTCAATCATACCGGTTATGGGAAACGGCTTCGACTTCCACACTTTGCTGTTGAATAACCCTAAGTCAGGAACCATTGGACTTGATACGGGTCGTGTTATTGTACTACACCATCATTCGCTGGCCAACAACCTGCCATGATCTCGCCATCCAGTACTTTGGGCAGTGGTTGCATTCCGGCACGGCGCGAATCGAAACTCACGGAGCTTGAGGCTGGGGAGAGCTTTGCTACAGTGGAGAGCTCGTTCTGCACCGTAAATTCGGCGCAACCACTTTGCATGATATGGACCAATTGCAGAGACATGATATCCCGCATTGCACATTGGCATGCGGGGTGAGGGTCTGGTAGGGTTACTTTGAAGAGAAGACCCTTGGATGAATGATGGAATTGCCCACCCAGGTCGGGCAACATGTCGATACATGGAGTGGAGTTGTTGTATTCACACACCCATACCCACACCTTGCCATGAGATAATCAGGCAACTGATGTCTGATAAAGGACGTCAAACGTCTATGAGTAGGGTCAATGGTGGCCTCGATCGAGTATAAGAAGGACGCTTGATCTCCCTCAACCTCGACTTTTTTTCTTCATCCAACAAGCTATTCACTCTTCAACACAAACTCAACACACTTTTACAAACTTTCGAAGTCTTTCTTCACCAATACCTTCAACATGTCTCCCTGGTGAGTCTCCCATCTGGTCGTCGCATTCGAGTTCTATGAACTTGGGATGAGACTGGTCAAGTAAACATTCGACTAACATCCTTCAGCTCTTGCTGTAACCACGCCGATGCTTCTTGCACCAGCGCTTGCTCTTGCTGCAAGGTGAGCATTCCTTAATATCTATAATACTGAATGATCTCTAACAAAATAATAGCACTAAATTCCCTCTTATCATTAATCCCCGACAACACTTGGCCTATAACCACGGTCGCGACAATGTCTCCTTAACACATTGAGGAACATCCCGGAACAAGCCTTTGCCAAGCAAGTCGGACAGATATGAGAATGGAAACAATGAATAGAAATGGCACAAACATGCGAGAGTAGCTGTGACAGCCAATTTTCGATGGTAGCACAGTGGTAGATACAAATTGAAGCTTGTATGCCTTGAACTGGTGTTTCTTTATCACATGTGATGCCTTGACTCGCTATTTACCTATGCATACTAACACGGTAATCTTGTGGTGTTGTCGGAGACAGAGGTTAGGAAGACAAGTGAAGTCAATTAGAGTTTCCTAGCTCCTAGGCTAAACAACGTCACACGCCAAGATTGATATCAGATGATATTTCTACAGTTTATTTAATAGCCGCTCTATGCATGATGATCTAGATCAATTAGCTCAAGTTGGTTTGACCAAGGGACTTTGTGAAGGTGGTTGACGACTCAAGTCCTGACAATTGGCGCTTCCCCGCCAAAGGCCAACGCGACGGGCCGGGTCAAGATTGGTGGACATATGGGTATTGATAGGCCCCGGTCAAAGGGGAGAGACAGTAGAGAACAAACGGTAGGTGGCTGAAAATAGTTTTGGCGATATGATGGCGCAAATCAAGTAGAAAAAAGCAATGTTTCCCCGCTTCAAGATCTACAACAAGGGGTTCATTTGCCTGCAGACCATGCCTACATATATCTGCTTGAAACGTTTACCATGCCTCTCGAGTATGAAGTATTTGAACATCATGTCAGATACGAGATAGATATGATGAGTAAGAAATGGGTTTGTACTTAGTGGAACCGTGTTACTGTACCCGCTGAGGGTTGAAAATGATCAGCTTTTAGCTGCAGATCAGACGAGAGATGGTGGAGGTTTTTTGTTTTGTATCTGCTCAGCCTGATTCTGATCCTGCGAGTGAGATTTATTCACTGCGCCATAGTGATGAGCTACGAGAAGTGCTGGTTGTGATGAACATGTTTCACGGTTAAATGATACAACTACGTCATGCGTAAAGTAATACAAGACAACAACGTCTTTTGAATCACACAATTATCAGTGACTTTGTATTCCCCTCTCTCACTTAATATAAAGCTGTTGGTAGAATCAGGCTCTGATGCCAGATACCCCTCAAATGAGGCAGTGTCCCGTCAGCCTCGTGCCCAGTAATCCCATCAATTCAATTTTACAAAATATAGTGTCCCTATATTAATATCTTTGTAGAGAACCAACTATTGACCCTTGTCTCAGTTGGCGAGTGGAAACCCCTTGTCGTCGTCATCTCGGATGGAATTTCGCTCTTTTTTTCATCTCTTCTGATATAAATCAATTGAGAGAGAGTTATACTCACCATCTTCTATTTAGAAACCGTCTTTTCCTCCTTTTCTTCGTTTTCTTTTACCATTATTCTCTTTGTTGGCCCCCAAATCTTGGCCTTTTAGAGCCCCGCCTCACGAGCCAGCCTGCGCCGCGTTTGCAGTTGTGTTGTTCCTTCCTTCTGGAAATACCCGTTTTATTTCAAGAATTGGCGGCTCTTTTTCTTTTTATAGGCATCAAAAGTCTAAGCCTTCCTCCTCAAAATCAACTCATAAACTCTTTGATCTCTACATCAATACCCTCTTCTCCTCTTTTCTGCTCTTTTCAACTTCAACTTCTCCTCAACATTTCCCCTATATTCATTCAAGTTGACGCCACTAATAATAGAATCCCTGCCAGTACCGCTTTACTACTGTTTTTTTTTAGCGGTGGAACTGGGATAAGAAAAAAAGAGCCCCATCTCATCAATCAATCAATCAATTTCAGGCGCGCGCCAAGTTTAAGAGTGGAGAACCGGATTCCAGGAGCCGAAACGGGGGTTGTTAGACACCGGTTATCCCCCGATAATCACGGAGCTTGAACGGTCAACGACTTGTTGA
The DNA here is from genome assembly GCF_050947815.1 of Fusarium sambucinum. Taxonomy (NCBI): domain Eukaryota; kingdom Fungi; phylum Ascomycota; class Sordariomycetes; order Hypocreales; family Nectriaceae; genus Fusarium; species Fusarium sambucinum. The sequence continues at coordinate 1,177,109 of NC_139292.1, forward strand.
TATCTCAACCACAATGCCAGAGACATTAGATCCTGGGACTCCAACCATCACGCCGCCCGTCTCTCCGGGCGGCGTAGAGAGGCGTCGGTCGCGAAACCCTCTCAAGAACATGATGCAACATCTAACTGTGGATCCCCCTCCGGATGATGATGTTCGTGAACCTAGGAGAGCTTCGCTCATACGCCGCATCAGCTGGGGTCGCAAGAGTCGCAGTCCTTCTGCTCATTCTGATAGATCAGGAGGTCAACCTCAAGATCCGAATCTATGCACTGCATGTGCTGGTTGGGCTGCCGACATTGACTCTACATTCGATACCATGGATGACTTTTTTACAAGAGCTCTAAATCCTACTTCTGCAGACACTTTCGAAAACAAGGAGCATTCTCTAGGGCGACTAAAGGACCTTGAAGAAAACCGCTTCATCACAAAATGTCCTCTCTGCAAGCTATTCCTCTCAGTCCACATTCCCAGCGAGGGTGAAGGAGACCTATATCTCTCTGGCTTTTCCAGCAGAGACACAAATTATCTCATTGACGACAACACCATGTTTGAACAAGGCCACGCATCCAAAAATAAGATGAAGGGCGTGAGTCCGGCATTCCTGGGAGTTGTGCCCAAAAAGAGCGGCGATGGCGCTTTGAGCTGGGATGTACGCGCTGACTGGTTTCGGGGTTCGGGTATGCTTTATAGAACGTTGCCTGATGCAGCGCCTGCGAATGATCTTCTCAGTGCAAGGTCAGAGGGGAGGCATTCGCGAGCAAACTCCATGTCCGAGAATAATGGGTGGCAAAAGCGGGGTATTTGGGGTCGCGAGCTGGAGGATGTGATTGATATGGGCATTGGACAGGAATGGCTACGGTTTTGCGAATTCTACCACCAAGGACGATGTGGACGACGACCAATTACTCGCGAGATGCCAGGATTCAAGCTTGTGGACTGTGCAAAGAACCCCCCGCAGGTTGTCTCTGCGTCCATTCAGGAGCGATATGCGGCATTGAGTTATGTATGGGGAAACAAACAGACAGAGACTTGGCCCAAGGTTGTATGGGATGCTGTCATTGCGTCCAAAGATCTTGGCATCAGATACCTCTGGGTTGATCGTTTGTGTATGGAGCAACTACAACCAGCCGAACGGACGCAGCAGATTACAAGGATGGACGAAATCTTTGAGGGTGCAATTTTGGCCATTGTTGCAGCGTGTGGTGAGGACGCCGACTATGGTTTACCTGGTGTAGGCTCAAGAACGCGAGCAACACAGCCCAAGTACGAATTCGTCAATTCCAACATCACGCTTGTATCGAGTCTTCCAGATCCAAGGATAGCCATCAAAGACTCAAAGTGGTACCAACGAGGCTGGACTTACCAAGAAGGACTTCTTGCCCGACGTCGCCTGATTTTTACAGATCACCAAATGTACTGGGAATGCGAGGGCATGTGCTGTCCCGAATCGCTCATCCTGCCGCTCGAATTTTACCACGATATGGAACAGCAGCGCATGTTTGACTTTATGAGACCTGGTCTGTTCAACGGCGTATCTTTTGTCGACGGGAGTTGGGAGCGCTGGAAGAGACTTCCCGGCAAGATTGAAGACCCAAGTACATTGAGTATTTTCCGAGAGGCTGATCAGCATATTGGAAACTACACGCGACGAGATTTAACCTACGACCACGATTCGCTGAATGCTTTTCTGGGTATTCTGAGACGTCTGGAAACCACCATTGGACATGGGAAAATGTTCAATATTTTGGGCGTTCCTCTCTGGGCACCACAGCTGGATCAAGGGCCTGCAGTTGTAGGACTCCCGCGCACACGCGACATCTTTGCCCTATCGACATGTTTCTGGCATCAGAAAGATGGTGTCATAGCGACACGGCGTTCACACATGCCCAGCTGGACTTGGGCTGGCTGGAAAGGACCTGTCGATATGTACTCATCCATCACTGTCGTCGATCCAGACAGCAAAGTTATTCAGCGCAAGTACAACCACCATCACTACGTCACCGCCACTCACGTGTCACGCAACGACCCCAATTCTATACGCTGGACATATTCTCCCAACATTGTTCTCGTTAACCGCGATGGAAGCGTGGCGTATGACTTTGGCGCTTCAACAGCGGTGACAGGCATGCCCCCTTCCCCACCTAACGTGCATATCCGACCCTACGGAATTCACGTGCCCAATCCTTTTGTGCTAGATCGTGTTAAAGCGCGATCCCACCCCGATGGATGGATCTTTAACCGTGTCAGCGTCGACGTACGGATGAGTCGCGGAGCGGTATCGATGAGGGAGTACATTGAGAGGCATGCCAGGGGTGAACAGATGACTGTGCTGTGGTTTGTGGAAGAGGCGCTCGTGATGCTTCTCGTCGTGGAGAGGATGGAACGAGAAGGACGGGTTGTGTGGGAGAGAGTGGGAAGGATGAGGATGGGATTTCCTGAAGAGGCAAAAGATGTGGTCAAGAGATGCGGACGGTTGGAGAAATTGGTGGAGGAATTACCTCTACGTCGGCTAGGAGAGGATATTGTGATTGAATAGTGTTTGTATATGAGAGTTGTAATATTAGATGGATTGAAGCCTAGAATTTTATTCTATATTGTTTGAGCCAGTATAACGTCGTGGACAAAGCCAATCCCTTCGAATCATCTAGCCTTGTGAATATTAGCGTCACCATCGATTGTAGTCGTCAACTATCATACCTCTTCCAATCCGTTCTCCTTCAGCATCACTCCCATGCGCTTCGGACAACACCCTAGGCATGCACCTTTGTAGGCACAACAGGCTCAACAATCTCAACCGGTGTAATCTCATCATCCTGCCTAATCACCGTGACAAGTGACTCCTGAGTTGGAGGAGGAGCAGGGTGAACGAACCCCCTTCCATCCGAACTAGACATTGTAAGCAGTTTGTTAAAAATGTTGGGAATTGGTAGACATACATTGTCTTGTCGTGATGAGGAAAAACTGTGTGCTTTAATTCTTCCTCTTCGGAAGATCTGCAGAGACAATTGCCCATCTTGGATGCTTTGTTGAAGAGTGTTTGTTTGTGTGGTTGTTTGAGAGATATGATGCTGTTCCAGGCTCCAGCTTTGTGTGTTTGTAAGAGATTAAAGAGAGGGGAAAGAAGGCAGAGGAGAACAAGTGTTCTTTGCTATTGAGTTTTCGCTTCTATTGAATATAGTTTCTAGTTGTCCAGTCACTCGATTCAATTCTTATCAAAGTTTGTGTATCTTTGAGTTTATACACTGAAGTCGTGGACAAGCGGCAGTATGAAGGTCTGGAATAATAAATGTGGGAATAGTGTCTTCGAATGCACTGTTCAATGAAATAAAAGAAAATTATTCTGGAATGTCTATGCTATGTATGAAATTACTTGTTGTGCTACGGGGCGAAATGAAGAATTCGGTATCCTTTTTTACATCCCAACAGGCCTCTCCTCTACGGATCCAACATGATGGTGGCAAGGGTTGATGATGAGTGGCTGCCCGCCCTTCCAGAGCAGACTTCATCTCCCAGCACAGCCAGAGGCTACTCCGGTCGACAGGAATCCTCCCTTGGACAAGAATCCTCTCTTAATTCTTCTTCATTGAGGATGTCATCCATGATTATGCCTTGTGAATATGGAAACAGTGTGCATTCTCCTTCAGGCGGGCCCTTCGTCGATGCTTATATACAACTCGACGGCGGCTTCGCCAATCACCAGTCGTACTCGTTCGCGTCCCTCCCCTACGTCCAGCCTTTCCTGGACCTCGATTCAGGACCAGAGCACCGGCGTCGGTGGGCTGCGACACTGGAGCGTCCATGGGGCGGGAGGGGGTGCGGCTGTATAGGATGCAGAAGAAATGCAGCTCTTGGGCCCGGTGAAAGGCCTTCTAGATGTAACCAACAGCAACACCAACAACAACTGCAACAAACACAACAACAACGAAAACAAAGACGACGACGTCGTCAGCGCAGGCCGACCTTTCGAATCTCAGAACCTAACAGAAGAGGGCCATGAGACTGGGAGTGGCAGACGACTGGTGATATCTATCGTGCCGCCAGGGCATTATAAATGAACACAGTGATTGAGTGATGTTCGTGATTGATGTTTAGTATAACATGCGAGGGGGGTTCGTCGAGCGTAGGAAGAAGAAAAGGCCGTCGCCGCCGCCCCTTTCCCCTCTCCCCACGCTCGCTTATGCATAGCTTCTTCTCAATAGGTCGACTGTGAATCAGTTGAGTCCTCTCGACAGTGAATAAATGTCCCTGAGAGTGCATCATGAGGCAGTGACTCGGGACGTCTAGGTGTCATGAAAATAGTTCAAAATAATGTAAAGTTACTGGCCTTTATAAAGAGCAGCAGTTCAGGTTGGCCAGTATTGTAGGTAAGGCCTGATGCCAGCGGTCTTATGAAAGATCTTTTCTTCTACGGCCCAGTTCTAGAGTTAGTCCTCGCCCCCCCGTCCCCCATCCCTTGTGCGAACAACAATGATCAGAGCGTATATATGTGACTAAACTCAACCTTCGTGTGCCAAATATTCGCTTTCTCTTATTTTGTCATTTCTCATATCTGGAGATCATTCTTTATATGTGCCCTTTCACTTATGCTATGTATTGAGCTAGTTCCGCAGGCTCTTGTGTCTTGCTGCAAGGATATACAAAGGGTCTTTGGAGCGCCACGTGAAGATAGTACTATACGACAATGTAACCTTTGTAAAAGTGCATATGATATTTGAATGCATTGTTATGATATGCATACATTGGTATAATGTTAATCGGCCAGCCCATAGCGATATGGCAGCCTGTATGAACAAAGACATCAGCTCAGAAAGGTTCCAAGAGACGATATAAATTATCTACAACGATCCTGTTTCAGGCTACTCCTACATCTTCTTTCGTGATAACCCTCTTGCAGGCCCTGAGTCTTGTCGTCAACTGAAACAAGACTTCAGCCTCAACCATGCGCGACAACGACCCCATCCAAGACTTAGGCCTTGAATGTCCCTACGGCAGTACCTTTCACGTCTGCAAAAACGACCCCAACCGCTTCATCGGATGTTGTGGTATCAACCCCTGCGGAGCCAGAAAGGGCCTCTGTCCTGACCAGCATCTCTACGCGGCAACCTTCGACAAAGCTTATGAGGAGTACATCCCATCTCAAGCTTGCACCAACGACAATGTCGATGTTGCTTGGCATTCTTGTTCCTGGTCTACGTCTTCTTTCATCGGATGTTGTGCCGTGGATCCTTGTTCTGGTGGGTGTCCAGGCAGGGCGTTGCGAGCAGCAAAGTTGAGCGACAACTCCAAAAATGCAGAAGTATTTCTTGGTTACGACTATCGATATCCTCCTGAGATCAGTTCTACGTCCAGTCCTAGCTCGGATCCCGTCACGAGTACGAGTGTCAGTTTAGCTACCGCAATCACAACTGCCGTCGTCTCAAGCTTTCTGACTTCATACACCCTGGACCCGATTTCCGAAGCGGACACTTCTTCTGTGGAACCAGCGGCTCCTAGTCAGGAGAGCCACGATCATTCCAATAACGATATTTGCGTGAGCAAGGGCGGCTTAGCAGGGATCGTGATCACAGTCGTATTCCTTGTCATCGCAGCTATATGGAAGGTTTGGAAACACCAAAGTCGCAAAATCAAAGAGAAAGACGATGATGAAAAGTCGGATACGTCCAAAGATGGAGGGCTGGTGCTGGTACAACAGGGACAGGGAGTTGGAAGCAAGGCAATTCAGACTCTGGATCAAAGCAAGCATTGCCAAGTACAGAAGTCTCAACCCAACACATTCCGTCATGACAGGTCCAATCATCCATTCGTTGCGAGTTGGGAGAAGAAGAAGCCTGAAGCAGTTCAACAAAACGGATACCTTCAACCCCCACCTCCCGCCATGCCATCCAGGAGTCCATCACCCAGAAACGATGATGCGCTACCAGCATTCCCGGATCCCTCAGGACTCCTAGGTATCACTCCAAACAGAAATCCCGATTCTCGCCCCAGTTATGAACTTGAAGGAAGTCCTGTTCCTGTTTATCCTGTTAGAACAGCGCCTTCACCTTCAGCCAACTCCAATATCCAGAACGACACTGGGTCACCGCACGATTCCTTGTCTTATACAATCGGGCAGATGAGAGTGACGAACGGTTATGCGTCTGATAGAAGCAGCGACACTTCTAAGATCGGTACTGATTCTAGCGGGGGTGTGAGACTTTCAGACTCAGGTGCTAGGTTCGACTGTACGAGGAAGTGACAGTCAACCCGGTCCCAATCAATGCCTGAGCGGACCCTTTCAAGCAGAATCAAGTCAGCGTACTTTTGAGGGTAATCACGATTACGGGTGCTCATGAAAAGAAGAGCCATGCATGAGGCTATTAATGGAATTCGTTCTCTCATTTTTCTCATTTTTATTAGACCAAGGACACTTGGAAGGAGTATTTAGACGGGTCTGGAGTTGCTGCTTGTATTAGAGAGGATTATTTGGAGTTATCTTGGATCTTTATCTAGGTGTCTAGTTCATGAAAGAAATGAATATGTAATACGAACAATCATACCACTGATCTTGTATTGTTCGAGTGCGAAGCATAACTGACACCCAACAATGGCACAGCGACAACAAACTTGGCCTCCACAGAATACTAATTTCGCTCAACTCACGTTGATGACATTCATGAGCCAACACACAACCATCACCAAACTTGTCTCTGTTGGTCCGTGGTACGTATTGACCCGAATTCCCGGTTATCAAGACAACATCCTCCCGAAATCCCGGACCAGGAATAGTAGAAGTGAATCCACCAACAATAGCGTTAATCTCCGAAAGACCAAACCCCATCTGAGAAACAATAGATCTGTTGGTTCAAGTTCTGGCATAATCATCCTTCTTGGCACTGTATCTGTACAAAGAAGTTCTTCAACCAGACATGTCGGAGAGCGATATGCCGACAAAGGCCCGACATTTCATGAGGAGAAGTTCTAGTTCTTGTTCTCGAACGTGGTCGGAATCTAGACTCACAAATGACTGCTTGCGCACGTGGACAAGCGTTCAACTGATCAGGCCAATGTTCCGTACCAAAAGTCCGCATTCTGTCACGGTTCCGCAATGACACATACCGACGGCTCAACCCAAAGAAGTAAAGAATAGAGATTGTCGGGATCTTTGATTGACATCGTGTAAGGTTTGTCGTGGATTGGGTATTGCGTTCCTTTCTACCAACTGTTATCATAGAGCGCTCAGAATCAGGTGTCATAGCCTCGCAGATCTGGGATCGACAACACTTGACGCAATAATAGCCAGACATCATAATGCGATCGATGGTGCCGTCATGGAAGCATCGGAACGGAACTTTTCTGCTCCATTCAAACATCACGACGATACTAATCACAAATTGATCTGCAAACTCTTTGGAGTAGTAACCTCTGCGACGTTGGCAGAAATGCTTGATTCTCGTGTAGCAAGGCCTTGGGCTGGAAGCATAAGATAGAATTATCAGTCTAGCTCACTTAGATCAGGCCACTCATTTTGCACTCTAAAACCCAACTTTTCTAATACCCACTAGCACATCAAACTCCTCGGAATGACAAAAAGCGTTCGTAGGACCCTGCCGAGTTGGGCGAAAAGCCAAGACGTGACAGGAATGCACTGCGTAGCGTCGGTCAATGAATACCCCGTCTGGAAGATTGGGGTCAGAAATGGATACAGGTTCATCCAAGTGAAATCTAGAATAGATTCTTGGAGGGTTTCTCGAATTTCGTTTCCCGGTGATGATAATTTGAGAGACCCGTTCAATGGTACCGACTCGCAAGGACCGGCTTCTCCGTTCATAAGAGCCGCAATGCAAGCGATGTGGATTTTAGTGTTGTAAAAATGGAGAAAGGCTATAGTAAAAGGGACGGCGTCATGTTTTTAGAGCCAGCCTCGTGGCAACCGGTAGTTCGGTCCTTCTGGGACGGTGATGGTCGAGAAAGGGTTTTCTCAAATTTTGTTGGCTCCAAATAGAGCTTCGGTGGTGGAGTCGATAATCTTGAATCATGTCTTGGACATTCAGGAACCCGCGACTCAGTTCTTGGCATAGGTAATCGGAAGGCAAAAAAATCTCTGTTGGTCGTTTGCAAGTTCGTCTCCGGTTACAGGCAGGAACAAGAGCATATGCGGAAAAGAGCAAAGACCATGGTGTTTGTTTGTTACAAACATGCCAAGATCAGCATATCCGGCTGAGGTTTCGTTGGTGAGGACAATGGCCAAGAACCCTGCAGCGATCGCTGGAAAATGCGGAGACACGATTGGCGATCTAGGCGATGAATAGAATCGGGGTTGTGGACGAGCTGAGCTGGCCAAGGATGTTGGGCAGCCTATCGCAACGATTGCTCACGTTGTAGCGATTTATTGCAATCCATCTTTTCGTTAACCTTCAAATCAGAGAGAATTCAGGAACCAAAACAGACTTTGACTTGCTTGCCATCCCGCTGCCACTGCATCCATAGTGACATGCATATTCGTCGAGATTTGTTGGGTCAATTTGAATGCCGACACCCACCCCTCTATTTCCTACGATTCGGCAGACGGTGTAGATTGTACCTCTTTCAATTGGCCGCAAAGGAGTGTGTCTCGCTTGCGACGGAAAATTGTCATGTCTCGGCCAATGTAGTTGTGAAATGGGGTTAGCTAAAGTAGGCTTGGGGCGGCGCCTCGACGGACGTGGCACGCGGAAAGATTCAATGGTTTCGCTTCGCCCTGAGTGTGTGCAGTGTGTGCCCTGGTTTTTACCCTTACGGGTGGACAGCCCAGGGCGTTTGAGTTGAGTTGTCACTTGGTTGGATTTGGAGAGAAATTGTTGCGGTGTGGACAAAATATCATCGGTCACGTTTCTGTTCGCTTCTTGTCTCCGCTCAATAGGTATGTCGGTGAAATGGTTCTCATTGGAGTGGAATGGGTGAGAAATCGTCATTGTCCAGTCACTGTCTCTGTTGACATCCCGTGTCTCTGTTTTCTCCCGTTTCTCCCTTGGGAGCCAGGATATTGGATAGGTTGATGTTCACAAGCAAGATTGTTTCGAGTCGAGACCTTGTCAAAAGAAAGCGCCCGGATGTACTCTGTATTGGAGGTCGAATTTGTTGTTGTTTGTTGTTAGTGGAAGCTTTACGATGTTCAAAAGCAAATACAAGCTGGGTCTTGCCGTTTACTCAATGCGCTTGACCTTCCTAAAGTTTCACCTTTCCGTCTCCGGACATATCTGTGCTGTTCTTTCCTTCCAACCAAAGTGGGCGGAATTGGTTTTCCTAAGAAACGGCAGGAACGAAGATCAAAGTCAAATTCGTAGAGGCTGACACCAGACAAAGGATTCAACCTGTCATCCAAAGCGGAAGAAACTAACAAATATTAACCGCCGTCATTCTCTTCGCTTCGGGGTCCTTAAGGTTTCGGTTAATAGATATGGTTTTGAGGACATTCAAGTCTTAAAGACCTGGTCCCTCGAATCATCCCTGTTCCAAGCAGGATATCGATTTCCAGGTTCAACCTCGAATCAAACTCCGCAATGTTGGTGTCTACCAGTCACATCAGTCGCCCTTGTATATTATTATAATATAATTCCGACGCCAAGATATCGACAGGTCTACAACGCTAGTGACCAGCATCACCTCCATCCCAAGTATTACGTACCTAACCCGCGAATACCGGACCGACCGTCTTAACATCCACCCACATACATATCATCATCATCTCCACCATGCCTCCCTGGCTTCAAGGCGAAGCCCCAGGCTTTTCAACTTCACCATGGACAACCTCATTGCAGGCTCTCGAGCCACGACGAGTAAAACATTTCACCATGGCTCAGCTTACTCCAGATCAAACATATGCGATACATGTTGCGACACTTGTTGTTGCATCCGCCAGTATCCTCGCAACAATAGTTACTTCTTTCTGGTTCTTTCGTATGAGAAGAAGTTTTCGACATGAGTGAGTGCCACCAAATAATTGGCCGTCTGTTTCTAACATTTGAAGCCTTATTATGCTGCTCATCTACAGCGACATGTTTAAATCCTTCTGGCTACTTCTGTTTCCAGCTGTCGAACTCGTTGCCGGCAAAATCGAAACAAACGAAACATTTTGCCAAGTTAGCGGTTTTTTTCTTGCCCTAAGTATAGAGGCATCCGATGTTTCTGTCGCTCTTATCTCAGCCCATACTGCATTGTTCATCTTTCGTGGGGAGCAGGGCCTGTACCCATACCGAAAGACTGCCTACGCTGTCGCCGCCATCCTCCCCGTCGTGATGGCTTCACTGGCCTTTATTGAAGGTCCTGGCTACGTCAACACAGGTCAATTCTGTTATCTCCCATTCAACCCCATGTGGAAACGACTTGCCCTTTCTTGGATTCCTCGTTACCTCGCCTTTGCAATCATCCTTTTTCTATGCATAGGTGTATACGTTTACGTCCGGGTACTGATGAGTCAGTTTGGTGCGGGAAACGAGAGTTCAAGAAACACACTCTCTAAAATGTCCGGTTTTGATAGCCTGGAACCAATGCAACAGCCAGTAGCAGCTGCTCCTCCGACGCCAACAATTAAATATCACGGGTTGATCCCATCATCCAACACTTCACAACGGAATTCGCTCACCATTGCCGAAGACCCTGCCAGGCCCTCTTTATCTACACTTAACTCGTTTCATCTGGACATGCCTGCAAGCACACATTCCAAGCTTCACTCGGCGCGACTGGCTCGTCGGGGCTCAGCGCAGATGTGGATGGCTAACCACGGCACTGATTTGGCCTCTCAGTCAGAGCAAGCAGAAGTCGATTCTCAAAATTCTACCGGAACTACACGATGGGATTCTGATGATTTGATTACACCTACAGCCATTTACACGAAACCTGACCATCAAAATCAACCACCAGTAACAAGACCGTCATTAGTGACACGAAAGTCTTCATATCGTTCTACTGTTGGATCTCCACCATCTATCCCCAACCTATTTACTATACTTAACCACAAAACGATGCGTCCGCAGAGCGCAGAGAACAACCTTGTTCTAACCCAGAGCGACATCAACGCACCCGGCACTGTCAAGACACGCGAGAAGATTTTGCGACAACTCCGATTGCTTTTTATATACCCTATAGTTTATGTTGTCATCTGGATCCTACCATTTATTGTCCAACTTACAGGATATGGTAAAGGAGCACCTTATGGCATGAGACTAGCCAGCATCGTCTTTCTTTGTTTTCATGGCTTGGCCGATTCTTTGGTCTTTTGCCTAAAGGAAAAGCCTTGGAAACATAGTCAAGGGTACAGCCAAATCTTTAAGCGTTTCAATCTACAGTTTTGGAAGAAAAGACAGGAAGCGCCCGATGTGGGAGCGAGAGTAGGACGCACGAGGGAGGAAATGACACTCGACTCGAAATTCGCCAAGCAAAGGCGAGAACAAGAACAAGCCGAGTGGGAGATGGAACGTCAAGCTGTCCAAGATCGTAGGGCAACTAGGGCTGCTCCCGACTGGTGGGATAGAGATGATTGATATGAGGGTTGTGGCATATGGCGTTACAAAAGGCATGGAGGATGATACCCCGGGTTACAACTATGGTCCTGGTGATTTTCTACGACAGGCGTTATGCATTGGTAGGCGTTATGACAAAAGGTTATTTATACCAAATACACTAGATCAAAGTACAAGCAGACGTGAGGGTATTCCTATCAAAAAAGTCTAAAGTCGTTTCTCTCATTAGTCTACCAAGACAGATTCGTGCATCGTGTACATCGTTCTATGTAATTCGAACGCTCCTCCTCTTTACTAAATCATACACTTGAAATTTTCCCTCAAATCATCCCTCTCGCCAGAACTTGAGGAAAGCCTTGGCAATGGCAACTCCATCATGAGGTAGAGGCGCACGCTTCATGGCATCGTTATATACTTCGTCCGTGAAAATGCCAACGGTGTGACGGTTGAAGAGAATTTCAGAAATAATCTCCTCGTTGAACTCGGGGTGTCCTTGTACTGTGATGTACTTTCCGGGCGAGTAGAATCCTTGGACTTCGCAAATCTCGTTGGAGCCCAGAGCAATAGAGTTCTTGGGGAATGCGTCGACAATATCGCGATGCATCTGGTGGATGCGCTGTGAAACAAAGTTAGCCATTGTCGTACGAGTAACGGTGCAGGCTCAAACTTACCATCTTGTCCAACCCAAATACTTCTTTACCCTTGGCTGTCAGGTCAACTTCCGTGACAGCAACTTCCCACCCGTTGTTGCTTCTGCCGCACTTGGCGCCCTCAGCCCGGCCAACAATCTGATGACCGAAGCAGACACCCACGACGCGCACTCGATTCGAAGCAATAGCTTTTTTTGTGTACTCAACCAACTTCAAGATCCAAGGGTCGTTGTCGAATGCCGTGTGTCGGGAACCAGTGATAAGGATCGCATCGATGTCGTCGAGCGAGGGGTAGGAGTGCAGCTCGTTGACGATGTCGTAGCCCTTGATGGTGACGAGGTCGGTAAGCTTTTGAGGCTTAGCCGCTGCTTCTAGGAGTGCGGTAAAGACACCTGTGTAGCCGCCGTAACGATCGCGAGTTTGCGGCTGAGGCGTGTCGGCTTCGAGGATAGCGAGACGAAGAGGAGCCATTCTGGGCAAGTTGTGTAACGTCAAGTATGTGGAGGTTGTTTGTGAGAAAAATAAAAAAAGAATCAGGAATAAGTAGAATATGCCTCTTTGCGAAATGGACATAAAAAAAGGTCGGGCCAGCACCCAATGATGCAACCCTCCGATCTGAGGAGGACCCTTTCCCTTGTCAACCTCGTGTAACGGCGGGACCGGTAGCGGGGATGAGGGGCACGAGGCGGCAGAATTACAAATATGTCATAATACGACTTGATCCAGAAGGCGGTAAGATTGGAGGTCTTGGTCTCTAAGAACTGTACGATATTGGACAAATTGGCAGGAGCATAAGGGGCGAAGTTAGTAGATAAAGTTATGCTATTTAGACGAGACTTCTTATTCTGTTTATTTCTATAACTGGTTGCTCTATTGTACTCTTTGGAAGTAGGTGTCTGTATTGTAGCCATAGACATGTGTGCCCTTAAGGCAGCTGGTAGGGTATCCAGCGGCCAGCACATTTCGTACTTCGTGGTCCATGTCATATCTGGCTCCCTAGAAACATGTTATGATTCAAGTGGACACGGAGTTGACGACGAGCCACTGCGACGGAAATACATGTGCCTAAGTTGTCACTTACAAGACGATGCTAAGGACGAAGCATAGGGTAGATATATGTCGAAACACTGGCACAAAGGCCATACACTGATCACTTGTTAAGCAAGTACTTTTAGGTTGTCTTTGTTTTTATTGAGCTTGCGCTTGTTGTTTTCTCGCTGGAGCTCATGCTGCCAGTACTCGTGTGCCTCGGTGCGTTGATACAAGCAAGTTGTGTCTCAGTGCAAAGACTGCCGGGCCAAGTACTAAAGACGGAGGGTTCTCCTAGTAGAGGCAGCAGAAAGGAATGATCCCTAAACTTTATAGTATAAATAAATACAATAATTTGAATAGCGTAAAATGGCTCACTAATCTTATCTCTTACACTTTAAGTGGCCGACTTTTCTAATTCTCATGGAAAGTCTCTACCAAGTACTGAAGTATTCATTCAACATGCATATCACTTGCATCTGCATATCAGCCACTTTTAATGCGATGCAACAGCACATCATTACTAACAGAGACAAACAAACAGCCATTTTGATATCATATATCCTGTGCATTATTACTTCCGGTCAGCAAGACTCAAATCCCCAACCAACATCTCCTCATTATCATTGTCCTCCAATTGTAGAAAAGATGGGGCACTTCTTTAGCAATCAAGTGACAGTTTTTTGTGGCTGACATGCATTTCCCCCCTGCAAAAAAGTGACGTCTAAAAATCGGTAGAGTTAGAGCAACAAACTTTAACATTCTATCTACATAAATACATGCAAGGCCTCTCGTTGTGAGTTTGTTTTCTTCTGGTCGGTTTTTTGCTTCATTTTTGTTTGCTGGTATATACAGAACTGTTCAACATGTCTACCAGATTGTCTTTGGGTGGCTTTTTGGTCAAGGCAAAGGCTGCTTTGACAGCTCCCGCTGCGCAACGAAAAGGACCTCTTACTTTTGTCGTGGGAAACGAATCTGCAGGTAAGTTGACCGAATATCTTTATGAATTTTACTAACATAATAGATCTTGATTCTCTTTGCTCAGCTGTGGTTTATGCCTATCTTCGCAGCCATGCTCCTCCGCATACCCTACACATCCCCCTCTCAAACCTGCCTCGCGAGGATCTGGCTCTTCGCACTGAAATGTCAGCTGTTCTCAAGCATGCTGGACTGACTCTGAAAGATCTCTTGACTTTATCTGAGCTGCCAGACTTGAAACCTGAAGAGACGCGCTGGTTGCTGGTTGATCATAATTCACTCACGGGTCCGCTCACCAAATACTCCGAACAAGTTACTGGATGTGTGGATCACCACGCCGATGAGGATGTCGTGAAAAAGGATGCCAATCCGAGAGTCATCGAGACATGTGGAAGCTGCATGAGTCTGGTTGTGGATGAGACGAGCCAAATCTGGCAAGAACTCTCGACCAAGGATGCTGAGGACAGCGACGCAGCTACCGAGAACGAGAAACTCGTTAGACTGGCTATAGGACCTATCATGTCTGATACTATCAACATGACGGCCGAAGCCAAGGTTCGCGAGCAGGATACCAAAGCTGTAGCATTCCTGGAGGAACGTATGACCTTTGACCGTACAGCCTACTTTGACGAAATCTCCGCTGTGAAAGAGGACATTTCCGAGTTGAGCTTACGCGATGTCTTTCGAAAGGACTACAAAGAGTGGAATGGCTCAGGGCTGAAGCTTGGAATTAGCTGCGTCGTGCAAAACTTTGACTATCTTGTCAAAAAGGCCGGTAACTCTGAGCCTTTGCTCGATGCCTTTGAGGAGTGGGTCAAAGAGCGCAACCTCGATGTGGCGAGTATAATGACAACGTCGCATCCCGATGGCGAGTTCCAGCGACATCTACTTGTGTGGGGTATTAGTGATCAAGGTCGCGAGGCGGTGGATAGATTCGTGGCTGACTCGGGCGAGAAGCTGAAGCTTGAGACGTGGAAGGATGGAGAGTTGGATAAGCATGGTCATAGTAGATTTGCATGGAGACAGCATGACCTCGCGTCGAGCAGGAAACAGGTTGCGCCGTTGTTGAGGGAGGCTCTTAAGAAGAGTTGACTACGAGACTCGACGTCCAAGATATAAATATTGTTCAGATTGGGATGCGATAAGTGGTTGTTAAGGCGACAAAACCTTTTGTACATTGAATATTTTTAAATCTTGCCATTGCCGTTGCTGCAATGGTGTGCCCAGATTGCTCTATCGTCCGCTATGTGCGGCATGAAGTTGTTCCACCTCTCTCAGTATGTTGAGGTATTCTCTGTTCTTCAATCTTACCTCTTCGAACCTGTTGACCCTTATATCCTCCCCAAGATAGTCGGTTGCTTGAAAGTGTTCGATACCGTGCTTTAAAAGATATGCAGCCGCCGGGTCGCAGATTTTGAGGCAGTTTTTGAGTGTAGCATAGAGCGTGCCCAACATGAGGATGGGTTCGGTTTCGTTGAGCATCTCGGGATAGATCCAGCGCAGATTCTCGATACACATGATTTGGCTCTTGGTATCTGCCAGAACTTGAAAGACACATGCATAGACTTCTGGTGCCCTAGGTTGTTTGTGTAAGTGTGGTTTGCGAAAGATGTCCCAGAAACGGGGCCATTCTTCTCGTTCTGCATAATGTGCCATCAAACGGCGAGTTTCGGCTGCGGTGAATAAACAATCCGATCGGTCCATCATGCCTTCAATGTTCTCTTTTGCTTTCTCGAGCTCCCGCTGCCCGTAAGATGGTGATACTAAGAACCCTTGGATAAGTGACGCAAACATTGAAGAGTCCCAGATCGTCATTCCCCTCTCCTCAGCTGTCCATAGCATCTGGTCGACCAAGAAGAGTCGACTTTTCGCAGCAGGTTCAGATGCGGGCGCTGTCAGTGCTCCCATAACAAACTGGCGTAGCATTTCTTGTGTGAGGGGTAAACCGGCAAGTTGTATATCCTGGAACCACTTTTGGACTTGAATGAGGGTCTGCGTATCATCCGTTTGTAGGGAACTGTTACTTTGAGAACCAACAAGATCGCCGTCTGAACCAGGTGGTGCTTGTGAATGTTCTTTTGACACAAGATCTGGCGATAGTCGTCGCGCGCTGGTGGTATAAGCACGCCGTTGAGAGGCGTTCTGCATAGCCTGCCATTGTAAAGCAGATCCTGATTTGGGCAGTTGAATCTTGGAGGCAAGAAGTCGCTCGATCTCTTCTGGGTTGTCTACCCTTTCCCCACGAGCTTGCTTGTTTTGTTTTAAATTCTTTTTCAAGATACCCTTCCAAAGAGTTTCCAAATCAAGCTCTGCTCTTCGAGATTCTGTCATACACTGAACCACCACTGTGGTACCAGTCTGGGGCGCACCGAAACCAGAGAAGCGACCGCTATCATCGACCTTGGCCGCTTCATCAATCTGGCCACCATTGAAAGAAAAGTTGACGCAGACCCATCCAGTGGAGATGCCGTTGTCGCCACCGGGAATAATGGCCGTATTGGTTCCCATAAGTTTCGCCTTCTTTCGAAGTCTTCGTAGTTTTGTCCGGAGTTCACCGGGCCCAATCAGTCCATCAGCTCGCGCGGAAATGTTGTGATTCTTTCGAAGCCATCGCACGAAACGACCAGAGGAAATGTGGAGATGTCGTTCACTTCGAGTTGTCGCAAATAGCATAATCAGGTTCGGGCCAAGAGCAGCCGGAGGATCAATTTCGCGCAAGTCGAGAAGAGAAATATCGTCCAGGCCCATGTCCTCGAATATGTATTTGATCATTGGCTCAATGACCTCCGGGGCGTCTTCCGGAACCTTTGGTAGCTCGACGGCATGTTGATTTTGGGGATGTCGCGGGGGTTCAACTTCGAGGAACCAGGGAACGTCGCCAGATTGATCGGCCTCGGCAGAAATATCGATGGAATCATTTGAAATGTCGGTCGCGGGGGAAATTGAAGCGCTCTTCTCGCCTATCGGGTCGGTAGTCTTGACATCTGAATAAAACCTTGTCGCTCTAGGAAATATTCGTGATGTTTGGGGAAAACTGCGAAAAGGACTTGTAGCTGGACGCGACACAACAGCGCGTATAATAGCAGATTGACACTGTCGGCAACTCAATGCTGCGGCCACAGGACGAGTCAACATTTTGAGCCTCGTGAATTATTCAAGACAAAAATTCAGATGCTAAAGAGCTAAAGAGGCGTTGAGCGTCATGACAGAACCCAGTCGTGAAGTGGGGAACTCAGCTCGGTACCGAACTGTCACAGATACAGTGGGTAACCCTGGATAGGTACCTCTAGTTTATTTCCAATGTATTATTGTATGGAGTGACAATAAGACGTAGACAGACAAGTAAATTGATAGTAAATAAAGAGCAAGCAACCAATAACTCGTAATGCTCTAGAGAAAACGTGTCAAAGGTTCTTAGTACTCAGAAGCACTTCAATTACAAGATGATAAAGTAAAGTGGAGACGGAAAGTCCCTTCTAGGGGCAGAAAAGTTAGGCCTTCTAAATTTTAGACTACAAAAATAAATGGCCTAAGACGTGTGGTCTAAGTAGCATAAGCTGACCTATCAATTTCGTCTCTTGTGCTTTGGCGGCCAGTACCCTTGCCACAACTTCAATTCCTGCACGTGACCCTTGCCGCTAGTGGATGCTTCTAAACTTCTTCGCCATTTACAGAAAAAATTAGTTCTAGAGATCTGACGTGCTCTACCTCATGGGCCTTGCATAACAATCCTGAAAACTGGTTAATTTTAGGCGAGGTTGAGGAAATTTTCACGTTCTTTAGGTATTCTTTAAACCTTATACTTCGAATTTGAGCTCTGCTGATTGCAGCAGCGACTGGGCAACTGCCCGTCCTCGACCCTTCACAACAACATCACAATGCTGGTCCGGCAGACGAGAAAGGGCATTTTTGCCTTACAATCGAGGCTTCTCTCGAGGCCTCATATCGCGACAACCCTCGGCCGACGTCACGGCAGACAACTCGCCACAGCTGTTGACGACTTCCCACTTAACAGCTATGGCGGCCTTCATGAGCAGCTTGCTCGGTCAGGCCTACAACCCTTTCAGGCCCCTTCTAATGCCGACCTTCAAGCATTCGACCCGAAAATAAACCTGTTAACTATCCCCGAGCCACCAGAAGCTCGACCTTTCGGCAAGATCAATAACAAGGGCGTCCCCGGCGAAGTTGAAGAGATGATCCCAGTTTTCGATGCTTGTGTGCGTGTAGGCAAGCTTGAGAGAGCTTCTCTCGTCTTGAAGCGACTCATTGGAACTGGCTTGATTCCTGGCGAGGAAATGATCATGCTGCACAACCAATACCTCCGTGCATCTCTCGAACAATTACGAATGTCCCCCGACCGAAAGCAAGCCGAGATGCTACATAAATGGTACGAGCTACAAATACGAACAACAGATGTGCCACAAACTGCAGAAACAATTGCATGCATGCTCAAGGCCTCGCTTCTGTCTGAACGTGGTGCCCGCCTGGAGCGTCTTGTCACTCGCTACATGAGCATGGCCCCCGGTGAAGCTGGCTTGAGAGTGTTGAGCATGGCCGATATTCTTAGCGATCAAGATCTTGGCGTCATTACAGAGATTTGCCCAACTTATAGTTTCGCACCCGAATCAGAATCCGACGCCCAATACGTGTCCATGGCAGAAGACGAGTATCTAGACACAGAGGAAGGGCATGCCGAGACTACAGCAACCACAGCAGCGTATCCTGACATCCGACCAACACCACAACGAGGAGAGGGCCTCAGCGCTCTGAAGAAGAACCTGAACCTCATCAACGAGTTGCAAGACGTGGACATTTCCAAATTGCCCGCCGAAGAGCAACGCGAATTTCAGGCCCGTCTAGAAAAGGATTCTATCGATATTGCTATTGAGAAATGGCGGAATGTCAAGAAAAACCTCGACAAGATGCGCATCACAACGGCTTTGAACGATAAGCACGAGGATACTAGTCTTGCCGCGAGTATGCACCGATGGCTTACAGCCATGGAGGAACGCTTGAAAGAGGAGATCATCAAGGTCGAGGAATCCGAGGCGAGTCAAACCAAGACCGAAGAGGATTTGGAGCGATGTGTCTACGGCCCAATTCTGAGACTTGGAGACCCTACTAGACTGGCTGCGGTTACAATCCTCACTCTCCTCAATACCAGTGCGATTCAGGGTGTGGACAAGGGCGTAGTCATTCAACGACTATTGAACGACGTTTCCCGTGTGGCTCAGGACGATATGCGCACCCAACTTCAAGAAAAGGCCGACCGAGAACGCCGCCGAAGTCGCAAGGTCAAGTTTACTGGAAATGAAGCAGATGCTCCGCCCCCCGAAGGAAACATTATCGCAGATGCAAAAGAACCGGTCGATACGAAAAACCCTGCCTTGACTGCATGGTCCATCCAAGTCAGGGCTCGAGTTGGGTCAATCCTTGTCAAGGCTCTCATCGAGACTGCAAAGGTCAAAGTCGTCAAGGAACATCCCATTTCCAAGGAGCGAATCAGCCAATTCCAGCCTGCGTTTTCACATATGCATGCCCCCCGAAAAGGCAAAAAGGTTGGAATGCTGTTTATCAATTCAGACCTTGTCGAGCGCCTGAAGCGAGAACCCATGGGTGACTTTCTCGCTAAGCACCTCCCCATGGTTGCAAAGCCTCAGCCTTGGAAGCGTATCAACGAGGGAGGCTTCCTCTCCAGCAAAGCCACTCTGGTTCGCCTTAAGACGGGAGATGTTGAGCAGAGGCTTTATACCAAAGCAGCTATCAAGCGTGGCGATATGGATCAAGTTTTCAAGGGACTCGACGTGCTAGGAAAGACACCTTGGAGAATCAACAACAGCGTTCTTGATGTCATGGTAGAAGCCTGGAATAGTGGTGATGCAATTGCCAATATGCCCACCCTGACCCCAAACCTAATCATGCCAGCCGAGCCTACGACTTCTGACCCCCTTCTTCGCCGAGCCTGGATTCGAAATGTCAAGATGGTCGAGAACGAGCGTTCGGCCCTTCACTCTCAGAGATGTTATATGAACCTGCAACTCGAGATTGCTCGAGCATTCCGCAAGCAGGTCATTTACTTCCCCCACAACATGGATTATCGAGGCCGCGCTTATCCTCTCCCGACATACCTGAACCACATGGGAGCTGATCATACTCGTGCTCTGCTCAAGTTTGCCGATGGTAAAGAACTCGGTGTGCACGGTCTAAGGTGGCTCAAGATTCACTTGGCCAATTTGTATGGCTTTGACAAGGCCTCCTTCAGCGAGAGAGAGGCATTTGCCACAGAAAACTTGCCCAACATTATCGAGAGCGTCGAGAACCCTCTTAATGGCAGCCGTTGGTGGTTAAAGGCGGAAGACCCCTGGCAATGCTTAGCTGCTTGTTTCGAGCTCAAGGCTGCTCACGATCTTGAGGATCCTACCAAATATGTCTCGAGTCTGCCAGTCCACCAGGATGGTACCTGTAACGGTCTGCAACATTATGCAGCCCTTGGTGGAGATACTTGGGGTGCTCAGCAAGTCAACCTCATGCCTGGAGATAGACCAGCTGATGTTTACATGGCTGTTGCCAACCTTGTCAAGGAGTCGATTGCCAAAGAAGCCGAGAAGGGCAACCAGCTTGGTCAGAACTGCATGGGCAAGATCACTAGAAAGGTTGTGAAGCAAACAGTCATGACCAACGTCTATGGCGTTACCTTTTCAGGTGCCAAACAACAAGTTTGCAAACAGCTGGACGCCCTATACCCCAATATGTTTAAGGAGACTGGCATCCCCAATCTTGTCACTGCCACATACATTGCAAAGCACATTTTCTCAGCTCTCGGATCCATGTTCCGTGGTGCCCACGATATCCAGTATTGGTTGGGTGAGATTGGTGCACGAGCATGCAAGGCCTTGACCGAGGCGCAGATCCAGCAGCTCGCAGAAGAATCGCCAGATCCCGCCAACAAGAAAAAGGAACTAGACGAATTAACCTCGCAATTCCGATCAACAATTGTGTGGACTACTCCCCTCCGAATGCCCGTCGTTCAACCTTACCGCAAAGCTACCAGCCGAGAAATTCGTACTTGTTTGCAGGCCATCACTTATCCCACTCAGGGTAGAACTGAGCCCGTCGATCGTAGGAAGCAACTTCAAGGATTCCCCCCCAACTTTATCCACTCCCTCGACGCGAGTCACATGCTTCTGTCAGCTCTCAAGTGTGATGAGCTAGGGTTACATTTTGCTGCTGTCCACGATTCTTTCTGGACCCATGCCGCCGACGTCGATATTTTGAATGGAGTTCTCCGAGACGCTTTCATCCGAATTCACGAGGAAGACGTCGTTGGCCGATTGGCAGTAGAGTTTGAGGCACGATACAAGAACTCACTTTACTTGGCAAATATCCCTGCGGACAGCCCTGCTGGACATGCTATCAAGGCTTTTCGCAAAAAGAGCAAGCTGACTCTAAAGGAGGAACTCTTATTGGAGTATAAGCGCATGTGCCTTATCAAATCCGGAAACCCATGGGACTTGGAGGCCGCAGAAAAGATCCAGACACCTGCCGCGGTCTTTGAAGCTATGGAAATGTCCGAAGAGGAGATTGAACATGACCCTGAGAATGTGGGCGGTCTCGGAGAAATCCCCAAATCGGAATCCAGTCTCACTTCGGCCGTCAAAGAAGCTGTACAAGAAATGGATCCCGACGGCACGGCAATAGACGAGTTGAGTGTTGTCCTTCTCAATCGTCTCAAACACACCAATTTTGAGATGAACGTTATCAACCCCAAGAAGGAGATCAGCAGGAATAAGAAGCAGTACATCACCATCTGGCGCCCAATGACCTTCCCCAAGATCCCTCAGAAGGGCGACTTTGATGTGAAGGAACTAAGGGATAGTCAGTACTTCTTTTCCTGACATGATACGGCTTATGATCCTTAGGCTAGGCTTCTTAGGGTGTTTATTTTTGTTCCCTAAGGCTTATGGCCTCTGCTACGCACTAGCAGGTCGAATGATGTATTATATTGATGAAGACAACGAGGAGGCATATTGTGTCGTTGTACGTTTGGCGTTAAGAGGGGGCAAAAGCATAGAAGAGCGGGTGGCATTTCTGTTTTCTGTATTATAATAGCTATATATCCTGCCCAAGGTAGGCAAATAAATAACAAATAACATAAACCAAGTTCAAAAGCAGATATTCCAATAATGTAACAGTAAAATCTTGTCCCACCTATCTAGTGATTAGCAGAAAAATTGGCCTCGTAATCCCTAGGGAATAAAAATAAGTAATCTAAGAACTATAGTCTAAGGAGCATAAGCTAAACTACCAATTTCGTCTCTTATGCTTGTAGACTTTGAGGCACACATACATCAGCCAAGTCTCTTATGCTTGTATGCGCATCTTTGAGGAAACTAAAGGGGGTTGTCTGAATAAAAGCTCACACCCTGCATATATGTCACGAGGCAGTGTATATGAATAATTTACATTCTTTCACATTTTGTCCATCTAACTTATAAGGTACAGTCTAGTAACTTATCGCACAACGGCGTCCTTGAGGCTGGGAACAGTGCAGACACCGCCGCTCTCGGTAACAAGACGACCAGTTCCAGTCTTACCCAACTGCTCAACAGCAGTAGCATCGAAAGCAACCTCAAGACCAGCAGTGGTGGTGAAACCAGGCTGGAATGTCTCCCAGACCTTCTTCTTGGGGTTGAGGACACCCTCGGGCTGACCCTCCCAACCCTCGAACCAAACACGGTCACCAGCCTTGGATCCCTCAGGAGGAGTAACAAGCTCGACGGGTCCCTTGTGGTCATCAACCTCACCCTCCTTGATCTTGGGAGAAGCGGCGAGAACCATGGCGCAAGACTTGATACCTCGCATCTTGACGGGCTTCAGGTTGCAGACGACAACAACCTTGCGGCCTTGCATGGACTCAAGAGGGACGAGACCGTTGAGGCCAGAGCAGACGGTTCGGCAGATCTGGCCCTCGTACTCGACGTAGTCCTCGTTACCGGGCTTGTCACCAACAGCAATGGTGGAAACATAAAGGGAATCGGCGTCGGGGTGGTTTATGGCCTTAAGGATGTGGCCGACACGAAGGTCAATCAGGGCAGGTGACAGAGGAGCAGCAGCGGCGGGGGCAGCCTTTTGCTTGGGAGCCTTCTCCTTCTTCTCCTTCTTGGGCTTATCAGTAGCAATCTTCTCCTTGGCGTTCTCGACAACCTTCTTGACCTTTTCCTTGGTACGGTCAACGAGAGAGGCCTCACCACCGGCGGCGGCAGCAGCCTTCTTCTTCTTTTCCTTCTCGGCCTTGGCGTCGACGGGAGGCTTCACGTAGAGGACCTCATCCTGGTTAACCTTGACCTTGTTCTCGTCCTTGACGTCGAGTCCGAAGAGAGGAGAGTTCTGGACAAAGTCGACATGGCGGACAATGTGAGGGTGGCCCTTCTCGCCGGTGCGTTCCTCGGGGGACCACTGGGCAACAATGGGAGCGAGGGTCTCGTAGATGGCGACGTCAGCCTTGGAGGGCTTGCTGCCGAGGAGAGTGGAGCGGCTGGAGAGGTGGTTGTTGAGGGTCTCGAGGATGGTGGACTTGTCCTCGGGGGACTTGAGACGCTCAGAGGTGGTGAGCCACTGCTGGATCTCGGTCTCCTCGGTGGGAGTGTAGGTTTGAGAAGCAAAGGAAGCCATTCTGAAGATTGTCAAAGGACGGAATGCGGGAAGGCTTCTAGAGGCCTGGCGGAAAAGGCGAAGGGGTAACGTGGTGGCTTTTGGAGTAAGAGATGAAGCTTGTATGTAGCTTCACTCGGAGTCTGATGATGGTCGAGATGTTTTATTTGGATGACTCGATTGACTGGACTCTTTTTCTCTTGGTGGGGTGGAGGGGTAATTGGGCATGGAGCTGTCAATTGGCGGGGGATGTGGCTGTGCTATCCGCGGCACTGAAATTTTTTGATGTGGCGTCGACGCTAACCCGTGACATCGCCCCTTTCTCGCGTCGGTTGCCTGGCAGCTTTACGCGGTACGCCCTTTTCGAGTCCTTGACATTATTTGTTGTACAAACCAGAAAAGTGAATTGGGACTGCATTCACTCCTCTCAATCCCTTGCTGCCTATTTCTTGTTTCATATCTTGGTAATATCACCCACTTTGCATAGGTAACTTGGTTACACATTTCTGCACTTTTCTTTTTCCCCCCTTGTTTTCAGGCGAGTCGACTACATCATTCTTCCCACTAGCGGGTCGCTGAACCACCAACCAACCTTGGAGCCGAGTTCAGCCCCTTACGTTCATTCTCTCTCTGTCTTTCACTCGAGTCTTTTATTTTATTATACATATTTATCTTTTGATACCAACTTTCAACATGGCGTCGCCGAGTACCGCCAGCTCACCACGTTCAGACTCCCGGTTGCCAACGAGCACACCAAGCTCGCCGCCAGAGTCAAATGATGACCTCGAAGGCGCAGATGATGCGCTGGTGAGAGAGGAACGGGAGGCTCGTGCTGAAAATGACAAAAATGAAGAGAAGCGTCTTCAGACTCTTTCTAAGGGAAAGAAGAAGAAAAAGGCCGAGACTAGAACTGAGCGTGAAGCCAAGGCTAGAGAACTTGATGACTTGCTCGCAAAGTCGGCTGCTTTCTCGGACATTCTCACTAAAAAAACACAGGTCCTCGGCCGTGTGGGAAGCAGTCTCGATGGATCGACTCTTGGTGAACATAACTTGAAAATGGCCGAGCAGCCCAAGTGTATGATCAACGGTACCATGCGCGACTACCAGCTTGAGGGTTTGACTTGGATGTATGAGATTTGCTCTCAAGGCATGTCTGGTATTTTGGCTGACGAGATGGGTCTCGGTAAGTTTGATGTAGTCTTGAGCGTCTCATTAAATCTGACTCATTACAGGCAAAACTGTCCAAACCATCGCCTTGATTGCGTTGCTTCGAGAGAAGGAGAATTATCTCGGCCCTCATTTGATCGTTGCGCCTCTCAGTACGCTCAGTAACTGGATTGCCGAGTTTGAAAAATGGACACCTTCGATCCCTGTGGAAATGTACCACGGCGACAAAAAGGCTCGCGAACAGATCTTTAAAACAAAAATGACGAAGCATCTCAAGAGTGGTCGCCCTACTGCCAAGTTCCCAGTGGTTTGCACATCGTACGAAATGGTTCTCAGAGACCAGCACAACTTGTCAAGGATCAACTGGGAGTTCATCATCATCGTGAGTCATTCCTCAGCTTCACTTTACACTACTGACTTTTTCTTAGGATGAAGGTCATCGCCTGAAAAATGCAGAAGCCAAACTATTCCAACAGCTTCGCCAGTTTCACTCGGCTACCCGTCTCCTCATTACCGGAACTCCTCTGCAGAACAACTTGAGAGAGTTGTGGTCGCTTCTTCACTTCCTCCTACCCAACATTTTCACCGACTGGGAGGCATTCGAGTCCTGGTTCGACTTTTCAGATCTTCAAAACGAGGAGGGAACCGAAGAGTTCATCGCCGATCAAAAGAAGCAAGAGTTGGTCAAGAAGATTCACCTGATTCTGCAGCCCATGTTGCTACGACGTGTCAAGGCAGATGTCGCAGCATATCTTCCCAAGAAGCGGGAGTATGTGCTATTTGCTCCCATGACAAAGGAGCAAACAGACCTGTACAATGTTCTTACTGACAAAAAGGTCGATACTCGACAGTATCTCGAGAACAAGGTACTCGAAAAGCTTAATGCTGGTGTATCAGCGACACCCAGCGAAAAGTCGTCTCGATCGAGCAGCCGTGCCCCGCCAAAGACCATACTCCCAATTCGCGAGTCCACACGTAAGAAAGAGGTCGAGCCAGAGGAGTCCGAGAAGCCTGAGGAGCCAGCCCCCAATGCTTTCTCCGTGATGATGAATAAGAAGCGTGGTCGCGGAAGACCTCCCAAGAATCCAAAGCCTGATACGTCAACCCAAACTCCGGAGAAGCCTGGAACCAAACGCAAGAACCACCCGGTTGCATTGGAACCAGAGCCGAAGAGCACAAAGTCGAGTCGCCAAGCAACGCCGGTAGGTCTGCGCAAAAGAACCAGAAAGACTCGAACATACAAGGATGCTGGTTCCGATGAGGAGAAGATGTCGGACGATGAATTCGAGGCCAAACTCGCGAATGAGATAGAATCCGATGATGAAGGCAAGGACGATAAGGCTTCGATGACTCCCGAGGAGCGTGAGCGGGCAAAGGCTTTTGAGCTTGCGAGTATGTTGACCCTCTACTATTTCACTTCAAATTACTAACAAAAAGCAGAAAAGCAGATTTCTCACAAGAAGCTCGGTAACCCAATGGCCCAGCTGAGACTGGTCTGTAACTCGCCACACAATTTCTACAACCCCTGGAAAGCTTCCACCGAACTCCCCGTCGATGACTCCATCGTCACCGTTTCCGGCAAGATGCTTCTTTTGGATCGTTTACTTCCCCGCCTGTTTGAAGGCGGCCACAAAGTTCTCATCTTCTCTCAGTTCGTGACTCAGCTCGATATCCTAGAAGATTACTGCGCGGAGCTTCGAGGTTGGAAGGTCTGCCGCATCGACGGCTCCGTCTCGCAAACCAGTCGACAAGAGCAAATTGCCGATTTCAACAATGATCCAGACTACAAGATCTTTCTCCTTTCAACCCGTGCGGGCGGCCAAGGAATCAACCTTGCTTCTGCGGACACTGTCATCTTATTTGACTCCGACTTCAACCCCCAACAAGATCTCCAAGCGCAAGATCGTTGCCATCGAATCGGCCAGACCCGCCCCGTGGTCGTCTTCCGTCTTGCGACAAAAGATACAGTCGAAGAGTCACTGCTAAACTCCGCAGACGCGAAACGCCGTCTCGAGAAGCTCGTTATCAAGAAGGGGAATTTCACGACTATGGGTCAAAAGATGGACCTTCGTGAAGATCTCGATCCCGAATCTCTCCGTGCCCTCCTCTTGAAGGATGGACAAGTGTACAAAGTGTCTGGTGGTGAAGAGGTGCTCAGTGACTCGGACCTTGATGTTCTTTGCGACAGAAGTGACTCGGCCTACGAAAAGGCTGCTAGCGGAGAAGGCGATGCCGATGCCTTCCGCGTTGTCGAGACAGGTGCCGATTCTATCAAGATGGCGCGCAAGGATTAAATGATGGTGTGTGTACTATTGTATTTGCTTTGATGTTATTCGATTGAAAGGGATCATGATAATGGAAGGGTCTGTCTGTATGTATGTTGAGATTGTTACTTTGCTATAGGTGTTTGGGGTATTGCTAGCCTGTTGGTTTGGCGTTCAAGGATTTGTGTCTGTATAGACGATATCAGTCGATACACGGATGGCTGCTGATTTTATTCAGCCAGTGGAATGATACCATCGAGAGGCTCAGGACGGTAGCCTAGTATCATGCATATATTCCACTCGAGCTATCTGTATTAGGAAAGGAATAATATTCTGAACTAGAGTTTTTGTAGGAACTGTTCCCAATTGTGGCCGGCTCGATCAACCGTCTAATATCTGCAATTCGGTGGTACTTTTGATTGACGCAAACACTTTTATCCAGCCTAAATAACGTAACTATTCATATAATCATCCTCTAAGCCATGTCGATATCCTTCAACTTATCCTTGGCCTTCTCATTCTCCATAGCCTGGTCCATAACAGCGTTGGGATCCTTGTCACCAACATCCAAGACCTCAAAGTGGCCAGTCTCAGTGGCATCACCAGTTCTATAACCACTGTGGGCGCCAAACACGTACCACACATAACCAGTGATGGAACCAGCAGCAACGAGGAATGCAAAAACGGTCCAGTTGCCCATGGCGTACATGGGAGATGTGCTGGCGGGGAAGAGGAAAGGTGCTGTGATGCCGCCTGTGTTGGAGATGGCGATCATACCACCTGTTGCGAGAGCGGTAGCCGTTGAACCTCGGACGGTGGCAGTTCGGTGCTATGAATGGTTAGTACTTGGATATATGTGTGTCTGGAGTTTACTTACAGCAACGAAAGGTAGGACAGCAGCATTGGTGCAAGCGATAAGACAAACAGCAAAGTATCTAACTCCCCAATGCTTAACAAAGGCAAGAAGAAGGTATCCAGTAGCGACAAAAGTCAAACCACCTAGCACATGCTTGGAACGCTCCTTTGTCTTGTCACTGTGAAGACAGTTTCCAACAATGATGAAAACAGCAAAGACGTTGGGAGGGACAGTCATGAGTTGACCGTATTTTCCTTCAAAGCCGAGAGATGCGACAATGGTAGGCGCAAAGTATCCAAAGGCGTTGAGAGAGTTGGCCATGAAGAAATAAGCAATGGCGAAGAGCCAGAAGAAGTAATCGGAGACGGTCTCTTTGGCGACTTTGCTGTCCCAGTGCTTGTCGTTCATGGAGGGTGCGTAAGGACCCAGACGCTTGACTGCAAAGGCACGTTCTTCTGGGGAAAGCCATGAGACGGTTTGGGGGTCTATTTGTGTGAGTATGTTGCCGTCATGTGGTTTGGGGAGAACTTACAGTCGGGGAGATAGAACCACACAAGGATCCCGACAATGACAGCGGGGATACCTTCAAGCACAAAGAGCCTGTTCATGTTAGTGAGAACAAGAGGAGAGAGATGATGGAACTTACCATTGCCAACCAGCCAGACCAGCTTTACCGTTGAGGTACGAGATACCCGTGGCGAGGAGTCCACCAAAAGCACCAGCTACAGCAACACTGGAAGCAAAGATGGCCATTCTCGTAGCTCTCTCTTCAGGCTTATACCAGAAACAGAGATACATCATGATACTAATACTCGGTTAGTTATTTCTGTCATTCAAGTCTTGAGATAGAAACTTACCCAGGGAAGAAACCAGCTTCAGCCAAACCCAGGAATATTCTCACAGCCAACAATCCACCATAAGTAGAAACAGCGGCAGTGCAGATAGTAACGATACCCCAAGACACCATAATTCTGGAGATCCATTTACTAGGCGAAAAGTACTTGAGGAGAATGTTGCTGGGAAACTCCATAAGAACGTATGGAACGAAAAAGAGGGCGACTGCAATGTTGTATCTTTGGCCAGTGAGGTTAAGTTGGCTAACGATGTTGTGCTCTGGTGTGTCATTGTTGAGAGTTCTGGCATTGCCGAGATTGACTCTGTCGAGATAGTCTTGACGTGTGTTAGAGGTTGATAGTGATAAAGTAGAGTACACATACTGAGGAGATATGTTATGCAAACCCATGGCATAATTCTAATATCTTGCTTTCGAACAATCCTCTTTTCCATTTCTTTATCATTTAGATCAACCGTCTCTAGAGCGGGGACGTCTAGAGACGGTTTCGGAGAGACAAACTTGCTCCAGCTGAACATGATGGATGACGATATACTTGACAAGTCACTTGAAGAATAAACAAGAGGAGACATAGATCTATTTAAATACGAATACTACTCCTGCAGACTTGATATGCACGTCTTATCACATCCAATCCGATAATGACTCTACAGAATGAAGAATATAGAGCTGCGATAACGGTACTTACAGGAAACGGGCGCAACGGCATTACCCCAGATTTGTCTACTCTAAAAGTAGTAATGAACTACAGTCATTTCACTTGGCTTTGTAAATATCCACACTTGATATGTACGAGATAAAAGGGCCGCCGGCGAAGTGACCGGCGGGGGAGGGACAAGACTTTCTCAAATCGGCAAAACTGTCCGAAGATACTAACTTTCCAACCCTTGATATAGTTATGTATGCATTTTACGTGTCGTCTTGACTCATGTACTCGGTTAATTGCCGAACTGCAACGAGTTGAAACAAGGTAAATAACGCAGCCAAGCTCACGAGACTTGATTGATCGTAAAACATGCCTACACATTGGAAAGTAGTCAGTCATGAGATGTATTTAATTCCTTCTGGTATAGTTCATGTCATCAAAGCCGAGATAATCGAAAGATATTTCTCCGCGGCCGATCTCGGAATCTAGATTTGGTACGATTTTTGTTTGCCACGGTTTTTATTCTATCGCGATAGAGACGAGATAACAAGTGATAAGATTGTGACTTATTTATTGATTTAATATTAGTCTGAACCTTATTGATCTGGTCATTAATTGTAGATATATTGATTGCACTTTCTGCTATAAATTACGCAAGATATTCGCAGGAACTTAAGAACTGTCAAGTACTGAATGCAGATCTTCTGCACCCCATATTGTATTGTCTAACCTTTAGATGATGAAATGTCAGATAGCCTACAATAGCATCAATAAAAATCCATCTGTCAGACTAACATGGATCACCCATCGATCAAAGCAGCCAATCTCACTCATGACTAGTGACAACCTCAATTTTTTACAGACTTTTATTTAATTTAATTAATTCCTGTTCCACCAAAATGGCCTCCCTTACTTCACTTCCTCCAGAAATCCTTCTCCAAATCATTGAATCCTGTCAGACAAGCCAGGCCCTATCCTCACTAGCCCAAACCTCTCAAGCGCTGTACGCATTAATCACTCCCCTGCTATACAAGCGTCAGCTCGCAAACGCAGATCACCATGTAACTTTCCACGCAGCCAAGCATGGAAATCTACAAGCTTTAAAGAATGTCTATCGGTACATGACTCTGCGTGTGTACAAATGCAGTAAAGGCGATTACGATACAGGAGTCTTTGGAGCAGAGAAGCAAAAACGCAATGGATGGTTCTGGACACCGCTTCATGAAGCTGTGAGAAACGGAAACGTTGAAACGGTGCGATGGCTTCTAGATCATGGCGTCGATATAAATGCCCCGTCGTTAAAGTTTCATGATATTGATATGGGAATCACAGAGGGACGATATCATATTGACTTTGGCGACAGGTTGAGCTTTCATATGTTACCGCTGGTTACCTTTTCACCGCTTATAACGTCGATATATCATCGTCAACAAGAAATCACAGAGCTGCTTCTCGAGAGAGGTGCTTCGATACATATCAACGATGTACGTAAGCTACAGCCTTGTGGGACTACAGCGCTTCACGTAGCTGTGATAAACGCAAACATCACTGCTCTGAGATTTCTTATTGAACGAGGATACGCTGGACCAAATGATCTAGACGCTGCTGGTTTTCCACCGCTGGTCTGGGCAGCTCTCAACGTGAGCGCTGATCCACAAGTTCGTGAGTCGATTAAGACTCTTGTTGAGCTTGGGTCGGACCTCAATCATGTCATGCCGTGTGATCCTTGGTTGGGATCGAATCACAATATGGTGACTTTTCTCACAAAAAGAGGAAAGCCAAAAGCTGCGCAGGAACTCATCAACTTCGGTGCGTCAGTCGTTGATACGTCGATACCATGAGTACACTAGAATACTATCCATCACTAAATTAAACTATTTCTCTATTCGCGCTCCTTTGACCCAACAGTAGATCTAGAAGGTGAATTCCTCAAAACCTTTCCTCCTTCCGGTCCTGATTCAGGAGTATCGTTCGCACTGCTCTCCCTAGCTAAAGGCGAAGGAAAATCAGGCGTGACAGAGCGTGAATCGTTACCTGGTCGTTTCGGCTTGGAACTTGTAGATAACCTCTTTCGTCCCTTGGAGGCGGAACCGCTGCTGGATCGTCGATGAACGCCCTGCTCTTCTTCAAAGGCGGGCGTGGGACTTCTGGCTGAGCTCGTGGACGCGCGACGGACACTACTACCCCGACGTCTACGTTCTCGTTCAACAGAAATATGACGCGGCTGGTGAGGAGCAATCTTTTCGGGTTCGTGTCGTCGAGGATGTCGGCCGGGAAACCACCATGTCCAGGGATACTGGGCTCGCACAAGCTGATGATCCCTCTCCTTGACTTTTTGTCGGAGCAACGCACGTCGCTCGTTCTCCTTTTCCCAGTACTCCGTCCTGTAAAGTTCCCAGTTCTCGCGAAACGTTGCAGAAAAGGGCTTGGCGAGGAGGAGAAGCTTTACGTAGTCACCCCCTGGCGCTAGATCCTCCTCGTGACCGCCTTTCTCCTCATCTTCGTGGGGTAGTACCAGTGTGGGATGGGTATCGCTCGTGATCTGGAGTTCCTTCTCCACCTCGCGCAAAAGGCTCGGCTCGACGTAGCGGTAGGATGAACTAGCCGTGTGGGAGAATAGTCCATAAGTCAAAAAGAATCCGATTGTTGAGAGAGCCTCGGCCCACCACGTTCGTCGTATTATGATGAGTTTGCAGTTGAAGCCGCGCAGTCCTCTGTTGGAAATGACAAACCATCGTCGCGGCCATCGAATACCGCGCTCCCAGATTCCAGTCGCCCATACGAGAATCGCAGTGATTATACCGCCCATGAAGCACACCTTTTCGGCACCTTCGACAGCCCAGTAGATAGATCCACCTACGCCTCGACCATCTTCACGGGGCGCAAGGAAGAGAGCCCAACCGAAACCGGTGATCCAAACGGACAAGAGTGTAAGAAAAAAAGTGTGGTGTCGTTTTCTCGCTCGGAGTTCGAGGAATTGCGCGCGGAGGGATGCTTCGAGGATCAACAGGTTAAGATAGATCATAGACGGTGAGCTCGGGGTGTGGTGAAGAGGATCACCCTGCTTTGCGGTTGTAGGCAGGATTGGGCTCGCTCCGGCGACATCTTTGGCGCCTTGGGTAGGAGCAGATGCGCCTTTGACGATGGAATCGACATCGTCGGACATGTTTTGATAAAGTCAAGGGGCTGAGGGGCAGCCGGTCAAGGACAGCTCGAGGCCATGCACAGTCCAAGGGGGAGAAAAGGGAGGAGATGAATCGGGACGAATCGTTGTCAGCTGGTATTTGGCGGTTGTTAGCGTTAAACGTGGTCAAGACGTGTGATCTGATGAATATGAGATGGGAGTGGTTCGGTTTCTTTGACCCGCTCCCATCTCCCATCGTCATCACAAGCCAAAAATTAGAGTCCATAATCCCCTGTAAGGTTGAGCTTCAATCCACTGTCGGCTTTCGGTTCATAGCGGTCAAAGCGCCCAATTGTAGTGGGTTTCCCCAACACGTTTGAACAACAACGGTTGGTGAAAATAAATAAACCGATATATTCCGTTGCATTTCTTTAATACGATCGATCCAGATCCATTTCTATTTCCTTGGAAATAATATCTCTCAACTATTATATATCATAACAACTCAGCCTGTCTTGTTTCAACTCTCTCTTCCAACAAATTCCGCTTCCGCTCCGCAATCTTACTCCAATTTCTCTTCCCACGGACTTGCCCACGGATTTCATCCCAGAACCCGTCCAAAACCCGATGATTTTCTCCTAACTCCGGCTCAGCCCTGTTTGCGTCACCACGAAAAGAGGCGTCATCCATAATTTTGCCTATCTAAATTGTTCTTTTTTTACTATCAGTTTCCTAGGGGTCAAAGAATATAAGCCCCCCTCCCCCGCGGAATGCTTAGGCTTCAACCTTGTTCTGCGGTACTACCAATATCGCGACTTTCCAATATTACCGCTTTTATCCCTACTTCGCGAACAATGAGTACAGACGGTGCTGTGAGGCCACCCCATGGTGGTCGGGTTGATGCGCCCGAGGAGATCAAGCAGGCTGAATTGAAACCTGCGCATGCGTTTATGTTTCCTCTGGGTTATAAAGATGCTGCGTATCAGTGGGTAAGACAGGCAATCGCTCGCAACGACCAAGGACTAACGTTTGCAGTGGACGAGTCTTGCCCCCCAGGCCGTCGAGCGCAACCTCCTAAGTCTAATGCCGCACCTTCGAGAAGCCAACGACAGTATTACAAACATCGACACACCCGAACGACCAGATCCTTTCGGTACGCGAGTATGGCGACGAACAATGGTTGAGCTCTCGGGTAAAAACCGCGCTCTGAACGAAGTCTCGGTCGAAAGAGTTGGAGAAAAAACAGAGGACGCTCTTGTCATGGTCCACGGATACGGTGCCGGTCTGGGTTTCTTCTACAAGAACTTCGAACCTATTTCTCGTATGCAAGGACTCAAGCTGTATGCGCTGGACATGCTGGGATGTGGAAATTCGTCTCGGCCCGCCTTCAAGATCCATGCGAAGAAAAAGGAGGATCAAGTTATGGAGGCAGAGGGTTGGTTTATTGATGCGCTGGAAGAGTGGCGAAAGGAACGAAAGCTGGAACAGTTCACCCTACTTGGCCATTCTCTCGGAGGTTATCTCGCCGTCTCGTACGCCATCAAGTATCCCGGCCGCCTCAAGAAGCTCATCCTAGCTTCTCCCGTCGGTATCCCAGCTAATCCCTACGCCGTCAACGCCGACATGCCCGAACCAAACACTTCCACAATTGAAGCCGAGATGATACAAGACCAGCAAAGCACCACCGACGAATCCGGCACTCTGTCAAAACACAAGCCTGCTTCCAACGTGCTTCGACGACCTCTGCCAGGTTGGTTCGTCTGGCTCTGGGATCAAAACATTTCCCCGTTTAGCATCGTCCGAATGAGCGGTCCCCTCGGTCCGCGATTCGTTTCGGGCTGGAGTTCCCGTCGCTTCAATCATCTCCCACCAGCTGAATCCCAAGCTCTGCACGACTACTCCTTCTCCATCTTCAAGCAAAAGGGTAGTGGCGAGTATGCTCTGGCTTATCTCCTCGCACCCGGCGCCTACGCCCGTCGACCCGCCATCAACCGTATCCATGAAGTCGGCCGTCAAACAATCCAACAGCCCGACGGCACCAAGCTCAAAGAAATGGGTATCCCTGTGGTTTTCATGTACGGAGAGAACGACTGGATGGACGTCGCTGGTGGATTTGCTTCCGAGGAAAAGTTGAACGCCGCAAAGCAAAAGGCTCTCGAGAATGCCACAGAGGAAGAAAAGAAGAGAGAGAACGGTAGTGCAAAGGTCCTTCTCGTTCCCAAGGCCGGACATCATCTCTACCTCGACAATCCCGAGGTCTTTAACGACATGATCCGCAAGGAGCTCGAAGAGACAAGACAAGCCGAGAAGAGACTAAAGTAGAGCACCTTCTGGGTTTTGAAATGCTGTTATGAGGGAAAAGAGACATGGAAAGATATTGGGCTGGCGTTTGATGGGTTCGACAAGGGCTGTGAAGACTATCTCACTGGCATGTTCGTTCCGCTATATAGACGGTTGATGATGACATATCGACATTTGGAATGGCGTTGCTTTTGTTTTTTATTCTTTTCTAGCTTGCTTTTAGATTTGCATATACCTATTTACCGCCTGCTTAGCATGGCGTATTCGAAGTAAATTGTACAATAAAGAAACAGTTCCTATTCCACCGTATTCAGTCACTTCAGGCAATTTGGGGTGGAGCATTGGGCTATCTATTTATTATACCTAAAGCTTTAGGTAGAGAGTGGCCTATCCAGCATGGCTCTTAATGTAAATTGTACAATTGAAACTCCCGAGTCTTGGGGTACAGAAATAAACAGCCTAAGAACTATAGTCCAAGTGTCATAAACTGACCCACCTATTTCGTCCCTTATACTTCGACGTCCCGAGGTGTTCCTCCACTGTTTTCAGTCACTTTGGGCAATTTAGGATGGAGGATTAGTTTATATTTAGTCTATTTATTTATTATACCCTAAGTTTTAAATAAAAGGTCTATAGGTTGATCAGATCAACCTCTGAGAAGTCGGGAGGCGCCCGACCGTACACAACCCGCACTTTACTATCAAGCGCAGTGCCTTCGTTACTAATCCAGATGTGCTCACTGTAAGCCTGTGTGCGCCGAATTTCATCCTCACTGACGCCCAGATCGTCGTGAGGGATCCAAACCGTTGGCCGGCGGGCCCGTAAGGCCTCGTGTTGAAATGCATGCCTAACAAGGGCATCCCTCTCGTCGGGGGTAAGGTCCTCGATTTCGTCATGGATACCGCCAAAAAGAGCCTCGCCGATGGCAAGCTGGGCCTCTACATCCTTTTGCCGATGCTTTTTTCGGTACTCAGAGGCCCTTTTATTCTTATCCCTAGCATGCTTGACGCCAGTGAACTTTGCGATTTGGTTGCCTCCGTCCTTGGCCCACGTGCCGACCTGCTTCATAGGTCGACGAACTGAGGCTAACCTTCGCATCTCAATGCCTTTCTCGGTTGTTGTGCCCTTCTCGCCCCTGTGATCCTCGGGCTCTTCTGCTAATAATTCGTCGTCATCCAATAGGCCAAGTCGTTGGTCTTGAGCTCTTTGGAAAGCCTGGTCACGAAGCACTGCCTCATCTTCAAAAGTGATAGGCAGATAGCGGAAAAGGGGCCCAAAGGAGTAGTTGAGGAGAACCTGGTACAAGATGGTGAGGATAAGAACAACAATCATGACAACGCCGTGAGGTGTGCAGACGTTCTTCTGGTTTTCATCCTCAACAAGGAAGAAAAGACCAGCCATGCAGAGTTCCATGAAGTAAATGCCGGTAAAGGTTTGGTTGATGGCTCGAGGATATAACACACCTCCAGTATCGTGCTCAAATCGGGTAACGTAGAGCATGGCATAGCGCTGAGCGAACCATAAGAGTGCAAAGGTGATGATCGCAAATAGAGCGATTAGTGGCGCGATGACGCAGTAGACAAGCCCAATACAGGCGAAGTTGGTATAAATAGGGAAGAATGCGCCCCATTTGACTTGGCGGAGGTTCGTGTTTCGCGACCACTTGCTTCGTGCAGTGCTGTCAAGAATTCTGGCAATAATGTACCACATTACTAGAGCGCCAAGCTGAAGCAAAGTGGCGGAGCTTGTCGACATGGCTTGCAGAATCATGTATGAAAAGAAGTAATTGGCCGCACTCGGCAAATTGTATGCCAACAGATCAAGAACATCCGAAACTGTTTTTAGCTGCTGAACATTGTCAAGCAGTTTGTCCAGTGATGCCGCAAAGAATGAAGCAATGGAGACGATGAGGAAGACTTGAATGAATAAAAAGGCAAAGTAGAAAATTTGCACAAACTCGACTCTCTGGGCACCCGTCTTGGCGCCTCTAAAGCCAGCGAGGAAGTCCAGAAAGATTGGGATTAGCACCAGCAGCAGACCGAGGAAGACTGCTGGCAAAACACCAGCAACGGCCTTGGCGATGTTGTGGACTGCTTCGTTATCTTTTAGGAAAGACAACCACTCGTTTGAGCTAATAAGACTATCGAGTTGACTCAGCGCAGCTGTCCAAGCCACAGGAATAGCCCAGAGAAAGATCATAGCAATGACGATGGCAAAGACGAATCCCGAGCGCAGCCACTCTTGCCACCAGGTGAACGCCATGTTATCCCAATCAACATCCTTGGGTGAAATTTCGTTCATTCGCGGGGCCATCTGCCTGGGTACGTGATGGATAACACTCTGGCAAGCCATATGAGCAGAAACTTGATGGTTGAATTGGATAAAGGCCGAGTTCATGAGAGGGAATCGTTCGGGATGTTGCTGATCCATTTCAATCTCCAAGTTGAGACGTGCCAGTTGTTCGCGACACCAATAAATTGTGTCGACCTTTTGCGTAACAAACGGTATCGGGAACAGCCAAGACTTTCCAAACATGGGAAGACGGTGAGTCGGTCGATCTTTCTTCTTAAGATATTTCTCCCACTCTGCAGGTTCCGCAGCTTCGTCGTACTCGGTGTCGTAGGCTGTAGGATAATCCAAGGGTTCAGCTTCAATTTCTGGGCCCACGAAAGGGAGAGCGTATTTGATTCTCTTCCAAAGAGGCTTGCTTTCGTTTGTCTTTTTCTGCTTGAATGCCTCTGAGACGTCTCCCTGAGGGACTGGCGAGGCATAAGCACCGGGAGGTGGCTTCCAGAACTGCCACCATTCGGCATCTTCCTTGCTGTAGATCTCGTCCATATCCTCAATCTTCCGGACCGTGTTGCCGACATTACCAACGCGGTTTGTTTTGGGATTTATCGCAGCCGTGCTTTCGCCGGAACGTCGCATACTATTTTGCGACTGGTTCTGTACACGGAGGGTGTCTGACGGAGAGTTGAGCTCATCGTCGTCCACCGAAGGTCGTCCTCGGTTCGAGGTCCTAGACGCATTCCTAGAGTGTGTAGCCTGCGATAATCCCACAAATCCGTTTGTTGTCTCTATCGTTTCGTCTACGTTGTTGCCAGCTTTTGACACAACACCCAGAATACCTTGTCCAACCTTGGCGAGTGGGTCACCCAGAAGGGGTACTTTGAACCCCCTCTTTTTATAGTCATGCCCATGAAGGTCCTCTGAATCATGGTTAAAGGGCTCGAGTTGTGATTCACGGACCCCAGCATCAACGCTATGAGGTACGTTATGTTGATCGCCAGCAGCAGTACCGGGACCATCTTGTGCCCGCCGTTGAGCCTCTGCGTCTTCGCGGGCATTCTTATCAGCCCTTTCCTGCTTAGTCAAGGCTTTCAGCTTCAACTCTTTTCGTCGTTTCTTTTCTTCGGCCTTTTGTTGCTTGAGTTGTGCCTTTTTGGCGTCTTTGATGAGATCTGTCTGAGCTTGCTCGAGTTGGAGATGAATATTGTTTCGTTCTTTGACCTTTTCCAACAGTGTTGACAAGTCCCGGTTTAGCCAGATATTTCTGATGCCTCCAGGGAAGACATCAAAGAGACCCATCAGGGCTTCTTCACTGAGCCATTTTGAAGGAATGGAGTTGACAAGAACAGTAGTGGCAGAAGCTCGCAGGCGGTGCTCGGCGCTTGTAAGCCAATCCTGTCGAACTTTGATGTATACCCGAAGCTCGAAGAAGAATACCGTGCATACCCAAATAACTACCAGGATAGCCATAAGGAGATGTGCTCCGTATCGACCCGAGTTCTTGGGGGCCACATTACCCCACGAAAGTGTGTCGAGACCTGTCGGTGTCCCGTTGCTCTCGTCGTCGTCGTCTGTCACGTCGACCTTTTGACCAACGCCGCCCACATAATTCAAGGGGATCAGAATAGGCATCACAACAGCTCCGATCGGCAGGAAGATGATGAGAAGAGTCTTGAGGTAGCGGAGGAAGAAATAGGCATCGAGACCGCACTTTTCGATGACTTCGCGGTCTCCGTAGTGCCATAACGTCTTTAACATCGCAAGTGGCTTGTTCGGGGGCGATTCGGTTCGTTCACGCTCGGGCACGAGGTAGGTCTTGGGTTTGAAGATGCGGGCCAGCTTGTTCCTTAGAATGAGAAAAAGGAGGATCTGCACAGCGAAAATGGCAACAGCCACTCCCACGGCTGTTAGGAAACTGACGATGCCGATACCTTTGTCCTTGTCTGCAGCGCTACTTTGGGAGGGAAGAGGGCCCGAATCTGTTGTCGTAGGCCCTAGAGATGATGTCGTCGTAGGCCCTGGGGTAGAGAATGCGGAGGATAGTAATGAGCTGACTATTGAACTGGTAATTGAAGCTGTGCCTGTCTCCGTCGCTGTGCCTGTTTCCGACGCCGAAGCGTCGGAATCTGTAGAAGACATGTTGAGGTCGGCCTAAGCTTTAGATTAGAGTGAGGTTGAGAAGGAGAACCCCAAGAGGGGGAAGACGTTGAAGGGACCTATTCGTAGGTACAATGTAAAGGTTCTGAATTAGAATGTTGAGTAACAGCTAGTCGATTGCGGCAGTGACAAGTCGTAACAATGTGATGAATGGAGATGTAACAGAAAGAAAAAAAGGATCTCAGGTTTGAGTTTCCAAGATATTTAGTGTTTGGGTCTAAGACCACACTATCAATCGTCTGGGCGCGTCATGACTGCCCAGTACCCCTGTCAGTGGATGGCGGCAACGAATTCCAGAATGGGACGAGCTTGGGACATGATTGGGCATTTTCGCTTACAATCTCGACAAAGGCTACAGGGGCCTTTAGTGGGACGGGGTTCTATTGGGTGGCAGAAAAGTTGGCTTGCCAAGTCTTAGGATACAAAATAAAGTGGCCTAAGAGTTATGGTCTAAGAAGCATAAACTGACCTAATAATTTTGTCCTCAGCACAGCCAAAAGTCTGTTCTTTTGACGCCCATGCTGAGCCGACAGGGTTATTTCCCCCCACGATAAAGGAAAAACTGGGCTTCAAGGGTGTATAATGACATCAGAGGCTTCATTGGTTCCTTTCTTCGCGCTGAAACAAGGTCTGGACCCCCCCTTTGTGCTGTAACGACTCTTCTCTGCATGTCTGGAATTCGTTGGTTCTCGTTGTCTTTGTAGACAGAAAACGGGCACTAGAAATAAATACAGAAATAGATTTTCTGAGCCGCGCGCTTCTTTGGTTTGCTTTGTTTAGACTCACCAACTATTATGAGTCCCTTTGTTGTTTTCGCTAAATTTACGCATACACTTTAGTGTCTATCCACCGCCTTTGGGTCTCATTTGTTAGGTCCCACCTTGAATTATTGGCAGCCTTGGAGTCTCAGACGATGCGGAATGTAACATCGAGATTGAATAAATTGGATACTAATGGACCCTTGGATACGGTACATGGTAATGTGACTAAATTATTCCGTCTACTGCCAGATCTTCTGCAGTGCCGAGGGTTGGAAAATGACCACTCATCTCCTTCAGTACGACACACCCTTTGAATGCCCAGGAGTTGCCAAGATCGGTTGTATACCGCTTGAGCCGTCTCAAATATCTCAACATATGTTGATAATCATTGGTCAGAGCGTATCGCAATCATCAGTCTTGGCAGTGGCTTCGTCGGACAACGTATCAGGGTACCAGAAGTTGGTTCTTAGGGGGTAAGAGACAAAATTAGTTATTCAGTTTGTGCAATTTAGGCCCTACTCTTAGCTTATTTATTTTTGCAGTCTAAAGCTTAGAGGTCCGCTACCCTATTGCCATTGTCCTCGACGAACAGTTATACTCGTTACTGTCCTCTACCTTATCTGCCTCAACACCAGGGCCTACGACAACAGATTCTAGCCCTATTCCATTGCAACTGCCAATAAAGGCAAACGCATCGACATCGGCAATGAGCCGGCTTCTTGGGTTGACCGGCTCCATATTTGTATTAGTAGTGGCGAGGTTCAACCTTAAATGAAGCTACTCTTTGACCCAGCAGGGTGGTCGGGACTAAGATAACACAATAAACAGTGACGATCATTACTCGGAACATGACATTAACGGCAATAACAGGCGTTTAACTTGCTGTCAATTTGCTTGACTGTGTTGTATTTACAGGGGTCGAGTATCACATTACCCTACGTCGCTATACAACAAGTCTGTTCTCGACACCAACAAACCCAAGTCTAACCAATCGATAACAAACAATTCAATTAACAAGTGAACAGATCAAAATACAATAGAAAATGCTATTTTAACCGCATACTGTTATTGCTCGGTGTATTCAACTCATCTGTCCTGGCTGTGCACTTGGTTCAGCCTCTTCACTTATACAGCTCTGACCATGTCCAAGCTGAACTACCAACTATTCCCAGGAACAACTTAGCATAATGACTTGTTCTCGATAATAACAAACAATGCCTTTGTAGATATTTGAGTGCATGGCTATAGAACAGAATGACGAGAACACTGCGAGATACGGGTATATAAGCCACATCTGGCGATCTACCGGTTTTCAACTTTCGATTCATCAAACTCAAGTCAACGACTACACCCATCTGCTAACAAGCCAACAACTAACAAGCCAACAACTAACACGAACTATCAACTAACGATCTTCAACCAGCAAAATGTCGTCCATAACTGAGACATACTTCCCTCACCTCCTGGAGATCCTTCAACGGGATCCCTCAGCTGCAGAGCGGCTGAAACTGGATTGTGGGATGTGCTTCGAAGAAATGACTACCGACGGGGTTGAAGGCTGTGAGCTCCCTGACGGCGAACTCGGTGTCGCCCATGTGGCTTACATTCTTCTGTGTGGGCATATCTTTGGCCTTTCTTGCATAGCGAGACACAGGCAACACACCTTTGATGAGCAGGTGTATGGCAGGAGTCACCACAAATGCCCAACATGCCGCCAACGCCAACATTTCATTCCATGCGGCTGCCCACACATCTTGGGGACGATGCTCCAAGTTCAGGAAGCCAACCGCCAGGAGATGCTGGACAATATCGAGAAGGTCAAGGGCATGGGTGATCGGTGTATCTCGTGCGGACTGAAGTCGTTCTCCAGCGCCCTAACGGAAGAAGTCGACCCGTTAGGAGGCGTTGACGCGGAAGATGGCGATTGGAATGATCCGTGGACGGGCTTTCAGCTAGTGATTAGAATGAACTTCCTGAAGCGCCCCGAGGATCTTCACTGGCGGCTTGATGCATTCCGCATCAAGAACCGACTGTATGCGCCATCGGACATAAGCGCAGATACGCGTCGTCGGCTGGACGACTATATTGATGAAATGTCTCCAGTGTTCTTTGCGAACATTCTGGAGTCCGGTGAAGGAGTTCATCGGATTTT
This sequence comes from Fusarium sambucinum, assembly GCF_050947815.1. Classification (NCBI taxonomy): domain Eukaryota; kingdom Fungi; phylum Ascomycota; class Sordariomycetes; order Hypocreales; family Nectriaceae; genus Fusarium; species Fusarium sambucinum. Next base: position 1,219,464 of record NC_139292.1, read on the forward strand.
AGCTGAGATCACCAAGACTGGGGATCGTGTCAGTACTCTCTTGTCACACCTTTAGGTGTAAGAGCTTCTCTACTAGATAGAGATCAGTAGCTGTGTAGGGGGGGGGTCGGTAAGTAAGTAGTCTACTGCAGGTCAGTGGTCTCGAGTGGTGGGAATTGGCAATAAGAATGTCACAAATGATGGGAAATTGGCGCAAGGTTTGTTTAGTTTGATAATGCAGGTCATTGTTTATCCATGTCTATTAATAAAAGTTTTTGTAAACTCCAAAGTGTTCTTTAGGGTGTCAGAAAAGAGATAAGAGTGAAGTTTATGCCATTTAGACTACATATCTTTATACCCGCACTTAAAAGACAACTTTCCTATTATCCCACTAGGTTGTGCAGACATCAATTTGGTTTTATATAAAGAAAGAAAAGCGCATATCATAAGTTAACCCTACTTATTTCATCCTTGATACTTTCAGCGGTTAATTGTTCTCATTCTCTGAAATCTATATAAAGAAAGGAAGGTACCGTACGGGCTGCACCACCCAAGAAATCACAAGTTCATCCCAACATCATCCATATCATGCCAATGTCTTCGCTCCCAATGGCGACTCACGACTCTCCTGCCACAGTCAACAACGTTACCCCCGCAGATTCAACGTGGTGGCCCCCCCTCAGAACCGCTCTGCTATCTGGAGAATTAAAGCCTGAAGACGTAAAAATTGACTGCGCGATCTGCTTGGATCGTTGTACAGTTCTCGGGCGCGAGGTGAAGGAGCACGGCCTCACTCATACTGCGGTTATCCTTCCCTGTGGGCACATCCTTGGTCATTCGTGCATCAACAAGCACCTGTGGCACCTTCTCAAAAAAGAAGGAAAGGCCAGATGCCCATTTTGCCGAGAAAAATTCCACCATACTGAGTGCGGTCATATCTGCTCGGTCTATTCGATACCACTCGACGAAGAGCTCACGAAGACTATACCGGAGATCCTTGGTCGTGGTGGCTCCATCTCAACCAAATGCCATGAATGTTGGCTACGCGGCCTTGCTGAAAACTTGAAAAGAACAATTCGCAAGCCGTACGGCAGCTGTACATTCCGCGATCAGCTTGAGATCTCGGTCACGACTAAAAAATCGGCGTATTGCACGCGAGAGAATGACGACGACGACCACTTCCAGCCTGTTAGGGTTCCGTTGGAATACTTTAATCACCTGAACAGCGCCATTGCTGACTTTCACCGCCGCCAATGGGACTCACATGGACGGACAATTATTAGAATGGAGATTTGGAAGCCTAAGAGACCAAATTAGTAGATCACTCTATGCCGTTTAGCCATAGTTCTTAGACTACTTATTTTTATGCCCTAATACTTAGAGGCTATTTTTTCTGCTACCCGGTAGCCTATGTCCAAATGCCTAACCGACCTCTAAGACTTGGGATATAAATGAATATTCTTTTCATAATCACTTTAGCTTTTGCCTAGGCCTTCTTCGTTTCCTCTAAGTTTTTAATAAACGTTAATCTATCTGTGCAGACTGAAGTTTTCCTTCCAAGGCGTGACTCATACGGCGTGAACCGTGGCGATGTATAGACAACACTAACTTCTTCCTCTTTCAACCTTAATTAACTGACAAGCTAACAATACTGCAAGTCAAAGACATTGAGATAAACTACTCCAGAAAGTAGTTAGTAGAGGCAAACATGAATAAAAATGCATAATGTAAAAGTGTAGTCTCAATAGTATAAGCTGACTTAGTAATTTAGTCTCTTACACTTCTGCGGTCAACCTTTCTTGACCTGAGGAGTGCTAAAGACGACCTCAGGGTTTCAGTAGATGACCATGAGGAGAACAGGAGACGAAGTTAGTGAAACAGTTTATGCTACTTAGATCAGCCTTCTTAAACTGTTTATTAGGTTAATCCAAGACTCAAAGCTAACCCTTCTGGTACAGTGACTGGGCAGAAGCCCCAACACAAGACCAAGCGTTCCAAAGAGCCCGAGACCAACGACTTGGCCTTTTGGATGACAAAGAATTAACAGAAATACCCGAGATTCCCAAGTCATGCCTAGCCAAAAGGGGCCCAAATCTTCTATTCATTTCTCCATCTTCACATCGACTTGAAACTCTTCTCGGACACCTCCAAGGTTAAAGTGTCCCCTTGAAAGACTGTTGAATGTTCTCAAAACTTTGATGACTACTTCCACTCAGTTAGTTGCGTCTCGATACTTTGGAACTTGAAGTCGTAATGTAAACCCATCTCTTATAAAGTTACTTAACAATACAGATGGCGCTTGACGAATTGCCTGCTAGAAGCATAAGGGATAGAATTTCATGAGATGACTAATGGCTACGTCTCCTACAACCTTGTCCCATACACTGGTTGCCTCTCCGACTTGATGACTCATTATACATAAACTGGAAGTCAAGTCTAAAATAGTTGAGAAATAATATTATTAGAACCGTGAATCTTTGGTTGCTCCGCAGCACAAATCACGCGCGTCTCAAATAGAGCATGTTGAGTCACTGTCTAAACTATGTATCTTCCAAGATACTGTCTTTTCAGTACCCAACACCTCAAAGTATGGCATCGTGATTGATTGAAGATTTGAAAAAAAAGTCTAGACTTGATACCAGGTGTGAGAGAAGTCTGCTATTGAGTTTGATATCAAATATTGAAGTATGTTGCCTCGTGTGCTGGGAGTCGACCAAGCGCTGGCCGTCTAATTGCCTAATTAGGTAATTTCTTCGGGACGTACCTCCGGAGGAATGTTGGCCACCCACACTTTTGTGAGTTAAAGTTAACGACATATAGTTTTTGAGGGGACCTATTCATGGATATTTTTCTGAACTTTGTCGAGGAATATTGCTCGTCTTTGAGCAAGAAAAATGTTTATTGCCATCTGCCTGGGTATATAACAAGACATATCCTCCCTCTGGTTCCAATTTCTTTTTCTTCTTTTCACAACAATACACAATCAATCACACTCATCTTCAAAAACCACTTCTACTCTCAAACATACACACACACATACACATCCTTACCTCTATCACTTCTACCCCTTACCACTACTTCTACCCTTGCCTCTATTACTTCTGCCCTTACCACTCACTACTTCTATCTACCCTTACCACTACTGCTACATTACCAGACCAAGTCTACTCATCACCATGTGTCTTTCTACAGAAAGTGCCGAGTTCAAGGCCAAGACCAAGGAGACCTATTGGCCCATTCTCAAGTCATCACTCTTGAATGGTGACCTCCGTATCGAAGACCTTGACCTGGATTGCCCTATCTGCTGGGATAACATGAGTGTCCCAACCGGAGATGAACATGCCGACGACCACGAAGCATCAATCCTCCCTTGTGGTCACATAATTGGCAAGTCTTGCGCACGAATTGGTCAGCTGAAAGCCTGCCCTAGCTGCCGTGCCGAAATTGTACACTCTGACTGCAGGCACCCCGTTGGAGGCAAGACCGTGCCAGGGAGTATCAAGATGATCAACTCTGTACCCCAAGTGCTGAGCAAGGGCGGCTGTATTTCCTCTTCCTGTCGCGATTGCCAGTTGCATTCGAGACTGGAAGACCTGCTGCAAGAGTTCATTGAGATGGACGAGGAATCTCAAACTCGCAAAGGCCTTCACACTCGCAGATTGGGCATATCGCTGAGAGCGGGCGGGCGCTACCTCAGTATCGGAGACTGCCCCAACGGTATGAAGCCCGTCTCGATCGATACCCCCAAGCATATCAGAATGCAGTGGCGTGCTTTCGAAGAGGGACAGATTTTTGTCGCGAATGAAGGGCTTGAGTGGTTCGATGACCCCATCGAAAATACAGAAATCCTGTGCTTCACCTTCCAGATGGCAAACATGGCGGCAATCATGGACATATATCACCACATTGACGCATATAGCTGTGGGGACAACAAGGGGAACGAAGACGAAGATGATTCATCCGAAGATGATTACGACGAAGATGATTACGACGAAGAGGTTGCTAGCTGGCAAATTCTGCTCTGCTAGATGCACACGAGATGTTGGCTGGTCGAGTTTCGGTTACGTCGATTTTGTTGAACTTCGAAGATTGAGATATTTGTATTGGGTCAAGTTTATGGGGATTCTATCACTATACCCAAAATATGTGGTGTTGTTTATTTGTATCTCAGTATCATACCTACCTATCTGGGAATACATTTTTCTTTCACTAGCATGAAACGTATACTTCTTTCTAGCACTTGTAAACCAAATGTAAAAATGTATCAAGTTAACACAGGATGTCCCACTCTCCTTTTGTTCGGTTGTTCTCCCATTGTCTTCTACTTCATCTCCGGGTCGAGTGTATTTGAACAATTGGGGCTCAGATTGCAGAATGCCCTTGGCCTCCCCAACAAATGTGTTGTTGTTATTGAATTGTTTAACGCCGGGAGCGTCCTACTAAGGACATAGGGCGTCTAGCTAGATACAACGTTTACATATGGGTTACCTCCGTCTGTAATTATTCCCAACAAATGTGATTCACGCTCGTGAACGTTTGAATGGTACGTATTAGGAAGTGACTCAGTATAGGTGGGAGTTTCTTGACATCAGGCTTTGAACATCACAGCTACGTGCCATAGTTCACATGGAACGCAACTTTGCAATGAACAACAATAGATCTAAGTTTACTAAACAATTCTCTTGTTCTAAAATTACAAGGAAAGTTCAATATTCTGCGTGTATTTGTTGAGTTAATGTCTTTTTGTGGCGCGCCCTATACTGTTACGCGCGAGCCACGCACGTTATGACACATCTTCCAGCCTCAAGAGCAAGTTTATTTCATAGTCTGTAGTCATTAGACTTTGTACAAACTGGATTTGTGGTGATTCCTGCTTAATGTTAGAACCTAGGAGCTTCTTTGCAAACCTAATCAGTAATATCTTACGCGGCGAACGAGACTTTGAAGAATTCGTCTATATAAACCCGGCTTGTTCCCTTTGCTCTCGAGTTCTGATCTTTCCTCCTTCACCACACTTCAATCCAGCTTAGCTCTACACTTGTACTTCTACACTTGTATCCATACACTTGTATCCATACACTTGTATCCATACACTTGTACTTCTACACCTCCAAGTCGATATCTTTCAGCATCAGCCATACTGATCTATCTACCTTTACTCTTTATTACTCTACCAACCGTCACCTCTACATCTACCTCTATCTATCTCTACTATCAACATGTCCGCCATTACATCCCCCACCATGAGCGACATGAGTACCGAGGTCAACTGGCCCATTCTCAAGTCTTACATTGAGGAAGACAAGGTCACTTTTGAGGATCTGAAGCTGCCATGTGGTATCTGTTATGACACAATGACAGTACTTCCTCACCAGCACCAGGAAGATGACAATCACAACACACACAATGCTGTGATCTTCCCATGTGGACACATCTTCGGAAAGTCATGCATTGAAGAAGCCTTTGGCGAAAACTCTTCTCTCAGTTCCGTTTGCTTCGCTTGCAGAACAGACCTCACCCACCCTAAGTGCGGGCACACCAACTTCGGCAAGCCCATGCCCAACAGAAAAGAGGATTTCTGCACCATCCCAGCAACCCTCTCAAAGAATGGTCTAATCCCCCAGAATTGCGGCACATGTATTATAAACAAGATCATCCGAGAGTTGCAGGACTACGCCCGGGAGCTCAATAAAGAACCCACCAACAATCAGTATCTGGTGCTTTCCTACCAGACGTCACCTAATACTGAACCCACCTTCTGTTGGCCGTTCGATACCGACTTGAAGCAATATGACAACCTTGTTGAGTGTCAGCCCCCCATCGGAACTCAACGGACCCTGAAGGGCTTTGAAGTGGCGCAGAGATTCGTTGATCTTGACTTGTCCTGGGTTGACGAACCCATATCCGACTACAAGTTCCGTTTCTACATGTGGACGCCTCCTGCCGAGGATATGGCTGTGGTTGAATTGTGTTCTGAGTTCAGCAAGCTACAGTTTCAGCCAAAAGTACAGAATCACTCCATCATATCAATGTTCTACGAGCTCATGGAGAAGTCGGGTATCGAAGACGAAGATGAAGATGAAGATGAAGAGTAATCTTTTGAATTTGGTCAATTTTATGGGAGAGAAATTGTTTCAACGGCGTTAATTGTTTGGGAGAAGTGGGTTTTGTATTATTATACCCAGAAATTTATTCTCTTTATTCCTCAATATTGAGACACTTTCACTGCTGGTTGTGTATTCAATTTTGTTTATAACTACTTGGATTTACATACTTGAATTGAATCACACTCTACATCAAACTAAACAAACCTTGCTAATTGATCATTTAGAGTGACCTAAATTATATCACTTGTAGTGCCCAAACGTAGCTACTGACCGAGGCTTTGTCTGTACCCAAGATGACAGACTCAGCACCAGAATTTTATAGACATCTTCTGTGAGACAACTAAGGAGTCGAGTAATATCGCGGACGATGAGAACGTAAAGTAATTGACACGGGGAGTGGTTTCTTTAAGAAATGAGTTTAACAGGCCTTCAAGTAACTCCAAGTAATCATCCTAGTAATACATAAGACATAAACATATACCATGACATAAGAATTCTCCAAATCATTTATCATTTCCTGATTTCCAGACCATAACAATCACACTGTCTTTAGTCTCTCCCTCTTCTTCACCCCATCTCTTCCTCAAGGCGGGTTCATCCAGAGCACCTCTCTTGACATATGCCTGCCACACATCACCGTTGGGCGTCGTGACAGAATCCATCAACCTCCACACGTTGCGCCGTCCCGTCCAGAAAAGCATCTTTCGATCAGCCTTGTCCTCTTTGAGTTTGACAGGGCCGATGAGAGATCGATGGGTACTTCCGACGGTAGGGAGGGGCATGTCCGATAGATGGATGCCGTCGGGGTACTCTGTTATCGTGTAGCCGTTGACTAGAACCCAATTGTCGCGGAAGCGGTACCGTTGGAGGAAACAAGCTTCGCCACAGACGTCAGTGACGAGATGTGCTTGGCTGGGTGTGAGGTGGTGTCGTTCTTCGTAGTCATGCAACGCCAATGGCTGAACTCCTGTCTCGTAACTATCCAAATGTGAAGAGTACAGGTCGTTGTCCTTGGGCGAATAAAAGCTTGGAAGGATACGCATCTTGGCCTTGGTGTGTTTGGCCATGCAGTCCTGAAGAAGGTTATCCCAGAGCTGTGTGTTGGTAGGGTCGGATGGGACATCGTTGGAACACGGCAGCTCTGGGATTCGCGATATAGCAGATTGTGTAAGAAAGACGGCTCCTCCACCGTACGTAGTCATGTATCCCTCGCCAATAGCCCAATCTCCTCTCTCACTCGGTAAGCCGACGTAAAGCTCCTTTTCAGTTTTATACGCAGAAAGGCGTTCCTGAAGATGAGCTAGATTGGGGAGAAAGATATCCTCATCCAGAATACCGTACCACTTCTTCGCCTGTCCCTTTTGAGCAAGTGTAGCACTGTGCTTCTTGACCGTCTCGATCATGTTAAAGTATCTCTTTGCAGTAGACATCTGACCCTCAGAGTAGGTGACGTGAGCATCAATGCCAAAGGATGCAAGAACTTCGGCCAGTTTGTTGGCTTGCTGGTGGTGACCCTGGTCAAGAACAAGCAAGAAACTCGCTCCATTGCCCTTTTTATTTCCACCCGTCATCCACCTCGCCCAATCTTTGGCAACAGCGTAGTCGTCTCTGACAACTCGATCATAACTTGCCGAAACAGCAAACAGAAAGGCTGACGCATCAACCTGCTTAGGTCGTGGTCCTCCAAGAACAGGAAGAGTAAGTTCCTGACGAACCACCAGATTCCTTTTCTCAGGCACCTTGGTATCGATAACTCGAGGTTGATTTGAATGAAAGTCTGTGTCAATTTCCGTGACCGATGTCCGTTCAGAGTCCAGCTCCGAGGTACGAATTCTCCACGCGGTCCATGAAGTCTGACTCGACAGACCAATCTTTTGCTTCAGCCGCTCCAAGTACTGTTCTTCCGGAACTGGTCCGGTGATTGCGATTTCGATGTCGTTGTTTTCTCGAGGCCAGTTCAACTTGACCTGGAAGAAGAGAATGACCAGAACCGCAACCAGGAGGAACTGGACCACTCTACGTGGCAAGGTCGGTGAAGAAATCATGGTGATAGATCGTTGCCGACGACGATATCAATAAGCAGCAAAAAGAATGACTTGGGTGGGTATAAATGAGTGTAGTGGGTTAAAACAAAGACATGATCACGTAGTGTAGAGACAGACAGACTTGGGCTTGGTCAGACGCAAAAACAAAAGGTCGGATTTGAGGCACAGCGAGAGATTTAAGTAAATTAACCTACGCTTGGATGATCACTGTCACAATGCCCTTGTCTAGTGTAAATGGCCACAGTGGGGGTGTCGTCCTTAGGATCAAAGCAACATGAAGCTATGTCGTCGAGGTATCAGAAATGGTGCTATCAAATTCTAGGATGTCAAAATTACATGACCAGAGTCTTGATGGGAAATTGCATAAGTTGACTCACTAATTTTGTGTCTTATGCTTACTGTAGCCAACTTTTCTGATACCACGAGGGGCACCCTAGAAGACAATCCCTGGTCGCACCACGTCAATAACGGTTAAAGAGGGGAACGCCAAGGCAAGCAATTAAACCGTGACATGCGCCTTTAGATGATCAGTGGGCAGCCCCGGGTCTCAGGTTACAAGCGAACAAGAAACAACAGTAGTCTGTATCAGAATTGCAGATCTGTTTACTTGAAGTGACTCCTATCCTTCCAATTCCCATTGCATTGACGTCTCCATCTCGATGGACAGTGATACAGGCGCTGCTGGCGGTAAGCCCATATGACGGGGTAAGGACTGGGATGTTGGGTAGTAATTTAATCTTGCTCAATTATCCAAGCTAATGCAGGTACACCAAGTTCGATTTGCCGGTAATTTATCTGATAAGCGGCCAGGCTAGGAAATGACCGCACCATGTTGAAGATTCAGCCCTTGTATCATTCGCCAATTTTGGTCACTGGACCCTTCTCTTCCGTTTCTTCTTTAGGCGTAGTGTTTCGCGACTGAGTTTGATGCGGTGTGATAGGTTCCTTGTCCAGCGAAGTCTTGGACTTTGTTGGTGTTATGGAGTCTTTCGGTTCCTTCCCTTGTGTTGGTGTCTTTGGTTGGTGCATGCGCTGCCCTGGAGGTACACCTTGACTTGGGATATAAGCCGCAGGCACATTCACTTCCACAGTTGTTTTCGCGTGATGAAAGCGGTCATAGCATTCGGCGAGAGCTTCATTGGCAGTCTTTCCGGCGTGCACCAAGCCAGTAATGAGAATTTCTCGAATATGGTCTTCAACTCGCTCGAACTCTGCTTTGTCGTATCGATATCGATCAGGCAAACCGCTGTGAGTAAAGAGGGCCAGCAAACCCGCAAGGACTGTATTCGACGCGCCAAGAATAGTGATGGGTGTACCTTTCTCCAAACTCATAGGCCCAAGGGCAGTCAAAGCAGCGCCGATGATCAATTGAACAATCAACAGAATCCAGCGAACATAAGAGCTGAAGTGATATGAGTAGTGACAGATTGTACGACGATAGACTGTGTCACGATACAGGCCTGGCGGCAGACCCTTTGGAGGCCAGAATGAATTGGTTGGACTGACCGGCGCATCGTGTTCCTTGTCACGAATTCCTCCAACTCCATATGCGAAGAACTTCCATTCTGTATGCGACAGGTTTCGGTATTCAAGAGTTTCCATCGGTATCGGATACGGGTATTTTGGGTTGTTGGTTTGGTCTTCGCAGTTGGAGTTGGGGGTTTGGGGTTGAGAGGAATCCAGGTACAGCAGCTCCATTGGGGTCCTGGGGACGGGTATTACCGACATGATCAAGTTCAAGGTTTGAGGCGTTCGGGTAACGGCAGGTCGATCGAGGAGCGGACTGGTTCAGAAAGTTGGAGGCGTCGGATCTGGCAGAGATTCGGTACGTACAGAGGAAAGGAATGCTGAGAAACTTAGGACATGGTCGAGACCGACGAATCCGAGATTGAAGGTAGCGCAGGGATAGTTAGGTAGGTTTGAAGGTCAAAAGGTGAAGTTGTTGAATGTTCGATGGTGGAAGTCATTGGTACTACACTTTCTGATTCTCCTCCCTTGCGTAGAATCATCTCGCGTCACCACAATCTTAGCCAGCAAGAACAACGTCTATAGCCTGTAACATTAAAAAATCATAACCTATGTTCATTAAATCTCGACGCAGTGTTGGGCTATAATCTTTAGCATGTGTGGTGAACAACAGTGTGTCACTTGTTCTGGTTGCTCTGTACATCACTTGAAAGCTCTCAGCATGCTGTACCGAAAGAGTTCCTTGAATGCAATAAATTCGCAATAAACGAATATACCAATTCTATATTCATTTTGATTTGTACATGTTCTTCATCACCGAAGCATACCTAACAGCCGTTGTCATCCTCCAATGTACTGAACTGTAGAACCAACTGAGAAACGCCACTCCAGTCCCATGATACAATTCCTAACCGCTAGCAGAGTGTAATCAAGAATCCTGAATAAGAGTAGGAATATCATCCACCTGAGCCTCGCCGTTCAAAATGGCGTTGACAGCTGTAAACAGAGGATACTCCGACTCGAGACCTCGAGCCTTGAGGAAACTGTTCACCTCCTCAGCAGTGGTGGTACCCTGAATCTTTTGACCGTTCAGCTCCTGTTTCTCGACTTCTTGAACGCTGATGCCCTTCTGGACAGCCATCTTGGCACATCGGAAGTTACGGCCTCCAGAGCAGGATGTGATCAAATCGGCGACACCGGCAGATGACTCTGTAAAGGTAGCGGTGTGCACGGTCTCTCCGAAAAACTCCTTGCCAAATTTGACCATCTCCATGAGTCCAACTCGCATAATGGCTGCCTTGGCGTTGTCACCCCAGCCTCGACCGTCAACAAAACCAGCTGCCAGAGCAACAACGTTCTTCAACGCTCCGCTCAGAGATACACCAGCGACGTCGGAAACCATCTGGACGTGGAAGTAAGGTCGGTGGAACAGTGTTCGGAAGCAGTGCTGATCCAGAGGGGGGTACTCGGCGGGCATGGCGATCAGCTTTGTCTTGGATGTTCGACCGCGCACGTCCTTATGATGCGCTTCAGGAAGATCGCCAATTGTTGGGTTGGGGCTACCGGAGCGAGGTGTAGGGGCTCTGCTGTTATCGAGAGCAGGAGGATCATAAGCGATGGTTGTCTCTGACCACTTCTCCTCAGCAATCTCTCGGGCCAGGTTGGCACCACTTAGGGCACCACAGTAGATTCCCAGTCCATCACCAATCCACTCGCTGAACAAGCTAATGTCCGTGTCCGTAACGTTGACACCCTTGATACAGCTGATTCCTCGAGCAAAGGGGAGAATGTGTCCGTTGATCTGCTTACAGACGTTTGCGATAAACTGGTGGGGCAGGTTGAAAACAAGGATGGTAGAGTCCTTGACGGCGTCGCGGATGTCGGGGTTGGCGATGAGGTTTGTGGGCAGAGGAATGCCTGGTAGGTACTTGACGTTTTCGTGGTGCTTGTTGATGACCTCTGTGAGCTTTTGGGGTGCATCGCCGTTGGCTTCGTCATAAAGTTTGGATTCCTTGGGAATCGTCACGTCCTCCTCGTAGACCCACATCTGGACATCTTCCTCAAAGAGTTCTTTGTTGCAGCGGGTGTTTTCAGCGACGATCTTGGCAATGGTTGAGCCCCTATTGCGAACTGTTAGTCAATTGGTTCGATAAGAAATCGGCAGCGTGTTCGTACCAGTTGCCGGATCCCACAATGGTCACCTTGTGCTTCTTTGAAGGAGCGCCCAAGCTCGCCATTTTGCCTGATGTTGCTGAAGAATAAGTACGTGTACAAGAGGGTATTCTGGATGTTATGGACAAGACAAAAGACGAGCGCACGATGAGTGAACGAATCATAGAATAAGGGGCGAGAAGAAAATAGGTGCGAAAAGGTGGGAGCTGAAAGCTTTATGACTGAGGGGTCAACTAGAGCTGATGTCCGAAGGACTGGAGCTTTCCAGGTTGTTGAACCCTGGAGCCAGCCACAATGACGCATGGCAGAAAGATATGCGTGACACCGCCTACTTTGAAAGGTAAAGCGTCCCATCAAAACCCCATTGATATCCGTGATAATGGAGCTGAAGCAATCTCGACTTTGTTTGCGCCGAGGGGTAATTCTTCACATGCTTGTGGGAGCTCAATTGGTATAGTGGTTGCAGCTCAATTCGAAGCCATTGTTCTTACGCTATAGACATATGGTGTATAAACAACGTCTAATTGTATTGTATCATACTATAGAAAAGTTCCATGTTTCGACCAATTCACCTTGAATCACATGCAATAACTTGTACCATTTCTTTTTAGTGGGATTTCACATGTCGAACAACTTCAACGAACAAGGATAGTACGGAACAAGGGGCGATATTGCATGCATCAGCAATCCAGGAACAGCATCCGTACCCTGGCCCCATTGAAAAGTCCGCGGGCCGACCCCGGTCGCGTGACGGCACATGTCAAGAGTAAAAAGACAAGTCTAAATCAACTGATAAAGATATTCAAGTTATCGCTGCCAAGATTAAATCTCCTTATATCACGATATTAATTGCTGCCGAGGATGTGTTGCATTGCTGGTTCCAAGCACGCTAGAATACTCAACAACATGTAGCTGCTGACAGTTTACCCCAACCAACAGATCCCTTTCACCCGGTTCGAATACGATAAGTCAGCAAAATCATAGTTGAGATTTATTAAGTGGTACATATTGAAACCAAATGGATAATAAATGTTGTGTATAGAACCTGTCCTGCGGTCTAACACAATACAAAACAATATACTCAATCCATCTTGACTGCAACCGTATCCTTCAACCTTGGTTCTTTCTCAGCCCCTTCAGCAATGCTGCCTTTTCCTCGTCTGCAGATGGATAAAGATCAAGCATACCGCCAGACATGGAACGCACCCGAGTAGACAATTTCCTAGTGTCCTTTTCTTCAGTTCTCTCGCCATTTCCAAAAACGGGCTTGAAAAAATCGTCGTAAACCGTCCAGGCCACATTAAAAAACACAGTCATGGTGACAGCGAGCCATCGAGGTACTTTGCCGGACTTATCAGCAAATACCTTAGACAATCCGACGATTGTGAGGAAGAAAAGGCCACTGAAGAACAAGAACAAAAATGCGCCAATCTTCTGTCGCCAAGTCGTTATCGTGTAGGGCTGCAGCGAATGCAACCAACGCTGGTATCCGTCAGGAAGTTCGTGTTCTTTAGCACCGTCCTTGATGAGATTGAGGTAGCGCGCACTGGCTTGTGCGTAGTCAGGCTCACGTTGAGGTCCAACCAAGAATCGATACCACCACTTCTTCTTGCGAGGGTCATCTGGTAGATCCTTATCGGGAATCTGAGGTGCAAAGAGCGTTCTTGACAAGAAGGGTTTGGGAATGTCCGGGAATGGCTTCTCAGGAATCGAGACCTTTGGTGGTAAGGGAATGCAAGGCACGACGATCTCCTTGTAACCCGCTCCACCACCCTCAGTGCGGATGATGGTGCCGTAATCTTCTTTTGTCACTTCGTAAACCACACCAATGAGACCTTCATCCCATTTCATCGACTCTGAACGAGGTGGCTGTGGGGGGTCGAAAGGTGGAATCGGCACCTTTGGGGGCAGCTTGGGCTTCTCAGGAAGCTTTCGGTAGTCGACATTTGCGAAACATGGCTCTCGATAGGGGATTCCAGGTAGATTGAACTTGAGCTCCAATGTCGGCACTGAAACATTCACTTGCGAAAGCGGACGGATCCCACGTACGCCCAGGAACGTCTCGGCAGCAAGGTTGGATCCATAAGCGAGGTAGAGGTAGGTCTTTGGAGCTGGATGGTCGCGATCGGCAACGTAATCTTCAGCAGATTGCGCTAGACGTTCGGCCGATGTGTAGGGGATGGAAGCAATCGATGGGTATTTCTTCGGTTCGGGCCGCTGCGTGAGAGCGCTGAGTTTGCGTAATACGACAGCGAGGCGGGTTTTGTTAGCAGCGTCGTCGGTGGCCATTTGGTTGGACATGGCGTCTTGGTGAGACGCAACTGTCAGCTTACAACGTGATGCGTGGTGCACAGATGTCGCTAGGTCGCGTTCCTTTCAAAAGTCCGAAAATAGAACTTGAAGGCGAGCGCTAGATGAACAACAACAAACTAGAGATCAACTCATGAGATTCGTTGACTTATAGATAAAATAGTCTGCATAATGGAGCGGGTCATAGATTCAGTTGGAGCGGAGATAGATTCTGTCCCGCCAACTGCTGAATAATGCCACGCGCGTGTAGTGACATGGGTACTGTTGGCTCGTCCGAGAGTCCGCAACAAAGTCCGCTATTATCTCCCGGACCGTCGGGATTCGCACAATGCGATGTACCGACTGCATGATTGATGATAAAGCATCTTTTTGCCAGTGGATTAGTTGTCGAGTTCGATTTGGACGTAAGGTGGCTCGATACTATTTCTTCAATATTGCAACATTATAGTAGGGCATGGGTAGTTGCTCATTGAGTCTTATAATGAGGGAGCTCGTAGGTCGCTTTAACCTTGAGAACACTCAGCTGAATTGGTGCTTTAGACGTCTGAGTGTTTGGTAAAATTTCAGTAGGAATCTAAATCGCATGCATGTATCAATTTTAATTACGAAGAGAGGAATTGTGCTGTTCCTAATGTAACAGTTATTCGTTGTTGTGTAGGCAGTAACCTTGTGAGCTCCTTCCACTCGTCGCTCCTGCCATCTGCCTCAAAGTGATGTCTTGCCAAATCTTCAACTTTAAACCACAGAGTTTCTTCTTCATCTTTCCGGTCATTCACTCCTTCATGGCCGAGGTCACGATTTGCTATTATTTTTCTCAGCTATCACTCACACGATAGCTGATGTCGAACAATAGCAATCCTAGAACTGTAAGTCAAAAAGCTCGACTTTAGTGAATCACTTCAATACCACCCAGCGCAACCACTGACACTCTAGCAGATTCCATGCCGCCATGACGAAAACGCGAAGTGGTGGGAAGCCTAATCAGCGTGCAAGACCTCAGTCACAGAGGAGTCAGATTGGCCAACTCGACACTACCCCGACAAGTCGGCACTTGCAGTCTCCCCAAGTGGACGATAACCCCGTACCTCCCAGCGCTCAGCAGCCAGAATCAGCCAATGAATTCGACGGTGATGTTGAGGATGACGATTTTGCCGAATTGTCTAAACAAATATTTTCCGAGGGTAATTCAACTCGTCGAAGCACACCTATTCATTCGCCTTACCACGACACTTCCAGCCAGAAATCGGGTTCGGGGAAGCTTCCTAGTACCCAGCCGTTGCCATCTCAGCTAGTTCCAGAGCATTTGACCAACAACTGGCAGCCTCTGATCGACTTCTCAGAGACAGCAACTACTGCCCGGCGAAGTTCGCCTTATCCACAGACCACACTATCTCAAGCAGCTAGTAATATGCGTGGGGAGTTACCCGAGTACAACTCTGTCCCCCAGCTACCAGGCACCATCCCCGACTCATTCGAGGATCCCATGGACCAGTTACCCGAGTACAACACTATTCCCCAACTACCAGGCACCATTCCCGACTCATACGAGATTCCTAGGGACCACTTATCGGCAGACGAGCTATATGATGCCACTCCAGAACCAGAGGACCGAGAGGAAGATATCACAAAGGGAAAGCAACATACTGCGAAGCTCAAGTCATCACAGAAATCGGGCGAGAAAAGCAGGACCACGGACTCTTCGAAGAAGGTCAAAGCTTCCCTACAAGTTTTACAAGACGAAGTTGGATCTGTCAAGGAAGAACCGTCTTCTTTTCCGCCTGAACAACCTGTAATGGGACGACGGAACCCAGCGAGAAATGCCAAACAAGTGCAAGAATCTCCTGAGCCAGCTCCTGGGTCAGCTGAGGCAAAGGCAAGTGTGACACGGCGCGGGAAACAAAGAGCCAAGCCAGCCTATAGATTTGATTCAAAAGATCAAGTCATAGAACCTCCGCAAGCGAAACCTGTGCGTACGTCCTTGGTGGAGAACATGATACAAGCTCATGCTGCCTCAACATCGCCTGATAAGAGCGCAAAGAAACCTACCCCCAAGTCAAAAAAGAAGGTCTCGCCCAAGACTGCTCCGAAGATCACACCAAAGGCTACTTCAAAGACCACACCAAAAGCCGTCCAAAAAGCTCCAGCAGTTTCTCAGAGAACTACACGCCAGTCTATTTTAAGAGGTCAGCATAATCAGCAGAACCCAGATAAAGCCAACGAAGAAAACAGCGGTATTTCTCCAGCTGGTCCTCCGGTGGAATCAAAGCCGAAGCCACCTGCAGTAAACCAGAGAACGACAAGAAAGGCAAAAGAGGAGCCGGTACCCTCGAAAGGTCAAGAGAGAACCAACTATGGCAATGACACTCAAGGATCTACCGACGATCCCATTATACTTTCAAGTGGTCGTAATAGTTCATCACCGTCTGACGACGATGAATTTGTTCCACCTACCGACCCAACTGAATTTTCACCCGAAGAGTTGATCCGCCCAGATACCGTCCCCCGAGTCGAAAGACAATCGCTTGTTGTCCCTGGGGAGCCGTTGGATGTTGCTCGAAACCAGCAGGAGCAGATCGTTGCCACAAGATCGGAAATTTCCAAGCCTATGCACCCTGCCCGTCGGACGGAGAAACAAGTCACTGCTCAGAAGAAGGCCATAACTGTCAAAGCGGACCCTAAAAACCCTGTCGAAGCTGGTTTTGGGATAACCAACCCAGAGCAGCCGATTAGGATCGGCCCAAGAGAGGTTCTATCGGCGCGGGATGCCAATGCCCTTGCCCAACGCCATACCTCTAAAATGAATACCCTGAAGAGGCCTCCATCTACAAGAGACCCGGTCGTTGATACCTCTGTACCACCTCATAAGGTCGTGAAGCGAACGCGAAGCTTCAGCGTCAGCCAGGTCAGTAGCCCGCTGCCGGTTGAAACAGCTGCGGTTCAGTTGCCCGAGGGAACAAGTTCCAGCGACAGAGGTGACGACGAAGATCCAACAGTATCACACAGTAACAAGCAGGCGCCAGTATATAGGGGATCCCAGCGCTTACGGGGCCATGCGGATTAGGTGTCCTCATATCCTCAGCACAGAGGACTACAGAAAGATTATCTGTCAAGTCTGGCAGCTGCAGATTCGAAACCCAAAAACAGAGTGAAAGAAAATCTGCAGCAGGAAAAAGTCGGTGACAGACGTTGGCAAGGTGAAGTCAGTGCAGCCAATCAAGATCTGTACGCTCAGATCACGGCCTCGCTCCGAGTGCGAGATGAACCCCCTAAAGTTCATGACGAGGGAAATGATAACAGCCCTGAACAAGAAGAGCTCACTGAATCAACACGCCCCAAGGGTCCGAGCGACGAGCTGGAAGAGAAACTCAATGGACTTGTCAAGGTATGATCCATAACGTTTTATGAACGCGATGCTGACATTTTTGAGACTCTGGTTGGTCATCTCCAAACCAAGGAAGCGACTATCTACCGAGGGGCGGACGCTTATCGCAAGAACGGTATTGACTCTGTGGAAAAGATCCAGCGGCGCTACACAAACGAAAGGCAGCAGCTCAAAGAAAGATGGAAGAAAGATACTGAGAGGTTTGTCCGTGGCTCACGGTCAATTACAGCAACCGTGGACAAGCGTGGTAAATCTCGACAAGAGGCTGGACACAAATTGGAAGAGACACTAGCAAGGCGCCGTCATCTGTTTGAAAGGGCAACAACAAGTTTACGTGGCCTTCATGGACGATTAATGGAGCGTCGAGATGAAGAGTATCAGGATTGAATATCATTTACAGAGTACGGATAGTGTAGGGTATTTTGAGATGTCAGGGTGCCAGCTGTGGGTACAATAATGGAGCGAAGAAAATCAGGGTTCAGACAGGGATGTGAACAGATTGGGATGGGTCAAGATTTACATCTGTTGATCTGGCAGATCGGTTAAGTTCAATGTAACAAGGCCAATTGACGATAGCTTTATTGAGAAGTAATGATTCCACGATGAACAATGTGTCCACTTGCAATTCTGGGCAAGTCGTGAAGAGATCTTAATGATTCAGATATTGGCCAGATAGAGATGGAAC
Organism: Fusarium sambucinum; assembly: GCF_050947815.1. NCBI lineage: Eukaryota > Fungi > Ascomycota > Sordariomycetes > Hypocreales > Nectriaceae > Fusarium > Fusarium sambucinum. The sequence continues at coordinate 1,237,611 of NC_139292.1, forward strand.
AATTCAAGGTTTGAGATCGGTGACAGCAAGCTTGTGGGGATGAATGGATGAATGGGGATTTAGCCGTTTTCGTTGAGGCTAGACTGGATAAGGGAAGCATCTTGTAGTGAAGTCGATGGTGGGAGACTTGCGGACACTGGCTGGAGTGAGGCAGAGTATCGATGTGATAACTATGAGATAGTTGAGAATTAGTATCTGAGTATATGCTTATCAGTTACATGTCAGTATGTCGTAGAGATAATTATAAAGATAATGGACCGCCGATTATTCCTTCAACCGTGGCTGGTGATGTCGTACAGGAATAGAGAATGGCATGCGGGCGGAGTTGACGATGACGCCGATGGTGTGGGTGACGTAGCTAACTCTGTGGCGCGGACGGTGTCATTCCCAAGTCCGAACGCATCATATAAGAGTCAAGACCTTGCTGAAGCCTTTTTAAGATAAAAATATATTGATTAATATTCGGATTCATAATTTCGCATTCATCGAATAATCTCTTTAACCGCCTGGACGTTTCACTTTTTTACCAACGCCTACACATAGACAGACCCCTGGACAACGCTTCTTTTTTACTTTCTTTTTTGTTACAAGTTTGAAACCTTGAGTGGCATGATGGGCTCGGACGAAGAGGGACATATTTCAACGCAAGGGCATGGGCACGGGTACGTGTTTTAAATGAACTGTTTCGTTTTATTGTTTCGGTTTCATCTGTTTCGGTTTGTTTGAGAACGATTGTTGTTTCGTCTGTTGAGTGATGGACACAAAGTATTGTCGTCATATGACTCTTTTGCATGCCTGTCATCAGGACCAAAGTCTAGGTCGTCGACGAAATTAGAGGTCACTTTATGCTATGATCTTGGTCATTCATTTCTGTACCTTGAGATTTAGGAGGCTGTCGCTTACAAGTCGGGGGCCTCCAGGGCATTGCGCTAGTGCTCAGTGCCGTTCTGCCCCGCATTCGGGCTTGGCTTCGCTTCTATGCACGGGCTGAGCCTCCCGCGAACCCCAAGTGGACGCGCGGGCAAACGAGACGCAGACGCAGAACAGACAGAAGCAAAGCATGCACCGCCCTCGCTCCAGTTTTTTTTCTTCCTCACTCTTCACTTTTTTTTTCTACTTCCCCCCAACCGTTTACTTTTAAGATCAAACTGCGGTTCACCATCTTCAAACCCAACTCGACTCTATTAATAAGAGTCTATTGTGTATGAAATTTCCCCTTTACTGTTCTGTGCTGTCCCTATAACCCCGCCCTTTCCCCCTACACATTGGCCCTTTCCCGTTAATCACTTACACTCCCACTGCCACCGCTCTCTCAAGTGACTTTGCATTCATCGCAAATCACTTTACTTTACTTCCCGCCCGCAACTACTTCCATTCTACACTTTATTCTTCACAAACCACATAATTGCAACTTTCGCTGTACCAACGTCTACAACTCGGTTGAATCATCTAACATCCTTGCCTTAGCCGCTTGCACGGTTTACTCACTTTTCGGAGTCGCCGATCACGACCAGGCAGCTCAAGCTCAGCTGATACTACGGACTCAACCGCAAACTCCGACTACGAGGCGACGCCTGCAGATTCAACTTTATCCACAGAGATAACACCCCGTTCTTCTACTTCGTCGACTTCATCAACATCCTCTACAAATACCAAAAACAGGATGCCGTTTCGTCAGAGGATGGCCCGCCACTTTGGCGATTCGGTATGTGCTACCCCCGCATTATGCGCACATGCCTGCCATTAATGTATCATCGTCAAGATGCGCGTTGATCGGTTATGCATGGAATGCGATTTCTAGTAGCGTTGACGCTAACGCCCAATCAATAGCTCGCTCCTGAGAAGCCATATCTCAGTTACTACGACGTTCTGTTGACAGCCGAAGACATCAAGGCTCTTAAGCATGACTGGTTAACCGACAACAATATCGCTTTCTGGGAAGAGTATCTCGAGCGCGAAACTCTCCCCAAGTACCCCCAAGCTCGCATCGTTCTGCTCCGCCCCAGCATGACATTTCTTCTCATGAAGGAACCGGACACTCGATCAATCCAATCCGCTCTTCCCGATTTCTCCAAGGTTACGCATATATTTCTACCCATCAACGATAATCGTAATGTGAGTGTCGCTGAGGGTGGTAGCCATTGGTCGCTGCTTCTCGTCTCTACTCTTGATGGTGTAGCCTTTCACTACGACTCGCTTGGCGGCGCCAACTACTCCGAGGCCAATGTCGCTACACGCAAGCTTGCCAACATACTCGGTCGACCTCTCCGATTTATCAACTTGGAGGATTGTCCCCAGCAGGAAAACGGCAGCGATTGCGGTGTCTTTGTGTGCCTCTTGATGCGACACCTCCTTGTCAAGCGTCTTCTGTGCGCTAATGCCCGCGAGAAGGTATCGATGAGCATGGGTGGAAAGATGGTTGATAGCTACGGCGGGCGTAAGGAAATGATGCGAATAATCGAAAATCTCCGAAAGGAAGGAGAGCGAAGGCGATCGTGAGTGTTTGCCACCTGTAATGTTGACCTGCAAGACATCTAACTTTAATAGACGAAGCGCTAGTCCCTTTTCGAACAAGACACCACCGCGGATCGAATAGAGAACGGACTGCTACGGCTCTTGCGAAGAATTTGAGGACCTCGTGAGAGAGCTTCTAGGAGAAAAGCAGGCTGCAAATAGTGGCAAGACAGCTCCGGCCAAGATTGCTGTGGTCAAGACTACTCCAATCAAGACCCCGGCCCAAACGACTCCGGTCAAGCGAGTTTTGCCTCCTTGGACTGGAATGAGAGACTTTGGTCGCCCCAAAAATTGGCAACCTCGATCGGCTCCATCTATACTTGGCGGTCGAATCACCAAAGAGCCCCGGAATTCGAGTCCTCCCACGCCTGTCAAGATCCGAAGCAAGCGGCCTTCAAACGCTGTAACAACACCTCAAATTCGCAATGCCATCCAAACATGATGCTGTTCTACTACTGTAATGAGATTTACGAAGGATGCTACGCGTTCACGGTCGATTACTTCATTTTTTGTTCTGATTTCCCATTCGAGCTTTTAGCTTGTGCGAGAATTTGCTTTTGCTACATGGCGTTGGTGGTAGCGAAGAGTAGCGAGGAGCAGCGAGGAGATGCGTTCTCATGTAAGCGATAGAGGAGCAGTGCCCGCGTTTATGACGTTTTATTATTGGCTTTCATCATCTTTATCCCCAGATATCAAGTAATGCAAGGGGTTTGCGAGTTAGCGACTGAGGCGTTGGTTAGGTACGGGAAAAGATACAGTATCTAGTGCTGAGCATAGCCTATGAAGAACATGATATTCTGTTAACACATCTGAAGCGTGAGACGAAATTAGTAGACCAATTTATGCTGCTTAGACTGTACTTCCTAGGCTATTTGTCTTTATAGCCTAAAGCCTGGTCCATTCTGCTACCCACTGGCTTATGAAGAACGAGTATGATATTGATTGAACATGTCTACGATTCAATGAATGTAAATTATCTGAAACCCAAACTTGGAGGTCCAACTCCTGAACGCCCAGTAGATTCTATGCAGTGATGTACCTACGCCTGTTGACTAACTTCCGAATCACAATGCTTTTGGTATCTTAATCTCTGTTCTCATCGTCTGATTCAGTTCTTTCCAGCAAAAGCAGGGTTCTGCTCCATCGTTGAAGAGATATATCCTCTCAACGCCGCCCATCGATTCGCAGTAACCGCAGGAGCAGTCTTCTTTTCCTCGTCCATATTTTCGTCTTGTTGAACAGGCTTTACTTCGTCCTGTGCCGTCAACCTTGCCATACTAACTCCGAACCTCTCCATCTCACCCTTGACGACCTTTTCCTTCTTCTTCAGCGCACCCTTCTTGCTCTTCAAACTCTTGTGACGAATCTTGCCCTGCTGCTCTGCATCAGCCTCTTCTAGCTCTGGCAGCGCATCAGCTAGACTGTCAAGAGTGGTGGTGAGCTTCTTGGAAGGACGGCGACGCTTGGTGGACTTTGAGATGCGCGCTGTTTGAATTCGGGATACGAAGGAAGAGTGCTTGATGAGGCGCTTGTCGCGTTTGCTGGAGAGGAAGGAATCTGTTACGGCGGCATCGTCGCGGAAGACTTTTTGAGGTGCTTGGGGGTGGATTTGGCCTGTTACGCGCTGGTGGCGGAGGGTTCGAGCAGAGGGCTTTTTGAGACCTGGTGGTAGAGGAGCCTGGGAGTGTTAGTTGGTATTTGGATTTGTATGGATGAGGTTTGTACCATTTTGGATTGTGGTTGGAGGATGTGTGATGTAAGTAACGAATTGGGATTGACAAGGTTGAAGAATTGATGGAAACATTTTCGGTGAGTGTGCTTCACCGAGGTGATGGTGGGGTACACCGAGCGTGGAACAAAAAGGTTGACCATTAAAGGCTAGGCTACAAAAATAAATAGCTTAAATTGTCGGGTTTGAGTGGTATAGCCTGCTCCACTAATTTCGTCCTCTATGTTTCTAGCGGCCAACCTTTCTGGCCTGATGGAGGGGCATTTTTACTACGTAAAGGTCATGCATGTATATTGAAGTATTGGATAAATAAGAAGATAACATTAGTTGATTGTATGTATGGTAAACTTTCAGTAGCATAATTAAAACTTCTTGTTTTTAGCATCATTTACTTGATTATCCCATGATGATGAAAGCGACTATCATCATGGTGGGGTCAATCATGTCTTTCCGAGACATCTCATAACTTTGAACTTACATCTATCTGCATGACATCGTCACACTGGCCATGGAGACTGTTGATAAACTCCGAAGCGAAATCGCAAAGCGAGAAGCTGAGCTTGCAGATCTACGCTCCCAACTCGCAGCCGCAGAATCCGAAGCTCGCAAGACTGAAACACAAGAGTCATGGAAATGGCCTCTCAACGACCACGAATATGAGCGCTATAGCAGACAAATGATTGTTCCTAATTTCGGGCTACAAGGTGAGTCTTCATATTACTCGTATTATAGTATAGCGCTGACAGTGGTGTAGGTCAACTGCGCTTGCGAAAGGCCAGAGTACTGCTTGTGGGCGCTGGAGGTTTGGGATGTCCTGCTGCGGCGTACCTAGCTGGCTCAGGCGTTGGAACTATTGGTCTTGTTGACGGCGATGAAGTCGAGGTTTCCAATTTGCATCGTCAAATTGCGCATTCAACCGGACGTGTGGGCATGAGCAAGGTGCAGAGTGCAATCACCTATCTTAAAGAGTAAGATGCCCTTCCAGTAGGAGGACAATCGACTAACTGATCAAGGCTTAACCCGACGATAACTTATCATGCGTACAACACTCATCTTACACCTCAAAATGCTCAGGATATTGTGTCCGAATATGATTTGGTACTGGACTGTACGGATCATCCTACGTCTCGCTATCTCATCTCAGACATTTGCGTTCTTCTATCAAAGCCTCTCGTCTCGGCGTCTGCATTCCAAACCTCTGGTCAACTAATCATTCTCAACAACCCCCCTGGCAAAGGTCCTTGTTATCGCTGTGTCTTTCCTACCCCGCCGCCACCAGACAGCGTGGTAGGATGTGGTGAAGGCGGCATCATTGGGCCAATTGTTGGTACTATGGGTGTTTTACAAGCCCTTGAGGCGATCAAGTTGATTTCGAGAGGTGATCTTGAGATTCATGGAGAAGCCAAGACACCCATGCTGTTGCTTTTCACAGGCACCGCAGACACACCGTTCCGATCTGTCAGGATGAGAGGAAAGAGAAAGACCTGCTTGGCTTGTGGTGATGAGAATGGATTGACACTGGAAGAGCTCAAGACATCAATGGATTATGTCCAGTTTTGTGGTGTCAGACAACCAGTTCAATTGCTTACCTCCGACGAACGAGTAACGGCAAAGGAGTATGAGACGATATCAAAGTCAGAGGATAAGGGCTTGTTGGTTGATGTTCGAGAAAAGGAACATTTCGACCTCTGCAATATCTCGGGTTCAGTCAACATCCCCATCAGTCGCTTCATGAGCGCTCGTGGTGAAGCCACACCCGAAGGTTGGCCTAGCGATCTGTCACCATCTACACCTATATACCTGGTATGCAGAGTCGGAAACGACTCGCAGATCGCTGCGCAGAAACTCAAGACTCTGGGTATCGGAAACAATGGGGAGCGGTTCATTGGTGATATTTCTGGTGGAATTAAGTCATGGAAAGACACTGTCGATCCTACTGTACCTTTTATATAAGCACCTTCGGGCGAGAATAGCAAAATAATAGCACAATAAAGAAAAGGGGATAAGTATTGGATAAGAGATTTTAATGATACACATACAACGCCCGCGTTAAACCAGGCAACACCTGGGGCCATTGTACCCGCAGAGCCATTATATCCATCGTTTTGCCAGTCAACAAGACTTGGTAGTTTGAAATGCGATTTTGTTTTGATTACACAAAGTTGGCAGTCTTCTTTTTGTTAAATGCCTTTTGATCTTTTAGCCATTGGCGGTATCCAGCTACACTTGAGATCTTTTCGCCATAGAAATCAGGGACTAGATGACGTTAGTTGAAAGAAAATTAGCCGGGGCAAAAAAACTTACCAGGGTTGCTGGCGCTCGAGTTGGTGGGGTCAACTCGGTTCTTCTTGATGCGCTCAAAGAAAATAGCCTCCTTCTGGGTGATTTGCTTCTTCCATTGACGGTTCAGGATGTAAAACACTTGGTTTCCCATACTAGGTCCGCTCAACCATCCAAGTCCAGAAAACGCGAGCGTCATAAGTCCCAGCGTCATGAACGGATCGAGAGGAATCTGAGAAATGATCGGTTCCGCACTGCCCGTCGAAAGAAAAATGGCTCCTGCGCTGCCGGCAAACATTCCATTGGTGACGGAGAAGAGAATTTGGTATCGTCTACGCTTGACTCGAAGCTTGAAGAAGCTGTTCCAGTCCAGAGCGGGGAGGCCAGGCGCAGGCTGCTGGGCTGTTGGTGGTGTGCTCTGGACGGGTTGAGCAGGTTGAGCCTTATCAGAGGCGGCGCGAGAAAAAGACTTGTTGATAGAAATTGCGGGCGTGAAGTATTGCTGTCGGAATGGCGAGCGCGAGAGGCATGATGCGGGACGAGCGGCAGAGATGGTTGAGAAGGAAGCTTTCGGAGATCGCACGAGACTTGTCGCAGGCATGCGCAAGACAAAAGTCTTGAGCGGAGAAGTCATGTTGGAGAAGTTTGTTCAAGTCAATTGAGAAGAACAGACGAAATTTAATTAATTGACGATGAAGTGGAGATTGAAGAATGTCGTTGTGCCGTCGGCAATTTTTGGTGTGACGTGGGGATGCTGAAGCTCGGGTAGAGCTGTTCGTGATCTCATGGCCGATGGAAAAGTTTGGCGCTTGATTAGACGCCTAAGCGCAGCCGCTTTAACAGGTCAGTCAAAATAGGTATAGCCCCGCCTACCCCCTAAAAAGGCCAGGCTATATAGCAATTTTAGATTAAATATTATAAAAGCTATATAGCTATATAAAGAATTATGATTGTAATTCTTTCATTACGTATACTATTAACTATTTCTTTAAGCCTTAAAAAACTAAAGAATATTTTTTCCTTGTATTTTTATTTCTTTATTATTTTTTCTGCTTCCTTTGAGACAGTCTTTATTATTCAAGACCTTTGTTGAGACCCTTGTTAGCTTAGTCATTGTTTAATACCCTTTTAGAGTTGTAGCTCCCAGACTACCAACCTCTAGAAATACGCCGCGTCGGACTGGGAGTTGTACTGGACATCAGAAACGATCGACAAATTGCCTTTTCATACGAATCTTTTTTCCATACAGTTAAATGGTCAAGACGCCCTGTTTCGCATTGGCGATCACTTCCTACACGGTTTACGGCAACTGGCGTCGCGAGTCACAGCGGTTCAAGCGAAGACGCGATGGAGTCGATTCAACAACAACTTGAGCCCACGAGCCCTAAAAAGCGAAAACCACACGAATCGAGCAAATCGCGAGTAGTTGTACATGTCACAGCGAGACCAAAAGATTATATACCCGGGAAGGGACCAGAACTGCAGCGCATAAGCTTGCTCCCACCACAAGACTCAACAGCTTATATACTCGAGAGAATTATACTGCCTTCGCCTGGGTTAGCTGCAGATGGAAACCCTCTACCGAGACGAATGACATATATCGTGGCGTGGCATGATCTCCCTGCGGCGCAACTGCTAGTTCCTGCCATGGACATCTTGGAATACGTCTCCCCGCGAGAACTGGAGGAGTGGGAATTCGCAAACACTGAGGAACAAATGGACAAGGTGACTGAGAAGGAACAGACACAAACTGGCGATGCGCCTAAACCCAGAAGACGCGGAAGACCACCTAAACACAGCAAGATAGAAACTGCTGTTGTTGCGGCACCGAATGATGACGACAATGCTGTACAAAGAGGCGCTATGACGATAGCTACGCCGACAAAGAACAGATTAAAAGACTTTGAGGGGTTATCGGATGAAGATGCGGCTCCAGCACAATTGCAATGGGAGACAACTGGCGAGTCAGCTGGGACTGACGACCAAGGATTGTCCGGTGGAGGAGATTCAGATGGCTTTGGAAGCACACGCGCTGGTGCGCAAACCGATCAGTTGCGTGATTCGGGATCTCAGTACCATGGATCGAAACAAAACCAACCCCCTGTCATAGAAATCGAGTCTTCCTCTTCAGCGACCTCATCACGACAAAGTACGCCGAAAGTAACAGCTACCAAGTCAGCGTCCAAGGGGAAAAGGAGAGCAGACAAGCCCAAGAAGAAGACAGCGATTAATGGCGCATTGAACGGCTTGCAAGTTACAGAGTCAACTCCGGAATCAATTTGGTCGCCGCAAGAGACAGTTACGTACTCGAATTCAGGCGTTGAGACACCTGATCCTGAACCAAGCCCCGTGACGGCAAGACTCGTTGAGGAAGCTGCCTCAATGCAGAATAAGAAGTTCAAAAAACCAAAATCTGAGAAGTCATCAAAGTCCGAGTCGAAGACGCCAAAAGTCTCACAGCCACCTCCCCAACAAGATCCTTTGCAGAGTACAGAGCAACCTGAAGAGCCAGATGAACCAGAGGAGCCAGACTGGGAAGTCAAGCGCATTGAGGGCATGGAAATGTTCGAGGTAGAAGGAGGAGATCTTGTGCGCCACTTCAAAGTCCGCTGGGAGGGAGACTGGCCTCCAGATCAGAATCCAACGTGGGAGCCTGAAAGCAATCTCCCGGATGAGCTTGTCCGAAGGTATCTCAAGAACCGTAAAAGGAAACGCCCTGGAGCAGAGAAACGCACTGGAGGCGAGAAACCAAAAAAGTCTGCTGCTGCTACACAACCCCCTGTGGCGCCCACATATAAATCTAAGAAGTCTATGAAGCAGACGACGTTATCATGGGGTATTCCAGCGAAGCAATTCAGGAGCGTTACCGAGGCCTTTGAAGGACTTGAGGAAGACGAGCTTTCCATGCCACAGTATGACGAGGCACCGATCCAAGAGCAAGATGAAGATGAAGACGAGCTTTTCATCGTCGAGGAACCGCCTATCAAGAAAAGTCGAACCAAGATGTGGGTTGGAAATGGATTAGATCGCACATGATTACATTGGAAGAAAAAAGTGCTTGGCTTTCGGAGTTTGGACAGGTCAAGGCCTTTTATCGGGGAAGGCTTTTTACATTAGCGAGGCGTCAAGTCGTTAGGTAAAACACATTCACATTCACAGCGCAAATAGCATTAGAGATACCCAGGATTAACAAAGAAGCTTGTTACTATCTGAATGAATTGCTACCCATTTGGTGCATTTGCGAATTCTGAAGATGCGTGTCTGATGAGGTGATTTCTCTTTCGAGATGTCGCGAATTGGTGCCGTGATACCTGGTCTTGCATGTGTCTAAGAAGCAATCGATGGGCCGGTAGAAATAGTCGAAAAGCAGAACAAGGGGAAAGGGGAATAAGACCAATGGTCTACGGAAATATGTTGTCCGTCTTAATTAGTGTGCTGAGCAAAAGATAAAAGTCGAGTGTCCGAATGAAAATTGCGCTTGATCTGGATGAAATATAGAGACGTGAAGACGGTATCGAGTCGTAACTCTTCCAAGGTCTTTGTCGTTGCCAGTCATATGGGTATAATAAATAAAGGGGGACGTGTCGTATGTGCAAGAGGGTATCGAGTCTAAAGACTCTTCCAATGTCTTGGTTGCGGTGCTGATAATAGCGCAGAGAAAATGTAGAGATGCAAAGACGGTATCGAGTCGTGACTCTTCCAAGGTCTTGGTGATGGTGGAGGCAAAGTTGTCATCTTAATTGCTGGTACTGATAACCTTTCGAATGAGATCAGGCTGAGAGTAGGACAGGATGTAGTCTGGTATAGCAGCCTGCTCTAATATCTCCCCTGAGTACCATTTGGGAAGGCCGTGTAGATCGTTGTATGCACGACGGGCGGCAGCAACGTGGGCGTAAGCATAGTAACTGCGCAAATCGATACCCTGCGTTTTGGAGTATTCGTCCCAGAAGGTCGCCCATGCTGGGTCAAAGATATAGATCTCTTTGAGGCGACTGAGCTCGGTATTGAGAACAGAATAGTAGAGGTCTCGAGGGGCAGTCGTGTTGGACCTGTCGAAAACATAAATTGTGTCATGTATCAGTATGTACCGCGCGTCTTCCGTGTTGACTCTTGCGGTGATCTGTTGTAGAGTGACATGTCGCAGTTTGCCGTGATCTCCCACGATTGTTGCGCCTGATGAAGCGAGACTAGAACCAAGGGGTGCTTGCTTGATTGAGGATGTTGAAGGGGCATGTTTTCCGACCTGTGTAGACGGGTTAAGATTGAATGGCTTTTTATTCCAGCGTTTCTCAACATGGTTGGGATCCACGTGCTTGATGTGTCCGTTTTCTTCCATTTCCAACTCTGTCACGTCTCGATCCGATGTTGTCCATTCCATTGTGATCATTGCTGGTACTGGTTTGTAGGGAGAGAAGTAGCCTCGAATAAGGTGGCTACAACAACGTGTGGACTCGAATATATTGGTGAATTCCACCTTTAGGTGGTTGTCGGTCGCATCCTCATCAACGTTGGTCATGATCCAGGCGTCGACGATGTGGCTAATGCCGAAATGTTTGAAAAATGCCCAGATAGAGGTTACGGGGAAATCCTCGAATTGAAGGCATCTCCCAGATGAACCGTTGTTTTGGATCTGGTAGCTTTCTGGGTGCGTGGACGTAATTGCATTCGAGGGTGTCAGGATTTTCTTTGCGATAATTTGGTGGTGCAATTCCCAAAGATCTTCGAACCAGAGGCCAATCGCCGAAACAAAATGGACATAACGGGTTGCACTCTGTTCCGAGGCGAACTCTACGACAGCCATTAGCTGCCCTGGCACCGTATCCGCGCGGAGATCACGGCTGACGAAGATGTTGATGACGCCCCCGAGGCCTGCGACTCCCCTGGCCACCTGGGCGACCGTGGTCGACCCAGGTAGGCCAGTGAGGAGAACACGCCGGGAAATGACAGCGCAATAATTCGCATCGAAGCGAGTGAGACCGACGTGGTGGTTATCTCCTTGAGCCATTGCGACAAAATCCTGTGGGAGGCTGACTCCCAGGGTGGTCTTGGGCATTCTCCTCTTAATAGTGTAAGAGGCGAGTTCCTCTCGGGAAGTTGTCGCCTTTTATAATTAGTAATGTGGAGAGAGATAGGATGAAAGCACTTACCGGGGAGTAGGCGCCGCGGGCCAGGATGAACCTGAGGCAAAAGAGCCTCGTCTCTGATTCATCGATGACCCGGTCGAGGTCATCCAACCGGGCCACCGCCTGACCCGCCCCTGGCCCCCCTAGCTGAACTTCCCGCTAGGATGTGCGTTAGAAGAATGTTTGAATCCTGGCTACTTGATGTAGAATTGTTTAACTTACGAGGAGCTCTGCCCTCCTCTCCAAGAGCATCTGTACATGTGCTTCTCTCTCTTTGGTGTCTGACATGTTTCCGCTGGAGGTCCAAGATGTTAGCAAATTAAATAATCATATCCAAAGGGGGAGGGGGGAGGAGGGGATAGACGGAGTACCACGCTCCACGAAGAGAAGGGAGAGAAAGGCGCGATGTGTGCAAGGCGGTACCAGTTTGCGAAGGGATCTTCCCCGTTCTGATGTAGATGTTGCGTTGATGAGTCCGGTGGATGCGGGCAACCGGCGTGTTCTTGTGAGGAAAGAGATCATGAACATGGAAGGGAAAGGGAATGGGGCAGAGAGCGAGGGATGGGGAAACAAACGATCGAGGAAGACTTACTTGTTGTTGTGTGGTTGTTTGTTTTGTGTTTCTTCTCGCCTGTCGAGTTGATATTTAGTGCACTCTTGTTAGGGCTTTGGGCATTGGTATAAATTTACTGGTACCAAGACTGCACTCGGACAGAGTGATTTCAGGAGCAGAACATTCATTAATCCACTATTAAGCCTACAGTAACGGGATACTTAAAAATAAATATCAACTACGGAGGGTGTGACTGCACTTGGTATATTATACGACAGTAGATCCAGAATATATGAATCTGTTTCGTTTTTGGCTATTGTGAACTTGCTCGGAGGTCTAGATTAAGTATTTGGCAAAACGAGGAATACTTATTTTCGGGAGATTCGTTAAGTTGCCTTATGGGCAGTCCACAGGCGGACAACGCAATCTAAGTATCATGGTCCAGAACGCAAGGAGGCATCTAAAAGAAGAACTCGACACTTGCTGTATACAACCTGCACCAGAGAAATGCGCGACTTTGACCTCCTGAAGGCCAATACCCGCTTCTTCAAGTTTTGTCTTATCGCCTAGAGGAAATGTCAAGCTCTTCGTCGTCTTGAAACTCTGGCCCATCGCGGAGATGATTACTTTGCGGTGACTCGTCAGTTGATTGTCGTTGCTAGCGTTGCCCGATTATGTAGTGTATTATAATATTTTATCTTCTGGGCATTACTGTTTGTTACTGGCATCGAAAAGGGGGGATGGTATTCTATTGTGAAATAATAGGTCCCTAGGGTGAGATCTCCAAGTTGCAGTAGGAGACAATTAGGAGGAGGAGATGTTAATGGAAGCACGAGCCATGGGCTATTCGACATTTCATCAATAATAACAGCAGTGTTGTTCTAGTGTCAGTACAAATGTTCAGAAATATTCAGCCCACCAACCAACTGTTCAGCCCAGTTTGCGGTAAAACCTGCTATTATCTACTCCAGCCAAGTTATTCGGGCCCACCAACACTTGAATCTGTCATCCACCTGCGTACAATGGTAGATGAGAGCCATCTCAAAGCTAAGGTACCAGACCACCGACCATGTTGCCAGCCACAACTAGGCAGCCGTTCCGAAGAGGTAAATTTTGTGCGAGGGGATTTGGGGCCAGTTGTTCTTGATGGAAACTGGACTCTTCTTTATTTATTGACATTATCAACAATCGAGTATCGAGAATTTGTCAACCGACCACTACCCAGTAACTCAAAGACCCGAGACGAAAGATAACCCCGATCGCCGTCATGTTCATTCCCGAGTTGCCTGCGCCACTCATCTCCAGGACCAGTCGACCAAGTACTACCATGACAGCATCTCGGGTTTATCGTGGTTACGTTACCGCGCGTTCAAAACCACCATGTCGAACCACCCCAGCGATGTGCGCCAACCATCAACAACTCCCTCTTAGTCTGACTATCGCATCAGAAGACACGGAAACCACCAGCTAGTTACTATCGACATCGTTGCCCATAGAAAACTACGTCGAAACGAGGTAAGGTCATATCCAACTGATGGCTATCGCGCCACTGGGGAAAGAGAGGATCAAAATTTCTGTGCAAACGTTGTCTGACTCCCACTAGGAACACAATGATAGATTGACCACCTCAAATATCCAGTCGCAGCCAGAGGCTCTTGGGGGCTCTGAGACGGTCAATTTTCCAGCAGATGGTGGTACTGCCCGGTCGGACAGCCGCAAAAACCAATTATCTGAGTGAGCGGTCCTCTCGTACTAAGCTCAATTACCATTGCGGTGAGGCCATCAGTAGGCTTTGGTTCTACCTTCGATTGCCAGCGCCAGGATCTCCATGATGCTATCATCCTTCATTTCCAGGGATTAGAATACCATCTCCCCAGTCGGCCGGCTACCCAGATTAGATTCAGATCAACGAACCCCAAACGAGAAATCAGAGAAAAATATCACTCCGCACACTCAGTTTTCACCAACCATCAAACTGAACAAACGGTTTAACAAGCTATTTGATCTTATTTCTCGTTCCTTTTATCTACGTTTAAACAAATCACCTACAGTTATCGTCCCACTAGGAATAGGAATTGTTTAACAGACCTATTGAACAAGTTTCTGAAGTTCATTCTTGAAATCAAAACCACACTTGCAAAGATTTATCTTTTTTGTGTTCTTGCGGACCATCTTTACACTCGGACGCAAGCAGAAAAGCAGCACGAGTAACCCCTGAAGCGCTTGTTGCAGGAGAAAGGACTACCCCCTTGAAGCCCGCAATGGTTGGAACATCCTCAGAACGATCAGGAACAAGGACTGAAAGGAACGCGCGGGGTTGAGTTTCCGGAAGATAAAGAAACACTGGATGGCTTAGTGAGTCAATTACAAAGAAAGAACTTGGACCCAGAGCTGACGAGCAATGGAAATAGCAATTGAAGACGCCACTCGATAGCTTGACTGCAAAACTACCGTTACAGATCGAAACCTTCAGCCAAATACAAATAAAGGAACTGGAAGATTGAGGAAGACAGAAGTAGTTCCATTGGAGAAGGAGTGAAGTTGAAACGGTCTCACGTGAGAAGACACGCCATCGTTCTTTCCACAAGATCCACTAACCTATTCTTAGTCACATCTTTCAACTGTCGCAACTGCCTTGCTCAATGCCAATCGAATTCTATAATGATACAATCGCAAAGGCAAAGGCGAAAGCTCAGGGCATGTCCCTCTACTATACTCGACATCTTTAGAGTGCTGCACAACTATCGCGGACGACATCAAAGAGCGGCATAGCAAGGGCGTTGGGAGAAGCAAAAGCATACGAATTGCCGCAGCAGAGAACTAAATCGCAAAACTACAACTCACGACTGGTAAAGAAACAAAACATATCTGTACAATCAACGAGATAGAAGTCCATGGCAAGTTGTTGGTTTGCACATTGAAGGACCAACACGGGGTGAGTCAACCGGGGTGCTCCAACCCCGCTAATGTTCTGGGTCATCCCTGTAAGCCTTACACTAGACAAGGATACCAACCAATTCAACAGGGACAGGGAGCGCAGATCATCAATTGTGACGTTTTGGATCATCATATTCAAGATGCAACTGCTCCGAGCAAGGCATTAACGATCAAGTAGAACAAAGTTCGACAGTTTCTACGAACCGATCAAGAGAATATCCATGGCTTCACCTTCTCAGCCAGCTGCAACTACTCAGAAACTACTGCAACTTCCCAAGTTGTCGAACCATCCTATTCGGCGATTCCTCAACCTGTACCAACCAACGTCCATATTTAAGGTGGATCTTGCCTTTCGTGGGTTCAGCCTCTAGGCATCCAAAGTTCCAGACTCAGCCCCATTATGAGAAGACAGTAAGCTTGTTGAAAACCAAAGAGAATTTGACTCATTGACCGACCTTATTTACACAGTTAGACATTATTCGACCGACTATATAATACCGCTAAATCCCACGTCTTCATCCTCCTTTATCCAACAAGATTCTACCTGTCACATCAACATCATGGCTTCCACCACAGAGTCAGATGTCCTTTGGTTCCTCAAGTCGTCATACCCGGTTCTTTTTCCATTTGACGATGTTGTGAGGAAGCCCCAGGCCGAGTTTGATGACTGTCTCCGTCGTGGGATTGCACAACGCCATGATGACACCACAGCTGAAGTCAGCCCAGACCAGGCCATGACCGATGCTGACCAGTCCGAGACATTTACTCTCGTCTCCAACTCTACTTCAGCTGAAATCCGTCAAGGCGTAGATGCCATGGACGTTTCGGGGGAAGCAGCATCAGACTCTAAGCCAGAAGACACCCCTGCTGAGTCGCATCCTTTCATGGAGGGATTAATCAACTATCAAAAGGAGGAACCATCAAAGGCTCCCCAAGGTATGATGCTGACGGAGAACGGAGACTTGGCATATCGATACACCGAGAATGCTCTTGTCGATCTGTTCCACGAACTCGAGGAAGTTGTATCTGGCCCTCGCCTGAATGAACTTTTGCTCGCCGCTTGGAGAGAGAACCCCATCGCCACTCTTAGAATCATCTTCAACGCTCGCTCTATTCATCTCGGCAAAAGCTCGCGAATCACCCTTTACCGTTGTGCTGGCTGGCTGGCACAAAATCACCCAATGACCCTTATCGCCAACTTGCGATGGCTGAGCCGTCCTGTTATCGAGAAGAAGGCCGAAAAGAAGGAAGATGGTGATCTTGTCATCGTTGAAGACGAGAACAAGGACGAAAATACCAAGTTCGACGTCAAGAACGGCGTCTCGCACGGATACTGGAAAGATCTTCTCAACATGCTCGCGCTTGCAGCTAACAAAAAACTTACTGTTCTGGATGACCCCAAGGATATTCTGAACAGCGAGAATCCTGGCATCATCAAAGGAAAGTCTGTTGGTAAGCGCGGCGGTCGACGGGGAGCCCGAGGTGCAAGCCGTGGACGCGGAGGGGTTTTGAGTGGGCGAATCAGCACAACCTCGGAAATTGAAGAAAAGAAAGAAAAATCTTCTGATCCAAAGGATGTCAAACGAGAAGCGAGAGCAACCCGGTATGAGAATGCGAAGAACATCTTTGAGAACGACCCAGTATATCGCGCTCTGCACTTGAGTGTTGCTCGTCTATTCGCCGAACAGCTAGAAAAGGACCTTCGAGCCCTTCGAGGAGACGATAAAAAGGCCAAGCGTTCCATTTCTTTCTGTGGCAAGTGGGCTCCTTCGCATGACCATTTCCACGACAGACATACTTTTATCGTCAGCACCATTGCCGAAATCATGTACCCACGAGAGTCAATCGACAACGAGAAGCTGACGCCGACCGACGACCGCGAGACCTACTTGCGATTTGCTCGTGAAGAATACCGCAAGGACATGTCTGCCCTCCGAAAGCATCTCGAGATTGTGGAGCGTGCTATCACAGAGAACAAGTACGGAAACATCAAGTACGACCGAGTTCCATCGCTCGCTATGAACCAATACAGCAAGCTGTTCATCGAGAAAGACTCCGAACGCTTTGATCAGTATCTTGACAAAGTTGCTGAAGGAAAGGCAAACATCTCCGGAGCCACCTTGTTACCGTCGACCTTGATCCACAAAGTGCGACAAGGCAGCCAGGGTCAAAGCCGCCTGGATCAGAAGATTGCTGAGATCGAATCCAAAGTTCTCGATGGACAATGGAACACACTTGTCCAGCGTATCAAGGACTCTGGTACTATGGATTCGAGTATCGCGGTTTGTGATGTTTCTGGTAGCATGGGCTCTCCCGTCTTCTCCGACAAGACTACACCGATGGATTCCGCCATTGGTCTTTCTCTTCTTGTTGCTGAAGTTGCCAAGCCTCCATTTGCCGGTGCCTTTATCACGTTCAGCTCTCATCCATCGGTCGAGAAAGTGGATCTGTCCAATACTCTGGCAGAAAAGGTCGGCACCATGGATAGTTCTAACTGGGGTATGACTACCAATTTCGTTTCCGTGTTTGAGGACTTGATTCTTCCAATGGCTACCAAGAACAGCTTGAAGAATGAGGACATGGTCAAGCGAGTGTTTGTCTTTAGTGACATGCAGTTCAACGAAGCATGCGATTCGTCTGGTTCATCATGGTCTCGTCCCAGTTGGTCCAATGCCTCGGCGCCAGATGATGAAGCTGACGGTGGTTGGGATACCTCGTATGAGCGCATCAAGGGCAAGTTTAAGGCTGCAGGTTACGACATGCCTGAGCTGGTCTTTTGGGACCTCGCTGGAGGCAGAGCAGGATACGGTCAGACTTCTGGGGATCCAGTTGCGCCCAAGCCTGTCAAATCTGATGAGAATGGAACATGTCTCGTCAGTGGATACTCCCAGGGTCTTCTGAAGGTTTTCTTGGATGGAGGAGGTTTCGAGGAAGAAGAGGAGGAAGAGGAAGTGGTTGTCGAAAAGGATGCCGAGGGCAATGTCACGCAAAAGGTCAAAAAGGTCAAGATGTCGCCTCTCAAGATTGTACAAAAGGCGATTAGCCACAAGGCGTATGAGATGTTGAAGGTTGTTGATTAGGATGAATGAGTTATGAATACGATACCCAGATTATTAAACACTATAGATTCCAAATGTGAAGTGCAAATGATCTTCAAGAAATGTCAAATAAGAAACTGTCTTGGCGTTACAGCAGTGCGATGACCAATTAGAAACTCTATACGAAATGGTAACCACATGAATATAACTCGTTGACTTGTGCGATGCTCTGAACGAACGAGTTGAACAACACGGTATACCATCTGCACAATCTTTTCTTGAAGGTTTACAGAGGCAGGCCTCAGGGTATCAGAAAAATTAGCCGCTGGAAGCATAAGAGACGAAATTAGTAGGTCACTTTATGCTCCTTAGACTACAGTCCCTAGACTACTTATTTTTATACCCTAACAATTAGGACGCCATCTTTTCTACTACCCACTAGGCAGGTCAACTCACTTAATGCTGTAGACTGGAGCATGGACCTTGTTCTCCACTGACCCTCACCAGAACAATTGATCTTATTCCCATCCCCATCGTGACAAACATATGTCCACAGTGGACCGATCCCCACGAAAGGACCACTTTCTAATCTCTTATCACATCATCTCCATCATAGCTTATCTTCCCCGGATAGACAGTGGATAGAAAAAGATAGGTAACCATAATGAAACGGGCATGTCGGCTCGGAATCTACATCTACTACCGATTCAATACACTGACTCGTTTCCCATCATGACATTCATCGTTACCCCTCGTGTACCTTGCGCCCTACAATGTTGTCCACCCAATCAACCCTGTCAATGCCTCTAGTCCTGGCCCGCCATGTGGACCATGTTATTCGTGCCCCGCGATAGCTCTCATGATCAATCACCGGCAACGGAGACATGAGGAATATTTTAATGTCGGTATATCCTCTGATTTGAACTGGCTATTATTATTTATCATCTATTCATACTTATATACATTCAAAATGACTGTCGTCACTCTTCCTGAGCCTTTTGCTAGCATCCCCAGAGAGAACTTTCTCTTTGGAGCTTCACCTCTTCAACCTCTTCCTAGAATATCCGCTGCTCTGGGTGGAAAGGTTAATGTCTACGCAAAGCGCGAAGATTGCAACTCTGGTCTTGCTTATGGTGGAAACAAGGTCCGAAAGCTAGAGTATGCCAATACCCTTCAGCAACCCGACAATACTAACTCACCTACAGGTACCTCGCCGCTGAAGCCCAAGCCCAAGGTGCCGATACCCTCGTCTCAATCGGTGGCGTCCAATCCAACCACACCCGCGCCGTAACAGCCGTCGCTACATCGCTCGGCCTCAAAGCCGCCACTGTCCAAGAGCATTGGGTTGACTGGGAAGACCCCGGCTATGAAAAGGTCGGCAACATTCAGCTTTCTCGTCTCATGGGCGGCGATGTGAGACTTGACCCTTCTACGTTCGGTATCGAGCACAAGACAACCCTTGCCAAGCTCAAGGACGAGCTCGAGAGCAGCGGCCGAAAGCCCTACTACATCCCAGCAGGTGCTTCAGACCATCCCCTCGGCGGTCTCGGTTTCGCGCGCTGGGCATTCGAAGTTGAAGCGCAAGAGAAAGAACTCGGCATCTTTTTTGATACCATCATTGTCTGCGCCGTGACAGGATCTACGTTTGCTGGTATGATTGCCGGTTTCAAACTTGCACAAAAGAACGGCTCTCCTGCGCGAAAGATTATCGGTATCGACGCTTCAGGTAAAGTGCAACAGACATTTGACCAAGTCCTGCGCATCGCCAAGAACACTGCTGCAAAGATTGGTCTCAGCGAGGACGACATCACAGCTGACGATGTGATTCTCGACCCCAACTACAATGCCAAGGTGTACGGTATTCCTGACGAGACGACACTCGAGGCTATGAGGTTTGGTGCTGCGACTGAGGCTTTCATCACGGATCCTGTGTACGAGGGTAAGAGTTTGGCGGGTATGATGGATTTGATCAAGACTGGCAAGATTGCGAGCGGAAATGTTCTTTATGCTCATTTGGGAGGGCAATTGGCTCTTAATGCTTATTCAAGTCTTTAAGGATAAATAGAAATTAATTTAGTAGTTATAGATTATAAACGCAAATGTATATATCCGGTTTGATCACTATTGGTTGCCATGTCATCAGTAACATTCCTTAAAATGTAACTTAACTCAACATTTAACTGCCTCATCATTCATCATTGCTTAAGCATTGGATATTTTATTGTTTATCTATCAAAAAATGAGCACCTCTCAGGATACGAAATATGACATCTTGTCTGCTATAACAGAATTCTTTAATCTCTCCAGCAAGAATCATCAACTCCCTCATCAATATGCGCACGATTATCTCATCAAGGATTCTTACGTCATTCAATCGTCGCCCAACACTCTAGAAAAGACAACCCTCGGGGATTTATTCTCAGGCCAAAACTCACCAAAACAACAAATCGACTGGGCTATAGATGAACCGCAGGAGGTATTCGTCCACGAGAAACTCGCTGCTGTGTGGACGGGCTGGTCTATTCGCGCGGATGATGGTTCTATTATAAGCCACAAGAAGGGTCTTGTTGGTCTAGCTTTCACTCAAGGACGATGGAAGGTCTCAGGTCTTGCGTCTACGGAACGAGCTGTCGATATTCCCAACCCAAAGGATGAAACTCATCTTGAGCAGGAAATCATGAAGCCCATCAATGCACTCCTCGACGACTTTTCTCATCCGAATTGGGATACACTTAAGGAATGGTTCCTACCAGATGCAGGTGTTACTCTGTACCGTCCACCCTCAGAGCCAGCGCCTATGACATTGGAGCAGTCCATCCGGCGTCTCCAGAACATGATCAAGAGCGGTATCACCATGCAGGAGAAGCTTCACCACGCGCAGGTGCGAAAGCATGGGGACTTGGCTTTAGTATGGGCGCCTTTTGTGGTGGAGATTAATGGACAGGCTATGCATCATGGAGTGAATGCGTTTACGCTGTTCAAGAAGAGTAACAAGTGGTGTTTTGGAGGATGTCAGGACTATGGGGTTCCCATAAGCGGATGAAGGCGGATACCGACAGGAGTATTTTGGGTTAGCTGCCTAGAACATGGACAAAGCTTTGGATGCAGTAATGGAAGTTTGTTTTTATCAGGGCTTATGTTTTGTTCGGTTGGTTATGGTGCGCGGGTAGATGCATTAGCAGACTCAAACTTGTTGTCATACGTGTTTGCCATTTCATGCAGGATTGAGAAACATATTAAAGGGAAGTATCAGTTGACGCATAATTAAACCAGGCTTTCGGTAATAGTTATTATTCGTGGTGCTTCAAAAGCCTGGCTTGCAAAGAATGTCTTTCTGCGACGCAACAATAGAGAACAATAGGGAAGCTTTTGCCTTAATACAATCGGGATAGTAGAAAGCCAGCCTGGCTGCCTAGTCTATGTTTCTGAAACAATAAATACCACTACTAGTTCAATTCATCATGCAGGTATGTTCTCATTGTTCTATTCAAAGCATAGAAAAGACCTGCAGAAGAACGTTATGGACAATCATACCGACCATGCGGTAACAAAGGCTCAAACTGGACGACTCGACAGTCTGCCTATTCATAGAGCACCAATGGAACAACTTTGCCTTTATCCCCTGCTTGGTCTTCAGTACCAAGCTGTTTTGTTTTGTTTTGTTTACTCTGCCTAGTATCTGTCTCTACTTGCAGCCTTGTCTCTTCGACAGTAGCCTGTATCAAGCTGGATCAGAATCTTGCAACTCAACTTGAACAAATTCATTCTTTACATATATCAATCTAGTAAGTCGTGCTTCTTCCCAGACTATAAATGTCTATCCCATCCCATCTCTCCCCTATTCATTCCCCATCATGGCTGGAGCATACGACCACAACTTTCTCCTTTCCAACGCTGACCACATCAACTTCAACCAGTGGATAGACGAGAATTTCCACGAATCTACCACAAAATTCGACCTGACAGAAATGGATCCCCTCGACAATGTTTTCAAGCCGCAGGAGCACATCGATCGCCTCGGTTCTCCTGATGAATGTTTTGTTGATTGCGATCTGGCTTATTTGATGAGTCCTACCTTTCCACCTGCCCCGGCCGCAGGGTCTGATGCGTCTGGGACTACAAAAGCTGAGTCTCCAGAAATGTTTGACTTTACCTGTCTTGATACCGATGCTATCGCTGGACAAGATGTGGGGAATGGAACTGGAGAGGGGATTTTCGAGGGTGGTATTTCGACTACTCTTACTCCTGCTGCTGACACTCTTCGCGTTGCCAGCGTTGAACCCGGTCTGATGGAGTATCAACACGAGAGCCAGCCGGTCAAGACTCAAGCTCAGAGTCACTACCAACCTCAGGCTCAAATGCAGGATCATTACCAGCTTCAGCCTCAGGTTCAGAACCAGTATCAACTTCCGGGTCACACTCAGGCTCAGTTTGATAGTCAAGTCCAGGCTCAAACACTTCCTTACCAATCTCTCCTCCATCAACCATGCGCGTATGGAAATCCACACAAGCAGGCGAGTTACCAGATGGCGCAGCTGATGAGCTTGCAATCTCAAAGAGTCACTTCTCAACCTGATCCGCCTCAGCCGCAGCCTCAGTATCACTTCCCAACCGTGATGCCCTCCTTCAACCCAAATCCCCCTCAATCAGTCCGTCCAGCCATCGAACAACCCCCCAAGAAATACCGCGTTTCTCCTAAACCCACAGCGCAAAACCAGAACCAAGAATGGCTAGTTTCCAAGCTGGATCACTTTACGCGCCAGTATCAAGGCTACATCAACACACCCACCATGGCCAGAGGGATAGAAGGCGTGTTCCTCTCTCTATCTCACCCTCCAGCAAACGCCACGACAACTCGTCAATCCGTTGATCCAAGCTTCCCCCGATCAATGCATGATTATCGTAACTGCGTTAAGCAAATGTTTGATGCTATATGCGACTGGTCCAGTACTCGTGAATGGCGCGCAAAGATGGGCCATCCATTGGCAACGCAGTGGGTTGACAAAGTCAAGAAAGATCGTCGAAATCTTGGCTTGTCAATCCAGGCGAGTGATCTCACGGATGAGGATCTGGTTCCTCCTGCGAGCGCGATGCCTTCCGTTGATGAGCAATGGAAGAATGTCATTCATCGTCGCCTATCTGATATCGAGATTGAACTTCTCTGCGCCAAGATCTTGGTAAGTTATCTGTTCAAGTGTTTGCGTCTGTATAACTGACTCTTCATAGAATGAAGCTATGCTTGCTCAAGAGGGACGAAACTTCATTCCTCTGTGGAGTAACAGCGAAACGCAGTGGGAAGAGTTTGACAGTTTCGGACAGCGCTAGAGTCGCATTCTGAATGCCTTTCGAGTAAGTCTCTTTCTTTTTCTTCCCTTTCTTCTGTACAAGTTTCCTAACATTACCAGCTCAACAAAGTCTTGATCCATTCTGCTCTTCGCGCCTCTTGGATCTCACGTATCACAAACTCTCCATTCTCAGAGACTCGTGTAAGTTTTTTGAGCTTGTTTAAAATGACGATGCTGACTTGTATATAGCGCAAAGATCAGAATAAAGCTGGTAACGATCGCAAGCGAACTCTCATCGAGCAGGTTGAGAACGGACGGAAGAGACCTGTGAATGAACAGGGTGGTGGCAAGCAGAAGCGAACCCGAATTTAACCAGAAGAATGTGATGGCATTTACCGAGTATATATGATGGATTTGTCAAGGTGCGTGGATTTACAGGGATTTGCTTGAGCATGTAAGATATCATGTCTGGAAGTTTGGTATGATGAGTGGCACATATTTGCTGTTAGTTGATGACGAGTTATCATGTACTTTTATGCCAAATGGCCGGTCGAGATATCACTTTGATGATCCATACTCAAAACTGTCAAGATTTGTAAAGGGTATTCATTATGGTGTAAATACACCCGCTAATTCTTATGCATCCACCAGAGATGTTGTATCCTCTCCAACATGCACTATTTTATTTAACCATTCATTTCCTTTTCATGTTGAATAAACCCTCTCCTGCAACGCCAATAAACAAATTTCTTTTCTTTACCATCCTCGTCCAGCAAGCTTCTCCTCTGGCTTCATGCTATCGCAGTTGATTCCAACCATGGCTTCGCCAAGCCCTGTGCTAGTCTCTGCAAGAACCTTGGCATCCTTAAAGTGTGTCGTGGCTCGCACGATGGCCTTGGCTCGCTTGGCAGGGTCTCCAGACTTGAAAATACCGCTTCCGACAAAAACACCGTCACAGCCGAGCTGCATCATGAGCGCCGCATCGGCGGGTGTGGCAACTCCACCGGCCGCAAAGTTGACCACGGGGAGACGGCCAAGCTCGGCGGTTTGGCGGAGTAGCTCGGCGTCGACTTCCAGCTTGCGGGCCATCTCGCGGATGCGCACAATGCCTCCCTCTGCGAGAGCGGCCTTGGCTGCAGCAATGTCTCTGTTAACAGTCTTCATGTGTCGCACAGCCTCGACAACGTCTCCGGTGCCGGCCTCGCCCTTTGTTCGGATCATGGCAGCTCCTTCGGCGATTCGGCGGAGAGCTTCACCCAAGTTTCGGCATCCGCAAACAAATGGGACGCTGAAGGGGCTCTTTTCGACGTGGCTCTCGTCGTCGGCGGGGGTGAGAACCTCGGACTCGTCAATGTAGTCAACACCAAGAGCCTCAAGAATCTGACACTCGACAAAGTGACCGATACGGGCCTTGGCCATGACGGGGATGGTGACGGCGTCTTGGATCTCCTTGATCATGGCGGGGTCGGACATGCGAGCGACACCACCGTCCTTTCGGATGTCGGCGGGGACACGCTCGAGGGCCATGACGGCGCAGGCACCGGCTTCTTCGGCGATGCGAGCTTGCTCAGCGTTAACGACGTCCATGATGACACCGCCCTTGAGCATCTGAGCGAGGCCGGCCTTGACAGTGAAGGAGGACTTGGCCTCGCCATTGGAGGCGCCAGCGTTGTTGGAGTTGTCGTTTGTCATTGTGAAAGTTGGGAGTAAAGTAGTAGAGAGTAAAGAGCTTGGGAGTAAAAGAAAAGAGGCAAATGTGAGGGGGGACCGTCGGTCTTTAAGTTTATTTGTGCTGACTCACAAAAGTCAATGACAAGACAGTATGTACCTTTTCTCAAAGAAGGAAGCTCGATAGAAATGAATAATAGATTACGCCAGAGAAACTCATAAACCGGGGACTTGTTAGACTGTGCTTCCAGTATAGACTACTCCGGTCTCCGCCCCCGGTACGCGGCGCCGTGTGGTAGCGGAGTTTGTTCTTAGCCAAAGGTTAAGGGTCTCTTTTTGCCTCCCACTAGAATCTAACCCCGGTATTGAGCTCCGGAGCTTGCATTAGAGGCGCCCTTTCTGCCGGTCAGAGGGGTCATGTAATTGGATAAGAGTCATGACATGTGCCGCGGTCTATCACGGCATTTGTCGGGAAGACGAGGCTCAAGTTGTGACTGTCAGAGGAGATTCCAAACAAAGATAAGCAGGAGCATGAGCATGAGGGGCCCTGCATTGCATTACATTGCATTTGCATCTGCATTGTTCTAGATGTTTGTGATATCATGGAATGGAATCCTTTGGTATCTCATCTTGTCTCATTCTTTTACTTTGCCACTTATTTACATTGTTCCATCCAATAATAACTACTAGTAAATTCTAGTGAATATTCCAATTGGCTTCTCCATCATCTGACTCGATTAGCTTTTCTTCGTTGTCTTTGTGTCTATTGTTCTATCAAGGTATCGACGGTCTACTACGGAGACTGTACCATAATCGGGGTAGTCCGGAAGGTTTATTATCTCGAGTGGATAAACTACGTACCCGTCGTGCATAAACTATGCATTACGCTAATGCATGATCTTATCTTCTTTGGGTCACTCCGGTACATCACCAGAATCTGGGGAAGCCATTAGAACCATCTTCTTTTTTTTTGCCTTCGGATCATGACTCCGAATAAACCGTCATATTCTCCGTTATCGCTCCTTTTTTTATTCCTTCATCTCTTCTATCATTGAACTATACAGATCATTTTCGTCTGCAACAACAATCTCAAAATGATCAGTCTTACTATTGGTGTCTTGGCCCTTCAAGGCGGCTTCTCAGAACACATTGATCTTGTTCGCAAAGCTGCAGAGTCTATTTCTACTACAGAAAACATCTCTAAGAACAAAATCCAATGCATTGAAGTCCGCACAAAGGAACAGCTTGATCAATGCAGCGCTCTCATCATTCCAGGTGGTGAGAGCACTACAATCTCTTTCGTCGCTGCTCAATCTGGTCTACTAGAGCCACTTAGAGATTTCGTCAAGTATGTCACAAACTAAATTTACGATCATATGCAAACAATACTGACAGTATTGCAGAGTCCAAAAGAGACCTGTCTGGGGAACTTGTGCTGGTCTAATTCTACTATCAGATGAAGCCAACGCTACCAAGAAAGGCGGCCAGGAACTCATCGGCGGTCTCGCCGTCCGTGTTCACCGCAATCACTTTGGCCGTCAAACAGAAAGTTTCGAAGCTGGCATGAATCTCCCCTTCCTAAATGACGAAAAGCCCTTCCCTGGTGTTTTTATCCGCGCGCCTGTCGTGGAACAAGTTATTGGAGCATCTGATGAACGGCAACCAGTCGAAGTCCTCGCAAAACTACCAGATCGTGTGAACAAAATGAAGTCTGGAGTCTCACAAGCCAACACAAAAGACGACTCTGGTGATATCGTCGCTGTTAGACAAGGAAATGTGCTAGGAACTAGTTTCCATCCAGAATTGACAAAGGATGAGCGTATACATGTTTGGTGGCTGAAGGAGGTTCTTAACCAGCAATAGATTTAGATACCAGGGATACACATTTAAACGGCGTTACTAGAAAGGAAATCATTACTATTAGGGGTATCTACTTCATATCTACTATCATCGTTCAACTCATACTTTGCCCATCGCAGTCTCGTATCCAGGTGGTGGTGGTGAATGTGCTCGCGCAGTTGGTCTTCCCTGTGAGGGCGACGATCCAAAACCGAGTATCTGCAAGATCTCGAGATCACCCATCGATTGCGCCAGTTCAGCAGGCGAAATACACCCTCCGACATCCAAATCAGCACCATTCGCCTTGAGCAACTTGACCAATTCGGTGTCTCTCCTCGAAATAGCCTGCATCAATGGTGTTCTACCCTTCTTGTCCGCTGCATTCGCATCAGCGCCTGCTTCAAGAAGAAGCTTCGCCTGTTCCCGTCTCCCATGATCGATAGCATACAGAAGAAGTGTCTCGCCGCTGTTCATCTTCTTCTTGGTGTTGGATCCAGCTTGTACCATCATCTTCACAAGCTCTGTGATACCCGTCTCCATGGCAAAGCAGATAGCTGCAACACCCCATGTACCGTCCGACACGTTCGGGGAAGCCCCATGGTCGAGAAGCATCTTGACGGCTCGGATCTTGTCGTTCTGTGAGAGCTTGCTATCACGCAGAGCAAGTACGAGAGCTGGGTGGCCGACAAGATCCTTGGCGCTCGCATTGGCTCCGTGGTCGAGGAGAAGATGCGCCAAGTCAAGTTTCCTCTTGCTAATAGCATCTACCAGCACGGACAACCCGCTCAAGTTCTTCGAGCTCGCGTTTGTGCCGCTTTCGAGAAGAAGCTTGATCATATCCATACGATCCTGGCTCGCCGCTATGGAGAGAAGGGAGTTGCCGGACATGTCGCTGGTATCTGGGTTCGCGCCATACTTGAGGAGTAACCTCACGAGTTCAATGTTGCCCTTTTTGACAGCTTGCGCAAGCACAGGTCGTCCTGAGATGTTCGTCGTGTTCGGCTTTGCGCCATTCTCGAGAAGAAGTTCGATGCCCTCCAAGTTCTCGCTGTTACACACGTCGACAAAGTAGGCCTGACCAGACCAGCTGGCGGCGTTGGCGTTCCAGGTTCCTTGGGCGATGAGCATTCTAGCAACGCCGATGCTTCCCACGGATGCAGCCAGGAACACTGGCGGGATCTTCATGTCCTTTGTATTGACGTCTGCGCCGGAACTGATGAGGAACCGAACAGCATCTTCCTGGTTAGCTAAGATGCCGCAGCTCAGTGGTGAATTGCCTTCTCCGTTACGGCCGTTGATGTTAGCGCCTTGCGCGAGTAATCCGCTCATTTGCTGGACATCGCCACGGAGAGCTGCTTGACAGAGTGCTGTAGACAAAGGATCAGGTTTCGCCCAGAGACCCGATGTCATGGCTTTGAACGAGTTGGTCAATGAAGACAGGCCCTTGGTGAAAGGTGAGGTTGGCGGTTCGAGACTTGGTGACTGGGCAGAGGATGGCTGAGCGGGTTCGTATGGCGGTGGCTCTATATCACCAGGAAGAGGTCCCTTACTAGACGATGCATACGAGTAATTCTGCGACGCAGCAGTGAGAAGAATGTCTTTGGTCTGCGAAGCCTTTTGGCAAGCCTTGTTAACATGGTCAAAGACCTCTTTGCCACTCTTGGTGTCGAGAGTAACATCCTGCTCATCCCGAGTTGTCCTATTCACGAGTTAATTAAGAAAATGCAGATTCGACATAATAACTTACAAGGACAGAACCTTGGCAAAAAAGGCAAAGAGTCGTGTATACGCCAGCAAAACATCGCTGTAAACCATCAAAAATACCTCATCCAGCAAGGCCAGCGTTTCAGCCTGCAAGCGCATAACCTGCTTGTTCAACACGGTACTGACAACATCGCAAGATCCAAGACTCTGACTCAAAGTGGTCTGGAAACGTGCAGAGATGGCACTCGCATTGTTCAGCGCTGCTTCAAGGTATCCGACATGCTGATGCAGTTGGTACAGTCTACTCGCGAAAGCAGCCAGTCGCTCATCGGGAGTCTGGAGTGCATTGTTTAGCTCATTCAGCTCTTCAGCGCTCGATAACAAACGATGAGAAATAGTTGAGCCAAGCGAGGTCAAAGAGATAACCGAGAAGCCGTCTCGGTCCATGTTTGTGGGGATTTAATCACGGTAATAATAGAGTAAAGATGTGGGGGATTGACTTGGTGGAGAAATGATGGCTTCTACCCAAGATATATGTCAATGCCAAAATCTCACTGCCTGAACTAAACCAAGTTTGTAGGGCTGAACATACGAAAAAACGCCCTGTATGGGTAAGGCTGAATACGCGCAATAGAAGAGGCGTCGTGTGCGGATTACGCGGTCTTTCAATCCCATCGCATTCAATAGAGGCTCAGCTTTCGCTTGGCGGCCTCCATCGAGGCTGTAACTAAACGCAACCTGACAGCGCAGGGATATGGTCTTGATAATGATAGGTTCGCAAATTGACTACGCCGTAATGTGACGACCTGCCCTAGACGATACAATTGGATTGTTATTCATCAGACTGTCGTGTCTGGTTATGAATTCCTTTTTGATAAACCTCATCGCTTACGCCATCGTGCATTAATTCCTCCAGAAGGAAATGTCATGATTTCATCTTTCATCCGTTCCAATTCTCCTTCTTATTTGGGGCTCACAGGTTTCTTTGTGACGCCCTCGACAGGTTGATCCTTTGCAACTTCTGGTCGCGACATGAGCATAAAGAAGCCAACACCAATAGCAAGCCCAACTCCAGCAAACATGATGATTTGCGAGCTACGATAATCTCCCATTAGCATAGCACTTATAAAAGTGTCAGGTTGAAACTCACTTTCCACCCTTTGCCTCAGGCTTGGTAGAGGCATTGGGGCCAATTGGTTCTTTCTCATTGTGTCTAGACACAGCTGTTGTGCGAAAGCCGCGCTGGATAGCGGGCATAGAGGGTCTCAGGGCCAAAGATCGAACGATGCGAGCAGACATGATGATGATGATTGAGTTTTGGTGGTTTGTTTTGTTTTGTTTATGATGTACAGAGCTTGAATGAAGCTTGTGTTTCCTAAACAAAGCTATTTATGACAGCTTTGAATCGATTGGAATGATGACGTTGTTTTGTTTCTGAGCTCAAATTGATCGAGTTGCTCAGTGATTCGAACAGTGGGACTTTATTGATCGTGGCGTCATTGATCCGTATGTGCAATCGACCACTGTCATCATCGCTGCAGAATTATTAGCATTTTTGTCATAGGTGTAAGCCACCGGGAATAAGAAATGTCGATATTAAATATGAAAATACTGATTCAAGAAAGAGCATAGTCCTTGTCAAAATACGGGACATAGGAGGATATATGAGACTGGGATACTGTAGATGTTACATTAGAGAACGCTCCATGGATAAGCTTTAACGGGAATAGAGTCATGGCAACTGAATCAACCAGCCAATATCGACATCTACCCAATCGTCACATTCACCACCATTGGCCATTAAGCTCGCTCAATAGGTGAATTAAAATAAATACGTAAAATTTCCCTTCTATAATGCCCCTAACGTCTATGCCGTCCTTTTCCTTCTCTCTTTTCTCTCTCTTGGAAAAAAAGTTCCCCCGCCCTGTCAATCTTTTCTTCCACCAGATAAAAACAGACATCGAAATCTCAGATCGAAGTCGTTTTTCTTCAACATCCAATCCCTCGCTTGGGTATCAAACATTATTCGTAAAATCCCCATGCAGCAAAAAACCATCCACGACGCAACTTGACAGGCGGGACCATCGGGTAGAAAGGAGTTGAGAGTTTTGTGTCTTTGTGTGTTTTGTTATAGTAAGATAGGTAGGTGAGTGAGTTCATATATAGGCGTTGCGCCTCGGAACTATACTCTGCTCGATACGGTCATTTTGTTGGTTGGTTGGGTTTTCCAGGCTATTCTGACCGTTCGAAAGAAGAGAATCTCTGTCTAGAATTGAGGCATGGTCGTCAATATATCGACAAGACCTCGGGGCGAACCTGCATCGGCACTGATTTCGCTATACATCGTTGGGCTGAGCCATTTGCTTATCAGTACCTCACTTGGGTTTTTTTCATGTCCAATCTCGCGCGTCGATATCCAACTATCGTGAAAAGATTCGAAGAGACATATCTACACTTCCGGTAGCAATCACACAACGGATCTGCACATCTTGAGGTGCCGTCGCTGCCACCTTCTTCGGAGTACCAACATCGCCATTGGCCTCTTCGCCTGGACCCTTATCCTTGATAATGGCCGGCGCCCATCTCAAGCTCGTAATGAAATGCTCGTGGGATCCTTCAACAGTCTTGACGCACTTTCCTTCTTGGCTGAGATCCCAGCATCGAATTGTCTTGTCGTCGGATACCGAGAGGAGGAATTTGCCGCTTGGATGGAACACCAGTCCTCGAACCCAGTTGTCGTGACCTATCAAGACCTTGATGCAGTTTCCTCGACCGTCCCATAGCCTGATCGTCTTATCTCTTCCGCCGGTTGCCATAAATTCGGCCGTGCTGCTAGCTGGGGGCGGTCTCTTGACTCCGGCCAGGGTTGCCAAGTGCGAATATGCTGCTGGAGGCGCAAAGGTACAGCACTCGACAAAATGCTCGTGTCCAATCATGACGAGCTTGGCTTCGGGGTTCGGTACAGAAATGTCCCAGAGCCTCACTGTTCGGTCGTTACCGGTCGATAGTAGGTATTTTCCATCCAACGAGGGAGAAACGTCGCGGATCCAATCGACATGGCCTCTTATCGTCTTGACACAGTATCCTGTCGTAACATCCCATATTCTCACTGTGACATCTCGACTGGCGCTCGCGAGCAGGTTTCCGGATAACGGAGCTCCTGGAGCTCCAGAGGGTATAAATCGGACGGCGCTTACGCTATGGTCGTGGCCAGGTAGTGTTCGAATGTTTTGGTACTCGTTTGAAGGATCCCAGAGCTTAATGGTCAAATCGGAACTGCAAGAGGCAAGTAGTGTGTGACCTTTTGGACCACCGTAATCGAGATCGAGAACCGCTTTGGTGTGACCCTTTACTGTCCTTTCAAGTTCGCCAAACTCCCAATCCCAAATCTTGATGGTAGCATCTTCGTCTCCGGACGCGATAGAAGAGAAAATAGGGTGGAAAGCGACGCAGTTGATTGGCGTTCGGTGCGATTGAAGGACGTGTCGTGGAGGGCCAGACGGAAGCCAAGATGCGGAATCTCCTCTACGATTCGCGAGGGATGTCGGTGTAGCGCTATTAAGTTCTGTCTGAAGGTTTTGGGTCTGCGCTTCTAGATCCATGATCTGTGATGCCCAATTAGCCAAGGACAGACGGTAGAGCGCATCAACAGCGTACCTTTTTTTGTAGGCGCACAACACTGGTCCATTTCTTCTCCAGCAGGGTCTCGTACTTCTTAGCGGTGGCCGGGTCGAAAGCATCCTCTCCAAGACCAAGCTCCGTCCTCATGGCATTGGCGCTATCTTGCAGGTTATTTGCGGCGAGGTAGGCGATGATGGATTTATGCCTGCAGCACGGTCAGATAGGCAAATCATAAGCTTCTGAAGCTCCCCTGTACGAACAGCTCCTCAGCCTGCCGGCTCGTCAACGTCCGGCTCATGATGGCGGTGTAGTGCGTCGGTCCTCTCAGCTCGAAAGAGGACTAATTTCCCAAGATTTCTTTTGGTGTCGCAGATAATTTAGATGGTATATTCGTCGTGATCAAGGGGTTTTTTGAGGTGTCGCTTTGCTATGGTTGGTTCCGTGGAGAAAACGAACGGCGGGGGAGGGGCGGAATGAAGTTTTGGTGGGAGCTTCGTTTCGTGACGTGTCTGTGGAGGAGCGAACGAGAAGCCGCTTGCGCTGAACGAAGGCAGAACAAGCAATTGTTGAGAGACAAACCAGCCAATCGAGGGGGGGCTTCGTCGAGAATTATTTCAAAGGCGGTAAAGCTCAAGCAACAAAGGAAATATCCGACAGCTTAAGGAATGCGCAACAGCAGCAAAGAGCGACGCGATCTCGTCTCGTCTTTCCAGGGGCATCAATGGATTCAAAGAGCGGTGCAGAAGATCACGTGCACAAAGTGGGTTACCCTGTACCTGCAACATTTGCGTCCACCATATGGACTTGACTCTGTCTATAAACCATGCCGATAACGATTAGTTTTTATATCTTCTCTTCCGTTCTGTGGGTTTGTTTCCCTTTAAAATTGATTCGTGTTGCTCACATGTTGTGGTGATTGATTGCGGTGGTGGTCGTTATTGCTTTTGAGGTACGGTTATTGAAGTACGAAGGTCATCAGTACCGACACCATATAATGGAAATGCAGATAGGTTGACTCTATCCAAGTTTGTTTTTGTTTCCGTCACGCGTCTTGTTTCTAGTCACCAACATCCACAAGTGAATCGAACCTGCAAGATTGTTGGGTTCGAGGACGAGGACAAAAAGAGCAAACAACCGAATCACAGAATGCCTCGAGTTACCCTCATGACAACTCCAGAATGACGAAACTCATTTAATAAACACGCCAGCTCAAGGATCAAGACGCACGAGTGGACAAAGACCACACCGACGTCCCAAACACAAAGCCGGTTAAATCCTTCATCAGCCTTATAGCGCTTAGGCCAAGTGCCAGTACCAACAACACACAAGCATTCCCCTGCAGTAAAGAAGGTTGTCGGTTAAGATATGACGGGAATGTGCATAGCTTATTACTATTTCCGGAACCCATCATTGACTCGTGTTCTCGAACGATTCCGTCACAATGCGGATAACGATCCTGCGTCTCTGCCTTTGATTAGGAGCCTGGTGGGTAGCAGAAAAGTTGCCTCATAAATTTAGTGTACAAAAATAAGTTGTCTGAGCTATAGTCTAAGGGGCATAAGCTGACCTACTAATTTTGTCTCTTATGCTTCCAGTGGTCAATTTTTCTGATAGCCTGAGGGGGCTTCAGGACTAAATCTAAGCGCCTTGACGGTATTCCCTCGGGAATACAGCATGTTAGATTTTGGTTGGAATGCTGGACTGTCTGAGGTTGGAATGCTGGATTGCCTGAAGTTGGAATCCTGTACTTGGTGGTTTCGAAGCCTAATACCGACTTCGTCCTCACTCGGCAGCCAAGAGTCATGGTACGGTTTGGATTCACGTACAGTGTTCCTAGTGTTCCTAGTCCAGCTTGGAGTTAATAACATGACATTCATGATTCAAGACTTCAAATGTAAGAAGAATCGACCATGTGGTGATAGAATATGATAGAAATTATGTAGTTTATTGGGTATTGTGCTCTAAACGAAAGAAAGACGCTGTCATTGTTGCTAATATTCCATTGTTAGATTGTATCATGATTGCTTTGTGTTGTCCAAGTATTATCTCTGTGTCGTTGACTGGTGAAACTCTCTGTGCACTCTAATCCCCTGCAAGATCTCTTCGCTGCTGCTATTGTTACCATCCGCTCTGGCGTTGTAGGTTTTTGTGGTGAGTTCGAACCCCTGAATATCGGGTCGTAAGCTGGCGTCCACAGGTGCAGCCGATTCGGTATAGTTGGCACCCTTGATAATCTCCGTAGAGTCGTTCTCGTCATTGAGCCTGTAGAAATTGTTGGACGACACAGAACCAGAGTTGTTGCTTATGTGTGTCTTGTGATTGTTGGTGGATTGAAGTCCTTTGGTTGACTGCTCACCCTTGGAACGCTGGCCACTGCGGATGGTTGAAGCAAAGCTACTCAAGCCGGTAAACTTGGCGACGAGGCGGAGGACGGGCAACATGGTTGGGAGATTCGCAGAAACGATGCCGGCCGACATTTCAATTTCGGTCCATCCAACGGTCGGGGCGAGGGTGTAACTCGGATCAGTAGCGGTATAGGTGAAGAGCACGCTTGTTCGATATGCTGAGGCGAAGACGACGAAAGAACCAATGGCAAAGGCAGCTGTTAGACCGAGCTTCTCAGACTTGCCGAGTTGAAGCTTCCAGATAGGCGGAATGGGAAGACACAGGATGACGATGTCGGTAAAGATTGTCGAGGCGGCGTTGGCGATCCAGGTTCCGACCTGGTTGATGCAGTGGCCGGGAAGATCAGGGTACCACAGTTTGGCGACGGGGATGCAGATGAAGATGAAGAGGAACGTGATGGTGATGACCCAGGCAAAGACAAAAGTGCCAACGATCCAGGCCATCCTCTTAAAGTAGGGCACGCGGAAGATGCGGTAGTACATGAGCAAAAGACTCAGCTTGGTCCATCCCAGATTCCAAGCGTAGAGGACTTCTGCTACGACGAGCCACTTTGCCATCATGACGATTTGGTCCATAGGGACCTTGTCGGCGTGAAGACCCATACCGCAGGAGTGCATGGCAAAGATGAAGCCGACGACGACCAAGTTCCAAGCCTGCAGTTGTTAGATTTTATCTTTAGTGCGTGAGTGTCACTTACCATTGAAAATAAAATCACATAATCATCCCACCATAGTTTCTGGGCTTTTAGATGTCGACTATATAATCTCAGACCACACGACACCAACGCTAGAAGAGTCATAGAAACAACGACTTCGACGGTCCATGGTTGAATATTGTTTCTGTCAAAGCCAGGAAGGCCAGGTAGTTGGGACTCGTCCGACATGATTTGCAAAAAGAGTGAACAACTGGAACTGTCTGAAGGAGAGAAGAAGAAAAAGAACAAAGAACAAGACGCAGACAAAGTGATACAACAAGAGAAGGGCTAGTCAGGATATAAAGAATGTTAATTAAGGGACTTAGTCTAAGACAAGAGAAAGAAAACGCCTGCTTCTTCGTTGACAACATTCGACACTGCCCTACCCCCCGGGCTGTTAGCCTGTGGAGCACCTAAACCGACTCATCCGGAGAGCCGGTGGTCAAAACTCATGACAGGTTTGAAATTCTATGCCTAAAAGAGAATATGATGTGGTTCATTATACCTAGCCAATGCTGGGTTTGACAGCCGGGGGTGTCTCTGGAGCTTCTTGATTCATCGTCTCGGCAAGTCCACTCGGGTTTCGCTTCTGAGTGACAGACATAGGCCTGAGAGACGTAAGATGATCGTTATTCCCGCAGAACCAAGAAGAGGAGGCTCAAAAGTCTGGTCGACTCGATGCGAAGTGTTGATCAGGCAAAAACAGTGGGTTTTTGTGGTTTTGTTTAGAGTTGTAACACTAAAAACTCTAGGGGTTCAGTCCGATTGGACTGCTTAAGTCCTGACAGAGGCGATGTACTGATTCATGAATCGATAATATTTTCTTCTTTTTTTGCAAATAGACCTAGACTCTCGTCTGTCATTTCTCAATTTTTCTTTTCTTTTTCTTCGTTCTTCGTCCATTGATAACGTGTGGCTTGGTTCCTGTTCCGCGGTATTGGTGTTGAATCATCCCCTGTAAATTACATGGTTTACAGAGCGTCTTACAGGGGCAGGGGCAATGACACAGTGTGGGCCATTCTATTGCCGAGAGAAATCTGACACACAACCACGTGGTAAATGAAGCACGACATTCCGCATCCTTCGAATGCAGAAAATACAATTCAATTGTAAACATATAAAAAGGCTGAATACGCAAACAACCTTCAGACAAAAACCAGTCGACAACGGACCGGCCCGTTGAATCATGTCTGTTCGCAACAACCTAACTTTAGTAGTTAGTTCATTTCAGTTCGCCGCCTTCAGCTCGACATAATTCTGAGTCGGCGCGGAACGGCGCCGTCCATCTCCCGGAGAACTATCCCCTTGCGGACCAACTTACCACTCGTAATGGATACTGAATCATCGTCAACCCCCGTTCGCGGGCCCCCTAGATCGTCGTCTAGGTTCCATCACTTCTGAAAGCTGAAAAAGGTACATAGGTGGCATTCAACCTGAAGGATTCTAGTTCCTGCACCCAAGACTTTGTTCACCCTTAAAAGATCTTCATCAATATTGATACTGTCCCTTGTCTCAGAAGCAAAAATGGCTGCCAAAACTACTATCAAAGTTCCCCACCTTGGAGGTATCGATGCTGGTTATCGAGTCTCCGGTACCGGAATCGACGCTTCAAAGCCCACCCTCGTCCTCGTCAACTCCATGTGTACCACTTCCTCATTGTTTGAAGCTCAGTTCGGTGCAAAGGATCTCACAGATGCCGTCAACCTACTCGCCATCGAGCCTCTTGGCCACGGCGCCACAAGCGTCAAGTCGGAGCATTTCACCTACTGGGACTCGGCCATTATGAACCTGCAGGTCATGGAAGCCCTTGGCGTGGACAAGGCTTTTACTCTAGGAACCAGCGCAGGTGGCTGGATCGTTGTTCGTATGGCTCTTCTTGCCCCTGAAAAGGTACGTTCTGTTTTTACTCTGTACAATGCAATACCTTTTTGCTTGTTCCTGGTCGCTGGTGGCACGCCGGTAGATCCGGTACGCCCAGCAGGACTAACCAGACACTAACTAGTCTGACCACTTCGCATACCCAAAACAGTTAAAACACAAGAACCCTTGGCTGATGACATTTCATTCTCATAGATTCTCGGCGTACTGCCTCTTGGCACCTCTATGGACTACGAGTCTGCCGAATCTCGTGAGAAGGGCTGCTGGGACCCCAAGACTCAGCTCGGCCCCTTCTACGAGAGCTGGAGCAGCCCAACTCCCACTCCTGACTTTGTCGTCCCCGAGGTCTGGCGTGGTCTTGTTTCGTCTGTAGGCTTCGGTACCGACCCATCTCCCAAGGTTCTCTCCTTCTGGGACGAGACACTCAAGCAGGTATACACCGGAGACGAGGGCCGTAAGAAACTGCGAATTGCCGTGGTTAACCTCTTTGAGCGAGACGGTCTTCTGCTTCGCTTGCGGGACGTCAAGTGTCCTGTTTACTGGCTTCAGGTGAGTGACGCAACACAACCAGGGGTAGACGTCTAAAGCTAACCATTGTTTCATTTTAGGGTACTGCGGATCCGGTCTTTGGCACGACTGTTCCCACAGAGCATATTAAACTCTTCACTTCCAGCCCTGAAGCTACGCTTGACTTTGTTGAGGGAGGTGGGCATTACTTGAGCGCTACTAACCCCAAGGAAATCAACGAGGCCATCCTCAAGATGATTAACAAGTATGCTTAATCCCTGACATATAGATAGATAGACATATATACAGAATAGTGCCACAAAGCAACAATTTGGTTCACCTGACTCAGTTCTCTCAACTTTTGCCGTTTGTCTTCTAGTTACACGTCATCCGGGCTCAACACTCCGTCGACTATTCCCATAGCATTCTTTCTCAGTTTTTTTTTGCAATGTAACATTGCGGGCACTAACTTAGAGAATTCTAACGTGCGGGAACGGCGTTGGTTAGCTCTTTGCACTTAGTTTAGTGCATCGGATCATTTCCCGGATCCCCTACCAAGGGCTCAAAGAGTTTACGAGTTTGTACGTGTATGGGTTCTCACAGCAACACTCAGGGCACTAACTACGAGTTGCTTCAATCTCTCGACAGACCATCGCTACTACGAATAGTCAGTCGAGAGTCTCAACATTGTCCTGTTCATTTGTTAATCTGCAAATGTTCCTCTCACCCGACATACACAAGTAACCGCAAACAGTTAAAACAATATCTGAGACTACGGCAATAAGCGCAGGAATTTTCTTCAAGTCTGGTATGCAGAGCAATCTTTCAAGTTAGATCCGTCAATGCGTTTCAACATACTACAAAAGTCCCAGACTCGCCTCAAATCCTTCGTGAGACCCTAGAGACGACCTCGATCAGCTAGTTCTTCTTGTCAATATCTTTTGCTATATATGAATCCACAGTCGTATAACAGAGACCCTCTGCGCTTTTGGGCGGCTAAACGGTTCGAGTTAGGATGCGAGACCCTTGTTGAACACTAACGGTTAGTATATACACTGGTCAGCCTCAATTTATCACTTTTTAATTAGGTGATGTTGTTTTATGGCTGCTCCTATCAGGTGATACAAATCAAATCTTGGTAGCGGGAATAGTCATCGAGGTAAGCAGGAAATAGCAGGTGAGACATTGGCCTCAGGGCAGAAAGATTGACCGCTGGAAGTATAAAAGACGAGATTGGTAGGTCACTTTATACCCCTTAGGCTATAGTTCTTAGACTACTTATTTTTATACCCTAAGTTAGGAGGTCGTTTTTAATTCCGTTCTTGTGATTAGGTGTTCCTCTAGGCTAAGGATAAGTGCTGTACATGATTCAGGCACTCTTCGAAAAACAATATCCCCTTAGAATATGCGATATAGAACAACCGGGCTGGTTTCGAACATACGCGATGTGTCTGACTCCCAAAACTTTGTCACTATCATTACCCCTCCTGTACCGATTGTCAAGTCATGTGCCGAGAGAATGCAGGGCGCCCTTCTTCTCAATATTGACCGGTTATCCTTTGCCTTAATAAAATCCAATGCCTCGAGAGGAGGAGACAAGTCCCCGCATACCATTCTGAATGGCCTGGAACCGCATGAAACGGCACGATTCGCTTTCCAAGTGATTGACGAGTCCGGCGAGTGTCGTGAACTCTTTGAAACAAGATCTGTTCGGGCAGTGATACAAATTCTGCTGGTGTTGGGGTGATTCAAGGTGCTGGTTCAGGCTCGACAACCGTCGGAATGAGTCGTGACAGAGGTAACACTCGTATTCGCCCAAATACGGGTTATAGGCAAGCTCTGTGGCTTGGTAATGGATGGTGGGTTGCCATTCAAGAAAGTGGTTGGTGATGATGCCGTCTGGATCTCGCCTTCGGACCTCTTGATACATAGTATCTCGGTCTAAGGGTGCACAAGGGCAGCAACCACGTTCGAGATGGTGGGCAATGCCACTGGCAGCTCGATAATTTGCTCCACAGAAGGGGCATACAACTCCTTTGCCTTGGCGATAAGAAACAGGGCCTCCCTGGTTGTAGTAATAGGGAACAGCAGGTCCCTGATATGGGTAATAGGAAACGTTATCTTCATCTTCGCAGTAGCAAGGATCGCCTTCCTCATCTTGGCAAAGGCAAAGATCGTCTTCCTCATCTTGGCAACAGTCATCGTCGTCTTCATCTTGGCATTGGCGATGATACTCCGACTGTTCGTGATCGATCGAGTTCAAATGCTTTTATAGTCAGTGACACAAGCACAAGTATTGGTAAGAAAGTAACATACCCATTCCATTTCCTCCCAGTCGAAACACGTCTCCTGGCATTCCGAACAATAGAGACAATCGTTTATATCATGTTCAATGCAGTCGTCTTGGCAATCGAAGCCCGTGAAGCAAACTTCGCACTCCCAGTTTGGTGCGTAATGTCTTGTGGCAGCGCAGTGTCTGTCTCGAGCGAGCTCGCCTGCGGGGAACTGTTTCTAGCAAGTTCCGCACGTCCACATCTTGGCCAGCTGCTTGACGTTGGATAGATTCTGCGATGCAAAATGGATGACGGAGGGAGAAAAGAGAAGTTGAAAGTAAAAGGAAAGAGCCGGCTTGAATGCGGGCACGTGATGGCTGTGATTTACTGCAGGAAGGTGGAAGGTGGAAGGTGGAAGGTACCTACCTATTAGGTGTGAACCTACCCGCCTGCCCGCAATGGCCTCAATGTCATACAAACTTGTAGACGCTGGTAGTAGAAAAGGCACTCCTAAGTTTAGTGTATAAGTACCTGTCTAAGAACTATAGTATACCAAGGAGCATAACCTGACCTCATAATTTCATCTCTTATGTTTCCAGCGGTTAACTTCTGATACCCTGAGGAAAGGGTATTGTTAAGAGGATCAACATGATCAACCCAGTCAACAGGCTGTTGTCTTCAACAATCCAAGTCATTGTAAAGTGCTATATCTAACTATCAGAAATGACCCCAATTCCATACTAAACATAGTATTCACGGTCAACAGCTTACATAGGGTCAACAGGGCCGTCATTTACCCGGCTACAACTAGCCCAGTCGGATTGACTATTGCATCTCCATTCTATATACCAACATAATGGATAGAATCTCAGCAGTAAGATCACCTGTCCCATAACCACCTTAGCACGCGAATGTAGGCACTTAAAAGCCCAGCCTTCCCAACCATGAAATGACCAGTGCTTCCAATTGCCTGTCTGTTGTGCAACGTCGAAGTGCAACTTTGAGGTTGCTCAAGACATATCCACATGGGCAAGGTTCTTCGATATCTCTGAACAGTCGCGTATCCGAATTACTAGCAGCCTTATAAAATATTTAGTTAATAATACACTCCAACTAGCACTGCAAACCGTTGGCCCAAACACCATCTGAGAAGGATCACGCCGGTATTCCCCAATAACTCCCAGTCTCTTCCCATTCTATTATACAACCCAAACTGACGACCGAGTCTCTTGAAAACGCCCCCTATCTGGAAATCATCCGATTAGGATCAACAATGGCCGCAATATTCCTCTGCACCTGCTGAAATCGCATAATCTTGCAACTCTCGCTCTCAAGATGATTGATGAGTGCCGCCAACGTGGCAAACTCCCTCAGGTAAGTTGGATTCAAACAATGATATAGCTTCTGCTGATGCTTTGGCGATTCGAGATGCAACTTCAAGCCATGTAGCGAAGAATGAAGCTTGTGGCATAGATAGCATTCGTAGGCTTTTGCCCAGTGGTTCCATGCTAGTCGGGGGTTGATATCGTACGTCTTGTCTCCGTACCATTCGAGACGCTTGTTGGTGATAACACCACCGGGATCGCGGTTCTTGATGTACCTGTAAAGCTTTTGCCGGTCCATTGGAACGCGTGGGCATGAGCCTCGTTCAAGATGATGCGATAGACCAGTCGCTGTGCCACATCTCGCTTTGCAAAAGGGACAATTCACCGCTGACGCGCGATGAATCTTTCCATTTAAATGCTGCACCTTGTCAGGATCTACATCTTTCTGATTGGCAACTCAAAACTCACCTGTCGGATACAATTCAGATTTGAAAACTGACGCTTACAGTCAGCGCAGTAGTGATGATGCTCAATCTCATGCTTCGTTATCTCTGTCTTGGTCACAGCGCGATAACAACACAGCATACACTCTGGCGCATTCCTACACCAGTGCATTTGCAGGTTCATGTGCTCGCGGCGGTCATACTCATCATCGAAGCAGTCACTGCGCGTGTCGCATTCGAATTGTGGGAGAGCGTGGCCCGTTGCTAGACAGTGCTGGTCGCGAGCTTTCCTCCCCGAGTAGAAGAGCCTGTCACAGTCGGGACAGTAATAAGTCATGGTGTTGGATCTTGTTGAACTCTTTACGTTGAGTTGGTTCCAGTTCAACACTTTAGTAGAATGGACCCAATGCAAGGGAGACTTAGGAGGTTGCTAACGTGGCTGATAGATTGTGAGGGGTTGGACCCGTCCGTGCCGAGATTAGATTAAATATAGTTTCATTGTAAACTTTATCACGGCATTATTGAAGTATTTTCAACGTCTGAATACCATCTTCAAGAACAATTCCTGGATTTAACCAACGACATATCTGCGGTTTTCTTCACCTGCATATCAAGCTCCTCAAAAAAGGGGATTGATGGGGAACTGGACCCTAGATATCTGTCAGGGCGAGTGGATAACACTTACAGGGGCCTGGTCAACTACCCTATGCTGATCAACGACAACCTCATCAATGACTTGTCATGTAGTCATCTGGTGTAATTGTCTGGAAAACTCCTAATTAGACCCTGAAATAGCTTTATCAGTATGCTTATAATTCCCCCACGTGGTTGCTGCGTTCAACAGTCGAATAAAGACGGCGATCCATCAGCGCTGTCAACACCGTCGATAACCGCGTCGATAAAACTCACGCTCCGTCCATGTTACAATTGCAAAAACCCTGGGTTTCTGCAACTCAGCACGCTATTCACATGACCAAGATGGTTCCGCTCCTGTGATTACTCGCTTCTTAGTCTCGCGGTGAGAGTTCAAACTCGATCACCTGCCTAACAAATCTATTTTGATAGACATTCGGGTTTCCGAATTTAGATTTCCGACCTTATCTTCGGAAATAAGCGAAGTGCATTAGTGTTGTGCTGCCCAGACTGCACATATCGAAAGGTAGGACATTCGACATATACTTCTCGTCTATCACTTTTCCCTCATATACAAATCCGATTTGTAGAAAACGAGATGAGGGAGTTGTACTTGTGGTCTCATGTTGTGGAAGTTGTAGTATGGAAAGTCGGGATTGAAAGGGGTTATGATATGATGGTGAGATGCTTGCAAACCTTACACAGCATTGTAACAGTCGACTGTTATAGCAGATGATCGATAAGAGGCATTAACCATGCAGAATCAACTGTTGGTAAGCATACATTCCGCATGAATATCTGTGGTTCGATCGTAAAGTTGTGACAGCGGTTGGATTAGAGTCTCTCAGAGAACCCCCCTTGACGACTACAAACTTTGCTTTTCTCCACCGCGTATATCTTGGCCAACAGGTGGCTATGCATTCATAACCAAAACGGTAATTGAGCCTGACCGTGATCCAAAAGTCGAATGAGCCCCATTGTATGTCTGGACTATTCTCCTATTTTGGTATATTTTGGACAAGATACATTGTTCAGCTGCCTGAACCTCCGGCTCACCGGTTCACCGAGATGATCCAGGAGCAAGAATTCTTTTTCGTGTCGGAAAACTATACGTAAAGAGTATACAGAATTGCTCCGTAGTTCTACAAAAGTCGGATGTCGAAGAAGAAAATACGGGTGATGAGTTGAATTATCCACGACAACTCACCCACGGTCTGAGGACAGCGCCGAATTACCGCCGATTTATAGGGCCCGTTCACAGTCAGCTGGCGTTTCACTACTCCTTCATCTCCGCCATTTCTGGGCGATGAACGCGGAGTTGGGAATGAGGAGTCCCCAGAATGTTGACCCGGATTCTCTCGATGAAAACTCTGGAGTTTGTGCATTCGCTGGGTCGTGGGGGAGACATTGAGGAGAGACGGGGGCTTTGGGGGACATTGATAGGCTTCTGTTGGTTCGGGGAAGTCGAAAATAGGGAATAGGGGGGCTTCATGCGACAAACGGGCCGTTTACTCTGTGATTGTGGACGGTCGACGTTGAAAACGTCTGTCCGTTCCCCAGCGACAGGCATGAAGCTCCGAGTAAACGGCCGGCTTCTCCACGGCTCCGGGTGGGGCTTAGAGACATAGGAGATTCCGAAATGATGCGGGTCCGGAGTAGATTTTTCAGTGTAGGCTTTGATCAATGCAGTGTAAGGAGTTTACGACTGTAAGTGCAGAGTCACGTAAGGGAAACGATGAGCTGGGAAGCCCTGAAAGAGTTTTTTTCTGGTTAGCGTGTTAGAGACTTTGATTAATATGCCGGTACTTCAGCCAAGACATCATCGTGAACAAAGATCCACATGTTCTCCCTGTCTTCCTTGCTTGGCGATGAATGATACGCAAGAACCAAAACCTTGGACTCGATAAAATAGAGTGATGCAAGACAAAGGTTTCTTGGGATTCGGCTCTCCGCAGAATTC
The DNA here is from genome assembly GCF_050947815.1 of Fusarium sambucinum. Lineage (NCBI taxonomy): Eukaryota > Fungi > Ascomycota > Sordariomycetes > Hypocreales > Nectriaceae > Fusarium > Fusarium sambucinum. The sequence continues at coordinate 1,282,021 of NC_139292.1, forward strand.
CCCAGAATCTCGCTACAGAATCAAGGTCTTTCTTCGGTGGCTTTTTGTGACAGAAGCTGGAGAGATGGAGAAAGGATGAGATGCACTCAATTCTCTTGTTCTGTCTCATGCGTAATTCATCCCTGACCCCGTGATCGACGTGGAGTCGAGTATCCACTGTTTTTTCTTATCGCACCGAGAACGATGCCGTAGGCCCAGAGATTGGCCAATGTTGGGTCACCAAATTGGGCCACACACTGGGGTTTAAGCTTACCTTGACAGTTACGTCATGAGCCAATCCTTAAACACCAACACCAACACCATCAAATTCTTTTGGCCAAGTTTCCACCTACTTCAGAGTGAAAAGTCAGGTACGTACCCCAGAAAACTTTATGTGCCTGCGCCAAGGGGAAAAATGACATCCACACTTTCCAGAAAACCAATCAGTGTCAGTCCGTCAGTAACGGACGTGACCCCTGTAACTTCTTGACTCGTTCCCCGTGGATAACCCGCAACGACACCCCCAGGTCATTGCCAAGATTGTCTTGTTCGCCTTGCCCAGCCTACCTAACAGTCGACAGTCGACTCTGCATGAGAGACACGAAATATTGGAGAAACCCCAGATCGAAAAGGATACTTTCTATACAAACGCCTCTAATATCGGCCCTTTAATTCTCAAACCCGTTAGAGAATAACGCCCAACAACATGGACCGCGTTCCTTTCGACGACTTAACTGCAAACACTAATCAAGTGATCTGCATTTGGCGCAACGGCTGACTTGAACTTGGTTGCCCATGATGGTTTCTCGTTTCCCCCCATGACGACTGCCAAGTTTAGTAAATGATGCCCCATTCATCATCATCAGAAACGGAAGGATGGGCCAGGACACCTGCACTTGCCTGCAACGGGCCCCCCGACTGCCTATTCCTGCCCGTCCGTTCTTCCTTCTAGCGTAATGGATCAAGTTGCGTTTATGGGGCAGATGTTCTCTCACTGTTTGTGATACGACTCAAATCTCCGCTACCCAGACCAGGTCTACCCGTCGCGTCTTGAACAATAAAAGACCCTCGTCCTCCCACCTTTTCATGCTTTTTGGAAACAGATCTTCACTCTAGTTTTACATCTTTTTCTTTACCCAAACATTACTTCTGTCATCTGCCAGACAGTTGTACATCATCATGTTGGGTCAAAAGTATGCACTCCTTCCTGTCACTCTCTTTGTCTCTCCCCAGTACTAACCGTATCTCTCTTCCAGGTCTATCAAGGTCAATGGCGCCGACTGTGGTATCGAGGCCATCCTTTTGGGTGTGATTACATCCATTGGTGGTTTCCTTTTCGGTTACGACACGGGTCAGATTAGTTCTATGCTCCTGTTCTCAGACTTCAAGGACCGATTCGCCCAAGGCCCCGAGGGTGATAAAGAATGGGACCCTATCATTCAGTCCATTCTTGTTAGTCTCATGAGTATTGGAAGTTTGCTCGGTGCTCTCTCTGGTGCTTAGTATGTTGCTTCAACCATATTCTTCAACCTCCAGCTAACAAATCTAGCACCGCTGATTGGTGGGGTCGACGAAAGAGTATGACATTCGGAGTCGCCATTTTCATTATCGGTAATATCATTCAGATTACGGCGATGGAGTCGTGGGTTCATATGATGATGGGTCGATTCGTCGCTGGTCTCGGTGTCGGTAACCTTTCCGTCGGTGTCCCCATGTTCCAGTCCGAATGCTCCCCTCGAGAGATCCGTGGTGCTGTTGTCGCCTCTTACCAGCTCATGATCACCATCGGTATCCTGATTTCCAACATAGCATGTCTTGGTTTCAAAAAGATGGATACCAACAGCGCTTCTTGGAGAATCGTTATCGGCCTCGGTATCCTTTTCTCTCTTCCTCTTGGCATCGGTATCCTCATCGTCCCCGAGTCTCCTAGATGGCTTGCTTCTCGAGGTGACTGGGAGGGCGCCCAAATATCATTAGGTCGACTCCGTGGCATGAAGCACAACCTCGACCACCCCCTCGTCCAGGACGACCTGAAGGAAATGAAGGACATTCTCGAGAAGGAACGACAAGTCGGCCAGGGTAGCTGGGCCGAGTGCTTCAACCCCAAGAGCTCAATTCCCAAGCTCGTCTGGCGAACATTCCTCGGTTTCTTCATCCACTTTCTCCAGCAGTGGACCGGTGTCAACTACTTCTTCTACTATGGTGCCTCCATCTTCGAGTCCGCTGGTATCGAGGACCCTATCCAGACCCAGCTTATCCTGGGTGCTGTCAACGTCGCCACTACCTTTATGGGTCTCTGGTTCGTCGAGCGATTCGGTCGTCGCTGGCCTTTGTTCATTGGTGCTCTCTGGCAAGCAGGCTGGCTCGCTGTCTTTGCCGCCATCGGTACCGCTATGAACCCCGAGGAGAACAAGGCTGTCGGCATCGTTCTTATTGTCTGCGCCTGCATGTTTATCGCTTCTTTCGCCAGTACTTGGGGTCCCATGGCTTGGGTCGTTATCGGCGAGAGTTTCCCTCTCCGTACTCGTGCGAAGCAAGCTTCTATTGCTACTGCCGGCAACTGGCTTGGAAACTGTAAGTTCCTCTACTTTTAATAAATGTCTTCCAACACTAACCCATCCTCTAGTCATGATTGCTTTCCTTACACCTCTTGCCACCGCCGGTATCTCCTACGGATACGGTTTCGTCTTTGTCGGAACCAACCTGGCTGCTGCTGCCCTTGTTTGGTTCTTCCTTTTCGAATCTCGCGCCCTCAGTCTGGAGAACGTCGACCTCATGTACGGCCAGGAGGGTCTCAAGCCTTGGAACAGTCACAAGTGGGTTCCTCCTGGATACATCACCCGCGAGCAGCGAGACGAGGCCCACTTCCATCGTGGCAACGAGAAGCCCCGAAACAGCGAATCTCACTCTGGAGAAGACTCGAGAGTCGAGTCGGTTATTGCTTAAAAGGAAAACTGCGTGGTGTTTGTTTGTAGGCACTGGATGCATACGAGGCGTTTTTAGTTTTGTCAGTGTATGATTACGATCCTGGAGTCTTTGGTAGTATAACGTGGAAACTGTTATATCAATTATGATTATTGTTTATTCTTAACTTGTAATTTATGCTGGGTATCGTGATGTCTAAACTAGTACAACTTGATGGGTGTTAACAATCATGCTAAACCCCAATGCTATGCTTTTGCGCCAGGGAACATTCATCCTTGACTTCATAGTTCCTCGCCCTTTTCCTGCCTCCCGTCTCATAGTCAGCCGATTTACCCCTCTTTCTCTTCAAGATTGCCCTACTGACAGAGACGGGATGCAGAATTCGGTATTTGCCGGTCACGTACTTGAGGACTTGCCTAGAAGATACAATGTTCTCTACCTTGATAGGCTTGGCTGATTCTCTGACGTCTGGACGATTGTTGTTGGTAGAAGCAGCCTCCCAAGTTCTGACTACTTCGTTGTCGAGGATTGGGAAATGTATTCCACGCCAAGTGATCTCGCCAACTGTGTCTTCCACTCGGTAACAAAAGACACAGGCTGCCTCGCCGTTCCAAAGCTCCAGCATCTCGAGTTTAGGCATCTTCTTTGTAGCACGAGCGGCCGCGCACAAAAGATCGTTGATGTCTTTCTCTGTACCAGTCTTGAAGATTTCTGAGGTGAGCGACAACCTCTTCAGGTTCCTCCAGTCGGGTAACAATCTGGCCCCGTTTTCAGAGTAGAACGGACGTAGAAACTCCTTTGCATCTATGAGATGCGAAATGGAGAGGGACTCCAGATGCCTGGTGTATTGTCGCAGCGTCTTGGTCAGGCTGACAACTGTGGCTTTCTTGGGCTCCCAGGTATGGAATACCTTGCTCGTCTCGCCGTATAGACTGAGTCTCTTGACTGATGGTGGTAGAGACATTCCAAAGGCAATCTGTGCCTCCTTACACCACATCTTTTCATCGCTAGACTCTGCACAGCGCCAGCGTTCGACGTGGATTTCTTGTACATCCGTTAGACTGGTAAGCACCGTCTCCAGAGCAGTGGGATAGATTTCCCGAAACTGCTGTCTTCGGATAAGGAACTTGGTCACTATCGAGACTGGAGGCAACTGCGCAACGTCTTTGGTAAATTCGAGTGGCTTCCAACCGAAAAGGTTGTTGACTGTCGGGAACCAGTAGTCATTGCGCCTCGGTACGTTGCGAATAGCATGGTGCAGGTTGACGTACGACTCGTGTATATCACTGACGGCTTCGTACTGTTCTGTCGAGCCAGATGTGAGATACCTTTTGTAGAGCTCTACATCCTTTTCGACAGTGCAGTTATGGGCGAGGAAGTTATTCCAGTCCCTTGGCGAAAAGGCGCTAAGTTCGAGGGTCATACCAATATGTCTGGTGCTGTCCCATACCGAAAGAACATCCCAGAGGTCAGAAATAGACTTGGTAAAAACTGAATCTAGTGCCCAGAGGATCTTGGGCTTTTCTTCCTCTTTTATCGTTGAGGTCAGATACTTTGGCAGCTCGATGCGAAGCCAGAGATGACGGAGGAATAGGCGTCTCTGGCGGCCCACGATTTGGGAGAGAGTAGGAATGTCGTCTTGCTTGATGATGAGGTTGTTAAATATTCTTGACTCGAAAAATGAGTTCCAGAACTTATCAACGCAGGCGTACGGAGCTAGATTCGATTTTTCAGGGGTTGAGGCTGCTTGGGGTGTGGAGGAAGATGTCGAGGGTTCAGCTACGAAGTTCAGAATCATGTTCTGAATCTCGGGTGGTAAGGAGTAGAAGCGAGGCATTGTGTCTGATGCGGTGGGTAGCTGTGTGTAGGGGAGTGGGAATAGCGAGAGTAATGATACTCGTGTTGATATAATCCGATCTATGTCGAGGAATTCGGATAAGGATGTTGGTCAGGGGTAGAGTATGCTCTCGATGATAATATTCTTCTGAGGGAGCGCGATAAAGATGGGTTAAGGATGTCGAAAGAATTGTTTGGTAACGCTGCAGATAGATGCAGATATTAAGAGTGTAGATATTCTTGACGACGATACTTCTCTGGTAGAGTAATAAAGATATCTCGAAAAGATATGTAGAATAAATAGCTTTTGGAAAAGGATATCAGTGAGAAGTAGAATAGAATATCAGAAGAGTCTGCAGAAGTTCAAGCGGTACTTGAAGAAAGTAGTAATAGGCCAGCCTTGGTAGAAGATGCTTTTCCGGAAGGATATTGGGGAAAAGTAGAAGAAGATACCAAGAAGATCGAGTCTGTAGAAGGTCAAGGCAAGCTTGAGAAAGTAGTAACAGACAGGCCTTGAGTAAATGGGAACGTAGTTAGAATTCCAGTGGTTGAACAATAGCGTGGAACAATGTGAATTGCAAACGGGAATGTCTGAACAATGAAGAGTAGAGAATAAAGGCGAACAAGGGGACCATTATATAGCCTTACAAGAGCCTAAAAAGAGAGGATTTGTTTGTATGCATTTATTGTCAGAGAGTTCGAGTTAATCTTTTATTCTACAGTGATTTATGAAGTTAATATGGAAATATGTGCGCAGTTGTGTGAGGCAGCCAAAGTTTCTTTCACTTCACAGAGGCTATTCAAGAAGTGAATATAATAATTCGTCTTTTACAGTTTGCAGTTTTGAGTGACTTGTTAAACTCATCTTTTTTCTTGAAGGTTATTTGAGTGAAGTGCCTACTGCATTTCTGTGGCACTGGCAGTCGGTGTCAAAGGGATGTTTTCCAACTAAGAGATATCCCCAGTAGCCTCAGTCAATTAACAGAGAACTACTTCGTTTGCAGGTGGTCAAAGCGTTGAGTCAATGGAGCTCTTTAACCTGATATTTGACGTTTGAAGGGTAGTGTTTATGATGACTTCTAATGGTAGCAGTGTGTAAGTCCCTCAGGATATTAGAAAAATTGCTGGAAGCATAAGAGACAAAATTAGTAGATCACTTTATGCTCCTTAGACTATACTTCTTAGACTACTCATTTTTATATCCTAACTTAGAAGGCCGTTTTTTCTGCTACCCACTAGTAGTCTTCAGGCATTTGGCTACACAGGGAAGCTATTTATTGTCGCGATAAATCTAATGAATGAAGAGAGTCATTCAAGTGAATTAAATAAAAGTTATGGCTACTAAGTTTGTATATCAAGAACGTGCAGTCCGTCGTAAAGCTGTTCTCTAATCAACCAGTATTGACACCTGGCATCGATGAGCAGGTCTTGAATAGAAATATTGTCCAGAATCTCAAACCCCATAGAATGTTAGGTATCGCATAAATAGAAAACAACGCCCCGTCATACTCCATACTTTTTGCGTAGAAAGAATTTCGTTGTAAATAACATCATCACCCCACGACAACCATATCGTCCACCATCTTCATGAATCTCTCCCTATACTCTTCCGGGTCCGCAGTAATACTCATAGGCCCCTTGTGGGCAATCTTGTTGAAAATCTTGACAACCTTTGTCAATGCTCGTGCATGAAAAGCATGCTTTGTCCAGAAAAAATCCAGCAGAACGCATCTGTATGTCCACTTCCCTTCCACATCATCTACTCCTCGTCGCCAGTTTCCCGCGTCGGATTCCACGATAGGTACTTCGCTACCCCTAGGGTATCTAACAAGGAAAATGGAATAGTCGACTGCGTTGTGGGAGGCTAGGAGTGCTGAATCGGCGAAGAGGAGGGAGAGGAGCTCCTCTTTGGCCTGTCGTGTAACGCGAACTTTGTCGGGGAATTCATCGACAAGGCGCTCTATCACACTATCCGGCACAAGAGCACCGTCTGCGATATCTCGTTCAGGAAAGAAGTAGTCGTTTGGCTTGAGATCGTACGTCTCCCATGTTTTGCCTTGTTCACCATTTGGCTTCCCGTAGAGTAAATTCTCCATGACAATGTGATGTGTAGGCGCAGTACCGAGCATACCACCGATAGATTTATGCGGCGCATAAACAAGGTCCATGATACGGACAAGTAAACTGTGCGGTTGATTCTTCATATGTCCAACATACGGATCCAACAATTCCTTTGCGAAGAAATCATGCTCAAAGCGTCTGGGTAGTGATTTTATGAGATACTTCTCATTCGCCGTCGTGAAAAAGGTAGAACCGCTGTATCCTAGATCTCCGATAGGTACGAGCGAGTCCTTGGTGTCGATCTCGAAAGAAACGTGATACTCGTCTTCGTCAATCTGCCAGACTTCTTTTCGTAGAGCCAAAAAATCGACGGAACGATAGCGCGAGAGAAGGAGTTTGAAGAAGCGAAAGAAGGAAAGTATGGCTTTGATGAGGCCTTTTTTTGAGGAGCCGTGGCGTTGGCATATTGCCTTTGTTATTGAGACTGAGATGCGAGAAGAACGAATCTTCATGTTTGCGCGTGGGGTCGGAGTAGTGCCGAGTTCTTGTTTTAGTTCCGCTTCAATTAATAAATAAAAACTCAAAGTCCGGCGTATATTCTGTCACTAGCCGTGGTGTATTGGTAGAGTGTTTATGTTTGATGGATTGAGAAGAAGGTTGAAGCCTAGAGAGTCAGAGACAAAGAGTGTACATCTGACGTCACTGTGTCACAAAATCGAGCATCGAGATTCCCAACCCACGATTCCAAAACTTGTGCAACATCACATGTCAAGAAGGATATTTATAAATAGATAAATTCTTATATGGTATTATTCTGCTGTAGTGCTGTGTTTCTCATTTCATCCCGGTCATTACCGTTCCGTATCTCTATAATAGTATATGTCTAACCTGTATAAATAAAAAATGAAACCCCAGACATGCTCGCTTTGCGCCAATCGCTTCTAACCCGATCCTAGTATAAACCAAACAAAGAAAATCTAGTTGTTGCTTTTGTATAACCACTCTGAGCCCGTAAAGACATGGGAAATAAACAAAGAAAATACAAGCTCTTAGAAACTAAACAGTCCACTTCTTCTCTTACCCAATGGGTAAACAATCAGTGCACTCATAAACAGACCGACACTAATTCCAATGGCAACCTGAATGACTTTAAACAAAACATTAAAGGCAGTTCCTTCGAGATTGCCCATGGTGTTGATGTCGCTCGCAACCTTTGTTCCGTTCTTGGTAATCTCATCAGCCATGGCAACACCAGCCAGGAGAGAACCACCAGCTGCAAGACCAGAAGGAACTTGCACAAAGATAGCGGGAAGCATGGCCGCAGCCGCAAGACTGTATCCGACCTTGCGAGGTTTCTTTTCCGGGCCTTGGCCCTTTTCAGGTGTACCAGGTCTTGACTCTGGATCTGTGAGGGTAGGGAGGGACCACGACGAGTCGGATTCCCACTTCTTCTTGGTGTAGCGCGGTCGCATTCTGAGCTTCCACCAGTCGACCAAGTCCAGCCAACCATTCTCGACATGTCGTCCCATGCGCGAGTACAGGTTCGCAAGGATACCAACCGCCAATGCACCCAACATGTTGGAAATCTGCCCGTTTCCGCCAAAGTAGTCGGCGCTGTAACTGTTGACCGACCAGCCTGCAACAGCCATTCCGATCATGACGGGGGATTGCTTCCACTTGGCTTGGTTGATAAGACAGAGACACATGGTGAATCCTGGCACGAAAAGAAAGTACCAGCCTCGTTCCAATGGCCTGTCGCAGGTCGATCGACTAGAGGCATTGCTGTCAATCATTCCGTACAGGGAAGCGCCGATGGTGATGCCGTATCCGAGGAATAGCGTGTAGATGAGAGCGTGCACCATGCGAACACTACCAGCCACAATGTTGTGACTTTGAAGTTCGAGTGAACTGCAGAGAACCATGTAACCTGGAAGAATCAAGGCTATACTGCTCTGAGCCAGAGCACTGAAACAGAAGAGCTTGCCGTCTTGAATTGAACCGAATGCTCGCGCGAAAAAGGATGTAATAACAGCGGCGGAAACTTCAAACACGTGTGCGTAAAGCTCGTTACTAGGAGCCAAGACGAGTTGAAGAATGCCGACAATAGCACCAAGAAAGAATGCAATAGGAAGGTCAATGAGCCGTCCCTGGAAAGCAAAAGGTGCCACACAAGCTGATGCTACACCGTATAAAAATACTCGAAACCAGACGTTGAACTTTGGTTTTCGTTCGTTGACCTCGTCAAGTCGCTGTGTGGCCTCTTCAACACCAATCTTATCGTGGACAACCTCCTTGTAGATGTTGTGTACATCACGAAGACGTCCAAGATCAATACCCTGTGGAACACGAACGAGCTTGACCTCGGTCGTATGTGTAGTGCTATCATCGAAGCTGATAATCATGCACCCAGGAAGATACAAGAACTGAGCTTCGATCTCGAGAACGCGCGACGACATGGTCATGTACTCCTCCAGTCGATGTGTAGGAGCGCCGTACATCATGAGTGCCCGGCACAACTTGAGGAGATATCGGTGACGTTGAATGATAGCAGCGATGTGGATGGTGATGCGAGTCTTGTCCCGCTTCTTTGGTGGTGGGGGTTGTTGCTTGGCGTTCTCGGCCCATTTACCAGCCATGTTTGCCGATGCGGGTGCAGCAAACATGGACGATGACTTCATGAGCTCTGTGAGAGCAAGAGAGGAAGTAGAGTGACGCGACTTGTGGTAGTTGAACAAGCCGCTAGAAGGTCGGGAGCGAGGGGGTGTTCGGAGGGGTGTACCGTTGGATGAAGTCGGTCGCGATATAGGAGGCGAGTTGCGAGGCGAGATGAGAGGTGTTCCTGGATCTTTTGGTGTGTTAAGACCACTGCCTGGAGCGTTTCTATCATCATTGTATAGCTTCAAGAGTGAACCGAGGATTCCGCCACGGTACTGTTCCGGTCGGGGGACGTAGTCGTGGGCATAAGCTTGTTGAAGCACTGGCGTGGCAGTACCAGAAGCGTGACCCCCTCCGTTCGGGTGTTTTGTGTATAAATCCTTCTTTCCCTTGCGAGTGTGCGATCTGACAAGATTCTCTGCTGCGGCGTGGTGCAGGAAAAGATCCTCATCGACCCTCGGCACACGCTGTCGAAGGCCAAAGTAACCCGCATCCTCGACAGTTGTCGACTTGGGCGGTGGTGTGATTTTGGGGCTGTCGTAGTCCTCGATCAAAGGCTTGAAAGAGGGCACTTGGCCGTATTCGATTGAGCCCCTTCGAGATCCTGGGGCAGAGAAACTTCCTACAGAGACAGCAAGTTGGTCGGCTCTTTGTCGAGCATCCGCCATAGATCGGTACTGTCTCTCTGTCGTCCTGGATTCGGCTTGGTCCGCCTTTTCTCTCTCTCCAGGGTCGTCATAACTGGTGTTTCTGCGGAGTGCCGGCCTGGGTCGCTTGGGACCCATGATCTCCGGTGTATCAGGCGCCAGCATTTGAGGTTTCTCTTGGCGCTTCTTGTCCTGTTCTGCCGATAAGATCTTTGTCAGGGCAAGACTTAGTTCGTATGCATCTGGTGTATTGGGTGGTAGTTCTCCAGGGGCGAGCTTGGGTGATCCAGCGGGTGAGAAGATGACTTCGTCTGGTTGAACTGGGCCTGGATGTAGACGAGCAGATCCGCTGCTTTCACCAACAGCCTCTTGTTTACTTGCGTGCCAGCCAACTTTCTTCTTTTCCCTGCGAGCAGGAGTGTGGACCTGGCTGGTTTGACCACCACTCCCACTTGCACTCCCGCTTCCACTATCGTTCTGTTCGCCCGACATAATAATCGAAAGTGAGATGGGCGATAACAATAAAGGAGGATATGATGTAAAAAAGGAGCACGGTGAACACTGGGTCCAAGTACTATGTATGCGTGTTTAAACGAAAAGACGGACACCGTCTGTGTCTTAACAAATGGGCCCAGGAGGGCTTCTTGAGCTCAAGGATGAGTAGGAGGAAATGATATTCATGGTTGCAGATCAGAGAGAGAGGGGGGGATGATTTACGGTTTTTACATACTCTTCTGTGCTTTGGAATTCTTCTAAACTCGCTCCAGGGCGCAAAACAAGAAAAAAAGAGGACGAAAACTGGGTCTTTTTTCTTGTACTATGTATGTACAATTCGTAGTGTTGTGGCTAGGGGCGACAGACTTGGATGATAAGGGCCTGTGGGTCGCCGAGAGCAAGCCCGAGACGAGACAGCTAGGGACTGTCCATGCTATAATAATCTTGGTATCCCACGATTATTTGAAAGTGTATACGTATGTGATGATTGCATGATGATGGTGTGTTACTTTTTAGTCGCTGCCTTGTCTTTTGACTTTCGACGCCATTGAATTGTCAGTGGCATGTTTTGTTTTTGGCGATATCTTCTTTGGTGTTTTTACAAATCGAGTCGTACACCACTTCATATCTCACAACGGAAATGTACCAGAACCTTCCAATACTCGTCATAGGTCGAAAAGCAAAAAGGGGAACATGTCATCCGAGACCTACTCTTTCTTTTCTTTTAGCTTTTCTTTGTGCAGGCCAATCCTCGCTTCGACCGGTCTCAACGTTTCGTTCCGAGAGTACCAATTGGTTCGGATAAAAAGGGACAGGAACAAAAAAAGCAACTGAGACTGTTCGTTGTCAAAGACACCATGAAAAGCTCGGGTTACTCATTCGGGTAGGGTGTGGCAAATAAAAAGATAAAGCTAGGACAGGACCGGGCTGCCGGTAGCTCAGATTGGGTGATTTTTTTAGAGGCTCAAGTTATAGTGCTCTTCAGCGGCTTACGGGTACGTTCCCTTCCACCGTCTTGCCTCAACAGGCATAAACGAGTGCCCTGTGCTTCAGAACCTGAACGATGGGTTGCAGCTGCCAGCCCTGTAGCGATCGGTTGGTTCCATCATTTTCGGGTCCCGGGCGGGTAGCAATTTGTTTAGTTACCCTCTAGATGCCTGTTTAGTTTCCATAGATTAGACGCCATTTGAGTTTGATGAACTGGAATGTTGAGGCTCATCTGCTAAACTTTAGTTTAGTATCTACTAATTCCCGTAGCACACCATCTCAACACAGATCCACGTTGTCACTGTTGTGCATGCAGGGCTGGCAGTTGATCAACAGTCTTGGTTTCTATATTGGTACGAGAAGATATGCATGTTGACGTGCATCCGCAGATACCAAGCACGAACTGAACTGATTTCTTTTTAGTGCAATACCTGATACGATATGATGATATGCATGACAATTTGTATCGTGACGCGTAACTTGACGGTGAGTCAATTCAGTGGGTTACTTTGGTGACATTCATTCACAACACCAGATATTCTAATATTGCATCTACTGGGTAGCAGAAAAAATGGCCTCCTAAGTTTTAGGGTATAAAAATAAGTAGTCTAAGAACTATGTCTAAACGGGCATAAAGTGACCTACTAATTTTATCCCTTAGGCTTTCAACGGTTAATTTTTCTGATACCCTGGGGTGCATGTTATCTCTTTCCTCTGTGGATCCGTTTGCAATCACATGTTAGTGTAGCAACCCTTGGGCTCCAACTCATAAACAAGGACAAGGGATGGCGAAAAGATCCATTTATCTATCGCCATTTCAAAACAGACTCGAGATAGATCCACCCGGCATTACCGGGCTGTTCGGAGCGGAGCGGATCCAAGCGCCGATAAAGCTTGAGCTAGAACGATCTAGACAAGTACTATTATTGGTGATAGATATCTTCACATCACCAAAGACACACAAGTTGAGGTTATTATATATTTCGAACTACCTACTATCCAGACCCGGTAGATCCATTTCATATCCCATAGCTCCTTCACTTATCATCAAATCACTTCAATTAACGGACCCCTAGTTGACGCTAGCCTGGCCAAGGTTCTGGATGATGTTGGCACCGTCAAAGAGACCACCGTTACCGGCTCGGGCACGGCAAAGGGAGCTTCCACGCTCAATGACGTTGTTATCGCACTCAAGGTTGGATTGCTCAACACAGCTCAGAGAAGAACCGCCTGCAATAATTGTTAGCGATTGATATAATAGACAACACTGCTACCACTTACAGTTGTTTCCACCGGGCACGCAACGACCAGTCTGGCCATTGGCGGCGGTGCAAGTATCCTGCTTCAAGCTGGTGTTGGCAACACAGCATGCTCCGTTGGGAACAGGTCGGTTGTCGTTCTGGCGACGGACGTTGACAGCGCTGCGAGGAGCGTTGCGGACACCTTCAACGTCCATGGTACCAGCTGAGGCAATGGCAACGAGGCCGAAAATAAGGGTGGCGAGAGAGAACTGCATTTTGAATTGTTGAAGTTGAAAGAAGAGGTTTGTTTTGTTTAGTTGGTTGTAGTAAAGAAGATATGGGATGTGAAAGTAGACCAGCCGACCAGCGGAAGAGAAGAATTGAAGATAGTAGGTAGTTGAAATAGTGTTGAGTATCGAACTGAAGAAGCAAGAACGAAACTGGGCGTCCTATAAAGGCATCTTATACTTTTTAAAGAGTCCTCTTGTGATGCCCTCTCCAGCGCTTTCTCAAACATTTGGAAACTCTTGGTATATTCCCCCCTTACCGAGGCATCGTCTCGAAATTGGACCTGGTGTTTTTGGGAAAATTAGGCTATAGCCACCGCAACTGTATAGATGCTTACTTGGGGATGCTATAGTCCAAAACATCTTGGCTATGAGCGGCGGCAGGCATAAACCCAGGCTTCACATCAGGCAAATGGTGTACTGGGATTGGATGACACGAAGAATGCCTGGTGTTCAGGTTGTATTGAGATGAAACGGTTTCCAACTTGACATTATCTTTCGGAAAAGTCAACCGAGAATAGTATAGTTGGTAACTGTTCTGAAGGGAATAGCTACAGATTCTATAAACAAATGGAAACTCTGATGCGGTAAACGACTCCTTGAGGCATCGGATGCTGAGTTATCCGTTCTAGGGGTAGGAAGATTTGAGATGTATGGATGGGGTGTCAGATTTAGTGGAGCAGTATTTGGGTCTGTAGACACTAAACTTGACGATGCATTTCTGTCATGTTGGTCTTGGAGTTTCAGGTTTTCTTACATGTCGAGTGTTAAGATACAGGCTCAATAGGCCTGATAAAACAAACATTCCATTTTGGTATTCTATTGCCGTAAACGTGAAGGGAATCATCCGCATGTTACCCTATAACCCGACAGTCCGATACTATGAATCCTAATAGTCAATTATTCAAGGAAGCCAATGTCTATTCCTCACATCAATTGAGGGATGATAGCCTCGGGGCATTAAACAGAATCCTCAGTCAGTCAATACCGTATCAGAGAAGTCCTACAATTGATCATTTTTACAACTCAATGTTAGAGCGAGTTCCGTATCAATGGAAACAACATGGTGTTGACAACATTGGTTAGTCCAGGATCCTGAGTAATCGAGTCTCGACTCTTCGATTTTACTGGGTCTCGTTTTCCCTCCCTTGTTGAAGCTACCTACATCCACCCCAAAACACCAAAGGAACAAGGTGAATCAATGCATAAGAGATAAACGCCCAAGCGCGCCAGTCAAGCGAAATAGGTTAGGCCTGTTCAGTTACATTCTTCTATCTATACCCTTGAATATCTGGGCATCAATAATTTTATCCCCTTCCATCATCATCTCGCCAAAAGATGGCCTCTTCCACTCATGGGTCCGTGTCTACACACGCGAACCCCGATCGCATTGTACCTATGCGCGTCATCGTCTGTGGCGTTCATCGAACAGGCACGCTGAGTATGTTTCCATTCATCTGACTCATCTCGTATCTAAACGAATTTTGTTCACCCCTGCTACTGACAAGATGAAACACTTGTTGATACGTGTGCGCGCAGGTATTAGAAACGCCCTCTGGCAGCTTGGTTTCCATGACTGCTACCACATGCAAACACTCATCAAGGACCCATCTCGCGCCCCAGAATGGATCCGTGCTTTCGAAGCAAAGTACGCCGGACAAGGCTCCTTTACCCGTGCTGACTGGGACCGTCTTCTCGGCGACTGCCAAGCCGTGTGCGACGTTCCAGCTGCTTTCTTCGGCGCCGAATTAGCGGAGCTCTACCCCGAAGCCAAAGTCATTATCCTCAACCGTGATCCTGAGAAGTGGTATGAGAGTGTGCTTAACAGCATTTACCTGTTGACTTCCCCCAAAGACATCTGGACCAAGTTGAGCATGATTTATTGCTTTTTGCTGGATTCTAATATTCAGTACATGGCAAAGTATAGCAAATCTATGAAATCGCTAGTCCAAAAGTACGATCATGGGAATGAAAAGGAAAAGGCCATGGAGTGGTACAAGGCGCAGTACCAAGAGTTTCGCGACCATATCCCTGAAGAGCGTCGCTTCGAGTACACCATCACTGAGGGATGGGCGCCGTTGTGCGAGTACTTGGATGTTCCCATCCCCAAGGTTGAGGATCCAGAGACTGGTAAAAAGGTTGTTGCACCATTTCCCCACCTCAACGACGGCGAGACATTCCGTAAGAATAGTATAGTCATGAGGAAGAAGAGCAAGGAGAGAGCTAACCAGAACTTGCTTGCTGCTGTGGGAAGATTGGTTTTGACTGGTGTTGTGGGATATGCTGGATACCTTGCGTGGAAGACTCGGCTTGGAGGACGAGTTTAGCTGGTGTGATTGTGTTCAAGACTATATCTGTAATATGTACTACATAGTATGAAATCTATTCTTGTCTGTTCTCCAAGTTGACAAATATGGCAAGTTGTGACTGGATGAGGCAAGCTGTCGCATGTCTGACTCGGGAATAAACCACCATGTAAATAGATCCACAAGCATAAGTAGATGGGGTTTATTTATTGAGGCTACATAACTTTCATAGTTCCATTGTACAAGCTGTCATAAAATAGCACCCCCACGCTTTGAACACACGTGAGGAAAATGGTCTGCAGTGGCCCGTCTGTTCAAGGTCTTTGTATCAGATCACTGGAAGATCAACCTTAATTACGTCTATACTATTTCACAAGCCGTTAACTATACTTAGTAATTTCCCTTTTTTGACTTCGATAACTCTTTTCTGGATAAAAAGAGACAAAAAGACACAGAAACCAGCCAACAGTGTATGTCTCCTCACAACATTCCTCATTGTCCTCCCCCACGCTCTAGATGCACACATAAACTCCATACTCGGGGGACTGTCTCCCCCTCTGTTGTCCGTTCCATTCCCCTCTCACGTTACATCACAATTCAGAAGCATCATTGGTCGTACAGAGCGTGGGGGGTATTACGAGACTTTCCCCAATTAACCAAATTCAGAGGGACTAAACAGTAAGTTGTGAGGCTTGGACAACTTGTGGAGGGATCAGACGACTGTGATCACGGACCGGTACCTGCTTCTGCGGGGATAATGGTTGTGTGAATGTGATGGAGGGCAATCATTGAATATGCTCGACATTCTGTCTTGGTACGGTTTTTGGATCTTGGTGGCGTTAGGGGCTTGGCTTGTATTGTAAATTGTATACCTTTCACCGATCAAGTCTTTTTACTGTCACTAACGATATAAATCTTGTTGTTGTACGGAGTAATAAACCCCCACTGAGTATCCATAAACATCGTGTCTTTTCTCTTGACTCGCGTGTCTCCATCAGAATCAGGCGAGGTCACCGGTTCGGTCCGGAGTCTCTCGGCCGGGGTGTGAAAGTGCGAGTCTACGGACCCCCCGGAGACAATCACTTCCCCCGCCTTTTTGAACTCCGAGCTAGACTAACAAATCCTTGTTCTTAACCCTTGGCACTTTAGCTGACCTTTTGACCCCCACGCTTTTCATGTATTGAAGGACGCTTGAATCGGGAAATCTTCAAAGGGCTAAGGAAACAAGTGAATGTCCTCATGACAAGCGCGCCACTTCCTGTTTTCGGTTGGACATAAAAGACCTGCTGACGCCGGCCACTTTGACGATGGATCTAATACCCATCAGACTATTCCTTCTCGTCTTTTGCCTTTTGTCTGCTTTGCTTGTATAAAAGACAGCGTTCATCCTTCATACTGAATTTATACCCTCTATGCCTTCGACATTGCTTGAATCTCCTACAATGGGCTCTCCCAAAGCATCCCAACTACGCCTCGGCGATGGCGTCTACGTTCCTACCCTTGCCTTTTTCACTCCAGAGGACGAAGTCGATGTTCCAGCTCTTGAGAAACACATTGTCAAGTTGCTCGAGGCAGGAGTAGCTGGCATCGTTGTTCACGGTTCCAATGGCGAATGTGCCCATCTGTCTCCATCAGAACGCGCAACCATCATCCGTGTTGCTAGAGATACCATCATCCACGAAGCCAGCGGCACTCGCGTTCCACTCATCGCTGGTTGTGGCGCTCAGAGCACACGAGAAACGACTGAGCTGTGCGAAGACGCTGGCAAGGCCGGTGCCACTCATGCTCTTGTGCTACCTCCCAGTTACTACGGCGGTCTTCTCCCTGATGATCTCATCATTCAGCATTTCTACGCAGTTGCTGACAAGAGTCCCATCCCACTTCTTGTGTACAACTTCCCCGGTGCTGCCGCTGGGCGGGATCTTTCATCGGATACGATTCTCAGCATCGCTAAGCATCCTAACGTTGTGGGTGTCAAGTTGACATGTGGTAACACTGGCAAGCTTGCCCGTATCGTGGCTGACTGTCCCGAAGGCTTCTTCGTTGGTGGCGGCAGTGCAGACTTCATCCTGCAGGGTCACGCGGTAGGTGGTAATGGTACCATCTCTGGTCTGGCGAATCTCTGTCCACGAGCATGCGTCCGGATCACAGAGCTTGCCGATGAAGGCAATTGGAAGGAAGCCCGACAACTGCAGGCCAAGGTAGCCAAGGCAGACTGGATGGCGATCAAGACTGGGTTTGTAGGAGTGAAAGCAGCGCTAGGTCACTTTGGTGGTTACGGAGGCGAGCCTCGACGACCATGTGTTGCGCCGTCTCAGAAGGATTTGGATACCATTGCGCTTGGATTCCAAGAAGTGATGGATCTTGAGACAACGCTATGATTGGGGAAGCAAAAGCATGTTTTGACGGTGTAGAGACAAAACAAAAAGCAGGTTTGCATGGCGGCTGATGATGATGACGATATATGACTTTCAAGCACGAGATGGTGTTGTGGCGTTGGGGATACTGTACACAGCTGTACAGTTACAATTCTGACATGCTGCCGTAGTACATAATTACCTATTTTAGCATGTAATATATCATAATGAACAGTTACTGCAGACATATTTGTCATTAGTATTTCACTTCTCGGCGTATTTTTACCCCATAGAAACTACCATTCCCCGCAAAGTGGCCATATCCCACGTATGCCGTGTAACGAATTCGGATGCATTCATTAACGGTGGCATATTTCGGGAATCGGAGAAGAAGAGGATTGGACAGACCAAAAGAATAAGCATAGGGTGTCTCGTGGTCACTTGGAGTGGTATCCAGGCACGTCTGACATTTCCGCATTCGGAGGAGTACTTTTCGATGATATGCAGGTCTCACGAGGTGAGGACAGTCAGTCCGATCAGCATATATGAGTTGTATTCGTGACGTGGGAGCCGAAATTGTTCAATGGACAGTATTCAACTTCTATCGAGGTACACAATCATCATTGAGGTCATGTTAAACAGTCATGTTCAAGGTGTTGAGGTTTGAACAGATAACTCCACTGCTATAGGGCCCCAGTGCTGTCTCCAGGTGTAGAGGTGCAACGCTGCCCGAAACTAAACTAAACGCGCCCGGAATTATAGTTAGTCCGGTTTAATGCCCCTCCAAGAAAAAAGATGGTCACCGCCTAACATTTCTGCCCCACCCTACGATTTTCTGCGAAACCACCAAAAAAAAGTTGTCAAAATCGTCAGCCCAAATCGTCGATCAATATCGAATACCCCAACGCAAAAATGCCCAAAGCGACAAAAGGCAAGAGCTCTGGCCCCCGAAAGGGCCCTTACGAGAAGCCCGCCGCAAACAGGGTCTTCAAGTTCAACACCAACATCGGCCAGCATATCTTGAAGAACCCTGGTATCGCAGACACAATCGTCGCAAAGGCACACCTCAAGCCCACCGACACCGTCCTCGAAATCGGTCCCGGAACTGGTGTCCTCACCACGAGAATCTTGGAACAAGCCAAGGCTGTCAAGGCTGTCGAACTTGATACCAGAATGGCTGCTGAATTGACGAAACGAGTCCAGGGTGGACCTCTGCAGCAGAAACTCGAAATCATCATGGGCGATTTCGCCAAGCTTGACGTTGTGCAAGCTCTTCCCCCTATCGATGTCTGCATTAGCAACACTCCCTACCAAATCTCGTCTATTATCGTCTCTAAGCTTATTTCCATGCCCAAGCCACCTCGCGTTAGCATTCTTATGGTTCAGCGAGAATTCGGACTGCGATTGTGCGCTCGCGCTGGTGATTCGCTATACTCTCGTCTTTCAGTCAACACACAGTTCACCTCCAAGGTCTCCATGGTCGCCAAGGTCGGAAAGAACAACTTCTCACCTCCACCCGAGGTCGAGTCCGTTGTCGTGAGGATAGAGCCTCGAACAGATGTCCCCGCTGTTGGTCTAGACGAGCTGGACGGTGTGTTGCGCATCTGCTTCTCGCGAAAGAACAAGACGCTGCGAGCTAGTTTCCTCGACTCGCATGAGATTTGCGAGCGCAACTGGATCACATGGACGTCCATGCACCCAGACAAGGTCAGCGAGAAGGATCTCGACCTGCTCCGCGACAGCATGGATACCTCCGACAAGGCAGCCGACTCCAAGCAGACCGTTTGCGGTGTCCCCGTCAGCAAGGCATCTCTCAAGAACTTGATCCGAACCAAGATTGAGCATGTCCTCGAGTCCACCGATCTCGCCGAGGCCCGAGCCGTCAAGTGTGATGAGAATGACTTTTTGAAGCTCATCTTGGCTTTCCGTGAAAACAACGTTTACTTCACATAGAGCAAAAACGATACCCAAAAGTTATGGTTTTATTCTACATGTATTCAATCCTTTTGACCGGGTTGAACTACTATTTCTGCCGCACCAGACGGCCCAAACCCGATATGAGGTGCTCACTCTCTACGACTCGGAGTCGTAACACCACAAACAATCGGACTTTTGTTGATCAAGGATGGGCCATCGAATAAGAGATGGAAAGACAGTAAAAGCAAGCGATTTTGAGGCCGCCAGACCGCTCGGCAATGCATGCCTAGACCCCACGCCAGACACCCTCTGACCCTCATTTTGAGGAGACTGTGGGGATATTCACAAAGTGCCCGACATGCGGGGAAGCGTGGGGGTTGCTCGGACAAGACCCGGGGAGAGGTTAATGGCACATGCAAGCAGAGACGGTCAAGGAAAGGGCTGCTCCTCAATTGAGTTGATGCGGGCATGAGGAGTAACCGAGTCAGGTCATGTTTGGGCAAAATGCACAGATTATGCTTACACAAGAGGTCTGATGATCAAGTCTTGGGCTCGGATTCAGATGTAATAAGATACCCTAGAATTCTATGATATGCATGCCGCCCTCCTAAAACTCCGCCGTGTCAAAGTTGCGGATCAAGTCGTAGTAGAACTTGACAATGTCAATATGCGAGTCGATCCTGATCCTCTCATCGACTGTATGGATGTTTTCCGAACCCCGCTGTCGACTTGGTGTCCATCGATAAATGTTTGGTGAAAGGTCTAATTCGTTAGCATAACTGCTCGTATCTGTTAGGGTGATTTTACTTACTCAAGTAATGTCTGGTGTCGGTGTTGCCAGTCATGATTTCACCCACAGGCACAACCTTTCCACCATCAAAAGCAAAGCTATGCTGGATTGTTCCTGAGAAGATATCCCAGATAGGTCCGCTCGTTGGCGAAACAGGTGTGACGACAGAGTTTTTGAAGGCTGTGAGCTTAAGATGACCATCATAGTCATACCCCGTCTCACCATCAACGCCTGCAAACGCACTGTACTTCTTGTCATCCTCGTAAGCACTCACACTGAGATTGTACTTGTTCACGACAGAGTCAATGCTCTTAAGGAACTGCTTCTGAACTTTCTCATGGCTATCCTGAGGTGCAACGCGGTAGTTTACGCCCAAAGTGACAATTTCAGGCATGGCGTTGATCTTTTGACCTCCACTGATGATGTCGACGGCTTGCGTTGTCTGGACGGTGAACTTTGCGTTTGGGTCGAGACGGATGAGCTCAGAAGTCAGCTTTTCGAGGTCATCCTTCTTGAGGAGTTCGCTGAGCTTGGAGTGGGCATCTGGTGAGTGGCGTGCAAGACACACAAGGTGGTTGTATACGGGACTGTCCTTGACAATAGCAGGCGAGTAGGGGTTTGCTTCGAGGGCAGTGACAATCTCGGACATGATGCCGATGCCGGTGTGTGGGTGAGGAATAGAGCTGTGACCACCCTTGACACGGAGTTCAGCCCAGATATCAATCGCGCCTTTCTCCTGTACTGAAGGAAGGACGTAGAGTGTGTCGTCGATGAGGTGAACTCCGGAACCGCCCTCATCAAGAATGAAGGGAATTCCATTGTCGCCATATCGCTCCGTCAGAAACTCTCCAATCTTGGCGGCGCCACGAGGACCAGAGCACTCTTCATCAAAACCAAATGCGAGGATCAGAGTGCGCTTGGGCGACCATTCAGTCTTGGTGAGGAGAGTCTCAATGGCTGACATGAGAGCTGTAAGACTGTTCTTGTCGTCCGATGAACCACGACCCCATAGCCACTCGCCGTCAAAGTAGGCTTCGAAGGGAGGGTGAGTCCATGTTGATGGGTCCGGCACGGGAACGACATCTTGATGAGCTGCGAGGAGATAGGGCTTGAGAGAAGAGTCGCTTCCTGCTAATGTGTAGACAAGACCGAACTTGTTAATCTTTTCGAGCTTTGCATGCTTGTGTCTATCATATCCATGAGTATTTATATGTAGAAGAAGAGGGATGGAGTCAAAGACTTACATGGCAGGATACGTCTTGGCCAAAGCCTTATGTAAATCGTAAAACGGAGCCCACCGCTCATCTTTATCTACATCACCGAGATCATCATAACAGATGGATGGAACGCGAACAATCGCCTGATGCCTCTTAACTTGTGTATCAAAAGCCTCTTTTGAAGAAAAAAGACTATTGGCATCAGGAAGTCCATCATTCTTTGGTGTAACAACCGGTGGGAGGTTGCATGTAAAGTCGCTACTGATGGCGTCTTGGCCACCAATTGGCTTCTGTGTACCTCCAAAAGGACCCAGCACAAAACCTGATGCGCCAGCGATTGTGGCGAGCACAGCAATTGATGATGATTTAAGCACCATCTTTCAATTGATGAATTGTGATAAAAATTAGAGATTGTTGTTGGAGGTTGGATTTATAATGGAGCGGGGAATAAGGGAATTAGTACCATGAGAGACAGTAGCACGACATGCCGAAGCCGGAACCCAGGATGATGATAAGGCTCCCAATAAGGCAGTTGATTCACAGTAAATACACGAACTTTTGAAGCGTGTTTCTGATTAATTTAAATTGATGTACATTTATAGATTCCAAGATACGAATGCTTGTATTTATAATGCTACCTAAAAGCTGTCTGTATATGTGAGGTTGTATACAGTCCTTATGCCCACCGATATTCGATACAAACCCTTCTAATTATCTTCATGATTCTTTCATATCATCCAACCTCTTCCCTAGCCAAGCCTCAAAGCCCGCAAACTGAGAAACATGACTCCATCTCACACAAAACTCCTTCAAAGCAATAATCTGCTCTCTCACCCAAACCTCTTGCTTCTCAGCCCGACTTCCACTACCACTCAACAACGGCCCAAGTTCCCAGGCCAACTTTGCTGAACACACTGGACAAAGGTAAGGAGGTACTTGACCATCCTGTCGGACACTGTTCACACCTTGCATGACACATGCGTAATACGGACAGTGTGCAAAGCCGAAACAGTGACCTAGTTCGTGTGACACCGTGACGGCTAAACGGGCGAACCAGTAGCTCGCGAGTTCATCTCTTGTCGTGAGTTTGGGGACTCGTTTTGATGCTTGTACAGCGAGGCTGAGTGCAGAGTCGGATGGTGGTTTTCCATAGGCTGCGCTGCTCGATATCTTTGCTCGTTTCGCAACACGAGGTTCTTCTTCTGTAGCAGCTCTGCACTCGTTATCCACGAATGTTTTGCAGTGAGAGTTGGGCCACATGTGCGTTCGATCTATGCCAGCCGGATCATCCAAAGCAGGATTATACCGAAAAGAGGAAACGATACAGACTCTACTCGCGCCCCATGCTCTTCCAACTGTAAAATCATCGTCCTCGTCCTCGTATAGGTCGTAATCAGTGAGCATGATAACAGCGTAAGCATCATTCGGTATTCTTTGGAGAACAGCATTCGCAACGTCGTCCAAGTTGACCTGCATTCTAGCACGCCCGTCCAAAGATGGCCGACATCTAACATCCCATATTTCTGGTTCTTCAGGCGTTTCCAATCCGATTTTTGTTGTTTTTGAGCGTGCTTTTGCTTTTGGCTTCTCGTCCCAGGGTCGCCATGTAAAAGTCCCAGGATACTGCACAACATCCATGCCATGGTAGAAGGCGCGTAGATAGTTCATCAAATCGTTTACTTGAGGCGACGAAGACGTCCACTTATCCAAATCCCGAGCCGATGTTCCAGGTAGAACAGGTTTGTGCCAATCTTTCATTGTCTCTTTCAAGTCTTGAGGGATGGTAGGTGGTAAGATGACATAGATAGTCTTACTTTTCGTCGTAACTTGGTTTCGTTCGTCTTCTGATGGCATATCAAGCCATTCTTTGAAGGTCTGTCCATCATCATCAGGGTCCGCTGCTAGTTCGTCATCTGGAAGCACCAAAGGTCCAGGAAACGTCCACGGGCTCTTCATGGCGTCTTGTTGAAGGACGGGATCTCTAGGTCGTTTGCCATTGTGTGAAATTGCTGCCAGAAGCTTGTTCATCGGTGGTCTTGTGAAGCCTGCATCTTGAGCGGCAGGGCTGCAATCATGATACAGTGACGTGTGGTTGCATTTAACCATTTTGCTCAGTTGTGAAGGGAGGTTTGAATCGAGAAACCCTCTAGGGGAGTAAGAACATTTATATTGAAATTGTTTTATGTAAATACGAATGGCCAAATACCTTGCGTGAAAATAAAATTGCAGGTGTAAGCAAGGAGTGTTTAGTGCACGTAGTTACCTGTCATGGCGCGACTCATGTACTTGACACGGATAATTACCCTGGAGTTGTTCTTGTGTCGGCATTTTTATGTCGACCGCGGCTACACTAACACAGTCTATTCATGCACAACCAACTGCATCTTTGGTTAACGTCAAATAACTCAAACAACAGCCAAGAATCCGCCAGAATTCATGTATCTGGTCCCAGTTGAAGCCATCTCGGTCTTCCAGCATCATACCTACCCTGACAAGCAGCATCAACACACGCAGCCAAGCTCCCAAAATACATTCCCCTCCCTGTAAGTCCCGGCCCATAATGAGCATACTTGCCCGAATTTGTCATGATAGTCTTTGCTGCCCGCGGTATAACAGGCTCTGTAACCATGCACCAACATGTGTCCGTCAAAACCTGTACTCCAAACTCCTCCAATTGACTTATATAACCTGCTTGCTCTGCCAACTTGTATATAGATCGTCCACAGGTAACCACCACAGCGACACTCGCCGCTTTTCTCCGCCCTCGACATAACTCTGCGAGCTTTCGTATCTCGGAGAGCGAAAAGTGTGGATTGCCGAGGGATACTAGATCGATAGGTTGGTTCATTGGTGCACTATTGAGTTTATCCCAGCAATTGACTAGATCATTAGGTTTCACTTTGGAAGTGGTGACCTCAGAAGCGACGACGGTCTCGAGAGTGGTTGCTTCTGGTGTTACGCCAACAATGTGAAACATTGGAGCACTTGAGACAGTTGCGAAAGCAGCACCAAAGGCCTTCAAGTCATCCGTCGAGAGGCCGTATGTTTCAAGGCCTGTTACTACAGGAATGCGGCTTGTTGATAAAGTCCCAACGTAGTAGCCCAGAAGAGGAGGAAAAGAGTCGTCAAGGTGTGGTGTATTCTCCATCCCGATGACGTCGATGCGGACAGAAGCCAACCGATTGGCGTTGATATGAGGTCCTCCCTTCGGTGCTCTTCCCGTCAAAGCAATGGATATGTCGAGAAAATCAGGATATTTCATCGTCCTAGCTCCCAAAACACTATTCGCATAAACAACAGCATTGCTCTCCGCCCAAGCAACCTGCTCGCCTAACTTGGGCGCACTATCAAGCTGATATGGTGCACAAGTATAAGTTGGCTTGGCTCCCATGTCAACATACGCCTTTCCTAGCGCATCAGCTGCTTCTCCAAAGGCAGTGTCGATACCCAAAGCTCGCCATCGCTTTTGGTCGACTGAGATGGAGTTGAGTGTTGTTGGGACACGCACTTTGCCGCCCCAGTCGCGAAGTCTTTCTGCGAGTGCGAGTGTTGCAGGACCTGTGTAGACGCAGCCGTCGACGTGAACTTGTGTTATGTCCATGAGACGTGTTGCGCCGAGGAGATGGGCCATGCGGAGAACTATGCGGATTGCCACGCGGGATGCTTCGCCGTAGTCTCCTCTGAGAAGTTCTTGATCTAGGGTTGACAGTTTTATACCTTCTATGGCGGACGCAGTCTCGAGAATGAGACCGCTTTCTGCGTCTCTGACTGATCCTGGTTGTTGTTTTGATAGGATAGGGGCAGTGGAAACATGGCCATCGTCCACATAGATGATTTGTCCATCCAACTGAAGAAGTTGCCGGAAATCTTCCCTGTTCAGCACCAGTACTGGGATAGACTGCTGAAAAACTTCTTCGGCGATCATAACACCGAGAGTAAGAATGTCTTCTCGTCTTTCAAAGATGATTGCTTCAGGGGCTTTTCCATTGAGAAGGAGCTCAAGCATAACTCCACTTCCAGTGCATGATCCTCGACCTCCTGGTATAGCGAGAATAGTGTTTTGGAGGTGTTTTCCACTCAGTGGATGATGGCGATCTATAACTTCGCTTGTCTGAGGGTCGACACCTCCCCAGAAGCTCAGCTCAAGATTACTTGCGAGGAGTTTAGCTGAGGCTCTGCCTTGAACGTAGGCTGTGCCTGTCCATGCGGTTTCTTGCACTGAACCCATTGTTTTGAGTTGAAGATATACGGGCGGTACAGTGATCTTCAGTGTTGATCATGGCTCTGTGAATATTGACACTTATCAGAATTCAGCTTTCAAAGCAGGGATTCTCTTATCATCGTCAACTAGCTGATGTTAGTGACTATGTCAGAAGATGCTTCGAAATCGACAAGAACGGGTTTGCCGGTTGATCATGTTAACAAAACTCACATAGTTCAAAGACTATAGAGGGGCCCTAGCGCTGATCGCTTAGGACAATCCCGCTTCAACCCGTTTCTGGGGCTTTTGATGATCTCGATTCTTCCGGTAGTTTAGTACCTGTATCCTGATAAATTCATGACCATGATCTTCGATAAATTAGGTCTTTGGGAGAAAAAGACAGCATATCTTGCTTGTTCAACCCAAGATTGTCAGACAAACAACTTATCAACCCCGCATTTTGCTATCTTTCAGAACTCCATAGTGACTATCAGTCGGCTTGGGTCGGGATGTGAAGCCGGTCTTGACGGACCACGGGCCGGCGATGGATTTACAAGAAACATGGCTTTCTTAAACCCGTGGTATGGCAAAAGTCGAGTAATAGAAATCTCATGGAGCCATTGAAAAGAATTAGGTGGAGGAGTGACCCAACGTTCTGAGATGGTGTCTGTCGTATAAAAGTCAAGAATAAACAATCACCTTCCTGATACAAGTATTCCCTGTCAGACATGGATATAAGATATGCATCTTCAACCACCTGATTATTTGCACTCTTATCTATCAAGGTACAGTTCCGACTCCCCGACTTCGGCTCCAGCCCCTTGCGTCATCCCGCTCTACTCCACATAAACCCCAAAGCTCAATTCAATTCAATTGACCCGAGCTTCCTTCAAATTCCTGACCCAGCGCAACAGTCAGAACCCTTTAAGCTTCACCATAGCTTTATTTCTCCACAATGCGCGTCGCAACAGTCGCCAATCTCTTGGCCTCGGCCTCTTTGGCAATTGCCTTTGATTGGCAACATGTTCTTGGAACTACCGACGACCGCGCGCCTTCTGCTGTCTCCACCGACTCCGACGCTCCCTCGTACCGATCCGAGCTGTTGAGCTTGCACAAGTCCCTTATCGAGACCTCTTCGGTTTCTGGAACTGAACACGATGTTGGCGTGTGGCTTGAGTCTTATCTCGAGAAGAAAGGGTATACTACTGCGCGTCAAGAGCTTGAGCCGTTTGAAAACACACCCGACGGAAAGCCGCGGTTTAACGTCCTGGCATGGCGACAAGATGGAAAGAAGACTTTTGATCCCAAGATTGCCGTGAGCAGCCACATTGATGTTGTCCCACCGCATATTCCCTACGGAATTGACGATGGTGAGGTCACCAAGGAGACCATGATCACCGGTCGAGGAAGCGTGGACGCCAAGGGTAGTGTCGCTGCTCAGATCACCGCCGTTGAGCACCTTGTCGAGAACGACAAGATCGATCCCTTCAAGGTTCTTCTGCTATTCGTTGTCGGAGAGGAGGTCAAGGGTGATGGCATGCGCCGTTTCAGCACTGCTCTCGAAGAGAAGGAGCTCCCATACAACCTCGACGCTGTCATTTTTGGTGAACCCACCGAACTCAAGCTTGCCTGCGGACACAAGGGCATGCTGGGCTGCGATGTTACCACCAAGGGCTTCCCTGGCCACAGCGGTTACCCATGGCTAGGCAAGTCAGCTAACGAACTCATGATCCGAGCATTCGCCAAGATTTTCGAAACAGATCTCGGCAGCAGTGAGCTGTTTGGTAATACTACCGTCAACGTTGGTCGATTCAATGGTGGAGTGGCCGCGAATGTCATCCCTGAAGAGGCCAAGGTCGGTTTGGCTGTGCGTGTTGCCAGTGGAAAGCAGGCCGACGGACATATCGCTGTTCATGACAAGATCCAAGCCATCTTTGACGAGGTTGACAAGGATGCCTTCATTTTCGACTGCACCCACGGGTATGGTCCTGTGGAAGCCAACTGTGATGTCGATGGTATGTTGATCAAAATCTGCGGAGAAATCATCTGCTAACATATTTAGGCTTCGAGAAAATCACCGTCAACTATGGAACTGACATTCCCAACCTCAAGGGCGACCACACACGATACCTGTACGGTCCCGGAAACATTCTTGTAGCACACGGAGCGCGGGAGAACCTGACAGTGGCCGATCTTGAGACAGCTGTTGAGGGATACCAGAAACTGATTCTTCATGCGTTGAAGCAATAGCCTACTTGGCCTAATAGAAGCCCAAGCTTCTGTTCACTAGTCTATGTGGGATAATATAGTGCGACATAATATGGTATGATATAGCAGCTTTGCGCTGAAAGGAAACATGACATCGTAAATCGAGTGCTTGCTTAAGCACCAATAATTTTAACCCATCGCTCCGGTAGGATCTTGCTGAAATCAAAGTTTCCATCTGGCCCCTTTTCGATGGCTCCCTTCTCAGTGACAACAGCGTCGATGAGCTCTGCTGGGGTGACATCAAAGGCAGGGTTCCACACGTTGATGCGCTGGTCAGCGGTAGCAATTCGTACCTTGCTGCTCTCGTCAACAGAGCCGTCGGACTTGATCACAGCTCCAGTGACTTGTGTGAGTTCTTCCGCCTTGCGCTCCTCAATCTTGATACCATCACCAGTTTCAGTCTCCAGATCAATACTAGTGGTAGGAGCGGCGACGATGAACTTGACACCGTGATGCTTGGCCAAAACAGCGAGTTGGTATGTACCAATCTTGTTGGCGGTATCACCGTTGCGAACAACACGGTCGGCGCCTACAATGACAGCAGCAATGTTCTTCTCTTGCTTTCGAGTGCGGAAGAGTGATGCAGCCATTGAGTCGGTGATGAGCGTGCTGGGAATCTTCTCAAAGACCAGCTCGAAAGCGGTAAGTCGGCTTCCCTGGTTGTAAGGTCGAGTCTCTGTGCAGAATGCGTGCTGAAGGAGATCCTTGGATTGAAGGGTTCGAATGATACCCAGAGCGGTACCGTGGCCAGATGTCGCAAGGGATCCAGTGTTGCAGTGAGTGAGGACCGAGATCTTCTGGTCAGGAGAGGCACCAGCTTGTGATCGGAGCCATTCAGCACCATGGTCGCCAATGGAGAGGTTGGTTTGAAGGTCCTTCTCAAAGATCTTCTCGGCCTCCTCGATGAAAGCAGCGATGATTTGGTCCTTTGTGGCAGAGCTTCCGACTGCCCTTATCTTTGCCTTGAGTTGGTTGATGGCGTTTGTCAGATCGACAGCAGTAGGTCGACTCTCCTTGAGGTAGTCGAGGGCCTCATCGATCTGAGAGATTGTGCCTTCGGCGTCTGAAGCAGTGATACTTCCATTTTGAAGCTCTACAGCCAATCCAAGGGCTGCAACAATAGCGATTGCTGGGGCACCTCGAACTCGCATGGTTGCGATACTGTCGAAAGCCTCCTTTCGGTTAGAGACATCATCGTAGTGGAACTCGTGAGGGAGACGGAGCTGGTCGAGGACCTGAAGCTGACCGCGAGTATATTTGACAGCCTGAAGAGTTGACATGATTAATCTTTGATATGTGTATCAACAATATGGACAGAAAAAAGAAAAAAGAGACTCTTCTCATGCCCAACTCATCACCCAAAATGTTGCCCCTCCAAGATTCTGCCAGCACCCCACCATTAGAATATCAATAGCGTCATTCCAGTAAGCCAATCAAGTGTAACACGTGCATTCACCGCCTGGGACCGGACAAATGCCGCTTCCGGCGCAACAAGATGAGCTAAGGGGGGTTCCATACGTCAACAGGGGTTGTAGCCCACTGGAGCTCGTTCGGGACAGCTTTAACCTTTAGCGGATTCAACGCTCTCGACATATCGCCGGGGCTGCTCGTACTTGTACTTGAACAAACGGCAATGACAAGTGCGCATTCTAGCTGTTTGCCATGGAACAGCCATTCTCGACGTCAAAAGTGACCGGTAAGACTAAACCCACTGTCATGTTATACCTCATGGCCTCCCTTGAATGTCACCGCTAACACGCCCCCTCGTCGCAAGTCGAGTACTTCGATCCTCACGATGTTTACAAGCTCCTCGCCCCTGGTTTGATCCCCAGACTACCTCTACGAAACCTAAACTGGCAATCGCATGCTGGACCCCTGCGGTCGATCGATAAACTCCATGTCGAGCTCCTCAAGGGGGATGACGCTGAGGCGGATCCATCTCCTTATAAACTTCGACGTTCAGGGAGCACAGTAGATGATGGTTTTCAACAACAAAACTTTGGAAGCGGTGCCCAAGCGCCATCGGCCGATCAGATAGACACCCAATCTTTACCGTCGAGGGCAATTGGAAGTCAGCGACGACATCAGATTCCTGGTCTGCGAAGAACACCTTATCTCAAGGTACTACTAGTAAGATGCGACGACAATGAAACATACAAAACCTCCGTCCGGGCCGAGATTCGAGATTGGATCAAAGAACAGATACCTTCATCGACCAACCCGAAGCGAAACAGCCAACAAGAGAAGCACGATGCCTTTGAATACTTGATCTTGCACGTTGTTCTTCCCAACACAGTGGCCTCAACGCAGCCAAGAACAAGCGGGCGCTCCGAGAGCACTTCAGAGAAGAGTGGTCCACGATGGCGCACTGGATCAACGCCCCTTTTTGAGAAGCTTCGCACAGATTTCTCTGGTGTTGGAAAGACAGCGCCGGACCGAGTTGCTCAGATCCGGATCGGAATCAACGACCTCCCGTATGATCAACTCCCCAGAGTAGTCCCCGCAGTACCAACAGGATACCTGGAAGACGAGCACGATGCCGAGAACGCCTGGGGAGAGCTTATTGCAAAGTTAAAGAGCCTTATTCTTACCTCATTCGACTTGCGCGTGACTCAGTACGAAGAAGACATCAAAGAAAAAGACGGCCAACGAAGCCTACCCGGATGGAACTTTTGTACCTTTTTCATTCTTAAAGAGGGTTTGGCAAGAGGCTTTGAGAGTGTTGGTCTTGTAGAAGATGCATTGGTCGGATACGACGAGCTCAGCGTTGGGCTTGACTCCGTTGTCAACGAACAGGCCGATGAAGGGTCGCCTACAAGGCACGGGGGCACATTGCTCAGTTACACTGAAGAACTGAAGACTATTGTCAATGCTGCTCTTGCCAAGTCACCTGGCGGAGAAACAGCTGATGAAGAAGCTGTGGATCTTCAGTCAAACGAGACGATCAAGGAACAGTTTGATGAAATACCCATCAATGCGACCAAGAAGGCTTACAGAGACAAGATTCTTGCCAACGACGTTTCGGTGTTTGATTTTAGGTGCTACATCTTTGCGCGACAAGTAGCACTGCTGTTGCGACTTGGAAATGCTTGGTCGTCGCGGGACGATCTGTTGGCCAAGCTCAAAGAACAACAAGAATCTGTCTTGCATGGAGTTGCCCCTCTAGCGCCCCCTCCAAAGCATACTGAAGAGGTGGAAAACTTGTCCAGTCTGGGTGAGATATGTCGAAGGACTTTGGCGTTCATCCCAATTGTGTCCCAGATTTTACGCCGAGATATCCTTGCTGCTGTAGCAGAGAACAAGTCTGATGAGGACGATTCACCTATTGACCCTAATTTGTCTGAGGTTATGGACAATGTGGTTGCCTCTTTCGCCTTTTCTGTTGCTCAGCAGATTTTGGCTCAGACAGCATCAAAGTCTTTGCCCATCCCTCCATCAACCCTCGCCCCCACCCAGAGCGAGGAGCAAAAGACATCTATCCCTGAGCCAAAGACCATGATGCACCCTGCGCGAACCACGTCACTTCACGTTCAAACAGGACTAGCACCTGGAACTCGTCCTCCACTAAGCCCTGGTGTTTTCCCAGGTCCTGGTATGCCGCAGGTCAGCAACGATCAGGAGGCCCTTTACCTCAAAGCAGGCCTCGAAGACTTGGCCGCTAGACGCGCCGAGCTTTACATGCTTTCTCGAAGTATTCTCGGTGGCCTGGGTAAGAAACGTGGATGGAGCGACGGCTGGAAGGAAGCGCCCATCATTGCAGAAGCTGAGGCAGACTTTGAAGAGATAAGTTTGGATGCACCACCGTCAACAGATGCTACTACTTCGGAGGATATCCCGCCCTTGGATATGGGTGTTAACAATAGTCTCCTTCAGACTGCCATCGACAGCGCAGAGAACTTTTATCGTCTGTATGAGATTCTTACAGACAAGGCACTTCGACACTACACTGTCGCGAACCACGACCATGCTGTGCAAGCCAGTATGGCAGATCTGGCTGTGCTCAAGTTCTCTCTAGGGGACTTTGGCTCTGCCGCTTCTTATTTCTATCGGGCAACGCCTTTCTTTGGCGAAAGCGGATGGACCTCGCTCGAACTATCCATGCTTGTAATGTATCTTCATTGTCTCCGTGAGATGAAGTCAAAGGACGACTACGTCAGAGTTGCTCTCAAATTGTTGACCAAGTCATGCGCTGCTGAAAGTGAGAGACTAGAGCAGCGTTCAAAGAGAGTATCAACTATCGGAAAACCTGAGCCTGCAGACGCCATGTCGATGAAGGGTGTGGTTGGTAATTTGTTCGACTTGGCTTCTTCTTTATCCTCGCAAGTCAAAGTCCATCTCTCAAAGTTTTTCACAAATGTCGAACTTGCTGGTGCTCCTAAATATTTCGAGGAAGAGGACAAATGCTCTCTAACTATCAACCTCTGGAGTCTTTTGCCAGATGATATCAAGCTTGATGGGATCGACGCACGAATAACCATGATCGAGGCAGGGCCTACTAGAGAATTGTCCTTTTCAAGAACAGAAGAGGTTGTGTTACATCCTGGTCAAAACACCATCCAAGTTGACTGCACCGTAAGTTTTCTTATTGTATTCTTCAAGATTGTGCTAACCAGTTCAGTCTGTTGTTCCTGGAAAATACAAGATTGATCATCTTGGGTTATCTTCGAGCAACCTCCTCCTTCACTTCGACAGGGATTTCAACACAACACCGTCGCCAACAACTGACATATTTAGACATCCCGAGGTTGTCATCTTTCAGCGCGAGGGTGCTTTGGATGTTGAGCTCACAGCTACAAAACATACTGCCCTAGACAAGAATAACACTCTCGATCTAGTGCTACACCCAGGTTGGAATTTCATAAAGAATTGCGAGATCCGAATCAAGCCAACCACAGGCGGCCTCAGACTATTGACTATTGAAGCCAAAGTTGTCGACTCGTCTGTTGAGTTTGCAAAGAAGCCCGAGTCTGGTGGTGTTATCCATTTTAACGAGATTGAGGCCGAAACAACCGTTACCTTGCGATTCCCCTATTCGGTTGAGCAAGACATGGCCGATGTTTCTGCCAGGGTCGACGTTTCTTATACAGTTGAATCGGGCGAGAACTACACTTTTGCCAAGTCAATCGTGATTCCTATTTCTCTGGCTTTGGGTGTCAATGTTCAAGACGTCTTCAAACATCAAGCTCTGTACTCACGATTCAATGTTTCTACAGCGACTCATAGCCCTCTACGACTTTACAAAAGTGAGCTCATAGAGGCAGATTTGTTCGAATCTGATTTTGGCGTCCCACCTACCGACTCAACGATCGTGTTCTCAAAACAACCAGCCACACTCCTATATCGTATCAAGAGAAAGACAAGTGTCAGATCGAGCAAGCGAGCTGCAAGGACCATGTACCTGAAGCTTTATTACAATGTCCTTCAAACAGAGATTGAGGAGGCCCTTGTGAGTTCGATATTCGGTGCTCTCGATGACCCTAGTCTAGCTTCGTTCTCAAAGCTTGTTCGGGCGGTTGTTGTTAGGGAGGCGAAGACATTGCAGCCTATTGATCTCGAACGAACTGCGCTATTGGGAGCCGTATCTACCGGTTTCCTAGATGAAGTTAAATGGGAAAAGCACTTTGCCGGCATTGGAAAAGTTCCTGGCACTCAGGAGGACGCAACGGACAAAATCTCTTCTGCCATTAAGACCTGGCAAGCCTCGAACGCTCAAGTCCCACTCTCAACGACACAGCCTGATGAACCATGCACTCTTCTCATCCCAGTCGAGATTCCCTCGCTGCCTATTCTTCACACAGCCGATATACAACTTCAAACTCCTGTGGCAGAATTGATGGACAAGAACCCCGGTGTGGTTCCTACTGTGGCTATCAACCAGATGCTCACGGCTACACTTCACCTGAAATGGACACAGATCTGGGATACTGAGATGCAGCATAAGAAGGATGTCGAATACAGTTACGAAGTTTCCGCTCCAGCCGATACATGGCTTCTCGGTGGTCGTCGCAAAGGCCACTTTGTCATCCCTGGTTCAAAACGCGATCCTCTCTCCTCTTCATCCGACACGGAGGCTCAAGTCCCTCTCATATTGATTCCTCTACGAGAAGGCTGGCTGCCTTATCCTATCGTTGAGATTCGGGAGGTCAAGGATGGGGTTGAGAATCAGGCACAGACGTGCGAGTTGGACTTTAGAAACCTGGGCGAGTCTATACGGGCTGTGTGTGAGAGGAAGGGCGTGACTATTAGCTTGGACGCAAGCGGGCCAGGAGGAGGGCCTTTGGTGTTGGAGAGCGAGGAACCTAATCGTGATAGGGGAAGAATAGTTGCTTAGATTTAAGGCGTTTAGATGGGTTTGTGGTACTGTATCTGAATGACAATAGTTCTCTTGTGCCTGAACGGATCTTCCATAAACCATCCCCAACTATCAGTCAATGAGTAAACTAACAAGAACTCGTTATCATCTCGACGCTTTCAATCTTATCCCTCGTAAGCAACTCGACCAATCAATACTACCTACCATCCTCATTCAACTACAACACATCCCAAAACCCCATCAACAAAATGCACCCACCCTACACCTTCTCTCCAACTTCCTTCTCCCCCTGCTTATCCACAGGGATACACGTAATAAACATCAAACACCCACCCTCGCTTCTAAACGGACCATGCCGCATCCCGGGTTTCCGGTACGCATAGGCGCCCTTTGACCAGCCCTGCTGCAGCTTCTCGTCGTACAAATCGCCCTCCGTGATATAAATCTCTTCAACATAATCATGGATAAAGACGTCCTGCTGGTTGCGCGCGCCAGGCTGCCATCTTTGTAGCGTGGTGCGTCGGCCTGTCTGCTTATCTTGGTTGAGGACGAGTTCGTCTACGCCTGGTTCGATGGGGGACCAGGTACGGTTGTGGGATGTGGTTGCGGGATGGAATTCGAATTGCTCCATTGTGAAAATTGATGGTTTTACTGTTGTACAAAGGCTGTAAAATCTTACTGATATTACACTCAGCCTTAAATCCTTCTATGTTCAAGTCATTTCCTTGAATAACGCCATCGCCATGATATCATTTGTAAGCTGACAATGACAAATGAAGCAAGTCCCGAGTTCTCCTGCCAAAAGCAGAGCAAGTCTACGTCGATTACTTTGAGAGGCAAGAGGCAAATGGGAGCCTCTCGTAATAGCTTGGCTTCTTAGAAGAGGATGCTTTGGCAGATAGCAAAGTGAGCAAAGTTCACACAATGCTGACTTGAATGTGATAATGCAGTTCAGACGATTGCCCCATACACCGAAATGCAACGTCAAGAGCTAGAAGAACAAAGAATGTTCTACAACATTAATTACGTGCTATAATTAATTACCTTGTCATGATTCATAAGATGGGGAGGCATTTACAGCAACCCAGAGTTGCATTCATCCTGGTTCATATTTCATATGCTAGTGACCAAGCCAGGGGTGCAGAAATGCCATGCGAAAACACGCGTCTATTTTAGGTTTTCTCTAGGTATGTATCGGCAAGACAACCTTAGTAGTCCTTTGAGTCAACCAAATCAGACTGCCACCATTTGGCATTGCAACAATTAATAAGAAACCACGGTGAGATATGCAGGATTGAGATCTGCGCTCACGAGGTCTCTGTGACTCCATCTTGAACGCCCACTCGGAGAGACCAAGACGCTCAAAGGGTCATGGGGAAACTAAAGTTCGATGTCGAGTTGCATCAACGGGTAATGCATGTCAAAGTATCCAATGGATTGATTTGGACCCTACCATAAACCCCATGTTTGACTGAGTTGTTTCATGCCGTGGCAGCGACATAAACTAAACTAGTGAGTTTTTCCAGGGATATAAAACGGGCGAATAAGACATGGTGACATGAAGGTTGACGACCAAGGCATTTCTCTCAGTTTCATACAATTCCCCATAACACCCGTCGATCTCACGGCTAGTCACTGGGTAAACCGAAGCAGGGCGTATGGTTTTGTAATAGATAGTCACTGAGATGCCGAAGAGGCGGGGATGTGTTGCACAGCAGCTACACCGTCGAAAACGAATTATCAAGTCGGACAACCGCCGTCACGAGCATCTAAGACACTGCATTTGGATTCATACAGTAGACTAGAGGCTGAAACATGAACCAAAGTCTTGGATGCCGATAATGCCGTTTGCATTTCACTAGTGCCCGGTGGTACTTCTGATCAGCCATGCAGGTAGACTACTCTGTAGAGTGATGGGTAGATGGGGCAGCGGGGTATCTGTCAAATGAAGAGGCGTTATGCTCTGTGTTAAGATCTTCATCCTGAGTTGCACCACTGATAAACGTTGCATCATCAAAAGGGTGATTGAAAGCACACACACTTCTACCACACTGACAGTAATTGGAACTGTGAGTGATTGGTGAAACGCATCAACGGGAACCAAGATAACCGGCGTCAGCCACCCGATGAGACAGACAAATTCAGCTTTGGGGCTGAGACAAGGTCACTGTTTTGCCTGTGGATAGTGACATGTCCACCGCTACATTGACGTTCCCTTCTCACGAGGTCCAAGCCAGGAAGTGTGAGAGGGGTGGAATTGCCAAGAGCCGAAGGAGTGGACCTCAAGACTGAAAAGGATAAAGATCTCCGCAAGAAACTCCAAGTCGTGGGATGAACAACAACCGGGAACAAGAAGCAGAGGATCAGCAACGGCGGACGATAGGAATTGGAGGTGCGCATGAGGCCGATCAAAGGACTTTCGCCCACTAGAAGGGGGTTGCAATCTACACGAACAACTCTTTGTCGGGGGGACCACAAGTCCTTGAGTTTTCGGTGTTTCTACCTTCTCTCTGAATCATCGTGAAAATCCTCATACAACAGCAGACAGCTCACTCGACGAGAAGAGGGCAACAGTCATAGCGATACCACCTGTCACTTGTAATCGCTGCCCAACGCGTCCAAAACGAGTCTGACAGGTTGGGTTTCGACCCATAACACCCAGTTTTTGTTCGTAGCGATATAAAAGGACCCCTATTAAGCAACCGCTCGGCCGAATGAGTGTCTCCGAATACTCGGCCACGACGCGTACTGCGATTCTAAGCGAAAGCATTCATGGCAACGTGATGTTAAAAAATCAGGTTCGGCTCACGACATGATGAGACCACAGCCATGACCAACTTTTGCTGTAACATTGAGCGTATCGCCGCTGCTTCGTGGCCCTCTCTTCTGATGGAGACCTCTCACGATGACTTCACTTCTGACAGGTTCGGCAGTTCTCGTTACAGGGGAAAATAGGCGAGGAAACGACAACAATGGGCTTGGTTACAGTTGTCTTAAGTCGACAGGCTCCAGGATGAAAAGAACCTTTCAGTCGGTTACAACCGTGAACCACTTTTCTTCCACGTTTCTTCCACAATGATAGCGATACCCTTGTAGAGAGAACACTGGACGGTGCGAGGAATGACGAAAAGATAGTGATCATCATATCAATAACTAGGCCCGCATATCACAATCTGAGGGGCTGCGGAAGTAACGGTACGAGCGACCGTCTTGGACTGTGCGGTCCCGGTAAGCGTAAGAGTGACGAGTGATAGGCATTCATTGAGGTTTCGAAAGACGGTCACCGTTTCGCTGACTCTGATCTTCAATGCTCATGTTTCGCACTCGTGTGCAGGACCTGAGGCGTCGGGACTTTGTAATGAAGTAGACGCGGAGGTCCGTAGATCCATGACATCAGCCTAGTTGAAGGGGTAGGTTGAATTGCATGCACTTGAACCCTAGCCGCTGGGCGTGCTTTGTGTTTCCGACAGCGGCGGAAGATGCAACCCCAGAACCAGTAAGTTGAGGGATGAAGCAGATTGATGACAGGACAGTGAGGGATGAGCCTTGTCGATAGACGAAGCACAACATAAAGCTTTTACCCCGGAAATTGGTATTTAAAAACTAATAAACGCATAGCCAATAGCTATAGAGCCGCATAAACGGTGTAAGTGAACCACAGCATCATAGACAGAAATAGCGCTTCTCAAGTCAGTGCACTAAATATAAGGCGATCAGCTCAGTTGTTGACCGGTAGTGATCTTTCGGTTCAAGTTCCCAAAAAGGTCAGTTGAGTGACGCTTCAGTAAAAGATTTGCAGATCGAGTCACAAGAGTTGGAAAATCAGTACCGAACTTGGTTTCTTGACCGACACCGCCGCTCAAGGGTCAGTGAAAGCAACCGAGCAGACAGTAGTAAGCACTGTATCATGATGGTTGAAGGGTATTGAGGATTTTGTCGCAGTTGCGTTCATCAACTTGCGACGTATTCGGTGGGTGATGGAGGGTCCAGAAATAACGGGAAACGGGCGACTAGCGCCCAATGATAGTAGCGTATTAGAGACGGGTTGTTAACGCCGGAGTGAGTAACCGACGATCTCTGGCAAATAAAGAGGACGAAGCCGGAGGTGAAAAAACGACTGAAAGACGAACAGTGCTGTGAGCACAGCAACGACCCGCGGGTAGTGG
The DNA here is from genome assembly GCF_050947815.1 of Fusarium sambucinum. Taxonomy (NCBI): domain Eukaryota; kingdom Fungi; phylum Ascomycota; class Sordariomycetes; order Hypocreales; family Nectriaceae; genus Fusarium; species Fusarium sambucinum. Next base: position 1,320,669 of record NC_139292.1, read on the forward strand.
ACAAGTCCCTGAATTTTAGAGGGTTGCGCCTCCGCTGAAAGAGCTCCGAGCCTCCAAAGTCCACTCAAGGCTAGTTAGTTGATAGGCTTCCGAGAGTGGTTCACTGTATCGGACAGGGATGCTGACCAAGGAGCGGGCCTCGACCGTGGTCTGCAAGGGCCAGCAATTGCGTCACGACTGAGAGTTGATCGACCAGAGGAGGCTTGGTCTTGGGGGCTTCTGAGGCTCGGATGGTTTCCCTATTGTCGTCTAAAGTCTTGGCCGACCTAGCGGCGGGGGCGTTGTTTGTTTTTCTAATTAGGTAGGGTGAATGTGATTTGATTGTCATTATGATGGTGATTTAAGGAGGAAGAGTTTTTCTTGGTGAGTGGTTTTTGTTTTTGCACGTCCCATTTATCGTGAGTTCCTTCCGTTGTTGACAATTCCGATAACAATGACATCAATGCATACAGTCACGATGGGTAAAGCGCCTGAACTTTTTGGGCGGTGCTCCTTCCACAAGTTTCCTTTTGGGGGCTACCGAGTTGCGTGGAAGCAGTAGAAGCAAGTTAGTGTCAGAATTAGTGGCCCTTCACTGGGTTGTTGTCATCCAATCCAATCCAGTCGGTGGACGAAAGCTGTTTTCCCCCTGGAGCGGGACATAAGTGGCCTGGGTCAGAGTACACTATGACAGCTGCTTTTGAGGTAGACCTATGGGCTTTTAAATACAAAAGATACTTGTGCATAGATGGTTCATGTAGTACCAAGCATGTCGATCGCAAGTCTCATAACTCCCTGTTCTGTCGCCACTTTCCTCTCTAGGATTGTCCAAGTCCATTGTATCTTTTCAAGGGTCTCCCATACCTCATCCTTGGGACGCGATGACACTGTAGTTTTTTCCCCTTCCTTTTCCAAAAGCTTTCTCTTGTCGACTGCCGGTTTACCTTGTCTGGTCTGACCTGGCCTTACAAGTACGGAGCATTAAGTGGTACCTGCTGGGAGTTGGCATGGAGCACTGTACTATACGGTCAGCTCCAGCTCCAGCCCATCTCCAACGAAATTATCAAATTGACTTGAAATCCACTTTAACATTCCCATCCCCATTTCGTCCATACCCCTTCCCCTCTTTTGTCTCTTGCTTTTTCTGTTCTGGGTTCGCTCCTTCTTTTGCTGGCCGGGTTCTTCCTTCCTGCCACCTGCCACCTGCCATTCCCACTCCGAACCCGACCCAACATCCTGCCCTGGGCCTGCCCTGTCTCGCCATTTCAAAAGAAGGGTCCTCCTGCCTGCAACCGTTTGCCGTCTATTGCCTCTTTATTAAACTTTCATGATTCTATCCCATCGTTTGCGCCTTGGAACTTGTTGCCACTGCCGGGATTGGTCACTATTGACATAATCGTCATATCCTTTTTGAGAGATTCGTTCAATTAACTTTTTGGTTTGTTCTTTCTTCTTTTTTATTCAATTTTTTCGTATCTTTATTACTATTCGTTCAACGTATCTTTCTTTCGGTTATTATTTACAAGTCGTATTATCAACCTGTTAGTTGTCCCCCCTCTTGTCGAATCCCTGAGTGTGACGTTGCCAGTGCTACCTTTTGCTTTTTATTATTACTGCGTGCTACTCTGCTCTTGCCATTCAAAATCCATTTTTGCCTATTCTCCTTTTAAACTCATTTGCTGACATGCGCATTTGGCTTTATTTGTAGGGCCATTTTATCTCAACCCAACAAACCTTCAACTCGTGCCTCGATCCATTAGCAAACCAGGCTAGTTGTTTCTCTGACCGCCACCTGCGACCAGCGACTTGAACTTCGACACGAACACTTTTCCAACTCAACTACACCCACTTCTCGCTTCGTTGTAAATCACGACGTCAGCCGCCGACTTCACCACTCCCGAAAAAGGACGTCTACGAGTTTGATCCAAGCTACGACTCAATCACGATCCGTTTCACAGTCATTTGTGGCTAGTCTAATCGGTCTCTCCGCGTGTCGACTCCGCCTTCTGGACGCCATCTAGAACAAGTCGCCAGCCTCATCACACCCCTAGTGGATCTCCGTCGCTGCTCTTGCAAACTTGCATAATCCAGCATCAAGACCTTGCAACCACGTGGAACTATTTGGTCTCGACTCTCCCCTTGTCATTATTCCAAGACAAGTTTTCGCGACTATTTGCGACACATTGACCGACAAGTTTATCTACCAAGTCAACGGCCATCTCGATAGTCGACGCCCCTTAATCACTGTCGCTCTACACATTCCTGTGTACAAGTAATCTTTTACGCGACAGTGACAACCCTGCAATATCTGAGCAACGATCAAACTAGTCACACATTACTATCATGGCAGTCAACGAACTCCCCAATGCCCCTTCGGAGCACCACCCTCACCATATCGCCCGATCAGACTCTTCTACATCATCAAGCCCTTCCGATCACCATGACCACGATCACGAGGAGCCCACCATTCACCAGCCCGTTCCTATTCGACCTGGACTTCCCCAGAGAAAGAGCAGTGGCCCATTAGTTGTTCCTCGCGATAGCTCAGCAGTCGGCCCTCACGAGCCCGACTTTGGCCCAGATGACGTCAGGGCAATGAGCCCCAGGAGAACAAGCGAGGATCTTGACAGAATTGGAAAGGCTGCTCGGGAAGAGATGAGAAGGTAAATACTCTACCCGTTGAATATGGACCCGACGCTAACTTTTACAGACACGCCAAAGCGTTACAGGATTCTCTCCTTACCATCTTCAACCGCATTGAAGCCGTTCGCGAAGAGCACGATAAGCTTGACAACAACAACAAGTTCTTGCAAAAGTATATCGGCGACTTGATGAGCACTAGCAAAATTACAGCCACAAGTAGTCAACGCAAGAAATAAGTTTTTCGGAACTTGACGGGTATGAACCCGGACAGATTCGACAACAATCGTTCACCATTTCGAACGTCTAGACTCGTCTAGACATACCCTTTAGAAGCATTCGATATTATATTTGGGATCCGCGACTTTTTGGGGCCCTTGTGTGGGCATGATACCCGCGCTTTGACAGCGCAGTTACTTCGACTCGCCTTTTAGGGCAGAGTATAAAACATTTGCATTTCACAACACTGTACAATAACGCATTATGAAACCGGGAGCAGATCCCTCACGATGGATCATCGCATGGTGGGAGCACACTGGAGCTTTGGTTTTGAGGTTTTGCATGGATGCTGTATCGCCTGCATTGCGCTATGTCCAGTTTAGGGTCGTTGAGCCCAGTACGCACAGTTTTGGCGTTTTTGAGATGAGATTCCAGCATACTAGGTTCAATGTCTGGTGTTTTCTTTTTGTATTCTACCCCGGTATTACTACACGGATTACTGTAGCTTCTAAGTTTAGAGGCTAGAGACTAGGGACGGGAAAGGGCTTGAGGAAGTGATGGATATGGTACGGAACGGAGTGAGGTTCGCCAAAAGAGTATAATTGTGTTGAGTGAAGTGTTTTTCTCTGGTTTTGCAAAAATGATGATACCATAATGAGCGTGAGATGTTTATGTTAGCTTGTTAATAGATCCAGATTCAAACCCAGTTCTCGTCAGTTGCTGTGTTGGTTTGTTCATGATATCCAATCTCACATGCAGTGAACGTACCATAGTACTCTTAGTTTGCGATATTCTGCAAGATAGATCGGCTAAACCTGTGACTATGCAGTTCTGCCCCTTGATGCATACATTAGTGCATCACGGAAAGGTATGGATCCCCTTCCTTATTATTTCCTTCTGGGCCCGGCCCGAAAACTGACTCGCCTATCCACCCGTTACCGTGTAGACAGACGCACGAGTCGTTTTTTGTCTGTCTGCCCCTCGTCTAGAATTTTTCTTTTTTTCTTCGGTCTATTCAGCTGAGTTTAGAATTACCCCGTGTTAATTCCAGTCAATGTGGAGAACAAGGTTCTATTGTCGATTATCCTCATCAAACAGTGTCTGTTTTTGACAAGAAAAGCGTAATGCCACTACCGGCCACATGGTCGGTCGCACCGGTTTTACCTTCTCTCTTCGCTAGCAAGATGGTGGAAGATTTCATATTGGTTGAGCGAAGCGAGAGGCTTGACTAGTAGGTATCGTGGAATGGCTTTCGGGGAGCGGACAATAAATATCTTAGCTTGAAGTGTATGCAGGATGACTATATCCGAAGGCGTTTAAAAGTGGACAGTCTAGTTTAGTTTATGTTTCTCGAAGCATGTTCTAGTGTTTCATTTTTACTTTTTGCTGTTGAGTTTTTGACTCGTGACGTGGCTGACGGGTGAGTTGATGGTTTTGTAGTTAGTGGCAGAGGTCGCTTACTGAGAGGTTGACCGCTTTTGTATTGGACAATTAGTACAGAGTAGGCATAGCTGAGTCGGTCATGTTTATCGTACTATTTTAGAAAGGCAATATATAAAGATGGATCTGGGTGACAGTCGGGCCGCTCCGTTGATATTGGCTAGCCTTCCCGTCTCTTGCTGTCTGAGTAGATGACCTCTACGGATGCGTGATTTGAGGGTAAGTGGTTGCTTCACTACAACAAATTATATAGTAGCAGGCCAATTACACTAGCAGCAGTTTATTTACATGCATAGGCGGTCGTTGTGAGTAAAATTTTATAAAATCGGACAAGATGTCGGAAGGGACTTGTGCATGGTTGAAGCTAAACGCCGGGGCCGGGACCGAAGTCCGGTCTTCATCCTCGGTCTTAACAAGACAAGCTGAAATACATCTCTGTGAGTGTTGAGAAATAAGGGAGTAGCTACTCACACCTTTGTTACAGAACAATTGATAAATACAGTGTGCATTACCGTCTGATATCCGCTGTCAGGGTCTTGACGTGCATGTATACACCAACTCATCAGTTAGGCTGTAGCTGACACCATGAACGCTTGACAACTGAGAAATGATATGTCAATCTTTACCTCTCATGACCGGGTTTCAACATGTATAACATCCCATAGGCCAGTGTATTCTCGGCATATGTAGGTAGTTGGCACAGATAGCTGCAGTTGCCAGCCCGGCATTTTCGGTCATGATAGATCGGCCTCGGTGATATCAAATCCAAGATCGAATTTCGTATCCATCTTGATTTATCGTACTCGTAAGGGTTCCAGTTGATATTGACTCATCACATGTATATAAACAGTAACGAGATCCTTTCATTGTGATCCTTCACCATCAGCTATCATCACAATGGCTCCATCCGCAACAGCTCTCCAAGCCATCGAGGCAAGCCCTCGTCTTCACAGCCTCCTCGATCGCCTCCATGCCGCATCAGAAGCCCAAGAGAAATCCTACTCTCAGCTATGGTTTTATTTCAAATTTCTATACGGCTTCTACATCACCGGCTCAGCGTGGCCTACTTCCGGCGACGACCACATGCGTGACAAGTTTGTCGCTCTGGAGCAGGATAAATGCCAGTTCATGTATCTCCTCGCACGAAGTATCAACGCCAAGAACATCGTCGAGGCGGGAACTAGTTTCGGCGTTTCGACTATGTATCTTGCTCTTGCTGTGGGACAGAATGTCACTGCGGAGAGAGCAAAAGGTGTGAATGTTACGGGAAAGGTTGTCGCGACGGAGAAGGAGAGCAGTAAAGCTGCTAGAGCGAGAAAGCATTGGAGTGAGGCCGGTGAAGAAGTTGAGCCGTGGATTGAACTGAGAGAAGGAGATTTGAGAGAGACGCTTTTGGTGGGGGAGGGTATGCCCAAGGAGGTTGACATGTTGCTCATCGACAGTAAGTTCCCATGTATTCGAGGAGTGTGGAGAAATGCTAACTTGAGTAGTCTGGACACCGCTTGCACTTCCAGCGCTTAAGGCTGTCAAGCCTCGGATGAGGAGAGGTGCTATTGTGCTGGCTGATAACACAACGATGGCTAGGCCTCTCTACAAGGAGTTTTTGGATTATATCCATGATCCCAGGAATGGGTTCAAGACGACGACAACTGCGTACGCTGGAGGACTGGAGATGGTCGTTTATCTGCCTTGATACTGAAAACACTGTTTTGGGTTGGGTTCTTCTCCTGCGATATATCGGGAGCGATGAGACTGACGGTCGTGAGGGGGAGAGTTGTAATGTATGCCGGTGTATCTAATCCCTGAGTCTAACACTCCATCACACTAGAGCGTCAACTCAGCACAATTCCGAGCTTGATCGCCTACAAAGAAACGTCAAGACGAGATGCCAGTCTCCAAGTGTACCAAAGATGAGCTCCAAGACCAATCAAGTTTAGATGAATAGACATAGCATGCGCCGTCCCAAATCTCTTCCTCAAAACCTGCATCGCAGGACTTGGGCCCTCCGAGCTCGCCGTCTTTGCATTCGTGGCTCCTGTCTCACATTAGTCTCTGCCCGACTTCACTCCAAGACACCAATTTACCTTGTTCAACACGATCCAGCATCAACTTTCTCGTCCTCGGTCCAAAAACAGTCAGATTTAATGCTGACACAATACTCGATACTGCAAACGGAATCCAATCACTCTTGTGTTGGATCAGTGAAAATGGACCATATGGTGGCAGCGTTATAGCGGAGAGAAAAAGTAGCAGCGCTTGACTTTGGAAATAAATAGGAAAAAGATATTTCTGGAGGTTTATAAAAGGCGCGCGAGGGAGGCGTTGAAAGGCGACTTTTGTGACGATAAAGGTTTGGTAGAGTTGGGAACCGAGAAGGGCTGAGAAGGAGAAGAGGTGGAGTGGAGCGAGGAGAGCTGTCACGATGGCCATTTCGGGTGTTGTTTTGTGAGATGTCGTAATATTTTTTTAAATATGTTGCTGTTTCTTACATGGGGTTGTCTTTGTTCTTATACGCGAGCCCTTGTCATGCTTTGATGTAAGATCCGAAGCCATTCGGAACTTAGGCTCAAGTACCGGACGTTGGCTCAGAATGAGTGTATATCCGTCATGGCCCATGTCGCCGCTTATTCCTATTCTTAATTGATAAATATTACTAAGTATTTATAGTAAATAATTATCCCGATTCAAATGTCTCCGAAGCGTCCAATTCAACGCGGCACAGCTAGGAGAGACCTACTCAGCCCGGCTCGGAGCCGATGATCTACCACAACATCCGGACCCTTTCGGTACATGAAAAACTAGAGATTTTGTAGAGGAAAACAATCCGGTGAGACAATCTACTCTCTTGTAAGCGCACTTACAAGAACATCATAAAAAACAGCGACCGATAGCATGCTTGGAACACCAGACTGAACATCAACAAGATCAAAATCTATTAAATGCAAAAAGGCTAATACCATATATAATTCGTATACTCATAAGAAATCACCTTCTAAGCATCAATAATTTCAAAGTTGACAAGGATGGAACATTGCGTCTCATGACCCTTAAGATCCAACATGCGAATAAAACTCCAGCCCGGCTGAACATAAAGTAGTCGCACTGCTGCCACAGCAAACATGGGGTTTCGCGCCCAACTATCATCGCTCTTGATAAGCATGCGCAAAAACACCAACTCGTTGTCTTCGTACTCCCATGTCAGGGTCTCGTCCCAGATTGGGTCCGTGGGTGGTGGGTTTGGTCCACGGTGTAGGAATTCGAGCTTGTGCTGCTTGTATGGGGTTGTCTTGCGCTTTGGCGGTTCATCTTTGAGGTCGTCTGGGTGGTACAATGTGCATGTTAGGTATGGCTTGATAGAGTCTGCTTCGGAGTCGCCGTGCAGAGGAATATCTGTTGCGCCCGCAACGCGTAGACGGAGGCGCTTGCTTCGACCTGTGGACAGCTTTCCGTTTCCGCCGGCACGGAGAGCAGCGGGCTTGAGGACGTATCCATCCGTACCGCTAAATAGAGCCTCGTTGAGCTGGTTGCTAGCTCCGAATCTCTGCAAGTTGAGAGCACAGATCTGAGCGCCGATTCCCCAATAAGGAACGGGCTTCAGATTGGTGGATGAGATACGAGTACCTTTGGGGAAGACACGCATGAGATGCTGGGCATTATGTCTGGAGACGGCTGATGTATGCTCGGGGAGATGCTTCGCGAGGCCTGACTCGGAGACGTTGATGAGGTGGTGATGAGGCCCGTTGGAGAGAGTGCCCTCCTCGTACCATGAGTTGTCGACTGGTTTGACGGATTGGGCGTAGACACCCAGCTCAGCAAGCTCAGGTATGATGATTGTGGGTACTTCCTCGTTCTTCTTTTCCTTGTACTCCTTTCGCGCGGCCTTTTCCTCCTCTTCGTCTGACGAGTCGTCCGAGTTGGACTCGCTGTCTGAAGGCTCGCCTGGGAAATGGTACTCAACAATGACAGCGATTTTGGCACCCAAATCCTCCAAGCGGACGTGATCTCCCGATCCAGCCTGTTCGTTATGGCCGATATCTCGCACAGCCTTGCTCAGAAGACGATCGCCAAATACCTCTATCATAATGCTGACGAGGCGCATCTGACCATGGGCATCGCAGTGGTTCTCTAATGACAGTAGAATAGGCGAAGGTCGGAACCCTAGCTTTCTCGAGTCTAGTTCTTCCTGGTCGACTGAATCTCTGATGGTCTCGCATACGGCCCGGAAAGAAATGTTGGACACTAGAGTATAGCCATGGGTCACCTTGGGTTCATCTTTGTTGTCGCTGTTATCCCAAGCGTCAATCTCGACACATCGCGCTCCGGTCTTAATCGCTGTCTCATACGCCGTCGCGCATGAAGATCCATAAAGCTGATGGGCCATGAGATAAGTATTATGGCTTGAACTGATGTAGTACTCTGGCAAAGGATGCGATCTATCCGTGAGCTCTGGGGGCACGCGAATATGAGACTTGCTGACAAGCTCCAGCAGAGCACGCGACGCATCATCGGATTTAACACCGGCTTCTCTCTTGGAGAGGATCTTTTCGTTGGCGATGAATTCTCTCAAGGCGCTGCTGACTCTTAGGTCGGTCACGATGCGCCGGCCAGAATGACCGCCGCCAGCGACGGTGTTGTTGTCGATTTCTTCGCCGTAATCTTCATCGTTCAAGTGTTTGCTCTTGGAGGAGAAGGGGTTGAGCTCGCCGATACGATTAGCGAGTTCGGCAGCCATTTTAGCTTTGATATGTTGATGCGAAAGATAAGTGAGACGGATGATGTGAGGGGCAGTCGCGGGGCATAAGGTCAGCTCAGCTCAGCTTGGAAGATTATGTACTTGATCAATACCAAGCCAAGAAAAGAATAACAGGATAATAGAGAAACCATTTTATATGTCTCAAATCAAGAATTGATACACATAAAGTGATGCACTGCCACCATCGTAAATGTCTTGGCTTTGCTCACTGATTCTCCACAAGGTCAGGCCAAGCTCCCTTGAGGCTTGAAGAGACATGGATACTGCATTTCAACGGCATTTCAATCCGAATTGGCGCAGCTGTAATGAGACTTGGTGGATCTATTGGCTAGTCCAAGCTCTTGGGATTTGGTTGGTTGTATCGTATTGGATAAGTATTATGCTTTGCTTGCTGCAGTGTATCTTAAACAACGAGGCACAATCTACCAAATTGGCAGGTAAGTACCGTATTCTCGCTACTTGTGCGAAAAACCAGCAATCATATCATGTCGTACTGTAAGCTCCATATCTTGTTAAAGAAGTTCTGTATCTGAACAAATGCAGAAAATCCACTGCAAGTTTGATACCCTATACTGCTGTGCTCTCATCTAATGGCAGCCTAGCGCATAAGGCATCAACGTCTAATGCCCCACTATCTCAGACGCGTACAAAAGGAAACTTTTTCAAAAAAGATTTTGGCCTTTTTTTCTCTTTCCTCTTCATTCAAAATATTGAACAACGCAAAAAACAACGTTCATGTTGCTCTCAAGATAATTGATGCGAGGTGCGTCGCAAGACCTGCGCCCAGGACCACCGATTCAGAGGAACACAGAATGGAGAGAAAAGCGAACAATCTTGGGTGCGGTGCTTCCCTCGACTATGGGGAGGAGCGCAATGATTGAACGTACATGCTTTATGTTAAAATTCTATTGTGAATGAAGGCTTTGGCTGATTAAGATGTCAAGGCTGTGGTTGTTTGCATGGTTTTGCCAGCGTAGTTGACTCGAACATCGTATCTTGACGATCGATTCTGTTCTGGATAACAACCAGGATATGCACCATAATATGCTGCGTCAACGCTGACTTTACGAGACTTCAATGTCCGTCTGCATGCTATCGAGTGTTGGATGCCAAGCCTGGCCATGTCATGTCAGACAGACTCTTGACCTGATTGATTGTATCCGTCAAGAGAACCAGCTGCCAGATCTGCGGCTTGTCCAACACTGCAAAGCAAAGGCAGCAACAAGTCCCCACATCCAAACATCACATTCAATTACATCACATCACGTTCAATAAATATTCGAGACAAGCAGTTGAATTCAAACTATTCAAGCTATTCCAGCCATGTCCGGCGACTCATGCTCCAAAGGCAGATTCGCATCCAAAAAAGAGCAGCAGACTTCATCGTCCACTGCCGTTGTTCAAAAAAGTGTAGCATATTCAAGCCACTGAAGAAAAGAAATGAAAAAAAAAAGATGTCGGGATATACTCCCACATGGCCTATCCACCTGTTCATTGTCTCGCTGTTTCCTTTCGAACCCTTTTTGCTAATATCCATAGACAAAAGAATGAAGAAGAAAAATGTCACCGACAGCGTTTGTCAAAAAACGAAAACGGTCGGGAAGCCCGAATCATCGACACCTGAAGCGACATGTTAGAATGGTCGCCATCTCAAGGTCGAAGATCAAACTTACTTAACCCTCAAGGGACTCGACAACGCTGCGAGCAGCGGCCTTGATAGCCATGAGGTCACGCTTGGCCTCAAAGTTCTGGGGGTTGAAGTTGGAAGTGTCAAAGTGCTCCTCAGGGCCACCAGGGGCACCAGCACCATCACCGCCATCAACAGCGTGGAGAACAGCCTCAGCAGCGCGCTTAGCCTTCCAGCAAGGTTGTCCCTTCCACCAGCACCAGCGCTTGTCCTCCTGGAGAGTCTTGACGTCTCGCTTGGCGGTAGCGTTGTGGGGGATCTCAGGGAAGAACTCCTCGAGGTACAGGTTCTTGAAGTATTCCTCGGGGCTGCCACGGGCGGAGAGAGCAATGACGTTGGCGAGTTCGACGATGGAGCGCTTGGCCTGGTGAGCGGCGTCGCGGGGGAGGTGTTCAGTCTCGGCGATGGATCGAGCCTCGATGTCGCGGGTGGCATGGAGAGCTACAGTGAGAGCCTCACCGGCATCACGCTTGGCCTTCCAGCATGGCTGGCCCTTCCACCAGCACCAGGGCTCGGGAGAGGCATCACGCTTAGCCTTGGACTTCCAGCAAGGTTGTCCCTTCCACCAGCACCATCTGGGCTCGTTGGCAGGCTCGGGCATGGGCTCAGGAGCAGCGTTGCGCTTGGTCTTCCAGCATGGCTGTCCCTTCCACCAGCACCAAGGCTCGGGAGCGGCATCACGCTTGGCCTTCCAGCAAGGCTGGCCCTTCCACCAGCACCAGGGTTCAGGCTTAGCCTCGCGCTTAGCCATCTTCTCCTTCCAGCAGGGCTGGCCCTTCCAGGTGCACCAAGGCATAGGCTCAGCAACGGGGTCGGGCTGAGGAGCGGCGACGGGATCGGGGATAGGCTCAGCTTCGGCCTCGGCCTCACGCTTAGCCATCTTGGCCTTCCAGCAAGGCTGTCCCTTCCAGGTGCACCAAGGTTCGGCCTCGGCGACGGGATCGGGTTGAGGGGCAGGGACGGCCTCAGGCTCGGGTTGAGCCTCTCGCTTGGCCATCTTCTCCTTCCAGCATGGCTGGCCCTTCCAAGTGCACCAGGGCATAGGCTCGGCAACAGCATCGGGCTCCGGAATAGCAATGGGTTCGGGTTGAGGTTGAGCCGCACGCTTCATCTTTTCCTTCCAGCAAGGCTGACCCTTCCAGGTACACCAAGGCATGGGCTCGGCAACAGGATCAGGTTGAGGATCAGGGACAGCCACCGCAAAGGCGGTGCTGGCCACGGCGGCCAGCGTCAAGATTGAGTACTTCATATTGAGAACAGTACTTGTCGTATCGTACGAATGATCGTAGAGAAATGTGAAAAGTAGTAGTGAGTGATATCTCGTAAAAGAGTGTTCGTAATCGTGTGTAAAGGGGGATGTTGAGATTGTCGTTGTCCTTTTTGGTTAGGAGAACGAGTCTGGAGAAGAAAAGAGAAAGTATTTATGCAGGATTCGATGATCTTTTTATAAATCTTGTGTTCTATCTTGATGAGAAAGAAGATGGCCATGTTGAGAAAGAACGAAGAGTGTATTAGCCTGTTCGCCTCAACTCTTGGGCCTTGGTGATGTCCGTTCGTCTATTGAGAGTCTATTCAGGCCGCGGGGTCAATAAAGCCCACCCTCGCTTCTCGGTTTGAACAGGCAACTAGTGCCACACTTGTTATTCCTGAATAGAGTTGTTTCAAAGAGAGTAATAAAAAAGAGTACGAGGCATCTCAGCCACAAGATGGATGAGAGTATCAAAGCTTGAGCAGGGGCACAAGAATAACAAGTCTCGAGGTGTTATTGACGTACACAACTGCATCAAACATTATCTAAACTACTCCTGGCTTGGTATCCTTGACGTCGAGGCGTAACGTACAAACTCTCGAGTACCAGTATCTACGTTGGGTCAAGCATGTAAAGTTTGCCAATTGGTTTCGCTTTTACCTGTCAGACGCGAGCGCACGAAGCAGAACAAGCCAAGAATGATCTTTTACGATTTACAGTGTTGGTTCGTGGACAGTTTTGCTTGATTGGCTTATTCATATCTGTCAGTGCCTTTTGAGGCTCTATTGACACCCAAAAGGGGTTAAGACGATGGCGGCGGTTGGAGCCCGCAAACGTTGGAGTGGAACATGAAACGAAGGCAATTGAAAGAGTTCTAACACTGGAAAAGTGCGAAAGAAGACTTTTGGAACAGGAATGGAATGAGTGTTCCCTGGCTGGCAGTGTTGGAGTGGTTTTATGTGATATCAGAGTGCAGGTGAGCTTGATGGTACATCTCCGACACTGAGCAGTATGACTTCAATATGTCCATAGAGAGACAAAAGCCGGTAAATTAGAATACAGTAATTAATTGATTCGAACCCTCCATGCTGATATGTGGCACTGGTGCTTGAGAGTTCTTAGCAGTTTGGCCCCTCTCATCTGTCAGTGTCAAGCACTGCAACACCAACCACCCTAACCAATCACTTCCAACGTAACGAAACTCAAGCAGTCTTCCTCATGATCGTCTCCAGAATATGGTAAAGAGCACTGACCGATCAAGTTAAGGGTCGAGGCTGATCCAACGCCACTACCCCAGCACATGAGCAATCCTCCCTGGAGACGATCAGAGTCCATGCTTACATGTCAAGCGTTGGATATTGAACAAGATGAATATTTCTTTGTTATTGCAGTATCTCGGTCGTCTCCTTTTGGGTATGAATAGCTTCAGGGGGGCCTGGTCTGGCTTTGTGTAGAGGCTAGCACCAACTTGACAGGGACCTAGCTAATCGCCCTACTTTCTAGGATCCCAGTTCTTGTCAACTTGGTCCAGCAGACCCTCCTTCCCCAGAACTTTAGACCCGAGGATCTTTTCAAGGCTAACCATCTTGAAGCTTGCCTCTGCGCTGGTCTTCCCGTTTGGTAGCTGATTAGCATCGTCGTGAACTACAACCAAGCCATGAGGGAAATCCTTGTTTAGTGCCGTTCCCACAGCTGTGATCCCATCTGTGTTGGAGACAGGGTCGATCTTTCCGTCAGATGATTCAACGAGAGTAAATGTTGTAACGTATTCGTGAGGCTCGGCCCGGCGGTAGACGTTGTATGCGCTGACGCCCTGGCAGGATACTAGGATGTATCCCTCATCGGCTTTCGACCCGTAGACCAGCGTGACGCCTTCGACATCGCCGTAGAGCTTTCCATCGCCTACCTTTCCGATAATGATTCCCTCTTCCTTGGAGTCTGGCTCGGCACCATATCGCCACAGAGCAGAAGGCTCCTCGCCGAGAAAGATCCAGCCATTCACTTCGTCGGTGACACAACCTTCCACTTGTCCACCGCTACCGCCTTGAAACTCTCTCACAAGCTTCGTCTGGAGTTCTCCATCAGATGTGGAAGTGAGTTCGTACTGAAGATATCGTGCAGATTTCTCGTTGACGAAGAGATACTGTTTTCCTGTCTTTGGTGAACGGTATGTACACGAGCCATAAACGCTGTAATCTTCGACAACAGGATGAGAGCCGCCGGGGATATCGGTTAGTGTTCCGTTGGGAAGCATCTCGAAAAGACTTGATCATTAGCTGATTTCTAAACACAGGGTGATGCAACTTACCATAGAGTATCATCAGCTCGACACGCAGCAAAAGCAAGATCAACCTCACGATCGCCCGCCTTGAAGCTATAAATCATATCCACATTATTCGGTTCGCCCGCAGCAAAAGTCTGAACGAGATTGCCCTTGAGATCAAACACACCAAGACCAGCCTCTTCCCCGGACTTCATCGTGGTAACGATACGAGACTTTTCTGGGCCCTCGGGAGATATCCAGATGGCAGGATCGTCGCCGTCACCGAGTCGTGACTCTGTCTCGTATGTTGGCTCAACGAGGAGGAATGAGCAGTGCAGACCTCCCCATCCCTTGTCACATTTACACTTGTTTGCACCCACACATTTTCCATGGCCGGAGCAGTTGTCGACACAAGTGAAACTGCTGCAAGTATTTCCAGTGAAGCCAGAGAAGCATTCGCACTTTTGCTTTTTGTCCTTGACACAGTATCCATTGCCTCCACATGTCTTGCAAATTGGCTCCTTTTCGGACTCGCTCTTGAGTTTCCTTGGGTTATACTTTGTGTTAGACTCAATCTTGAGCGTCTTCAAGGCTGTTTCGAGCGATGATGCACCAAAGCCGTTGACCTCTTCTGACTCGATGGCGTAGGTAAGAACACCCACAGGATACTTGTCCGTTGAGCCTTGGTAAATGTTTAGACCCTGGACTTCAATGTCCTCGAATCCAGTCAATGATAAAGTTCCCTTGAGATTGAATGATTGATCATAGACGGCGATTTTGTCTGTTTGGGCGACAAACAAATAATCCGAGCCCTTTTTGGGCACGTAGACAGCCAGACCGGTTACGTCGTCTTCTGCCTTGCCAACCTTGGTAATCTTGGGTGTGTTCGTAGACTCTTTGAGAGAGAATGAATAAACGCTCTTGTCATCGTCTGTTGAAATGTACATGCGTGACTCAGAGCGTGACGCAGCACAACCAGATGTCTCAAAGTCGGTGGGAAATGTTTGGATCTGACAGCGTTAGCAAACACAAAACCTCTTTGATGAGGGGGACATACCTCGACAAACTCAAGTGACTTTTTAGTCTCTCGTAACAATAACTGAACTGCCTGTCCCTTTCCAAACAGGTAAACATAATCATTCCCAGCAGGACTTTTCCAACTGCACAGCGCAGACCAATCACCCAACACTTTAAAGTCTGCATCTTTGATCTGTTTAAACTCTGGCATCCCGTACGCACGAAGCACAGAATCTGGCTGCGCAATTGTAACCAGAACATTTTTGTCATCCACATCGTACACTGTAGTGACAAGCTTGCTGCGACCTGGTGTTTGAGCTGTCACCTCTCGTAGGGGAGATTTTGAGGTGAGGTCGTAGACATGAAAACCTCCCTTGTCAGGCCCTCCATCGTTTCCAATGAGTAGAGGATTCTTATCCGAGTAGTAAACAGCTGTCCAGTCTGATTCAACTGTGCTGGTATAGGCATCGACTTTGACATCGACTTCCACCGCATTTGCAAAGGATATCTGAAAGGCGACGGCCAAGAGACCAATCAAGCCAGAACCAACCATGATTGCGACGTAGGTATAGACACTGGGTGAAGAGCCATCTCGAGTCCTGCTGGTCATATTCTCGAATATATATATATGATTGTTTCATCAACGCACGTGCTTAACTCAATTGGCTTGCTTTATTATAGGCACCTCAATTTAAGATGATCATAAAGTGACCTGCCGGATTGGTCCAATCAACAAGGGCCAGGGACTTTGTTTTGACACCGAGAAGTTTATTTCGGCAGGTGAAACGTCGCTCGTGTTTGGAACATGTAGTGCTATTGGATGATGCGGTAAAGGTTGCGGCTTTATTAGCGACTGTTTGGATCGACGGTGCATAGGCTGACGAGGTAAGAGAAGTATCATGCGATAAAATTAATAAAAATAGACAAATTCTACACCAATGCAAAAACCCAAATTATGCTTGAATTCGCGCTGTATAGGAGTATAAATGTTCATGTGTTTGGTGTTGGCATTGCGGTGTTCAATCGTGAGGGCTTTCTTTGGTATCGGCTACCATGCAATCAGACAAGATACCTGCCATCATCGGGGTCTCGACAGACCTGAGTCAAATCATGACTTGATTGAAATATCTAAAGTTAAGCTAATGGCTTATCTTACGTTTGTAAGACTATTGGTATAAAATTTTGTTCAAAGCAACGCCCAACTCCTTTCCAACCTGCCAGTGATGTCCATTTTGGGTGTAGAGTCGCTAGTTAACCTCCTCCACATATCCAATCTGCCTCCTGGCATCCGGTCCGCCTGGGACATTTCCGATCCGTTTTGCTAGTCTCTCTTGAGTCTCCACCAACTTCTTCTGTGTTTCCAGTCTCTTCTTGATCCTGTCATCAGCACCTCTCTCAATTCGATCCAGCTCCTCGCGTTCGCTAATACGAAGACTGCTGAGCGCTTGAGCATTGCTTGCCCTCTCCGAGTTCATGGTAGACTCCCATTCGAGCATCTTCTGTTGTCGCGTTTCTTCAGCTGTGAGTTCAGCTGCAGCGATCAGTTTGGTGCGCTCCAGGCTTGACTGTGTCAGCTTATGTTGCTCTGAAAGGCGTCTCTTTAGTGCCGCGTTGAAAAGCGACTCTTCTAGATCGGCCTTTTGTCGTGCCGCGTTAATGTCCTCACTATACAATCGACGGCGACGGGCATCCTCAATCTCGGCCTTGTTGTTCCATATCTCCCTCTCTACGCTCGCAACTTCCTTTGCCCGAGCGAGTGTGATCGCGTGGTCTTCCGTCTCAAGAGCCAGGCGTCGTAATCTGGCCTTTCGTTCGCGTTCCTGGACGGCCATATCACTAGGCAAGCCAATTGCATCTTCAGGTTGGTCGCCAGAGTTGGCGTAGTATACATCCACTGCCCGATTCGCCCGAAGGAGGGCAAGAAGCTGATCCCGTGTGTCCGACTCGGGCATCACTTTCTGGACGTACATGGTCGGAGAATAAGTAAATTCGCCATCAGAGTAGTGGTTGAATGGTCTGTTGATCTCCTTCCACATGGCAACCTTGAGGAAGCTTCGGGTCGTCGTAACAGGGTCACTGGATTCAAAACAAAGCAGCAGTGCGGATTTCCCATGCGAATGCAGGCTTATATCTGACCCGGCGTCAATCAAAAAGGTCATGACTTTCTGCATAAGCTTTTCTCCGTCCGCAGTGAGTTTTCCTGAACAAGAGCCTGCGCCGTGGCGACAGACTTCGCCCAGAGCAGATCTTCCATCATGTAGTGGACTGGGAAAGTCGGGATGGTGTCCATGTTCTACAAGAACTGTTACAGCTGCCAGGTTGAGCTCCCTCGCAGCGTTGTGTAGAGATCCATCGTCCTTTGACTGATCAATAGCAAGCAAGTTGCCCATCATGCGAGTGGAGAGATCACCCCCGATATCAGTTGCCATCGCTAGAGGCGTTCGGCCCATAGCATCGGTGATATCAACATTGGCGCCTTCTATCAGAAGTTCTTTGACGATGTCGGATCGACGAGTTTGGATGGCTAGCATAAGTGGTGTAGATCGGCTGATCGCCGTCTCAAAGTTGACGTTGGCACCACGTTCAATCAGCATCTTGATTAATGCCGAGCTGACCTTCTTTTGGGGTTGAGCAATTGCCCAAAGCAGGACCGTTACTTCTTCGGGATCTTCCACCCTTTCGTGAAGGCGATATGTTGTAGTCTGGTCGTGATAGAAGCCAGCATCCAACAGTACTTGCAATAGCTCTGCCGATCGTGGATACTGGGAAATCGCCCTGACAAGAATGGGGTCTGATCCTGCGCTCCGTGTCATGACATCGAGTCCAACTTCTCCATCCCTGTATCCTGAGAACAGTTCAAACAGCTTCAATACCTCGTCAGGTGAACGTGCGGTGTCAAAGACGCGCTCAAAAGCAAGTGTTAGAGTCCTTGGTGACGGTTTGCAAGTGAGAAGTCTCTCTGTCCAAAAAGCATTGCCCTTAGAAGCTGCGCACACAAGAGGCTGCCCGTCTTCAAAATCAACATTGACACCGTACGAGACGAAAAGTTCGACAAATGCATCAGCCATAGATTCCGTCTCATCTGTGCTGTCATTCATGGCTTGCACAAGGGCACGGCTTACACACTCTCCTTTGGCGCCCTTGATGAGAAGCATTTTTGCAATAGCAAGGCCATTTGCAGAGAACCATGTGGTAAACAGAACGTCCGATAATCCACTGGAGAAGGCGGCGAGTATGGCATCTTCAGGGAACTCGCAAGTTAATAGCAACTCAACAGATGACACCTTCGCACCTTGCACAGCTCGAGTTAGCGCACAGCAATCATTAGCAAGAGGTGATGCTCCAGAGTCAAGCAAGACCTTGATAAGTCGCTCATCCGGCTCATCCTCACTAACAGCTTTGCTCAAGGCGATGTGAACTTCATCCACAATCGGTATGCCTGCCTTGAGCAAGTCCTTGATGATATCTAGCCTAGTGTCTGGGTTCAACTTCCAGCAGGCCTTGAGAGCCCGTATCAAAGTCGGAGGGGATGGCTTTTTCTGCACGGTTGGGTTAGTAAAGGTAATCTGACGACATCTCAATGACAACTTACCTGATTGCCGCCTTTGTGCCATAAGCCCAAAAGCAACTCAAGTCCATCAACGAATGCACTTTTAGTGGCCGCAACGACCGCCTCGCCGTTGCTAAAATTGGGATCCGCGCCCGCCGCCAATAGCACACGCAGGACTTCGTGTCCGTCCTCGCCGGACTTGGCAGCCGAAACAAGCTGAATGTCCACGACGTCTCCAGAGACGCCCCTCTTCAACAGGCGCTGGAATATCATTGCTCTCTTGTTCAAATCTCCAACTTCTGTAGCAGCCTGGAAGCCTCGCTCCAGAGTCGACTTTTCGGTGTCGGCGTTGGATTTGAGGAGCACATCAAGAACCTCGACAGAGCCTCCGCGGCATGCCTCTATGATAGCCTGGCCTCCGTTGGTTGATATACTGGCTCCATAAGCAATCAGTACGTCCCCAAGTTCCAGGTCTCCATCTCGCGCTGCAACAAGAAGAGCGTTTGAGGCGGCTTCGGGTGTAATTCCCGCCTTTGCCAATCTTTTACAGATCTGAAGTCTGCATGTCCAGTCAGTGATCTTCATTGCTTTCTCCAGGCAAGAATCTCTGCTCTCGGAAGAATGCTTGATGCGTGAAAGAAGAAGATCAAGGGTTTCAGGAGCCTCTTTGGAAACAGCCAGTGCAAGAGCCTCCCCATCAGAAGCATCTGCAAAACTGGCCAAAATACCAATGAGAGCAATATCCGAATTGAAGTTGTTGATGGCATGAATCAAAGCTCTGTTGACTTCTCGAGGTGGGGCTCCAGCTTCCACTATGGTCTTTGTAAAAGTCAACCGATTCATAGGTTCCGGGATTTTCAAAGCATGGGGAAGTGCAGCAGCAAGGGACGCCTCCGTTGGTCGCCTTTGACAACCCATCAGAGCATCGACTACTGTCTCCCGAGCGGCAGCAACCGCACAGCAAAGTGCTCTCGCTTTGTGAGTATTCGGATCCGCACAAGAGTCAAGAAGCTTGTTCAGCATTGCAAAAGAAGCTTGGCCTGTCTCATCCTGAACGATACCCTGGACTTCCTGCACCAAGAGACTGTCCAGATTGAGCTTCCTGGGTGATATGTTTATAATCACGCCAAACTTCAATGCTTTGCTATCGGTTGGCGAAAGAGTACCCAAAGTATCAAGACAACTCGATATCGTGTCGTGGCTGTGTTTGCCTATAGTAAGGACCAGTTCCAGGACCTTGTGGTCAGGATTCTGTGTCGCCCTTTGTAGAATAAGTCCTTTGCAGCCATTTATGTCTGCCTTTCCCTGTTGGAGAATAAGACGGAGCAGAGGCATATCTATAGGCCTTTCTTCAAGAGTCGTAAGTAACGCTTCTGCCACCTGCTGCACTCCAACACTTGCGCGCGCTTTGAATAGTATCGAAAACATCTCGTTTCGCACTTGGCGATTCTCGATCTTCATGACATCTGCGAGACGCGCCGCTGCTGTTTGAGGTGATGCATTTTGCATCAAGGTATTGAATAGCCCAAGGTCCATCTGGTTGATAATGCTGTGAAGTCCAACGCCCTCATCATAGTTGATATCCGCGCCGTACTTGAGTAGAAGATTAATAAGCGCATCGTCTCTCTGAGAGAGATCCTCGCTGATTGCATCTTGCAAAGCGACATGCAAAGCGGGACCAGTCATTGCTCCCCTTAGGAACAGCTCAACCATACGATACCGTTCTGGACCGGGAAGACTCCTGACTAGAGGGAAAATTGCGGTAAGTGTCTCGTTCGAGGGCCTTGCGGCAAGAATTTTGGCAGCCAGGTCTGCGTTCCCTGCCGAAATCGCATAGCGCAAGGCTTCTCCATCGTGGTGATCGGGTGATGCCACAGCATGGCGGTTACTAATGCGCTGCTTTCCATGGCCATTTGGCTGTTCGGTCGGTGGTTCGCGAAAGTGAGGATTAAGTAGGAGCTCAACTGACTGAGCATCACCAGCTTTGACGGCGTGCATGAGACAGTCATTTAGAACAGGTCCGTTGGCCCCTCTCTTTAGCAACGAATAAAGCAATGCCTGTCGCATCCCGGGGTCCGCTTGCTGAGGGATGAGAGGGACGCAGCTTGATGCCAGTGCAGGATCGATCTTGGAAGATCCGTTGAGGAGGGAGCTCACAAGGTTGACCTGACCTTTCGATATGGCAGCCTTCAAAGCGGAAGCGTCATTATGTTCTATTGAGGCCCCATAGCGAGCCAAAAGGTCAGCCATCTCAAAGAATTGAGAGTCGCAAGCCATCTCGAGAGATCGCTCTAGTATTGGTCCTTGAGCACCACAGCAAAGCAATAGCTCGGCAAAGTCGAGTTTTGACTTTGTGTTCATATTCGTGTTATCCATGAGCTGCTGGAAAGACTCGGCGAGGCCAGGATTCTGAGGTGGCTTGTTTCCTGTAGCAATGGCCATAGCAATGTCTCTTCGCTCATTGGTAATAGCAATCTTGAGTGCCTCGGAATTGTTGTAGTTGCAGTCTGCTGTGGAGCGACTCAGATGTAAGACAGTATCGAAACATTGTGCTCTTGAGGCGTCTGTTAGCGCTTGTGATACGCAAATTTCCGACGGTCGTCCGTCGGATCTAAGAATGAGTGAGGCGATCTCTGACAAGGCTGGGGCGGCGCAAGCTTTACGGAATTCGTCCTGTCCTTCAGCGGTTGCTGCCGCACTTGCTCCGTACCTCAACAAAGTCTCGACAATTCGTGGGTTTCGTGTTCTTACTGCCGCTGGAAGGCAAGTGTCGAGAGACAAGGGGTCGGCATGTGGTATTAGAACGTGGACCATGTCATGCTGGTCTCGTTCAATGGCGGATTTAAGTAGACGAGTGCGATCGAGGCCATTGTCAACGCTTTTCCGTCTATTCAATATGCCCTGCTTTTGGGTTTGCATGCCACTAAGATCGACGCCTGCAGCAGCCAATTTTGCAATCAGAGCCTCGGCAACACCGGGTGAGCCTGAACTATCGACCCAAGAATTCAAGACATTCAATATCTCTTTGGTATCCCAGTGCTTGCCCTTTTTGAGATTGCTAGACGAAAAGGCTCGTGAGAGGCCACTCTTAGGTCGCAATTGAGCCACTTCAGCGGACCGCCTTTGCAAAAGGCCTTCGGCGACTTCATCGTCGCCATGTGTTCGGAAGGATGTTGGATGAGCTGGTCGGCTAAGAGGTGCTGGAGCGTTTGGGGGAAGAGAGAAGCCCCATTGCTGTGATAACTGTATAATGCGCCTCTGGCGGGCGTTAACCGTTGAAGAATTCATTAAAACTGTTGAAATGTTGAAGTTGGAAATGAGGTTGATTGTGAGCCCCTCATTTACATGTCGAAAAGAAGGCTGTAGGCTCAGAATCTTGTGTTCCTGGCCGGCCTTGCCGTCCCTTTTGTTCTTGGTGATAGCCAGTGGTGTTACAGAAGACCTGACCTACCTAGGAAAGAAGTCGGCAGGGGGTGGTTGGAGGCTGTGAACCTCCACTGCTCGTCCGTGCAGTGAATGAATCACAGCCGCAGCGCCCCACTTTTGCATGTTACGTTGTCCATCTACCGTGTAAATGGACTCTCTACAAAATGTTCGAGTTGTAACATCAATTCAGATAAATAACTACGACTATCTAATACGTTCAGTGTCAATTGCCTTTGTATCTAATGTTTATTCTTCAACGGCATGGCGTTCAACGGCTTCAGTCAAGTGGGTGTCATGTCATCTCGCACTAAAACATGCAACCATTTATCCCCCAGAAAGTAGGTGACGTATAGCGGCCCAAGGCCTCACTTTCCCCTGACATTGGACGATGATACAGAGGTCCAAGCTTGATATTCAATATTCAGCGGTGACAATCTCAATATACTGGCTAGACTGGCCTCAAAACATGGTGGTCATGGCTGCAGAATCTGCCAGGTTGCCCCTTGAAAAAGCTTGCGAAGCTTTCTCATGCCAAGCCTTTGGCACTGCCACGCTCCTCTGTCATGACATCCAGCTATACGTGTATTTGGTTTGGTTGTTTTCACTGACACATGAAACGAGCCTCTAGCCCCCGTCAAAAAACCTTCTGTGGCGATCGCTAAGCCGCAAGCAGTATTCTTTGGGCGAGGTTTAAGAATAGGTTCCCTCCTAACTCTCGCGAGGTTAGACCGATCGCCCTTTCGCGGTTTTCCTGCAAGATGGCCACGCGTATGCTGGCGTAGCCTCAGTCTAAACGAGACTTCAGATCCTACTCAACGCGAGAACTTATGTAGAAGGCAGGTAAATGGCCTGTTTCTTGAAGGATTCTTCCGTGTTGTTCGTGTCGCTTGGATAAAACGAAGCGACTCTGTTATTGCAGCTGCTGAGCCAGGCACGTCGTAAGCTCTCTTGTAAGCCATGCATCAATATCAAAAGTCCCTCCGATTGAATCAAAGACTCGTTTATCTCTCAATCTTGTTTCAATGTTGCTTAACAAGTATGCTTAAAATGAGGCTGTTATTGATGGAAGATCTGAGTCGGGAGAGCGTTGCTATGTCGCTTACCCTATATGCCGAAACCGACGGCCAAACTCATGAAGCTATCGCGAGACTGACAGCTACTGCATGAATTAAATCTCGAATAATGGGTGTGACATTGCTAGTACTATACTTGTGAACCAGCAATTCTTTATGACACGCCAATTACCCTCATCGCTGTCATGATAAAGTTTGTGATAGAGTTAACTGCAACGAAACCCGTTGAACCACGCCATGTTTCAATGTGTTCCAGACCTTGACAACCTGCATATTCCACCACCGGATACATCGGCAACAACTTTTGTGGATTTCGCTTCAGAAGCTCCAAGGTCCAGGAATGACCATCATGGATGCTAGATCTCACAGCATCTAGTCATCGGCAGTGAATTCTGACGCGAGGATAAGGGCTTATCCACATGGCCTCTTGTTAGCATAATTTGAGTAAGGCTGGACAGCAAGTTAGGACAATAAGGGAAGGAGTTGGCAAAGAGCAATATACATCATAGATAGATATTTAGATCCGACATGAATTTATGAGTTATGGTTTCAGATATTAATTGGCGATTACTCAAGAATAATACCTACTACATGTGAAGTAGATGCCCAATTGCCTGCCATCTGTCAGCACTTTATCAGACATACAAGATTACGACCTGTATAAGTCGGAATTCCTCTCTATCCTCTCCATCGCTTCTTAATTCTCATGTAAAATGTAACATGACGTGCTGAGCACTCCAGTTTCCATTATTACCCCGCCATCATGGCTCCCCCGCGGTAGATGGGGCCGGCCCGAAGCTCTCATCGAAAGCTCCTATCAAAACCGCCCTCTTCCGATCCGACATCGCATATTAATAATTCACCAATACCAATGGCCCATCTTCTACGACGTTCTCTTTTTCGACCACTTGTCGCTTCAAAACCCTTTACAACTCCAATTCCTACTCAGCGCATCGCAAGAATCGCTTCACACTTATCAACCGCTAAAATGGCCCCCGTTCCATCTACCATGAAGGCCGTTCAGATCAACAAGAACGGCGGTGTTGAGGTTCTTGAGCATAATGATGTCCCCGTTCCCAAGGTTGGCGAGGGTCAGCTTCTTGTGCGCAACCAGATCGCTGGTCTTAACTATATCGATACCTACTTCCGTTCTGGACTTTACAAGGCACCTCAATTCCCTCTTACGCTCGGCCGTGAAGCTGCGGGAACAATCGTTGATGTCCACTCCTCTGTCAAGGGCTTCGAGAACGGTACTCGGGTGGTCTTTATGGGCACAGTCGGTGCCTATGCTCAGTACAGTGTTGTCAACGCTTCTGATGCAGTCAAGATCCCCGACGATGTGCCTACTGAGCAAGCTGTAGCCGCTTACCTTCAAGGTCTCACAGCATGGACGTTTATCCGAGAGGCCGGACAGGTCAAGGAAGGCCAATGGGTGCTCGTTCACGCGGCATCTGGTGGTGTTGGTACCTTGTTGGTCCAGCTTCTACGAACTGTCGGTGCCAAGATCATTGGTACTGCTAGCACGGATGAGAAGCTTGAGCTCGCAAAGAAGAACGGTGCTGGATGGGTTATCAACTCTCATGATGATGTAGTTGCCAAGGTCAAGGAGATCACCGGCGGACATGGAGCGGATGTTATCTTTGACGGTGTTGGAAAGGCTACTTTTGATGGAGACCTTGAGCTGATTGCTCTAAAGGGTACTCTTGTCTCTTTTGGCAACGCGGTAAGTAACACAATCGAATTGTTTTCATTGTTAAACTGACAGTTCTAGTCTGGCGCCGTGGATCCTGTGGCCCTCTTCCGTCTCACACCCAAGAACGTCCGCTTGATGCGTCCTGTAGTCAACGGTTACGTTTCGCAGCGCGCTGATCTTGAAAAGTACACCTCTGAACTTTTCGACCTCATCAAGTCCAAGAAGCTTGAGCTCACTATCCACAAAGTCTACCCTCTCAAGGACGTGGCCAAGGCCCATGAAGATATCGAGAGCCGAAAGACAATCGGAAAGTTGCTCATCAAAGTCGAATAAAGTCTAGCCTTTTGATATTTATTTTAAGTGCGCTATATATCTATAATGCAACGGATAGTTCGTCTAAAAATCCAAAACATGTTCTTCGGTAACTTTCATTTCACATCACTGCGGGACATCTGCCCGCAAACCGATAGCCAATTTTATTATTACTTAAGCCTTGGAAGACTTGACAGCCTCCAAAAGCTCGGCGGGGGGATCTTGGCGGTAACCCTTGGGGTTGTTCTCGACCCATCGCCAGAGGTCATTGCAAGCCTCCTCCATAGTAAGCTCGGTCTTCCAGTTGAGCTCCTTGTTGGCGAGGGTGGGGTTGGCAGTAAGATCAAGAACGTCTCCTTGTCGTCGGGGACGGACCTCGTAGGCAAGATCGCGACCGACGACCTTGCTGAAGGCCTTGACAATCTCAAAGACGGTGCTGCCACGTCCGGAACCCAGGTTCCATGCCTTGACACCAGGCTGGTTCTCACGGAGGTAGTTGAGGGCCATCAAGTGACCGCGGGCAAGGTCGACAACGTGGATGTAATCTCGAATGGCAGTGCCGTCGCGAGAGGCGTAGTCTATAGATGTTAGATTGAACAAGTTAAACTTGCTGAAAACTTACCGTCGCCGAAAACAAGAAGCTTCTCACGCTCGCCAGTGGCGACCTGCCCGAGGAGGGGCAGAAGGTTGAAAGGAATACCCTGAGGGTCCTCACCCATGATACCAGTGGGGTGAGCACCGCAAGGGTTAAAGTATCGCAGAAGAGCACCGTTCCACTGCTTGAATTCCTTGCCCTCCTTTTCCAAGTTGGTGCGCTGAGCATTGACAAAGTCGGTGATAACGTCCTCGATCATGGACTTGGTGCGACCGTAGGTGTTGGTAGGTCCGATAGGGCAGTGCTCGGGAATGGGAATCATGTTGGGGAATCGGGTAGCATCGCCGTAAACGGTAGCGGAGGAGGAGAAAACAATGTTGTTGACGTTGTTGCGCTCCATGGAGCGGAGGAGAGAGATGCTACCACCGACATTGACACGGTAGTACTCGAGAGGGATAACGCCAGACTCGCCGACGGCCTGAATGGGTGTTAGTTGTGTACGACGAAGCGACTGAAATGCGACTTGCCTTGAGCGCAGCAAAGTGAATGACGCTGTCAATGGCAGGGTGCTTGGCAAAGACCTCATCGAGAGCCTTCTCATCTGTGATGTCGAGCTTGTAAAAGGCGGGACGGCGACCGCAAATCAGCTCAATGCGGTCCAGGGCGACCTCTGAGGAGTTGTAGAGGGAATCGACAATAACGACATCGTAACCGTGCTCAAGGAGAGTGAGCGAGGTGAAGGAGCCAATGTAGCCGGTACCACTGGGGAATCAAGTTAGCAAATGTATTCTTTGTTGAGAGAATGCGACACCGCACGGCCTGCTTTCTTGAATACCGCACGCTCTTGTCCTTGAATGGGGATTGCGACAAGAACAAAGAGTCGATTGATGACAAACAGGACAGGGGTATGGCAGTGGATGGAGTTGAATGGACGCACCCGGTAACGAGAACGGTTCCAACAGGCATTTTCGGCGGGATTTCTTTGTTCAAGGTTAAGCGACTGGTTGAGTTTGCGGTGAAGGACCAAGTAAAGTTGAAAGAAGCGTTGCGAGACGGCGGGGTTAAAGGTAAATTGTAAAGGTAGGATGACTAGGGGAGTGTTGGGAAATGGCGGGGCAACTTTTTCTTAGCTGAGAGGGGGAGGGGAAGAAAAGGATGGGCCAGGGGTTCGTTCATGCTGCCAGGGCTGATGTGATGTTGATTGCTGCTGCTAAATTAAGGACCCGACACTACGTACTACAGAGCCATGATGGAATGGATGTCCAGATGGAGCATTATTCGGGGTTTCTGCATCCCGAGTCGACAGACAATTATTGTTCTTATTAGCGATCGAGTAAGGTAGCATCGTTAATGGAAAAGGTCCGAATGAGTCAACCTGAACTTTCCAAGTACATGCGCTCCATACAACGGTCTCGTAAACTGAGGTGATCACGGAGTACGGCAAAGAGCTGTAAGTCACTGTGGAGTCCACCATGTACAGGGTTGATATTGGTAATGGATATCTCGGGTTGGCATGAGACGATTGGTATCGAGTTGATACAAAGGAAATTCCAACATGGGCAGATTGATTTCTTTTCATCCATCAAGGCAAGAGTATTGTAAAAAGGATCCGTATTGGTGAAACCTTGACCAAGTCTTATTGCTTAGCCGTTACGCTCTCTCCGATGGCTTAACTCCAAGTACGAGATTTATTTCTATCAGTTTATTGATGGGCGCAGTAAAACTGAGAATACTGCGATAGATAATTGATCAGCTTTGTGAATCAATAATTGTCTGATGCCCAGATGGTAGAGAATATTTGAGTCTAAAAAGAAGTTCCAAAGCGCCTAGAAATAACTTTAAAGATGCAACATCGTGGTTTGAGATTAAGTTCAGACCATGGTATTACAACAGGAACAAAAGATTTCTCCAAAAACATTCAAA
Organism: Fusarium sambucinum; assembly: GCF_050947815.1. Classification (NCBI taxonomy): domain Eukaryota; kingdom Fungi; phylum Ascomycota; class Sordariomycetes; order Hypocreales; family Nectriaceae; genus Fusarium; species Fusarium sambucinum. The sequence goes on from NC_139292.1 coordinate 1,348,488, forward strand.
TTAACGTCATCGGCAAATCCGAACCGAACACAAACAATTGGATGGAAGTACAGATACACTGAGCGCAACGCTCATGGCAATCAAAACACGTGCACGTGATCACGCACGCCAGCCTCTCAATTTGCGCCGCCTAATTCTCGGCGCGCATCGCGTCGGCGCATCATGGCACCTTCGCGATAGCATCACGAATATCGACAAAATAAAGTCGGCACTTGACACATTCTACAATCAAGACAATTCAGAATAATCACTCCCTAAGATACGAACTCATTGTGGTTGCGACGCCATTTATCAGCCCTCAAAGACTCCTTGCTCAACTCACCGCCACCAACATGATTCTTTGTTGTTACTACCCACATCTCAACCTCTAAATTGGCCAGTCAAGCTGGCACACAGAACAAGCGTCTTTGTGATCCAAAATCAGAAGCGGGGAACTACCTGGTGGTGTCGACCTTGGACGGTTGTTTGGGATACACCAAAGCCCGGACTACTATTTTCATCTCATAGAACAAAGACGACTCTCGCCCTCTTGAGAAAAACAACGACTGAATGACACAAAAGGGCACACATCCTTCATGAACTTTTCTTGTTCACCTTGCTCTTTTCATCATACCCATTCAAAGCACAAATCTCGCAATCATGCCTCCAAGACCTGCAAGACAGAGTACTCGCTACACAAGTAGGGAACCTGAAGAGGCGACTAGTGGACCTCAAATTTCTCTGGTCAAACCCAAGTTACCGGCTCTGAAAGGAACTCCGAGTTCTCGGAGACAGTACACGTATGGCTCTGGTGTTGAGCCACCCCCCAGACTAGGCGCCGGCCTTCAACAAATGACTCTGAAGAACGCCGTTAGCCAGGCTCTTAAGAAACATCCTGGCGAGGACGAAGAATTTGTTCGACCACCAATACCAGAACCGACACCAAAACCTGCAACAAAACTGGTACCAAAACCAGCAGCCAAACCAGCAGCTGCAAAGGCAGATCGAGGTAAGACCTCGAAAGACAGTATGTTCATTCACTCCTAAATGTATGACAACTCTGACACGTGGCAGATGCCGCGCGACAGGCAACAACAACAACCGCCACTGGGCATTTGGCCGTTGGCAGAGATGATGACAGCTCGCGAAGCTTTGGACTGGAAAGCGATTATTACGACAATGCAACGATAGTACCAGCACCGTCAAAGCCGCCAGTAGCCATCGCAAAGCAGCAATCCGCACCCAAGACAAGCCTCGGACCTGAAGAAGAGGAGTCCAGTGATGATGAATTACTGCCGCCTCGAAATGAGAAAGAGCCGAGGTCTTCAGTACGGCTTATTGAGAACTTTGATGAAGTCGACGCGAGACAAACCAGGTCACACTCGTCTCGTTCTCGAAGCCAAAGGAGTTCAACAAAGTCAACTGAGAACCTGGAACCTCAAAAGGATGCAGCCGACACAGCAAGACAGAGCAGTTCGCAACCATCCCGTTCTCGGGGCCAGCAAAAGACTTCAACAAGGCCTACTGAGAGTTTGGAAACTCAAAATGATGCACCCGTCGCACCGAGACAGAATGATTCACAGTCATCTCGTTCTCAGGGCCAGAAAAAGGCCTCAACAAGGCCGAATGAGAGTAGAGCCACTCAACAGGTATCAGAACCCTCAATATGGGCGAAGCAGAAACCCTTCCCCGGGACTGGTACTGGACTGGAAACAGGGACTGGAGCTACACTTAACGATCGGAGACCCAATGGATCGAAGAGTCTTTTTGGTCCGGCTACGACCTCGGGTTCAGATGCATTGAAGAGGGCTCAGCAACTTCCAGATGATCCACAACAACGCGACTGGCAGATTCAAAGGGAAATCTCAGCAGCTGAGCGGGAGAACATTCGGATACATGACATGGTGCGGCAGATGGAAGCCTCACCCTGGTATTTTGAGTGGGTGCGATTCAAAGGTTGGGTCAGATTCTTCCTCTGGCCGCCCTATTGGTTTCGGCGTGGAGATCGAGAGCCTTTCGATTTCAATTTCGAAGATCATGTGGTCAACAGTGACGGTGCTCCCACGGACTGGACTCGCGTGTTCTCCCCCATGACATATCTGCTAGTTTTGAAGCGTTGGTTTGACAAAACTATGGACCGTTTCTTCAATGTTTTTGATCGTCTGTGCGGTATACAAGTTGGACAAGTACACAGATCATTCCCTGTGCGCTTAGTCTGGGCTCTAGCATTGAGCTGTGTCGCTTTGTTCCTACTTACGAGCTCTGGAGCTCTGCGGCATGTCCCTAACTTCCCAGACATCGGCTCTCTGAAACCAACTATGGATTGGCCGAGCACTGAAGGGTTTAGTGTTGGCAAAATGATACCCTCGGTGTCATGGCCTTCATTACCTTCAATGCCTTCATGGCCTTCATGGAGCAGGGACGACGATGACTTTTCTTTCCCTGATCCATTTGCCAGGGACGACGTTGTCATCCCAGATGACTACAAGAAAGCATTAGACGCGCTGAAGGATCAAGCCAAGGTCCAGAAGAAGGCGCTCAAGAGGCTAGAAACAATTCTTCCTCGGATTGTGCATATGGATCTTGTTAATGGACGCCCGTCGATCAAGCCCGAGTTCTGGCATGCTCTGCAAGATCACCTCAAAGAGAGCGGAAGCTTCTTGAATCTCGACAAGAAGAGCGGCAACTTCGAAATTTCCTCGGAAAAGCAATGGAAAGCTATCGTCTCACGCCTCGGAAAAGATAACAACTTCCAAGGCAAGCTCGATGGTATTGTTGGCAACAGTATCCAAGACAAACTACCAAACTTCTGGGACACATGGTTCAGGAACAACAATGATGTGCTCGAACCGCTCGTGGAAAAGGCAATGGCTAAGAAACAAACCGCCGGCTCCGGAGCTGCATTCGATCAAAAGCTTGCCAAGATTGTTGGCGAGGAACTTCGCAAGCAAAACGAAACCGCTTTCTCTCGAGATGAATTCATGGCACATCTCAAGGGCGATCTGACGAAGCACAAATCAGAAGTCGAAGCTGAGTTTAACAGGCTCAAAGCGTACATGAACGATCACATCAAGGAATCCATTCGGACTGCCAAGATGATGGCTCCCAAGGCAATGTCTGATGACGAGATGAAGAAGCTCATTCGAAAGATCATCTACCAAACCCTTACAGACGGCAGCCTCGAAGCTGTCGCCAAGAGCAAGATTCATGCCCACTGGAACTCCAATCTCAAATACCAGGTCAACTTCTTTGGTGTTGGGGCTGGGGCTACCATAGAAACGAAATTCACCGCGCCTGTTTGGGAGCCATACAAGGACAAAGCCCAAGTAAAGAAAGCACGCGCGCTTGGCCTCACAGGAGTTCGTCCTCGTCCTGCTATAGATGCACTTAGTCCTTGGCAGGAGGAGGGAGAACGCTGGTGCGGATCGCATACTGAAGACACTGACGGGAGATCTCATGGCGTTGGACTGTCTGTCCACATGGGCCATGAGGTTGTCCCTGAAAATATTGTTGTTGAACACATTCACCCCAACGCAACAATGGACCCTGGTGCTCGACCACGACACATTGAAGTCTTTGCCAGATTCGAGGTCAAGGAAGAACAAGAGCTCGTGCGCGACTACTCATCGAACAAGTTCCCTGACCACATCAACGGCTGGGACTTTAATCCCTCTCCTCTACCAGATTCATTTGTCAAGATTACTCAATTCGAGTATCAAGGAGATGAACTGAATGAAGGCGTACACGTTCATCACATCAATGATGAATTCGCCAATCTGCGCATTCCGACGGACCATGTCATCGTTCGTGCTTTGAGCAACTATGGTGCACCGGACCACACGTGTTTTTATCGGGTGAGGTTGTTTGGAAACCAGGTAGATGAATCGGCATGATTTCGGTTTTGGGGCGTTGACGGATAGTTTGATTCATGTACAATGGTTTTGTATTATGGCGTAGCTTATACTCACAATGTCGTTGGGGATTGAAGCGTGGGAATGGATAGCTTTTTACCAGGCGTACTTACAATTCGATTATGAACTTTTATAATGACATTAGATCACACTTTTAGGGAAGTCAACATTGAAACCATTAATACTGTGCATTTTATTTCGCCATTTTTGTCTCCTACATGTAAAACCCCGGGTATTGAATCTAATCCAACAGTCCTGTAGCAAGCGCCTCGAGATCCTCCAAAGTCTCGGGCTCTTCTTGGACCCTGATGACCTTTCCTTTGCTCTTGCTCTTGCTCTTCTGCCTTTCGTCGTCTGAGTCGTCCTCGAACCACTTCTTGGCTCGCTTCTTGGGTGGTTCTCTGTCTCCCTCGCTGTCCGACCTGTCGTCGCCCACAGGTAGCGATCGCAATAGCGCCAAAGGATCTTCGCCATCGTCGGCATTGTGCAGCATAGGCGCATCTTCGTCGTCTGAAACGATACCCATGCGCTCTGCTCGCTCGGCAGCCTTGCGCTTTTCCTTCTTCTCGCGACGCTTCTGCTTGGCGAGGGCCTTGTCGTCCACATCTGCTTCGCGAACGCGAGATGTTTCGTCTTCGACGAACTTGCGACGCTGTTCCTCGGCTGGACCTTCACCCACGAAATCATCCTCATCCCTGAGCTCGTACACGGCGTGGGCGTTACCATCATCGTCAAACACCATCTTGGTAGAGTTGCCCTTGAACTTGAGCATCTTCTTCTTTGACTTGAGGGCCTTCTCGCGCCTCTTAGAATCGACAACAAATGGTTCTTCTCCACCAAGACCATCGATGATTTTTGCTGTGCTCTTGTATGCATTGTTTGCCTCGTCATCCAGATCGCCATCTCTTAGAACTCTCTTCACTGACAAAAAGTCCTCCTCATCACCCTCGTCATCACCGTCAAGCACAAGCTTGTTGTAGTGACTTGACAGAACGTCCTGATTTGTTCGCTCAAACATCTTGTCATACTTTGTTCGCACCTCGTTCTTCTTGGTCTTCTTCTCTCCTTCCCCGTCGGATTCAGAGCCGCTGGACATACCCGCACGAGGCGCGTTCTTTATCTTCTTGATATCCTCGCCCTTTCGGAACTTGACCTGTGGCGTACCAGGAAGACCAAGACTAGCAGCGTATGCATCAAGATCAAGCTTGTTGAACTTGAAAACGTCTTTATCTTTTTGTAGATGGACTGATCGTACGTAACTCATGAAAGCCTTCTGACCAAGATACTTGAGATCAGGATTCTGGAAACACAGGCTCTGTAGTTGATCCTTGATGCTCTTTTTCTTCTTGTCCTTGACATTCACCTTTTGTATGGGAATCTTCTTCTGCTCTAGCTTCTTCAACATGCCTGGCTCTTCATTTGGATCCAGGAATAGCACTGCGCGGCCTTTGCTTTGATATCGAGCTGTTCTACCAACTCGGTGGATATATGTATCGACGTCCTCGGGACAATCAGCCTGAATAACCCAATCAACGGCGGGAAAGTCAATCCCTCGAGCGACGACATCTGTTGCGAATAGGCATATCTGCTTTGCCGCAGTGAATCTGGAGGTAATCTCCAGTCGAGCAATTTGTTTCTGTCGACCGTGCAAGTGAAGTAAAGGTATACCGGGTTGGAAACTTCGGAAAGTCTCATAAACGAATCGGACTTGTTTGCCTGAACTCAAAAAGACAATGATTTTGCTCTTCAAATTGGCTTTGATGAATCCGTAGAGTGTGTCGAGCTTCTCTGGCAGAGTTGTGACGATGTAATGTTGTTGAAGGTTTGTGGGAGTGGCACTGACGGCGGCTTCGTGAACGGAGACGTATTCGGGGTCCTTGAGGCTGAGACGAGCAAGATCAGAGACCTTCCTGCTCTGGGTAGCACTGAACATGAGTGTCTGTCTTTCCTTGGGAAGATGCTCAACCAAAGCATCGACGGCAGATTGGAATCCCATATCCATGATACGATCCGCCTCGTCCAAAACTAGAATCTGCAGGTTGTCGGCGTTGAATCCAGCCGTCTGGTCAAAATGTTGCAGCATGCGACCAGGCGTACAGACCAAGATGTTCATTCGGTCCAATCGCTCGGCCTCTTCCTTCAAACTCTTTCCTCCAATAATTAAACCTGCTGAAAAGGAATGTTTTGTGCCAATCTTTTGGAGCACCTGAAAGATTTGTACAGCGAGTTCTCGGGTTGGCGAAATGATGAGTGCGCCGAGACCATCGAGTTCAGTCCATTGGGCACGGTAAAGTTTTTCGAGGACAGGAATAAGAAAAGCAAGTGTCTTTCCACTTCCTGTCTTGGCAGCACCCATAACATCTTTGCCCTTGAGGGCGAGCGGAACGGCTTCAGCTTGGACATCGGTAAGGGTCTGGAAATGAGCGATCTCGAGGCCCTCGGCGGTCGGTACGGAGAGGGGAAGATGGGAGAAGTTCTTGATGACATCCGATTTAGGATCCTATATGGTATTAGTTAATATCAAAGTACCTTGTGCATGTCATCCACGTACCAATTCAGCTACTCTTTGCTCGAGCTGTTGAAGATCTTCCTGGTCTCTTTTGCGCTTTTGCTGTCGCTGTTCAGTGCGACCATTTCTTTCAGGTTTGGGACCTCGCCCAGGTCGCGCACGAGGGGGCATTTTGTAGTGTTTTGACGTTAATGCGAAGAAAAGAATTGAGGCTCTAACTCTTGTTCGGCGCAAACCATGTTCCAAACCAAAGTCGCTGGAAATTTTTTGGAAAATGCGCGGTACTTGCCATGACCGATCAGCCAATTGTGGGGGGGTTTAACCAAAAGAAGCTTACCGCCCTGGCAGAAAGATTTCACCGCCAAAAAATTGAATTCCATTTGTTTTTCTGCCCCTCCATCAAGCAAGCTTTGGTTGTAATCAACAAATATCACAACAGCTTTATTATCACAAAATGGACAGGTCAAAGAAGTCCAAGAAGGGCGGCGACCCCGCTACCCAAATCTCTGACAAGCGATTCCAAGATTTTGAGACCGACCCTCGGTTCCGATTGCCATCAAAGAGGCAGACCAAGACCACGATCGACAAGCGATTCTCGCGCATGCTAAAAGATGACGAATTCACTGCTACCGCCAAGGTCGATCGATATGGCCGAAAGCTCAAGTCTGATTCCAAGAAGAAGGCTCTGCAAAGATTATACCAAGAGGAGGATGAAGAGGATGAGGAAGACGACAAGATCGAGGTAGACGACGACGAGGTTGTTCAGAAAGAACTGCTAAAAGCGCACGAGAACTACGATCCCGCTCGAGGTGGTGGATTCTCGTCCTCGGAAGATGATTCTGAATCCGAGGAGGAAGAGGAGGACTCTGATGAAGAAGAGGGCGGCGCGCAAGTCGACACCGAGGGAGATATGCAGCGTTTCCAGGACGAGCAGAACGAGGTTGAGGCTGGAGAGGTGACAAATCGCATTGCCATTGTCAACCTTGACTGGGATCATGTCAAGTCTACCGACCTCATGGCTCTGTTTAACAGTTTCCTTCCCGAGACTGGCGGCAAGATCGACAAGATTACAGTGTACCCCAGCGAGTTTGGAAAAGAGCGCATGCAACAGGAAGAGGTTGAGGGACCCCCCAAGGCGCTGTTCAAGAACACCAGAAACCAAGACTCGGACTCGGATTCAGAGGATAGCGACGAAGACAGCGAGGATGGCGATGAGCGCATCAAGAAGAGTCTGCTCGAGGAGGGTGACGATCAAGATTTCGATAGCGATGCGCTACGATCTTACCAGCTTGATCGTCTCCGATACTACTACGCTGTTATGGTCTGCTCAAGCCCAGAGGTTGCCCAGAAGCTTTACGAAGCCGTCGATGGACGGGAGTACCAGTCATCTTCCAACTTCCTTGATCTTCGATTCGTCCCCGACGATGTCACCTTTGACGACGAGCCCAGAGATGAATGCGAAAAGGTTCCCGAGTCATACAAGCCCGTCGAGTTTGTCACCAATGCCCTACAAAGCTCCAAGGTTAAGCTCACATGGGATATGCACCCTGAGGAATCATCACGCAAGGAGTCCATCAACCGTGCCTTCAGCGGTAGTCGTAACGAAATCGAGGAGAACGATCTCCGCGCATACCTAGCAAGTGACAGCGAAGATGACGATGTTGACGATATTGAAGTGGTTGAGGAGGGTGTCGAAGAGAAGGAAGATGGGCCCAAGCTTTCCAAGAAGGAATTGGCCCGCAGAAAGATGCGAGCTGCTTTAGGCTTGTCTGAGGAGCCTACCAAGTCCTCTAAGAAAGCCCCTGTCGGAGATATGGAAATCACATTCACACCCGCCCTTACAGAGTCTGCGCCCAAGAAGACAGATGAGGAGGAGACAACGATCGAGAAGTACGTTCGAAAGGAGAAGGAGCGTAAGGAGAAGAAGCGCGAAGCTGCTCGAGCCAGACGCGAAGGACGGGATCCTAATGCCGAAGAGGAGGAGGAAGAGGAAGTTGAGGCTCCTGCTGGCGAGGCTGATGATGACCTTGGTTTCGATGATCCTTTCTTCACTGCTGCCGAACCCGAAGCTGTTTCCAAGGCATCCATCCGCAAGGCCGACCGTCTCAAGAAGCGAGAAGCTCGCGAGGCCGCCGAAGCCGAGGACAAGGCCCAGAAGAAGCAGCTGGAGAATGTCATGGCCAACATTGGCGAGGATCAGGCTGACCATCTGGACCACTTTGACATGAACGAGATTGTCCGAGCAGAAAAGGTTCAACGCAAGAAGGGCAAGGCAAAGAAGAAGGCTTTGGAAAAGGAGACCCGTGGCGGTCTTCAGGAAGACTTTAAGATGGATACCGGTGATGACCGTTTCAAGGCTGTGTTTGAGAGTCACGAGTATGCCATTGATCCTTCGAATCCCAAGTTCAAGGCTACAAAGGGTATGACGAAGCTGCTTGAGGAGGGTAGAAAGAAGAGAAGAAATGTGGAGGAGGAAGATGATGCGCCCAAAGTTAAGAAGGCTAAGAAGGGACGAAGGTGAAGTGAGTTGATGTAATGTAGAATTTTTGTTGAAGATCGTCTTGGAGTTGGGTGATTAAAAGTTGGTATTTGATAGCACCATATATAAAGCATAGTTCACCATGCTGCTTTCAAACATGACACTCTCACTAATACCATACCTGTGACTTTGCAGTACTATAGCGGGCGTTCTAAACTGTCTTTATCCATCCAATGGCTTCTGACCACTCCAGAAATGCATTTTCCCGTAAGCATGAACATTCGGATCCCTCATAGACTTCCTACATTCCGCAAAAAACACTTCCATCTCTGCCTTCTCCCATCCTAATTGCGGAAAATGAAGGGCTCCCATCGTAGGAAAGAATTCCTCACAAGCAGTGCGATAGTACATGCCAACCAAGCGCATCACCCTAGAATTTGTTAACATGGCACTCAAAATACTGTTGGTGAACTCACTTGTCTTTTGGCCATGTTCCATAAGGTAGCTTGATAAAGTTGTGTTGAATGTTGACAAACCCTGATTCGGCGAGATACTGACCCCCAAAAACTGCAGCATGGGAATTTGTCCCGTAAAGCGCAAAGCATTGAACTAAAAGTTCGGTGAAACGTTTGAGAGGCCAGTCGTCTGGTATACTATAGTCGTCTGTGTGGACTTGGCCGTCTACGTCTTGGAGTTCTACCCACGCGCCAGGTTTCATGTTGCTGGGTTAGAGGTCAGTAGAGGCTAAAAGCAGCGGGCGAGGAGGGTGCTCACGCATATATTTGCTTGAGGAGCATCACTGGGGACTTGAGGATTGGTATCATGTTGCGGAGGTGAACAAAGTCGAATTCATCACCATTTAGCCACTCGTCTTCAACGTCGTCAACCATGAATCTAATATGTCAACACTGCTATATCTGAAATAGGTGTAACCATACTTACTTGACATTTGGAGGTACCCAGGACGGCTGTATAGGACTTAGATCCAGCCCCAACACCTCAGCACTGGGATACTTTTCCGCCACTATTTCATCAGTCTCAGTCTTTCATTTTAGGGGATCAACATTACCCTCAATGGCCCAGATTCCCGTTCCTGTTCCTAAATCCGCTATCTTTTGCGGATTATCTCCAATGGGGGCGTAAAAGTATCTTCCATCTGTGGCCTCGAGCATCATGGCATGTAACATATCCTCACGATTCTGCTCCGCCTCGTCGTTCGGTAAAGGGTATCGTCCATGGCGATAACGGTGGTAGCGACGCCCGTTTTGGTAACTGTGCTCGAGGATGCTGGAGTTGATGGATGTGGACGAGGAGCGGGTGCTTGAGAGGAAGGAGATGTCATCGGCGTCAAAGTCGCTGGCAGAGAATTCGCCGTCTTCATCGCTGCCGCCTGCTTCGATTAGGGCATCGCCATGCAGGAGTCCTTGATTGTCGAGGTTGAGGTTTTGGGGATTGTCTTGGAGGGTGTTAGTGACCTGTGCAAGGGATGGCATCGGTGGTTTGTCTATAATGAGATTCCAATTGTTGTCTTTAGCAACCTTGATGTTCAAGGCGACCTTGAGTCTTTGTTTTGTCCTCGTACCTTGTTCGCTTTGTCCTACCACAGCAGTTGGCTCGCCACGTATTTGGGGACTTTCATGAGGACTGCTCTTGGCACTTGACCTTTTACTTCCAGAATCCTGACCACCCATGCTTTGATGATATCGCTGTCGACGTTCGTATCAATACTCGTATAGAGAAGCAGCCGTTTGATAAAGATCTTGGAGGACAGGTTTTTAATAACAGATGTTGACCAACAACTGAGGGGCGTTTAAGGTCCAATAAAATAGATGAGATGATATGCAGTTGGACTCAAAATATGACGGGTCCCGAAAAGTGAATGCGACATCAAGGGTATAAAAGACATGGGTAGCGTTGTGGAACAGTCCATCATGAACTGATGGACAAGAGTATTTACGGTTACAGTTACCCGGCTCCAGTGGATCAAAGACGAATAACATCGGTTTGCATCGTTGTAGGGCAGAGTTTGGAATTCTCTACATCAAGTTGACGTTTTCTAATGCCAGATGTAGTCTGGGCTTCGGGGGCTTGGCATGAGAACATGCCTGTCGGGAAGAGGTCAATGGGGAACTGCAAGCTTATTGATTTAATTACGGTATGATGAGAGCTTCCCGGGGTTACTTTCGTCGCCGATTGATTGGTATTAAGAGAGTTGCCTTGTGCTGGCGTGATAGTTTAGACGAGGAGGAATTGTCAAAGCTTCGGGAGTCGATCTGACAGCCGTGGGTCTGCGATCTGGACAATACTTAGCTTGATCATGGACCATTTAGTGGTCCATTCTCGGAGTAGCTAGCTAGATGTTGAGCATGCTTGGGGAGTTGTCCTTGTTATTGGCTACTCCATGAATGCGGCTGGAAACTGACCATTTCAGGACTGAGACAACTGGAGTGAAATGTCAGAAACTGTTATGAAGGTTATCTGTATCCGAAATTAAAGGTCTGGAACATGGAAGAAACTACGTAAGAGGAAGCTAAATGTTCACAGGTCTGTTGTTGAAGAATTGATGAACCTTTTTACGATCAGGATAACGTTGGAGGTAACTGATTCGATAGAAACGAGTTTATGTTGAAGTGAATTTGTTCTTCACCCTAACCAATTGTCTCACTTGGATCCATGTTATCGGTGTGCATTTGATGTTGCGCGTTTTGTACTGCACGAAAACTGGTACGTGACCCATGTCTGTTGTGCATATTTACTTCCTTACTTGATCAAATGTCGACGCTTATTGGAAGACGAGAGAGATAACTCAGATAAGAGATCTGTCCGCGTGATGGTGAAAAGGGTGGGATAGTGTCTGTCTTAGTCTTGTTTTCTTTTTTAGCTGCCGTTTCCGTCAGTGCGGCTGGATTTTAGTATTACAACACCAAGTTCAATGTCGTGATGACTGATAAAAGTCGGTGGCTGGGTACTCGATACCTTTTTCCAGTTGCGCCTTCTCATTTACGACTGGAATATACAGAACAAATGATACAAGAATCGCCCCTTATGAGATAATTATACATGTCAAACATCTTGTCATACTTCATCATCGCAACGTTATTTGTGGCGAGACGGACGTTTTGTAGATCTTGGTAATGCAAAAGACCCGAAAGAACAGATGGCAATGTTTGGGTACACCATTGCAAGACGCTTTGAGAGTTGTAGTAATTCCCATGTGGTAGATGGCAAACACCATCCATTATCCATCTCGAGTCAGAGAGCTTTCCCGTTCCCCGCTCTGGGTTGCAGCAGCCGCTTGGATGTTCAATGGGTGTGCTCATGTCGCATTAGAAGAATTGATGTGTAGACCCTTGGAGACGGGGATAGAAATAGTGAGATATGTGCAGTTTGCAGGCAGTGTAGTGCAGTATGAGTGGGATGATTTTGATAGTGAGAGGCTGTTATCTCCACCAGTTCATTTATTGCAGTTGATGAATCGTTCGATATTTTAATAACAGCCGATTTACTATTCTCAGATTCTTTCTCATGCAAAATAGAGAAGAGTGTCCGTTTATCGCCACTAAAGAACCCCTAATGATCATCATGATTCTCGCAACCCTCTCCAACACAATGATGTCTTCATCTTGACCGACTCGGAGCTTATGTTCCCACAATGCTAGCTGCTGTTAGCTCTGTTAGCTCTGTTAGCGCCTGTGGTTGCATCGAGATCGTAGAGGGTTGTTTGCTGCAGGTGTAATGGAGGGGGCATGTTTCAGTGGAGGTGTTTTTTGTCTTGGGGGTCATGACACCCTCAAATCTCTACTGCGGGCACTTTTATCTGTGGGGAAACGCGTGAGCTACAATACCTTGGATTTTCTCTTTCTTTTTGTGCTAGGGTTTGTTTAATAGAGCAGTAGAATAACTTGATATTACCTGTTACCATCCCCATCTTTTCTTGACTTTTGTTTCTCTGTCTGTCTCAATAAAAACTCTACATCATCATTGTCTCTCACAACTGCTACCGAGCAAATACTTCACCAAACAAAAGGCAATGCCTCTAGATTCAAACTCTCCTCTACTCCCCATCTCCACTCCTACAGCCATCGCATCGCCATACGAGCAACAACCTCCACCAGCCCCCGCCGCAAACCATGTTCAGCGCCTCGCCATCACAACATTTTCTCTCGCTCGCTTCCTCCGCGGCGTCTCGCTAATAGCATACCCTCGCTTTGGCCTCTGGGCCCTCGACATCGCCCCGGATGGCTCAGCCTACATGCTCGCCAGCATGATTGGCATCCGCGACATTTTGCTATCTGGTCTTTTATACACCAGCGACACGACCAACGCTTCCGTCGACTACTCTGCCCGTCGCGAAGTTACCCGCGCTTTGGCGACGAACCTCTTTAGTGATGCGCTCGACGCTTTTGTGCTTATTTTCTACGCTGCTTGGTCCGACGACTGGGGGAACCCGATCGCCGTCATTGTCATTTCTGCTGTCATGGCCATCTTTGAACACTTGACGCTCTGGAGTTTCAGCGAGGACGATTGGGCGGCGCATGAGCATGGCAGTCTGGGCGATGACAAGAAGGCGAGGATGAATGCGTGGCTGAGGGATTTGGAGCGATGCGATCCCGAAACATATCGACATGAACAGTCTGTTCCACCTTCGTCGCGAGCTTCGTTTCGGGGATATGGAGCTTTGGTTTGAAAGAATAATGTGCTACAAAAGTTGGAGGACTCATGATATCATATCCATTCTGCGACGGCGTTGGTTTTGTATTTAGATGGTCATGATTGATGTTTGGTGTTGGGGTTCGTCTTCAATGTCCAATATAGCGATGTTCGCATTTGTTTCTGCAGTTGATTCAGTTCAATACCATTACCTGATTTGGTTCATCATTTGTCATTCATGGTATTATTTGATATTGTTCAACAGAGGAAGCTCTAGATGTCTCAGGCGATTAATGAGATCAAGGCATGACAATCAATCCAGACTTAAATTCTTACATGAGTAAATATGGAAAGACAACAAATCAAATCATAAAACACCGGAAATACGCAATTCAGCTTGCAGCGATGGCGTGATAAATCTCATTTGAGGCATAATCCAAGGGTCTGGTTCGACTTTAGAAGGTGTCTTTCCATGAGTGGAGAATTACCGGCCACTAAAATCCTTGGACCAAGACACGACAAGACGACTGTTTCTTTTTTATACTTGCCTCTTTCACTAAACATAGATTCGTTTTCACTCTCTCTTTTACATCGCACTCGTTGTGACTTGCATACTCTCAATCTCATAAAATGGGGGTCGTAAAACGCGTGGCTGTCATCGGCGCCGGACCAGCGGGTGCCATTGCTGTCGACGCCCTCTCTCAAGAAAAGACATTCGATCTCATTCGTGTTTTTGAACGTCGCGAAGGTCCTGGAGGATGCTGGTATGTCTTGTAAAACTCATAGTGACGATCAAATAATGAGAATGAAAGGATCGGCGATACAACACAACCTCCAACCATCTCCAACTTGGCAAAGCTCGCAGACCGCACAGCAGATGAGCCGTTGCATATTCCTAAACAATTGCCAGCTCTTCTACCAAAGTCTACACAGCCTCGTCATGAAGAGTCATCAATCTATCCATACCTGGAAACTAATGTCGACACATCGACTATGGAGTACACTCAGGAACCTATCCCAGTCATTCGAAGTGAAAGATCGATCGGCATGCATGGCCCGTCAACACCCTTTAGACACTGGAAAGTCATGCGCGATTACGTTGCTGGTATCTTGGAGCGTAACCACTACGAGGATCTTGTCTCGTACAACACGACAGTGGAACATGTCGAGAAGGAAGGGGACGAGTGGAAGGTTGTACTGAGACAGGGTGGGAAAAAGCAGGACTATTGGTGGATGGAGACGTTTGATGCTGTTGTGGTTGCGAGTGGTCACTATTGGGTGCCCTATGTCCCTGCCATTGAAGGTTTGGAGCAATTTGAAAAGACAAGGCCTGGGAGTGTGGTTCACAGCAAGCATTTCCGCGGAAAGGATACGTTTCATGACAAGGTATGTTGTTGCGATGACTTACCAATGAACAGCACTGACGTGGATGATAGACAGTTGTGGTGGTAGGCGCCTCTGTTTCAGCAGCAGACATTGCAGTTGATCTCGTCAACACGGCAAAAGCGCCCGTTCATTGTATCACCATCGGGCACACATCAAATGTCTTCTTTGGCGACACAGCATTCGATCATCCCAACATAAGACAGTACCCATCTATTGCCAAAGTCACGGGCCGAACCGTGCATCTCATCGACGGCACCAGTATCCCAGATGTAGATCACATCGTCTTTGGTACAGGCTACAGCTGGACGCTGCCATTTTTGCCCAGTCTCCCTGTGCGCAACAACCGTGTACCGAATCTGTACCAGCACGTCGTCTATCAAAAAGATCCCACGCTTCTCTTTGTCGGTGCGGTCGGCGCAGGTCTCACTTTCAAGATCTTTGAGTGGCAGGCTGTGTATGCAGCGCGTATCCTTGCAGGGCGTGCAACAGTGCCATCGGAAGAGGAGATGCAGAAGTGGGAGGCTGACAGGATCGAGGAGCGAGGCGATGGATCAAAGTTCTCTGTCGTGTTTCCAGATTTTGAGGATTACTTTGATACTGTCAGGGAATTGGCTGGCGAAGGAGAGCCGGGCGTGGGACGTAAGCTGCCTAAATTCAAGAGGGAGTGGTTTAGGAATTTTATCGAGGGGACTGAGTTGAGGAAGGCTTTGTGGAGGAGGTGGAATGCGATAGCAAGAGAGGAAGTGGGTGTGAAGTCGAGATTGTAGACAAGTTGTTAATTGGATCTATAGATAGATATTAGAGGTACAGGATAGATTTCAACGCCCAGCTTGCCTTGGTGTAACTCGAATACAGTTTCAATCATATCATAGGCGATATGTGATCCTATAGGTGAGGCGGTATCTGATATGCAACGGCTAACACGGATGGTTTCCGGGATATAAACAAAGTGGAGCTTTGTTCTTAACGGCAGATAAGAACCACAGTCCAACGTTGACACTGCTGAACGGCAATCATCACTTAATGGAACTCGGCTGCCGAAGCCCATCTTTACTGTCCAAAGGATTGGTCCAGCTCCTTATCAGTTGTCTGGTTACGCCGGAGTGAAACTACTGTTAGGCGACCGCACTAATTATTAGTGGCTGATAGTGATGCATTTCCCCGCGTTTTTATCTTGTCCCACTGACCAGGGCCTGTCTTATACTACCTACCTAGCTGGCATCCATCTAAGCTCCATCTCCATTACTCTTTCGTCAACTACTACTCTTCACATCTACAACATCAGAAATGTCTACCAAAACATCAACTGCCAAAAAGGCTTGCAGACGTTCATCCATATCTAAACCAAAGAATGGATTGAACCCGCGATCTCGATCAGGCTGCACAACCTGCAAGGCCAAACACGTATGCTAACCCGATTCCCAGAGCTATCAGCAAGACTGACTTGTCTTGAATAGACAAAATGCGACGAAACAAGACCTGAATGTCTAAGGTGTGTACACAAAGGCGTCAAGTGTGGTGGTTATTGGAAAGAGTTTAAATGGTCCTTTAAACACCAACCGGGCGAGATAGAGGTTGACCTCACCACTACATCGCCGACATCTTCACGCAGAGGATCTGAGGTTCAGCCCGAGACTTCACCTACAGCGACTTCTTCTACCTTGATTGATACCAACGAGCTTGATCAGTACCTTCAGATTGAAGAGTTACCCGTTCAAGACCCTGTTTCTATTCTGGACGACAACACTTGGACGACGAGTCCTTGTTCGACTTCTGATACAGACCTCTTAACGCGATCGGGTTCAATTTCAGAAAACTGCGATATGGCAATATCAAACGTCGAAATGACATCTCGAGCCCTCACTCCTCCTTTCGAACCGCAATATTACCAAGCAACACCACTTACAGTTGGTCTCATCACCGATACTTCATCCCTACTCATCAGCAACTGGTTCGAACAAGTCTGCACGCTATGGTCAGGTTTCGACTCGGACTTTAATCTCAACCGAAAACTGGCGCTTGAGTTGTGCACGGGTTCTCAATCTGTGTTCAGCTCGCTGCAGAGCATGTCGGCCGGCTTCCTGTCTACACGGTTACCCCATATGAAGCAGTCAGCAGTGTACTTTCTGCAAGCAGCGACGACATCGGTTCTTTCAGAGGCGCAGAATACTCTACTAAACCCGTGTACGGATAGCCTGCCTGCTGGTGTGCTGTTCTCGCTGTTCTGCGTGGGGACAACAATGTGTTGGGTCGATGCGAGACAATTAGGGATACCATTCTTTCAATCAGCAACAAAGATTCTAGACCGCCTGAATCGTCGCGTAGGAAGGCTCTCCGCCAAGGATTTGGAGCTTCTATCCTTCTTCAACAGAAGTCTGACATACTGCGAGATGCTCCTTGCGGTTGTAAGCCAAGACGACAACGATACAACAACACACACCCAGTCCGACGGTGCACTGCAACTTGCTGAACGATATATGGACGACTCTCCTCATCCATGGACAGGAATTTCCCCCCTCTCGTCACAGCTTTTCGGCCAATCAATAAGTCTCTGCCGAAGTTTCCGGCGGAACCTCAAATTACCAAAAGAAACAGGTCGAGATTTCCAACGAGCTTTGGAAGAGATACAAGAAGCACAGCGACTGGAGGAGAAATTACTAAGCCTCGAGTTTCAGAGCAGTCTTTCCACTACAGACACGGGCGATTACCGAACACCGTCACTTCATCTTGCACAGGTTGCAGAGGCGTACAAGCTCGCTGCGCTGCTTCATCTTTACCAGACTTTCCCCGATCTTGTGGCCTTGCGACTGCCGAGCAATTCAGTGCATGCAAACAGTCGACATATTCCCTGGGAGGAGTGGATTATCCCATTAAGTCTTCGCCTGGTCAACGTTTTAGAACTCATTCCGCCTAATTCCGGTACTCGGGTTATTCAGCCGTTGCTGTACATCACCGCCAGTACGGGTCTTCGCTACGACACAACTACGATGCTGGATATATCGACGTTTCCCTCGGAAGCAGACTTTGCCTCTTCCAGTTTTGTTAATGACCCCTTTGCGCCCCCGCCTACGAACGTTATATCGCGCTTATCTCTTGATATCAGCAACGCGCGGCATTTTATTATGGGACGGCTTAATATGTTGGAGAGTAGCCTACCGCCGAAGCCGGTTATCATGGCTAAGGAGCTTATCAAGGCGATTTGGGAGGCTTACGATGATGAACCGCCTGGTGTGGCTTCGGTGCATTGGGTTGATGTTATGGAAGATAAGAATTTGAGGTCAATGTTTGGGTAGATATGATTGTTATGATGTAGTTTTTTCTTATCTTTTTTTTTGTTCCAATTTGAGTTGATTTGGGCTGATTATGTTTGGAGTTATCATGGACGAGCACGTTACTTGAACAAAGAATCTAACTGTATCTCGGGAATTTATATTGGCTTTCTTTATAAGAATTCTATCACTAATCCCTGTTTATGACTTCTCAATCCTCATTCCTTATAGGTCGTTGAACTTCCTAGCCCCAGAGTAGAATGCCAGTCCTGTATCAGGGGACGAAAAGGTGATGGTCGTTCCGTTGGGAATGAAAAAGATATCGCCAGCCTTGGCCTCGACCTTTTGTCCCGTAGAATCCTCGAGGACAAAGTTGCCTTCGAGAATGATCTTGGTCTCGTCGTACTTGTAGGTGTACGTCAGGGGCTCGCCCTTGTTGACACGAAAGAGGCCGCTTGTAATAGGTTTGGCGGCATCATCGGGGGTGGAGTGGATGTCTCCGATGAAGGTGTTTCCGCCTGACAGATGGGGAATTTCGAATTTGGATTGGGCTTGGGCAAAGTGTTTAAAGGAAGCCATTTTGGATATTTGTATTGTGTACTTTTAAGTGTGGTTTGAATGATGTAGAAGTGTTTGTTGATACAGCTAAAACGAAGGAGACGGATGCTTCATATACAATTTCTACACCAATTCCCCCTCTTCTTTGTCTCTCTTCCTTATTGATTATCTGCAAGCCTCTTTTGTGAAGACTATCATCACAACTCGATGTAAGCACCCTCATTCCCTCTTTAGAATAATGTTTCCGGTGACATTTGCGGGGTGATAACTAGATCTCCGTCGTGATAGTCAACTTTTTCCTATTTGGGAGAAGATGGCCGGAAGAAGAGAGACCCACTTGTCCGAGTCGGAACACGGGATAGACCGAGTCGCTTGACCACTTGAAGCAGCGATTTCCGGGCACATGATGATGATTGATTGATATGGTACGCAAAATGTGTACGTAACTGGAGATGTACTTGGAAGATGCGAGTAGCAGTAGTTAGAGTGCTTGTGGGGAGAGTTGAGAATGTTTCTATATGTATCGTGGCTTACACCGTGAAACCGTCAGTGTTAGCATTATCCAATTATCACCAATTCTTTCTAATACTGACCATCATGGAAATCTCATTCTCTTCATTTGGTCCCCATGAGGTAGTGGTACTCCTCAGTATCATAACCGGCCTCGGTCTCTTCATCTACAAAGTCCATGACACTATCAAAAGCCGTCGCAGCTTTAGATCCAAGAGCAAACTACCCCCGGTATCAGCAAACTACACACCAAGTGACTACAAAACACCTGTCCCAGGACCTTACCCCAACTGGTCCATCCAAAACACCAAGCCTCTTCCCTACAGAGCTTTTCGCTATGGTCCTACCTACCAAGCCACTATGGGTCTGCGCACATGTCCCGTAGAGGAATGGATTGAGCTGGATAATCACTTTCCCAAGTATCACGCCGACAAGGCCAAGAGGATCCCGGAGAGAGGGTCCAAATGTGTTGCTACTCATCCCGATGCCTATCCCGCTGCCATTGAGCTTCTCCAGGAGATGGCGGATTATCTTCCTGCGAGATACCCAAGCCTCTTTGAGAGAACGTCTGTGGGAATCAAGAACAAGTGGTCTGGCGAGGACTTTAACATCGTCGAGAGGCCCTTGGCTGAAGATCCTATGGCTATATGTGCACGTCTCGTCCAAGATGATCTCGCCATCATGGTTGAGCGTCCCGATGGCCAATACTACCTCCTCGCAGGAGCAATCCTACTAGCTGGCTTCTGGCGCATGTCTGATAAATACGGCATGTCCCTCTCCGAAATCCACACGTCAGGCGATGTTCCTCATTTCAAGGAGAAGCTCGAGACAGGCATGTGCAAGTTCTTCAAGCGTCTCCGCCCTGAAACAGTCTATAACCGCAACAACTACTTTGTGCAAGTCGACGAGGATCTCGCGTGGAGTTGGAGCATTGGCAGCGAAGACTCACCGTCTGTGAGCTGGAGCACGGCTGAGAAGAACAGGGCGATAGAGCATCACATGTTTCGTTCTGAGAGACAGTCTCTACGTCGTCTTCCCAAGACGGGTGCTGTGGTGTTTACGATCCGAACGTATTTCCACCCAGTGACGGATATTGCCAAGGAGGATTACGTTCCTGGTAGACTGGCGAGTGCGGTGAGGAGTTGGGATGATAAGGTTGCGAATTATAAGGGGAGACAAAAGTATGGAGAGGTTTTGCTTGAGTATCTTGATAGAGAGCATGAGAAACAAGTGGCGAGGGGTCTACAAGTTGATAAGGAGCATGAAGTTAGGAGATATCCTTGGTAGATAGTATACATAAGTTAGACGAGCATCAGAAGTAAAATTTGAGAATTTACCAACGGCCGTTCCTTTATGCGATATTAATGCAGGCTTATCATGTTCCGAGTAGATACCGGCCGAGAGTCATCGGTCATTTTGACCAATTCTATTGCACTCCAAGGTGATTGAACTATGGCACACTTGAAAGTTAAATGCCACAAAGAAGTGAAGCTATCGCTGGATCGCAATTCAACAGTCATGTAAAAATTTAAATTGATACGTCGCTATATATACGGCTCACAAATCTCGCTTAGCTCATATTCCACTTCCTCTCCCACCCAGGAAAGAAAGGGTTCTCATCCAACGTAGTCGGTTGCCAATCCGCAGGAATCAAGCCCTTGTCAATCTGCTCCCTCTCCCATCTCCTCAACGTCGGCTTAGCAACATGTTCAACATGCCACGTTCCCTTGTACTTCATGATATTCTCCTTTCCCTCATTAAGCACCTTGAGGACCAGGGACGGAACATATGGCTCGTCTCTAAACTCGGACATAGGCGTGAATAGCGCTTTAAAGTTGAACACAATGGCACCTGAGAGAGGAAGACGACGGAGAGTCTGCCAGTCAACTCGCAAATGGACATCTGCCTCCATCAGGGATGGGCTTTGGGTCTCGCGGGTCTGGAATTCGGGGTCTTCTGAGGGGATGAAGAGTGGCTGGCCAACTTCTAGACCCCAAGATCCGCGCTGGATAGGACTATCGGTGGGCATTTTTGTAAAGAACCTGTGAGTATTAGTGCCTGCGCGTGCGTAAGTGACACTTCAGACATACCTGTCCATGCTAAACTCCATCTTTTCCTTGTAATCGGGCACAGGAGCGTGTATCTCAGGTAGTCCCAGTCCAATCTTTTCACTCAACTTCCACCCGACTGATGAACATATCACACCCGCTCTAAAACAATAGCGCCCTGTCGCAAGGTCTCTCAAAGTAAGTGCAAAGTCCTCTGGAACATGGTTGAGAAGGAAGAGCAGAGGTTCAATCTGGCCAAGGTCCTGCTCGACTCCCAAAAGGTGATTGACAAACACTCTGCCATGAAGTTCAAATGCCTGGGGATATCGGGCGCAGATGAACTGGATCACCATCTCCATGAGCTCCTTGCAAGCGAGTTCAGATCCGGGAAGGGCTTGAAGAACGTCTCTGCCGTATTTTGCGTAGAGGGATTGGCGTTGGATGATGCGAGACCGGTACGTATTCTCGATCTCGATCCAGAAATCGGGATCCATCTTCTTTAAGGCTGTGAGAGTGTTAGTTCACTCTTCAGTACAAGGTGAAGGACAACTTACACATAGTCTGATGGTAAGCCCATCGAAACGGACGATATGGTCTCGGCAACGCAGCATCAAGATTAAAGTTATTCAATGGTGTTGGGAGAGGGACACCAGACAACTTTGCGTAATCGGGGAATGCACCAAGTCTTTTGATCTCATCAACGCTGAATCCCGTAAAGTTGTATGCTGCAGGATTCGCATAGCGATAATCTTGATCCAGTCTGAGAAGAAGTCTAGGCGCTGCCGAAAGATCTACGTTGTTTGGGGAGAAGTCTGGAGAGATCTCAGGAAGAACATGACGTTGAGGTGGAGGGTAAACATTTGTATAATCGGCAGACGAAGTCTTTTTTACAGGTTCTGGCGAAGGTGAAGATAGGCGGACGTATCGATTGAGCTTCTTTCGCTTGACGAGGGTATGAACTAAAAGACCCAGACAGGCACAAGCCGCAGCGCACAACGATAGAACGAGGCTCGAATGAACATAATTGGAATGAAGAAACTCTCTGATGGCAAGCATATTGAAGATCATGAATAGATGGTATCTCGATGAGTTGTCACAGTCATTCAGCAGCCTTCTTTTCTTTTCTTATGACCAACTCAAACACCCATCATCATACAATCAGAGACACTACATTCAATCACGAGATAAACAGCTTATCAAACCCGAATTCAGTTATACTTTGAGGAACGCAAGGTTAGCATGCCCTTTTTGAGGATAGTTTGACGCGGGGTACAGTAGTCTTGAGACACGCCTTATCGGATCAGCAGCGGGGAGTGTGACGTATAGATAGAGGGTGATAAGTATATGCACGGCAATGATAAACAGATAGAGTAGACGATGCATATACTACGGATAGGGAAATACTTTGCGGTTGTGGGTTGACGCTTCTATCATGAGATCGGTTGATGGTTTGTTTACCTGATCAAGACTATAATGGATGTCTTGACTACATCTGGATATCTTTGACATGATCGTACGATATCGTTAAGTCAAGATAACAACATTTGTGTTCATCTCTTGTTTAGTCAGGTAACTGGGCTTGTCTGTCAGTAAGGCCTAGGGAAACACCCGTCAGACAAAAGGTTTCCTGTTGTAAGTAGAAACTACCAATATAGTAAGTTGCAGGGTAAGTCGGGTCCTATCAGTTGAAGGTTCTTTTCTGTATTCGCTAGGCTACCCTGAACAAAGAAGAGTTACAGTTGCTTCCTCATCGTATATAATAGATGTAAACCTTTATTACTACTTTCTCTATTATTATTTACATCTGTTGCCTCGATAACTTGAATGGCTGCTGATCAACCATAATGAAGTGTTTGCAAGCCAACTGGATACTTTTGATGTTTTATGAATAGTGCTGGTAATGAATGCCGTTGAGCCGACATAGACTCCGGCACCTCTAGGTCTAGTGTTAATGCTTAGTATATGCTCTTCTCTTTGTCCAAAGAACAAGTCTGGACAACCTGTCAAGAACATCCTCAAAGACCTCGCCAGGGACCACATTTTTCTACCGCGGCTCCATCACCCTGTCACTCTACTTTGTTTAAAGTTTACGGGTATCTCAAGGCCTGGGGATTGTGTGGTATCGGTGTTTAGTGCCACGCGGTACCCGTACACCCCAATGGCGGCTTTACTGATACTCCCCTGTCTATTGTCGTTTGGCACGGTCTGGGTGACTGGTACAATAGCGACAGCATGAAGAGCATCGAAGAAATCGCCGAAGTTGTTAATCCTGGTACTTTTATTCGCATCGTTTCCCTTAATGAGGACCCGACCAAGATCGCTCTGCTAGCTTTATTGGTAACTACAAATTGTTCTGCATTTTAGCGCGACTTGAATGCAGTCTTGTTGAGTCTGGAATGGGGTACTCTGGGAGGGTTGAGTTTATCTCAGAGAAACGTTACAAAGTAATTGCGATCAACAGATGACTTTCTGTAAATAGGAAATGAGTTAAATTCAGCACTTTTACTAAGCCTATATCATCGCTCACTGTTGCTGAATGGGGTTTCTGTGCTTGTCAAACGGAGGATGTAACTGTAGATAAAGCAGCCACAAACGGTATGAACACAGACCGTCCCATCGGTCAATGGTTATGTAAGTTGATATATCAAGTCAGGCGGCTTTTACTTGAACAAACGATGTTGGTGACGGTCGTTCACTGTCGTTTCCCCACCATATTCAAAGACCCGTTGGTAACGTGAAGTCGTGTTTGCCACTCATCCCAAGAAAACAGATTGTTCACCCTGTTACGGTCTGTGATTGGGCCTTGTTCGGATGGGAAAGAAAAAGACAGGCTGAACATGATCACAACAAGGACTGAACTCAAATAATGTTCGCCTATGCCTACCATTTTCACAACAAACACCAACACATATCAAGTAGGACAATAAGAACCTGCACAGCAATGAACAAGAGCGCATAGCCAACGGCAGAAGTGAATTTGGCACATAAAATAGCAAAGATGTCTCTCTGGAAACCAAAACATCACAATTCTTCCCAACTTGCCTCACTTCAACCAAGCAAAGACCATCCAATCTTGAAAACACACATCGACTCATCAGAAACACCGCAAACATGCCAGACTTTCGTGGTCTCTTTAACTTTGCCAGGGTCATCACCTGCAGCTGCTTCAGTAATCGCAAACCTGCCAAAGCCCGAACCTATCAGTTGGACAACGTTCGAGCTCCCCCGGGACAAGAAGATGATGATTTTTCTATAGAGGATCATTACTATGGTATTTCCCAATCTCCTCATGGTGTGCTTCCTGATCCTGACAAGTTCGAGATCGTCGACGAACATGACGAGTCTACTGCAGCTGGTACTGTAGTGAAGAGGGACTAGAGAAAGGCCAGGCCAAGGCTACGCAGTGGATGGGCTCCTTTTTGACTGAAACTCGGAGGGATATTATGGACTTGAGAGCATAGGTGGAGATCGAGTTTGTATTCAAGTCACTCTGAAATTAGATCAAGATTGCTAGTGTTGTACTTGTGACTTCGGATCAACGGACCATAGAATGGTAGTGATTATCCAAAAGAGAAAACAAAAATCAAACTAAATACAAACTTTATTCACTATCATCCCAGTTATAAGTGACTCCATCATCTTCAACCGGCTCGTGACTCGCCTTGGAATCCTGCATTCATTACATCAACTCACGCCTTTTCTGACGCCCAACCTAGAGTTTCAAACTAATGCCAGTACCGACGAAATTTTACCTCGTTGTGTAACTTCCACTAATCAGGTATCCTCTCTAACCATCTAGTCGTCAAGTCGTCGTGTTATCGGTGGAGTATCCCGAGATTGCCACGCTTACAAGAGAGAAGAGAGAAGAGACAACAACGCTAAAGGGCCGAAAGACGAAATTAACAAGTCAGCTTACGCCACCAAGATCTAACATTTAGCCTGTTTATTTTTGCACCATAATCCAACTTTTCGTTGCCCACTCCCGAGTTTAGCATCTTTCTCCACGCAATCGTTAGACCGACCTGAAAACGGAGTCCAATGCAAGCATTCTTAGTGCAAACTGTCATGTGATGATTATTCCTTGTTGGGTCTTTTCTAGACTCTTTGCGGTAAAGTACGTGCATGGCTCCATCTCCGCTGTGAGTGAGAGAGGGAACATGTAGATCGATTTGTTCAGTTGAGATATGAGTAAACTAGACTAACTAGTTTTTGGGTTTACCAGGGGTGTACATGTAGACAACATCAAATACGACTGCGGCTCCACGTCCAAGGCAACTTTCCACCAGCAGGAGCATTTCTTCCCTTCCAGCCTGTCAGCTCAGACAAGTCCCTTCGGGGATACGGATGAGGGTCTTGAAAATCAGTCGGCTTCTCTCCGAATTTCCATCTCCAGAGATCTTTGAGGCCAGGGTCAAGTTTGTTCTCGACAAGATCGGCTACGTATTTTCCAATGATGGGTAGGAACTTGAAACCGTGGTTCGAACCGGCTGTGGCGATGATGAGATTCTCGGTCTCCGGATACGGGCAGATTCGGAAGTTGAGATCTGTGGCCATGCCATCCCTCATGCGTTGTAAGTTTTGTGGAACAGAAGAGAGGAAAGAGGAACTTACCAGCACATTCGTGTGTGAACAAAAGGTCGATCCGCAAGTTCTGGCATCATGTCCCTGACGAACTCTCGAATCTCCACTTCAAGCTCCTGAGGACATCCGTCAAAGGGGTAGTCGCCGATGGAGTGTAGGACAGAAGAACCAGCGTGTTCATGATCTTCGTAGTTGGTCACAAGTCTTACGCTGCATAGTTTGATAAGGCCGTTCTCATCGGGAGGAAAGATGATGCCTGCACTCTATTAGTTTAATGTTTCACAGTAGAAGATGTAACTTGCCCTGCTCAAAGTCGTCAATAATGGGAATGTCCTTGTACTTTTCAATCTCATCAGGTTCGAGTTTGATCACGCAGATCACAGACGTCTCCGCTCGAACATCGGTTCTGGCACCGTTGATGAGAGCTGGGAGACTTGCACCGGCTGAAACGATGATCTTGTCGGCAGAGTGATATTGGCCATTGGCAGCGATGGCGCCCTTGCAAGTCTCGTTTTCGTCGTACACAAGCGTCTTGATCTGGCCAGAAGGACCAGTGATGTATCTAACGCCCATTGCTTCTGCAGCTTTGGCCATGCGGAGAAGGGCTTGGCCCGAGGGGACCTAACAACTGGTTAATTAGGGTCTTGACATGACTCTGAAATTCTTACCCAACCAGCTTGAGGACTAAACAGATTCGTCCATCCCGGGAAGTCCCCTGTCAAAGCAGGCCACTTTTCCTTCATCTCTTCTGGGGAGAGATACTCAACTCCCTCTCTACCTGTCTTGTCGGCTAGAACCTTTGCATTCTCAAGCCATTGGTTGGTCTCTGGGTGACCACCCATGATCCAGCCCGTCTCACGATACAAACCTTTGAAAAGAGACTCTGGGTCTTTCCAGACGTTGAGAGTTTCAAGGCCGAGCTTTGCATAGTATGGGTTGGGATAGTCAGCACGGATGACCTTGTTCAAGTCTGTGCCTGCTGAGTCTCTTGATGGAGCTGCGAAGCGGTCTACTACAGTGACGTTGGTGTAGCCACGTTGAGCGAGGTGGTAGGCTGTAGAGGTTCCAAAGACGCCTCCGCCGATGATGAGGACTGAAGGTTTACTCATTTTGATAGATCTTGTCTTTGATGCGGGAAGAAGGAGTGGTGTGATTACGGTTCTACGACCTGGAATTAGTCTTGGAATTTATAGCTGTGGGATTCCCTCGTTATCATAGTCTAGATGCGATTTGCATCCAGACTAAACAGAAGCTTCATGTCTTGTATGCCGTTTGATTATCTAGCCAAGCATTGTGTAGTTTTCTCATCTCTCCGCTGCACCAAACAATCAGAGTTTACACTTCGACTAGTTAGTAAAGAGACAACAAAGCTTAGTTGTTTTCTCTTTTGTAGTTTGCCTCTGGTTTGAGTAGTCAAACCGAGTGATTTACTAGACCACATGACTAGATTGATTACTAGTCAGATTGTCGGCCGTAAAAAGCCGAGGCAAGGAAGGGACTTAAAGATAGTTTGACCGAAAAAGCGGAATGATAACCCTGCGTTGATGATCATCGGGTACATGCTGCAGGGTGCATTAGCGGCCGATTTGACACCACCAGGGTGATAGGGTTTCTAAAGAGTCGAGAAATTATAGTGCAGATTCAGTAATGGCCGTGACGATTACCAGTGTGTCTGAGTTGATGGGATTATGATTTGCGGGATTCGCAAGATTTACTCTTCTTGATTAGGATTGTAGGTTTCGGTTATGTATCCCTGGTGGTCAAGGTTCAAGATCCAGATTCGTTTCTGTACGCCGTTATCCGAAGATCCTGGCTTGGGGAAAGAGAAAAGAGAGAATGCCAAGTTTGCTCTTTGTTGTTTGCCGTGGCAAGATCAGGTGTTTGTTTTTGGGTATGTACAGGTTGTTTACTCCAACAAGCTGTTAACCTTTGGACAACTGTCCTTGATTCCACTTGTCGGTATACCAAGACAATGCTGCCCAGGGTGAATATAGTTTAGAGTTGTTGTCTCGTTAGTGGATCTCCTATGCAATAATATTGAGTTTCATCCACTTGCACCCAGAAGCTTGGATACTCATATAATCAACGTGGCCTTCACGAGTCAGCAGGTATTATTGTATCTAAAGTACTGACAAACTCTAGAGTCCATACCTGACGTAACGTAACATACGTCACATCTCATGTCGTCTCATCTTTGTCAAAACATGGCCTGCATGGATGTTTGCATCACGAGCCGCCCACGGAAAGCTCACCGGGGTGGAACACGGTCTGTGCTGCATGTCACCACTTTAAGTATACGATGTTTGTTTTGGTAATGATTTGTCTGGGAGTGGTCTGATGGGGAAGGACGTACGAGAATATGAAGGGATAGTAGTATCAGAAATAGGATAAAACAAAGAACAAGTGGTATTCATGACAAAGAATGACGACTCTGTAAGGAATAGAAACAAGGGTCTTCTTCCCTATGGTTTTCTTAAAGTTCTACATGGATATTTGCTTTTCCCGTAATTATCGTCACAAGTAACCGATCTTGAATAGCATTCTGGTGTATGCCCGTCTTTTGGGTGTTTTCTGTTAGAGGCTCTTATTGGGGGTTCAGTGCATTTTTAGCGGAGATGGTGAACCACTGTTTCGGGTGCATTAGCGCCCGTGGCGTCCTCCACTGTTGATATTTAGGTCATGTTCCACCCTACCTGGGTTAAATGCTTTGCTTAGGTTGTTGTTATCTCTCTTTTCTTTTTGTCTGGTGTTTGCTTTTTTCTCTTCACCGCTGAAGGTGCGACATGAAATGACACAGCATGAGAATGAAAATTCCCGATTCACTTGGCGACTGTTGTGTATGCTAATCCCCAGTAAATTATGCTGTGAAAAGAGACAACAGATGGAAAGAGAGTTCCTTTTCGGAAGCAATCTGTCGGTAGATGGGGTGTGTGACATCTTGGCGATATGCACAACTGCCGAATAGCATCACACTGATTTACTGAAGGAATGTTGTTATTTATTATCCGGGTGAGGCTTTTTACTTGTGGTTGCAATGTCAAGCCCCCCTTATTTCGTTCTGTTATCGCGGGGAAACAAGGGCAAAAGGTCCGAATGTCATGTCTGTCAGGTACATTTACTCTAGTAAAGTACTAAGATACCATCAAACTCATATCAGTGTATTGTGTTATACATAACAAGTTGGATGTTAGGCGTCTAAACTACCATATTCAGATTCTCAACCATCTTGGCATAAAAAACAAATACAAAATCTCTCAACCCCCAAATTGTCCCGTCCTATCCCCCTGCAACTCCGTTAGTCCGTCTCGTCAGGTCCAGGCGAATCTTAGAGGCTCCATTATTTCCCACTTACCGGACTGGTACCCGGGTTTAGAGACAAACGGGGGCTTATACTAGACTAAACTGGCCAGTCCTGGACTGGCGCAATCGTAATGGATCGAAATCGCCACATTATTTCCACGGGGAATATATTGGAGAGAAGAGAAAAGAGACAACTTGTCTTGCTTAATCTCACAGCATATGCAGTCGTAACCTTCTAGAAGCATGTGTCTCTTGTCGGTTTTCTTGTCTGTTGACTGTACATATACACCCCCAAAACAAATCAACATAATCGAACCATTCTATTATGTTTACATACTTTGTTTTCTCCTCTCTTTTCTTTATGTCTTTCTCTCTTGGTCGCTCCAATGTTAGATCTCAAAGTCCCCGTCTTTTTTTACACGCTAAAATAGACCAAAATTGCAACTCTAAAAACAGTTGATCTTACCATTCTTGCTTGCTTGCGTGCCCTCTGTTGGCTGTCGGCTCGGCTTGGCTGCTGGCCTTGTTTTCTCTTTTCTCCTCTTCCTTGTTATCCTTTCTTCTTCTTCTGCTTCTTCTCTTTTTGCCTTTTCTCCACCGCTCAGACATGACAAATTAACCGGGTGTTTCGTTTCGCCCTTTTTCGCACCCCCCGATCATCATTCCATGCAGTGTCTGACAGGTATTAGGGGGAGACCCCCCAGTAAACTACTAATAATTGATTCCTACCCGTTTGTTTTACATTTCCTCTCTCATGCTGCTCACTATACTCTTCTTGATTAACCACCCTCCGAGGTTAATAATCTTTTCCTCTTTCATCTTTACAGACTCAAACTCTTGTAACAACTCTGCACTTTTGGTTACGGTATCAATGACGACTCCAATTTCAGTCCCTGTGATACGACCCCAGTGCAACGACACACAATCTACAACACAAGTCACTTCAACAACAATGGCAAAGCAAAATTCTTCCTTATCAACCTCTTCTGACCAAACACAAAATGTCGTCAGCCAAATTGGTGACTATCTTTTGCAAGCTGCTCAAGAGTGGGCACAAATGACAGACGCCCTGATTGAAAGCCGTGAGGTTCAACAAGCTGTCGAAGACGCCCACGAACAAGCCCTGTCTGCCAACCATTTATCCGACTTGTCTACTGTTGTTTCTATGGATATAGATTTATCCAAACTCTGGTATGTTGTTGCAAACAGATAGATCATCCATGTACTAACAACTCAAAGCAAAATTCGTGACCTAACAGCACAATTCTCTCAAGATGTTCACCACGTCTGGCAAACAGATCCCAAATACAACGGAAACGCATCATAAAAAGTTCTCATATTTTCTTGATGATTGGATTCTTGCATACCTTGGTTGGCGGCTCAGGTCTTAGAGGTGTTTGGGTTTTCATTCGGCGTTGGAGGAATATTCATATCTCACTTTACGAATTTCAACATCAATTCATTCTTACATGATGTGATTCTTGATTTGACTGTTGTTTCCTTGCATTGTCTTACTGCTCAGCTCCAAAGCTCGGATGCCGAGAATATCTATGCGTCAATTTCAAGCTTGGACGTGTTGAAATGACACAAGAATGATCAATTCGTTCTGTGGCTGAGTCGTGCTTGCAGCTTACTTGACTCGACAAACATATCAGATCATATCATGCCATGCGCAGGGAGATTACTCGTACATGGTACTTGCACAAGTCTAAGCCAACCAACAAGTTCCTCACCTGTGAGACACTTTGCGTGAAGTTCTTGTGATAAAATGCTGTGCTACCAACAAAATTCCTTTACTTCCGCAAAGTGATACATACCTCTGGCCTCATTTTATATCATTTCTGATCTCGGGAGCTGCTGTAATGCCAAGATACAGTAATCAGGGGCAGCAGACAGCCGCTGCAGGGTCGGGTCATGCAGCCTGATATGCGGCCTTTGGGCACAACCCGACATGAAAGACGCCTCAGCTCGGTCCAGCCCTGCCCTATGGTATCAACTGTCTCACAACGATGCTTATGGGCTGATCCGATTAAGTGACCCCCACATTGTGACAGGTAACATGAATCATTCCGATATTGATGCCTGGTTGATATGTGCTCTCAAAGGTCTGAGCTTTCTTATACATGATATCATTTTCAAACTAGATTCTGTTCGTGTTTACAATGCTCAAACTCTAGCGGCTACTAGACTCATGTAAATACCCCATAAAAGACCAATAAAGCTCAAAAATACAATGCGTCGGTGAACAGGAATAAATGTGAAGCTGATGATGGATGCAATGGGCCAAATTTTGTATCCAGCAACAATGATGGGAATGGTTTCCTGTGAAATGTTAGAATGAATCTTGCACAATGAACATCTGACAAACCGTCTTGATATTGTTCCAGATTTGAGAACCGCCTTGTCCCTTGAGCAGACCCATGATGATCAGAAAAGCGATCGTGTTCATGATGGCACCAGCAGTGATACAATCAACAAACCACTTGGTCAGGGTATTACGAGTACTAAATTTGGGCTCCCGATCCTTGTTGATTTGGGCCAACCGCTCTTCGTAACCTTCCTTGAGCTCGGGCGCATCTTGGCCAGGCTGCATCTCAAGATCGTTCAAACGATCAAGGTTAGGCCTTCGACCTGAAGGATAAGCTGGAAACTTTCGCTCTAGAAAGGCTTGCCAGTGATAGTTGGGAGGGGCGGTCATTAAAGTGAGAACAACAAAGCGCAGAAGCTGAATGATATCCAGAGACATTGGGTGCTGGGGAGTCAGTCAGTGAAAATTCATTCATGATGGGATTCTTGAATCAACGATTGAATTAGTTACTTACGTTTCCTTGACGAGCGTCAATCATCTGAGCCATGATATTAGAAGCGGTAGACAGGCCAGCCGCCTGGACCGTAGCGGCAACAATTGGAGAAGGCATTTTGATCGCAAACTAATTACAAAACGAATTGAATTGTACAAGGGCACGGAAAGATGACTTTTGTTCGCGACTCAATTGATTATCTTGAGACGTCGCGTCAGCTTCGAAATGAGTGAGAACCTTGAGGTGGAGAGCTTCATCTCACGTGCGCTCGGGATAAGTAAGATCCGTTCAGTGTAACCCCCTTTTCATCTTGATATCAATGAATACGAGACATTACAATAGTTGATAAGACGCCTTCAGGATATCAGAAAAATTGGTCGCTAAGCATAAGAGACGAAATAATAGGCAAGCTTATGCTATTTAGATCAGACTTCTTAGGTTGTTTGTTCTTGTACCTTAAGACTTGAGGGGTCAACTTTCCTACTACTCATTACTCATCTAGTCTAGATAGCGTAATACGACTCGAAAATGTGCATATTGGGTATTGCAAAGTTTGATTTTAGCAGTCTGGTGGGCTTGTGTTGTGTCTACGCAGGAATTCCCGTTCTTCTACCCAGCCGTAGATACAACAGCAGCCAGAGAACGCCATAGTCAGATAACAAATATTCTTGACTGTCCAAAGATTCTCACCACATCTGAGGGTATCAAACATAGCAGAATACTAAGCAGAGAATACTGTATTGATTGAAGCTCGGACATGAAAATCAGAACAAGTACCACAGGGTAAGGGGCCGGATGGGAAAAGGAAGTCGTACCTTCCACTTCAACAACACAATCGACCACTCACGTGCTCTGTTCAACCACTCTCCCGAACAACAACACCAAAACATCAACATCACGACCAAACAAAAAGGAATCGAAGCAAAAGAATCAATCCGTCTCAAGAGACTGTGATAATGCGTAATCTGGGAATCGAACCCAGGGCTCCCCGAGCTTACTAGTTTCATTGGAAACCGGGTGGCAACGGAGAATTTTACCACTAAACCAATTACGCTGGTTATTCTGATGAATTGTTGAAAGTGGAGGTGGAAGCTAGCTCTATATTCGCGACGCGACGATCTGGGAACTGCGAGTTGGTCGTGGAACCGCTCGTCAGGTATCAGAAACGTTGCCGCTAGGAGAATAAAAGATGAAATTGGTAGTCTAATTTATGTTCTTTAGCCTCTGATTCTTAGGCTATTTGTTTTTGTACCCTAAGACTTAGGAGGCCGACTACTCTGCTACCAGTCAGCTGCTCTCGGGGACGCAGAAACCGAACCTATTGTCAGGAGACGCCATAGCTTTGTTCTCGGTGACTCGGACCGAAATATTAACTGTTCTGTTCTCATACTCAAGCTCTCTTCTCAAGCTCTCGGCCATCTCTTAGAACTACCATGTTCAGGAGAAACAGCGGAGTTTGACGATACTTGTTGGCATTCACTCGCATTGCAAAGTACTTGTTCGCGAATCAGCGACCAGATTTCCGAGACTTGGCAGCAGAATGCTTGTAGTGGATGGCTGAAACTAGCAAGTATCAAAGTAGAGGAGCATGGAGATACCAAACACTATCAATGATCATGAATAGACAAGACTGCTCATGATATGGTCTACTGTGGATGGCCAATGATTATAATGTTCTGTTACTCAAACAATGGTGCCTCGATGGAAGAAATCGCCAAGTTCGTGCCACTGACCCGTTACTCTCTGGGATAACATTGTATACGTACTTGTATTTTGTTTTTGTGACGGCTTGCTGAGAATCTAAAAAGAGACGTAAGCGTAACAGTACACTTGTATCTTACTGATTGGTAATCGCACAAGATTCCTAGTCTTGATATCACTATTTCGTCTGTAGGTCAGACAAGCTTCGTGTTCCTAGTGTTGTAATTACTCGATACCTTTGAGCATTAGTCCAACAAGATGCATATTGTAATGTACTGATGTCCAAGCTCTTGCTACTGTCGAACAACTGACTGTATTAGGCGTTGTTATTCTCCAAGTGCCTGTCACTGACCCGAACGCGCTATCTGCACTTCACTGCAGCCTAGACAAACGCCCAAAACGCGTAAAATAACTTGGAACGCGGTGCATTTTCATGTGAACAAGTCCACGCTGTTCTCTGATCTTCTTGTTCGGGGAGAGTATAAATTATACCAAACCTCCAGACTAA
This sequence comes from Fusarium sambucinum, assembly GCF_050947815.1. Lineage (NCBI taxonomy): Eukaryota > Fungi > Ascomycota > Sordariomycetes > Hypocreales > Nectriaceae > Fusarium > Fusarium sambucinum. The sequence continues at coordinate 1,382,678 of NC_139292.1, forward strand.
AATTTCAACTCTTTCTATCCTCACCACAACCTTCTATCAAGATCAAGAATCTTTTGATATCAAACAACTTCCCACTCACATCAACAACAAAAACCTAAGCGAAACACCCACACTATCTCCTACTCAGACAAAATGTCTTCTTCCACTCCCCAAAAGCCAACCGACGGCCCTAGCCGCCGGCAGAGTGCCTCTATGGGTAACTTTGGCAATGACAATGTTGATCGCAGTGAGGAAACCGTCCTCACCCGCAAACAGAAGCGCCTACAACGCCGCGAAACTCTCCGTCTCCAGGCTGAGGTTGCCCCTTTCCTTGGAATGGATCTCGATGAAGAGGAAGAGGAAGAGACCAAGACCGAGAAGAAGGTCGAGGTAGAAAAGAAGGAGGAGCCAGCCAAGAAGTAAATAACTTCTCCTCTTCTACATTGCAAGACCCCAGACAACTAACCATCTTGCAGTGTGATCGGCTCGCCTCTCGCTACCATTCCTGAAGTGGATGAGAGTTCCGTCGAGGAAAAGGCCGTTCTTCGCCCTGATGCCTACAAGACACCACCATCAGGGGAGTTAGAGTTTACTGGTCAAAACGACAAGAAGTGGTGGACAAGACGCGCGATGGGAGTCGCAATTCGGGATTCGATTAGAAACTCGATGGCTTCTAGATGCTCTTAGGCACGCCATCGTTGCAGTTCACCAAGTGTGCATGCAGTATCTCCTATGTCGGCAGAACATAACACTGGAAGATGGCGGCGCAACACGCTCTTTACGACCGACCATCTACGGTATGATACCCACCCTCCTTTCAATTTGTATTAGAAACTAACAATGTACTAGATTTTAGTTGACAATAAAATACGTGTTGTCCCCTACGCAGTTCTCCAAAATGTGACCTTTGTATGTATGCCCCAACCATGATTGCCTTAGCTAACTAACACTTACAGTTCTAATTGCTCGCCCATCTCGCATGAAAGCTTTTTGCGACCTCGAGATGGTGATACATAATGGGCAGAGACAGGATATCTGCGAGCATTGTTACGCTACCTTTGATGTTGGTATGTCGGATTTGGGCTTCGTGGTGGCTAAAGGATGTACTGAACACGGGTGAAGGTCTGTCCGATCTTACACACCAGATGTTCTTTACTTCAGCAGAGAACATGGAAGGAAGGAATGTCAGATAACACAAACAGAAGTATTGGCTAACAGACACTTGCTCTAGTAACTGTGTTGGTTTTCGTGTTTTGCTTGGCATATAGTGTTTTACAGGCAAATAATGCATCAATAACATCAGATTAGGATAAATCGGACGTCTTGAATGACCGAAACAATTCCATAGCCCCAATGAAATGAACATTCGACATTTGTTGTTGGTGACTGTAGGTGTAAGCACTATAACTGCTCTCAGACCATCCCTCAAACCGGAGACCGGAGGATAAAAAGACCCCCGTATCCCGCCCTAAACCTGGTCAATTGAGGCTTGGACACTGAATTCCCATCAGGACCGGACAGTATAAAGACGTCCGATGTCCGGGTTTACCGGTCGTTATCTCATCTTTACCTCCGCGCAAAACAGAACAGAACAGATTCAATTAATTAATTGATCGCATGTTATCATTTTCGCTTTTACTCTTTTTCTCGTCCAATCCTTGATCCTCTTTGTTCCGTTGTTCGCCATGGATGAATACTCCGATAACAATGTTCGGTCGCAGGACCAGCACAAGACAAGGGCGTGTATGAACTGCGCAAAACTCAAAATGAAGTGCCAATGGCCTAATTCGGGTTCTGGACGACCAGAAAAGGCGTGTTCAAGGTATGATGCCCTCAGACAAACAGTGATAAATGCTCATGCTGGGTAGATGTTTACGAATGAAGCTCGAGTGTCAAGTACCAGAAGTCACACAACGAAGGAAGCGAGGCAAGTCAACGTATGCACAAATTATCCTCCTATCGAAATAATACTAACAGGCTTTACAGAAGAGTTGCGCAGTTGGAGAAAAAGATTGATGGAATCGTCTCTCTACTCGCGGCAAACCAGCGAAACCTCACCCCTCTAACCCCCGAAAGCCCCAAAGAACCAACCCAACCTCGATCTCAGTCAATGGCGTCGCTCTCAATAAGCCCAAGATCTTTGGACATGATCCCTTGTGGATCCGATATCCCTCCCAACTTCGCCCCTAATGCCGAACTCTTCCCGGGCTTTCGCGTCTCGCATCAACAAGCCGCAGAGCGGTTGGCCCTCTACAAAAGGGACTATGTGCCGCATTTTCCCTTTGTCCCTTTGTCAGGTATCATGACATCGCATGAGCTGTACATAGAGTCAAGCTTGCTGTTCTGGACTATCTTGGCGGTCGTGTCCCCGTTGGAGGACAAGGTGCAGATGGAGTTCAAGTCGTGGTTCCGAAAGTATCTCGCAGAACATGTTGTCGTGAGACAGGAAAAGTCTATAGATATCCTACAGGCTATTCTGATATACCTTGGATGGTAAGTTCTTCTTGAAAAGGAACGATAGTACGGGTGCTGATTGTGTAGGAACGATTTTCACTTCTACGGAGAGCTTCAAGTTACGAATATCGTCCAAATGGCCATTGGGCTGGTCATCGATCTAAGACTGGACAAGTTCGCTGGGTCATTTTTGGGTGGGCCAAAGACTATGCTTGGAGACGCATGGACGACAATGGGCAGATCTTGCTTGAAAGGAAAAATCTACCAGTCATCAGCCGATAAACGTGCTGTATTGGGTGTCTACCACATCACAAACTTGTAGGTTGTTCCTCTCGACAGTCAAGCTTGGCTAACAAGGCGCAGACTTAACTCGAACTTCAGAAAGAGCACGCTTTTGAACTGGAGCACACACCTATCCCAATGCTGTGACAGTCTTGCCGAGGGCAACGAGTTCGAGTCGGATGTATATCTCGTTTCGCTAGTTCGCATGCAACACATGGCCGATCGTGGGTTTAGTATTATACCAGCTTTCGATTTCATGGATCCCACGCCAAGAACTTTCAACGCTGTGACAGCGATGGCTCTTGATAATGTCCATCGCGAACTGGACAAGTTCTTTGAAGCGCAACCAGACACTGTAAAGCAAACGCGTTAGTATCAGACCCCCTTTGAGGAGGAACAGTCACTGATAATCTGTAGCTGGCTTCAAAGCTCACTACGATTCTATTATTGTTCGTCTCTACGAACCTGTCCTTACCATGAAATCCCCCGACCTCTTGACAACAGACGCACCACTCAACGAACCCTTCCTACGCGCCGAATATATCTGGAAATGTCTCGAAGCCGCCCGCGGCGCGCTGGAGCACCAAACAGGCGTGCCCGCCTCGGTATTCTCTATTCTTCCCTGCACAGTAACATGTGTCCTCGCCTTTGTGACCGTCACAGCATCCCGCCTCATCTTTGCCGAAGCATCTCCTGATTGGGATGTCAAAGCTGCGCGTCTTCGTCTCCAATTCCAAAACGTTCTCCAAAAACTAAGCGACCAGTTCGCTCAGGCAGACGAAGAAGCAACGAGACTCAATCGACGCCGAAGAGTGATGGAAGACGGGAGCAGCGTGTTTCTCAAGTCGAGTTTCAAGGTCAGATGGATTCGTCAGTGGTATTTGTCCAAGATTCCGCAGGATGAGCAGCGCGAGATTGAACAGGCGCAAGCTGCTCTAGAGCCGTCGACGGTGCTGCAGAGTAATCCGAATTGGGCAGCGGATTTCCAGTTTGATGATGACTTTTGGGCAGATTTGATGGCTGGGTATGATGTTGAGTCTTTAGAAAGGTCTCTGAGTTCAGTTACAGGAGCGATACCAACATAATGGTAATTGACACTTGGTGTTGATTTGTATAATAGAACTGGAGGACTGGATAGTATGGCATTCTCTCATATACCCTTCGTAATCAGAATGAATCCCAGCTACCACCAAATAATTGATCATTATTTCTTCTTCCCAGTTTCATGTATTTATTTATGTTAATAGTCAGTCCATGGCTTACGGTAATTATAAAGCCATCGGCGGCCGAGAATCCCGGGTGGAACCAGGATCCGGCGCCGGGATCACATTTCATTTCCCGACAGAGACCAAATAAGCCCCTTTTCAATATACAACACGACAACATCACCGTCAGTTATTCAATCGATCGCATAGACATTTTTACATCTCTTATACTGATATTTCCAATAATGGCTCAAAAACCAATTCGCGACTGGGTTTACCTAGTCATGATCATCCCTCAACTCATCGGCATGATCGGTATGTAGACTCTCACTCTCCCACTCGTTCAATCTAACACTTCTAGTCCTCGACTTTACAGAATTCTACCCAGAATCTCTCTACGTCTCCCCCAAAGCTCCCCTGCACTTCCTCACAGTCATCCGCAACACCTACATCTCCCTCTCAGGCGATCCCTTTTACGGCTCAGCTTTTACCGGCGAGTGGCTTCACAGCTTGTACTACATCGAATTCCTTGTTCAATTCCCCCTTGCTGCGTACGTCATCTGGAACATGGCGTCCAAGAAGCCTACTTCTGGTCCTACGGAGCTTGCGGGGCTGGTTTTTGCGTGTTTGACTGCCATGGGCTCTGTCGCCTGTGTCGCTGAGCTTTTGGCTATGGGACCAGAAATGGTGAATGATCAGCAAAAGTTAACTTTGGCTTGGGGCACGTATTTCCCTTATGCTCTTCTACGTAAGTTTTGTCCTTCTTGTCGTGAGTGTTGCTGATGATTATTGAAGCGGGTATTATGGCTGTGGACATGTACATGAGGTTGTTGCGACGCGTGAACAATGATACAAAGTCCAAGATACAGTAAATAGCATAATCTAGATAAATGTAGACGGAATTTATGATATACATCGTTGATGTTGATAAGCACCAGCTCTTTCTCATTACAAGCTCTACATTGCCAAAGCCCATGTCCATCCTGACTCCATAAATGCATTGTACATAAACAGACATTTAATCCGACCTCTTGTTCGGCTTTGAATAGCCCCATCCGTTACCTACGGTGTTTACTCCGTATCCCAAGGGTGTAGCTCCTCCAAGCGCTCGTCCCTTAAGTCTCTTGGGCAGTACCACGCCCAGTGTATACATGGCAGCAACCAAAACACCGGCGCCAAAAGATACAAGACTGTAAAAGACAGTGCTGGCGTAAATATGGCCTCCCAAGCCCTGCCACTCTACCTTACCTTCCGTCTTGGGTAGCGCTGGCGTAGGAAACCACCGCACCGAAAGTGACAAAGGTAAAGGGTCCCCAATCACCAGCTTGCGCGTGTGCGAGCCCTGCAAATGATGCAGAGGACTCGTGCTGTACGCGATAGCAGAGTCCAACACACCACTATCGTGAGGATGCGTGTGGTGTTTCGGCGTGCTGTGCAGCAAAACGTTCATGTGTGTACTGATATGGATATGGCTCAGCTGCAATGTGCCTGCGAGGGCAAAAACGAGAGGAACATATTCGCGCTCGGGTGCTTTCTCGCCGATGACTTCGACTTCTGCGGCTGGGCGAGCAGGAATGCGGCAGGACAGCGGCGCATCGGAGTGGATGTAAAATTCGAGGAGATGGAAGAAGGGGTCGTCGATCATGGCGATTGTGCAGTTGACTTCGCCTTCTTTACCATAGTTGAACTCGAGGGGGCGGCCTGTTTCATTGCATGTGGGAAAGGGTTTCCATTCGATCTCGTGCTTTTCGTTTTCGACGTGTTCGCCTGTTTCTCTATCATTCGTGTCAGGGGTGCTGTATCGTCGGTTTAAAAAGGGACGTACGAGTTACGACTCATACACTCAACGGGTATAGGAGCGCTATAATGGTATGATGGAAGCGCATCTTCTCGAGCTGGTGTTGCTGCCGTGAGCGACGAGAATGCGCCAAGGGCGATGAAGGTCCAGGTGGAAGCAATCATGATGGGCGATTGTAACGATAAGGAGGGCGCAAGGATGAGGTTCAGGAATTAACCAGCCTCGGACAATTGGCGGCTTGAAGAGTCCAAATTGAGCATCAAAATCATAACATGGCGATCAAAAGATAAGAAAAGCAAGGTAACACTTGGCTGTCCCCTCTTCTCCTTGGAACGATGAAGCTGAGGTCGAGACTACCTATGTGGAGATAAAGCTACCCTTGACTAAATGTATCACGTGTCATTTTGTCAACGCCAAGGGAGGATCTTGACAGGAAACAGACAATAATTGACTTGAAATGAAGACACTGAATGCATTGAAGATTATTCGGTTCTCAGTTCGAGTCAATGGGATTTTCTAGTGGAGTTTCAGTAGTGATGATGCTTTCTTGTAGGTTTGATTCTATTCCACCGTAACGGTGTAAGTCGACATCGTTTAGTAACGTCTGCACTTATTGGACTATCACGCCGACTTACACGCAACGCTGGTGTCGCTCTCTAGTCCAAGAAAGACGCTAATAACCTACTTCTTACCATCTTTATATCGATTTCATATTGCAATTGGTGATTTTGGTCATGTCAAAAAGTAGAGGCATTGCACAGATAATATTTCAGTCCATCACAACAGCAAAATGGTTCGCAAAGCATTTTTTAGGTTCCTACTACTTCCGCCCCTCAACGCAGAACGAAGAGGAATTAGGCCCCAGAGTTTGCCCTAGGGAACAAGGGAAGCACCAGTTTTGTTACAGGCCGGACTGGATTCGAACCAGCGATCTTCTGTCGGCTGTGGTGCCCAGGTGCGGGAACAGCCACATGTGGCCCATAGTGGGGCCAGCGAGAACCCTCGCTTTTGGTTTCGGAAAAAAAGAAAGACTCATGAAAGAAACGCGACCCCAAACCTCGAAAGAGTCGATAAGAAATGTGAGTTTGACAAGGAAGAGTTATGGAAAATGAATCTGGAGGGGGTTGCGAAAGAGATGAGCATCTTGCTCGCACGTGACCATGTATGTGGGAGCCGCTAGGAACCTACGTCTAGACAGGGATCATGATACTTGGAGAGAGTGAAACGTGGGGAAGAACAATACTATATATCATGCTGGATAGAGAATATTGGCAGAAATAAATAATAACAAAAGTTGTATAAGCGAGTCGAACAGCTGTAAGCTCTAAGTGCAGAAAGAAAAAAGGAAAAGAAAAGGGCGCAATGGTTACTCTGACCGTAAGGCCAAAGCAAGCGAAGCGGGTATGTTTGGTCGTGTGTCACACCAAAGCAACCAGCATTTGCACATTATATAGTTCACATGCTCTGAAGGAATAAGTAGTGATTTTGTATTGTGTGAGAATAATTTTACTCTCCAAGCCAAACTTTCTATGACTCCAAACTGCTGAGTGGGGGAAGTCAGTATCAGTTAGACTTTGGACATCGCGAGAAACTACCAAATAATTTACATGCTGTACACTCTCCGATACGACAAGGGAATCGAGCAGATGTAAACTTTAAGTATATGAAAGAAAAGACAAAAAAGAAGGACGTAATGGTCACTTTGACCGTGAGGCCAAAGCAACGCAGGGTATCCAAGGCCGCGCATCACACCAAAGAAACAAACATTTACACATTATATAGGAATGACCTGCCTGGACTCCTCAACTACCCAACTCTCCCAGTCATACAAATCACCTTGAACTCAATATACCAACCCTTTCTATCATATTTCTCCTCCAAATGCTTCCTCAGCAACTCCTTCACATCGTCCAGCGGATGCTCCCTCCTCACTTCCTCGCTCCACCAAGTATTCATCACCCATCCCAGCATCATACCACATTGTAGCATGTACTCCTCAGCACTCCTTAGAAAGTACCTGTCATGATCAACAGTGACTTGAACATCTTGGAAACCTTGCTCCTTGAGGTGCTCCTCTATCCATGCTGGATTCGTCCACTCGCCTTGGTCATGTATCTGCATTGGCATAACGTCTGGCATAGGCGCTTCAAAGGGAAATGATGCAAAGGCTGCTCTCATATCTGGAACCCAAAAGGTGTTGTCCTTGTGGAATGTTGTTGCGCCAAAGACACCGCCTGGTTTGAGTATGCGCTTGCAGTCTGTTACATCTTAGTATTGCTCTAAGGGGCACTTCAGGTCATTTACTTACCAGCTAGGACAGCATCTGGGTTAGGAATAAGGTGAAGTGCAAGACCGAGACCAACATGCGTGAAAGAATTCTCAGCCAGCTTAGTGTTCTGAGTTTTGATGTCAGTTATATGTTGCAACGTCAAAGAAGGGTCAACTCACTGTCGCATCCAGCTTCTTGACTTCCGTATTAACCCAGCCTTCGAGTCCAAGTCGTTTCTCTGCAATGGCAATCATTCCATCTGCAGCATCTGCGCAAGTGAAAGTGCTCTTTTCGAGAACATCCTTGGACAGTGTCTTCTGAATAACATCGGTCAAAACACCAGTCCCGCCAGCACTGTCCAGAAAGGTCACAAGAGCCGACGTCTTTTCCGATATCCCCATTTGGGGAGGGAGACCCTTGATCAATTTTGGCATAATGGTCTGCGAGACGTAGATCATTTGTTCTTCAAGACTGCCCTTGTCCATGGTGGTGTAGAGCTCTCTGAGAGTCTTCAGGGCAGGATCAACGTTTGTGGTGGCCATTCTTAGTGAGCGTGCTGTTTTAGTTGCAATTTGTATTGTAGATCTGATCATGAGTGTAGAGTGATGTATCGAACAAGATATTCGGACGTCGTGTTGAAGATATTTATAATATTTGAAGTTTCCGAAAAGTCGCCGTACGGAGACTATATCGGGGTATTCATCAGGGTATTCATATTTAGAACAATCGATATTAACCATCAGGGGAAAGAGATGGGAATAAAGAGATATAGATCGTTTATCAGATCTATTAGTATAAGATGGCTATCCAGTATGTGACCGAATGTGTCTGACAGCAACTCAATCTAGCCACCCTTCCATACTTGACATAATCGTACAAAGTATTAACTAATGAGTGATCATGTAAACCTCTTTCCCAAACCTTATAGAAAGAATGTTTGAACTCTGATGTTCTACCAACCCATTCTATATCCCATAAGCCATCCTCTATAAGCTCCCAAACCTTTGCGCAATCTATAAAAGCGACCGACAAACCACCCCATTAATTCTTGCGACCATCAAGTATCTGACCAAAAGTCCATCCCGGACAAGAGATACAAAAAGCCGATATTATTTTTGTGAACCATACCCGACGCCGGATCCTGTCTGGTATGGGCGACCAAGAACCTCGCGAGGTTGTAGTTGAAAGAGATTGTTGGAAACTCTGCGAGGTTGGTCTTGAACGTGGTCCCCAGCGAGGCCAACACTTTTGAACATGTCTTTGCTGTTCGCTGGGTAAAAGACTCACGCTTGAAGCGTGGTGAAACGTAAAGTGATATTCATCGTGGTTGTTGATGAACCAGTCATCATCTTCGATGTGTATATGTATATGTATCGAGGAGTCCAGCTCCGAAAGAAGACAGAAGAAATATAGTCGAGGTCTCAGACCATAGTGAAAGTAGCTGTAGAGTAGAACCCAGAAAGGCAAGCCGAGTTGAATCTGCCTCACTATCAAACTGTCCTGCCATACATCAAACTTATATATCCAACATCTTCGCCTCGCAATAGTGACCTCCAATACCCCACCAGCATTCTCGCCTTCTGCGTGAGGCCCTTTTGAACACCTATTTTCACGCATGGCGTGTCACTTTTCGCCTAACCTCGCAAAGTGAGGCGAACATATGCAGGCCTCACCACCCAATACCACATCTCACCGCTGCCATCTCACTATCGGAGCCCAAAGCAGAGCGGTAAAACAAAGAGAGCAACGCATAGTCAACGTAACGCTGCATAGCGTTGCTCCTACTGTGGTCGCCTTGTAAAAACCCAGGAATGACTGGGCGTTGGTGGATGGACTTACGAAACTGCCCCATTCATAGCATAACATTCACTGCCTGATATTGGCGGTCAACACACTAATGATAGAGTCATAGACAACTGTCCTCTCTTAGATTTCTTCCATTCTTTTCGGGGCGCCTTTTATCAACCCCCATGTCTTTAATAATTACATGTAAAAATACCTTTGAACCTGTACAGTACAACGCACCCTCGTGCCAATTGGCGCCTATAGCATATTCATCATCCCTTTGACAAAAACAGTGCCACTACCCGACTGCACCAAATAGCTACTCAAAACTGTCGAATTCTCAAACTCTGAAATCTCTATGTTCTCCAATCTATCATCGCTTACCAGCTCATCTCTATGCGAACCTAAGACTACCCGTGGGAACCCGTTGTGACAGGCCATCCACTTCTCTCTTCAGGCCCTTGAGCACTCGCCTAACATCAGCCAGGTCTGCACCGCCGGCGTTGTTGCCGTGTCCGGGAGGAGGCAAGGCCGCGTCGCATCTCTTGAGGAGGTCGGCTACAGAAGGGCCAATAGCGCCACCCTTGCCTGCACCACCACGTCGGCGGGCTTCGGCCACCCAGTCGTTAACAACATAAACAATAAGCTCAATCATGCGGTTTCGTACGGATCCGCTGAAACCGTAATCTTGGCTATCGAAAACACCTTCCAACACTCTAACAATCATGTCATGGGAAACCCCCAAGGTGAGGAAGAGCTGGACTGGCCAGGTGGGATCTGCGCCAATTGTGGCATCCTGTTGGTACGCCACTGCGTAACGGCAGAGTTCTGGTAGGAGGTCTTGGATAGGGAAGATAAAGCTGTCGAGTGACGTGCGGTGGGCAATGTTTTGGATCTTGCTGGTGACACACTCGTAGGGTAGTGGTGGCGAGGGCATTCCGGGTTCAGACATTTCTAGCCGAGACATGACTTCATCGTGTGTCTGCTGAATCAGGTTGCTCCATGTACCAGAGATGGTCATGTGGTTACGGTAATCGGCAACATGGTAGATGAGCAAACACAGGTCGTAGTAACCAGCCTGGTCGGCATAGTCGTTGAAAAGCTAAGTATGTAAGCAAAGGTATTTTCAGACAGAACCAGGTAACTTACCTCGGAGAGACCCTGGATCTTGCCCTTGAGAGCATCCTCAATCTCAACAGACCTCTCGGGATCAATACGGTCGTCGGCTCTTAATCGTTCAAGCAGATCGTCCTGGATGTGTGCAATTTCCAACAACTCAGTGACGCTGTGGTTTAGCATCTGTTGCTGCTGTCGGCTAATACCAGTCGTAGAAACGTTGGCATTAGCCTTGGCCAAGCTGAGCAATCTGATTCGATCCTTGATGCTGATAGGGAAATCGGAGTTAGCAAGTTCGGCCTGCACCTCGGCTGCGTCGAAGAAGCGACTGCGGTTGGTGTAGAAACGGCAGAGTAGGTCAGCATGCTCGATATTGGTACCGGCAAGTCGCTGCAGGAAAGTAACGACGTGGTTGGAATCGATGGCCAGGATGCGGTCGGTCCAACCTTGTTGAATATACCACTCATAGAGGTCAAAGTGGAACACCTCATCATCCGACTCATTCACAACCTTGTAGGCCTCAAGCCTCTTTGTAGCAATCAAAGTCAAACGGCCGTCGACCATTTCGGGCTCACTGCTTGACGCAGCGTCCAGGTGGCTCAGTACATCATGAATCATGTCATAGGAACGCTTGCGATCGTTGAAGGCATTGGCTCGAGGATCAGATGAGGGCTTGCCATCGTTGACCCAAGAAAGAGCTGTGTTACCCCTGTCCTTCTCCCGTGCAACAACAAGGCACAGCTGGATAGCGCCAGCATAGTACTTGAGGTCGATATACTGTTGGACAGCGGTCTGGAGATTAGCAAAAGTAAGGCTGCCAGCAACCTTCTCAAAGAGCCTGAGACTCTCATGAAGCAAGCTTCGTGACTGGTTGGTTTGAAGGGGCTGTTCAGAAGCACGCTTGAGCTGTTCTTGGGCCTTGAAAGTCACCACGTCATCAGGGCTACAGAAGCTGCCGCATCTCCTTCGCAGGGCATCGGCAACAGTCTCAACATTGGAGCCACTCTCAATGTTGCGGTTAACAATAGCCTTGACAAGGAGTTTAGCCAAATCTTTGCCATCTGTTTGAGAAAAGAGCTTCTCGTATGTGAGATCCTTGAGCTGTTGTCGAGCAGTATCGTCGAGTCGGGTGTAAATGTCGGCGACACGCTCGTCAAAAAGCATCAGCACAAAAGAGATACCCTCCGAAATGCTCTCCATCAGCTTTTGAAGAGCATGCAGAGCCTGGTGTTCTGCCTGAAGAGCAATCTCCTCTTGGCGACTAGACACGTGTTGGAGATCAGACGGGCCGGACAGGCCCTGGATAAGACCCCGGTTAGAGTCGAGGAACCTCCTTAGACGCTCCAACGCTTCTTGAACAGTGCTGAGCTTAGAAAGAGGGATAGTAGAACCGATGATGACACCACCCGTAGGTGAGACGCCGGGAGTAATAACTGCCGACTTCCACAACTGGCGTATCAATCGGGAGAGGTACAGGGCCAAGGCGTCGTGTCGAGAGGAGAGGTTGACAGAATCTGTTGTGAGGGATGCGCTGTCAGTTTCAGCCATTGTGGGCTGGCCACCAAAGTCAACAAAGACGGATCGGGCCCGGTCCTCAGTGGCCTGGTCAATGGCACGCGCTGCGCCTGGTCGAGAGTCGCCTCCATGGCCACAGGCGACAGCCAAAGCGGTAGTAACAGTCTCTACACGGCCGTAAGTGTTAATAAACCGGCGGCAGATAAGTTCCAACCCTTCGTCTCCAACAGCACCTCGTATCGCAGAAGCAAAGATGTCCACGAAACGTCTTCGTCGGATGATGTGAACACCAGTGTTGGTGAGAACCGCAAACTCGCTGGGTGCATCGTCAAACTGAACAGCTAACTCGTTACCAAAGCCTAGGGGTTGCGGCGCTGCAGCGAATGGCTTTGTGATGATTCCAACTGCCTCAGCTCTACTTCCTATATCAATCCAAATTCCGCTCTCGTGATATTTGAGGGGAGATGTCGGGGGCGTGTTCTTAAGACGCCCCGTCTCGGGTCCAGAAATAAATAGAGAATCTTCGTTGGGGTTCGACTCCTTACTAACAAAATCCAAGAAATATCCGGGTGGGAATCGCGCGCCTTGTCGGCTCCATGTGAGAGATGTTGATTCGAGGTCGATGGTTGTCTCGCTGCCAGCATACGGCGACCTCTGGCCTGGAGGGAATTTGATGAACTGAACCTGCATACTCTGGGGAGCCAGGTTGGTCGAAGAACCGTACATATAGGATGCAGCGCTTGTAGCACTAAAGAACAGTCTACATCCAGTATTCGTCAATGCCATTAGGTGCAGCTTCGCGGCTTCTTGCTTGGAGATGGGGCTGATCGCAACGATTTCGACTCTATCGTTCAACAGTCGAGACTGGCTAATCATGTGAGCAATGTCGCGAAGACAATGGACCTTTTCCTTCTCGATAACCTTATTCAGTCGATCAGGCGACTCCATATGGTATGTTCGGATGGTTGAGCGACTCGAGAGGGTATATACAAGGTTTCTCGAATCATCTATCACGATGTCGACAAGGTGTTCGGGGCTCTTTTGCGACCAGAAGCTTCCTTGTAGGGTGACAACTGAAGACCAGCCGGGATTTGTATGGTTGATCTTTCCACATCGATTCGAGAACCACTTCTCTTCGGATTGGTAGTAAAGCTCATTAATATCGATGTCGTTGCTACCGCCAAAGAAGATTCGGCCGTTAGAAGATCCAGTAATTAAGCGAACGTCGGTGCCACGTAGAGGAAGGGTCATTTTCGTCTGGTACAGGTTTACGGATTTGGTGCCCGAAGGAGTATCTGCAGCCGAAACACCCAGTAGCACTATCTCCTGAGAAGTCGCAACAACCAAGATGTGAGTGATTGAACCAACAAAGATACCTGGCTTGGGAGGTACCAGCGCGACGGCGTGGATGGTATGCGGTGAGTCTTCGAAGCCGATGAGCTCAGGGTCAGGATGCGTGTAGTCCCATAAGAACAAAGAGTTGTCAATAACAACCCAAGCATGGTTAATCTCAGCAAAGAGACCCATCAGGGTTTGAAGCTCGCCAGCATTGTAATGATCGAAAACTTGGTTCGGGATAGGATACATCTGGGTTTTATGGAAGGGGGCCATAGCGGAATCGGTGCTTTCGAGATCGTAATCGGACGACGCGCCCTCTGGTATCCTTGTTAGCTTTTTCTACCATCGCAGCATTCTAAACCTACGTCTGCAGTATGAATCCAAGTCGGGATAGCGTCCATCAGCCTGGAGACAAGTGTTGATGGCCTTGGCCGCCTTAATGACGGGGGGGACATTTTCGGCTCGTAGAGGCGGCAGCGCAGTGGGAACAATCAAGCCATCGCCGCTGGATGGTCTCACTACTGACGAGCCTGTGACTGTCACGCCTCGAGATGTTGTTGATGGCGTCGGCGCAGTGCTCCTTAGACTCGAGACGGACTGGCCACCCTCAGAAACTGGGAACAGCTGTCGGCGCACAGGATCGGAGCCCTGCTGGTATCTCGAAGTGACAGCAGGCGTATTCAAAAATGCGCCTGGAACTGGCCGAACGGGAGTTGTTTGCGGAAACGACATTATGGGCAGCAAGATCGAAGCCCTCGGCGGGCCTGGGTAGCTTCACCAGTGGTCGTTGCTATACCAATCAGAGCAGATCGCGGATCATCAAAAGCGACGATTGCCTGGCGCGTGGGATGAATTATGGTAAGGATATCAATCCCTCGTTGTCGCGTCGATAACCTCGCCGTTGGTTTTCGATTAAATCGCGTCGTCGTCGGGGTTGAGATAGAGGCTATTGCAAGTGTTGCATGCTAAGAAAATGATAAACAATTTGACGAGAGCTTGGGGAGGCTGGATATGGAGCACGGATTTTTCGCGACTGGGGCTCGAGCGCTAAGACCGTTTTGGTGCAAGGCTGAGAGAGCGGTAACCACGCGTCATGAAGATTTTCGCAAACAAATGCATTCAAACCACGTAAAAATAGCATGTTTTTGGTGGTTTAGATTAATGTTTTCACTTATGATCTCCTTGAATGCTGCAAATATCCTTTGTCGCCCGGTTAGTCCTATGTTGATACAAAACCTAGTTGTTTTTAGCTTTCTTTAAGGTAGCTGTTCAAACAGATCGTAGAGCCTCAATCGCAGAGTTATTTTTTATTCGATAATATTCTCTAGGTGGAGTATTACCTTTATAGTTTAACGTTCTCTTGGACCGCCATTAGGTAGATTCACGGAACAAGATGACCCCAAGGCAAAAATCACAGCCCATTGTATGGTACAACAAGAATATCATCCATCTTTTGCTGTCGGTTTCCATGACAATGCATCCTTTCTATTTCCCTACTATGATGAACAATCATTCTAGTAACACAGGTGGGAGATAACGCAATTGTTTTACGGACAAGGGGCCGAACGTTTGGTGGCCATGATACAACGGCGAGATTGACCCAGCAAACAAATCAACTCCAATACTCATTTACTATGTCATTGTCCCATTCCTCCTTTTTGTTCTGGACTTCAATATCCATAGATACATGATCACTTTACCCACCCTTCATTTCAAATGCTCCATGTCTGCATTTACTGCTTCTTAGCCTCTCTAGCAGCCTTGCGGAGAGCCCTTCGGCGAATGTCCTCGTGCATCTTCTTGTTGACAGACATTGTGATGGGACCGTTGGCACCGGGAATGTTCTCAATAAACCACAGCATAAAGGAGTGACTCCACCAAGGGGTATAAGTGTAAGGCGCTGTCTGGTAACCGCCAAGACCAACCTTGCCGAGGGTAGCCTTGACAAAGTTACGAGCGTTGGGAACAAGGAGACTAGGGCGGCGGATCTTGCTCATGGCAGTGGTGACGAGATGGCTCAGAACGAGGTAGACATCAACCTTGTCATCAGCAAGCTCAGCTGCAAGAGCGTTGCTCCACTGCTGGAGGAAAGCCTTGCTACCAGAGTAAGTGGCCAGGAGAGCAGTAGGTGTCCATCCACCGAAGGATCCCATGGTCAGAATAAGACCGTTCTTTCGTGCCTTCATGATAGGAGCGACAGTCTGGGTAACTCGGAGAGTGCCAGTGCAGTTGATGGTGATGATGTTCTGAAGCTCCTCCTTATCGGTCTCGAGGAAAGGAACGGGAATGCTGTGGCTCTGGCCGACGTTGTTGATGAGGATACCGACATCAAGACCGTAGATAAGTTCGCTCAGGCGCTCGTAATCGGCATCGTTGTTCTTGGAAAAGTCCATGTCGAGGACCTTGACTTGAAGACCCTTTCCAGGGTACTTCTGTTGAATTTCGGCGGCGAGGCCCTCTAGCTTGGACAGAGTTCGGGAAACGAGGACCAGGTTGAAGCCCTTGGCAGCGAGCTGCAGAGCATACTCTTTGCCGAGGCCATCAGAGGCACCGGTGATAACAGCCCAAGTGCCAGGCTTTCCGTACTTGCGTAGCTGTGATAATTTTAGCTTTGAAGAGTTCAATTGGTATAGAAACACTTACGTTGGTACCTCCGAGCACGAAAGCGCTGAGGACAAGTTGGAGATAGCTCAGGATCTTGGAGCCCAGGAAGAGAGCACCAACACCAGCAAGACCCCATTGCAGAGGCTGCGGTACGTTCTCGAAAAAGTCTGCGACGGCAGTCATGGTTGGGATGCGCAACAAGAAAATGCAAATTGCTGTGCAAGGAAAAGGGAAAGAAAAGAATAAAAAAGTGTCAATCACAAGATAATAAAGCAGCTCTTCTGCCCCTCGGCTCCTACTCTTGGCTTAGGCTGGGCAATCAATTGAATTTTGGGGACCAGTTGATTTGACTACCCCTGACCTGACGTTGTTGAGTTGGTCCAAGCTTCTTTTGTTCTTTGGTCACCGATTATAGGCCGTGTCTCCCACCAAAAATCGTATGTCCTACGGAGCCGGAGTTATCGTTCAACTTTAATCCTTTTCTTGTTTATATTTACGTCTATTCACGCTGTCAAGAAGAAATAATTCCTACTCCGGTTCATCCATATCAATCACCATGGACGCTCTCAAGCCCTTCCTCCCTGAAGCCAAGGGTGTTCTACCCTACTACATGATCATTGTAAGACTTGCCATACATCCTTCTCCTATAGAATAAAATGCTGACCACTGCAGCTTTCCATCATCTCCATTGGCAATTCGCTGCAGGCGTACACCACTCTGCACTTTTCCCGACGAGTCTACAACGGTCGCTTCATTCGAAACCCCAAGCTCCCTTCCAAGACCAGCAACTTCGAACCCGAAGATCAGACGAACAAGTTGATTCCTGCTCAGAACGACCCCAAGGCCGCCGACCAATTGACTCCCCTCGCAGGCAGACTGTTCGGCACTTGGACACTCATCACCTGCATTGTTCGATGCTACGCCGCTTACAACCTCCACATTGGTCCCGTCTACACTCTGGCTTACTGGACCTATATTGTTGCCTTTAGCCATTTTGCCAGTGAGCTTTTTGTTTTCAAGACCATGACATTTGGTCTGCCTCAGTACTTCCCATTCGCCTTGGCTTCTACTTCCTTGATCTGGATGCCTTTGGTCCGCGACCACTACGTCCAGTACAACTAATTGGATGGTGCCTTAATACAATCGTACGAGGGGTATGACTCGAGTTTCGTGGTAGATATTCGCTAGAAAGGTTATGAAACAATGACAAACAAATCATGACGGATATATAATTTAGTAGATTTTCAATAGCCAAGTCAATGGGTAAAGCCTATAGGTTCTTTCGGTAGAGCTCTGCTCCACAGTTCCTCAAACGGACTGTGGCCTGCTCAGGTGTGATATCACGCTGCGGCTCAGCCAAGAGCTCGTAGCCAACGAGGAACTTCTTGACTGTGGCCGATCGCAGCAAGGGTGGATAAAAGTGCATGTGGAAATAAGCACTCTCCAACTCCTCAGGGGTTCCATCAAGAGGCGCCTGGTGAAGTCCAGAGCTATAGGGGAAGTTGCACTCAAACAAGTTGTCGTATCTTCGGGTGACTTCTTGAATGGCTTCGGCAAATTGGAGTCGCTCCTCAGGCTTGAAGTCGAGAAGTGATCGAATGTGTCGCTTGGGCAAAACGAGAACCTCAAACGGCCACACAGCCCACCAAGGGCATACAATAACGAATGCGTCATTCTCCCAAACAACTCGTTCTTGCTTCTCCAATTCTAGCTTGACGTAATCGCCCAGGAGATGTCGACCTTCATGTTGCTCTCGATATTTGGTCATTTGAACAAGCTCCTTGCCTGGCTCTTCGGGCATAGTAGATGTGGTCCAGACTTGGCAATGAGGATGAGGGTTAGAGCAACCCATTGCAGCGCCCTTGTTCTCAAAGATTTGCATATATCGATACTGCTCCTCTGGGGTAGGAGCAGTCTCTTTGGACAGGGAGATGGTGAGCTGGTCAGCTTCAGACGCACGAGGGTTTGAAGGTGTCAGATGGTTGGCATAGATGCGTGTCCAGTGCTCAATGACGGGAACAATCTCATCAGCAGTCATATCTGCAAGGGTCACATGATGCTTGGGAGAGAAAGTGAGGACATAACACACTCCCTTGACACCCTGAGCTTGCAGGAGAAGAGATTCCAAATCGTTGGAGGATGCCTTGGCGTCGTACTCGGGCTGCTCTTGCTTCACAGCGCTGTAGTCGTTCACAAAGGCAAAAGTCTTTTCATATTTCGGGTTGGAGTCACCAGCTGCCCGTGGGTTGCCAGGACATAGGTAACACTGAAATTGTCAGATATGAAGTTGTTATGATGTGATGTCACGAACGTACTTTGGGGTCATATTCGGGGAGTTCTGTCGCGACAGCAGCCTCTTGCTGACCTCTATAGCATGTTAGTTGGTTCTGAATGAAACTGGGGTAAACATACTGCCAAGGTCGCTTCGTGCGATGAGGAGATACAAGCAGCCAGGAATCCGTGAGGGGATTGTATCTGCGATGAGAGATATCGTCAAGAATTTGGTCAGGCATGATGATAGTGGGGTGACAGTATGAGAAGATTGAGGGGTAGAATGGCCAATGGATATTTCAATGCCAGAAAAAACTTCAGTTTATTTGAAATTATAAGACAAGTTCGCGCAGGTGATGATTGAGGCGGCTAGGATAATAAATAGCTCCTAGTTATAGCAAGCTGGAGTTCTGAATGGAGCGGATAACGGTGATATTCTCGGCCGTGTTTTCGGGGGAGTCTAGTGGGCTATAACAGGTTTGGATTGTTATCATTCGGTATGAATTGTTATGAGAGGCATTCATCGTAGCACATGTAGTAATGATGTGAGCACTTCTAAGATTCCTTTATTCAAATATGTTATAATTTCTATTCCCCGGTCATCCATACACATTAATTAATTCAACTTGGTCGAAAAGAAAAATCACTATTTCCCCAAGTTCTTCATCGTCACTCAAATCTGAGCTTCCTTCCTTGTGGGGTTCTAGCGTTGGGGATTGGCATCAGTAGTTCATTGGTGGGGATGATTGATGGAAGGAGCTCCCACGTGATGAGAACAATATTATGGGGTCAGATTAATGACCCCATTTGATACCCGCAGTAAGTGCGCTTCAGCCCAGCTCAGACCAGCCCCAGAGTAGCTCAAGCAAGCGCCATAATCAACAACATCGCAACACCCAAGCCCCTCGACCAATCAACCCAACACCAACTCCATCAATAACGACCGCATTTCTTCGTCTTTCATCAAATACCACGTCGCATCATCTTTCTCAATATTCGCGCATTACTTTGAGCTCTCTTTTTCGTCTTTAACGCGCGCTGCGTGGCCCCGAGTCCGCTGCCGCGTCCAGACAGGGGGGTAATTAACGACTCCCCGGCCCGACATCGCAACCGACAATATGGGTGTTATTAGAAAGAAAACAGTCACTAGAGGTGGCGAAGGTGGTGTCAAATATGTTTGCGACGTTTGTTCATCCGATATTACATCCACTGTAAGTGCCCTTGCTGTCGGCTGCTGTCTTGCCAATATCTGGGAACGTCAAGACGCGTTTCGGGGATATCCCGGTTAAACTTGACCTTGTCATGATGGGGTTGCTAATCATGTTGGTGTTTAGGTCCGCATTCGATGTGCCGACGCAGCCTGTAGCGACTTTGACCTTTGCGTTTCATGCTTCGCCAAAGGTGAATCTCGGAATGCCCATAATCCAGCGACACACGCTTTCCGTGTAATCGAGCAAAACTCATTCCCCATCTTTGCTCGAGAATGGGGAGCCGACGAAGAACTGCTCCTCCTTGAGGGTGCAGAGATCTATGGTCTCGGTTCATGGGCAGACATTGCCGATCATATTGGTGGCTTCCGAGAGAAGGATGAAGTTCGCGACCATTACCTATCGACCTACGTTGACTCACCTGCCTTTCCATTACCAAAACGATGCAGCCCACACGACTGCGAGTTAGCGAACGAGATTCCTCGAGAAGAATTCCAATCGCGCAAGAAGAGGCGAATAGAGGAGCGACGAGATGCAGCCAAGAATGCGCCAGCTCTACAACCCAAGACCAAGCCAACGGCCAGTGTACCCAGTTGTCACGAGATCCAAGGATACATGCCTGGTCGTCTGGAGTTCGAGACCGAATATGCGAACGAGGCCGAGGAAGCTGTTCAGCTGATGCAATTCGATCCAGGTGATGGACTCAATCCCAGAACTGGAGAACTTGAACCTGAAATGGAACTCAAGCTTACCGTGATGGACATCTACAACGCCCGTCTAACACAACGTGTGGAGCGTAAAAAGGTTGTATTCGAACACAATCTCCTCGATTATAGAGAAAATACGAAACTGGAAAAGAAACGCACAAAGGAAGAGAAGGATTTATTGCAAAAGGCCAAGCCATTCGGCCGGATGATGAACCGCCAGGACTTTGAAGAGCTCAACCAGGGCCTTCTTGATGAGCTGAATCTACGACAAGCCATTACACAACTACAAGAATGGCGCAGTGTCCGCATAGGAGACCTTCGAAGCGGAGAAAAGTACGAGAATGAGAAGGCGTCGCGAATACAAAAGGCCATACCCATGGGCTCGATGGATCGCGAACGTCTGGCATCTGCTCAGCGGTCAAAGCAGCCACCCCCACCCGAGCCTCCCAGCGGAGCAGCTCTACTCATTGCCCCAGAACTACCTGCTCGACTATTACCTCCAGCCAATCCAGAAGTAAACGGAGAGACCAAGGCGTTGACAAATGGCCATGCCAGCGAACAGTCCAATGGCCAGACGAATGGTCAGGTCAACGGAAACAGTGTCAACGGCGTCAATGGTCATGTTGCACCCAAACAAAGATACACAGCTCAACCGATATCGGGTGTGCAGCCCATGTCAATGACACAAGACACCGCCCCAGATTTGCACCTCTTGACGCCAGAAGAGGCCAAACTGTGTGAGGTCATTAGACTACAGCCCAAACCATACCTGATGATCAAGGAGCAAATACTCAAAGAAGCTCTCAAGACCAACGGCACACTTAAGAAGAAGCAGGCAAAGGAGATTTGTCGATTGGACTCGCAAAAAGGAGGGCGCATATTCGATTTCTTTATCAATTCGGGATGGGTGGGCAAGGCGTGATTTGAGTTTTTTTTTTTTTTTTTACTTGTTTAAAATACCCTTTCCAAGATAAATTTCAACTGGCGCTGAGAGTTAGGAGTTACTGTAGCGAATGGGACATTATTAACATCTTGTCGTGTCACCTGAGAGATACGATACGATGTGATGGTAGGGAGAAACATGGTGGGCATTGAGGCCATCTGTGTAAGAGGGAGTAGGAGTAGGGACTTTAGTATTATCAGAGAATCGTGTGTTAGTGGTTGGTTATAGAGAACTGGTCGGGACCGATAAGAATGGCGCGTGAAACATGACATCTTAGTTACAGATTGAGCAAACTGCATCAAATACCACAAACAGCGCAAGAGAGGCACAGGCTCATATGCAAAGTCGTGAGTGGCTACTCGGACGTTTGGGAGGATGCAAAGAGATGCCGCTGAGTAGATCCACGTGTTTAAAGTGTGGTTGGCTGGCTGGCCTTTACTCGACTATTACTTACACCTGGCACACTGATACTGGCACAGGGTCCCAAGTGAACAGAAATCGTGGGGGGTTGAACAGTCCTGTCTGTTGTCTGTCTGTTTGGCACCGATTCATGATAGTGCATGGGGAACTTTGTGGTGTGGGTTTCTCGGCATACCAAAGAGAGAAGGCACATGTTCATCAACACAGTCTCTCAATGATAAGAAACCCTGGGACGTCGTAAGAGATAAGAGCCTGTACTATCAACTTTCTCCAGGTTTTCACTAACTCAATTGAGCTGCATCGGGAATGCCAAGAGATAGGTAATCGACGTGTATCAAAACTCAACTGCGCAGCAAAAAGGGAATTGAATTGTTTACGGTTAGACTTGCCATGAAGCTCCATGTCCGCGTCACTATTTCCTTTGCTAGGCAACTATACACAACTACTAGGCGACCTCTTTTTCCTTCTCTTGTCCATCATGATTAAAGTTAACGGGGCGACATGCTCTCCTATTCTAGCGGCCTTCGAGGGCTGTTGGCTGCCGATCTAGGACTGTAGTACATAGACTACCTAGATGACGATCTGGGTGTGAATGATGACGGGATTTGATGAACAGTCACAGCATTTTACTCGAGTCTTTCTTTTCTTCTTTTCCTTTAGTGACATCGTGACTTGATTATATGCTCGCTCAGGTACCCAATTATGAGTAGACACCTCTGCTTCTTCCCTCTCACCCTTTGAAGGTTGTTGTCAATGTCAGAAAATATCGTATTCACATTCGGCCAATTGGCACTGAACAAACAAGAAGAAAGGCTACAACCCATGCCCGCCCCTTTCTCTTCCCAGCATGTATCTAAGGCGACCAAAAAGTCGGGGGAAAGGGATATCTCTCGTCTGTCTAGTTTCCTAAAGGGGGAAAAAGAAACTTGCAGGGTGCCTTTTATGCACGGACAATCCCAGTCAGTCTGGGGCATGATAAGTCGAGAACTGGAGGCAGAAGCACTTCTTGCTTGACCGGGCGTATGTCGTAGCCCTTGTATCTGTATCAACCAACTGCAATGGAACGGTGGTGAAAAACGCCTCCCGGATTGCGAACGAGGGAACGAATGAGCGAGGGTAATTGACGCCATGCAGTTTGCGCGATGGATACATTATACAACACTGTGCCTTGAGAATCACAATATCAACAAGAGATATTTCGCCATTTGAGCTCAGCCATGCATTAGATACTTGGCACGGGCTTACACGGACAGACAGACATGGAATCTTTTCGGCATAGCATGTGCTCTCGCCGATCCGGAGCTTTCCCTATCAATTGAATCAATCTTTCTACAGTGACTATCATTCAATGTTCCTGTTTCTGTCTTTGTTTTTCCATAAGCCTTGTTGCGCCTCGTGGCAAGGGACGCGCTTCAGCGTTATGGCGTAGGAGGAGAAACATGACCAGTCAGAGAGCTACATGGTTCACCTTCTTTCCAAGATTTGGTGAGTACCTGCATAGCGTGTACTATGTATATCCTCATACAACTTGGCATAAACAACATCATGGATCTCTCGGTTGACAACTTGGTTTGTTTCATGTCCATCAAGCTTCAAATCAGTGCTGTTGGTACTGTAAGTACTGCCTGTACCTTGCTTAAGCTCCCCTGCCCTGCCCCGGAGAAAGTGGGCGAGGCATGGAAGATGTGGGGCCGGAGGGCCTCGGCAAGCATTGAATACAACCATGTATGTACACGAATTGCAACTGGGATCTGATCTGTATCTGTATCTGGCTGTCTCTTGAGTCAACAAACAGGTAATAGGACTAGGCAGTAAATTGAGTTTGAGAATACAACGACTACCGTCCTGGTTAGTTCAACATGTCAGTGAATTTCACTGGATCCCATCCCAGCATATCACACCATTTGGCTCAGGCAACAACACCTCCTCATGAGGCAGACAAGAACATAAATCTTCAAGTTAGGCTGCTGAAACTTGTCTTAAGGCAGTTTAGCTTTGCAGGTATTGGATAGGAATTTTGGGTTCAACAGCTTGTATTTTAAAGTTGAATATGGACTGTCACTGGTAGAGAAATCAAGAGGCTGTAGTGGTTGTCGGTTCTTTTTCCCCCTTCTGACTGCCTACCAAGTCAGTACCCAGAATATACAGTACGAGTGACTGACTCACCCGCTCGTCGCATCGTATCGTGTGTTCGTCACTCGTTGGCTCTTCCAGGTTTCAATCTCTCTTCTCTCTTTAACCCCGGCCACCTGGGCTTGGGGTGTATCACGGGGTCAACCAAGAGGGATCAATTAACCATTAGGTTGGTCACGTCCCCGCAAAAACATCCCTTTTTGAGCATCGTCTTTCTCTTTCTTTTTTTCGAGAGGCGCATTATTTATCTATCGAAAGTCAGACTCAGAGTCATCCAATTCACGATCCCCTGCGTATGTCTCAGTCCTTCACACCCATATCTGAGGCTGTCATTCAAGGAGGGGATACTTGTGTCTTGAGGCTGACTCTCGCACAGATCCCATGTACCCCTAACAACCTACCTTTCATTGATCCCTGTCGGGCGGGGGTCCAGGACTCAGGACTCGCTGGACTGCGGCAGTTCACACGCTAAAGACCAAGTACTCTAGGTACTCGACGCTACTTCGTAGGCACCTTTCCACTGCACGCAGCCACCTAGCCACCCATGAATCCCCATTTACCTCTTCTAGAAACCAGACTTTACTGAGTTTGGTAAGGCTTAATTTGTAGAGTCATTCGTCTTTTCACAGCCTCTTCATCCACTTTATCATTCAGAATCTACAGACTCTATTCTGCTCTGTTCCTTATGTTCTAAGCTTGCTTATCTCTGTCTTTTTTCATCTATTCTACATCATTACCCCATCATTCTACACTACTTCTCACACATACCCTGACAAATCTATCGTGAATTCCATTACCTCTCAAAAGCTGTATGTACTGTTTTAAGTTGTGTGACGCAACCTTCATAGCCTGGCCTCTGAGTCGGGTAGGGTCTGTCTCTGCACGCTTCTATTCCCGTCTATATGTACTTATATCAACGCTACGCCCTTTTCAGCAACACGTACGAATAATCGACCTGCATAATCCCATACTCTAGACTGCTGAATGATAACATCAACCCTTCTAGTCACCGCTATCGTCTACTTCCTTCCTCCCTAACCGCCCTTTCCGCGTCTTCGGTCACTTGGAACAAAGGCTCCGATCACGCTCAACAGTGCTCGCTCACAGTACAAACGGTTCATGCCAACAGACACTGCTCTACTTCGTATATGCGCCTGAGATTGGATTCAAAGGGTCCCTCGGTCTATCATTCTGGTGAGTGCTCGATATCGTCTTAGTCACCTGCCCTTGTCCGGCTGTCCTCCCCCCAGCCTGTCTGTATGGACTAGTGCAGTACCAGCATATACCTTGGTGCCTGTCCATCGTGTCCTGTCCTATCCTTATCCTTTCCTGTCGCACCAGTACAGTACCCAGAACACAAGCACAAGCATCGACACCCCTGCCTGACTGTCTCTGGCGCTGTGTTTCTTCTGCCTGTAGCGCTCGCTACAGGGGAATACAGTCCAGTCCAGTAAAATCACTAGGCCATACCTACTAGGTACCAATCCTAGGACTTGGGCCAGTCCGCGATCGCCATTGCTCGTGCCGTCACCATCATTGTCACACGCACGCATCCCCCCGGTGCACCGTAGCTTCTTGTTCATCCTTTTTCCCTTTTCTTTTTTGTTTTTAGTTGTCAAGTTGTCTTCCTCTCTTCATTTCTCTTCGTTTGATACGAGCTCTCGGCCTCGAACCCTGTTTGTTCTACATACTCTTCCCAACCACTGCTAACTTGCGTTTGTCTCGATACTGCAGTGCAGGCGCGCACCCGGGTCAAGACGCACCCTTTCGGATACTTACTACTACCTCACCACTACCTTTGCCTTTGAGCTAGGGCAGCTTTATTGTCTCGTCTCGTCTCATCCCGTCCGTCTTCGGCTGTTTGCCGTCCATAAGGGTCCTTACCTCTCTACCAACCATTTCCCGGTTCAACAACTCGCCAGCGCAGGATCTCGCCTCCGCCCTATTCTTCATCGCTTCCGACCTGGTTGATAAGCATATCCTTTCGACTTCGACATTCTTCCCGGGCCTTCTACTTTGCCTTTTGGCTCTCGCGACAGCTTCCCACCTTCCGTTTACATGCCGATTTATTCTGCGATCGACTTGGAACCTCATAAGCCTTAGGGCTACAAGACATCCGACTATCTTCCTACCATCGATAACAGCAATCAGGAAGCTATGGCGGGCCCACAGGAGTCTTCGACCTCCTCAGGGTCCAGGAAGTCGGGCAGTCGGGCTGTAGGACAGTTCAACATCGGCTCCGAGATTGGCAAAGGCAGTTTTGCTCAGGTGTATCTGGGCTGGCATAAGGTACGACACAGCTTTTACCCTGACTTTGCGTCGCTTCCCCATCATCGCACCAAGTTGCGCTACCAGTTTGTCGCCTTTGCATTACCTAGGCATCTTATCGGACTGCTGCCTTGGTATCACGGGTGACATACATGAGCGCATGCTCGATCCATATGCCTAGATCGCTAACAGACATGATAACAGGAAACCAAAGCTGCCGTCGCCATAAAGTCCGTCGAACTTGAACGCCTGAATAAGAAGCTAAGGGAGAATCTCTACAGCGAAATCCAAATTCTGAAAACATTACGCCACCCACATATTGTCGCCCTCCATGACTGCATTGAATCAACAAGCCATATCAACTTGATTATGGAATATTGCGAGCTTGGCGATCTGTCACTTTTTATTAAGAAACGAGAGAAGCTTGCCACACATCCTGCCACACATGACATGGCACGCAAATATCCCAGCGCGCCGAATTCTGGCTTGCATGAGGTTGTCATTCGACATTTCCTAAAACAACTGACTAGTGCCCTCGAGTTTCTGCGCAGCAAAAACTACGTTCATCGAGACGTCAAGCCCCAGAATCTACTGCTATTACCCTCACGGCCCTTCAGAGACCAAAGGAGTCGCCCAGTCATGCAAGCCAGCCAAGATTCATTAATTCCGATTTCTGGTTTGGCATCTTTACCTATGCTCAAACTTGCCGACTTCGGCTTCGCCAGAGTGCTTCCCTCCACTTCCCTGGCCGATACCCTTTGTGGGTCCCCCCTGTACATGGCCCCAGAAATTCTCCGATACGAACGATATGATGCGAAAGCCGATCTTTGGTCAGTGGGAACTGTGCTCTATGAGATGAGCACAGGTCGCCCTCCGTTTCGGGCCAGAAACCATGTCGAGTTATTAAGAAAGATAGAAGCTGCAGAGGATGTTATCAAGTTTCCTAGGGAGGTGAACATCACTCCTGAGCTCAAGGCTCTAATCCGAAGTCTCTTGAAGAGAAGTCCGGTCGAGCGGCTCAGCTTTGAGAATTTCTTCACACATCAGGTAGTCACCAGCGAAATCCCTGGTCTTGTAGAGGATGACATTCCCAAACCACCCCGGCAAGAACCACGAGAGTTGAGGTCAGCGTTTCAAGCGGGCTCGCCATCGCTATCGTCCCGCAGCCCCCGCCAGACCGGTCACGAGTCCCCAACGGAAGCTCTCGCCTCTAGATCTCCTAGAGAGAAGCAATCGAGATCACCACAGGTGGGAAGTCCGGGTGAGGGTCGATATGCTCGGCGATCGAACGAAAGTCAACGTGTCACTGGCAACTCCCCTCGTGAAGGTGGAGAGGGTTTGGGCATCCGCCGCCCTGTAGCTCATCATGCCGCGACCGCTCCTGTTCAACAGCTTATTTATGATCAAGCAGCGGGTCGCAATAGGGTCTCGCCACCCACCTCTCTATTGAACCAGGCACATAAAAATAGAACATTGAGTAATCCACCCATCACTGAGGAGGAAAGAGCAGCCCAGGATGTGGCACTGGAACGAGAATACGTTGTGGTTGAGAGACGACATGTTGAAGTCAATGCTCTGGCCGATGAGCTGGCAGCCAACGAGAAACTTGGCGATGCTTCGCAGAGATCCGGACCCATGACTCGGCGATATACTCAACAAGGGGCACCCACATCCACGACAGGTGCAATTTCGACACCATCGTCTCGTAATGCGCTGGTGACTCAGGGACGCCATGATCGTAAGTCATCATACGAGAAAGCTCTTTCTGCCAGCCCTGGCTCAGCATCAAGTGCCATTTCCAAGGCCATCCAAGATGCCAGTCTGCGTCTTTTCGGTTTCAAGGTTCCTCCGCTGCGAGCTTCACCAAAGGGCCCATCTCCGCCACTTTACCAAGCCTTTCCAACATACCCAACACCTCAAGCACCTGTTGGGCTCCTAGGAGACGGTAGAATTGTCCAGGGTACCGATGAGGACGGTAAAGCTGCGCAAACTATAGAGGAGCTCGCAACCCGAAGCGACTGTGTTTATGGATTCGCCGAAGTCAAATACAAGCAACTCGTTCCATTGGCGCCGTCCGCGGATCACATCTTGGGCGGTCTTGAGCCTGAACAGCTGGCTAACGAAGAGGACGGGTTGACTGTGGAAGCAATTGTGGCTTTATCTGAGGAAGCTCTTGTTTTGTACGTCAAGTCGCTTACCCTTCTCGCCCGAGCCATGGATATAGCTAGTCTATGGTGGTCAAAGAAGAGCCGAGACACGGGCACTGGCTTGTCCGCAGCAGCAGCTCAGACGGTCGTTCAGCGCATCAACGCTGTGGTACAGTGGGTTCGTCAACGATTCAACGAAGTGCTGGAGAAGTCAGAGGTTGTCCGTCTGAAACTCACAGAGGCGCAGAAGCAACTGCCTGAAGATCATCCCAGCCATCCATCCAACCATGGCACTGAGTCGATTGCTTCCTCAGCTGGAAGTCCCACGAAGCAAGTCTATCTTACTCCGGGTATCAGCGCCGAAAAGCTCATGTACGATCGGGCTTTGGAGATGAGTCGGGCTGCAGCCATCGATGAAGTCACCAACGAAAACCTCTCAGGTTGCGAAATATCGTATATCACGGCTATTCGGATGCTTGAGGCTGTATTGGACAACGATGAGGAATCGGGTTCCGAAACAAGAAGGCTGTCTACGGGTAAAGAAGCCGAGAGAGAGGCTGTCAAGGAAGTAAGCGGTGGCGAGCTTGACAGCGATGAGGAGGCTCACGTCCGAAAGAGTAAGTTGATTGTCTCTACGATCATGCACCAGATATGGACTAACAAACCTATAGTGATTAAAATGATCACAGGACGACTTGCTGCTGTGCGCAAGAAGCAACAAATGATTGCCGAGGCCAACAGCAAAACAAAGCTTGCTTATCAGCAGGCAGTGCGCCGTCGCAGCGGCGATATGACACCACGAAGTGTTCCCTCGTATGCATCTTCATGAGTCTCAGGAGACGAATTTCATAGCGAAGCGTCATGACTGATAACGATACCCATCATACCATTCTGAGATTTTGATGGATTTCCAAGTCTTTTTCTCTGCCATATCTGAATTTAGGGCGCTACGGGGTTTGACTTGCGACTCACAGGAGCATGTCAACAGCCAGTCATTGATTATAGGATCTATATGTAGCGGGCGTTTAAGGTTTTCGCATTGTCAAAAGAGCATCTCATACGGCGTTTTTTGTTTGTCTTTTTGTTGATTTCTTTCTTCCATTCTATTATTTGTTGCTTATTTCAGGGGTTGCTTCTGTACTTTTTGGATAAGGAGCAGCAGGCTTTGTCCATATTCTCGGACCGGACATACTAGGGTTTCATTTGAAGATAAGAGGCGGTTTGGGTTTGTGTGTATCAGTAGTGGCTCACAAGATAGCTCCATCGGGTCAAAAACAAGGTCTTCCACTTGTTCTTGCGCACCGCGGGTAGTTGCAGTATCAAGAGCCAAAGAAAGGATAAAAAGGGAAACAATGACAATTCTCAGGTCTGCCATGTGGAGTCCTGGTTTGGCAATCTTTCATCATGACCTGTAGTGAAGTTTCATTCATATCGACCAACAATGGTATCCCGCGATGTTTGTCTATGAAGTTCGGTTCAGTGATTGAAGAATACATGTTCATGATACACAAGTCCACGAATGTTTGTCTTGTTCAAACAGCAAACTTATCTTTACCATGGCTTGTTCCAGGGATACCGCTTGAATACATAATCCATCATGTGTCTTTGTTCTTCGTGTGCACAGTCTTGTATGTCTTCAACTTCGATTTATAAGTCGTCACGATGCTCATCTCAAATAACTCTCTCCAAATTTCATCAAGAATTCGTCAAACACTACAATAACAATGACTACCACAAATTCACATAGTCCCCCCCTATCTGACATTATGCGGGAGCTCGATCTCAACGCACCACCCCCTGCTCCCCTCGATCTGCTATCAACAGTCTCATCCCTCTTTGCCCGACGGCAAGAAAAGCTTGACAAGGAGTGGTTCGCTCTTGAGGACGCAGAAGAAGAGGCTGAATTTATTGCTGCTCGAGAAGCTGCGCGCAAGAGATTAGAAGAAGAGGAAGAGGAAGAGGCGGAAATGCTGGACAGACTGGAAAGAGCCCTCGTTCCCACTCCTCGAATCAAGGATACGGAACCTTCCAAAGAGGAGATCGAAGCTCTTGTCAACAAAGAACTTGCCAAAGAAGAGAAAGGACTTGGTTTACGTCGGGCCAAGCACGAGACAGCAGAGGAGTATGAAAAGCGGATGGTTGCGCTGGAGTATCGTGTTGACTGTCTCGACATCATTGAAAAGGAACGGAAGCAGAAAGGGCCTGTCCACTACGTAGACGGGCTACCCACCAACGTTGTCATTATCGATCGCCACTTTCGCCCTATCCCGGAGACTCCTGCAGGCAACTTTTCTTGCCTTCAATGCGAGGTTCTGGATAGAAGGTGTGGACGTACGAGTGACGACGCACACATCTGCGACCCTTGCGTACGGCTTCGGAGACGATGTATGGTCAAGCATCAATGGACGCAGGAAAGCAAGCTCATGAAGTCGTGGAAGTTTGCTAAAAGTCAACGCTACGGATACGACAACCTAAAGGACGAGAGAAGGAAATGGGTGTGGAGGTTGAGGTTGAGGAAAAGGGAGAAGTTCAAGGTCTTTCAGCCTATGCCGGCGTGGCCAGGAAAGAAGGGCTCGAATGTCAAAACTGGTCAGCAAAACACGCCTAAAAGGTGGCAAGACTACCTGAAGTCTACTTGACCTGAGGATGAGTGAGAGAATGAGCGATTCGCGCGCTGAAAAAGGAGCTGACTAGCATTTCTTTGAATATCAATATCAACCACCATGTCTCCCCCGAAAAATTGCCCATCACGATCTAAAATAGCGCGCCGCTGCGCTCGTTAAGTTTTCAGTGAATTCCATATTCCCATCATTCCAAAAGCCCAATGCTCTAATGTTGCCGCTGTGAAACACACTCCAGCATGGGGTGTGGTGTTTATGACTTGACTTCTCCCGTGATGATCCCACAAAATACAAATCACCAGTGCGATAATGCAGGCTCAAATGTTTCCCGTAAATTCTCTTGGATTAGGTTCCTGAGCGAGACTGCACGGTTCCTACTTCTGCATCCCTTTCGTGCAGTAGCATAGTGTCTGCAATTTATCCAGCCGTCGTCGCAAAGTACGTACTGGATGAAGAAGACCCCGAACTTAGCGTAGACGAATATGGACTACTTTGATACGAGTTAGCAAAAGATTCTAGGCTCAGGATGTCCGAACTTACCAGGTCAGTTCATCTCTCAAGCTGTAGCAGTCAAGTTTTCGGTGGCTGGGGGGCGGGACAAGGTCAGGCAACGACCAGGGCATCGGCCTGAGTGCATTCTGAGGCTGCCAAGAAGACATAACCATTTTGTCCAGACGCTTGAACAGTTCTACATTCTTCGTTGTACCGCATAGCCACTTGTGCCCCTTCGCTCCTTGGGCTGTGATTCTGCGCATAGGATTCAGTCTCAGACAGCTCAGGACAAACTTGGCCGCATCAACAGAAGGTCGTTTCTGTAAGTAGCTGAAAACTCGTGTGACGTATTGTCGAATCTCCTCTTCAGCCATTTGATTGAGCACTGCATCATGATGATCAGATACTAAGAGCGTGATAGCAACAACGCCTAAAGACCATATGTCAACGGCTGTCGTATGAGCTTCGCCGGTTGTTTCAAATTCCCTGTATATGTCAGCTAGTGTCACAGCTTCATTATCATATGGCATACGGTGCTTGATATCCTGCGGTTCCAGCATTTGTAATCATTCTGCTCCGTCGAGGGACGGCAGAAGTACCAAAATCAGAGAGCATTACTCGATGGTACGCGATCCTGGGAGAATAGGCCAGGAGTATATTTTCCGGCTTGATGTCGCGGTGAACGATGCCCTTCTCGTGAAGATACGCAAGTGCCCGAACCACTTGGCGAATGATGATTATGGATTCGGACTCTTTGACAATGCCGCGCCGCATAATGAATGACATGAGGTCACCGCCCGAAGCAAGTTCCGTAAAAGTGTAGCTGGCGGTGTCAGTACGTCTCTCAGTAGATAATGAAGACACTCACAGTGTGTGTGGAGACGATATTGCATCCACGTAAGACAGGATGTTGGGCTATATCGGTCAGTGGTGTTCTCAGTACATAAGGAATAGCAGTAGAGCTCTGCTTCTGGCCAAAGAACCGGAGCAGACTCTGTTGACAGGGTGGCTGGTTCCATGTCTTGTTCCACCAGAAGCTGAGAGCTTTCTACTTCCACGGGAGACAGTAAACTCACATGGTTTAACTGCCGCAAAATATCCGCTTCCTGGAACTTGCGTCGTATATCATTTTGGGCGTTCTTCCCATGGATCTTATCAAGGTTGACCAACTTGCAGACCAACTGCTTTCCTGTTTGAACGTCGTTGGCGAGACATACGGCTGCTTCTGCTCCGTGGCCGAGGCAGTGATCAGTCAGCTCATACTTGCTGGCAAACAGCTGTTGGTCGTTAGTCTTAAGCATCCATATGGTATTGGAGTCGCATCCGGTAATACCTTGGACTCCTCTTGTTGTAGGGCGGTCAAATCATGGCGAGGAGATGGTTGATACTGGACGACTGTGAACTTCTAGTACGGTCGGATCTCAATCACATCACCATGTTGCAGCAGGTACCCGGGGCTGATGCGTGGACCAGAGCCAATAAGCCTCCCATTCACCAAAGTCCCATTGGAAGACTTGCGGTCCCGAACGTAGATGTGATTGACGGTTGGCTCATACACGACAACATAAACCTCGCAGTGGTTTCGGGAAACTAGCATGTCTGGATCGTTGTCGATGGCCAAGGAACTGTGCAACTTTGTCAATATCTTTCTTGCATTCCGTGCCTTTCCACTCACTTGGTACGAATGTCTCGCCCAATTTTGAAGATCTCTCTTTCGTACACGGGAAACAACACTGAGACAAATTATTAGTGGGTGGCACTAAAGGGGGCAGAGATCGTGTCGGATCGTGAGATCTTTATTTTGTCTCTGAGAACGTACGCTGAGATTGATTATTGCTGCTGATGTCAACCAAGTGAAGATACACTACTGGTGATTCCTGAGGTGGCCCCGCTGTGCTGTCGTCCATCTTGAGGCTCACAGGTTGCAATTCGATGTTCGGATTTGCTAGTGTAAGTGCTTTCTTGTGTAAGTCGAGGGAACAGAATATTTGTAGCAAGTTTCTTTGAAATAAGTCTTCTGTGCGATGGTCATGATTCGCACCTTTAGATTCCAATTGAGAGGTAGCCTCATTATTGTTCATTGAGGGGCTGCCTATTATCGTATTCGAACAATGCCCTCCTCGTACCTTCCGTTCTATTCAAGTGAGCTGTGCCTGTACTGTGTATTTCACAGTGTGTCCCTTTCTCACACGGCCTCGTCCCCCACCAAAATGTTAACAATAGCAGGCACGATCGAGGGTTAACAGTCACGTGACATTTTGCACCACCACTTTATTAAAGGAATTATTTTCCCCAAGCTTCAAAGTTGTTCCTTATCTCAACAAGTTTCTCATCCACGAAAGAGTAAGTTTACGCGACCCTACCCTGGCCATGGGCTAGTAGCTTCCGGACATGCATAGAGCTAAGCTCTTTGCCACCGTAAAGCTATCTGCTCTCGGCGGTTTGACTTGCACAGTTGCTGACAGCTTTCAACAGCACCGTCGATCAAGATGAGAGCCAAATGGAGAAAGAAGCGGGTTCGCCGCCTCAAGCGCAAGA
Organism: Fusarium sambucinum; assembly: GCF_050947815.1. Lineage (NCBI taxonomy): Eukaryota > Fungi > Ascomycota > Sordariomycetes > Hypocreales > Nectriaceae > Fusarium > Fusarium sambucinum. The sequence goes on from NC_139292.1 coordinate 1,416,771, forward strand.
GAAGAAAGATGAGAGCTAGATCGTAAGTTGCGTCGGTTCTGATGATATTGTGAACGTCGCTGACCATCTTCGCAGCAAATAAACGCATCGCAACTCAACCTGACTTGACACATCTCTCATGATGTTACGACCTCGCACGCCTCAACGATACCTTGGCCGAAGCAGGGCACCTGCCATTCTGGCACCTCTGGGATTTCCCACAACGCATTGAGCTGGGATTTGACTTTGGGAATTACGTCAGGGTGATTGAACCCCGCACTTGAGCGGCTGTTGTGGCACACAATGAACATTATGGTGGATGGAATTATGACAATCGGATGGTTAGGCATAAGGCGGTGTTGGATCGACTACTATCAAATGCTCACCAACACGAAGCATCAGAACAAGATTCTAAGACAAAGAAATACAGGATTACCTGACAACTTTTGTGTGCTCTGTGATTGTGCCCTCGTGATGTAGATCCTAGCTGGCAGAAGCGGGGAAGCTTGCTCTGTCGCGCGCAAAGCTTGTCGCATTTTGCAAAGCCAAAGCTCATCAAGCTTTGATTTATTATACGGAAGAATCCGTTAATCTCGCAATCAATACCTTCAGCTGAACATGATGCATTTCATTATCGTCAATTGAAGTCTTGTGCGTGAAACCCTGTCTCACCAACCCGCATTGGCACGACGTCACTGCTCTTAGCGGCATCGATACTTCTGTATAGAATCAAACTTTTGATGGATTTCATTGTCCATTATGGGTGTAACTTTAAAATAAGCTCTAATGAGCATTGCGCTTACCTCGCGACTCCAATTGAGAGAAAAGAACACGATTATGATCTCATCGTAAACCTGTAGCTCATTGCTCTGGTCGCAAGTTGATTTTTGCATGGATCTGCTAGCGACAGGTACCTACTCTGTATTATTGACATCTCTCCTGCATGCAGCTTTAGTGGGGCACATACAACTCCTTGACCGCCTTCCCTGCCAGCCTCCGTTGTCGGTTAAAGAGCGGAATTATTGTTTTCTGCCGGCGAGAGGTGGGATAGTCGAAAAAAAAATCTTAGATCCTGGATATCCTCAGCGACAAAGCACCGCAGCACAACATGGGTTCAGAAAAGCGCAAGAGAAGCGGAGACACAACCTCCAAGCCAAAAAAGAAGGTCGCCATCGATGCATCTCCCTCGACCTCGGTATCTTCTGTGCTTAGGCCTAAGCATTGCCCACCCGTGATTGGTACGAACAGCCTCTTTTGAACATGACTGCGATCAATCGATACTAATATTGCAACTGTAGCTACGGCTGTTGGATTCGATGTGCCAAAGAGCATTCCATTCCACTCATATGCGCCCAAAGATGCTGCCAAGTCGAAGGCCAAACAGGCAAAGTCAGCCGGCGAGAAGGACTTCTTGTTGCACTCCAACGCGCACCGAACTATGGACTACACAGTCAAGGCAGACGGAGCTAGAGGTGCTAAGCCAGCCCTGAACCACTTCCTCGGAATATACGACCCCAAGACCGGCAAACTCGAAGTGGTTGAGGCAAAGAAGATGACTATGCGGGCATCAGTACGGGCAAAGCAGAGCGCTGCTGCTGCCGCTGGCGAGCGCGATGCCAACCAGGTATGCTTGGCGCAACATCGCATGCGGGCTCATCTTGCTAACAGATCACAGACTATGATGCAACTCAAGACCGACCTTGGCCAAACATTCGGTACCAAGAAGGCGAAGAAGGCGATCCAGGAGAATGTCTTGAACGCCATTGCACCCCAGAAGAAGGCCGGAGAAGCCCCTACAAAGATTGACGCCGCGGCTCGCGCCATGCTCAGTTCCGTCGGAGAGGTTACATCTACCATGGCTTCAAGAGAAGAACTACAAGCGGTTGTGGATGAAGCCAGGCCTGTGCCCATCCCCAACTTGGAAGCGACCGAGATCCAAGACGTTTACGATCCCAAGAGAATCATCGGAGCCAATATCCTCGAACTGGTGCCAATTCGAGAATGGCAAGAAAAGGTCCAGCATAAGGAGAGCATTCAGGTGCCTTCACGGTTTGTGGCTGCACGTGTGACCCGAGTGGCAGGCAACGAAGACGCTGTGGACAGACTTCGTGTGCTACGATACTTCTTCTTCGTTCTGCTCTTTTACCTTCACTCCAAGCCCGGAAAGGCTCGCGGTACTCGGTCCATACCTCCACGCGACAAGCTCAGGGAACTCCTTGCTCCCGCGCCTGAGGCCGTTGTCGAGAGCATTCGCCGAAAGTTCTCCGACCGAGGCGAGATGCGAAAATTCCACATCGACCTCCTGATCACACATTGTTGTGTATTCGCTAGCATCATCGATAACTTCGAGGTTGATACACAGAACTTGCGTGATGACCTGAAGATTGATCAGAAGACGATGAACGCTTACTTCCATGAAATCGGTGGCCGTGTCAAGCCTGTGACGAACAAGGAGACCAAGGCCACGGTATCTCTGGCACGATTGGCGCTACCTCTGAACTTCCCCAAGCAGAGACATATCGCTCCCAAGCGTCGATAGAGAGGCTATGAACATGGCGCTCTGAGAAAAAAGGCATTGCCACATATCGTTTAACATGCGACGCACTCTGATGATGATAGAAAAGCAATTGCATGTCGAATCGCGAAGGAGTCGCTTTCGGCGAAGGAGTTTGTTATTACATATATTATTAGTCTATTTTGGTCAAAATACAGTCTATGCTCGGGGGCGCCGTTATTTTCTCGCCTTACAAGTTCAATATCCCGGCTTGCTTACGCAAAGAGCTTCAATTTAGACAGCGCAGTTGGTATTGCTCAATTTCTTGCTCGGTATCAGCCATGTCTTGGCTTGTCTGTATGACGTGTTGTCTACCGGGCTGCCTCTAAGCTTGATGTAAAAATAGACGACTTTCGTCTTCCTGAGGCCCAGGTTGTAGTCAGCCCGTCCATAACCTCCCCGGTCCCAATTCCGATTGTGTACTTATGCAGTCCTAGGTAACAAGCAGAAGAGATGGCTTCTAAGCATTCGGGTATAGAAATAAACAGCCTAAAAATCCCAATCTAAATAGCATAAGTAGGTTATTCAGGTCATTCAGGTTATTCAGGTCGAAATTGTTAGGTTTTTTATTTTTATACTGTTAAGTATACCCTAATAATAATAAAAGTAGCGTCCTCCCTAGCCCGCGTCACTTCATCTGTTCGAGCCTCCGACTAAACCTCAGGAGGAAAGTCGAGGATTGCCGTAAACACAGTAATCAAAATGAACATCATCCTGATGAGGTTAGTGAACGTTCTCAAGAGCAATAACAAGAAGGACTTACAGGTTGAAGTGAGCCAAGTCAACAGCCCAAAAACCAAGCTTCCAGTGCGCCTCGTAAGGAAAGACAAATGTCAGAGGCGTGTTTGACCAGGTGAAGTAGAAGATGACGAAAAATAATGCCGTCAAAAGAGCCACGATCCTGAAGACGTAACGGGCGGCAGAATGTTTGGCGTGGCTTCTGAACAGGACGACAATTGTGATCAGGGGAAGCAACCACCCGAAAACGCTCGCGACGGCGAGGAAGACAAAGGGCACCGGAGTCGAATCAATGTAGTAAAGGGGATTTCGTGCAATGGCATCGTCTTTCCAATTGTCGAAGGCAGTAGCGGTCTTGATGTAGCGTCTCAATTCTTCGTGATATCGGTTGGCAGAGATAGTGCTTAGGAAGATGTTGATGAAGCTTGTCAAACTCAAGAGAGTAAGGAACAACACTAACGTCAGGCGGACAGAACGTTCCCAGGGCTTAGATCCTGGACGTTGCATGATGTCTATGGGGGGATTTGTTCTGAATTGATGCAAGTGATGGATGCAGGTGATGGATGCAAGTGTAGTGTGCAGATGGGTGAAGCCAACCAAGAAAGCAAGATGATGATGAGGATGGAAGAAGAGAGTTGGGAGACGGGAGGGGGGAGGATGTGGTTTTATTCACCAGATGACCTCGAGTGCCTTCCCTTCCATTGAACTTGATACTGCCGGGGAAGCTACCATAGGTGCTCGGATGATGCATGGTAAAATTGGAAGGCAACACCTGCTCAGGCTAGGTATAGGAGAAAAGTTGGCCTCCTACGTCTTATGGTATAAAACAAGTAGTAAGCTAAGAACTACAGTCTAAATAGCATAAACTGGTCTACCAGTTTCGTCTCTTATGCTTCTAGCGGCCAGATTTTCTGATCTGAGGCCAGGTAGCAAGGTAGGTAGGTAGACAGACAGTGACAGCAGAGAGTCATAGGCCTCAGTGGGCTCCTTCCATTCATTCATTCATTCTTACCTGCCTTGCTACAACCCACCTGGTAAGGCAGGTATGGCCTGGCAATGCGTCTTCTGGTATCCGGATCTCTTTAACGGCCAGTTTGGTTCGAATAGATGGTACGTGAACTGTCTCCATTAGTATCTAGTGAAAGCCCGGTGCTGTCTTTGTTCTTGGTCGATCACGTATTCTGTTTCTGTGGATAGGACTTGTTGATACTGTTCGATTATCTCCAATGCTGTAACCAATATTTAATATGACTTCCGTGACTAGACTGGGTATCCTAAAGCTTGTGTCGTTTGGCACCAGTTGCAAGCTTTGCAAACTCCTCCTGCGGTACTCCGGTCATGAATCTCTCCAAGCCGGCAAAAACTTCATGTACATTCTGCGTGTGCATGATATCCATCTCAGGCTTCCTAAGCAGCTTCTTGATTCCAATCAAGCTGTCACCGTTGAGATGATCTCCCAGCCTCTCATCCACCTCATGTAACACCCTTGCCCTGAACTTGGCATCGTCGCCCTCGTCAAATATGGCGTTGACAAATCCACAGCGCTCCAGTTCTTGAGATCCGATGCGACGACTCATGATAAGTGCTTCATTCGCTCGCGCAGGCCCGAGACGCAGTGCTAGAGCTCGTGACGCGCCGCCCTCGGCAACAAGACCGATAGATGAGAATGGTGTGAGGAGGAAGGTTGAAGGAGCACAGTAGATGAAGTCGGCAAAGGCGACTAACGCAGCTGTGAGGCCGATAACAGGACCATTGAGACCAATGACGAGAATCTTGGGGTGAGTTGCAAAAGCGTGTGTGATGTTTAGATTGTTGGCGACAAAAGTTTGTAGCAACTGTTTGTGCGAATCGTTGTCTTCTCCCGGTGCTTTTCGAGTGATTCCCACATCGGCTCCTCTGTTAAGTGTCAGTCTTGCATCTCCTGGACATGATATATTTAAAGTGAAGGGCAGTGCATCGAGTGAATTATATGCTGGTTTGCTTACGCTGAAAAGAAGCGGCCCTTTGCCAAAATCACTGTGGTGAAAACCTCATCATGAGTGGCAATCTCTCGTAGTTTTTGAGCAAGATCGTAGTACTGTGCGGCAGTGAAGGCGTTGAGCTTTCGTTCATTGTGAATCGTCAAAATGGCTGTACGGCCGCGATATTCAAGATTGAGAACAGATTCTTCTGCCATGTTGGAGAGATTCGGCGAAAGAATGTCGCTTTTATTTTTAAAGGCAGTTTGGACGGGGTAGAAAAAGAAGTCGATCCGACATTAATGAGCTGAAAGATTAGGGGACAAGACTGTAGAACAAGGAGTCGGTGTTGTCTTCTTATTCAATACTTCAGGGTAATGACTTACATGGGGGATTGATTACCATTACCCCAGATTAATGGCGGGGAGGACTCCACAGCCATCAACATGCCTCGGCATGGAATGGAGATATAGCCGACAGCTAACCTTGCATCATCTTCAAGATCGCTCAACTAAATAAGAGCTAGCTTATTGGAAGACACTGAACACTGAATTGCGGTAGCAGTGGGAAAGGTTACTGCTCTCATGGTATCAGAAGAATTGATCGCTGGAAGCCCAAGAGACTAAATTAGTAGGTTACCTTATGCTTCTTAAACTACAGTTTTTAGATTGCTTATTTTTGTATCCTACCTAAGTAGGAGGCCAATAATGCGAGTATATGTCCATCTTGTGTAGGAAGATAATATAACAAGATGGTCGGTAAAAGCACGTTACCTTTGTTGTATGCTGTATGATGCAATTGATATTCATATCGCATGGTTCTATTGCTTGATGTGAATATTTAGACCCAGTCAGATGTTGCCAGCTCATAGTGCATCGAATGGCTGTCTGCCAGAGCAAAGCCGTGGCTGAGCTTTCTTGCTTATAAAGAGGAAACAAAGGTACTCTTTTTAATCTGTTTTATCTTTTATATGATTAAACTGTTGATGATTCTACTTATCCATCAACATCCATCATGGCTGCCATTGCATTCCAAGCCTTTAAGACCCCGGATCTTGACGAACCCTTGGCCAGTGCTACGTTCGCCAAATACGACCAGTCAACCGCAGAATGACATCCTTTCCAACGAGGTGACCAATCATTCTTCCATGGGAAAGAGAAAACAATAAAAGATGTATCAACAAATGACAGAAACGATGATTTCGTCGCCAATTGGCCAATGGACCGCGCCTTTTCACTTTTACCCAAGTCCCTAGGTTGTACAAGACGGATATGATCCATTATAGACTACCAAACAACTCCTTTGCCCAACCGGGGGGGGGGGCAGCAAAAAAAAAGAAAGAAAAAAGCGACTCCAACAAATGCTTGTACACGGATCAGGCTGAGCTTCTCTTTGGTTGGTTGGCCATGGCGGACAAATACGGTACGGCATTACCACACCAAACAAGCATTTGCATGGACGAGAAGCCAATGGAATACCAACAATTTCATGTTGGTGTGTTTCAATGGGCTGAGGATTGTGAGCACGGGACCGACCATGTTCTTCTTACCTACTAAGGTCCTCACATTTAGGACAGGTATCCATCTAGAGTCGAGTCAGGCGCTCTTGTTGGGGTTTGAAGAGATTGGCTATTGGTTGCCTGCATCATTTCCAGACCCGTCTTGATGCACCCGCATCATCAAAGTCGGGTCACGGTTATCAAAGAAATCAAGCGCAGCAACAAATTGGGGCACTCCAACTGAGACATTTAGAGGCCTCTAAGTATTGGGTGAATCACAGTCAGCTTGACCTGGTCGTCCCTGTTCAGAGGCATCCAATCCACCACCACCGCACACCTCCCATATCAAAATCAGCACAAGCATGGATAGACCACGACGTTTAGCAAGAGGAAAAGGGAAAAGGAGGATTTCCAAATCAAGGAATTGGCTCAAGCTGTGCTACGCGACACACGCTGCAATCCCAATCCATGCTCATGCTCATGTTCATGCTCCCCTGACGAACCGAACTTGTTGGGTCGCCTTGGATCTTTGTACAATCATTTTCTCGGCCACTCCCGTGATACATGTTGTATAAGCTATCTCATATGCTAGATATCCCGATGTTGGTCGAACCAAATCTATAAACAACCTCGATCAAGCGATTTAGTGGCTTTCGAATGCAGCTCACTTTATCTCGTCTCGTTTCGTCTCAACCAGGCCACTTTCTTTACCTATCTTTTGTGCACCCCTGGCATTTCAAATATAATATTTATAGGCAGCCGGGAATCTGACATTGGATGGCAGTGGCATAGCAGTGGCACTGATATATCTACTATCACTTCTGGGCAGCTGTCTGCCTTGCACTGGCTCTGGCTCTGGCACCGACCATCACGTCACCCGAATGAACTGCAACTTTTATTTTCCTTCGCATTCACATCGCAACGAAATTTAACTCGAACCTTAAAGATTTCGGGCGAGAGCTTTTCTCACCAAAGCCTTTCTTCCCTTCACTCACCAAAACAATAACGACCAAATCTTACTCCGTCTCTGGAAAGATTTGGTCAATATTGTGCTGCAAAGGTATACAACCTCGATTTTACTTCTTGATATCTATCTCTCACAGCGACTGACTCCGCCCAGGCATCACTTTTCTGCATAAACACAGCAGAAAGAAGAATTTGCTATTTCGGCCTCTGTGTTCCCTTTGTGGTCGCAAGCGGTAACCCTCGCTTCTTCATCCACCTGCTATCACATGTACTGCAGAACCCTGAACCAGTCGCTTCCTTTTGTCGTACCCGGCATCTCCAAGCCAGTCGGCTGGGACTGTCAACAAGTCACCGCAGTATTTCTAGCGAAAGCAAATATCCTTGGTTTCTCGGAGCAGTAGCTACCCTACCATCGAACTTCCCTCAAGGCCATCAACGCCCACCCGCCTGGCAGAGATATTCTCAACTTCATATACATTCACTCAAAACGGAACTTGCTTGTCAACCGATGACTACTGGCTTTCAACTTTCTAAAGTGTTGAAGAACTAGCTTCCACTTAGCTTATTAGTTTCTACGTTTGCGTTGACACTCATAATACTCGATGGTACTTGGCGGCAAAGAGAGAACAGTATGGAGCCATTCAGCGAACAGGAGAAGGTATGTGTCAAGACAATTTACCATCGTGATCACAGGCTAATATCTACCAGCGACAACTTCTTACTGAGATACTCAAGCAAAGCCAAGTCGACAACCACCAATTGTACAGAGTCATTGGGCACTTCAATATTGCGCCTAACTGGTTTCACCTGGCATTGCCAAACGGTAAGTCAGACACCAATATGTACATTTCCGTAGACCCAACTCATCGTCTTCTATAGGTCGCAACCTAGCCCAGTGTCAGGCGACTCTTGTGATGATCGGAAACGAAGTAACTGCGCAAGGGACCAAACGAAAAGCTCCAGGCGATGGACAAAGCAGTGAATGTGGTAATGGCGTTCAACCGTCCGGCTCTCAAGGGCCTCAGGCGCAGCCTCTACATACTGCAGCACAGAATCCTCAAATGAACGTGCAGCACCAGTCAGCCATGCCTGCTAACCCCCAGCAGTACCAGCATCAGCCTGGGCCTCCACCTAAGAAGAAGGGTCGTCCAGCCTACGCCGGTAGAAACGCAGTGGGCCAGCAACCTTTCAACCCTCGAGCTCTTGCTCCCATGCCTAATCAACAAATCGTACAGAATGGACAGCCGTCTTTCCGGCCTATTGCTCCGGCTCCTCAGCTGTATCCTAGCGTGGTCGCGGTGATTGAGCCAGTTGTTAACAGTGGCATGAATCAGGGGCTTATGTGTGCACCACCATCGCAACAGCGGGGTGGAGTAATGAAAACGCATAGGTACCAGACGGAGATGGATCGTCAGAGAAGTGACCAAAAAGCCCTTGCGGCACTGAGCCGAGTAGGAACACCCCTTTCCTTTTTGTACATGAGTTGCTTGAGTTACTAACTGGTGTCTTTGCAGCTTCCAGGGCAAGCACCCGATCGCCCTAGATCAAGCAGTGACGCAATCCATAGCGTTTCGAAGCAGGAGGCAACCGAGCAAGACCGATCACGCTCTGTTGAGTTAATCGAGTCAAAGGAGCACATCAGCGACGCTGAGGATGATACACCAGAAAAGGCGCGGAAACAGAACAATGGAAGCCCCGAACCGAGCAAGGTTCTACGCCGCAGTCAGCGTAAGGTTTGATTATCAAGGGACATAGGAGTAAAGGAGAATTTTGTATGAGTTTTACGACATGCGGTGGCTGGAAGGCCAGAAGAGAGGATTACAGGGCCATCTTCATCATTCACTCCATGTACAGCCCCTGATAAACTAGAGCTATAGAGCTGTAAGATATATGTACGACTACAAGTCTATTTGCTAGGTTTTTACAAATCGCGATCGCAAGCGGGAAGCCTCCAAATGTGATTTCAGAAACATTATAAATATATGAATCATATCAATCTCCGCTAAATACATATGATTTGGTGCCTTGAACTGGTCCCTAACTCCGCCATTCTTGAATGGTCATTTTGATATCTCCCTTTCCCCCATTGATTTTCCCTTTTACTTCTTAACAATCTTCTCAACGGCGTCGAGAAGAATATCAGCATGCTTCTGCTGGAAGATAAGCATAGGTCGTAGACGGACGGCGTCAGCACCGCTACCACCAATGTTCACACCCAGAGTCTTGGCCTCAGCCAGGAACTTATCACGCTTGGGGCTGTCAAAAGCAATAAAGGTTCCCTGGCCCTTGCCACGGAGGTTCTCAATCTGGCCTGGGTACTTCTTGCTAAGGCTCTCAAGGTCCTTGAAAAGCTGGTCACCAACCTTTGCGGTGTGGTTGACGAGGTCGTTCTTCTTGATCTCATCAACGATGGCCTTGAAGAGGATAGCGCGAGCAGGGTCACCCATCCATGTGTTGAACTGGCGGTAAGGCTTGTTTGGACGGATAGCAGGGTCGGCATAGTAGAAACCGGCAGCTTGAGCCTTCTTGGAGAAGGTCACAATATCAGGGGGGGTCTCGAGGTTCCAGTGCTCGTGAGCCCAGAACTTGCCGGTAGCGCCGATGCCAGTCTGGACCTCGTCCACAATAAGGAGAATATTGTGCTTCTTGGTCAGATTGCGCAGCTTGCGGAAAAAGTCTGGCGAGGCGTGGTTGTCACCGCCCTCACTCTGGACGGGCTCGACAACGACAGCACAGGGAGGGTGGTGCCAGCTCTTGATGAGGTGCTCAACCTCGTCGAGACTAGCCTGTTCGATCTTCTTGTTCTCCTCAACATTCTCCTCGAGAGGATACTTGAGCTTGGGGAAGGTAGCCTGAGGCCAGTCGAAGGCAGGGATATCGATCTTGTGAATTGCCTTGGATCGGGTTGTGGAAAGCGATCCAAAGAGACGGCCGTGGAAACCGGTCTTGAAGGAGAGGATAGAGAGGTCAGGGCTACCGGGGGACTGGTTGTTCATGGCACTGTCGAGCTCCTTGGGGGTAAAGTCGACATCGGGACCACCTCGCTCCTGCTGTCGGCGCCACATGAAAGCGGCTTTGTAGGCAGTCTCATTGGCATCGGAACCAGCCATGGCAGTGAAGACGTTGTCAAGGCCCTTAGGGGCAACACTAAGGAGACTCGACTTGAGAAGATCGGCCCAGTCGTGAGAGGGGAAAGCTCCGAGAGCAGGTCGGTTCACGATGGAGTTGATCATCTCGGGGCTGGAAGCAGCCTTGATGAGGGCAGGGTTGTTGTAGCCGACAGCAATGGAAGCAATCTGAGCGAAGCTATCGTTATTGTCAGTCGTGGGCTTCTGAGGACATCATCAGCGAAGAGGATTAGCTTTTTACTTACACGTCGAGGAGAACGTTGCCATCAGGGTCAACGATGTAGTTGCCCTGGCTCTTGGTGTAATCAGCCATCATGTTTGCGCTGCGGGTGTCGAAAACCTTTGTGAGCTCATCCATGTGGCTCTTGGTCTTGGGGCCAGGGATAGCTGTCTTGACCGAGGGAGCTTCGGGCTCGCCAGCGAAGAAGGTCTTCTCCGAAACAGCAGCCATTCGCATGTTTCGAGAGGTAGCGAAAGTGCGGAGAGCGGTAGCTCGGGAAGCAGCTCGAACTGCAGGCCTGGCGGCCATGCCAGCGCGGAGGGCCGACATGACGAAGATGACTCGAAGAGATTTAAGGTGTTATAAGAGGATTTGACCGCGAGGTATGATTTGGCCCTGTTGTGCGTCTGCTGAGAAGGAATGTTAGCACAAAAGAAGCGTGTCGTCATGATAAGGGAATGTTTGGTCATGTGCAACCATGATGGGAACAAAGGTATTTCAGAGGGACAACTTACTAGATGCGATGATGTATGGGGAGAGACGTCAACACTCAATACGGAGATGCAGAGGAGGAGAGAATGGCAAGAGGAGAGGATCTCGTCCGCCCTTTTATACGGCAGACACTGGCTGCATCGTATCTCCACGGCCGCCTCACTCGGCACCGGGTTCTCACAATGAGAGCAGTCATGATGTCCCCAGCTTACACAGACAAACTAAAAGTTTATCTTCCCCGCAGTCGGCTCAGGTATTGACCAACAGATGGAGCGCAATTGAGGTCCAGGTGGGTGGAGGATGCATGGAATCAGGAAAGAGGGAGGGGTGAAGTTATACATGGTGTTGAAAGCTTGCCTCAATAGGAAAAGAAGCTGTTGCACTCGACTCACCTAGTAGTCTAGTAGTGGTAACAGAAAAGATGGCCTCTAAGTTTTAGGCTACAAAAATAATTGACCTAAAACTAGAGCCTACTTCACGAGCGGTGGCCTACTAATTTCGTTCCTTGTGCTCCAATGGGGCAACTTTTCTGATACGCTCAGACTTGGTGACCGACCCGCTTAGATACAGGCAGTAAAGGCACTGTAACTTTGTTGTCTGTTCCATACCTACTAGGTATCTACCTAATTACAGCCCGCGCATATCATGCACCCTTCGGCCAGCATTGCAGTTAATGAAGAACACCCCGTGACCGTTTCATCCAGTGTTAGTCGCCTCAATAGCATTCAAAAACATCACCTCCAAATAATTGCCCGTTTGATAATCTTCTGACGGGTTAACCTTCCTGAATTCGAGCCCCGCTCTCCAAATTCATCCGTCTAGGTAAACTGTCAGCGCGCGGGGTACACTAAACAACTCCATATCTCGGGGTACTTGGTGTAAACGGTTCGCAGAGACGCCTTCCAGCTACTGCAGTGCATCCAATCCAGTCATGAATTCCGAATATGCATCTCTCACCGACCTTCACCTAGACACATGGTTGCTCACCAAGTTCGGTGATCTTTACTGAGTGGGACCGATACAGCAGTGTATTCGATATCTCTTTAGACTTGGTACCTGGTCACTGTGTGTCAGTCAATACACCCCCCGGAGCTGGTATTCAGAGCCGTCTTTCCCGTATGTATTCTATGAACCGGCCCGGTGCCGGTTTCGGAGCCGTCCGACTGCCAATTCTATGCGAGATCCCGTTGTTATCTTGGTACCTCTCCGAGGGTACTTAGATCGGCATCCAGAAACTTTCCCTTTTGGGTAGGTGAATGGAGACGGCAGATCTGGGACAGTCCAGCCGCTTAGATAAACCATCTACGAATGTTTTGAGTTGATCACAAGAACAAAACACAATTCTCACACCCTAACCGATTCATTTGCTCAACTTCAAACTTTAAAGATTCTAGAGTCTTTCGATTTCACGATGCTTTGTGCTGTCAAGTTACCAATCTATGGGTGTGAAGAACCTGGCTCTTCTGCCAACTCATCAATTGCGTTGTGTCAATGTATCCGGATGCCATACCCAAAGAAGAACACGCTGTTACCAATGTAATGCAAATGCAGTTCCCGAATCATGAAATCAATGCTCGCCATGCCCAAAACACCTTGTTAACGACCTCAATCCTCATGCTCCCGCATATATCTAACAAAAGTCTTCTTGTGTGTCTAAAAGCTGTTAGTATCGCGAATCATAAACAACCAAGGCACTAACCATTCCAGCATATCTGCCATCCTTGAGCACGCAGATATAACGGAGTCCCAGTTTTGAGAACAACTCGTAAACCAAGTCCATCGGCGATTTGATATCCAGCGCAACAGGTGCCTAAGTCGTGTTAGTGAATGTTGAGCCGAAGACCTTTACGTTACAACTCACAGGATCGATATACGGCGTGAAATCCGTGGGGTCGTGGGATTGGTCGTCTTCGTCGATGCTGGGAACTCTATCCATCAGGCAAAGGTCTGTCGCTTCGTCTTGTAGCTGATCGAGGGCGAATCCAAGATCAGGTGCAGGTATAAGCCCGACCAGAATGCCATGCCTCACAATGGGCAATCCTCCATCGAGCTCACCAGCTCTATGCAAGAGCTCAAGCTTGATTCGCAAACTAGTCGCAGGTACTACCGGCGAGTTTGTGATGTCAATGATTCGTTCTTTTCGAATCCTTGGTACAATATCGGCCAGATCCTCCGTAAAGATAGGTTTATGCTTATTGTCCAAGAATGGGTACGAATTCATGTTTGTGAGAAGGTCCTGGTCATGTTAGTCACTGGCCAACTATGGAGCGAAGTACTAAAACTCACATAAATGCTGTTTGGTTCAATGGCGTCCGATGTCCATTTGGCCACGAGAATAGCCAGCGAGAATGGCAAGACGTAGTCGAGACTACCAGTAAGTTCGAAGAGGATGACGGCGAGTGTCACAGATAGTCTCGTCACACCACACATGGTGGCACCGGCTGCAATAAGACCGTACACACCAGGCTGGATGCAAGACCCATCTCGACTGAAAGCGCAATCTCCCCAGATACCCCAGTTCGGGACACGTAGGACAGCCCATTGCACGATGTGACCAACTATCCGGCCCATCAGGCCACCGACAACCATGGACGGTACATAGATACCAGCAGGTACTTTCTGTTTCGCGCGTTAGTTTATGTTTTAGTCCGCTACAGCTGGAAACTTACAATGCCAAAGGTGATGACTGTCAGGAAACCCTTGATCAAAAGGGCCACAAACAAGTGGGAAAGAATAGGGGGAATTTCGTCAATAGAACCAGGGCAAAGGGTTCGCTCTTCCCAATCAACGTTGGAGCCCTCGCAAGGAGAAGCCAGGTTGAGGAGCAGTTCGGCAACCGGAAGCTTGGTCAAAGAATTCCAGTAACTCATCAATCCGGTCACCAGCGCAACAAGAAGTACCTCCAGTAGGGGGTACTTCTTGATCAATTTGATCTTTCTGAAAGATTGGGCCCAATGCTTGGAGGCCTTGATGAAGAGAGCACCCAACGCGCCACCAATGACGCCCACGAATATGAAGCTTACAAGCTCAAAGTATTCCCAGTCAACCACATACCTGACTTCGAACATGACAATCTTGTGTGTGCCATATGGGTTGAGGAATTTAAGAGACAAAGCGGCAACAATGCAGCAGAAGAAAGTGCGGAACAATGTCTTGGCTGGGAAGAAGTACGAAACCTCTTCCAGACCAAACAATACTCCGCCCAAAGGCGCACCAAAGGCAACAGCTACTCCTGCGGCGGCCGCTGCCGATATAACCTCTCGTCGCTTGCCATCATTTCGATCGTACTTTGAAAATATTCGACACAAGATATTGCCCACGCAAGCGGCCATGTGGACGTAGGGGCCCTCTTTTCCAAGACTCATGCCAGAGGCAACACTCAAAATCAGAGCCACCATCTTGACGATCAAGGTCCTAGCGCCCAGGAAACCGTGCAGAACGAAACCGCTCAGTATGACACGAACCTCAGCGACTCCGCTGCCAGCCGCTGAATAGTAAACCATGGGTGGATTTTCTGGTTTTGGCTCAGCTTCTGGCTGTGGTGTTGATGATTCGCTTTCATTTGAATCGTCGTATGTATGTTGGATGTTATCGACCGCCAGGTTCTCATCGAGAGTCGTCAGTTGGTACGCTGAGGGAACGACAGTCTTAGTCCAAAGCGCCATCCAGCAAGCCATCGCAGCGAGGAGAAGAACAAAGGTCATGTAAATCGCGAAACTGCTCCAGATCTCTCCGAAGGGATTGTTCAGCTTATACGACCACGTCTCCCAGTCATCACAGGTGATATCAGGACAGCATCTCTGTTCCCAGTGTCAGTCAACTTACTCTCATAATCGAAGCCAGTGCCGTGCGGGAACTATTGGGCTCGATTTACTCACCTTTTTGTTGAGATACCAACCTCTGGTGCAGTGGCCTTCTTTGAAGTCAAAGACAGTAGATTCGGCAACGTCAACCGTATAGGCCATCAACGCGACGATAAAGCCACACAGCGCGCTCAAGATCCAGCCTTGGGCACCGTCAAAGATAACGCGCAATCTGCCCCAAAAGTCCTTACGACTGCGCAGTTCCTTGACCCTGTGGGAATCGGCAATGGCATCGTGGACCCAGTCGGTGCTGGTAAATTGATCGTACCACATGCGCTCATCGGGGAAAATGGTGCCTTTGGATTCGGTCATGGAGGATTCGTGTCGATCGGAGAGGGCATTAACCAGTCTCGAACTCCAAGAAGGGTGTCGGCTGTGATTTCGCGAGCCATGATAAGCGCCTGCAAAAGAAGATTAATTAGCAAGAGTCAATGTAGTGTATGTTTCACGGTGCCACGAACCTAAGTAACTGTGTTCCCGCGACAGTGTACCCCTGTGCTGACGACTCGAACTTGCTGTACTGATCCGAATGTGCGATCTTGAAGTTGTGAGCAAGGGAGTTCGTTCATCAAGTTCACCGGCAGAACGGTTTCGGGGGATAGGTGGGTGTCGACGGGCAGTTCGTGGCGAGGGCGGCTCGGAGCCATCTGGCTCTTGTCCTGCCATGATGATAAAAATGAAGCTCGGGAAACTCAGATGCCGACACGAAGTAAAATAACCAGGGTGACAAGAGAGCTAGCGATAAGAGCGGCGCCTAGTCGAGGGAAGAAAAAGAACAGAAGAGGATGAAAGAATTAAACAGGAACAGCAAAAAGTAGAAGAAAGATAAAAGGATGATCTGCTCCAGGTGTCTATCTCGATGCCCGTGCTTGTCTTGCTAATGCCTTGATGGTTCGTCAGTTGTCACACCGTCACCTTCTCAGGGTCCAGGTGACCCTTGGATAGCGGGATGGTGGAGGCGCGCCAAGCGTGGTATAAGCTTGCTTGAGCTTGAATCGAGTCCGATAGATGGCGGGGTGAACCAGGTAAAGAATGAAACAGAAAGGAAGAGGCGTCCGATGAGGTGATGATGGGGTAATGAGTGTATATTGAGGAAGCAAAAGTGCATCTGACAGTCCAGCTGATTATTGAGCTTTAGGAGGAAGTAGCTTCGGCTTGTTTTGGTTCTTTCCTCTTGTCAAGTGTCAACTGCCACATTCGGTAATAATTGCGCCGAGCTCCAACGATCAGTGGCCTATCAGTCTGGGGGTCTGAGTCGTGCCGATGATACCTACCTTTTGGTCTTGGTGATAATGATTCAGGGTTCTCTACATAAGAATGGACAACTGTTTGCATAACGCGCAAATTAAATTGAAGCAGACGGTGTCGAAAAGAATAGCACGATTCATGGGAAGAATAAATTAAGCTACACACAAAGAAATCAGGGGCTGCCACACGACAGTGAGGCATGCTAGACAAGGCACCTTACGCTACACGATTAGGCTTCGAACGTGCCTATCACCAGCCGGGGGGATGGAAGTCCTTCGGCATTTCGTCATCGCTGCTATGTACAGCATGCATATCCACCAAGGTCCCAGCGATTGACTCATGGAAGCGATGTGGGAGACCACTTTTTACTGCAGGCGGCTAGCGTCCAGCGCTTGTTGCGCATGGAATTGTTAAGTCGAAGTATGGAATTCCTTGTCGGTTGGTTTTTATCTGAAACTTAAGACCAGCTACCAATCTTTGCGCGCTGTAGAATATACCTATTCAATATGTGTGCCTCATGCAAATCAGAAAATAGTCAATCTTAGTCGGCTGAACTACAGACACTGGCCAACAATGAACCAGACAGCGTTACCTTTGCTGCATTAAAAGATCCTGACTTAAAAGCATAGCTTGGCGAAGTGGCTCTGACAAGGGGCTTGTATATCAGATCAGGGAGTGACCGTGGATACAGCAAATCATCGGGCACTATCTATCGCTTGTCAAATAGCTCCTCGAGGCCGAGCTCTTCAAGCTGAGGCATTTCCTTGATTTCAAGCGCCCGTTTGAAGGCACAAGTGGTGGAATGTCTCACTGAGAGGTGCGCGGTTGTTGATCATGTGTATCATGAATAAAGTAAGCTGAGACCATGTGGTGTGCTGCAAGGCCGATTGATCGATCTAATACAACGGGCAGAGTAACCTTATTACTGGGTGTGGCTGGTGCGGAATTTCGAGTCGCGCTAACAACGTCCTGTGGCGCAGTGTGGGCGTTGTCTTATCTCTTATCGCCTAAAATTTCAAAAAAAGTTGCGACTGCGACAGCCCGTCTTCGCATCCATATTTACACTTCCATTTTCCACCACATACACACACGCCATACTCCAGAACCTGCGAATATGGCCAAGAAAAGAAAGGCCTCAGGGCGCAACAACGCGCAATCGGGCCCAAAGGAACTCGACGCTTCAGATGCTCGACTTGGACCTATCACCACCTACGAAGATGTTGCCGATTCCGAAGACGAGTACTTCATGAACCGAGATCAAATACTACTTGATGATGAACCCAACTCGAAGCGCCGAAGAAAGGAGGACGACGATATCGAGCTATCCGATGAAGAGGTTCTTGGCTATGAGGACTCAGATTCTGAAGAGGATGAACAGTCACACAAGACCAAAGGCTCAAAATCCAAGCATGCCGCTTCAGATGAAGAAGAAGACAAGGACGATGAAGAGGAGGGTGACTCTGGTTGGTGGGGAGATTCCCGAAAAGACTACTATAATGCCGATAATATCGAAACCGAGGCCGATGCTCTGGAGGAAGAAGTGGAAGCCAAGCGCCTTCAGCAGAAGAAGCTTTCCAAGATGGCCGAAGAAGATTTCATTTTCGATGGCGATGAATGGCTAGCCGAAGGTCAAGAGGAGGGCGAAGGGGAAGAGACAATCACAGAGGTCTTGAAGGAGGTCGAAATTACAGATGATATGGGACCTGAGGAACGGTACACACTTCTTAAGAACCGCTACCCCGAGTTCGAGCCTCTTGTCAAAGAGTTTCAAGCCCTACAGCCCGCTCTCCCGGATCTCCAAAAGGCAGCTCAAGGTCTCTCTGGTCAATCGCTGGAGGCTGTCAAGTACTGGGTTGCTGGCTGCTACGTTGCTGCTCTCGCAAGTTATTTCGCCATATTGACATCTCCCGCAAGAGACAATTCCAAGGTGCAAAAGACAATCGACCCTACCGAACTACGAGATCACGAGGTCATGGAAACGCTAATGAGCTGTCGTGAGGCATGGCGGAAGGTCAAGGATATCAAGTCAGCAAAGAGTATCGGCGAGGATGCTATCTCAGATATCGATGACGAGGCTCTTATGCAGGGCATGGAGAGTCTGGACGCCGAGGTGAAGAAGACAAAGAAGAGCAAGAGGTCTTCCAAGCAAGAAAAGGCTGCTGCTGAGAAATTGGCACGAAAGCTCGAGAAGGTCAAGGCCGGAGAGGCTGCAGTTGCTGATCTCTACGACCTACCCCTTCCTGGCAAGAAATCCAAGAAGGCCAAGAAGGCCGCCATCGAACAAGATGATAACTCTGACTTTGGTGAGGAGGATGTCCTCGATGAGCGTACCGCTGCCGAAAAGGCTGCTCGCAAGAAGAGTCTCAAGTTCTACACTTCACAAATTGTGCAGAAGGCGAACAAGCGTGCTGGCGCTGGAAGGGATGCTGGTGGTGATATGGACATTCCTCATCGTGAACGTCTCCGTGATCGTGCAGCACGTCTTAATGCTCAGGCTGAGAAGCGTGGACAGAAGGGCTCCAAGCTAGGAACAGAGTTGGGCGATGAAAGCGGTGACGACCAAGACGCCACTGCTAAGGAGGTCCGCAATAACGAGGATGAGTACTACGACATGGTCGCGCAAAAGTCAAAGAAGGGCAAGGAGGACAAGGCCGCTCGCTACGCAGCATACGCCGCCGCCAGCAAGGCCGATCGAGTGGTAGAGAAGGAAGAGCTTGGCGAGGATGGCAAGCGAAAGATCACATACGCCATTGAGAAGAACAAGGGTCTAGCGCCCAAGCGAAGCAAGGATGTCCGAAACCCTCGTGTCAAGAAGCGCAAGCAGTACGAGGCCAAGCAGAAGAAGTTGAAGAGCATGAAGCCCACTTGGCAAGGAGGCGAGCCCAAGGGAGGATACCAAGGAGAGTTGTCTGGTATCAACACAGCTGTTATCAAGAGTACAAGACTATAGATTCGAATTCATTAAAACTCTGGTTAATAGCGTTACAAAAGAAATTTTTTTTTTTTGGTCAATATTATCTCATTTTCACCTGTACAGTATCGAGAGTTTGATTGTGGTAGCATGTAAGTCTTCAAGCTTGATCAAGATCAAGGTGGCCTTGTTGAATCGGAAATTGACCAGTTGAAACATACAGGACGAAATTAACAAGTCAGTTTACCCTACTTTAGATCATAATCATGCCATTTATTCGTACATCCTAAACTTAGTTAGAGGTCATCTTTTCTGTTACCCTGACTCTGGGGTGGCCAGCGGATTGATCCTTGCATAGCCCCGCCAAACTCCACGTTGCTTGAAGAGCTTCCTTTAATCATTAACATCCTTCTTCCAGTTACCAATAATTCGGCGCAACCTAGTAGAACGAACACGAACTCCCGGATCGATGCATCTGTAAAGATATTACCGAGAAAATAAGATCTCGCCGCTCCGCAGCTACCAATCGACAATGGCCAACATCGACACCTCTAAGCTCACCTCGTCCGCCCAGGTCTTCTCGCCGAACAATACCCTCCCTCAGATTCGTGCTATACACAAGAACCTCCATGTCGCAATCGAAGAAAAATCGACCCGCCTGCGTACGCAGGTCGGAAGCTCATATCGCGATCTTCTCGGCACGGCAGATACCATCGTGCACATGCGCGACGACAACGATGTTGTCCAGGAGCTTCTAGGCAAGATGGGCGGACAATGCGGAAGAGCTGTGATAGGCGCCAAAGCTACAGGTCTCTCTAATTTCGTCGCAAAAGAGAACAGGTCTGCAGCATCTATCGCCGCGCGGCTGAGACTTCTCGACGCCTGTGTACTGGTTGTAGGACGAATACTGAAGGGCGGCGGTGGACTAGGTGATGGTGTTAAGAGGGGAGACAGACTGGTACTCTCTACCAAGGTCCTTGTTCTGAGTCGACTTTTGATCAAGAGCCTGCTAGACGATGTCACCGACCCAGGCGGTCGTCGAGCTACAGAAGCTGCTCGAACATCAGTCAACAAGCTACGGCGAAGACTGCTTAGGAACGTGGAGAAGGTCTTCGAGAAGGCAGGCGATGAGACGGAAAGGGAAGATGTTCAAAAAGCATTATGCGCTTACAGCCTAGCTACTAGCTCCGGAGCAAAAGACGTCCTACGACATTTCTTGCACGTGAGAGGAGAGGCCATGAGTCTTGCTTTTGAAGTGGAAGAAAGCAATCGCAAAATCAGTGCTGAGGATGTTGTCAAAAGCCTTAGACTATACTCAAGAACTCTTCTTGACGTACAAGCTTTGGTACCAGGTCGCTTATCATTGGATTTGTCGGGGTTGAAGAGTCATCCCCTGCTCGCTGACCCCAGTCTCAAGCAGCTTGAAGGACTACGGCTGGATATTTACGAGCGCTGGTGCGACGAAGAGATACAGTATTTCACGCCATTTGTTAGACATGATGATCTTGACGGGAGCCAGGCTCGCCAGATGCTATCGGCATGGTCCGAGAAGGGATCTGAGGTTCTGCTTTCTGGACTTAGGAAAGCTCTGGGTACCATGTCGGAGTTCAAGTTGATCATGGAACTACGAACAAGCGTTTTAGAGCTTTGGATCCGAGATGGTGGAAAGGCCAAGGGTATTGACCCGTCAGAGATGCAGGATTCTCTCCGCGAGGCCATCAACTCACGCATGTTGGAGGTTCTAGACACCAAGGTCAGCAAGCTTCGTCTAGTCGGCTCCGAAGTATCCGCAGCTCTCGGACGATGGAAGGATGGTATCACTGATGAGCATGTGAGCATTTGGGACGAAGATGGGTACGACGAAGCTCTTGCGGGCGGTGCTGCGCCATTCGTACATGAGGTTGTGTCTCGTCTCTACGGCCGAAACGATGCTGTTTCCAAGGCAGCGCATTGTTACAAGTCATGGTATCACGTTATTGATGATGTCAAAGAGGTGGTCGAACAGCTTCGGCGGCAGCGCTGGGACAACGATTATGACGAGATTGAAGATGAAGACACAATTGAGGCTAGACAAAAGCTTTTAAGCAAAGACGATCCGCAGATGTTGCAGGAGAAGCTTGATACTACGCTCGACAAGTCCTTCAAGGAGCTGGAAGATCACATTCAGGGTTTGTGGAACGAACGTGCTGCGTCATCGCGGAATGGCAAGATGGCTATGTATTTCCTCCGCGTCATGCGAGACATCCGGCAACAGCTACCAGAGCGCCCATCTATAAGGACGTTTGGCCTCAAGATTGCCCCTTCACTCCATGAGAATGTGGCAATCGCTGTTTCAGAACCTACGCTCAATGAGTTTTCTGCTCAAGAAATCACGCAAAGGGTTGTGGTGGGTAGACCACTTTGGGATGGAGAGCCAGCACTGCCAAACCAGCCCTCGCCAGAGATTTTCCTATTCTTGCGATCGCTCTCAATGTCAATGTCAGATCATGGACTAGACCTGTGGACGAAAGCAGCCGTTTCTGTGATGAAGAAGCATTTGACACAACAGCTATGTGAACTGTGGGACAAGTCAATAGCAGACATTTTGACCGAGGAAACAAATACCATTAAGGAGCAAGATGCAAAGAATGGCAAGCCGAAGAAGGCAGATACAGACACAGAAAAGAAGGACGACGAAGACACAGAAAATGATGAAGATACGGAAGATGAGGGAGATGAGGATACCAAGAAGGACACCAATACCGAGACATCCACAGAGATCGAAAAACAAGACAACGAGACCAAGTCCGTGTTGAGCCCTGAGCAGAAGGCAGACCTCTTCACGCAGTGGCTCTTCGATGTCTCTCTCTTGCGGCATTGCATCGGCAACGCAGAGGAGGCTTCGAGTAACCTATTCCAAAAACTCGAGGACAGGCTCTATCAACACTCCAAGCTGGATGATACAGTAGCGAGGCAGCGAATCTCCAAGTCGGCCAATGATTTCTGGCAGCGAACAAGCTTGTTGTTTGGCCTTTTAGCATAGAGGATTCAAGCAACATCAGGAATTCACATCTACAAGTTCGGGGTCTTGGAAGATAGATAAGTAGATACTTAATGTAAGCTATAATGAGACAAGCTAAACCTTCGTCACTGCATTTAACCAACATATCTAGGCTAACAATCGGTTTGTTACCAATTTAAAAATAGCCTCAATGGTCTCTATTTCTCTATAGCGGATGAGACACTTTGTCAACCCGCCAGGGATGGCAGAAAACTAAAAGTCAGAGCACAGGATACGAAAATAAAAGGCATGGGAGCATCAATACGGCACAAAGACCTGAATTATTGCGCTTCTTGGGGCAATTAGTACCAAGATTTCTTCAAGGGCCTATCTATCTCCAATGAACGCCAGTAAAGGCTATCGATGCCGTCGCTTCCGCGAATATGGTATGCGGTATCCATAGTTCTCGATATACGCAATTTTCTCCCCTTGACCACGAATAATGTCAATCGCAAATTCCGGATTATCCTCCAATGCACTCTTGAAGACGTCATGTCCTATTAGTTTGTCCATGCGATCCAAGGAAATTTCCACGACTGACTCTCTTAGGTCATGGTCCCGCGGAGGGGTCGAGGTATACACGATCCTGATCACATCAACGTATTCAGTCTCTTTCCAGTCTGCCGCGATTGCGGTGTGGAATCTGTCCTTAGCCAAATCCCTAAGTGAATCGAGCCCATAGTTGTCGGCAATCCCATACACTCTGGCATTGAAAATAATGGCGTTCGTTGGGACTTTGTAATCGAAGTGATACAAAAAATACAGCATGGCCTCAACCACGTCGGCGTGGAAATCAGTAATGACAATAGTATTTTCATGGCTTTCCTAGACTATGTTAGTATTTCTCCAGATCAGAAATCGTAAATCAATTACATGCCTTCCATGGACCGGTAAGCTGCTTGACAAAGTATTCTGAGTGGCTGAAGAGAACCAGTTTATGGACAGCAAACTCTTGACTACCGCATCGGACGACTACATCGGAAAGAGTTTTGTTGTTGAAGTACCTGGTTGGTCAGATATTAATAAGTCCTAATAGAGCCATACGAAGTGAGGGCAACATACTTTTTCAGGTTTGGGCCGAAGCCAGCAGTAGGTACGTGATCTGCTTGGGAAGACATCTCGTCTTCTGATTGGGAAGATTGGGGAAACATGGGGAAACCATGAGAAAAACATCTTGAATATCCTCAAGAAGACCCAGATCTGGTTGGCCTTTTAAAGAAGGAGAAACTATAAATTGTGAGAGAGTTTATATTTGGCAGAGAGTTGAGTCTGTTTGAAAATGCATGTCGCTCTGAGTGGCTGTGACTGCGCCTATTCGAATAGAGTCTGTAAATATCAAGGTTCATCAAGTTAAATCAGAATTTACTTCTTTGATTTGATCATGTAACAGGCTATAGTTAGTAGGCTATGTTGCTAGATAAATTAATGTGTGTCTCACATTTTCTTTGTTTGCAAAACAGAATTGCCCCGATCGATCTGGCCAAACAATCACATTGACATCGCTGGCACTGGGACCGAAAGTAGCCGCTGCTATTCCTGAGCGCAACATCAGCAATCACAATTCTTGATGGAATAAATGCTCTAAGTTTAAAATAAAGTACAGTTGTGAAACAATAAACATGTTGGTATATCCAAGCCTTTGTTGCTGAGTGGCTTACAATTCCCCCAAACCCTCGGTCAGGCCTATAGCATCGGAGGATCGGGATGATAAAATTCCGACCAAACATGGATGCTACTATTTGCTCTGCCTTTGTTCAGGTCGGCGAAAGCGTTCTCGACTCGAATTGGCTTCGTCCCTCGCATCGTATTGTCCGTCCTCTCTGTAATCAGTTGATGCACAGTCTAGACGAACCCTAACCTATCTGTCTTGCCCTGTCGCTTTTCCTCGTGACTGAATAATACTACCCCGGATCCGGCCTGTCAAGTCAAGTCGAGTCGAGTCGCCTCTCCACGTCTTTGTCTCGCTTCGCCTTCCGTCGCCTTTCTGTTGCTTCGTCACCCAAAACTTACCTGTCTGCTTGCGCGAGGCGCATGCCGCTCCACTACATTTAACACTCCACTCATCCCGCTGTCTTTGTTCGAGTCATCCTTCGCGTTTGCATTGACTCCTCAACACGTCTTTTCGCTTCGCGACAGTACCCTCGACAAATCCCGAGACCACGCTCCAAACTCGGCCTTTAGGCTATCGCTTCTGATGTACTAATGGAGGATGACGAGTATACCACCAGCAAAATGGAGGAAATCAAGCTTGAGGAGGGCGCAAACGACGCGCAGGTGAAGCAGGAGACCAACACCCCCATGAGCATCACAAATGGTGACCACGACAGCTCCCGGTCGCCGACCGCTTCTCAGGACGGCCTCAAGTCGCGCAGTGGAAGCGCAGACACGCCAAGTTCAAACAGGCCCTCAAAGCTTTCCAGAAAGGCTTCTCAGAAATTGGCCGCCAGTCGCGAACCCGTCCTTTTCGACCACCTCCCCGATATGACTACAGAGTCCTGTAAATTCTTCCAGCGCATCCCCGACTGTCTCTACGGCTCAAAGCACCTTGGATCTACAGATAACGACGCCTTGGACTGCGAGTGTCGGGATGAATGGCGTATGTGGCCTTTAGTAAACTTTGCGGTCTTGTGCCATGCTAATATTTTCTGCAGACGATGGCAAGAACCTTGCTTGTGGCGAGGATTCAGACTGTATCAACCGAGCGACAAAAATGGAGTGCAGCGCTGAGGGGGGGAATTGCGCAGGGGGCTGCCAGAACCAGCGGTTCCAGCGCAAGCAGTACGCCAATGTGTCGGTCATCAAAACTGAAAAAAAGGGGTTTGGCCTACGTGCCGATTCGGATCTACAACCCAACGACTTCGTTTTTGAGTACATCGGCGAGGTCATTAACGAGCCTACTTTCCGGCGTCGTATGATCCAGTACGATGAAGAGGGTATCAAGCACTTTTATTTCATGTCCCTTAACAAGAGCGAGTTTGTCGACGCAACAAAAAAGGGCAACTATGGTCGCTTCTGCAACCACTCTTGCAATCCTAATTGCTATGTTGACAAATGGGTAGTCGGCGACAAACTTCGGATGGGTATATTCACCTCGCGAAGGATCCAATCTGGAGAAGAGTTGGTGTTTAACTACAATGTTGACCGATATGGTGCCGATCCCCAACCTTGTTACTGCGGGGAACCCAACTGCGTGGGTTTCATTGGAGGCAAGACACAAACTGAACGAGCAACCAAGCTACCCGCAGCCACAGTAGAGGCCCTGGGTATTGACGGAGGTGATGGCTGGGATACTTCTGTTGCCAAGAAGCCCCGAAAGAAGAAGCCTGACGAGGACGACGAGGAATACGTCAACAGCATCCGACCGCGCAGTCTTAGCGAGGATGATGCTCGAAAGGTCATGGCCGCGCTTATGCAGTGCAAGGAGAAATGGATTGCAGTTAAGCTTCTGGATCGTATCCTGCGGTGCGACGAGGAACGCGTCATTCACTGCGTTATGCGGATGCATGCTTACCAAATCTTGAAAACGACCCTCAACACGTTCATTGATGACCACAATGTTGTCCTTCAGGTTTTGGATATTCTCGACAAGTTCCCACGCTTGACGAGGAACAAGGTCCAAGATTCCAAGATTGAGGCAACGATTGAAGGCCTGACAAAATCCGACCACGAAGACGTCACATCAAAGTCCAAACATTTGCTCGATGAATGGAGCAAGTTAGAGGTAGCGTATCGGATCCGGCGGCGCAAGTTTGACCCCAATGCACCAGCCGCAAACTCGTTCGAGGAACGTCGCGGAGCAGGTCGCGAAGAGGAGACAGTCCAGTCTACTTCTAAGACTGCATCACCAACTCCCATCGACGCACCCAAGGGCCCCCGAAACAGCATGCCCCAAAGGAACAACGCATTTTTCCAGAATGGCGGTCGCTCTAGGAGGCCTCCGTTTAACTCATCACTTCCTCAAGGATGGTTTACTGCCAAGGACGCTGCAGGTAATGCCTACTTCTATAACAATCAGGGCGTTACTACCTGGCAAAGACCTACCCAACCTGTCACAGAGCCCGCTGCGAAAGCACCTTCAAAGGCCATGAAGGAGCAATTGGCGATTCAAAGCATCATCAACCAAGTCACTGAAAAGGGAACCCCGAAGCATACTTCTGTATCAACCCCAAAGGCAGCCGAGACTCCACCCAAGGAGGTGAAGGAGGAGAAATGGCGATCTATTCCGGTTGACAAACGAATGAAGATCTATGAGAATACCGTATGTTACTTTCTAGTTGCCATGTCACTCATTACTTACTAACATGTACCAGTTGTTTCCCCACATCAAGCACGTTCTCGACAAATTCCATCACAAACTTCCTAAGGAGGAGCTGAAGCGCTTTGGTAAAGATATAGCTAAGAAGCTGGTCGCATCCGACTTCAAGAACAACCGAGTCGAGGACCCCGGTGCACCTCTCAGTGATAAGCAAGTCAAGAAGATAAAGCAGTACGTCAAAGACTTTTTGGATCGTGCCGTTAGGAAATACGGCGAGCATAAACGGAAGGCGGACGGAGACGCAGATACTCTGATGAAAGATGATCAAGGGCCCAGTGCTACAGGTAGCGGCACAGGCTCCGTCGTTGATGGGTCAGATGGCACCCCTCTACCCAAGGTTGATGGAACGTCAGTAGGCGCTGCTGTGGTGTCAGACAGGGAGGGTAGCGGTTCTCTAGGCAGCCCTGACCGTAAGAGAAAGAGGGATTTAGAAACAAGTGGCCCGCTATCTGTCACTTCGACAGATGGGCCAAACATGAAGAGGCTAAGAGAGGACGAGCTGGAAACGCCCAGTCCACCTCCTCCTCCCCCGCCTCCGCCAAAGTCAGCTATTGATGAGGTTGTCACTGCAGAGCAGAAGGCTCTTCGTGAGCAGGAAGAGGCATTAATGAGGGAAAACGAAGAGGCACAGAGGCTTGAGGACGAAGCTCACCATACGAAGGGCTTGGAGGACGCCACCAGGAATGCTGAGAAGGACAGGTTGGATGCTTCCGACGAGATATCTCGACTTAATAATGAGGCTCGAGAACTCGGCTCTCAGGAGACGCCGGCGTGAGGGACAAGCGGAGTGGGGTTACAAACAGAAGTTGCTAAGTCCCCCAGAATTGCAGTCTACGGTTAGGAGCACTAATGGAGCTTGGCTGGGTCATAATCATATTTGCATTTCGGGAGTTCAAGGGCCGATACCAGGCGCATTGTACCATTTCTTACATAAACGGGTTGTACTGTGTCCGTACATTCTAGGGCCCTGTCTTAACAGGGTAGCCCTGCAGGAAGTACTCGGCAGCATTATTCGAGGTTTTGCTTCTTGGGCTGTTTGACTACAAGTGGCTTGGCGTTGAGGATCACCTTGACTTTTGATCTCGAAATCAGACTGTACTGGTGAGGCTCGGCCATTTTTCTACGATGGTTACGCGGAGTTTAGGCTGGGAGGATAGGGTTGTCACTGTGGGATTGCATTGGTAGTGAAATATTATAGAGTGGCAGAAGACAATATGAGCAGATACCCCTAGTCATTTATACCCAATTCTATGACAATTAAAGACATGAGCCGTGTTGCTAAGCTTGTATGAGGTTGTCAAGTTTATATATAACACCGTACGCCGATAATGCTTGTTCTCTGCCCGTCCTTTGTGTTGTTTCAGTCCTCATCGTCAGATGAATCATCGTCCTTCCGTCTCTTTTTGCCCACCACTGGGACAATATCCTCTTTCCTCTTAAACACAAAACTCCTCGACGCCCTCTCCTCGCCTTTCCATCCACTCTCACTCACCTCGCCCTTTGCATTTCTCACAACACCAAGCGTTCGGGCATGCTTGTATCCAGGGTATGCGCGAGCTTGGAAGCGGAAACTGTGTTCAACTTGCAGACCAGCATGGCGAGCCAGATCGCGCACGTTCCAGAGGGTGTAAGGCTCTCCCTCGAATAGTGTGATGACTATGGCGGCACCAGGGGCCAGCGCGGGAATGGCGCGCTCAAAAAAGGAGACGAGGAGAGATTGGTTGTGGCGGACTTGGCGGTTTACATCTGTGGACTTGCCCCCAACATGGGGGAAGTTGAAGATGATTCGGTCGAAGCGCGTACGGGTAATAGAATTGGGAAGCTTTGTGGCATCGATATTGTAGAGAAGTTTGTTGTTGAGAGGGAGCTTTCGCTTAGGTCTGGGCGGTGCGTCTGGGTCATCCGAGTCGTAGTAGTCTTCTTCCTCACTGTCGCTTTCGCCATTGGAGTCTATGTTCTCGTCCTGGTCGCCTCCACTGCTTTCGCCGACTTCTGTTTCTTTAGATGATGTTTCTTCGTTTCCCTTGTCGGCATTGTTGGGCTTGGCAGCATCGCCGCGAACCACAGCAATGTTATCTTCAACGTGGGGGTACTTGGCCAGCAGCTCATTAGCATCCTTCTCCAGGACAGTCGCAGTGACATTTGCGCAGCCTTGATGTCGAATTATAGATGCTGCAAAACTCAAATCACCTTCGCCTATCAGGAGTATACGATGGTGAGGCTCAAAGGGTATTGTGGGTGTATCATCGGCTGGTTGCTGGTTCTTGCCTTTACCCTTCTTCGCGGGGCCATTGGCGGGCTTCTTCTGTTCTGGTCTGCTCTTTTGAGCATTCTTCTTTGGATGCGCAGGCGCATTCTTGTTCGACAGCTTTCGTCTTTTGGCCATGGTGATCTGAAGGTTGCGGCTCTGTCGCAAAGTCACGTCACGTCACAACAGGGGAGACAGAGCTCTGTATGAGATGGTTTGAGTTGCACGTGGTTGGCGGTTGACACTTGTAATTTTTTTTCCTTTTCGAGGTACAGACACTGTCGTATCGTACATGCCTACTCTAATCTGTGGAGATGATTTGATTGGCTGACAAGGCTGCGGTAGCGTTTGATCTAGTTCCCGGGAGCTTCCCTGGGCTGGGCTGTGGGCTGTGGGCAGTGTAAGGCGAGTCGAGAAAATGCGGGGCTGGCGTTGTGTTGTGTCGTCTCTTGTGAAGCCTTTTTTGTTAGTGGTATAGGGTGAGGGATGATGATGAGACGAAATTTGAGTTGGATTGTGAAGAGTTTTTATGATGGTAATAATATTGATCAAAATGTTCACTTAATAATGATGCTACTTAGATCCAGTAATAGATTGGTACTTGATTCATAGTCAATTACACTATCTAAAAAGAAAGACAAGATTTCTCTTTTCACGAAAGTCTTACGAGATAGCATTGAACATCCCCGTCTGCAAAACATCACCCAGCAAAGAATCACATACAACTTCTAATTATTGAAAGACCGCCAAGGCAATGGCTATCAATTAATTAATATTCAATGTAAAATATAACAACTCATAGTGGCGTTGCAGTTGAGGCCAAGGTAGAGACGCGAGAACCTTGGGTTTGGTGTTGGCATGAATTCTGCAACAGTGGCTGGCAGTGATATCAAGTTAACGCTCTAATGGGACAAACACTCACAACAAGTCTTAGCAGTTAGTGCGAATGAATAAGAGCAATTCCGCTGGTTACCCGAAACTCCGAAGACCGTAGCACAACTGGTGGAGTGTTCGTTTTGACAGGGCAAGCAAAGTGAGGCTCCACAGCCGGGTTACGGGATGAACAACGGTTACAAAATAGACCAGCTTGGTATGGTAGGTGCAGCCATTCACATCGAGTGCGACTGTTGACAGTACTTCCGCGCATATTCAGTATTCCGATCTCGTGCGAGTGAATTGTTGAATGGGCAAGGGTCTGAGTTCCAAAATCACCCGACTATACATCTCAATCATCAAGTTGAATCTGACTGAATCTGATACCCTAGCCACATCCTGGTACTACTCGTTTGCATTGATCGCAATGCACTCTGCATTGAATAGAATTACATGCAGACTTAGCCTTTTGGCAATTGTTGTAACTAGTCATGAACTATATAGTCTATGCACTCAGGGTATTGTTAACGTTTCTACGCTATTATTTGTAAACAAAACCACGTTCGATCAATTGAAAGAATCCGGAGTGCAGCACGAACAATTGCAACTCCTTGCAGAACGAGAGAGCATCGACAGGGGTTAGAGAGCGGCGGCGAACGGAAAATCCAGGGTACCGGACCAATTAATCCATCATAAACTGTCTTGACAGAGCTAAAAACGGCTTAGACCAGCCAAGATGGGCGTGGCTGGTGGACAATCCCGGTGATCAGGGGTGTATAATCTCTGGAGCGATTCAGCATACTTTACAGTGGATTGTAGCGCACTTGCAGAGCACTTACAGCGACAAACAGAGTTACCCCCACTTTTACTGGCTCGTCTGGCACATTTCATTCACCCGTTTGGGTTATGCTGCTGGGACCGGTATTATTGGGAAAAAAAGGGACTCGAAGCGCTTCTCCGTCTCATTCATTACATTAGAACCTCCTTCATTATCACCACTTCAACCACTTACCACGCCAGCTGTTCACCGCGAATCATCGTATTCGACGTGATACTAAGCTCGAATACTGAGTGGATTTGTCAAATTTTGTTGCAGCTGTTCTACTCTTGGCGCTGTTGCGTTACAAGTTGCGGCCACTGCCAGAGCAAAAACTTCTGATCCATACAAACTATACGTACCTCACAACTCTCTCAGATCCGGATTGACTTCAGAATCCTTCAACCTTCAACCATCAACCGTAATCCTCTGCTCTTTTCTCATATTAGCCCGCGCAAACCTTTATTACTTCCCCCTTCAGCGCACGGCGTATCCTCTCTGCTCTTTGTTATCCGCGTTTCTGCTAGGGACAAGGTCTTTCATCGCGCCAAAAACACACACGTACAGCGTCTGCGCTTCTCTTTCATTACCCTGTCTTTTAGGTATGTACCTTACTCCCCTGTCACTGGCGCGTGGCACATTCTCACCTCTAACCTACAGGAAAAAAGTTGGTACCCGGCCCGCTACATACCTGCATTACTTACTTCCCTTCCTCTCAAACCTCACACCATCCGCCTTTCTTTCTCACCTCTAACTACATGATCCATCGTGCTCATCATGGCTGAGAACGAGTCTCCCGCAAGGGAACCTTCCGCTCGTGGTCGTGGCCGCGGTGGGAGAGGTCGTGGCGGTCGAGGTAGAGGAGGTGGTAGAGGTGGCTCTATTGCTGCAGTATCCAAAGCGGCTACTGCAAAGGTCGGTCGTGGTGGCTCACGAAGAGGCCGAGCAAAGAACTTCGCGGATTCGCGTGTCCAAGCTGCTTACGAGCGTCAAAGGCATCTCAAAGCCAATTACCAGGCTGTTGCTCACGCGCTCAAGCCGGCTCTGCAGGAGCTTGCCGAACGCACCATTGATGATGCCTTACAAAACCCAGAAAAGCATAAACATGCTAAAGAGTTCATACCTCTCATGCAAGAACTCCAAGATAACCTCGATGCTAAAATAGCCGAGTATACACGGCGATATAACAGAGACAAGGAGCTTGCTGAGCAGTTGCATGAGGCTCATGATTATGTCACCCACCAAGAATATCAGGTATGCTATTTCCTCTGACGTGACGCTATCACGTTTCCGAGATTCCCAATGAGGCTCTTGGCAAGTGCTCACAAACCCCCACAGAATGGCTACGAAGAAATCAAGGAGCAGTTCTACGAAGGACAAGAGAACCGTGCTCGCATTCTCAATTCATTGTATGACAAAGATCTCCCTGTTGATGTAAGTCAATTTTTTCTTAAATATTTTCATCCCTACTCTTTACTATTACATCGTCTGCATTCCGCATCCAAACATCTACCTTTTGCGTTAATTGGCGGTGCATCTGCTGACACACCCAACACAGGTCGTCGATGATCAGTATGAATACAAGGTCATCAGCGACGAACATTTTGATGAAGAATTTGGAATTTATCAGTGCAAGCTGGGCGGTGTTCTAGTTCCCTACCCTTCTCGTGTCCCGGGTACTGCCATGTGGCAAAAGGGACGCGATAATGAAGTGGCCGCCACTGCTGCTGTTAGTGCTCCTGTCACTTCTGCTCCCGCTGCCCCAGTCAAGAGTACTCGTGGCCGAGGCCGGGGTGCCAACAAGCGCAGAGCACAAGATCAACCCGAGGGCCAGCCCACCCCCAAGAAGAACACCAGAAGTAACCCTGACGATGCCGCCGCATCCCCATCGCTCTCTGCCCCAGCCCCTGCCAAAGGTCTTCTCGCTAGTGCTGCGGAAGTCGAGGCAACGCCTGAGGGCACACCGGCTGAGTCAGACTCAACTCCAGCATCCCCAGAACCCCCCGCCTTTGTCAACGGTATTGCGCATGCTGCCGTCGCTCGGGCACAAAATCTCAGACTGCCTGCTCGTGAGAAGAGCCCTCCATTGCCGAAGAACATGGGCGAGTCAGATGAGTACGGCTTCAGGATGTTTAACCAGAAGCCATCCATGCGAGAGAAGGGCATCAGCAGCCGTCTTTTCGTGCCTCGACCGTTCGAGTTTGAGAAATGGGAGATTGGCTTCAGAGACTCCACTAATGACTCTGGCAAGGGCCACACCCGTGCCAAGCGTGGCAAGTATCTCGATACTCCTGACAGCAACGGTTTGTATATCGATTCCTGGTGCAATGGCTTCGACTTTTCAAACACGAAGCCCTCCGACTTTGACAAAGAAACTGTGAAGCGTTTTGGAGTACACCCCAAATTTGGCATCATATTGAGAGATGCACCTGTCCCCGAGTCTAAAAAGACCCCTCACGTCATGCCAGGAAAACCTGTGGTCTATATCGCGAACCCTTCGGGTCGAATTTCGCATGCTTCTCGTTCCTTCTTGAAGACTGCTAATCATCGCCGTATGGAAGATAACCCGTATCGCTCCAAGGTCGGAGCTTCGATGAGACGATTCTGCAAACTTCAAGATATTGACCCCGATGAAATCAGCATTTCTGAGTATGTTCGATCTGAAGACGAGCTGCGAAGCAAGTCTCTGGGCACTGCTCTCAAGGAATTTGAAGCCAGACCTGTTGTCAGCCGGGAACCATCCGAATCTGAGGAGCCGGAGACTGAAGAACAAGTGATCGAAGCCGAGGATGTGGAAGCCTCGCAACCTGAAGTTGGATTTACCGGTATTTCCGTTCTCGCCCTTGCGAGTGCTTTCCTTGAAGCCGAGGAAAACAAAAAGGCACCCGAGCCTGTGCCTATGCCCGCGCCCAAGCTTGCTCGATACGACGCCATTCGTGACGTTTTTACCGATTCAAAGCCTACACCGACTCCCAAACCAGACACTAAACCCAACATTGGGCTCGATATCTTGGCTGCCTTGAGTGACATTGCAGGCACTTCTAACGAGCCTGCTCCCGTTCAAGAGTCGGTTCCAGTCTATGACACTGCAGCGACCGAGTATGCAATGGGCTACGAGCCAGCACCAATGTCTGAAACTTCTCATATGATCGATCCTATCGGAGTTCAAGAACAGCCAGTTTACCGCGATGCTATGGCAAATGGTATGGGCCCTGCGTCTATTCCACCGCATGGAATGCAAGACCATGATCATCGAGGTTCCATCTCCCGAACCAATGAGCTCCCGCCCGTCACTCCGAGCCAGGCGCCGATCGACCCTCGTTTCAACTCTAACATCGTTGAGGTTCCTCAAGGCTACATGCACCAGCCTCACGCTCAGCTGTCAATGCAGTCAAGCGGCTCAGTGCATGGTCACCCCGGGGAGGCACTGCCCTACCCACCCATTCATGACCACAGCGTGCCACAGCATCCGTCGGTGCGACATTCTGAGTACCCTCCTCCCCCTCCCTCCCAGGGTCCTCCAGTTCAAGACCAGGGGACATACCTGTCACATAACAGCTACCCGAACCCAGATCACCGTGATGCTCATATGGCCTCCGGCCGTCCCATCGATCCCGGATATCCTCCCCGTCGATTAAGCTACGCACCCGAGGCTCCTAGCTACTCGCGCCAATACTGGTCGCAACCTCCACCGCCTCCCGGTCCTACGACCGCTGCCTCTGCTCCTCCGGGGCCGGCCCCAGGCTCAGTGTCATCTCACTACTCATCTCCAGCTCCGCCTTCGACCCGGATACCCTTTTCTCACAATGGAAGTGCCGAGCCTCTACCCCCACTACGCCCATCGAGGGGACGCAATCAATCCCTCCAGGACGAGGCACTTTTGGAACCTAGTTTACGGTCATCTGGTTCATATTACCCTCCTGGCCCTCCTCGCCCTTACCACCGAGGAGGCTACCCTGGCCCCGAGTCACATGGGCAACCGCAACTGCAGCCCATCGCAACAGACCGAATTCTGCCAAACCCGCAGACTGCCGGGCAAGGTTACATGACCTCGCCTCATCAAGGCTACGCACATCAAGTACTATCTCCAACGTATGCGAACCCCCCTCCTATGCCTCCGCACATGGCTCAAAGCCCCCAAGAGAATCATCAGGGTCTGCCCAGTTCAATTCATCGTCATCGATCTACCCCTTCAGGGTCGTCTGATGCTGGTAACAAGTACCGCAAGCTGCAACCAGCTCCCATTCCCTCGCATCGGGCGTGGCCGAATAAGCCCGAACTCAAGACCATCCCGTACGACCACAAAGAGACCGGGTCCGCCGCCGCACTTCCCAGCTCTGGCCCGACTCAAATTCGAGGATGGAGCGTGAATCAACCACGCAAGCGAGGCAGCAAGGAAAAGGGCGAGCCTGGCCAAGATCGAGAAGACTCGCGATAGAATGGTGATAATTCTTCTTCACAGGCAGATGGGCAAACTAAACCGAACAAACCTTTCAAGTCCGTCCGATTTGCGGAGCCTCTCTTCGGTGACCCAGCTATCGTCCAGAAATCTAACAAGCGAAAGCGTGCTGATCTGCAAACGAATAAGGATCATGTGGAAAGTGAGTTATCGGGAGAGACTCAAGCGGAGAAGGATGAGGACGTTGTAATCATCAACACGGACGAGAACTCAAGCAAACGACAACTACGCCCTAGAAAGTCCAAGGCACCCCTGGTAAAACCAACTGCCTTGACAGTTGAGCCACCAAAGAAGAAGCCAAGAGTGACCGCAGCGCGTAAGCCAGCCGCTGTTGCGCCTGCCAAGACGGCGTCAAAAAAGACGATAATCAAGATTGTCCGATCCAACTCATCGAAGAATGCGACCGCCAAAGCTACGGGTACCACCGCGAAACCCAAAACTACGAGCAACAAATCTTCAAAGGATCCGGAGCCTTCAGTTAAGGAAGAATCGTCTGATGACGTCCAAATCATCAAGAGTCAGCGATCAGTTATCGTCATTGATAGCACTGACGAGAGCTCAAATTAAAAATCGACACCGGGAAGATAAGATGACATTTCGCTCCTATTGAATGACAACCTTATTCCTCCCAACCCCTTTCCCAAGCAACCGCAGCGCAGTTGCTATGATACCCAAAAAATTATATACCCGAAAATCGGTTTGACTGCATACCGGCCTATCTAATTATTATCAACGTTGAGGACATAGATCCCCCGTTTTTCGCATCAGCGGCGTTAGGTAAGCATGTCTACGGACATGTAACATCAATGACCTGCATTTTGATATTTTATCGCTCTCGACCTGCATGTTCAGCACTTGTTTTTTTTACCTTGGCTTTCAACTTGCTTCGTTATGAAAGTGCACGTCAGACATCGGTGGAAAATCATTCGTCAATGAGGGACCCAATAGCTGCACTCAAAAGAGTCGATGTACATCTTTGAAGGCGAATACCCAGGCGATCGCAACCATGATTCTTTCTTGGAGGAACAGGGGCATGAAAGGCTTTAGGACAACGGGGATGTGCCACGTATATACTTAGTCGATAAAGATTACGAAGCTAAACAAGAACGAATAATGAATTCTAGAATGCAATGCGAAAGAAATGTGATGTACGTGATGGTTCATCAGCGTGATTACTTCGGTCATGGGTCGTTACAGTAGTTTAATTGAGTAGATTGCTGTATTAAATCTTCTAGGCCCCAACGATTCCTTACGCGAAAATGATTCCCTTATGCGAAAACTCTTATTTAGTGTACAAAGGTATCATCGATCCCAACTGTCATACATCCTTGCTAAAAGGCTGAAGATAAAGCCTGTTCCCTTCCCTCCCATGATTCCAAAAATTGTACAACGCCTCGTGAAATGGCACCGTCTAAATGCGTATCGGTAAGATGGCGAGTCGACTACTGGGTCTCTGAGGCGCTGGGGTTCGCCTGCGCCTCCTGTGCGGGTTGCTCTGCTGCGGCCTGAGGTGCTGGCACAGCGTTGAGTTGTGTAGGATCGGCGAGGGAGCCATCCGGCATAGCGATGAAGTTGCCGTTTTGGGGCATACCACCAGCAAGCATGATAGGGTTGCTATGGTGAGGTAAAGCACCCATCGCAGTAGGGTCGATGCCCATAGGGAAACCATCCATGCCGCCGCCCATCATCATAGGTGCACCGCCATTTGGGACGGTGTGATCGGTAAGCAGGGATGCTCCGAGAGAGCCTTCTGGGTGCAGAGGGTACATGAGCGCCTCCATGGTGTTACCATCAAAGACAACCATGTTTTGGATAGGCTGTTGAGTCTGTCCGAGTACATTGATGACATCTTGAGCAAGCTGACCACCGAGGATAGCGGAAACAGGAGAGATCTCGCTGACAAGGTTCTGAAGGAAGCTGCGTAGAAACTCGGGACGAAGTGTTTCACTAGGTAGACCAAGGGCTTTGTGCTTCTGGGTGGCGATCTGCGTGAACATCTTAAGGTCTTCGCGATTGCTGGGAACACGGCCGTTCTGGAGTTGCATGAACTCCCAGAGAGCACGGAGACAAGACAGAGCAGGGGTTACACTCTTGAGTCGTCGCTTGGACTGGGTGTACTCGGTAGGGAGGACAGCGACGTCGCTGGCGAGGAACCACGTGGAATATAGCTCGCGCTTGGTAACAGACTCGATTGTTTTAGGACCTTCCTTGCGGGTCTGAACGTCAACGATAGAGCGCGTACGAGTTTCTGTGCCAGTGGCTGTTGGTACGTTTCCAAGGTCACGCTGGATGACATAATCATGCTCGATCAAATCGCTGAAGATGAAGCCGTAGAGGCCATGGCAGCCAGCAGCATAGAAAGCCTTGCAGTTCAGGCGTGTGGCTGTGTTGATGATGTTAAAAGACTCGGGGTCAAGGTCAGTTGCAATGACAATGTCGTAGGCAGCGAAATAGCTTGGTCCCTTGGTCTTGACGCCTTCTTCGTCAACATGAACGTGAACACGAGGGTTAAGCTTCCTCAGGGCGGCACTGGCAACCTGAGCCCGGTTTTTACCAATGACGTCCTCGTCATCAGGAAGTAGAAATTGAGCACCACGGTCGGCTTCGGTAACAGTAGCACTGTCGAGAAGAGTCAAAGAGCCAACACCAGCAAGGACAAGGTTCTTGGCGATCTCGTTGGCGAGAGCTTTAATGGTGATGAGAAGAATGTTGGCGCTTTGGATCTTTGCTTGAGCAGCCATGCCCCATAGGCGAATTTGACGATCATAGAGAGCAATCTCCTCTGTGACGTGTTAGAGTCTGTACCGGCTGAGTATGCGATTCATGGGTGCAAAACTTACCGGCGCTCACAGTAGCAGGAGGCGGTGCTACTGGAAGACTAAATCCTTGATTCTGGCCATTTGGGAGGTTCATTCCAGGCTGCATCATGAAAGAAGGATCAGCCATAGGCATTTGCATGCCCAACAGGGAAGGGTCTGCCATGAGAGAAGGGTCACCCAACATAGCCAAAGCTCCAGGGTTCATCGGGTTAAGGACGTGGTTAGAGAGGTGTGGGATACCATTGCCGTTCATGTTGGCGCCGACATCGATGGGAGGGATTCCCTGTTGCGCTGAGGTATCTGGAAGCTGTTGCACCTCAGGCACAGCTTGAGGCTGGCCCTGGTTTTGATTTGAGGCGTCCATCGAAGTTCAACAAACGTGAAGGTGTGGTGAAGATGAGAGTCGATGAGATGAGGTAAAGCCGAAAAGGTCCCGTATAAGGCTGAGAGGTTGCGGATCGAAATCGCAAAATCGTTGTTGTGAATAAGAAGGCAAAGACGCGTGACGAGACAAGCCCAGCCTGCTGGGATTATGTTCGGCTCCTCCCAGACAGAACAGACTGTTTTCGTATTGTTTTCATTCACTGTGTATGCGGGTATCCGAAACGTCGCGGGTAAGAATGTTCTTGATTGCTTGTTTGTCAAGAGGAGCTGAAGATAATTATATCTCGATTGGATTGAATGTTGGCTTTGGAGGTGAAGGAGTCCGCTGTAGCTCAGTGAGCTGGCATGAAAATGATTGGTTGACAGAAATTGTTGGCGGGATCGGCATCCATTGCCAGAAGGTCGGAGTGGGCCCTGAACGCGCTCTGGGGAATCTATTGCCTGCAAGGTACAGAGTACGATGACATGGGTAGACTTGAAGAGGATGTGAATGCAATCAAGTTTTATTTACATATTACCATGATCAACGGAAGTATGTATACTTAGATCTACATATCCTCTTCTTTATTGGAATAACTATCGTGTAGCCTTTCCTGCCTATGCCTTTTTTATTGTCCCAACTAACAACCACCTTTTCCCGATAAGCGGGCCTCAGGGTATCGGAAAAATTGACCGCTGGAAGCATAAGAGACGAAAATAATGAGACACTTTATGCTTCTTAGGGTGTAGTTCCTAGACTGCTTATTTTTATACCCTAAGACTTAGGAGGCCATTTTTTCTGCTACCCAGTAGGCGGGAACCAGATGGATCTATGGTTACGCTTCTATCAGTCACGTGAGATGAATGAACAATTATCAACCTTGTCTTGATGTGTTGTATAATAAACTGATACGATAAATGAGTTTTGGTGAGAGAGATATGAGTGTGCGAGGTGACGCGGGTCTTATTAACGTACTGTGTATAGTGTAGTACCTATCATCTGAGATCCGCAGACCACAACTCAAGATGATCTGTCGCTTTTGACAGACTGAATAGCCTCCACTTACAAGCCCAAGATTATTTCGTGTTACTGTGGATGCCTAGGTTAGTAGGTATATATCGCATGTAGTTTACCGCGGGTCCTATAAGACCAACAATTCTTGATTAGTTATTGATCCTTACTGTCAGGATGATCGGTTTCTTTAGGATCAAAGTCAGGTTTATGACAGTACCTAGGTATATTAACCACCTATCCAAGGCTCTCTTTTTGAAGCAGGAAAAACGAAAGAGATAAAATAAAAGCAAAGCCATCACAGGACATGATAAGCCCAGTCTTACGGAAAATATAGAGCAACGTTGTGTCACAATTCTTTTTCGTTTCTCAGGTAGCACGATGCCAGTCTAACAGGTCGAATGCACCAAAAATACAATACTCGTACAATGTGGCACATAGGACGGCATCCTCAAAATATTTAAAACCCGCAAACTGCAAGAAGAACAAAGAAAAATTAGTTTCAATCCCGAATAAACGATAAAGCGCAGAATACTACCTCCTTTTGCTCAATTGAAACGAATATGTGGCAGAGTTCAGGCAATTCATCCCTGCGGCTTATTCTACCGCCTTTGTCTGTCCCCAGCATATGTTGCAAAGGCCAGCCAGCC
The DNA here is from genome assembly GCF_050947815.1 of Fusarium sambucinum. Taxonomy (NCBI): domain Eukaryota; kingdom Fungi; phylum Ascomycota; class Sordariomycetes; order Hypocreales; family Nectriaceae; genus Fusarium; species Fusarium sambucinum. The sequence goes on from NC_139292.1 coordinate 1,456,922, forward strand.
CAGCCAGTTTTCTCACGACACCCATTTTTTATTACTCACTTATATCAGACCACAACGTTGCCTACCTGTTTGTAATAATAATGCTTTATTGACCTGTATTCAAGTTAACAAACCCCTCACCGCTCCGTTATCGTACCTTATCCACCTCTGACGCTATCAATATTCCTCTTTCTTTCTCTTGGTGAGCCCGTCCATACTTAGACTACCTATGCCCGCCCCGCCAAAGTACGGCGGCTGTCACAATGATGCTCTACTGCAGCCAAGGTCAGGTCAGGCGTACACTGCACACGAGCATACAGTACCAGAAAGGGCAAGGCAGAGAGAGAAAAAGGCGCATGTTGCCTTTGCAGAGTTAGCAGAAGGGCTTCTGCGACAAAGAGGCGAACCTGTCCTTCCGCATACTAACTGACAAAACTCCCATAGCCGAACCATTCGCACCGTATTATACCTGCTTTGTAGTCGAGACCACACCAAACCCGGGCTGTTCCTGTTCACGTGGTAGCAAGATAGAGAAACCGACACCTTTACTCACTGCACGCACGATTCATTGTCTGCTGACAGCGTGAACAACATCGAATCAGCACCACCATATCACTCACCATTATCCGTCCGTCGCTACTACGCCGGACCCTTTATCCACCTTATCACCTAAATATACCAAAGACAGGGTCCTTCGTCAATCAAACCCTCGATTCGCTTCGCTCCGCCCAAATCCCCACGTCATAAGTCACAGTCACAGCCGTACTTAGTTATAGTCCGCAACAATTAGCAGTGTTGTACCCAGTATTATAGGAAACCCCCAGTCCGCCCAGTCAAGTCCAGTCCCGCAGTTATTCACAATGTCTGGCCGGTCGGGATCGAACTCCCACCGTCGCCATTCTCGAGAACCCGCCGACGACTTTCCACCTCTTCCAGTACCCCGACTGCCTTCTCTTCGAGCCCTCGCCCACGCGCAACGAGATCGTGACCGAGATAGCCCTTCGCCGAACTCTCACAGCCGCCCTCAATCTCGACATTGGTCAGCGGCTGCTCGCCGCGCCGAGCGCATCCGCAACCTGGAGAATAGACCTCCAGGCACCGGCTTCGACGACTTTGAACGACCCATGGACAACGGCTGGCCGACATCTCGACGCACTGACCGTATGAGGAACGCCGAGAACAGCAGACCCGCCAATCTTGAAGACATTGATCGACATCTCGAAGAAGCAAACTCCCACTTGAGGGCCGTCCTTGATCGCCAGCACCCTCCTCCAATGCCGTCCAACTTCTCCCCTCCGCTCCGTCCTACAAACTTGCAAGACTCGAATCGACGGCATAAGCGCCGAAAGTTGGATTCTGACAGGCTCGCACCCTTCCGAAGCTTTCGTTATGGAAAGTACGGCCAGGTCGAGCAGGGCGATCTCAAGATGGAGATAGTCAGCTGTGATGGCGGCATGTTCTCCAACGAGTCGTCTTATGCCGCCGAGAATATACTCAAGAATGACGCCTCTGTGTATTGCACCAAAGGCAATCGATGTAATATTGTCTTGCGGCATCAAGGCGGCACCGTCTTTACTCTCCGGGAACTGGTCATCAAGGCACCTGGGTCAATGAACTATTCACATCCGTAGGTTGCCCCATGCGTTGCCTTGCGATACCGGCACCGTGGCTGACTACCTATGCACAGAGTGAGAGAAGGAATGGTTTTTGTGGCCATGACCCAGGATGAAGTGCTGAACCGGACAGCCCAGTATCAGATCCAATATGCGCCACACTCGAATGAGCCAAATCATGAAGGAGATTCAAGAGTTTTGCAGTCTATTCCAACCGAAATAATATCAGTTCAACACCACGAGAATGGAACTACAACCACGAGATCTCGCCCGCCATACCCATATCGAAGTAATGCCGACGATTATGAGCCACGAACTCCACAGATGCCTCGAGAATTTGAATCCAATCTTCCAGGCCTTCAAGTTACAACGGAATGCTCCGATGATGAAGATGATGAATACGATAATCCTCGTCTCTATCGCCGAGCACCTGATCGCATCGGCTCACTTCCTTTCGAAACGCTAGACTCTGATTCTGATGAGAATGATAACCCATTTAACCCTGAATATCTCGACGACCATCATCCCTCCCACTGGCGTCTTTACAGCAGTGCTGCCAATACTAGTGGTCCAGGCTTCTCCCCTTCACGCCTCCGCGAACGAGAGAGAGGAGCGTGGGAAAGAGAGTGGGAGCGAGAACCTGATCGCTCAAATCGATCCCATTCTCTCACCGCAGCCTGGGAAGCCCACGCTTCTGCCACACAAGATGCCGTACGAGCTGTCGGCGGCGGTCAGCTCCTCTCACCACACGCTCACTTTTACATCGAGAAGAAGAAGAGCAAATGCACAATTCGTTTTGATCCTCCCGTTTCAGGCAGATTCATCCTTTTGAAGATGTGGAGTTCTCACCATGATCCCACAAGCAACATTGACATTCAGTCCGTTTTAGCTCGGGGGTTTGCAGGGCCCCGTTATTTTCCATCAGTCGAGTTGCGTTGAGATTGCTTTTTGGAAGAGCGAAACAGAAAAGATTCTGACTTTATTTTATACATGATTATGGCAATATACCCGTTCAGAGTTGCTGTTTCACCATTATTTTCACTGTGTTCTTGATCTGATTCATATTGGTTCACAAGTAGTTACACGAAGTATTTGCTGGCATCTGATGGGATGCGCCTGTGGAACAGAGACATGTACTGCAAGGCGCTCACGACTGTATGACCACTTCTAAGCACAAAGGCTGCGTCAAGCGTACAAATGTTGACACGCACATAGCGAATGATAAAATGAGAAATTATGAATGTGTAAATCACCAATGACTTCATTCAGGGCTCCATGGCCAAAGTTGTCAATCTATACGCTACAGTTGAAACAAGAAGGTTGGGGCTTTTGCAAGCAATCAAATGACGATGATAGTGGAACCCATTAGAGTGACGAAATGAAGGTAACAGGAACAGGAACAGGGCTGGCTGAAGCTGAAGCTGCACAGGATTGTGACAGGAGTTCGTGCAACCTATTCACAGATAGTTTATTTGTCGAATTTATGCGGTGGCGGCCCAGCCCAAGGGTACCTCATGTGGTTGGAATTGTGTGGTAAACCTTTGTCAAGCTGAGTTATGAGATTCCATAGCATCGTCAAATGTAGTGACCTATCAGAGGCAACTAGTATTGTGATATGGCCTAAAACGGACGACAAAGACACTGGAGGAGGGTTTGCTCCAGAAGGCGAGACTGTTGGATATGATAGATTCCGTATTTAACCCGTATTTAACGGAGGAATGAGTTATGCTAAAATTTAACTATATTTTCCAAACTTTATAGACATCTGTGGACTACGGTTTGGTACAGCATCTATCTGTACTTTATATTAAGATCTTCAAGTCAGTCGTCCAGCGTGCCGCTGCAACTCTCAACTACCCATGAATATCACATGGACCTGATTAAGAACAACTCATGGTCTGGGGTTTAAAGAGGCATGTGACGCCATGTTTGATTCTGCTGATCACACCAAACGACCACAGGATCCAGCCATGGCCCGCCCACAGATCGTGGCAACCAAGTTTGCCAACGTGCCGGGTTAAAACTCTGTTCCTGTTCTAGACCAGGGTAGCTCAAGGGACCAGACACCCAGATTGATGGAAGGGAATGGCCTGGACTCGCCAGAGGGAGTCTGAGTTTGCATTAGGCTTGTGAGCTGAAGAAGGTATGTGGACGGAAGAGCTTGAGATGGGATGGATGGCCACTTTGCTTTTTGCCTTTCTGCAGGTTCCCGTGCAGGGGTAGAGAGGAGAACGTTGAAGCCGTCCGTTCGGTGCAGTAGTGTAATGCAGGTGATACCGCATGATTTATTTACTACTATGTACGTATCATTACGGGTAGTACTAAACACTCAGCTAGGGATCTCGAGCGATGCGATATGGCATTAGCATGTAGTATTGGCAATGAAGTGTTTTGTTTCAGGGTGTTGCAGTGAGGGAAATTCTCCCGAAAAGGGGACAGCCGGTAGATCCTTGCTTTCAGGGTTCAATATTGAATCGAAATACGGATACCAGGCCCAACCATCGCCTTTTGAAGGGTCATTATGACTCTAATATTCGTACGTATGTCCAGAAAAGAGAGACCCAGAACCAGCCTCCAGTTACGTCAAACTCAAACCCAAACCCACAATATCGATTAAATAGAGTGTTCTTACAGAGAAACAGTGGCGTCTTTTTTTGCATTCCTCAGCAATAGGGCAGGGATCAACGCTAAAGCGTTACCAAGCTCGGCTGGCTTGTTCTCCCAGCAGGTGGTAGTGAGACACTAGGGCTAGATGTTGGACGACACTGAGTATTGTCTCGTCCGGAAAGGGTTTCATGAACAAAGGGAATGTCTTGTTCAGAAATGTAGATACGATCATCCTTTTATTCGAACACTATAAGTACGTGCCTATTTCTAGGCATAGCGTAATGCATGGCATCGATATGTAAACTGGTGGCTGGCCGTCTACTTACCTGATCAGTACAAGTCCGTTAGCCGCTAAAGAACCCCTCCCCTCCACGGCACCAGAGCCCGACCCCGGCTGAATCCACCTTCAAAGAACCTAACTTCAAGGTGTACGCCGAACAGACAGCCAGCAAACACTAACTTGGCCCAACCATTCGTCAAGGCATCAGCCGAACCCGGCCACACGCAAAATCAGAAGTGGTGTCAAGGTTCTCATCGTCCAGCTTGATATCTCTTCTGCAGCCATAAACATCGTCTCTTCCACCGACACAACTTTTTCCCTCCCCAGCTGTTACACCGAACAACGACACGCAGAATCGATAAACACCTCTCTCTCCACCACCAAACACCTATACGATCGTCAGTGCTAGCGTCTTTCTGGCGTTGGTCCAACTGGGTTCCGTTGCTTTGGATCCCTGCACCATCAATCTCCCAGACCCCTTGGAACCGAGACGACAGCAATTATGCATCCTCTGGATCCTCAGGCCCAGGGGCTTGTTGACGAACGACTTACCGAGGAGGAGCATGGACAGTTCCCCATTGAATATCATTCGCGTCTAACAGGACCGAGCTCCCCTGCGTCGTATGGCTCCAGTATTCGCGCTTCGACCGCCCGGAGGCGAGCTGCCATGTCAAACAAACCCATAAACAATCATTTATCAGAAACCACACCTCTCCGTCTTTCCCCAGCGGCTCTCCAGACTCCTACTACTCCTCAATCGACACCTCGCTCAACTCCCTCCGCTGTTCCTCTCAACTTGACTCCACCTTCAGCAGCCCATTATCTTCCCAGCTGTTCCGTACGAGCTCGCGATCCTGGATCTCATGTAGAACCAACCTCTCCAAAGCTTCAGTCACCTTTGCGCCACTCCATTAACCTCAACAGCAACACCCTCGACGTTGAGTCACAGCACTACCGGATCTCCAGCGATAAACCCAGGGCCCAGTCAGTCGATATGTCATTCACTGGTGATAACAAAAGGCCCACTGCGAGCAGGACTCGATCAAGTCTGCCTGCTGTCGTCGAAGAGCCTGGTCGAAACCGCTTCCCGACTTGGTTTTCTCGACCCAACGCACCAGCGCCTTTATCAACAGCTATCCCAGAACGGCGACGCAGCACATCATCCGCCTCCAAGTCATCAACACCAACTTCAGCTCGCTTTAACTTCTTTGGCGCCCTTACTCCTACCCCTTCCACTGCTTCTCCCACCGAGGAGCAAAACGAGGCCCTTATGAATCTGGACATTGAACAGGGTCTTTTCCCCAACGGCGTTCCTGTTGAAGGAACCGCATTCTCGCCATCCGCTTTTAAGAATCTTCAGATGAACGCCACCGGACTGTTGAGCAAGTTCCAGGCTGCTTATGAGCAACGTACAACAGAGTTCCGGGAACTCCAAGCTGAGCGCGATCTTCAAGAATCCAACAAGAGTGAAGCCGAGCTCAAGGTCGAGCAGCTCGAGAAACAACTCGAGGAACAATCTACAATCATGGCAGAGCGTGACGCCATGATCGAGTACTTGCTCAACCAGCTAGCTCATGAAAAGGACCAAGCAGATCAAACCTCAAGCGGCGAGAAAGAGAACACCACCTCAGCAGCTTCAATCGTGTCAGAGGATCTGGGTGTTGACGAGGACCGACTCAGACGCTGGCGAAAGAGCACATCAACCTCGTCTGACGATGAGAGTGTGGACGAAGTCAGCGTGTTTTCTCGATCACGGAGCCCAACATTCTCCACCACTATATCGGAGATCAGCCCTATCACAGCCCCTACGGCTCCAGCCGCTCCGGTGAAGCCAGTGACTCTTGAGCCTCCTCGCGCGGCACGAAACAGCGCTCCTCAGATGAGTCCATTCCAAAAACTCATCCGAGGCATTTCCAGTGAAAAGCCCAAGCCTGCACCTGTCTCGTCCTGCCTCAACTGTCAAGGACAAAACGCCAGCATGGCTTGGGACACTGTGAATCTACTCAAAGATGAAAACAAAGGACTCAAGGTCAGGGTGGAAGAGTTGGAAACCGCAGTTGAGGGTGCTCTCGACGTTGTCAACGGTTTCGGCTTATGATACAAGTTGAAGTCGTGTTCAAAAAAGAAAAAGATGATGACCTAATGTGAAACATTGGATGGGCATCCGGCTGCATTGTTACACAAGAACGTGGCGTTACAATCACATCGCACTTTGTCGGCATCTTCAAATGGTCTATATTGTTTTATTGGAGTTTCATGGTTTATAAAGCCGGATTGGGTATACGGCGGCGTTCTCTGGGCATTTGATACCATTCTGCATAGGTCTAAAGACCAATTTTACCTTCGTTAGCTAAGAGGCAAGATAGCCTCGATAGATACCTTTATGTGGATTGAACCACTACATTGAATAAATCTCAGATTCTTGATCAACTCTTGATTAAATGCTTCCCTGTGAACTCATCGGAAAGAGCTGTACAGGAACAGTATCGGTGCTGAGCATTGTCCTGCTCTTTGCACATTTCAGCATTCTAGCGCTTGGAAAGAGAGGATCTTTCGTCACCAGAATACCGATAGGGCAAATGCAGTGTATCTTAGGACCACGCAACATGTCCGGCTCAGAATGTTTGAAGAAGTTTTGTTCAATCTTGCCAAAAAGCCATACAATTTGCTGCGCTCATTAATATGGAACAGGTAGCACCAAACATAGCCTGTCGCTCATAATTTGAAGAGGAATTCCTCTGCTTTGAAAGTTGATTGAACATGAGTCCCGAGTTTCTTGTATGAGAACTTGGAGTCCTACTTCGGAAATTCGACCTGAGATTTCTCACGGCAAGCTGTGTTTGGAGTCGCTGGAAAGCTAGAAAAGATTGACAAAGTCAACGCAATCCTAAGCCGGTCATAACCATAACCGCTATACGCTGTCCAGCGTCGAGACACCTAATATCCTGGTATCGCACCCCCAGTATTTTCAAAGCTACAGCAACTTCACAGTAGCTTCACCGGTCATCTCTTTTTGGCCCTTTCTTTTAATATTTCTTTTGATTGATAGGTTCGTAATCTGGTCGAACACCTTTCTCGCTTGACGAGGTATATGTACAAAACTTCCCCACACCCAAACAGTGCTCAAGGTCTTCCCGCTTTATCGTCTGCCGTAAATGCCCACTCTAGCGGTGCTCCTCGCCATGGTGGTGCTCGTCCTCGAGGAAGAAATACTCGTAGCCGCAGTAGACAGTGAAGGCGACTGTCGCGATGCCGAGACCAGGGAAACCGCTCTTGAGGCGGTTCCAGCGGGTGTAGGGGCCCTGGTATCGCCAGGCCTCACTGAGAGGGAGTCAGTATGACAGATCTTGCGTACGGTGTAGCAATTAGCAATAGGTTTTCACGGACTTTCGCTCCCAGGGATCGTATCGAGGCTGGCCGGTGGATGCTTGGAACGCTCGCATGTTGAAGCCAGTGATGTTGGGCTTGGGTCCGCCTGCGGCGGCTCGTAGTACTCTACATGGCGCATCTGTTAGCTTATGATGGTCAATTGCATAGTCAATTGATCCGGTCGAAGATCTAGAGGATCGCGTCGTACCTCGTGGCAAGCATCGTGGGCTGGAGACGAGATTCTGGCTGGTAGTTGGATCTGACGACAAATGAAATGGGCGAATGGAGAGCGAGCCAATTCGACCTTAGTGATGCTGGCGCTCTTTCCCCCCGTCACTCAAGTAAAACTGGGGCTCTTTCCTCTGCAAAGAAAGAAGATCGGATCAAAGTGGCCGCTCTCTCCGATATGACGCACGGACCATATGAATCTGCCACCTCGAGCTCCTCATCTGTGGTCTTGATACTGTAGTCTTGAGAAAGCATATCAGCAAACCATTATCAAAGCTTTTAATCCACATTCTGTACTCTATTAATTATCTTCTGTCTTACAGGCTAGGAAATAATTATTATAGCGACCAAGGTACTCGCCTTTTGTTGATTGGCCGAGACCCCTCATACATATCTTCGTCACTCCTCCAACCCACTCTCTCCACCATTCGACGTGGAATCAATAAAACCACCCGCCGACGCAGCCCACGATACTTTACGACTGTTCGACGAAGTTCTAGGCTACATCTGGTACTCGTTTCGATTTGTACTGGAAGTGAAGACATTTCAAGCATTTCGAAGCTACTCCAATGAGCGAAGAATCCGCAAACAAACGGCAGCTATAGGAACCGCCGCGAAATAAACCCAAATCCAAACCCAAACCAAGTAAAACAACCAAACGGGAAACAAGAGAGGATTCTTCTAGTGCCAAACATTCTGAAAACCCTCATCCAAAAGAGGAACATCCGCAGCCGCCCGAGGATTCTCAGGAAGGCCAAGTCACACCTGTTGAAGGGCAATATCACAGGACACTCTCCTACACCGGCCAAGATTTCTTCATGCCGCCGCCGCAACTTCGGGGCTTCGGTGGGGGGCCTGCTGTGGCAGCGCCATATCACCAGGGTGGCTTCCCCTCCCATGGCCAACCGCAGGGTGGTATGCCAGGCGCGAACCAGTATATGAATGCCAATGCGCAGCTTGGACCCTTCTCTGCTAACGGCAATGCGTTCACATCTGGCCTCAACAGTCTCAACACTCAAGGATTTGCCGATACAGGATTCGGAAGCCAGAGCGCAAGGATGGGCTTCCACGGCCCTGCTGCCGCACTACAACAATCACAGCATGGACAGCTTCACCAGAACATGTTGATGGAGCACCCCACAATCAGGTCGCAGCCTAACAAGGGCAGGATAAGGGAGGTGTGGAAACATAACCTGCATGACGAGATGGCCGTGTTGCGAGATCTAATAGACAAGTACCCTTACATTGCGATGGTAAGACAGATGGAGTAACACTGGCTTCAAAGATGTACTGACCGCTATGAAAAGGATACCGAGTTTCCGGGTGTGGTTGCGAGGCCCATGGGAGGATTTCGAGGGAAGAGCGATTACCACTACCAATGTCTGCGAACCAACGTCGACATGCTCAAGGTCATACAAATAGGCCTCACATTCTTCAATGAGGATGGCGAAACCCCGCCGGCACGACCAACGAACGACCTGAAGCTCGGCACGGCCGCGCAAAAGGCTGCAACCAATGCTCCTTTCCCTTGCTCGTGGCAGTTCAACTTTAAGTTCTCCATTACAGACGATATGTACAACGAGAAATCAATCGAGTCGCTTCAACAAGCCGGTATCAACTTTGAATTGCTTGATCGCGATGGTATTGATCCTCACGAATTCGCAGCTCTCCTCATCCCGTCTGGTCTAGTGTGCGAGGACCAGGTGCGGTGGATTTCTTTCCACGGTGGTTATGATTTCGGCTACCTCACCAAGCTTCTGATCTGCTTACCCTTACCTAATGATGAGGTTGATTTCGATCACAAGATGAAACTATATTTCCCCACAACATACGACGTGAAGCATCTCATGAAGCATGCGATCCGACTACACAACTCCGGTCTTCTCACACCTAATGATCCCAGCAGCGCTGAGATACTGCAAAAGTTTGAACACAAGTCAGGACTGGAAAATATCGCAGAAACCCTCAAGATTAAGCGTGTCGGTAATGCGCATCAAGCAGGATCTGACTCATTACTTACTGGGAAGGTCTTTTTCTCTATGCGCGACAAGATCTTTGCCGGTGACATCCCTGATGAGCACGTTGGTAAAGTTTGGGGTCTCGGATTCCCCGACTCGACCTCCAACATTATGTCGATGACGAACCAGCAAAACAACAATGACGGCCAGACAAATGGCAACGCACCCAGCACACCCAACACTACGAGTGCCGGGCTGGCTACTACCCCTGGACCTCAAGGCCACAATGGCATCCTCAACACAGGACCCATGACGCCTGGAGGAGGTGGTGGTGTATTTGGCAGCTTTGCTTTTGGTGGAAACCGATGAGAACTGAATCCCGCAGGATTTGCTAGCCTTCAAGGCTATTAAATATGCTGATGGTGTTAATGTTTTCTACGCCTCTTGATTTTGCCCTTTATGCCATCATCCTTTACTTGTACTCTTACAACCGCCCGTTTCACACAAAAGCGAGGTATCGTTTCGTGTGAAACAAACCGTACGCGGCGCGATATCATACCCCCTGATACTATGTGCGTCTTCACCTCTCGCTCCCACGCTTTTCTGCACGGGGCTCTCACGTTTTTGATATTGGAAGCTGGAAGGGTTCTAGGGATTCAACGGGGGAAAGGGAGTTGGGAAAAGGCACGGCTGGGAGGGAATACGGTGGTTTGCGTGGGTCGCGTGGTGTTGGCGCTGCTACTGCATGCTGTATTGTATAGTTAAACAGGAGTTAACACTGGAATTATTGTAAAGTCATATTGACTAGTCTAAGCGCTGATTTTGTTTATGCTGTTTGTGAAAACGACTGCGCGCTATGTTTGAAGCTGTGTGCTAACCAAAATATCATGCTGTACGGTTGCATAACGATACCTTTCATTGGGTTTTGAAGGACAACCTCGTAATCCCAAGACGCCCAAACACAGTTACGCCTCGGCAATTTACAAGTCGTTTTATCTTTATGTAATGTAAACCTTTTTCAAGGACTCGACGGGGAATATTTGGCCCGTCCGCAGATCCCTGATTTTATCAGAAGGCAAGCCGTTCTTCTTTGCGTGCGTTTCTAGACGATCCCTTCCGTAGACGCTACCGTTAGGCAGCAGTCTCAGATCGTGCTCCACGTGACTCTGTGTGTGATGGGCATACGGTACGTTTCGTGCGAGTTCATTGAGCTCGGTAGAACAAATGGGACAAACGCCGTGACCAAGCGTCGAAGCAACTGTTTCTGTAGCATCGGTGGAACTAGTAGTGTGGCTAGCATTTGAGTTTTGCGATGGATTTGTGGAGTGAGTATGGCAGGCTGGTGTTTTTAGAGCTGAGAGACCGGAGGAAAGTGCAACGTGGAGAAGAGGCACCGCAGGAAGGGCGAGAAGCTGATTGTGTGTTTTGGTGAAGAGTTCGGCGAGTTCGGCCCAGCGCGAAGGCTTATAGAGCTCTCCGTACGCCATGGAACCAGGTGGAAAGGCGAGCAGACCGCAAGCTTGTTCAACCTCGCGACGAAACGTGGCCCGGTAGGGAATGAGATGCTTCTTTGCGTGGGCGATGGCCTCATTGACCTTGGACGGGGACTGGGAGCGGACAAGTTCGATGTATTGTTGAAATCGTAACATGAACTCAAGTTTACTCTGTGGAACATTAGTATAGCGTTGTGGGATCTTGAATGGGGCTGACATACGTCCATCTTGCGAAGCTCCTTCTTGTTCTCGGTGCACCATGCCAGAGCTTCGACAACACTCTCCTTCATGAGGGAATCTCGAATGCGGCTAGCAGCAACAAAGGTGTCGACATCAACAAGATCTCTAATGCCGCGCTGGTCCGCCAACTCCTTTGCAGTTTCGTTGTACCCATGGCGAAGGAGGTAATCTGCTAAAAGCCGATCCAGCCTCTTCCTACTCCAGGTTTCGTATTTCACGTCTTCCACGGAATCCATTTTGTATAGTTCGTCGAGGTGGGCGATGCGGGCCGCAGCTTGGGTATGCAAAAGAGCTTCTTCAGCAGCGCTTGTAATGAGCTTACGCTTCAGACCACGCATTCGGGTGATCATAGCATCGACATTTCGGAGAACATCTTCCTGTGATGCTCGGCCAGATACTGTGGCGGTAGCAGAATCCTTTAGCAGTGTTTTGAGGGCGGCAGTATCCTTCTCGATTGAGAAATGGGCCGTTCGAAAGTTCTTGCGGAGAAGCTCGGAGGGAAGACGGAGGAGTGGTTGATCCTGGTAGTAGTTATCAGCGGATAGCTTCTGAGAGGCGGTGATGGGACGGATGGTGGACTTACAAGCAGCAGGTGCTCATCATGCTTGATCTGGGAGAGCTTGTGGTCTCCCATGGTCAAGACACGCTGGCTTATTCGATCTTTGGCTATTTGAAGCTTGAGTTTTATGCTGAAGTTACATGTAGGGCGGGACTGGGGTGCGATAGTAGCGATTGTTTGACGTTATCGTGAAGTGAAGTCGGAATGAAGTGGGTTGCTCCAATGCAGGTCATGACGAGAGTGGAGTAGAGTATTGGAGTTCAAAGAGTAAAGATACGTACCTGCAAGACGTCCACTCCCGTGCCGTTCGGAACAAGGGTATGTGGGGCCCCGGATGGATTGTGAAATCCCGCTGTAAGCGGAGGTGAGAGAGCAATGTCAGTGTTGTGATGGATAGGTTAGTAGTCAGGTAGTGTCTATAGTATGTATCGTGTATGTATGTATGATACGATACCTACCATCTTTTATCATTTGTGTGGGTGGTATTTAAAGATATAAACCAACATGTTGAAGGTGTCTTCACGAGAATGAGGAGACTGTGTATTCACGGGAACCGCAAAGTATGTACGTACTGTATTCCATGTTCAAGATTCCAATACCTTCAAGACCAGGCTGTAGGTATCAAAATTTGGTGTGACAAAACGTACTCTGGCATGAACTTTCAGTGGACATCGAGAACCCCAAAATCGGTTGGTTGCATGAAAGGGCATACAGTGGCTGTAGATGCCTCCAGATAAGCCCAGGTAGAGAGGGAGGGAGGCTTTGATGGCATCGTACGTACAACATACATGCCGTACTCGAATGTTATCGTGACACTTATCCTTGATTGACAAGATGAATTGTGTTGATCTGGGAAAACCAAATTGACTGGGTTCCACAAAGTGTTCTACAGGTCGAGCCTTGATTCACAAATAATCGAGGCGTCGCATTGTGTACAATATCTGCCTACTACTAGGTAGTCACCCCCAGAACCAATATCCGTGCAAATCAGAGTCAGACGAGCCAAGGTCGGATCATCTGTCGCCTGTAGTTTAGGACGCAACCTGTTTCACCTCAGTGCATCAAGTGATGTCCAGTCTAATAAGGATGGGATCAGGTGATGAGTCGGCAGTATTGATGGCGTTGTCCCTCTGAGAAGACGAGGGGTTCCTTGATTGGTCTGTGCCAGGCAGTGACTCTCCTGTAACTGGGTCAAGGATACCTACAAAGCTGACAATGGGAGGCTTATTTGTGTGTGTGAGAATCCGAAACGTATTAGTGCTTCGTGTCTGTGTTGAGAACTTGATGATATTCCTTAGAGTTTAGAACTGATGAGATTTCATTTGGTAGCGAAATTACATTTGCCGTCAGGTAGTAGTCTCCTATTTGATCATGATATTCTCCGAAAAGGTACCTACCTTAGTTCCAAAGTACTGATTGTGCCTGCTCATTGTTCCGTATGATTCCTTCTATTGCACCTGCCTGGGTTCTTTCCCCATCCGTATAGGCAATAACCACCCCCATGGAACATATGTGGCCCACCTGACCCTCCTATTGGTCGCCCTCTGAGTTCCAGAGAAATGACGTTCTGCCTCAGGCCTCAAGGCTCATCCCCCCCTCTTACTCGCGTCGAGTTATTTATCTTACCAGCCTCACCCACTTGCACGTGTTCACTCTTCCTCCGCCGCGTGACCCGACTCGCTCAGTACCAGTTCCCAGTTCCCAGCAGCAAGCGCCTATCCCATCCCAGCCTGGGGGATAGACCAGACAGCCCAGCTCAGCTCAGAGATTCAGTCTCCTTGTTCTTCCCTTTTTTTCGTAACATAAAAGACACTCGCGTCGTTTTCTTCATTCCGAACGCGTATCAGAACCTTGGAGCTTTTTCTTCCCTTTTCCTCTTTTTTTCCCTAGACTTTTTTTTTTTTTTACAAGTCTTGGTTCTGGGTAGTCTTGAAAACGCGAACTTGTCGACTTATCAACTGGGACTCGCGCGATATCACGAGGTAGATCCCACCAAACACGTGAGACGAGAAAACTCGTGATCTCGCACGCTCGAAGGCACATGATCTGTGAGGTATGTCGCTTTCATGCATCTCATTCACTTCACGATGCCTTCATTCATTCAAATCATTTGCGCAAAAATACATCTCTTTCCTCTGCATTTTGGCTCGTCGCAAAATATTTGCGCATGACGATGACTCGTCATTCTTTCGCGAGATGATGCATTTTACCAAGTGGTCACGTCTTCTACCATCAACATTAATCACTGCCATGACATGGCATCGCTTGCTATCATCGCCCATCGGCACGCTCCATGGAAGGCTCGGTTTTGCACTGTAGCCATCTTGACTAGACCGAATGAATCAGTACAAATCCATCACGTTCTATCTTCGCCTCGCTCGTGACAAATACCGCGTTTCGGTATCCCTTCGCTTTTGCCTTACAATCACCACCAAAACTCAAGCGAGCTCTCTGTCTCTACACCTCTTCAGAGCATTAGATTCTACCTCTGCGACAATGACACTAGTGCATCCCATGTTCACGTGTCGCAGATGCTAAATCTTTGCTCTCTGTAATCGACTGGAGGCTTTTCCTTTTTTGCATCTCATCTACCAATACATACATGCATGCATGCCACACACTTTTGCGACGGGGCCTTATTCTAACATTGTCTTGTCATACTCAGATCTTTGACTAAGCGCCAACATCCCATCCGTGGTCTCGCCATCGTCAGAACTTGCTCTTAGCCTTAAGCTCGGGCGAGCTCATTGATTGAACAGCTCTTGTCCACCAAGGCTGTTTATTTCCTACGTATTGCACCACCTAAAACGACAGAACGATGGCCGAAGTTCTTAGCGAGCAAGCAGAGCTCATGGGCTTGACCACATCCCCAGGTCAGAAGCGAAAGCGTGAATCCGGTAGCCCTGACTTGTCGAGGAATAAGCGTCCTGCACCAGCTGCCCACATGTCTACCGACGCGGCCTCGTTTATGGACAGTGCCATGGAGAGCCATGCTGTGAGCGCCAACGGTGTCAACGTTGCCGATTTCAACGCTCTGCAGCAGGCAACCCAGGAACATGACCACCCCGATGCCCCAGACCCTACAAGTGCTACTAGTACTGCCCAGGCTGCTTTGGGAATGTATCCCACCCTGCATGTTCCTCCTTCTACTGAAGAACAGTTTGCTGCCCAAGCGGCGACAGACGACCACGGCCACGACACAGCTTTCAACCCCGACGTGACGCCCTCGGTCGATGGCATTATGGACCCTCCTCAGGTTGGCCCTCCCCAGCATCAGCATACGCCTCCAAATGGCGTTCCGCATGTGCCACCACGATACAATCCCGCTGCCCCCAACCCCAAGCCTACCGTTGGGTCAGAGGAGTGGCACAAGATGCGAAAGGACAACCACAAAGAAGGTATGATCAAATATCCCTGTGCTCTCTGCAAGTCGGCTAATAGTGTGTAGTGGAGCGTCGCCGACGTGAAACCATCAACGAGGGCATTAACGAACTCGCCAAGATCGTTCCTGGTTGCGAAAAGAACAAAGGCTCTATTTTGCAGCGTGCTGTTAGCTTTATTTCGCAGCTAAAGGAGAACGAACAGCAGAACATCGAGAAGTGGACGCTTGAGAAGCTGCTTACAGAGCAAGCTATAACAGAGCTAAGTGCTTCCAACGACAAACTCAAACAGGAATGTGAGCGTCTCTACCGTGAGCTCGAGATCTGGAAGCGTGTGGCCCAAAATGCTGGCCTTGAACCACCACAGCCCAAGGAGGAGAACAACACTGCTACTGCATCGAGCTAGAAGCCCTTTTCATTATTGGAATACCCTCCTGCGGCAGTCGTGGACTGATCTTAACATATACCCCTACCTAATACTGTCTTATGCGAATATTAACTAGGTAAATATTTGCCAGTCAGTCCGGTTGTGTTTTCACTTGTTGTTTTTCCCCTCTAGTAGCATTTTTCTCATGGAGCCGGAGGGACCGAGTATCAGGAAAGGGTCCCCCTTCTTGATGCATGTGAGTAGTCTCCTGGCACAGTTTATTAGGTTTGATAGTTTTAAGTAGCTTGGCGTTGGTGGATGGATTCACTCTTAGGTTGGTGGAAAGTTGAGGCAACAAATCTGCTTTACGGCGCAACACAATGCGATAGCTTGAGTGTTGAATTGAGTGGATAGATGTTTCTTCTATAAATTGTTTCTCTGGCCTCATGACTCCCTCGGCAAACGCTACATGTGTTGCGACATTATTCCCGTGAGCCGAGCTGTGTCTTTATAAAACAGAATCACTAGGACATGATTCAGCTGTACGAAAATATCATTTTGGGCTCCAGCAAGCCTAGAGATGCGTAGATACATCACTCTTTCCCAAACTACATTTCAACCAAGTCAAGACTCGCCCGCCTAATACCTCTGTCGCTTATACAGCACAGCATCCGATTTTCAATAAAGATTTATCTTCATTTCAGAAACTAACAAACTGACCTAAACACACCCAGTTCCCCTGCAAAGCAGGATAACACAAGCTGGAACTTGATGGATGGCGTAATTTAAGCTAGGCGAACGACTCCGATTCCAAAACCCTTGTTGAAATGAGTGAAATATGCAGTCGACCCAAGCACAAGCTGAAACTTGCTGCCAACCCCTCGAGATTGTAACCGTGCCCCCTAAGCCCAAGCAATCGCATGTTTATGGCCATGATGCACATGCTTTCCCGCAGATATTTTCGCCGCCATAATACGTTGTCGTCACGTTTTGTTGATCATTAAAATAAGAAACTTGTAGTCGCTGTGCTTCCATAATGGGCTTCATGTAGCCTCATAAATGAAGCAACCATCATCAGGAGCGTCGTGATATGGCATTCAGGCTGAATAAAGAAAACGCACATAGGAAAGTGTGCATTGGAACGGCCGGCTCATGGGAATACCAAATTCTTTCAAACCCAAACAAGCAACGCGACCAAGTACAGAAGTCAAATGTGCCATCCCGAGATTGTCCTTGAAAATATAATTTGGGTATCGAGTCATATGACAATCGTAACCGTCCGCAATCCGAAATAATCGGGCAAGGTTGGCATGTCGGTGCCGATATTGGATGGATTTGCAACCGAGAAACAAATAGACTGCCATGGGTCATTACATGGCCGTCCTCTGAGCGACCTGTGCTGTCTAACCAGGCCTTTCGTCCTAGTGATCTATAACCATAAAAGAAGAGCACTCGTGTGTTCCACGCCATATATAAAAATGCAGTGTGGAGAAGCGTCAAATATGGTGGGTGTGTTAACGCATGGCGTGCCGAGGAACGTCGTCCACCTTCACACCACCGGGAAGTCCCCGATTATCGTGTGGGATGTAATCGTAACCGTGGGCAGGATGTACTTGTGTAGGTTGTTGCACGCTGCCTGTTCGGAACATGGGGTTCTGGTTTGGATCGTATCCGCGAGCGAGCCCATCGAAAGAAGTGTTCATATAAGACTGAGCCGGATTCATAGCAACACCAGGGCTGACAAAGGTTGTCGCCGGTTGGCTGGGTGGTTGCTGTGTAAAGGTGTACATGGACGACGAGTTGGGTGCCGTGGAGCCGGGCGGCCATTGCTGAGTGTACATTGCTGTGTTATTCTGACCTCCGTATTCTGAATGGGCGCTGAAGATGGAAGCTCGGCGGCTGGCATCGTGTGCAGGAGGTACACCCATGTCCAGAGTCAGGTTGCCTCCGGTAGCGTGTACTGAAGGTTGGCCGTTGACTGGTATGCCGTTATTCTCGACAAAGGCGTGTTGATCGTGTGGCATTTCTGGCATCGTCGAGGGAGTGTACTGGTTCCCTCTAACAGGTAAATCTCCGCCAAGAAAAGGTGTCCCGTGGAGTGATGCGCCTGTATTACCGTGGCCATTCGATGAGGGCATAAGCCCATGGACCGCTGTTAATTTGTTTGGCGGCACGTCGTGGTCTTCTTCTTCCTTGAGGATAGGTCCATGGTCATCATTGCCCGATACGTATGATTCAGGAATTTTGTCATCCGCCATCACAAAAACTTCAGTGGTTCCATCTTGGTTGCGTTAGTATATACCTGTATATGGCCAACATGTACTTACCAATCTCTCCCAATTTCAACCTTTCTTCCTCCCTGGCCACTTTGAAGATCTCGTTCAAGAAGGGTCGTTTCTTTGCGTTTGCTGGGTTATCCTTGTCTGCAAAGAAACCGGAAAGGGCCTCAATAGTGATCTCCTCCAGCTTCTGAACATTAAGCTTCAACTTCTGGATGTCGGGGTGCTGCCTCGCGTTGGGCTCTACGATCATTCTGAGAATGTGGTTCAAAAGATGAACTCGTTCTGGTTCAACAGTGTCAGTAAAGAGCCCATCAAGCCCCCAGAACATAACAAGGATAAGCATTACCTCGCTTGTAAAGATGGTCTGGCTCTTTGTGGCGAACCTTGTCTTCTTTGGTAGGACCCCATGGCTTTGGCCACCAGTCAGGTGCTTTCTCGTCACTTCCTGTATAAGGATGTGTGGATTGTTTCTTTGGCTCCACAGCCTTTACCCATGCCTTTGCCATGAGCTTGCAAGCTGTCTGCTGACAATTCTTGAATCGCTGATCATAGAAGAGGCCAACTTCAAGGGAATTTCCGATCTTGATGCACTTTCTTATCGTTGTCGCTACAGTCATGGGAATATCGTCGTCGTCAGTAATGCCATGCCGAGCCCGTGGTCTCTTTCGTCCCTGGCGTAATGGCGTTTCCCATTCTTCAAACTGAGACATTCGACGACGGTCTATCAGGCGGTTTCGTGGGAAATCCATGGGTTGTTTGTAGCTGTCATGACTGAAGTCTTCGTTGATCACGGGGCTCGCTCCTAATATTGGTCAGCCTTCGAGACATCTTGTCAGGGTTAGATAAGGAGTCCACCAACCAGCATCTAAACGTTCAACGACCTGCAAATACTTCTCCATGTCAAAGAATTGATTCTCATAGCCACTTCGAGTTCCCGAAGTGCCAGGCCCGGAGAAAGTTTGTGGGCTTCCATCGTCCATGACCACAACTAGGAAGTATCGTCTAGCGGATATCCCACAAGATTGTCGGAGGGCCTCGTCAATTTGCTATCTCTTCATGTCAGCGTGTGCTCCAGCGATTGAAATGAATAATGGTTACAATTGGAGGTTGTCGGCGATGCATGTCCTGTGCCTCGGGAAATCGACTATCGTCGATTCCATCGCCAACAAACCGTTCAGAAAGATAGGGATGATGAGGGTAGCGGGGGAATGACTCCCTTGACCACTCTCTGACCATTGTTGCGACTGGCGTCAGTGGAGGTCGTTGAAGCTAGCCGTTGATGGTTGAATGCGGCCTCCCGAAAGCGCAGGCTGAAGATAAGAGAGTCGTGCGATACCGGCGCTTGTCAAGGTACCAGCGCTTTCTTTAACTCGGAGATTTCGAAGACGTACCCGTCTGTAGTAAACCGACTCGGTAGAGCAGTTCTGTTACACAAGAAGCCAATTGACCAGAACTATTTCAACAAATCCTACACTACTGTATCATATCGCAGTAAGGATTGTCAGAGTTTGAAATAGAGTCAGCAACGTATTCGAACAACAAACTGCGTAGGTGCTGGTCGTTGTGGTAGTGTTTATATATCCTCGAATGGTGGTTTCGTCAGAATATTGAACAATATAGACAGGGGTCAGACAGTTTGCGTAGTTGGATCCAGATGAGTTCGCCTCCGGTCAGACTCCTCCCAGGGGGGTTGCGGCTCAGTCCTTGCGAATGGGTTCGGGAATAGTATGGATGTGATTGAAGTAGAACGTATGCGGACGACGCTTCTCAACTATCAAAAGCAGAAGCAATCCAAACCCTATAATTTGGTTTCCAGTGGTGGAAGTTTTGTTACTGTTGGATGTCTGGGAAATGGGGTGATTCGTAAACTGGGAAGCTTATGAATTGGAGGAGTAGCTCCGTAGATATCTTCCGAGTCAGGTTAATACTCGAGATCAGGAATAGATACGCTGATGTTCGATATGTTGTCGATTATTCTCAGTAAAAAGAAGTCAATCAAGGTTTGCAGTGTTTCTACCGCTCCATGAACATGGACAAACGCGAAGCACGTCGCAGCCCACGAAAGGGTAATCCGAGTAAGGGTTTCTGTGTTTGCGGTGGTAATGGTAAGTTGAAATTGGAACAGTGCTTCGGTCTTGAGTGCAAAGAATTGAGAAATGATAACACGAAATAGAAGTAGTGGTGAGAAGGCAAAGTTGAACTGGGCAGTAGGTTTCAATATCAAGAAGACGAGGTTGCGAAATGGGACAGATGTAAAGCTGGGGAACGAGGGATAGGCCAAGGTAAGTCCCCGCACTACCCTTCTGTAGATCGATGTTGTCTCTCTTCTCAAATATTTTACTCGGATGAGACAGCTTCCCGTGCCGTCTGTTTCCTACGACGGGCGTCTCTCAATCCGCGAGAAAAGAAAAGACTGCAGATGGGACGCTTGGTGAAAGATTTAGAATGAAAACAGACAGGGACCAGGTATGCTAAAAAGCAACACACCAGATGGATTGTAGGGATCAAGGACCAATGCTTAATGTAAGTCTCCGATCTCAGGCCGTTTCTACTCAGAGGATGGGGGGGGGGGGGGGGGGGGGGATCAGAAGACAAGGGGGTGCGAACGAATGAATACCTTGAGGCAGAAACCTATGAAATGCAGCACCCAGCTACAGCGGTGGTGGTGGCGGCAGCAGCAGCAGCAGCAGCAGCAGCTCGACAAGAAGAGGCATTCAGCTATCGCCCATCAAGCAATGTCGCACAGTACGGGGATAAGAGAGCATGACGCTAGCCCGTCAAGGCCAAGAAGGTCTCAACTTGACCTATACATGATAGCAGTGAATACCAATCCCATGATCCACAGAGCTGGCTGACAGGGTCCCATGTCAAAGGGTGTCGAGCCCACGCGTAGGCTCCGACACCCCCACAAAGTGAACGGGCCCGAATGTAGTTTTAGAAAGGACAGGGCATAGGAGTCAATGGCATCAACTCAAGGGGTGCTTGCCCACGAGAGGCTCACGAGGTTCCAGTATAGTGCTGGAGATCTGAAGGTGTAATTGTGCACAGAAATGTACAGGGCATACTTGCAAGGGTGGGATTGATGCTCAGGAAAACCGCATGTTGCGATTTTGAGCCCCCGTAGGAAAGGATTCACCTTAACCGGCTGGGAAAAGGCAGGGATCTTGTTAACGATGGCTGAAATGGTGGGACCCAAAAACGAGCGCTGGATGTGAACAAGCCCAATCAATAGTTGCTTCACAAAGGACAAAAGGCGTGGGCAGTAGCAAAAAGCAATTCGCTGGGCCAGACGCATGGCTAAGGCGATCAGAGTCGGCCAGTACGTATGTACTTCGCTACTTTGTACCAAGGTGAGACATAGGACGTGATTAGGCCAGTTTTTGAGCCTGCCGGAAGCACCAGACAGATCCGAGAATGCAGTAGTTAACTGGTTGTGTCTGAATCTGCTGTCGTATTGCATCATTTACTCTGGGTCTCGTTTCTTTTTTCTTTTCTTTTTATGCTGGTTTGCTTCTTAGCCTGGGGCGGGTTTGAAATCACGGCTAAAGATAGGTGACTTGAATTCCGTGCAGGACCGTTGGGAACCGAGACTTTCGAGCCTTTCCTAGGGGGATTCTGAAGCTTGAAAGTATGTATTACGTTCGCTGTAGGCCTGCAAAAGCAATGTAAGCAATTGCCAAGTTGCTGATTCGATACTATGTACTCCATGATGAGTGGGAATGGTGATATGATGTACCCTTCTCCATTCTCCATTCTCCGGGAATCCAGGGTGGGGATCGTCCAGAGTGGCCCAAATGAGACGGTCAGGAACCGTCCAGATAGTAACTTGTCGAAATAGATAGTAGCAGATCTCGATTCTTCATCGCCAGCATGTGCTGTATCTCTTGCATGTCTAGCCGGTGATATCAGTGCGGTAAACCTTGACAGGTTATTAGTCACGGCATCTGTAGCATTATCAGTGTGAATATATACGCAGCCAGCTACAGCTACTCCACCCATGCTTCTCTGCCTTTTGTTGGCTAAGCAGCTGTGTCACCATAGTCAGCCACTGAAAAATAAACCTACTCAGGGCTTGGTTGCTGAATTTGTCTCTGTGGTCATTATGGGTCTGCGTCGTCGGAGGAGCTTTGCTCAAAACGTGTAACCCTGCAGGACTGGTCCATGCACTATCGCCTAACTAAGTGCAGTATTGAGCCAAAGATGACAAGCGGCAACAGCAATGGCAGAGACAGAAGCAGTACAGTGTTGTTGGATACCGTACGGCGTCATGCTATGCCTGCTGCAGTAGACAATAGGTACCTCCCAAGGTAGTGCTGAGTGAGGAACTTGCAGTAGGTGGGTGGTCATATGCAGACGAGATTTGACCATCAGCCTCAAACGAGATCTCAGATCAACCACAGTCAAGATGGACTTGATAGAAAATGACAAGAACAGACAGAGCCGACAGCCTAGCCTGGCTAGCACAGGTGACAGACAGAAAGACAGCGCGAACAACGAGACTAAAATCTTGTAGTGGCCTAAATTTGCCTTTCGGCTTATTGTGGGTAGAGCTTCTGACCAATCCCATCAGACCACGGCCTGCTGTCTTCTATGTTCTCTCTTTTGTGGCAGGCAGGTGGGTGGCCAAGAAGGAGACAGGTATCCAGTATCGTGCCTTCCGGCCTAGGTACCTGCCGACCCGGTACAGTAGATCTACTAATGGCAGGCTGTCCTGAACCAACTGCACCTGCAACTGCACCGTACCTACCCTGTCCTGAATCTGAAAGTTTGTTCCTGCAAGAGGCAACAGTAACCTGGCTACTACATGAAGCCACACGTGCAGCAACGGAAAGCGATCCACACGAACTAATCCAACTGACAGTCCAGACTGGTATCCAGATTGTCGCTGGAATCAGGTACCTGCCAAAGAAATGCACCTACCTCATCCACTAGACTAGTTGGGTAAGCTAGACAAGGAAGGCGCGGTATGTCATGAAAGACTTATTGCCGGCCAAGGAACCGCTTACCGCCGTCATTTACGTCCGGTGAAATTCCAGAGACGCCTGCGTTGTGGAATCACACGCCAGCTATGGAGCACTTTATCCAGACATATCTATCCCCATCGACGAGCTTTCGCATTACAAACTTGACACAGCATCTGACCAAACGCCCGCAATCCAGCCACTATCACATTGCGATGTATTGCACGCTCTTGCCAAGATCTAAAGTTGTTTTGCGTGATGTACCTTGGTTTTCAGCTCAGAATTGAATTCCCAGCCGGACTAGCGTTCTTCATGAATAGGACAACCTAAACTTTGGACGATATTACGGAGCACATGTGGGACGCGAGCGGTACGGCTCGGCTCCTCTGCTAGCCTTGCAGCCTACACCCAGTCCAGTCCAGGTCAACCCCGTCAATAAGATCCGCTCGCGTTGCGCAACCTTTTAGACTGGCTTTTCATTGCCCATTTACTTACCAAAAAGAAAAAGAAAAGAGAAATCGAGCAAAAAAGGAAAGGCCACCGTCTTGTCCAACCTATTGTCTCTGCAATACGTACCTTATTACTCTAGGAATGGCAACATGCGATCTCTGCTTTGTTTCTTGGCAGGCAACCCTTCGCAGCCATCAACTGTCGACCATTGGCTGCCAACGCTTCTACATACAGGAACATTACACCTGGGCACTTGTTCTAGAATCCCAACTTGTATATGGTTTCAACTGCAGCTATCCTTATAGTTTGCGGAAAGGAAACGGCGTCCATTAATACCGTTCAGTAGTTGAACGGCTTTACATATAGGCACGAGTCAGAGCATCTCTGAATTGGGAACTCTCCAAATATCTACTGTACGACATTACACTATCTCCGTTTTTATGGAATGAGTTGGAAAGCATTGGCCAGCCCAGACATTTTGCCAGTCTTGACCATCACAGGGGCCACTAGCAACTCCATCAACAGGGAGCGGGAAGCGTACATAGGCCTGACAGGCACGTCTTCGCGCTCGTTGGCGGTCATGGCGCATCAACTGCAAGGATCACACAGTGCATCCTGCCTCAGATTACATTATCATTAGCACCGCTTATTCTCACAAACCAAAGCCGAGCCATAATTCATACGAAAATACCCTCTCGTCCCACACAATTATCTATCCCAGAGCATCTATTCAACATAGTATGTAAACGAACATAGAGGTGGAGAAGCAAAGCCGGTCCAGTAGTCCTGTGGGCATTTCATGGGTTAGGACAAATGTAACTGTGGCGCTCAGGGCGGCTCTTGTCTGCAAGGATGAGATTGTCGTTGCCGTTGGCAATGCTTATCTGGCATTACAAGTGGACTTTTCATCCTTCTCAGCCTTGTTGATAACGATAACGTTCCCCCTTCGCCCTGTCAATCTTGCCTCAGTATAAACACATTATTCAAAGGCTTGCGGCACATTAAACCTCAAAAGCAAAACGCCGCAGAGACCGCAGAGACCGCAGAGATCGCAGGCAGAGTCGTGCGTGCGGTCACTACACCTGTAGCCGCAACATTTCCTCGTTTCGACCATGTGCTCAAAAGCAATTATAGATTCCTCGGGGAAACTGCACTAGTTTCTCATTTTTCTGCTTGACAGGCCGGACGGCCAGACCAAGCTGTCCAGTTATTGCGCCTTCATGGTACACGCACTTCACTCTTTGCCTTTCCGTGTCTCATAATTGCAAGCCAACCCCGCTTCAGCATTCAACGAGGCGTCTCGCCCATGTCCCCAGAAACAATATGGATAGTATAGGTCGTCACTGTTATCATGTATCGTCAGGGAGGGCATTCAACTCAAGCTCCCAGTCTGAATTGCCAATTCCCATCCACACCTGAAAGCTAAGAACGATACCCCCACCCTCTTTGCAGCGGGCTTTGCTTCACCAAGCTTTGGTTCAGACCGGGATCAATTACGACTTTCGCTTGTCATGTGCTCAACGTCATCGGCTCATTGCCGATCTCATCAGTCCTATTTAGAAACTCTGCTATGCGGCTGGTCAACTTCATTGGCTGGCAAAAGCATGATGGCCTGCATGTATCAAAAGCCAGTACACACTCTTGAGTAGGCTATTCAGGTCTCTACTGTGCTGTTGAGTCGCGACCAACTATGAGCGTGTTTCATACAGGAGCATCGGTTCCTGGATCAGCGCAATGCTGCTGGATCATTGATGCAGCTAAGCCAGTAAGTATCTGTACACCCATGCATACAGCCACACAGCCCAAGCCTTCTCAATTTTCACACAGCCATTAACCGTACAGCAGTTACGCTCGATACAGTATGTACAGCTGAACAAGTAATCAGCTTCCGGAGGCATTCCTTACGAGCAGATCCTCTGTTTCTGAGACAACAGATGAAGCTGAAGGCTTGGATGTGACGACCTCTTCAAAAAGTCTCAATGTCATTGCCAACTCTGAGCGAACCAACTACTTCGCACGATGCAGATGAAGATACATATGCAGTTCTATCGCGTCACCTCTTGAATATTTAAAGTGTCGTAAAGTGTGTCCGGGGCAGCTTCCGTCTGTCCCGTCCCTCATCCGATAGTCAGGTGCGCCATATTGTGTGTTCACCGTCACTGTCTGTCTCAGTTTCCGAGGCTTGGAAGCGGAGACAAAAAAGACAATTTCGACATCTAGATCTCGTTACGGGCCGCCACCCTGAAATTATGGTCTGCAACGTTTCTTAATATCGTGTTGGCTCAACACAACCCCGCCCGACCAAAACTTGTATTCTCAACAATTGTTGCTTTCCTCCTTGCTTTGGTTGCGCATATTGTCTCTCCTCTTGATCCAAAGATGCAGACGTGGAGGTTCTCGCCAGAACCGAATACGTACGTTTACTTGAAAGGCAGACCAGTGCGGAGCTCAAGTGCAGTGCCTCATCGAATAACTTGAATAGCCTGGGTCAGCCGATTCGAGGTCTTGGTGGAAGGTTATCCCCGGAAGTATATGGCACACACCAGTTGGCGTGAGTCCATCTGCGGTTCGTTTTATGTCTATGCAAAACTCAGGCCGCTCATACGCTGGGGAAATGTTCTCAGTGTTGTGCGTACGAATACGTTGATACTGCTGCACCTCCTGTCCTTCAACGAGGGGGGGGGAATAGAGTGAACTCGACGACACCAAAATCTGCCAAAGTCACAGAACTCGAGTTTGGTACCGTATTCACCTTCAACATGGACAGCACAATGGATGTCGTCTGTTGAATTACATAAGCATGTTATTTTGCTTAGCGAATAATTTGACTAAATTACATAGTCACAGGCCATGAAGCGGATACTGTTAGCTTCGGAGGAAAGATTCCGATGCTCTGTCTTGGTATTTAGGAGGCAAGAAGTTGAGAGTAGTCAAACTCTAGAGTTGTTGTTACACCAGAAGGGCACAACCCCACAGCATTATAGCAATGAAAGTTCCGATGGCTGATGTCTCTGTATAGCATACCATCAGCAGTTATGGACAGATATCTCAAGGTCTAAAGAGAGAAGAGAACTTCTCTCGGCGGCTTTCAATCCAACCCAACCTTGCCTTGTAAGATCCGTCGTGTTGCGCACTGTCCGGTCTTTGCGGAATACATCCGACCGTACCGGTATGTGTACATGTATGTACTATTATGGTTACCCCAGTATGTAACGTGTCAAGTCCTCCTTGTCATTTATTAAGTCTTTTCAGATTCGTCCGTGGGTGTCAACCAGGGGTGTCAATCCCTGCCACCTCACCACCTCGTAACCCCCTTGTCGCCGGGGATAATCAGCATGTGCTGCTGCGCACGGCTGTTCTGCTTAGCCATCCACCGTCAGTGTTGTAGGCTTCTCTTCTCTTTCGAGTGGCTCGCCGGACAATCTTACAATTACTTTTTTTTCGCGAGGCAAATTTCAAGGAGCGCCCATGCAGTCAAGAGGCCGGCCACTTACTCTGATACGTTCCTGCGAGATATCCTGTGTCTCTCGATAGTTCAATGAAATTGATGGAAACTGTACTGTCTCGCTGGATCAAAGCATACCATGTTTCCATCTCTTTTATTCATAGCATATCAACCACTCGTATAAGGTTTTTATATACAATCTCCATTATAATGACAAGTCCGAAACCCGATACATGACCTGCCTATTCTAGTTCCAAGCCAGCCTGTTTCATGAGTCCGTAGAAAACACCTTGCTTTTTGAAAAGCTCAGCTGGACTATCAAACTCGACCACCTCACCCTTATCGAGCACCACCACACGGTCGCTGTCGAGGATGGTATTGAGACGATGCGCTACAGTGATGATGGTGCGGTTTGCGAACAGGGGTGATCGGAGGGTGCTCTGCAGCATTGCGTCCGTCTCAACGTCGACGGCAGCAGTGGCCTCGTCCAGAACAAGGATGTTGGACGGGGTCAGCATTGCGCGAGCGAGCGAGACCAGTTGTCTTTGACCTTGAGAAAGGTTGGAGCCTGCAAGGACAAACGTTAGTCGTTGAACATGTGAAGCTTACAGGTATGGCCGACGGTCCAACAGCCAGGTAGCTGGTGTTGCTGGCCAAGAGAGCAGACCACGGGACTTCATCTTCATGCGAGGCGTGCATTAAATCACATCTCTTGTCTTCTAGATTTTTGCAGAAAAGAGACTGTTCATCATCGAAGACAAGGGCCAGATGCCTGTGCACACCACATCCGATGAAGCCAGGGAACGCAGAACCAGATGCTCGGGTGACCGGTGAGGGAGATCGTAGGCCGGTCAAGAAATGCCGACAGAAAGCGTAGTGCCGTGGATTGACTTACCTCCTTCGTTAATCTTGGCCTCCAGCCCACCATCCATGCTTGAAACGTGGTCCTTCAGTCGCGCGTGCTCTATAGGGCAATATGTCAGCAAATGTTACACAGCATGCAATTACAAATGAAGCGTGCGTTGGAATAGGTGTGGTCACAACAGGGCTGTAATGCTGCGATTTACTTACCCAGTACACTCCAAAGCTCAGTGTCGTCATGGACGTGTCCAGGGTCGAGGTTATCCCGGACACTACCTTCGAAGAGTGCTGCGTCCTGTGGAATGATGGCCAGTCTTCGGCGCAGATCGAGCAAACCGATGGCAGACGTATCGACATTATCAATACCAATGTGGCCAGTTGCTGGTTCGATGAGACGGAACAAGGCTAGTGTGAGAGATGACTTGCCCGCCCCAGTGCGACCAACAACACCGATCTTCTCGTGCGACTTGATGTCGAGGCTGATATTCTTGAGCACCAAGTCCAGGCCCTCACGATAACGTGTGCTATAGTTGACAAAATCAACCTCACCCTTGACAGGCCACGAGACAGGGGGTCGGTTCTTGGTAATAATCTCGGGTGCCTCGCTGGGTAGGGCTGCATATTCAAGGACACGCTCCACCGATACAATGTTAGTCTCGACCTCTACAGTTTGGCGGACGATCCAGTTGAGTGAGGTTGTAATCTGCAGAGCATATGACATGGCAAGGCCGACAATACCGGAACTAAGGGGGCTGCTGCCAGTGACAGCAATAATGGAAAACCCAGCAGCAGCTAGAATGACGATAGCGCCGATAAACTCGAGGCGGACAGCGAGCCAACGATTGGCACTGATGGAAGGGAAGTAAGCACGAAGGTTGGCATCAACACGCCATTCGTTCTCCAGCTCAAATCGCTGTTGCTGTCGGTATGCCCGAATGGTTGAAATGCCGCCAAGCGATTCCTGGAAGTGTGCATAGATGGGGCTGCGGCTCACACTGTCAAGTCGCTTGAGCTCACGGGATGTCCTTAGGTAGTATCTCTGGATAAAGTAGTAAGTCAGGGCGAGAGGGATAATCAAGGCGACGAAAGCTGGTGTCGCGACCGAGATGACAATCAGAGTGAAGCCTGATCGAGCAGCGTTGACAAAAAGCATGTTGAAGGTCCTAGCCAGGACCTCGTCAACACGGTAGATGTCACTAGAGAATCGGTTGAGGATTCGTCCAGCTGGTGTTGTGTCAAAGAAGGACATGGGAGAGCGGAAGATGGCATGGGCCATGCGCTCGTGAAGCTTTCGAGACGCCTCGATGGAGCAGAAAATCCAGAGAATCAGGGTTTGAATAACTGTGAGAGCGGAGGCTCCGATACCAAATGCGAAGTAGATGCCGATGTACTTGCCGACGTGATCGTTTGAGTTGGACTCTTGGTTTCGCTCAGACCACTCCTTGAGCCAGACCGAGCCACCAATGCTGGCTGTTTGCGAAGCGAGTAGCATAAATAAGTAAAGGGCGACAGCATAGATATTGCTCATCTTAGCGTATTCGCCATAGACAGACCACTTGACCTTGCCTTGCTCCAGGTGCTCCTTACTCTGCTTAGTCTTGGAACCTGCGATCTCCTCGTCTGTGAGCTTGCCTCGAGGGCCACTGAAGCTAGCAGTACTAGCACGACGAAGAGTTGCCATGCTGCTCGACCGAGGCTTGGCACTAGCACCAGTCTTGATAGGAGCCATCTCTGGAACTTGTTCCTGAGCTTCTTCAAGCTCTTCCTTGGCCTGGCCAACGTCTGGTTCGATGATTGTAGCGGCTTTGCTGCTCGAGGCGCTGGAGCTGGGCTCACTGCTAGCATTGCCAGACTCTTGTCCGGCAGTCTTGAGAAGGTCGGCGACAAGGCCCTTCTTAGCAACCAGCTCTTTATATGTTCCTCGCTCGATAATCTGGCCATCCTTGAGCAGACTCACGTAGCTAGCCTGACGAAGAACAGCGATGGCATTAGTGGCAAGAATACGAGTCTTCGAGGAAAGCAGACCACGAGTTCCCAGGACGTTGTCAATGATATGACGGCCAACATGAGAATCAACGGCAGAGAGAACGTCGTCAAGAAGGTAAATATCGGCGCGGGCATAGACGGCACGAGCTAGGGAGACACGCGCCTTCTGACCACCACTCAGGGAGATACCTCTTTCGCCGACAACGGTCTCATCTCCATCTGGAAGCTGCGCAAAGTCATCCATCAAAGCGCATGCATGGACGGTCTTCTCGTAGAACTCGGCATCATATTTGTAACCAAAGATGATGTTCTCCTTAACAGTGGCGTTGAGAATCCAGGTTTGCTGAGATGCATATGCGACAGTGCCTCGCACCTCAACATTGCCCTTTACCTTCCAGAGATCGCCAAGAATACTTTGCAGAATAGAGGATTTACCAGCACCAACACGACCGACAACACAAGAGAGCTCGCCCTTGTAAGCAGTGTATTCAATATCAGTGAGTGTGGGCTTGTTCTCGTGGCGGTTCCATGAAAATGTACCATCACGGATGATAACACTCTCTTCGCCAAGTTGCTCAGGGGCAGGCTTAATTGTGATTGCGTTGGGCTGAAGCTCCTCGGCGGTGAGGAAGCTTGTCAGTCGTCCAATGGCAACGGAGGCTTCGACAATGGATGTAATAACCATGGGGAGGATGGCAAGTGGGAAGGTCAGGAGGTTGAATAAGGCCAGGGCAGGGAAGACGATCTCAGTGGTGAGGGGCTTGTCCTGGGTCAAAACGAAGACGGTAAAGGTTGAGCAGGACACGAAGAAAGGTGCCGTAGTCCAAGTGAAGTTGGCAAAAGCTTGTGTAGCGCCAATCTTTCGCAAATTCTTGAGTTCCTTTTCATTTCGGACAAAGTTGAGCTTGTTCATGAAAGCAGATCCCCAGGCATAAAGCTTGATGCTCTTCATGTTATTGATAATCTCGTTGATCAGACGGCTCCTGGAGTCCTTGTTCTTCATCTGTTCCTTTTGCATGTTCTTCATGATGCGAGCTACAAAGCCTTGGATTGGCATCATTATAATCATGACAACAATACCCGCCATCATAGACCAACCAACCAGGTTGTACAAAGATACCATGCAAATGATGATCTGGAATGGCGCAGACCAGAGTTGCTGTGCGAATTGGGTAAGATCCTGCAAACGTTGGCCATCGACAGCCATGTAGTTGACGATATCGCCAGTGGACTTTGAGGCTCTGCCCTCGCTCGACAGTCGGAGAGATTTGCGGTAGATGGCTGAGGAGAGACCACCCTTGATACGCATGCCAGTCACAAAAGCGAGCTGGAAATACTGGTGCACCATGGTTGTTTGCAAAACTGCACAAGCGAACATGGCCAGCGCGATAGCAGCACCCTTGATGATGGGCTGCGGGGTTTTGCCCTTGCCGTGCGAATCCACGAACGAGATAAGCAAGCGGAGCAGCTGAGGCTGAATGTATTGAGCAATATCGTTGAAGAACTTGAAGATTGCAGCGACACAGTAGGGTCCGCCATACGCCTTGAACAAAACTCTCCACAGCGAAGGCTTCTTGTGGTGCTCTAATTCGTACCTCCAGGCCTCATCGAAACGAGCCCCAGTGGTTTTTGTCTTGTCGTCCTTGGCAAGAGCCCAGAGGTCTTCCTCGGTCAAATACACCTTGTAACCATATCGCATCATTGGTGTCATCCAAGAGAATGCGAGCTGGGAGAAGGCGTTGGCATATTCCACAGGGCATTCCTCCTCCTCTTGAATGGCTTCATATCCACTAGGGCCAGTGCTTCTGGGCCATAGCCACTCGACGAGGAATTCGACGAGAGACAGCCCAACACCGACGCAGTAGATGATGAAGTATGGTAGGTTCGACTCGTAGATTTGTTGGGAAATAAGAGATCGTAGCTTGACGCCGTAAGATATTAAGAGGAAGAGCCAGTAAAAGAGAGCGATGCCGCTAGGGTATCGAATGCGCGAATGTTCGACCCATTGCACAGAGAAGATGACGAAGAGGGACAGAATAGTCAGGAAAGTTGTCAGCACTCGGAAGTCGCCGTACCAGACATGAGGCATGTAAATAATCTGTACAATGAACTGGGCAACGACGTCGAGGATGATGATTGCGAGAAGGGACTAAGACGATGGGTCAGCTGAATTGAACTACACGACAATGTAAATTTGGCAATAGTATCAACCTGTTTAATGTAGAAATGCGCGTTCTTGGTCTGCCCCTCCTGCTTCGGCTTCTTGGCGAGCAACCACCAAACAGCAAGCGATCCGAACAAAAGACCAAACACAGACACAGAGGCAATCCAGACATCGATAAAGCAAGGTGTGAAATCGTAGCGATGCGGGCTCATGGGACCCCATCCTTCTGGATTTCCGCAAAGAGGTTGTTTGAACGGGCTAAGAGTAAAATAGTTCGCACCAAGCTCTCGCAGAGGGCGAATGCCTGTGAACGAGCCCGTCTCAAAGAGAACCTGCTGCTGCTGCTGCTCGTTGAAGAAAGCCATTGTTGCAGTAGTTGTTACTCAAGGAGTTCGAGGTGTCGGAATTGTTTTGCGCAATCGTCACCTCATGCTAGAGGGACGTGGTGGATGATTCGTAATATGACCAAGGCGGCAGCGCGTCTTGATGACGATGGTAGAATAAGATTTTTGGAAGCTTCGGAAGCTCGCGCGAGTCGACGTCAGTGCGAGCGGGTGCCGTGAACCGGAGGCGGCGCAATGGTTAGGTCAGTACCAAGACAGTCTCAGAATGGAAAAAAACAGTTCCAAATCTGAATCCGGCCGGTCGCTTCTGGGGAGCAAACGTTGAAGGGAAAGAAAGAAAAGAAAAAGAAACGATTGCAGAAAAAGCCTTTGATCTTTGCCGACTTCCACGGGATCAAGCAAGAGATACCTGGGTACCTACCTGCCTACCGCCATAAGTATGACAAGCAGAATCTGGTCGAATTAGCAGGGTCATTGATGGTTGGTAAGCTGCCCCAGAATTTTGCTGCAAATCCTACATCGGTATCCTCAGGAACCGACCCGACGCGAACATGGACCCATGCTACGTGCATGAGTTGCCTGGACTAGCTGGACTAACATACGGTCTAGGCTTGGTCTGTAGGCGAAGGTAAGCAAAGCAACCTGTTCAGTGGGGTTCTTGCTGGATATAGTGAACGGAGTTTAGTATTGAGTTGCCGATTTTATTGTTGGGTCTGACCTTACCCTGTACCCTTACTTAGAGACCGCTCGATGAATCACCAATAACTTTCCTATCTTCAAATGAACCCCAGGACATCAGAGAAATTGACCGCTGGGAGCATAAGAGACGAAATTAAGTAGTAGGCCATTTTATGTTCCTTAGACTATGGTTCTTACATACATATGTATTCATAATCAGGTTGTCCAATATATCTGTTGTTCGCCTTTTTGTACGACCTGGAAATGTATCATCTCATTTAAACTGTCTTCAAAAATTCAACGACTGTCTTGGAAAGCCACTCCTGCGATTCGGGCTGCTCAACGGTATGGCTTGCGCCAGGAATCAGTCCCGATAGGTCACTGACGGCGGACGAGTTCAGTTCCTTGTACTTTTTGTTACTCGCAGCTTGATCGATCCGTGCGGGAACAAATTCATCCTCAGCAGAGTGCAAGACCAGCACTGGCTTCTTAAATCGCAACCAGTTCTTCTCAAGGGTTTTATCATCGAGGTCTGACGAGAAATAGTCATCGTCACCACTATCAAGTTATTAGTCCATGGTCTTTCTGTTTGGTTGGAAGACCATTCAACATACCCTTTGCTGGCCAGAGATTGGAATCGATAAGCTGAGATCGGTGCTCCCAAAACAGCTGGGATCATGTCAAAAGGCATACAATCACCGCCCTTGCCCTCAGAAATCATCTTGGCAGCGAGATCAAGACTTGGCTGAGGGTCAGGCATGATCAAGTCTAGTGTCTCGCGATCCGACACTGGGCCTTGCAGGATGAAACCGTCCACCGGCTCGTTGTTATGCTTTGGGTAGTCGGCATACTCAATACAGTCCTGTCACCAGTCAGAATACAAATATGATAAATATAGGTAAGATGGCATATTTTATTACCTGGCAGCCGGTGGATGAACCAAAGAGGACAATCTTTTTCTTTCCGATGCCTCGAAGATACTTGACCAATGCAGAGATGTCTTCCACGTCATTGGATAAGTTCGAAGTACCAAACCCTGAAAAAGAACTTCTCATGCGGAATTCGAAGACAGAGTAGCCCAGATCTTTTGCTTGTTCCAAATGTTGGGCCAGGAGTCGGGTGTAGGGAATAGTATGCGGGCCATCAGTCAGCCCGCCGATGAAGACGATGGCATTTTGAGCAGAAGTCAAGCCAACTTCATAGGCAGCTGAGCCTCGGCACTCGGAGTCAAAGGGATGAACAGTAACAGGAAAAGGACCGGAAGGCGCCATTGTGTAGTTTTATAGAGTTGAGAGGTGGGAAATTGGTGTCGGCGGACTCTGCTATTTATGCCTGAAGTGATGGAGGGGTACTCTCGAATATGTAGGGTTCTTTCTCAGCCAAGCTTCGTTTTGATAGTACTGAGCTGGGCTTGGCAAAGGATGGAATCCAGGTCGTTAGGGTAAGAAAACAAATTACGATATCAATCAATGTTTGCTTCCAAAACAGCAATTGCGGAATAATGCATCTGCTTCATTTGATGTCCAGACTCGGAGCACTGTGCAAAAAGCAGCATGGGTTAATGGATGTGGAGAATGACATCAAGGGGAGTTTGATGCTGTTGAATTGTATCACGGTGAGAAATTAATGGATAAGTGTTGTGAGAAAGACAGTAAAGGGATGGTCAATATAGTTAAGAGTTCCAATTCAAACATGGTTAACATACAATTCAAAATCCTGTCCAGTCTTCCGTTTATCTCAAGCTGCAACTGTCCACTGCTGTGAAGGTACATTCAGAAGGAGGGGACAGTGCTTTCTAGACTAAACACCGTGTAATGGAGCCAGAAAGCTCTTTGACCCCTCCACACTCTAAATTTGTCCTCCTAATAAATCAACTGACAAACCAGAAACAAGCTCCATTGAATCCCTTCCACAGTGTTGGGGCAATTAATCGGTCAGTCATCTTCATCCTTCTCCTTTCCACCCACCTCTATCCCGATTCAAAGCTCTCATGTTTGCTATCCTTCACTTGCGTACTCGCGTTCGTGTTCGCTAACTCTTTGGTTCAGCTTTACTGAAGCTGTGGAGAATATGCATGAATAGGAAGCTGGAAGCGCTTCGCTTCGTCAACCATGGAGTCTACAGTCAGCAGCCAAGAGAGGAATGAGTTCTTTCAAAAAGTAAGGCAGTATAGTGCTATTCAATAAAGAATCCTAACTGACAATGGTAGCTCAAACCATGCTGCGTCAAGATAAGCCAATTGGCGATACGCCAAGATGATGCACCAGCTTCATCTCGAGAACTGAGCCAGCAGACGAGGCTCCTTTATGAAATTCTCGACGAACAAATCAGACAAAATCCTTTAATGTTGGATGAGAAGTTCTCCGAATACGTCTTCTTTCCTCTCCACCATGTTTTCCGTCAGATGGACCAGTACCCCATGCCCTTGATAGAAAACTGTATCAAGACACTCACGATCCTCATCACACATGGCTGGAAAGCAAAGATTTCTGCGGAACTCGTCCGGCAGCTTCTGAGTCTTCTCACCTTCATCATTGATGGAACACCTGAATCTAAGCCGAAGCGCCCGGTCGCCGAGGAGACTGTATTGGAAGCTTTTCGTGGTTTGACGGCCCTCTTTAATACAGCTGGCTTGGCGACCAAAGCAGCCTCGGGGCTTTCAGAAACTGAATCGATACCAGCTCTTGGACACGGGGTAACAGTCATGTTAAATGGAGTGGTTGATGGTGCCACCCCCCAGATTCAGCAGGAAGCATTACGGGCCTTGCAAGCTGTGTATCATACTGTGAAAGAGTTGGCCGCATTGGCTAGCTTCCTACCCGGCACGATATCTTCACTAGCAAAAGTCGCATCATCTCCTAACCGACACAAAGCCACTGTTCTAGCCAAATGCCTAGAGACAGTAGGCCTTGTGCTGACCAGTGTAATGGCTGATCTTCGGACACGGTCAATACTAGCCAAGACTGAATCCGAAAATGAAGATGAAGTCCACGATAATAAGATTTTGTCTCCAGCCTGGCTCAATGCAAGCACCATACAAATCAAGAAAGCGCTTGCTACAATGATGAAATTGCGGTCTCACGATTCAGTCGAGGTCAGGAACGCTCTCAACAAACTCTGTGTGACTCTCCTCGATGAATGTCACAAGACACTATCCAACTGTGCAAACATACTCGTTGAGACAGCCATGGTGCTTGGAGAAGCTGGTAACAAGATATCTCTTACGCAGACCAGTCTACGGGATCTCATCAGTATCTATCCGGAACTTGGCGAAATCGTAAAGACAACAACATACAACTGGATGTCCAGTCTTTCGCGCTTGATGCAGTCTGCAGATGATGATGCAAAGATAGACGCAATACGAAATGTCATAAAGGGACTCGAGCTACTGAAAGAGTTGCACATACAATCATCAACACTTGACGAATCGATGTCGATGATGCTCCGGGATAGTGTCATCGCCCTGATACAAGCAACGAAGCTCCCGGCGACGAATGAGAACATAGATGTGCGGCTGATAGATCAGGGAGAAGCATCGGCAGGTTCTGAAGATACGCAATACCAACCTGTCCTACTTCCCGCTGAATCTCAAAAGAAGCTCCGAAACGAGTTATCATCACTCGTTACATTTCTCGGCACGTCGTCGCAACAAGCAAGGTTTGCGGGCAACATGTTGGAACAAGTTCAAGATTCCGACAATCATGTTGGCCAGGTTGCTGCGTTTTGGCTCTGCTTTCAGATTGTGAAAGCGAGCCACAAATCATCTGCCGAAGAAGACATGTTTCTCAACCTGTCGTCAGTAGAAGATACGTCCCTGGATATCAACGCCATATTTAATGAGCTTTACACTAATTCAGTGCAAATCCTTGATCGACATAGCGATACAGAACCGGTTGACTGGCGCTCAGAAGCCTTGGCTTTAGAAGCAATCGCTTATACGGCACAGAGGTCTGGAGAGTCGTTTCGTCCCGAACTGATCGATGTCCTCTTTCCGGTTGCAACGTTTCTAGGATCCAAGAATCCGCAGCTTCAAAAGCATGCTATTGTTACGTTGAACAGTCTGGCCACCTCCTGTGGATATGCCAACGTGTCGGAACTTATCATCCAGAATGTCGATTATATGGTCAACTCAGTCTCCTTGAGACTCAACAGCTTAGACATATCACCTGCGTCGATCAATGTTCTGACCATGATGATCCGACTGGCAGGTCCTCGGCTGGTGCCCTACCTAGACGACGTCGTCGACTCGATTTTTGGGGCACTGGACAACTACCACGGATATCCTCTGTTTGTAGAGAACCTTTTCATTGTGCTCAAAGAGGTCGTGGATCAAGGTGTTCTTTCAGATATGTTATTGCTTGAACATCAGACAAATTCGAGGCCAGACCACAGAAAGCAACACAAGAAACCACCAGGTCTTTCCGATCTCATGGATGCATTGGATAGAAGAAAGCAGCGGGTAGAGTTTGAAAAAACAGAGATGGATAATGTGAAAGAACACCCAAAGATTCCATGGAAAGAGGATGAGAATGAAGGAGAGGGCAAGGGTGAGGAGGCGGCAGAGCCTCCTCAAGAACCAGAGAAACCACCAAATACGCAGACGTACCAGCTTTTGCTGAGAGTGGCAAACCTCACCCAGCATTACCTTACATCGCCGACACCAACGCTGCGAAGATCACTGCTTGAGCTTTTAACAAATGTCTCCACTGCTTTGGCACCCGATGAAGAAGCATTTTTGCCACTCGTTAATTCGATCTGGCCCGTTGTGATCGACAGGCTGCATGACCCAGAAGCTTATATCGCGGTTGAAGCGTGCCACGCTCTTGCTGGACTTTGCGCTGCTGCGGGGGACTTTCTTAGCTCTCGGTTCAAGACCGACTGGGCTGACTGGCTTCGCGATTGGTGTCGCAAAATTAAACATCAAGCTTCCGCCTCACCGAGATGGGCCAGACCCCATGGGGAAGCTGACATTACGCGGGGAAGAGAAAGCGATGATAGCCGAGTGTTGATGCCCCTGAAAGATGGCGACGGTTTAAGCGGTAAGCCTCTAACGCGAATGGTCACATCGTCTTCAGGTAGTCTGGGGAAATTTGCGTTACCAGCACGATTATGGGAGGGCATGGTAGAACTATTGACAGCTCTCGTGTCGTATGTTCAAGTGGATGAAGAAATGTTTGATGACATTCTTGATCTACTTGCGGAGGTTTCGGAGCGGAACGTCCAAGTTCGGGAGGCATTGGAGGCTGTCAACAAGGACGCTGTGTGGCTATCACGATACGAGCGGGGGAACGTTGAATGGTTGGCAACACCGAAAATGAACGGATTGCAATTTGCTGCCATGACAATGTCTCAGGAAAGGGCGTCCAGTAACTAAGCAGAGCAAGAATAAGACCAACAAGCAATATCGATGTTTCAATCATGCCATACCTGTGGTTGGGATAGCTGGATGGCAAGAGCCGGCATAACAAGTCAGCTAATATGGCACGACTCGTCTTCTGGGGTGTTAATGATTGCTAGGAACGCCACTGGCCAAACTAGTCCTCGATCAGTGATCACAAACAAAAGCAGAAGTTGAGGACAGCAACTGTTTATGTGATGGTTTCACGTGGGACTTTCCTGTTAAACCACTAACTGATCCTGCGTGGGCAAAAAACGAAGTCTAGAACGGGCTGACGGCTCCGCAGTGGAAATATTGAGCGCTTTCTCCGCACAAGATGTGTCAATACCTTCCTGATCGAGTTAGCTGGTAGAGGCTAATAATTGGAGTCAATACAGGAATGGATCTCTCCGAACGAACCAGGAAGAGTGGGATTACGTGCAAAACTCCTTTTGCTTTACCCCAGAAATATAATCAAGATGCAACGGAAGCGATTTCGTAATGGAATCCTCACGTTGAGTGTCTAGACTCGAGAGTCTGGAGCATCCCCAGATTTTCAATACGGGTCTGGGGAGGCCTCGTGGCTATCACGGCATCGTCTCCATTTTCCCCAGAAAGCCAAGAAGATATAACGTAACGAGATTCTTGAGCCTCATTCTTATTCTACACTGGAGTTGCATCTTTTTCGTGAGGGGAAACATATCGTGAGGAGATTTCAAGCCACAATCGGTATCAATATTGGAGTCCCCCCTAGTGAAGGAAACGCCGAGAAGGAAAAAAATGAAATGCCTGGCAAAAAGATAACGCTTTTCCTCAGTTGGCGGTCAAAGTCGGCGGGTGAGGGGAAGATACCTCCAAATTCACTAGTTGGCCTAGAAAGAGCATGGTTCCATATTCATCGATACCACCGGTGCATGCAATTACCTAGAGCCAATAGGCAACTAAGAATTGGGAGTCTGGAAGCTTTTGGCTTTCTAGCCCGAGAACTAGGGCTGGCACACAATCCCTGTTTAAGTGAAGACGGCCGCGTGAGGGTGGTCTTGGAGCATGTGGGGGAGCGGCTAAAGGGAGCTGGGAGTTGAAAGGCCTCTCCAAAAGAGCGCCTCTCTGTTTGAGCTGTCAAGCAGTTGGAGGGCCTTGGCGATCTATTGGCATCCAGGGCATCGCATTGCCAAGTTCTGCACCACGCTAGACGGGATCTTGACTGCAGATCTTAGAGTCTGGGCAAGGCTGGAGTTGCACCAGGACCTTGACCTCGACCCAAACACTCGGTCCGCAATGACAGCATTCACTGTGTAATATGATACGAAACAATAGGAATCATAATTTGATGACTTCCATAAGTGGCGCCTGAATACGGACAAGTTCCATGATAACGACCTTCCCAAAGTAGCTCAATCTAGCTGCGGGGCCGTAACACAAGAGTCGTGTTGATTGCAGACAAGGTATCAAGGCCAAACGACCATACCTACCCATACAAGCGTCATCACTCCGCGTCTGGGGCGCGTTTAGTCCAACAGCATACAAGATAAAGCTGAACAGTACTTGGGGCATGGGTAAATGCAGCCTGTCGCCTGTCTCCAAGGAATGCAGCACAGGAATAAGAATCTGACACATTTGGGTAGCATTCTGAATAACCTTATTCTCGCAGACAGAAGAAACAACTCGCCCGTACAATGCTGATGCTGACACATAACGAGTCAGTCAAGATAACGGTATCAAGACAATTATCGAACGATGGGCGATTTAAGCGCGCACTCGCCCGTTTATTGAAGCAGCACGAGCCTTTCCCAAGTTTCGAGATCTAGACGTGACCGGGCCGGTCGTCAACGACAAGATTCTCGGCTGTGAAGCCTCTCGCCCTCGCCGAGAGAAAGGCCATAGACCAAGACGGGAATGAGATAAGGGGGGGCAAACTACCGTCGTGCTACTGCAGCTACTGTAGCCATGAAAAAATCTGTACCCACCATGATACGGCAACTTGGAGTAAGCTAACCAATAGCTTCGTCAATCTTCTGTTTAGTCTCAAGATTAACTCTTTGGGGGGAAGCAGGATAGGTTAGACTCCCCGTTCTGCACACCATTAACTCTAAGCTCGACTCGGCACGCTAAACCAACACCCTTCGCCTGTCCCCATGTCTATCTGCAACCCCAACTCTAGTCGGTAGCTCCCATCGTGCTGACCCCAGCGCCACCAAATCTAGACCGTTGCAACAGCTCCATCCATGTTGTCGGTATATTGTGCAGTTGTCAGGAAATCGAGTACAAATACCGAAGCATCCTCCCTCGTTGTTGGGATTGAAGAACCAAGAGCTTTCATCACTCTCAGCTTCCTCTCCTCTCCTCTCATCTCTCTCTTACAACACTCTACTTTCACTCTTCCACTCACGAATAGTAGACATGGCTTCTACTCCTCCCCAAGCTGATTACGGCAAGGAGGCCGTTCTCGATGTCACCGAGAACCACGATGTCGAGACCGGCGAGGTCAAGAACGGTGGCCTCCAGCGAGATCTCAAGAACCGACACATGCAAATGATTGCCATCGGTATGGCTTCACTTCATCTCCTCACACCTCTAACATATTGCTAACTTGTATCTAGGTGGTGCTATCGGTGCTGGTCTCTTCGTCGGTTCGGGTGGTGCCCTTCAGAAGGGTGGCCCCGCTGCCCTCCTCATCGGTTATCTCATCATCGGTATCATGCTTCTCTGCACATGCTTGGCCCTGGCTGAGATGGCTGTCCTCTACCCCGTCAACGGTGCCTTCTTCACCTACATCTGCCGCTTCGTCGATCCTTCTTGGGGTTTCGCCATGGGTTGGCAATACGCTTTGGCTTGGTTGACTGTGCTCCCTTTCGAACTGATCGCCGCCTCTATCACCATCAGATTCTGGAGAGAAGATATCAACATGGCTGTCTGGGTCTCTGTCTTCCTTGTCACTCTCATTGGTATCCAGTTCTTCGGTGTTCGAGGATATGGTGAGGTCGAGTTTGTTCTCTCCATCATCAAGATCTGCGCCTGTGTTGGTTTCATCATCCTTGGTATTGTCATCAACTGTGGTGGTGTTGGCAACCAGGGCTACATCGGTGTCAAGTACTGGCAAGACCCTGGTGCTTTCACCAGCTTCAAGGGTTTCTGCGCTGTCTTTGTCGTCGCTGCTTTCTCTTTCGGTGGTACTGAGATGGTTGGTCTTGCTGCCGCCGAGTCTGCTGATCCCCGCCGATCCATCCCCATGGCTAGCAAGCAGGTCTTCTGGCGAATTGCCATTTTCTACATCCTCAACCTGTTCATCGTCGGTCTCATCCTCCCCGCCAACGACCCCCGTCTCATGGGTGCCAGCGGTGCCAACACCAAGGCATCTCCCTTCGTTCTTGCTATCCAGGATGCTGGTATCAAGGTCCTCCCTAGCATCATGAACGCTGTCATCACCGTTGCTGTCCTCTCTGTCGCCAACTCCTGCACTTTCGGTTCTACCCGAACTATCCAGGCTATGGCTGAGCGCAACATGGCCCCTAACTTCTTCAAGTACATCGACTCCAAGGGTCGCCCTCTCTACTGTGTTGCTCTCCAGATTCTCTTCGGTCTCCTTGCCTACATCGGTGCCGCCCCTCAGGGTATGGAGATCTTTGGTTGGCTCCTGGCCCTTACTGGTCTCGGTTTCCTCTTCGTCTGGGGTTCTATCTGCCTTGCTCACATCCGCATGCGCGCTGGTATGAAGGCACAGGGTGTCAACCTTGGCCTCGTCCCTTACAAGACCCCCTTCGGCGTCGCTGGTTCTTACCTCGGACTCGGACTCAACATTCTCGCTCTTATCGCCTCTTTCTACACTGCTCTTTTCCCTGCCTCTGGAGGCTCCCCTACCGCCGAGGGCTTCTTCAGCTCTTACTTGGCTTTCTTCTCCGTCACTCTTCTCTACGTCGGCTACAAGGTCTGCACTCGCAAGTGGCAGATGTATGTTCGACCTTCTGAGATGGATCTCAGCACTGGAGCAGTCTTCCTCGAGGAGGAGGAGCCCAAGGAGCCTTTCGTCTGGGCTGACGCCCCTAAGCGAGTGCTCCGCAGCTTCTTTTAAGCGCATACGATGAATAATGGTTGATAGGATTATGGATACCCAGTGTAACGCACGAGTCGATGGAATGTATATATGATGTAATATTTGAAGTTTTCTACTAGCGAACAAGAGCAAGACGATTAGCGTTCTTGAGCATAACCTGCACATAAACAAAATACGCATATGCAATTTCTACAATTTATCTGAGCACTAGCAAAGTGAAACATTTGATTGCCTAAGACATTACTATGAAGTCGAGCGAGGTGGCCATTATATACTTGCCTAGGCTGACTTCTAGGTTATTTGTTAACTGCAGACTAGCTATATTCATGGTTAAAGGTCGCAGCGCCTGACTTTGCAACACTCTCAACGGCCTCCTGATAGTAACAGTACCGATTCCCAACTCAATCCCGGAAGAAGTCTTCCCAAACGAAACAGTCTTTACTCCTTGTGATCACCCAACATCAAAAGCTCCTGGTTTGTGCTCTGGAGGGCGCTCGAGACACCCCTGAGCCATGTTGTAATAACTCCTTCATACCTGGCTCGGATGTCTCGTAATTCTCGAGCATGCTGGTTTTCAATTTGCTTGAAAATCCCGTCAGGCTGATGTCTCTTGAGCTCCTCTAGATGGGCTTTTCGGAGATCATCCACCATTAGTGTGGTGATCTCAGTGCCGTCTTTAGCTGC
The DNA here is from genome assembly GCF_050947815.1 of Fusarium sambucinum. NCBI lineage: Eukaryota > Fungi > Ascomycota > Sordariomycetes > Hypocreales > Nectriaceae > Fusarium > Fusarium sambucinum. Next base: position 1,500,278 of record NC_139292.1, read on the forward strand.
TTTGCGGATTGGAGCGAGCTTGTCATCGAATATACCGCAAAACTCATTGCAGTCCTCAGAATCACCAGATTCTCTAGGGTCATCAGGGATATGGGGCGTCGTTTGCTTGGAAGGGCTCGGATCGACGACGATGTCTTTGACATCCTTAACCGTGTCTTCAGCGGTATCTTTGAAGGCACTCTTGACAGCATCGCCAATATCATTACCTACACCATAGTTGACTTTTCCCTCGATGAGGCCACAAAAAGCCAAGTGTCGCTTCTCGAGAGGATTCTCGTTCTCTCCAATATCCTTTGTAGCCTCACTAGATCGCGGGCGCTTGAGAAGCTCTGCAGTATTTCGAACTGGTTGGTTTCTGTAGAAACGATCGAAAAGGCTTGGCGATAAGAGTCGGAACCGATTTCTTGCCCAATAAGTACCGCCTGTAGGGCCTTGCTCGTTCAACCTCCACTGGCGAAGTTCGGCCTTGGGAAACAATTCTTGGGCGACAACTGCATGGCGAGATAAAAGGAAGCCATTCTTGAACAGTATTCTTAGAGCAACGATCTCTGCCCAAGACGAAGGTACTGGAAGATCATCGATTTCCCGGATGGGTTGTGTGGTAATAGTCTTGATGATGCCTTTGTAGGCCCGTGTCTCGGCTTCGGAGATGCCGTATCTAGTTACTGTCTTCCACTTTCCTTCGAACTTGTGAACAAAGCTATTGATGTTCAACTTCTCTTCTGAAGTGACCGGATCAATGTCCCAGACGCTCTTCATCTTGGGCCTCCACTCACATTAGAGAAATGTCCAAAGAGGCTAGGGGCTTATCAAAAAGGTTGCTCCTGAGTTTCAGAATGCGACCCAAGAACATGCTCTAAAAGGACAGCCATAGGACTCGCTATTGGGACTTACCTGAGTTGATCATAGACTCTTATGATTTGACGTTGCTGTGGTGCTTTCGGATAAGGGTGAAGAGAGTGAAGGGTGGAGGTGAAAGGTTCTGGGTTGTTTTCGAAGAAGTGAGGAAAACGAAAGACCCTCTGCTGCCTGACGCAAGTCGAATACGCGAATTGATGAGTGAATCAGGATGAAGTGACAAAGAGGACTTGCGGGCGGCTCCTGCTCGGATAAAGGGGGCCTGGAGCAAATCCGATTTCCAGCAGACGGTAGGAACGATGTTGATAGACACAGTTGATTACATCAAATCTATCACACCTCTCCAATTGCCGTACCAAAATCAAGGCATTTCTTTGACTATATATATTTCTGCACTCGAAGTTTTGTTAGATGCCAGTAAAGGACCTTACAATTTAGCCTGTAATTTCTTCTCCTCCCATCTCTCATTGATAATGAGGTTCTGCCAAAACCTCCACGTCGCGACCGCAACAGCCAGAGGTGGGCATCCAAGCAGCAACCACGTCCACCAGTCCGGAGTCTCCTTCTTCAACCCCTTGATCGCCTTGTCCAGCTGCACCTGCAAGTCCTCCCGCGACCCATCGTTCCAAAGCACGATCCCCTTGTCCTCTCCCCGCTCCTCGCACCGCTGCGCCTTCTCCCGCACATCGGTCTGGCTTCGCACTCTGTTCTCGGCATCTTCTGCGCTGAGGTGGGGATCGCGCGCTCGCAGGCGCTGCATCTGAATTGCTGGGTCGCGGACGGCAACAACAGCTGCGACACCACAAAGTTTATCGAGACCACTTTCGAATAGCAGCGGAATGTCGAGCACTACTGCCCAGTGACCGCGGAAGTAGTATCCCACCACAGACTTGAACATTTCCCACCGCACAGCTGGGTGCACAATATGATTGAGCACTGAACGATCCTTCTTCCTATCCTCGCTATCGCCAAATACTCTTCGTCCTAGAGCTGGCCTGTTGAGTGGTCTGCCTTTGCCGTCGGGCCCATTTTCTGGCATTTTATCTGAGGGCTCCACAAGTAGCTCTGGCGTTGTTGGTCCAAAGTGCTTCACGATGGCTTGATACCCACGGGTTCCGGGTTCCACGACCTTGCGGGCCAGAATGTCTGCGTCTATGATTGGCAGATTGTATGGTTGTGAAGACAGCATCGATGAGACTGTCGATTTGCCTGTGGCAATCGAGCCTGTAAGACCGATGAGAAGCATGTTTGCGTATGTAGAAGTTGTCGTAACTGCAGCTCTGTGTCCTTAGTTTGCCTTTGGAATGGAATTTCAGCAGCTAATTAATTGGTTTAGTAAGTTGCGCTTTTTGGATTATTAGGATTGAAATGGAAAATGACCTTGTAAGTGGTTGTTGTTAAGGAATGATATGATAAACTTGGACCGATGATGCAATTACCGAGGATGTACGGAAACACAACGGGTGAACCCCACCTGGATATCTTCTTAACCATATTAAGCCAACGACATCTTGAAATCAACAACATGTGAAGGCATGTTTCATACCGTCTATACGAATGAATTTACTGATTCAATTAAGACAATTAAAGAATCCTAGCAGAGGAATTATGTAAAGCAATTTCCATATGCTGCTCCAAGTAGGTATTTTCCCCCTTCCAACCTCATAGACCACATCCTCGTCGCCTTGACCGATTTGTCATTGAACGTTAACCATTGATTGGTATTGCTTTGACGAGCCGAGTGTTTGCTTAAAACGGTACTAGACCAACTACAAGGTTAGCATTGATGTTCTGTGTATTTGCGTTTGCGGCTTCTTACAAATCGAGGATGCGTACTGGTTGGTGATGCAGTGTTGTTATCTTCTGCTGCTCTTGTGCTTTTCGTGCACTGTGGTTCGCCTGCAGAATCTGGTCAGCGCATGGTAATGGATCTCGACGCAAAAATACTTACGTGACACTTCGCCTAGTTGGGAAGTCGGACGGCATAGAACCATCCCTCGTCGGTCACATACCACTTGGAATCGCCCATGTGATCAATGGTAAATCGGTTGCGCTGAGTCCAGTTCCCGTCAACTTCACGGACATAATAGAAACGGGAAGGGTCATCATCAGCGGGCTTGAATTCCTGAGGCTCGTACAGCTTGTTCGCATGCGCAAACTTGATCTGACGGAACTGCTCCTCGCCCGCGGTACGACCAACACCCATAACTTCAGGGATATGCTGAGGACCACCACCACCACCACCAGGGACATTACCTGCAAAGACGGGGACCGTGCCGGGCACAGCATTTCCCCCCGCCAGACCGACTGCGGGGACGCCTTGAATGTTCTGCATCTGAGGCACAAACTGCTGCGGCTGTTGCTGCTGCATCTGGCCAGCGATGAGAACTGGCTGTTGACCCATGGCCGGCTGCTGGACGTAGTAGGGCTGCTGCTGCTGTTGGACAACGTAGCCTCCATAGGCACTAGGCTGGGGAGCCACGGCACCGAAGGCTGGCTGCTGTAGAACTGGTCAGTACATGTTGGCGAAAGCGATGAGAGTTTGGAAGATGAAGTGAGAGAGAAATCCCGGCACGCCACTTGACGATGCAGGAGAGAAACATTGAAGTGCTTGATTGAGGCGAACCAGTGCAAAAGGCAGAACAAGAAGGTAAACCAGCAAAGTAGACTTGCATAGTAAGTGTAGCCATTGAGATAGTATGTTTTTGGCACCACGACGGTGGTGTAGGAAGAGGAGGGGGTAATAGCAAAAGGGGCAGCAGAAACATAGTTAAAAGAAGCAGGGGCACCGACTTGAAGACCGGCAAGGCCACCGTCATGGCGAGGCACGTAGACGTGCTGCATAGGACCAAAGGTGGTGTCGGGAACGGGAGGCTGGAAGTGCAGCCCGTTGACGGGCGGGGCAGCGTTCTGGTAGTCACCCATGTTGCTGGCTTGATTGAGATTGACGGCGGGAGACTGAGGGCCGATACCGATATACGTGATAGGATTCGGGGTCGGAGAAGTGATGATGTTGTTTGGTCCTGCGCTGATGTAGGAAGCAGGATGAAATTGAGGTGGAGAGAAAAAATGCTGCTGTTGACCCTGAGGCGGGGGCGAGATGAAAGTGGCCGGCTGCTGTTGACTGAGGCTCTGAGTCGGATTGGCACTGATATGCCACTGCAGCTGGTTGGCACCTAAACCAAGAGCGGGGAAGTTTGTAGGCTGTGTCTCGATCTTTTTCTCAGGAGCAGAAGTAGAGGCAGTGGCCGTAGAACTGACAGCAGTTTTGATTGCAGGAGGCGCCTTTGGGGCACTGACACCGTTGACGCCAGCACTGAAGCCACCGCTGGGGGAATTGGCAGTGGTGTATCCAGAGATGCGCCCAGAATTAAAGTCTCTGGAGAACGCAGAAGTGGTCGCTGGCTTAGTCTCAGGTTCAAAGTGCACTTGACGAGACTCGGGCGTCTTGGGTCGTCGAGGTGTCTTTGGAGACTTGAGCGGGTTCGCGCCTGCCGAAGCCATGATTGCTTCTTCTTCTTCTTTGAAGAGTGTAACTCTGACAATTAAAGCCGAGAACTCTTTCTCAAGAGGCCTGTGATTCAAGAACCTCGAGGCCCGAGATGCCTGTTTTTCTCTGAAGAAGAAGAAAGGAAAAAGAGGAAGAGACTCGAAACAAGAGAAAGGCTCTTCGAGATACCGCCTTCAATCTGCACAAGATCTCGCAAACGTTGATCGAATAAATAACACAGACAGAACGCGTTTTCAATGTTTACACTTCAAACATGCTAGTTGAACGCCTGATGCGATTGGATTTTCTCTCTCCACGTGGCTGTCACTGGCAGACAGTCCCTGATATGCAATAACAGGGTTGGCTGTGAATCAAAGAGACCCCAAGAAACAAGTAACTGAAATGAAATGAATTGAGAAAAAGAAACACTATATCTTACCAATTTTTGTAACTCCCATCCTTGTCCATCATGCACCCAGACGGACTGCTCAGGGGCCTTGTGCAAGTCGTCGTACGGGTCTTCATACTTGGTCCACGTCCAGGGGAAGCACGGGAGACACATTTCTGAGCGAATATTGTGAAGCTTGGAAGGTTTATTGGAGGTTGTTTTCAAATGGTTTTGTTGCGTTTGTTAAATGTTGAAGTTGAGTGCGAAGATGATAGGCATAAATCTCGTCCCGCTTTGGCACTCCCTCGTCACTGCGACAAGGTGTTGGTTTTGAACACTTATTATAGCCGTTCGAACATGGAAGGCCAGCTATTTCGTAAAATATTGTAGTTATCATCGTCATAATAAAAATTCTTCTACTGTTTCTCGACTGCTTATGGTCTGCTGTCACTAGATGAAACTCAAGATTTGAAATCACCCATTCATCGAGTGTCATTAACCTCTGTACAGCATTAAATAAATTGATAGCACAAATGCAAGTCAAGTGCAGTTTCGGTAATAGTAGTATTCCAGTACAATCCTTGACGCTGAGTATGCATGCTGCACGTCGACCTAAACTCCAATAGGTTCATCCTCAGACATCAACATTTTTCCATCATTCATGCCATACAGTTGTCACCTGCCATCCCCTTCTGTCCTCAAAATCTTGACAACGCTCCACTCGGTAGCTCGTTTCGTATCATTGCCATGTTCGTCATGCTCAGAGCATGTTTAGACTTCGCATCTTGCTCCTCGGTGCGGCGTGCGAGCAGTTCGTCCAACATAGCCAGCTGCTCTGCTGAAAATTCGGTTTCTTCTTGACTCGTTTTAACTTGTTTCTCAAGCTCTCCCAACTCGGACCACCACCGTCGAACTCGAATCTTCTAGGGCTTAGTGGTACAGTATCAGTAAGAAGTCAGGCAGATGCTGGGCGGCGGACTCACTCGAACGAAAACCGGGTATTTGTTGATGACTCCAGCAAGGAGGTCTTGATATTTATCTTCCTTCAGCTTTGTCCATGTGCCAACCCTGTCTGGTGATTTCCCAGGGGGTACACTGTAGTCGGGCTTGCACCATAGCCTGAACACCCACTGAAACAGCTCGCATTCTGGCTTCTCAGTGTCGACTAAACGACTCAACTGTCGGAGCATTAGTTGACATTTCCGCTTCTGAGCTTCATCACCGTGGTTCGAGACAAAGTCAAGTTTATGACGGAAGTGCTTGATGATGTTGGCGTTATGCTCGTCATTCTGGGGATACCAGCTTTCCAGGCGCAAGATCAGTCCCCCCACATCAATATCGGACGGCACACTCTTGCGCTGGAAGGTTATCTTGCCGTCGATCCCTAACTCAAGGATCATTGCTTCATAGTAGCCGGGCAGCGGCTCTGTTCCGTCTTTCAATCGAGCCTCAGCTATCATGGTGACCAAATCTATCAGCTCGTACTTCTGCCGTACCTCGTCCCACTGCATAGGTGCCATGCATGATCCGAAATTTCGGTCCCAGTGACTTTGGCACGTCTCCTTGACCTCATCTTCAAAGAGACGTTTTAATTTGTCGTGAAACCCTTCCTGTAGGCCTTTCCTTAGAAAATGCGCCCTACTAAGCTCTGTACGACGATTTTCGATATCGTCTGCAATACTTTGCTTGCCTGCAGGTAAAGGTATTTCCGAGTCGAACGGAACAAACCAAGTGCGGTCAAAACCGTCAAATGATATCATACCATGCCGAGCCGATTCGATGCCAGCGATTTGTGGACTCCAAAGGGCCGTTATGTCGACTTGGCCAGGAGTGTGCACAATCTGAGCTCTTAATTTCCAGTCATCGAGGCGGGCTCGAATCATGAGCTCTTTGAAGTCTTTAAGGCTCACATTAAGCAGGTTTGGCCTGGCAGGCAAATGCGTACGTTGCCCGGGTAGTTTCTCGAGAGTAGGTACTGTTGCGTTGTGTCGAATACTGTCCCTGGCACTAAGGGGGGAGGCATCTGGTAGGTGAGCGCTCTGAACATCTTGAGTGGCAGGTTGCTGCTCTTCAGAAAGCTGAAAGGGTGGAAACAGCCCACGACCAGTGTTGTTGCCTTGGTCCATATCGTTGGGTTGTAGGTGAAGAGTTCAGCCCATGGAAGAAAATGAAATCATTCGTGCAATGCGAGTGAAAAAAGTCGAGGTTGGCAGCGGTTATGCAATGTTTGTGTGCTGCGGTAAACACCTGTGTGAATGAAGTTGGCAGGCGCTGTGGTCGCTCAAGGCAACTGCATCGCCAGTGCCAATCCCAAAAGTCGCAATACGAGCCGGATATCAACAGAAAAAACCGCTGCCATAGTCTAGAATTCCACTGGCTACTATTCAAACATTTGTATCATTAAATGACCAGACGCCCATCCCCTATCACATTCGTCTAATGCTCGCTGACCGAACCTGATATAGTGTACATTTGCCCATGGGAGGAGAGATTTCCGTTGCCATGCTACCAAACTCCGTTGAACGCTTTTAGTCACTCCATTTCTTATACAACAGGAATTTCATCCCGTGCCTCGTCCTTCTTTCGGCTTGTCTCTCTTTGTTCATTTTTCTCTTCTTCGTTGGTGCCTTGATTTCCACAAAGGCGCAATTATAACGGGTCGACCAATTTGACGACAACGGTGAATAGAAGTATCATAAGGTTATTACAGAGTGAGCTCATCAGAAACTGGAGTGACGGGCTCGGGGATAGGGAAGAAAGATCGTCGCACAATCTAGGCGCACGTTAGTACAAAGAACATGTGGCAGTCGCCAAAGTGAAACTTACAGCCCAGGCACCAGCTACAGAGGCAACAATACCACCAGAGATAGCCATGGGACGAATACCGCGGGTGCTCTTGAAGAGCATACCACTCAGCGCACCAGCGAGAACAGTGTTTGCAGCATCATGCTTTCCACGAAGAGTTCCAATCAAGGAGTTTGTGCAGTTGTAGATTATAGCAACGACACCCAGCGAATTACCAAGGAAAGGTCCTCGGCGGGTGACCGAGTTGAGGACAGCGTTCAATCGCAGCTTGGGAGGCTGGCCGGCCGACCTTCTAAGACCCTCCTGTAGACCCCAAGCACCTCCAACTCCAAGACCACCCAGGTATGTGACTCCGGCACCGTAACACAAGTCATCTGTGAAGCCACGAGAGGGCAGGACTGATTGGCCACCAGGCAACTCGGACAAGGCTGAGTCCTCGAGGGAAATATATTCGAGTGTATCTCTGTTGAGGCCGGCGAGAGGATGTAATTGCGAGGGGTCGGCAAAGGTAGAGCTCTGGAGGAAGGACTCGACGCCCTGGCCTTCCGTGGGGTCGTAGGAGGAGTAGTGCGCGGGTTCTTGTGTCGTGGGCTGGTATGACTGCGACTGCTGCTGTTGCTGCTGGTGGCCGGACTTGTTGCCGCCAGTGAAAGCGTTCCAGATAGAGCCCATTGTGTCTGATTTGATTAAGTATGACCGAGGATGTGAGGATGCGGATTCGGGTGGATAGAATTAATTCGGCGTTGTCAAAGTCGCAAGCAACAAGTCTTGTCCGAATCTCGGGCAATCTAAAGGCTTCCTCCGGGTTTAGATTTTTTTGGTCCCCACTCACCCATAACCAAGATTCCTCCAAGTTCTGTCACGTGGTATCGCGGCCTTTCACCCGATGATGAAAATCAATGACTACAGCGAGATGCGCAGGATGTTAAAGTATATGGTAGGTAGTATGTATATATTGATAACGGTCTAGATGTAGTCATATCATGAGACTTATTATTGACTACTTTCGACAACATGACGCTGTAGAATGAAACTTGAACCCCGCGATAGGACATCCACATTCACCTGGCAGATACTTGCGCAGAACCGGCCCAGGGTTCTTGCACACAAGACGACATCATAACTCAGGCGTTCTAGTGCTTGGCTCGATAGGTGTCATGGAGGTAGCATTGCAGCCTTCATTTTGAGGTGTGCTACTGAATCGTAGTGCAGATTAGACAACTTTATTGGCCACCACCGAAAAAGTTTCTATTGGAGAATTTTTTTTTCATTCTCGTGCGAGTCGAGCACCTCGGCGTAGCAATGCCCGAAGGATAATGGAATTTTAATCATGACTCTCGTTGTGAAGCATCGTTAAATGAAGCATCGAGGTGTTCAGACCCGGTGGGGAAAAATCCCCCAGTGATCGATCACAAAAACCAACTCAACCAGAGGCGGCTTGCAAAAAGCAGAGCCTCATAGCAAGATGTTATTCAGGCACATGAGTATAGTCATCGCGTGGTTTCACAGTAGGTGGTAGGTAACTGAACACGGCGCGACGAAGATTTACGATGTTGATTCCTTGAGGGGAAAAAACACATTTAAGATAATGGTATGTCGAGATCACCCCACAGTCACAGACCTCTGAGGACGTCTGGGGCTGTTTAGGAAGAGCGATCACATTACTTTAGGAGGCCGGGAACGGAAAACCAGACATCGACAAGTCTGACTCTCAGCAAGCCGCATAGCGGAGCCGCCATTAAAGTATAAATTCACATGACGGTGAAGTTGTACTCTACTGATGTAAAGAACAAGAAAGAAAACAAAAAAAGGTCGGCGGAAGAGAGGATTTTTATATTCAAAATTCTGCCAAAACTGCGCTAGTCTCGATTGGTCAGGGAGGCTGGTTGCCCTGCTGTGTGGGGCTCTTTTCTGTATTACATAATATTTTGGCCTGCGAAAACCTCGAATTCAACTTCTCAGTGGGTCGAGTCGGCAGCGTTTGGTTCTCGACGCTGCATATTGGGGTTCAATTTCCTTTGTCCCATTTCTCTGTGGATTCTTGTGCTCAATTGCGCCGAGATACCTAGCCCAACGCATCGGGTTGGTCTCTCATATGGGCTTAGTCTAGCTAATACTCGGAGTAGTAAAAAACTTGTGTAACCTATCATAGCGACAAAATTATATCGTCAGCTGCTCTGCGTTTAGCTAAGCTCTTTGTTCAGTTATTTTCTATGGCTATTACCATGCTGGGGCTTCTACTTGTAAGAAAGGGCAAGCAGAAAGACTACCTGTGTAGCGTTCGAATGTACCGAGGCAAGACGATTGGAACATGTTCTAGATCGTTGTTCAAAGATGTGCTCAAGGGTAGTTGAAGCCTTTATTATCGAGTTCACGATACAGACAGTAAAAACAAGTAGAGAGTTAATATATGTTAAGTAATTTGTTATCCGAGTCTTAAAGTGCCTAGAACAACCAGGCGTTCTTTGCGTACTATTCACAATCAGTTTATTTGTTTTTGTGAATGTGTAACATAGTAGCTAGAATGACTTGATACCTTACAGCATTTAAGCAAGCAAGACAGGCACCATTAACCCCCAAAAGCTTAATACATTACTGCATATCAAAATGTGCTGCATTTACTCATCTTTTTATCTGGCTTGTAGGGAATGTCCGATTCAAAAAACAGATTGCCCCAAGGCTGTTTGTTTTATGTTATGGGCAAGTCTCCCCTCACCGAGGTGAGCTGATCTAATATCTGAATATAATACATTCCCAACTCCGTAACAATAACGATCCGGTGCATATGCTGCCCTTCTTTTTTCTTTTCCTTTTCCGTATTATGAAACAACAAACGCCTGTCATCGTTCAGTCCTATATACGCCCTAATCAGTCAGGGGAGATATGTGAACAAATGAAAGTCTAAATCAAAAGTAAAACAAAAAACTGCCATCTCAGGCGCAGGCCCCGTCAGAGATAGAAGATAGATCAAGGATGGTAGACAGAATCACCCCTCTGGAGCAGGGGACGCTGATCCCAGCTGTCTTCATCGCCGCTCTCATTGTCGTACTCGTCCTCCTCGACAACGTTATCGCTGATTCGTCGGCGAGTAGAAGCTGCGACAGTCTCGGGCTTGCTGTACATGAAGTATTGAGCAAAAACGCCCAGATCAAGGAAAAGGGTGACGAGACTGCCCGCGAGCCAGCTCAGGTTGACCAGAATGTATTTGCCATAGATGTGACGAGCCTCGCCAGGCTTGCATTCGTCGTGCTTGCACTTGGGATCGTAGGCAAAGATGGACAGGACGTAGGTGATGTTTCCGAGACAAGCAAAAAGGAAGAAGAGCATGCTAAGCCCATCTGTCGTCTTGCGTCTCCAATTCAGAATGAGTTGGGGCAGCCGAGAAGCAATGTATGCGACAGTGCAAAGATATCCAAATATCTGGCCGGAAAGGCTAAAGTGGAGGCTATCCTCGCCTCCGACATTGGAATCGCCGTCATCTTCGCCGTGAGAGGCTTTCTGGCCCAAGAACCAGCCGACAACACCAGCGGCGATAACCATCAGCACGATAATTGTGTTCCACACAATGGTCTGAAGGACGGTCGGGGTTCGAGGAGCAGCATCTTCGGCGATGTGAGGGACGGCAGGCGACAGACCAGACCAGTCTGAGCCGCGACGGTCATCGTGAGCGATGAGTCCAGTGCGCTCGTTGGGTTCACCAGGGGCCGGGGTGGTCGGCTTCGACGCAGGGGTCGGGGCGTCGCGCCAAGTAAAACCGCGATAGTAAAAGCACTGGCAGAGGAGGACTATATCAGCGATCGTGTAGTAGATGGCGAGAATGATCTAGAAAGCGAATTGAGTTAGTATTCTTCATTTCGACTGGTCAATCGGAAGCAATGCGTTTATCATACCATGGTAGGCAGGACGCCCTGAAGGACGGCACCCAGAATGTTGAAGACATCGCCAAGAAGCCAAACAATAATGAATTGGATCGAGAGAGCGTCGGCACTGCCGCGCTGGAAGTTCTGGATAATTTGAGGAGAGAAGACGACGACTATTTGCGATCAGTGATGGTCAAGGAGACGAACAAGTCATGGCGACATACCCCAGCAGGCAATTGAGATTGAACTTTAAAGCACGAATGATTAGCAACTGATACCATTGAGTTACAAAGCGATCAGAGACATACCCGCAAATGCCCGAGATGGCCTCAACATCGAGATTCAGATTCGCAGTTGGCGGAGTCATGATGAACCCTGGACCTGTCCACCCCCAGCTCGTAGCAGAAACCGTCCTTGTAGGTCAAAAGAGACAACCGAGTCGCGATATTCAGCATTCGTCAATGTCAAAGGGAAATAATTGGTCTAACAATATGTGTTGTAGGCGACGCGAAGCAAGAAGCGCAACGTAAAGGGATAGAGACAAGGCAAGACAAGATAGAGTGATTCGAACAGGGTTGCGGGATGACAGACTTTTTTTGACCAAAGATTGGATTGCCAGGAATGGTCCCGTGCCCCAGACAAATACGTCACTATATTAATGAGAGGAATAGGTATGGATTGCGGGGAAATATGCGCTAGAAATGTCCCTGAGCTTGGCCGAGAACAGTGCCAGGGTCCGAATTCGGCAGCGCCCTGAAGGGGAGAAAAGGTTAAGTTGAAGATCCAGATCTGATCTGGAATCGCCAATACCGATGCCAATGCCAATATGTAGAAATGGAAAGTTTTATATGAGAAATAGCCAATTGGAATGTCAGGATGGATCAAGGGGCCATGTTGAATACAAGACCACGGTCATGATGTTTCGTTTATCTGATTAACTATTCCTCAATGAGGTCATGACCACGATTTAGATGACAAACACCATAAAATAACAAAAATGGGTTTATTAACATCGTCCAGACAGAAACCAATCATAGATGATTCTGAGTCATCAAAGACTCCATATCGACTGCAGGTAAATAGGCCGCAGTCGCCGCACCTCGGGGTATCAGAAAAATTAACCGCTGGGAATATAAGAGACGAAATTAGAAGGTCACTTTATGCTCCTTAGGATATAGTTCTTAGACTACTTATTTTTATACCCTAAGACTAAGGAGGCCATTTTTCCCTACCTAGCAGCCATTGTCACTCACCTCACCTTGAATTGCCGGCAACTTCTCACCGCTGGCCCCAGAGGAAAATAACGGGTCACTGACTGTACCTCGGACTTAAATCCGATCTACCACGGGGTTGTTTATAAGAAGAACTCACCTCTTTCATACCCGATAGCAGTTTTCAACTAATCAAAGACGGAAGCCATATTGCCAAAATAGCAAAGATATCTACCTACATAATATCGCCTTCACTTTGACAACCAAGTGTTTGTCGTTCTATCCACACAGAGAATCGTTCCTTCCGGATCCATTACAAATACAGATAATACCCAACTCAAACGCCTTTGCGCAAACCATCGCAATGTCATCAGCCACCGCAGTACCCAACTTACCGAGAGTTGCAGCTCTCGAAAACGACGATTCCATGTTGACCCGTCGTTTCGGTAAAGAAGTCGTCAACTATTATGCCGGCAGCCGTGCCAACCGGTTCTCTTTCCTCCGTGCCGACACTGGATTTCTTCGCAAGGCTGCTGTCAGTCCTACAGCCCGGTATCTGGCTCTCAGCGAATTGAACCCTCTGGTTGTCGACAAGAGAACGCCGGCCTACTTCACTTTCAACGATGTTCAGCCTTTGATTGGAGAACCATTTGCGCAGACCGAGGACGAAGCTATCCAAAACTTCGACTCAACCAAGACGACCCCTCTTATCGTCTTCCTCGGCATGCTAGAGGAGGGAAACGAGAACGACCACATTTCTTCTACCGACCACGGAGATATTCAAGGCCATCCCTATTTCGCCGTCGATATTACCCCCAAGGGCAACCATGCCGAAAAAGCCGCGAGCTTCTTGGCGGAACAGGAGAAGAAAGAACTCTCCTTAGATACGAACGCTCGTGCCATGAACCAATCTCCCGAAGCAGGTAAGGTTAAACTTCAAACGAACTTGACCGTTTAAACTAACGTCTTCAGCCGCCTTGTACGCTCAAGCTAGATCCATGATTGACTGGAACTCACGAAGCCCTTTCTGTGCTGGCTGCGGACAACCTAACCTTTCTGTCCACGCGGGCTACAAGCGTGTTTGCCCTCCTGCCGACAAAAAGGGTGGCGAGAAGGGCGAGACTCGAGGAGATTGTGCCACTCGTCACGGCGTGTCGAACATTTGCTTCCCTAGAACGGACCCCACTATGATTGCGGCCGTTGTTTCCGCAGATGGTACAAAGATTCTCCTTGGCCGCCAGAAGCGTTGGCCTCCTTACTGGTACAGCACGCTTGCCGGCTTTCTTGAGCCTGGTGAGTCGATTGAGGAATCTGTTAGGCGCGAGGTCTGGGAGGAAAGTGGTGTCCGTGTCGGTAGAGTCGTCATCCACTCGAGTCAGCCATGGCCATATCCTGCTAGTCTCATGATTGGTGCTATTGCTCAGGCGCTCCCTGATGGCGAGAAGATCACACTGAATGACAAGGAGTTGGAAGCGGCGAAGTGGTTCACATTGGATGAGGCTCGTAAGGCTCTCGAAACCGGAACAAGCCCCCTCGGAGCGTCTGCCCCTGAAGGATACAAAGAGGGTGACCTACGACTGCCCCCCTCCCAAGCCATTGCCAACAGATTGATTACGGCCGTTGTTGAAGGCTACCTGGCTGTTACCTCTAAGATCTAGAAGACTGGCGAGGAGACTGACGAGGAATGCCTAATTAGTATATAGAAGGGAGAATAGAAGCGTTAGATTCGTTCTTATTGTCAGCTGCCATTTGTCCTCAGGGCATCAGAAATATTGGCTACTGGAAGCATAAGAGACGAAAATTAGTAGGTCACTTTATGCCCCTTAGGATATAGTTCTTAGACTACTTATTTCATACCCTGAGACTTAGGAGGCCATTCTTCCTGCTACCCAGTAGCTGTGTTTGTCGCTGCTCATTCAATCCCATCTTGCTATCCATTAGCCTTTTCTTTCCGCAGAACACTCGGCGGTGAACATGTTTGTAATCGCACTGGCGTTGCCTAGCTGTGCCAAAACCCACCTGCACCGGCTCACCCGTTTGTAAGAAAACGAAAGATAGCCTAAACGAACTCGAGGTCCTCATGCAGGTAGACGAGTAGACAAGGCCCTAAGCTATATGTGAAATGTAAAGATAAAATAAATTTAGATTAATTAGAGATTACGGATGACAATTTAGTATATAATTTCCGTCTTCTACCTATGCTAGGTACCTAGGTAGGCATTGGTGGTTGGGTTGCCCGTACCTGCCTCATAGGCGAGGAAAGAAGGAGATTGTTCTCACTTCTGCCTTGACACTGCCAGTAGCTGCCAGCGTCAAACCACCAACTCGCCTTTCCACCTGTCAACCCCAAACCACTTTGCACCCTGCACAAAACTCAACTGGTGACACCAACTTCTGCCTCATTTTTGACCCTAAAAGAAACATCACATCTTGGTACTCTCCCTCGCGATGAGTCGTTCTCGGTGACGAATATCCTGGAATCACAATGACAAATCGCAAGCTCAAAGGCCCATCGCACTTTTGCGAATGGGTAGTTGGCACAACAATCGAATCTGCCCTTCGTCCCATTGCCGCCCCCAAGCCCAAGCCCCAACCCCCCAAGAACAGGAAACGAGAAGTAGTACGCGTTCAAGTTACTACTGATGATGAATCTGAGGAAGACACCGTTAGAATCACCTACCCCCGTACAGGACGCACCACACCTCCCTCTCCCCCTGACCCTGAGCTCGAGCCTGAAGCTGAAGCTGAAGCTGAATCTGAACCTGAACCCGAGTCTATCCCTATTATTACCGAAGCCAAGACTGTGATCAAAAAAGTCCGCTTCGAGGATGGCCCCATCAAGTCTGCTTTGAAGCAAACAGTCATCACAACCCCAGTTGAGTCCTCTGATGAAACATCTGAGTCCGGTACAGAGTCTGAATCTGAGACCGAGTCAGACTCCAGTCAGTCCGAAACTATTTCGAGTTCTGATGCAACCGATTCTGACACTGAGAGTTCAGATACCTCTTCCAAACAGAGGGAAAAGAGAAGAAGACAGAGACGGAGGCGTAGGCAGAGACAGAAACAAATCGAGGCTGGCTCTGAAAGCGACTGGGACTCAGATCCAGACCCGACTTGTAAGTGTCATAGATGCGTCAAGGGTCGAGAGATATTGAGGAGGATAGGCAAAAAAAGGAGCAAGGAATACACCCCCCCACCCAGCCCCGAATCATCTGAATCAGAAGAAGAAGAACCCCCCAAGCACAAACCGAAAACTGGAAAGAAGAGGAAAGGTGCAAAGAAGGTAAAGGAACCAGAGCCAGACTCAGATGCCTCTGATTCTGCCAAAGACACTTCCGAATCAGAGCCCGAGAGCCCAACACCGAAGAAGCAGCAGCAGTCAAACAAGAAACAAAAGCAGGGCAAGCGAAAAGGCAAAAAGAATCAAGAGCCAGCATCTGAGCCTGAAACATCAGAATCCGAACCCGATACCCCCAAGAAGAACAAGAAACAACAGCAAAAGGCAAACGCCAAAAAGGGTGGTAAAAAGAAGGGCAAAAAGCCTGAACCTGAACCGGAATCTGAAGAGACTGACGGCGATACTTCCGAGTCAGCCAAAGCAACAGAAGATGAGGCCGAACCCGAGGAGAAATCCAAACAACAAAATAAAGGCAAACAGAAGAACAAAAAGAAACAGAATGACAAGCAGCCAGAGCAGGCAAACAATCAGTCGAAAAAGAACAAGAAGAAGCAAAAGTCCGGAAAAGAGACGAATAAAGATTCAGAAAACCCCAAAGAGCCAGAAGCTGAAGAACAGACTGCTGAAGCAGCCAAGGGACAAGACCAAGGCAAGTCTAAAAACATGAAATTCAAAGAAAAGGGGCAACCCAAATACAGGGATGGAGTCAAGAAGGGCGATTATCCCGAAGGACTTCCAGGCCCTCACATGCGTCGCCCACAGCTGATCGAACCGATTCGGGCGCAAGTGGTTCAGACGGAACGCGTGATCGAGACCCCTGAAGACCCGGCACCAAATGCTTACTACGATTCAGAACACAATGTCATGCGAGTCTACCATGGTCCTGTCTATGGCAATCATCAGAGTAACGCCCTCTACCCTGAGCGCAACGGCTTCAATCGTTCCTTGCCTACGGGGACGCCTCACCCTATGCAGAATCCCTACTACTATGGCTTCAACAACCCCAACTTCCCACAGATGTCGCCATATCATCAAAACTACGCAGGCATTCCACCCCCAGAGGCATATTCCCATGTTCCAATCACACAAACAATGCCCCATCCTCCCTGGTATGGCATGGTAGGACCTCCAGGACCTCCTCAAGCCCCAGCCGGCTACCAAGAAAAGACTGCTCCAGCCTCTAGCAAGGATAAAGCCAGCAAGGACAACAATGTTGGGCCACCAAGCCTCACAGTAAGTAGTAAAAGTAGTGACAAACAGCACCAGAACTGGACTTAACACATAAACCAGGGAAAGGACAACCCATATCTCCCCAAGAGAAACAAATCCCAGTTCAGCGCATGGGGCAGCCAAGGACCTCGAACTGCCTCCAAAGAACACAGCCAGCCAGCTGGCTCAGTCAGAGCTGGATCGAACAACTGGGGTGGCAGCAACAATAACGATCAAGGAAACAATTGGAACGATGGTGCTAATGATACTCAAAATGGCCAGAGCAGCTGGGATGTTGCCGGCCAAGATAACAACAACAGCAATAATGGCAATGATAAAAGCGGTAGCGGTACTGGTGACAACCAGAACAGTACTTGGGAAACCAGCGGCAACCAAGCATCCACTGACTGGAACAACGACGGCACTCAAGGGACGACTCAGAATGGAGAGTGGGCCACTGGCTCGAACAAGAGCAATGAGACTGTTCGCAAGGCTGGGGACCATTGGGGCAGCGATACTTATCCAGGTGCTAACCGCGACTGGGACCAGCCAAAGGATGGTGTGAGCAGTGTTGACCAAGGTGCAGACAACAACGTTGGTGTTTGGGGAGCTGATGACGGGAACGGAAACGGAAACGGAAACGGGAATGGGAACGAGAATGATCCGCCTGTCTCTACAGGAGGAGACGGAGGAGCAGACAACGTCATGCCAGGTACTTGGGTAGAAACGCCAGCTATCTCCGCTGGGCCCGATTGGGGCGATGCCTCTGCAGCACAAGATACGCATGGGGCGGCTGAGAATTGGTAAAGAACAATTGCATGATAGAAAATATCTACAGAATTCCCGAAGGACTATGGTATTCGTAAAATTAATGATGCTATGACTGAATGCCTCCTATCCATCCACACATCTTGAGAGATATCAGAAAGTTTAACTGTTGACTAAATCCTGGGTGTGAAAACAAATAAGTACAAAATTCTAAATCTTGACAGACCAGATTAATTGACTCATTTTGTTTTCCGCAGTCAGTTCTCTCTTCTTCTTCTCCTTCCTAATGCTCCAACATATAAGACATCGCGAACGTTTCTCAAATAATATGCGTGGCGATCCCATGATGCAAATCCAACTGCCCTAACTATCTTCGCGTCGGGATGGTCCTGTCTGTGTCAGAAGTGGAATGATATCAACTCCGTAGACCGCTTTGTTTCTCGTACAGCGACTGTGCGATGAAGCAGAAAAGCACGAGCACGAATTGCAGAACCATGCCGAGGGCGAGATAGGAGGGCAATGATTGTCAATCAGAAGATCGTGCAGCCGTGGTAAGACCTGAACGGCCATCAATCAGCTTTGTCCTGGAAAGGGAGACGTCGTTTTAGCCTGGGAGACTGGGGACGACGACGAGCAGACGCTCACTGGAAGGAGTTGTAATGTGAAAGGAATGTATCAGGGTAAAGAGATAAAGGAAAAGTGAACTGTGTCAACAGATTGTACTCACCATCGGGCCATCTGCCATTCCATAATCCATGTACAGCAGATTTTGAGACGCTCACGTACACTTGATGTTCCCAGGAGTCGATATTTCTCAATGTCCTTGACTGGTAGCATGCTAGCAAACCACCAAGGGAAGATAGCAGGGTCTTCTGGGCATTCGCCATATATGGTCAACATTCGTTCCGTCAACCATGGTACACTTTGCTCCCGCATCCGAGTGACAAAGGATGAAGCAAAGTGCATTAGATTTTGTGTTGACATTGTATCGACGTCGACCACTGATGTTGGCATATGTGGACTGGATGAACCGGAACGCGGCAATGAGGATGTTTGCTCTGCAGATTCTTTATCGCCCTCCAGCATTGGGTCAGATTCGGACTCCATGGGGCTTGCTTCGGCTGCC
The DNA here is from genome assembly GCF_050947815.1 of Fusarium sambucinum. Classification (NCBI taxonomy): domain Eukaryota; kingdom Fungi; phylum Ascomycota; class Sordariomycetes; order Hypocreales; family Nectriaceae; genus Fusarium; species Fusarium sambucinum. Next base: position 1,519,171 of record NC_139292.1, read on the forward strand.
TCAGCTGCTTCTTCATCCTCAAGGCTGACATCATCGACTCGTTCAGTTTTGCCGACCATGTATCCGTCAAGGAAGCCGTGTTCGAGAACGCGGAAGCGTGAGAGACCGACAGTCTCTATGAGACTCCGGCCATCGGGATAAAATTGGATGTTAACAATCCTGAGCAAGGTGCCCAGCTCGTGGAAATCAGTATCCCCAGGATACTGCCGCCGTTTTGGAATTACCATGCCAAACGTCCGATGTCCTTCCTCCATCGCTCTTCGAATCATGAGCCTATACCTTGGCTCGAAGATGTGCAGAAACGTCGGCACGTGAGGAAACGACAAGGTGCAAATGAAGAGCGAGGTATCGTGATCTTGCATTTGTGCAGTACGTTCCGCGTCCAATGCTTCTTTCCGCGCATTTACTTCCTCCAACCAAAATGTTTCGATAATTCGCTTGATAGTCTGATTGGATGGCGACATGGTCTGATTAAGTAAAGGGCTGATAGCCAGTGGACGACGGCATATAGGACAATACCGCGAATGGTCTAGGATGCGATGTAAACAGGACCGGCAGAAAGTATGTCCACAGGTGGTTGTGAGAGGATCGTAGAAAAGTGCATAACAGACTTGACAGTCCATTTCAGCACGAGTGGCATCTTGTGCTTTTCTAACAAGACCTGTATCGTCGGTATCGAGGGGTGGTGACGGGGTGGCCGAAATGATCTCGTCATAGTCAATATCAGCCTCATAAGACAAATCGCCCTCTTCTGCCAAACGAAATGTGGCTATGACCTTTCCACCCGGTATGACCTTTGAGTACTCGCCATCATCATTCCGCAAGGAGCCAATACCCGCAGCAGCCCAAGGGTCCTGCCACATAATTCTTGTCGACACCTCCGTAGTCGATGACTCGCGCTTGGAACGCTCGATTTCTTCCCTCACATGCTGGGCGGTTTTGTTGAGGACTACATCGACAGCGCAATCGTCAAGAGCATGATCTTTGCCACAATCGTTGAATGGACATCGGAATCCGCGAAGTCGATCACGAACAGCGGGGTATGTTATATTGGCGCGTAGATGAGTGTCTGGTAAACAGCGCCTGCACATGCTTCTGCCGCATGGGAGACTGATGGGTTCGTTGAGGGGCAACGAACAAATTTGACATTGGAAGAGGCGAACAAAATCTCGGGGTGCAACATCGCGATGGCGTGAACCCGAGGTAGGGGATTGCGACTGTGTTACTTGTTGTGGCTGCCGGTCGGGGCCCGGGTTTCCGTTGTCAGAATCGGTGGGCGGGTCGGAGGTTCGCGGCCCTTGAAGACCGGGACCAGAGACGGAATCGGTCGCAGAATGTTGCGACGTATTGTTTGAGGACATGAACGTCTATAGATTGGGCGTGTGTCGTTAATCGAAGAAGAATGAAAATAAGATGGGGGTATAATATCGTGTTTTCGAATTTGTCGCTCTTCCTCTGTCGTAGCGGTCGTCGAGACTCTCTAATAAGGTGCGATACCGTATGTTGTCGCAAGTTTCAAATAAAACGCAAAGCAATACAATGCTGTGTGTTACTTTGCTACCGAAATAAAACAGAAAGTTGATATCCCAAACTCTATGCGATCTCTTTTCCAAATTTATGAGCTGCTATATGATCGTGTTTGTTGATTTTATTGTTGTTGAAGACGAGAGTTGCAGTCTTCTTGGCGTAAACGTTGGAATCGTGTCGAGCGCATGAAGGTGGATGCGAAAGTGTCCAGATGACGAGGACAAGCCGGATTCAAGATATACATGGATTCTGCAGAACTGTGAGATTACAAAATTCGTAACGTCTGTAGGAGGTGAAGCATTTTTCGTAAAATGAGATCAAAAAGTATAGTGGAAGGACGGATGTTGATGTAGTATATAAAGTGAAGATGAAGTAGGGTATGAATTTGGTGGGGGAAGTTATGATGAAGTAGTTTCAAGATGTCATGGGTTTTTAATATGATGGGAATCCGATTAAACGGCTGCCGAAGTCGAATCCACTTGTTTTACCAGGGTTTAGGGGAGGCGGACTGTAGCTCCGACGGATCCCAAGTCGAAATATATACCAGAGGAGGACGGGCAATAATGACCGACCAAGGGGTGGAAGAATAAAAAAGAAGACGGCGTTTTCTTTTTCAAATAGCCCAGTCCAGTAGAAATGAGAAGAAGAAGGAAAGAACTGAATAGGATAGGGCGAGGCGTGCTGAAGAATATGAGGTGCAGCAAGGATAGATAGAGATCGTCATACAACCAAGACAACTTACCAATCCGGGACAGCTTTTGTAGTAGGGTCGCAGAGTAAGAGGATGTGAGAGATGCACACGCGGATGGAGTAGGTAGAGGGGCGTGTAGTTTAAGAAGGGCGAAAAAAAGATACGCGAACTCCAGAATGAGAGGCAAACTTTAGTCACAGATGATATTACCTGTAAATGCCTTTTTTTCGAAGGGTAGAATAGAAGAAGGGGGAAAAGAGATGTAAGAATAAGAAAAATTCAAGGCGTCACGGTTTCTCGTGACGATACAGACAGACAGACAGAATATGGAAAGTACCTTAGTACTGTACATACAAAACTTGAACAAGAACGACGGGGGTAGTAACCGTACCGAATAATTGAGTACGAGATGGGTAAAAAACAAGTGGAGAGTTACTTGGGCTAGAGTCTCTGGCAGGTACCGAATACATCAAATAGATGCCTTTTTGACAACAGACCTGGAAGTGTTGTAGATTTTTCAACTTTTGGCCTAGACTAATTACAAACAGGAGGGTCCATTCCCAACCTGAGATAGGACTCGGGAGGACCCTGCGTTATAGATAACTGCTAAATTATCACGATTTAACACAGGGTTCACTCCGTTTCGATGGAATACTCCAAGGATATCTATCAGAGCTGAAAAGAAAAGCAATCAACGCTGGTTCATGCTCTTGGTGACACAAAACCTCTGCCTTTGCCGTCTTACAAGAAAAAGGATGACGCCGGCAGGCCAGGGTTCTCGACTCATGACATCGAACCTAGATTCAGCCCAACAGCCTCTCCAACACACTGGTACGGAGTTTATACTGTACGGCGACCTACCAAGACAGGCATCTATGTATTCTCAACGGCCGAGGCGCCGCAAACATAGACTTTGCTGGCTTGCCCGTTTTCAAGGCAAGATTCACTTTTGGGGGGAACTGTCGGTAACTCTAGGGGATAGTCCCTGTTGCCGACCTACCGGGATAGAGAACGAACCTAAAAATAAGAATTAATCCATCCGCAGAAAACCACCCAGCCTCAATTCAACACGCAATTCAGAGGGATGCGATGGGCCGGGTGGGATAAGAGACCCCAAAACCTGGTAGAGACAAAAGAACAGCGGGAACTTTTCCCTCAAAGAAACCGCAGTGCAACGCAACGCAACACAAACGTTGAAGTTGCTTTCCAGCAGCGCAAGTATGGCCAATGGCCTCACGCGGAGATCAGCATTAATCGCAGATCGCGATGCAGAGACAGGGCCTTCCAAGGTAGACGGTACTCGATCAAGACAGCGCAGTCTCTTTTCGCAGGGACCCTAGTATGGGGTCGCTTGTCTTGTCCATTGCCGATCTCTGATCTCTTGTCCGCTCTTCTCTGTTATTTGACGCGGAATAGATACCATTCGGGATTTCTTTTTTGGGGTTTGAGGACCCGGGAAGAGGAAGGTTCGCCGTTCCGTGTCGTAGGGAAAGGGGGTCTTAAGAGTGATGGCACTCGTGTTTTGACGATCCTGATGGCACGGGAGATGCAACGGCCATCGGGACAAGTAGCTGGCGCATCGAAGCTACTTAAGAAAGTGGTTAATAAGGGGGAGAATCCACCCGCCATCAGCAAAGAAAACGGGCTGGCAACATCCGAGACAGCTAAAAGACAGCGATGGACTAATACAGCACGGGCTGTACTGGGACTGGTTAGAGCCCTGAGCTAGCGACTCATCTGGCGTATGCACTCACTGCAAGACAGCTAGGTGACCAAAAACTCCCAAGGATCCATCAGAAGAGGCTCAAACAGAGTCGTTGGCGTCATATGACAAGCACGTTCCTCGGTGACAACCAGACGAACAGGGATGTCGATAGTGATGGGGGATCCATGATGATAGTTATGGGTACGATGCGCCGTATCAACAGAAACTAACTATCCTTGATTCTTCAAACTATGGTATTTTGTACTGTAGATCTCGTCTTGTTCATTTTTGCCATCCCAAGAACAAGACACTGGACCAAAATTTGGATCAGAGATCTAGATCATCTGCGATATTAACTTCAGTGACAGGTACGAAACAGCGGCGTTGGCCAAGTTGGACAGGATCTAATCTACGCATCATCGTTTTCCCAAGCCCTACCCGCATTACCCAATAAGTCCAGGGTGTGGCGGCCCGGATCGAGATGCGGCTAATACAATTCCAATGATTCTCCTTGGGATTCGAACCTCCCTTGCAAAAAGAAAAACCACTTCCCAAGCTTGACAGTTGTCCTTGTTCTTGTTCTTGTCACACAATGGTTTCCAGGTACTTGGGCTGTATAGGCATAGTGACTAACCTAACTGAAAGGGAACTATCTACACTCAGCCTGGCCGCATGCGTGGTACTAGGTCTGAATCTCATCTCGATTTGAGCCTTCAAAGATCACGTTGGTTCTTCAGCTGTTCCTGTGACCAACCACTTCAGTATATCATGACTTTGCTGCTTCAGCTTGTACCTGTCCCTTGGAATGTCCATGTCCAGGTAGGACCCTGTTCTTGATGACGCTTCGTTATTGAACATCATACACCCCTCTTCTCTATTCAAAACAGTTTAGTCCAGTTCGCATTCGCCAATGTTCCATATGTTCTAGACCATCTCCAACTTTTGTGTAGGTTCCCGGAATAGGATTGCTTCTTGGTGGAGAGAACCCTTGTCAACAAAAGTCATGAATGGATGACGAGTTGCCCAGCCCAACACTAAACAAAGCAACCAACTGCAGTCTGCGAGAACATTCTCCCGCTTAGTCAAGATGGTTCCTTCTGATCCATAATGGCTAGAAACAGCTGCCAAGAGGAAGGGATTTCGTCATGCAAGTATTATCAAATAGTTGTCCAATAGCAAGCCTTATGCAACTCAACCTCATGATCAGGCTCCAGGACCCTGAATCTTTAGTTGAGCCTCCCCCACATCATGAGCTTCTTGAGGGTCTACTGATTAGGGACTTATTCAGTAATGGTATGCGATTTATTTGATGAGTAACTAGGTAGTTGGTTTACTCTGGTAATAGCATCCTTTGTTGACCTAGTATACTCTTCGCCTGCTACTTGCGATACTAAACCTTTTCTTTGTTCACAATATTGATTTTCCACTCCTGTCACATGTCAATCTTTTCCCGTTTTTATTATCGTCTTTCTTTAAGTTTCGCCATTGCTTATTCTCCATCGTCTAAAATGCAGCAGCTCCAAGATTGATTTATGCTCATGCTTCACGGGAAACTTCCCCGCTTAGGTACTGGCGATAGTTTCTATTCCCCGAACGAACTTCTAGAACCACCGATCGATATTTTGTATTGTTCCTTATTTATGCAGTCAGAAAACAATCTGAGTACCAAAATGATCTATCAGAAGCCTCTCTTGACAGTCGATCAGTTCAAGACGATCAATTGGTAGAAACAGCCTAAAACTTCAGCTTTGTTGTTGCTGATAGGATTTTGACGAGATACACGACTCCAAAAAAGCCGACCGACTTGGACTTCGGTTACCCCATCAGAAAAGCGTCAGCAGCTGTGCAGGAGGCTCTCACTGACTACGAAGTGAACAAGCCTAGGTATTACTAGTAGAATCCAGTAAAAAGGAGGAGGAACAAATTAGAAATGTGTCCATAGTGAACTATAGACTTGAATTATAGGATATCTACTGAATACAATCCAGCCCATAATGTGGCGACAGCTCACCATACCATATACATCAATAAATTGAAGTGATGATGAAAATGTAGTCACATGTGCCGTGTTATACGTAAACAGAGTACATATTTAGTATGGTTTTCCATCCTTCTCGAAACCCTGGATTCCATATCTCGGTTCAATGACATGTCATTACAATCCTGACGCCTAAATATACAAAATACCGTTATATCCAATCTCGAGGACTATATTCAATCCTCTTCCCCAACAGAACAACGACCTAAATATGGGGAATAATTTTGCACAAATGCCAGCAAGACACTGAACTAAAAACACATACATCGTGTGATAATATCCATGTTCCTAGCTGCGCATCATCTTACACCAGCCCAACGGCCCTTGGCTGTAGCAGATGGGCCGAGAGTGAGCCGACGACCAATGTTGCCAAAGCAGACGCAGCTACAAAAGAGAACACTCAGCATCCACATGCCTGTCTCGAGTGTATCCTGGTGTGCGAATCCGCCAAGAATAGGAACGACTTCATCCTGGGATGGCGTCGTGGCATTCACCAACTGTCTGAATGGAGCGTGAGCGGGCGCAGGCATCATGTCAGGGTTCACACCAAGGAGAATAATCGATCCTGTCAAGCCAACAGCAGTTGAAAGGAAGAATCCAGGCTTGGAGCGGTCAATAAGCCACCACAAGAGAGGGTTGACCATTGCCAGTGTTAGCGATACTTGGAGAGTAGACGCCCAGGCCACCTTGCGCTACAAGCTGTTAGTTGCACTCATACATATAATTTCCTGTTGGTTGACTTACAATCGCAAATACAATTCCTACAAAGGCACCGATAGCTCGGATCGCAATCGCCCAGTCAGTCCCCGAATCGTCATCCTTTGCTGGAGCATTCTCAACCACAGCTTCATCCTCCTTTTCTCCAAACGAGTCCTCCCAGACTCGATCGAACCAAGGAAACAGCGCTCCCAGTGCAACACCAGCGAGACCCCAAAATGATAGGTGCGCCCAGTTGTATGTACCACCAGAGGCATGGTTGTCCGAGTCACTGTTGAAGCGAGACGTGACCAACATACCGTAACCAACACCGAGAACGAAAAGCAACAGCCCTCTCATTACCAAAGCACCAGCCGAAGGGGAGGTTTTCACAGGCGCAGGAGGTGGTTGGGTGCGAATCGACGATCGGCGACGGATTTGGTGTGATCGGTCTTTCATAAAGTCGAATGTGGCATCGTCGATACCGGATCGCTTGATGGGAGTCTGAGCACCTGTGCCCCATGGCGTATCAAGTTCATCGCGATCGGCAAAGACGCGGTCGCGCGAGGAGGAGGATGTAGTGGGAGAGTATATGCCGAAAAGCGTTGAGGACGTCAAGTTCATAAACGACTGCGGTCTGCTCAAGGTTGAGTTCCCAGGTTCGGGCGTTGGTTGCAAGAAGCGCGCAATGTTGGCGTCTTGCGCTGGAGCGGGCGTTGGGGGAGACGAGTTCTCGCTCGGAGGTGTAGGAGTTGTTAGATTGAGGTCGAAAGGTCTTCGAGGGACGGGGCGAATAAGAGGGGGTCCGTCGTCAGCCATTGTGTGTGTATGTGTGAAGTCTAGTTTTCTATAACTTCAAGTCGTTAGAAAGGGTTCAACAAAATGATATTGGGGTGAGCAGTAATGGAAATTGAGGCCCAAGTTCTAGACTCTCCCCAGTTCAGCTGAACCTGCAAGTCTCAATATCATGCAATGCAATGTCACTTTACTCACAATCTTGATTCAGATAGGCAATTGTGCGTTGCAACCTTCAGGATTTCAATGCAAGGCAAAAAAGAGATTGCTTGTCAAAAGTTGAAGTTGTTGGGGTATTTCAAGGCTTTACAACCCTGTCTGTCTGTCTACTTCCACGACTCAAGCTAATGAGCACGGATAAAAATAGGTACCTAGAACCAGGATATCCGCAACCGAGAAAGCAATTGAGTGTGAATGGAAGAACAACTGAAGGATTTGGGTTGCTTCTGCAGTTTGAGACGCTGAGAGTCTGAAGGGTCCCTGGACTGGATTGACTCGAGTGGCAAAGATTGGGGAGAAGAGGTATGTGAGAGGAAAGTAAACACAAGCTTCAAAGCTCAGCCAGTATAGATTGAGAAGGATAATGTTGAAAAACTAGAAAAAGAAAAAGAAGAGAAAAGAGGAGGCACAGTTGTAATGTACCTACCAAGCTAATGTACGGCAACGCTCTTCACATGCTCACAAGACATGGAAAACATGACAAGAGACGCACGACTAGTCGTTTGAGGGCCCCAGGAATTACGTAGATATGCCCCATTTACCTCCACTGCAGGAGACCCCTTGTCCATGGGGGACGAATTGGATCCCTGTTGTTTACTATTCGAGATGTCACTATAAAGTCAGTGCTTATTGTCGTTCTTGACAAACAGTTTTGATGTGAGTAGATGAAAGAAGAATTGAATAACTAGCTGGGTTAGGTGACAATGACTACCAACAACTAAACACCCTTTGTCAAGTCAGTATTTAGAATCCTTCGCTTGTGTGTTAAAATACGGAACCCATTCCCGATCATCATGCATCCGTCCAATCGCGTTCATTACCCCACATTCAGGATGCCTCAAGCTCGAATTCCAGACTCCGTGGTTGGTCACTTTATGCTCTTGACTTGCATTTCACAACCCCTCGTGATGGACTACAGTGTCGTACCTTTTTTACCCTACCCCATTCACGGGGCCTAGGCACGTTCCCACCCCTGGCTCTAAAGCCCGCTGAAGAATGAGGAGCCAAAGACCTCTTTGTCAAACCAAAGAAACACGCGAGAGCCACAACACATTTATACATGAAAGAAACAAGATCATTTTTTCATATATCACAAATCTGTCTCTTCATCGCATTCTCTAATCTGGTCTTACTGCAGTGAGCACAATCTATGTGGGTCGCATGCTTCGATTTGCATGTGATACTGGGCGCATAAGAAGCTGACAGTCACCACAGTCACCATCTTATCACCAAATAGGTATTCATACATTACTTTATATTTAACCAAAAACGTCAATAACCTGACAGCCACACATCCGTCATCCCTTTAAACTAACCTCCATTTTAATCCTCTTCGCTATCGCTTCCCTCATCCTCGTCCTCATCATCCAGCTCATCATCACTATCCTCAACGCCATCAGGTCGGGGTATCATCATAAATCCCGTCATGCAGGTGATCCTGTTTTGCGTTTCATATGTCCCCAACAATTCTCCCTTGCCCTCAACCTCATTCTTGCTGTCACCCTGCAACTCCGACACTCCCACTCGCCACAAACGGACCCGTCCATCACTGCTTCCACCAGCCACGTACAGCGTCGAGGCGTCCTCCGCACTCGGCACCACCACAAAGTCCTTGATGCGGCCCTGGACTCCGTCTGACTTGCCGCCGAGCTGACCCACCAACTTGGCCGTTGGAAGCTTCTTGTCCTCCGAGTCGGGTTTTGTGAGGTCCGATTCCTTGGTAGAGAAAAACAGAATTCTGCCGTCCTCAGTAGCAACGGCCAAAAGGTTGGTATCCCCCTCTTTTTCCAATGCAACATAAAAGAATTGATGCACCTTTGTTCGGATTGATCCCATGATTCTGCACTTGGGCACACTGTCCATGCCAAATGCAATAATATCCCGGTCAAATCCAATAGCGAATTCATCCGCTCCATCAACGCTTCCCCAAACAACTCTTCGTCCCTCGCCAGTAGAGTGCTTTCCTTCACCAGCCTCCTGCAGGATCTCCCTGCCAAAGTTCAGCACTCCAGCCTTCTTGCCAGTGACCAGGTTCCATAATCGCATTGAACGCTCGCCCTTGCTGACAGTAATCATAAGCTTCATACTGGGATGGATGGCAAAGTCGTTGACGCCAGACGGTGTACCTCCAAAGGGTGCTGTATCGCCACTGGGGCGGCCCATGGGCTTGGCGATAGGTGCCTTGATGTTGCTGAGCAGAGACCAGTCTCGGGTTCGTGTGACCGCAATCGTAGAATCTTCGCTTGACGATAGAAGCTTCGATCTTGTAGGGAAGCAAAGAGATGTGACCGTTGAAGAGTGGTGAAGCAGCGTGCCGACCTCCCGGTTCTTGGAGTTCTCGAGAATCGGTCGTGGTGCCACCTTGGCCATAACGTCCTGGTTCTTTCGGCTTGGGGGATGCGCAGAAAGGTTGTAAACATTCACGCGCTCATCAGTGGCACCAGAAGCAAGCATGACCTTTTGTGTCTGTCCAGGGACAGGCGCTGAAATGGGCGATACAGCAACGCAACGGATAGCTGAAGTATGGGCATTAAACAAGAACGAGTCCGCGAACTCGGCCTTCTCCTTGCCTCCAACTGTCACTACCAATCCGTGAAGGATTCGATCGTAGGAGCCGACAACGATTTGAATTGTCTCGGGCGCATTCGAGGCGGTCTTGGTGGTTGTAGTCTTCTTCGCAGGCGCGGAAGCCTTTTCCTTGACGGGCTTTTCCTTGAGGACCTTGGAGCCCTTGACCTTCTTCGTGATGACGGAAGGCCCAGAAGCGGACTCGCTCTGTGCGACGGCTTGTCTCTTGCGTTTGGCCATTTTGTCTGATTTGTTTTGATGTTTGGTAGTCGTTACAGAAAGCTTCTGTTCAAGTCACTAAGAACCTTGGCTTGCAATGGAGAAAAAAATATTGGGAGATAAGATAAGGGTGGGTACCGGCCCCACCACACGCTTGACCTTCTTAACGAACGGTCTAGGCTCATCCGATTGATTGACTGACTGATATGCTGGACGCTATGCGCTGAGTATATTCAAATGTACATGTAATGCAATATGGCAGTTCTAGATACCTTCACCGTTGTCTATTTACCGGGTTGATCCTCCGTTATGCCCACCAATCTCCCGCTCGACCATCTCAATCGAGCCTAGGCTGGGAAACCGCTTGGAAAAGTCCTGTAGATAATCATCCTTCTCTTGAGCTGTCATCTCCAGCATTTGTTGTCCGGGGCTATCCATGCTGATTAGATCATCCGACGTTTGGGCACGATTTGGCTTCTGAGGCGATGGTGGCCTCTGACCAGTTGGGAGGCTGTTGAGATGCACTGGCTTCTTTGGAGCTGGAGGCTTCATTGGGGGCTTTGATGCTAGAGCTGCAGGCGCCGATGCTGTTGAAGAAGGGCTGTGGACTTGAGAAGCATCGCCTCGTGTCTTTGTCACATTCAAAGGCTTCTTCGGCACTCCTGGAAGGGGCTTCTCAGACTTTTCACCAGCCTCAGAAGTGTCAGTATACTTTCCATAACCTTGAGCAGTCCTTTGAATGTTGGTTGGTTTTTGTTCCTCGCTCAAAAGACTTTGAACTCGGTTCTGAATACTGACAGCACGCGAGACTCCTCCGATGCTCTTTGGGGGAACTGGTGGCCCGCGCTGTCCCGCAGCTACCCGCTTCCGATATTCAGCTTGCGCTGCTTCCACCCGCTGCTCCTCTTCTAGAAGCTTCAAGCGTTCCATCTCGCGCCTCATTTCAGGTGTTACGCGGTCCTCGTCCTCATGAACATGACCATCGTCGCTGCGTCCGTCGGTTGCCTCGGATCCAGCAATGGGGGTCAAATCACGGCGGCTTGCCTCCCTCTCTGGCGACGGAACTCTTCCATTGTTAGGAGAGCTGCCTTCGAAGAGCTTAAATGCATCTCCAAATTTACCGGCGAGAATGTTTTTGTTGCCCGACAGCGCAGTCAAGCTGGAGCGCTTGCCAGCCTTAACTCGCTCTGAGTCTTCCAGACTCCTCAAAAAATCCATATCGCTCGATGCGCGCGGCTCGTCCGCAGGCTCCTGATAAGGAGAGGAGCCCCGAGGCGGTCGACTCGAGGAACGCGATGCGGCCTCTCTCTCACGCAGGAAATCAAGAGTTGTACCCTCGAGGTTAGTGCTAGCGGGTCGGGGCCGTGGCAGAGCTGATGGAGCTGACGGAGCTGGTGAAGCACGAGCTGATGGGTCCAGGAGGTCAATACGAGGACGGCCACCTTCGAGGGACGGTCTAGACGAAGACGGCTGCTGGTCATGGCCAGGCTGCTGGTAAGATGGAATTCTTTGAATGAAAGAAGGGCGGGGTTCTTCCGCATTCCATTGCCCTGCGCTGTGGTCAGGCTGCCTTGTAGCGCTGCTAGCTCGAGCATAATCATGAGCATCATGCTGAGCAGGCTGCTCCGCCTCTTGGTTGAATCTTTCCGGTGGTGGCGTTGAGGTCATTGTGCCGGTAGAGACATATCGCGAGCCAGACTGAGAAGAGATGGCCTGTAACTCGGGGTTGTTGCTGATGATGGACTGTGCCCTACTGATATCAGGTCTACTTGGTGCAGATAAAGTCTTTGTCAGTGAAGGCTCAAGAGGAGGTGAAGCGACAGCAGCTTGGTGTCCAACAGGGGTGACCGAGTGCGTCCTAGACACTGGCTTCGGACGAGGAGAATCGGTTGGGGGAGTTGCAAAGGCCTCCTCAGCTAATTTTGCAGTCACTCTGTCCTTCAGATCTGAGGATGCGTTGACTGGCGAAATTGGTGAGGAAACATCGAAATCGAACCCGCCCCCCTGATCGTGCAACAACGAGAACTGGTCAAGTGTGGGAAAACGAGACGACAATTCATCAAACCCCTTTGGAGCGGCCTTTGCATCCAGAGCCGCGAATGGATCCCCTCCTGCCTTCCGCATAGGGGAAGCTTCCGGTTTCTGGGATACGTTGCCCGGGGCTGGGGAAGCAGTCGGTCGTCCTCTCCTCATGGGCACGACATCGGGGATGAACTGTTTCTTAGGTTCGACTCGTTCGAAAACAGCGCCCACAGCTGGCGCTTGGTCCGGTTTCTGAGCAATGTGTTGGGGGCTGTCAGTTCTAGTGTGGGGTTGAGAACGACCGCTGTAGATCTACGAATTGTCAATATGGGCTCATTTGTTCGGGAGGATATACTTACATCATGAACAGGAACATCGCGTCCTTGCATTGCGCATCCTTCCTTTAGCACTTGATAAATGTTTGGTCGATCGTGTAGGTTTTCTCTCAACATTGATGCTACATTCTGTTAGTATTTATGAAACAATCCAGGGCCAACGAGCAGTACCTATCAATTTCTTGAGTCTATCGGAAAAGACTGGGTGACTAGGGAATCGGTAGCTGGCGTTTAAAATCGCCAATTGGCCCTGGTCCTCGAAAGGTGTAGTATAGTAGCACAACTTGTACAGCAAAACGCCCAATGCCCAAATATCAGACTTTTCGTTTATAGGTTGCTTGCGGTATACATCAATCATCTCGGGACTCCTGTACTGCATCGTGGTGTGTTTCTGAATGTCTTCGTCCACGAGGCGGCATTCAGTGACGGTGGTGGGGGCGGGTTGAGGTGATGCTGCTGATCCGAAATCGCAAAGCTTAAATCGTTTAGAAGATCCTCTGGCGGTAATAAGGACATTTTCAACTTTAATATCGCGATGCAGCAGTGGTGGTTTAAGGTAGTGCATACACGCGAGACCCTCAGCGATGTCGGTGAAGATGTTGAGGATCTCGGGTTCGGTAAGGCGGTGCTGTAGCCTGGTGTTCATAAAATCGATCAAACCGCCGCCATCGCAAAACTCCATTAGCAGAAAAACTTCATAACCTCCTCCTTGAAGTTCAGAAGCATGCGAGTCGATATATGTAACGATCGGTCGGTGGCCTTTGAGGCGCTTCATTGTTTCAACCTCGGTGCGCATGCCCCGCAAGGTATCCTTATCAGGCACCGCAACTCGCTTCAGGACAGCTTGATCAGTGCCGTCAACAGGCTTGGCCAACTTGACGAGGTATACATGGGCGAAGCCTCCTTCGGAGAGATATTTTTGAATCACCACACGGTGACTGCCAACCTGAATCTTTGTGCCTGGCGCGAAGGTGCCAGCGGGAGCGACTCCAGGGACAGCTACGGGGGCGGAACCGTAAGGAGCATGATGGTGTTTGTTGGCCAACATGTGCGCGGGAGGGTATTGACCGTGTGAAGCCATCGTGAGCAGAGGTATAGAGAAGTTTGGAGGATGACGGTTGAGGAGCGATTCGAAGGTGAGGGAGATGACGGCAACCCCGTCCGTGAGGGAGGGAGCAAGTTAGAGCCAAGGAGCCAAGAGAGGACGAACAATGGCGGTAGGAAAGGGGTCGAAGTAGTTGAGGATTGGAGTAGAAGAAATGGCAAAGCTAAAGCTGAAGATTCAAGTCATCTGGATCAAGCACACACAATCAAGCAATAGATCAATTCAAAGCGGGCGCATGGTCGAGTTGATGCAAAAACACATGGCCCCTTGGTAAGATGTTGGAGGTTGCAGGCCTGACCTGCCTATCATACCCAGGTAACGGTACTGGAGTTAGGTCCATAGGTTCGCTGCTCAGTGGCTTGGGCTTAGCCTCCCCGGATCGAGCACTCCACTGTTGGTGAGCATTCCATTCATCCAATGAGTGTTTAGACGAGACGGAGAATTATCGGTAAATATTTTTATAAAGTAATGTACTATGTAAACGGACGAACTATCTGTGTACTACAGTTACTTTTGTTTTTTTTATATTAAAACAGCACATGGTTGTACTTGGAGCGTGACTTTAAATTTGGTCAATGTCTTGGATCTGACAATGGTTTAGGTTGGTCAAGTTTTGTGACGGATAATGTTATGGCTGGTATGCTAGACCGATGTTTCATCCACCTGACTTGACTGACAATGTTTCGTTTCGTCTTTACACATCACTACAGCGGGCAAGCGGGTCAATGATGTGTTGTTCAACGGAGTACTTTAATTTTCTGCATGCATCAACTTTCGACCTCGACATTTGACATTTTACTCCAGTAGCGAATAGGGAGTTGCCGAGAATGCGGCTCTCTGCAGGATGGGCCCTTGACACGTAGGTATTCTACTGATAAATACCGCAAAGAGGTCCAGAAAGGAACGAATAGACATTTACGCAAAGTAAATAGTAGGGTAACAATAAAGGATAATTCTCAGCTTCGAGTTCAGGGTGCTCTCATTTTATTCGTTATTTTGTTCGGTAGTAGTTGTAAGCCTATCTATGCCCAGCTTTCCGTCTACCCTGCACCATGAATATATCATGGAGACGGTTCTGTTCTCCCAACTATGTGTGGTTGTAAGTGAAATTAACGACATAGAGTTGTTTTAGCGTAAAAATCCTCTAATAGAGAAGTGTCGGATCTCTGATATATTCTAGTTTCATGTGTAGTCTTGTAGGAATCTGTGACAAGATTGAGCACAACCATTGGTGAACGAACCACAGCTAGACATTGAGTTTAAGGTCGTCATTGATGCTGGATTTTGATTCCAGCTCAAGTCAGTACATGTTCTATTTGTCAACATCTCAGCTTCAACCCATTTAAAGTAGCTCATGTCAATTACACAGATGTTGTTCCACCGTTATACATACCCATTCGTCTGCAAAAATAAGCCAACACCAACCAAAGACTCGGCCGACCAATGCATCTATTCTTAGTAAAATGCGTGATTGCAGATCTTTGGAAATAAAGACTCGACGGGAAAACCGAGAAAATGGTTCGATAAGGACCTTCTAGAATGAACGTGCTGTAACATTACATTACAGTAGACTCGAGCTTGAGGAAACAAGAGGCTCCATGTGTTTAGACTTATCCCGGGAAGCCCTCCACTGGTTCCCGAGCAGGGGTCAACCTGCAACCACTCAAATGGTTCGTCAAAACTACGTCATGGTTTCCATGGACTGATCTGATGTTTTCTTCTCAGTCCTTTTTCTGTCTTTTCAGGCTCATTTTAGCCCGCGACATCGGGCGTCCCGTTGGTACCAAGAGAGACAGAGTTTGTTCCCATCAGCAGCCACAAACGGCAAAGAGAAAGCCCAATACTTTTGCAGTACTTGACTTTGATATGATCTTGTTATGTTTCTAGGTAGTATATCTCAAGTCATTCTTTTCGCAACATGATGTCGACAGTTTCCGAATTATGCAAACTACTGCTACGCTACCCTGCCGTAGAATATTGTGGTTCTATTCTGTACTGTAATTGACTCGATATCCCATGTGGGTTCCAGCTGACCTCACTCGGAGGTCACGGCACTAGAGAGTCTTGGTCTAATGACTGGCAGATGCGTTCATGTGCCGAGAAGGATCACTTATTGATCAGTGAGTAACTATTTTCAGTGCCCAAGGCGCCTATACCGGGCCGTTAATCTAGAACCTTGGACCTGGTAATGTAACCATTGCCTACCATCCTGGAGAGAGTTTATAACAACGTTGTCGCGCTCTTTGTTCAAGCCTGATTCTTGCCTTTCTTTTTCAACCTTTTTGTCTCTACATCTCACACCATTCATCTATCCAATCTCTATCCGCACAATTGTTATACAAAAACTCTAAGATGCCTGCTTCAACTTCCTCTCAAATGCAAATGCCCCGTGAGCCGGCTCCCGTAGCGTTTGCTGCTGAACGAACCAGCACCGAACAGCCGGTATGTAGAACCATTAGCCTCCGGCTAGACCGGATTCTTTCAAACATCTCATTTTCTATCAGCCCAAATATGAGTTTGAACGGCGATTTGAATATTTACTAACTGGCTTCTAATAGCGACCGATTCAACCCATGACCATGGAACAACCTGAACTGAGCATGCGAGGAGGCAAGAATGGCGACGGCGGTGTAAGAACAACCAACTCCTCAAACCTCTACTAGCAAATAACTAACACCCCCAGGCTATCTGCTGTGGCATTTGCGCTGGTCTATGTTGCTTTGAATGCCTAGACTGCTGCTGTTAATGGGATTCCATGACCAAATACGGAGAGGATAGAGTATAGTTCTGGCGTTCAGGCATTAATATTGGGAGGATTTATCAAAGGGATATATACAATCATTGGCTAATGATGTAACGAACTATTTACGTTCTATACATGTCTAATAATGACTATACCACAGACATCTTGCTTTTGTTCCTCTTCAGTGACCATTCCATAGTTTCAAGTTATTCTAGACAACAACCTCTTCAAGTCGCTTTACCACATCCTCATAAAATGTCATTGATAACTTCTCAGCGACTTCATCTTGAGTCTCGTCATCGCCTTCTTTGAGTCCCAGCTCTTCACCACCAGCCAGGCATTTCCTTGTCGCATTCTCAAACCTCTCTCCCATATCAGCACCGATCGCTGCAACTCTATCCTCTTTCAACAGAGCCTCTCGAATGCCGCGTACAATATCTGGCCGCCCGCGCGCACGTCGTATATCAATGCGCAAAACATCTTCAATAGGCCGCCAGTGCGCCAATTCGACCTGGATAACACCCAGACTGTAAATATCGAAGCTCTTCTTTGATCGCTCCCTGTCTCGTCTACGATTTGACTGGGCGTTTGGGTGTCTGTACAGATCGTGCTCTGCATCATCTCCCGGCGCATCGGTCATCTCTTCCGAGCCACCTGGGCGGGAGAAGTCAAAGCCCGAAAGGAACGGCTGTCGATAATCGACACGTCCGTCGCGTGCTCGAAAGAACAACACGTTATGACCGCGGAGGCCTTTGTGCAGCCATTGGACGGCGTGGAGGTAGAGAAGACAGTTGCTGAGGGCATGCGCAATGTGAACTCGTTCTGTGACACGCGGCTTGCAAATACTGGGGTCTTGTAGTAGCTCACGAAGCGACACAGGCGGTAGTGACGCATGCAAGTTGTCGTCGGACGGACGTTCAAAGATGAGACCGAGTCGGCGGTCGAGAATGTCAACGTCGTCGTCTGCGACATTTGGGTCGGCCTTGTCAAAGAAGCCAAGACAGTGAGGTGTGCGGAAAGCCTCTGGCTTTGGACTGTGATTCAAGAGAGCAGCCAATTTGCGGACTCGTTCGATTATGTCGGCTTTGGAGAGAGAACCTGGTTGTGTGTCTGCGTTGTCATAGTCCTTCCACTCGATCCAAACTTTTTTCTTACCTTGGGCTGTTTTTATTAATGCTTCGCATCTTGGGACTTCTGATTCATCAACCTCGGGATCCAACTCGATGAGATATCGCGGAACGAACAAGTTCCGTTGATGACCAGGCTTCGCAAGGTCCAGGAACCTGGCAGCAGCTTCATCGATGACTGTAGGAATTTCTGTCGTTGGGTCGATAGTCTCGTTGAACGCTTTGAACTTGGCAAGTCTCGACAACTGCCTTAATGCGTCAGCGTTGGCCTCCCTCTCCCGCTTGGACATCTGCGAGGGCCCCCCTGGAGAGTTTGCGTCAAGCTGGGACTTGAGAGCTAACACGAGATGACTCAGATCGGCGATCTTGTGATGGAGTAATAGGACCCCACGGTTAGTATCTTGTACAGTGTTGCGAATCTCGACCTGCAATGAGTGGTC
The DNA here is from genome assembly GCF_050947815.1 of Fusarium sambucinum. NCBI lineage: Eukaryota > Fungi > Ascomycota > Sordariomycetes > Hypocreales > Nectriaceae > Fusarium > Fusarium sambucinum. Next base: position 1,537,401 of record NC_139292.1, read on the forward strand.
GAGGATATTTGTCATGTTGTCATTAAGTAGTGAGAACTTGGCCAGAAGCCTCTCAAATCCTTGCTTGTCAAACGAACTCCATCGCAGTCTAGTGAGATTATCAGAGGACTTGTTCTTGAGCTCGGACATGGCCTTTTTGATAAAGTTCCTTTTCTTCTCAGTCATAGGATAGTTTGACAGCTTGGCATCTTTCTCTGGAGACTCTAAAGCACCATCCTTATCCGCCACAACAAAGAGGTTGTTGTGTTTCTTCTGATACTCGGTAAACTCATTAAACAGACACTGAATCTGGACAAGCAGATCGATTACAGTCTGACGATGAAGATTGAACACGTTGGAGTTGAGGACCTTTTCCTGATTCTTGGCATCTAGATCAAGAAGGCCGGATGCCTCACTCCAGCAAAACAGGCGTTGCTGCTCCATCCTGAGGCGCAAATTCAGATACTTGCAGTCATCCTCATAGCCCAAAGCCGTGATAAGAAGCTGTATCCCTGACGCAAGGTCAACGCTGAGTATGATTGACCAGGCGGGAAATTAGGTAGGTACCTTGAATACATCCCGTATAGACTTGCAAGCTGATGGAAGCAACTCCCAGCGCCAAGCCGGCAAGTGATATTGGATCCATTACGGCTCGGCCTGTTCTCAACTGCAGCTTATTCTCAGATCTTGTCCCGGAGCAAAGACGAAGCGGGAGGCTGTGCAGCTGAACGAGGCGTAGGCAAAGCCGACAGAACGCCTTTGTGGTCAGGTAGAGCTGTCAGTTTCAGACTAGCTACAATGAAAAGACGGCTGAAATAATATCATGCGGGGTGATAACATGGTACGGAAATACTGTAAGTAGCAACTCCTAGGTACTGATAGTAGAAACCCCACTGATTAGAAATTGTAATTACTATTCATTTCTGGCCTCATTAATAAAAGCAAAAACAGAAATTGTTAACTAGACCGCCAAGTTGCGTAGCATTATTCTTGTAACAGAGTTGGTAGTTCAAAGACTTGCATGTTGAGCCAGCTTTGAAGATCCAAAGTTCGGTATCATGAAAAAAGAAGCATCCCCAATTCTTGCGCAACGCTAACCTATTCAGAAAGGTGGGTAAACCATGACGGTAATCAGCCTTCATTCTTGCTCAGTAAGCCATCCCAGAAGACCGGGTACGTTGCCCGCCGAGCTGTCAAGGCTGAGGGCGTGTCACACGCTTTGCGGGCCGCAATTACCCTTTTCATGTATTTGTATTTCAAGCATTGGCTCAAAACGAGTCAGGATATGCTAGGAAAGTGGCTCAAATTGAGTTGTGCGGCATTGCTTTGCCGGCATGCATGCAAGCGAGTTCTTTCATCACAACCGTTTGTTATCCACGATACAACATGCAGGTGGCTTATTCGACTAGCAAAGACTTGGCAGAAGCTTGGGCCTGTTAAGGAACTTCAGCTTCCAAGATCAGGTCGTGTCTTGATACGTGCGACAAGGCCAACGAGTAGTTGATCTCCAACAAGCGGCCGACCATTGATCCCTCGACGAGCGGCCGACCGTGGCACAAAGGCAGTGTCACTTTCAGCGCTAAGACTATTTAAACATCTGTCATACATATCAAGGCGTTGGGAAATAATCGGAACTGATATGTCTCCAGTGTCTCGGTACACTAGGAGCAGCGCTTTACCATGCGCTTGGACCAAATTTTGACTACTGGACCACGATCTGAAGTGCCACGAGACTATCCTTTAGACTGTAGTCCTTTAACGCCCGCACCGAGAATAGCTTCAAGTCTATCTATGTGTGTATTTACCAAGATATCAACGAGTAATCCACTGAATATAAACACCCCTCATGTCCTTGTAATAGAATTGAGACTTGACTAGCCTCAAAGTTGCCTCACAAGGCCAGACGATTTGTGTGATGCAGGAAAGAAAGTCTCTACCGCCATTTTGTGACAGCTCATTGGCCAGGACAAAGGTTTCACTGCGAATGGCAGTCGGTGGTGTTTTTTGTATCAACCCCTGTCAACACGCAGAGCTACGGCGATGACCGACGCCATACCGGTACCGTTTGATTCACGTGATGACCCTCTGCATGAATACCTCAGAAACACAATCAAGTTGTATGTATGGGGGATTTGAAATACATAGCCAAGAATTCAGCCCAGTCTTCTTCCCAGATTGCCATGAGCTCATGCTCTACGCTAAATACGGGTGGTATGGAAATTAACTAACCCCTGTTTCCCGCTAGTTAGGGCTGAAGTCGGGACCTTGTAAGATCCATGCTTGGTTCACAGTAAACGGGGATTCCTAAAAGAGATACTGGACCACATGCCTAACTTATCATTAGGCTTCATCAATGTACGTATCGCACAGAGCCCTCGTTCACTGAGTGGCCAGGTTATCAGAGAGCTAGGCTACTGAACAGGGGTGTATTATTGCGTTGCCTTGCAGGGCATGTGGATGGATGGACGGAGGGCTGCTCCATCCCCCATGGCACTCGACTGCCGTGCCTTATTTTCTGGAAAGCTAAGAGAATACATAATAAATGGATCATCCTGGAACATTCTCTTCTCCTACCAAAATGCTGCTATTATTATTAGATGATTATTCAACTAGCAAATTTAGCTGTTTAAACATAGCATCATTGATACAGTAAGCAGTTTACTCTCCCAAGTGCCGGGGCTGTCACTCACGCCCTGCGTTACAAAGTCTCAACTCACTCACCGGCTTATATTCTAAACTTGGAATTGTCTATTTTATTTAGATAAAACAGCCACTTTCATCAGTCTCCACAAGGTCTATATCTTTCGATATGAGCACTAACACTTCACGACCTCATGCTTCCTCCTCTTCCCCTCTGTCTTTCTACTCTCCACTCCCTTATACTCCATACTCTTACACGAACAAGAAGGTCCATTATAGCTGGAACTCGCCTAATATGAGCTCATCGAATGCTTTCCAGCAGACCATTCTAAATAGCAGAGAGGATGCAATCTCAGGCCCTGAAGAGTTATCTTCCAACTCAAATTCCCCTAGCTCTACCGCCTTCACGACTGACGGAAGGACTTCACCCTGTGGCTCGATATCGGCAGCGACTGAAGCAGGCCGTTTCAGTGTCACTTCTGTCCCAGCTGCTTGCCTAGCCTGTGTAAGTTTCCTCTTATCTCATTAGATCCCTTTGCCATGGTGCTAACAAAACCTTCTCATTAGCGAAGCAAGCACCTAAAATGTGACGGAGTGAACCCATGCTCTCGTTGTCTCACTTCTGGCTCTGATTGTGTTTATGTCGCCTCAAGACGTGGTTACAAAGGCCCTCGACGGAACACCACCCAGAAAGTCACGAAACGTCCTAGTCCGTCACCCGGCCAATCTCGAGCACCAAGTCGAAGTGGTGATGGCCCCATGTCGCTTCGATCAACACACTCTCCGTTTCCAGTGTCATCACAGTCTCCTTCTTTGGGCACGGATCCTACCTTCTTGACCCCTTATATGGGCGATGACATGTGGAGCTCGCCATTGCCAACTCCATTCCTTGATCCTGCTCTAGCCACGAGCAGTAGCATGGAGACCGACACATCTTTCTTTCAACCATACGGCACTTCAGATCCATCTAACGACATGTTCAACCTTTTCGCCAACCAACACCACGAATCCATTCCTACACAAACCGCAATACCTACTTTTGCCGAACACTGTATCGACTATTTCTACAATTACTTTCATGCTGCTCATCCCTTTGTATTGCCAAAGGAAGCTCTTCTCCGCATTAGGCATGAGACGGCTTTGGAACCCGTAGTCGCTGCAATGCGCTGGATAGGTTCTCTGTATATACCTGCATGTCCACATCGGGGCCAACTCTTCCAGGAAGCCCATCAATTGATCTACAAGCATGACCGTCGCAAAGACGGCTTTCTGGTCCAAGCCTTGTTGCTTCTCCTAATTTGTCTCGACGGGCAGGGCTTGCAAGAAAAGGCTCGAGAAATAATGTCCGAAGTTGAGACAATTGCCATTGAAATAGGCCTCAACACAATATCCTTTGCAAACATACACGGGCGCGGGACGGTAGTAATGGAAGAGAGTTGGCGACGAACTTGGTGGGAACTTTTTGTAATCGATGGCCTGATTGCTGGGATTCACAAAAAGACAAACTTTCCGCTATTTGACTTTGTTTCTGAAGTTGCGCTTCCCTGTGAGGAATACCAATACCTCTCGGAGGTGAGTATTATTTTTTTCTGTTCAACTGTTTTACCTTGACTAACTACCTGTTAAGGACATTCCACAGCCCGCATACCTCGAGGACGTGGACGATAGTAGTTTCTATGGTCTGAACCGTGAGTTCTCATCGTTCACATATCGAGTTAAATCCGCTCAGATCCTCGGCAAGCTCTTGAGGAGTGGCCCTGCCACTGGACCCGACGATGAAAGCCTCGGCCGTATCGAGACATTACTCACAGACTGGCGTCGCAGTCTCCCCCAGTCAAAAAAGGACGGGTTATACCAGAGTGGCAGATTGGACGAAATGATGTTCCAGGCGTATATGATAGCCCACACTACGTCAATTCTGCTTCACCAACCGTACTCACAGTTGAACTTGTCGTCAAGCCAATTGGCTGACCCAAGCACTTTACATGGCTCGAACGATAACCTCGACGCCCATACAAAGTACACGATATATTCCGCCGCAGAAATCAGCAAACTTCTTACCCATCGCGTCTCACTTCTTTCACATACACACTTCCTCAACTACGTGGTACGAATGTCCTCAACAATACACCTTACCAAATGGGCTCTGCCCCTTACATCACATGAAGACAGCTACAGCAGAGTGCATCGGTTTATTCGACTTAACAACACTGCTTTCTCAAAAATGGCTCCAATATGGAGCGCTGCTGAACGAGAAGGCCGCTCAGCGAAAAGTATGGCGCAGGACATCTACCAAGGGAAAAAACAGAAGCAACTAATGCCTCAGGTTTGGTATGGTATCAACCACGAAGTGGCAATGAATATAATTGCCGAGGATGAGGCTATTATGCAAGAGTTTGAGAGCATATCGAGTACGCCTGGCATGTTGGGCCAGTAAACGGATACCAAACCTACAATAGTTAGACAGATATACTGCAGCCTTCCACAATGAGCGATGAGGCTTGTGGCTTGCCAAAGTCCCTTGATTGTATTGGCAATTATTTAACTTTCACGTGTTGTTAAGATAGCTCCAGTACGTACTTTTCTAGTCCCCGAGGGTCCGAAATGACGGGGCTTGTCTAAACTCAGCCCTGCATCTTACACCAAATCAGCGGTAACCAATTAAGGAAGAAAGTTTCAAAGTTTAGATGGGTTCGGCAATTCATTACCGGTCTTGGTCGGAGCTGAATAGACGCCGATGTAAATAAGATGACGTGGATATCACAATATCCACAAATTGGTGCCCGGAGGAATTGCATACTTCATTATCACAACATTGAATTACACGATGACTAGAAATTTGTATGTTTGAATTTGACTGATTTTGAAGGATAAGAAGGGTAATTACACTAGTCGAGTCTTGGCAAAATAGTTGATGTAAGAGAGTGAATGAATGGTAGCTGCATGGAATGAAGGCTGCATTGGATACTTCACATCCACCAACGCACTGCGGGCCGGAAAGATTTGTGGCTGAGTGACGTATCACAAATTATAGGTAATATTTGCTGATTTGATCTTTAGCTAACTTTGGGCTGAGGTAGCGGGCAGTCCGTTGATGACACGGGCAATATTCAAGACGCCGGCGGCTGAGACGCATGTCATCTTTGTCTCACTTCAATAATAATAAAATAACGAATTCATCGGCTTTAAGAAGCGAAATCCCCTAAATATATGATGTGTCAATTACTCCTTTAATATCATTCAATCATTCAAGCATACCATCATGGTACTAAAAGGCTCAGAAAACAGCATGGACTCTGAACAACGTCCAGTTGCAGAGAAACATCTCGTCAACACGACAATTAAAAACTTTACCTGGAGCAACGTCACCGTAACTGTCAAGGATAGAGAGACCAAGCAGCCAAAGGCGATTGTTGACAATGTTCAAGGTATTGTTGAAGCCGGTGAGATATGCGCCCTTATGGGACCTTCTGGCTGTGGCAAGACAACGCTTCTCAACGTGTTAGCACGTCGTCCGACAAATGCGAGCAACGTTGAAGAACAAGTACTTGTCAACGGCAAGCACTTGTCACTTGCAGAGTTTCGAGAAGTATCGTGCTTTGTTGAGCAGGAAGATGCTCTCATTGGATCGTTGACTGTTCGAGAAACACTCGAGTTCTCATCACGACTCGCTAGTTCGAGGTAGGTGTTTTGAAGCAGACCGTATAAATGGTATCTTCTAACTTTCAGTAGTTCCCTGTCTAGAAAGGAACGTAATGTTCGTATAGACAACCTTCTCGAATCCTTTGGCCTGGTCGAACAAGCCAACACTCTCATCGGCACACCCATCCGCAAGGGCATATCAGGCGGCCAGAAGCGTCGTGTAGGCGTCGCAAGTCAACTGATCACTAGCCCTAAGCTTCTTTTCCTTGACGAACCTACAAGTGGTCTTGATTCAGCTGCTAGTCTAGAGGTGGTCAAATACCTTCGCGCGGTAGCGAAACGCAACAACCTCATTGTCATTTGCTCTATTCATCAACCTTCAACTTCGACCTTTAACATGTTTGATAAACTGCTTCTCCTCTCCGGTGGAAAGACACATTACTTTGGTCCTGTAAGCAGCGTCGCTGCTTATTACGCCCAAGTTGGAGCTCCACTGCCTCAATACGTCAACCCAGCAGAGCATCTCCTTGAACTGGTCAACATTGATTTTGCGCAAAACAGGGGAGAAGCATCGCGCAACCTTGAATCTCTTCAGGATTCTTGGGTGGCTTCGCAACAGGCGAGCCAAGTCAGTGATGCAATCAAGACTGCCGGATCTTCAGGTGGTGATTGGAGTGTTGAGAATATCGAGAAGAGGCCTAGCATGCCGAGCCTTACATTGACTTTGCTACACCGAAGCTTTATTAAGAGTTATCGGGATGTTGTCGCTTATGGTATTCGCCTAGCCATGTACTTGGGCTTGGCAATTATGATGGGCACTGTTTGGCTGAGATTGGATCCAGAACAAGAGTCTATCCAACCATTCATCAATGCCATCTTCTTTGGCTCAGCCTTTATGAGCTTCATGGCTGTGGCTTATGTCCCTGCATTTATCGAAGACCGACTGCAGTACGTTAAAGAGCACCACAACGGACTGTACGGTGCTACCGAACTGATCTTGTCCAACTTCTTGATCGGTATACCGTATCTCTTCATCATATCGGCCCTGTTTTCGGTTATCTCATACTGGCTCTCCAACTTTCAGCCCACGGCAACGGCGTTCTTTACATGGGTCATGTGGCTGTTCCTTGACCTGTTGGCAGCCGAGTCGCTCGTCGTTTTCATGACGTCGTTGTTCCCAAGCTTTGTCATCTCGCTTGCGCTGGTGGCTTTCGCAAACGGGTTGTGGATGTCTGTCGGTGGGTTCATGGTGCCCCCAACGATTCTAAACGTCTTTTACAAGTACGTGTTCCACTATTGGGACTATCAGAAGTACGTCTTTGAAGGCATGATGGTGAATGAATTTTCGAAGCGCGTGTATAGCTGTGGCGATGGATGTCAATGCATGTACCGATCTCCTTTGGCGGATCAGTGTGAGATTGATGGACAGGCTGTGTTGAATCAATACGGATACTCTAGTGGTCATTTGGGTCGAAACGTGGGCATCATGATCTCCATCATTGTTGGATATAGGATTGCGGCGTGGCTGGTTCTTGTGTTGAGGAAGTGAGAGGTCTTGCTATCTAATTCATGCATTATTATTGTTTAATACTATTCCATGTACATGGTAAAAAGCAATTCCAACCACCTTACCCGCACACTGCATACACTGTCTTGTCTTGTATTCTAGAAGATGCATTATACACTAACAAGAAGCGATCGATGTACCTGCATATGATGGACCTTGGTACAAAGCTGGTAGCGACACTATGACTACAATATCGGGATAACCGATCGTCTCTAGGGAAACTGCGGTTAGACTCTACTATTCTATCTCAGCTTGATGGTCTTTGCGTAATAGAATTATTCACAAATCATGACAACTGGGTTACATCTCTCAGGTACAGACGAGACGGATCATACGGCAACTGGGCCCGACAGAGGAAGACAAGAGGTTGGGACAACGCACAGATCGACAAGTCCCCTGACGTTGCCTGACTTGGTCTGGCCTGACCTGAGCGATATAGATGCAAAAGCTGACTTAACACGTCAACTCGATTCGTAGCCGAAGCGTTCGTTTATGTCAGGTTTCAAAAATATACCATGTGGGTTCGATCATAGATACGGTGAGGGACGGGACGAGTCATTCTTTAGTACGATATGCACACTTTTTGCGTCAGGCTTGGATTTGTTTTTTAAGGTCATGTTGTGTATCCCAAGGTTGTCTAGTTGATCGTTTTGGCTGACCGTTTTCAAAGCTAATTGATCTCTAATACAATGCATTGTGTTGGATAGCTCTTGGAAGAATGGTTCATAGCTTAGAGTCAGAATCTACACCGCTGGCCACCACCAGTAGCAAGATCCAATACGTATACAGACCCCACATTTACCATGAAAAGTGCCTAACCTGGCAGGTCCAAGGTCCTGTTCTGCCCACTCACTGGATCGCTGTACGCTACGCTACGGCGTATGATGGATGCGCTGGCTAGTCCCCTAGTCCCGCGGTTTCCCCACCAACCACGCCTAGCAACCAACGGTGACGGGAAGGGCGAACCATCTTCCAAGTCCCCAAGTCCCAAGTCTCAAATCCCAAGTCTTCATTCAAGCTTGGCTTGGTTTGTGTCTCCATCTTCCGTTCTACAGACTTGACGGACTCTCTAGCCATTTTTGTCTTTTTCTCTTTGCTCTGTCTGCCTTAACGATTTTACGACCATTAAGATAGCACGAGCAATATGTTTCTGACAGGCTCCATAGCCTAAGACATCGTCATCCGCTTCTCGACCTATACGCAACTTGCGAAAACACCAACAGTAGATAGCCCACACATCTTTCCGCATTCCGATCTCGAGACACGATCCATATCAAGACCCTACAGACGTCCACTACTTGATCATACGAAATACATCGACCCAATCTGAAACAGGACCTTTCTCATTGTCGTCGCCATCATGGCGCCGGCAGCAGGCGAGTTCTCTGCACCTGGTGCAGTCAGTTATGATTCAAACACCCAGGTTGTCGGGGATGGGACGTGGGATTTCGACAAGAATACTTTTCTATTGCCTAATTTGCAGGGCACTAACTTCGAGACTACCCGCTACAATGGTATTCAACCCAAATCGTAGTTTTGTACACAGAATCCGACTAACACTGAGTCACAGGCATGGGAAATAGATTCTCGACACTTACCCAGTATCATGGCCTTGTCTTGGCACACGGTCTTTTGGGTGTTATCGTCTTCCTTTTCCTCATACCTTTCTCGGTCATGACTGCAAGATTCTACTCACGACGTCCCGGCTGGGCCATTAAGTATCATGCCCAACTTAACGTCTTCTCTGTCTTGCTCTTGGTACCCGTATTCATTCTGGGCTACTTTGCAGTTGGCCCGGAAAGAAGTTTGACTAACCCGCATCATGGAATCGGTGTTGCGATATTCACCCTCTTCCTGGTCCAGGTACTCGGTGGTTGGATCGTACGTAGGATTACCAAGGCTCGATCTTTGCGCATCATGATTCACCAATGGATCGGCCGGTCAATCGCTCTCCTGGGAATGGCACAGATCCCTCTTGGTCTCACTTTGTATGGATCACCTCTCTATCTGTTTATCATGTATGCTGTTTGGATGTTTATCTTGGTTATCCTGTATTTCATCTTGAGCTGGCGGTCTGCCAACCAACGGGACTACTATATGGATGGAGGACGATCGGAAGTCCGTTCAGAGATGCGCTCCGAGCTGGCACCAACAGAGGATACCCGAACTCGACTAACTGAGTCCGAGTTGTTCTCCGAATACAAGTCGGAACCTCCAAAGAACAAGGCTAAGTGGCTGGGCCCTCTCGCTGCCCTTGGTGGATTGGCGGCCTTGGCTCGAGGACGGAACAAGAACCGGAACCTAGACAACGGCAGTCGAGTCCGCAGCCGATCTCCTTCTCTTGATCGTAGCCAGAGACCAGAAGTCGTAGCTTCTAGGAATGGCTCAGCCAGCTACCTCACTGGATATACCGGCGAAAAGTACTCTGACGTTACCGGAAAGGACAACGCAGGTGGCAGAGGAGGCGGCTTCGCAAAGTTCTTGGGTGGCTTCGGACTTGGAAAGTTCTTCTCTAAGAAACAACAACCCCAGGACGGAGATTATTCTGAGTATTCTGCTGTGTCGACCGAAACGCCCAGACGTCACCGTGCAACCCGCAGCGTTCCCAGCATGAGCGACGTTACTAGAACTGATTTGACTAGCACCACTACACCTGACCGCAATAGAGACCCTGGAAGTCGTGGACCGCCACCTGTAATGTCGCAGATGAGGAGCGCTGCTGATGGTACCGAAACTGCCCTGAGCTCGCCTCCGCCATCCGTCACCCCTCGAAGCAAACGATATGGGCCAAACTCTCGACGCAGTGTTTTCGAAGAGTCGGATTATTCATCTTATGTCAGTCCGTCTCGACGCCCACCGCCTGAGAAGTCTGGTGGTGGTTTTGCCAAGGGTTTACTGGGAGGTCTAGGTTTCGGTTGGTTTACGAAGAAGATGGCGGACAGGAAAGCAGCAAAGGAAGATCAGCGCTTGCGTGATGAAGAGGACCTAAGATCCGGCACCTCACTCTCTAGGTTTTCCGCAGACGGATACGACTCTCCTGGCCGACGAGGCGATCGCCGACCAGTTCAACGTCGCCAAACGGGTTACCCTCCTACTGACACGATCCTGTCCTCCGAAATGTCCGAATCAACTATCGAGCCCCGGCCTGCTCGAGGCAACTATGTCTCCCCTACTGAACCCCTGGATTCAACCGTCGTACCAGCCGGTCGCGCAGGAAACCGTTCAAGACGAAATAGTGAGCATGTCTCGATGCCCGCGATGCCCCCGGACCCTCGCGGCATCCTAGCACCAATGGCCCCTACTGAAACTACTGCCTCAGGTCTATCACCCGGATCCCGTGTCCAGCGATCTCGTCACAAATCCGCCCCCAGTGAGGATGGCTCCCGTTACGAGCGCTATGCATCACCCGCCAGTGTTAGCGTGAAGATGAAAGTCCACGATGACAAGAACAAGAACGTGACCCTCCGAAGACTCACGGAAGAAGAAGCAAAGGCAGCCCGTGGCCGAAGAGACTCCGCCAGTAGCCTTTCCGGACTCGATACCCCCACGAAAGGTCGCCGGTATCGAAGAGACTCCAGCCACAAGCGGACCGAATCGGCTGCTGAGCGAAGAGCAGAAGAAGATGATGATATAGCTTCTTTGGCCCCTCCTAACCCTACCTTTGCGAAACAGAAACGACGAGGCAAAGATTCAGCATATTATTCTGGACAACCGGCACCGGCGCCATCAATAGGCACCTCAGCACAATTCAACCAGACGGTCTCGAGTCTGGCTGAGAGTCACGGTACTTGGAGTTGCATTACTCCTTCCGTGAGAACTTCTGCTCCTGGGCCTTCTGTTGGGCCAGGCGAGGGATCTGCCGCTGCGGAGGACCGACGAAACCGAAGACGGCAAGAGAGAAGACGTGCTAGCGGACAAACCGCAGATGCCCCTGCCAATGTCGACATGTTTGATTAAGCTGGGAGAGGTTGGAGAAAGTTTACCTGCCAGCTATTGATTGACTTGTAGACGGCTGGTGAAGGACAAAAGGTTGCATCGTGGAAAAGAATCCTGGCATGAACGGCGTTCTGGAGGGAACTTTGCAAATTTAGGAAGGCCACATCATGTCACGTTGTTTTCAATGCTTGTTTGCAGATAGACTTGTTGAAGGATGGTACTGATGTCGATAAACGAACGACGAACTGATTGATGGATTGATTGATTGATTGATTTAAGAATGGTAAATAGTATATGGCATTTTTCTTATAACTAGAGTACGAAGAGATCCACATAGGATTGACGATAATGAATTCAGAATTGCGTTTCTTTCAGATAGATCGAATATATATGCATGTGATTATTATGTTGACATCTCCTTAGAGTGACCTATAATTAACTAAAATTATTGGCTTATATCACGCTTGCACTTAGCTAAAGCTCCCTTCCAGAAGTCCAATTCCGACGACTCCACTCTCCTCCATGCCAGCTCCACTACGTAACCCACCAGAGTCGGCGACAGCTGTTCTAACAACCAAACATTCATGTCCCCTCAGAGCAGAGGCCACTGTCAATATTTAATCTTCTTTCCTTTCTCTCCATTTCCTTCTTTTGTATAATCCATATAACCGCCCTCTTGTAAACCAATGGCCTTTCAGTAGGCCTCAATTCTACTGCGATAGCGATCACGTTCCCTGACTTCAACAATCCATCAAGATGGCACCAAAGCCAAAAGCAAAACCCAAGGCTCAGCAACAGCCTCCACAGACCGAGCATCAAAAGATCGCCGAGCAATGGGCTAAAGCTGAGCGCGCCCGAGCTGCTCAGCAAACCGCCAATGCCAAATTCGGACTCCCACCCGCTGATGAGAACGTTGAGGTTCTAGAGCAACGACGCGAGGCGCTTGACCAGAGAAGACGCAAGACAAACGAGAAGCGTTGGCGATGGGCTGCTGCATTCTGGGTCGTTATACTTGCTATCCACGCGCTCGGAATCTGGCTCTTTACAGGCGGTTTTCTGCTGACGCGGTTGGTGTTGGAGGACAAGTCGAACTGCACTATACCTCCAATTGAGAACACCAAGGGCTTGTTGAATGTCGATCGCGGTTGCTGGCACCCTAAATCGTTTGACCGAGCTGTTGTCGTCCTCATTGATGCGCTTCGCTACGACTTTACCGTTCCCGAGGATCCGGCGCAGGCTCAGCATTTCCACAATGCCTTCCCCTACCTCTACGAGACCGCCGTCAAGTCCCCTCAGAATGCCTTCCTTCGACCATTCATTGCGGATCCACCCACTGCTACAATGCAGCGACTCAAGGGTCTTACGACGGGAACGTTGCCTACCTTTGTCGACGTTGGAAGCAGCTTCGGTGGCTCCGCTATCGATGAGGATAACCTGTTGATGCAGCTGAAGGACGCTGGCAAGAAGATTGCTCACATTGGCGATGATACATGGTGGTCTCTCTTCCCGGGTTACTTTGAGCCCAACATTAGCAAGGCCTACGACAGCTTCAACGTCTGGGATCTTCACACTGTTGACAATGGTGTAATGGACAACATCTTCCCGTTGTTGAAGCCGGAGCGAAAGGGCGATTGGGATCTTCTTATTGGACACTGTCTCGGAGTCGATCACGCAGGCCACCGATACGGACCTGATCATCCTGCCATGGGTGCGAAGCTTCGCCAGATGGACGATTTCATTCGCAAGATGGTTGAGAGCATAGACGACAAGACTCTTCTGGTCGTCATGGGAGATCACGGCATGGACAGCAAGGGAGATCACGGCGGCGAGAGCGACGATGAGGTTGAGGCTGCTCTCTGGATGTATTCCAAGAAGCCCTTCTTTGGTAGAACTTCTCGCGACTTTGCCATTCCTCCTGCCAACGCCAAGATTCGACCCGTTAACCAGATCGATCTTGTTCCTACCCTCGCTCTTCTTCTGGGTATCCCCATCCCGTTCAACAACTTGGGAGGACCCATTGAGGAGGCATTTTCTGGTGTTAAGGGCAACGACTGGCGTAACCTTGCTGCCGTTTCGCGAGTTGCTTCAGCTGGTATTGAGAGATACCAAGCAGCTTACCACAAGGCTCGGGGTCTTGTCCAGAGCGAGGGAACTGAGTCCCCTACTGCCCTCTGGCAAGCTGCCCTTGCTATCGCCAAGAACGACCGTGATGCCTATGCTGCCTTTTCCAAATTCCAAGAGACCACGCTGTCTGTTTGTAAAGACCTTTGGGCTCGCTTCGACGTTCCCCGTATGGTTATGGGCATCGTGGTCTTTGGTTTCGGCCTTATCCTGCTTATTATGTACTCATCTCGTGATGAAGAAGATGAGTACGTTATCATGAACGACGCAGAGCTCGACTATGCGGAGAAGAAGCTCGAACTTCTGTCTTTCAAGGAGAACGACCGCGAGATTGAGGATAACATTCACAAGAGCGTGCTCAAGGGTCTTTGGGACCCCAAGATCTTGTTCACCGTTTCTGTTCTCACTGCGGTTGGCATGTACCGTCAGCATCCCATTGAGGGCCTTGTTGCACTCGTTGCGGTACTTTTCATGGCTGGCCTCAGTTCATCCCTTCACGAGACAGGCAAGACCATTCTCAACGTTTTGCCCTCGATCCTCTGGGGTTGGATGGCTGTGGTCTTCACTGTTAGCCAGTCTATTGGATTTGCATCTAACTCATACACTATCTGGGAAGACTCTATCCTCCTCTTCTTCATTACCACTTTTGGTATTGCCAGTGCAGTCTCCTCTTTCCGAATCGAATCTCGACGCGAGAGATACTTGGGCATCTACCACTCTGTTGCCTTTGTTGTTCTCGGCCGTATCGCCTCTTACTCGAAGCTCTGCCGCGAGGAGCAGATGCCCTACTGCACTTCCACCTACTACGCTTCCTCGACTTCCTCCACCTCTGCGACATGGCAACTGCTTATTCCCTTTGTTGTCTGCCTTGTCCTTCCTGCTATCATCAAGTCTTTCCTCGTTACAAGCCGATCATACGAGGGTATTGCCCCTACGTGGATCGGCTTGGCTATCCGCGGAGGCTTGCTTCTCTCTGCTTTGTACTGGGTTATTGACGCCGCTGACAATGGAGGCTGGCTCGAGGGTCGATTTGGCGATGGAGCCTTGAAGACCGTTGGCGTCTACTTGGCTCAAATCGTTCTCGCTCTGGCTTTTGTTGCTGGAAGCACCGTGTTTGTCTGGGCCCCGCCTTGTGTGTCCATTCTTCAATCCGCTGGAGCTGGTGGTCGGCCTATTGTTACTATCATCGGATACGGCAACGCCATTGGTGCTCGCTACCTTCTGTTGCCTCTCAATATTCTCCTCGCCTGTTTCCTCCTTTCAAAGCCTATGGGAGGCGGTGCTCTGGCTCTCATGTTCTGGCAGATCCTCACACTAGCTGAGCTTCTGGATCTCAACGAGCTCAAGACAAACCCGATTGGTCCTGTGATGCTCGCCATCCTTGGAAACTTCTACTACTTCAAGACGGGTCATCAGGCTGTTCTGTCCAGCATTCAGTGGGATAGCGCTTTTATCCCTCTCTTCACCATCCGCTACCCCTGGACGCCCATCGTTGTAGTTCTCAATAGCTTCGCTGGTCAGATCATCGCCGCTGCATCCGTGCCACTCCTGGCTCTGTGGAAGGTCGGTCCTAAGCAGAAGGGAGTCATGGAGACCGCTACCCGTAGCATTGGCGTTTTCATCATCTATTACGCCGTTGAAGCCCTGGCCACTATGAGCTGGGCTGGCTGGCTCCGTCGCCACTTGATGCTCTACCGTGTGTTCAGTCCTCGTTTCATGCTTTCCAGCACTGTTCTTCTCGTACTTGACTTGGTGATCATTCTGGTGACCATGACGGGCTTACGAAGCAACGCCATGTCTCTTGGCGAGGTCTTTGGATGGGCTGATTAGTTTGTATGATTAAGGGAATTATGTGTATGATACGTGTACAGATGTGAGAGCTCTGTCTTTCATTTTACTCCTGGTACTACTTATCAAATTAGAAAAAAGGGGAGGCAAATTCTTTGGCATTAGGGTATGACAGGCGTTTCGCCGGGCCTTTTTGGCTAGACATTTATTGTAGCACATCGGCATTTTCTAGTATACAACCATACCATATACAATACATCATCATGTTGGACGTATTCTTATTTGCTGACAACATCCGCTGTTCCTTTGACAGCCATTCCTCCTTCTGGCCCCTCGATCCAAACGTCCCATCGTCCTTCCACTCCATCGTCCTTTGATACTCTGCGGACATTGATACTCATGCTCTCGCTAACGTAGAGTGGTGCATAGTTTCTGTAGTTAAACTTTTGAACAGATGCGCTAGAGCCAATCTGGTCGTTGAGAACGCGGAGCATTAGTGCGAGAGTAAACGGGCCATGGACGAGAAGTGAGCGATGGCCGTCTACTTCTCGTGCGAATTGGGGGTCGAAGTGAATCGAATGCGCGTTGAAGGAGAGCGCTGAGAAGTGAAATAGATGTATCGACGACGGGGTGAGAGATATGGAATAAGTAGGTGGGTGGGGATCTAGCATGTCATGTCAGTAGTGCACTTTGGACGGAGTAGATGCAAACTTACATTTGAGAAGACGTGAAGGCGAAGAGACAGGTTCTTTCTCCTCCTTCATGAATACCAATGTCCTCCTCTCTTCAATATCCCACTCTTCTCTTCCCTCTACTTCATGGCCAGTCCCGTATCTTCTCCATATATCAACATATACTTTCTCCTCGCCCTCCTTGCCTTTCAAGGTAACATCCTCTATCTTCTCCCTACAGATCACTGGCCTGGCATTAAGCTTCATTCCCTCTCCTCTAAACGTAACTTCGCCACCCGCCCAAACACGTCGAGTATATGGCGAACCAGGAGAGTGATCAGGATCTGCGCCATCAGGAATGAGCCGTGAGGGAGGCAACTGGATAGGAAAGTAGACGAGGTGGTGGCCTTGGGGAAGATCTTGTGGAGGTGAGGATATTTTCGGCGATGAGTGAGAATTGTAAAGAAGGTCGTTAATAGTGGTGGTAAGAAGATGGGAGGGCATGGGCGTTAGATAATCTGGTATTATCTTGGGAGGATGGGCTTTGAGAGCTGAAATGATGGTTGAGTGTGCCTTTGTGCTGTATCGTCTCTGTAGACGTAAGCCAGACTGGCGGATGAACGATGACATTAAACTCATGATGAACCTCAATTGCTTGCGCAGAGCGGGAGAATATTTGTATCTTGGTCTGTTTGGGGTTGTTTGGCGGTCCTTGTAATGAATTGAATCGTTGATGTATTGAAGTGGGGAAGTTAAAGACGCAAAATCTGTCAATGGAGACTCAAATGATGAGATCAAATTGGTTTATTTTCGGCGTGCTGTATCTGTATCATGTCAAGATATATGCAAAGCGACCTGCATAAGAATGATTGAGCTGAATGAATAAATGGTGTTTGGCTGATTGGACTGTGCATACTGGTCACGAGTCTCGGTCGCTGGTTGTCATGATATGCAAGCCACCCAAGCTGTCATGACCCACGTTCACTGTCACATTTTATAAATCATACATCATGACATACTCAAGATAATGACCAAACTTTTCAATTCATCCCTTTCCTTGCAAGACATCTATATAGTATTCCATGTCTATTTCTTGTCCCCAAGACTGCTGTCACGCATCTATCATGAAATATGAAACTTGCCCGTTGCGTCTAGGCCAGCCTCGACCGAGTTCATCGGACAGGGGGGCGCATTCCGGGTTAAACATGCCGGAGATGAATCAAGTTATCATTTTCGTCCAGATTGTCAATTGTGTGACTAATCACAATGTTGGCCTCTCATTAGGAGGCATCCTTTTAAAGCTTTACTTTTTCGGGCACGGCTCAGGAAAATCCCAATTGGCGTCAGACACTCAGCCAAAACTTTACAGAAGCTCAGAGGGAGTCTTGACGTTGTTCTTGGCGGCCCAAGACTGGAGGTCAGCACGGCAGTTGTCAAGAGCGCCGTGAAGGTTGAATTGGGTCTCAACACCATCGATACGGTGAGTAGAGTTGATGTTCTTGACGAGAGTGATTTGGAAGCAAGTAGCACTGCCCTGGCGGGAGATAATGGTGGAGTAGGCAAGGAAGAACTCCCAGATGCGGAACCAGCGTTTGCCGTACTTGGCCTCGACCTTGTCCCTGTTGTCCATCCAGTTGCGGTACCATCTCCAGAGAGTGGCGGAGTAGTGAACACCAATAGTATCAATGTGCTTGATCTCGAAACCGGTACCCTCGAGCTTGTCGACAACCCAGCCGAGAGGAGTAGAAGCGTCAGCACCAGGGAAAATGTACTTGTTCATGAAGAGACCCCAGGTCAAATCCTCGTACTGCCAAGCCTTGCGGATACCAGCGTACTGGAGGAAGAAAACACCATCGTCGTCGAGCATGTCGTGAACCTGCTTAAGGAAGCTGGAGAAGTGACGGATACCAACGTGCTCAGACATCTCAAGACTGGTGATCTTCTTGTAGCCACCCACGGGAACGGGAATATCTCGGTAGTCCTTGCAGACAATTCGGCTCTGCTCCTCGGGGATACCAACCTTGCGCATGCTGCTGTTGCCCCAAGCGGTCTGGTTACGGCCGAGAGTGACACCAGTGACGTTGGCGCCATACTGCTCGCTAGCGAAGCGGGCAAGAGTACCCCAACCACAGCCAATGTCAAGCATGGTGTCACCCTTGGTGAGACCAATCTTCTCGCAAACAACGGTGAGCTTGTTGTCCTGGAGTTCCTCAAGGGTCTCCTCGCGGTTGATGTCGGAGATGATACCAGAAGTGTAAATCATGCGTGGGCCAAGGAACCAACCGTAGAAATCATCACCACGGTCGTAGTGGTCGCGGACCTGCTCCTCGTCTGGCAAATATTAGTTACTGTGATCGATTTTTGCACGGATAGAATACATACCCTGAGAACGAGTGTGCATGATAACCTCGGGCATCATGCCAAACAGGAAGAACTTGATAAGGCCAATTGTGAAGCGGAAGCTGACCCAGTCGTGGCGCTGCTCCATGACCTCAAGGCAGTCACCCTTGAAGTCAACATCGCCGTCAAAGTACATTTCGTAGAAAGTCTCCATGGGAATCTTGTTGGTGCCACGGTACTTGGCACGGTCGGCCTCCTTCTTGAATTCAAGGTAGTGCTCGACACCACGGTTAGGAAGGCGAACCTTCTCGTTCTTGCGAGGGCTGATGGCGGAAATGGTCAACCACCAGACAGCGAGCATGGGAAGATCGATGATGAGGGCGAAGAACAGGGTGGTCTTGAAGCCACCGCCGACCTTCCAGCTGAACCACCAGGGGACGATGGTCATGATGGAGATGAGGACATAGTTGTTGAATGTGTCGGCACCAGAGCCATCGGCGGGAAGAGGAGCGTTCTTGATGGCAGGGTACTGTAAAGTTGATTGTTAGATGATATTTTTGGACAAGGCACGAAGAGGACAGCAATCGTATCGTGGGTGGATGGTATCAAGACTTACCCTGGTAGTAGGAACACCAACATCCTCAAGCTTGTCAAAGTCAGGCTTGGGAAAGGCGGGAGTTTTAACGAACTCGAAGTCGAGGCCGGTTACGCCTGATTTCTCTGCCATAATGACGACAGATCCCAATGGCTATCAGAAGCTATGAGATGATGAAGAGAAGAGGGAGAGAAGTTGATGTTGGCGGGTTTATTTTTTAAGAAGGACGAGCATTTCGTGGGGCAGCTGGAGGGGCCCAGAAAGGGAGGGAGCTCTGGCCCAGGTTCGAGAGGAGGGGCGGTGTAAAAAATAGGGTCCAGAGCCATCTCCAGAAATTTTGATTGGTTGGTGGCCCTGAACTCAACCCCCTAGACTCACCAAGATTGACACTATCCCGGTAGTTTCGAGGTGTTCTTTTCAACGTTGATAGGGGCTAATAGCGGTAGAGCTTGACATGTCTCGGAGCAGGACGGGACACATCAGCCATTTTACAACCATTTTCAACTCTCTTTAGACTGCATCGAACATGATAGAAGTAATTGATCTTGATTTGATTGTGTATTGCATTGTGAAAGTTTAATCGAGAACTTATTGTTCTACAATTGGTAACCAATCACACAAACCAATACACATTACGCAGGTACAGCTTCAGGATAGCCAGTCATTCCCCCTCAACGACTGTCGATCTAGCCCCCACTAAGCTCGAATTGCAAATATCCAATGCCAGCAGAATAATAGGAGTGACCCAAAGATCAGCCTCGCTCTGGACTCTTCTCTAATTCGTACTCGGCTTTGACAGATACGAATAACTAAACTGCATGGTTGCTTAGTATGTTCTTGTTTCTACAGGGCCTGTTGGTGTTATGCACGACACTCTCCAGGTCTAATCGCAGAGCCCCTCTTTTTACATCTGAGGATACGTGGCCCTTTGACTTGAACAAAGTTGGGTCGAGGACAAGGCCACTTTTCAAGCTACCGCTAGTGAGAAATGGTCTCGGCTGACCCCTGCTGGCTGGTTTATGGTTACTGGTGCTGTAGACAACATGTTTCATTATCGGGTTAAACATGCTACATCTACCTAGTTTGTTCCATGCCAATAGGACCCTTAATGTTGCAGACTTTCCAAAAGGATTTAGATGTAACACTTTGACATGTCTGATACCCTGGTGGCGGTTTCACTTTGTCTTCTTGACAACGCATGCGCACTATGAATTATTCTCTCTACTAAAGACTCTTGTTCCAGACGTGAATGAACAAAGTAGAGAGACCGGATACTTTTCCCAGACTCAAACGGACCTTTTGTCTTATCTATACTTGTCATGGTTCTTTACTGAGGAAATAGTATTCTAGATACCGACTGTGAACCGCATTAGATTGTTCTTGTTCCAACACCAGTACCAGAATCACCCTTCCCTAGCATCTCCCAACTAACAGTCTTCACAGTCATACTAATAACCTATTCATATAAAGTGTTCAATTTTGAAAGCATTTACACTAGGTACTTCACAGGATTAGGGCATACTGAAAATTCAAGACGAGTCATCTTCTTACCGTCCTCCACAAATCACAGTTATGTAGGCCATATACAATAACACTGCCAGCTATACTCGGTAGGTATGTTGGCATCATCAAGCCTCAACATGGCTTACATAAGGTTTTAGGGGTCCATTCGCGCAAGGATGGTTTGGATGACCGGGGCAGAAAAACTTGGTCCCTGGGTCAAAGCCACAACCAACAATCTATCATTGTTGGGGCAAATCGCTCACGATTGACAACTCACGATAATGGTAGCCCTGCTATGGCGTTATTGACTCTATAAAATTATCCGGCGTGCCCCCCAATGATTCCGATTTCCATTGCGGCTAAGTCGGTACTGCAGCTCAAGGGACCACTTACATCTTTTTGAAGCCATTTTGCTATGCGTCAAACAAAGAAGGTCCATGAAAAGTCACTCTTGGTTCTGCCTTGGACCTGCTACTTTGTGTGTATTTTCTTCATCTGTATGAGTCCGATTGCGGCATAAATTGATGCCGCGAGTTCGCAGAAACCCCCTTATAGCTCCATCATCGTTTGAAACTTACTCGCCATACATCACAATTGCCTAGCACATCTTTAAGCACCAATACCTCCGGTGGGTATAAAATCACCCCATTCATTGGATCCATGCTTTCCATGCTTTGTGTTTGAGACCGGGCAAAGAAACGCGGTTTGCAATTGTATTGTGCCAAATGGCATATCACTATTATTTACACCAGAGATAGAGAGTATATCAGAGATGCTGCACAACAATGCTTTCATAATATGTGAATGTACAGGATTGGCGTCAGGGAAACCTGCCAGGGGCGTAAAATCGGGCGAAGATCCAAGAAAGTGATCCATTGGTGAACATGGCGTCAATATGTTAGTTCCCATCAGGGTACCAGAGAAGTTGGCCCCTAAGCTTTAGGATACAAAAAGAAATAGCGTAAGAAGTCTTATCTAAATGGCATAAACTGGCGTGCTCATTTCATCTCTTATGCTAACAGCAGCCAACTTTTCCGATACGCTGATGGTTCCTTCATAGTTGTTAGCAGTACCGTGGATACAATTACAAGCTTGATCGACATTCATAGGAAGAAGTTCGGAACTTCCGAGTGACGGCACTGCAATCAAATGTGCCGGTTTACTTTTACCCTGTTGTGTATCGCAGCTTCACTCCTGGTCGGGCTTGAGTTGGGGAATGGTATAAACTTAGTGTGCCGGTCTGGTCAAGGGTCATTTCGAGGAGATAGACACCTGCATAGAGAGGATGGAAAGAACAATCGATCTTCAGTGTACCTCCCTAGTAGGTACCAAGACTTCAAATAATTGGAAGAGACGGCAAAGCTTGTAGTCAATGAAGGATATTCATAGGCAGGCAGAGTCTCATGCAGTTGCATAGATAGGTAGTGAGACATGCATATATATGATTTAGGAAGGAACAGCCTCTCGTGCACGTATGCTTAGCGGCAGGCAAGCACATTTATACCTTCCCGCTTGAGATATCTGGACTCTGCTCCGTAAACTAGTCTAGGCTAGAAAAGGCCGCACAACTGCTATGGCCATGAGATGGCTTGTAATTTGTTAGTGGGGTATACAATTTCTGGCCCAACTACTCTCTAAGAATGGCCTAGCTTCAACGGCAGCCCACGATGGATGCACGTTCCTGAATTTGGTATGCGCAGCAAAACTACCTATATTAGTTCAAGTCTGGTTTACGTTGTGTCTGACGGCTTTGTACGCTGTTGGTTCGGCAGATTCTTCCATGACCTTGGCTATCCCAGTAGAATCGGTTTACATTGTATTGCTCTTTTCTCTGACCGATAAGGTAGGGTGCAGGTCACCATGACGAGTCAATGTGGAGAGCTTTGAACCACCGCGGCTCCTTATCATTACATCATGATATTAGGCAGTTACAGTCAGCCGCCTCATTCTCACTCATACGGGGAGGTAGATACCTTGGCAGGTGTGAAGATGCTAAGATGCTGGTATCTTGATGAAGTTGGCATTAGCTCGTGCGGAAACCTTTTTAGTTGCCGTGCTTCCATGGCCATCAGGGCACAGACTTAAGGTACCCGGCCGCGGCAAGTATGTTTTTGGCAAGCACACTTTATGATAGCCATGGCTTTTTCCAAAATAGTGTTAATCAACGACAACTCAGGGTCTCCAATGGCGCTTGCCCTTGGTAAACGCATCAACAGCACGTGCACAAGCGCGCCTACTGTTGGTTCTGTCACTTCTGCGGCAACTTCAATTCCAACTTCACGCCACCACCCACAATCCACATTTCTCCATCCCCAGCCTTTGTCGCTTCCACTTACTCCCAAATCTTGCAAACATCCGCTAATTTTGTCATATTGTCTCTGAATACTGTTGCCGTCTCTCTTTCCGACCAATTTCAGGAATATCAATATTATACGCCCCTCACAGTATCAGAAAAGTTGGCCGCTGGAAGCTTAAGACACGAAATTAGCAGGTCACTTTATGATACTTCGACTATGCTTCTTTGGCTATTTATTTTTATATCTTAAGACTTTAGAGGTCAACTTTTCTGCTGCCCACTAGCCGCTCCCCTCGCCACCGCCGTCGGCGCATTGTGAAACATTACCCCGTTCGATTCTTCGAAGACTACAAACCTGAGTCATTGGAAACCCGGGAGACATGATTCGCTCGCGCTACGACCAGCGATCCAAAGACAGCTGGACACGAATGAAAATCATACCCTAGGTAGAGCATTGGGAGAATGTGACATATCAAACAATGTGTTTGCGTGCCCGATTAGCAGCATTTCCATGGGTTTCTGGCCTTGGCGTATCTACAAGGTCATCAACAAATGCACAAGTTCGACGGTGCTCCAAATGCTCATCGTCATGCCGTACAAAGCTGCTGAGTCTGGTACGACGGCCAAGATTCTTGATGAAATTGATACTCTGCTGGTAGCAGCAACGTTCTCAGAGTGTCACAGGGTATGCTCCTGGCTTGCGGCTTCTCGGGAATATTTACACTGTCAAGAATCAATATGGAGTCCGGGCAGCATCAAATCCAAGAGGGAAGCGTGCGCGTATCCTCCAGCTTAGATCAGGGTGTGTCCTTCAAAAACTTACCCCATCGGGCTCTGTCATTTGTTTGGTCGTTTTACGAGCAACATGGAGTTTAGCATCTCGCTTAAGGAATGGCGCTTCAGCTTGACATGCCCAGCATGCAAGGCAGTTTCAAGAAGAAAAAGCCACATGCAGCCATCACAAACATGTTTTTGGTTGCGCCTCGACTCAAATACAGAAAAACGGCCAAGGTGGCTGGACTTTGTATAAGCCAATCCCCGGGATCAGAATCCATTCACACGTATCGAAGGCTCAACATCTATACATTTCATCTGTTGGATGCCTCGGCAGCCACCACCAACGATTGTGTCAGCCGTGTCGGCCGCCCAGAGGAAGCTAAAAGTCGAAGAAACATCGGATGAAAGTTCTTCTGGCTTCTCGTTCTCGTCATATGTCAAATTTCCAAGAAGAGATGTTGTGAAGGAAACTTTTTGCAACGGACTAGGCCCGGATAATGACCAACACTAAACTAAGCATGCGACACCATGACAGGTTTAGCTTGTATCAAAGCCGGACCGTTGGTAGTTGCCGCAGACCCTTCGTTATCAATTACGGCATGAGGAACCAACATGTCTATTAACCCAAAGAAGCTGGCTTCTTAAGAGGCAATTTCGCGAGACATGACCAGCATCTGGCCGAACTAGGCGCATTAACGAGATGATGGGTGATCAGTGATGGGGAGAAACCTGGGTCATGCATGGTGATGCGTTGTGTTGAGCAAAAGCGATTCGCTACGGGGTCGAGCGTGTTTGTTACTTCTCACAGACACACCTTTGCGCGACAGAAATCAACCTGCATCTCACATACTCGATAGTATCCATGCCGTTAACGTTGGTGAATATGTCAAGCCCAGCCGTTGCCGCCGGCAAAGGGTATGTTAGGAGTCGCATATTTCTCCACTGTAGGATTCTCTATGACAATTGGCAGCTGCGTTTTGTCGAGGCTCGGAGCAAGTCTCTACGAGATCCTCGTCTGCAAACTCTTCAATTTCATCCTCGAAAGAACCTCAACCATCTACTTTCACTATTAGTTACGACACCCTGGAAACTCAGTTACGTACGTGTAACACAAACAGACCAGGATAGTCGTCGTCAAGGACGGCGGATCGATCCTTGGTGGATCGATGCAACTTGTCCATCAGTGAAATCTTGCGATAAGGCCAGTCACCATGCCGATCTTTCAAGCCTAGCCGAAGGACTTCTGGGCTTGGCAAGCGAATGGATTAGGAAATTCAGTTGACGCCAAATACCTCCAACCTGTAGTCGACTTTTATGATCTCTGCCCTTCATGGAATAGCCACACTGCCACAGCCCATGGAGCCTGGAACACATACAAGTGCAGCCCAGCCCAGCCCAGCCCGCCCCCACACACAAGGACAAGCACGGAGCACCTAATAGCGTATGTTACTGGTCAGAATCAGATGTCAGTTTCGGAAAGCACCATGTTAGTTGCTGTACCAATACTGTAACGTTTACAAGTAGCACCGGCACAATGTACAGTACTGTACAGAGTACATGCACACACGGGACGCGAAATCCTTGGCCAACCAAGTTTACGGCATGAATGCTGCGGGGAGTGTCTTAGCACATACAGCAGTCCCCCATTGCAACACAAACAAACGTGGGCAGGAAACGGCATGCGTGGATACAGCACGGCACGACACGGCACAGTGTCATACAGTCGACGCCGGTTTGATCTTTTCCATCTCCTAGGCTGTGCCCTTTTGCATGACCCTGTGAGGACAGACGCAAACGCACTAAGTTGTGAGCAACACGAGAAATAGATGCAATGCATTCTCCAGCTTGCGCCACTCCGGCAGGGCCAAACAGCAAGGCAGTGACGTCCAAGAGGGCAGGTTACGATGGCACAAGACACAATTGTCACCAAGCTAAGTACGGGGTTCAGAAGAAGCCGGTAGTATAGTAGCATCACAGAGAAGCGGGTTTCCCATCCCATCACTAACCTCACGGGTCAAGCCAGACCATGACCCCCCTGTCTGGCCTATGCAGGATCCAGCTTCTATTGCAACTGTACCGCTACTGCTGATCCTGCAGCTCCGGCCCATCACCATATGATTTCGACGTATAGTGGGTTTCTAGAAATAAAGGGGACTAAGACATGGACCAGGACCAAGACCAACACCCACCACCGGGATTGGTAGCGCAAAACGGAGCTTTCTACAACCAACGACATATTGTGCCTGAAGGCGAGCCGATGGATTAGTACCAGTGCCTCGGAGCGTACATGGATTGAGTCTTCTTACTTTTACCCGCCGCTTTGTTGCATTGCATAAAGTTCGATACGCAAACAAGCCCTGCGTTGAGAGAAGAGAAATGAGGAAACTCGCCTCGATGACGAGCAAGACAATACGGAAATACTATCAAGGTAGGAGGGCCCCTGTGGCTCTCTCGGGTCGACACCCATGCAAACCAAGGTCGATAAAAGGCCGAGCATCCCATCCAGTTTATGATTCGTGAAACTACTAAACATTCGTCTCTTCAGCCCTACACAACCGCAACTGACCCCCCATCTTGCTCAACTGAATATTGGACTAAGCATCATCTGCTATTTTTATGAAGGGTGCTCACCTGTTCATTGCCCGTCGTTTTGTACGTCGACCGAAAAGTTTTAGTGGCTTGCGATTTTGTTATATCATCTTCCCTTCCCACCTACGATAACCCAAACACCACGACCGTTTTGATCCCATCCTATACACAAGAACCCAGCTTGATATAAAGCATTATAAAAAAGTTGGTCTATCACGCAACAACTCTTCCACCATGTGCCAACCAATGCGACCAACCATGAACTGCAAGGTCGGCTCATCAGAACTTGTCAACTATGCCAATGGTGTTTGCGCACACAATCTTACCCACAACTGCTTCGAAAAGGCCGCGCCAAACGATACCCTTTGCATAATGTGCAGAAACCAGTGTCCTCCTTGATAAAGGCACACAACTCGACCTGGTCGACATGAACCTGTCATGACAGAGGCTCGGGAATAAGGAGCCATCATAACACGGTCCTAGCTCGCCTGTTGCACTGCCTTGCAGGCCCCAATTGGCATGCA
Source organism: Fusarium sambucinum (assembly GCF_050947815.1). Taxonomy (NCBI): domain Eukaryota; kingdom Fungi; phylum Ascomycota; class Sordariomycetes; order Hypocreales; family Nectriaceae; genus Fusarium; species Fusarium sambucinum. Next base: position 1,564,369 of record NC_139292.1, read on the forward strand.
AAGCGATGCAAGAACGCCAGGGTATCGAAAGATGGAGCTAGAAAGAACTAGTATCGGTGTGACGGATCAGAATACGCAAAGTGATGTTTGGAAAGGGTGGGACTCGATTTTGGACCCAGACGCGTATGCAAGACATGGTCACAGTCAAGATCCTGGACGTGGCCTGGGTTTCAACTTACAGAAGGGTAGCATTGGAAGGATTGGGTGGTTCTTTTTCTCCGGCAATGGGAAGTTACAGCACATGAAGGTGGGAGGGCAAGGCTGAGGAAGAGGATTGGATGTAACAAAGACAAGGCCAACTGGGAACAAGCACCAACTTCATCCAAGTGGGAGATTCTTGAATAGCGGCAACATAGGAACAGAACTGGCGTACTGTAACTACACCCTGACATAGTGCAACACAATAGCAAGTGCGCTTGGATCAGTAATACATTGTAACTACAGCAAGGCCTTATTCCGGAGTGCTCCATGTAGTGCAAAAAAGTAGCCTGTCTACCACCATGTGGCCATGATCTAACCGCCATGCCTAATGGCCAACCCCGTATTAAACCCACCTGGTTAGTTGCAAGTGCTACCAGTAGGCTGCCTGTCAAGTCAATCACGATTCGAAGACTCCTGAGCTAGTGTATCACCATCAAAAGAGTCGTCCCTCTAAAGCTGTCACGAGGTGAGAGTGCAAGGTGGCAAGGCAGAGCAAGACACTATCATCAGGCCTCCGAATTTCCCCATCAACGATCCAGACTAGTATAGCAAGATCCACAGGATAATTGAAAATGTTTTAACTGGACCAAATACGCTCGACGAGTCAATTACGATGTGTATGTCAACGTTAGGTTGTTGGTCTGAAATGTGATCCATAGCATAGCCGCCGAGAAGTGACCATTAGCAAGCAGTAAACCATCTTTTTTTCTTAGTGACGATGAAATAACAATGCGGCAAAAGAGTCAATCCGGTACAGGACATGTCGCCATCAACTAGAGTTGTTCCAACCACGGCTGGGCAATAGCATGTGTATGCACATATAAGTACGCATGCATACGCTATGAATTGCGTATTCAGGAAGGATAGAATAAGCGGCAAAAGAAGGCTTGCATATATATGCACAGTTTCGGACATTGCATGGGAGGGTGACTACTGACTACGCATTAAGGGCGAGTCACGATTTGTCCGTAACACAAACTCTGTATTATCTCCGTTCCATTTCCCGGTTTCAACAGCCGTCAAGACTAAATAGAGGAACCTGGTCGCTGGAGGCACAAAAAGCACTACTTTAGCAAAGACTAACAATAAATTGAAACTTCTCAACTTTGGAATCATTGTGGCGGCAGGCATGACACCCAGAAGTGGGCAAGTTTGCGAAGGAATTGACATGCAGATGGGAGTTCAATATGATCTGACATCTTTATTTCGCGGCTCGCGCTATCTGTCTATCGAGAATGAGGAATAGCCTTCTTCTTCCCATTCAGCTTTCTAACTGTAAACTGACTAACTTACCAACTAACAAACCACATACTAGACTAAAGTCATACAGTAGTCAACTTGGCATCTGGGAGGTTTTGCCCGGGGCTTCCTTCCGACGAACCGTCATCAATGGGCAGGTATGCCTGTTTGTTGGCAACCTATGAGTGAGTGATTCATTTGATAGACACTCGGCGGGTACAGCACCCCAAGTATCTCTATCTCTGCGTCTCAAAGCCGACAAAAGTCGGTATAATAGATGATCATTCATTCATCCTGCCCGCCCAGGAACCGACCTACCTACCGTACATATCCCGCCTTTTCGTTCCCACCAAATAGAGAACGAGAGAATCAAGTATGCAGCCGAAAACCTGCATGTCACCAGATGCGGCTCCCGTCAGATCTACTGTGCCATCCATGACCCAAGTCAGACAGTGACAGCAGCGCATATGCAGCTCGCCAGAAACGTACGGAACTTCCTATTCCAGTGGACTCCAGTCCACCTACGACTACTGGTCCATCAGCTGTGCAGGCATGGAGAAGGAGAAAGAAACGCGGCAAAGTTGCCCCCTTCGGTGTTGCTGTTTTCTTTTTCGTAGAGGAGGGTTGAATACCAGTAGCATGGGTGCGAGTTGCATACAACTTGGTTGACTGTACATGAGAGGGTGTGGACATGATGCCATGACCTACTCATACTCTACTCTGGTCTACATTGTCAGTCACAATACAGAGTAAAAGCTGTATTAATAATCAACATGGACAAGACTCTTTTTTCCCCTCAAAGCAGAGAGAAACAGGTACTACCCTAATTTAAGAATGAAGGAGGGAAAAAGTAAGCATCATACGCAAGGGTACATGCATACACGCGGTAGTTGCCGGTCCTCGGCCCTATGTTTTCTTTTCTCCCACGCGAGTAACGCTTCTGCATCTTGTGGAGAGACAGAGAGAGAAACAACTCCGCTTTAGCTTGTATTTAGAGAGTTCATTGGAAAGCAAAAGCGACATGAACGGAAACAATGGTCCTGTCGGCTAACAAAACAAGTTAAAATAGGGAGACTGTATCCATACTTTGCTTTACACTGCTATGTCATCCTTTCAAGTGTGGTTACACGCATCTAATGCACTGCACGAGGCACAAGAGTCATGTGTTGCACAGCGCAACATACATAATACAGGATAACGCACCACCATGCATTGGTGGTACGTATCTGCAGTACAGAGTACAGTCTACAGTATGATACATACTGCACCTCATCGCATATCCCAAGACTTTGTCTTATTACCAGGGTTGATGAATGGATCAACCAATTGAGTATGTATGACTTCAGCACGAGCCAACCTCACGACATGATCATCTCAGCTCATTCTGTACACTCTAGACTTGACTCAGATCAGAGGAGAATGTTCCATCGCTTCAGTATTCCCGCTTACTTGCTTTCCTGCACAAGTAAGAAACGTAATAATCAGTTTGCCAAGGCAGGCAGTGTACCAAATGGCGAGCCACATATCCACAACCACATGCATATGTACGCATATACATACACAAACATATACGATCACCAAGCATACTTGAACACATTGTCATGTGTCGTCATAAAGTAATTTTAATTCCAACTCTATCAAGTACATAGTATGTATGTATAGAATTGAACTGACCAGAACAGAACACTCTCAACTCCGCAACTTTCCGAGGGCTGTCGCCTCCCGGTTCAGAACCAAACAGCATATGCGTGTCTACAGACACGAACACATGATGCATTCAGAAACTCCGCGCTGCTATCCTATGCTATCCAATGGCCTGCCAGGAACCAAATTGCTACACAGTAGCCTGTCTCGAAGAGAAGATCGCCTTGCCACAAGAATCATAACCTGAAAGAAAAAGTCTCCAAACGTCCGTCCCCAAAGAACAAAAAGGTATCATAATAAGAAGTGAAAATCCGAAATCTGCCAAGAGACAGATCGGATGGGCCTACTAAATGCAAGGCTGCATCTAGAAGAGGGCAACCATGGCGGCGACCATAGCAGCACCGAGGAAGCTGGAAGAGGCGATGAGGCCACTGGCACCGGCGGTGGGGACGCTTGAAGGAGCCTCAGGGGAGGCAGGGGGGGCTTCGTAACCAGGCTTCTCGGGAGTACCGTTGCTGGTAGGGACAGGCAGCTTGGTGGAGTGAGAGAAGGGAGCAGTAGGACCAGCCTTGACGGTTGTGTTACCAGCAGGGTAGTAGGTGGCCTTGGTGAGAGGTGCCTTCTTGGTGGTGACAATGGTAGGGGTGTTGACAATGGTAGGGACCTCGTGGTGGCTGGTTGTGTTGACAATGGGCTCGTAGGTGGTAGGAGCAACGTAAACTGAGGTGGTAGGAGCAATGTAAACTGATGTGGTAGGAGCAACGTAGACAGATGTGGTAGGCTCGGTGGGAACCTCAGGCTCAGCGGTGGAGGTAGTAACAACGACCTCAGTAGAGGTATGGGTGCGCAGAGGGCAGTCGGTCACTGTGGGGTTGCACTGGGTGAGAGTGATAACCTGAGTAGTGGTCGAGGTGAGGGTAGTGGTATCCAAAGCAGGAGGAGCGTAGTCTTGGGCAGGAGGGGCGTAATCCTGAGCAGCGGCGACTGAGGCGCCAGCGGCGGCAATGAAGATGCTGGTGTAGTGCATTGTGATTGTTGTTGTCTTAAACGAGTAACTATGAAGGATCGTGAGGTGATTCTTGTTGCGTTGAGCAGAGCAAAAAAAAAGACTGAAGAGTGCAAGGCACAAAGAATGTTGTCAAGAATCGGTTAAGGAGAGTGATAGCACAAGGCTGAAGATGTCGTCAAGCGTCAAGAAGTGAGATGAACCAGAAAGGAAGCAAAACAGTCGTCTGATGCGGGTGTCGAGCGAGACTTGTAGTTTTCGCAAGACGAGCGGGACCTAATTTCTGCTCATTAAAGCCAACTTCCGACCCCTGTCCGCCTAGTTATCAGTCCCTGGGTGCGTTGTCACCTCATTATCCCCAATCGATTGGCATTGTTACCGTCCCTGAAGCTTATGATTTAGCCCCGGCATCCAAATGGGTTTTCGCAGGTGCCACCACACAACGGTACCTTGCATTCAGAAAGCCAGCCAGTGATTGGACACAGACAAAGAATACAACCCGGTTGAGGATCGGTCAGAGCCTTAGCAACTGCACTTTTGACTGGTTTGTTCCTGAGCTAGATGCTTATCCCCGTCTAGCTTTCTTCTGGCCCCAATCCACTCCCTGCAAAGAAACATCGGTCTTTGGCAAACGGCCTTCAGCAGCGTGGTCTTGGCCAATCAAGTGCTGCCAGAATTGCAGGGACGTGTTTTGCTGGTGCCACGATGGAGCCTTGCCAGCGCAAAGGCCATTTTTTGCATCTTCTCCCCTTTTTCTTTTGCGTGGTTTGTTGTGACATGGACTGGTGGCAGGAGTCGGTGTGGATTGGTCGCCAGAACGCCTTTGTGATTTGTATGGCAGCAAAACTGCTTGTTGGATGAGTCGAGAAACAAAGAATTTTTATGGGAAACTTTTTGACCATTGTTTCAGTCATTCTGATGAACGGCAGAACCTGGTCGCATCGTTCGATGCAACATTCTCAGAGGTCTTATCTGGGACTAGGACTCAGACGTCTCATTCAACCAATGTCGCATAACGCAACGCCTGGGTCAAGGCTATGAAACAGCTTGCTACAGCGCATGAGCACCATTGGCAGAAAAAGTATCCTGCCGCGAATAGATTAATTAGCCATTGAGAATACCAAGTCGGAACCCACGAAAGCAAACTAGAGAGTGTCACAAATGCCTCTTTGAAAGAGAGTACAGAGGGCTACGAACAACTCAAGATCGCAGACCAGTCAGAATCCATGGATATTGGTCGGAATTGGAAATTACTCCGAAAGCCAAGATAGAAACCCAGTCGAAAACGCAGACAGCTAGCCAGGGGCGGATCCTTTGTTATTATGAGCGACACAACTAATGGAAATGCAACGGCATTTTGTGCTAATCAAACAGCATGATATCCGTAGATGTGGACCAATACACCGCCCTAATCAGAGCAATGATATGGGCGAGAGAACAGCGACTGGCTGACGAGGGTAGGGCCCAAATGCAAGTTGCCATGCCAAGATGCAACTATCATCTGGCAGGTGTCAATAAATAGATTTCGGCTGGGGTTTATCACCGACACGATATTATCGTTGTGTAGGAAGAGGATTTGACATGGCTTGCTTGGGAGTAGATTGCCGGCTAATTGCTGGTGCAGACCGACCGCTTGGCCGGCTGGCTATCTTAAGATCATACAAAGACGGCCTCTAGTCATCGGGATGGCGTTTCAAGCCATATCACGGGAGACCAATTGCGCTATCGTCCACACGATCATTCATTGCTGTTGAACGATTCCGAATTGTGTGAGTAGCCGTCAATGGCGGCGAACAAAGGCGATTATGCGCTTTTCAGTGCATCGTGAAACAGGGTAGATTGGTGTGGACATTGGAAACGATTGTAATGGAATGAAAGAATAGAAGATGAAAGAAGAAAACGGAACTGAAAGACGTCGAGGAAGGAGGCGACAAAAGGGAAGGGAGAGCTTACGACATGGTGGAGAAAGCTCTATCCATCAGCCTCACTCTTATGTATGTCACTGTAAAGCTGTCAGTCACAAAAAGAAACAAGACGTAAAAGACTTTTAGGTCATATTCACTTGGGAATGTGTTGGATCATTTCCGCATAACCTTGTTAATTTTTTTTTGTTTCCGTTTTATTTTTGCTTTTTTCTCAATCATGAGATGGACATCATGAGTTGGTTACTGTGCTTCATATTCGTTACATAGTACAATGGATGCTCAAAGACCTAGTGGGGCGTCCAGGGGAAATAAGGGTCACGAGAGCTACGGATACAGTGTAAAAAACACGAGCAAAAGAAAGCTTCAGATAGTGAATGCCTCAACTGAAAGACTCAACCAGACTTCTGAAAAACTTCAACTTTCTCCTGAATTAAATCATCATACATAGGTACTCAGGTACCGACATTAGGGTCCTTTCCTGCAGCAAACTGGCAGCAGCTGTCCATCCATTGCCCCGCCCCCGCATCATGCCTCCAAGTTACAGCGCTAGATTCGCTAGATTGTTCCAGTACTCTAAGGAGTTCCATGGGCTCTCCTATTTCTGGAGCAAAAAGTATTTTCGCTAGCGATTAGTGAGACATTGTACATGTACATTTATTGGCTGCTTACGTAGCTCCAGTTATGCAAGCCGTCTATCAAGCATCGTTACCCTGACAGGTTGCTATGAAATCCAGTCCAACTCAACCGTCATCCCTATCCCGTCCATCCATCCATATCCACTCATGCGAACAGTACCCCTGAAGAACAACTCACTTTGCCATCAGATCACACCAAACCAAACAGAATCAGTATCTGACTGTTAATACAACATGACAAACTACTTAAACGATCCCGCCCTTTACATTTACACTTCCCTGACAGCTGGCTCCGCCCATATTGTCACGGCCACATCACGTCTCGAGACCATCCTACGCGCGAATCGAATCCCCTTTAAAGCTATCGATATCGCCGTCGATACAAAGGCTCGTCTACTATGGGGTCGAAGAGCCGGTAAAGATGGAAATGGCCGCGCGAGGAAGCTCCCTGCCCTGATTCAGGAGGGCTGGGTTGTGGGTGTACGACCAACTTTCCCCTTGGTGTAACCATGGATCGCATAACTGATACTTGTGGCTTTTTATAGGATTACCTCGAGATCGAAGAATGGAACGAACGCAGCGAACTTAAGGAGCAGGTCAAGATTTATTTCGACGAATACACCATCCCGTCGATAAACGACAAGCTTCCCGATGACTCCTTAATGCGACCAGTCTACCCCATGCCCAGCAAGAGCCCGGTTTCCCCCGCAGGAATCGCCATGATGTCTGCAGTTGGCGCCGCTGCTGCTGCCGCCGCTACCTCTCCGAAACCCGTCCCTACCGCGCCTCCGCTGCCCGCGGCAAAGACAGCGACATCCACAACACCAAAGGTCTCTACAGCACCTAAGGCCGAAGCGAAAGCTTTACCTGTCCGATCTGTCGCTGATGAAGCTGCGGCGAAGGCTAAGGAGCTTCGCCTAAAGAGTCTACGAGAGAAGGTCCACGGAAAAGACGGCGAAAAAAAGAAGGATGCCGCAAGCGCAAAGGCCACCGAAGGAACCAAAACGTCTACGGAAACCCCTATCTCGATAGATAGCAAGATCGACGGCATTCAGTCGCCGACATCTGGATCATGGGCCGAGACCGATGCGGCGCGAAATGCTATTCAAAGCCCAACAACCGGTACCTGGAAAGATGGTCCCTCAAGTTTGGTCCCATCCCCGAAGCCACCCAGTAATGAGGCCAGCCCGGAAGAGGTTAAGGCTGCTGAAGTCAAGACGGCGATAAAGGAGGAGCCTGAGTTAGAGAAGAAGACGGAAACGTCAGATGAACAAGATGAGGAAGACGAAACCGAATCTGACTCTGACGAAGATGAAGAGGAGGATAGCGATGAGGACAGTGACGATGACGAGGATAGTGAAGATGAGGAAGAGGAAGAAGTAAAGGAGCCTGAGACTGCTGCATCTGCTGACAAGGCTGTGGAAGAGACAAAAGTAGAGGTTAAGGAAGACGTCAAAGACGAGGTTAAAGAAGAAGATAAGGCAGAGGTCAACAAAGAAGACAAGGCAGAGGTCGAGATACAGGTCAAGGCAGAGACCAAAAAGGAGTCTAAGAAGGATCCAAAGAAGAAGGATCCCAAGAAGGCTTCGAAGAAGAGCACCAAGGATCCCAAGAAAGAGTCCAAGAAGAGCTCCAAGGACGTAAAGAAGGAGACTAAGAAAGATTCCAAGGACGTAAAGAAAGAGGCAAAGAAGGACGTAAAGAAGGATTCGAAGAAGGAACCCAAAAAAGAGCACAAGAAGGAATCTAAGAAATAATAGGGGCTTAGAGTTGATCATCACAAGTTTTCATTTGTTATAGATGGGGGGAATAGTGTACAGAGTCTACTTCAAACTCAACCAAGATACCATCCTGGAGTTAATACCTATATATAAAGATCAAATACCCAGTCTCCACTCTAGATCTCAACATACATGCCTATTTAATACCGAAACATTCCATCTCAGGTTAATACAGTCCTTCGTCATCACTGGCTGTTCCATCCTGGAAGCCCATAGGTGCCTTTCCCTTCCCCTTGGACTGTCCGTTCATATCATCCACCTCATCCTCTTCGTCGATCTCGTCGTCACTGGTCAATGCAATCCCTTTGCCTTTGCCCTTACTGGATCCTGTCGCGACCGTCTTCCCCTTGCCCTTGGACGATGTCGATGCCCCTGACACCGCCCGTTGAACTGGGGCGGGTTTGTCATCCTTTTCCTTTTCTCGAACTCCCTCAAAAGTAGCCCTAACATGTTCATAATGAGCCAATTCGCCAGCGCTGACACTAGGAATAAGCTCGTCATTCGCAGCAAGGAAGTCTTGTTCCTGGACCATGACGGCGATGTCCTCTGGCGTAGCGTAATGGTCAAAGTAATAAGCTGTTGAAATAGGGTGGTGTGTTTCTGGGTCGGCGTTGATAGCGCGGATCTTGTTATCTACTGCTGTGGCCTGGCGCGTAACAGCCTTGAGCATTGCATCACTGCACAGAGCATAGAAATCGGCACCAGTATAGGTGAATGGGAGTTTCTCTGCCACAGATGCGAGAGAAACAGACGGATGAAGGGTGAATCTGCAAGTAAGTTAGTCCTTTTTTTCTGGTTAGACACGAGGGTGTTTTATCAACTCACTTTCTGGTAAGTGCTTCAAGAATGGTCTGCTGCTTATCGTTGGTGTCGGAAACACCCAGGTAAAGCATCTTGTCGAAGCGACCAGGACGCAGAAGGGCAGGATCCAAAAGATCGGGTCTGTTGGTAGCGCCAACGACGAAAACACCGCCGCCTCCGTCGTCCCCTCCAGACATGCCATCCAGCTCTGCCAGAAGCTGGGAAACGATACGGTCCATAACACCACCACTATCTCCTTGGTTGCCACGCTTAGGAGCCACGGAATCCAGCTCATCAAAGAAGACAACACAGGGTCGAGCATCGCGAGCACGCTGGAACACACGTCGAACGTTGGCTTCAGACTCTCCAATATACATGTTGAGCAGCTCGGGTCCCTTGACGCTGAAGAAGTTGAGGCTATATTCGGTAGCGATCGCTTTGGCCAACAATGTCTTTCCGGTTCCGGGAGGGCCATAAAAGAGAATACCCGATCGCTTCTTCATGCCCTTTGCAAAGAGCTCGGGGCGTTCAAGCGGTAGTTGAATAGTCTCGGTAACGGCCTCCTTGACGTTGTTCAGACCACCAACATCGTCCCAGGTAACGTTGGGAATCTTGGGCGCGCCAATAGAGTCGGAGAAGTTCTTGCGAGCCGCTTCAACGGCAATCTCAAAATCACTCTTCGTCAGACAGCGGGCAAGAGGCCCACCAGCAACCTGCACATCACGCACAGTTATTATGGTGCTATCGTGCGTATTCTTCGCCGAAAGTTGTTCCAGTCGTGATTGCTGAGCGATTGATGCACGCTCAACTACATCGACCAAGTCGCCAGCAACAAGTGCAGCAGTCTTAAGGGCGATCGAGTTGAGATCAATAGACGGCTCAAGACTGACACCCCTGTCGCTTATGATAGTTTTGAGAATAGATTCACGTTCTGCTTCGTCGGGGGCTGTCATTTCCAACTCGTGCGTGAACAATGCTCGAACTCCATCAGGTACCTTGTCAACCTCGTTCGTTGTGGCAATCAGAACTCGGGTATCTTCGAGGATTTCTTTGATTGTCGCCTCAATGCGATCAGCAGTGAGAGCCTCGATATGCTGTACCAGAAGAGCACAGCAGTCAGAGCCACAACTCATAGCGCGCTCTGCCCTTGTCCTGAGGAAACCTTCGGTCTTGACATCGCTTCCACTGCCGCTTCCTTCGCTGAGGATATCGTAAGCGTCTATGGTATACGTATGCAGACCCATATCGGAACAAGCGCCTGACGCTAGAGTGGACTTTCCAATATTTCGATGCGTAGAAGTCAATAAAACCGCAACGGGAGGCATCTTCAGGTGGATTGCCCTGGCGCTTGTAGCAGCTGCGATCAGTTCCCTCAGCTGGCGTCTAAGAGGTGACACATAGGGCAGTTCAGGCTCTTGGATAGGGGCTGGGGTTGTTTCCGATGGCTTCTTAGGTGTCTTTTTCAGGCCGAGATAATACTGCCATGTGCTTTGCTTGATACCAGGAATTCGGCTTGTTTCAAAGCCCGAGCCATGCATAGCAACAGACGAGCTATCAATGCATGCAACTGATCCCCAGAAAGCCTCAGCACTTCCGTCCTCATCTTCATCAGACTTTTGGATTTGGATATGCCCGACTTTGAACCACGCGACACTATCAAATTTGGAAGGATGTTTTCCAGTCTCCTGACCACCAACAGTGAGCGCCATCACATCGTCCACTTCAGACCCTCCAGCACCGGGCATTTCCTGCAGTGTACGGCCAAGCTCGGCGTCAACTGGAACAGCGATCAGGTCTCCGCTTCGAACGAGACGGATTTTCTGAGCAAAATAGCGCTTCAAGCCACCCAGAACAGCAGTTTGGAAAGCACGTTCTGCGGAAATCGGAGTGCGAATGTGATGGATAGTAATGTCCCGAGCATATGGTGGTCTGGCTGCGCTTGTGAATCTGGGGATTGTCCCCTTCCCTTGATATGACGCTTTTTTCAAAGGCGCAAGGCGGAGGTAAGGCGCATCGTCGAGATTGGCTAGGAGGATAGGAGACGCATAGGCAGTAGGGCTAGCAGGCCGTTGGATTTGCGACTCGAAAAAGGACAACCTTCTCTCACCGTGCTTAGCACTTGGAATCCTTGTCATGGGACGTTGCGAATAGCCCTCAGGGAGTCCGTAGACTCGAACAGGTCGCCATTTAGCGGGTTCAGGCTCGGCTTGTCCAAAGCTTCCCAAACCAAAAGCACCAAATCCGTTCGCGGGAGGTTCTTCAGCGGCTTCAATTCTGACCCAATCTCCAGAGAAGCACCCGATGCGACTTAAAGATGTCACATCAACGTAGATACGCGCTTCCTCGTCGTCTTCTATTGATGGCTTTGGGTGTAGAATGTCTGCGGGGATCTGCTCCATCAAGCCTTGCGCCTTAAACAGGCGGCCTCGGGGCCTATCTGGTCGAGCAGTAGTCGCAGTGAAATTTGAGAAAACAGAGCCAGGGGTTGTGATTCCGTTCGTCTTTCTACCGCGAAGCGTTCCCACAGTCATTGGCGTTCCAGGCTGTAGGGTCGAGACACCACTAGCATTGGTTGTTGGTAACGTGGGCGCCTGCAAAGAGATCATATCGTCCATAGAATCGTCTGACAGCTCATCCTCGTTCTCAAAATCCGACATATCTGGCTCCGTCTCGGTGGCTGATTCCATATCTTCTGTCATCATTCCTGACTTATCGCGATCCTCGGCAGCAGAATAGAATTGATCTGTACTGGTATCATCCTCATCCTCGGGTACGCCATTGAGCTGTTGGCTCGCAGTCATGGAAGCAACACGGCGGATCTGCTTGGTATGGACGCGGCCGCGCATAAGAACGATTTTGGTCGACTCCGTCAAGACACCTTGAGCAACAGGCTCACACAGCATGATCTTTCCGGGATTAGGAGGCACATGGGTGAGTGGGTGTGGTGGCAGAGGAAGCGGAAACAGATCACCGGCGTGGACAACCTTGAGACTGCTCAAGGCAGCCCTCAAAGAAGCCACAAGCCGGTCATCAGACGTCGAACCGGCGCCTTTTTCCTTGGAGCTTGCGGGATGATCTCTGTAGAAGGTTCCCTCTCCATTTTCGAGTCTCTTTGTCAATTCGCTCTCCAGGCTCACGAAGACGGTCTCGAGAGGTACGGGCGCAACGTCGAGGACTAGAATTTCGATTCCACCGCGGCTGTGGCTCGATAGCTTGGATGGCGCAACTTGTTGCAGGGTGACAGCGAAGCTCTGCAGTGAGGCAGATGACGGTGAGAACCGGACTGTCGACGGCGCAATCGCGGAAGACTCTATAATTGGTACAATCGACCACGGGCTGTCGGTAGGGTTCGCGTTCGGTTGCCATGGGGCGATCGCAATGTGATGGACATCTTCGGTGGCGCCTTGGTAGAGTTGAGCTGGGGTCTCGTTCTAGTATGAGTTCGCATTGAATGGTTGAATTGACTTACCGTTAGCTAGGTGAGGGAAGAGGTCGCGGAATATGTCTTCGGACACAATGCCGACATCGCTCTTGATATGATCGTCGAGAATGAGTTTGGCAGCGATGGCCGGCTTATCTTGACGACGTCTGCGATTTCGTCGCTTGACTGAGGTGGAAGCTAGTTGCGAAGACGACGCCATTTCGCGTGCAGTTCAGGCTTGGAGATATGTTGGTAGATGGCGGTAGAGAAAGAGTACAGGTAGAGGAAGCTCGAATCGCAAGCGCGGGATCACTGCATCGCTCGTAGCAGCTTTCCAATGACAAATGGCAATTACTGGGTAAATATACAAAGAAACAAAAGTCTTGGGTATACAATTGTATGTAAACAAAAACAAAACCGTGAGGGGATGAAGCTATCCTGAGGTTAAGAATAAGAAATTGGACGTGGCTTCCCTTCTCTTTCGGCAGCGGCTCAGGGCGACCGAAGAGCCAGTGGCCTGCCTCGGCTTCTGATCTGAGTTGGGGTAGGTACAACGACAACACGGGGTCGCTGCCGCCCCGAGGTACGTACCAAGACCGAGTTGCCCGAACTCCGTGCTCGGGGGAGTTGAAGCCGACCAGGGTATTGAAGACTATAACTTTTATTTATTGTGTTTTGTTAGCATTGGAGAATACTTTATTCAATGGATTTGGTTTATATTCTTTCAATTCGGATTGTTGTTTAACCATCACCTCGGTACCTATCTTGTTGCTAAACTTTACACTTTAGTTGATCCAAGCGCTGGAAACAATAGACGAATATCAGTCAGCGACTCCATGTCATGCTCCATGCTCCAGGCTCCAGACTGGGGTAACGAAAGCCAAGTCCAGGGCTGATGGATGGGTGACAAGACCCTGGTGCTGTACTGCACATAACCTAGACCCGACATCTGGAGAAACGAAACACAAGACTAGTACAAGGACAGCTGGATGCCATGTTGTCTCATGGCAGTGTGGTACAAATCAAGGATCATGTATCCAAGAAGAGTATATCTACAGCAATGGTGCGACCCTCTGTTGTGTAATCGATTATGCGCCTAACTGCTTCAGTAAGTAATATGTCAATATTGGCGTTTAGTATTCATGAGCATCATCATGGATGGCACCGAGATACTTAATGGCAACTTTACATCTCTGTTTGCAAAGAATACAAGCCACTAACATGATTCAAATGTCATAGACATCGTCAGTTCTTGGTTGTCAGCAGTGCAGACTTAAACTATTTCAGCAAGATCATCCAGAGCGACAGCTGAGATTAGTTAGAGTTCGACCCCCTTTTGACAAATTAACATTTCACATGCTTTTCAGCAAGGATCATCCTTTTACCCATTAAAGTCACAGTTCCCGCCACAAATCCGGCTGTCTGGCCAAAAATCTAGACCAAATCTGCCCATGACGCAACGCGCTCTTGTTAGTGACCATTCAGAACTGGTTGTCCTGTCACCTCTATCTTAATAACGCCGGTTCAGCCTCCTTTACCACGTTTGCAACGCTTCTATTTTTTCTATTATAAACCAGTCCAGAAAGATTGGGGACTCTGCTTCTTTACCACACCAGACTAATACACCGCAACACAAGCGAAGACGACATCAACAATCGGTCTAAGCATTGGGTGACCTGTTCGGCGCATTTCAGAATTTACCATCTGATCCATACTTCTCATGATCCCACTCCTCCACCCAGATCCCTGATTTCCTTCTTGAACTGTATTGGCGATCTCCGGTCTAGATTTGTATTCTTATCGGCCCCTGTCAGATATGCGAATATTCCCTGCAAGATAGTTTTTCTTGCATAACAGAGAGACGCTCATTTATTCAACGGCTTGACCTCAACGACCACACTTGTCCAGCATTCTTTTTTTACTGAGACTTAGTCAAGGGAGTTATTTAATATTCTCTCGATACAAATATCATGACGCAACAATCACAAGGCTCGTCGACTACGACACAAGAACAAGAACAGCACCGTCATCATCCCCGAGTCCTTGGCCATAAAGTAGCTGAAACAGCCGTCCAATTCTCTCACCAGGCCGAGAAACTCTCTCATCAGGACCCGACAGAAAGATCCGGCGTTGCTGTCGAGGCGCAATTCGTTACACCTCACGATCCAGTCATTGTTACTTCAGATGGCAACCGACTCCCTGGTGTGCCCTTACAAGAAGCGCATAAGCTGAATGCGCTCCGTGAAGAGCTTGAGGGCGAGCCCAAAAATGTTGAGATAAAAAAGGGCAACGAGACTAAAGAGAAGATATCTAACGTAGAGAACGCGGAGCCTGAGCAAACCAAAGTTGTTCAGATACCGTCTGAACACAATGGCGCATCACTACAGAAGTCAGGCGGTGTCGATAGCACATTGCGACGACAAACACCCCCATCTCACACAAATCCTCTCTTCCCTCCATTGCCTCTATATGGTCCCCCCAATGTGCTGCGCAATCTTCAATGCATGTTTTTCCGCGTTAGCGCATTCTTTCTCAGTCTGGCGTTTCTCGGTGTCATCGTCTTGGGGGCCTTGTTTACGACAATGCCTATCGTAGCTAAGAACATTTGGTATCGGGTGACACTTCGCAATCCTGATGCCGACAGGCCATTTTACGAGGAGGAGAAGCAGAGAGCTCGAGCGAGGTATGAACAAGAGAGGGCTTGGAAGCAAAAATCGCATAATGGACCGTCATTGGACCAGGCAGAAGCAGCTGAAGAGTTCCCGCCGACTGAAGGCGGGCCAGACCCGATCATTTGCGATGTCGCATACTATGCGCGCAGAGTTGGCCTCGATGTTGAGACGTTCGAGGTCCAGACTGAAGACGGTTTCATAATTGACCTCTGGCACGTCTACGACCCTAAGGAGTACACTGAGAAGGAAGCGAGCTTGAGGTCCGACCAAGGCCCCGAAGTCTTTCAGCACCAAAAAAGGAAGCTCAAGGACCCGTCGCAAAAGCCCAAGTTTCCGGTATTACTCATGCACGGCTTGTTACAAAGCTCAGGTGCCTACTGTTGTAACGATGACGAATCCCTCGCTTTCTGGCTTTGCAAATCTGGCTACGACGTGTGGCTCGGAAATAACCGTTGCGGGTTCACTCCCAAGCATGCGCTGCTCGAGTACAAGGACCCAAGGATGTGGTGTTGGAACATCAGACAGATGGGTGTTTTCGATCTGCCTGCCTTGACATCAAGAGTTATCACCGAGACGGGGTTCGAAAAGATTGGTCTCATCTGCCACTCTCAGGGAACGACTCAGACATTTGTCGCATTGGCCAAAGAGCAACGACCCGAACTGGGCGAAAAGCTGACAGTTTTCTGCGCTCTCGCTCCAGCAGCCTACGCTGGCCCTCTCATTGGCAAGATGTACTTTAAATTCATGCGTATCATTTCTCCAGGTCTGTTTCGGCTCATGTTTGGTATCCATGCATTCATTCCCTTCATGATGCAGATGCACGCAATCTTGGACGCACGTCTATACGGCTGGCTTGGCTATAAGGTATTTTCTTTCCTATTTGACTGGACCGATGAGCGCTGGGACCGAGGCCTTCGTAATCGCATGTTCCAATTTGCACCAGTTTACGTCAGTGCCGAGTCGATGCGATGGTGGCTCGGTCGCGAGTGCTTTGCAAAGCACAAGTGTATCTTGTCTACCAAGGAGGCTGTCAAGGCCGAGGAACATATGGACGCCAAGTCGGATGGACGACCCATGACACCCCGCACATCATCAGCACTCGAATCTCATCGAAAACAACCTAAAGGCTCCACCGCATGGTACAATGAACAAGCACCGCCTATGGCTCTTTGGGTGGCTGGCAACGATGATCTTGTTGATGGAGAAAAACTGCTTCGACGATTTGAGAAAGGTCGCGAGCCACATGTTGACCTGGTTCACAGCAAGGTCATTCCCGAGTATGAGCATCTAGATGTCATCTGGGCTATGGATGCAGTTGATCAAGTTTTCAAGGAAGTTCGAGAGGTGTTGTGGAAGACGTGCAATGCACGTGACATTTGTCGAGTCCCCAAGGGCTGCGAGAATGTGGAAGCACGAAAACACAGCGTAAGTGTTAAAGAAGAGGTGCTAGATGAGTCCCAGTCCAGCAGCAGCAGCGAGCCATGAAGGAGAATTTGGAAGGGAAAGTCCACGATACAGACGAATCAATACACGCAATAGAAGAGACGGATAAGGATACACAAGGAAGGTACATTAAAGGAGTTCATGTTTGGTTATATTTGGATCACGGTCATCTTTGTATACACCTCTGCTTAACGTTTGGGATATCAGCGTTGTCGAGATACTTCTGGTTGGGTTTCATATCTTAGCACAATGGTGTTGTTTAGAAGGGCGTTAAGGTGGATGCGAGATATCATGCACTTATCAAGCAGGGAATAGAAGAGCGATTCGTAAAACGACATACGAGTAACGAGATTCAAGTCATATTTAATAATTTTGCGCTCTATACATGACTGTGTGTTGTTATTTTACTGCTATTCTTTTACTTTTGGAAAGAAAGAATTTGAATTAGATGTGCCATAGTTACCCTACATCATCGTCAACATTGAAGGCAGCCTTGTAAAAGCTAACTTATGAAGCGGACAAAATAGAAATCTTTTAACAATGAAGAAGTATTGTGTCAAGCAGATTGAATTATCGTACGATATATATTTATTTTACAAAAATTGATGGAGCACGACTGTTGTTTCGCTCTTATCCATCATGCCATCACTATACCATGAAAGTCAAAATTCATGGCTACAGTATTCATGTCCTCTGATCAACCCATGCGCTCAGCCTCTTCCAGAAGCTTGTCAACGCTAAATCTCCCATCACCAGCTGCGAACCAGCTCAGGAGCCTCTGTCTCTCCTCAGCCCTTTCCTTGCGCTCGCCACTCAACTCAGCACTCTCGCTTTCCCATCCGCCATAGAATCGCTGAAGAGACATGAGAAGCCACTTGGCGTTCTCTGGTGTAACACCCCTGTCAGGGAGGACATTGCCCTGCATGAGAACAAGACCTCGGTCATCGGCGAGATCCAGGTGGTGTGTAATGGTGGTATGAGGCTGCGCAAACTCGCCTCGGTTCTTGTACTCG
Source organism: Fusarium sambucinum (assembly GCF_050947815.1). Classification (NCBI taxonomy): domain Eukaryota; kingdom Fungi; phylum Ascomycota; class Sordariomycetes; order Hypocreales; family Nectriaceae; genus Fusarium; species Fusarium sambucinum. Next base: position 1,582,150 of record NC_139292.1, read on the forward strand.
GCGAGTTGGGTGAAGAGAACAGTGCTCGTCTTAGACTGGGCGTCAAAGGTCCATTGCAGGAAGTGAATCTCGGCACCTTGAGCAGGGTGCGGCACGGGAAGAACGAATTGGGGGGCATTTCGTGCAGCATCCTCCATGACCTTGTATGTAGACGTCGGGATCACGGCGCAGAGGTTCTGCTCAGATGAAGCATGTCGTAGACGCCAGATAGCTGTAAGCTCCTTCTCTGGAAGCTCCCGCACCTTGGGAAGATCAATGATGTCATTTAGTGTCTTGATAGCTGGCTTATCCGCGCCGGTTGGTGGAGGCTGGGGAGGTGATTTGGGAGCATCACGGGGATCTTTGTTGGGTTGGTCCTGGCCAGGAGGAGTGTCCGCGTTGGGCTGGACAACTGGAGTTTCGGGTGCTTGGGGAATAGTTCCAACTGGAATCTCGACAGCACCCTTGCGGCGTTCGGCATGGATCTTATCGGCATAAGCGGCCTTGAGCTGGTCGATGTTCTCGAGACCTTCTTGTTGAGCCTTCTGGCTGAGCTTTTCTCGGTACTTCTCTACGACAGCCTGTGAAGGCTGAGTTGTTGCGAGGAAGCGAATATCGTGAACCTGGGCCCATCGTCGCTGGTTGACAGCTCGAGTGGCTCGTGATGGAGCGGCCATAAGCCGGCGAAGGGCTGGAATTCGTAGTGAAGCCATATTGAGAGGTCAATTGAGTCGATAGAACCACTGTAGGATGTGTCGACTCGTCTCTGTTGATTGTATTCTGAGGTCGATGAAGGAGAAAGATTCGATCATGGATGCCTTTTAGCAAGGACAAGGGTCAGCCACTAAAATTCCCGGGGACTGTCGTCATGTTACTGACCTATGGAACTTGGTGGGGCCGCGCTGTTAACGGAATGACGGGGGCATCTCCGACCCTGGAGCTTGGCCGGCTTCGGAGTTCTGAGATCTATCAGTGTATGATGACAAAGAGGACTGCAGCAATTGGGCCAATCTAATAAGACTACTATTTACTATCTGAAAACTCGATGCACAAATCTATCAAATCTGGAAACCATCACAACTCCCTAGTTCTTCTATCTCAAGCAACAAATACCTAAACTACCCCGCCAAAGACACCGCTTTTGGTGGGCATTGAGTTTCTGCCGCTTGCGCTCGATCGCATCGTATCGCAAACTCGAGGGGCAAAGGCTACCGGCTTCCCTGTTCAAGTTTTAAAGTGTCAAACTATTCTTCGACTTTATAATTCCCTTATAAGATCCAGAGGCTTGGGAATCTCCATCAGTGCGCATCATGGCCGACTTTAGGCAATGGGCTATAGAATTTGTTCTTGCTGATAATGAGGGGCAACAAACAGCGATAGCTCAAAAAGCTGCCAAAGGTATCTTATAAACAGAAGCTCCATGTTTCTGGTAATGAACTCAACTAACTTACCTAGAAATTCAGACTGCCCCTGCCAATACCAACCCATTGGCAAGATGGGTCGAGGCCGTACAACCATGGATGCCAGGAGGTGGCAATGAGGCCGAAAACGAGACACCAGACTGGACTGCCAGAGCCAAAGGTAAGTCCCGGCCTGCATCGTGATTCAGGAACCTGATTTTCTAATTGTGATAGCTCTCGAATTCTTGTCTAGAACGTTGGACTTTGTGGCTCAGGATGTCCTAAAACCCAGTCAAGGTAAGCCAACTCCCGTGGCACAACTCAACTCGCGCCTAATATGAGTACAGTAAAGCTACTGGTTAGCTTCTTTGGCGCCATGTTTGAGGTTGATCACAAAGCAGGTATCATGCCTTCAGCAACAGCTCTGTCCAGGATAGTCGTCATGAAATCCTTTCAGCGCCATATGGGACACGAGATCATTCAGAAAATCTGTTCCCTGAAGGACGACTTCCCACGACAAGTAGCCAAGACTCGACTTGAGATTTACGAACTCATAAGGCTGCTCATGACAACTCCTGGAGTGGCTAATGATTTGCAAAACACACATGGCTCCTCTGCTGGTTTCATGCTCGACTTGGTACAGCTTTGCCGAAATGAGCGAGACCCTGAATCTTTGATGGTCTGGTTTGGCATCCTCAGATTATTCATGTCAGAATACACAGTCTCACAAGACGTCTTGGAGGAGGTGTATGGAGTGTTCAAACCATACTTCCCGATCTCGCTCCCCAGAGCGTCCCAGGTTGCAATCACCCCTGATGAGCTAAAGCTACAGCTAAGAAAATGTTTCTCGGCAACCCGCCTGTTGGCCGATAAGATCTTCCCTTTTCTGTTGGGCAAGCTTGACCAGGGCGATGCTGTTACTGTCAACGTCAAGGTGAGTAAGCACATAATTCCTTCTTACTTGAGAAAGTAGAAGCTAACACCTTTAGCTTGATATCCTGAAAACCTTGCAAGCATGCTTGGACGAGTACAGCTATCCTCAGAAGTCAATTGCTCCTTATGCCAGTCAAATCTGGGGCAGCTTGAAGTACGAGGTTCGAAATGGTGAGATTGAAGATACTATCTGGGGCACACTGGAAGTCTTGAAGTCCCTTACTCAAAGACTCACCGGTGATGACCTCCGTGATCATACACTTTCTGTTACTCGAGACTGCGTCCCAGATCTAGCAACAACCATGTACGCTGCATCCTCTGGTCGGCTCATGATCAGTATCTTGAGCTCCAAACCAAGCGCATTCGTATTAATGGCAGCTCCTGTTCTCACGCACATTAAAGAGAACCTGCGACACCCCAAGGCGCCCGTCCATAGCCAGGACCTCCACAAAGTCCTGCACGTTATACTAGAAACCCGACTGCTTCTCACAGACTCCAACATGACCGCCGAGGATCGAGAAGATTTCGCGGCCATTGATGCGTTCTTCAAGTCTCTCTACAATGAAGTTTACAGGAGTGCAGTTGGACTCGGTTCCAAACAAGATGCCTCTTACGACGATTTGAAGCTTGCGACCCAGGCAGTTCAAGGTGCTGGAGCTCTGGTATGCCAACGGCCTGCTAAATCCTCAGATCAGTCAATTAGCGGTGCAAGCGCTACTTCTGAGCGACTATTGCCCGAGGAGACATGCTCGGAGATTTGCGAGTCTCTCTTTGCGATCCTCAAGAGATCAGGACCAGAATATCCTCGATCAGCGGGAGGCGACGAGCTTATTAATGATACAGCCAAGGCACTTCAACGAGCAATTCGCTTATTCCCCCGCGGATTCAATGGTATTGTGGATGAAAGTATGACCATCATTCGCACTGCGAGACAAAATGCCGGAACAGCTGAGGTGGTTGAGACAGTGACGACCCTTGGTGGTCTCATTGCCTTTGTAGGCTCTTCAGAATTGCCTTCAACGCCCCGAGATGGACTCGACCACTTCGTCTACTCTGTTAGTGTGTTCCTGTCAGAGCTCTTTGATGCGCTCCAGTCAAAGTCAGATCCTCAGATCTGGTGTGCTTTGGCTGCTATAGTTCAATCAATCATTCGTCATTTCAACGATGCCTGCTTGGCAACCAACCCTGACAAGGACCTCCCAATTGGAGGCGAGGCCTTGCAAACTATTGGCTCCATATATACCGGCCTGGGACAGCTTGGTGAAGGCAAGTCAGCTGAGTCTTCCACAGAATATCATAGCCGGGTTTCCCAGACGGCGTCTGTCGCAGAGGTCAGGAATGAGTTCTTGTTGGTCACTCTATTTATCGCAAGACAGCTCTACCGACAGGCAACCAAGGTCATCGAAACTCACCCTCAGACAGGAAAACAAGCCCTAAGTTTGAGTGACGATTTTGCTAGCGCCGATCAAGTCGCTGGACATCAGTATCTCCATCTTGTCTCTACTCTAGCAGGATTCATCATCCACGAGCTCAGTGAAGCCCAGCAGACATCACTCCAGGCTGAGAATTTCGCAATTACTCTCTTCCGCGACGATTCTATTACAATCCCCCAGAAACAACCCGAGGAGAAGCAAGTGCTAGAGATTGGTTCATCTTGGACTTGGTTGGCATCAGAGGCACCAAATGTTCTATCCCTTGGTGTACTGCAAGCTTTGCAACCGTCAGCAGTTGCACGCCTGGTATGTTTCATCACATTACATCCGGTGTACTTGCAACAGCTAACATGATTATAGTTCGACAATGGGGTCGCTCAGGAGTTGATACTTAGCGGATTCGCTGCAGACACAAACTTCAGCAGACCAGTGACACTTTCGATCTTGACTATCCTAGCAAACAAATACAAGATAGAGGGTCTACCAAGCCTCGTATCAGCTCTTGAACAACGCGCCTCGACTCTGCTCACGACATCGGCGTCCACAAACGAAGGCACCCATTTGGAACATATCACTTCTGTGTATGCTCTTGTGGCAGGAATGGTGCGAAGATACAGCGGCAAAGAAGCCAAGACACTACTTGACGTCGTGAAGGACTCACCCAAAGACCCTCAATCCGGCGCTGAGCTTGCTCGCCGGCTTGAAATGATCGTGGCTCCTCAACAAATACTGATGAAGGAGAATTACGCCATAGTCAAGCCTCTATGGACACAAAAGGTCTTTTTCCAGCTAGTCAACCCTATGCTGCAAGCTGCTACTGGAAAGGATGTCGATGTCCAAGACCAACAAGTCAAGGCCAGCTACAGCACTGCTGTTTTGCTCATGGTGAAGCACATGAGCTTTGCTATTTACGAAGCAGACGCGGACAGCATTCTCAGGATCTCTATTACCGTTGCACAGAGCAGTGGTGTTGGCCCTGAAACTAAGGCTGCTCTTGACGTGATTAAGAATATTCTTGCAGAAGCTCCTGAAAAGGGCAAAGGCCATATCCGAAGCATCATCAAGATTTGCAGCAGCGTGTTCTCGCACACACCCAAGTCCGCAACAGAGAATGTTGACATAGGAGGTGCATGCGGCAAGCTTGCGCTAGAGATCGTGGGAAGCCTGCCACGTACTTACGACTCGCAGCATCTGACACCACATGTGCCCCAAGTACAACGGCAATTGACATTGGTCTGTGGACACAGGGTGCGAGAAGTGAGGAAGACAGCACGGTTGGCTAGAGCGGCCTGGGCGGATCTCAAGTAAGACAATTTGGAGTTTTCTAGACAGGAGATACAACTTGGGATATTATCATCAAGTCTTGTACTTTTGGCGAAGCATAAATAGTCGGAGAAAACATATAACATGAAACTTTGTACAAAGCTGCAAAGCTCAACGTGACAGACTTGACCAGGTTGAATTGAAGCCCGGGTCACCAATTCTTTAACATAATGCTGGCGATAGCCTGTCAACATGTGATGTCAATACATGATTTCCTATGAACGCCGTGAAGAACATAGCCCTTCCCATCACATGGTCTACGCCTTGCTTGATTTGTTTTCCCGAACCTTGCGCCGCCCTGCTCTCTAAGCATTGCGTCGCTTTGCCTTCTTACCTGCTGCATCAGCAGTCTCAGTCTCAGCACCAGTCGCGTTAGCCGCCAGGATGGCATCGAGAACATCAGGGCTAGCGTCCAAAAGCTCCTTGGAAACAGTAACGCGCTTGGGATCCCTCTTTCCTATCACAGGCACGGCATTGGCAAGCATTGCTTGGAAGGGAATGGCAACAAACTGGCCAGTCTGGTCGAACCACTCGCCGAAAGGCTTGGAAACCTTGTACACATTGGACTTGGAGTTCTTGTCGGTAACGGTAATGGTGAGGTTGTAGATTGGGACATTCTTCTTAGTCGAGCTGGCAATAGAGATCTGAGACAGATGTTAGAGGTATGTACACTAGGACCCAGCGGTTTTGGCATACCCTTTCTCCAGAGGGCGAAGTTCCCTCGTAAATAGTATCCTTCTCCTTGAACATGATCCATAGTGTCATGACAGTGTTGATCACAGTATAGAGCACAACAGCAGCAGCCGTGTAGTGTTTCGTCGTCTCATGGCCAAGCTTGTAATCCCAAGCGAAACAAGCGGCTGCGATACCAAATGCGCTGAAGCCGAGGGCAAGTCGAACATCAGTCAGCGTATGCGACTGTTCGAATTTGAGAGAGTTGAGGTAGTTGGGAATAGCATCGTTGGACGTGTTCTTGAGGTCTGTATCACGAAGAGCCACCGTGTCAGAAGCTTGCTCGTATAAGAGATCAATCAATGCATTGGGAACTTACCCGCCAAGTTGTAAACTGGAACTTTTTCGGCGGCGTTCGCCATGATGAATTAGATCCGATGTTAAGAAGTTCGATTAATGTGGTTTGTTGTCAAGAAAGCTGTCGCTCTGTATGTACGTTGTATCAAAGTTCACTGTCATAGGGAAATCTATCATGGGGCTGAAGCATGTGGATAGCTGTCCCTTCATCTTTAGAAGAGCTAACCTAGAAACACAGCAAGCATTTAGTGGAGAGTGTGGCTGCTCCAGGGTCGTTAGTGTACCGCCACCAATGGAGAGCTCCGCCAATATGTGGCGCCGGCTGCCTTGAATCGTGGCTATTTGGAGACGTTGAACCTCACATCTCCAACAGCTTCATTGCAACGCGACATCAGCTTCACCATTCCCATATATTCAATCGCACGTTTTGGAATATCGAAAAAATGGCGCAAGTTCCGGTTCAGACCCTTCATAGGGATCCCCAGTTATTGTACGCCAGCACCCGATCGATCCGTCGTCAACCCAGTTCACTGACTTGAGCTCATAGCTACTGGATCCTTATCCCCATTACCATCGTCATGGTCCTCACTGGTGTCCTGCGTCACTACGTATCCGTTCTTATGGCGACTGCGCCCAAAAAGCAGGATGAGAAGGCCATGCGCGAGCAGCGTTCTCTTGCCCGTGGTGTAGCTCTCCGTTCCAATCACCATGTCCTCTCTCAGAAGGCTTTCGAATCCCGACGTGATATCCTTACAACCAACTACGAGGCTGGAACTTATCTGAAGGAGCCCGATCGCAAGGGACAACCTCCTGCCAACCCTCTGTCTGACCCTGGAGCTATGGATGGCATGATGGGCATGATGAAGAACAACATGGCCATGATCATTCCCAACACGCTCATCATGAGCTGGATCAACGCCTTCTTTAGTGGATATGTTATCAGTAGGTCAATTGATAGGCTGGCTTTGGATTTGACTAACAAAATTAGTGAAATTGCCTTTCCCAATTACCATCAAGTTCAAGAGCATGCTTCAGGCTGGTGTTCAGACCCGAGAGATGGATCCCCGATGGATGTCTAGCATCAGCTGGTACTTCCTCTGTATTTTTGGTCTCCAGTTTGTTTACGTCTTCCTTCTTGGTAGCGACAATGGTAAGTATTCACGTCCAAGTCGGAGTTATCAATGTCTAACACAACGTAGCTGCTAGTCAAGTTGCCCAGCAAATGCAGGCCCAGCAGATGCCCAACCCTATGATGGGTGGCCCTGGCCAGGACCCTCACAAGCAATTCGTCGCTGAGATTGAGAACTTGAACGTTGTTGAGCATTACTCTGTTTTGGACAACGTCGAGGAGCGTCTTTTGGCGGGTATCAAATCGTAGATTCATAGAACGAGCAAACGTATATACGCCAAATACAATGCGGTGACATATCTTTCGGGGCCTTTCTCTTTCCCAGCTTTTCGTACATTAATTGTCATTATGCTCCATCCCACCAGAGACAGACACCAAGTCCTTCAGCAGCCATGCTAGCCTTGATGCGATATGGTGTTTTTAAAGGGGAATCCTCCGGTTGTGTTGGTCCTGCAGGGGCTTGATCGTGCCACTCCTCGTCGATAACCTGGAAGCGAACCATTTCATGGTTATCGTAGAATAAGCGATCCTCCTCAAGATTCCAAATCCAGAGTTGTTCACTGTGGTTGCTACACTACGTCAGCTTTTATTTTTGTGGTGAATAATATATGACTTACTACTCGGCGCCCTCGGGCAACTCTTCAAAAGGCACAAAAATATCGTCGAAAAAGTCTGTTCGCAGGTTGATTCCCGCAGGCGTAGAACTTCTTATTCTGCCGATCATAACTTCACCCTTGAAAGGGCGGAACACGACCATCCGAAATTCAGCTGTGAAAGTACGTCTTAGCCTTGCTTTTAGAGTAGAACGACTCGTAACAAACCATTTACGTTGACTAGACCAGTGCCGTGACCGATGAGACCTTCTGACGCCCACTGCAAATCATACAAGCAGATGCAGAGACCAATCTTCTGAATTACCTATTTTCTTCAGTTTAATATTAATTCATATAGAAACGCTGTCGTGTGAATCTCACTTTATTAGAGTATTTAGCATTGATGTTGTCTTCAATCGCATCAATGCTTCGCTTTGAAAAGTCTTCCGGCGCAATTTGCACCAAGTCGGCGATTTTGGTCTATACAGCTTGTGAGTCTTGATTCCGTACAAGATCTTTGGTGGGGAAACAACTTACCAAGATGAACATTTTGATTCAGAACACTAGTCGGTTTAGACCACTGTGATCTCAGTATACGAGAATGAATGTAAAGAGGCAACAGAAAGACGGAACAAGAGTCAAGAGAACAAGTTGAAATCAGCAAGACCACGACGAATCACCAATCTCTTTAGTCGCGAACTGTTTCCCAGCATCTAAGAACCTTGGGCGTGGCAGAAAATAATGCCAGGGACGCTAGGCTATTTCTAGTCGAGAGGAAGGTAACTCTGGGTCACCGCCTGCTAGATACGTACTAGCGCTTTGACCACTGTCGTGCAGGGAAGTTCGTCACAGGCTGGAGCCGCAGAGCAAGCTCCTTCCGTCTTTTATTATTCTGTTTTGACCATTGTCGTGCCTTCCATTCTTTTTTTTTGTTTTTTGGAAAGTAGCATCGTCAACAGGTAACTGCTGTCTATTGGATCCTTCCATTTCAATTGCCCGAGGATTTCAAGTCATTCAATCTACCATTACTGAAAACTCCCTTTTCATCTCCTTTACTTATACTTTCAAGATCAAATCCTTTTCTCTGGCTGCAGCATCCCCCAAGCTTTAGACGACTCCCAAAACTCGATCTGACTTTCAATATTACGACCGAAATATTTACGAAGCTATTCATGAATCGGAAAATCGGCGAGGGCCTTTAACTATAGCGGTAACTCGACATTCGGATTCTCCGGTCATTGAACTCAACCTGCCTTGAGGACCCTTGACCTGCTATCGCCTACACTCAATATCTTTCAACATGTCGGGCTACGGTTACGGTCCTCCACCTCCACCTCCTCCGGCTTCTTCTGGCGGTCCTGTAAGCTACGGTCCTCAACCTCCATCTTACCCCCAAAACGGTCAGGGTCGAGGAGGACATCACGCTCGCGGACGCGGCGGCCATTATGGCGGTGGACGCGGAGACTACCACGGCTCGCCTCAGGCTCGTTACGAATACGGCAGCCAGCCCCAGCCGTACCCTTCTCATCACAATCCTCCTCCGTACGGTGCTTCACACCCTCCTGCTTATCCCCCTCAGCCTCAATGGGGTCCAGAGCATGGCCATCCTCATGGACATACACAAGGCCCCATGCCTTCCAGTAACTATCACTCCAACTACGCCGCCCAACCATACCCTCCTTCTCAATATCCACAGCAGCCTCCTTATGGCGCACCACAAGCCTACCCCTACCAAGGGCCACCTCCCCCAAACCAACCCCAGTGGAACGCTGGAGGACAGCCGCCTGGAGGCCATTATGGCGGCGGAAGATCGCGTGGAGGCTACAATGATCGTAATGGACCAAAACCTTCATTAGTCGGGCATGTACGCCCTGGTTACGAGCATGAAGCCATGCCACCAGCCAATGGTTATGGTCAACCATATCCCCATGATCCCCGAGTAGTTCACTACCCTCCCCCTCAATATCCAACGTATCCTGGCCCTCCTCCACCTCCTGCTCACCAACAGGATGGCTATTATGGCCACACGAACCGCCGAGGTCGGGGTGGTTTCCGAGATGGAAATACTCGTGGTCGAGGGGGTCAGCATGGTAACGACAAGTCGCGTCATCAAAAGCATGGACATAACGATTCCAATCACAAGTCCGAAACCCCCATCTTGGGAAAGAAGAAGAAGCGCAAGACCAACACTTTGGGCTTGACGCCTGGCATGGATTCAGAATCCGAAGATGATGAAGGGGAAGAGAAGGTGCTGACCGATCTGATAGGACAGGAAACACTCAAGTAAGTGCAGCTTTTCTTTCATCGCTGATGTTTTTCTAACGACTACAGTGTCAAAGATGTTGCCTCGTTCTTGGCGGATAGGAAAAAGCACTTCCCTACAAAAGCCCGAGTAGAAGCTAAAAAGACTGCCGAGGTGGCACAAACTGGCGAAGACAAAGCTTCCTCGCTAGAAAAACAGGCCGACAAGCTTAGGCGGCAGCTGCGTAAAGTTGAATCGTCTATTAAGCGAAAGCGTGAACAAGGCGACGAAGGTGACGAGATGCGAGACCCGTCTGAGGAGTCTTCAGATGACGAGCCAGAAGTTATGTCTACTCGTTCCCATGTGGCTCCTCCGCCTCCACCGCCTGCTAAGAAAGCCGACGTCTCCAAACACTGCAAATATTATTCAACTGGTGGAACATGCGGCAAGAAGGGCAAGTGCCGCTTCGTCCATGATCCTGAGGCTCGAGAAGCGGCTATGAAGGACCGTGAGGCTAATAATGGGCGCCTCACTATTCAACAACGACTGGTCCTCAACGACAAGGAGCAAGAGGATCTTACTGTCCTTCAATCAATTCAGTACCTCCGCAAAAAGGGTTTGATGCAGCCAGAAGATCCTGAGGTGAAAAAAGAGGCGAAGTCCGCCAAGCCTGATCTCCCGGCGCACCCGCCCGCTCCAAGTCTACTTCCTGCTGCATCAGCTTCATTACCTCCTCCCCCTATCAAAAGAGAGCCTAACTTGCCTCGTCATAACCCACCTCCATCTTCCGTTCCTGGCGCCAACAGTAACAGCACTCAGGGAGTCAAGCCCTATCAAGGATGGACTATGAGGCCTTACGGGAGCACTAATGGGAAGTCGACTAAGAGTGACGATCTGCCTTGATTTCCAGTCTTCTGCAACATTCTTTTGATGTCACTGGCGGTCTCTTGGCGACCCGTGGGCCGGTTTCTCCTCTTTCAAACGGATAGTTGTCCTAGACTGATATCTGATTTTCCTTCAAGTCTGTATGATTACCACATCGACTTTGAGTTGAGATTTTTGTGTTTTTAATCACCCTCGGACAGATCCCCTACATACGACTGGTGTCAAGAGTATGGTACATAGGCCGGCGAACTTTGGTTGGTGACGCTTCAAGGTGCATTGCTTTTGGATTTCACTGAGGAAGGCGTTGAAATGATTGAGCATCGAGGGCGTCTAAGTTCTAGACAATTAGAATGGGAAAACTGCATCTTGTGTCTGTTGTGGACCCCCTAAAATTATTTGTTTATATGTGCAAAACAAGTTGTTGCAGTGACCATCCGCAAAGTTGCGGTTTTGTATTCCCTTGCACCAGATAGGTAGTTTACCATAGATCTGCAGTTGCATCACGTCAGAAAGTTGAAACTTCAAAGTGTATGTAGTATGAAATGCCGTAGCAACTCGTAGTATTCTAAATTACTTGCGGGCAACGATATCATTCTGAAGCGTTGCCCGCGTGTATCCATGCTTATCTACAGTTATCGACTTGACCAAAGAGAAAAGAACCAACAGACTTTTTTGGCAGTCCTAATCGCCAACCACAACCAAAACCATGCATGCAGCCACGCCCAATAGCGATGAAACAAAGAAAAGGGGGAGAGGGAAGATGAAAACTCCGTCGCTAATGTAGCCCCAAACAAAAACCCAAAAGACAAGCAGTTGATGTAAAGGGTAGGAAAAGGATGCGAATGAAAAGGTGAAACAAAAAGGCAAGTTCATAAAACACCCTGTGCCAATTAACTCCTCGTCCGTTGCTTACGCACATGTGAAAAATTGTTTGAGTAAAAGGTAGAAGACGTTGATCTTTTGAACAGCATCTGAATAGGATAATAGGTTATGAAATGTCTGGCGTTCTAGGCACCAGCGACAGTAACCAAAATCGTCAAGGTTTGGACATTGCCAATCAGGCAGGGTATTTGATACGTTCATTAGCGTCGACTGGCACGAAGTTGGTCAAGAGCTTGACGCTTTCGAGCCTCCTTGTCAGCCTTGAGTTTTCTCTCGAGACGTTCCTCTTCAATGTCTTCACGTCGAGCAATCAACTCTGCTCGTCGCTCTTCACCATCGATATCGTCCAAGCCTGCCTCCATGTCTGAAGACGCATCGGACGCATAATCATATCGTGGGCCACCTTGGTCATCTTCATCATCGTAGTCAATAAAGTCATCCATGTCCTCATCATAATCATCCTCGAAGCGTGACTTTGAATGTGAGGGGCGAGGAGCTCGTGGCGCACTGAGTAATGCTCCCCCACGAGGTGTCTCCTTTTTGGAGGGATTACCACCTGGCCGGGGTCTGGCAGTACCAGTATAGCCAGTCGTGGCCGCAGCTGCCTTTTTCACCTTCTTGGGTTCTTCTTGAGGTGGTGCAGCTCTACCTCCAGGGCCCTTGGCACCAGGCACCCTGCCTCGCTCTGGTTTTGCTGGAGGTATCGGTCTACCACGGGAGTCCCTTCCAGCCCCGGACAGAGGTGTTCCATTACGTTGACCTGGTTTCGCTGTACCGGCATAGCCAGTAGAGGCGGGGGGAGGGGCAGGAGCAGAAGCAGTGCCTGGGCGTTGCTTCATGTTTTTGGCAGCCCGGGGATCAGCCTTTGCAGCTGGCTCATCCCTGACTTTCTTCAAGTTTCCACCCTCAACTTTCTTGTGCTGAATCTTGCCAACCTGACCCATCGACTGTTGAGCCTTCTGAGCTCGAGCAAGGATCTCGGCAAAGGAACCTTTCTTTGGTGGAGCACCGCGAGCCGCAGGGGGCACACTCGATGGTCCGGGGGATGGTCTGCTAGGGGCAGCAGGCTTAGATACTCGGTTGTTTCCATTCATGGGTTTGGAGGACAAGACGTTGGGCTTAGTAGCACCATTCGTTAGATTTGAAGGCCGTTGCGATGGGGTCGATCTGTCGGAGGGTCTTGATGGGAGGTTTGGCCTAGAAGATGTAGTGGGAGATTGTGTTGTTCGTGGTGCCACGGTACTGGACAATGTCGTGACTCGAGGCGCCTTTGAGATACTCGTTCGGGGATCGTCGTCTGCTTTCCTTTTGGGTAACGTGTTCGATCGAGGTAGGCTCGGCGTGGTGGATGGGGCTGACCCCTCGTCACCGCCACTGATCTGGGCGAGGAGATCTCCAATCTTAACCACGGTCAATATTTTCCTGATATTGTAAAAGTCTGGCTTCCGGTCAGTCACTCACAGGCATCGTGTCGGATATGAGTCAAAGAGTAAAGTTTGTAAGAGGACAGCAGGCTTCAGAGCCAGAGAGGAGCAAGTAGCCTCAGTCGTGGATTGTGAGTCATTGAGCGGCTGTCAAGGTTTGCTCGCTGTTGGTCTGTCGTCAGGCACTTTGACTTCCAAACGTTCAGTTTAAGACTTTCTGGTGACGTGAGGCGCGGAATCGGTACAAGGCCTGTTTTTGGTCGTAATCGCTCGAAAATTTGATCCGAAACGCCTGAGATACAGGCGATCACGAAAGAAAGGAAGAGAAAAGCATGCAGTTAGTGAAGAGTAAAGAATCAGTCAATAGCCAACTTTATGGGCGAGGCCATGAAATCAGGGAAAGCGCCACAAACTGAACGCGGCGTCGATCACGTGTATCAAGTGTGGCGGTGCGCAGACCGGAAGCCGTAGTAACCTTTTTTCCGATGTCCCCGCGCAAGCCCAGAAATCACGTGAAAATAACTTTCCGCTCTGCGCCTAGTGCCCACAAAGATATTTCGGCCGCTGGATCGCGAACTTTTCTACTTTTTGTCATACCGAACAACCTTCACCACCGAACTCGAAGTTTCAGTCTCCGCCCAACTTGCGGTTAAATTGATTGATTTCTCTTGTTCTCGTCGACTCTAAACGTGAGTACATAAACCCTGGCTACCCACCCTGCTTCCGGTTTTCGATCGTCTCTATAAAGCACCAATCGCACAACAAGAACTTGGACCTAACAACTCCCTACCAGAAACCACATTCAAAATGAAGCACCTCGCAGCTTACCTTCTGCTCAGCCTTGGAGGCAACACCTCCCCCTCTGCCGCTGATATCAAGGCCGTCCTTGAGTCAGTTGGTATTGAGGCTGACTCCAGCCGCCTGGATACCCTTATTTCCGAGCTTGAGGGCAAGGACATCCAGCAGGTACGTTTTGCAAAATGTTTCACAGTCACACGCACGATGCTAACAGGTATTCACAGCTCATCGCTGAGGGTTCCGAGAAGCTTGCTTCCGTTCCTTCTGGAGGTGCCGGTGCTGCCGCTGGTGGTGCTGCCGCCGCTGGTGGTGCCGCCGAGGAGGCCAAGGAGGAGGAGAAGGAAGAGGAGAAGGAGGAGTCCGACGAGGATATGGGCTTCGGTCTCTTCGACTAAGCGATCTCTACCCAGAGATTTGCAAAGTAACGATACCTCACGAATTTCGAAGATGCCACGCACGGGTTGTTCACCAGTTCTTACATGTCTTTTGCGTGGATGGATTGGCCGCTCATGGCTGGATTGGGTCTCTCTAAGAATGGGATAACATACGGTTATGGAAATTAAAAAAAGGCGGTTCGGCTCTTCGATTATTTTGTTCTCCTTGTGAATGTCCTGTGCTTGCCTTGACTCCCTTCGCTACAAAGTCTCCGAGGGGCAGTATTGGAGTGGCTTGGTCACTACTAATTGTGAGGGAGCCGATTGACTGTACAAATGGAATTAGGGTTTTGAGGCAGCATCCCACATAAAAAGGTTTGGGACATGACTGTTCGGTCTGACAGAGTTACCCTAGGCCTGCATGCATACGCAGGTATGATGGTCACGCGGTCTCGAATTAGTTGCCGCTGTACTCTGGTCTGTGTTGTCCCGTGTCTGCCAAAATATGCTGATCATTGGCGAGTGCATTAGCTTGGGTCCTGAGTTTTGAGTTTGAAACGAAGAGGGTCGATCGTTGTCGTTTCATGATGGTTGATCTCAGCTGTAAATCTGAATGCGCCTTGTTCATCTGTTGATCCTATTCAGCTGGACCCTGCAGGCATTATCAGCACAAACTCTCGCCAATGCCGAACATTGTTTGCTTGAGATTGCTTGAGATGAGATGAGGCTTATGATTTCCTTATATACATCAATTTATAATGCATCTGTCAACTGTCGGCCTTTTTTTCATCGGTCATTCAACTTGCACATCCTTGTTCATAGTGTTTGTTGCACATGTGAATACATTCATTATCACAGATTTTAATATGTTCTCATAGTTGGTAAATAATAAATTGTTTAACCTGGATCGAAACCCTTAGTTTTGACAGGCAAACGCCTGACAGGTTCCCCCCAAAGTCGCTAATAAGATTAAATAAATCCTTTGATATCGTGAAGCAAGTACATGTGAGTTTTCGTAAAAACCCAAACCGTATTTGATAGGTATACAAAAATGCCTGCCTTATTGAACTCCAGTGTAACATGACACACCCATTGAACGCCTGTGTATATAAGTAAACTGCAACCACCCGTAATATGTGCGACCTGCCACGTTGGCATTTTCTTTCCGTACATGCAAACCGTTACTCCTTAGGACGGAGACCAGTTGAACTTCTTAATGCTGGTGGTGGTTATTGTTGTTGTTATATCCTGGGTCGGGAGAGCCAGGGAGTTCAACGGGGGCGACCTCTTGAGGTTTGGGTGAAGGAACAGGAGAAGCGGCCATGGGAGGAGGCGCGTAGTGGTCACTGTTGAAAAGTTAGCAGATGCAAATTGTATGAGAAGTAGCATAAAACCTACTGGTACTGGTATTGTTGGCCGTCCTGGTACATCATGGGGCTTCCATCTGGGTTCATCATGCCAGGGTGAGTACCGTAGGGAAGTGATTGATGAGGGCTCATGGGAGGGCTCTGAGCCTGGCTGTAAGGAGTCGAGACAAGACCAGGGCTCTTCTGGCCACCCCAAGGATCAGCGACGCTCTGGTGAGGCGAGTAGACAGGGTTTTCGACGACGGGAGGGCCAGGAGGGATGGCGCTGCTGCGGAAGCTCTTGCGGTAGGCCTTGTCGAAACCACCTCGTCGTCCGCAAAGGTAAAGAAGAGCACCAGCAAGAAGAAGAACGGCAGCACCGCCAACGGCGATACCAGCAATAGCTCCGGTTGAAAGGGACTTCTTTCCTCCACTTCCACTGTCGCTGTCACTGTTGCCGGAATCCTCGTCGTCCTTGCCTGGGGTTGCGGTAGAAGAAGGGTCACCATGCTCCTTTGGCCACTCATCACCGGGTCGTAGTTGATAGTCGACATCCTTTGCGTTGTCGAGAAGACCCTTCAATGTTTCGTTCTTGGACTGTCGTGCTGTTAGCGATGAGATGATCATGAACGAATGAGACAAAACTTACAGGGTTGACGATACCCATCATGTGGTAGTTTACACATGACCCAGGAGCACCACAGTAGAAGACGAAAGGGTCAGTATCGTTGACGCGAACTCGGAATCGAGGAGCCTATTCATGTTGTTAGTATTGGTCTTGGCATGTGCTTCTTGTACGGCTCGCTCAACTTACATCGTCGGTAATGGCCTGGACCTTTTGAGTTCCGCTCGAGAAACCCTTGCGGTTGTAGCCAATATACTCGTAGGGAATACATGGGTTGTCATAGTCTCCTCGGATGACCCAATGGTCAGTGGGATAGAATCGCCATTCAATGATATCGCCAACATCAGCCTCAACCTCAGAAGGTGTGAATTTGTGACCAGACTATTTCATGTCAGCATTAATGTTTACATGGCATGTTTTACTATTCAACTTACAGCTCCGACATTGATAGTATGGGTCTTCTCGGCAGCGGTAGAAGTTCCAGAGGCAGTTTCCTCGGCCGTTGCTGTGGGATCTTCTGTAGACTGAGCCCAAACTGTAGCGAAA
Source organism: Fusarium sambucinum (assembly GCF_050947815.1). Classification (NCBI taxonomy): domain Eukaryota; kingdom Fungi; phylum Ascomycota; class Sordariomycetes; order Hypocreales; family Nectriaceae; genus Fusarium; species Fusarium sambucinum. The sequence goes on from NC_139292.1 coordinate 1,599,091, forward strand.
GCCGCCGCGAGGGCTATCAATGACTTGGACACCATTGTGAGTAGCTGGCTAACACGGAATGAGAAACAGCTTGTGGAAGAAGCAAGCAAGTTCAATCCAGGGTTGAATATGCAGCAATGAGGTGAACGAGAAGAGAAAGAGGAGAAACAGGCGGAGAGGACGAAGCTGAGTAACGAGGTCCCACGTCTTTTTACCTTTCCATACTTGAACGGAGGATCCGTACATAAAGGAACGGACTAGACAAAGGATGGACTGGAGGTGGGTCATAGGCGACAGCCTCAAGGATCCATGCTCGTAGGATGAGAGACGCCATGGGCTATGGCTGGCTGGATACTGACCACCCCTTGGCTTTGGGGGCTGAGCGAGTTGCTTTTTTGTGTTCAGGCTTTCGGTCGGTTCAGCACACCATCAATGGATGCACTTGCATGTACTGAAATGGGTACGACAGTACAAACAAAGAAGCCAAGCATTTCTAAGCCCGCTCATCTTTGGGAAATCCCAGGACCAAGCTCAGCCTTGTTGGTGATTACAGCACATTCTAAATCGAGCCGAGTTTCATGTGAAGCATTGATATGTTGCTCTGTGCTGTGTCTTTGTTGTTCAGTATAAGGTCTGGATATACATAGAGTTGAGTACTATGCTTAAGTCTAGACCAGATCACCAAACTTTGCCCACCACCACCACAACCACAAGCTGCAGCACAGCAGAGCAGAACGAAGGTACAGATCAGACAATCTCCACTGTCAGCTTATTAGCCAAGTTAAGTCGAGGTTAAACAAGACAGACATGGTACATGCTCGTGCTAACACAGCACAGTAAGCACTAATCAAGCACACTGCAGGGATCTTACCATACAACCAGTCAGCATCAGCCCCAAGTATCCATAATAAGCTGGCAATTTGAGGGTTGCATCCTTCGGTCTGCAGCAACGGACGCTAGTGAACTGAAGTCCCGTAAATTCAACCTCACCTCTTCTTCCCTTCACCTCTCAATCCCATCAGCCCCGTAATGAAGGCTGAGTATCCGTAGAAAAGACTCGCTCGGAGTTGTTGACCCGTTTTGGGCTAACCAACACACCTTTTTTAACAACGAAAATCCTCCTCAGCCTTATACGCCACAGCCGAGCCCGCGTCTAATAGTCCAGGAACAACACAAGCAAAGACAGAGATGCTGCAACCCCCTTCCTCGACTGACACGTTTCATGATCCTTTTCCTTGACAGGTTTGTCTTGAGAAGACTTGGGACGAAACCCGAGGGTCGGCAATTTGATGATAGGCTTGGTAAATAAGAAGACACGCTCAGGCCGAATCATCTGCTGCGGCATGTCAGATCGTTTAATGCAGGGCAGGGATCATTTGCTGGAAGAGGAGATAACCTGACAACACAACCGGCCGGACAACCCTCGGCCTAGAAATTTGCCCATCCCCCCTTCAGGCTTCAACTCGACCACTCGTATCTTCGCTTTCCGCACTTTTTTACTCGTCAAGCGGCGAATATCTTGTCGCAATCGGGAAGGCCCCAAGACTGAGCACCTTGGAGTTGTGAGGGGTCGGAACCACTCCGCGATAGATAGTTGAGATGCAGTATGAGTATGCAGTCAATGCCAAATACTATGCAGATCTTCAGTATATACTCTGTAGCACACGATACTTCGTACATCAGGCCTAATCGTCAACCTTGTTCTGTAGTTTCGGCCTCCACGATCTCCAGCCTAACTACTAGCAAAGGCTCTTCGCCTCTTCAGTAATAAATTGCCGTCCTGTCACGTCTTGAAACATTTTTGCGATTTCATCAGTAACTCACATGTTCGTAAGCCAAAAGACTGGGTATACCTTGCCGCGACACGATTCGGTCCTGGCTCTGTTTGGTCCTGCACCTGAGTCAGAGGCTTGTTAGCTCATCCAGAATAAGACACAACAAGACGGTGAAAGTCCAGACCGGGAAGCTCAGCCTCCACAATAGATCTGGTTACCGATAAACGGATCTGCAATTTTCTCATCCAGACTATCGGAACGGGTAAAACAAGAAACAAATCCGCCAACCGACCACTGGCATCAAGTGCGTTTACAAGCAAGCACCTTGTTGTTAATACTCGAGACAGAAACCCCCTGTGTAGGTACTCACAGGTCATGCAAGTAGGCATCTCAGTTAACCCATTGTGGCAAAGAGTGTACTTCAGCCAGTTTTTGCCATCATGTCAGAGAAGAGAACGCGGCTAGCATAAGCCTCCTTATCACGAGAAGGAAGAGGTCGTATCTCAGGACCTAGACACTATCCTCCTCTTGTGTCATGGGCATGAGCCTGCTTCAGTTGCCATCCCCTGTCTCTTTGTGTCAGAAGCTTTTTTAACATCTCAAATTTTGTGCTTACTAGTTCCTGCAGACTGGATAAGCACAGCTTACCACGGACCGTAGCTGGAAACAGCCACATCATTCTTCAAAGAAGCGGGTTCATCTGATAGCCCCATCGGTTAAGGTCGTGGCCTCCGTCCTGCAACTCCAAGGCACGGATCCAGCTTTGTCATTGTGATTGCATAGAAAAGGATCAATATAGAAATCAAGAAGAATATTGCATTTGTTATCGAAAAGAAAAATCTACCTCTATAAGGTCTTGTTCTTTTTACCTGAACTCCTTGATGAGCCCCCAGGTAGTAGATCACTCTCCTGAAGAAGCTTGAAGAAGCACCACAGGTAGCAGATGATAAATCCAGCAGCGCCAATGCCGACATTCGCCACGATCCAGAGGTCAGGCTTGTCAGCAGGAGGAGGCGCAAAGGCATCGAGGGCGTGCCACGCACCCATGGCCAGATAGAATGCCCAGTGTAGCAGTGCTGTACCCCATTGGACCCAGACAGCCTGGCCCTCTTGGAAGTAAGCGCCGAGGGAAGTTGGTGGAAGCCCGAGAAGGTAAGACCAGAGAAGGCTTAGAACTGCATACGGAATCTTCAGATCAACTCGCTTGAGCAAAGGAAACATAGTCCAGACTCCTAAAAGGTTAGCAAATCCCACCCAGGCCCGAGTATCCTTGTTTAAGCCCTGCTTTCCAGCCAGGAGCAACGTCATGGGCATCAACGGGAGCAGAACACTCTTCTCGTGAACCTGGTAACTGAATAGAAAGAATCCCCAGGCTGTAGCAGCAAAAGCCAGAGGCAGGGTTGTCTTTCGGGGTCGCAAGAACAGGATGACATTAGGGGGGATGATCGAAGCAAGCGTAGCACCGAGAGCTACCTGTTGGAGAAGAGGCGTCGGCCACTGTCGAAGCTTGACGACAACATTGGCGGCGCACCAAAAGTTAGCAACTTTATCTTCAAACAAGCCACGAGCAAACGGGAAGACACGGTGGACCAGCTGGACCATCTGTTCCACGTACGGCCAGTAAAAGGCATTGGTGTCAAGAATGTCGATAAGCTGAGGGAGCAAAGGAAGAGAGGGAAACTCCTTGGAACCTCCGTGTGCGTCAATGCCCTGCGTTTTATCGTAGAACGTGCCGAGGATTAGAGGTAGGATGAGAATGGCGAAAGAGACAGCTGTGACAAGTGCAATGCCGAAGAGCCTCGTAAGATCGATTCGAGGGAAAACGCATCGTCCGAGTAGGTATGAGAAGACGCTGAAAGCGTAGTACAGGGCCATCTGCTTAAATCCTAGTGCGCCAACAAAAAAGACGGCAGCCCACTTGTATCGCTCGGCCAGCATACTTGACATGCTCGCCATGACGAATCCGAGCATGACGGTGTTGTACTGGAAGTGGACATGGTCGATAAGAATCGTGGCGGGCTGCATCAGGATCGCGACGAGTGCAAGCCATGCAGTCCAGTTGGTAACCCCCTGAAGTCTGCTGTATCGTCGCACAAAGACAATCGCGGCTGGGATGTAGATCAAGTACTCCGACACAATGACAGTTGCTCTCATGAAGATCTTGAGATCGGGGTCCTGGTTTCCTCGCGAGGTGAAGAGCGCGAACCACGAAGGGTCGATGTAGGATCCAAGCTTGCCCAGAACCCAACTGTGGTAGGCAGTGAGGGGAGGATAGTCGAGACCCCACCACTGAAGATCGTGGAAATACCATTGCGAGATGGGAAGTTGTGTCGTGACCTCCATCCAGTGTCGCTGGGCTTCGTAGTCGCCAAACATGGGCGGTTTGCGGAAACCTAGAAAAGAAGCTCCATATTAGCGAAAGGTGTCATGATGGGCAAATACCCCAGAAGTGTTGATCCTTACCAGAGTAACCCCACAAACCAGCAGCCCATCTAAAAAGACCGACGACCATGAGGATCACGGGAAGAACCTCCCATTGCGACAACGAAGTACGCGCAGACCAGAGAAAGGCCGCAAGAGGAAACGCAGGCGCCCTTACTAGGGCTTCTGAACGAGGGGCCCTCTCTTTGACATCGCTGCCACTGCCATTGCCATTGCCAGGTTTCTTGGGAGTCCTGCGACGGGCCTTGCGAGGTGACGGTGAAGGGACAGCCATTGTCGCCTCGGGATTTGTTGTAGCGACAATGTTAAAGCTCTTCTCTGGTTGATGAATGAGGAGAGAGCGTGGAGCTTCGAAGCTCTAAGTTTAGATGCAATGCACGCAAGCGACCCCGGAAATTTTAGTGGAGATTCTAATTCAACATCGGCCGAAAAGGAGCTTCCGATCCCGACGTCACTCTTATAGTGTGTTAATAATGTCAATTAACACTGTATGGTGATGCCATCAGGCGGCTGGGAAATGGGAGCCGAGAGCTTGGCAAGCTGTTGCGTCACAAACCTTTCTATCTTCTCTACTTCTCGGTTGGATTTTGATATAAGCAACAACAGAGTGAAACCACTCGCCTTTCAAAATGCCATTTCCTTTCATTCTCCCGACAACTTCCTCTTTCTCCTTCTCATCCAGCTTCAGCTCCGATTCTCACCCTTCACTGCCCCTTAACGCGAGCACGTATCGCGGGGTAGTACGCGATGCCTTGAAGAAACACAAGAGACTTCCCCCAAGCTCCCAAATCTCTAATCTGAACACTGTGGTGTCAAGTGTCAATGGCTATCTTCCCTATCTGCTAGCAGTAGACGAAGGTCTAGGCAACAAAGGCACAGTAATTGTTACTCTCAAGACTCCCCCAGTCATTGAATGGAGGCCAACCTTATCGGGCGAAGTCGTCCCAGGGCGCGAGAGGGCCAGAATTAAGATCTCATCTCTGGAACATGAAATTGCGTTTGTGGTCTCAACATTAGGCTGCTCCCATGTTCTAGCATCTCGGTCCGCCTTACAACCTCTCTACTCTATTAGTAGCGAGTTCCTTGGGGCCCAAGAGAGAACCAACGCCATCCAAGCAGCAACAAAATCTCTACTTGAAGCCGCTTCAGTATATGACTACCTTGCAAATCGAGGAGAGCATGTCACAGTCAGCCCGACATGTCCTGATGTTTCCCAAGGGACAGCTCGAGCCTTATCTTCTCTGGCCCTGGCTGAAGCCACATTACTCGCTGTCCTCAAAGACGACCCATACCCGGCAATAGTTGCGCAAGACCGTAACAAGAACGACAAAGAGTGGATGTTCAAGGCCCCTGAAATTCCAAAGGTTCGCGCTCATCTATATGCCCGACTTTGCCTAGCGGCCTCGGAACACGCAGCCAAAGCATCGTCTTTATTCAGCACAGCTGGAACTGGATCCCTTAAAATTAACGGGGCTCTTCTAAAATACATAGAAGACCTCCGCCGAACATGTCGAGCTCGGGCCTGTCGTTTCTTTGGAATTGATGCCGAACTAGGTGGCCAAGTTGCGGACGGCATTGGATGGGTTCGTGCTGGTCTATCAGAACTAGGTGTTGAGCCCAAAGACCACAGCAAGAAGGGCCTCAGCTTTAGTAAATTAAAGAAAGACATCTCAGAAAAGCGCGAAGACCGGCGAGTAGATAAAGAGGCAGCATGGGGAAGTGATGCAGGCAAGTTGGAGGAAGTAAGAGTTCTCGAGATGCTTGACGTCAAGTGGAACAAAGTCAATGATACTGTAAGCCATCCTGGTCTTCCTAACAAAACACACACTAATATTATTGCAGATGAACACACAAGCTGTCCCTCCCATCAACACCCTCCTCAGCAAGATGCCAACAGGGCGAGAGATTCACACAATCAAGCCTTACGAAGCCCCTTCACTTGATAGAGACGTGTTGGAAGGCATGCGCGCACCACCAGAGGAAGATGATGCATATGTCGATGACTTGAGTTCAGATGACGATATCAAGGGCGAACCTTCAGCACCGGTTGGTGCGTTCCCTGGAACGGTGCACGACTATTCTCGGAGCCCAAGCACGCCAGGCAATGCATACTATTAGCTATGGTAGCAGGTCAGGGAACTTGAGAGCCACAACAGCGTATATATAGAACAAAATTACAGCCAAGTGACAGTCTCGTGATACTATACATACATGCTGTCTCCCCCACTCATAAAAATAGACAAACTTTAGTATCACCATTCTTCCTGCCACAGAATCGTTATCCACAGCTAGAGAGTTTAAAGTCTCAGTTTAACAAAGAAGAGCCGGGTGTACATTTAATCAACCAATCGTGGGGTAGGAACGACGGTTGTGAATTCCCCATCGCCAGTGATAATTGGGAGAGTAATAGTTGGGTCAGGGGTGATAATCGAAAGAGTAATAGTTGGATCAGGAGTAATAACTGGAAGTGTGATTGTGGGATCGGGAGTGATAGGAGGGATGATTGGCGTATAAGTTGATGTGCAGGGTGGTGGTGTAGGAGACTCCTCGGGTTTGCAAATGTCCCAGCAGCTAATCGTAGTTAGCATCGATATAATTCAAGTAAATGTCATCAGTTGGTGGTTGATGCTTACCCTCCCCATGGTTCACCACAATCATTGACACCATCCTGGCAAATTGTTGCACACGGAGGATCAGAACTAAGAGGAGCCGCAGCGACCAGCCCGGCGAGAGTGATAGCGGTAGTGACGGTCTTGAAGAGCATGATTGTCGATGGATGAAGTTTGATGTTGTTCGGTGTTTTGGATGATTTGATGAACAATTAGTCTTTTGGGAGGAGTGTTTCTCTTTATATGTGTAACGAGGGCGACACTCATGCCAGATTAACTTGCAACAAAATCAAGAAGGAGAGAGAAAGCAAGGACCATTCGGTGACCGCATTGGCGTGTGATCGACTACCAAGACTCAAAGGTGAGGAAAGCTGCCAATATACGAGGCACGCACATTCCCCAGCTCAGATGGATCCAATAAACTCCTATCAAACATAGAAGTTGCGAGACACATGGCGATCGTGCAACGTCACAGGTTAATGTGAAGGCAGGAGTAAAGCATTAGCAACATGGTGGGTACCTAGTAGGTATGTTCACAGAAATAGGACTGCTAAGTGCCGTTGAACAAGGCATCTAACTTGAGAGGGTTTCGAAACATCATTTCTTAGCTCGTATAGAGACAACAAAAACGTCATCAACATACCGACAACATATTCTTTCGATGCCGGGTGGTTGACCATCATTTAGTTATTGGTAGAAGTTTTGAACAAAGATATCTAATAGAACGGACGATGGCTAGTGGGTAAAATAAACATTAACTCAAAAGTAAAATAGATTAGTAGTAAATTGCCTTAAATTTCATCTCCTATGCTTCCAGCGGCCAACGTCTCTAATGCCTTAAGGCACGGCAATCCTAGGCTAGTGTGCAAAGCAAGACAATACGGATTCAAGCTTGTAAGAAATCTCCGAAGCCACTTGGGCTTGGTTCAATTAACTCAATGCACACTGTTTGAATGCTCTGCTTGAGCACATGTACCACCAGTACCAGCCACCCTGAGGACCGTCCCGAAGCTCAAAACGTTGGCATCAAGGAACCTTTGCTTTAAGACAGCCCCTTGCATTGGATGATGGAAGTCAAAGACACTTAACGGTATGCAGGTCCCCTGTAAGTGCCGATCAGTTCAAGTCGATCATGAGTGAGTGTCTACAGGGTTGATGGATCGACCAGCTTATCCCCACACCAAGATTGACGAGCAGAAGGATGAGGTAATGTGTCTCTGATAGACACAATTTGCGAGTATCCCTTGGCCCCAAATAGAAGAATCTATCCGTAATTTGTCTTCCCTTGTCGCAATCCTGATCGGAACTGTCGGTCTGTTGCCGATCGGGGGTAGGCCAGGTCATGTTGATTGACAGACATGGCTCGGTTCGGCCGCAACTTCGGTATGTATATCGATAGAATAGCTTTAATGTTAGTTTTTGGCCAACGTAAGAACAACTTATATCGAAGCAGGTAGGCTAAAAGTGAACGATCAAGAAAATAATATTGCCAAGTTAGCTATCAGAACACAGCATGAAACTCCTTTCATCTAGCATATACACAGGGTTAAGTCCTAATAATCTCATTCGCAGTTTTCATCTGCGATAACCCTTCAGATCGCTTCCCCCTCGCTCGCCACATTCGTTTTTACAACAACTTATGTTTTATTCGTTTAGTTGCCGAAAGCCATCTGCTTCTTGATCTCGGCAATCGCCTTACCGGGGTTAAGACCCTTGGGGCAAGCTCGGGTACAGTTAAGGATAGTGTGGCAACGGTACAAGCTCATTGAGTTCTCGAGGTTCTGCTTTCGCTCGGCGGTACGCTGGTCACGAGAATCGGCGAGCCATCGGTAAGATTGGAGCAGGATGGCGGGACCGAGGTACTCCTCAGAGTTCCACCAGTAAGATGGGCATGAAGTAGAGCAGCAGGCGCAGAGAATGCACTCGTAAAGACCGTCGAGCTTGCGTCGGTCCTCCTTGGTCTGTCGGTACTCCCGTCCCTATTAATTTGGTCAGCAAAAGCGAGTAACTACAAGTTAGAGAGAAGTCGTACGTCTTCGGCAGGGGTGTCGCGCTGGAGGTAGGGCTTAATGCTCTTGTACTGCTTGTAGAAGTGTGTCAGATCAGGGACAAGGTCCTTGACGACGTAGGTGTGAGGAAGAGGGTAGATCTTGACGTCGGAAGCAGCCTCGGTAGGGATACGGCCTGGGGATTTTATTAGCGTTTTGTTTTCGTGGTCGTGATATGCCGCATGCGACTCGGGTCAAGGGGTCGTACATAAGCAGGCAAGGGTGTTTTGGCCGTTGATGTTCATGGCACAGCTACCACAGATACCCTCACGGCAACTTCGTCGGAAGGTCAGAGTAGGGTCGAGCTCGTTCTTGATTCGGATAAGGGCATCGAGAATCATGGGTCCAGTCTTGTTAAGATCCAGAGTGTAGGTCTGGAGACGGGGCTTCTCGCTGGGGGTATCGGGGTTCCATCGGTAGATCTGGAAGGACTTCAACTTGGAATCGGGCTCCTTGGCAGGCTCGCTGACGGAGGCCATGGAACGAGTGAAGACAGTGCCGGGTCGGATGGCAGCCGTCCTTGAGAAGGCGCCAACAAGGCGAGAGGAAGATCGGAGAGCAGCCATGGTGGATCGAATCGAATTACAATTGCGATTGGGACCGGAGGAGAAGGACAGTCAAACTTCGCGATATATAGTTGGAGCTGTGATCAGGCGATTGACAGGAAGAAATGCCGTACAATCCCCTCCGTTAGAGCTGAATTGTCGATATTCTCAAAGGGTGGCGGCCAGAGGATTCTCGTCGTCATGTATTGGGAAGGCAAACCTTCCTCGGTTATTGCAGTTTACACTGGGACTTGCGGCTTCACCCTGGCCAATCAGAAATTAGCGATTGTCAACTTCGGCTTTCATACACTCGGAATCGACAGGAACGGGCTCGTGAAAACACGTGACTCAAGGAGATCGATCTCGGATCATCAACGGTTATCAATAATTGCGGAGATGAGGTTCCGAAATATTTCAGACTGTCAGGTGGCTTAGATTTCATCAATTGTGCATGTGGCTGTGCTTAATTCCCTGTCTTTGTTCCGAGGAATTGGTTCTCCACTGGAAACTTTGACAGAAAGAAGATTGGAGGGGCCCCGGACAAGATTAGATAACAAGTTGGTGTATCGGCGCTCAACAACTTTGTTTCTCCGTTCGCGATCCCACTTCTCATGACACCGAATTTTTCTCTTACGATTTCCTTGGCAAAGATGGTTTCTCTGTGATCAGTTCTCGAATTGACTGGTTATTAATATTATTATCATTCGCTGTTTGCCCGCTCGAAACCGCCAATACTCCCTTCAATTCTCGTCTCGTCTCGTCTCGATACGATCCACTTCTAGCCCTCCATGGCCGCACCTTGCAACCGACTGGCTGCGGCTTCATGGCGAACGCTTGCCAAAGGTTAGTCGCACCATATATGTGATCCCTGGATATTCGTGGTCCTAATTGCTTCAGTTTCGAATCAATCTTGCCCTCGACTTCGAACCCAACATCATGTCGCAATGACCTCATGCTCGCGATCGAAACTTTACTCCACCTCACCCGATACATCTCGATTCTCTTACCATGTCGCATCGTCATTTATTGCCAAAGATAGACCATACGACCCTTCTAGCCACGTCTTTCACTTTAACCCATACAATCGAATTCAGCCCCCAAGAAACCGACGACGACCTTCTGCCCGTCCCGAGTCTGGCCACGATGCCTTCTTTGTCAGCCGGGTTAACGATTCCGGCTCGGTAGCCTTTGGCGTTGCTGATGGCGTCGGAGGCTGGGTAGACTCTGGTGTCGACCCCGCTGACTTTTCCCACGGATTCTGCGACTATATGGCATTGGCTGCCCACGAACATCAGACCAGCTCGGAGCCCCCTTTGACGGCTAGAAAATTGATGCAGAAGGGATACGATGCGATCTGCAACGATCGCAGCCTTCGCGCTGGTGGAAGCACAGCATGTGTAGCCATTGCAGGAGCAGACGGGAATTTGGAGGTTGCGAACCTGGGTGATTCCGGCTTCCTGCAACTACGATTAAACGGTGTTCACACTTACTCGGAACCTCAAACCCACGCCTTCAACACACCTTTCCAACTGTCGCTTGTACCTCCTAGTGTTGCTGCTCGCATGGCGGCTTTTGGTGGCGCTCAACTAAGCGACCTCCCCCGCGACGCTGACGTTACCCAGCACGCACTTCGCCATGGCGATATAATTGTCCTCGCAACCGACGGTGTTTTGGACAACCTGTTTAACCAAGATATACTCCGTATTGCCAGTCGAGTCTTGGTTTCTTCGGGGGCTTGGGTAATGACTGAAGCTGGTGGTGTTGGTGTGGCAGAGTCTTTGGAACCCCTGGTCGAGCTTCCCGATAACTCTGAGGGCAAGCGAACAGTAACACTTCAGAGCGCACTCGCCACCGAACTTGTGACAGCTGCCAAGCGCGCCAGCATCAACACCAAGGTCGACGGCCCATTTGCCAAAGAAGTTCACAAATATTATCCCCATGAGAACTGGCACGGAGGCAAAGTTGACGATATTTGTGTGGTGGTGGCGGTAGTCAACGAGATTGCCCCTGCTCCAAAGAGCAAGCTATGATTTACTTTGTCAATTTTGTTTTACGGCGCAGTTTCATGATAGAGCAGAGTACGACATATAAAGATGGGAACGCAAGCATTTGGTTTAACTTGGGAAGTTTGGAGTCTTTAAGTCGGTCACATAGACGGCAGAGGAAGCGCTATGGCTTGCTTGAATCATGGGGTTGTATATGGACCGGGCGCAATGAAAAGGGATCACATACATTCTTAATTAAAAGTAGTTTGTGTTTTAGGATTCTTCTATTCATGTTCCTTTTGTATACAATGTTGAGACACATCTTGAGTTCTGCGGTGCACGAAATTCATCGCATGGCATACACACAGAATATGATGCAGCTGAAAAAAATAACTCTGAAAAAAAGAATTTTATAAAACGTATAACCAGCTCTAGATACACCCATAGTTATCTTTCTTCGTAGACGGTATTTTCAGGTGGTGACCTCCAGGGTAGATGAAATGGGGTGCAATCATGATCATGACATCACCAACTCATAGTGTAATAAGACTTACCACAAAAGTTAGCACAACTCTGTGCTGTAATATTTCAATTCAATACCAAAATTAAGAATCAAATATGACAGACATCTATATAGTATGCTATCGAGTGCTCCCCTACTTGTGTAACTCTACTGACACTGTTAGGCCGGTGCTATTGCAGCATTTACAGTAGACGTCTTGGTCTACCCTCTTGATACTATCAAGACTCGTATGCAGAGTCAAGATTATCTCAAAACATATTCAGGGAGTTCGAAGAATATATGGGCTATAAGAGGGCTTTACCAAGGCATCGGAAGTGTAGTACTGGCTACTCTTCCAGCAGGTATGTCATGAACCGACGGATATGATGATCAACTCGGCTTATATATTGCAGCTGGTCTGTTCTTCTCAACATATGAGAGCGCGAAAAGAGTCATTGGCAATGCGACACCACTACCGCAGCCCTTGGTCCATTCAGCAGCTTCAGGAGTCGCAGAGATGGCTTCCTGTTTGATACTCGCACCAGCAGAAGTCATCAAGCAGAATGCACAAATGCTACAGAATGACAGTCACGGGGCCTCAAAGTCTGGGTCATCAACATCGCTACAGGCTTTCCGTCAGCTGGCCGGCGATGGTGCATCTCGACGCCTGTTTACTGGTTACACAGCGCTCGTTGCACGAAATTTACCTTTCACAGCTCTTCAATTCCCCATTTTTGAGCACGTACGTTCAACATACTGGACTTCCAAAGGACCTGGTAGTTCAGACCCAGGTTTGATTGAAACAGGGTTGGTGACAGGTCTAAGCGCAGGAAGCGCAGGATCAGTGGCAGCTTTCATAACCACACCAAGCGACGTTGTCAAGACGCGGATGATGTTGAGTGCCGGTAATCAGAACGAAAGCTCCAAGCAGGGCCAGGGTGAAGTTGCTGCTAAGATGGAGGGGAAACACCCAAAGAAGGGAGCATGGACCGTGTCCAAGGAGGTTTATCAGGAAAGAGGTGTTCGAGGCTTTTTCCGGGGTGCGGCTCTGCGATCATCATGGACGATGTTGGGAAGCGGACTATACTTGGGGTCTTACGAGGTGGCCAAGGTCTGGTTGAGAAGAGGGAAACCGGATGCTGAGGATGATGCTGCGCTATGAAGGGGAAGATGTAAGTCAAGATTAGACCATAGACAATTGATTCAAAGAACATATTTCAATTCAGCCATGTATGAGGAAAACAAACGTAAAATGCTGCAATACCATGAGTTTTACAAGTTACACCGCTGATATTCCAATGCAATGCAAAGGATCAACAAAGAAGACCATATACCCTATGTCGACATCCTTGTGGCTTCTGACGCCTTCCCCGGATTACATATGCGACATAACCGAGAACACATATAAAGTTTAGTCATGATCTAATTCTATGTAGGTTGGAATGCAATGTATTTACGGTTATGAACTCGTCTGTGTAAACAACAGTCATGTCCAAGATGCTCTTGTGACTTATTGACCTCAACAACTAACTACAGCAGGAAACTCAAGAGCTGGACAAGAGTACCGGAACTTTAGCGCCAACTGGAACTGTCACTGAGTCTTGGCTTGCACTAGTGGCGGACGGTTTTTTTGTCAGTTGAACACCCCTTGTTACACAAAAGTATACTCGTACCTATGTTCCGACCTCGCATTCTTCTCCTAGCAGATGCTAATATTTCGGCGAATAGTTATTGGTGTATGTGTCTAGCGGTGAGAAACTGACTCTTTCAAGTGCCGCTTTCAAAACAAGCGACTTCCCGAATGTCACCATTGATACATGTGCCCAATCCACGGGTCCAATAATGTTAAAGGCTGAAGTTGAAAACACTATTCAAACCCTGTCTACTTGAAAGTTTTGAGCTTGTTTCTTTGCTTTCTACACAGTTAGCCATAGAATCTTTCCATGCTACAAATAGAAGCCCTGGCTGACTCGAGGCAACGATTCTCACTGGTCTGGATCGATCAATCCATGTTTCGAGACAACCGGCCTCTCGCACTAACATGTCGGCATTGGCAGAAAGTCCCTGTGAGAGTCTTGACCGACCCACATGTACCACTTCGTCGTCGTCTCCTCCGGATGGTGTCATTTAGCACGTTATTTACGGCTTGATGGCCTAACATGCTGAGGAATGAATCTTTGTGACAATAAAAAGGCCGATGACTCGCTGTTGTAGTTTTGCCGTCTTGACTCGTAGTTGTCCAAAGTCTACCCCTCGAAATCTACCATTGTCCAAAACACAAAAGCAGTACCAGACAGACAGTTGATACAGACTGGATAACATCAAAGACACGACCGAATAACAAAATTTCTGCACTCACAGAAGCCACGATGGCAAATGTTGACATTCAAACGGCACCTGGTGCGGCTCTGGACATCTTCTCAAAGACTGTTGCGCAAGTCGACGTAAGAGAGATCAGCTCGACCCTGACTCCCTCGGATCGATATCTCGTACAATCGCCATATACGGAGCAGGACCATCTGCTCGATCTCGAAACCCTCGACAATGAGAACAAAATCCTTGCAAAAGCCCTGGGCAAATTTCGGGCTCTACGCGAAGATTATGCGACCGCACCATACACAGAATCTTTCAACTGGCCAGAAGTGATCGAAGAAGTGAAACGCCTTGCTCTCGAGTCTGGCAAGGGTTTCAAAGAGACGTCGTTCTATATCGTGGCATTCCGTTCACGAATCAAGCAAACAACTGAGTATGCCGATCTTGGCCGTCTCGACAAAGGAGCCCATGCTGAGGCTGTTGCAAGTGGTGGCTTCCTAAAGTGAGTTGAAGAACCTTGTGTTTCACGAGTCTTGCATATTGACATGAATAGGTACTGGTTCGGTGAGCCTGACTCAGTATTGGCCAACTTGGCAACTTGTATCTGGCGATCTCGAGAAGATGCAAAGAAGGGCGGCACTGGTCCAGCTCATCGTAAAGCTGCAGGGGCAACGCGGTCCATGTATGCATTCTGGCAGATTGATCAGCACCGACTCATCATTCGAGACAACGTTGAAGATTGGGAAATTATCCCATGGAAGGATTCAGAATAATGCTAAGAGTAAACTCTCCAGTTGTTTGCTCATCTTTTATGAGGCGTTTGGGAATATTTTCAAAAGTTCAGAAACGGGTTATGCTTTAGGGTGCGGACACTGAGTTTGGGAATATGGGACGGAACGAGTAAAAGGCGAACGGCGTTTATTTAAAAAAGAACACTGATTGGATATTGGTAGAAATCTAGATAGTAGACGACTTAAGAAATATAAAGAAGGCGCTTCCATAAATTGGTTTCAAGGCAATGTAAATCGTCGAAAGTTAAGCATAGAGACTATGCGCCGTAGAACAGAACGTAGCATGACCGGACTCGTGAGTAAGAAATCATCAAATCCATTAAACAGACAATTGCAAATAGTATCGAATGTTTTGACTTTTGAAAATGTATTGCATTACTGTTGCACGCATTCTGTCTGTTGGTGATAAATGGATGTAGTTATTCGGCTCTGCATCGTTCAAGCACGGGATATATAATCTGCCGTACTTCACCGCCTCAGCATCCCACAACGCCCACAAATGAGTACACGAAAAGTTTCGATATTTCCACCTTTAGAGTCCCGAGGCCTTGCAACACCACCCGCCCTTTTTGCGATCATAGTGCCGAACCTCTCTACGTCTCTCGCGGCCCCTTGAATATCTCCTCCCGAATTTTTGTCAAGATGGCGGACGCTCAGAACGATGCGCCTGCTACTGCGCCTTTCCAGGCCATCCAAGTCGAGGCTTTGGTGAGTTGAACATGCCCCACCTTTCGAGACCCCCTCTTGAAGTAGAAGTAAGAGGACTGACCTCAGTTCGTGGTGTCTATAGGTCATTATGAAGATCGCCAAGCACTGCTCTTCGGCTTTCCCTTCTGTTGCGACCGGAGCTATTGTTGGAATGGAGAGTGAAGGCCTCCTTGAAGTCACCAACACCTTCCCTTTCCCTACTGTCGACCCCACCACAACCGATGGCCACCAGAGCGATGCCTCGCAGCTCGCCGCTGCAGCTCCCCGACAGCAGAAGAACATTACCTACCAAAACGAGATGATCCGACACCTCAAGGAGGTCAACGTCGATGCCAACAACGTTGGTTGGTACACAAGTGCCACCATGGGCAACTTTGTCAACATGAACTTCGTTGAGAACCAGTTCCACTACCAAAGCACCAACGGAAACGCCGTCGCCCTCATTTACGATGCCAGCAAGAGTTCCCAGGGCAACTTGACCTTCCGAGCTTTCCGCCTGTCCCCTGCTTTCATGGCAGTCTATAAGGAGGGCAAGTTCACAACTGAGATGTAGGATGCCTCTTTATACCGCTGATGGTGATAAATATGCTAACAAAGACTAGCTTGCAAAAGTCCAAGCTCAGCTTCAAGGACATCCTTGACGAGGTCACTGTCAGCGTCCACAACTCCCACCTCCTCACAACTTTCCTCCACCAGATGCCATCCGCTCCCGTCAAGGGTGCCATTGAGCAGCCCACATCGCTCGATGACCTCCACCGCAAAGCTCTCGAGCCCCCTCTGTACCCCTCGATCGACAACCTCGACCTTGCGATCGACCCCTTCCTCGAGAAGACCTGCGATCTCCTCCTCGAGAGCATTGAGTCGCACTACACCGACCTCAACAACTTCCAATACTACCAGCGACAACTCGGCCGTGAGCAGACCAAGATCACACAATGGCAGACCAAGCGCAAGAATGAGAACGCCCAGCGTGCTGCTGCCAAGCAGGAGCCTCTTCCCGAGGACGAGTGGCAACGACTGTTCAAGCTTCCTCAGGAGCCTAGCCGACTGGAGGGTATGTTGAATGCCAAGCAGGTGGAGCAATACAGCAAGCAGGTGGATGGATTCACAGCCAACGTCAGTGCCAAGATGTTTGCTGTGAGGGAGGACTTGATGCCCAAATAGATGGAGAATGGATGAGACGGGGTTCAAAAAGTCTCGAAGAAATTCAAGAAAACGAGACGCTCAGTGATGGTTTGCATTGGCGGCGTTCCGGACAACGTGGAATAATATCGAGTGCTGGTCTAGATTTTAAAGCGTTGAGAAAGAGAGGAGCACTTGATGAGTACATGATGGACTAGCCTGACGTTGACGATGGTGACGTTGTTGAAAAGTCATAAAGAGAAGGACACGACTGTAGCCTTGATCCACAAACTCGGCTTCGTAGATAGCGCTTGCAAACCGAGCTCTCCAAGTATGAGAGTCTTGATCAATCTTAACGTTTAAAGAAGTATATGTATGGGATTACGATTTATCTGCATTTCTAAGACATTTGTGTTAGGCTATTGGGTATAGAAGAATAGTTTCAATTTATATGAGACATATTCTTCATACTGCAACTGCATATAGTGTGGAGTGATGCTTCTGTCACTGGGGTATCATTGCTGGTAGATGACAACAATAGGAAGCTAATATTTCTCAAGCATCTCTGACCATTGCACTCGGGACTAGCCTGGGAGGTCGGTCTGTATCTTGCAGGACGATCAATGACCCGTAGTATTCGCGTGAAGCGGTTCTCGGCTTCCGAGCGGGGAATATCAAGGGTCAGCACTGCACTGCATGGTACGCACGGTATGTAAAAGGTAGTAAACAATTGTGAGGCAAGACAAGACAAGACAAGACAAGACACGGACAGCTCAGAGCTTTGAATTGACAAGGTAGACGGGTAAATCTTGAACGGAAAACAGTCTAGTGTGGCTTTTGCCCACTCGTTGAACGAGAAAAATCAACGTGGTTGTCTACGGACCCTGTCCGTATTCGTACCAAGATCCGACTTGGATGAGCTTCCTAGGCTTTCCCACGATGAGAAAGCTCCTCCCGTCTCTTTCATTTTTTCTCTCCAATGTGGATTCTTATTAGGGGATACCGAGTCCCTGAGATCCACTCGGGTACCTGTTGAGGCGCCAACCGACCACCCGTTTAAAAGTATTTGTTGCCCCGCCTCAAAATTGCTCCGTCTCAATGGCAGCAGAAAATTCTGCCCCTCATTTTGCCGTCCATCTTTCTCACCGCCCGCGTAAACTGCCCCACCGACCCTTGCAAAACCCCTCCCCCTCCATTGACTCTCAGCCCATAGCAGTCGTCTTTCTGCCCCGCCCCAAGTTATCTTGTTGTCTCTGGTCTTCCATCTGCTAAGACTTCTTCAACCTACATATTCCTCCTCTTCCCTTTCACTTTTTTCTTTCTCTTCCTCTTCTTCTATTCTCTCTTCTCATCAATCCCTTCATCCTCTCCTCCACCTCATCCATCATGTCTGCTCCCGCCCACAAGTTCAAGGTCGCTGACCTTTCTCTTGCCGCCTTTGGCCGCAAGGAGATCGAGCTCGCTGAGAACGAGATGCCCGGTCTCATGCAGACCCGAGCCAAGTATGCTGCCGACCAGCCTCTCGCCGGTGCCCGCATCGCTGGTTGCCTTCACATGACCATCCAGACCGCCGTCCTCATCGAGACCCTCACTGCTCTCGGTGCTGAGGTTACCTGGACGAGCTGCAACATCTTCTCCACCCAGGACCACGCCGCTGCTGCCATTGCCGCCGCTGGTGTTCCCGTCTTCGCCTGGAAGGGCGAGACCGATGAGGAGTACAACTGGTGCCTCGAGCAGCAGCTTACTGCCTTCAAGGACAACAAGAAGCTCAACCTCATCCTCGACGACGGTGGTGACCTGACCACCCTTGTCCACCAGAAGTACCCTGAGATGCTCAAGGACTGCTTCGGTGTCTCTGAGGAGACCACCACCGGTGTCCACCACCTCTACCGCATGCTCCGTGACAACAAGCTCCTTGTCCCCGCCATCAACGTCAACGACTCCGTCACCAAGTCCAAGTTCGACAACCTTTACGGCTGCCGCGAGTCCCTTGTCGACGGTATCAAGCGTGCTACCGATGTCATGATTGCTGGCAAGGTCGCTGTCGTTGCCGGTTTCGGTGATGTCGGTAAGGGTTGCGCCATGGCCCTCCACGGAATGGGTGCTCGCGTCATTGTCACCGAGATTGACCCCATCAACGCTCTCCAGGCTGCTATGGCCGGTTACCAAGTCACCACCATGGAGAAGGCTGCCAAGTTCGGTCAGATCTTCGTCACCACCACTGGCTGCCGTGACATCCTCACTGGCGAGCACTTCGAGGCTATGCCTAACGATGCCATTGTTTGCAACATTGGTCACTTTGATATCGAGATTGACGTTGCTTGGCTCAAGAAGAACGCCAGCTCTGTCCAGAACATCAAGCCCCAGGTTGACCGTTTCCTCATGCCCAGCGGCCGCCACATCATCCTCCTTGCTGAGGGCCGTCTTGTCAACCTTGGCTGTGCTACCGGCCACTCTTCTTTCGTCATGTCCTGCTCTTTCACCAACCAGGTCCTTGCTCAGATCATGCTTTACAAGGCTGCTGACAAGTCCTGGGGTGAGAAGTACGTCGAGTTCGCCAAGACCGACAAGCTCGACGTTGGCGTCTACGTCCTCCCCAAGATCCTCGACGAGGAGGTCGCCCGTCTCCACCTTGATCACTGCCAGGCTGAGCTCTCCACCCTCAGCAACGTCCAGGCTGAGTACCTCGGCTTGACTGTCGAGGGTCCCTTCAAGGCCGACATCTACCGCTACTAAGCGCATAATCAATACCCAAGGATCCTTCAACTGGACTCCTACGTGTGACGAACTTTCCCTCTTCTGTCGACATGACAATCGGCAAAATTCTAGTTTCAACAGCATGAACTTGCATGGCATATGGGTCGGGAGAGTTACTAGGACATCTGCGGTTTTCTGATTTTTTTACTCTTCTCTTCTTTGTTTCTGCTTATTAGGGTTTACTTCTCTCATACCGAAGAGAAGGCTCCTCGCAGGGTGCAGGGAGGGGCAAAAAGATCTTTGCTTTTTCAACAAAATGGCGTTGGCTTTTTTGCTAATCATGATTCCCCCCTTCGAGATATAAAAACGGATGATGAATGGAATGAATATGGATGGATATGACCAAGACGAGACCTCCCCCACAGGGATGGAAGGAATGGTACCTCGATAAAGGTAGGCCCGTCAACCGTGGCCAGGATAGAGTAGAAATTCAAAAGAGATTTTCTTCCTCTAATATTTTGTTCGTTGTGTGACATATGTTCTGTAACGCTTGGCTTTGATGATTCGCGGTTGGTCTAACGTTGGGTGCTGTTGAAGTAATGGTTTCCAAGCTTGAGGCCGCTCATATTGCTTCACAACTGGTTTCAACTCTGGCACAAGCCATGTTGATGTATTTACGAATTGGAATGCCTTCTACAATGGACGAAATCAGTTGACGGATTTAGTTGTATTTATCTATAGATTCTATACTAACTAGATGAAACTGGGACCGAGTCTATTGCAGATCATTTTGCTCTGGCACGATACTCTTCAGCTTTCCCTCTGTCACTGCTAGGCGAATATTGTCAAAAGCCCAGGCTGCCATTGCCCTTTCGGTTTCCACTGTCCAAGTCCCCATGTGCGGGACAAGCAGTACGTTCTTGTTACTCACCAAACCTGGATGGATCTCAGGCTCATTCTCGAAAACGTCGAGTCCGGCGCTGGCAACTTGTCCTGACTCAAGGGCATCGACAAGAGCGGCTTCGTCCATTACAGCACCACGAGCGGTATTGACGATGACAACACCGCGCTTCATAATGTCGAACTGAGGCTTCGCGATTGTATGTCGTGTCTTGGACTATCAGAAGTTAATACATCTATTTGAGGATGTGGAACTCTTGAGTTGACTCACGTTCAGGGGTAGGTTGAGACTCAACACATCGCTTTCTTTGAGAAGAGTCTCAAAGTCAACATACTCAGCCTCGCCTTCTAGTTCTGGAGCTAAACGGCTGCGGTTATAGTACTTGACAGTCATGCCAAAAGCACGAGCTTTGCGGGCGACATTACGACCTATACCACCCATTCCTAGGATACCCAGCACCTTGCCTTGGGGATCGTGGCCTAGTGAGGGAGCAGGGTTGCCACGCCAAGTGCCTTCACGGAGAGTGAAGATACTAGATGAGAGGTTTCTTAAAGCACCGATGAGTAGGAAGATGGTTATATCAGCTGTTGCATCATCTACAGCTGTTGGCGTGTTGGAAACACGGATACCACGTGAAGTGCATTCTGGGATATGAATCTGATCATATCCAGCGCCTGAGAGAGTCAGTAAACTTGTGCTATTTGTGGCTTGAGATGATGGGTCGGGCCGTACCGTTATGGCAGATAAACTTGAGTGTCTTGGGAAGATTATCAAGTAACTCGGCATCAAACATGCCAGCAGTGCTGTAAGTCTTGTTTGTGCGGTAGATAGCCTCGATTCCATCAAAGGCGCCAGATTTGCTCTCCTCTAAGAAACCAGCTCGATCTGTTGATTTGGGCCAGATTACCTCTACAACCTCAGAGAGCGAGTCGAACTCCTCTTGAGCTCTGAGTAAGCTGTGAGCATAATCGAACAATAACCCGAAATTATTGACTTCTTGGGGGACTTACTGCTTGGTATTACCCAGGAAGAGAACTTTAGGTTTGTGTGTCATATTGAGCAATTTTTGATCTGTAATTGGGACGGAAGATGTGTCTGAAGAACAAGGATGTATGGTTCTTTTCTTGATGATCTTTGATGTAAAGAGTTGTCCTCCGGGTTATATATCAAATCGTCGGCTTTCATGCCGAAGTTCGATAACAAGATTGATTAGACTAACCACCGGTTCATGGCGGGGTTGAAGTGGGGGTGGGGTTCTTGGAAGGCGTCATTTGAAGTCCCTTGGTACTAGATAACAGAAAAGTCGGCCTTTGAGTTCTACGATACAAAATAAATAGCTTAAGAAGTCTTGTCTAAATGGAACAAACTGACATACTAATTTCGTCTCTAAATAGTCCGAGTCCGTCCTACTAAGCCGTGTCGTATGTATCGGCGGATGGAAAAAACAGGTAAGATCGGCATGAATCCTATAGTTTAGAATCTTGAGTATATTGATAAGGCTTAGGCCTCAACTTAAAGAACAAAGAAATAACAACCAAGGCAATGTATATACAGCTCCAACACGCTACAGCCCATAAGATCCTGCAACAAAAGCACTTACATGAGCAATCGCCAAGCACCAAGCAACAGCGCCGCGAAACCTGTGCACACACCCATCAACCACTGCAGCGACTGAAATTTGACCTGCTCCAGTTTCTCTCGCAGTGCTGCAACCTCCTGCTCGATCTTTGCCTCTGTCTCCTTGATCTTGAGCTCCTGTCCTACAGCTTCCTCTCGGATACGGCCCTTCTCCAGGCTAAGGTCGAGGCGAACGCTAGCTTGCGTACGGCTAATCTCGTCCCGAAGGCGGTTACTAAGCTTGGCAATATCATTTGTTACTCGTTCGTGCGCGGTACGTGTTGTGTTGGATTCTGTCGAGTCGGCTGAGAGAATCTCGGAACGTAGCTTGGCAAAATCGACCTTTTGGGTGTATGTTGCTTTGGCGGCATCGTCGCGGAGGACCATTGTCCTTGTAAGATTTTGGATGCTTAATGACAGGTTAGTATTGTTATTGATTGCAGGTTTCGTGATTCCAATGCGTACCTCTCCTCAATAGCGTCATTCAGCACCTTCATCATAGCAGCCGATTGCTCCTCTGTAAACCCTTCACCCTGTAACCGCTTCACAAACTTGAGTGTATCAAAGTGGTGGTCCCTTTGCCTAAAGGCTGTTGCATGGAAAGCCCTTTTAGTAACAGGGCTAACGATTCGAGATTGTCGTTGATCGGTAGAAGGGGTCGAGATCGAGGCGAACGGCCGGGCTGCTCGTGAGACTGAGAGCGGTGCCCAGCTAAGGCGTGGAAGAAGGAACCTAGGCAGCATCTCGGCTGCTGCAATGGAAGGGGCTGCCATAACTACTCGGTGGATGGCTGATATGAAACGGGTTGGCTATAGGTGGTTGTTGAGACGAGCTGCGATGTCGGCTGGTGGGTAACAGAAAAGTTAGCCTCTAAGCTTTAGGTAAAAAAGGAAACGGTCTAAGAAATTTGATCTAGATAACATAAACTTACCTATTGATTTCGCCTCTTATGCTTCCAGCAGCCAGTTTTTTTGATAATCTGAGGGGAGGGGGAGGATGGAGTTGAAGAATCTAACTACCAGCTTGTGACGTTAAAGTTAATTGACAGGAGCGGGAAACATCGGGTTTGATTGGCCCCTGAAGCTAAAGTGCATGCAGCCAATAGGATGTCGCTGATGCTAAATTTGCAACCAATTAAGGGTAAGGGAATCTTACTTTGCAATGTAACCCTGAGATCTAATACTAGACATGCCTGGTAGATAGGTAGATCCTGGTATTTTCCTCATGTAATTAATTTTAACCCATCTATTGTAAGGCTAACTATAAATTTGTTTCTAGTACTATTAAGCCTATTAAACTATTAAGGGAAACCCCTAAATCTCCATCTAGTAAAACGAAATGATATGCCCAGTGCCTATTCCATGTAGAAAAGATAAAGATAACCTGCGAGCTGTAGAGTACAAAAATAAGTAACCCAAGAGCATTGTTTACATAGGTACAAAGTTAACTAACTGATTTCGTGGCTTATGCTTCGAGCGGCCAATTTTTCGAATATCCCAAGGTGGGCGTCTATTATTTGTCTAGAAAACATATAGTAAGTTCTTGTTCAAACAATAGATTGCGAGTAAACTGTAAAGTGACCAACACATAGATAGTTATGCTAAATCTTAGCTCAAGGTTGTTTGTTTACAAAATTATTAACCTTGGCTCCAGATGATGCTCATGACAAACACAAAACACCAGATCTACGGAGTTCAGATAAGCAAATTCCGCAAGTACCTATCTAAGGGGTGGTTGATTACCTGTACTACAACATCTCGGCCAATTGCTACCAAACGCCATAAGTCTCCGAACCATTGTAGAATAATCAAGGGATGTTTTTAATTAATGAAGCCCCTCAACACTCTCATAATTCGATCTGGAGCTCGGGTCAACTACAGCTTTGAATGTTCTGAGACAGTAAGCCGGATTTAGTCGAATCCCGAATCCCGCTAATTATATCCCCTAACTCCGGGCTTTTCGCAATTCTCTACCCCCTTCAAGTACAGCATCCGGAATTCCTGTTATACGACCGGAATTTATTCAACTTTTTTGTTAACTAACGTACATGGTCTTAATTGGCGAAAATTACACAGGCAAACAATGGCACCACCTGATCTGGCAGCCTCTGCAACATCCAGTACGACAGGGACACCCGCCGGCTATGGTAGGGCGTGTACTGCATGCCAGAGAGCAAAATGCAAGTGCATCTTGAGAGCTTCTGGCCAAGACTGCGAAAGATGTCATCGTCTTGGAAAGCCATGTCAAACAATGGCGACGTCGCGAAAGCGAGTTCCTAAGAAATCCACCTCTTCCAGAACCGCTCAATTAGAAGAGAAGCTTGAAGATCTTGTCACTATCTTACGCGCAGCTCAACCGTCAAATGGACACCTGCAGCCGTCGAATTCGGGCGAATCTAGTCCCTTGATGAATCCGTCCAACATGTATCACCTCACGAGCCGCTTGGAATCTCTAGCAACTGCTGCAGCGTCGTCTTCATCTGAACCCCAGCCTCGCTCATATCCTGCACCTCATAGTTATGGTTCCAAAAGCACAGGGGACGGTCACATGTATACATCGCCCTCCAGCATTGGAGAAGATACATCATCGCTGCCTGAACCTACACCAGAAGAGGCTGAAGCATATCTGGCGAAGTTCAAGGCGTGGCTGGAAAAGTTCCCGTGCATAGTTTTACCACACGATATGACAGCTGCGGCTTTGCGACAAGAGAGGCCGTTTATGTGGCTATGTATTATGAACATCACGTCAATGTCCGTTGAACAGCAGATGAAAATGAAAGATCGAGTTCGACAAGAATTAGCTACAAGAGTCATCATCAACCATGAGAGATCCATGGACTGCCTTCAAGGAATTATTTGCTATGTTACCTGGTTAGTTTATCGTCGCCGCTTCCCACTGTAGCTGTTCTGACGTCTTATAAAGGGCCTCCACTACTTCCAGCCCAGGTAAACCTTTTATCGTCACGTTTTGCCAAATGGCCGTCTTGATTGCCTATGAGCTTGGTCTTACAAAAGCCCCTGTTGAGGAACAATACTTTACAGTATGTTTCAAACTTTGGGGAGGACGACCTGCTCCGCCGCGGTTACGCACACTGGAGGAACGGCGAACCGTTGTGTCACTTTGGTTTCTAACTTCCGTGTAAGTTTCATCCTTTCGCTTTCTGGCCACTTCTGATTTGGGTAGCATGTCATCTTTCATTGGCAAGATGGAAACTCTACACTGGACTCCGCATATGAGTGATTGTCTTGACGTCTTGGAGAGAGAGAAGCGGTATCCCTCTGATGAGCTGCTGGCTGCATTCGTTAGATACCAGCTTGTGGCAGATGAAGCACAGAAATTGTTAGTTCGCGATGTCATGGGCGATCCGTCCCCACCACCTACGTACATTTTTAGAAAGAGCTTGCTTGCCAAACTGCAGGCGGTTCGGGACGGGTTACCCTTGAACATGCCTGTGACCCGTAAGTACAAGATGAGTAACTGTTGCTAGGCCACGCTAACAGATGCAGAGGTATTACAAGCACATGCGCTTGTAACAGAGGTTCAAGTTAATTCAGTCGGTCTCTTCATGCAAAACATTCCAGTCAATCAACGAATTGAGAGCATGTATGCCTGTCTTAAAGCAATCAGGGCATGGTACGATGTGTTCTTCGGTATCCCTGTTGAGGAGGTTGCAGGAGTTCCCTTTGCAGTCTATATTCAATTATCACAAATTCAGATAGCTTTGTACCGGCTCACTACGTCCGAGGACCCTGCTTGGGACAAAGAGGTGGTGCGGAACACGGCTGACTTAGTGGTGCTTTTGGATCAAGTCATTGACTTCTTTACCCGTATAGACTCGGTTTACAAAATGAAGGTCAGTGCAGGCGAGGAGACAGTGTTCCTGATGGGGGCCAAAATCATGCGAAATATCCGGAACTCTTGGGAACCTGTATTATCGAGACATCTCAGCAGTGTTCCTTCATCTGCTGCGAACCAAGAGGCGGTTCAATCGATGCCAGCACCAAATCCACCAGACCAACAAAGCCTAGACATGGCAGCTGTCAATATGATGGATTTTGGGGATATTACATGGATGTCTGACGTTTTTGGGCCTTGGGAGTTCTAGTACCTAACGATGTTTGCGATCGCAATTATTGAGATCCGATTAGGCAATGCCGAGTGAAGGATTCGTTTTGTGGTAAGCAAATGTTGGCTCGAGTGGTTTTGTTTGGTTGAACGGAATTCAGTTCAAAAACGATACCCAACTCCGTCTACACCACCCCAACTTTAACACCATAACAATTATTAAGTGTTCGGGATCGGGAATACGTTGCAGAATATCCCGGTAGCTCCCATGCTTATGTCTAGTGTGTTTGTTTCATGAAACATATAAGAGAACATAATGCCCGACATGCCAAGCAACCTCAAAGTCATTACAGCCCTTTCGAACCTGCATCTCGGCACAATATATAACCAACATTGCCAATATGGCTACGGAAACTCCCAAAGAAGAGCGAATCGACCTCCAAGCTCCCCTTAGCGAAAACGAAAAGACAACATCTTCCTCGAATACTCCCACATTACACGAGCCAGCCCAAGAAGAAATTCAAGCGAAACCAGAAGTCGAACTCTCACCAGAGCAAGAGGAAGGGGAAACCCAGTGGTTGAAAGGATGGGAACTCGCAAGCATGATGACCTCTCTTACACTTGCTGCCTTCTTGATGTTGCTTGACATGTCGATCATCAGCACGGTACAGCCTCACGTCCACCAACTCACCCGACTGGTATTGATGAATATTTAGGCTATTCCTCGCATCACATCGGACTTTCACTCTTTACATGACATAGGATGGTATGCTAGCGCATACAATCTTGCGAGGTAAGCTCAGCACTAGGTTGTGTTATCTTGTATTTGCTGACCATGAGATCCAATCAACAGTGCTGCCCTCCAACCACTTACAGGCAAATTATACATGTACTTTAACACTCGGGTAAGTTGTTCCATGTTAATGAGTACCTATAGCTCAAATCTCACAAATGATAGTGGATCTTCTTGAGTCTGTTCTTTGTCTTTGAGCTCGGCAATTTGATTTGCGGTGTTGCCCAGTCGTCCAATATGCTCATTATTGGTCGTGCGATCTCGGGCATTGGCTCATCTGGCATTCAGAATGGCGCGCTCACGATCATCGCATCGGCAGTGCCTATACATAAGCGCCCATCTCTAGTAGGAATTCTTATGGGGTTTGCTCAGTTGGGAATTGTTAGCGGTCCCTTGGTAGGAGGCGCTTTCACCCAATATACTACTTGGCGATGGTGTAAGTCAACGACTCTGCACCACGACTGGCCTCGACCTATCGCTAACTATTGCACAGGTTTCTATATCAACCTCCCAATTGGCGCCATCTGTACAGTTTTGATCCTTATCGTTCATATTCCCAACCACCGTGCTCCCACAGATGAAACTGTCATGCATCTTCTGAAAACAAAGTTCGATTTCACAGGCCTAGTCATGTTCAGCCCAAGTGTAGTCATGCTACTGCTGGCACTCCAGTGGGGCGGTGTCGATTATGCTTGGGACTCTGCGTCAATTATCGGTCTCTTTTGTGGTGGTGGTATTCTATTCACGATATTCATAATCTGGGAGCATCATGTTGGTACGGATGCAATGATCCCGATGCCCATCGTGCGCACGAGACAAGTCTGGACTTCGTGCTTAACCCAGCTATTCTTATTTTCAACGGTTATGGTGGCGTCTTTCTACCTGCCTGTCTATTTCCAGTCGGCTAAAGATGCGTCACCGTTTAAAAGTGGTGTCAACCTGCTCCCTAGCATTCTCATGTTGATTGTGGCGGCTGTTTCAAGTGGTATTCTAGGTAAGCTTCCTTCATAGAGATTAGGGGATCTTTACTGACAATGGATGTAACAGTTCAGAAAATCGGTTATTACATACCTTTCGCGGCTTCCAGTGCGATTATCTCAGCTATAGGATTCGGCCTCGCATCGACCATGGGTCCTTATACTTCAACCGCCAAATGGGCAGGCTACCAGATCTTGATAGGTTTTGGTCGTGGACTCGGCATTCAGATGCCCATCATCGCTGTCCAGGCTAACACAAAACCTGAAGTGACACCCATCGCCATGTCAATTTTGACGTTTTCCCAAACCTTTGGGGGCGCCATTTTCGTAACTGCCGGCAACGTTATCTTTACCCATGAACTCCGCGAAGAACTTATCGAAAGACTTCCCAGCCTTGATCCTGATATGATCATCGACGCTGGTGCTGGTGCTGTAA
The DNA here is from genome assembly GCF_050947815.1 of Fusarium sambucinum. NCBI lineage: Eukaryota > Fungi > Ascomycota > Sordariomycetes > Hypocreales > Nectriaceae > Fusarium > Fusarium sambucinum. The sequence continues at coordinate 1,627,396 of NC_139292.1, forward strand.
GCGAGGTTGTTTCTGAGGAAAATCTACCCGGTGTTTTGTGGTCATACTCTAAAGGCACGCGAGCAACATTCTTACTTTGTGTAGCTTCAGCATGTGTTATGCTTGTTACATCTTTTGGTATGGGTTGGAAAGACATCAGGAAGAAGCCTGCAGCCAATGCTGGTGAAGCTTGAAGTTTGATGAGCGGAAAGTTAGTTTAGGGTGGCGCTTGGTTTGGGGTTCAAATTGTACATCTGAGTATCGCCATGGTGGTGTTTGGAGTTGACGTGCGGGTAGCGTTAGTTTTCCATTGGGCGAGGATTTATCACTAATCTCCACTGAAAATAATTATCATACCTAGGTAGCAAAGAATATGTTTTTAGGAGTTTGTTACATAGTGGATTTATTATAACTATAAATCTTATGTGATGTTGGTGGATTCTTAATATTTCTAACATCTGTAGGGTAAACTTTTCTGTACTCAATACCCAAGTTTGCTCCTCATGCATCATCAACCAAACATTTCCTTCATCAAGATTATATCTTCCAAGTATTTTGCATCGAAAACTTCCCAGCTGTGGCTAAGACAAGAAACAAATCTTGGATATTTTTATACTCAAAAGAAACATTTTGCTACGATGAATCGACCTAATCGGCCTCGCAATCGCCAACCTCGCCCTCCACGCCAGCAGCAAAATAATCAACGGGGTGGCTCATCACGACCATCTCGGGCACCGGGAACGCCACAACAAGCAGCAGGCACAGTCCCAAAAGTGCACCAGGTCATACCCGGAGCATCTGTATTTATCATTCTGAAAGAAGATCAGCCGACAGGAGAGGAGACAAAGGGAATAGTCCAAGATGTTCTCACACGAGGCAATCATCCACGAGGAATCAAAGTGCGACTACGAGACGGCCAGGTGGGTAGGGTACAAAGAATGGGCAACGCCTCTGAAGCTACTCCTGCGCCCCCAGATGAGCCGAGAGCGCAAGCAGCATCTTCAAGTTCAAGATTTACTATGCGATATACGGATGTGAGACAGGACGATGAGTTTGCTACGGGCCCGCCGCCTAGGAGCTTGGCAGATTTCATACCAGATTTTGAAGATAGTTCGACAAATGCGCCGAATGCTGGAGTTGAGACGGTCAAATGCCCTTTTTGCGACAAGTTTGAAGGTGATGAGGTTGCTGTTACACATCATATTGATCAGGAGCATTTGTCCTAGTGTTGGATACTGAGTTTGGCATATAATGTCTGGAGCCAAGTGATGAAGTGCGATGGGATAGGGAGATCACATGGTATCTACTTTATGAACAACTGTTTGTATTGCATCCAAACCAAATCTTTTGCTCTATATATTTTGACTGGAACAAAATGCAGAATTCTTGATGTCATGTATCGGCCAATTTCCAGAAAACTCCTATTATGTCTTGCAGACAAGTTTGTGCAGCCACAATATGCATTAGCCTGCTTGAACCTGTCTTAGGCACCTGGTTGTGCAGCATCCAGGTTGCTCACTCACATGCACATAGCAAGCTTCAGAGAAGACTCAATCTCGCCAATGAGTAACAATGTCATTGTTATAATAGGGTACTAATGATTTTTATAAAACATCCAACAACCTCTTGGGAATGATGATTAACTACCCTATTCTTGTATCGACGATAGTACGCCACCAAATTTAGCTCACTGGGCACTTTCAACCTTTTCCTTTTCGCATTTGGTGGTTCTACACACTTCTTAAGTCTAATTCCGACTTTCCCCTTGCTCTGAAGCTTTAGGTTACAAAAAGTAGATATCGAGAAGTAGATAACCTTATTCTTGCACAGCACAGAAGCACTACTCAGCAGCCCACTTCTTCTTCCTTCAGCACCTGAAGAAAACACCACTCTGAAATCGACCTCTCCTTTTCGCATAAATTGGCGCCTATTCTTGATGACGAAAGCTTGCTTGCTTCTTCATCTCGGTCGGGTCGGAATATCGTAGTGCCCCCCCACAAAATCGACTCTTATTGGTTGGTGGATAACCTGTCAGCATTGCGAGGCCAGTGGATTCCAGAGTTCCAGGCACGCCTGCCCCAATTAGATTTAACCTTAAGGGTACGTACCTCCCCCTGGAGGTGGTGCTGCACCTCCTGCCCTGAGCGGCCCATCATAGCTGCCCTGTGGCTCCTTCCAAGCCTATCCAAACAGAACAGGTAACGTAACCCAGAAAGTGACCTGGACCTACCTCTCTCCTTTACCTCACCAAAACATCCCCAACCTCATCTCCATCTCTCCCATTCACGACGACGATTCCGTCTGCATTATCAGCAGTATACGAATAATAGCGAATTGCACGCCGTCGCTTTCCTTTCTTTCCCTTCGATTTCTGGCGCGTACCCTGTGTTTACTCCGAACCTTGGGCTTTCCATCAAGTCACTGCCACGCAGCGCATGGAAGCTTCTACATCGCCCTTTGAAGGCAACACCGAAATAATTTCTGGTGATCGATCCGAGACCGACACCAATTCATCAAAAACTTCCTTTTGTCAAATTCGAGGCTAGGAGCATCGATTCGAAGAAGGTCCATTTTATCTCATCTTTGGCTACACCGGCGTCATGGCGCCTCTGCCCATCAAGTTTCAGGAGCTCGTCCAGCTCGCCAATGTTGGCGTGGACACCCAGAGCATCGGCTTCAACTCTTGCGTGCGTTCATTTACCTACAGCCAGCTTTATTGTTGGTTATCCGTCAATATGAGACTAACCCCAGCTAGACACTCGAGTCCGATTCATACGTGTGTGTTCGAGAGAAGAAGAGCGAAGCCGCCCAACCCGAGGTTGTCATCATCGAGCTCAAGAATGGTAACAATGTCACCCGGCGGCCGATCAAGGCCGACAGTGCCGTCATGCACTGGAACCGACAAGTAATTGCTCTGAAGGCGCAGTCTAGAACCCTGCAGATCTTCGACCTCGAGCAGAAGAAGAAGCTCAAGTCATGCACCATGAACGAGGACGTGCAGTTCTGGAAGTGGATTAGCGAGAACGAGCTTGGCCTTGTCACGACGTCCAGCGTCTATCACTGGAATGTCTACGATGCTGGCCAAGACGCCCCTGTCAAGGTGTTCGAGCGTAATGCTAACCTCAACGTGAGTTGCCTATGAGCTGTGGATGATTGAACACCACGATATTAACATTTCATTATAGGGTTGCCAAATCATCAACTACCGAGTTAACAGCGACGGAAAGTGGATGGTGGTGGTGGGCATCTCATCCCAGCAAGGCCGCGTGGTGGGCGCCATGCAACTCTACTCTAAGGACCGTGGAATTAGCCAGGCCATAGAAGGCCACGCAGCCGCCTTTGGCACTCTTCGATTGGAAGGTGCCTCCCAAGACACGAAGCTGTTCAGTTTCGCTGTACGAACCGCAACCGGCGCCAAGCTGCACATCGTGGAGGTCGACCACCCCGAGTCGAATCCTGTCTTCCAGAAGAAGGCTGTTGATATGTTCTTCCCTCCTGAAGCCACGAACGATTTCCCCGTCGCCCTTCAAGTCTCGCAAAAGTACGGCGTCGTTTACATGGTAACCAAGTATGGCTTCATCCACCTCTACGATCTCGAAACCGCATCATGCATCTTCATGAACCGAATTTCGAGCGAGACAATATTCACGACCTGCACAGACGATGGCTCTTCTGGTATTGTTGGCATCAACCGAAAGGGTCAAGTGCTCTTCGTGACCATCGACGATAGCAACGTTATCCAATACCTTCTTCAAAACCCTGCTAACACCGATATGGCTATCAAGATGGCCTCCCGAGCCGGACTCCCTGGCGCCGATAACCTATATGCACGACAGTTCGAGCAGCTCTTCAACGCGGGCGACTACTTGGCTGCTGCTAAGGTCGCTGCCAACTCTCCTCGAGGTTTTCTCCGAAGCGCCGAGACTATAGAGAAGTTCAAGCGCCTGCCTGCTCAGCCTGGTCAAATGGCTTTCACGCTTCAATATTTCGGAATGCTTCTGGACAAGGGCGCCCTGAACAAACACGAGACCCTCGAGCTTGCACAGCCCGTTCTCCAACAGAACCGTAAGCATCTTCTTGAGAAATGGCTGAAGGAGGGCAAGCTGGACTGTTCTGAGCAGCTCGGTGACATGGTTAGACCTTACGATGTCAACATGGCCCTGACTATCTACCTTAAGGCGGAGATTCCTCAGAAGGTCGTTGCTGCCTTTGCCGAGACTGGCCAATTCGACAAGATCCTTCCTTACTCTGCCCAGACTGGCTTCCAGCCTGATTACATCCAACTGCTCCAGCACATCACCCGTGTTAACCCCGAGAAGGGTGCCGAGTTCGCTAGTGCCCTTGCCAACAGCGAGCAAGGGCCATTGGTCGACTTCGAGCGCGTGTGCGATATCTTCCAAGGACAGGGTATGATTCAACAAGCCACCGCCTTCTTGTTGGATGCATTGAAGGAGAACAAGCCCGAGCACGCTCGTCTCCAGACCCGCCTTCTCGAGATGAACTTGATGCATGCTCCCCAGGTTGCTGAAGCTATTCTCGGTAACGAGATGTTTACTCACTTCGACAAGACTCGCATCGCTCAGCTTTGCGAGCAGGCTAACCTTCCCCAGAAGGCACTGGAGCTCTATGAGGACCCAGAGGCCATCAAGCGGGTTGTCGTTAACATCCCTGGTCAACCTAACTTCAACCCAGAGTGGCTCACCACATTCTTTGGCAAGCTTTCTGTTGAGCAGTCCCTTGATTGTCTTGATGCCATGATGAAGGCAAACATTCGCCAGAACCTGCAGTCGGTGGTCACTATCGCTACCAAGTACTCCGAGCTGTTGGGACCTGTTCGCCTGATTGATCTCTTCGAGAAGTACAAGACTGCCGAGGGTCTCTTCTATTATCTCGGCAGTGTTGTGAACCTGTCTGAAGACCCTGATGTCCACTTCAAGTACATTGAAGCAGCAACCAAGATGGGACAGTTTAATGAGGTTGAGCGATTGTGTCGTGACAGCTCCGTCTACAACCCTGAGAAGGTCAAGAATTTCCTTAAGGAAGCCAAGCTGCCTGAGCAGCTTCCTCTTATCATTGTCTGTGACCGCTTCAACTTTGTCCATGACTTGATTCTGTACCTGTACCAAAACCAGCAGTTTGCAGCCATCGAGACCTATGTTCAGCAGGTCAACCCCGGCCGAGCTCCCGAGGTTGTTGGCGGTCTTTTGGATGTTGACTGCGACGAAAACGTCATCAAGCAGCTTCTGAGCTCGGTCAACCCCCAGAGTATCAACATTGACTCGCTAGTATCGGAAGTTGAGTCTCGCAACCGCCTCAAGCTTCTATTGCCTTTCCTCGAGGCCACTCTCCAGGCTGGCAACCAGCAGCAAGCTGTTTACAACGCTCTTGCCAAGATTTACATTGACTCCAACAACAACCCTGAGAAGTTCCTTAAGGAGAACGACCAGTACGACACCCTTACTGTTGGAAAGTACTGTGAAAAGCGTGACCCCAACTTGGCTTATATCGCCTACTCCAAGGGTCAGAATGATCTGGAGCTTGTCAACATCACAAATGAGAACTCCATGTACAGGGCTCAGGCTCGATACCTCTTGGAGCGATCCGATGCCGAGCTTTGGGGTTTCGTTCTGAGCGAGAACAACATTCATCGTCGTTCCGTTGTTGACCAGGTCACCGCTACAGCTGTCCCTGAGGCTAATGACCCATCCAAGGTCTCTGTCGCCGTGTCTGCTTTCCTCGAGAACGATCTCCCTCTCGAGCTTATTGAACTTCTCGAGAAGATCGTCCTCGAGCCTTCACCTTTCAGTGACAACCAGAACCTCCAGAACCTGCTCATGTTCACTGCTGCCAAGGCCGACAAGGGTCGTGTCATGGACTACATCCACAAGCTCGACAACTATGATGCCGATGAGATCGCTACTAGCTGTATCGAGGTTGGCTTGTTCGAAGAAGCCTTCGAGATTTACAAGAAGGCTGACAACAAGTCCGCCGCTGTTGATGTTCTGATTGAGAACGTCGTCAGCATCGATCGTGCTCAGGCATATGCCGAGGAGGTTGATCTCCCTGAGGTCTGGAGTAAGGTCGCCAAGGCCCAACTTGACGGCCTGCGCGTTTCTGATTCTATCGAGTCTTACATCAAGGCCGAGGATCCCAGAAACTACCTCGAGGTCATTGAGGTCGCCACACACGCTGGCAAGAACGAGGACCTCGTCAAGTATCTGCGCATGGCTCGCAAGACCCACCGTGAGGCTGCCATTGACACAGCTCTCGCCTTCTGTTACGCTCGCCTCGAGCAGCTATCGGAACTTGAGGACTTCCTTCGTGCCACCAATGTTGCCAACATTGAGGAGTCTGGTGACAAGGCTTACGAGGAAGGCTTGTACGAGGCCTCCAAGATCTTTTACACCAGCATTTCCAACTGGGCTAAGCTGGCCACCACTCTCGTCCATCTCGGTGACTACCAAGCCGCCGTTGAGTGCGCTCGCAAGGCCAACAACATCAAGGTGTGGAAGCAGGTCCATGAGGCTTGTGTGGAGAAGAAGGAGTTCCGACTTGCTCAGATTTGCGGTCTTAACCTGATTGTCGATGCTGAGCAACTTCAGACTCTGGTCAAGGAGTATGAGCGCAACGGTTACTTCGATGAGCTCATCAGCCTTCTTGAACAGGGTCTTGGCCTCGAGCGTGCTCACATGGGAATGTTCACCGAGCTAGGTATTGCTCTGTCCAAGTACCACCCTGACCGTCTGATGGAGCACATCAAGATCTTCTGGTCTCGCATGAACCTGCCCAAGATGATCAAGGCCTCCGAGGAGGCTAACCTTTGGCCCGAGCTTGTTTTCTGCTACTACCACTACGATGAATTCGACAACGCTGCTCTTGCCGTCATCGAGCGACCTGAGAACTCTTGGGACCATCAACAGTTCAAGGAGATTGTGGTCAAGGTTGCCAACTTGGAAATCTATTACCGTGCTATCAAGTTCTACGTTGAGCAGCACCCTTCTCTTCTCACCGATCTTCTCGCCACTCTCACTCCTCGTATTGATGTCAACCGCGTTGTCAAGATCTTCCAGAAGAACGACGATCTTCCTCTGATCAAGCCTTTCTTGCTGAACGTCCAATCTCAGAACAAGCGTGTTGTGAACGAGGCCGTCAACGATCTTTTGATCGAGGAGGAGGACTACAAGACCCTTCGCGACTCTGTTCAGAACTACGACAACTACGATGCCACAGAGCTGGCTAGCCGCCTGGAGAAGCATGATCTCATCTTCTTCCGCCAGATTGCTGCTTCCATCTACCGTAAGAACAAGCGTTGGGAGAAGTCAATCGCTCTCTCCAAGCAAGATAAGCTCTATAAGGATGCTATTGAAACCGCCGCCCTCTCCGCCAAGGTCGATATTGTCAGCGACCTCCTTCAATACGTAAGTTTCCCTCAGTACTATAGAATGATGAATACAACTAACCATCCCAGTATGTCGATATTGGTCACCGCGAATGCTACACCGGCATGCTTTACGCTTGCTACGACCTCATCCGCCCTGACCTTGTTCTGGAGCTTTCATGGCGTCATGGTCTTATGGACTTCTCTATGCCTTACATGATCAACATGCTGGCACAGCAAACCAAGGATCTCGCTCTTCTGAAGGCAGACAACGAGGCGCGAAAGGCTAAGGAACAAGAAAAGGAGCAGACCGATGATAACACGCCCATTCTTGGCGCCTCAAGACTCATGATCACGGCTGGCCCTGGTGGCATGGGCTCTGCTCCCTCACCTGCGCCGTACGGTCAACCAAATGGTTTCGCGCCTCAGCCTACCGGCTATGGGTTCTAGACGCACGTACCGGTACCGATGTGGCGTTAACCCCCCTATCTCTTGATATAAGCGGTTATCCATATTAATGGCGTGGACACAAATCCTGTAATCATAGCTTGCTTCTCCTTTGAGATGCAGGCGGGGGCGTTTGTGGGAGGATTTCAGAGCGATTGACACTCAAGGATATTGGGGTAGACTTGAGGATGAAGTTTTGATACTAAATTTTGCAGCTGGTCTTGACTAGCCGGGCTGCTGTATGTTGTATGATAGTACATTGATTTTCATTATCTTCATTGTGTGTTTTTGATAATGCAGTGATATATGCCTTGCTTTGACAGCTACTTACCAATGTCATGGTCCGATTATGAGGCTCCTCATTAAGACGGTATTGGGCTTTGGACTCTTGGCGTTTATGTATGCAAAACGCCTCGTGTGGCAGAACGTCATCACACGGAAGCAGATATGCACCGCCACGGAATGCAGGTCTTGGTCTTGACGTGAGCTGAGACTAGCGTTGCATGGAAGGCTAGCAAATAACTAAAAGACCGAGATACATACAAATACGACGAATGCGAGGAGTAATGTGGGGTTGTAAGGCGGTTAGATCGGCATCGCCCTTTCAGCCTTGAATATACAAGAAGCTGGATTTGTATGCAGGAAGAGAAAATGTATATAAAAGATTCATGGCTCCTTTCTAGTTTGATAGATTGTAATACAGAACAGAGTAGCCCTTCGCAGTTGTCTCACTACTACATTACGCTTTAGCATCTACTTACGCTTATACAACAGCCCTTGATATACTGCCAAGATGTTTGGAACGTCCAAAGACCAAAAGAAGAACCACGAGGAGGTGGCGGATATTCCAGCTCATTTGTCGGACTTGCACTGCGTATGTCCTCACATGTTAATGTTATTATCCGATACTAACATAGTGTAGTTCACTGAAACTGACAATTGCATAACAACAAGTAAGTCAGCATTGGACTGTATCTAAAACCACGACTCTAATTATACACACTAGCAATGATGGACCTCCCTGGTTATCGCATCACTAAAGTTCTGGGCGCCGTCTACGGAATAACTGTGCGTTCACGCAACATCGCTGCAGGTATCGGTATGGTTATCAAGAGCATGGCAGGAGGCGAGCTGAGCTGGTTCACAACCATGTTATACAACTGCCGCAATGATTCTATCAGTCGTGTTGTCCAGGAGACGAAGAAGAGAGGCGGCAATGCTATCATCTGCCTACGCTTTGAGACGGGGGATTTGGGAGGCTTTGCGCAGGCGAGTGCGTATGGAACCGCTTGTGTGGTTGAGAAGATTGAGGGTGCCACTGTTGAGGCGCCTCAGTTACTACGTTAATGTTGTTGAATATGGAGATACCCTAGATGTTTATGTTGTTTTTAGCTTTGATCTGTACACTCAATTTAATTTCTTTTCATTATCTCCAAGTATTACCCCGGATTGTCGAAGCCGGACAAGTGGGGCGCATCCGGGGTTCGGAGCCCGGGGGGATGAGCCGGATTTCATCTATTCAGCTTGAAGCACTTGATACAGTGTTAACAGTCTCCTTCGTCCATGCGAAGCAGCCTGTAATTCATAGTAAAGATATATCAGCAAGTTATCAGTAAATGCTCTCTTGCTGGTTCCTAACTAACTGATCATCGGGGCTTACGTCATCAAAAACTTGCCCCGATACAACAAGAAGGCACGAGCTCTGAGACATGGACAGCCATGGCCACCTCGCGTTAGCAACCAAACTAACCTATTGCTATTGACAACCCGATACAGTTCCAATTGACGCCTCGTTTCCTTTTCACTCTTTCATCAATTCATGTTTGCTTGATTTAGCCTATCATTTACCTTATTCAATATCCGACACTCGCTCGTTCGCTCGCTCATTCCTGCGCACAATGCGCCAGTGCGCTATCGCGTAACACCAACAACCCGTACTTAGATATAACGGCCACCGCCACTCAAAATGGCACTGGACATGTCGACTTCCGAACGTCGATACTCGGACGACTCGGACGATTCCATCTCTACGGCTTCAACGACAAGCTTTGTTTTCGAAAGAATACAAGAAAAAACCGAGATGGACGCTGGCAAGGATAACAACGATTCAAGAGCTCTGGACGACGATGACCCTCTCAAAGAAGAGGATGACCTCGAAACAGGCCCTTTCCTCGGCCCTGGAGCTACTCTACACCGCCAGCCCATGGATAAGAAGTTGCGCCGCATTTTAATCATTGCCAGTACTGTATTTGTCACTCTCTGGCTTGCAGGCCTCGGCATTTTCCTCTACAAAGGTTCATACCATCACGAGAGCGATACCGAACACGATCCTGATGCTGCGACGCGAGGCTCGGGGAAGACGGTTACTATGGATCAGCTCTTCGATGGCAGCTGGCAAGCCAAGTCTCACAGCATCAGCTGGATTGCTGGACCTGAAGGAGAGGATGGCCTGCTACTCGAGGTTGGAGCTAGCGAGAAGCCATACATTGTTGTAGAGGATATTCGCAAAGACAAGGAAAACCGGGCGCCGATTGATACTGAAGTCAAGGCTTCCAAGTCGCGAACGCTCATGAAGGACAACTTCTTTGTTCATGATGGAAACCAATACACACCCGATTGGAACGAGCCCAGCCCCGATTTGAAGAAGGTTCTTCTCGGTGTCAATAAAAAGAAGAACTGGCGCCACTCTTTTAGTGCCATCTACTTTATTCTCGACGTCGAAACTCAGCAGGCTGAGCCGCTCGTACCTGGAAAGCCCGATGCCCGAATCCAGCTTGCCACATGGAGTCCCAAGAGCGACGCTGTATCCTACACACAGGACAATAATCTGTACATCAGACGCTTGGATGATAAGAAGAACGTCGTTCAGATCACCAAGGATGGCGGCCCAGAGTATTTCTACGGTATTCCTGATTGGGTGTACGAGGAAGAGGTCTTCAGCGGCCGCAGTGCTACTTGGTGGTCTGAGGATGGCAAGTACCTGAGCTTCTTACGAACCAATGAAACTGGCGTCCCTGAGTTTCCTGTCCAATTCTTCATTAAGCGACCTAGTGGCACGGATCCTGCAGAGGGTGAGGAAGCATATCCCGAGGTTGAGCAGATCAAGTACCCCAAGGCAGGCGCTCACAATCCAGTCGTGGATCTCTTGTTTTACGATATTACCAAGAAGGACGTCTTTTCTGTTGATATCGATGGTGCTTTCGCTGATGACGACCGCATCATCAACAACCTTCTTTGGGCTGGTGATAAGGCCGTTGTCAAGGAGACCAACCGTGTCAGCGACATTCTCAAGGTCGTCCTGATCGATGTTACTTCTCGCAAGGGCAAGACTGTGAACACTGTTGACGTTGATAAGATCGACGGCGGCTGGTTTGAGATTTCGCACAAGACAAAGTATATTCCCGCGGATCCTAGCAATGGTCGTGATCACGATGGTTACGTTGACTCTTATCTTCATGAGGGCTACGAACACCTTGCTTATTTCACTCCTCTCGACAATCCTGAGCCTATCATGCTCACCAAGGGTGAATGGGAAATTGACGATGCCCCGTCTGCTATTGATCTTGCAAACAACTTGGTGTACTTTATTGCTGCCAAGGAGTCGTCTATCCAGCGCCACGTCTATTCTGTCAAGCTCGATGGCACTAAGCTGGAAGCTTTAACCGATCCGGAGACTGAAGCTTACTACGATGCTTCATTCTCCAAGGGCGCCGGTTTTGTTCTCTTGTCGTACCGCGGACCCAAGGTCCCAAACCAAAAAGTCATCTCCACACCTTCAAGTGTCCATGACTATGAGCATGTTATCGAGGACAACGCTGAACTTGCAGACCGCGCTAAACGACACGAGCTTCCCGTAATGAAATACGGTACTCTCGACCTTGGCGACGGCGTTGTGGTCAACTACGTTGAACGTCGCCCTCCTCACTTTGACAAGAAGAAGAAGTACCCTGTTCTTTTCCAGCAGTATTCTGGACCAGGCTCTCAGTCTGTTACAAAGAGATTCGCAGTGGACTTCCAAGCTTACGTCGCTTCTGCTCTTGGCTACCTTGTCGTCACTGTCGACCCTCGAGGCACAGGCTTCCTCGGCCGCAAGCACCGCGTGGTAGTCCGTTCTCAGCTTGGTGTTCTTGAGTCGCAAGATCACATCGCCGCCGCCCAGTCATTCGCTTCTCGTTCTTATGTCGACGCAGAGCGCCTCGCCATCTGGGGTTGGTCGTACGGTGGCTTCACCACTCTCAAGACGCTTGAGCAAGACGCTGGTCGCACTTTCAGCTATGGTATGGCTGTCGCCCCTGTAACTGATTGGCGCTTCTACGACAGCATCTACACAGAGCGTTACATGCGCACACCCCAGGAGAACGCTGATGGTTACGACATGTCCATGATTGCCAATGCTACAGCCCTCGGCGGCAACAAGCGCTTCCTTGTTATGCACGGTGTTTCTGATGATAACGTCCACTTCCAGAACTCGCTTACGCTGCTTGACTCCCTTGATTTGGCGGGTGTTGAGAACTACGATGTCCATGTTTTCCCAGATAGCGACCACAGCATTTACTTCCATAATGGAAACCGCATTGTATACGATAGTAAGTTGACCCATTTCCAGCATCAAGACGGACAAATACTAACTTGGCAAGAACTTCGAAACTGGCTCATCAATGCTTTCAATGGCGAGTGGCTCAAGATCTCTGATCCCAAGCCTCACAAGGACGGCGTTGAGAAGGAGAAGCGTCAGCTCCTTGCGGATTCCTGAGTTTTAAGATCATGGTTACCGAAATCGGTCTACGTAATACAGTTTTAGCATTGCATTGATTTATATGAGTATTATCTTGATTTCTGTACACATCGACAATGTATCGTGCGAAGAAAGGCATTTTCAACGGTAAAGATATATTATACTGGCTACCAAGTAAAGGTTATACAGAAAGGCAATATACAATCATCTCTCATAAGTTGGTTATCCAAAATTAGAAGTTGAAGAGACAGCTCGATCTCTTCTTAGTAGCCTTCTCGGCGGCTCTCTTTCTGCGACCAAACTTCTTGACGCGTTTGGCATCACGAGCATGCAACATGACAGCGCTGGAATCACGCTTATCGTTGGAGTGTGCAGACTCAAGGTTATCACACTTGGGTCGTGTCAGTCTGTTGCGGAACTCATCAACAGCCCAGATCAAGACACCATTGGTCCAACCAAAGCCCTCGACGACTTCGTACTCGCCGCCACCTCCAGCAACGTTGGTGGCGTTGTCGGCGTACTTCTCAAACATGATACCCTCTTCTTCGTCGGATGTGCTTTGGAGCTTGGGGGTTTCCGAAGTCGAGCCACCAGTTGCGTACCAGGTGCAGAAGGTCGAGTCGAGGTATCGTTGTCCAAGGCGAAGAGCCAGTCTACGGACCTCGATGAAGGAAGGGTCCAAAATGCCAAATGTTGGAGGAACTCTCTCGAGTCCAGCCATGAGGATGTGCATCAGAGGAGGCCAGACATTGGGTTGATCCCATTGCTGGCCAGTCTCGACGTTGCTCGCAGGGATACCGCCCTCGCGGTTATCAAGGTAGTATTCAACACGCTTGTAGGCATTATGAACGGCATAAGGGTTGTTCTTGAGGTAGTCAGGAGCGGCACCAAGCCAGAAGGGGTAGAACTGGGTAGGACTGAAGAAGACCTGCTGTCCCTTAGGAGCGTCCTCTGTATCAACGACGGTTGTGTTCTCATCCACAGGGAAGTAGATTTGCTGCGCCTTGGAAGTCAAGTTGTAGTCGAAATAGCTCCAAAGAGTCTCGTTCCACATAAAACCGTGCATAGCATAGCTTCGGTTAGCAGCAACCTCACGCCACTGCTCGCTGGCACTGTTGTTTCCAGTTTGCTCATAAAAGTCGGCGATGGCAATCTCGTTACCGTACAGGATGGAGTTGAGATCGACAGGGATGATGTTCCTGGTGTTGAGATACCGAAGTGGGAAGTAGTTGTCACGGATAGCATCCTCTGGACGAGCAATCCACTTGACTGAGTAGTCAAGACCACTCTCAGCGCCACTAGCGAGGTTTCCGTACAGAGCTTCCTTTTGCTTGAAGCTGAGCTCTTCACCACCTTCATAGACTTCACCGGACTCTGGCGAGTAGTAAGACTCGTTGTTTGCAGTGATGTAGTCCTCACGGTACGACTCGGGTCGTGGTCTGGTGTTGGAAACGTTGTATCTGGGGCGTGTGTTAGTGGTATTATTTGTGAAAAGATGTGAAGTGCTTACGTGTTGAGGTAGTAGGTCTCGTTGTTGATATAGACCGGAACTGAGCGGTTGTTCATAAAGAACTCGTGCTCCTGCACCAGCAAAGGCAGAGCTCGCTCAAGAATGTCAGTGTCGTTTGTGTACTCGACGTAGGCCTTGATCATCTGCGACAGCAGAGGAGGCTGAGAACGGTTGAGGTAGTAAATTCGAGCGCCATTTGGCACAAAACCATACTCCTCGATAAAGTCGAGGAAGTTCTCAATTGTATTCTTGGCGATGTCAATGAAAGAACCACCAGTTCGGAGAAGACCCAGAATGATCCAGTAAGAGTCCCAATAGTAGGGCTCACGGAATCGACCACCTGCAACGACAAAAGAGCGGTTGACGGGGATGAAGCTGTTGGGGCAATCTGAGCAGTTTTTGGCATCTTGGTCGTATCGACGGGTCAGATCAGGCCAAATGTCAATAACCTTTTCAGTGAATTCTCTGATGACAGTGTCGTTGATGTTGTCGAGGAATTTAGGGTCAGTATCGAGATCATCTCTAGATACCTCTTCCAGCTCATTGCCAGCATCATCAAAGTTTTCGTCAAGAAAGTCAGCGAGGGCAGAGTTGTTGCGAAGAGGCTTCTCAAGCTTGTCAAAAGCTTCCTGGATATCGCTTAGAGGGCGAATAGCTGGCCTGTGATGGCGAGTATTAGTGTTATGTCATGAGAGCGATTGAGTGGATATTACTTACATATCGACAAAGGTCTTGGAGTCGCTAAAAGGTCGAGCAAGTTCGACCTGCTCAAGGATATCTCCATGGCAGTAAATCGGCGAGTCGCAAGGTGCAACGACAGTACCATTGACATAGAGAGCTGATGCAGTTGTCGCAGTAGCAACTAAAGCTGCAGCGATATGTCGTGGAGACGGCATGATTGAAGAGAGATGACCCAGTTGCCAATTGAGTATTAATTGATATTACGGATGCACTACAGAAAAGAAAAGAGGGAAACCAAAGTAAATATATACGAGTTTCTATGGGGAGTAGGCCAAGCAAAGATGATCATGACATTGTCTCTAAACAGGATTTAGCTACCTTGAGCTACCCTTGTCATGGGATGGGGTGCAGTGTAAGCCAAGAAGGGAAGAGCTGAAAGAGTTGTAGTTGAGCCTGACGATCATTTCCTCCTGCCATGTACATTTCTTACCCACTTGAATATCTCTCGTAAGTAGGTAGGCAACCTTTTTTATTTTATTTATTTGTTAGCGTGAGTGATTTTGCGTTGGCCAAGAGCATTGATGAACTTTCATGTCATGACGATGCTTTAACCATATATAAGTATCGATTTGCATGATATTGCTCTCAGCCACTGCCTAACTACCTAATTGATAGTTGCACTTCTCATTAGATTCTTTCCTTCATCATGGGATATGCAATTGAATAGGTTCGTAATACAAATCAGCCCATGTTGACAGTGACGTTGTATCATTCAGTTATAAACATCAACACACCCCGGACGCCACATAAAAAAGGCAAACAAACGTGGAGAAACGCTCAGAATAATCCCTGTTTATGTTCTTCTTTTCCCCGCACTTTTGGCTTGGCTTAAACTAGACGTTTCTTGCAGTGAAGCCGTCAATTTGACCGATTGGTTGGTGACGTCAAGAAAACAAGACAAGACGCGCAATTCAAAAAGAGAAACGTATTTTTTGCCTTTAAAGTGCGGAATTAGACTCTTTGTGAACGTGTCAGCGGCGTCATGGGCATTAAAATCAGTCTTGGCTCTCGTTTTCCTTGAGTTTCTGAGTCAACCGTAATACATACCAAGACATTAATTGACTTTCTCTAACCTACCTATTCAAACTCCAAGGTGAATTTGTCTTAGTGCATGTTTCTATTCTATTCACATAGGGGGCACCGTCAGCTCAAGTCCATCACAATAACTCATCGGTAACTGAACGTATTATGTAACCACATGCCTGAATCACTTAGTTCCTTTCGACTCTGAGGCTGTAGAGTAGACTAATACGCGGCGCAACTCCACGCAAAGACGTTGATCCCAACCCTGGTCCTGGCTCTGATCATGACAACGGCCCGATGTCTCGCAACTCACTCAAACTTAAATCCAAGACGAAAGTATTTTATTGTTTACAATTACGTGAGTAGTTTCGAGTACTCTCACCGACTCTCATTCTCAAGACTTAAGCGTTAACCTCAACGGATCAAGTGCAATGGTATGATATAACGACAATCGATTCTATTTGCCTAAACTCCCCTCAGAGTATCGGAGAAATTGACCGCTTGAAGCATAAGAGACGAAATTAGTAGATCACTTTATGCTCATTAGACTACGGTTCTTAGACTACTTATTTTTATACCCTAAGACTTGGGAAGCCATTTTCTTTGTTGCCCACTAGACTCTATCATCGTCTATTGAGGCACATAAACACTTCCCTTTCCAATCTTTTGCTCAACACTCGAGCCTTGGCTCTCTCCTAGGACCTTTTCAAAAACCACCTTCAGCCGACGCAAGACCTCGTCACCATTCTGTGCGACCTGGTAATGTGTCACCAACCTATTGCACATAAACTTGAGCCCAGCTTCAGCTCCAATCTCAATAAACCGCTTCTCACTACACCCTGTAGCCTTAAGGTCCAACCACACCATGTTGGTCTCAGTCGGCTCATCAACCTTACCGCCCATGCTAGTCCAGAGGTCGTTAACCTTGCGGGCCATTTCATGGGAGGCTTTGAGAGGTCCGTCTTGGCCGTTGGGTGATTTGCCAAAAGTTTGCTCCACGGCAATGCGGCCTGCAGAGGTGAGGACGCCGGATTGCCGAAGACCGCCTCCAATTGACTTGCGAACCCAACGAGCGTGTTTCAGTGTAGCCTTGGGACCCACGATCACACTTCCAGCAGGGGCCCCGAGACCCTTGGAGAGACACAGGCTGATGGTGTCAAAGTAGGAACAGTATTCGGTCAGAGATCCAGCTCCGGATACCACAGCTTCCCATAATCGTGCGCCATCCAAGTGAAGCTTGATGTCATGCTCTCTAGCAAACTCGGAGATCCGCTTCACTTCGCTCAGGGGCATGACCATGCCATGAAGCGTGTTTTCAAGACTAATCACTCGCGTGGGGCAGCCGTGAACATCATCGTCCAGGGTCACGTTCTCCTGAATTTCCTCTAGCGTCATATATCTCCCATTCTTAGGGATAACAGTCTGCATCTGGGCTCCTGTAAGGTTTGAAGTGCTGTAATGTCATCAGTCAATACAGCTCAATAACTCTAAATACGTGAGTGCTTACCCGCCAGCTTCAGATGTGAATATGTGGGCACGATAGTCACAGAGTACAGAGTAGGGTGGCTGTGTAAGAAGAGACCTCAGAGCGAGCTGGTTACCCATTGTGCCAGAAAGGACGAAAAGGCCGGCTTCTTTTCCTGTACGCTCTGCCATATAAGCTTCAAGATCATTGGTGGCAGGGTCTTCCTGGAAGACATCGTCCAGCAAGGAGCATGTTGAGACAGCCTCGAGCATGGCTGGTGTGGGGGTTGTCACAACATCGCCTGAATAGATAAGAGAGTCAGATGTTCCGAACTCAACACATATGAGCAGTTGACGTACTTCGAAGATCAAGAGCAGCTGGTCCTTTGGCACCGAGCCACGCATTGTGAGGTTTCTCAGAGATAGCGTCTCCCATTTTGATAGTAGAAGAGGTGAAAGTGCGTTGCAGAGGGATGACTGAATGAGTCTGGATAGACAAACGAAAGATCCGTACAGGACGAGAACTAATAAAAGGCAAGTTTCGGAATGAGACAAGTCGAGATGATCGACTCATTATGATTAAAAGAGAGCGATCAAGTCGGTCAATTCGGAGGGTTCAAAGTATCTCCGCAGACCGGACAGGACGAATAATGTCACTTTCAGGGCGCGCAACCTCCACAAAATGTATTCAACGTTAACAGCCAAACGTGAGGGGAAAGTGGGAAAAGAAAGTCGAATCGGAGCATTTGACCGTTTGACAGGTACCGAGGCCGATTTCGCCCCGTCTCGGCTCCGGGTAGCGATAAGTTAGTTATGGAGCTTCTCCCCGCAAATCAAACTTCAGAGTTGAACGTCACTTATTCTCGTTTTATATGCCTGCGTTATATATGAATGAGTCTCAGCAAGTCTGCTTCATAATTAGTCCTTGATTATAAACATTTGTAATGACTATATTTAGACTTAGTGTCGTCTTGCTTGGAGATTAGCGTGGCCTGACATTGATATACGAGAAACTATATATTCTCAAGTACTGCGCATTGGTATAGTCAGTAGGATTACTGGGTCACTGCAATATTACCTGAAACAGACTCGTTTAAAGGACGATAATCTTAATCTTCATCAATACTTGTCTGCCGGTACTTACTAGGACTGCCGGCTGATCGGCACTGCCAAACATCCAGTCAGCCAATAATGGATGGCTGCTGGCATGGCAGTGCATAAACGTTTGCGTGTAACTACCAGGCCATCATCTCCATCTGATGCTCTAGAGAATATCTTCAACCTTACTAGGGGGCGGTCTATGAATCCTTCTAGGGATATGGTGCCGTGTTTGCCGATATCGTGACTCCTTTACCATTAAGTATCGAATGCATAGATACTGGTCAAATGTGAGTTATCTCATACCGACACTCTTTTACAACTTTTCTTTCGGCTGGATTTACTTCCAGAACCCATTATGGCCTCTATCGTACTTTCTCGGCGCTTTGTTCTGTTGTTTGCACTGGTTTGCACGGCGGTACTTCTCTCCAGGCAGCCACACTTCGACTGCTCGCACTCACATCGCATTACTGATGCAGATATCAGAGTGACCCAGACACTCCCAAGGCTCAACTTCTCGAGATCATATCAAGAGTTCTACGCTTCGGAGGCTGCTCGATCGTTATGTGCCACACACGGCTATTCCGTCTTCAAGCCCATCGACGGCCGCCGCAAGATATACGACCTCTTCATGGTCAACACTGAGCTGGACTTCCTCGAGATCCGACTAAAGACCTTGTATGACTACGTCGACTATTTTGTCATCGTCGAGGCACCCCTTACATTTCAGGGAGGCCCGAAGAATCTTACCATTCGCGATAACTGGAAGCGATTTGAAGCATATCATGACAAGATGATATACCACCAGCTGGAATACCCAAAGGATTTCAAGCCTTTGCGTCACTGGGATCGCGAAGACTTGCAACGAAACGCCATGTTCGAACAAGTCTTCCCAAGACTTACCGGCAAACGAATCCCTGCCCAGGGCGACGTCATTCTGGTCGCCGATGTTGATGAGGTTCCTCGCCCAGCAACAATGCTGGTCCTTCGTACATGCAACTTTCCACGCCGACTCACCCTGTCCTCCAAATTCTACTACTACTCCTTCCAGTTCCTCCACGACGGACCCGAATGGCCATTTCCACAAGCGACTTACTATCAAGGCATGCGCAAGACAATACTGCCTGGGAATCTGCGGACCGGCGATGCAGGCATTCCCCTGCTGCGTGATTTGGAAAAGGGTGTATTATCGAATGCGGGGTGGCATTGCAGTTCTTGCTTTGCGACAGTGGACCAATTTCTAAACAAGATGTCCAGCTTCTCACATGCGTGGATGAACCGCGAATCCTTTCGCGACAGAGATCGCATTGCCAGTGCCGTACGCCAAGGTGTTGACTTATGGGGCCGCAAGATCGACACTTTTACACGGGTCGATAACAACATTGACCTGCCTGAATGCTTGCTCGAGGACCGGGAGCGATTTCGATATATAGTAGATCGAGATGGCGAGACAGCTGGGTTCACGGACTACCCATGAGGATATCAGTGGTCGGTATGACGATGGCGGATATATCGAAATGGAGAGGCTCGTAATACGTTGTGGTTCTTTTCTGTTTTACCTAAATATAGAGTCAAAATACCCTGAGATAGTTATAAACTATCTCATGCTTTGTTCATATCCAAACTAAAATGACTCCAGTCTCTAGTCACATAAAGGACCGGTTGTGGATCTCCTGTAAAGAAATGTCTTTCTTCTTGGGAATAATAAGTAGATGTGGAAATTGAGTTGACGATGAATGGTGCCCAGAGAATAGACTACGCTCAACCTGAAACTGAAATAGAAGGACTCATCTGAACTATCTAGAATGTTGAAAAATGGAAGGAATGTGTCAAAACATGTGGTCTTCTGACGGCAACAACCTTCTCCTTCCCTCCCTACTTCCCTGCCTAAGCTCTTTCCTAACTAACGTCAAGTCAGGCACCCATATCGAAGAATCCACCTTTGGGTGGTCACTTCTCTCCTCCACTAACTCGTTTTTTGAACAACATCAATTCACTTACTCAGCTCAACTTTTATTCGGCCGGCGATCCATTAAATCACATCACATTCACCAGCTGATCCTTCTCGTGTTCACAGTCACTCTTTCAAGCAAATGTTCCAGCTCGGACTGGTCAGTCGTCCAGTCACGATAGCTTCAGGGCTAACTTCCAACGAGGATCTCCACGAATGAGCCGCCAGAGTCAACCGCATCAGGGGTTCCAGTCATCCGGAACTTGAGCCGTGTGAGGGAGGTCCATTTGCAGAAAAGCCATCGTCTAGCGCAAGACGTTCGATTCGCTCACAGCTATCAAAGACGCTCCAATGAAAAGGCCGAATCCACCTTTTCAAAAACCTCGAATTCCAGTTCATTTCCTTCCGGGGAAATAATAATGTCAACCCTTTTCCACACGATATCTTCTTTCTTGTTCCGTTCTTGCTTTACCTTATGATCAAGATCAAACACGCTTTCATTGATTCTCTTCAATACTCATACTCCTTTCGATATTCTCGAACCATCATACCACTCCTTCTCCACCTCCGTACCGATAACCCTCCGCTCCGCCTCCGTTCACCGCCGCCCCCGTCTGATCGGAGCTCCCGAAGGGCGATCAAGAAGCACCGGGCGCAACATGATCTCATTGCAATTATTAAATTCGCTTAAATCATGCAAGTTGCTTGAAACTTGAACATTCATAATGTTAATCTATAATCGCAATCCGCGGTTCAATCATTTGGAATTCGTTGATGCGATGCTAATTGGCTCATCGACATATTCTTATAAAGTACAATCTGCAGCATGCAAAAGCATTCCCGACTTACAGTACTCGATCTGGGAAACCAGGGCCCTGTTAGTGACAACTGACGCCAGCAGGGCCCTAAGGCGGCAAGCGACCATCTAGGAAAGGGACCCGTTCATCGGAAGCACTTGGCCGTTCAAGAAAACGACAGCACCCAGTCAGAGGCACCCACGATATCCTCCCCTGCTGCACCTCAGATCCTCACCAGTTCGTTTGCTCAGCCCGGGGGTGGGTGCGGACGGAAAGGCGATGGATGCGTGATGCGAGACGGGATTGACAGGGCAAGGGAGCCACTGCAAACTGGCGTGCGGCGCTTGTCAACTGCAGCGATGAGTTGGCCAACGCATCAAGTGGTCCGTGTGTAGCCTCCCAGAGTTTCCCTCGACAGGCCCCTCTCTCACATCTCCTCCCATTTTCTTTTTAATTTGAACGACAAATTTCACTCATTCTTTTCATATTTCGCTTTCATATTCATATTTGATTCTTTTTGCTTCTAGTCGTCTTTTTCCCAGGCCAAAAAGACTTACGGTTGCTAAGTGTGGGTGTTGATAAGTATCCGCACCCCGGCATCACCTGGACATCTGCGCTTCACATTGACAACTCACCCCATGTCATCTGGGACAAGCCGTTTGGTACAATTCGATCTGTTTAAAGTTGCCCGAGTCCGCTACTTTATTATGGCAGCTTGTTCCTACCTCAATACAGGCCCGATTTGCGCAGCTCGTGGGTAAAGCACGATTATAGGATGTCTCTATTGGGTTCACAACGCCTATCTCATTACACAGTCGAACCTCATTTCAAGAACCTAATGCCAAATTCCCAGTCTATAACTCGCCTCGCTTCCAATAACTGCCATGCAGAAAACCGGGAAAGACAAATTCATAACGACATAATCATTCAATCATCAGCCGTTTCTAGTCAGCCGCTCACAGATTACTTACACCAGCCGTGGCCGACAACTGCCCATGCTTTGCTCGATCAAGAATGTTCCACCCAGAAAAGCCAATGTCCAAGAATCGCATCTTCGTCGTCATCCAGCAGTAGTAGAAACAACAGCGCTGTAAACAATGACAGCACCACCCAGGCCTCCGATACAAAAGAACAAACAAGTAGTGAGGAATAGCAAGCGCCAACCCTCGTATACAGAACTAGCGTTCCCAAGGAAGAGGCCTCTTCTAGCCAGCGCTGAACCTCTTTCCATCATGCAAGCTTATGCCCGTCGAAAGACAAAGGAAAAAAGTGTCATGGATCC
The DNA here is from genome assembly GCF_050947815.1 of Fusarium sambucinum. Taxonomy (NCBI): domain Eukaryota; kingdom Fungi; phylum Ascomycota; class Sordariomycetes; order Hypocreales; family Nectriaceae; genus Fusarium; species Fusarium sambucinum. The sequence continues at coordinate 1,649,801 of NC_139292.1, forward strand.
AAGACTCTGAACAGCGGTAACATGAGAACAGCGAAGAAGTCTTCGAAGGGACTGCCAAAAGCCGCGTATGAGCCAACGGTTATCCGGAAAGTCATGGGCTCGTGAGAGGGGAATTTTATATATGTTTACCCTTGGTCCTTTTGTTCGGTCCGCTGTCGATTGGCGTTTCGCTCCGTCATCGACCCCGGAGACCCCAGCCTCTTGCAAACATAAGCATTTGCCCGACGATCATTAGGACAACTAGCACAGGCCGAATCGCCTTCTTCTCTCACAAACTGGAGGGTCTGGAATGATTCCCTCAAACAGGCATTCTACGACCCCTATACCAGCGGTGCTTCCCAGTTATGGGCGCGTGGCATATTTCATTAGAAACTCGACTACAGCGTCAAGGTTTGTCTCTTCTTTCGCACTGATACCATAGCAGCACACCTCACGACCGCGTATGCTTTTCAGGTCTAGTTCGTCGATCAACTCATCCACCGAAAGCTTATCCGGAAGGTCGGATTTATTCCCTAGGATGAGAAGGGGGATGCCCTCAAGCGACTTGCGGCTCATAAGATCGTGGAGCTCTTCTTTGGCTTGCGGAATCAAGGGGGTGTCGGCAATATCAACAATGAACACGATGGCGCTGACGCCCCGACAGTATCTCTCCCACATGGTTCGGAACCGGGGCTGGCCGCCGATGTCCCAGCATTTTAGGGTAACATGGCCTCGCTGCACCTTCTTCATATTGAAACCAACGGTAGGAATCGAGCTACGCGGCACCTGGTGTCAGCATTTGAAACCTTCACGGAACGAAATATTCGGAATCCTCGCATCGATATCGCAGAAACACAAACATGGAGCCGGTGGTGGGAAGAGCTTACTCGAGAGTGAATTCGCCGCCCTACAAACACAACAAAAGTTAGCGACAAGCGGTCAAGCGAGAAATCAGATATAAACACTCACAGCGAGGACTCGCAATAATGAAGTCTTGCCAGCATTTTGCAAGCCAACCATTGTCACTTCCATCTCCATCGCCCTGCAAGTTATCGTCAGTATGCGGTGGCTTCAAGGTCTGCCACAACCAAGCAGCAACAGGCAGTAAAGAGTACAGCATTTGCTCTTAAATAAAACCTGCTCAAGTTTACTCACCAGAACATGCGCATCAGCCAATTGTACACCCTTTGAAAAATCCCTGCCATATTTACTATGAGGTCACAGAGGACACTGCTCGGATTGCGACAGGCGGTCGGGTGCAAGTGGGGTGCTGGTGAAAGCGAAGCTATGGCTGTGCCAGTTATCGCGAAGACAAGAAAAAAGCTGCTTGGTTTGAGAACTGCTCCTCTTGGGTTGAAAAGCGCAAGAAAATCGATGTCGAAAACGATGCAACAAGGTGTGGCAGGCGGGGGTGCTTTATGGACAGAGCAATTCTTGTCGATGCTCAGCTAGCTGCAGGGTCGTGTTGAAGGTTACAAAATAGAGACAAGGAACAGGACAGCGGTTCAAGAAGAAAAGCGATCTGTAGGACGGCGGCAGGCGACGAGTAACATCTGCAACTGCGAGGTTGTGCGCGCCAGCGTCTGGGCGTTTTGGGTCGGCGTCGGTGTCGGACGCGGGTTCTGGCGGCGATGGAAATAGTGAAGGAGGAGAGGCTCGTGGTGCAACGACGGAGGAGCAGTACCTAGATTGGCACAGGTGACGCTTGGGCGGAGGCACAAAAAATGCCCCACCTATAACGAGATGACGGCCGAGACAGAAGGTTGATGGTAGGTAGGTAAGGTAGGTAAGTAGATATGGATGCCAGAACAGCTAAACAGGCACTCAAAAGACACCAAAAGGCCGCCAGAGAGACAACCAACGAGCAAGAGTCTCTGGAGCCCTTGAGGGGGCGAGGAATGGGGAAAGTGGTGGGAACGACCCGTGCCTGGCGGCGTAAGTAGCGTTGGATTTTAGCGCAGATGCAGCGCCAAAGAGACCCAGAGAGGTTACAGAGATGGATTCTAATATGTTGTGTGTCTGGATGGTTGACTCAAGCTGTAGTCAGAGCAGTCGATGATGATAAGAGGTGATGAATATCCCACCACTTGATGATGCCAAGGATATTTTCCACAACAGTTCGATGAAAGGCTTTTAGCAAGAGCTCTAGCTATGTCGAGAAACTCGAAGCTTGTGCAGGGATGAGCAGTATACGGGAGCGCCAAAAAGTAGTGATTGGGGACTGCAGGTTGTCGCGGGGTGTTGTGACATTCCAATCTTCAATCACCTGGCCCAGCTAGAGGTGGCAGCAGTGTGGGTTAGGCGCTGCGGCGTTTCATTCGCTTGCTGAGAGTCGAGCTTCCTTGGGTGGAGCGATGATCGACCAGGGCTACGCAGGGCTCTAGGACCGCATCGACGTCAGTGCTCAAAGTCGAAGTCTTTTTGAGGGCGCCTAACGCCGTTTTGTATTCAATACCTGGGGTCTTTGTCGCTGACAGACCGATTTAGAGGCGAGAGAGCACGGTAGATAGTTGTAGTAGGTGTTTGAGATTGTTGTTTTGGGCTTCTATTAATGAGTTTCTTTCACGGTTAGCTGCAGGGTCTTGACAGGGTAGAAATGGCAAACAAACTCGCCTACCGAGTAGAGTGTACAGTTCTGAATTCTCAACTTACCTACATCTTAGGTTAACACAATATTAAACTACTAAGGGGAAATCATTTTAGTTCTTTCCAGTTCTCTAATATTCTTATACAATCTATAAATTACTTATCTTTCTCTCTTGGATGTATGAAATGTTTCGGAACTAATGCACATCTACTGTTGAAGATGACCGACTTGGTCGGCGATCGATACCAGATTTGCCCAAGCAAGGTACTCAACTGACCCAGCATCTCCTTGATTCAAATAATCGTGCAAGGGGTACCAGATCTTCTCTCGCAGTACAGATTCCTTCGGATCGTAGAATTTCGAATACGGGCGTTTTCGAGGCTTGAACGTCGTGTTGTGTTGCAATAACACAACCATGTAAACTACGGGTCTTGGCCAACAGCCACCACGAAGAGCCACAACTACGGTCTCTGATAACCCCAGGGACTAGCTACTGGCGAACAGATCAAGCTATGAGTTCCAACTATCTACAGTCCTCACGAGGTACTATACCATCCATCTATGGTCCTAGCAAGGCATTTTTGCAAAGCAAAATAAAAACACGGTGTAAGCATCAACCAGAAAGGCAGCCTGTCGGCGGAACCTTGATATCTGATGACCTTGCCTCAGGTTACTTCGAAATCGAGATGGATGAATGAGTTTACTTAGTAATGGCAATGAGATCTTATCTCCACAAGAGAAACTAGAGGGACAAAGCCGCTATAGATGCATCTTGCCATAAAAGGTGCACCAAAGCGAGAGTGACAGATACCCAAACTCCGTCGTTTCCATTTGCCTGCAAGTCAAGATGCAAGGCAACCGAGGTCAGCAAATGGCCCATCCTCCTCGTCCGTTTCCTACATATCTGCACCCAGTCTTTGTGCCTGCAAATGCAGGTTGGGTTGGGCTGCAGTTCGGCTTTCAGGGCTTGGTGGCGCCAGGTTTCATTCAAGCATTGATTGGAAAATCGTTGCTTCGGGCTTCAAGCTGGTCATGTTTTGTCACCTTAATGCCTCGTGGAGGTGGCGGCCGGGTAGTGAATACTCCCAACGTCTCGTGTTTTTGCGATCTAAACGGGTGCCTATCTACCCTATTCCTAGTGCTGCTTTTCACTTCTATCCTATCTTGTCCGTTTCATCACTGTGAATATAGTGCTTACTTATACCAGCTATACAGGCCAAAGGAATCCTCTTGCGAATTTGTATCTTGGGACGCGCATACGAACCCTTTCCCATCTTTTTTTTTAAGTAGCTTCGGAAATGGCCCCCATTTCTCGACTTACACAGTCAGCGTCGTACCTATTTCCCAGGCACCGGCTTTAGGCTTTACTCGCTCTAGAAGCGGTGATTGGCAACACAAAAGAGCCAGACTTGTGCTAATCGGACCTTGTGACTTGAAGACAGGTAGTTAATTCGTCACCATTCTCGTTTATTATCGTCTCAGCGAAGGGTCCTAAAGCCATGGGCAGAATGCACGTTTGGTTAGTTTCGCGAAAAGGTCGGATCTCCGGCACTGACTTTTGACGATATTACCGTAATTTCATGATTCAGTGCTAACCTAGCGATTAGGCCTGTAGGAATATCAATCATCATAGTTGATCAAACTTTCAAGAGTCAGAATGAAGATATCCTACCAGAACTGCTTTGTTAGCGTGGAAATGATGGCAAGAATTCATTCCGCCGTCGCATGCCCCACTTTGTTGCGATAAGATAAGCTAGCGGATCGAGTCCAACTTTTTTTCCGCCTTCATACCTAGCAACTTTTTTTTTTCTGCCTTTGCGATAGCCTCATTCATCCTTTGCGAGCGGCCAAATCGACGAATGTCTACCGCTCCTTACTATTCATAAAGGCAGCAAAGGCTCAGCAGGCTTACAATCTTTCTGCGATTTACCCAAAAATCATTTGCTTTGGACACCGTGCTTTTGTGTAGAAGAAAATACGCCGCTAGTCCCGCCATTCTTTCAAGTTTTGAGGCCGACCTCACCAGTCAACATGGCACCAGCCACCGACACCGAGTGGGATCACGAATTCAACACTCTGCGCCGTGAAAACCTCTTTCGAAACCCTCCCACGGATCACAGCGCCTATCCTGCCCTTCAAATAGCCGTCAACCCTCATATCGAGTCCTTCAATGGTATCTTTCGTGACGATGGCAAGCCTGGCCTGTTGACGCATGCCATAGCCGACATTGGTCCCAAAACTTTCCTCGACGGCGACGACCGCGCCCCTTCAGCTGGAAAGAATACCCTTACCGTTCGATACAAGGACGTCTTCCTACAGAAGCCTCAGGTTCCCCCCTCTAATAAGCTGGCCCGGAACCGTCAGGTTTTCCCCGCCGAGTGCAGAGAGCGTCATGTCACATACCGAGGAAGGCTCTCGGCTACCCTCGAGTACCGCATCAACGGCGGTGACCCAATCGAGTTCACCCGAGAATTTGGCCAGGTTCCTGTCATGGTCAAGGTTTGTCCCCGGATAATTTTTAATACCGACATTTCTTACTCACCATAACTAGTCAAACAGATGTCATCTCGAGGGTCTCTCGCCTGCGCTCCTCGTCCAGAGAAAAGAGGAGGCCGAGGAGCTTGGAGGTTACTTTATTGTGAATGGTATCGAGAAAATCATTCGAATGCTGCAGATGAATAAGCGAAACTTCCCCATGGCCATTAATCGACCCAGTTTCCAGAACCGTGGTGCTGGTTATACTCCCTATGGTATTATTCTCCGTGCACTCCGTCCCGACGAGACCTCTCAGACCAACGTTCTTCACTACCTCAACGATGGCAACATGACCTTCCGTTTCTCCTGGCGCAAGAACGAGTACCTTGTACCTGTCATGATGATTCTCAAGGCCTTGGTTGAGACCAACGACCGCGAAATTTTTGAGGGATTGATTGGTCCTGCTGGTTCCAAGGCAGCCAAAAACACCTTCCTGACGGACCGAATTGAGCTTCTGCTACGCACGTACAAGTCCTACAACCTCTACAGCAAGTCAGATACAAGGGCCTTTTTGGGTGAGAAGTTCCGAGTCGTTCTCGGAGTTCCGGACACTATGACCAATTATGAGGTCGGTACTGAGTTTTTGCGCAAAATTGTTTTGGTTCACCTCGGTAATGTTAATGTCACCGAAGAACAAGACAACGAGAAGTACAAGCTCCTTCTCTTCATGATGCGAAAGCTGTACGCTCTTGTCGCTGGAGAGTGCGCTGTCGACAACCCTGATGCTGTCCAAAACCAGGAGATTCTGCTTGGTGGTTTCCTTTACGGACAAATCCTCAAAGAAAGACTCGACGAGTTCCTCAGCGTCAACGTCCGCGCATCTCTACGAGAATACTTACGAAGGAACCCTGGCATTCCATTTACCTCTGAGGAATTCCGCAAGGAGTTTCCTAACAACATTTTCCGCAAGGCCAATGAAAACCTGGGCAATGCACTGGAATATTTCATGTCAACTGGTAATTTGCAGAGTCAATCAGGTCTTGACTTGCAACAAACGGCCGGTTTCACAGTTGTGGCTGAAAAGCTGAATTTTACGCGATTCATCAGTCATTTCCGAATGGTTCATCGTGGTGCCTTCTTTGCCCAACTGAAGACAACAGCCGTACGAAAGCTGCTTCCAGAGTCATGGGGTTTCATGTGTCCTGTCCATACGCCTGATGGTTCTCCTTGTGGACTCCTGAACCACTTGGCCAGCAAGGCAATAATCCAAACTTCTGCCTGCGACGTATCCCACATCGCCACTCTGGCTGCCGAGCTTGGAATTGTCGATGCCTCGTCCGCTTCAATCGACGAAAATGTTGTCGTCATGATGGACGGCAAAATTCTCGGATACTGCACTCCCAAGGAGTCAATCAGAATCGCCGATTGCTTTCGGTACTGGAAGGTGGAGGGTACACACGGAGTTCCCCTTGAGCTTGAAATCGGCTACGTTCCTCCATCCAGAGGTGGATCTTATCCCGGCATTTACATGGCTTCAACGCCTGCAAGACTGGTACGCCCTGTGAAGTACCTTCCTCTACAGAAGCAGGATCTCATCGGGCCGTATGAACAGCCTTATATGAGTGTCGCTGTTGTGGAAGAGGAAGTCGAGTCCGGCAAGTCAACTCACGTCGAGCTTGATCCTACCAACATTTTGTCAATTCTTGCTAGCATGACCCCTTTTTCGAATTTCAACCAGTCTCCCGTAAGTTAACCCTCCCCGATATAATCATAACGCAACTCTAACTTCAAAATAGCGCAACATCTACCAGGTTCGTTTAATTTTAGTTGTATTTACTATCAATCTAACTTTCCTTTAGTGTCAAATGTCAAAGCAAACGATGGGAACTCCCAGTACTGCTTCGATGTATCGAACTGATAACAAGACGTATCAAATTACCACAGGGCAAAGTCCAGTTGTTCGTTCGCCTCGGCATAAGTAAGTTTTTCCTCGTAACTATTAATTTTTGGTTCACTAGAGCAGCGGCTAATATGACGCTAGTGAATATGGCTTTGACAACTTCCCGAACGGCTTCAACGCGGTCGTGGCTGTCATATCCTATACTGGATACGACATGGACGACGCTATGATTATCAATAAGAGCGGTCACGAGCGAGGTTTTGGTCATGGTACTATCTCCAAGACGAAGAAGATCTCACTGAAGGACGACTCTCGAACAAAAGCTACCAAGAGCGTCACCAAGGCCTTTGGGTTTGCGCCTCATAGTTACGTGAGTGCCCAGTACCAGGGCATGTTGGACGACGATGGTTTGCCCCATGTTGGTCGTCTGATCCAGGAGGGAGACGTCATCTGCGCCTGGCACACTGTAACTCCCGATTACAATGGTAAACTGGTGAACCTCGACGGTATTACTCATTATGAGAAGTACAAGGACTCGGAAGATGGTTTCGTGCAAGAGGTCAGATTACTGGGGGCCGAATCAGGCAACGAGATCTTGCAAGCCATCTCTGTCAAGTTCCGAATTCCTCGATCCCCCGTTGTTGGTGACAAGTTCTCGTCTCGACACGGACAAAAGGGTGTTGCTTCACAAAAGTGGCCAACAATGGATTTGCCATTCTCCGAGACTGGTATCTCTCCCGATATTATTATTAACCCGCACGCCTTCCCCTCGCGCATGACCTTGGGAATGGTGCGTCCAAGTGTCCCTTTCCTCTATATACGTAGTGTTTTTGCAAACTAACATGAGCCTAGTTCGTCGAATCGCTAGCAGGCAAGGCTGGCGCGCTGCACGGTCTTGCCCAAGACTCAACTCCCTTCACGTTCGACGAGCAAAACACCGCCGGAGATTACTTTGGCCACCAGTTGATAAAGGCCGGTTTCAATTACCATGGAAACGAGCCCATGTACTCGGGTATAACTGGAGAGGAGCTTCAAGCTGACATCTACATGGGAGTAGTTTACTACCAGAGGCTCCGCCATATGGTAAATACTCAGATTATAAAGATTGAAGAGAAATTGCATTAGCTAACCCTAAGCAGGTAAACGACAAATTTCAAGTGAGAACGACTGGACCAGTTGTGCCGACTACTGGCCAGCCCATCAAGGGTCGAAAGAGAGGTGGCGGTATTCGAGTCGGAGAAATGGAGCGTGATGCTCTTTTGGCACATGGAACAGCTTTCCTGCTTCAGGATCGTTTGCTCAACTGTTCCGATTACTCCAAATCGTGGATCTGCCGCCGATGTGGTTCGTTCCTCTCTGTGCAGCCCACAGTGTCACAGTTCGCACCAGGCAAGAAGAAGGCCGCAAGCATCGTACGATGCCGCGCTTGCGCAATCAAGCTGGATGATTCGGAGGGAGTGGACCTGACCGAGGTCTTTGGGGAGATGTGGGAAGATGGACAGGGCAATTCCTGGGTTGGTGGTGACCAAACTGCGCAGGTCGTTGTGCCAGGTGCGCTCAAGTATCTCGATGTGGAGCTTGCAGCAATGGGTATTAAGCTCAAGTACCGAGTGGACCGCAACGATGAGCCTAGAAAGGGTCCTATGAAGCCTATGGCATTGGATGGTGTTCGGGTTGGAAAATAGACGGATATACTATGCTGAATTATTTGTTTTGCTAGAGCTATTATATCTGGAGGCGGCCTATACTATACATTCACGATGGTATAGCATATTAATATGACTATGAATTACAACACTTTCCAAAGATGTGTTAGTATCCTGCAGTATATTGCATCTTTCCTGATATACATTATGGCAACGTGATACGAATCTCCTTACACATAGGTGAAATCATTAAAATACCCTCACCGACTCTAATTTACAGTTCCTTGAACTATTCCTAAATATGCTTGACTGACTGACGTATACTGCTACTCAAGTGCTCCCATTCTGCACTACCACTACGGTATGCTTGATAAGCAATAATCACTAATAACGGCAATAAGAATTGGATATAGGTATAGAGTTGAGGTAAAGGAGAAGTCAGAAATAAGCTTTAAGTTTTGAGTTTTGAGTTTTGACATAATACTGTGTACTTTATGAAGGCTAGCCACATTCTATTTAGTTCAAGTTTCAACTATTGATCACCTAGACTTGCACGGGCTTTCGTACATTACATCTCCCTTTGATAGCACGGCACTCGGCATCGGACAGCTCCGAATACACATAAAACAGAGCATGGAAACGTGGTCAATCTAGTGCAAGGGAAGACAGCAGTATGTTGCGGCGCGACCTTTGGCAGGGAAACCAAGTGATACGAAAATCATAGGGCGGCTGCCTCTAGCCGAGACGTTGGGCGAATGGCATAATCATGAAAGAATGTTTGTCACTCAAAGGAGAAATGTAACAAGCCGTTCTGTGAATCCGTCCAGCAAATCAATACCACTGACTGATGGCTCAGAGTGTGTACAGCAACGTGGAAGTGCGATATCACCAAGTGTTGTTGTCCTGATATCTATCGCTGTTGTTCTTTGGACTCATCTCGATCCATTATGGATATTTAATGAGGCTTCTTCCTCGCTAATAATTCTCAGTTTATAATTGATTAAACTGGAGGCGACTCTTCTACTCCTTTGGGATAGCTATCGTAAAACGGACCTGCCCAAGACTGTTTTTTTCCTTTGCATGGAACACTTGCGCAAGAGCTAGCACTGCACCTTCCCTGGCCTTGACCTGCTCAAAGCTTTAGCTTGATATTCATTTACTTCAACTCTCTTCGACCACAATTTGGTTCTCTCTATTTCCCCTCAAATACCACTTCCAGTCATGCAGTGCCAAATCGCTTGGCTGATCACGCTCTTTCTCGCGTTTGCGGCAGCGCAAAGTTATTCCTACGGCGTCGACATCGACTCACTCACTCGCAGACAAGACACTGGCCGAATTGTCGTCAAACCTCTTCCACAAACCCGCAATGGCACTGTTCCCTTGAGGCCTGAGATCCGGGAGATGCAAACCGATCGATACAAATGGGACCTTTACATCCTCTCCATGAGTATGTTGCAGGATGTCAATCAGGATGATTCTGCGTCGTGGTACCAGATCGCCGGTATGTTTGTTGCACTGTCTCAATTATGAGACCGCGAAGATCATGCTAACGATTTATCTGTTCAGGAATTCACGGAGTCCCTTTTGAAGCATGGAATGGGGTTGAGGCCGCTCCAGGAGCTAACCAGTCCGGTTACTGCGCTCACAATTCCGTTCTTTTTCCAATGTGGCATCGGCCATACTTGACTCTTTTTGAGGTTCGAACCACAGCATCACAATTGGCCCTCACACTCACGCTGACAATATTCAATAGCAAGAACTATACCGAATGGCCAACGTCATTGCCGGGATGTTTCCTAATGGGACCGATCGACAGGCATATATAGCTGCAGCACGAGACTTTCGGATGCCATATTGGAACTGGGCAATGCCTGCTCCAGAGGGAAAGTCGCATCTTCCTGATATCTTCTGGAATGAAACCATCTCTCAGAATGGACCTCGGGGAGTTCAAGAGATACATAACCCTCTTTACTCTTACCAGTTTCATCCCAAGAACGCAACGGCCATGATATGGGCACCTGTAAGTACTCACAATGTAATCTTGATTGGACTTCCTACTAATCAAGCATTGTTTAGTTGAGAAACTGGAACGAGACAAAAAGGGCTCCAAACTCTACCGAACCCGATGACGATGACGAGGATGAACCGACATCTGATAACGAACAAGTCAACAGGGCTCTTCTCTCAAAGCTTCCTGAGATACAGCGGCGCCTTTCGACTCTCTTCTCCAGTTACAAAGATTTTAACAGTTTCGGTAGCAAGGCTTGGGCTTTCTCAAACAATTCGACTTTGGACTCGCTCGAGTCAGTCCACGACATTATACACATCTTCGGCGGGCTCCAAGGACATATGACATTTGTTCCCCTATCTTCGTTCGATCCGTTGTTCCTACTTCATCACACTATGACGGATCGACTCGTCGCGATATGGCAAGCTATGAATCCAGACTCATGGGTGACGCCCTTACCCGCGGGGGAGAACAGCTTCACGGTCATCAAAGGCGAGATGCAAGACTCTCAGTCACCCTTGACTCCATTCTTGTCCTCTGATGATGGCACTTTCTGGAATTCGGATACTTCCAGGACTACAGAAGCCTTTGGTTACGCATACGCCGACACAGATCTGACAGGGAAGCAGAAAGAAGATGTCCGACAAGAATTACAAAAGAAGGTGACGGAGTGGTGGGGAGGTGGTTCTGTATCGCTTTTGACTGCCAATGAGCACACTACGACTACAGAATGGGTGGCCGAAGTACGGCTGAGTGTACTGCACGATCATGCCTTTACCTTTGTCTATTTCTTCCTGGGCAATCCTTCGGGTATCCTGGAGAATTGGCTCTCTGCGCAAAACAATATCGGCAGTGCTTTGGTTTCTGGTGGCTCAAACAGGACTGCTGTGGTAGGAGTGCATTTGGCATCTGAAAAGATGAGGGATTTGCGAGCCGGAGAGATGTCTGAGAGACTACAATTTCGTATAGTCGAGAACGGCAAGCTGGTTTACCCAAGCGAGGTGGACTTGCGCGTAGATATTGTTGGTGATGATGGATCAAGGATTAAGTTATGGGGTTAGATTCGAGGACTTTGATGTGTTTAGGACTAGAGGGAGTATCTGACATCACGTAATTAAGAAAGAGTATATCCAGATACTTTTTCATAGTAATATTTAAAAACTGAAGAACGGTTTTACGAATTATTGTAATGTTTTTAAAAGTTGTCATATGCTCGAGAAGATGTTGGCCTATGCCAAGAGATCCCGCAATTATAACAAACATACCCGATCTGCCAATCTTAGGTAGTCGTGGAAGACCGTAGCCACGCCTCAGGATACCAGGAAAATTGATTGCTGGAAGCATAAGAGACGAAATTAGCAGGTCAGCTTATGCTCCTTAGGCCATAGTTCTTAGACTAGTTATTCTTTTTACCCTAAGACTTAGGAGTTTATTTTCTGCTACCCACTAGGTAGATAGGTTAGGATGTAAAAGAAAAAGAAATCCGTTATAGAACCATAACAATGTGACAGACAGTTGAGCTTACGGTCTGTATCCTTTATTCAATTACCAGGTTACCAATCTACCCCTGTGAGAACCTTTGTTTATGAAGTAACGAAACCGAATGCCTATGTCATTTCTATCAGATAGATAGGTATTATGCCAGGTCATATTTCACGTTTAGCACAATTGCACTCAAGCTACAGAAAGGACCGGGGCATTATTATTTTGAAGCCATGGTATTAATTGTCTCCTGGGTGCACAAAGAGTTGTGTACAGGGGATGTCTGGTCTAGAACTATGAATTAATGGTATCAAATAGACCAGTTTTCATTCATTGTCTGGTGCCGAACTTCACGTTGAAAAAATCCAAACTCAATTGAGAAACACCATCTTGACGTTTCCAACTTCTGCAGTCCCAAGCGCAGGCGGTGTGCCAAAACTTCATAGTTGAGTTTACTGGTCAAGGTTGGGAAAGCAATAAAGACATAACAGCAAACCATAATAGAAAGAAAGACGAGCTGAATGATGAGCTGAATACAAGGCTGTAAGTCTCGCCATATACATATGATGAATGAATGTCAACGAATTCTTTGACTGCCTAGTTGCTCTTCTGCCCCGTCTCACACATTTCTGTTGTAGGTTATCCATACGTTGAGTCTTTGGAAGTCGAGTGTGCAATCATAGGATCTGACAACCAGGTCACCAGCAAGGTAGGACAGGATATAATATAAACACGATAGAATATTGATAGAAACAATTTTTAAAACCATAGCTCCAAAACTCCCAAATTTCTATATTCTTTTAGTTTTCGACTTGATTGGCAGCTTGGGATCGAGACGTCTAGAAAATCAAGGCGTAGATTGTCGTTAAAACCAGGGGCTAGGAATATGTTGAACCGTTTTGGGTCTGTGGCACATGTTCGTATTGTTAGGTCTGGAGGGGGTACCAGAAACGTTGATCCCTAAGCTTTAGGCTATAAAAATAAATAGCCTAAGAAGTATGGTCTAAGGGGCATAAACTGACCTACTAATTTCGTCTCTTATGCTCCCAGCGGCCAACTTTTCTGATACCACGAGGAAGGCCTCTTGGTCACCATCTCCGAAACACCACAGTTACTACTGTTCTCTCACATGACCATCAGCATTAAATACACAAGTCATCGTGAATATCTCCAGTTTTCATCATTTCAATTATTGCAAAAATGTCAGACTCAAGCATCCCATCTGTTCCTCCACCATGGACTCTCAAAGGCGACATCTACGCCTTTCTCTTCTGGACGTCTCGCGCTCAAGCGGGTAGCCTTCCCGATATGACATATTCGCCTCTCGAAGCAGACTCGAGCTTTGCTAAAGATCAGAAGCCTCTTGGAGGTTTGAGTATGATGCAAATCATTAGATACACGGACTCTCCCGTTGGGCCTTACGATGAGCTTATCCTGGCACCGGGCATGTTTGGCTATGAGAAGGATGATGAGAATGGTAGAAGAGTGAAAGGAAAAGGTATCAAGATCACGAGAATTTATGTGTCGCAGAAACACACTTGCTATAACGGAAGGAAAAGTATGTTTACCTGAGTGTTTCTTTATGTCTTTTTGCTAATCTTCGCGGCCAGATTGGAATGTTCCCAAGCACCTCGCCGAGTTCAACTGGACCAATAACGCGGACGGTTCGACAACCGTAAAAGTATATCCTAACGACACAACTCCCAGAGACCCAGCATCAGGTTTCTCTGAATCAGCAGTTCCATCTTCCACTCCCTTCTTCCAAGCAGCCTTCAAGCCCGTCGGATACACGCCTTCGTTCCCATTTCGAACATCATGGCTTAATTATCTTGGCGTTGACCCCACCCTTGTCTTTCCTCCGCTTCCTGAGGGGAACGGGAGCCAAGGCGAGCTCCCTGGAACTGACCGATGGTGCTCTATTGTTCCACAGCAGTCAAGCTCCAAGTGTAAGTTGGGTTGGTTTGATGTGGAGCAGCATCGTAACGAAGACGGGGACTCGGCTGGTGCATATGAGAATTTCTGGCCTGGATGGCGAAAATGGCAGATCGGCTTCAAGATGGCAGACGCAGTCATTGGTTTTGACCATCCCAAGACCTGGGAATCTGCCAGATCGAGACTGTAAACGTTGTATCGTATACGGGTGGCACCATGTAGTTCTTTGTAGGTAGCAAACACATTGCCTGTCAGTCATTTCGGAACGGTGCAAGAGCTTGACTTGCTAGTCATAACGGTAATATATAATTAAGCAAATGCTTATTTACCAAAACACCCCCAACTCCGATGCGAGATAGGAATTAATGAGGGATCACAACTCCAATCTCCAACCAACAGGTTGCCTCCGTTGGCTCTCCGTATCCGTGTAAGAACTCCAGTCTACGCAAGAAACACAGATCCACTAAGCAGTCCACTGCTTGCCATCACGATCCGTACATCAAGTCATTAAACGTGTCCAATGCACTCGTACAAAGTGACCTCTTCAAACCAGCCCCAGGCATGGTTCTTCCAGGTCCCCGTCCTTATCATCTCCTTCTGAATCTCATACATTGATAGGCGCACCTTTCCATAGCCATCAATGAGTCCAGAATAGAAAACAGGCCAATCGATACATATCGATTGCCGTTCTTGAACTTCATATACCAGTAATACGTGGCAAAGGCCACTCATTCCTCGATATATCGCCCTATGACTGTTTCACATTGCGTTGACGTCTTCGTTGCCGTGTCACCGGGTTTAACTTAACAACGCCCGATAGGGCAGTTGACCAACGTTTGCCATCGTGAACGGGCAGCTTGCAAGACACTGATCATGTCTAGCTCGTACTTCGTAGGTTCATTCACTCGGTACTCCCAGCACCCGCTTGCTTAGCTACCACTTCCCGGGCATAGAATTCGACCAACATGGTTGCGTACGCTTCCAGATCTTCCACCGGAACTGCGAGACGAAAGTCGTTGAGAAGAAGAAATTGGAGTTCAAGGTGGTTTAATTCAACGAGTGGCAACCCACCAACCTGCCCAATTGTTAGCGTCTGGTCGACCACGAACAGGCTACCAAACATAAATACATACCTTGGCATATCTCGAGTTGGTGTAAAAAACATCCGAGAAGAACTTGCTTGCACACGTCACGCCAGAGATGATGAGACGATGGATGTTGAAGCTATCAACAACGAAGTATGTTGCAGCAGCAATGGCAGGGTGTTCGGTAGGAGTGGCGGCCCCCTTGTTGCTGCCTGGGCGGCTTTGTCGAGTTGAATCAGCCATCTCCTCATCATCGTCGTCCGCAAGGTCTGAATCGCTCTCATCTGTATCATTCATACCATCGCCGCGCATCGGAGTGTCCTGAGGTGTCTTTGTGTTCGTTTGCTGCGCCTGCGTCTGCCTTCGAATCTCTTCGTTTTTTGTAACCATATCGTTGACTCGCTCTGTCATGCGATCAAAATATACCAAAAGGCTAAGAAATACTTCGTAAGTGGTAGGGCAGTATTTGTGTATCCTCGACAGATAGCTGAGGATGGTAATGGCAGGAACATTCTTGCCATGAAAGGCGAGAACAGAATGATTCAAAGACGAGATTGAACCACCGCTCGCATCGCCAGATTGGTTGGCCTGCTGCTGGTGAGCAACATTGCGCTGCATCGCATCGTGCTGTAGATCGTTTGTGGTAGTGATCTTTGTTAATAGCGCAGCCACCATCTCGATAATATCCCCTATGGGCATGCCACTGATTTCATACTTCATTTGCTGAAGAGGGGGGTCGTTTAGAATGCCGGATCCGCCATTGCCAGATAGCAGGTCGGCGCTGGCCAGACTCTGAATATGTGCCAAGTCACGTATATGTATAACTGTCTGCTCTGGCGGTTGCGAGGGTGCGCCGGAGAGAGGATAAGCTGGGTTGGATATTTGGAAATCGTCGGATGCGGGAGATGGTTGCTGAGCAGTGGGGGTATGTGAAACTGAGCCGGACCGCGAAGCGTGACCTAGGGGACCAGAGTCCCTCGCGTCAGATGCCATAGACGAGCTCTTTGCATCATCGGCATAAGCAGGGCCGGTAGCAGCAGCAGGCGATGAGGACGGAGGCGGGGAAGGGAAGCGTGAGGCTCCGCCGGTGGCCGACACGTGGGTGGTTTCGTGACCCGCTGCCGCTGGAGTAGGTGTAGACTCCGAGGCTGATGCAGATGCTGTTGCTGTCGCAGGTGACCACGTGGTGGAACTATGGTTGCTACTGAAGTCAACGAATTCTGCTGTCCGCTGGACTCGAGGAGTGGTCGAGTGTCGTGATCGGCTACCAGATCGATAGGATGGAGAAGAATCGTGTGAGTGGTGTTGTTGAAGAGAGGGGTTGGCAATCATGTTATGAGGATATGAGGTGGTGTCTGAAATGAAGTCGCCGATCACAGCTGCCATAACATCGCTATCGTGCGAGAGGTCGGGGTGTGTGTAATTATTAATTTAGACGGAGGGGTATCGCGTGTTGTCGCTAGTCTCGCAGAGTAGGTAGGTAACGTAGAGCAATATCGTAAGCAGGCAAGTATACTGCGGGAGAGGACAAAAACAAATTATTAGTCGTCAAGATCACAGACAGATAGCAATATTGCAGGCAGTTAATATCGCTTGGCAGAGCAGATGAGGAGTAGAAAAGGGTTGAGGGTAAAATGGAGGCGATGACGATGCCAGTAGCCAAGACAAGCAAGCAAGTTGAGGAAATCGAAAAGAATCAAGTCAAATGGAGGGGACAGAGTAAGGTAGAGGAGGGGAGAGGATCGGGCCGGTGGGGACGCCTGGGTCAGAACAAGGACAAGCCCGACAGATGCTGGAGATTTTAGAGGCTGAGCGAACAGTCACTGGGGCCAGTGAGGGGAGTCAAGGTCAGGCTGACTGACTAGCAACAGGCCTTGTCCAGTAGGTGTTCAGGCGTTAACACTGGACTGGACTGGTCTCCATGCAACAAGACTCGCCCCTCACCAGCCCTCGTGGGCGAGCCAGCGGATACCGTATGGTGGTCGAGGCAGCTGGCGACCGGATGGATGGTGGGGTCAAGTCCGCGCTGCGCCGATTCATTCTCCCCGACAAAATCTCGGAAGCGACTCAGTGATGCAACTCTTAAACCTAATTGGCGCATCCTTGTTCATCAAGTCAGGGTCCCGAGTCTTTTTTTTTTTTTTCCTCTTCTTTTTCTGGACTATTCGAGAGTGCCCCAATGCGATCCGTGTCCTCAGTTTCGTCTCTGGAATCCGTCCAAGAGAAGGGAATTCCTGCTGGGTGGGGTGAGGTGTCATTCGTCGTCGATCATCCCCTGTCAAGAAGATGCGGAAAAGGGTTCATCCTCACTATTCGTCGTCATTCGAGACAGAAAACATGGTTTGCGCTCATTGCAAAACTCCATATAGACGTTTGAAGATGTAGTCGGAGGGGCCAGTACGGATATCGAGTTGCCACAACATGGCCACGCCAAGTATCGTTGCACAGAACGGACTGATGCGTTTACTGTCGGCCATGGTAATTGATGTGGCGTTGCAGATTCGCATCCGTCCTGATAAGAGCACAGGCCGACGACGTCACCACCCCCTGCCAGCAACATGTGCAGCCTATACAGACTCGAAGGTGTTTTAGATGGCTGGCTTGGTTCCTGACAATCTTCATCACCAGCCGTCCTGTCGTCCGCTTCTTTGCGACAGGTCCCGTCCGTCGTTGGGTTTCGTCCATGTTTCACAGGCTGAATGCGACGCTCGTGTGTTGAGCGGTGACGATGTATGTGATACGCAAGGGCAAGTTGTACATTAAGGCACTCGTGACACCAGGCACATGAAACATATGAAAAGTGAAGCAAACAAATTGCACTTACCGACGACCGAACAAATTAAATGTAGATTTCGGTTAGGCAGGACAACTTGTTGGCGGCGAGAAAAAAGATGACGCAACAATACTAAGAGAGCTACGCGCAAGATTCGACGGAGCGGGATACGATGTGATGTGGTTGATTCATGAGGTAGGTGTAAGATACGTTGAAGAGCCGCCGAATTTGAAAGAGGAGAGGTTAAGTTAAAGGTAACAGCTAACAGCCGATAGGCAATGATTGGCTACCTTAGGTAATGTTGAAGCGTGATCTCAAGAGCGAGAATCAACAGGTTGCGCGTATTCCGGCGAAGGCGACGGAGACGGCGAGAAGCGGCCAACGGAGCAGAGGGCACAGGTTGGGGATAGGTCGAGGGTTCCTCCGATCAGCGCCGTTGGAAAACAAACACAAGATCGCCTGATGTCTGAAAGGATGTAGAAACTATAGTGATGTGTTGTGTATCCCGCTCTGATCTTTAGGTGTAAGAAACTAGGAATCGTTCGAGGTTTGACAACACATCTGATCGGGAGGCAGTTGACTCCAATGCGTCTAGGGAATAGTGGGCAATAGCAGCGGCGCAGAAATGTTGAAAACTCCGAGACAAACAAAAGAGACGCGCAAGCGAGCGCCTGAAGTTTGGACGAACACAACTACAAATCCTGGCCCAAACGTAGCCAAGTCGAACCGAGTCCAGGGAAGAGGTACGACAGCGAATTGAATGACACGGCTCTGAGGGATGTTTTGGCTCGGTCGACCAAAATAGCCTGGCCCAGATAATCGTATGGTCCGTTCACTGGGGCTGGTCTGGATCTGAATCTTCCTAGCGTAGGGGTCTCTTTCCAGGTAAAGTCAGGCGAGTGGTTGTCGATAATGGCTCGAGCTCTTAATGGTGGAGTTAAGATGGAGACAAGTTGATCATCAACGCAATCATGTGTACTATTAACGTCTCAGGGTTCGTCAGGATTTAGTGAACAGATATATGAAAAGAAAGGTCGACAACGTGGAGATTCTCCGTATGCTCAATTGATGGGGAAGTGAATATTAGACATGTTACTTTTAATAGTCTCCGACAAGGAAGGTGTTGTTTGGGTCACTCCTGTTCCCCGCTAACATGCCAAAGTGTTAGGGAAGGATCTCACCACTTGTTTCCTTCCCATGTTGATCGGTTCGCTTAGGCAGGCTAGTGGGTTCCACAAGAAATGACCGGTTCCCTCTTTTCTTACTGAAATCTCTATTATTTATAGAATTTATAATTAAATCTATAAAAATATTATTAAATAATACTAAGATAGATAATAGACTTTAATAGCTAATATTTACTATTATATTATTATATAATTATATATCTTTTTTTTAATATTTTTAAATTAATTTTAAAAAGCTAATAAAAAAGGGGATATTTTATTTTTTAAATAAATAGCTATAGAAAATACTTATAAAAATAAAAAACTTAAAATTATATAATATAAAGCTTTCTTTATCTTATAGTATATATCTTATATTTTATATATTTTAATTTATTAGTATAAATTTAAGGTAAAGTTATCTATAGACCGGACATTTCTTATGGAACCCTGAGGGCAGGTATGATACATTGTGTCCTCCTGGGTCATTTGTTTAAAGCACACCTCCCCAAACAGATATTGGCCATTTGTAGATCAGGGGAGTTTGGCAACAATCAGAGATCAAACCCGTTACTAGCTCTCGATCAAGGTTTCTATGAGAAGGCGGAAGTGGCAAATACCATAAATAATGTATAATAATTGCTTCTCTCAACAGTTTCTTTCATAACAATGCTACGGATAGTTGATTATAGCCACCGTCGGCCCCTCCCTACGTTCCTAGAGCCATTAATTCGAGGCACGTGGGCATGTTTCTCCAATGTGACAGTCGTTGATCTCTTGTGTTCGAGTATGCAAGTAGGCAAGGTGTAATTAAACCATGTAAAACTCCAAAATACACAGAAATTGACATTTAAAACGCTTCACAAGGTGTTTCAAACGGATTCTGTTAAGCCTATCGTAACCCCATAATACCTTATGATATTACTAGTCCTCAGAGTATCAAAAAACATTAACCGCTGGAAGCATAAGAGACGAAATTAGTAGATCAGCTTATGCTTCTTAGACTATGGGTTTTAGGCTATTTATTTTTATACCCTAACTTGGGAGGTTAACTTTTCTGCTACTCACTTAGTAGATAGATAGCTAGTGTAAGTACGACTCAATTTCGGTATCGTCACAACATACATGGCCTCAATATGGGTTTCAAAGAGCCCATCAATATATCTCTTGGTAATGGATAAGCTCTTGAAGAATGAGTGGACAATAAGATAATAACCGCCGGTTATCTGCATGTTCACCATTTCAACCATGATCTGCACAACTCGCCACTAACGCAAGGAAACCCAACTGCCACCACAGAGTGCGTGGTTTAAATCACAAGACGGCTACTGTGCCTCTCATCTAAACATCTATACTCTAATTCATCGTGCCGCTCTCTGCGTTATTTTGTAAAAAGCCGATATCGGGTACAGCCTATTCTGGATTGCAGTCTAATGCAGGGCCAATATCACACGGAACTATTCCAACCCCGGAACCTTTGAAGATTTCATTTAAGCGAGCGACGACTTTCCCTGCCTCCTCATGTATGTACACGTGCTTCATAAACAACTTCGTTTCTTGTGTTGTTCGAAGCACAGATACGAAACTTGAATCACGTAGCTTGCGGCGGTCAAGCAAAGACTGAGTCAATAGATAATGCACAATTACTTGATCCTCTGCTATTTGGCCAGCTAGCCTATGTTTTTCGAGTACATGGCACGTGTTCTTATCAGATCCAACGCCTTCCATCACGGGATACCTATAACGTAGGTCTTGTAAGTCTGTCATTTGTTGTTAAGAGTCCACTCTACCACAAGTCTAGAGACACCAACTCAATTGTCTTTCCAGGCTGCGTTCTAGAAAAGCGGTGAACAACTAAGTAGCCGCCTCAGCTAATATGCATGTGATTGTGCACAATAATCAATTTAGGTGTTTCGTATTAACAATCATATTCCGGATTCACATACTCGGACTCAAACTCAAGCCCGAGTTATCAAGTTGGCACAAGCATCACATCCTTGGCAGGTTGCTCAACTCAAATTGCAACCCACTCCATATCCCATTTCCTTAGCACTTGATATTCCAGTTCTTTGTCAGTGAGATTGCTAAAAGTGTTGACTTTCTTGATCTCATTATCTACCTAGGCATCTGTGGAATTTGCTTTCCTCATTCAGGCGCCCACTGTCATGGCGAGTTCCATAGAACTACTAATGCTAGGTCATTATTCCCTTCCTCATCACGTCCTTTTTACAAGGACCATTACTCATGCCGCACAGCGTAGTCGGTGTCAGGGAGGTACAGGTGTCGGTCTGCTCCCTCCTTGGTAAGAACAACCATACGAATGACACCACCGGAACTGCCATCCCACTTGATAGCCTCCCTCAAAGCTCCCTTGACGAAGTTGACCGCATCGTCCTTCTCCATGCCCTCTTGCCAGTTGGCGTCACAGTAACCGTAGATGTAAGTCGATCCGGATCCACCAATGGCATATGCCTGCTTGTGAAGAGAACCACCCAGAGGAATGGAGTAGACTTGGCCACCGAATCGCTCATCCCAACCAGCAATAATCAGACCGGCACTACAAACGGCGGTTAGTAGTCATTCTAATATGGAGGCCGGACTTGTAATGTCGGGACATACGATAGACGGTCCTTGTTGGCGTAACAAATCTCCTGGAAGATTGACGCAGCGGTCTGTGTCATGGGAGGCTTTCCGTTGGTCATGGCGAACAGTCCAAGCTGGTATTGAACAATATCGGCGACAGCCTGAGTATCGGCAGCTGAGCCAGATCGGCAGCACCAAATGGTGTCGTGTACTCTCGTCAACTTGTCTGTTACTCGGTTTGCGATGTAGGCACCGGTCGTTGTTCGTGAATCCGCACCTAGAAAGCAGGGGTTATTAGCTGCATCACAATTGGGAACAATAAAGCATACCCAGAATGACACCATCCTTGAAAGTAACTGCCATACTAATAAATTGTTAGGCCATGTCATTTGCATCATCAATGAGTTACGTACATCGATGTTCCCAGGCTATAGACTCGTTAGTAAGCTGCGCAAGGAAATGGAGAACACATATCAATACTCACTTGACCTCTCCCTTCTTGAGACGATCCATATCTACATGGATACCATCTGGCGACATCTGTAAGCTTCCATGTCGATAGCTATGACGAAAGGGTTCCTAACGCACCCTCATTCAACACTCCAGCGTTACCAAACTCCATTATGCCGATTTTTGGATAATTTGTTCAAAGTTGTAGGAAGACGGGCGATCGGTTGGTCAAACGTCGTGAGTCGTAATGTTTCGTTGTCGTTAGTCTTTGCTTGGGGAGGGCTGTAGCTTAACTGAAGCTCAGGCAAGGCAGCTCTGAACGCGCAGCCGCGCCATGGCTGTTCATCAGCACGTGATCATGCACGTGATCTGAACTTGACAAGACATCAATGCAATATAGGCGGTTTAACTTAATAGCCTGGGTTTTTACTTTTACTGGGACGACTCATTCTTGAACTCCTAAATGTATGTATATGTAACCACGCAATCCTATCATTAAGCAATTCGAGTTGCAGCACGCTGTGTATGAACAGGCCGGTCCAGCCGGAGCCAGTATATGCGGATTTCTTTCCTATCCGGAATTACTCGTGCATCATCGATATCTAATTTGTAGACAAGCATTCTAATGTTTGTGCAGCTCTTGATCAGGTCCCTCACCTGCGACGCCCTCGACGCCCTCCTTCTTATCCTTATCACCGCAGCCGCAGTCGTAGAAGTCTCCGATGTTCTCACAATCGAACAGAGGCTTGTGTACCCTCTCGTTAACTATATTGTGAGCAAAGCACAGCCACCCGGCGGCTGCGTTGCGACTGCTCGTCTGAGGAGGGTATTGGGCAAGTAGCTGTCGGAAATGCTCCGCACACTGGCCGCAAGGGTAAAGTCGGGCGAAGAGGTGCATGAAAGTCTCGAGGGTCATACGGTCCTCCTTGGTCGGCTTATCGGGGAATCGAGCCATCATTGTGTGGAGGAACTTCCACGTCGCGTGGCCGAGCTCAGCTCTGGTAGAAGGTGTGTTAGTGGCACGTTGTAAGTAGGTTCAAACTCAATCAACATACTTTAACGTCGCGTTTTCGAGCTTAGGCGCAATAGACTCGCCCTGGAGGAGACCTGCAGGCATAGCGTTGAGGTCCGCCACGAACTCGGATCGAGAAGCGTCTTTCAGGGGCAATTCAACGTCATTTTGAAGTTTGGGAAGAAGGACACTGCGCGTAGGACCAGAGAAGAAATAAGACAAGGTAAAAAAGACACCTAAGACCAGTATAAAGGTCAGCGTCAAGTGCTGTCGACGAGCCATGGTTGTAGCGTTGGTTTGTAAAAGAGTGAGATGGAGGTCAATCCTCCGTTTGTGGTTGATGGCTCATGATAGAGTAGATAAATTCCGGCCTTGACCTGTATCGAACGAGCTGCTAACCACAAAGTCCACTAGCCAATTTCAGTAGAGGACCCTGCGTGTCCTGACGCAGTGGGAACGATTGAATTCACACGAATCATATACGAGGACACAGATAAAGTGGCATGAGGTGGGGCCGGCCGTCGCCAGATCGGCTGCCGGTTAAGATGGGTGGATCCCCGAACATCTGACGTTTAACAATCGAGTATCGTGTAAGTGAGTTCACGTATTGAGTTCCTAGCTCAAAGTTTTGTCTGTTTGGGTGCTCTGAGCTTGAATCATAAACCGAGTTAGGTATCAAGCTAGTATTGAACAAGCAACAAGAAGTGTTTACATGCAGTAAACAGTGTATGTCCATCCACATTGCTCCAATGTATGTCGTTCAGATATTTGTTTTTACTGGTGATATTTATCAAGACATCAACGAGCACCCATAGTCTTGTTTATATATGTGAAACAAACAAGCATGTACAACTCGATCATTAGTAGGAGTTGTTTGTTTTACAGAGACACAAGGAGATGATGTGCCTGGATCCTCGTGCGGCTACCCTATACAATGGATTTTAATACACACAGCTATCAAATGGTCACCTTGATTTGTATTACTTGGCGAGAATAACAAGTATAGTGACTTACACTGTGTCTATGACTGTATGATTATTGCTATACCAACTAAGCCATCCCGTTATCGTTATTGAATCTATTCACCAAATATACAAAGATGACTTCAGCACTTAAACCACATTACTCTTGACAAACAAGAGTGCTTCCGACAACTCATGCTTCATGCATTGCAGTCTCACAGACGATATATCGAAACACTCGATATCCATAGTTCACAATTCCGAAAACATACACACTAAGAGCTTGACACAAGAAGATTCACTCGATAATTCCCATGAGTGAGTGATGAGGTAACGCCCCTATGCTGACATACGAGTCTTTGTCATAATTTGAGTGTGTCCTTTCTGGTAGAGACAAAAATTGTTTGCTGTAAAGGGTGATTCAAGATAAGGACTTGATCGAAAATTCCGTTATCATCAAGCCATGTCCTCAACGTCTTCCTGCAATAGGGATAGCCTGATAGATAGAGACAAAGCTATGTATAGCAACAGCAACACCATCTCTATTGAGGAAGAAATTTGAATAGAGCCACATCTTACTACTGTATCATGGATCCTTGGCTTGGAGACCAGCCGTGCAGAACTATTTACAAGCCTCGCCGGTGTATGTGACGTATGTGTTGTAGTAATAGCCCGGTCACCCCGCCACTTCGAAGTAGGGAACAAAGGATGATATGTCTTGGTCTGCAGGGCATTCCAATCAAGATAGCAGAGACTGCCAGAGACAGACGCTCGCGTTTTAAACCAAGACAGCCATGACGAAGATGGCAATGCTGGCATGCCAACTGCATGGACAGTTGTGAGGGCACAGATGAAGTCGGAGAGACAGATGTCCGGACACCAAAACAATAAAGCTCCCTCGCAGAGTTAGTGCTCACAAGAAGTGAGACAAGACACATCCATAGTAAGAGGCTGAGATTTCAACATCCTGTTTGCATGGGTCTAGCCCTGTAGACCGAGCATCACGACCGACAACAAAGAAAGTGCTACAACCAGCGAGGACAAAGAAGTCAGGATATTGTGGTTTTCGGACTGAACGGACGAGACAGCCACGATTTTAGGAAACACATCAGATTATGCATATGGATCTTGACACTTGTCACGAGACATGCTATTCGTCCCGAGCCCACTAGACCGGCGAAAATAAGGAACTCTGAGCTCAAACTGGCAATCAAGTCTAGAAGCTTCGCTATGCCGATTTGAAAAGGTAATAGCTCACCCGTAAGCGTGACAAGCCGTTGGCAGCCTCGTCTCAGGGGACTCTGCTGTTCCTCTAGCTTGAACCAGCCGAATCGGAGGGATAATCGCCGAGAAATGGTTCCGAGTCACCTGTCCCTCAATTGTTTCTCAGTAGGTCACTCGTTTCGTTTCAGGCAGAGTCACCTCTTAGCATGGGTAGGAAGACGCCAAGCCAGGTGGGCTGGTAAGGGAAGATGTTGACCACAGCAAGCCAGAAACCTCTTTTGGGTCTGTTTCTAAGAGCGGTAGGGTAGCGACGGCATGTCATGGCCTGTGTTCAAGTAGTGATGATGGCGTGCGGACACTTTTCGATAGTGGCAGAGTAGCTGCCGTTTGCACAGTCGATTTAGCTGAGAAAGCTATAATAAGACGAAGCAGTTTCCACTGAACCACAACGACTAGAGTAGTTGTGCCCAGCAAGGTACTATGGAGACTTGGTGAGATTAAATGCGCCTTTGCAGGTCCTTGGCAACGAAACCATCACGATCAGCAGAAGCGAACCTTGCCGAAGTCGGGTAGGAAGAAACGGTAGAAACAAACGAAGCGGATATCTTGACGAGAACATGAATCGAACGACTGGTGTTGAGATGGCGTCAAATGATCAAATTACCAATACGGCAGCTGTCCTGGGGGCTTACAGGGGAGGGCCTGTTAGATTGAGACCAAATTAGGTCGTGGACATCCTAATTTGGCGAGAATCCCCCTGGGCTGTGTTTCCTTCTGTCAGACAGTCAGAAGCCTTAAATCGGTCGCTACATTTTTGACGAAGCCAGGACGGCCGCTATTGATACTGGCTGCTTCAGGTGAGTTTAGATGGAGAGTCCAAAGTCAAACTGACGATGATTGTGCAAGTGGCTGTGCAGCTATGGCACGGTAGGGCGAAAGGAATGTGTGGAAACAATCTCCGTTTGTTATGCACTTTAGAAAGGCGAGCCACCAAAAATACTTACTATAATGCATTCATAGTTTAACGGGTGCATCTATTGTATTCTATGTATGTACCTCTAGGGAAACACACGCGGAGACGGCTCATGCGGGTCGACGGAAGACTAACAACAGCCGAGTAACACCTAAGAAAGGGAGAAGATGTGACGGTAGCAGCAAGAAACAGAAGCAAAATGCACAGACGGCATCATGGTAACAATGGTCTGCAAGTAAGATTGGATGTGGTGATAAGTATGTAGGGATGAACATAGTAGAGTAGGAATGGCTACTAATAATCTCCATGACAATAACCTCGAGGTCCACCAGGCGTGCCCCGAACGTTGACAAGGAAGGATCTCGGAGTCATCTGTAGATCATTTATGGTGACAGGTAAGTTGAGATGAAATCCATGGTCATACCGACCCAATCGTGGAATAATTCTTACACATCGCTACGACGACACGAGAAAACCATGTGCAGAATTTGTTAGTTGAGACATTTAATACAGAAAATATTTACTGACTGACGCGCAATCTCTGGGACAGTTTGACCAACCGAAGCGCTGTATTTCTTTGCATTTTCAAGCGCCCACGTGGAGTTGGAGAATTCGCTGCCCTGCATTGAAGCCAGCCACGCCCTGTACTCCTCTACTTGGGTGAGTCTGGCACAAACACGAGCGATTCTTCTTGTTATCATCTGAACGTTGTCTTGCCCATCATGGCCCTGTCAAGCCACCATTGTACTCTTCTGCAATGTCATTTCGCTTGCAGCTCAAAGGCCTTGGAAGAGAAAGACATGGCTCACCAAACGGTCATCTATCAGATCGACGCATGCATGTGTTTCCTTTTTCTTCAATCAAAGCCGTGATCGTTAATCAACTTGATTCCTGCCGAGTAGGACCCGCAGTAAACAAGGGAGACTGGCCCAGATACGGTGCTGTTCGCATGCCACGGACCGGCCAGGAACAGGGCCATTATAATTAAAGGCTTGAGTTCAAGTGGCGCCGTCTAGACCAAGCTAGGTGCAGCTAAGTCTTTTCCAGCGGGTCTTTTCGTCTTGTTACCAAGGTGCAATTGGTGTTTCCCCTGTGCTCGACTCCTTAGCAGTTTGGTTCCTGGATCACGGCGCTATCCATGCTGCCATGCCACGGGGTGGCCCTCTTGGGCTGTCTACTAACTCGTAGGAGACTAGAGCCAGGGAGCTTTGCCAAGGGTTTACCAGTCGGGAGCCTGCTGATTTTGGTTAGCAGTTTCTACATGATCGGCTACTACACAGTACCTTGATTCCCAGGAGAAACTGACGCAACTTGGGAGTATTGTTGGAAAGACAAGTTTGTATCGCCTCAATCTGCCAGTCGCGTGTGAAACCGTTCTGGGTAGTTGCATCACCTCTCTCATGCGCCCTCGTTCATCTTCCAGAGTCTCTCGTTGGCTTATCAAGAAGCCACTGTCAAGTATTGTTGCACACCAGCCACGCATTGGATCTCCGGTTTAACGGGAGGGACCTTGTTCTTATCTCATGGAGGTATGAACTACCGAAGACGGTCGATACGGCGTGTAAGTGCTAAGCGAAAGCATTTTTATCTTGGATTGATTCTTTTCAACTCCATCTCATCGCCATGGTCACATTGGCCCCCTTTGAAGATTCTGGACCAAGACGACTAGTATCATTACAGAGCGTATGTACTCCGTACAGAGTAGATACGTACGCATAGACTTTTTGCTTGCTACCTGGCAACTACATAGTAACTAACTTATAATTTGACTTTTACACACGGAGCAGCTTCCCGTAGTTCGGAACGTCCCCGGTTACAAAAGAAGGAGAAGCAAAAAAACCTGGAGTTGTAAAACGTGCACACGCAAGCTGCTTCCATAACAATTATGCAAGATGGATAAGGTGGGCGAGAGCGCGTCAGCTTATGGGGACATGAGTTGTTCAATATGGAGCTAGGCCTTGATGAGCGTCAAAACCGCAATCTCGCCAATCATATCACGCTATCTCCAGGGCACCCCTACAAATAGTCTCTCAGTGGTCTTTACACAACCATTCACAACTCGCACAACTCGTCATCCCCTCAACACCGCATAATTGATTGACATTCCACAAGCTTTGAACTTGACTCCCCCGGCACAAGAGAGACACAACCAGTGTTTTGGGACTCGACGCTACGACATGGTCTGTTAACGCCGCTGAACCATTGCTACAGGTGCCGCTACAGCTGCTACAGCATAGCCTCGATGGCATGGTATGCCATGTCCCTGACTGACTCTGCTTCTGTTACCTGGATGCCGCACCATGGCATGGCATGGCTCACCAACATACCGGTTCATTGGTGTTACATACGACGCGCTCGTATCAATTTTCATTATTGAGCGAGGCACAGAAGACTCTGCTACATGCCGCTTATTCACGTATTATCCACCGAACTATTGATTGACTGACTGTGCCATGCCCTGGCATCGACACCGTCTGCAAAGAATGCAGTAGTCATCGTCGCAACAAAGCAATCTCAGCCACACCCTGGCTCTTAGTCCACGAACGCAACGCAACGCAAACCCCCCTTCCCTTCGGTGCGCAATTTCAGTTCTGGCGATTGTGCTGGCAGTTCGCTCTCCGTGCTGCTCAATTGAGTTAGACAGCCCACCGTTACCGCCAATAACCTGGACAGATTACAGGCTCTCCCTAATGACCTTGGAACCCTGGGGGCTTGAGAGGGGTTAGCCTGGCTTTTGGCGCCGCTGGCTGTTACCGTCGCGAATTACTTCAACGGGTACGATAAACGGCCAAAGGCGCTCACGAACGCAGCCTGAGGAATACGGTTTGGAGGCAAGGTTAGATCCCGAGAGATTGCGACAATGCTTGAAGAAGGCGTTGAAGCATTCCCCAGGTGACGCTGTACCGTGCAGCACTTTTCCTTAGCCGACAGACACATCGCGTGTCTTGCAGAGCGCTATACTTTGAAACGAGCTCTTCGGTACATTGCTTGACCCTGCCACCATCACAGCATTGATTGTACCTGTCGACCTCGTTGCGAGTACCCATCACCCATTCAAGCTCAAGCTCCAGGGGTGGTGTGGATGCCATCCCCATTTTCTTTGTTCACCCGTCACCGTCGTCTCCCCAGGTCAGGTCCACCTGAAAATGCGAGTTGAGCCCGGGAGCATGAAGCCGTTCAGTGTGTCCAGCAACGTCGGCGCTGGAAAAATAGGTTGGGTGTTGCACAAATGGACATGTATCCGCTCGCCAGCCAGGTTGAGTTAGGTGCATCTCAGTTCAGTTCAAGTTCAGGGCACACTTTGACTCTCGTTCAGGTCCACATCAACATCCATGCTTGGGTCACACCCCCTTGATCCCCGTCCCCTTGTCCCTGTCGTGTTTCCATGCCCTTCCCATCTCCCCATTCCCATTCGCCTTCATTCCTTCCTTCCATTGCTGTTGGCCCTGTCGCTGTCCCTTCTTTTCTCCAGTCGAGCCTTTTCTTACATCTAGTACTTACATACTCTTTATTCTCCTTCCCGTTCTCTCGTTTCTCTCTCTCCACATCGACCTCTCCTCCAACGACAAGTATCAAAGGCGTCGTCGTCCGCTATTCGAATCTCGACAGCGCTTCTGCGTCTGAAAGCTGATCCCTCGCGAGACCCGTTTACGACTTACCCTCCTTTACTCACCCCGAGTCTAGCTACCAGTAGGACCTCAGGAGGTTCTCGCACTTCAATAAGCAAATGTCGACGAAACGATTGATTTAATATCACCATTAATCAACTCGACTTTACGTACAGACCGAACCCGAACTGAGGAAAGCCTGAACGGCACGCGCCTGTTTCGAATCATTTGACGATATTTCGTCTGTCACTCTTTTGAATTGTTTTTGAATCGCATATACATACGCTCTACGCAAACTATATGTGAGTCCCGATCCTATATACGACTTGGTCGCCATTGCTATCAACGGAAAGACGGATTCATGGAACGAGGGCGACTGTTGATGGCCAACGAACACGTTGTCACACATCTTAAACGACTGCTAACATGCGAGGCAGATCACACTCGTTGACATTCGTCAAGTACATTCGCTGCAACCCAACCCTGACAGTGAGTTTGACGATATTGACGACATCCGCACCCATCTGACAACAGATCTAGTATACACCCGAACATATTAATTATCAATACCGAAAATGCACGCCAAGTCCTTCGTCCTGGCTCTGGCTCTCGCCTCTTCATCTGTTGTCGAAGCCAACCGACCGCGCATTTACTATCCCCGCCAAGTTAAGAGAGAAATCGTGGACAATGCCGCCCCTGCAGTGCCAGACAATAAGGTTGTCCCCGACCTTGAGAAGCGCGACCCTCAAAACTCATTTCTTGATCGCCTCTTCAGCAACAACAACAACGATGACACGGCTTCCACTGGAGACAAGGAGAGTGGCGTCAATTTCGACCCTACTATCCCTCTAGGCCTCAAACGCCCTGGCCCCAGTGCCAGCGCTCTACCAACTGTCGTTCTCCAACCCACAACAAGCATGGCAATTGAGGAACCCGAGACAACCGAACCCGCCGATGCTCTTACCGAATCCGACACAGGGATTCTCCTTGCTCCCAGCGGTATTGTCACCAGCAAGACCACCGTCAAGCCTAGCCAGCCCGCCAAAACATCGGCTGCAGAGCCAAAGGAGGAGACTGAAGCTGCCCCTGTCGAGACCGAGACAGCTGCTCAAACCGAGGAACCTGTTGTCGCTACCGAGCCCCCCAAGGAGGAGACAAAGCCTGCCGTAACAACAGCACCTGCTGTCAAGGAGCCCGAGTCTGTGAACACCCCGCAGGAAAAGCCTGTCGAGTCCAAGACTGAGGCACCTGCCCCTGTCGAGACTACGGCACCTGCTGTCAAGGAGCCCGAGTCTGTGAACACCCCGAAGGAAAAGCCTGTCGAGTCCAAGACTGAGGCACCTGCCCCTGTCGAGACTACGGCACCTGCTGTCAAGGAGCCCGAGTCTGTGAACACCCCGAAGGAAAAGCCTGTCCAGTCCAAGACTGAGGCACCTGCCCCTGTCGAGACCACGGCACCTGCTGAGCAACCTGTCAGCACTCCCAGTAATAAGCCGGTCGTCTCGACAACCAAGAAGGGTCTCCTTGATCCCGTCGAGACTCTCTTGTCTTCTATCCTCCCTGTCCCTGTTGAGTCTAAGACCACGCAGCCTAAGCCCGTGAACACCGAGACCAGCAAACCCAAGGAGGAGACCCAGCCTGCTCCTGTCGAGACCACCAAGCCCAAGGAGGAGACCCAGCCTGCTCCTGTCGAGACTACCAAGCCCAAGGAGGAGACCCAGCCTGCTCCTGTCGAGACCACCAAGCCCAAGGAGGAGACCCAGCCTGCTCCTGTCGAGACTACCAAGCCCAAGGAGGAGACCCAGCCTGCTCCCGTCGAGACCACCAAGCCCAAGGAGGAGACCCAGCCTGCCCCTGTCGAGACGGAGACTGTGCAGCCCGCTGACAGCGAGACTAAGAGTCCTTCCGCTGAGAAGCCTGCACCTACGACCAAGGAAGGCCTACTTGATCCCATTGAGACACTCTTGTCTTCAGTTCTCCCGGTTCCCGCTGACAGCGAGACTAAGGACCCTCAGCCTGATCAGACCGAATCCGAGCCTCTGCCAGAGGAGACTGGAACTCCCACAAAGGAGCCCCAGCAACAGCAAAGCAAGCCCCAGACTGATGGCCAGACTCTTCCCACCGTGAGCCCTCCCAGTGACGAGCCTACTGCTGCCCCAGGTACTGCTCAAACAACTAAGGATGGCCTGTTGGATCCTGTGGAAACACTTCTCAGCTCTCTCCTCCCTGTTGATCCATCCGAGGTTAAGACCACATCGCCTGAGGAGACTGCATCTCCTGATACTCTCCCTGCCGAGGCTCAGCCTACATCCGCTGCTGGTGAAGAGACTGGTTCTGAGCAAACTGTCTCTGGAGCTCCTGTAACCGATCCCGAGACCACTGGCCTGCTACCTGATATCATCCCCACAAGCATTCTT
Source organism: Fusarium sambucinum (assembly GCF_050947815.1). Classification (NCBI taxonomy): domain Eukaryota; kingdom Fungi; phylum Ascomycota; class Sordariomycetes; order Hypocreales; family Nectriaceae; genus Fusarium; species Fusarium sambucinum. The sequence continues at coordinate 1,682,063 of NC_139292.1, forward strand.
CCTGAGCCCACGCTCCCACTTGATGAGACCGATATTCTGCCTATCCCTACGGATGTCACCGACGTTACCTCTATTTTGCCTGAGCCTTCAAGCCCAGTCACTGTGTCTCCTGTCATTCCCACAACGCTTGCCCCTGAGGAGTCCCAGAGTGATTCCCCGGATGTCACATCGTTCGTTGACCCCAATACCAAGCTTATTGACCCCACTGAGTCACCCAATGTTACCATCCCTGATGCGACTTCTGGTGTTGGTTCTCAACCTGTTGAGACTGAGCTTCCTCTACCCACAACTGAGCCTGTCAACGGTACCGAGACCCAACCTGCGAATGGCACCGAGACCCAGCCTGCTGCTACTGGTGAGCCTGAGACTACCGGTGCTCCCGAGCCCACCGAGGATGTGACAGAGGCCCCTACCGTTGCTCCCACAGCCACCGGTGCTGCCTCCGAGGAACCAACTGGTGCTGCCTCTGAGGAACCCACTGGAAACGCGACTGAGCCTGCTACCGAGCCTATTGATACCGCTACCGGCTCAGCTCCTACTGAGCTTCCTGCTACTCAGACGGGTGATGAAACTAACGGCACTGCTACTGAGGAGCCTACTGGTCCTGCCACCGAGGAGCCTACTGGTCCTGCCACCGAGGAACCTACTAGCCCTGCCACTGGAGTCGAAACTGAAAGCGCACCTGTCGCAACCGATGGCGAGGAGACCTCCGCGGCTCTCCCAACTGTCACCGAGGTGCAGCCTACAATCCAGCCCACCTCCCAGCCTCCTGTTGAAACTGAGACTCAACCTGAGCCTATTCCTACTACCCTGGTCCCCACCGCTGCCGATCCCATCACTAGCATCCGACCTACTGCTACTCTTACCAACACCAACAACTGGCTGCCCACCACCATCATGTTCGAGCCTACCTCTGTTCCCGCTGCTCCTACCCAGGCCACTGAAACTTCGACCTCTACCGGTCTCCCCGCCAACATTCCCCGTGTAATCCTGCCCAATGACACCAACAAGCCTATCCCCGAGGGTTCTCGTGCCATTCAAATCGGTTTCCTCTTCCCCTTCAACTACAAGTTCCTCGCCCGCAACACCGTTGCGGCTGCCCAGCTCTTCAAATACCTTCCCAAGGGTCTTGCTGATGCTGGTGGCTTCAGCAAGGACCGTATTTTGATCGAGAAGATTATTCCTATGGATACTCAGTCTCAGTGGGGTTACATCACTGCTCTGGCCAAGATTCACTACCCTGAGAACATGCTTGACAGTCTCCAGGCCGATCTCATGACGCCCAACTCTCTCCTATACAATAACGACCTTGAAATCGTTCGCAACCTGACCTCTGTCATCAACAACAAGATCGACATCTTTGGCAACACCGAAAATGGTGCCAGCTCTGACAGTGGTGACTCGGAAGACAGTGGTAGTGGCGGCAACGATGGTTTCGGTAACAGTGGCGAGGGTGACAAGACCGCCAAGCAGAAGGCTACTACCGCTGGTATTGCTGTTGGCGCTGTCGGACTCAGTGTCATGTACGGCGCTGCCATGTTCTTGGTTGCCCGCCGATACAAGCGCAAGAAGCAGCTGGGTCACCGCCGAGCCAGCTCCATTGGTAGCAGCCAGCGATCTTCCGAGATGCAGTACAACGGAAACGGCAGCCCTGCTCTCATGGGTGGTGCTCTTATGAGCCGTGATTTCTCTAACTACGGAGCTCAAGGCCCCCAAGGTGATGCACCAGCTCGACCTGGTGGCCGTGACAGCCATGGCAGTGGACGCAGTGGCATGGGTAACTCTGCCCGCACAGCCTTCATCTCCGCTCCTGTAGCTGCCGAGAACTCTCTTGGATGGAACTGATCAAGCTGATGCCCAAACGTTTAACAACCACAAAAAAAATCTATACTTTTTCACCAGTTCACCATTTTTCTTTTTTTTTTAAAACTTCGATACCCTTCAGGTGGATTGTGATGACCACACCTACCAACCACTACGACACGGTGATCAGCTTACCACTACGAAACCGTTCCGCATGAGCCCTTAACTCGAAACGTTCATTTACCATGCTCTTCCTTCATCATGTTGAGACGACGATGCGATATGCGCCTTGCTCTTCATTATAGACTTCCTGGTCGGTAGGCTTCCCAAGCCCATCCCGGCCCTACATCATTTTCCCACTACGCCTAACGCCTCCCAAGGGGTAGAGCCCCCACGTACCTTTTACTCATTCCTTCGGCTCCATCCTGGCGACCTGGCCCATCCTTTTTATTAATCCCTTTACTATTTCTTTTCTCTTGTCATTGTTTATTGTATCTTGTCAGGGAGGAATTGGACTTTTGGTATGTAAGAAGAGGTGGGAGGGGATGGCAAGGAACAAATGGAAAAGTGAAAAGCTTGGCTATCTAGACAGGCGTTTTGGGGCACGACAAGACACGAGACGGTGGAAGAACGGGTTCTGGATGGCAGGATACATGTCAGCTTGTATATTTGGAGGACTATGTTTGGTGTCCTCGCTCTATGGCTTGTATACCCTCATCTTTTGAGAGCAGTGATGTTGGTGGTGCTTTTTTCAGACTTTTCAAGACATTAGAAACCAAACAAATTCAATTAAAAAGACAATGGATACTTGTGAATACAGCGTCTCTACAAGTTCCCCAGTGTTAACGTTAAGCCGCAGCTCTTATCACTGAGGCTGCAAGCTCATTTGGTTCGCCGCCATACGAACTATTCCCCGAGTTTCGTAATGTGACATGTTTGTTATATTGACGGAGTTGTTGCCAACTTGGTGTGCCAAGTGGTTACATTGAAGTCTTGATAAGGCTGATGTGCCGAGTCCCATTGCATTGCGAGTGCGGGCTTGACCGAGATGATTACCTGCATGCTGCAAGCCCCTTGTTTGTGATCTTCCTTGAATAGATGGGGTGACTCTTGGCTGCACCTCTGTGATAGCGTATTGATTTAGTCTTGGTTGACCAACAACATGCAATAGCCTACAAAAATCCAGTCAGCACGTACAGCTCTGCTAAGACATGTGCAACGGGGTTTCCCGCAGAGTAATTTCCCCTGCATTAGACCTTGGTGGTCAACCGCGCTATGGCGACGGCGCCAACGGTGCGGCGTTCGGAGACTGGGGGGCTAGAGACAGGGGAGTTGATTTTAAGCACACTCGTTCATCGGAATTGACCCTCTAAAAGTTGTTGTCTCGTCTTGAACTCGGGAAGTGGGCAGGCCAAGCAAACTCAGCTTTGGTTGAAGATAAACATGAGTCGGAACCATGTGAGCCATTGTGACGTTTTGACACTTGACAATGTCCTGGTCGAGTCACGTTCCGTGCGAGTGGAGAGATAAAGACCTTTTTGTTTTTGTTTTTATGTTTCCTTCTCTATCTATCCGTATAGCCGTACTAACTTGTTGAAGACAATACCGTGTTCGTTAGAGGCTGTTCCGAAGGTATTAGCACGTGGCGTCGAAAAAACTATTAATGGTACCTAAGTGTGAGTGGGAAAAAAGACAGAGAAAGTAGTCAAGCGTGATCAAGTAGCATGAAATCTATGTCCATCTAGAACGCGTGAGATCTCGACTTTGTAGGACTTGGCTATGATTTTGTCTGCACAGCTATTGTATCGCACTGTAGTATAGAGGGCGGAGTAGCTAAATTAGATGGAGGGGAGGAACTGGCAATCAGGCACAGACCAGGCCGGGTCAGTCAAGCCAGTCTAGGGTCGATTGTGTGATTCTTCTCGAGATGCTAGTCTAGTTTGTGTAGATCCCGTCGTTAGGTCAGGTAACGACGGGCTTAGAACGGTGGACTGCAGTTGATGGCGACAGCCCTTGAGCGGTTGATTCAGTTGAGTGAAGATGGAGGTGCTGAGTTTAAGAGCAAGAGTGAGCTGAGGAAACATGCCTGTCAGCTTTCCTTTATCGCTATATTATTACCCTGGGTAATGCTAAATTATTCTTGGGCAGCTGAGATTAGAGTCGCATTGCTCCTCTTATGTATGGCATGTTCATGCTATGTTTGTGCTCCTGGTAGTATTGGTGGGGAGGGGCATCTCTCTCACCCTCACCCTCACTTTCTGGTCAGGGGTTGATCCAGACTATTGACAAAGATAGCACCAAGACGCGGCGTCTAGGTTGAGTTTGAGAATAGAAATATGGACAATGCATTGATTATTGCCGTGAAGCTTGTCGTATATCATCCAAGAGGAAAGGATCCTAGAGTGGCGTGGCGTGGACTGTAGTAGTAGTTAATTGATTTGGGTTGACCTTCCTTCGTTCCTTCCGCACGGCTGTACATCACTACCTGCCTGCACAAATCTGACATCTTGCTTTTGATGTTTTTGACATTTGCTCCTTCCTTCCTCTACTTGACATATCTCTAATTCCGGCTTCAATTGCCTCGTCCATTCTTTTTATCAAACAAACACGTTCTTTTACAGTCACTCGTTTTATGATCCCAGTAACGATCACCATCACCAGTTCATTTACAAGGAACTAGCCTACCACTCAGACGATGCCTTGAGACCTCTGGCTTTACCTAAACCATTCTAATTGTCTCTCTCCCGCTCTTTTAATCTTTTAATTACTTGTCTTAGTGGCAAGACATGGCAACACCATGGAACAACATGGGTATCTATTCATCCAATGCCGATCACGACGATAAGATCGTCGTTGGACCATACGACGATTCGAGGTATACAGCATCATCTGGCTTCAGCTATGCCCGGCAACCTTCAACACAACCTGCAAACTCCACCTCACAGTTAATTTCCCCGCCTCTTCTCTCGCCGCCTGTTGCGAGGGTATCGCCTGGCCCTTCGAGTCCGCGTAGCCGCAGCCCAGCAAGTCCTCGAAGCTTTCAGTCTCTCAACAGCCCTTCTAGTGCTGGATTCCCTCTCAGTCCTTTCTATCCACCATCACAGGAGAACCAGTTCCTTAATTCTCCAGTCAGCGATGGTTTCTACTCACAGCGCACGTCGGGCGCAACTGATCCACGATTCCCGACAAAAGCCCCCAACATGATGGAGATGGTTCTTGAGACTCCTTACTTCGACACCCCACCTCATACCCCAGGTGATACAAGTTTTCGAAGCACTGATGTTCTTGAACCAACCGAAGTTCCGCTCAACAATGGCTGGAGACCTTGGTGGTTGCGTCGAAGAGTTATCAGCATCTTTATGGGAGTGTGCATAATGCTGGGTGTAATTGGCGAGGTGGTGATGTGGTGGCTCTCCCAAAAAGACGTCGATAGCAATCTCAAGGGTCTTTGGACCTTTGGGCCCGTTGTAGGTAAGTCATCACCAAGACCCTTGCTATGCGTAGTTGTGATCTTTATTTATGTAGTACTCACATGTGTTAAGTTGTTTCAATCGTGGCTATACTATGGGCCAGAGTTGAAGCTCAAGCATTGCTGTATATGCCGTGGATCGTCCTCGACCGGAAACCAACGACTGTCGACGAAACTCGACGGAAGCAAAGTCACCGGACCATTCTACTAGACTATCACAGCCTAGGGAGTTTCCAAGCACTGAGCACAGCATTCCATAATCGCCATCACCTTGTTGTTGCAGCTATTGCCATCAAATTCCTTCTTCGCGCTCAGATCGTTCTCTCGACTGCTGTCTTTCATGCTGAAATCCACGTCGATGGCACTTCTTTACTCCGTGCCCGCTTAGGTGTACTCCATGCTATGGCCGGCACCTTTCTCATCATTTCTATGGCTCTTCTTCCCATGTTGTATCATGCCCCCTCACCTCGTGGAATAGCACCGCGAGATCCCACCTCCCCTGCCGGAACTGCCACACTTCTCACAAGCAGCCATCAGTTTCTCGCCCGACTATCGAACACAGGACACGTGAACATGGAAACTGTTGCTGCCAGGCTTGCAGCATCATGGTATACAACAGAACTCACCCAACCCGGCCGTCGACCGGAAGAGATGTTTCAGCTGAGACAGCACGGTGGAGGCAGTGGCCCTCTTTGTATGAATCCCCCCAATGTGTCGCCGGAGACAATTGCGACTTATCGACCATGGACCCAAAGCACCCGCACCAAGATCATGAGCATTGTTGCCTCTGTTGCGCTGATTGCTGGTATCTGCGTCATCTTTGGTCTGAAGGGCAAAGGCGAAGGCTTGGATGTCGATGACAGTATTTTCGTCGTCTGGACTTGCATACCTACCATCATCTTTGCTGCTATTGCTGTATTCTGGACTCGTATTGACATCGACAACCGACGCTTGGCCCCCTTTTTGAAGCTTACTACTACCAAGCATCGTTTCCAGGAGTCCCTAGGATTATCCTACATGAACGAATTTGGCCTCCATACGGCTGGGAAAGCCATGAAGACCCAGGACTGGGCTGTTTTTCTCGCAAAATGCACGGCCATGCTTGGATGGTTAATGCCAATCTTTACTGCAGGACTGTTTGCTGTTTCTCAAGTTGCGCAAACGGCCAACCTTGAGCTTCGACTCGAAACAAAATTTGCCTCTACAAGCAAGTCGTTAAGTGCTGCTGTAAACAGCGACATAATCGACCAAATCCTCATACGGCAGACACCCAAGTACCCGAGATGGACTTGGGAAGACGTGGCCCTTCCAGAGCTTTCCTTAATGAGCCACCCCCGCGAGTGGCCACTCCCAAATACTGAGCTCGTGGCTAAAGTTCCCGGTCTCAGAAGTAAACTCAATTGCGAGACCGTATCTTTTGATCAGGGCGAGGGCGCAGATTTGCAATGTGTACCTTTGGGGGGGTCGAAGAAAAAGGCCATTTGTGATGCGGACCAATCTCGCACTGCACTTGTTGCTTCATCTTGCTCACAACTTCCTTCCTCGTACCCAATCAAGTATGTTTGGGGCAGCTGTGCTGGTGACGGGTTGATATCAGTCATGATGTGCAACCAATCACTTGTTGAGGTAACCGTTGATACAACGTTTCGCACCGAGGATTTGTATATCAACACAAACCAAATCCCCATCGTCAATGCATCAAGTGAGCAACCGTCAAATGTCAAAGCAGACATCACAAGCGTTTATGCAGCACTTGATGATGTTGGTGCTGATGACAAAAAGTTGACAGGACTAGACGGCTTCTTTCGCACTTTAGTACTTTCGAGGCTGTCAACTACACTAGAGCGCATTGTCATGCCTGAGAGACAAAATTCCGTCTCCCAGGCAATCCGCCAACTTCATGGGATTATAGCTGCGCAAGCCATCAACGGGGAGTTGATACGACACCCCTTGGTAAACAAGCTTCGCATGCGTGATGATTCTCAACCAATCATCCCAGCACATGTCGACTATGTTATCCCACGTTTGATGCAGGGGATTGTGCAAACTTTTGTTCTAATTGGCCTACTTGTATTCACACTTTTGTTTGGATTATTATCTCTCCGCACAGCATCGCGTGGTACTCTGCCAAAAAGCCCCGGAAGCATCGCCGCTCAAGCAAGTCTCCTCGCAGACTCGTCCTTGTGGTGGCGCCTTCCAGACGGAGCCGAATGGATGGAAGATGATGACTTGGCACGATGCCTGCGCCGAAAGACCTTTCATCTTGGATGGAGTCAAGGGGCTTCAGGGAACCAAACTTACGGCATTTATATCGTGCAAGATGAAGGAAAGGCCGCAAGACCAACCGGCGCATCGCAAACAACCGCCGATAATAGTGAAGGATCAAGAGGCGTCCGATACATTAGCATGGCGCCTGGTGTATACTCATACAATGACATAAAATCATGAGAGATAGGATGGAGAATTTTGTGTTACCTTATATTGTTATACTTGGGAAATGCATGGCGTTGGAAGGAAAGCGATCTATTATGAATTTGGTATATATTCATGGAACTTATCAGAGTAGAATATCGCAGATACTATTTATCGATAATGAGCATGTCTTCATCCTTGTCTTCCGTCATCAAAACCTGGGAAGCAAGGCTCTAGGAACAAAATAAGTTGGAAATGTGGAGACTCTGTAATTTACTTAATGAGTCCGATGACCACAGTACATCTGTTATAAGCTTGGAGCCATACCACCCATTGAGTTTCAACTTAGGTTCGGTGAGTGTTTAAACTCCATCTTATGCAATTGTGATATCAGTTCGAACCTCGGTATAATTCGGAAGAGGCCATTGTCAGTTGGGCCTGACGCTTCTGATCTCTCTTGATCGCTCTCATATATAAACGTCACTCTACCCAACCCCGCCAGCCAAAAGACAGAAATCAGCACTGCACAAACATCAACAATGGCGTTCACAATGCACTCCCACTCGGGCGAGTTCTGCCCGGGTCATGCCAAAGATCAACTCGAGGAGATTGTAAAGCAAGCTGTCTCTGTTGGCTACAAGACCATTGGCTTCACAGAGCATATGCCGAGATACGACTTGCGTGATCTATATCCTGAAGAGGTATCTATCAATCACATCCTTCATCTTTGATAGTAAATATCTTACATACTCTGACTTAGCTCGATAACCCCCAGGCCGCACTGGAGGCCCTCCCTCCTCGCCATGAGTCATATCTCATCGAGGCACAGCGTCTACGGCACGAGTATGCCTCGCAGATCCAAATCCTCATTGGATTCGAAGCCGAATTCATCCGGTCTAGCTGCGCGGCGCATGTTCGTAAACTGGCAGAACACCCTATCATCGACTACTTCATTGGCTCAGTACACTACGTCCACAACATGCCGATTGACTATTCCAAAGAAATTTTCCTGACTGCACAGGGGAAAAGTAGCCGGGGAACAGAAGAATCGCTGTACGAAGATTACTACGATCTGCAGTATGAGATGCTCACAGAGCTCAAGCCACGAGTTGTGGGCCATTTTGATCTCGTTAGATTGATGAGTGAAGATCCTGAAAGGGATCCCAGGCAGTTGAAGGGTGTTTGGGAGCGCGTGTTGAGGAACCTGGCACTTGCAAAAGAGCAGGATGGCTGGCTTGAGGTGAACAGTGCTGCGTTGCGAAAGGGTCTTGCAGAGCCATACCCTGGTAGACAAATTGCTGAGGTGAGATGACTCAATCCAACAAAACGAGTGTTTAATATTGACTTGATGCAGGAATGGATTAAGATGGGTGGCAAGCTTACTTTCTCAGACGACAGTCACGGCATTGCCCAAGTCGCTACCAACTACGCTCGTACAGTCACTTATCTTGAAAGTCTGGGCGTCAAGGAAGTATGGACTCTCAAGAGGTCAACCCACACCGACATTGAGGGATCAGAGAAAGCAGTCGTCGAGGAAGTCAGTGTACCTCTAAGCGAGTTTCGCAAGAACTTCCCCTAAGAGTCATTTAAAGACGATGGTTTAGAACATATAGACGGCCATAAAGTCATAGATTAAACACAGCTAGAACTATAAAGCGAGATCTAATTCGGGAATGTAAAGGAAAAGGGTATCGTGAAGAAGACTACATATCCAAAGGCGGATAGGGTTGCGAAATAATTGAGTTTCTATGCGAGGAAAGGAGAGAAGCATGGTGGTGCTTGGGTATCAACTCTGAACTGTATTTTGCTTCCCAAATAGTGCTGTATCAAAACAGGCACACAGCTACTCGTATCTCGGAAACCAAAGCATATGGAATTTCAGCGTCGTTTTTAGGGTCGAGGTTTTTCAGGGATCTCCCTAGTAGGGTGTGGGAGGTCGGCCTCCTGCTGCTTCACCTCGGACCCCGCGGCCTCAGCAGTACCGGCACGTGCCCGATATCCCGAGCGGGGCGCAAAAGGAATCCCAGAAGAAGAAGTATACTGAAAGAGGTTGGTCTTCTTGACTGGGCTGGGTGTCGCAGCAGGTGTTTGCGTAGACGAAGTCGGCACGTTAGGAGGGAGCCATTGCAATGGCTCGTTCTGAGCGACAGGTTTGGGTGCAGGGCCTTCAGGCTGATAGGGAATAAAAACATCGTCTACTTCTGCGCTAGGCTGGACAGAAACTGAGGGAATGGGCGGCGAACTCAGCGGAGGAGAGGCCAACTGGGAAACATACCCAGCAGGCTTGAAAGGATCTTGCTCCTGCAAAGGAGTTGCAATACCACTAGATGAAGTAGTGGTGGGTGGTGTAGGGTTGACTGGCAATGATTGCGCGGGAGAGTGGTTGTACGTCTCAGTAGACACAACGACCGTGCTTGGGTCGTGGGACTGGGCTGCTGATGAATGCGCGGCAGTAGATGGCGTTTCGACAGGCTGAGCCTGGCCGATAGCAGGTACGTTGCCGTTGGCTTTCTCAGCCTCAAGACGAGCACGCGCTTTAGCAGCCTTTTGGGACTGAGTGATCAAGTTGATACGAATCTTCCTCATCCCTGAAGTGATGTTGTCCACGTCATCACCCGCTGTACCATTCTTTGAAGCTCGCTCCGGTGACTTGGCTTTTTGGGCGGTAGTAGTAGGACCAGAAGGACCGGCTGATGTGGTAGCTTTCTTGGTAGCCCGAGGTGCTTTTGGCGCAGGCTCTTTGCGGGGAGCCGTGGGGAGCCGTGTCTTCTTGACTTGCAAGTTGCTGCTAGGAGCCGCCGTTGCAGCTGCAGGGGAACCGGGCAACGTTTGAGCATATTCAGCAGCTTCGGGCAGGGCTGCTTCAGGAGAAGATAACCGTGAAGTGAGAGGTACCGGGATCTCGCTAAGACGCCGGCTAGACCTCCTCACTCCTGGCTCAACACTGTTTGTTCGTGAGGGAACACCACAAGCAACCGGCTTCGAGGGGGTTAGCTTGAATTCACTACATGATATCATTCGACTTGCCTTTTCTGAAGCTACAGTAGTAGTGCCCATCGTCCTTCTGCGACCTTTGGATGACTTGTCGATGGTTGGCTCAGGGGGTGGTACTGGCTTGGTCCGTCTCTCACGCAGAGACATACGCGATGTTGGGCGTGAAGCAGGGGCAGGGGGTGGAGGGTTAGGATCGACTCCCATCAATATCGATTGCCGGTCACGTCTGGCCCGGCTTGCTTCTGCGTTCAGATCCTCAGGTTGGCAACTACCGGTTTCGCGTGAGGAGGGAATAAGGAGTTTGCTTAGTTCATGCGTTGCAACCGCCCAGGGAACTTCTGGAGGCGGCGGCGATGGAAGTCTGGGCATGGCCGAGCCTAACTTGGACAAGCTGCGCTGCATCTTCGTAGGGTCTGTGGACTTAGCAGTTGACGCCTGAGTCGGAGCAAAGTAGGACGGAAGAGTGACGTATTGCGGGTATTTGGAAGCAGCAGCATTTGGGTCGCCCATTAGAAGCTCAAGTTCCTCCATGTTTGAAGCCGACCACCATGAAGGGTCGTAAGCATGGACGGAATCCAAGGCTGACTTTTGCTCAACACCATGTGATACTCCTTTTGGTGACGTTTGACCCATCTCGACTCCAAAAGAGCCGGCGCTGTCTGATGATTGCTCGCTTGTCTGATCACCAGCTAGTCCGCTGAGGTGGCTCATAATGCCAGAACATAGAGCTCGATCACTGTAGCCACCTTCCAATACACTGATAACGCGACCGTCGACATGGAGGCCTTCTTCAGCTGCGAGCTTGACGACATCTTGAGCAATACGCGCATAAAATTCGGTCGGAACGTTGACCTTGTGGCGTTGCATGCCTTCACCCTCCCACTCACTGGCATCAAACCCAGCGGACAGGAAAATTGCAGCCTTTGGTGGCTCTTTTGATTCCCTCAATCGCTCTGCCTGGTTCTTGAAGTAGTTTCTGACCTTATCCAAAAGGACGGTATATCTTGTTTCGTAGAGTTTCCAGAAATCCTCTTCTGACTTCCATGGTTCGAGGTGAACATTCCAAACCGTTTGGCCGTGTGCGTTGTCGATACAGATACTGGCGCTCCTAACCTTTTCTTCATCGCCCATTTCGCATGGATACGAGTTTATGTCGTGTAAGCTGAAGTAGCCGATTGACGACTTTTTCCACGCTGCCGCATTCTTGGCAGCGTTCTTCGCTCGATTATTGTGCTGCCATGTAATAGCCTGAGATCCATCGCCGTGATGAAGGTCGACGTCAATGATGGCAGCATGAGTGAGTCCGTGCTCGAGAGCTGCATGCATGATACCAACGTGAATATTGTTGACCCAGCAGAAACCAGAAGGATAAGAAGCAGAACAATGATGGCCCGGGGGTCGAACGCCTACAAAGGCGCGGCGCGGACCCGAGCCAAAGACTGAGTCGATGGCTTCACAAACAGCTCCCAGAGCGCCTTCCATAGCATTGAGGGACTCTGAGCAGAGGTACAAGTCCCCTTCGTGAAATTTCTCAGGAGGCTTATCAGTCCCCCGGTTCATTTCAGGCCTTTGGAGTTCTTTGCCGCCCAGTGCAAGCTTCGATTCGGCCGCCTCGCACATCATCTTGAGCTCCTCCATCCATTTTGCTCCATGCACATTGACTACGGCTGGTGAAAGCAGAGAAAGACTGCGATCCGTCTTGTGTATCCGGAAAGGGACCCCTTGAAGATGCTCTGCCTCCCTTCCTGGGTGAAGTGGGTATTCACCTTCACAATGCCTACCACCCAAGCGTACGTAGGCTGCGGAAACACCTAATACTGCAGCCCTTATCCGCTCCGGACGTTCAACAATATTACCAAGAGCGGCACGAGAAGTTCGGGGTCGGGAGAAACGATGACCATAGACAGCGTCGTTCAGCACTACAATCGTTTGTGTCGGACGGGTGGTGATAGAGCTATGATGCACCCTCAGCTCAGCTTTCAAGTTGTCGTGTGCAATGGAGCGAGGTGTTGGTCGAATCTTTTCTTGATATGATGCCCTGCGTGTTGGTGACATGACATGTGCCACGCTTGAACGTCTTGAAGTTGAACCAGGCCCAATTCCATTAGAAGAGCGCAATGAGTTCATGGAGGCTTTCCGTAGGAGGGTAGGTGTGCCCAAGGAGGGGTCATGGGAGGGGCTTCGTGAAGGTGCTCGGGCATTTGGTGCTGGTGACTGCGAAATACGGCGGCCCGATGGACGGAAGGGAGAGGCAGGTTCGGAGGCAAGACGGGACGGAGCTCGGCCGGGCGAAGTGGAGATGTTGAGTTGCTTCAACGACTGAGCCAAGTCGTCATGTTCGGGTTGTCTCAGATTCCGGATAGAGGACTGCCGCCGGAGCGACAGTGATGGTCGGGATGAAGAAGCCATGAGGCTGGTCACTCGATAGTGCAGCCAGATTTAGAGGACGACAAATGAGGAGTATCGGTAACTTGGATCGATACAAGACAATATCAGACCCGTTCGGTAGCGGGGTAGTCTATTGACCGGTAGTTTGGTTGACTGAGACGCAAAGAGATAAGTCACAGCCAGATGGCCTAACTTAATCTCTAATCGCCTTGGGTATAGCTCCGTTTCGAATTTCTTTGCGGCTTGGACTTTTTCTTTGATGGAGATGTCGGTGACGTCTTGCCCCTGTTTGGGTACTCGATAGTAGAGATAAGATCGCGTTTGGAGAAACGCGACGGGTCACGTGTCTATAGTTATGACGCTGTTTGTTTGGGGTTGTCAAAGTCAATAACTTTAAGTTGGAATTGTGAGGAGTAAAAAGTTCTTTATAGGCTACTTAATCTCATTACCAGGAAATGACTTTATAGGTGATGATATTGAAGCGTATCTCTCTCCTATTTCTGCTTGTTCGGTTAAAAGTATTAAAAGCACCACGAATTTAATATGTATGTCAACGTGGCATACCCTACGTATAAACATTCATAAACAATGCCCTACTCTAGTTGCCGGATCCCGTCGGGACGGCAGTGTGGGATTAATTGTTGTGTTGGCGATAGATTAACTGAAGATCTTATGCACAGAGTACCCTTGTTATTAATATGCTTAACGACCTGCTAAATCTGCCAACAAGCTGAGATCTGTCCATCATCCTTGTCCTAATAAATAGGCCATAAATAAATACGAAGGGAAAGCAATTGTACAGAATTATAGAAACCATTCACTGAAGAAGCCATTAGTCTATAAACAGAGTTGAAGAACCTCATCGTCATATCGTGCACGAGGGTTGCTTGGACGTCTTGATTTGTTGCCCAAGATAGCAACCTTGGCGAGCGAGTTGCGAAACATTGGACTCACCGCTAGCAACAGTGACTGAACCTCCTCTTTACACTCTAGCCTGCACCTTTCATTTCTTCTCAACGACGACGGTCCCTTTCCACAAGCAGGCTCCAAGTCTCGACAGCTGGCTCACTACCCCTCGCATCCATTCTGTTCATCCCAATCCCTGTAAGGAATAGTGGAATACTACGCCCCATGCAAACGAGACATCATGATCCACTACGGACGGTCCTTGTCTCTCTCGTTAGGCTGATTGATGGATCTAGCATGACTTCGTTTCCGCAGAGTCGGGCGTTTGAAGGATGCGGGACCAAGGTAATAACAACGGACAGTCAACGCGGGTAAAGTAGTGACTGCGTTGTGTCGTTGTGTCGTGTCCCAGTCGAGTCTCTATGGTTATGAAAAGAGGCCCAACATTTCTGCAAATATAGAATTATTTCCATGCCGCAAATTACGAGTGACATAGGCCTTTTCTAATTCCAAAATGACATGCGGTCGAACACAGCACTGTATCAGCATTAGTTGTTAGTACTAACACCCAAATTGAGCTCTTGTCTAGCGGATGAGCCTAATACATAGTAGACAAACTTTCCATGGCGAGTCACCTTGCATGACAGGCAGGGCTGAGTGATTCACGAGGTCTTGTCCATCCATACCAGCTCGGAGCCGGTGGAATTTTCTACTGGGGCCATGACATGTGTTGGCACGAAGCTGATCCTTCGTTTGCCGGACCAAGAACCGATCTGCTTTGTCCCAATGAGTGATATTCGGACTCTAGGTGCAGTCGTCTAAATTGCAATCTGCTCATCGGCAAGGGTAAGGACTAAGCTGTCCAACGATAACTTTTGGAAAACGCCAAAAAGAAACTGTATGATGCGCCTCCGAGTACCCCTTGTGATCATTGGCATAACAACAGTGACAATCTAAAACCCTTGACTTGCCAAGAAACGAGTTCAGTATTGAATTTACGTCTGCCCAGACAATGAGAACGGAAGACGGCATTTGCTGTCTGGTCCATGAGTTCTCACTTTCAACGTTCTTGGCTGGGGGTTTTTTGACTGGGGCCACCTGAATTCTTTGCAAAGCCCTTGTTCACCTTTATCTAGCTAGCTCGAGAAACAGTGGCTTTTTCGTCCCAGTCCCCCCCTTCTCCTCTCCCGCTAGCGCAGGGCACCCCTGCTTGGCCCTGGCCCGATCATGACTCCCGTTGCAATTCTGTCTAAGAGTCGTCTCCAACGTTACCACCAAATATCTGCGTTCGATTCACAAAGTGTGCCTAATTGCCTCTCGACCTCTCAGCCGCACCATGGCGTCCCTGCTAATTGGTCCACCTGGCCCCAAAAGACCTGGGGTTTTGCCTCGTGGATGCTGGATGCCCGGGGCTAGCTCGATAAATTGACCGCAAGCTTCCTAGCGTTATGTGTCTGTCTGTCTTTGTGCTTGTCCATTGCTCAATCAAGCGAGGTAATGGACCGACCCTGGAAGAGGAGCTGAGAGCTCAGTTCAGGTCGGGCTTCGTCAATAAATTCCCGACTGTCGGCTCTTCACCCATCGAGTTTGTTTCCGGTGAATCTGGTTCTCCCGTTCGCGTAATCTATCTGTATAAGTGACTGTGCCGTCTTTCTCTGAATCAACTCCCATCTGACACATAACATTGTCCCGAGACACTCGAATTCCAACAACTCGACAAACAACTCACAATGAAGACCGTCGTTCTTTCTGTCCTGGCCAGTGGTGCCGCTGCTCAGATTACTCTGGGTTCTCTTGGTGGTCTGGGTCTCAACCCTGGGCTCTTCCAAAACGCTGCCATTAACCCCAGCGACCCCGAATACGCAACCTGCCAGGACGCCGTTTCACTCGTTCAGAAATGTGTTTCCTCTGTTGGCGGCTTGGACGCTGCTCCCACTGCTGACGCTGAGGCTCTCGTCGCCTGCGCTTGCTGTGATGGCAGTGAAAACGCTGCTCCTCTTTACTCGGTCTGCTCCGGCTACCTCAAGGATGAGGCCCCCGAGAACACCTCCCAATATGAGGGTAAGTCGCACAAGCAGATAGCCATTCTGTTTGAAGGCAGCGTTCTAACAACCCACTTCAGCTTACGGCACTCTTTACAGTGCATGCAAAATTGGCGGTGCCAGATGTACTGGTGGCAGCGGCAGCGCCAGTGCCAGTGGTAGTAGCCGCAGTGTCGTCGCCCGTCCCACAGCAACTGAGGATGATGACGAGGACCGCTCAACTATCACTACCAGCCCTGCTCAGCAGACCTATGCTTCGGCCTGTGTAGACATGCTCGGCATCTTCACTTCCTGCACAGCCAAGGACCGTGATTTCACAAACCTCCCCTTCAAGGAGCAGGCCGAGTGCTACTGGTAAGTTTCCCATCCAATACATCTTCGCTTCCATACTGACGATTTGAAAGCTGCCGTGGCTCCGGCAACGACCTCACCTGGACCGACGCTATGGACAAGCATGCTCAGACCTGCGCCGACTGGGCAAAAACTGGCGAGCCCAAGACCGCCTACTCAGGTTTGTTTCTTGCTTCTGACCACTTTGAACCAGTGCTAACTTTACAACAGTTGCCCAGACATTTGCTACCTTCTGCGAGCGTTTCTCCAACGTTTGCGAGTTTGCTGGTGCCCAGACTCAAGGATCTGATTCCGATGAGTCCACTCAGGCCAGCACGACTGAAAACTCCAGCTCCCGCCAGACCGACGATTCCAGTGACGACAATGACAACGATAGCGAGACCAGCAACAACAACGCCGGTCCTGTCACCGTCACCGTCGACGCTCAGCCTACCGAGACTGGTAACGATGCCACTTCGGCTCGCGCTGGCTTCGGTGCCATCCTGGCCGTCGTTGCTGCTTTGGCCATCACTCTATAAACGCAACAAGACATGACTGAATTGGGGAGCGATGGAGTTAATTAATTCTTTTCCGTCTTCGAAAAGACGTCTTGGTTCTAACGACTTATCTGGAATGTTGAATGAGACACCACGGGGGAACGCATGGGCGATACTTGGTCTTCTGTTGGCATGTTTGAGTGTTCACATGCAGTATATAGATTCCGTTTTTTGTTAATTATAATAACCCATTTTCAACGAACTTCTTTTTGTGAATGGTGAGGCCAGCTTATTCCGATTGTAGATCTATATCAACGCCCTTCAATGCTCCAACTGCCCATTCCGGATATTCTGCCTTGTCGGCATACAGCCAAGCAAAGAACTGTCGCACAAATGCAGGGAAGCGATCTTCAAGAATTGCCTCTCGTATTTGGCGCATGAGGTTTAGTTGGTAGAAGACGTTGTGAATCGTCAACAAGTGTGCCGCTACAGTTTCTTTGGAAGCGTTGTGGTGGATAAATGCCCGTGTAACACCCATCCCTCCTTCAGCAGTTGGCTTGCAGATCATGCACTGGCAATCCTCCTCCACAGGGCTGAAATCAACGGCGTACTTCTTGTTGCGCATGTTGAGAACGCCATGCTTGGTGACTGCGTTTCCAAATCGAGCGGTTCGCGTAGGCCACACGCAGTCAAACATGTCGGCACCCAGCGCAACACTCACTACCAGATCTTCAGGATAACCAATGCCCATGACGTATCGTGGTTTCAAGTCGGGAAGCATTTCTGTGCAAGTCGCGACAACTCTGCAATAATCTGCTTTCGCTTCACCACCACTGAGTCCGCCAATTGCAATACCAGGTGTGTCACGGGCCAGCATTTCGCGACAGCACTCTCGGCGCATTTCAAGATCCAGGCCACCCTGGATAATGCAAAAGAGGTTTTGTGATTCGGGCCTCTTGTGAGCTGCGATACATCGGTCCAGCCATCGCACGCTGCGTTCCATAGCCTCCCGCATTCGAGCCTTGTCAGGTGATGTTGTAACAAGGACATCGTCGAGCTGCATCATGATATCGCTACCAATACTGTTTTGTAACGACATGGAGTGTTCGGGTGTGAGTAGCATAGGGGTGCCATCATGAGGACTCAAAAATTCAACACCCTTTTCAGTGATGGTTGCAAGTTTGAGCAAACTGACCATTTGGAATCTTTTAACAAGTATTAGTCACTGGTTCATTCATCAACATAGAAAAAACATACCCGCCACTGTCAGTCAGAATATTGCGGTTCCATCCCTGAAGCTTGTGTGCTCCGCCTATAGCATCCAAGACTTCTTGCCCTGGCTTCAAACCAAGATGGTATGTGTTGTTCAAACACAACATGCAGCCTGTCTCTTCAAGTTGCTCTGGGGTAATGCCTTTCAGAGATGCCTGAGTTGCAACAGGCATAAATATGGGAAGTTGAACAACACCATGAGGAAGAGTAAGAATTGATGCTCGCGCTCTAGTTGTCTGCCTTGGAATGTATGTATTAGTCTTGTGCATCTCAATCCCGGGATCGACCACTAAACGAAGCCATCACCATGTTGTGAGACTCACGGAACATTTTGCAACAAGCTCATGCGTCAAGGCAGGCGACTTGTAGATGTTTGCTGCTGACGAAGCCATTCTTTTGATACTTGATTGCATTCGGTTTACCTGGACTACTTGACAATAAAAGAAAGAAAAGTAACACCTATTCACCCCTCATAATCGTGTTAGTCGCTGACTGGGATTTTTTATTTCATGGAAGTTACTACGATTAGCAGCGCAGGGTTGGTGGGGGTTTCCTATCGAAACAGGGTGCGGTGTTTGAGCTGATTGGCCAATGAGACCACCCCGGGATATCACCGGTAGATTCCGCCCAGCTTCAATCCCTAGCGAATTTTCGTCGACTTCAAGCTATACGCCTGTAGCTCATCACGACGATACCAGAACGGCAAGTCAATTGAGCTCGCCGAAAGGTTCCTAAGTCGAAATGGCGCCTAAAACAGTTTCGCCCGGGGGGCGGCTAATGAAGGCATCTCGACTGTTCTCTCTCCCCAAGCCGTTGGGCGAACCTCAGTCGAACAACTTGCACATTGGTGACCACAAGTCTCCCACCATGACAAGACAATACCCGCAGTACCAGGCCATCACGTCTCCCCTCTCGTCGCGAGAGAAAGGCGATTGGGGATTTAAGCGACCATTTCCCCTCAAGTCCACCTTGACAACGTCAACACCCTTGATCCGAGTCAAACAGGTCGATTCTATCGAGAGCGTAACCGATTTTGCTTCTGCTGCCGACCACGCCCTTTCACTCGAAAAGTTCCAGGAGATGCGCATTGCCATGTCCATCCCCAAAAACAAAGACACAAATGCCAAGACTTTCACAACCGCTACGTGGCACAAGTCTGTTTTCGAAGAGGACCTTGATTTTACTGAGCGTCGTCAAGGACGAAAAGACGATAAGCGATGGAGGTTTAAGGGACCTTGGCTGGCCAGGATGACCGAGGGCGAATTCATCGGCTATCTTGAAAAGGCCGTCCGGCCCAAGCGTGCTCAGTTTAAGGGTCTGCTCCTAGAAAGACTTGTCCAGTCTCACAATGAAGAGAAGGCCCAGTCTGCCATGGAACAGGGAACCGAGGCGCCAGAAAAGATCACAATCGACGACGTCACTCCTGAATGGTACACAGAGTATGTGCGCTCATTACGAAACGATCGAGCTGCGCTTTACGGTCTGGTCTCCAAGTTCCTCGATCTTGCTCCCCTGGGCCAGCCCATTGGTATTATGCAAGGACTTATAGCTGCTGGAGTGAACGCGGCTACTGACAGCCCATATGGTAAATCTGGACCACCTCCCAGCCATCCATCCGCTGGTATCAGCTATCTGAGAACAAACTCCTTCATGGCGAACCATCCTCTTTATGGACCCCAGAAGCAGCCAACTCCCACTCTCGCTCGAGTGGTGTACCCTAGACAAGGTCCATCACCCGCCAAGCTCGGTGTTGGTGGTTTCGTAGCCGACTCTCCCCCGGGAGATAACGAGTTCAACAACAGATATTTCTCACGCCAGAGGATTTCAACGAACAAGAAGATGCTCACTGGTATTTCGCATCTTGACACCACAACCTATGGTGGTGCCAAGGCATACGTCAGCCCCGAGACGGCGACCGTTGATCCTAGCGGAAGGGTCGTGGTTACACTCCGAGAAGCAGAACCCGAGGCTCAGCTCATTGCGAAAGAAGCCAAGGGGCGTGGCCAAGTTTACGACTCGTCAAAGAAAACCAAGAAAGAAAACAATACGGGTGTGAAAGATGATCCCTGGCGAAAAGACCGCGTTGCTGATGAGCTTCTTGGCGATGGGAATGCGGCTGCCCCTGAAGGCGACGCTGTGAGCAGCTCCAGGAACTACGGCCTTGACGGTAGGCAATAAAACATCACGTTTGGTCAAGGGCGACGGCCGCTGTATATCAATGTCATCTATTGTCTCCGAGATGGAGAGAAAATTGTACCAAACAACTGTACAAATAGAATTAAAGCAAGTTATTCAAGTACCATAACATTCATACACCGGACTGGCCGTATGGTTAGGTAATGCGGCGGCATAGAGGTCAAACTATGAAACCTGCACATGCATTTCTCAATCTCATTGTCCAGGCCCAAGAGCGCATCAATCTAGAGATACTGCTGCATCACTGGACTTGACTATCAGCGATTCTCACGGTAATTAATTAATGTCAGCCAGCGTGTATTCAAACCGCGATTCGCCTGACACTTAAATTAAGAGTCAACTGCATGTAATGGTTTACTTCTAACTGCTTGAACCAGGCTCAACGGCTACCACCAACAGGAATACTTATTTCGGGTTTACTATATTTTTGGCAGTTCTTTGTTTCAGCTGATTTTACTTGTCGTTGAGTAGCACTCCATGCAGTTTTATTTTCTCTAAATAAAGGCAGAACATGAAGGAGAATAGTCAGTTGCATATTCGGCTTTACGCTTAAATGGATAGGCCCAGTCAATGTGTCAAAGCAAGTTAAAAGCAGAGACTACCTCTGGATCCCATAGTTTCTTGAAGCGAACTGGTTCGAGAATCAAAGGCTGTTAGTCCGTATATAAAGTCCGTGGCCATATATTCTTGACAATCCTGCCAAGTATAGACCAAACGGAGACTTCTCTACTCTCAAGAATGGCTGGACACATTTAAAGAAGTACGAGTATTTGTTAAGGCAGCGACATTTTACTGACAAACCTGATCAAAGTATTTTCTGTTGCATATTAACCATAAAGTGTTTGCGTCGTCGTGTGAGCCTTTACTTGGGTCTATGTTAGCTTCTAGTGCTGCATCATTATTCTTGACGCCAGCACCCGCAGCTAAGTGTTAGTAATCATGTCACGTGATGTTGCCCCACTAGGGCCAAAGTGGGCCCGGTTCACAACACCAAATGCTGCGAATATATCGAAAGTTTCCAAAGCAGACTTCCTTCAACCTATCGCCCAACGTCCTAACAGTCCAATACCGCCAAAATGGGTCGCGTTCGTACCAAGACCGTCAAGAAGTCCGCCAAGGTCATCATTGAGCGTTACTGTGAGTGCCCTTGATTTAACGTCCGCTGGAACCAATACTGACCGTCTTAATCCAAAAAAGACCCGCGTTTGACACAAGACTTTGAGACCAATAAACGCATCTGTGATGAGATCGCTATCATCGCTTCCAAGCGTCTCCGCAACAAGGTGAGAACTGGCGACCCGTGAAGACGATTTCGAGAATATCGACTAATTGAGCATCCCAGATTGCCGGTTACACCACCCACTTGATGAAGCGAATTCAGCGTGGCCCCGTCCGTGGTATCTCCTTCAAGCTTCAGGAGGAGGAGCGTGAGCGCAAGGATCAGTTCGTTCCTGAGGTCTCCGCTCTGGACTTCACCCAGAACACCGAGAGCGGCCAGCTCGACGTCGACACCGAGACCAAGGATCTCCTCAAGCACCTTGGCGTACGTTTCCCCCCGATATCGACACTGGTTGAACGACATGTTAACAATTTATGCAGTTCGAGTCCATTCCCGTCAACGTCATCCCCGTCACTCAGCAGCAGATTCCCGAGCGTGGACAGCGATACGGAAACCGCCCTCGCCGCGACTAAAAAATTGGTTTATGGGATTTTTATGGGTGTCAAGCATTTGCAGGGTTTCACTACATGGCGTCTTTAGGACAGTGAGTGCATAGGTCTCAAAGAAAGACTTTACGACCCCCAAGGTGTCGCCGATTCTCTGGAGAACTCCAGGGATGACGCTTGATTGCCAATTTTCTCCCCTTTTGTTGTGAATGTGACCTTGCCCAAGGCCAGTTCACACGGCAGGGACTGAGCTGAGGGGTTGCAGGACCGTTATCAGGTCCTCAACACCAATGCTGCTTGTGTCATGAGGGGTATCTTTTATCCATGTGATGCTCTATGGTACATGTGACATCCAACGCCTATCCTGTGAACTACTGCACGACTTAATCTTATTTTTCCTTGTCCTCCAGCTTGAGTTTCGTTTTGTAGCCTTCGACAAGTAAGTGTTCGTCATCGTAGACCTCAGGTTTATCGGGAATTGCGGAAGGTGCCTTCGCATCCTTCTCCTTGAGCGTAATGTTGAGCTTCTTGCTCTTACTCTTGGATGCATCAGGTTCGCCTCGTTCAAGGGCAAGAGCTGCAGTATCACGAGCAGCTTGCCTCTGCTCCTCCAGCTTGAGGTTGCCCAACTCTCGAGCAGCTCGATCAACGTCCGTTTCCTTGGACTTGTCCTCATCAAACAAATCGATTTCGATATCCGGGATGCCTGCACGTTCCCAGGCGGCTGTCTCATTAAGCTGAACCTTGACATAGAGTGCGCGACGTGCACACTGCTGCGAGCACCACTTTTCAAGGTCCTCACGCTTCATGATTCCGTTGGAGGCAATCTTCCATTGACCGCCAGGTCCCATATTCCGTCGTGGTCGAGCACAGAGAGTGTAACCACAAAGATCATTCACATTGCGCTCAATGATGAGGTCGTCGTAGTCCGAGGGCTGAAATAAGCGAACATGTTTTTTGAAATCGGTTATGTCGGACAAAGCAGGATTCGAGGCGGTATAGGGAGGTTCGCGGACATGGGGATATTCGGAGAGGATGATCAAGCTATCGAGAATTTCTGCTTCAAGCTCTTTGCGATGCTGGATGATATTGGCATGTGCGAGGGCAATCTCTTTGGGGTCGGCGTTCCGCTCTTGGATGGACTTGGGCTTCTTGAGAATGCCCTTTGGATGTTGCTTTGAACTCGATGCCATGATAACGGAATGTTGTGATCTTGCAGAAATGATGTGCAATATCGTAGCTTCACTCGGGTCTGAAAGCTCAGAAAGATGTCCGCCGAATAGCCCCACCGCCACAGTTAGCTAGGTGCCACTAGCCACTCGACAAAAGGAGGGGAGAGTTTGTCTTAGATTGTTGGGATTGACAAAAACATGGATACAAGCTTGGACGTCAACACTCATTAAGAGTCGCTATTTTTAATGATGGCCTTGGAAGATTAAAAGGACCCGGCGAACCAATTGAAACAAAAGAGTCGTTCCATCATGGGTGATGCATTGTTGCACAGCATCAAGAACAGTCGTCTTTTCATCTAGAGCACTGGTTTCAAAGTTTCACAGGCTTCTTAGCATCTGGACTATGCCTTGGTATTACGCTTAGACGGGTGTTTTGAACCAGTGTTTCTACAAGGCCCCCATGTATTCATGCCATGCTTGCCATCCGGACTGTTCGGCCGCAGCAACGAACTGCAGATAACATACGTTACGACCCCACGAATTAAATAAAGCCCAATGCTTCGACTCGCAATTGATTTTTGGATTCATTACATGTCTTACATCACCGTCATCCACATTTCTCATCGCCTTATCGTAATAAACATGACCGACTATCATCGGAGCTAGGCACCAACTTGATTGGGAACCTCTCCAACGTTATTGTTATTGCGGTACGCTGTACTGTTAGTGTTGTGACTCGGAGGTACCGCAATCCACTGGACGCGCCTAACACTTTTTAGCCGTGAGATAGACGAAAGTGACGGGCTTGTTCTTTACGTGCTCGTAGCGCTGACGTCGACAAGCCCCAGCTTTACCTTGGGCTCTGTCTGATCTATGCTCCGCTAGACACCACCGCCGCCTCCTTGCAACCTGCAACTCATCTCTCGTCTCTTGCTCGCTTGTATCGCATTGCACCCTCTTTTTTTTAAGACCCCAAACATCGCGCATAATATCTCCTAGCACATATCGAAAATCGAACAATTGTCTTCCTACTTAACCGCGCTTTCAAAGAACTCAGGCACTATATTCTCCCCCGCCTCTCGATCCCACAGGCTGACGACGCCCCCTGTCGTGCCCCACACTACCAAGCGAGCTGTTGTTGACCTAGGTACGAACATCCACGTACTGGACCTTCGTACTCCATACAGCCACACGCCCCGAGCAGAATAGCCTAGATCCGAGCCTCGGGCAGCATCTGTCCTGCAAGAGAGCTTCCAGAGGATCAATCAACAGCAAAATGGCCTCGCCATTCAAGGTCAAGGCTATCTACGAGTACTCGTCGCCTCATGAGGACGATCTCAACTTCAATATTGGTCAGGTCATCACCGTAACCGATGAGGAGGATGACGACTGGTATGGCGGGGAATACCTTGACGACCAAGGTGTAAAGCAAGAGGGCATCTTCCCTCGGAACTTTGTTGAGAAGTTTGAGCCTACCGCACCACCTCGTCCATCTCGAACTCGTACCAAGAAGGAGCCCGAAACTGCTCACCCCGCCGAAGATATCGCTTCTCCCCCACCGCCACCTGTTCAACAAGCGCCTCCTCCAGTGTCCGCACCCGAGCCCGAGCCCGAGCCCGAGATCGAAGAAGCTCAAGAGCCCGTACAGAAACACGCTGCTCCCGAACCAGCTGCCCCGGCTGTCCCGGAGCCTGCTCCTCCTAAGCTCGCTCCGGTTGCGACTCCCCAGCCGCCTCCGTCAGCTCCTAAAGCCGCTGGGCCTCCGTCCCCCGCTCCAGCTTCGCCCAAGCCCAAGTCTTCTGGACCACCTCCGGTATCAGACAAGCCAAAGCCGAGCTCGTTCAAGGATCGCATTGCGGCTTTTAACAAACCCGCAGCACCTCCCGTTGCGCCCTTCAAACCAAGTGGTCTAGCAGGCTCAGGTACAGGCTTTATTAAAAAGCCGTTTGTTGCTCCTCCTCCAAGCCGCAACGCTTTTATACCTCCACCGCAACAAACCCCAACCGCCAAAGTTTACCGGCGCGACGAGGACCCCGAAATTAAAGAACGGGAAGCCGAAACGCAAGGACAAGCTGAGCGAGCCGGACTTGTGCCAACCGAAGCTCAGGAAGGCGAAGCTGAGGATCAACCTAAACCTACCAGCCTTAAGGAGCGCATTGCGCTTCTTCAGAAACAACAGCAGGAGCAAGCTGCGCGACATGCTGATGCTGCTGCTAAGAAAGAGAAGCCGAAAAAGCCTGTGAAGAAGCGCGAGAGTATCAGTCATGCCGAAGCCCCGACTGAGACAGAGGCATCGCCTCAAGAGCCTCCAACTCCCCTCGAAAATAAAGAAACTCAGGAGATCGAGGTTAGAACGTCCACAGACGAGCCCCGAACAACCCGAATGCCACCCCCTCCACGCCGCAAATCGTCCAAGGGGCCCGCAGCCGAACCTGTGCATGACGGTAATGAGGCGGACATGTCGGGCGCTGGTGACACAACCGAAGGCAATGACGACTTGATGGAGCGTGAAGATAGTGATAGCATTTCAAAGATTGCGCCACGAGCACCCAGCTTGCCCATACACGCTGGTCCTCCCACCGAAGCACCGAAGAAGCAGGAGAGTGACGAAGGGGAGGAGGGAGGAGAGGAGGAGGAGGAGGATCTCGACCCTGAAGCCAAGCGTAGGGAAGAGTTGAGGGCCAGAATGGCTAAAATGAGTGGTGGAATGGGTTTCCATGGCATGTTTGGTGGACCTATGTCAGCGCCAGCACCTCCACCCAAGAAAAAGAAGGCCCCCCCGGCGAAGCCAGAGCGAACTTCTGTCGATGAGAGCATTGGCGAGGTCTCGCCGACATCACAAGGTGCCCCACCGGTCCCTTCAATGATGCCTCTTCCTGGCTTTGGCGGCCCAAGTAAGCAAGAGGAGCCACCTCGTTCTGAGGCGGAACATGAGCCAGCTAGTCGAGCACCACCGCCTCCAGCACCTTCTCAGCCCCCTCGAGCTCCCGGAGCTGCTGAGACACCGGCCGATGAAGAGGATAGTGAGGCTACTCCAGCACCTCATTCTGGCCCTTCAAGTATGTGACCAAATCTAATAATCCAAAGATGTTACTAAACGTTGTCCAGTTCCTCCACGAGAACCCGCGGGAGCTCCCCCTGTACCTGGCAGCCGGCCTCCTCCACCTGCACCTCCCGCTGACGCGAAATCTCAATCGGACGGATCTGAGTCTGGTGATGAGCTTTCCGGCGGCCGCGATAGTGATAGAGAAGCACCTACCGTTACTGCAAGGTCTCCTCCTATGCTGCCACAGCCAGTTCAGCCCCCTCACTTGCCTTCAAGATCGCCACCGCTCTCTCCAACTCGTGAAGACTTCAGTCCTACGTCTCCCGGGTCTAATGCCAGTAACAGGTTAAGTCGACTGCCACCCCCTATTCCAGGATCTGCGCCAGCTCCTCCTACTCAAAGCCGTCCGCCGCCGCCTCCTCCGCCTGGTGGTCCTCGACGACAGTCGACTCAAGATTTCCAGTCGCCGCCCAGAGGGCCTGCCCAGGCTGGTGAGGAGCAAGCTGAGGAACTTACCGAGTACGAGGGCGACTATGATACTGATATTGCTTCCTCGGTCCCCCATAAGGATGCCTTGAAGTCACACGCTCGTGAATCAAGTCTGGAAGACAACACTCTCTTGTCTCCCACTTCTGATGCTCCAGCCAACATACCGCCCCCTGTTCCTTCTGCAGCGGCTCCTAGAGCTGTACCTCCCCCTCCTCCTGTTCCTTCACAGCCTCCGCCAGAGAACAAGCGACAATCTGTGGATATACCTCGTGCTGCTCCTCCCCCTCCTCCTCCTGTAGACAGGCGGCCATCTGTCGATGTACCACGCGCAGCACCACCTCCTCCCCCTCCTGCTAATTTCCTACCTCCACAGCCACCGCAGTCGCCTCGCCCAGATGAGGATTATGACCCATACAACTACTCGGCACCTCCTGGGGGACATGCCTATGCCCCCAGAACACCAAAGATTGAGGAAGAAGTCGATTTCCCTCAATCTCCATCTGTCACTTCTCCTCTTGATAGGCGACCTCCTCCTCCGGCTGTCCCTGGTCGTACTTCAAACCGACAATCCCTTGACATATCAAGAGCTGGAAATAGACGGTCGATGGATATGCACCGACCTTCCATGTCGATGGAGTCGGGATTCATTGCCAATGACATGGACCTAGCTATACAGAGTGGATGGTGGAAGCAAGCTAACCAAGTGCCACCTGTACTTCAAGGCCGTAAAGACATCTACTTTGAAGCTGAGGAGGCGACATCTACCAACGGCGGGCAACAAACTACGATCACTCGCGAAATCTCCATCCTATATCAGGACTACTCACAGACTTGTTTGACCGTCAGCTACGATCCTTACGATCCATCAGACGTTCAGCTAGAGCAGCGTCACGAACCTCCACCACGTCCGCTCCGCCAGGATCAGATGGAGGAGTATTACGAGCGCTTCGGCCGTCAGATTTCGACGGCAGTAGCATCTAAGAAGGACTCGGTTGTTGCAGACGGCACACCTCAAGGTCTTGTCTTGGAGCTTCTCAAGCCTTACAAAGACGTTCTGCCACCCGTCGGCACTCGTGCATACGGCGCCCTTGTGTACTCGAACATGGCCAACGCATCAACCCAGCAGAACGATATGATTCGAGCTGGTGACATTATCACTATCCGCAACGCCAAGTTCCAGGGCAAGCACGGCCCAATGCACGCAAAGTACTCCGCTGAAGTTGGTAAACCTGACCATGTCGCCGTTGTGGCCGAATGGGATGGTACCAAGAAGAAGGTGCGGGCATGGGAGCAGGGCCGTGAGAGCAAAAAGGTCAAGGTCGAGAGCTTCAAACTTGATGATCTGCGCAGCGGAGAGGTCAAGATCTGGCGCGTCATGCCACGAAGCTGGGTTGGATGGAATAGCCAGTCTTAGTGTAGCTGGCAACAGTGCAGTGAGAGTGATGATTATCTTCGCAAGAGGATGTCTATGATGACGACGACGACGAATAACAAGAAGGAGTCAAGACTGGCTGATGTGCCGTGGTTGTATCCTCAGGCGTTGAGTGGTGGGTCAAAGGTTCAAGAGCGACACAGGAGAAGGATATGAGCACTGCAAGAGGTGTGTACAGTCAAAACAGGGGACGAGTGGAACATGAAAGATTTAGTTAGTGTAAAGCAGTTCGATTGAGTAGGTTATGTTATCGACCGATGCATTCTGTCTTGTGTTTGTGTCACTGACTTTGGTGTCTTGCACATGTGAAATCCCATCATTGTCTCTACTTCAAGCAAGTCTCGCACAAATCCGAGACGTGTACTTTATTTCAGGCACGGTCCGGCCGTCTACACAAAGGTTTCGCGGCCACGTTTCTGTCTGTCAAGTCTGTTACGGACTACGCTTTGTGAGGTTACATTGTATGAGCCTGAACAGGCATCATGCCTCTTGCCATGCTTTTGATCGGCGGGATCTTCAATGATGGAAGTCAAATAGAAACCAAAGAGGGATAACACTTCGACCGTCCACTCATGTAGTGCTGCGGGAGTCTTTAGCAAACAAATTTGAAGAGACAAGTAATTTGCACGAGACAGCATCCGTCAAGGAAAGATGGTGATGGGCGAGAGGTGTCCACAGCTACCGGGTTTATGCAATAGACGTGCTGGGGCAACAGAAAACTACATGTCAAATCGAAGGCACAGAAATGTAAGAAGCATATGGACAGCCTAACAGCCTATGCTTCAGCAACCCGGCTAAGTGATCCTCGCCGTATAGTAGCAGCGGTCAAGTTTTCTCCTACCTAAAGAAGCAAACCCAATGTGCATTATGAGTGAGAAGTAAGATGACAAATCAGGTGATGCCTTTAGAGTGTCGGATAAGCAGGACTTGGCAGAGTTCCATGGTAAGAATGGGACGGAATATACCCAAACCAGAAGCTATGAGCAAAGCTCACCTGTTTCTGTATCGGCAGGCAGATGATGGTCGTGGCCTGGTCGAAGAGCATAGGGTAATTTGTGCGTTAGTATCGGAAACTTACCTCCAGCAAATGGCTGATTCTCGTTCATTTGTTAGGCACGGGTACACGGGGAGTGTCAGAAACTGGTGTAGCATCCGGAAGACTGGCACTGTCCATTCGGGTCATGCCCGAATCATACATTGCTGTCCTTTAGTCTTAAAAGGCATCCCACAAGAGCCTGAAAATGGCATATGTCCATGCTCGACCGACGGGCCGGCGCCTTCATATCCAGCAAGGGAGTGAGGCGCCGGAAAATAGAGCTTTTCAGGCGTAAAGTGAGATGTCATATTTTCCCTGGCCTGAATTTCAACCAGACAGCTATACTCGAATCTCGATATTATACTGCCGTTGGCGGCTATCAGTTCTGAGGCCTGACGTTGGTATATTTGACTTCACTTGAGATTTTTGTCATGACACCAACTGCCTAAGCGCCATGGTGTTGTCAACTTCTCGATTAAGCAACTGTGCAGTAGCGAGCTTAGTGCCCGTAGGTAGCATTGCGTCAATCCGACCTGCTGGTCTCGGATAGGTGCAGTAGCGAAAAGTTGGGTGAGAGGACAGATCAGCTGCGCTAAGACGTAGCTTAGGTTGAATTTGATTGAGATTGGGGCAGTCCAACAGCAAAGTGAGGTCAGACCGGTGACCTTCCAGAATTGAAGCTTACCAAACATATTGCAGTGACGACATAGAGCTCCATAAGTGGTTCATCCGAGATGGTGCAACTCCAGTTCGTGTAGGTCGTCCAAAAGGGTAATATACCACCTCCGATCGGGTCAGCGCAGTATGAAGAGAGTCCACATTCCCAAGATTCTAGCAAAAGGACTGTGGTTCAGCATTACGGCCTCATGGTGGTCAGGCACAGGCACGGAACGCCAAGGAAGGTGAGAAGTCGATGAGTTGACGATTGCACTAACTGTAGAGACCGCGAACACGATTTTCAGGGTGCTCGTTCGATCTAGAAAAGAACTATTGGTCTTGCGATTGGTCAAAATACCTATCGAACAAGGCCTGGAGCTCACGAGGGCGAATCGGCGGTCAACACATGAGCAGATACTGCATCTCGATGGGTCAGTCATGTTGGTGGTGGTCAACACGCATATTCAGCGTGTGCGATGCATAGAGGACGTGGGAGCTGCAGGGTGGAACACACTGGTCGAGCCCAAATGGAAGAATTCTCGTTTGTGTAAAGCATTTGCTACTGCAAGATTCAAGCCAAAGACGTGACCGTGTAACGACTTGATGAAGATGAGTTGTATGAAACCTCGATACCAAGGGTTCGTGGCGTCCCGAGTCCTACACAACTGGGCGTTTTCACGATGCAACAGTTGGATTCCCACTTTGATAACAGGGCTTTCCCTGCGTGTCAATAGATGTCGGCTTCTATAGAATGTAAAATGCCATGAGTCAAATCCCATCCTAGATGCTCAATTGACATGGTAGAATGTCACAAAACGTCAATGCATTTGTTTTGTAACAACTGTTGTTTTTTCAACCCAACAGCCTTGAGACATGCATCGTCATCCAAATATCAGCGGCCAGCAAAGCTTTGAGTTGGCTGACCCGCTGTGCGCGCGGGAGGGACGGGCCAGTGCCTAGTTAGTTGCAATGGGTCAACCAACTTCCACTACTGGCACTTTGGTAACTCTGACCGTTTGGCGCAGCAGAGATCGTCAAGGCTGGTGTTGTAAACTGTGGTTCTGCGGAGAGAAATTTTGCTGCATGTGCATAACAAACAGCTGGAGCAGCTCGTTTGCCTAACCGACCCATGTCATGACAGGTCCCCAAATAGTAGCAGGTCGACACTAAGACAGTTGGGCCCAAGGCGGAGTCAAGGCCATCTGCAACCTGACCGTCTCTATTGGCAATGACAAGAAGCTGGTGGCTCAGTCATAACTCAGTCGTCGTAGCAGCCTTGTCACCGACATTGCCAGCACAGAAAATCTATCCCATCACTTCAACATGGTCGCGAGGCAAACACGGTAGGTAGAGAAGGCTGACGCGTTCTACTCTGATCGATAAGCCACGGCCACGGTAAAGACTAAAGATTCTGTGCAATCATTGGGCGAGAGGTGACGAAGAGGTGAGATGCCATGGGATCCAATCGGTTGTGCATATGAGATTCCGGGGTCACCGGGGTGCCTCAAAGACATTCTGGATTAAGGAGAGAAGCCAAAATATCCGGAAGTGTCAAAGTAAAAACTGACTTGGATGGTTGATTCGACTCTTGGTTGGCGGAAGCTGGCTATCCAAGTGGAGGGCGAAGGAGACGTTGGGCTACCCTAAAACGAATCTAGGGATTTGATGTGACGCGGAAGACACAAATAAATGAAAGTCCCTCTAACTCCATTTTGTGAAATTGTAGCAGAATACATTAGATGATAGTCGTTTAGAGAGCATTCGATGATGCCTGAGGTGTGTATACTGCCTACCTAATTGAAAGCTTGTGGGAGGCAACTGGTACCTTCCCTTCCACGAAAGACACCATGAACTCTTACAGGAAGGTACAAACAATAGACCAAACGAAACAGGAAATAGACCCCAAAGAGCAGGAAAATTGGTTGGATTGCATCGTGACTTGAATTCTCACCTTACTTTCGCATCATCAGAATACTTCTTGCATCGCCATGCTAGGCGACTGCACTTACCGGGCCTCTCTACCGTTAATTGTCGTGCAGCGCAGTGCTGGACCAGCCGGGACTTATCCCAGGAAACCCGCCAGCCTGAGACGTTCAGGGCATATTACTTGTTTGGTTTATCAATGATGAGCAATAACTGGGCCGTAAGCCAACGCACGACGAGTCGAGTTTCATTTCAAACATATTTGCTCCACTATGACCTCGGGGGAAAGTGCAAGAAAGAGAAGTGAACACAGCTAACTTGGACTAGATACCTACTCTAGCTCTGACTCTGCGTGGTCACAAGAGATTGGCGGGTTTTTAGTACTTGGGGAACGGTAACATTTGATACTAAGGGTCCTCCCTGAACTTCGTACTCTAAAACAAAAGCATAGTATTGAGTTACAGCAGCTAAGCAACACTTTAATTATTCAATCCGCGATTACTCTGCACTTTGGATACCTATATTTAAGCGACATCTTGGGCGCAGTACAACAATAAGCTTACAATAGTTAACTGTCAGTACTGCGCCAACACGCGCTTGACCTGATCGACGACTATTTCAGTGAGATCCCATCGATCGGTGGGCTTGGGAATTCGCGACCGTAACGAGAAACGATTGACCCATCACCCCAGGAAGACCGAATCGACGGGACGAGGCAACAGCCCACCCATGGTGTGACAATGAGCTCGACATGAGCTATTCGACAGCCATTGCACCCCCAGCTGTGGCCTGTCCCTGGGCAGTACACCGTCACAACGTCTTCACACGCGCACCCTCACGCTCTTTTTAGTGGCCGAGCAGTGACCGATGTGCACTAGGAATCCCATCCGGGGCACTCTGCTTCTTAGACCATGCCCCACGAACAAAAGTCTAGAGTCATCTACGTACTTCCCGCTACAGACGACTACTGCGTTCTATTAGACATTCGACCCTGTTACTTGTGTATATGCGTGTGTGTGTGTGTCAAAGGGTGGAATGCATCATCTGGGTTGACTGACTTGAAATCGCCTCCCTAAACATGACCAAGTTATTTTCATGGCGTCGTCCGTATCCCAATTGTTTCTCCAGCCGTCGGCCTTGAAAACAATGCTATACTTCGGGAGGATATTGCTCAATTAAAACTCTGCCATCCAACAGATGCTAACGTTGCAGCAGTGTCACCACTGTCTGCAACGAGAGGCGCTAGGGGGTGGCTATTGAAGGTTAACCTGAGATGAGATGGTCCAGCCTGAGGCCGGGGCGAGGTGTTTCTACCCTCCCCGCCGCGGTCCGGGTTGATAGGTGGCCCCAAAGTGGTCCGTTCCGCGCCTGAGAGAGTCGACCAGGTTCCTGATGTGGCCTCGAGTCCATCCATGCCTGAGCACAGCACACGTCTTACACCCCTGGCATCTTAAGCTCCACTGGTTGCGTATTAAGGTCAGGCTCGGTACCAAATAAGCCCCCCTCCCCACCTTCTACCAACGTCTGTTAGTCCATCCATATCAAGGCAGAACCGACTTGAACAAGATATATCTCTATGATTGTCTCTCTTCATACTCACGACACTGACAATTCAACGTCTATATGCTCTAACCCAACCTTGCCGACTCTGGCTGTGTCATATACCCCACACTTTACATTATTCAACCACGTCAAGCATACAACGCCACAGCATCACTTAAACTCTTCCCTTCCTAACGCTAAGTATTGACACCACTTAAACACCTCCTGAACTACATTTTGTTCTCAACATCAACCTGGATCGCACAACATTATATCTCATTCAATTGACAAACACCAAACGATGACGCCCAATCCATCATTACGGCGGCAACGCAAAGTCGTCATCTCCAGCTCACCGGCTCCTTCAGACTCTGATTCACGCCGTGGCTCTTACTTCTCAGAAGCGTCTCAATCAACAGCACCCACATCTTACCACTCAGCTTCCGGATCAAATAACAAAGCTCTTGATGTATCTCAACATCGACAGTCTACGGTACCAGCGAAGACATCTGAGCAAAGATTCGACAATGTATCCTCTTCCTCTATTGCCACATATGACTCAGTTCTGTCTGAGATGGCACCCTTGTGTCGAGACTTGCCCGTAGGCGGCGAGGAGGTGGAAATCGAAACCGAAGACGAGGAGGAAGAGGAAGACGAGGAAAGTGGCGATGACGATGGCGAAGATGACGGGGAGGACGACCAGGAGGAGGCAGATAAGGATTTTATTCTGTCCGACCCGGAATCGCTTCATATTCCTCCAGTACTGCCTCCTTACCGTGGCACCTCAAACGAACGCCCCTGCCGGCCATCCACACCTCAGGATTTTGCTCGTCTATTTCCCTCGCTAGACCGACTTGCCGTACGTCATGACGATTGCACTTCGGACGGCAATATGAACCTCCGTGTCGATACTGTTGTCCCCTTTGGACATACCCGACGGACACTTGCGGTCCAGCTATTCCATCTTCGAATGCACGACCTGGCTCGCCGAGAATTCTCACTGCGTCGTTATTGCCGCGACTCTGGACGAGAGGTCTGCAACTCCAAACGAGAATATGCCCCGGCGCCGATCAGCACTGTCTCTGCAGCACGGCCCGCCCTTCAGCGGTCAATGAGCTCAGCCATGCGTACAATGACAACTCCTTTCCACCGACCAACCTCCAGCAACTCTTCGATTTTTAAACACAACAATATGGCCAGCGCCTCGACACATTCCGACAACGCCTCCGTCTGGTCCGGCTCGCACCAAACCGAGAAATCAGATTCACAAGTCAGCAAACCCAAAGCACGAATGGTGCCCACCAACCGTATCAAGCTCGAGTTTAGCAACTATGCTCGTGTAGACATTGCACGACGAGGTGGACGCACAAACAAGCGATATGAGTTTGAGTGGTGGGGTCACACGTACGCTTGGAAACGTGTCATTGACAAGAACCTCAATGTTGTCTCATTCCACCTTGTCCGAGACGGTCATGGTGCACCTATTGCACACATCGTCCCCGAAATGCGCAGTCCTAACCAAGTTCTCGACGACGAAATGGCTGGTGCTTGGGTTACTCCTTGCTACATCTGGATTAGCGACAGCAGCATTATTGATGCCATAACAGACGTGGCTGAGTAAGTATTCTCGTACCCCTTTTTGTAGCACTGAACTAACAGAACTTTAGTGTGATTATTTCCACCGGCCTCATTTCCCTTGTCGACGATTGCATCAAGGAGCGATGGCAAGCAAAGAAGCCTTCGCACCGTGCCATCCGCAGGGACACCGACCATGTGAACCACTCCAACCCTCGCTCATTCATGCCCAGTTTCTTTCAACGTCGCCACTCAGAAGAGCACTCGACAAGCCGTGGCTCGTTGAGGTTTGGTCGCAAGCCTATTGCTGCGTACTAGCATGCAAGCAGCTTCCAGTAACTTTAATCGATCACGTTTTGATATTCTTTTTGGATATTTAATCAGATTCGTTGTTTTTGCTACGGAACGCGAGAGCGCCATTGTCATTAACAACATGACATTCATACTGCTTCTAATTGTTTTGTTTTAACATTTGTATTTCCCGTCAAGAACGGTTGTGTATATATTCGATATTTCATTATTTTCTTATCTGCCCACGCCCTTCAGACTTGTGGGCTACGAGGTATGAACAGACATTTACGGGATACAGAATTTCATCCCAATGGTATCAGCAAGCAAGGCGCTTTGGAGTTTTGGGATAGGGCCATGAGAAATGGGAACCCTAGGATTGATGGTCTGGCTTGGCTTGGTACTACCCGGCATCTTTTCTTTACTCTGGATTGGACTACGCCTCTAACCCCAGATTTGAAAATGGTTATGGCTCGGAACGAATTGAATCATTTATGCATTACTAGACCATACACAGAACAGTCGACAGTGCAGATCAGGCTAAAGTGTAGACAATGATATATCATCATGAGCTGACACAAGCGCTGAAATGATAAATCCTCTATGGTATTGCACAAAATCTGGACTGATAGGTCATGTGTCTATTCGAATCGTCCGTTGGTATAGGTCAATCATCAACCCCGTACATACATACACCAGTAGAGAAAAACCCTCATGCACCCCAAGTCACCCCTGTCATACCAGGTCGAGATGCTCCTGGGGTCATGGACAATCGTGCCACCGTAACGCCACAGACGCGGGGGAAACGTCCGGCTCTTTCCCATTGCTTTTCGTTGCTGCAGGCATACCTTGATTTGGCTGCCTGCAGTGTGTCATTGATGTCCATAGGTCTGGTCAACCAATTCGCCTCTGGCTTTCGACATCGTCCATATGGCCGTATATCGTAGAAGATGTCAGGCCGTTGACTTTATTGCTGCTCGACATCGTCATGCCCGTCCGTTCTGCCGAACCAGGTGCCAAAGTCGAGCTTCATGAGCAGACGATTAATACCGCCAACCCTAGCAGCTGTAAAGCCACCACGTTCCTCTGCATCGTCTGTGTCCCGTGCCCTACCCTGCCGCTCCTCTTCCTCATTGTACTCTTCAGCTGCAGTGGGGGGAGCCGTGTCGCCCTCCCACTCGGCTGTGAAAATGGGGTCAGACTCGAGTGCACGCAGTGCGGCGACAACATCCTCTATGCCAGAGCGGACACGGGATTCAATGTCATGGAGGCGACGCTTGACGTCGCGCTCTTCGGATTCGAGATCGACAAAAGCGTCGACTACACCAGCGTCTGTCTCGAGATCGATAGAGGTGTAGATAGCGTGTAGACGGTGTAGGTGAGCAACGAGGTGATCAATGTGAATGAGAAGGTTGTAGAGTGGCTGTGTGAATGTTGTTTGAGTGAGGAGTAGACGGTGGATGAGGGTACGTAGATAGAGCCGATGTGCTGTTGAGAGAGTTTGGGGATCCTGGGGAGGAGTCGAATCCGATGATTTGGGGGGTTCGTTTTGAGTCGCGGCCTTGCTCTCGCCGCTCAGCCATATATCATCGTCGTCGTCCTCTCCTTCAAAGCCGCCGGCCTCATCTTGAAATTTGGTAGGTGTTGGTGCTCTAGACCGTCCATGTTCAGGATCATTGGCTGTCAACCACTCGTGGAAACCCTCCCATAGCCCAGCTACGATCTCTGTCTGAAGGTAGGCTTCCGTTTCGGCAAGGAAAAAGATGGCAGCGCTGGCTGTCGTCCATGAGCTACGCATTGAAGAAGATCGTGCTGTCCATCTCTTTCGAAGAAGAATGATCTGCTCCCGATCGCCTCTTGACGTTGGATGATGACGTCGTAGGGATGTGATCTTCCATAGATCAGTAAGTCGGATATGCGCTCTTCGCATTGATAATAAATAAGCGTTTATGCACGAGTAGATCTGGACATCTGATGGTGACAGAACCATGTCCAACGGCGCTGGTATTTGGATAGATAGTAGAGAGGGGACAGAGAATAGAAGATTGCGAAATGGTGATTCGGATAAGAGGCCCGCAGCCTCTCGACTGAGTCCAGAGCCAGATCCCAATGGTGTTGTGATCTTACTCTTTGTGAGGTTAAGTCGCAAGAGATCTCGAGCAAGCTCAAGCTGCTCGTCCTCCTCAGCGTGCTGGCCCTGCATAGATGCTAGAACAGCCCACGTTCTGGCAAGCACAGCAGCGACCTCGCCCTCCTTGACCGTCACGTTCTTCAGACCATCTCCCTTTTCGTAAGACAAGTTATCTGCTCTCCTCCATCGACTGCGAATCTTCTCATCTGCCTCGTGGGTTAATTGCATGGCGAATTCACCGCGACCCAGCAAGAAAAAGTCCCTTAGCAACTGCAGCATTTCTGTTACCTTGGCCAGTGGAAGGAGTTTCTGGAGTGTGTTTTCAGACAAGGATATCCGCACGGCAATAATGGCTCTTGAAAAGCTGGTGCTTTTCAGCGGAAATGTGAGACTTGATAGTTCCTGTAGCTTGGACGACAGGTGATCCAGACCACGGAGTCCCGAGTCTATATTGCTCTTGACTCTGATGTGGTTTAGTGACTTGCCGATAAAGAGCATAGATGAAGCTGTCCCCGGTGTCACAAACGCAGGCAGCAGACTCGACCGCGATATGTATTCCTACATCTGTTAGCAAGGCCTCACTAAAGCTCGCGCCAGAACTAACCTCCTCAGACGCTTCCACTTTTTGTACGAAAAAGTCTTCAGTTCCAAAGCTTGGAAGTCTACCGTATAAGATCCATGCCGAAACCTGCTTCAGCCAAGCAGTCTCAGCGACTGCAACAAGACTCAACGCCGTCTCTTGAACGTCCCTATAACCGCTCTGTAGCTCAAGTCGTAGACGGTCCATGAGCTGTGCTCCATGACATCCTTCACCCTTTTTATCCTTGGCCAACATAAACTGTACCATCTCCCATAGCCAGTCCATTCTCCTAATCCAATCCTTGAACTCGCCCATGACAGCCGTTAGAGGCACAATGTTGTACGCTCCCACCAGTTCCGGATCATCTTGTAGTATGCTTTCTTCGACATCAAGAACTTTGCGTTGGAAAGCGGCTAGATGGATCGAGTCTATGGCTGTCGCAACAGCTCGGCAGATGGTCGATGGGTGCGAATTTGCTACTTGGGCCGTGTAGCTGATGACTTTGATGTGGACGTCGCTCAGATGGGCGGCTGAGGCGAGGAGTTGTCGCTCGGCGGGCGAGATGCCGGATAGAGCATTCGATTGAGCGGTATCGGGTCGGAGGAGAGGGGATGGGTGTCCCGAGAGGGAGAGGAGGATTTCGTGGAGCATGGTTTTGGTTCTGGCTCTGGTTGAGGAGATCTTGAATGTACAATTAGCGGTCATGCATCACAGGATAAGCATGGTAGAAACACACTGATTCTGGGCTTTCCTAGATTTAATGAAATCGCCAAAATCATTAAGAATAATTATGATAACTCCGATAAGCTCGAAACGGCACATGAACCAGTCACTCGTCCGTTTGACAGCAGATCGTTATTGGGAGGTTGCTCTTTAAAGCGGTCCAAAGATGGGATATCCGAGCTCTATAAGATCCAATGGGCGATATTCAGCCGAGCTCAGATGATGTGACGACTGCGGTATCGTGGTATCTTGATAAATTGGTCCTTGACATTGCGCGCAATCGACAATATTTCTTGGTAAGTAGACCAAACTTAAAGTGAAGCTCTTCTAGGCGCGACGCGATGGCAACTGCCCCGCGATCACACCGTACATGCTGGTACACATACTGTACTGCACCTTGCAGATCATCTCACTTACACCATTCAAGTATCTGGATTTCATTTTCATTATACATCATTAAAACTCAATGAAAATATTCCCTACTAAAATGATACACTGGCTTTTCAACATGCATGATTGATCAAATCGCATTGCCACCCAATAGAATGCCCAAGTGAACCGCACCAAAATCAAGTCATAAGTAACCCCTACTCCAATGTCTTCCCATTTCGTGACTGTCCCTTAAGCGGGCTTCTTGCCATTTGCGACGCTCACATTGTCACCATATGTGCTTTGCGCCCCTTGGCCATTACCTTGTCTCGCCTCGATGAGCTCGTTGTCTGTACCCCCGACAATAATCTCGCCGCCGCCCTTGACCTTGCCCACAACCATACCCTTTGCGACACTCTTGAGAATGGCACGCCGGGACACACCTGTAACGTCAATGTAGACGAGTCCAACGTTCTTGACACCACCGCCGAGGTTACGCGACACCTCGCCAGCTTCAGCACCCCAGCGGTGACCAACAACAGTTGTTACACTAGATGATGTGCCAGTAAGTAGGTTGCGACCAGCTTGTTCAATACCATCGACGACAGTGTTGAAGGCCATTAAGCTCTTGTTGAGCACACCTGGCTTATAGGTGTCAATGGCTTTGCCATCCTTATCGTAGCCTCTAGCTCGTCCATCCTTGCGGCGAGTGACGGTTGCACCAAGATTCTGTGCCAAGTTGCCGATGGTACCAACCGTAGTGGCCGAGAAAGTAGCTGCCCTGTTGGAGAAGGTGTTGATTCGACGGATATGCTCATGTGTAGTGGGGGCGAAGGTGACAGGATTTTCATTGGGCTTTGTTTTCTGGGTAAAGTTGTCGGCTTGGCTTTGAAGTGTTCTGGAAACAACGTCGGACGTGGTAACAATCAGTCGAGACGCTTTGCTTGCGCTGCTTACAAGAGTCGACTTTTTGTACGCAGGGTGCATGTCCATCTCAGCCCAGGACTGAGAAGCAGGTTGGACGGAGATGTTCTGGCCACCATCGGTAGGAAGGGCAATCTCGACGGGCTCTGCGCGCACATTAGCAATTAAAGGTGACATGTTCTGAACTTTCTAGTACATACCTTTGGAACCAGGCTTGATCTTGCTATCTTCCACCACCTGATAGCTGTCGGTCAGCTCTCCTAAAACGCTGCCATCTTCCTCGTCGATAAGAACGATTCGGCCGGCACTATTTGCGCTCTGGCTGCCTCGAGCATAATTCTCCCCAGGATTATAGTCAGCTGGGTTATAAGCGGGAAGCTGCTCTCCAGCAGCTTCGCGTGCCTTGGCCTGTGCCTTCTCGGAGGGTCGAGGCGGGTGGGGAGGAGCTGAGCGTTCAAGGAATGCGGTGCACTGGGCGAGGATAGTCTCGAAAGTGTCGACATCTTCCTGAACACCGGGCCGAGAGTTGGCAGGAGGGAATTCGATACGGGTAAAGGCGCCGCTGTCGGGGCCGAGATCCCAACGAGGAATCAAGTAACTTGTAGGTGGCTGGTGGTAGATCTGGGTCGTGGCGGGAAGAGGCAGGTCAAGCTCTGGAGGGAGATGTAGGTGTAGGTAAAAGTCCTCTTCACCGGAGCCAGTTCCTGCAGGTTCGACAAAGCCAGATGAGGTCGGGACCATCAGAAGCGACAGTGTCTGGGGTCCCGAAGGAGTGAGCGACTGCTCTTTGCCATTGGTAATGTGGTAGGCATTGATGCCTTCTACAGCGTAGAGAAGCTTCGGATCCTGTTGGAGGTTTTTGTTAGTATAGTTGAGGCGCAAAGATGGGCGTCATGGGCAGGATAGGGCCGATGCCATGACTTACATTAGACATATTGGATGAAATTTGATGTTTGCTTGGCTGAAGGAGAAGGGTCTAATTCTAGGATTATCGAGAGTAGAGAAGAGGAATGAACTTAGGTTGACGAGTCGCAGACGAGAATAGGGGAGAGATGATAAAATCCTGGAACTTGGAAAGTCACAGAGTCAAGATGGAGGGGTCGCCTCTTATGACAGAACCCTGATCCACCACCAACTATAGGTAGGCAGGCAAAGACAAGCGCGATGCGCGTTAATGCAATGTAATGTTATGCTCGGCGGCTGCTGCAAGTAGTTGATTTGCAGAAGAGGGTGATGTTGGCTGCAAAGATAATTTGTTATAGCCAAAAGAGGGTGGGCGTCTGTCGGCGCTTAAATTGAATCCAACGATGAGCTTGAGCAGTTTGTGAGGCCTCTTTTATAGGCGGCGACGTCATTCATTGGTTCGAGCATCATGATGGAATAATTAACCCCTGTAATCGCCACCTCTAGAACAGGACCTTAGTAGGTTGACTTGGGTTGAGTTGAGTTGAAGTGGTGTGGCTTATGGCTTCAGGAAATAAAACAAGAAATTGTTACAAAGTTTCTTTCATGTTGGGGGATTTGCCATCAACAGAGATGCGTGTGCAAATGGGCGAAGCACTTAAGCTTAAAGTCCCTAGATTTACCTTCAGAGGGGTCCATTGATGGTTAGTAACTAGCCCAGCTTGGCATTTTGTTGTCAACATGACCAGGATGATCATGTAGGCCAACAGTTATTGGTGTATTCCAAAGGCTTGTCTTTCTATGAGGCAAATGCTATGAATTGATGGCCACAGCCACGCAAACAATCGAGGCGCATGACGGATATGTATTCAGCCGAAGGTCTAGAATCACTTACAGTCTGTTAGGTAATTGATCTACTAATGAATTGATGCTAATGATCGTCACGATAGGCCTATTTTACTGTTCTCTTTTAACCTTCTTTAATTACCCGTGGTAAGGTTCTTGCAGAGCCTCTAGCCAAGCCGTTCCCGTGCCCACAGCCCGAGCCAAAACGGCTCTCATTTCTTCATCTCCGTAAATCGGCCCCGTGGATTTCTCTCTAGATCTCGGCCTCGTCGGATTTGTTGACTGCCACTTGCAGCATTGCCAAACATGGTGATATCATACCCATTCTACATCAACCGACTACCTCTTGACCTCGAATGATTTATACAACGCTTACAGGAATATAAAGTACTGCATTTTGCGAACGCTACGGTAAAACCTACCAAAACCAAAAGCTGGACAAAAGGGAACCCGCAATGG
This sequence comes from Fusarium sambucinum, assembly GCF_050947815.1. Taxonomy (NCBI): domain Eukaryota; kingdom Fungi; phylum Ascomycota; class Sordariomycetes; order Hypocreales; family Nectriaceae; genus Fusarium; species Fusarium sambucinum. The sequence goes on from NC_139292.1 coordinate 1,724,132, forward strand.
TTCGTTGTAATATTTTTCATCATGCTATTTTGCCCCATTATTACGTATAAGTTTGTCCCCTGTATCCATCCATTAACCCCATATAGAGTTCCCACAATCCCTGAACAGTCTCTCTCTGCTGGAGATCTGGGGTTCATCAGTGTCAAAACACAAGGGAATATGTATGAACAACAACAGTGGTCATCAGTTGGGCAACACTGAGATAACAAACCCCTTATTGCAAAAGAAAGAAAAAATAGTTGCGTAGCTAGCACTCCTTTCTAATATTATATGAGACGATGGATCTATCATATCGGAAACACTTTCCCAACCAGTCAACTCTTGACGTTGGCTGTCATGATCTTGAGGCTCTGTCGGCGAACCCACGGCACACTAGTTTAGTGTTTTCTTTCTTTCTGACCAAACTTGCGGTAAAAGTCCCTTGCCTGGCTTTGACGTTCTTCTGATACGGCTCTAGCAAAGGATCCATGTCCTTCCTTACCCAGATTTTATGCACGTCTGGCCTGTAAGTTACCATGTATGGACTAGTGACTCGGTTGCGTGGGCCGTCTAGAATATCTTGTAAGTCGGCATGAGAGAGCGATGGTCGGCCCGGGTTCTCATTTACTTGATATGGATCCAATGTTGATATTTCGTAGGTGGTTCTGGATAATAAATAGTTTTATGCCCCATCGAGTTAACAAGACATTTGGACTACCTATCTAATATTGCTACAGCACTCGAATTTGGTTGACACTTTCCCATATTGTTTCACTCCTGAGATCACCGGTGCAGCCGCAATAGACCTTTTTGATACCAAAAGCACGGCTCGAAAGGAGCACAAACCGCCAAAATAGCTTCCCAACTTCGCATCCAGTCTATACTGTCTCCCATAGACCCCGAGGGCAATAAGCCGTCAGAGACACCATCACATCCATTGCCGAATTCAAAAAGAAAACTCGAAGAACTATCCCGTGCCCGAGAGGGCACGTTGCCGGCGTCAAACTGGTTTCCTCGTCATGACGAACTCAGACATGACGCCGGTGACGATAGCCTGATATGGACCCAGACACCCTCCAACTCTGATGAGAGGGCTGACAGAACAAGCTCCAGAACGAAACTACCCATGCGGTCTAGTATTGCCTGTGTGCGATGTAGGAGATCAAAGATAAAATGCAATAACGATGGAGGCCATAGTCCCTGCGATCATTGTGTCAAGGGAAGCCACCAGTGCCAATATCCCGAGCCGGCCCCTATTCCACCAAAACGAAGCGAATCTCAGGCAGCGGCCAGGTCAGAAAAGGAACCACACCAGGAAAAGAAAAGAACAAGAAAACTAGACGAGGTGCCTGGGCGTAACAGCGAGAGGTCGACTGCTTACGCGGCAGAAGTTCTAGCATATCCCTTTTTGACAACTGAGCTTTGGAGTCAACTGCTCAGCATCTACAAACAGCATTATGCAACAGAACTTCCCTTCATCCATCTGCCATCGCTCAAGGAAAGGATGATCAGTGAACCTGGACAGAAAAAGGACTGTTCGTCTGAGCTGAACATGGTGCTACTCGGAATTTTGACACTGACAGCTCGATTCCATCCGGACTTGGTGCGCTACGTGACGCATTTGCAGAGTTCACAGCATGGACATGCCCGACCACGTACATTACAGCCCCAGAAGAACCCATTGGCTGCTTCTGACTTTTTTGCTACCGTTCTCACTACAGCCCTAGGTCCTCTACGGACGGCCATGGACACCATAACTGTGGAGAGAATCCAGGCATTCTTGATGCTTGGGCTATTTGAGTGGAGCCAAGGGAATGAGTCTGCGTGGATGTATATCGGGGTTGCGACTCGAATGGCCAAGATGATGAAGCTCGAACTTGATGACCAACGAATGGGCCTGTTGGAGAAACAGACAACATCACAACAATCTCGAACAGGGTCAGCCGAGATCGCCATCGTCAGAGAAACCCGACGGCGAACAATGTACAGTTGCTTCATTCTCGATCGCCTGATGGGAGGTGGAAGTGGTAGAGCCCTTAGCACTCCGATTGAGACTTTGCGGATACAGTTACCATGTTCTGAAATGGCATTCGATTTGTCTCTGCATGTCTACACGGGGTTCCTAAGGCAGCCCGAAGGACTTATTCAGCCCCAGATGAACGACGACAGTACTCTGAGTCAGTTTATCAGACTGGTCGATATATGGAGCGACATATCGACATATAGCTCGAAGGGTGGTCGTGAGCACGAAAATTTTCCTCCTTGGGATAATAGGTCGAGATTCCATGAGTTAAGAGCCAAACTGAACACATTCTACAACGGACTGCCCGATACTTTTACCTTGTCCCGACAAAACTACTACCGGCACGACAACCACCAAGCTACCAACACCTACGTCTCGATGCATATGTTGACCTCGGCCTGTCAGATCGTCCTTAACCGAGAATACTTACCATTCTTGCCCCTTCGCTGTCGTAGACCACAAGGTCCTCTTGACCGAACCCATCCTACCCTCGATCATGCTCCAGATGGGTTTTGGGAAGAGAGTTCAGAAGAAGTTTTCCGAGCATCTCGCAATGTGATCGACTTGATTGAGCTCTGCAAAGACAAATTACCTCTATCATCACTCACTGCATTTTCCACCTGGCTGGCAGGATTCATAGCGGTATATGCTCGGCATTTCCCCCACATGGATCTGAAGCAGAAAGTGACAAGTCAGCAAATTCTTGATTTCGCAGACACATCAAACGTTCTCGAAGAGGAAATGGTGGGAACCGCTTGCCAGGCGTTGCGAAGAGCCACGGCTTACTTTCCCGCTGCGCGAAGTTATTTGGATAACCTTGAGGGCACAAACCGATATTTCTCGCAGATGAGAAACCCTGTTGCCCAAAATCGAGAAGCTGCTTGTTCGACGGGATCGTTCGACGATCGCATACAAAGAATGGACTCTGCGCATCGTCATAGTACGAGCCCAACGTTACCGAGTATGCTATCAACCCTAGAAGAGCCCCCCAAACCTGCTGCGTCGATATCGAAAAGCCAATTCTTATTGCCTGGAATCGACGATGAACCTATCGAAATAGATACACTAAAGTTCTTGAGGACGGATATTGGAATGTTGGAGTCGCAGCGGATAAGCAAAGTCTTGAATGATTTGGAAGGGTTTTCTGGCGCAGGAAAGTTAAGAGTGGCATTCAATTGATAGCCAGATTTTGATCAATGTTTTAAAATGTAATATTGTATGAATATGATGTGGAGATAATCATGATGTTTTACCAAGGTCGTTCGATGGAGTATGAATGAGGTTGGCCCTTAGGGCACAGTCTGGCTGCTCAAGAAGCAACATTGCAGATGAGATCCCTTGTACCTGCCTTAGTATGAGACAGTTTATTTTGCATGTTGAAGCTCACATCGGTTTTCTGATCTCCTTTCTGATTGTATAACTCGGAAGGAGGACGAAGTACTGTCAGTCTGTCCCAGTCTTCCACCTTCCTTTCTTCTGCACTGCAGCATCAACCATTTCTTCGTCCTCCAACCTCATCCAAGAATTCGGTTAACAAATCCTCAATGGTTCGATACCGGCCCGAATCGCATAAGATCGGTAAAAGAAGGTGACGTTGTCGACTGATTAATCAATCATTACTCAACTTCCGCGGCGATGGATCTGATCACTCATCAGCTCTGGCTCGGGGAGTTGCAGCTACGAGCTTACCTGTCGCATGACGTTCAGATCAAGTCACTACTGGATCGCCAAGACCGGCAAATGCAAGTCACTGCACCTAGTGCTCACCCCTTGTCAGACAACTACCTCCAAACAGGCATGTCATAGCGGGCGGCCCAAGTACCAAGAGGGGCTTTGAGCTGGCATTTCCGGAAGCTTCGTGGGGTCCTTTACGACCTGACCAGGGCAGCTTTACAAGTCCCATCTTATCTCTGAGATCAACGAATCCTGTCTATTATATTTGGACAACAGACAAATCGATGACCCGTACAAACCGGTTTCCCGAGACACGGCTTGCACTTGCGCTGTTTGCGGTTCGATGTACTTCCGAGGTCTCTGCAGGGACTTGATTCCGTCAGGAAACAGTTGACTTAGAAGATGCTCTAATGTACTGATCTCCACGGCTTCAAGGATCTGGGGTAAGCTTCATGATCACGCAAGATAAGGCTGAAGTTTCGAAGTACTATGCATCGACGAGCTCTATTGATCGATATATAAGACTACCAAAGCTCCTCCACGCACAATCGAGCTTGACTCTACCAAAGCTCCAAGCTTCAACATAACCTTGTGAGCTCTCCCACGCGCGTGGGGCGTGGGGCGGTGGCTTCTTGGGATTGATTTGCCAGTTATCAACCTCTCCCACTTTCGCTCCACAAGTGCTGATGCTGCAACTGTGAGAATGCAGACCATGACAAAATTATTTCAGAATCTTTCACATACAAAGAGCATCCGAGCTTGTCGAGAACAATGTACAGTACTTGCTGCAAAGCCAAAGTCTGTCGATCGGAGGGCCATTTACTTCCGTTGAGGCACATTCGGTTTCCTCTTTGCGACGTCCAAGTGGATCGCCTAGGCCGTCCTGGCTGTGTTCCTGGCGCAAAGTATCATTGCCAGACTATCCGGCATGATGACGATTCTCCTTACTAAGAATAGCGTACCATCCCCCGCGTTGTTTGGCCGTGATACCTGCCCAGCTCGATCAAGATGTGAGGAGTCGTCTGAGCTATTCTCCACTGAGGAGGTAAACATGTCCAGGTACTTCGGACCTATTGGTATGGGTGGGAGGACAGTAATAAGTGGCACGCCCTTTAAGACGATTTCCGTTATAAGCTATAAACCAAAGTTGTCCCCATCTACCTACCTCAATCAAGCATTAAATTTCGAGTTGAAGTTTTACAGTACCCTGTTTAGTTCAGTTTTGTTTTATAATGCCTTCTCTTACGGCGTCTTCAGCTGCCGCCGCGGCTCCTCCGAGCGTAAAGCAGAATGGTAGCATTCCGACGCCCTCTCCACCTAGTATTATCGATATTCGTGGTGAATATGTTGAGCTGAATTTGAAGGATGACATTGCCACTTCCTTTAATCCTGACAATGGCCCAAGGAAGCTCCCCACGCTTCTTTTGTACAACGAGAAAGGGCTACAGATATTCGAGGACGTATGTTGATTCTGCCGAGACCCCTCTTACAATTACTCATAGAAGTCCAGATCACATATCTGGATGAGTATTACTTGACAAACTATGAAATTGAGATCTTGAAAAAGAACTCGGCGGAAATTGCCAGCCAGATTCCTGAGGGATCTATGGTGATCGAGTTGGGAAGCGGGTTAGTCAATTCTCCCATATCATGATTCTTCGTCACTAACATTAGGAAGAAACCTCCGCAAGATCTGCTTGCTTCTGCAGGCCTTTGAAGAGGCTAAAAAGCCTATCCAATACTTTGCTCTGGATCTGTCTCTTAAGGAACTTGAGCGTACTCTGGCTCAGGTACCCGACTTCAAATATGTCTCGTGCCATGGCCTTCTAGGGACATATGACGACGGAAGGGAATGGCTCAAGCATCCTTCTCTTACGAGCCGTTCAAAGTGCATCATTCACCTCGGTTCTAGTATCGGTATGTCCCTCCCGGAGACGCAGGTCTCACGATACTGATGAGAAATTATAGGAAACTTCACGCGAGATGAGGCAGCTGATTTCTTGGGAGGGTTCGCAGAGGTCCTCACGCCGTCCGATTCCATGATCGTCGCGGTTGACTCTTGCAGTAACCCGGCCAGGGTTTAGTAAGTCACATACGCCGCTTACATGTCAGAAGTACTAATGATTCCATAGCCATGCATACAACGGTACGTAGTTTCGAATCTGAATGGATCTGTCGATGTTAATGCCGCAGTTCTTGAATACAGACTCCAAGGGGGTAACCCATCAGTAAGCCGACCAGAACATTGGGGAAAACCTGTATACTGACATCATACAGATTCATCCTGAATGGTCTTGAAAACGCCAATGAGATCCTTGGTGAAGAGGTCTTTAACCCGAGCGAATGGAAGGTCATTGGTGAGTACGTCTATGATATTGAAGGCGGGCGGCATCAGGCATTTCTTGCTCCCACCCGGCCGACGGATGTTCTCGGATCGAGAATTATGCCTCATGAACGAGTATGGATCGAACAAAGTCTCAAGTATTCCGAAGAAGAAAAGACAAAGCTTTGGAAGTTGGCAGGCCTGACTGAGACTGGCTATTGGAGTCGGGGAGATGAATATGGTAGGTCACATTCCCCCATGATGCACATCCCACCCCAAAAACATGCGATTCAATATCTTGAAATCATGCACCACCAAACTACCCCGCGAATCGAGAAAAAGGGCTGTTTCCTTTTTCAGCTCTGCTAGAAGCAAGAGTCCAAAACGGGGCAGTATTCGAGGTGGCGTGGGGGCACATGTGTGAAGCTGGAGACATATGAAGAGCGTGCATAAGAGCTAGCCAAGAGAAGACTAACACTTGGGCAGGCCTTCACTTTCTAAAGAAATCGAGTATGCCGTTCAGTCTAATCCCGTCTCTCTACGCCGCAAAGCCCCTACCGACAGTCCAAGACTGGAAGGCGCTTTGGAAGGCATGGGATATTGTGACAAAGGACATGATTGCCGATGAAGAGCTTCAAGAGAAACCCATCAAGTTACGCAATGCATGCATCTTTTATCTCGGCCATATCCCGACCTTTCTTGACATTCAGTTGACCAAGACTACGGGCCAACCTCCGACCGATCCCGCGTCCTACTATTCCATCTTTGAGAGAGGAATAGATCCTGATGTGGACAACCCAGAGCATTGCCATTCTCATTCAGAAATACCTGCCGAATGGCCTCCTATTCAAGAGATTACTCTATACCAAGACAGGGTTAGATCTCGTCTGCAAAAGCTGTATCAGAATGGCCAAGACAAGATCCCTCGAGAGATTGGCCGGGCCATCTGGGTTGGTTTTGAGCACGAGCTGATGCATATTGAGACCTTGCTTTATATGATGCTCCAAAGCAACAAGACACTTCCTCCGCCGCATACAGTTCAACCCGACTTTGCGAAGATGGCTCAGCAAGCGTACAAGGCTAGAGTCCCGAACCAGTGGTTTGATGTTCCTGAGCAAACAATCACGTTGGGCATGGATGACCCCGAGGATGGTACCGACCCTTCGTGCCACTTTGGCTGGTACGGTCATGTCTACTTAACTGAATGGGAGGAACATCGACTGACATACATTCATAGGGATAATGAGAAACCAGCACGCCAAGCGAACGTCCATGCCTTCCAAGCTCAAGGTCGACCTATCACTAATGAAGAGGTATACAATATTGATCTCTGAGGATTCTATCAAGTTCTGACCAAAGCCGTAGTATGCCCAGTACCTTTACAACTCCAAGATTGATCGTGTTCCCGTCTCATGGTCCTCGGTCACTTCTAACAAGCAAGGTGGGGCTACAAACGGCCACCACACTAATGGCCATTCAAATGGCTACTCCAATGGAAATGGAAATGGTCATCACGCAAACTCGGTTCCCGACTCGTTCATCGAGGGCAAGTTTGTTAGAACTATGTATGGCTTAGTCCCTCTCAAGTACGCCCTTGACTGGCCTGTATTTGCTTCATACGACGAGCTTGTCGGCTGTGCTGCGTGGATGGGTGGTCGAATTCCTACCTTTGAAGAGGCCAAAAGCATTTATGCACATGTCGATAAGCAGAAGAAGGCTGAAGCTGAACGTATCCTGTCCAAGACGGTTCCCGCAGTTAATGGGTAAGTCTAATCCCCAGTGATCCAACACCCCTTATTAACGTATGGCAGACACCTTGTCAACGATGGCGTGGAGGAAACCCCGCCATCCAACTCTTCAGCTCTGGTCAAGGATAGCTCTTCTGAGCTATTCTTTGACCTGACCGACGCCAATGTCGGTTTCCGTCACTGGCATCCTATGTCAGTTACCTCTCGGGGTAATAAACTTGCTGGCCAAGCTGAGATGGGCGGTGTCTGGGAATGGACGAGCTCAATTCTCGAACGGCACGAAGGCTTTGAGCCCATGTCTCTGTATCCTTTGTATACAACAGACTTTTTCGATGGCAAGCACAACATTGTCTTGGGTGGTTCGTGGGCTACTCATCCACGCATCGCAGGACGGGCAAGTTTCGTGAACTGGTACCAGAGGAACTACCCTTACGCATGGGTCGGAGCCAGACTGGTACGGGATATTTAACGATGATCATGATTCTTGTATACGAATGGTTTCTTACTGTAAACGAATTGTTGGGATGATTTTGTTCTGTTTCGTTGGAGTTTTGACATTCATATGGGCCCCAAATTGCCATAGGCGGGATGAGAAGGAGGATAGTCACTCCCTGAGAAAGCAAATGTGTCGTTCATATCCGTTTCTACGTACCCTTGTATTTTGAACTCCTTACCAAATCAAAGATTGCTGCAATGATAACAAATGCCCTTCCAACATCGTGGCCTCTTGGACATCAACCATTATGCCATATGCATCCCCAGTTTGTGGACAATACTCATAATGTCAGTCTAACCAGGCTTTCAACAAGCCCCAAACGCCGAAAGCTAATATTTTCCCGGCCTCTTCATAATCGACAGAGCTGATGTGGTGAAAGAGGCCTCAACGAGCCAGGCACATCATATTCAGTGACTGAGAGTGGGCGTGATTTTGTTTGCGTACGTGGAATGACTTCTCAACCGTTGAGACTGCCGTAGATATCGAGCAGTTGCTCAAAAACATAGCCGGGAAGCTTAATCCCATTCTCTGTGATGAGTTTGGAGATGAAATCCGGGGGCTTTTTCGAAGCGTCAGTAACTTTGTCATTCAAGAACTCGAATGGAACTTACAGTAAAGTCGACAGCGTCGACAGCATCCTTACTCTTGGTGTCGACACTGAAGTCGAGAATGTCCTGCTTGAAGCCAATATCCCGTTGGTCCATCACAAACTTGCGCGCAAACTTGTGTGTCTCGCAAGCAACGTAGAAGGGAAGGTTGGCCTCAGCCGCCAACTTGGAAAGCTGCAGAGTGCCCATACGAGAGATGATACCGCCGTTGGATGTGACGGCTTCAGCACCGACAAGCACCATGTTGACCTGGCGCAGCAGACCCATTACATACGCCACTGAAGCTTCTGCGATCTCTGCGACGGGAATCCCCTTTGAGCGAAGTTCGCGGACTACGCGATCACTCTCCTCGACACGGGTCTCCTCGCGAACGTAGATAACCTTGAACTTGCCAGCACCAAGGTTCTGAGCAGCGCGATCCAGGATACCAACAACGGATCGCGAAGCACCGTGTGTAAGAATGCACTGACCCTCGCGAATCAGCCTCCATCCCGCATCTGCGATACCCTCTCGCGCGGCGTTAGCACGCTGGGCAAAAAGGCGTCCGTTGCGGAGGAGATGCTGCCTCACGGCGTCGAAGCTGCCATCTTGTTGTCGAAGGGAAGAAACGAGGTACTGGAGGAAGAGGTCTGTTCCGGCGGAGAGAGGCACGGGGTTCGAAACGGAGGCCTTGAGGCGATCGGAGTGGACTTTGACTGTATCGAGGATCTCGAAGACGGTGGTTGAAGGTTGGGCGTTTAGGAGGGCGATGAGGGACTCAATCGCAGCGACGGGTTTCGTGAGATCGGGGTCTGAGACAAGAAGTCCGCGGTATGTCTCTACGATACTGAGAGGGTGTTAGAAAAGTATCAAATAGTGGTATTCTGGTGACGGACTCGAAATCGGCGCTTTTGGAGATTTGAGGTTGTTCAACCTCGGTGGAAGGAGCGACTTTGCAAGGTTAGTATAGGAATGTAAAGTGGTTATGGGGGCATTTACCTGATGTGTCGATAGTCGCCATTATGGAGAGTGTATGAGAGGTTACGAGGGAAGTAGTTGGGAGGTTGAGATGATACTATTCCCAAATCTAGAATCTGATGGAGGGGAATTTTTGATCCGATGCTGGTGAGTCAGGCCTCTTGGAGATGATTTGGCGGGGTGAATACAATGGATGTCCGGTGGGGAGCGGGGCCGAAATGACGGCACTTGCTTCAGGGCATCTTCAGTGGAAGGTTTCAGTGATTGATTGTTATGGGTCTATGATCTGAAGTAGAGCATCATAGTCGGAAAAGTGTATATGTACATGTTTTGACCCGAGTTATTTTACTGTTACCTAAATCTTAGTCCTGATAGTAATTTGACCAGTTGTGTTGCTTTGTTCTATAACGTGTCTTGACTCGATGATTTGATGAGTTCACCTCATAATAAAGTTGACTACCCTGCGCCTGAATGCAATCAAACCTGCCCCGCGCCTGCCCCTCTACCCTCTACCCTTCTACCCCTTCCCGAACTCTAAGTCTCGGCTCTCCACCTTCATCTTACCTACATTATACTTGAGGGTAGCTCTCATCTCTAAAGCTATAACTATTTCATACAGATCAATCCCCGTTTCGGATTCACCAGCAACTCACAAGCTTCAATCCCTTGACTTCATTCACCAATGGAGCTTCTCGATCCCGCTACGGGCACCGCCCTTCCAAACGATGCCATTCAGCGCATCCTCTTCGTCGCTAATGCCGTTCACGTCTACAACATTCCTCCCCTGACCTCGACAAAGGGATACTCTGCCAGTACATGGACTGCCGAGCCCCAGCGCCATATCTTCACTGCTCGTCTACGCGTTGTCGAGACCGCCTACGAATCTGCCTCATCTGAAAACCAGCTCAAAGTCGATGCCGTGCTAGAGGACGCATCAACAGGACAGCTTTTTGCTGCGGCGCCATACACCGCCCCTGGAGTCGTAGAGCCAGTTCTTGATAGCAGTCGCTTCTTCGCTCTGACGGTGCGCGATCCTCAGGGACGAAAGGCCATTCTAGGTATTGGGTTTGAAGAGAGGAGCGAGGCTTTTGACCTAAGCATTGCACTACAGGAGGCGAGAAAGGCATTGGGCTGGGAAGGCGAACAGAGTAAGCCGGCTGAGACGAAAGAGAAAGAGGAACACAAAGATTACAGTCTCAAAGAGGGCGAAACTATCACAGTGAGCTTTGGTGGGTCAAAGTTTGGAAGGAGGAAACAGCAGGATAGTTCGAACTCAGGAGCAGGAGGCGATCTCCAGTCATTTGCTCTTCCACCACCACCTGCTGGACCAAGCTCTTCTGGCGGATTCTCATTACCACCTCCACCAAGCGCCAACGACGTAAAGCAGCAGAAGCAGTCAGCTAAGGATCTTGGATTCGACGATGGTCAGTTTGGAGAGTTTGCTTAAAGAGGCAATATACACAAGGGTGCATTAGCGATGTGATTTTGAAACATACAGTATATATACCAAACTAAAGACTTGCTAAAAATACAAACGCCAAACTGATATGCTAGTAATGATAGATAATATAATGCCCCACGAAACGTTTCTTTTGCTTGATGTCATTAGGTAACTCCCAAATTCGATTGTACAGCAATAGATTCACACCATGATCATCAGCTTAGGCTTCCGGCCAAGCATGACGAAGACAGGGGAGACTCATTCGTCTCTCCCTTACCACCACAAAGCGAGAATCATCCAGCTTGTCTCTGGTCTCTGTACTACATTCGTTCTTCTCTTCAGCGAAGGGAAGCTCTGCGGAAATGGGTGTCGCCGGGGTAGTCTCTGACTCAATGCTCACAGAAGATGAATCAGGACCGTACAAAAGATCCTCAGCGGCTTCATCGACAGTTTCCAACCTCCACACTGCCGGCTCTGAAGGAGCAAAGAATGGCTCAACAGGTTGATGGAAGTCGTTGAAGTAGCCCATTGGGACAAATTCCCCTGACGAGCCTGCCAAAGGGGTAGTAGGAGCAGAAAAGCTGTAGGACTGAGGGCTGAAGCAATACGGTGACTCAACACTCGGGCTGGTGGCAGTCCATGATTGAGCCCATGTCTCACGACTCTGCATCTCGACATACAGATCAAAAAGACGGGAGGAAATGATCTTTTCCTGTTCGACAGCCTGGTTCATCTGGAATTTGAGAAAACTCAGCTGCTTTCGCAGCTTGCGTCGTCCTTGGTCACCATCGAGGGTTCGAAGTTGCTGCTCAACTGCGCAGTATCTTCTCATGAGCTCTGAGGCTCGTGAAGCCTGTTGCTGGAAGATACCGGTAAGGTAAGCCTGGTCCGTGAAGAGGTTCTCAAAGGGGCGAGGTTCGAGGAGGAGGCGTGAGTTGGCTTGAGGCTGTTGCTTGGCATCTGGTCTTGGTTGACGAGATCGAGAGCTCGAAGAACGTCGGCGCTGTCTCTTTCGTGGTGATAGGTTTGGAGTGGAGGGTGTTTCTGGGTATGGTGTATCCGGAAGGGACTGGGGTGAGGGTGGGAGGATATGAAATGTTTGCAGCTTGGGGATGACAACGTTTAACTCCTCCGGAGGGGGAGTGATCCTTGCATCCATGGGAGGTAGCTGAATCATGCCATGAACTTGGGTAAAAGCAATATTCATTTTGAAGAGGTTGTGCTTGTTGGTTTTGATAGCAAAGAAGCAAGGCGCAGAGAAACAGCACGAATATCTGCTAGATATCAATTCTTCCCATCGCCCCTACTATCCCCTGCGAACAAAGACAACTGAGAGGAAGGCTATATTGAGAACGAGGAGTTTGGACGCTTTGTTGCCATATTCGCGCTCTAACAAAGCGAAACAGCGAGTTCCGGGACTTGGCTTAGTGTTCCTTTGGAAGTCAATTTCCTAGTGCAAACCAGTTGGTTGTTCTGATGGAATCCGTGCCTGGTTGCCACACTCGGCCCATCAAGCTGTCAATAACACTGGCCAGGCTTGGCTTTGAAGGGTTGTTCAGATTCAGTTGGGCCGCCAGGAACCTGAAAGAGATATCGCAGGTCTAGAACAGCTGACAGGCCCTGATGTGGTTGACTCCGCAATTGAATGAAACTGACCACGCCAAATGGCTTGTCCTGGCCAGGTGGTGGCGTTGTTGGTACCCGCTGTTGGCTTGGAATGGCAGCCTCATGGCATGGCTCAATAGCAATGCAAGCCAACGGCCGAATGATAGCCAACTTGGAACATCAGATAGCAAAGCCATCATGCCCAGGTGGGTCATTGAACCGCCAGAGTCCAACGTCCTCTGCGACTTGTCGGATGAAAGATATCTCTTGATTGCTAACAGCTCGATTGATCTCCGCATATTTGACTTGCTGATTTTGGTCTTTGGCGTCAGCTTTTGTTCGCTTTGGCTTTCCAACGTGGGCATCTGGATGGTATTGCTCCATGATATTGATGAAGCAATCCGTGGAAATTTCATTCGCCAGGAACTTCATAATCTCAGCTCCTTCGTCCTCCTTGCCTGGCATAACAAGATGGCGGATCAAGAGACCTTTCTTGGCGATGCCATCTCCTGTAAAGCACAGGTCACCAACTTGATCGTGCATGGCCTTGATGCTCTCTTTCGCTGTGGCGGCATAATCGTCCGCCTTCAGTAGCCTTTTAGAGGTGCTTGGTTTCCACACCTTAAAGTCAGCCAGGTAGATATCAACCAATCCATCCATCAACTGGAGGGATGCGAGAGAGTCAAAGCTCGAGGTGTTGTAAACGACGGGCACTGTCAGGCCATGATCCTTGGCATGGAGGATACTCAACGCCACCTGCGGCACAACGTGCTCTGGCGTAACAATGTTGATATTGTGAACGTTACCAACCTCCTGCAACTTGATGTACCAGTCACCAAGTTCCTCAGGTGATAGGTCCATACCGTTGCGTTGATGGGATATGTCGTAGTTCTGGCAAAAGATGCATCTCATATTGCACCCACTCATAAACACGGAGCCACTACCGTTGTGCCCCTGAATGCAAGGTTCTAGACGTCAAGTCAGAAGATGAATAGAACAATACGAAGCCCAAGCTAAGAAGCTGAGGATGCAAGGGATAATGCCATGCAGGAAGCTTGGGGCAGAACTGTCACTGACCTTCCCCAAAGTGGGGAGCAATTGTATTGACCTTTGCCTTATCTCCGATGAGACACATCCCAGTCTTTTCAAACCGGTTTACGCCACATTCTCTGGGGCACAAGTTACAGTTTCGGAGGTGAGCGTATGCCAACGATCGCTTCTTGGCGGCATCGCGAGAGCTGAGGGTCATGTAACGGGGAACATAGTCGTCAAGGAGGAACGGGGGAGCGAGATGAAGAGAACGAGTGAATGTCTTGGAAGCTATGGATAGAGGCTTATGGATGGCTGAAATATATCGTCTTAGTGGTAGCATCGTGGCTGCTATTGAGTGCCCATGATGGATGGTGACAATTGCCTTTTGTTGATTGGTGTTGAGGGGGGTCTTTCACATGTGGCTTAGTCATGCGTTGATGCAACTGTTGCAATTGGAACTCACTGATGGGAAGATGATTGCTCGCTTTGGACAATTGTCAAATCGAAAACACATTGCTTAATGATTTTGGCCACTTCAATGGTTTGGCTGACAGTAGAGGCGAGTGTCTCTATGGCTGATGTACATTGGATAATCTAAAAGGGGCATCATGGAAGCGCAATGTCATAGTTGACCAGCAAGCCAATGTATTTATGTTGAAAGGATGATACAGTAAGAGAATTAGAAAATGATTCTCAATAGGTCCCTAATAGACTTGTTCGCCGTTTCAACCTGGGTAGGTTGCTAGTAGAGAAGTAAACCAACAGTGGCAACAGATCAAGCACTGTTTATCTAGGAATAAATGCAAATCTTTCCCAGTTTCAACTACTCCTGACCATCAATCCTTCATACAAGTATTCCTTCAGCCATCACTCTGATGTTGGAAACAGGAGAGCATCGTCTTCTCACCCTTTCCGAACTCCAGCATTCTTTTCATACCATTCCAACTGATCATTCATACTTCTCATCTCGGCAGACTTGACAGCAATCATATCCTGCATCTCGACCCTTTCACGAAGTAGATTTCGGTTCTCCTTCTCTAGTTGCGCCGCCCGATCCAGGCGCTCCTTGTTCTTGGCCTCTATATCAGACACACGCTCTGGCCAAGTAGGCGTCACGACAGAGACGACGGTAGGCTTGCTCTCGATGATTCGTGTCTGTGCGGTACCTGGATGTTGATCGGCTGCGGGGATAACGAATAGAGGAGACTGCGATCCTTTGCCCTTGATGCGATAGAATCGAGATGGAATGTCGACGGGAACGATGCCCCTGGCATAGACTTTTCCGCCTCGTTCTTCACGCCAAATCCGCTCGCCAACTGCGCCGCTTGCTTTCCAGATCTTCTCCTTCTGTTCAATCTGAGCTTCAGCAGCATCGAGAAGTCTGTGGATGTAACCCGTGACATCTGGACCCGAGTTGACAAGAACGAACTTGTCCTGCGGATACACAATCGCTCGGCCCCCCGAAACTCCATCGGGACCGGCACGACCCAACGTTTGCTTTGGGACGAGAGCTTCGCCTGCCATGACATCGAGTGCGTTTGCATAACTGATCTCGAGCTCGTGCATTCGGCCCATGAGATGTTGATGGTTCAGAAGCCATTGACCAAGGAGACAATTCCGTGCGCCTTTCAGCTGCCTTTCGGACATGCGCTGTGCCGCCTTTAGATCTTCAGGGGCTTCGAAGCTGGTTGGGAGAATAGACATGAGACCGCCAGTAGCACTGTATTCGTGATCGAGAATTTCAAGGCATTCATTGGCGTGCATGACAAGATCATGATGTGTCATAAATGGACGACGCTGATCTCCCCCTTTGGAAGAAGGACCGCTATCCTCGACCAGAGTCAAAGGGCAATGATGCTCAATACCAAACGTCTCCGATTCGGATTTGACAGTGTTATGCAACGCCCAAAGAGGGTCATTATGGGACGGATCGTCGTTCTCGTATGGTTCATCAAGGTTGTTCAACCAGTCAAACGCCTCATGCTCCTCAAAATTCAAGTCTGTCTCTGGGTACTCGGTCTGTCCCACATGGCAAGTGTTGGTTGTCAAGGCGAGCTTGCGGATGATGTTGACAAGAGAGTGAGCGTGTTGCTTGAGGGCGAGAAGAGTGGGAGGACGGCCGGAGGAGAAGTATGAGCAGTTGAGATGCTGCAGAAGGACGAGGTCTTGAGCGTCCAGAATTCCATTATCCGGTATGGTGTAATTCGACTTGTACGAGGTTGCGTAGGGGTTGGAGAGGATGTGAAGGGGCTGGGTGCCCTCCATTTCCTCGTCGCTTGATGTGGAAGATGCCATTGCAATTCTCGATATAATTTACAGAAAGTTGTTGAGTTTAGGGAACAGAAGTCTGAAAAAGAAATGATCCTTTGGTATGGATGGCCATCTATCTTTAATGGTCAAGAGGCCACTGATTCTTCCAATATTCTTACAAATACTGCCTGCCCATTGATGTGATGCTAAAGAACAAAGAAGATAGTTCTTTGTTTAACAGACCTGGCACTAATCATGGTGGGCGCATAGACGTTCTTCACTATAGTCGATTCGTATTTTCTTTGTTTGACATGCCAAAAAGGGTCGCGAACCCCGATATCTGGACATAGCTTAACTTTTGACAATGGACGAGTCCCTTCAAGGATGCTTTCTCTTGTGAGATTGTAAATTTTGACGGGAAGTGATACATCTTGGTGATACCTCCAGGTGTTTCTAGCATGCAAAGTGAATGACCGTATTGCCGTTGGAATGAATAAGTTTTGTTGCAATTGACTTGATGTGGCCATCCCTTAGTGACAAGGTTTCGAAACAATCAAACCGCTGTACAGAGTAGCATGGAGTCACTAGCTTTGCATTTCACAAAGACGCAAACAACTCATACATGCAAGGCGTCACGAACCTGCGTACACTATGAACTCGCCTCTCGTTCCATCGATGATCTGCTCAAGTCCCTTGCTTACAATCGTCAAGAGAATGCAGCTTATAAGATGGAAGATATTTATGATATTGGACCAAGTTCCAAGTCGAATATAGACATATTTACGTCAAGTATGAGTATCCATTACTCGTCGACTTTGGCTCTCCTAACCTCGAACGCAGGGACAAAGGGAGACAACAATGCCATGGGAGTCTGGAATGTTTGGCCAGGCCACAGAGAGAAACATTTCGAGTCGATACTGTAGCACAAACGTGATTGTTTGTGTTGGACTTGGGAGAAATATTGTCTTGGTGCCACAGAAATTGTTTGCAGTAAACAATGGGTTAATGGTAGCGGGCAGTTATGTAAAGAACCGTTGTCGCTGTAATTGTGACGCAGCGTCACCTACGACATTCTGTTAAGCGACGTTTGCGGTAACGGCGTCACCTGAGACTGTCACTGAGAAACTGAGTTAAGAACAAAGAGAGGGAGAGAGACAGTGGGAATTCAATCAATTCATCACTAGCAACATGAAATACCATTGGTTCAGTTACTTGACATGATGGAACAAGATTAAATTACCCGTACCTCGGTCTAAAAAGGCAGCCAGTTAAAGATGGATGGACATCTCAGCTGAACCAGCATCATTTCTAGGGCGCTAATGCCGAGGAGAGATTGGCGCGTGCATACTGGGGGAAGATTTAGAGGGTCTAGCCTTTTGGAATGGATGAACTCGCACCACCACAGCAAGAGTACCGTCCTCAGGCAGAGAGGCAAGCAGGTGGGTGGGCTGTCATAGATTCAACGATTTAATTAGGCCTCAATTCAGAGAGCACCCAAGCATCGGGAAAAAAGTCATGATGTCGGTCAAGACACTAATAGTGACAAGGATCAAAGGGTGATCGATGCTCGGATCTTTTTTATCATCTTAAAAAAACAGCACATGATGAATACGATTATCAAGCCGTCAATCTGTCACAATCAACTAATCTACCTAGTCCAAGACCAGATCGACATGTTTACCTGGGGAGACGTCTGGTTGATGTCATTGGCGTCAAAAAGCGCCATCATTGACAGGATTGATCCGAAAAAACAAGGGGAGATTGAGTATGTGGTAAAGAGGTAGCGCCACGGAATGAGTTTAGGTGGTTTCAAAAAGATGTGCTCTTGGCAGGCCTCCTAAAAGGGGAGACGATTAACATTCCCATCATGATCTCCAGCTAGGTTGTGAGGGTTGATTCATCGATCATGTTTGTGCGTGCGTGCTTGCGCTCGTGCTCGTGCTAGTAATTTAGACAGTAGCGAAGAAAAGACTGCATTGCATCTCTGACATTACACACCTAACCAAACATGAACATGAAGCCATAAGCATCAAACATCCCTGTCAAGCTGTCGTTCGGCGGGAGAGCATCCGTGGCTGGTGCTGCGCCTCTGTTTCGATCGACGACACAAGCTGAGAAAAAAGGTCTCGACTTGGATCGAGGGCGCGATACTTGTGGTGAAGCCAGGCCTAGACTCTAGAGTTTAGACATCGAGTAGAGCAAAGCACGGATAGGGCATCACAAGAGATGTCTCTGCCCCTGTCTCATCGGTCTGACCGTCTATCAACTGTAACATACTATGTAGTACTGTACTGAAGCATGCGCGTACAGCATTTAGCGAGTGACACTATTTACAGTAGCGCAGCGCATCTCAATTGTCCACGTCGACGATGCTGGGTCAGTTTAGGCCACCCTCCCGTTCCCGTCGCCAAGCTTCAAAAGCCGAAATGAACAAGGGATTTGTAGACCCTCACCTTTTAATGTCATGATTTTCATAGTGTTACTTTGAAGAAAAGCAGGGTCCTGTTTTGAAGTATCATTCAGTTGCTTGGCGGTTCATGATAGAAATGCATACCGACCTATTTTTACCGGTTTTCTGGTATCATTTCCAATTATCGTTGCCGCGTTATCATCCAGGATCACTACAAAAGAATAGCAATGATTTGCAATGTCAACCATGCTGGAGTGGTTCCATTTCAAATAGACTTAGGTTGCCGGGGGTAGGGCGCAATTATCCACAAATGATTGGTCCAAATCGATCTAGGCTCAAACCAGGATTTTCATGGTGGATGTTTTTCGACTGAGAGACAAGAGGTCTAGGGACTTGGCGATCCAATGCTGCACAAGTCTGGGCGCTATCTTGTGACGTCGCCATCAGCACCTTGTCTTGATTGACTGACGTTGATGGCATCACCACCACATTTAACATGCTTAACAGCAATAATGAGTCAATTCAAAGGATTAAAAAAAGTAGAAAACACATACGTGATTAATTGACCGTAAGTGTCTCTCTTTTTGCTTTTGCTATCAACACAATAAAATCACAGGAACTCATCGGGGGCTGAGACATGACTTCACCTTGATTAAGGGGGTCCATTTTAGAGCTAAGCTTTTGTCCACACCCCTGACGACCTACCTACCGCCCGACCACCTTCACCTGCAAATACCCACCCACCCATCCACTTCAAGCTGAATGCCGTACCAAGACCTGGCTGGGTTACCTCTAACCGTTCATCTGTATCTAAAACCAGCTTTTTTGAATTACTACGACACACTCTAATCACATAAAACCAGGTTTCCCCTTCCACAATTTGTTTTACTCTCCTTTTTCGCAAGCTTTTTCGTTCCCAGACTGCCTTGTTCTGGTTAGCATCACAGTGAGTGGGCTGTTGCACTAATCGCAACTTTGGAACGCGACTACCTCTTGTCCGTCCCATCTCATCTTAATCTACCTGCCACTCGCCCCGCCAGCGGTAGGAATACTAACAAGTCCAAACCTAATTTAATTCTCAATTTCTTCTTAATTGTTTCCTTTTCCACATTCGACTACGACGGACCTCTTCCATAATCGTTTCCATCCAAGAGTCGTCAAATCAATCCTCAATCGCCCATACCAGGGCTCGATCTCGACCTAATCCAACAAATACGGCAGGGTCGTCATCATGGGAAACTTCATCAGTTGGTTGGAGGACAACCTCCCCGACCCCAAAACTGAAAAGGGCAATGCTGGCGATGCCAGAGGACCACAGCCCAAGTCTGTGTCGAGTACGTTGGCTTGGATATCTCCAATAGTAAATGCGCCACGCAAACTGACATACATCTCCCAGGCATGGTCTCGACTCTTGTCCCCGTCCTCGTTGCGTCGGCGGTCTATATCATCGTATTCCTTATATTGCGCAAATCCAATAGGCGTTTCTATGCCCCCAGAACCTATCTAGGCTCACTGCGAGAACAGTAAGTTTCAAGCGCCACATAAACCTACAATAACGATCCTAACGGTCTTGCAGTGAACGAAGTCCTGCGTTGCCAGGCGGTTGGTTTGGTTGGATCGGTACCTTTTGGAAGATTCCTGATGCCTACGCCCTTCAGCATCAGAGTCTCGACGCCTACTTGTTCATCCGATTCCTTCGCATCTGCTGCACCATCTGCTTCGTGAGTCTTTGCATCACATGGCCCGTCCTCTTTCCTGTCAATGCCACTGGCGGCAACGGAAAGACCGAGCTGGAGCTTCTCTCTTACAGCAACATCGACATTCAGAGCTCAAAGGAGAGGAACAGGCTGTACGCCCACTGCTTCATCGCCTGGATCGTCTATGGTTTCGTCATGTACACCATCATGCGCGAATGTCTCTTCTACGTCAGCGTGAGACAAGCATTCCTCCTCACTCCTCAGTACGCCAAGCGCATCTCGTCTCGCACCGTTCTCTTCACTTCAGTGCCCAAGGACTATCTCGACGAGGCTCGCATCCGTACTCTCTTCAACGATTCGGTCAAGAACGTTTGGATCCCTGGTGAGACCAAGGACGTGGACGAGATTGTCGAAGAGCGAGACGAGGTTGCCATGAAACTCGAAAAGGGAGAGGTAAAGCTGCTCAAGCTGTGCAACAAAGAACGCATCAAGTCTATCAAGAAGTCTGGCCCTGAGGCTGAGAAGCAAAACTCTGGCCCAACTGACCCCGAGACTGGTGACCTGGCTGCTCGCTGGATTCCCCAGAAGAAGCGACCTTCTCACCGCACTGGCCCCCTTGGACTTATTGGCAAGAAGGTTGATACTATTGAATGGGGTCGCGAGGAGCTCAAGACTCTCATCCCCAAGGCTGACGAGGCCCAGGCCAACTGGCTCGCTGGCAACTACGAGAAGCACTCTGCTGTCTTTGTCGAATTCTACACCCAATCTGATGCTCAGGCTGCTTTCCAAACCACCACTCACCACCATGCCCTCCACATGGCACCTCGACACATTGGCGTCAAGCCTGACGAGGTTGTCTGGAAGAGTCTGAAGTACCCTTGGTGGCAGATCGTTATCCGCCGATACGCCATCTCCGCTCTTATTGCTGTCCTCATTATCTTCTGGGCCATTCCTGTTGCTATTGTCGGTGTTATCGCCCAGGTCAACACCATCAAGTCTCTTCCCGGTCTTACTTGGATCGAGAGTATCCCTAGCGTCATCCTCGGTGTCGTCTCTGGTCTTCTGCCTTCTGTTGCTCTCTCCATCCTCATGGCCATGGTTCCTATCTTCATGCGCGTTTGTGCTAAGCAGGCCGGCTGTGTCTCCATCTCACAAGCTGAGCTCTACACGCAAAACGCCTACTTCGTCTTCCTGGTTCTCCAGGTCTTCCTCGTCCAGACACTTGCCAACAGTTTTGTTTCGTCAATTGTCACAATCGTTCAGGATCCTAGCCAGGTTTTCACCATGCTCTCATCATCCATCCCTACTGCGTCCAACTTTTACATTTCCTACTTCATCGTTCAGGGTTTAGGTATTGCTACAAGCGTGCTGACCCAAGTTGTCGGCTGCGTCATCTTCAACCTTTTGTACAAGTTCCTTGCTAGCACTCCCCGAGCCATGTACAACAAGTGGACCACTCTCAGCGCTCTTACCTGGGGAAGTCTCATGCCTGTTTACACCAACATTGCTGTCATTAGTGAGTTACCATTTGGGTCCTGTGTGTCTTCTCTTGCTAACCTTTTTAGGCATTGTCTACGCTGTCATCGCCCCTCTCATGCTCTTCTGGTCGACTATTGGCATGGCTCTGTTCTACCTTGCCTACCGTTACAACATTCTCTTCGTCACAGAGACCAAGATTGACACTAGGGGCCTTATCTACCCTCGAGCTTTGAAGCAGCTCTTCGTCGGTGTTTACCTTGCCGAGATCTGTCTGATCGGAATGTTTATCGTCTCCAAGGCTGCAGGCCCTGCTGTTTTGATGGTCATCTTCCTTATTTTCTCCATCCTGTTCCATATTACTATGGCCAAGGCTCTCAACCCTCTTCTTTACAACCTCCCTCGCTCTCTTGAGGTTGAGGAAGAGCGAATTCAGCAAAGCACCCAAGGTTCCGAGATTGAGGATGGTCAGGTTTTGAACGGCCACACTGCCACCAACGGTACGACCAACACCGATCAGAATGGCGATTCCAAGTCCACTCGCGTCGGCAAGTTCGTACCAGGTGGTGCTGACGGTGTTCAGAAGAAGGGTAACTTCTTCTCCAAGTGGCTCAAGCCTTGGATCTACGCCGATTACGCCACTATGCGCCAACTCGTGCCCCATGAGAGCAACTTGGGACTCGATTACAGTGAGGAGGTTGAGCGAGACGCTTACTTCCCACCCTCAATCACAAGCGAGACTCCCATCTTGTGGATCCCCGCTGACCCTGCTGGCATCTCCAAGCAGGAGGTGCTCCACACTAGCAAGGTGATTCCCATCTCAGACGAGGGTTGCACACTGAACGACAAGAACCATATCGAGTGGGACACTGAGGGAGCACGACCTCCTATCTGGACCGAGAAGATTTACTACTAAAGGAGATGATTTTTTCTGTGTGATACCAAACATAAGCCGGCTATCAGGCTGTGTCGTTTTGAGAAGGATGCTAGAGGTAGTTGGAGCTTGGAAACACGAAGTGGTGGAATTGCGGGATGTTTTATTAGATCGTGACAGGGCCCTTGAATGAAACAGTAGCTTTGAGGCGTCTTGTGCGGTTATTAGATAGTTATATGCCAATGAATCCTAATGTAAAACCAAAGATTCCTTAGTGGCATTAGTCCTATTACTGTGATGTCGCCAAACATGTGTGAGAAGAGTTGCACATATCAACAGCAATTAGTACAGTGGTTTGTTGGCATTTGGAATACAATGTACTGTCATGAAGTCGATTAAAGTTTTCTAGTAGTTGATTGGGCAACTGATCGTTTTCGGCAAGATTAGGTACATTAGCACGATCGCGCCAACTTCTTTTCTCTCCACTGTCATCACGCTTGGTCACCTTTTCCTAGTAATCAGCAGTAGGGTTGATGATGGATGGCTGTGTGATGGGAAACAAAGTATTGATGATGACCTGAGACATGGAACAAAGCGTACAGAACAGGGAGAGCTGCTAATAGTATGATATTGTCATTGACGCCGACACGAGAAAAGGGAAGGGAAAAGATGCTGTTGTTGTGGTGAATAACAAGGATACACCCCCAACCACTTTCACTTACCGGGAAGCGGATAGCGGCAGCCACATTTCAAGCCTCAACCGGCATTGTCGTTGACAGCCTCCATCCATATGCAGACGGTTGTGTTGTTTGTGATTGTTGAACGATTGGATTAGATGAGACGAGGATAAACAACATACTACCTCTTCAGTACAATTCAGCAGTTGGACTTCCATTATTCTTTAGTTGTGGCGTCTTTCGCATGTGATGGATAGATAGCCTTTATCGTTTCTTACCTGCACCCTTGTCCTTGTCCTTGTTCCCGTCTGTGCTAATCAAGGATTCTCCATGGGCTACCCCACCATCAACTTGTGGTGTTTCCCTGCCAACGACGGTAAACAATCGCATCTTCGAGTCTGGTTCAACAGAAAGCGGCAAGTCGTTCTCGCATGCGCGAATAGAATCTTGATATTGGATCAAACTATTGACAGGTTGGGACTAATCGCAAACTTTGCTTCGTGGTGTGATTGTCCTATTCTGGATGGTTAGTGTCCAGGCTCTCCCAGCAAGAAGGTCAACTATCCCTGCTCGTACATGCTGCACCTTCTTCTTCCTAGCCTCTCTCTTTCTCTGCATGCTTGCGTGGCTCTACTGCTCTCTTTCTAACACTCTGCTTTACCGTTTGTTCTCCCTTAAACATCCAATCTAAACCTGGACACGACCCCATCAGTGGCCTATTCTCGAGACCCTCTCAATTGTTAGCAGATCAACCAACATCGAAAGCTTTGACATTTGTGTGCAGCACGCATAGAGGCCCGAGACATCGCTTCGAGACCCTTGACTATTACATTCCCCGGGAAAGCGTGCGACGATCAGCAGACCACATACGACATTTGCTAGTGCACGCTCACCTTGCAACATCAACCACATTCAACGCAAGGGAAGTTGGGGGGAAAGTGAGGAAACAGAATCAAGGTCAAATCTACAAAGCTCTCGAGCTGTATGGCGACGATGATGGTATGAGAGCTCAGTGACTACGTCGGCGACATCTCCACGCTTCGAAGCGGCAGCAACAACCACAGCAGCCTTGAATTAGCGGACCTGCTCAACACAACGAAAATCCATCATGGCTTCAACATTCATACCCAGCAAATCTCGGTCTGCGCAACCACAAAGACCCACGATGGCTAGCACGACAGCTCTCCTCCTCTTTTTCGCAACCATTCCTTTCGTATCTCCCGTTGCTGCGCAATCATTCCCATATGTGCCCACGGAGATTCTCATGCCAGATCCTACCTGCGTCGACGGCAGTGTACCGTGCAGTGCTTCGGATTTAGCATTCATCTTTCGACAAACAGCCTCGGGCAAGGTCGAGTTTAGATCCCTCAACTTTTCTGCGAGCGTGGATGCGGACGAACCCACACTCGATCGACCCGCGGGCAGCACGACGTTACCTTTTCTCGACGACGAGCCCAAAAGTACTGCGTTTGGCGCTGCAAGAACGGCAAACGGCTCGGTCCTCGTGTACGCAGGCGACTGCAAGACTGGCATCAGTGATGTATGGAGCTTCGACTACGAAGATGGAGGTGATTGGTCTCGTCGAGGTCTCAAAAACAGCAACACCCGTCGTGCGCCTTATTTCCTCGGTGGCACTGTCGCCTTTTCTTCCAGTCTCGCTCCCGAGATGGACCAGCCTACTCTTTATACCTACGGTGGTATGTGCGAAACGCCAAAGTCTGGAGCTACGTCGGATTGGCAGAGCGATGCGAACTATACCAAGACGATGTTGAGGGTCGCGCCGAATGATGGAGATACTTATACTTCATACAAAATGAGCGTGGCATCCAGCGGCGGACCACGAACACCAATTGCTGGCTTTACTCTGACTGGTTTGACGCCTTCGATGACCAATAAGTCTGGCACCGTCACGCAGCAAATGAGTTATGTGTTATTGGGAGGACATACTACGACGGCTTTTATCAACATGAGCACAGTTGCCGTATGGAACTTACCAGCCGAGACATGGAGCTATGTAAACATCCGAGCTCCTAATGGTGATTTCCCAAAGTCAGATCTTGCTATCAAGGATACGAGTGCTCAGTCTAAACAAAAGAGGGCGGCAACTACTGTGGATAATGTCTACAGTCGTTCCGGACACACTGCAACTTTAAGCGAAGACGGCAGCTCCATCATTGTCATTGGAGGCTGGGTTGGTGATGTCAATACTCCAGCAGAACCCCAGCTTGCCATTCTTGAGATGAGCGAGATTTACAGCGGATGGCAGTGGAAGATTCCAGAGAAGCAGCCCGATTTCACTGGAATGTATGGCCATGGTGCTGCGGTGTTACCAGGAAACATGCTGATGGTCTATGGTGGATGGGAGACGTCGAGTTCTTCAAGTCGAATCAAGCGCCAGGCCTCGTCGGGTTCTCTTCGCTTTTACAACATTACTTCCGGGTCGTGGGGATCTAGCTACACGAATCCCTCTTCCGTGTCTTCGTCGGATGAAGAGAACGATGCTCCAACGGATAACGGCAAAGGATCCAACTCAAAACGCCTTGGTCTTGGTCTCGGGTTGGGATTTGGCATTGCTGCTTTGATCGGTATCATCATTGCCGCCTTGTGCTGGTACAAAAAGCGCAGACGCCACATCAACAACCGAGACGAAGCAGTCCGGGCGCTGTCCCAAGATCCCAGCTACTATCACAGTGACTTTCCTGAAATGACGGAGAATGACCCTTGGGGGCTCGACAATACGGCTTGGTATGGCCGTGGCCCATATCCTGCTGGAGAGAGATCACTCGGCTACGAGTCGATGAGAGGCGCTCGAAGCGGAATGCCTGGACTTCATATCCCCCACAAGCCTATGTCGAGACCATCGCGCGGAGGTTATGTGCCTACAGCGGGGAGCTTTCCTGGACCAATTCACCCAATCTATGAGGATGATGAAGAAGAAAGTTACCAGAACCGAGGTTTATATGACCATGTTGCAACACCCACATCTGATGTTCATTCAGATCCCTTCCAGACTCCAGTTACCGGCACCGGCCCAAACAATATACCACATCCCCTGTGCCTTACTCCTGGAGGGGGCAGAGCGTCGGCTACACCTAGCCCTGAGAATCGCCGTCACGATCCTGAGGTCCAGGATTGGGTGACCGAGGTTGATGCTGCAGAGGGACTGCTCGAGCGCATGAACAGTAGACGGAGCCAACATAAGAATGCCCAGAACGTTGACGGCGTAGACGGCCCTGCACGGATGAACAGCCGTCGAAGCCAGAACCAAGGGAGCTTCGGTAACAGCCAGGGCCGTACTTCCCCAACGCGGCACAACTCAACACGATCAGCTGCTCTACGAGATGACGAATCACGAAGCGGATCTAACTTGTCCGAATCAGCACGAAGCGCAGCCGAGAGCATCAAGGCTAAGGCACGACAGCTCAACCCTCTGGCTCCCACTTTCTTGGTGGCTGGTGCCGAATACCCAAAGCCTGGAAGTTCATCTTCCGATAGCTACAATACTGCTCATTCCTCATTTGGTGCTCTTCAAGCCGAAGGACCTTCGCTCCTTATGGGGGATCGAGGCCAACGGTACGACGATGATGAACCTTCCTCGCCATCCAAATCAAAGCCACGTAGGGGGTGGTTGGGTTCTCTCAGGAGGGTGTTTTCAGGGGCTAGTACCCCTCAGTCCTCCCGTGAAGACATGTCTGGAGTGCGGCGTTCATTTGATCAAGAGCCTGTGAGCGGTGATTATGAGCCCGGTCTGGTTGGTCTGCGTGGCGAGCTTCTTAGAAGGAAGAAGGGTCGGCAAGACTGGGAGGGCCTCGGTCCCATACCGCAAGGTGCTATGATGTCCGGAGGGTCAGGACCTGAGCCCGGGGCCGAGTCTGACTGGGACATTGAGAGAGCTGTAGAGCAGCGGTTAGTTCAGGTCATGTTCACAGTTCCCCGAGAACGATTACGAGTTGTTAATGGCAACGAAGAGGGGAGCGATCGTGAGGATGAAGACTTGATGAAGCCGCAAGCAGCAGAATTGGTCGATCCTGATGACGAGCATGATTTGTCACGAGATGAAAGCGTTCAGGAGAAGCATATGGAAGCTGGCTATGAGCACCCAGCTCTACGGAGTGTTAGCGAAACCCAAAGACAGGAGGGCAGTTCTATGGCTGAGAAGCAGCGACTTGTTCAGGATGAAGAAGAACGAGTAAACGAGAAACAGCGATATGAAGAAAAGCAACAGCTCCTCGATGAGAAGCGTGCCGAGGAGAAACGACTTGCAGAGGAAGAAGCCTTGCAAGCACGGGAGGAGGAGGAGGAGAGAGAGCCGATGAAGAGACAACAGCCGCATCAACCCCCTCCGCCAGAAGAAGAGGAACCACCAACATCAACACTACAACAACCTAAGCCCTCACATCTCCAACCCCGTCCTCTCTTCCATCACCGCGCTCCTTCACCGGCAGACTCAATATCCCCTTCCCCGTCTCCCACACCATCTCACAGCCGTCCAAGTTTCCACTCCCGACGACATACACGCGGCGATTCAAATAACTCGGCGGGCGGCTATCTCCTCCCCGAACTCGCTACACTAGAACCTCGCTTTTCACATTCTACGGATCGTTCCTCAGGCATCTTGATGGAAGCGCAAGCTGTTCCGCTAACTAGAGAACGAGCGCGAACGCGCGTCCTGGCCATGGTGGATAGCTTTGAGAACCTAAGTCGTGAGAACAGCCCGAGTCCCACAAGGTTTCAATAAGGGGTGCAAAAAAGGAGAGCGGATTTCGGAATCCTATGAATTGATTTGGCATTTGTTTTTTGATTATGCAGGGTGTTTGGGTGTAGGATAACGGGATTACATTTGCTAATGCTTTGGCATTTTTTGGAAGTTTACAGGAACGGTGGATGTCTTGAATGGGAGATGTACATATGAGTTAGTGAAATGAAACCTTGGAATTATATACAATTGCTTGCTGTGACTTTGCTCTGGTAATTGACTGTTTAGATATAATTTATCTGGGGTTGTTGAATGTCTACGTTCGTTGCTTCTTTGGACAACGCCTCAATTATAAACGGTTCTACAGCCCAATATTGAGCGTCGAGTCAGGATAATCCCTCTTCACATTGAGATTTATATTGTCTACACCAGATAAACATTCAATTTAAGCATGTCCGTTGCTTGCTAGCCCATCCATCAACACAACTCATCACTAATGACTCTAATTGTCGATCTTAAAAACAATCATTAACGTCATGGTCAAAACAATCGGGGTGTGCACAACGCAATCATGATTATTCAATCAAACACAAACTCTTCACCGGGTCTGGAATAGTTGAAACAGAACAGAAATCGGAACAGGGTACGCGTATGATAAACACAGCTGAATTGAACGCGTACACTGCCTTGATTTTTGGTGATTCCGTCCCTGACGATCTTATCTTTTTGGATTCACTCACTACGCTTGGTGAAACGCATCCGGACGCCACAGTATCCACGTCCCCAAAATGCAGGGGGCAGAGGGTTGAAAAAGGAAGACTTGAGTGAAAATCTTCATTTTGGAAATGTCAATATTTGAAGCAATGCAGTCATTAGACAGGTTTCTGATTCGCTAAAGGTGGGAAATTATATGACATTGTTTAGCTAAAATACATCATAGTTACACGTATAAGTGTGGTTACACGTATAGTTGTGGGGTATAAGTGAGACGCCAACCTTGGCTGAAAAAAGCTTGACAATGATACAAAGACAAAGTGGCCAACAATCTGGTTAATGTTTTTATGTTTGTTTTTAAACCAATGACTTGTTTGACACAGCAAGTAAAGAGGACCAGATAGATACCTACCTCTCTACCTTGTGGGAACCAATTAACACGATGGGATCCAAGGTAATTTCTACTCGTACAATTAACTTGTGATGATCTGTCTATGTCCAAGTATACTCACTTCTCTTACGTAGACGACAATCCTCATTTCTTCCTGCAGCTTCTCGTCCGGGGCATCCGCTTGCTTATGATTGTTTCTTTAATGACTTATTCCACCGAAGGATGGCCTCAATAAACTTCCGTCCTGGGAAATCAATAATGACGATTCCGGTGCGGCTCGTGTCTGGGTTCTCTTCAAAATCCTTGATCCATTGGCCTGTCATATCGTTCATCCCAGTGACAGTGCGATTCATTGGTCCAGCCGCAGCTTCGATCGGCAAGACGCCCACAGAGGCTGAGATATGCGCAAGATAGAGGATCTCGTTGTCCAGAGGTGCTGTTGCCGCGAGCTCGAGCGCATCACGAATCGCAGTCCACTTCTCGGAAAGATGGTAAATGTCAGGGATGATCCACTTGTCTTCGAGCACCATCTGAGGACCCTCCCACTTGGGTCCATAAGGTCCTCCGTGCCTGGCTGGGAAGTTTTCAAGCACAAAGATCTTGGAGCGAAGTTCTCCGAGCGTTGGCAGGGGAGCAGTAGAGCTGTAGTTGTAGAGCCTATCCCCAAGAGGGTATTGGTTGAAGGCGTCTTCGAATGACAGGGTGTTGTTGTCTCCAATGCGACCACCCTCCTGCTTGAGGCGCATAACAATAGTCTCAGATGGATTTCTGTCCAAGAAGTCGTTCATGTAGCCAATAACATCTTCGAAGCTGAAGCCAGTGTAGCCGTTGGCATGGTAGATGTGCAACTCATCGTCGCGCACACGAGCGCGGATGTCAAAGTAGCGAAGACCCGCTTCCAATTGCATTGTCAAGTTCCAGTTCTGGCACTGCAGGACCTCTGTTTCTATCTCGTAGGTCATGGTATCGTGCGTTCCTGGTATGCTGAGGCTCGTGAGGTATACATCGTCGGGGATCTCAGCCATCCAGGTTGGGTTGTGAGCCAAGTCGGCATCGAAGCTGTAGGCGCTCGAATAGCCCCGATAACAGTTGCCGTAGACCAGGCAAGGCGCAATGGAGAATAGGAGATAGAAGAGACACATTATGAAGAATACAATGGCTCCGATGGTGGTAGGAAGACGTCTAGATCGATTGACGGGACTCGAGAGACCGCGGAAGCCTGGTTTTGCGATCATTGTGTGAGGCTGATGACGAAGATCAAAGCCGGAGGGGCCGGATGGGTTCTTTTGGTCGGCTAGTCACATCGAAATATTTACAAGCGACTTGGAAGGATTCTCAAGACTCGTGATGTGTTCCTGGTAATATAAAATGCGGTGTGTATTGATAAGCGTACGCGCAAGCAAGGTTGATGTTGATGTTGGCAAGGCTGATGATGCATGCTTCACAGGGACTCAGCCAAGGCGAGATGACATCGGTCTGGGGGAGCTCTGACCCTTTTGCGGTCGCACCTGCGACATTGGAGGCTTTTGAGTGGTCAAAGATGAAAGCAAGCATTTACCCCAGACAAGACATGACAAAGCATTCCAGCTGCGTTTACCCTATACCTTGAACAGTTCAATTATAACTGTACCTCTTTACAACTTAAGGAATAGTCGAGCTACTGAATTCAAGTCTTTACTAGGCAAAGGCTTAGCATACTAAAACGGCTTGTTCCTACAGTAACTCAACTTGAGGCTCTGCCCCATAAACTATCCATCACTAAGATCTTGGTCGCTTCCCTCCAATCGAGTGATTAGGGCCTAGTTTTTGTCCGCCAGAACTCAATGCAAATGATGTGTAAGTCATGACGCTTGAGAGACGTGTTTGAACGATGTAGGTTAGCCCAACAAGTTGATGAGGCTACCCAACAGAGCTTATGTCGTGTATTAAAAAAGTCACGCAGGACGGAAACCTCTCATACAAGTTGGGTATTGTCAACCCTGATGGCAATTGGACATAGAGTGTAGTGACACAAGTGGTGCATATGGGAGTGGCATAGTTCGCAGCTCAATGTCGATGATACAGACAAGACGTTCAAATTCTCAAGATATTCCTATAAAGAGTACAATAAGCGGACGGAAGAATTCGATTCCTCTACACCCTCACAATGCAATGCATATGAACCGATTGCCGCGGTGGCGGGCGGCTTGCAGATGGATGGCAGACCCTGAAGTCGCATTACCCGGTTTGCTCACAATACTTTTTGACAGCTTGAAGCAAGAAATAGTCCACGTAAACCCGTAGACATCCTATGTACAGCACAACAAGGTTCGTCGGCTAGCGACAAGGTAACTCACGTCTAAATCACCTGTGCTTCGTAACACCGCCTCGAAACGAGACGTTACCAACCGGTATCGCTACAGTGCTTAACCGTGGGGGGTTGACATGTGCGAATATCACGATGGAACTTGCTGGTCTGTCTGGCTTACCATTAGTGATGGTTAAGGTTTAACAGACGGAGCCTCAACTTTAGAGACCACAAGGTATGGTCAGTGACAGGTAGTCATGATGACAGCGGTAAGAGCGGCATGCAAGGAAAGAAAGACAATATGGCGGTCTTGGTCTGTACCATGCATGACAGCCTCGGTTGACGGCCAGATGATGCTGATGATGATACTGTACATCTTACCACGTCCACTAATGGTTACTCTTGAAATGCAAGAGGCTGGAAACGCGTAGAGACATTATAAACAAAGACGCACAAGGTAAAACCCCAAGGAATAACAAACATTAATACCTCGTCCCCCAGCCTCCAACCCGCAGAAACAACCCCCCACGTAGTCTAGTTAGTTCAGTTGCTTGCGTGACTCTTCTCCAAGCATGCACAAACACAAACAGCCGAGAGAAGAGGAGAAAGAGGGGTTTGTATTATTTTGGTTGGGAATAGTGTCGCAGAGTGAGACATTACGAAGCGACTTTGCCACGTCCGTGTTCAAGCTCAAGCTCAAGCTCAAATAATAAAAAGGGTTCGTTTTTTTGTGTGTGTAAAAAGAAACAAAAATACGATACGCACGTAAGAAATCGGACAAGTTCTAGCTAGCTTCTTAGACTATTGGACAATTGGATATCGTAGGATGGTATATAAAAAAAAAAGAGGGTGTAGTCGTTCGCATAGACGAGGTTGCAGTGCATTTTGCAGTGTTGAACTGCACTTAGCGGCAGTTCGTGTTGGTCTCGGAGATGGTGTTGAAGTCGGATAGTGAACTACAAAGGAGGGTTACAAAGGAGGGTGGACTTCAAAAGATAAACTAAACCTATTGGCTAAGAATTCATTAGTGATAATCGATCGATGTTATCGCACAGGTGCCAACTTTTGCAGAAATGATAACTATGGTGTCTTTTTTCCGGCAAGGATTATGCATGACTGCCCCAGATTCCAAGCCAAGGTTCTTTTCTATTGCACGGAAAAAGGGAAGCTTCACGAACGACTCGACTGATTTTGCATATCGTACCATTCACAAGGTTCTTAACGTGGTATAGATGATGATGTTAGCGGGGGTCAGCAAAGCCAAACCTAACTTGAACAGAGCCAGAGCCATATTTGTTGATTGACTTTTCGTCCAAAGTTTATAGATGCTACAAAGGTAACATTGAATTGGGTACTAGCTGGCTGGGGCTGGTACAAGGAGGGGGAAAAGAAGAGGCGAGATAGATCGTTACCTGGCCAAAAAAGATTAGATTACTGATGGATATGGAGATAGAGAATGCCTAGTCTAATTTCAATGAAATCAATGAAACGATCTGATCTGTCAGTGACGTCGAGAATGGCAAGGGAGAGTTTAGTTGGGTTGGTCGAGTTTCTTTTATTAAATTGTCAAGGGT
This sequence comes from Fusarium sambucinum, assembly GCF_050947815.1. Taxonomy (NCBI): domain Eukaryota; kingdom Fungi; phylum Ascomycota; class Sordariomycetes; order Hypocreales; family Nectriaceae; genus Fusarium; species Fusarium sambucinum. The sequence continues at coordinate 1,757,064 of NC_139292.1, forward strand.
CATGGTATGATGGATCTATACGAGAGCGGAGAGCCCGTGACTCCTCTCCTCTCGTTTATGGATACAAAGTTTACAAGGGCAAGGCTGAGAAAAAGACAGTCATTCACGGGTTCTCGTTGATGTAATGGCTAAATAGGTGCAATGTGTGCAATGAGATCCGTTCACTTTGCAACACTTGCAGTGCACCAACTTCAATTATTCAGGCCCTTGCAACAAATAAATGTACCCCAGTTCCTCATCCCTTCTGCGGGTCGGCTCCAAAATGACTGAAACAACAGAGTACTCGAGAGCAGGGGTTCTGTTGGACCTCGATTGGAGAGCATTCAACCTGCTTGTTAAAGTGGACCGACCATCCCATTATTCTCGCGACATGGTAACGCTCTGGGTAAAATCCAAGTTCCAATGTCGATCAAACAATCGATATCTAAGCAACAGAGTCAAGAGGATCTCTAACTAGTACAGAGAACGTGCACATACATAAAGACGCAAAAAGGGGCCGGAAATGGCCCGTTATGGTAGGTGTCTATGCCACATTTAACGGTGCGGCGCGCCCAACTCAGGGACATAACTAGCATAAGTTTCTTTTCACGAACGAGCTTGGACAAAGGAAAGCAAAGTCGAGCTGTAATGAAGCGGAATCCACGGCAATGCCATGTCCTCATTCTGTCGTCTTGAACTCAGACATAAAATTAGGAATGGTACCCATCCAACAGAGCCGCTAGCCTCACAATATCGTATCGTATCTAAACTCTTCTCAACTTAACTTATCGCGCGTGAGTGGGAACGGTGGAGTCAAAACAAGATGATGGAGGATTAGAGGATGGGTCTACAAAAAAAAAAATGCAACCATTAACCGAGTGCTTAATTCTGTCTTGTCTATGTCAATGTCCCATCTTTAGGTTAGACTCGGACAAACACAGCACTGAGATCGGATCTTGAGAAGAGCGCGAATTACTGTTACTACTACAGAGTACTCTGTAGTTACGGGTTCAATAGCCACTGGAAAACACCGAGATCAAATCTAGAGGCCGCCGTGTTTCAATCATGTTGTTCTAGCGAGTAACTATCATCTCCACTCGTCATGACCAGAGAAGCGGGTCGATGAGTTTCATATTCTTTTCTTTTGCTCACAGTCGAGTCGTCATGCAAGAATAGCCTCATGAGGAAAACGTAGAGAGATAATCAACCGATATACAGAACTTACACTGCTTGTGACAGAAAAAGTGCCAAGGATTGATGCCACTCCGGGTAGTGAGTTGCCGAGGAGAGGAGAGGAGAGGAGTGAAAAGGATGGTGAGTGACTTGATTACTGTATCCAATTTCAATTTCAATCTTGCGAGCACGTAGCGGCAAGCCATAGTCAGAGCCAAAGGCCAAAAGCCAAGCCCATTAGGTCAGGTCAGGCCTAGATCAATAATTTGATGTCAGGAACCGTAGCAGTACATGGCAGTAGTTATTGGGACTAGAAATAATATCTGAATAAATTCAGAGAGGCAGACAGGTCATGGCTAATACAAGGATCACTCATAATACCATCTCACCACCACCACAATTCGCATCCAAGACCTTGAATTGCGATTGTCGGACGGATCAAGCATTCACTCCGCGACAATTACAGTACCTCTACATTTCCAATCAAGATCGCCGTTCGCACCCTTGTCCAGGGACCCATGTAGATCCCACTCCCTCTTCCCCTTGACCCTGCAACCTCTACACGACATGGCGCGACACGACACGCCCCCCTCCTTTCATCCCACCGTAATAAAACCTACAGAGGGGGACAGCATCTGTCAAAAACACGCATGCGCTGGAACCAACAGCCTTTCAGCGCTGGAGCCTCCCCCGTGGTGACGACATTGGCTTAGGTTCCTTGGGTTTAGGTCACTTCAGGCGCCATGAGTTTTAGTTTCTTGGTATGAAAGGGGGGAGAAAACGAAACGAGGGTCCATCTTTATTTTATTCCATTTGTCCTTTCACAAGTTTTGTGTCGCGCGCTGGGCGTCGATATTGAATACAGCACTGACGCCCAAGTAGTTAAATCAGATCAGATCACCAGAAGCAAAGATTCAATGTCAGGGATTTCGTCACAGTGACTCGGGTAGAGAGTACGTAGACAGCTTCATTCATTACTGTAGTCCTGTTGGCCAGCAACAACGCGAGGATTGCTTACCTCAGGCAATTTATCAACTCCTCTCTTGAGTCGATCAATTCTGGTTCTTCTGGCTCAGTCAATTTCTTTCAAGTTCCTTTCTTTTTATTCTCTTTTTTGTTCCTCTTAATCTCTTGTGCACAATTGATTTGTCCATTCATTCATTCATTCCATTCAATTCGTTCTTTTTATCGTTTCCTCGTTACAGCATCATTTGCAACACTGTTTACTCCAAAAACAAACGGCCACTTTACGCCGAAATATTAGCTTCGTCGCGCGTTGGCCTCGGATCACTTTCTTCCCGTCCATTTTCGACTCGTTTCTTTGGTTCTTTTCAATACGTGGAGCTCTTTGTCTGCCCAGCCTTGGCTGTCGAGCTGAGAGTGTTGAACCTTGCCTTTTTGGCCACACGCCCCCTGCGATACATTGGACGGTACGTACTGTACCAAAGGCTTTCGCTGCCACGGAGAGTCGTATGGATCGCAGCCTCCAGTGCAACTCTATCCAGGTTACTTCTCTACAGTAACAAGGGATCAACTCAACTCAAGTCATCTCATATCATATACCCAAGGAGTAAACAGACCATCGACAATTACCAACTCAAGGGTACGAATATTGCCATCGCCAGGAATCATTCTCTCAATATTATCGACTCCTCCCTCCGCCGCTATTCCCGAGCTCTCTCAAGTCAGGCCAGATCTGGTTAGAAGAACTATCCTCGTCTTCGTTCTTCCTTCCTTGTTTCCCATCCCGGTCGCTCCTGCCGCCGTCCCTCCACTAGAGCCCGGGACTACCGTGCTAGGTACAGATACCTACAAGGCTCTTACCCGATCGGTCCACGCTAGTCGCTACTTCCTTCACACCTTTTTCCCTTCCAGTCTCTCCTTCTTGACCTCAACAGCAGTCACCTATTCCAATAACTCTACCTTCTTCCCCCCCAGCCTCCCCTACTCATACTCAAATCTCCTCACGATACCTATCTTGCTAGCTGGGGCTTGCTTCTCTTTTTCTTTTTTACCCGCTTGACTTTTTGGATTGTTGGGTTTTTCTTGGGACGATTATTGATTGGCATTGTTGAACTTTTGGGATCGTATTGTTTGCCTGGGATTTACGAGGATTGCCTGATATCGACAAACACTCGAGCATCAACACGAAGCTCTTGATTTATCACTGCTACCGACCATCGCAACTACACTTTGACATCGGCATCGACAGCTTTGACAAACCCGAGATATCCTAACCGACATTGCTACCGAACGTGGGCCCCATCTCCGAGAAGCCACTCTTCTCTTTCTCGCCTTTCAACCAGCGGGTCACTTGACTGTGTTACCTCGCTCGACTCGGATCACGATTGACGATACCGGCTGTCTTGCTCCGAAAGACATTTATCCACCCCAAGACCGCACCGGTACCACTGCATCCTCGACGTCCGACGTGGTATGGCTTGGAGCTTCTAAGAGTCTACTGCGACCGTGTTGTGTCGTGATTGACCTGCTTCATCTCTGTCGCACACGACTTCACATGCTCTTTTACTGCCAAGTTAATTGGTAAAGGTGTGTGACATTGGATCACGAGTTTGTCCTTCCTGTCTGGACTCGTTTCCCCTCAACCCGACAAACTCTAACATTGGACTCGGTGTAGTTTTTGACTAAACTCATAATCAACATGTTTCCTCTCTGCAGGAACGCCCAATCCGCGGGTCTTCTCTTCTTATTAGCATCGACATGGGCACCCTTGGCCAACGCACTGGATATCGAATACTGTGCCAACTTCAACACTGGCGAGACTTCCAGCAGTATGTAACCCTCTAATCACCAATCTTGACTGCATCTAATTTGAGATATAGACTACAGTATATATCAGACCAACGGCTTGTGTCATGATCACTGTTTCGACGACTATGCCTACGCCATCACCCAAGGCAAGCTTTGCTGGTGCTCAAACTATGCACCTGTCAAGTCGGTACAAGAGAGTGATTCCAAATGTGACACTCCCTGTCCCGCATGGCCTAAAGAAGTCTGTGGCGGTGATGGTGTATATGGCTATGTTAACCTTGGCAACATAGAGCCATCTGGATCTCGAGGACCTTCTCCCTCATCAACCAAAGTGAGTACAATCCTATGATATGATTATGCTTTGTGTTGTGATTGCCTTGCACGTTGTGGCCGGACGAGTGTCTGCCCACCAGCTATCCACCTGTATAATCTTGATCCATCTGATCTCCTTGAGTTTGGTAAGATTCCACGGCTTAACAGGCAACACTCAGGCAATATCAACTACCATGGCCGTGTCCAGAGTGACTGAGACGGTACAGAACACAGTAACAGTGAAGCCGTCAACCACGTCGACATCCACGTCGACAACCTCCACGACGCCAGAAAGCTCAACTGTACGCCTTGCCTTTGCACGCATGTTATTCCAACTCGGGAATCTGGTGATGTGACCAACATATCTGGACAGATACTGACTACGAATCTAGACCGAAGAAGACCAATCCTCTACTGAAGCATCCGCGACCAAGGCCACTTCAACCGATGACGAAGAAGCCACCTCAGCTAGCGTGACAGACCAGCCATCGTCTATTGTGCAGACTGTCACTGCAGGGGGTACTGTCAGGACGGTGACTGTCTTGCCGACACAGCAGACGGCTGGAACATCGGCAAACGAAAACACATCTGAGACAACTGACAAGAGCGGACTCGGCACTGGCCAGGTTGTTGGCATTGTGGTGGGTGTTATCGCTGCCGTCATCCTTGCCGCAGGTGTGGTCTTGTTCCTCTGGTTCCGTCGCAAGAAGCAGCAAAATGAGCAGGAAGCTTATCGGGACGACCCCAGTATCCGAGATAGTTCCTCGGGTATTGCTCAGCGACCCGACATGAGCACAACCGGTGGCTCGCCGACTGCATCGGCCGCCGCAGGCAGTCGCAACAGTACTCTACAGGTGGATCCGCGAATGGATCCATTTAAGCAAGGCCTGTACGTCCGAAGCGCAAGTCACGAGAGTATCAACACTTTGCGCGACGATCACGACTATTCGAGGAGGATCCAAGCACCCAAAGTACTTCGTGCAACCAACCCCGATCCAATGTCGGAACCTTGAGCCGAAAGGCTTTCGGCAATGGATCAATGAAATATGTTCCACACGAGAGGATAAAAGGCCACAACTGGCCCATGAAGCACACGAATCTCACTTTCTCCGGCTCACATTTTCACAACCTATGGGGGTTTTCTTGCATTTCGAGATACCAGGAAGGCGTTGACATTTTACATGGGGAAATGGGAACACATACACAACGGCACAAGAACGAACACTCCTCAGTGACGAGTGGGGTCACGGTATGGGTACATACATAAGCGGGCTGAGCGACTGTTGCTTTGCACAGCGCTAGGACATGAGCCGACTGCTTACTTTTCGATTCAATCTTATATTTTATTGCATTACGACAACGGCGGCCTCGACTAAACAACCTTTGGTAACATGGAAATGGATGGATTGTCTTAGCGATTAATCTTGGTTTGAACAAGTTGTACGAGCATCAGTGTTGGCTTCAAAGTCTGGATATAATATGCAGGTCGCCGTTGTCAGTTTGGGGTCACTTGCTATGTACATAGAATTAGCATGCATGGGCAGAGGTTGATGGGTGGAACAGCGACCAAAAGTATACTTATTTTGGTCTGGGAAGATGTCAGGCGTTGCCTGATGAGCGGTTCCCAAGGATTTGATAGTACAATTCAACCGATCACTGGTTTGGTATTATATTGAGGTCAATGATTTTTGTTTCTGTATTCCCAAATACCAAGCTACTCCAAGAGTCAAAGCAAAGCACTCACGTAGTCAATTGCAATATTAATCTGTACAAATTAAATTTTTGATAAATTTATTAATGGTTCTCTCAAAACTTGGCTTGTCGGCCCACGGACAAACTATTAGCTTGCCCCTTTATGTTTTTGGTACTTTGCGAAATTGCTTCAGTCATTTTCAGTTTTCTCAAAGACGCTAATAAATATTAATCTGTCTGCTCAGATTAATTAAAAATTTCTATACATTCGTATTATCCTGAAAGTATAAATTCTTTAAGCAATATCTGCTCATGAGTAATGAGTTGCATTTCGGTATACGTCCGTGAATTAGTTTCATCAAAATTATTCAAGGTCAATCTGCACATATTGATTTGATGGGATTCTTCCAAAAGTTTAATAGCTTGCTGCGCAGATTGTTTAAATTCCAAATGATTCCTCTCAAGACAATGTCCCTAAGGGCAGCACAGCAGCAATTTATACCAGGACAGTCATTGCAATTCCTCACTCCAAGCCAGTCATCGCATTTCGTCCATCCAGGACAGTCAAATTACTCACTCCCTTAGGCCTATCTTTACTTTGCCTTTTTGGCCAGAACATCTTCTCGCATAGCTCAGGCCTATTCTTCACAGCACCCTGGTATAAAGAAGGCTGTTCCAGCTTGCATACATAGAGTCGGTCCCTTACACTCCACGTTACTAACCTTGGCGGGACAAAATTGGCCTTGAACTTTTTTGCTGACTAAAATGCTGTCCTGGCAAACGAGGCAGGATAAAATTTCTCATAAGGGAATTAGCAGTCTTAACCATTACTTTGATGGGGGTGGCTTCTCAAAGTCTAATCGATGCAATATAGTCTTAACCATTACAGTTATATCATGAAATTTTGATAATACCCATCAGGTTTAACCCGAACAGGAATCAACTCATCTCGCAAGACACCCAAGTGATATATAATAAATCATCAGAAGATATTAAAAACGGTTATGACTGCGGATTCTGATTCCGCCAGCGAGGGTTCGACTCCCTCCGAGACCTTGTTTTTTGAAGATTTTTTCGATGAGATATGAGTGTAACTTTAGGGTACTACTCTGTTTTTTATCAAGATCGATTGTCTGGACATGGCCATGAGGATAAATGACTTGGTTTTGCTTGTCTACATAGAGATATATCTCGTCTGAACTGCTTTCAGTGGGAACATCGAAACTGAAGCCCCTATGTGTAAATGAACTATTTGTAAATCCTCTCCTATCAAGGAATCTTTCTCCCTCTGAACTATAGACTTGTATGTACATCACTTTGCATAGGGTAAATCTAGGGCAGGATTGTCAATGCTATGACTCATATATGAAAAGACTGTACTCCGTAGTATTAACGATAATCAAGAGGCCAAGTTATCGAAAAGAAATGGATGTTGACTCTGGTTTGAACTCAACCTATTACTCAATAGACGAAACTGCTCAATCATTTTACGTTGGCTCAAATTGAGTCTCAGTCTATATCTTGCATTGGTCATGGACCTTGAGCTCTCTTCTACCTCTAATTTGGAAGACGCTGGCATTGTTGTTACGATGACCTTATTGATACTGTTTTTACTGGTTGAGTTTTATGATATTCAGTTTGTACAAACCGCAAGTGTCAGTAACGACAGAGTCGGGAGTATTTGAGTCTAATGTTGGCCATGGCATATAAAGGTATGTGACACAATGAGCTATCAAATCATCAAAACCAGTAATAGTTTATCCTGGCCATTCAGTTCTATACTGACTGTCCCAATTCAGAACACGCTACAGTATCTTACAAGGCTTCTAACAAAAGCACTTTTAGTCTAGTATATATCATTATCACTGATTGCAAAAGTCATACGCTGCCCAAAGGGTATCAATCCAAGCACGCCTTGCCAATCCAACGCCCAACCATCCGTAGCAAATCTCAGAGGGTCAAATGTCTTGTTGTAACCCTCCGATATCTGCAAGACCGATTCAGAAGAGAGCAATGTAGTCTCCAGGGGAACAATTGTGTGTAAATAGCAGTAATAATTGTAGTAACGTAGTAAAAGAGAACTGTAATGCAAGGTCGAATGGAGCATAATGTGATAAATTCTGATAAACGCCCGATAATGCGACTTGTCTGTGATCCGTTCTTGGTCAGACTGCTTGCTTTGCCGTATCCGAAGTCCTCTTCTGCGTGGGTTGTATTCCATGACTAGACTCGAAACCTCCCTTCTTTTTCGTTCTCTCGTACTCAAAACATGCTGTGCCGACTTTCATTCAAATTATCTTCATCGTCGGGCCCGCTTCTCGCGATCATTCTGTGACCCTGCATCTCCCTCACTTCTCCTCTTCCGCCCGCGGGGATCATCTCGTCCGTCGCGGCGATCGTCTGGTCGTAAACCTCCCTCACGCTGACCTCGTCCTCCTCTACCGTTGTTTGCCCAGTCTTCACCGCTGCGGCTGCTTTGACCATCACCTCTATGTCGACCGTCACGGCCCTGTACAAGATCTCTTCCAGTAGTAGGAGGCCCCATTGGTTCGCGTGGAGCGCCGCTAGGTTCTCTGTTGGCGCGTCTGGATTCACGCTCTTCCCTACCACTCTCTCCAGCCCCTGAGCGACGGTCGCGGTGTTCACGATGTTCCTTGTCCCGACCTTGACTTCGGTCACGGTCGCGATCACGGCTTCCTCGGCGCGAAGATCTGTTTGATCGGCTGTCGCGATCGCGTCGGCCACGCTCATGCTCACCGCGGCCTGAGCTTGCATCTCCATTGGCAGGCGCTCGACTTGAAGATTCGTTCCTGACCGGATCTGGACGTTCCTGCGCTGGTGTGGTGGCCGGCGAACCCCCAGTCAAGACTTGAGCATCTGAGTCACCACCAAGAGGTTGGCGTGCCTGACCTCTCCTTCCGCTGCTGCTTCGGGTTGTATCAGGCATGTTGGCTTGGGCTTGTTGCAAAGTGCTGTTGATGCCCGCAAGCTGCCTTCGGCCACCACTGCGACGCTCGCTAGAAGCCGGTCCGGTTGGAACATTGGGTTCACCGGCTGGAGACCCAGTATATCCTCCAGGTGTTTGTCGCGGACCAGAACTGGGACGATCGGGAGTGTTTGTTCCACCCATTGACTGTCGACCATGCCCATGGCTATTGCTGGGCCCATGAGGTGGTTGTCCCGAAGGGGGAGGTGGAGGTAGCGAGTTACCGCCACCACCGATCTGAGCAAGACGCTCGGGATGAACGCCTGTGGGAGTTGCATTGACCGACGCGGGAGAAGGCATGTTCTGGCCAGGGCCAGCATTTCTAAGTCTGCCCCCGGGGCCTCCAGGTGTGCTAGCAGGGGTGGCGGGACCAGCATTCTGCTCGTAGCCTCTTCGCCCTCTTCCAGAAGATGGGCCAGTAGGAGGGGGTCTATCTGGAGTGGGCGGTCGCTCAGCCTCAGGACCAGCAAATCGGCCGTCAAGTCGACCTGGCAGAGCTTGTGGTCCACCATGACCTCTTGTTGAACCTCGTCCACGAGCCTTGGGTCCATGTGGAATATCGGCTACGGGCTGAATAGCATTGAGGCGGCCGTATGAGTCGTCTTGATGAGTGGGCTTGTGATCAGGCTCAGAGACACGCGCCGAAGCACCATGTAAACCAGGAGCGTCACGGCCCTTGGGTGCAGAAGGTCGTTCATTCTCGCGGTCCATCGGCCTGTCTCCACGGTAGTTTCCTGGCAGCGGCGAACGCTCTCGAGGATCTCGTCCAGAGGGTCGATGTTCCACGGGATAGTTTCGGTCAAGTCGTTCCTCACGACCACCGCGTCGAGGTGATTGAACACGAGAGTTGTGTTCTCGTGTTTCATTCCTAGGGGCACGCGATGGCGTGCTATCCTTGTTGCCTATCAATGCCGCCCTCTCTGGGTTGATCGTGTCAAGTGGCTCAACAGGAGCGGTCTTGCGGCCCCTACCTCGGTCAGAGTCAGGCGCACGAGTTTGCTTATTATCTTGAGCAAATAGAGCAGCTCTCTCTGGATTAATATGTGGTTCGGGTGCCTCAGCAGCGGCAGGTGCAGTAGGAGCCGAGGCCGGGGTGTCATTCAGGCGACCATGATCATGGCCTCTGCTGCTCTTAGCATCTCTGGGCCGTTCTCGCTCGTGTTCGCCACGACGCCCTCCGTCAGATCTAGACGGCTCTCTACCGTGTTCCTGTGCTCGTCGGTCAGGGAACTCGCGAGGACGGTCTGGACGAGCAGGATCGAAATTTCGCGAATCTCGTTGGTCTCGTGGTTCGCGCGTCTCCCTAGAATCTCGCTGATCCCTAGTGTCACGAGCTTCTCTAGACTCTCGTGAATCTCTGGAGCGTGAATCTCGTGGTTCCTTTCCGTCACGACGCTCATGACTCCTAGGTTGGTTGAATCGATCAGGAGTGTAGTGGGCGGGCATAGGCACATCAGGTCGACTGGGGAGGGTATGGGGAGGGCGTTCAGGCAACGTATTAGGCCGAGAATCATGCTTCCCGGATGTTCCAGCTCCTGAGTTTGTGTTTGCAGCGCGGGGCCCTGAGGGTGTTTGATCACGTTTGGTCGAGTTGGATTCTCGGGACGACCCTGGCTTGGCCGGTAACAAGTCTTTCGCAGGACCTGTAGGCTTTGTCGAATCGGTTCCAGAGGTCTTTGAATCCTTTGAATCCTTGACCTCACCATCTTCCTCTTCTGCTGTGTTTTGTTTTCCTCTGAAGGGCCTGCTCATGTTAGACTAAGAAATACTCAAGGGACATCAAGACCTACTTTGCGGAGCCAGGCTTGAACTCTGGCGCACTTGCACGCAGAGATGCCTTTTCTGACTCGTTCTGGGCAGGTCCAGCCTATTATGCGTTAGTCGTGTTATATAATATAGCTTCGGGATACCTACACCGCCAGGGCGGAAAGCCTGTACCATGACCCATTTGTTTTTCCTCCGCTGCAGTTCTGACATTGCACCTTGTGCAGCGACTGACAGATCAACACGTCCACCAATCTCACTATCCGGCGTTGGCTTTGCGATAGACTCTTGTTTGGTGATAGTCTGAAGGAGCGAAGAAAATTTGGAGGCCATAAAGTCGATCGCAGGGAAGAAGTCAAGGACCGCCTTCAATACTGTAATAGCGTTTCGAATGTGCATCCATTCCGCACCTTCCAAACAAGAACGGAGAGCACTATTTAGGTTCTTGTGCCAGCGGAACAGCATATCGCGGAATTGCTCGTGCTCTACAAATGTCAAGGGCTTTCCGTTGTCGTCGAAAGTTAGAGCAAATCCAAGACGAGGCTGATCGCTCGGCCCCTTGCCTTCCTTGTCATACGCACCCAACCTGGGTTGATCTTTAGACTTATCCTTCTCATTGGGGACGGGTGCGTTCTTGTGCCAGCGAGACAAATCTTCCAAGATCAGCTTCAAGAAACGACCAAGGTACTCAGCCTCCATAACAGTTGACGTGAATATAAGAGACCTCAAGCGGTTGGCATTGAATAGCCGGTCGTAAAGAGACATCAACTGAAAGCCTGGGGCATTCCCTTCGTGAAGCGCTTTGATGAATTTGTAGGTATACTCGGCATCAGCTTTGGATAGAAGCAGCCGAGGGAGGAAACACTGCTCAAGCAATGTGTCGGAAATACTGTCTGGCTTGGCTCGAGGCTCTGGGAATGAAGACTGGAACTGCTTGCTCAGAAAATACTTCCACTTCGCCTGTCGCAGGAGGTGTTCGCCGCATTCCTCGGAAAGGCCGATCTGAAGCTGCATAAGCTCTTTTCGCTTTTCCATTTTGCGTTCTTGTCCTCTTCGTGACATGTCGCTGCGATCTCGTGTAATAGCAAGGTCTTCGGCTCTGAGACGGTCTTTCTCTTGCTTGTAGATCTTATCAGGGCAGTAGAGATCGCCCAGCTGGAGAGCCCAGAAGGTCACATAGAGATCTGGGGTAATCCTCTGCCAGGTCTCAGGGCGGGCAGCATCTTGAATGGTTTCCACCAGAGGCTGTAGTGCTGATTTGATGAGAGAATTATCTTCAGACTTTTGTGTCTGCGGTAGGTTAGTGGAGGGGTTCCGCGTTGTTGTATCTTGGGAACCCACCTGGTCGTCGGCCTGTGGTGTCTCTTGGCCGGGTGTATCGTTGCCGCCATTTGTAACGGGCGTATTGGACATGGTTACGTCCCCTTCCTTGTCTGTAGATTGAGCAATTTGGGCCTTCTCTTTGGTCTCTTCGATCTTCTTTTGCTTCCAAGGGAACATGCGGTGGGCAAGATTTGCCCTGCCTATCATGAACGCTAGACCGACATCGAGGCCGTACGAATTGATGAGTTCGGGAATGGAGGGGACAAGGCTGTCGAAGCTGGCCGGTTCCATGTTGCTCCAGAGGAGGTCCAGGTATTGGATCAAAATACGGTGGGAATCATCAATCATCGAGGAAAGATACTTGATGTGAGCTTCATCCTCTGGCACTTGGAAAAGTGCTGCTTGTCGGTATTGCGCTAGGCTGATAAGAAGCTGTGCAGCAAGCTTAGAGTCCGTCAAAGCTTGGACAAGACGCCTCGAGCTTTTGATGCTGTCAAATCGCTTATCCTGGCCACGAATTAGAGTATGTCGCCGCAGGCATTCACCTCCAGCCATTGACATGATTTGATGATCCGTGAAATCAACCGAATCCACAATTCCACCCATGGAAGTGATGAGCTCCTTGAGGATGATAAGGTCGGTAGAGTTACCCTTGATCAGCTGGTCGTTGACATATTGAAGAACTGGTGTGGCGTTCAATACAGTGTACCGTCGGAAGACTCTACCGGAGAATCTTGACAAGGCTTGCAACCATTTACTGGTAGTGAGGGCGTGTTCAGCTTGAGTACGGCTCCTCGATTTTCCGAGAGAGCTCATCAGGGACCACACAAGCACATCGTAGGACAGGTCTGTGAAGTACTTTGCACACTCCACAAAGGCGTCAATCAGGTTTGGGTAGGATTCCAATTGTTCGAAAGCAACTCGGAACACAATACCAGGAGATGAGTAGCTGGTCTTGGCGAGTTGCTTGGCCATTTCGCTCAGGTTGGTAAGGGAAACTCGCTTCATGGTGCCTCGAGTCTCCGATGTTGCCTTGGCAAAAGCTACCTTCATAGCAGGCAGTCGGGATATTTGACCCTCGAACCACTCAGCATACATGGAATAGCGAGTAGTCATGGGGTAATGCCTCATGAGTTCCCAAATTGCATTGACAGCAGAGGCGTTAGCCTTGGTGTGGCTTAACGCTGGCAACAAAAGCCGTCGTAGGAGATCGTGCCATCGAGTGAGGTTGCTCTCGGACCTATCCTCTCCAAGACTCTTGGCTCCAATTCTGGCCAACTTGGTCAAGAGCGCCTCATCCTTGCCAATGTTGACACCGGAAATGTTGAGCAGTGTCCCACACAAGGTGAAGATATCGTCCACGGTCTGGCAAACAGGGATATTGTCCGCCCATTCATCCCAATAATATCGGTAATTCTGCGACTCGTTGGTGTCAATCTTGTCTGGGAATGGCCATCTAAGTGATTTTCGGGTTGTCAATCTGCTTAGACGGACGCTGCCTTTGGGAAGCCCAGATTGGTCAAAATCGGGGACGAGTTTGGTCGGACAGCCAGATTCGCCTACCACAATAGGTCGACTATCGTGAAAGACTTTGTCGACAGAATAGTGCAGGATGCGATGGATTCTTTCCAGTACTTCGGGAAAGACTTCGGGTATCCAGGGGAAGCGACCGAGAATGAATAGCGATTCGGGAATGGCACCAATAGTCAACAATTGGGTGAGAAGCGCCACCTTCTGTTCTAGGGGCTCAGGCAACTTTGGTTTGTTGTCTGCCGCCTCTGCAGCACCTTCTTTGGCGTCTGCCTCGGCCTTCTTGGGAAGCTCCCGTCGAGGAAGATTCGAGCCGTTTGGATTATCGTCGTCACCCTGGGGCAAGACACCGGCCATGAGAAGGGCGTTCATCGGCCCACCTTTGGCGGTTCGTTCTGCCTCTTCAATTCGCTTCAATTCCTTCTCGCGAATCGTTTCCATATCTTCATCAGCTGGTGAGAGATGTGGATAGAGGTCAGTCAGCGAAATGAAGCCAATCTTGATGAGAAGGGCCGCCAGATAGAGCAAGTTTGCAGGAAGGACATCTGATTCGTCTCTAGCGTCCGAGTTGTAGAAACGCAACTTGAAGCCAAGCAGCTGCGCCGCTGTACGGTTGCCTGGAGGTGGTAGGGTCTTGGTTTCTTGTACCCATTGCCGTTCAATATCAGCCGCAGCGTCTTCGCCTGGGGATCCGTTTGTAATGATAAGTTGCTGAGAGTCGGAATCTGCCACTTGTCGGCCGCCCAACTCAAAGAATGCTGCAACATGCACTTCCCGAGCTCGACTCCAGAATGCAATATCACGAACCCGTTTTCTATCCTCCAAAACCTTCTCGTCCTCTTCTGTTGTTGTCCACTGCGAGTACTCTGGTGTAGCCCACAAAGGCAGGCCGCCCACATAGACTGCAGCACTGAACTTGAGATGAGAGCGTGGCCACCAAGAGCTGACTCGAAGAAATTTGACAAAGAACTTGAACTGCTTGATCAGCACAGCAGCTGCAACGTCAAGAGTCACATCCAAAACTCTTCCGACGTCGAGATCAAAGGTTCCTATCAGTGCCTTGATTCGTTCAAAGGTTTGTTCGGCCATTTCTGGAGGGGGAGGCGCTACACTGCTGGTTGTAAATAGTTCTGTGATGAGTTTGGAGTATCCTTCGGTTTCCTCGCGAAGCAAGTTGTAGTTGGCTTGTCGATAGAGAAGATTCGTCGCCTGCTTGATACCCAGTTTGACGAAATTATCTCTGATAAGCCCCAGCTGCTGCAAGACTTCGGGGTCGAGCACCTGCCGCATCAAGTTTGAAGATACGCCAGCTGTTAGAACGAATTCCCGGAGGGTCGGTCGATAAATGGCGGGCTCGTTATCCATAACGATGGATAGAGAGTCAAGAAATAGAGTGTGGGGAGCGAACGCGTATGAATCCTTAATAATCTCCGTCGTTTCGTCACCAAGGATTTCCTTGACGCAGGTACCTGCATCGGCTGGTGATAAGCGACCCTCAACAACTGCGTGCACGAATTCTTGGAACAAGCTTGATAGCTCGGTGATATCGACATCGTCTCGCGATTGCTTTCCATGTTGAATCATCTCGCCCCGACCACCCTCAGTCCAAGCGCTAATCTTGTCGTCCGTAAGATTATTATAGCGATAATTAGAACGGACCGGAGAGGGTGGTCTCATTAGAGGAGGTGCTACATAAGTTGGCTTCTTCATCACTGGCGGTGGGGGCGGCGGTGGTGGCGGTACGTGTGAAGAGCCAGGTCGTCGTTGCGATGGTGAAGGATTGGGTTGATTCGGGGGTGCTCGGCCATGGCCTTGTGATGAGTCGCGTCGACCCGGACCTCGAGGTCCTCTACCACGATTACGTGACATGTTATCTTCGCGATCGTGCTGTCCGAGCGATGTTTCTCCAGGTCGATGGGGAGAAGATCGACCGCCTTCCATCGATTGGCGATCGTTCCTCTTGCGTTTCGGAGGCATAGCTCACGAGATTGAAGTCGGAACTGGAGGTGATGATTATTTCATTAGATAGCAGCGTACGTTGCGCTATTGGGGAATGTCGTAAGTTTGAAAGTCTGCAAGAAAAAATGAGTTGGCTGGTTCGAAGTAACGGAATATGCAAATTTGATTGTTGCGTTTGCGGACGGCGCGGATGAGAAAGACTGACTTTTGACGACAAGGAGTTCGAGTGGGGAAAGGTGATTGTCGCGACAAAGCTGACAAGGGAAGGACTTGAAAGAAAAGAAGCCACTAGGTACTGAGCGCGCGAGAAATGGCACCGTGATGGATGGGAAGTAGCGACTTCTGCGATTTGTTTGGCAGGTGGGGAGCCCAGTCGCGATGGGGTTGGAGAGGATAGGATAAAGAAAGCTCCAACAGCTATTAAGATGTCACGGTTGGTAACCAGTCGTCAATAGCAGCCTTCCCTTACTGGGGAAACGAGGCTGCCAACGCGCGATAGGATTAGGTGGCAGACACGCCGCACAGACCATCTACAGCGGAAAAAGGTACGTATCGATTTATCAGGCCTCAAATTCGGTAGAAAGGGACAAAGAATATCAGCTTTCATGGATTTCAGATATTATTGTTCGCTTTACATAGTATAAGCAAAAGTAAGATTATTTGTAGCAAATCAAATTTTTACTTTATTTTGCGATTGACATAAAGTTCATTTCAGCACATTATTCGTACTTTATTCACGGACTATTTCCGGGTCTACTCATCGACGGCACGTGATCGTACAAGACTCCGTTGCCGGCCACATGTTGCAGTCAGGACAGCATCGTAATTGGCTGAATCACGACAGCCATGGAGACCAGCCAGAATTACGCCATACCTAGGAGCAGTCTTTTTTTCCTTGAATTCTGAGTCAAACACTTCTCTAGGCGAATCAAGACGATAAATACATTTGATTAGGACCTATTTGTCCATTGGATCTAAATTCTCGCCAATTCGATCAACTTTGGGTGTCAAACGGCTTCAATATCAAACCCAGCTAATCTGAGAGCGACCCCGGTCCGATATCTCGGCATAACCTCTCACAACACTATCGTGAGAAGACAAAGACAAAGACAAAGACAAAGACAGCTATAGTTATGCCAGCTGCCACTATGTCAGGGAATGACACTACAAACAGTGATTCCCGCAAGCACTATGGTCAGTTTTTACCCATGCCTTGTCACTTCATATCTCCGCACCCTATACTCTGTTCTTCATACATCACAATGGTTCATTCCCCTATCACTACAAAAGACTGGTTGCTGAATACCTGCAAGAAAGAACGCAATCACAGCCTGAGAACCCGTTCGCTGCTCTCATCCCTGAGCAGCAGCTAGCGATTGTTCCTGCATTTACTCTTGAGTCTGGAGTTACTCTTTACAACCTTCCAGTCGCTTACACAACTCGCGGCAAACTCAACGAACAAGGCGACAATGCTATGGTCATTTGCCATGCACTCACTGGAAGTGCTGATGTGGGCGATTGGTGGGGTCCTCTTCTTGGTGGTCCTGGTCGAGCTTTCGACACGTCGAGATTCTTCATCGTCTGCATGAACAGTCTGGGCAGCCCTTATGGTACTGCGAGCCCAGTGACAGCCAAGGACAACGACCCCAGCAAGGGCCGATATGGACCTGAGTTCCCTCTCACAACCATTCGCGACGATGTCAAGTAAGTTCTGCGCCCCAGGAGTGGTCTTATCTTTGCAAGGATAAAAATAATCAGCACTTATACTAACTTTTGATAGCCTCCACAAGCTTATTTTGGATGACCTAGGTGTCAAGCAGCTAGCTGCTGTTGTCGGAGGTTCTCTTGGCGGTATGTTCGTGCTCGAGTGGGCGTACTTTGGAAAGGACTACATCCGTTGTGTCGTTCCCATTGCTACGTCAAGCAGACACAGTGCTTGGGGCATCAGCTGGGGTGAAGCTCAGCGACAAAGCATCTATGCCGACCCCAAGTATGACGATGGATACTACTCTTTCGATGATCCGCCCTCTACTGGTCTGGGTGCGGCTCGTATGTCTGCTCTCCTCACATATCGAAGCCGCAACTCCTTTGAGTCGCGGTTCGGACGCAACATCCCCGACCCGTCCAAGGTTCAAACCATTGGCGGCCGACCACGCCCTTCAACTCCGTCAGAAGCACACTTTCACATCCACAACGACGGTCATGTTGTCAAGCGCACCTCCATATCCCAGAACAGTGCAACCGACGCCGCTTCAACTCCTCAAACACCTGCAGAGCCTGATGTTGCTGACCCTCAATTCCATGGTCCTAGCAACGGTAGTCTGACCGGAAGTGAAATGCCACAATCGCACTACTTTTCTGCCCAATCGTATCTACGATACCAAGGCCGTAAATTCGTTACGCGATTCGACAGCAATTGCTACATTGCCATGACTCGTAAATTAGACACACATGACGTGTCGCGCAACCGAGCAGAAACTATTGCAGATGCATTGGCTATGATTCAGCAACCCACACTTGTCTTGGGTATTGAAAGCGATGGCCTCTTTACATTCGCAGAGCAAGAGGAGATTGCTCAGCATGTCCCCAATGCGCGCCTCGAGCGAATCGAGAGCCCCGAGGGTCATGATGCGTTCCTGCTGCAGTTTGAGCAAGTCAACAACTATGTTCTATCCTTTTTCAAGGAAGTCCTGCCAGACATCATGTCCAAGGATGGTGCTGCGCCCGAGGAAGCTAGTGTTGGGCAGATTACCAAGTCAAGCACATTTGGTGAGGCTGAGGTTGAGGACATCACAGCCTGGTAGACTATTTAGAGTAGCGCTATAGTGGACTAGTAAAAGGATTAGACAAGACTGAATATAATGACAATATGAAGAATCTTTCATCATGGCCATTTCATCTTTGAGCTATGCGAGTGCGATAGTTCACGCTATTGTTCTTTGCAATCTCGATACGTAACAACACTGTAGGCTGTATCCATCAAACAACACCAAAAAACTCATAGGTGCCTGAAGGGTGCAAGACAAAGTTGAACTACATGTGATGAACGGGCAACGAGTCAGTTGTACTGAGCCGCTCATGATTTGAGGTGCTTCAATTACCAGTCTCTGCCCAAATATCCACCAAAATCCGGTAAACCTGTCTTGAGTGTAGAACGTCAACTTTCTTCTCCGATGATGCAACTAGCCACAGTTGCTATTGAAATGAACCTGACCCCATAGGCCTCATATGTTCCAACTGCTGGGTCGATTTTGCTTTACCAGTTTATAATCATGCATATACTATGCATAAAGTTCCTTGTTTGTTAATGAACTGATCAAAAACTCCCGTGTCACAAATTCAGATCCTGTGTCTTTCGTGATACGGAGTACTTTAGTCACGGTAGTATTACTTATAAGAACACCCTATGGCTTCCTGAGAACAGACGATGGATATCGCGCTTGGTTCTTTGAATAGAACAGGGCTATCTGCCCATATGCTTGCTCATCCGTCTTTATTCCCGGCCAAACCATGTTCCCATCTTTAAGCCACATGACACCAACCTGTTTTAATGACAAAAGCTGCCATCCATCAACAATAGGAATCTTACTTACCGATACATGGATTTGTCACATTCATGAATCAAGCCACTGCGGGACATCTCGCACTGAAAATAAATATTGTGGTGGTGGCGGCAAGCTAAAACATGAGGCTGTTGCAGGAGTGACATGCATGGAATGCACACAGATGAAAACAGGAAAGACACGCAAAAGGAAATCAATTAGACATGGGATTCGCTTATTCGCACTCTTTATGCGTTGTTTCCGGAGACTTTGTGTAACCGTGTTACTGCAAGTCGATGATTATTTGCGGCTGTTGAGATGTCGCTCTATCCGCCACAAATTACTTTGGCTTCCATTTTGATGGGTTGGGGGTGCAAGGAGTTCTAAAAGGTGAAAGTATATGTGCCAGGAAACTATTTGCCTTGTCTATCTCGCAGAATATGATGGGGTGTTGTCTGGAGTCAAGCCGGGAAGTGAGACATCACACTCGATCATGAAGATAAACAGCGCATGGCCAAGCACCGGCAAAGAATATAGGATTGAACCGAAATACACATGAGATCTAAAAGTTAGAAACGGACCGGATTGCTTCCTGATAGCTATGCGATATGTTGGAATGTTATGCACCTTGGTGAAAGCTTCAGAAGCTGAGTTTGGCAACTCATCCACCAAGTACAAGAAAATACCGTAACTTCGCCAATCATCAAACCAAGACTAAAGACCACCTCTTGTCATCTGCTAGGAACTTACGGATACATACAGAGAGAAGTCAAGGCTCGGCTAAACTCGCACCAAGGATGTTTCTTTGACGTGTAACTGACTGATAACCCACTGGCCCACCGGCTTACGAGTTCCTCAACTTACAGGACCCCCAGCAACAGTTTCAAGAGGCACAGGATTAGTAAATCTTTCAAGGTACAATATGACACAAGATGAGAAATTTGCAAAGCCAGTGGAGGATCATGTTAAAGAGCAACACACGTGGATAGCCGATTGGTTGGTTGCAATGACTGTGGCCACAGCCCCTTGTCAAAATGGACAAAAGAACGATGAGCTGAAAAGTTGACAAGACAACAAGAATGAGGCGAGAGAATGGAAAAGTGATGAGACGAGAGGAAACCTATGTCCGTCGGGCGACCGCTCTTGGCCCGTCTTGGCTCGGTCAGTGCTGCCGGAATGCATTTCTTCACCGAGAATGACAGCGGTATGGGATTGAGGGGAAAATACGGCGATAAGTCATGAGATGTAGCTGAAAAGATAGAGGATCCCTAGTAGATGACTGGAACTATGCTTTAGGTAACGGGTTCAAGTGGCAGGCATCCAGAGGAAAGTTGGTCGCTGAAAGAATGAGAGACGAAATTAGCAAGTCAACTTGGCGTGTCTAGACCACCGTCTTGGATTGTTTATTTTTGTACCCAAAGCTAAGACGCCAGCTTTTCTATTACCCGCTGGGCATGGCAGATTAACAAGATTAGCAAAACATATCGCGTACTCAGGAACAGAAGCACGGTCAGTAAAAACCAAACACAGACCCGTAATACGTGACTTTTTAGTTAATATCAGGCGAGTTACTGTCTTTTGTCAGGCGATGCCAGAAGCCTATACATTTGTTAGTGAACAAGACATATTAGCATCGGACGTTTTTCTAGTAGTATGACAGACACTTTTCAGCTATTTCCTGCATCCTGATGAACACCAAAGTCATGTTTTTTTTTCACCATTAAATCTTTATCCTCTAGATCCATGTTGTGGCAAACTTCAGAATGCGGCTAGAAGCATTTTCGAACACGATGGTGGAGACTGTTTGACAACGTGCCGGATGGGTCTGACATTGATTGATCTTGTTTTCTCTTGGCCACCATGAATCAAGAAGAGGAGCCCGGCCGTTTCACCCGTGTGAGTAATGGATAGATACGAGTCACACTTGACGGAACTCTTCAATGTTGCTCAATGCAAATAGCCGCGCACGACCCAATCTTGCAAGAGCAAACCGGGATGGAGCTTGCTATTTGCTCGCAGTCGTCTGTAGGAACTTCTTGGGTGATGAAGAAATGACCAATCCAGTGTCTCACTGGGCAGGTTGTACAGCGTGCACTTTTACGTACAATTAAAAAGTACGCCCGTCTCGGTGCTTTCCCCTGCCTCCATCTCGTTGTCAGATAACTCAGACAGGCAGATGGTGTAAGCACGTGTTGGCGAGAAAGAGGGGAAAGTCAACAAAGAATGTTGTATAATGCAGCCTGGTAAAGAGGTTGCTGTCGATCTTTCTCAATCCTTCGTCATCGATATGCTGCTTCGATACGATACAACGAGGATGGATATAAAAAGTTCGGCCATTACACATGTCGATCCAAGGCGAAAGAAACGCCGGTAAAATCTTGAAAGTTCCCGGTCGGCGAGATCTGCGACCAAGTGACCACGGTGAGATGGAATGAATGCTCGATGCGGCATAATGTGGGTATGTGATGGATCCATGGAACGACTCTATTGTTTCTGGAAGCTTTCCCATGACAGAAGTAAACTCACGAGTGCCTGAGGCGTCCAAGATTTGTTCTGGAAAACAGGGGCCAAGGGGGTTTGCCTGAGTGTGCATCACATCAGACAGGTTTAATTTCTGTAACACGACATCAAATTTGATCCTCAGCCAAGACGGTACAAGCGAACCAACGGCGAGATATTCCTTAGATGGCAGGAGAAATTGGTTCCTCCTGAATCTAAAGAGGTCGCAACGCCTCTTATTCAAATAAACTCTGTTTGCATCCTCACCACACCTGAGCCCAGCCAGAGACAGAATGTACAGATAGCGAAACGACCCTGGTCTTCAAGTGGGGGGCAGCCCTTTCAGTGTGTAAGACGCGGGCGTTAGGTCGACTTCTCTCCACCAGGGCGAGTTTGGCTACTGGTGTCCGATGGGTTCCAATTGGTTGAGAGGAGGGTAGTGGATGACAAGGGACTGCATGGGTGTATCTGTTCGGACAGGGAGTGAAGAGGTCGTTTTCCCGTCTTTCCGGCCATAATCTGGTTGAAATTGTGGTTTGGATCTTGTCCAACAAAACGCGGTCGTGGCTAGCCCATCTCGTTTTGCAAAGCACCGAGCGTACGTTCATGCTATTCTAGATGAAGGAGGTGGTCGGTGTTTAGCAGAATGACCTGCTTTGGACAAGGCGGGCCTGGTGGGTTCTCTAAAAGCATGGGCAACCTGGTGTTCCATTCATGTCAGTGGTCTGCAATGAACCCTCAACGCTGACTGGCTCGGGGAGGTTCGAGTGGGTGTGCGGTGGACTTTCCATCTTGCTTCTTCCTCGGCTTCCAGAGGAAGAATACTGAGCTCTGACTGGTGAGTGGCTTGGTCGGAAATTCCATTATGGAAGGCGTGCGTAGATGTGTCTCCACCACTGCACCTGCCTCAAAATCACCACCCATCTCGTTACAGACAGAGGAGCAGGAGCAGGCACGGTACCTTCGTCCATCCCCATACGTAAAAGTACCAACCTGGCAGGCACGGCTCGCACGCTATATCCGGCCGTACCTATCTAATCCCAACTGCCCGGTCCTGTCAAGAATCCTCTCAACTTCTCCATTTCTCGTCCATACGTATTGTTATTATTAAAAAAAAACATAATATTCCCTTCCTTGTATCTACAGTCTCGTTCCATTCTTTCATCGCCCTGACACTGGACCTATCGTAAACTCCAGCACTTGTCGCATCCGTCGACCCTCACGAACCCGCACTCCCGACGGTCAGCGACGCCGAAACTCCGACCCATGGTATCATTATCGTACTTGAACAATACATCGACGCTCTATTGCTTTTGGTAAACTGTCGCCGATTGGATTTGGGATTTCGCAATAGAAGGAAACCTGTTTTGGTATCGATATTGGAGCCCACCGTATCAAACACTCATCTGCGAACTGGATCAATTGGACACGGCCTGAATTTCAGCGAATTGCGTTTTGAAGGGAAAGAATATCATTTATTGACTGGGTTCAAATATCAGAGTTGAATATTCTGATGAAGAGTTGGATGGATTGATCAAAACATCGCCGACAACGAAACCTTGGCTCTTATGCATTTCTGATCTCAGAGAAACAGCGCCCGAAGAGGTGGAGATCAGTATCGCAAAACTCACCCCGAAGTATCCTCATCTCGAACAACCCATGTCGTCGATTACAGATATCATCGCTCCCGATATTCCTCTACCATAAATAAAGATGCCAGACTACGACGACGATATGCTCCCCGAGCCTGCTTCCGGCTCTCATCAGGATCGAACATGGGGCGGCAACAACGCTTTTCACAACTTCTTTAACGATTTCTCTCACATCCCTGACCCCAATCTTCGCCGCCGTCTTGCCTTGTCTGAGATTGACAAGGTTCCTTTTGGCGCATACCGTATGTAATGACGCTGAGTCGATAAGTCACCTATTATATCTACTCTTGCTGACAATTATCAGATATCCGTGCTGTTTTAGTAGCAGGTGTTGGCTTCTTCCTGGATTCATATGATATCTTTGCTATCAACCTCATCACAATACTCCTCGGAGTTGTGTTTTGGGGAGACCCAAATCCTCAAAACGGTTTCAGCGGTAATGATGGCTACCTTCCTGACCGAGTCAACCAAGCTTTCAAAGCATCCACCAGTGCTGGAATTGTGGTGGGCATGATAGTATTTGGATGGCTAGCAGAGTTAGTACTTCTCCATTACCCAGCTTCACCCTTGGATTCCACAACCATGTACTAACAACTCAACCAGTGGTTTTGGTCGGCGACGTATGTATGGTGTCGAATTGGCCATTATTATCATGGCCACACTCTGCTGTGCTCTCATTTCTTCGAGCCCTGCTATGGGGTCAACCGGCCTCTTGATCTTCTGGCGCATCATTATGGTAAGCTCTCTGAACTCGCTCACAACAACATGTATTGACAAAGCCCAGGGAATTGGCATCGGCGGTGATTATCCATTATCCAGTGTAATTACGTCTGAGTAAGTTTAATCCTTCGTAGCTATCGGAAGTTTGTGGCTGGTCCAGCCTCCGCCAAACCAACACAGGCACTTCTATCGAATCGAGCTGACTGGTCTCAATAGATTCGCACCGACAAGGTGGCGTGGTGCCATGGTTGCTGCTGTCTTCTCTATGCAGGGACTTGGACAGCTTGCGGCTGCTATTGTTGCCCTGATTACTACCGTTGCGTTCAAGAATGCTTTTGTTGGTATTGCTGACGAAAGTCAATGTGGTTACGAGTGTCGATTAGCTGCCGACCGAGCATGGCGAATTATTGTTGGAGTCGGCGCCGTTCCTGCATGTGCCGCCCTTTACTACCGCATTACGATTCCCGAAACACCTCGATATACATTTGATGTTGAACTCGACGTCGAAAAAGCCGATGCCGACATCAAAGCATACGTAGCGAGCAAGTCCAAGGGGTCATTCGATGTGGTTCATCAGGTCCGATCCAAGCGCTCATCCACGCGTGGTCTTAATGTACCGCGTGCATCGTGGTCTGATCTTATTGCCTTCTTCCGCCAATGGACCAACATGAAGATGCTTCTTGGCACAACCCTCTCGTGGTTCTTCCTGGTAAGTCTTGACAATAGATTTGTTATTGCCCTAGCTAATTTTTCTGAAGGATCTGGCCTTTTATGGTCTGGGACTCAACAACACCTTTATCCTTCACGCTGTCGGCTACGGTGCTGGCAACAATCTTTTTGACAAACTTCAAAATCAAGCAGTGGGAATGATTATCTTGACTTGTGCTGGCTCGCTTCCCGGCTATTGGACGGCAATTCTCACCGTCGACACTTTCGGTCGCAAGCCATTGCAGGTTGTGGGCTTCCTTCTGCTCACAATTCTCTTCTGCGTTCTTGGTTTTACATACAACAATCTGACTCAGGGGGGCTTGCTCGCACTGTACATCGTCGGGCAGTTTCTTTTCAACGCCGGTCCGAACACAACCACGTTCATCGTTCCTGGCGAATGCTTCCCGACCCGATATCGCTCTACTGGACATGGAATCAGTGCTGCTATGGGAAAGATTGGTGCTATCGTCGCCCAAGCTATCAGCATCCCGATGGTTCGCCAAGGAGCCTCCGAGAATTGCAAGGATGCTGACTGCACACCAAACATGCATCGATTGCTTCAACTCTTTGCTCTTTTCATGCTGTTTGGTACCTTTACCTCTTTGCTGATCCCCGAGACTAAGGGCATGACCTTGGAGGAGCTTTCTGGTGAGCCCAGGACGAGTTACAACTCGGGATGTAACGGAAGCATAAGTCTTGGTTCACCTAAACTCAGGGGATGGAATCCTTTCCATGGCGGTCAGCCTGCAGGATTCTCATATCCTAGATCCAGAGCGGGACAGTTTCGAAAGAGCGATCGTGTTGGCATCATGACATCGCCGGAGCTCATGGCCGAAACATCTCGACTTCGAAAAACGCGTCTCTGGAGGAGACACCGCAAGGCCAAGTCGAGCAGTGGTACCGATATCGCCCTAAGTACCCGAAGCTCGGGCACAGCAGACGACGATATCTTCCCGGCAGGGCCACCTACTACTACTACTACTACAACAACCAGTCCTCCTCCGCCACCTCCACCGAGTTGGGGAGCTGGCTGGGGTCGGATAGACCGAGGAGGACCACCTCCATTGTTGAACTCTGTTCAGCTACAGGATGTCGGTAGCCTTCTTACAAAATGATGTTTTGGATGATCAAAACTGGTGAACGATTGGCATATCACAGGCGTTGGTGGAATAATGAAATTTAGACTATGATACCTTAGATGTTTGATTTAGGAAAGATGTCGAATTTAATGTCGGCAACAGGAGAATTGCAGGCAGAAATGACTGCAAATTGTACGAATGAATAACGAATAAAAACTCTCCACAACATTTATGTCGCAAGATACATCAGTGCATTGAGTATGTCATGCCATTGGCTCATATGGTTAGGTTGCGAGATGTCATGTGAGTCAAGTTTGTGGTATCTAGCTTGGTCATTACAGATCCCAAGAACCCAAAGGTCGAATGAGGTTGTATGCATCATCTCTATTATCTACATATCTTCCAGTCTATGACTCACTCCAGTTCATGCTTGAACCCATACGCCTATTGTCTTTTTATGAACAAAACAACTTAATCCTGAACGTCTCCTAAAGAGGTCTCGTACAAACATCTGTCTCAACCACGGAGAATCTTTAGAGCCTCCTTTAGGTTAGCAACGTCGTGAGTCAACTTCTCACGACGGTCTTTGCTGAGCGGATCCTCGCCAGCAATGGCCTCAAGCTGGTTAGGGGTCATATGGAAAACCACCTGGTCAGAAAGAACAGTGAGTGGGCCATCCGTGTCGTCAAGAAGGAAGAAGTCGATGACCTGTCGGCAAACAACGTCGACAAAACGGCTGCGAGCGATGTCGTAGTAAGTCAGTAGGACATCGTGAATGTCTTTGCAGATGGTGGCCAGGTTACTGGGTTTGGATTGCTCCTTGAAGGCATCGGTGACGGCTTTAGGAATGTCCTCCCAAACGTCCGTAACCTCGCTACCCTTCTGAGCAGCCTTCCACACCATGTCTGCCAGGTCAGCTCCCTGTGCTCTGTTTTCGGACAGATTGTTGCCGAAAGATGGGTTGTAGGTGATGCTTCGGCCTTCGAACTCGACTTTGAGAAGAAACTCGGTGTGGCTGACCGCACGTTTGTATCGGCTCTGGAGATCATCGACCAGGAAGTTCCAAAGCTCATCTCGAATGGCAGAGTCGGGGCAGCACTTGTCAAGAACGTGACGGATGAAATGATGGACGATGAGAATGGCATTGGCGATGTGAGCTCGAGCCATGCCAGACCACTTCTTGGATTGCTCCTTGAAGTTCTTGGGGAGCATCTCGCCACCAAACTATGCGATTCATTAGCTATGTGCTTGTTACGTGGTATACTACACACTTACAGTTCCGAGTTCATAGGCACGAGAGGCGAGCCACTCCTTCTCGATGTACTTCATGATATCCTCTTCGTTCACTTCTGGCCACTCAAAAGCATCATAAAGGACCCCGTCATCCAACTCACTTTCTCCCAGCTTAGGAATGTCAAACGAGATGCCGGGTTGGTACAGATCACTGCGTTCAGAAGACCCGATCTTGAAAGATTCTTTTTCCTTTTCATCCTCGTTAGTCTCAGAGTCAGCTTCTTCGCCAGGACGACGGAACTTTCGAGTCTCGCCCCAGTTGTAAATAGACTTCGCGAACTCTTCGTTGATCTCACGAATACGAGTAATCAGCTTCAGGTCTGAAGGGGTGTCAAACAAGGCCTCGCGACTGTAGGTTCCGTCGAGACCACAGTGTTTGATGCGAATGAACTGCGAAGCGATACGTCCGATGTAGATACGCTGTTGCTCGGTAGTGCTGCGTGCCTCGCCCATGTCTTTGAGAAGTGTCTCGTTTTCCTTGAGCAGACTGGCGAGGTCTCCGCGAACCTTGGGGAACTCGCTCTTCGTGCGATCCATCAACAGCTGTTGAACTCGAATCTTGAGTGCAGGAATGCCAAGTCGGTCGGGGGAGAGTTTTGTCCAGGGGGCCTGGGAGAAGAACTCTTTCTCCGAGCGAGTGCGCTCCTCAGGGCTAGAAGAGGTGTCGTCTGCGCTTCTGTTCTTGACAACACAGTATCCAAGCTGGAGATCACGGCGCTTGCCACAAACAAGGTCAACAACAACGCCCTTTGTTGCATTCTCAAAGGCCAGATCAGGTTTGGTCAGAACACCGAGGGTGCGCTTGCCCTCGGGATCAACCTCCTTGGCGTAAGTCAGGATCTTTTGATTAGCGATATCGCCGTTGCAAGGAACGACAGCAAGTATAATGGTGCGTGAGTCCTGGATGTATTTCTGCACCATACCCTTGACAAGCTCGATGTCCTCTTTGGTAGTCACTCCAGGCGTGACGTTCTCGAACATACCAGGGACATCGATGACAGTCAAATGATCCTCGTTGGGGCCGCTGATCTCCACGCGAAGGACATCACGACTGAACGCAGATTCGGTAGATTCATCAGTAGGATCCGACTTGATACCCATGACCTTGGCTGCCTGCAATGAGTTAGCACCCTATTCGACGTAAGCGGATGGGGAGATTCAACATGCATCTTGGAAGATCTGAGCGAACTCCTCGGCGTCGAGGTTGGTGGCCGTTCGATGGAAAGAACGAGCCTGTTCGGAATCTGCATCGGCGGCATGGATTGACACGACGATGCTCTCAGTCTCCTCTCGTCGGCAGATAATCTCGGTAGCGTGTCGAGTGCACAGCGTTACCGAGCGCGGGAAGTGAAATCCCGTGAGGGATTCAAGGACGCTAGATTTTCCAGCGCTTTGATCGCCCACGACGACCATCTAGAGTAGCATTAGTATTGATGCGCGGCACCTAGTGGCGGATTTCCAGGCACGCTAGGGGGACATACCTGAGGAAGCGGGACCATGTTCGAGATACCGAGCTCTCGAAGCTTGTCCATCTTGTCAAGCAGGGCTCGATTACCGAGCCCCTGCTCGGACTTGATTGTCTTTGATGCGGCTGTCATCGTGACGGGTCAAGAAGGATACTTGAGATGTCTACCTCTTGATATGTCGCAGTTGTTGTTTAGGGGACGTTAACACCCTGAGATGAAGAAGGTGTTGAGGTGATGATGCAGACGAGAGTAAACAAACGGAGAAGAAGATTTAATTTATAAACTAGCTCGCCACGCTTCTGCCTGGTGCAGCTCAAGGGCAGTGAATCATGGTCAAAATTGAGGGAGTGTTCGTCGCAGTGCCTGGCGGCTGTAGGAAGCCGTCAGGTCACTAATGCACTTCACAACTGCAACACTGCCTACTAACTTTACCAGGTGTTACCCATGGATACCTATCTATGTACGTACATATAGTCAATTGAATTGTATACTGTCTTTTAACATATTTTCAGACAAACGATGAGGAACAGGCAAGCCGAGGGCATCATAACTCTATGATACTAACAAGATTGGCCAGATTGAAGTAAGGAATAGTATATTAGTCTGGCGTATTCAATGAATAGAACAAGACTGCATGACTTACGAGTCACATCCCGTTTCTAGAATCCTTGCTTCAGCTTATTTCGGGTCGGCCTCCTGCAGATGGACCAACACACTGCGCCTCAGCCGTGCGGTCTACCTATCCATGTCGATCACAATGCCGAAAAGTAGATGAGTTTATACACTTAACAGTACGATGGGTTTGAGAGAAATAATCATTCAATTGACTTTATGCTTGGGTATCTCGCTTAAAAACTCCAAATTCCTTTTCGTCCGTTTCCTTCCATACTACAAAGGGTATCCATTCATACTTCGTTGGGTATCAAATTACCACAAAGAAACAATTTCCGTAACAGGCAAACCACAGGCAGAGATAAGATCCTGTCTCTTCATATACCAAGCCTGAAGTAAGGCCATCTCTACAGCCCCAGAGGCCTCTGTCATGTTCGCCAACACAGGCCCAACAGTCTTTGGATTCAGTGCCGGGTCCAACACGCCGCGCGGAGAGGTGCATCGTGATGCAGGCTGCAAGGCTGACTCGAGAGTGTGTACAAAGCGCTCGGATAATGAGTTGTTTGTGTTTGTGTATTGCTTTGCCGTGGCAAGGCAACGTCTTGCTTCGTCGGTTATGAGGACGGGGTTGGTGATGATGTCTTTGAAGAGAGGGTGTCGAACCAAGATAATGAGAGTCATACCGACTATGCTTAGAACTGAAATTTGTAGTTAGTAAGAGTACCTTGATGGAACTATTAAAGACTTACCGATGGCAGATTGACTATCAGGAGGCCCGTCAAAAGTGATCAATCTCTTTTCGCGTGCCATGATATCCTCAAGCTCCACGCTTGCAGCGTAGCATGATTCAAACAATCCAGCAAGCATCGATCTCGCTATGAGGGATGCTGGCTGGGTTGTGTTGCTGCTGATGAGCTTCATGATAGCCGCCCGAGGAATCAAAGCTTTGGTTTCGAGATACCTATTCGTGTTAGAATCATCAAGTCTCGTATTGGTAAAGGGCATCGCCATACCTCATGCGCAGCAGAGTAGCTTGCCGACGAAAGATTGCTTCGGGCTGTGTGCAGGGAAACTTGACACGCAAATGTTCGGGCAGAGCAGCATGCCATTCCTCCAACTCACAATCAAACTTAAGTGCAGTGGACATGATATCTGAGGTTGTTTCTTTGTTACAGCTTGTTTTCTGGCTGAAGTAGGCATCGTGAATAGGCTGCAGAATGTTGTCGGATAATTTTAGTGTTTGGTTGAAGAAAGACAATCTGGAGGGAATGTCGCAAGGCTGGGGCCTGTTGATATTATTTGCGAAAGTCTCAAGATGTTCGTCGTCAATTTCCTCAGGCAGTGTGCCAAACGATGGTCTTTGGCTCTCGGAAGAGTTTTGCATTCTAACAAGTAGAGCACAAGCACACCATGTTCTCCTTCGCTCCTCGCGCTCGGCTTGCGATTTTCCTGGTAACTCAGCATGTAGCATAAGACCCTCTGCAAGACGATAAGCCATCCCAGTCAAAACCCAACTCTCCTGAGGTGCACTCGCCCTTCGCAAGAACCGAGTGTGAACAACCAACGCCTGTACTACAGGAAGAGAGGCCACGGATAAGAGGTCGACGAGCAGGAGTGTCTTGGCTTGTTGATGGAATTCGTATGCGTGAGCCAGGCGAGATTCTGTAGATTCAGTGATCGTGGATCTAGCTAGTTGGCCGATGGCAAGCATTCCGAAGAGGAGGGAGTAAGTAGCAGCTAGTTCGGTTGCTTCTTCGAGGGGAATGTCACGACGATAACGAGAGTTGGCGACAGCAATGAGGCGATGGTACCGTTGGTAAAAAGTTGGACGGTGGACAATAGGCATCGTGATCCAGTCAATGTTGAAATACTCGGCTAGTAGCTCGTCCATAAGGTCCACTGGCGGAAGGGTGATCTTCTGGAGCATCAAAGCAGCCTTGACGTTGGAGGAATAGGAACCGAACGATGAGGGCTTGACAGGGGCGGCATCTTCGAGATCGTCGGTCAAGGGTGGACTGGCACCCATGAGATGATGCTGGCGAGAGTAGCAGCTGGCAGGTTCATGAACCATGGATAGGGAACCGGCTCTGGTGGGGATACTAGGAAGAGGGTATCCGGAATCGATATGAATTGGCGGAAGAGCATGATCAACGGGTCTCGGAGGACGTGTTAGGCGCTCAGAAACTACACTGGGCGATGTAGAGTGTTTCCTCCATTCATCATGTGCAGGCGTAGTAGCGGCGAATGCATCGCGGCCATGGGCTACAAGCTCCTACAAGGTGTAAGTAGACTGACCATGACAAGTGATGAGATGAGCAAGGTACTTGGTATAAAAAGACTTACCAACTGCTTTTCTTTTTCTTCAAGCTCTTGTACTCGTTTTTGGAGAGCGCGAATATAGCTATCAAGTCAATCTCTATGTATCTACATGATGGAATTCTAATGTTGCTCACCTGCGCGACGAAGCGATGGACCCTTCGTGCTCAATCTCTGGATAAATACACTGTTCCGCGCAAAGACCTCGCCTAGAACAAGAATCGCAAACGGGACGGGCACCGTCACAGCGGATTTTACGATCGCGGCATTGTCGACAAGCGAGGGATCTCGCTTTTCCAGGTCTTGCGGAAGCTTGTCGGCGCGTCGCAGTTGTGGCCGACGAGCCGGTCGCGCAGGTGTTGCCGCTGCTGGTGGGGGTGGAAGACTTTGTCCGTGTCATTGTCTTGTCCTGTCTCTGGGGAAAGGATAACAATAACAATGAAGGGAGGAGGTCAAATTAAGGTAAAGAGACCGTCGTCATTGATGAGAATGATCGTTCAAGTTCAACGGAGGAGAAGTGGTCAGGTCAAATTTTGGACTTGTCTATCTTAGGTCGGTCGGTCGCTCGCCTTTCCCCCCCTTGACTCAGGCATTTGGTCTGGGCTTGACCTTGCGAGTAGATCGAAGACGGGCACCGGGGTGGCCATTCTGAGCGGTTGTCGGTAGCTTCTTGTCGGAGGTCTGGATTGATGCCAAGTGGAGATTTTTAGTAGACGGGTATCGGACCATCGGCGAAATGATTTGGGAGGTGATTTGGGAGACACGTGATGAATGTTAGGATTGCATAAGATAATCTAAACAGTCTTTGTTACTGTATAGTAGACAAGTCTCTGTGGCTCTATAATGCACCCCAGATGAAGGGTCTTGAGTAGATTTTTAGTGTTGCGAAAAACCCTCCACTACAGTACAGTACAGCGGATACTTAGCACTCGTGACAGTTCGGCCGTCGGCCACCGGCTACATTCATTGGTGTTGCTAATGATCGGCTCCATCGAGGGTTTGGACAACTCCCCGACCTCCCCGACATCCAGAACAAGGGTCTTTTTCACTTGCTATTACGTACTTATCACTGATCAACTCATACCTTTTGATATTCATACATTCATGGGTATTAAACCAAAATATATGCTATCATGATCTTTTCTAACATGATTCTTATGCTTTCATGACCTGACCATTTCATCACCGAACATATCAATTGTCTCTAAACTCCCCGTCACTGGACACAGCAGAATTCAAGAGGCACGCGACATTAAAGTCTCGGCCCATCGCGCGGCCTCCTTTCTTCACCCTCCGACTTCCGCCACTAAAATTTAGGCCTCCGAGCTCCCCGTGACTTGGGACCCAGTGACGTGATGCGCCATGAAAATCTTGACGTTACCCATCATTCCCGTCTTTTGTCCGCCGTATCAGCAACATGTTAAATGTCACTAATATTCCATCATAGGAAGGTGGAGTTTTCAATATGCAGTTAAATCCGAAAATGGTATTTCATGTCTGATGAAAATAAATACACATAACTTGAGTAAACCAATATGCATACCTGCATAGTATCTTGGTGTAATTACAATAGAATACGTATAGTAGTGATCTGTAGAGTGGAGTGTTGTCCAGGCATACTGATGATGATAGCCTCAATATAGGTACCATAAAATCCACACAACTCAGTGATGGGTCGATTGTAACAGATAATTTTGAATGCTCTGTTATACCTTGTGTATCAGTGTTCCACACGGAAGCTTGTTCCCGTAGGGCTATTTTCATAGTCTTGATCAAGATTTGCCTTGGTAGTATTCGGCATAAAGAATTGCAATGAAAACAACACATTATTGACTACTCAATATCATTCGAATTGTAGTTTACCAGAAGATGTTACAAATCTACGTCTACCATTATAGGTTACTGGTGTGCTCAACATCACTAAGTAATATCAAAAGGTCGTGGTCGCTACCTAGATGTTCTTTGTACAGCTTCAACTCTTGGAGACAAGAATAGACTTCCAAAATGCCCAACTATTATCAAGTTAACCCTTATCAGTAAATGTGATTTGACTTTAAATTGTGCTTGAAAAATATTCCTATCCCTCCTCTCTCCCACTCAATATTGCCTATTTCTCACCATAACCACAAACCATCACCATCATGGCAGGCTTCCCACAACCCAAACGAAAAGCGGCAGGCCTGGTGCACCGCCTGCTAGACCGATTGCTACCTGCCGATCACTATCCCTCCAAACATCTTAACCTCGCCGGTAAAACAGCTCTCGTCACAGGCACAACCAGCGGTCTTGGACTCGAAGCATGTCGACAACTCCTCTCCCACGGTGTGTCTCAGCTCATCATGAGTGCACGAACCGAGATGAGAGGAGAAGCAGTGGCTAGTGAACTTCGGGTCCAATATCCCCATGCTGATATCCAAGTCTGGGTTTTGGAGATGGAGGCATATGACTCTGTCATTGCTTTCGCTGAACGTGCGGTAGTTGAATTGGATCGTCTCGACATGGTTATTCTGAACGCCGGAACCTTTGAATCAGATGCCTCGGTTTCGCCCTATACAGGAACCGAAAAGATGTTTCAGGTCAATTGTCTCTCCACGGCCCTCCTAGCCAGACTTTTCGTCCCCGTGCTCCAGGTAGTTTCTCCAGAAGGGGAAACACCACGGTTAACAATCGTCACTGGTAGGCGTTACAACCCCAAATGGTACAAATCTAAGCCAACAGCACATGATGAGATGTATCGCGCCGACTTACTGAAGAAGTCAAATTTCTTCCGCCGCCGTTCCCCGGTAAAGCGATTCCTCAAAACCAAGATGCTGCTGCAGCCGTACCTGTCCGCGTTGGCCGCTGTCGTCAACCCCGAGGAAGTAACGATTAATCTCGTAACCCACCTCCTCGTCAGAGACACTCAACTCGCCGACAAGATGATGCGCGCGACATGGTTTCGTGGATCGGTCAAGGGCATGTTTGCACTCTTTGGTCGAACTCTGGAGAAAGGCGCAGCATCCTACATTGATGCAGTAGCTGTAAAGGGTAGAGAATCCCACGGTAGAACCATTCTCGACTGCCGGTACGTACTGTACACATTGATCCTGAGCGATCACATGCTAACTATGCTGGAAAACTAGTATGTTGGATCGCTGTAAGCCCCTAGTACATCAAGCGTTAAATCTTTGGTCCATAGCTGAGCTCGAGTTCCGCTTTCTCTTTACAGGTAAGGAGACTCTAGGAGCCAAAATCTACAACGCTGGTCCGGATAAGATACTGCATCATCGCCTAAGTAGACGATCTCATACGTGAACTGCAGTAGCGCAAAGTTCAAGGTAGACAGATAGTCTTTTGGCTCAATCAAATAATTACCAATTGTTGGATAAAAGTGTACAAATATTCGACAAGGATTAAGAAGGATTAACTTGCAAGGTTTCACTCGAGGCACGTTATCATTACCACCCACCTGGTCAGTCCAGTCCGGTCCAGTCCATTCCAGCCCGTGCCTGAATGTTACCTTGAAACGACCAGGATCAAGGGATTTATTTTTACGCCCCTTGTTCATCGCTTTGTGGCGCTTTAGGGTTCAATCTATAGTCAATCTAGCCAAAAAGAAGATGGATGGAGTTTTATTACTCCGTAACTAATAAAATATGTCATGTCTTGGATTCAGTCGGACAAGCCGGAGCTTCGGCAGTTGACTTTGACAGTAGGCGACCTGAATGAAGCCTTGGCAGTTGCTAATTGGAACTGACATTTACCTTATCCCGCATGCTTATAAACTTACATGTCATTATCATGACATTACATTAGCGGCAGTCATGTCAGAGAGTTAGTTCAGTTTTACCAAGCCAATATGCCTACTTGGCATACATCTTGACATAAACGCCTTCACTCTTGAGCTTCTCAACACTCACATTTTACATATTGAGGCCCGAGACACACCCAAATAACATTAGATACACAAGATGAGAATACTGTCTCGGCTAGTCTCATGACCGTTTTCGTGATGACGGAAGTGGACGAACATTGGAGAAATGCGAGTCATTGACTATATTGACAATGTAACTACATCAGGGCCCGTGTAAGCCACCGAACCTATAGGGTGTAACACTTTAATTGTCACTAAATTTGACAGATAACGCCATCGCAAAGGTTAATTTAAATGCTGATGATATAATTGAAGAAACTGGAATAGTGTATTATGTATAGTAATATAGTATAAGCCGTGTCTATCATCTATGTGCAGGCAACACAAAAGAAGTATTGGTAATGCATAATGCTTTTAAAACTGACAAATCAAACCAATAATTCTTTAGCACATTAATAGATGTCGTTTCGTGCGTCTCAGATCAAATCAGACCACGTTTAAGCCTGGGTGGTGCGGCGGAAGCGGGAGTGCTCAATGTAGTTGGAGAGAGCGCGCTCAGTAACCTCCTTCTCAACAAGGGCATCGACCTCCTCAAGATCACGCTTGGTGCGCTTGGTGGTCTTGTACCAGTTGGCAGCAGGGTCGCCAAGGCACTGGCCGACGGTAACAGCTGAATAGATATGTTAATATCAGATAACAATGGTTGGCATATAATGAGTAACTTACGGATACGGGTGCTGCGGCTGACGGCGTCAAGGACCTTGGGGATCAGGTTGCGGACAGTGTTGACGTGCACGTCGTGGAAAAGAGAGATGGTACGGAGAGCAGTGGTGCCCTGCTTGAAAAGCTTGAGAGCAATGTCGGTCTCGGCAGGGGTGTTGTACTCCCAGTCAAGAGTGTCGACATCAGCACCGATGACGTGGTAGCCAAGTGTCTTCATGACGGGGAGAGCGTTGGAGCCGTAGCTGAAGTAGGGGGCTCGCATGTAGGTAGGGTACTTTCCGATGATGTTGAGGAAATCGGCCTCAAGACGGGTCATCTGAGTGCGAATCTCGGCACTGCTGATGGTAGCGAGGTCAGGGTGGCTGTAACTTTGGGATTGTTAGTATATGTGACGAAATCAAAGATAAGAGACATACGTGTGGGAGCCAACCTGGTGACCCTCGTTGACCATTCGCTGGACAACAGCCTTGTAGGTGTTGATGTTGCCCCAGTTGTTGCCGTTCAGGAAGAAAGTGGCCTTGTAGCCGTACTTCTTGAGCTGGTCAAGAAGCTCGGTGGTGTACTCGAAAGGACCATCGTCAAAGGTGAGGGCAATGTTCTTGGCCACAGTGCAGCTGGTGATGGGAGTGCCGACGGGGACGGCAGCGGCAGCGGCCTGGATGAGACCAGCGTAGGTGGCAAGCTTAAGAAGAGAGAACTGCATCTTGAGAGATTTAGGAGGTAGTGTCTTGGGGTATAAGATAAGATAAGACGTGTGAGATTAGAGAAACGATAAACGACAGTACTGAAACTAGAAGTAGCTTCAAAGGTAACGAGTGTATAAAACGAGTGGAATGGATGAGTTGGGCTGTTGAACCTGCTGAGAAAAAAAGACACCAGAACAGCAGACGAAGTTGTTCATATATAGTTATCTCGACCTTGGCGTCTAGATAGGAGAGAGCCCTGTTCAGACAGACATTCACTGTAAGGCTCGGAGTGCTCAACGAGACCGACGGAGCTGAATCACACTCAGTCACTGACAGGTATCGGCATCAGCATCAGCAACTACTGCAGCCGCAATTCGGGACCGGGTGTGGCTCTCTTGGGACGAGCAGGGTATCCCTGGAGGACAAAAACGTACGAGGCCAGGCCCTCGTCCTGCACTGCAGTCTGTAGTGCTCAGTAGTAGCTTTGTTATTAGTGAGTTATTAGTGCAGAAGTATGGTAAAGTGGTGACAGCAGGGGTTCTCAATACTGCAGATAGTATTCTTTTTCTCTGACTGGGATCCGGAACTGATGCTACGGGACGGGGGTTGGATTGGAGACTTGAGGGTTTGGCTGGAATATCGCGAATCTTGGCAGTTTCCAATGACAAGGGTGGCTTGCATATAAATGGATATGTCGTTGTTATATTTGTGCCCATTCTTGGGAGCATGGCCTTGCCGTTACTGTACTATGTACCATGGCTTCCTCGGGATC
Organism: Fusarium sambucinum; assembly: GCF_050947815.1. Taxonomy (NCBI): domain Eukaryota; kingdom Fungi; phylum Ascomycota; class Sordariomycetes; order Hypocreales; family Nectriaceae; genus Fusarium; species Fusarium sambucinum. The sequence goes on from NC_139292.1 coordinate 1,794,475, forward strand.
TCATGGCGCATATCCATTTCCCATCCCATGATACTCATCCATGGGTTCAGGTCAGCTATCCTTGTTCATCAGGTCTTCTGTCGGGCCTGACCTTGTCCTTGACCTTGTCTATGGGGCTGTGGCGTTATCTGAGCGGGACGATCCAATGCTCTGACCCGTCTCACTCAGACACTAAAAGACTAAGCCTAATTCAAGGTTATTTGGACGTCTGTTAACCTTATTCGCGATAACCGAACGTGGCTTGTCTCACGAGGTTTAGAGTTGCGAGTGTGAGTCGGATTTGTCAGTGAATACCCTGAAACCCCAAGACCCATCCCGGAGAATAGCCCCTCGAATGGAATTGCACCGTCTACTGTAAGCGGTTACTTTTTAGGTAGCCGCCGGGTCTACGACTCTACACGTTGTCAATCGGTGACTGGGTGCCTAAAGTGCATAGGGGACAGTCCCAGTACAGAATGTTACCTCGGGCTTTCAGGTACAGGCGGCACAGTTCATTTCCAGGGCTGAATGATGCATGCATTGCGGGTCATCAGTCATATCAATCGCATTCGGTTCGATCAGAAGCAACCGACGTACGACGCCAAGAAGAAATAATTGTCTTGGATCTCACGAGAGAATTGATGAACATCGTCATTTCAGTGGCCATTGCCTATCTCCATCTAGCACTTATCAGCTTGCAGCCTGCATTAATGGCTTACTGTACTTAATCATGCATGCACTCAGCAGCAAATCACAGTTCCTTTGACGTATGCTAATCTAACCTCAACACCATCACTTTTTATACGAGTGATCTACACAATTTTTCACTACCTTAGTAGTAACAGTGCAGTCCTAGTGCTCTCTAGAACCCACTGCTCACTAGAACCCACTGTTCTGAATAAAGGATTTCGTCTAGCCGCCCCTAATAAACTCGCGTCGATTGCCGAACTCATCCATCCCCACAACACCGAGACCTTTAGCACCGTCTCAAGTAAAGACAGTCAGAAAAAGAGAAAACAAAAAGAAAAGAAAAAACTTATAGAAATAAGCGAAAGTGGTAACCAAGACGGACATCAACGGCTCCGATGTACTGTAAGCCCCCCTTTCCTCGAGGAGAATCCATCCCTGTCTATCCCATCAACTCCGTTTCAAATAAAACCTCAAGGAACTAAAAATGGATCTCCCAAAAGCCTCTGCACTCTTCAGCTCCGTCTCGTTTAACAGCGAGTTGTTGATTGATCTGCAAGGCTGACCAAAACGCATTGGCAATCTCTTGGGGTCATGATGTGATATGCGCCAAGTTCTTCGGTTACAAGAAAAAAAGGAGAAAAAACAAACCCACAGATTCTTCATCAACTACTACAGTTGCATCTTCTCGTATACAATACTTGCCTGACCTAAGCCAAGCGCCAAGAGCGATAAAAACACTCAACGGCGATTGCGGTAATAGTGACCCTCATAAGCAAACAACTGCATCATATAATAATGCCAACCCTTTTCATAGTGAATACGAATAGAGCCAAGACGTCAGTCACGCCGATAGAGACCGCTTTTATGCAACAAGGGTACCCAAAAATTCACTGCATATTAATGAGATTCCCCAGATGATATAAAACCTGCAATTATATGCCAGGGGCAGAGGCTACTCCATATCTGGCACCATATTCCGAATTTGCACGCTACAGGGGGTCACCTCTGCGAGGGTTATCAGCCAGATCACTTCTCATTGGAGCGTTCTGGAGCCTCAACGTTTCCTATAGTAGCAGCTGGGATGGCATATTCACCGTACTGGCGGATATACGAACCCCGGTCCCTACCCGTTCGAGAGATTTAAATTTAAGCACGAGCTTAGAAGAAAGTCAGAAGGAACCAAATATTTATGCTTATTTGAGCAAGGATGGCCATCCTTAAAGTGTCAAGAGTACAGCGAGTCAGTTTTTGGTAAAACAAGAAAGCAATTCAGTCCGATACCGCTTCAACGCCCATATTATCAATCAATCAACGAATCAAACGTTAAAAAACTCCCCTCGTAAAGATCCCACTGAAGAAGAATCTAGTCAAACATGTGCTCAACGGCGCTCTGCCAGGTAGAAGAGTAAAGAAAATAGAAAGAGGGTATCAGTGAGACAAACGGTAGTGACAACGTGGATACGGGCATGGCAGCAGGTTTTGCATCACAGGTCATCATCCCAGTTACCTTCCACTTCTATCGTCGTGCCCAACGCTTCTCTGCCCTGACGAATCATATCCTGTAATTGCTTATTAAAAGCGTTGATCCGTACATCTGCATCTCGTTCTTCCATCTTACGGCGGGCTGCGAGATGCTTGGCTTCTGCAGTGAGACGGGGACTGGCTTCGGCGGACCCTCCACGTCCTGACGCTACTGAGGCATTACTATGAGACCGGCGGTGTGAAGATGCCTTGGTTATCGGCGACGGTGCAGCTGCGGTTCGGCGACGGCTAGGTTGGGGAATCTTGCTTGGAGTTGCCTCACGAGGGGACCCGAAGGAAGTAAAAGAGGCGAAAGAGGCGGTTGATGCTGCGCGAGGGGAAGGGGCCGAAGGGGAGGGGCCAACTGATAATCGGCTCGAAGGTCGGTTGATGGTTGATCGTCGCTGACCAGGAGTAGAGGCCGATGAAAATCGAGATGACGGAGTAGCGCTGATGCGTCGACCTGTTGTCACTGAGGGACCCGAGTTCCGGTTTCGAGGGGTCGCATAGCAAGACGGACGTCGCAGTTGAGGAGTGGGCTTGGGTACAGGCTCTGGCTCAGCTGGTTTCTCATCACTCACCATGACCCAATTCCTGCCAAGTTCATCCTTATTATCAGTGTGTCTTCTCTTCGGGTGCGGTGCTGTGGGTGTGGATGCGCCGCTGTTCATCTCATGGTCGGCATTATCGGACTGATGGTTGAAGTAGTCTTCCTGTGGCGGTGGGAAACGTCCAGGGAACTGATGACTTTCGAACAGTGTCTGGTCCAGCTCTTCCACCCTGCCAGAATTCATCGCATATGCCTTGCCGCCACCAGCTTGGAATCCTCTAAATGAACCAGTTTTACAAAACTCCCATACACGGCCGACGACGCCACCAATAGTCGAGAATGCGAAACTGCCCCAGCCTTGCGAAGGCATTGGGTTTGGAGGGAGATTGAAGAGTTGTGTCGGGCCAGCGTCGTTGTGATCGATATCGTGCTGCGTTCGATTAGAGCCAAGCGCGCGACGATAGTCTGAATCCGAATAAACGCTCTCGTCGAGCATACGAGTATCAAAAGGGCCGGCGTTTGGTGTATCGAGTTGTCCAGCAAGCTGATAACGCATGTCGTCATTTCTTATCTGAGAAAGGGGTGATCCAAAGTAGCCGTGCCTATCGACGTCATCGTGTATGCGAATGTCTTGCGATCGTGACATGTCATGGCAGGTCCGCTTGCGCTTTCCAGGTTGCCCTTCGGGTGTCGCAGTGCTGTATGGGGAGGCGTAACCGTAGCTGGTGCTCGAGCTTGGAGACATGGGCGGACGGAACAGGCCAGGGTGAACGCCCTCGCGATTGAAGCCGCCAGGCATGTGGAAATGCGTTGGGATAGTCATCGTGTCTGGGTGATAGGAATGCGAAAAGCGGAGGTCGAAAGGGTGCGGCTCGCTTGCCGATCGTTCGGTGATGAAATAACCTTTTGTTCTAAGCGCAGCGAAGCTATTAACGGTAGGTCAAGGTCAAGGGCAGCCGAGACACATCAGGTTCACTACCGCAAGCGAATCCGGGGTAGATGGAGAATCGAATATTCGGATCGATCGCAATCGAGAATAAAAAGAGCTAGATAATGCAAGTAATCGAATTGTTCCGTTTCGTCGAGGATGGCGATAGTTTGATGAAACGGCCTCGTGACTAGGTGAGATAGACGATTATGTCTTGTGATGATGAGCGCATGAGATTTGGGGAAATGGAGGGGACAAAGGTTGCCTAAGCTTAAACAACCGCCCGACTCAAGCAGATGCGCAAAGTATAGGCGCGAATGAAAAGAGAGTGCCTATTAAAGGAGTAAGATGGTGTATGGAGGATGCGCCTTGAAAGTGAGGCTTGATTTTGATAATGGATTGTTCCTTCGGCAAATTGTCGATGTTTTGTTTGGATGGTTGGGGGTGGTTGGGGGGCCAGCACAGGCGTTTTTGGATGGGTGTGATTGGCCAGATGATGAACAATCCTAGTTATAGGTATCGGCACCTCGGTATTTGTTAGAAAATAGGTAAGTAAAAGAGTGACGGAAGAGTTCTGGAGACCGGTTTGAGTGTGAAAGGAGATGAAGCTATTCAAGTGAAAGTTGAAACCTGTTTAGATCTCACCGCTGCGGAAGAAAGTGGCTAATTAAAACTGTCATTCCTGCTTGTTGGCGACCTGCAGCTACAGCTTCCTGCGTGGCGTGGCGAAGGCCCAGGGTTTGGTCCACTCAAGATCGACAGGGTTCATCTGAAACTGACAAAGAAATGTTGAGAAAGGGATTGAGATATCAAAAGCGTGGCATCCAGAACTGTCTTGGATTAATATCGTCGATCATCACATGAGGTGCTTCAGGGAGACAAGTCATGACAGTTCTAGATGCAATTGCATGTCGTTAATCATTGCTCGTTCCTCTAACAAGTCTATCTCATCTTGTACCACGTAGAACATACCATCTAATAGCCCCATCCGTCCCATGCTTTCCTCTATTCCATGCGCCATCACAAGATCATTAGTATCATTCATCCAACTCTTCTCGCAACAAAGAAACGTACTCTCAGCCCATTTAGGCTTTGTTGTAGTAGTCATCTTGCTGACCCTTTCGCTCTGTAGTGACGCCTCCGTTGGTGCCCTCCTCGCCGTGAACATGCGTCTTGCTTCCCCAGAAAGCCTCCCGCTCCTTGAGAACATCCTGGCCCCATGCCTTCATCTCCGGCAAATGCATCCTAGTAGCGACGTACGCGAACTCGCCTAGGTCTAGTCTGCCCTCACCGCGCTTCTCGTACTCGACCATCTGCAAAAGAAGTTCCATCTTGTCCACATCGTGCACAAAGTGGCTATCGAGCGTTTCGGAGTCCTCGTATTCTTGCCAGATGGCGCGGATGTCCTCGCCTATTGTGCCGCCGGCGACGTTTCTTAGCAGGTTCTTTGTCAAGAAGTCCATGGTCTCAGATTCGCGTCGACTCTTTTCGGGTTTGGGAACGCCGTCAACGGGGGTGATGTCGCCAACGAGGAGTTCTGCCATGTCGTGGATAAGGCACATCTTCATGCACTTGGCGAGATCGAGCTTGGGAGCGAGGGAGGGTGGCGCGAACATGGAGATCATAGACATGCGATACATGTGGTCGGCGATAGACTCTCCCCTAAGATATATCAGTATTTCCTCTGAGAGATAGGGTATCGAGAATGCGTTTTACCTAGAGATGCCGAACCGCCTCCATCCTTCACGCTTGGTCGTCTTGAGTCGTTCGAGCATGTGGAAAAAGGGAAGCGGTGACGAGGACTCCTCAGCAGGCACACCACCAGGAATCTCCTTGACGACCTTGTCAACAGTCCATTGGCCATCGACCGTGACCATAGGTGTGAAACCCAAATTTGCGATCACTTCTTCCGAGGTACGGTGTCCATTCTCCTTGGTCTGTTCCGGTTGCGAACCCATTTTAGAGTAGAGTCGGTACTGTATGTGTCGTCGTGGGGTTGAGTCAATGTCGACAGCGTGGGTTGAAGAAGGGAACAGTCGTAGCGAATTGGCTGCAGATTTAAGAGAGTTGACAAAGAGAAGTGTTTGCCGAGGCCGTAGGACAGTAGAGACAATCATAACAAGAGAGCAATCGGTGAATGGGTCATGGAAACAGAAGAGAAGAGACTAGAACCGAAGATTGTTGGTTAAAAGCGGGTAGTAGTAGCCAGTGCCGAGACCATTGATGGTCAGCCCGCCTGAAAGCCCCAGATAGCTTAGTGCGTCATTGGGCAGGGGTTGGATCTGGGATCTTGCAGGGTAGCAGCAACATTATCACTTAGACGCGGTGTAGGAAGATGCAAAAAGGAAGACTTACCTTCCATGGAATCCCTACACCGGAGATACTGGTATAGAAAATGGATGTTTGGTATTTGCACCGGCGGAGACACCTAATTGTTAGCAATCAGGCACATCTACTCACAAGTGTTCTATAGCAGGTAGATAGCTGCCGAGGGAGTGTCTTTGTGTATTCTCGAAGCTAAGTGTGAGGTGGCTCGAACTCGTCGTGATGGAACAATGCTTGTATCGATCTACTGCGCCGCTACGTAAACTTGTTATCGACACGGATATTAAAGTTGAATCAGAACATAAGCCCAGTGCTGGTTCTGTTATGAAAGTCAAATTGGATGGTATAGGTTAGGCGAAGACTGAGAAATAAACTCCAGCTTGCAAAGACAATGGTGATCATATCAGCAATCAAGTACCCTACATATTAGGTCAAGTGATCGTTTCCATGAAGGGTGCCCTTTCAGAGCCAATATTGAAAATGTCTTTTTTGTAGAGCCTCTTTTACGACAACCCTCCTCTACTATACCAAGACTCCTGTGGGGTTGCTAGCCCACTAAAGGAAAATGGCACTAAATTTAGCTCCACTTGCGGGATTGATTATAATTCAACCTTGAATGAGCCTCATCGTTAGTTCCGTTCTCATTCAACCTCGTTCTTACATGCAACCTCTCAAGAAAATATCAAAGTCTTTGATCCTACAGACACGCACAATGACAACAATTGCTTCTTTAAAGCGGCTATCGGCCAAGTCTCTTTCTGAAAAGATCCTTGAGGAAGTCAACGTCACAGATCCTACATTCGCTGTTGTCGATGTTCGTGATAATGGTAAGTTGAATACTCAGATAAGCTTGCTTCTGGAATCATATCCCCAGGAATCTTAGATAATACTCGGAATATCTACTGACGTCTCCAAGATTACATCGGTGGTCACATCAAGGGTTCAACCAATGTCCCCGCACACACTCTAGACTCCATGATGCCAACTCTGGTACGTCGCCTCAAAGACAAAAAGACAGTCGTCTTTCACTGTGCGTTGAGTCAACAGCGAGGTCCAAGTGCCGCACTTAAGTACCTGCGAGAGCGGGATGGTCTTCTACGCTCCATGGGTGAAGACCCCAAGGGCGAGAGCGGTCAAGATGTGTTTATTTTGGATCAAGGGTTCTCTGGATGGCAGGAAGTCTACGGTGAGGACGAGAGGTTGACAGAGGGATACGTCAAGGATCTTTGGGAAAATTATTAAGAAGTTGAGTTGAATTTTTGCGAACTACATAGAGGCATCTTGCGCTGATGCAGAAATCCTCGTATAGAATAGCATCCGCAAGATGAGAGGTGCATTAAAAGATATCCCATCCCAGACCAGTTTTGCGAAGCCATCCAAAAAGTTATGGCAGGTAACGAAACAATATTGATGGGTATAGATTAATCGTCATATAGGAGTCCATCCAGTCATGCCCAACCGATCGTTCGTTCATATCGCACTGCCAAAACGAAGCCTTTGTCAGTTCAAGCTAGCAAACCGATTTAGTACCGTGTTTGATTGAATACACTCACAGAGTAGCCTACTCTTCAGCTTCTTCAGCAGCAGCCTTCTTCTTCTTCCACCACTTGAAACCAAAAAAGCCACCAACTGCAAGAACGACGACACCGACACCGGCGTAGATCATGTTTCCGTAACTGTCCATGAATGAGGGACCAGACGGCCCAACCTCGCCCATCGGCCCGCCAGGAGTACGATCAAATGCAGGATCGTCCGTCATGGGTTCAGGTCGACCATGATAATGACCGGGGGGACCAACAGGTGGACGACTGGGAGGTCGACCATGATAATGACCGGGGGGGCCAACAGGTGGACGACTGGGAGGTCGATTATCATAACGACCGGGGGGGCCAACAGGTGGACGACTGGGAGGTCGATTATCATAACGACCGGGGGGGCCAACAGGTGGACGACTGGGAGGTCGATTATCATAACGACCGGGGGGACCAACAGGTGGACGGCTGGGAGCACCAGAATGTCTATTTTCATATTCATCCACATCATAGACCATTCCATCATCAAAGATGAATCCCTGACTGAAGTCGATTCCTCTTCTACTATTGATAGTATTTGGAGCAGAAGTACGAGCGTGTCGATTTCTTTTAGGGATGTCATAACCAGAAAGGGGCGAGTCCCAAGCGTTATCAGATTCGGCGAATTTGGGCGGTGGGACAGTGTCTTCGTTGAGTCCTGGTATTTTCTCGCGCGGCTCAAGAGAGGAATGACGATTGGTTGTGGCCTCGCCTGGGACAGACAGTCCATCGACGGAATCTGCACCGGAAGCGACAGACTGGCGCACGTAGATTGTAGGAAGTGGCGCCATGATGATATGTTTGTAGGACAATTGTGTAAAGGGAATAGTTCCTGCGAGTCAAAAGGGTTGGTTCTAAAGAAATACCAAAAGGGTTGACAAAAACTCTTAAAACAAAGAGGCACAAATACAAGCATATCAATAAATGTATATGGAGATATTAACTCTTCACGAGCAACAAAGTAACCTCATCTTGTTGGGTGCTATCAGACTCAAGGTTTACTGTTGCCTCGAGAACAATTTGGCCAGCGAACGAAAAAAGAACAAAATTCCTACAGAAACGGGCCTATCAGAAGAGGATCGAAATGTAGAGCAAGGAAACTCAGCCAGTTGACAAGTGCTCATATAGTCGCCTCAACTCTTATCGCAAAAAGGTTGAGAACTTAGACGAGCTCCAGAGCATATTCGACACAGCAACATAAGACCAACGACTTTCCATTCGTCCGATTCACGAAGATTCCTGAATTTAAATAAAAGAGTTACTTAACTTAAGATTCGCACGTAAATTCGGACATCTAAACTCCTGATATCTCCTTATCAACAGATGGAAATGGGCGCATAACGGGCTAAGTAGTAAGGTTCAGTTGAATGAAATAAACATATATAAATCTGAAGATTCCCCTAGAGACTTTGCGGTTTCTTTTCACGCACTCATGTCCAAGCCTACGCTCACTATAATCACTCCATTGGATCTGATAGCTCAACGAAAACTATATCGTTGCCAGAAAACCTCAAACTTCCAAACATCTCAGTCAACCACTCAAACGCCAACACCATGGTCAAGAGGCTCGCAGTCCACGGAAGTGCCCCCACCAACCCGTGGGAGACGAACAACGTCCAAGTCCTCTTAGTGCTCGCCTTCATTGTCACCATGGCGATCATCTTCTTATGCATTCGCCTTATCTCCGATAGTAAGCGTAAGAAGCGTATTGCCCAGAAGAGTGGCACACAGACCGATGCAAGTGTATGATGAGACACGGAGATGTTGAGAGAGATTTTACAATGGGTGTTCAGGGGTTGGCGGGGAATTTGGGGTCAAGCTTTGAGAGGCCAAAGGTTATGATTTCGTGAGGGTTGTTTCTCCTAATATGCTTTTGTAGGCGCAAAAGAAGTCTTGAATGTACCAGTCAACTTTTTGTTTAATTCGTCAGACATGCCAAGACTGCAACGTGACAACAATTGTTAACAGAGCTCGACCAAGCATAAGCCTGGTGAACCACATAAGATTAATATCGTGCTGGGTGACCCCTGAATCTTGTTTCTGAGGCGATGTCGCAGAGCTCATATGATAGGTATGCACGCATGAAGTCTACAATCTGAATGAAACTTGGAACTTTGAATTACCCTTGGGAAGTCACACCCATGAGATATAAATACAGCATACTTTCTTATCCCTCACAGCCTACGTACTCTTGCGAATGTAGGCGTGTACCACACAAAAGACACAAGATGGACGCCCAACCCTCAAAAGAAAAGCTGAGCCTCCGCAGGATTGGTCAAATCATCTGTGCTTTTGTGTTCACACAACCATTTTGGGCCTTTTTAATATTGCTGTTCCTTATTTTTGCTACGTTCGCATGTCTTGATTGTTGTTGTGGGAACAAGCCCGCGGATGAAGAAGCACCTGCAGAGGAAGAAGCACCTGCAGATGAAGAGGAATCTGCAGAAGAAACATTTGCAGGAGAACCATCTGCAGAAGAAGAAGCACCCGCAGAGGGAGAAGCGCCTGCGTAGGACTGACAACCTGTGGAGGCCGAGGCAAGTACTTGGATAGAACAACTTATTGAGAGCAATATTAACGGATCTAAAGAGTAAGACGAAGAGCCGAATTACAGACCTGGAACGCCATTGCACCACCAACAGCGCGCAAGAATATTCTGGAAAATATGATGCTCGACACAGAGAGATAATGGATGAGCTTTACGACCGGGACATTTAGGACTGGCTAGCCCAACTCAAAATAAATCAACATCAAGTACATTCAGAAGAGATCATAGTGGAATAAGCAGGATTGGAACCTTTCGTCAGTGAATTCAAAGAAATAGAATTGTTACAGGTGTACACATATGAAGCCTTAAATCTGAATCTAAGTTAAAAACTTAGAACTTTGAATTACACTTTAGAAAGTCAGACCCGGAAGATATAAGCTTGCTTCCTTTATCCCCTCAGTTTGTATTTTCGAACGCATCTATCACACAAGAGAAACAAGATGTACGATTTCGATTCGGGCAGGGGATACCACTCAAGAAGACCGCCCTGCAACAACCTACCCGAGAGGTTTATTTCAGCATTCGGGACACTAGCCGTGATAGGAGTTGTGATACTCATCGTTATCATTTTTGGCTTATGTTTTTATTTTTGTTGCAGGGGAAAAGACTCCAAGGGTGACGAAGAAGCCTCTGCTAAGAAAGAGGAAGAACCCGCGAAAGAAGAAGAGCCTGAAAAGGAAGAAGAACCTGAAGAGAAAGAAGCGGAGGCCAAGGCAAGTACTTGGATAAAACTACTTATTGAGAGCAATATTAACGGATCCAAACAGAAAGATGAAGCACCGAATCAGATCATGGATACGGGTACCATGAATGCGAGTCAGAATCAGAGCTTGATGTCGGGGGCCCCGAACGCTCTTGCATCACCATTCGCGTGCCACATGTCAGGGAGCATGATGTCGGGGATCCCAAGCGCTCTTGCATCACCATTAGCGTGCCATATGTCAGGGAGCATGACGATAGCACAGAACGCGATGGCACAGAACATGATGGCACAGAACTCGATGGGGCAGAGCACGATGGGACAGAACATGATGGCACAGAGCTCGATGGGGCAGAGCACGATGGGACAGAAAATGATGGCATCGCAGTCAGGGCACCATATGGGAGCGAACCTGATGATGGCACAGAATGCGATGATGACGCGCAGGGCAGACAGAGACTGGATGAGCTTTGCCGCCGGGCAATATTTTAGATCTGGCTAGCTCAAGTTGAATTAAATCAATATCAACAGAGATCATGATGTAGCAAAATTGGAATCTTTCGTCAATGGATTCAAAGAAATAGCATTGTTACGGATCTCAGACTTCCGTTCCAACACATTCGTTTTTTCCCGAACACGATCTTCGATCTGTACATGTGATACATAACCAAGCATCAGTCCTTTACCATACTACACTCCTCCCATCTAACTCCGTCCCCCAAGCCCTGCATCTCCCCAATTGCAATAAACCCGGTCGTTACCCAAAGAAGTCGTCTTCTGTCAAGTACTGATGGTGGGTGACACTCCGTCGATTTTTTGTTTCTGGTTAGAGTCAGTAAGATGATAAAAGAGCAAAAAAGTCTTGTCAGTACATACTATTTGAGTTCGGCGTTTGTGGGAGCCCTCTTAAACCCATAGCGAAAAAACCAACTCGCAAAGACGATGGCAAAGACACCCAAGGAACCGTAAAACGCGTGTTGCCAGAAAGGCAATTTTTTGAAAGCCTCTTGTGATGTGCTCATGATAGCGAGAGAGATGTTCGACTGTTGTGTGGAGTAAGGATCAAGGGGTAAAGTTGAAGATTGAAGCTCGAGGTAAGGAGATAAAGGGGTAACGTATGAGTCAAAGACTGAAGCTTGAGGTAAAGTATCCTTGACTAAGATTCTTCCGAGCCATCTTTTGGTTTCTCTGGAAGAGGGTGCTTCTTTCTGTGACTAATAGCACAGGCACAGGCCAACAAGATGCTTCCGCCGAGTAGGGGGATGACAAGCTTTTTGAGATCCATGTCTGAAAGTGTGTGTATTTCCAGGCAGTCTGGAAAAGATCGTGAGTGAAAATATGGTTTTTGGTAGAGAGAAAAGGAAAGAGATTTAACTGTCGACAAGATGCCATCTTTATATGCACAAGTCGGTTGAAAGACTCTGCCAATCAATGCCCAAGGGTTGTGATGTGGCCTCTCGGATGTGAAGGCGGGCAGATTCTAATCGCTCCGTTACTCAAAGCTGTAAAGTCAATATAAAACTCGTGTCAGCTGAACAGTGGTCATGAGAACTCATCAAGGTCTAAGTGGGTAATCGTATAATTTGTTGGCAACTTAACTACCAAAGCATGCCCAATCCTTCAACTCATCTCCGATTCTAGGTATATTATGTGACGTTTCTTCTGTTTTCTTTCTGGTCCCATTCAAAGCCTCAACTTTACCAACACCTTCACTCTACCAACTCAGCTACTCAGGCATGGATAAAACCGCCAAAAGCATCGTGGACTTCTCCACCAACTCCACGGCAATCATTTGCTTTGTTGGTATTGCTCTTCTCGCTGCATACCTCACCAGGCGTGGGTACAAATGGGCTTACTCTCCTAGAAGAGTGCCTTAGAATTGAGGACCGAAATAGGTGGACAGTTGAGGAGTGTCTTTGCCCCAGGCTGAACTTATTCTCTCGAGAGGACCTCAACAAAAGTCATATCGACCCCCCTTGGTTAGGAATCTTGACGCACTTTCACAATTTTCTGTTTTCAACAATCCCTCTCCCCTTTCAAAAACAACAATCTATCGCCACATCAACATCAACACCAACACCAACACTATCGCCACCATCATGACCACAACCACAACCACAACCACAGCTACACCACAAACCATGACCCTGCCGGCTCTTTGGGGCTGGTGGCTCTGCGGTTTAGGCCTTTTTATCCCCGCGGTCGTCATGGTATGGAAAAAGATGGGCGACAGAAGTAAGTAGTCCCAAAGCCCTTGCCAATTTTACAATCACCTACTTTCGAACTTCTTCTAACTTCTACTAAAAGGGGGGGATTTCAAAATTGATTTTTGAGTCAGGAATGAGATGAATTCTTTTGTTGTAGTTAGAAATTCCTGGTCCCAGTTGTTCTAGTCTTTTCGCCATCCAGACCATTCAAAATCTCCTCCTGATCCCCCTCCTCACCCGCACCCTCCTTTATGGTATGGCCTTGTATACTAGTCTATATTTTGTCTTTTGACCAAATCAATCGAGTTCCAGGACAGCATGGAAAGTTCACAACTGACGGTGGTATCAAACCCGTAAGCGAGCACGAGAAGTACAAACATGCCCTCGACAGAGACAGGGGAAGAAGAAGCTTCAAGTGTTTTCTAAAAGTCGAAAGAGGTTCTTTTCAAACCAATAGTCGACTATCGAAGGTTTTCTGGCTTGGTATGTCCTTGGCTATAATTGGGATCCGATACGCGGGAAGGAAGAGGGTACATCTTTAGGGCATGATTCAAACTTTTACTCAGTATTGTTGAGCATCCAGTCTTCTATCTTATTCGGTTCCTTTCTCGTCTCCTAAAAGTATATCTCTACCATGAAGCTCACTGTACTTGACTTGACTCGACCACTTCCTTGTGACAATATCCCTTTTCCCCTCATCAACTCCATGTCATCGCAACCTCATACCACGGCAGTAAAGCCTCCATCTCAGATATATGAGTATTTTATAAACAGGTACGTACCTGAATCTGCATTTATTCTATCGCCATTCGACCAAAGCCCCTCAACCTCGAACCTAACTGAACGTACCTCTAGACCAAACACATCCCCAACCTCACCTTCTGGATTCAAACCCACCAAGCAAAATGCCCACGAAAAAGGAATGGATAATAGGAGGCGTCGTGGCGACCATAATCATTTGGGGAATCTATTCCACTTGTCGGCGATGCAAGGCCGAAGAGAAGGAGGCTAAAAAGAAGGGGGCTAAAAAGGAACAAGTCATGGCCGACGACGATTCGGTGTCAAGCCTCGAGCTTACGGTACTTTCGCCGCGATGCGAACGTTCTTCCGGGTAACCATGGATTGGGATGTTTTGTTTATCGGCATTTGACGATGAGAAACTGGAGAGTTGGAAGTGTCGCAAGCCTCATACCACTTGTCGATGGCACTCTGAAGTCATGTCTCTTTTATCCATCATGACGACATGCGATGCGGTCAGAATCAACGGTTCGATCAGACCTAAGGTTGCAAACAAAATCTAAGAGTGCAATACACACTCGATAAGCTCCAGAATCAATGTTCAGCATACGAATTCTGTAGTCAACACATGATCTTGACGACTCAACCCAAGCGTCAACCGCACGCACAAATTCGATGGTTGATAAACACATTCTAGCATTACCTCGCTTATATACATGACAACCTCTGGTATAGACTCCTAGCAAACAGACCAATTCGACCATAGTGACTCTTCCACATTCCCACATCCAATACAGCATACCGCGCGTTCAAGTACAGTGCATAATCCCCAAAGTCAAAGCCACCATCCAAGGCAAACAGTTTGGTTACACTATTCAGGTGCCGTCCACCAAAACACAATCTGATCCGTCGAATCGGCGGCTCTCTTCCGGCCCTTTTGCCGTGAATCGGGCTCCCGTGGCGCCGTGTTTCAGGGTCCACCATACGGCAAATACGGCTCCGATGAATACGGGGTTGTTTTGGATGTATGTACTTGCAATTAGGCTTGTTTCTTTTTACGCGAGAGTTAACAATAAAACTTGCTCATAATTCTAAACAGTGCGAGTCGTGGACTAACCCTTCACTTGTATGCGTAAAGATGTAATTAATATGTTTCATGGTGAGATACCTTGTGACGAGTCAGGAAATATGGTATGTTTTGACACCAACAACAGCATCATAATCCTTGGAAAAGACTCAACGCTATAAGCAATATTAAAAAACCGCACAGTCAGCTATCACCAACACAGTAATCAACCTGAGGAAATCCAGGACAGTTTCAGCAAGTTCACTCTAGTAAGATGCTGTCTGTCTGTGTGATGTCACATTAGTGATCATTTATCTACCTACATGCTACCTGTCTCATGGTGGGATGGCTATCTCATGGTTGATCCATTTGCTTGCCGTAAGCTATAGCAGTGTATCATTTTCGTGTGTAAGTTTTTAGGCAAATGTCAATAAAATGCAAATCATTTCCTGGCGATTATCACATTTATCTACTGTTACTGTTTGCGCCGCAAAAGATGCCATAATTGGGGATGGTTACTGTGACGCGGTTCTATCGTGTCATGATGGAGTATAGCTACAACCACATATCTCGAGGATTTTCAGATATGCACATACGCATCGAATACAAGCACCTTGGTTTAATAATTTCATTTAACAATTTCAATTCATCAGGGTATTCAGCTCGTTCAAGGCTACCTAGCCGACATGGAATCCCACAAACGCCCACAAGAGTGCTGGATTGCCTCTTGTTATGCATCTCGAACGTACATCGTATTGCTATGCTTTCCAAGCATGATACTCGGTGCTTGACCAAAATAACAAACGCCATTTTCCCAATTTCCGTCGTATCTAGAGCTTGCGCTCAAGACTCATGATTTTTACCCAGCATCATAATTAGTGGTGCTTGGCAGGAGCGACAGTAGGAAGCTCCTTGATAGCCTCGGCAATGATCTTGAGGCCCTTTTGGAGATCCTCCTCGGTGATGACCAGTGGAGGTGCGAAGCGGATGATATCGCCGTGAGTGGGCTTGGCCAATAGACCCTTGCTCTTGAGGAGCAAGCAAAGATCCCAGGCAGTTCGACCGTTGGTTGCGGACTCATCGATGACAACAGCGTTGAGGAGACCCTTTCCTCGGATCACCTTGAGGATAGGAGTGTTGAGGGCCTTGAGACCATCACGGAACATGTTACCAAGCTTCTCAGCCTTGGCAGTGAGGTCCTCTTCTTCCATGATCTCAAGGGCGCGGATGGAGACAGCAGATCCCAGAGGGTTACCTCCGTAGGTAGAGCCGTGGGTGCCAGGCTCGACAACCAGCATGACTTCCTTGCTGCCGAGAACGCAGCTCACGGGGTACATGCCACCAGAGATGGCCTTTCCGAGAGTGACAAGGTCGGGCTTGATGTTGGCCCATTGAGAGCAGAGCATGCGACCAGTTCGGCCAATACCGGTTTGGATCTCGTCGCAGATGAACAAAACATTGTGCTTGGTGCAGAGAGCCTGGACCTTGGCGAGGTAATCGTCGTCGGGAACAACAACACCAGCCTCGCCCTGAATTGGCTCGCAGATGAAAGCAGCAGTCTCCTTGCCGTGAGCCTCGAGAACCTCCTCGAGGTCGGCAATGTTGTTGTATCGAATGGGCTTTCCGGTGGTGGGGTTGAAAGCACCGACGTTGGGAACGTAGGGACCGTAGTTCTCTCTTGACTCGGGGTCTACTGACAGGGTAATGGCAGTCATCTTGGATATGTTAGCTTATGGGGTCTTGCAATTGTTGCCGATGTTGATTGGACTTACAGTTCGGCCGTGGAAGTTCTCTGAAGCACCAAAGATCCAGGCCTTCTCCTGAGGAACACCCTTGACCTTGTACGCCCACTTGCGAGCGATCTTGATGGCAGTCTCAACAGCCTCGGCGCCAGTGCACATGGGCAGAACCATGTCGTAACCAAAGACGCTTCGGACCTTTTCAGCCCACTTGGGGAAGACATCGTTGTAGAAAGCTCGAGAGCTGAGGGTCAATCGACCGGCCTGCTCAGTGAGGGCCTTGATGAGCTCAGGGTGGCAGTGGCCTTGGTTGACAGCGCTGTAGGCAGAGAGGAAGTCGTAGTAGTGGTTGCCCTCGGGGTCCCAGACATTGACACCTTCGGCACGGGCAAAGACCACAGGGAGAGGGTGGTAGTTGTGAGCAGCGTACTCCTCCTCGATGGAGATGGCCTTTTCGGTGGAGGTGGCATGGAACCGAGAGACAGACTTCTCGGCGTGAGGAGACATGATGTGACGTCAGGGGGGAGTTGTTGTTATGATTTGAGCAATTGTTCAAGTAAAGTGAGGATATTTGTAGTTTATCAAATTACTTGATCTTGTTCTGGCTGGAGAGATGAATAAAGAGAATAGAGAAGAGAACAACTGAGCATTGCAGGAGGACATGGCTGCTCTTTAAGGTCCGGAGGCGTCAAGACAGTGGTCGGCAAACGGAGGCTCGGAGCGGGTATAGGAAGACGATAGAATTGGATTTTAGGTAATTATTACAATACTCTGAGTGTTGGTTTCCGGTTGTTTGTTCGACACTATACCCTTAAGTGCAAGTGTGAGCGACCAAGCGTGGGAGTGTGCGGGCGTGAGGTTGCGAAGTTGAACATGTGAGGACTCTGATTGGGTGACTTGCTCGGCGGAACTGGGCGGGTGACTTACCGCCATCGGCCGAATTGACCGTCTACAGTTGATAATTGTCTTGTATTTTCTTGTCATGACATGATAAGTAAGAGAGGGGTTCGCTTACAGCCAAGGACGTGGAGGTGAATCCCAGACATCTGGTCTACAGAAGAGGAAGTACGTATTCTTTCCGTTTTCATACCAGAAACTCACTTTTATTCGCAGCCTCAAAAGTCTACGCCGTAACGTTAAATTCCCGACAATGTCTTATTGGAGACAACTTGCATCCATCATGAGGAGAGGGGGATCTTCTTTCTCCATAGTCTATACACACAAGAGATAAGAGGCTCCAAATTGCCAACTAGCAGGTCTTGACTAACTTGTTCCAGTGACGGCATAATCTGGGGTGAGGGGAACGGGGAACCACCTGACAAGGGTTCAATGCAGGCTTGGCTTATAGACGAGCTTATTGTAGGTTGGATGACCAATAGACATTCTCTTGTTACTACAGTTGGTTCCTGTTTTGAAAACGAATGAATTTCATAAGAGTATAGCACAATGGTTGCAATCAGAGGTATAAACTTTGTATGTGTAACTATGAAAACAGAAGCTGTCTCAGTTATTACCGTCAGTAGCTGTGAAACATCCACAGCCATCTCTCGGTGTTACTTACTTTCTATTAAGTAACAAGCTACTGGTTCTCATGTGACCCCCAACCTGTCAATTGATATATGGATCAATCAGATAAAGAATTGGTTAATGTTATTCCCTAAAATGGAAGTGTCTAAGCGATGTATATCCTTAGCTTCCATCTTACCGCTAGATGCCGCCAGTTCCGCCCTGACACATATATGTCAGCAGAAGTGGTCTTAACTCCGCCTAAGCCGCCTAAATTCAAGTTTACAAGATATTAATTCATAATCCATGAATGCTCATAGCAGTAGGAAATTTATTCCAAGTACAATTAAAACCTACTGCTTATTTATTTCTGCAGTGCATTGTACCTAAGTTAATTACTCTAACAGCAGTAAAATATCAGCTATAATATCTTACAATGTGATAACCAGACTGCCAGTTCTAACAGCGAATTATATTAGCCATAACTACAGATTAATAGATAGTCCAATTGAGAACGAGCACTCGTCTTTACTTGTCGCCTGTCCTTTACATCTTGAAACTCTTGTTAAACTGCTGCTTTAACACTGACACTGTTATCTCTATCAGGATTGTGGCGGTGGATGTGGCTTGCATCCAGGACTACGCCACACTTTTTCAACAACAAGCTGTCTCGATACTCCCCTATCATCGATGTACTCTTCTATGCTGAAGGCCTATATCAACTAATCATTCTCGACATGTCGTCCGCAACAGTTTCGAGAAAGGTTCTCGATGAAGCTCGGAACCAGAGAAACCGATCGGTTTTCCTGCGTGACATTATCGTTATTCGTCTCATCAATGCTTGGTGGATAGGCACCTTTTTCCAGCCAGATGAGTTCTTCCAGTCTCTTGAGCCAGCTTGGAACCTGGCTTTTGGATCCCAGAGCGGTGCTTGGTTAACATGGGTATGTTATTTTCTTTGCATTTATTGAGGTATCTCCAGTCACTAAGGTCATTGTATTTCTTCATTTTCGTGAAATATTATGTTGTTATCGACAACTGTCAACATCACTTACACCGTTGACCAAGCCAATTCATGGATACGCAACTCACTTTCCCCTTGCGTCTCTACTTCACCAAACCCTCAGTATCACATCTAACCTTATCAAATTAGGAATGGCAACATCAACTTCGCACCTCTCTTCATCCAGCTCTCTTCGCAGGCGTCTACCTCGTCGCCGATTTCATCTCCAGCCATATCCTCCCCATAGGAATCCTCCGCGCTTCCATCCTTGTCGCTGCACCCCAAGCTCTCCAAGCTGTAATTGCTGGGCTCGGTGACTGGTACACCTGGCAGCTGGCCGTGTCTATTTACGGCGCCAATAGCAATGTCTCATTCTTTGCTGTAAGTTTCTACACTTGAGATCTCAGAACCATAAGCTAACATAACCGGGATACAGCTCTTTCTGCAACTTTTCAACCCTTGGCAATGGTACTGCTCCACAAGAACCTTTTCCAACTCTCTGGAGATGACTCTCACTGTTATGGCCATGTACTACTGGCCCTGGGAGCTTCTCGGCGTGGCAGAGACGACCAAGGAGAACCCCAAATCTGCCCCTATTCTCAAGAATCTCTGGTCACTTCGGGCCTCTCTTTGTCTTGCAGCTTTGGCTGTGGTTCTCCGACCCACCAACGCCTTGATCTGGACGACTATTGTCCTCTTCACTATTACCCAAATCTCATTTCAGGGACCTTCACCTCTTAGTCTTTCAATAGTTTTCACACTGATTCGCGAGGCCATCTTATGCGGTTCTCTGATCCTAGCCATATCCGTTACCTCGGACCGTCATTATTTTGGCTTTTGGACGTTTCCTGCTTACAATTTTCTTCACTTCAACCTATCAAAGGCCCTCGCCGTCTTCTATGGTCGTAGCCCCTGGCACTATTATTTCCTCCAGGGACTCCCCCTGATTTGCACCACAAGCCTTCCGTTTGCTGTTGCTGCTCTTTACAAGCCATCTGCACATGCCACATCGGCACAGCAATCCAATGTGCTCAAAACATTGGCCTATACTGTTTTCACAACTATTGGTGCCTTGTCGCTCATCACACACAAAGAAGTTCGCTTCATCTATCCTCTCCTCCCAGCACTCAGTATACTCGCTGCTCCTTACGCTGCCTCATTCTTCACATCCCAGCCAAGTCCCACCACCAACAATCCTCGTCCGCGACCTCAGATCCGCAACAAGCCCTACCTTTTTATTGCCCTTGGAGTCAATGTTTTTCTCGCAGGCTACCTATCTTTCTTCCACCAGCCAGCTCCACTTGATGTCCTCACCTACCTCCGTCATGAGTACGAGCGCATCCATCCGGACTCTGTTGCACTAGCCCAAACCTCTCACTTCTCTGCCACGCCTGAGCATGAGGATGAACTCTTTGCTTTATTCCTGATGCCTTGCCACTCTACTCCGTGGCGTTCACACCTAGTCTATCCTGGTCTACGAGCTTATGCTCTCACCTGCGAGCCTCCTCTTCACACTGAGCCAAACACTCCCGAGAGAGAAAACTATCGCGACGAGGCTGATCGATTCTATGATAGCCCTATCCCTTTTCTCACCTCTGAGCTATTCAATCCGGCCAAGGCCCTTGCTGTTCCTCGCCATATCATTGGCTTTGAAGGTATCGAGCCATGGCTTCAAGAATTCATCCAAACCCCCGAAGCGCAATCTCTTGGATTGAGTCAGGTGCGGCCTGTCTGGAAGGGTTTCAATGGTCTTTTCAATGAAGATTGGCGGCGGTCAGGAAAAATAATTGTCTGGGACACTGGCGTATATGACAAGGCGCCCCCTACAAAGGAATTGTGAGAGACAGTCTTTCACATTTTAAAATAGAGTAGTGTACACTTCTTTCCAATGTACTGTAAGAACGGAAGTTGTAGTTTAAATAGAACTCCTACTAATCAAACATATCGATTGCCCTGGCACATGTTTGGGCTCCATATCGTTTTGATAGTGACCTGTACTCCATGACTAACTCCTCCACCCGCTTAAACGAAATAAAGCTCTCTGGCACACTTTGCTACATTACATGTATGTAATCGACTTGTAAGGGTGGTTGAGGGGTCAGAAGGGTCTCGTCGATAAGCCCATCTTCCACTATCCATGATGCTTTCCATCTCATTCTCCCAACAAAACAAACTAAAGAAAAGACCAGTACATTGGTATCACCTTTGCGATCACTCCTAATTTTCCTTCTGCCTAAACTGAAACGACTCCTTTTGCTATTGCTACTGTTTCGGTGCTTCTGCTCCTGCCTCTGGCTTTGGCTGCTGCTCAGTATGAGGATGCTCAAGCTGCTCTGGTGATGTCACAGCTGTTTGTTTGATAGCCTCAGCGGGCTCCTCATGTGATTTCGACTCTGCTGGTAACTCGGACTCTTTTTGTGCCTGCGTTTGCGTGGCCATAAAGGTGGGAGCTGAAGGCGAAGTTGGAGACTGCAATGGTGACGAAACCGGGGGTGTGTCCACGTCAAGCATGGACCTGATCTTCTGAGCATGGGGCTTTGGTGATTCCATCGTAGCTTGAGTGGGGGATTGGGGTTGGTCTTGGACTGGGGGCGCTCGTTCTTGTACTTGAGCTACAGGTTGGACTGCGAGCTGAGCTTGGGCTACAGGCGATGATTGAGTTTCCACCTGCTGCTGCTGGGTAGGTGATGTAGGTTCGGGCTGTACCATTGACACCGTGGCAGTCTGAGGAGCTGTCGCTCCTGTAGATAGTGGCGCCGCTGCATTGGTAGTGGAAACCGCTGGGGCAGCTGCTATGGCTGCAAGTGAGGCGGGCTGCTCATCCGTGTTCACATCCATGTTCTTCGGCGGAGGCGAGAAGCTCGAAGCACCTAAGCCAGGGCGATCAGGGGGAGGAGGAGACTTAGCCCTCCTTTGTTCTGCGTTCTCCTTTGCTTCACGGTACTTGTTCCTGATCCATCCTATGGGACCCTTGGAATCGCTCTCTCTGCCTTGGTCAAAGCTGCCGTGCCCTTCAGCAACCATGTAAGGTCGATCTGAGCTCTCGCTTTTTCGGGGTCTGTGGCTGGAACTGGAGATTGATAAGTTGCTGACATCGCCATTATCATTCTGTCCAAGGGCGAGGCGGGGCGAGGTGAGACCTGCGGATGAGCCGCCGTCGGCATTCCTACTTCTTGATAACCGCCAGCGTCTCTTCTTTTCTCTCTCTGCTTGATCGAATGTGCTGACTGACTGCTCGTCGAGAATTTGATCCAGGTCCGATCCTTCGTTAAAGGATGAATGCAAAGATGTCGGCGGTGATTTCTTCGACTTCAATGTGTTATCCGGATGCAGGCTTTGGTTCGATGACGCTTGGGATACTCGTGGAGTATGTTCCGATGACACGTCGCTCTTCTGCTGCGTCAAAGGAGCAGCTACGAGTTGAGCATCGTGAGCATTTTGCGCATGTATCCCCTCTTGTAAATGCTGCTCGTGTTGATGTTGTTCCAACGCTTCTTGATGCCTGTCTTCTAGGATGGGAGTGGGCTGCTGCTGCATGATCTGTGGTTCCGGATCGTATTGCTGCTGATGGTCCATAGGGTTGGGAAGCTCGTGTCCCGGGGATGTTGACGTTCCATGTTGGTATGTCAACGAGGCAACAGAGCTCTGTGCACTTGGGTTCAAGCTGCCAGGTATTCTTTTCTTCTTTAGCTTGTTAGGTTGCCTCTTGTCTCCAGTATCGGTGTTCGGAATTGAACGAAAAATGTTTGTAAGATTCCGCTGAGTGGGAGACTCTTGCGGCACTTCAAGAAGCCTCTCGTGACTTCGTCCTGTTACTGGGGCTTTGCTTGGAGTAGCATAGCCACCATGAGCAAATTCTGACGAACGTGTTGATTGGGGAGATTCTGCCACGCTCTCTGTGGGATTGACCTGAGTCAAAGGCTCAAGGTGAGCGCCGGAACGAGGGCTTGCGCCATCGGTTCGCTGAAAGCGTCCAGCGCCAATAGCAGGTGATTTCTTGGATGGCACCGTATTGCTCCTAGCCAAACCACCTGTTGTTGGCGTTGCTGTCAAGGCTGGGCTGTTCGGTGTCGAGCTTCCGTCATTTCTGGAGTTTCGTGACGACACGGATCGGTTCCTGCGAAGCTTGCCGTCTCGTCGCACGCTATTGGCACCGGCGCTCGCGTTGGATGCTGATCGGCCCAAACTTGTCTGTCTAGCGGGTTGCGGGGTGAGAGGACCGCTAGGAGTGCTGCCGGACTCCACTTCCTTCTTGGTCTTTTCGTCAGCAGCAGTGCCTTGCATGCCAATGAGGAAATGATCTTGGTTTTCAATCAGAAAGATGATAACGCATTGGTTCAGTCGGTATTCCTCGGGAGCCATGGCGTGTGCTGGGTGAGAAAGCATGCCCGGCTGGAAAATGGCAGCCAAGTTCTGTGAGTTCATTCGGTTCTCATCTGCTTTGGCAGCAAATACTGCGAGAAGGTCAAGAATGTAGAGCAGCAGCTGTCGATTCAGAGGGGGCAGCTCAGTGATGAGCTGCTGATACTGTATGATGGCGGCTTTCTCGTTGAAGTTCTCCACGAACTGAGGACCCTCTGCGTCACCTACAGCCTGCTTGGTTGCGCCTCGGAGGGGATCGCGGAATTTCTCGTAGAGATCGAGGGGAACGACAGGCTCAGGAAGGTCATTAAGGTATCGTCGTAAAACGTTGGCAGCGTCGTGTACTGTGTATCCTTCCCAGACGAGACCCTTTCCGTATCTGTCGGGCGAGTCGAATATGGTCTTTAGCTCCTTTATCCTCTTTTCCGAGCCGCTAAGACGGAAAATTCCTTCGATATGGGTAGCTGGGACAAAATGTCAGCATTTTTACCCTGTCGGCCACTCCAGGCAAATCAACCAACCTTTTTCTTTGAGGAAGACGCCGCATTTTGCGACGACAATGGGAACATAGCCGTAGATGTAACTTTGTCCCTTTTCATCGATGAGTGAGATCGCAACATTGGCGTATGTTATACTTTGTCGTAGAGGCACACCAAAGATGCCTTGTGGTCGGGTTTCTAAAGTGTTTGAGTCAGAGACCATAGGCAAGAAGTGGGGGTCGGCCGTATGCGCAGTGGTTTTTGGACCATGGGCATTACACATGCGACAGGCGTGAGAGAGGGCAGCAATCTACAGAAGTACTTGACTTCGGCAGTGAAGCGCATCGCGACAAAAGTGCCGAGGAGTGAAACCGTGCCGTATCATGACGATTCAGCTTGAAAGGAAACCCGGCAGTGTTGCGCAGGAAGCAGTGAGAGGGGGGAAACCATACCCTGAGGTTCTTGATGCTTTGAAGGCAGCTTGAAGCCCTTCCACCATGATTTGAGATCGCGCTTGCTAGGCGGGGAGGCTGCACTGTTGATTTGAAGGGTCGGCTGGTTAGCCTGGTTAGGGTTCGAAGCGGCGGACGTCATGGCGAACGGCTGAGTATGCCAGAGGCGAAAAAGATGACTTTCGAAGAGGAAGGAGAGGGTGACGTGACGAAGGACGCTACAGCTGGGCCGGCCCAGTTGCCAGAGTCACGATGGCTGGGCCTCAGCCTCGATCGAATTCGAGGTCGAAGTCAAGAATGCGGCAAGGTGCGCTGAGCGGTGACCCGGGATCGTGTTGTGGAGGAACACCGGGTTCAAAGAAACGGAAGGAGGTCGAGAAGATCGAAAACCGATAGGCGACGGTGGGCTGAAGGGCACGATGCGAGGCTAAAGATCAGAAGCTAGAAACCAAGGCGTCGAGCTGGGGAGCTCAAACAAGCGAGCGAGGGAGTCGAGGGCAACAGTGTGCGCGCCAGTGTATGATGAGACAGATCGGTCGGTGATTGGTAGCGTCAAGGGCGTCAGAGCGGTAGGGCGTCAAGGCGTTAGGCGCTGGTTCAGTTTGGTTTGGTACAGTATCCAGTCCTTCCTTGGCTTGAGGCACAGGCTGGCGTAAGCAAGAATGGAAAAGACAAAGGCAAAGGAGAGCGATGGTGATTGATAAAGCGGGTTGAGAGAAGAAGCGATGCGAGGCGAGGGCGCCTTGAAGGGGTCGACACCGTAGATGATTGCTCAGGTTGATGATTATCGCGTTTTCGCAGTATGGTAGGGAGTGAGATGTACTGTAGCAATAGAAAAACAGTTGGTGGCATCAACAACGAACGGGAGGGAGTAAGATTAAACAAATCCAACCTATCCAAATCAATTGATGTCAGGCGGGGGAGGCTTTGGAGTTGGGGGGGCCAAAAAGCTAGGTACCTCTCTCTAGACCAGACCAGGTATTGTAGGTACCCGTAGCGTTAGTGGGCTGGTCTGTGTTATATCGTGTTGTGGATGACTTGGTCTGGGCTGGATCTGGGTCTGGGTCTTGAACTAGCAGCAAGGCAGGCAAAGGCAACCAAAGGGAAGATAGAGAAGGGTAAGGGTAAGTGAGATAGTGGAGGTTGCAAAGTAGACCGGCCAGGGTGTAGGGGATGGAGTCAGGTACTAATAGAGCCCTGCCCTGTCGTTGAGCGAGAATCAACGGAAGCGAGTCCGAAAAGCAAGAATTCAAGATGTTGAATTCGCAAGTAATAATTTGAGGCCGTCTTTTAATAGAACTGGCCTGCCCACCGATAAAAGATGCAGGTGGTGGCTGTGGAAGTGAGTGGTAAGGGTATAAGGCAACTTCTTGTTTCGTGTAAAGTTGACGTAGGTTCCTTAATTGCAAAATACCTACAGAGTATAGCCAGGTCTCTTTCAGGCGTCGGATGTTTTTAAGCGAATGGACGAGGTTTGTTGTGAGTCTAACAAAAGTACGGGCTACAGACACAAGTCCTGACCACGCTCGCTGTGCTTGGTTGTGTTTACACTGAAACCGAATATACACAAGCGATGGTGATGGAGCTTGAGGTATTAGGGCAAGCGAATTGCGTTGGGTACCTGTAATGAGTTGGGATGGAAGCGAGTGACCAAACAAATGAACGAGCGTGAGAGCAAGAGCAAGAGTGACAGTGAGAGTGAGAACGAGAGTGAAAACAAGCAGGGATGATGGTAGGAGGAAGATTGAGGTTGAAATTGAGATTGAGAGAGAGAGGGAGGAATACGAGAGACAGATTAATAACTAAGATGATGTATGCATTGCATTGCATTGGCGCGCTACTGTGCCATTCTCAGACCCAGCTCAGGCACAGCACGGTACGATTCACTTGGTTGAGGTAAACTTTGAATCTGACTTAAAAACTCAATTGTTACTGCAATGCAGCCTTCCGTTGATATCGGGTTGAGTATCACTATCATTGAGTCGTTACCGTTACAGTGCAGCTGCATGACTCCTGCAGGCAACGTGGAATACAGCACGGGTACAATGCCAGTTGCTCAGGTACTAGCAGCAGTCGTTGATTTCTTCAATATAGAACTGTTGTATGTTCAATCAATAGAATATGGAGAACCATTTGAGGGGACAGTTGCTGCAAGCGGATGCTATTCTTTGGTGGATGTGTTGGTGCTGAGCAATATGTACTAACTAAAGATAAGTAGTTTAGAGTATCCACCTTTGATGCCATTGCGTCGTGGACAAATATGGACATGGAAATAGATTTACCAGGATCCAAGCTTGGAACTCAATCAAGTTGATCACTTTGTTTTCTTCTGTCCTGCCCTACGACGGCCGGCAAGGGATTGGACTCTCCACAGTGACGAGACTTGACCGGCGATCACAGCTCAACTCAGATGCCTTGGAGTATATTCTTGATTCACCAACGTCCACAATGCAAAATACTATGTTGTCCGTTGAGATTGGCATTTCTTATCACGCACTTGAGTCACTCACATTCGCAGAAAATAAGGGCCCCCCAACTGAAACCACTACTGCGACCCAACTCCTATGGATCATGATAATGGAGCCCGGCACTACAAGTAGATACATAAAAGAAATACACCATGGACTACAGTTGCAGGTGCCTAGATTGTAGGTAGTTGGCTGCCTCCAAGTGTCTAGGTGCTTGATCTTGATTTACAGGGCTCTCGATAATGGACCACCTTTTTGTTTCGATATTGGGCTAACAAGTTAGGGTGCATATCCCAATCTTGCCTTGTCTCTTGTGCAACTGCAGCAAAAATAATGAAATCTGGGTAATAACCCGGATCAAGCCAAGTCGTCAAATGATTTGCAACCATCCATTGATAAACACATGGATAGTATAGTGCTGTACGTAATCATCGACAATCAGGGTCCTGCCGCTATGTTTCCATATTTGGCCCTACTACCCAACGTTATCTCCAACTACGTCAAAGAGTTGCAGCATCACACGTCAGTCTCTTTGTTCAAGTCGCCTGCTGCATCCCTCACCAGCTGCTGCGCCTCATCCAGTTCCGAAAAGAGAAAGCACTTGTCAGCGGGATGCCGCGTCGATCAGTGTTTCAAGATTTTGCCATCTGTAAGTGAAAATACACACAAGAATAGCAACATTCCTCTCTCGGTATACATCACTGGTCAGCTGGGCTTAATGATAGCCTGATAGGCACCCAGCTGCCGGATAGACTAGAGTACGTGGTGGGCTGTAAGCGAGCTGGCTCTTCTGATCTACAAAATAATGGTGAGGGGTAACTAAGCGAGGAGGTTCTCGCATGAACGATATTCTTATGATTAAGCACACATTACGTGTGAATCATCTTGAAAAAGACAAGAATAGATGTAAAGCATCAAGGTCAAGTCTGCAGGCAGTCAGGCTGGCCATTCTTATTTGGTGGTTGGAGAAAAGTAGATCTCCACCATCATGGATACCTGGCTACGTCAGACCAAGCCATGCCCGAACAGAAGAAGCAGAGAAAACAGCACGTTGGAAAGCAAAATATACTGCACGGGTGAAATACAACAGACAACAAGTTACATAATTGATTCGACAATATACGTAGTGCGTGGCTAAGATGCATAAAGAATTGTAGCTGTAAAGTCATGGTCCGGTAGTGTACGGATAGACTTAAGCTCAACCAATCCGGGGTAAAACGATAATGCGATCCCGCCGATAAGCCGAGCCTTCCAAGCTCTGTGCTGCTTATCTCAATCCTGGTTACGGGTACAAGGTCAAAATTTCAACAACATCGACGTCAACCCACCACAACGGCCTCATAACCTCTAATTTATCAACCACATCACCACCCCTAACCCGCCAAAATGGATATGTACGCTCTCGCTCTTTCGAAAACTCTCCGGCCGATCATGATACTGACCATGTCTTTTCAATTGCAGGCTTTCAGCCGCCGAGCAGCGCACTCTTGAGCAGCGCATGCAGAAGCGCCAGGTCAAGGAGTTTATGGGTGTACGTCTATCCCCGAGACAAATCGTCCCTACCAATTCAATACTGATTACCGTCATGTAGGCTTTCGGCGGTCTTGTCGAGCACTGCTTCATGTCCTGCGTCGATGACTTCACCTCCAAGGCTATTTCCAACCGGGAAAGCGGCTGCATCAACCGCTGCGTCCAGAAGTGGATGGCCTCTCAGCAGCGCATCAGCGACCGCTTTCAGGAGCACAACGCCCAGCTCACAGCTCAGATGAACAAATAAGCGCGACAAACTCGGAATCGCGGCGTGTACGAATAGGAACAAGGATATACCAACATAAAACTCCGCACGAGATCTACTCTTATGGCGTCAGTATACTGGAAGGCCGTCTCCCATGATACCGGAAGGGGATGAAACGACGACGATGATATCGGGCGCCGCAGGTTTTCTGTAGCGCCAAATTGTACTTCTACATTATAATGGGGTATAGAAATGAACGGTTGGGCTTGGATCTAGCTACTTCACGGAATGAAAATATGACCCATTTCTCCTTCAGTCATAAAGTCGATAGGAAGACTCGCTGGTCGTTGCTATTTTATAGTTCAAACATGGCCCTCATGCTGAAACATAACAATTGTGATAAAATACGGTATTGTGAATCGGCATAGTTCAATAGCTGTAGCCATCCATTATCAAATTAATCAGATAATATTCTTATGCCTCTGCGCAATGCACATGACCCATTTCCAACGCCAATGACCTAAGATACTACTGGTACTATACATCTCGGTAATAATCGCTATTTTCTTCTCTAAAAACTTTCATCAAATTCAATTCTCTGCTTCATCGCCCAGCACATCCCGGATGGCGTCCAGTTGAGCCACAGCTTTCTCCTCCAAAAGACTATCGTATGCTCCGGCGACGGGCTTCATACCCCGCCAATCCATTTCTCGTTGTCCCAAAGGCATAAGTCGTTCCTTTAGCAGCTTCTTTGTGCTCAACCAAAACTCGACGTTTTCAAGAAGGTTTGCTGAATCCCATTCGACGTCCGGAATATCCCGGTTGTTGTTTACGCGAAGAGCAGCAAGCACTCTTGTGAGGAGAGCCAGAGAATGGACTTCAGAAATAGCCACAAGCGTCAGGTAGTGAGGCGACGCTCGAGACTGCGTACGGCTTGCCCCTGGTGCCTCAAAACGGTCCACGCTTGCCTCCAACAGGTGTGGGAACTGGTTCAACACGTAGGCAACCTCTGGAGCGATGGTAGCGCCCAAGGCTGTAAGCAAGTTCAACATCAGAGGAAGTAGTCCCTTGGCCCAGATACCGTAGCAGCGTTGCACAACAGGAGAATCTGAGTAGGGGGAAATGTTGGATTTGAGCATAAATTTTGTCAGATTTGCTGATAGAATGTTGCTCAGAATTCCATCACAGGCCATCTGCTCCGCAATCAAAGGTAGAGTAGACAGTTCAAGCAAGAATAACATACTCAGCTCGCCATAAATGGGGTCACCTTGGTCAGACAGCCTATCAGCCCAAGAGTAGAGGGATGACACAGCATGGAGAACTTGATGCTCAGCCATGATGTTGAGAACCTGGGTCTGTGATTGCTCCATGTTAGGCAGGCTGAGGCATGCTTGGAGGATGGCTGTCAGTAGTCCAAGGTCTTCCGGCGACACGCTGGTTTCATTGTCGTGGACCAGGCTAACTAATGCGCGGAAACCTCTGCCAACAACGCGGTCGAGGACATTCAACACAGTTTGCGTAACTGTCACTGTGGTTCCCTCAAACACATCTTGGGTTTCTTTCTTACCAATAGTGTGGTACGCGCGCAGAGTGACGAAGAGGGCTTTCAGCAGGGTACGATAATACGAGATAGACTCGGATCCCCAAGGCTCTTCGACTCCGTTCATCGTACCAACGAGAGTTGAAAGAAGCTGGTTGATGTCCTTCACTGGCACAGAAGACTTGACAAGTCGTTGAATCAACACAAGAGCGAGGTTGGCCCGGGATTCAACCAACTTGAGGAAAATATGCTCAGGCCCAGGAATGCCTTGGTTTGCATTTAAGCATTGCTGAGCAACCTGCAACATTTGTTTCTCAACAGTGTCGTTCTTGGGCAGGCATGTAGAAAGTTCAACAAGCAGGAACTCCCAAGCATGGAAAAGGGCCTAGTTATACAGTTAGTTAGGGTGACTGGAGATGGGAAGGGTCAACTTACAAGCTGAGCATCGACAAGGGATAAGTTCATGTTTGCGCGTTCCATCTCTGCCTTGAAGCCATCGTCCTTCCGGGCCTTCCAGCCAGGGTCAAACCGGAGCATCTCATCAGCACGCTCGAGGTCGTAGTAGTAGCTCTTTCCTAATTCTCGTGGCTCAAGGGCAGTTCGCTTGAAGTAATCCACGGGACAGTCAGAGTACTTGTTCGAAAAGTTCCTTGCGAAATTGTTGTGCAAAGACTTGTTGTAGCCTCCAACCTCAACTCCGTCACGAAGGTAATAGTCAAGATCGCTGACGAGATTCTTTGCCAACTTATCGGAATTGCCAAGATGTCGTGAATGGTATAGCTGCATAGCAAATGTCTCAGCAACGTAGGCGGCCAGTCTTGCCTCGAAGCCGGCACGAACAGGATCACTCTTCACAGTAAGGTTGGATGGCTTGAGTTCCCGAACATATGCTCTGAGACCATCCAGGTACGCTGTGTCTTTTTGCAGTGTGAAAACCGTCCAGGGCCAGAAGTTCTGAGCCGAGGCAACGAAGTCGAGTATAACTAGTGCTTCGCTCACTTCAAGATCCTTCAGCTTTCCAAGCTTGGCAAGTCCTGTGGCGAATACTGAGTTGGAAGAGACATCAGTCTTCTTCTTGTCCTTCATCGCCTCTCTTGGGGTTTGTCCTGTAAGAAGACAGTTAGACATCCACTGCTGTCTGTTTCTCAGGATAGCAGAGAAGAATCTCCAAGTTGCCTTGACTTCGGTTCTTAATTCGAATGGCTTTCCAAGAGTTGACAGAAGCTGCAAGAAAGATTTGGAAATTTGAGGTCCAAGATAACCGAGTAGCGAAGGAGGCTCGCTTGAAGACTTGCCAGCATTAACAACCAAAGACTCTAGAAGCCACATTGTAGGTCTGCGATAATGGTCGGATGCTGCACACAGACGTGCGAGCAGGGTCGAGCTCTTGAACAGATAGGTCTCGATCATGCTGGAGGATTGCTCAAGATAATTTGCAACCCGCAAGAGAGTAGCCGATAGCTCTAGTACAGCGCTCAGCTGTAAGTGAATCATCTCTACACGTCTTGGGTAAAGTGTGCTATCGGCCGTTGTGAATGCTGTAATTAGGGAAGATAAGAGAGGCTGGAAACGAAGAGACCCAGTCGAGGGCGAAACAAAGCAGTCGATAACATAGGAGGCGGCTGGTCGAAGGCAAGAAGTCAGATTCTCCGAGGTAGACGAATCGCCGAGGCTATAGCTGTACGAGATGATTTTGTGCAAAATAGGCACGACGTCTCGAAGAATTGATGAGCGGCAAGTATCAGACGCAAATCTCCAAGTGGATGTGTTCTCAAAAATATCGACTCCTGCTTGAGCAATCGCATAACTGACCTTTGCCAGCACCTTATCGGCTGTACCAAGCCAAGGGTTCAAGTCCGACTTGCTTCTGCCGGCAGTCTGAATACCAGCTCGACGCTGAACGGCTGAAGTCATGGCAGTGTCAATCAGATTGCCGAACAGGCGTAGACAAGACGACAAAAAGTCAAGCCTCTCCTGAACTAAATCGAGGCTACCCACAACCTTGGTGAGCTTACCAGCTCTTGACTCGGAACTCAATAGCTCGCAGCGAGAAAGATAGGACCAAACTCTGCTGGGGTAAATTGGCAGAACCGCGTCCAAGAATTGAATGCAAGAGGTAAGAATTGTCACAACGACATCCTCACTCTCTGCAAGGTCGACCTGCATATAATAGTCCATTGTGTCACAGATTACTGTCAACAGATCCCTCCCACTACCCGCATCGATGTGCTTCTTAGCCTCGGAAAGAATATCGTTGTCCGAAAGCACTAGGGCTCCGCTTGTATCTTCTTGAGCAGCATTCAAGTGTTCCATACGAATGAGTGTCGCAAACAGAGAGATAACTTCGGCTGTTTCCTCAGTTTGGAGCATTCCAAGTTCAGACTGATATCCCTCCTTCATCAAGTTGATCTCCAGTCGCCGACCCAATAGGGAAATCGTCGAGTGAGGGTACTCCATTGAGACGACTCTGCCTGTATCTGTAACAAAGCGGCCATATGTGCCAGCGGGTATTCTGTACGAATCATCTTCGGCACGCCTACCGCGCCACGAGGGGGATAATGAGATGATAGGGATGTCCTGCAGCAGGCAGAAAGTGTTTGTATTCTCATCCTCTTGTGCGAGTTCATAATCTTGAAAGTGGTCAGGGAGAACAAATGTTAGTGTAGGTGTCACCCGAAGAAGGTTGAGAATCATCTGCGACCGCTCGCTATCTCGAAGGCTCGTAGCGCTCGCAAGTGTTCGGCAGAGAGTAATGAAGGGCATGAACTCGTAAGGGTACCTGTCAAGGGCTTGCTGGAAGAAAAACTCCAATGCGAGGTCATCGTTGAGCATGGAGGCAAGGATATCCTGCTTCTCGGAAAGATTTTCCTTCGACGAGAGATCCCAGTAGTTTCGGCCGGCGCTAAGAACAGAAAGCAAGGCACTTATGGGTTCTGACTGGTAACCAACAATGGGGTAGGAAACCTTGAGAAGTTCCAGGAACACGTTGCGAAGTCGAGAACTGAGCAAAGGGGTCATACTGCCTTCATCAGAGGGGCCTAGGCTTGATGCCATATTGGATATGACATCAAAGACTCGCCCCTGAGCTGTGACCGCCGATGCAAGCTGCTCCACAACAACAAGATCCTTGGAAGCAGTCGCATTTTCAAGAAAGCCGTCGAATTTTGAGGATTCGATGGAGAAGATGCTCCCTGCCGAGTTGCGCCTTGCAACTGGACGGATCACACCTCCAGCCTCGAAAGTCTCCCGCGCATTCTGTTGCAGCAAGTTGTCTCGTTTTTCCGTTCTGGCTTGATAAGATACGTTCATACGATGTAGGAGCAATGTCCAGGCGAATATGACAGGCGAAGCATTCTCAGAGTCGGCATCTGCTGCATTAAGCACACTCTTGTGAACTTGCTCGAGGACATCGGATGAGAGAAGATATGTATCGTAGGTAGTGTCGGCTTGAGTCGCATCCTCCTCTCTCTCGGAAAGATAGGTTAGCGAGCGAGCTGGCTTAAGTAAAATCAAAGACACGGCGACTGATAGTGTTTTCAAGGGCGTAATTAATGGAGCAATGCTTTCGTGGATCTGTTGTGAGTTAGTAAAAGTCATGCAAGCATTCGAGTTGAGCATACCGGCTGAACAGCGTCAAAGAATCTGTAGACGTCCATCAACGAGAACCACTGATTAACAGCACTCGAGGGCGCAAACTCGTCTCCAAAACTATCCACTATCTGGAACACAACGGACAGGGCGTGAACAGCTTCAGTTAAAAGAGTTCGTATCCAGTCAATTTCAACCTCCTCCGTCACCCACTTTTCGTCGGTGATAGCTTTGAGGCCAGATTCGATGCGGCTCATGGAATCTGTCAGAATTTGAAGATATGTAGGCAGTAGGGGTTCCGCATCGTCACGCGCAGGCAAAGTCAGTCGGTAGGTCTTGGCCAGGTCGAGATCGACATTGGCAAAGGTAGGTAGTCTCCCGTATAGCTTGATAGAGTTGGCGTAGTCCGCAGACATCATAAAGAAACGGCGTTCGGTAAGGTATGTATCGAACAGACGTCGCTGTCTCGTCTCGGTTTTCTCGAACTCGGCCCATATCTCCTCAGCATCCAACGCAGATGCTGAGCCCAAGTCTGACAGGAATCCCGACCC
The DNA here is from genome assembly GCF_050947815.1 of Fusarium sambucinum. Classification (NCBI taxonomy): domain Eukaryota; kingdom Fungi; phylum Ascomycota; class Sordariomycetes; order Hypocreales; family Nectriaceae; genus Fusarium; species Fusarium sambucinum. The sequence goes on from NC_139292.1 coordinate 1,828,721, forward strand.
TTGGCCATTGTGAAGGCCGGCAGCTTCCTGCAAGTTCTTTGCATCCTGCGATGATAGTGGGCCACTAAGATGGCGAGCTGGGCGAGACTGGTGTTCGATAACGACGATGCGGAGAGCTGCAACTAGGTTGATTTTGGCATTCTTGCTGAGCCATTCGGCATCCTTCTTGATCGACTCGATATCGGGTCGCCCATCCGAGCTGGCGGGCACGTTTATCGGTGCTGTTTTTGTTTGAAAATCTTTTTTGGTAGTTTCGTCTGCGGGTGCGAAGGTGCTGGCAGGATCCTCAAGAAGACGGTGAACATAGTCGTCGCTTAAAAAATCGATAACAGCAGAGCTCGTAGTCCTCTGGCCAGAGCTATCGGAAAGCGCAGTTGCTATAAGCTTCCATGAACTGCGTAGGTAGTCGGTTAGAATACATGTTTGTTTACATAGGGATAGCCGCAAAAGATGGATACTTTGTGATGGGATTATAGAACTTACAGCAGTACCCTCTCCCCAGTCAGGCATTGCTCTAGGGAGGGGAAATATATGCGATCGGCCACCGGCGCCATTGCAAAGAGCGTCAAAAAGGCGACAGTGGCATGCGATGCATTACCTTTTGACTAGGGTAAATGCGAAGTTTGATGCTTGTTGACGCGCCTGGTCGCGATGAGCTTTGGCTGAACAAGGTCAACTTTTTGGTAGCTAGAGAGCTGGTTTAGCCGGCGTTTAGCCCTTAATTCACCTGCAACCGCTTATCGGACCTTGGCCACCTTAGGGTTGGGCGTGGAATGCACTGTAGAGCACACTGTAAAATGCATTGTTCCTGCACCTATAGACCAGTGCGGATTCAATTGCCGTGTACCGGTGAGCTGTACAAAGGCGACTTCACTTTCTTTGTTTGATGGTTTATTAACCCAGGTGAGTCACTCTTTCTCAACACCACCGTTTGATCTCACGAGAATCAATCGAACAAGAAGGAGATAATATCTTCAAAGGATCTTTCTTTTTTCTTCTTGTGTGTGTGTTCAAAAATGGGTTCTTCAGATATTATTGATCACTCTCCTCACCAAGGTGATCCCTCACCTCCAATCCCAACCGCTTCCAACCTTATTGTCATTGACAACTACGACTCCTTCACTTGGAACATTTATCAGTACCTTGTTCTTGCTGGAGCTACAGTCACAGTCTATCGAAATGACAAGATTACTGTAGAGGAATTGATTGCCAAGAAACCCACTCAAATCATTATTAGTCCTGGACCCGGTCATCCCGAGACTGACTCTGGAGTGAGCCGCGATGTCATCAAGCATTTTGCAGGCAAAGTTCCAATCTTTGGTGTCTGCATGGGACTGTAAGTCTCTGAAAGTCTGCAAGATGTCTGCCTCTAACCTCGTTACAGCCAATGCATTTTCAATGTCTATGGTGGAGAAGTCAGCTCCGCTGGTGAGTGGCTTCACGGCAAAACTTCACCTTTGACCCATGACTCCAAGGGTGTCTTCTCTGGTCTGAGCCAGGGTGTACCAGTCACTCGGTATCATTCCCTTGCCGGTACCCATGTTACTCTGCCTGAGGATTTGGAGGTCTCCTCCTGGGTTGCCAAGCCTGATGGCTCTCCTGGTGTCATTCAAGGTGTGCGTCACAAGAAGTACACAATTGAGGGTGTTCAATTCCATCCTGAGAGTATTTTGACCGAAGGTGGACGAGCCATGATCACAAACTTCCTTCGCATGCAAGGGGGTACCTGGGAGGAAAACACCCAGTTCCAAAAATCCGGTACTGTTGCCAGCGACGACTCGACAGCGCCCAAGTCTGAACAGAACAAAAATATCCTGCAGCGAATTTACGAAAGCCGAAAGGCTGCCGTGGATGCTCAGAAGCAGATTCCATCTCAGCGATTTGAGGACCTCCAAGTCGCTTATGATCTGAATGCCGCCCCTCCCCAGATCCCCCTTGTTAGCCGGCTACGAGAGTCTCCCTTCGATGTTGCTCTCATGGCTGAGATCAAGCGTGGTTCTCCTTCAAAGGGCATATTTGCTCTTGACATCTCTGCTCCTGCCCAGGCTCGAAAGTACGCCTTGGCGGGTGCCAGTGTCATCTCTGTTCTTACAGAGCCTGAGTGGTTCAAGGGTAGCATCGAGGACTTGAGGGCAGTCCGACAAGTTTTAGACGGTATGCCTAACCGGCCCGCGATTCTGCGAAAGGAATTCATCTTTGATGAGTATCAGATTCTCGAGGCTCGGTTGGCTGGCGCTGATACTGTCCTCCTCATCGTCAAGATGCTCGACACTGAACTTCTGCATCGCCTGTACAACTACTCTCTCCAGCTGGGAATGGAGCCTCTCGTTGAGGTCCAGAATGCTGAAGAGATGACAACAGCAGTCAAGTTGGGCGCCAAGGTCATCGGCGTCAATAACCGTAACCTGGAGAGCTTTGAGGTGGATCTCAACACAACCGGCCGGCTGCGCAGCATGGTACCAGAATCCACAATCATCTGCGCCCTTAGCGGCATCAACACTCACGACGACGTTCTAATGAACAAGAGGGATGGTGTCAATGCTGTCCTTGTCGGTGAAGCCATCATGAAGGCGCCCGACGCCAGTGTTTTCATCAGTCAGCTGTGCTCTGGAACTGAGCCCGCAGCCAAGACAGATGCCGTATCGTCTCTATACGTCAAGATCTGCGGCACTCGAAGTGCTGAAGCTGCACGCAGGGCCGCTGAGTCAGGGGCAGACTTTGTGGGCATCTGTCTTGTTCCTAGTGCCAAGCGGTGCATCTCTCACGAGACCGCCCTTGCCATTTCAGAAGCTGTGCACACTTACCCCAGCACTCGAAAGTACGAGACACAAGTGGCAGCAGTAGATAACAAAGCCAAGGACTTTTTCGAGGCTGCAACTCAGAGGCTCCGCTGCCCCCGACCTCAGCTTGTCGGCATCTTCCAGAACCAGCCCCTGAACGAGGTTCTTGAGAAACAAAAGCAATACAACCTTGACCTCGTACAACTACATGGTGATGAGCCTATTGAGTGGGCCAATCTCATTCCTGTGCCAGTTGTCCGATGCTTCAAACCAGGTCAGGTTGGCATTGGTCGTCGCGGATACCACACAGTTCCTCTCCTCGATTCGGGCTCTGGTTCTGGAAAGCTTCTTAACGTTGCCAATGTTCAAGCTGTTCTTGAGAGTGATCCTGAACTCCGGATATTTTTGGCAGGAGGCCTCAACCCCGACAATGTCGCTGAATCTGTCAAGGCTCTGGGTCCTCTAGCTGATCGCGTGATTGGTGTTGATGTGAGCAGTGGCGTAGAGGAGGATGGAAAGCAAAGTCTCGACAAGATCACGGCATTCATCAAGGCTGCTAAGGAAATTCGATAGAAGGTAAAATAGAATTCTTTACTAAGGAGTCCCAATTGAAATGAAAATTTAAAATCTATTCGTATAGTCATTGTGACAGTGCGGATCAACCTCACTTAAAATTTGGGTAACTCGTAGGTGTACTGTTGGCGTTGGCGTTTGCCGGTTTTGGAAGCTGCTCGGCACTGCAACTCTTATTCACTGTCTCTGCCTCTCATTATGTGGAAATAGTCAAATTCGCAGGCAGCAATTATTTTACTACTTTTTAATCTTTCCAATCCACATTTCTTCTATCTCTTCACTCTCTCCTCTCTTTCTCTTTAACATCTCTTCATCTCTTCACACGCTTCAATCTCAAATTCGATCAATTCCAAGCAATTCAATCTTCTACCCCTTTCCCCTGACCCTTTATCTTTGTTTCCTTCCTTCCCTTATTCCCACTAAAGACTTGATTCAACTTGCTCAATTATATCCTGCTCTATCCCTTCAGTATCTACCTATCGCCAGGTTCTTGTTACCTACACGAGCACGTGCTTTACATCGACTCTCCGTTACTTCTTTCTCCTTTACCAACTTCATCTCTAGACAATCAAGCAACACCAATGCCGAGTCAAATATTTAAAGGAAAGATCTTCGCCGCTGCGGGACCTCTTCCTGGACAATTTACCGTCGACAATGTGAAGCGATGGACTTCTCTACGCAAAGGCGTCTTCCTCGATGATTTCGACGAGACTGTCACTCATCTCCTCTGTACCAGAGAGCAATGGGATGACAAGGTCCCTAGAAGTATATCATTATTTTACCTGATTCAATTGCATCTACTTACAACGAACAGTCAAACAGGCCTTGAAACGTCACAAGAACTTTCCGATCATCCACTGCGACTGGTTCGAATTCTCCACGGTCAATGAGAAGAGGTTGCCAGAGAGAGACTACTCCATGAGAAGCCTTCAGGCAAAGCTGAACGCCAAAAGACGAGAGAAAGAACGATGGGAGAAGGGTATTCAACAGGGCAAGAAATTTGTCAACACAAGTACGGCGCTCTCTTCATTGTTTGTTTATGATTCAGGCTGACAATATCACAGACTTCTACCATCTCTATCGAGACCGCCTCAATTTTGTCTACGAGGTTGACATCACTCGAAATGATGAAGCGACTGGCGAGATCGGCCAGAAATATACCCTCTACGTAAGTTCTATCATGTCGTACGTAGCTTCTGTCCCTATATTAATGTTATCCGCCCAGTTGTGGGAATCCAATGCAAAGCCACATTTGTACTTGTTTGCAGCCCGGTTTCTTAAGCGGAAAGGCAGCACTCAGCCGTCCTATCACCGCCCTAGTCCTTATGAAGGGCTATGGCGGAAGGAGATGGACCTTTTCATGGATTTCTTCAAGAAGAAGACAGGCATTGACTGGCAAGATCGTGTGAGTCTGGCCAATACGCAGCCAAGTGCCTACTTTCAGTATACTCCTCCGGTATACCAATCCCCTGGATCTGTTCCAATGCAAGATACTAATGGTATATAGGCCAAAGGAAGACCTATCGGACGGCGTCTCCGACATGACCTTGACTATTGCCGAGAGATCAATGCGGAGATTCTAGGACTCCCGTGGCCCCCGGTCGAGGATTCTGAGGGCACGAAAGACTCATCGGAGAACGAATCTGATGCGGGTCCAAGACCATTTGAAGACGAAGACGTTGTTATGACTTCGCCACCTGATTCTACTCTTGTTTCGGAAGACGAGTATCAGGAAACCGAACAAGAGTCCAAGTCAGAGCAGAAGCAGAACTCTAATACTAGTCCCGGAAGCCCTAAACATGATGCGAAATCAATGACCTCGCCTTACAATCCAGATGATGCACCAACTGAGGATGTCACTCCTACCATCGACACGCAGTCTATCGAAACTGAACTTTGCAGCACACAAGTCAAGGGAAGACTCGAGACTCCTCCACATGATACGGAGGCAGATGCCAAAAGTACCTCGGTTGGTTCAAATTCTCCAGACCCTGAGGACACTCCTGCCTCTCCAGCCAAACCTGCTACCCCAGCCCCATCCATCGATGAGAATGGTATCTCAGAGTCTTCCAGCGACCCTCCCGTGATCATTGACAAAGATACCGGGATGGGAATTTCGCTGGAGTTTGAATCACGAGAACCATTGACTTAGGAATCCATCGGGAGGCTGGGTGATTTCGCAGGCTTGCTTCCTCGCCCAGCTTAGGGCTATTCAGACGGCTTTTCTATGAGACCAATCAGAGTAACGGGGAAGATTAAGAATATAAGTAAGCAATGATCATGGTAACTATTGCTAGGAGGCTTTGAATTTGGAGTTAGGCTTTACAAGGGGACAAAGATCATTGCTCAGGCATGGTACAGACTAGCTGACTGATGTTCATTTTGCACTTCGATGCATTACTAATTAGCAAACTATAGCATATTTACAACACCTTGAAGATGGGGCGAATAACTAATAGCCAGGACTCGTTGTGACAGGATAGTGGCATTAGTTTATACATAAGATATAGCTTCGTATTGCAATCCTCAAGTTTATGTGTAGAGTAGGCTGTGACTACGTCGTCTTCAATAACGATGATATCGTGGGTTAATTACGTCTCAAACCCCAACTCCCTTAGAATCTCAACTTTGGCATAAAGAAGACAACCAGGAAACACACGAGCATAAGACCGTACACCAGGGCATACAACTTGAGCCTCCCAAAGTATCCCTTTCCTTCCGTCATCCTCTTCAACGTGCCCATTCGACCCCTCGCTGCCTCCATACTCTGCTCCGTCTTATCCATACCCTCACTCGCACGACCTACCACGTCCTTATCAGCCTCAAGGGTATCAGAGAACCTCTGTGAACTTGACTTTAGGGCACCCGCCATCTGCAAGATTGATTCGGAGAGACCTTCCTGTTCAGAACGTTGACGGTCAAGCAAGGCCTCTGCTGTGGCTGTTGAAGTTTGGGGTGTGGAGGGTTTGCCGCGGTTGGCAAAGAGGGCAGCGCGTGCGGTTGAGTGTGAGGAAGGTGAAGGCGATGTATTTGCACCCCGTGGTCTGAGTGTTTGTGATGTTTGAGTAGGTTCTTGAGTATGTTGTACAGGTTGGGTAGTCTCAGGGGCTGCTGTTGAGGCGGGCACTGGTGGCAAAGTTGGAGCTGGAACTGCTGTGACTGGTATTTCCGTTGTCTCTGGGGGTTCTGATTCTGCATCGTCGTCTTGTCCCGAGCTTTCAGTTGGCTGTCCTGTTGATATAGAGTCCATCATACTGTCGCTCGGTGTGGGTATTATCTCTGAGAGAATGTCTTCTTCATCGGTACTTGCATCGTCGTCTTCTTCTTCAAGAGCCACCTATCGATATGTCAGCTAATTGTCAACCACTTTTAAGGTCAACACTCACTTGTCTCAAATCTTCTAGTCGGTCTAAGAGCAGTTCTAATAGCTCTCGTTTGCCGTTCAAGTCTCCCTGCACTTCAGCTCGTCGACCTGGAGCTTTGATTGCCAGCGCATCGTGTTCCAATTTTGATAATGCATTCCGTGCGTATTCAAGGTTCTGTGGCCAATGTCAGGTCATGTTCACATTAAAACGGTCATATACGCTCTTACAGATGCCACCCTTGCTCTCTCAAACTCGCTGGATCGTAGTCTTCGTTCGCGGTCGCTATCGGTATGTAGAACAGTCTTTTGTAATCGCGAGAGTAGGGTTCCAAGCTCTGCTGAAGCAATATCGATTGCGCTTCTGTTAAGCGACGGGCTTGTCGATTGCGAAAGTCGCGCCATGATTATTTTCTTCGGTGGTCGATCTCCTGGATTTGCGCTGTCTCTGCGACTGTCTTTGGTGTTTCAGTGACGTGTGAGGTTCAAGGAAGCTCAAGCTACAGCGGGTCCTTGTGGCTCGACCCTGTGGTAAGCCACGTCGCAACTTACACCACATCCCTCGAGTTGTACGCATAATATAATGGGATACAGTTTAGCAATTCTAATGAAAGGGTTACTACTATATTCTTACTTATATATCTTTTCTCCCGTCCTTTTCGTTTAGGACAGATACGTATTTTCCTATTTTAATTACCAACCACTTGCAGGTTTAACGTTTAGTTTTAGCAGTTGTTAGCGATGTGTTTCTTCAGACCTCACCACTTTTAATTGTACTCCATTCACAAGCATGAGGGAATCCAAATAGAATTAAGTATAAAGAAAACCGCAAAGAAACAAGAGCATTACTTTTGTATCACCGAGAATCATATTCATGCAGCAATTTAGTAATTCGTAAGGCAGACAGTGTTTGATGTAAAATTACCCTATACCAGCAAACCAAAACGGAAGGGCATCTGGATACCCGAACTCAGTCCCAAAGTCTCGAACGCCCTGCGCCATGTGCAGAATAGCAAACAAACAAGATTTGAAGTGACAATCCTCCAGTCTTTAACCATGCATACAGCAACCGCTTCTCTCCATGCGTCCAGCCGTCGAAGATCGAGGTCTCCCGCAGTAGTACAGGGAGTACAGATCTGGGTCGGCCGATAAATAGTTAATCTCCTCAAGACAGTGACCAAAAGACAAGAATCAAAGTCAGCTGCACACTCTCAGACTGGGTTAGTCCCTAGGTGGGCTCGCTTTCACTTTCTCTTCCTCCTCATTGCCATCCTTCTCCAAGGCGCTGCGTAGTCTCTCTTCTTGTCGCTTCCAGTGACCACCCTCCTCGTAGTCAGCACTGATCTTCAATGCTTTCCGTAGTCGCTCGCTCTCCTTGATCTTGGCATCGGCCATCTCGTGAACCTGGTGCTGCTTGAATGACTTCTTGGGGCCTCCCCGTCTCCCTGAGTTCATTTCAGCAAGCAATTTCTGACGAAGCTCATCGCATCGTTTGTCAATCTCATCTTCATCAACCCTGTGTTTGTCAGCAAAAGTAGAGGTATTACGGGAACATTATAGAACGTACTCTTCCTCCTCGAGCTTGTCTCTGAGATCAAAGACCTTAACCTCGACCTCGCGCTTGCGGTCATGCTCTAGGATTCCCTTGTCTGGTTGCCGTTGCTTATGTCTCAAGCTATCGAGGTCCTTGGGATAAGGGGCGCCGTAGTCCCGGGGCTTAATGTGAGCAAGGTTGCGCTGGACATAGCCCGAGGTGCCACTGCCTCGGGGGGTGTTGAGACCAACGTTGTCAGACATATCTGATTGATTCGGTTCTATAAGATGTAACGGATTTACCTATAGAAGAGATGATTGACGCGGAATGGTAATGTTATTGCAACAAAGTTTTGTTATGTTTGCGACAGCGACATGTGGATCTAAGTGATGTAGTTAGGACCCTTCTCTGCCATACCAAGAGGTATCGGTGTTTCACCGCCTACCCTTCCCGACTGATAAGATAAGAACTGTCGCCCCTCCATGTTGGAGGGGCATAGAATATTTCGACGGGATTTGTAAGTGAGTCAGTCAACACTTGGATACCTATATCAGAGCGACTCGGTATTTATTTTCCTGAAAACCAGTATCATTTAAGCTTACATTAGGGATACGGAAATAAAGTTTTCGGACCCTATACCGCCTCTTAAGATCAAGATGCCTCACGTTCCTTCATCAGCTGAATCTGAGAACCAAGGCGAAGCGCCTGAACTCGTCTTCCCCCCTGTCACCAAAGACCATATTCAAAACTGCTCCTACGACTCTTGGTTCCCCAAGTATAGGAGCTCTTGTCTCAAGTCTCGTATAATTCCTCTACCCCCAGCTTTCATTGAATACCTTCATGAAGATGGTATTGTCTTGGCGGACGATGATGAGCATCAAGACGAACCAGAGGAAGAGTGGCATGCATCATCCAACACATCTGCGAGACCACAAGCCCAAGATCCTGAATCATCAGACGACGAAGATGATGAGCCCGAGAGATTGCCACCAAACCAAAGATTCCAAGAGACACATAATCTCATCAAGGAGACAATTGCTGAATTGGGTGGCTCAGTGGCACCAAAGTTAAACTGGTCATCACCCAAGGATGCAAAGTGGATTTCACCTCACCAGAATACACTCAAATGCACGACACCCAATGATATCTATCTGCTTCTCAAGTCGTCTTCCTTTGTGTCTCATGATCTCGACCATGCCTTCGACGACTGCACTTCGGCACCCCCCTCGCGGCCTTATGCACCCATTCTTGTTCTCAGGCCATTCTTCTCTCCTCATGTTGCCCTCGAGTTTCGTTGCTTTGTCAAGCACCGAACACTTATCGGAATTACACAAAGAGATCTCAACCACTACGCTTTCCTCGAGCAGATTCGGCCACAACTATGGCGCAAGATCAAGGATTTTTTCCATGACAAATTGAGGCTCACTTTCCCTGACGCCAGCTTCGTCTTCGATGTTTACGTTCCGGAGAACTCCTTCGAGAATGATGGACTTGGAAAGGTTAGACTGATGGACATCAACCCATGGGCCACTCGTACAGACAGTCTCCTTTTCGGATGGCAGGAGCTTTTGGAAATAGATGTCCCAAAACCCCTATATGGCACATCGAGCAGTGAGGCTGGTCCGGATGTCAGTGGTGACGACACAGCTACTGAAGGGGAGGATGTTGACGAAGAGATCGAGTATCACCCTGATATGCGCCCCGAGTTTCGCATCATAGAGAAGGATGACCCTGCTGCTTATAACTTTAGCAGCCCACAATATTCGGCCCATAAGCTGCCAAAGGAGGTTGTCGATGCAAGCATGGCTGGCCAGGGTGGGCTAATGGAGTTTGCGATGCAGTGGAAGGAACTCACCGAAGGACGAGGAGATGGTATTTGGGAAAAAGCTGCTGGTGCTGGCACATAGAGCACCTGTGGACTGAATACAAGTTGTTAAAGTAAAAATGATATGAACATACACCATCTCACTGCGTAAGAGCAACCCAATTTGGACTGGGTATCTACTGGAACAGGTAGAATTCAAACACAGCGCATGTATGCAGGTCAACTACCAGAGTAAAAGACATATTTTGCCTTTATGTTTTGTTGTACAAATTCAATTTACTGAGACAGAACAAGGCGAAACATAGGAGTAGTGAATCTTTACAGTGTAGCTTGATATCATGATTCTTTTGATGATCAGAACCACCACTACTCACAATCACTTGAGGAGGCCAACTACCAGCCTACCTAAGGTACAACGTCTAGGCGTACGCGGTATCATTTAATTTCATAATAGCAGACCGCGAAAATGATGCCCTAAAATCACGTAAAAACGCGATACAGCACCGTGCAAATTAGTTATTCGTACGCGCTCTGTTTACTGTGGGTCACCCTAGTATGTTATTCCCGGTTCTCACAACGCGCTCTCTCACTCCTCTTCTCCTCCTACTCACCCCCCTAGCTCGTGTTCTCTCCCTTGCTCTTCCACTTTTCTTCCCTGTAACCTTATCACAATAACCACTCATCTACATCCTTTTTCATCTCACTTCTAAATACACTCCATACCGTCTGTCTTCTAAACGCTTTTGTGTAAGCCAACCTTTGAATTATATCAACCTCACTACCTACCTATCTCTACAGCGGAGGGGAAAAACAGAACATTAATTTTCTTTCATTTTCTTCGAAAACATCACCAAGATGCCCAAGGCCAAGGGTGAACGCTCTGCTGTGAGCACCCGAAAGAACCCTATCGCAGGTCGCTCTTCTCGACGTCTCCAGAAGTCCGTCAAGGAGGAGCGGGCTCACGAATCTGAAAGTGACGACGAGGAGACCGCTCATGGTTCTGAGGTTGACCAGTCAACTGCTGGAGACGCACCCTCTGATGAACCTTTCAATGATTCTGCTGATGGCGAGGGCAACTCTCTTGTGCCCGCCTTAGAGAACATGGCTCTCACCATGCCTCAGGAGCCAGCACCACCCGGTTGGACCTACCAACTCGTGCCCATTACTTATCAGGGCGAGACCGCTGGTCAGGCCGCCTTCCGACTATTTGGTAAATCCTTGAACATCGAAAGCGCTCTCACCAAGAGACTGTATGATGAACAGTCACTCCGTCCGGTTCAACAACGTAACCGAAAGACCAACCTCAACATGACGCGACGTAGCAACGCTGAAGCTCTCCTCGCTCATATTACCGGCGTACAAGTTCAACAACCTTGCAAGAACTGCTCAGGTGGTCACGGACCTTGGAAAGAGTGTGTTATCTACGACGGGGAGATGTGCGGTAGCTGCACCAACTGTTGGTACAACGCCAGCGGCTCTCGCTGCACTTTCCACGGTAAGTTCTTTCCCATAGCTAATAATACAACAAGGAACAACGCTAATAAACGACATAGATAACAATCAGACTTGTTTCTTTCTACCGGCCCCTTTCCCCATGGTTCAACCCGGAGGAATGCCTACGCTGCCCATGGGTGTGTCTTCTATGCTCACTGGCTCTGGCCAATACTACTTGGGCTACAACAACCAGCAGTCACCTGCTCAGCAAGAGACCGCCCTTGATCGCCTACAGAGTATCGGCGTCGGTGCTAGCAACTAGAATCTGCCTAGCACCACCGCAAACCTGATCAACGAGGCCATCGCGGGTGGAATTTCCTCAAATCCTATGGATAGACTCATCGGCCGAGTCGAAAGTGCTGCCATCGAGCTTGGCAACCGTATTGGGGAATTCCAAGAGTTCATCCAAACCCCTCAGGGACACCTCATGATGACCCAACGTACAACTCAGATGGCCACCCCTGCCCTTTCGAGTGTCGAAGAGCTTGCTTCCGACCATGAGAACTAAGTCACCCTATCATCATGCTGTTACCTTGAGTGAACGGGCGCCCTTCCTGGGGTTGAATCAGCCAGTATTCATTCACGCTCAAAACCTTGGTAGGCTACAGACAATGGGGGAACAACAAGAACTCAACAGAAGAGAAGAAAACACGGAAGGAAGAAAACCAGAAAAAATATTCACTAGAGTAGAGCCGAAGCAGTAAGTCTCAACACTTGAGGTCCTGTTTTGCAATCGTTGACTAACTGATGTGCTAGGCTCATTTATATACCAACTCGATCCTTGGACATACAGAATCTTCATGGTTAAGCATCTTAACCGGTATGAGTTTGTCGCAACTTTTTCTGAATCATGTCCCAAGTTGACGATTGGAAAATTATCTCGCCCACAACCGGACGAGAAGATTGAACACTGCATGTTTGTATTCACTGGTCCCTCGTATTGTCCCAGGATCAACACTTGACGCTATTTCCTTTTGCGAGATTTCTCTTCTTTTCTTTATCATACTGGATCGATTGATTTTATACGGAACTTGTACCAACAACTATCGGCATTTATGCCTTTGCCGATTCACCTCGTCACTGCACGCTCATGCGTTAAAGGAGAGCAACGGCATAGATCTCAGCAAGAAGATCGGCACAACCGGCAATCTCTGAGGACCGGAAGAATACGAGATGCAGTTTTTGTTTTTGCTTTTTGGAGAGGGAAGAAGGGCGTGACTTGGATCTGGACTAACGCTAAACAACGGCATTCGGTCAGTTCTTATGCGAACCTACTGCGAGGCTCCGGGATGGTTCGTCCGTCCCAAGAGCGCAGTATGGAGACAAAGAACATCATGTCAGCTAGTTCAGACAGGATCAACCTCTGTGTATAGCAGTGTAAATTGAGAATAGCAACATCATCGGGCCTCTGAACGTGAAACGATGAGCGAACTGACTAGGTGTCCTGGCCAAGCAGGGACAACTTTTTGAGATGTCTTAAACCATCACGGTACTACATGGAGATAAAGTCACATGACTGTGTTCATCTGTCAACAGATCACCGCGTACGATACCCAACATGTCTAATACAGATCAGATCTATGCATGTCTCATCCCCAGAGGCAATACTCCCAACCATCTGTAGGGTGAATCGGGTTCGTTCCCGTTGAGAAACGTGCGTGAGTAGCGCTTGAGTGAGTCTTGACAAGAAACAAGCATGCGGCAACAAAAAGAGAAAACGTCAGAGTGAGAAAAGAAGGTCAAGCCAAGAGAACCCAAATTTTAGACTGGACCTTAAAGGCAGAATGCGTTTGAGACGGTAAATTCGTTACTATTATGAGAGACGTGTAGAAGCGATGGGAACTTTACAATGGATATACTTGATAATTTTAAGAATTAAGCATAAAAACACCATGGGCGGACGTGTAGACAATGCTAAAACAACGCAGGCAGTGAGGAATGAACAATGAACGCATGGTAGGAAAAGAGCTTCATAATTAAACAAAATAGATGACCACCTTCCATCTTCCTGTCGCCCGTACTGTTTAGATGCAAATAATGAACCTTTCTTCGGCCTCGTTCATCACGCTCTTGAACGGGCAAATCATAGCTTCCCCGACGTCGTGGGCGGCCGTGACCACTGGCCTTCGCAGCCCTATCGTCAGTGGTCGGCTGGTCTTAAAAATCTTTCTCCCTTTGAAAAGACGTTTTTGTGATACAAGGCAACTCCATCCATCAGCCGGCAAAATCCTTAAATAGAAACGGAACCAAGGTCAACCTGGGCGCAGCCAAAACTAGCGATATATCTAGTGTATTGGATGAGCCGGACCATTGGTAGCCGACGTCGACCAAAGGAGTCGCGCAGTTAACACCGTGCCTCCGCTCCCTTGGCATGACGAGTACAAGAAAAAATCGTGAGCCATTTCCCCGTGGCCCATCTAAGCAGTGTCGTTATTAAGATCGAGGGTATTCGTGTTTTAGTGACAGCAAGAAAAAAAATCATTTAGATAAGACCACAGAGACGGAGGTTCTCTTGGATGATGATATCTGGGATACGTTAGAAAAACCAAGTCTGTCGACAATCGTGAGTGAAAACTTACCGTTGACAGCCGCCATGACAAAGCGGATCTGAGTGGTATCGGTTGCGCAAGTGAAATGGGTGTAGATCTGCTTGGTCTCATGTTGGTTCAAGCTAACGAAGCGGTTGAGGATGTAATCGCAAGCCGCAGCGTAGTCGTCGCCGCCCTCGTAATCGGGGAAGTAGTTCTTCATGGGGCTGACAGGCAGCTTCTCCTTGAATCGATCGATCTTGTTGAGGAACAGAATGATCGATGTCTTGATGAACCACCTTGAGTTGCAGATGGAGTCGAATAGAGTAAGAGCCTCCTGCATTCGGTTGACGGTCTCATCTTCGAATAGGAGCTGATCGTATTCTGAGATGGCGACCAGGAACAGAATGGTAGTGACGTTCTCGAAGCAGTGAATCCACTTCTTTCGCTCGGATCTTTGACCACCAACGTCGAACATTCGGTATGTAAGGTCGCCGATAATGAAAGTGGTCTCGGTGATACCTGTGGTCTTGACACGAGATCGGAGAACGTCCTGGTCGTTGGGCATGTAATCGGGAGCAGCGATACGTGCAATGTTGTCGAAGTAGCTAGGCATGGTTAATTGGGCAAACAAACAATTGCACCGGATTTACATACTATCGAGCAGAGTCATTAAGCTGGTACTCGCGGGAGCGCTTGAAACACTCTTGCACACCACGGTCCTTCCACAGAGCCTCAATGGCACTGCCAACCTCTGGGGGGAGGACATCGCCCTCAATCTGAGCTGGTTGCATGAAAATGGTCTGGACGTGGTACTCCATGCGCTGGTCCTCAAGAGGAAGTTCAAGAGACTCCATAGCCTCGAGGATAACGCGCATTGATTGAACGGTGTTGCTGAAGATGATTTCCTTGAAGGATTCTCGCTCATCGCGCGAGTAGCCACCCTCGTGGATGAGCTTCATCTGCTTCAGGATAGTAGACTTTCCGGATTCACCGGCACCTAGATGAATACGTCAGAAGAAGTCTATGGCATTTGATAACAGGCAGTCCATCGCGAAATCGTTGGATTTCTAGTCGCGAAAGGAGCCTGGCTGGGTCGCAAACATACCGAGCAGCAGCATCTTGATCTCGTTTCGCTGCATCATCTTGTCGCGCTTGAGCTGGTTCTCGATCTCCTCGTTACGGGCCTTGCCCTCCTTCTCCTCTGTGCTCATTCCGCAACCCATTGTGACGGTAGTTTGGTTTTGCTTCGGAACGGTGAAAAAGAATTACTGAAATTGATAAAATGAGGTGAACGACGCGGTATTCTCTGTGTCGTCGATGTCGCAAGATATGGTCTGGGCTAAAGCCGTCGACGTTAGTTATTAACAATGCTCGCAGGTCGTGACGAGAAGAACGAAGGACTGTTTATGGCGGAGCGAAAGCACTTCCGACTTGTCAAGGTATAGAGAAGAGAAAAGAGATGAGATGGAAAAAGAAGCGAGACAAAGCGAAGGCGATGTAAGGTTGAGGTAAGGTGGAGTGTAGGAAGAGAAAAGGAGATGCAGAAGTAGCTTTGGGCGTAGCGTGGTAACTGGGGGGGAGGAGGCTGCAATTTGGGGCACGACACACGAGTCGTGCCAACAAAGACCAAAGCAGAGTAGTAGGTAGAGTAGAGTAGAACGGCCAGTGAACGCCAGGCCAAAAAGGCCCAGCCCAGGGCGGAATCTCTCGCACATCCCCTGGCCCAGGGGGTGGAGGGGGCCGGGGGCTCTAGGCGGGCTAGAGTAGGTAGGGACATTTTAGGTGGCCTGGGGGGTTGGTGGAGACTTGGGGGCGTGTATGAGATTCTTTCTGAGTGATGGTTTGGAGAATGAAGATGAAGATGGATTGACCGGATGATAGAGCGTCATGCTAGAATAGAATTATACTTACATAGTGCTCAGTCGTGCGACTCTTGGTAGGTTGTATTCGAGAGCAACAATTGGTTGCGATATTGATCAATTGTTGATGAGAGTAACGGCGGCAAATTAATCTTTTATTGGTGACGACGATACGCCGATGCGAGAGGCGAAACGCTATGGAAGGCGATAGCGATGGCGGGTATGAGGATTTCTTTTAGGCGTTATAGGAACGGTATAAAAGGTAAAAGTGGCCTAAGGACCCAAAAGCTGGGATAGGAAAATAGACAGGCGGAGATCTGGGAAAGGAGAGAGAAAGATTTGAAGCCAAAGCAACAGTAGCAGAAGAAAGATGAGACGAGACGGACTAGATGGATGCAAATGGGAATGAGAATCACAATGAGAGAGGGGGGCGGTCGGGCAGACCGTCATCAGAATATGATGGCTGATTAGTTCACCACTTGGAAAAAGAGGCGTGCACTCGGGCCAGCTAGATGGGAACTGGAACTGCTAGAAGCCAAAGAAAGAAGAGAAAAAGAAAATGAGATGAAATGAAATGAGTGATGGATACCAGCCAAGAGCGAGGTACCGCTAGCTTTGCCGGAGATCCCAGCGATGGATCATGTATCTCTCTGGTAAACCTTACCTGCTTAGGTTGGTTAGCAGTCTTTTCTGTTGCTACTATAGCGCCCTAGCAGGACGCTTTCATTTATTCGCATCTCATCGCGACGGGGCTCGTGAATCTTTTCCATTGCCTGGGCGAGCAGGTATAGCGCATAACCAACAATACCTATTAAGGTACAGGCATAGACACAGTACTAGACATGGATCTCTTACCAAATGTCTGACCATTTTGAAGAGCTCTGATGTCGTTCCAAAAAGTACTGAAACATTATAATCGCAAGGAGTTAGTGGTTGTTCTTCTAAAGCTGGGCGCATCCATGCCCTAAAGCAGACAGCCGGCGGCCGTCCGTCGTATGGACCTTCCATGGAACGAACGACCTCGACCCGACAGCTGCGGTACATCCTTCCTTCACCTGCACTGTACCTGAGCTAGAGGTCATGTAGTTTGGGGACCCCGGCCTGCAATCGAAGCCGACAGTATCAAAGCGGGTTTCCCAGGGACGGACCCTCTCTCTCTGCATGCACCCAATTTCCCTCTTGGCCGACGCATCTCAGAAACTTCAAGGGACTCAAGACCGCCTGATTGGCGCCAATTCACAAACAGGGCCTGATCGATTTCGGCTCTCCCAACACGGTAACCAAATTGCCTTTAAGCAGTAAATAACTCTCGAGACGTACGCTATCCTTCCAGGGTCTTTCTTTGGCTTAAACAATCACCAGTCAGATGGATACGGTACACGAACCGCTACTTGGATCCAAGTATACAGTGTGCGAGTCCTCAGCGCAGCCTTGAGCTCGGAGCATCCCCCACTCCTGTGCTGTAATACTATGTACTGTATCAATCGCCCAAAAGAAAAGAGACATGCCGCCGATCTATTGGTTGCCCAGCGGATCTCTCGTAGGTTGGTGATGATGCGGAAGCCCTGCGCTCAAACTACGGATACTTGAAATGTTCAATGCTGATCCTTGCATCTGCTGTGACAGCGCTGCAGGGCGGACAACAGAAAGCAACCGTCACTAGCTACTGCAGAGAACCGCACACCTTCACCTTCTCTTTCCAAGCTCGAAGTAAGGGAACTCGTTGTCTCTCTGCGAGCAGCCATGTCTGAGCAAGCACAAGCGAACCCTCTTCCGGGAATCAACTACATGAAAAGCCAAACCAGGTCAGGTCCAGATTCAAGCCGCGAAGTGAGGTCAAGTGGAGCAGTCAATGGTGCCATTTGCTTAGCTGTGGATATCATCCATGTGAGATGGGCATGGCAATGCTACGGTACCGTAACATAGCTTCAGACGACAAGCGGGCATTAACGAACTCGTCTCAGTAGCTAATTAACGAAGCGCTGTTGCGGAATTGGAAAAGTATCCGTTAATTAATCAAACCAAAGACAGCGCTTGTCCTGAGTTTTGCTTCAGTGGTTTCTTCACCTTGTTTTAACCCGTCCGCTTGCAGAACGACTTGATTAGCCTTTCAGAACCTGGTGGATCATCGTCGCCTGCTGGGGTATAGCGTCCCTGCCGGACGGGATGATCATCGAAAGCCAAACCACGAGCAATCGCATGATTCAAGAAAAGAGACCACATCAGTGAATGTCGCCAAAGTGAGTCGTCATGTTCACAAACGTCATCGTGCAAAGCCCTCAAAACGGCAAAAGCAAAAGTCGATTAAAACCGGGATAATGATTGTCTTCCGAACAGTTTGCTCAATGAAGACGCCATGCGTCGTGAGACCAGCCTTACTGTCAAAGAGCAGACATGTTGTCTGGATATGAAGTACATCACAGTCAAGCTCCAAGGAACTATGTACATTGTACATATGGAGAAATAGCCAACCGATCTAGAGAATAAGGGGTACTCAACATCTAACTATGGAGTTAAATTCGTGACAGCTCTTTGATATGCAGCTCCTCCATACTGGCTGTCTAGCTGTTTTCTGTTGGTTTGAGAAGAACTGCTGCATGACATTTAACAAAGCAAAGTCTGTTGTGCAGTCGGCTTGAAACGTCCTTCATACAGAACCAGGACCTGGCAAGTGGGACTGTGGCTTTGGACTGGATGTTTGGAGTTGCAGAAGTTAGCTCAGTGTCGGTCTCCAGACTTTTTTAATAATTTCGGCTCGGATCCGACTTTGATTCGACCTGCAACACCCATGGCCAATCACTCAACACAGCTCAATGCGGGAACTTGATCCGAAACGTCGACTCACCAACCCATCACAAGTTGACCAGCACCGCGTGCGTTGCTAATATATGAGCGATCTGGAGCTCCGGAAATATTGACATGGATGAATGTTCCTGTCAGGAGCTGGATATTTGATGTTGCGATTGGTCCACTCTTGATGCGATATCTGCAACACTGTACCCACGGTATGTATCTATACAAATCTTATGAATGGTACGCTGTACTCTGTACTTTGCATCATGTTCCATTTGTTTTGACTGGCGGGCCCCAGACGCATTGCAGTAGGTATCAACAAACATCTATTATAGACTACACACTTATAGATGTTTCATCTCTCGGCTCTTCATCCTCATTTGCTGATTGCTATAGGTTTCATTACTTGTTTATAGCATTAACATACAATACCCCACCTGTATCGTCTCGTCCCCAACGTTCTCTACCTACCTATTATGTGTGATGTGATGTAGAGCACGCACGAGACAAGGTCGGCTCATTGCATCGAGGTACTTCCCGTCCCGCTCAAACGAATCGAATCGGCCTTATTCTATTATCGTCCGCTTCCCAGTGTCCTACGGTAACTTAGTACCCATATTCTCCGCACTACGGTACCGTTCTGTTCTGTGCACTCACTTAGAGTGAACCAAACTCATACATAGTCAATCCGTTTTCTCATGATACCTGGAGTCATCATGGTCTGCTCCACCAGGGCCACTTAATACCGTCAAGCTCCTTGTCTCCTGACTGGGGTCAGGGTCATTGCAGGCGCTACGAAAGGGGGATCGCCCGAGATTTATCAGGGGTCCATTCGATTCACAACTCTACACCGCACTGTACTGCAATGCACAGTTGTATCCGTAGAAGACATCTAGAAAGAGTTGCTTGTGCCGTTATCCCTGCTTCATTGCTTTTTCCCCTTACCATCAGAGCGGTCCGACACGACTCCAACCTTGGTGTACTCAGATTGTCCACGCTCTGACGCTTGCTAGCGTCAACAGGAACTAGAGCTAGAAAATACATGAATCTTATGACAAACTGCCAAGTCTTTCTTATTTTATCGTTGGATTCGTCGCTATACGCTGGGCGATCAAGTGCGGACGACTATGTACTGCGGCTGACGACATCAACAGGAACCCGCTACACCAACACATTGTTGTGCTACGCATTTCATTCGCGACACCAATTGATCCTCTTCACCAACTGCAATACCTCTGCCAAACCGCCAAAGAATCATCAGAAGAAGTGGAAACAAGTACCTTGTGCTCCAATACGTACGCAGCGTCACGGTTTGAACACCAGATCTACTACTAGTGGCATCTATCTAGTCATTGGAAGTGAGGGCAAAAGTGTCAGCTCGAATTTTGACTGCGAAAACATGTCGATCACTGACGAAGCTGTTCAACATCTGGGAGGTCAATGGGCAAGCCAAGAGCACTTGCCGTTGTTAAAGAGGTCTGGGCGTTCCCGTTGCTTAGATACGGTGCAGTGGTAGAGTGGCTGTCATTTCAGAAGCTTCCTCCTTGCTTCCATAGCTTCCGTTGCATAGGTACAGTTCACTATCACGATCGGCAACTAAAAACACAATCTCACTCAAAATCCGACAAGAGCTAGATGTATCTACTCTGTACATAGTATGTGCGGACAGCTAAACACTCGGTTAAGCATTCCCGTACAGTATGCTGCGGATACAACTCCTGCTAATAAGAGGCTTGTAAATAACCTCGTCGTGACCGAGTCAAGCACAGCGAACAGGCTGCTCATTGGTCTTTTGACGGGTAGAACGAGTCGCGAACCCAGTAGATGAACGCCACAACGATGTCGTCCGCTACTAGAGTCAATGTGTAGTAGAGCAGCACGCAGCATACCGAGGATCCCCAGGAGCCGAGGCCACTCACTGGTGCTTGTATCAGTTTGGCAGGTGTTGGATGTCTTGTCCATCTGTAACGATTCCTTGATGGCCATGCTGTCTATGTATATCGGCCAGAATCCAACTACTTGTTTCTCGCAATCGGTAATTCTCTCGCTAAGATCCCGGTCTCCGATCTTTGTCAAGAAACTGAGCAACTGGTTGCTGTATCCTTGTTCTGAACTCCCAGGTTCAAGGCACTTGTGATTGGAAAACTACACAAATTATGATGGTCATTTTCACGAACGTTTCGTTATGCTACGCCTAGTGTAACCAATATATGATAGTGCAGACACCCGCAAAACGTTTGATGCATGTACAGTACGATACTGTTCAGTACCAAACAGGAACGAGCCCATCCAGCCCATCCTTGCTAGTAGATGAAGCTCTCAGACCTCAAATTTCACGATAAAATAAAGCAATTTCACGACAACCGAAGCCACTCAATCTCAGTCATTTCAATTGAGTGGAGTCGATGCTGTCTAGACTCGACTTTTTTCTCAAACAGATACTAGGAGAGCACATGGCAGGCAAGCAGTTCCGCTTTTGATCTGCTATTGCTTGGCCTGCATGTCATCTAGTGAGTTCAGGTATGGGTTCCCATAAAGTAACATTTGATGGCATCATCTTCAACGGACAAATTACATAGTATTGCGTGAGCCTCCGTATTCTTTACCCCTGCCTCGTTCCCTTTCGATGTAACATCAGGTCTGGACGTTCCTGCACTGGTGATGCTGTCCTGGTAGGTCAATGATCCCATGTTCACAAGTGTGAGTTTTTGGATACAGACATATCAACAAGGATTCAGCGTTTTCTCGACGATGTACAATACCCAAGTGAAGGCCATTACAAATCCCGAATCATCCAAGCCAGAATAATCAAGATTACTCCGAGACGGAGGCGGCTGAGGCGGTTGAGGTGTCTTTCAAAAACAAAGTCCAGCCTCCAGCAAGGAGTACCCGAGCCAGCCACGATACCTCGCGGCAAATCAACAATCGAAGATAGGCCAAACAATTGGATTGCCTGGGAATGTCGAGTAAAAGTTCCAGTTCCAAGGTTCAGTTGGCTCGTGTCAACGGGATCTTTATCCACCAACTGCAATGCTGTTGAGCAAACACGACACAGGCCAACAACCAACTGCCGGTTCACCGGGAATAGCGACCTTGAGTGAGAAGCTCGAAAGTATATTTCTATGCAGAAGTGATGTTAAGAATGGAGGCTTGCCCTGTGACCGACAATTACGATTGCTGATAGACTTCAAGTCTTTGCTGTGGCTCAATAGAGTTCACTCCTCTGTATGGCGGGCTTGCTCCGGTGTCCCAGCCTCAGATCTGGTGGCTTGTAGGTTGAATAAACATTTTTTGTGGTTATTTATGAGTTGCGATAGAAAGTTGCAGTTTCAAGTCTGACCATTGCTGTAGGGTATTGGAGCTGAGAGCGTCCTGTCATGGTTGCATGATCTGTCTGTGGTTGATCAATCAACGATCCGCGAGGGGCACGGAGTTATATTGTAGCTGACTTATCCGTACCTGCATTTGCCAGATCAAGGGTAGCCTGTTTGATTTATCATACGATAGCTGAGGTGCCTCTTAGACTCCTCAAGTTGTCAATATCTATCTAACCTATTCCAACTTCTCGTTAACATTTACACTGAGATCAATTCGGGTATTTATAATGCGATGGCAAAGTTATTATTCAAAGTCTGGTGTAACTAGTGCTTGCGGATACTTACTATTGAGTCTACTCAAGTCTAGAATGATATCAATATTTTATAGCGCCCCAAAGAGGCCTCATAGTAGGTATTTCATAATAGTCAGACGAAAAGGACCTAGAGAGAAAAGAGGAAATAAAAAATATAGCGCAGGAAAAGCATCCAAACTGGATACCATATGCCTGCCTTGGCACAAGTAGTACTTGTCTGTACACACTAACCTTGGCAGCGCCCACTATTGACAACACATGCAGGTCGCCAACACAACATCAGTCAGTCAAAGCTTCAACCTTGGTTTTGACACCGACAACGCCTAAAAGCAACGGGCAACAGTAAAGGAATTATACTCTTTTGGACATAAAACAAACACCATCGTTATCAGCATAATCAACTGGAATTTAATCAATTCCCTCCCAAAATGTCTATTCCTATGCAACGTCTGGGCGGTCGCGGTACGTCAACACTAAACTTGTGGCACGGAACTGGTCCTGGTTTGCGCCGGAAGCGGGAACGCAACAATCCAATCCGCAACGAGCTTTCGAGGAACGTTAAACGCTGACAACGGGTTACCTTTAGCCTTTGCCCATGATGACGATAATATCGAGCAAGAGTACGACCGATTGAGAGACCTGGCGCGAGCCGAAGCAGAGAAGCGTAACGACTGCTTTGCTCGCGTACGTCACATTCTATCAGCGCCTATCAAGGTGTCTGTCTATGCATGGCACAAGAACAAATTGTAGCTGACATTTTGTCTAGTCACGTCAAGCCTATGAAGATGGAGACGGAGCTGGCGCAAAGGAGCTCTCCAACCAAGGCAAGGCCCACGCCGCGCGCATGGACGACTACAACCAACAAGCCTCCGATTTCATCTTCCGGGAGAACAATGCCTCTGGACGCGTAGAGGCTGACTCTGTCGATCTCCACGGCCTCTACGTCGAGGAGGCTGAGAGAATCCTCGAAGAGCGCATCCGTTCTGACCAGGCCAATGGCCAGACACATCTGTACGCCATCGTCGGCAAGGGACACCACTCTGCCGGTGGTGTCCAAAAGCTCAAGCCCAAGGTCGAAGAGCTGTGCCAGGAGCTCGGACTGCGGTATCAGACAGACGAGGACAACACCGGAAGGATAATTATCAACCTGCAGGGAGGAGAGCCTGCTCCACCCTCGCACTCTGGAGGCCATGGCGGTTACCCTGGTGGACAGCAGCACCACGGTGGACAGCAGCATCACGGTGGACAACAGCATCATCAGCCCGAGGAGCAGAACGACGATCTTGTTACAGTCATTTTCAAGAAGCTGGAGAAGATGTGCTGTACCGTCATGTAAGACTTGGAAATATTCCTACTGGTTACTGTTTCTGAGAAGCATTCTTGAATTGCTTGTTTGACGCGTTTATACCCTGATTTTGTGGGGTTGGAAAGACCAATACTCTGCGTTGATGATTGTTATATCTAGTCAGACATTCTCGATAAGTTAGACGATTTAGATGATGTATGCGACATGTTACATGTTTAGAGGCGAAAGTGTCTGTTTGAAATACAATGTCATTATTGATTGATTACTAAATGAGAAAGAACCAAGTCGCTACTGAACCGAGACTCCTCTATACCCGAACCTTTCATAAATCAAAACCGCGCTTGTACATGTGCCATAAGTCTGCCCCGTGTGCTCTTGGATTGTGAACCCATCTTATGCCCCAGAAGTGGCCTTGTTAGCTGCCTCTTCATTCACGATAGGCTTAGGAACCTTGTGGAGGGTAAAGCCAACGGCCTCACAGATGATGGCCACGATGATCTCCATAATGACACCAGCACCAAGGTAAATCCAGACGTCCTGCTTGTGGCCACCCAGAATGAGAGTGCAGGTGTAGGCAAGTCGGACGATAACAAAGGGCATAGAAGCACCAACGGCGATGAGGATTCGACGCTCGCCATCAACGATGTATGACTGGTTGCTAAGAGCGAGAAGGAACTGGCCGATAACCAGAATAAGAACAACAATCATAAGGGAAACACCGATCTTGCTCTCGGTACTATACTTTATGGTGGGCGAGGCACCGTCAAGAGTATAGCTGGAGCTGGCACCGCCAACAGAGATAAGAATGACAGCGGCAAGCATCAGTAGGTGCACAGCACGCTGGTAGAGAGCATTGATGCCAGTGCCTCCTTGACTCTTGATAGTGTTGAAGAGACGATCAAGTAGACCCAGCAGAATAAGGATCAATGGACCGAGACCGAGACCGTTGAGAACGATCCAGCCAATGTAGAGGTTTGTGTTGTTAGGGTCGTTGATAGTAGCGAGAAGCATGGATGAGCCAATCAGTCGGGCGAGAGAGAGGATGATGATGTAAAACCACCCAGCGTTTCGAGCGAAGCCATGAGTTTTGCAGAGAAAAAGGGCACCAAACAGGATAAATGTGTAGACCACGATCTCAGCGATGGCGATATCGTCGTGGGCACCAAGAGAGCGAGCCATATTGTATGGAAGTTAGGGTGTGTTGTATAAGTGGTATAAATGTAGTCGATAGTTTAGAGTGATGGGACGAAGAGAGATGTTTGTATTGTTATTGATTGATGTGTTGATCTGATCTGAACATCTCTTCAACTCGAGAGACAACATCGTCTTTATACATTTCAACACCATCTTGGATCTTCAGCTGAAGTAAAGAAACACCGTATAGTCGGCAGAGCGGCATCGTCATAGCCTCAGTACATCTCCACAGCAATATGGGAAGCTCGAGTGGCTTTCCCGAAAATGAGATGTGATTCTAACATTGTATCAAGAGCCACTTCACCAAAAAATCAACCTTGACGCCTGGTAATGCGAAATGTCGAATGGTATGCCAGATCTGGTTTAGCGTTAGATCTGCTCGAATGGAATCGCCAGGGTTCAGCGCGTGGCTGTGTATAACCTTTCTTCGCTTTCCCTTATAGGGCTGTCGATTCGAGTGCCGTCTTCCGTGAAAGACAAAGCTCAGCCTTCAATGGCCCAAACGAGAGCGAAGAGGCCCTCCCTTGTCAATTTGGTTTCGACGCATGTGAGATTATAGAGCATTTCTGTTGAATCTGTGGACATTTACTTTCTTTTGGTATCAACCTTATAGTTTGGTTCCCTGCCACTATTATTATTTCCCAGTGCTCAGTTATAACTCATACTTTTCGGTTGCGAGATTCAATGTTTAAATCACGTTCTTATCCCTTTTAAGTAAGCATCTTAATGCAGAGGATCAGAATGATGCTCTTGCTCAATTAAATTACTAAGGAGTGCTTCAAATTGTTCTGATGATCAGAAATCAAGGGTCGTCTCAAAGGCCCATGAGGGGGACTAACTCAACCCCACACACAAGGCACCCCAGTGACGTCGAATCTTTCCAAAAATTCTCCAACGAACAACTTCAATATTTTCTACTAGACGCTCATACTTCGGCAACGCCGTAAGAGACCTCGAAATTGTGTATTGTTTCACTGTTACTCAAAGATCTTTTGTTTGTGTCCTTTGGAATTTTACCTAAACCAAGACGATGCCTGTATGTCCCCCGTATCGTCACACTGCCCCTCATCTAATATACCCACCAGCTCATCATCGTCTCTGGACTGCCCACCTCTGGCAAGTCGACTCGCGCAAAGCAACTACACGAATACCTCTCCAAACGTATAGTCGATACGAAGTACCGTCTACATCTCATCTCTGACGAATCTCTCTCCATCTCCCGTACCGTCTACGACCTGTCCCCCGACAAAGTCCGCGCACACACCCGATCTGCGAATGCTTCTGAGAAAGATGCCCGCGCCACCATCTACGGCGCTGTTAAGCGCGTACTTAGCGACAAGGACATTGTGATCCTAGACGGCCTCAATTACATCAAGGGTTGGCGGTATCAGCTCCACTGCGAATCTAAAGCTGTGCGCACGCCTAGCTGCATATTGCAGATTGGTTGCTCGGTAGACAAGGCACGAGAAGTCAACGAGACTAGAATAAAAAATAAGGAGGCAGATTCGAGTAACCCTGCAGGAAGTGAAGAGGCAGCACCCGCAACCACAGATTCCGACAATGCGCCGGTTGATTCTACAGAGCCCTACGAGCCCGATAACTGGGATAATCTGGTGTTTCGATACGAAGAGCCCAACCCAATGACACGATGGGATAGTCCGCTCTTCACCCTCATCTGGGAAGACGACGAAGCTCAAGCCACAAAGGTCTTCTCTGACCTCTGGGACACAATAGCAGGCGAGGCCCGCAAGGTTGTCCGCCCAAATCAAGCAACTATACAACGCGGACGAGAAGAAAGCGGCGACTATTTGTACCTACTGGACCGCGAAACATCAGATGTTGTAAAACGCATAGTGGAGGCGCAGCGTGAGGGCGACGATGTTGATGAGGTGCGAATACCGTCTGGTTCTAATGAACTTACGATATACCTGCCAGCCGGAAAGAAGGTTGGTCTGCCGCAATTGCAGAGGTTGAGAAGGGCATTTATGGGTCTGAATAGAGGGGGTATTGGGCTAGAGGCTGTTGGTGATATGAAATCGTCCAGGTTGAGGGATATGTTTGTGACATATCTCAATGATGCATTTGAGAAGGACGAGTGAAATCACCACAGGAAAAGCGATAATTGTTTAAATCAAGTTTGTTTGTGGTGATGGCAGAGGCCAACTGAACTCGTATACTTCTATCATGAGTTCTGAACTACAACAGAGCTTGTCATTGGCTGCAGCATTCGACACTTTAGGGTAGCATCATGACCATGATAAAAGTCAATCACATCACGGCCTCTCACTTTGAAACGACAGAAACATGAGACGTTTGCGACCTCTAACATGTGATAATAATTTCGCCAGCGCAATCTCGAATATTGAATTTGTTGGGCATATTAAATGTGGCTACTGCCGTTTCCTAGTTATTGACTCTGGACAGTTACATACCCGTTGACTGACTCGTGAGCGTTACAGAAGGATAAAGGCCAATTGAGCGTGTACACAGCAGTCAATGCCACGGATGAGGGGAAGGCTACCAGCGCCTAAGTAAGTGACTTGTCTAAAACCACACAGGTACATAGCACGGTCTGGAACGAGACCTACTTATGTTCCCCGGTACCTTGATGAAATCCTTTAATTATGAGGGGCAATCGTGTTTGTAAGCTGTTTGGAAGCGGCAAAGGGGCGATAAGTTTATCAAGATATTGTACAGAATTGAAATAGCAGATGAAACATCAAGGAAAAGGCGACGGCGAGTGACTCAAGACTGCTCCATTGATATCATTGTGTTCCGAGAGGATCGGTTGAGGAAGTAGGCAACTGGGGCCGCGCAATAATTGGACCTACCTGCCTTTGATCCGTTATGGATGACCGCCATGGAGATACAGACAGTCTAGAGCGTGACATGCAGGAACTAACCACTGTACTCAGTCCCTGCGTCGTGGGCTGGACCAGCAAAGTGGCGGTTTATAAAGAATTACTACAGCAGCATCTTCTAACGAAGACTGAAAACACCTATTATAGGGTATGTGATTACATACATGACAGTCAATACACTCCAATGGAAGCTTCTGCTGGTTTCCACCTGCTTTGTCTTTGTAGTCGTCACTCTCGGTGTGCCTGTTGCTACCGCCTTGCGGTCGCTGCATCATAGTGCCAGCCTAGAAGCCCCACCATCCGGCTGAGCTAAGCTGTCTCAACATCATTGTTCCGCCCCGTTCTCAGGGCATACGGTGATATCATTGGCTCACTGAGGTGGCGGTCGGCCAGTGAATCGCTGTCAACAGCCGTTCCGGAGGGAAGGTGGTGGCCTTTGAACAGCTCTTGCCTCCAACCTTTAGGCCAAACCTCCGACATCACGTCTGCTTTTACAACTCTCCACCACAAACTCTTCCTCTACATTCTCCCTCCCCCATTCTCCCATCTCCGCAATTCTCTTTTGAACACCAAGTACGACATCCATAAAGTCATCTCTTGGCTTTCCCGCAACTCTTACAGCCCCCCCTCCTTTCGTCATCACCGAGCCTGTACCAGCTTCATCTGAAGCAACCAGATAACCATCATGGCTCCCCAGCCTGACGAGCACCACCCCCACAAGAAGGTCAACTTGACGTATGTGACTTCTCACTGTTGAGACCAGTCAAACAGACTGTCTTTGTTTTACCGAACAGACTGGCTAACAGAGTTATAGCGACCCTTCTGGCGCCGAGATTAAGAACGTTCGTGGTATCCGATTCCGTACGAGTCTTCAACATATAGCTAACCATTCTACAGGAGGATGACGTTGCAACCGCGATCCTCAAGAAGAAGAAGAAGCCCAACCAGCTGATGTAGGTACTTTGAGCTGTGTGACGACTGGACAATAGCTGACACGACCAAGGGTTACCGATGCCGTCAACGATGACAACAGTATCATTGCCCTCTCTGAGGCCACTATGGACCAGCTCCAGCTCTTCCGTGGCGACACCGTCCTCGTTCGAGGCAAGAAGAGAAAGGACACTGTCCTCATCGTCCTTGCCGATGATGAGCTTGATGATGGCAGCGCCCGCATCAACCGAGTCGTTCGTCACAACCTGCGAGTCAAGCATGGTGACATGATCACCATCCACCCTTGTCCCGATATCAAATATGTCAGTGCTCCATGGCTGGTACCGCCGAACAGTATAGTTTCTAACACACATACAGGCCAAGCGCATTGCTGTTCTCCCTATCGCTGATACCGTCGAGGGCATCACCGGTTCTCTATTTGACGTTTTCCTCGCCCCTTACTTCCGAGAAGCCTACCGACCTGTTCGCCAAGGAGACCTGTTCATTGTCCGTGGTGGTATGAGGCAAGTGGAGTTCAAGGTCGTCGAGGTCGACCCCCCAGAGTACGGTATCGTCGCACAAGATACTGTCATCCATTGCGAGGGTGAGCCCATTCAGCGTGATGAGGAGGAGAACAACCTCAACGAGGTCGGCTACGACGACATTGGTGGATGCCGAAAGCAGATGGCTCAGATCCGAGAGATGGTTGAGCTTCCTCTCCGACACCCTCAACTTTTCAAGTCCATTGGTATTAAGCCTCCTCGAGGTGTTTTGCTTTATGGACCTCCCGGTACCGGTAAGACTCTGATGGCTCGAGCTGTTGCCAACGAAACTGGTGCCTTCTTCTTCCTCATCAACGGTCCCGAGATTATGTCCAAGATGGCTGGTGAGTCTGAGTCGAACCTGCGAAAGGCCTTTGAGGAAGCCGAGAAGAACTCTCCCGCCATTATCTTCATCGACGAGATCGACTCTATCGCCCCCAAGCGTGAGAAGACAAACGGTGAGGTTGAGCGACGAGTCGTTTCCCAGCTCCTTACTCTCATGGACGGCATGAAGGCTCGCTCCAACGTCGTTGTCATGGCTGCCACCAACCGACCCAACTCTATCGACCCCGCTCTTCGACGATTTGGCCGTTTCGATCGTGAGGTCGACATTGGTATCCCCGACCCTACTGGTCGTCTCGAGATTCTCCAGATCCACACCAAGAATATGAAGCTCGGTGACGATGTCGACCTGGAGCAGATTGCATCTGAGACCCACGGTTACGTTGGTTCCGATGTCGCCGCCCTCTGCTCTGAGGCCGCCATGCAGCAGATTCGTGAGAAGATGGATCTCATCGATCTTGATGAGGACACAATCGATGCTGAGGTCCTCGACTCCCTTGGTGTTACAATGGAGAACTTCCGCTTCGCTCTCGGTGTCTCCAACCCCTCCGCTCTCCGCGAGGTTGCTGTTGTCGAGGTCCCCAACGTTCGCTGGGAGGATATTGGTGGTCTCGAGGAAGTCAAGCAGGATCTCAAGGAGAACGTTCAATACCCCGTGGACCACCCCGAGAAGTACCTCAAGTTTGGCATGTCTCCTTCCCGAGGTGTGCTGTTCTTCGGTCCTCCCGGTACTGGTAAAACTATGTTGGCCAAGGCCGTCGCCAACGAGTGTGCTGCCAACTTCATTTCCGTCAAGGGACCTGAGCTTCTCAGCATGTGGTTTGGTGAGTCCGAGAGCAACATCCGAGATATCTTTGACAAGGCCCGTGCCGCTGCTCCTTGTGTTGTCTTCCTTGATGAGCTTGATTCCATCGCCAAGGCCCGTGGTGGATCCATGGGTGACGCTGGCGGTGCTTCTGACCGTGTTGTCAACCAGCTCCTTACAGAGATGGACGGTATGACTTCAAAGAAGAACGTTTTCGTTATTGGTGCCACCAACAGACCCGAGCAGCTTGACCCTGCTCTGTGCCGACCTGGTCGTCTTGACTCGCTCATCTACGTGCCCCTGCCTGACGAGCCCGGCCGTCTTAGCATCATCAAGGCTCAGCTCCGCAAGACACCTATTGCCTCCGATATCGACTTTGGCTACATTGCCTCCAAGACACACGGTTTCTCTGGTGCCGATATCGGTTTCATCACACAGCGTGCTGTTAAGATTGCTATCAAGGAGTCTATCGCTCACGATATCGAGCGCCAGAAGGCTCGTGAGGCTGCCGGTGACGAGATGGACACAGACGAGGACGCTGAGGATCCTGTCCCCGAGCTGACCAAGGCTCACTTTGAGGAGGCAATGCAAATGGCTCGACGATCAGTGTCAGATGTTGAGATCCGCCGGTACGAGGCTTTCGCTCAGCAGATGAAGAACGCTGGCCCTGGCGCTTTCTTCAAGTTCCCTGAGGCTGGTGCCGAGGCCGCTGGTGGCGACGCCGGCAACTCTTTCGGTGATGCTGGCAATGATGATGATCTCTACGACTAAGGACAGCAACGACTCTATGGACATGAGTCCTTTGTACTCTAATAATTTCTCTCGTACATCTCCGCATCAGCGTGCGACCGGTCAGTGAGATGGATTTATCCCAACACTTTGGTCGATATTGAAATAGGAGTTGGTAGAATGGTAGAGGAGAGATGGACAACAGCCTATCTGATCATGATGCTTTTGAAGATCAGGAGGAAATGATTGTGGTCACCAGGTGACTTAAGACAGACTTGCGCTTTGATAGATGATGAAATTGATTCCCTTAGCTTTAACCCAATTTGCAGTGACCGTATCGAAAACCGATATGCCATACTGCCAAAAGAATCTCTTAGAGTGCGCGATCTTTGTGTGCAATGTTCTACTGGTTCAAGTGTTATTGCCACATTAGACTTTTGGAATCACGTTGGCCATGTTGGGCCGAAATGCTAAGTCATGTCTACTTTTTATCACAAAGTTAGACATTGCCATGGTCTGAAGGAACATCACAGCTAACTCATTATCAAAGAATAGTCTATTTAGTAGCTAGTTTCATGCGTGAATCTCATTTCGTAGCCGTGTCTTCTTTCAGGTTTGGTATCATCCGTCCTGTGCTCCATTTGTGAATGGTTGACTGATTGTATGTATTACGTTTTGGTTCTTATTCAAGAGAGGCATTAGTTCTCCTAAAATTGTGGGCTTATCCTGGATTTTATCCTGGACTGTTTACTGTCGGTATTCGTTATGTTGTATGATGATTTGGTCAAGTCGTTGTTGTTGTTGTTGTTGCCTTCCCACCTCTGAGACGGGGCTGGGCTTTTCATAAGAAGGGTAAGTTTGGTTCTGTCGGAATAGTATGACGCTACGCAAATACAAGGTGCCATAAATGTCCTTCTGGCGAACCCTCGTCTGATTTGTCGGTATCGCTGTGTTGTGACGCCTCCTAGGCGGATCCATCGTCCTCAATGTCGCAAACGGCTTCGAGGCTCTCTCTAGTGACGCGAAGAGCTTCCTCAACGACGGACTCTGGTACAGCCAGGCTAAGCTTAGCATCCGTAGTGCCGTTGGTTTTAGAAGCGTCACCGTTGGTTGCGGACTTGGCGCTGGTGCCGTTGGAGCTCGAGGATAGGGGGTTCAAAGCCGAGTCGTGGCGGACATCTTCGAGGACGCGACTGAGGAGGGCAGGGAAGGTTGCCACCTCGCCAGAGCGCAGAAGGGATAGAGCATGCGACTGAATGGTAGTGGGCCAGTTCGTAGAGTGTGAGTTGAGGGCGTGAAGGAGGGCATCTTGTATTCTTGGGGGATAGTGTTAGTGGGACATCATTATGTAGCCTTGCGAAAGGAGGGAGCGTACTTGGAAACGTGACCGTCGCGTAGAAGAATAGTGTTAATCTGTGAGCGCAGATCTGGGTCCAGAGTAGCCTGTGTGTGGTTTGCGGCGCTGGAGGGCACCTTGACGGGTGTGGAGGGCGAGTTGTTTGACATGATGGCGACAGAGAAGGAGGATGATAGGCTTCTACCCCTGTGTGAGAGCGCCTTGAACAGACGACCGGAGACAAGAGCCTACAGAGACCTATATCGTATCGTACGTCCGAAACAAACGTCGTTGTGAGAGTTGATGCGAGGAGCTCCCAGCCAAAGGTCTCGAGACTTGACAATCGACAGTCGCAGACTAGAGCGAAGGGTGTCTGTATGTCGTACTCGTCCGTATTATACAGCGATGAAACTGAACTCTATCAATTAGCAAAAGTTCGTGGTGACAGTCTGATATTGAATAGTGGGGTAAATGCTAACCTAAATCGTATGGACAGAGCTCAACTCAATGATACGGAAGATAGTGGTTGATCGTCAGGATGTAGTGTAGCAAGGCTGAGGCTGGGGGTGAAAAGGTTCGGGGCGCGCAAGGCTGAAAGATTTGCGGTTTGATCCAGCCCCCCATGACTCCACTTTCCACTGTGGCTGTGCGTTTTCGGGGTATCGATCTCGTCCAACCAATCCGATGACATTAGGCATGATAGCCTCCAGATAGCAGATTGGGCACTTAGACGTCTTCTTGGGTTGAGATTGGGATATCACTGACTACCATCACATCACTCACAGAGCATAATAAAATGGTCTTTTAGAAGTGACCGGAGTGACTATCACTTGGTGACCTAAAACATGGTTTTGCTTTTTTTCTTACCCTGGCTACATAATCTCCTCGTCAGGCCAGTGGCTGATCAACCAGCACCCCTAGTTTATTGATTTACACTATCCATTCGATATTACCGAGCGAGCCTCTGCAATCTCATCATGACTGTCTTGCCTGATGTTCTTCAATGATACGATCGGCACCCATATTACGAACGCATTGGTCGCTGTATTGTCCAAGTTGCTGTTCCCAAACCACACCAGTATAAGTACATCTTCTAGATATCTATCGCAGATCTCGAGTCACTATAAGAGAATGTTTTCCTACAACCATAACCCAAGCTTTCAAGCATATGGATGGGGGTGGAATCTTTTTCTTCAGTCAATGCATTCATGGAAACCAAACCTTCAAGATGATTTCGCATACGCTTTGTGAGGCAACAAAACCATTAGCCTAAAGCATACGCGAAGTTTCCTAGAAAAAGTAATTAAATGCTTAATACATTGATTTGAACTTTGGGTAGGACCTGGGAGAACTCTTGTTCTGGTATCCGAAAGGCATAGTGGCGGAACAAAGAGAAGATATGTATATGGATACATGCAACTCCTAAACAGTCTATTCCTATATACAAACATCTTTAGAGATGATGGGAGAGATAAACATAATTTAATGAATATCTAGTGCGAATGCTTCTTGTGCTTAACATGAGCAAAAGCTCTGCTATGGCTTTGTTGTTTTGATACAGGATGTGGCGTTTACTGAGGACGACAGCTCACTCATTCGTCCGTTAGTCAAATGCAAAGATCAGATTATATATGTATACAGAAAGAGAGATTCTTCGATAAATAGCTGTTTTGTTATATCATTCGGCTTTACATGTTCTAGGAAGTAGCGAACTCTTCCTTGCAAGATATAATTGCGATATAACAACACGAAAATGTTTGGAATACGATCTCCCTCGCTGCAACCAGGAATCCCTTACTCTACCACAAAATTGATGTTTACATTTATATAATATCCGATACCATACTCTATACTCGCACCATTGAGGAGCTGAGCCAAGCCTTGCCATCACAACTCCTCGTTATTGCACTCGATTCAATATTGTTTTTCGTGGACTGATAAACAACTTAGAAGTTCGTTCATATTGATTGGGCAAGGCCGTGCAGCTGAGACGAGCTGTTCGCCGTGACCCAAGTTGAGATGCCGACGGCACCGAACAGCTTCGCCGAGAAGGTTTAGAGTACGGAAGACTGCTCTGTTCCTATTCAACAAGCCCACCCAGTCTATTCGCGCCTCAGTCAGAGAACGAGAGGTTGCTCGCCTGACGGGGCAAAAATTTGATCCCCGTCCCCCGTACTAACATGGCATTGATTGATACATGATGCTACCATCCTCAACCAACAAGGGCAATCCGGATGTCACCTGGGAGCACCCACTGTTCAAACGAGTGTGCAACTGGCCGCGGCAGTACAATGTGGCTGTTGGGCAGACATTTGAGTCCATGACGACAAAGCGAAACAACTCTACAGTCGGTATCCGTTAGCAAACGCGTGGTCGATAGCGCCGAGCTCTGCCATTGTTGGTACATAGCGCGTGTTTTGACGGGTACTCTACCCCAGACAGTCACCTCATCCGAGTTTTCTATCCATGCAGTGGAGGCCATCTCACACCGGATATCCCAAGTCAGTACTATCAGGCTGGATTGCTTTGGCCGACTCACGGCCCGACCCGTTGGTATCCCCGGCAGTGAAAGGTTTGAGCAATGTGTGTTAAGTTAAGTACTTGTTCGTTCTTCTGTGCCTACTTCTCACACCGACACGTCGTCTTTTTTTGCTTGGTTGTTCGTGCCACACCACATTCAATGAACTGACATCTTTAGTGACATTTGGCACAATCTGATGTAGTTTCTCACAACCTCCACCCCCTTGCGCTGTACGGCTGCATTCCGAGCCATCACATGAGCTTTGCCCACCACGAAATGAGAATAATTCGAAGAACGGACTGAACGTCTTTGTCTGAGAGGGATTTCTTGTTTGCTCCGCGGCCAATTGACCCTGGCAACCACCCCTACATATCGGCTGTAAAAGTATAGGCGGTGAACAATATCCAAGAAGCAATAAAAGACCACAGACGGATCCTGTCTCGCCAGCCCATCACGATTGCAGGCGAGATGAAGGAGGACTTTTACACTCGAAGGCTCCGTGCACGTTAGGCCGCAACTCAAATTTTCTCAAGGTTCAGGTTCCTCCCTGGCTTCAACGATAAGGCCCTCTTTTGAAGAATTGATGCCATGTCGACCCGGAAGCCTCTTGGCAGCGTACATGGATACTGCCATGACTGTGGCCTGTAAGCTTGGGGTGCCAAGGGTAACACGGACTCTAACACCAGCCAAAACCGAGCACCAATTAGCCCATGACTACTCGCAAAGCATATATGCAACTATCTGCACCACTAATTGTCAGATGTTCGTCATATTGATAAGCTTTTTGCGTTGTCGGACCAGATGTTACGGCAGCTGTGCCGTGCATGAAACGAAAGCATTTCCAATAGTGTAGACAGTAGGTAGGGTGCCCTGTCTGAAACGAAGGTACCGACTGAAACAAAAATGTAACCGCCTTGCATATGGGAATCAGATACTGAATCAGTCGATGTCTCTGTTCAACGCCCTGTAGACCTCCGAATCTGCTTGGGCTTCCAGCAAGAAAAGGAAGACTCAAAGGGAATTGGCCAGTTAAACGGAGCCCGTTATTACACCTAACATACTGTGGCATTTCCATTCGTCGGCGCCTTGCTTTTTCTTGACTATGCTTGGTCTTCTGAGGGTCAGCACACCGTATATACAAGACGTATCGAGAAAACATCCCCGTGAAGTACTTGCTGTATGCAGGCACTTTCATTGTACTAGACTAGTCGAAGCCTAAACATACCTCCATCTTGTCATCGGGTTATCGGGTTATCGAGCAAGGATATGAGTATCGTCTCGGTTCGCGGTGAAGCTAGTTGGACCCATTGGAGCGGAAACCTGCAAGCTTGTTTGTATCACAATACAACCGATTGAAACTCGGGATCAACCCTATTTGCTGGAATAAAGTCTTGTTCTTCGCCAGACTTGTCGGTGAGCCGATTCCAAGGTACACATATATACTTGAAGTGACAATATGGGCCATGCGTGTATAAGTGTTGTATGCGGAAGAGGAAGGGTCTGTACAATCAACTAGATGTGGCCAAAGTCACTGATGGCGAGGCGAGTACTTTGGCACGTTTGGCCAGCTATTGTTTGGTGTGGTTGAGGCTGAAGAGTTGGATTGGAGATCTTCTTAATTCGTGTGGGGGATTATCCCCGAAGCCAAGGCAAAAGAGCGTGTGTCAAGTGAGTAGTGGGCCATCTCCAGGATCTCCTCGTGGTCGACCGGTGAAGGGAGATACCGAATAAGGCGACTGTCCCGCACCTCGCATCCACTCAATATATGACACTACGGCCATGCACATATCTTCCCCAGAAATCCAGAACAGGTCATCCCGCAGCTGAAGCGTATCCAGTTGCACGGTATTGTGTACAATGACGTTCGAGAAGCCAAGAGAGCTTCGTCGGGGCCGTTGCAAGCCATGCGGTCTGGCGTAACAAGCTGCTCGGGTTTTTGGTGCCTTCTGATTTCCCAAATGTGAAAATGCCGGTCTCGCAGAAAACAACAATTTCCTTGACAGACCATGACTGGCTTACCAACCTCGAGCATACGTATTACCAGATAATTGCCCAGTCGTATGTGTCAAGCCGCTTGCATAATTGCCGGTGGACCTATGAAGCACAACCTGATGGCGAGCCGCATACGGATGTAGTGTTTGGTCTGGTCGAGACCAATAAAACCGAGTACGCATGATGCTAGTATGTTGAGCGGCTCTGATTGAATAATGTATACTAACCTTGATTCGTTCGAGGCCCATGAAAGACCAGAAGAGGAAAGCTGAACGCGAGGCCTGGGAGGGATTATCATCATGGTCAAAAGTAAGTCAGACCATAAAGTATCAATGACATTGTGTGTTCGAATGGTACATACTGCGCAAGCGCATAGTCCAAGTAAAATCTTGGCAGATATCGCCCGATTGGTACTTTGTGGTGATGTATCATCTGTCGAGACGAGCCGTCCAGAGTTCGGTGTCGTTTTTGTTGTTCCAATATAAGCACAGGAAATCTTTGGCCGATAAGTAAGACGTTGGTGCAGTATTCTACGGCGCTACCATCGCATTGGGGAGTATCCTCGAATACCAATTGATGACTGATTTCCTAGGGATGCCGTAGCCATGGGGCGTGGTAGTCTGCATTGCTATGAGGTTGATACCCATATAATGGTTGCAGGGTAATGTGGGTAAGCGGCCAATACGAGGAGGGTCTTGAGTTTGTGAGCAACAGACAACCATGACTAGGTGCCTACTTACCTAGTCATACGTCAAAACGAAAAGAGAGAACATGATACAAAGGAAAGAAGTTCACACTGAAAAGTAGAGATGAGGCGTTGAGACTATGCCGCACGGTGAAGTGGGAATGCTGAAGGGAATAAAAATTGACTGGACGAGACGACTTCAACAAATTAATTGATTGCACAAATATGAGAGATGCATCTTGCCCAGTCTAGCCATGGTCTAAGCGGGGTGGACTGAAGTTGAGTGTGAGGTGAGCCATCAAGGAAGCAATTGAATATTCATGATATGCGATTTTGGATGGAGGCTTGTTGGGAAGGCGGGTATGAAAGTACTTGCC
Source organism: Fusarium sambucinum (assembly GCF_050947815.1). Taxonomy (NCBI): domain Eukaryota; kingdom Fungi; phylum Ascomycota; class Sordariomycetes; order Hypocreales; family Nectriaceae; genus Fusarium; species Fusarium sambucinum. The sequence goes on from NC_139292.1 coordinate 1,866,722, forward strand.
ACGCCAAGTGCAGTAAGATAGGGCAATACCTCTAGGAATGGAAATGGGAATGGAAAGCAGGTAGGTAGGTATTCGTTGGCTTGCACCTACCTCCTGCTTGGAATCTTACCTGTGTGCAGTAAACACACGGCAGGCAAGACTGACCGATCGGTTGGTCGATGTTGTTGACCCTTTCCTGGCTGCAGTTGAATCATCAGGTTTTTTTGTTGTTGGAAATAGTGACAAGGAAGGAAGGTACATTACAATTCAGCGTAGTGCAGCACGGTACAGAGGTACTAAAATAGACATGAGTACGTACCTCTAGGCACAAACACAACACACAACACAACACAACACAGCACAGCACAGCACGGCACGGCAGGAGTAAAGGATGGAAATAGTTGGCCTCAAAGGGTTTCGAAGTTGCAGCCAGCGGCTGGTAGCATTCCGTGAGGCAAGGTTGAGGGAGGTAAGCGGAAGGTACAGCACCGTATACACACTTATATCGAATAGGTGGCGTTGGTTTTCGATATCAAGGTATCATCTATCTTGTGAGCAGAGTATGTATGGTTTTAGAAGGCCTTGAAGGCCTCGTTCATTAGAAGGGGGATCCTTGAACTCATATATGCATCTGGGTGAATTAGGCACTCATATATGCTCGCCTTGTTTGAGAGTTGTACAAATCGATGCATGAAGCCGAATCAACCAATGGCTCTTACTTAGCATCAGGTTTCGCGTATCTCTCAGCTAACTGTCCTGTCCTGCGTGGTACAGTAGTATTCTAGCAGCTGCTGAGTTTCACCGAGGGCATAGACTACTATCTCGCACATCCTTGGCATCACGTCGTATCACATTCTATCACATCACATCAGCTCAGCAAGTCTAACCCGGGCTGGCCTGAATGGCCTCACTTCAGGGTCGTTTTCCCCAGAAAGAGAAAAGACCACCCAAGTCTAGATATAGTAGGCAGCTCATGGGGTAGCACGTACCTGGTTGCTGATGCCAAGGTTTTATTTTTGGTCCAAGTTGGCAGAAGATGTAGTGAAGGATATCTCTTGGATTTGTCAGATCTGGGCCCTCAGAACAGATGCGGTCGTCTGCAGAGATGACACCACCAAGTTGCCCACCACAATCGCAACCACCAACTCACATTAATTAATTGTTAGCTCCAGGTCCCGGAAGGGTGAGGCTTGACTTAGGCCGGACTGCGGCGAAATGCACGCTCAACCTGATTAGGAGTGCAGTTGTCATATTGAGCAGTAAAAATTGATAGAAAGGTTCCTGTTTCTAACACAACACATGCTCGTTTACACCAGGACTGAGTACAAAGAGGCTGACATCAGAGACATACAGACTGACAGGTATAAAATGTAGACTATATCGTATCAGTTAATGGAGGAGGGGGTATTATTTTATTGCCATCGTAGTATATTAATCTTCATGATTGGGCAGTATCATGAGACCGCTCGGATCTTGATTTGGCTCTCTATGTCAACTTTATGTTCCATGAACAAAGCACAGCAAGCAGATGGAGGGATGTGTCAATTTGCTTTGGTCTACATACATTTTTTAGTCAATCTAGTAACAGCTTAGAACCAGCACTAGGATCGTGACGGAGCGGCTCTTTGAGCCTTGACTACTGCAGCAAGGTACTAGATAGGACACTACGGTAGCGACTCGCGCTTGACGAGTAAGGGGACCATAGAGGGGCAACCTAAATTGTTCTATCTCCCATATCCAGGTCACGCACCAGTCAAGTCAGCCAGCCAGTCATTCCCGTGGATGATGGATGGATAAGTTTTTATCTTTGTCCGTGACCTTGAAACATGGAGATATAACAGAACAAGACAGGTGACGAGGACTCTAGAAATGGAGTTGCATTCCATGTTCCATCCTCGGGTTTTCTTTATATCGGATATCAGCTCATTGTTGCGCCAATACGAGCTCGAGTTAAATCTGCTATAACCAGTCAAGTTCAGGGTCAAGTCTGCTTTGATAGTGGTGATATAACTGGACGAATAAATAGGTGCAGCACATATCAAAGATGGTTGGTTGTGATATCACAACAACATCCAAGACAAAGGGTCTTGTATCTAGTGATTTGACTGGGAATGCCTGTAAATACCAGGTCTCAGAAGCTGACTATTGCAGCCTTTGCTCTCGTGGCTCCCATGTTCAGTTGAGATAAATCTGACTTGTCAGGCCAAAGCATCCATGTTTGGGCGCCAGGAAATGAACAGGGGGGCTTGCATCAATCGGATAAGCTCAAGCGATGCACGTCGTAACTTGGGCCCAACAGTGCTGCAGAAGCGCTTCCATAGGACTGCGTATAGGTAGTTAGGTGTGTTTTAATGACTGATTGACAGCTGCACAAGAGCAAGCGGTGAGGTGAAAAAACGACGATATTTTCATGATGAAGCAGAAGTACCTACCTCCTTGTAGAGAGTTCTGAGAGTGTACTAAATTGGCAAAGCCATCTTTTTTGATTTGCCGAGAGTGTCCTAGTGGAAAGTGAATGGAGATGAATTTTTGATCTTCGCTGCCAAATGAAATGAAAGGTCTCCTTTGATCTGCAACCACCAAACGTCAAACTATTCTCCATTCTGGCGCGGACCGTGAACTTGAGTAATTAATTTCTGTAATCATATTGTAGTGGGTAAATGTATTGTTCTTTTCAGACTGGCATTCGCTAGTCAATTCATTGTTGTGTATAACTTAGTACTACTCCGTAGACACTGCGGATTTTCTTTCTTTTTGGTCTCGGTATTAATTACTTTCCTCAAGGGAGTTGCCGAGGTACTCAGGTTATTCAAAACATTGGCAAAACATTTGATACTGGTATTATATTGACATCATTGCAAGCTCCATACAAAGTTGATCGATCAAGAAACGAGCTCTGGCTTCAATATTTCAATATGTATATTCAAGAATAGCCGCCGTTGGCTTCCCTGAAAGTGCCTGGTGACGCATTACGACAGCACAGGTCATCGGCAATTGTAAGAAAGAGGGTCAAGCTAAAAGGCCTCAAAACGACACCAACAACAAAATAATAATAATAGTAATCTTTGTGGAGTTTACGCAAAGACCACAGTGGAGGTGATTAACAGTTGGACATTTAGTAAAGACCTATGGATAGTAACTACAACTGATAGATGGTGGGGAGAAAACAACAGAGATGGCCGAAACATAGCTGGGTGACCCTTGCAAACAAAGCAAAGAACTCAGCAAAACATCCATTTAACCGCCTACTAACTTAATCTATCTTGTGCTTTGCTTGTCTCTTGTCATTTTTCCAGAATCGGACGGCGCATCGCCAATCTTAGCTTGGGTGCACTTGCACACCGGGGGGAGAGGTGGAGGTGGAGGGGGGGATTGCCTCACCTTATCCTTCACCTTGTCAGTGAATCCGATATCTGACAGCAACACACAATTTGCATGACTAGGATGGATCAATCTGACACTCACTCCCTGCCTACTTTAGGTAGGTATCCATCCACCGACACGGTCAATCCGGGGAGAGAGAAGAGTGTACTATACAACTACAGCCAACAGGGGTTTTGGAATTGCGCGTGCATATGCCTAAGATACCCAAACAGACATTCAAACAGATGGAATAGTCTACGCTCTGTATAAGCTGGTGCATATGTACAATGCAATGGTTGATGAGGCGCGTCCTTTTACACCGCATACTGTCCTATACCGTTCTCTCCCATCCCATCATATCGCCTTGCATCCAAGTGCCGTACCGCGCCTTGGCCTTCATGTAGCTAAGAGAGATCCTGGGTACAATGCAACGAATGGTCGATGACCGAAGGCATCGTCAACTCCCATTCGCCAATTGCTCTCAAGTTGTCTCTTCTCTCCAGGGACCTGCGTCAACGCGCATAGCTTCATGCAGCAAACCTACTGTAGCTTACACAATAAGGTAAAGATCAATGTCCCATCTGCAGGCTAAAGTTTTGTGACACAACACAAAGTGAAGCGACCTGCCGGCCGGTGAGAGAAGTTGTTCTTGTTGTCTCCCTTCCCTTTGTTTTTTATAGGCGCTATACGTACATACATATATTACATACATACATAGATGGACTACCCATTGTTCCATCAATGCCTCAGTTTTCATTTCAGACAAGCAGCTCTGCGTAGGAAATTTAAATATTAAAAAATACCAGGTTGCAGTGATGGTCGTACTGACACAGTAAACAACCGCGATCTGCCATGTTCCGTTGCTGGCCGAGAAACGACCTCCTGACTCACTTGACCTCCCATCTGACTTGACTCGGATGACGACGGCCGATTAGAGAGGCTGCATGTGCAATACAGTACAATACGGATACATAGAGCACCTTACGTCAGAAGCTCAGATCTTCTCTTGACAGGGTGATGGATGGATGGATCTAGTTACCGGGATCGAAGATGTGGGATGAGCACGGGGTCGAGAAAAGACTCGGCTAGAGTGTTTAGGTAGGTGTCTATTCGAAGAAGTGAAACATAAACGAATATCAAGCTGAAAGTATCTATTGAAACGAGAACTTTAATCTGAATACTGTATTGGTCTAGCAATTGGGTTGCCAGGATCATCACCACTAATACCACACCAAGACAGACAAGACAGACCTCTTGACATATTGAGCCTTGCGAGGAGGTATTGTGCAGTAGTTTTCAGCAGCTTCTTATTCGAATCAGAAGCAATCGGTAACTAGTCTAGTACGGGGTGCATACATGTCTTTGTGCAACCAACACAACAAGCTAAGAGACGGAACATGGGACTCTTGGCCCTCACTTACATCATCACTATCATCCATCACCGTAGTCACCGGGGACCTCTCAGACAATTAGATGTCAAAGCTGTGGTCTAATACAAGGAATCGTTCATGATTGATATGAATTGACCACCGAAAAACAAGAATCAAATAGCGCAGTAGCAGAAGGTGGATGCTGGTACAAGGCACAAGACAGCCCGAGAGAGACATGCCTATCCTGTACCTATCCTGCACTGTAGCTATTACACACCGCTCCCTTCCCTTCCCTTCCCTTCCCGTACAATGTTCCGTACAATGCTTGTTTGTGAGATCGAACCGACACGATAATTCGTCCCAGCAGATTATCCATTCGGCTTTTTAGGTCTACCATGTGGATTTCCACCAATTCATCGTACATCAACCATGGAATGAATGAACTACCACCATGATCCATGATACAAAACAGTGCAAAGCCGCCGACTGCTGTAGTTACCCTACCGTACCGTACCGCAATGCAGCGCAGCACAGAGCACCTACGAACCAACTAACTAAACCCGCTGTACGGGTACGCCCTCCGGTCCGGTCAGTGCAACAAAACAGACGAGACTTTACAAGGGCATCAGGGATCGATGGATGGATCATGATGATGGACAAAGGGAGAAGGAGGGTTGGGACGGGATTAGATGGTGTCGACTTTGGTCAATGTAGAGGACTCATACACGAAGGTAGTCTCGATTGGGGCATCTTCAAGGCTGAGGTGGTGCGCTATCATGACGTTAGTTGGGCCAATGGGGTGTTTGGGTCAAAGAATAGACTGTCTTAGCTGAACATGATGCCCGTCGTGAATATCTAGACAATCAAGGATCCCGATTTTGTTCATTACAATTCAAATCCTTGACTACCCGCCCACCATAATTTCAGTATGGCTGACGAATCTCAATTTCCCTGCCACTTATTCTCAGAATTCTAATTCCATTAATTAACCTTGGCCTACCATCTGGGGGTCACTTAGCCGTTGGTCAAACTGTCCCCGATCTCACCTGAAGCGGAACCATACTAGACCAGGTGCTCATTGCGTATGTACGTTGCAATATATGAAGGTTGTATGAGGACCCGTTTCCTTAAAAAGAACAAAACCATAATATTATTCATCCCCCTTGTTCGGTAAAGACTTTGGTTGTTTATTGTCTTTTGACACGCATTCTATTCATCAAGCACACACATGTGATAACCCCAAGTAGTGATTAGTATGTATGGATGCCAGCTATCCATCTAGTTATGGATATTAGTGACAACCAGTGACGGTGCAAGACAGGACAGTATAATTATAGACTTGTAGATCTGGACTCTTTCACGTCCGAGCCGCGACCTGATAACGCTGTCGTCCCCCCATAATAATATTGAACAACAGTCAAGTCAGTTGTTCCCTTTGATACCGCGGCACCAGCGTTTTAAGATGTCAGGCCAGATCCAGGTCTGGTTTGTCAAAGCCCATGCACCTTCGCGGATCATTTATCGTCTGTCTTCCAAACAAACCTACATCCCATCGTGATGCACGCTCTTGGCACACAACCCAAACACCGTCTGCAAAAAGACAAGCATTCTCGAATTCTTAGACCCATCAAAGACCTCCAAAGCGGATCCAACAGAACAAGAGAAGAAGGACTCGAGAATGCTACTGGATACTTCCCAGCACCAAAGAACCGCCGCGCCCCCGGAAAGAGACTCCAGGGGACCCTCTGGTCAAACCCACCAGCCATAACAGAAGAAGCGGTCCACTTCATCCTAACTGTTTCTAGGTAGTTGATGCCCAGAAGGCGTCTGTGTGTGGGAGCGTGCCAAATCCAGAGAGGCGTGTGCTGGGACAGGGGGCGTGCGGTCCCCAGGGCAAAAAAAAGCGTCCCACCTCTAGGAGAACGCCGGGAGGCTCAGAGGGTCTAGAAGAGAGGCGCTGCTTGTGGTTGAGCAATAGTCTCTTGTAAGAGAGAAGCACAGGAACAGGAACAAGAGTAAAAAGAGGGACAGGAGGCCTGCTGAGGCAATATTGTAGTCATCGAAACGACACGGTAGTTATTTCTTGTATACCAGAGTTACCATTCGCAGCTTACATTCATACACATATCGAAAATAGCAACAACTGAGTAAGTTGGGTTATTCAACAGACTACCAGCGATCTAGCAACGATCCAGCAACGACTAGGGAATCCAATCTCCAAAAACAACATTAGCCAAGACAGTTACCTAACACTCGTTGATCTGTCCCAGTAACCAACAAAGAGAAACTGCCCTTGAAAAATCATTGTTAAAAATCGTTATTGTCGAGTAAACACACGTTGGCAGATTCGATATCAACCGAACCGAAAAGGCTACAAGATTCGGATACAGAATATCAGCAAGCCTTTGCTAGTCCCCAGACTCGTATTGGGGGACCCTTGAACCCTTGGAACAACAAGACCATATTTGAATTTTGAATTGACGTTTGTTGGGAAGAAAGTGCCTGAAAGAGGTATGTACCCGATTTTCCTATTGTTCTTCTCCTTTTCCCCCTTCCTCTATTGCACTGAATAGGTAGTTCCTTAACCCTTTCATCTGGTCGTTCATACATTTATTCATCAGTCATTATTCCATCCAATTTGATGGAGGAGCCAAGAAGACGTCGACGGGACCATGACAATCATCGGGGTGGCTTTCGCCACTGACACAAGTCAGCTGTCCCCACCAAAGGCCCCAAATACTGCTTTTTGCCCGCCAGGCAAAGGCCTGGATACGCAACTGGCACCTGCCCTTCACTCCACTGTTGAGTCCATGTGGTTTCCCCCCCTTGGCTCTTGGTGTTAGTGTTGGGTGAAGATGGCCGTTTGGGAGGGAGCTGGGCTGTGTCAACTCGAGTCGTCGAGCTGGAGGGGCAATGGTAATGGATGTTGACCGAGGAGTAGAGGCAATTGAAGTATACCTGCACTTCTATAACAAGGTCCCTTCCTAGGTTAGCATCTATATTGAGCTGATGATGGTGTCGCTGGTGTGGGCGGGTTCAATACTTACCGTACCTGCCCAGCAGTGCAGTCAGTGTTTTAAGGTGCTATTAGTCGCATTTTCCTTCACACCCTGTCCGGTAGGAAACTGGGGACAAGGACTCGACCATGACCAGTTGCTTGTCCTGTCTTGTCATGGGCTGGCTTGGATTGGCGCTGCGAGCAATGCGGTGCCCCAAAGGCCCCAAAGGCCCCTTCGGATCGCGCTTGCCCATAACCTGCTTAAGTGGCTAGTGGGCACCACCTGCTCTGCTGCAGCTGGCAGCTGGCACCTAGCCGGCACCCTGCACCCGGCAGGTCGCACCTCCCCCTGCACATGCATCTGCGCTGCACTCTGCACTCTGCACTCTGCACCAGCACCAGCACATTAGTTTTAGAGAGACCTTTAGACCCAAGCAAGACCTTGCAAGCACCTTGCAGTCGCAGTGGCACCGCACTTGCACTTGAGTCGGCTCAAAGCAGGACTTAGACCGCGCTCGTCTTCGAAACTCGAGCGAGCGAGCGAGTCGTCGAGTCTTTAAACTCTCCAACATCAACATCTTCTGCCTCTCCCTCCATTCCCCGCCACTCACTCGTTTTTTGGCCCCTCTGTCCCGTCAATTGCCACGGGCAGGGCCATGCTTCGTCCGCGGTAAAAGACCTTACTCTCTTCTATCCCAAGCCGTCCTTTACTCGGACTCGATAGTGCACATATGGGCTGCCGTTCTTTGTCCTGACGAACCATCGACATCGACGCTCACAAACAATTCTAGTCCGCCATCATGGCTTCCGCCGACGACATCGCGGCCACTCTCCTTCGCGGTGCTGCCCGCGATGACCTACCTCTAGCCGATTACATCCTGCGCAAAACACAATACCTATACGCCCTCATCCTACTTACAGCTTTCGTAACCGGTGCTGCTTGGTACAGCGTTATCAACTCCAAAAAACAAGAGGACCAAGTTCATTCTACGATCAAGGGCCCCGGAGGCAAGCCGTTACCCATCACCAAGAAGAAGAGCGCTCGCGCTGATGGTGATCGTAAGATTGGTCCTGGCTTCGGCCGTACCGCCAAGAATGTTTTCCGTTACCTCGCCTTTGTTGTCTTCTTGACATACGTAGCCAGTGCTGGATTTATGTTTTATCATGCTTTTTGGGTTGAGGACCCTTACGAGTGGTCCCAGAAGGGGCTTCCGTGGGCTGGCGAATGGAGTGTTGTAAGTGAATCACTAGCCCCTCGAACCATCGCGGGAGTCTACTATCATAAACTGAACTGACCACTTTTTTCTTAGGTCCACGTTACCGGCGCTCTATTCTTTTACCTATATATCCTCATCTCCCTCTTCGACTGGCGCAAAGGCCCCAACATCGTTCATTTCGTTGTCTGGATCTTGGGCTTCACTGGAGAGGTTGTTATATTCTCAACCACCGCAGTTGCTGCCGCTGATTGCCACTTTTTCCGATCTGTTAAAAATAGCGGTTCAGAAAAGGATGGAAACTGTGTCGATTATTGGACCAAGGTTGACCTCGTGTTCTACTTCGTTAGAATCCTCCACCTACTCGCCTTAATTGGAGTTTTCAGCTTGGCGTGGATTCGTAAAGCTCGAGGTCTCGACGATAGGAAAATTGAAGAGGCTCACCCGGCTGAATCGACACCGCTTCTTAACGGGCATCGCCGGTCCTACGACACTAATGGCCAACTGGCTAACGGCCACACTCCCAACGGCCGGGAGACCAATGGACGCCGTGGACGCGGTAGGACCATTTCAAATGCACACAAGACGCCCAGTTTCCCTAAGAAGGAAGAACCTGCCGCCTTTTATCGACCCGAGAAGCTGCCACACAAGACATGGTGGGAGTATTTTAAGGGGTACTCTCTCTTCTTTCCTTACCTCTGGCCTAAGGACTCTGTCAAGCTTCAAATCAATGTCCTCATTTGCTTCATCTTGGTCATGATGCAGCGCTTGGTCAACGTCGCTGTTCCAATGACCGTCAAGAAGGTTGTGAATGATCTTGGGGAGGTGATAAAGCTAGTTCAGGATGGAGAACGCCTCTCTATGGACAACTTCCCATTAAAAGATTTCCTGATCCTTGGGCTCCTGTGGATTCTGCAAGGTCAATCGGGACTTTTGGGCTCTCTCAGATCTATCCTGTGGATTCCAGTCTCGCAATATTCTTACCGCGGACTAACAACAGCGGCTTTTAACCACGTCCACTCCCTCAGTCTCGATTTCCATCTTTCCAAGCGTACTGGAGAAGTTCTGTCGGCCCTCAACAAAGGCTCATCGATCAACCAATTCCTTGAACAAGTGACCTTTCAGGTTTTCCCTATGCTTTTCGATCTTTTCCTCGCCATTTCGGTTTTCTACTACCAATACGGACCACTGTATGCTGAAATCAACCTTGTTGACACTTGTTGGTATCTTTACATGACTATCAAGATGGCATCGACTCGAGCGGATCAGCGTCGAGAGATGACAAACGCCGACCGCGAAGAAGAAGCTGTCAAAAACGACTCGATCTCTAGTTACGAGACCGTCAAATATTTCAATGCGGAAGAGTTCGAGTCATGTCGTTACCAAAGCAAGGTTGCTGTTTTCCAAGGCGCTGAAGCCAAGGTTCAGATGGGCATGATGATGATGAACATCTGCCAGACCGTGGTTTTCAACCTCGGTAGAATCATCGCGGCATTAGTATGCGGTTGGCAGGTCGCTATGGGTCTTCGTACCACTGGTGACTGGTTCATGGTTGTCGCTTACTTGACACAGCTCCAGGGACCTCTCAACTTCTTTGGTACTTTCTACAGGACGGTCCAGCAAGCCATGATCTCCGGCGAGAGGTTACTCGAGCTTTTCAAAATTCAGCCAACAGTGGTAGACACTCCCCATGCTGTTCCGCTAAGCAAGGATTTCCAAGGCCATGTACGCTGGAATAACGTTAGCTTCTCGTATGACCGACGCAAGCCCGCGCTACGCAACATCTCCTTTGAATGTCTGCCTGGCACCACAACAGCTTTTGTCGGCGAGTCGGGTGGTGGCAAGTCGACATTGTTTCGCCACATGTTCCGCTACTACGATTGCGACGAGGGATCTATCGAACTGGACGGCCGCAACGTCAAAGACTTGACCATCAACTCGGTTAGAGAAGCGATTGGCGTCGTCCCTCAGGATACGACCCTCTTTAACGAGACACTGATGTTTAATCTCAAGTACGCAAGGCCTTCTGCCACGGAAGAAGAAGTCTTCGCCGCTTGCCGGGCAGCTAGCATTCATGACCGCATTCTCTCCTTCCCTGATCAGTACAACACACAAGTTGGAGAACGTGGTCTCCGTTTGAGTGGTGGCGAAAAACAGCGGGTTGCGATCGCGCGGACAATTCTCAAGGACCCTCGTATCATCATGTTGGACGAGGCCACATCCGCGCTGGACTCTCATACTGAACAGGAGATTCAAGACAATGTGTGGAGTATCGGGCAGGGCCGTACTTTGCTCATCATTGCGTATGTGAACCATCTGTTACTACTACACGTTTTCGTTCTTGCTAATTTTACTTATAGACACCGACTATCAACTATTACGCACGCCGATCAGATCGTCGTTTTGAACTCGGGAACCATCGTCGAGAAGGGCACCCACGAAGAACTTCTGGCGGCCAAAGGACGATATGCTTCAATGTGGGAGAAGCAGATCAGAGCTGAACGTGCTCTGGATGTTGCCCGTGAGGCGCAAATGAAGGCCGCAAAAGCCGTTCGCAAGGCGAAGATGGCCCCCAAAAGGAACTCTGATGCTGCTATTGACAGCTTTGGATCACCCGGAAGCCTGTCTGGTACCGGCTCTCAAGGTCATGGGGATGACACACACACTTCTTCATCCTCATCCTCGGACACAGAATCAAGTCACAGCGAAGAGAACTCAAGAGAGCGTGAGCGCAAGTAAGCTGCTGATCTTCTCCCAACGCACGTCGTGTCACCGCACGTGCACACGGATTTCCTGCAACCATTTGACGGCGGGAAGTTTGGAGGCTGAAATCACCTAACCAACTTAATTTTACATCACAACCTTACCATGCTATCTACCATTTCGGTTCATGAACGGGCACGATCACCGCCTGGAATGTTTTACCCAAATGCTCAGCATTAAAGACTGCATCAGATCGGTGTTGAGGAGTTTTGCTTCTAATTTTGACGAAACGGATTAAGGAAATCCGACTAATAATCTCGAAGATGGCCTATTTACGAGGCGAGGCGTACGAGTTGATATTTTCAACCTCACCAATAAGGCAACATTGAAGGGGTTTAATGCAATCAAACATTCCACCGTTTATTATATGCTACACACGGCATAGTGATTGCCATGATAGGAACATGGACAGGCGTTTACGGTTATCACGATTTACTTTTGGAATGCGACATGGAATATGGGTTTAGCTTAACATCAAGGGTACATGGATTGATTGGCATTTCTCTTACATGCGACGACCGGTTCGACGCGCTCGACACGGCATACGAAGTTGCACATGCTTGACCAGACGGAGCACGACGGTGGTCGAGGTGGGGTATCGCCAGTCTTTATAAATGAGACTTTTAGGTCTCTTAGACTCAGAGACCGCTCATGCGGGAGGAAATGTTAACGATCTAGGTATGGGGAAAGCTTGAGTGGCTCACTGATAGCTGCTATTATTGAAGGGAAGGGAAGGGAAAATCAAGGGACTGTTGCTGTTTTTCTGTTGATGGTTAAGACCACAAACGTTAGTAGGATGCAGGAATGCTATTTCATAGAAGACCAACTATTTGTCCATTTCGGATAGGACAAGTACGTATTGCAAGTTATTGTGCCTGATTCAAGCAAGAATATGGAAGCATGGGCTACCACAGCATAGCGTAACATAGCATAGCATAGCAGGCAAGCAAGCAAATGAGGTCTTTGTGTTTTTCTTGGTCTAGATGATTTGTTTCACTGTATACACGTGTCAGTCCGTTGAGCAGAAATGAGATGTGTAACGTATTACTTGATCTGTGTGATAATCTAGATAACACTTGTTTTACTTGGGACACTCGTCTCGTGCCGCCCGTTGAGCCAGTTCCGTATTGAGGCTGTGCTCGGGGTTCAAGTGGTAGATAATTGGGTCCACTATGTCCGGACCCGCCACCCCGGACACCGGGATCCACGGAGGGGCAGCAGAACCAGCATCACGAGCGGCTCACCGTAATCCCGTCGAGCTTGACCCCTGAAAAGCCCAGTGAGTTAATCATCATTTGACACCATCATAGGAACGAACCGCCGGGCAAGGGTCCGGAGGTAAGGTTGCTGTAAGCTGTTTTGAATCGGTGTATGTCTGCGGCGTGGAACTATCTCCCGGCGATTATCCTCCGCCAATCTAATAGCCGCTTTGTCCATAGCAGCAGTACATTACATACGCATTGTGCTGGGCCACTTGGATGGAGCTCCGACTTTGCCACATCGGTTGAGGAAGAGGCACCCTGTAGCCTTGATAGGAAAGCTAGTTGTGTTCATGTAGCATACTCGAAAGCGTTGTCCCGCGTGGAGTTGCAACATGTGAGGGGATGGGCTTTGAACTGCATTCTTTCAGCACAGAAGAGGGGCGTATACTGCATACGTTTCAACTATGTGTACCCACGCAAAGTCGATAAACAGTGAATGGACTGATTAATCTGTCTGTAGCTTGAGTAGGCCATAAATAGACACATCACAAATGTTGACCTGCAATATACGAGTTGCTACTCGTTGCACGGAGATGCTAAAGCTCGCTAGTAGCGGCTTACGCGTTGCGCGTGTCCCCTCGAACAGTTAATGCGCTGTCGATGGGGTTTCGAAGAAAAGTATCCATTGGGGCGAACGATTGGCAGTCTCCACACGATAGACATGTGTGATATTTGGACCTCGAAGCAACACGAGAGAGGCGAGTTAATAATTGGGCCTTCAAATCATAAAAAGAGCCAAGTTGACGCGTGTTAACGCTCTTAGCTACAAGACGCAAGCCACTCACTGACACAGATCGGGTTGGCTCAACGTTACCGGCAGGAGTGTGAATAGCACATGTGTGGAGTTAGGGTAGCGAGCGTCAAGGTGGTAATATTATTAAGTGTGTTCGTATAGATATTGATAAGTGATTGTACAAGAATATATGCATGTGTAAATACATGGCCCGAGAGAGATGGTCAGATGGTGTACTGCTGCTGTATGCGGGTCGTTTGAGGCCAGAAGGAGTGTCGCACATATAAGTGAGACTCGATATCAGCGGTGTCTGGACGTTTGTCCAAGACCTTTCTCACTTCTTGGCCTCAGAACGACATCCATGACTCCTTGCATCGACAAGGCGAGTCAACGCATGTATGTCGTCCGACTCGGCAACCTACCGCAACAGAGCAATGATTAGTCCGGATAACACGGATTCTCTCGGGACGCCGGCATGTTCGATACAAAAGCGATTGTGAGAAACCACTCCCATTTGAACTCCGTTACCATTCGATTTAAGTCGTCTCCTTCCGTACTCTCAAAAGGGAGAGGTGCAAGCAACTATACGCCTCCATTTTCGTGGGCCCCTTCCGCTGTGGTCATAAATATTATGCTGATCCATTAATTCGTCTCAACCTCATCTTTGCTTTCCGATCCCATTTCCGACAATAAAAAATGCCGAGATTCTCTCTTCTAGCTTTCTGCCTCAGCAGTCGCCGATGACGTTTTGAGATGCAAAGTCATCTAGTTCTTCATGTCTGTCGAGGCCTTGCCGTTGACGTGACCATTGGCATGACCATATGTGCCGCCGTTGGCCTTGGAAGGGCTGGCGACCTCGTCTTCCTCAATCTCGCCGTCATCCTCATCCTCGGATCGGTCGTCTTGAAGATCGTTCTGGCTGACAAATCGCCAGGCAATTCGGGCGATGCAGAAGAGCCAGAAGAGGTTCAGAGCCTGGAGAGAGCACAGAAGAGAGGCGGTAATGACCTGGGCGATGCGGCACTTGTACTGCTGGGTTTCCCAGTTTAGCTCAAAAGGTCCGACAGTCTCAAATTCAGTGAAGAGGGACCAGATAATCTTGAGGTTGAGGTAGTGGCGCAGGTAGATCCAGGCCATCATAAAAACTCCAAAGTAAGGGCCTACGAGGGGAGAGTCGATGTAGTTGAGTGTCTTGGATGTAGCCAAGAAGAAGTCACTGATATCGTGGGTGGTGTAGACGGCCAGACCGATATAAGTGAAGTGGAAGCGATAGCTAAGGGCAATGAGTCCAAGAGTAACGATGTGATGACCGACAAGTTCCTTGAAGTCCTTGCGAGGCTTCTCCATTCCCAGAAGAAGAACAATGGCTTGCTGGGACCAGTAGGCGGCCTGGAAAAGGTAGTAGAACTTGACAGGTGCCAGGTTAGTCAGGTGAGGGAAGCCCTCGTACATGCCGTAGGTGTTGAAGTACCACACAGGAGTGTGGCTCATAACCCAGAGGCCAACGGGCCCAAGGACGCCGAAGTAAATAGCAGTGTAGACCTGTTCCATGAAACGAGCCTTCTTGCCACGAGTGAGACCATAGTAACGGGCCAAAGGTGAAAGGAGCTCCTGCATGATGAACTCGCGGGTGAAAGACAAGACGATTGTATAAAAACTGACAAAGGCGAGATCCCAGCGACCCTTTCCGTACTGGGCTGGCGCATTCAAGTCATCTTGTGGCAGCTTGTAAGACAGGAAGATGAAGTGGTGAATTGGGTTGGATTCGGTAGGGTTAACGGCATATCCGACGAGGAAAATGGCAAGCTGGATGGCAGGTAGAGCCCAAGTATGCTTGATCATGGTTTGTTTAGCCCGGGCGATCAGGCCGCGAGCACGGCGTCTCTTCGAAAGGCGCTTTCGACCATCTGACTGTATCAGACATGTGTTAGCTAAAGAAAAGCGAGTGGTGGACATTGAACAGGGCAGAGAGACATACAGCAGCATCAAGACTGGCACGACTGGAAGCGAATGCCGGAGCACCTGTGTCGCCTCGGATCTCGCCGCCCAAAGCGCTGCTCTTACGTCGCTTTCGGGCGTTGTTGATGGCGTCCTGAGTGGCCGTGGTGTTGCTGACCGACGCGGATGAAGTTGCTTGGTGACGCTGATGCAGCTGATCGTTTGCTATGTTCAACAGCGGGAATGGTTCTGAGCCCGACATCGTCGTCTATCGTGCGGTACGTTTCGAGGGTGTAGAGGTCTTGCTTTGTGGTGGTAGATGTTTGCACCCCTATTTTCGGAACGAGTAGCGCAAAGGAGGAAGGATAGCTTCAGTCGCAGAGAGAATCAATATATAAAGAAAAGGAACGTGACTTTTGCGTGACTCGTGTCTCTCTTCTCCCCTGTCTTGCTTTGGTAATGAAGAAAGAGAGGCAGCCGGTTGACTGGGGAAAAAAAGAAGAGATGGAGAGTCAAGTTGCGGATTGTGCGGGATCGTCGCCTGCTAGACAAGTTGTATTAGAGGGACATGTTAGTGGAGGGGAGATTCTTAGGTGGGTAAGCTGAGGCGGGAAAGGATTCGATGATTGGCTTGGCTGAGTTGCATCCATGGTGCCTTCCTTCCATCTGGGTTCCATTGCCATGATGGCTTGAGCACTGTAAATCAATCAGAGAAACTGTTTCTATACAGAAGCTATCAAGATCGATAGTACTCTATATATATACAAATTCTTCGTATAAAGGTTTAAGCTTATTCTTTTAGACTTTACAGTTTCTGTTTCTACAAACGTCTTCCAAATCACCGTGTCAAATGCTTCTATAGACCCTCTAGAAAACAAGGGGATCTCCACAATGTGGAACACGAAAGGCGTCCGCGGGCTCCAAGATTAAGATTATCCAAGGGTTTTTAGGCCTGTCAGCTTTGACTTCAGGGGTATTTGTCTACACTATTTCAACATTCAATTATTCATCTCCAAGTAGTTGCTGGGTTGAAAGGTCATTTGTAAGAACAAACTTGGCTATCTTCTTCTTCATCCATGACATTATCCTCGCTAATTCATGCGCGCCTTTGACTTTCATCATCCGAACGTACCGAGAACTATTGTTTTTCGCTCTGGCACATGTTCACTATCATGGCACCTGACATGCGCCAATACGTCATGCCGAAATCTACTTTTGACCGTCAACAATGTTTGGAACCCTTGCGTAGTCCTCATTGTATGCATTGCCAGCCCTCATTTCGGAAAAGAATCTACTATATAAGTCACGTTGAACTGAAACAATCACGGTCTATCTTGTCTCGCTGCTGTTGTTTCTAATTGCCATATCATATCATTGAATCCTATATAAGTCGCTGCCAAGTAATTCTGAGTACAAGACGCAAAAACATTCCATAAAGGGCTTGTCCACTCATCCAGTCCAATCCATATAACGCCATAATTCTTGCTTGACGCCTAAGCCCATGCAATATACACAGGGCTCTGAATACGGCCGTCATATCTGTAGTTCCCTCCCATATAGATAGATATACATGTGAGGAATGATGCATTCATCCCAGGGGTATCATTCATACAAACCATCCCAATCAATGCCCGTTTAAACACCGGTTTCTTTTTTTAAATCAACAGAAAACAACGCCTTGCTTGATGCACAGTTATCGGCAAACAAAAGTTCAAGCCGCTCGGCGAGGTCCCGGCGAATCTGAGTCTTGTCTCGGATGATCCAATGAGGACCTATCCGACAACGAACCACCGTCAGAGTCATCGTAGAAATCCTCTTCGTTGGTCGGTCTGGCACGGACGCCCCGCCATAGTGGTGGGTTGTTAGGCGGGATAGGCCCATCGCCTGGACTGCCCGATGATGTGCTTCGGCTCCTGTCCAAACGGGACACTTCCCCTGACACATCCCTCGACGCGCTGCTCTGACTGATCGTGCTATTGTTGTGGTTTCCAAAGGGGCGCCTACTTGGCGACTGCGGTGATTGCCGGTCTGTAGTGTTGAGCTCCTCCTCCTCCAAAACCTGCTGCAGCGCGGCTCCTCTTCGGGGAGGAGCCGGTATAACCGTTACGGGGAGGCTCTCAGTGTTGGGCGTTGTTCGCATACGATCTCGTAGTTTCTCGGCTTGGTTTGCCGCGAAGTCCTCCAAGCGACCCTTGAGATCCCATCGGCTGGAACTGTTTGCCCGTCCTTCACGCGCAACCGCTACATTGCCGTCTGAGCGTTGAGCCACATCCGTTGAAGTATCCTCAGTTGGACGATTAAATGTTGAGTTGGCAAAAGTAAGGTTTCGCCAGCCACCTCGACCTGGTGAATTTGGTGAGTTGGCTTCTAAATCCACAGGTTGTTGCGACGTGGGTGACATAACAATGCTGTTTTGTAGAGAGGCTGGGGCCTGATTAGAAGAGCTGGACTCGTCGTTCAGCTGTTGGCTTGGAGGCGTGCTACTTTGTTGACTCAGGTCAACTACGCTCGGTTGTGGCAGAGGGTCGGGGGTTCGTGAAGTTGTCTCTGAGGGTGCCTGGTATCTGACAGCATAAACTGTACTCGCAGCACTGGCTGTATCTGCACGACTAATGGGCGTAGCAGCAGGCGCCGGTCGAGCCGGCCATATCGCAGGTCGCAATCCCCTCGCTGTTCCTCTTTGTGAGGCTTGATCAAACGTTTCGACAAATGCCCCATTGTTCTGACCGCGATATCTGTTAGCAATAGAAGAGACGGTCGGCCAGCCGTTGGCAGAAGTCGCAGACATCTGCGGTCGATCTCCATCGCTACCACCACCTGAACTGCCGCCTTTTCTGCTTTTGCGATTGCGAAGCCACGGGAATTCAGATGCGTTGATCTCGAGAGTATCGTCTCCGTCGAAAACCTCTCGGCCGAGAATACCGTCCTTCTTCTCCTCGCGTTCCAAGGCCTCAATTCTTTCCACCCATTCCCATACGACAACACTGGCAGCTGCAGCGCCGACCCATCGTACGTAATCTCCCCATCCAGTGAAATCAGGCTGAGAGATGTCGAGAATGAAGAAGACAACGGGGATAAGAATCGAGATAAGAGAAATGAAGGCGACGAAGCTAATGTTCTTCATGAAAGGGTGATAGAACGAGTAGCGCTTCTTCATGAGCGCAAAGTAGACAACCCATGCGGCGTATAACAAACCGAGAGAAAGTTGGAAGAGATAACTGAGAGCAGGGACGGGGTGAACAAAGTTCTTGGGTCGCGCGGTTGTGTTGATACCGTTGTCTGAGTATTTGAAGCTGGTAACAGCGCTAAAGACAACGTCAAGAGTGATGAGTGCGAACGCAACCCATTTGATAATGATCTTTTCTCGGTGTCGGGGGAATAGTCGGATAAGAGTCTGGGCTTGGGCCAGCCATAAAAACGTATCGGAGACGAGCCGGATGGCCTTGAGTTCCACGCTGTTCATCACTTCATCCTGTAGTTGATTTGCATTCTGGATCCCCAGCGTGTACTGGCTTTTGGCTACTCTGAATGTGTCGGCCGACGCGATAGTCAGTGAGATAGCGACCGTTAGAGCGGCGACTTTCTGTAGCCATGGCCGACCACCGATGGTAACGCTGTTGTTGGAGCTGTGAGTGAAAGCAGATTTTCGGCCCAAGTAGACAATTCCTCCGTCAAGAAAAGATCTGGGAGTAACAAAGAGCATAATGACGAGCATGTACGCAGTAACGGTAGTTGCGGCGAGGGCGTAACAGATCGGAAAGGTAGAGGCGTAAAAGGGATCGCGGAAGTCTGAGAATTTCACGCTGCTGTCTGATGCGTCATGTTGAGTGAGACTACTCTCATCGCCTGAAGCAGCATATGTCACATGGATTTCTCGAGGGAAAATATCGTGAGTCGGGCATGGTATTTGGTATATCGCGGGTTCGGTCAATATCGAAGGGACGCCATCGAGTCCCAATGTCATAACTCCGCTGCCAGGTAGAAGCGTTGTCGTGCAAAGGGGAGGAGGCGCCGTTATGGTCGCGCTGATCAAGCCGGCGGCGGTCATTATTGCGGCTGACCTGTTGTTCAGTTAAGCAATGTAATTGAACGGCCAGCCGCGAGTTGAGTTGACGGGTTTCGCGAGGTGGGATCGGGTTCAAGTTCGAGGTCGCTCAAATGGTCGCCATGGGAGGCACTTTTCGGGAAGTCAGCGACACGGTAATATCAGTCGGAAAATCCTTCGTAGTCGACTCGGAATTGAATGCGGCTGAATATGACAAATATTGTCGGTTGTCGATTGAGAAAACGAGTGTGTTGAGGCGCGGTTCGGAGGTGATCGTGGGGGAACTGGAACGGGAGGATTCTAACGCGGGCTGGACTGAACTGGTTTGATCTAGTTTCCAATCTAATAAAAGATACTTGTGCAGTATCCGTACAGTATAGACAGTACAGTACAGTATAAAGTAGGGGGTACGTGACTGCTTATGGCGGGCCCTTGCCTATTAACGGAAGGAGGCGGAGTCAAGTCGAGTCGGGGTTTGTTTCTCTTGGGCGATCGAAGAGGAATTAATTGACAGAGAGATAGGCTGTATGTGGTATGGGATGAGATAAAGCGAAATATAATAGTAGAGTGATTAATTGTGCTATGAATAAACAAAGGCAGATCGATCTAGATTCTAGACTCAGTAGTGACGATGAGAGTCAATAAAGTCTTGGCCTTGTCGTCAACTGTCGATTTCCGCGTGGGAGGCGTGCAGTAGGAGCTTTCTTGGAGATCGGGCAATATGTAGTGGCGATCTGGAAGAGTCAAAGAAGTCTTTTAGATGTCAATGCACACTAAGCTTCAAGCTCTCTTGTTGCAGGTCAAGAAGGAGTAAGCGCGACAATGAAAAAGGAAAGAGAAAATCAAGGCTGGTTCCGATGCTTGGGCCATAGACAGAGAAGAAATTTGGGAGGAGAATTAAGCTCTTGGTCCGTTCGTTCTTGTTCGCGTGGGTAGAGAGATTAATTACATTTGATTTAGGTACTGTGGAACAATCACGCAGAGAGACGGAGCAAAATTCTGGGGTTCTCCTTGTTATGGATGGATGACTGGGTAAGGAATCTCCCTCTCTGTGGGCTTAACGACGCACTGTATGATCACGGTATTTTGCAGTATCAGATGTTTGAGCGGTATTTATCACTCCATGGCACATCACAGTATACATGCGCGGGCTGTTGTTGACGATTCAGTTGTGCAATTAACAATCTGCAAAACGTTGTCGGGTCATCGGTTTTGGCTGCGCGCCAGAACCAAAGGTGCACCTACCACGATGCATCTGGAGCTTGTAAAGTTTTGGACGGTTCAACGGCAATACCGAACCTATGGACTGTATGGGCTGAACACAGTGGCAGTCCAGCCCGACAGGGTTGACAAGCGACAGGGCTGGAATGGGAATTGAACCAAAAGAGAGACCCCCCTCTCCAACCCCCAAAAAACTATTGAGGCCCTGATGAGCGCTCAATTTATCCTCTTTCGTCTGAATAGCCCCAATTTCTCAAACGATAGCGATGATCACTAACATTTCCACCCCGCTTCTTGTCAGACAGAAATCAAGGTATTGACGATAGCCAAGGTAAACACCACATCTTGGTCAAGATATATACTATACACGTACATAAAAACGTTGTTCCAATTTACTAGGCTCATGCCCCGAGCATCTTCCATCCAAGAGATCGGATATTACTGTTTTTAATATCTATTCAGGACAAGACAGACCACCAAAACATCCTGGATAGCTCCACATTTGACAGCCTCAGCCGCAAACTAACAGACACACTGTGCAATCCTGGGGTTGGCATCCATCCATAAAACACATCTTGCAGCCTTTCCACAAAATTAACCTACTAGCAGTGCATATAACAAGCAGATACAGAGTAGTTGCGAACATTACCGATCGGTTGACAAAGCCTTGTGGATAGATCTGACCCTTCAACTTAACCTTAATGTCCAACTCTATACTGACAACAAAACTGCTCAGGTGGAAAGAATAGGCGAACAGTCTCCTATGACGACCAAGTAATTGGCGGATAATATAATGACTATAAATTATGGACTCTCAAGAAGCAACTCTTGCGTACGTTACTCGCGCAATGAACCATATGCGGAACTCCTAGTTGAATTCAAGTCCCATTAAACCTGCTTGTCAGACACCGTAGCCATTCTCTCACGTCATATAACAGCATTGGCATAAATTGAATCAAGCTTTATAAAGTGCCAAGCCTGCACATGCACACGAAAATCACAGACGGCTTGGCAAAGCTTAACGTTTCCCGGAACCTGGCCTCTGCACAAACTTCTCCAGACTTGGCGAACTTGGCTCTTTTTTGTTTCGTTTTTGTTTATATTATCTTTGGTTGACTTATATCTCTTGTTTATAATCTATCATCAGCCAATAATCTATTCTTTCGAAAAAATAAATAAAATCGAAATACGCATTTCGACCAAACTCCTGGGTATTCAGTGTCGAGCGACCTCAATGCAACTATAATATATGCACCCTTCCTTTCGCGCCAGAATAACTAGTCCCACCCAACGCCTTTTGTTTTCGAGGAAACCATCAGACCATTTTCCATCTCCATGTGATAAATCAATCCCCCGACTTTTTTTTACCCGCTGCTTTTGCGCCTAGTGCTACTCTTCGTCGTCGGTTTCATCATGCTGGCCATCTGAATACTTCATCTCGAGTACCCACTTCTCATCAAAGTCGATGCCTCGTCGAATCTTGGTTCCAGCTTTCCTCCACACAGCACTACCTAGGCCGATATCCGCAATAAAGAGACGCCAATCGTCGTCGTGCGCAGTGTTGTTCATGTTTTGAGGGTCGTCCTCATCTGGAGGCGTCACAGCCTCGAGCAGACCCCGCTTGGGAGCTCCCATGGCAACAACGTATCGTGGCTTGACAAACAGTTGGCTGCCATCAATCACTGCCACTTTTCCAGAAGTAGGGTCGATACCCGTCGGGACATCGACTGAAAGCACAAAGGCTTCGTTGCGGTTCGCCCATTCCATCAACTCGTATACAGCAGCCTGGTCACCAGTCCGCAGTTCCTCAAATGAAATGGTCAAGCCCAGAAGAGCATCAACAATAAGGGCCACTGATACGGGCGATCCTGATGATGACGCCTTGCGTAGGTGCTCGAAAAGATCGACTTTGCTGAGAATCTTGCCACCAAAAGCTCGATATAGTTGAATCTGTTGTCGTAGGTCCTCGAGCAGGTCTTTTTCTCGTTCAATACCCACCAGACACACAAGCATGTTCACATTCTTGTTTCGAAGATGACGCGCGGCAGCAATTGCTCGCATGCCTGATTTGTTATTTCCTGCTAGAATCACCACTGCTGGGCTGCTTAATGTAGCGCTGGAGGACGGGTTAGCACCAGCAAGTCCGAACCGCACCTTGATAGCAGGATCTGTCAAGGCCTTGAATGTCACCTCGGCGATGCCCCGTCCTCCATTCTCGGCCATTAGCTGCTCCGTCAGTCCAACCTCGTTCGCGGCAATGTTTTCGAGGTTTAGCATCTGCAAGGCAGAGACGGTTTCAAGACGCTTATGCGAAGGGACCAGGTATAGGCCGGGCGGGTGACCTTGCTGCCTGCTGTTAGTACTGCGGGACTCTGGTCGAGAAATAGACAAGCGAGACAAATGGCTTGCACGTACGCCAGAGTTGACGCGGGTCAGCGGAAGACCGCCAGATGTCGCAACGGCACTTGCTTTGCGTGACTGTGATCTCCGTGAAGGGCCCGATTTGCTATCAGCTCTCCGGTTACTTTGGCTGCTTCGGACGTCCCGTCCCGAGAGCCTCTCTGCCCCATTCAGCCCATCATCCGCCTCGCTATTCCACGAATATGCGTCCTTCTTGGTGGTCGGGGGCAGATCCAGCACATTTTCTGTGTAATGCAAATTCTTGCCGCCAGCCGTACCAGGCTTTGGCTTGCGGTTGTGAGCTACTAAGCGACTCGCGTCGTCGACCTGATCCTCCCTTCTCATTTGGTCAAAAATGGTGGCTTTGTCGAATTTCGCCAGATTGTTTTCAAAGTCGAAATCCCCCATCTCCTCTGTGACATCCTCAGATGCCCAACCATTTTCAAGTGTACCCTTACGCCCCTTGGCACTCTTTTTCAAGAATTGAAATGGCTGAAAGGAAGCTGTGCTCTGCAAGATGGGTGTTTGCCTCCACCCCTTGCCTCGCCCGCTAGCAGGCGAGCCTTCCGCAGTCAGACCGTCCTCTTCCCCCCGCTGACTCTTCCCTCGTTTAGTCTGGCGTGAGCGACGATTGGTATTCTTTTTCTTAGCAGATCGGGTGGCATGGCCCTCGGGTAGATCACCATTGCCAGTCTCCACCAATGTTTCACCAATGGACAAATTCTTAATAGAGCCTGACAAATCGTGGTCGGGAGTAGGTCGTCCAGGTGTAGAAGCTGCAGCATTCACGGGAATGCCCGGCAATTCTGTTCTTTCGCTCTCCTGTGCCAGAGCCCTTGTATCGGATCCCGAAGTCGTCGCTGGTGCTGGCGGTCGTCCCAAGCTGAGAATGGCCGGGTCTACAAAGGCAGGCTGCGCAGGCGGTTGTGTCAAAGTAGGCGCAGTGACGATAGGTTCGACAGAGGCGGGCGCATACGCTGCTGGTGCTTTGTCCTTGATCTCGGATAGATCAGCAATATTAGCTGCGGGGATTTGTATAGTCGGGAACCATTGCTTGGTGTTTGCCAGGAATACTGCAACTCGGAATATTAGTGGTGTTCCTCTGCGGCGTAGTTTCGACGTACCGTTAGTCAAGGTCAAACCACTGCCTGCCTGCACGTCCACGACTGTTCCTGTGAACACGTTCCCCGGAGGATCTCTCATGACCACTCGCATATGCAAGCCTATAAATTGATTCGCCATGTTGAGGGTTTGTCCGTAGAATTTGAATGGCCGTTCGAAAGTTTTGATCGTCGGCGCGAAGGTTTGTATGGGAGAAGATCGTCACTCCCTCAATATCATGAAAGTCTTGATTGGGCTCGAAAAAAGGGCCTCAACTGCGCAGCGTCGCGTCTGCGAATGTGTAGTGCTTCTACAACGGATATGAAATTATGTCTTGTGTGTCGCAGTCAAGATAAGGCGAATGGGTGGTTGAGGTATCGGCCTGACAACTGATGACGGATGGAGTTTCGAAGCGGCGGGATGGGGCAAAACGAGGGGAGGTCGACCCTAAGGCTTCTTCACAACGGAGTCGTGCAATACTCTAACAATGCAGCCGTGAAGCTCAGACTCTGCAATGTCTGAGCCGTTTGCGAGGGGGGGTTGCGGCGAGGTTTTCGGTCTGATTTCGGGATTGCGATCTTGTGTGATGGGGTGTTTTGTCTTGGTGGGAGAACTTCCATCTGTACATGGGGCAAGATTGGGAAGTTCGCGTGGGAACGAAGTTGCTAACTTCCTTATCGATAAGAATATGATGGTCTGTTCGCTCGGTCTGCGTCACTTTCTAACCACCCTTGAGCTAAAAGCGTACTATGTAAAGTGCAATGGCTGAATTAGACATTTGAGGGCTAATGCTGTAGCTTGCAGACCGTAGCAGTAACTAAACATGCATGTGTGGGAGAAACACTTGCCGTAGTTATGTCATGATATCCGAAAAAGAGCTCTACCCAAAGTTGTCACAACAGTTCGGCCAGTAGCTTTTAGAGTAAAGTAGTTGTTCATCATTTGGTATTGTCATAAGTCCGCAATGTCTAAATATAAATAGGGAACAACCCCATATCTACTGATTCTTGCCTGGTTCATCCCAACCAAATCAACCCTCGTGCATTCCCGGCCTTCATCTCTATCATAAGCTGCGCCCCGACTACTCCCCTTGTATCATACAACTGTATACATATGCAGTAAACAATCAACATGTGAAGGAAACTCAGTGGTGAACAGTTCAGTTCCCATATGCAGCCATCGCCTCCTCTTCATCGTCTAGATCCACCACCTGTCGTGCTGGTTTCTTGGGCGCCGGAGCCCTGGAAGGTGCAGACCCAATACGATTGGAAACAAAGTCGGTGATAGATTGAGCTTTCGGCTTTCCAAGCGCTTCTTCTGCACTATAGAGCTTGTTGTAAAAGTCTATGACCCGAGGATGGGCCATGACCTTGGACTTTTGGAAGCCCAAAACCTGCAGACCATCCTGAGTAGTAGCTCGACTGAGAGCAACGTAGGCCTGGCCTTTCTCGAATACGCGTCCCAAATTGACCTTTACTCGCTCCAGGGTTTGACCTTGGGCTTTGTGAATGGATAATGCCCAGGCCAGGATCAGAGGGAGTTGGGTGCGTTTCGCTTGAACCTCGCCGTTAGGCAATTCGACTTTCCATTCTTCAGGTTGGCAGAGGATCACACGCGATGTGCCGTCTCCTGCCATGAACTGAACCACGGGAAATTTGAGACCGCCCGCACTTGGCTCTGATTCATGTTTGAACGACTTGAGTAACTTCTTTCGGGCTTTGGCTGTTGGGTCATCCTCGTCAAACTCATCATCAGGCGCGGACATGTCAAACGTCTTCTCATCCGAAAAGCCAATGACTTTACCCAGGGATCCATTGACCAGTGATTCATCGAGGTTCTTGATCAACATAACTTGAGCGTTCACCTTTAGGTCAATAACCTTGGGCGACATCATGTTTACCAGCAGTTTATCTCGAACCTCTTCTTTGCCAGTATCTTGAGCCTCATACCGCATAATTTTGCCAGGAAGCTCTCGTAGACGTTTTTCATTTGAACCTTCAACCTCGTTTCGAGTCGAGAACAACTCGGCCGTCCCCAGGCCGTCGTTGAATTGGAGTGGTCGTTCCAGGCTTTTGAAGGCCCGAACAGTGTCCTCAGTGATACGGCCGAGACGCATCTCATTGAGCATGTTGGCAAACACGGGATCTCTTTGACGGAAAACCTGGGTAAGTCCAATAGTGTGGTCTATCGAAGTGGTCCAAGTAGAGGCATCAAAAGCGAACTTGGTTTCCCTCTTGGCTCCATGGTCCGGTACGGGTGGAAGCTGAAAGAAGTCGCCAGTGATAATGAGCTGTATGCCGCCCCACGGCCTCCCGTTGTTGCGAATTGTTCTTCCAATTTGTGACAGCTTGTCAAACAGGTCGCCGTCTACCATAGAAATTTCATCAAGGACGAGGCATTTGGTTCGCAGCCAACGGTTTTTGGCCTTTGGATTTCGTCGAATCTTCTTGATCAACGTTGGAGCGTCCTCTTTGCCAAGGCCAATGCCCGAGAAGCTGTGCAGAGTGATGCCTCCGATGTTACATGCGGCAAGTCCAGTGGAAGCTGTAACCGCAACACGTTCAGGATCTTTTGCATACTTCTTCTTCAACTCCTTGATGATGGCTCGCATCAAGACAGACTTGCCGGTTCCGGCTGCACCAGTGAAGAAAACACTCTGGTTCTTGTTTACAACCAGATCCAAGACATGTCTTTGCTCTTCACTCAGAGACACAGCAAAGTTACCTTTGGCGTGAGATGTAGTGACTTCTTGAATCTCGCCCATAGACAAGTCCGCGTTGGCTGCGGGCTGCTCTTGTTGGCGCTGGTTCCTGAATTGCTTCTTCTGTTCCTTGACGGCGCTGGCAGTAGGATTCAGGAAATCTTTCCGCTTGTTGTTTGGTGTCTGAGTGACAGAAGCATGATTGTCATCATCGTCTTCAGGCTCTTCCTGTTTGAAGCTTTGAGGCAGTACACGCTTCTTGGCCTTCTTGTGTGCTGGGACATCAATGTCGTTTTGGTCGCCTGATGAATCACGTTTCATTGATATATTGGCCATTGTCGGAGCCGCGGATATGTTTCGTGCAGGTGGCAGGAAGTGTGAAGGGGGTGACGAGGACCAAGGAATAGTCCTGTCCGTCTGCGTCGATGTCGGCGGTGGCATTCTCTCGTTGGGAATGCTTTTCGTGGGAGTGCTAATAGCTGGGGGGAGAGGTGGTAGGGCTGACGGAGCTTTGAAATCGAGATCCAAAAGGTCGTCGTCACTGAAATCACTTTCGTTAAAGAAGACTGCAGTTTGTGCTTTGGATTGAGATTCGGGGCCGGTAAGGTCGACAACATTCGTTTGTTCACTGAATGAATTTGACGCTCCACAGAGTGTAGCCAGCGATCCCCTACCTGGGCCAGCTGGGGGTTTGTTGTTACTCGAGGCTTGGTTCATGTTGGATGATCGGTTCTCAAGGGGTTTAGAGAAGGGCGGCATCGTCCTCGCCGACACAGCAGGGGCGTTTGGCTTCTTTAGTTGTTGTCTAATATCGGCATTGTGTGTTGGGCTACTGGAAGGAAGGAAAGGCCCGCCTTTCGCCTGGCTCTTTTGGGGAGGAGGAGCGTTGGCCTTGTACTTGCTGCTTGCCCGTTGCAACATTGTCTCGAAATTTGGTGAATAAATAGGACCGCCTGAATGCACCTGAACCCGCTGCTGCAACTGAAGTTTCAGTGACAGCTGTTGTTGCAAAGCTCGTCGAAGAAGAATTGCCCGTGTCGGCGAGGAACGAATGGCGAGGCTGTTGATACCAGCCGTCATAAACTGCCGTTGTGTGGCGTTGGGAAGGAATAGAAATTTAGACTCGATAGGTAAGGAAAGAGGATTTAAGAAATTAGATAAAGGTCTGGAAGTTGTGAACAAATTGACTCGAGGCTCAATTAGACGAAGACAAAACCATCAGTGACTACCCCACGACCCTGGCATGTTTAGAGGCAGGTACGGATAGGTACCCAGGTAGACTACTGGTTGAACGCGTCTGGGAGTGAGAACAAGTCAAGTACTACCACACATGAAGTTTCACTCAATAGTGCGCCCGCTCTGACGCGCTCGAAGCGCGACCCCTCCCACTAACGACGACACTTGGTCACGTGTTTTTAATTACTTTTTGGACCGTCTACTATCTCTACCATAGGACCCATATCAATACAACTCAACCATTTGGACACAGCAATAAAGTCATTATCGTTACAGATATTCATTTCTTTGATGAACGCTACATTAAATCCATTCATTCAATATTGCGTAGTGACCTTGGAACTGCGCTGCCCTGAAAAGTGATAAGAAATTCAATCCTGTTCAAGAAAGGAGACGAAACAAATCAATTAGAGCCAAAATGAAACAAAGTACCTGCTCTCAACTGCATCATTCTTTGTATCCTCTCTTGGTTCAACATCATCCATGATACCGATATGAACGACGTGGTTCCCTTTGATGCATGTAGTCTCGAGCTTGCTGCTCACTCCAACGAGAATCTGATCCCTCATACTTATCGCCGTCTTCTCTTCCATCATCCCGCCTCTCCCTAAAATCCCGTCGCCGCCGAGCATCTTCTTGGAGATACTTGAAACGGTCATTATCTCTTCGGATGTCATGTTCATGATTAGAGTCGTTCAATCTTGCATGCTCCAGTGGTCTCTCGCCAATGCTGTATTTGTTGTTGGAAGTGTCACGTCGAGTTGCAAGACCAGGTACATGACGGACGCTGTGTCTTGGTACCTGGATGATGCGTGGTGGCTCTGCTCTCCATGGCTCTTCTGCCCGTGATCGGGAGTGGTATTTTTCCCTTGGCGAGCGGCTTTCTTCTCGGTAAAGGTAGTCTGGGGAGTTGAATCGCACACGTTGTCGTTGTGTGGGTTTATCACGTTCATCAGATTGACGGGAATCTTGTATGATCACGTTTCTGTGATGGTCTGCGTGTGTGCGTTTAGGACTTCGTCCTCGGCCTCGCTGCTGCAAGCTGTGGTCTGAACTGATAGATGATGGTGTTGTGCCTTCACTCTCATCCTCCGACCAACCGTTGTCGGATGACGAGGAGCTCTGGTCTGAGACATGATAAATCTTGATGTTATCCCTGGCATTTGGCTTCGACTCTACTATTGCTATCTTTGGTGCAGTTGGCTGTCTGCCTGCATCGTTGGCTCCTCTTAGTGCACCTGGGCCTGCTGGTGGCATTACCGGCGGAGCTTTTGGTACTGATAGAGGTCTTGGAACCTGAGGTGGGCGAAGCGGGAGTTGAATCGGGGGCAGCTTCGGCGGCTGTCCAACAGAAGCCTGCGCTGGTGCTGGTCTTGCGGGTTTCACAGTCTGAGGCATCACCACATTATGACTTGCTGACGCCATGCCACCCTGCCTTGGCACGTTCAAGGCATCTTGATAAGGTGGCTGTGTTTGAGGGACTTTAGGGGCTTGGGGTACAGTAGCCTGTTGAGTGATGATAGGTTTGGGCTGATGTTTTGGCCTTGAACCGGTCGTTGGGGACGCCAGTCCGTGGGCACTTGAAGGAACAGGACGAGGGAAAGTCGAGACGAGAGTAACAGGAGGCAAACATTCCGCATTTTTCTGGGGAGCTTGCGAATACTGGGCTTGCTTCGGCTGTTTTGGGAGCATATTCGTACCATGAGGTCTGGAGCCATGTCGATCAGCAGCAGGTGTGCTCACGAAGTATGCAACGACTGCTACTCTCTCCAACTTGGGAAACTTGTTTCTCTTCGAATGGCTTCTGTGTCTTCTGGAGCTCCGCTCACTTCTGTCATCTCCTCGTCGGCGATCATCTGCCGCCCGCCATTCAGATTCAAGCTGAGCCAGTTTATAGTAGAACCGAACATCACGGTCTTCTCTGGTCAGATCAGCTTGAACCTTGTCGATTTGGTCCTGAACGGCTTCATTCTTTTCCTGCTTCTTTTTCGTAACGGAAGTTGTGTTCTTCTGAAGCCAATCAATTCTATCTCGAATCATAGATTGAGACATGGGCTTTTCAGAGATGATGATCTTCTCCCAGGAGGAACCACTGGATGCCTTTTCAAGGCGGAGAGCCCTGTATCTTTGAGGATTTCTGCTTTGGGAAGTTTGAACATCTGGAGAACCATGTAGGTCCGTGGGGGGGAGTGGGGGATGGTGGTAGTGCTGTGTGTTGACAGGCATATATGCCGGGGGTCTTGCAGAGACGCCATTGCTCTGAGGCATGGAACGTCCAGAATGTGAGACTTGAGGCTGCTGATGCAGTTGTGGTGGGATATCACGAGGCATAGCCCCGGAGGGATGAAGATTGGCCATATTGTGATTGGCTTTGAGTTGGTGATTTTCAAATTCCAATGAGGGATTGAAATCGCCGAGAAGGGGAAGATAGGGCTCTGATATATACGAATGGTAACGGAGAGCTTGTATGGGCACAACTCTAGGGCAGTTGAAGACTCCTATCTCTACCACTTGTGCGATAGAAAAGTGAGGCTGCCGAGATGCTAAAGGATGCGTCCTAATAGAAAGAGGGAGGGTGAATGCAAGCTTGAAGGTGAAGAGGGGGCACAGCCGTACTGAGACAGGTGTGCCGAGCTTGTCTTTGAGCAAGCTTATTGCACTTGTTGATATGCGAACTGATGGAGTTGTCTTGTAAAGTTGAATGGTGGATGGTGTCTACGTCTGTCAATGAGACCAAGTGGGCGACTCAAGGTCTATTTGAACTCCAAGAGACATTGTACTGAAATACGTATCAACTTGGGGAATCCGAAGTGACGCGGCAATGATCAATTCGGTTGATTACAAAATTCAGTCCTGTACAACGGAATAAAATATCAAGTATAGCCAGTCCAACTCGCGAACCCTATCGTGGCCGCATCTTGACGGATTGAAGTGGTTCGCCCGCATACCCCCATTACAAACAGCCACTTACTACAGTCCAGCTAC
Organism: Fusarium sambucinum; assembly: GCF_050947815.1. Classification (NCBI taxonomy): domain Eukaryota; kingdom Fungi; phylum Ascomycota; class Sordariomycetes; order Hypocreales; family Nectriaceae; genus Fusarium; species Fusarium sambucinum. The sequence goes on from NC_139292.1 coordinate 1,898,031, forward strand.
ATTCAAGATGGCATCATGGCTATGTTAAGCTAAACCATAAAAGCTAGCCGAGACAGTCTAGTATGTTCGGTATATGATTGAGTTGCCTTTCTTTTCTTTGTTTAGATACTGTCCAACGTCAAACAACGCCTGGTTAATGCGGCCGGACTGCTGGCTTGCGTTGACATGTCGGCAAAATCCACGACTCAAATCAAACCTTCTCGAACGAGACTCCATTCCGTGCTACCGCATCTTGTCTCGATACGGCCACCGAACGATGAGGCACGTTGCCGAGAGGCTGACTCAAGCCGATCTGTGACTCGACACCGACAGCCTGTTCTGCTTGCGCGCGTCGAGAAATGCAAGCAAGGCGATCGCCGTTTCCAAGATGTGCTGATCTCCCGACACTCCTATGGCGAACCTCAAAGTCTACGAGGAGTGTTACTCTGCGCTCGGTGAGTGAGCTATTCGCGGCCAACGGACGATGATCTGGAGATCTTTACGTTGCGTAACAATTATCAAGGCGTGAGAGGACCCTGCATCGATTTCTTCGGGAGGATTGTTAAATCAGATAATTGCCTCAGATACACCAAGGCTCTGGCTCGAGATATCCACGAACATGTTGGGCGTTAACGTTCGTTGATGGGATATGCCCGGGGCTGCGCTGTACTACTACTTTTTACAAAGAACATAGCACAGCATGTTGCCACAATCGAGGAATGCAGAGTGGAATCAGTTTATGGCAGTGGTCTTACAAGTACAGTACCAGGGCGAAGGGCGGACAAAGGCTGACTGAAGGACAGGGTCAAGGTTGGACATATCGAGGAATCTTTGTGTCAAGGAGCTTGTAACTGGGAATAACCAGGAGCTTCTTGGTTGGCGCAGTAGATAGTTTGTAGCTTTACGGGAAAGCCTGGTATGCAAGCAATTGTCGTAAGCAGGATGATGTGCATGTCTAGGAAAAGAAACAGTCCTAGCACGTCAGTTGTAGAGTACGCATATCTCACCTCTACTCCAATTGGTACATATCATGATATCAGGACTGATCCCGCATGAAATGCATTTTCGGTGAAGAAATTTCTCACCACGTAATATCTAGTGACGATTGTAGGATCGTTCAATACAAAATGCAAATGGTGGCAAGTTGCAGCGTCGTTCTACAACTCTTCCTTGTTCGCTGGTGTTTTATGCACGATGATACTAGTGGCAGCTGTTCCGTTGCCCAAACACGCTAAGTTGTAATGGAAGATGCAAAGTGCAGACGATGTCGAGCATAGACATATGCGATGCATATAGAATGTAGGTGGAGTGACCTATGCTATACGTGGTTTTGCGGCGTAGGTTCATGCTGGTGGGTGGCTTACAAGGCTTCTCATACGTTGAGACTAATACAACCTGCCACATTAAAACGAGGCGAAAGTGGAAAAAAAGGTCAAGTGCCGTTGAGTTTCACTTTGTTTCATATAACTGGATGTTCGACTAGAAGCTCGAGTATGAATATCAGGTTCTTTTACAGTGCACAACAACACACTTTACTATACTCGTCTCTTCGGTACAACATTTAACCACCTCGTGGCCGTGTGACCTGTCAAGCATCCTCGAGTATAGAGTCCGATGGGCGGTACAGAATAACGATTGTGGTCAGGCAACTAGCCGTTGTCAGAACTGAGGTTACACCATGAATATGTATGGGAGGGTAAATACAAGGCAGCCTCAGTACACTGCACTTAGACACACCCTCGACTTGATCGAGTCTAACTATGATCGGGCGACCGAAACTTCTGCCTCGGGGTTGCCTTGTGAGGGGTTCCTTTGTTTCCGGGCGTTTTGCCCTCCTTTGCCTTTTTCTAATTTAACAAGGCGGCCGAGATACTTCCTGTAAGTCGATTGTAGATCTTTTTCTTCTAATCTACATGCGCAATGTTTGTGTCCGACTTGATACTCTAGTTTTAGACGAGCGAACTCGAGTCCATGTCTCTATCGTTGCAACATGGTTTCTCATTCTATCAATCCAGACTTTCTGGCATCCTTTAATTCTAAAAATTCCTAGTTCTAGACTTCTGGGTAAACATATTTACTAAATCCGACTGTGAACTGTATGGCACACCCTTCGTTTGCCTTGCCGTTTCCTTGTTGTTTTGAGGGGATCGTTCTGGTCGAGGCCAAATGAACCATCCATCCAAGTGCGTTGTCATGTCCTTCTTTCTTGTCTCTCAAGTTTGTTGCGTTTTTGCTATGGTCCAGTCTTGCTTGTATATCAATCTCGTCCGTCTATAACGGCGTATAAGTCCGTTCACTATGTATTTGACCAATCCATGTCAAGCAGCTTGAATCGCCAACCAACTTCCACGACGCAATTTTCGGTAATGGTTAAATCATTCAGCTCTAAAAACAAAAATAGGAGTTATCCTCACCGATATTGGAATGATATTGAGACAGTTGGCAGCTCTCTTCAACTGCTCTGGCAGCTACCCTAGACACAAGCAAACTAAAGCGATATCAACCAGGTTTGACAAAAAGTATGTATTCTTCTGCGTACGGAAATCTTCAAACTACAGTATTCACTTGTAGGCCTTAGTTGAATAGATAATTAGTCATGTAATCTAGATATCGTTGTCCCCACCATCTCTTACACGCAGATGAGAGGTACATATAACGACTTGAAGAACAGGCAGCAAAATGCTAGTAACCCGTCCCGTAAAACCCAATTCATCCACCGGACTGTTTGGTTTAGAAACAGGAATAGGTATAATAAAGGGATTTGTTGTTGGTATAGTTGTTGAAAGACCCAAGGCAGCAACCGTATTTGCCGTCCAGGCATCCATGCCCCATTCATCACCACAACCACCATCATCACCAATCAACAGTCTTCTTTCGAGCCAGTACCCCCTATTTATATATTAAATCAATCATGTAATCTTTCAGCGAAGTAGCTCAACAGCTTAACATTACATTACTTACTTTGTCCCCTATGGCCCCCCCTTGCTTCGCTTCCTTTTTGTTAGATGTTCGATTCCCATGTCTGTCAATGTCTCCTACTTCAAGGTGTATTCTTTTTATCACTTAATAACCAAGTTTATTCATGTAGATTTTATGAGCAGATATGGCTCCAGTATCCTTGCTCTTTCTCTCATTGAGCTATTACTCTATACCATTAATCATAACCACAAAAGTCTTAAGCCAGGTACACATATGCATTGCCCTCTCGCTCGATGTAATCCTTCTCAATAAGACTGGATGTAGCGTTAGCCGTTGAACAAAGACATCCGTACACTGTATCACATACCTTTCGATTTCCTTTTTGATCGCTGACGTGTCAATGCTGCCTCTCTTTTTGGTCAAGTTGATCACTTCTGCCACTAGCTCTGAATGGCCCATGCTCTTTCGACTCTTCATTATTCGCACAATTGCAGCTTGAGTTTCGAATCGTCGGTCCTGCACGATCCTTTCGTGTGTTGCCTTGTTCTCCTCCTTGGTCTCTTTGAGCTGGATCTGGTTAATCTTGACTCGGTACTTGGGATCTATAAAAGTTTTGTTGAATGTAAAAGTGTCAGTTGGCTTGACATCACGACCTTTCGGGTGCTTGGTCAGCACTCTTGCTTTGCCACATGCAAGCGACTGAAGAGTGCGATTAAGATCACCACCCTGGAGACCGGTTCCTGTAGCGATCTGCTCGTAGGCGAGGAAGCCGCCATCAGGTACGTTGTTGAACATCATAAGAACAACAGCCTGATACGCGGACACAAGGAGTTCCTTGGGAGCCTTGGCGAAACGGGCATTGATGGAGCAATGAGCTAATGAGTGCTTCCATGTCAACACACGGCCTGTATGCTTATTCTTGTAATACTTATCGAACCTCTCAATCTGTGTAGCGACCTCGTCAGGCAGATTGAGACGAACGTCGGGATATGTCGGCCAGGCAGCAGCCGAAAGAATCATGACAGACAGATCCAGGGGAGCCTTTCGCTCAGCGCTGCCTTGGCACCATTGCTTATAAGACTCCATTTCGTCCTTGCCCAACTCTTGATCTTTGAACATTTGCTCCAAATTCTGCGTAAAGTTGGCACCGCACTCTCCTCTGAGCTTGGTGAGCATGTTCCGCTCGGCATCCTGGCTTGCACTTCGACCCATAAGCAATCTGCGGGCCAGATCTTTCTTGTAGAAGGCTTCGAATGCATCTTTGCCTTCGATAAATCTGAAAAGCTCGAGTGCTTGGTCAAGTTGTCTGTCAAGCTCGGCGTCCTCATCACCAGTGCTGGCCTGTCCTTCTTTCTGTGCCGTTTCGCGATCCTTCAAGTCGGACAGGAGCTCCTTGGGTAGTGATTTCAGACCACCTCTCAAAAGCATATCGATGTACTTGGCGATCATCTCGCCAGTCTTTGATGTTCCTGTTTCCCAACAAGACGCAATCTTTCTATCGTTCATGAACTTGCCGAATGATTCTCTCATGGCCCAGAGAAAGTCCTCATCCTTATTGAAAGCGTCTCGAATCATGAGATCAAGCGAGCGTCGCAACTCCAGCAAGCGTAGAACCATTTCATCACCCTTTTCTTTGTCGCTGACTATGGCCGCTCCCGCTGTTCTGATGTACTCACCCCATGGAACTTTCATTTTCTTCTGAATCCCCGATAGTCGAAGCAAGTCATACAAAGCCTTCATTGACTCGACTTCTCTATCGGCCAGCAGCTTTCCTAGGTTGCCACCATTCAACAGCTTCTCGGAATAGTTGCTAATCAGGAGCGAATGAGCAGAATCCATAAGTTGCTTCTCCGTGGTGCTGTCGAGGTTGAACTGAATGCATCGGTAGTCTTCCTTCTTTAAAAGTTTCTCGCAAACCAGGATATAATCTTTGAGGCTGGAGGCGCTCCAGCCCTCGCCAAATTCCTTGAAATACTTTCGCGATTGCTCCAAGAAAAAGGGTTCAAAGTGTTTGACATAAACACCGAGAACGTATAGCATCATGATAGAATCTTTGAGCAACGTCGGCTCAGTTTGGCCGCCACCCCTTCGGTCATTTTCGATCAATTCGCATATACCCGCGATAAGGTTTGCACCTATAGAGCTCCTGTATGAGTGCGCCTGGGAGGAAAATGCTGTTTTTCGGAATTGACCAATAGCCATGTCGTTTATTGATGGATAGTTTTCTCGTAACAGATATGTACGGTCAAGAAAGCTAAAGGTGGAACGGATCAATATCTGAGAAGCAATTGATTAGTGTCTTGAAGTTGCACAGGCACATGAGACGTACCGTTTGCTTATTCCAGGTCTTCCATTCTTCCAGTGTACTCTTGAGGGTGTCGAGGTTCGAAGTTCGTCCATTTTTCTGGATCCTTGGCAGGACAATACGTTGCAGATGCACATCGACTCTTTCATTGAGCATCTGATATACCTTGGCCGGATCTCCCTTGCGACAAACATCCTCAACACCTCTGTAAAGCCTCTCGAGGGGAACATCTGGTGTCCTCCCTGCAAAGATTGCCTCCAAAGCACCGTCAAGCTCCTTCTCTGTCCGTTTGTAGTATTCTGCTACCTGATTACCTCGATTTGTCGGCGGTCGCAGGTTTTTGATCACCAATTTCTTAGCACCAGTATAGGGTTTGAAGGCAGAGGGCTGCTGCGTCAAGTCGATAGTCTCGGTCTCGGGCAGCTTGCCCCGCGCTTTTGCGGTAGTCATGTCGAAGCGCGCTCGCTTAGAGGTTGTGGCGAAGGGCGAAGATGCTGAGGATGACGAGTCTAAGCGCGGCCTGCGCCGGGAGGGAGAAGTCGACTCTGACGCCAAAGGTTGCATAGAGCGAATCCAAGCAATACGATCTTAAAAGTACGAAGCCTGAGACGAACAACCGCTGAAAGAGCTGCTATGGCCTCGGCTTCTCGGACAATTCAGTGCGCGTTCGTAGAATTGAGTTTAAGTTGGATAAGTGTGCGACACAGGTGCTATCGCCGTATTTCACTCGGGCCAAAGATCATTAAAATGTTTTATTGAAGATGTATGAAGCCGTTTCTCATGAGGATGAGGATGGCAACGCAAGACGAGATGCCTTAGTGCCTATGGAGCTGAGGTGGGTATGTCAGTTGGCGCACCTGAAAGATAAGATAACGGAATCTGGAGCTAGTGCAACCTATCTCCGACCTCAGAGGCGTCATCGGTTTATAGGCGACAAAAACAACAGAGCAATTCATGATATCCACGCCTCAGGGTATCAGAAACGTTGGCCGTTTGAGGCATAAGGGACGAAAGCAGTAGGTTAATTTATGCTTATTAGACCATGGTTTTTTGATCACTTATTTTTTTTACCCTAAGACTTTAGAGGTTAACTTTTCTATTACCTAACAGGCGATAAAAACAATAAAGCAATATTTATCGAATACTAGATAACCCGCTTTTGTATACCGCTATGAAGCTCTAATTAATCTATAAAGCTTATTTATTAGTCCCCCCTCTTCATCATGCGTATGCTGCCCATCCTGCATCGAAATGTTAGTTTCAGTCAGAGCTTCGTAGGAATATTGACTGACCGGAATATAAAACTGCCAAGTTGCGTTCATCGGTCGCTTGATTTATCAGATCATTGACTGTTGCAGTTACACTCAATGTCTTGGAAAGCTTCTTCCTCACGATCTCCAAAGCGCGGTCAGCTTCAGAAGGCTCATTGACATGCCCTGTAGCCTTCTTGTCCTTTTTCGTCTCGGCCTCATTTTGTTCGTCGTCCATGAGACTATCATCGTTGTGTCTTGCCTTTTGAAGCTTGGCCAATCTGAGTGGCGAGATTGACCATGTGTATAACGGATCGAAACGTAACACATCCAAAATTGTCATGATGGAATACTGCTCTTCTCTGAGAGCGTCCAAAGTGAACTCGCAACATCGGCGAAAGACTCCCTCTGTTTTGGTAATTCCCATTCCATCCACAATGTCCCTCGTCAACCGGAACGGAACCATTTCAGGAACTGGTAGAATGCGGCCTGCTTCAAACGCGACACCCAGATCAATGTGAACCACCTCTCCAGTTTTGTGGTCCAAAAGGATATTGTGCCCATGTCGATCGCCCAGGCCGAGGACGTGTCCCAACATCGATATGGCTGCGGTGCTTCTTGTGTATGCCAGCCTTTTAAGGAACCATTCATCCGGGTCCGTGAAATTCTCCATAAAGAAGTATCTCATGACTGGATGGAACTTTTCAGTGACTCTGCGGTAGGTACTGATTCGTGTCGCCACCGCTCTACCCTGGACCCCAAATATCTCCTTACGACAATGAGAGCCCTTGAGGTCCTTTGGATAGTATCTTTCATGAGCAGGCATCAAGAACTCGTGAAGTGGAATTGTATTGGGCACAAATTCAATCAATCCGGAAGATGCTGTGAGTGGAAGCACCTTGTAAGTTCTGATACTGAGGTTGCGTTGCTGAGTTGTCCTGTGAAGCTTGAGAAGAGATGACACGGCCGAAAAGACCTGTTCCATGATGGCGTCCTGTCGTAAATCGTCATGCCCTCCTTTGACAAGTTGCTTGTAGCGGACTCCATCACTTCCAATAGCTGTGATGATTTTAGGTGCGCTGACACCCGAAGCGATGGTCATGGTGGGTTCTAGCTTGGATATGATAGGCACCTTGGAGTAGTCTTTTGTTGCCGAGAGTTCGATTTGCATAGTTGGAGAAGGGATACGATATTTGGCTAGACAGTTGACGAGATTGTGGCCGGGTGTGGAATCTCTCAGCGGAATCTTTGCACCTGACTTGTACTTGTTTGGGTTTCGATCCATGGCGAGAGCATGGTAATATTTGCTTGTCTTGTCGATCGACAGCCAAATGTTGGCCACGGATTGCGTCTCAGCTAGGCGTTTGGCAACGCGTTCTGTTGCTCTGACGCGTAAGACAGCGACATCATCTTTTTGTTGTGCCTTTGCCTTTGTTCCAGACCATATTTGATACATGCCATGGTAGGGATGGTCCACGCAGATGTTGTAGACTAGCTCTAACAGCAGTTTCTGGAATGCGTTGTTGTGGTCTTGGAGTCGTGATGTCAGTTGGTTGGTGAGGCCAGCAAATTTTCTGGTTGGGACTTCCGATAGATGTCGCATGACTGCCTGGTTTGTGCTTTCCTCTTCCGATCGTTCTAGCCAAAGAGCTGTGAACCGGAGAGCATCGTTATTGTGTTCATCGGAGGCAATGAGAGATAAAAGATAATTTTCGAGACTCAGGCGAACAAACTCACTGCGCGTCTGTTCAACTCGTCGCAACTCCTGCTCATCAAGATTGAGCCATTGCTTCTCTTTGTTCAGAACATGTGAGTACCTGGTCTTGAGTTGAGTGTCCCTGGTGCCACTAATAAGGGTTTTCAGTTCCGATACTTCATCACTCTTTGCTTTCTTTAGGTTCTGGAGCCTTGCCAAGTCCTCCAATCCATCGGGATCTTGCAACTGCTGGTCGCAGAACATGGCAAACTGATGGAATACAGAGCCAGCTTGGCGACCTTGACCCTTGCCTTTGAGCTCCTTTAGCGCAGGCTCTAGATAATTCTTTTGAATATCATGTGGTTTTTCGAGGCGTGCAACAGATACCTGGTAACCAATCTTGGAAAGCAAATCAGATCGACTGACTGGGAGAGTTTGCCTCTCAAGCACAGAATCTTTGTCGATATCCTGCAACATACGAATGGACGTACTCATCTGCCCATAGTCCCAGGCAGAGTTAGCAGCCTCAACGGTGACAGCTGCATCCACATGTAGGTCTAGTGCTGTACATGATGGTATGAGCTTGGTGAGTATAGTGGAGATCTTGAGGCTCTCCTGCGTCGCTTGGTGATAGCGATATATCTGAGAAGCGGTGATCATTGACTCGACCTCCATCTGCCTTGCCGTAGCTGCGGAAAGTTTGATATTTGTTCGTAAGCTATCTTGTTGGCTGACCATACTCATCGTGGTGCTGCGACAAGACAAGATCTGACCAACACTCTCGTATCTAGAAATAGTCAGTGACATGCTGCATCTCAAATCGCTAATACTTACAATCCGCTTCTCATCCAGTCACTTCGGTTCTTGAACTTTTCAAGAAGGGCATCCATTTCGGAACTGTCGGAAACACCGAGAACATCGTCAAGCTCCGTCAACGAAGCTAGAGCCCCCAGACGTTTCCTCAGGGCCGTTGCGTTGAGGCTGTGGACTGCCAAGCTACGCATTGTGCGGCTAAAACCATCGTGTACAGCAGCCCTGACATTGGCGATATCTGTCGCTTGGTTAATGCTCTGGTACGCTTTAAACACCGTGACCGCATGGTGGTCACTCGGAGGTGCAGGCAGGTTCCAAATCCCAAGCTTTCTGGCTGTGTTGAAAGTATCTTCAAGGACAGCCGGAGATGTTTCCATGTTGTTTTGTGTTTGGAGGAACCAGTTTGAAGGACCCGACAAGCCAAGCGTACTAAAAGCTCTGACTAAAGCTTGTCCATCCGACTGAGCCACAGGATTTCCAAGGTGAACATTGCTGTCATACTCAGCACCTCGGAATGCAAGACTCATAGGGCCATCGTTCTCGTACTCCACGCGAGCAAGAATCTTTGACAGGCTAGGCTCTTCTGGCAGTCCGTAGTATGCATCTGGGTCATCAATGTTCTCAAAGATCGCAAGAAGAGTTTCGCTCATGTCCACCTCTTTTACTGCCGCAGAAGACGTTCGCGAAGAACGTGTAGTTTCTGGAGGGACATATTCTGCAAATAGCAGAGAAGTCTTGTACATGCCACAGCGCGACGCTACTGCAGCGACCAAGGCGGAGTCAACTTCTAGCCAATGCGATCTGTCGGCTATCGATGACTCCTTCGGATATTGCTGCGTCCTCAGGTATAATAGCATATTGATAAGTAGCTTCTGATTTTCCTTGGCTTCTGCATCTGTGCATTGGAGCCAGCTTTTGACTGCCACAGATAGTGGGCGCTTGGGGGAATGTTGTTGATTCATTGGGAAGTAAAGTGCGAGATGAACAACAAAGGGGAAAGCTCTCTCTGCAAAGTGCTCAACCCTAGCGAGAATAGGAGCAAGAACTGAGAGAATGATCGACTCTGGAATACACCGAGCGAGATGCGCACTCAGGTTCAGAAGCCAGTCCCTCGACGTAATATCTGTAGACCAGACATCCGGTTGATTCGGGGATGATGTGGGTGTTATAAGACCCTTATCTGATGGAGGCGATCTATGTGCGCCCCATTGAGATGTAACCAAGAGAGACTCCATCAAACTTTTTTGGCAGGCCACACCCAGTGGCTCATCATCTAGATTGTTGGCATCCGAGACGATGGATCTCAGGGCAGCTTCAGCCAGACCTGCAGTGATAGAATCAGGATTTGAGGTGAGGTCCTGTAGAAGATAAAGTATTCCGGTCTCTGAGCCATTCGATCCTGGTGCCATTTTCTGGTATTGGCTAAGATAGGATTCGCGTAGCACACCAGTTGGGATCTCCCCGGACGCCGAGAAGGCCCGGCCAACGACTCGACCTGCCCATGAGAGATATTCCTCGCTGAGGTTTCCGGTATCACAACTCTTCCACACAGCTGTTGAGTGATTCAGAGCATCCTCATCAGACTCAATAATGTCATCCTTTACCTTCTCAGGAATGCTGAAATCGCCGCAAAGAAGGCCGAGTGCGAGTTGTCGCGAAGGTTCGTTCAGTAGCTGATGATCTGCGCCTTCATCGGCTAGAATATCCAAAAGCAGTTTGCTCTCTGCGGTACCTCGTTCAGCGTTCCCGGAAGATCGAATGCGAGCGGCGGATTGAGTGATAGATTTGAAAGCACTCCTTTGCTCAAGATTCTTAAACATGGGCGATTCGTACTCTTCAAGATATTTGCTGATCCATGCATGGAACTTTTCTGCTTTACTCATTGTCGCTTTGAACTGACTTTCCTGAGTTGTGCTCGACTGGCTCGACTCTAAGAAGACTCGGAGTGATGCCAAGGTTGACAAGGCATACCCGGCAAGAAATGATGGAACATTGCTAAGGTGTCGGGCTCCTTCAGCCAGAAGATACTGGCTAATTCCCAGCGCATCGTCTGCACATTCGGAGTCGGTGATGAATGTGCGGGTAGCGTTCAGGAGCATTTCCAGGGGGTAGGATTCTAAGGCAACTGACCCACCAAGAGAAACCAGAACCCTTACTTTTCGAAGAACAGAACAGGCATGCAGAGGCCCTAAAGCCGGATGAACTGTATTGAGAAGCTTGCGAGCTATTGAAACAACCACAGGAGGCGTCCACAAATCATGGAATTGGAATTCTGTATTTTGACAGAGTCTGTGAAGTTCGTGGATTAGGTACTTGGCTTTGAACATTGGCTGTTGGTTAGCTGGTAACTCGGCGGGAGAGTGAGAAATGGCCTTCACAGCGCTCAGGATCTGACCAGCATAGTCGAGCTTGAACCTGGCAAAGACCTTTTCAAAAGAGTTCTCTTGATCGATGAGGTCGAAGAACAGTGCTGCGATGTCAATGAAATTGATATGAATCAACTCCATATAAGCCGTGCGTCCAAGCAACTTTTTGACATGTGCCTCGCCACGCTCCTTGTCATCGCCTCCATTCGAGTCACCAAAAATCATGCTATAAGCAACAGCAGTAGTGAAATTCTCACGGACAAGGTCGCTCTCAGAACTGCCCAGGAGGCGGCAAACTTCTGCAAATGTCTGATCCTGACCACGCATCACAGTTAGCCCAACGACTTCGGACTGTGCAGATCTGAGAAGGTCTCCAAGCGTCTTGAAGCCAAATATAGAAAATGGAATATCTTCTATGAGGTCACATTCAAGCCAAGTGTATAGAAGTTGCCGAGAGAACAGCCGGAACAAAGCCTTTGGCGACCGCAGGCTCAGCGTTCTCGACACGTTTACCAAACATCGAGTCGCATAATCCATTGATCCCGGAATCTTCCCTGGCGTCTCGAAGATATGATAAGTGCACCTCCGAAGCAAAGTCGACCATCTGCAGGCAAGGTTCGACAATACCAATAGACGAAAGGCAATGCCAGTAGTGTCCAAGGGATCAGTGGGCAAGCTATCTAGAACATCCACAAACACTTCGTCATGAAGCTTGAGGACAAACAAGTCAAAGATGTCGGCAATCTTTTGCGAGATGGTGTATTTCACCGTCATTGGTCCATTTTTCAGTATGTAGAGAAGACAAGTTCGTGGGGAATCAAGGCCCTGGTCTTTGCCATATTCCGTGTTGGTTCGTAATAAAGTGAAGAGTAGCTGGACCATTGACATTTGGGCGCCGGGCGAAAATATGTTCGAAGTCAAACAGACCTTGATAAAATGATAGTAAAGGTCGCCAACCCTTTCGGAGAGATGGCTTTTGTCATTCAACCAGATAGGATGCAATCCATCGATTACTCCGATGCAGATGCTCAAAGCAACTTCGGCACACTGATATTCAGTCTTGGACACGTAGCGTCCAAGCCTTTCAACAATTGACAAAGCGTTTTCTGGCGTAATAACAAGATCAGAGCCAAATAATTCAAGCAGCAAGCTTTGACACATCAAGAGGTCTTCGTCGGGCATCTCGATAAAATGCTCTACGTATGTATTGGGGACAAGGCCAATCTGTCCGATATCATCATCCAATATGGAAAGAAACCGAAGCCGGGCCCTTGCCTCAGTGTAGAAAGCCTGCATGTCCAGCTTCATCTGAATATTGAAGCGTGGGGTTACCACTGGCGCATGCACTGAGCTTGCCCGACTGCTTTGGGAGTCGAAATCTCCATCAATATCCATTAAGTCGATGCTGCCGTCGGGATTCGTCTGATCGTTTTGCTGGTTAATAGACTTCCATATTCTACCGAACAACTGAAACAGGTCTGGGTTGTTTGCGTGCATTCGATTTAGACTCGACGTTGTCAAATCGGGCATCACAGCTCGAACGGCTCGTAGGATTGAATCGACAAAGGCTGTAGACTCCATTGACGTAAAAGCAGAGTTCAGCGCTTTGTCGAGAATCTCCTTCAGAGTGGACTCAACTGACGAAGATTGAGTCGAGTTTAGATCGTTAAGTATGGGAAGTAGCAGAGTTCCAGCCAAGCAGGCTGATAGAAGACTTTGAAAGCGATCAAACGTTATTTGTATACCGCCTTCGTTCGTTTTCTTAGTCCAGGATGTGCAGAGCTCGGATAGATCACTCAGCTTGGGGTAGAACAGTTCGAGTGTTAGCTTCTGAGAAGCATAGCGCGTATTGGCATCGGCCAACGAAGCGGGATCAGATAGCCCTGAAAGGTCGCAGCAGCCAGTGGGATCGGCATCATGAGATTCATCTTTTGCGAGGAGAACGTATCGAGTAAACGCCTCAGTTTGCTTAAATGAGCTCCATGTCTCAGTTAATGGGCCTCCAGAAGCCACTGGATGGGAGTTCAATTCAAGAGGCGCCATCCCACAACAGGCCCGAATCAAATTCACTAACTGAACCGGTTGAGCATGCATAGAGTGGTAGGATGCAAACGTAGATTCGTCTGTAAACTCGTTAACATGAAACCCTCCGTAAGATAATCCATACTCACTTGGATTCCAACGAAGAAACACCCATCGGATGATGTGGTGACAGGTACTTTGACTTGCGCTGGGGATTCGGGCGTTTCGTAATTGAAGGACATGTAGCATCAAGCTAATAGATGTGTCACACAGAACACTAGGCCCGTTGACATCTGCAGTCGTGACAATGTTATTGATGTCTGCGGAGATTGTATGATAAGGTAGAACGTCGGCTTCAAGTATCGCATGTAGGAGCACGCTGGCCGCTCGACTTGTTCCTGGCAGGCTGACGGAACGTGTAGCAAGATGCCACAATTGGCGCCAGACATCTACTTGATCGTGGCAGACTTTCGATTTACTTATACAACTGAGGAATGTTAGTGATGCACACTGACATGACTGTTTTGACGTAGTCTTCTTACCTCGCAGAGGCTACGAGGGCCCAAGAAGCCGTGACAGGGTTCTTGTCAGTTGCCAACGATACCAATTCAGGTAGCAAGTCAACGAGTTCGTCACGGCTCAGTGAGTTGTCAGCCAAGAGGAACGGAATCATCTGTAAAGCAGTTCCCCGAACTGCTACTTCAGCAGCCTTGAGCTTAAGCCGGATGCGACTCATATGGATTCTCCGCCTTTTCCTTGGCTGCTCACTTTGTTCTGCATCGTCGGTCGGGGTTCTAGAGTGAGGCAACGCCATGATTCCTTCCAGAAACGCCAGGTTTTGAATGATAGCCCAATGTCCTTCTCCATAAACGTTGTGAGCGCGGAGGCCGAACATATTCAGCTGCAGTCCGTATGTCGGCAAAGAGGACAAAGCAAATGTGATGTCGCTCATTTGTAAACGGACAGCCTCGCCACGCCTTGAGTACTCAGACCAGATATTCTCAGCCAGATCCTCGAGGTCCAAGCGAACGTTTTCGTCCGAGGATTTCACGAATAAATTTTCAACGTGAAGGTGCATCAAGAAAATGCTTCTAGAGATCTCGATCCTGAGCGCTCTGATGACTTCGTCTTGAGAGACCTTCTCAGATCTCCACCAGTAGCTCATGAGCGGCAATATGCTTTGCACAGCAGAGTTGGCATGTGCTAAGTCATCAGCATTTGTAGTAGTGAAGACTGCATTAATAATGGCGAACGCCAAAGTCTGTAAAGAGCCGAGACTCAACTGTTTCAGACTCAAGACCCTGAGTACTACTGGCGTAATATCTTTGTATAGCCGGAGTATCGGCGCGTTGCCGCCTATGACAAGATAGTGCAGCCCTTCTAAAACATCTTTGAGAAGACCACCCTCTCCAGGTGTAGCTCTTCTTTGGCTTTGAGTTGAAGGTGTGGATCGCCCAATAGATCGACTGTATCCTGACCCCGGTGCTGGTGATGATCGAGCCAGAGCTGGCGATGCCCGAGCCAATGACAAAGTTGAGATATCTGCTTCATCAGGAAGGAGATACTGGGCAACGTCGAGAAAGAAGCCAACACAAATTTCCCAGTACTGGCCACCTTTTCTGGCCAGTACTTCCACATGTGCAGGCCTTGAAAGCACCTCGGTCAAAGCTTTGATGTAGTCCTGGAGTAAAGGAGGCACGAAATCATCGCTATTAGGTCCAGGGAGAACTTGAGTGATGTGATCCACGATCGCCAGTAGCGTCTTTCGTCCGATCGTTGACTTGCCGCGTCCTACAGCCATGCGTACGGCCTCGGCGCATTTTGATAAACGACTTGTTGTAGAATTCAATGATGAATGGGACTTTTTCTTGTCATAGAGGACTGGCTTCTCTCGAAGCACGAAACTGAAGATTGCTTCAAAAATCTCATGGTAGCTCTTGTCGCCAAGGTCGGAACTTAACTGTTAGGAGGCGCTGAAAGGGGGCATTTCTGTGCTTACAGATTTGTAGATCGGTTTCGTGGGTTAAGAAGATGCGACAACTCTATTATTATGATTGTTAGTTCAATACTAACAAAAAAATTCGAGGAAAATAGAGATGAAGCCATCATGCATACCATCCACAGCCTTCTCGCGATCTCTGACTGCGGCGGATTTTACATCACCTGCATTCTGTCAGTTTTTGTAACGAGGCTTTGGTTGGTATATACGAACGCGCCAGATTCATAACATTATGAGAGGCCATTGTGGGCGACTACAAGGGTGATCGACTTGGTCTTTCCCCCTTCATTGGAGCTCAGAAATACGTCGTTTTCCCGTGTAGTTTAGGAAAATGAAGTGGTTGCTTAACGAGTGAGACTGTAGAGGCTCGTACTTATAAAGCGCGACTGACACCTACCTACCTCTCTACCTTAGTACCTAGGGAGGTGAGATACGTACGCCCTGAAATTACCCCTACCAGGCCGTCTGAAGCCCAAGAGACGAAATTAGTGGGTCAACTTATGCCACTTAGATCACACTTCTTAGGCCGTTTATTTTGGTAACCTAAGGCTTAGGACGGAATGAGCTGTGTAGCGTTTTTGTTGAAATCTGGTTCAACTGTACGGCCTTCTGGCCTTACTGACGATTTCACTGTTTACTTCATTGTTGTATTAATGGGTTTACTGGGAGATTGTTCGTCTTTATTGGCTTTTGAAGAGGGAAAATCATCCACGAGCTGCCCGAGCTTAGACTAGCTACAGAAGGTACGAACAACCCACTGCTCATGGTAACCTACAACAGGCGGATTAAAGGTTGACTCCAACATGATAGTAAATGAATGCTACTTACTATACAAATTTCTGTTGTAACAGTCATAATAGTAGCAGTGACACCGTGACGATGCTTATACAGGCAGCTCTAGGTTGCCTTACTGCAATACTGTGGTGACTAGGTAGGTACTACCAACTCGTTATCTGATCATCCGGGCACAAGAAAAGTTAGTCGCCAGAAACATAAGAGACGAAATTAGTAGACCGGCTTACGCCGTTTTAGACTATGGTTCTTAGGCTATTTATTTTGGTACCTCAGGACTTAGGAGGTGAACCTTTCTGCTACCCGCTGCCTGGTAGTTAGGTAGTTGATTGTTACCTCTGGTGGTTGACTTAGCCTGCAAGCTACCTCAGCTGGTAGGCAACGGCAGAAAGCCACTCACCGCCTAAAACAATCATGCAGCAAACCAATCAAATAGCTTGGTGAGCTCTCTAACTGGGGAAGTCAACAAGGCTGGAGTGAAGAATCTCAAAACCACGACCGCTAACAACAGTCGACAAAAAGATTCAGTATTTACGATTCGTCACGCACCACGGTGCAATCTTCTCAGCTTGCATCACCCGATAGCTATTGCGTCTAGGATCAACATGCGACAGTCTTGAACCGCAAAAATGGCCGAGATCACCGCTTTAGATGCCCTACAAGCTTTCCACCAAGGGCTTCTATCATTACGCGAAGGTCGCGTCGAGGGCGCAGAGACGCTAGGAAATGAGTTCCTAGTCCAAATTTTCGAGACTGAGTTGGGGAAGTTCTGGGATAAGCCGGCGAGGAAGAGCGACAATAGAAACGCTGTCAAATCTGGTAAGGGATCTACTGGCGCAACAACCATCATCCATTCCATCTAACACAAAGCCTAGGCAAGGTTGTCATTGACGGTGACGAGTACTCGATAAACGATAACTTCCAACAAGACGTACTTACCTTTTCCGACGAAGTAGAGCTTGACGAGCTTGAATCTACCCGATGTTTACTGGAGTCGCAAGAAGACCCTAATACGCTGGGCCGATCGCTCCTCGAGTGCGCCATCATCCGATTTCACCAGCAGCGAAAGTATGTTCTCGATATTGTGCGACTTCTCCTCGAAATAGAAGGTCTCGACGACGATATTGCCGATGCGGAAGCCCTTGAAAGCGTCAAACTATATGTTGCTGAACGCTTGCTTCAGCCCAGTATGGGCGCCGACACTACGAAAAGAATCGTGCCCAGGTGTATGACTTCTATGAGGGAGATCAAGGCGTGGCTTCAGAAGATAGGGGACAAGATCGCTGCGGCCCAGACCCTAGGTCAGACTACAACTAATGGCGTCTCCGAGCAGATGGAGACCATTGAGTTCTCCAGGGTCAGTTTGATGCAACAGCACGAATTGCTGGGTGTTATACTTTGCCGGAGTATTGAAATGAGACAAGGATCGACACAAGACTTTCTCGACTTTGTATCTCTTCTCCAAAAGGTAGACAGGTATGATGCCTTGCTGGTTCACCTCGTTCCATCTATCGGAGCATACATTTCAGTTTTCGGGTCTGCTGAAGGTGGATACGATCTCATCAAGGCCCGCGAGCTGCACGGCAAGCTCTTCCCTACGGACAGTTCTCCATGGCCTTTGTCACAGCTGCAGGCCGCTTTCAGAGCTTGGTGGCTTGCAGAGTACAGTGGCTTCTATGTCGATGACCCCCCTGAGGCAGCAATCCCCCCCAATACTGACTTGGACGAGGAGGACCGACAGCGATCAAAAGCATTCCTGGAGTCTCTGAAGGACGGATCTTTCGACTTCCTGCTCTCAATTGCGGCTGATGTTAAGTCTCCGGATTGGCACGACCCTGTAAGAGCCGGTATGCGCAAGTGGCTGCAGCGAAAGTCGCCTGCACTTGCACCCGATGCAATTCCTTTCGCCGACTTCTTCCAGATGAGTCTTATGCTACAGCTTGAAGTGTTTGTTGACGGCTTCATTTCCAACCTTCCCGATGTGTTGCGCAAACTTCGCGTGGAGGAGGACGAACAACGCCAGTCTAGTCAGACACATGAGCAGGATCTAGATCTCGAAAGGTTCTTATTGATAATTGCATATGCTTACGAAGGTCGACCCGATGCTGCCATGAATTTCTGGTCTGACCCCGATAGTAACCTGGCTGGTTTTATGCATTGGGCCTCTCGCAGGGCGTCGACGCCTCTGGTGACAGCGTTCTGCGAGATGCTCCAGGCTATCTCGGAGAATGAAGAGTGCGCTTCTGCTGCACACGAGTTCCTGATCGACGAGGGCCACCATTCATCTGGAAAGATGAGAAAATCACAGTCATTAACATGGGCTCAAATTTTCAAGGAGTTGGACTTTTTTTCTGCCAAAATCAGGCAAAAACCGGCGCCACCTCAGGCTATACGTTATCGTAACGAGAAGATGAGCAGTGATCAAGCAGAGACCGAACCGGAGTCGGCCATGATGCTTGAATGTTACCTTCGTCTGATGTCAAAGCTGGCTAGTGAAAGTGAGACGACACGCCAGTTCCTTCTTCAAAACCCCAACTATAGCCTCGTCGAAACATTGTTTGAGCTTGCTAGCAGCAACATTCCACCCCGGTTACGCGGTTGTACTTTTATGGCTCTCCGAGCTCTGATGGCACGCAAGTCGCTACCGGAGGGTGCTCTTATGTGGAATTGCCTCGATCAATGGGTCACCGGAGAGTATTTCCTCCACCCAGTTACTTCTCATCGCCAATCGCAACAATCGCCTAGCGTCTTCATGGAGCGTATCTTCGACGAGATTAGCAATGGATTTGAAGACCCCGAATCTTTTATCCAGCTCCTTCTTTCTCTTATATCCCCAGCTGTGGACAGTAGTCCCCTTAACGACGGACTGCCATTTCCAGAAAATCTCGGCTCTTCCTCTCGAATGCCCGGTATTGAGATCTATGTCGACTTCGTAGTGGGCTTGGTATTCGCCCAAAAGGCCAACGACCTTCAGGATGTCAACCAAACTCGCGTCTTACGTCTTAGTTGCCTGGAGTTTATTCTGATCTGCCTAAACACCTTCAACGAAGATCTTATCATCATGGCGAATGAAACAAATATCAACATCGATAGCGTCATCGCAACTACCGACTTGGCGACCTATGTACGCATGCATCCTTTTGCGAGAGTGATGGAATGGATGTTCAACGACAAAGTTATGGCAGCTCTTTTTAACACTATTCATCAAGAGTCCGCAGATGTGGGAAATGCTTCGCCAGACTCTCCTTTAATTCTTGGCATCCTGCGCGCTGTCGAGGTTATCAGCAAAGTCCTTGATCTCCAAGCCACATATCTTGAGCTTGTTCGGCCTATTATCAAGCTTCAGTCAAATCAGCGCCGACCACCCGTAGCAAATGCTGCATTCGCTTCATTTGAGGATGGTTTGGTTACACGACTGAACCTCGTTGTTGATTTGGGTAACTACTGTGGAATTGGACACCCAGAGTTGACGCTGGCGTGCCTGAAGCTGCTTGAAAAGATGTCATCATCCTCGAAGATTACCGCTGTCTGGTCAGGATCCAGTCGGCAAATGCACCGCAACAAGGCTATTGTTGCCCTAGAAGCGAATGGTGAACACGAGACAATCTCACGATCCTTTGTCTCGGAGTTGATAACCCCTCTGGAAACTGGGCGTGAGGCAGACTCCCCAGCTTACGTGACCAAAATCTACATTCTCGACTTCCTATACCAATGTCTGCAAGAAACACCCCGCAAGCCTACAATTGCTCATCTGCTGCTTGGTTTCAAGTGTGGTATTGACTCTCTTTCCGTTGAAGCCAAAGGTGCTTTCGCTTCAAGGACATCTCTTTTCCACACAATACTGAGATTGCTACTTGAAGCCCCCTCTGGTGATGCCCAGGGAATGCGACAATGGCTGATCGCCATCAAGTCACGCGTAATGCGCATCTTGCATATCCTTTGGAGCTCTCCTTTATCCGCCCCTGTGGTGGTTGAGGAGCTTCGCGAAAATGAGATCCTCTTCCACCTTTTGCTTCGTGAGACAGTCATCAATCCTGACTTGCCTTGGGAGGGTGAGAACGTCGCTCTGGTCCAGTTCCCCGTCACAGATGGAGCTGTGGCTTTGATTGACTTCTTGTCGCTTCGAAGCATGAGTCTGGAATACGTCGCGATGGAACTTTGCAGCATAGCCCAAAATCGCATGCCGAGTGTCAAGCGTCGCATATTTGAAGCTTTGAATGGTCAGATTATTGGGGAAGGAAATACTCCTATCCCAATTCCTACAATCTTTGATCTTTACGACTTCTTGCTCCCGGAAGGTGTCTGGGAAATCCCATTACCTCCCCTCCAATACTATAAAGATCTTGACCTGACATCTTGTTTGGAGAATGATACTGACGGTAACCAAATTTACAACGTCGAGCGCGTCAAGGAAGTTCTTCTACTCAAGCGTGGCGAGGCCCACGATGCGGGAGCACTGGTTGCAGCCCAGGATCTTGTTGCTTTCGAACGGGAAGAGAGCATGATAATAGAGTACCTCATTTCCTCTAATCGACAGAAGCAACTGACAACACAAAGTCTCAAGGTCCTAAAGACATGGACCAAGCTGCTTTTGGTCATGGTCGAATCAAACGACTTCAAGGGCTCAGCACAGATCTCCTTCTTCCTGCAGGCTTTACAATCAATTCTGCCCAGTTTGGAAGCATTTGCTTCCGAGCGACCGGATGAGGCTTTTGAGCTCGCAAAATTATCCAAGATTCTGCTCTTCAAGCTCGATCTTTCCGCGTCTGCAGATGACAAGCAAGGCTCGGCCATTGGCAATCTGATCAGTGACAAGCTCTTCCAGCTCTTCCAGATCTGCCTACAAGCCATCGGCAAGTGGGCTGGAACGCCAGAGCTGAGATCCATCTACTATAGCATCTGCTACCGCTACTTGACTGGCATGGCTGACCAAGGGCCACTCACGTCCAATCGACCCAAGACCATCAAGACTATCCAAGTATATGGTGAGCGGTTGCTCAATGTTATCTGCGATGATGCGTACGGCGGCGAGGCGCAGTGTCAGACATCGGCACTCATCCTTCTTAACGCCTTGATTAGCATGGGTCACCAAGAGAGTGAAGATTATGTTGTTGAGACCCTAAATCGACTTAACTTTATCGGGATCTTGGTCGATTCGCTGCGAAATATTATGCAAGAGTGGCAGGAAGTCTTCACATCAGGTTTGTTACGTTGGCTGCTATCATCAAAGACATGGCTAACTCCCTAATTTAGGTGCTTCTGAGCAGCAGAATTATCAAAACGCACGTCTAGCTCTTCTCCTTGAACTTGCTCAAACTCGTTCTGGGGCCAAGTATATCCTACACTCCAATCTTTTCCGTGCCCTTGAGATCTCTGGCCTATTTGAAGCGGACCCTGAGCTGCAAATTAACAACACAAACCCGCGCGCTCTCGAGCAACACTATGATCTCCTTGCCCAGGTTGTGCGCATCGTGGGTGCCGCACTTGTTTCCCGTGGCAGCCACAATGTTGTTCAAGGCCGCCGGTTCCTCACCGATCATCGTATGCTTGTCACACATACACTCAAGCGCAGCGCTGGCATCGGAAGTGGGAACGTGGATGAAGGCTTGGACCAGAAGATAGAAGAGTTGGCTGAAGGTTTAATGGTTATCATCGCAGCGACACGATTCCTCGAGGTAGACAAACCCCCGTTACACATCACTAACATAATGAACTAACGAGGAATCACAGTTTGAGAACGAGGGCATCCCCGAGCTTACGCAGCAGAGCCATGGGCTTTTCCACTAGGCCAAATACAACAAGAAGAGGGGGTACTTACTTGTAGTATATCGAGATGGGATATAACGTTGCAGAGCTACACGGCGTTGACAGGAAGGAATGGATAATGTTGAGTATGTGGTTTAGTTAGTGCAAGTGAAATAAATAATCAATCACCTTGGTAGACGATAAAAAGAACGTCATTCTACGTATCAACTTGTTTATAGAAGGGCAAAAGGCTTTAAAAGGCCAGCACACTCTTCATCATTTCCTTCAACCTCCAGTATTGACTCAACACACAACATGACCTGGGGAGACGGTCAGGTCGTTTTCTTGAGTGTTTCGATAGCAAAATCTCGTTGCCCGGCTCACAGCTCGTCCTTCGTTCTTATTCTTCTATTTCGTGTTGTATTGGTGGGCGTAGTCTCGGTGGTCTGTGACATTCAATCCAAAGAAAGCGAATCATAAATTTATCTAAAGTCTATACGCCTTATGCCTTTCTGCCTGGGTAACAATTGGTAAGACTTATGCTTTTGTCAATACACATGTGCTCTCCACGGTCGCGGCATGATAAGTATCCCCTGCCCTGTGTACTCCCAAAGCGCCATGTCCTGAACGACGCAAAGCCGCGTTCGCATGTTAAACCAATTTTATCCGGTGTTCTCCTTATCCATGCAAATGCTGGGTATCTCGTCTGACGCCCCGAAATGATCCGCCTCCGGTTATACTAATGAAAAAAAGAAGAGAAAAGCACTCTTCCTCATAGTGAGTTTCCTGTGCCAGTATGTTGAGCCTAGTGTAGGCGGTAAGATAGATGAATCAGAGTAGGCTGTTAACTGAATCATAAAACCAAATTGATCGGAATCCGTGAAAGTGGAACCAGATCTCCCACGTCATCAATGCTGCTGTCAGGCGTGTTAGGATAATGTGTTGGCTTTGCGTTTTCCTTTGCGCGTAGCGGTCATGAGCTTCAGTTCAAGAGGCCAATATCCTTTGGTCTTGCTGTTGTAGTTCTCCCTTGGCTTCATGTCAAGCTTTTGCCGGCACATGGGACACTTCCCTTTAGTAGCATCGACACAAAGAGATTGATGCAAACATGAAGCGCAATAAAGATGGCCTAGAAGCGAACGTGTCAGAAAATTCCCGTGAGACGCAAGAGGTAAACAAAAACGACCCGTAAATGACTTACCACAATGTGTTACTGTCAGATTAATGCAGTCATCCATGCAAATTACACATTGAAAGGCGGCAAGTTTGACGCTATTGTCCTTCTCTGGCTTCTTGATTTCATCAGGGACTTCGTTCGTTTCAGTCAAATCGACGGTATCGTAATCTTCATTGGCTTCAAGATCAACAAAGGCACGTGGGGGAGGGCTCGAGCCGAATAGTTCTTCGACATCCATTTCTTTTTTTGGTGCCGAGCTCTTCTTCTGTCTTGATGATGGTCTCGTAGGTATCGTGTTCTCATTCGCAGCCGCAGTGGATATCCGTCGCCGTTTGCTCGTGTGTGTAGAACCGGTCCGGGTAACAGCTGCGGTGCTCCGTCGAAGAGCAGGAGGCATGGCGTCGGAGAAGGAGCTGGCGGGGCTGTCGAAGAGAATGTCGCTTTCGTTGAAGGAGTCAAAGATAGGCAGAGTTGATTGAGATTCGCCGGCTGCGTTAGTGGAAGAAGAGAGTTGAGTCGTGCTACGCTCAGGACCCAAGAAATTAGAGATGCAATGGTGAGCGGCAGAGGGGTCGCGTGGGGCGGTAGTGGCACTGGTAACTGCACGATGCGGCGCGGAAATGGAAGCCTGAAGCGCTGCCGTTTGGCTTACACCTGGAGTTTGAGCTTGACTCGGCTGTGGATCTGTGTTCGTGAATAACGGGTAAGTCGACGGTGAAGAGAAGTCACCATCAATCAAATCGCTGAGTTCAGAAGACCCGATATTAACAGTACGCAATATATCATGCAGGACGTTGTTTGGATCGTATTGCCCTGGATGCTCGTTCTCCCAAGTATTGATTGGTGGCAGCTCAACGTTTGTTGATGGCAAGTTGGTTGCCCTTCTCCGAGGCGGCGTTTGGATGTCTAGGGGAGGTAGACCAGGAGGGGAATGAGAGGGCCTTGGCCGTTGTGTTGTTGTAGTCGGGCTTGAGCTCCTACGAGCGCGACGAGTATTGGAGATCAAGGGTGGCAAAGGAAGCGAGGAAGATGATGTAGTCGGGCGAATTTGGTTGTATTGGCCACCGGTGCCACTACCACCTCTGCCGGCACCCTCTTGTTCATCGATAATTCTATCATGGATTGGCCTTTGCGAACGCGAACGTGAAGATCCGGCTTCAGTTCCAGCTAGATCCGGAGATGAAATGATCCTGGTGGACATGGAGATTGCAATGGGAGGAGCGTAAAATGCGTCTGTTGGGTTCCAAAACAAGTCCAAGTCTGGGTCGTTGTCTATTTCAATCGTTTACAAATGAGCGTCAGGAGCTGCTATCAACAAAAAAAGAAACGCGCAAGGACATTGGAGTCAAGATTCGACCGAAGGGCAGGAGAGGCCAGGAGAAGCAAGTAGGCGGGTGGGGTAAGCAGATCAGACAAAAAGGAAGGAAGATAGAAGGAATAGAAATTATTTCTAACCTTGCAACAGATGAGAGAAGGTTAGATCCATATACAAGAATCCTTGCTCCATCGTTGGGCCGAATTGAAGGATGTCACGGGGAGAAGAAAAGGTGCAAGCCGTGGAGCATTTACTAAGGCCTAGTTGAGCGCTTGAAACCGATTAGTTAACTGACTCTTTTTTTGACTACTAACTTGCCTACTATGCAAATGATTTGGCTTGACTTGCTAGGTAGGCGGGCCGCTGCTGAACTGTGTTGGAATGGGCCGGATTGAGGCCAGGGTGTGGATATTAATGGGCCAGATGATAAAGCAAAGACAAAGAATACTTGCTTGCGTTTGTTGACAAGGGAGATGTGAGTTCTTTATAAGGTACTGGCAGAGAAAGCATTATCCTGCCCGGCGGCTGGACTGAGCTGAAAATAGATATCTAGCTACCTGGTGTTGTAATGGTCAAGAAAGGAAACATGGGAAGGGAAGCCAACAATTTTTAGGTTCAGTAAAAGGCCCAGTCTGGATGGGAGGGAGGGGGAATGACCAGCCAGCCAACCATTGCCATCCATATACTGACTGACACTGTCTGGCCACAAGTAAGTTGAGATGAATCTCCGCTATGCCGCGACAGCACATGCTAACAAGAAGCAATTTCTTGTAAGGAAGAAACATCTTTACCTGCAAAGCAACACTTTCCAAGCCTTCATCTCATCCCTTCCTCGTTTCATTTGTCCTCTTTGCGCCATTGCAATAGTCCAATCAGATCCATCCCGAGGACTTATGGATCCTAAACTTGACTTCTTGTGCATCCATACACGGCGCTTGAAAGCCCCCCCACGTTACTTCGACTCGATTCTTCAAGATGTCAAGTTCAACCATTTTATTTGTTTTGTCAAATCTAGTGTTACGACGAACTAGAGACCTACTGCCTTGGTTCTGCTGTCAATTCATTACAAGAACTTGGTCTTTGTATTGATATTTCTGATCGCCCAGGCCAGGATAGGGCAGACAGGTGATAACTTCCTATGTAGGTATATGCATACACAAGATAGAGTTATGACAATTCAATGAATTGGTATACTGAGAAGCCTCTGTGTCTCCGTATCTACTATCGGGGATCCTGAGTGTATACCAGACTCGACCTCAATGCTCGACAACTCACTACTTAGTACTTAGTAGTAGAATTGTAGGTAGGGAACATGATGTGGACAAGTGAAAAGACGAGACACAATTTTAGGAAGCACGTTAACCTATTAGGTTAACATGGTACAGCCTATTCAAGTTCTTTGTTCATATACTTGAAGTATCGATGCGTTATACTTCACATCCAGATTCACACTCTGTCCATAGTTGAATTCGTTTCTTGGAGGTTTTAAAGCCCTACATCATTCAATTGCCCCTCCATTTTAGACCCTTCAATTGTCTCCACTCTCGAGCAGAACGACAGGGACCCGCTGAGAATGCACGGCGTCATCCACTTAAATTAGCAGGGATTTGCTAATTTAGTCAAAGATGGATGGATGCAAATGCCAAATTCATCATCCTGACCTTGCATTTGTCAAGGTGCTCTCTCGTCAATCCACGACTTCAACAGACATAATATTCGACCGGCGCATCGCCAAGGCCGTCGGCGGTAATAAACACCAGGAGCCGGGATGCTACTGTGAACTTAATAATGTTTGTCTCAGTTGCTGCTTCTCCGTTTCGCGCTTCGACAGCCAGTTTCTCTCGTATCTCTCGACACCAGGGTTTTCGCCGTCATGCTTTGCGCACTAATGTGCGATGGCTGGCTGCCGTCGCTGGTAACGCCAAGTCGAAGAAACTAAAAACTCTTGCTTGTAACACCGCAACACTTCTTCACACAAGTTGACAGCTATTAATTCTGATGCAGTACCCTCCGAAGCCCGACATAACGAGATAGGCGTCCAGCAGCTCAGCTCCCACGTATTCAACCAGATATTTCCTGATGGTGTAACACCTCCGCCCCAAGAGCTCGTTGAGCTATCCAAGGATCATTTGCGTCGTCACGATCTGCTTGGAAAGAACACCGACAAATCCGAACCTATAGCTTTCGATATCCCCCCGCTGCAAGGACGCACACTTGACGAGCACTTTCACAAGCTCGGTATAGATGCCGCTGAGCCCTTTCTAACCTACGCGAAGCAGTTTGCCCGCGCAAATCCACCTCCGAAGCCTCGACAATGGATACACCAGAGTGGCTGGACGAAATATTACCCTGATGGGACGACCGAGAAAGTTGAAGCCCCTGAAGAAGAGATGCTGTCATTCGACACAGAAGTCATGTGGAAAATAAGCCCTTTCGCTGTCATGGCCTGCGCATCAAGCCCAACAGCTTGGTATGCATGGTTATCGCCTTGGCTACTGGGAGAGACCGAAAACGATAGGCAGTTAATTCCTTTTGGTGATCCTACCAAAGATCGAATTATCGTCGGGCATAATGTGGGTTTCGATCGAGCGCGGGTTTTGGAAGAGTACAGCTTAAAACAAACCCGGAATGCCTTCCTCGACACCATGTCGCTACATGTGGCTGTGAATGGAATGTGCTCCCAACAACGACCTACCTGGATGAAGCATAAAAAGAACCGGGAGATGCGGGAACGATTAGCGACCGAGACCCCTGACCACGATCTGGCGACAATAATGAGTACACAAGGAATGCATGACGAAGCAGATCTTTGGGTCGAACGAAGCTCTGTCAACTCTTTGAGGGATGTTGCTCAATTTCACCTCAATGTTTCTATCGACAAGTCGATTCGAAATGACTTTGGTGAGCTGGATCGCGAAGGAGTAGTACAAAAGTTGGATGAGCTCCTGACATATTGTGCTGCTGATGTTTCGATAACCCACCGTGTCTACCAGATCGTTTTTCCTAACTTCCTGTCGACCTGCCCACACCCTGTCAGCTTCGCAGCTCTTCGGCACCTCTCATCTGTCATCCTCCCGGTCGATAGCTCGTGGGATGCGTACATAAAAAATGCCGAAGCTACCTACCACAAACTATCCGATGCGGTTCAGGAACGCCTTGTCGGCCTTACTGAAAGCGCATTGAGTATGAAGGACAACCCCGATGAGTACGAGAATGACCCTTGGATGCAACAACTTGACTGGTCAGGGCAAGAAATCAAGATGGCCAAAGGCAAGGGGGACGAACCACCAAGACCTGCAGCCAGGCAGAAGAAGCCTGGCATGCCTAGGTGGTATAAGGACCTCTTTCAATCGAACGATTCGCCCATCAATATCACTGTTCGAACACGGGTTGCTCCTTTGTTGTTAAAGATGTCCTGGGACGGGTATCCGCTGTTCTGGTCTGATAAATACGGTTGGACTTTTCGCGTACCTCGAGCGGAAGCCGCCAAGTACAAGGCCAAACAAGCGGTTGAGTGCACGTTCGATGAGACAGAAACCAAGTTACGTGACGATTCTGCCCATTCCTACTTTAAGCTCCCTCACAAAGATGGCCCAACGGCGCGTTGTGCCAGTCCAATGGCCAAGGGGTACTTGTCCTATTTCGAGAGTGGTATGCTGTCATCCGAATATACATATGCGAAGGAAGCGCTGGAGATGAATGCGTCGTGTTCTTACTGGATAAGTGCGAGAGATCGCATCAAGTCTCAAATGGTTGTCTATGACCAAGACATTCGCGTATTGAATCGTACTCCTGGCCCGCGAAAGTTGAACAAGCCTGGTTTTATTTTGCCACAGATCATCCCAATGGGTACCATAACTCGCAGAGCGGTCGAGAACACCTGGCTTACTGCCAGTAATGCCAAGAAGAATCGCGTTGGCTCTGAACTAAAAGCAATGGTCAAGGCGCCCAAGGGCTATTGCTTTGTAGGAGCAGACGTCGACTCAGAGGAGCTTTGGATTGCCAGCCTTATTGGCGACGCAACGTTTAAGCTTCATGGTGGAAATGCTGTTGGATTCATGACATTGGAGGGCACAAAATCTGCTGGTACGGATCTTCATTCGCGAACGGCTTCCATCCTGGGCATTACCAGGAACAATGCCAAAGTCTTCAATTACGGACGAATCTATGGCGCCGGTCTCAAATTCGCAGCGACCTTGTTACGGCAATTCAATCCAAACCTCTCCGAAAAGGAGACCGCGGAGACGGCATCGAGACTCTACGCGAATACCAAGGGTACAAAGACCAATCGCAAGGTGCTTTACAAACGTCTCTTCTGGAGAGGTGGCACCGAGTCGTTCGTCTTTAACAAGCTGGAGGAGTTTGCTGAGCAAGACAAGGCCAGAACCCCGGTATTGGGCGCCGGAATTACTGAAGCTCTTATGGGGCGATACATCAGCAAGGGTGGTTATCTGACATCGCGAATTAATTGGGCTATTCAATCTTCTGGTGTCGACTACCTTCATTTACTTGTTGTCGCCATGGATTACCTAATTCGTCGCTTCAACATTGATGCTCGAGTGGCTCTCACAGTTCATGACGAAATTCGATACTTGGTTAAGGATAAGGATAAGTACCGCACAGCACTTGCACTGCAGGTTGCCAACGTCTGGACAAGGGCTATGTTCTCTCAGCAGGTTGGCATTAACGATCTTCCCCAGTCTTGCGCTTATTTTTCTGCTGTTGATATCGACCACGTTTTACGCAAGGAAGTGGACATGGAGTGTATCACTCCAAGTCATCAAACCCCTATACCTCCAGGAGAGAGCATCGACATCAATACTCTTTTGGACAAGGGCGAGGCTGCCAGGCTAGATCCTGCCATCGTCCCAGATGCTAGATACGCCCCCAACTTCGATGACATCGAGTATACTCCGCGCGTACCTATTATGCAGGGCATCCAGGAATCGGCTCAGGAGACGCTTCCTTTCCTCAAGGCCCAAATTGTCAGTGAAGAACAAGAAATCAGAGACATCGTCTATGCGCTACAGAAAGAAAGGTTGGCAGCGATGCCAAAGAAGGAAAGGCCGTTGAGCAAGAAAGAGTTGCAAAGCGTGTTACCATACAGAGCATATCCGCAACTTATGCCTATAACCGAACCCATAACAGAAGCTATGAAAGAAAATCAAAATCCTTATGCGAACAAAAACAATAAGTTGGGGTTTGGAAAGTACTCGAACAAGAATTACAGGCCAACGTGGAGAGTGTAACCACCAACGGCTCTAGTTCATCCGGCAGAGGTTGAGCTTGAACAATTTCTCTTGTATCATCCATATGGCTACCTATGTATATATATTCTTACGTTAAGACGACGAACAATGTCGAATTGCATCTGGGAACGGTGTTGGGCTGCGGATTGGGGCTTTTACGGCAGGTTTCGGAGGGCGTTTAAAGAAAAATGAAAAGGTCTGGGGTTTGTTGTACTTGTATCACCAAATGCGCCGTTTCTACCAATTATTTCATGCCTCTTCGGCAGATCTTCATGGCGATAATTTCTTCGTTTTAATGTCGTTAAAGTGCTGACATCTCAATTTGAAGCTAAACTCTACTGATAATAGACACCTTGTGGGAGTTGGCTTGGCGATCGAAGGTTGACCCCTGTAGCACATGGGCAGCTTCACTAGGTAATAATAGCCCGGGGCTATCGTTAAATGTATAATGCTATCCATGCTATGAGGTTTGTATTTGACGCCTGTGGTCAGTAACTCTAGTCGCTATAAGAAAGCCAATAGGTCCAATATCTAATATTTGACAGATACCCCAGGTAGATTCTGGCAAGGAGTTGCTAATACCATTCCCTACATTCTCAGTCCTAATAGAAACCTTTAACTAAGTGAAAAACAAGCTCATGGTGCAGGCGTGATGACGAAACTGCCCGACGCTAAGAACTAAGTTCTCCACTAAAAGCTCCTCGTCATCCCTCATCGGCACGTTTCGTTCTTTTCATGCTGTGACATGCTCGTTCATCTCATCTACCAGAGACCACAAAAACACTTGCCGATCAGGGGTTTATAAACCCTCGATTTAGCTGTATTCTCCTTCGTTACCTCTTTTGTCGTTCTCTCTTTTGCGCTTCATCAACATTCGCTTCTTCTCACTACCTACACTAAGACTTGTCACGAGCCGAACGATCGACCCCTCTTCAGCTACCGATAAACCGTGAAGATCTTGGACCGTTTTGATCCAGCTAGTTTGCGAGAGACGGATAACGGATCATACACAGAGCCGAGAAGGGAATCAAGACAACACAGAAACTGTACATCCGAAGCCATGGTGTCTACCGAAGAAGCCATCCAGAGACTCAAGGAGGCTCGTCCTCCTGCGACAGACACATTTACGTACCTCACCGTCGTCGAAACGAACCTCTCCCCGGAAGTCCTCCCAACTCTCAAGGAAATCCTCGAAGATGCTGCGCTTACGAGCGAAATTGGGTGGGATCTCGTGGAGATGCTAATCTCTATCCCCGGCAGTGAGGGCTGTCTCGAGACCATTGCCCGCCTAGGAAACCCTCGCGAAGTCATCCTCAAGGTTGTCGAAGTTCTCGACTCCAACGCAGAATCATCCGAGGCTGGTGACGCCTCAGCAAGCGCAAAGTTCATTACTCTGGTTGGTATGCTGGGCATCCTCCATCCAAGACTGCAGGTCAAGGCGCCATCACGATACCTTTATACCACACTACAAACAGTTTACCGAGCGTACAACCCTCAAGGTGCCGAGACAACGGCAGCGGTCATTGATCTCGCCCGATCTCTTTCCGGGAGAAAACGGCCACCGCTGCCCACACGCCAGTCTAGCGCCAGGTTAGAAACGGCGTTCCAGGGAAGTGACATGTCCAAGAGTGCTCCCGATCCCGAAGCGCATGCAGGGCAAGCAGGCGAGGGCGAGTCTGAGCTGGTATCACGACTCTTGCAGTCATTCATAACAAGCATTCTCGAAGCCTACGTCAACTCAAACAACTTGGAATGGGCAGCAAGGCATCTGGAATATCTGAACCCTGAGAGGATTCTACCGAGGAAGCCAACCATGCTGCAGGCATTTAAGCAAGTAGACGAGCTTCAAACCAGGGACGCCTTGGTTGGACAGTTAGTTGTAAGTGGTCGATATATCACGGTGAAATTCTGTACTAATTTCTTCAGGCTGTTGCCCGCGACTTAGGTCTGGCGGAACTGCCCTCTGACGAGGTCAAGAAGATTTTGAGGTCACCATTCGCTACGAATCCATTGTCTATCGAACCCGATCCCAACAATCCCGAAGCTATTAAACTATCGACCGGTGGCTTTCTTTGCCTGACTGCTTATCGCATGTTCGCATCAGACATTTTTGACGCCAATTACGAGCAGCCCAATGCCAATATTTTTCCTGAGCACCACAACCTGTTGAAGAGGTTCCTCGGTGATGAACCACAGACTCAGATCGAGGGCAACCCCGGCACCGTTGAGGCATTAGTTGTTATTGCACTTTGGCTTCATGACCAGAAGCGAATAGTTGGACCTAATGCGGCTGACGACAAGGAAGCAACATTCATGTCATATCATCATTTGCTAACTCTCATATCTGTATTCCATCCGTCTTTGCGAGTGCGGAATGCGGCTACTGTGTTGGCAGGTCATATACTTCATGAAGACCCTGACGAGGGGGATAGATTAAACATTCTGGAAGACTTGCTGGAAAACTGCATGTTTTCGTCTCTGCAAGCCTGTGCAGTGACATGGCTACGAGAGGAACTCATCGCCGCTCATAAGGCTGGCTCGAAGGGGCGGTTTGCCGATTCTGACTGCTTAGACCAGCTTCAGTACACACTGTTTCCGGATCTCGAATACCTTGCTGAGACAGACTTGGAGGCGCTATTGGAGTTCTGGGTACAGAACGCACCCTTTCATCTTCAAGTCACAAACTTTGCTCTGTTTTTGTTTGGTGGTCAGGGTTATAAAAGCTTGGCTCCTGCAGGTATGGCCGCAGCGGTAGAGCATCGATATGCGAACCCTTTGCTTGCTGCTGCCAAGCGATTGGTGAATGCACTGGACAAGAAAGAGATTGATGGACAAGGTCAGGACGAGGTGTTGATGCAGCTGGGCATTTTGACGGATACCCTTGAGCGCGTTCCGCTGCACTAGAGTTGTAAGGAAGAAAGAACTACAAGAATGTTGCAGTTGAACTGGCAGTTGTATATGAATGACATTATATGATATTGTTTTATTTTCATGATTATGAAAGTTGAAGATTTGAAGAAAATGTGTGCACATAAGGTCTTGATCTCGTTGCTGCAATTGTTTTGTTTCATTCTCACACCCTCCATGGTACCTATTGTAGTGGGTGGTGTGACTTGAAAGAGCATGCGTTGGGGATTTTGCAACAACAGACATATGTCTCTAATAATGACCAAATAAAACAAAACAAGGTATATTTTTGAATGATCATATTATGACATTCCAAAACCATAGAATGTATTGGTCAGTAATCCATAAACAAGAACCGTTTTTGGATACTGGTACAGGGTGGTTAGTACTTTCATGCCCGGAGCAATGAGTCCGCAGTCAAGGGCAATTCACGAACTCTAGCCAGTGAGAGCAAGAGACGAAATTAGCAGATCAGTTTGATATTTTAGCCTACATCCCCATGTCACTTTCACTTATTGCTTGTAGACTTAGTAACTACCTATTAAAGTACAGATAGGTAGATAACTTTTCTGTCAACTCTTTGCCAAGACAACGCAACAGTCCGCCGCCGAGGGAGGCCAAGTCGAGCGATAACTAGCAGTAAGTAGTTGTGTAAGTCGTATTAGTTGTATGACGGCGGTCGATCGGTAGCTCAGAGCAATCGCCGTAGGCACATGTCGTAAGTCATGATAGTTCATCATTTTACGCCAACGCATTGACTTGAAAGGACAATAACGACGTCATGATATGCAATGAATAAACGTATGTTTATTTTGTTCAATATCACAGGCGGCTATGCCTTTGAGACTGATGGAAGAAGCAGTCATGAGGTGACAAATCTCTTTATGGTGAAGCAATCAGAAACTATGGCTTGTTGTTGACAACGAATGAATGCATGGTTAAAGCCCCTTTGAAACCGGCACCATCCCGAGTTGCCTGGGTACGAGTTTGGCCCATCATCGACGATTCTCGCCGGGCTGTTCCTTGCACTGAATGAGACCTACAGAGGCCCATTAATTTAGCCTTGCAGCGCCAAAGAAGCTAGAAGGCCGAGCGCCAAGGGGTCCGCAGTGGAACAGACGGCAAGTGACATCATTGTATCTTTGAACCAGAAATTAGGAAAGAACATTCCCGAGACCTGAGTAATGGCCTTGTGATGCCTGTCTAATTTTGTTTGTCAATACTAGAAGGGAGGAACCTCTCGATGGTCTTGGACCTGACCACGGCCCCTTTCTCTTTTCTTTACACACTTGTACACTGAAGCGTGGTACAATACGTGACTCTAGCAACATTCGCCAAGCAGACATATTGCCAAGGTGCGACTGATCAAGTGGCGTACGCGACGGTGACACGACAACTACGATATCCCATCACTATAAACAGAGCCATCTGCATAATTTCCTGGAATTCCTCTGTCCGTAAAGCACCCGAGAGAAAGACATCAAACCTTCACGCTCCTATAGAGGAGTCGCAGTATTGCTGCCATGGATTCTCAAACAGAAGACAACAACAACCTCAAGCTCGAAGTATCGCAGAAGTATAGCAATGATGAAAATGAACAGCAACCCACAACAGTAATTACAGACGATCATGGAGGCCTTGCTTTTCCTGCCCCAGTTCCACGCCCGATACTGTCACCCGAGAGTCCATTATCGCCGAGAAGTCAACAAGAGGTTGTCACCCCTAACGTTCCCCTAAGCGAAGACCATCAACAAACACGAGTTAGTTCACAACCTCTGCCCGTATCAGAAGCGTCCGGGCAGGCATTATCAAAAAATTCAACAGATCCCAAGGACCGACCCAAGCCGACCAAAACATGGCAAACCGAACAGCCCAGGCGCGATCATCACCGTCACCATTCATACTTTCGACCCGGTCCAGCCAGGGCTGGTACATCATATCTGAATAAAGCGATTTGGCAAGGGCCGGAAAACACAGCATTCAACTCCAGAAGAAGTTCATCATCGTCCGATGAGGAGCATCAACCGACCGACCAGCAAGAACCCCCAAGGGACGGAGACCGGAAGAACGGCAAAGCATCACATAAAGACCTCGGTGATGGTAAATATGGCCACTTCAGCGTTGGCAACCAGAACTACCAAACAACTGGAAAGGTCAAGAAGGATGGCCGCTTGCGAATCACTGTCAATGAGACCGCAGGCACCGGATATCTGAGCAAAGCTCTGGGTGCAGCGGTCAACAAGGTGTCACCCCCAAGGGCAGAACAAGCTGAAAAACCATCAAACTTGACAATTCCCGAGAGCCCACGCCGACCATCCTCTGCGACGGCTGTGGCGGACCCAAGACCCCAGGCGCGTCTGAACATCGTCATCATGGTTATTGGTTCGCGAGGAGATGCCCAGCCATTCCTAAAAATTGGTAAAGTTCTCAAGGAGGAATACGGACACCGTGTACGCATCGCTACACACCCGGCGTTTCGTGACTTTGTGGAAAAGGATTCGGGGCTTGAGTTCTTTTCTGTTGGAGGTGACCCTTCCGAACTTATGGCCTTTATGGTTAAGAACCCTGGTTTGATCCCGACGCTTGAGACATTCAAGGCTGGAGATATTGGCCGACGACGAGCTGCCATGGCCACCATGTTTGATGGTTTCTGGCGTGCGTGCACCAATGCCACAGACGACGAGTCGGACCGTCAGAACCTAAAGATGATGGGTGAAAAGGACCCATTTGTGGCAGACGTCATCATCGCCAACCCGCCAAGTTTTGCACATATCCACTGTGCCGAAGCGCTCGGGATCCCTGTTCACTTGATGTTTACCTTTCCTTATACACCAACACAAGCGTTTCCGCATCCCTTGGCGAGCATCAAGAACTCCAACGTGGATCCAGGATACACCAACTTTATCTCTTACCCCTTAGTTGAGATGATGGTATGGCAAGGCTTAGGAGATCTGGTGAATGAATTCCGTGTCAAGACACTGGCCCTAGACCCGGTATCAACTCTCTGGGCACCAGGTGCGACCTATCGTCTGCATGTGCCTTTCACGTATCTGTGGTCACCGGGCCTTGTGCCCAAGCCACAAGACTGGGGCAGTGAGATCGACGTAGCTGGTTTCGTATTCCTTGACTTGGCTTCGACCTTTGAGCCACCAAAGGAATTGGAGGATTTCATAGCGGCTGGAGACACTCCTATTTACATTGGATTTGGCTCCATTGTCGTCGACGATGCTGACAAATTCACTGAAATGATCTTCAAGGCCGTTGAAATGGCAGGGGTTCGTGCCTTGGTGTCGAAGGGATGGGGTGGACTCGGAGGAGACGACGTCCCGGATAATGTCTTCATGCTTGACAACACTCCCCACGACTGGCTTTTCCCAAGAGTGAAAGCTTGTGTAATTCACGGAGGTGCGGGGACAACCGCCATCGCACTGAAGTGCGGAAAGCCAACAATGATCGTTCCCTTCTTCGGTGACCAGAATTTCTGGGGCAAGATGGTGAGCAGTGCAGACGTCGGCCCTGAACCGATTCCCTACAAACATCTAAACGCAGAGAAACTCGCAGAAGGCATCGAGTATTGTCTCTCAGACAAGGCAAGAGAAGCCGCAGAAAAAATCGCGAAACGAATTGCAGAAGAAGGCGACGGTGCTGAAAATGCTGTCAAGGAGTTCCACCGACAGCTAAACCTCACATCTCCTAGCATTCTACGATGCTCCATTCTCAAAGACCGCATAGCTGTCTGGGAAGTTAAAGGAACCAATATCAAATTGGGTGCCTTGGCTGCTGACATGCTTGTTGATAATGGGCAGCTGACTTGGAAGCGCTTGAGACTCCTCAGACATAAGGAATGGAATGATTTCGAAGGCCCCGGAGAACCTGTCACTGGAATTGCTGGTTCCATTGCTGGCACAGTTGGTGAAGCATTTCATGGCGTTGCTAGCGTTCCTTATCATTGGGCAAAAAGGACAAAGTCGATCAGGAAAAGGAACAGCGTAAAACGGTCAAAGAAATCTAAGAAGGCCGACCGTGAAGCACCTCAAAACGATACAGCAGATCCTGAAACCCCGGCGGACGGTGCTTCGCTGCAAACCGAGACGACAGCCGAGGATACAAGCGGACAGTACGTTGGTGATATGGCGAGTGGTGTTGAAAGGACAGCTACAGCTATCGCCAAGGCGCCCGTGGATCTCTCGATGGCTCTGGCACAAGGATTTCACAATGCTCCTCGACTATATGGCGACAATACGGTACGACGACCCATTCGAGTAACTGGCTTTCATTCTGGACTTCGCGCAGCCGGGCACGAGTTTGCCTATGGTGTCTACGATGGTTTCACAGGAGTTGTTCGTCTGCCATACCGCGGAGCAAAAGAAAATGGGCCAATTGGGTTTGTCAAGGGCACAGGTATGGGCTTGACAGGGCTCGTACTCAAGAATTTGTCTGCTATTATTGGTCCGGTCGGTTACACGCTGAAGGGCGTTGTGAAGCAGGCCGAACGATCCAAGACGCCCCAGAAGTACATCCGCCGGGCTCGCATGGCTCAAGGACAGAGAGAGTACAAGACACTCCCAGAAGATCGCCAGAAACAACTAGAGAAGGAGGTGATGGACGGATGGCATGTCATGAAAGAGTTGGGAGAGAAACTCCAGGAGTTGGAGAAGCAGCGTGGTATCGCAGGGCAGATCGATCGGGTCCTTATTGATACGGAGGTCGTATTCGAAGACGTGGACACCGCCCAAAAGTCGTTGGAAGCGCTTAAGCAAGGGAAGGATCTTGAAGATGTAGTGGATCCTGATCGAGACCGTGGCCGTGGGGAAGGAAAGTCTGGCCGGGATCGAAGCATGTCGATTCGAAGATCGTTGAATTTGACAAAGAGATACGGAGAGAGGAAACGCCTCGCATCGCTGGCTGATGCCGATGGCAACATGGCCGAAGGTGGAGCTGGAGGAAAAGCCCCTTCTGGAACGGATAGATCGACCGTCCCAGCAAGGTAGAATGATTTGCTCATGAGGGAGTGCACGGCGTTGGGTTGAAGGAATATAGTATACGTATACCCCGATCATGCGGCCTAGGCTGTAATTGTAGTCTTTTAATTAAAAATGCATAGTTAATACTCAAATCAATATCCCCTCTGCACGTTAGCGGATTGAAACTTGTGTCCTGTGAATGTCTAGTCTAGGTAACATGATGTGTTGCAATGGACGTTTACCGAAGCCCAAGTTGCCCCTTACCATGAAAATACGATTGCGCCGTTCCCATAAACCGATAGTGTGGAGTAATACTACAATGCTGATTTCATTATCTCAACGTCGCCGATCATAGTCTCGATGACTTCGGTGTCGGTCGTCTCTGTTTCTTTCGCGGTCTCGATCACGGTCGCGGTGTCCATGCCTGCTGTCTCGATCCCTTTCTCTTTCTCGCTCCCGCTCGCGCTCCCGCTTGTAACTGTCCTCATGTCGACGGCTCTCCTTTCGTTTACTCTCCTCTCGGCGGTAGTCGGCTAGGCGTGGCGGCCTGTTCTTTTGCCCGTTCTGATTCCATCCGCCCAAGTCCTCCTCCCCTTTGAGCTGCTTGGCACCAAGACCGAGCCCCTTAGGACGTCGCTTGACTTCTTTTACTTTGCCAAGAGACTTGCCATCCCAACCCATGCCTCGTAGGAGAGCTGCGCCAAACTCTTCCACAGGCATGGATTCGTAGTCGTCGAGAGTAGATGCTTCACCCGCTTCTTGGATGTCGCGGCGATAGGCGTCCTCTTCGGTTGGATGGATAACCTTATCCTCTTCCTCCTTCTTCCCTAGTAGCGCATCTATAGCTTCATCGTCTGCCGATCGTTTGGGAGGTGGCTTCTGATCGTTATCGTCATGATTGGGGGCCTTTTCATCGGCAAGGTCCTGTTTATCTTCCTCGATCTTCTCCTTGATTGTTAGACCCCATTTTAGACCTTTATCCTGATCCGCGGGCTCTGTTTCGACTGTTGTTCCGGCTTGCTGAGCCCTGGCCTCCTCAGGAAGTATATTCTTTCCCTTTCTCTGTGCTTTGGCCTCTGATCTCCAGTCGCGATTGGTTTGCCGAGCAATCACGTAGTCCTTTTTCTCTGTCCTTGGGTCCTTCGCTTTGCGCTCTGTTTCTGCGCCCTCCGCACCGAACCCTGTGATCTTTTCGTGTCGTCCACGGTGGTCATCTTGGTCGTCTTCGGAATCAGATTCTCCTCCTAGAGCGTGTGGTCGCGGTCTCTTCCCTAGCGCCGACGGCGGGTTTGGTTTTGCAATCTTTTTTGAATCATTGCTATTCGAAGGAGTACCGAATTTGATTGCTATCCGCGGCGCTGCTGGCTTGTTTTGTTCTGACATTTTTGGCGAGTCGTTTTGTTGATAAATTCCCATGCAGCGAATATCGAGACAGAGATGTATTTAATTTTGAAAGACGTGTGCTAGGAAGAAGACGTGTGCTGCTGAGCAGTCGCGAATAAGGTTGCTTCTTGAGCCCTATTTTGTAACTTGAAGCTTCAAGGCGAGGGAAGAAGCCGGTATCAAACTTCAGAAATCGTGTAGAACCACCAAATTTTGAAAGACGTCAGAAGCAGGCAGCCGAGAGTCTTCTGTGGCGCACATATTGTGGCTACACCGATTCTGCTTGGAGAGTGGCTGAACTGTAACGGGAAGTACCTTGTTGAGAACCCAATCGAGCGGTCAATGCACAATCAAAAGTGAGGCTCATTGTTTAGTAGAACGCCAAAAGATCAATACTTTAGAAGAAATAAGAATCTGCTTCGAGAGAATTTGAAGGAATCATTTTATGCGAAACATCGCGAAATGAAGTTCCTGTATACATAAATATAACGGGCACTTTGGGACACTTACCTGGATGCCTAACGGAAACCATAGGTAAGTTCTTGTAGACTGCACTAGCAGTTGATTCCCTCAGTACGAAGGTAGTGGCGCACTGTTTGTTATTGAAAGCTTGAATTAGGTAAGAGAGAATATGATATCCAGTCCTATGGATGACAAGGTAGAAGAGAATTGAAAGATAATAATTTCTATACATATAACACCCAACATGCATTTCACTAACACGTACACATCCATTTGCTTTTTTTTACATGTTACAGCCCGAGAAAGGATACATACAGTAGTCTAATGTACGCGGTGGGGATTTAAATGACTGTTCTAAACGCAAATATGAGCGTATTGTACACGGTGCCTGACGTGCGGCAATGTACCGTACTGTTTTCAAAGCTTCTACCCCTTTCTATAGTCCTGTCGCGCACTTGGCACTGCAGTTGGACAATTTTAGCACAGTGCAAAAAATAGATGTTGGTCCAGAAATTTGAATCTCGTTTTCCACAAACCTTGGCCTTATCCCAAACCTTGATCCTCACTTCTCCTGCCCGCCACTCGCGCTACACCCACTATTTGCTGCAAGCCTGGTTGATTGCCCCCCCTAATCCACCGCCAGTCCCGCACTCTCTAGTCTCTTCCGATACCTTCCCCAGCGTTCAATGTCCCCCATGTGCCCGCGCTTCAACTAAACTCCACTGCATTCAGCGCTTTGAGCTGCAAACCACCAAACACCACGGTATCGTCTCCCCAGAGACAGAAAATTTGACGCCCTCAAGCGACGTCGCCCTCAACATCGACACCCCAAAATCAATCCACAACCACCTTTTTCATCGTCAAAAACTCGTGCATTCATCTCAGGCGACTTAAAATCATTTTTTGCAACGTCCGTTTCAACCCAAAACGGATGTCGCGGCCGTCGATGCTATGACTGAGGTCGGAGCTGCCGATCTATCAAGGCTGCTTCAATCAAAGCGCAATGAGTGCAGGTCAGTATGGGCTCAAATGAAAGAGCTGATTTTTCCGATCATGGCGATATGTTTTTCGGCGTGCTAACTTGCCTCAGTTCAATCGTGACGTCGCGGAAGCGAAAGCTTCGCGAACTGTTCGCTGTTGCGACACAGTCCGAGGGTCTGCCGCACCCAGTCTTGACCAACCCCGACGCGCCGACCACAACACCAGCCGAATGGCAATTTTTGCAAGCCAATGATATTATCCAGTACGTTCTGTAAATTGAACACGCGCCTTTTATAATCAATTTGCGCGTGCATGGTGCTGTCAATGCCTGTAACATGCTAATATCACCATAGAAGCAAGACGCTGAATGAAGCCAGCATTCCAACGAGGCCAAATTTTTCGCTAGAAGTGTTCAAGAAATCTCTCGCAAAGTCGATATTCATAGCCAATGAATCTGCACCGAAGCAAACGTCGGAGGAAGCAAACGAATCGCATATAACGGATGCGCAGGACGAACAACAATCTAACGGGGCACCTTTACCTGTAAAAGCCGATGATGCTGCTGTTTCAACAAGATCTTCAACCCCCGAGGTTTCAACAGAGTCAGCTACGACCGCCAACACCGTTCTCCCATCTGCCACAAGCGCACAAGCTGTGCTTCCACCTACCGATGCGATTGTAAAGCCGATACCGACAGCCTCTCAGGATGTTCCTACCCCTACTGACGCCAACACGAATCCAATCACGAACGGAGAGAACCCTGCCGATTCAAACGAAGGCGCACCCGTACCGCGCCAACCTCAAGTCACCTTTGAATCAGGAACGAAGGGCGAGCATATTGAAGCTGGAACGTCCTTGTCAGCGAAGCCTGGTCAGGGGGTCGTGGATTCTGCTGTGACCACAGGCGTTTCTTCAACAGTCAAGCCGTCTGCTGATGCTACCCGCCCCGCCGACGCATTATCTTCGCCTGGCTCAACAGCACAAAGTGCGACTACTCCCGCGGTGCATGATGATGCTTCCACAGATACAAGCCCAGAACATGAGGGACCACAGTATGTCGAGC
The DNA here is from genome assembly GCF_050947815.1 of Fusarium sambucinum. Lineage (NCBI taxonomy): Eukaryota > Fungi > Ascomycota > Sordariomycetes > Hypocreales > Nectriaceae > Fusarium > Fusarium sambucinum. The sequence continues at coordinate 1,939,418 of NC_139292.1, forward strand.
CAGCAGAACAGGAAAAGACCGAGGATGGCGCCCATGAGAGAGGCACAGATAAACATCATCGGAGTCACGGGAGTGGTGATGTTCGAGCTTCAACCAAAGACCTGGAAGACCGTGTATTGGAAGCACCCCCAGAATCTGCCGAAGCCCAGCTCCTCCAAGAATCTATCCGATCGAGCGTCGCAGCAGAAACAGAGACAGCACGGACTTCAGCGAGCACTAGCCATAAAGCAGACGCTGCCATATCAGCGCCAGTGTCCGAGGATGTTAATATGTCGGGTATTGATGATAGAGTTGTCAAAGCTGCGCCCACAGTTGGGGAGAAGCATGTTCAGCAAATACTTGATACTGATGCGAAACCCGCTTCAGCGACTGGTACACCTGCAGAAGCTTCGGCTAATAAGGAAATTCCAGACAGTCAAGAGGAGCCCCCTGAACAGATGGACGTGGATGCGCCTGAACCTAAAGCAAGTACTGAAAGTCAAACCAAGGCGCCCATATCACCTGAGAAGTTAGATGCAGATGGCCCGTCTGCACCTGCTCCACAGCATATAGCTGAGCCCGTTGCACCTGTCGAATCCGTTCGTCAAGATTCGCCTCCGAAGGTTGAGCGTGCTGTCACTAGAGTTTCGTCTGGGGCAATGCGTCCAAAGTCTGTCAGTGAAATTGTCGGCGTGACCCCTCGCCAAACCCCGACGCTGGAACATATTTCTACCAACAAGAGCTCAAACAATCAGCTGACTCCTCTAACTTCTACTCCTAAATCACCGACCCTGAGACATCGTCATATTTCCGCTCATCAAAGACAGAGATCCCGCAGCCAACCCTCGACGGTTGTTTTCGGTAAGCAGTCCAAGAAGGGCGAAGAAAAGTCAATGGTGCCCAGTCAACGTGACACGATTCTTCCGACCGAAGACTACTACACCCCTCTTTTTGTTCAGGGCTTTGCTGGTAGCTCGTCATGGATGCAACCGATCGAGAAAGTTCTATACACTGCCAACAAGACCGTTACCACGCCGGACGCCAACCTCGCCATCCAGGACCACCAAGCATGTAAGGTTTTGCGGCGCGTCTACCATCTCCAGCAGCATGATAAATGGTCCCTGCGCCAACCCAAACGCTGCCCTGAGCCTACTCGACCCCCGTCTCACTGGGATGTCGTGCTGCAAGAGATGAAGTGGATGCGAACAGATTTCCGAGAGGAACGAAAATGGAAGAGAGCTGTAGCCAAGAATCTCGCATATGCTTGTGCAGAATGGCGTGACTCTACCCCTGAGGAGCGGAAGGCGCTGCAAGTTCAAGCTGTTATCCCTCCCAATATTAAGTCTGCAACCGATGTCGACATGGTTGATGTTGAGGGCGCAAACCACTCTACTCCTGATCTTGTTGCTAGCGAAGATGTCGAATCTATCGACAATCTGGATGATCTTACCGAAGACTTCCCCGAGACAATAGCTCCATCCGCCATATTCAACCTTCAAGACGAGGATGTCGTTTTCGGTCTACGTCGAACTGCCGCTGCAGACCAGCTTTTGGAGGAGCTCCCTATGTTTGGAGCACCTCTCCAGGTCCCGAAGTTCGATCTTACAGGTCCCGAATGGGATCCCGACGCTCACTGGCGACGACCAGCTCTGCCTTTGAGCAAGTATGTCGAGGGTCACATGAAGTTGGTTTCAGATGGCCCACCGAGAAAGCGCAGTCGGTATAATTATCAGAACGAAGATTCTGACGATGAGGGCGAGGCTGGCTTTGTTAGCAGCGATTCCATGCCCAGTCTCCCCTTACCACCAACTACCGACGAGGTTGCTTTATTTAACCCTGAGATGAAGCATATTCGCGATCGCTTATATGTTGGCCATCAATTCCGACCACCTTCAGAGTACCCCATGCCCTCTCAAAGTTTCTTCGAATGTCGCAGCCCCTCACAATGGACCATTGCTGAGGACGACGAACTTCGGAGCCTTGTCCGGGAGCATTCTTATAACTGGTCCCTCATTTCTAGTATACTTGCACCTAGATCCATTTTCAACTCTGGTGCAGAGAGACGCACTCCTTGGGAATGCTTCGAGAGGTGGATCAATCTAGAAGGACTCCCAGCGGACATGTCAAAGACACAGTACTTCAAGGCCTACATGGGTCGCATTAATCAAGCCCAGAATTTTATAAACATGCAGAACCAGGCGATGGCACAGCAGGTCAACCAGGCCAATGGAGCAGTCACTCCTGGGCGACGAAGACCTCAATCTATTCCCGTCAGAGTGGAGAGGCGACGTAACCAGAAACATCTCACGATGCTTGATGCCATGCGTAAGCTGGCAAAGAAACGGGAGACAACAGCGCAGAAGCAGCAACACGCAGCATCGCAAAATGCTGCCAACAAAAAGACCAACGAGTCTGCATCACAACGCCCAACGAAAACACCAGGAGAATACAGCAGGCTACGCTACGAAAGAGACCAAGCTCTGGCAGAAAAGATGGCGCAGTTTGCGTCAAGGCAAGAGGCTCAAAGACGAGTAAGTAACACAGCCGCACGGCCCAACGGAAGCATAAAGCTGACATCCTCCCAGGCCGTTTTGCAAGCCAGAGTTCAAGGTCAAGCTGCCCAAATGGCTGCTGGTACTCCTGGAGCCGTGCAGGCCGGTCAGAATCCAGCGCAAGCTGCTGCTGCTGCTGCCGCCGCTGCAGCAGCGGCAGCCACCGGTATGAACGGTGTTGGCCGTGTTAATGTCCCTAACCAACTTGCGGTGGCCGCTGCAGCCGCTGCAGGACAAGCTCGTCCACGAATGCCCATGCAATCACCTGCTACTGCTGGTATGGGAGGTGTGCCAGCTCACATGGCTGGTGGGCTTGTGCCCCCGAACCAGATGACTGGTGTGCAACAAGCACAACTGCAGGCAATGCAGGGGCAACACAACCGTATGCCCATGCCAAACCCCCCGCCCGATGTTAGCTTAATGATGCGTGCCCAACGTATCTCTGAACAGCAACGGGCTGCACAGATGCATGCTCAAGGCGGTCCTGGCACCCCTGGTCAAGGGGCAGCAGGCGCCCAGCAGAGTCCTCCTGCCCAGATGCGGAACGCAATGAATGGTGTCAACGGCATCAATGGCAATCCAATGAATCAACAGAGTTTCCTCAACAACGCGCAGGCGATGATGGCTCAGTTCAACCAGGGCAATCTTAGCTCACCACAAACAAACGGCCTCCATATGCCATCTGGCCCTGCAGGCTCAATAGCCCCGCGACAACAAACGCAACTCCCACCGGCTATCCTAGCTCAACTGAACCAGCTCGAGGCACAGTTTCGCGCTAAAAACCCCAGTCTTACCTCTGAGCAGGCCCGCCAGCTAGCCACGGAACACTTAACACGGCTTATGATGGCGCAACGCTCTGCGATGAACTCTGCTGCTGGCACGGCTGGTCAAGGCGGACTTGCTGGCAGTATTGCAGCCACAACTAGCCCTCACCAATATGCCGCGCTACTTCGACAACAACAGCAGCAACAAGCAAGTGCAGCAGCGGGCAGCCCCGGACAACAACATCAGCAGCCTCACCAAGCTCAACATCAGCCTCAACAGCAACAGTCTCAGCAGCAGCAAGCGCAGGCGAAACAACAGCAGCCTCAGCAGCAGGTCCAGACCCAGGTTCAGGCACAGGTCCAACAACATCAAGTACAACAGCAGCAACAGAGGCAGGCAAGCGGTAGCGCTACACCCTCGGCTGGCTAGTGGAAGAGTTGGCAAAATTGCACAGTTTTCTTGTTGGGGTTTCTGGAACTATGAGTTTGGCTTGGCTTGGTGTATTGGGAGCGATCGATATTGGTGTTTGTCTTATCATGAAAAGCGTTTGAGCGAAAGAGAAAACATGACGATTCTGGCTGTACGATTGCGTAACTGCTTATGAAGCAACGGGCGGGTCAAGTTTTGAAGGCATGAGTTGGAGACATCTGTAGATTATTTATTAATCATAGTATTAAAGACATGAAAATATGTAGATGGCAAAATAAGTCCTTACTCATTTAGGGCAACTACAAACACCCCTTATTCAAATCAAATCACTGTACATATTTAAGAATCCGTGACACAATTCTTAACTGATGAAGGCGAGATGAACCTCCAGACCAAATCATTTATATCTATTATGAATATATTTCTATACAACTAAAACCTAACGCCGGTCATGCACATGGATTGTACAGCCCACCCAACTTGGAATGGGAAACACACAATTCCATCATTCACTATATACATTCATTCAGCTAGGTCCACCGTTACCGCCTCTGGAACTGTCCCCTTGAAGAAGCAACCTGGGCTTGATGAAGTCCTCGTCGAGATGGTGGAAGACACTGGCAGGATCCTCCGAGGTCCAGAGTTGCCGGATCGCATTGGATGCGGTGATGGGCTGGCCTCCGGGTGCTTCCGATATAGGAGTTGCGTATGCACTGTCAACACGAGATGGAGTAGCGGTGTTGGAGCGCGGAAGTGGCGAGCGACGAGCTGGAGGTGGTAAATCGGAGACGTCAATGTCGCTACCAATGTCTGAATCATCATTATGACGAAGAAGGTCAGATCTCTCTGGTATAGAGTTCTTTCGTACTTTGCTTGTAGGACGGCCGCCCGTGTGCGGAGACGAAGCGCCAGATACATAACTAGCAGACTGGCCTGCTTCGAGGCTGCCAAGAGCGACGCTGCCATTCCTGCGAGGATTATAGCCAATACCTGTTCCTGATCGCTTGACTTGAAGACCCCCTCCGAATGTTTCGATATCGAATTCGTCATCGCTGTCAACTTCTTCGACAACACCGGTACGGATTCCAAGGATCTCAAGCATACGAGCGGTAGTGCCTCCGAAAATGATAACGGTGAGCACAACCACGACTAGAACAGTGGCTCGGAGTGCAGGAGAGTTCTCGCCAGTGAGCAACGCAGCCAGAGCTACACCGACAGCTCCTCTTAGACCAGCCCAGTAAAGCATAGCCTGGTAGTTGTAGGGCAGCTCATCACCGACCTCCTGCCCTCGTCTGCTGGCGCGGTATCGGATGAACCAGTTAATAGCCTTGGACAAGGGGAATACGGCGACCCATCTAGCAGCGCAAACGGCCAGGATAGTTACAATAATGAGAGGAGGCTGGAACTGAAGATGGTTGTCGGTAAACAGAGCTAGTCCCAGGTAAATGAAGATGAAGTTCTCGGACAATTGAGACAAGATCTGAAAGATAAACTTTGTCGTAAGCTGAGTTCGTCGCGACATGTTAAAGTAAGCATAGTGCTTGAGAGTGATGCCGCAGAAAAGTAACGACACAATACCTGCGTAGATATTAGAATCCGGGTAAAAAGAGATTGACTCAAGGTAACATACCGGACATGTGAAGACCATGAGAAAAGAAATAAGTAGCGTATGGGATCAGAACCATCAAGCAGCTCTCAATCTTGGGGGTCCTGCGGAGGTAGGTGAACTTGAGCAAAAGAGCTGTTGCCACACCGACAAAAAAGCCGATGAACAAACTGCAGAAGAAGACCAGCAAGAAGATGCCTGTACCTTCGAAGAAACTGATGATGCTAAGTCCAGCAGCCTCGCCCTTTTTATACTTTTGCGCAGTTTCGAAAATGACAATGGCAATGGCGTCGTTCAAGATGGATTCTCCAAAGATGATGGTGTACAACTTGGGATCGACCTTGTAAGCGTTGAAAATGGCCAGGATAGTAACAGGGTCGGTAGCAGAGAGAGTTGCGCCGACTGAAATCGCATCGACAAAGGACATTTCCAAGGATCCGGGAATAAGGGTGAACAAGTACAGGATGAGGCCAATAACAACAGCCGACAAGAAGGTTCCAGCAAAGGCGAATGTCAAGATGGTACCAATATTCCGGAAGAAGTTGGCTTGGTGCAGTTCATAGCCTGAAGACAGAATAATGGGCGGCAGCAGCAAATTGAAGAAGATCTGGTAGTCGAAGCTGATCATGGTTCGAATGGAGTCACCTCCAAAGATCATAAGAACAAGCCCAACCACCATTCCTATGAGAAGAGAGGGTGTAAGCATTGGATCGCATGACGACAGATTTCCAAAGCGTACCGGCAAAAATAGATATAACCGTTTCGTGTATAGCAGTGACTTTCTTCATCTGAAGCATGTAGCTTGTGAAGAAGGCGACTATGAGCAACATAATCGAGATGAAGAGCGCCCATGCTGCGAACAGTTCCTTCTGGGCAGAGTCACCCTCTGGAGTTCATGGTCAGTAATTGTCAAGGTGTATCGAATCGTCCATGTCTTGCGTGGGGAAACACACCCTCGGGGTCGGTGTCTTCTTCATCGGTGGCTCGCTCTATGTTCAATACGTCAGCCCTCATGTCGTGGGAGTCGAGTCGGACTAGGATGTAGCGTACTAAGGAGCTGGAAGCCCATTCCAACAAGTTTTGCCGAAGCCATTGCGAAAGAGCCGTCCGTGTACGAATGGACGAAAGTCGTAGAAGTGTTAGAAATTATATCGCGATCGCTTCGCTTAGGGCGAGATTAAGTGGGAGACTCCCTGCGCGAACCTCGTAAAATGCGATACTGAGAACATTCGCAAAGGGGCGAGAGCGCAATAGAAGTAGTATTCGGATCGTACAGTTGGTGATGACGCGGAAATGGAAATGGAGGCAAGGTCCAGGCAGCAAATAAATTTGTAAGTGTCAGAAGAAAGAATGCTGTACCTGTATCTGGATAGAGAGGTATGGGTGGATGGAGGGATGATTGGAATATGCGATGGCCAGGAAGCTTGGATTCAACACCTAAGCTAAGGTGGGCCAAGTAACCAAGATAGGCGCAGGAGATGAAAGGCGACAGCTTTCAATAAAGCAATACTCTGATTGGCTATTCATCACTATTAATTAATTGATGCCTAGGTAGGTACAGTCAACTATGAAATCCGTGTTATAGACAAGCAGCATAATCATTTGTAATAACACAAAACCCAAGCTACAATCTAATGCTTTTGCTTGATCGCAATAATCAACATTGTCTACTAGGTAGTTAATGTATGCCTTTTTGAAGCGAGGTCGCCTACAGTCTTTTGTCAAGGAAGTCTACCTCAGATACTATCTTGCTCTACACATTGACTGCCAAGACAGCCCAAACTAGCCTCTATCTGATCGAAGGACAAAGAAAAGTAACTAGCCGTAGGAACAAAATCAAAAGGACTCTGAATAGGATAAATGCCACCTTGTGCCCTGTGATCTCAAACAAGGACTCGATCTTAAATGGTCGTACAACTCCATGCAAGTCAGCGGGGCTCATCGGGCGGCTGTCCGTGCTCAGGCCAGGGCGGTTGGCGGGGGACGGGGCGTTTTCAATGAGGCTCTTCAGTGGCTCTATCCACTAAATCCTACAGGAACCAAACCCCCGCGACAGAGACCACGTCCACCTAGCAGAGGCTCGTGTCCATAGGTAGCTACTAACATAAACATTTCACATTGGAGCCGCAAGGTATTATCTTCACTCAACGGCCACACTGTCGCATCCACCTCTTGCATACAAAATACACAATAGATGCTTCGATTTTCCAGCTGTAAACTCTGCGACAACAATGTATCATCTTGCCAAAGGACTCTACCTCTATGCAACGAGTAAAGAAGGTTAGTACAAAGAGCTACCGCCTCTCTGTTCTTTGGAGTTAGCCTATACTAACATCTCCCTTCCAGAATATTCGGTTATTCTTCTAGGTCTCGACAATGCTGGCAAAACAACCTTTCACGAACAAGTCAAGTCAATGTTCTTGCCAAACCGACCCGATCCGAAACTCAAGACAGTACCTACCGTTGGTCAGAATGTCTCAACAATACCGTTGCAGGACATGTACCTGAAGTTATGGGACGTAGGCGGACAGCACTCACTGCGCAAGCTGTGGGAGAGCTATTACACGAGTTGCCATGCCATAGTATTTATAATCGACAGCACAGATATCGGCGACGGCAACATTGAGCACGATGAGAACCTGGGCAGGTTGGAAGAGTGCCGTCTCGTTCTCGAAGACGTTCTACAACACACAGAGACCGAAGGCGTACCCCTTCTCATCTTGGCAAACAAGCAAGACCGCGAGGACTGTGTTGAGACAATACGCATCAAGGAAGGCTTGGTCAAGAAGGTTATGGAGGGAGACAAGGGGTCTGCCGTTCGCGATTCACGTGTGCTGGCTCTGAGCGCCCTGACAGGCGATGGAGTTCGAGAAGCTATCGAGTGGGTGAGGACACGAGTGCAATGGAACAAGGAGTCTCGGCCGCCTGTTATGCGCTAGCTGATCGACCTTGGGGGTTCTTTTGTGCAATTAATGCGTTTTATGAGCAATGACAAAGACTTGGATAGACCGGTCTAGCTGGCGTATTGTACTGGGTCTTGGTTTGAGCATCAGTGAATCACTTCTATCAATATTGAAACATGAGAAGCACATGGAAATCTCTCTTCGGGGTATCATGATTTCTATTTTCCTTATTCTTATTGCTTTTCATCGGCATTGAGTTGTAAGTGTTAGCGTCACCTATCGTTCTCGGCCGTCAACTCTGCCAGAAGCCCTCCCCTGTCCCTTCGCTTTGCGTCCTCGGCAAGCTTGTTATCCACAATGTTTGAAAGATCCTTGGATCGGTTGAGCGCACCCTGAGCGCACTGGATAAATAGCGGCGCATCCAGGGCGTCTCCTCCTAGCTTGGCAATCTGGCAAATCTCGCCGTGCTTATTGAGACTGTATGTGCAGTGAGAAACACGCATTTGCTCCTCAAGCCAGGTAGTGTCGACAAGAACTTGGCTTCCTTCATCACCAAAGAAACTGTACGTGACGCAGAATGGGGAATGAAGCCAGCTCAGAGGTACAGGTTCTCTCTCGGCAGGTGTGTAGACAGTAAGGACTTCTCCTTCGATGCTTGAATCAGGCTTGCGGAAATGTCGAAGGGCTGCAATGACGGCCACGCAGGCAGCATCTGTAAGGTTGCCATCGTGGGCAAGAACATGAAGATCAACTCGGATGGACCAGCACTTTTTGCCGGCGATGAGACATAGTGATTCGGTATCCAGGGCACCCGATCTCCTAACTGTCTTTTCAAGAAGCCTTGAAAGAAGAATCTCCTCGAGTGAAGGGCGGTTGACCTCGTATGAAGGAGCGACCATCGGGCTTAGTTCTGATGTGATTGTAAAAACTCCGTCAAAAGGACGGTCTGTGTATGGCACAGTCACCTCGGCCGAGACCTTGGCCAGTACACTGATAAAAAGGTCAGTGTTTTTGTTCAAATGTTCTCGAGAAGTTTTGTTTACCTTGTTTTTCCATATTTCACCTCTGCCACTCCATACTCATCTCCAAAAGTGAGCTCAAGAGGTCGGAATTCGTCGAATTTGCGCCCATCTAACCGCAAACCCTCGTTCAGGGCCTGAGTAAGAAACGTCTTCTCAGAAAGAGAGGGCTCGGCTTCACGCGGCATGGTTGGATCTTATTTTTATGTAAAAATGTCGAGAACCAATGCTGTGTATATAGAGTGTTAATGCGTAATAGACAGAGATAAACATTGAACAAATTCTGCCGGGCGGTGAATCGCCACTTTTGGCCGGCACGTCTGTTTCCAGAGCAAGTACGCCTCGCGTCGGCAGTTTCCCAGACTTTGTATCAACAGTAAAACTACAATTTTTTAAATACAAAAGATCGAGGAATTGTCGCCATGACTACCGCTCACAGACCTACGTTTGATCCGGTTCGTAAATTCGGTCTATCAATAGAAGCGCATGCTAACTTTTGCAGGCCCGTGGCAAAGAAGCCCTCCGTGGCCCAGCCTACCATCAACGTCTTCTACCAGCCCATACCCAACTGAAGTATCGTCAAGCTGGTCAAGGTGGCGATGCCGACGAACATCCTACTCGCGACCTCGCTGCCGAGCTTCTCGCCGCTGAAGCCGCCCATTTCACCAAGAAGAACGGCGCCCCTGCTATGATCGATGATGCCGACGAGGACGACGAGACCAGCGTTTCTGGTGGTGCTAAACGAGCGCTTCCAACCACCGATGGAGAGGGAGAAGATATAGAAGCGAAAAGACGACGGATATTAGCAGAGACAAGAGATATCGATGCCGATGACGACAGCGAAGAGGACGAGGAGGACAGCGACGACGACGATGATAGCGATGATGATTCTGATGCGGAACTACAGAGAGAACTTGATCGCGTGCGAAAAGAGCGAGAAGAGAGAAAGAAGAAAGAGGTATGGTTACACGATCATTCAATATTGTAGGCTTGGGGCTAACACACGCCGCAGGAGGCAGAGCGACTCCAAGAAGAACAAGATGCTCGAGAACGAAACATTGCGCTCGGAAATCCTCTCCTGAACAAGCAAGATTTCAACATGAAGCGCCGCTGGGACGACGACGTGGTCTTCAAGAACCAAGCTCGTGGCACAGAGGAAAAGGGCAAGAAGAAGGAGTTCGTAAACGTATGTCTTTTTTTATTTGTTCTATTTTTACATGGCATCTTGCCAGCTTCTATATGCATTCTTCCTTCCTTCTTGAAGGTTCATTCAAAAAAGACGACGTTCGCTAACCCAAACTCTAGGATCTCCTCCGTTCCGACTTCCACCGACGCTTCATGAGCAAGTACGTTAGATAATGACATTAGACAAACTCCTCCTTTTTAGACATTAGATACCCTGGAAATAAATCAACCGCTTGCCTACACTTCCTTGTGTGCGTTATCTGAACCTGCAGCTTGTTCGGCGAGAATCTTCTTCTCCAGACCTTCAAAGGCTCCGAGAACGTTGCCGTACTTTTGGTATACTCCCTCGCGATAACCCTCATCAATTCGTTGAATGTTACCCTCCTCGGTCCATCGCTTGCCAATGAGTTCGTCAAAGGTCTCGTTTGGCTGGCGCTCAAGAGCCCATAGAGCCTTGTAGGCTCCGCCCAGGGCGCAGGCGTTGCCGCCGACGTCGAGCTTGTAAACGCCGTCGCTACCACCAAGAGACTCTCCAATAACCTGAGCAATGGCTGGGTTTAGAGAGCCACCTCCAACGAGGTAAATGCGACGAGGCTGGGCAGGTAGGCCAGGTCGAGTGCTTTCGACAAGGTTCTGAGAGCGCAGGCGCATGGAGAGAGCCTGAGACTCGACAATGACTCGGGCATCAGTCTCCTTATCCCAGCCATCCTTTACCTCTTGAAGGTCGGAGCCATCGGGCTCACACGAGTATCGCCAAGTACCGGCACGGATATTTGGCACTACCTCAGTGAGGTAGAAGTACAGACCCAGCTTGCGCCTGTCGTCATCTTTCGCGGCACCGAGGGCGGGAATACTCTCAATGGCCTTGTTGAAGTTCTCCCAACCAGTGGGGCCATTCTCAGGCTTAGGGAGTTGATCTCGAACTCGCTCACGTGCCAGACCTCCGTTCTTGTAGCAAAGCATGAACATGTAGTGACCATCGGTTGTAGGGTGGTTGAAGAAGTGGTAAGCACCATCAGGCTTGTACTTGGGTGTGTTCATGAGGAAGGTCGTGGACGTACCCAGCGAAACAATAGCGTCCAAGGGTCGGAGGGGGAGAGCTAGGATAGTTCCGGGGTTGTCACCGGTAAAGGGCGTGATCTGGCAATCGGGGTGGAAGCCGTGACGGTCCACGAAGTAGGGTGAGATAGCGCCCAGAACAGCGGCGCCGTCCAGACAGGGCTCGCCGAGCTTCTTCTTCAGGTTCAGGGCATCACGCTTGCTGCCAGCAGCCAGCTCGAGAAGAGGCTCACTGAATGTCTGGCGAGACATATCCCACAAGTTCATGCCGCAGACATCGCTAACATCCATGGGAGCGATGGCACCGAGGAAGACGGATGCGAGCCACGAAGAGACGAGAGAAATGTGAGCAGTCTTTGCGTACATATCTGGGAGATCCTTCTTGAGACGCATAATTTGAGTTCCGGTGAAACGCTGAAATACATGTTAGTGTTGCTTTTGATATATAGCCCGGTACTTAACATACGTGGTGGGCACCGCTTCCAGTAACCTCGGCGAGCTTCTGGCGGTCGCCAAGCGCAGCATCAAAAGCATCACATTCAGCTTGGGTGCTCTGATCCTGCCAGTTGGGCGACCACTGGTGCGAGAGAGCCTGTGGCAGCTGAACCACCAGGGGAAGACGAGGGTCAAGGTGATGAAGGATCTCGTAAGCGTTGCCATTCCAGTAGACACTGCCATGCTGCTGACAAGAGCCACTGATACCGCGAATGTGAGAAAGAGGGACAGGCATAGCTTCAGCCAATCGGTCAAGAACGAGGTCTACAGACTCCATCCACATGGCGACGGGTGCATAGACCTCGCCTGTCTCCTCGTAGACATGGACACCTTTCTTGATGCCATATTTGTGGCCAAAGTCCTTGTCAAAATCGACCTTGGCTTCACCAACGACCTTGAGGTCTGAGTCGACGACGAGAGCTGGAGATGCTGTTAGCTAGCTGCGCTGGAAACGTGTTACTGAGGGTAGCTTATTTGACCTGCCTTTTAGCTGCTGCGTCGACAGATCAAAGCCGAGGTACAGAGGCTTGAAGTCCGCAGACTTGTCCTTATTGTTGTCCCGAGCGAGGAAAGGCATCGTGAATTGGTTCAAGTTGATAAGGTGGTACGTATGAAATCAGTCAAGATATTGATAGATAGGAAACTATCCAAAAGCGCCAACCACAGCGACGTCAATGGTAGCAGTTATGACGACAGGGGATGTCAATGGCAGGCCCCGTAAAGATTGGAGGTTCTGCACTGTAAATTTACAAAGGTACAGTTGGTTATACAAGGACCAATGAGTGACCAAAGTGTGTAAGTGGTAGGATTGAGTTGAGTGAGACTGAGGAAAACACCAGAAAAAAAGCCACGAGCTGGGCTTTATACTGTCGTACCTTGCCTTAGCTGAGGTAAGGTACAGTAGGTACAATAGATGCTTCACTGCCGGTAACTGCATCATGTTAGACCGCCACCGTCAACCCAGCAGGGAAGAATGAGAGATAGACACACTAAAAGAGTGTCTTCAGTGGGTAACATGCATCAGAAAACTTCAGATGGCAACTTGAGGTGTGAATATAGTAATGGGTAATCCAGACTCATGTGAGAACGCCCAAGTTTAAACACGCAACACTATTATAGAAATGGCTGGATTTATTCTTCCTGTACTTTTCTCTTTGTCCAACTTATCCAAAGCCAAAAATAAGAACACGCCAATACTGAGCTCAGAGGTCATATGAGCACAATTACATGTCCGGGGGTATATATCCGTATCCCGACATTTTGTACTCTATTTCAACAGATACTTTTTGATCAGAATACTGGCAACCGTAACTACTACCTGGCCATTATCGTTATCTACCTATCATAACATGTTGGCCAATTTATAACTACGTAGTCTTTTTCTCTAGGAAGAAAAAAGATGGATACTTTCTCTTGGTTTCCATCATCCATATCAACGTGGGGTTTTGTCTCCGCTACAAGTGTTCTGTATCTTGCAATTGGCATGGAATGTCATGTCCCGCCAAACCAACCCCAGTTTTTCGAACCCTGGAGGCTCGATCAAATGGCAGCCTGGGGACCAAGGAGGGGCGTGTATAGAAAGAATATCATTGACCTTACGACACTTCAAACGACAGACGCAGATATTGAGACAAGTCACGATATGGATCAGGCAGAGGAAGGTGTAGAAAGACAACTGTGGATGAACAGTTATTTTTGAAGACATTAAAGAAGCATTGTATCCGTATATGGTGATATATCAACAAACGCGGAGAAACACCAATGCCAAGGAGACTCCCTACTGATCGACATTCTTATCCAACTTTCGAGCTGTAGTACCTAGAGAACCTCTCATTAGTCTGCTATCCGTTTTGTGAATTATGACATGTGCAGAAAAGAGTTAATTTTCTCTTGGACGTACTCAATCTCTTCATCAATCCCAGCGTTCTGTTCGCATTTAGCCTAAATTTGTCAAGAACCATCTTAACCTTCACACCCATCTCTTATATCCCGGCCAATAAGACCCGTGACCTTAAAGACCCAGTGAAGCGCCAATGGGCAACGAGCGCTTGTAACGACAGTTTGTACAGTTCAACAACGTTAGGGGGTGTGGAAGAAGCCAATTCAGGTACAGAATAATTAATTTCTCACTGTCAGCTGTGATGAATATTTGTTCCTCCAGGCAAACAGAGACATGTGTTTCCGTGTGAGGCGGATGCACAAGCTGTAGCTAGACACTTGCCAATACTCTCTCAAGGCTCAGCGGTATGAATTCACTCAGCTCTGTTCAAGCAAAGCATTCGTTTCTTCTCGTTGTCTAGTATTCCCATTCTTGTTGTTTTGATCTACACCTATATATAGAGTAGTCCCCTAACTCCTGTTTGGGGCGCGTCTAAGCTGAGCAATACCACAAAGATTGGCCTGCATATTACTTTTTCTCCAACCCTCAAATGGGCAACACAAGCCAAACCCAATTGGCTATCTTGTCTGGGTATCGATACAGCCATTCATCCTTAGTAGCTCCATCTATGATGTATAGCTTCTGAAATATTTTCCTTGTGCCTTCTCTTCCGGTGTCTATAATGTTCCCTATGCATCCCTCCGCCATTCTAGGTCGATTTCTGCTGCAACAGGAATCTCTAATTCCACAAGAAGAATATGAAAAGAGGCGTGTACAGATATATACTGTTGGCGTTGTTCGTCAGGTAAACAGCTACCAGCTACTGCTGGATTCGCGTCTCATGTTCCTTGACTAGTCGCTCGTCAATTCAGCTCACCTGGCCAGACTCCACTGGCCCGCAGCTCAATTCCCAAGCGAAGCTAGCCCCTGATCGCTAACAGGGTTGTCCTTGACGTGCCATAAGAGCAGAGGTAATAACAGTCAACATGAGTGGAGGGTCGTTTTGTCTTTGAGCTTCTTCCACTCTAATGCTTGTTCCTGTTCCGGAGGCCATCGCCATGTTCTTGGTTGCCGTTTGATTTCAGGTCATGGCCGTGATCATGGTCCGATTCTGCTTCAGACACATCCTCCTCTGTCTCTGGGGGCAGAATCACGGTACCGGGAATGAAGTCGTCAAATTTGGCCTTGGAAGTTGCCTCCTTTGGTGAGAATCGGATACGAACCCTTCGCACACCACGCACCTTGCCTCCTACTTGTGTCCGTACTGCATCCTCAACCTGCTGTGTTGCATCGACGGACCACGCTCCGGGCACTGTCATCTCAAGATCCACGAGATAATTCTGTCCTGATTTGATGCCGCTCACTTCGCGGAGGGAAACCTCTTGCCCTTCTGCCACATTCTTCAACGCTTTGTGTGCATGTTTTGATACCGAAGACTTGATGTCATCATCAATACCTTGATCAGCCAGTTCACGGAAAGCAGAAACAGTATTTCCGGCACCAGCTTGGATAACCATGATTGAGATGAGCAAACCACCGACGGGGTCCAGCCACGCCGCGTTCTCCATCATATTAGCTCCTATGATGGCAGCCAAAGTGACAAAGCCCGTCAAACTGTCAACTCGATGATGAATAGCATTTGATGCGAGAACCGACGATCTGCGTTCACGCGCAACCTTCATTGCTGTGATTTGTCAGTTCACGTTCTTCGATACATCATTAGCCTCGTGGCTGGATAGAACTTACTAGCATGATATAACCATTCCTTAATCAGGATTGTTCCTGCGGCGAGCCAAGCTGCGTGCATGCTTGGAATACCAAGTGCCGCGGCTCCATGAGAATGGCTATGGCCGTGTCCGACGTGTTCGAGGATACCGTGTGCTGCTTCCGGGTAAAAGTGACCGTAGAGACTGATGCCGCTATCCCAGCCCATGTATAGGCCTCCCATTAACAACATGCTTGAAACACCCAATGAACCCAAACTCTCGACTTTGCCAAAGCCCATAGGGAACTTGTCTGTTGGTGGCTTCAGACTCCATGTAACCGTGGCAAGAGTCAAAATATCGGATGCAAGATCAGTGATGCTGTGCCAGGCGTCTGCAGTCATAGCTTTGGAGTTGAAAGCATATCCACCAGCAAACTTGGCAATTGCCATGCCCAAGTTGGAGACCAAGCCGAGACGAGTGATGCGGACGCCTGGGTCGTCCTTATTGCCTGATGTTAGGTAGGCGTTGTCGTGATGGTGATGGTGACCCCCTAAAATGCCATGACTATGGCTGTGGTCATGGCTGTGGCTATGTTTGTGACCATCTTTCTGGTCGCGACCAGAGTCGGTATGCGATCGTACCTGGGACATTGAGGCTTCAACAAGAGATGGTGTTGATTGAAGTCTGGTGCGAAAAGATGTTAAATGCGGTAGAGAGTTTGTTGAAGGGCGAGCGTAGGAGATGGTATTTGGCGAAGCCTGGTGGTGGGTCGAGAGCTTAGACGAGGCTGCCAGGTATGCACAAGTTGATAGTGCAGCGAAGATGGAAGCGCGTAAACGGCGAGGACAAGCGACGTGGAGAGGACGAGGGCCAGTATTTGAACGCAGAAGAAGCATCTGGCCACGACACGAATTTTGAGGAGAGACTTGGACATTAGGGTGTCTTGCATGTCCCCACGAGGCAAAGCCACGACTGCGACAGCTAGTATTGTGAGCGCTGCGACATTGCGCTGTGGCTATTGGCGACGTCACTCCCAGTACCACTCCTCCTATATTTCCGCCTGTGCTTGCGCCTGCACCTACGCCTGGGCCCATGGGACGCCCGGCCTGCGGGAGACACATATATCCGAGATTGGAGGAAGTCCGTAAAGTGGGAGAAGAGCCGGCTTCCAGTGGATAATTGGTTGCGTGTAAAATGTATATATCGTTGCGTCGTCGCGTTGCACAGTTGGAAAAAAAGAAAGGAAAGGAAAGGAAAGACAATATAAAATTGGTGCTGCTGTTGTTGTTGACGTTATGCCCGTTAACGGAGTTTCAAGTTTCGGAATTGGTTCAATACGCCGATATGGCTCGGTCGAATACGGATCAAATAACTCGGGGTATTTGATCAGTCAATTGAGTTAAACAAGTCGAGTTGAGTTTAGATGGAAAGAAGAAAGAAATAGCAGAAACAAGATTATCGAGATTATCAGATTAGACAGCTCACAGCTTTAGCTCCACTGATTGATAAAAAAAAAAGTTGATTGCGGCAATTATTAGAGAAAGAAAGAGCCATTGAGACGAGACAAGGTGAAGTCAAGTAAAGTAAAGTGAACCCACTATCTACGACACTCTCGCCTGATATGGCTTCCCAACGTTCCGGTCTCCGGAATTGCCCTTGACCGCTGAGGTAGATCTTTAGTCAGGTCCTATCTTAGTAGTCTATCGATTGCCAAGTTTCCTAGAGCTCAGGTACAGCGCATATAGACCTAGACCGCATGTATGCTTTCACACCTTTATCAATACTTCTATTCGGACAGTCCAGTTGACCTTTCTGATTCCTTGTACTTGATGAACGTACTGCCCATTATTACTATGGATTATTACTACCTAGAACTGACTCAATATCATAGTGGCCCTCTATTATTAGGTCTGGCACGGAATGTGGGGGAGGAATTGACCAAAGTCTCAGTAGTTTCCCACGTAGGTCCTCCTAAGCCACAGGGATTCGTTTCTAGACTCTAGCCCGTTCATAGCAAGGCTGAGAAACGTCCCTGAAACCAATGACGCGCTCTCTGGCTAAGAATAACCAATCCCTGTCACTAAACCTGCAGTGCTGTGAAGCCATTCACCACTCGTAATAACCACTTCTCCAATTACCTGTCCACCATTGACTTGTGTAATTTCGGTCCCCCAGTTCAGACCCCGGATACCCTTCATCGTCACTGGTCAAGACTCAGCTTGCGCCTCACGATCCGCTCTTGACCAATCCTCCACGAGCAATTAGAAACAATCTCGTCAGCTGTTGAAGATTGCACTTCAGTTGCGCCTTGGTCTTAACTAATCAAGTAATCCTTGAACTGCGACTCTGGGAGAAACCTGGCCCCAATGAGCAAACCTCTACTCAGGATCCCTTACACGGACCTCCCCTTGCCCTCAGTAATTGCACCAGCTTCAGCCTCTACCCTTCCCGGTGCCATTGCTGCCCTTCATCGCTTCTTCGTTGCTCCGTCTCCGAGACATCTTCCTCCTTCTGCTGTTGTCCTCACTGGTGCAGGCCTGTCAGTCGCTTCTGGCCTAGCAGATTATCGAGGTGTCAAAGGCACTTACAAGGTCAACAAAACATATCGTCCCATCTATTATCCCGAATTTCTCAAAAGCCATGAATCTCGGAAGAGGTATTGGGCTCGTAGCTTTCTAGGCTGGTCCAATCTACAAAAGGCATCACCCAACAGTGGACATTATGCCATTAGGGACTTGGGAGATTTGGGTCTAATACGAAGTGTTATTACTCAGAATGTTGACTCTTTTCACCCAAGGGCTCATCCTAATCTATCAACTCTAGAGCTACATGGGTATCTAAGGGCTGTTGTCTGCACCACCTGTAAGAACGAATTCTCCCGAAACGAGTTCCAGGAGAAGCTGGCTAGCCTCAACCCCAGATGGGCTGAGCTACTCAAGAAAGCCCTCCAGTCAGGGGCGCTAGATACTGAAGACCCAGTCGAACGTCGGTTCAAAGGCCTCAAGGTTAACCCCGATGGTGATGTTGACCTGCCAGACGCCCCCTACACAACTTTCAGATACCCGCCTTGTCCAAAATGTTTGTCCCACCCACCAAACAATTCAGACGGTCACAAGCATGTTGTGCAAATCGACACAGATGGGGCTTGGAAACCTCCCAGCACAGCAGGCATTCTTAAGCCTGCTGTTGTCATGTTTGGCGAGAGCATCGACAAACATGTCAAGAACTCAGCCGAAGAAGCCATCGATAATGCCGGAAAGCTACTCGTGCTGGGTACCTCGCTTGCCACTTATTCTGCTTGGCGACTCGCCAAGCGAGCTCAGGATCGGGGCATGCCCATCGCCATCATCAGCATGGGCGGTATCAGAGGCGAAGATAAGTTTTTTGCGGATATGGACCCCAATCAACAAGGCGAGCAGGGCGTAAGGGTCGCTTTATCGACGGACGATCTTCTTCCTGCTCTCATGTCTGCCCTGCGCAATGATGTGGCACCTGCAGAGGAACCAGAAAAGGCCTCACTGCAAGCTTCGATCGCAAACCCCGGCATCTTCAAGGATATGCTTTCTTAGTCCATAGATCTGTATACTACTGCCCAGCCATGAGGTTGGGACCATTTACATTTAAAAGAAGTTTTTGAAGCTTCCGCTTTTTGGCTTTGCCGGTGCAGCTTGAGCAGATTCCGTGGTCTGCGCCGCGGCAACTGGTGTCGCTGTCGCAGTTACGGTGGTAGGTTCAGTGCGCTCGACCTTCTCCCGTTTCGCCTTGCGATTTGCCTCATCGCGCTCAATGGCCTTGAGCACTGCAGATTCATTAGTGATAGGTCCCAGTGATCTCTTAAATCGTGTTCTTACTTTCTTCCCAATCTGCTTCTTTTCCAGGATCACCAGTGCCGAGTGCCTTCTCAACATCAACCGTTTCTCCCCTCTGAATCTTCTCAACAACCTCCCGCAAAGACGTAATCCTGGCCTCTGATTGTCGCATGTACCGATCAAAAGAATTTCGTAACGCGATCATCTGTATCGACATTGATCCGATGAGAAGAAATATGACAATAAAGAATGTCGCCGGGTTCCATTCTTTCGATTTCTTCTTCAATTGACGGTTTTCCTTTCGCAAAGGCTTCGGTATTAGGGAACGCCAGAATTGGCCATCAGCAATGGTTACAGGGGCTGTGCTTGAGTATCGAATTCCGAATTTGGATACATGAGATGCTCTCAATGCAATTGCAGTGGCTCGGATCTGGCCTGGCCGAATCGAGAGTGTTCGTAACGACATGTTGGTCGATTAAGAGCTGTTATAGTAGTGATGTCGTTAGCTCAAATTCCGAAGAATGACAAAGATCTTCTACCGAAAAGTTGAGAGCACGGGCCATTCGATCCGAGATCCGATAGTTGCCCCAAGCAACCGCCGCTGTTTGCGAATTCCGGGGCTAGACTAAACTACGGATACCTAAACAGGGACTAAATCAACCAGTGATTTACAATTGCCGATTGTAGAATTGAAGCCTTTTGTTTTCCCAACATACCTACATATTGTACCTCCATATTAGGAACTTTTGGTTTTTTCACGACGGCATGTTAACGAAATTACACACATAATATCAAAATGGCTTCACTACAAGCAAAGGCCGACGCGGTCAAGACGGCCCTGACAGACACCTCGACATGCACAACTGCGACCGTTGTGACCCTCAAAGAGTTGTTATTACTGGACGCCGACAACTCAACAGCAGCACCAAAGACAATGACAAACTCAAAGACGAAAAGAGCGGCGCCAGGCAAAGCCCAGACCGCAAAGTCTAACACAGAACAGCTGCCCCCAAAAGACCGTGCTGCTCTCGCGACGCAAGTTATCAACATTTGCATCAAATCCTTGAACGAGGCTGCAAAACCATCAGTCCCCACGACTCCTAGCAAGCGACAAGCTTCTCAGAGCGATCTAAAGAAAGCTTCGGGCCCCCGAACACTACGCAGGTCCCTATCCGCGCCCTTGTCACCGCTGCAGCCCCGAACCTTGAACCGAGTCGCTACTTCACCGAACGTCGCATCGAAGGCAACATCACAACCACCACAACAATCGACAGGATGCCTTGCCGTTGTCGAGTGCGCGCGCGCCGCTTTTTCATTCCTCCGATCAACTATTGGCGCTGTTCAACCCACACAAACAGACTTTCAACTCGAGAATGGAATGTCAGCATTCATCGGCAAGCTTCTGACTCTAGGGTTCCAGGATCAAGCACTGAAGGAGCTGAGAATCTTGAAACGGAGATTGGATGCTGGGGTCGGCAAGACAACAAAACCTGCATCAAGCGAGGGGCAAACTGCAGCTCAAGTTATTGCAGAATTACTGGACTATGGCGAGAAGATCCCTGATAACTTGCTCCCTGTAGTCACAGGATGTCAGTTCCAAGTGCTACGATGGATTTCGCATTCCAAAAAGCCCCACCATATTGAAGCTGCACTGCCGTTTCTTGAGGAATCTCACGTTTCTTCCCCTGTCAGACTGTATGAGAGGTTAGGAGCTCAAGACAAGAAGGAATCGCAAAAGGCGGCTCGGCAACTGGCATCCTTATCCCAGACAATTCTATCATTCGCGCCGAGTGTATCTAGCAAGGAGGACCAAGTCGCCGCCGAAATTCGACTGAGCCCTTCTCCCACTTCAGCTTTCAAGCTGCAAGTACTCTGCTTTAAAGCCCAGCTTAAGTGGTGGAAGATGGCTGGCCATCGCGGAAGCATTGACGACGACATACTCTCACCATTTTCTCGTTGCGTGCGCGCATATACTCGACGACACTCCTCTACAAATGGACCAACATATGACCTGATCGCTACATCATTCCAGGAACTTATGGATCTCATGGGTTCCCAGAAGTCACAAGCCAAGACTTCGTCCGAATCTCCCCTGACTTTGTTGTATCAGCTTCTAGGAATTGCAGCTCAAACGGATCGCAAATATGAAGCAGCATGCCAGTGGTTTCAAACCCTGAAAGGTGTATTGAATCCTGACGAAGAATCAGCTATCCGCGTGTTCTCGGTCTCGGCTCGTCTCCTTGCTGCTTCGCTAAAACAGTCCAAATATGATTCCAAGACAAAGGACCTTGTGCAAGAAGTTACAGAGAGCCTAGAAGGAAGTTTGAGTGGCAATATTACCGATCTAAATGAATTGTTGGATAGTCTTTCGCTTGCCCGACGATCAGCTGTTGGACTACTCGTGAGCAGCTCGAAAGACTTAAAGTCAAGCAACAGCACGGTCAGATCTATCATGCAACACCTCAAAATCTTTATTACAAAGTTCCCACGATTTGGCCGCCGCTGGCTAGGAGCTCCTCCTGGTAGGGATGCCTCGACCAAGACCCTTCTGCAGTTCGATCAACGACGAGAAACTCTTATGCAAACGATTAGCCAGATTATCGATGGCGCTTTGGTAGTTATCAATGGCGACATTCAAAACGACTTGACTTCATGGAAGCAAATGGACGAAGTTTTGATGGATTGTAACAAACTAGTTGGCAGTGTTCTTGACCCTACAACCTCGATAGCACGAACGGAACAGCTCAGCGGCTATTTTGTCAAGATCTCAAGTCTTTATTTCGCAAGGTACAATCAGCTACGTAAGGACCTAGGCAAATCCAAACAAATCAACAAGGAGATTCTTCAATGCTTAAGTCGATCCATCGAGGTAATCCAAGACCGGCCCATGGCACAGCAGGAAAAGGCCCAGATCACAACAAAGCTTGAGCTTTTTGCCGACCTGTGTAAGGCTGGAAACCGAAGCGAAGAGGCAATCAAAACGTTGCGATCAATCTGCACGAACATGATTGAAGAGGGTGCCTTGGTGAAGGTCACGGCTGCCCTCGATTCACAGCCTCCGAGTGTCGCTTGGGGCGCCGATGAGAAGGCAGAAACGTTGTCTCGAACCCTACGTTCAATTGCCAAGCTTGATCAGTCATGGAACGACTGGGCCTTTTTTCTGCAAGAAAATGAGCGAGCTGCAGTACTTGAGCATCTGATGCAGATTGTCGGCGACATCACTTTCAAAGGAGAGCCGCTCAAATTGTATGACCCGTCTGTACAGTCTCTTTTGAAGATATATACGCCAGAACGCTTTCCGATCCGACGTCTCCGAGTCCTACTCCAACTACTTTTTCAAGTTATAGGCGAAGAAAGTGAGATGGAGCAAATCACAAAGTTGGTCGAAGAGCCGATTCAGCAGCTAGAGAATGAGGCCTACGGCGAGGACAGCTCTCTTATCCGTTACATCCCTCATCTAAGGACACTGAAGAAGTCGGTTTCGGCTTTGGCTGTGACTGACGCTCCTCTTCCCATGCTTGTACTGAGAGACGCCATCGCTTCTTGGAGATTAATGACCGAATCCTGCAAGTCTCGAAGTGAGCTCTACGAACAGATCGATAACCCAGATGGTCTCGTTTTGCACTTACAGTCTGCCAGTCAATTTGCTAGTCTGCGAGGTGAGCATGGTCTGCAACTCGAGATCTTGGAACTGTCAACACCTTTGTCCAATATCCTTGCTGAACCAACATATAACAACGTAATTCTTAATCATACGCTCCTTGCCTCGCAACATCTCAACATTGGTCACTTTACTGAAGCAAAAGAGACCCTCGATGCGACGAAGAAGCTGTTGGACCAAGCAGAAGGTGTCTCTCGTGGGTTGGTCGCCGAATTTTATCTTACTCAAGCCGAGTATTATTCTGGTATTGGCGATATTGAAGAAGCGTGAGTGATCATTTATGTCAAAGCATCATTACAAGTGTTCATTCTAACTGTGCTTAGGAATTCCTCATTGGCAGCTGCCAAGGCAATCTACAGCGGATCTACCTCGTCATGGGCTCTGTCAAGATCTCAAGCCAACATGTCCATTGCTCTGAGTTCATTCTTAGAATCGGTTCTCGCACTGAAGCGCGGTCAAGTTCAGGAAGCTCTGATCAGCGTTAAATCGAGTGTCCGGGTCCTGTCTCATGACTGGTCCAAGATAGAAGCGTCTGTGTCTCAAGGTGCTAGCACGAGTGTTATGGACGCTTCAACAGCCAGTTTGGATAGTGTCAAAGATGGTGCTAAGCTCGGCCAAGTGATCGGGCCACGATTCTGGGCACTCGCATTTCCTCTTCTGCGAGGTCTTTTGCACGTCTCCTCCGTATACGCTCACCTTGGCATGTATCAAGAGACCGTTTACTATGCGGAATCTGCCCAAAAGATCGCAGAGAGCACGGGCTCGCCACTATACCGGGCACAAGTCCTGGCCTGGATCGGTTCTGTTTACCACCGCGCTGGAAAGCTGACAAAGGCTCTTGATTTTGGAAACGAGGCTTTCCAGGAATTGCCACAAGATATCTCGGCGTCTCGGGTTCGGGTTGCCTGCCAACTGGGTGGGTTATTTCGTGATACGGGCGATGAAGACAAGGCTCTCCAACTCCTTCAGCTTGCAGAGGATACTGCCCAGCGTCTCGGAGATCATGGTAAGGTACTGAGCATCCAGAACGAGGCTCAGAAAACAGCTCCCGTTGCTGCTAAAGCACGAGCTGCCGCCACTACACGCGCTACTCGCACTGCTGCCAGGACAACCCGAGCCAAAGCCGCTCCTGTTGCTCCTGCTCCTGCGCCAAAGACTCGAAAGCGACAAGCAACAGCCAAGAGTCAGCCGTCTCCTTTGGAAGTGTCCAAGTTGCCAAAGGACGCGTACCAGGCTTCATTGATGGCCTCGGTCATTTTATCGCGAGCTTTGGGCTTCATCAGCCAGAAGGATTGGACTTCAGCTTTGTCAACTCTGGAGCTTGCTAAAGAACTGCCAAAACTACTCGGCACTCTGTCTCAGGAACAAGTAGTGACTGCAATTTCTCTTATCGGTCACAGCACAGAGCAGATGATTCATGATCCCGTCTTCTCTGTTGTCCAGGATTCAACAATTTCTTTTCCAGCAGTCGCAGCTTCTGACAAAGCGAGACGCTCGATAAGTCAGACGCCTCCTCGCAAGGGACGCGCAGCCGCAGCAGCCACTGAACGAAAAGGTTCAAAGGAGGCCAATGTTCCTGCCTTCGCTGAAGCATTAAAACAAGCCCAGGAGCTCCTTCTCGAGGCTCATGCTTCGACTCTGTCGACTGCTAATAGCACCATGGTCCATCGCATCTCGGCTCTGCTTCAGAATACGGTCATTCTTCTCTCCGCCACCTCAACGACGCAATCCAAGGTTCTTGCAGGCTCGGGCTTTGCTACTTTCTCTGTTGATTTAGCTCGCAATGTCACTTGGAGGCGTGAGCAAAGTACACTCCAGAACAAAGAAGGCACTGAAACAGATGGTTCGGGGTCTATTCAAACTTCCAGACGTGACAGCCTCGCACTCACAACTGAGATGGCCAAATTCCAAGAGGACTATATTGACTTGGTACCTCACAACTGGAGTGTGATCTCTGTCTCCTTAAGCGATAACCATCACGATTTGTGCATTACCAAATTCCAAGCGGGCCACAGTCCTTTCATTCTTCGACTCCCACTCGAGCGTGCCAATTCCCGAGATGCTGACTCGGAGGTCTTCAATTTCGAGCATGGCAAAGAGGAGATGATGGAGATTATCCGGCTTGCCAATGAAACAAGTCACTCTGCTAGCCGCGACTTCAGTGTCAAGGGTGCAAAGGCTGCATGGTGGGCTGAGCGAGAAGAATTAGATGGGCGACTCAAGGATCTCTTAAGCACAATTGAGACAACTTGGCTGGGTGGTTTCAAGGGAATTTTCTCTCAACACGAACGCCGACCCGATCTCCTTGCTCGCTTTCAAAAGAGCTTTGACCAGATCCTCGATAGCAATTTGCCTTCACGAAAGCAGGGCCGAGGCAAGAAGCCAACAAAGACATCCAAGGTGTCCCTCGACCCTCGAGTCCTCGATCTGTTCATCGGGCTTGGGGATCCCACTGATCCGGACAGTGACTACGATGAGGCACTCAACGATCTGCTCTACTTTGTCGTCGATATTCTTCAGTTCCACGGCGAACGCAACGCGTACGACGAAATTGATTTTGATGCAATGGTGGTCGAGACGTATGATGCACTGCGCGGTTACTACAATGCTGTTAAGAAAGGATCAGAACGAGCAGAAGACGCACATACTGTTTTGGTGTTAGACAAGGCGCTCCATGCTTTCCCTTGGGAGTCGATGCCATGCATGGAAAGCCTCGCGGTTTCACGTGTTCCTTCTCTCGCTTGCTTGAGGCAGCTCATCACAGAATCACAGCCATTTGCAAACGATGATGGTTCTGAAGATGCGCCTGCAGGTCACTATGTCTCTGCAGAGCGAGGAACGTACATCCTGAACCCCTCGACAGATTTGGTTAACACACAATCTACTTTCCAGCCAATTATGAAGGGTCTCAAAAATTGGGATGGTATCGTCAACCGTGCTCCTCAAGAGGCCGAATTCGAAAAGGCGTTGTCGGACTCTCAAATTCTCCTTTACTTTGGCCACGGTAGCGGGGCGCAGTATATTCGAGCACGCACAATTCGTCGTCTCGAAAAGTGCAAGCCAGCAACATTCTTAATGGGTTGCAGTTCAGCATCACTGACGGAAGCTGGAGAGTTTGAGAACTACGGTCCAGTGTGGAACTACATGATGGCAGGATGCCCGGCGGTTGTGGGCACACTATGGGACGTGACGGATAGGGACATTGATCGGTTCGCGGGCCGATCGTTTGAGGAATGGGGGTTGTTTCCCAAGGGCACGTTCAAGGAGGATAAGCGAGCCAAGGGCAAGAGTCGGGCCTCGGGCCAGGACGAGACCATGGAGAGTGAATCGGAAGAAGATGGGCAGGTAACACGTAACGTGTCACTAGCCGAGGCCGTTGCACGGTCCAGGGAGGCGTGCAGATTCAAGTATCTCAACGCCGCCGCGGTGGTACTCTATGGAATTCCTGTGTACATCAAGCACAAAGGTGACGAGTAAATAGGGGCGGAGAGTTTAGCGTTGGTTGGTCATCAAAGTTCGTTTAAGGGGAATCTCTGTCTGATAGACTACAAGGACTGGGGGCGCAGCATAGCATGGCGTATTATAGCATTTTCAGGTGTTTGGATTATTGGAGTCTTGGCTCTATTTAAGGTTAATGAAAGAATTGTGATCATCAATAGTAAAAATTATGCTTGTAAGCAAGGGCCTGACTGGCCTTGCTATCGTTTCTAACGGTCTATTCTGAGCAGCCACGCATTAGTACTATTCTCTCATTCTACAGCTGTAGCTCAAGATCCAAACATTCACTGTTTTCCAATGGTGATTGATCATTCGGTAGAACTGTTTGGCCACAACCGGGAGATATAATCTGCGTTTTATGCAGTAAAACATCGACAACAGTTTGATTGCTGCAGTCAAGATCGGACCAGTTGAAACGGACCGAGGTTCAGACTTGTAATACATGTACAAGTCTGACCGTGTAAGTGACAGCAGATCGTGGTTGGTCCATCAAGTTGCCAGTTTGACGCTGGGCTACTTACTTACCACAGGAATGCTACGACACCTTCCAGAAGGAGTGTAGGAGAGACATTCATGGCCACACTGAGACTCGAGTTTGATTCAAATTGTCTTGGTGGAGGGCAGCATAGGGTAACCTAGATACCGTTTGGTGACAAAACTCAGTGCTCAGCCCAACTTGAACGTTAAGCTGAGGCACAGTCATCAGAGTAGGCATAGCTTATATTATCCTTTTTAGGAGCGCTATAGTTAAATTTCCAGCTGGTAACTTTCATGGAACGTGCCAATCTAAATAATCACCTTGTAGGGCTTAGGCGAGCTGATGTGCAAGGAGCACGCGTCTGAGATAATGACCTAATTTCCTTGATATTTGTGTCGTTCATAATACCACAAAAGAGAAACCCCACGCGTGGTTATTATCCCACTTATCCCACATTCATACACAGCCTAGTGTACCTAAACCTGATGCTGTTTTCTCCGTTTTGGCTTATACCAAGAACTATTGCACGAACTACACTACATGTCCCTGTCTCCTCTCCTCCTGATCAACAAAATGCAGTGCGGCACAAACACACAAGCAGAATGGCACAGGTAACATGGCAGTGCTGCGGGCGGACCATGTTATTGTTACGCCCGTCAAGTCGTAGAGAAAAGGGCAGAATGATTGATGGAACAAGAAAAAGTCACGACGATATCGGACCGGTACCAAGTGGTCATTTTAGTGCCTTGCCTGGGAAGACGTTGAGGAAACGTATGCATGTGGCTTTGCGTACTATGGCCTGTATGTCATTGATCATGGATTGGAAGGGATATGCATGTAGGTGTGTGAAAATAAAATGAGACATGGTGGTGGTGAGGTTCGAGACCGGATCGTCAATTCGATGTTACAGTACGATACCCATGCGTAACTGATTATTTGGCGATCATGTCTCCTAACGACATCGTGATAAGCCCAGAAAGACAGAGGAAGGTAACTCTACTCCATCCAGCCCTAACGTAGGAGATCCATTATCCATCATACATACATAGTAGAGTGTGTGAGGAACTTTTGGCTCAGCAAGGGATCCATGTATTCAAGTGTCTGTGCAGAAAAGGAGGAGGGAACCGTTATTTGTCTCGCAGTTTTTAGTTTTTCACTTGTAACGGTCAAGGTATTGAGATGTGTGATGTGCTATTTCAAGATGCATGCTGGCGGTTAAAGCTGGAAAGGAAAAGACGACAAGAGAAGACAAGAGACGCCTCACTTGTTTTGGGAGCTATGAACCAAGCAGCATATTCCAATTTGCCCATGATATTAAATACCACCGTGCATACATAGACTATGTTGCAGAACAAAGATACTAATGACAACGATGACACTAACAATGCCTTTGCTTTGTGTTCAGTTCCCCTTTTATCAACATTGGCGCATGTAACATGATGACACCTCGTTATTTTGGTTGTGAAGTCTAAGTTGTTCCATCCCAATCGCACTCGGAAGTTACCGTCAATTGAACAGGGATCATCTATCCTTGCTAGGATAAACAACGAGATATCCCGCGGGTTGCTCAATTGGTGATTCCAAAGCAGAACTAAGCCCGCAGATCATCTGTATTGCACCGCCAGTTTCATGGGTGATGCTGGATGAAGAAACCTATTTCTCCGATGGGTATCATCGGTTTTTGAAGGAGAAATCATGGGCTAAATTAGGAGACAGCAGCTGTTTAAAAGGATACACAGGAAAATATATGCAGACAGCCAGGGGAGACAGAGAAAGAGTTTGGACGGTAGTCGCAAGACTAGACCCTGGTAGAGTCCGGCATTTCTCGACTAGTTTCATGCAATCACATCTGCAGCAAGATCTCTTTCAAACCAAGGCGGCCTCTTGATTGTTTGCCTAGTGAAGTCAAGCCACTCCCCAGGCAGGCAGGTATGTAGGCTTGAGGGATCATAGTACATATAGTTAGTAACTAGTAACTATCAACGCCCTGCTTTTCCTCGCTACCTCAAAAAGGTCCGGGGTCCTGGGCAGGACTGTCACTTTTCAAGGGTCCCCTGGCCTGCTCGCGTTAGCCTTTCTGTATCCTGCCGCGCCTTGTCTCAGTGAACCTTGACAGTGTGACACCAAGCCTAACGGGGGAGTGCCGTTGCTGAGCCTTTTCAGTATACGAATGAAGAAGATGACGATGCGATGAGATGCGATGCTTGGGATGATCCGGATTCCGGTGGGATACCAGCTCAACAGTGGATAGTCCAGCCGAGACAGCCGCGGCCTTGCCTCTTTTTTCGTCTTGCAAGGAGATGCTAGAGACTCGTTTCTCCTCCAGTCGTATTCAAGAAGATTGCACGTTCATATGAACATCACAATATGCCCAAAGAATTCTTAGTACTAGTTGAATCCATACATGCAAGTTCTGTGCACGTTAGCCTCCTCTAGCCCTGTAGGGATAGTCCGCGTCCCGTGCTCTGCCTGCTGTGCCGTTTGAAGTAGGTATTCGAGTCCATTGGGCGGAGGTTCCTTCTTTGGTGATTGCTGTTATTGCTATATGTCTGTGTTGTTAAATACCCAGTAGTAACAATTTACCTTTGAGAAGAACTGAGGAGGGAAGTAAAGGAAACAAGGAGATGTACTCGTCTATCTTAACCCATGTTTATCCTGAGTGGAGGCTGATGACCTTCTAACCTAACCTCGATGGTGGTACAATATGAGGTATGCTCCAAATCGTTGACTATTATTACACATGACAAGGACTACCACGTCACGAATGTTGTGATGGAGACTGTCTACTGCTGTGCGTAGGGATCCCTCCATACTAAGATATGCACGCGTCCACCGTGCTTTGGACAGCAGCTCCACCATGACTATTGTCATTGTACACATGGTTTTGACGTTGACTTAGTAGACTGACGTTACTAGTTAAACATTGACATGCTTGCTAGAGACATGAAGAAATGAGACCGAAAAATGTGACAGCCCCAATTCAATCCAATAGAGACTTGATTTCAATACAGCCATTGTCCCTTGGAGTTCAATACCTCTACAGTTAGTCTACCCCACAGTCACACCCCCTGGGCCGTGCACTATAACATCCAGCCCAGCCTCTACCTAATCAACCTATCGTGTTCACTGCTTCTGAACCTGGGCCCCTACTTAACGACAAAAGGTAAACGGTCCCACCCTCCTGGACGTTGGACCCCCAGCTTCCGCTTCCACGACTCAATCCTTTTCCACCCCGTTGACTCTTCAAAACCCAGGTCCGGTTCTCCTTCTCGCATCCCTCCTTCGCGGATAACAACGACCGTTCAATCCCCAACTACCCGAGTAGGCGAGCGATCATTCGTCCTTGTAGTCTACACTTCAGCCTCCGCGACGGTTCCAAACTCTCCATTTTCCGCCAACAACTCCTTCGCCCCAGTCGGGGCGCAGACTGCCTGTCCCCAGCTCCAGTGCGGGGAGCCACTGACAACATACGTACCCGTTACTTTTCTCCATAAACTCCCCGGACGGCTTCGGGTCACCTCAATTCAACGCTCCTGCGCTGCAGCAGCAACGTTTTGAGCAGCACAACAGCTGTACTTATTAAATCATCTGTTTTACCCAGTTGGACTACCTTCGCAACATATCGTACCAGACGTTCCGCACTGCTACCATCACCACGGTCCGATAGATTTGTTTCCCATCGCCGAATTCTCGGCCTCGGAAGCGTCCGCGTCGCAACTCTGTATCTGTCTGGCAGAGTCATGTCCGGTCGTGCCGTTTTGAAACCTCAACATGCCCCGTCATCCTTCGATTCCGCCCCCCAACTCTATCGCGACGTTCCTGGATTGCACCCTACACCTTCTCCCTCTCACGGCGCCTTGATGGATACCTCACACTTCGACGATTTTTCCTATGCGTGCCACGGTCTTCCCGACCAGTCTTCTCTTGTTTCTCTTGCCGATCACGCACACGCATCTCAATCTCCCACTCCGTTTCCTCAGCATCAAGCCATGTCTGGCCTTCCACACGCTGGCCTACCGTTCGGCGCTCTGCCTCCAGGTAACCGGAGCCAGAGCATCGAAGGTTCTGAAACTGGCCAAGGCCGGATCTCTCCTGCATCAAACGCTCTAGAAGACTCAAACGCCGATGAATTTGGCCTGGGTTCCCGTATTCGTGCAGATGGGACAGATCTGGGCGGTAAGCATAAGGAAGATAAAGCCGACACCACACCTGCATGGAGTGAACTTAAGACCAAGGCTGGTAAAGAAAGAAAACGCCTCCCGCTCGCTTGCATTGCATGCCGCCGAAAGAAGATCCGGTGTTCGGGCGAGAAGCCTGCTTGTAAGCACTGTTTACGCTCACGCATCCCATGCGTTTACAAGGTTACGACCCGAAAGGCTGCACCTCGAACAGACTACATGGCCATGCTTGACAAGCGATTGAAGCGTATGGAAGAACGCATTATCAAGGTCATACCCAAGTCGGATCAAGATGTCGCATCATCCGTCACTCGTGCCGTGGTCAAGCCAGCCATACCAGGAACTGTGCCTTCAAACAAGTCAACTAAAAAGCGTGGTGCTGAGGAAGCTTTCGGGCCTGATCTGGAGGCGTGGGCCAAGGCGCCGTCGAAGCCCAAGATTGACGGCGACGATAGGCCGAGTAGCTTACAAGTACAGGAAACTGAAGAGAATAAGCTGCAACATGAGGGCACTGACGCACTCCCATCTAAAGAGATACAGGAACATCTCGCAGAGGTTTTCTTCGACAATGTCTATGGCCAATCTTACCATCTTTTGCACAAACCAAGCTACATGCGAAAGCTCAAGTAAGTTTTTATCAAGCCATCTAATGAACCCGTCTAATTTTCCACAGAAACGGAACCTTGCCCCCAGTTCTAATCCTTACAGTGTGTGCTGTGGCAGCTCGTTTTACTTCGAATCCTCTAGAGAGTTCATCTGGGCCCGAGTTCTTACGCGGCGAAGAGTGGGCATCCCATGCTCGTGAGATTTGCACGAGACGATATGAGTGGCCAAACCTCACCATCTTGACATGCCTACTCATTTTGGGCTTGCACGAATTTGGAACATGTCAAGGCGGCCGCAGCTGGGCTTTGGGTGGACAAGCCATTCGGATGGCATTCGCTCTTCAGTTACACAAGGATTTAGAGTATGATCCTTCGGGCCGCAACGGTGCCAAAAAGCAGCTTAGCTTCATTGACCGAGAGATACGACGCCGAATAATGTGGGCTTGCTTCCTCATGGATCGCTTCAATTCCTCCGGGACAGATCGACCCATGTTTATACGGGAAGATACCATCCAGATTCCACTACCAGTCAAAGAGAAATACTTCCAGTTCGACATGCCTGCGCCAACAGAGATGTTGGATGGCCAGATACCTCACCCCGCGTCTCCTAACGATGGCCAACTTGCCGATGCACGAGAGAACATGGGCGTAGCGGCTTATCTGGTCCGGGCCATTGCCTTGTGGGGACGAAGCATAACCTACTTGAGCCAAGGAGGACAGGAACTAGACCCCAATCCAATGTGGGAAGATGAGTCTCAGTACATCAAGCATCTCAATGATGTTGTCAATCTCGAGGCTAGTCTGCCTTTGTCACTTCGATACTCCGTCGAGAATCTGGAAGTACACAAGACGGAGAACACGGCAGGTCAATTTCTCTTTATGCATATCTGCCTACAGCACAACATCCTCTTCGTAAGTCGGGCCGCCATGTCCGCACGAAAGCAACAGGGCGTACATAACGACTTTTTCTCCGAAGCGAGTAAGAGGACATTCAATGCGGCTAATCGTATATCGGAGCTCCTTCGAGAGGCTGAGCAACCGCGATGTTTTGTCTCTGCCCCGTTTGCTGGGTACTGTGCCTTCTCCTCGACAACCGTTCACATTCTAGGTATAATCTCTCGCAATCCCTCTATGAAGCCAACAGCTGAGGCCAACTTGACTACCAATGTCAAATATCTTCACAAGATGAAGAAGTATTGGGGCATGTTTCACTGGATGGTGGAAAATGTTCGCACGCAATATCGGAATGCTCTGGATGCCGTGAGAGCTGGCGAAAATGTCAACGAACGTGCCACGCAGTCATCTTACCTTCAATACGGAGACTGGTTCAACCGCTATCCACACGGTCTTTCTGACTCCGAATTTATGGATCCCGCTACTCATAAACGGAAGGATCTAGGGGCAGACGGCGTCCTCGAAGCAAAGCCTGAGTTGCAATCAGTAGAGGAATACTTCTCTACGCTCCCAACACCGCAAAGCATCGAGAACAAGGACAGTAATCGAGCAGCGGCGCCGAAACGAAAGCAAGGAAACAAGAAACAAACGGGCATGTCAGTACAGCCTGGTCAGTCTCTCGATCCTATGCAGGGTTCGGACACCGATGCGGTCTCTGTAGGAGGCCAAGAACGCCGATTTTCGGGTGCTCTAGGACTGCAAACTATCGGTACGGCCGGCTTCAACCCCCTCGCTGCGTCCAACCCGCAAAACTCAGCCTTCAGCACTGCAATGTCACCTATGAGCCCCGCCAACATGACCGCCTTTTCTCATCACGGGCACACACCGACCTTCTTCCCGCCCGAATTACTGGCTATGAACTTTGGCTCGGGCTCAAATGGCAACATTGACCCTCTCGATCGTCAACTTGTTTTTGGTGGATATTCGGTGGATGTTGGTACCGGTCTGGGCAGCGGTCACGATATGATGACTGGTATGAGCTGGGATGCAGTTGCCCCGGGTACTCAACCAGAGGAAGACTTGCAAGGCCGGCGTTCTAATATCAAAGCAGGCATGAATGGCACAGGAGCTGGCATGGCCGATGGAGCAGGACTATCTGGACCTGAAGCATCATCTGCCTGGTTCATGCCATTCAACATGGAGCCCCCGGAGATGGGCCAGGATCCTGGCTTTAACTTGGGCGGTATCGATCCATTCACCGGCGTCTTTGGCACAGGAGGTAGTGGTTTGCCAACGCCAAATGCAATGGGCGGGCTACAGCAACAGGGTCCTTAGGAAGGACTGTCTGGCAGATTAGCACGTGCGACACGATGTTCTCAAAGATCTTATCAACCAAAGATAAAAGTTGAAAGATATTGACCCATGGCTAGGATGAAAGGAATTCACTGCAAGCAGAATATAGTTTGATCTGGCGTTACGAACCACGAGTGGTACGGGTTATGGAAGGGGTTGTTTTACTAGGTATCTTGTGTCTTTATTGTTTCTGCGTTATCTCGGGAGAACTACACTAGAGTTTGGGTTGGACATTGGCGAAGAGGCACGAAGCGAACATTGTTGGGCATGTCTGTCATCTTACCATTAGGAAGGGAATTTGTGTTTTTAGCATTCGAGATACCATCATACCCGTCATGTTCATTCAGATATGAGCTGACACTCGTTTATCAAGAGATGATATAATTCAGATTAAAAATTCGAGCTTTATTTGCATCAGACCAACTTAAACATAAATGATCGTGCTTTTTGTGATGTAACTGATCCTTCTTTAAAGAAACCATACCTTGATATACAACATGGAACGCCTGGTCTTTTACTACTATGCTAGCGCAGTGGTATCTCACTCAAAATGTCCCCAAGAAAACTCTTACTCTTCCGCTGCCACGGCGGCTGAAGCATTTTTCTTGCCCTTGGACCTCTTTCGCTTCTTCTTTCTCTCGCCCACTTCACCAACCACGTTGTCCTCTTGGTCGCCGTCCTTCTTTTGCTTCTTCTGTTTGTCGCCCTTGGACTGAATGATGGTGCCGCTACCATCATCATTGGCAGAGACCAACCGCTCGAATCCATAAGTGGGACCCTCGCGCTCGAACTCTCTGCCAAAGATGTCGCGGCGCCATTGTCGTAGACGAGCCTTCTTTCCAAGACGCTTCTTGTCTTTGCGCTTCTTCTCTTGGTCGCGGAAGGTGGCGAACTTCTTGAGGCCAGCGTAATCGTTGAGGGCGGCATCAGAGGGAGCGAGGAGGATATCCCGAGCAGTCATACCAAATGACTGGGGAGAAGTTTCGCGGTAGCGGAAAGGAGCGTGTGTGGGCTTCTTAAGAAGAGTATGGTTGGAGAGTTCGAGTTTGGACTCGACGAGAGCCTCGAGCTTGCTGCGCTCCTGGCGAGCCTGCTTCTGAGACTCCTTGCGGGCCTTCTTGTGGTCCGTCTTGCGCTTCTTGGAGGCTCGGCCATCTTCGTCTTCGTCTTCTTCATTCTCTTCAGCGGCAGGATCCTCCTCAAGGTCGCTGAGGGAAACCTTTGGCTTTTCTTCTTCTTCATCCTCAAAGTCTGGGATAATGTCCTTGATGTCGATATCGTCATCCCACTTGGGCTTCTTTACCTTTGATTTCTTTCCGCCCTCCTCCTCTTGATCTGATGCCATAGCATCATCTTGCTGAGCATAGTAATCGTCACCAAATCGCTTCTTCATCTCATCTTCCCACTTATCGTCCTCCCAAGCCTCGTCGAGGAACTGAATCCACTCCTCATCGGTAAGATTCTTGCCTGCGTTGCCAGCTGTTCGCTTGATCTTGCGCAGCTTCTCCTGAGCTTCATCGAGTTTGAGCTTCTTGAGACGGGCCTTCTCCTCTCGTCTCTCCTTCTTCTCCGCTTCCTTGCGCTCACGTTCAAGCTCACGCTGACGCTTGCGCCCGGTCTTCTCCTCTCGCCTGACCGACTTGGCAGCGGCAACATCTCGAGCATAAGATCGAAGGAATTCATTGCTTCGTTCCGGATCCTCAAATCGCAAGTTGTATGCCTGTTCGAACTCATCGGCGCGGTCGTCTTCATCTTCGTCGTCCGACTCAAATGCTTTCCAGTTAGAACCATCCGGAGGAACCCAGGCGCGCGCGCTCATGAAATTTGACAAGTAAGTCTCAGGGTTCTTGTCGGCGTTGGCAACGTCAACTTCAGTGATAGTCAGGGCTGCTTTTCTGGAGGGATGAACTCCGTTTGAGTCCACCTTTGCTGGTGCCTTTTTCTTCATGAAGCCACCATCCTCCTCGTCAGAATCGTCTTCGGCGGCGGCGTGCATCTCAGCCACGATGGACTTCTTGAGAACGTCTTGTTCTTGGTTGTAGGACATGGGAACATCACCATCATCATCTTGATCTTCGGCGCCAATATCACCCCGCATGTACTTTTCTCGGTGGTAGTCCTTCAAGTATACTGGCTTTTCCTTCTTTTCCTTATCGGCAGTTGTCGCAGAGGGATCATCCGGCTGATAAAATGTGACCTCCTTGTCATAGACTTTTGGGTCCTTGTTTCGGATGGCTTGGAGAGTAGCAGAGATTTGGGCGTCGAGATCCTCTGTAGCGAGGAAACCATCCTCATCTTCCTCTTCGTCGGACGAGGAAGACTCGCCATCGTCGCTTTCGGGCTGCTTTCCAGTCTTCTTGAACTTCTCCTCCAATCTTTGCCGTTCCTCTCTCTTCTTGTTGTGCTCGAAACGACGCGCAAAATCTTCGTTCACCTTGAAGTCTGACGCAGCAATAGCGGCCCCTCCATCTTCGGATTCGGAGTCGGTATCGTCGAGGAGGTTGCGCTTGGAGTTTTTGGGTTCTTCTGTGGCTTTTGCCATGATGTTTTCGAAAGCCTCAAGGGCGATTGGCTAAGTAGATGGGTGTTTTGTCGCGCAGTGAAAGGGTACCCTGGAAAAAGAGACAGTATTAAGTGATGGTTATTTTCATCAACAAGACCGAGACCCAATGAGAGCTTCCTACACTTTCCTGAACTTTTTTTTTCTGCCAGTTCGAAAATTTGGCGGGGAGCCGGAAAGCGGTCAAATATTGAGCCGAGATAACCAGTTTTCCGGTAGTCTGCCAATAAGGGGCCGCTTTTTTCTTAGCAACAGATGGGTCTTGGTCGCTGTAGTGGCAGCTGCATGTGGCTTCGTCATCAGGGAAGCTAGCCAACCAACGCCGCTGAAAATGCCTAAGAAACCGCCTGGATGGAACCCGCCGCTACCGCTACCGACTTCACCTCAACTGTACTGTAACTCTACTTACTTCACTGACGTCGCGTCTTTATCTCCTCCACTCCAGGCAACTTTCAACAAGCCTATCTACTCAGCCATCAACATCTCTCCTGCCTGTTAGAGATCTCACTTCTACGTTACGTGTCCGTCTCCGAAGACGACATTGCTATCCTACCTGTCTATCTAGGCCTTGACAATCCAATCCATCTTAACTCATCTCCGAGCGATCCCGCGACAATGGCCGATTCTACCAACGCCCCCAAGCCAAGCAGTAGCGTCAAGCTGGTGCTTCTTGGTGAAGCTGCTGTCGGAAAGGTACGATAGTTGCGATCACTTGTTGCGAAACGACTCATCAACATACTAATTGAGCGGCGGTAGTCATCTCTCGTATTGCGCTTCGTTAACAATGACTTCCAAGAAAATAAGGAGCCCACTATTGGTGGTATGTATTTTCTTTTAACCTCCCTGTATGCCACCACTAACGAGTGCATCAACAGCTGCCTTCTTGACTCAGAAATGCAATCTCCCAACAAGGACCATCAAATTTGAGATCTGGGATACTGCTGGTCAAGAACGTTTTGCCTCACTGGCTCCTATGTATTATCGAAACGCCCAGGCCGCCCTCGTCGTCTACGATCTCACCAAACCCACATCACTCATCAAAGCCAAGCACTGGGTTGCTGAGCTGCAACGACAAGCTTCTCCAGGTATCGTCATCGCACTGGTAGGTAACAAGCTGGATCTTACAGGCGACTCATCCAGCGCCTCAGGTGCGGATGGAGAGGAGGGCGACGACTCTGGCGATGCCCGCAAAGTTCCCACGGAAGAGGCTCAGGCATATGCGGAGGAGGAGAGCTTACTGTTCTTCGAGACCAGTGCCAAGAGTGGACATAATGTTACCGAGGTATTCACTGCCATCGCAAACGCTATACCCGAGACGTCGTTGAAGAGCGCGAGGGGAGCTGGTGCATCAAATGCTGCCAGCCGGGGAAGCGAGGAGCAAAGAGTGAATCTTGGAGGCCCTAAGGACGCCGGCGCCAAGGATAGTTGCGCTTGCTAGACAAATTTGAATGGAGAACTGTTGGTCAGAGGATGAAGCGGGAGGTACAGATGACGAATCCTTTTCGTATTGTACGTAATTCTGCCCTTTTCCTGCGAGTCACTTGCTTGGGAATGATGCTGGAGAGAGCATCTGGGAGTTGATTTTGTGTTTTTCTTGTTAGCACCTAGCAATGTTTTGATGCGGCTCGAATGGACACTTGGTGGTCACGTTTCTAGCTCTTATGATTACAACACTGTTTGACTACTCGTGAAGATGTGCACATGCAGTTGGATGAGAGAGACAGCTGCGTAAGTGATTAGGTGACATGTGTAGCTACCTAGGTACCTAGCAATCAATGTTATATATTAGTACCTAATGTGCCTGCTATTAAAGTGAAAAGCCCCAGGCTTCATGAGATGCTTCAACAATACGCCATGCGATCGCGTCTATACGCCACGTGACATTTCATGATTTTTTATCGATTATTGGATGGAACAAGCAAAAGATGCTTTGAGGCTTTCACTCTAGGCCCACTCTTTTTTCTCGCGAATTTGAACCTCATCACTGCCCTGTTAGCCAGTGGGTTGCTGTTAGTCTTTGCGTCAGAAGCAAAGTGAAGCAAACGGACTTGGCTTTTTCTTTATTATACTCAATTCTTTCTTCCTTATACTTTTTCAAGTTTGGTTTGAATGAACAGCGCCTGCATCAATACTTTATTACTTCTTCAATTCTTTAATTAACTAATTCCTTTTCGCGCTCACGTGTCGCCGATTAAAAGCAGACTCACTGTGTCTCTGTTGCACCAGGCACCACCAAAAAAGATCGGCCCTGCTACGTACATCTTCCTCCTCAACCTCCGTCTCTTCTTTTCTTCCCGCGCACAACCTTCCCATGACGCTTCCTTGGCTGTCTTAGGCTTTGCCCTCAGCTTTGGGGCTGTTACCAAGATTTCGCAATGGCGTCAACAATCACAGAAGCTCAGGCGGAGCTTATTCGGTATGTTACAGGAACCTGATCGGTCGCGCCAGCAGCCAAGCTAACAACTTCCTTTTTCCAGCTCTCTTGCCCCCGACGAGATTCCCATCAAGCTGCGATGCGCGATCTGTAGTAAACTCGCGGTCAACGCTTACCGTCTTCCCTGCTGCGAGCAGGCAATCTGTGAATCATGTACGCGATCTGCCTCTCGAAAGCTTTTCAACGAAAGAATGTTACTAACTGCGACAAGGCCAGTCCAATCTACCCGCATCGTGCCCTGTTTGCGAACACTCGCCCTTGTCCGCTGAAGACTGCAACCCCAATAAATCACTGCGAACTACCATAAGAGTATTCTTGCGCACTGCGGAAAAGAAGCGAGAAGCGAGTCGGCCGAAGGAAGACAAAAATTCAGAGCCCGCAACACCTGTCGAAGCACCGAAACAGAATCTTCCAGATACGGAAACGCCTGCGGTCGAGACAGCTCCAGAACATAATTCGGGAGTAGACGCGCCATCAAATCAAATTGACAGGGCCGAAAACGTTGAGAGTACTCCTGCCCAACCCGCCAACCAGGTACATCTAAATCATTGATCATGTCTTTATGGTTCTACATCTAACAACTCGAAGGACATCAGCTCTCATGACGACACCCCTACCACTGAGGCTCCTGGGCATGACGAAGCAGGCGACATTCAAAATGTTCCTGCTGAAGGCAGTGTAGAGGAGGTCGGCGTTGAAAACCCCGACGAGCAGACTCTAACAAAGCAGGATGTTACCGGAGAACCGAACGGCGAAGGCGAAGGCGATGAGAACCAACAAGGAGGAGAGGGCGAGGATGAGGAAGGTCAAGAGAAGCCCGAGTCCGAATCCACAAACGGCAACTTCCCTAATGGCAGCTTCTCTGGCTCTGGTGATTTCAACCAGATGCAGATGATGATGGCTATGCAAAACGGTATGGCGCCGAACTCTTTCGGCAGCTTCCCCATGATGGGTAAGTCATAATATCAAGCCAACTGGCCAAATGAAAATGATGCTAATTCTATACAAGGTATGCCGGGCATGGGCATGGATCCGATGACGATGCAGAACATGTACATGAACGGAGGCTTTCAAGGCATGGGCATGAACGGCATGGGTGGCTTTGGGGGTGGATTTGGCCAAGGCTCCAATAATAACTGGAACGGTTCTCAGTCGTGGAATTTCGACCAGAATAATTACAATCAAAATGGTCCTGGCATGGCAACAGGTGATTTTGGGGGCTTTAACTCAGGATTCCAGACAGGATACAATCAAGGTAATTATGGTCAATTCAATGACTATCGTCGCAACAATTTCGGACGTGGTCGAGGCCGTGGCCGTGGTTACTATGGAGGTTACGGCCGTGGAGGCTACCAATTCGGAGGCAACGCCCACTACCAGGACCAAGCTCAGTTCCCTCAGCACGGGTCCGGTCAGAATGGCCAGAACAGCATTGATGCGGATGGCCAGCAAGTCGATGAGAATGGTCAGCCAATTCAAAAGGACGGCACTGAAGGAGCTGATGAGACGAGGACTTCGAATACAGGACAAGCCGATGGATCCAGTGAGGCCACAGGAAATGAGGTTTCTGGCGATCTTTCCTCCATGACACCTGACATGGGACCTGGTACTTCTGCTGTTCGTCCAGTTCCGGTTCCAGATGTTCCGCTGAATGCGCCAACTGGCCCCAAGGCTATGAGGCAAGGTCTCCCTAACACAAGTCTTCATCATCTTCGAGCTCGTGGTTACCAGGTTGGAAGTGAAGTTCCGCTCGGCAAGTCGACCCCTTCAGCAAGAGACAGCCCAGCCGAACGAGGTCGATCCAGGAGTAACTCTTTAGCCCCGAGCGGTGCTGGTACTGATGCTCGCGAGAAAGATAAGGACCGAGAGTCTCAACGTGAGCATAGCAAAGATCAGACTCACGATCATGACAAGCACGATAGAGAACGTGATGACCACGGCCAAAATCAAAACCATACGGGATCTGCATCTCGTACCGTCAGCAGGAGTCGTAGTCGGAGCAGAGGGCATAAAAGCTCTCGTCGACGTAGACGTTACCGCTCGGAGTCCGTCGAGGATGATGGCTACGATGACGATTCCCGGCGCAAGAAGCATCGAAGCCGACGCCATCACCACGATGACGAAGAGTCCTCCCGTTCCAAGGATAAGGACAAGGATAGGGACGACAGATATGCTGATCGAAACCGTTCTACATCGCCAGCAGAGTCCAAACGATCCAGCCACCGCAGCCGCCGTGATAGAGACTCTGACAAGCGGAAGGATCGAGAAAAGGACAAAGATGACCATCGTAGTGATGATCGTAAGAAATCTGGACATCGCTCCTCGCATCGAGATAGGGACTATGATCGCGAGCGACGTCGGGACAAGGACAGAGATCGCAGCGACAAAGACCGCAAGGACCGCAAAGATCGACATCGGGATAGGGACCGACGTGATCGCGACCGAGACCGGGAAAAGGACAGAGATCGTGAGAGTCATCGGGACCGTGACAGAGATCGCGACTCAAAATACAGCAGCAGGCATCAATCGACCGACGCTGGGACTGCTTCCAACGACAAAGATCCCAAGCCTCCCTCTGGCCCTCGCAATAACGACGCGAAGACCAACTCTGTGAGTCGAGCCGAAAGTTCAGGCAAGGATCCTCACACTCTCGAACGTGAAGCTCGTGATCGCGAACGTCTGCTCAAAGAAGCGCAACGCATCGCAGGCATGACAGGTTGGAAGCGGAACCGTGGTGACGATGGCGGTGATGCGGGCTCACGCAAAGGACGCCGGACCGGATCCTCAACGTCAGCTCGTCGAAGTGAGGTCATCAACGGCGGCGATGAGGAGGAGAGAATGCGAAGGCTCGA
Organism: Fusarium sambucinum; assembly: GCF_050947815.1. Classification (NCBI taxonomy): domain Eukaryota; kingdom Fungi; phylum Ascomycota; class Sordariomycetes; order Hypocreales; family Nectriaceae; genus Fusarium; species Fusarium sambucinum. The sequence goes on from NC_139292.1 coordinate 1,981,317, forward strand.
GGCAGAGAGAGAAGGCGATCGATGGAGTTAGAAACCCAAGCGTTCCTTGAGGAAACCCACCAAAGTACGGAGAAGATGAAGGCGCGTTCTGTTCTTCCTCCCTGTTTCCACACCTCCCCTTATACTTTACCGCTGATTTCGTCACTTTACGAGATGGGCGTAAGTTTTCTTTTTTATCACTATCAGGTGTTGGCGGTTGATGCATACCATATGGTACCATGTACGAGTAACAAAAAAACCAAGGGAAAAGGCGGCTGCATTCAAAATGCTGGGTATACATATAAAATTATTCATTGGGGTGTTGCTGGTTGACGGAAGCGACAACATGGAACGAGGCAGAAAAAACATGCATTTCAGATAACACGCAGGCTGGCTTTTACTTTTCTGTAGGCATTATGTGCAATGTCTTTAATTAAGTCTTTAATGAGAAAAACGAAAAAAAAAAGAACACCAGGCATTTCAATGACTCTTTCTTTGCTGTGACTCGATCGTTGAGATATCATGTAAAAATATACGAGGGAACGTGATGGTAAAAAATGTTTATATTTCTAGCCGTTGCAAGCAGCTTTCAATTGCTATATCCATTTCCTTCTCTTCCTGCTCTGCAATCCTTCTAACCCTTGATGGGCAAAAAACTCCTTCGTCTGTTATTTTCCTTTTAGTTTGTGATTCATCAGTTGTCATACAAAAACTCGCATCGAAGTATGTCGGCGTTTCAGCCATTTCTATCGTCCGCAACGCCATCTCATATGCTCCCGAATTATCCCAATGCAACACCTAGTTCTTTGTTGATGTTTTCATTATGTGTTGAAACCTGTCGATGCCTGCCTGTCGAGTCTTGATCGTGCCGAGTTTGTCTAGTATATACCTTGAGTGCGATATTGGAAAGTGTCATAACTACAAGAATGTCAGTCAGGCGTAAATGAATGTAAATGTGCGGTTACTTACAGTCGAGTGTAGTAGCTACCGAACGACTTCGCGACGAGATCATCCACAAAATGTTCTGCTTCCTCCGCGCTCAGATGAAGTTGGAACCTCTGTCGGAGAGTGCTTGTAACTTGAGCAATACCAACCGCGAAACAAGGCATGCTAGAGTCATGTCCCATCATTGTTACCAGGTCAATGATGTTATCTGCCGAGCGACGTAAAGCTACAATTAATGTTAATCATCTTTCCCTGCGAAAAACCATTGAGAGGACTAACCTTGGAAAGCTTGCTTGCAGAGTCTCTTGTAATCTTCAAAATCGGAAGACATGGGTCCACCCAAAACATCGACATATTCATGCGTGAGTTTGAAAGGAGCAGCTTCAAAGCCAACAGAGCCAGGCGAGTTGGAAAGCATAAAGCCAAAGTCAATATGAATGATGTGTCCCTCGCTGTCTACCAAGACATTACCGTTGTGCCGATCCTTGAGCTGCAACACGTAGGAGATGATGCTGTATGCCGCCAAAGACTTCTTGAATGCGTCAACTCCGGCACGGAAATCTTTGCTGTCTGGTTTGCCAAAAGCTTTCAGGAAGTGATCTCTCAAGGTCGCGATACGATTGCGAGGATTCTGGCCAGACTCGACAGAAGCGAGAGTAAGACTTCGCTTTAGGGAGTGGAGAGACACGCCGCTCGTAATGGTTTCAATGAGACCTGATGACTCGCCTGTAACCAGTATTCGCATGCGCTTCACCCAGACATCGGTGCCAGCATCAACCCAAATCTTATGACATACGTCGATAAGCTGGCAAGCGAACGCTTCTTGTCGAAGATCCGCTCCTGTCTTGACAATGACACTCACTAAATCCCAGTTTTTCATCCAACCATAAGGTGAGGATTTGCGGATTCGTTCCTTCTTGGCCTCCCAAGCCTCACCAAAGACGGCCGCACTAGGGTCGTCGCGATCACCACGACGTTGCACGCCACCAGTCTTGATATCGTTTTCCATTCGTTCGCGGCCCGCACTTGCATTGAGGTTGGGGTCGATTTGAGCATCTTCCTCCAAATCAGGATTGTTTACGGGGACCGGAGTTGTGCTGGTTTTGGCGATGATAGTGTCGAAGGTTGGACCCTGTTCATCGACGTCGAAGCTCTTTTCCTCAAGACTCTGCATACTAGCGATGATCTTAGCTCTGATAGCAGCCACCTCCTGTTTAGGGCGCTTCCCGCTAGTAGCCTCGAGTTGTGCAAGCATTTGAGAAGCCGTTCGCATGTGTGTAGCTAGAGCAGAGAAATCAGGCTGATCGGCTGGCGTGCTTCGCTGTATTGGCAGAGTCATCCTTCGCGAAATGGGTCCCGGGCTGTTGGATCGGGATGTCCCTGTACCGGATGATCGTGGCGTCGTCAAGTCCAATGTCGAAGTGGATGGTGTAATCCCGATGGGGAGACGCTGAGCATTCTGACTTTGTGCAGGCTGTGTAGAAGCCCTGACTGGCGACTCGTCGATACCTTTGAGCAATGGTGAGCTTCCCAAGTCGCCGGAAGCAGGCTCAAAAACACTATCTAGTGCGGGTTCTGGAGCTTTGACTGTAGGCGAGAGGCGAGGCGAGTCAGAGAGATCGAATATTCGCTTCGCTCGAGATGTGCCTCCAAGAAGAGTGTTCAGAAGCCGGTGGTTCTCGGGCGTATCGGGGTCAAAGGAGAAATCGTCCCTCAAAACTTCCACCATGATCAGATAGGGGACCTTTTCCGCACTGTTAAGTACTGTCGCCTCTGCGGGGTTCACGCGTACGATTCGATGGTGACGGCTCTTTCCAGGTGATCCATTAACCAGCGTTGGAGGGCAAATAACTGGAATATCAACCTCGGCTGGCAAATCCTGTGATATCAAAGCCAGCTCCGCGCGAAGGGCGCTCATTCGAGCAGGCTTAGGAACCAGCACTAATCGATTTGAGATACCCTCCAAGGCTGTCAAGAATTGTGTTTGCGACCTGAAATAATGCTGCCTCAGAAGCCTCGTCTTTTGTACGGGAGACAGGTCATTTACAGCAAGAATCGCCTTGGCATGATGCGAGTGCCTCCGGTTGGGGTTGTCGATTGGACGTTGCGTAGGGCCTGCTGAAACTGGCGTCGTCGGTCTCGTCGGGGGCCGGGCAGACGGAAGTGGGAGAGAAGATGTGCTAAGCTTGGCTCCTTCCAACGATCTCAGCTCAAGAGCAGACGGTCGAGTCGTGTTAGCCGGCGTCCTTGATCTTTGAGGTGGGATGATCACTGGCGACGGTTGGGGACTACGGGCAGGCTTGGGAGAAGAGTCCCTGGATCCTTTGGGGTCCGGCGCACTGAAGGTACGGGTACTCTCTCGAGCGCGTCTTGAGCGTGAATTCCCTGCTGTAACCGTACGTGCCCTAGAGGGCTTGGTGTTCTCCTTGGGTTCCTGCGTGTCATTAGTGACAGGCTGTGGCTTGCGGGCCTGAGCAACTGCGAGAGGACCAGCCCACTGCGGAAACATCGGCAGCGCAACACTAGCAAGCACGAAGCTAGAGAGGACTGTAACGGGCAGAACATTCTCGGTTATCTTCTCGTGTCGAGCGGTATCCGCCAGCCCAAAGACGATATGCTGGACCTTGTTATATACACGGCGACATGTTTGAAACGAGTCAGATGACGGATTGGACGATAAATCGTGAAGATATGTCTGTAACAACCAGAAAGTCTGCGCATACAATTGTCAGTATTCTGCCACCATACAGTTCATGACGTGGTGGTTCTCGCATTCCATGTCAAAGGCTAAGTTGAGCATGGTTACACGTACCAGCAGCGCAGCTGTGACGGATTCCTCGCACAAGTCCATCAAAAACTCCTCCAATGCCATTGACTCATTGTGCACGCTGATTATAAGGTGGCATAGCTGTGGTAAGAAGAACTCGATGTCCTCGTAGGGAAACTGGCGCAGCTTCTGGCAGAGAACATAGTGAATCCCCACGTGGTCGGCGTAGCGGCTGTTGCGACAGGTGGCATTAGCGATTGGCGAAGTCGGAGACGGCGGATGAAGCGAGATGGTCAAGTAGGGGATGTGGCCAGTATCAACACTCGGTAGAGGGCGTGCAGGGGGGTTGTAAGAAACTCACGAGAGGTAGGAGACGGGGAGAAAGGGGTTGGAGTTGAAGACGTCGGACTCAAGGAACCTCTGAAGCAGGTCCCACGACATTGGTTTACGCGGGGGAGCAAGCGCCTGTAATGGACAGCTGGCGGTTCGTCATCTAGGGTTTGTACAGGAATTGAAAAGAACGGAAGAATGCTCCTATGATATGTGATTAGGAGAGCTAGAGGTTGGCGCTGCAGCGAGAGGACGAAATCAAGAGGCCATTCATGTGACAGAGTTGGTTGATGTTGACGAAACCGTCCCAGCCCGCCTTCTTTAGTGGGAGGATTTACAGGAGTCGCAGCGGGTAAGGTAGACTAAAGGCGTCCATCCGTCTTAGAATAATAGTGGATAATTTCAAAAGGACGGCGGTATCGCTGAGGACCAAGGGTGGGAATAATACTATCTAGCTGGCCACTTGGCTTTAGGTGATTCAAGCTAAGAGTTCACCTCTGAGAAATAAAGGAAAACCTCCTGGTAGTCCAATGAGACAGCTTGCTGCACCCCTGAGGCCGAGCCAAGCCTGGGGCACTAGACTGAAATACTGTCCTGGAATTGTACTTGAGACCGCATGGGTATATTATGCATGGACCCTTTTGGCGATTCGGAGGGCCATATCTATCCTTCTCCATATTTTCTTCATAGAGATTGTCTCATTAACCAGATTTTTAAGTATAAAGATAGCATGTCCTGTACATATAATTATATCAATTCTTACATGCCCTCAATCTACAAGTCTATTACATAGGTAATTAATTTCCTTGTTATAGTTTGCTGCTCAATTAGAGGTTCGTTGCTGACGTCAGTTACCCTACGTCAGTGGTTTGTGTTACTCCAGGGTAGCAACAGCAGATAAAATCAAACCAAGACAAAAAAAATGACGGAATTGAAGAGGACCGATCACAGAGAGAGTAGAACGAGAGTAAGGTTCGGTTTTATCGCATAATGACTTTTAACCACAAAGTGAGGGACGAAGCCACATTAGCCTTGAAATCACATCGACTTACTTGACAACCCTCCAAATTTTGCTACATATGACCATTCATAAACCACCATTTCATCAAGTACAAGGGATTAATGGACAAGGGAGTATAATGATATTCCGAGAAATTCTATATGGCTGCTTGAACTGGAGATGATCCCGCAAAACACCAGTAACAATCGTATCCATCCCATAAACGTATAATGATACGCAAGCTTCAAATAACATGACAAAAGCTATGGGACGAACTGTCTTCCGTAGCGCCAAACACCGGCTCGATGCGAGTCCTCCCGAACGCCAACCACTTGATCATTATTTCTCATGACACGTCCCAAAAAACAAGAACAACAACAACAAAATGCTTGCACAACAATCCTTCATATAGGGCCAAAGCACAAAGCTCTATGTCGCTTTCTTCTTTCGACCACCGCGCGTTCTCTTTTTGGGTTCCTCGATTTCCTCATCGCTTGAGCTCTCTTGCTTAGCTTTGGACCTGCTGCCCTCCTTCTCGTTCTCAACGCGACTAACAATTTCACGTAAGAAATCCCATTGTTCATCTGTCTCAACAACTTGCTTGAGCATTGATGCAGTAACTCTCTTCGAGCCCTTATCCTTTGCTACATCGGCGCTCTTCGTCACGAGTTGAATCATGAAAAGCTCGAGAGCTTTGCCCACGGCAATCGGGGTTTGCTGCGCAACTTTGCCAACTTCCTCGTCAGCCTGCATAATTCGCTTGATCCTGGCTGTGGGGAATTTGGTTCGGACGGGAGATGGGTCGATTGCAGGCGCCGCAGGGGGCGCGGCTTTGCGCGGAGGCATGTTGTTATCGAACGGTGAAGCGCCAAACGTAGAAGTTCGTTCCAGATCACCAGCTGCGGTCAGCGGTGGGAAGGGCGTGTCGTATGTGGTCGCGTTGTGGTTGGAAGTTTGCTCTAGGTATGCTTGGCCGAGCGAGACGTGTCGCGCTTGAGGCTGTTGTAGGTGTGAATGCGAATAGGCAGGATCACACTCGTAGCCGTAGCCGGAAAGCCTTCTTTGGTCCGGTGTAGAGTAGATGTAGTGCTCTGGAATAGAAGAATGTCGCGATGGGTAGGGCTGATATTCCGGCCTTGGAGTTCTTGGTTGCGCAGAACTTTCTTGGTAGTCTAACTCTAAATGATGGTACGTGGAATCGGCTGAGATACGACTGGTGTTGTTGAAGTGAGGAGAAGGGGGAACGTAGGAAGAAAAAGAAGCAGATCTGTTGTAGGTTGGGGACTCTGCTTTATATTCGTATCCCGGCCTAAAGTGACTGTCGGTTTGTGGATGATGTACTTCTTCCTGAGTGGGACCGTTTGAGTAAAAAGAGGAGAGGTCCGGAGACTTGGGGGCATAACTGTCGTCGGCAGACATAATAATTTTTTTTGTCTGGGTCTTTCTCCTGCGGAGCTATTGGGTTTATGGTGGGGCTTTACACGCCGAAGCGGCCGGGCTAAAAGTATTAAAGTCCAGCAGGAAGCCAGTTAATGAATGAAATCCTCTTTGTGGATATACGGCTATTGTACGCGAGCCGATCAACTTCGATAATAAAGAGCAGCGCTGTATACTGCGGATGACAAGGTGCCTGGCGGCACAGACAAAAGAACAGCGGGGTGATGCGAGCCTGCGTCACAGAACAAGGTAGCTAGCTAGCTGTAAGCACAAAACTGTATGTGATTTGCTTTTCACCGTTGGACTTGTGTTTTTGGAATTTCCTTTTGTGATCAAAAGAAAGACCAACAAAATAGTAGGTAGTCGAAAGCTAGATCACTAACAGTCAATGGCTTGCTTGTTCGATGGGTCGAGCTGAATCTTTGTATTGGCTGTTGTGCTCTGTTTGGTTATTCAGACAAAAGCGCGACCATCCGAGTATAGTACTGAGATATATGTGATGGGAGCCTAGAGCCTGTGACAAGGAGTCAAGAGACAAAGCGATAGCTGAAAGGGATCTCTCTGGGCTAATATATCATACGAACAACAATTCCAAACACTGACTAGTTTGCCAGGAAGGCAAGATGCTGCAGCTGAACGGGTGCCGATAAGAGCCGTGCGTAATGGACAGGGGAAATAAGGAGTTTGGTTCACGAATCAGCAAGCTTGGGTTCCCGTCCTTTGACAGGGTTTGGGAATGACGATGTGCTCTAATTTGACGTGATTGTCGACAATGTAGTGTGGCCGTCCTGACGGGACCGCATACGGGGCAGAGGGTAAGGTAAGACTTGAAGACGCAGACGGGGAAGAAACGACAAATTGCTGCCTTTTCAACTATCGCAAAGCGGTTGGTTGCAGCGCAGTAGGAGGGGACGGGTTACTAGTCTATGTAAGACAACCCCTTGCAACCAAGATGACAGCAATGATCTGCTCTGTCAACACTCTTGGTGGAGGCAGTAGTAAGCGGGTTGAAACAAGGGTCGGAAGGCAACAATGCGCGTGTAAGCCGGGTGATCAAGAAGAATATTTTGAGCCTCAATCGAACTGGTGGTGTGGATGCTTAAAGCTGGTTGCTAATGATGATGACGACAACGATGGTGATAATAAAGAGGTCTAATGTGACATGATGGATGTGTACAGTATGGCAGCCGATAACTCGAGGGCGTTTAATAGACGTGAATATTTGCTTTGATGGGACTGATCTGTATAAAATATGGCCGTGTAAGTGAGTGCAAGGAATAATGTAATGATACAGTAATGTTGGACCTGAACCTTGGGGCGGAGCAGTGTATCATATAACCAGTCTGGCTGTATGTTACCCAGTTCCGGTAATAACTGAAGGCGATGGCTGTGGTCATGCGTCGCTATCACGGAGGTAAGAGGCGTCAGTAATCGGCAATGGTATTCGACAACGCGGCGGCAGATGGCGGGGGAAACGAGGGAATGCCGGCCGTTTATATGTGCACATGGATAGCGGAGGGATGTCTCCTGTATATACGAGATGGATACAGGCTTGTGACTTGACGCCAAACACCAAATCAGAGACGGCATCGTCTCAAGCTGATCCTCGGGCATGCACATACAATAGGTAACTGTCCGGGCAGGTTCTGTAAGGAACCGCCCATAGACGGGATCTAGTACAGGCTCCCACACTGCGCTACAGTACGCCATGGTAGTATTTATGCAACCTACTCAGCTGGGTACCTGCCCTGTTGCCTTGTGGAGAGGCTGGAATCCAAATGTTTAGACTACCACGTGTGCCCCACACCATAGATGAGCATCATTTTACCAACCTTCGCATGTATGGGTATGAACTTTAGTTCTTCATCAACGATAATTTCATTCTTACAACACTGCGTCTACTTGAACTTAAGTTTCCTACCTCGGGCACCCACCCTTCAAAACTATGGTGCGGTGCTATCTTTCTTGGAGGAAAGTTTCTTGTTTCTGCAGATGCATCGTCAACCTCAGACATAACATGGCTTGAGCTATCTATGCCTCACATCAGCCGCACAATGCGCCTGCGCGCTGGTGGAGTCCATTCCATCCATACTCCTCCAAAACATGCGCGGAAACCTAGCGCTGATTCAGACACTGAAGTAACTGGCATGGCCTGGATGCCTTTGCAATCCTACACGCTTCAACCTTCCGTCCATAGCTCGCGCAGTATCGACTAAACTATCTACCGTATTATTAACACAATACGCCACCTAGCGATCCATCCTGCAGGCACGCATTCCGTTCTATGCCAAGTAAGTTTAAATGTTTTTCTTCTTCTTTTATCAATATTTCTACTCTGTTTCTACACGTGTTTATGATGATACAAGTTGAGCTTTAATCTCTGAGCAGGCCTGGTGAGGACGAAGCCGAGTTTTACACTATGGTTCCTGATTCACCAACTACAGGCCTTGTCTGTGAATTTTTACTTGATCTAATCTGACTACTACACTTTATCACCGTTCAATGTACCCCACTCAAACATTCGTCTTCTAATCTCCTTGACAGCAGTTCGAAGCCCTTGTAGTCGCCTCTCCTCTGTGCTCGAAAGGAACAGCGAGGCTATTGGCCATGCGTGGATGCCGCCATCAAATTTCTGTCCTTCAGCCTGAACACCAATTTTGGCCTGTCTCTTGAGAAAGTCTTCAACATCTGGGGCAAAGACCTCTTCTTCCCCAAAGATGATAAAATATCCTCGTTCAGGACTGGCTGCTCTCCAGAGATTGTCGTCGATGCAATTTCCAGGGGAGGCTGGCTGCTGTTGGATCATGTTTTCACCCGCGTATTCTTGTGCATACTTCCACAGAGTACGCTTGTCCAAGAAGTCACTTTTGGAATTGTAGTGCAACTTCGACATGAGGGTTATCCATGGCGAGATAAGTGTTGCTATTCGGGGCAAGGGTAGATGTGGTGGATCAAGATCAGTAAGGTCACCTCGGATACCGAAATTGACGCCTTTGTTCTGGCTGCCTGCTTGAGCACCCAATTCGAGCAGCATGCTGAGGATCAATGAGCCACCAGCTGAGTCGCCTGAGACGCAGACCTTGGAGGCGTCCTTGACAACTTCGAGGACATGCTTGTAACCTTCCAGTGCTTCCAGAACCTGCGTTGGGTAGACTCGATCGGGTACCAAAGTGTATTCAAGCGCAAATATGGCCGGGTTTTTGAATCCAGCTTCGACCAGGAGGTGATGCCAGGTCATAAGGAACTCGAGATAAAAGTAAGTTGAACCCATCAGGAAACCACCGCCTTGTGACAATTAGTATTACGTAGAGAAGAATTGTACGAGTTCCGCGTCCTACCATGGAGATAATAGAGGACAAAATCCGGAGGATGCTCTGGTCGGTGCATAATCCAGGTACCTTTGGTTTGAATAGCTCCCTGTTATCTATTAGTTAAACAACCGGCAACTAGAAACAAAAGGCATACTTGTCCTATATTATACTCTCGATAGTGTACTGGAGATCTGACATAGCCATGTCGAAGCATCCGCCATCGAGTGAATGGCAGTGCAACGTATTTGCCAAAGAAGACCCTCCCAACTTTGGGGGGCATGTGAGCAAACGCATATCGTACGCAGCGTATCACGAAATCCTCGAACACTGTGGCCGTCTGTGTAAATGCGATTTGTCGACTCGGGTGAGTCAAGTAACGATCGGTGACAAATTCATAGGGTAGTTGTATTACTATGTTTGTCATGTGAGTTAACTTGTGGCAGATATTCAGTGAGCTCATCTTTACCCACATAGAAATGGCAAAGCCTTGAGGCCCGTGAACAGAGTAAGAAAGAACCCAGCGTTCCATATGAGCTGAGGCGCGAGAAATATGAGAAAAACTCCGCAGTCAACGAGGGTTATAGGGCCGAGGATCATGGTGAGGGAGCCTTTGCCTGGGTCATGGAAGTCCGAGAGAGAATGGCTGACAATGTTCAACACATAAGTGAGTGTTTTGATAACAGAAGCGTTTAAAAATCGACCGGGGTAAAATAAAAGAATAAGAGTAAGAAAATGAGTATCCGTAACCAAATCGCTACAGATTGCAGAGATCTCAAGATCTATCCCTGACGCGTTGAGAGAGACGGGTATCAGATCGATGATGGAGGGGCTGGTGTCGCTTGGTTTAAGTGCTGGGATTTGGAAACCCGCCTAGCCTGACAGATAGTTGAAAACAACAACCCTCCTTACATGTGATGCGATGACTTCGATTATTAAACTTCAATATCCATATTTCCTCTCCTTACCCTAAAGGAACACCCATCAGTTGATTAATGCGAGCGAACGATAATGATATTTCGTCGTCTTGCAACAGCTGACATAATCTGGTTGGGGCCAATTTCTCACCGCATTCAGATTCTGGCAATGACATCGAGTGGGTTTTAAACATCTTCTCAATAAACGGAGCTTAACATCTCAGGATCTACGTCGCAGCTACAAAACGAGCTGTCGATACCAACTGCTTGGCATATTCGAAAGAGAAATCCTCCAAGCTCGTTCATATCGACAATTCCCTCATCCAAAATGGGCGAATCCCTTCCAGAAGAAGCGCCTTTCCCGCTGACTGATGTTGATAAATGGGTTCTTTCACAAACGGACGAAGAGTTTCACAAACATGACTGGCAGGAGCTGAAGGGAATTATTGGTAAGTGACTCTAGTTGATCATCTACTCGACGACTACTTTCTGCCGTGAGACCAGCCATTGATACAAGTCAGAGGCGAACAATTTATCTGTCTTGAAGCGCAAACCTTCTGACCTTCGTCGATACATGGCTTGGACTGCCGAAACAAAAGCAGAGTATGGCTCCATGACAAACTACTTGCTCGTCAACCGCCTACCCAGGGAATGGGGCAACCCGCCTTTCACCCCCGCGTCTTCTGTTCCATTTGAAGACCCTTCAGACTACCGTGTCCTGATTAATGACTGGCCCTATGGCTTGGATCCCGAGATTCGGCATATTGTCGTATGGTTGCGCACAACTATTCCAACAGATCTCGAGACTGGCGATATGACGCCTGAGAGCAGAGCACTGGTTCAGTCTTTTGTAAAAAAGACTTTCATTGATGCTCTTGGCCCAGACGGAGAGGATCGTGTGTTGTGGTTCAAAAATTGGGTAGCCCTTCAAAGCGTGCGCGCTCTGGAGCACATTCATGTTTTGGTCCGTAATGCCGACGTCGATACCCTGGAGCGATGGACAGGAGAGCGTTCGAAGCAAAGCACTTAGACAGACAGACAGCCAGACCGGTCGATGCCCGAGTAGATAAAATAGAAACAATTGACCTAATTAAGCAGCACGGCGCGCCCTTCGATTGCCTGGGGGAGCTGCACCTGCGCCAGCATCGCCGGCTCCTTGAAATTCAGCCATCTTCTGCTTTCCCATACCGAGCAGTCCACTTCCGAGGTACAGGCCGTAAGCAGGGAGAACAAGCCATAGGAACCAAGCTTTGTTTCCGAAAAAAATGACGGAAATAACTGAGGCCCAGGTAACCCAGATAACGTCAAACATATACTCAGTCAAACCGGGAGAGGACAGATCTTCACCAGCGGTGCGAAGTGCCTTGGTCGTCGGGTCGTACTTTGGTCGGCCGGAAAACTCGAGAACATACTCGCAGATGAGGGCCGGAACAGAAAAGAGACCGTATAGCCAGAGAGATCGAGAGCGGAATAGAAAGTGAGCGAGAAGAAAGAGGGCATTGACGACAAGAGAGCCGACGTGGAGGTTGTTCAGCGCCGCGGCGTTAGATTTGGCGCGATCCTTCTTCGCTTTCTGGGCCATTGTGACTGTTGTATGCTACACGTATAAAGACGATGGGAGCCTTGCTATGCGGTGGACAAGAGAATGAAAAGTGGTTTAAAATGAAGCTCGAGTATTAAGTTGATGAGTGAGTGGAATGACGAAACTGGACGTTGATGACAAGGGATCGCCTTCAATTGCAGTGATCTGATAGGACCTCCACTTTCCGACTTCGGGTTGGCCTTATCCTGGTGTAAAGCTCGTCCAAGAGCACTACCTAAGTAACGAGATGAGACTTCATATCGAATAGCAGCATGTATCTATACCTACTTAAGTATGTTTACAGCTATATATCTCCAACTTTTATCACTCAGACATTCAGTTTTGAGTAAAACGATTCTTGCTATTTCATGCATATCAAGTTCAAGATCCAAGAAACTGGATACCTTTACAATCACGTGCGTATAGGTGGGGTCATAGTACGATAAGCGATAAGCGCACAACTTTTTGAATTGGGGCTAAATCGTGAACAACTCTTCTACCTACTAACAAAAGGAATCAATCCCTCATCCCTCCCAGGCCGTCATCACGTTACCGTTGCAGTCGCCTTTGCCGAGTCTTGACAGCCTATTCACAATGTCTCACCAGAAGAACGAGAAGGAAGTCGGTGATGCTCCCGTACGTTGATACAATCCCCCGCCTACGACCGCGATTGCGATTGCGACTATGGCGACGATGCTAACACCTACATTAGAAGAGCCACCGCATCCGAATTACCCTGACCAGCCGAAAGGTCCAGTCTCTTGAGAAGGTCAGCGCTGAGCTTATTGAGCGAGCTCGCAGCAAGGGCCTCACCATTAAGGGCCCCGTGCGTCTCCCCACCAAGAACCTCAAGATCACCACCCGAAAGACCCCTTGTGGTGAAGGTTCTAAGACTTGGGACTCTTACGAGCTCCGCGTCCACAAGCGCCTCATCGACCTCCACGCCCCCACCGAGGTTGTCAAGTCCGTCATCGTCAACAGTAAGGGATACCGTTTCGTCAGGGTAGTTGCAGAAAATCTAACAAGCTTACAGTCGAGGCCGGTGTCGAGGTTGAGGTTACCATCGCTGCTTAAATGTGGTCACGGTCCTAATCAGTGGTAAAACAGCCTGGTGGTGTCCTGGCATTGTGAGGGAAGGGAATGATGGGAACATCAGGATCTTGCCCGCAACAAGAGTGGTGGATATAGGATACTCAGTCATGATTAATGAATATCTGAGAACCGCGTGTTCTACCATTCAAAACTACCATCTGACGTTGCCATTGTGTTGACATTGTATACTGACTTGAACGGACCGTATTGATTCGCAACTTTGAACTACCTAGACAAGACTTATTCAAGGGTAGATGTAGCTATTGGACGACCCCTAATTGTTTAGCATTCATAGTATCAGCGATCATTCTTTTATCAGGAAGGAGGAAACCCTGGACACTGTCGTACCAATCGAAAAGGGGGCTCTTACCTATGCCTGAGCAGGCTCTCTGGGTTCATATCAGATACAATATATCTGGATTCCATAAAATACCTTATTTGCACCTATGTCTCTGTTAGCACTACGAAACCTGTGGCTGAGATATTTGAGACTTGTGATTACAGGTACTTATGCTTTGGTTAAGGTCAGCAGTCTTTGTAAGTACATATACTTAAAGGATGGTTGCTAGGCGCAACCCTGAACCAATCACAGCACAGTACATCCACGATTCTAGGCAGGTACCGCGCGCTTGCCATGAAACCCGTCACTACCAAACATTGAAGCCTGTTTAACGTTCAGATTTGGACCTTCCATCTTCTCTTACCGCATCCTCTTTGAAGCTCAGACCGAGTTGGCAATTCATACCATGTGCAACTCATATCGAAGCCGTATTAGCTGGTAGCAGGGAAATTTGTCTTTCATCTTCATCCTTTCTATACTTTTGAGCTTCCCCCTTAGTCTCATCTTCATCAACATCCTCGCTCGCTCTGGACCCACCGTTCCCGTCCGTTCACGAAACGTTGCCAGCCATCGATTGACTTTGACGATTCTTTTTGACGACCTCTTGCACGCCCCCTAGGTTGCAACATCAAAATATCGCCTCAAATCGAAGACTTTCCTCGCGTACGCCATCTTTTTTTTTGTTGCATTAATTATTAATTCCTTTGTCGAAGTCGAAAGCGACTGCGACCAGCTAGTGACCGACCCACGGCTGCTTTGTTTTCTTTCGACTCGACTGTCCCCGCTACCCACGCGAACGGCCCATACAGACAACAAATAGTTGTTTGGTCAAGCAGAAAGACCATTCATTCGGTCGCGAGTTGTTCGGTCACTCCCCGCTGAAGCCCATATCTTGTTTTTTATTCATCGACGTCTCATGGCCAGCATACCTCGTTAAGGAGCATCGTCAGCGCCTTCACCTCCCGAACCCCCAAACTCCTACTACACGTCTTGTCGCTGGACAGCAACATCCAGCATGGCTCCTACCCCGACGGCCGTTAATGGCCTCCTAAGACAAGTCATACATTACCATCTTGACAATGCCTCGTACGACAACGCCCTTTTCTTCTCCGAACGCTTGACAGCACAAGACCCAAGGTCCAGCGAATCTACATACCTCTATGCGCTATGCCATTTGCGTCTTGGCGACTATCGCTCTGCTTACGACGTGAGCAAGTCCATAGGGTATCGAGGCGCTCATTTGGGCTGTGCCTGGGTATTCGCTCAAGCTTGTTTGGCACTCGAACGATACAAGGACGGTCTCTCGGCTTTGGAGAAGGCTCGGAGCCTCTGGGCCTCAAAATGCAGCTTGGGAAAACACAGCGCGACAGCCCGGACGGCTCTTCCTGATGCGCCTGCAGTACTGTGCCTTCTAGGAAGATTGCATCGAGGCTACGATGACAAGAAGAAGGCCGTTAGCTGCTACGAGGAGGCTCTCCAGCTCAACCCTTTCATGTGGGATGCTTTCTCAGCTCTATGTGACCTCGGCGTTACGGTTCGCGTACCAACTATATTCAAAGCCAACGACCCGCTCGTCCATAGTTTTGATGTGGAAACGAATCCATTGATAACAAGGGAAGGATCCGTTCCAATCCCTTCCGACCTGCCAACAAAGAAGTCGCAAAGAAATGCTGTGGTGGATGTTGGAAACGATCCGTTTAGCTCAAGTCATAACAATGATAGCATCGAGCTGGCAAATGGTGATTCTAGTCAAGACATCCATAAAAGCGACTTCATGCAAAAGATACAGGAAGGACGTATGCGCAGTACAACATCAACTAATAGTAGCTCTGGCTTCGATGGTATGGAGACGCCTCCAGGCCCATTGTCATCATTTACGACGTCATCCCGCCTCGGTCAATCTCACGAGCCTCCGCAAGCACCACCTCGCCGGACACGGCAAGCACAGGCTGTTGACCAAGGACATGAGGCTCCTCCACGAATGAACTATCGTATAGGTTCCCGGCGCACAAGAGCGCAAGAGAAGGGACAACAAGAACAGTCAACAGAAAACATAATAACTGATGCATCCAACGCCGCACCTTCAGCATCATTGCGACCGTCTATAACAGCAGCGGAAAGGAAACGGACTGTATCAGGACATCCCGCACAGCGAGCGGCAAATTCAGACGAGCCGACGACAACGAGGCGTAGTGCAAGGCTTAATATGTTCCGACCATCATCCAAAGCAAACTCGAGTGCGACCACAATAGGAGCGTCGGCTCCCAGGGAACTGAAAAAGGCGAGACCCCCCATCTCTCGAATCGTTCGACCTGGTTCTAGCGGCAACAATGTTGGACGTGTGGTCAGTGGCAATCGAAAGCCTCTTGAAGATGCTCACGTAGAGATTGATCACGGCGAGGTGCAAAAACCCAAAGACGTGCCTCCACCTCCACCTGTCCACAAGACATTGGAGTTGGATGCCTCAAGGCTCGAAGAAGGGCTCAAATGGATACTTGATCTTACAAAGAAGCTCGCGAATGGATATTATTCCCTGTCTCAATTCCAATGCACCGAGAGCCTTCAACATTTCCAATCCCTTCCTGTGTCTCACCAGAACACCCCCTGGGTGCTCGCTCAGATGGGACGGGCTCATTATGAGCAGGCCTCATACGCCGAGGCCGAAAAGTTCTTCCGGAGAATGCGAGTGCAAGCGCCTTCGCGCCTCGAGGATATGGAGGTATATTCGACGATCTTGTGGCACTTGAGACGTGAGACGGATCTCTCCTTTTTAGCGCATGAACTGGTGGACTCAGCCTGGCTCTCCCCTCAGGCTTGGTGCGCACTTGGCAATGCTTGGTCATTAGCACGCGATCACGAGCAAGCTCTTAAATGTTTTAAGAGAGCAACCCAACTAGACCCCAAGTTTGCATACGCATTTACCTTGCAGGGACATGAGTATGTTACAAATGAAGAATATGACAAGGCGCAGACGGCATATCGACAAGCGATATCTGCCGACAAACGCCACTACAATGCCTATTATGGTATCGGAAGGGTTCAGGAACGCCTCGGCGCATACGAAAAAGCGTATACGCACTTCCATGCCGCTCAAAGCATCAATCCTAACAATGCAGTCCTGATCACTTGCATTGGAACAGTGTTGGAGAAGCAGAAACAGATAATGCCCGCTCTTCAAGCATACAGTAAAGCAGTAGAGCTTGCTCCTCGCGCCGCCCAAACCCGGTACAAGAAGGCCAGAGCGCTACTTGCTGTTGGCCAGCTTGAACAGGCACAGAAGGAGTTGATGATATTGAAGGACTTGGCACCAGATGAAGCAACGGTCCACTTTCTTCTCGGCAAACTGTATAGAAGCATGGGCGAGAAGCAGCTCTCAGTGCGGCACTTTACTATTGCTCTTGCCCTGGATCCCAAGGTAAGCCAGGTAAATGTTTCGCATGTAGATAATCACTGACGTTAATTCTTCACAGGCAAGCCAGCAGATCAAAGAAGCCATCGAGAGTTTCGAGGACGACGTGGAGATGGACGACTCAATGATGTGATGATTGTAATGAACATTGCGATTTTAAAGAGTCTGCACTTGCGTTTGGCAACCTTTGGTTTCGAGATGATGAGCGTAATGAAGTATATGGAACCTGGTTCCAGCGATTGAAAGGCGTGAGTTGAGCTGTGAGATCAAACTCGGTTTGGCGGTGGCATATATGGAATAGGGGTTTGTGGCTGACGCTACTGTTCACTTTGGTACGAGAGCATTGGGCATGGCAATGGCGTTTTCTGGTATCAGCAGGTCCCTTAAGTGGCCTGTATTCACGTACGCAAATGGGGTAGTGGCTTCACTCTGTGTATGTGCAACCCGTACATGGGTACGGGCTGTAGTACTTGTACATTATGAAGGCTTGAGGATGAGAGTTAGATAATCGACGAGCTGGCGGATGATACCCTGAAGATAGATAGTCAGAGTAGCAAGACCGAGCCCATGAATGCCTACGAATAATGAGTTCCTACCGCGTTTGCCAGTGAGTCAATGGACTTTAACTTGATGGTCCTATTATGAAGATATTAAACGATAGAACATGCACTCGATAACACTGGATATACTTTGGTTCATAATAACAATGCAAGATGTTGGCATGACTGCAATACGTAGACTTAGATGTCGATGTACTATTCCACGTCAATCATGCCTATAGGAAACACTGTGAAACGTACCACCATGACTAAACGATAAAGCCAGCCTGGATTGTGGACACGTACATGAGCTGGATCATTCAATAAGGATACCTACTCATGTCAAAGATCTGGTCCATTAGGTTCTGGTCCTTTGTTTAACATAAAGCTAAGGTAGTAATTAGTTGTACGCGACTTTGCGCGTTTGGTAGCTGGATCCACTCTACCACTCCCCGCCTTTGTCATTTCAGTTCCTACCGTTCCATTTCTGCAGCTTGGGGCGGGAGTGATCTAAGCATCTGACCAATCAAAAAATTGGACATCGGAGCCACTCATGCGCGCTTCTACAAGTAGTATAGCGTTTGAATGACACGATTTTAGGTGCCCATTTTTCAGTGATTATGCCCGCATTTTACCAATGATTTTCGGTGCCTGCAAGCGTTGTTTTTTACTGATTGCCTGCACGTATTTATTTCTCTTCTGCTCGCCCCCCCACAGCCTTCTTTTCCCCTTCCACTCTTCTCACTCCGCATCTCAAACGCGTCTTCCAACCAAACAGCATTTAAACATCGCGATACCGCGCCACATTCATCTATTTTCATCAAACACTTATCTCATCTATCAACATGACTGGACGTAAGTACTTTATCGATTTGATGCATCATCGTCTGCGATGGGAGGTCTTCCACAGACATGCCCAACATGCCGATGTATCGCATTCATCATCAGCTTCACAACAGTCACTAACCATTTCCCAGGCGGCAAGGGCGGCAAGGGTCTCGGCAAGGGTGGTGCCAAGCGTCACCGAAAGATTTTGCGAGACAACATTCAGGGTATCACAAAGCCCGCTATCCGACGTCTCGCTCGTCGTGGTGGTGTCAAGCGTATCTCTGCCAGTAAGTTACCAATAATGCTCTGCTTAACTATAAGCAAGACGCTAACAAGTTCTTTCAGTGATCTACGAGGAGACCCGCGGTGTTCTCAAGACCTTCCTCGAGGGTGTCATCCGTGATGCTGTCACCTACACTGAGCATGCCAAGCGCAAGACCGTCACTTCTCTCGACGTCGTCTACGCCCTGAAGCGACAGGGCCGTACCCTCTACGGTTTCGGTGGTTAAGCATTTACTTGTACACCGGGTGGCTCGTTTGGCTCTGAGAGGGATTGCACAGTCGCACATTTGCAGATACTGGGATGGATGTATTTGACTACGGCGTTGGGGAAACACGGATATGATATTACCATTAGGCGTCATGGAAGACGACCTTGCGAAATGAATACCACATTGAACATTGAACATTTAACTCGGCTCCCTTGGCCTCTATTGTATGCTTATTCGTGATCGCTTGCCATCCCTCTGACCGCTAGTAGCAGCATTCGTATCAAGACGCATTTCGATAAAGAAAACATTCAGTATACTGTCTATTCTTCAAAATGCAAACATATGGTATCATAACAACACGTAACTCAGTCTAAACTCAAAGATATTTTCTCCCTGCTGCTGCTACCCGCGTCCTGAAGATAGGACTGCGTACCTCCATGTTGGCACGGTAGAAAGGACTCATAATCGCCTTGACCCAATTCTCATACACCTCTGTAAAGAACAACTTGATAGCCTCTTCTGTGGCCTGGCTGGTAGGGTTGGCGCCGATAGCGGTTGATGATCGCGATGATGTGCCAGTCGGGACGATGGGTTGATGAAGGAGAAGGAATTTGACGTTGCCGGCAGTGACGAAGCATGAGATATAATTGTTGAAGAATTTGTCGATACACTTTAGGTACCTAGATAATGTCAAGGCCAGAAAGTCAGCTCTCTGTGAAGCAATGTCGACTTCGATTCGCGATGCAGCAAAGCCCCTTCCCCTACTCTCAAGCACACCCCTCGGGTGCGTTGTGACCACTTACATTTGTCCATGCGACCACTGCACTTCCTCTGCGATATCAAGACTTGAATGTAGGATAAATTGGTTCAAATGACGGACTTGATCACTGAAGCGCGACTGGCCATCGCCGCCCTGTTTCGAGGTGCCGAACTCATGTTCAAATAGCGGGTTGTCCTGAGTGCCAACGATGGCAAAGTAATAACTCATGATGCCGCGTAGTGATCAACTTGTGGTGGGATATTTGTTCGATGGTCCTGGAGTATGATGTAAATTTGGGAGCCCGATAGATTCGTTTTGGATTATGGTTGTCTTTTGCGCCGATGTGTTGAGTGTTGAATGGAATGTAAGGTATCCAGCGCTGCTGTAACTCAGGCTAGCTAACCCCCCACTCCAGTATAGGTACATCCCCCACTGAACGACATTTGTTTAGCTGTCTCGTTATGTTTCGCTTAATGTAGCCAACCATTGGCTCTGCGCTTAGTCTCCCCGCGCGGCTGTAACAGCCGCCGTCTGCCGAAAAAAGTTGACGTTCATTCGACAATCACCTAAACCCTCTTCCGACTGTGCCTCCAATTCCGCAACAATCCTCCACGATGTTCGGCGCATTTCGCATCACGAACCCTCTATCTGGTGGCCTTCTCTGGAAGGTCCCATGGAGGCTGTCCAAGTTCCAGAAGCGCCGCCACCGACTTCGTCTCCGAGCCGTCGACGATGTTGTAGCAACCGTTGACGCTGCTCTCGCCAAGAAGGGACAGACTCTCGAGGCCCTCGACAGATGGAAGGCTGAGATGCCTACTGAAGCTGAAATGTTGCCAAAGGATAAATACACCATGTTTGACCGCAAGGCTAAGCGTTACCGCAAGGGTATTCACAGTATGTTCCTCCGTTCAGATCAACTTATTGTTTTCAGACCCATACTGATGTTCCAATAGAGCTACCCAAGTGGACAAGAGTATCACAGCGAGTCAACCCCCCTGGTTACTAGAGAATCGATTTCACGAGGTCGAAGAAGCAGGACTACCGGGTCGAAGATCATATGGAGAACGGCGTATTCATCCCATAATGGGAATTACAAGCAGATCCATGTTGGGGTACATGTACAACACCTTTGTTTCAATTACGAATTGCGAGATAATGACAATATTTGCCAAAATACAACACAAAAGCTTTGGCGGCGGTCTTATATGAAAGTGAAGGATAGATAAAGGATGCGCATTGGAACGGGAGACAAAGGAAAACATGCCACAAAGGCACATAGGAAGTAGGAATTGCAGGTCTTCTCAATTGATGAAGTCTTTCTGTTTTAAATTAAGGGTATCGAGTCCCAAATCTCGCTCCAGGGACAGCCTCTGCTCTAATGCACCCAACTACTTTCCCTCAGCATACTCGTCTCGTTCCTCGGCCTGTATCGCCCTACCAATTCCTCCTCTGCCCTCGTCAAAGTCCTCGCGGTACTCGTCACGTACTTGACCGCCAGATTTGCCACGACCGTACTGGCGGCCTTCCTCAAAACCAGGGTCCAGATCGGTACGAATGATGCGTTCGTCGAGTTTTGTGCCACCGATGTACTTCAAACAATCAAGAGCATCCTCGTGTGTGAAATACTCGACGAAGCAGAAACCGCAAGGTGTTTTGTTGAAACGATCGAGGCCCATGACGAGGCGCTTGATTTCGCCACACTTTGCGAAAAGCTCGTAAACTTGTTCTTCGGTTGTGTAGAAAGACCTTTTGGCGACACAAAAAGTTAGATTTTGACCATCGTTTCTGAACCTAAACTTGGGGAGACAAACAGGTTGCCAACATAGAGAGTTGTGGCATTGGCCAAAGGATCGACCTGGGGCTCTTGTGGTTGGTTATTATCGTCATCGCGATCGCGTCTTCGCTTGTTCTAACATTGTGTTAGTAGATGGTGTTGAAGAGCGCGTAGGGGAGATCGTACGCGGTTCTGATAGTAGGCGCTGGGCCTATCAAGGCGCTCTACTGTGCTTCTAACGCCAGGTCGCATTGTGCCTTGTATTGATGGGGCGATCGATGTTTGATTTTTATGAATCTCAAAGGTCTTTTGTCGAAAAATTGTTCATGTGACAAGTCTGCATATAAATCCTGAAGTGTTGAATGATCGTGATGATAGATGTTGGTGTAGCTCAAGCAGCCTTGCGACGAGAGAGTGGGCCTACAAATGTGGCGGTGCTAGTGGCTTCGTCTTTGGTACTGTGCTGCCGTGGTGACAAGCGCGTACCTGCCCACCTAAACTTAGCACCTATAGTTGACCTTCAGCGACGTATTTTGCGCCAGGCCCAGGCCTTCAGCCTCGTTTATTTTCTTTGCCATTTCATATCGCGACTTACATTTCATTTGCATACACACATATTCTTTAAACCCGTAAACCTTCAGAACTCATACTACAAGCTTTTCAAATTGGAATCAAACAGTAGCCAACGAATTTTGGCTTTGGTTACTTACCATGCCCAAGGTCAAGAGCTATTCGGCAGCTTGGCTGTCAGGCAACGCTCCCGGCCACCGTCTCTTTGAGCAATCTTCTGAAGCTACCAAGTCTCGTGGGCTGGAGTCGAACTACTCCTCCAAGAAGAAGACTATTCCTGGCCCGCGCAGAACAATTGCTCGTCGAGGCACTGAGGTATTTGTCGCTGTTGGTCGTGAAATTCGTTGGGGAGATCTTGCGTACTTGAAGGATGAATGGGCGAACCGTCGTTCAAAGAGCAGGTCGTCGCAAGGCGTCCGCATCAAGCGCGAAGACTCTACAGAGTCGTTTGACGATGATAATCTAGAAAATACTGCTGGGTTGAGGGTATGTTTGGATATCATGCCTTGCAAACGTATTACTAACTTGGTGTTGCAAGACGATCAAAACGCCTGTCGCAGATGACATTCGACAACTTATCATTTCCCCGAACTCGGGCTTTTTGGCCATTCTCACTACACACACCATCCACATCTGCGTTCTACCAGATCCTTCACACCTCACCAGCGGTGATACTAGCCCTCTGAAGCCCAAGATCTTCACCCTTGGACCTACCACTCATGTTACGTCCCGATCACCCATCGCCTCAGCCCTATGGCATCCATTGGGAGTCAATGGTTCATGCATTGTCACGACTACCGCGGATGCTATTGTTCGTGTCTGGGAATTATCAACTACCGATCGATGGTCATTTGACACACCTAGTACGTCTGTCGACCTGAAGAAACTGGTGGATGCCACGAGCCTGGACCAGGATTTCTCTGCCTCGACAACAAATACCAACAAGGCCTTTTCGCCCGATTCGTTCGACATGGAGGTGGCTGCTGCAAGCTTCTCTACTAAAGGAGCGGGTGGCTGGAACTCAATGACTCTGTGGATCGCAATGAGAGAGGGAGATGTATACGCCTTATGCCCTCTGCTTCCCCAGAAGTGGGCACCTCCCCCAACACTAATCCCCTCCCTTTCAGTATCAATCGTCACTACAGTTGCCAGTATTGAAGACGACCCCGAGGTTAGCGAGCAGGACAAGCTGCTCGCTCAGCAACAATTGGAATGGATGGGCGAACTGGACGCTCAAGAGCCAGCAATCGTGGACGGACCTATTGGAGACCCAATCACAGAAGTTTACACACGACCGAGCCGTCCTGGTGCTATCCCTCGCCTGCAGGGCCCGTTCGAGCTTCAATCAGACCCTGATACTGGTGATGAGCTGGACACTTCGGTCACTGATATGCTCGTGATTGGAAAAAAGACCGAGACTGAAGATCTCATGATGGGCGAGGAAGAGGATTTGGATATAGACGACGGAGACCAAGAGGGTCTGTCTCTCGCTGTTGTCTGTTTGCTGTCAACGAGTGGTCAGGTTCGTGTATACCTTGATCTCGAAGGCATTCAGGCTCAGTGGCTGCCCCCGAAGAACAAAAACAAGCTTGGCCGCCTCCTTGCTGAGGCCGATCCCCCTTCTCTCCTGTCCTTCCAGGCCATTGATACAATGAGCCCCGTAGAAGTCAACGAGGATAGCTGGCCAGTTTTCAGCTTCGACGTCACATCTCGATATAGCTTTTTTGTCACCCATCATGCTGCTATCACATATGTATCACTCACCTCTTGGATCTTCCGACTTGAGAGTGAGCTGAATTCCGACTCTGAAGCAGGGGCTGATTTCAGAATTGGTCTACTTGTCAACTCCCAATCGATAAGGGACCGTATATACTCGCAGCCTACCGCCGACATCGCCGTGCCCTTGGCTGCGTGCAATGTTTTGCGAGACCCTGATGTCGGCTATTTCCTCCTCTCGGCAACCCCCTACGAGCCCATTGCTCTGACCTTCGATATGCCTGAAACTGATCTTGCGCCAATTCGCCAGGAAAGCCCTACCTATGAACGAGAAGCTAGCATGGCGCCATTGGAGTTTTACGAGCCTCGCCCTGTGTTTAACCCTTCGCACGCATTTGACGAGGGTTCTGCCTTGCCTACTTTGCTGGAGAGGCTCCGCACATCTCGGCACAAGACGATTGTGAACCAGGAAGTGAGACTCAGCCCGCTTACATTGCAAATCTTTACCGATGCGCACAAGGTCTTGGCAGACGAGACGTATCGCCTTGGCGTGGCTGCAGCAGAAGTTTTCCGCAAATGTGAACTGCTTCAGAGTGAACTCAAACAACAAGTTATGAAAGCCAATGAAGTAAAGGGAAGGATCGACACCATTCATGGACTGCACCGCGATGATGAGGCGGACGACGCTATGTATGTTAGGCGCATTGCAACAGCGAAAGATCGTCAGGGCCAGCTCGCGGAACGCTTGGAGAATCTGCGAAAGATCGTGGGCAAATCAACAACACGCGACTTGAGTGCCAAGGAACGTGCTTTTGTGGAGGAAGTTAAGTCGATGGAAGCAAGCATCGCAGCCCCCGATTACGCGGAGTTGGCTGCAGGCAAGGCGGCGCCGTCACCTGCACAGGCGAAGCAACTGTGGAAACGTCTGGAAGACATCAAACACTTGCAGGCGGATCTTGCAGCTGAGGTGGAGGCAATGAGCAAGGGAACAGGGGATACGGATGGGCCCGCTACACCATCGGCGGAGTTACGCATCCCACACGAGGTTCGCAGGGCAAAGATGCAGCAAGTCCAAGGATTGCTGTCCAGAGAGACAGCCTTGGTGGAAGCCGTCACTGCGCGACTGGAACGACTCCAATCCGGCTTCTAAAGCTGATATATATGTATGATGCCTACGACTCTGTGGAGTATAATAAGACTTGTCCTCGTTTGATTGTACGGTTCCTTCTCTCAATCCCTCGCCAGTATTTTTCTTTTTCTTTTTCTTTTTTTCTTCTTCTTTGGTTTCTCTAAGACAAGTGACATCAAAACCAATCATACTACTACAGGTATTACTAACTTTGAGTGAAGCAACAGTAGAGGGGCAACTGGGGTAAAGATCGTCGCAGCAACATCCACGCCTCTCAGATCTTCAGTGTCGGATGACGATGAAGCTAAATATGTTCAGTTAAAAATGAACCAGTCAATCACCTTACCTCAGCTTCCCTGTCGACCTCACTAGGCCGACAAGCCCCCGGTCGTATCAGCATGATATTGCTTTGTTGAGTTGTGGTCTACAAGAGTGTGTGATTCTTGTGGCCCAATCATTCCAAAAGCAAGGCGAAGTGTAAAAACAACACCTAGTTAATTGACCACTTTCTATTGTGGCTGCAAGATACTTGCTTTATGGCAGGTATGCTTGCTAATGCTTTGTTCTACCTTTTATACTCTACAAATGCCGAATGAAAATAAACTCCCAATAGAAAATACCGATTTGTCTCCGTGTGTTTTCACAAAACAACTTGGAGGCAAACAAGGCAGCGACCTCAGGGTACGGATGGATGCTTACAATACGACAGAAAGGAAGATCCTTGGTTAATCCACTGGCTGAAATGTTGCTTTAATGCAGCTGCAGGCTGGGTAGTCTATGTTTCATTACATCAAGTGGCTGACCTAACGGGAATGCAAGCACATAGTATCCGTACCTGAATCTGACCATTGGCCCCTAGGGGGATAGCATAGCCCTTTTGCTCATCTGCTTCCCGTGTGTCCTTTCTTTGACGACGTGTCTTCCCTTTGAGGTTCTAACAACATGTTTTGGGTGCACGATTACGAATTGTCTGTTGCCAAACCATGCCCAACTTACACAACAGGCTGGGTACGGCAAATGGCACTAGGACATCGTGGGTTTGCGCAACTCTTGCAAAACACAGTATGCCAAGTCTATATCTCGGTTAGGCATGCCTCCTACGCTGGGTAGAGACATGTACATATGCCCGCCTCGCTATTTGCGCTCCGGGATGTGCAATCACTCACTATCTATGGTGTGGATGATCCGGGAATCTTGGGGACACACCCTACCTTCGCCTCTTGCTGTATCTACATAAAGGTGTTGCACTTCCTCATTTGCAACAAGGTCGATATTTACCAAATCGTCAGCCTAGTTCAACATTTTGAACGGCATTTTCTTAACGTCTTTCTTCATCAATGACCCTACTTCGTTCGGCTTGTCAGAATCCAGCACCTCCTACACAGTCAGACATGGCACCCCATCACCTAGATCTGGAGAGTCTCATCTTACGTATGTTCAATTTGTCCCTTTGAATTATCGTTGTGGTTTCCCAGTTGACTGAGCTGATGTTCAATAGAGAATTGCCGTGCCTTCGTCGGGAGCTCAGATGCTGAGTTCGATGTTCTAACCCGGATCGACCCAAGTGAACAGTGGTATGCCTTCGTTCTAAAGACAGAAGGTGGAAAGCGCACCAAGATCTTGGAGAACAAGGCATCAAGACCCGAGAGAGCCATCGAATTGCTTCACGAGGCTTCGGCCCGTATGGTTGATCAATATGTAACCTGTCATGGCTATGATCTCCCTCCCAGTACCAGTTCCAAGACCGTAACTGGTATACGTGGTGGCGGTCTGGTGAAACCAGATGTCATTGCATGCGGTTCTTCTGACAGCGAGGCATTTGCGTCTGACTCTGACGATTCTGTACTTCCTCCTCGTCGGTCTCACCGTCGTGGGCATCGCAGTGGTCGAGGCGTAGGCGAAGCGACCAACACACGCATTGATCGAACGGAAGCACAATCAGCCAGTGACAGCGACGAGGCAACCCATCGCCGTACTCCTCCGTGGGGAATGAACGTTACCCAACGGCCAGCTATTCACACACAGAATCACCCTCTGGCATGGGGTCATCCGATGTCACTGGGTCCAGCACCAATGCCTTCTTCCATCCCAAGCGGTCGACCAGTTCCGGGGATGGTTCCCCCGCCCCCGGGCAGAACCATCCCTATCCCTCCTCATCTAGCGGCTGGTAAGATGTATGCTGCACGTCTCAACATCAACTGGCCTGGTAATGGCAAGCGAAATATCCTTGCGAATGTCTCACCAACGGTCCAGTGCCTGCAACAAGTTGCGGTAAATGAGGTGGTGATGCGCCCTCTGAATTCCTCTACGCCACCATGTCATCCTTTCTCCATCGGCCGTGGCAACAACAGTGTTCCTCCAGTCAGAGCCACAATCCGCCGTGTTACATTGGGAGAAGACGACACGTACGAGATGACGGCTTTTGGGAACGACCTGACGGCCTTGTTCCGCAGCACTTCGAACATCCCCAAGTTTGAGATTGAACTTATCACAGCAAACGTCGTCTCAACTTTCCCACAGATGCCTCCTCCACGCCCTGCGTCGGCTGCTTCTTCACGCAGCAGCATTGCGGACTAAGACGGGATGCTATTTCTTCGTCAATAGGCACCAAGATTATGTGCCCCACAGTCTTTTCATATTTGGTTGCATCAATAGCATATGGATACGCAAACTAGGTACTTGGGATATGTGTGCTGAACAGGGCCTTGGACATTGGAGTTTAGGAAGTCAAAGGGATACCTGTAAGAAGCGTTTATGTTGAACTACTGGTGCACTATGTGTATGGTTAGAATAATTCTTATGTCTTGTCCCGATCAATATTTGATGCATGTACAAGGGCGATGGTCCTTTTCAGATTGGTTGCCGTTTTAAGGGCGTTGGGATTCAATAGAAACAATCACGTATTCGTCAGACTTTGTGCCAAGCTTCAGTTATCTCTGCGTCTCAAATCGTATTACCCCTGATACTTGCACTTGTGTAACTAATTCATAGGCCTTAGTGGCTGCAACGGTAAGTGACATATCAGTAGGGATCTCCGTCCACAAATTGATAACTTACTGTCACCTTGAATTTGATAGGATATCACATACTCACAGGATCGAAACTAGGATCGAACGTTGGCCTCTTGGTTTACGCCTCACTTATCGGCACATGACAAGACAGTGGCGATGTTTCGAGCCGTTGACCACAATCAATGGCGGTTGACAACGAGTATTCAAAGTTGGCTAAGATAAGACTTAGATACTGAAACTATAAGCCGGGGAGGTCCTCCGGATGAGGCTGTAAAAAATGCATGGCTCATATGTAAAGACGCTACAGGGATCATGGACGGGAGACAGGGATTAGGCCAGTGAATGAACGCTGATCTACCATTGCTACTTTTGACGATGTCACCAGATGGAAAAGTGTCATGTATGTGAATAGTAGTATGTGGAGTTGTGTACAGACTATACTCAAAGTATGGTGAATTCGGTGTTGAAACGTGGAACGTAGAACACGGAACATCTACATGAAGCATGCGGGCAGTAGTCGCTAACTCTGTTCTTCACCGACTGGGCAGCAAGCACACGCATATGCATACAGCGTCAAGCCCATCGGGATGCGGTGTGACTATCACTGTTACTATTTCCTATTTGGTGAGCTCTGCTGAATGTTTTCAACTCCAAGATGAAGCCTCAGAAAGCAAGCAGTTGCCCGATATTGCCAGCCTCACGGTATATCAATGCAGACCAGGGAGTTTGTATACTACGCTGAATGCATAGTGTTCGGTGTATCACATTGTCAACTTACTTGATTCAATGCCCCTGTCTGAGGCTCCCTATTCAACCCTCGTGGAGTACACGGCATTCAAGTACATGTTTGAGGCCTGCCATTCTTATTGTACCGTTGGGACGGCTCGCAGCATTCGGGACCCGGCAGTACGGTAAAGGATGGGCAAGCGGGCATGAGAATGAGGCGAGAGGCAGGACCTATTTGAGATATAGTAGCTATTCTCACGTCAGGGGTATGAGGAATATGGATAAAGGATATCTACAGGATAGGGTGACATAGAGTCACTGAAAATAGGCGAGACCGATATAACGTTGTAAGAAAGAAAGACTTACCATTAGCAGCCCAATAGAAATCGGCAATGGCATAACGCACCACTTCAATGTCATGTCATGCTATATGTGACAGGGCGTACTAGCTTCCTATGTTGGTGATGAGCAGCAGCCGAGTATCGTTAATCATGACATGGATGTAACGAGAATACATTCGGCCAGAATTCACTATCGGAGACTCGCTGTTGTATGTCTCTGTCTACACTACCTTCGGTCGTGTTGGACTACTCTACAGTGTGTTGTTTCACTGCGCATTTGTATCTATCTTTACCGCCTCAAACCCGCGAGGAACCTCAAACCGTCAATACCTGCATTACTAGTTGGACTTTTCATCTTTTTCCACTTCTTCATTACCCCCTCTTCTTCTCTTCCAAGGCAGCAAAAGCCTTGGAAACCTGTGACCAACTATCATGCAACAGCACTAAAGGAGAGTCAGCACAGCACGCGGAATCTTACTTCAATGACTCATTTCGGCACTTACCAAGGGGCACGATGGCCCAAGGGAGGTTGAATCCCACGTAGTATACCCAAAAGTACAGCGTCTCCGGGCGACTGTACGCCACGCCATGCACTCTCGACTCGTTCCAGTTGGTCAAGTAATAAAGGGCTACACCGTACACATGTGCCGTGCATACAATGATTTGAACTACGTGGCGGCTGTGCCAGTCTTTTAAGATACCGAATACTGTGAGAAGAGAGAGAGGACCCCAGGCGAGCTGTATGGGCTGTGTAAGATGGCAAAGAAACGAGAGAACACGAGACAATCAGATAACTTACACATGTGATAGTTTCTACGCTGACTGTAAATATGTCATGGGTGAGATATCGAGAGTCAGAAAGCGTATATTCTTTCCATAGCTGGGCAAAGAGCGTCGACATGCCAGGAAGTTGATGGTGATGTACGAGATAGTATCCTTGAACATGTCAGCAACCCGAAGCTGTATAGTGAGTGAGCGATCAGGCCCGGAATAGTCTCTACCTTCAAAAGCTACATGCAAAAAACCGCCTAAAGTCCAGAGACTGATCAGTGATTATTTCTTGTTTTGTCTGAATGCAGTAGTGTCTGACTTACACAAGGCAAACCAACCAACAGCGAACTGATCGATAGGGCGTACTGGTTTTCGAGTACGAGTCGTCTGCCACACGGCGAATCCGACAACAGCACTGACGATCGCTCCAAAAGTAGATATCAGTTCAAAGACTCCAGTACTGTTTGGAAGATAGCCTGGGATCACAGCATCCAACGGAAAGTATGGGTGCCTAGGCTCGGGTACAGAGTTGATGGGATCAGCCATTGCGTGACCTAGACTTGTCTACGGTATGCAGGTATAATTGAATGTGTAAGTAGGGAGTTGCCGAGCGTTACTATTGAGTGTGTTGATATGTAGTCCCTAATTGATTTGTAAATACAAGGTCGACTTGGGATGAGCATCGCGGTCAGACTTGGTGAGATGGTTTAATTAATCCACCATGTATCACGTGACGATTCTGAAGACATGCATGGTGTTTCTACGGCATGGAGCAATATGAGTAGTTACTGTTCCTTAGTGATTAATTTATCTTAGTATACTGTTGTTTGTGAAAGCGATTACATAGAGAGTCAATGGTTGAGATCAGACTGTCGGCAATCAGCCACAAATAGAGGCACGATGCTAACTAATCTCCAAGGAAAACAACACAGTTGTAAAGAAATGTCAGTCAATTCCATAAAGTAAACGAATAAATATCAATAATATACATCACCCTTCATTAATATCCTCGCAGTCCTCAAAAGCTGTGCAGACTCAATCCTGTTATCACGAATCACAGTTCCAATATCAACCTTTCCACTAGGATGCCCGATAGTAACCGTATCCTTCGACTTTCCGTCAATAAGATCTGACGCAATTGTGCCCTTCAGTTGAGAAGATGCTCCAAGACAGAGCGCAAGGGTCAATGGCACAGCCTTATGTGCCTGACCCATCGACAAGGCGAGACATCGAATATCAACATCTGATGAGCCGCTCGAAGGAAACAACAGAACAATCTTGGGGACACTCTTGACTTTTGGATCAAGGCCCATGAGGCTAGCACCTGCTTGACGTATCTCTTCCAGCCTATCTTTAAGTTGGATATTTGATTCCACAAGAGCTGGTGTGAGGGATAGATGGTCAGCCAGTCCCAGGCTTTCGGTACTGATAAAGACGCCTGGATTTCCGACATCGACAAGAGATGCTTCAATTTTGGTTCCGTCACTTAACGTGAGAGTGTCCACTGCATTACCTGTAGGGAGAGCCTTGCCAGTCTTTGCTCCAGCGGGATCATGAAAGCTCATGATAACCTTTGAGCCTGTGCCGGGGACACCATCCATTGCATAGTCTCCTTTGTGCG
The DNA here is from genome assembly GCF_050947815.1 of Fusarium sambucinum. Classification (NCBI taxonomy): domain Eukaryota; kingdom Fungi; phylum Ascomycota; class Sordariomycetes; order Hypocreales; family Nectriaceae; genus Fusarium; species Fusarium sambucinum. The sequence goes on from NC_139292.1 coordinate 2,012,700, forward strand.
TGTATCGTAAGGGCGAGCCCTCGACACGAAACTTGGAGGACATTACTTTGTCGGTATTTGTGTTGAGGAATCTCACTGTGGCCCATTGCGACCCATCTTGGTCCGTCTCGACGCCCTTTGAGTGTATCAAACCACTATCCCAGGCTACAGGGCCAACCAGCGAAGACATGTTTCCGCAATTACCAGCCATATCAAGACTTCCATCTTGAATTCCAACTTGCACAAAGGTAAAGTTCACGTCGACATTATCGCGAGAAGGCGGCCCGAGAATGACAATCTTTGAAGTTGACGAAATACCAGAACCCATACCATCGAGTTGACGTACGTACGGGTCAGGCGAGCCCATTGCTTGGGGGAGGACATGGTTCCATTGGGACTCGGGAGGGAGGTGATTTCTTTGTATTACTAAGCCATTTGATGTTCCGCCACGGGCGAATAGCGCGGGAAAACTTGGTGGTGAGGTTGTCATGAGACGGGTTTGATGTGGGATGATTGATAGTGATGAGATTCTGGCTGAGCGGATGAGATGTCGAGACAAGAATGCGCGAAATGCCATGATATCTGACTCTTTCTGGAAACACTAATATTGAGATAAAAATGCCTCAAAAACAATTAAATACTATAAGTAAAATCAATAAATAGTAAGTAACATTATGAGGTAGGTGAGTAGGTAGTCTTGATGATCAAGCTCGGAGATCCGAGACCTCGGCCCGTCCAGGGACATGTCCTAAATGTTTAGTGGTCGATGTACTATAATTTCAATCCTCCTGGGATGGATAGCTCAAAGACTCAATATCAGCACAACTTCAACTTCAATTCTAATTTATAGATAGTCATTCAGCGAGTTAACCTGTAGCTCTGTAATTCGTTTGTTCGCTAACTAAGAGAATCATATGTGCTGTCCTGATACCAGCATAAAAGCACTCAACTAGGTAAATCAAGCCGCCAAACTAAAACCAACAACATAACAAGTACCGAGCAAGAAACATTCTTCAAACAGCAAAGAAACACAATAGGAAACCATCACTCCCAGAACCTCCTCATGACTCTATCCGCATAGTCTTCGTCCAAGCCCCAGTTCTCAACCGCATCCTCGATACCGTCCTCCATCCTGTCAATGTACTCATCCCTTGGCACATCCTCATCCATTCTCATGTCATCGACATAAATCAATGCTCTCAGCGTGCTGTCTTCATCACTCGTTGCATTCGCCCACTTCACATCCACTTGGAACTTCTTGTAAGCCCATGGGACGCCTTCATGGCCATCCAACCTCTCTTCGTCCACCGACGGGACGAGGTAAAGCAGACCGTACACTCCATCCTCTTCACTCTCCTCCCTCTTCTCAGCCCTCTCTTTGCCCTTCACAGTGAGTTGTTTGTTGGATTCAGCGTCAGGCGTATCGTCGTCCGAGTCGATGGGGAGCTGCACCACGTTCGCGTATCCACGGGCATTGATGATCCATTTCCAGCCCTTGAGATATGCCAGACCGACGGGAGTAGAGAGTGGGCAGCGCTGTCGCATTTGTTCAGTCGAAAGATTGGAGCCGTAGGCAAAGTAGAGAACCTCGGAGACGTTCTCCTGCATCAGAGTCATGGTGCTGTCTTGCGACCGCTGGCTGTCTCCCTGTGAGCTCATGGCTGCTGCAGTGTCTTGTGGTTCAACCCGTATTTTATATATACTGTAAGCTGTCGTGATAGGTTGAGTAACTAATAATAAAGTGATAGGCTCTTCGCCGTTGACTCATAAATCAGCGTGAGCTTAGACAATGATAGCGTGAAGTCTTGTTATCCATGGCTCGCATCATGAATGGTCCGTTCGCGTAGTAGATATATCAAGTTGACGTCTTTGTTGGCGGCCTGACAATGGAACTTTGACTTACTAGACTAAGTCTGAATCCTGGGTGTGTTGTGAATAGGCAGCAAGGCGCTTAAGCCTTGCTCCGCCTCTTAACAACCTATACCACTAACGAACTATCCCGTACCAAATACAGTATATGTGAATAAGAGAAATGCCAAAAGAGTAAATGAATCACATCCTAGGAATGGGACTTTGGCACAATCCCTGATTTGAGACTTCTTTGTGTTTTTGTTTGTCTGGACTCTGTATTTGTCTGTCTCTTTGCTCATATTACTTAGGCTCATCTCATCTACCAAACTCCTTTGTCCCTGATCTAACAAGGAAATGCTGTCAAACCATCAAATACAATCCTCTAGTAATGGCGAATTAAACATAACGAGCGAATATGGTATCGCAAATCAAATCATTAGACGTAGCATAACATTTTATGCATTCTGTTTCTTTCAACCTATCCACAACCCTCCGTGGCGAATTACCAATCCGTCCTCTTGTCTCCACCCATGCGAGGCTGATGGCCCTGTCCGAGTCCCAACTACGTGATAGGGATCAAGAAGGGGCTGAGTATCAGCTGATCTGCGCTAGGACGTAGGTTGTGGTCAATTTCAAACGTTTGCGCAAGAAACTCTTTGGCTGCCTCGCTGGCGTGCTCAGGGATTGTAGGGGCCGCTTTCCCGCCCCCAATCTTGAAGATAGCCTGCAGCTGACTACAATCGGGGAATGGGTGACTACCAGTCATCATTTCCACCACCAAACATCCGAGCGACCAAATATCCGCTTTGCGAGTGTACGATGTTTGCTTCACTACTTCAGGAGCCATCCAGAAAACGGATCCTTGCAATGAAGGGCGGTGCTTGTTGTTGTTGGCGCCGTTCAGAATGTTGGAGGCCTCTAGCTTCTTGGAGATACCAAAATCAGAGATCTTGATAGTTCCCTTGTTGTCCACCAGAATGTTAGCACCCTTGATATCACGGTGAATGATGTCCTGGTTGTGCAAGTACGAGAGACCCGTCAGAATCTGCCGCACAAAACTGCGCACTAGTGGTTCGGGGAGGGCGCCGTATGAATTGAGTATCGTCTGGACTGAGCCACCAGGCACATACTCGAGGAAAATGTTAAGATAATCAGCTGTCGAACTGCAGCCAAGATACTGCACAATGTTGGGGTGACGAAGATCGCGAAGAAGACTTATTTCTCGTTTGAGTGCATCAATCATTCCCTTCTTACGATTGTCGTTTTGGCTGTTGGCTCCAGGCGCAGGTGTCTCGACCTGCTTCACGGCAAGGAGCTCGCCCGTAACGGCGTGCAAAGCCAGGTAGACGGAGCCGAATGATCCTTGGCCGATGAGCGCACCCTTCATCCATTTGTCGTCGCCCCACGACTCTCCAGCCAAGAAGCTTTGTAGCTCCTCATCTACGTCATCCCCGTCGTTGGTCAAAGCTTGCCGGATTTCCTGGAATGATCCAGAGCCTGTTGAGGTGTCGCCATCGTAGTAGCTTGTAGCTGTAGTGTTGCCTTCAGGGTCAGTGACACTGACAGGAGCTGAATCGGAGCCGCTCTCGGTGAACGAGACGTAAGACTTGCGGTCAGGCTCAAGTGACGATTCTTCTTGAAGCGTATCGAGAACCGACGAGGTGACCGAGTCGCGATTGTACGCGGCTTGAGGAACCCGGATATGTGAGTCTCGAGTTCTCACCTTGGCGAGTTGGGTGTTAGCATTGAGCCAGGAGTCGGCAATAGTGGGGATTGGAGGTGCATCTTGAATGCTGGAAGCAAAGCTGAGGTTGCTGGCCACGCTGAGCCGGCTGTTGACCTTGCTCAAGCGAGTTGACCGTCGCATAGAAAGCCGGGCTGTGCGGTCAATATCCTCTCTAGTATGATCGGGGAAGTAAGATGTAAGATCAGACGCAATCAACTCGCTGGGGGGTCGTAGACCTCCGAATTGTCGAAGCGCTCCTACACGTCGGGCTGGCGCCCTTGACTCTACTTCCGAGGCAGGACGCTCGAGGTCCTTGGCTGCATTGTGCAGGTTTCGCTCGCGATCCTGATATGAGATTGGCGACAACGGGGACTGAAGCTGGTCGTTCCACTTTTCCCCAAGCATCTTCTGAACCTTGAGTTGACTTCGCTTGTCCACCGTTTCGAGCGCTCGAGCATGTTTTTGCTGTTCCTCCTCCATGGCAATGGCCGCGGCGCGGTGCAGTTCTGCCTCGCCTGGCTCACCTGCGGGGACTCTCCGCAATATCAATCGGTTACGTTCTGGTCGTCGTTGGTCCTTGATAATGCGCCAGAGCTCCGTGTCGCCTAGTCGTCGGCATTGGCCTGGGTCAGGGTCGATGCCAGCCAGGACCCAGAAACAGTAGTTCCTTTCATGATCCTCCCGCAGAGCGAATTTGCGAAGAGTGACCCTCATGACCTCCTCGCAAGTGTTGCATCCGGAAATCTTGACGACCTTCGTAACGCCGCCAGTCGATATAACGCGGATAACTTCTTGACCCTGTGGTAAGGCAGCCATCAGTGAACCGTCCATACTGGAGTTATTCCTGGTATGGGTCGTTACCAGACGGTTTGCCGGAAGATCCGGGTTTGTAGTTACAATCCTTTGCCCTTGAGCATTTACAGCAGGGCTGGAGGCATATGCTTTTCCTCGAGACCGCATATTCCGAACATCGGTGCCAGGCAGAGGAGAATTGGGCCTCGAAGATGTTTTGCCGTTGTCTAGAGCACCGTGCAAGTCTAGTTGTCTTGAATATCGCTTGTTAGATGATGCAGGAGCGCCTCTTGACGAGTGCAATCGTGGCGAGTCGTTGGGTGCTGTGATCTGAATGTCAAGTCCGCCGAAGGAATCCTAAAAGAAGATTGTCAGTTTACGAAGTCGGCACATGTGGGAATTACTGTATGGCCTACCCGATTCCGCTTCTTCTCGTTGGCGTACGCTCTAGTTCTCAGCTTCTTAATGCTGAGAAAGAGGCGGACGCGGTCGCCGACCTTTTCGACACCCATTTCTTTCAGGACGTCCTTGTCCATTTCCAATAGGTTCTCGCCATTAATATGATTCTTTCGAAAGATCTTTTCGTATTCGCCGCATTTGACGGATCGTAGGTACTCGCACACTTGGTCCTCGTCCCAGTTTTTGACGGATTCGGCTGGGTCGTTTTCGGTGAATTCGGACTCTGTTGGGCTACCATAAGCACCTGAAGAGGGCATCATGGGAGTTCTTCGGGGCGGAGGCATCGCAGGCTGAGATGCGACGGGAGTGTGAGAAGAAGAACCCATGCCTGCGGGGAAAGAAGTTTTCGAAGCTAACATGGCCATGGTGAAAAGGCGGGCAATCGTAAGATCGTCCGTGAGAAGCTATCAAAGGCGTTTGTAAGTGGTGAAGTTTAGCGATGGTGGTTTTATCGCCAACAGGCGATGCCCGAGACACCAAGTCGAAATGGGATAACCCAGGCCCAGCTGAGTAGAGTCGGGTCGAGTCGAGTCGATCGATGGTGGCTCACTGATTGGAATGTGTGGAAAACGGCGGGTGAGCAAACGAGGGCTCGGGATTATTAGTGACGCACGCGCAGAAGTCAAGAAAAAAATCAAAAGTTGCGATCAACGCGGAGCACTTCACAAGAATGAGAGTGAAGTGAAGAAACGTATACAGAGACCAGTTGCAGGCAGAGCTGGACGAGGGCGAGCCAAAGTGGTGAGGTGAGGATTGAAAGAGGGAAGAGAAAGTGACGATGCCCGGGCGGACAATGGAATACAAAGTATTGGCTTGGAGGGGAATGGGACGGTTTGGCAGCTAGAGCAGGGGACTGGCGGTGGTTACGGCGAAGGTACTGGATAGTAGGTACCACCAAGACAGCGGGTACTTGGCTAGCGTGGGCTAGTAGGTGGCTTGCAGAAGCAGTAGACAAGTATCGGTTAAGCGTGCAGATACCTTTTCTTCTAGACGGACGGTGAAGTTATTAGGTAGGCTATTAGCCTGATTCAGGTTGGCCGACTTTCCATCTATTGGTGGTGATTGTCACTGCGGAGAGGAGAAGGAAGATGAGGAGGCCCTGGAGCTGGCCCATCGCCCCTTGTCAAAGCCATCATGCTACAGGGAACAACCGATCAATCAATGCTCGGATACCAACTCCACTACGAATAACACGATCTCCAGACCCAATTGAGAAAAGAAAGCGAATGCCACGCTCATTGTTAGGGGTCAGTTCAAGCGATCTGATCACGGTGGGCTGATGAAGAAATTCAATATTGGAGGTCCAGAACATAGTCTACATATGAATATACGGTAAGAAGGGAGTGTTCCACATGCCGCGCTGATGGGTGACCAAGAAGAAGAATTCTGTTTACTTTATGGGCTCTACTCTTTTTTCTTGAGCAGACCAACATTTGCTTACTCTCTCTATCTCTTTCCAATAACCGTCATAAAGAGATGTGACTCATGAACAGGCAGCACAAAGACGGGACGGACAGCGGCATTCAACTGACATATTCTACCTGTGTACTAAAGTATAGTACACAGCATTCCCTGGAGCATCTCTTTCTTCAGTGTGTGATAACTGTCGTGTCAGGCCATGAAACAAAGTAAGCCTAGACCCTGGATGCTGGAATCTGGAATCTGGGCGGGCGGCTATAAGTTCGAATGATAGGTCAAGGCCTGATCCCTGATGAAACAGACCGTGTTTCGACCGGGGGACCACTTTGGGAGGATGACGCTGTTCGAGTTAAAAGAGCGCATTCAAGCATTTTATGTAGCTATTTCCCCAAGACATGATATGCCAACATGATAGGATAGCTAATCATGTGTGCTCTGACTTGTCTGACACGACATTATTTAGCAAACAACGTGTTCCCAAGACATTCTGCAACAATACAAGATAAGAATGTTGAATTACTAGTCTAGTGGTTGAATACTACCTAATAAATACCAACTAATGGAACCGTGCACTCATAGCTCTCTCTCACCTCTCATCAGCTGCCCTTTCACCTTTGTCCACATGATAAAGAAAACAATTCTAATTTCGGATGTGTTTTTCTTTTACTTCCGTACCAATGTCCATGATAAAAATAAGTCAATATTCTCCTGTCTATCATCCAAAGTACCTATATCTCAACTGCTATGATCTTCACGTGTATGCATGTACATATCATCATATCTATTATGCCGAGCTGTTCCTTTGATCTCCCTTTCTTACCTCAATACCAATCATTCATCCAACTTGAAACCTCCTGAAATGTTAATCGCTGAGGAATTTAATGCTTCAAGCGTCTGGATAAAGTCACTGTTTCGGTTGCCGAGGCCGCCCATCCCCCTGATACCATGCTGCCGGTTGATGAGGCTCGCTCGTCGTAACTCGCCTCGTCATCTGTATCTGCTTGTTTCGTCCCAAAACCTTGCGCTACTGATCGGGAAGTGGACGGCCGTAAAACAATCATCTACTCAAAACTAGCATTGCTCTCTATACATGCCCGTATTATGGTATAGGGTCATTGCTGAAGAGTGGGTTCAATCACTATGCTAGTCCCATGGACCAGAAGGAAACCATGAATGAAATGCAGCCAGAAATAGCTTCTAGAAGATGCCTGATGCATTCGCATTGATAACTCACTAACTGCTTCATCTGATCGATCTTGATTTTCCATGCCAATGCACACGCTAGATACTGATTAGCAAGTACTAAGGATGTGTTGCTCGCTTTGACCACCATCTTATGCATCGACAACTTGCTTAATATCGGGACTTTCCTATGACATCTTGTCATAATAAGTGACTGTCTTGATCTTATGGTACTTATTGACGAATGCTCCTTGTAATCGCTCTCCCTGGCCGACTGTCTCACGGCGCATTTTCCAGGCTGGTCAATGCCATGCCAAACATAATATCGGCGATGCCATGCGAGAAACGAAACTTAACGTTAAGATCGAATTCTTTGTTTGAGCTTGCCGCGTTATGTTTCCGTAGATATTAATAGGTTCAAGTGGGTATCTCAGTCAACTCTGTCAAGAGCGGATCATTTGCCCGTGGTGATTTCATCTTCAAACGTGTATGTACTGCTAGAGATCTTTAGATCAACGTAGGTATGTGAGTTCAGTATTGCTAAGCCAGACACATAAGACGTAAGGCCGTTGCTAGATTACTAGTAAAACCGACTATTCGTGCAATGAAGCCTGAGGTTTAATCATTATGCTGTTAGTCCCAACTGGACACCAACAACCGCATTTAGCTTTTTTACGTTATATAATGAATATAGCACTTACATCGAGCTGTTACAAACCTGAAATACATTTCATCATGCCGTTCACATCGTTCGATTGCATCATCGAAAGTGAGGCTCAGAGCTAAGGCCTTGCGATTGTGGACTCGGGAGCTTCTGATCGAGATGTTTCATCACAATACGATAGTGCACTATTCCCATCGAAATCTGGTACATCATGCTTGTTAATAATTCACAGACAAATTCGAATCAGTAACGTTCACCGCTCGATTGTGCCGCGAAGTTATTCCCATGTGATCTACGTCTCGGTTATCTCACAGACCCTGCATCCTAGTCCAGGTAACGAGCTGCAATATACTTATAGGAAACATTCAATATATGGACGGCCCAGCTAACAATATATCTAGCATATCCGTAATACAATATTCTAAGATTGAACTGTCATCATCTGTTACACGGGGCTTTGAATATGCTCAAGGATTGGTTCACCGTAGTGTATCTAAGCGGGAGGACAATCCTTGAGCCGATCATATTGAAGTCTCTAGGTGCGTGCATGGGTTGAAAAGCAATTTTGGTATTCTATACTTATTAAACTTGGGTAATACTATCCGATGTATATATGATAGCGGCACATGGGATACTATATGGATGATATATCAGGCGGCATCTACGGCCATGCATATGGAGGTATATCCATAGTTTGTTGTTCTGATGCCGCTTTTACTTCGATCTCATCTGCATTGTCCTATTAAACACTCACTACCTCGGAGATAACAGCCTGGATAGCTTTCTGAAGAATACCAACCATCTTATCCAACTCTGACTCAGTCACCACATAAGGCGGAGACATTATGACATGGTCAACATGCACATCTCCTGTTTGGCCCAGGCTCCCCAATATGTTTAATCCCAGATCTAGCGACTTGTCCACGATTGTGTGACAGAGCCTCATGCTGGCTGGAAAGGGCGTCTTACTCTGGCGATCCTAGACGAACTCGACAGCCCAGAATAGACCTCGTCCACGAATGTCCCCGACAGAGTCCAGCTGTCCAATATTATCCTTCAGCAAACGCTCCAACACTGCGCCCATTCTCTGGATATTTGTCAGTATATGCTCATCTCGTATGATCCTTTGAACCTCAAGAGCCGCGGCGCAAGTCACTGGGTGAGCCTGTTGATTTTGCGATTGTTAATTGTGTATTGCCCTGCATCTATGACTCAAGCATACCTGAAATCTGGGACCGCGGGCTAACCCTCCTGACCCTTCAGCAATAGCGTCAAAGATATTGCTGCGTAGTAATACACCGGATAATGGAATGAAGCCTCCGCCCAGAGCTTTACCAATCATCTGCATGTCGGGTCCAGAGATACCTTCTTGTTCCCAGGCATACATTATACCAATTTCCCCATGCCACACATGATCTTCAAACGGTCAGCTGGTAATATTGGAGCTGTTGAGCACGGGTTACGCGGCTTACTTCGTCCAAGATCAACAGAACGTCATAATCATCACAAACTTGTCGAACAGCCTTCCAATATCCAGTTACAGCAGGGACGCAGCCCAGAGTTGTCCCGCTGATGGTCTCGGCTACAAATACAGAGACATTTTCGGGCCCAATACGAAGGATCTCTGTCTCTAGCTGGTCCGCCAGCTGTTTAGCATATGCTTCATCAGACTCGTTTCCTTTGAGTCGATAAGGGAAGCAGGGATCGACAAAAATGACATTCTGTGATAACCAGGGACGATACATCTTTCGGCGGGAGTCATGACCGGATACACATAGTGCTCCGATTGTGGTACCATGGTAGCTCTGTTTTCTTGCAATGACATGGCACTTTTGGGGCATTCCACGTTCACACCAGTTTTGTGTTGCTAGCTTCATAGCAGCATCTGTAGCTTTGCTTCCAGAATTAACAAAAATGGCTTTAGACAAACCACCTAGCTGTCCTTACAAGAGCATCTATGCGAGGTCTTCTGTTACATCGCAGGTGAATCGCGCGCCAGAGTAGAGATAGGCAAGTTGATTCTCTGACTCGTCACTACTTGTGCAATCTCAGGGCGACCAAAGCCGAGACATGATACAGCTGGTCCAGCGGATGCATCTAGGACTTCACGGCCAGATTCGAAGAACAAGGAGACACCTGAAGCGAAAACGACCTTCTCTGGCTTATGAGCAAATGAACTATGAAAGAGATGGTTACAAAAGGATGAGCCATTGTGAAAGATTGCGATCTACTCTACTGCCTGGTGTTAAGTTGGAAAGACAAGTCTCTCATCGTCGTACTATTCCATTGGCATCATGGCTTGCCTACCTAATCACGGGTTAAACTCTCAGCTCTTATGCCCGATCTCTACCTACTACTTTGGCAGGAGTGCACAACCTCACGGCAAGCCGAAGACTTTCTGGTAATAGTAATCGAGGGACATCGAACTTGAGACTTGAAAGAATCCAAACTTTGTATTATCATTGGTATAGGAATCTAGATATTTAAAAATGTGTCACTTTTTAATTATTGGTTTTGTATACCCTAGACTACCTATTTTAAGCAACAAGGGGAATAAGAAGCCAAACATTCGTAATGTAGAAACGCCGCGTGCGTGGAACGAAAAAAAGTGCATGTATCTATCTAGATACCTGCGAACATTTGTAATCTCTTATTGAGATGTGATCTTGTCACTGTGAGTATCATATCATGACTGCGGCGCGTTCGTTACGTTCATCATGATACATGGATTACCAATGGATGGAGTGAAGTACTAGGGCACCAGAAAAATTGGTCGCTGGAGGCATAAAAGACGAAGTTAGTAGGTTAGTTTAAGCGGTTTAGGGTCTACTGTTAACTAATTTACTTTTGTAACCTAAAGCTCAGAAGACAGGCAACGTTTCTGCCGCCCATCTAGTTAATAGCCAAGTAGCGATCTCGGACTCCAAACCGACATCGCAGTGACCAGAGGACCCCGCATATCTCAAGTATCTCACTATCTGTTTTCCGCGACATTCACACTTGAACATATTAGCAATATACTCCAAACCGGGACTTTTTACCACACAACTCATAACACATCCCCGTTACAATCACGACAACTTATTGTTCGGCCATTTGGCGGGTTTTCACGATTTTCAAAGTCTCATATTGAGATTTTCCATCGCTCTTCAGCTAAGAGTCATAGTAGGTAAAGCTCAAAGAAGCAACCTTATTCTCACCCAATATAAAACACTACAACTGCAAAACCTGCTCAACACCATTCTTCTTCCTTAACATAAAAAACAACAGTTCTTGTTCGGTCATAACTGAACCCAATCCGAGCATAATACAATTCTAACAGACATCAAAGTATCTGGTCATTCGGCACGTGCAGAAACAACGGTCACAGTTGCAAATAAAAGACCTAAGGAATCATCGGGAAGGTGCCGATATCTATTACCTCTTTCAACTCAATCTTTCAGCTTCAACACCTAGTCCCGACCAACTCGGCGGCACCGACCACAACTAAGAACCATGACCAGCCAACGCAAGCCCCTTGTCAGCTTCCTTGGCCCAGTCGCCTCCTACACCCATCAGGTGAGAGATCAAAACCTTTTGCCCCCTCCGTGGCGAGTTAGCCAATACAGTATGGACTGACTTGGCTGTAGGCTGTTCGTCAGGCCTTTTCTGAAGACACCTGGGAATTCCGACCTGCCGTCACCATAGATGGTGAGTGAGAAACTGGCTTTGGCCGGCGACAAACCTATTCTAATTTTTTTGTGTCATAGACGTATTTGATCAAGTTCAGAAAGGCCAGGTACAGGCTGGTGTCGTGCCCTTTGAAAACTCAACAAACGGTTCAGTAGTTTTCACCCTAGACAACCTGGCCGACAGAGCCAATCGTTACCCGGACATTACTGTCGACGGCGAAACATACGTGGATGTTCACCATTGCCTTGTTGGCCACAAGAGCACTGCACCTGTCGTGGAAGAGGCTGCTGAAGGGTCCGGCACTTGCACACCCACAGCGACGGACCCGTCACCTTCTAAACCGAGGTCCAAACCCTTGTCCAGCTTGAAGCATATTCAGCGGCTATACTCCCACCCCCAAGCGTTTGGTCAGTGTACAGCTTTCATTTCCACCTACCTCAAAGGCGTTGAGATTTTCGAGGTTAGTTCGACCAGCAAGGCAGCCGAAATTGTAAGCAAGGACACTACAGGTACCTGGGCTGCGATTTCCAGCGAGCTCGCTGGTGAACTTCACGGTCTTGATTTCCTGAGTAAATCAATTGAGGACCGGGAGGATAACACCACCCGATTCTTGGTGATCGGGACTAACGCTGCGGGTCCGAGAGACCTGGAGAAGACCAAACAAGCAGTAGCCCAGAAAGGGAGCAAGTCACTTGTCTCCTTCACGGTACCTCACACATCGCCTGGAGCTTTGGCAGACGCGCTGAGCTGTTTTAGGAACTTTGACCTCAACCTGACAAGCATAAACAGTCGACCAAGTCTTGTTCAACCATTTCAATACATATTTTTCGTCGAATTCGAAGGCCACAAGCACGACGACCCGGAAGGGCGTGTTAAGGGTGCATTGGAAAAGATCAGTCGCGTTGCTGAGAGTTGGAGGTGGCTTGGTAGCTGGGAGAGATATGTATAAAGCAAAGCAACGCAATACAACATACAAATGTTATTCACCCTCATGGTATTGGAAACTGGCTGCTGGGAGCACAAGAGACGAAATTAGTAGGTCAGTTTATGCTCCTTAGATCAGATTCCTTAGGTTGTTTATTTTCGCAACCTTAGGCTTAGAGGCCAAATTTTCTGCTACCCGGTAGAATGGGTACGATTTTTCGTATTCATACTCTGACAAATTGTCTCACTGTACGAAGGAAGATCATCGTAGCATGATATGGAAGTGAGAATGAACTCCCCGATGAAATAAAGACAGTGGTGAACTCCCCGTTTTTCTAGCGGGGTTGGCAGGTGGGTAACGATAAATTGAAATTTTAGAGGGGTATGCCTCAGGGTATCAGAAAAGTTGTGCTTGGGGTATGAGGTACGAAATTAGCAGGCCACTTTATGCCACTCAGACTATGATCTTAGGTCATTGATCTTTGTGTTGCAAAGTCGAGAGGTTGTCTTTTTTGGTGTACTAGGCATGACAATATGTATATGACTAGCTGGTTCTGACTGTCAGGGTTCAAGAATAATACTGAGGTATTTCTGTCAACCATGATGTATCAGTGTCGATTTTCTTGTGACCCACCCAGTTGGCCACATGCCTAATGTCGCCCTGGCAGGTCCCTTCAGTGCTGTACCTAAAGCTTCTATTTTAAGGAGTCAACCGCTGATACATGGAGTGAAGATCATGTTTTTCTGGCTCTACTCGCGCACGACATGATTGGCCATCCCACACCCAACATACTTCTCATCAAACCGGAATAACAGCCGCTTATCAACGTCTGCATCTCACCTCACACTTACGTCTTCAACAAGGCCATGCCATGCTTGAGTACCCTCTGCCAAGGTCTACCTCCACAGAGATGCGACTCAATCCCCCACTAGTCTGAGGGGAATGAACCTTTTGTCAATGGTTTACGGTAGGGAATCCCATTCGGGAACTTGCAGGACATAATTCACAGCAACGGAAAAAGACTTGCGCTCTTAGGGCCGATAGGATTGGCTTGAATCGGGCTGGACCAGGACTCGTGGGGTCTTTCGGACACATTGACCCTTGAGCACGCTTCGCGAAGTCGGCAAAGGGCAGGGATGAGACGCCGATGGTCCGAAAGGGCCTTGCGCGATTATGGGATTGTGGGATGGACGCAGAAAGCATCAATAAGAGGCGAGAAAATCCACCAACTTGGAGGCATATCGCGTCCTAGTTGCTGCAGCGGAGACCACTATCAATTATCATGACGTACACACGGCATGCACGACACTCCCCCGAGACCACTAAAAGGTCAGCATTGGGCCACACGTCTGGGATCAGGGTGGGAAGCTCTAACCAAGTTGGCCGTTAGCCTACGGACCATCGCTTCAACGTTAAAAATCGGGCGATGGTCCGGAAGCTCTCCAGCAAACTCTGAGTGTGCAGTGGGCAAGCCGAATACCTTTTAACTGCTTGGGCTGCTGCTTCTAAACTTACGAGATTTCCTCTTCTTCTCATCCTTCTTGCTACTACACCAGCTTGATGTTGAAGAAAGAACACTTATCTGCTATATCCCCCTTTTCTTACTGGTTTTTCCTTCCAAAATGGCGTCCCGCCCTATCTTTACTGCCACGCACCCCCGTGCATGCTCTACAGCCTTTGAGCGAGTATGTTGAGTCCCAAAGATACCAGTGTCATGCTGCCTCGTCGCCATGGACTTGGGTATGATTGCGCCGATTGATCGCGTTACTAACAAACGCTAGGTCTTCATGGCCCGCCGCGATATCCTAGAGAGTGTCCACGAGCCTTTTGGAGATGCCTTTTATTACGGTCCTGAAATTCTCAGCGATCGCTTTAGAAATGACACAACCATTCGCGAACAGAGTGGTTTCTCTCACAAGACCTATAAGGACGTCCTCAGCGAGGTCATGGATGCGGGCAAAGATGTTAGTCAATTTCCCCTCCATCATGTTCATGCGATTATTCCAACTCCCCGAACTCCCCGCCACAACCCCCACGTCTATGATGAGGGGGAACAATACACCAAAGAATATGCATGTGCTACATAATGCAGCCAAGTTTTCTTTGGCAGTATGTATCCAGCTATCACATTATGATTATGGCCATGCAGCCGATGCACCATATCATACCTCTATCGCGCCACCAATGCCACCTCAACGGCTTGCACAAATCATGAGACTCAAAAAAAATGACATATCATACTGACAAACTCTCAGGGCAAGCGAATCTTCATCAAGGACATGGCTTACTACCTCATGGCCCCAGACAGCAAGCCTACCAAGGTTGCGCCGTCTCTGGGCGAGGAAGAGCCTGGTAACCCCACCGTGATACCACTAGAGGTCTTGAAGCAATTCCAATTCACTTTCCTTATCCGCCACCCTCGACGAGCTATCCCCTCGTACTATCGGTGCACAGTACCACCTCTGGATGAAGTCACAGGTTTCTATGAATTCATGCCAAATGAGGCAGGCTACAGGGAGCTCGTGCGCTTCTTTGACTTTCTGATCAAAGAGAACATTGTCGACAAGGACAACCTTGTCGTCATTGACGCTGATGATCTTCTCGATAACCCCGAGAAGACCATTCGCCTTTACTGCGAGAAGACTGGCATTGATTTCAAGCCCGAGATGCTCGAGTGGAACGAGGAAGACTGTTCATACGCCACAGCTGCCTTCGAGAAATGGAATGGCTGGCACAACGACGCTATCAAGAGCTCAGCTCTCAGGCCTCGCACTCATCACCAGGTATGTTAACGATTTCTTACAATCGCCCCACCCTCCTATCTCCCTCCACCTGCTTGCCTGCAACGACACCCGGTGTTTGTTCGCACTTCCTGTGGTTGGGTGAAAAAAGGCTGACATTGCTAACTAAAGAAGACGTTAACGGTCGAGAACGAGGACAAGGAATGGACTGCCAAGTTTGGTCCCGAGGCGCAGAAGGTGATCCGCAAGACCGTTGAGGACAATATTGCCAATTACGAGTACCTGAAGCAGTTTGCGCTGCAAATCTAAGTGAAATTAGTTGTGTGCTCGTTCTGCTATTCAATGTTGGTTTTCTCTTCAGTTTTGGGATTGTTTTGCACTTTTGCCCCGTGTCAGATTGGATATTTTACACCCGGTAACGAATTGGGGCTTTGAATGATTTATGAGCGTAATTTCGTTGATAGTACATCTATTATCTTACAACGACTTTGGCAACGTGCCACTTGATGAATATACACAAACACCTACATCTACAAGATTATACCAACTCTGCTGTGAACAATGTCCTGTCGGATTTCAACCGCTTGATGACAACAATTCTCCAACGGTAGTCCCATATTGATGAAGCCCAAAATACATGTTTTTATACATTTGAACGGAGAAACACCTATGCTGACTTTGTAGATGGTACCTCGGCGTCCTTGGAAGATGCGGTCTTTGGTCCGCTCTCCTGTTCAGTCCCAAATCCTTCTTTCGATCGTCTAGGCCTTTTCTTGCTCTTGAGGTGTTTCTTCGACCACTGTCTTCACGGACTTCGAGACGTAGGTTGGCTTTTCGAACAGGTCGTGTGTAACGTTGTTCGTCCATTCTTGGGCGTACTCCTTATCCAGATCATTCGCCCAGCTCACCTTCACATCCACGAGTTTCTTCTCGGCGCCCTCAGCATCTTCAGACATAACAATCTTGTTACCACGGCCAGCACCACTCAAGACTGTGGCAATATCGGCAATCGAATTTGGCTTTTGGGCGTTCAGAGCGATACCACGCTCTTCTTTTGTGCGGACGGGTCGATAGTTGCTGTTGCCCTTCTTCTCCTCCTCTTCGATTCGCTTGCGGTCGGCGGCAGTAAACCCTTCGGGGCGCTTGTATCGGAATTCGTTATCCCAGGCCACCTCGTGCAGGTGCTTCAACTCGCGCAGTTTTTGGAAGACTGAACGGCCGATTGAGCCTTGACCGGCGGGGAAAGCGATGTGGGCAAAGGGTGACCAGTAGTCTTTGCGGAGTTTGGGAGGCTTTGTCTTTTTGCCATTGAATGGGAGCTGCTTGAGATCATGGAAACCCTACATGTAACATGTCAGTCCATTGGTTTGTTCATTCATCTTCACAAAGAACTAAACTCACATCGAGCGTCTTGTTAAAGCTGTAAATAATCTGATCTGTTCTTCTGTGTCCGAATACCCAGATATCCTCGCCATGGCCCTCAGGTGGAGGAAAGCCCAGGCCCTTGTTCTTCTTGCCAAAGTGGCCGTGTCGCACCCATATCCGTACGTAGCTGGGCAATTGGCCCAGTCGAGATGTCGGTGCCGTGTTCATGGTCGCCCGCTGTGAGGTTGAAATGGTCTTGATAATGGGTCTACCTGGAAAAAATCCCCAGTATCATCGGCTCAATCACGGGCGATCGCGGGGTCACGTGAATTAGAGACCAAGAATTGATCTAGAAGATTGCTATTTTGGCCATGTTCAGGTACCAGCATGTGCTGTGCTACATTCAATCGTTGACCATGAGATCGAAATATTAGCAAATTGTTTGAATATCGAGTCCAATATGTCGTGCAATAACCCATTCCTCTGGCAGTTTTCTTCACAGCCTTAGAAGTTGGCAAAACAGTAACTCTTCCGTACTAAGTCTCGACTGCCAATCACAGTAAGCGGACTTGTGGATCTCTTGGTATGAAATCGGACGATAAGATAGGAAACGGATGGCCCCACTAACGACTTACTGTTGTGACGTAGAAGAAACGGGAAGCTCCAAGAAGCTGGCCGGTTAGGCTGGAAACTTCCAAGTGCTTGTCTTGAAACTACTTGATCTTGCCATAACCTACCATCAAGATCGAGATACTTCACGTCGGACGATGTGCTCCGCTGGAGGCTTCTAGAGAATAGCCTGATTCTTGTACGAGATCCACTTGCTTTGTAAATAAATTCACCTCTTGATCCTCAAGCTGCTCAACTTGTTTCTTCATCTGCAGTAATCAAGATACCCCACTACAGCAAGCAATACACCACACTACCTAATCTACCTGACAACAGCCCCCTCTTATTGGGCTTACAACTACACGAGTACATATTTACGCTTCTTTGTTCTTATACGAGTCCAATTTCTACTTTGATTGTACAAACTATTCAACACCGCCATCATGAATAGTCGCATGGACTTTACAGACCGTGCCCAAAAGGCCGTGGAAGATGCCATGGCCTTGGCTGAGCAATACGGTCATTCTCAACTTGTCCCAGTTCATCTCGCCGTCTCTTTGCTCGACCCTCCCGCAGACCCTTCAAAGGACCAGCAGAACGGTCCTCCACCTACTAGCACACTCTTCCGACAAGTTGTTGAGCGAGCACACGGCGACCCTCAACTCTTCGATCGAGCTCTCAAGAAAACACTCGTTCGACTTCCTAGCCAAGATCCCCCACCCGAGCATGTTTCCCTGGCACCCCAATTCCACAATGTGCTAAGAAAGGCCATGGACTTGCAAAAGGTGCAGAAGGATACCTACATTGGCGTAGATCACCTTATCACCGCCCTTTCTGAGGAATCAACCATTCAAGGACCTCTGAAGGAAGCCAATGTCCCCAAGGCTAAGCTGATCCAAGAGGCAGTGCAAGCCATCCGGGGAACCAAGCGTGTCGACAGCAAGACCGCTGATACTGAGGAGGAAAACGAAAACCTGGCCAAGTTCACTATCGACATGACCGAAATGGCAAGGGAGAAAAAGATTGACCCTGTCATCGGCCGAGAAGAAGAGATCCGCCGGGTCGTCCGAATCTTGTCCCGACGAACCAAGAACAACCCTGTCCTCATTGGTGAACCTGGTGTGGGAAAGACCACCGTCATTGAAGGACTTGCTCAGCGAGTTGTCAACCGAGATGTGCCCGACAACTTGAAGTCATGCAAGTTGCTCTCACTTGATGTGGGTGCACTTGTTGCTGGCAGCAAGTACCGAGGAGAGTTCGAAGAACGAATGAAGGGTGTTCTGAAAGAGATCACCGAATCTAAGGATGTTATCATCTTGTTCGTTGATGAAATTCATCTACTCATGGGCGCTGGTTCGTCTGGTGAGGGAGGTATGGACGCCGCCAACCTTCTGAAGCCCATGCTTGCCCGTGGCCAACTGCACTGTATCGGCGCCACTACACTCGCAGAATACCGCAAGTACGTCGAGAAGGATGCTGCTTTCGAGCGTCGATTCCAGCAGGTCATCGTCAAGGAACCTAGCATTCCCGAGACAGTTTCCATTCTTCGAGGTCTCAAGGAGCGATACGACCGACACCACCGTGTTACCATTCTTGACAGCGCTCTGGTAGCTTCTGCTAACTTGGCTGCCCGCTACCTCACATCTCGACGACTGCCTGACTCTGCTATCGACCTTGTTGATGAGGCTGCCGCCGCTGTTCGCGTTGCTCGAGAATCTCAGCCTGAAATCATTGACTCTCTCGAGCGCAAACTTAGGCAGCTTATGATCGAGATCGCAGCTCTTGAGAAGGAAAGGGACGAGGCATCTCAGACTCGTCTTGCACAAGCCCGCAAGGATGCCAAGAATGTTGAAGAGGAGCTGCAGCCCCTTCGTGAAAAGTACCAGTCCGAGATCAAGCGCAGCGAGGAAATCCACCAAGCCAAGCTGAAGCTTGATGACCTCGAGAAGCGACTTGAAGATGCAATGAACAATTCTGAGCACGCCAAGGCTGCCGATCTCAAGTATGGTGCCATCCCCGAACAAGAGGCTGTCATCAAAGAACTCGAGGCTCGCAAGGCTGCTGCAGATGCCGCCCTGAATGCCAACGCCACGACTGATGCCGGCGGTGCCATGGTCACCGATATTGTTACCGCAGACAACATCAACGAAATTGTGGCCCGATGGACTGGCATTCCTGTCACCCGTCTGCGAACTTCTGAGAAGGAGAAGCTGATCCACATGGAAAAGGTGCTTGGCAAGGTCGTCGTTGGCCAGAAGGAAGCTGTTGGGTCTGTCGCCAATGCTATTCGACTCCAGCGTTCTGGTCTTGCCAATCCAAACCAGCCACCCAGCTTCTTGTTCTGTGGTCCCTCAGGTACCGGAAAGACCCTTCTCACCAAGGCCTTGGCGGAATTCCTGTTTGATGATGCCAAGGCTATGATCCGGTTCGATATGTCCGAATACCAGGAGCGACATGCACTAAGCCGCATGATTGGTGCGCCACCTGGGTATGTCGGCCACGACGCCGGTGGTCAACTCACTGAGGCTCTTCGCCGAAAGCCATTCTCAATCTTGCTGTTCGATGAGGTTGAGAAGGCAGCCAAGGAGGTCCTCACCGTGCTCCTCCAACTTATGGACGATGGTCGCATCACCGATGGTCAAGGCAGAGTCGTTGACGCCAAGAACTGCATCGTTGTTATGACCTCTAACTTGGGTGCAGAATACCTTGTCCGACCAGGTGTCAAGGAGGGGCGCGTTGACTCTGGTACTCGAGAGTTGGTTATGAATGCCCTTCGCAACTACTTCCTGCCTGAGTTCCTCAACCGTATCAACTCAGTCGTTATATTCAACCGTCTGACACGCAGGGAGATCCGCAAGATCGTCGACATTCGCCTGTCGGAAATTCAGAAACGACTGGAAGACAATGGTCGGAAAGTCCACATCGATGTTTCAGATGAAGCGAAGGATTACCTTGGAAACAGTGGTTACTCGCCGGCTTACGGTGCCAGACCTCTCTCTCGCCTCATTGAGAAGGAGGTTCTTAACCGCCTCGCCATTCTCATCCTACGCAACAACATCCGCGACGGAGAGTACGCACGCGTTGAACTCATTGATGGCAAGATTGTTGTTCTCTCCAATCACACCGATAGTGAGCTAGGCGAAGATGATGATATGATGGATGAGGAGGATGCAGTTGACGAGTTGGTGGACGATATGGATCAAGACATCTACGATTAAATAAGAGACAAGGATTGTGAGATGTCTTCTTAAACAGTGTTATGCAGGATTTATGGTTGTTTTCTGAACGAGTTTGATGAGTTCATGACGGAGTTGGGGTAATTATGCCAATGTTTGCGCTCAAAATTCATTAATTAGGTGTTCATACAATGAGAACAAAAGTCGAATTAATATGTCGTTTCTAATGTGTGATGTAACAACACTTTATTTACCTCTGGGAAACCACCCAATCTGCAGCCATGTCTGATCTCTTCTGGCTGCTGACTATGTTAGTTTCGGGACATTGTTTTATCTATCGTGACACTCAAGGATAAGATTGCGCCTGGGTCTTGAAATGCTTATGCCGGGCCTAGGAAGACAGGGCCCTCTCCGATCCACCCAAAATCGTCAATGATCATGGACCAGTCGACTCCTTGAAGTGGATCAATAGAGTTGTCTATAGTCTGGTCCTGACCATTGTTGATATCTGGATTTGTGACGATACCATCAACATTATTTTTGTTGGTGTTTGAAAGATTGGCTTCTGGTAATATGTGAGTCAAAATGAACGCACTCAAGGCTGGGTCAACTTACCATAAACGTCGATGCCTTTCTGCACACTATCTGTGCTGTTCTTAGCTTCCTGTAAGGCCTGTTTGAACTGTGCGAGACACCAGTACGATGTTGCAGCTCCAATGCGATGAGGCCATGCACCAACGGGCACATCCCACCTGGGCAGTATGTGTCTCACTGACCAGAAAGTCTCAAGGACAACAGATCCACGCACTGGAAGATCATTATCGCGCACGGAGCAGGTTCGAAGCACTATCAGGATCTGTGCCACGACTGCATCGGCGTCTGAAGCTGAGATATGCGGAGGGCTAGCTTTGGAGTGTAGTGTGGACATGAGGATGCAGCAGGCATCCATGACAGCGCGGTAGATCCAGTGGGTGTTGTGAGTCAAGAGCCTGGATATTGACTCAAGGTTGAGAGCTGTGTTAATGAGATTTTGTGAGGTGTTGTAGGCACGGAGAGTATTGATGGTGAAGCTGGGACGTTGGTCGGGAAGTGAAAGGTAATAGTAGGCCTGCACCTCGAGTTGAGCAATGAGGATCATAAGTCGAGAGCAGTCTAAATCCGAATTGTAAGTCTTTCTCATCTTGTTACGCATAATTCATTTATTTGTACCTGTATCAACATGGGTGACAAGTGGTCTTAGAAGCTCAAACTCATCTTCCCACGTCTTGACGACTGTTTCAGGAACCCCGTCATTTGACAATATCTGTGCTGTCATGGCTGTATGCAGTCGGTTTGAGAACTTCTGGAGCTCGAACAGCGTCATGAGTTCGGGCGCAAGAGTGTCTTTGACGATATCCTTGCATCGAGTGTCGTTGTGCTGTAGGAATGGTGGCGGATGCCCGTTGCCTACTGATGCCCTATCCACGTTGTCAATAACTTTCGTTGTGATTCAAGACTTAAACAAACCTCTGTGCCAAGATACAACAGAACATCCAAGTAATCGACGCCTCATAGTCTGTACACGTCATGTGTTGGCGTCCTCCGATCAAGAAGCTAGGATGGGATCCTCGGCCAGTATGTAGTCCTAGGAGCATACACGCGTTGAGAGCGCTGCTAACAAATGTCGGCGATGGATCCGTGACAAACCTAATGGTCGGAAATGGCCAACTGCAAATAATTAATAGGACGTGGATTGTTTCAATGTCTAATGCGACAGCTCGAAGTAAGCCCCAGACATCGCGGTTAAGAGTATCGAGTAATGAAGTTACTATTTGTCCACTCTTTGCGTATCTACGGCAGGCAGTGAATACGACTGTCCAAAATAGAGTTGGCGACGCTTCGAAGCATTGGTCTGGGTCTTTCTTTCTCAATATGGGTAGATATGGATGAAAGCATTGCAGGTATCTAGAGTTGTCAGAGTTCGATTGCTAATGTGTGAAACTTGGGGGTCTCACTTCTCGAAATACCAGTCAATATCTTGGCCAGACACCACATGCCCGTTTATTACACGAGATTTTGTTGGTTCCGTCTTTTGTAGTAACGGTGCCGCTGGTGTAAACGACTCGGACTGTTGAGGGCTTTGTAGATGATTTGACAGCGGATAAACGGTATTGTTGGCCAATGGCGTTGCCGTGGTAAATATGGCAGTGTGGCTTTGAGAAACGGGTACCGGTTCTACGTTGCTCTTGGGATGGACAGCTTCTTTAATGGATTTGAGTTCCTGTTCCAGGAGTTCAAGTTTGCTGTGCAAAGTCAATATTGGCAAACCTTTAGGCTAAGACTTTTGTAGGACAACGCTGGAAATACTAGTTTGTCTGTAAGTGGTTCAGTTACCTTCGTCTCGTAACTCTCTTGTGTGATCTATCGTACACACAAGATATTTGAAGCTTGGCGCATCGTTGACATGGGTGTCCTGCCACAGGGCTTGCCTCACAACGAACCTATTACAGACTCGGGTTAAACTATGCTCGGTTCAACTTAATCGAAATAGCTCACCTTTGAATCGCGGCAACTTATACAAGCCACGTTTCGTCTAATTTTACTCTGTGGCGAATCTGGCGCTTGTGATGGACCTGGACCAGACGTTGACGCGGGTGACTCCCCGGAGGATGGTGTTGGAGCCATTGAGTTGAGTTATACCTCTGAACAGGCCATTCATGGACATTCGGAGTGCAGTTACTAATATCAAGTGTGATAATAAAATGGGTTGAATACGAGATATTAATGTGTTAAAAACTTGTATTTTATTAGGATATTGATAAGTCAGACGCTATGGCGGTTGGTCCCCATCAGTTCTCAGACGTCTTAATGTAGTCTGACGTCACGTGCGCCACGGAATATTTAGACGATGCGCCTACCTCATGTCAATGAACTATAAATCAACTGCTTCTGAAGCTCAGAGCAAGAGAGGGAAAAGGCAAGCAGGAAATGATTATATATCAAAGTTGTTCAGCATTAGTTTTACGACTACTCTCCTATCCTAAATACCTTAATTCCAATGAGCCTCTCGTTACTTTGAGTGAGACTTCTTTTGTGCAGTCTCCTTCGTAACTTTGGCTGGTGCTTTATCAGACTTCAGCATGACGCTGACCAACTTCCACATAACCCAAGCAAAACCAATCGCGACAGCGATAGCTGTGCCTGACCTGATGGAGCCTACCCCTTCATCATCAAGCACAGGTACTGTGAGTCTGTTCATGAGTCTGCTGCCACCTTCCGGTTGAGGGTTGGCATGCCAAAAGACGGTGTTACGAGGGAACAAATCATCATATCCCACATGCAACCTGTCGAATGGGTTTTCTAAGGTCCCTTCTTCTGAGGAGCATGCCCAGAAGACTGCGGGATAAGGAATCTCAACCTCGACTTGGCCACTCGATGAAGGCTTGAGGTATCGAAGGTGTAGCGGGATTTCAACGCTCCATGGCTGCTCTGTGCTAGGATCGGGTGGCGAGAGACCAAGAAGAATGCTGGAGCCCCAAGTCTCGGTAGTATATGCTGGAGCTTCGAGATCAACAGGAAGAGTTGTGTATCGCAAAGCGGTGAGGTTCTTGGACGCCAGGAACAAGTCATCTCCTAGTTGATACCGATCCGCAAAAATTGTCTTGGGCAGTGTCAAGAACGCGTATGGTGTACACTCGCCATCGGTGCTCGGAAGCTTGTTAGAGTTGAAGCTGAGTTGTAAAGTTGGGTGAAGTCCTGTAGGTGTGAGAAACCTGGAATTGAAAACCAATCCATCTCGACGATGTCGGGCAGGAAAAGTGAAAATGGTTGGTGAAGGCTTCTTCTGGTCACCAAGCACAGACAACACGCCAGCAACCCCAAGCTCATTCTCCTTCATGTTCGGCTGCGATCGATCATTGACGAAAATGCCAACCTCCACCCTCCTCGCGGTAGATGCAGGGACTGCGACAGTTTGGGGTCGAAGAGGCCATAGTGCCGAGGTGACAAGAGCATTGGTAGTCTTGTCAAAAGACAAGTCCAAGCCAGTAGCCGTCAATAGGCTACGTAGCCGAGCGTTACAGACCGAATCGAGCTCAGGACAGAATTCTTGGGAGCTAGTGGTTATGAAAGAATGCAAGTCCTCGAGTGCTTGGTAGAATGAGAAGCTAGGAGAAGCGGATGTGCTTTGCTGAAATTCGGCGAAGGCCTGCCGCTAATGAGTAGTTGTCGAGCACATTGGATGAAAGAGCTTACCTCTGGCTTGGAACAGTCTAGTGGGCCGAATCTCTGAAGCCAACTACAAAGTTTTGTTCTATCACATCAAATCAGTATATAGCTTGGGGGCCTCAGGTAAGGACAACATACGGGTTACAAGAGTTTGGTGAGACTGGAGTAGCATAAACGTGGAGTCCCGGCGAGATACGAGAGGTGAAAGGTTCCATTGTATCCGACTTGACAGGACTGGCCCATCTGATATGAAGGGCTTCATATTCTTGGAGTATGTCGGTGAGCTCAGCAGGCAGCTCACTGAAAGGAATAGTGAGCTTGTCCTGACGAACTGTCTCGATCTGAGGCCCTAATAATCCAGCATCTTGGTTATCCAAAGCCTCGGGATCAAGACTATAGTCGTTGTGGATAAAGGTTACACGCTCACGCATGATGTCGGGATGTGCTGGGATACAGTTCAAGACAGATAGCTAACTAGGTATGATAGAGAGCTATTGAGACAAGTTGTCGCGTGTCAACTGGCCTATCGGAGAAAAGGCTGAGTAGGTCTAGATCTCCCTTCTGATCTGTGACGTACTAGGTAATTGATGAACAATTAAATGGTACAAGGCCTTTCTGCCTTAGTAGTATCTGATTGTTTTTTGGTGTTGAGCTCGGTAGACGTTTTGGGTGCAAATGGTGACGGGAGGTGACGTTGGCTTTGCTGGTTGGTCAGAGCTCCTGGAGTAACCTACACGTGCACTGTAGGGGAGTCAGACACTGGCTGGGGGTCATCCGATGGCCTGATACCCCTGTCGTTGCGCGCTAAACCCATTTGGGGACCGAAGCTTAGTTTGATCCATCTCAACTGCCATTAATGAGATGCCCTATGCCTTGCGCCTGCCCACTCGACACTATCTCGGTCACGAATTGAAGAAAGTCGCTGGCCTATCCCGTCAATTTAGGTTGTTACTTCTCATCTGTCTCATAATCTGTCACCGTCGAGATGACAACGCGACAGAGTCTGGGACTTCTTCCTTCTACATACTTACATATTACTATGCCTTTGTGAGGCAAGACCCACGATCAAGATATCTCCTGCGACACTCCAGTTGATACGACGCGACGACTACGAGAATGCTCACTTATAATTGAACCAATAATTTCTATATCGTGATACGTGACGTCACGAGATTGACGCATTAAATCTGTCATACGCAAGCGAGTCGTACATTCGACACCATGGCCGACCATCAACCATATGTTACCATTCGTTCTCGGAGACCTGTCGAAGGTCCAGGTTCGAGAAGCACTGGTCCTCTTATGGTGTGTTTAAACATTGATTTCAGTCGGCACTTGGGCCTACACAAAACTTACACAAGAATTCTCAGGCTGCATCTGGTGGAGGAGATCACTATGCCAGATCTGCAACACATGACACAAGCCGTACCAGTTTCCATGTGAAACATATTGGTCAATTTGCCCAAAGGCTTGAAGATGTTAGTCTATCCTGTTCGCCATAAAATCAGCATTCAAACTCACTCGCTCGTACTCAGTCCGCCAC
Source organism: Fusarium sambucinum (assembly GCF_050947815.1). NCBI lineage: Eukaryota > Fungi > Ascomycota > Sordariomycetes > Hypocreales > Nectriaceae > Fusarium > Fusarium sambucinum. Next base: position 2,039,009 of record NC_139292.1, read on the forward strand.
TCGTGCGTTTCCTAACCGCGGAAAGTCCTCGGCCAGGTACAGCAATGTCCAAGTGTTGCTGCTACACTGGAATTCAGATGATCTCTTCGTGATACCCGAGCTAGAGGATCTCGAAAAGTGTCTAAGCGAGGATTATGGCTTTAATACTGACATATTTGCCATCCCTTCCGAAAACTCTCATCTCGAGTTGATAATGCGCATTGGTCAACTTATCAAAGATCATGAATCTAAAGACACCTTGTTTGTTGTATACTACGGCGGACACGCCAGGATCGACGAATCTAGACAAAGCACCTGGTGCGCGTAAGTCATTAGTTACTGACACGTACAAAGAAGTTCCTGACAATTCTTAGAACTCGTGAAGCGAACTCTCCATGGCTTCAGTAAGACATTCCGAGTATACGAAACGTTTGTTTCTAACTTTCATGTAGATGGTCTGCGATCCAGACTCTCCTCGAGCGGTCACTATCTGACGTTCTCATTCTACTAGATTGCTGCGCCGGGGCCGCAAGTGCGACCTTCCCCAGCGGTGCCAGCATTACTGAGACCATCTCAGCCTCGAGTTGGGATGCTATCGCTCCGGACCCCGGACGTTACTCTTTTACTAATGCTCTTATTGAAGTACTTCAGGAGTGGAGGGTTCGTGCCTTCTCTGCTGCCATGCTCCATGCCGAAGTCCTCGCTCGATTGAAACACCCGCGGCCCATCACCATCAACGGCAAATACTTTGAGGCTCGCTCCACCCCTGTGCACTTCATGATGACTTCCAATCACAAAGCGCCTAGTATCGAAATGTCCCGCATGTCTCGTGGCGACAACCTATCGTCCCCCGAGTTGACACCAATGCCTGAGATGGTCCATGAAACAGGCCGGGCAGCTGATTCTGCACCTGCTTCACGAAACGACTACATGTTCACCGAACCTAATGAAGATACTCCTCACGTCATGATTTCTTTGGCATTAGAAGACGACCAAAGGCTTGACATTAACGCATGGGAACAATGGCTGGGTGCCTTTCCAGCCATGGCCAAATACGTCAAGGTACAGGGCGTTTTTAAGAGTCATTCAACAATGCTTCTTGTTTCCATGCCGGTTTCTATATGGGATCTACTCCCAGAAGATCATGCGACATCTTTCGTCGCCTTCATCCGTTCCAACAACCTTATGGCTCAAAAATCCCGAAACCAATCAGTGCCAACCTTGGTTCCTGCAAACCGTTATGCTACCGAAAATGACAGTGCATCTTTCGTATCCGATGTTTCTGGCACGACGTTTGCGCCTACAGAGGTGACGGGACGGACTGGTCAGCTTGGAGCTTTTCGGGATCCTACGTATGGCAGGCAAGGCGGTTCCGTAACGAGAACTCATCTTTCACCTAGTCAGCAAGTCTCGCCCCTTCACATGCTGGCACAACCTCTGTCGCCTTCCCAGAGCTTATCACAACGACCCATGAGGCCTATGCACTCAGCGACATCACTTACCACATTACAAAAACAACAATCGTCATCATCTCTAGGGGGCGAAAGAAATCTAACACGGCAGATGATTATGAACCAACAGCAAGCTCTACGGCGCACAACTTTCGGAGTTGATGTTCCAGAACCCAAAAGGTTTTCTCCTCATGTTGAAAAACGCCTCGAAGAGTATTATCAAACTGAGCCATTACCAAATGATGGTCAGAAGGCATTCTTTGCATCCAATTTGGGAGTAGAGCCTTGGCATGTAGAGGTCTGGTTTCATCATCGAAGAGAGAGGGATGCGTTTGCTCAACGTTTTGCATCTCTCCAAGTCGAAGGTTCCAAAGTTCATGCCCACGAAGGGCCACGCATGATCTTACCATCAAACCTTGGTGAACTTTTGGACATATCATTGCCAGGGCAAAGTATCATACTTGATCTTCGATCTTCAACGGAATTCCAAAAATCACACATCAAGGGTGCAATACACTTTCGTGCCCCTCAATCCTTCTTGCGCCCTGCATCTCTAGATATGGTCGAGCGTGTCTTTGCCGACGCACAAAGCAGGAGAACGTTTTCGCGATGGCAGCAGGCCATTTGTATTATCTTTTACTCACGTGGCCTTGACCACCCATGGGAATGCCCCTCTGCGGAGATCTTGCTCGAGAAACTCTCTACTTGTGGCTGGCGCGGACGCTGCTTCATCCTGAAGGGTCATTACCGAGAATTCAGTGACTCTTTCAGCAAGCACATACACCGCGCACAGGATGGAGACTCTGAAAGAGCTCTGCCCAGTTTGACGGTTGCTAGCAAGGGCATGTCGGGTAATGAGGGTGAGTTTGTCGAGCTATTCGCTCGACTGGAAAAGGAGGAGCATATACCATATCTCAGTTCCTCCCCTGGATACGACGAAGAACGAATGACGGCACTGGCAGAAAAAGAGAAGGTACTCGAGACCGAGTTCCAGAACCACTTCCCTGCGCTATTCAAGAAAGCGCAGGACGTCCACGGCGTTGAGAAATCCGACAATGAAAGCTTTGTCACCAAAGCTCAAATGGTGGAGTATCTGGATCGTGGTTTAACAAAGATTCGAGATGCTCATATTCCGCAAGCACAGGCCGCTGTCTATGAACCAGAACATTCCAAGTTAGCGGCTGAGTGTTATCGTGAGCAACCAAACGTGAATAGGGAATCAGACGAGTATGTCGAGGTTAGTCGAGGAGACGAATCCGTTCCAGATGGAAGCCCACAAACCACGAACAAGGGCAAAAGTATTCGGGCGATGGCATCTCCCGAGGAGATATCCCGACGGGGCCGCGGAGGTCTTTTGAACAAAGTATTCCGGAGGACATAGCATAAAAGGTGTACAGGATTTATGGCTGATGATACATACTGCATGTAGTGGTCTTGAACCAACAACAGGAGTTCTTTTTTAGAGATGTAACTGTTTAAAGATGGGATTGCTATAGGATGGTGGCTATGCATAGCTTTGGATAAACATGCCTTCTCTATCATGCTTGTACTCTCCATATCTGCATGCTTGCACAGAGTGATCTAGACGGCCAAGATGGGACAGGTAAGGCTTGTACATGGTTTCAATTACAATTCTTGACGGATTTCAACCGCAACTATCATCTTTGGAGCCACGATCAAGAACATGGTCATAACTGGTCACAGTCAGACGAGGAATAGAATCTAGTCATAAAGCACGTTAGCAATGTTGCTTTTTGAGTCGACAGCGTCCAAACAGCACCAATGCAGATAGTTCCTATCAGAAGGAATACATTTCCATGCAGACACGCATATCTAATAGTAATAAACACAATCTATGTCCACACAATCCCCTTGTCGTGGTTATCTGGTTACCCTACAGTGTTACGCTGGGTTAGTTAACAATGATCGTCGGGAACCTATCCGCAGTATCACAAAAACTAAACACCACAGCATATGTACGTCTCGGGTTTCATGATGTCTATCCAAGCCAAACCGCCTTGATATTCTACTGCGTTCCACGCTTCATCGTCAGATTTTGCTTCGGCAGCACAAGCCCAGATACAGCAGCTGGTGCCGTTGTGTAAGGCGGAAGACCTCGTTTTCACGCGGCCTACCGGTGAAGCCAAACCGCCACTGGCAATAGTTGCATCCGTGTGTGGAACTCGACGAGTAAGCGGGCTGCCCAATAGAGAGCTTGTCGCGATTTTCCAGAAATTGAGGTTCCCCTGTGTGACGCAGGACCGATAGCGTACAAGAGACCAAAGTCAGGAAGGTATCTCAAAGAAAGCACAAGAGGACATTTTCGGGCCACGGCAGAGAGTGACACAGATATGACAGTCAGTCTAGTTTAGTTTAGTTTCGGGGAGGGAGACTTTGTCAGGGGATAGACGTACTAACGTACGTTAGTTGGTTTAAGCAGGAAGATATGTACAGGCAACGAGTAATGAAATTGTGCAAAACGGAAAGATTCGTTTCCGTGAGGAGCAGAAGTATACAAATTAATTAGTCCAACACTTACCGGTCGGCACCTCATGTCGATGCGATGCTGCCCTTGTTCCTTTGCCTGCGGGGCACCTGAACCTATATCTGATCAATCAATAATTATCGCTGCACTGCAGAGTAGCATACCACGGAGAAGTGGTTTGCAAGGCCACCATGAGAGTCTGGCTATTCTAGTTGAGGCGAGCGATCCACATAACCGTACGATCAAGGCAAACGCAAGCGCCAGTACATAGGTAGGTAGCAGGTTATGAATGGATAAATCTTATGTACATTTTCGACATGCACAACATACCAACAGTTGGAAACTCAAGGGCCGCCGCCGCAACAAGTAGACTATATTATTGCAGCGTAGCTTCTTGTGCTTGTATAGTACTAACTATGGTGTACAGAGTATGCACATAATAATAATATATAGCATTGCTATTCATCAACCACCATGATCCGAGATTGGCGCGCGGAGTACAGAGCCCGGCTTAAGAAGAAAAATGGCCGACCAAGAGACCGAACCAGGGAAAGGGCCCGTGGTCTGTATAAGCCACGGCCACGGCGGCTCAAGATGGGTTTGGCGGCCGTCTGACAGGACGCTTGGGCCGATCCAGTTCAGGGCATTGTATCGTATCAGGGCTCTTGACAGCCATCCTTTGTTTGTTTGTTCGAAGTTGACGTGTGCTAGGTTGACCAAAACGATACTATACATAATCACTCTGTATGCACATCCTGTCATCGAGGTGGATCTCATTGGGTCGCAATTGGAATGGCCCTGAATATAGTTGCCTTTTGGTCGCCAGTTGTATCTAAGTTGGGCTGCATCGCCTCCAACGTTGAAATAAGGAGCCGACTGGTTGAGATTGAGATGCTCGTATAAGGTCCAATGCCCCAGAGTATACTAGTCTCGAACTTTCTTTGATCATACCCACCAACCTCTAGGTCTAATAAGCGACTGCCAGGTTAACGCATGCCTTCCATCCAGGTCCAAGTCGATATTATTATTCGTCCGCCGGAAATAGTGATCGATACTTATAGTAGAGTTGAACACAAGTGGGCATTCTCAGCAAGACTCAGGCGATTCTTGACGGCCCAAGGTAAGCGACATTGTCAATAAGACGCCGTGGTAGGTTGAATAGACCAATACAATAAAAGAGAAAGAAAAAGCAAAAAATAAAAGAAAGGAAGGATGATGAAACTTGTCATGGCCCCATCGACCGTTATGTGTCGCTTCTGTGCTTTCCTGTACGTCAGTTTACGTGTATGTATCTCAACTATTTCTCAAACGTACATAGTTGACAAGGACTAGGTGTGCTGTTAGTCATATGTCAACAATGATATATAGAGATAACAAGGATAGCTTTTAGGAAGAGAAGATCAGATAATCCTGGTGAGAGTAAACAAAAACGTTCCGGGAGGAAACAAAGTTGATGAGGAAGGTGGCCATAACTCGGCAAACGACATCAACAACAATCAGCTGTCGCTTGTGAAATTGTGTACCATCCATGATGCTCCTCCTTCCGTATCATCGACCGTAATTACCTGAGTAGACCAGTCAGGGCCAGTAATCCATGATTTGTTGCATAAACAATAGTCTTATGACAAGTGTTGTGCAGCTTTTTATGCATGTATGAATGGGAATGAAAAGATTTTGACCACAGCTTGCGCTGTGCAGCCCGCGATGATGCACAGATGTCCTGATATCCTTGATAACCTAGGTTCAACAAAATCTGAGTACGACCTCGGGGTAGCCACCATTCGATGTAGGCGGGGTGATCCACTGCCGTACTGAGGGAGGAGAACTAAGGTAATTAATTAAATCACGCTGCGATTTTGCCGGTTTAGAAACCACCAGCAATTTTGCTGGATTTGGACCGTTGGACCGACTAACTCGTCTCGACCCATTTGGAGGAACCTCACTCTTGAGTTCGATATGGATGGAGAAGTCAGATGAGGGGATCCAATGTGGCAGTTGATCCATATGGTCTTACCGATGAGGGTCTTGAGTTGCTGGGGTAGCCCCTGCACACAGAGACATATTTCACCGTAGCGGATGTTTTAGGACACAGCCAAGCGTTCTCGTGGACCATGTCGTCGTCTTTGTTATGGTGTCAACTGGCTATGATGGGCGAGTCATGCTGGGAACTTTGCTTTGCAATACTACTCCCCTTGGCCTGCACGGAATCTTTGTTAGCCCCCAATTCATGTTTAATTGAGGCCGATGCTAACATGTGAGCGTTCTGTCGACTGCCAGATGAGTAGTCATGCTCCGAGGTTACTAGATTTATACCTGTTATGAGCAACTCGTACTCTTCCGAGGTGTCTTCATGAATCAACACACAATTCGGAGGATTTGAACGGAAAAATCACCGTCACCGCTTTTCCTTGTGTAGCAGTTTGACAAAGTTGCAACAAGAAGTAGCTTGCAGTTTGTGCACAAAGGGCTGTACTGTTCGCCCTGTAGCTTGAAGAAAGGCAATTTGGCCTATGAAACATGTCTGCCTACATTAGAGGAAAATATTTACTGTCTTTGGAAAGTTCAGCCGTCATTGTATTTGTCCAGGTGTCGTTGATGAAGAAAGATTTGCAGCTTCTCGAAGGCTGACATTCGACAAAAACAGTGGATATTGTCTGATTGTAGAAAATACCGGTCGCCATATATTCTTCTTTCGTGAGGGTGTTCAGTATTAGGTGCGAAGCCGTTGTAGTGGCTGGCTGCCAGTACATGCAGGTCATGGTGATGGATGACAACTTGGCAAAAGTGAGATAAGCGATGGCGTTGTTGTGAAGGACACCCAATCGGTTGGGCTTTGCAGCATTCGATCCTGAGCCGTGGCGGCAAGGGGCGACATTAGTTTGGTAGGATGTTGTGGATAGACATTGCTTTTTGCTGCTAGGAGCACAGTAACCACTACATACAGGACTTGGCACATCCGATGAAGAACGCCGCCACGTTGTCGAAATAATATTTCGAGACTTGTGGAATATGCCGTGTCACCGACTCAGATCTGGTATAACGAAACCGATGAACACATGCAAGGCGGTGAGTTTTGATAAATTCCTCAACCTGAACGGCACTTTACCTTGCGACGTGTGCTTACCGATCGTTGGCAGACGCAGAATGGATGGTGACACAGAGATGAGACTGGGGTGTCCCGCAAAACATGTCAAAAGACAGATCTGCTCAGCGTGAGATTCTCTAACTTTCTTACGATTCGTTGGTTTCGTGGCCCACAGGGACCCAGGAACTGGAAAGCATACCGGGGGGCCCTGAAAGCCCCTCCCGACCAACGGGCTCTGCCGCTGGGATTTATCGTCGGTTGTGACCTCTGACGGGAGAGTGATTGGAGGTTTTTGAGCAAGACAGGCCAGGGTGCCGGGTAAGGTACAGTTCTTTTCCTAGTGTAGGTCATCTTGCGAGCGTATCCCTGATGCACCCGTTGCCACCTTGGGTTGACACCGAGAAGGTGAGCAAACGGCGAAATCGATATGTATCGGTCACATACAGGACTTGGAACAAACGATTGAGGTTGTCTCACTCCAGGTGAGATGTCAAGAAGGGAATATGCGGGGTGCGACAGCAGACAGCGACGAGAAGCAAGGGTTCGCATAAACAAGGTGTGGGCTTGGGTATGACCTAGGCTAGCATTGTGCGTATGAATACGCATTGCCTGCATGGCCTGCATAACAGGCACAGCGAGGTGGGCCAGGTCGTTGCTGATGGCACCAAACGAAACAAATAAACAAACCCACCTTCTTTGAAGACCGTGGTTTGCATAGGTACGCAGTGAATAGGACAGGACGTTGAACCAAACTCAACTACAAAAGGTTGGACTGCAGAGTCTTTGCCAATGTTGTGTGGACAAAAATGGAGAATACTGAAGTTGTTGTTCACGTACTGTGGTTAAATTAGCAACAGCCAAATGACCCTGATGTTGTTGTCATAGCGCAATAGTTAATCGGAAGGATTCTGAAGCATCTCCGTTGTGCATTTTTGACATCTGTGACTAGAGGATTGCCGTAGGGATTTGTTCATAGCCGAACGTCTCGCAAAAATTGATCGGCAACTGGAGGCCCGGCGCAACTCCGACATGAGAGATGAGTGGTCAGTTTAAGATGCCGGGATAACTTTGTAGGCAAAATGGACGTGGGACCCCCCTGTCCAAAGGCTTCAGAATGGGGCGAAAAGCTCTGCACACACCAGCTCTGACAGATTCAACTTGCTTGGCTGATCCTGGCAGGCATGTTGAGTCGCAGCCCTGGACATGGCGATTATTATAGAGCGAGATGAAATAATATTAGTAGCAAGGATGCGGGTCTGTACTATTACCTACAGAGTTTTGGTCGGGCGGCCGATGCCAAGGAAATAACTTGGAGGGTCAGAGTTTCGCTAGTGAATGACCCCTGGTACTGTAACCGATGTAGCCTATAGCCTGCGCTGCACACAGCTGGATTAGTGATCGGGATATTATTCAAGACCGTTGGAGAAACAAGATGGGTGTTTGCGATGCACGTACCGCTCAACGGCGTGCTGATCAACGCAGCTCTTGGCGAAAATCCGGTCATGAGTTGAGGTTGGTGCTGAGAGGCAAGATATTTGGTTAACATTCGTTCATCTTGTTAGTATCTTGGTAGTAAACTGGTAAATTGCCTTTTTGACAATGATTTTTGATGTGATGGACTTTCTACCGAGTCCGCCAAGTTACCTGCTAGAGAATGAAGGAAGGAGAGTCGGTAGAGGGTAATGAGTTGTTCCGTTCTCCATCCCGAAGTCCATAGATGGAAGGCACCATCATCACGAATAGACCCCTAACTTTGGCAGGTAACTATTTATGTATGTCTCTCATGTAGGTCAGGCAGGTATGCAGTTGCAACACATTCCATTCCGGATCCTTGCAAGGTCAGGTAACGTGATGTGGACCTCGCAGTGGAGAAATAGAAACTGTCAGGTTCCGTGTTTATCGTGGAATGACATTAATAACATTGTTGCATTGTCGCATCGCATCACATCGTATCGCATCTCAGTGACTCCGTAACAAACGTCGACCTCAACGGTGAGTGTAACTTTGATCAGCTCGCCTGCCAGACCCGGGGCTTTAACTTGGTAACAAACAAAGTTTACAAGCTTCTTTCTCATCTACCGAACTCAGGCACGCCAGGGATCGAGCAAGCCTCAGTGTAACGTCCAACTCCTCTCTGAGGGTCCGATGTTTCTAAATGGACAACTTAAGCTTCATTCAGGTGCCAAGTCCAGGTTTACCTTTGCCTGTCGCCGGTGGCAGACCTTTTCGAGCCTAGAAATGCTACGATGCCCGCTGGAGTACCTGCTGTTTCAGTGCACCTTGGCCGAGCACCACATGTACCATGTCGCAATTCCATCCAAAACGTCTTTTTTTGGGACCTGGCAGACTGACTATCCCGGCTCCGGAGGTGGTCCTAATACGTCCCGGCCCCGTGCGATCTTCACGACGATCGTGCAACTTTGACAAGCCAATCGCAACAAAGACTTCGCTGCCGGATCCTGGCTGTTAATTCTCTGTTTTATATACCTGGATAATAATTACGAGCCATCCCACTATATCAGTGTTTATGTATGTATATCTTTGTTCGACAAGCGCGAGTGAAAAACAGCGACGTTTCCGAGAATTCAGTTTGTGGAGACCGTCTGGCGCACGTATGTGTATGTCTTTGCGTTCAATGAGGCGTTTGAGCTTGATCCTTAGATTATCTTGGACAGCCCCAAGTCCCAGGAACTTGGGCCTGGACTGACTGCCCATCAACGCCACGGGCCTCCCGTCTCTGTACCCGCTCGAGCCGCGTCACAGTCAGAGATCCTAGCAATATGAGTGGACTTATCGGACACAACCCCTTTCAGGAGGGCTGGGAAGGAGTGCCTTCTGCTGTAGCAAACATAGCACAACACAATACCACGCAACACCATAGGTACGCACATAACACAGCAGACACAGCACAACAAAGCAAGGCATTCCTTGACATGCTCCTCAACCCCGGCCCCACACTGGCTGCCGAGACGCACAATATGTAACTGCCGGGAGCCTACAATGCGTAGGAGTACGGACGAGTATGACCATGGGATCTTCGGTCAAGCTTCAAAGCATAGACAGACAGGCAGGCCATGCCAACTATCGCTGCACGACGGTTGCAACCAATCTACTGTACTGTGTCTGTACCCAAATTCTTGTCGGGCTTGTAGCCCAATTACCCCCTTGTTGTTGGAAATAGGATAGTGACGCTTACAGTACAAATTTGAAATCTCCACAGCATGGTGCTGACGTATAATTACTTGTTCTATGGCGGCGCAATCCTGAATCATGGCCTACCTGCAAGCTGCAGATGCCACTGTCAGTGGCGGGTATCGTAGCCGCCTAGCGCTGCTCCTAACCACAGAAACTGCGGACGTGACAGCCCGTCAAATCGAGGCTGGGCTAATCTCTACCGGCCAGAGGCAAAGTCAAAAAGGAGTTGGATGGCACCTATCAGCCAGTGTCCAGCGACCCGTTGTACTTGAACTCTAATGGCACCACAAGCCCGAAGCCCATCGGCATGGGTCAGAGCGGCGTCCCAATCTCGTGATGCTCTCATCAGCGGTGGTGAATGGCTGTATTAGTGGCTTCAGACTTTTCCAACGTCTGCGACGAAAATCAGGTCGGCAATCTAGCGCCAAGCCTCAGAGGCTTGCCAACGTTGAAGAAAGTGCAGATCGTATCGACTTGGGGACAAATTTATGCCCCGAGTTCTGATCCAGTCCTGTCTCGTCTCATCAGGTCAGTAGAATGACAGCACGCTGATATGCCCATTTCCGTTCCGGTATGCATGTGCAAGTTGAAGTTGCATATGCAATGATACCTCAAATCCGGTCTGGTCTTCGTGTAGGACAGTCCAATTCATCGCACGTTCTCAACCGCTTTGACTATTTAGTCCATATACACAACATGCATACGTACATAAAAGGGCCATGCAGCCGGGGGTGAAAGCGGCGACAATTTACACTGCACACGCCACATCAGGAAGGCTGCCAGCATGGTTGTGCACACCATGGTGTGTCAGCCATCATTCAACCAAACCTGGTCATCTTTGCCCTCTCTCTGCTTCTCCAACTGGTTTCCCAAATTGAGGACTAACAGCCACGGCCGCCAGGTCTTGGTCGCTTGTTGAGCCCCTGCTCCATGTCGACTGCCACCCCTGATCCAGAAAGCGGGCATATCCTAGCAACCACCACAAGCTTGTCAAAGCTGTTCATGAGCGTTTTGGGATTGGTGACGTTCCTCTTGTTCTGGCGATACAACGCTATGTTCTCCGAACCTAGGCCATTTGTTTCTTCAATGTTGCCCCGTCCTCATTCCCCTGGCCTCTGGATCGCCCTGTGTACCGTACCCTGCCAAAACTCGCATGCCTGAACCCTTCAGGTTTAGATTGCTTGTCCGTCAAGTTGTTCTCTCCACGCCTCGAGGCGAAGACCTTTCTGTCCGCATAGCAATGTGCGCTATGGATACCATACGCTGGCTTTATTAAAGAACCGTACATCCTAGTCCACAACGCTTTGTTACTACGACGTCGTGTGTGGCTTGGATAAGTTGGTTTCACTAACACCACGACATCTCCAGTTGAGCCCCGGCCCCTTTGAAATTCTCCGCTCAGATGTTCATGGCCCTGTCTGTGTCTTCTAGCATTTCCTATCCTGGTTACTTCGTCTGCGTTGCCCTACGATTAAGTGCACCCCACTCCATGAGATTTGGGAACCGTCAAGGCCATCAAGCCGCCATTGCACTCTGATATACAAAAGGCTCAGGCTTCCCACCTACGGTAGATGACCCCGGACCCTCCACCTTCTATCCTCCATCGCTATATTTGGTAATACGACAACTGTTGGCCCTATCCCGGATCAGTTTACAGATTCACTCTTTACACAACATTGTTCTCTTTTGCGACCGTTGCTCGCCAACTGTTCTTCGCCTTGACACTTACTCTGGTTGCGCTCTGGTATAGAACCAAAGGCATAATTTGTCACCTTGTAATCAGGAAACGGGTTGTTCACCAACACTAGACGGCAGGCCAGGTCGACCGCGGTGCGGTTCCTTCTTTTGTCTTGCCGCCGTCCTGTTATGGAAGATAGTCGTTCACTGTTAAAACAGTCTGATACGAAACTACAACAGCCGGCTTCCCAGCTTCCCAAGATGTCCATGATCGCTACTGCTTCTCCTTCTCCTCATCCCTCGTCCTTCGGTATGCCGCGCCCCTGGGAGACCAACAGATGTCCTGACTATTCGCTCCGACCGAGGACCGAGAACGACAAAGTTGCTCTTCCTTCGATTCGACAGGTAGGACTCGCTGATTTCATGAGCAATCCTTGCAATGTTCCCAAGCTGACATGTTCCAGGCTTTCCCTGAACTACAACTCCAAACCCAAGCACCACATGACCTCAGTACAAAGCCGTTGGCAACAGGGCCCCCTTTGGGTACCACGCCATTAACTACGGCATCACCTCAATATGTACACTCACCTAATTCTAGCAAGAGGAGGAGGTTGTCAATGGAGCGCGAGGTGGAGAGCGAGAGAGTCCGTCAAGTACCACGTCTATGCTACAGCCCCGACCGAGAGTCACCAAGACAGATTTCACCAAACCTACCAATTCAAGCCGGAACACGGGAGAATTGGACAGCACCCACAAGAACAAGCCCATATCTGACAAACGGTACACCTCACCACTCAGTCCCAATGGAAGTAGGTGAGCGAGTAGAGACTCGACCGACATTGCCTAGTCTTCCTCCACCACGTTCTCTGGAACGAGAAGCGGTGCTCGTGAGCCGGGGACCTGCACCAGCGCCAGCGTCTGCACCAGTACCAGTTTCAGCATCCGCACCAGCACCAGCGCCCGCACCGACAGAGGGGTATAGAACCTCGCACCAGCCGATACCACATTCACGGACTCCCATCTCTGAGTCTGGAGTCTCGCCTTACCGAGAGTCAAGCTATGGATATCCTTACCACCACCCGACACGATATCAATCACTATCAGCAGGATCTGCCCACTCATTCGACCGTACGCCATTCACACCAGGTGCATATAACGCACCTTACCAAGATTTTGTTCGCTTTGGAGAAATGGGACCTGCCAGCCTGAGCGGTGACAACAAACAACGAAAGCGAAGGGGCAACTTGCCCAAGGAGACCACGGACAAACTCAGAGCATGGTTTGTGGCACACCTTCAGCACCCTTATCCGACCGAGGACGAGAAGCAGGATCTCATGCGGCAGACAGGACTGCAAATGAGTAAGTCAAGCCAAGCCAAGACTTTGATCCCAGAATTGTTCCAGGCTAGAAACTAACATATCTAGACCAAATCTCCAATTGGTTCATCAATGCACGAAGACGCCAATTGCCAACCATGATTAACAATGCCCGCGCCGAAACTGACGCCATGTCGAGTGCTCGAGGCGGTGACATGAAGGTGCTCGCCACAACAGAGCGAGGCGACTTTGACCACGGCAAGCGAGAGCCCGTTGGACCCCTTAGTGATGGAGAGGGCGCCACTTACGACGAAGAGCTTGAGGCGCTGAGCCAACGAAGACCTGGCACCATGGGCAGGGGCAGCGTCTGAGATGGAGACTGGGACTAAGAAGGTCTATGTCTCTAGGGATCCCTTCCGCCTCCCTCCACCCACCAAACGCTTGAACAAGTATTTACCGCGACATCCAAAAATGGTCATAGTCATGGCCAAGGACACTTCATTTCGATGGCCATTTTTCTCTCTCTCTGTTTTTCTCCTTGGTGTTTGAGGTTTTAGCCTCTAAACGCATTTAGCGGCGGGTTATATCCCATAGAGTGGAGATGGTGTTTGTTTTAGGGGGCCCAGTCACTAGGGCACGGATCGTTCAGGGAACGAAGCACAGGGCATGGACAGCATTCATGAACGTCACAACCTTGCAAGGAAATAGGACGGAAAACGCGATATATACGGCAGCGTTTTGATCAGACAGGACAAACACAGAGGGTTCAAGTCAATGTAGTTGAATATGAATCTCTGAGATGAGTATTGAGACACACAGCACAAAATATTAAACAGCCTGCGAATAACTATGAATCATATTCGCACCAAGACCACTTTTTCGGATACAGGCGAACCAGACGCCTATTTTAGTACTCGAGTATCTTGAAGTTTGGTCGGGCCACTGAATCAAATGAAATCAATCAAAAACAACAGTACATATAACGACCGTGACTGACTGAAAATGAGTAAAGGTCTGTGCGTTAGCTTGAGCTTTAAGTAAAGGGAAGCCTCATCTCACCATTAGGTACAGCTGACTCAACGTAGACTCCTCCATGGCAGCGCTGTAATAGTTAGGTAGTATTCCATGGAACTCATATCAGTTTTTGTATGTAGCTCGGATGGAGCCTTTTCTCCAGTCCAGGGCTTCGGGATGGATATTAGCTTGTCTTGGCTGGGCTCGGGCTGATGGGAATATTCCATCAACGACCGTCAATTTCCTCATCGTCTAATCCACATAACTTGCTGCTGCGGCGGCGGTCTTAGCGATACGCTATAACCAATGTCTGCCCCATGTCACAATATCCATTGTACGTGCTCACTGTCCTTGAGCCGGGCTGTCAGTCAGTGCAATGGATACTTTGCCTCTGCTTGGTCTAGGCACTTAGTCCAGGGGAGTCAGTGGAGCTTCTCCCACGAGATGATAGACGGTTTGCAGAGGCTATAGAGAAAGAATGCACCAGCCATTCGTAGCGGCTGCTAGCCCGTGCTTGGAGCCACTGTTTCTGACCAAAACCAACATGGACTATGCCAGTGCAGTCAATAGTACTCAAAGGCCAATGCCGGTGACAAATATCGGTTAGGAAAGGAGAATCAAGTTCAGGCTAGGTGATCATATCGTTAATGATCATCTCGAGGCCCGTGTCAGATGGGTTTTGCACGGGAAGCCATCCGGCCAGTCACACCCATCACCGGCCTTTGGGATGATATGCCACTGGAAATTTGTTGTCAACAGCTTACAGTCTACAATCGATAGCTCGCAGTTGAAGATGCAGATGCATAGAAACTGGTGCGCCTCTGCCGCTGTATGCACAATAATTGCGTAACGAGTTTGCATTCCCAGAAGATGGGGTTTCTATGTGTTGTGAGGCTAGAAAAAAACACTGCAATGCTGTCACCATTGGGTCAAGGTTAATTTGGGGCACGGCAATTGCGACAGCTGGTCCAGACCTTAAAAAAGAGCCTTGATGAGCCTTCATTGCCTAATGCCGCGGGGGCATCCCTCACTCATAAACCAGTAAACCCCGTCGTCTACTGATCTGCACATTGTACATGCACAGTGCCTGGGATCAGGGATGCACGCAGGGAATGAAACATTTCAAAATTGACCGGTGAGGAGCTTAATTCCCCGGCAGGCATGTTTTTTTGTGACTGGCTATGTCAATGAATACATATGTTTATATATGTGTACAGAAAGGCTGAGATCACTACGTTCAAGGTCAGTGAACACGAATAGTTAAAACATAGCTGTCAAATGTCCACGTTTTGCCCAGTTTTCTATGGCACCACATAGTGCAGCGTTGTGCAGGGACAATTGACTCCATCTGCTGTTGGGACCATAACCAAGCCTTCGTTAGATGGATGCCATCTTGATGTCGAGTTGTGGATATCATTATATGCAATGCATGCTCTGCCCCCTGGCTCATAGATAACTTGGACGCGTGTTGGTTTGCATTAACCAGCACATTTGCTTGCTTCGATAGAACTCACATGACAGCGGCCTAGCACACTGCCGTATTGATATTAGGTCGAATCTTTAATGACCATCATCGACCAAGTCGTTTCAACAGAAGTTCCCTTGGAATTATAGAGTGTATGACACAAAACGGGCTCTCGCCGCGGCAAGGCGTGGTCTAGGAGGGGTGCCTATCATAGCCTGTGGCGAGCTTAGTCGACGACTAGGCTGGAAGGCGTGCCCTTTTTCGTACACGGTCGTCGCCAGGTACCCCAAGAGGGTTAGAGTTATGAATAGTGCAGAAAGGCAGTTCATCTGGACCTGCTAGGAAATTACTTTGATTCACTCTGAAACTTGGCAAGATCCTCAGCCCTTTAGATACCTACTTTATTGGCACTTTCTAAAAGACCTCCTGTATCGAACGAATAAGTGCGACTCGTGTGAGATTTTGATAGGCAAGGTGGTTCGGTCCACGAGAATAGCACTTGACTGGTCAACAAGCCTTCCTCCCACGGGACTGCGCCGAAGGAGCAGTGTGGCTGAAAGACGGACAACAGACAATCAAGAACTGATTAGCTTTCCACATGTGGTAGGGCTAGTATGCGTTTTGAGATGATTACAATGTTTGATAGCTCAGTGTCTAAAAAGACATGCCACGAATGTGGGCCAATGGGCGATAACTGGTCTTCTTGGTCTGATGTCCTAAACAAATAGTTATTGTTTTGTTCATCACTCTGACTCGATAGTGGACAGGCCTGACAGGCTAATAGAGTATCAAACTTGGTGAGCAGGTGAGACACTCAAAGGCGGGGAATATTAACGAACGATCGTTCTCGGGCCCGCTGGACTGGGGCCAGACTCGGCAAAATGAGGATGATCGTCGCCGTAATGAGGCTGAAGGAAGGGTTGAGGGATCCTGGAGTCCTGACTCTGTTTTATCACGCGGAACAGACCGTTCAAAAATGGTTTAATGGCTCGAAACCCTCGATAATACGGCATGAACCGAGATCGTGATAGTTGCAAACTCTACTGTGTTTTGAAATGCGCCTCACTATCCTCAATGTTTGCTGATGTTGTGGCGTAGGGATATCCGTGGCTGCGAGGACCCTAGAGTATTGCCGATCTCTGAATGTCAAAATGAACGTTACTGCTTGGTTCTAAGTTTAGCAGTCCCTGGGACCAACTTTTGATATGGGCTCGTGCGTGGTTATTCGCTCCGAAGGCAAATAGGCCGGCGGTTTATCATAAGTCTGCTAGGTCAACTCGACCTTGTTATGCCTTGATGCTGTAATTTGAAGGCTGACATGGTATAGTGGCTGTTGTTCCAGGCTACACCAGCAGGGCTGATAAGGAAGAAAGCATACGGCGGCTACCTGTATTTCAGTCTTGTTCCCTGTCAAATTTCCAAGGCCAAGGGCTATTGGACACTGATCGACAGAACTATTTTGATTTTCAATGCGCCGGGTGAAAGGAGGAAAAAGCTGAACATGCTTCTTGTCATAGCGACCAGGACCGGGCTTCGAGGTGGATAGACGCGAGAGCCCGAAATCAAAGCTCAACCACATGACATTTCCACTAAACCCAGCGTTTCAGGGCTGTGACATACTCCCGCCTGGCTTGGCTGTCAGTCCCCTATTACCGGTACCGGAATTGCCAAACCCAATCTTCAGGGTCACCCTTGCTGGTAAAAACGCCACCACTTCATTTGATGTCATGCTAGTCGACAAGTCTAAGAGCTAGGCTAGACTGGTTCAGGATTGCCGCTAAGCCAGACGATCCCAGATCGACCGGCCGCCGCCAACGCGCCAACGATAGCGCGATAGCCTAGCTGTCAATCATCAGCGCTTGTCGAGCCGGCAACAGGCCGCCAGGCCACAATACCAATTGTGGACCTGGCGGCCCTCGAGAAGCTTGAGAAGCCTTAGCAGAGTTCTAGCTCGGGATGATAGAATGACCAGGTCACTGGGAACCAGGAGCAAGTATGAACCTGCTAGCACACGACTGGGGGCGTGCAAGCCCGAGGTCTTGGTTTTGGTTAAGCCGCCTAGCCGCCATGGCGACAGACAGCCACTATTTCCACTGCTTGCCTTGTTCTGCCCCTGGGTGGCGTGGCGAAAATTGACGGCCAGCGTCATAACGGCTCAACAACACAGCCAAAGCCCAGCCGTAGCGCGGCAGCACAGAAGAGGCAAGGAGCTGGTTGTGGGTGGGAAAATACGGCGACTAGAGGTGGATGATGCTGTCTTGACACCTCATTGCGACGTCAATCGGGACCGAGGAAATAAAACAAGCATGTTTTGCACCTGGAATGCAAGCCAGGACCTTTGGGATGACGGTGAGAAGATTAGTTGACACGACAAGAAGTCGGAACCTGATGACACAAAAGTTTGACTTTTAGCCCCTGGGACTCCGCCCTGGAAAAAGAGCCCTGGACAAGAGGCTGTTGATGAGAAGCGGACGGGTAACAGCGGCAGCGGTGGTGGTGTAGGTGTACCTAGACTAACGATGGTCAATAACAGGTTAATTGAGGGTTTTGGAGATCTGATTGCCGAAGGCATCTTGGCATCATGTGAGGTACATACCGCCTGCAGACAGAGACAGTGGCTGTATTGGACACCAGGTCGAGATGCTACATCATCTGCCGGGGGTTCCGGATCCAACGCAAGGCATCACTAGGAGATGGAGGTGAAAGCATGTGGTCGAGTATTTGCACTAGACAGTGATCGTGGATGTTGAGTTTATTTTAGTTTGATGAGGGCAACAGCTGTATCTGCCGGCCGGTACAGTGAGGTGTGGCTGACGTCTGACGCAAAACAGAAACCAAGCCCTGCGCCACGCCTTGACAGGCAGGGTCTTTCAGTCAAGCTTAAAGTATGAGGCTAAATAAAGAACCGAAACTGGGTGCATCTCAGGCACTGACTCTTGTCAGATCTGCCTTGCAATACAATACATACACCCTTTCTACCTACCTACCTTGGATAAGGCATGGATCTAATCTCAACTTTAGGAATCAATTCATCTCTCTGAATACTTTGCATAGCTACTATGTATGTTTTGCTCGCGTCTTCGCTTTTTTAACGAAAAAATGATTCCATAACTACTAGTCCTTCCGCCTGACTCATCCAATCAATTGGTATTGTAAGCCTTCGGCCTTCGGACAGTTCATATCTCCGATAACAGTCCAGTCAATTTCGAATCAAAGTTAAACCCGACGATGACATGTGTAAACTATCTGCCTACCTGCCCATGCTTATGATATGTTTTCATTGTAAATTCCTTTGTAGATGGGTTTCTGTTTCTCATCTGTAAATCGCATTAATCGTCGCCTTAGTACCTAATCAGGGCTTTTAGTTGTCTCTTCTTCTGTCCTGTCTCATTTGACGAAATTGGAGAGTGCGACCCATTCATCCCCCAGCAATTGGAAGCAATCGGCTATCATCACAACTATCGAATGAGTACCGATATCACTCACCACCCACCAAGGTATAAAAAGACATATCTCTGGACATGAATGAGTCCGATCCCTCCGGTCCTCCGGAAACTTCAAAGACCGAGCCTCTAGCATGCGTTTCCTGCAGGGCTCGCAAGTTAAAGTGTGACCGTACAAAGCCAGCCTGTACTCGCTGTGTCAAGGTCTCGAATGATTGTGTATACCCCGAATCAAGGAGGAAGCCAAATTTTAAGAGGAGAAACGTCAAAGAGCTCGAGGCTCGCTTAGGTATACTGCCGACGTTCAGCCCATCCTGATATAACCAGGTTGCTAACAACGTGTTTACAGCTCAAGTTGAGGACTATCTCAAAGAAGTTAACAAGAATTCTTCGGAAGAGAAAACTGATGATGGAAGTCCCGTCTATCCAAATCAGCATCATGCTAACTTTGGCGATGTTGGCGTCTCCCCTGTAATACCGGGAATGGTGAACGATTATTCGGATCCCGGTTTTTCGTCCTTTCAGCCACCAGCTTTTGATCAACAGTCAAATGATGAAAATACTCCTTTCAATGCACAGTTGATGAGCCTAGGCATGTCTGAGCCTTTACCCCCGGACGATGTTATGGAAGAACTGTAGGAACATCCCTTAACTTACAAATCATGAACGATGGTTAATCTCTGTAGCAACAACATCTTTTTCCAGAATCAGTATCGACTTATACCCATCATCCACCCAGGAAGGTATCTCCAATCCTTCTATGGCCCTTTGCCCAGGAGACCCCCAATGTGTTTGAGATATATCATATGGGCTTTGGCAGCTGCCGGTAATAACAAGTATGACGAATATCACGACATCTTCTACCGTCGGTCACGACAATATATGGAAGCAGATACGATGAAGGGGCATGGCGAGGTCTTCGTTTCCATTCAGCACGCACAGACATGGGCACTTGTGGCTTTCTACGAAGCAAAGATGTTATTGTTCACAAGATCGACTGTAAGTGTGGCTAACTGCGTTCGCTTGTGCCACATGATGGGACTTAACCGTCTGGATGGAGATAACGTCGGTATGTCACCGTCTTTAGCACCTCCTCTTACGTGGGCCGAGCTGGAAGAAAGAAGGCGAATCTTCTGGGGCGTGTTCGCTGCAGATTCTCATTGTTGTATTTCCACAGGATGGCCCACTCTGATCGATACGGACGATGTATGCCTATTTGACTTCCCAATTAAGACCATGCTGACGAGGTTTCAGATTGCAACAAGGCTTCCTGCTTCCGAAGAAGCATTCGTTCAAGATCATAAAGAAGAAGCGCCTTTCTTGGATGATGCGATACAAGGTGCTCATTACACAGGCTTTGCTGGGACCATCGTCACATGTCAGGTCAACAAGCTCGTCCTCCGCCATATTCACCGCTCCAAGCCAGACAGTCGCTGTGAAGATCTGATGAATGGGCCATTCTGGACTCGACACAGAGATCTGGACAACACATTGTCCAGCCTCTTTATGTTTCTTCCTGAGAACTTTCGTCTTCCCGAGAATATACGAGACGTATCAGCACTCCATCTAAATATGAACCTGCACGCCGCTATTATTTGTGTTCACCATGCGGCTGTCGAAAAGGCAGAAAGGTACAAACTACCAGAGCATGTCAAGCAAAGCAGTGTTGCTCGACTTCGAGCAGCTGCTGAGGAGATTGTCAACATTATGAGACTCACCTCGAACGTGGCCCTTTTCTTTGTACGTATTTTCCATTATTAGTGAATTTCTCGTATGCATTGAACTGATAAAAGTACAGAAGAGCCCATTGTCTGCCCTGTCTTTGTACTGCGCAGCTACGGTTTACATTTATCTTGCAATAGATAACCCAACAACGGGCCTTAACGCAATGGACTTGTCAAATTTCCAACTCGTTATCCAAAGTATGGAGGCCATCGCGAGGGTACATACAATCACTCGAACCTTTTTACAACAGACCTGTATCGATGTGGAGAAGAGTGGATTGGATTCTGTTATCCAGATGCCTTCACTTAGAAGGTATCGTGATGCCTTTGGACCGAGCAAGTCCCAAATACCGATTTTGGCTCGTACATCAGTTTCGAATCATTCCGGGCCATCACCCATAGTATCTGGAAGTGAGAAAAGACTTGAAGCCGAGCAGACCAGACTGAACAGTGTTGCCCAAATTATGGGCGTGACTCTTGGGAAGACATGCTACCAAGCTTTACTCGGATCCGCCTACCGCAACATTCGGCCAGACCCAACGAACAACAAACGGAAGAGGAGCGAGGAAAGTCCTATGCCTAATATACGAGACAGTAATGCTCTTGACTTGAATCTGAATCACAACTTCAAGGGAACAGGGACGTGGTCTGGATCTTTTTCGCCTTATATGACTGTTTTGGGTGGCATTTCCCTGCCCGACCGGACAAATTCATCAACTACATCCTCTCCAATCAACCAGGCCTCGAACTCTGGCTCATACACTAAAACAGCTTCGGGGAGTAGTCACACCTCACCCGACATTGGTCTTGGAAACAGTGCAGAAGAAAACCGAATCGACCTCAGAGCTTTCCAAGATCGAATTTCTACACCAATTTGGCAATCGACTGAAGAAACACTATTTGCACAGATGGCGACGAACACGCTGGGTACCGACGGAACTGACGCTTGGGGAATACTTACTGCTGCCGACTTGAACTGGGATGCGGAAGGGCTGTCAGCAGGGAATTGATTATTGTGACGCGGCGGATCACCATGTATTTCTAGGATAAGGTTGGAGTTTTTGGACGGTGTTTTTTCTTCATGACTTTTTATATCTCTGTAAAATATGAAGCGAGGAGGGAGGATATGTACAATATATACCCTAGATAGGCTGGTCGGTTGAGAGACCATACCAAGCATGAATTTTGTACCGCTAGGAGCTGGTTAGACAAGATGGATGCACAAGAACCCATCTTTCCGAATAAGAACGAATAGAAAATTTACATGCGTTTACAATGTTATCTTATTTGGTCGAGTTATTGTTGGACGTATATTCTAATCAGCCAGCTGTTAAGGAGAAGCTCCGTCCTAGCCGAAACACGAGGTCCACCCTCTCCCTCATCATAGCATGTTCCTCATACTCTCATCACCATCTAAGCCTCTTGATCTTGCAGCGCTCATGCATCACTTGCGATCATGTTTCAATACATAATAGGCTTCGTGGCATTTCTTGTCGTCTTTTCTAATCCCATTGGCGACTTCTTTTATCCAGACCGCGCCACTCAGGTTAAGGAAGCCTCACCGCGTCCAAAATTTAATGAGTCGCTGCTAGCTATTGATGCGCCGAATGCGACAGCGCTCGAGTGTGCGCCTGACGGCTATTTGGCTAGGATAGTGAGCAGAGAACCTCTGGTTGTATATCTGGAAGGGTTTTTGAGCCGGGAAGAAAGGGAGCATCTGCTGGAGATAAGGTATGCCGCGAAGTCATCCATCGTCTAAGCTGATACTCACACTCGTAGTGAACCAATCTTTGTACCATCAACCATCACCAACAATGGCGATGCAACTCATCGCGACGCCTCAGTACGCGACTCTGACGTCGCTGTCATCCCAAGAACTGACCCCGTCCGGTGCATCGAGTCTCGTACCCGTGCCCTTCAAGGCTGGCGTCCGGAGCTCTGGGTCGAGCGTCTGAGGACTCAACGCTATGGTCCAGGCGGCCACTACAACCACCACTTTGACTGGAGTCACAATTCGCATGGATGGGGCCGCGTGAGCAGTCTCATGGCATGGGTTGGGGGCTCCAAAGACCTCAAAGGCGGTGGCACCGAGTTTCCTCTGGTGAAGAGGCCTGTTGGAAAGGAGTGGTGCCGCTTCATAGAGTGTGCAGATGGGGAAGAAGATAAAAGTGAGCTGGGTGTTGTGTTCAAGGTTGTTCCGGGTAATGCAGTGTACTGGGAGAATTTTGCAGCGGATGGAAGGGGCTATGAGGAGACATGGCATGCTGGACTCTCTGTTGAAGAGGGAACCAAAGTCGGGCTAAATATCTGGGGTTTTGGGCGCATCTAAAACGGCTGTATGCGTATGAGGAAATAGGTGGTATACATGAACACAAGACTAGGTACATAGACACAGCTACCATGATATAGAGAATTCATCCATTTCTTGTTTTCATCCTTCAATCGTTGACTATATCTTAAATCATTCCCATTTCCTCTCGCATTGGCCCATCCATCTTCCCCAGACAACGACTTTGCCCTGGATAGCTTCTGCAACTTGATCCCTAGTCGGCTTTGAGGTGATCAACTTCTCGCTCAATGGTTCACTCAAGCCAATGACTTCAAACCAATCTTGATTGACAGTCAGTCTTGTGCTAAATTGCACCTCCCAGGATCTCTACTTACATCGATGAATTCCATGATTGATGAGTGGTCTTGGCGGGATATAAATCATCCCATTGCGACTTGCTCCATAGTAGAAACCCCCCTAGAGCTTGGTAGAGGTTTCGCTCGTGGACTGAAAGTCGTCATTGACAACATTCGTCTTTTGAACGGGGATACCCAAATATATACTACCGAAATAATGAGTTTCATGGTTCGAAAGGAGATAAAATATTTAACTTACCCGTGGCAAACCGGTATTGGTAACGGCGCATCAGGATCTTCTGCCACGAGCAGCCATTCTTTTACACCTTGGTGAGAGTTCCACTGTAACTGGGGAAACTTTTCTTGACCTCCATGCATGTACTCTTTTCCTAGCGTTGCACCATCTGGACCACAATCCGGAGATGTAACCGACAATGTTGGCTCTGGTTGTTGAGCAAAGGCAGGAGTTGTGAAAAAGGCTTTGGCATCTCGACCTTTGTAGTTTTTAAAGAGCCAACTAGCTGCGACTTCGATGTAAGCCGTCATTTTTTGGGTAGTATGGATAGATGTCTTTGAGATGGGCGTTGGGATATGTGTGAGAAGTAGGATATATGTGCCACCAACGCTTTGAGTCTACTACTACAGCATATTGCAGATATAAATATGAACATATAAGTCAGTCAGACTGACAGTATAATAGACCCTACCGGACAGTGTCACAAACTCCTGATATCCTGTCGGTTCTACCGGCGATAATCATAGTCACCGGAGCCGAATCGGCAAACAAACATCAGACCATTTCTACTGTATCACCGTCTTTGCCACAATCTTTTACTTTTCAGTAATAAACTTCAAAGAATCGAGTTTTATTTACTGATTTAACCGAGTGTAAAATAGCTTAAAAATGTTCGTGATATCGTTGGTATCTACTTGTAACCCAATGCAACCGTCGTAAATGCTTAACACAAAACTCTATATGCAGCCAAAACGCCGAGCAAAGTCCCAATAATATATGCAAGCCCAAATCTCAAACTCCATGAATCATACAAGACCGTCGTGTCTTTATCTCAAAGGAGGGGTCAAACTCTCTAGATGAGGAACCAAGTAAACGTGAGTGCCATTGCCCCGGCAAGGACAGACACAGCCCCATCACTTCCCAGAGGCGAAAGTGACCCAGCGGCATTCTCGCTGCCCGAAGATTGTGGTCTTCCTGAACCAGTCGCAGACGGTACAGCACTCTTTCCTGTGCCAATCTCGAGGATGTGAGAGCCTGTGGCGTCAAAGTTGCTCTGTGCTAGCGAGATCTCGTTATTTTCCAGGTCAAACACAACGTAAGCACTCCTTAAGAATGTGTCACCCAGAATGGAAACCTGTGAGGTCGAAGGTGCGATCCCAAAAGAGCATGCTGCTTGACCGTTGGTAAATGACATCTGGCGACCTGTGATATCGGTAAAGTCGAGGATTAGCTCGCTAAGGGGCACCGTGATCTCAGCGGGTTCTGTGAACTTGAAGGTCAAATTTCCTCCCTGGTTTGCTAGATCGCAGGGTACATATGCCGTAGTTTGTCCCTCTTCGTAGTCAGCGCCCACGAGTTCGTATATAGTCTCTGTGAGGCTGGTAGGGAGGTACGTGAGTGTTGAGCCCGAGTCGAGAACAACTCCGAGATCAAGGTTTTCTCCGATTGTTTCTGAACCTGAGCTGATGCTGTTGAGTTTGACGTAGAACTCGGAGTATTCATCGTTAATCTTCATGATGGGTACGGTAACCAACTCGCCAGTGTAGTGCTCCGAGTCGACTCCTCCGAACAGGATTTTTCCAGTCGCAGATTCCAGGTCGTCGAGATATAAGCTGTAGGCATTAGAAGCGATAACTCCATCAGAAGCCAACATGGCTGGCATGTTCTTGTAAAACTCTGCGTCGGGTTGAGCAACAACAGCTTCGTTGGTGGTATATCCAATACCAATAACTCCCTCATTGTCTGAAGTTACATATCCGATTCCAAACTGCAGATCTTTGATCGAAACTTGTCCCATTTTAAAGGTGTCGGTAACATAATCGCCAGATGCGCCAGAGCCATCGGCGTATGAGATATTGAAATCACTATTCACATACTCGTACGTTGATGACTTGTTGGGGTTGTATAGACCAGACTCTGCGCAGATGTTGGCGTGAGTGTCGCAAAGTTCTGAGCCTACTGCATTCACCCAAAGATCACTACTTCCAGTATCGAGATGAAGACGGAAGTTTTGTGGTGGAGTTCCTATGCTTGCATTGAGGAAGTATAGGGATTGCTAGACAGGGCCAGCGTTAACAAGATGCTGCCTTGTGGGTGCATTCTTATGATGACTTACCTCATTGTCGATTCCAACATTGACCGTGCCGTCTCTTTTGCTTAGACGTTTTCGGTCATGGGCAAAGGGATCATCTACATGGCGACGCTGAATAGAAGCACTTATAACTCTTGGCTCAAGGTCATGTTCCCGTTTATGCAGAGATATAGCGTCTGTGAATGAAAGTAAGGAGAGGAAAAGGGTAGAATATGTTGGCTTCATTGTTGAATGTTTGTAGTTTGTATACTGAGATACTCAGACATGGCTGTTTTAGCGACATAAAAACCTCGTTGGTGTTTATATCTAGTTTTATAAGGTTGACTCGTTGGTTCCACAATGGACTTCGCCTCGATGACTTTACTCTGTCATAGATGAATATATGACTCGAGATAGGTACTTTGAGGCTATTGCCGCTCATCCGTACGTTGGAATAAACAGACTCTCGGGATGTGTCAACGACACAACGTCACCCTCAAACGTCAGGGCACCACCTTTTCGGCACGGTGAGGCCGAGGCAGAGAGCGAGAGCGAAGGCGATGAGAGAAGACTAAGGAAGAACCCGATAAGAGTAGGCTATTATAGATTCAAACATGACATTTATTTGGTTATTATACATTTATCTTCTTTGTACTGGGAAATCAGTCGATCACAGATCATCTCGTAGACGCTGCACGAACCCCTCTCACGATTTGCATAATCGAAACATGTTGGAAACATCCAAACTCGCTGCTGGATATTAAACTCTCCACTCAAATTGTAGACCCCAGGAACAAACCTCCACCACGGATACTGTACTATAGACTGCGTAATCTGTCAGTGCCAACACAGCCTACGGGAGAGAGTGTAGAGGTCACATTCGGGGAGACGCGCGGCCGGCGTGAACCTTCTTTTCCCTCTGTCGGGGACGAACTGTAGGATTAACTATAGGTACTAAAGGAATAATACTACGGAATATCCGGGGTAGTCGATGGTCTGGTATAGAATTATTAATAGATAAACTAGGTACCCTAGTCTCTCCTCTGTATGAAACGTTTACTTAAGGCGTCAAGTTAGTTGAATGACATGACGTAGGAGGCTCCTTCAATGCAATGATTAATTAAAACACCAAAAATACAATTGCCAAGAGAAAGAAACTGACGATGGTCAGAACATCAACCACTGAGTATGTATTCAAACAAAGACCAAATTCACAAATTGTTGAATCATGTTAAAACAGGGATTGAACCAGACGCCAATTTTGCTGACGACAACCTCCCGTGGCTGGCGATGCCGAACTTCCGATTATCAACGGAGGCAAACATTCATAGTAGACAGACAACTCATCGATTCCAAATCATGCTTGACACAATATACAACGCATCATCTTTTAAATGGACCATCATCCACTTTATGTTGGCTTGTTCTTTATCTTGATACCAACTGTAGGGTAGTCGAATATGTCTCAATCATGATTAATCCGTTTATCCATCATGACATGAATCGTCAATACCTTCCGATACAAGTATATTGAACACTGGCGTAACTTGAATTACCCAACACACTCATTTACTATTGCCAAATGTCTAAAACCATCACATCATGAAAATGTCGGTTTCACGAAGCGTTGCCAAGACCTCAACGTCCGCATCCCGACGGACATTACCTTCATCAAGACCATGAGAGACTCCTGTACAGGTCAACACTAACCATCATCAAATACTCACTCATCTGGGGCCTCTTAATCTTGGCATACAGTCTACTTATTGAAATCATCCTACTACTCACAACGCTCACCACTAACCACTCACAATCAATCTTATTTAGCTGCCTATCAAAGCTACGTCCACAAACGAAAGCCACGATGCATCACTAACCAAGCAACCTGTAGTTGCCTAGGGACTTGTATCTGGATAGATCAAGGCTACTGCCTTATTCTGCGGCTGAAATCCTTCGAGGCATGGGATGGATGGCATGGCATCGAATTGGGTTACATACATACACCTTTTACATAAGCTTACTTTTGTAACCGTCTATATATGAGTATAAATCTGGACTTACAATCATACTTCCGCTCGCGTGGTTAATACTTTATCGTCTATCAACTGTAATATATTTAACTATAACCTTCAACGGCCAAGATGGATGCTGAGCTTATCGCAAATATGGACCGTTGGTATGGCATATGCCCTGACTTTTAGACGCCCCCAACTGACATCAACACCATTCGTTTAGTCCAATGTATGCTGTAAGTTATACTTTATCTTACCGAACCGATTTCTTAATAACATGATATTCCCAGTCCTTCTTTGGCGCCATAGGCTGCGCATGTTCCATCGTCTTCACCACCTTCGGAGCATCCTACGGTACCGCAAAGTCCGCAGGCGCTATCTTTCAATCCGGCATTCTTCGCCCGGACATGCTGATGCAGAACACGTACGAGTAACTGGCATAGATATGTCCCAATGTAACCAGCTAACAAAAGACAGACTATGTGCCATCATGGCCCAGATCCTGTCCATATACGGACTTGTCGCAAGCGTCATCATGTCCAACAACATTAAAGAGAGGATGCCTATCCACACAGCTTTCCTGCAGCTCGGAGCTGGTATCTCTGTTGGACTGTGTGGTATGGCCGCTGGTTTTGCTATTGGAATCGTTGGTGATGCTGGAGGTACGTTCGCTGTCCGAACCTAGATAAGCACCGTTGACAACTTACACTTCTCAGTCCGTGCCAGTTCGCAACAACCACGTCTCTATATCGGCATGGTTCTCATCCTCATCTTTGCAGAAGTTCTCGGCCTGTATGGCGTCATTGTCTCTATCCTCATGCTCACCCGTTCCACAGAGGCTGCAGAGTGCCGATACTGAGATGCCAGAGCGAGGGTTATTCAGGCATACGGCTGTCGTTAGAATACCCATCCAGAAGCGTAGTGGATATGTTTGTGAAGGGGCTGTTGTATAGCCTGTCACATTGTACACTGAGTTCGTGAGAATTAGTCCCGGCACTATGTCATAAATCAAGTCTGCTTTCCATTGTACTGAACCAACGTTGCGGGGTATCTGCAGATCTAAGACCATGACAGGACATTCATAGACTACATGCTCTCTTCTTCCATGACCTAATCTCCTCCTCTTATAACACCCATTCGTTGACGTTATCATTATGTGTGATGAAAGGCTCATCGATTCTCTTGATGGCTAGATCACTGCAAAGAACACTGCACAGAATTAGCCATGAATTTATACAAGTGAACAGCAACTTACCAAGCAGACGCAACGAGAGCGTCCAGTTCTGCAACAACCGTCTCCCTCTGAGCACCGCTGACCAAACCCTTTTGTATCTGCGTCTGGAGTTCCCTAATACGCGATGACTTTCCGACACCTGCCTGCTCAAGTACCTTTCGTCCTAAGCAGTCAGAGTGGAATGCGTGTTGACAAGGAAAGACGAAGAACTGTCGGCTCAATAGGGGTAGTCCGCAAGTATAACACTTCTCCCCAGGCTCCACGATTGCGTAGCGATGGTCGAGTGCGGCAATATCAACCTTGATATTGGTAGCGGTTTGCGACGATTCATCCATTTCCTTCTTCAGATTATCAATGTTGCGGCTGTAATCTTCAAGCGCGGCACAGATCTCCTCCTTGAAATCGTCAATAACAACAAAATCAGGGAAGAAAGGTATCAAGTCCTCAATTTTGAGCAAGTCGCATCGCTTGAGAAACTCAATCGCTGTCTTGATCCCATTTGATTGAGAAATGACCTTTCGAGCGACCGCAAGCCATAATCGTTTACGCAGTTGTGGGTTCGACATCGGCCGATCCGCAATGACAGCTGCCAGCTCAACCTCGCCGTGAGACAAAGCCAAGTCAACTGCTTGAAGATATTGTCCCATGCTTGTATATATATGTACGCATGATAGTGTTCGGTGATGCTGGATGCATAGTCGAAGGGCAAAGTCAGGATCATAGCGAGGCTCGTCTCCTTGCGCCTGCAGGTATGACAAAAGTCCAGACTCATCCTTTGAAGGGTGAGAAGCATAGATCGAGACCAAAGTGTTGTGTACAGCCGCGTCCTTCGAGTTGAGTTGATAAACCGCATAGTTGAGATATCTTATCGCTTGGTTCTGGGCATTCGGACCACTGGTGAACGTCCGGTTGTACTCGAGGAAAGCAGGGATCAGATTCCTGGGTTTCAGATCAGAGTGTCTCATCAGGATCTCAACCAGCTCTGGCGCAACATATGTCATCAGCACGCTACTATACCGGTAAAAGACTTCGGGATCCGTCTGCTTCTTGAGAACGTTCAGAACCTCGCTCCACCTCTCCCGTTGAACCCAATAGGATAGAACATAATTATAGTCGTTGACAGCATTCGCAAAGTAAAGGAGCTCTCCTTCGCGACCATGGCTGCTAACGACATCGTACACCATCCTCCGGTCGAGGTCGCCTTTGTACTTGTCAACAAAATCCCTAAACTCTTTCCTTACGGACTCAAGCAGCTTCTGTGATTCGGTCGAGTTCACATTCTCCGATGGCTCAGCCTGTGTATTTATAGTATCATCAAGCGAGTTGAGCTTGGACATGAACACCTCTATCAACCAGCCCGCGATCATCATCCGCTGCATTACAGCTGGCTTTTTGAGCGAACCCAACTTTGTCAGTAAGAACTTCCTCAAGGCATCTGGTTGGTTGTTGTCAATAATGCTCAGAGCAATATCTTCGAATGGCTTATTACTGCGTCCGTACACTGTAGCAGCCTCAATCCAGTGGCCTTTGCTGGCCAGATGATCACCATACGCAGCCGCAACTGTTTCTTTTTGCAGGGGCGTTCGGGCATGTTGCAGGGCCGGCTCGAACTGATGCAATTTGGTCATGATTTCCCAAATATTGCGTTCCTCGTCTCGGACCACAATCTCAAAGATCTCCTCTGAAGTAAACAACCAAAAGGTGTTCTTCTGCATATCCACGGAGAAGCCTATGGCTTTCTGTCCCTGGCCAATAACGTTATGTTCAGAGACCATCTTCCCTGTAAGTCGATTCGTCGTGATTACACGCCCTCCAACCAGGTGCACAATATGCCACTGCGTGAGTGCGATGGCGTCGATGGCTTCTGTAGTTGCAATTCGCCTCTCGCTTTCATCGGGGGAAAGAATCTGTGCCTTGGACAGCATTTTCGATTCTGAAAAGACCTTGCTGCCGAGGTTACTGTCTGCAGGTGTGTTTGATAGCTTTCCATGAAACACGCCCTGGTAGGATAACCAAGCATATGCTCGGTCGGGGATGTCGTCGTCGTATGGTCCAGAGTCGGGAGCGTCAGGAGACACCGCCAGGCATGAAGGGGCCCCGGAGGTGGTCCGCGACAGTTCGTGAACAACAGGTTGCTCTGACTCAAATAGTCTTGTATAAACCGACCCCGACCCGTCGTGTCCATATCCTATCCTTCCTACCAGGTGAAATAGGCGCGTTTGCGTAGCTATTACTACCCTTCGAAGGTCTGATTTGTTGTTTTGGAGGTTGTCAACCCATAATCCTGTGATCGGTCCATCTGGTAACTTGTGTAGGTTCTTCAAATGCTTCATTTCCTTCTTGTAAAACTCCTTGGATGTCTCGATGAAAGCCTCGTAAATATTGCCATCGGATGCTCCGATCAAAATCTCTCGTGTTGACGCTGTAGGTAATGAAGGGTTCCATGCCACACTTTCGATGGAAACGCCACGGAGACGTCCGAGTGGTCTAGGATGTTTTGATTGGGAATGAAGGTAGTAATTCTCGCCGAGCGTGGTACAAACGATAAGGTGCGAAGCTGTTGGGTCAAGAAACATGCGCCGGATCATGCCAATCTCGGATGGCTTCTTGGGCAAATCGATATCTACCGCGAAAAACACACCATTAGTCATTTGGACCGTCTGACACAATGCATACGAGTCTCCTACCGTCAATGTCTTCAGGTCGTTCCAGATCGATTCGGAGGATTCGTCCGTTGGAGAGGGCGAGGACAATAACATTGTTGGCAACCTGCGCCGCAACAAAATCGGCGGCCACTGAGAACTGCAACTGAACACCCTCTATGGTAAAGATGGGCTCTTCGAGGTCTGAGACGCCATTGGCGGCATCGAAGCCGTCTTGTAGATTCAGGGCCATTGTGTATCGGTTTCACAGGCGCATAATTCGAAGGCTAGGGAAAATGAGAAGGAATCTTGCGTTTTGCGCACGATGAGACAGATATTCGTTAAGGCTGGATCCTGACTCCAGGTGGTTGGACCTGGCTTGTTGATGGGATTGAGATAGTCGGTGTTGGTGTTGGTGACGAAGTGTCGGTGGTTGGCAAGGGCCCTGTACGGGAGCTCCCCACCTTAGTGAACGTGGGTGCACCACGATAGGCAGCTGGTCTTGGGCGATAAGGCAGCTAAATTACCGAGCTTGTGTTTAGAACATGGAGTCCACATAACAAAACATTACATCACCTATCGCTGTTAGACAAAACCTCAATGTCAGATATATCTCAGGTACATTAGTAGTGAGCACCACTTAATATTTGGTTCACTCGTAAAAATTTTATAACTCTGAATATCATGTAACCAGTGCACAAATATGTACACATAGATCATGTTGTTCTCTCTAATCATTTCAACTATCTTTCCAATCAATTTATGAACTGATTGCAAACCTTGCTCCAAACAGCTAAAGACTGCAACAAGTTTTGTTACACCAAAGCGCCACCTGTGTGTATCTTCAAGTAAAATAAAAGAACAATAAAAAGAGCAGCCACCCTAATCAACTGCTGAAGAATGTACAAGTAAATGCAAGAGATCGGGTCGTCATCCAGTTAAACGCCGCCCTACAAAGCATCTGCGCCGCCCCTTATCCCTAAAGAAAGGTCGCCAAAAACCAAGGATTAATGGTTTTTCGTATCCTCATGATGAAATAGTTATATTTGCCGTCTAGCTCGGCCCAGCAGTCGTATGGTCGTCCGCATGAAGCGTAGGATTGGAACCATCGCCGTTAAGCTCTGTAGCCGGCGAGTGGCATCTCCCAAGGAGTTCTGCCAGATCTGTACGGGGCGCATCCATGGGCTTTCTGCCAATAATGATACGCATCTTGATCTGAAGACCCTTTGATTTTATAGGGTCTTTAGCAGCGTTTGCCAAGTCTCTCGCAGCCGCTTCGCAGGCTTGTTTGCACTTTTCAGGGTCCCAGTCCATATACTCTGTCAAAAGTCGCAAGCAATGAGCTTCTAGGCCGTCCAAGCAAGAGATGAGCCAGATTTTACCCGCAGACGCCTCGGCAACTGTAATAGGAATAGAGTATTCTGTTACTCGGACGTCAACAAATCCTGCATCCATGAGTAACCGTGGCTCGAGATGATATGTGCCTCTTGGGCGTCCTGATTTTTCAGAAGCTATTTCGAGATCCCTCAGAAGTTCATGCATGGGAGAGTTGTCTGGGAACTGTGACAGAAATTGAATGAAACCTTCAGCGCTGACAAAGTCTTGCACCTCAATCCAACCACCGGGTTTCAGGGAGAAGTAAGTATTGTCATACACGAAGCTCCAATTCCGGAATGCGCCCTCCATTAATCGAAAGTGAATCAAGTCGTATATGTCGGGGTGGCGGTCCCAATCTTCTGCGTCCTCGATTTCGAAAAATACGTTCATAGGCACGCTCTTGGTTTCCGCTATTGCAGCGATGTCGGTTCCCACAACCTCGCATTGCGGTTGTAGCTCGGCCATCTTAATCGCCCATTCACCCGTACCTGTACCGACATCGAGAATATGGCTGGGGTTCTGGATCGGAGCAAGGGTGAGCCCGCCGTCGAGTACGTGCATAAACACTTGATGTTGTATAGCCATTCGCCATTGCTCGATGTCGTCGTTTGGCATATAATATTCACGACAGTAACGTCGGCCGTGAATTTCTCTATAGTCAAGATCTTGGGCCCATAATGATCGTGTTGATGCAGCCCTAAGAACAAGGTTAGTAAATGGTAGAAGAACAAAACGGAAATAGGACATTATTGCATACATATCTGAGTCTTCCGCATGTGAGTCCGGAGAGAATGGAGTCTCGACTTGATGGGCTGCAGAAACTCCAGGGTATTGTGAGGCAGGGTATATGGATATCATGTCGTCTTCGTCAACATCTTCATCTAGGTCGGAGTCATTATGATGATGAGGCTCCTCGTCTGTTCCCACGATACTGGTCATGGCTGTATTATTTCCGTCACTGTTGGCATGCTCACTTGGTGTCCCGTCGCTGGATTGTCGGCCGCTCTGTACAGCGTACGAGTCCTCCGAGGACATGGTGCTCGTCTGAGATTGGTTGTGACGTGCCGGTGTTCCCTTGCGTGGTTTGCACCGTCGCTTTTTGGCCATGGGTGTCTAGAGAAGGGATAAAATGTAGGAAGATGGCGTTAAAAGCAACAAAAACAACAACGGCACTATCGTAGTCTGGTGGAGGCGACAATGACTAGCGACATGACTTAGATTTGGAGAATGAGGCTGAAACGAGCGGCGCGGGCGACAAAGTTTGGGTTGTTGCTTGCTGCTATGATGGAGGTTTGATGATAGTAGGCGAGTTGGTAATGTTGTCGTCCTTTGCCGAGCGCCGCACGGGGAAAGAAAAGCCCAAAGAGCAGTCGAAGTGTTTGATTGAAGTAGAAGCGCAAACGGAAAAGACAAAGCAATTAATTAGGATAAGTATAGGCCGTGGAAAAGAGCCTAGGGGAACGAATGAGTGAGTGGAGGATCCAAGACTTAAAGAAGGAGGACCTGGGGATTGGTAAAGGTCCGTGAGCCCAGTGGAGACTGGTCAAGTTAACGTGGATCAGGGCTCAAGAGTATCTTCGGGAAAGGGACCCGTCGAGGATAGCCAGGATAAGAGTGTAAATGTACATATATGGTATGTTTGTGGGATAGTCAAGGCAGTGATCAAAGTATTGGGCAAGAGCAGGAAAAGAGCCCAACACCTCAAGGTGGTTAATCGGAAAAGACAATGACTCCATTGATAGTCCCAGTCCCAGTCCCAGTCTGAAGGATAAGCCGGGGAGAAGCAACGAGGACGAGCTACTGTAGCTAGCAAACTTGCTGGGACCAATAGAGATAGTCTGGAAGCTCGAGGCTCTCTTGCTCCTCACGAATTGGGGTGGAGGAGTACAGCAAGTGGAGGAAGTGATCCAAGGATCGGGAGCAAGGGAGTGCTACGCTGCAGAGAGGGCAGGGATATGCCGGCCGGTCGACAAACGTTTGCGGTCAGGTAATTTGCAGTCACAAGTCAGTCAAGCAGTTAGGCTAACTACCTAATAACACCTGTTTCTTGATCAAATTGGCGCTGAAGTTGCTCGATAGTTGACACGACATGTTTCATGCAGGCTTGCTGTACTGGGAACCCAACCATGCAGCCAACTATACATTATAGTGCTTACCACCTCGATTGATTCGAAAGTATCATTACAAGAAGCCATCCCTTGCTGCATTGTCTACGTACATAATGCCCAGTACAGTACTGTACAGTACCGAGAGACTGGCTTGGCAATGTACGTATGGCAGCGGGAAGACCGTGATGACCATGTAAAGTATATTCCTTCAGATAAGCCAATTGGATTGCATGTATCTGTGTGCTCTTGTGTACGTCAAACGTTGCATCTCTCCAACGGCCTTTTTGCCTTTTACTGTCACTAAATTGCGAGTCAACGGTGTCGATTACCAAACTGTGGAGAGGCCTATCCATTCCTCAGCTCAACTCCGTACGTATGCTATAGTCCGTTTACAATATAGCGACCTTGCACGATTGATGTTCGTGTTTCCGTCCTGTACGGTATTTAATGTGATCTATTCTCGGCTTGAAGTTGCCCCGACGTTGGAAAACGGTGGTGTAGCTAGGTATGGTAAGGCCTGGACCACAAGCCTTTGTACGCTATCGAACGGTCACCTACGCTTTCTAAGGTACAGCAGTAGTCTAGGTATGTTTTACATCTAGTGCTGGTGTAACCCTTTATGGCTTCCGAGCTTGAGGTGCGTACTACCACATCGAAGCTTTAAAGGTTGTCACGACGGATTCCAGCCCAACCGAGGCCTTTTGTTTTACAGACAACCTCGATCTTTGTGAGGCCTGAGAAAGTTAACCCCCCTCCATCACGGGAGAAAAAACCTGGTACATCATCCCACGGCGGTGGAGTGGTGCAACGCAACAGTATCCGTTTAAACGGCCAGGGAACGAACAGTCGGTTCGGGGTTGCAACAGAAACTAGACTTGATTGAGGATCATAGGACTGACTGACTGCGACTAGAGCTGTGGGTCACCATTCACCAAGTCTACATAGCGTTCCAAGGGTTATGAAGTTGAAGTTGATTGATTGATACATAACTATGTATGTATGTATGTGAGGACGTCAAGAGTATGCATCACCAGAAGGAGTTGATAACTGATTGATGCTGTTTCTCGAATATACATACAATGCCAAAAATAAAAAAGAAGACAATTGCTTTGATAAACAATTACCCGCATCCCCATTCTCTCGTGTCATGCTTTACCAGGATAAGTTATCCACCTCCACCCTGTTCGGAAAGAAAACGTCCCATTAGGCCAAGGATTTAAAAACGTAGAAGAGAACCAGGGTAGTTAGCATGTGCCATATCTACTGTGCATTCAGACTCCGTTTTTGACGATGATTCAGCGTCGTTTTGGGTACAGGATCAGGCCAGAATACTATTAGTTGACATTACAGTTTGTTAGATG
The DNA here is from genome assembly GCF_050947815.1 of Fusarium sambucinum. Lineage (NCBI taxonomy): Eukaryota > Fungi > Ascomycota > Sordariomycetes > Hypocreales > Nectriaceae > Fusarium > Fusarium sambucinum. The sequence goes on from NC_139292.1 coordinate 2,075,508, forward strand.
CGAATCGTTGTTGGTTGTCAACATTCAACATGCTTCTATCGATCTCGAAGCGGCCCGTTCCCCTAGGCCCTCTCCTGAATGGTCGACTTAGTGCCAACGACAAAGCTACTAGGTTCGGTTAGTACCTAGGTTAGTAGTTAGTTGTTCGACCCTTATCACCAGTTCAATCTGTCCCGCCTTGTCAAATTCTTTAGTGTCTCCCCTGTGTTCGTTCATTGTCGCTTGAAAATCTGAACCTGTTTTCAAGTGATTGATTCTCTCCATTCTCCGCATAGTGCAAACTCTATCCAGCATTCACCTCCATACTTGACCTCGCATTAGATCCATCCGTCTATCAGTATCTCGGCAGTTAGACAAAAGTTCCGTTACAGACACCAAACTTGAATCGTATGTTACGGCACGAACGGAGATGGGTCTATAATACTACAGAGCACATGTACCACCACACAGGTAGCGGAAAACGTTTTCCACATTCCCGGCAGGTTGGTCGGCTTAATGTTGGGCATCCATCTAAAAAGGATCGTCCCGCCGAGATCCTATTCGCTAAACAGAGCGAAACCAACTTCACCGCGCAGGTCCTTTCTTTCTATGCGTTGTCAGAGTTTTAGACTGTCGGACCGCCGCCGCGGAATAGTTCACTCGTCTCCCCGACCCACTGGCCTGGTCTTGCTGGTATGTATGTATGTATGCTGTGTTGGCATTGTATTGCTCTGCATACGTAGGTAGGAACCGACGGGGAAGATACCGGGGCCATGGGAACGTCGACCTTGCCATTGACCCCTGATTGACCTCGTTTTGGCTTCTGACTGGCGATGTATCATGCAGGAGAGGTCGTCATAAAATCTCCCCCATTGGCTATGTATGTTGCATCGTGTTCCTACGATCACACATTAGTGAGCAGGTTGATGGTACAGCGTTCTTATACGCAGTAGGAAATCGTCCGTAAATATCTCAGTATTGTTGACAAATGAATGTGTTGTCGAATAGATATCGCTAGATCATAATCTATGTGCGCACTTCCTCTGGCCCCCTTCAGCAGATGTATATTAACATGTACCCAAAGATGAACCAAAAATCTTTATTATAGGAACCTTTAAATTCGCAGAGAACACTGCCTTATCTTTCAGCCTTCGTCTATCCATCAGCATCTCAGTGCTTGGTATCTAATATGCGCCTCTCGTCTTTCTCTTCTCTCTTGTCTTTCGTAAATGCGTTAAACCCGGGACTTTCTGCTTTAATGCCATCAAATCAAACAGCGATATGACGCTCGCCAGTTTGGTACACTCCGTTCATGCCGCCTCCGTTCCTTGTATCTCGACATCCATTGGCATCCTCCTTCTTCTGTTGCTCTGGAAGCTTGCCTTGCTGAATATCTTGCGAGTCATGTGGTTCATCGCGCATTGATCGCGCATCGTCTGGAACCATCTCACCGTCGCTCACCGTAGGAAAGGGTGTAAGAACGTGGCTGATGTCTCCCCACCAAGACTCCCCAAACCGAGTAAACCAATCGACCGTGATCTTGAGGCCCTCGTCTATAGATACCTTCTGTTCCCAACCGAGTCGTTTTAGCTTGGTACCGTCGACTGCATATCGGCGGTCGTTGAAGGGCCTGTCCCGAGTGTATTTGATCCACTTGCGGAGCTGTTCTGGGGTGTCGTGTGAGATCTCCATTCGATCGAGAAGCATTGATGAGAGTTCTAGATTGGACACCTCGTCATGTGAGCCTACGTTGTAAATCTGGCCAATTTGGCCCTTGTGCAGGATCGTGTCAAAGGCATCCGCTGCGTCGCCAGCGTACAAATACCGTCGTGTCGGTAAGCCATCCCCATGCAGCACCAACGGCCGCCGGCGATTCAAAAGACATATGAACTTAGGTATTATTTCTGACAAGCTTTAGTAACTGGACGTGTATCAGGTCCGCTTTCACCGCCTGGAGACTCACTTTCTGGGTATTGGTGAGGACCGTATACGTTATTGCTGCGCACGATTATGGCCGGGAGTTTGAAACTCTTCTGATAAGACTGTACCAGCATCTCAGCCGCTGCTTTGCTGGCAGCATACGGGTTTGTTGGGGCCAATATGCTAGTTTCAAGAAGGTCGTCATCGTCTTCTTTGACCTCGCCGTAGACTTCATCTGTCGACACATGAATGAAGCGTCCAATGCCAACTTTCTTGGCACTCTCGAGTAGAACATGTGTCCCATAGACATTTGTATGCGTGAAGCCATAAGAGTTGCCAAAGCTCAAATCTACGTGGGATTGAGCGGCAAAATGGAGAACGGTATCAATGTCGTACCGCTCCATACAGTCAACAACTTCAGCAGGATTGGTGATATCGCCATTGTAGAAGGTAAAGTTATGTGATTCGCTAAGGATGCCAGTGTTGTTAAGAGAAGCACAGTAGTCCAGCTTGTCGAATGAGACGATGTTGTAAGCATGTGGATATGTCAGAGTGAGGTGGCGGACGACCCAGCAAGCGCTTCAGAAGGAACAAACAAATGGTCAGTGGAGCTGATCTTGGCACGTCGAGTCAGAACGGAACTCACATGAAGCCAGCGCCGCCTGTAATCATGATGTTCTTAACATCGGGACGAGGCTCGAATTTGGTGGTACCAATGAGGACAGGAGCATGCTTCCATACATCGCTTTGTCTACCATGGTCATTTGACCTGACTGAGGAAGGATTTGTTAGTTTGTGCTTATGCGATTGGGTCGTATCTTGCTCTCAGATGACGAGAGGCTGGGAGAAATATCTTACTGTTGGTGTCGCCGTTCACACCCGGTAGATTTGATGAAGCGGTCATGGCTACCGCAAAGATGCTGAAGTCAAGTTGAAAAACTGTTATGAGATGATATAATAAGAAGAATCATGAAGCGTAATGGCAAACTGAGTCTCTGCTGCTATCCAGTATACAGGGTTACGGACAAAGCTGCGTGCGTCATGAACGGCCAGGATTTTAATTGTCGCAAACCAAGCGAACCGCGGCCTATGGGTCCGAGGACAGGGGATATCTAAGAGGAGAATAAAACTCTGGGGTTCAGCAATGAGACGCGTATGGACGCATGAAAGAATCCGACCAAGGCGGGTTTCGACTAGAGGATACAAATTTCTTTCCTTGTGTAACATACACGGCGTCGAGTTTTCTGTTGAAGTGGTGAGCAAGGGAATCAGGTCAAAGGGGCAAATCACTAAAACCAAGATAGACGTTGGAGTCTAGCGTGGCCTGTTCACTGTACAGGTACCAAGGGAAGCACCCGACTACTAGCCCACCTCTAATACAGACATTTCTCATGGAATCCAGGGACTGATGTAACGCCACGCGACCAGTACCAGTATGTATTAGCTAAAATGTGGCGTTCGTTCCTGGAGACAGGAACGTTACGCCACAGTCTTTACACCCTCGATATGGCATTGATGCTGTGTTACATTCCAGATTGTGAAATCCAAACTGTGAGGCTAGATGAGAGGATGTTAGCAGATCCTAATCGACTATTTGGAACACATATCTATATCTGGCCAGTGATAGTAATTTCCACTAACATACCACTTTAAGCACCCTATCAGCCAATCTGGAAAACGGTCAATTTTAGGTTACAATATCCAACGGTGTAACCCATAAACGGATACTTTTATTAAACGCACTCCATTACACTAGGACCTTTCCTCTCATCTCTTTGCCAAGGCGTCAAATGTCGGTTCGGAAAACCCTTGGATACTTAGCATGAATTACAAATCTATTACTATATGGGTACTTGGTCTAAGCGATAACCAAGTGCTGCGCAGTTGACGACAATATTTCGCTATTAAAAAGATAAAAAGGATAAAGAAAAGCCTATGCATTTATCAAAGATATCATGCCGCAGGAGATACGGCTTTGGTATGCCCTCTCAACGAAGGAGCGGATAACCCAGAGACAACATCGACGGTCCTCTACCAATCTGTTCATCTAGTCTAGCATATCACTCGATTTATATCGAATTTGCTGTTGACTCTTTATGCCCTTACTCCTATACTCATCTTTCTATTGAACGGTTATTGTACCGTGTAGACATTCCTTTGATCGAGATATCGCTTGACTGAGTATGTGTAATTACAACGAACTTATTTCATAGTGTATTTCCCACAAAAATCAATATTCTCAGAGTGCCTGCCTGCTCACAATATGTCTATCTTAGCATGGATTATCGTTATTATAGCAAGCTGGGTAATAATCGTTGTAAGGCATCTTGGCAACCGTCCAAAGTTCGATTGCATAATATCGACACATGTATGTGATGAACTGTAATGTCAATGCTGGCAAATTCGCCCAACGTGGTTTCCCAGAACAACTTCGTCAATGTCTTTCTATGCTATTTTCGTCTCAAGTTTACGAACGCCTGACGCCATGACTACCACGTCATCATTAGTGAAACGATTACAGGTTGAATCTCTTGCGGTCCTTTTCCATCTTTGCCTTCCACTGCCACTGTGTCGCATCGTCACCGTCGCTTCCGGCTCTTCCAATGCCCTTGTCGACTCTCCTCAGCTTCAAGGTGAAACGGGGGCCTAGTTCCTGCAAGCCGGCACGGATACCCTCCACGCCCTTGACTTCCTTTCCATCAGCGCCGACAATGCTCTTCTCTGTCTCTCGCTTTTCACGGAAAACATAACGGTGCCGTCTCACAAAGATGTAATCACGCTGGTTGTGAAGTGTTGTCACTTGGCGACCCTGGAATTCCGGCTTCGGAGGGAACAGCGTCATGAACAGTTTGGCTGTCAGCAGACCCAGAGGGGTCTTGAAGTTGTTGAGCAGAAGCTCGGGGTAGTGATTTGTCGGGTTTCCGTGGCCGGGGAGCTTCTTACCCTCGATCCAGTTGGTGATTGAGAAGTGAAATGTCGGACCAGAAGGTAGATGCACGACCGTAAGGCCTGCGGGCTTCTTAGAATCCTCATTGAGAAGAAGAACAGTCGTGTACTCTCGGTTTGTAGCATATTTGCAGATTTCTCGGAGGGAGTACTTGTGACCGTATCGATGTGCAGACCTGGGGACATAGGAGCTGTTGGGGAAGAACTCGCAAAGAACATTGGCTTGTTCATGCAGAGTAGAGTTCAGCGATGTCGTGACCAGGACCTTGGGCTCTGGCGCGGGAATATCGGTGAAGAGCGAGGGAAACTTGAGGGCGAGTGAGGTGGGCGTCAAGTCGAGGTTTGTGCTTGCTGTGGATGGCGCGACACTGTCGTCTCGCTGTGCGCGACGCTCTCGCTTCTTTTCCAGTGCAGCTTGTCGTTCCTCGTCCAACTCCTCATCGGAAGCCAGCATACTGTCGACATCGTCATCTTCATCCAGCTCCTCCTCGGCGCGCATGGCGGCCTCATGAGCGGCCTGCTCTGCTGCCTCAGCCTCTTCAATGCGACGCCTCTTGAGTTTTTCGAGGTCCACCTGCACGCCTAGGCTATCGTCATCGACATCATCCCATACTCGCTTCGAGTCGATCGTAGCAGGTTTGTGCTTCGCTAGACGGGCTGCCTTGAGCTCAGGGTCCTTTGCCTCTTCCCTTCTGCGTCGGTGTCGTTCCTCATGTTTCTCCTTATTCTGATGCTTCTTGTACTGAACAAAGAGCTCCTTTCGCTTGAGCTTGTTGGCGGATTTGAGCGCCTGCACGGGTGGTTTGGTAAAGCCCATAGTTGCTGGAATAATGTCTGCAAACTCAAAACTCAAATTCTGGACACTACAGATGGATTCCTGCGGTTGGTTGATAAAATAATTTGGCAGAGGGGCATTTCTGTCCGGCAGAAAAGTCCAACTTTTTGGCGGTGAAGATAGACTTCATCCAATCACAAAATGCGATCTGCCATCAGCCCCGCTAAACATATCAGCTTTCGCAAAAAACAGTTACCTTGAAGACAAGACGACAAATCCTTCCACAGGCGCAAGTTATTTTGTGCTACAGCAAAGATGGCACCCAACGGCACAAAACGAAGAAAGGTTGCTCACGACTCTTCTGATCACGAGTCTCGAGGTCAAGCCGAGTCAAAGAGCGCCCAGAAATCTTTCTTCAAGAACGCTTCGAATTGGGATCTTGAACAAGACTACGAGTCGCGCCCGCGCAAGGGCAAGAAGCAAAAGGAGAGCAACCGACTACCTATCAAGACAGCCGATGGTCGAATTGAGCAGGCAGAAGGGCAAGAGGATGATGAAGCATCGATTGAAAGCGACACCGAATGGCTAGAAGGCCGCGAGGATGAAGAGGAGGTAGAGTTTGAGGAAGAGGAGGTCGAGGAAGAGCCCGAGATCCCTGAGCCTCAGCAGATTCGAGATGCACAGGAGGAGTTGGCCAAGATTGGTACGCAAATGAACGAGAATCCGGAGGAACACGTCGGCGCATTCAAAGCACTTGCCAAGATCGGACAATCCAGGATTGTCGCCATTCAGATGCTCGCCCTCATGACACAAATGACTGTCTACAAGGATGTCATCCCTGGCTACCGGATACGTCCACAGGAAGAGAACGGCCCAAGAGAGAAGCTTTCCAAGGACGTGCGAACTCTACGGCAGTATGAACAAGCTCTCGTTTCAGGATATCAAAACTACATCAAAGAGCTTGCTCGATGCTCCAAGCTCGATATAAGGGCGTCAAAGGGTGGACCAACCCTTGCCAGCATCGCTATCACTTGTACCTGCACTCTCGTTACATCAGTGTCACACTTCAACTTCCGAACAGATCTACTCAAAATTCTTGTCACCAAGCTCAGCCGACGCAAAATCAACCAGGACGGTGTCAAGTGCCTGGAGGCTCTCCGTGAGCTATTCAAGGAGGATGAAGAAGGTCGACCATCAAATGATGCCGTTGGTCTGCTTTCCAAGATGATGAAGGCCCGCGAATACCAGGTCGACGAGAGCGTTGTGAACCTTTTCCTTAGCCTACGCCTCCTGTCCGAATTTTCAGGTAAAGCGTCTCAAGACTACGTCGAGAGTACCGAGGGATCTTTCAAAAAGAAGAAGCGCGAATTCAGAACCAAGCGTTATCGCAAGGAGCTCAAGGAGCAAAAGGCTCTCGACAAGGACATGGCCAACGCAGATGCATCTGTCAGCTACGAAGAGCGCGACCGCATGCAATCAGAGACTCTGAAGCTCGTCTTTGCTACTTACTTCCGTATTCTGAAGTTGCGAATGCCTCATCTCATGGGAGCCGTTCTCGAAGGTCTGGCCAAGTATGCCCATCTTATCAACCAGGATTTCTTTGGTGATCTTCTCGAGGCGCTGAAGGACCTCATCCGCCACAGTGAAGAGGATGCCGAGAAAGGTCCCGATGATGAAGAAGCAGAAGTGGAGGAGGAAGATGAAGATGATGTCCCTGTGCGCAACCTGACCCGTGAAGCTCTCCTCTGCACCGTCACAGCCTTCGCTCTGCTCGAAGGTCAAGACGCCCACAACTCACGCAACGATCTTCACCTCGATTTATCGTTCTTCACTACACACCTTTTCAAGACACTCCTCACACTTTCCACAAACCCTGATGTCGAGTTGACACGTCCCGTCAACTCAACCAGCGCAACTACTAAGATCAATGTACAAACAACAACGGTCCTTCTTCTGCGTTCGTTAACCGGCATTCTTCTCCCGCCTTGGAACGTAAGGGCGGTGCCGCCTATGCGTCTAGCTGCATTCTCCAAACAGCTCATGACGGCTGCGCTCCAGCTCCCCGATAAGTCGTGTCAGGCTGTCCTTGTACTTCTTAGTGATGTGGCGCATACCCACGCAAAGAAGGTTCGAAGTCTTTGGGATACAGAGGAGCGCAAGGGTGATGGTCGATATAACCCTATCAGCGATAGCATTGAGGGTAGTAACCCCTTTGCAGCAACAGTTTGGGAGGGGGAGTTATTGAGAAAGCACTATTCGCCTAAGGTGAGAGAAGGGCTGAAGATCCTAGAGAAGGGGATATCCGAATAGAGTTTTGGATGAGTAGAAATATACCAGCGTTGTGCTTATGTTTTCGATAATAACTGCATGTCGTTTTACTCTTAAGTTGTGAGAGGGACGAGTAAGTATGTCTTCGGGTAACTAATACGTTCTGACCGGTTTGTAATGCGAGGTATGTTAGAAACCGAATAACGGATGCAGTGCATTGTGAATTTAGTGACCTTGAGATAATCTGTTAATAGTCTATGGTGTGAACTACCTAGACTAGACTAGAATCCCAATTCTCAAATTCAATAAAGCCGACCGAGCCTGAAACTTTCCGGCTTCTCTGATATCAACATAAGGCCAAGCCCATGATATCCCGGCGTGTTTCCTCGCAGATGATCATTCTTCTATCATTTCGCAGCCATATGTGAAATCCGCAATACCATGCCAATCAGTCTCTTATCCTTTGGCAAAGGCGATTCCCCTTTACTTGGCCCACATAGACGAGCCTAGCCCTTTTGTCGGCTTGCGAGTTGTAACTGGCTTGCTTGGTTCATTTGCCAGAAAGGCAGCCATCTTAGCAGTCGCTGATGGTATGAAACCGGGAGCTTGTGGGCGAAGGCTTGTGTTGGCTATTCCCTTAGGCGATAATTCGGCTTTACCCTTTTGCTGCGGGACTGTGTTTGCGGCCTTGGAATGCTCAGTCTCCAAGGGGAATTTTCCCTTCAGCTCCAGCAGCTCGTCGGATGAGTATCTGATGACACTATTGGTCGTGGACTTGCTTACAGCCTCGGCCTTGGCTTTGATAGCTGGCGGTTCTTCGTCAGAGTCCTCATCCGAATCCCCTGACATTAGAGAAAAGAACATGCTTGCGAGGCTTTTCTCAGACTCTTCTTCCTTGTTCACAACCTTTGTCTCCACAACAGAGACGGTCGTGGGAACCTGCTTTCTCTCCCCGGTAGAGGCCATCATGGGAACCTGCATTCTCTCTTCACCGGAGATAATCGTAGGAGCCAGGTTTCCCACGACTGGCGGTTTAGCGACTATCTTCTTGGACTCTTCTTTCTTGTTCACAACCTTTGTCTCCCCAGTAGAGACGGTCGCGGGAGCCTTGATAGCAGCCTGGTTTCCCACGACGGACGGTTTAGCGGCTATCCTCAATCAGCATTTTACACCATTTGCAGGACTTTTACTTCTCACTACTAACTCTGGGCGGGAATGGTAGGCATTTGAGGTGTTGAGTCTTGACGACTCAGGAATGCTAGAGTTGCTGTGCCTAGAATTGCTCCAGGTGCACGCTTTAAAGGGTCAGATAAAAGGGTGGCCGTATAGTAGCGGGCGCTGGGAGGGGGTACATTGGTCTTGGTAGACGTGGGTGGTGGTCCACGATGCGGATGCGGAAAGGCTTCTGGTGCGATATTAGTCCATGGGCATATTAGTTAGCTATAGCAAGGGATATCCTACCTCGTCGCTTTATGGGGAGCGAGTTACCCCCCTTACTCTTACTCTTGCTTCTGGGCTTTGCGGTGATGTTACCGCTACTCTGGCCCTTGAACATTTTCTGGAGTTCTTTGGCATCATTCAAGTTACCGGCGTTGGCGTAACCGGAGTTTGCCATGATAGCAGTGGTTGGCTTCGCGTCCTGGAGGAAATAGAAAGTCTCTTGTAGCTAGAGAGAGTAAAAGTTCTATAATGAATGGATGCGGCAGACTTGGCTCGCTTTAGGATGAAATAACAAAACGCTGCAAGGGGGGGAAGATGAAAAGTGGTGAAAGGAAAGGAAAGGAAAGGAAAGGAAGAGAAGGGTGGGGGAGGGAAGGTGAAGAAACGTCGATGCCTACTACCTATAATCACAGGCAGGAACAGCCTAAGGAAGAAGATACGGCTACCTAGTATGCAATGCAGAAGAGATCGATCTGAAAATCCCGTCCTGGACCTAGTAGGTATTTAATATTAGAAGAATAGCAGTCTAATAAGCAAGTGTATTCTAGTAGATATAGCTTTGACACTGCCTATCAGTGGTAAGAAAAATGAGCCTCCGCTGGCTAGCACTTGGTTTTAAAGTGACTGAATTTTCTAGGTACCTAGGTAGATATAGGATAATTGCAGGAAAGGTCCTGGGCATTATCTGAAAGGAACTCTAAGGCTAAAGAAATATAAACGGCTGTGTAGGTATATAGGTATATAATAAGCAATATAGGCGACTTTAGTAGGAATATAATAATCTAAGTGCAGTACAGCTAAAACTTATATGCCTATTTATCTATATATTTAAGCCGGAGCTCACTTAATCTTTGTAGGCATCTATGGTTTAACTTTTAGCTGTAGCATTCAAGTGACCCGAGTTCTACTGTTAAACCAACTCAGATCGTGAAATTAGACCGCCCTCTCACAAATCCTCCATCAATACTCAACAATCCGCAGCTGCATAAAGACTACCAAAAGGGCCTAAGGATACGTGCATGAATCCTTGTCAGGGCAAAACTTTTCAACCCGTGCGCGTTTAGGTCCTATCGTAGTCTCTATAGCATTGATCTTTGGGGCAACATACTGTATACTTGAAGATGCATTTAGCCACGATACCTCCACTTGCTCCACTGCCTTCATGACAAACTCCTGCAAAGCCCCGGCTCCAGGAGCATCCTTGATGATGGCTATAGATGACACCCTGGGAACTCCTAGACAGGTGCTTAAGCGCTCAGAGCAGGGCTTAGAAAAACCAACCAAACGAATCTTATCATCCTCAGGAAGTTGTTTGGATGCTGTCCCTACCATTTGAGGGAAATGGCAGTTGAATGTTGAAGCCTGGTTGCCGCGAGCTACGAAAACCATGGAGTACTGCCTTTTAGGTTCGTCTTCTGTAGACTCGGTGTCCTTTGACGACCATGATTGGAGATTCCGGGTAATTGAATTAAATCCAACATCTATATTGGCTTCGAGCTCAGGAATTGGCGGCGCAGGAGGCTGTTCCGGGCCGTCCCCTATCCTCCTGGCTTCCTTCTCCTTCTGCACTGCACGCTTACCCTTCGATCGCTTGATGTGTGTTTGGCGATATTGACCAATTGGACTCAATAAGCTTTGGCTGTCAGTAATGTTTGCTTTTCGTAGCTGGCCCTGCTCTGTCTGGAACGATACAGAGGCTTCTGGCGGGGCTTTACTTACTCGCATAGGAGTTCCAAAATAGTGTCTTGGTCTTCTGCTGAGACATCCGGCCTAACTTCTCAGCATTCGTGATGAGATGATGGTTTTTGCAGTTACTTACCATGAGACAGTGGAAAAGGGAGTGTCAAGTTGGTGAACAACTTTCTTGCGAGCGGCTTGAGAAGCTGGAGCAGACATGATGGATACTTGATGACGCAGGTGGAGGCAAGGGAAAAAAACAGAACCAAACGGTAGTCGATACAGTCACTTCAATCAAACAATTGACCCAGTGACAATTGAGCGGGCGTGACAAGGGCGGTTTCGAGTGCAATGATGGAAGGCCAGGAAAAGTTATTTGCTTTGCAGCCTGCAACTAACTATTCGCAAATATGTATCGGCAAAGTGGGTCAAGATAGATTTTGACGGGGAGTTGCTTCTAACTAGCGCCGCTTTACATGTCACAAGCCGCAGGTACAAATTCTGGTCAAAGAAATTGAAACAGCCCGTGTGACGATCAATGAGGTCCCCATTATTTTATTGAGCTTATTAACATATCAAATGTAACGCGCTGCTCAACGGCCAACGAAGGCAAGTAGTAAATTAGGTACAAGTATTGCATCTCGTATAGTATTCTATAGTGGCCTTTAACATCGTAGATTCTCAAGTCTGAGACACGTAGCTAGCCGCCCGAGGCAAAGAACCGTGCCCTGTGACACAGATAAACGCGGTTGGTTGTCATGAAGTTTTATCACAGGCAAATTCTAATGTAGGTATCCTTCAATCAGGCTTCACTTCCAGATACCATATCAGCCCACTCTCACAGCCACAAAACAGCTCAGAAGTTAGTAGGTCTTCTGTTGTGCCGTTTGTTACGATTGAATAGATGCTGAATGTCTTGATACCCCACCAAATGTCATGATCGCTAACATGACACCTACAGAGTCTAAGCACGAAAACTCGGTTGCATTAACCTTTGTAGGTTTATTATATTTCCGGTGCCGACTTGTCAAAGACTTGGAAGATACCAGACCCTTCAGCATTCATCTATTCACTCGCGCGCATCAACATTGACAGTAATTCCCGATCAATCTGTCATGGCATCGATGTAATTGAATGCACTATCCTCACCCCATACCTTAGTACCCAAAGTCATCTAATTTAGTAATTTATGTCTACCCCGCCCTAAGTCCAGCATAGACACAGACAGGTACAGCCTGACATCACCTCGCGCACAGGTGAGCTCTCCACTAAAAAAGTTGAGCCACAGTGACGGGACCTAGCCCAAAGTACCTATGTAGGCACTTTTTTATGGACGGGACGTGTCACTGTCAAACCAGTTAAGGCAACCACCAATTTTGCCTTACATTTCATCTATACTCTACGACATCAGAGTCCACCCACTTGCTTTGAAAACCCCCGAAAGCTTCGACTTAGCAACCAAGCCAGGTTTCTTTTCTTCGCCTTGACCCCACTCGATTTATATCGAAACAACAATACCAGCAATAGTATTGTATTTTCTTCTTTCAGCAATAAGGCCAATATATTATCAACCTTACCGGAAAGGCAAGTACAACAGGGCAATTTTCATCTTGTTATTTCCATGATCCATTCACTGTATCTCTTAATCGTACTTTCCCCCCTCTTGTCTCTACTATCTGCACCCCCAGTGCTCCTGCCGTGGCGGGGTACCCACACTAGCAGACCGCGACCGCGCCCTGCCAATCCATACTCCAGCTCTTCCAGATCCTGGTTTGGTTTTTACCTTACCCTTAGATCCAAGAAGCCTTATCCATTTCCTGCACTTACTTCTTATCCATCCCATTTCAAGACTCGAGAGTGAACACGGCTCTGGGAGATTTTTAGTTTGATCTGGCGTCAGATCCCGAGTCTCTTAATCGCCTGTCTCTTTGTCTACCTCAACTGCCTATCCCCCCGCATCAACGCTTTGGCTCTGATTCCCTGTTCGACATTCATCTCGAGCTTGGGAATCTTGCTGCTCCCCCGCTACACCTCACTCTTCTATCGAACCCACATGTTAATTTTGTGCAGTTTTCGTCGGGGCGTCTCTCGCGACGGTGTGACGTCTCTGTACTCTCACGCCTCGTCCCCGTTGACTCTACACGACTCCGATGGATCCAGCCTCGAGATCTCCCGAGCTTCTAGATCGCGCTGCCTCCGCTGAAGCAAGCACGACCCGGCCAAACCCATTTGATGACAGCGATATCTCGTCTCGCAAACGCCGGCGCACTTCTCTCTCTGGGTCTCCTGCAAATTCTCTCGATGCAACAAATCCCATTCACGACTCCTCCAGCTCCACCACTCTCGACACCGATCCTGCCTTGCCTCGACCTGACTCGGCTGCAGACTCTCCAACAGTTCCTGTTGCGCCTGAGACCCCCGAGTCAGGCTCTCACATTTGTGATCCTCCCACGGAACCTCCATCCAGCATGGTCACTCTCAACCTCAGAAATGCGACCCAGAAAGATTCGTCTTCGTTGCCATCTTCCCCAACTACTGCGGCTCGGTCAGCTGTGACTGAGAATGCGACTGATGCTGTCAACGGCAATGTTCAAGAGAGTGTTGAAGACTCTGAGGTCGACATGATTCAAGCTCCTCAAGACAATGATATCTCACGACCAAGTTCCTCGCAGTCTGCAACCCCGCCAATCGAGGTTGTCTCCATACAATCAGATGAGGATATGATGTCCGACTACCAAAGTACTGGTCTTTCCTTGGTCGAGAGTGACCTTGTCGCAATCGATCCAGTTAATGAATTCCCTTTCAATGAGCCCAATGAGTCACTGGAAGGAATCGCGGCGCGGCTCGCGACCTACCTTGGAACACGTAAGGCACATCCACCCTTCCCAGCGAGCCTAGATACTAACAAAGTAGAATCCTCAATCGATCCGTCGGTCATTCATAAATTGCAGCAATGGCTAGACCAATATCTCGAATACGTTGGGAATGTCGGTAGACAAACAGCAATGAGATCATGCCGTCTAAACGTTCCTTTCTGGGCCACCCTCCCACGCATTATTCCAGCAATGGCTTTCCGCCGGTAGGTGCATACCTATATTCAATATTTAACATAACTAACCACCATAGACCTCCACTTTACGAAGACGAAACACTTGTGGAACTCAGTAATGCTTTGTTTGCAAGTTTCGCCAAACTATCAGCTTGGTTTGTCGGGCAAGACATCCTAGCCATCAAGGAATTCATGGTAGATCAGGAATCGCAGGGACGGCAAATACCCGAACTTTTTTCTCCGATTTATCTTCATCATCTTCATTCAATAACCCTACCACCGCGACTCAGCGACAGTCAGACCGACCAGGTTGCAGTTATGTCCTCGTACTTCGTCAGAGCCTATCAAAAAAATGCAAGTGGAAGCATTGGCAGTCTTTTGCAGCTGACTAGAAGCTTGGCAGAACTTATTCCTAGTTATCCTCGTTTGACTAACGATTTGGCATCGTTTTGCCAAATGGCGTCGGATATCATGTCTGACACTCTCAACCCACGCATTCCTAACAATAATTCGATGTTCAAACAGGAACTCGAGAACGGATTCGCTCTGTACGAACTAATTTGTAGGATATTTGATGATATGATCGAGAAAAAGTCCTCGCAACTATTCGCGGATAACATCCTCAGGGGTGTTTCGGCTTTGTCAGATATGATCAAGACAGTCCTCAGATGCGGCCTCCCTATTGCAAGTCGTCTACTTCAAGAGCACCAAAAATCTTTTCCTGCAGTCTCCCAAGACTACGCTGTTGAGGCAATTGCTCTCAAGCGTCGCTTTGAAACCTTCATCAAACTCCTTCGGTCGAGCCAGATGCAACTTCGATTTCAAGGAACGACACAAATGTGCAGAGAACTTGTCGAGTGTTGGAGAATTCACTCCGAGCAAAATGACAATGACAGCCCCGCTTATATTGGGCATATTGCCGAGTATCTCATCGGATCCGGGTTCATCAACTACTTTCTAGGCTCTAATTGCCATCCTGAAATTACCGTTGAGGGCGCCAACATCGTCGGGTTCATAATAGTGACCAGGAACTATCGCAAGGAGCATGTAGATATGATTTGGCAAGGGATCACGTCTGGAGAAGATCCTCGTACAGTCGACGCCCTGGCGCGTATGGTGATTAGTATTGCCCATCTCTTTGACATCGAAGGCCTACTGGCTCTTTGCGAAAAGTTCCAGACACTCCCTATAGATGCCTTTACGCCCACTATCCGATTGCTTTGGGAACATGTCATGAAATCCATGACAGAGAGGCTTGCGATAGAGCAGCCCCTCGGAATCCAGCCTTACAGCCTTTGTCTGCGGCTGTTGAGGGAGTCCTCTGTCCCCACAGGCGGATCGCAACCCGTGTCACCTGAAATGCAGCAAGCAACAGTGCATAAACTCCAGGAATTGTTAAGATACGGACCGACCCACGAAGGGCGAGAACAATTGTACCTGAGCTGTCTTGAAGATATTGCAAACAAGTCTGCCACCACCCTAGGCAGTCTTTTCTTTCTCTCCATAACAATCCGGTCAAGAGTTATGGCCACCGAGCTACATGAACTAGTGGAAGAACACGACTTCACGAGACTTCTTGTAGAAGAATTGGAGCATGCTATCATGGTCGGACGAGCAATGGATGCTCAGATGGTCCTCGCCTCGCCCATTTACCAGCCTCGAAGGGAATTCATTGCCGTCATTATCCAGTTGGAACCACAAACCATCACTCAGGAGCTGGGTTTCAAACTCTGGGACATGCTTGTCGGTTCTCTCTCACTCTCAGTGGAAGACAGGAGAACCGGGTGGGACATATTGAACACTCTCAACCGGGGGGGCAACTTTGACATTCACACGAATCACTTTCTCCGGACTTGTCTACTTCACTTTCTCCCAACTCTTCCCGCTGAGTATTTCTGTGAAGGTATGCTGGAATTTCTTCTAGCCGAGATCATGCCTCGTCTCAATGAAAAATCGGACCTTGCGCTCGATGACCAGGAAGCGGTCAACAAAAGTGGTATTGAACAAGTTTGGCGCATCGCTCTTGAAGCCGAAGATGAAAATTTGGCCGAAAGGTCTCTCCGAGTCCTTACAAAGGATATCTACATCGAAAACGAGTACATTTCCTCCGGTCCCGCACAGCGAACGCAGTTGATTCACCTAGCTCTGGTTGGCCGATGTTTAAACCAGTTGAAAGTTGCCGCGAAAGACCTAGATGCTTTGAGCTGTAGCTCTCAAGGTGGTGATGATGGGGACATGGCATTTGTTACCAAGGGTCAGAAGTTCCTAGGAAAAGAAAGGATATTTGTCCGTTCCTTGAAGTTTCTGCGGTACATGCTGGATGCTCATCGTTCGAAGCCACACTTGTCCACACCCGACTTGAGAACGTTGATTTCTCAAGCACCATATGCGGTTCAGGGTGACTCAGCGGAACTCAAGTATCAGTCTTTTGATGGCAATCAGCAGACTGACATCAAGCCACTTTTGATTGGAAAGGGAAACACTGCAGCTTCTTTGCTCGCCAGCCTCCGTGAAGAAACCGGATTCGAGAACTATCGGATCTACTATAGAGGCCAGCCATTCCTACCACGTGAGACCGACATATGTAAATCTCTCAAAGATCTCCGCGTGCATGACGGTCTTATACTGGTCAGACGTGAAGAATCTGGCCCAACTCTCTCTAATCGGGTTACACCTGGTGCTTCCTCGCTCGAAATCGAAATCTCTGCTCATTTTGATGAGATATGGGAATACTTGAGCATGAAAGATTCACTCGCAGAAGAAGTAAGTATACCATTCATAGTCGATGAGACACCATACTAACCTTTCTAGATCTTCA
This sequence comes from Fusarium sambucinum, assembly GCF_050947815.1. NCBI lineage: Eukaryota > Fungi > Ascomycota > Sordariomycetes > Hypocreales > Nectriaceae > Fusarium > Fusarium sambucinum. Next base: position 2,092,380 of record NC_139292.1, read on the forward strand.
CCTTCCTCACCCAACTACCGACTGACGGCCGTCTCTCGAAGTTGATCGACAACGAACCAGCGGCGTACAAAGATGTCTTCCCCCCAGGGCAGCCTTTCAAATCACTTTACGCTGTGCATGCGTTGCTCAAGTATATCAAAGCTCTCTCTAGTAACATTAACAGTGATGGCAGTCAGAACGACACATTTTCGCCTCGTTCTGTCTCGTACTCTAAAGCTCTGAAGACAGCCATGTCCTTGGTTGTACATGCTATCTCAGACAAGGACGTCTTTGAACAATCATCAACGTTCATGCGACTAAAGCTCACAACAAGCTTGCTTCAGGCATGCAAGCAGTTTCATGAGAGTAGGTGTAGAAGATTGGATTTACTATACGGTTTCTAACGATGATGTAGGAATTAGCGCCTCAGAACAATCGACTATGTCGAAGAGTCTGGTTATACCAGATCCAGATCGACTGGTCGAAATCCTGTTGTATGCCGCAGATTATCCTGGAGAGGCGCCTTCATTTGCCGTACACTTGGCACTTCTTCTTTGTCAGCGACTAAGCGCCGTGGACAACCAATTTTGGACAAAACTTAGCACAAACCCAGGCTTTGGACGAGTCCTACGCTGTCTTCTACTAACTGATCACCGTCAGGCCATCAGAGCACGTTCGATCAAGGTTATCCAAGAGTTCTTCAATGTTGTAGAGTATGCAGCTGTCGGTCATGCTTCTGTCAGCACCCACAATGTTTCAGTAGCAACATACTTTTGGGTCATCACCAAAGATCTCATATCGGAGGCAGCTGGCTTTCCGCATCAGTGCGAAGAGCTATTCCGTTTAGCTTACTTCCTGCTGGCCAGAATCAGCAAGCAAACGCCTGAAGTAGTGAACATTGCAACGCTGGCGGCTAAAACCAGCCAACTTCTGCTAGAGCATACAACAACTGAGGTATGTCACCGTGTTTGACCAAACGTAGCTGGGCAAAGTGGACTAAATCCTTAATTACTAGACCATAGAATCACCCGATGTCGAAGATACATTAGCGAGAGGTTCGGCGTCTCTCTTGCATCTTTGTCTGCAATTGGACGCCACTGTTGCCTTATTTGAGGTACTCCCTAGGTAAGGAACGAAACCTGATATATCGTGGAATACTCTAACTGGCCGTAGGAACCTTGCTACGTCATTATTCTGGAAGCAGTTGTATCCCAGCAAGTGGCTGCCAGGCGGAAAGTCTGTGCCTAAAGTAATCCTTAATGGAGAAACTCGGTCCAAGCTTTGCGAAGTGGTGTCCTATCTGGTGAAGCATGACCGAGACGAGTTTCAAATGGTTCTGGAAGGACTTGGCCAGCAAGTGCCATTTTATCAAGATGATGAAGGTATGTACGGTCCTTTAGTAAACTCGCACGTACTGACGTATATTCCAGATAATCCATACCTATACGAACTATCCTACCACTTCGAGCGGTCCAGAGCACTCCGTGCTCCATGCGGCTACGCAGGACTGCAGAACTTGTCCAACACCTGTTACCTGAACTCATTAATGACGCAGCTATACATGAACACTGGTTTCCGGTGCTTCGTGCTCAGTTGCCGCGTTCGCTACCCTGAAACTAACCAGCAACTCCTTGAAAACACTCAGAAATTGTTTGGTCATATGCAGGAGAGCTACCTTCGATATATTGACCCGACTAACTTTGTCAATTCCATCAAGACATACGATGACACTCTAATTGATATCCACAACCAAATGGATGTCGACGAGTTTTACAATCTTCTTTTTGACCGTTGGGAGAATCAGCTTCTCGACCAGGACGAAAAGAAAAGAATGAAGTCGTTCTACGGTGGACAGCTGGTGCAGCAAGTGAAGTCTAAAGAATGTGAGCACATCTCTGAGCGCCTCGAGCCCTTTTCCGCCATCCAATGCGACATCAAAGGGAAAAGCACACTAGAGGAAAGCCTACAGGCTTATGTGGACGGTGAAATCATGGAGGGAGGTAAGCTGAGCTTCTTTGTTGCAAAAGCCAAATCACTTCTGACCAAGTCAATAGACAACAAGTACAAATGTTCAACGTGCGACCGCCATGTTGACGCGGTAAAAAGGTACTTCCTCCTCTTACTGACTTCTTTCTTCTGACTAACGAAATCTTAGGGCCTGTATCAAAGACGTCCCGGAAAACCTCATCTTCCACCTGAAAAGATTTGATTTCAACTTACGTACCCTTCAGCGCAGCAAGATCAATGACTATTTTTCGTTCCCAAGTCGAGTCGACATGCGGCCATACACCATCGAACATCTCAGTAACCCAGACAGTGATAGCGAGGAGGATATTTTTGAACTAGTTGGTGTGCTTGTTCATTCTGGTACCGCCGAATCCGGACACTACTACTCTTTTATCCGCGAGCGCCCTTCCTCCGCCGATCGCCCAAGCTGGGTTGAATTTAACGATGACATGGTAACTCCATGGGACCCAACGGAGATGGAACAAAAAACGTTCGGTGGTGCGGAACGTCCTCTTCACGACCCTAACGGCCTTGTGTACGACAAGAACTACAGTGCATATATGCTATTCTATCAGCGCGCTTCGTCCCTGCGTGCTGAGCAGGAAACTATGACGAGTCTTAACATTTCTACACCTCTCCGTGTCGAGGTGCCGGACAAGCTCAAAGATCATACCAGGGTCGAAAATACAGTTATCCTCCGCCGCCACTGTATCTATGACGAGACGAGCACTGGGCTCGTTCTGACACTGTTCCGTCAATCACTGCTGCGCTGTGGCCCTGTGGATGCGACTGTTGCTCGCCTGAGTTCTAACGACTTCATGTGTAAATTTCAGCAGGAACATGGGCTCCAGAATTTGGCCATGCGAACGCTACTTGGCCATCTGGACCAAATTGTCACGAGAACAAGGGACATTCCAGATTTCGATTCATATTGCAGAAGTCTGATGGGCGCGATCGCATCTTGCCCTTATTGTGCCTTTGCATTCTACAGTTACTTTGATGATTACCCCAACGCACTTCGCATGATGCTCCAACGCAACCCTGATCAGAGAGTGCGAAGCTTCACTTGCAAAGCTCTGGTTACTGCACTCAAGAAAATAGCAGAGGCATTTCCCAATGTCTACGACCCACAAGAGTCATACAGCCCAGTCTCTGGATCCGATGAAGATGAAGACCTTGATCGGCATGACATTTCTCACCGCTCTGTCATTGAGCGAGCACTGGTTATTTTCGATCATCTTTGGAAGTACTTCCACATCCATATCAGGGCTTGGGACGAGTATTTTGGAGCAATTCTAGGCTTTGCTGAATTGGGCCATCGTGAGACTGGGCGTGCATTGGCTGCAGACTTTCTGGTAAAGACTATTATGATCATATCGGCCGACCCTCTACAAGAACTCACTGGAGTCTGGGACAAAATGCTTGCCAGTGTTATTCGACGAAACAGTAGTCCAAAACCCCCTTCGTATGCATCAATCATTGCCCTTGTCCGGCACTTGATAAGCGAGATGAAATGGAAACTTGGGCCTGACGCAATCGAAGAGGATCCGGCAGAGCGTCTTACACAAACAGAGCCATTCAGTTGGACATCGCGTGAGATATCTCTCATCTTCAGTGGTTTGGACACTGCCTCTCATGCTAGCCTATTTGTCGAAAAGCTTCTTGCGCTTGATCAGGCACCGACATCCAGCGATGCTATCATACGCCACTTGGTACAATTGGATGACAAAGTTGATGACCGAGTCCTTTCAACACTGAAACAATGTCTTCGTGGCGAAACCTCAACGCTGGCTATGGATCCGTTCTTGCGGGCAGCCATTCCCTACATCGAGAGTACCAACAATCTCAGCAACGCTTTGGGAATAGTGCAACATATATTCACACAGGTGAGAAGTCTCCAGAACAATGAGGGTGTGTTTTTCGTACGCTTCTACATGGCAGCGGTGAAGCTTCAAAGAGAAGACGAAGAACTTGCCAGGGCAGTTCGCGCGTACAGCCTTGAGCAAGTGCCAGAATGGGTGCCTCTCCTTCTCGCGTGGCCTGATCAGCGCATGCGGGCCACCACAAAAGAGTTTCTCGATAACGCCCTGTTCGATAACCTGAAGGATCGCAGCCCGGTTGACGGTGAGAGTACCTGGTATGACAGAGATGCCATTGAGGAGACGACAAAGCAGGTCGGAATCGCATGTCTCGAGTACCTCAAAGACAACCACGTCCGCGGACGAACCAACGTCGGTCGAGAAATTGCGACCGAATTCCTGGATGTGATTGAGCAATGCAGTGCGGTGGTAGATGTGGACTCAAGTGAGCAGAGTGATATAGACAAGAGGTTCCGCAAGCTGCAGAATGGTGAGTCAGATGCATTAAATTGGGGGTTTGTGGCAAACGGCTAACAATTACGGTAGATGTGATCGATCCTTTGCGCAAGCTTGTTGTTGATGACATGGAAGACGACGGGACCGGTATGTTACAGTCATTCAGTGACTCTGATACAGTCATAGCAGACTTTTGGTAACGGCTGACGTTGGGTTAAAGACTGGGAAGGATCCTGCGGGTCATCTGAACAGATTGATGACATTGAGATGAACATCCCGGGTGTGCAGGAGCTACACGGTATGTAGCAGGTGTTACAATATTGAGCATGGCTCGAGGAGATCTTAGAGTTGCTTTCTGGCGTGGACGCAAACAGGTTGGCCAAGGTTCCGCGTTTCTCTTTTCCTCTTTCTATTTACATTTCGGACTTTGGTACATCTAGTAGACTCTAGCTACAAAATGAGTCGCGGATCGATGGCCTCTTTGGGCTAAAGGTGCCCATGTTACAGTCATGATGGCAGAAACGAGTGTTTCTGGGGCACAAATGCATAGCAGGGAGTGGCGGCGTACAATGCAAGAGGGACAAGGCTAAATGACGAGGGTTGAATGAAATGGCAACTTACGGCACTGATGGCGAGTTCAAAGGCCAGGCCGACGATAACGAATGGGATGGCTTTCTTCTTAGCTGATGAACGGACTTGCTGAATTGACAAACAAATCTATTAAGTACCTAGTTATGAGTACTTGATGCATGCATGATGGGACACGTCTGGAAAGCTCAAAACACACCTAGCGTCATATAAAGGAGCTAACGGGACTTGGCCAGCGGCTGGTGGAAAAGCTATCTTTGGGTACATGGCCAAAATTTCTGGCCAAAATTGCTAGCTGCAATGCTACGATACAGTTGTGGTTGCGAACACCTACAAATTTAGAAACATTTTCATAGAGATGAAACAAAACGGAAGAAACATTGGGTTCGTCTTGAAATGCGATGAGCTGAATACGATCCTTGTCAATGAAAGCCGTGGCACATTGTAGTTATTAGATGTCAAGCTGGCAATGATGGTGGTAAGAGAAAGACTCATGGTATAATCCAGCTAGGTGGCATGTTCTTTGATGCTGACTGACCTTGACTTGAAGGCTCATGTCAAGGATATCTACTGACAGGGCTGCAATCTTGATGCACAAGAAACAAAAATGTTGGTTTGCATCATGACTACCGAGATCAAGGAAAGAGATCTTGGGAATAACGCAGGAACATAAAGCGGCAGTGACGAGCATGGATGCAAGGACCTGTTTTTAGAACAAGTGATCATTCTCAAGATCTGATACGCTACGTCAAGAAATGTTTATAATATATTAAGGGTGGTGGTATAACTTGATCTCTCGATACAGTCAATATTTTCCGTAGCTATGTATGTGGAAGTAAGATTCCCCTGTTCAGATCACTTCTGCAGGTTCACAGGTTGTCTGTCACACTCACGGGCATGCATACAGCCACTTAGATAGCGTCTCTGGCCTCCAGCAATCATCTATATTAAGTGCAAGGCTGACACTGACCAATCCCATCTCGTTCCAGGTACCCCGCCAGCCTCTTGAAATAGTAGCCGAGGGCCGCTAATGCATGTTAGCCGCCCATATCCTTATACTAAACCTTCTTTGATAAATCTACAGCGGGGCATCACTCGCATGTAAATCATGACAGTAAAAATCACCGCTTGTCTTCAATTGCGATGCTGCGTTTCCCCTTTCCTAACATAGTCCATAGCTTCGGAGCCTAACTGATCTTGGCATCACTCCGTTTCATATCACCTATCCACCGGTGATATCAGGCTGGCGGGCCTATTGGGAGGCCACCTGAAGAATGAAACATAAACAACCTGCCGTTCTTTTTTTAGAGCTGTCCGGGGAAGAATAAGCTCAAGTGGATGGTGTCATGTCTTTTAATACTCTTGTTTACCACTCCTCTTCTCTTCTCTTGAAACTTTTTTGATGCAGCATCACAACAACGACGGTTTCACGATACCAGGCTTGAGAAGGATACCATAGCTGCCGTGCGGCTCTTGTTCGATTCGGTTCTTTTGTTTGTCTCTCTTGCTCAGTGTTACTTGTCGCTTGTTCGTTTTTTGTCTTCACTTCATACTGGATCGAGAATTCTGACCAAGTCGTCCTCTTAACTGAAGCACGACTCTACACCTTCAACATGTCGCTGAAGGATCGAATCTCGTCCCCGCTCGAGGCTGGTACCTCTATCCTCGACGCCCACCATCTGCCACCTAATCTGGCACCTGCTCTCGAGCATGCATCTTCTTGTCTCGCTCGGAAATCTCAGCACATCACACTTGTCGTGGCTCGTCGAGATTACCAACTCCCATCTGTTGTTCCGCCTAAAGGTCTATTGACGCCAATCACCCCAACGACCCTGTCTCCTGGTTTTCGTCTCAATATCTCTCAAGGTCCTGTCTCCAGGCTCAAGTCATTGGTGAAGAAGGGCTCTTCGGCATCCCTTCGGTCGATTGGTTCACCAAGGAGTGGGCTATCTTCGCCTGGCCAGATCCCCCCACTCGAGATATCCAGTCCTCGGTTCAAGTGGCCTCTATCGCCCTCTACGCCTTTGTCTCCTCCTCCCATGACACCCTGTACCGCCTCGTCAACGACCACTGATACTATGAGCTCCATGATGAACGCATCGTCAGGTTTCGGCATGCGGCTCATCCACACCAACGAGCTCAACCCCAAATCTGAAAAGATCCTCAATACCATATTGACCAAGACGGAGAAAAAGTTTACTCTTGGGTATGTGACAAAACTCAGAAACAGCAAGGCTCCAACTAATACGTTACAGTTCAGAGTGGCTTTCTCCTGCTGTCAGGCCTTCTTCTTGTGGACTCACAAATCAACTCATCCATAGCTCCATTATTCAGAATGAGGTTCTCTTCTGTTCGGAGGGCCTCACTGTACTATCACTTGACAGACTGTATAGCTTGAAAAGTGCTCTTTCTAGCTACTCAAAAACGAAATCCCCGCTCCGCCTCGAAGACGCCGTCGACGAACTCAGGCGCATCATCTTGGCGACCAACGGGACAAAGGTTTCCAAGACGGCCATCCTTCGATCATACGACTGGCTGAGTGTTTCAAATTCCGCCTTGATCGATCTAGATCGCATGTATCGACGAGCGTATGGTGGACCGGAACAGTACGGTGGAATCGCGGGCCTCACAAGTTTCGCCGAACCAGCCATCAAGCCCATCAGCGACTCCCAAAAACATCATATAGAGGAAGAGGCAAGCGAGGCCACGATAAATATCACAGCATCCAAAGGCAAAACGCCATCGCCAAAGCCCTTGCTCAAGCTGCACACAAATTTCACCCCAGGTCCTCTTCTCAGACCAAAACCTAAGAAAATAGAGGCTCAAGTCAAGATGCCCATTCAGGTCGAAGCCGAGGAAGAGGAAGATGGTGATCGCACAGCACGACCAACGGATCAGTTGTATTTCACAATGCAGCAGTGGGAGCCGCCTTCAACGATCGACCAAGTCCTGACTGCAGGGCCGGTCAATCGAAGTGCCTTCAGTCCTCTCACACCAACGCCTATCATGAGTCCAGGATCAGCAGGATTTGGGCCCATGACACCGCACGATTATGACGATATATCCCCCACAACACGAGGAGAATGGGGGTTCATGTTAGCAGACAATGCCTTTCAAAGCGGTCGCAAAGTTGGAGTTGAAACTTTTTGATGATATCTTTTGCTTGTTTCGCTCTGTTTTCTCGGGTCGGAGTCAAATTTTATGGCGAGCGGTTCAGCTTTCAAGAGCCTGTTGGGTTCAGTCATGTGTACAATGTATATATGCTTCATGTCTGTTTGTTTTGGGTTAGATGTAGACAGCGTATACCTATCTGTGCAGGAAACACCTGCAGATTGAAAATTACAAACAACAATTTTGACATTCTTAGTACTTTGTAAAAATGGGGTATCACTATTATCATCACCATCCATATTTGCCTGCTGCCTCCTTTCTGTTGCTCTTCCCCTTGGCGAAACTGTCCTCGAGAGCATCGCGCTGGCTTTGCGCGTTCTGAACCAACTGGCGCAGACTGTGCTTTCCACCTCCCTGGATCGTCCGTACAGGGTTATGTGTTTGCTCTTCTCCCGCAGCTCGAATTTCCTCGTTATGCCTGTATTCTTTGTCCATATTGAAATTGATAACCTTCTTGGCTGCCTGATTACCAAGACCATTGCGACCAAACAGTTCTCGTCGCTGAGCTGCCGTTAGGTTGAGGTCTTCGACTACAGTATCCAAGGACTCAGAACCCGGGAGTGTGGTTGCTGACGGACCAGCTTGCGCATGGCTGGCGTAGTCACCGTATGCTCCCTCATCGTAGGCCAACGAGCTTTCTGTCGTCGCAAACATGGGCTCATAAACACCAGTAGATGTCTTCTCTGTAGGCTCAGACGGTTCTTCTGTATGCATGGAAAAGAGGGAAACCTTCTTTGGGGCTGCTGCTGCGGCAACCGTAGGTGCCGCTACTTCAGCTTGCTCCTGTCGGGGTGCTGGTATTGTCTTCGCCATCCCCGAATTAAGCTTCTTTTTCTTCTGCGGGTTCCTCGCTACCGATAGGGGCTTGAACATCAATGGTTTGCCCACAAGCTTGACTTCGTCGGCAGGTTTCTGTCCTTCGGGGATATATGGTTGCGCAGCAGCCTTTGGTGCCGGCTCGCTCGCAATTTCTAAAGCGCCATCGTTTGATGTATTTTGATCGTCTTCTGAGTCTCTATTGAATCCTGGCGCAGCGCTCGTCTTGAACTGAAAAGCTGGCCTTGTAGACGCACTACTCGATGCTGCAGGTTTGGGTATATTTGCCTTTTTCGGCGCTGGGAGGAAGGAATTGAAACCTGAGAATCTACCACCACCAGTCTTTGTCTTCTTCTCTGCAGGTTCTTGGCTCTGAGGTTTATCGTTTGAAATTTGCGGAAGGTTGACCACGATTTTGCCTGGGTTGGATCGATCGACGACCTTTTGGAAGGGTTTCTTGGATGATGCGGTTTGTTTGTGTGCGGTTTTGATGGGGGGTTGAGCTTCGGCTTCAGAGCCTGAGCCTTCGGAATCAGAATAGTCAACAAGGCCCATGGTGCTTATAGTTTGGGTAATTTATTGTTGGACTTGAAATAGAAGAAAGATGCAAAAGGATCGCGAACTTGAGCTTCGCGACATGAAGTTGAGGGTATCCACTTCTATCTCATCAATGGTCCGTGCTTATGATGTAGCCACATCCAATCTAATGAGGCTCTGAACTACTACCCTTACCTACCTTCAACCCCACTGCTTGTCGCATAACTAACATGATAGACAACATCTATTAAGTTATACTTATCTAGGTAATCTCTCTATCCGACAAACATGTGAAAAGCGTCACCTGCTTCTCAACTTTCTTCAACCCATCTTGCTGTGGTACAATCACAACATCAAAGCCGGCAGGCAACATGTCTGTCATTCAACTCGAAGAGTACGTCCCGATCGCAGACCAAATCTTGCCTTGTAATAAACTGATGTTGTTCTTAGGCTCGTCTCTTATCAACTTCGCACAAGCTATCTTGACGAAATCGCAGATGGCGTTGGAGAGCGCCTTCTTAACGTTAACGATGGCTTCATAAACTCTGCTCCCTTCAAAGCCGCGGGCTGGCGACCGAACTCCTCCCACCACAAGCGCACACATTCACCTCCAATTCCTACCGCAATCGCTTCCGAATATTTTCAGGCACCAAAGCAAGCTGGACTCACGCTCGAAGATGGGGAGGAAGATGGTGGCATGCTCACAGCGGCTGGCTCCGACACCATGGGCCCGGGAATGGCTACAAGACGACGCAGGCGTCGCGAGCAGATGGAAGAGGAAGACAGTAGCGATTTAAGTGACGAGAGTGATGACGATACGGATCAAAGGGCTGCGCAGCAGATCAAATTCGCCAAGATGCCGGTTAGAAACAGAGCGGGTTCGTCACCACTGCAAAACACGAATCTTCGTCAGGTTGGGACTGTTTCGCCTAGGGCTCCTCGCCGGGGCTCGCAGTCAACGTTGGGGACAGTGCAGGAGAGAGCACGCAGGGACACGGTCACAAGCAGTGAAATATCATCCGAAAATGAAATCGACATCCCGACCGTCCAACGATATCGAGAGGCCGCACGTGCTGCGACGAGAGCTGCGAAGCTTCAGGCTAGGATTACGGAGGAGCCATCACCCGGCATCCAGCGAGCCGATACTTCCCTCTTGCCAGAAGAGGAAGAAGACTCTGACGAGGCTTCAGACATGTCTGACGATTACGCCGAGAGTATCGACTCAGCATCGATTCTTGACGGCGTGGAGAACGCCATTAACGCGTCGCCTACCCGTCAGGTCGTGGGAACACCGCCCAAGAACTTTGTGCGACAATCCACAATTCGCAAATCGAGACCCCCTACCCATCCGATTGTTCTTGGGACGTTACCACCTCCTAGACCGATGAGTATGATTCGGCCATTGAGCGTTGCCCAGCCCAAGAGTTTGCTATCAGCTGCTCTCAAAGCCAAGGATAAGAAGTCATCTATCCCATTCCAGAAATTTGCACATTTCAGCGGCCAGGGCACCCAGGGGTCTATTGCCGTGCGTATCTATGCCCCTTTTTCAAAAACGCCAAGCAAGCCATTCCAGGTTCTCATCCGGCCACGCGTTCATGATGGGCAAGGTGCTGAGAGAGTAGTGACAGTAGCAGACCTCATAGGGTTGAGTCTGTACCGATACAACGAAGAGAAGCTGGAACCCCCTTTACCCAAGGGAAAGCTCAATATCAACTGGTGGACTCTACGCATGGTTGAAGAAGGTGGCGAGGTCGATGATGACTTCCCTCCCTTTGAGAGGACCAAGCCTTTGACTTCTTTCACGACGGTCAATAATGCTGCTGCTCGAGGAGGAGGACGAATGCGGTCAAACTCAACCGCTTACGACGACTTTGCGTTGGCAGAGGCTTCAGAGGACGGGTATATTGAGAATAAATCATTGACTCCTCAAGAGGATGAGGAAGAAGAGCCAGTGACTTCACAAGACAGTGGCGGCGGCGCAACTCTCGATTCCCCACTGCCAGATGAGGATGCTACTCCACGGGGTACTCCAGGACCGAACGTCAATTCTTTTCTCTCGGATCGGCCACGGCAGAATCCCATTGTCACGACAACGTATCGATCCAATGCTCCTCCGGCGGATATACCGCAGGCACCAGCTGCGGTGCCCAACACATCCAGAGGACAGCAGAAGCTACTTCGAGTTCATATCATGTCGGCAGACGTGGCTCCAGGCCAGATGGTAACACTTGATGTGATGACAGACACATACTTGGCCGAGGTGCTGGACGTGGTTTGCCGAAAGAGACAGCTTGATAAGGCCAACCATGTCTTGAAATTGCCTAGTTCAGGAGCAGTCGTCATGTTGGATCGACCTGTATCGTCCATCGGAAATGTCTCGGACCTCGAATTGTACCGGCGACGATTCGCAACTGATGGTCCGTTAACGATGGCCGGGTCTCCAAGCAGTTCATCGCCAAAGACTTTTCCACTAGCTGAACAGTCCATGCAAAAGCGCAAGAAGTCGCAAAACCCAATGGTTGGCAGTCATCCATTGGCACGTGAGTCAATGAAGCAAGATGAACTCAACAATGCCAATTACAAGAAGTATACGGTCTGGCGAAAACAGCCAATGCGCATTGTAGGCATGAGCGAGCGCATTCTGGTGATAGATGGTGAATATATACACATCATGCCAGCATCTGGTGGTAAGGCGTTACACGACGGTTCAGGTAAGACAACGACAGTCCACTTCAGTAACGTAGTTGGGTGCAAAGTTCTCCGAAAGCATCCCACAAACGTCAAGGTGAGTTTATTACTCAATATCTCATGATCGTTCAATACTAAACATGCCCAAAATAGCTTGTTGTATACAAGGCGACGGAAAGCAAACGCTATGATTTCGAAGCCCGCAGTGCGCTGGAAGCAGCTGAAATAGTGGAGGAACTCAAAAAAGGCATGTTCAAATGAACCGTCTTTGTCAACCGGAATTGTCTCCGGTACTCTGGGGTTAGCCTTTGACAACACTATATGCAATACTTTCTGCAGAATGACTATCGAATATAAGTGCGTGAATAGGACACGGGCCCTTGAGGTTCTTCTAATTACATTTCGTTGCAGTCTGCATGCAGTAGTCGTGAGCTTGTCTATTGCTTGTCTCACTACCTAGCAGAAGAACCCCCTTTCGTCACAATCATGAAGATGGAATGGGGACAGGACTTGAGACCTGGTCAGCCCACTTATGCATTACATCTCGATCGAGAGCGACACAGGCCGAGAAAGCAGGGAAACTTGTTGGAGTAATCGAATGCAATGCTTGGTATGGGCTTGGCGAGCACTGATGAAAAAATGTCAAGCAAGGCAACTTTATGCTGTAATGGAGATCCAAGATGCCAAGCCGGGGTTATGGCAATGAGATTTTGTGGTTGTACAGAGAGAACTGGAGTCAAAGTGGAACACCTAGGGGCGTGTGTGGCGTCGAGGCCAAGCCAGACACGACGAGGCAAGGCAGGCTTTCTGGATTGGGTGGCGTCCAAGTCTACAAGTTGTAGGAATACGTGGGTATGTATCGCGTTGTGAACAGTCGGCCTTTCGTGATGATGCTTTGATGTTACTGGGTCAAGAAGTTGTTGGTTGAAATGTGAATTGGTCATGCTGGTCAATGCTTCTCGTTTCGCGCAGAGTATGTAGTTTTATTAGCACAGTGTTGTAATATCAGAGATCCTCAGTCAGTTCATTGTCATTCATCCATTGCTGACTGCTTGTGTTTCCAACCGTTAACCCTGCCAAGGGAGGCAATGAGCTAAGGAATTTACGCTTGTTCCGTGTGTCGCGTGCCGCGCGTTCAGGGACTCAGGTACTAGAAACAAGAAAAGAAAGAAAAGAAAAGGTGATGAGCACCAGTTCTGACTCAATTATCCAAGCGAAATCAGGATTGTCCCTACAAACGAGCATCTACAGAGTAAACGCTCTGGTCTTTCGTCTAAGGGATGAGATTGCCTGTTAGGCGGTTGAATATTAGAGCAATTGCAATACGATGCTGACAAGGTCCATTTTAGACTCAGACACAAAAGATGCTCCCTTGTCGGCGGTAGTTCCCACTGTTGCATTGTTGTATGTACATCAGTCGATCTTTAGTTTAATAAAGTGTCTGTTATCCAGATGTTGACACAACTTTACCTTTCCCCTCCCTCTTCTCACTGGGTTCCTGAAGCTGAAAAGTTAAAGTTTTCCACTAGGAATTGGTCCACGATGGTTGGGTCTTAGTACATTGTTTCATATTTGTACGTTGTTTATTACGCCACGATATTGTCTAGAGGTAGGGATGGGATGGGGCTGGTTTTTAATGTGCTGTAAAGGATATACATATACAGCACAGTGTCGAGCATCCAAAAAGCACGATGGCTATGTGTAGAGAGTAAAAGACAAAACCCGGCTAACTTCCATATCCAACTGCGGTGCTACACTGTACTGCACTGTATTCTGGTCAATATTTCTGGCCTCGGAGCTGAAAAGTTGACGAATTACTGCTGGACAAGTCCGGGGAACTTCTGTACTCTACTCGACCATTACAAGGTCGGAAAGTTCCAAGATAATCCTGCTGACCTATTAGAGGAATGGTTGACATGGACCCTAGTAAAGAATGCCGCAAGGCTCATGCTTCAAGCCGGTGCAAAACAGCCCCCGTCAGCAAACATCAGCAGGAGTAAAAGCATCGGCAGCACCAGCAACAAAGAAAGAGGACTCCTCTGGAGTACTGCAAACAAAGTGTGGACCTTCCCGGACCCCACTGTGACGCAAATAGTCAGCAATGATTACGTGAAGGTAAGGGAATATTCAACTTTCAGCAGTGCTACGGTACTGTACTACCTGATTGCCCTTACTTAGTAGAGGTACCTCTTACATGCCCTTTCTCATTCGATCATCTTCTTTGCTGACTACAACCTTGTGTTGCCTTATTTGGTATGTATCCAGCGCAATTCTTCGGTACAGTTGCAAATCCATACCTGAATGGTGATACCTTGACAACTCCACAGTTGATAACGTCAGAACAAGTTTCTTGAATCCTTACGGAATTTCGGCTTCAACCAACTCGTCTATAGGCTAACTTCAACATGATCTTGGTCCCAGTGAAAATCGCCCCAATTCGTCTACCAAACCCACCGCTAGAGCATTATTAACCGTGCAGTACAATAGCACATAGCTGCAACTGCCCAGGGGTTGCGCTAGACTGTCTGGAGTCTGGCACGACATATGCACGGAATCGCGATGGACGATGATGGTATATGGCCAAGCCAATACAGTGTGCACATACTCGCCTACAGGGTATACCTGGCAGCCAAGCAATACCATACGAGGCGGTTCATGATCCTCAACTCTTTAGTTTTCCATTTCGATTATATCCTGCTCGATTACCGGTTTTTCTGAAACCGAGATGCGAGGTTGGTACTGAACCCCTGATTGCGGAATCTTATGCAGGTACTGTACTCGCGAACTTGGATCTCATATGTCATCACCACTTGACGAAGTCTTTGATTAGTTTCACTGTTGAACGAATTGGGTAATCAACCGGGCAACTGCTCCAAGCGAGGATCCTATTATGCTCTGTCCACAACACATACGGATACTGGACCAGGGTGTCTGTACACCGACGGTCTTGCTGGGGTTCAATGCATGCCGCGTCGGCTTGAGGCTCAGCATCACGCGGGCAGTTAATAATACATACAGCATTTGTACAAGGCCCAGCAGGCTCTGCTTAGCTGTTTATTTCCGGAGTTATGTAGGCTGAGCTGAAACATAGGATTCTCTCCTCGGTACATTTTGCCTTGCATAAGCTAAGGCGCAGCTGAAGGCATTTCATGTACGTACTGTACCTATTTTGAAAGCGTCAGAGCTTAAGCATATTGGCCGAACCTTGCGAGTGTTCAATTCAGACAAAACACAGCTTGAAGCTTGAGAACGACTGCAGTGCAGACTGAGTGCAGTGTATTGTAATAAAGCACAACGCAGAATGGCGTCCAGCCAGCAGTTGTGGTTGGTTGCGGTCACGACTGACATCAATCGTGTCAGAAACAAACCTGACTGCCCGGGCACGGACATACATACTTGGAATCCAGGTACAATTGTAGTCCGCTGGCTGTATCCGTACTGGTATGACCTAAGTATGTATGGATAGACGTGCCTCCACTGCTCCATCATACGAATCGCCAAGCCCCGGACTAAGGGCGGACAGTCCGGGGTGAAGAGGTGTGCACATATAAGTCGTGGTCTAGGTGTGTAGACAAACTGATGGCATAGCAGCATGGGTAGTTTGTGTACATAAGATGTCCTGACCTCCAGTCTTTTGTCTACTCTTCTTTCCTTCCTCCTCATACATTGTTGCTATCGAATTCAGATCGGACTATCTCAAATCCCAATCAACACTCTTTTCGCTACCAATTAACCAGTTATCAACACTACCACACCACCGACATCATGAAGTACTCCGCTGTCGCTCTCCTCGCTGCCCTCACTGCCTACGCTCAGGTATGATGCCTCTCCATTGTATCAAAACAAAAGATGCATTTACTAACAAATATCAGGCCCAGTCCATCGACATTCCTGGCGCTGACGAGGCCTCTTCCATCATTGGCGGCATCTCTTCCCGAGTTGAAGATGCTTCCTCCATCGTCGCTGATGCCTCCTCTATCATTGAGGATGTCTCCACCCGAGTTGAGGACGAGGTCTCTTCTCGCCTCAGCGATGCCTCCACTGCTATCACCGGTGCTACCACTACTCTGACCGACGCCTCTACCGTCACCGAGTCTGCTGAGACTGAGAGCGAGACTGGATCTGACACCATGACTGGATCTGACACCGAGACTGGATCCCAGACCGTCGACACCAGCGCTCTTGCCAGCGTTACCTCGGCCCTTGCCGAGGCCTCTGAGTCTGTTCAGGATGAGCTTGACTCCCTCAGCTCTGTTGCCGAGACTGCCACCGGCGCTGCTAGCTCCTCTGTCGCCGATGCGATCGCTGATGCCACATCCAAGCTTGGCGGTATTGCCAGCAGCGCTGCCGGTGCTGCCAGCAGTGCTACTGATGACAACGCTGGTGCCATGCCCACCGCTGCTGTCGCTATGGGTGCTCTCATGGGTGGTGCCGCTCTCTTCGTCAACATGTAAAATGGTTTTTGTACAACACTGCAGAATACACAGCAATTAATGAAACGGACAAGGCCAAACCTTTAACACTATTATTTCAAACTCGGACCTTCTGGGTTCTCAGTTGTTCATCTTGATTCGACGAATGTTTACCATGAATTATATGTAGCGGGTTTCATGATATTGATCAGTTAGCGCCACTGATCCATCTCTTGGTGGCACAATGAAAAGGGGAGGATTGGGTATTGGCTGTGTGGAATATAGTTCTCTTGTTGAAAGCTATCCATCAGCGCTGTGTTCTCACAAACATATCCATCCTGGGACCTATAGATAGTATATGCGAAGGACGAAAACTACGCACAAGCTTATGTTAGGTGCTGTAGCATATGTTTTGCTAATAATACATCTTTGAATTTATCCCCACAATCATAATCTACCATAAGTCTGTGAATTATACTCGTCTCGATTGATAAAGTTCTCTTGACGCCGTTTAGGCTTTCAGCCGTTGCAAAACTAAGATTATATTTTAGTCTAATTCTTGTAAGGCTGATTTCTAATACGTGCCACTCTTCAGCTCGACTATACACAAGACTACTAAACATTGTAGCTGACTATATACTTAGTTCTCACTTGACTATTCCATATGTGCCTTGAGAGCCACCCAAGGGAACGATCCCGAGTGACATGACAAAACAATACGTTCAGCCCCTAATCAGTTGAACGATAAGATGTGTAAAGACTGGGCTACGTTGACTCAGTTTGAACAAGGAAGTGGCCATTTATTATGTGATCTGCATTCCAATTCCAAGAAAGACGCGTATGAGTATCCTGTAGTGGCTAACGCAGGGTGAATCTGGTTCCTCTAATGCTGATATCAGACAGTTTGCGAAAATCACGTTGCCTTCGTTTTAGCCTCCCTTGGGCTCACTCAGCCGTTGTCTCACTCTAGCTCAGCGTGGCGGAGTTCTGTGAGCTTGTCATCAGGGTACCAGAAAAGTTGGCCGCTGGAAGCATAAGAGACGAAATTAGCAGGTCACTTTATGCTCCTCAGGCTATAGTCTTTAGACTACTTATTTTTATACCCCAAGACTCAGAAGGTCAACTTTTCTGCTACCCACTAGCTTGTGTTATACGTGAGGTGTGAGCTGCGATGTTGGTTGATCATTCGGCCAGACTAGGGGCCCTCAAGAAGAGGTTCATCTTGAGTACCCTTTGAGAATAGAGTGGCCAATTGTTCACATTAACAACTCACTATCGTAATAGTGAGACATAACAGCTCCGGAACTTCAAGTTACAATTCAACTGTTATATCTGGATTTGGGTATGGTCGTGCTCGACTTTGACCGAAATTCTAGGCAAGACTGATGAGTCTGAGGGCAACTTTTTCAATAACTGCATCAAGAAGGGCACAATATAGAGCTACCCTTTAATCGATTGCTGTATTGGCTTTGCTCGTCCAATATCAGTACTATCGAGGCTGAGTTGTCACGGATCCTGAAAGAGTCTCCTCGTAGCACAGCCTACTTCTAAAAAAGTTCTAAAACGGTATTCAATATCAATAACTACACTTCCTAAGCAAATAATATTCAGAATGCCGTAACGTACCAACTTCATTATTGGTCTCTCTGTCTCTCTAATTTGTCATGTTTGTTGCATGTCGGATGTAATTGAATAGTATTACGATCACGTTTTTGGTCGACTATCCGTCCAGAGCTTATCAATGATCTGGAAGACGGCAGTTACACCTTTCATTGTATCGTCATCCACCGCTCCTCCCAGCTTTTGCTGGATCTTGTCCGGATGCCATCGCACACGCTCTTCTCTGAGCTTGGCCACGAAGGCCTTCTCTCCAATCTCTTGTAGATTCAGCCCATTGACAAAGAATTTGCGCACGGTCACCTCTTCAACATCTTCCATGCGATTGCCTTCTACCGGCCAAGCTATTGTTGCAGGTGTGCCGTTCCACTCCGTCCAGGCAGTTGTGTAGTCTTCCCACTGATGTTCCCAACGCCGGCGCTCTCTGCGCTCCTCACCACGGCGTATGCTGCGATCCATGTCCTCTTGTAGTTTCCGCGCGCGGCGGTCCTCTTTGGCTTTGTGCTTCTTTGCTTCTTCTCGACGAGCACGCTCCTCGAGTAAACCGGCATGTGTCTTTTCCCACATCTTCTCCCGTACGTAAGCAGCGTACTCGTCGTCTGTCATCTGTTCCAGGTGTCCTGTAGGTCCCACGCGCTCTTGAGTATAAACGTGAACGGGTTGGCCATAGACGCCCTCCCAGTATGCAGCACCCTCATCATCGGCCATGGCATCGAACAGAGATTCTCGAAATGCCGCTTCCGGGTCTAATGGTTCTGGTTCATGAGGGTTCGGTGGTGTCGGTGAGCGATGTCGGCGATGGCGTCGGTGATGACGGCGATGCGATCGTCTGTGAGTATCATCATCTTCGCTATCCCGCTCGCGGTATCGACGCCGGTCGCGAGAGCTGCGGCGAGATCTGTGATGGTCCTTCAGCCGAAGACGTGAGCGTCTTGGAGCTGTAGTATCTCCTTCGCCATCGTTGCGCCGGGCGTTGTCACTCTCTTTTTCTAGTGGTACATCGAGCGACGATTCTCGTTTGACGTGAACTGGAGATGGAGACTTTGGCGATCGGCTCCTCCTTCTGCTGCTTCGATGTTGCTCGGGGTTGATGGAGGAGAGAATGTGACGTCTTCGAGGGGATTGCTCGGCTTCCCCCATCATGTGACGGCAGTGCGATTCGGCGGCATCGAGCCTGCTTCGCTTGCAAGTTGGGAACCGGAGGATGTAAGTTGAAGTTTCGATAGTGGGTCGGTTTAGGTGAACCCGTGCATTTATACCATATACCATGTATGGTTGATGGTTCAAGAAGAACAGTGGCTGTGTTACAACTACAGCAAATGCGTTTATCTTAATTTAAATCCAGTTAAGAGGTTAACTACTACTAAGTATTATTGATTTTTTACCTAGTGGGACAAATCAACCTCTTTGTTGAAAACACCACCCATCCGCGGATAGGTAGGTACCTAGTCATGGAAGACTTGAACAGCAACTGGCTGAAAATAATAATTGTGTGTGATTAAAAGCACTGTAAAGGTATATTCGAAGCTTGCTTAGGAAGGTGTATTAAGCCTAAATACTACTTACTTCGCATTGCATCTGAAAGCTGTGGTAGACAACTCCAAGATCTAGGTTAACAGATCCAGGGTAGGTCCATCGGTCAAGATCACTTACCGAGCAAGATCGCAATAGGAACAAACGAAATTGCAAGGTCGGTGATTGAACAGGGTTCAGTCTCAATACTAGGCACTGTTACATGAGAGGTTGAAAGTACTCATCGCCGTCACCTGGAATTATGTTTCAATGTACCAGCCATGATAGGGCATTATCAAAGTTTGAATCCCAGCCGTTGTAGCCACAGCTCTTAGGAATATACACAGCATCAATAAGGGCATTCGAATTTAAGAAATAGGTTGAATAAAGTTTAGAATTACACTTCAGAGCCTGAAAAGAACGGCATTGAGGACTTATAACTCTGCTATATCAATAACAATAACTGTTCCTCATGGACATCCTTTCCCCCTGAATCAATAGGTCATCTCCACGAGCTGGTCTTAGGGGAGATTTTAAGGGTCTAATGCCCCGCAGTAACCAATCGACAGTTAGTCCAGCACTGAGACTATCAATTCAGTCCAATACATCCCTCCAATGGATGTCTGACGACCGAGGCCAGATAAATTTGTTTCTCAACGCCCAACCTCTACATTACCGCCCTTGCATCATCCTTTGCCGTCGATATCGCATCCTCTTCCCTTGATAAGCGCGTACAGGAATACGCTCCGAGGGACTCGCTGGTAGTCGCATCATGCGTAGATAGCTGTCGGCACTGTCATCTCTTTCCTTTCTCTTCTCGCACCAACCTTGATCTTTTGCGCACACCCATTTGATCCTCGATCGACATCACACTTACAATGGGTGGGATACTTCTCCTTTTAGGCTTATGCGTAAGTCGTACTCGTATACCGATTATATCACCAATACTGACATTGTGCATAGCTAGTTATGGCTCTGGCGTACGTGCGATCATGATATCCGAATCATGTAACCCATTCATCGGCCGCTGACTTGTCGAATAGCTCGTTCCTTGCCGGAGCGCTACCATTATCCATGTCACTTTCTCAATCTCAACTCCGACTATTATCGAGTGTTGGCGTAGGAATATTAGTTGGCACCTCACTTATAGTTATTATTCCTGAAGGAATCGAAGCTGCGACTTCACCCGCAGAGGCTGCTCACATGCATCGAGTCAGAAGCTTGGTGCGCCGAAGCCCCTGGAACCACCCTATTCTCGCACGCGGCCTTCCCGAATCAATTGCTACGATTAGCACAGGTCCGATTCAGAAACGCGACGAGGAATTGGATATTGAAGCGACCATTCGTCGGGTCAAGCAGTCAGCGACAGGAAATACCCGAGTCGAACGTGCAGATGTTCATCCTGCTGTCGAAGCCGCAGCCGATGTTCCAGCTATACCAACAGCCGCAGACGTCACAGAGGACAGCACTTCTGAAAACAAAGGAACCGAAAAGACAGAGACCGAAAAAGAAGATGGACATGGTCACGACGAAGATCATGAAGCGGAACACGATCACGAACATGAAGGCGAGCACGCGCATGCGGTTCCTACATTTGAGATCGGATTCTCCTTGATTCTAGGATTCCTACTGATGTTTCTGATTGATCGACTACCTCGCCATGCAACTGAGAGTCTCCATTCTGCGCCACAGACACGCCATATCAGCCTCGACAACCTCAACGGCGATTCCGCCTCAGTTGACGAGGAAGCGGATGGGTTTTTGGGGTCCTTGACACCTAGTCCACGACGAGCGCGAAGTTTGGCAACGACTACCGGCTTGGTCATCCATGCCGCAGCCGACGGAATCGCAATGGGAGCTTCCTCGACGACTACAGACATGAAGCTTGGCTTCATCATCTTTGCAGCCATCATGATTCACAAAGCTCCTGCCGCTTTTGGCCTTACCTCCCTTCTCCTCAAGCAGGGCCTATCAAAACGAGCCGCTCGAGGACATCTTATTGTTTTTAGTCTGGCTGCTCCCGTTGGGGCGATAACAACATGGTCACTTATCACACTGCTGGGTGGTGGTAAGGTTGAGAGTGATCATTGGTGGACGGGCATGCTGCTTCTCTTTTCAGGTGGCACGTTCTTGTGAGTTTGACATTGCGATATAGGATGGGCTTCGCTAACGTTGATGTAGATATGTCGCTATGCATGCTATGCAAGAAGACAGTGGTGGTCACCAACACGACCATGGCCTTAACGGCTATGCGGATGGCAGTGCCACTACTCAGAGGAAGCCTAAGGGCCCGCAGATGCGTGATACCTTGGCCACTGTGGGCGGCATGCTGGTGCCGCTTCTTACTCAGTTTGGCCATCACCATTAAGACATTCCCAGGTTTCTGAACCGTCTTGTCTCGTGCTGCGTTCATTGGGAACTTGGATGATGGGTGGTGAAATATAATTCCACAAGTTATGGATCGATTCGGCGCTTTTCAAAGCTTCTGTTTCTTTTTTTGTTCAGGGCCGGCGAGCTCTTTTAAACTATCGTGGGAATGAATTGATTAAAATAGACATACGAGCGACTCTCGAGTTAACAAGAACAATGTCAGCGGATGGGACTTATATGGGTGGCATGAGTATCTGGATACATTTTGTTATAAGAGCTGTACAAATATGGATGGATTCGAGGTGTATTTGGAGGCTTGAACGTATGGTTGCTTCTCAACAGGAGGCTCAAGTACTCGTACAACAGAAATCCAACTGAGCTCTTACACATACCCATGACAAAGTCTGATGCCACCGTGAGAAACTGAGGATCACAGCCACCAGGTATTCGGTCAAGCAGAGTCTCTTTCCTCGCATTTCGATCTCGTCTGATTCAAAGATCTATGAACTTACTTAGAGCTTGGATTATGTTTGTGCATCCATGTTCAAACTGTTCATGTTTCATGGTACGGAGTTAGACTAACATCAACAACTGCCCAGACTGTAACTAGATTAGAATAGTTACAGAATAAATAAAATGGCCTGACAATTATTGGATGATTCGCAAAGTGTTCCAAGATTAAATCACAAATGACCAGGGGAGTGAGAGGGTCCTGTCCTTGGTGTGGAGAGGGTGGGTTTTATTCTCCGCGATTGCAGATTGGCCGATCCGATCCTTTGGTTTGACCTTTATTGTTGATTGGATGAATGATAGAGGGAAAAGAGTAATATCAGCAATATAAATCAATTATAAAATAGCTGTTTGCCTTGTGAAGTTGACCTTACTCCCAAGGTATAAAGACGTTGAATCAAGCGATAAAGAATAGAGACGAAGGAGCCAAGAAAGGCGTTCGGCCAAGTCCGCTTACATAGCAAGACTGGTAGCCTTTGCGAAAAATATGCAATGTCTAGACTACGACCTAGTTAGCAAGGGGCCTAGCTTCAGGCATGGCAAGGGTCCTTTTTTTCGTCGATGTACATCTTTGTGAGGATTTTGTACTGTACATTGATTGACTTCTACTAATAGTAGCACTCCCTTTTTCCAAGGCATGGTGCGTCGCTAGCTTGGTGTTATAAAAGTTAAATAGCCAGGGCGGTTCACAAAGGAGTGACAAAGTTGGCTGTTGACGCCATTGGCGCTTCTGGTGAAGATTCCGACGTCTTCTTTTTTCTCCTTGAATCAAGGGGCGCAACGTCAGATGCTGTTTGACATCACAGCTTCGTGGCTTGGGCGACGCTTCTGGCAAATCTTGATCCATGCTAGACCTCTATGGGTAGTATGCAACTCCTCCTACATCATTCACCGACATGGCATCTGTGCATCTAATACCTATTAACAAACCCCAAATATTGAACATATAATTACTTTTACAACAGTCATGATAGGATCAAGGTAACATAGGACCTCGTATTAATGCTCCGACATATTGCACCTGATCGCCCAAAGATTGTAAAGAGGGGTTCGTCAACACACTGGATGCAAATAGCATCCAATCCTGTCTTGTCGTCAACCGCTTAAAGTGTCACATCCCATCACATGGCTAGACTGGATAGGGGAAGGGACGCGATGTCTTGCAGCATGTTTGCTTGCAGTTGCAGTGAGTGCTGTAGTTCATCTCAACTGCGGAGACACCCCATCTGTCCATCCCTAAGCAGATTTTTGTTTCCGTGATAATCTTCTCACATGTTATCAATCCTGCGCATTGAATCAACCACCTTGAGCCGCAGAACGACGTAACGACCAAGTTATAAATAGTCAATGACTGAAACATTCGACATGGGATGAATCACAATTTGTTGAAAAGGAGCCAACAGCAGCTGCAATACCTGATAACTGTGCACGGCCTTCACTACGCAGGAACCAACAGAAAGCTGGCAGCACTGTAATCTGATGAATATAGTTCGATATAAAGCAGGTAGGCTGTAACCTCCTGGAGAGATGCAAATGGCAAACACTCAGATAGACTTGGCCCCGTTTCACCGTTTGTTGAAATGAAACACTCGTTCCAGAAGTTTGGAATCTCATGCTGTGAAGTCAATTCGGTTGCGGATGCAAGATCAAAGTACATTAAAGGGGAAATGAGATCAGGTAAGGAATGCAAACGAAACGTCTTTGTATTAATGAATCACTGCCATGGAAAGAAGATGGCAAGTAGCCCGGTAGTAGTGCGCGGTGGTCTTATAGGTTCCTTCCTGCTTAATTAGCACTTGTTGTCGCCCAAAACGTGATATCTGAACCAAAGCAAATACCGACTACTCTCAAATTCATCACTGTCAAATCCTTCAACCTCCCCAAACAAAAGGAACGCAATTCGAATTCAAGGATCCGTTTCCATTTACGGACCGTTTTTTTGGGTTGTCTATTTCTTTCTTTTACTTGATCACTCCCTTTATGTGCCCTGTTCAGCCCTCTTTCTCTTTGTGTCGCTCCCACTTCTACATCTGATCGGGTTTTGATTTACCTCTCCACCACCACCACTCCGGCGCCTCAAAGACGGACGGACAAGCCTATTATCTATTTGCACTGGTAAGACAATCTCACTCTCCATTGTACTCTATCCGTTCGTACCTTTAGGATTCGTTCAACACCATATCCATCCATCCATCCACCCACCTACTCTCTTTGTCAGCTCAGGAGGCATCCATACGCCGGTCACGGCGACATCCGGCATAACCCTTTTGAGACTTGTAAAAAGGAAGCAAAGCAGTCAGCGGTTCCCTTCCCTATCCTTTCCTTGCCTTGTGCCACTGACGGGATGCGGACGGTTCCTAAAAAGAGGGACCTGAACTGTCACGAATTCCGTTTAGCGCCTCCTCGATCCCGCCATTGTCCTTGGCCTGCAACCGACAAGACCCACGCGTCTAGGTCTTTAGCCAGTCCTACGTCTCTTCTTCAAGCCAAGATTGCGATCCTAGAACACAACCAGAGAGGCATTCCCGTCCCCGTCCCCGTCCCCGTCCCCGTCCAAGTCTTCGTCCCTGGATGGCATGTACCGCACTGTACTGTACCGCACCATCTCCTGCCTGTCGAGTCGACTCTCCACAATCCCTCTCTGACTTAGTCACTATCGCCGCCATTCACCGTTGATTTCTACTTCCTACACCCTTTTTCTTTTCAATATCTGTATCTCCTTTAAACTTGATGCCAGCGCGATCATTTGAATAATGTTCCAGCACCATTGTTAGCGATCTGTTCAATTCTATATGTGCTGACATCCTCCACGATTTGCTGGCAGAGGCCTCGCATCGGCTCGCTCTCCGTTTCCCCCACTCGCGATCCATCTTCGACGCATCTTCGATATCGACTATCGGCCCTCACCCACCCAATCTGCCTTCATCGCGCCCTAAATTAAAGCTCTGAACTGCTACAGAGTCGTTAATCAACTTCAGTTCCTTTCTGTTTACGGAGACTGATCGGGTCATGGCCGGTTACCAAAGATCCATGAGTTTTTCAGAAAGGCGCGGAAGCGCCCTTAGCGACGACTTGACTCTTAGCACGACCACCAACCCCATGGTTAACCACCGTTTGGAAAAGCTGCCTGAACAGCAGCGTCATTTGCGCGGACCTCCGACTCCCAGCATGTCGACGCCCGCCGCAGACTTCGACCAACAACTTACCGGCTCGCCCCCACCGCCTCCCACGCCAGCTGCATCGCCAGGTCCATCGCATTTCCAACCAGATTGGAGTGATGCTGCCGACGATGAGGACTTCTTTCTCGCTAAAGTCCGCCAACATTTCAAGAATTGTTCCGGGCCTCAGCGAACTCGGGTATTGGCAGATTTACTAAATCTTTGTACGAGCCAACAATTGAGTTTCGTTCATCAATTTGTCAGCCCGTTATTAAAAAAAGATCCATTCACAAGTCTTCCCGACGAATTATGTCTTCGGGTATGAGTCCCTTTGGTGTCTGTGATCGATGTGAAGTTGTTTGCTGACAT
Organism: Fusarium sambucinum; assembly: GCF_050947815.1. Classification (NCBI taxonomy): domain Eukaryota; kingdom Fungi; phylum Ascomycota; class Sordariomycetes; order Hypocreales; family Nectriaceae; genus Fusarium; species Fusarium sambucinum. Next base: position 2,118,429 of record NC_139292.1, read on the forward strand.
TTGATATGTAGATATTGTCTTTCATTGACGACCCGAAGGTTTTAGCACGAGCCTCACAGGTTTCAAAGCGATGGCGAGATCTTCTGAGCGACGATATGACATGGAAGAATCTTTGTGTTAAACACGACTACGGACGCCGACTGTCAGAGGTTTACACGCATGCTCCTCATTTCTCTTCGAGACCTTCTGCCCAGCCCCTTCATGGACTTGATGTCGATATCGCCAGTAATACCCTACCCGGCATGCGCCCTCACTCCTATGCCTCGGGTACACGATCCTTTGATGGGCAGAATGCGTCTGGCAGACCCAGGCTAAGGACCTATAAGTCTCATTTCAAACAACGATATTTGGTAGAGGCTGCTTGGAGGTCTGGCGGTACCAGCACAACACGGAACATTACCCAAGAAGGTGGTGTTGTTACGAGTTTACATTTGACGCCTAAGTATATCATTGTGGCGCTTGATAACGCAAAGATTCACGTATTTGACACTGAGGGAGATTCACAACGCACCCTGCAAGGCCATGTTATGGGTGTCTGGGCTATGGTCCCCTGGGATGATACCCTGGTCAGTGGAGGCTGTGATCGTGACGTGCGAGTCTGGAACCTGAAGACTGGGTAAGCGCAAAGCTGTGGTATTTTCTTAATTGCTTGCTGACGAATTATAGTGCCTGTTTACATACCTTGAGAGGCCACACGTCGACTGTCAGATGTTTGAAAATGGCGGATGCGAACACCGCGATTTCAGGATCGCGAGACACCACTCTGCGGATCTGGGACATTCGAACTGGTCTCTGCAAAAACGTTCTTGTCGGACACCAGTCTAGTGTTCGGTGTCTTGAGATCAAGGGCGACATTGTTGTATCCGGTAGCTACGATACATTTGCACGGGTATGGAGCATTTCTGAAGGCCGCTGTCTTCAAACTTTGCAGGGTCATTTCAGCCAGATCTATGCAATTGCCTTTGACGGCAAGCGAGTCGTTACAGGCAGTCTGGACACAAACGTCAGGATCTGGGACCCGACATCTGGGTATGTATATGTTTTGAAAGACACTGATACCGCTTGCTAACATTCATACAGTGAGTGCTTGGCTATTCTTCAAGGTCACACATCCCTTGTTGGACAGCTTCAGATGCGAGGGGATACATTAGTTACAGGTGGATCTGATGGATCAGTCAGAGTCTGGTCACTGGAGAAGATGTGCCCGATTCACCGTCTTGCAGCCCATGATAATAGCGTCACTAGTCTGCAGTTTGATGATACTCGAGTCGTGAGTGGTGGCAGTGATGGTCGAGTTAAGATATGGGATCTCAAGACTGGACATCCCGTTCGAGAACTCATCGCTCAAGGTGAAGCTGTCTGGCGGGTTGCTTTTGAGGATGAGAAGTGTGTTGCTCTGGCTTTGAGACAAGGGCGTACGGTAATGGAGGTAAGTAACAGCTGGATCAACGCCCACCAAGTACATCGCTGACTTTGTTAGGTATGGTCGTTCTCACCACCCGAAGAGGTGCTTTACGACCGCCCCCTCTCGCTTCAACAGCGGGTGTTGGAAGACGACCCTACTCGCCCGTTGAGTGCTATGGCTATCGACTATCGCTCATCGCAACCAACGCTGGCCGGTCCCAGTCGAGACGCTTCAGCCCAAGATGTTGATATGCATGACGCTGGCCCATCAACGGCCCCTCTGCAGGGTGTTACGTTTTTCCACGACGACTAGTCTGGGCCTACTCGAATCTTGAATGAATTCTCCCATGGCGACCAACTTATTATTAACTATGAGTGCGCCAACATTTCTAGCGCTTACAGTACATGGATTTAACACTTTATCCAAGACGGATCCGGTCATCCGCATTACACAGTGGTTTGATTTCTATTGAATTGCGGTAGAGGCGATAAGGGTATTTTGGAAGCATGTTATCGGCGTTGCTGCATTACCACAGGGTCATAAAACATTATCAGTCATGGGCGGACATTGTCACGGACCATGACCATATGAACAGGAATTATGGGAAACTGGAGCTATAGGAACGGAACACGGAGTTGCATTTTGACTTGTGAGGGCGGCCTGGTTTTATCAGAAGCGGATGGCATTCTGGTTCTTGATATTGCTATTTCAGTTATAATACCAGATCAACGACGCTACATATAGAAGGATTAGACGTTATTGAAACCGCGTGGCCACCAATAAGACTCGGTATTTCTTCACAGATGATGTGCGTTGTTATGAATATGTATGTTGGAATATGTGTGACGTTAACAATTCGTGTTTCATCCGAAACTGCTTATCTGGGTTCTTTGATATCGAGAATGAAATCGTTGAGGTTAATTGGGGCGGCCAACAAGCAGAACTGACTGACTAATAATAGTTCAAGGGACGTCAAGTAATAAAATCCATTGTCGTGGCTCGGAGGTAGAAGGGATCGAGCCCCACATCGGCGAGAATTACACCGACGAAAAGATGCGGTAGTTGAAGGGTCTTGTATGCTGTAGAATGGTGGCAAGGTGGTCAATTGTTATGACGAAAAGACGCCCAAAAGGTAGTGTAGGATATAGAGATCATGTATGAGTTGTTTTAAACGAAAAGACATATAAATCGATCTCCTATAACCGTTCAGAGCAAACAGAGGCATGTATACATCACGTGCCCTCTAAGCCTATCCTGGCTTAGGCCTACCAACAATTGGAGGCCAAGCTCAACGCTCCAGCCGCTCAACAGCGACTTTTTCTGAGCTCCATCCAGCCAAGTCGCAGTTATCAACTCGACAACGTCCTGATCCCTCAATTGATCCAGCGGCAATTCCATAACCACGATGTTGTCTCGAGCTCTCCGACTCCCCAGGGCTGTGCCTATGCGCACCAAGCTCGCCGCTCCCGCTTATACCGCCGTTCGCTCCGTCACCACCGACGCTGCCTCTGCGTCCCTGAGCCACTCAGTCCCCAAGGTGAGTAGTGAAAAAGCGCAACTTTCCGTCCCACCAGGGTTCTTCGGAATGCCCTCGCCCGCCACCTCGACTCTCCCCAATGCGCCTTCGACTCTTTGCTAATACTCGGGATCGAATAGTCCGATGACGAGCCTTTCTCCGTCAACCTCAGCGATGAGAGCTTCGAGACTTACGAGCTGGACCCCCCTCCTTACACCCTGGAGGTGACTAAGAAGGAGTTGAAGGATATGTACCGCGAGATGGTTGTCACCCGGTATGCAACACCAATTCTTGGGACCAAATTACCCAATTTGCTAATAATCCCGCAGTCAGATGGAGATGGCGGCCGATCGTCTGTACAAGGAGAAGAAGATTCGTGGTTTCTGCCATCTGTCTACCGGACAGGAGGCTGTTGCCGTTGGTATTGAGCATGCCATCACTAAGGAGGACGACATCATCACCGCCTACCGATGCCACGGTTACGCTCTTCTCCGTGGCGCCTCTGTCCGATCCATCATCGGTGAGCTGCTCGGCCGACGTGAGGGTATCTCATACGGCAAGGGTGGTTCCATGCACATGTTCGCCAAGGGCTTCTACGGCGGTAACGGTATCGTCGGTGCTCAGGTCCCCGTCGGTGCTGGTCTTGCCTTTGCTCACAAGTACAACAACAACAAGAACGCTTCCATTATTCTCTACGGGGATGGTGCTAGCAACCAGGGTCAGGTCTTTGAGGCTTTCAACATGGCCAAGCTCTGGAACCTTCCCGCTCTCTTTGGTTGCGAGAGTAAGTCAATTGCCCCTGCTTATCGAGACAAACCATTAACAATCATGCAGACAACAAATACGGTATGGGTACTGCTGCTGCTCGTTCTTCTGCCTTGACCGACTACTACAAGCGTGGTCAGTACATTCCCGGTCTCAAGGTAAACGGTATGGATGTCCTCGCCGTCAAGGCTGCCGTCAAGTACGGTAAGGAGTACACCGCTGCCGACAAGGGTCCCCTCGTCCTCGAGTACGTCACCTACCGATACGGTGGTCACTCCATGTCTGACCCCGGTACCACCTACCGAACCCGTGAGGAGATTCAGCGCATGCGCTCCACCAACGACCCTATTGCCGGACTCAAGCAGAAGATCCTGGACTGGGAGATCACAACTGAGGAGGAGCTCAAGAAGATTGACAAGGAGGCCCGCGCCCACGTCAACGAGGAGGTTGCCGCTGCTGAGGCCATGGCTGCGCCTGAGGCCAAGCCCGAGATTCTGTTCGAGGACATCTACGTCCGTGGATCCGAGCCCGAGTACATCCGTGGACGTATTCCTGAGGAGAACCACTACTTCCAGTAGAGGGGTTGAGAGCGAAATCGTATCACCATAATGATTCTAGCACTTGTTGCTTGTTGTAATATACATCCATGATCTATCTAGAAAGAGGCCTGGCATGGTCCGAAAATGGAGAAGGGCGAGGACCCAGGATTGCTTTTTTATGTGTAACTTATGGATGTCTTTTGTCTTGACCGGCTCATTTCAACGTTTTTCCTCATGAGATTTCAACATCATGAAATTGTCAAGGCAGCTCGGCCTATCTTGACCGAGTAAGGACACAAGAGCTTGCAGGCGCCCCTCCAAGAACCCCCAACTGCGCTAAATAAATTTGATGGAAGCTTAACCTAATTTGGAGATGACCGAGTGCACGTCCTGCCCGTCCTAGGCAACCGAGTCACGTGGTGCAGGCATCTCGCGCGTTTAGGTTGTACCCATCGTCGCGAATGGCAGGTATTAATTAACGCGATAGGTTGCCTAGCCGGCGCGTCATGGTACCTGGTATCAGCTCAACTCGTGGGCTTACAATTGCCCTTCTACTCCGCCAGAACAACTCAAAATTGATACTCAAACCTGTAAACTGTTGCTACCTGTGTTTGTTACCTTTGAAAACATCACGGAATCTGTGTATCATGGCGCCCAAACAAGCAACACTCGGGTATGTTAAATCCGGCCAGAGTACACTTGGGTGCGTGTGGGGGATGACCTCAACTCTGTCAGACTCCATTACTGACCGTGGCCAATTGTATAGCAAATTCTTTGGAGCAAAGAATGCACCAACCCAGCAAACAAAGCTCTCCTTCAGCACCAAGCCAAAGAAGGAAGAAAAGAAACAGGAGGATGAGGAGGAGGCTGATGTAAAGCTTCAGTCGAGCCCAGGCTCAGATCAAGGTGACTAAACGTTTCGAAAATTATTAACTGTATTCTAATACTGGGATTAGAAACAAAGAAGCGAGCTCGTTCAAAGAAAGCAGAACCCGAACCGACCCAAATTAAGAAAGAGGAAGTCGATGACGATAGCGATGGACCTGTCACTAAGCGAGCACGACGAAGTCGGAAGCGAGTCGAAGAGGATGAAGATGATGAGATGACTGAAGAGCCTGTTAAGAAAGAGGAAGTCGTCTCCCCTAAGAAATCCAAGTCATCGAGCCCACCACCGAAGTCACCAAAAAAGTCAAAGGCTAAGCCTAGAGCAAAGGCTGCCAAGGAGCCCACCCCCGAGGAAACATCTGAGCCTGCCCCAGAGGAAACCTCAACTGCATCTGCTTCGGAAGCGGAAGACGAGGCGGATGTCGACGAGAAGCCCGAGGTCGCTGCCAAAGCTCGTGAGAAGGTTCAGACAAAATTCAAGTCAAAAGCTAAGGACCCTTACCCCGACTGGCAGCCTGGTACACCTGTTCCATATGCTGCTCTATGTACAACATTCTCTCTTGTTGAGATGACAACCAAGCGTCTGATCATCATGGAGCACTGCTCCCTCTTTCTTCGTCAAGTCATGCGACTGACACCTGATGAGCTTCTGCCCACTGTCCTGCTGATGATCAACAAGCTGGCCCCTGATTATGCTGGTATCGAGCTGGGAATTGGCGAATCCTTGATCATGAAAGCTATCGGTGAAACTACCGGAAGAAGTCTCCAGGTGATCAAGGCTGACCAAAAGGAAATCGGTGACCTTGGATTGGTAGCTGTAAAGAGTCGATCAACGCAGCGGACTATGTTCAAACCCAAACCTTTAACTGTCAAGGGCGTCCACCAAGGCCTGATGAACATTGCTACCGTTACCGGAAACGGCGCTCAGGGTCGTAAGGTTGATGGTATAAAGAAGCTTCTTGCTGCAGCTGACGCCAACTCTGCCGGCAAAGTTGATATTACTAAAGACAAGGGCGGACCAAGTGAGGCCAAGTTCATTATTCGATTCTTGGAAGGAAAGCTGAGACTTGGTCTCGCTGAGAGGACTGTCCTGGTTTCTCTTGCCCAAGCTATTGTTGCTCATGAAGCAGACGCCAAGAACAAGGCCCCTAGTACCACTGATCTAGAGAATGGCGAGTCGATTCTCAAGACAGTTTACAGCGAGCTTCCCAGTTACGATGTTATCATCCCTGCCATGCTCGAACATGGTATTATGAAGCTGCGAGATAACTGTAAGCTTCGACCCGGCGTGCCATTGAAGCCTATGTTGGCCAAGCCGACCAAGGCCATCACTGAAGTTCTTGATCGGTTCGAGGGGCAGAAGTTTACCTGCGAGTACAAGTATGACGGCGAAAGAGCACAAATTCACTATGTGGCCAAGGATGCACCTCAGGAACTGAACGAAGCGAGTCAAGGTGCAGCCAAGGAGGTGGGAGCTGGTGTTGCTAGTATATTCTCCAGAAATTCCGAAGATCTCTCCAGAAAGTATCCTGATATCCTGGCCAAGCTGCACACTTGGGTCAAGCCTGACACCAAGAGCTTCGTCCTGGATTGTGAGACTGTGGCTTGGGATGTTGACGAAAAGAAGGTATTGCCCTTCCAGCAGCTCATGACACGCAAGAAGAAGGATGTCAAGGTTGAAGATGTCAAAGTCAAGGTTTGCGTATTTGCATTTGATTTGTTGTACCTCAACGGCGAAGCCGTTGTCGAGAAAGCCCTTCGTGAGCGACGTGAGCTTCTGCAAACCGCTTTCAATCCAGTGGAGGGTGAGTTTGCCTTTGCTACCCACATGGATGGCCAGGAGCTGGAAGAGATCCAAGTTTTCCTTGACGAGAGTATGAAGGCATCATGTGAAGGTCTTATGGTGAAGATGTTGGATGGAACTGAGAGTGGATATGAGCCCAGCAAGAGAAGTCGGAACTGGCTCAAGGTAAGATGACTATTGATATATGTCGAGAACAGAATGGCTAATCACTTTTATAGATCAAAAAGGATTATCTCTTAGGTGTTGGTGACTCGCTGGATCTCGTCGTTCTGGGCGCCTACTATGGCAAGGGAAAACGTACCTCGGTCTATGGTGCATTCCTTTTGGCATGCTACAACCCCAACACGGAAAAATACGAAACTGTCTGTAATATTGGAACAGGGTTCTCGGAGCAGGTCTTGGAAGATTTGCACAAGCAGCTCTCTGAGATCACTATCGACAGGCCCAAACCCTTCTACTCACATTCTTCCGGTGGCCAGCATCAGCCTGATGTTTGGTTCGAGCCTAAATATGTCTGGGAGGTCAAGACAGCAGACTTGACCCTGAGCCCGCGCTACAAGGCTGGTGCTCAAGAAGGCGTTGACCCGTCTGGCAACAAGGGTATCAGTCTTCGATTCCCGCGTTTCATCCGCTTGCGAGACGACAAGAAGGCTGATGCTGCCACAACAAGCCGACAGGTTGCTGAAATGTACCGCAAGCAGGAGAGTGTAACGAAGAACAAGGGACCCTCGGTTGATGATGATTTTGAGTATTAGATTTGACGTTTACTGCAATGGCGTCTGGTGGTCACATTAGGTATTATGAGGGACTTCAGAAGCACGGCAGTGCACGCTTTCAAATAAAACGTAATGATATTTTTAGCCTTCATGACTTTACCATGTGCAAATGACGGCATACAACAATCGAAGAACTTGGGCACTCGATAAGCTGAACAGACCAGAACTGGCGCTTGTTTTCACTCAAAGTATCAAGTGCTTATATACTCATTTTCTCTTTCAAAGTGACCGCCCAAGATTCCAAGTTTCTAATATAACTTGCTCTTACTATCACTACTAATTCAACGTCGCCAGCGTAGCAAGGACATCTTTCAGAGTATCCATCTCGGGATTATCCTTTCCAGCCTGCTTGGTAAGCTGAGCTGCGATGCCGTGGATAGCAGCAATGGAGTGTCGATACCTCTGCCGCATCCCTGGATTAGCTTCGACAAGTATCGCGCAGCAGAGCTGCAAAGTTGCAACCAGAGCTTCCTGGGAAAGGGGTGAGAGTTCAGAATCAGGGATGTCCCATGCAGCCACTGAGGTAACTAAATCCATCCAGCTTTCAGGCACGCCACTGTTTTCTTGCTCAACTATTGGAAGTAGAACGCGAATAATGTCAACAGCTCGCGATGCATCCTGTTCCCGGCAGGCTTGAGGATGCTGAAGAATTGAAGTGAGATCGCGAGTAAGAATTACCCAGCCTTCATTAGCGAGCAACAGTTCGCAACCCTGTGACAGTGCAGTCAAGCCTTCTAGCGCAACGAGGACGGCAGATCGAAAGTCGAGCTTGTCTTGTGAGCTGGATTTGTATAGATCCATGAACATATCCATCAACCCTGTCGCTTCTTTTCGCAAGGTGTCATTCTCTTCCTCTCGTAACCATAGTGCCAAAGTCCGCACGGCAGAGAGTATGAGCATGTCATCATCAGCGTTGTCCTTCATTGAGTCCCAAGCCAGTGTGTGGTGCTTTCCAGTTGACGTATCCGCGGTACCAGCACGAGCATCAGGATGTAAGCCCATGGCGCCAGCAACGGAGGCGTCCCATCGATCACGCAGATATTCAGCTGTAAGGGACATTGTCTCGGTGACACCCGTACGGAGCTGAAGAAGATTCTCTGGAGTCATGAAGAAGGTCTCCAGAGATTCATCTTCAAGGCATTCCACCAGATATCCGATGAAGATGGAAATGACATCGAAAGCCGACGTGAGTCGTGCCGATACCTTGGGATACTCGGGCTTATTCAGCTGTTCCAGGAGACTAGGGGCAGAGGCTCGTATATCAATGAGGAGAAGATTGATGAGTAGATAGGAGAAAGCCTTCTCCTCCTTTCTGTCGTCTGTAAAAACGAGTTTACGAGCCTCAGTTGGGAAGGCTTGAAGTATTGAAGCTGTTGCGTTGGTATAGGCTGCACGAGCTTCTGGCGTTGGTCTACTGGTGACAAGTTTTCTAATATGATTGACAACAGTTTTGAGCCATTTGGGCTGTCTAGGTAGAATCTAAAATATCAGTTAGAAAGAGTGTTTGCTGGTAGGACTGTTTACATACGATAGAGTTGGCGTGCCGGAGAAAGTAACCAAGAAACTCGAGAAGCGTCACTGCATCAGTCCCGGTGAACGACGAAACTAGACTTTGAAGTGTGCCATCAACTTGTTTAGCCAGCGCAGTGTGATCCTCGACTCCAGTCATAGAGTTGAGCCATGCAAAACAGAGTATGTCTAGAACCTGGGCATGGTTGGGTGCGATTTCAGTGAGTGAGCTAAAGTCTTCTATCTTGACAAATGCTTGCGCTCCTTGTTGCGAGCTGACAAGAGTATGGAGCAGCTGAAGTATCAACTTTGTGGTGTCATCGGAACTGGTTTGCACGGTCAGTATTTGATAGTGAATTCCACTGGGCGCCATACCTATATAGGACTGCGTTGACGAGGAGAGGGATTCTGTTGATGAACTTGACATCACTTGTCGCTTGGTCGGGGAGAAGAATGGAAAATATATGTAAAACAGATACAACCAAGTCAAGCATCTCCTTTGAATTCTTGGTCGAAGGGTTTGAACCTGTTCGCAGTAGGCGATCGAGGAACTTTGGTGAAAGACTGGACCACAGGCTCTGTACTGTTTGCTCATCTTGTCGTAGTTGTTCTGAGCCATCGAGGACGGATTTGAGGAGTGCTAGTCCTACAAATCTTTGGGTATCATCCTTTGCTCTTAGGAGAGACAGTATTTTGTTGATATCCGCGGGTTGAGAAGCTGCAGTAGATGTATTCTCATCCATCTTTGCTGTGATGCTATTTTGGGTATATAGCTTAGGTGGACGGGCTTGCTTTTATAGTTTGCTATGAATCTGATTCCTTGCGAGTATAGTACGTAAGGACTGGTTCAATATTGAGATACACCCGAGGTAGTCAGGAGTAACTATTAAGAAGAGTTCATGTTGATGGACCTGCAATAGTAGGCAACTTTGACAGACCCACTATTTCTAGATTGCATAGGTCCGTATTCTAGAAACCTCCGACGACAATATCAATAGAACAAAGCAAAGGCTGATTTATGCCAGGCAAATATTTAACAGTTACTGACTACAGATTGGCCAATCGATTTATCATTCCTAAGATATACCTATGGGAGGAAATAGGAAATAGTACCTGTTGCAGGTAAAATATTGCAAGGCAATATTAAGTAAGACTCATGGCAATCTGGAAAAACAATTGTTTATGTTTCAATACCCTCCTCCACTGTTCCCCTGTCTCAGATATAAATAACAAACGCCATGATGGATGCGTTCAGATGGTACCTAGGTTCGACGCTTTAGGCAATAAAGGCTTGTTATGCCTACACTACAGCTATAGAACAGCCCACTGAAACCAACCAAACTTACCAGCCTTAGTAGGTACTAGTTACTGCGTGTCCTCCATTGCATGGGCATGCTGCTGCGCCTTGCCACGCCTGTGTTGAGCCTCACTCCATCAACATCCTCGTGTTTCATACAACATACTTTTTTATTTTCAAATTCGTCTCTATTTGTTCCTGTCTCTCTCCATTTGTCGCAAAACCCTCGAGTTGTGAGCGCCGCTGTCGCACAATGTCATGAGCCGAATCATGTCTGGAGCGTCCCGAAACGATACATACCCTTACGCCTTCGCTTCTACGTCCGCTTCGTCCTCGTCGCAAACGCCCAATTCCGAAGATCGTGATGAGCTCGACTTTCTCGATGACAACGCCAGCAACGACAGCGGTCGTGGGAGGGCGCGCGATAGAGACCATGTGCTAGGCGAGGACCCCCTGCAAAGCAACTTGAGTGCGCCCATGACCTTCAAGCGAAGACAAGGCCCCTCATTGTGGTCTGCGCCCTCTCGACTTCTCTCCGCAATCACAGGCTCGCAATCCAATGCTTCCTCGAGAGGGGCTTCGCCTGCTGTTTTCCCTGGCTCCAACACTTCCCCGCGCGCCGAGCCTGTCATCTTTAACGAAGCTACTAAGGATGGAGCGCCGCACGATTGGTACGTCGAGGGACCGGGACGTCGAGTCGGGTACGAGGATCTTACGGCCATTGATTGGATTTTTGAATACACAAAGGAGCGCCAGCGGTTGCGAATGCTCTACTCGAGCGCATCCGGCGTTATAGGTCCTGTGCGACGGCTCATTGATGCTAGCCAAGTCTGGATCGTCCTGCTCTTGACAGGAATGCTCGTGGGAGCTGTCGCTGCGGGAATCAACGTTACAACTGATTGGCTTGGAGACTTGAAGGAGGGATACTGCTCCAGCGGTCCGGAAGGAGGCCATTTCTACCTTAATAAGGCCTTTTGCTGTTACGGCTACGACCAGGGTTCTAAGTGCGACGGCTGGAAGTCTTGGGGTGATGCTGTTGGCGTGCATTCGAAAGGCGGCAAGTGGTTTGTTGAATATTTGTTCTTTGTTTCTCTTGCGGTACGATATATCCTAGCCTAACCCCGTCCATTTGGAACATAACTAACGGTAACCTTAAGATGCTGTTCGCTTATGTTTCTGCTGTTCTTGTCCAGGAATATGCGATTTACGCTAAGCACAGTGGTATCCCCGAGATCAAGACCGTCCTTGGAGGCTTCGTCATTCGAAGGTTCCTCGGAATCTGGACTCTTATAACCAAATCGCTGGGACTCGTAAGTTCAAGCCCCGTCATTAACATGCCTGGCCACTCACACATTCGTAGTCACTTGCTGTGGCATCAGGCATGTGGCTAGGAAAAGAAGGCCCTCTGATTCACGTCGCTTGCTGTTGCGCAAACGTCTTCACGAAACTGTTTCGAAACATCAATGACAATGAAGGTAAGCAAACTTCAACTCGCAGTTGTCAACTCTTGGCTGACGTTGGTAGCTCGAAAACGTGAGGTTCTGTCAGCTGCCGCCGCTTCGGGTGTCTCAGTCGCCTTTGGATCACCCATTGGCGGCGTCTTGTTCAGTTTGGAGGTTAGTGGCACTTATACACTCTCAGACATTTGATACTAACCCTTCCAAGACCCTGTCTTATTACTTCCCCGACAAGACGATGTGGCAGAGCTTTGTCTGTGCCATGACTGCTGCTGTCGTTCTTCAAGCTTTCGATCCCTTCAGATCTGGCAAACTTGTCTTGTATCAGGTCCACTACAGCATTGGATGGCATGGCTTTGAGCTGCTACCCTATGCCATACTGGGTGTTCTAGGTGTAAGTCGAATACTCCTGCGGTAGAGACCTATAGCTGACAGCGTTTCTAGGGTATTCATGGCGGTCTCTTCATCAAGCTCAACATGGGCATCGCTCGCTGGAAAAAGGCAAACCGATGGATCCCTGGTCCGTTTATCCAGGTTCTTATCGTGGCCTTCTTCACTGCCCTCATAAACTACCCCAACTTCTACATGAAGCTACAAACGACTGAGCTGGTCTCGAACCTTTTCTCCGAGTGCTCACAAGTTCTTGACGACCCCATCGGCCTCTGTAGAACAGGAGCCGCTTCGGCCAAAACTATTGTCCTCCTTGTCTTTGCATCAGTCTTGGGCTTCTTCCTTGCTGCTGTAACGTTTGGTCTGCAGATTCCTGCCGGCATTATTCTCCCTTCAATGGCTATTGGTGCCTTGACAGGTCGTGCCGTGGGTATAATCATGGAGATCTGGGTCACAAACCACCCAGGCTTCTTCCTCTTTGGCTCATGCGAGCCTGACATTCCCTGCGTAACGCCAGGCACATACGCTATCGTCGGCGCAGCGGCGTCTCTTGCTGGTGTCACTCGTCTGACGGTCTCCATCGTGGTCATCATGTTCGAACTCACTGGCGCTCTCACATATGTGCTTCCCATCATGATTGCGGTAATGATATCAAAATGGGTAGGCGATGCATTTTCGCGTCGTGGTATCTACGAATCGTGGATTCACTTCAACGAGTACCCTTTCCTTGACAACAGCGAGAACAACGATGCTATCCCTGATATTCCTGCTGCACAAGTTATGACTCGCATTGAGGACCTCGTTGTCCTTACTGCCACAGGCCATACCATTTCCTCACTTACAACTATACTTGAGATGCACCCGTATCGTGGCTTTCCAGTCATATCAGATCCCAGAGAAGCTATTCTTCTCGGCTATATTTCTCGTGGCGAGCTCGCGTACAACCTCTCGGCTGCTACGAAGGCACCTCGTTCGCTCCCTCCGGAGACAGAAACCTTCTTTTCCCATCAACCCATGGCCGACCCTCGCACTACTCTTGATCTTCGTCCATGGATGGATCAAACGCCCCTCACTCAATTCTCACGTACAAGTCTCCACCTTGTCGCAACTTACTTCCAGAAACTTGGTTTACGGTATCTCCTGTTTAGCGACCGCGGCGTCCTTCAGGGCTTATTAACAAAGAAGGACGTCTGGTATGTTCTCAACGGTGCTGAGGAGACACGTCGCACCATGGGCCTAGCATCAACTGGTGCTGGCCATGAGACTGGTGTAGCAGATAGGACGCCAGACGACAACGGCGGCGGCGAAAGCAGCGGATTGCTGCGCGGTGACGGCGCTGATGATGGGGATAGTATACAAGGTGAGGAGCCGATGTTATGAGAAGAGACATGACATGATGCTGGGTTTTGTAACATAGAGTTTGTTTCATGAGTACTACTGTTTGAATTATATATACAGCAATGAGGCGCCATCAGCGACACTATGTAAGCAGCTTATTCATGCTTTACTCTGCAGCGCCCGCACTTGGTCAGCGTTATTGACGAAGCTCGCTGGCCAAGGAGAATGTGACAGTCTTATGAGGGGTAGCATGATGGCTTGATGCAGGTATTCCACCATCCAAAGTGTATTTAACAACAGTCATAAAAACGTAAGCACTACCACACCGTAACAGATGATAGGCGACCCAAACATAAGAAGCTTCTGTCCCCGGCTCTTTTGGTCGTCTTCAGTTAAATCAGTGCCGACTCAACCGACTCATGTCTGTATAAATGAACCGGCTCGCCAGCTTAGCCTACCGTTTTACTCTCGCCCCAAGGATAATCAAACGCCAACTGCTTCACACAATGGCCAACCATTACGACGCTATCATCATCGGCTCTGGCCAAAGCGGCAACCCTGTCGCTAAAGCCTTTGCCAATGCCGGTCACAAGACAGCCGTCATCGAACGCACGGCACTGGGCGGCACTTGTGTCAACGTTGGATGTACACCTACAAAGACCATGATTGCATCTGGACGAGCGGCCTACATGGTCAGACGAGGTAAAGATTATGGCGTACATGCAGGAAACGGCAACTTTGAGATCGATATGGCTCGTGTGAGGCAGCGTAAGCGTACAATCGTCGAGCAATGGAACTCGGGTAGTGTCAGAGGTCTGAATGCAGCGGGAGTGGAAGTCATTATGGGAGAGGGAAGTTTTGTGGGAGACAAGAAACTCAAAGTTGCGTTGAATGATGGGGGCGAGAAGGAGGTCAGTGCCGACAAGATATTCATCAACGTGGGTGAGAGACCATCGCGACCAGAGATTTCGGGTCTGGGTGATGTTGATCCAGCACGAGTCCTCGACTCAACCTCTATAATGGAGCTTGACGAGGTCCCAGAACATCTCGTGGTGCTAGGCGGCGGATATATCGGCCTCGAGTTTGGACAACTCTTTCGTCGCTTGGGCTCTGAAGTGACGGTTATTCAGAGGGCGAAGCAGCTTGTGCCACGCGAGGACCCTGACATAGCCGAATGCCTTTACGATATCCTTCGACAGGATGGCCTCGCTGTACACTTGTCGAGTACAGTAAATTCAATCTCATCCACCGCAGACTCGAAGACTTCTTTTGTGGTAAACGTCCAAACTACAAATGGTCAGACTGATGTCGCTGGATCACATATTCTGTTGGCTGCAGGGCGGGTACCTAACACCGATCGACTCAACCTTTCCGAAGTTGGTATTAAAACGACGACCAAGGGACATATAGTGGTGGATGATAAGTTACAAACTTCAGCTTCCGATGTTTATGCCCTGGGCGACTGCCACGGCGGTGCTGCATTCACGCACATATCGTATGATGATTCTCGCATCATCCGCACAAACCTCTTGCCAAAGAGCATGACATCCACGACTCCAGCCATGCCAACGACTCAGTCTTCGGTTTCGAGAGTGCTGACGCCTTATGTTATGTACACGGATCCGCAGCTCGGTCATGTCGGACTTCACACTCGCGATCTCTTCAACATTAAAAGAGAGGTCAAAATTGCCAAGATGCCGATGAGCTATGTTGCAAGGGCCCTTGAGACAGCAGAGCCACGCGGAATGATGAAGGCGGCTGTTGATGTAAAGACTGGAGAGATTCTTGGTTTCACATGTTTGGGTCTTGAAGGGGGTGAGATAATGTCGATTGTGCAGACTGCTATGATGGGTAACTTGAAGTGGTGGGATTTGGAGGCAGCTGTATATGCTCACCCGACCCTGGCCGAGAGTCTGAACAACCTTTGGGGACATCTAGAATAATTCGATTTTTCGAGAATTTTGCCTGTTTCCGTTTCTGAGAGAAATAACAGTACCATCATGATGCCTCAAGTGCTGGACTTTGTAACTGAGTGTCCGTTGTGGTTTGACCTGTCTTTCTCTCTGCCATCTCTGCTTTGGCACGACGTTTTCGAGCTCGTCGTACTTCAATCTCGACATCGAGCATTTCAGCGTTGATAGACACGATCCTGGGAATGATATCCTCTACTGCCTTTACAGATTGTGTTTGAGCTGTGCGGAGGCTCATGGGAGCAAATAAGCCAAACCAGCGCAGAGGGTTCTTGTTCTTGGGCTTCTTTTCTGCTGGCTTTTCCTCTCCAGTCTCTGACTTTGGACCTTGCTTGGGCCCGCCAGTGGCCGAGCTTTCATCCAATTCTTCCCCTTTTGCTTCTTCCTCCTCCTCCTCGGGGGCATTGAAGAGTGAGAAAATGGGACTTTGGTGCTCATTTTGGCCAATAAATAGAAGCCGTATTGCTTGCATTCTTTCATCGTAGTGATCCTGGCCGTATCTCATGCCTCTCTCTCCAGAAAAATTTGCACGAGCGATGTTCTGATAGACACCGGACTGCAGTTGCGACAAGGATTGGCGTAGTTGGGTATATTCATCCAGCAGGCCGAGATAGCGTTCGAGGAGCTTGTCAATGTGTTGCTGATCCATGATGCTAAGTGTTTTACCTCGAATTTATGGGGAGCTTAGTTTCGAATTAAGTAAGGAAGGCGTCAACTTTGAACGACTGTTTCGCCGTTTTATCGACTATGCTTTATATTTATTAAGATGAGAAGAGGTAAACGGTTGATAGAGAATATTTTGAAGATGGAGGAATATTGAAGCTGCCTACAAGCGAAGTCAGGTAGTTAGTTACCTGGCAGTCAGGCAGGTGCGCTATACATTTTGGGTTTAGTTCGGACTACGGCCGCTCCTACACCTTGGGTGTGAGATGGAGACGAATTAGAGGCAAGCACCTTGTACTGTTGATACCTTGGTACTTAATTGTTGATTTTCCTCCATCACTTTTATTTAATCCTCAGTTAAACTTCTTCTCCTTCGATCTTTGATCTTGAAATTGTGTTTGAGAGGTCCACCCGTGTACAAAAACGTTGGAATGCCTGACACAAACACAACTATACCCAAACTCCAGCCTACAGTGCCCCATCCGGAGCTATCCTTGACCATTCCGCCCATGATAGGCCCTACCAAAGATCCTCCCGAGTAAGCCATGTTATACAAGCCATACGCTTGAGCAATCTGACCAGCACCGCCAGTTCCATCCTCGCCCTGAACTGCCCAAGTGATCTCGGCCATTAGCGGGCCGAAGATGCAGGCCATCGTGATACCTACACCAGCGAGGAGACCACACAATAGGATCTTGTCCTGTATGGTGTTTTTGTCAACAAACATTAAGCACACAACAAAGGGTGTTGCGAATAGAAAGCCAAAGGAAGCAAGCCATTTGGGCCCATATCGATCACCAATCATGCCGACCACAGGACCGAGGAAAGACGGCAGAATCAAAGGCAGAAAGATCAAACCTGCCCCTATCGAGTCCCATCCAAAGATCTCATGCGTGAGAAGAGGAAGCGTACTTTCAAGTGCCGTGTTGATAAGTGCCTGGACAAATGTTCCCCACAGAGCAGCCAAGAATCGGGGTTGCTTCAAAAGCTTGACTAGAGTCTTGATAGGTGAGCGTGATGGGTCTGGCACTTCCTTAGCCTGGTCGTCAGTTATCCGAACAGGTGCATCTTCAGTCTTGTCGCCCTTTGATTCAATTGGCCCTTCCAAAGCGCACTCTGGGCCTGCGGGTGATGTTGTTCCCGCCCTATCGAGCCAAACTTTGGCGTCCTTGACTTCAATGATTGCAAGACGAAGGGCAATGTCTACGGCAAGTAGACCGAAACACATTGCAAAAACAGAATAGTAGCCACCTTTGCCATAGACAACACCACCCAGCAGAGGTGCCACCAAGATACCCAGGCTACAAGCAGTGCTGATCCAACCCATAGCTTTACCAATGTGCTCTTTGTCGACAGTATCAACGACCAACGCGAGGCCAACAGTCCAAGTCAGTGCCGCTGATATACCTTGTAGAGCACGGCCAACCATGAAAAGAGCGAGCGTACGGCCAACGCATAGAAAGACGGTAGCTCCGCATAGTACGATGAGACCTATCAGCATGGGGATCTTACGATTGTGGTTTCTATCCGCCAAATAACCCCAAACAGCTGTCATAGCCACCGTCAGAAACCAGATCGTCGTTTCAAGGGGCAAGAAAAAAACTTACGAGAGCCTGCCAGGAGGGCAGCACCAAAAACGGCCAATGCTATCGAAACCCAATACTGCACTTTGTCTGGACTAATGCCAACCCGTTCCTCGAAAGAAAATGGGAGAATAGGCACAATGACACCGTACAGGAAGATGTCCTGTCAAGTGAGATAAGTCAAGCTGTTCTGCCAGGCCAGAGAACAGATATTACTTACAGTGAAGATGGCAAAGGAACAGGTGGTGACGATGAGACCAGCTGAGGACCTCACCTTGAGCAGGACCGGAGGCTTATCCCTCTGAGTCCATCCGAGCAAATTCATGGTCAACAGTCGCCTCAGTAGAGAGCACTCAGTTTGCCAAATTCCAAAAGAGTGTCCATCAAAGCAAAACAAGCCAGAGCGGAACCGTTGAGTTATAACGGACTCTATTTTCTCTCGATATATAGCCGCCCTCTTTCCTCTTTCTCTCTGTACCCACCCAACTTTCCGGATTGCGGACCTTTTGCACCCCAACGATGGATGGATGACAGGTCAATTCTCCCCTTGTGGCTTAGCGCCAGATTGGGTGTTGATGACTTCGAGATGTTGGCCGAAGCTGCAGGCTGTTCTCAACTATCGATTGTATGATCATCTGCAAGGAGAAACTAGTCCGGGCCATTCAACGTTGTGGACAGAAGGAAACATACTATGTAGGTAGGCTGGAGCTACCCACCTTTCAAGATATACTTCAACGGCTTCGCGGACGCTAGTCGATTTAGTTAAGAGCATATCGGAAGATCTCTTGATATGCCATATGAAGTATGGGGTTGAAGATCTATTCCTGGTGGATAGTTCACGGCTGTTATGAACAATACTGAATGCGAAAGTCTTTATGTTACTGGAAGTTACCTCAACAACACTCAGAGTGATCATTTCAGGTCGTCACCATTGGGTATGATTGCATATTGATTTACGAGTTCCTAGTCAGAATCTAGACAATTCTAGTTGTCGAAAAGAGGAATTCATGTAGAGGTGGCGTTACAGTGTCTAGAGCGTGGCATGGTGCACTTTTCGTAGCTCCTCGTCAACGAGTTCGCCGAGAGGTACGCCGACGGCCTTGGCATATGTATGTGACAGCACCCTATTAGATAGGAAGGTAGGCATTGGAGAAAGTAGTCTATATACTCACTCAGCTTCGAAAAAAAAAGAAGAAAAAAGAAGAAGAAACTAGATATATATCTATGTGCTTATTTTAGATATATATATATCTTAATGTGTGCTCTGTATTCACTTCAAAATAAGGGTCAATCGGTAAGATGGCAGAAGTTAAGTCTCGGTGTTGAGGAAAGATGGGATTGAAACCTTGATAAATTAACATGCTGATAACTTAACCTGAAGCTTTACCAACGTTCAACCGAATTCGACAACGTTCGTTTCGAAATTCAGGGTGCTCCGTGATAATCGACTTGACTACCATGTTCATCCAACAGGAGGACTCAATTTAAGCTACACAAGACCATGCAGATATGCAAATTGAAATGGAGCCCGTGTCTCAGTCAGAGCCACGTTGGATGGAAATAGTATGCAGTCTGATGGGACGGTGAGACAGACAGTTAAGTTGCATCCCCCTATTCTGTACTCGTCCCACGTTGCTCGACACGAACCAACAGTGCATTAGGAGAATTTTGACAGCCGTTAAATAAACGGCATATGACAGGACAAAACGGACTCACATGCACTGCAACTTGTACGCATGTGTAGTATGAAGCAAGCCTTGAGACTGATCTCCACTGCATAAACTTGAGTAGGGAATCCTTGGTAAAAGTAATATCCCTGGGCTGAAGCTTGAGTGTGGATTAAAGTGTTTGTCGGTAAGTTCCCTTTTACTAGCGAGCGGGTGCTAGGATAACTATCCCGAGATTTGGGTCTGCGCGTGTTCCCCCAGTCACCGATTTTTTGTTTCTTACCAGGTTGTCTGTCTTGTCAACGTGGTTTAGCCGAATTCCCTGACTAACGGCAATCTGTTGGGTAGCTTGTGTTGGCTTCGCAAACAGCAGGGACTTGAGCAGCCTTGCAAAAGAGGTTGGCTGTGGTTGGTCTTGCAGACCTCCAGTGTGTGTTGGACAGGAGTCTATGTTCAACATTGTTCACATAAACGACTCACAACTGATCGTCAAAGAAAACCGGGGTCGTTTACACAGGTCCCCAAGACGAAACGCATGGCATAGAGATCCACCATGTGCTGTGGTCACGCGTGGTTCTCAATTTGCGTCAAAGCACACTCCTTAAAGGATGCTAGGAGAAGAGATACACAGACGAAGACGAAGACACAAACGCTGCGATATAGGGCATACACAAACTTAGCCCACACAAGGGACCAAGTTGGTTACGAGCTTGGGCCTACAATAGGCCTCAGCCCAGTTCTCTCGGGTATCATTAGATGGATTTCCATGTCCAAGGTCGAACCATGGGCCTCACAGCAGCTCGTGCAATACACAAGGCGAGGCGAGGCGAAGTAATTAAGACAAGACAGGACGAGTCTTCCGAATATAGCGAGCCCAATCGGATGAGACAACCATCTGATATGAGACCAAACCACATGGTAAAGCGGTCCAAAGGACAAGCAATCTCTGAAAGGACAACAAAGCAGCGCACGGAGAACAATCAGATCTGACCAACTCGTGGAGGAAGATCATCATCCTAGTCTTTAACCCCCTTGACTGATTATTGCTTTTTCACGATGCAGATGGCCTTTGTGCAAGTACTGGCAACTGTTTGAGCCATAGTGTTAGAAGTAGAGACGCCGTTGACCGGTCTCGTGTTGTCACCAATCGTTTCTTTTTGTTGTTTTTGACTAGGTACTCTGCACTACCAGTCGGGATATTTGATCAAAGGAAAGGGTTCTCGCGCTGTCCGTTTATTTGCTTTTTGTAGACAAAGACAGACCATATATTTGTGCCACGGTCAAGGTTGTGTCGTCACAAAGAAGATCTCTAGCATTTTGTTTCATATTCAGGTCGATGGCAAAAGAAATTCATGATTGACTAAAGGTAAGTTGAATCGAGTAATGATGATACCAGGCAAGATTAAGGTGAATGAATCCGATACCCGACCGATAGAGCGATACTTGAAAACATGACGTTGATGTGACGGATTTAGGGGTAGCAAGCTATTAACAGCTAACAGTGGATCGTCGCTGCACATAGGGACTGTCATTAATAATAAAAAAACCGAGCTTCTTTGCATCGCCATTTCATATGTACTAACTACAGTCACAATTTCTTCTTAATACCTGGTCTCTTTAGGTTCTGACTGAATCTGTTTGTCTTGATCAATAGTTACCTGTCACTCAAGTCCGTAGTATTAGCATCAACCAACATAATTGCCCATCAACACGCCCACAATATTTTGGACCCTTGCTCTTATCTTGGATCCTTAAAGTCGGTAAACACGACGATACTTGCCCAAAGAGGTATCTAGAGTAGCACAGGCATCAACAACACGGACTGGCCTGGCACTGCTACTGTAGTCACTTACTGACAGGTGGTCGGCATTTCTGATCTTGACCGTTTATTGTCCGTATTACCTCGCAGTGGTCGATTTCATTGCTGCCATGTGTAGCTTGGTGGGCAGACAGAAATACCAATTCACCTCCACTTGTAGACTGTCTACTCGGTTGTTCGAAATGGTACTTTGCTATACCACCAGCCTCGCAGCTCAACATTGTACATTGCTGTACGTAAAAGCACATACCTGGGTACAATCTGTCGGGTCCTTGGGTTAAACCTGGAACTTCAGTGGTGCTGATCCAACCTCCCCCTCCTCGGTCACTCCCTGTAATACCCATCCCCTGTCTTGTCTGTGCTGGCAAAGGTTGGCTCTGGGATGGACTGGTAGCGCTGGTCCCTACTAAGGCGAGTAGGCTTAGTGGTCCATTATCCAACGTAGCAGGTACCTTGTCAGACTTGTCCTACTTGGCTTTGCCTTGATTTTCTGCCTGGCTAGGTTGGTGTCTCTACAACGATGTTCTACTGTGCACTGCTCTGCTGCCCGCCTAGACTTCATCAAGGCCCACTGCGCACAACGGTCACTGCCACTTACTGCCGCTGCCACGAGCTACCATTTCCCATTCCCATTACCACCACTTAGTAACTATCTACCTATTACCGTTATCACCAATCTAGGACCCTGCGCCTCTCTCTTTTTTCCCCTTCTGCTTTCTCTTTCCCTCTCTCTCTTCTCTCTTTTACTACTGCTAGGCCCGTATCAAATCAATTAACTGCCCGTGTCTCCCGCCAACCATACCCAGGTAGCATCCTGCTTCCTACTCCCTCCTCTCCTCTCCTCCCCTTCCTCTCACTTAACGGGCCTCTCCGCCTCCACCCATTTGCTGCACCACGCCCAAGGCCAAACCGAACCAGGCCAAACCGAACCAAAACGCAACGCAACTCCATAGTTGCCCATCCGCCGCCGACCAATCTGCCTGCCTATCTACCACAGGCCGCATCCACCTCAATCTTGACTCCGACCACCTACATCCGCCATCAAAACCATACAACGCCGAAAACAATCTCTTGATATTGACTTATCCCTCATCTCGCGACCCATCTTCCCCGACATCGATACCAATACCGACACCGACTCGACTTTCTCCGCTCCGCTTTCCCCCCGCTCTCTTACCGTAGTTGCGCGCATCCGCCCGCCAATAGAGCTTCGCTACTCTCGACCGCTTGCATTTCGCTTTGACAGAGTCAAGCTCCTGCACAGGAGCCTTTGAGAGGAACAATGGCGGTTGTCGCTACTATCAAGTACGTTTGGAAGCACAGGCTCGTACCGCTGTGTTGCGTTATCCGTTGCTGTGCTTTGCCTCGATTTATCTCCTCACCGAGGTCACTCTAAAGCACAGCGCCCCCGGCATACCTGCGCACCGGCACTGCATGCCATTTCGTCCCTCTCCTGCCATTTCGCCTTTTTCTCAAAGAGCTAATTTATCTAACCCCTATTCAGGTGCGTCGTCGTTGGTGACGGTGCTGTTGGAAAGACTTGTCTTCTCATCAGCTATACAACAAACAAATTCCCATCCGAATATGTCCCGACTGTCTTCGACAACTACGCTGTCACTGTTATGTGAGTCTACCTGCACACCCTTCAGATCGACGCCAGCCCCCCCACACACCGCGCCCCCACCTGTAATGGACGTCCTGTGCTGCGAATGCCATATTGGTCACCAGGAGCAATGTCATTGAGTCCTGTGCGATACAACCCTTTTGCGCATGTTTTCAGCGGACGAACGCAATCGGCTGTAGAAAGATTGCTGACAGGCCGCAGGATCGGTGATGAGCCATACACTCTCGGACTATTCGATACCGCTGGCCAAGAAGATTACGACCGGCTGCGACCTCTGTCATATCCCCAAACCGATGTTTTCCTTGTCTGCTTTTCCGTCACCTCGCCCGCTTCATTCGAAAACGTTCGCGAGAAATGGTTCCCCGAGGTCCGCCACCACTGCCCTGGCGTTCCCTGCTTGATTGTTGGCACTCAGGTCGATTTGAGAGATGATCCCAGCGTCCGTGAGAAGCTGTCAAAGCAGAAGATGCAGCCAGTGCGACGAGAGGACGGCGAGCGAATGGCCAAAGACCTAGGTGCGGTCAAGTATGTCGAGTGCAGTGCCCTTACCCAGTACAAACTTAAGGATGTGTTTGACGAGGTATGTTGTAATTCGTGAAACCCATTGTGGCCTAGGAAGGCCCCCTTAGAATTTCCTCTGACCATTATGCAGGCTATTGTGGCTGCTCTCGAACCCCCCGCCCCAAAGAAGAAGTCACACAAGTGCCTCGTCCTATAAAAGGACAGAGGTAGGCCACAGCCTGGTCATGACACCACCTTGTTCTACTCAGTGGAAATGGTTGTCAGCCAGGAACATGCTCAGTTGAGATGCACGAATCGAAACCCTTGATAAAGGCACGACGAGACGACATTGGAATGACTTGGGCGGGTGAAACGGAACGTGAGGTGTTTCGCGGGGACTGGTCGTCCTATTCTCAGCGTGGGTTATCTAGATGGTGGAACGAGAATGTGTCTTGTTTCGTGAAGGAAAGACAGACGATCGAAAAAACGGCAACGCGGATCAAAGAGCTGCTAAGGGACGCTGGGCGTAGCCCTGGCCGGCAACCGGAGCCTCTCTTGACGACGAGCCGGCTCTGTTCCGCGAACTCGTTGAGTTTTTATGGCCGGCATCTAAGGACGCTCGTTCTCTGATCCTCTCAAGACGGTTTGATGAAGTAAGGGGCGGGGAAGTACGCGAGAGCTTGCGGGCGATGACAATTCATACATCCAGGCGGGAATGCTTTGATAGGACAGTTTGGCGATTGGGGTGCAATTTACATCAATGTCTTGTCTTGATTCATACTATGTTATAGAAAATTTCTGCATTTCGTATTTGGGACCTTGATGAGTTATGTTGACTGTTAGAAAGATTTACTGAAATTGTATGTATGCCTGCTCTTTGATGAGCATTGTCATGTCGAGGGGACCATGACCGCCGATATTGAAGTGCTAGGTATATATCATGGGCTTACCATTGGGTGTTGTGTTTTCGAAGGTCATACTTACTTACCGATCACTTTGTTGGCAAAGTAGTATTCCCGAACATTGAGAGTTATTAGGAGCATAACATCAATAATTCTCATACGAAAAATAGACATAACCTTTTCAAGTCGTATTTTGCTGTTTATTTCACAACTGCCGAGGACATCGGATGAAGTGAGTTGTCGCTCCAACTTTCCTATCTCAACCTAGTTCCAAATCGACTGGACCCATTTTCTGGCTACTTTATCTAAACCCAAAGGTGATCTCATAAGTGTTTATCTGCGATTCTATGCCTCAATCAGGCAAACCGCCTCTTCCTAACAGTGTTCAAGACCTTTGAGGCGGGGAAGAAGACGGCCGGTAGCGAACTGCGGGGTGGGTTTGTGACATTTTCAGATAGTTACTCGATCGATTAGCCAATTAGATAGTGTGGCACCTCTCTTTTGAGTCTTTCTCTATGTTGGAAAGGCGTGGGTTGACACATCTTGACTCGTGGGGCCGAATGACAACCGGCGGAGACACTGAAGGAGGAGGAGGAGGGGTTTATGAGAGATTGTAACTTGCTATATTAGATGTTGCTTCCTTCCCTTCCGTCTCCTTTTTCCTCCTCCTTTTCTTATCCTCCTCTCAATTCTGAAGTCAGATACTGCCAGCTGGACTTACTCGCATATCACGACAGACCAGCATCATGAAGCTCTTGAACCTCCTCTCATTGGCGGGTCTGGCAGCGGCTTGCGCCCATGAACATGACGATAAGCAGTGGACTAAGGAGGAACTCGACGAGCTCGAGGCGAAATGGGGCTACGAAGTATGTAACAATCCTCGAAGATAAACCTTCTCATCACCATGGTGGATTATTATGAAATATACGCTGACACCAGCCAGTGGCCCTTTGCTGGCATAAACACCTTTGCCCATCTCAAGCATGTCAAGTGTCTGACAGAACCCACTGAACCATTTGACATCGCCATCGTTGGTGTTCCATTTGACACAGCCGTGAGCTACCGCCCTGGAGCTCGCTTTGGCCCTCGGGCAATCCGCTCAGCGTCTGCCCGCCAAACGTCGATGCGTGGCTTTAACCCCCGAGCTGGTATCAACCCGTACCAGAACTGGGCTAAGATTGTTGACTGCGGTGACGTTTCTGTTACACCAATTGACAATGGCATTGCTCGTGAGCAGATGACTCAGGCGTTCAAGCAGCTTGGTCGTCGCAGGACTGTCTCCGCGCTGGCACCCAAGGCTCGTCTTGTGACATTGGGTGGTGATCACTCGTTGGCTCTCCCTGCTTTGCGAGCTCTGAACGAGATCCATGGAAAGCCTATCCAGGTTTTGCACTTTGATGGTGAGTCGACTGGCAATTATTGAAAAATCGGGCCCTTGTGTAGGCTTGCCAAAGACCTTACCACTAACACAATCATCACAGCTCACCTTGATACATGGAACCCAGCTGCTTATCCCTCATGGTGGGGAGCTACTCACTTTAACCACGGCTCCATGTTCTGGATGGCAAACCAAGAAGGCTTGCTCTCCAACTCTTCTGCCGAGCGCTCTGTCCACGCTGGCCTGCGCACTCGTCTCACAGGCACCGACTTCTCCGACCACGAAGATGATTCATCCCAAGGCTGGGTCCGTTTCACCGCCGACGACATTGATGACCTTGGAACAAAGGGCATTATCGACGGTATCCTCAAGGTCCTTGGTACTGAGAACCCCGTTTATCTCTCTGTGGATATTGACGTTCTCGACCCTGCCTTTGCGCCTGGCACAGGTACCCCTGAGCCCGGCGGTTGGTCTACTCGCGAATTCATCCGTATCCTTCGTGGACTTGAGGGCCTGAATCTTGTCGGTGCTGATGTTGTCGAAGTATCCCCTGCTTACCAGAATGGAGGCGAGGAAACGGCCCTGGCTGCTGCACAGGTTGTCTATGAAATCGTTAGCTCTATGGTCAAGAGGGGCCTTCAAGATGGTGGTAAGGAGGGCAACGGCGGCAATGCTGCTGGGGCAAAAGATGAGCTGTGATTATAGCACGTCTAAAGACAAGTCTATGTATTATGAGACAGAATACTGCATGTTCATCAGGAATGAGACGGGAAGGGAGTTATATGAGATTATGGATGTAAATGAAGACATATTAGACTGTATAATGAAACGAAACCAGACTTCCACCTACTTATGCCTCTTCATTGTAAACATGATGCATGATCCCCCAGATCCTTTCGATCTGTCTTATAATTTAAAGTCGGTTGGTTTTGCTGTTGATTCTTGTCGAGGGCACTCTACTATCAGTTACAGTATCGTGAGCCTCAAGGTTGGGGCGTTATCAAAACCGTTGTGTTGGCACTATAAACAAACTAAGAAAAAGCAAGGTTCATTGTACAAGCACGTTAACGTATCTGTGCTACAGAAAACGGATTGGGAAGACAATCAAGGAGCTTCGGGTGTTACGATTCCCGCTCTTGGACCTGTAGGTGGTTTGTGAGCCAAGAGGAGAAGTGACACTTCAGGGTTGTTGACAAGCACGGACAATTATTGGTTGAAACTTTGAGACTTCGCATTGATCACTTGCTAGACTCGGTAAATGCTTTATCATAGTTATCTGTACCATCGCCTAAAGAGAGGGCAATGATGTTAATAGTGATGAATGTACGAGTTCACAAGTCGACCGAACGGATAAACATGGGTATCAGTCACTAACGGAACAAAGTGACACATGGCAAAGAGTGGTAGGAGGGGACGGCCACTTCCAGACCTAGGATAATAGGCGAGAGGTGAGGGACGAGGCCTTGTTAATCGAGAGTCTTGAGCTGGTCAAGGCGTAGCATCGCGGGACGTGGTGGGATCAGAAATGGGACCACTAGTAGTAAATGAATGCGACTAGTACAAAGAGTTATCAGACCGACGTTTCTATCCCTCATCCCTCATGTAAGCATCGATCGGAATCATGCAGTGAGCGGAAAACGAAAAGGCACAAGCATGAATGAGCATGAATATAGAGTAGAGCATAGAGCGGGTGGCGCGTTTACGAAGCGCCTGAGACGCTTCCGAAAATAGAACTAAGTTCCGTCTCCCTGAAGGCGATTGTGTTTGGAAAGTGAGATGAGATGCCTCAAAACTGCGGTAAGGCCCGCGTTGATGTTTCACAGCTGACTGGGGGGCGACAATGCGGTGCAGCAAAGAGAAAGAATACGAGTCGAATGGCTTTATTTCTTTTTCGCTTGCACTGCAGGTACGACCTTGGTACCTACACAGGTAATGTATGCACCTGACAAGCCAATACCCAAAAGTAGAAAGGTTAAATAAAGACAGCACAAAGAATTCCCCAGTAAAGCTGTTGGACATGGACATGGACATGGACATGATATTGGCAAAATCGAGAACGTGATAGAGATCCTCTTTTGTTGGGGGATGTAGTTAAGCGTTTCAAGTCACACTGAACGGGCAAACTGGTCCTTTCAACAGTGGAACTGGAGAGAGGAGTTTCCATCCAATGCTTGGGTTGATTGCTTTAGCGCGCAGGAAACGGGTGAAGCGTCAGGCCCAACCCCACTATTACATAGGGGTCCAAATTGTCCGTACCAGGGGAAGAGGACAAAAAAGGGCAACCATCTAACATAGGTATGCTCATTCACATAGTAAGTACGCAGGTAGACTTAAAGGTAAACTAGAATTTTGTAGTTAATATGCCAAAGCAATACGGCTTAGCAGTTGACAGAAGCATGCAGGTTCTGTTGTTCTCATAATGTTGAAAAAGACCAACGCTTCGTCTGTATACAAAATACATAAAGTTTACCCGGCATTGAATTAACAAATACATCTAATTTCATCACGCTATCTGCTTCTTCCCGAACCCAAACCTACCTAGGAATGGATTGCTTTAACTAGGTAATTAGGTTTCCATCTCTGTTTCCATTGGAAACTCCTATCACCGGAACTATCTCTACAGCAATTACAGAATGATGTCCGTACTAACCTCATAGATCAATTACCCCTATATCTCGGAAAAAAAAAATCCTCCAAAAGTCGCGTGGTATTGGCATTGGCATTGTCGCGGTAGATCCAATCCTGATTGATTGATTGATTGACAGGCACAGACAAGGGCTCAAAAGACGGGACAGGATTGTATTGGATGGTCTCGTATGCTATGGTATGGGTGCTTCACAGGGGGGAGGCTTGTCTGAGTCTTCCCCCTGGCAACCCTCACTCACAACCAGATAGTCTGGAGTCTCAAAGCCCGGCTGGTATCAAACGATGGAAACGGACGGGTTTCAAGATCTAATAATGCATGGCTTCTGTTGATGGAAACGGAACTCCGCATCGTCCTTGGATTTATGCCACAAAACAACGTGGATACTTCTGTTGCACAAGCTAGTTCTGGTTACGGTTTTGGTACATTGCCAATATCAATTCGCTGCTGGACAATGAATCGACATGATCCTGGTAAGGGTCATTAAACTATCGGAGCACCCAATTCCAGTTTTGACCCCCTTTAGCCAATGGCCCATTGGCCCGCCCCCCTGAAAGGTTGGGTTAAACTAGTTCTTGGTTGGTTTAATTTTGGTGTCCGTAGTTACATATGTCGAGATGACATTGAATTCTTTCTTCCCCAGAGCCTCCTCAGAGACTGTACCAGGGGTTCCGGTCTATTAGTCGGGTTCTCCGTTTGTTCACTACTGATACGACTATTGTGCTATCCTGAGCATAGATGCATTAATTCTGATATTGGAATGGCTGGCCGTTGTCCGTCGTCGGTTGCCGCCTTGTGGCTTCCAAGTCTAACCGGGTCCTGACTAGGCTTGTTAATTTTATGTTTGTGCATTGGATTGGTTGTCTCGTTGTGCATTGACATTCATGAGATGCCGTGTCTTTTTGTCTCTTTTGTGACTGCGGTGAACTGGCCATCAGTCATTTCTATTCATGAAGTTCGTTGGTTTAGATTAGTAGTTTAAGCTAGTGAGTTGGTGATGTATAATTCAATCATCTATTGATTATGCTCTGCATAACATTTTGTCTCTCTGTCCATCCATTCGTTGCTCCTTCCTTCCCAAGTACCTACCTTCCTCTTGCTTTCTTGGTCTTTTGCTCCTTCTCTAGGTATCACTCTTATTCTTTATCTCCTTCGTTCTTACGTCTTGCTTCTATAACTCCATCTTATCATTTCTCTTTTTGTAATCCCAATCTCTCTTATTCTTTTTCTTCCTCCTCCTCTTCTTCGAATGTGCTAATTATCCCTTCTTTAAATCTACAGCACACTCCACCCACCCACCGACCCTCCTCCACCTCATTCCCTACCTGGTCGTCTGGCACTTTTCTCTCTCCCTCCCTGGCGCCTCTTTGCTCATTTAGGCATTATTACCTTGCATTATTATCTCCTACCTACGTACATAATACGTGACAGGACTGGTCTGGCCTGAATTGGACCGGCTCTATTACCACTCACTACCGACCTACAGCTACCTACCTAATCTTCTTGTCCTGGCTGTCGGCCTGAGGCTCACCTCACACGCCCCCTGTGTTCCTTGGTCCCTGATCTTTTGAAGTTCAACCCTGACCTGAACGACATCGCAATTCATCCCTCTCTCTCTTCCTCTCCCTCTTTTGGTTCCTCTTTCCCTCCAAATTTGTGCCGTCCTCTCACCGACGCCGACTTTCGTCTCTTCTTCTTCTCTCCTCGGATACTCACTCACTCTGTTCAAAAGTTCTCGTTGCTTCTGAGCAGATGCAGTGTCGTCTCTCTTCCTTCTCTTGAGACAATAGTTTTGGGCTTCGTCGACACTCGTTCCGGCCATATTGCTTTATTAATACTTTTATCTGCTCGCTCGTCTTCCTCTGGATATTATCCTAAGCCAAGCCAAGTTACGCACTGTCGTGCTTTACGTTTCTCGTTCGACTTTTCGATACTTTCACTCTTGCAATCGACAACCATCATTTTGCATCTTCAGCCTTGCCAAAACTTCCCGTTTCGACTCGGCCGAACATTTCAAATTCGAATACATATATACTAAATGGTTGCTTCCTGAAACGACCTTTTTTTATTCAATTGAGCTCTTTCGCCTTATTCCCCTTTGGATACGTCGATACGCTTCATAATTCTCGATTTTATCGGCTTTATTCTGCATAACTACTAGCTCCAGTTACGGTCCTCTTTTTCTCTTGTTGGATTTGTTCTCGAGATTTTGAACGATTGTCTCCTGAAAGATCAGCTCTGCTGTGCAGCTAGGAATTCGAACAAGGACTTGAACCATCTGAAGTTCTTCAGCCGGCCTATCTTCTCAACTTCGCTGCTCTTTTCGTGCCTTGATCGGGCACGTCCAATTCTTCAAAACGGCTGTACTGTCGCACACTGGGCGGGACTCGCTTGTCCCCCCTCACCTGCTTAACATGCAAGACCTCAATGGCCCAGTTGGTCAAGGTGCCCCTAACGGCCCTGCCAACCGCTTCGGACACGCTTCCAAGCCTTCCAACAGTGATACTGGATTCTCCCACGGTGCCTTCAACTCTAACATCTCGGGCTTTGCCGATCGACACCCTCGAAGAGGCAACATCCCCTCAATCAACACTCAGCCCCAGCAGATGGCCCAGCAGGTTTCCAACAATGGAGCAGATATGGCCACTCCGGGTACTGCATTTGACATGCAATTTACCCCCCTTTTGCCTTCTCAGCTGCTTCTCGGCAGTCCTTTTCAGCCTGGCACCCCAGCTGCCTTCGCCAGCCCTCAGTTTCAGAGCCTTCCTGGATTTCAACAGCAGCAGGGAAACCACCACCAGCAGAATGGGATCTCAAGCCCTGTGCAGCATACCATCTCACCCCAGTCGTATGGAGGAATAGTCTCCCCTTCTACCTACGGTGCTCCTCAATTCTATCCTCCCCAGTCCCCCACTGGTGGCTACGGCATGCAAGCACCTCTGCCTCCCACCTCGCCTGTTTCAATGGGCTCTGGTGTCGTTACAGGAACTAGCCGAACTGTCTACCTGGGTAACATCCCCCCGGACACTGTTGCTGAGGAGATTCTTGGTCATGTTCGAAGTGGTCAAATCGAGTCTGTCCGTCTCTTGCCTGACAAGAACTGTGCTTTCATCTCATTCCTCGATGCTAGCTCTGCTACTCACTTCCACTCTGATGCTATCTTGAAAAAGCTCTGCATCAAGGGTCAGGATATCAAGATTGGTTGGGGTAAGCCCTCCCAGGTTCCTACATCCGTCGCTTTGGCTGTCCAGCAGTCAGGCGCATCGCGAAATGTATACCTGGGTAACTTGCCCGAGGAGGTCTCCGAGGAGGAACTGAGAGAGGATCTTGGTAAGTTCGGTGCAATTGACACAATCAAGATTGTCCGCGAGAAGAGCATTGCGTTCGTACACTACCTCTCCATTGCCAATGCCATCAAGGCGGTCTCTCAGCTCCCACAGGAGCCCAAGTGGCAGGCTCCTCGTCGCGTGTATTACGGCAAGGATCGTTGTGCCTATGTCTCCAAGACCCAACAACAAAACGCTGCCCAGTACTTGGGTATTGCTCCTGGATACGCCCACATGCTGACAGGCGCTGATCGTGACTTGATCTCGAACGCCCTTGCTCAGCAGTCTGTTGCTGCCGCTGCCGTCGCCACGACTGCTGGTGGCATCAACAACCTTGGTAACCGAACTATCTACCTGGGCAACATCCATCCCGAGACGACGATTGAGGAGATTTGCAATGTTGTTCGTGGCGGACTTCTTCATCACATCCGTTATATCCCTGACAAGCATATCTGCTTCGTTACTTTCATCGATCCTACCGCTGCTGCATCTTTCTACGCCCTCAGCAACATCCAGGGTCTCATGATCCATAATCGACGTCTCAAGATCGGCTGGGGCAAGCACTCCGGAGCTCTTCCCCCAGCCATCGCTCTGGCTGTAAGCGGAGGTGCTTCCCGAAATGTCTACATCGGTAACCTCGACGAGACCTGGACCGAGGAGCGGCTGCGACAGGACTTCTCCGAGTATGGTGAGATTGAACTTGTCAACACCTTGCGCGAAAAGAGCTGTGCTTTCGTCAACTTCACCAACATTGCCAATGCTATCAAGGCCATCGAGGCTATTCGGGGCCGGGAGGATTACAGGAAGTTCAAGGTCAATTTCGGCAAGGACCGCTGCGGTAACCCACCTCGCCAAATGCAGCAGGCACAGTCTCCGCGAGGAGACGGTGTCTCTTCTCCCCCACCTAACGGATCCCAGAACAGTGGCTCTCCTACCAACGGCAACACTCCTCAACAGTCAGCTGCTCTCTTCAATGCCAACAGCAACCCTCTGACAATGTATCTGAGCCAAGTGTCCCACCAGGCTCAGCAACAACAGCATCACCAGCAGCAGCAGATCGCTGCTCAGCAGAATGCTTTGTTCGGCACAGCCCAGCCCTCACCTAGCGACCTCGATCTCGCCATGTCTCAACAAGTTCCCGTTTCCGGTCACGGTCAGTCAGCAAGCATCTCAAATGGCTACTCGGCCAACAGCGCAGCACCCGGTTCAACTACCATTGGTGGCCTCTTAGCACCCGGTCGTGGTCAACACAGCAGGGCTGTCAGTCTGCCTGTGCTTGCTCCTGGATTTGAGAATGGTGGTAACTCCAACGGCATGCCCGCCGAGAATGAGCGACGAGGTCATCATTACCAAGCTAGCTATGGTGGCATGGGATCAGGATTCGGCCTGGCCATCCAAGGAGGCCTGAACGGATGGGTTGAGGAGGAGGTTGCGAACTAATGACGCTTGTGCATTTTTATGTTTTCATCACATGCGAAATTGGACGAAAAACACTTGCTTAAACGTTGTAATTGACGCCGCTTATGGCGTTTCCCCTTGATGCCTGGGCTTTGCATACCTTCATTCTTTGTTTTCTTTTATTGATAATTTACCCTTTCGGCGTATCTTGACTTTTTATGCTCTGAAAGTTGTCCATATGTTCTGCTCAGTTGGGAGAGAGCGTTAGTGGAAACGAGATTAATACGCCCTCTTAGATAAGATGGGGGCGCTTATGGTTGAGACGAGACGCTGTTTGCAAAGAAGAGATTCTGCATGGGACGGATGAGAGGATATATCACCTGCGTTTATGTCTACTACGAAGTCTTAGGTTAGTTTAAGAACTATAGTCTTGAACGCAGATTATACGATCACAAAACAACACGTTGTTGACCAATATGTCACATTAAGCCTGTCCCTAAGGATAGCCATACCTTCCGTATGAATATGCAATCGTTCTAATGTCTAAGTCTAACGAAAGCACTTGAACTCCAACGCTAAGACTAGTCTAAACTCGCATCATCGTTGTATCTTGAACCATCCTGCCCCTCACACGTTCAGTAACCCGAAGGTTCGGGCTTGGAAGGAAACGCAGATTCCTTCATGTTGGCACGACACTGGTTTCTCCAATTAGTAGGTGTGTACTTGTCCACGATTTCTTTGAAGGCCTCCTAGTAGAAATATGAGTAATGCGAAGAAGAGGAAGAAGGGCTGGAGTGCTTACTAGGGTGCAGAAGGACTCGTCACCATCGAGGTGCTTGCCCTGGTATTTGCAGCCAGGGACTGAGACTGGACGGTCGTTGTAGCGAACTCGGACATAGTAGCCCTTGAGTCGCTCTTTTTCCTCCTCGGTAAGGTCTGAGGTCTTCTTCCGGCCAATGCCTGGTGGTGGAATTCCAGCCACAGGTGTTGGTTTGTTGCCCAAACCCACGAAAGAGAGGGCGCTGCCGGGTTTGGGAGCCGTGGTGGCCGTGTCGATATGGCGAAAGAGCTCAATCGCGACATGGCTGGTGAATGGTGGCCAGGCTTCTTCGTTGAAAGCCCCGAGGCTGGCAAGCGTGGCGGCAAGTGTAGTATCATGACACCCGCTCATTCCAAATTTTACAGACGGATGTATAGTGATAGAGCCTTGTTTATTGGTGGCCAGCTCATACTCACCATCCGCAGTCGAATGCTCGGCGCTGCCGACCAAGCGAGAAACCACGTCGCCGAGTAAAGCACCAATACCCAACGTGCGATACTCCTCGCTCTCCTTATAGCCGGCATACCATTCCTCAACGCCGATCTTTTCGATGATCCGCTTAACCTCTGGATCATAAAACTCCTTCGGAAGTCGAGTATCTGGGCCATGAGCCTTTGTGGAATTGATAGTATCCATGATTCCACTTAGACGAGGACGAGAGTTTACAGCAACACGCGGGTTATCTTCAGGCATCCAGCGGCCGAGGCGTTTAGTTAGGTATGCCATCTCTTCTGAATCATTCCATCGTTCGGCACAGCGTTCAGCAAAAGCGCGAGCAAGAGTGGCGAACCGGCGGCAGTTGCCGTCGTTCGGGAAGAGGGTCTCATCGGCGGGTGATCGTGTGAGGATGGTTGGGGGATGGAGGCCAGGGTGAGAGCCACGAGTAGATGGGGGATAAAGACCATAGAAAGCTTGCTGTAGAGATTCGAGGGCACGAGGAATAGGCGTCGCTCGAAGGTATATAGCAGCCGTATCAGTGTCGGTAGTTAGATTCTCCGGGAGAAAGCGAAGCTGGTTGACATATAAATGTCGCAGGCGCTGACCAAGGTTGTAGGTAGTTTCTCGTCCACGATCGGTCAACATGCCCATTTCACAAATAGCATCGAGCTCGCCATTTTGGCCGGTAGCTATGATGGGGGAATCATCAGGGCCAAGTTTCTCGATTCGCCGCTTCCACTCGAGAGCAGTAATACCAGGATTTGAGGCAGAATCAATTTGGGAGTTGGCAACAGAAGGATCCAGAATGGCGCTCGTCATACGACGAGCTGCTGAGCAGTAGGGCCAGTAGGTCGCGAGACCCGCAGATGCGAAACGAGCGTTGACCGGTGTGCGTTCGCCATGTCGGAGGAGGATCTGGACGTGTTGAAGGCGTAATTGAAGCGGATATAACTGTTTGAGCTCATTTTGTGAGTACGGAGGCCGAGGCTCGAGGGTTGTCATGATGAAGAGCAGACAAGTTCCAGCAGCGACAATCGGCAATTGATTTATGTGCTGTAACTGATGTTTACATCAAAAAGATGACCAACAGAATAGACTAGACTAGACGATAAAGGATCATCTGATTAGCTGAAGTCATGACACTGTATGGAATCCAAACCCTGTCGGCGCCGTTGATCGGGGCCGAGTGGGGAACAACGTTGAGATGCACCGGTCGATGACGTTGAGCGGGCATGATAGAGAAATGTGGCAGGGCTGTTTCTGGGGCTGTGAAGAAGGATGATAGGAGGATGAGGCTGAATTCTGTGCAACAATTGATGATTGAATAACGATGAGTAGCTGAATAGATGTTTGCCCATACTGGTACTATACTGTGATGGACTATGTTGTGCTGTCTGCTCGCCTCACACTTACAAGAGACGTTTTGGCCATGTGCTGTATTCTGTAAAAAGGCCGTCGAGAGTATATCATGAGCCTCCGTGTATGATATTTCGTTGACAATTGAGTCTTGTTTGTCTATCGGTAGTATTCTCTTACATGTCAATCTTGTAGTGGGATCAATTTGCAAAGATGCAAGTCCA
This sequence comes from Fusarium sambucinum, assembly GCF_050947815.1. NCBI lineage: Eukaryota > Fungi > Ascomycota > Sordariomycetes > Hypocreales > Nectriaceae > Fusarium > Fusarium sambucinum. The sequence goes on from NC_139292.1 coordinate 2,154,423, forward strand.
GCTAGAATCTGGGGTCCATTGTCACATGCTGCCTGCCTCGACCCGTACCTGCCTACTGGGTAGCAGAAAAAAAAATAGCCTCCTAAGTTTTAGGGTATAAAAATAAGTAGTCTAAGAACCATGTCTAAACGGGCATAAAGTGACCTACTAATTTCATCCCTTAGGCTTTCAACGGTCAATTTTTCTGATACCCTGGGGGCCTGCCTCTTGTTTTGCTACCTACCTACGCTTAGACTGGGCAGGTACCATACTAGACTAGGCAGGTTGGCCAAGGTCTTGGCTCCTTCCAGAACAAGGAATTCGAGGATCCCAGCGATGGAACCGTCTTTACCAGTTGGAGCATTGTAAGAATTTGGTCAAAAACACCAAATTGCTACCCACGATCTTAGTACCTACTGCATCAAGTGCTTCGTGCACCTTGGTAATTGTCTTGTACAGTGTCTAAGCCCTTTGTCATCCGCCTTGTCTTGTTTGACCTATAACTCGTCTGTTGATCTATTCCCTAAACTCCTTCCTGGTGGCTCCCAATTGGCTCCAAATCCCCGTTTTATTTTTTTACTCTTTAAACCATGACCTCATTAAACCAACAATGATCGAGGCTAAGACTCTGAGACATTGGAGAAGTTATCCGTATATTTATTTATTGTCAGACTATAAAATGCTGAACCCTTTCAACTATTACAGACATACTCGCATTGCTGTTCGGAACTATACGAGAACGAGCACAACCGTGTATACATAAACACCAAGTATCAATCGTGGATCCATTCACTCCCGGGCCTCCCGGATCAGCGCACATAGCCCAGCCGCCCCGTTGAAGATTGATTCCTCTGGTTCAGCTCCACCGCCTCCGTCCCTGCCTCCGTTTCCGTGGTCAGTTTTAATTCTTTAATTTGTGCCGAGGAACAAATAAGAACTACTTCACTGCCATGTCTGACAATCATTCGGTTCATCTTCCTTGAACAGCATATTCCTATATTGTACGGATCCTGTCTCTGTTCAACCTCCTGGTTCAACATAACGTCTCGGACCTTTCATGCAAACCACCATTCAACTTCAATCCTATTTTTGTCATCACGTTGTACCAGATTGATGTTTCGACTGTTACTTACCTGTCTAACCTACTGATCGAGCTCGACTCTGTGAACCATGGCTACAAATCCATCGACTGAGCCTTTACCGCGTATTCAAAGCACGGACTTACAAGAAGATGAAGATTCCATCATCTGTAACCAAGACGAGGCCGAGGCAATCTTGCAACCCGCTTTGAGTGAAGCTGCTAGACATTTGACCTCACAAAACACACCCGCCATTGAGAAGGCGCTGGCATTGGACAAGAGTCGGGCTGGTTTCTTTGGTGTGCCCACAGATAGAGCTGGTGACACAAGTCCTGATCTCTCGTCTTCACCAGAGACGTCACCTCGGATACCACAGTTTCCTGCTTCAACCAGATTCCCCGTGACCACATCGCCTGAGCCACCTCAACATGACTTGCCTTCCCCGTGGCAAGCTCGACCGAAGCCACCAGCGACCAAGGGTCATACAAGCAGACCGTCTGGAAGTATTCTGGGCAACGCATTAGCACCAGCTAGGAATCGATCCAAGTCGGCGGGACAGGAGGCATTGAGGAGACTCCAGAGAGCGTTGCCGTCTCTTAGTCCGCCTACACATCTTTTACCTTCCATGTCAAACTCGTTCTTCTCAAGTTCTCAGGATAAATCGAGTGCAAACCATCCGGCCGCCCCAAGTCACTCATCCCCAGTAACCCGCCAGCATTCTCCTCGAATCCCGTCTAACGCTCTCGGTATCGCTCAGCCATCATCACAACAAATTCGAAGGCCCGCTTCGAACCTTCAGGAACCAAGCACATCATCTCCCCCTGTGCGACCAAAGGCTCTCAGGCGAGTCACATCAGACGACACTCGTCTATATCACAGTCTGTCTCGCACGTCTTCTCTTGGTGATGACGAGCGTTTCCAGGACGTCCGTGAGATGGTCAACATTCGGTTCATGGCCCTCAAGGACAGCCTTCCTGATGTGCCAAACTTCAAGATGCCCAGTCTCCCTAAACTTTACAGTCAAGCTCGAAAATCAACGATTTCTCTCGGTACATCCAACACTCCTGACACGCCACCGAGCCATAGCCAGGTTCCGAAAGGTCTTGACATCGACTCGCAAGATGGATCGACTGTCCTGGACCGGGTTCTGGAATCTTTGACTGGCGACTTGGTGATCATGGGTGGCTACCGTGGCTCAGTCTTACGATCCGCCGAGCCACCTCATCATCAGGTTTGGGCACCCGTGAAACTCGGGCTCAATATGCGCAAAGTCAACTTGGAGGTCGGGTTAGAGGATGAAGACGAGGAGCGTATGGAAGAGACCATCAAACCTGATGGCATGTTAAAACACATCGGTCCCGTCGACGTCTCTCGAAAGTTGATCAAGAAGCTCCGCTCTTGTGACAACGCCAAATCGGGTAAGCTACAAATCTGGGACTACGGTTACGATTGGAGATTGAGTCCTCGTCTTTTATCTCGCAAGTTGCAGGAATACCTGCAAAAGTTACCTTCAAATCAGCCCGGGACACCATCTGGCTCTCGTGGAGCTCTTGTCATCTCTCACAGCTTGGGAGGCATCATTACACGCCATGCTGTCAACCAGAGACCCGATCTATTCTCAGGGGTTCTGTACTGCGGCACGCCACAGCGTTGTGTTAACATCTTGAATCCACTACGTCATGGCGATGTAGTGCTCTTGAATGAGAAGCTTCTCACTGCAAGCGTCAACTTCAGCATGCGAACGTCTTTTGTTTTCCTTCCAGAGGACGGATTCTGTTTTGTAGATAAGAATACGGGAGAGGAGTATCCTATCGATTTCTACGATCCCTACGAATGGATCAGGTGGCATCTAAGCCCGTGTATGCAGCCTACTTTGCCGCCTCATAACCGCCCGCAATCCTCGTCTTTCTCGTCCTTTTTTCCGAGTTCGCTAAGATCTCGTGCCGAGAGCAGAAGCGAGAAAGGCCCGCCTTCGCCAACGGCAGTTGCGCAAGATCACAACCCTATGGCACCACAGCTCAACGGGAGCGGCGCCAAAGTGGAGGAAAAGAAGCCATCAGACTTGGAACGCAAACGTTACTTGGACTACCTCAGTCGAACTCTTGCAGCGACACGCAAATTTCGATCCGAACTCGTCCACTCGCCCGAGCACCAAGAAGCCAATGCCTACCCCCCTCATGCCGTGCTCTATAGCAAGAGTATTCCCACAGTGTATGCTGCCCAGGTTACTAGCCGGGAAGGAATTTGTTGTTCCGACGCCTACGACGATCTTCTATTTCGACCAGGAGATGGTGTCGTATTAGCGAAAGAGGCTATGCTTCCGGAAGGTTATTCTATTGCCCGTGGTGGCCGGGTTTGCACCGAACGCGGCCATATCACCATGCTCGGCGATCTCCCGGCTATGGGCAAGGCACTCGAAGCAGTGGTCAGGGGTCGCCGGAAGGGCATCGGCATGGGAGTCGGCGGTGACGAAGCAAAGAAGCCAAGTAAGTGACGGGTTCTGGCTGAGTCGACGTGACACTGCATGGTGCCATGCGGTCACTCCGCAACACGATACCGCACCGAAAAGAGCTGCCGCCGCCACCGGATCTGAGTGCTTGCGAAGCACTGCAGATGTGGCTGGGTGGAGGCAGTGCGCCCATGTCGAACGAATGAATGAGTGATACGATACGTGAAGGGGGAAAATTACAATATATGTTATGCATGCATTGGTGAATAGGCGTTGGTAGCCTCATATCTCATTGTCTAGGAGTTGTACACACATGGCACATATCAGCATACATGATCAAGGCAGGTCGAAAAGACGGCTTCTTTGGCAAAAGATTTCTCAAGTAATGACGGGGAGTTTCCCCATGCCCACTCCTACCTCTTTACGTGACACCAACCCTTTGCAACAGACCTGTTGTAACCTAGAAACCCCAAGGACAAGAAATAGAAAGAACAAATAATATCTTCCAAGATGCAGACAATATGATAATATTTTGCGGTACTGTTTTCCCCGCTTAAAAATAATATCCCCAGGGGCGAAGGAAAAATGACAAAATGGTGGGTATAAGAGTAAGTGCAGTCACAATCTTCGCCTAAAAGCAAATGCAATGCCGTCCTGGCATAGGTATGTAAAACGACTGTTCAACAGCCCAAAATGGCTTCATATAAATAATCTCACCCAGTCCAACGACGGGCGGAAGTGGCGTTTAGGGGGTATGTGCCGATGTTGAGACTCGGCGTTTCTGCTTTCGGTGTTGGAAAGCGTGGGTTGTGCAACGATTTCGCGCTCTATTATTCCAGGGAGCGAGTCGTATGTTCTCAATGGCAATGATGTTGTACGCCATGGCCTTGATCGCTTAGAAGCAAAAATGAATGTGCGTTTAAGCAGCGCCAACACTTTGGAAAGCGCTGAGTGGTAGAATGCTCCAGCATGGTGGTGTCCAGCCGGGTGTTTGCTCACACAAAGTCGCAAGGGCAGTCCGAATCTGGTGGGCCATGCGCATGTAAACCATGCTGGGCTCTACGTAGCTTTCCGAGCCCCGCGACTCCTCTGAGCGAGGAACAAAAATAATCTCTTCGAGACCAGGCATGCGGGCCTGGATGCGTCGGAGCAGCTCAACGGTCAGACTGGCTGCAGTCATGGAGCGGTAGGAGTCGTCGACCCAGAATAGAGCATCATTAATTGCGAGACGGCGAACAAGAGCGAGTTCCTCTGGGTCGCACATGGACATGATTGTTTGGAATTGAGAGTCTGCGGCCATGTAACCATCGCGAGGGCCAAAGTAGAGGATATCACGGTCTGGGTCGAGGAAGACTTGACCAGGACCACGAGCGAAGCCAAAGCCAAGACCGTAGTACTTGAGGGCTTCACTGCGCGACTCGCTGCAGGCGTGGAGGTTGGTGGGAATGGTCGCTGGTGAAGTACATCCAGTCCACGAGGGAGAATCTGAGCTGCCGGGCCATGAAGAGCCGTACTGAATCGGGACGAGGCGCGTGGGAGGGAGATTGTAGTTCCAAATCTTGAGTCGCAGTTCTGTAGGAAGTTTGCAAAAGTTTCGCTGGGGAGAAGAGTACATGAGCTTCTTGCCTTGATAGAAGGGAAAAGAGAATGGGGGGTTTGACTTACAAAGGCGCATGTGTCTGGCGATTGCGGGTCAGCCATTGATGGAGCAGCCATGGCTGAGGTTGAATTGCTGTTGATCGTGTAATTGGATTCTGAAATGATAGTTATTGCGAAACGTTGATCAAGTTTGTAACCGTCAATGGCTTCAGGAACAACAGGTATTGTGAAGTTGGGTTCCGAGTAAAGCAAGTGGTTTGTTCTGCAGTGGAATAAAGTGGCATGAAAGAGAGTTTAAAGATGGCTCTGGTTCCAGGATAAAGACAGAATCGAAAGGTCAGGATAGCACAAGTCACATTTGAGGGGCAGGGAAAGGATACTAATATAATCAACTCAAAGAGGACCGACCGAACCAAACAATGAGAGGATGAATGACGATAGAGGGACTCGGAAGGGAGTGTTTCTCATCTCGCACCCCCATCTCCATGTCCAGGTCCATGTTCAGGTCCAGCCAGGTCCATGCCCATATCCATATCCATCTCCATCCTCAGGGACCTCCACACTAAAACCGCACAGTAATACATACCCTTACAGGATCCATGTCCTTGCCCATGCTTGTATCCATACCTACCCCTGTTCATTCCCCGTACAAGCAAGCTAAAGCCACATTCTAAGTCGAGGCTCGGCATCAAACATTAAATTGAATTGCACTGGACTACTCTGGCTCCCTCCTCTTTTGTTATCCATACTACGTAGTAACCGTCGGCAAAGGCTCAAGCCCAAGAGCATCCTTTGGTCCTTGAGCCAATGGGTGGGTCCTCAGTTAGTAAAACAAAAAAAAAGGGACGGACGGATCCAGCCCCATAAGCCACAGAAACAGTACAGGCTTGCGTCTAAGTTGTTGGGAGATACTTACAGAGTATTGTTAGTCTGTGCTTGACGCTCAGAGTCTTGTTAGTACCTCGACCCGGCCTTACAAACGAAAGAAAGATGATGCGTGGAAGTAATAAAGACGCATTTGACAGGCTGGAAACGTCCAAAGTGCACGTGTTTCATGAACCAATACCGATCCTCCCCTCTACCATTGAGAGCGAGAAAAAAGCATAAAACCTGACACCACCTCAACTCATGAGAACAGGTACATCACGGGCAGAACCGAATTCTCGGGTCCGGAGCAACAGAGACGGGGGTGTCACTCTCAAGGGTTACCATACGCAGTTAAGCCTAGAGAACAAAAAGGTTGACCTTTACTCCATCAAGCTGATGGTCTCCCAGGTTCTAACCCATCCTCCCTGTATGGGAAGTCTCAGTGGGTCGTCCATGGTTAGATGAAGAATGGTTTCTTCCACCATCTCGTACTAGCCTGTTCATGCCGCGTTCAAAGCCGCCACAGAACATGTTGACTGCTGCAACTCCAATGTTATCCGCTTTGCCAACGCAATGCATGCGTTGACCCCGTTCCCGTGTCTCGCATAAGCCGCCAGCGAGAAGGGAAGGGAATAGACTTTTTAGAGTAGGCTGTAAAGAGCTTCGAAAAGCAGACACCTGACCAGGATTGTTTAATCTTCTGGTCTTCCGAAAACGCTCATCCCTCTCAAAGATATCGTTTCTTGTTCGTACTTGGCTCAAGGTCAGGGTCAGGGATCAAGCCCTACATGGGAAACATGAACAGGTGAATTGTCCAATCACAACGCCTCATTGCCTCCGGAGCATTTCCATCTGGTCGACAATGCCAGGGCCCAGGACAAGACTTGTCATCTGTTCTGGAGTGACATGGGTCATGTCATGGTTTCCAGAATCCACACTTTTCTTTTATTGGCTGAATTGGTCAAATGCCCTTTTTTGACTTGTGTGGAGGGCCGTTGATCCGGAGCTTCACAGGTCCAACCAACAAAGCTACATCGTACAACGATACTGACGATGGCTCCCTTACCCTAATGTGAAAACACATTGCATGTCTCATATAACATAACTCTATTCCGATCCGTATGTTCATCACATTAATCTCTTGTTTCCTTTTTTGACAAACGTACAGGCAACACACCCCTCTATGGGGTGTCGATTTATGAGTAGCGCCTTTTGCCTGTTCTCGTCCTCGTCGCTCTCCCCGGTGTGGGACATAGTTAGCCGTCCAAGTGACGGTTGTGTATAGTCTATCCGCATGCCGTTCGTGGTTCCCGCCGCAAGGGCCAAGGAAGGGTATTTGTCAGGCTCTGAGGTCGGGTGCAGTAGAGCCCAGCTGGTCACAGCACAGGGCTCACACCTGCTCAGCTGCGAGTAAGTAGCAATAACTTTATTCTCTTGACAGTCGTTGATAGGCTCTCAGTCGTCAAATTTCTTGAATGCAGCTCTACCCAGAAACAGTTCAAGCTAGGCAGCTGCAGTCTGCAGAACATAAATCTTGCATTAGGTATGTTTTCACGGTGCTTCCTTGTGAGCTGTCATGTCCGTTGCTGAGGGCAGAATTATGTATGTATTGCTCACACCCGTAATTAGCAATCCTTGGCTGCCTGTCATTCAGCTGACTTTGGACTAACAAGGTAAAGCTTTTGGAGATAGACATTGATCTTTGAGTAATTTAGCTATGCCAGATCTACATTTCGTAGTCTTTGATGTCTAAAAGACAAGGATCAGGTCTTGCAAGTAAGTCGGACGTCCGATTGTATCCTTGAATCTACCAATGGGAATACGGCGTTGTATTTCATATCGGTGTCAGGCTGTTTGTTGTTAGGGAAAATACACAATGCCGGTCTCCGTATCTTGTCTCAGCTATCCATATTCTGTTAGGTTCAATGCAGGATTTGACATGTAGGTTTGCGAGGGGGGGCTTGTAAATGCCATGGGTGGTGTATTTTCGATTACTGAACGTTAGGGATTAATGTCAGACTCACCCCCTGCGCGATCATTCTGATTGACTCGTCTATTACGGGGCATTGTTGGTGCAGTTGCTCTAACCGTAACCGGCGAGAACGCTACTGTCGATCATCCGCAACGCCTTACAGCCCAGAGAGAGAGACAGAGAGACGCCATGTTGGTACTGTGAGCTTCTGGTCACTTATTTAGTCACTGTAAAGAAAAACTCCTGACTAACGTTGTGTCCGAGTTCCCAAGGTTTGAAGCGTCTTGGGTGCCAACGTCAAGGACTCAAGCTCGACAAAGGCATGGTAATCACATCGAACCAGCCGTTGGCCGAAGCCGTTGGTTGTGTTCATCGGTATGGCAATCGTGGAACCATAATCTTCATGTCGTCATGTGAATAGGTATTCTAGAATAGGATCCTCGTCTCCGATTGATTCTGTTTTAATTACTCGATCCTTGCAGTTGCAGATACTGTGCCGCAAGTCCCTGTAAGAAGACAACTGTCAGGCCGCATCAATGTGCCCGGTATTCATGTCATCATTCACTGCAGGTACGGTGCAGTAGGCAATCCTGAATATATCATTTATCATGCAGTCTCGATAGATGAGCAAAAGCAATCTATCCAGCCTCATCTCGGATGTGTCACAGACCGAACAACCGTTAGGGTCTGTAGACTCGTAGACTGTTGGCCCCCCTGCTTTGTTTTGCGTAGGCTGGAGCAGTATCCGCAGAGCTGAAAAGGGCGTTGCGTTGCTTTGATTCATCTTTTGTCTTTCGGAGTGATGCCAAGTCTAGGCCGAATAATTTCGGGGTCCACATTATGGTCGAGGCTAAGGTTATTAATTAAGAATTCTAGTCTAGTCGGCTGTCAAGAAATGTGGCGTCCGTTTGTGGCTGTCGATAATCAGGTGACGACGCATGTGACTTGACAAATGTCTTGATACAACAGATTCAACTCTACAGTTGTCCTAATGCTCAATTATAATCACTGGCTGGCCGTTCCTGCAACCTCTTGGTCCCCCTAATCTTCAATATACATAAGCGCTCACACCAAGGGTTTGATATGGACTAAAATAGATGTTGATAGCAACCATCTTGGGGAGATTGGGAGCCTCTGATTGGCCAATGCCTCTTGTAAGCGCTCAAGGTGACATACTCAATACTTTTGGTGTAGGAGTTCCAGCCAATCGAAATACAGCGTTTCTCTTGAATGTCTCACAGTAGGTATGGGTTGCAGTGTTTAAAGAAAGTAACCAGCGCGTTTATGCTGCAATTCTCGCATGGGCGCTTCAAACTCATCACATTAATCGGATTTGCCGTCTATCATTGGTCTTTTTCCGCTATTGTCGTGATGGCGTTCGTCGCTTAGAATTAAGCCTATATCATATCTTGTTTATTGATCTTTGTTATATCTACGCGAGAAATCCCCATGATATGAATCTGAATTAACTTCTATTTCCTCATCTTCCTTGTGTGGTTGTGTTTTTTCTCTTTTCCTTTCTATATACCATATTTCGTTCCTTTCTCCAGCCGGTCTTGGGGTTTGTTTCTGTTCAATCTAGTTCCTCGTCCTTTCCCTGTGTCAATCTCGATATATCATCCACATCTTCAATATGGAGCCCACTACCACAAACATGTCTATCGGCACCAAGACCGAGATCTCGGCCTCCAACTTTGAGACAGACGTTGAGTCAGTCCGCACCGAACCCAGCTTTCGCCTCTATCGCCTGATCGACAGTGCCAGGCTGGGCCTTACAGTCCTTGCTCTTGCGGCTGGCCTGACGATCCTCGGGCTGTCGGCAGATACCATCGCTGTCTATCATGCCACCTACGTCCCAGAGGATTGGTTCTTGCAACTATGGCCTTCCAACTTTGACATGGGTCCCAGTATCGCTCTCGTAGTAGGCAGTGCCCTGGTTGTTGTAGCCAATCTTGTTTCGCTGATTGCTGGCAAGATTCCGACTGTAAGGAACCCCCTCCAGTCCTTCCAGCAAACACAGTATCTCTTTGTTTTTGCTTTTTTCTTAGACTGTGGAACTAACGGTTATAATGTTAACAGGCCTGCGGAAATGCTGCTGTTAAAACTATCGTCAAATTTACACCCCCAGCTATCGCATTGATCGCTGCCATCATTTCCATGTCCTTCTTTTATGGAGTTAACGCATCAACCACCAACGATTCTCTACAGAGCTGGACTTGTCGTTGGAAGGATGTGACCATGACCGTGCAGCCCCATTTTGGCACGCTATGCAAGCAGAGCAAGGCCAGCGTTGGGCTCGCTGTCATGTTAGTCCCTGTAGAGGTTATCATTCTAGGATTGGCGGCATATCAATTCGTTCTGGAGAAACGCTTCAGCATGACCTCGCATGGGTCTGGACGTAAAGCGGGAAGCCCTGCCTTGTCCTGAGTTTGACGGTCCGGAGCAAAAGTTACCAAGCCCTCGGGCTTGGGCTCGCGTGGACTCAGCCGCTCAGATCATGGCATGGATAGACCTGGGGACCACCCAGAGATTGGCCGGAATGATGTGCTAGTAACTATCTAGTATCATGGAAGTTCACGCCTATGGATTCTCTCCCGTTACCCAAAGAATTGGAACGGAAAACCGGAGCTGAAGCTGCAGAAACATGGACCCAGCAGAAGTTTGATGGAGCTAAATACGATAGGTCATTTCTTTTTGACAACACATAATAATAACTGGCACTTTGTTGTTGTTTTTTTACTGTGCCCACCGTCTTCTATTCCTACGCCGAGACAGAACAAGACCCAGAACCCAGTAGTTCGGCCATGCCTAGCGCAGTGTCAGATTGATGATTTGATTGAGGCATTGCAGAGATAACATTCCGGCAGTCTGGATTGCTTCTCACTCCTTGCATCTATGGCGTTATGCCTGCAGCTCTCTCGACGTTCCAACTTGTCGGATTAGGGCTGTCAATCATTATTGGTGCAGTCTCCTGCGTGTGATACTTCTCTCTGTAAGACACCAAAGTAAGTTCAATGGTTCGTAACACAATGGGTTACATCGCATTCTGTAAACTACCTAGATGCGATCAATGCATACGAACAAGCACAGGTGATAATCAATCAACCAATCAATTAGTACAGACAGACAATTATTTATCAGGGCAACCATTTCGCGAATGCTACAGCAAGTAGACTACCCCGGTGCCGTGCTATTTCCTTTGGGAGCCTTCTCATATCGTGGATCACCACTACCCGATACTTAACAGCCCAAGGCACGGTCTGGAGATCGAATATGAACAGGCCATCGTCCGCCAAGAGCCATCCCTGTTGGGCGCTGATACAACCATGTCAAGAATAACATTCGAGTTACAGTTACAATAGCATCCTGCAGAGCTAGTCAGCAAGGCCGCAATGCATCTTCGCTTACTTGCCCGACGAGATGAAGAGAGGGATGCTTGTCTAGTATTGTGGAACAAAGAGAGGAAGGATCATGTTCCATTGACAAAAATCCGTAGCTCTGTGCACAATGATTGTGTATCACATGCGTTTCACATATAAGCGCAACAAAGGGAAGCCTGCATGTATTGTAGTACAATTCGAGGAACTAGAGGGTCATTTGGCTGATTCTGCTTCTGTTTCCCAGCCTCATTATTTTTCAATTCCTCGAAAACTGCATGTACTATCTGCATTGGAGGCAACGAAATTCCTAGAACTTCAACAGCTACCATCCAACATGTTTCATACGGCGTTTACATACATACGTAGTTGATGGCATTCGTATCTAAAGACTGCAATAGAGCATGTATGTGTCTAGTCGCAGAACGTTACACAGGTATTTCCACAATATTACCTTTGCTTGGATAATATTGAATGACAGTAAAACATGTACCAATCGTGCGTTCCTACACAGTATCGGGGGACACGAGAGGTTTACATGCAACAAATACTCAACCCTTCTACAGCCGGTACATGATAACTTTGACTTGCTTCTGATCACCATACTCTCCTCTGTGAACCACTTCCTCATCTGAGGGTTAGCTCGTTGCCGCAATGCACCTATCACCAGTAATGACCATACCTTATATCCCCAGCAACATTCCTCCCCGACCTCCCAACTCGAAGCCAAGGCAGAAGCAGGAGCCATCAAGCCCTACACCACCACCCAGGCTAGTTCTAGGTGAACGAAGAATCAAGCCTAGACTGAGCAAGCCAAGTCTGGACCCAGTCCTGGAGAGTGATCAGCGACTGTCGAGAGATGTTGAACAGCTGGTTTCTGGAGATGCCAACAAAGTGACAAGAAAGTACTCGTTGTCCATCCTCTCCGGAAGACGAAGCGAAGTCTCAGATGAACCAGTTTTATTGAAGCAGAGTGACGAGGTAGGTGATCGAGTACGATGTGTGTCTGCTGTAGTGGCAGAGATCAAAACCAATGTCATTGTAAGTGATCCGTGTCGTTATTCATGGAAAAATGTTTGTCTGACTGTTAGTCACAAGATTGAAGACGAGTTCACGTTCATCACCGAGCTGTCAGAGTACCTTTCTATACGCTACAATCGCCCTGCATCATGTATTGTAACGACCCTTCAGCATGGCATCTGCATCCAATTTGGCGGGAGCTGTGATCCGTCTTATATCATGAAGATCGAGGCGCTCGATCGAGATATGCAGCCTGCAGCGAACAAGCGCAATATTGCTCTATTGCAGCGGCACATGGAACAAGCCCTTGGTATTCCTCCTTCCAGAGGTTATCTCAGATTTGTTCCTGTTGCCGAGGACTGCGCCGGGTGGAAAGGCAACACTATCGCTGGGGAGATATTAGATGCGAAAGACCGTGTGCAAACAGTGAATGAACGTCGAGGGTCTATCAGAGCCCCGAGACGAAGATCTAGCAAGGTAAGCAAGTCCCTTGGGATATCTTCCGACCCAAAGAATCCAATTCTGAACACTTTGGATTAGGCCTTTCGGGAAACGAAGAGCAAAGCAGCCACATCGATATTAACAGATACCGCTCCACAACAGAACGATATAACTACAAGAGTGTCTACGAGTAGTCCCTTAGACAGCAAGCCCGTAGTTCAGGGCGAAACACATGCTGGGAAGGACGAAACAAAGGTGGTGAAGCGCAGGAAAAGTTTTATTCAAGCTCTGTTTCCGAGATCCTCGAGTCGGATGGCGGATAGGGAACCCGAAACTAGAAACTGAAATCTGTAATATTATTTGCAAATGTATACATATCTGTTAGTATGTAAGGAAGGAGTTGTTTGTCATAGCAGCTGAACAATGAAACGTAGACGGCGATAGTGTATATTCAGTATAGGGTAATCTACAATGAACTAATGGTATCCATGGAACCTACACAAATTTGGTACATGCCCTGTAAAGGGATCTCTAGATACCTGTTTAGCGGGCTGCAGGGAGTTAGATTGTTAGTTTCAGCGCTGTGACTTGGGCGGTCCAATAGGCGGGTGGATGTCAAAGCTCCCATCACCAGCCACTCCCGAATAACTAATCAACAACCAAGATCAATCATTCCAAGTCATCCACCATTTCGACAACAGACCGAGTGTATATCAACAACGCATTAAAGAGCAATGATTCGTTCTATTATTTAACGCCCTGAACAAACAATCACCAGTCAAACACGAGTGCAGTCAAACTTTTATAAGTGTCGACTTGAGTTGCTCACCAGCCAACAATTTGACTCTCAGCCTCAGCCTCGTCCAACGGAGACTTTAGGCGGACATAGAAAGTGATATTGTTCCGGTCTTGCAGTATCAAAAAAGTACCTGGAATCTATAAACAAATATGGAGGTAAGACTATGAACTCTCCTGCTTGACGCGTGTTTTCCTGTCCCAGCGCCCAAGTGTGCGCTTGACCCCTCGTGCCACCAACGCAACACGACATCTACAATGCCGTCACATCATTTGTATCTCCAAGGGTCCTCTCTCTGACCTGTCAGCTCCCGAAATATGTCACCAAGCATAGGGAACATGCGCTCGGCAGTGGCGCTGGCCACAGAAATACAGACAACATGCTTCAAGGCATGTCCTGATTCGACCGTCGCTCGCTTGACTGGACCGCTCTGTAGATGAGTCTGTGTCACCTCAAGTGAGAGGATGCGCGTCTCTTATACGATGCGAGGCTTCATACGAGCCACGCCGGCCCATGAGATATGGTTAAGGCATGGGCGCATGGCTCAAAGAAACCCGACACTTTAATCCTTTTTAAATTGCAGGCTGGAACCTTCTGCCCCCTCACTCGCTCATGCGGCAATGATTTATGCAACAAAACAAGTTAATCGGCTGTTATTGTTGGCTCCGTGTTGATGTCGAGAAGCTGCCGGTGCCATTGGTATGAAAGGCCACCGACGGGCAGTGACATGAAATACCCGCCAGCTGGCAGCACCTGATGGAGCAGATCTAAAGGCAGGGCAGGATAAAAGGAGTTGAAAGCCACGGCTGTACTCACTTAAAACTTAAGGCACAACCGTTCATCTGCTCAGTATCAAGTGAAACGAGCAGAGCCCGCGTTGCTTTTTACATTTACACAGAGCACTCTCCTCCTCAACACCAAACCACCCCCGTCACTGGCCACTTCCATTCACAAAATGTCTCTCAGCCCCCCAGTCCATAATTTCTCACGCTCCTTTGATGAGGCAGATGATACATCGGCCAGCGGAACAAGTCCAGCCCAGCTAAATCTTCAACGTCTTTTTGAACAGTCACTCAGCGGAGCTCCAGCGTCCAAGAACGATGCGCAAAAACCAGCAGCCCCCGGGCCCAACCCTGCCGTTGTGCCTCCAAAAGGGAAACCGCGTCTATTACTGATGGGTCAGCGAAGGTAAACTGAATCCTGGTGATAAACTGCATGGTTGCTAACCTATGGTCATAGGAGTGGAAAATCTTCCATCTCAAGTGTAGTCTTCCACAAGCTACCTCCCAACGAGACTTTGTTCCTCGAATCAACTGCTCGAATTCAGAAGGATTCCATGGCGTGCGTATCGCTAGCTATCTTAGCTGTCTATCTTCATACAGGCTAACCCAATCCATAGATCATTCATGGACTTCCAAGTCTGGGACTTTCCTGGTCAAATCGACGTATTCGAGAACCCTGGATTTGATATTGAAGCCATATTTAGTGAAATTGGCGCTCTCATCTGGGTCATTGACGCCCAAGATGATTATCTGGAGGCAGTCATGCGTCTCAACACCACAATCCTCTTCCTGCAGCGAACCTACCCCAACATCAACATCGAAGTCTTTATTCACAAGGTCGACGGTCTATCAGACGACTACAAGCTGGATATCCAGCGTGACATAACCATTCGTATCCAGGACGAGTTGTCAGACCATGGATTTGAGAATGCGCCTGTCACTTTCCACCTCACCTCTATCTACAACCACTCTATTTTCGAGGCCTTCAGCAAAGTCATTCAGAAGCTCATCCCTCGCCTTGGAACGCTCGAGTCTATGCTCACAAACCTGTGCCGTACCTGTCGCTTCGAAAAAGCGTACCTTTTTGATGTCTTAACAAAGATCTACATCGCGACCGACAGTGCTACCGCCGATATGGCCAGCTACGAGATTTGTAGCGACTACATCGACGTCATCATAGACATCACTGAAGTGTATGGGACGTGGCAACGCAGTGACGAGGGGCGTCGCCGTCTTGAGGGGGAGCCATGGAGTACGCCTATAGACAAACAGATTGGCTGCAATACTGCAGAGAGCTGTCTTGTCCTTCACGACGGCAACAAGCCCATCATGTTGCGTGAGGTAGATCGTTACTTGGCTCTTGTTGCTATCATGAAGGAGGACTCGTACGACAGCATGCCTTTGGTCAACATGAACGTTGAGGCTGTTGTTGAAGGACTGACTGAGTTCTTTAATATCACTAAGCCTAGGCAGTAAATCGGGAATCCTCATGCGGGAACGGGGAATCTACATGTTTCTATTCTATCGTGCAAATTATTTATACTAGCGTATGTGCCAACGCTAGTTCTTTGTGGCCTCTATGATGTATGCCGTTTTTGCCCTTGGTAACCATTTCCCACGCGATATGCACGAATTAGGAGTGGAAGGTTAAAACCGTGTGCTGGGAAATGCAAACGTCTTGAGCGTGGTGCGGTTGCTCTCCAGCACACAGACTCGAGCAGGCATTTCACCCCTTACACTATTCCTGTCGTTGACTTCCAGACGTAAAGGTCTGGTTATTGAGTTCTCAGGGAAAGAATATGCCGTGAAACCGTCAACGGATACACAAGATATCTTGTTGGGTTTGTCGGGATCATAGTCACTATATGAAAGCTTGTCTGGTTGGATAGGTGCGCAAATTACTTGCGGCGTATTATCTGACAAGCGCGATCAGTATTTTACCCAGGGGCAAGGCATTACCACAAGCTTACCTTGATCGTTGCACATAATAACAAGTGTTTCGTCGTTAAGAAATTTGAATGCGATGAGAGTACGTGCCCCAAGGTCAATGCGACAGCTCGCTGGGGATCTGTTGGTGCTAATGCCATTGGTAATGTCGATTCCAACATGGAAGGTTTGGACTGCACTAGGTTAACACCTTGCATCTTTCTAGAGGATATATGGTCAGATTAGGCTACCTTCATTCTTGGTCTCCTTGGTTGCCAGAGCAGCTATAACACTCGTTTTCTAGTAGAGCAGTTAGCAAGTATTAGGTCCCCACGACGAAGAGAAATACCTGGTTCTTCGTTCTATTCATCCTCATATCCATGTGTGATATGGGACCACCGATCGAAAGTCGGATCGGGGTTCCAAGTCGGACGCTGCGCTTCTTTGCCTCTGCAATACCACTGAAAGTGCGATTTGCCTGGTTTGTTACATACGAAACCAGGAATTCGACACGAGATAGTGCTTGCAAGCCGGGCTGGCCGTTCTCGCACTTCATCAACTGCTGATCAAGAATGTGAAGAAGACTTGAGCCACTTTCTATTTGCTCACAAGTTTGTTCGTATTCTTCGTTTCGCACCTCATCGAAGAATATCTTGAGAGGGCTGTCGGTAAGATAATGTTCGATATATGTCAGGACTTTCCCCACATCCATAGTTGCCTCCTTCTCGGTCAGTTCCTCACTCATAGAGCTAGAAGAAGCGAGTCGGTCGATCTGGAAGCGAAGCCAAGTAGAGAATGCCATGAAGTTCTCCAGCTCATCCATAACGTTGATCAAAATTTTGTGCCCAACGAGCTGAAGGCACTGAACAATATCCATCAAACGATTAATCTGGTTAAGTGAAAAACCAATATCATCTCGGGTGTGGTGGTATTGAGCTAGGCCTCGCAACCTGCTCAGGATGATTGCACAGCGATCTAGAGCCGGGAGATAGTTCTCGTGGACCAAGTTTCGAAGACCCTCTAGCCCAGAGACTACTGCTTTATCCCATCGCTTGTGTCCCTGGGTAGTTAGCCATCGATCGCTCTTGTGTTTCGAAGCTGTTTACACTTACTCGTTCTGCTAGGCTCTCCACAAGCCACTCACGTACAGGCTCATAGGCGTGACCTGTTACCGCTAAGTGATATAGAGCTGAAACGACAGTTCGAGGGCCAGTTTCAAGGTTTTCGAGATCACCTTCAATGCTTTGAAGAAACCTTGTAGGTAGTTCCCGCGTATTTCGCCATTCGACCTGCATATGAAGCTGCGATTGCTTGAGATATCTTAATAGCTTCTGAAGTGTAGTCAACTTGGAAGCAAGAAGAGAGAGATTGATAGGGGAAGAGTGTATGAAAGGCATGTCTATAGACACCAAATGTACGTCTGTTGGTCCATCTGCTTTGTCTGCAAAAAGCAACGCATGAGTCGATACATTCGGGTGCGAGGCATGAAGGATCAGTTGTGAGCTTGATGAAGGGGCAATCCTGGAGCACTCGAAATTCCCGATGATGAAGGAGTCGTAAATACTGATCTGAATCTGCCCATCGCTCGTCCCGACAATCATGACGCTGACCTGGTCATACTCCTCCGGCTTTGGGGGCTGGAAGAGAAATTCTATACCAGTGCGTAATGTGAACACTAACGCGTCTTCTCTATCCGGATTTATTAGTATGTCAACTTTGATCAAACTCGTTACAGACATACCCTGAGCCAGTACTACTGTTCGGGAGAGGGCTGATCTTGGGCAATGCCGTGTCGACCTCGAGAAACGTCAATTCGCGTGGGAGATCTAACGGGAGGCTATTTCCATCAGGCGCCAACCCATCTCCCAAGTTGTTCTCCAGAGCCTGGTTGACCACATTCGAACTGTTGTCGGCAATGCTACTGTTTGCCCATCCAATATGCGTGATCTTGTTCCCGGACGGATCTCCAACTTTGAGATGATGGGCAGCCTTGTTGTTTTCGAGTCCCATCAACCGAACAAAGCCATCACTCCATCCAACAGCAAGGAATTGGCCTAAAAACTGTGTAAGTAGTATTTTGGACATTGTGACTTTTCTCACTAACCATCAGATCTCCAAGTCACTGCTTGGGCGTCCGGCGCTTTCTGGCCCGGTGCACCAAGTTGGTGAATCTTGGAGACGATTTGCCCAGGAGGCCTGTACACGAGGAGATTTCTGTCTGCTGCGTCCCAAGTTGCAGAGAGATCGAGGGTTGGACAGCTCACAGGGCAACCATCAGGTGCCCTATCTTGAAGCTCTGTCACGCTGAGGAGCGATAGCTGATTTTGCTGCGCCATAACTCCCTCTATTCTTGGCGCAGCACACGAGTATCCTATCAAACCAAAAGAACCATCACATGCGCAATGAATTTATGGCTTTTATGGTGGGCGAGCGTGGTGCTGATGTGTAAGTTGCAGCTACTTACCTACTGTGAGATGAGATGGTCCAAGAGAAGGAATTAGTGATAGCACCGTGCGTCTGAAAATAATTCGCACCATACACCCAGACACGCAGTTTCGGTCTCGACAAATAGATGATGAAGCGTCGGTAGTCCGAGCCTATTAATTTTTGTTTTTATTACGTCTCTGTTGTTATCAATACTGATTTTGGTGATTGTAAGAGCGGCTCCTGATCATTTAACCCAAACACATAAACATCAATTGTCGTTGCGCCATTAGGTTCTAGACTGTCAAGACACTGCTACTAATGTCTATTCCCAGCTCTACTCAAATACATATATCCCTTTTCTTTTATGGAGTAAATTTGCTCAGAAAGTTGTTTCGAAATCGGACGAATTTTGATATCCATCTATTCTACCAAGAAGTTATCTGCATGAGACTTGATTTCTTTGGAGAATGTCACTTCCTCATCCTCTTCCAGAAGAGACGCGGTGTTGACCTTTGAAACGGTTAGCAAGATCGTAACATGCATTCGGTATAGGAACTTACATCAACATCAATGTATGGTGTACTCTTGTTGAATCGGACAGTCATTGGGAAGAAATCGTTCTCATCACCTGACTCTGCCTCAAATTCAAACGAACCGTTAGGGTTCTCGTCATCAACGTTACCAATGGACCACTCAATTGTGTCTCCAGAAACATCGTAAGTAGCGTCAAAGCTAGAAACAACAGGCTCGCTGCCCGCATAAGGAATCACGACGCTGACATCATTCAAAGCGTCACCACCTGTCAATTCGTATTCAACTGTGATGTTGTACTTGTCTCCATCTTTGTTAATCCAGACAGTGAATGTAATCGGGCATGCGCTGGGATCGTCGACCTTGGGAGAGGCTCTCCATCGTAGTACACCGACTGCATTGTTGATTGGGAATCCGCGAGCAGTGTTGCTCATCTGGATGATCTTGGAGCCGTTGAACAAATTTCGGTCAACGTTAGGATGAGTGCGGAACTGGACTCCGTGAGACGCAACAGCTTGGAGACCAAGCTTGATCTTTGTCAGGCTGGGGTCCGAGATTCTCAGGACGAGATCACCGCTGATAGCTAGTGAGTTGACAGCACCCTCTCGAGATAGCTTGGCCGAAATAGTCTCTGAAATGGCGACGTGGATAGCATCGCGGTCGAGGGTCGAGGAGACACGGGGCTCTGGTGTTTCAGCTTGCTGTTGAGGTGCGGGTGTAACAAGAGGTGAGTTGTCGATCTCGCTACCCATATCACCTCTGACTCGCTCAAACATATCGGTCGTCTTGGACTTCTTGCCCAATTGCATACCTTTGGCTTTGGGGGCCAGGGGTCTCGAACATGTTAGTTGCTTGTAATCCAATAGAAAACTGATGATACTTACTTGCCAAAGGACTTGTTCTTCTCAGCCTCGTATGAGTCGTATGTGCTGGTATTCGATTGCGAAGGAGGGTTGTATGAGGGATAAGAAGGGCTTCGGGGCATACCTCCACTGCTGCCCATACCGCCGCCCATGCCGCCCATAGCACCGGGACGACCACTGCGAGCAGCATCCTTGCGCTGCATCTCGAGCTGCTTCGCCTTCCGTTTTCGCTCCTCGGTGGCCTCCAATTCTTTGTTCTATGCATTTATAAGTATTTGGCTGTGAAGAGGGGCACAAATGGCCAGAAGGAGCTTGCTTACTCGTGCAATAATCTCCTGGATGCGTTCCTCATGACTCTCCATGTCAAGGAATGTCTTGATTTGACTGATGGTCAGATTCTCGCGGTACCCGAGGGTCACTAGCTCATCAAAAGCACTGAGCAGTTCGTAGGCATTCTTGACGATCTCGCGCTCATCGAGGCTCTTGCACGTGCTGGAAACCACCTGTGCAAACAAATGCAGAGAGTCGATGTCCTGCAAGATATTCGACTGGCGGTTGGTAATGAGGACCATGTAAAGCTCGTCGAGGGGTTGGTAGACGAATCGGACGTTGTCTTGTTCGACGATGGTGTGTTGTGTACCGCTATCGGCGAGTTTTGGGAACGAGGCAAGGAGAGCTTCTATACGCGATCGTGGCATCTCTCGGAACTGTCTCGAGAGGACAGCTTTCCCTCCACGGGTGCAAATCGAAGCCGCGAGGACGACCTAGGTAGCATCAGTACGTGATGTAAGCAGGTGTGATGATTGTAGATATTGCGCACCATCTTGGCTGGCTAATTCAAGCTGTTTTTGTTGATTGCGATGTAGTTTGCAAGTTGTTGAATGTTTGTCCCCTGGATGTTAGTAGGTAGAGCGGGCCAATATTCAAGTCAGGTCGGTGGGAGGTGCAGGAGTCAGTAGAGGTACGTACCTCCCCTCCAGGTACAGGCCACCTGGAAGAAGCTGTTATGGAAGGGGGTTGATAAAGAGCACCTAAGCTACTCTGTACCATGCACCTGCCCGCCTACCCAACGCTAGTCTTATTAAGGTAAGCGCCAGCCTCTCCCTAGGTGGCCTTCCACCTCTACAGCCTTTCTGCCTGGGGTCCACAGCCTCCATGCTGAATCACTAACGATTTGCCTTTAGTACCGGCCTAGGCACCTAAGATTGCTACCTGCCCGCTTGCTACGGTTAGTGGCATCAAGTTACCTTCGTCTGGGTTGGCCCGTTTGCCATTTTCACCTTTCACGTCGACGCAATCTGCTATTCATTCATTTCTTTCTTTCAACAGCGCAATCACAACCCAAAACACGGCTTATCTAGGGAACGTCACGCGTTAACGTTCTTCTACTTTACACTCACACACAGAATCTGACTCACTAAATCAAATGTCGCATACCAGCTTAAATTGCATTTCCATTCAGGCTTGGTCTTTGACTGTTTGATACAACCCATTACCGCGTCTGCAACCTATACTAGAGCTTGCGCCCCTCGAGAACTCCGAATTTATTTCCTTTCGCAGCGCATCTCTCGTGGCATCGCGAACTATTTTTTACATTTCTCAAATTTTCGTCCTTTATCTCAACCTGCCTGCCTAAGTGAAAGTGTTTGAGGCACCCAAACACTCGCCAAAAAACATGACGGAGATCGAAATGGATTTCGATATGGCCAAGTCGGGCTTGGACGGCCGAAACGAAGACGACATGATCGATTTTGACACCGAAATGGCAGACTCGAATCAAGACTTTGAGAAGTTGGATGTTAATCTCGAAGGTGCGGATAGAGAGATGGACGAAGATGAGGATGTTGTGGACCACCACGCGTACGAGACGAACGGGATGGTGGGCGAAGACGTCGAATTTGACATTCACGACGTCGATGACACAGTACATAGTCTGGAACCTGTGGATTATGAAGTGAGCGAGGCTCCTGAGCTTCAAAAGCAAGAACCTGCTGTTATAGCACAGTCGTCCAACGAGGAAGAGCAAGAATACGACATTAACCCTGTGGATTCGAACGAAACAGCCACCCAGAAAGATGATATCCCGGATGACCGCGCATCTACACATGAAATCGATTACGAATTTGAAGAAGACGCAGAACTTGACAAGCCTCAACAGGATGTGACTACCGAGACGACCAATCAGCCAAGAAATTCTGAGGAAGAGCAGGCAGTCGATCCTGCTGCAAGCCACAAAACCCAGGAATCCGGCGACAACACCCCTGTACCCGAACAAGACGCAGTCGAGCAATTCCCGGAGGAGCGACATGCCCCCAGCAGCCATGACGACCATGACAAATCTCTGGATCCACAGGAAACGCCGGCCGAACATGACGGGGCCGCACTTGAAAATGTTGAAGCCGAGGACTTGGCTGTGGATGACCATGCGCAGGTAGATACTTCCAACAGCAACCAAGAGTTCTACGAAGAACATACAATCAGCCACGAAGAGGTCGTCGTTCCAGGAACAGGACATGATCTCGAAACCATTGACGAGGTCAAAGCCGCGGAAGACGACGGTTATGAGGTGGGAGAAGATGAACACAATGAAGACCAGTTGGTCGACACCGAACATGCAGAACTTTCGGCCTCCGATGAGGACTTGAACGTGAAGCCAAATGACGACTTCCCCGCTATCACGGTACAGTATAAGGGAGACGAGTTCCCCATGTTTTCTACCACCACCAACAGCTTTTTTGCCGACACATCGGTGTTAGATCAGCCACTTGTGGAATTGCTGGCTGGTCTCCGAACCGAACTGGAAAACGAGATCGCCACGGACGACGACTTGGTACTCCAGGTCGACGAGCTCGGCCTCGAACTTTCGGAGGTGAGACATAGGCTGAATTTCCGCTGAGAACCTGCTAACATGATGTGTCAGGCAACCCAAGGCGAGCTCATGACAGATGTTACTTTTCGCCAAGTCCTTGAGATTTTTGATGTTCTTGTTAAGAACCAAGATCCTGACAGCTCACGGACCATGTATACTTATCTCTTTACTAAACCCAACGCAGAGAAGCGCCTCGCATCCCTCTTCGAGAGTGCTACGGCAGGCAAGGGTCTCGACGAAGTTATTCACCTCTTCGAGACTCCTATGACAGTTGACACGAGCATGCTTGAAACAGCTGCGACAATCGACGGTGTTCATGAAGAGCTGGACGAATTTGATAGCCCGGTTGATGAAAACGCCGGCGATGGACAGAACGGCAACGATCACCACGATGAGGCGGACGAGCCAGAAGTCGATGCTGAATATCCAGTAAACGAACATGCGAATCTTGAGGCTACTACTCTTGATGTCCAAGAAGTGACCAGCCATAAAGTTGCTAGTCAAGACAACGAAGAAGTTGCTACTGAAACCCAAGTTGCAACACCAGCTAGTGCTTCGACTAATGCTGAGGCGCTACTGGAAGTCATCGAAGAACCTAATGCGGCCATCGAGAGCGAAGACCACGAACAAAACGGTAAAACAACCTCACCCTCCACCAGTTTCATTTGTTGCTACTACCCCGACTTCTGTCTTTGTAAACCTTGCGTCTCGGGATATGTTGAAAAGCATAACCGAGAGGAAAGGGAATACCGACAATCCCTGAAGGCCAATGATGGGCTCGTTCACGAACAGCCCGATAGGCTAACCCTCATTTCCTTTCCCTACAAACATGCACACTCTATATCCGACTTCAGCACAACTTTTTCCTTCAATGATACTGACGAATTTTATCTAGCGCACGCTGAAAGTGATGCCGACCCATTCGCCAATTTCGAACTGGATGATGATGATGAGGTGAATGACAATGTGGTTGTCGAAGCTACCGAAGAGATTGAAGAAATTGAAGAAATTGAAGAGGCCGAAGAAAACGGTTTCGGCAAACCTGAAGTCACCAGCGCCCAGACTAATGGCACGAGCACCACTACCACGCTGCAGGAAGAGGAGGAGGCTGCTTTTTTCAACATCGACCTTGGCGAAGTTTCTACTGAAGCCGAGGCAACTAGGGTCAACACTGGAGAGAACGACCTGGACGAAATCGATTGGAGGGACGAGCCTGAGGCAGATGATCAAGAGCCAACCACACCCTCTGCCGCTGGTAAGCGATCCCGTGGGGATGACGACGAACACGATGCGGAAGTTGAGCAAGGTACGATGCAACAATTTCCCACAAATCGACGTTGACTGACTTGCGTAGATGCCAAACGTCGCCGTCCTTGAAACCTTCTACCCCAAACTAACTACCATGATCCTCCAATGTCGGCCGACGCTCTCTCATCGTAACTAAAAGCAATAGCTGCCGGAAGTTCGGCGCACAGTGAGGACCTGGGCTATTGATAGAAGGATCTTTTGGCCGAGGTCATTGTCTAGTCCTACCGTTGCAGCGACTTTTCTGGTGGTAAGAAATCGGTTGTTTCCAAGCAACTCAGCATGGGCCAATGAAGCCCATGTGAGTGTCTTCAGCGTAGGTGAGTAATGAATAGCGATGACTAACACAATAGGACGATCTGGCACTGCCTACAGGGTCAGAGTTTCGGCCATCGACGACATGGCCTTTGTTTTTGTTTTTGTTTTCGTACCCGTTTACGATGACACAAGTGTCGATACCCCTTCCCCTTCCAACTTAATAGTTTAGAACGAACTGCGATGCCTTAGTCGGTAAGAGAACTGGTGGATTAGTTCTGTATGATATGGCTCGTGGGATGGAATGAGGCGTTTTAGGGGTCAAACTCAAAGCTACGGATGTTGCTGGGAGTTGAAGCTTTGCAGGCGATTAAGATGGACAGCATTCGTGATGGGGATCTATACTGAAGTCGGGGACAACGCGAAGGCACATTTTGATGTTGGTATTGCCTTATTATAGAAAGCAATGCAAACTTACCAGCACACGCGGGAGGTTGCTTTGTTGAGTGAACAGTTGGTTCAGGATCTCGTAGGCCTTATAGCTGTCTCGATCCGATGCATAGTAGAATCTCGCCAATTTTATCACAGGCACATTCCAACGTTGCTGGTCAATTTATCTGCTTCATATTGTTTGCTGTAGCTACACGCAGTCTATTGATTGACCATGCAGACGAACTTTATGAATCAGAAACAGCCCTGGTTTGAAACAAATCATCCGTCGAGCATTAACTAGAACGACCGCCTCAAGCAAAGGCCAAACCCTCCAGCATTAAAGGACGTCATGGATCCCCGTTTAAAGATATCGGGTACATTAAGGGTTGATTAAGTTTGTGCGCTAGGCCCGTCGATTTCACCCGCCCAAAATGATAAAATGAATCATATTTGCGGTGCAACAATACCATTTTTCGAAGCAGTCAGTCATGTTTTATTGTTTCCAAAGGTATTGTGTGGAATGGGCCTATGTAAGTAAGCGTTTGTTTTAAGTAACCTACAGGTGAGGCTTAGATGTGGGAAATTTTAATGTGGCGTGCGGGAGGCGTTGTAGGGGGTGTTCTCGATCCATCTTGTCCGTATCCCGGACTGGCCTATCCGTACATACAGCGGAGCTGAGCGAGGCACTACTGATTGCGGATGCTAAAAAAAAAGTACCCCGTCATCAGGGTACCAGAAAAGTTGGCTGCCAGAAACATAAGAGACTAAATTAGTAGGACACTTTATGCTACTTGGACTATACTTATTAGGCTATTTATTTTTGTAGCCCAAAGCTAAGAGGTCAATTCTTCTGCTACCCACCCCCAAAATTCACTGATCTATCGACGCAGTGCGGTTGCTGACGTGGACACGAGGACTCGGGCATGGTTCAAACGGGACAAAATGGGACTGCCAGGAGGCAAGGAAAGGTTCCAGGGGTTTAACAACCTACTTTGAGGCGAGTGCACCTGAGTGGCAGTGAGCAGGTCGATTACAAGCAAGCTAAGAGGGAGAAGTTACATTTTTTGTCCGTAGATACATACCTTAGTAGGAAGATGTTGAACCCCTTGAATCAATCAACAATAAGCGAGCGCTAAGATGGAGTTGGGGAATCGGGATAGAGAAAGATCCACGTTGAAGCAACAAATGACTTTTTTTTATATATCTACTAAGGTATTCATTGATGGCATGATATGGATTAGGAGGTCTAGGTGCTAAGGTTTCATTGTCTACAACATGTACTTGGCTTGTTCGCAGTAGTAACGTAACTGTTATTGTGCGTGATGTGTCGAGTTAGCTCAGGGGTGGACAAAGACCACTTTCATTGATCGTCTTCTGTCCAAGCCCCGGCCCTAGAAATTGAGTTCCTACTCCGTATCTGTCTACGTACATCCGTTGTTCAGGCCAGCGCAGGTGCATATCATGAGGGTAACCTGAGACTTCATCTCATCATAAGTAAGCGGATTTAATTTCACAGGCAGTCAGTCAATTAGCAATTGCTGCGTTTTGACACCTGGGTCTGTGCCAGGTTTCGTAACGCTACAGTTTTACCAACATATTGTTTTATCTAGTCTAGTAGTTTCTCTTCCAATAAATGGATCGTGGAATGAAGTGTCGTCAGATGCGGCGGGGGGGAAATGGAAAAGAGCAAACGTAATGCACTGGAACTGTAAAACCCAGTCCTTCAGGGCTTAGGTTTTTTCGACTCCATCTTTAGAGTGTTTTCTAGGAAGGCACTGTAACGCCAGGGACAAGGACCTGACGCTAGGGGGGAGCCTATGGGTCCATTGGCGCCCTCTTTTGAAACCTCTTGACCTCGGACTGCTTGAGGTTGGGTTGGGTGTACTTGGTCCCACACCTGTTGTTTCACTGCAACTCATGTACTTGTCTAGGTTCTCCACTTCTGGTTTTGTTCAAGCATCCCGTCGCCTGCAGCTTACTGAACCCCCCTGTCTGGTCTCGTCAGGTCTGATCTGGCCTCCCCAAACTTTGTCTCCCACACAAAGCCAGACCTAACCTAAGCTGCTGCACTGTACCATCTCACTCGTCTCATCCACACTGCAGTAGCCTCTCCATTTTTGCAATCCAGCCAAGCTGTCCCTTTTTACCTTGCTAACCCCCCTGCCATCTGCGAATATCGTCTCGTCTTGTCGCGCCTTACGAGCCTTTCACCTCCTGCTTGCTTGGTTTGACAAGACACGACCCTGTCAACTCTCGACACTCACGACTTCGACAACTATTCAACGAGACGAACATACTTTCGGCCGATCCTTTTCCGTCATCGCAAATTGCCTGCTTGCGAGTTGCATACGTCGGTACCCCCTCCATAGCCGAATCACTCTGCAAGCGTCCACGCCAACATCGACAAGACACATCGCTTGACGACGAGTTAACCGCAGCTCTTTGATGTGTTTGCGATAAGACTCGAGTCCCTACTTTGCATCAGCCCAGTCGCCTCAACACTCGTTATTGCTACGCGGCTTTTCTCGCCCGGTGCGAGCCTACGCCAACTGTCAACGATCCTTGTGCCTCGACATCGACTTGACTCGACTCGACTTGACACACTCCAGGCGCATTTCGCCAATACATTGTCTCAACTTGAACAGTTGATTTCAGCGTATTGGAATTCTCTATAGATAGTCGAATTCGTGCGCTTCGTCGCTGTTGTGCGCTCTATTAGACATCATGATTGAAGACAAGTACGTCGCGTACCACTTGGCGTGGTCCTACTCCTGAAAGGCCACTTTGATCGGTCCTTTGTCGCAACCCGATCCTCCGATTCGCCCGTGATAGCAAAGCTGACATGACTTCTAGGTATATTGGTCTGGCTCTCGCCATGACATCGGCCCTCGCCATTGGTATGCTCTTTCTTCCGTATACTCGAATGCGCCATGCTAACAATGTTCCAGGAACAAGTTTTGTTATCACAAAAAAGGTTCGTCAAATACCTGACGCTCACGAGCAACAAGCTTGCAAACGCCCTGGCCCTTTGTTACACCCTGTCATTTAGCAATATACATGAGACTAACCAGTTATCAGGGATTGATCCAAGCAGAAGAGCGACATGGCTTTGAAGGCGACGGGTTTGTGTATCTCAAGAATCCCTTGTGGTGGGCCGGTATCGCAACTCGTAAGTACCGTAACGTGAGTTGATCTTTTCGAGGGCTGTGCTAATACACAACAATAGTTGCTCTCGGAGAAATTTGCAACTTTGCCGCATACGCTTTCGCCCCTGCTATCCTCGTTACTCCCCTTGGAGCTCTCAGTGTGCTCATTGGTGCCGTTCTTGGCTCTTATTTCCTCAAAGAAGAACTTGGTACCCTGGGCAAGCTGGGCAGTGCTATATGCCTAATTGGCGCCGTTATCATTGTGCTCCACGCGCCTCCAGATGAGGAGATCGAGACCGTCGATGAGATTCTACATTTGGCCATTCAGCCAGGTTCGTAACTGGAGAAAACGATCACGAAAGAGTCATTCCTAACTTGAATTAGGTTTCCTCCTATACGCTTTCGCCGTCGTTGGCTTTGCCGTCTTCATGATTTACAGAATTGCCCCCAGATATGGCAAGAAGAACGCCCTCATTTACCTTTCCATTTGTTCTACCGTTGGATCCATCTCTGTCATGTCCGTCAAGGCTTTTGGTATTGCGCTCAAGCTCACCTTTGCTGGCCACAACCAGTTCAGTCACCCATCGACTTATGTTTTCATGATCTTGACTGCCGTCTGCATTCTGACCCAAATGAATTACTTCAACAAAGCTCTGGCTAACTTCCCTACCAACATGTAAGTAATCGACAAAGGGGTATGTGAAGAGCTCTACTAATATCTCTGCCAGCGTAAACCCCCTATACTACGTCACCTTTACGACAGCGACCCTCTGCGCTTCTTTCATTCTTTTTACCGGATTCAACACAAACGATCCTGTCAACACTCTCTCTTTGCTCTGCGGGTTCTTGGTCACCTTTACCGGTGTCTATCTCCTAAACCTGTCGAGAGGCGATCCCCATGGTCAAAGACTGAGCGCAGGTCGAGGAGGAAGCGACGCTACCGGCACTGATATGGTGTCTGGTTTACAGACTCGCCTAAGCATGCAAGCTCGGAGAAGCGGCGACCCTTCCCGACACAGCATCAGCAGCCAGCGAGGAGATCGCGAGGGCCTGATCCGGGCATACGATGAGGAGGAGGCTGCTGGCTTCGCTCTAACCGACCTAGCTGACGACAGCGACGATAGCGATGACGACCTGCGACGTACCAATGGCAATGGCAACGGCAAGGCAACTTACGACAACAGCATCGAACTCGAAAATCGCCACAAATCAGGCGACCGATGATAATGTAATGCAACGCATTGCGTAACACAATGGTGGAGCAATGAACTTCTGGGCAGTTTGTCGAGAGAGAGCTTCGCAACAATATTCTGCATGTTTCAGCATCTTAAACAAGCATTGTACATTTTCAAGCCATTTGACCGGGCATTTCTCCTCGGAGTATGGGCAGCATTCATGGATGGTACATTACGCAACGACATGCTTTAATGCTGGGTGTCAACTGTGGTTTTCCAATGCACAACGGGGTCGGGACTCGGAACCAAACGAGATGTATTGTTTGCTATTACTGGAGTACTATGGGCACACGGTCTTGGACGGCGTTGGCGGATTTTGTATTGGGGCCGACAGGCAAATTCTCGTTGTACGATAACTGGAGGGCGTAAGCGACGGGAGACGATGACCACACACATGGGGTTTCGGATCAAAGAAGACTTTTTATACTGGACAGCGATGAAAAGGGTGACTAACGCGGGCGTTGCCGCCGAAGTTTCGAGGGTCATGAACGGTTCGGGATGTTGTAGATCTGTTGTCCAAGTCGCAGGGCTTTGTTCTAGGGTTGAAAATACCCAAGTTTGAATTTATAACAAGAGATGGGAAAAGGCCAGAAGCTACCTATTTGCATAGACAGAACTTATTACGACATGATACATAACACATAGTAGAATTGAGTTGCAGTCGTGACAGAGTGGAAGATGAGGGGATGAAGGTATCGGCTGCAATTCTAATATCATCTAGTGTTAAGCAATAATCAATCCCCTTTGTCTTCTGCCTTTCATGCTCGTATCATATCGTCAGAAGGGGATAACTTTAGTACCTCAGTCACATAGTCGGGTTAGGACCATTTGTTTGTGGCGATTTATACAACTCGACAGTCACAGACACATAGGTGTGAAGAAAAGATAGACCCGCAAGATACGGGAGTGAAGGGATTGGTAGACAGAAGACACGGCCATATGACGTGTCGTCGTAATCTTTGGGTCTCATTTTTCTCTTTTATGCTTTGCCTACCATTACAAGCAAGAATGAAACCTTCCGTGCCCTTAGCAGATGCAAATGAACAATTGACGCCTGAGTAGACCTCCGTCCCTCATCCCATGGGTCTCCCATCTTCCTTCGTAAGGTTTTGGTGGCTTTTCCCAGCCTGGTGATTTAAGCATCCTATTGCTCAACAGCCTGGACCTCCTCACCACCCTCCTCCTCAGCAACTCGGGCATCCTGAGCAGCCTGAGCAGCCTGGGCGGCCTTAGCACCGTAGTCTTGGCTGACGGGCTGGAGAACAGCCTGCTCCTCCTTGGGCTCGATGATGGTAACAGCGTCAGGGAGGGTCTTCTGGGGACCAGCCTTGCCCTCGGGGTCGGAGCCGCGCATGATCTTGACCTTGATACCCAGGACACCCTGTCGGAGAAGAACGTGACGGGTGGCGTGGTCAATGAAGTCCTTGGCGGGCTGACCAGAGTGAATCATGAAGCCGTCGGTGAACTTCATGGACTTGGCACGGGCAGCACGGAGCTTACCAGAGACAACAACCTCACAACCCTTGGCACCAGACTCCATGATGAAACGGAGGACACCATAGCAGGCACGTCGAACGGCCAGACCGTTGAGAAGCTTGTATCGGAGAGACTCACACTGAGCGACAGCGGAGAGACCACGGTTCTGGACCTTGGCGGCGTAGAGGGAGACGGAGTTCTCGGGGAACTTGAATCGCTTCTGGATGAGCGAGGTGAGCTCACGAATGCGGCGGCCCTGCTCGCCGAGAACCTCCTGGGTGTGGGTGGCTCGGATGATGATGTCGGTAACGGTGGGGGTGACGCGGACCTCGACGCCGGAGTAACCCTCCTCAGCGAGCTCGCGCTGGAAGAACTCGTTGAGCTCGGCGTAGAAGACACCGTCAGCGACGAACTTTCTCCTCTTGGAGCTGTGAGAGAGGAATTGTTAGTGAATGCTCTGTAATTCTGTGTTCGTTCTTGATTTCCGTAGTGATTTCTTCTTTGGCGGGGTGGCGACGATAATGCAATAATGGCTTCGCTTCTTCGAACGAGAGGATGGACGGGCGCAGACAGTAACTCACATCTGAGATCCGGGGTGAGCCATCTTGAAAAAATTGACTTGTGTTGTCGGGACTGGACGTGACTACAGGTGTCTTGTCTTGAGTCTGTTGGCGAGCTGAGGGTTAACGGGCTGAAGAGAAAGATTCGCGATCCTGGGTGGATTTCGAGCCTCACTGACACTCACAAATGCCCGTTCAATTTTTTGGTGTGTGGTTGAGCCCTAAATCTGGCAAGCGGGTGCACACTGGCTCTTTCCCAATTGCGGGGCTGCTCTCCACAAGGTAGATGATGGATGACCCGGCTGCCGGAGAAACTGTACTGCCGAACTTGGAGAAAGATGTCCCAGAATGGGGAAAGCGCTTGGGCCATGTCTCTGACGTCGGGTCTCTAGGTGCCTTGCCTTTCGTGGAGGCGGGTGGGCATCTGCGCCTGTGGCTCGTGATGATGGACGAGCTGTAGTCGTCTGAGGATCTTAAAAATAAACATAAGCCTTCACTCAAGGCCGGGCGATTTGGCTCATTTCGTTGTTTGAGATTCGGCGCTGTCTATAGAAATGTCAGAGGTTATCCTATAATATCCTAATTTCTGGTCGCCTCACTCGCTACAACTATTGACTTCTTCATCTTCCGGCGGCCCCGCGATATCCATCTACCTCCGCATCACCGCCTCACGAGCTCCTGACGAATCACTTCCGCATCGACACTTAAGCGATTACGAACAGAACTCAACCTTACACCTAATAGACCATCTTGATCTTGTAACAACTCCCATCCAAGAGACGAGGAGCTGGCGAAACTGTGGTGCATACCACCCCACGGTTTGCCAAAATGGAGGCCCGCAAGGTATGTCAAATCATGTAGTCAAAGTCACCTCTTCTATAACGCTCGACCGCTTGTTCATCGCTCAGCACTATTACCCCAAGTTTCTAACTTAGCTTAGATTGTCGAGAGTGTTCAGGGTATCTACGGCGGACAGACTACACATGGCACTTTGCGACTAACTGACTTCCATTTGGTGTTCTGCGCCCCCATTGATCAATCTGGAAATCCTCCAGACCCTTCACAGAAACCAAAGGTTCGAGAAAGATGGATTCCCTTCCCAATGCTGTGCCACTGCGTATTCCGGCCAGTCCCACCTGGATCACGCCAAGCTCCATCTATTCGATTACGATGCCGCGACTTTACGTTTGTGACATTCAACTTCACCGACAGTGAGATCGCCCGCGATGCATTCGATTTCATCAAATCTCGAACCTGCAAGCTTGGAACAGTCGAAAAGTTATACGCGTTTAATCACAAGCCCCTGAAGTACGAGCGGGAAGTCGGAGGCTGGTCATTCTACGATCCAAAAGCCGAGTTCAGACGACAGGGAATTAGTGAGAAGCTGCCTGACAGAGGCTGGAGGATCACGCACATTAATAAGGACTACACCTTTTGCGACACATATCCTGCATTCTTGGTCGTTCCGACCCAAATTTCCGACAACGTTCTTAAATATGCAAAGGAGTTCCGGTCGAGAAATCGTGTCCCGGCACTGTCGTACATTCATCCTATCAACAACTGCACCATTACTCGAAGCTCTCAACCCCTTTCTGGAATAACAAGAAAAACGAATGTACAAGACGAGAAACTAGTAGCAGCATCTTTCAACGCTCTCTTGCCGCCCGGGTCCGAAGACACCACTCCCTTGTCGAGTCAAGCCGATGTATCTTTTGTGAGCTCAACGACAGAGCCAGAACTCTCCGAGACAGAACGTTATGAAGACGAGCTTATTTCAAAATCAGCTGCAGTGTATGATGCTTCTGGTAAGCGTCAGATATACGGTGCCCAGCAGACTAATTTGATTGTGGACGCTCGTCCAACTATAAACGCCATGGTGAATCAAGTTCAGGGAATGGGCTCAGAAAATATGGACAAGTACAAGTTTGCACGAAAAATATTCCTTAGTATTGAGAATATTCACGTTATGCGAAGCTCTCTCAACAAGGTCGTCGACGCCCTTAAAGACGCCGATATCTCGCCACTGCCACCAAACAGAGAGCTTCTCCATCAAAGTAATTGGCTGCGACACATTCACAATGTTCTGGACGGGTCAGCTATCATTGCTAGGCAGATTGGTATCAACCATTCCCATGTTCTCATACACTGCTCTGATGGCTGGGATCGCACAAGTCAGCTCAGTGCGTTGGCTCAAATCATGCTAGACCCCTACTACCGCACTATCGAGGGATTCATCGTCCTCGTTGAGAAGGACTGGCTCTCTTTTGGGCACATGTTCAGACTACGATCTGGTCATTTAAACCACGAAGACTGGTTCAATGTGCAAAAAGACGCTTTTGCAGGCTCGAAGGTGCAGCCTGGAGAGAACGACGGCCGAAACGATGCTTTCCAAAATGTTCTGAGTGGTGCAAAGCGCTTCTTCAATCCAAACAAAGACGACCCAGACTTAGCCGCAGTTGTCGAAACAGCACCCGGAAAGGTTGTTGACGACGAGGCAACATCTCCAAAGATGGTCAGCCCTGTTTTCCACCAGTTCCTCGACTGCACTTATCAGCTTCTGCGCCAAAACAACTCTCGGTTCCAATTTAACGAACGCTTTCTACGCCGTCTTCTGTATCACCTGTACTCGTGCCAATACGGTACTTTCCTTTTCAACTCCGAGAAGCAAAGAAAAGACGCTCGAGCGACTGAGCGCACGTCCTCAGTTTGGGACTACTTCCTCTGTCGACGAGCTGAATTCACAAACCCGGATTATGATGCCAGTATTGACGACCATGTAAAGGGGCAGGAGCGAATCCTCCTACCGCGGCTTAAGGATATTAGATGGTGGCATCAAGTATTTGGAAGGACTGAGGATGAAATGAATGGTGGTCTGAATGCTGCAGCGGCAGCCGAGACAGATCGTCAAACCGCCATATCGAATCTTCAGTACCCTAGTGTCATTCAATCCGATGCTGATCCCAGATCATCGACTTCGAGTTCCAAATCAGGACCTCCGTCGGTTCTTTCTGGAGTCGAAACAGCACACGAGACACTGACACCAGAAGCACGACATGCACCGATCGAACGAAGCGCATCTGCTGAGCCCAATGGTAACGCCTTTGCCGCTATTCGGGATGGCATCGCAGGCCTTAATCTAGGCAAAGGGATGCTCGGGCAACTTACTAGCACTGGCGAGTCTGCCTCGTCTTCAAATCCAGCTCCCGCACCCACTCGTAACGATCAGGAGCTAAGTGAGATGACATAGAAGGTCATGTTTCCAGAGTCAGATCCTGGCCCATACTTGATCGTCGAAACCCATGATTCTGTCAGGTATTTCTGTTCCTGGTCGCACACACTGGCAGCCCCGCCGCTTTTGAATACAGACTTCGCTATGTCTTCAAGTTGGGGTAGTATTCGCAGTGTACCCGGCGACTTGAGTGAAGAATGGGAGTACATCAGACGGTGCGACTGTAAACTTCTAGAGTCTTGCCTTCATGTCACCCCCAACGCTTCCTTGCAACCAAAAGAAAAGCCTGGGACGCCTCGTCATTGTCTAGACGTGAGCCGCCCAGACCCTTTAATGAGTCTGGAGACATTGCTTGCAAGACTAGAAATGAAGCGCAGGAAAGCGGTGTCTGAGCTTTAATCAAGTTGTCTAGAAGCTGGAATTTGATTGTCTAAGGAGGGATTACCGCTGGTTTATGTGGACGGATTATCATTAGAAGCATCTTGAGCAGGCCTTTGGCGTTGAACTCGGGTGGCGAACGCATTCTGAATTTGCGCAATCCACGTATGTGTATGCACAGCGGGCTTAGACGAGAATAGATTTTCCTTATGACACATTATACAGCATGGCACATCAAAGCTGTCTGTTAGATTAAACAAAAGTCCAAAAACTGGCTTTGTATGTTCACTGTTTTTGTTTTATCTATCTCGTAGCGTCATTCCGGCGATTGAAACGTCTCTATCTTGCTTGGCCTTATCATATCCACATGATCTCTATCACACATGTGCTGCGCCTTCTTTTGCGTCGTCTCTTACCCTCATGATCTGCCTTTTTTAGTTTTCTTTTTACCATGTTACAAGAAAACCTCAAGGTTGATCTCGAGAGTGCTAACAGGGTATCTGTACAGATGTCAGTCAGCTTTGCCCAGATAGCATATCAATGCCGCTGTTACTCACTTCAAATCAAACTTCTCCAACACGCTAGGGTGCAGAATACCAAACTCGCCAACACGTCTCTCCTTTCCACCGAGACGGAGGTACACTGAGGCAGCGTGACCAGCGAAGAATGTAGCGTCATCGAGCTCCTCGATCCAGTAGCCATCGGACTTGCTAGGGTTCTCCTTAACCTCAAAGTCGATACTCTTGCCAGACAGGCCTTCCTCGTGAGTAAGGAAAGATGTGCGGAGCATGAGCAGAATACGGTCGAGAAGGCCATGGACTACCTCAAACCCACTGGTTCGGCCGTACCAGGCGGCAGCAAAGTGTCGCTCGTTGCGAGCCTTGCGCTCTTGGGTCTCATCCTTGAAAACAACGTCGGAGACCTCAAAGATCTTCATAGGGACACTGTGGCCCTTGTTCTCGCGAATGGTCTTGAGAAGACCAGGGAGAAGACTCGATCGCACGACTTGATACTCGGCAGTCTTGGGGTTGGCCAGGCGCACGACGGTGTTTCCATCATCTTTGCGGTTGAGCCAAGCAAAGTTCTCGTCATGGCTGCAGAGAATCAAGGGCATGACCTCACTCCAGCCAGCAACAGCAGTCTCGATACGAATGATATCGCTGAGCTTGTTGACAGGTAGAGGCGCACCGACGGTAGCACTTCGTGAGGGCGCAGTACGAGGCAAGTTGTTGTAACCGTAGCACACGGCGAGATCCTCCATCACGTCACATTGGTGGAGAACATCAGCTCGGGTTGGGGGGATAGCAACCTCGAGAATGTTGGAGTCTTTTGATGAAGGAGTGGAAGTGTAGGACATCTTGGAGAGGAGCTTACAGAGGCTCTCAGGGGACTCCTTGAGACCGGTACAGCTGTTGAGATAATCAATCTCAACCTCAGCGACTCTAGGCTTCAGGTTAGGAGTGACACGGGTTTGGTTGTTGTGGTCAGAGTTGATCTGGACAGGCTCAATGGTGAAAGGCTCGGAGCAATACATGGAGAACATAGTAACCATGATGTCGGTGACGATATCGAGCTTGGTAAGGTCAGTGGCGGTGATCTCAATGAACACATTTGTAGTGTCCAGTGTGATTTTGCTATGGTCGCCGTTGATGATAGGGGGAAGAGAGCAGACGACACGGTTTGAGTCGTAGATGGCAGGATAGACTGGAGAGTCGCGGATGATGTGGAGGAAACGACCCAGGTGCTTGTCGTTCTCGTAGAAGTTCATCAGTTCAGCAGAATCCATCTCCTTGGTCTGGTTCAAGGGGGTGAACTTGATGTCCTTGGGAGGCAGAGCCTCGTAGGTGAAAGGACCCTTGATAGTGTCATAATCATGGGTACCAATGGAAACTAGTGTTCGGTTTCGGGCAAGGTTCTGGTGAAGTTTATCTTGCAAAGAGATGAAGGACTCATATCTGCTCTTGTTGAATTTGATGTTGCGCAGGATAGCGCCGGAGACGTATGGTCGGATCTGCTCGGCTTCGGGCTTGACAGTGATTGTCTCTAGCTTGCCGCTAGAGGGCTCGACGAGTCGGTATTTGGGGGGCTCAGTCTTACCGCGGAAGACATTGAGGTTGGAAACAATGCCCTCGAAGCAGAGCATATCATATCGGTTGGCGGGGATCTCAATTTTGAGCTGGGGAGGCTCCTGCTCGCCATTCACAATGGGACGCTCATCGTTTTCCGTATCCTCGTCCAGCTCAATGCCAAATTCGAAGCAGAGATCCTCGAATTCCTCGGTCGTGAACCTATTTCAGGCGCAACAAGCATGTTAGTATAAACAAATAGGACTTGGTCGCGAAGTCGGAGACTCGATGGTGGGGGTTAACAAGGAGGGGCATTCATCGCACTTTTGACCGAGAGCTTCGTAAAGCTTGTACTTGTCGACGGAGATGGTAGGCATGATGAAGCGTAGCCTCGAGCCTGGCTTGTTGTACAATCTTTTTCCTAAGAATAAAAAGACAAAGGTGAGATTTCCGTCGAGCGTTGGACGTGGATTGCACTGAGTCACAGGAAATTTTGGGGATGCCGTTGTTAGGTACAGGCGAGGAAGTGGGATGTGATACTAGGGTACTCTGGAGAGCACAGCACCGTAGTGTGGTGAGGTGGTACCCCGCTATCGGGCTCTTTTGGCGGGGTGTCCGATTGAGCGGATCATCAATACTCCTCTGCCGAACACTAACATCCCGATGGTAGGGCATTACAACTGTCCATACTACTAATGGAGGTACTATGAAGGTGGTAGCATTGGACAGGTGTAACAGGTAGCTCCAGGCTTTACAAGAAAATACTACAGCGATCCATTGCACATCACACCACAGAACGATATGGCATAAACCTTACTCAAAATAAACGGCGGGCAGCTTGCAGAGAGAACAGTCAGGATCTAAGTCAGACATGAGATTTCCAGTACAGTTTCGTATTAGACAATATATTATTTGCTCAAAGCAATAACACCAGACTGCCAATGTCTAAATGCTGTCTATTCTAAGTTGGGAATGGCGGGGTTTGGAGCTTGAGAATTCGTTAGGAAGCTACCTACCTTGGTACTAAGGTATGGTAGTGACGTCGAGTACAATCCTCCAGAGCCAATTACCCATACAGCCAAAACAAAGTAAAACACGTTAACACGTTACCAAAACAGTGTAAGAATACATGGAAGATAGGATAAAAACGGCTTTGTCCTTATGTTCCACACCACGACATGCCTAGGTTAGTACTTGAGGCGCTCTGGGCAAGGTGAGTGTCAAGAGTGTCAGAGAAAGCTTCCATGCCCCTCAAAAACTCATGTTTCCTAAGGAAATGAAGAACCACTCTAACCCCACTTCAGCCACAGTTTGCCAGTTGCTGTCCTATCCAGATGGAAGCTGTCCCCGGGCAGGGTATCGGAAAAGTTGGGCGCTCGAAGTGGGAGAGATGAAATTATCAGGTCACTTTATCGCATTTATACTATAATTCTAGGTCGTTTATTTTTATATCCTAACGTTTAGAGGTTATCTTTTCTGCTACCCACTGGGCTGTTCGTACATCTGGGAGGGTTGCCCCTCTCTGGGGCCTGGACATGTAGCGTTCCTCAGTGTTGCTCAGGGTACCTGCCTAAGCCATGGATGGATTAGTAGGTACCTACCTAGTACCTATGGATGCCCGGATAGGTAGGTACCTAGGTAGACAATTGCACGGGCGCCTGGGCAGCAGCCCAGCACTGCAACTCAGGCTGTGAGCCGCTACAGCACCCACTACAAGGAGCCACCAGCCTCACTCCTCTTGGGCACCTTGCCAGCCCAGTCCAATTCATCAAACATCCAGCTCCTACTCCACATCTTTCCCTGGGCTCTTTCTTCTCCCTCTCTCATCTATTGATTCTACGTATTCACATGTCCCAGACCTCGACGACCCTGACATAGGCCTCAACCTTGACTCTGCATTATTAAATTCGCCAAATCTCTTTGCGCTGAGCGTAACCCAGGGCTCTACTCCCTTTGTGTGGTGCCGTCTCTGCCCTCGTCTTTCAACCAAAAATCGTGTGTTGGGACTCCTCCGCGCAAATCATTGCATCACCCACCAGTCCAGTTCAGCACCTACCGCACGCGATCCACCCGCAATCGTCCAACCCTCCTCTTTCCATCCTCCTAACGGTCATCTCAACTCTTCCCGGACGCTGCCACTCATTTTCTTGATAAATCTGCGATCTTACCGCCCCGCTCGCCATGGCTGACGCGCCCAACTCTGGCGATGAGCTGTACCCTATCGCCGTACTCATTGACGAGCTAAAGGTATGTCAGGTTTGGCGGTGACGCCACGCTTGCACAACGCTTCCTTCGCCTACCTATCCTATCGCCAGGGACAAGTGATCATGCATTGCTAACGTTTGCTTGCTCTCTAGCACGATGATGTTTTGCTCCGTCTCAACGCCATCCACCGTCTCTCGACCATTGCTCTTGCTCTCGGCGCTGAACGAACTCGTGAGGAGCTCATCCCCTTCCTCGATGGTCAGTCCTCGATCTTTCCCGCACACCAAGTTGCGACCCAAACAAAGACCTCTCCTAACCTTGATGCCTTGTAGAGTCTGTGGAAGATGAAGACGAGGTCCTTGTTGCCCTGAGCGAGGAGCTTGGCGGCTTTGTCGAGTACGTTGGCGGTTCTCAGTGGGGTCACGTCCTTCTGTCTCCCCTTGAGAACCTCGCTGCTATCGAGGAGCCCGTTGTCCGTGACAAGGTAAAGACGCTTGTTCTTCCCTTTACCTATGCCATGGACCCCTCACTGACTCGTATTTTAGGCCGTCGAGTCCTTAAACAAGATTTGCTCCGAGCTTTCGCCTCAACAAGTTGAGGAGTACTTCATTCCCCTCACAATCCGCCTCGCCAAGGCCGATTGGTTCACATCGAAGGTTTCGGGATGCGGTCTCTTCACAACTCCTTACAACAAGGTCTCCCCGCCTGTGCAAGAACAACTGCGTCAGCAGTTCGGTCTGTTGGTCCACGACGAGACACCCATGGTCCGTCGTCAGGCTGCCACCAACCTCGCCAAGTTCGTCAAAGAGATGCCCGCCACCATTGTTGTCGACGAAATGATACCCCTATTCCAACACCTCGCACAAGACGATCAGGATAGCGTCCGATTACTTACGGTCGAGGTTCTCATTTCTGTCGCCGAAGCCGTTCCCAAAGAGCAGCAGGCCAGCCATGGCGTCCTGCTGACGGCTCTGCGCAATTTGATAGAGGATAAGAGTTGGAGAGTTCGCTACATGATTGCGGATAGATTCGAGAAGGTCCGCAGCATTTTCCTGACTTTTACCCACGGTATACTGACTTCTTATAGATTGCCAAGGCCGTAGATGAAGAGGTTGTTTCCAGGGATCTTGTTCCCGCCTTCGTTAAGCTCCTCAAGGACAACGAGGCCGAGGTGCGAACCGCTATTGCTGGCCAGATTCCCGGCTTCTGCGCTCTTGTCGACCGTAACGTTCTCCTCAACGATATTATGGGCAGCATCGAAGACCTTGTCTCCGACACTTCTCAACATGTTCGCGCTGCGCTTGGCACCCAGATTAGTGGCTTGGCTCCCATTCTTGGAAAGCAAGAGTACGTGGATGAATTTCGCGCCTCCGATATCCAATGCTTACGTGTGCCGTAGAACCATTGACCACCTTCTCCCCATGTTCCTTCAGATGCTCAAGGACGAGTTTCCCGAGGTTAGACTTCATATCATCTCAAAGCTCGAGCTCGTCAACCAAGGTAACCAATATGCCTTTTGCCAATGAGATGTAATGCTGACACCGCTCTAGTTATTGGCATCGACCTGCTCTCGCAGTCACTTCTTCCCGCAATTGTGCAACTCGCCGAGGATAAGCAATGGCGAGTGCGACTTGCCATTATCGAGTACATTCCCCTTCTGGCCAGCCAACTCGGTGTTCAATTCTTCGATGAGAAGCTCAGCAACTTATGCATGGGCTGGCTTGGAGATACGGTCTTCTCCATTCGTGAAGCGGCTACTCACAACCTGAAGAAACTTACTGAGGTCTTTGGTGTCGAATGGGCTAGCGAGGCTATCATTCCCAAGGTTATGGCTATGGGTAACCATCCTAACTACCTCTACAGAATGACTACCTGTTTCGCCATCTCGGTAATTATCACCCTTCTTTTCAAGTGTCACGGCCGTCAGACTCACTTTTTTTCCAGACATTGGCGAGTGTTGTGAGCATGGATGTTATTGCCAAGTCAATTCTGCCTATGCTTGACAAGCTTGTCTCTGACGATATCCCCAACATTCGCTTCAACGTGGCCAAGACATACCGCGTCCTCATTAGCGTGCTCCGACGTCTTCCTGACGAGGGCACCCTGTACGACTTGGAGAAGCAGGGTAGCGAGATCACGCCGTCGCCACGGGGCTCGGAGCTGATCCAAGAACGAGTTGTTCCTAACCTGGAGAAGTTGCAGAAGGACGACGACGTGGATGTGCGATACTTCGCGACAACAGCTGCTGCCGAGATTTCGGGTCCAATTGCTGGCGGGGAGCCTATGAACACATCTCCATAGATGAGAGACGTAATGAAGCAATAATTGTTGTCGATATAGATTTTTGTCTACTTGACTTGTCACGTCCGTATCACCACAGAAAGAGAGAAAGACAGACAAGAGCCCATGACGTCGTACGTTGCATATTAGAAGCCACTGGTTTGAGCCAAAACATGTTACGCTGAGGAGGGAGGTTATTCTGAAGTGATACACAACTCCAACATGAATGAGCCTTTTGAGAGGAGTGGGGAGTTGGACGCGAATGAGGCGTTGGGACAGGGGGGTTCAAAGGAGGGTAATCCGAGCATCGATATGAAGCCAAATACCATTGTATGATACAACAAGAGCTCTTCTAAAGTGAACGATGACAATTATATGGAATCAGGTGTTGCTGCGATGAACGGGTATCTTTTCTCTCTTGTTCCTTATGCATTTAGGCCTACTCATACCCTGCGGAAGCAGAGCGTACTGATGGTTTGTCCCTTGTGCCCTCCAAAGCTAAAGGATCGATATTCCACTCTGCCAACGACCTCGAACCCCTCAGCATCAGTCTTCTCAAACCAACCCTTCAGCTCAGTCTCGGTCCAGTTACAGCTAGTTACCAGGAAGATGCCGCCTTTGCGGACCAGTGGCAACACCCGTTCGCGATAACACTCACACAACCGTCGTCCTTGAGCGTCCTTTTCATCACTCAGAGAGATAGCGTCAAATGTACCCTTGTCGAGCACGACATCCCAACCTTGAGCTTGTTCCCTGTTGAGCACAGGATCATAAGATCCAGCTATGAGGTCCCACTCTTCGAACTCTACTGGTTCTTCAAGATCATCCTTTGTAGTTGTGATCTGACGTGCAAGGGCAATGCTTTGAGGGCTATAGTCGACACCGAGGGCACGCGCGGACCATTCTTCTTCACGAAGAGAAAAGAGCAAGGAGCCGTTTCCGCAGCCGAGATCAAGAAATGTAGATTTCTCGCGAGAAAGGACTGGTGAGTCTGGGTCAGAGGGATCGAGCAGGCCGTCTAAAAACTCGAGTATCTTCGCCTCAGCATCCGAGTCGTCGAACCAAACTGTGCCAATGTCGGAGGGATCGGCAGAATGGTTTGATATCTCATTTGTGTAGAGATCATCCCAACTGAGGGGCAGAATGTCAGTATTAGAGGGGAGGGGTGAAGGGGTATGGGAGGTCGGACTATTGTTTTGTGCCAAGCTTTGAGGGCTCAAGATGTTGAGGCTTCTCTTCTGGTGCCATTATGCAAGCAGTAACCCCGGTATTGTTTTATAAAAAAAGATTTTTTCCGCACAGATCTGAAGCTATTCAGATCAACAGGTGGGCATACTTAGATATTTTGTGGTGGGGGAGCCAGAGATTGGCAGGATTGGCAGGCGGTGAGCGCGGGGTAGTGCACTAGTTCAACTACTACATGCCTACCTGTAGGTACAGTCAAGAGGAGAGCAGATGGCAGATGGCAATGCCATGCACAATTTACATTATGACTGATTGACTTGAAGTGTTTGAAATTGCTATGCTGATAGAGACTATATGACCGGGTCATGATAGCAGGAAACCTGACTCCATCGTCTACAGTACAAGGGTCTAACATCTATGTCATGAAGTGGTATATATATCAGATGAATTGAATAAGCTCGACTTGATCTTGGCAATTGGCTCCTTGATACCCCGAAAACTACTGGTTTGAACAGACATTGACTGTGCAACCGTTGAGCGTGTCTTGCCAAGGATCTGATTGATGAAGTATGGAATCGAGAAGTCGCCTGTATTCGTGACAGAACAATATATCTATTCTATCCGAACTTCCACCTTTTGCCACGCTCGCCTCAAGTTTAACTACAACATGAGTACCTCTAGACAAAAGGGGAGCGGCCCTCGGACAATCCAACAGCCCAGGCGGATCAGATAGATGCACCTATGTGACGAGCAGGGTTTGTCATCCCCACCCTAACCTTGGTCCTCCTCGTTCCATGAGAGGACTAGCTGACAGGGTCCCGTTTCCCTTATATGAATCATATCGTTCGATCATCATGAATACCATATTCCTGATACCATCCGCAAAATCACGCAGTATTCCAAACACCAGGCCCCGTATAAGTTAAAAATTCGTTTGACGGCGGAAATGACGTCGTCTGATCGATAACCCGAAAGAGTAGGTAGCAGCAGCAAAGCCCATGCAAACAAGCAATCAATTTACATGCAGAAAACAAATCCACAGATCAAGCTTAGTAGAAAGACTCGACCATGGTGTCCTTCATGCTGGTGTTGATGTTGCTGGGGCCCTGGCCCTCACCGAGACGGAACACACTCTCGATAACGCTGAGCTCGGTGGCGGTGGTGTCGAGACCAGTAACGGCGAGCCAATCGTTGACAACCATTCCAGCACCGACAACGTTGGAACCACGGTTGACACTACCGGCGACAAGAGGAACCTGGAGCAAGCTGGACAACTCATCCTGGTCTTGAATGGGGGTCTTGGGGTGCACGAGACCTCCCTGGTTGGAAAGGCTCATGTAGCTAC
Organism: Fusarium sambucinum; assembly: GCF_050947815.1. NCBI lineage: Eukaryota > Fungi > Ascomycota > Sordariomycetes > Hypocreales > Nectriaceae > Fusarium > Fusarium sambucinum. The sequence continues at coordinate 2,198,497 of NC_139292.1, forward strand.
CCACTAGAACATTGTCGGCGACAGTCTGTCGGAACACTTCCACGCCGAGCACATCTGCAATAATCTCTTCTGTTTCGCGCTCCAAATCAGGATGAACAAGGGCGATGTGATCATTTGTGACGATAACGTTTCCAAGGGCTGACAAGCGCTCCTCAATACGCTGGATGCGGACTGAATCGGGTAGCGAATTACGCAGATGCTGCAGCTCCTGGTCGGTTGTGGTGGTAGGGACGAGAAGACCCTTTCGGTTACCGGCAGTCAAGCGACCAATGATACGGGTACCGGCGATGGTAGTGCGAACGGTAGGGACAATATCTTGAAGTTCGGCCTCGAAGACACTGGGCCATGTCAGCATGAAGCTCGTGATTGATCAAGTAGAAGAAAGCTTACCTGTAGAAGTTCTCACTGGCACCAAGGGCAACCAGAGCATAAGAGTTGGTCAAGGTGGCAAAGACACCGACCCTGCGAATATAGAGTCAGTAATCATTCTTGTATTGAAAGGCCTTCTTCTTCTTGTGGCTCTATCATCATCCGCATAGCCCAGTATCAAAGAATGAAATGGCGGGGGCGGGGTTCACGAGCACAAGAGAGCTTCAAGACAAGGGACACAATTACATACTCGTTGGAGTTTTCGAACTGAGCACGAACCGCCATGATTGCTGATGAATTCTGAGTCGTGAGATTCGTAGAGTTTAGAATGTTGAAGGTTGGGTGAGTGAAGTTGTCGCAATGTTGGAAGAAAGTGGATGTCCAGTAGCAGGGTTTTTTTCCCTTTTTTTTTGCGTCGGGTTGGGTCTGTCTGTTTTCTGCCCCTCCTTCTCTCGGGGGAGCTCTCGCCGCTTTTATGTAATGTTCCAGAGGTACCTCACAGGTAACAGTGCAGTGGAGCTACAACTGGAGTTCAGGGTCTCCGCCTGCAGTTGACTGCATGGACCACTAAAACTTCCTCTGAAAGCAGTAATGAGCACGATGACTCACCTCCAGTACAGATCATTTGTGTAGGTCCCAAAACATCGCCACTATGGTAAAGAGACCAGGGTTCTCCCATCCAGGTGTGACTCTTCTATGGGAATGAGTCCTTGCAGCATATCTGTTGTCAGCCCTGGTCAGCCTTCTGTAGCATGGATCATGCCCTTCAATTTGAGTTTCGACTCATTTCACCTCAGCCAAGGCTCAAGTCCAAATGCGGTAAGTGATGCCATCTTCGTCATACCAGATCATCCATGGTGTCAGTTGGTGATCGTCACAAGCCAAGTCAACCAGAATCATAGTAAGACAAATAATAGGAGCCATTTCACGACTCTCTAGTAGCCTTCATTTATATATATGCAGACGGATGACAGCAGAAACACTTTGTACCATCTTGAACTGCTCATCTCAGAGCAAAAATGTACGTAGAACAAAACAACGGTCCATATCCTTTACCGTCACAATCCTCCGTCATGCCAGTAATCCATCATCACTTCTATGCCTCCTCGGCCATGTTGCCATGCCAAGTCTGGCCTCTTGCACAAATCAAGCGTGAGTTCTCGTTGATTCGGTTCGATATCTTCCTGCGCCTTGTGTGATCTCGACTTCCTTCAAAGGCCAAGATGATCAATATACGATGATTCTTTTTCTCTGCCTCGAGTTCCCCCATCGCAGCTCTCATCTACTCGATTATTTTCTTTCACAGAGTCCAGATGGGCGCCTTCATCAACACCTGCCTTCCTCGCACTTCCAACGCCATAAATCCTGCGAACCGCACCCTGTTCGAATCCTTCGGCAGGGCGACTACAAAAGTGTCCTTGTCAGCATCCATCCTTATGCTCTTTGAGGAGTCTTTATCCTTCCCGCTCTCAGGCGGAGCTACTTTATTCAACGTACCAGTCTTGACTTTCTTCTCGTCGTCAGCATTTTTTTCATCGCCATCTCCCTCTCCCTTCTGTGCCTCCAATACTGGTAGTGCCGCCTTTTCAACTTCCATCAAGTGAGGCTGGACAATCTCTCCAGGCAACGGGTAAGAAATAGCCACATCGCGACTCTCTAGGGGAAGGTTAGCTGCAATGCCCACAGCAAGCTCCACGATCATCGATGCGCTACCGTCCACGCCAGGCGGTGGTGGTGTGTTGAGGAATTGGTAGAGACAGGCCGTCAGATTAGTTGTTGTTTTGGCGATAAAGTTGTTACGGTTCTCTGTCGCTTCTGGCGAGTTGAGTTGACGATGAAGACCGTCAAGCGACGTCATTCGCCAGCTCACGATCTTGCTCGTCAATGCATCAAATTCTTCCTGGCTAGTCAGGGTGTATGAGTTGCTTCGGATGCCAAGCTCAATCTCTTTGAGCGACTGACTTAGCTGCGTGTCTAGACCTGGATGAAAGCACTTGTTGAACACCTCTTCCATTAACCATCGTGAGATTACTGCTCGTCCGACAGCCGTCATCTCAGCCTTTCCGGTCTTGAGTGCCTCTGCACTAACATACTTGTCAAGCCACTGGGGCACGCACCGCCAATCTTTACGAATGTTGAAAGAGAGGTTGTTGATGGCACCATTGAGTCGATTGAACCTTGTAGAGTATTCACTGTCGTCGAGAGCGGTGCGCGATTGCGACATGCGCTGATTGGCTACAGCGTTCTGAAGATGCACGATTTGGCCGTTGAGGCCATCGATCTGCGCCTTGCCGTCAAAGTAAAGTCGCTTGACATTCTTATATTTGGTCACTGTAACAAATTAGTATGCGCTCTTGGTTATGCCGGGGTGACTTACGCAGATCCTTGAATGACTTGTCGTTTTCACCAGAATCAGCTGGCACAGCGGATACAGGTTGGGGGCTGTCTCGTCCCTGGTCAACCGTCTGGCCCTCAAACGGAGGCGGGCGGTCGCCTCTGTATGCCTGTGACTGGCCAGCCGCCTGAGGCGGGACGGGGGGTAGCGGGTTCATGTTGTTCATAGAATTGGCGGGACGGTAAGTGGGGGGCGGGCCGCCAGGGACGTCAATTTGTCCGCGCAACTTGTCCGAGTCTGGACGGCGTGAGGCTGGAGGTCCTCCGGTGGGTGGTGCCATACCCGGCTGCTGTGGCTGGGGAGTTATCTGTTGGACGGGAGGGAGGCTTGGTGTTGAGCCGTGTTGTTGAATATACAAAGAGTGATTCACAGCAGGCGAGTTGGTCGCTGACTGTAAATTGGTTGAACGTTGATCCGAGTCGGCAATGGGAGATTCATGCGAGAACTGCGAGACTGTTTCAGGGTTCTGAAACTGTGTGCTAGGACCCAGATGCGCGGGAACTGATCTCAATTCTCCACCTTGGTTCCCACCCTGGTGATAGCCAGACTGCTGCTGGGCGTTTGAAAACTGGTAGGGCTGTTGCGGCTGGTTGAGAGACGTTTGTTGGTGGTCATATGCGTTTGTTTCGTAGGCAGATTGCGGCTGTTGATCGTCTGTGTGTAACTGAACGTGGGGTTGCTGAAGCGGGGCCTGTTTTTGGTTCTGGCTCTGGTGATATGCGACGTCTTCCTTCTGTTGTTGCTGGTCTACCTCACCAGTGACTTGGCGAATGGTGTTGTGTAGCGAAATTCGTGAAGTCTGCGACAATGATTGTTTGTCAGATTGGTGTGCGATATAGTGTTCATTAATATCGTCAAGTCCCTTGCGAGATGAAAGCTGGGGTAGATGGGAGCGTTGGCTGCTTTCGGGCAGCTGCTGGACCTGTCAAAGGAGCTCAGCTTGAGCTGGCAGCGGCGTGCGCAGTTGGCGCCAATAATAGCTAGAAATAATGACGGGGGGGTTGACTTGGGCTGAAGACAAAAAGAGGATTGGATAGGGCGACAGACTAAACTCGACGGCTGTGGCTGCTTGGCCTATGGCAGGTTGGTATGCCAAGAAGGATAAAGAGAAAGTGAACGAGGTAGGCGGAGTGAAGTTGGGAGTAGTAGGATTGGGTATTGGGCTGGGCTGAGAGAGGGGGGATATGAGACTGAAGAGCAGGCGGCGTAGAAAGACTGGGGGTTCAGGGTCGCAACAACACAAAACGATAGGGATATAAAAACAAGGCACGATTAAGAACGAAAAGGAAAGGCGGTGGATTGCTCACCCGCTTGGACGGTCGACGTGCAAGGCCGCCAGTGTTATCGTAGGATTGGTTGTTACTGTGACCGATGCTTATGCCTTGGTGGTGCTGGCTGTCAGACGCCCCACGATTGGACCCAGAAAATATGCCCTTAATCAATTTTCGAGTCGACCGCTTCTCAGCAGGAGCTGTTTGTGCTTGATTCTGCACTTGCTGCTGTTGCTGTTGCTGTTGCTGTTGCTGTTGCTGTAACTGCTGAGGTAGAATTTGACTGTAGCGATTCAGGTCGTCAACGGACTGGTTCTGATTATCGTAGGGTGCGGTAGCGCTATAGCGGACACTCTGCGAGCGACCGAGACCAGGGTCGTGAAATTCGCCTTGTGGTTGGTGAGGATCGTATGCCACGGTAGATAGGTTGGAGCTCTGTTGCTGTTGCAATAAAGGAGGATTGTTGGTAACGTTTGCACCGGTCGTACTGCTGGCAGCTGAGGGTGAACTATAGAGGTGAGGTGGGGGAGGGGCGCCAGCGGAAGCGGAGGAGGGGGAAGGCAATAGCGGCAAAGAACCTTGAGTTTGCTGCTGAGGATGTTGAAGATGTAACGGCGGTTGCTGCTGCTGCTGCTGCAAGTAATGAGACGGTTGCGACGGCTGTTGGGAATCAAAGGATTCGCTGGAGCTGAAGGCGGTGTTATGAGACGAGGACAAGGCTGAATGGGGGTTTATGGTGGAAGGATTGTTGGCGCTGGTGGGATTGGCGCTGGCGCTGTTGTGCGAGTGTGAGTGAGATTGAGGGTGGCCAAAGTGGGCGCTGTGGGAGGCTGAGTCCGCCTCATCAATGAGCTGCTGGCGCTGCTGGACTTGGTAGTGTTGATCCTGTTGGAGCTGCTGCTGTTGTTGTTGAAGCTGCGACTGGGGTTGATGGCTTGGTTGGCGCTGGTGGCCTGTCGGTTGAGCTTGAGGTGCTGCTGCACTGCCAGTTAAGGGAGGTTGGTTGCTCTTGTTGTTCGTCGTCGTCGCTGTCGCTGGCGTCTTGGGCGGAGTTCGCGGCTCGTTGAGCGCATGCGATGACCGGTTGCTATGCTTTCCGAGGAAGTTCCTCATACTGCGACTACGATTGTCGTTGCGGACGGCAGACAACCTAGGAAAGAAAGTCGGAGGAGAAGATTTTCGCGCACAGAGAAGTGTCGAGGTCGGTAAGTTGTTTAGGACGGAGGAGGAGAGACGGACGGGATGGAGGAAGTTGAGAGATATGATTTCGATCCAATGTTGGGTTATCGAAATCGGGGCAGTCCAAAAGAACCCTAGGTAGGCAATCTGTAGGTCTAACGTACTAAGCTACTAAGGCGGTTCATAGGAGGTACCTTATGTAGGGATGGATACCACGGACCGGACGAGACGGGATGGGTGTATGAACAGAATTAACCCGAATTTTACATTATTACAGCCATCATGGACAATTCGTAGTGCACGTTCAACACTCATTCCACACTCCTCGTGGACACCGAAAACCCCAGGGATCCGTCAGGTAGGGCACCTTGGTACCTGCTATGGACCTCGCCTACTATGGAAGACATGGACCCTGTCAGGTTCCTATTGTAGGTCCCTTCCTGTGGGATTGGGTAGGTACCTAAGGTAGCAGCCGGGAGGCGCCTGGGGCTGAAAGAGCACTTCCATAGATTAGTACCTAGTGACCAGTGTTAACTTACCGGGCACTGACTAAGGTATCATTGGAGTGAGGTCCGAACGTCGACAAAACCAACTCCTTGGTGGATGATGGTTGTTCGTAAATAGGTACGGGATTGTGTAGGTATAGATTTTTCTGTTGAGACAAGGATAATCAATATCACTAGGTTCTTTGATTACAGCACAGCCTCTACAATAGTGGCGCTATATCCATACATGTGCTGACAGGCATACGTAGGTTAACAGCCGAGATCACGATACTGTAACCAGAAGACCTTTAGCCCATCATGTCTAATTGCTCTCTGAGGCGGATGGTCTTTGTGCATAGCTCCTATTAGCCAGGCTGCTAGTTCTTGTGGTTTAGGTATTTTGCTAGCTCTAGTTATAGTGTACCTAGGTAGATAGTATTTGCCATATTAGCCAAGACTCTTGCTACCATCTATACTTCATTCCTTAGAAATGCTGCAGTATCAAGGTCAGGTAGCATGCCTCTAAAAGTTGGATGGTCAGCAAACGCTGAGCGTCTGCAGAAGTTCGTCCACTGCCAAGCTTTCCGTCCGTATCAGCAGTAACCCGTCCTATCAGAGCTGTTGGTTCTATGGATTTGATCGTATATCTTGCTCGCATCCATTTATCATCAGCCTTGTCGGGCATTGTCTCCAACGGAGATGGAGTAGGTGAACTGGGCCCGGCCCGTTCTAGAGGAGGCTGTGTCTGTGGACTAAGATCCATTCAATGTTTGATCCTGCGCTCTGGATGTGTGGTGCATGCGGGCCAGGGAAGTTTATCATGTTTTGAACATTTATGCCATGGATTGAGAAGGCATAGGTAGTGGTAGAAGTTCACAAACTTCATACATGCAAACCTATCATCATAAGTCGGCACAAGTGCTTTCTTAATCTCTACTATGTACTCTGTAAATGCCGGTCATTTTGTAATTCGATTTTCTGGACGCCATGTGAGCCGTGCGTACCCTGTGATGTGATACTATGAATAGTAACCCACAAGCTTCCTGTCAGATCGGGATATTTGCTTCTTACTGCATTGGCATATAGTGTGTCACTATCCGTACATAGACAAAAGCCATACTGCCTGTACATGGTGGCGATGAAGAATATTAGTTTTTACATCGCTGAGAATTTAACTATCGTACTACGGTTTGCCTTGTATATTTCCAGCTGTTTAATGTTTTCTATTCCTTTTTGTTGTCAGGTTTATGGCAGCGTGGACTCACAATACAGGATAAATGTTTCGATTTCTGTTTCAAATGTTGCTGAGTTATATATGCATCATTGTCACAACAACCAATATCAAGTCACCAAAAAGTGGTATACTAAACAATTACTATTATATATGCAGAATTAAAGATGATATATTAAAATTATAAATAGTAGATGGTCAAAGAAGCCCAGATGATTGACTCAAGCTGAACCTGACCCCATACCAAGTCTAGGGTAAAACCAGATTGCAAGATCATCCAAAAGTGTCCGTACAGCGGCGATTAGTTAATTCAGCGACCGCCACGATAGAGCGGCATCTTCTTTAGTTTGCATCCGATACTAGGTATTATAAAATAACGGCATTTTACTCCAAAGACGCAGAATTCCCAGAAGTCAAACCCAATTTACAGACTATTTACTTAAGCAATATATACCTCACGACCTGTCTCATAACTACTACCCAATATTTCAACTTGCAACCATGTGTTTTGGCGCAACCTGCCCAACTTGCTGTAAGTTTTTAGGACTCCATACAGCTTGGACTTACACGAGACTAATGAAAACCTCATATTACAGCAAAGAAGTCATGGCGTGGGTGTGGTAGCCATGTTCAGCAAGTGTTCAATCAAGTGCCCGAGTCGCAGTGGTGCACATGTACTCCAAGAACCAAGATCGGTGGTAAAGAATACCCCCCAGCAGCCGCAATGCAGATTCCAGGCCTGAGCTGGATCTCGGGCATGCTTGGAGGAGGCTCTCGTCAAGACGGCGGCAAGGACAAGAAACAGGACTTATAGAAGTGTAGAACGTCTGTTAGGGCAGGCCCTTGGCATGCATCTAGCTGACAAAAGACCATTGAATCTCATGACATCTAATAGGGCGTCGAGTCATGATGTGCAATTGCCGAGGTTCAAGGATGAGGGCAGGTAGTCTATTAGCAACTAGCCTTACGAGAATGTTAAGAGATGCTATATTACAAGGTTGAAAAGCCTATTGGATATCAGGAATACCAACTAATAAAATCATATCATGTCTTTCTCAGAAAAGGAAACTACTTTGCACAAGTACACATAGCTGGCCAGGCTTGGTCCGCTCGTCATGAAGTGTGGGGATATAGATTAGCACTTAGAAACCCCAGAGTTGGAGGTGGAGAAGACCTTACTCAAGAGGGAACAAAGAAGCGACAGCGACAAGCCGATAGGTAATAGAGCGATAATCACAGGGCGTAATTTGTTTGATAATAGGTAACAACAAATGCACTTATCTTCCGGTTACGCAGTAGAAACATCCCCACACCAAGTCTTCGGACTTGAACCCGAGGGATTGGAGTCATACCAGAGTTAGCACGTTTATCTTCAATACCTGTCACTTCGTGATAAGAAGCTTGATGCCGCTCGTTTGGTTACATTGATTCTTCCCCTTCTCCTGCGTAGCCCAAGCACAATATCCTGATCTCGCCGTCGTCATGTTCATATTATCACCCAGCCTCATATCTGGAGTCGTTGCTCTGCTCCTTTTTGCCCATATCATCATTCGACTTTGTTCAGCGACAGCAAATGTTCCCGGCCCATTTGTATCAAACTTCACCTCGCTTGTACTGAAATGGCACGAACTCAACGCCAACCGCACCGTGTATATTCATGAGCTTCACAAGAGATACGGCCCAGTGGTCCGTGTTGCGCCTAACGAAGTCTCTTTTACGTCAATCGCTGCCATCAAGGAGATTTATGGCTCCGGTGGCAGTGGGTATGACAAGACGGAATTCTACAATCTCTTTCAGGTCTATGGCAAGCGGTAGGAATGCTATTACATGTTGATACACTAGTTATGCTGACTCTGGATAATAGAACCATGTTCTCAACCTTGATTAAAAGCGATGTAAGTTCACATGCGATGCTATGAAGTGTACGCAGGTTAATTGTTTACCAAGCACGCAAAGCGACGGAGAATGATTGGCGATCGGTATGCCAATAGTAACGTGATGAAGGCAGCCCCTTTGGCCGGTATTAAGGAACGATCCAACAAGTTTCTCCAGCATTGCGTCGAGTCTCCTGATAGAACGGCGGATGTCTTTGTAAGTTGTGAAATATGTGTTTTTGATGATCATGACTAACGATTAACATCATAGAGAGGTTAGTTCTGTTCGAGGGATAAAACGTGTATCGAATATTACGACTGACTGACAAATACAGCACTGCACTCGTATGCATGCGACTGTGTCACGCATCAACTGTTTCATCCATATGGGAGCAACTGCTTGCAGGACAAAGAGGACGAGGAGATGATGCACCAAGTTGCTGCTGACGACAGCTTACAGAGTAAGTGTTTGTCACCAAAGGGTTGAAGCATCACATTTGACACAAAGCATAGATCGACTGGTCCAATACTATAGTCCAGTTGTTTACAGCCTTGGATCAAAAATTCTTGCCAGCTTTGCCAAGCCTCGATCAATTCCCTTGGCCGACAATTTTGTTATCGAAAATGCCCAACAGAATGGAGCTGCGAACTTTACTGTTCTTAATCGACTAAAAGAGAAGGACAGCATACTGGATACCATGGACATGGCTGCCGAATGTCTCGACCATATGGCTGCAGGTATCGACACGACTGGTGATGTTCTGTGCTTCTTGATGTGGGAACTCTCTCAGCCTCGATCGATCAAGTATCAACGTTTGTTGAGAGAAGAGTTCCTGAGAAAGGCTGATGCACCTTTTGATGAGCTAAATATGCTGGACGCTGTGCTGAACGAGGGACTACGATGCTTCCCTGCCATTCCCATGTCTTTACCTCGATATATTCCACAGGGTGGTCGTGTCATTGACGGGTTTTCTTTGGTCGAGAAGACCGTGGTTAGTTGCCAGGCAATGTCAGTTCACAGAATAAACGACGACGTGTTTCCTGAACCAGACAAGTTTTATCCTGAGAGATGGTTGGCGGCCGAAGGAGACGCCGACCGACGACGGCATCAGTGGGCCTTTTCAAGTGGAGGCAGGGGATGCATTGGAAAGCAGTAAGTAACACTTGTTGAATTCCATGAGAAAGGCCTGATGCTAATGATGCAACACTGCAGCCTTGCCATGGTGGAGATGAAGACGTTGTTGCGGGATGTCTATTCACGATATGAAACGGAGCCAGATGAGTCGATGAAGAGTGAATCCATGGTAATGGATGATCAGCTGATCTCGTCACGGCCTCTTGGGAAGCGATGTCTCCTGAAGTTTGTGCCAGTCAAGGACTGAATGGGACATTAGTTATATGACGATAACCATGTGCTATGCTAAATATACGTGTCATACATACAGCACCATAGGAAACTACAAAGCCGAATTGGTAACTGGCTGGACGAGGGGATATAGCCTATCATGTACATTGGAAGTCTAACAAAACTGATATAGTTACAAATAAAGACGAGTCAGGATTGATTGGCAATGAAACACAAAACACAAATAATTAGATATTTTATCAGTCAATGGCTAAAGTCCGAATACCCCGAGGTAGCACTGGCAGGATTTCAAGTCATCCACAAATGTCCGAGATTAGGTGGGTTGTCTCCATCTTCACGCCCATGTATAGTAGGGGGAGGAGGAATAGAGAGATATCTAACAGTGGACGACTGCTACTATTCCGCTACTTGCTACCTACTATGCAAGTCCGAAAAAGCGCTGAAGTGTATTATTAGCAGATAACCAGGGAGTAACTGTCCAGACGTTTCCATGAATGCGAAAATATTCCATCTTTCGTTAAAGTTTTACTAGGGTTTCAAAATTCGAAACCTTCAAGGCGTGCGTGAACATGGCCATTCAATGCATAGTAGGACTTGACTTGATTCCAGTAACCTGGTATCCCTCGAGTTATTGTCCTCAGATGTGAATATATTAACCACTGAAAACACAAGAGGCATAATAGAAAGTTATCGATCAAAGTTCAGAGTAGTTAAGGCTACCTGTTTGTTCTTTTTAATCTGTAGATATTAACCTTTCTTTTACCTCCGATCGGGTTTATTCTAGGCACCCAGGAAGGCGATGATGAGTTTCCATTGGAGCCTGGACTGCTTCTAGGTTGTGGCTGTCTAAACTGTGACAGGTTTTTTCTTCGCAGGTTGCCGCTTGCCCCATTCTCTAGCGTCCATTCAGAGAAAAAAAAGCCGGTCGGCCCTAACATGGCCCCTCACCCGTCTGTCCTTCTTAACTCACGTCGTTACTCCTCTTGCACTTTTTTCTTCCTTTCTCCAACACCACACTGCATCTCATCGAGACAGAAAAACCTGCTTTACCCAACGTCCTCTTTATCTATCGCGCAAAGCGCAACTTGCCCCAGTCTTGCCTGTTGACTTATCACGGTCGCAGCGCGCATTGTTCACCCACTCGCCTCTCGAATCTGCTTTCTTTCGCACCCTCCTGCCCATTGTGCTGGCTTAGGAGCGCCTTTTGTCCTCGGTCATCGTTTGCTTCTTCGTAATCGGTACCTCTCCGAACACATATATCCGCCGAACGACACTGCTGTTTATGTATCAGCACGACCAGCACTCCGTCTTCAGACACCTCTTTAAGCTGCAGTTATTTCGCATACCGCGAAAGCCTTGTAGCCCCGACATCAATTCCGACGGTTGAAACCTAGCAACACTATAGTTGTCTATGCATTACCATCAGCATCCGATCATTATTCCGGCCTGCCACATGACAATCAAAAATCATCAAGAGCACTGAAACCCTCGTTGCTCCGCCCATCCTCAACTACCTTGTGCTATCAAGTTCATACATGACATCCTCGTCATCCCACGACCATACCAATTACTAGCCTCGCCTACCAGCTTTGCCTTACCACCTTTACTTACTACCCAGTAACTATCCAATACCGTCATCATGGCTCTCGTCAACGTTCGCCGCGATGTTAGCGATGCTTTCTACCGTTACAAGATGGAGCGTCTGCAGACCAAGATCGAAGGCAAAGGAAACGGTATCAAGACCGTCGTTGTCAACCTCAGCAGCGTTGCAGCCTCACTCGCCCGTCCCGGTTCCTACGTCATCAAGTACTTCGGTTTCGAACTTGGTGCCCAAACCAACATTGATCCCAAGGACGACCGCTGGATCATCAACGGTGCCCATGATGCTCCCAAGCTTCAGGATCACCTCGATGGCTTCATCAACAAGTTTGTTCTCTGCAAAAAGTGCAAGAACCCCGAGACCGATGTTGTTATCAAGGATGATCACATTACCCTCGACTGCAAAGCTTGTGGTAAGATCAGTGATGTCGACCTTCGCCTGAAGCTCAGTGGCTTTATTCTCAAGAACCAGCCCAAGAAGGGCAAGAAGGATAAGGCCGAGCGTAGGGCTGCCAAGAAGGCTCGGCAGAACGGCAATGCTGCCAATGGCACCAACGGTGGTGGCAGTGACGAGGCCTCTGACAACGGCTCTAACGAGAACGCCGACGACGATGCTGGCAGTGACGACGAGTTCCAAAAGGTCCAAGCCGAGGCTGCTGCAGCCGCTCAGGAGAACGAAGTCAAGGAGCACGAATGGGCTGTTGACATGAGTGAGGAAGCCGTCAAGGCCCGTCAGGCTTCTCTCCCTGGTGAGTTCAAGGCGAAGCTTAACATTGGCGATGATGATGATGAAGACGGTGAGGGTGGTCCTACTATCTATGATGAGCTTGGTGACTGGATCCAGTCTCAGGCTGAGGAGAAGGGCGGTATCGACAAAGTCGAGTCGATCGACATTTATGTCAAGGCCAAGGAACTTGGTATCGAGAGCAAGCACCGCACCGTTCTTGTTCTTGTTCAGACCATCTTCGACAAGAACATTGTTGCTCAAATTTCCAAGCGTGCTAGCATGCTCAAGCAGGTACGTACTAACACCTTGACCCCATCTATGTACCTGGACACTAACTCGCTCTAGTTTGTTACTTCTGAGCGTCACGAGAGGGCTCTTCTGGGAGGCACTGAACGTCTGGTTGGCACTCTTGCTGCTGATCACCCTGAGATGTTCCAGTCCATTGTCAAGATTCTTCAGCTTTACTACCACCACGACTTGATCAGTGAGGAGGTTGTCACTAAGTGGGGCTCCAAGGCCAGCAAGAAGTACACTGACATCTCGACCTCCAAGAAGGTTCGTAGGGCTGCTGAGCCCTTCCTGACTTGGCTCGCCGAGGCCGACTCAGAGGACGAGTCTTCGGACGAGGAGTAAATTCCTCCTGCCCAAGAATTGCTTCATGTCGTGTTGTCTGTATGGAGGGAATGTGCGTTGCAACTTTAACTACACATAGCTAACAGCGCCGTTTAGTCTGGTGCTGTTTGTGACCCATATCGTTCAATTCCACTCTGCTGTTATTACTACGAAACTCGTGCCAAATTGTACAAGTGTTAAGCTGAATAGTATCGCCTCTGTCTCGATTTCCTGTTCTCTAAGTAATGTGTTTTGAACATGCTTGGCCATACATGAAATCCAACGGTATAAAGTGCCAGTTTGACGGGGTATCATCTCGTCAATTGCCAATACGCCCAAAGACTAACCCACAAAGTACATTCTATCCACGTATGCACACCTCCGCATTACGCATCCGTCATTGTAGCCTCCTTTGTCTCGGTATCCTCAGCAATTGCTTCATCTTCTTCCTTCATAGCCGCGTCCTCTGAGCCAGGCTCTCCAGCAGGCTCAGTCTCACTCTTCCCGTAGATATAGTCCCCAAGAGTTTTAACTGCTGCTTGCTCATCGTCGTCGGCAATAATTGTGTTAAATAGCTCGTCTACCTTTCCTGGTTCAAGCTCTGTCGGTAGTCTCTTCAGTATCTCTTGGACGATAGAGTCTTCCTCGCCCGAAGCCTTGAGTCGCTGCTCGAGCGCATCGGGAGTTGAGGTCTTGATGAGCACGTAGCGTGCTTCGAAGCCCATGTCTTTGGCGTACTGCGCAGCCTATGAGGAGCAAGTCAGTATTCGGTATGTCTATTTTGACTGTCATGGCCATCTTACCTCGATATCCAACTCGATTATGGGAACTTTGCCCGTCTCTGTGATAGCATCGATGGCTTTGGAGCTAGTTCCGTAATCAACCCCATCGCGAGTACCTGATTCTATCAGACGATCGCCATCGCGAAGTTGGTTGAATTCTTGTTGCTTGACAAAGTGGAAAGTCTTGCCGTTGGCTTCGCCATCAAGCGGTTCTCGTGTAGTGTGCCTGACAACAGTAGCAAAAACACCCTTCCTCTCCTCCATCAACTTGTTGACAGTTGCTGAACAGCCAACACCTGTGATACCCGAGACAATGATGGGTTCTTGGTTTGTGGGCATGTCCTCATCACTGGCTGTAGGCTCAGCAGCATCCGCATCATCATCGGCGTCCGTGAGCTCCTCAAAAACGATGCCAATCTTTTTAGGATCTTCAATCTTGTCAAATGCGGCAAGCTTTGTCCGCGCCGCAATTCGCAGAGCTCTCCAACTCTTGCTAGCCTTGCCAGCAATAGCAGCGGCCTTTGTTTGATCGTTTGTTGGCATTTCAATCTCAAAGTCGTCGTCGGCGATTTTCCGTTTGAACGCATCAAGCTCGGGAAGTTCATACCTCTCCTTGGCCTTGAGCCGGCCCATTGCTGTCTCCGCGTCGTCTTCCCTGAGAAAGTCCAACGAGACAGAACCCATGGGGACTGCTCTTAATCGCTTACTAGTGGCCAAGCGTTGAACATTGCCCTTCGCCTCTATAAAGACAGGCGCTGCGACGGGATCGCGTTTGATGGGTTGACAGCCTTCGATCTTCCAGCGAACCCAGTTCTTATCCCTAGCCAGGACGGTTTCCACCATTCGATAAAAGTATGGTCCATCAGGTCCCTGACGGAGATAATCTGCAATAGTCTTCTTCATGTCACTCGCCCATTTGGCCTGCCAAAAGTTAATCGGTGCTTCTCAATACGGCGACTTTCCAAATGTATACTTACATCCTCTTCACTCAACACCTGATCGCCATACATAACAGCCTTGTTTATGTTGGCCGTGGCTGGCAAAGTTTCTGCAAGCTTGTCTCGTGCCTGCCCGGATAGTGCAAGAAGGAAATCCATAATAATAAGAGCTTGCACTAGAATGTGCCGCCGGAATGACAGGTCGCTGATCTATAGTATTCGTTAGCTATTGCCAAGTAGATAGAAACGTGAGTAATGCTACCTCCAAGTCGAATAAGTCTTTGCTGGTGAGGTATTTGGGGTTGAAGGCATTAGAACCTTCATCTTCTTCGCCGGTCTCCCGTTTTCGCTTGAGGCTCCGTTTGGAATCATTATGAACTGTCTGGAAGACATTAATCGTCGCCGCCAGACTCTCTTTAAAGGACGACAGATTTATCGTTTCAAAAAGCTTCTTTGGTTGACTGAAATATTCTTGAAGAGACCAGAACAGTGGGTATAGCTCGTCGGTCGGTAAAGGCTTCTCCTTATCTTCCTTTTTGGAATCTGTTGACTTGGGTATGGACTTTGACTCTGACTGCTCGTCTGGCACATCCAAAGCCATTTTGGAATCGTCGTCGGCAGTCGCTTTCTCGTACGTCGTGACATTTTCGACGTGGTATTCGCCTCGAAGATTCACAGAGCTCTTGTCCCCGAGCGGAAAGCTCTGAAACATGAAGATAAAGACTCGGCCGCAAAAAGCAGTATCTTCTGCACGGGACAACCGTCGCAGCAATTCGTTACATGTTCGGAGAATAATCAACTGTTTCTGCTTGAAGTGGTTCGCTGTGATTCGTTCTCGTCTCGATTCGAGGAAATCAAAGATCTTACGACACCCAGCAATAGTCTGGCTGTCTAGAAGCTCCTCAGCCAGCCAGAACAAGAGCGCAGGGTCGCATTGGCCATCGTCGGAGAGAATCGAAAGAATGTCGAGGAGATTCCACACTTTGACATAATCGGGGGAATCGATGGTAGTTGTCGCCTACTTAGGTCAGCGCAAGGCGCGGATCGCGAGGGAGAGTCGAGCCTCACAATAAGATGACTAAATATGTTACGGGCCGCCGTTTCTATTATGGCGAACTGTTGACCTTTGTCGTTCGCTGGCTTGACGCTCTCGTCAGCCGGGCTGGCAATTTCGGCAGCAGTTGTGGTGATTCGTCCTGGGAGGTCATCGAAATCGGACTTGCGCAATGCTGGTTCGATAGTCGCAGATTGTTTCGTCCTCTCTGCCTGAGAAAGGAGGTCTTCCAGTAGAGTTGTGAAGGCAGAAATTGCCGGAGCGGCCGGGTTATCCGTATCTTGAGCCGCCATGATGCGGATGCGAGGCTACGACAATCGTTGAAGATGATTGTAGGTCGAGGTTGTCATGAGGTGGGACAGGAAGCTCAATAAAAAGGTAGGCTGAGTTCTTTGGCGTGTGACTCAGGTCGCAGTTTTGCAAGAAAGTTTGTCGTTGAGTTTGTGAGTCTGAGCCGTGTTACAAGGTTGGCAAAAGTATAATTTCTTTGATCTGTCAGTTGATTGAGTTGAGCTTTGGGATATTGAAAGCGAGAAGGCTGAAATGGCGCGCGACCGACGTGCATGTATTTCCAAGCTACAGAAACTTTGATCGTGCAACAAAGTCTAGTGGGGAACAGAAATGTTAACCCTTGAGCTTTAGAGTACAAAAATAAGTAGTCCAAGAACTATACCATAAGGAGCATAAAGTGATCTACTAATTTCGTCTTTTATACTTCCAGCGGCCAACTTTTCAGATACCCCAATGGAAACCCGCTCTCATTCAAGTATCTTAGCCCCTGTCGGTACATTTGCTGTGGCTGGGCCCATTCAGCGCGTCGCGTGGGTCTACGAGGCTGAAATTTTGGGACCGAACTGTTTGTTTGAGAAGGCGTCACTTTAACTAGACGTCTAGGATCGGATCCAAGCTCGAAAACTCGAGCTTCGTTTAACACTTTGGTTTATACTTCGGCCACGCAACTTTCCGGCATTTTCTGCCTTATCTCATGAGCGACACGAATAATTGATAGGCCTATGACGATACGGTAGTTTGATAATGCCAACCGTGAAGCGACACAAGGGCAGCGGCGCCGCCAAAGCGCAGCAACAGAGCGAACCCAAGCCCAAGTCTACCGATGGCCGGCCGACCCCAGCGGAGGTAGAGGAAGAGGAACATCAGTTCGTTCAACTTGCGCGAAAGCATTGGTTGAAGTCCGGCAAGAAGCCTGCAAAGCCAAAGGTCAAGAACGATGTTCTGAAGCAGCATATCTGGGATGTACTCGAACGCGAGGGCTTCCAGTACAAGCCTCTCTTGCTTCTTGAGAGTCTGCAGACTCTGGAAAGGTATATATGTCGCGGCAGGAAGCCTTGGGATCCAAGATGCTAACAAACGCCTGTCTAGCTATTTGTGGCCTGGCTACACTGAAGAAGCTTCCAATTTTCACGTTTTGTTGATTGCGCTCATCACAAATGTCAAGCACCGGGAGCATCTTGCGACATGGAGTAGGTAGCTTCTTCAATCCTGCGAAACTATTGTTAACCGTTGCCAGCGCTTTTCGAGGATCGACCCGCCGAGTTTTCTTCCCTCTTTCGCCGACTCTTGTCCATGATGATCGATCAAACACTATCTGTTACCCTTCGAACGCAACTCCTGTGTTTCTTCATCTATGCATTCCAGAGTCTCGATTGCACTCTTATCCGAAAAGAATGCGCCCCTCTTGTGTCGATTGGGATCTGGCACAACTTGTCGACCGAACAGTCTCGTGAAGCTAGCCTTGAGCAACTTCCTCATCTACGAAAGGCCTGGAAGGCTGCGCACAAGCGATACGACGCAGCTGATGAGCAAAATAAGGCGCGACTACGTTTTGAACGGTCCTGGCTTTATACACTCCTTCTTGACTTCCTAGGTCTGCTTTACACGCAAAATAGTAAAGCAGGTAAGTAAATTCGACGAATTCTCTGTCGCATGTAGCAACAGCTAACAACATCATAGACCAAGTGTTGTACTGCGAGCGATTCACCGAGTTTCTCACTGATCTCCAAAGTCAACTCCCGACAAGGCGCTATGTCAATGCCTTGGTCCAGGATCTACACATAATACCTGCTGCAAGACTATCACCAATGTTTAATGATGAGGAGAATACACTGCTTCGCGACCTACAAGCTCTCCTATCTCATTTCACTTTCTTCGACATCAATGATCAGACAGGTGCTCAATACAGCATAAAAGAGGCATATGACAAGCATTGCGAATCACTTGCAAAATTGCAACGCACTGCCTTGAAATATTTCCGAGAAAAGTTGACCGTCTTAGCCTTGTCCAACTATGGCGCTGTTGACCAGAGGCAAGAATTGGAGGCCTTGCTCCAGCCCTTGACAGACAAAGAGCTTTTGGAGCTGGTTTCGCTGCTAGGTTTCCGAACAGTATACCCTGATAGCCTCAGCCTCCCCATTGATCGCAAGTTGCTACTAGAAGTTGTCCTGTCCAACTTTGAGCGCAGGAAAACATTTCAAGAGGCTGCTCGATATATGAGTCTGGCGCCAACAGAAGAGACTTTGTTTGACAGCAGCTTTCAACAAGCCGAATCTTACGACGGATCGCATCCTATGGCTCTGCCTAAACTCAATCTGCAATATCTCTCCGTGGGCGACTTTCTGTGGCGAGCGCTTGTCCTTTACCGGTGCGAGTCTTTCTACGGAGTTCGTAAAGACATCGAAACTGCCCTACGGCGCTTACGTCCTGAGTCGAAGCGATCAGATGAAACCAATTTCGCGGGTTTCTCAAAGATGGCCATGCCCATCTCGAAACCGGCTATTCTGGAGGTTGTGCCACCTCTGGTGGGAGACGATAAACCATCAACGGTACGCGCTGAGGTTTCGTTCGACGTCCGGCGGCTAGGAGAAGGCGTTCGTAGAGAATGGGACTCTCTCAGGCAAGACGATGTTGTTTTCCTTATCGCAGTCGAACCATCGCCCACAAAGTCTGCCAGTAATGGCGGAGAAAGTCTCTCCGAATCTGAGCGACTGGGTGTAATCACTGTACGAACGGCTGAAATCCACCAAATCACTGACGATAAGGGTCGCCAGGTTCGAGATGGGGCTGGAACTCTTGACAGCAAGCGTCGCATCCAGCTCAAGCTCGACCCTCAAGCTTATAGCAAAGATGCTGAGCGGGCGGCCGCTGGGAAGCCTGATGTGTATGGCAAGATCAACCTACTACTCAGACGAGGGAGGAGGGAGAACAACTTCAAGCCCGTACTAGAATCCATTCGAAATTTGGTGCTGTCTGATGTACCTCTGCCGGAATGGCTCCATGAGGTGTTCCTTGGTTATGGCGACCCAGCAGGGGCTTACTATAAGAACCTACCAAATCGCGAACGCAAGGTAGACTTCAGGGATACTTTTCTTGACTGGCAGCATCTTGCTGAGAGTCTACCTGGCAAAATCATCGACCCAGGCGACGATGTTTCTGGTAGCTTTGGGCCACCGTATGTGCTCGAATCTGTCCAGAAACAGATCGAACCCCCATCCACTAAGCCTTCCAAGAAGCGACGCCGAGATGCCGACCCTGCCCTTATCGCTGAAATTGAGACGTTGAAGGTGTCAAGTTACAAGCCACCTAGCAATGGGCCATATCCCATTGATAACCCAAAGCTTAACTCAGTGCGATTTACCCCCGCTCAGATCGAGGCCATCACCTCCGGCACTCAGCCTGGATTGACCGTCATTGTTGGCCCCCCTGGCACAGGCAAAACAGATGTAGCCACACAGGTGATCAACAACATTTACCACAACTATCCTGAGCAGAAGACGTTATTACTCGCACATAGTAACCAGGCCCTCAACCAACTATTTGCGAAGATTGTTGCGCTGGATATCGATGAGCGACATCTATTGCGTCTGGGACACGGCGAAGAGGACCTTGACACAGAAGGAAACTTCAGCAAACATGGTCGAGTCGAATCTTTCCTAGAGAACCGAGACCGCTATCTTCTCGAAGTGAGGAAGCTAGCAACCAGCCTTGGCGCACCCGGAGCCCATGAGAATTCGGCCGAGACGGCTGGATATTTCAACAACGTTTATGTTGTTCCTGCATGGAATAGGTTTCAACTAGTCGCCAGTGACAATGCTTCTACCGTTTCTGATATTGTGGAAGCCTTCCCATTCCACGCATATTTTTCTGATGCCCCCCAGCCTCTCTTCCCCTCTGAGGGAGATAAAGAACAGGTTCTAGAGGTCGCCAAGGGTTGCTATCGTCACCTTTCCAAGATATTCTTAGAGTTGGCCGATGCACTTCCTTTCGAGATCCTTCGACGAGACCGCGACAAGGCAAACTACCTTTTAACTAGCGAGGCTCGTATTATTGCAATGACAACAACACACGCTGCTATTAGAAGAGGTGAGATTGCATCGCTGGGCTTCCAGTATGACAACGTTGTGATGGAGGAGGCTGCTCAAGTAACCGAAATCGAGACATTCTTGCCTTTGGCTATGCAGAAACCTCGTAACGGCAAGATGGGCCTTCAAAGAGTTGTTCTATGTGGAGACCACTTTCAAAACTCCCCAGTCATCCAGAGCTTGGCGTTCCGTCACTACGCCAACCTTGAACAGTCACTGTTTTCGAGACTGGTCAGACTTGGTGTGCCGACAGTCGCCCTCGACCAACAAGGACGTGCCCGTGCATCGATAGCGAGCCTTTACCAATGGCGTTATCCCAAGCTCGATAACCTCCCCACCGTGCAGACAAGTCCCGAATTTGTCAAGGCCAACGCTGGGTTTAAGTACGACTATCAGTTTATCAATGTGCCTGACTACAAGGGCCAGGGTGAGGCTGAACCTACGCCTCATTTCATTCAGAATCTCGGAGAAGCCGAGTACGCAGTTGCGATCTTCCAATACATGCGTCTCCTCGGATATCCCGCCGAGAAGATCACCATTCTCACAACTTATGCTGGCCAGCGAGCTCTCGTAAAGGATGTGTTGTCTCACAGATGCGGTCGAAATTCAGTTTTTGGTCTGCCAAAGGCGGTAGCTACGGTCGACAAATATCAGGGCGAGCAGAACGATTGTAAGTATATGGGCTAATTGTTGATTCCCGCCCCTCAACTAACATACTTCTTAGATATCATTCTGTCACTTACCCGAACGTCGCGTGTGGGTTATCTGCGCGATGTGCGACGCATGACGGTAGCTCTGTCCCGAGCACGACTTGGACTGTACATCCTTGGTCGCCGGGAGGTCTTTGAGGCCTGCCCTGAACTCCGACCTGCTTTTGACTTGTTGCTGCAGAGGCCAGACAAGCTTATGCTTGTAACAGGAGAACTTTGGCCTACACCAAGGGAAGTTACAGAGGAGCCCGGCGCAGTCGAAGGCGAGGTGCCAATGGAAGGAGTCGAGCACCTGGGCCAGTATGTCTTCGAAATGACCAAGACGAAAATGAAGCAGCTTCAGGAGGAGCGGGGGGAGCCCATCATTGAAGAGGAATTCGAGAACGGAGAAGGAGAATACGATAATGGCGAAGAGGATGACGAAGAAGACGACGTTGAAGCAGATATCTTGGAAGTTCGGGAGGGAGAGTGAACCGACCTGCTAGCTAAACACTAGACTAGTATGTTGTCCATTGTCCTCTGCTGGGTGATCCAGGAGGGAAACAAGTTCTACAGGTTTCGCAGAGCACAGGGCCATTGCAAAATTTATACATCTAAAGCCAGCGTATCAAAACATCGCCTGCGTTTAAACTACCGTTATCATAAGCTAGTGCAACCTCTTCAAGAAACAGTCTGATGGCAAAAAAAAAAATAGCATCAACTTTGTATCTGAATAATTTTATTGGCCCTGGTCAGACGCCACTGAAAGTATGGTCATTGTTACAGGGCGTACTCCGGTTCCTGCTATTCCGTTGATTGCGTTTCGTCTTAACCATGTGAGCAACTTTGATGTGTTTGTTGACTCAATAAGGCCATAATGTAAAGTAGGACGATCGGAAGGTGATGAACTACATTTCATGATCCCGCAAGACGAGACGAAGACAAACAAACGAGGCGTTGCCAAACAGGGACAAAGCTGGGAGATTACGAGAGTGCCTGTAGGCCATCCCTTAGTATAACGCAGGGCATCCAATATCTCATCTTATGCGGCTACTTATTGTCTTAGAATGATGATGGTTGTACTATGCCTGTTTGGTTAGTCACATATTAGGCAACGGTCAGTTTGCAGGGGATATGATTCCCTGAGAATATAGACTAGGACTGGAAACATGCAATACGATGTAAGCAAGAAGCAGGCGGAGTCTTGTCTCTGATGACTCCTTTTGTGAAAACATTATCTGTGCGTGACTAAAGTGTAAACAGAGACTGGCCATGCTCCATATGGAGAAAACAAAATAGATTGGCGAAGAGATGGGGTTGTAAGAGCTCAGACCTAGCAGAAGAAGCAAAACAATGTTTTATGGATATCAGATCAGGCCGACCGCTACCTTGGTTGCTTGGGCACGTAGTCTATGCCCAACCTACCTCCTATGTGCCTATGTAACAGATTAATAAACAATGCAACTGATCGAAGGGTCCTGCTGCAGATTGCGAGGCAAGATTATGCTTTCAGGCAGAACTGAGCCAGACATTAAGATTTATTGGGGTTTGTTTTTATCAAAAATTCGGATAAAAACATAGTTAACGTTTTTCTTGACTGCGTAGTATTTCTCCTTTAGATTCGCCCCTAATAACGTTACCTTGTCCTGGCAGCCTGTGTATGAGTTGGCATATGAGCATCATTGCTCATGTTAATGGTGTTGGTCGCTCCACTTCTATTATCCAGAAAAGGAAATACGAAGGACTGACAGTTTGGGCATCTGTGACAATGAAAAATCTCGCCCTTGTTCAGGTTGGGCTACGTACTGCCTGCTTCACACTGCCAAAGTAGCACATTGTTGCTTAGAGTAGCCGATATCCTCCTTTTCAAACCTGAATCGCATGTCCTTGACATCGAACCCCATGCCTGCCTGCCTGCCTGCCTGCCTGCCTGCCTGCCTGGTCCATGCGTGCTGCTATCAGTGTCACTCCACTCCATTGTGATTCACCTTTGTCGTTGTTTGATATCTTCTGATGTGCCGTCTGCTATGTAGAAATACTTTACAGAATAAGTAGCTGGCCGTTGGTCACTTACTGCACCCTATCAACCTCGAACATGTTCCGTTCGGGATTTCCTCTTCTGGACTTGCCTACCAATGACCAGATTTGAGGGTGAGGAACTAGAGTCATCCATGAATCATTTCTGGAGACGAGACGCAGCACAGACAGACCGGGCCCGCGGGTTGAATATCCGAGTTATCTGTGCCCTGGCTAGCCCAGCAACATGGAATGATGTATTGATAGAGTGTACGGATAAGTTTTAATTTAATAAGAGATAAAAGCAATGTTTATGCGATCACATATGCCGATGGCTTGTTGAACAGAATAGGACATCTGCTAACAAATGCATATTGTGTATGCATGTCATGTCTGTCACCCATGCCATAATGAGTAACTAGGTAGCATGTGATGATGATCAGTTAGAGCCAAAGAAAGAGTCACTGCAACACCAATGAGTAATTCAACAAACAACCAGAACTGTTATCCTCAGGCATGGGTTGACGTTAGTTACCTAGGTAGTCGGTAGATCCGTCTGGAGTAGGCCGACACTTTGACCGCCACTGGCAAATTTTAGTTGCGTAACTTTGGTTGTGCTGCGCAACCAATATGCCATCTCAAGCCATGGCAGGAGGAAGCTTTTCATCAAACTTCCTCAGGCAGGCTATTAGGTTATGTATAACCTCTAGTGTGCCCTCGCCCACGGGCATGAACTTGGACTGACGTAGGTAGAGGTTAAATGGTCTCCGTTGGCGAATGAATGGATAGGCTACTTAGGTTGGTTAACCAATAAACTAGTCTAGGGATTGGGCTGGTAGGCTGGGTTACTTTGTATCCAGAAAAAAAAATAAAGAGGATAAAGAAAAATAATAATGAAGCGTGGGATGTCTCTGGGACAGTGTAGGATTGCCGCTTACTTGGCAGATGCTGACACTGTATATGCAGCCTGACAACACTGCATCAGCAAACTTAATGGGCTACTGACAGTGATTAACCTCAAAGCATAGCCCCTTGTGTGCGCTCTGAGCGTACAGTGTCGAAACCCAAAATCTTGTTTTTTTCTTTCTAAAACAAGCCCTTCCCTTCGCCCCTTCCCCCATCCTTCTCATAGACTGCTGCCCAAATTTTTTTGCTGGCTTCTTCTAAAATCCTCACCAACAATTCAACCTCCCTGGTCCGGTGGAAAAATCTTTCTTTCTAACCAGACTCAGTATTGGATCCCGTCCTGTGTAATACCATCATCACAGAGACCATCTCCCCTCTCCTCGATTTTTTTTCTGTCGCCACGCAGGATCGTAGCTTGTCTCGCCTCCCAACTGACTGACTGCCTACCTATTCTTCATCGTTGGTACGACTCCATTCCCTGAACTCCGTCGTCAACCTCTCCTTGAGCGAGCTGCGTTTCGGTTATACCGCTGCGTCTTTTCTCGAGATCTCTTTGTTGAGATTGAGGTATTATTTTTCTCACCCATCACCCCGAAAAAAATAAAAATAAAAAGAGGAAACCTTGTGCGTCTCCTCTCATTGACGACTCTTGTTGCCCCGCCTGCAACTTCGAACAATTCGACGAGTCCCGGCCCCGGCGCCATCTATTCCGCTTTCTCCCTCGACGCCCACAAAAAAAATTATCTAAACACCACCACTTTCTCGCATCGCGAACGAGCGTCACCGAATTCCCCTTATGACGCCGCCTGCCAACCAGCAGAACTCCACCCCTGCGAACAATACTCCCGCGACTACGACTTCGTATGCCTCAGCTGCAGGTGCGCCTAAGAAATCGAATCAGGCCCCTGTAGTCGCAACTGGATCCCACCCTGCCGCGGTGGTTGGAGGTTCGTCTTCATCGCAGAATGCGAAGGACGCTTCATCGTCTCCTGTAAACGGCAAGCCAGCCGTCGCCCCCGCTGTCCCTCGTAGCAGCGCCAACATCAACGGATCCGACCACTCTCGCAAAAGCTCAGTCACCATGGCTGCGAACGCTCCCAACAATTTTGTCGCCAACGGTGGCCCTGTCGGTGGTGCCAAATCAAACATTCAGTTCGGTTTCGACTCTCCCGCAATGGCTAACAGCACGCCCCAGTCCACCAGTGCTGCACCTATTCCCATTCCTGGTGGAGGCAACGCCCGAGTTCCCTCGCCCGCTCACTCACCTTCACCCATTCCTCAACCCTCTGCCAGCGGTGGCCGACCTCCTTCCGGTCTTCAGCAGGCAAGCGGAACCATGACATTCGGTAGTCTTGGTAGCGATGGCGAGGTAAGTCCACATTCTTAAGCGTCAACCTTGCTTGAAATCATTACTGACCTGTTACAGCGCCACATGAGACCAGGTTCCGTTTCTAACAACCCTAACGCACAATCCGGAGCCCACTTCCGACGCGAATCTGGCCATTCTGCACAAGGCGATGGTGCTGGACGAGGCAACTTCCAGGCTCAAGGTGGTCGAGGTCGTGGTTTCAACCCTCACGGAAACAGCTTCAATCCCCAAATGGGCTACCCTCCCAACAACCAGTACCGCAACGGTCCCGGTCAAGGTCGTGGCATGCCCGCAGCCTTCCAGCCTCAGCCTCGCTACCCGAACTCTCCTCAACCAGCTCGAAGCCCGGCTCTTGTTCCTTCCATGCCAGGTACCCCCAACATGGGGACTGCCAACATGCAACCCAACATGGCGATGGCGACACCTCCTCAATACCATTACCCGCCTCCTATGGCTCAGCAGCATCAACAAGTACAGTACCCCCCTTCTCAAATTTATAAGGCTCTATCAAAGAACAATAAAAAGAGTAAACCAAAACGTGGCGAACTGGAAAAGTTGGTCCAGATCGCCCGTCCGCAAGATTGTTCGCGAGATCTGCATGATGATGAGCTCAACCAATCTCGGCGTTTCAGTAGACGTCCAGATCAACCGCAGCGAGAACAAAACGTCAGCAGCACTCGTCGATCATCTTCGGGCCAGCCCAAAAACACTCCTCCACCTCTTGGTTTGAGCATTGCACCTGCTTCCGACATGTCACCTAAAGATGAATTTTATGATTCCTTGCTAACTTTGAAAAATCAGAATTACGGCTACCCCCCTGCACCGCAGCAAGTGGATGGTTATGGACGTCCGATTGGGGCGATGCAGTACAACTATGGCAATATGCCGTACATGGCTCCTCCTCAAACTAACTCTCCTAACTTTAACCAAAACTTCGCCTCGCCGTTTCAACAACACAGCCACAGCATGTCCCGAACTCCCTCTCAGCCTGAGAGGCCCCCGAGCGCCAGCCAGCAGAACACTCCTCTCATCGTCTCCTCTACTCCTCAGCCCCAGAACTCCTCCCTTAAGCCCACCGCAAACAGCTTTAAGGTGCCTAAGAAGAGCGCCGCCATTCAAATCAAGAATGCTGCTGGTGAAGTGATTGACACATCGTCTTTCAAGACTCCTGCCTCCCCTGCATCCAGCATCCAACAATCCAAGACTCCCCCTGTTGTTGCATCTTCGGCTACTCCACCCCCCAAGACAGCTACTCCATCACATGGCCGCACTGATAGCCATGCCGCTCCCAAGACTGCTAAGCAGATTCAGGACGAGCTCAAGGAGAAGATCAAGCAAGCCACTCAGGCAGAGGAAAAGCCCAAGCCCGCAGAGCAGCCCGAAGCGAAGCCCGAAGACAAGCCTGCTGAGCAGTCCGAGGTCAGGCCTACCGAGAGCAAGGTTGAGTCTGCACCTGCTGCCAAGGTGGAGTCGGAAAGCCAGGCTAGCTCTGAGACCAAGGCACCCGAGCCCGTCAAGGTTGAGGAGCTTAAGAAGGAGGAGCCTAAGAAGGAGGAGCCCAAGACGGCGGAAGAGCCTACAAAGAGTGGCGATCCTGAAGAGGATGAAATGGAGCGCATGATCCGTGAGATGGAAGAGGAGGATGCTCGCCGCGAAAAGGCCGAGGAAGAGCATCGCAAGAAGCGCGAGGCTGAGAAGGCTGCTGCCAAGGAACAGGAAGAAAAGGACCGTGCTAAGAACACTGCTGAGGCAGACCGCAAACTTCGAGAACAGGAGCGCGAGATGGAACGGCTCGAAGAGGAGCGAGAGAAGCGTCGCCAACAGGGTGAATCATCCGGTACACCTAGTCTCTCGATTGCCGAGCTCCTCGCTCGAGAGCGAAGCGGCAAGGGCGCCGAACCTGCCAAGGTTGAGTCTGTTACCGACAAGCTTGCTAGCATGAAGATTGGAGGTGATAAGCCTACAGATGCTGCTGGTTCTAAACCTGAGAAGCGCGGTGCAAAGCCTGCTGCTCTCAACTTGAGCCCTCTCAACACTAAGCCAGTAGAGCCTGCTCAGCCCAGCGCTGCTCTCCAGTCTCTCAAGTCAGCCCGCTTCTTGAAGGTCATTGAGCAAGATATCTACCCTGAAGGTATCAAGTCGCCCAACCCCTCTCTCAACGCCGCTGTCCAAAGCAAGGGTAAGAGTTTCAAGTACGATTCCAACTTCTTGTTGCAATTCCAGAAGGTCTTTACCGAACAGCCATCTCTCGAGTTCCACCAGCAGGTCAAGTCCCTTATCGGCGATGAGCGTTCCAGGACTAACACCCCTGGTGGCTCTGGCCGTGGTTCTCGTGGTGCAAACACTCCCGGCCCCATGGGTGGATTCCCTGGCATGGGTAACTTTAATGCACCTTCTGGCAGCACTCTCCCCCCTGGCAGCACTTCGATGTCCCGCTTTGCCATGTCCAACCAGCGACCTGGTGGTCCCATGGGTTCTCTGGGCCGCTCCAACACTGGTGGCTTCCCTTCAGGTGGTTCGCGAGCTGGATCTCAAGTGCCGAACTCCCCACGAGGCTCTCGTCGTGGCCGTGGTAGCAACAACCGTGGCGAAGCTGCCAAGGAGGCCCAGGCTGCTAAGACCATGCCTTTGACCGCCGGCATGGACCTTAAGCCTATTGTACAATCTGCTACTGGTTGGAAGCCTACAAGTATAGGCAAACCTCCCAGCGCAGCCGCTGCTGCCCCTGGTGGCCATATGGAACCTGATATGGTCCAACGAAAGGTTAAGGCTGCTCTGAATAAAATGACACCCGAGAAGTTCGACAGAATTGCCGATCAGATCCTACTCATTGCTTCTCAGTCCAAGGAGGAGGCAGATGGCCGTACACTCCGACAGGTCATCCAGCTTACCTTTGAGAAGGCCACTGACGAGGCTCACTGGGCCTCGATGTATGCCAAGTTTTGCAAGCGCATGCTCGAGACTATGAGCCCCGAGGTTCGCGATGAGCGTATCAAGGACAAGAACGGTCAGGTAGTCAGTGGTGGCAACTTGTTCCGAAAGTACCTCCTCAACAGATGTCAGGAGGAGTTTGAGCGCGGCTGGACTGTCAACCTGCCCGAGAAGCCTTCCGAGGAAGACGATGGCAAGAAGACTGGTGAGGCTGCTCTGCTCTCCGACGAATACTACACGGCTGCTGCTGCCAAACGTCGTGGTCTTGGTCTTGTCCAGTTTATTGGTGAGCTTTATAAGCTCGGCATGCTTACTGAGCGTATCATGCACGAATGTGTGCACAAGCTCGTCGACTATAAGGGAATGCCTGACGAAGCTGAAGTTGAGTCGCTCAGCAAGCTACTTCGTACCATCGGAGGCAACCTTGACCAGACCGAAAAGGGTCGTCCCATGATGGATGCCTACTTCCAGCGCATCCAGAGCATGATGGATATTCCTGAGCTGCCTAGCCGACTCAAGTTCATGCTCCTGGATGTTATTGACCTTCGCCGGGCCAAATGGGTTTCCAAGGAAAATAACAAGGGACCCAAGACCCTCGAGGAGGTTCGTGCCGAGGCCGAAGCCGCGCAAGCTGCCAAGGCCCAGGAAGCAGCCCGCACCAACACACGAGGTGGCGGTGGTCGCCCTCCTGTCGGACGCGGTGATGCTCGCAACTTTTCTGGCGGTTACCAACAGCAGGCTGCCAGCAACCAGGTTGGTATGGACGACCTTCGCCGCCTCAAAGGCTCTGCCAACCGAACATCAAGTGCCAATCTCTCCCTTGGTCCCGCTTCCATGCTATCGTCTCGCAGTAACAGTGGAAGGCGCATGGGTCCTGGTTTCCTTGGCCCTCGTGGTGAGGATTCTGCCACTTCTTCACGAACTGGCACCCCCCCCACACGAGAGAACACCTCTCACTCTAATGCATTCAGGTATGTTTGCTCTCACTGAAGCATAACCAGACAAAGGACATAAGCTAACAGTTTCCCAGTCTTCTTGCTAACATGGAGAACGACCACCCGGCTTCGCCTCCCTCTACTTCTGCCTCACCTGCGATCTCGAAGGCTGTCCCTGCAGACAGCGATAAGAAAGAGAGCGAATAAAAGTATCCTTCCTTCGGTGTCTTGCATTTCGGCAGAATAGACGGGGCGGGGCTGTGTTTTTTTTTTGCATTTACAGGCTTTTTCCATCAGACGTGTCCCAAAAGTTGAGCACAGTTTCTTTTTCCTTTTTACAGAACTCATGATACCTTTGCCCATAGACGGACGGACATGATGCTCCTCACAGTGAGAGGCGACCCTCAAAAATTTCGGACCAGGGGATTTCTTACATTGATGTCATCGCCTACTCCTTTACCTCAGCCCGTTCCTGAGCATGCTTCGAGTGTGTTTCAGTTCTTTAATGTTGTGGAGGATTTTCGGCTCAAAGTGAATTTACGGCTGTCACTTGCCAGCATGTCGCTGGTTGTTTTATTCCATTTCCAGTGTGCTTTTCGAAGAAGGCGACGTGGTTTATTGATGGCGAGAAGTGGTACCATGACACCGCACCATCATATACATACGACTCAGGGAGGGTGGGAGGGAAGGCGGAGGTGGTGTTCAGGGAATATGCGATTGATTTGATTTCGGAATCCACGAGACGAATGAGGAACGTAATGCCAGGGCACAAACGAAATGGAATGAGCGGGACGCTGATGAATCATCAGCGCGTTCTGCATATTCTCGTTCCTACATGCGGGACAGCTTCTGGCCGTGCTTATGCCCATTCACTGGCTCTAGATGTTGCCCAAGGATTCAGGTCATGATAAGGCGGGAGAGGTTTACAAACAAGACCACGAATGATGATGATGACATGGGACGTATTTACCTCCCCTTATAGGCATGTGCATCTGTGTATCAAGAAGGAGGGCAGAGTTGTTAGTCAACGTCTCTGTCACTTGGTCTCCAGTGTATGTAAGGGCCTGGTCGAGCTTTGATGAAGGGTCTTTATGATGCTTTTTCTGTTTATCATCTGGAATCGAGGGAGCATGGAACACTAGCATGAAAATTTACATATATGTTCAAATTTTGCCGTCGCTGCAACGAACGTGAAGTCAGATTGCATTAGTGGTGATTTGTATAGGTTGGTATCCATTTGTGTCAGGTAGTATGACCGCAAGGTAAATAGAACATGCGAATCTTGTTCTCAAGAGGCAATTACTGTTGCTACTTAGTTTATTTTAAATATGTAAAGGGTAATTGTGAAAAATAGAGTAATGCTTTGTTCATCTTAAAACTCCCCAAACTCCATTTCAGTTGCTCTTCTGCCTCTCTCGGTCCTCCGCGAAACCTGACGATCTCTATAGAAATCCTGCTCATAAAACATGACACGCTCGTGACGCCGCTTATCCAATTATCCATTTCCCATTTCTCAGTAAACCTACTCAAACACATCCATCCATATTTTCCATCACTCATGCGAGTGGCTTGAATCCCAACTTGGTGAACAGAGTATCCATAGCTACCCATTGACGACCGCACTTGTCAAGATACTTGTCAATAACACCCTTGATATTTCCGAAACGCACGCGGTTGTGTTCGGCCAGCGCAAGGATATTTTCGCGGTCTGGCCTGGACATTTCTGTAGCTGCAGCTTTGGTCTTGGCCTTGTCTACATCCCAGAGACTGGCAAAGTAGAGTAGCTGGGTGTAGATTGCCTTCTCTGTATACTCGTACCGCATTCGACCAAGACAGTCTCGTGCAAATCCCTTAGGTCCAAGGCAACGAGAGCCGTAGACGCTCATTTGACGAGTACGGTTACCGCACTGAGTATCATCACAGATAAGCCAACCCTCATAATACCGACTTGTTTGGGTACGGATGGCGTGCTCCATTTGAGCAACAACCGAAAGTGTTGAGATAAGAGCACCGCAGGAGCTGCAGAGGACACCTGACTGTGATACTCTCTCAGGGGTTACGGTGAGGCCTTCAAAAATGGATGAGGCTTTGCACTTCCGACAACGCAAGGACAGACGGGCGCAATCACCGAAACGAACTTCGTCTGGAATTTGAGAGTCCAATGGGTGGATTTCAAGATCGTTGCTTGAGCTGTTTTGTTGGGTCTGGAATGAGCTATACCGCTTGATATCCAGACCAAGCTGCTCCGCCAGTTGTGAAGTCGATGTACCGACAATGTTGGCGCAAAGACGCTCGACAGGTGGGAAGATCTGCTTGCCAATATACCATTCGACATCAGGTAACAGGGAAGGGTCTGCCTTGAGGTCGCCAGGAGTGTACGCTCGTTTAGGGGCAGGCTCGGAGCTATTGCTGTCGCCTGTAATCACATACGCTATGACATCTCCTTTGCGAACTGTTTTGCCTTTGGCCATTTCGCGAAGAGCGACTTGAACCTGAGGCATGGAATTGGCTTCGGGGTAGTCTTGGGGTGCCTTTCCAAGTTGTGTGTAGATGGTGTATTTCTGTACGGGAATACTCTGCTCGCGCATCTTGCCAGCAATTTCGTTCAAATACTCGTGAATTCGGGCAATGGAGACCTCGGTATCGTCACCAGAGAGGATCTCGTTTAGAAGGTGTTGAGAAATCTCTTTAGATAGAGCACAGTACTCTCGGCGCTTCATATCGAGACCTTTGACTTCCATCTTCTCAATGAACTTGCCATCCTTTTCCACAAGGTTGATGGCAGCATACTTCTTCTTGGCTTGGAGAAGGATTCGGCGGAAGACGTTGTCGATCTCGATCTCAAGAAGTTTGTATTGCTCGTTGACTGCTTTCTTGAAGTCATTACCGACCTTGAACGCATCGGCAACGTTGTCCACGTTGGCATTGATCATGACGGAATCAGTGTCACCGTAAATGACTTGCAGGGAATTACTCTCGGCAAGCTCTTTTGTGCTGCGAAGAATCTCGCGACCCTTGAAAGTGGTCAAGACAGCTAAAGGTCGAGCGTAGAAGCGTGACTTGGTGTATCCCAAACATCCGTACATAGAGTTGGCAGTCAGCTTCAGGGCAAGCTGCTTGATGTCCCATGTAGCCAACTCCTCTGGAGTGGCCTTCTTGTCTTTCATGAGACTCTTGACTTGGCGACGACGGCTAACAAGAGTTGCAATAAGCCTAGGGAGAATGCCCTGGTCTTGGTTGGTAGGAACCTCAGGGACTTCGTCATCTCCTTCTTTCTGCAGGAATGGTTAGCTGGGGCTCTGAAAGCGAATTAGAAATACTCACTGTATCTGGCCTATCTACTGTTGTGAAACAGATATTAAACTCTTGGATAATGGAAGGATACAGAGAGTTGAAGTCCATGACAAGTACAAACTTGTCGTACAGACCCTTTTCCGGCTCGAAAACCAGACCACCCTTATACTTGTCCTTCTTTTTTCCGTCGGCAGCCTCCCCTTCACGTTGTGCTTCTTCAGCGCGCTGTCGGCTGCGGAATGTCTGCTTGTCAGGACAGATGTACTTGTTGCGGTAAAATTCATGGAGCAAAATGTACTCGTTTCGTTCCGCACGAGTTCCCGTCAAGGTTCGTGCCCATGAGTTTCCTGCAAGGTTGGTTAAAACTTTGGTCAGGGGCAACATCTGAACACCCAGGGCCAAAGCTGCGATGTAGTGCGTATCAGCCTCCATGTGGGTGATGTAGTCGAGAAGACCTTGTTTTTCCTTGGCCCAGGTTTTCAGAGCATCCTCATTATCGAATTCACGGCGACGGTTATCGCCTGACAGATACAGGCTACACATTTCCGTTAAACTCCAGGACTGACACTTGAGCATGACCGACTTTCCAGCATCGTTGGCCAGATCACACATGAGACGACCCGAAAGAATTTGACGTTCAGCAAAGACATTGCCGCCTGTCTTGCCAATTGATGCTGGCCACTGTGTACGGCGGAGTCTGCCCAATCGAGACCACCCTGGAATCTTCTTTTCGTGCAAACGATTTAGAAGAACACTGTAGTCCACGCCTTCTAATTGGTGACCAAGGATGACATCCGGGTCAGCAACATCAACCTGGGCGAGGAAGAACGCAAGAATGTCAGCCTCTTGCTTTTTCAAGACAATCAAACCACGGTTTCTCTTCTTCGCAAGCTGATCAAAGCCCATAGGGAAAGACTGGCCATGTGGACGGATTACAGTGAAAGTCCGGCATGGCAGCTTCTCAGCAGGTGTAGTGTCAGCGAGGGACACCTTTTCGTAGATTCTTGCACTGATAGACAGAATCTCTTGTTTGTTGGCCTTCTCATTAAAGGCAGTTCTAAGTGCGACGCTCATAAGAGTCAAGGGAGGAGCATCAAGGTTGTCGGATTCGCTCAGGACAGAGACCATATTTGGGTGATCAGCCACAACCTCAAGCTTGCAGTGCGAAGCGTTCTTCAGCTTGTCAAAATCAGCGTCTTCGATCTTGAGCCAACATGGACCCATAATGTTCTTCCAGAGAACGAATTGCTCAAACAAGGAGGTGTTGCTCCCAAAGACGTGGGAATAGGTCTCACCGGGTCGGTTAGGGTCGACCTCTGGCTCTAGAATGGGGGTTAGCTGGTTGAACTGACCTGTAAAAGAGGATATTGTGACTTACTGTTGTAAGGGTAGAGAAGTTTCATATACTGAGCTTCTTTGGGAACATCGCGAAGTTCAAAGGCATACTTTCTTGTGCAAGCCTTGATCTTGTACATGCCGACGTTCATCTTGGTCATCATAGTGTCAATTTCGTCGTACACTTGCATCATCTCTACTTCCTCGCCCGTTTCCTCGCCGTCTTGCATGCGATGCTCGCGCGGCAGGAAATATAGTTTTCTCAAAATATTGTCCACTTTGACAAAACAGCTGACGTACGACTTTGTTTTCTTATTCAGCACTTTACCAAAGAGGCAAAGGCTACCATTGAGCTCTGTGTAATCGGTCCAGAAGAAGTTGAGACTGCCATCCTCCTCGATGGCATCTTTGTGGTCAATTTTCCCAATGCTCTTGGCTTCCGCTGGCGAGCTTGAGACAACATTGAGCCTCTCTGTCAAAGCATTCCACGAGGTGGGGTTTACTGAGGCAACGTTTGGCTTGACAGGAGAAGAACTGGCGGGGGTCGGGTTCGTTTCTGCCTTCAAGATTTTCTTGATCGGCCTTGAACTGGTCAAATTGACACTAGTTGTAGCGATAGCACCAGCGTGGGCAACCTCCATCATGTCCTCGTCATCGTCGTCTTTTGGTTCTTGTTTGATCTGAGCTTTCCTCTGCGCAACCTTTGCAGCCGGCGAAGAAGGTGCTGGGTCACTCATGGGGACGTCTGCGGTTTCCAATAGATCATCGTCGGCAGGAGGGAAGAAGTTGTCTTCGTCGTCGCGGGCTGGAGGGGGAGGGGATGACATTCGGGTATCGAGGATCTTCTTCTTCTTGGAAATGGGTTCGGGCGCGGGCGACAGAGCCCGGGCTTTACGGCGGCCACCACCAGATCTTTCGATTTTTGAGATACGGTTGGCAGGTTCTGGAATGTTGCTATCGACCTCTCCAAGTAGATCGGACAAAAAATCGTCATCGGCCTTTGTTTTTACAGCCTGATTTTAATTTAGTCGGTCGTTCTGAGTTATTGGAGAGAAGGTCTCGTACCTTTGGCTTCGGCTGCGTCTTGTTGGCGCCTTTGAAGTACTCGCTAATATCCCTATCGTTGGCATCTCGCTTGCTCTTCTCTTCTTGTCGACTCTTTTTTGCTGCATGATTTGTAAGTAAAGGGAGACGAGATAGGTTTAGCATTTTGGGGAACTAACCGGCCTTGCTAGGTCGTCCACGAACACCGGCCTCTTCTTCACTATCGGAATCGTAGGCCTGCACTCGATCCCAGTCTTCGCGGCCGTCATCTGCATAACCTTCGCCATTGTCATCGACAACAAAGTCATCCTGGTTCAATCTTTCTCGAACAACCTTCTTATATCCATCCTCATCAACTTCATCGTATAGATTATCAACGTCGGCGACTTGGTAATTATCGAAAGCCTTCTTGCCAGAAGCCCGAAGGGCCTTGAGCTCAGCGAGCCGAGCCCTGTGAGACATGACGAGAATGAGAGTTTAGACCGATGGCATATCAGCAAGAGAACAAAATGAGAGTAGAGAATTGAATCTGATGATGATATATTGTGGCGCCTTGTTTGTCGTTTCGTTGTAGGGAGTTGTCAATATTGAGCCTGGAAGTGGTGGAGGGACGGACTTGGTCCCCTGGTAACGAGTACTGCTCATTTAGAAAAGTGGTCACGGCAGACGCGTCGAAAGCGCGTTCACTTTCGCGATTTCCCCGTCAACGGTGGGGCCATCTATAAAGTGCTCTGTCGCGAGAGTGGCCAATAGGGTGGTTCTGGAAATTTAGGCGCTGACCTACTAAGTGCTCAAGTACCCCGCGCTAGAGACACCTGTGTATAAAAGCATGCATAAAATAACCACTTTACGCGACTTTATTAATGTTAGTGTCATGATTATTGTAGGAGTGTCTAAAGGGAAACTAGCATATATCTATCTATCTAGTTGCTTAAACTCTGCTCCATGTTAGTGAAGATGATTGTCGAAGAGACTCACTTTAAACCACACGCTAGATACTGTATTCGATGTTTTTGAATGTCTGTAGAAACGTATTGTTCAGGTTGAAACATCCACCTGCTTGAGTACCTTCCTTTTGGTATCCAAGTTATTTTCGAGCCGGTAGCGATTGGCTAGTTAGGCTGTCATTGGGTAGGTAGTTCCTTCTATAACTAGACGGAAACTCTACCTTGTCCATTAGAAGCATGCAGACCCCAGAGGCACCTACTATGTATAATACCCCTACCTACCATCTAAAATAATCCTTCATTTAACAATATCAACAGATATACATGACGGTTGATCTCTTGGATTATCCCCCAAAAATCATTATCCGCTGCCATAGTTACACTCAATCATGCCCAGTAGCATTTTCAGTGCCTGGCGGGCGAAATCCAGGAAAGACGTCGAGCCAAGTTCCCCAGAATATCCAAAGTCTCGCATGAACTTCAGCAGCTAGAGACTGCCGCTCAATCGTCGCAGAGCTCGTATTGACGGGCCCGAGGAACCAGGCGGCAACGACAACATATATACCAAGCCTCTGGACCCTAGTCACGAGAGATCGCCTTCTCAGAATTCATCCTCTTCACATATTGCCCGGTGGCTGAAACCGAAACGGCGAAAGACCACTACCTCAACATCTACTTTGACAAGGCGGGAAGAATTGTCTGGTTGCAGACGTTCACTCGTTCCAGACATTCTATATACAGGTTAGAAAACCCACTGAGCCTATACATGTGTTCTGTAGCGCTTACCGCCCTTCTTCTTTTAGCAGGAACCTTGAATACTTCCCGCGCGGATCTCAGCGATGCTTTCCGTCATGCTCGCGAAAGATGGAATGGCGACAGGAGCTCTTCGGGTAAATCTACGACAGCCGTGACATGTTCTCCCGCCAATGACGGGAAGTCATCCCAGATGACTCGAGATGACCACGAACAAGAGTTAGATCCAGAAATTTCAGCTCACATCGTTGAGAAAGATCCGCCACAACTCGCCCCTTTACCTGACTTGTCTGGGTGTAGTCTGGAAAGATCGTCGACCTTGCGAGCCTGTATAGAGAAGGCATCTGATGACTTCGTTGTTAAGTAGAAGTCGCAGCGGCGCTCGTCAAAGGCAACTGTTCATGATGAACTACCTAGTCGATCGAGAATCTATACACCACAGCCCAGAGCTTTATCGGTCGCTACACTTCGACCTCTTGAGCGGAAGAAAAGGATCAAAAGTAATCCTCAGTCGTCTCAGGACGTGGCTGCACATTCAAAGGACAACAACCTCCCATACTTGGAACCTGACTTTAAAGCACGTTGGCTTGACATACCTAAAAAGGAGTTTCAATGGGCTCCTACAAGATCCGTGATCACCAGGTCTGATCTCAAGCACGATTTAGAACAGGACTCACCTTCACGTTCTCCCTCGATCACAACTCTTCAGCTACCCCCCAATGTTCTCGAAAAGCCGCCCTTGTCCGAACAAAACGTTCATTCTCTGCACCCGGACGTCTTGCAATCTTCACCAAAGCCAGTTATTCAAAATCAGCCCTCAACCCGATTTTCGAGTCAGGGGAGCAACGTCACATTCTCCAGTATTAGTTTGAGCCTATGTTAGAAATCACCACCCTTGGGTTGTTGGGATGGGTTTCTAGAAAATGCATGGCCGTCTCTTCATTGTGTAGACTGGTCCATGGAATACCTTATCGGCGTTAATAATGACATAGGGTTTGCAGTATAGGCAATATCGGTGTGATCAAATCAATGACAGAACGATTAACAAGCTGCATTGTCGATGATAATGTGCATGCTATCGACCTCTTTAATTGCGTGGTATCACAAAAGATAGACTAGTCGAATTGAATGGGCAGGTGAATTGTATCACAAGGTCTCCAAATGCTAACTACCTACCTAGGGGTCCATCAACCAAAGATTTAATGCACGTGTAGTAGGGGTATATTCGCATGTCATTGCCCAACAAAAACGCCACATGATATGTCATGTCCTCTATCAGTATTTTTGTAAATATCGTACATACGTCGATTGTATCTTACATTCGTTTTCTTCGCCAAGTGCCCCTTTACCCGGCCCATGAATTTCCGCCACCAAGCTTAGGGCCAGGCCTTCGTATCTCCTTGAGCGTCCATATCCAGATTCATGTTACAATAACCTGTAGCCCTCCCCGGCTCAGGATCTTCCACCAGATGTGAAGTCAGAGGCACTCTATCTAGCCAAATTCGGACGATTGGAATCGATACCACGCATGCCTTCGTTTTGGCGTCTGCGGTCGTTATCATATCCTCTGCCTCGCCTGTCTTCATATTTCCTATCCCTTTGGGGCCTGCCCGCTTGTGTCGTGTCCCAGAAAGATTCTATTTCCATAACAGTGTAGTACTCAGACATCTCCTCTTCAGCTGCGCCACGACCCTTTGTCTTTCGCAGGTTGGGTTCCTTTCCTTCGCGCTTGGCAAAGAAGGTTTGGATCTCGCGGTTGATGCGGCCGCCAATGGGACGAATCCTTTGAAGATCTTCCTCAGGAAGCATCTCTTGCTGGATGACCTTGTTGAAAGACCCGTACATGATACGAGCAAGGGCAATGACCTCGCGTTGCTGGTTGTACAGAATTCCTTCATTTAGGTCCGTTCTGGCCTTGGCATCACGGAAGAAGTGGTCATGGAGTTTGCGGTATGGCACCCACAAACGATCGAGAGCTTTAGTAACCTGTATACCGTATGCGCGCTTTGCACCAGCCACATCACCATCATTGGCGCGAGCTCGTAGGTGATAGTGAGTATTCTGAACGGCGGTAAGGTAGAGACGCATAGTTTGCGGATCGGGGGTCTCGATGCGTTCCATCATGTTGTCGAGAGCGCGATCGGCATTCTTGATAACATTCTGGTTGATGTTGTCGCGAATACATGTTTCCATGGCCATGCGGTAGATACGAGGGCCAATGATGTCCTCGGGAACAATCGACAGAATCTCAGTAGCATGTGCACTAGCCCTGGCTTGCTTGAGTATGCTAAACAGACGCATCCAACAATCCCTATCAGGCTCTATGTTGTGCTCGCGGACCAAAAAGTTCCAATACTTGATGCCGATACTGCTCTGTTTTGTTTGGTGCACAACATTTAACAAGAGTGACAAAGTATTATTACCAGGACTGGCATAGACACCGTTGCCGTCCTTCTTGGCAACCGCGCCTGTCTTAGGGTTGGTTTTGCGGGCATCGACAGCAGAACGTTCTTGGACTTTAGACAAGTTAGGCACGTTCATAGTCTGCTCGACAATATCAAGAATCTCCTTTTTGTCATCTATTTCAGATGACAATATCATTAAACGGCACATCGTGCAGACAAATTCTTCATCGATGACCAGACGTCCTTGCCGCCATTTGCTCATGGCCTCTCCCCAAATTATTTTGGCACGTTCAACAGAGTTTCTGATGTTGAACCGCTTTTGGTCATCTGTTAGATCTTTAATGTCGCTGTTGGCATTCCATCGCAAAGCACTGATGATAGTTGCATAGGTGTAAGCAGTCGCGGCTCGTGTGGAATCGTTTATTGTGTCGACAATGGAGAACATCGAGTCCAAATCGCCCGCTCGGTTGCAAACGTTTAGCACTGCATTTAAATGGGTTGTATTTGGTTCCAAACGGCTGTCCTTGAGAAGGTTGTTGTATTGCTTTACAGCCTCGGCGACAGCAAGTTTGGGATGTTGGGATCTGGCGAGACCGCGAAACAGAGTAGTGTATGTCTGGGCGTTGGGAAACTGCGCGCGCTTCTTCATCTGTTACGGTGTTAGAGTTTTGTTAGGAGTTTAACATTCGAGTGACGTACGTCGTTGAATATTCTGATTGCTTTGGTCAATTGCTGTTGTTGCAACATGTAATCCATCAACATGGTCCACGGTACAACCAGTGACAATGTTCTACTGCCCATCTTCACAACACAATAGGCTTCTTCAAATTTGCCTTTCTCTAGCGCTTGCCTGACATATTGTGAGAATTTCCATGGATCATCAGCCAGATATTTCAGCTCCTGCTTAGCGACCCGTTCCACTCTGAGCATTTCCTTTTCCGTCGAGACCGAGTTCTCAACACCATCTTCAAGACTTCTTGGAGTGTCTCTGTTGCTGTTTTTCGGCGCGTATGTCTTTGGTATAGCTGCGGTTATCGCTTCCGCAGTCGATGTTGTTTTCGCTGGTTTGGCTGTCGTTGAATCAAACATGTGCTGTGCTTTGTGAAAGGAACGATATTGAGACTGGAGAATAGGCATGGTAGTTAGTCTCCGGCGTGGCACAAGCTGTAGAGCTCTGCGCAGGCATACGCCACCATATATCAACTTGTCGGCCATCATGAGTGAATACGCGGTCGCAAATCGAAAGAAAAGAGAACCGCTGTCACAAAGAGACAATTGAGTCGCAATGCCGAGAACGAAAAAAGTATCTTATCTTATCTGTCGAGGGGTCTTGCGGTAGCAAAAAAACTCGAGACTCATAATTTGGTGCCGGAAATAAACAGACTTAGCGCTGGTCCAAGATGGACTCAAGACGACCAAATTATTATGTCTAGTGGAGTTATGTTTTTTGCAACCCAAGGGAAATCCTATCAAGACCGAGCCGTTGTATCTACCTACATAGTACCTCCAGAGCCTGAACTGCCGCGTTTAAATTACCGCGCACAACGACATGCCCCTTGGACATGCTTACAATCCTACAAGGGTTCTATAGGCCCCCTGCATCCCGCTAATCTACTTTGAGTCCAATTGGAGACGCGCTTCGCGGTCACAGTCCAGTCAATGTCTATCTCAGAGCACAAGAGACGAAATTAGTGAGTCGGTTTGCTCCATTTTAAACTACATTCTTTGGTTGCGTTTTTTTTGTAGCCAGAAGCACTGTGGTGGTTCGAAGGCTCATACTTTTGTTACCCCCCTACAACGTTTCTTGACAAAGACAAAACAAGCGAAATACCAACAAACTTACTTACATTTACTTGTCTATATTTCCACGAACCGTCAAGCATTCTCTTCTGTTCAAAATCATTACTACTCACAGTCCCCAACCTTTCTCCAGTTTTTTTTAAACTCTGCTTCTGTTGACGAACTCCCCAGCCATGGCTAAAACTAAAAAGGTTGCTACAGATTTCGAAAAGATCATCAACGAGGGTAAGCACAGAATATCCAATCCCAAGAACCTCTCCCCTTTCTGACATTGTTCCTCTAAAGGGCGCGAGCGAAAGAAGAACGAGGATCTTGCCAATCGCATCTTCTCCAAGAACCGCCGCCAGAGCGCGCCATCCAAGCTTGGTGTCAAGTCCACTTCGAGTCCCTCGCTCGCAAGTCGCGTCGGCGTCAGAAAGGTGCAGCGCGCCTCGGGCATCGGCGCCCGCTCAACTGCTCCGGGCAACGTGAACGGCGAATGGACCCATGACCTACACCACTCGATCTCGGGCGACCTGAGCGCTCGCATCTCTGCCCCCAATGGTCCCAACAAGAGAGCCAACAACAGACGAACGGCTCGACTATCCGCCGCTGTTGATCGCATGGACACTTCGGGCGATGCGCCCCAGCAAGTCAACATAGTGAAACCGAAGGGGAACAACGCCAACAACAGTTCCATGGGAATGAGCATCCGGGGTCTTGCTGGGCCATTCACCGTCATGGCACAAAATTTCGCTCCTGGCACCACCCCTGCCGATATCGAGAGCGCCATGACTCCCATCGGAGGCGAGATTGTGAGCTGTCGCATAGTCAAATCGAAGCCTATCCTCATCTTCGAGATGGCCTTTGCCTCTCGCGAAGGTGGCGAACGAGTCATTGAAACATTCAATGATAAGACTGTCAGTTTGAAAACGTCGAATTGCCCCTCACACACACTAACCTCATCCATAGGCTGATGGTAGAATCATCAAAGTGTACCCTAAGCTCGGCGCTCCAGCAAACATCTCATCTCCCAACCCTCCCAGGGATGCCCCTAGCGGCCCTCGCGGCAATCGCGTAAGCAGGCCCACCAAGGACAACGTTGTTGACGGCTCAATGGGTTTTCCTGACTTGATGCAGACTGCCACAAACGACTCATCAAGGAACAACCAGCTGTATAGTGATAACCTTGTTGGCGGCAGCCGAAGAGGTCGTGGTGGCCAAAGGGGTCGCGGTGGACGATAAATCCATCTATTTTTATCGACTCATGCTTTCAAAGGCAGCTTCGAGGGTTACAGAAAACTTGTGTTCCACCAGACTACCCTCAAGGAGAAAGCAATCTACGGGACCAGCTCACGTCAAGTCCCACTGATCTGCCATCAAACTGGGTCTCATGTTTTCTTCCCCTAGATTAATTAGGGTGCAAAGAACAGAGCACCTAGTATCGGGTCCAAATGCCACCACTCAGCTTGCTAATTTCATCTCTTTTGCTCTTAGCAATCGAGTTTTCTAACAGGGCCGCAAGTCTGGTTTTTGAATCTGTCTTTCTTTGGGCTTGGAGTTTGGAGTTAATAGTTGGTCTATTATGCGATAGTGCCTACCAGCACAAGCTTCTTCTGGCAGTATTTTACGATATCATGCACCGACCATGCGATAAACACAAAACGTTGGAATCAACTAAGAAACAAGTCGTTTCCATAAGGGGCTATTCGTGATATTTTATACCTCCATTCAACCTCCCAGATTTAACCCTGTGAAGCCTCCATCTCCCTAATCAAACAGAAAACAGATGACACCAATACAACTACACATTGGGAGTCGAAAACCAAGAGTTCCTACCCCATAATATGCCAAGCGCGTTTCGTCCTTGTACACCAAAGCTTAATACCAGAATAACAATATCTACAGCCAGGCTACATAGCACTCAAGCAGGCTTCGTTGTCACCCGCTGGGTTTTCGAACTCTGCACTATGTCAAATTCCTGACTGGCCATCCCGCCCCTTAATACTATACCAACAAAAGAACAAGAACGAAAAGACTAAAAAAAAGAAGCCGCCGCCAAAAAGTAACCCCGTTGAATCCTGCGGCCGTTCCCAAGGCAGCCCCGCCATGTCAGACAAAGGAAATCGTGAAAAGTCTCACAGATTCCATCATGGAACTGACTGATACGGTCCTATTGGCCTCGAAATTGCAACTGGACTTCTCAGAATCCCGACTTCCAATCCATTGAATACGCCCTTGGCGCTGAGTTTCTTCCAGCCCTCCTCTTCGGTTGCTCCAACATATTCGGCCAGCATCGCCTGAATAGACTCCCGACGATACGTGGCGCCCTGTTTCGTGGCGCTTGCGGATTAAAAGGAGGAACGGATCCCTATTATACTAGAACCATCATTCAGCCTTTTTTAACCACCAACCATGAACATTGGTCTGTCCTGCTGCCGCCAAGTACAAACGTCGGTGGCGGTTCGTTGTTCGTCAAGTGAAGGCGCCTTCATCATAAGTTGGCACATGCATCTGGCCCCTCGTCAAACTACACCATTTCAATGCCACGTGTTCTGATTTCCCATAAAACCTTCTTCTAGAGTACGCTCTTCCAGGTTGCGAATGAAGTCTCTGTTGCCCCGACCCCCTTGCTGTACGCGGCTCCCTCTTCGGTTTGCTGCCATTCGGTTATCGACATTGCCACCCGTCATGCTTTCCCCAGTAGGCGGGTAATACGCTGGGCTGGGCTGTAGACGAATTGGTTGACTGGGATCAAGATGGCTTGCGACTCGTTGAATAGCGGCTGGGATGCCGCTCTGTTGCTGCTCCATGGTAGATGCGCGTTGACGCACGGGTCTAATTCCCCCTTGCTGATGCTGATACATATTGGGCTGGGGCATTTGCGCATACTGGCCTTGAGGCACCTGCTGGGGTTGTTGGGAAACAGGCATTTGTCCATACTGGCCATGTTGCTGGCCATATGGCGAGGGCATACTGCCATGGCTACTTCCCTGGGGATACATGTTGTTTCCGTACATTTGCGGTTGCGTATGCCCCTGCTGCGCATATTGATTGGCGTTTGCTGGGTAGGGGTTAGGAGCGGCCGAGGCAGCTTGCTGTTGCGCCGCTTGCGCCCGCTGCTTGCTGAGCGCCTCGGCCTGCTGCTGCTGCTGTGTACCGGGCGCCGGCGATCTGTTCAGAGAGCTTGACTTGAGGTTCATTGGTGGTATAAAAGGGCCAGTGAACTTCTGCTGAGTAATGAAAGGGTGAAGCTTGGCTTGCTGCGGAGACCATCTTTCCAGAGGATTAATTGTTAGAAGGCCTCGAACAAAATCGATAAATGCAATGCGATTGTTCATTTCTGTTTCAGTTTGTGTCAGCCGCGTTCGAGTCATCGTCTGAATTTTATCTTACCTCTGTCGATCTCGCTTTGCTTCATGTTCTTTCGGGGCATGGGATAAGTTTTGATAATCTCGGGAAGAGTGTTGGCCTGGAAATACTTCTTGCTGGGTTGCTCTTTAGTGTTGCGCTCCCGGGCGTATTGTTCCATTGGCTTCAGCTGGTACGTCCGTCGTCCAAACTCATCCTGTCGCTTTTCGAAAAAGTCGCCTGCCTGCTTGCCCATCTCGATCATCCAGTTCGGGGGGTTTCCTAGCATCTCGACAATGCGCGAAACCTGATTGTACTCAGAAGATCCGGGAAACAAAGGAAGGCCCAGGAAGAGCTCCACCACAATACATCCCAGAGACCACATATCGATGGCTGACGAGTATGGCAGACCAAGCAGCACTTCCGGAGATCGATAGAATCGTGATTGGATATAAGTGTAGACAGTCTGTCGCTCGTCGCAAGCTGAGCCAAAATCGATAATCTTGATGATAGGGCTCTCGAGGTTTTTAAGAAGAATGTTTTCGGGCTTCAAATCACAATGAATCAG
This sequence comes from Fusarium sambucinum, assembly GCF_050947815.1. Lineage (NCBI taxonomy): Eukaryota > Fungi > Ascomycota > Sordariomycetes > Hypocreales > Nectriaceae > Fusarium > Fusarium sambucinum. Next base: position 2,243,077 of record NC_139292.1, read on the forward strand.
ACGAGCCTTGTTCAACAGCGCTAGACCATTGAGAAGCTGCTGAGCAAACACGCGAACCAGCGTGGTGCTGAGGCCTCTGAACTGGTTCTGCTTGATAAGTTCGTAGAGGTTGACACTCAGAAGCTCAAAAACCAGGCAGAGATGCTGTCGATGGATAAAAGTATCCTTTAGGCGCAGCAGATGGTGGTCGTCATTCTTGTCGAGTTTCGTGTTGAGCTGCGACTTATTAGTGTTTGTGCTTATCACCAGATTGAGAATCTCATACCAAGTCAAGGACGGAAACCTCCATCATACTCTGGTTGAAGTAGGCGGTGCGGTTTTTGATAACCTTAACGGCAACCACCTCCTGTGTCTTGAGATTCTGACATTTGACAACTTGGCCGAAAGTACCCTGGCCCAAGACGTCCAGAATGAGATAACGATTCCTGTGACGAAGGTTAGAGACAAGAGCCCACAATGGGCCCAAGTATGACTTACTTGTGGCCAGCCTCCTCGGAACCAAGAATATCGTTTACATAAAGAATGTAATCGCTGTCTTCGTTGTCGTAACCATCATTCTTGGTGCCCTTGCTGGGTTTTGTCAACACTCTACGGGGATTGCGAGACGACTCGTATTTGAAGCTCGGGTTGCAAATACGGTAGGTAGCAGGCAGTTGAACGGTGAGTGCCTGAAGGGGCTGTAAAAATGGTGAGCATGAAACTGTGAAAAGGATTGAGGACATGAACATACGCTGATAAAGCCGCCCTCAGGATTGGCACGACGAAAGGCTGGCTGCAAATTAATTTTGGGTTGCAAGTCGGTAGAGGATGACAATGGCTTGAATTCTGGAACAGGACCTCTGGTCACTTGCTGAGGAACCGGCCGGCGCGGAGACTTAGGATCGAGGTTGAAGGCAGCGTCGAGGTGGCTGACAGCGGATGAGGGATAGTTTTCCTGGTGGCCACTAGACGCGTAGGGGTTGATAGGAGGCAGATGCTGTCCTGGCTGATGTTGACGAGCACCGGGGAAGTAAGGAGACTGAGAGTAATCGGGCTGGCGTGTGGGCGACTGTCGCTGTGTCGGGCTGGTGAATTGGCTGTTGGAAGCAGATTTGGGCGCGTACGGCGAAGTGGGGGACAAAGTCTCCATGGGCGAGTATCGTTGAGCAGCAGAAGACTCCTGGGGAGAATGAAGATTAACGGGACGGCTGCCCGATTGATGGGATTGGTGATGAGGTCTCATGGGGTATTTAATACCGGCATGAGCATCGTGGGCATCGTGCATTGCGACGTCACCGTTTCCGTCGGGCATCTGAGAAAGTGAGATGGGGGATGCGGTCGCGTTAGGGTTACCAACAGGAGCAGAAGCAGGCGGAGCAGCCGCTGAGTGAACGGGGGCACCGCCGTGGAACTGGTCGTATTTATATCCGCCTTGAGATGGCGGTTGGTTGGTATAGTCTCGGGAGGTCTGGTTGCTGCCGTTGTGACGTCGCGAGGAGCCAGGCGAGTTTGCGTCGGGATATTGCTGCCACTGGGGATCCATGACACTCACTGACTGACTGTTGCTGCTATGGAAGCTGGGTGAAGCAGCTTAGAGCGACAGCGTCAGGGGTGGCCGCGATGAAGTCGAGGCAATTGGTGGTCAGCAGCGAAATCGTTGAAGCTCTTGCTGTCAAGAGTGGGGTGGGCAGTGCGTGGTTATCGGGCGCTGACGATGATGTCGACGGTCGATTGTATCCCAATGATTTGGAGTGGCAGGGCGTAGGATTGAGGAGTAAGAAAAATGAGAGCAAGAGGAGAAAGCGCAGTGTAGTACAGAGTATAGCGTTGAGTATTGGGTAGCTAAGTTGGCTGCTAGCAACGAATACAATACAGTACAGAGAGCAAATGGTTGGCCGGCTGCTGGTTGGGTCGGATGCAATGTTGGAGATGGATCGAGTTGGGTCTTGTCGCGTACAGTCGGTCCCGTAGTAGCCAAGTCAAGCAATAGTAAAAGCGGGCTAACCCAGGCCGTCCGAATAGAACTAACGTCAGTGTGCTACCGTATGTGGTGCAGTGTAGAAGATAAAAGATATTTGAATCAGCGCACCGAATCCTCGCAATATTGCACCGCAGCCGTAAAGCAAAGCACAGCACAGCACAGCAAGAGATGAGGGGGCGGGAGGATTGGGCACCGCAATCAGTAACCAGTGGAGGCCCAAGCCAAGGCCTGGGGGTGGGTACGGGCACGTCAGGTAGTAAGTAGGTAATGTAGCTGGCGCAGACAGACTACTAAGACTCTTGTGTTGTTATTGTAGAGGTGTGACGCAAACGTTGACTTAGGTATGAGGTTCGATATAAGAAGATGTGCTGAATTCTAATCAAAGAATTTTACAAATGAAAGAATCCATTGCACCCATCAGTTGATGATTGAAGACTCGTGTGTTGCTCGTGAAGCTGAACCTAAATGAGTTTAAGTTGAGTTTAGTGGTAAGAGGCTGGAAAGCAAAAGAAGAAAGAATAGTGGCAGAAGAAGACGCGCCTGCCTTTTTTTCTTCCCTTGTAGTACTCTGTGCCACTTGTGATATCACATCCATGCCAGCCTATTGAGTTTAGTACCAAGGTTTCTTCAATGGCAACAATAAAAACAAACCGTCAATATGATATCTTGTACTCTGTACGTAGGTGAAGATTTGTCGTACGAGACTTTTACAGACAGAGGAAATATCGAGTTTGCACTCAGTATGCATGACGTTTCCAAGCAAGCAATTTTAGACACCAACACATGCCATTAAATCTACTAAGAATTTCCAGTACAAATTGTTATTTCGTGGTTGTTCACAATTTTCAAAGCTAATACTGGCTTCGTCTCTCGCTCTATAGTTAAGCACAACTTTTAATAATTTACATTTATTGATAAGGTGATGGTAATTGACAAGCAAATCACCCCAAAGCCACGGGCCTTTTTCTACTGAGTCTCGCTCGGGTTTCTTGACTTCAACTACAGGTACCTCTCAGTACTCACTTATTAGTGCTATACGAGAGAAACCTGCAAGAATTTGCAGACCACCTGGTTACGTCTGTTCCTACAAGGCCTGAGTGGAACCCTCAAGGGGGTATGCCGCAGTGGGCAAGGAAGCCTTTATAAGGATCTAGCAATGATGATCCCCCTCCTAATATTCTAGTTACTCTGTACCCTGAGGTAATAATGCGTCGAGGGTAAACAACCCAACGATGATATAGTGTTTGGCTCTTGTCGGACAGATAGACAGTGACAACAGTTACACAAGATGTTATCTGTGAATCGCAACCTAACTCATTACCGTCTGATATATTCGTCTTAGGTACGAAGCTTCTGGCTCCTCTAACACGAGCAACGCGCAACCCATTGGTTTACCCCGGAAATTGCCAGCTACGCCTCCAATGCTCAAGTCAGCTTCTGACCTTAGCTTCTGATCCCCAGATGTTCTCTCATTCCCACGCCCACGCACTGATATCGTTGGCATTGGTTCTCTCGGCCTAATCAACAACACAAGCCCCCATATCCATAATGACGTCCTTCCCAGGGTCTTGGGGAATTACCACGGAAGAAAAATCAAGTTTCGTATCCCAAACGGCTTCCGGCCCTTCTCGCCCTATTCGGTAGGACAAGACTTTCGACATTCCCAGGTACAACCCCAGCCATCTCATTGGGGTTTCATGAGCTTGCCGCCCATCCAGCTCCAAATACGTGGCTGTCGTGTCCAATATTGACGACATGACCAGGGTCCACTTGTGCCAAAAAAGTCTCCTAAACACGTAGAGCTGTTGCCATGCCAATCATCATGAAACCAATAGTTACTATGCACTTGTATCGCAAGTTGCCATCATGCTCCTCGATTATCAAGGCCACACAGGAAATCATGTGTCAGAATAAGGCCGAGGTTTGGCAGTTAAGTGAAGGCTCTCATTATGTTTTATTCCTTCATCTTACGTCAATTGTCGATTGTCTTTCTTTCCTCGTCTCCAAAGACAACCCTGCCCTGCCCACCTATGTACGGATACTTGAGCATCTTTAATTGAAGCTTGAACTTCCGCCTCTTCTCGACCTTCCAGGGTCCTCACCTTTTGTCATCAGTCTTACACAGTCGTCAAATCGTCGTAGTTCCATCATTTCGTGAGCAAGAATTATCAGTGAAAGAAAAAAGTGAAAAATAGAAAAAAATGGTCCCGTTAAGAAAGAAATGTCACCGCTAAATACACAGATGGAAAATCCATGAGATGGAACTGCCACCCCCTTCGCCAGCCACTGAAATATCAGATGCTTCGTGGCATACAAGAATGGACGAAACGCTCATGACTTCGTCAGATAAGGAAATTTGAAATGCCAGATTGACACCTGACCAAATGCAACAAAGTCGAGGTCAAATACTGGTGGTAGGTATCCTGGAGATTGCGCTCGTACAGAGAGATAGAGAGAGACTGAGAAACATGTAGCGCTCCTTGGCTTTTATCGACATAACAGGAAGGGAAGAAAGAAATGTGTACATCCGATTGAAGGCAAGACAGGAAATTTGCCCTTTTCTCCCAGAACACGGAAAGGGGGTATCACAGGCCCATACTGTAGTAATGCTTGGAGATACTGAGAAAAAAGTAACGGAAGCAACAGAAACAGCAGAAGCAAGCGCGAGAAAAGAATCCACAAAAAGGTGAGAAAGAAGAAAGAGGGTCATGAAAAACGGATAGAAAGAAGCCCGACCCGCGCCATGATCTCGCGCAACAGCTCAGTCATTACCTTGCCCAGCCTTCATCCGGCTTTTTGACTTGTCTTGCACTGATTTGGTCATTGCCTCCTAGGCCTGATAACCACCAAATCCGTTGTTGAAGTTCTGACCGGGGCGAGGCTGGGCCCATTCAGCATTAGGAGGTTGCTGACCTCTTCCATAGCCGCCAGCACTCTGAGGGGCAGCATATCCCATCGGCGAGCCAGCATAACCCGCTGGCGATCCAGCTTGCGGGCCACCGTAGTTACCAGGCTGTCCGCCGTACTGGGCTGTCATCGCAATCGTTAGCTACTATACAGTATAATTATGATTGTACCTCAACTCACCACCATACTGGGGATAGTAGCCGGTAGGCGTGCCGGGGAAGCCTGGAGCTTGGGCACTCTGGGGGCTGAAAGGTTGGGCAGGGTCAAAGCCTCCCTGAGCATTGGGTGTCTTGTCCTTGCCCCACTAAGAAAAAACAATTGTCAGCTGTGGTCCTGTGCAATAAACCGGGGTTCAGGGTGGGCAAAGCATACACTGCACTTGAGAGGGCGACCGTTGACGTTGTATCCATTCATCTGACAGATGGCCATGGCCGCGTTCTCATGGGAGTCCATCTTGATGAACGCAAATCCTCGGTCAGCCTGGAACCGAGACTCGACCACGAAGCCGAAGTTCTGGAACAGAGGCACTACGTCGTTGGGAGTCGTGTAAGGGGTGAGGTTTCCGACGTAGACGGTGGTCTGCCAGCTAGGAGTTTGGGTTAAGATGACCTCGTAACTAGCGACGCCATGAGCAGGGAATTGGTGGTGTCCGTAAGGAGTGGTGGGAGTCATGCCCATCGCCGACATAGCCTGCTGCTGGGCCATGGAGGGTTGTCCCTTTTGGTTCGCCCAGTTGCATCGGATAGCTCGCGAGCCGAGCCATTCGCCATCCATAGAGCTCAGCGCCTTCTCGGCCTCGGGTCGGTCACGGAAAGCAACAAACCCGTAGCCTCGAGATCGGCCAGTCTTCATATCCCACATAACGCGAGCCTCAGAGACGGATCCAAAGGCAGAGAAAGCTTGAAGAAGGACTTCGTCGTTGACTTCATTGGACAGGTCGCCAACGAAGATGTGGAAGTGGTTCGAGGTATCCTCCTTGTTCGTGGTGTTTGACTGATAGGCCCAGTTGACACGGATTTCCTGTACAGCATGTTAGTTGGGTGTCCATCTTCGAATTTCGGGTTGTGTCGGGGTATGGTACCGATTGATGAACTCGTCGTCCGTTGAGAGTCTGCATGGCACGCTCAGCGGCTCCAGGGTCGTCGTACTCGACAAAGCCATAGTTGTAACCACGCGCCTAAGAGGATGGAGGTTAGCTCGCCATATCTACAAGTTTTCTGCTCAGCCAAGAACTTACATTCTTATCGGGGATGATCTTGACGTTCTGAACGTGACCTGTAGTCTCGAAAATTTGACGCAGAACTTCCTCGGTCACTCGCTGGTCCAGTCCACCAATGTAGAGAGCACGCTTGTTAGGCTCAGGGGCGGCGCGACGAAAGCCACCTGCGCTGGTGGGCGACATAATGCCTCCATTGTCGGCGGATCTGGGAGAGGTGATGGCAGTCGGGATCGGGTTGGTGTTCTGAGGGATATGAAGAGGCGGAGGGGCCATAGGCTGGCCATTCTGACCAGCTTCATAGCCAGGGGCGCCAGCACCAGCCTGAGGAGGAGGCGGCAACTGGCCTGGGTTGGAGGGAGCACCAGCGTCGGCCATGTTGATAGATGTGATGTTGAGTCGAGTCGAAGAGGGTGTTACAGGGAGATGGGGGAGGAAAGAGATGGACAACAGAGGTAAGAGGTAGTAGAGTAGGGATTGGAGCTACCTATTAGCTGTGCTGTGTTGTACCGTAGTTGATCGGTCGAGGTGGAGAGTCGGCGGTCGGTGACAATATGTATGTACTCGTACCTGGGTATTTGACAGGACAGGGGTCCAAGTGGACGAGTCGACAACCCGGAGCTAATTATGACACGGTGGGCACAGAGAAAGAGAGGGAGGGGTCTGGTTGTCTGGCTCTGGCCTGGTAGCCTGGTCTGACAACGGGGTCCAGACGAAAGCAAGGGACGGTGATTATTGTGGAAACTCCAACGTCGTTGAAGAAGCCCTGAAGTTGACACGCGAGCTGCGGAGGCGCAAGGTTGATTCAAGAGGAGATTGCTAGTGCTCGAATCGTTCGTTATGGGTTTGCGGGTGTAATATAAGTTGCGGTAGTACTGCAATACGGGACAAACGAATGAATTTAGATGTTGGCTTCAGCCGTGAGACGTGGGGTCGTTAATTTGTTGGAGATGAGAGCTGTTAGGGTGCTGGCTGGAAGAAGCCGGTGCCACCCTACTTGAAGAGAGACCCAACTTTGATATGAGATGCGATGAACGAATAAGCGCCGGTGTACTCTGTAGTGGAAGAGAAATGGCGATCTGAAGGGAGAATTGCGGAGGGGAAAGCAAATAGCAGCGAGAAAATGAAATCGAAGAGAGAAGAAGGAACTGCAGATCTTGAAGGGAACTTATCACAGGATCACTCTAAAAACTACAAACGTTGGGGAGGATGTATAATTAAAGGAGGGCCCTGGAGAGAAAAAATTAAGAAAACAAGTTCTACACAAAAAAAAGTCAAAGATTGATACGATGAGCGGGATGGCAATTCTCTTGTACTTTGCACAGTTTCACCTTCAGTATAAAGTAAGGTACACAGGCAGGCTGCATGTATTTGTCTCCAATTGATGCATTTATTTACAGCCAGCTTTTCTTACAGACTGCTAACTCCAAAGGCAACTCAAGAGACCCTGCAGGTGATCCGGCCAATGATTGGCTCATTATATTTTGACCGCCCAATTTGAGTCCCTGTGTCAGGGGTTAACTATAGCGAAGGGAGAAGGAGAAGAAGTCCAAGGGAAAACGAGCAAGCATTTTTGAGCTTGTGAGGTTTTAGAGAAACAGGCAGGAGACCTTGCATGATCTGAGCTGAGACACAAGCTTGGTACCGTTTTGGTGCCTGACTGTCCCAAGCCTCAAAAGTGATCCAGCGCTTTAGTATATGCATTCATTTCAGGATACCGTGCAGCAACTAACACTCAGGAGTGTCCAATCCAAGCTTCAACCTTTTCTTCCATACTACCTGGCATACAAAGAATGCGCATGAACCAGAACAGGCGCCCGAAACCTAATATATATATTCAAGCAGCACATGGCAGCATTCCTCTCTACATTGTGTATCTCTGTGATCAACTGTGAAAATAGCGAAAGAGTTGGGCTCGCCAGGCTTGAGAGATGATTGGAGGAGGGTGAATAGTGTTTGAGTTTGAGCAGAACCAAGAGATAGCTACATGTTAGTGAATAAAATGGGTACCTGGGAATATGGAATTCTGAGACTTTCCCATCTTTTGTTGAAGGCATGATGAACAAAGCTCCCAGTTCGACCTTTTTCAAACATTAACTATCTCTTACTTACTACAAGCCTAGGCAGGTATCTATCTAGACACCTGGTTGTATAGAAAGAAATATAGTCTAATACAGTTTTTCTCACTCATTTACTAATTCATTCATTTGTCTTTTTTTACTTTGACAACTTCATCATATAACTCCTTACTTGGTAAGTTTCACTGGTAAGACCACCAGTGAGTCCAAACTTTCAGGCGGGTGCACGTGATGTCGTCTCGACACACGCGCTTGACTTAGTAGGTTCAGCCTTCAGGTATGTTACTCTCTACCCTTTATTCAACATGAACAATATCTCATTACACGTCTAACGTCTATCCCCACGTTACATACATAGGTCGAGTTTTTTTTAAACTAGATCCTACAGCCTATCTACAACTGAGCTTCCATTTCCCACTCTCTCTCTCTCTTTTTTCTTTGTACACGCCTCAACCATGGCGTCCCAAACTTCCCCGGACCCGCTGGACGTTCTACAGGCCATGGTCGACGACGTCGTAAGGAGCATTCTCTTTCTCATGTGATGAATAATTAAAAACCCTTCGCTAACACTCTCTCCAGCTCGTTCACACTGGTAAAGCCCTCAGGGCCTCGCGTAAAGATGTTCAGGGTAATGCGCAGTCAAGCCAAGCGACACTGAAATCCAAGTTGCCTGAGTCTATTGATGGCTTCCGAGAAGCCTTACACAAGTTGGAATGGGATATTGTGAGTTTTTTAAACCCTTTCCATCTCACCGTGTTTCCAATTCTCATGTCTACCTAGATTGATGCCAAATCTGTCTTAATGCGTGACATCAAGAGGATACAGGAGCAAAAGCAGAAGCAGCAACAGCAACAGCAGCAGAGCCAACAGATCCTAAAACAGCAGCCTGTCGTAGCACCTCAGCCCGTTGAGCCTCAGTCCAAGTCGCCCATGGTTATTGACCTGGAATCATCACCACCTCCACCTCCTCAGGATCAGCCCATGACAGAACTCAAGGCCAATAAACCAGTTGCCCCTTTTCCCGACATGGGCATGGGGCTCCCCGATATCGGCCAATCTGACCAGGCGATGAAAGATGAAGCCAGCCAAAGCATGGCTCCAACTACAGCTTCCGAGCAGCCCAAGGCGAAGAGCAGCGTCTCTCCAGCGCCTACTGCGACTGCTGCCGTTGCCCCTATGGCCCCAATGCCGGTCATGGAACAAAAGTCATTAGACAACCACAACAGTGACGTGATGGACCTTACCGCTGATGGACCTCACTCAGAATTAAACTTTACAAACATGCAGTTTACGTTGGCGCCGACGAATAACGACTCGCAAGATGCATCTACCACGCAGGAGACATCGTTTGATCTGGCAACATTTGCTCCTCCTGAGGGTAATGATGATATCCTGGGTCTCGACGACCTCTTACCAACCAACAACAATCCACCGGCAAATATGTCTCAGTTGCCTGCCGGCTCTGATGCAAATGCGGTCAAGCAGGAGCCTGCCATGAATACAGATAACCAAGGACCATCACAGGGGATGTCCAATGACAATTTTGGCTCGGTCTTTGACGATGAAATATTTAACAATATTGGTACAGGCGGTGGTGGTGGTCTTGCCGACGGAACAGGCGACGCTACTTACGAGGATCTCATCAGGGGCGACGATGATACCAACTTCGACTATATGGAAAACAGCGAATTTGACGACCAATACTTCTTCGGTGAGGGGTAATATTCCTGGTACGTAAGTAGCCGATGTGTATCGTCTTTGAGAGTCGCCATGGCAAAGCAAGGCTTGGCCAGACTACGACGTTGTGGTCATTTCGATCTGGTCAAAAGTCAACCATCTGGCGTTTCTTCTGCTACATGTCAAGACGATTATGTCTTGGTTAAACGAGCGAAAACTGGTTTTGGTTTTGGCCATATGGCGTTTTCTCTTTTTTTGTTTTGTCCTTTGGTGGTCGTCTGCAGTTTTCTTCAAAGGTTAGGATATAAAAACGGGCTAGGTGTTTGGGTGTTGGGTTCATCACAAGATTGGGTTTGCAAGTTAAAATGATGAATTGAAAGGTTTCTACGGGGATGGTGCTAGGTACCACGGATATCATGTTTTTTATATGTACAGAAATCAAGCAGCTCTCGCTAAATGAATAGGCGCTGGACAAAAGTTACAACTCTGTGAGAGTCCGCTCCACCTCTTACTTCTACCTAGGTATAAGACAGCATCTTCGCTATGAATGACAGACAAAAAGAAAGCAGTACGGCTGCTGGCATATGACAAAGAAAATTATGACAAAAGAAAACGTTGATCATGATTCATTTGAGGTGTTGTAACACCATTAGGTCCTGTAGGTCAATGGCCATAAGGTCTGGCTGGACATGCGCTCAGGTCATGTGGATGTGGTGGCGGCAGCGCGAGCCTCAAGTTCGCGACGTTTGGCGAGTAAGCTCTTGAAGGCGCCAATACAGCGAACAAGAGCTTCTTCGTCATGTGCGCAGAAGCGATAGCTCTTCTCCTCGGTAATAACCTGAAGGCAATGCTTCTTGCTCTTGCTGAGAGGATCAAGGTCGACAACATTGACAACGGCAGACATTGGCAGTATCCATCTGGCTGTATATTCAGACTCGTCCTTGTAGAGAATAAGGTTGCGTGGTCGAAGAACGGCCCACATGTCCTTCCATTGGCGCATACCTCTGCGATGACGCAAAAGGTAGAGCCGACCCTGCCAAATTACACGATCAGGGTCCTGTTCGACATTGGATACGCTTATTTGGCTTGTCGAGCGGATTCCCTGGCCTGGTCGCGGGACGGTAGGAATGTTGCCGGGTGACTTGGCAGTAAGACTGTCAAAGGAAGAATCGTGAGGACGGAAAGCTTCGCTGTCGGAAAGATCGGAATGCGACGCGAGTTCGGCACCCGACATTCCCGACGACTCAAGTATCGACGATCTTCTTCTACCACCTGCCGAAGTGACGTATCTTGGGGCAGATGATGCCATAGGTTCCGGCGAGCTTGAAAGGAAACGTTCATGCTCGTTGCGCTGGTTGCTATCGATGGGGACTGGTTTCATGCTATTATTGGACTGTTGCGCATAATGAGGATTGGCCAAAAACATCTCATCCTCTTCTTCGTCGATGCGCGTGTCCTTTCGTATCAAGGACATCCATTCTTGGGCATCCTGGGCAGAATCCGCCTGAAAATGATAGTTGCGAGATGGAGAAAAGAGGCCAAAAACGTTTTCGCGCTTGTGCTTGGGATCTTTAAGTTCGGCGACAGCTGTAAGGTCGGAAAGATAAAGCTGGTGTCGAAGCTTATCTTCAGTTTCGTTCTTGTATAGAGAAAGGGTATTAGGTCGCAGCACAATGTAGACACTCTTCCATTTCTGTATTGACAGGATAGCAGTCAGTATCATCCAAACCATTTGATGCGCACAGTGCGATGCTCTGAAAGGAAATCAAAGAGAGATGGGTAACAAAGAAAAGCTGACCTTTGTTTTTTGTGTGCGCTTCTGAACATAACCACTCTTCAACACGCGGTCAAAATCGAAACATCCATCGTTGTTTACCGGGGAAAAGACAGCTTCAAGATTGGAGCTGCGAGGTCGAGCAGAAATATCGAGTTTGGTGTCAAGCGATGATGCATGGATCGGATGCGCTGCCTTCTGAACAAGTGTTCCGGCCATTGTAGACTATGACTCTACGTATGGTATCGAGTTCAACGATGAGGATGAGGACGATAGTAGAGTCACGAACATTGACGGTTCGTGTGGGAAACGGGCGGCGTTTTATTATCAAGATTGCGCTGCAATCAATCGAGTCGAGCGGTCGGGAATCAGCAGAAGTGTTAAAGGTAGAACTCTTGTTGTATAACGTGAAGAGACTGATCGATTTGTCGAGAGTTAAGAGAGGTTGGGACCACAAGCAGGGGTGCGAAACCAGGTTATGCCGTAGAGTAGATGCCTGATGCTATAGGAGAAAGTCGTGAAAGTCGATATGTTGAGTTCGTGGACGTGGAACGTAATACTAATGCGGAATATAGTTGGTGAGACTTGAGGAGATGAGTCTGGAACAGATGGGCGACGGTTTGGCAGTGGTTGTTGTGGTAGACAGGTTGTTTTGTTGACCGTTGTGACAGATTATTTGGTGTCGTTGGGATGAGTACGTAAGTGCAGGGAAGGGGATAGTAAAAATAAAATAAAAAGAAGAAGTTGATGGTGGATCTGAACAAGGACAAGGAGGACGATGATGTATTATGAAAAGAAAGGAAACGAGTAGTTATGCTTGTGATGGTTGATCGAATGAGAAGGTTTGAATGACGATTGAATGGAATGAAATGGATGGAATGGTGGGTGTTGCTAATAATATTGGGGAAAAAAGAGAAAGGAAAGGAGAGTGACGACGGTAGGTACAGGCACAGGGACAGGTACCTCTGTAGTTTCGATCGGCAACGGGAACGGTGGTTGTTGCAGAATGGTAAGAGGGGGAAAAAACAACCTACCTACTAACCTATGCAATGGGTCCAATCCATCCAGTAATAACAGGGCAGCCAAAGCTAAGCAATAAGCCAAGTCGCAGATCTACAGGCCCGGTACTTTTTCGGTACAAGCTGACAGGGCCTGCCAAGGGACAGCAATCGCTAAATTACAGTGACAGCTTAGGTATTTCTAGTTCGATGCCAAGTATCGGGTGCCATGGATGCAAGGATGTTGTTGTCGTTATGTAGGTTTACTCGCACGCAGCCCGCCGACTAGGGGAAGGGCGTTTCAGGCTTTCTTGTAAGAAATGATGGTTATCAGTTAGCGTTAAATTTATTTTGGTCGCCTGTGAACCAAGCAAGCAAAGGCCATGTTTCTTTACTGATGCACTACAGCATGTGTGTACGCGTCTACGAGGCAATCAATACAGCGGTCAAGCGGGACTATAAGCCATAGAACCTAGGTAGGAAGCGATCAAAACCTCAGGTAGACATTCGGTATACCTACCTTAGTAGTTACCTGTCATATCTGTGTAGCAACTGGATCATCAAACTATTGAAAACGGATACAAGTCTTCCATTGTCAATCAATTCCTTTTCGCATCCGGACTCAAACAACAACCAAGGAATGGTTGAGGGGGGGTTCATTCTCAATTAAGGTTCATCATCTTTGTTGATCATGTCTCCCCATCAGCCGGGATTACATCAAAGTGGCGGATGTACAAACGATGTCGGCCAAGACCCAGAATTAACCTAATCTGATTTCTGCGCCTTGTTAAGAGATGAGTCTTATGTATGATGCTGCCCCCCCTCCGTCACTATCAGTCAGAACTAAGAGGACAAGCTGAGCAGGCAGTGCTTCTTTGTGGTGGTGATGTCAAGGCAGATTGTGTAGAACAAGGAGAAAATCAGTTCAGGGCTAAATCAACAAAAAAGACATCATTCACTTTCTCTAATGTACCTGGGTATGCTTGGATGTACGGTTATTGGGCGCCATGCACAACCGTTTTGTCTGACATGCATCTGCATACATTATTGGTAGGTGTAGGTTCAGTTAGTTACCTCAACCTAGGTAGTCAGTGCATGACGGACAACAGTTAAATATACGTCGCTTAATCTGATACAAAGCGCTTCGACAAAAAACCCACAAGTTGTGGGCTTTATCAATGAGATGCTCAGCGGCTAATTCATCGAGGCTTGAATATTCAATGCTAAGGCCAGGGACACGAGACCCGTGGTGGAGAACGTAGTTCCATCAAAGCGAAACACACATCGATAGGGATGTCTCAGGCTGCTATTCTACACCTGATCATTAATGCCACCTATCCTAATAAGTTTGGGGATAAGATATTATGTCTATATGTATGACTAAAGGGTGAAAATGTTGGGTTTCTTTTCTAGTGCAATTCGTGTCGTTGGGTGTCAGGGTGTTTACTGCATGCCATGCATGACTGAGTCACCGGCCAAGCAAGATCTAGAGAACAGAGTAAATGTCAACAACAACCCAGCCACTAGAAGTAAAATGCATACGCATTATGAGTTGGAACCTGCATATAATATGAGTACCTAAATATGTCCAACTGAGAGTATTGGAAAATAATAATATCCAAAACCACCAACACCTGCCATCTTTACCTGCATGTCCAGCTTCACCAAATATACCTCCTCTTCAACCATACATCATGACCTCTCACGAACAGCCCCAGGATCCGACAGATGCAAAAAAAGAAATCGCATCCAAAATAAAATACATTCTGGATGACACTTGCTTTGCCGTATCTGATCTTCGGAGGCTGACTGGAGGCACGGCCAACTTCATGTATCATGCTACTCTCAAACAATCATCGTCCAAAGACAAATACCAAGATGGTGTCGTGATTAAACATGGCGAAGGCTATGTTGCAACGCATCCATCATTCAAGATATCAACATCCAGATGTGTAAGACAAATGTTCACAGCACGAACACCTACTCTCTTTAGTTCTAATGCTAGCACAGGCCGTCGAGTATGAATCCCTTGTTCATCTCGCTGCGCTCCCTCCATTACAAAACTCGTATTGTACAATATCAACTCCGAAGACCTATTACTTCGACCACGACACCAACACCCAAGTTCAGGAATATCTCCCGCATGCTCTTTCTCTCAAGGAATACGCTCTTAAGCACTACTCTCCCTCTTCCCAAACTCACAAGTCACAATGCGATCAGTTTGGCCATGCCCTAGGAGCTTGGCTTCGTGCGTTCCATGGCTGGAGCCAAGAACCTAAGCAAGCCGCCATACGGGAGACGTTTGCAGGGAATAACGACGGGCAGGGCCTTAAAAACATGATCAATTACCAACAGTTGCTGCAGATGGTCGATCAGCACCCAGATGTTCTTGGCGATGCAAGGGACGTTTTCCAGGGTGTCAGCGATCTAGCGGCTGAGGAGCTTCTTAATGAAACAGATCTCTGCCCTATCCACGGCGATTTCTGGACTGGAAAGCGAGTGTCTTCATTTATTCATTAGTAGCTATTCTCATAAACTAACAACTGATCAGTATCTTGATTTCGGACGCCCCTGTAACAGGTAGTGATCGTACACCTATCCGCGTCGTCGACTGGGAACTATCTCAGCTTGGTGTCCGGCCTCTTGATCTTGGCCAGTTCATAGCCGAGCTCTGGTCGCTGAAGCTATACAGGGACATAGATGCTGGCGAGTGGCTCATCCATGCTTTTGCTGCTGGTTACGGTCCGGTAGACGATAATTTTGCATACCGTACAATCATTCAAGTTGGTGTTCATCTCATTTGCTTTGGGCGTTATTGGTCCACGACGCCAGGAGAATTGAGAGAAGGTGAGCAGCAAAAAATCATGTACCGGTTAGGCAAAGAGGTTATAGTCAAGGCTTGGAGCAGAGATGGAGAGTATTTCCAAGGACATATTCTTGGTTGTTTGTTTCGTTAGCCCATAACTATCCATCACCAAGTCACAATGCACAACTTTGATAAGCTTTAAGGGGTTAACAAGGGATGATTAAAATCCAAGTTCCATCCTCTTTGTAATTGTGGTGATTATGCGCCGTGTAAGTGAAGACATGCTCATTATAAACCTGAAATCTATAATTTCAAACGAAGGTAGTTTATTTAGTTAAATATATCGCATGTTCATGGGTTCTATATACATATTCTTCTTTAAGTAATATTTTTTTCGGTGAGTGTCATGAGTTGTTTTCACTCATCATGCCATGAAGACTATTTCTGGTAGTTTGTGTTTCGTCGGGCGAAGGCGGCGAAAATTTCAACTTTTCACAAATTTAACTCCAGCACACATTTGGTGCCCAATACAGTTACTTAACGCTTAAACAACTTGTTCCTCGATACCTACTTGAGCATAAACCATCCCACGGGCAATTCTATATTGTGCTCTCAACAACGACAGTCTTTCTCTTCAAAATATCAACCCCGCGCCTGGCATCTACCCTGTATAACCCACCAAAGCCATCTTGATATTCGTATCCAACTACCAACCTACAATGCCTGCTTCGGACATCAGCCGGCCTTGTAAGAGATGCAAGGCCGAAGATGCTCCATTTCGTCTACGAACCGATCCGACGTGTCGGTAAGTTGTTTATGATTGCCTCTGCCATGAACCCTTATGACGTTTGTTCCTCATACTGATGAGTGAGTCAGCGACTGCTACATTCAGTTTGTTACCTACAAACTGAACAGACGCCTTGGTGCTCTTCATAAAGATACTCGTTCGTCAAAGGCGCTCACTACTCGGAGACATCTGGCTGGCTTGTCCTTTGGACCTTCATCAAGTGTCCTGGCTCAGATACTCAGCCAACAGGCTCATCATCACTCTGAAAACAAGGCATCTTCCCCATATGAACCTGTCATCGTTCATATTGATACGGATTTATCACATGTTGAAGGAGAATCCCCTGCCCAAAAGCTGCTCAGCGAATACCGTCGTGCTTTTCCTCACGCCACCTTCGAATGTGTTCCTCTTAAAGAGGTACTGTCTGTAAAAAGTATCGACTGGTCAACTCTATCCCTCGATGCTGGTACCCCTGAAGAAGATGAGTCTGCTCGTCTTCAACGGCTATTTAATGCTTTGCCTACACTCACCGCACGTAGCGATGTTCTTCGTCTGCTTATTCGTCACCTTCTTCTCCAGAAAGCTCAAGACTATGCCTGCACAGCGCTCCTCTTGGGTCACAGCACTACAGCGCTCGCCGCGTTGACGCTATCAGAGGTTGCTAACGGACGAGGGTTCGCAGTCCCAATCCAAGTTGCCGATGGTATGACTACTGTGTGCACATATGAGGCAGTTGAAGGCGGTGCCGCACAAGAGATTAGCCGGCTTGAGTTTCCAGTCTACTACCCCCTGCGCGAGATCTTTCGCAACGAGATGAAACAGTATATCGATCTCGTACCCTCGCTAAAGGAAGTTGTCCCTGTCGATCCAGCAGGCACGAAAGCTGGGAGCAGTGTCGTTTCTCATAAGGACTTGAGTATCGAAGAGGTGATGGCCCGATACTTTGAAAGTGTCGAGGAGGGATATTCTGGTATTGTTGCCAATGTTGTGCGTACGGCTGGAAAGTTGGAGCGAGTCCCTGGTCAGACTTTCTGTGGCAGCTGTGGTATGTCACTTGATGCCGAGGGCGATTCGCGATGGGCGGGTGAGATAGGCGACGATCCTGAAGATGGACCGAGTGCAGCCGGCGCAGGCCGGCTATGCTATGGCTGCAAGAGGTCGATTCACGGGTAGAATATGAGTGTCCTCGCAGACATTGGAATGAATATCCATACTAGCATTTAATGTTCTGTATAACATACTGTCTATCGTGATTTCAAAAAGAACTCCCCATATGCGCCACGCCGCCTTTTGGTTCCCAAAAACCCACGACCCAGGTGGTGTATGTTCCAATTGATCGTCCTGCCTAGGTGGCCGCCTAAATGTATACCCGGAATATTTCCTCCCTTTCGTCGCATACAAGGGGTGCCCATAGTTTCATGCATGCCGGTAACTGTGCCGCCCATTTATGTACGTCTACTCTTCTCAATTTATGTCCAATTTTCGTTCTAGGTTGCCATGTCCATTCTGCTAGGGAGGATGCGGCCCTCGATCTTTCGTACAAGCTTGTTGGTCTGTTCAGCTAAGCTGAGAGTAAGGATTGTGTGGGGTAGAATTCGCGCAAGATGAGGGAAGAATCCTTTGTATAGAGCGAAAATACCCTCGGAGCGGATGGTCTTTGCGAAACAATCGGCGGCGCTTGTGTAAAGGTTGCCGTTCTGATTATACATACGGGACATGACAGTATCTATTAAAGAAGTGTTAATAAATAGAGTATGCAGTGGTTTACAGGAGAGACTTACCAGGAGGATGCATCACACAGCAGACGACAAAACCGCTGATAGCGCTAGAAGCCAGATGTAGACCGGGACCCTCCTCCATACCAAGATGGCGAACCAGACGGCGTTTTGCAAAGAAGTACGTGGGAAGCTGAACTGAACTACCGAATGCGGTTCGGATCATAGCAGCTTGCACACCACGGTAGAGACCACCAATACCCTCAGTACTGTAAATAGACTTGAAGCCATGCCATGCGCCCGTGTAATGGTGTTGAGTACCAACAGGCCTGAATTTCGAGAAGCTCTGAAGACGGGTCTTTACAAGGAAGAATGGACTGCCAGCTGCCGCACCGATAACTCCCGAAGCTGCACCGCAGAACATGTTGATGCCCAGATTTTGGGCATTTCCATCTTTGAAGAAGAATTTCGCGAGCGCATTACGCATGGGATCATAGAAGCCCAGGCGGCAGCCATTGAGGAGGATTTGATAAATGTACGCAGCGCCGATACCGCGGTAAATTTTCCTAGCTCCCTCGTTGCGTACAATGACGCTCACGCCGTGTATCGGTCCCCTGTAGTGGTGAGGCTGGTGGCCCTTATTCTGAAGTTCGCCTTGCAACTGCATGCTATAAGAAATTCACATGTTAGTCGTAAGTTCCAATTAAGTCGCGAGTCGTTAGGATGTCTTAAACTTGCCGAATTTTAACTGTCTCAAACGGGTGTGTCGCGGTTACAGCGCCGCAGGCCGCGATACCGCCAGCAATGAAGGCACTGTCGTCATAAAGTCAGCGCAAGAACGGGGCCATAATGGGAACATCGAAGTAAGCGCGAGCATTGGACAAAGGCTTACCCAACGGTGGTCGACATGGCCCCGAGCTCTCCAAACACGAGGAGGCGGCTGTCGATTTGCGAGTAGAAGGATATAAGTGGGAAAAGCTGGGACGGGATAAGGTCCCTGAAGGGTCGGAGAGCTCGGGAGAGAGAGCTTGTCTCAACAATCAGCCACTCGACGGAGGTTAGGAACAAAATATGAAAGGTTGTTTGAGTAAAGTTCAAGAACAAGATTTTGGGAGCGTGGAAAAGAAGGGTTTCACTCCGTCACCAGCGGCTTCGGACCCTGCCTTACTTTAGTAGTACCTATAGCGGCGCGGAAATTGTCAGCGTGCATACAAATAAGGTACCACTTCGTAAGTGCGTCAAAAAGGTTCAGGTTTTCTACGTAATAATAAATGGAAACCATGGAATCTCTATATGGGTCTGGGCAAAGACAAATATATATATTATTGGGTATCATGTCATGTAAGGCCTACCTCCTTAGGTGCCGACCTAGATAGTAGTAAGACGCTGACTCTAATTCGGGATGTATTGTCTACTACCTACTACCTGTATGTTTACTTATCCTCGGTCAATAGCTAACGGAACCATAAGCCGGCAAAATCCATGGCATTGGTATTGCAGCAAAATTTGGGTGTCCATAGCAGCATGTCAACTCCATGGACTTTAGCTGCTTTTTTTTGTACTGCAAGTATTTCGACATGCCGACGTCGGCGGTCATTTTTCGCGGGGAGAGCTGCGGGTCCTTGCGTCAGTGAGAAGGGCCGCTGTGCAACCCCTGAAAAGAGAGAAAGAAAGTGATGTGATTCGCTAGAATGTCAATTCCTTGGTCTATGACGCTAGGGCTAAAGGGATGTAGAATGGAATAGGTTGGATGGATCCTTTTTTCCCTTCCCACGGAGCGGCTTTACGGTTTGCTACGGCTCGTGCGTTTATATGCCGTCGTCGAATCTAATTATACCGAACATGAATATCGGTTGTCATTTTGGAATTGATACGCGTAGGGGTGGTTTCATTGAAATGTAAATTCGGTGACGACAGAAGTTCAAAGCTTGGGTCATTGAGATGCTCATATCCGATGCAGCCTTTGGGGCTAACATGAAAGATTATGCCCTGAAGCAATGCTACAGACACTCGAATACGCGGGCCTTTTCAGATACGTACCTCAAGGCTGGCTGCACCCCGCAAAAATTGCACCCCTCCAGCTAAGAGAGCTTGGTTGCAAAAGATCCAATCCATTTCCCATCGCAAAACATCAATTTGAGTTAAACACCAAATCGAAATCGCGGTCAACGGCATTCTCACCACACACCACCAGATAGACTACTTCACCATATAATTTGGGAACAGTAGCTGTACAGTACTTGGCCATTTTGATTGTCACCACTTGCGACACTTTTTGACCGAAGCAATTGACGTGAACGGCTTTGTGTTGAGCTCTTGATATCATTCTGCAGGCTGTCACTTCACATATCTACTCATAATGTCTTCGACACCCATGGATATCGATCGTTCCAATACACCAAATGGAGCATCGCTTAATATTCACCGCACCATTGGTACTACTGCGTCAGTCTCCAATCTGTCCGATGTTATAGGTAGCTTTCGGCCCACTAAGGTAAGTTCAGCACCCAAGGCACGATAAACTATGATAATAAGTTCAATCAACTGACTTGCTACTCGCTCCATTCAGCTGTTCAGACGGGACGACATTAAGGACAACCGCCCACAGCCTCATGTGCTATCCCTCGACTACGACGATGAAGGCGAGTACGTCATGGCGTCAGCCAGCGACGAAACGATACAGATTTATCATGTCAAAGAAGGCCGCCATGATAAGAGCCTGGTTAGCAAAAAATACGGCGTGAAGCTTGCCAAATTCACACATACAAATTCGAGCATCATATATGCTAGCACAAAACAAAATGGTGGGACATTTGTTACCATAGAGCGATAACCAGAAAGTGTGCTAACTAGTCGCGATTTAGACGCCATTCGATACCTCGCCACGCATGACAACTCCTTCATCCGGTACTTTGATGGTCATGAAGGGGCTGTAACATCACTGGCTGTCCATCCTGGCAGCGACAATTTCATATCATGCTCCCAGGACAACACCGTGCTTCTATGGGACACACAGACCAAGAACTACCAGGGCAAACTCTTCCTCAAGTCGCCCTACCTCGCTGCGTACGATCCATCGGGGACAGTGTTTGCTGTGGCTTGTGTCAGCAGCGGTACAGTTCTACTCTATGACGCACGAAACTACGACAAGGCTCCTTTTGCGACGGTCGACATCGTTGAACAGTGCAGAAAGGTAGGCTCGCAATGTCTGAACAAAGGTTGGACGGCACTAGAGTTCTCCAACGACGGTAAATCACTGCTAGTTGGAACTCGCGGCAGTGGTCATTTCCTACTCGACGCCTTCGAGGGCACACTGAAGGCATATCTCCACAAACCCAACGGAGGGACTCGGCGGTTGGCAGTTGGAGAGGCGGCGCAGTCTGGCGGTGATGCATCCAATGTCGAGAGTAGCGGCGAGTGCTGCTTTGCTCCAGACGGCCGTTATGTCCTCAGTGGCTCCAAAAAAGACGTCTTGGTCTGGGACACCATGGCTGCTCCAGACGATAACAAAGTACTGGAACCAAGCTGGACATTGCCCGATAAGAGAGAGGCTGCCGTCCTGGCTTTCAACCCACGGTACAACTTTTTCGCCACGGCTGACCAGGAGCTGTTGTTTTGGCTACCTGACCCTCATGCCTGAGCAAAATGCAAAATGAATTGCCTTGGTACACCGGAACAATGAATAGGTAGACATTGGAAGATGAAAATCACATGTATTTATATGATTTGGAGTAAATAATTGATACCCCTATATTATTAAAGGACTATTGTAAATAGCTCTCTTTTACTTTTATACCTAATTAAGCTTACTTAGTTAGTCCCTCCCAGCGAACTGATGAGTATAAATCTACTAACTGTATGAGTTTACTACTTACCTATTATATATACCAGCTTTTCTGCACTAATCTGCCTCATCCATTCCTCGTCTCTATTCTCCAAGCGATCCTCCATATTACCTCCACCTAGCAGAATCAACCCATCAAGAGGAATTCGCTCAAGTCCACCTGGCATCAGACGTATAGGATTTGGAACCAGCGGCTGACACTTGGACAGCCATTTGTAGAAGGCAGTGGCAAAAGCTCGGGCAGGACGTGAAGCTGGGAGATTCATGCCATGATACTGGACCTCGACTCCAAATGCCTCCCAAACTGCCCCATAGATCGGATTACCGACTACGTGTTCGGTATCAAAAGCTCCGCCCTCAAATGACCGAACGATGGCCATGCGGCCACCCTCCCGGAGTAGTCTGCTTGTCAAGCTGACAGTCGACCCCTCCGCGATGCAGTCGTAAACATAGTCCACGCCTTTCCCACCGGTTATATGGCGAATTTTCTCAGGCCAATCTGTTTCTTTGTAGTTGAACAATGCGTGGTAGTTGTACGGGGCGCTTTGCAGCATCGGAAATCGAGCTCGACTCGCCGTGCCAATGAGAACAACCTTAAAGCCTTTCGAGGCGGCAGCATGGTGTACTAACTGAGCTGCATACATGCCAACAGAGGTGGACGCACCGTATATCAAAAAGTATAAAGGTTTCTCCGTGGTGGACTTCTGAATAGCCAAGCCTTGAGCCACGGCCTGAACATCTTGCTCTGAATATGGAAATGGTGCTGGAAGTTGGAGGCGATAGAAGAGAGCTTGTGCTGCGGTCAAGGCGCACAAGGACACTGCTGAAGCTTCCTGTAGGCTCATAGTCTCTGGCAAAGTCCAGAGAAGATCTGATGGACAGACGAGATACTCGACAAACGCCCCGGGACGTTCATTCACACTGCTGGCGCCTTGTAGAAACCCTGCCACTCTGGTGCCAGGCCGTAGGTGACCCGCATTGCTCTCTATGATGGTGCCGGCCCAGTCGCTGCCTACTGTGCGACCAGTTGTACCCAGGGGTTCCGAGACGTAGAGGGAGTCTACTGGGTTCAATGCAACGCATTGCACGCGGACCAGGACTTCGTTCTCCCCAACTACCGGTCTCGGGATGCTTTGAACTGAAGCCGTTCTGCGCTCGGCATCTAGAACAAGCGCTTTCATTGTGGTAGTTTCCATTCTTATCAGGTTTTAGAATGCTGCAGTTGTAAATATACAGTTAGGCCTAACAGTTATCTGCAATTTATAGTCGAGAGAAGATGTTTCTAAGAGGTAGCTTTCATAAGACAGCAGATCGATCACGCCTTATGCTTTGTAAGCTACCATGTAGCATCACCAGTAAAAGTTAATCTTGCTGATTTTTGTATTAGAGCTAATATTACATATACGAATTGCTGAATTAGGAATAAGTGCACAAAACTGCCCAAGCACCATGCAGCTACATCAGGTGCTAGATCGTATACCAGTTACATTATACGATTGATTCATGTTCGCCCATTGTTATGGATCACATCTTTGTGTAGATATCACGTAACAGGTTATATGGAACGTCGCAGATGGACTGATAAAGTTAACAGCCTGACCCTTACACCCACCAGTAGCCCAAGACTTTACCAACTTATTATTTCCTGCACCATGACCCATTCTCCCCCTCGGAGCCTCATAGATCCAACGGTCGCTTTATTCTCATAGTTATGGAATACTACATATCGTTGACGAATTGTGACCCAGGCGTCTGCAGCGCTGGAAAACAAGGGGGCATACTCATCCTCAAGCTCCCGGCCCCATTGTACAAGAGCGAGCGCCGCACGGCTGTCCCAAAGTCCATCTACTTGTATATTGAATGTGCCTAGCATTCTCTCTGCATCCGCACGGATACTGGGGTTTCGACACTTGTATCCGCATACTAGTTTGTAAGTAAGAACTGGCATTTCTATAGAATGAACCCCTTGAAAGACTCACAGAATAATGCAAACACCGGACTACATATCGTAAGCGGTGTTATCTTGGTAATGTATGCCCTTGGTAGTTGGTCTGCCAGCATTATAATCTCTTCGAAATAGGACTCCATTGTCACGAGACCTTCAAAGTCGGTACACTGCGAGGCTTTGACGCTTGTGTAGGCCACTATCTACTGAATTCGGAGCAGCAGAGCATGCGAGAAACAGCTAGAATTGCCGTGGCATCCCTTGCGCGCGTCTTGTAATGTGCGCTCAAATGCGTTTTCCCATGCATCGAGGAGAGCCAGCAGACCAACCCTCAAGTTCACCCAGGCTTCGTCTGTGGCAAATCCCGAGACATCACCTCGGTAGGCTCGCGTGGCATCGAGTAGACCTTTGTAGATTGTGTCCAGCCATCGCGCTGCGTCCGTGGGGCTCTCGAAGGGCTCTGGTATCCGAGCCGCAGGCAACTTGGGCGTGGGGCGAGAACTTGAGGTAGTTTGCCACAAATACTGCGCCTGTAGGGCAAGGTGGGAATGAGAAATCATAGTCAGCCGTTGGAAGATTTGTATGATCAGGCCATCGACTGCAAAAGGGTCTGGTGAGACCGGGCAAGCAGCAAGTTCGGCCTGCGGACATAGCGAGTGAAGGAATTGCTGAAGTATGCGAAGGCCATGAAAGACGTGGTTATGTACTGCATGGCGGTTTCCGTCGAGAATATCAAAACAGATGAAAAGGATACAGCACAGTAGCACTGTGCGTATCGTCGTTCTGTTCAAGGAGGAGCTGGCAACGTTGCGCAATGCAGCGATGTACCTGCTAATAGCCTCATCGTAAGCAGGTGTCCCGGCAGCTTTGCTACCAGGCAACAACTCGTGTGTCTCGTCTAGGGCCATTTTTAGACATCCAACAGCTAACATGGCATCTCGGATGGCCGGGTCCGTAAAGCTGAGTTGAGTGATTGCGGACGAACACAGCTCGGATAGATCGTCACCGCAGATGATGTTGCTAAATTGCACCCAAGCCTCGAAATACATTTGTTCGCAATGTGACTTGAAGAAGTATTGGCCGAATGTTTGAAAAGGGATTTTGGGAGATGACTTCCACGGCTTGCAGCCGCCATTGATTGGAGTTCGGCATTGTCTGTGCTATAGCCTTCACAGAAACCTCGCCACTTTAAACATTTCCTACAGTGCGGTCTCGCCTCATCGCATCGTATGTGCCTCTTTCTTCCCCGTGGTTAGCACAACTGGCATTGCCTGTTGTGGCTTGATAGAAGACTTACTTGCCTGGACTCGTCGGTCAGCTGTGCTGGGGAGCGGGTAATATTTAGTGTGCTCACATGTTATACATCCAGTGCGGACTTTGGGTGCGCCTTTCCGGGATGGTCTTGACAGCGGTTTGATAGAGAAGCTACTCGTCATACTTCTTAGATCGTCTTTCTGAGAATAAGACTCCTGCTCACAAGCCAGCACAGATGAGGTGCTCTTATTGACAGACATATTTTACTTGGTTTTATTAAACAGCTCAAAGGGCAGCGGGAACTGGAATGTTGTAGTGTGACTGTCTGGTATAATGTTAAATATCTAGTTGTTATTTTAGCTATAATTTATTTAGATACCGTATCAACTCATGAAATTGGGTAGCGCCTGTGGATACCGCTAGCGATAATTCATTCTTCTGGCTGGTTGGCCAGCTTTCAAGAAGTGGCGTTTTCTGCTATTCAAGGCCTTGGCCGAATCAAGAATTCTCCTGGAGATCCACAGACGCTACCCAATTTCATGAGTTGATACGGTAGTTGATATAGTAATCAGATTTACTTGTCGTTGACATTAGATGCGACTAGATCATATTAAGAAACTCGTAGCTGCGCCCCACACTCCCATCGGCAACCTACGATGCGACTAGTCTATCTTGGGAAACTCGTAGATGCGCTCCACACTGACTTCCCATTAGCAACCGTATAAGTTGTAACCACCTCTGTGCTGCTTTGGCAGTTACATTTGAAGCTTCTGCAGATTGCAGCCTGCTCTTTGCAGTATCGACTTGGACACATAATTGTGGAAACAACCATAGGCTATTACGTTTACTAAATAGTGCTTACTGCGAAGCTGCAACATTCTATAGGATTGGTCAGTCTATGACAGTTCGACCGGCGAACCGTCAGAAATCCCGGGCATGACGGTTTATGAAGTCAGATGCAGCGACTTGTACCTATATAAAGCGTCATGTTGCCCAAGGTCTAAGCCGTCAGTCGCCTTCAACATCACCATTCCATTTGTCCCTCTTGCTATTGCTTAACTTCAAAGGCATAAGAAAGCTCCAGATTCAACATGTCCGCAAAGTCAACAACACCTGCAGCCACAGCGCAGGAGATTGCGCAGCATGGCTGGACAGCGATATATGTTGATAGTGAAGCCGTATTCAAGGGAAAGGACTATCTGCACAAACCAGACACTGTCAGCATGGAGGAGATGCCCTTCCCATACGACGATCCCATTGTCCAAAAGGTCTATCAACATGTTAAGGAAAAACTTCCGACCCTAGTGTTCAACCACTCGATGCGAGTCTACCACTTTAGCATTGTCATTCTCAAATACCAGTTTCCCGAGTTTGCCAAGGACCTTTCACACAGCACCGTCGCCCTTGCCGCACTCCTGCACGACATTGGCACCGTCGACGAGTTCATTACGTCGACTCTGCTGTCATTTGAGTGGTGGGGAGGCTACCACAGCCTGCGACTTCTCGAGCAGCACGGCGCGAGCTCGCAGCAGGCCGAGGCAGTAGCCGAAGCCATCATCAGACATCAGGACATTGGCACCGAAGGCACAATTACGTTCCTTGGCCAACTGCTCCAGCTCTCCACAATCTACGACAACATGGGATTTCGCCCCGAGCTCGTTGACCACACCACGCGGAGCGCTGTGGTTTCAGCCTTCCCACGAACTGTTGCCAGTGCGGACGGGACGCATGAGATTTGGAGCCACTGCTTCGCGTCCACCATCCGAAAGGAAAATGGTCTGAAGCCGTGGGCTCATACTACTCACTTGGGAGAGTCCGCCTTCCCCGAAGGCGTACTGGCCAATGGAGAAAAAGGCTTGATGAGTGAGTACGAGAAGTAAGGGAACGGTATTGAGGCATGCGTCATTCTCAGTCACGAGGCTGACGGCAGTGTTTCAGGCCTGCAGGAGAACATTGGGCATATAGTTATGATATGCTTGCAACCCTTGATATTACATATTACCTAATGTCTATTCATTACTATTACATCTTACAAAGCTGCAGGGCGAGGGGAAATTTAGTATTGGACTCTGGAAATTGCGAAAAACCACCAAGTAGTTCCCTAGTCAATTCAAGCAGATGCTAAGGGCTGTGCACCTAATCTATCTGCTGCTATAAGCATACAAGACGAAATCAGTAGGTCAATTTATACTATTTAGACTTTTTAGGCTATCCATTTATCCATCCTAAAGCTTAGAGGTCAAGCGAATAACTGGAATCGGTTCACGTTGGCTTCTCAGTTTGCCACCAGCTCTAGAACATCATCCAAGACCTCAACGTTTGCTAGTTGAGGACTTGCACCGTGCTTTATCAAAATTCGGCCAATATCTATCCGTCCTTGTCTCACATAGTGCCATAGCGGCCGGTGCCCGTCAACAACCATGTTGAAGTGCTGGATTTTCTTGCAGATAATTTCTGCCATGTCAGCTTCTTCTTTCGCATATCTTGGATTACTGCCTGGTGTTGTAAGGTGCATGATGGGAAGCTGGTCGCCCTCCAATTTGGTGAGATCGTGGTCAGGCATTTGATCAAGGTCAGCTTCGGCCCCAAATTCTAGAAGCATGTTGACAACGCTGTAATTCTGGCTCGATTTCAGAGCATCCGCAAGTAAGAGCCTCTTGCTATTCGTCGCGATGCTGAGTGGGTTTGGCGAAGCACCGGCTTCCAAAAGGATTTGGACGACTTCAATGTATCGTGTCAGTACGGCCATGCGCAGAGGGTTGACTCTGTCAATCCTATTTGCATAAATATCCGCGTTCGCATGGAGGATAAGATAGCGGATAGCACCAAGTTGATCTTGGTGAATGTCTGATAGGTTAAGGGCACCACCACCGCGAGGTGTATTGAACTCTTTCTGCCAGTCACACTGATCCCTTGGTCCCCAGGATATGAGATGGCATAATGCAGTTTCGTCTGAACTGCCGTGAGTCGCATTGACATCGGCTCCCCTTTTGATTAGAAACTTGGCCTTTGCAATGTGTTAGCACTTAGTTTAGGGATTGTAGCCCCTGGTCGCCTTTACTTACTACGTCTTCGTTCAATGCATAGGCCAATGGAGGAAGGCCTTTTCCATCTGGGGCATCCGGATCAGCGCCAGTGCTTATAAGTAATTCGGCAATGGCTGTATTTCCGCGCAAACACGCCAAATGCAAAAGACCACTTCGGCTCCCCCAATGCAAGTATCCATAACTTAAAGCTGGACCAGAAGGCCCCGTCTTCTTCGCTGTCTTGCAACGCAAGTTGTAGAGGGTTCCATTATCAAAAGTCTGGTTGATTTTGCGCTTGGTATTTACCACGCCAGCTCTTCGTAGACCTTCCAACGACATTTTGGCTGCCTCCAAGACTCCGAACCAGCAAGCCCACTGAAGGGCTAGGGGCATATCTGACTCAGAGTTGTCAACCCCCAATGAGTTCCTGACATCGTTGAGATAAAGATGAGGAAGGGCATGGGTGGAAAGCTGCTTGCACGTTTGTGCCAAATTGAGAAGGTTGCTGTAAGGGTCTGGCAGCAATGAAATCTCGTCCATTATGAGGCCCTTGACCTCTGTAGGAAGCTCTGTTTCGTGGTTAGAACAGTCACGTGTAGTTACATGGAAGACCTACCTTCTAAGCAAAGCATTTTGCCGTTGATGCATGTTTTGCTCCTTCTGGCAATTGGTATATTTTCTTCAATGACTCGAAATGTTGAAGACCAACTACCTGTTCAGTGGTTCGAGCTTGACGTAAGCTATAGCAGTAGCCGACCGTGAAAGAGAAACATCAAAGATGTGGTTAATTAGAATTGTTGTGAAAATAGCTGCGAGATATGATGGCTGAGGCGATGATTGTAGTGTGGAATCTAATAGGATGAAAACGGATGACGGGGATGTTTATGCTGAGGAGAAATGTAAGGTTTGCCTCGTTGCGCTGATGTCCTATATTTATTCCCACAGTGATAAATCAAAGAAGTCGTTGGGTTGATGAAAGAAAGGGACGGGATTGGATGGACAATGCTTGACATCTGCCTGCACAGTTGCCTAAAAGCCAACAAGTACAGCAGGGACCATCAACCACATAAGCCATTGGAAATTTAGCTCTCTCTGCCCCTGCTAAAATTTAGAAAAAATACGGTAAATAAGAAAGACATAAGAAAGTGAGTTATTGAGATAAACATTAAGTATTTCAATATATTGAAGTTCCTATTCGTCAGGATCCCTCATCTTGGAATCCCCAAGAAATCGAGACCCAATGCTCAAGTTTGGGTCTAAAGATTTAAAATATTAAAAACAACAGATGTCCATAGGAAAGTTAAGAATGACCCCCAAGAGTTAGAATAAGAAATAAATATTCCAAGAGTATAGTCCAAATAGCATAAACTGACTTACCAATTTCATGCCTTGTATGCCTCCTATGGTCAACTTTTTTTTTAAGAGGTACTTGCCCTGAATCTATAGTGTTGTGGCGTCCATTCCACTCATGGCCCCTCACCGAGCCCCACCATCGTCGATTGTCACCTTTCAACCTCAATCAACTCTCCACACCAAGACAGCGAACGACATCGCACTTACAGGCGTCAACGCTCGACCTCCCACAGCATAATTTATATCGTATGCACTAGAAAGAAAAACAAAATTATCTCTATAGTAAAGGAAGCGTCAATACCATTGCGCATTCTTCCCTTGCCGAACCGCACGCAACCTGCCAGCACACCACGAGCTTCAAGATCGACAAACGATATCATACAAAACTCGTCAATATGGTGTACCTTAAGACAAGCCAGGAATGGCTCGACCAATCCATGGCACTCCTGGAAGCGCGCCCCTCAACCGTACGTCCTCGCGCCAACCGCACAGTTGCGCAATCAACCAACTAACCACCACAGACACATATCACCACATCATACAAGCTCAGGCCTGGCCCAACACGACCTGATGCCGACGGCGACACACCCGTGACGAAGCCCCCGCGCGGCGCCCTAGTACTCAAGGCATTCGATCCTATCAGCGGAGTTACGATCAAGTACCGTACCACAAAGGCGCAGGAGGTAACTCGTCTCATTCACGCCTCGCTGGGTCGCCTGGGTAGAAGTCAAGCTGCTGTGCCGGATGTGCCAGAGGTGACGATGGCAGACGCAGAGGGTACAGAGGAGGTACAGGCTGCCACGTCCACACCGCAGGCGGCACAAGGTGGTAGCGGCGGCGGGAAGAAGAAGAAGAAGGGCAAGAAATAGGATAGTGGGAAGCTGAGGGTGATTTCATATAGAAAGGGATTTAGCGGGGAGAATGTTTGTGGTGGTCAGGATATTCATTGTCTGAGGTCTTGAGATTTGATGGCATTGTTTTAAGTACCACAGCATGGTTCAATTTCAGGACGACGTTGCAAGTATCGACAAAAAAGAATCAATAACTATATATGCATTGACAAGTGTTGGGATAATGTGAGTGTTTGGCCTTTGTTGACACCCACACACTGACAAATGTTGTCCGAGTCACGATAGTGGTGTACATGTTTAGAAGTCACAAGGGGATACAACAAGTATACTAATCTAATCAATTCATCTCTATCTAGGAGAGTGCTATAATATCATCATCCATCAGCAGAATTAATCTGTCAATGCTGTTTTCATCCACCCAAGTCAAAATCCCCGAAACGCCATACCGATCAGCAAAAATCCATCGTCAGGATTCAAAGCATGATCGCAACCTTGCCAACCGTAAAATTAACCAAGCACTGCCCCGAGGCTCGTCTCAAATGTACAAACAAGAAGTAAAACAGGGTATATGTTCATATGTTCATGTGCCCATGAGCAACTGCCCGGGCCAAAAGAAAAGGGAAAAGGCGAGACGATAGACTTAGAAGTCATCGTCAAAGGTGAAGTCGCCGCCGTTCTCGCCCTTGGGTGCCTCCTCCTCGTCAGCCTTCTTGTTGGCGCTATGGAGGACACCGGCCTTTTGGTAGTCGGCAACGCGCTTCTCGAAAAAGTTGGTCTTGCCACCAAGAGAGATGTTCTCCATGAAGTCGAAGGGGTTTGTGGCCTTGTACACCTTCTCATTACCGAGAGCAACGAGCAGACGATCAGCCACGAACTCTATGTACTGCTTCATGAGGTTGGAGTTCATGCCTAGAAGACCACAAGGGAGAGCCTCGGTAAGGAACTCCTGCTCGATGGTAACGGCATCGGTGATGATGTCCTGGATCATCTGCTTGCTGGCACGTCCCTTAAGGTGAGAGTGGAGGAGACAGGCAAAATCGGTGTGAAGACCCTCATCACGGGAGATGAGCTCGTTGGAGAAGGTCAGACCAGGCATGAGGCCACGCTTCTTGAGCCAGAAGATGGAGGCAAAGGCACCGCTGAAGAAGATACCCTCAACAGCAGCAAAGGCAACAAGACGTTGAGCAAATGAGGAGTCCTTGTCCTGGATCCATCGAATGGCCCAGTCAGCCTTCTTTCGGATGCAAGGAATAGTGTCAACGGCGTTGAAGAGGTATGTTCTTTGGGCAGGCTCCTTGATGTAGGTATCAATGAGCAGGGAGTATGTCTCAGAGTGGATGTTCTCCATCATGATCTGGAAACCGTAGAAGCATCGAGCCTCGGGGATCTGGACCTCGCCGCTGAATCGCTCAACAAGGTTCTCGTTGACGATACCATCGGAGGCAGCGAAGAAAGCAAGAATGTGGGAGATGAAGAACTGCTCATCTGTAGTCAAACGGTTGTTCCAGTCGTGGAGATCCTTGGAAAGATCAATCTCCTCGGCTGTCCAGAAGGAGGCCTCTGCCTTCTTGTACATTTGCCAGATCTATCAGGAAATGTTAGTATGATGGTTTATTGGGGCACCACTTTACGCGTCAAAACGCGTTACTTACCTCATGGTACTTGATGGGGAAGAGAACAAATCGCTGAGGGTTTTCTTGAAGGAGGGGCTCGTCGGCTTCCTCAGCCTTAATGCCAGAGACAGGAGCGGTCTTGGGCTCTTCCTTATTGGTCTCCTCAACAATCTTTGTCTTCAGCTCGGTGGTATCGGTGGTTTGGTTGAGAGGCTCGTTTTCCTTGTTGGCGGCACCGAAGTCAAGCTTCTTGACAGGGGACTCCATGTTGAAGCTCTCAATTGCGGAAGCGGCCTGTTCATCAGAAATATTAGCGACAAATTCGAGTGTAACTGTAAACGACATCACATACCTGCTTCGAAGGTGTCATTTGCGCAGCCATTGTGGTATATGTGTGTCAGATCGAGAAGTGAACAAATATGAATAGAGTGATACAGAAACAAGACAAAGGATTTGTGCTTGCGTTGAACTCTCGAGGCTAAGTAGTGATGGTTGCGGTGGTGATGGTCTGGTCCAAAGTAAAGAAAGAGATGAAGGCGACGGGCTTTTGTATAAGTCTGAATACGCTGTCACGTGTAGTGGAGCGCGTCGCGCTGGGCAATACGCGGTGGATACAGCAATAGCGGGCCACTTTACTGCGCTGGGTATCACTGCGCGTCACTGGGTGAACCAGGGGCTTTCGGCGCATCCAAGACGCTAGCGCTCGAGCTGGTACCATGAGAAACTCCAGCCACCAGGATCATCAAAGCAAATCTGGTCAAGGGGGACGCGTAGAGACGCGTCTCGAGCGGGTTCATGTTCGTCTTGGGCATGGCTCCAAGTCAATAGGTACTTTGCGTTTTTCGCCAGAACACTCCACCATCCCTGTACGGTATCTGCT
Source organism: Fusarium sambucinum (assembly GCF_050947815.1). Classification (NCBI taxonomy): domain Eukaryota; kingdom Fungi; phylum Ascomycota; class Sordariomycetes; order Hypocreales; family Nectriaceae; genus Fusarium; species Fusarium sambucinum. Next base: position 2,275,761 of record NC_139292.1, read on the forward strand.
TCATGGTAGGGAGTGATGATTCAGGCTTTGTCAGGGGTTTGAACGTCATGACCGGATATTTGTCACTCAGCACGCTCTATGGAGCATTCTGTGTACTTTGTCTCTAAGTCACATGTCTCGTCTCACGTTGTTAGGCCAATGCATGTGGGATGGGTTGTGTTAAGGCATGATAGTGGTGCGAGACAGGACCTAACTTAGCTCATGAGATGATGTTCAGCCGAATATGGGTGTCATGATGAGCTTCATTAGTACCATTTAGGCGCCATTGATATACAGAAATCTCTGCAAATCGTAAATTTAGCTCAGTACTCTGTAGGTATCACTGTCTTTGTCAAGCTTCCGTCGATCCCTTCCTCCTTCCAAGGGTGAGGAACGCGTTTCTGGGGATACACACCGCGTCCTAGCCTAGGCCCTGAATCTGACGTTACCAGCAGGCACGGATCTATCTTACGGGGGTTGATGCGCCTCCTACTCCTCGATCTCGCCTGTCCAACCTTTTAAATTGTAACGAGATTAGGATTGGGCCATCAATTAGGTTGAGCTAGCCATGAAATGAACCTCATTCAGTACGAAACATGTTAGATCCTTGCATCATCGTATTGTTCTTTTCTTTGTGGCTTGATTGCCTGTTGCTAGGACGATAAAATGCCAAGTAATGTTATCAGATCTCATTCTTTAATTTGATTTGAGGATATCGGAGCTCCGTGCCCTTCTGCATCCACTTTACTTTATCAATCAAGCAGGGTTATGGTTCTTTAGCAAAGTTTCGTACAGCATATACATACATTATTCGTAGACAACATGATAATTAATAAAACATGACTCCACGTTCCCATCATGCAAGCAACAAGGTACCACACTAGGCGAGGTACTTCACCCCATAACGAATATTTCTGACCCACGAGCATCTTGCCATCTGTTCTTTTGCTGTGAAGGTAAATCCGAGTCACCGAGTTAGCGTCGCTCCCTGCGCGGCGATCTTTGGCGTCGAGATCCACGCCCAGCTTCCCCTGTTTCTATATCATCCGGCCGGGCTCTGCTGCGACCGAAGAAACCACGGCTCTCGCGAACTCGCGCCGGTACCGGCTCGACGGGGCGATCGTCACGACGGCGATCCCGGCTGCGGCTGCGGCTGTGACTGCGTTGACGACGGTCTGACATGGATGGATTTCGAGATGGTGGGTTTGAGATGTACTCGGGCGGATCTTGTGTCTGAAGTCGATCGAACTCGTCTGCTTCACTGGGATCAACGGCCGGTACCGGTAATCCGCTCTTCTTCAGGTTTTTGCGTCCTTCCTCTCGCAGGTGGGACTCGAGGAGCACCACATTACGAGTATTGCACTTGTACGCTGCATCCACCAGATCGCCAGCAAAAGGAACAAGTCCGACGACAAAATCGACCAAGATGTTAAACACCATTTTGCCCTTGACCGAGGTGGGCAGTCCACCATCGATCTTCATGCACGATCTCATGACCAAAAGGGCGAGTAACATGTCCAAAACGTCGCCGATTCTTGAAAAGACATGTTAGTATTAATCGTACAGCCTGGATTCAGATTATGCGATTCAACTTACGCAGGAACCAGTCCTATAACGCTGCCCCAGCCGAAACGAATACCGAAGCAACTGAAGAGACATAGGTCTAGCCGATAAGCTCGACGCTTAACCTTGGTCAAAACCTTGGCATCATTATCGGTTATGCCCGGAGGAAGAGCCTTCTTGCGCTTCTTTACTTTGCCATTTGTTTTTCCGCCCAGACGAGTCGCGGGGACATGGTCAAAGTAAGGGTCCTGCGTATAACGGGTCAGCCCTATGCGTTGAATAATGTGGTGAGTTGATGTGAGTGTACCTCAGTTCCAAATTTGTTCGCGACAGTCTCCCCTAGGATCTTCTTGGTGACGAGCTTTGTGATGATTGAAGTCATATTGCCCCAGGTGTGCCACTTTCCTTAATGGAGAATGTTGTTGTGCAGCCCAAGAAAAGGAAGATTTCTGGTCTTGATGATATTGCTGCGGTGGAGCTTGGTAGCGACAAATAGGCGATGAGGTAAGGAATTACCACTATCAAGAATGTCACTGCTCGATATTCCGAGACGGAGGAAGACAGGCCAAGACAATGAACAGGCGCCTTTCTTTATATGGAGGTGGAACAAGAGAAGTCTTCAAGGGTCACCAGCCTTGACGCTTTGATTTGTTGGGCAGGCTTGTTGTGCGACTGGTCAATTACCTGTTTCCAAGTATTTATGATCCGTGGTCAGAGGGAGCCCATTTTGTCATTGAGCGATGATGTAATTCTAGCGACTACCCGAACTCCTGGGAACCCTGTAAAACTGGCGTCGTGTTTTAGCTCACAGGCCCCTTAGGGTCTGGAACATCACCTATTTCATGCTAAACGGCTCAGCTAAACGGCTCAGCAAAACCTGCTCAGCTACTACTGCAACGCAGATCCCGCGTATGTGCTGGCATATATTGTGGTGGCAATAAGCAAGAAACATGCAACGGACATTTACAGTTTGGCTCATGATTATGCACCGCCACAGTAGGTGAGCTCATCTGTGGCGACTGTTCTATAGCGTGTGGCTCAGCCAACTACTAGCTCGAGCACGGCACTCTGAGTGAGTTGAGTGAAGCAGTTTAGCATGGAGCTTTCCTTCCACCTACCCTAGGTAGTAGCTTGGGTTAGTACCTTAGGCGTGAATGAGTTATGGGTCTTCTTTGTTCTGGCTGACCCGATTGTGATGTTGTCAAACCTGACAACAACATCAACAAATCATATTTCAAACCGACCATTTTCGGCTCTTGCACCGCCGCTTCAACCCCGCGTGTCAAAAAGAGACGTTGCCTCTCAACATCCGCTGCAAAAGGCAATTAAGCACATCCGCAACGAAACGAAGCGAAGCGACGCATCACCTTGACTCAAACCAAGTGACCGCTCGCGTCTTTTTCGCTTGTCACAATCGTCCTTTTGCGTCATCTACCTAGGCTGTCGCACGTCAACCATGGTCAGCTTGCCTTCGCAGCTACGTTCGCATTATTGTTTCGCAAAGTCTTGAGAAGGAATAAACAAACAATAAAATCAGAGAAAATAACAACCAAAATTTGCATCTTCACAATAGCATGAACCGAAGGATTCTGTCATCATGTCTGGAACACAAATGCAGTTAGAGGATTGTATGTGCTGTGTTGGTGGGCGCTGCGCAATCGCGAGCATGGACTAACACAACCGACATAGGGCTGGACGACCTCTGCGTCCGCTTCATCATCAACCTTCCCCAAGAGGATCTCTCCTCCGTCGCTCGAATATGCTTCCAAGTCGAAGAAGCCCAATGGTTCTACGAAGATTTCATCCGTCCGCTGGACCCGACTCTACCATCCATGACCTTGCGTACTTTTTGCCTTCGCATCTTCCAACACTGTCCCTTGTTGGCCAACTTTTCCGTTGAGAACCACACCAAAGCGTTCGAGGAGTTCTTGGAGTACAAGACTCGCGTCCCAGTACGAGGTGCTATCATGCTAAATGAGGCCATGGACTCGACAGTTCTGGTCAAGGGATGGAAGAAAGGCGCCAATTGGAGTTTCCCGCGAGGAAAGATCAACAAGGACGAGGACGATTTAGATTGCGCCATTCGAGAAGTCTATGAAGAGACTGGACTTGACCTTCGAGCCGCGGGCTTAGTACCAACCGAACATAAACCCAAGTACATTGAGATCGCGATGCGTGAACAGCACATGAGGCTTTACGTGTTTCGCGATGTTCCCATGGACACAATCTTTGAACCGAAAACCCGCAAGGAAATCAGCAAAATCGAATGGTACAAGCTGTCGGAGTTGCCAGCTTTCCGTCGCAAGAATGGCCAGTCCAACGATGCGATTGCTACTCCTAATGCCAACAAGTTTTACATGGTTGCCCCATTTTTGGTGCCCTTGAAGAAATGGGTTACGTCGCAGAAAAAGATTGAGGCACGAAAAGCAGCGACTGTCCCGCATAGTTATGGACCGATCACCGAAGCGCTGTATGAGGATGAGGCCTGGAAAACAGACACTGGGGCCGAAACTGCGGACCAAGAGCCGGCAATAGAGACGCTCGCAGGCGCGACACAAGAACTGCAGCGATTGTTGAAGGTCCAACCTCCGACCCAAGGTCTGCAAGGAGCTCCTGCCCCTGTCCAACAGGATAAGGGCAGTGCCTTACTCTCTATTCTTCAAGCAAAGGGCGGCCCTTCAGGCAGCCTCCCTCAGTCTGATCGTCAATATCCGCATACGCCTCTGGATCTAACGGCCCAGACCGCACCCCAGCCTCATACACCACACCACCAAAATCAGATGCCATCTATCAATGCTCAGCAGCCGCCGCCGTCATTTCCCTATCCACCCCATCAAACTGCTCAATGGAATGTGGCTCCTGGACAGCAGGCAAGCTATCACCAGTCATATGTTGATCAATACCCTGTGCAAGAAGGCCAGTATAAGAGCAACCAGGCACCGCTGGTTCACCCCCAGCCCTTGCCTCCCCAGGTGGAGAGAGCTGTTTTCAACAGAAGCGCGTTCCAAGACGTAAACCAAAATAATTACAGCTCAGGACCTGGTCAATTCATCAACCAACAGCAGCCGCAACATGTACACGCCGGTCAGATGCCACCACAAGCTCATAACCCGGCCGAACAGTCAAGGCAGCAACCGCTGAATGGCCAGTCAATGGCTCTCCTGAACGCGTTCAAGGGCGGCAATGCCGCACCTCAGCCCCAGCAGAAGCCCCAGCAGGTGCCATTCCCTCCCGGTTTCCCAGTACAGAATCAAGCACCCGCATATGGCAACTTTGGCGCGAATCAAGCGCAACAACAGAACCCGCTTCAATTCCCCCCACAAGCACAACCGCTTGGCGGAGGTCAGGATCGCACTGGGCCAAGTCCTAAAGAGCTACCTGGGTCAAAGGTTGGACCTGCCGCTAACAACCACCGCTCTGCTTTGTTAGGCATGTTTCGTAAGGATGACCAAAACCAACCTCCTGCTCAGTCGCCCCACGGTACCGGACAAGCTGCTCCAGGTAGTATGATGAGCGAACTTCTGCGATCTGTCGGGGGAGACAATGTGAGGACCCAAGCTTCTCCACAAACCATCGCAGGCATCAACCCGTCCATATCTTTGGAGGGCTTGTCCCTTCATCCACGAGCTGCTCAGTCTAGCACGCCGGGCTCCCAAGGAAAAGCCGACTATGCGCAATATGGCGCTCAGGTACAAGGAACAGCCGCTTCGCAACCTACTCAACCCATTCGAATTCTTCAGCGAGGACAAACAGAGCAGTTTCTTGGTGTTGGTGGGGCATCGGCATCTCCTCAAACTTCTTTTGCTTCACCCAGTGGATTATCCGCCCACCTACAGCCCGCACGTGCTAGTGTCAGTCCCAGCATTGCGCAAGCATTCCCTGCGTTCAACACACGTCGAGAATCTGGCCCGGCTCAAAAGCGAGAGCTACTTTCACTCTTTGGAAAACAGCCGTCGCCTGCTAGTTTGGAAGCAGCCAAGGGCAAAGAGGTCATTGCTGGAACGCCCGGGTCTCGCCTTGCTTCATTGGCCTCTGGCACAGAGGAACCTGCTGGTCCACCTTCTCGTCGTGGCAGCCAGACACCTATCTCACCCGCTGAACGTACATTTTTGCTCGACTATTTGCAGTCTGTTACGAAGAATGCCAATCATTGACAGGTTTTGGAAACGTGAATTATTTGTACGATTTGCCATCATTGGGATTCGAGGAGCATCGCAACGGAGCCTTGTCTGGGACGCTACGGGTTTGCCAGGTAGCTAGCGAGGCAATTAATTGCTAAGCGATAATTATCGTAATTTGGTATTCTTGAGAATTGCATTTCAGTTTCTGTCGATTATGTGTTCACATCACGTTGCTGCTAGCGTTACCCTATCCGTGTCCATGTATATCTAGCCAAGTGGTATAAATATGTTCTATCGCATGAGATACTTACTTGGATATCTATTTATTATATCATATACTTCCATTTAAGCTCAAGGCCATATAGATACGTCCGCTGACAGTGCCCCCCCCCCCTGACGTTTGTCATATCCAGTCCCCTTTTACACGAGAGGCACTCGTATATAAATTCATCCGTGTTGTTATTGCGCCCCTGGATCTAGTAGAATACCTGTCGAGTTGGACGCTTTCGAATCAGGGCATGGGACGGGCAAAGACAGATACTATTGAACGGATGAATAACTGTTGACCTATTCGCCGTTGTTGAGACAGACTCTCAGGACCTTTGGGGCCTGCCTTTGCCAGTACAGTAGCCCAAGCCGGAAGCGCTGTGCCATATTCTTATGCCAAAAACCTGCACCGGCTGCCAGCTGTCAACAGTTGCCATCGTCGTCCACAACCTGCAATAACCAGACTCAGCGCATAGCTATATGAATTTCAAATGCAATCTATTATATTAATAGGGTGGTCAAGCGGTTAGGCTGACTGATCATGCCCCCGTTGACCGGCTAGTAGATATCTGGGTTGTCTCTGCAGCGATACATCGAGCCTCATTGTTCTCGTTGATGAGGGTTTCTTTTTTTCTTTTTTCTTTTCCCTTCCCTTTCTCTTCACCCCACTTGTCTTCTGTTACACTTTACCATTGAACGTGAAAAGGAAATTGCATTCATATTCCTGCTGGGATAACTATTTATTATTCTTGCAGCTTTTTAAATCCAAGGCCTCATTTGGATTGGATGTCCGCCACTCCTTTATTGTCAACGACTGGATTATTTCTATCCATGCTGTGATACACTTGTCACTTCCCGAGTGATTTGGCATTAAGAAAATAAGAATTTCACTTGCATACTGACATAAGAACGACTGTTAAACCTGTGCATGCAACCTTTTATTCAGGGGTAACACTCGGACCTATAGTAGTCCTCATTTATTATTTCAACAAAGAATTCCAATTAATGTTAGTGGGATTCGAATCACAGATGCATGCTTGAATTCGGGCGGAGTGGCAGTGGCGGCTCCTGCCTTCCTCAAAGCCAGCGCGTGGGCGCCTGCCTGCCTTGGTTGATTCTCCAGGCACCACTCACCCCTCACTCCTACTCGACCATCCAATGAAAGCCTTATAGAGTAAAATAAGTTAACGGTTAAATAAAGACGGGATTCAACGGCTTGATGGTCGAGTGGTTTAGAGCTAAGGTCACCGGAGAGTTGACGGTCAGCAGTACATTTCCCACGGAGTGGTGATTATTTCCCAGAGAGGGAGCCTTCGACACTTGCCTGAGATGAACGTCACGCGCGCTCTTTTTTTGCCATTGTTTTCATTATATCTACTACCTATCTACCAAACTCTTTTGCTCATTTGTGTTGTTGCTTTATTTGATATGCACATGTTGAATGTATACTGTTGACTGCCCCTTAGTCTATTTGTGAAGCGTCTATATATTCTTTGGCGAGTAATGTATCTGTAACTTGCCAATCTTTTTATTATTTTATCTTTTGATGCGGAATTATATTTATGGCTTGTCGAAACAGGTCAGATGTGGGATTTGAAGCCCAACCGTGCAGGTGTTGGCCCCCTGAAAAGCAGTCACCAAGCAGTTAAAGGGGGACTGCCAATTGTCTGCGCCATCGCATACTCTGCAGGGACAGTCACCAGTGAATTATAGGCATTGTATCAAGCACAACAATCTGGAAAAGACTAGACGACTACCAGTGACTGTGTCAATATCGCCATCCAGTTGTCATTCTGCAATTAGTTTTCATGGCGGCCTAGCAGTGAACATCAATCAGGCTCAAAATTCTCAATTAAAGAAACTATCTGCCCGGGATTCTTTTGCTAAATCTCCATGTTTGGCTGACAAAAAGTGTCACGTACTGCAATAGCTTGGCTCTTCTATGGCAGTGTCATTGACCAAACTATGCTTTGGTATATACAGTCAACAGACTGTGTGACAATCATCTTTTTCCCCTGTATGCGTTTCCCCGTAGAAATTTTGGCATTGAATCTTAACGAACAAAATATGACTGGAGGTATCATAATATATATGTACCGTGCCTCACTCAAAGAGACCCGTCAGAAGAATCGTCACCATGGCTTGTGTCAGTATCGCTGAGATCCAGAAGCTGGAATCGGTTACCCATGAGGTTCTTGCGCGATGGGTGGGTAGGCGCGGCGCTGCTGTCTTCCTTCACGCAAAGAACCGGGGCCTTGGCGTCACTGGGTAAAGTCTCCAGAGGTTGACCACACTCATCAGCAACCCATTCGATACGGGAATTCTTGTACTCTCTATTAAGTCATCCGTTAGCATTGATCGTATAGCTGGCTTTGAAGGGGGTGCAAGGCAGGACAGATTCAACTTACGACCGACTGAGAAGGCAATTGCGAGCGAAGATGGCGGAATTGACCGAACTGGTGCTGACGAAGCAATTGGCCTTGTTGAACTCGATATCAATCACATAAAGGTTGTGGATATGGTCGAGATCCTCGCGTAGGCCTTGGGCAGTGGTGTTGGGATCACGCTTGCGAATGACAAAGTTTCGAGTAGCTCCTCTTGCGACGTGGTAGGCGACTTGGCCTCTCACGACGTACTGATAGTCAGACCATTTGGCATGTATCTACAGCCATTCGTCAGAATAAGAACCAGGTAGTTTCGTTGCTCAACCTACTTTACGATCCTTCAAGTACAAGCCACACGTCCGGGTATGATCAAGGAAGGCAATTGCGTCACTTTCTCGTACAAAGGACACAGTAGCAGAGTTATCTTTTGCTCTGAGAAAGATCTCCAGAAGCGGTCCACCTCGAACGATTGCAGCAATCTCGCCATGAGTGACACCAGGAGCCAAGTTCAAAAGCTGGACCGACCTCTGAGCGGCACTCTCCACCCATTGATGGGAGTCGGATCGTTTGTTGTTCTGGAGTGGACCACGATGCTGTTGGTCCAGTGAGTTGCCTGCATAGGTAGAAGACTGGGGTAAAGCATCGCCATCAAGATTCTTGCTCCCATTGAGCGCTTGCTTTTCGTCGTGACCTCCAAACGAGGCACTTTTTTGGTTCTGGTAGAGAGTTGAGATGTCAGGGGCGAACTGTGTTGAAGTTGAGTCGCCAACACGCTCGTTTGCCAACGAGGAAGTGTTTTGGGCCGCTGTCGGAAGGCACAGCGCCTAAGATAGAGTCAGAAATACTTAAAGTGCTAGAAAGCTGCACGTACGTTGAGAGTAGCATCGTCGAACCCGCACTGATTGAGATTTTGGCGTAGGTAGACTGAGCAAGCAAAAATCAGAAAGGGTTCCAGAACGAGGAACCAAGCCATCCGGCCGTGATGATACATACAGTACTGATGAGCAGCTGCGACGAGGCTACTGTACTCTTCCTGTGGGATGCAAACGCATTGAGATTTGTGAGTCGATGACCCGAGACCCTTGTACAAATGTCAGCTTCTGATGTCCGTGTTCACGATGAATCTGGTGCAGATAGGATAGGCGAGCATACGGTTTGATTCCTAAGAGCGTAATGAGTTAGAACTGAAAACGGCACCGAGAGGTTTGATGGATTGGATTGGATTTGACCTGCTGGTGCTGTACATACTGTGTAAGGTTCATTGTGGTCGCCTCAAGTATCTTGATTCCAAGTGTACCGAAGAATAAAAGGGTAGAAGGTGGACGAAATATTTAGATGGTGGGGGAAAGCGAATATTCGCAAATCTCGAGGGGAATGAGCCTTGACGCCTTGTAGCTTTTCATCAGGCAGGAGGCAGTTATTTGATAAGGCAAGCCAACAGGGAGGCAGATTCACGTGCCGCTGTTGGCAACTGCGAGCCTCGTTGACAACTTCCCGTCACTCTGAGGGGCTACCTTCCACAAATGCAAGCTTCCCGTTATTCCGCTGCTGGCTTATGAAGAAAAGAGAAAAGCAATGCAAGCAAACGTTCAATTTCAAGCAAGGAATGAATTCGTTCCAATCCGCATGCATTGTAAATGTGCACATATCCACACATGTTGTACATTGACGGTACGCCTAGACACATATCAATCGTACGTGACTTTCCATGAGTAACATTGCTGCACACATCGCATTACAAAAAGAAGACTATAGTGACTCTCATGTGGGATAAGTATGGAGTATTAACACTCTGCTTTCAGTTTTATGCTTGACCTTTGGAACTACTGAGTGATAGTAGCTATCACCCTCGCAGTCATGTTGCATCGACTGATGGCCACTTAGTAAGTAGTGAAGACGGGCTATAAACAAACAGCAGCGGGATCATATACCATATATGATAAATGCAGTCGACGGTGAACAAGACTGACGTTGTCATAGTTTAGTACTTAACATACCTCCACGTGATACAGAAGACTGAGGCCCCGTTTGATCGGAGGCTAAAGCGGTAGAAAGCCAAACGCAGCCCTTAGATGAGATCAACGGGGCCGTGCAGGAAGGTTAATGGGTACTTCACTTTAATTCGAGACACCATCGTCACAGACATATTCTAGATTTTGGAAGGGTAGGGATGAGTGCACCTTGCTAGTGCTTCTGCGATGCTAGAGAGAACGAGAAACCAGCACGAGAAAATCGTAGTTGCAATGACTTGGTATTGAATTCAAGGATCTGTTGACGGAACCTTACTACGTAGTAATTAATACCTGATCCCGCTAACCCTGTCGCCCGTCCCATCCTTCGTGCATGATTGCCGAGAATAGTGGGCGGGTTCAGGCGTTAGGGGACTCCGAACAGGGAATGGGCGAAGGGTAACCGTTGTTATTTTTAGGTGAAGCGATGGAGTTTACACGAGATCATGTGATGGTGTCCATTCCTTTTTTTGGATCAGAGGGAAGCATCTAACTCTGTCAACACGAGACGCTGACTTTCGCGTCTGACGATAATGAAGGAATTAATGAACCAATAAATCAGGCTCCGAACGGGCTGTGTCCTGCAAGTACAGTCGCTGTAATACGTATACCCAGGTTCAGTCGGTACTGCAGCGTCTCAGCTCCCTCACCCACTAATAGATGGAGATCCAACGGTTCCAGCTAAGCCTCCACCCAATGAAGAGAAATTACGGAACTGCTGTTTTGGCTCCCGGGTTAAAAATCGATAGCCAAGGGGGGTACGTACTGTTATGGGGGCTTGAAGCATGTGTTTTGTACCAATGAGATGAGATGACCAACCCCCTGCTCCCTCGTCTGCTGGGCCAACCCAACATAACGCCAACGCTTTCCCTTGTTCTCTCGTTTTTGCTCCTGTCCTGTTGATTTCTTGTCCACCTCTTGTTCGCACGCTCGCTCGTTCTTCCTCTCGTTAAAGGTTTAGAGATTGATCAATTTCAGAACTTTGGGACTAGCAGCATATCAGCATTGTTTTGATTCTGTTGCCTCTCACTCTGATTCTTTCTCGACATTCGCTACCTCATCTGTTTCACCCTTCACTCGCTCTCATCGACTTCGACACGCTCAGCATCGACAGATCTGTCATTCGCAAGGACAATCTATCAAACCAACATAGGTAGTTAACACAACACCGTTATCGTTATCGAGACGACAACGACCTTCCATTTTCAATCGACTTTCAATATCGTCACTGTCGTCATTGTTCGATTTCCATCCCGACCCCTTTCTTCTCGAACCCAACAACGACCATCAACGAATCCATCATGCGTCCCACCTCCAACCTCCTCCAGGCCGCTGTCTGCCTCACGTCTCTTGCACCTTTGGCTACAGCATGGCCTAGTTGGTTTCCCAACGCCGACTCAGTTGTAGTTCGACGAGTTGTCCCGGAAGATCGTATGTCAGCTCTCTCCACGACACTCAGACCCCTTTTTACTGACTCTTAAACAGTGCCTCTAGAAACTCAAGTTCTCAAGCCTCGTCAGGATACCACGACTGAAGAAAAAGCTACAAGCACCGATAAAAGTCCCAAGCAGACCAACCTCAACACAGCTAAAGTCGAAACCGGAACAGAGACTGGGACTGCCACTGAGGAAGATTCCACAGAGACAGGAAAGAAGACCGGAAAGAAGTCAGGCACCAAGACTGGAACTTCTGCACCCAAACGCACAACCTTTTCTGCCGATGTTCAACCTGGCGGTTTGAGTATGACGCTGCCTGACACTATGTATGTCCCTACGCCGTTGATCAAGATTGGCGACTACGCCACCTTTGGCTGGAACTACACCTCGCTCGAAGGCACTCCCACTGCAATCGACGTGCTTGTCAGTCAGTCCTCCGCTGGCGAAACCTACACTCTTACCGCCAACATGACTTTCGAGACGAACCCCACCTATGTTTGGGATACTAGCAAGGAGGCCAGCGATCCTGATGCTCCTCTCCCTGTTGGCATGTATACTCTCATCATCAAGGATTCCGACTCTGCAATTACCGATATTCCCTCCCCCGGTTACCTGGCGGTCCAGAAGACTTTCCAGTTCGGCATGTACACCCCCGCGGCCTACACGCCCTACCCCCAGTGGAACTGTGATATCTGCGACAACTAGTTTCAAACTGTCACTTGTTTTTGCTGTTGTTCTTTGGAGTTTAATCTTGGGGGTGTTTACGGCCAGGAAAGCATCAGATGGAGAAAATTTGCTTATTGTTCTTGGTACTTTGGATGCGTCACAGCTCTGTGAGGGCGTTGGTAGATGTCTATCTTTCTTGCGAAGTTAATCTGGAGGAAAGCCCATTTTGGATACTTATGACATGGTGATTGAAATCGAGCAGAGATCACTTAATGATTTTATCTATTATATACATCTAATCTCGTCGGTTCTTGGTAACTGACAGCAGCTTTTCAGATAAATTTGAACCCCATGTCGAATGTCTTCTCACAAATATGCTGCTTACAACGGTTTATCTTGTAATAAAATGTCCTTCCTGGGTAACGAGTTTCGATGAATCCTAAGTCTATCTGGGTATACGAATAGGATCTGCCTATGACTGCTCCTATAACTTGCAATCCAACAATTATGCTTAAACGATAGTCACCACTTGCCCAAATCTTAAATCATACGCAGTTGAAATCCTGCCCCCTTCTCTTCCTTGTCCCGCCCCTGGAATATGCCACTTAGATCAGCGTCGCCTAGCGAAGCAGCCTGTCCACCACGCACAGGCGCATGAGGCTCTACGCGTCTACGGCGCTCTTGATTCGCCTTACTAGGGAAAGTCGGGAACATGCTCTCTGGCTTTGGCTTGGGGTCCTGTCGGAAATATTCGTTTTGCAGCATTTCATGCGCCGACGGTCTGCGCTCAGGGTTAAGTGATAGCAGATCGCCCAGCAAACCAGCGCCTGCGCTAGTAAGGCTAGGAAAGCGAGCACGAACGACAGAGCCCGTGGCAATCTGGGTCTTGGGAAGGCGTAATGAGCGAGCGTTGGGGAGACGTCGGAAACCAGGCCACGTCTCTTCTGTGGGAACACCACACAGCTCAAAGATGCGCGAGACTTGATCAACTTCGTTTTTACCTTGAAGCAGAGGTTCGCGAGTGAGTAGCTCGCCAAATATGCAACCTACACTCCACATATCGACAGCAGCGTCATACGTCTTGATACCAAGAAGTAGTTCAGGAGCGCGGTACCAGAGAGTGACGACAAGCTGGGTAAGCTTGGGTGGAGGGTCACCAACGTAACGGGCCATTCCAAAGTCGGCAACCTTCAGCTGGCCGCGGTTGTTGAGAAGCAGGTTGGAGGTCTTGAGATCGCGGTGAAGAATCCAGTTGTCGTGGAGGTAGGCGATACCTGATGTGAGCTGGAGAAGAAGGCGCTTCACTTCGGAGGAGAGGAAAGGTTCGGGCATGTCTTCGAGAATGGATTTCAGGTCGTGTTCGACAAATTCAAGAACCAAGAATAACGAACTGTAGTGACTGTTTAGTATTGTCGATACTGAGAGGAATTGATGGGCGCGTGCTTACTTGTCCGGCCGTGATACATCATCGCCCACAACGACCTCTTCCATGGTAACAATGTTGCGGTGTTGACAATCCTTGAGTATTTGTATCTCACGAAGGCCCGTGACCGGTAGACCGTTCCGATCCTGAGGTTCTAGCTTTAACCTCTTCAATGCGACGACCTTGCCCGTGGCTTTATTCGTCGCTCGCGCAACCCATCCATAAGTTCCCTCTTCGATATCGTTCAACTTTTCGTAATTCTCAACGCTTCTGCACTTCCCCCAGCTGCCGGTTGGGAATCGCAGCAGCTTGGCTGGAGGCAGTTTCTCGTCTTGTTTTGCGCCTGGCTCGGGTGTAATTCTCCGTCGCTTCGAGGGTCTGTCATCGTCGGCTTCAAGATTGCTCTTCTTCGCTTCGGCCTGTAATTTCTTCTCTTCTTCGAGTTTTCGTGCCTTTTCTGCCTTTTTCCGTCTCTTTTCTTCCTTGAGTCTGGCGTCGAGGCGGGTGTCTTCCTCCGTGTCGGCCCACCGCGATTTGGTGGACATGATGTGCGCTGTAATGGGTGCAACTAGGTGTATGAACTTGTGATGATAGAGGAAAGTTAGGCCAACGGTATATGCGAAGAGGAAGACAGTGTTCAATTCAATGTTTGAGTATGTACAGAACACCGGAGCTGTGGAGAGTAGTGAGAGCTTTGGGGACGGTTTGACGTTGAGGAATTCCTTATCTTATCAGCAGGTAGCTTTGTCTCAGGAAAAGCATCGTCACTGATCCATGCTTTCATGGGAATGAGTGGTGTCGTACTACGATCAGAGGATCTTGCCCATCTCTTGAATCTCTAGCATTTTATGTACTCGACTGGGTAGTCAGAGGTTCAAGATGTTTAGATCATTGGGCATAAGACCCTTCACAAGGCTGGCCAATAACCGCTGTATATCGCGGCCAAACTTGGTCAACTCTTGTGCTGCTAGAAACTTCTCATCTAGTATTCGTCGATATCAAAAAGAGGCTGAATCCCAACATGATGAATTCGAGAGTGAGAGAAAGTGGTCTACGCCTTTGGCTAAACAGCTCTTTGCTGCCATCTCAGTGAGTACATTCCGTTAAACCAGTGTGTTCATGCTAACCTGTATCCAGACGACAGGACCTGTTCCGCTGGCAAGCTACATGCGAATGTGTTTAACTGGTGATATTGGAGGCTACTATACTGGAGCCATTGGTGAAGGTCGAGATCAGTTTGGAACAAAGGGAGACTTTGTCACTTCGCCAGAGATCTCGCAAATCTTTGGTGAACTCATCGGTATCTGGTTCATCGCCGAGTGGATGAGCCAGGGTCGACCAAAACAAGGAGTTCAGATTATCGAGGTTGGACCTGGCCGTGGTACTCTGATGGATGATTTGCTTCGAGTAAGAAATCCATTTAACATTCTTCTCTCTATCGTGCTCACTGACTTGTTTCCAGACAATCCAACGATTCCCTGCTATGGCTAACAGCATCGACGCTGTCTACATGGTTGAGGCCAGTCGTGAGCTCCAAAGTGCTCAAAAAGAGCTTCTCTGCGGACCTGGCGCCTCTTCATCTGAGTTAGAATCTGGTTTCCACAGTTCTAGCAAGTACAATGGCAAGAAGATTGTCTGGACAGATAACATCAAGTCAATCCCATACGGTAAGCAACAGCATCTTATTGTTCTATACTATTAAGTTAACATCATTATAGAATCTGACAAGATGCCCTTTATAATCGCCCACGAGTTCTTTGACGCACTACCCATACACAGTTTCCAATCCGCCCCTGCTGCTACCCCTCAACCAAAGCCCTCCTCATCTACTTCAGCTCCTCGGTCACCACCCGAAAATACCAAGCCCACCATGGAATGGCGAGAGATGATGGTATCGCCTACACCACCGGGCGTCACTCATGCCCAGCTCGGAACACCAAAGTCAGAGCAACATGAGCCCCCCCCTGAATTCCAACTTACTCTTTCGTCTACCCCCACCCGCCACTCTCGCTTCCTCCCCGAGACCTCTACTCGATACCGCAAGCTCAAGAGCATGCCCAACTCGAACATTGAAATCTGCCCGGATGCTTCCATTTTTGCTACGGACTTTGCGACTCGTGTTGGTGGTTCAGATGAACATCCCAAGCCCAAGCCCAGTGGTGCGGCTCTCATTCTTGATTACGGAACCTCAGACACTGTCCCTATCAACTCACTCAGAGGCATCCGTCATCACAGGCGTGTGAGCCCCTTCTCCGCGCCCGGTCTGGTTGATCTGAGCGCTGACGTTGATTTCACCGCCATTGCCGAAGTGGCCATGTCGGCAAGTGAGGGCGTTGAGGTTCATGGTCCTGTCACCCAAGGTGATTTCCTCACGGTGATGGGTATTCGTGAGCGTGCCGAACAGTTGACCAAGGCTCCTGGTGTGGAGAAGGGCACCATTGACAAGATCGACGGTGCTTGGAAGCGTCTTGTTGATAAGGGTCCAGATGGTATGGGGAAATTGTACAAAGTGTTGGCCATTCTGCCTGAAAACGATGGTCGAAGACGACCAGTTGGATTTGGAGGTGATGTATTGGGTTAGACATAGGAAGGCCATGGCGGACATTCTTGACCCTTTCTGAAGAGAAGAGAAACGACTTTAGGAACATGTGTATTCACCACAATATTGTATTTATACCTGCCCATTCTGTACTATACTACATTTCACGAGTAACACAAAAAGAGCTGTGCATTATTTGAACCTCTTCATTCATGAATAAGATTTGATCTTTTGGCAAACCTATAAGTATACAAAAAAACAATGCGCCGAAAGGTGGCTGCAGAAAGTTTCATTCGAAGCCAACGCCTTGATTTTCTCACTTGGATTTCACAAGCTTCGCGTCTTCTTCATCACTGTCGTCATCGTCTGAGAACTTGTCTCCGTCCTCCCCAACAGCAAAGATGGTCTCGTTCTCTAGCGATTCTCGAGGATTGGCGCGTGTGTTCGTTGGCTGTTGAGGGGCACTCCGAGATGCGCTCGACAACGATAGACTGTTGGGGTTTTGTAAGTTGTTTTGAGGCTTAGCGATTTCGGCCTCCTCATCATCTGAATCTTCTCCTGGAACACCAATATCGCCAAGGTCAAAGTTGCCATCATCATCTTGAGCAATTTCGTCACTCATGGCGAAGCGACGGTTGTTGGACGTAGGGCGCCAAAGATACGCGATCCATGCCACGTCAGCAAAGTAGACCACGTTCAGCCAGCCATCGAGGATGAACCATCGTGTCTTCCAGTGGAACGGGACGAAATCAGGGTCACTGGCAGAGGCAAACGTAAAACTGTTGAAGAAGAAAAAGCCGAAGATAACCATGACACTGATGAGAATAGCCCACCAGAGTTTTCTGTACATGGCTTCTTTGGCATGCTGCTTTCGCTCGCGGAGATCCTTGAGAGTCCAGTTGAGGGAGTTGAGGGTCCAGACATAGAAGGCAGTCAGGGTGCCAGCTAGAGGGAGGACAATCAAGAGCACAAATGGGCCTGTCTCGAGTCAGTGGGTACTATAAAGAACAAGCGAGTAGTCTTACCAGCTGTCTCTGGGGTAATGGAGAGGAAAGTAAGCGAGTAGACGAGACCAAACAGGAAATGAGCTGCTGCAAGCCATCGCACTCTGATCATTGTCTTGCCCAGGGTGTGCTTGACCACACCATAACCCATACAAACGATGAGCAGCAAGAAGAACGAGAACGAGTTTCGGCCAGCATTGAGAATTCCTACAATTGTGAGGAACACCTTTGAGCCGATGTTCGAGCCATGACGATTCTGATATTCTACATTCGAGTTAGAGCGAGTAATACAACGAGAGTAAAATACAAACCATAAAAGCCCCAAGTGATGAGCATTTCAACTACCAAGAAGATCAAGATTGCTGTGATGTAGTTTTGCACGGCCACTAAACGGAGTCAGTCAGAACTCATTATTGCATGGGCCGATGCGCTTACAGATGTCGTGTCTATGTTGGTAGTACAGAAACCCCCAGTATGCAGCGAGAAGCGCATACAAGATACTCATGCCGCCGTAGAATGGCAGTTTGGGAATCTGGGTGGCTTCGAGTTCACCATAAGCATTGCGGTACTCAACTACAAGGTTATAGTTCTTGGTATTGACAACGTCCGTGAGGACGCAGTAGTAGCCAGTCTTCTTGATAGCGTAGTTGATGGGAGCAGCGGAATTGAGGTGGACGGCCTTGGTAAGGACCACGCTGGTAGATTTCTTGTCGACTTCAGGGTGCAAGATAAACTTGCCAATGTCGGTTTTGTTGCAGTAACCTTGCTTGACGAAGTCATCGCCGCAGACGCCAAGTCGCTGTATTCCATGCACGTTAGTATGCGCCAAATGAGGGTTTGCGGCAACACTCACGTTTCCGGGGACATCGGGATCAGGTATTCCAACGAGATTCCTATCTTTCCACTCGAATATCACAAGACTGGCTGTCGGATCTTTGACGCCCGAATCGCTACTGTTCAGGAACTTGACAAGGATGAAAGGGTCAACGGGTCCGCCCCATGAGGACTTGCTGTACATGCCTGAAGACTGTCAGATCAAAGAGTTGAATCGCATATAATAGTCATCACCTACCAGTACAGTATTCTTGGTAGCCTTCCTTGTTGCTCTAGAGGAGATCAAAGTTAGCACAACTGCGATGCCGACGCTTCCTAGTAGTTGTAGGCCACCCCGTACCAGTCCGATCTCGTAGGCTTGGGTTGTCCAAAGGGACATGCCCAGCACGAGCAGTCCCGTGAGGAACCTCATGATGTTCTTATCGTGGATATTGCGGCGAAAGCTTCGGAAGGGTTGCGAGGATATCCGGAATAGAAGAAAGAATGATCGCAGTTCAAGGCAGAAGGGAGCTTAGAAGCGTTTAAGAGGTGGCGCTGTAGCTTGTTAATTATGGAGCATGTCGAGCCTGTCGAATGTCCTGATTGCGCGGCAGGGTGTGCTTCGTCAAGTGGGAAGGGGACTTTGGCCTTGAAGATGGTGATCTCAAAGTTATGTATAAGAATGAATTGAGTTGGTAGTTAATGTAGAAGCCCGGATGCCTCAAGTTACAGATTCAAGGGAGCAATCAACGTGTATACGTAATTGGTCGCCGCTCAGTGATGCCAGGTCAGCACCAGCATCAGGAGAAACCATGGCAGAGATTGTGTCCTCATTGGCCAGGCCTCGAACGGTTACGATAAGCCCCAGGTCGTCTCAGGCACCAGGTTAGCGTACCTGGTACCTATGAGGTACGTAGAAACCTTAGCGTGGCGCATCATATAGATGGAACCACGGGTAGGGGACCATCATCATAACTTCTTTTTTTTAAGAAGTACCATCACATTCACATTTGTTCGATCAGCGCAACAATGGGCAAAGGAACAGACAAGCTTTACGTAAGTCAACATCCCTCGATTGAAGCTGTCCTTTATTCTAACCAAACGTCTCCTAGATTACGCATTCAGAATGGTCCTCGGCCGACGCCTTCTCTCCCAGCATCGGCGCAGGCGCGTCTCGCAACCAACAAGCCAGCGCTTCATTTCGTCGTCTCCCCTTCAACTTTTGCGCCGCGAGTCTTCAGCCGTTCAAGAACCCAGTGTGCACACCAGATGGGACTATCTTCGACGTTGAAGTCATTGGCGCCTGGCTTGAAAAGCATCCCAACCAGAACCCCGTCACCGGCGAGCCACTACAGAAAAAAGATTTGATTCGTCTCAACTTCGCCCGCAACTCAGAGTCGGACTCCCTTGGTGCCGGATTGAGCGATGGAAAAGGCGATTTAATTGATCCAGTTACATACAAGGTCTTCACCGACAACACACACATAGTCGCCATTCGTCATGGCACATATGCCAACGTCTTCGCCTGGGATACGGTCGATCGCATGAATATCAAGGCCAAATCGTGGCGCGACTTGGTTGACGACGAGGAATTCACCCGCGCCGATATCATCACTCTCCAGGACCCCCAGAATGCGGCCAGTCGCAATTTGGATCAGTTCAAGTACTTGAAGGAAGGACACGAGGCGCAATTGACAAAAGAGCAGGAAGAAGAGCGCAATGCCGGCAACATCAACTCCAGTGCTTTGGGAAGCATGGGCGACAAGGTCTCGCGCGCCAAAGCGGCGGTAGAAAAGGCGCGCAAAGCTCGTGAGCAAGGTGGCGATGTCAATCGCAGTTCTACTGCTCTAACGAAACCCACGGCTGCTGGCAGCGTCGTTCGCAAGTCCATGATCAACGACAAGAAATTAGCTGTCAACTCTGCCACATACACCACAGGAAAAGCCGCAGCCAGTTTCACCAGCACAGGCCTGACACCCGAAACGAGTGGCGAGAGAGCCCTACTCTCTGATGAAGAGTACATGCTGAAACCCAAGCGTGTCAAGACAACGGGATTTGCCAGGATGGAAACAAATTTGGGCGACTTGACCATCGAACTATACCCAGAGTTTGCGCCGAAGGCTGTGTGGAATTTCATCAGGTTATCCCAGAAAGGTTATTACAAGGGCGTGGCCTTTCACCGAAATATTCCCAACTTTATGATCCAGGGTGGTGATCCCTCCGGCACTGGTCGAGGCGGGCAGAGTGTTTGGGGCAAGTATTTCGATGATGAATTCGACGGTCCTATGTCACACAATGGCCGTGGAACCCGTAAGTGATCCCTTTCAGTATGGTTTGATTCTTGCTAACCTCACGCTTCCAGTCTCAATGGCCAATAAAGGAAAAAACACAAACTCTAGCCAGTTCTTCTTTGCGTACAAGCCAACACCTCACCTCGACCGCAAACACACAGTATTTGGAAAAGTCGTCGAAAACATTAATGTTCTCTCCAAAATGGAAAATGTTCCCACTGATGGTTCTAACCGCCCCCTTAATAAGATCTTTATCAAGGACATTGTTATTATGCTTGACCCCTTCGCCGAGTTTCAAAAAGAGAAACAGGAAAAGGAGTTACAGACTAAGGAGCGGGAGAAGATCCGGCTACAAGGCGGTACAGACGATGACAAGACGACGTGGACCGGCAAGCGGATACGCAGTGACGGCAGCATGGAGAACACAGGTGCTGGAGTAGGAAAGTACTTAAAGGCCACTACGCAAAAGAGTACATCAACAGTCAACGAAGCAGACGTGGAGGATGTTGACACATGGGAGGAGCCTGCACGCAAAAAGGCTAAAGGAGGTGGTTTTGGAAATTTTGATAATTGGTAAAGGAAACGGGCATAGTCTGCCTCAATATGTCAATAGCTCAAAAGTGCTGGGTATGTGACCTTCTAACTCTCGCCCTGTCTATCCAGAGAATCACGCTAAGAAATAGAAAAGCCTGCCAATATCACGCCCATTGCGTATGATGATTCATACGTCTCAAAATGCCTTAGACGTTGAATGAAGTAAAGATGTGCTGAGCCGCATGGTACCGCCTATTGATCGTGGTGAGGCGTATCAGACTATCGAGGGCAGGGTGCTCGGAGCTACCGACGGAAGCTTGCTAAGAAGTGAGGAGTTGCAGATAGAATAGCCAGCCTTCTGCTCCTGTAACAGTCCTGCAACAACGCGCGCCTGTTCCAAGCCAGCTTCTCTGTGTATAGCATTGAGACCCTCTACGGCGTACTGTTTCGTCTCAGAGGAGCAGACCGACGACATGCCAAGCATGTACAATGGCCAAATAATGGTACTGTTGGTAGAAGCAAGGCTCACAAAACGAGCGGCATCGTCTGTGTGGGCTGTCGATCTTGTTGGGTCAAACATTACAGGACTACCGCCGCTGCTTGAAGCATCGTCCGTACCAAATCGTGTATCATGAGCGGGGGACGTTGGTAGAACACGATAGGCCTGCTTCTTAGCAGCAATCGACACCGTATGTGCTGGGTCTTTTCGGTCAATTATATCACGTATACTAACAACTCCAAGGTGCTGTGGTATACTCGCAGCGATTGACCGTCCTAGCATGTTCAAAAGTTTGACAGAAATTGCCAAAATCTGAAGATGGGCCTCCGATATTGCAGTATCGCTGGATGACTCGAAGATTGCACAGAATTTCTCAACGAATGTTTCCAATAGGAGCATGCGTATTCCTCGCACCATGTTCCAGGTGGTGGATTGGAGAAGTCCGGTATAAACGTGACAAGTTTGTCCCAAAACTCGTGGGTCCGGCTGCGTCAGCTGTACATTATGATATCTCCAATCCTCTGGTAACCCAGAGAGTGTTGCAGAAATTTCTTCCTGGACATTAGATATGGCGTTGACTATATCATCAAGACTGCTAAGTGTGCCTGATTTGATATCGTGCCGAACTTGTAGTGCTTTGTAAACGGGATATGCTACATGAAAGTCGGGCCCCATAAGTTCTTCAGATGGTGGAATTTGGCGGCGAAGATCTATTAGAGTCCCTGGCATGGGGAGTCCACTCTGAATGCAGCTTATTAGGACCGTTTGGCAAAGCATGAGAAACATGCGGGCTCCAGCTTTGGTCCTAAATTGAGCAACACCCCTTATACCCGCAAGAGCAGCAGCTCCATTAACATGATCTTGCCAAGCACGCATTGTATGAGCACTGTAACCCGAAACGAATTCGTATGTGCCAAGAATCAATACTGCAAGCATAGTTGTGTCCTTGACTACTTCTATCGGGTCACGGAGGGCCCGATGTGTTAATCCAAGTGCGATGGCATAGCTCTCTTGGGCACGAGTCATAAGTTCGGGTGATTGGAGACTTTGAGAGCATGCCGCAAGTCCAACAGCTGCCATACTGACAGATACCAGGTCAACTTGGGACTGGGCCGAGTCCGGGGGCTTCCATACATCGTATATGAAAGAATAGTTTTGGTGGGAACCTCCATTCGTCGTGACATAGCGAGAAAAGAAGAAGGAAATGCCTTTGTCCTGTGTCTCAGGGGATAAAGCCCTGTCTAGGGGAACATCGAGCTCGGAAGCTCCGCCGTCATCGTTGGCATTAGTTGGGCTTTCCGAAGTCTCTGAAGAAGAACGGCTCCAATCATTGTTCAATGCTGAAAGCACAGGTGCGCGACAACGAGTGGCTCGTTTCCTAGAACGTCTATCCGTTGCTTTGTTAGGTTTCTCTACTTTGGAGGCAGGTGGTAAGCCTCCCCCAGGTCTTGAATCAATGATGAATGTCGGCGATAAGTCGATGGGCTCAGCAGGTGTTGAGGGAGATGGAGATGGGGAAGGGAGTCCCTGGCCAGCAGAGCTCTTTTGATTCGGAACGAGGTGCTGGGACCGTCTGCTTTCTGCTTTCTTGATGACATGAGAGCTTTCATCTCGAAACATCAGATCAACAAGGTTGCGATAACCAGGACAGGTTATCCCCTTCTTCGTGCATTGTGTACATGAAGGATCCTTTTGATCGCACTTGGGAGATAAATTACAGGTCAGCAAGTTGAAAGAACAGTAGATCGTCATGGCCACACTGTCAAGCCGTATGTCCTAATCGTGGACGCCGTTGGGGAATAATTTGGGCCAGTGATGATGGGATAACTCACGCGAATCTTCCGGCCACGGCAGACGGAGCAACCTCCGGAAGGCTTCCCACAATAGACCATGACGATGGATCAAAGAAGTACGGCCTTGTAATTAATTATCCAGGTTTGACAACTAAGGTCGAGAGAGAAGTGTATAGATAGAAGGGCTGAGGCTTTTGCAGGTCATGACATGATGGGCACCTGCTGGTAGCAGTGCTTCTCGCGGGTTGTTCTGTCTAACAAAAGCAAACTCTTGGCTCAAGACATATGCCCCGCCAGAAGAGGATAGCTAGGTAAGGGGGGGATGCTGGGGTAATATCGAAAGAAGCGGTTAGGTATTCCAAATGGCGGTTGTTATAGAGGGTATCACTGGTATCAGAAATCGCGAATCGTCAATCATGAGCTTGTGAGTCGATGCTGAGAATGGGGGCGACGGAACAATTATATATATTGGTGTGCTCCGGGTGCAATTAAATTAGATGTAAAAGGGAAAAGTAGAGGCATGGATGATGCAGTAGCAGAAGGAAGGGCTTGAATGGATCGATAGGCTCGTACCGCAGTGGACGGTGGATGGACAGGATTGGGTGTGATGCGACTTGTTAGCTGCAGATTGGGTGGGCAGGCGCCGTCCTTATGTTTATGGCTGTGTTCTTCCTTTCTTCCCGAGGGCCCCAGTTAAGGATGCATCATTGGGTCATACTGATACCTACATTCCATCTTCCTATATTACCTGGTAGGTATATACATATCGCTATAGAAAGATAAGAATATTTATTTGCCTGCCAACATACCTGGTAGTTAGTATTTAGATTGGATGAAATACTTTGACCGGTTGGTGACTGATAAACTTGACTAGCGGCGTCATCAAATCTAACGACTCAAAACCATATGAGGCCAGCTCCAAAGCTTTCGGTGTTACAGCTCAGGGTCAATCTTCAACCCTCTTGTTCCTTGATTACGGCTGTGGCATATCTATACCATTAAAAGCCACAACCGCATGTCTTACATGTAGTGTGTATGACCAATGGCTTCTGATAAGGCACTGGTAAGACACAACCTACCCTATGGCTTGTTTATACGTGTTGGGGAGATGAGAACGAGAAGGAGCTACAAATAAAGGATATTGACTTAATTTATACGTCTGTTGATTCTACAACTTATTCTCTGCCTCCAACGTGAACCGTCAATAGTTTTGGTCTCCCATCATTCAAAAACCCGCTCTGATCGACTCCTCCAGACGCTCCAACGTCATCATACGGAAACGCGTACCCTTTACCCTCATGCGTAACCTCATGGCATACTCTTGAGTAATGATTCGTTCTCCCTTGTGCGTCCCCCTTACAATAATATTCACCTACCTTCTCCCCCTCGGGCTGCCGGCCGTTCCCTGATAGTGTCGTTCGGTTTAGCGCAGCCGCGAGCCGGGCCCCGACGTTGAGCTGCGCCGGCGTAACGTCCGGCCCCCCCGCAAACGGTCCGGAGCTGCACGATACAATATCCCGGGTTGACGGTTTCTCAAATGAAAATTTAAGCTTATCTTTGCCCACATCCTTAAAGACAAGCTTGCCGTGATGCACTCGACCCTTGACGTCGCCCCATTCAGCCTGCGTGTTGATCTCGATGTCCTCGTTCTTGTATCGCTCCCATGCCGCATCAATCTCTGGCGCAAAGTAGTTCTCCAGCAAGCCTGGGTGCAGCTCCGCAGCAGCATTGATGCTCAGTGCCCGGAGGTTAGAGCCTGAGTCTGACTTGACCACAAGCTTCTCCCATCCCGCGCCGTCCTGTTCGCCCTGGCGCTTCAGTCCTTCGCAGACTTGGTCCAGCCCATCCTTTGGCAACCCCCGTACATGTGTGACTTTGCCAGCTTCGTTCTCGAGTTCCAGACCGATTGGCAAGCTCACAAAGTCAACATATGACACGTTCACATACAACTGGTCGTTGTTGTAAGTAAATTCGCAGAAACCCCAGTCGGCGTGAAAGTTGGGGTCGGTCGGGTTCATCACGGATGGCTCTACCACCGCTGGTCCAGGATTCAACAGGAACGTAAGAGGATTTCCTTTGCAGAACCAGATGCGGCCTCCAAAGATGTGTGGTATCCGGACCTTTTTCTGGGCCCCAGGTTCACCGACGAGTATGCCAACGTCTGCTCCCACAGGTTGGAGAATCTCAGACGGCGATTCAGGACGATACAACGTCTCTCCGTCTGCGAGAAGCATCACCACGCCTTTCTCATCTCGGCCTGTAACATGGGCAAAGAGTTCTTTTGAGTCCGTATGGTTGGTGAGCAAGATGTCCAGAAAGGGTTCAGTAGGCATGATGTTTGACTACAACTTGGAGTGTTGTTAATTGTGTCGTGTCGTGCCGTAGCTATAATAACATGCGAAAAGTTTGACACTGGTTAGATGAGAAATCCTTGACTGCACTCTTGTCTCAGTGCCTCAATACTTTGGTACTTATAGCCCCTCATCATCTCACCTCACCATGCTGCTTCTGCCCTGTTTTAGGCCCTGTTTTGTTAGATTCTTGGCCTAATCTTCAACAAATTGGTAACAGGAGCACGATAGAATGAAATCATCAATTCAATCTCCCTAGTCTGTTTTGGTCTAGCCTAGTTCTTTAAAGCACTTGTTGTTTTGGTGCAACCAATACTGGATTTACAGTCAACTTTTCTGCAACAATTGAGGTCTACTACGTCAGCACTTTAGTATATTCAGCCAGCAGCATAATTATCTAAGGGCCAGAGCGGAATGTTTTTTTTATCGACAATATGGATACATGTACTCTTCCTTAACTGCCACCTCCAGTCTTGTCCAGGCATTCACAATAACAATGCCATTAAGCCAAGCCCCAAACTTCCCAACAAGCTCATATTTGCAACCGCCGCGTCACTTTCGTCATTATCGTCCGAATCGTGCGGCATGTCGCCACTGTAGGATGTTGCATTTGTAACGTTCTGGATAGAACACGCAGAGGCTCTCACAGACGACCGGACACACTGCCGTTGTAAATATGACTGACGTTCATTGTCCGAAGAGTTGAAGTAGGCCTTGACATAGCTGATAGTAACTATTGCGTCCTTGTTCGGCGGACCGCCAGACCACAGCGGATTGCCGTTGCTCCAGTGCTGCAGGATCAAGTGGCCCCCAGAAGAAGGCATATCACCACCTTCCATCTGGACGAGCAGTTTGTTATCTGCATAGAACAGAACACGGCCAGGAACATAGTCAAACCGGTATTCGTGAAAGCTCTCTGTTGGGTCAAAGTCCAAATTTACTCGCTTGAAGTTCCCAGTCTTGCTGGCATCGTAACCGGCCTCCATAGACGCCTTGGACTGTACAACGAGGTTGGCAGGGTAAATGCCTCTGTCGTAATCAAACTCTCGGGATAGAAATTCAATATCGATCTCCTGGGTATTGTTGAAATACTGTCATCCTGTTAGCTCCCTCAGCCAAAAGCAAACACCAGTTGCTCACCCAGAAGAAGGCCGCACACGTGCCCTTAACATCTGTCAACTTCATCCCAGCTCGGAATGATCCCCAATGGAGGTCCATTCTTTTTGTATCTATCTCGCTTCCTGGGATTGTGTCGTTGCTGATAGTACTGCCCACACGTAGTTCAACACCATGACCCAGATCCGGATGACCTTGAGGGTGCGTTGCTTGGATGGCAACGTTTGTGGGTTCGAAGGCCTTGCTGTAGTTCCCACGACCATCTTCTGCTGATACTGTGAATTTCTGGGCTACCCAGTCATGGCTTTGGGAGATAGTTTGCAGTTGACCGAAGTCAGTCTCAAGTCGATCCATAAACACAATAACCCCTTCGTCTTTGGGGTCTTGAATCGAATAACCACAGTCACATGTGCCGGTCACCAGACTCAAGACTGCTGCAAGGGCGCAAAGTGATGCAATCATGGTGACAGATGGGGGATTGATGCTGCCAACTTTAGTGAATTGTGTCTCTTGTGTTGCTTTATGGATTCGAATCCTAGACGTAGATGTAAATGAAGAAAGACATGGCAGGCAAGGTGCTGGCAGGCAATCAGTACTTGTCTTCCTAGGTTTCAGTGCATGTAGTAAATAGGGTATGTTTGGGTAACTGTAGTTCACCTGAGACTTCCCATCTTTCTAAACATCACAACCTTTATCCGAATGCCTGCTATGTATTCAGAATCGAAGTAAGGTGCGAGGCAATACACCAACGTGAACGGACATGGTAACTGCAAGGTGTGTTAGTAGCACCTACTTTGTATTGCAAAGAAGAACATCGTAGTACCAAGAGACAGCTAGTCAGTCGTACTATAAATCTACAGGCTTCGTTGCCAGAAGACCAATAGCCAACACCTGGAAGCACCAGGTTTTCTATAACGAAGACTTGGTCATATTTAGTCATTGTTTTTAAAGATAGGTCGAATTTCAGTTACAGTCCACCATGTATCACATCACAAGCATACGGACGAACGAAGCCAATGGCATTTGACAGGTGCTGATTATTCAAGCAAACACTATTCATCTATACACGAGTATGGGCCAGCCTCCTCTCAACGGCATGCTGTGGCAAAGGGCCCAAAGGACACCCAACGTTGCCAGATCATGCTAATGCCGTCCAATGGCCGCAAAACAAACAATCTGTATATCGAACAAGGTATCTGAAAGCCAAACTGAACAGGCAGGACAATGAAAAATAAGTAATAAATGAAACCAAGAATCGAAGAGGTTGCAGAATAATGCAGACCCAAACCAAATATTCAAAACTGCATGTGGGTGGAAATCCCACCAAAGAATATTAAAAGAAGAGACAATAAAGGTGCCCCGGCATGTAGAACAGAGGAAGTAAAAGGCGACACAAGCCCCCTAGACAAGCCATCGCAGTCATTAACCCGTGCTGCCATTGCGCAGCTGGTCCAGTTTCCTCTGCCCGGGGCGCAAGCCCAATGCGAAAACCGATTCCCGATCCCCTTCCTTGACCCCTAATAATGCCGTTTGACCCTTCATAACCATGCAAAAAGAAAGACGCAAAGCAGAAGGCAAAACCATGTACCCATCAACAAACAAAACTCGAAACAATTAATAGCAAAAACGAAACAAAACTGGACATTGCGATTACCCGCCCTGCCTCGGGTATCGCCAAGGAGATAGTGAAATGAGAACCATAAGGAGATATAAATGCAAAGGAGATAGACAAGTCCAACTCCCTCCCGAGCCTTTCGCGCCGGAATTGACCGAGTGAAATAGCAACGAATTAACCCATAAACAAAACTAAACATGACGTAGAAAACCAGAAAAGGTATATGCCTAGGAGACAAGAAAAAGCCCGAACCAGCCTAATGGCGAAAATAATAGGAAAAGTCATTTCAGTCATCACCAATTAATTTTAGTACACGCTGTCCTCATCAGCCCCCTGCGAGATCATCGAGGGGGTGGAAACATTAGAGGAAGCCTCAGGATCATCGACATAGCCGACGAGAGCCTGAGAGTGTAGTTTGAAAGAATCGCCCATGAGTCGTGTCATGCTATTAAACGGTTAGCCGAGTTGCACTGATCATCGAGTAAGTGATACATACCCCCAAACAACAACTTCATCCAGGATTGAGCCCCAGAGTCGTGCGACAACTGCACTCAGCTGGGACATGTAGTTCTCATCGATTTCCTTAACCAGAAGCTGACGGACTTTGTTGTACATTGCCAATTCCTCCTGGGTAGCAGGCTCCTCATCGTGTTCCAGACGATAGAGCCACAGAGACAGAATAATCATGAGATCCATTCCACAGAGCGCATGCTCCACGCTCCAGTTGGTAGGCGATACACGGGCGATCCACCTCACTCCTTGGGAGACAACGGTTTCGAGGCAATTGTAGCATTCATCAATAACCTTGACCATCTCACTTGAACGCTTTACGCGATCACGGGCGTGCGTCATCGCGGCCGCAACCTCGTAGGGTTCATGGTAGCGCAGAGCTTCTTGTACCGCCTTGAGGTCAACCTCTAGGCGGGCACGGGCGTTACGGTACATGGCTTTGGCGTTGAAGATCAAGGGATGGCCCTTGTGGGGAGCGCTGATAGGAACTGGGAATGCTTCGGTCTCGCACATGTCAACAGACTTCTCCCATGTCTCCAGAGCCAGCCGCAGCTTGTACTCCGTAACCACGTCTTGCAGTGCTTCAGGGCTTCGCTTATGATACCAGACCTCGAGGAACAAAGCATTGATCATGACACGAGTACCAAATGTACTGTACCGAAGAGTTTCGCCTTGGAAAAGGTTGTCGTGAGCCTCCATAAAGGTCACAGTCGTGGAAGCTGTAAGATGCTCTTGCCACGTCGCCTCGTCTGCAACCTGCAAGTTCCAGAGTGTTTCCGTAGAAGGAAGCTGTAGATCTTCAAATTCGCTAAAACTGATGGCAGGTGTGTGGTTATAAGTAAGAGTCAACAGGCCAAAGAAGATGTACACTGCATAGTATGTGCGGCGACAGCCTTCATCCTCGACCCATTCGGCGCGGGTTGGCTTTGCGCCTGTGCGAGCTTCCTGTCGGAGCTTGAGCTCATACCTGTTACCGGCGACCATGTTGGCGAGCAGACTCTTGATCGAGCACGTCCATTCAAGGCCTTTGGGATCACCGCTCCAGCTGGCAAAGATCATGTTCAGCAGGTTGCTCTGCATCGTCCACAAAGGACACTTGCGAGAGCTGAAATTCTCCTTACTTTGAAGAAATTGGTTAACCAGGACCTTGGAGCCGATGTGGAGCATGTATGCTTGTTCTTGATCAAAAGCATAGAGGGCACCAATACTGAGGACTGCTAGCAATAGTTGGGGCGAGACTTTGGTAGGGTGGAATGAGGCCGGGTGTAGGAAAGGTAGATGGTGGTGGAATAGCCCGAAGTATGTTGACAGGTATCGATTTAATGATCCAAGGCCCGGAAGACGGAAGCCCTCGGGAATGGCATGCTCGCTGTCTGCATTGCGAATGTTGTCCAAGATGGCGTTGCGCTCATCGTCGCCCGACACCTCTGGAGCCTTGTAACCAGCTTTAGAGGACTCTGAAACCCAAGGGGATGGTGGCGCGGCGGCAGAGTTTGGTAACGAGTTGATCATCGACTGCAAAGCGGGAACCAGACCATTGCAGTTTTGGCCGTTGATAGGGGGCAGTTGGTTGTTGGACTGGGGCTGCATTGTAGCTCCGCTGGTGAAGGAAGGCTGTGACTCGAATGAACCGGACGTGCTTGAGGTTATGGAGTGTGCCTTGGGCTCAGCGACTGACTGAGACATGAAACCATCCCACTGAACCTGAGGTAGTGCAATAGCACCGGATGGGTATGTCACCGTAGATTCCATGGTGGAAGCGTTATGAGGTGAGTATGTCATAGAAGTGTCCTCGTATGAGTGGTCTTCGCGCATCGCAGCTGTGGCTTTGTGATGTAGATCAGCTACAAGCATGGCTGCAGCTTCGACATCGAACATGGCATCGGCACCGGATTCCATTTGCTCCAGAGTGGAGGTATCGATGGCGATAGATGATTTCGAAGGCGCGCCGACAGCGCGGGTTTTGGGGCCAGCCCGGCGTTTGCCATCGCTGTGAAGTGGGACGCCGCCATCCTTGGCGTGGACTGTACGATCATGTCTGAGAAGAAGATCGCGACGGACAAAAGTGCTTCTACACTTCATACATTTGAAAGGTCGCTCTTTGGTGTCTGTTTAAGACGTTAGCTTACCACCAAACTGGCAGAGGGGGGGTTTGCGGGCGGGTTGACTGTTAAATGTTGGGAAGGGGCGGTGCACGTACGTGATCGTTCATGGCGACTTCGATGTTCGCTTCTGCTGAAGGCCCTGTTACAGAACTGGCACTTGTATTTGCGTTCGGGTGCCAGTGAGGCCTTTCGGGAAGAGGCTGTCGAGGCCGCGGGAGGCGGGAGGACTGCTACGTTTGCACCGGGCATCTTGACGTTGTCGGGTCGCGTTTCCTAGGCGTGGATGGCGACAGAGGACGACGG
This sequence comes from Fusarium sambucinum, assembly GCF_050947815.1. NCBI lineage: Eukaryota > Fungi > Ascomycota > Sordariomycetes > Hypocreales > Nectriaceae > Fusarium > Fusarium sambucinum. The sequence continues at coordinate 2,307,082 of NC_139292.1, forward strand.
CAATCTTGCGATCGGTAATCGGGCAATTAGGCTAGGCCTGACAGCACGATGGTTGAATATCGTCTGATTCGTAGAATGTTGTGACTCTCGCTCCTGCTCTCGATTGCTAGCTCTTCGCTTGCGCGGACTCCCGTGGGGTTTAAAGGGTGAAAGTGGTGATCTTGAACGTGATGATGGTCATTGGATATGATTGATCGATGGTCATGGAAAGGCTGAGATGCTTGTGTTGAATAGGGTTAAAGGCTTTAAATGGCCTCTTCGAAAGTTTGTACAGGTTGGTTGATAAGGCGAAAGTGTTGCGGGATGAGTCGAGCTGGTGATGATGGAGGGGAATGTAGGAAGAAGGGGAATAAAAGCGAGGGGAGCAGACGTAGAAGACTTAGAGGGGCGGACGGGAGGGAGGGGGGAGAAATCCGGAGGGGAGAGTGACCCGGGAGTTGGGGGGGCACTTATTTTCTGGGTGGGGAGGGAAAGTAGGAAGGAGGGGAACCATCCATGGAAAACCAAGAAGAGGGAACAGACGAGGGAGAGATGGAAGGAGCGAGGGAGGGATAGAGAGGGGTGGCTGAGAAGTCACTGGCTGAGGCTGGGTTGGGCTGGACGGCCAGCAGCCGGGACAAATTATGCCAGCGCAGTGCGGTGCAGCATAGGTACATACAACACAGTAACCTAGCATAGCACAAAAGCATGGACCACTACCTAGTAATCTTTAGATAACTTGTACAGGACATAGCCCGAGGTCCACGGCTGCATAGATGGCATGGACATTGACCTTCCCTGGCGGGTAATGTACTACGTACTGGCGTGGACAAGCTCGCTAGAAAGTCTGGGTGAACAGAGAACGAATGCAGGAATATGCAGCCCGGCAGCGACTTTCAGTGCGTAGCCAGCAATGCTAGGCTGGTGAGCCCCCCGTCACACCCCTGTGAGTCCAGGCCTCTCCCCTCTAAGCAGTCCGTATCGAGCATGTCCGTAGACCAGGTGAGCACCTACCTGGTCCACTTGCTGATACAATAGCGGGGCCCAATTCGGTGGAGGGGCGACGACGAGGGGCACCTCAAGCCATCCGTTGTGCTCTTAACCTTTTACGGACGAGCACTGGAAGAAGCAAGCACCACAGCTTCTGAGCGAGGCGAACGAGCGCCGAACAAGCCCAAAAGTGAAAATTCTGTCAGGAGAACCTAGCAGTAGCCAACGCCGTCCGTCAATTAAAAGCAGCACTGACTGATGGATGTTGGCTGAGACACTACGGCCGGCACGCAATCTAACGAGTTACAATAATTGGCACGGAGCAATCTTAGCTGAGGTACGGAGCATGTACCGGTCATAAGGTCGTCTACGTATACTGTCACTTCGACAGAGGCAAAAGAATACCTACTTGCATAAGCATAAGCATAAACGTACCTCTTTGGTACCGTCTTTTTCTTGGGTTCCTGCATCGGTGCAAACCTTGGCCTTTTTGCTCTATCGGCTACCGTCAATTATGTAAGTTCTGAGGGGGACGCCTCCACATGAACACGATGACATGTACTTAGGGGGCCACATACGATACTAATGAAGCAACTGTTCTTTTTTTACATGCCCCCAACGCAGAGACAGCCAGAGACACGATTCCGTTTTCGAAACCGTCGGTCAAGAGCGACATATCGTATATTTGACGGTGATAGAGTCGGTGACGAGCACGAAATGTCGGAGTCAATGTCGGTGTCGAGAGACCTTGCTGAAAGTACAGGGAATGTATATCCACTCACTCCGTAATCCATCCTGTCCGCCGCAAAGACTGGCGGTCCGAGTGCAGTAGTCGACTGTCTGTTACCCACAGGAACGATGAGAGCTGGGGGGGCCATGTCAAAAGCAAACAGGCCACAAGGGACGGAGGCTGGAAAATGGGAGCCAAAAAAGAGCAGGGGTAGATGGAGGTATCTAATCAAGAACGTAGACTGGTAGCGGTATCATCCAAACAACAGGGAAAAGCAACGAAGTACGAGACACGCATTATCGCTGGCCGCCAACGACAACACAGAAACAGAGAGGCCCAAAGGCGGACAGGTGGGCAAGCAGCTTTCCTAGCCGCCAGGCCTTGGACAAGTAGCCCAAGTCAGTCAGCCAGATCTTTCGAACGTGATCGCGAGGCCATGAAATCATCTGGGGCTGGACTGAAGCGATTAGGCGGGGAAGCCCTGAAAGCTCCATCATCGCCAACTCCTCAAAATAACCCGCAAGGCCTGATCGTTTATGAATCTGTTATCTGACTCGGCGTCCTGTCCTGCTGCGAGTATTGCATCGCCATATATAGGTGTCTCTTGCTCAGTGCGTACCATCGCCATCTTTAATACCTACCTATGGACATCCCACCAGCGCAGATAGGCGTAGCGTCATAGTACAGCGACCTGTCAAAGACAGATCCCGTTCCCAGTGCACCGGCGCAGGGCCTAGGATGACCGTCGTCGCGGGCGCGCCTTGCATTCCGCGTCCCACTTGATGTGAGGCTCCCCTGGTCAAGCATGCAAAGTCCTAGTGGGAGACGGACTATGCACGGGGAAGCTGATGAGACTTCCTGTTCACCTCGCGTCGAAAAACCCCTGCATCAGGATGGTTGGATCTCGTTTATATGCACTGTTATACACTGTACGCGCTTGCAAGCCTGTTCTGTCATCATGTGTAGTATCCAAAAAAACCATCGGCACGGCTCGCTGCTTGAATTGCAACTCTGGAACAGTCTAATCTCACCATGATTAGATGTTTAATTTCGTGGACCTTTTTATATCATCAGACATTTATCATTTTCGACGAAACACTTGTTCGAGTAAAAACCCAGACCGCCCAAGGTTTCGGTCTCCCAACTCCATTCTGTTGCATACCCACGCCTTGCTTTAGAAAATTGTTTTATCTGTAGGTACCAAAATAGCCGTGCACCCCTATGGCTTATCGTTCACTTCATCAGATATACCAAAGCGTAGTGGACTTGAACAATTATCGGTCATGCCGTGATGCTAGCATATCGACTGGCATTCGATTATACGGTGACGGAAGTGACACCAATTAATATGTGAAGGAAACTAATTTATATGCCAAACCAAAATGCAAGGAGAAAGGCATGAGATAGGATGCAAATGTTCCACAAAAAGAGGCAAACAGTATGTACTCTATATGTATAAATTCGTCATCGAACCTGTCATGAAATGAATAATGAATCTGGCCCGCGAGATCGACAGGAGAATGAGCGATCACTAACAATGGGGGGGCAGAAGCATCGCATTCACATTTCAGTCAACGAACTTAGTCAGGTATAGTTACAATCCAGAAATCAGGCTCGTTCTTAGTGACTCCTTTTAATAGTCTCTGGATGATTCATTCACGTATCCACAACGCGTCAAAGCTCGTCGCCAGAGGAATGAAAACGACTGTCAGCAGCAGGGAGACGAGTCGTGAGCTAGAAGGGTTCATCTCGCTATGGAAAGATTGGAAACTTGAAAGAGACGCTAATTAAGCCCCTCTCAGCTTGCCGGCCCTTTCGGATCTGCAACCTATTTGTCCTGCAACACTGTTGTACCCCGCAACGGTCGGACGGTACTGGCGCCCGAAAAGGATCCAGTATTAATTAATGAGTAATGCTATTTGTATACGCAAGTCACGTATAATAAAGGAAATCTGCTATACCTCTAAGTTATTTCTTATTTTCCTTCCTTTATACTTAAATTTATATATATAAGAAAAGGTTATTATAATAGCTTATAAATATAATTAATTAAAGCTATAAAATCGGCTTTAATATTATAATACTAGTAATATATATAGAATTTATTTTAAGGCTACTATAGCCTTTACCTAGCCTCTTTAACCTTATCATTTAATAGTTTTATTTTATAGTATTTTTCACTATATAGGGAAACTTTAAGTAAATAATTTTTATAATTTAATCTCTAATTATAAGAAAAGTCACTAGCTACTTAGCTTTATAGCTAAATGTATTAAAGCTATACTTAACTTTATAATTAAGGCAGAGGCTTATACCTTATAAGGTATTTTCTACTTTATATTAATTACCTTATAAGGCTAGCTATATAGGTTTTTAATAATCTAAGGGTCTTTAATAAGGAAAATAGGCTATTTAAAATCCTAGGGTTAAAGATTAGCTATAAATTATATTAAAATATAAAGATTTCTTATTAAAGGCTTTTAAAGCTATTATCTTAAATAGAAATATATAAATAGAAAAAGTACTTTATAATATAAAAAAGGAAAGATAATATAACTATATAATAAAGTATACTGCTAAATAAAGTAGCCTATATAAAGGTAAAAGCTTAGCCTTATAGTATTTACTTAAATTATAATAAAAGTAAGCTAAGCTTATAATATTATAAGATTAATAACTAAGTAGCTAATGTATAGAGGAATTTACCCTAGCTATTCCTAGTTAATATACTATTATTATTATTATATCCTTATATTAATAGTTATATTATTATAATTATATTCTTTTTTCTTAATTATACTTATAAGTATATAATAAAGATATAAAAGATTACTTATATTATTATAAAGATAGCTTCTTTATTAAAATTATTAATAGTATAATTATATAAGGATTAAGATAATTATATAATATAGTAAGAAGTCTAATTATATAATTTAATTTAATTAACTATAGTATTAGGTTTTACTTTAGTATTTTAACTTTATATTAAACTCTTAACTATATATATAAATTTCTTTCTCTATAGACTTTAATTTAAATAGAGTTTCCTATTTAAGTTACTATAGCTAGATATATAAGAAAGCTATTACTTAAATTACTTATACTTATTTTTAATAGTCTAAATAAATACCCCTAGTTCTATTAACTATAGCTTATATTAACTTATTATATTATAGAATATAATCTCTTTTATTATAAGGGTATTCTCTCTTTTAATTTTATAATATAATATATAAAGCTATTATCTTTTCTATTAAATTTACTATAGGTCCTTCTAAAGGATAAGAATATTAAGGAATTATAAGACCTTATAATTAAATATAGCTAGCACTATATTATCTTTAATTAAAGGTCTTTAGCCTATAAAAATATATCTTAGCTTTATTATTATAAGGTTATATAGATTTTAAAATAAGGCTAGGCTAATATATAATACCTTAATAATCTTATTATATATATAGTAAAATTGCCTTATATATTACCTAGCTATAAGGCTATAGTTATAGGGTTAAATAATATAATAATATAATATTAATATTATAACTATAATTTAGGTTAACTTAATATATTAAATAGATAATTAAGGGTAAAATAATTTACTTTTTTATTATTATTCTTACCTTTTTTTATTAATAGTTTTATTATATAAAAAAAAAAGAAAATATTTACTATTATCTTATTATTTTATATAGCTTTATTTTAATATAGAGTTTTATTAAAAGCTTATTTAAAAGTATAGCCTTATAGCCTTATAATATTATTAAATTATTAGATATTTACTATTTAAGCTATTTTATTTCTTTATAAAATAATTAAAAGTCTTAAAAATATAAATAGAAATAGCTTTTTATATCCTTATAAGTAGTCTCTATAGGGCTATTAATTTATTAGCTGAAATTACAGTAATTATTAATATAGTAAATAGCTTATTACTTTCTTTAAAGTATATATTCTTTAATAATATAGTAAAGGATATAATTTTAATATAATTAATATACTTTCTTTATTTATAATTATATTATAAGGAAGCTAGTAGGTTTAAGTATATAAATTATATATTTCTAGGCCTTATATATACCCTTAGGCAAGTATTTAATTAATAATAGCTTAAAGGGAAATAATATATTTTTAGCCTTTTTTTAAGCTCTATAATACTTAGCTATATATTTAGCAGTATTAAGCTTAAAATTAGCTGCTTTATTATCTCTATTAAGTATTAAATATATAGTATTTAAGTTATTCTTTTTAATCTAATAAAATAAAATCTTTATATAAATATTAATATTAATATAATATACATATAGGTATTATTAAAAAGTAAGAAAAACAGTTAATAATATATTCTTAAAGGCTATTTCCTTATTTATAATAATAACCTATAGTATTATAATATATAGCTTCTTATATACCTTATTAAGCCTCTTATAAAGCTATATAAATATAGGCTCATTTTTACTATTAATAAGGCTAAAGCTAAAATTAATAACTAATTACTAGTTAATAACTCTAATAACTTAGAAAAAATATATATTAAACTGGTTAGTTTTATATATATTATTAAGTCTTATTACTATAAGGAATCTTTTCTATATAGCCTTATACTAAGGATAAGTCTAGAAAATTATATTAATATAGCTTAAATCCTATAGATTATAAGTAATTATATATATAAGATTATACTATTAAAGCTTATAAATTTAAGCTTAAGTAGTAATTAGCCCCTTAAGAGCCTATTAGTAGATTTTTTAATAGTTATTATATATATCTTTTAATTAAAAATATAAGGGATTTTATAAGGTATTATATATTAAATTACTTACTTTATATCTTAGTAAAGCTTAAAGGTATATATATTTAATAAGCTATATAAATTATACCTTTATATAGTATTAATATATAATATAAGCCAAGGGGTTAAAGGATTTTATATAATTATAATAACTCTTATAAATTAAATAATACTAAATACTATTATCTTACTATAAGGTTTTTACTATAATAGTAAACTGGCAGTTTATTTACTTTATTTAACTTTTCTATATACTTATAGAGCTTAATTTTAATATACTTTAGCAGTTATATTTAAGGGTATAGCAGCTATAAATTTACTAACTATTAATAATTTATAGTATTAATGCCTTAGCTTTAATAAAGGCTATTTTATTTTTATAATAAAATAGCTATAAATATGCAAAAAGCATATTAAATAAGGGAAATTTAAGCAATTTAGGCATATTAAGGATATTATAATTAAGTAAGTTAATAAATATATTAAATTTATTATTTTCAGTAATAAATAATAATTTAAATGCTTTAAAAGTGCCTATAATAGTATTAGATTTATTAAAATTAGCCAGGTTATTATCTATATATATAATATTAAAGAAATTAAGTTAGTATTAATAAAAAGGCTAAGTTAAAGTAAATTAGGAGAAATTAGGTCTATATAGCGTAAAAATCCAGCTAATTATAAGGCATTATACCTATTTAGGATATTATATATATATTATATAAGTCTGCGTATATGAATAGCAATATATGCATATACAAATAGCATTACTCTAATTAATTCAAGTTAATTACTGGAAAGGATGGAGGGGGAGTCCATTGCTTCCAGAAGAGGGGAGGGGCTGCCGTTTTGCTTGCACTTGACCAAGCATTTGTTTCCAGAGACAGTGAGCTGAATCTGAATCGTCCCGACTAATATGTAGACTTTCGGACGTACATGTAGGGTTTGCGTTTTGTGTATCGGTTTGGTTCAGCTAACGACTGATGCGGGACGGTTCGGGACGTAACAGGCAGTGCTTATAACGGCATGCAGCTTCCTCCAAGATATTCAGTGGTTGCAACTTGTGCAACATCTGGAACCTTAAATGGCGGTGCATAACTTCTTCTCCAAAATCACAGTGCACAATTTGAGCACTGTACAAGCAGATACATCAATATACATCTGGACTAGTTGGATACAAATCCACCTGTAGCAGACAATAATGGAGTGCGGGTCCGCGGCAGTCTCCCGGAGTAAAGAGTGCAATAGTTTAGGTTAGGCTCCACGTGGTATCAAGGCAATAGGAAGTGGAGCATGTTTACTGCCTTTCCATCTGTTGTTGTTGTTGCAGTACGAAGAAGTCGGCTCTCTTTTCTTTTTAACCTCCTCCTCCACTAGAAGCATAAGACACAGAATTATTAGGTCACTTTATGCCCTTTACACTATGGTTCTTAGACTACTTATTTTTATACCCTAAGACTTAGGAGGCCATTTTTTCTGCTACCCAGTAGCTCCTGTCATGACCTTGATTCCCTTTTGTTGATTCGAAGCCAGTGGAATGCAACCGAGGTATATGTATGTACTTATTAGCTGACAGTGTTGACTCCCCTATACATGCACAACATGAGACTGCTAAATTTATTTATATGTTTACGAAAGAAGTGAACCCAACGTCTGATGCACTCCGTGGAAAATAATGGTCGTGCTTATGCGCCAGTCTCGTTGTCAGTGGTGGGTGCGCAGACTGGCTGTAAACTAGAGAACTGGGAGATGAGGATGAGATTAGACAAGGGGCTATCGTCTCGTCTTACCTGAAGCTTAAGGCCTTAAGCAGAAGACATGCTGTTGTTGACCAGTGCGCGTTAAGTACCCGTTGGCACCAATTTGGAAATACAACTTGATCGCTTTTCCGCTGACTCATTTCATGATTCTCCTTTGAATGAATGGTTGAAAAGAATGACCCGTTTCATGGCAATGGCCTTGGTGGTTCATAATTTACAGGACAAACAGGTCGTCACTTACAGTCACCACCTACCTGTGATGATAAATAGACAATGGCTCTTGTTTGCGCAGTCATCACCTGCAGCCTGCATGACATACTACTTACCTGCTCATCAGTACTATTAAGTCGTCGCCATTTCAAATCATTGGTCTAGAGGAATCAGAACAGACAAGAATAGAACCGGAACCGGTCACTCACGAGGTTTCATTGATCGTCTTCGCCCCGTGCGGGTGAGATTTTGAGCGCCAAGGAGAATTGCATCTTGTGTCCATGAATCTTCTGCTACGTATCCTGGTCAGAACTCAATAGAGAACGTTCGATGCTTTTGAATTGAAGCAGGCTGCGATTCATGTGCTGGAAGGGTATTGTCACAGAAGGGGAAGACGTAGAGTAATTGAAGTAATAGCGTGCTCCGTCTTGTTCTTGTCCAGCCAGGGCTAGTCAAGTGTTGAAGGAGGCAGGTAGTAGTGATTCCGGGCTACACTCTCCTACCTACCTATGGAAGGCAATGCAATATAATGTTCAACTAGAGCTGTGTTCTGTGTATATTGGCCCGGATTGTACCCTAAGTTAATTGCCCACCAACCCATCTAGTCACTACAACGCAAGGATGGGCAGGTAGTATGATAGCCGCTGGCAGAATTGACACGGTTGTTCTGCTGTGCCGGCCCCGTTTCTCCTTTCGCATGTAGCAGAATCGGAAACCCAACCAGTTACCTAAAAGGGTTGACGAATGGGACATAGACGGTTTCACTACGACGTGATTTTTACAGTGGAGAAACGCAATAGCGAGCTTACAGTACGTACCTGTCAAGGTCAGAAGATACCTAGGTATCAACGTTAATAATGTGTCGAACGAATGGACAAGAGTTGCCAGCTACGGAACCAACAGAGTGATAATAGACCTGCTATGTATCGAATTCCCCAGGGCATAGACTACTAACGCGGTAATTGAACGAATGGATTGGATGCATGTCAAATGCGGAAAGACGAGGAGGAAGTACAATAGGACCCCTCATCAGGCTCTAACTGATTAGCCTGTTCAACTACTCCCACATCAACACTCAATTAATCAACCAGCCAGTTTGTTAGCCAGTACGGTCCTAACGTCCAGTCTTTTTCCTTCTCGATTACTTGAATAAATAAAACTCCACTGCCTGGAAATTATCTGCTGCCAACAGAGGTTGTCGATGGGACACCGATCCATTAATACCAAGGTACAGAGCTATTTGCGCCAGGCTATATGTAGTAGATAGGTCGCCTGCTGCCACTTAAACGTTACCTCTCTACCCAGTTAGTTGCCCGCTGTGACCTCTTTTTCTGGCTGTCTGTCTTCTTTCTATACCGTCTTTTTACAAACGCAGTACTTTCTTTATCCTTTGCCCAAATTGGCCCTTCTGCTCTGCTCTGCTTTGTATGTCCATTCTGACTTAGCATCGTTTCAGTCAAACCGCCTGTCGCCGCTCTCCTCCTTGTCCTCACTCCTTCTCCTGTCAGCCCCTCGCCGTCCACTCGCATCGAGCCTGGTCCCAGCGCGCGCTCACCCATCTAAGCAACCCCCCCCCCTGGATTCTTGGCCCTCTCTACTCTACTCCGTGTTCTGCCTCCCACAGCAAGGCCTGCAACTTCCCGCGACTCGCGACTCCTTGTAATTCTCGTGGCATGCTGCTGCTGCGCCGTTTCTTCCATATCTCCAACTGAAATCTTCAAAATCGGCTTCCTCTTGATCAGCAATAGGGTCCGCCGTTTTTGACCATGCCCTGAGGTGAGCTTTGCAGCCGCAATATGCTCAAGATACAGACCGCCGCCGTGCCGCCAAGTATCCACTCTTCGCGCACTATCCACGACCCCTCCGGCGACTCAAAGTCCGTTTCCGTGCGCATCACGTCTACCCCCGTTCAAGCTTCCGAACAACAACACTCAACTACTCGGGCTGATCCCGCCTGGGGCCTCATGAACGGCATCGTCGGTACCGCCCCCATGGGCGCCATGTACGTCCGCGCCCTCTACGATTACGAGGCCGACGATCGCACCAGTCTCAGTTTCCACGAAGGAGATGTTATCCAAGTCATCACCCAGCTTGAGAGTGGCTGGTGGGATGGTGTTATAAACGGCGTTCGAGGCTGGTTTCCAAGCAACTACTGCCAGATTATAACGAGCCCCGACGATATACCCGACAGTGCCCACAATGGTGCATTCGATGTCGTCGAAGACGATGTTGAGGACCCTGAGATTTACGACGATCAATACGATCAAGACGACGACTCTGAACTAGATGGCCCCATCGCACTGCCGCTCGAGGGAACTGATGGGGGGGATAGTTCAAGGGCCGATTTCTGGATTCCGCAAGCAACTCCCGATGGGCGCTTGTTCTATTACAATATGATGACAGGAGACCGTAGCATGGAACTGCCTTTGGAGTCTCCCGTGTCCACCAACGAGACTGGCCCACGAGATCGAATGAACGTTAATATCCCCGACAAAACCAGGCCACCTCCTGAGATGATGGCTCGTGGTCTGACCCAAGACGAGGACGACGAATCTTTGACATCTGCATCCGAGGCTGAAGGTGACTCGTCTAGACTGACCTCACGTCGTTCAAAGGTATCTAAACGATGACAAAGGCTACTGCTATATAAACACAATTGCTAACACTCTTCAGAACCGCCAGCGTTCTTCTTTCGGTGCTTTGTCGCCATCGACATCCATGGATTCAATCAACGGCGCATCGCCTGTTGGCCGTGTTCGAAATGGCGCTACGTCGAATGGCCTTCTCTCTGCGGGACAAGTCCCCAACATAGCATCAGCAACCTCTTTTACCAGCACCACTTACAACCTTCCCACTACAGCTACCGTTCCTCGATCGTTCTTCGATGACGGCTCTACGCCTTCCCTCAGCTGGACTCTGCTTGTCTCTAATATGCGACGTGCTATTGACCGTTATCGCGAAGCCATCATGAACAACAACCGTTCAGAATATGTAGCGAAAGCTGAAGACATATCAGATCACTTGCGATTGCTGCTCGCCGCTGGTTCGGGGACTACCGACAACCATTCGGGCCAACCATCTATCATCTCAACAAACAAAGCTTTGTATCCCCATTTCCGAGATATGATGTCCAAGTTCTCCAAACTCGTCATTTCCTCCCATATAGCGGCTGCGGATTGGCCCAATGCCGAGTCTATCCAGAAATGTCTGCAAGAAGCTGATGGTGTTCTTATGGGTGTGTACAGCTACGTGGAAGTGGCTCGACAACAGCGCGGCGAAGAGATTCCTCGACTCTTCCCTGGTTTTGTTATTGGCAGTACTACAGGTGGCAGTTGGCAAAACAACGGCCTAGGTCCCCGAGATGAAATCACGGCCAATTTCCTTGAAGACGAGGAGGGTGTCGTAGAACCAACTGCAATCCTGGACAACAAAATGCTTGAGCGATTAGACGAGCAGAAGCGCATCCTCGTATCCAGCATCCGGGAACTTGACAAGAGTCTGGTTGTAATGGACAAAATTGTCACGCCTTACAGACACGAAGTCATCGGCAACAACGTTTGCTTTGCTGGTGGGAGGGTTCTTGATACATTCAGACAATGGATTGCCATGATTGAGTCCATTGATCTATCTTCTTTAGGCAACAGCTTCCAGACACCTCAATTATCTGACCTCGGTACCAACAAGCAGAGTCTTTACGACAACATATCCGATCTCATCCTTGGATGCCAAGCTGTCGCTGGACCTCTAGCCGACGAATGGTCCGAGGTTCGTGGCGAGGCATTGGAGAACCGTCTGGAATATGTGCGGCAATGTGCCAGGGCACTGGAAACCAATTCCTCACATATTGGCTTCTCTCTTCAACTATTATCCGAGCAAGTTCAAATTAACATGCAATCACACCAGATCGAGGCTCGGCCACGAGAGAACTCTTTTGTTCGAAGCACTCTGCAAAGAGGCGAGACAATGCCTTACGATCGTCCACACCAGCGTACAGAATCGAGGACAGCTCCGGTCCGCCCGCCTCTTATAACATCACAATCGTTCACCGAAGGCGAGCCTGCACCCGGTAATATGCGCAGAGGTGATTATTCCAAGGTGAAGAAGATCTTTGGTGAAGACCCGTCTCCACAGGTTCCAGTGACGGAAGACACACCGGAATTCCTACTCCTGGATTACGAACATGAGGTATCTTGGGATAGCAAGACCTCGCCACCTACTGTAAAGGGAGGATCTTTGCTCGCCCTTGTCGAGCAACTAACTCGCCACGACAAGCTTGATTCAAATTTCAACAATACATTCCTCCTTACTTACCGATCTTTTACATCGGCCCGAGAACTCTTCGAAATGCTTATCAAGCGATTCAACATTCAACCGCCGGAGGGTCTTAACCCGATCGATTATGAGATTTGGAGGGACCGAAAGCAAAAACTTATTCGTTTCCGTGTTGTTAACATCTTGAAGAATTGGTTTGATAACTTCTGGATGGAGGATCATAATGACGAGTCAAAACAGCTTGTTCGAGATGTTTACAGCTTCGCGAAAGATACGGTCAAATCGACAGAGACGCCTGGTTCAGCACCTTTAATGGCAGTCCTTGACCAAAGGCTGAGCGGTAAGGATGCTGGTGCTCGCAGAATGATTCAAACGGTGAACCAGAACACACCAACCCCGATCATGCCCAAGAACATGAAGAAGCTGAAATTCCTGGATATTGACGTGATTGAGTTCGCACGCCAGCTCACGATTGTTGAGTCTCGATTGTATGGCAAGGTCAAGGCGACAGAGTGTCTGAACAAGACCTGGCAGAAGAAGATTCCTGAGGGCGAGCCTGACTTGGCCCCCAACGTCAAAGCACTTATCCTCCATTCAAACCAAATGACAAACTGGGTCGCCGAAATGATTTTGGCACAGATGGAAGTCAAGAAGCGAGTGGTGGTGATCAAGCACTTTGTTTCCGTTGCCGATGTGAGTCAATCAAATTCATGATGTTTTTCTATTGCAAGGTTACTGACTCCAGCATAGCGTTGTCGTGTTCTGAACAACTTCTCAACACTAACATCGATTATATCCGCTTTGGGTACTGCACCCATCGCTCGTCTCAAGCGGACATGGGACCAGGTGCCTCAGCGTACACATGCTACATTAGAATCAATGCGGAGAGTGATGGCGAGCACCAAGAATTTCGGCGAGTACCGCGAAGCTCTTCATGCCGCTAACCCACCTTGTATTCCCTTTTTCGGTATGTGCCCCTTTCCAGGAATTAGGCCATGAATGGTAATGCTCACAGCGTAAAGGTGTCTACTTGACCGACTTGACATTTATCGAAGATGGCATTCCTTCAATCATTAAGAAAACTAACCTCATTAATTTTGCCAAACGTGCTAAGACCGCTGAGGTCATTCGAGACATTCAGCAGTATCAGAACGTGGGGTACTCACTGCAGCCCGTACCTGAGCTACAAGACTATATCTTGAACAACATGCAGGCTGCTGGTGATGTACACGAGATGTATGACAAGAGCTTGCAAGTCGAGCCTCGTGAGCGCGAGGATGAAAAGATTGTGAGGTATGTTGCATTGCGGAATACACCCGCATCGTATGGAGCTGTGTCCTCTTTCTTCTGAGTCGCTATTTTACGATAGTTACCGCATCAGGATTGCCAGTTCTCTTTTTCTCTTGACCAAATATGGAAAGATCTATGCTTACTTGATGTTTCTTAATCACAGGGTTTTGGCCGAGTCTGGGTTCCTCTAAGCAATGAAGCCTTGCAAATGTTCGAATCATTTATGCGGCTACGAGTCCCAAGCGTCTAGTTTTGGAAAGCGGATCGAGAACGAACCGGGATGGGTAGCATTGCAACACCATCAGTTGTTCTGACAGATTATGGTGGTCCCGAGTGGCCATGACTTGCGGCGTATGTTACGCTGCCAACCATTAGAAGTAGCAGGAAGCGGCGCGACACCACAGCGCAGGATCGGGAGACGGCCCGGATGAGTTGGTGTGGTAGCATTTGGTAACATGGGGTTTTTTGAAAGTGCGGAGATGCTTGACCTGGGCGCCAGTGATAATGGGAACGTCTTTAATTTGACGAGGCATTTGAAAAAGAGGGCTCCAAACCGGGCTTATAAGCAACCCTACTCTAAGGATTAGGGATCATTTTGGGCGGGTTTGTTTGGCGTACCAGATATCATAGGGGGGACTTTGCATGGGAGACGTTTTCACACTTTTGACGGACATGAACAGTGGCATTGGCAAGTGTACGCTGGTCGCACAAGAACTGAATATACCTGGAAGATCCAGGAGCAGGGCGTATAGTAAAATTAGAGGCTTCTAAAGGGAGCGCAGGGTCAACTCTTGAAACTGTCGGATTTCAGATGCAGTGAATAGCGCAGATATACCGTGGCGAGTTAATATTGATGGTCAACCTAACGGCGCTCTGAATTTGCCACAATACGAGACATCACGTTACCAAGCTCATAGTAGCAGTCCTTTGTATCTGCCGAGGTTAGGTGATTGAGGGTGGTTGATCAAAGAGACAGACGAGCAAGCAGTGTTCCCGTTTCAGCTTTGCGCATACACCTCATTTGCCGCTACTCCGGGTTGTTCACAAATCTCACATGCCCAGCAGATGCTTACAGACGCTAGTGTAGTAGCATGCCAGGTGAAAAGTACACAACAACCTGGGCTTTCCTAATCATAACAACATCCCGTGGGCAAGCCGGTAAGAGGATAGTTCGCGAAAGCATCAATTATTTAGATACATAGAGCAGCTAATAGAAAAAGGACGCATTCGAATAGCGCCTAAAATATAAAATTCATGGTGTAAGCCGTTTGGGATATCATTCTCCGTCATTACATTCTACATGTTCCCCCCCATCGAACTTCTAACCAGCCATTTAGTGCTTGTGAAGCTTGGCCTTGATGCGCTCGCCCAGGCTAGGCTTGTCCTTCTTCTCCTCGTGAGAGCTACCGTGGTGCTTGCTGCTGGAGTGCGACTCGGTATGAGAGGCTGGCTCTGAGCTACCATCCTCACCGAGGTGAACTCCCTTCTGCTCCATGAGTCCTGACATATGTTAGCCATGACCAAAAGGTAGGAAGTGTAGAACAATTCTACTTACGATCAGCCTCACGTCCAGCACCAGGCTTTGAGGCGTCGAAGTCGCCACCATCGGCAGCAAATCCGGAGGCAGTGATATATTCATCCTCCTTTGGGTCGTGGGGCTGATTCTCTGAGCTGGACGATTCGCCAGCGCCGGAGCCGACTTCAGTGGGCTTGTTGGAGGTTCCTTCGACAGGAGCATTACCTGCATCACCGCCAAACTCCTTGGCGAGCTTTTGGATGGGACGGGGGCCAGGTCCCTCGCCAATCTTGGCATCGGTACCTTCAGAGGTGTCGTCTACGTCGTGGAGATCCTTTTTACCCTTGTCGGCTTGTTCTGGGGTGCGGGTATCATTCTGCTCAGCAGTGGTATCCTTTGAGTGGTTGGGGGCGGCAGCAGGAGCCGGTACTGCAGTTGAAGCAGTTGTTGTTGAAAGAGGGTCTTCTCGTCCAAGTCCGGATGTGTTTTCCTCGCCATGCTGTCCGTAGTTGAAGTTCTCAGCTACCTTCTCTTGTTGTGGGGTTTCTATAGGCATTATAGTCAGTAAGATATCCGTAGTTCGCATATTAATGCAGGGACCCATGACGCACCCAGGTTGCCAGCATCGTAGGGCTCGCCGCGGGCAGTGTCACCCTTGACTCCGGAGACAGGCTCCTTATTGCCGGTCTGGTTCTCGCCCCAGATGGCTTTGGAGGCAGTAGCAGTGAGGTTGTTGATGGTCTCCATTGTGGTTTAGTTATTCGTGTGGTGTGAGAGTACTATGTAAGTAGAGTTGAACTGATCTTGCAGTGGGGGTATGATTGAGGCTTGGCAGGGTATCTTGAGTGCAAATGGGGTATAATGAAAAACAGATGGTGAATGAGAAGAGGCAGAAGTGTTATGGAGATAGCTGAAGTTTAAATAAAACACATGGCAAATGTCATGACAACAATGACAGAAAGGAGAGGGGCTTGGTGAGCTCTGACGTCGTTGCTTCCATGTTTGAGTGCCAGGTTACCTACCTCCAATAGGCAGGCAGGGCCTCGATACGGACAGGTAGCTGAAGAGGCCGAGCAAGATACATCATGAGTACTATGAATAGAAACCATCATCGAGGATTTGCTATGTTGATGACAGGCTCTATGTACCTAGTACAGGCCGATAGTAACCTGCTGATTGTGCAACAGCGCACAGCGTAACTCGTCGGATACTGTCCTCCAGTTCGGTCAAACCTGGAATACAGTCCAGGGATAAAGATAATTGTCCATCTTCCGTATGTGGCGGCTTCAAGTTATGACGCCGCGGTCGATCAATGGATCGACCTGACAGGGCATGACATGACAGTAGCCCAGGCGTAGTATAGTGTATCGTGCTAGAGTGCCCTGTAGCCTACAGTAGCGAGAAGATACTATCTGCTTTGAGGCTGGGAGCCGTATCCCCGACCAACTTCCCACATGCGGTCGGCTTATTCCAAGCATGAGTGGGGTTGGATAGATGATGTAAAGCCTGGCATACAAGAGGGTATGACGTGACGCAACCCCTCCATAGATCAGGGACAATGAACTTGGATCTGGTTTATGGGTAATAAGAGTCAAGTGTAAATACCTAGGTAGGTACCTACGTGTGAGAACTAAAAAGAAACGAGCGATACAACTGCAATCCACAAAAGAAGGAACTACATGGTATCTAGCAAAAGCAATGTGTTTTGTTTATTCTTTTCTCCGTGCATCAAGTCATGACTTTAGGCATCTTGTGCTAAGATGCCTACCATTGTAAGGTTAATTGAAGGGTGTGTCTGCTACGTCATTGTTCAGTATGATCATCGAATGGAAGAAAGCGGGGAAAGCTGAACAAGCTTCTTCTATCTAGATAGAGCTTCAGTAATCATAATTAAAACCGAAAGCATTGTAAAGAGTTGGGAAATGAAGCAATACAGAAACGTTATTGACATCTACTCTCATGCCAAGCAAATACACATGTTTATACATGTATTTTTAACGACGCTTAATTATAGTCCGACTTGGCATCGAATGTCCTTAGCTACTTGTCCCCATATTACCCATAGATCTGGCCACCTCCATGCTTCACAGTCAAGAGCGTTTCAACTCAGCTTCTAACTTGGATAATAGATTGGAGGGGATGTTTACAAAGGTTCTTATAAATGATCATCACACGTCACATGTATCTATTATTGTGTACAGTATCCGTAGGCTAGATCATAGATTCCTGATGATCCATGTCCATATGGATCTGTATGGAACCCGCCTATCTGGTCGCCCTCGTTCACGTCTTTACAAATTAGGCAGCTCATTGAGATACGACGGGCGTAAGAATAGGCTGTTTGAGACGATGCAGCCCTGTATTTGTGGCTAACAGCAATTCGGCCGAGTGCCGGCTTTTGCCCATGATGTACCGGTATCTCTCTAGTTTGTCTTGATGAATGGTTCATGCATGAATCATGAATACAATTCTCTCGACTCTGCTTAAGCCATAGACGGACTTGCCGAGGCCGGGCGTACTTCTTCGAACACGCAAACTCGCCTGGGACAACGCCCCGTCGGCAATCTAGATAGTATTACGAGGTGAGGACGAATTGAAAGACGAGGACATGGCCTGCTGCTGCTGCTGCTGCTCATTGAGGATTGAAGCGTAACGCCCTATGCTGGGTGACTTTGGCAGTGATCGCATCTGCTGATGGTCATTTAGTTTGTTGCGAGTTGCAACTTTGCCTGCAACATAGCCACTACCACTACTGGCTGGTACGTGGTATATAGTTACGGATATTGCTGTTTCAGTTTAGCAAAATCAGAGACCAGCAGCAGAATAATCACATACCTATCCATGTGAACAAATAAATGGCACCATACCCCTGATGATGAATTGGTATGTATGTACCTACTAGACAGCACTCAGAGTCTAAAAGCTTGATACCCACCATCTAATAAACACACAACAACAAATACCCACTGAAGAATCATTCAAGACAAGGTGGTCCATGTCTAGGTTTGTAAGCATCCTCACACCGTTATCTGCCCCCTTTCTTTTTCTTTTTCTTCTTCTTTGCTTTGTCTACAATCCTGCCCATAGCTTTTATCAACCACTTTACTAAACTATCCTGATATTTTCCCTTGTGAGTTGGGTGGTGATAGCTGATAGACAAACCCAAAATGACACCTACCATGACATTACGTGTATTCATATGCACTGCTGTCCACAGTTCACATGCAACAGGCATGGGACTGGACTGCATCCATTGCCTTGGAGCCATGCCGCCTTCAAGATCCGTGCGGGATTCCAGCTGTGCCGTGGGTTGCGAACGTGCGTCCGTTGCATTGAACCACAATGCTAGCTGAAGATCCCCCCTGAGGTGAGATGTGATCGATGTGAAGTCCATGTTTTCGACAATGCCGTAGATGTAATTAATTAATCTCCACACATGTCATGCTAACAGTTGCTCCGAATCTCAGTTATATCAGATACTACTCTGTATAATGATATGGATTTCGTGAGAGCAAGACTTGAAGAGCATTAAGATCGGCAGGCACTGGGAGTGGAGCGACAGTCTAATTTAGGTACCTCTAGAAGGAGACACTGTAGTTGGCTTTACCTTTTGCAGAGCCGGGTCCACTAGTTGGGCTGGGCCTACGCTGTCTTGGTCTGCGTGTCTGTAGGTAGCGTAATGGGATTTATCAACTTACGGCTTCTGTTTCCGTTTCCGTTTGGACTAAACATACTTCTTGGACTTACCCTTGCTCGTCTGCTCACAATCTTTAATCATTTCAATGTATTGACTAACAAGTAGGAGGTAAGTTCTCTGGACGGCGCCTCGATACATTAAAAAACGTCCGACGGCACATATCACGCTTCTGGCTCTAAACTGGATAACTGTTTCCACCTAGCCCTGACCCTGGCCCGTGGGACGTTGATGAGAACCCGTTTTTTTTAATTTAGCCAATCCCTTTTCGGCCCATTCAATTACATACTGTACCTACATACATACCGACAGGGTCCTTGTCATACCTTGTTTGACTCGGTTCTGTTGCATTTCGAGCAACTTCACATCTGCCGAGTAGGAAGGTAGGTAAGTACTAGTCAGTTCAGTGTCTCATATGAATATCTTTCATCCCATTCTCTTAGGTAGTAGGTGGGCAATACCTACCTACCTACCTACCTAGTCTACCCCGCGACTTTCACATCAAACGCACACATTCTTCTTTTCCCCTTCCATCTTTCCGCTCGCTTCCCCGGGCTGTGGGCCACCCCTACCACCTTCCTTTACCTTTTTGCCTTTACCTTACCTTCCCATTTACTTATGTATCGGAAACACAACGGGCTTGTCTGTCGCCCGTTGTGACCCAGTTTAACGAACATCAGCTGAACGACCATTTAGGGCAGGGCGATACACGGATACTTGCTCAACCCAAGCTGCCGGACTCTTTTCATTTCGAGGCCATACACGACACGACAACTGTTTCAAGGCTGTGAGTGAATTCGTTCAGTTCGAGTCTAAATGAGTGGTTGGGACGGCAGACGCAGAACATTACGAGACGAGACAAGGCGAAGTTGATCTAGACGCGATTCATTGCATATTGCCTGTTGTTGATAGGATCTTGCTACTTGACCTCACTCATCGTCTTATTATCCTTCATCCACCACACACCTTAACATCCGACTTGGCGATGCTCCATTGAGCTGACCTCTCTATCATTCTTCTACTGCTCCTATTGACCTGACCCGGATCCAGCCCACCCGTCAGGGCCACCACTAATAGGCTGGCAACACCACAGCAGTTTGCTTCTTGTTATACAAATTGCAACTGTTTTGTTATCTCACTCGCTAGGGGTCCTGCATAGGTGTTGGGACTGTGAATCTGAAGTTTCATCAGCTTCACAGATCCTGCCTTCGCATTGTCAGATACACTCCTCCAGGCTTGTTGACGGTTACTGGAGTTCACTTTTCAGCAAGGCGCCGCTGTGACGCAAGGTTTCTCGACGGCCATGGTCTACTGCGGTAAAGCCTCACAGGGCTGTCAAAACTGTCGGGTCCGACGCATCAAGGTAAGATATTGTGAGCCGCATGCAGACGCTTTTATCCCACCTTCCCACCTCCACATCTCCAATTCATTCGTTCATAGCTAACCGGTGTTGGCTTTCAAGTGTGACAAAATAAAACCGGAATGTTCACAATGCATTCGAGTTGGGAAAAGGTGTCCAGGTTATCGTGACCAACTGTCTCTCATGTTTCGCGATGAGAGTAGCAAAGTGATACAAAAGGCACATGCACAATGGGGTGTTGGCGATTCCGCCTCTGAGGAGTTGTCAACACAAACTTCATCCAGCTCTCTGGCTTCATCATATGCGTCCAGTGCTTCCACAAATTCTTCTTCCTCCTCCACGTCGTTACACGCTGGCTCGACCTCCTCAGTCATAGTCGGCTGGCCCACATCTCCTGCTTCCACACAGAGCCAGCAAGCATTGCCCCCGACCCCGTCATCTCCCTCGTCCTCCTCCTCCTCCTCCTCCTCCTCCTCCTCCTCCTCTATTGTTTCTAAATCATCAGCTACCAACACGACGCTGCCTACATTCACACAGCCACCGCGACTTCCGACACCTATCGATTCGAGTATCGAGGACCAGGGTGTTCAGTTCTATGTTAATCGCTACCTCATTGGCCATCCCGATGAGCCGAGACATCCTGGCGACTTGACAAATACCGGGTGGTTATGGGACCCTGCTGTGCAGGATATAATGGCCGCTGTCGGTCTCGCCAGCCTTTCGAATCTTAGGGGTGACAGCAGCATGATGACGACAGCCCGTCAAAAATACGGACTAGCCTTACGCCAAACTGGCCGCCTTATACAGACCTCGAGCATGCCGGACTTTGAGGTTACAATGCGCTCCGTCGTCATGCTTGCCATGTTCGAGGTGTGTGCCCTTACCCCCGATGCTGTTCAATATTCCCCGATGGTCAGCACGATTTCAACTTTCCCTTCCCATGCGTGCAATGCTGGCAACTCGAATACTAACATCTGTCTGCAGCTTGTCAAGGGAGCGAATCAAGGCATTGCTCATGTACATGCACATGTTATGGGTGGTGTTGCTTTATTGCGAAGATGGTTGCCTATGCCGGCAGCTGCCTTCCTTGGTGTTCGCGCCATGGTACAGATGTCTTACTCTCTTGTATGCCGTAGCGTCCCCCCTATAACTCTACATTAGCTTACAAGCCCATACAGTTCATAGCCGCCTACATCTCAGCAACGCCATTACCGGACCCTCTGTACGAGTGGGTTTCGTTTGCCAAAACCCTCCTCGAACCTGCTGATCATCCAGCAACTGATCTCGGTCCATTAGTTGGTCAATTTATTCAATTATCAACCTATATCAGGACTTATCCTTATTCTGATGGCCATGTGCATACGGCCGCCGCCCTGAAGCAGTTGTTCGCTCTTGATGCATCTTTTCTGGAATGGGAACATGGACTCGGACCCACATGGCGATTTCGTACAGAGAAAGCCAAACATCTACCATCGTCTGTGGTGTTTGAGGGTGTATACCATGTCTATTATGATATGTTTGTTGCACGTATGTGGGGACATTACCGGTGGGCACGCACTCTTCTGAATCAAAACATCATTGAGTTCATCAAAAAATACCCAAAATCCAGTGCACCTTTAATGTCACTAGCTGAGTATGGACGACGATACGAGATTGTAAGAGGGCTCGCTCGCGATACACTTGTGAGCACTCCGACGCATTGGCGACACCCTCTCCTTACCGACAAATCTGCCATGCCAGTTGAGAGGATAGGGGGTGCGGGCTCGGGCTCGGCTGGACTTCCTGTTGTTCTATTCCATCTTCAAGTTGCTGCATGTGCTCCTGGTGTGCCAGACACATACTGGGATTGGGCCTTGGCAGTAATGGAATGTATATGGAGTGATATGGGCATTCTACATGCCAAATCTATGATGGAATCTATGAAGGCATACCGAGACTCCTTACTGGTAAAGGAGGAGGCAGCCGAAAGCATTGTGTGGTGATATAAAGGAACAACATGGCAAAAAAAAGCCAGAAAATACCAGTGTCAATATGACTAGATACATCATGTTCGGTGTTTATCGGCTGTTTGGGAGGCTGCATTTGCATAGGCATTGGCATTGAACTTTATTTCTCGGGGCGAGATGGGAAGATTTATATCGGAGTATTTGGTTTATAGTGGCCTAGATGCCCTAGGATTGAGACCATTTTGGGTCGCAAGTCTTGTTAATATCTAACGGACGTCACCATCATCCCTCCCTACATCATTTTCAAGACAGTTTCTTGTTCAATATATCTGGGATCACCATTTATTTACGTTGTGTTATAAATGACCTCTAAATTGTTTGCATTCCGCTTTCATTATGATTATACCAATATCCTGTACACAAATATACTTTATAATTAATAAACTCTGCAAGAATTGTGACAATGGCATTTTGTATGTCAACATTTCAAAAAGAAACAAGATACTCGCATAAGTTTTTCCATCAGGGCAACAGCAAATAGACATAAAATAACCTTCCCACAAGATCATACAACCAAATAAAATAACAAAACTTTATATCAGAGTAAAATCCCTGTAAAGTACATTTTCTCCATCCTCATCTGAAAAAAAGACAACCAAGTCACAGAAATCGAATGAGAGTACCATATCGATATACTACAGGCTACTTGCTACCCCAGACATTACTGGTGGAGCGCTGATTGACATCCCCGGAGAAACAGTGTAGGCGTGGGCCGACTTTTAGCCACTCAGGCACGTGTATGTGTATCACTGGCAGCCATATCGCAAGGCAGCTAGCTACACTTCAACTCCACCACAGCATATAGCCTTGTCACGACGGCCATCTCTCGCGCAACCGAACCATTCACGATCATCGCTCAAAGTCGAAAATCATACTCGGGACAAACACCACGCTTCTCCCGCAACCACGAAGGAGCGTAACTGCTCAACCTGCTCACATGGGGTCAGACGCTCGAAAAGGTAAACGCGACTCCACGATCGCGCGACTGAATGGGGCTAACCGTACCCTGCAGGTGATGATGGCACAATCAAAGTCGCATCAAAGAACAAGAATGGTAGAATAAAGCTCAAGAGGCCTGCGCCAAAACACAGCAAGCCTGGAAACTGGAGGGATGGTAGTGTTATAGAAGGCGGTATGTCTCTATTACTTCCCGGCTACGACATCAACATGACTAATTATTTGAAGACAAGAAGAAGAATGGCACTTCCCCCGTAGGTGCCCCTTCGCCAGGCCCTGTAGTAAACGAACTAGACGAAACTTCCCGCGAAACATTTGCAACCGGACGACCACTCGAAGACAGTCCTGATCTCCAACAATGCAAGCATTGCAAGAAGAGCGTACTGAAGACTGCTGCCAAAGCGCATATTGCACAATGTCTGCGGTTGAAGAAAGAGAAGGCACAAAGGAAAAAGGAAGCTCGGGAGGCTAGAGAAAGGGCAAAGGAAGCGGCAAGACAAGAAGAGCAACGAAAAGAAGACGAAGAAAACGGCATAGAACGAGGCGATGACGATAGCGACGATGATGGCATATCGGCCGAGAAGAAACCCACCGGAAGCAAAACCGCCAAAAAAGCTGCTGGGAAGAAGCCGGAAGAGGGCGGGAAAGGGAAAAAGCGAAAGGCCGATGGTGACCCTGACAAGGGGCCAAAGAACAAGAAAAAGAAGGATGAGCCCAAGGCTAAAGTCCCTAAACCAAAGGGTGAGCCACTCTCGATCTATATCCTGAGGAAGCTATTCTAACATGATCAGGACCTGTGGACGTAGAACGACAATGTGGTGTTCTGCTCGCTAACGGGCAACCATGCGCAAGATCATTGACATGCAAGAGTCATAGTATGGGTGCCAAACGAGCAGTTGCTGGAAGATCCCTGCCATACGACATGCTTCTTGCTGCTTACCAGAAGAAGAACCAGGCAAAGCAGCAGAGTAAGTCTCCGCCTTGTGCTGCCTTGTATTATAAATGCTCGACTAACAATCATCTACAGAGGCGGCACTTGACGCCAACGCACCAATAGAGGATGAAGACGAAGCAAACAATGGGCCTGTCGATTCGGATGAAGAAACAGCTGCTGTGATGAGTGCTCTGTCACAGTGGCGCCCACAACCGTTGATACCACAGCCCACATTCGCCCCGATAAAACGACAATACCAGCTTGCAAGATTGCACGAACAACTCCAGATGGCTACCAATAACGGAAGAACAAATATATTCTCCGTTACTGGTTTTGGGGCACAAAAGCTACCAGAAGGTCATCACGGACTGCAACCGGCTACTGAAGATGCACCGGGCGAAGTAGACCTTGGAGTTGCAGTTTCAGGCAACACGGGATGGACAACGGCTTCTTTCACACCTCAGAGACATCCTTCAGTTTCAAGCAGAGCATAGAAACCTCTGCAGAACTGACTTTCAAAGGTAAAAGATGAAACCCCTTTCGCATGCCATGTCGCAGGAGGTTTATTCCAGACTGAAGGGCGACAATTTTATGCTCTCAGGAGAACAGAGCATCGGGCACAGCAACCTCTAGAAACGACTCCCACTATCAATTCGTTATATTGCATGCCTCGGGACATGGGTCACATGCGACGGGATTGGTGGGACCCGCGCGCCGAGGTTGAGTTATGACGTCGTAAATTTGGTAGCGCGCGTCGCTCATAACTTCGACTTCAGGACATCCGTCACCTTTTCTTATTCACAACTCATCTCTCATGCCATGCACATTCGCATGACATGATTTCACAGCTACTACATTTGCCAGCGACTATAAGCGAATTATTTTAATCTGTTGTTGCAATGTCATCTCAACAGGCTCTCAATGCCCTCGGACACGCCGTATCTGGCTCGATAGGCACAGCCATATCAACCGCATCTTTATATCCATTGGACCTTGTCACCACACGATTGAAGGCGCAACGGAAAACTGGTGCCTCTGGGTACGACTACGATGGTGTTATATCCGCCTTGCGCGGAATTCCTGCAAATGAAGGCGGACTCAAGGCTCTTTACAGCGGGCTAGGAACAGACGTAGCCAAATCGGTCGTGGACAGTTTTCTATTCTTCGGTTTCTACAACTACTTGCGACCCCGGCATCGGAAATCCACCATTGTTGAGGAGCTTCTCGTTGGAGCTGTCGCTGGTGGTTGTGCTCGAGCATTGACCACTCCCATTTCCAACGTGGTAACGAGAAAGCAGATGTTGGGGAGCGAACAATCATTTATTGAGATCCTTTCTGAAATCCGAAAGGAGAGTGGCCTGATTGGCCTCTGGTCCGGTTACTCAGCTACTCTGATGCTTACCCTCAACCCCAGTATCACATTCTTTGTCAATCGCCGGCTCGCAGCACGCATCATACCAGCGCTCGAAGAAGAAGATGTACCGGTAGCGTGGATCGCTTTCTTGATTGCCGCTACAAGCAAGGCCAGTGCTACTGCTGTCACATATCCTTTCCAGACGGGCAAAACCCGCCTCCAGGTGGCGAGTAGCTCGGGCGAGTCAGCAGGCGCAGTGTCGGGGCTCCCAAAAGATGGAGGCGTGAAGCATAAGCATGTGCTGAGAAGAATCGTCGACTTTCTCGACCAGTCCATATATGGCGTCATCATTCGCATTATCAAAAACGAGGGCGCGAGAGCACTATATGCTGGACTTCGGGGAGAGCTGCTGAAAAGCTTTTTCAGTCACGGATTGACAATGCTCACCAAGGGTGTCATCCACAGGTTTGTCGTTCGCGCGTGGTTTATGATATTATTGCCTCGTCTACGACAAAGGAGATTGCGGACGAAGTAACGAGATGTGCAGTCTGTCAGAGTTCAGCATTGAAAAGCGACACTTGATCGTTCTACAGTATTGCCCCCGTGGGCTGAAAAGCCAGTGCCCTCGGACTGGAGAGCAACAAACCCTGGGATCGAAGAGCCCGAAGCAGTATCCTGTTTCTGTGACTTTGAGGTCAGAGGTACGTCGCAGACGTAGCAGGTCAGGGGCGGGTCGTCCTCAGAAGATGCTTTCTTGGAAGGCGGGACCATGAACTGTTTGACGCAGCTGTGGCACAGAACGTGGCCGCATTGTTTGGCCAGCATGGGGTTGGAGGCGTTGGTAAGCATCTTTAAACATGAAGGGCAGGCTCTTTGCTTGCCCTTGGGCGTTTCCTCTTCGGTGAATTTGATTGTAATGAGATTTTGCATTGTGATTGGGTGCGGGTTCCCAGCTGAAGAAGCTGGGCACGTTGGAACTGTTTTGTCCTTCTTTGTTACTGGTGGGAGGTTGCTTGATTGGGCATCCGGTGTCAGTGACGGAGTCCAGAATGATGGAAGATGCGGTTTCGCTGCCTGTACAATAGAACGTTAACACCGAAAACGGATGATTTCATGATTGGATATCTCACCTTCTCTTCGTTCAGTGATTTCCTTGCTTTGATTTTGTCCTCCTGCACAATGCGATCCAATTCGTCTTGATCAAGCTTAAACTTGCGTTTCGTCGCTGGCACTAAAGCGAGGGCGTTTGGCTCGTCGACTCTTGTATTCGGCTTCTCGTCATTCATCTCAGTTGCATTGCCCTTCGTCTTTTTCCGGTCCAGGCCAGCCTGCGTCAACTCAAAGTCCTGAATCGCACGTGCTTGCTCCTGTTCATCTTCATGCGCCTTCAGCTTGGCGGCTTCTTCCTCTGTAGCAGCGCGGGCCTTTTGGGCACGCTTGATATCTTTCTTTTGAGTGAGAATGTTTGAAAGTGCGCATTCGCGACAGAAGATATCACCTCGACGACATGATACAGGATCACGGGCGATGTTGAGACATAGGCCACAGGAACCGAATGGGAGGAATGAGTCGCGGTGCAGACGGGCGGATGACGATGACCAGTGGGATTTTGCGAGGGCGCGTTCGTGAGACGTGAAAACCGGTCGCGAGGTGTTACGTTTGCCTATGGGGTTGAATTAGCATCATTGTTTGGTTGACATGTGGTGGTATCGTTAGAGGCGTACTGTGTGCGGACACCATGATTTATATGCAGCTCAAGAAGCTTTGCGGTGTCGAGAGTGGTTTAGAAGAGTAAACTCGTGGATGTGTTTTGAGTTCTGTGACTGTAATCGTAAGGTATTCGAATAGAAGCAACGCGTCAACCGAGATCATATCACTAATCAGGATACGACGATGTTAGGGGTTAGAACGACGTCAGGATGTTATGTAGAAACTTGGGAGTTTAGGAACTGGAAGGAAATATGTGCTTCTATAGGGTAGATGCCCATCGACAGGGAGTAGATTACTGGGAAACGGCTGTAGGTGGGTCTCATCAGAGCCGCTTCTCTCCGAAATCAAGAAATGCTCTGAAACTTGGATTTTGCTTCGTTCCGCTCGACGTACTTCCACCATAGCTCATCTCACTTGGTTTATATATTTCTGTGCTATGTTCTGACAAACACTTTCAGTTGTGTAAATCATGTCGGATCCTGAGCCACCGACGCAGCCGAGTCTACCATGGCGCATAGCCTCAGTGGCTGTCATGGGCGCAGTTGGCGGACTTTCAAGAGGGTTTATGAATGGGTTCAACAACCTTGAAGTCACAGGTCTTGACGGACTATTGGGTGTTCTTGATCGTCGGAGAAATGAGGGACGTGAGCGTGGGTTGCTCACTGTGTGTAATCACGTTGCAGTGTGAGAGCGAAACGGCTTTGTCCATTATAATGAGTTTGATGGCTAACAAGTCATCTCTAAATAGACTTGATGATCCTCTCATATGGGGTATTTTACCACTACGTTACTTCTTTGATGCAGTCAATATGAGGTGGGGCCTCGGTGCTCACGATATTTGTTTCAAGAATAAGTAAGTTTCAGGATCATCATATTTAAGATCGGGCATTGGCTGACATCGCGAATGATAGGTTCACATCTACATTCTTCAGTCTGGGACAAGTCCTTCCCACACACAGACTGTGGTATTCCCCATATGGCGGCTTGAATCAGCCAACTATGACACAAGCTATCAAGTTGCTGTCTGGTCCATCACCAGCATCATGGTCAACCGCTTCAGACTCTCCGCTATCTGCGACCCCTCCTTCAACACAACCTCCTCCTCCTGTATCTCAACCACTCTTCTTCTCAACAAACGGCGTCGATCAGATCCCGGCACCATCTGCATACCGAGATTACCGTAACGCTTGGGTCCACGTATTCCCCGAGGCTTGTTGTCACCAGAGCCCGGACAGTGGGTTGCGCTACTTCAAATGGGGTGTGTCGCGACTGATTCTCGAGTCTGACCCTGCCCCCGAGTTCATCCCCATGTTCGTTCATGGTACTCAACAAATAATGGCTGAAGACAGAGGATGGCCGAGATGGGCGCCACGGGTTGGGAAGACAGTGAGGATAGCGATAGGCGAACCAACCGATGTTGATCAAGTCTTTGGCCATCAGCGGGCTGCATGGCGCCAGCTTGTCGCAAAAGGGGATCCAGAATTGCTCCAAAACAGCCCGGAAGCTACTGAATTAAGAATTTCGGTGGCAAAGAGAGTGAGAGACGAAGTCGAAAAGCTGAGAGAAGGTTTGGGGTTTCCAGCGGAACAGGGTGAAGCACCGGCCCTGGCAGAGACATGGGCCAGGGAACCTCTTCAGACAAAGTTCAGGAGTCCTGTTGACGGAAGTCTTGTAAATAGACATGGTCCTAAAAAATAAAGCCCAGTACAAAAACCATGGATTTCGCTTATGCAGAATGGCAGGCTTGGGACCGTGGGCCGTTCAACAAGCCCCTTAAACTACCATGCCATTAGTTATTGCCGACACAAAAACAGCAAATGACAAAATCCATGACAGCGGATATGCCGCTGCCCCCAAAATCTGATATCCTTCTGCTCCTCGTCTAGTTCATATTGACCACAAACTCCATTGTGCTTGCAAAACGCTACACGATATTCCCGTGTTTTTTTGTTAACGATACTGTATTACAAAAACAAACTGTTCAATCCAAAGAAGGTTTGACATGTATGCCTTCGACGGTAAGCCACGGTATGCCAATGTCAGCAGTAGTAGGACTAGTACGTATCGAATCCTTGGCTAGGAACTGCTTGAGGGTATGCACGGGCCTGCGCCTGGAGTTGTTGTTGAGGGTGCACTAGTAGATCGTTGAACCAAGCGTGCTGGAGGGCGTCGTGGGCACTGATTCTCAACTCCGGCCGAAGCTGAAGCATCCTTTGCAAAAGGTCGATACCCGTTGGATCGATTGTCTGGAGAATATTCCGGAGGTCCTGAGTAGCATACATATGGAATGTTGGCTTGTACTCGGGGAATTGGGTAATGCCGGGCCAGGTGCGCTCTGTAGGTGTGCCCATGATACGGAAAATGCGAACGATCTGGTCTTCATTGGTGGTTCCGGGGAATAGTGGCCGACCCGTAAACATCTCAGCCATGATGCAGCCCGCTGACCAGATGTCGATGCTGGTGTTGTATGTACGGCTACCGAGTAGGACATCAGGGGCGCGATACCAGAGAGTGACGACTTCGTTTGAGAATGTGTTGACAGGAATACCAAAGGCGCGGGCGAGACCAAAATCACCAAGCTTCAGAATACCCTTGTTGTTGATCAGCAGGTTCTGGGGCTTGAGATCGCGGTGGAGAACACGGTTCTGGTGGCAAAAGTCGATACCCTTGAGGAGCTGGTACATGAATGACTTGATGGTGGTTGGTTTAAGAGCACCGCGCTCGCCATGCGTGTCCATATACCTCTTCAGGTCGCCATCCATGAATTCAAAGACGAGCATGAGCTTGTTCTCCGTATGAATAACATCATGTAGTCCGACAATATTCTCGTGCTTGAGCTCCTTCATAAGCGAGATTTCTCGGATGGCGGTCGACGGGGTGCCTTCTTCAGAGTCGAGGTGTATTTCCTTGAGCGCGACAAGCTCTCCGGTCTGCCTGTTACGGCCCTTGAAGACGGTGGCATAAGTTCCCTCACCCAGCTTCTCGAGCTGCTGGAACGAGCTGGGGTGTCGTTTTCCGTCCATGGTGTATGTGTAGATGGGCGTTTGTTGGGTATCTATTAACGAGACTGAGACGACAGGTGTAGGAAAATCGAATGAGGATGGCGTGTCACTGATTTCCTAGGACTGTGAGGTGGGTAAAAAGTGTCGGAGACTCAAAAGGTTTTGTTCCAGTTCCGGATTTAGGTTTGGATCGGACGAGGTTGTAATAAAGAGAGATTCAAGAGCCTCTCTCTGATGGTTGATGGATTTATTGGTGGTGACTGAGTCAGAGGAAAAAATAAAACTGCTTCCTGGTCTAGAAATGTCGCCCTTGCCGGATGTTCTCGCTTTTGGGTGTCGCAGACGGACCTCTTGCGTGTATGAAACCACAGCTGAGGGTCGGAGATGGGTTGAGTAATTGTTCCAAAGCCGATAAACGAATGGAATGATTCTGGTTGTATGGTCTTTGTTGCCGCCCAATAGAGGGGAATCAGTGGTCCAGTCACAATGTGTTGAGAAGGAGGGGATCGACAGAAACGGACCAGATTCTGACCAGCGATAACAGTGCGCTCAACGTGAAAAGGGAATTAGCGGGTGTCAATTGGCCATAGCGTGTCACGGGTCGCAGTTAGCGTCGTCATATCAGAGGCACAAGCACCTGGCTATGGGGGTTCCAGGCACCCCCACCTACCAGATAAGGTATCTATCTACGTGCCGGGGCTGTAAATTAGAAGCTCCCTGCTAGACGTCGGTATGTGCTCAGGGAGGAGGTCCCCCCCGTGTTCTCCCCCATAGAAGGGGTATGTACCGGGGGTTGTCCCGCCTGAGCTGAGGCAGGTATATACCAGTGTCGTTGCGTACTAGAGGTATCATAGATACATGCTACAGCTTGCTATTCACTTACTTTGTCTTTCTTCCTTCTATCACATCCATCACTTTTGTCTATTGAAATCTATCTTCGTTGCGTTTACAAACATTCGGCGGCTTACGTGCTACGCTAGTCCTACTTATTCACGTTTAACCTCGAATATTCGCTTCTCGTCTCCTTCTTTCCCTTGTTGCACTCGAATGCTCGTACCTCTTCTCACTTCTTCCACTACGAGGCGCCGTGATATGCACCTAACAGCACAACTCGCCTCTGTATCCTTTTTCGTATAAACACGCCGCTGAGGTCCTTTCAAACATAACAATGAGACCTGTCTTGCCTACGAACCATCCCCTCAACACCCGGGCTCCAGACCGGACAGATAGTTTGGTACGCGGTTCTACAACAGTCCCTACTACGTGCTTCATTACCACCGAGGCAGACCTTGACAGTCGTCGAGATCGCTCCCGCCCGCGGTTTCGCCAGCAAAGCGATAAGCGCAAGTGTAGTCGTAACTCACGCTGCCCATCAACTCCGCGCCAGCGACGTTCGCCTCATCGTACCGTTAACAAGCCTACGTCTCCTGCTTCGGAATCAGACGAGTCGGAGGAACTGGCCGCTGAACAAGAACCATTCCATTTGCTATCTCAACCAGGCACTCCATCTTTGATCGGGCTCTCGCATTCCGGGTCTGTCATGAGCATGTCTTCGCAAAGTTTCTCCCTCGCTGGGCCCTCTATAGATGCTCAAAGTGATTTGGGTCGGCATGCATCTCTATCTGTGTCAGACTTGGCGTACAACGACGAAGCCGACCAAAACACGATACCTCAATTCATCATGCCCAGCTTGACGGTTCCTCGACGCCGTCCCTTTTCCGAGGTGGGTAAATCCCTGGGCAAACTGAAAATCATGGTAGCTGGGCAAAGTGGTAAGTGAATAATTCGCAAAATGGACTAGATCAATCTCTAATCTTGCGCAGGTATTGGCAAAACATCACTTATCAAAACTTTGGCAGAACGTTGCGAGCATATCGTACACATGGACCCAATAGAGGATCACAACGCAGTCCATGCTACCGAGACATATGCCAGTTCTCGTCCGCAGCCATGGTGGCGATCTGATTCAGAGCTCACTGTAACAACACGGAAACGACTTTCAGCTACTGGTGATGTCCTAGATAGAAACGTGTGTTTCGTCGAAAGCCCGGGTCACCAACATGGCACCTCTGTACGTAACACCACAACAAACTGCCACTGTTGCATGCTAACAATGTCTCAGGGACCCTGGCGTGATCTTCATTACGTCGAGTCGCATTTGACATCCCTCATGAATAAACCCATGGCTGACTTGGATCTCTTTAATTTGGTAAACTCTGGCGGGGAACCAGTTGTGGACACTTTGCTCTACCTCATCCCCCATAGTGGTAAGTTCATTCGTCACAATCGGAAGGCGTTCACTAACGTGCTTAGGACTCGGACAAGAAGATGCAGAGTATATCAAACGTGCTCAACGCATGACGAATGTTATCCCTATTCTTGCCCGGGCTGATGAGCTCGATCCGGAAAAGATTATGCATATCAAGCAACAAGTGGTGAAGTATCTGGTCAACAAGGAAGTCGACCTTTTCTCTTTCGAAGGCCCTAGAGCCTCGGAAGAGTCGGAGTGCGTGTACGCTGTCTCTACAGAATCCCGACCAGACCATGACACTATGGATGCCAGTGTCCTTATGAACTCCGATTACATCGCGCCGCTGGTTCCGACCGACTTGAACCGATTAGTTGATCACATCTTCTCCTTGGATGGCAGCGCTCGACTACGCCATTCCACAGCTGTTAAATGTATCAAGTGGCGTCGCGACCATGGCGACAACTTGCTGCAAAACGCCCTATCGAGCGGGACCGTGGTATCGCGATCTATTCCCGAAAGGGCATTGAGATTGAGGTCATTCAGACGAACTCCAAGTTGGGACCGATTGGAACTCTATAATTGGGCAAATAACCTACGTCAGAGTCTCCAGTCAGAAAGACTCTACCACCTGATGGAAGAGAGGGCCATCTCAAATGCTGCTGCACGAGAGTCAAGCCTTGTTCATGTCCCTAAAACTCATAAAAAGGCTCGTTCCAAGAAACGAAGGGACCCAACGCCTACCCACCAGGATCCCCTGGGTCTACTGGATATAGGAGGAACTCTCAAACAGAAAGGCATGCTTGCATTAGAAATGGTCAGCAGTGTTGGTTTGGTTGGGCTGGTGGCCTCTAAAATTGTGCACACCGGTTTGTCCGACGGGATGTGCTCTGTCGTGGAATCGAGGAGAGGTGGCTTTGAAGTTGGTCGGTTGAGCATGGTTCTGTCCTTCTAAAGGATGAGAGACAGTCTTTGGTTTCTCGAAGACAAGCGCGCCGGCTGTGTACGACTCACAACTAGGTACATAACCTATTCAGAAGGCTCGGCAAGGATACAGCTGGGAGCGTCTGGATGATGTACAGTTACAAGATACCCAATGAATATCACAATCATATATTTCGCCAACATGGCTGGTAATACTATCATATTATAACCCAAGATACAGTATAAAAGGTGACGGATATAACACTATCTTTTACGTCTGTGATGAATTGGACTGGATAGTCAGGCATGGCAGTTTGTTTGGGGAAAATCTTGACGTCTGTCTGGAAATGGAAAAGAATATGAGAGTTTGGGTCACAATGTCTAGAGTTTGTATATATCCGTGCTTCCCAGTTAACATGACGAAAGTATCTTAGAAATCGTGTCTAGAACGGCGTTTGTCCTCTGGAGGTGGGAATCCAAGTGCGGTCATGGCCGCCTTGAGATCAGGCATATCGTCTGCTGTTCTCGCCACCTGCACCCAACGGACAGTTCCATCACGGTCAACAGCAAAAGCCCCGCCCGTCTGCCATCGCGAGCCGCTCTCTGTCGGCCTGTTCCATATGCCCTCATTCTTACCGAGGCTGAACACATTCCACATTGTGAAGGGGTTTACAGCATGCCATGTCGATGAGATACCCAAACCCCATTTGGCATATAGATCCCGTTCCTCATCGATTACCATGTCAACGTTCCAAGTGCCACCGACTTGAGGCAGCCATTTGTCTGTGGCTTCTTCTGATGAGTGGGAGACAGCAATACAGTGGACATTTGGGACCTTGTCTGAGAGGTCGGTAAGAGACCTAAAGGTTTTCTCAGCAACTTAAGAAGTATGTTAGCAGCAAGACCCTGGCAAAATGGACAGGTCGGATTAGTTACAAGGGCATCCACAGTGGCGGAGGAATACTACTAATGTAGGTTTTCCATCTGGTAAACGCAGATATTGAGACCATGGCGCTTTAGATCCGACTTCTACTGTAGGGCCGACTTCCTTGGTGACGGGTGTCTTCCATGAGTCGAGTTCCGTCCAGAACCCAGTGTTTGTGTTTGCATTGCCAGTAGCAGTGGCACCGGAAGTATCTTGAGACATTTTATGAGAGTGGGTTTCTTTGCTGGAATATTGTATGGTTTTATACAGAGTGCGAGATGGTAAATGGTTCTTTTAGGTCCGTGAGTTTTGAGCTCCATGCGGACACCTCGTGATGATAATGAATGCTGTAAGTGCTACCGCGCCAATGACATAATGGACTCCCACTATCTGCCTCACTACCGATATAGTACCCAGACAGAACAGAGACAACTGAGAACTCATAGAAATGTATCTACTAAATTAATAACTTGCTTCTCAGTAGATATATGAGAATCCTTAATAGCATTTTCTCACATTAAAAGCTAAATATATTGTTGATGAATCAAATGATTAGATAAGCTTCTTAGGGTATGATGTAGAAATGCTGGCCCTCAGTGTCTAGGGTAATTAATTGTGTGTACTAGTTCCATCTCTACCAGTCTTTGTAGAATGAAATTGAGACTGTTTACATATCACCGCGATATCAATATTCTGGTCACTATTTAGTAGATCCATCTCCTCAGTTATCTTAAAGAGCCTTAACTATTAAAAGGACTATACAATGCGAGAAATCGTCACCCTGCAGCTGGGTCAGCTCAGCAATTACACAGCTACTCACTTTTGGAACACTCAGGTATCGTGATGTCCGACACCAGTGCTCAATGTGTAACAACTAATTAGACCAAAGGAATCTTACTTTACATACTCCAGTAATGAGAAATCTCTCATCGACCATAACGTTCACTGGCGTGCTGGTTTAGGTGCCGATGGCTCTGAAACCTTTCTCCCACGAACTGTCATATACGACCTCAAAGGCGGCTTTGGCTCGTTACGCAAGATCAACGCACTCTATGAGGCCGAATCAGAGTCGGCTCCAGAGGCATTATGGTAAGAATCCGAATCGTTAACATGATTGCAGTCCTCCGATATGTTGCTGACTCTTCCACAGGTCAGGCCAACCGGTTGTGCACAAGCAGACGCCTATCGACCCCAGCGCATACCAGCAGAGTCTGGATGCAGGTGCTGAACCTGCACAGCTGACAACTTCAAACGTGCGATACTGGTCTGATTTCTCCCGAGTCTATTTTCACCCAAAGTCGTTGAATCAGCTGTATGATTTTGAGCTCAACTCGACCACCATGCCCTTTGAGCGATTCTCCATGGGAACAGAACTCTTCTCCGTGCTCGACAGGGAACATGAGCTTGTGGACCGCGACTTCAGACCTTTTGCAGAAGAATGTGATCGAATGCAGGGGATACAAGTGTTTACCACCATCGATGATGCTTGGGGCGGTTTCACATCTTCATACCTCGAGTCTTTGAGGGATGAGTTTCCAAAGACAACCATCTGGACCTGGGGCCTGCAAAGCCCATTACTCGACATCTCCCGAGTTAAGCGCCAGCTTCGCCTCGCGAATACCGCTCACAGTATCGAACAACTCTGTACACAAGCTTCCACAGTCGTTCCTTTGGCCCTGCCTGAAGAGGACATGTCAGCTTCAGTATCCATGGATCGTCGATCACCCTGGCATACATCTGCTCTTATGGCGGCCGCTATAGAGACGGCCACTCTGCCCTCCAGACTCGCACAGGGATCTTCAGAACAGGCAGGCTCACTAGATGTGCTGGCCGAGAGTTTGAACGTCAATGGAAACCAGCCTCTGGCGAGCATGCGCATGTCTCTGGCACCCGCGAAAGATTCACCAAAAGACAGCCGCATCAACGTCGATTTCTTCCAAATAGGGAGAGTTTGGAGCAGGCAGCACATTGCTAGGCTCGATACTCACAAGCACGTTTTTGGTGAAATCTTGTCTTATCGAGATCTTGATCCCCTGGGGCACGATGATGAGGATGCCCCTAAGCATCTTGCTCCCGGGGAACGCCCTATAATAGGGAACTCGATCGTACGAAAGTATGTCGTTTTTGTTTACTATGTGTTTGGTTGATGAATGGATGCTAACACTGAACTAGGTATGACTCAGCTCTCAGATTCCCTTTGCTGGACGCCTACCCTCAGATTTACCCCCAGCTGGCGGGCAATTCCGATGCCAGTCTGCAGACTACACTTTCAACCAACAGCTCCATAGTGCAACGCATTAGAAATCTACGGACAGAATCTGCCCGCCTCGTAACAGTCAACGAGAGGGAGGACCTTGGCAATGGTTTGGCAGAGCTAGCGGATGCCTATCAGGAGGGCTGGTTCAGTGGCAGTGATGAGGATGATGATGATCTATAAGGGTGGGAATAGCTAATCTAGAACGACACATTCACAAAAGCCGCTATGGCTGGTCACTGAATTGTGAATTGAACAATACTTAGAGCGAAATTCAGGGGCTCTTTGCGCCCCCCAAACGTTGTATTGATCTAGTAAGGCCACGTTCCTAAGTACATATGAAATTGATGCAGGATTACAGCTTCAAGAGCATGGTATCGAGGCAGCTCCTAACCTTGGTCATGTTGTAATGAACAACATGCGTATCGCTTCTGTCAGCTGCCTTTCCGTAAATTACGGTCGCCTCTGCTGATATTAATATAGATTATTCAATCTTCCATTCGTTGCAATGCCACCGGCAATGCGTTGGTAGATCAGGACGCGACTGCCAACTTACCAAGTTGATGCAGTTCAGTCCAGATGAAGGAGTACTTTTTTTTATGTCTTTAAGTTAGTGTGGTTGTTGGTCAAAGACCAGTCGTGAAGCCGCTTATGGACTTGCCGGTTCTTTATATGTGGTGCAAAGTGCACATCCAGGTTAATGTCCAAGTCTTTCGAGTCGGTCGTCTCTTGACATGTCCGGTGTGTGTAAAGCTTAGCTCAGCCCGCGGCCGCAATCGAAGATTGCTGTCTCTTTGCAGGGGGCGGCGTTTCCTAGGGACATCATTAGTACGATGCGTCAGGTCGGAGAAGGTGCCGTTTGGAGCAGGGCAACGTCGCCAGCAATGGGAGTTCGCGTGGTGATGCATAAATACCTCTGTGGGTCCGCGTTTCTTGTTGTTTGCTGCGCCCTTAGCTGCAGACTTTTTCTGGGGCTTTTTCTCGCCGTCCTCGAATACGTCATCTGGTAGGTTGAAACTATTTCAAGGTCAGCAAGCCATGGTGTGCTGGTGTCTGGAATATCTGTGCAAAACTCACTTTCGGACGTGTTGAATACCGATAGACACAACATCCTTCAAATCATCCTTGTACTTTTGCCAAGAGGTACATAGTTCCTTGAATTCCTCGACCTGATAAGACAGATCAAGTGATTTGGCGCCTATAGAGTTAGTGTTGGATACCGTTGAATCGCTGCAGAGCTGCCGGAACCGTGCCGAGGGCAGTACTTACCAGCGGCCAGCTCCAGACCGATGTAATGTGTGGTCGTGTAAACATCAGTCGCACCGCTTACCGCAGGTGTTTCCGAAGGTTTGGAATCGTTGGGTGTCTCGGATTTGATGAGTTCGGCGGTGATAGGACCATTATCTTCTGTAGTTTCAGATTTGATAGTCATTCCATTCTCACCATTCTCACCATTCTCAGCTTTGATGGGTTTGCCGTCCTCCCCATTCTCAGTTTTGATTGGCAATTCGGCTACTGCAGGCTCGATCTTGATAGTGGTAGGCTCCGTGGCATCTTCCTTACACAAGAAGTCAAGGCTACCTTCCTGCACAGATTCGATTTCCTTCTCGTTCTGACATCGGTGGTGTCGCTCGTAACCCTTATTGAAAGGATGGGCTAGAGCAATGGACTGATGCTGCTCGAGCTTCTGTACCAACATTCGGACCTTGGATTCGACATACCCGGACCAAATTGTGTGGGACTCTTTTGTTTTCGCAGCAGAGACCACGGAGATGTAATATTTGTAACCGGCTGTGAAGAACGAATGCTTGGCGAAGAGATCGCTCCAAGGGCGTGTGCCGACCATGATGCTCTCCGAGATCTGGAGAGCTCGTTTGAGTTCTCGATTGATGATTGTCATTGATGAACGGGTGATATTGAAGGTTGCGCACATTGAAGGATAGGCGGGAGTGATGACTGGCATAAGATGAAAAGTGTCACCTTTATATAACTGAAGGAAATGGGATTAGCAGGTTGTTCCTTAGCTGGTAGTGGGATTACACATACCTTGGGGTTCCAAACACGAACGGGCAGAGGACCGCCCTCAATTGGCTTGAGAAGAACAGGTTGCGGCCAGCGCCACTGACTAATAACCAGGAAAAACTTGTTGACAATAACTGCTGGCGTAGCTTTGGGATAAAGTTGGCAGACGCGCGCGACAAGCATGGCCCATGCTACACCACCAGGGAAGCCCATAATGTTGGCATAAACGGCACGGCGTTGCGCCCATAGTTTGATCGCTCGTAAAGCTTTTTTGAAAGTGCTTTGCTCCGGTACCAGGGTGAGAATCTCATCCGTTACTCGCGTGCCGTTGAGAGACCGCAGCTCTGCTTCATCCAGTCCGCGCAGCAAGCCAGAGTCCTTGAGATCCTTGAAGTCTGGTGCTAATTGCTTCTGGATGATCCTGGAGAAAATCAAATCGATACTGATGCCGAAGTACTCAAACTTGATAATAGGAACAAACGCATCAGTCACAACAGCCATATCGGTGATTGCGTCCTTGGGAGCCATCGAGACCAGCAAATCGGGAAAATATTTGAAATAGTCCTCCCGGGTTACGTATTTGGGCGCGACGATAAGGGTATCAATATCGGAGCCGGGGCCATAAACACCAAGTCGGTAACTGCCGTACGTGAAGACTCTGCCTCTCGCATTTCGAACGAGAACTTCGTTCTTGGGTTCTTTCTCTTCGGCGACTCGGCGGACGAATGCATCGCAAATGATTTGGATCGAGGCTAGAACTTCTTCTCTGTAGCGAATGGATTAGATGGTGATCGCGACGCGCTCGAGATGCATTGACTGACCTTTTGGCTGTCTCTGCCGGGCTCTCGAATGTCTTTTGACGTTTGAGCTCTTCCAGAAGAGCGTCAGACTGACGCAACTCTGCCTCAGTTGGAAGTTGAACGGAAATTGGAGGCGTTACGCCGAAGGCCTGTTCAGATGACATGGCTCTACTGCAGCAAGCACTTTGATCGATGATACGTAATTGAAAATCGGAATGAGAAGACGGTTAAGGAGCGACAATGGTTGGAAGGAAACCTGGGGCCAAGCCAGGCGCGGGCGATCGGGCGAGGATTGAAACAACAGAGACCAGTTGGGTGGAATATAGTCGGCTCGGTTTACTTGGAAGACTGATTACACTACAGCAGCTTTCAAGCCTCTCCAAGGGTAGCGTTGCGCAAGGGAGAGGCTGGGCTTGAGAGGGCGATTCCGTTTCGGTATGAAGAAGAATATTGGCAATGGTCGGTTCTCAAGGGTAAAGAATAAGATCGAAGTTATACCGTGAGTTGTTGCTGTGTGATGAAAGAAGGTGATTTTTTGTTTGGTAATTTTTTTTCTGGGTAATGAAAGAGTGTTCTGGCTGACTACCTACCTTAGCAGGTACAATAAGGCACAACGAGGCTGCACAAACGCGACGTACCTACTAAGGTAAACTAGGTCCCCGCCGACAACCTGCAGACATGGATTGGGTCAACTGGAGGTTTGTGGATAAACGGACGTGCCGGTAAACTACCTAGGTAAGGTTCGTTCCTTGTACCTGTATACTATTTTACCTACCTACCTTTGCTGACTTCTTTAATTGACTACATTTTCGAGGCGCAGTTACAATACCAATAATTGGTTGGACCTATCCGCTGTTATTTCAACGGGAGGCCTGATTCATAGGTTGTTTTGTATCCCTTAGTATTAGCTGACACTGAGCATAATCAGAGTCAAAAGCTCAATAAACAAACAGCCTTCTAATCTCGAGGCTGGGGTTATTCAAGGTTACGCATGTGCATGTGCATGTGCGTATGTACACATCACATCACGCAAAAGTATGGGGGAGCCCAGAATATTCAATTATCAGGGAAAAGCTGCCTGGAGACACTAACAACACTCTCTGCATGCACTGAAACCCACTAAATAGTATGGATGCGTATGAAATTCCTTAAGATAGCCCGACAACTTACCTGAGGATATCACTAAAACCTACCTAGGTAGAAATAACCTAATGAGTAACATTAGCAGAATTGCTTAATTTGAACCATCAAGTTAAAACACAATCATGCCTACCAATCTACAACAGAATCAGACTGGTAACCTCATCATTCTTTTCTAGATATCAAACCCAACCGCCTAACTACAAGGTACAACTTGCCCTGCCTTCCTCCCCAATGACGTTGTCTGCGCTAGTGGGACCCCCTTACAGACAATTCACTGGACATACGACCACAGCGGGCAACCAGCCCCTTGTCAGGTATGTTACTGATCGAGGTGTCTCGAATTCACTCAACGGGGTTCGAATATGCACAAATCGGTACATGTACCCACATCCCAGCCCACGGTCCTGCTATGGCCCTGCCACTCAATGACACTAAAATTCAACGCGAACGCGGTACGAACTTTAAAAGGCATTTATTTGCTACAGTGCCTACCTAAGGTACCTAGTCTAGTCAGTTAGACGATCCAATACGTTGGGTTGGTTGATTGACGACACGACTTTACTGCCCGTTCACTTCAACCTCAAGGGCACAAAAAA
Source organism: Fusarium sambucinum (assembly GCF_050947815.1). Classification (NCBI taxonomy): domain Eukaryota; kingdom Fungi; phylum Ascomycota; class Sordariomycetes; order Hypocreales; family Nectriaceae; genus Fusarium; species Fusarium sambucinum. Next base: position 2,348,550 of record NC_139292.1, read on the forward strand.
CGTCCATCGCCAGGGAGACTTAGAATATTGCTGACGGTCAAATTTCCACAAACGCTTTCGAAAAAACCTAGCTCTCTCGTTTTGTTCTTTTTAAATCTCGCCGTTACACATCTGTTTGTCGATACACGCTATCTAATCTGCAAGCTCTGACTCTGCGCACCATGCCACCATCGGCAAAGAGAGCCTCTAGGGCTCGTCGCGAACCGCGTAAAGCCGCGAATGCGACCACAGTTACTTCGCCAGTCGACGTCGAAATCGAAGAGTCCTCGCCCAGTCGTCCAGCAAAACGTCGCAAGAAGGTGCGTTGCATATACTGCCACTGTTCCATTCGCGCCTACGTCCGCACCTGCTGACTTTGATTGTTCCTGTCCTTCCAGGTCCTAGAAGACGAAGAACCCCCCGCGCCCAACGACGATCAACTGGTATCGCAAATCACACAGCACCTTCGCAGCCAAGATGTGCAAGCTAGCAAAGACCATGCAAATGTCATTCACGAGGCCAAAGGCGACGGTGTCAAGGCTTATGCCAAAGTTGCTGCACAAGATTGGACATTCTACATCACCAAGCTCAATGTCAATATAGGCCGAGCTCCCGAAACTTCACACAACTCGCAGCCTGTCGGCTCAGAAGAGGACGATTCACATATTCACATCGATCTGGGCCCCAGCAAAATGGTATCGCGCGAGCATGCCACCATCTCTTTCGATTCCAAGGACGAGAAGTGGTTTCTTCGTGTCAAAGGCCGCAATGGTGCCAAGGTGGATAGCCAGCCCGTCAAGGCCGGCCAGTCGCACCCTCTCACAAGTGGCGAGGTTATTGAGATTGGAAATGTCGAGATGATGTTCGTCCTGCCATCTGAAATCACTCCTTTGACTGTTCACCCCGTCTATCTGCAACGCGCCGGCGTTAGCGTCCATACCCCACAGTCCCGGGCATCACGTCGGCAGCCTCTCATTGCGCCGGCACCTCCTGAATATAAGCGACCTGGAACACCCCCATCGACTCAGATTGCCATCAAGTCACCGGCTACGAGTACACCGGCTGTCATGGTTGGTGCCAATGGTGTCGACCTGAGCCAGGATGAGAACCAGCACATTAAACCACAATACAGCTATGCTCAAATGATAACGCAGGCTATTCTGAACGCGCCCGATGGAAAGCTCAATCTGAATGGTATCTACAACTACATCATGAACACGTATGCGTACTATCGTCATCAGCAAGCTGCTGGGTGGCAGGTAAGTCTCACTGGACGTATACAACCCCTGTTCGACCGCTCACATCTTATAGAACTCGATTAGACACAATCTCTCGCTCAACAAGTCATTTGACAAAGTTGCTCGGTCGACAGATGAGCCCGGAAAAGGTATGAAGTGGCAGATTGTACCGGAAGCCAGGGAGGAGATGGTACGGAATGCCTATCGTGTCGGCCGCGGCGGTCACCGTGGATCATCCGCCCCCTCATCTCCAAATCAACTTGCCTATATCACACATGGCCCAAGGGACATGGCGTCGAGAGAACCCCCGTCGGCTCGTAAGCGACGGGGCTCGCCTCCTGCTTCACCACCCCCAAAACCCTCGCTACTAATTGCCCAGTCAACGCCAGACCGGTCTTTTGGCAGGAGTGCGACTATGACAATCGATGGAAGCCCTTTACCACGCCCAAGAAAGACACCAGCAAGGGACTCATCATTCTCTGGCTACAATCCACAATCTCCTACCCTAACGTCATCATACCTTCAAGAAGACGGAGGATCATTTGTGACACCGGCTCCTCCTAGAATGCACCCCAAGCTCGCACCGCCCAGCACAGCTCAACGACCTAGCCAGCACATGCCTACCAGTTCGCCAGCGCCCTTCTGGAAGTACGCAGATATTGGTAGTACGCCATTGAAACCGCTTGGCGGTTATGACATAAGTCCTACTAAAGCTGGGGGTGTCCTGCCCCAGAGTAGCAGTCCGCCGCGTGGAGATAAGTCTCCCTTAAGCAGTCCTTCTCGACCTCAAAAGTCAAGTCCACAACCCCTCACTGAACCGACGGAGGCCGAAGAAGAACAAGGCTTTGACCTGACAAAGTAAGTATTTTGTTTCTCAGGTTCCGTGATGTATTGCTAACATATGCTTCAGGGGGTTTCAGAGTATCGGTTCGTACCATGCACCAGTTGGTGGGGGTGCTTCCATTTTGCAAGGCCACACGTAGGTTGCCCCTCATGATCTGGCGTTAATGTTGTCGATGGGTTGGGTCTTGGCCGGTGTTTGTACCATATTTCACCAGCTTGTGAGCGCACATAATGTTAGCGTCCAAAGAATGTTGATGACAGTAATGAATGCAATGTCTTGAGGCCTTTGGTTGCCCTGCATAAAAGTACTTTGATATTTAAACACGAGTGTGCATTAGTACCATTTGACGATTTGAACTTCAACAAGAAGCGCCAAAACAACTTTTTGGAAATGTGAACAGTATATAAGAGTGAAGATGGTCTGGCCAGTGGCCAACAGCAGAGCCATGGATAGATATATGTACAAATTTTGAGAACGCGCCTATTGATGCAAATACGTGTGCACGCGCCGCCGTGCGTCCGACCATACCACCAACCGTACCAAACCCATGTAAAGGGGCCTTTTCTATGACCCAGCTATCCAGTAACCATATAAATATAATGGAATCCCATGCTTTTCCGGCCGTCTACATTTACACAATAGTGAGCCAATATCTCAACCATATACTAACATCGTGAATTTTTTTTTGTTGTTTAATAAATGTCAGTTTATCGCGCTCCAGCCTGGCCGCGTCGCTTAGGATTGCCACGGCCGGTACGTTTCTTTGACTGCTGATGTTCGCCACCCTCGATGAACTTTATCAGCTCGTCAATACTGCGAGGATCGACTTGCGTACCAGGACCAGCGTGGCTAGGCACGACGCCGCTGGGAACGCCTGGGTTCGAGGCATTAGTGTTGAATCGGATTCCACTACGAAGTCGTCGAGTAGCGACATCCTTGGCGTGCTTGGCAATGTTTACAGCGTTCTGGGTGAGCTGTTCGAGCCAGCTTTCAGCCTCCTTGGTGTTCTTATCCTCAGGTCCGAGCTCGGCAAGGAAGACATTGTAGGACTCGCGCATACGAGCCACTGCAGCCTTGGAATCACGATCCAAAGCAAGAGCCTGCGCAAGCTGGAAAAGAAGGGTGGCAGTGTTAATTGACTGCTTGCCGAAAACAGACTCACATACGCGCAGAGACTCCTCAAACCAGAGTCGAGACTCGTGGTATGCCTTGAGGTGCTGGAGCATTACGGCAGCGTTGTTCAGTGTCGTAATAGAGTCTGGATGGTCAGGGCCGTAGATGATCTTCCACATCTTGAGAGCGTGCTTTGAGTACACAAGAGCACCCTTGCTATCGCCAACCTGGTGGAGGAACAAGCTCAAGTTGAGGTAGTTGAGAAGAGTCTCAGCCGAATCAACGCCGACGGTCCTCTCAGCGACAATAATAGCCTTGCGAGCAAGATCGACAGCAGCCTCCTTCTCATCAAGCTGATAGTACAGCATGGACAAGCTGTTGTATACACGAGCAACCTCAGGGTGCAGAATACCGTAGATCTGCTCGTGCAAAGAAAGAGACTCCAGAAGGAGCTCCTGACCAAGCTTCCTCTGGTTCTGGATAAGGGAGATGCGGCCAGCCTCAAGGGCCTCTTCGGCAAGGGCGCTGCGAGGGCATGAGTCCTTGATCAAAGGTACCAGGTCGACAATGTCGTCGGGGCTGAAGGTGTGAACGCTGGCAATGATCACTGTCTCAGAAGGAGAAGCCTCACGGGCCTTGTTCTTCTTCTTCTTCTTGCTGCTACTAGATTCTCCGTTGGCCTGGCCGTTAGCGGGAGTCTTCTCGGTCTTGGCCGATGTGACAGCAGCAGCAGTGGCCTTGTCAGCAGTAAAAGCGTAGTCCTTGGCCTGGACCTGGATACCGAGCTTCAAAGATATCTCACGAAGGAGCTGAACAGGGCGAACCGTGTTGTACCACTCCTCGTCGAGTTCGTAACGGAATCGTTGGAGAATCTGCTCCTCAATGTTCTGTCGCAGGCTCTCAGGTGTGACCTTTTCAAACGACCAATCGGCATCAGCGTAAAGGCTGCGAATGTCAGAGTCAAGCTCAGCAACAGGCTTGCTGTTGAACTTGTGTCCGAGTAGACAGTTGAGGAGGTGAGACACAGCAGCAGGGACTGCAGGAACAGGTAGATGTCGGAGGCAGGCACCAGAAATATGCTTGAACGCTCGAGAAACCATATCCTGGACACAAATCTCGCGGAGGCATCGCAGACGACCATCGTTGGAGAGCTCGGCGACCTTGCCCAGGTATCTCACGTTGATACCGCGCTTGTGCAACAGCCGACTCAAGGACTGACCGTCCATGGGGAAGCTGATCTCAGAATCGGAAAGCTCCTTGAGCAAGTCGGGGATGACTTGTTCACGGAGGTAGGCACCAGCTGCCCTGACTTCCTCTTCGTCAGCTGCGAATTCGGCCTTCTCTTCATCAGTTTGAGGCACCTGTCCACTGAATGCGTCAGGGTTAAGAGCGAACTTAAAGTCCGCGAGGTTAGGCTGGTTCTCCTCCTCCTTTGAAGCCTCATTGCCTTCACCCTCCTCGGTCTTCTCACCCTCCTCAGTCTTCTCAACTTCTTCAGTCTTCTTGTCTTCCTTTGCCTTCTCGCCTTCCTTCTCTTTCTTCTGCTCAGCACGACGAGCAACCTCCTTATCAACCCACTGCTTCAACTTATATCGTGAAAAGGAGTCGACAAGCTCGGGCCGGAGAACAGTCATGCGGTGAGGATAAGCATCGCCATCCTCAGGAAGACCGTCCTCGTCAAGCCAAGCGATATCCAGGGGGCTAATGCGGTACAAGTCCAGAACGTACTTGCGTGCGTCTGTGCCGAGGAGACCCTTGGTCTCTACACTAGCCTCCAAGTCGAATCGCTTGCCGTCCTTGTCCCAAACAGGGTGCTTCTTCACCTTCAGAGCCTTGGACAATTGAGCAAAGCCTGGGGCAAATCTCTCATCAGCAGCGACAGTGTCCTTGCCGTCTACGGCGCCATAGTCGATCTGGTTCTCTCCTGGCTCTCGCTGCTTGAAAATTCCAGGAACGATGCTTTGTCCAACGATTCGGCTTCCCAGATAGTCAACAACTACAGTAGCAGGGGTAAAGAGTCCCTCAATGTCCAATTGGTTGACAAGCTTCACACCAGCAACGTCCTTACCGGTAGCGACGCGGGCAGCCTCATCACCACCCTCGGAGGTGAATGTACCAACACCATCAGCGCCGAAAGAGAAGAAGATGTTGTTGTAGACAAAGATCTGAGCATCTCTGCATTCTGTGGGGTTCAAGGGCGCGATCTCGCCACGCGCGACCATGACAGCACCTCGGGTGGCAGCCTCGTTATAGTCGGCAAACAGCTTGGAAATAAGTCGCTCACGGAAGACACGGTCTTGGACAGACTCGCGAGGAAGCTCTTTGGCTGATTGGAACTCTTCGTTCCAGTCCCGCAGAGTGTCGGTGTTTTCGACACCATTAAGGAGGTAGGTCTCTTGGGATCGTGCAGGGTCGGGCAGATGCGTGCAGAGCGATGAGTCGGGAGACGGAACTACCCAGGGAGCAGCGGGGATGGCGTTGGTGATTTGGAAAGTGGCGAGGGGATCTTTCAGGTTGTTGTAATCCTGGAGCTTCGTGAAGGACTCGGGGAAGGAAGGAGAGACAAGCTCGATCAGACTCAACAAAGAGTGAGCGGACTGACCCTTGGGGGCTGGACGAGGGAAAGGATCGAATTTGGCATTAGACGACTTGTTGACGTAGAAGCCCGAAACGTGGGAAGTGACCTGATACTGTTCGCCTTCATTGGTGGACACAACAAGGTAGAGCAGATGGCCACGCTGTCGTAGATGGGGTGGAGGGGGGTTCCAAGACGACAAGGAGATCTGCTTTACTGTCTTGGGGGCGGGCTCGGAAACAGGAGGAATCAGCCCAGTAAGTGAAGGCACGGCCTGGAAGTCGTAGTTCTGGACGGGTGACTCCTCAGAGGGCTCTTCATTGTTGTCGCTACTCTGAGCCTCGGCGGCCACGGTTTCGAAGAGAGAAAGTCCAGGAAGAAGACCCTGGGCAGTGTCGCATCGATCTCCGGAAGCGCCGATAAGTTCCCGAATGCGGATAAAGTGAATGCGAGCCTCCTTCTCGGTATAGGGGTCTTGGACAATGTGGAATTCGGGTGTGGTGCCAAGCTCGGGAATTTCAGCAAGCGGGATGAAGTCGTTAATCTTCTCGCCATTGAATTCGAGGTGGAAGCAAGTGTACTGGAATGCCGATGGCAGGTCAATGATCGATTGTCGAATCTCATGAACCTGTTCTTGAGAAGAAACCTAAACGTTGGTGAGCATGAGGTTTATTGACGTGGGGTGGTATAAGTCAATGACAAACCATGATCTGCATCTTGCTAGCATTGGCATCGGGCAAGACAATGGTAAGGTTTATTAATGCTGTTAAATAATTAGATACCCATGCCATTTAATCTGCATCGCTAATCGGAGGGGCAGTAGTATACCTTCGGCCCCAGCGTCGACATCTTGATCTTGGGCTTCGGCCTCCATGTTGGTCTCGGGCTCCTCGGACGCAGCCGCTGTGAGACATATTAGCTTAGTTTTGCAAGACGGAAGTAGAAACAAAAGCAACAAGACAAACAAAGCCTGTGTGCCCCCAAGTCAGAGCTACAAGAGACGTCTTGAATGACGGAGTCGACGTTGTAGATGACCCTGGACTTTCCAGCTTTGACAAGGGCGGTCTAGCTTCACAAATTCAGTAATTTATACATACCGGGCGTCTGAGCGGGAGGAGTGGTTTCCGAAGCCATATTCACAGAATGGAGATTTCAAAAAACAATTCAAGAGCAAAAGAAAGGTAGATATAGAGGGGGAAGACCAGGCATGGGATGGGATATGCACTGGAGGGGGAAGACAATCAATTGAACGACGTTCTTCGAAGGTGGGATGTAGGTCGTGACGGAGGGGAGAATGAAAAAAAATTGGACGGGTTGTGGTGCGGTGCGGTGCGGCGGCAATGGTCCGGCATTGAGGCTTCAAGCCCGGACTTGCTAAAGGTGTGCGGGCATGGAAGTAGCCGGGCGGCGTTCATAATATGACCTACAGCAATGGTACCTCAGCCCTCTGTAAATCTGAGCGGTTAAACGAGGTACAGTTGGAGTATTAAGCCCTCCAGCATCCAACCCCACCGAAGCCGGCCCTCCCCAGAATCTCTGACGGCTAAGCTAAACCAAAAGTGGAAATTTGTAAACAAGGTCCAATCTTTATCTTGCCAGCAATATCAACCATTCATTTACAGTGTCGTATCTTCTTTCATCTTGATCACACTCGGTTTTTGCGTACATGCGATCATGTTAAATTGTTTTTGAATATCTTTACTGTTTTCGATTCTTTATATCATCGCTACTAGGGTACATATTTGTTTATTTTATGCAGAACCCCTTATATATCATGAGTCAACAACAACATGAATTGCCACCTTCACCTGCACATCGCCTCATGACAGGCGGAAGTAAACGATTCAGGCAAGATACACAGATATGGACTGCTGCAAGGTGTCAACGGCTATTGAGGCAACTCGAGTGTCGTTTAGTATCCCTGAGGAAACTGGTCAATGAAGCGCGTCAGCCACAAACAACATCCCACACGAAGCGAACGAACATCGATCAAGAATCTACGAAGCGCTCGAAACGAGCCCGATACACTTATGGAAGACGCCGGTCGACCCCAGTTCTAGCCAAGCCAGCCGAATCACTCACGTTGACTCCCCCACGATCACTACGTACCTTGGGCAGCATGAAAATCGAACGTACTCCCTTGCGGGTTGGGCGGATTGACTTCACGACACCAGCGCCATGTAGCTTTGGCCTGGAAGATCAAGATGTCACTTCTTTCCCCGAATCTTCCAAGTCAAAAGCGACTGTTTCCGCATCACTAGTCACAGAATTACAATCGCTCCGCCGGATCGTTCCAGACAGTCACTACCGTATTTACGAAATAATATTTGGTTGGCTAAGTGGCTTACTGAGTTCAACGGATCCGTTTGACCAGTCGGCGCATCCAAAATCGCTTTTAGGAATGTGCCTTCGCAAGGTTCCGGATGCTTTGGCCGTAATAGAAGAATGGGATCGTCAGACCGCAGCAATGGAAGGAAAGTCATTGAAGTGGGACTCATCCAAAGCGTCGATAGAGCTTTACGATCAACTTGAAGATTTCGGGAGCACGAGCATTGGTTGGAAATCACTAAAGCTAGTCGTTCGTGCACATGCTGTTTCCATGTTAACGGCAGCTGTCGCAGATGGCCTTTTTGAGCCCCCCTTTGTACGATTGTTGGCTGACCTTTGCCTCAGCCTGGAGTGTAGGGCTGAAGCGGGGCGACTTGTCTCAAGTCTGAAGCTCCCCTTGACTGCACCATGCGGTTCAGCGAGTACACTATTGGAGTGTAGTGAAGTGCAGCCTCTAGGGGCTATCCTGAGAAGTCTACAGGGTCAAGGAACGATCGGCCCATCTTGGTGTTGCCTTTCAACTGTCATCAAGGACAAGAAACTCCCGCCGAGCTGGCTCACGTCTCGGGCGTTTCAGTCAGTATGGATGCGAGGAATCGAGATCATACTACACAGAAGAACCCCCGTGGCCTCAGTCGTCGATTTCATGTGTACGGCAATTAACCAGCTACTGCTAGAAGACGGAAAAGCAATGAAAACAGGTGAAGCTCCCGAGAACGAGACTCTAACGAATGTGCTGGCTGCAGTAGCAGCAGCGACATGGACCCTAGGTGCTGAGATGAATGGCAAAGAGTCGTGGAAAGTCCACTCAGTTCGACGCCTGTTGTTCATACTCGAGTCTTGCGCATATCAGCAGGAGAACCGTCGTGGCATCTCTCGAAACAGAGGTCTTCTCATTGTCGTTTTAGCTCGGTTCCTAGCTGCCGGTATGATCGACAAAAATGTCGTCAGTTCGACGACGAAAAACCATGCGATTTATGACTGTCTGAAACTCCTGATAAGAAACGGGGTCCCCACACAAACACAATACCGACAGACACTTTTGCTAGCTTGCTCTGTCGCACAATATCGGGGGCAAGCGTGTCGCTTGCCATGCCACGACATCTTATCTGAGATTCGTATGTTATTCAACGAACTGGGGCTTCCAGATTGGTTTCAGAACGGTTTAGTGTCTGACGGGGCCTTTGTTCTGGCGCAGAGGACGAGAGATCTCCGAGATGTTGCTTTCGCGGAAAGGCTTCCTGCTCCTGGCAAGGGAACCCTAGAAACGAGCATGATATTTTCGGGCTGGTGTTGGGAAGAAGGAATTGGCGAATGGGTTTTGCCCAGCCCTGGTCAAAAACAACGAAGCGAGCTGAGACAGCAGAACCACCTTCAAAACGGAACGAGATACCAAGCAAGCGGAGATCAACAACCAGATAGTCGAGCCCGGACTAGGAGCCTAAGAGGGGCTAGGGTCGTCTACAATAACAATCTTAGATACGGGAACGACGAGGATAGCTCCGCGGGAAGTGAAAGGGGGGCGGGGAATCATGATGGCACGGACGACACCGACAGGGAGGATGAAAACGATACGAGCGAAACCAGCATGACGGATTTAATTGTCAGGGATGGCCAAGACAGCGACGACGAACTTGGTGAATATTTCCCTCCGACCCCAGCATCAAAGCGAGATCTCAACTACAGCATTGGCAAGAGAAACATAAACGGCAACATTATCGACGTAACTACGAAAAGAAAAGCAGTAAAAAAGCTGAAGCGCTTGGAAATCACGCGGACCTGGCAGGCAGCCAGACTTCGTGGCCCAGGGGATTCTGTGGCTGTCCAGGTAGAAGACGATACGGATGATGACGAACTTAGCATATTGCTCTGATTATCTGATAGATGATTTGTAATTTTAGCATATTTAATTCAAGGCCTGGATTTAGTTTTTTCTTTTTCTTTTTGTTGTTGTCAGTTGGCTGCCGCCGGGCTACCAGGATCAATATGCACATGTTATGAAAGCGTCTCAGTGCACGTCTCAGAACCATATTCATCCGCCTCTCATGGGCCGAGAATTTGGTTACGAGAACATCGGTCACAGTGGGGCGAGAGCCACTTGAAACCGCCAAATCGATGTCATCCTCAATCCGCAAACAACAACTTTTTACAGATGTGATCGACGACTGGTCCATAGTTTCTGGTGGTTACCGCCGAGTCATTTTGTTCTATAGTTTGCAGAATAGAGAGAGGTACTTACTGTAGGTAGGTAGGTAGTGAGAGATTCGAGTTTTCCTCTCTTTGTTTCTTTTTCCCTCAATACATACTAGATAGGTACCTGTTACAGTGTTGGGTGGCCATGCAGCGCAGTCTTGCGTCATTCCTGGAAATGGTTGGATGTAACGCTGAGAAATAGATCCTGCCCAGATGCACTTGAGCTGAAGGATCTAATGACAGGAGAATTATCATCTATCCTAGTAGTTGACAGCCGTTTCCAGAACGGCCAAGACGACGTTTAGGGTTTAAGTAACGGTGCGGTTTACCAGATTTCGGGAATGCCCTTGTTTCAAGATCCCCGCCAAGCCCCGCATCACCAGGATTCATAGTGCTGAGATATATCGTTCCGCCACTCGGAGTCGACGCCACCACATCCATTACTATTTGTATCCCCTGATCGGGCATGCTCAGTGCTACGTAGACGCTGAGTGGGCCTAAGTGAGTGAGTGAGTGATGTACCGAGATATGGATCTAATTACCGTACGAGAGGGGAAGATCTATTGACCTCGCAAGCTTGATGCTTAATTTGCAATTAGAAACCGGCCACACTTGATTAGCGTGTCAATGCAACTAAATCACTGCGTGATGAGAATAACCGAGAATAACATATGTATTGCTAATGAATCTTGAGTTGCTTCTTAGTGCGGGCAACACTTACTCACTGGCTTGGCTTGATTTGCTAGCAGAGCCGCCGGGTAAACTAGCTTGTATTGATTCGCCAATGACATACTCAGATCAGCTCATGTTGAACGACGTTGATGTGAATCTTGAAACTGCCCCTGAGCCTAGACCTGCCCTAGCAGTCGGGCCCCAGATGTAACAGTGGGATTTGGACGGCATGGCAAACCCATCCTATGAGAATACAAGGGACGAGGCCACTAGGTAGTTCTACGACAGACCAACACGCGGCCTCATAATCATCTGCTTGGGCTATGATTGCTGGGGAATTTGAAGTAGACCCATAGTTAAGCCTCGCAAACTGTATGTACCTTGTTCAAGGTTGTCAGGGAGCATGTATGTACTTAACACTTCTAGATTATCCCTTGCTCCTGCTGGCAGAACCTCCGCAATATCGTTTTTCAAAACTCTTCCTTGCTCTTTTCTTGTTTCAATTGTTCGTTCATTCCTAAAGACGGCGTAGGAATTGATTGATTGATTGATTGTTTCGGAACTGGAGCTGGTTTCCATCGATTTCCGTCCATTCACTCTATCCCACACCTCTCCCTCCGCACGTACATTACACTCACTTCTCCCGCCCGTCGCAATCTCTTGCGCATTCATTCATTCCTGCTTCATTTCTCTTGGCCGCCGCCTCTTTTTTTATTTTTCAACTCGACTCGATTCCTCCCGGGGAGGTTTCGTTTTTTATTCTCCCTTTGTGTTTTGGTGATCTGTTTTCTTCAACGCCTCAATCTTTGTTGTTCTCATTTCCAGTCTTTCGTTATTTCTCACAGCATCAACCACGATGAGTTCCGGCAACTCATTGTTCCCGCGCGCCGGGTATGAGCTCACCCCAGAGCAGCAGGCCCTCAAGGAAATCGCCGAGACCACAAACGGTAACCTCGCCAAGTACCTCATGATCGTCTGCGGTTCAGTGTCTGTTGCTGTCATCATCTGGAAAGTCTGCGAACGAATCATTCGACTCACCCGACATGTTTCTTGCCTCAACAACGACAAGCAGCGCTACTTCGCCCTCCCTTCACAGAGGTTCGCGTCCCTCAAGCGCAACCTTCTCTATGCCCCCGTCTTCAGCAAGCGACACAACCGCGAGATCCAGATCAGCAAGGCTATCAATGTCGGCACACTGCCCACCAGATTCCAATTATTGTTTCTTATCGCCTACTTCGCCTCCAACATCGTCTGGTGTGTTATCGACATCGATTATTCTGCCGACATGAGTGCCGCCTGTGGTGTTATTCGCAACCGTACTGGCGTTCTCTCCACTGTCAACATGGTATGGCTGCACTCAAACTCTAACAGAAAGAAACAGCTGCGTTTCAAACGGCGTGGCTTTTCTTGGCAAACGTTGAATATCCGTCACTAACAATATTCAAGGTTCCTCTGTTCTTACTGGCTGGGCGAAACAATCCCTTGATCCCTCTATTGAACATCTCCTTCGACACATACAACCTCCTCCACCGCTGGTTTGGTCGTATCGTTGTTCTCGAGGCCCTTGCCCATACCATCGCTCACTACGGCAAGGCTGGCTGGACGTTCACACCTCCTTCAGGCAATTTTATCTTGCCCGGTTTCATTGTAAGTCTAGTCGCTTAGATTTCCTACTCCGGCTACGCTCCTCTACTTACACTCACATCTTGTAGGCCACTTGCTCCTTTGTGTTTTTGATGATTCAGGCCTCTAGCCCTCTCCGACACGGCTTCTACGAGGTCTTCAAGGCTCTCCACATCCTTGCAGCCTGCGCCGCTGTCGTTGGCCTGTACTACCATTTGTCCGCATCCCCCCAGTTGTACAAGTGGCTCTGCTATGTCTATGGTGTCATTGTTCTCTGGAGTTTCGACCGAACTTCACGCCTGTGGCGTATCCTTCGCTCTCACGTCGGAGGATCGCGATCCCGTACCATTGTCGAGGCCCTTCCCGGAAACGCTGTTCGATTGACAATGACTCTGGCCCGCCCCTGGAAAGCCGCTCCTGGACAGCACGCCTATTTGTACCTACCCGCCGTCAGCTACTGGCAATCTCATCCCTTCTCTGTCGCCTGGTACGATGGCGTAGAGGATCCCAAGAATGAGAGATTGGCCAGCACCAACCAGGATCTGTTGGCCATGCAGCAGCAGCGAATTTCATTCGTCATTCGAGGCAGGACTGGCATGACTGACAGTCTCTACAAGAAGGCCGTTTCGGCACCTGGAGGAAGGTTTGAGACCAGCTGCTTTGCCGAGGGACCCTATGGTGGTCACCACTCCTTTGACTCATATGGCACTGTTGTTCTCTTTGCTGGCGGAGTCGGCATTACCCACCCCGTTCCTTACATCAAGCATCTTGTCGAGGGCTACTCCCAGGGTACTGTTGCCACCCGAAGAATCTTGCTGGTCTGGACAATCCAGACTCCTGAGCACCTTGAGTGGATTCGCCCCTGGATGACCGAGATTCTCGGCATGGACAAGAGAAGAGACGTTCTTCGAATTATGCTCTTCGTTAGTCAGCCTCGATCAACAAAGGAGATTCACAGCCCTTCATCCACGGTTCAAATGTTCCCAGGACGTCCCAACATCAACACTCTCTTGGGTATGGAGCAAGAGCAACAGGTCGGCGCCATGGCTGTAACCGTGTGCGGCCCTGGTGCGTTGAGTGATGAGGTTCGACTGGCCGTGCGAAACCGTCAAGATCGATCTCACATCGACTTCATTGAAGAGGCGTTCACCTGGTAAGCTGCTTGATTGGTGGAAGCCTGGTGTTTGGAGTTTTGGCACTTGCTGGTCAGATCAGCTCACAATCCCCGTTCCTGGGAGACGAAGATGGTAAAATATCTCTTTGGCTCTCGGCTCTTTATTCTGAGACATTCTAGCGGTCCAGATTATGCCCGTCCGTCTTTGGGCAACTTGCTAGGCAAGACTCAATTTTGAGATCAATTTCATGTACTGTACTTTAGATCGAGGTGTATCTACGCTCCTTTTCTGGTTCTTGCGACCTACACACAATAACATTATCAAACAAGGAATGACCATAAATAGTTTCCCTTTTGCTATCATTTAGTCTGTTATGTGTTTCGTCTTGGTGTAGTGTTGATATATGCGCCGCTAACTGATTACCATATGTTGATGTCTATTATAGTCGCGCCTGTGCAAGCGCATGCATACGGTTCAGATCCATCCTATCATCATCATTGCAAAGGTAGTAAGGAGTGCCTAAGGTAAGTATGATTGGCACTAGGTAGGCCACCCCAGCCATTTTCAGGCGTGACAATGCTCCCGTGACTTGTGTAGATCTCGGCAGGTGACGGACTGCGCTGACCTTGGTACCCAGAGTCAGGGTCATTTGATTTTCTCCACTGAGACACCGTTTCTTTTGGTACTGAACCCAACCACCAACGCTCGAACAAACGTTGTAGGAAATCAAACCATAGCAGCCAATACTGATGAATGTATATCTAACCATTCGTGCATACCCTTTCGTGAGGTCTAGCGGCTGGGATCTCGTTGCGACCCGCATGAATGCACCCCTCCATCCGTAGATCCACTTCAGATCGGAGGATGATTGTACATAGAGCGACCTGAGAACGTACCTCGAGGCAGCATATTACGCGTTGAACACTGGAGGTGGAGAGTTTATTGATGCACGTGCGTGTGCATGCCAGTTAGTGAGGCGACACCTCCGCGTTCGAACTTTGGACTAGCTGCTGAACCCTGCATACTGCACTAGGTAGCAAGACACCGCCGATACGTATCCGTGCCTCTGCTCCGCCTTTGAGCTTATCAGCTCTTTGTTCCAGACCGTTATCAGGGCCGGCCTTCTCTGCCGTCCCATCATCCATCTCCCATCATCTCTCTGGATTCGACCAGTATCAAACACTCGAAGTCTAGCTGTCGTCAACCGGCTGCTACTTCACCATGGCGTCCAAAAGCCTTATTCCGTTTCTTGTAGCTATGATGCTGCTCACAGGTGTTTGCAACACCTTGTTGACCAAGTATCAGGTATGACGGCATGGGCATCGTCGCATCTACTATCCCGGCTAACACAGCTTCTTTTAGGACAACCAATGCGTTCGCAATTGTGATCCCGATGACAATCCGAGAAAGCGCGCCTTCTTTAACCAGCCAGTGCTCCAGACGGCGCAGATGTTCATCGGTGAGATGGGCTGCTGGTTGGTTGTTGGAATCATGGCACTCTGGCGTCGATTTAAGGGCTCTGCCCCGGAACAGCAAGGTTACCAAGCTGTAAACACCGAAGAAGGCGTTGATCGCGCAGCTGAACCTGAAGCCAACGATCGTACCAAACTCTTGCACACCGGTCCATCCGTTCTGAGAGGGTACCGAGTCACCCTCCTTGCCCTGCCCGCTATCTGCGATATCTGCGGTACTACATTGATGAACGCTGGGCTTCTTATGGTGGCTGCATCTATCTATCAAATGACCCGAGGCGCCCTGGTCCTCTTTGTCGGCCTTTTCAGTGTTGTCTTCCTCAAGCGACACCTGCATCTCTTCCAATGGCTTTCACTTGTGGGTGTCGTCCTTGGAGTCGCGGTTGTGGGACTGGCTGGAGCTATTTGGCCTGACGAGAAGCCTGAGGGTTCCATGGGAACACCGGACGAGGACTCTCTGGCTGAAGGTGGCTTATCAGATGCTACCAGGGCTATCGTCGGCGTCCTTCTTATCGCAGGTGCTCAAATCTTCACGGCTACACAATTTGTCCTTGAGGAATGGCTTCTTGAACGATCTTCAATTGAGCCTCTCAGAGTAGTTGGATGGGAGGGTATCTTTGGCTTCAGTTTCACTCTGTTGGGCATGCTCATTCTGCACGCAGCAATCGGCTCAACTGATGCTGGCCGATACGGATATTTCGATATTGTAGAAGGATGGCGCCAAATGACTGAGAACAAGCAAGTCCTGTTCTCTAGTTTTCTCATTATGATCAGCATTGGGTAAGTGTTAACGATCATCATTGAGTTGTCAAATGCTAACCCGGACAACAGTGGCTTCAATTTCTTTGGTTTGTCCGTAACTCGAAGCGTCAGCGCAACCTCTAGGTCCACCATCGATACATGCAGGACCTTGTTCATCTGGGTTGTCTCTCTAGGCTTGGGCTGGGAGACTTTCAAGTGGCTCCAGATCCTCGGTTTTGCTCTGCTTGTGTATTTCACCTTCCTTTTCAACGGCATCGTCCAGCCTCCTTTCGAGTTCTTGAAGGTTCCCAATGAGGAGATTGAGGAGCTCTTGCCCGAGGAGCCAATCGAGCATCGCTAGACGAATGCATCTCCAACCGCCCCGCCGGAGTCAGCAACATCAGTTTGGATTTGAAAGTGTACTTGTTTAGAATGGCGTCAATGTTAGGTGCTGCATATGTTTAGAAGCTTTGCTATATTGAAATTTCCCGAAGTCGACACGAATGCGTGCCCTATGTAATCATGAAGTCTAACACCAATACCGTAACCTACCAAATTAATCCAACGCCCTTACACATGTCCAAAAACGCCAGGTCCAATAGAGAATAGCTTCCGGCGATGCCATCATCACCCTTCCTTATCAGGTAACATTGCAAAGCAACTCTGCTTCAAGAATGAATTTGCCCTCCTTATATTTCTCTGACGATTCGTAGGCCTTGTCGTATTTCCACCCGACAGTTTCCTTGCACTGGCGGCATGTAATATCGCGAACGACGTGTCGGCCAGTTGTCATATTACGTTCGTTTGGGGTTCCCGTCTCGATGTTAACAACGCTGTGAAAGAGATATGCTTTCCCGTGCTGCCCGCGGAAGTTCTAATGTTGATGTTAGCGAACATGATCACTTGAAGCAATGAATAAACGTGCAGAGATCGGGGGCACATACTCGACTAATGATATCCTCATGGTTGGCAAGGTGCGCCTTACATGTCTTGCAGCCGTAAATCTTGTTGCTGCTAAGGTAGGTGTTGTAAGCCAGCCCCATGACGCGGGCCCGTAGGGCAAGACAAGAACGGGCTTGGTCTTGGGGATTTCGGAAACAATAAACTAGCGACAGCTATTGTGATGCCTTGTGAATTTGGGTACTGAAAGCAGCTGTCGTTGGACAGTTGTGAGAGTGAAGATGGATAGTGAAGCGGAGTGTCTGATGTTGGGCGTGGGTTAGCCAGTAGACTAGTACTGGTTAGCAACTACCTAGATTAGTAAATACAGGTAAGTAGGTAGGTAGAGGGAACCTTGGGGGTAAGGCGGGAACCGGGCAGCCTAACTGAACTGGCACGTCATGAGGCCGGAGTCAGAGAGTCTAGGTAGGTTAGTAGGTACTACCCACCTGCGCGTTTGCCATTGGAACGTACCCGCAGTGTAACCGACAAGTCCGAGATCAGTGGAGTCCGTACATCCTGTGAGATACGTATGAAGATACTGACATACTACTACAACACACAGATAATAGAGTCAAGTATTTCTTAGATTGTTTTAAGGAAGAAGAGGTGGAACTGTAGGTTGCTTCTTTAAACATTACCTATCATCACTTTCAGCTAATATGGAGCGAGTACAACCACCAAACACCATACAGATAAAGGCGGGCTTCACGCTCACATCAAGCAATGGGGGGATAATCTGATATGACTGATTTCACTCCCTTGGTGGCACACATAGCACTATCTATGATGATTCTTACAAATCTTCACACGATCTGGGAATGTGTAGTATGACTGCTAAGTCAAGCCGCGACAAGTCTCGCGATGATAGAAAGTCACACATGACACCTTGTGAGCCACCGATGGATGTTGCAGTATCACCACTGATGTTTCATTTGAGGGGAAAGAACACAATGCAACTCTCCGGTAGAATCTGCTCATCATCGTCGTTTTTATCAATTGACACAACGCCTGCTGCGTGCCTGTTACTGTATAAACGAACAAGACGTACACAAATAAAACAAAACGTCCGAACTGTGGTCTATTCCTACGCCTGAAAGCACGCAATTGATTCTCTCTTATTTCTTGTCCTTTCTCTTCTTGGCCTCTTCGGCAGCCAAGTCTTTGTCCTTGATGTTGTTGTAGTGCCATACGCCGCGTTCTCGGTCTTCCTGTAACATCTTTTGATCCTCTTGGCTGATGGGAACGCCTTCAATGCCTTTTACTTTCTTCCCCTCAATAAACATAATAATTCCTCCGATAGCGGCAACGATACAAGCGAGTGCGACAAAGAGGCCTGTGGACCAACTGGGACGATCGTAACGGTTCAACCCCCACATAAACCCAGACAGGACGCACTGCAGGAAGGTGTTCCATACCATCAACCATATGACAGTATCCAATCTGGTAATGGCAGTTGGTGGAGCCCGGACTCCTGTCAAGGGAGCATCGGGGATTTTCTCTGGCGGAAACGGGCAGGCGAGTGACGAGTTGAGATCGGGCGACGAGGAGATATTATGGGGCCCTATCTGAGGGTCAAGCTGATTAGATCCTGGAAGACGGAACCATCCTCGATGGATGCCTGCTAAGCGTCGAAGGGCAACTTCCTTCTTCTGGACGCGATACTGAAGGAGGAAATATAAATCGCGAAAGCGCCAAGGGGCGAGTCCAAAGCCTGTGACGCAAAAGAGAGCATTAAGGATCTGGGAATCCCACTCTATCCATTTTCGTCTGGGCGAGTTGATATCATTGCAAGTTGGAACACACATTGCTGGCGAAGCGTTGCTGATAGGCTTGTCAGAATGGTTGCCATGGCCAAAACAGGAATGTTAAACAAGGTCC
Source organism: Fusarium sambucinum (assembly GCF_050947815.1). NCBI lineage: Eukaryota > Fungi > Ascomycota > Sordariomycetes > Hypocreales > Nectriaceae > Fusarium > Fusarium sambucinum. The sequence goes on from NC_139292.1 coordinate 2,367,263, forward strand.
TTACCAGAGCAATAAGAAGAGCATGCCGCCCCAGGCTACAACATTCAGGCCATAGAGAGTGACAAGAAAACCTGTAGGTGTTATGACATAGTGCCCGAATGCGATCAAGCCGAGTTTCGTAGACTGTCCAGATGAATGTTTTGGTGGGAAGTGGTACCCATTGTCGAAAGGAGCCGCAGCTGCTGGCTCCCCAGTAAAGTTTCGTCTAGGAGAAGCTTTGCTTGCACTTGCTTTTTCCTCGGGAGCCTCTTCGTTGACGGTGGGAAAGGTATTCTGCCTAGACGCACTACCGAAAGATTGACCTGTTTGCATCGGTATCGAGGACTCTGAAGTCCTGCGCGTCACTGTTTGTCGGGAGAAGATTGAAGATGCGATGGTTCCTGTGGCAGCCATAAAACCTTCCGGAGGACCGGAAACTTCGAAGCTTTGCGAAACTCTTCGCAGGCGACCGCTTAGAGATGAAGATGCTGCTGGACGATTGTGAATATTGGATGAATCAGTGTCGGCATTGGTAGGTGATGCATTGTCGAAACTGGGAAACGGCTCGGTATCTGTTCCATTAAGGGAAGGGTGCCCAGAAGTGGCCATTGTGGCGAGGCAGCCTTGGCGGTCTCGAATTAGGCAGCTGCTATTATTGAATGACGACCGTTGATATTGGGGTACAGCTATTGAGGTTCAGTTGCATGAAGGCGTCAAATTATATGATGAATTATTGGACAATATATAAGGAGGAAACGGAATGCTGCCAAGGTCCACATTTGATGAGAGGACAGTGGGACTGGGCCATTTATCAAGATCTTGCCGCAGTCTAAAAGGCACTAGGTAACTCCGGGGGTTGAGTTTGACATTACCTACCGTATCTTCGGTTACAATACGCGCATATCTAACGAAGTACCGAAGGTGCTGGTGGATAACGTTCGTTCAGCTATCGGCATATTTACGAAAGTTAAAAGCCATGAACTTACAATGAGAGGAGCATCCTATTCGCCCTTGTCAGGGCTATAAGACAAAGTCGTTCTTAGCTTAGGAGCTTCTATCTCTGGGTAAACTCTCCACCTAACAAAGGTGATTATCCACCTGCAACATCGGCCGATATCCATTAAAAATAAAAAAGCTAATTTTTACTTCGGCACAATCAGACAAGGTCTAGAATCAATCAATCATCCCTCTCTTCCCCTCTCGTCAGCAGTGCTACAGTGCGGCTGGTCGGTAATCATCACCAACTTGTGCCCTCTCATTAGACCTTGGACTGTCTGATTATTTTACGGCACCGCCACACTTCGCCCTCATACGCGTGTACAGTTTCCGCGTTTACATACTGGGACTAGGCCCTGATCCGTACGGAGTACCATCTCTGGTGCTCGTCTTCCTTGGCAATCCTTACGCGGACATATAAAACGTCATCGATCAACATGGACTCTCGACGTAATCCGATAGCAGACGTGACTTCCGCAGTCCTATACAACCTGCAATATCAGCATGATTGGGTCTCCCTCGACGTTCATGAAACAACAGCTTACCGGCCCTTAATCAGAGGTTTGCCGCCGCGCCGACTCTACATCCATCCTGACGACCAGATTGCTGCTTTGGAACGTGAGAAGACTACAGGCGAGCCCTTGGATCAGACTCCAGAGCTTGAATGGGTGCTAGCAGTGCACCCTGAGGAGAAATGGACCATCAAAGCATTTTCCAATGTCTTCGATTCTATTGAGCACCAAGGCCCACGAGAGAAGCGACTTGTACTGGCAACAGTGCATAATGACTCTACGGTTGTTTATTATTTGATGCACGAGGGCATGGTTAAGCCTCGACAAAACTAATCACCGGTGTGGTCCATCTTTACTCGGTCGTCCTACAGCGTAAAAACCACTTTTTGCGTCTTACGCTGCTCGAAGAGAGTATATCCTTCGGGAGCTTGCGCAAGCGGCATCTTATGATCAAACAAGAAACTATCATGACAGTCAGTTGTGGGTATCGGTTTAAAAGCTTCTGAAGCACTTGCCCGATCTTATCCTGCTTCTGCTCCAGCAAATGGAGAGCTTCGTTGAAAACGCTGCGCACTGGGCAGCGACCCATTTGTAACCGAATGTTTTTCCTGCAATAAGGTCAGCCAATCGGTCTTTCGTGTTGGTACGAGCATACAGGGCCAGCTCGGGGGGCTACATACGTATATGCATCGTCACCTGTCCATGGAATCTACATAGATGATCGTTAGCTTTCCCCATCTCAAGTCTCTCACACACTTTTATCTGACCTCCTTATTGTGGACACCGATGCTGCTGATGGCTCCAAATGGCCGCACAATGTCGAAAGCTGTTCTCAGAGCTGGTGCTTGTCCAACAACTTCAACGACCATGTCAGCGCCTCGCCCTTCTGTTACCTCCCGTATTCTGGCCTCGAGTCCTGCTCTGTCAGTCTCGAAATTGAGGGGCTCTGCGCCAAGTTTGCGAGCTTGCTCCAAGCGGCTGTCAACACTATCGATCGCGAAGAGGTGACGAGGCTTGAAATGAGTGGCTGCCAAGATGGCGCAGAGCCCAACAGGACCACAACCCACAATGACCATTGTAGCTTCCTGGATGTTCTGCGAAGGCACAAGCCCCATAGCACTCTTGACGCCGTAAAATCCAGTGGGGAAGATGTCCGCCATAAGTAAGAGAGCTTCGTCCGATATAGTCTCGGGAGCCTTGACAGCAGTCCCATCGGCCATAGGAATTCGGACATATTCAGCCTGTCCTCCGTCAAGAGTTTCACAGCCAAACAGCTGGCTCTCAACACAACGAGCGGAACACCCGTTATTACAGAAGAAGCAATTACCGCTACATTGGTCAGCATGTCATTAAGTCAAAGGATATGAGCAGGAACACACCAAGAAGCTGTGAATGGGGCGACGACCTTGTCACCGATGTTGATGGTTTTCACATCCGAACCAACTTGAACAACTGTTCCAGTAAACTCATGGCCCATGACGAACCCGGTGCCCGACGGTTGGTGGCCACGGTAGATGTGAAGCTCGCTATGGCCATGGGTCAGATGAAATAAACTATCGGGCAGGGTTTCTTACGATCCGCACAATCCCGCGGCATGAACTTTGACAATAATGTCTCTGCCATCACAGACTTGTATCGTCAGCTGTGATGCTCACAGGGGGCATTGGAACTAGGCCACCCAAACGACTTACTCTGGGGCACAGGTCGATCCTGGACCGAGATCTTGTACAGGCCGTCAAAAACGACGGCCTTCATAGTTGACGGTAGGGACATGGCTCTTGCGGAATACAGCTACTGGCTTGGGGTTTCACGTCAACGATTGTGGACAGAGTTTTATGGATTACATTATGTCCGGGTAGTCAGTGTGGGGTTGAATCAGTTTCGTCATCGGCATAATATGGTTGATTTGTCGCATTGTGGGGAGAATCACAAATCAAGCAGCTATTTGGTGTGGGCCGAGGTTCAGGTCGAGATATATGCTACTCGTAGCAATTCCAAACATGCATGAAGACACCACAGAGCACAGATTTTGCAAAATATAATCAGTCATGGTTTCGAAACAACCAACATTGAATATCATCAAGTCTCACTTACAACCTATATGCGAGTTTAATAGGCACTAATAAACTCGATTCCACTGTAGCAGTTCCCGTGGGGCAACTAGGTAGTAATGGATTCCGCACAAAATGAGGTTGGGGGCATTTAAATGAATACAGACCTTACGAGACTCGGTGGTGTAGTGTAATACATGGTTTTGTTATGGATATTTGTTTACCATTCGCCAGGATTTGATGGCGGCAACTGTCTTGTGTCTCTACAATCGCCCACTTGGTACACCTGCTATTACCTACAATAGCAGGTAGGAATTATTCGAGTCAGTTCACGCTTCGCGAGCAAGTCCAAGCTTGAACTAAAGGACCTGGACCACCTGAAATAGGGTTAGACAAAAGATATGGGGTGCGCTTGATGTATAAAAAAGCCACATAATTGGTCATCTTGAGCGTCATCAACTGACGGTTCCGCTCAGATTAAAGGTAATTAATTAGATGTAACTGTGACAGATTTGCTGCGTCATTTATGTGCGTCGTGGATTCTGCGAGATTTCTAGAACGAAAACAAGAGTCTACCTAGCATCTAACTACTCCTTGCTGTTCTTGCCTGTAATCAGCTGATTGCCATTCATCTCATACATCAACAATATACACACATCTGCACTTTCCATCTGCCTGTCATTACTGCACTGGTCTAACATGTAGGAAATAAGTCCATGAGATTGAACTTGTGCTTGATGCCAGGCAATCAATCAATCAGCTACCGCGGCCGGCAAAGCAGAAAGCGGTCGCTTCTTAGCCAGGGTCCATGAGACCAGCCAGACTCAGAGCCGCGTTATGTGGGCAGATTGTGGAGCGTCCAATGATGAAGCACAAACGGTCCTTTCTCATCTTGGGCTTGGGACTCAACAGCATGGTCGGTATTCGGACAGTGTAGAGACATGACGATTACACAGTGAAGAGATACCCCACAAGGGGCTCTTTTTGAGCTTATCCACTACTATATCCACTTCCCCTCGTCCTAGGCGGGGCTTGGCTCTGGGGTCAGCCAGTTAAATTGAAAAGACCGTGACGGGACAGTCCGTTGTGGTTGAGTGCGCGAGATTTGTCGGGCAGGTGTCAGACGAGGCGGCTCTTTTTGGCTCGGCAGAGATCATCACCGCCTAAATACAGTACCTACAGCAGACAGAATTGGCAGGGTTCTGTTTTGCCAGGTTCAGTATCTTGTCTTCCCCCATCGACTAGAGACAGAAAGACGAGAGCGTAAAGCAACCACTAAGCTTACCAAAAGATAGGGACAAATGACGGGCAGATAAGTTAGCAATGCGCAAAATAAATTGCCCACTTGGACTGGCGCTGATGCACCACACACATGTCGATACGGCAGTGGATGTTGAAGCTTAGACGGGTGACCCCAGTGGAGAATTGAAGAGGGGAAAGGGAGGCCTCGGTGGGTGCATCCCATCCTGGGGTTCACAATTCAGTAGAAATTGTCCCGACTCTGAGAAATAAGCACGCTTCATGCTTATAGTTACAGCCATTGTTGTTATTTACAGTAATATCTACAGTATTTACACTTATTTTCGAGTCCTTATAATTTCAGATCAAGGTCTAGGAATACCTACATAGGTCTGTCTGTACAGAGTGAGGCTCATTTCATGGCATCGAGCGGCGTCCAATCCACAATCACAATCCATTACATATCAAGGGTCAGTCAGTTAGGTGCATTGTCACACAACCCAACTTTTATCCATGTCGGCCAAGCGCGGAGAAAGATCTCGCTAGAGACACACTACTGTACTTGAATTAACCTAATGGCGCACAAGGTCAGCCGCCTGCGCTATCAGGGACAGAACACAGTCTCCAGATACCGACCGCATTTTGCTGTCGCTGAATCATCGGGACTTATCTGTAAATGATTCTCTTCCGAATTATGCGCTCAAAAGATTCTACAAAGTACACATCCCTAACGGAAACAAGATGACTCTATTTCCACTTTTGAATACATAATAGTCACCTTATAACATCACGCTACATCAACAATAGACCACAAACAGGTAACTCACTACCTTGATATTACCTACTAAACTTTAGTACCTACCTAGGTATGTATGTACATACAGTACCAATATTAGTATGTAGCTCGCGACAAAAGAATAACAGCAGAGCCCCATCTGGGGCCCCTGGTTCTCTGTCGGCCTACCACATGTAACAGATACCTAGTGCCTACGGATATGTTCAACCTGCTAGCGTACCTGGTCAACAAGGGCCGAATATTTACCACCAAGTTGCGTTTTACCCCATCCCCATCTTTGTTTCCACCTTTCCCCATGGCCCATTGCTCTTATGGTCCATGGTCATGGTCCATGTTGACGGGCATCTCAGAATCCTTCTAACCTTCCCAGGACCCCAGCCCCGCGAGTCCCTGGGTTTGCCTCTCCCCCCATTTCCTAATTCAAGTATCGACCCGTGGCGTAGTCACTGGCACTGTACACCAGGTACTCTGCCAATTTTTCCATGGTAGACACAGTACCATTTTATGATTCTGTGTCCCTACGTGCCTACTTAGTGCCTTCTCTAACTGCCTGGATCCCCGTAACCTGGTGTCAACAAGTGGAGGCATATTCCCAATGGATACTCGGTAGGAAGGAGCAGTAGAAATGCACGGCAGGTACATCCTACCTACCACTCATCCATTCGATGCCTGCCTCCTGCCCAGTCCCAGTCCCAGTTCCAGTAGTTATAGTAGATAGGGCCAGCCAGGAATCCATACCATTCATTCATTTCAAATCTATCCACTCCCCCAGGATTTTTCGATTCACTCATGTTCCGCATCCCATCCGCACTCTTTATACCCCGAATACCTACCACCAACTGCTGTCTGCTGTACATATCTACGCCTCAGCTCCGACCTCAAGGTAACCTTGCCAATTAAAAGGTACCTCTTGCTACAATACCATCCTTCTCACTCGGTCTTCGGTCTTACTGGTCACACCCCTTGACACAAACGACAACTGAACATCACCTCCGCTTCTTCTCTCTGATATCGCGCACACACTACCTCGCTTGAACGACTACCAAAGTCAATAAAGTCGAAACCCCTTCAAGTAACGCGGTATTTCCACGGGCCATATATTTGGGCACTTCGCACGCTTCAAGGCTCAAAGTTCAACGCAGGGCGCACCCGACCTGTGCTCACGGCCATTCTCAATATTGTCCCTTACCTGGATGAATACAGTGTAGAGATCTTAACTATTCTTATCGCCGCCTTGGACGGCCATTCGAAGCTTCATATCGAGAGGCAAGCATTAGTGTACGAAATATTGCTGGCAAATTGTCTATTTGGAGTCGCGCGTGTATACTCCGTTGGCTCACACCCCAATCCGACCGGTACCTCCTTCGCATACTCCGTCTGTTCAAACTTGTCTTTGGTAGCGCAGTTTATTTTTCCGAATTTCATCGCAAATATTCACACCAGCGCGCGATCAGCGAGCGACCAAGAAAGGGCCCGGGACGCTTCAACCTCGCGAGGGGCCATGGCGAGTTGAGCAACCGCCGTCAACGCGACAACGATGACCACAGCTACGCAGCAACAGCAGCACCCACCACCGCAACCTCATCTCGGTTTCATTGTCGACACATATGATCCGGATGATGTGGTTCCTCGAGGGAGCCCCCTCATGACCCCGCTTCGTCCCAGGCTCGAGCCGTCTCCAAGTCCTCCTCCAGAAATACCTGCAACTCAAGTCAGTCTTAGTGCTTCCTGTATCGGCGGTCGCGGCAAGTCTAATCGCCACAAGGTTCGTCCAACTTCTGGGGACGCCGTCTTAGTCGCTTATCTCGACAACGGACGTGATCCTGAAATCGCTCGCGCAGCCGGTCGCGAAAGTCTTCCATGCGACGAAGAATCGCCTGACGAAGAAGCTCGAGATAGGCCCGCAAACGGGAATCTCATGAGTGGGCCGTCGCTTCAGCACCTTGCCGCAGGCGCATTAGAAGCTGCTTCAATAGTTACAGCGCCATCCGCCCTCGCAGCCACGGTACCCAAAACGATACCTGACATATCGATACCAACCGGTCAGCTTTCAATTCATGATGACCCTCCAGTTACCAACCTACCTACATCGCGATATGTTTCTACCAACAGAGTCACATCACCACTAATTCATTCACCCAGCGGACCCTTGCCGCCACTACATGGAGTTCGTCCGCCAGTCGGCGAATCCAAGGAGGCGCTGCCCTCACAGTCTCTTCCATCTCTACGTTCCACTTTTGGAGAGATCAGAGATCTGGCTCCCGAACATTTGCCTGAACAGGAACTTGGGCGTGTTCCTTCAGGGCCATCCTCGACTTTCCCTGCCTCGCCGGCTGGAAACATTGGGCATCGGTTCAGTGTAAGCAACCTCTCGTCTTCACCTTGTTCACCACCCGAAGGTTATAGGACACTTTCTCCGCATTCTGCTCCAAGTGCGAGTATTCACTACTATACAACAAATGGCACTCATCCTCGTGCCCCAACAGAATACAGTAGTAGTAATGCTGGCGAGACTCCGAACACCGATCATTCTGTTTCTACGCCCGCCACTTCTACCTCGATCAACTCTACCTCGATCACTGATCGCATGAGTATCGATGGTATCACGCATCCGCAAAGTATGTCCGGCTCCTATACATGCACAGTTCCGGGATGCAATGCTGCGGCATTTCAGACTCAATATCTCCTCAACTCCCATATGAATGTGCATTCGTCAGCACGGCCGCATTATTGTCCAGTAAAAGGGTGTCCAAGAAGTGAAGGCGGCAAGGGTTTTAAACGCAAGAACGAAATGATAAGACATGGCTTGGTTCATGACTCTCCAGGATACGTGTGCCCCTATTGCCCTGATAGGGAACATAAATATCCACGACCAGATAATTTACAACGGTATGTCACCTTGGAAGCTCAACTATGATTTTATTGTATCTCCAACTCTGGGCTTCAATATTGACAATGGTGTCCATAGACACGTTCGTGTTCATCACCCAGACAAAGACAAAGATGATCCACAACTACGAGATGTACTCGCTCAACGACCAGACGGACCCAACCGTGGTCGGAGAAGACGCGGGCCACCCTCGTGAGCATTTACAGCACGACTAGTAACTATTTTCGGGTTTGGTTGTCGATGGATGAGGAACGATTTTACGACAACGCTACGAGGCGCAGCCTTTATTATGGAGTTATTTGAACAAATGCCTATACGAGTGATAGGCTGAGGGGACTTCTTTGGGTCTCACATCTGTTCCCAAAAGCTTTTGGTCCAGCGGCGTGAGACTGAGCGAGAACACACTAGGCGTTTAGGACCTTGGATACCCATGGTTGGGTCAATTTCATTTGTCATCTTTTCATTTTCTCTCCTACGGGAGTGTACCATTCATGCTGGAATGGCGTTGGCTAGCGAATAGCGTTTATTATGTTCAATTCTTTATATGCAGCACATGATACCCTCATCGTCGTCTTATCACTTTCGCATCTTTGTGTGTTTGAACGAGCATATACACATGTTAACTTCCTCATGTAAACTTGGATATTTGCGAGCTGCCTATAAGAGTGCCCAAGACCCAACATTGACGGGTCCGTCACTGTGGATTTCTATTTCAATGCACTCTCCCGCTTGAGATATGCCCATACTCTCAACCACCAACCACATACCCTCACGTTGAATCCTTGCAGGCTCCATGTCTAACTCCGGGGTTCGTACAACGGTTTTGAGCTCCTCGTACTCGCCATCCCCCGATGTTGCGATCGTGGCTCGCTCTGGGTCCCAACTATGAGCCACTGAAACTCGGACCATGAGAGTGGATGAGGACCGGTTACTGGGATCCAGGCCGGGGCTGCAGACGCTTCGTGCAGTGATGCTGATCCGAGTTAACCAAGAAGCTGAAATCTGTGCCCGCCGGACTTCTGCTCCATCGGAAAGTCTAAAGGGGGTGAGTGTCTTGCGCAATCTCCCCGCAGTATCAGCGGGAACAGGCTGTATAGTCACATATGTCATGGATGAGATGCGAAGGAAAAAGTCGGCAAGCTGTCCTGCTTCAAAGGTCGAGCATACCAGAGTGTACACTCCAGCATCAACGTGTGGGATGTTTGCCACTGCACAGCCTCTCCGATATTCTCCAGATGAACCTGCTAGATCGCGAACCTTGAGCGTCTGAACCCGCTTGCCCTGAGACCAGACTAAGTCAATGTGCACGTGGACATCCTGCATACTGGTTGAAATTAATATGGAAAGAGGGCCTGTTTGAGCAAGCGATACTTTGTACTGCGGGTTAAGGGTGTATGTTGTGCAGGCTGCGCTACCCCCTGCAGACCTTCTGGTCCACGATCCAGTGATTTCTTTTACGACCGTCATTGCATCTTCGGCCTCCTTAACTGCAAGTTGGCCTTGCGATAGAAAGGAAAGGGTCAAGGTGTAGTCCGGCAGCGGAAACTCGTGCTGATCAATGACAACGGTATACCGTTTCTTTGGACTCATGTCAAACCGTGCAAGGGTTTGTGGCGAATCAACATAAGGTCCACGGTAAAGGTCGCCATCGCTGACTTGAACCCTATGGCCGTTGTTGTCAAATATGAGGATGCTCATGTACCCAAGCTGCCCTGAGACGGCTGCCATTGTGTCATTCCTGTTGCGAGAGATTTCGAGCTCAGCATCTACAAAGTGCCTGCTTACGAGGATCCATACAGGTCCGCCGGTGGGTGACTGCAGCGAGTATTGTGGATTGCGTACCAAGGATGAAGATAGCTCTGGGGTTGGTATGTGCCAGGTGAAGTGGTGATCCTGTCGGTGGGGGAAGAGCGATGGGTTCCAGTTGAGATACATGGACTCAAAGTGCTGGAGGACATCTTCGAGAGTCATCCAAAATGAGCCAGCAATTGTGGGTGCGGCTCTGTTTCGAGAGTCTATCGTTTGTGGTGCCAACTCAGTCTCGGGGAGTTTTGAAATACCTCCTTTCCAGACTGGCCCGTCACACCAAGGATTCTTGACTAACAGCCTTCGGCTGCCATCTATAACCTCAAGGTCCATAATAGCATAGTCGTGTTCACCAATTAAGCCTAGAAGGTCCTCTTCTTCATCTGAGATTCTTCCTGTGCCCAGTGTGACGACAACATTCTCGGAATCATGGCCATTCTTTATCCGTGTCCACAATTCGTTGATGTCCAGGTCTTCCCTATACAGGCAATTGAAAGGTGAGTCCAAGTTGTAGGATCAAGGCGAAGCAGAGGGACAAGAGGGACTTGAGATAGTAGGACTCCAATAACAAAAATGAGTGCTCACCTTTGAAGAAATATCTGTTCGGGGATCCAGCCGGTGAGTACCCACAAGTCTGTGCCAGAATTGCTCCCTGGAAAGTCGTAACCGCCTCTTACTTTGAGGTAGGCTTTCTCTAAAAGTGCCGGCCAGATCAGCTGAGGGTTCAGTCGGTCAACGACGTACAGGGTGCGATCGGTGATAGACGAGGGAAGCCGCTCGTCGATGACAACACGACGAAAGCATCCGTTGAAGTACAGCTTCAGCACGTATCTGCCTGAAGAGGAAACTTTGGGTATCCCTCGTGCTTTATCGAAAGGGTACAAAATAGACGATAGAGCCTGTTCATGTTAGTTAACAAACTGGACAAAATTAGGTTGGAAGATGATTTTACCGAGTGTCGGCCGGTTAAGATGCGCATGGCAGCGCATAGGCTGGCGACCACTGAACAATCGGTTGTCACGTCCTGAACAAGATCACAGCCGCGGCTAGAGTTCATCAAAACATCATCGTCCTGGTCAAGATCTGGATGCAGGTCTCTTGGGCGCTTCCACCCACCAAAGGTAGCATCCTGCCTAGGCGACAATGTAAAGGTAGCATTATCTCTGTGCCAAAATCAGCAATCGATTCGATATCGGTGTGGACATTTCGCCTTACGTGAAAGGTCCCTCGCCTGGAGGAAGTTCAAAGTCTTTACTTGAAGGCTCATTTGACCACGGGGGAAAGAGGTTGCCATGAAGGCGTGAGGTTCGTAGCAGGACACTGGGTGTCTGTGTGAGATGAGCCTTGAGTTTTTCTGCCTGAGCAATGAGTTGTTGACATTTCTGCCGCAAACGAGTGGCATCCTTCTTAGTAGGAGCCTCTCCAGCAGCTCTCATATACAGTTCAGCGGCCTGTACAGTGTAATCGAGGGCCGCTTGGCCACTCGATGTTCGAATAAGAGACTCAGTGGCCTACGATATAGGGTTAGTGATCGATGAAGTCATATTGGCGGTCTCAAGGCAGAGGAAACAAGATTAATGACGGCGGAATATGGGGCAGTAAATAAGAACATGGGATTAAATTGACTTGCCTGAGCTCTCTTCTCCATCGCCGGTCTACTATAACATGACCTCTTAATTCAAGGTAAGTTTACTTCTCATCAGTCTCCTAAGTTGACAACCAAACACTCTCGTTCACTAACCCCGCGGTGGGGGCTGGAATGATGGCAGTGCCTAGTGGGTAGCAGAAAAGTTGGCCTCCTAAGTCTTAGGGTATAAAAATAAGTAGTCTAAAGACTATAGCCTCAGGAGCACAAAGTGACCTGCTAATTTCGTCTCTTACGCTTCCAGCGGCCAACTTTTCTGATACCCTGATGAGTGCTACTACGTCTGTCGCATTCTCCACTTGTTGATGATAACCGAGTCAGGTACAGTGAGTAGAGAAGAATACCAATACTACTAGTTAATTACTTATGACATCTCCATTTGACGGTATTTCTCTACCTTGGAAGACTGCATCGTAGGCATCTATAGATATTACTGAATATGCTGGATGGGGAACCTCTCTACAAGCAATCGCCAATGAGAGAAAGATCAAGTAACAGACAGTAGCCACATGCAGATGAGGAAGACATGGGTTGTTTCCACTTCTATATCTACCATGCATATTCAGATGCTTGATATAATATTGCAACTATTTGATAAACGTCATAATGGAACTTTCCACGTGCAGAGACAGCCAGCTAGACTAGTATGTAATAAAGTAAATAGGAGGTAGTATTTGGAGTTCCGGGTAGGTAAACTGAGACTAGCCGAGGTAGGTAACGTGTCCCCCGAGTCAAATCACAGGCGGGGGGATTCAGGGAATCTGCCGAGACCGGTGGACTCGAACCTCGGCCCTGAACCGGTCGCAGGCCCGTTCAATCTTTTGATAACGGTATGATGCCCTGCTCGGGCCCATGTAAAGGTCACGCTCGACCTTGCGACAAGACAACAGCATAGATCTTGGCCATAGTTTGTATTTCCTTACTCTTCAAGAACTTGACAATTATCGCATCATGGCTGCGCAATCGAAACCTGAGATTTCTCCTTGGGGTCGCGCCGTGGCTGGCGCTACAGGCGCTGTTCTAGCCAACGCGCTGGTCTACCCTCTTGACATGTAAGTCCTCGTCTTCTGCATTCATCTCGTATCCCCTGCTCGGTAGTTGCGCATGCTGACGATCGCAAATAAAGTGTCAAGACTCGTCTCCAGGTTCAAATCAAACCAGATCCTAGCAAAGGCCCTTCCCCGACTGACGAACCACACTACACCTCGACATGGGATGCCATCACGCGAATTGTTGCCGATGACGGCATGAAAGGTCTCTACGCTGGCATGGGCGGTTCTTTGATCGGAGTTGCGTCAACCAACTTTGCCTACTTCTATTGGTACACCATCGTCAGAACGTTGTATCTCAAATCACGCAAGGGAACCGCGAACCCTTCTACCGTCGTGGAGCTGGGTTTGGGTGCTATCGCAGGAGCCATTGCCCAAGTCTTTACAATCCCTGTCGCAGTAGTTACCACGCGCCAGCAAACAGCCAGCAAGTCTGACCGCAAGGGTCTTCTCGCCACAGCCCGGGAGGTTATTGATGGCCCAGATGGTGTATCGGGTCTCTGGCGAGGTCTCAAGGCCAGTCTCGTTCTTGTTGTGAACCCTGCCATTACTTATGGCGCGTACGAGCGGCTAAAGGAAGTGATGTTCCCTGGCAAGACTAGTCTGAGACCAGGCGAGGCATTCTGTGAGTCTGCGATCTGGAGCTGCGATCAGAACTATGCTAACCGTGATGGCAGTGTTGGGTGCTATGTCTAAAGCACTTGCGACTATCGTCACTCAACCTTTGATCGTGGCCAAGGTTGGCCTCCAATCAAAGCCACCCCCGGCTCGCAACGGCAAGCCCTTTACCAGTTTCGTTGAAGTTATGAAGTTCATCATAGAACATGAGGGCATGCTGGGTTTGTTCAAAGGCATTGGGCCACAGATTCTCAAGGGACTTCTCGTCCAGGGTATTTTGATGACAGCAAAGGAGAGGTAAGACGATTTGATTTCCGCAGAGAAGCTGCCATTGCTGACATATTTCCGCTCATAGGGTTGAGTTGATGTTCATCCTTCTGATTCGATATATCAAGTCCATTCATCTCCGCAAAATCAGCCGTACTGCCGAGAAGACTGCCGCAGCAGCAGCAGCTCACAGCGTTGCGGCGAAACCGGTGACAAGCACTTAGATTAGGGCAACAGCTGGTGAGGACTAATCACGACCAACAAGGGTCAATGTTTGAGAGGAAGGGTTTTTGCAAAAGTGGGATTAGAAACGGACAGGTAGGTGTTTTTTGCTTGCATATTTCTCCAGTAATTAGCGTTGAATTCTTTACTGTGACCTTAGTAATGAACGTGAGCTACGTCGAGGTTGTCTCTACTTTGGTACACACTGTTTACCTAGAATTATAGGGTTTCTCTACCCAACATGAACAGAAGTGATTGCAATCGTTGTTCTCACACCACATTGTTCATTCCCATCAAGTGTAGCACTGTAGTCCTTATCGTGTAGCATCTGGTTGATAGCCGACTTACATAGCCCTGCATTGGTATGGTCACTCTCAGCAGTGAATTACCTACATCAACATGCAAGTTGAGCTGCTTCAAATAAACCAGCGTAGCCCCTCATAAGTTGAGATACCTAAGAAAAGTGGACACCCAAAGCACGTGCAGGCTGCCGGATTAGGTCTGGCCCGTTCGGGCCATTCCTTCCCCTCTAGGGCTTCCTCACGCACATTTTACCTTTCACCTCGCAACTTCTTGATCCGTCTCCGTCGACAAAGGGAATCAATCAGCAGCAATGGCGAGTACGTGGGAGCCTCAGAAAATAACCAGAAGAAGATGTAGAGGTCACTGACACTGTCGCAGAGTCAAAGAACAGCTCCCAGCACAACCAGTCGCGCAAGGCGCACCGGAACGGGTATTTATCTCGAAATTCATTAACAACGGGCGATCGCTAACTCGCGCGTAGAATCAAGAAGCCCAAGACTTCCCGTTACCCTTCTCTTAAGGGTACCGACCCCAAGTTCCGACGAAACCATCGACATGCTCTTCACGGCAACATGAAGGCCCTGGTACGCCCGCACCCCCGATTGAAAACGATACCACGGATTTGAACAGCTGGCTAACAACTCTAACAGAAGGAGGCTAAGGAGGGCAAGCGCGAGACTGTCTAAGCACTCGGCAAAGGAATATTGAGGCGTCAATTTGGAGCATTCGCATTGCTCGGTTACGGCATACACACGATAGAACCTGCGCAAATGAACGATGGAAATACCATACGATTAGCCCGACCAAAAAAAGGTGGTGGATGTCGATACGTACGTCTCGGCGAATGATGCTGTGACAGTCCCGAGTAAAGCATGTTGCTTGGCTTTCCAGGAACATGAGGTAGAATACCGAAAACTACTGCCTGAACTCCAAGCTGCAATTCCCAGTCCCACAAGTACATGTGTTGATGAAGTACTGCTTGCATTTGTGCTGTTCCTGCGTCATAACACATGGTGATTCGTTGGATTTGATTGAGCAATGTGATGCCTTACATATTTGTTGCGACAGCATCAGATTTGGTGTTCGCCTTCCCACAACTCCGTGTTGTCGCAAGAGCTGCAATGTAAATTGATTTAACGATACTCTTTTCCTGAGTTCCTCGTCGGTTTAACGCCGTAGTAATCAGTGTTGCTAATTAGCACGAGGTAGTACGTCAATATCTGTTTGTTCGATGGTGTTGCATGGAACTTCGGAAAACCAATTGTACCTAGCACCTAGTAGTATGTAAATGCTTACAGATGACAAACGGCCACTACTTGGTCAACTGCATCTTCACTAAATTATTCCATGTCATTGTAACTGCTTGCTTCTCTATCCTACGACACTTTTGCCACACATAAACATAAACTCGCAAGCGCCTCAGGCAACGGTGTATTATCGATGTAAATCCGATCATAAGGACAAGGATTAATGGCCTTTTTTTCCATCTGATAGGCCTGTGGGCCCTTTACGGTGGGTGGCCCCAATTGGGTAAGCCCAGGGGCTGAGGCCTTCGCTGTGAAGAGAGGAACACGAATCCTGACTTTTGCTCATGACCATCCCATTGTCCTTTGACGAGTTCATCGCTAAAGGACGACGGTCCGTTATTTCATACAACGGCGGGATTTAATCAGGATCACTGTGGCCTGCCTGGAAGCAGACTTCGTCCTTTCTTTGCTCACCTACCAAGGTTAGGTACTTACTATACCTCCGGTATCATTTGTATGCTCGGTACGACGCTCCTTCCCACCCCTCCCGCGGTTGCGTCTCCAGGCCGTCCGATCAAACGGCATGGGATGATCTCTCTATTCAATCTCAATTTACGAATACCGTCTAACAATTCTGCAGCGCTGTTCATCGTCTGGCTACTTAATGTTCTAAATTTCTTGCCTTGCTTGAAGTCTAAGCTCCTTTGAGGTCAGCCGGTCACTGCAGGAGAGAGACGATTCTTGTCACCTTTTGCTTGCCACCATCATATTCCGTGCGCTTTGCCCTTACAACCTTATTATACTTTAACCAACCCCGATAATGCACAACATGTCTGGAAACCACGTTATCGGAAACAGGAATAGCACACCCGAGGCTAACAACACCTCAACCTTGCGACCGCCTTCTTCGAGAGCTGTTGGCTCCGGACACTCACTTCGCGCCTCGGCCGACATGGCATCCCTCTCTGGCCCTTCTCCGTCCAGCCGTATTCGACCGTCTTCCGACTTCTACGGTCAGGCTCAGCAGAATCTTGGCCCGAACAATGCCGAGTCGGACTCTCAGGACAAGATTGCCCAGCAATGGATTGCTGATATCGATCAGTACGAGACAACACTGGAGGAAATGGCTGCTGCTACTCTCGATCAGGATTTCAAGGATGAGCTCAGTGCCATCGAGCAATGGTTCCGTGTCCTGAGCGAGGCCGAGCGTACTGCTGCCCTGTATGCTTTGCTGCAGCAGACAACCCAAGTCCAAATTCGCTTCTTCATTCAGGTACTCCAACAGATGGGCAAGAACCATCCGCTGTCAGGTGTTCTCTCTCCTGCTAGCTTCGAAAAAGGTATGAAAGGTACCAAAACGAACTTGCCTCATGTCTAACACAACCGCAGATCCCATGTCCAACCGTCTTAGTGATGCTATGAACAAGCTGAATGTCGACTCTGCCCGCAACTCCATGGCGCGCAGCTCCGTCATTGCCCCTTCTACCAAGAGACACTCCGGACTCGATCCCACAACCATCAGCGCCATGTTCCCCGACGCCGCAGCTGCTATCGCGACCGAGAAGGCCAAGTTTACCCAGCAGACCGGAAACCCACCCTCATCGAACCGTAACAGCATCGCTCTGGATCACCGGTCGTCCATGGCTGCCCCTTCCATCAGTGCTCCTCAGGATAGTCGTGATGCCGGGCCTGCTGGTTCCTCGCCTTGGCACAGTGGCGGAAATGGAGACACCTCTGCGAAAGCACCATCGGGCCAGACGCCGATGGGTCAATTTGTGCAGCCGACACCATCAGGCGGTCTTCGATCACCCCGTCCCCCCCAACTGTCAAGCAACAGTACGATCCAGCAAACAACACTCAATGCTCCCGAGAAAACCCCCGCAGATCTGCCTTTGCTGTCACCCTACAACGCTGGCAGTGGTAACTGGGCTTCTATGGTCAACACACCAATGACAAGTACTTTCAATGCAGCTGCCACTGGGGGCAACCAAGCTGACATGGTTGCTAATGCCACAGCCATGAAGCTTGCGGCCCTGTCGACGGTTAACAACCGGTTCGCGCTTGATGATGTACGAAAGTATCGTCGTGCTAGATCCAACGACGGTACACCTGGCAACGGCCAGAACCCTGTACCTGCTGGTCCCCAGCATGGCATCAATCTCCCGAATGCTAACGTAGTCATGATTAACGAGCACGGACAAGTACTTAGCCGGGAGCAGATCATGGCCCTTCAAGCACAGCAGACCCTCGGTTTGGGTGGCCAACGTTCTCGTCCTAGCTCTCCCGGGCTCGCCATGCAGCCTGGACTTGCTCACATGGCCCCTTTCGCCTCACCGCAAAACAATGGTTTCCTCAGCGCATACGATGGATCATCGCCACTGTTGAGCGCTGGCATGCAATCTGTCAATATGGGTAGCCTTGGTATGGGTGGCCACGAGGGTTATCTATCGGACCATTCTGACATGAATCGTGGACGGTCTCCTCGTGGTCGTCGCGGTAGCTCGAAGCCTCCGGAAGATCCTACCGACCCAACCCTCCTACAGGACATCCCTAGCTGGTTGCGAAGTCTTCGTCTTCACAAATACACCGACAACCTTAAGGACATGAAATGGACGGATCTCATTGAGTTGGATGACAAGGCCCTAGAGGAGCGTGGCGTGAATGCTCTTGGTGCACGCCGAAAGATGCTCAAGGTCTTTGAGCAGGTCAAGGGTAGGCTTTTGAAACAATCCATCGTCTAACAGCAACTACTAACCTTTTCGCAGAAGCCAAGGCCGAAGGAAAACTGAGCTAGAAACATCATGACCGGGCATGCACGCATAGAGACCTTCAAAAGTGGATTGTAGGGTGGTTTGTTTTCTTTCAGATGGTGCTGAATTTCCTTCAAGTTCTTGACTTGTTCGTCTTTGTTACCCAGGGAGATGAACGTCAACCTGCGCAACTCAGAATTATAGTCGAGCGCGAGAACGACGAGTTATCGCGACGTCATGAGTTGATAGTAACGTCTTGTGTCTTATTTGCAATAAACTGTTTACTTATTTCAGCATCCACCCGTGATTTCCGTGACTTTGAATATGCCACAAAACCCTAGTCTAGGCTGTCTGCAACACTTGTTTCACAATGTACATAGATGGGCAGGTAAACCCTTATCACGAGCGTATAGTCAAACGGCTTACGCAACGAGGTTTGAGCAACTTGGTACCTGGGCACCGATTCTACTGGGGCTTTTTAGTAAAATGCTAATGTGTGGTTATTGCGCAAGTGTTGAGGTATTGAGGGCGGCTTGTTCAATCTAAGAAGAGATATCCGCTTAAAAGTGACAACCCGGAAGTACAGCAGTATGTGAGTAACAGTAGTTAGGTCGGCAAAGCCACAGAGCTTAACATCAGTACTAAATCTTGTAACGGAATATAAGCTCTAAACAGATGGCGAAACATCCTCCAAGTGTTGAGGTACTATGAGGTAGCATTCAGGTCTGAGACAGGCTTTACGAAACACGTGACCAACAGCTGAGCCACCTTTCTTGCGCCACGTCTTGACGCCAATCGTTATATCCATTGTCAACTTCAAATCAAAAGTATCAACACTACAGTTTCGTCGGAATTTCAAGATACCGATATGCAAGATGTCGGGAGATGGAAATCTGGAGATGATGGAAAGGTTCGTACTATTTCGTTTTTCGAATGATAAAAAATACATACTAATCGAGATAGGCAACACGAGAATGCCTCTGATGCAGATTCTGACCTGGAGGAGTTGGAGGATGATATTGCCAAATTTGACCAGACTGTAAGGAACTTTATAAATGAGCAACGTGATGAAGTTGTTCCAGCCTCGGCAAATCGCGCTGGGTTACGTGGGAAGGGAGCTCGAGGTCCGCGAAAAGCAGCCAAGCCTAGAGGCGATATCACAGCGCGACTGTCAAAAGTTAACCAAGCTTTCCTGAGTGGTGACTACTCGTTAGCGCTGGACCTTGTATTTGAAGTCATCAGAATCAATGCAGAAACACACCAAGCATGGACGACCTTGGCTTCCATCTTCGGCGAGCAGGGTGATATGAGCAAGTCGCTGTCTGCAATGGTCTATGCTGCCCACCTTCGCCCTAAAGATGTCAACGGATGGCTTCGATGCGCATCGTTCGCATTGGAGAATACAGGGGACGATGAGGCCGGGAATCTCAATACTGCAAGACTTTGCTACTCTGCCGCGCTACGCGCTGATCATACAAACCTGGACGCAAGATTAGGGAAGGGTCTGGTCTGTCACAAGCAAGGTCATCTTGCTGCCGCTATTTCCGACTACAAGGTTGTGTTGAGGCATCGTCCCTACGATCTTGAAATCGTCAGAAAGCTTGCAGAAGCCTGTGTTGACAACAAGCAAGCAGAAGCAGCCGTCCCTAGCGCAATTGCAGCCTACAAGCGTTTCTTTGACCACGAGAAGAAAGAAACGAGCCTTGGTATGATAGAATCACCGTGGACTGATATCGGAATCTACGTGGAACTGTTTGCTTCAACCGGCCGTTATCAGGATGCCATCCAAGAGGCGAAGGCGCTAGCTAGATGGGCTTTGGGCCGAGAGTCTGAAGGATATTGGAATGACTGGCAATCCGATGACCGTGAGTGGGATATGGATGATGAAAGACGAGCAGGTGTTCCAGAATTCAGAGCTAGACTTTGGAATCCCGACCTTTATGGCCGGTCATTTCCTTTGGACCTTCGTGCACGTCTGGCGATTTACAGATTTCGAATTGGCGATGAGGAAGAAGCCATGGTAAGCAGCCAAAGCGTCACAAAAGAAGCCATGCTAACAGTGCAATAGAAACATCTGTGGTGGTTCGACCCTGAGTCCCTTATTACGAGAGACTTCGCCATTGAGTTTCCCTTCTTAACTTTTGATCTTGCAGAAGAGTTGGCTCATCGTGGTCATACCCCATTGGCGATCTCGTACTACCACATACTTCGTGATTTGCCCGGTGATGCAGATGCAACAATTTTACTGCAGCTAGGACGATGCCATTCTGCGATTGGCGAGAATGCAACTGCCGAGGAGTATTTCCTGGCTGCTATCGATGCGGACGAGGATAATATCGATGCTCGTATCGAGCTGGCCAACATGTATGAAAAAGCTAGAGAGGAAGAAGAAGCTCTTATCTTGGCTGCTGAGGCAATGGCTCTCCGAGAGATCCGGGACCGAGATCATAACAATGAAAGCGGCCAAGACTCGAGCACAGCTACTGAACAGCCCAGTCGCCGGGCTCCACGAAAAGCCCAAGCTGTTCCTCGAAGGACAGATGCTTTTGGAAAGCGGCTCATAACACGACGCTACCGACCAAAACGACTGGCCGGTGCAGAGAAGCGTCGTCAAGAAGAACAGGCGCGTGCCGTAAAGTTGGCAGAACAGTATGAAATTGTTCAAGATCTCCGACGAAAAATTAAGGAGGGTTATCAAGATTTGATTCCAGAATGGATGGCCTCTTCAAAAGAACTTGTGGACGACTTCCGATCAATCAAGAAATTCTATACTTGGGATAAGTATTTGCATTTCTTAGGACCAAAGAATCATGTGCAACAGCAAGAAGCAGGTCAACCACAAAACGAGCTGTCTCAAATGTACGAGAGATTGGCGAGAAGTGAGTTTGCTAAGCCCCGTGGACAGATCACTTACTGACTTTGAAATTTCAACAGCCCTCGCACCTCAACCGGACAACGGGAATGGAGAAGCAGGTTCTTCAGATCTCGAGAGCCATCGGGGTATTTCTTTCAACAACTGGCTCGATCTTTTTCTTGACTATGCCATTGGTCTCGCTATCGCACATCGGCGTGATGAAGCTTATCAAGTGTGTGAAGCTGCTCGAGATTCAACTGCATTCCAAGCCCCAGAGCACGGATTTATCATTCATATTGCATGGAGTGGTAAGTAAATTGCGTCACGATGCTTCAGGGATACTAACTTTTGTAGTTTGTGCTATTTACACAAGCGATGAGGAGAAGTGTATCGCAACTGCTCGCCAGCTAATGAGGGATGGCGCAACCTCTGATTCGTACCGCATGTTTGCTCTTGTATCAAACCTATGCCAATCTCCTGTATCCTGGTATACATCAGGGCCAGCCCAAAAATATATTCTCCGTCAGATCAAAGCCATGGATGAAGCCTATGGCGAAAGCGAGTCCAGCGAAGATTTGGTCAAGAAGAGAGAGCCATCACTGGATGCTTGTGTACTGATGTTGTACGGGCATATTCTATTCACATCAACAAGTTATACATACGCTCTAGGTAAGTAGCTCTGTTTGCTCTAGCGCAACTCGACTGACGTCGTTTCATAGGATACTTCCTCCGATCTCGGGCTTTGGGCCCTGATAATCCTATGGTGAATCTAAGCCTTGGGTTGGCATATGTTCACTATGGGCTCAAGCGCCAATCAACAAATCGACAGTACTTACTGCTGCAAGGCCAGTCATTCTTGTCGCGCTATGCAGAACTGGGCCCAACAGGCTCGCTCGAACAGAGCAGTCAAAACAAGGCAGAGGCGTACTACAACATAGGCCGCCTGTACCAGCTTCTGGGTATAAACTACCTAGCTCTAGAGTACTACTCGAGAGCAAAGAAGGTATTGCGGGATTGCAGAGGGCACGCAGAAGGTCTTGGGGGACTCGAGGTTATGGTAACAAGTAATGAATACGCATTGCTGGTGATTAATCAGAACAATAAGGCATTGTCTTTGTTAAAAGGAAGAATCAAGCTATAGTTAGCCAAGGAGACTAACATCAGAATACCCAGAACATTTATCATAAATGTAATGGAAGAAGTTGGTTGTTAAATACAAAATAATTAAGTATGAGAGGTGCACGGGATACTTTTATCTGTCCATCCAAACTTGACTGTTAATTCCGTTAAGCTCTCATCGTTTCCCAGGATGACAAGGAATACAACATATCTGGGTCACAAAATGGTTGCCAGTATTGCATATGCACTGCGTTGAACTGGCACCTGAAATAGTGAAGCATGGCTTAGTCGAACATAAAAGCCAACAGTCCGCAATGAACAATACAATATAGTAGACATGTGAAGCACGCGATGTGTTCCGTTATTTAAACACGAAAATAGGTATCATTTTAAATTAAAATATGCTATAGATTTACAATTTGGAGAAAACACCCTTGCAGGCACCCCTGCCCAGCTGGACCAGCGTGCTCTTTGTCCTCATGTAGGCTGAGATGCCCTCATGGCCATTCTCCAAGCCAATGCCACTCATCTTCCAGCCTCCAACGGGCATCTCTGCAGGGGATTCACCCCAAGTGTTAATCCAGGTGATGCCAGCGTCGAGTTTCTGAACGACTTCTTGCGCCAAACCGACATCGGAGGAGACAACACCGGCAGCAAGTCCCATTGAGGTGTCGTTGGCTCGGGCGATGAGCTCCGGCAGCCACTCTGGGCGAGGGCGTCCCTGTGTCTTATAAGGCATAATGCACATAACTGGACCAAAGATCTCCTCTCTTGTCACGCGCATGTCGTCAGTGCAGTTGGTAAAGACAACGGGGTGGACCCAAAAGCCTTCAGAAGTTGGCTGTGGCATGCTAGACTCTTGTGAACCATCGAACAAGACCTTTGCCTTGTCCACTGAGCGACCGTGTTGGATGTACATCTTGACCTTCTCCTGCTGTGCAGCGCTAACCATAGGGCCGAAGTTGGTCTCGGCCTTTTGTGGTAGACCCATACGGATCCCCTCTCGACATCGCTGGACAATGGCTTCTTCCACCTGGGCTAGCAGTGTGTCTGGGACGAACACACGGGTTCCGTTGGTGCACACTTGACCGGTCGAGAAGAAGTTGGCGACCATGGCGGTGTCGGCCGCGTCTTCTACGTCGGCATCGGGCAGGATAACGAGTGGGCTCTTTCCTCCCAACTCCATAGTAACGCCCTTCATATCTGTGACTGCTTGGCTGGCAACCTTGCTGCCGGTGCTTACTTGACCAGTAAAGCTCACTTTAGCAATGCCACTATGGGCCACGAGGGGTGCTCCTACGGCGATACCATCACCGTAAACAACGTTGAATACTCCTGGAGGGACACCCGCCTCGATATAGATTTTGGCGAGTGCTTCGGCATGAAGGGGTGTGACCTCACTGGGCTTGTAAACCATGCAGTTGCCGGCGGCCAGGCATGGCGCTGACTTCCAGAGAGCGATCTGTATGGGATAGTTCCAAGCACCAATGCCAGCGCAAACACCTAGGGGCTCATGGGTTGTGAGAACAAAGGCGTCGGAGCGAAGACGAGTGTTCTGGCCAGGGAAGCTGCCAGCAGCCATATGTGCGTAATACTCAAGAACATCGACACCGGTCACAACGTCAACCGTTGAAGTTTCCGACCAAGGCTTGCCAGTATCAAGGGTCTCGATCAATGCAAGCTCATCGTTGCGCTCGCGTAGGATAGAAGCTGCCTTGAGAAGAATGGCGGCACGTCGAGGAGCTGGTGTTTGAGACCAGGCAGGGAAGGCAGCCTGGGCAGCTGCGACTGTCTGGTTGAGTTGGTCTGGAGTGGTGGTGTAGATAGTTGCAAGAGGCTTTGCGTTGCTTGGATCGACCGATACAAAGGTGTTGGATGGTGACGATGACTCGGATTGAGGTCGTCCCGAGTGGAAAGTGTGAATATCGGATGGGAAGGTCATTGTAGCAGATAAGGAGAGATCAATTACAGCAAGGCAAGTAAGATCAGAAAGGGATGAAGGTACTCTGAATCGTCTGGATGTTCTATTGTATGTGGGGATGGATGTAAGTCAGATAATAAAGGCTGTAAGGATGATAGCAAGAGCAAGTATGCAAGTGCCGTCAAGACCCGCTATTAACTGATGCCGGGTACCTTCCTCATCTAGAAAGATACAATGACGTGGGCCCGAGTCATACTGTGAGCACACGGTAGAGTTGATCGGCCAATGAGAGTACAGCCGAGTACCGTGTACAGTAAGTGTAGTACTGTTCAATGGTTTATCCTATTCAACCAACATGACAGATGAAAGGCAGTGCAAAAGAGGAGGACAATCGTCTTCGATTTCCATTTTGGCAGTGATCTTGTAACAATAATTTTCCCATTCACGACGCCTTGTGGCAAGTGAGGATGATCACTTTGGGGTCTAGGTAATAGAAAAAGGGCATGACTCGAGCAACTTGCCTGAACATGTTTATAAGTTGCAAAAGACCAACCAGGATAGTGCCGCACGTTATCTGAAGGCGGAGAGTACTA
This sequence comes from Fusarium sambucinum, assembly GCF_050947815.1. NCBI lineage: Eukaryota > Fungi > Ascomycota > Sordariomycetes > Hypocreales > Nectriaceae > Fusarium > Fusarium sambucinum. The sequence continues at coordinate 2,392,120 of NC_139292.1, forward strand.
GGTATGAGAATGCAGATTATCAGACCACTTACTTACTGGTTATGCAGAAACTGACGGAGCAATCTTGGCTCCGAATACTAGGTACCTATGTAATAAAGACACAACAAAAAGAGCCCAGTTCTCAGCTCGCCTGCAAAGATTATCCAGACTGTCAGAGTCTAGACAATGCCGAACAACGCCAAGACTGAATGGCTGCAGAGTGGATATCTTTGTGGATATGTTCACGTCATTGTCGAGAGGTAGCTAGACTGCCTACCTAGTAGCTACCACACCACACCTTGAGCTTCGTTTAGCCCGAGCTTCTGAACCTTTTTATCTTTTCAAGACAGTGTTACTTGCCATTGAAGAATTAGCTTGAAAGATTTTGTCGTGATAGCAACGACTATAATCACTCGCATATCCTGTAGATAATAGGTACCTATAGCTCTCTCACCCTCTCACCCTGCAGCCCGGATAAACCGGATGAAGCACGTGAAGACAGAAAAAAAAAGAGGAAAAAAAAAGGAAATAAGGGACCGATAAACTCTGCGGAGCATACTGTTAGTTTGGCTATCCAATCACCCATAGCTCAAATTCGATCTTTGGAGAATATCGATCTGACGGGCATGTTACCCCAACCACGCTTTACCTAATTAGTATGCTAAGCAACACTTCAAACTTGGCATCCTCCTCTGCGGCACATGGCAAGGATGGCTATGTATGGGGTTTTAGTGGTGAACCGAACCGTCCCTGCAGATAATGGGTATGTACTGGATACTGTATATGTACGGTAACCGGCATGGTGGGATTCAAGTGAATTTTTATTGATAACGGTAGACACGCGAAACCAGAACAGGAACTTATCGTACATCTGTTGGAAAGGATTTGATTGTTATCCAAGACAACCGTAACCGAGGCCATGCATCTGACATTGTCCTGTGCCGTCTGTCCGTCCATATCTTGAGATCCAAATGAGTGAGAGTGTGTTGTCAAATTCCATTTTTATCAGACAGGCATGACGAAAGTACCAAGTGCCCAGTATCCAAGTTAGTGAGAGGAAAGTCGTAGCTAGAGAGAAAAAGTCAATTCATCCTTTCGCCTTGAGGCGGTACATGCGGCAAACAGGGAAAAATTGGGACTGAAGTCGGCGCCTTCCTTGCCTTGCTTGCTGTGATCCGGATCCGGGTCTCCATTTCTCGCCGTCAGACGGCCCCACCTTTCACCGTTCAGTTCAACAACTCTCAAATAAACGCTTGCCAACAAGTTAACGCTCATCTTGCGGCTGAGGCGTCAGGACAGAAAGGGTGTCGAATAGAGTACAAAGCCAGAATGTCAGAGTTTTCCCAGCGAATGGCCGTTGCCTGATATCCGTTGTCAGATTGTGCAAGAGACAGGGCAAATTAACTTTCAAGAATCAAGCTATTTACCACCAAGATAGGTAGGTCTGTATCACTACCCTGCCAGTTCAGACAATTGACCCAAAAGACATTAGAATAAAAAAATAAAAAAACACAACGTCATACAAATTACGGATATTATTACGGGATTCATGACTTCGGTATCACCAAATACAGATTCCCGAAGTCGGTGAAGACCTCAGAGCATGTTTTTCATTGTATCTTTTCACCAGCCAAGACCCCGCTACGGCTAGCCTCGTTCCTGTAACTTTGATGGCCAAACCAGCTTTCTCCCTGGACCTCGCTACGTTAGTTCGTTCTCGCTGTCGCCGTTCGCCTTCTTGTTGGCGGCTGGTGTTTTTTTTGATCCACCCACCACACGAGCCTTGCTGTATGGTCACTCGAACCAATCAACACCATGTTTCGCCCACCACACACTACCTCGTGCAACCATGAGAGTACATCGAATCCAGGCTGGGCACCATGTAGCTCGAATCAATTGACACTGTATACTGTCCCAGAGATCCCTTTCGCGATCTGGGGCCCCACTCGAACCTGATGGTCGTCCATTTCAAAAACATGTTGATCGCCTCGACTCTCGACTACAAGAGCTCTGCTTTTTCTAGTCTTGAGTCGATTCTCATTCCTCTTCAGTTCCTCTTTCTCAACATCAACCTATACCCCTCCCGCTTGAACTGAGTCCTCATCTTGGATATACCTTCATTGAACCTCTATCCTACTGTACCTACCTTTCATTCACTTACACCAGCCTTCAACATGACTACCGAGTTTCTTCCCGCTTCCGCCAGCTCTGCTTACGATTACATTATCGTGGGTGGTGGCACAGCTGGTTGCGTTCTAGCTTCTCGTCTCTCTGCCTACCTTCCTGAGCGCAAGGTCCTTGTCATTGAGGGTGGTCCCTCAGACTTCGGTCTCAACAATGTTCTTAACCTTCGAGAGTGGTTGTCGCTCCTCGGTGGTGACCTCGACTACGACTATCCCACGACTGAGCAGCCCAATGGCAACAGTCATATCCGACACTCGCGAGCCAAGGTTCTCGGCGGTTGCTCCTCGCACAACACCCTCATCTCCTTCCGCCCCTTCCGCCACGATATGGACCGTTGGGTCTCCAAGGGTTGCAAGGGATGGGACTTTGAAACCGTCATGCGCAGCGTCGACAACCTGCGCAACCAGCTGAACCCCGTCCACCCCCGTCACCGTAACCAGTTGACTAAGGACTGGGTCAAGGCTTGCTCCGAGGCCATGGGCATTCCCATCATCCACGACTTTAACCACGAGATCTCAGAGAAGGGCCAATTGACCCAAGGTGCCGGCTTCTTCTCCGTCTCTTACAACCCCGACACCGGCCACCGCAGCAGTGCTTCCGTCGCTTACATCCACCCTATCCTTCGAGGCGACGAGCGACGCCCCAACCTGACTGTTCTTACCGAGGCTCATGTCTCAAAGGTCATTGTCGAGAACGATGTCGCTACAGGCATCAACATCACCCTCAAGTCTGGCGAGAAGCATACTCTCCATGCTCGCAAGGAGACTATTCTGTGCGCCGGTGCGGTCGATACACCCAGACTCCTCCTCCACTCTGGTATTGGCCCCAAGGCTCAGCTCGAGTCTCTCAACATCCCCGTTGTCAAGGACATCCCCGGTGTTGGAGAAAACCTCTTGGATCACCCCGAGACCATCATCATGTGGGAGCTGAACAAGGCCGTCCCTGCCAACCAGACCACTATGGACTCTGATGCTGGTATCTTCCTTCGACGCGAGCCTAAGAATGCTGCCGGCAACGATGGTGATGCTGCCGATGTCATGATGCACTGCTACCAAATTCCTTTCCACCTTAACACAGAGCGTCTTGGATACCCCAAGATTAAGGATGGTTACGCTTTCTGCATGACACCCAACATTCCTCGCCCTCGCTCTCGTGGCCGTATCTTCTTGACCTCGGCCGACCCTACTGTCAAGCCTTCCCTTGACTTCCGCTACTTCACCGACCCCGAGGGTTACGATGCGGCTACTCTTGTTCACGGTATCAAGGCTGCTCGTAAGATCGCCCAGCAGAGCCCCTTCAAGGAGTGGCTCAAGCAGGAGGTCGCCCCTGGACCCAAGATCCAGACCGATGAGGAGATTAGCGAGTACGCCCGTCGTGTCGCTCACACCGTCTACCACCCTGCCGGTACCACCAAGATGGGTGATACCGAGCGAGATGAGATGGCTGTTGTCAACCCCGAGCTCAAGGTCCGCGGCATCAACAAGCTCCGAATTGTCGATGCTGGTATCTTCCCCGAGATGCCCACTATCAACCCCATGGTGACGGTACTTGCCTGCGGTGAGCGGGCTGCCGAGCTCATTGCTGCCGAGGACGGCTGGAAGCCCAAGCACTCCCGACTGTAAAGTGTTTCGGATGGTTTCCTGATGCTCCGCGAGCGACTTGGCTCGAGAGAGTTTTTGTTATGGATATCTGTATGATTAAATGATTAGCGTATGATTGCATTCGTAGCGAGTATAGTATTACTGCCGCATATAGGTAGTTGGAACAAAAATAAAACAATCCAAACCAATTCTGTCAATTCTCGGGAGTAATGGGCCCGATTTACCGTAACTGAGCTCACTGTTTCGGATTGGTGTCGGGTTGTCATTGTCCGACTTGCCCAGCTTCTCGACCACGCGAGATTTCGCCGCACTGCTTCAGCTAAACAGGCACACCGGGCCGGCAGCTCTCCACCAGTAACCAATCCTGCCGAAAGGCCCAAGTTCGCTGTGCCTGCCTCGATCGAGACTTGAAGCGCCAGAGTTTAGCCGTAGTGGTTGACTATATGGATAATGTGAAACTATTTGCTCATGCCCGATGAAATGAAACATGTATGCGAATTTGGACCAGCTTAAGACTAACAAGGAAACCCGACATTTTTGAGATGTTGCATGTTTTGCCAAGGTTTATTTTTGAATCTCTTCACATCATGTTCCTGTTAGCTGACGGATCAACGGGGGCATGTGGAATACCATTATGTAGCAATGATATCGGGGATATATAAGCTATGTGGCAAGATGCCAAATGGGGGGGCATCGATTATTGATTACAGTACTAAGGCGGCATAAAGTATAACGAACTAGAGAATAGTTAACCACATCACTATCTCTTATTATCATGCAAGTTGCCCCTTCGCAAGTCTCATGTGGCCATTTCTTATGTTCTCTGGCCTTCTGGCCATTGATAGACGGACTATGGCCCGTAGAGCCGTGCACCCATCACTTGCTCCAAATGGAAAAGTGTGGGGTATTGCCGGGGTTTCGGGACGGAACGTTGAGCAAGAGAATGGTTCGACGGATGACAGGCCCGAACTGCGTACTATGAGATCCATTCGTAGTTTGCTGGCAGGGACCCTCTACTCCTCCATGGGGAATATCGACAGATTCTCCTCCGGGAAGATAAATGAGACGAGATGGTCTTAGCAGAGCCCCGGTCCGGCCAGCCGCCTGCTAAAAAGGTCTCAATCAGTAGCAGTACTGTACGTAGCTAGTTATAGAAGAACCGCTACGAGCTTTGTGATGGTTTCCTCTGCTCTGGTCTGCATTACTTTGTTTTTGAACTTTTGTAATTTGATCAATTATTCGATTCAACACACTTCTTCGTACATATGGCCGAGACACTCAAGATACAGAGGATTTTCATTTTCTTTTTGAACTATTAACAGAGGCTCGGTATAGCACAGCGCAACGTTGATTTAAATATTGAATCCGTTGTCAACACCTACAATCAACAACACGAAACGACGCAACGCTACACAACGCTAATATGGCTACACCAACAGTCGATTTCCCGCCGACCTGTGAAGAAGAGGTTTCCGCGCCCATACTGGATCATGCTCAAGGCCTAGTATCGGCGATTGGAGTAGCAGCCGTCGCAGCCGTCGCAGTAGGAGATGGACTCACGAATGGACTCGGATATACCAAGCCAAAAACATTTCAGGGTCACATGGGGCAAGAAGATTGCCAAATTCATCATGTAGAACAACAAGATGCACGAGAGGCAAAACAACAAAGGAGCCTAAGAGAAGCGCAGGAGAAGTGGGATGCTGCAACCATGGGAACGGCAACAAGGGTCGAAACAGTTATAGCGGCGGAAGGAGTAGGAGGAGAAGTAGGAGGAGGAGGAGGAGGACCAGAAGATGGAGGAGGGTCTGAAGGGGTGCACCTTCCGCCTAGAAAAGGCGCTGATGCGGCAGGTCAACAGGTCAGAGCTGCTCTTTCCCGCACCCGCCTTGGCCGTTCGAACCCCTCCATCTCCAGCTCCAGCTCCAACTCCAACTCCAATTCCAGTTCAGGCTCAGGCTCAGGCGCATCTTCATACAACACCAACAGCACCACCACTTCACCTGCTGCAGCTCCCCAGAGCAACGCCCTAAACTTGACACAAACTGGTCGCATTACAAAATCTCGCCATCGTGCCTCTCTTTCAGCCCCGATCGCGGCGTCACTAGTAACTGCTGCTATTACAGAAAGCGCCAGGTTGTCTTACGAGGCAAAGCTCACTGCGGCGCTCGCTGCTAATATACCCGGCAACATGGTCGGCAGCCATTCGAGCACGACAACCACGGCTTTGCCCTCAATAAAAGCGAACGGCTTGCCATCGCTGTCGCCAACTCCCAGAACAAACAGTTCGACACCAACTATAAGCAATTGTTCCATTGATAAAAATCAACCTGTGGTTTCCTTCTGGGGCCCTGAACCTATCGCTCTCCCCTCACGTTTTGCCCGCATCAAGCAGAACCTCATTCGCGGTCACGAGGCCGAACTCGAAGCTAGCTGGGCTCGTCTCATTACTGCGCTGCGTAAAGAGGTCAGTCATATAGAAGATCTTGGGGCCCACCTAATTCCCTCAATTGAATTTGGCGATCTTGATGACTCTGTTCAGACTGCCCGCTTCGGGCATGATCTGAGACGCTACGGTGTTGGAGTTGTCCGCAAGGTTGTTCCCAGAGCAGATACCGATACTGCAGTCCGCGAGACGGTCGACTATCTTGACAGCAAGCGGCACGTGAAAGCAAAAGCATTGCAGCAACATGATCCTGCCTGCTTTGACTTCTTCTGGACTCCCGCGCAAGTCCGCTCAAGAGCGCACCCTAACGTCCTGAGCGCTCAACGCTTTATGATGGGCCTCTGGGAAACCAGCCCCGACGACCAACTTGTCACACGCCTTCCTATTACCTACGTCGATCGCATACGTGTGCATGGGAATAGCGAGAACCAATCTAACAACCTTAACGTCCCACCTCTTGAACCACCACAATCCGCCAATGATTGGATACAAGCTTTGCAATCATCCGCAGGTATCACCGCCCAGGTCGACAACGGATCTCTTGAGCGTTGGGAACCCGATGGGTACCAGCACGCGGGAACCTATAATCATATCTTCCATGGCAAATGGGAAGATTACGATCCGTGGAAATGTACCAGCCGAACTTCTGTGACTACTGATCTCTACAATGGTTACGGCGCTTGTACTATCTTCCGCATGTTCCAAGGAATCTTGGCCCTCTCTACCGTTGAGCCTGGGATGGTCCGTCTCTTGCCCTCACCCAAGCTTGCGACAGCTTATTATCTGCTTCGACCATTCTTTACAACCAAGAACCCACCACCAGAGAACCGCAGTGGCCCCGAATGGGATGAGTATCTCGCTCCCGATAACTGGAAGTTGCAAACAGAGCCTGATTCCATTATTCATGGGGCGGTTCCAGGTCACGCGCAGAGAATTACTGAAACCTGGCATCCTCATCTGCATCTAAGAAACAGCATGATTACGCTGCCAACTCTGCAGCCCGGCGACTACATATTCTGGCACCCGGATCTCCCGTACTATCTTTCCAGTAACAATTATGGTCTCAAAACACCCAGTGGTAGTAAAAGTGAGGTAAGCATGCTGGTGTACATCCCGGCAGCTCCACTCACGCAAACAAATGCACTTTATCTCGCACGACAGAGGAAAGCATTCCAAAGGGGCCACCCCGGACCTGACTTTGACTCCACTGGGAGAGGTGTTGTTGAAGAAGATGCCGAAACCCGGCCCGGAGAGAAAGAAATTGCTGAAGTCGGAGGCCCGTCCTCATTACAGGCCATGGGACTCGCTCCGTGGGAAGTCGCTGGCACTCGTTCTGGTACGCCGCCTCCCGACAAGTCGAAGCCCAAGAGCGAGGTAGATTCTGAGATGGATATCGATGCCGATACAAAGAGCTCTACAAACGCACCGCCAAACTCTCGAGCTGAAGCGGAAGTTGTGCGTTTAGCCAACATTATCCTTTTCCCCGAAAGATCGATGTTGGGGTATTCTGTGTGAACAAGCAATGACGCTCGTTCTTAATACTTGTTCCTCAGTCACGTCGAATCTTTGGATACCTTTTCCCTTTGCTTCTTTCAATCTTCAATAGCATATATCCGGGTTAGGAATTTAGCATGTCTTTGAACTCTATCGCGAGATCAACATAAAGCATTACACAGGAGTTACGGAGTTAACATGGGAATTCACGTTAGACAGAAATCTTTAACAGTGATATAAAAAATCCAATTTGTGTCTACCATCTACAAAAACATTAAACCTAGTCTACGACCCTAAACGCCAAGTATGAAAAGAATGTGCATCTCTTTCCTCTATAATATCTAAATGTCCCCGTCCAAGATTTCTGTGATGCTGGCAACTAAGGTCAAGGCCTCTTCAGGAGAGATCTGTTGCAAGGAGCCAAAAATGCCAATGGCTAGATTATTGCCATCGATCGACGCTTCAATATCGATAGCCATCTATGGCATCCCATGTTAGTTCATAAAGCTAGTTTGGTACAAAGACAACACGACTTACCGGAATATCGTTCTTGACAATGTTTTCATGGGAGGATATCCAGGAACGATCAGGTACGCTGTCCTTGGCAGCGATATCTGTGTTCTCGGGTACTACCATGATGGAGTTCTCAGTTGGATCAGCATCGCCGGGGAGGGTTAGGAAATTCACGAATGAGGTTATTCCGATTCCTGTCCACTGCGTAATCTCCCAAAGACCAACCTCTGCCCGACCGTCGGATGTGATCAGGTGGATATCCCTTTGAACGTCGGCGGCAACAGCTGCCAGAGGTCGATTGACAGGCAAGTTGACCCTTAGAGGAACAAGGTTCAAGGTGGGGTAGGTTTGAGGGAGGTTCTCATCAGCAGCTCGATTGGCGAGATACACACCAAACACAATATCAGAGACATTGTTCTGTTTGGCAAGTGCTCTAGCGTAAGCCGAGAGAAACAAAGACTGGAAGGAAACGCCAGACTGGGTAGCAAGGACCTGGATGGGACTGATGTCTGAGATCGCCGACTGGTTCAAATGCGAAGTTCGCATCTTGACATCTGCTTCCGAGTTGACTATGGCAGGACTGGGAGATGAGCCCTTAAGATAAGTTGTCCAGAATTCTCGTCTTGCAATACGAGCTTCATTCGCAGTGTGGCGTATAGCAAATTGCTTCCACTGGAAGAGGCCCTTATTTTCTATAGTGCCAGCGCCACTCAGTAACTCAGAGAAACGCTTTAATAGTGCTGGAAGACTGACTCCGTCATATAGGGCATGGTGTAGTCTGAGTCGTAAAAGCCATATGTCTTTGTCCTCCTGTTCAATATTCGCCTCGACCAATGGCCGGATACAACAGTCTGAGCATTCTTTCGATTGCGAACTTGAAAGCGGAATATCAAGTTCCTTAAGAATGATTTGTACGAAAGGCATGGTTGGAGACTGTGTGGAAGCAAAACAGGTTCGTAGAAGTGGTGTCTCGGATACAAGCTTACCCCAAGCTTGATCAATTTCTCCCAGGCTAGCTGAGGTTTTGATCCGACATGGAAACTCAGGGAAGAATACGGATCCATCGGAATTTTCCCATGCAGTCAACATGTAAATTTGCATCGGCAATGCAGGCAGAACGTCTGCATTGCCGTTCTCAAGGCCATTGTCGGCAAGAAGCTTGCTTACATCAATGTCAACGGGAGGAACCCATTCTTTAGCAGTTTCAAGAGTTCGCGAAAGCTTGTTGTGCTTGTTGTCGGCCTTCCGGGCCATTTCTGAGATGCTTGAGGATTTGATGAGATCCTGTGGCCGGAGATCTATGCCCGCCTTTCGTAGAAGAGACGACACCTTGATGGCACTGATTGAGTCCAGTCCGAGGTGATACAGATTGTCGGAAAGCTTGATGGAGGAAATAGGCACACTCGAGACTAGATGGAGAACCTCTCGAATTCCTAATTCATTTTGGTTCCACTCAGCCTTCTCATCTCTTGATGAATAGCTACTGGAAGCATCTTCGTGGATTATGCTCTCCGATAGTGCCACTGGAGGCGTGCCACAAATAGACACGCCCCGTTCGCTGAAAGACAGAATTCCAGGGTCGTTCGACTTCAACAGAAAGCCCATGACACTATCTAGCGTCTCGAGCAGACTCTGAGGATCTCCATTCCAACTACACTGGGGCTGCAATGCGAGTCTCCACACTAGAGAGTCTGAGACAGCTTCAGCTTCCACGCAGAGAGGATACTCGGTGGACGACGACGCTTCAACCGAGGTGAATAGAGGACGATCTGCCGTGTCACTAAATACCGGTGACCTTTGAAGTATGAATAAGGTATTGAACAAGTCTTGTCCGTCAACCTTTACAGCCGATTGAGCTTTGCGGAGAGGATAATGTTGGAAGTCCCGAATATCAGCCATGTTTTCTTCCAGATAACGCAGGAACTCAGCTGCTGAGCCGTGCAGTATACAACGCAATGCAACTGTGTTCATTGTTGGGAATACCAGACCTTCGGCTCCATCAAAGTCCCTCCCCGATAAGACGGTACCGAACGTCACGTCTATGCTTTGGATCTGGCGCGCCAGAGTGACCGCCCAACAGGCTTGACAGAGTACCTGTAAGCTGACGGACAGCCTTTTGCAGGCTTCTTCTATCTCCAATAGACTGACGTTTGATACCGACTCAAACCGCTGAACCTTGTTCTCAACTACAGGAAGCGAGGCTTTTGTGGGAATGGTTGACGATGGAGCATCTTGTAAATACTGTATCCAAAAATCCTCAGCCCTGCGCGTTGTGGAATCCATTACTCTTGAGATGAATGGTTCTACTGGAGGCCGAGTGATTGATCTTTCCTCCAACAGTGCCTGGAGATCTTGGAAGAGCAAACTCAAAGACCATCCATCGTAGAGAGCATGAGCAATGGAAATGACCATGTATCTTTCTTGGCCTAGGATCACCAGCTTTAACTGAAAAAGCTGCTTTTGTCCTTGTCCACTCTTAGCCACGGATTTGGCAGCATCGGTAATCAGCTGCAACTCGCTGAGGTCTTCAATTCTCGTTGCCTCAAAATCGATATCAAGGGATTTTGACACCACTTGGCAAAATGTCATGTCAATGTCCTGACTATCCACTTGATAAAAGCCTGTCCTCAAAATTGGTGTTTGGTGTATGAGGTGCCTCCAAGCTTGGATGAGCTGTGTAGTATCAACATGGTCGGACACCCGTAGAACATCGTGGTTGAAATAGGACTCAAAGTCAGAATGGATCATTCCAACTACCATTGATTCTTGGAGATGCGTGGGAGGTAACACGGACTCCACATTGTTCATATCCATCCCCGAAGCCTCAAGATGTTCGCGCAGCCTGTCTCCAACATGCGACAAGAAGTTGTCTGTAGGGGGGTATAAAGAATTAGCGGTGAGGCTTGCCAGCTCAGTGATCATCTTGGCGATTGTCTGCTGACGCATGATTTGTGAAGGGGCTAGATTGATGCTCTTTCTTTTGAGCTTGGCTGCAAGTTTTATCACATCAATGCTGTCAAGGCCGAGCTCCAGGATGGAGGCGTCTTGCGCAATGTCTGCGGGGTTAATGCCGGCCAGTAGAGAGATTTCGTTTTGGATCTCTTGAGCTTCCGACGTCCATTCGAAGTTGCCCTGACTATCTTTTTCCACAGCTCCACCGTGAAAGCTGTCGGCGAGGGGGATTTTGAATTGTGGAACAGGCACCTCACTCTGTGGTGACTTTGCTGCTAGTTCTGCAAAACGCTCGATCTCGTTAAGGAGGTTGTCCAAGGTTGATTGGGAGAGCACATGCCCCTGGGCAACAATTGTAAACCGGAGTTTGCCCGTCTGTGTATAGACAGCCTCGAGAGCAAGAGGGTAGTCAGGAGTTACTTCACTATTCTCAATCTCAAAAGGCAGCTCGTTTTCAACAGTTGTGGCCTGCTCAATTTGGTAAGTGAAGAGGGTATCGAACAGAGCCCTGCTATGAGAGCACCACTTTTGAATACTCTTCAAAGGAACGTGTTGGAAGTCGAGAACTGAAGCGTTGAACTCATGGCATCGTCGGACTAGCGATTTCCAATCTTCGTGTTGAACAGCTTGGCGGAAGAAAGGCACAGTATTAAAGAGAGGGCCAATTGTGTTTTCGACGCCTGGGAGATCAATTGCTCTTCCAGATACAACCACGCCAATAGTTATTTGGCTTTGAGCGAGGTTCTGCAGGACAGAAGTCCAAAGTGCCATTACCACAGCCTGAAGTGTGACGTTGTGCGAAGATCTAATCTCCTCGAAGTTCGAGATAAGTATCTCACGCTCAGCAACAAAGACTGAGTCTTGGGCACTGCTCTCATCTGCTGTAATTGGAGAGGAGACCCAACCTTCCAAATGCTTCTCCCAGAAACTCTTACAACTGTCGTGCCTTGTCAAAGGGCCCGAAGTGAGAGCTTCAAGGAAAGAGGGCGCTTTGGTAACAGCAGAATCTGCGTAATTTGCAGCCACTCTCTCCATCATGAGATCGAAGCTGTTTCCGTCATACAGTGCGTGGAAGATGTGGACAGTGAACAATCTTGATGTGGGTGTTTCGACATATGTCAACAACAAAGGCTGCGTGATCGAAGATTTGTTCTGTTGTATCCAATTCTCCTTTTGCTCCGCAAGGTAGTCTTCGGCCAATTTATCTGAGTCAAAGGCAGTAGATACCCAGGGAAAGAGAGGGTTTCGCAAAGCAACTTGTAAGAAGCCATCTGTGGAAGGTACGAAAACAGTCCTCAGGATGCTCTCAGATAACACCAAATCCTTCCATGCCTGTTCAAGCTTTGTTGCAGTCGTCGCCTGACGGGGTTTGAACCGGAAAGTATTAAAGTAAGCCCCAGGTTCTTTGCTTGTAAGGGACCGCGAAATGATTCCTTGTTGTAACGGTGAGCATGGTGTAATATATTCTATATCCGCTAGTCCAAGATTAAGACTGTTGCAAACTAAGCCACGATGCCGGTGTGCGTACGCTTGGATGGACTGTTTGGTTTCTCTAGCGAGCTTTTGTCGTTGAGTTGAAGCGGCCTTGGCAAGACAATTTGCGAGGTCGCCAATGACAGGATTTTTGAGCAATATGGCTGGTGACACTGCATGAAGGCCAAACGATTTGAGGAGCGAGGCCAGTCTGAGTGCAGTGATTGAGTCCACGCCAACGTCAAATATACTTGTTGTTGATGAAAGATCATCTTTGTTGATGTTACTGAATTGCGCCACAGCGTCGTATATCAAAGAGAGAAGGTTCTGGGCTCCTTGAGAAACGGGAGCTGTTGTGGCATGGGAAAACTCCATGAGCTTTTCGGGCGCGAGTTCACTGAAGAGCTTCTTCAAGTCCTTTATCTCGGCCTTGTTGTTGGAGGAAAGCGGGATATATGGAAGAGAGAGAATATACGTCGGCACCATATATCCCGGCAGCTTGGCACGGCAGGCTTCCTTTGCTTTGGTAGCTAGGCCCTCTTCGTCTGACATAACTCTAAGAGGCCCTGCGATAGAGTGTTTGCAAACAATGAATGATACCAAGACGTCCTTTCCACTAGCTCCATGTCGAGCCACGATCGTTGCAGCGTCGTGAATCTCAGTAACGTCGGAGCGGATGATATGATTGATCTCTGCAATTTCGAGCCGTTGGCCTCGCAGCTTAACTTGGTCGTCAGCCCGGCCCAGGAAGTCGAAGCAGCCATCATGCAGCACCCGTACAAGGTCTCCAGTTCTGTAAACTCGTTCACCAAACTCCTCTAGTGTGGGAAACCGTTCCTCTGTGAGTTGGGGGCGATTGAGGTAACCTTTTCCGACTAGTCTGCCTGACACACAAAGCTCACCAACACCACCACGTAAAACAGGTGTATTTGTGTTTTGTTTGAATACGAATGAGCCAACGTTGGGGAATTGTTTTCCAATGTTACTGGGTCGGCCACTGACGGGCACACGCTGAAACATGGTAACACCGATAGTGGCCTCTGTTGGACCATAGGCATTGTAGATAACAGCTTTCGGTCCCCAAACATCAAGAATCTCCTGCTTGAGCTGTTCGCCACCAGTGATAAAGACACCACGACAGAGGCTAGGGATCTCGTCAGGGTGTGTCAGCCGTGCCAGACTTGGTGTTAAATCAATATGCGTAATTCCAAGCCTGTTGATGGATGCCGTCAAGTCGTCTAGAATGAGATCTTTTGGAGCAGCAACAACAGCCATGCCTACAGACCAGCTCCAATACTGCTCGAGGACAGAAACATCGAAGTGCAAGGCTGCGAATTGAAGCCAGCGTGACTCAGCATCCCAATGGCCCCTAAAAAGCTCTTGGAAGGCCATCATTGCTTGAACAGCATTGTCATGGGTGATCTCACAACCTTTTGGCGTCCCTGTAGTCCCAGATGTATAAAGACAATAACAGGTGTCTGATGGGGAGATAACTGGTTGGAAGACAAGTTGCTCCTCTTGTAGTATACTCAAAGACTCGACCTCTACTTCCAAAACAGCAATTTCGACTTCAAAATCCAGATCTTCCAAACTCCGTGTAAGAAGGCAAGGCGCCTTTGAATCTTCAACAATAAACTGTTTTCGAGCTCTTGGTGCAGAAGGATCAAGAGCAACAAAAGAGCAGCCAGCTTTGAGAATGCCCAGGATGGAAAAGTACGCCTCGGGGCATTTGTCGAAGTGGATTGCAACGATACTGCCAGGGGTAAGCTTTTCATGAAGCATGTTAGCCACCTTGTTCCCCATAATGTTGAGCTGGCGGTAGTCCCATTGTTCCTTGAGGCATGTGTCCCCATCAAAAGCCGAAACGAATTCAAGAGCAAGTTTGTTTGGGTGGACAACAGCTCCTAGCTCCACGAATTGGTGCAAGAATTCGACAGGGGCATCAAGCACCGGGTGTAAGGGAGGCAAAACAGAGTACAAGCCTGGGGAAATATGAAAAGTCTCGTCCTCAGCACCGAGATAGTTGCAGGCGATGTGGTTCAGTGAAGAGTCGAATTGTTTCATCAGGAGCTGTGCCTGCTCGCGAGGAAGTACGTCGCTGTAGTATGTTATACACAGATGAACATTGTCATTCTCTGTAGGCTCAATCTCCAACGAGACTGAATATTCGACTCTTGCCTCATCCTTAACTACCTTCCACGGTAAAGAGGAAGATCTAGCGTCTGGCATTTTTTGATAAGCAATCAGAGTATCGAAAACAGGGCCAGCTGGGTGCCCCAGCCATCTCTGAACTTTTCCAAGTGGTGAAAATTGATGTTTGTGAAGGTGCTGATTGTATTCCATCATGTAGCTGACCAGCTCGGCATTAGATGTAACATTGCTAGCCACAACAGGAACGATATTGAGACATGGAAACGCGGCATCTCTTGTCTCATCTGTAGTTCGTCCAGACAGCGCAACACCGAAAACTACCGAGTTCTCACCCAGATAAGAGGCTAGTACTCGGGTCCAAGCCGCTTGGATAACTGATTGGATAGTTACATTTGAAGCTTGAGTAGCTTGCTTGAGTTTAGTGAACGGCAGGGTTGCAACAGTCGTGTCAGCCAGCATACATCGATCTTCGACTCGCAGCGGGGTCATCAATGGGAACTTATTGACAACAGTGCTGCTTGCCTTGGCCTCCCAAAAGGCCCTGTCCAACCCTTGCTCGTCCACTGAGTTACTTAGAATAGCAGACACTGCTGGCTCAATCCTTGACAGTGGCGGTAGCTGCTCGCTCTTGACAAGTCGAGAAAGATCAGCAAGCATCATTTGAAGTCCAGGTGCATCATAAAGTGCATGGTGGACGACAAATTTCATCAAGGTTTGTTGAGGGGTCTGGACAAGAACCACTGTCCAAGGGGGGTGATACAACGCAGTAAGAACGCTTTCACTCTTTTTGCCTTTAAGATGCAACAAGTCTGATACCTCATCGCTCTCAGGTTCTGTAATACTCAAGGGCGTTTTCATCGAACCTGGTGCATATCTAACCATAGCGAATGAGGCATCAGGGTGTTGGACAGGTACAAAACCAGTTCTCAGCATGGGATGTCTCTCGTGGAGCGACTGCCAAGCCTTTTCGAGACTTTCTAGCGGGATCTCGTCTGTGACAACGTACTCCATTGCATTGAGATAGTCTTCACCCCCGGACTGTATGAAAGAGGCCAACATGGCGGACTGTAAAGGTGTGCAAGGAAGGACTGCTTCAATAGTCGCTGCCTGGGGTAACTGGCCGACGACCTCTGAGTAGACTTGATGTGAGAATAGATCAATGTCATATCTTCTCAAATCCTCGCTCTCCGTTCTTGAACGGTTTTCCAGGAGCTTAGCAGCGATCTTGGAGCAACTCGGGCATTCAATCACATCAGACGCTGAAATGAGGAATCCGCGCTGACGGAGAATTGAAGCCACTTGAACTGCATTGATACTGTCCAGACCCAGCTGGAAGATGGTTGTGCGGCGCTTAATTTTCTGGTCGTTCACTCCTGAGAGTTTGACCAGAACTTGTCGGACCTCCAGCTCAACTTCGCTCCATTCTTCCTCCTCCTCATCAGGCTTTCCCCCCGTGTTATATTTCTTTTCATACTGGGGTTCAAGCTGTTGTAGTATGGAGCGCAAGCTGTCAGGAAGTTCTTCTACAGTCATTGGGGTCGAATGAGGAGCCATCAAAATAGCCTTGAGTATTACCTTAAAGGTATCGGCCATGGCTGAGGCAACTTCTTCGGTTACAATACTCATGTCCCGATGAAGATTGATGACTAGTGAGTTCAGCCCCGGACAAGGAACTACCTCACACACTAAAGGGATGTCCATGTCTCCAGAATCTCCTTCGAGTATCCAAACAGTTTGGTCGATGTCTTGCAGCGGCTTCTGAAGCAGCAGTAGGGTATCAAAGATGTGTTTACCAGTACGGTTGATGCTGCGCTGTATGAGACGTAATGGAGTGAATTGGTATGTTAGTAGCTCCGTGTTTAGCTTTTGCAAGTGTTTGACCATGTTGATGTTGCTTGATGTTGTCGGCAAGTCAACTCGAATAGGGATAGTATTGAAACAGGGCGCCACAAGCCTTTCCAGGCCATCCATGTCCAGCGTTCGACCGCTCATGACATTTCCAAAGCACACATCTGATTGCCGGTATGCCATAGCAAGAACAGTGGCCCAGCTTGCTTGACAGACTGAGAGAAGAGTTGCACCAAAGTCACGGAGACGTCCCTGTAGGTCGGCAAGGGGCATATCCATGGATGTGGTGCAAGTGCTCTGATCAATATTGCTCGAATTTGACTGTGTGAATATCGACAATGCCTTGTAACCTCGAAGGTGCTGCTGCCAAAACTCCTCGGTATCGTTAGGTAGATTGGTCGAAATCCCCAGAAACTCCTTGTAAGACACTGGGGGTGGTAGATCCTCGCCACCAGCCAGCGCTTCCACTTCTTTCAGAAGTCGCTCCATCGCCACACCATCATAAAGGGCATGGTGGCAGATGAATGAAAGGAACTCAGAACCTCTATATCTAAGAAGCGCTAGAGACACAGGCGGGGTTCTGGAGTCAACTGGATCTGGCAAAGACTTCAAATGTTCTTCGATCGCTCCATCGAAGGATGGTTCGCTAATGTCGAATGTCCTCCAGGGAATTTCCCAATCTTCCAGGACAACCTGAGCAATAGCATGCTTAGAGTCTGTCGTCGTAGCGAAACAGGTCCGGAGGATATCGTGTCTCTTTGACATCGCTTTCCAGTATGATCGGATTGCCTCGGATTTCGCCTTCAAACGCAAGAGAACTTTGTTATAGTAGCCTCTTTGTCCTCGAGAAAGCATTGCTTCTTGTAAGGGTGTGCAAGGCAAGACATCTTTGATAATCTTTGACTCTCTGACGAAGAGTTCCTTGATTTCGGTGGTGAAGGCAGCGGGGAAGAACTCCCTTTGTGTGCCCACGAATGCCGTCTCTCTGTATGAAGCCTTCCCTTCCAGATACCTCGCCAGTTGGGCGGTTGTAGGATTGCGCAGAATATCAGACACGGCAACTCGGGCAGCCAATTTCGAGCTTAGAACACGAGCAAGGTCAATCGCAGAGATGGAATCTACCCCGAGGACGGTAAAAGGTGACCATCGACCGAAGTCACCCACGGGTGCTGCCACGGATTCTTTGATGGCTTCCGAGATAATCAAGTCCATCTGGCTCCATTCACCCTCGGCTGGGGTTTCTCCAGACAATCTCGACACCTTTTCAAGATAGTGCCGGTCCAGTTTGTCAAAACAAGCGTGCAGCCGACGCTTGTCTACCTTTCCGCTCGATGTCATTGGCATAGAAGATATCGGTATAAGGTAAGATGGCACCATGTATCCAGGTAAGCGTGAGCTCATATGCGCGGCCAGAGACTGTTGGGTTTCATAGTCAATCTCCAGCGCACGAAACTCAGTAGGTCCAAGCTGAGGAACAAAGAAGAGGGCCAATTGTTTGGTGGAGCTTCCCTCGTGTTGCACTAAAACAGTAGCAGCTGAGGTTGCAAATCCAGCCATAGTGACTGTGCTGTTGATCTCGCCGATCTCGATCCTCTGGCCTCTCAACTTCACTTGATCATCGATACGACCTAGAATCACCAAAGATCCATCGGGAAGCATGCGGCCCATATCTCCGGATCGGTAAAGCCTTCCATATCGGGGATGTTGGATAAACTTCTGCGTTGTGAGCTCTGGCATGTTAAGATAGCCTTGAGCGACCTGCGCACCGCCAAAACAGAACTCCCCCACCCAGTTGAGGGGCACGGCGTCAAGGGTCTCTGGGTATAGGACTACAACAGAGGTGTTAGGGAACACATGCCCCAAATGCTCAATATAGTCATCTGCCGCCATTTTCTTAACTGTACAGATATTCGTGGTTTCAGAAGGCCCATAGCCCTGCCACAGCTGGTGGCACCATTTGTTGTGTACGGCCTGTGTCATGGGCTCACCGGCAGTGACAAGGAATTGCACACTCGGGACTCTTGAAGGATTGACGAGGGCAGCCACAGTTGGTGTCATGCTCAGGTGCGTGATTTCAAGGTCGCGTATCGAACGTTCAATGTCCTCTAGAATTGTGTCATTGGTGCCTGCGCATAAACACATACCGGCGCACCAAGTATAGAATATTTCGAAAGCCGATACATCAAATGCTTGAGAACATGCTTGAAGAAGCCGACCTTGTGAGCCGGAGGGTTTCGGGTATGTCGCCTCGAGATGCTCAATGTTCGCGACAATGCTCTGTTGCTGAACGGCGACGCCTTTTGGAGTTCCTGTAGTACCTGACGTATAAATCACGTACGCAAGTCGAGATCCATCAACTTCATTGTCCAAGTTGACTGTGGAGAATTCGCCGAGCAACTTGGCCTCAACAGTAATCTTTGACAACCCAGGCATAGACGGCAATTGGTCGCATGAAGCACCGTCAACCAAACAGAACTTGATCTCGGCCTGTGATAGGATCTCGCGAGTACGGGCAACAGGTGTTGAAGGGAGAATTGGCAGATATCCACACCCGCACTTGACGATGGCCAAAATTGATGCATATAGAGTTGGTGATTTTTCCATGACCACAGCCACCACCTGACCGACTCCGATATCAAAGCTTCTCAAGTAATGCGCAATCTGGTTCGCGTAGTCATTCAGCTCGCGGAATGACCAAGTGATACGGCTCGCAACTTCCAGAGAGGAGGAAAAGAGTAGGGCAGATTCTTCGGGACATTGACGAACTACATCCTCGAAAAGTTGCGCCAAGTCAGGGATTCGTTGAGGAGAAGATGCATTAATGTTGTCAATGGAAGGAGTGCATTTTGTGTCCATCAAGGCATGCTTGATCTCTTTAGTAGGCCTTTCCAACATGGAATGGGCCAACGCCTCAAATTGATCAGCCATGTGCTGAACTGTTGCTGGTGGTACGATCGCTTCATGATATGTAACTTGTAACACAAATCCATCTTCTGTTGGCTCAACTTCGAACAATATGGGCGTTTCCAAGCGGTCAAGATGAGCGGCTTCTTTTATCGTGCAGTCTTTTCGCTCCGAGCTAGCGAGTGACTCCTGGTACACAAAGAGTACGTCGTACAAGCTCTCTCCAGGTTGTAACCCAACTAACTTCTTGACCTCTGACAGAGAGACTGTGCAGTATTGCATGATCTTTCTGTTGCTAGATTGTAGGCTATTGAGTAAGTCCAGACTGACAGAAATCTTGTCGAAGTCTACCCTGACGGGCAGTGCAGCAATACAAGGTCCAATGATCTGCTCAATGTCTATCACTGGGATAGTTCTTCCAGATGCCACTGAACCAATGGTAATATCTCGTGATCCAGTGATACTGGACCACAGCAAAGCTAGCGATGCCTGGAACAAAACCTGGGGGCTATAGCCATTTTTCTGGGCTTCAGTAGTAACTCTTCCATGAGAAAGTAACATTGGCCTTCGGAATGATAGGACCTCACTCGAGTGAACAATCTTATCGCGCAACTTTGGCAACGGCATTTGCTTCCATCCAGCGAGATTTTCAGTCCAAAACATTCGTGCATCATCACTGGTTTGCTGTTGGTAAAAATTGACAACTTCGCGAAACGATGAATGCTCCGATACTGGTTCTTGCAAAAGCAGCTTAGACCAATCAGAAAGCAGAATATCCATGGACCAGCCATCATATAGTGAGTGATGCATCTGCAAAAGGACATGGGATTTTTCATTCCTGGGATCTCGTTGAATATGGAGTCTCATAGGGGAGCAAAACTCTTCGGGTGATGAAAGAGAAAAGCCACCATGAATCTGGTCAACGACTTTGATTTGATTGGGTCGGAGTTCTTTGCAAACAAGTGTGACAAATCTTCCGTCAGCAATCGCAAACCCCGAACGTAAAATTGCGTTCTTCTGCGACAGTTGTATGAAAGATCCAGATATTTGGTGGGCAGAATAAGTGAGGGGAATAGTGAGCTCGATCTGATTGCAGTAAGCAGTTGGGTTGCGAGACGTCTCAGCCAGCATAGCCGCTTGCAACGGAGTACACGGGATTATTTCTTCGACCAAGCCATCCATGTCAGCCAGTGTAGTGTTCTGCTGCAAAACTTGGCTGAAGTCCAGAGACAGGTTTGTAGAGGCTGGCAGGGAGCTGATAGTTTGATTTTGTGTCTGCCTCCGTGCAGCAAAGACAATGTCGAATACAGTTTTCGTTGTGAGAAGAACAGTTGTATCAATGCCATATCCTGCATTCCGAAGGCCAGAGGCAAGCTTGATTGCGTTGAGAGAATCCATCCCGATAGCAGAAAGGGGCGTGGACTTGTTGACTTTGAAATTCATGACACGAGACACGACTGCTAGAAGCTCTGACTCGAAATCATCCACAGGTTCAGAGTCTGCAATATCTTCTGACATGGCTTCTTTGCGTTCCTCGTACTCTGACTTGAGCCTCTTCCTGTCGACTTTGCCGCTAGGTAGGCGAGGAAATTCAGACATCAAAATTACTTCTCCGGGAACCATGTACTGCGGCAGCCAATCTCCGCAGTGCTTCAGAATAGCATCTTCTGTGACACCTGAATCCACAGCGCAAAACACCACCAGGATAGATCTCACCACTGCTGCTACAGCGCTATGGCATCCTGATGTTCGAAGAACAGCTTGTTCCACTTCGCCTAGCTCCAAGCGTTGTCCTCGTAGCTTCACTTGCCCATCCGATAAGCGACCGAAGCATTCCAACTTTCCATTTGGAAGTAGCCGGGCTTTGTCGCCTGTACGATAAATGCGACCAAATGGCGAATCAACAAAAACCGAATTTGTCTGTTCGGGCCGGTTGATATACCCAGTCGCTAGTTGGTGACCACCCACAGCTAGCTCTCCAATATCTCCCTGGGGAAGAATTCTTATTTCAGATTGCTCGCTATCTGAATCGGGAATTTCAATAATAAAACATGAGACTGTGTCTAACGGTACACCAATGTTTCCCGTTGAAGAATCAGAAGAAAAGTCTGCTTGAAGTGTGCTTTGAACATGTTAGCCTTGAACTTTGACCAGAATGATTCAACTTACCAATGAATAGTTGCCTCAGTCGGACCGTACATTGCCCAAAGCATGCTTGCTCTGTTTTCATCGCCTCCAAATTCTTCGACAACTGGTGCATTCAGCATTTCACCGATGGTTAACAACACCTTGAGGTTCGGTGCATTCGCTCTTGTCCGCAACAGACTTCCAGCGACTGTTGGTGTGAGCTCACAGGCGTCTACCTCCATAGCACGCAATACCCCAGGAAGATCGTCCAACATCTCGATTCTTCGCACACTGACTAAAGTTGCTCCTCGGAAAAGGGGGAAGAATATTTCAAAAACAGAAACATCAAATGTTGGTGCTGCGAATTGTAGAAAACGTGAGAATGATGGAATGTGTCTGTCGTGTGCAATAAGAGCTTGCGTTACAGCATCATGGGAAATTCCCACACCTTTAGGCGTTCCTGTTGATCCGGAAGTATACATGACATAGGCCAGGTCTTCCGGTTTGGGAACTCGAGAAGTGACTTCAGTCGACAGGCTTTGAAAAGTATTACTTTCCTCTTCTTCCTCATCAACAATGATTACAGTTGCACTGATGCCGTCGGGTATAGCAGAGACAAGCTCTTTTGACACAAGCACCACTGTTGCCGCTACATCGCCAAGAATGAATTTTACCCGTTCCGGTGGTGCATCAACGTTCAGAGGACAGAAGGCCCCTCCAGCCTTCAATATGGCTAGAAGGGATATATAGAGTGGAGGAGATTGATGGACGAGGACAGGAACAACAAACTGGCCCTGGGTATTGCCCAAGGCTTTGGCGATGCGATGGGCAAGGGACGCTGCAGCTTCATGAAGCTGATGGTAGGTGAAATCAGCACGCTGGCTGCTTCCCATGTAGTCCAAGGCAGCATGTTGGCTAGGAGACTTAACCAGTTGGTGTAAGAGATGTGGTCCAGGCTGCCTGGATGCTTGAGCATTAATGATCGAAAGCCCAGTGAGCTCCATTGTTGCTTCAGTTAATCTCCCAGCTTGTTGGTAAACTGAAAGACAAGTTAGTTAAAAATGTTGGCGCTTTTAGGCATTCAAGGTAATGATGCTAGTAATGATGGAGGTGATGGAGGGTGGCTTCGATCAACAAATGACACCAGTAACAATCGAGACTGGCGATGGTAGCGGTAACGTTGGAGGTGTGTGCATGAAGCAGAACGTATGGCCCTTTTAGGGAATATTTCGGTCAGCCAGAAGCCTCATCCCGGTACATGAATCACAGGCCAGCTGCTATTAGAGAAAATAAGGTGGACTAACACCAGGTTGTTTCGGTCACTTAATGACCACGCGGAACCAGGACCCGGGATGAGTGGGCGTCAACCGGGGTACAAAACATGGAAGCCGCGAATTGGAATTGCGACAAAACAAACGGTCGTAAGCCGTGTTAGAATCGGCGTCACGGTGATTCGCTCAATAAAAACTCGAGGCGTGGGATGTGATACAATGCGGTTGACCTGATCGAAGGGGGCGTGTGGATGATAGTATAATCCAGCCTGTCAACGTCGAGTAATTACTCATCGAGCCGCGAGAGTGGCAGGTACAAGCAAAACCCGGCTATAATAGTGTTCTGCATGTGCATGGTTAGCAGCCATGACAAGTTGAAAGGAGGGGCAGTCAAGGCATGTACCAGGTCCAGGAGAGGTAAAAGCAAAGACCCTGACGTGAAGCCGTTGATGTAGCGTTGCGTTTGGCTGATTGAATTAAAGTGGTGTGAGCCGAGATACCTTGATCTCTGTTTTGGATGCATGTATGGTGGACCTCTTTGCCGTCGGGAGTACAGTAAAATGAGCTTACTATGTATTATGCTAAAATTGGACAGCACTGCATTGTTCCAGGATACGGCATAAGTGCGCGTGATAGTGTTCCTTCGTTGACAAGGCGATAGATCTTTGGTGCCAAATGAGCAGGAAAAACGCTCGGTGGATTGCGTCACGACTTGGTTGACGTACTTAATCGTCGAATGTGACGAGCTTACTCGAACGTTGGCTTCATCAGCTACTTCAAGTCTACCTCATATCCGAAACAAAAGAGTACAGACCAAACCGCGAAGAATGACTCCCGTCATCTGCTGGGTCGCAAATAATGGTTGGGCTTATGAAATTCGTGATTCCGTATTTGGTAGCTCGGTTGATCACACTGGGCCTTAGATCGGAACCAACCCCGACAAGGGAAAGGCTGGTCCAATTTTGCACTTCGACACAGGATACCTGGTAAGTCGTTGGGTAAAAAGGCTTATGGCGGCAATCGAGGCAAAGAGAATTGTAGGTTTGAAGGCTGATATCATGTGTGTAGACGAATACAACACTAGTTGCAGGCCAAGCTATTGCAGTTGCCCGTTGTAGTCAACTCAAGTCTCAGCACTTGATGAACTTTGTGTTTGATAACCTCGTCGTTTCTGGTCCATGCAGGCGAAGGATCCTCAACGGGTCGCCCCGAGATGAAGGGAGCCACATTCTGACAAATGATTTTGCCTGTAACATCCATAGGGGTTTTTCATCCGACCGGCATGCGTTCGTAACAGAAGAGCGAGGGCACAAATTGGAATAAGTCCGATGCTATCCTGTATCAGACACGGACCATCACCCGAAACAACCTTGCCGATGTTCCGGCGAGTATATGTCGTTATGGAACCAGAACGCTGAGGCAGAAAGCCAGAGCGAACTGAGTTATAAAATAGACGCCAAAAGTGGATAGTAGTGTGAGGCGGGGAGGGAAAATGAGCGGGATGCAATTAAGTAAGAAACCATCATGAAAACATTATAGGTGAATGCGAGATCCTCGGCAGAGCAGAACCGTTGTCAACGCAACGCAGAAAAAAGCAAGAGGGAAAGGCTCAACACAGGACTTTTGTGTATAACACGAATGTGCATTGAACAATCTGAGGACTAGTCGAGACGATTGGACGCTCGCTGACTTACCTGTTCTACAAGATATGAAGCATATCAATCAATGAAAGACGCGAGACAGCCGTGCTATGCATTCAATGAACAAGTGGTGTGTCGATCAGGAAATAACATTGGTGCAGATATCAAACCGACAACGGAAAGGGTTGAGGCCATTACTCAATCTTCTAAGTGACGATGCCTCAGAGCGATCAAGGAGTTTGTCAAGGACAAGGGCAAACCCCTGGCTCATCGATTGAGAATGACCCATACTCGGTCGGTGCAGTCTCGGACGCCCGAGGCGATGCGGTTCAGAGTGGTGAATGGCACCGTAACGTGGGACCTAGGCGAGCTTTGCACTCGATTGTAGAAGCAGAATAGTAGCAGACGATCCGTCGGTTTGTGGCTAATGTGACAACGGCCACGACGTTAGTGGGCGGTTCAGCAAAGTTGAGCGGCGTCAGCGGCTAGCCTTAGAAGCAATGGTAGACTCATCACATGTGTGCAGCTGTAGATGATGCCTAAAAAAAAACAGGTGACAGGCAATATCCAGGGTTCAGAATAAGACGATAAAAGCAATGATGAAGCGGGAGTGATGATGGTGGGAATTAGTAGGCCCTAGCTGCCTACTAGGTAGCTTTCGCCTTGGATGATGCAAGGTGCAGGTAGGGAAACAGAAGGGAGGTGTGGGCTGCCTCTTCATACGTTGAGGACCTGACCTTGGAAAGTGCATCTATTCATTGCCGACCTTGCTTGCTAGGGTCAGGAAGGTACCCTAAGTATTCTCACTAACAGAAATTATTAGCGATCACAAAACCTCTGAGATGAAAAGAGTTTGAGATTAAATTGGAAACCCAGATTTATTTCCTATGTCTTGGTAAATGTTATTTAAATGAGGGTCGATAAGAGTGTGATGGTGTGAGAAAAAAGAAAAGAACGAAAGGAAAAATTATTAGAATGAGGCACTGGTCACAGCACAGAATTCATGCAGCAGGCGACATGCTGATCTTCGACTTGATCTAATCAGATAACCTAATAGTTGATCCATGTTCAAATACATGCATGACCCACGTCACCTCTTCGAAAGTTTTCCGAGATGTACATAATAAAGATTGCTTTTGTAACGATGAAAAGATCTTGTCAATAATAGGCAGGTGGCCAGGGCCTCTCAATAACATGCAAGAAGAGGAAAAACTCACAGAATGTCTTTCGACCCTGAGAGAGTTAGGTGTTGAGCCTGTAATGCCTACTCGTAGGTACCTACGACGGGTATAAGCCCTACGCACTAGTTAATTTATAGAAAGTCACCTAAATTTGATTGATAGCTCGAAGATCCAAAGTAAGTTTATTATCTTTAAAGAAAACCCCATTGCATTGGACCTCGGGGTGTAAGCCATCCGTCCTATTTCTACCTGTAAAATCTCTGCCTTCCACCATAAGTAACCGCTCCGCTGCATCTGCATGTCGACAAAACCTAAAACGAATTTGGTCCCTGATGGTGGTCTGTGGCTTCGCATCGACTCATTGCCAAGGGTTCTTGACGGGAACTCTTCTGTTGGGTCTTCCCATTTGGGATAAAAAAGAATAAACGCCGGCGAGTTGGGTGCTGCTTTCAGTGGAATGAACCAATAACAACTATCGACTGCCGGAGCGTTGGTAAGATCCAGATGTTCTAGATTGCGGAATGTAATGCATCTAAGACAAGGGTCTGAAGTTGTATGAGAGAACAAAAAACACCAGGTTCGGGATATGTACATACTACATACGCTGCTACATACGGCGCAGAAAACATCTTACGGTTTCGCCGATCCCATCGTGCCATGCCACGGGTATTTCCATAGTTGTCGTCCCATGAATGCGTGTCTCATGCATAACTCGATAGTGTTTCCATTGCAACATAATGAACGCATCGACCAGGGGCAAACACCCCTGCTGCGTCCCGCTTGATGCAGTCTCAGAATGTCTCGACAGAGATTCACAATCTAATCAATCAATGGAACGGCTTTTGCGAAACCGCTGTCCGCTAGCCCGGCGAATATTGATCGTCAAACGTAGCTGCAAGTCCAAACTGGATATCTTATCGATCAGCGGCGAATTGGGGCTGAAACGCTAACTCACCTAGCTTGTACTGTAATCGGCTAAATCTTCCCAGCAGGGACGACCCCTTCGATCCACGAGTGAAGAAAAATTTTCTCTCTGCGACTACCTCCCGTGTTGTTTGGGTTCGATCGGTACCTGGCCCCAAAGAGTGAAAACATAGCAATCGAACCCGACCTCTTGCAAGGGGCCTAATCCATGCAACCAGGGCTAGTGCCTAGTAGAGGACGGACCCCTGGGGATCGGGAGCCAGTCAAGTTGAGGCTGGCGTGCTGCGCTACTGTGACTTGGCTAATTAGATCTTATCAGATCCGGTTTATCAGATCATCAGATAATTCCCTCATCTCCACACTGGAGTGTATTAGTCTTCAGAATCCGCTTCAATTGTCAACGCTCCAATCAACAAACCAAGTCCAGCCCTCACTCTGTGGGACTCGCCCCCCATTTCCCTCGAACGACATTATGCTGCGAGTGATCGGCCTTTTGGTGTCCATTTATGCCGTCAAAGCCGTTCTTCGCCGCCCTCTTTGCGTGTCAGAATTTTCTTCGTTCTTGTCTCAGGGATTGGCGTCGTATCGTATCGACCGGTGTGAGGCTTCAAACAGGAACCGGAGGTAGGTGGGGGCTGTAGAAAGCCGTCATCGGCCAAAACGTCTGAGTTCGGGCTCTTTGCCACACCATGTCACGTCCACTCCCACGTTCGCGATCCCATGGAGCAATACGTAGCGTATTCAGGGTCTACATCGACCCATTGCAGCAGCAACCAGTAACTTGACCATTTTGGTGAATTTCCTTCCTCTATGCTGAGTGCCTCCGGCACTAAGACTCTCTGCCGTGACCCCTTGCCCGGGAGTGGCCAGGCCTAGGGAGTTCGCCAAGACCGCCTCTCGACGTTTTGTTCATGTCAATCTTATCTGATCTTTTTCCCACCGGCATCGCATCACTTTCGTCTAATTCCGCGCTTCGTTACCGGGAATCCCTGGTTAACTCCGCATCACATTAGGGGAAAAACTTCCACTTCCTCCGACCGGCCATCAACACTCCGCTTTGCACAAGCCAGACTGGGGAGGAATGGAGATACAATGCTCTTAACCGAAAAGAAGCGTTCAAGTAAAACCACAGATGGACCGAGAAGTAGTCGACAATTTTGCTGCTGTAATGAAGAAAGTGGTGCATAGCAAGCCTGGTATGCTTCCAACTCAGACAGGTTGCACGACACAACACCCACTTTTTAATTGAAGATGTCAACGCACATGGATCGCCATGCACGAAAAGCGCCTTATTACATACCAAGTCGTATCGTATTCGTCCATATAGGTAGGTAGACGATGGGTATATGTCTAAGATCATCGCCTTTCAAACTTTAACCAGATTTAACGACTCTTGTCAAGGTGATAGTCTGTTAAGAGTTTATGCTTGTTCAAGTTCTGGGTTTTCTGCCATCTGATGTCTATCGTTTCCTTGTTGATCGTTGAATGTCGGTCCTAAGGTCCTAGCCTAGTCGCCACGCATCCCTGAAGAGTCCCAAGTCAGCCACGCCGGTGCTTGCGACGGGTTTGGCTGGCGCTGGGAGGCTGACTGCTGGGCCCGCAGACCAGCATGATGGTTGATGATACTCGGGGATTATGGTGCAGTGCGTTTGTAGGTGGACTGGAAGTTTTCCCTCACCCTCGCGCTACGGAACTTCACGGCGTCGATGAGGTCCCACGAGGAGGGTCCACGAGGTACGCCGTGGCCATGGACGTGGAGGAGCCACCTCAGAGACATTCGATTGAATGTGACTGTGACTGTGCGACATTTTCCTTCGATTTGCATTCCCTTGCAGCTTGGTGACCGGTCTAACCCGTTGTTTCCTTGTCTGGTGCCGATGGTGGTGATGATGCCGCGGCTAAAAGAGTCTTCATATGAGGGAGAGTATCAGGCTGTGATCAATTTGTATAAATATATCTTTCAGAGTCTGTGTTATCTTTATTGATTAACATAGTATGATCATAGGCAAGTGGAAGGCAGTAACTGCTTAATCGAGTTCTCGAAGGTTATACAGAACTAGGGTAGGTGCTGCCCAGTACCCAGTTTTGGCAGGTGCATTTCCCTTGAATGAATATTAAAACAACTTATACGGAGATATTGCACCATCGGGAACCAGCATAAAAAGCGAAAAGAAATACAGCATGCAAAAACTATACAACGGAAGCTGCCCAAAGATGGTATGTATGACCCCTCCAAGCTAGAGCTCCAAAGGTTGGTGTTTTCTTTCCCTCTTTTAGCTGGTGCTGGATACACCCCCTCCCCTTGTAGCTTTAGCCCACCCATTTCCCGATCCCACCCTTGTTTTTAGAGCACTAAATTAGGCCGCACGCTACTCATGAGCAAGGCCTAGGCTTTGGTATTTGGGGGATTGCAAGCTTCTAAACTGACGTTGACTGAATGAATTCCGTCACCATTTCTATTCTCTCTACAGTGCAGCAACCGACCAAGGTTCTTTTCTGCCGTTGTGATTCAACCCATTGCTTGGCAACCGTGGTTCCACGTTGGCTTCCGGGATAAGGATGTACGGCACTTAGATCAAGAAAAGAAACGAAAAGAAAGCCTGCAACAGCAATCCTTTCCGTCGCTCTACTGCAGTGGGTTTAGCTACGTTCTTTAGTTACTTACGTAGTGTCCCCATCATGGATGCTTTCCATGTATCATGGTTCCATCGCAAATGTACCTCCTCCCCATATGTACGAGCTTGACAAGGTTGTATTATACATGGGGAACTTTGACTGATAGACTAAGTAAGGTACTCGTATCCGCCTCTTCCATGTACCTTTACTGGGAGTGCTATTTTCATGTAATGAAATGTAGGTACCCCTTCCCTCTGATGGAGAAGAACTTTACCGTGAGCTGTAGTCTGTGATAGGTAGTAGGGATTTCTTCTTCTTCCTCTCGAGGGCCCATCGTCCGGTTCTAGTTTAAGAATGGGACCGAATCAATGGGCTCCTTGTAGATCAGAGTCCATCCCATCCCATCCCCGTCTACTCTAAAACTACAAATGCCCATATCTCCCCCATCTCTCGGAACCATCCCGTTCCTCCATTCTCTCTATCATACATAAAGAAGCTTCGCCTTTGCCTTTTCAAGACCTTTGTGGGATTGGACTGGACTGGATTACATAAAAAGCTACCCATCAAAAGTTCATCTTCAGAGTCAGGCCCTTATCGTCTCACTCTTGTTCATTCTACATCCTCGCCCAAACATCGCAGCTTCCCTCAACCTTCCAACTCTTATATAACCCGCTTGTTATTCATTAACCGACTCGGCTGATATTTGTCTGATTTTTGAAAGGGCATTCTATATCTTAAGTCACCTATCTACTCAGTGGAACCCCTATCGACTCCTATACATCGCGACTTGCAGGCTTCAATCTATATACACATATTTTGTGGTAGCCTCACTATTTCTTTTTTCTAATAGTTACATACCCCATCAGAACAAAAATCAGTCATCATGAGTCCCCACAGCGAGATTTCTTTCTCTGGATCAGATGCTCCGGTCTCCAACGGCACCAGCAATGGTACCAACGGACATTCTAACGGTACCAACGGTATCAGCAACGGTCACATGAATGGCCACAGCGATGGTAATGATGCTCCCTCAGCCATCCGCCATGGACCTCGCGTTCATAAGGAGAGATCGCGTTATCTTGAGACAGCCCCCGCAGACGCAGAATTTGATCTCATCTGTGCCGGTTTCGGCCCTGCTTCTCTGGCCGTGGCCGTCGCTATGCACGATGCTATTGCCGAGGGTAGGAATCTTCGCCCTGACGGCACAGCTCCCAAGGTTCTCTTCCTTGAGAAGCAGCCCAAGTTCGCATGGCACGCCGGCATGTTGCTCCCTGGAGCCAAGATGCAAATCTCCTTCATCAAGGATATGGCTACTCTCCGCAACCCACGATCCGAGTTCACTTTCCTCAACTACCTCCACAGCCAGGGCCGTCTAGTTGACTTCACCAACCTGGGCACTTTCTTGCCTGCCCGTACTGAGTACGAGGACTACCTCCGCTGGTGTTCCTCTTGGTTCGACCATGTCGTTAACTACAACAACGAGGTTCTTTCCATCTCCCCCGAGAGCAAGGAGGCTGGTGCCGTCAAGACCTTTACGGTCCAAGCCCGCAATGGAAAGACTGGACAGATCCAGTCTTTCCGCAGCCGACATGTCCTTGTTGCCGCTGGTGGTCAGCCCTCCCTCCCAAAGAGTCTTCCCGCAAAGCACCCTCGCGTTCTGCACTCTTCCCAATTCGCCAACTACGCCCCTCAGATCCTTACCAAGCAGAACGCTCCCTACCGAGTTGCTGTCATCGGTGCCGGTCAAAGTGCCGCCGAGATCTTCAACAACGTCCAGAACCTGTACCCCAACTCCAAGACCTACCTCATCATGCGCCAGGAGTTCCTCCGTCCCAGTGATGACTCTCCTTTGTAAGTTATTTACCCGTACATGTCTACTCAGACTTGAATCTTTGACTGACCATGACGTACAGTGTAAACTCCATCTTCAACCCTGAGTACATTGACAACCTGTGGCCACGATCTGTTAAGGCCCGTGAGACCCTGCTGACCGAGGCTCGCGCGACCAATTACGGTGTTGTTCGCCTGGAGCTTATTGAGCACCTTTTTGAGAAGATGTACGACCAGAAGCGCGAGATTAGCGACGATGAGACCCAGTGGCCCCACCGAATCCTTTCAGGACGCGAGATTGCCAGCGTCGACACAAAGGGTGATGCTCTCGAGATCAAGGTCCAGCGCGTAAACGATGGTCCTCTTGACGGCTTCGTTGATCAGGAGACTTTTGATGTTGACTTGATTATCGCTGCTACTGGTTACAAGCGAAGCGCCCACATCGACATGCTCAAGGATGCCTGGACGATGCTCCCCAAGACTGTGTCGGGACGCAACGAGTCCCTCAAGGGAGCCAATGGCTGGAACGTTGAGACACAAGATGGCGAGCGCAAGCTGGCTGTCGGAAGAGATTACCAAGTCAAGTTCTCTCCTGGCACCGTTGCCGATGACTCTGGTGTCTGGTTGCAAGGCTGCTGTGAGGGTACCCACGGAGTAAGTGAACCATTGTTGTCTTGGTATTTATCTTTACTAACATTTTTCCCAAGTTGAGCGATACACTTCTCTCTGTTCTGAGCACACGTTCAGGCGAGATCGTTCAGTCTATCTTCAAGCAATAAATTGTCACGACAGCATGAATGAATGGAATGTTTAATTGGAAGTGTTATGGGTTAGCACGGGCAGCGAAAATGGTTGGTTGGACTCGAAGAGGAAGTTCTCTGGCTAGCATCTTTTTTATATCCTGTTTTTTTTTTATCTCTTTGTTGTCAATATTATCATTGTCTAGAGATGGTGCGAACAAAAAGGTGGATTTGTTTTGTGGTATTTTGTAGATATTAGAATCATACCATTACATGAAGAAATGTCCGTATACAACAAGCTTCACTGCGAAAGATGTCCTTCATTTTGTGTCTGTCAGTTTACAACAGACAGGTGCACGGCGCTTATACTATTTCGCAACAAAACAATTACTAACTAATCCTTGGCTCTCGATTTCTGCAAGTACTTCAATCATTACATAGCACCCAGTATGACTTCATAACCATTGCCTTCTCCTATACCGAGTGTTGTTGTTGTCCAGTAAGCGTAGTATCTCCGCTACTCCAGAACGGATCAGTTTCTGGAATGGGCAGTATCGATGAGAATCCCCCGATCAAGCGAGTGTGGTGTCATTGGGCAGGCAAACCAAAATCATGCAGGCGGCGCATGAGTTGGATGGGATTCAATAGCGATCATTCCAATATCGAATATGGCCGGCTCCGAGGCTCAAGCTTTGGTATTGAGCCATTATACCCTTTCCTGGAAGCCTGGCTTTGCCCCAACTGCATCACGTTTTGTCAACTGACCCTTGGCGAGTTTCCATATTGAGGTTCGTACAGGAAATTGCACGATGTTGCTTGAGTAAGCAAATCTGCCCCAGACAATGACATCGCAAGCTGACAAGGTTGCAATCCCCTGTCAAGCTACGTTATCGGTCTTATTCTACACGGGCCTCGGTTCAGTTTGGCTTTTGATCCATGTGTAAAACGTAAGCTGTGCGTTGTCGATAGCAACATCTAAGAGATGGTAACTGGTTAACAAGGATAAAACGGTTAGATGATTACTGGGAATAGTTATGGAAAGAAAAAAAAGAACAAGATAACTTGGTACAATATTTTCTTTACTATCAACAGAAACTAACTAGAACGGAGCAGACAGTCAGAAAGCAGTGGATGCATAGCAAGGATTATCTTGACCGTGCCGTTCCGCTGCAAGTAAAATGAACCATTGGTGGTTGATGTCTGTTTTTTTCTGTTCTCTTTTTCTCTTGGTGATTGAATTTCCCCATAATTGATCAACCGATTTCTATTCCGGCCTTGTCTGGGTATCCAATTTCCGCACCAAAGAGAAAAAACAGAAGTCTCTTATTTCCTGCAGAACAGAACAAACCAAGGCAAACTGGCCTTGGTTACATTAGTAGTAGGCCATCAGTACCTATCCATGTGGGGGACAACCTACCTAAAAACAGTACCTATTTCCTAGGCAGGGACTTGATCCCCCCTAACTATCCTTGTCTAGCTCTTTGAGGTAGGTAGGAAAGCAACAAAAAAGTCAAGGCAACTGAACTGAACTGAACTGAACAGGGGCTGACTGGTTCTCAGTCAATGGAAGCATACGACGAATGTTCTGTTCTCCTCTTGGAACACAAGCCCACGACCCGACCCGACGACTAAGCCATGAAGCCCCTCGGGCCCCAAGACTCTGGATCTGAGTCTGGTCTAACTGGTACTGAAGCAGCTGGAGCACAACAGTCGGCAGGACTTCGGTCTACTGCCAATGTTGCTGTTACTACTAATGCCGCTTCTGCTCCACGAAGGCTTCCTGTCAATCCCCGCCGACACAAGGTTGCTCCCGAGCACCGTAAGCGTGTCGCTACAGCGTAAGTCGTCTTTTTTTCGGTTCTTTAGTCAATTATCCTGCATCTTTCCTTTCTTTTTTTTTTAGATGTCCGTGTCTGTTGATATATGATATCTTCTCGGAAAAGGTGTTATCGATCAATTGCTGTGCACCACCAGTCTGTCTATTGTCTATCAATGTCATCTCTCTCCAGATAGCGACCTATTCAAATTTCGCTGCGCATGTATCAAACTCTCTAGGAGAACAAATCACGTATTGTTCTAGTCTAACAATTGTCTCTTTCAAAGGTGCAATGCTTGCAACGTGAGAAGAGTCAGATGCTCTGGTGAGCACCCGTGTCGGCAATGTCAATCCTCTTCACGCGACTGCGTATATCCTCTTCCTGTTGAGAAGGTCTCTATTACACGCGCAGAGCTGCAAGAGCTAAAACACAAGGTCGATCTCTATGAACGGGTACTCCGGGACACTGTACCCGCTGCTATATCCAACGCGGTTACCGATGCCAACAGCCGCCAAGAGCTATCTGCATTGCTTGGTTGGACGTTCTCTGGTTCTGGTCATAATGTTGGGCCTGGTACCGGGTCAACAGTTCATTCACATACAGCACCAATCATAGATGGCCACACAAATATCGCGAGGGGTACACATGAGCTTCCTCAATACCAATATCCCAGCGTTCATCGACAGTTCCAACAGATCCCCCAGTCTCAGTCTCAGTCTCAGTCTCAAATCCAATTCCCAGATGCGCGGATCCAAGATCTTAACATTGGTCTTTCACGATCGCATCTTCCCCAGCCAGCACAGTCCATATCGAATACAAATCAGAGGCAAGATGAAGACGAGAACCTGGCAACTACCGAAGGTCGTCTACTACACGATCCTGACGGCTATGCGCGCTTTCTCGGTGAGACGAGTGGTGCAACTTTTCTTGATTACCTGAAAGAGTTCATGACAACTGTTCTGCCTCTTGCGTACCAGAACCTTCGCCCAGGTTCTGATGGTAGTGCATTCTTGTCGAGTCTCGGCCGCTATCAGACCTACGACTCTCGTCCTTTACACGATCGTGATGTCGACCCTACATGGTTCCCTTCCCACCCGGAGATGGACGCCATGTTATCCGAGCTACGATACTTTATTCAAGATGGAAACGGACACTGGCCAAGCGGTGGTATCTACTGGTGGGGGAATCTCTCGACGACGCCTGTAATTCCTTCACTAGAGCGAGACCCGCCGGTTGTCCGGTTGAAAAAATGCCGTCCTCTCGCTCTGTATCAGACGGCATTCGCTGTGGTCTCCCAGGCTACAATCATGCCACCCCAGGATATTTCGATAGATTCCCATCTCAGCGAGAGCTACTTCAGCAGGGCCCGTATGCTCTTGGGAAATCCTCTCGATATCACCCGTTTTACTCCCAATGAAGTTGCTGCGTTGACTCTGATGGGATTCTACTTGATTGAGATGAATCGCCGTGATGCTGCCTACATGTGTGTGAGCAGTGCAATGCATATCAGCATCATGCATGGTTCTCATAGGGGTTGGCTAGATGAAAGCGACAAGCGAGTCTTCTGGACGTTATACGTGCTGGATCGCTATCTGAGCTGTCTAATGGGAAGACCCCCAACTATCATGGATGATGCTATCCGTTTAGAACCCCCCTGTGATGCCCCGTATGTTCATACATGTATCATTTTTTGCTTCCTAAACTTACCTTGAACAGATCTATGCCCCCAGCCGATGGTCTCAAAGCGCACGTCGAGCTTTCACGAATCTCAAGTCACATCGTGTGTAACACATATCGCATATCCCCTTCAGAAGATGTTGCGAGACCTATAAGAAGTCTCGAAGGAGAAATTAGAATGCTTGATAACTGGAGTCTAAATCTTCCGCCAACCATACGACTTTCAAGCAACGGACTGAGCGATGACCCGGCCACCTGCTTGTTACATATGCACTACAACCAGGTATCTCGTTTGATCGTCCTTTGTTATTCTTTCGGCTGACCTTAGTTTGCAGCTCATCATCCTAACTATACGCCCGGTTTTCTTTGCTCTAGTCAAAAAGTCATTCGCAGAAAAGCTCGTCTCTCGCCAATGCTCCTTGAGAACACACCCCCAGCTCCCTCACCTCAAGCGATGCATTGCCTCGGCAGAGCATAACATTCGTCTCGCACGCCAGATCTTACTCGTTAACCAACCTCGAAAACTACTTCAAGCTGGCCTTCATTTCATATTCAACGCTGCTATAGTGTTGATGCTGCAGCAGCTGGTCGAGGATCTGTGTCCGTCATCCAGAACCGAAAAGGCTCGGTCACTCGATCTTGACTTTGTGATCGCCAGGTTCGAGGATGAGAGCCGTGTGGGCAGCAATTATGGGCGAGACTGCGCCACGGTTCTTAGAGACCTTCGC
Organism: Fusarium sambucinum; assembly: GCF_050947815.1. Taxonomy (NCBI): domain Eukaryota; kingdom Fungi; phylum Ascomycota; class Sordariomycetes; order Hypocreales; family Nectriaceae; genus Fusarium; species Fusarium sambucinum. The sequence continues at coordinate 2,428,216 of NC_139292.1, forward strand.
GTTCTTGTTCAAAGACTTCCTATACCTGTGGACATCAGCGCTGCGACGCGCTCTGTCAACATGAGTCAAGCTTCGACAACCTACGATCCAATTGCAAACCGAACAACAGTAGATATGGGGCAATCATGGCCGGACAAGTTGACTTCAGAGGCACTGCAGCAACCGATTCTTGTTGATCAAGGTCACATGCTATATAATGAGTTGGTGTCGTGGATAGATGTCGATTGGCAGTCCTATAATGGGTATCTCATTTAGATCTACAATACCTAATGTAGACAATTTCGAAATGCTGAGGCCTGTTGTAATTAATTATTTAATGAATTCTGAAGAAGAGCTAGGTTAGTACTAAGCGATCAAGTTGAATTGAAGAAGATTGGGAGACTTTTTGAGTGTTGATTGACGCTTAAATGTCAGGTATTTATTTATACCGTCCCCAATTAACAGCAATGCCGAACCTTGTCAAGCCCTTTCTCGACATGCATCGAGAAATTTATATGTGAGAATATGGAAATAGTAGGCAGAAACAAAGCAAAGCAAGATTTCGCCTATCCAGTGAGTCAACTGTTCTTGCTTCTTGAAGAGGTAGTGTAATAATGAGGAAGATGACATGAGTGTCATGTGATGAAGTGGGTGACTCTGGCGACCTTGGTATCGAGGGAAGAAATGTCTTACTCTTAATATATTTGTCTACCTGTCAAATGGACTTCAATACGAGCTCGCCATTGTCTTGAGTCATCATCACTAGTGCCAACTATCAGGGTTCTGCAAATTCCTACCGCATATGCCTCTCAAGCGCAGAGCAGTTGCCGCATACTTCATTTTCAAATTCCCATCTAACGACCCAAACCAGAAGCCGCAAGTTGCTCTCTTCCGCCGGAGTGGTAACGTAAACACATATCGGTAATCCTTGTCTCCTCCTATAGTTGTCAGATAATTGTAATTTGTGCTTACTACCAACCAGACACAAATACGCGGGCATCTCCGGCAGTGTAGAAGAAACCGACGCGTATCCACTCGACACAGCCTGGCGAGAACTTGGAGAAGAAACATCACTTAACAAGGATTCTTTGCGCCTGTTTCGGAAAGGTAATCCCTTTTCTTTTGTCGATGAATCGATTGGAAGAGAATGGACAATCAACCCTTTGCGTTCATTCTCAAGTCAGGGACCGACGGTGGTCGAGGCGAAGCTGGCATCAAAATAGACTGGGAGCATGAAGGCTATGAATGGTTCGACCCAGATGCTGTCAACGACTCGGATAGCTTTAAGGAGGTTCCGCGCATCCTAGAAAGCTTCCAAAGGGTGTGGTTCAATATTGACCTAGGGGAGGCGGCCGGCAACACCCTCGACCAGGGCTTGATCGCTTTACAGAAGGATCACGAGAGCGGAGCTCGCCAGCTTGCCTCTATAGCCCTTGGTACGTACATCGATGTGATCAGAAAGATTGACATTTCTGATAAAGACCGATGGTGGAGAAATGTGAGGTTGGCTGGCTGGCAACTATGGAAGAATGGGCGGGAAAGCATGAGGGCATCAATTCTGAACAACGTTTTGGCAAGTCTAAGCACGATTGATGATGAAGTCTCATCCAGCAACTCACTGGATAAAAGCATGATTGACAGCATCATCATAGCTCTTGAAAAGTACGCTCGGGACCGACAGGCTACCAGTCCTAGAACTGCCGCGTCATTCCAAGCTTTCTTGGAACAGCACCCATCAGGAGACGGTCCACTCAGAATCCTTACTCTCTCTTTCAGCTTTACTATCGCATCGGCCATAATCCACGTTCTTGGGAAGGTGTTGCAACCTGTACACATCCACGTGCTCGAATCTCGCCCGCTTTTCGAAGGCGTTAGGATGGCTCAATAAATTGCTTCCTTTGCCAATGGAAACAGGATAATGCTTGATCTGAACGTCCACACTGATGCAAGCGTCGGTGTTGTGGCGAGAGGTATCGATATCGTGCTAAACGGAGCGGATCTAATCGACAGAACAGCCGCGGTTAGCAATAAGGTCGGTTCGTTACCCACTATCCTGATAGCCAGATACATCGCCCCGCAAGCGAAGGTTGTCGCCCTTTCTGAGAAAGAGAAGGTATTGCCCTTCTCTCCCCTAGGACAGGAGGAGAATGACCTTCAAGAGGTTACGCAAGATTAGGGAAGCTCTCAACATCCCTCGTTCAGAGCCCCCACTGTCAAGTCAATGTCAAGAACGTGTGTTTCGAGTGGGTGCCATCTGATCTGATTAATTATTATATCAATGAAGACGGCGTTACCGATTCTGTGGGAATATCAAGATATGCAGAGGAAGTTGCAAAGAAAGCTGACCAATACTTTACCAATCTTAGAGAGCCAAATCCGAGTCAGCCAAATCCAAGCATGGTGCTTAGCCCCGACAATATGAAGAGTTACATTGCTCCTGTTTGTTCTTTAGCCAATGGGCAGCGGTATTCAACCCTTTTCGTCGTCTCTGCTGCCTTGGAAGGTCTGACAAGCTCTTGGGCTCACGCTCACCGTGTGGAAACCTGATGGAATCAATGCAGCTGTGGAGACTGTCTGACATTTGCCTCTTCAGTTGTGAGTTCTGAGCCTTGGGTCTTTTTAACACAATCTTGGATTAGTATCCACTGTCATGCTGCAGTCGTTTCAATCTCAAGCCCCAGTGGAGTGCTGGAGAATCTCAATGGGAACATTTGTTTCAGCTGGGGGGGTTATGTCGTGCTGGTGACGAATTTTTGGAACAGTCGACTGCTCAATTCGGCAACACGATCGCCTGATGTTCGTTTTCTAGAAGGCCCATTCAATCATTCATAAGCCCTTGTACGAGCCAAGGCGTAACACTGGGTTCCGGTGCGGTAGTACCTTCTCAGTAAGCAGTGCGAAGGATCCCTGATTCTGGGGTATATGTCAGCCTTACAGCCCTAGCGACACAGCCCGCACGCCATCTAGTGACTTAAATCACTACCAGCATGATTTGGTCATCACGGTAAACTGGTGATAATCGCTTTCCTGTTTTGCGCACAATTGTGGAGGCGCTTGGCGACTATTATGCGAGTCCCGCTCCTTAGTGATGACTCAAAGATGGTGCTCCTTAGCCGCATTCCCGCTACTCTTTGACACTCACATAGCCCTCCATCACTATTAACGTGCCTGGTGTGTAGGCTAAAGATGCGGTCAGTGGGTGTCAAAGAGCCTATGTAACCTCGATCTAGGTTGCATCAGTGGCGTTGTCCATATGCCTATTCGAGGCACTTTCCTGTCAGCCTCAATCCCGAGCGTCTGGTCTGCTGTCAGATTCTTACTTCATGATAGGTCGAGAAGAAACCTTGATTTTGGACTATGGTGACAAACAAGATGACACCCGGATCGGGCCTTCACATGGATCACGCTTACCAGTTCCTTGGGAAGCCCGTAGGATGGGGGTCCTTTGGATAAGCCCCAGAGCAATCCCGGACCTGAGGCATCTGGGCGAAGTTATCACGGAATCTCAATAGGGACAGGAGCGTTAAGGATCTCTGCTGCCTATCAACCAGACGTGTATATGAATGAGGCGAGGACGCCTAAGTACGAATCGTGGAGTTTGGATAATACACTACAAGCAAATTGTCCCATTTTTTATTGATCTATGAGGAAAGTCATTCGTCCCCCCTCCTCTTGGACTACAATTACCTACCGTCAATATGACCGATCAAAATATTTTCCAGTCGACACGGTCGACCAAGACACAATCCAGCCATGTTGCTACTGCTTCAATGGATGAGACCCGGGAAAGAAGTCGAGCATTGAACCAGAAGCTAGATTTCGCTCTTCTTCCTCTGCTGTCTCTCCTGTACCTCTTCAATGGCCTTGACAGGGGCAACGTTGGCAATGCCGAAACACAAGGTACAACAACTACCCTCCTCAGTTTTATTTTGTGGTGCTCAGTCAACGGGCTCGGTCGACTAACTTGTTCTAGGATTTACTACCGACATAGGGGCAGAACCTGATGATCTCAATGAGGCCGTGTCCTTGTTCTTTGTTACCTTTGTTGTCCTCCAGCCTATTTCTGCCGCCGCTGGCCGTTACATTGGTGCTAAACATTGGATCCCATTTTTGATGGCAAGTCAACCAGTCAACCCACGGTCAAGCACCACTAGAATTAGCTAACACTCGACAGTTTGGTTGGGGTGTCGTTACTATCGGCCAGGCTTTTATTAAAGGACGTGGTACGTTGATCCTGTCTAATTAACTTATGCGTTGACATTGGGTCATTCTAACTTTGCTCCAGAAGCACTCATTGCTACACGCTTGCTCATTGGAGCCTTCGAGGCGGGATTTTATCCAACAGCTGTGGCATACCTATCATTCTTCTATCCACGATATGATTTCTGTGTCAGACTTGCCCTTTTCTATGGACAATACGCAATTGCTGGTGCCTTCTCCGGCTCAATATGTGGGTTCCAAACTCAACTTTGGGTAGTGCAAAAACTGACATCTCCCAAGCATACGGAATCTTCCACCTCCGTGGCGGCCGCCTCAAGAACTGGCAGTACTTATTTCTAATTGAAGGGACGCTGACTTGTTTCTTTGCCATCGTCGCCTGGCTATGGCTACCTAAAGGTCCAGGTTCTGCCTGGTTCCTTCGACCAGACGAACGAGAGCTTGCCGTCGAACGAATGAAACAAGATAACGCCGAATTTGTCGAGCACGAATACAGTGAAGATGGGATAGAAAAGAATCGATTAAGCAAGAGAGACTTTATAGAAACGCTCAAGGACTGGAAGCTTTGGACTGTCCTAGTGCTCAACATCTGCGCCAGTGTTCCCAGCAGCGCCTTCTCGGTTTTTCTGCCCCTAGTTGTTCAGGGGTTGGGATACGAGTCTATTCTTGCAAACTTGGTATGTCGTGCTTGAACGAGAACTTGAATTGAACTCAATTGACCAGGCATCAGATGACGGTTCCTCCCTTTGTCTGCGGCGCTCTTGGCCTCTACATCTTTGCCCTCAGTTCTGATCATCATAAGGAGCGAGGTTATCACATTCTGGGTGGTTTACTTCTCGGAATTGTTGGCCTTGTCCTTACTGTTACGATCTCCTCGAGCACCGGGCAATACATATCACTATGCGTACTGCTCTCAGGCGTATACATTTCTGCTCCTCTTACCATGGCCTGGCTCAGTGGCAACACGCCAGAGCCTGGCAAGCGGGCACTTGTGCTTGGTGTTAACGGATTCGGTAACCTTGGAGGTGTGATCGGTGCACAATTGTACCGACAGCGTTACAAGCCCGACTATAAGTTTCCATTCTACGTTACACTAGGCTTTCTGGCCATCGCGCTGGTCGGTTATATATCATACCGATTCATGCTTATTGCAGTCAACAAGCGCAAGAGGGCGATATTGGACACAATGACACCTGAAGAGATCGAGAGCGAGAGACTCAATGATCGTCGCTACGCAGACAAGAAGTTCACTTTCATGTATGGACTGTGATTATATACAACGACTCGGGTATTGTTAAAGATTGGTTACCAAGATTGGAAATAGTTTATTTAGATAGATAGGCAACTGAATTTTTTTTTTGGATGCATCAGGACTCTGTTTCCGCATCCTTCATAACCTCTAGTTGACTCTGTAGACCCTGTTTGCCTACTCTCATGGCCATCTCGATTTCTCTTTCCTCGTCTCGCAATCTGGCTTTACTAGCCGCCACCTCGTGTTCCCGCTTCCTTCTCTGCTCTTCCACTGTGCGATTTCTCGACTCTAGCGCCTTCTCGCGCTTTTCTCGGGCATCTCGTAGCTTTCGCTGTTCTTCGTCCTCCTTCGCCGCATCCAGGTCCTCAGGTGGTGGAGGCAGGTTGCTCACGTAAGCCTCGATCAGGGGATCGCGGATCTTGGGCTCAAGGGATATGTATCGAATGTCGGTGAGAATCGGGTCGGGTAAGCCGGTAGATAGCGACTTGTTGTTAAGCAGGTGTATGGGCTGGGCCTTGAGCAAGGCAGTCAAATCGGACTTGAGTTTAGATTGGGGCATTTTCAGCCGCCCAATGTGTTCTCGATACGCCTTCTCGCGATCCTTGTCCGTGATCTTGTGATCTTTCATGACGTCCTCCTTCTTGTACTTCCTCTTAAACTCGGGCCAGTACAGCTTCGGAGTTGCCTTTTCTTGTAAGAATGCCATGTAAGCAATACGAGGATCCCGCTTTTCCTGCTTCGCTCGCAGCTCCTTCAACTCTGCAATCTTCTCACGCGTCCACTCATCCCAGCAGTCTCGGCGTGCTTTCGTAGTGCTAAGCGCAGTGTATCTCAAATCATCGATGATCTTGCCTTCCTCCAGAAGCTTCTCCCACGGACTGTAGGGGTTGATGTTGAAGTCGTTCAGGAGATCCTTGAACAAATATTTGGCATCATCTTCGGATAGGGGCACTCCCTCGGCGCCTTCCGGCCACTCGTCTGCATTGCCATCATCATAATCGCCTGGTTCGAGGCCATAGTCTTCTCCCATGGCCTGCAATTGTGCTGCAAAGTCGGCTTCTGTGAATTCCAAGGGCGCGTCATCGCCCATTTCGGTATCTGCAGTTCGCTGCCTCTTAGAGGGGTGTTCCCCGTCATCATCCCCCTGGCCTTCGCCCTCATCGTCCGTAACCTCGACTTCTTCATATTCGCTGTCGTCGTCCAGGCCTGTCATGGGAACATCTGCCTTTTGGGCTGTCGGCTTTTTCTCCGGTCCTTCTTCCACTTTATCGTCTTGCTTCGCTTCCGTCTCTTCTTGCGATTCGCCTGCTGCCTTCTTCCTTAGTCGTGCCTTGTCAAGCTCCAAAATGGCCGGCATCAGCTTCTCTGGTATGCGCCAATAGCTGGTATTTTTGACAGGGTTATACACAAATCGTCTCGAGTATTTGGTGTAGACTAGTATCCACGGTTCATGGCCTGGAATTGTCTCTTTCCTCCTCGGCTTGTCTACAGGTTGTGGACGCGGTCGACCTTCGAACCCCCCGCGGCCACCGCCATGCCCTCCTCGTGAACTGTGTTGTCTTTGTCTATCATTATCTTGGTTGAATTGTGCCAAATAAGCATTGGCGACATTTGGATCGGCTAGAGAGGGTATTGAACCATATGCAGGTGGTGGTGCTTGCGTTGGCTGGGGAGGAGGCTGAACTCCTGGTCGCTTGTATGTGGACTCTTTCGTTTCTGCATTGTAATAGTATGTATGTCCTGTCGGCGCTGTATGCTCACTCCATCCTGGAGGCAGCGGCGCCAGAGCAGCTGCCGAGGGTGTATGTGTCGACTTGAGCATTTCGTTCGGCGCACGCGTCGCAAACTATGACATTAGTTTTTGATATCGGGGGACGTCATAAAAACAGCAATCGATATTAAAGTATGTCCCAGATGATATATTCGTCGTGGCCAGAAGCGCGCAAGTTTGCCTGCAAAAATCGCCTGATGGTAATAAAGTTGGATGAAAGAGCACTAGGAAGAAAGTTACAGAAAGTTATGATTCTCACGATTCTCGAAGTCCGAAGGAGCTTGGACCCAGCAAGATTTTGGTTACCCTATAGCTATTCAAAGCTTACAGCGGATGGCAATTGAGAATTTCTACTCTATAGTTTGAGTCTTCTTTCTTTTAGGCAACACTTTGAACATTCTAGACTTTTATACATACAATTATATAGTTCTAGTACTGTGAAAGATAATGTCAATGATTGTAATGAATTGCTTTGTCTTGACCTCCCATTCGAAACTTGATAACAGGGAAGACGTCACGAAATGGGCACACATTGCTGAATGGATAGGACAGAATCACATTGGAAACCTGAACTTAAAATGAAATTTCTAAAATCAGTATTATGTAAATATTCGCTGCAGCCTTGCTCAAGGTGCCGATGCCACTCGTGGTTTTGTTGAAGCCTCTGTTGATACAGACGGCCCCAGAAATTCCAAGTTCAGGGCCCCTTATTCCCGCTTTGGGCAACATGTCCAACCTCATCATCAACTATAATCTTTCAACTCTTCCCGATTATTCTTTGAGCTTTTCACTGACGATATGACACGGCATTGAAGAAAAATAACCTCCATATTCATCTCAGCCTGCGACAAATAACAACTCTCGGTCTCATGCGCATTTGCAGCCCGCTCATATTCCGTCAATCCCGGCCTTCATCCCAATTCTCAACCACGATCATCAATCATGGCACCGACTCATAATTATGGCTCGTCTGGCGGGCCCATTTCCTTCTTACGAAGGTACTGGAAGGTCTGCAAATACCCGAGTCAACATGCGCCAAATAGAGACTCACCCTTCGCAGACAACTCATGCGCCTGATTACGTCGGCTTCCTCTTTCTCCTGGCTGGTTGGATCCTGGTCTGTACAACACATTCTACAAGAGAGTACCACTGTTGACAGGTTTATAGACGGTACTTTTTGTCAACCCATTTCATCGCATGTTCTTCATCAACGATCTTCAAATCTCGTACCCGTTTGCGGTTCATGAACGTGTTCCCGTCTGTACGTTTGAAATATCAAGGCTCACCCTCTTTGATCACGGCTAACAGGATCCGATAGTCATGAACTTTGTATACGCCCTGTTCATACCGCTGGCAGTTCTTATTGCCTTCAATATAGTCACAAGAGCATCAGCTGCTAAGCATGAAGTCACATACCTATCATTCCTTATCTCCATCGTACTTACATCCTTCATCACTGACATCATTAAGAACGCTGTTGGCCGGCCTCGCCCCGACTTGCTGGACCGTTGCCAGCCTGCAGTTGGGACAAAGGCCAATACCCTTGTTACCATCGACGTGTGCACGAGAGAAGACGGCCATATCCTCCAAGAGGGTTGGCGGTCATTCCCTTCTGGTCATTCTTCCTTCTCCTTTGCAGGTCTGGGATTTCTCAGCCTTTTCCTTGCTGGTCAACTCCACGTTTTCCGCTACTCAGCTGGTGGCCGTGACCTGAGCCGGGCTTTGGTCTGCCTCCTACCGCTCATCGGAGCTGGCCTGGTCGCTATCTCACGATGTGAGGATTACCGCCACGATGTTTACGATGTCTGCGTCGGCTCAGCTCTGGGTATGAGCATTGCATATTGGAGCTACAGACGCCACTGGCCCCGACTATCTAGCCAAAAGTGCGACGAGCCGTATCCGCGACCAGGAGTCGACACCCAGCCCGGCTGGCAACGCATCACCGATGATGAGGAGGCGGCAAGAGGGACAGATGTAGGATTCGAGATGGACAACTTGAGAGGTTCGCGACGCTGATATTGGGGACTTAGGCATAGTTTGCGTGCTTGTTCGAGACGACTCAATGTCATCCACATTGCATAGCGGTTTTCATCGGACCGTCGTATCCTTCAGCGACAATCATAGACTTTGGTGAGGTCAAGAGTCAGATTACGTCTTGTCTCGTTGTATGGTCATTTCATGATATTATTGTACAGGGGCAGATAAGAGGAGCCCCGCATTCCTTTCCTTTCACCCCATCTATCAAGAATCTATTGCCTTGCTCCTCACTTTTCCTCTGTCTCCTCGTTCTTCGCCAGATCGTGTTCCTTCAACAACGCCGTGATTTCGTCAGCGTTCCACAGGCGGTGGTAGATCTTGCCATCCTCGGTCTGTCCTACTGTTGCAAACTCAACTAAAACGAAATGTTAGCGGGATAATTGTAAGCGGGTTGATGGCAAACGTACTCTTCTCGCTGCTCAGCTTGGTCGAGTCCATCGTCTTGCTGAGAACCTTGACTGCCATACCGCAAGCCTCCTGCAGAGTGCAATCCTCCTTGTAGTCTTGCTTGAGAAGACTCTGCGCGCTTGCATTGTTGGCACCTGCACTTGTGGCCTTCCAACCACCGTAGTTGCCAGACGGGTTACTAAGGTAGAGCTGGAATTGTCTTCGAGGATCCCAACCAGCATAGATGAAGGACACACCAAACGGACGTAGACCGCCGTGCTGGGTGTAGCCTTGCTTCAGGTCACAAAGTCGGCGCACAAGTTGTTCGCAGGGGATGTCTTCGTTGTAGGTGAGGAGGTATCGCTGAGCAGCTTGTCGGGCATAGTTGATAAGGATGTTGGCATCTGCGGTCATTCCAGCAACGGCGCAGATCATGTTACTGCACAGGTGATACAGATTAGCCAGCCAGTTCTGCATAGGGGAATATTAGCATGGAGGGGTTGCGCACTCGTTCAAGATGTAGAGCTTCTCGGCGGAAGTGTCCTGCTCCAACAGCTTCGAGGTGACCTTTCGCTCAGCGGCAAGGACAATGCCATCCTTGGCTAGAATACCAATGGCGGTACCTGCATGTGAAATAGCCTCTAAAGCATATTCGACCTGGTAAAGACGGCCCTCTGGTGAGAAGATGGTTGTCTGTGGATATCGGTTAGCTACCTAGGTGGGAGAGCTTCCAAGTACTGGTTGGAGCTTCAAGGGCCAACGCACTCGGGAATCGTAACGGCGAGACATGGTGAAAACTTTCAGGCGTCGAAATTGAAAGTGGTAACAAAGAAGGGATCTCTAACGAAGCCCAGGCGAATCTTGTCAGAGAACTGTGGTGATGGTGAGGATATGGCTGGTTGTTGGAGTTGAGGCGGCTGTGGATTCGTTTACGTCGGTGCAGCCCACGCCAGTTGGTTACCTGTAACGGAGCTCTAGGCCGCCGCGCCGCGTTAGCTTTCTGCTACCAAGCTGTTACCTATGGGAAGGCTATAGTTTCTGCCTTAGGCCTGAAAAGCTGGATGATCACCAGCCAATCTGATCAAAGCCTGCCCTGCAAGGCTACGATTCTTATTGATGACTAATCTCGCCCTTAGCTTGCTGACATTTCGTGATAGATGACTTGTTTATCAGGCAATCATTTTGCCACAATCAGGCACCGAATGGCATTGTGAGCATGGACACACAGAGCACAAGCAATTGCCTGAATTGAATTGTCTGTCGCAAGCGCGAGTTTATCCTGGTCCCTGCCACCTGCCACCCGACCACTTCAACCACTGTAGGGCATGAGCGGCGGGCGGAACCTCTTTCTAGTGCCGAAGTTTTCATATCTTCCTCCGCATAGATAGCTCCCTTCCCCCCCCCTCCAGCGTTCAGCACCTTAGCACCTTCTCTTTTACATCATCATCATCTTTTTGAACGATTTTCTGAACGACAGATAATCTTACCAGTCAACTCAAAGTGAAAGTGCTGTCTTGTATTTTCCAGTGGGACAGATTGAGTTTCTATCAAACAACTTAACTTTTACAGTGCGCGCGTCTTCCAGGCGGCTCGGCACGCGACCCGCATCAACCTACTGATACTGGATTTACATCACAACGAGCTTGTCGCGCAGTCTTCATTGAATTTGCGACGCCTTTCGAAGGTTTCAAGATACCAACAAACGACCTTGTCCCCTCGGATATTTGAAATTCCTGTTTGCCAGCACTGTTGGAATATCTCTTTGCGCCAAGACGTATAGAGGTTGAAAAAACAGACAAGCATCTGCGCGTGGATCAGCTGGGAAGAACCTGAAGCTGTTCTTGACATAGTCGTGACTTTCAATCATCTCCCACGTAATTCAATGCCCGTATAAGGGCGCACACCATCCTGCGCTTTGCTGCAATAGTAGAAATCTGTCCAACAACACCACTGCCTCACCAGCCCACGCTGTTCGGTACCGATACGCGTCGCACTTCCAAAATCCACGCTGCGAGCATTAACTCAACCCATAATCATGTCTGGTAAGCGACAAAGTCTCGCCAAATCCCCAAAAACCTCCCAATCTGTTGCAAGCCCAAACCGCGTCAATTGCTGCACCAAGAGTTCTAAAGCATCAACTAACAGCAACGATTCAGGCGAAGCAGAACCTCGACGATCGGTACGCGCTACAAAAGGTCAACACACCAAGTCATTCGACGAACTTGAGCCTGCCACTGTGCCCAAGAAGCGGCAAACCAAGAAAACTAAGAAAGCCAAAGAGCAGGAGCAAGAGCAGGAGCAGGAGCAAGAACTGGAACAACAACAAGACCAAGAAGAGGAAGAGGAGGATGAGCTGATCCGCTGTGTCTGCGGCGCCACAGAACAAGACGAAGACTCCGGCGAAGCCTGGATCGCCTGCGAAACCTGCGGCGCATGGCAACACAATGTGTGCGTGGGGGTGAGTTCATTTGACGACGAGATCCCTGAACATTATTGGTGTGAACAATGCAGACCAGAAGACCATAAGGAGCTTCTCGATGGTATAGCCAAAGGAGAGAAGCCCTGGGAAGCCCGGCGTAAAGCACACGAGGAGGAGTCCAAGAAGAAAAAGCGTGGTGGGCGTAAAGGAAAGGGCAAGCGGCACAGTGAGACTAAGGAAGAAGACAAGTCTAAGGTTAAGTCGTCCCCTGCACCAGACACATCGAAAGATAAGAAAGATGCAAAGGCTGGGAAGAGAAAGAACCGGGAGGATTCTCAGGATGCGGATGGCAAGGTATGTTACTATCTCCCTGATCTGGAATTGTTGATACTGACAAATTACTTATCTAGTCGGCTAAGATTCGTCGTGTATCAGAAAACGGAATTGTGCCTGTTCCCGTTTCGTATACACCGCCGGATGATCTTGCCACTGCAATCGCAGACTTGCCTGGCTCCAGGACAGGACCTGCTAAAGCGCTGAGCAAATCTATAAGTCATGTTCTGGCGTCGATGTTGAAACAAGGTGATCTTCAGCTCGAGGAAGAGAACACAGTTGAGTCTCTGTCAGAGACTTTCGCTCTCCAGGTTGAACGTAGCGTATACGATACGTACCCCGTACCCAAGGGACAGAAAGAGTACAACCAGCAAATCAAATCATTGAGCTTCAACTTGAAGAACAACCCGGAGTTGTGCCAGGGACTTGTCTACAAGACTCTGTCTCCCACAATTTTGGCAACCATGACTTCAGAACAGCTTGCCTCATCAGAAATGCAGAAGCAGACCGCGGAAATGAAGGCCAAGGCCGAGAAACAATCGATTCTCTATACCTCCGAAACAGGACCCCGTGTCCGAAGAACTCACAAGGGTGAGGAAGTCGTTGATGATGAAACGTTCGTCAATGACTCTGCTGTACCTCTTCCGCCAGGGCCTCGTCGCCCAGACCCTCAGCATGTTAAGAAGGAGCCTGCGGCAGGTGACCAGCCTGATCTGGCCTCACACCCACAGCAAAACGACGACAAGCAGCGATCACCAAGTCAAGCCGAATTCGATATCGCCAAGGTTTTCTCGAGCGTCAAATCCCCAACCGTGTCTCAGAACCGCAGGCCTTCGGCTCTGGTAACTGGAGCTAACGGTCCTGGTGTAGACCTTGACGTGGATCGCATGCTTCAAGACGAGAATGAGTCACCCCCTTACTCACCTACAGAGGAGACCCAAGACCCCGACGTTGTGTGGCGTGGCTCGCTTGCCATGAGCTCGATTGCTGATTTCCAAGCAACAGCCAAGTATATTGGTGGCGCAAACTTTGCTTCAGTTGGGCCGTGGTCGAATCTGATCCCTAAGAGGCTGACTGTGGCTGGCCGAATCACTGAGCAGGCTGCCATTGAGTATCTTTGTGGCCTTCGCTACAGCAAATCAACCGACATCATCGTTGTGTCCCTCACACCCGTATCCCCAGTTGCGCATGCTGAATTCCTTGCTCTTATGAAGTATTTTACCGATAAGAAGCGTTACGGCGTCATAGGAGACAAAACTATAGCCAACGTTCGGGACACTTACCTGGTGCCAGTTCCGCCAGGGGAGGACAACTATCCTGAGTTTATGCTCAACTTAGTTGACAACAAAATTCCGCGGGTGCGCGAGGAGCCTATGTTACTTGCTGTATTTGTCTATCACACCGAACCCGAGCAACTTAAACAACTCAGGGATGGAGTCACCGCCCAACAAGATACTAGCGGCGTAGGGTCGCCAACCCCTGCTGCCCACGCACAGAGGAGTAACTCTACAGCATCGGCCGGTCCTGCGTTCTCGCCAGCAACCCCTCAAGCACCTCAAGGAGGGTTTCCGCCACAGTCATTCCCGGCTCAGTGGCAGTCTGCCACTCAAACACCTGTACCCATCCCGCAACCGCCGAATTACGCTAAACCTCAACCACTGCCAGTGGCGCCCCCGAAAGTGACAGACGCATACAAGCACCAAGCCCAACAAGCGGGCATAATTGCAGCCCAGGAAATGCTTGGGCCTTGGATCAACGCACCGACTGTACAGTTCATTCTGCCTCAGGCGTACCAGATGGCCCGTAAGGAATGGGAAGTTGTTCGAAGAGTTCTGGAGTGCGACCCGAAAGCACGTGACGATCTCCAGCATCTTGGTATTTTGCTAGAGAGGGAGACAAGCGAGAAGAATGGAGGAGCAGTTGCGCCATGATCCATGTGACAGGACAAACGGAAGGCAAATAACATAACTCAATGATACCAGTAAACAGCATGTGGGAGTCTGGTGATACGGTGTTTTGAGAAGCGTCACTACTTCTCTCTTTTTTATATGATTAGTTGGTACAATTTTTATTATTACAGATGAAATGACAATGATTCTTGGATTCATGATATTTCAGAGCACACATTCACAGGCCGTGTTCCTTTATGCTTCATTTAATATGTTCGTACACAGGGAGCGAGTAAGGCAGACTTTGAATTCGTTGAGTATCCACGTATATATATCTCCCCATAACCAATGAGAGATGTCGCACTATCGCTCCCAATTAGAGCACAGGCTTATTAATGAATGCTCTAGGAAACTTGGGAGTCATAACCACACAAAGGTCAAGCAGAGTGCCAAAAAGAGCAAAGAAGATAAAAAACATACAACAGCGGGGATTCGCTGGTCGTCACCGACCCAACTACTAATCCGCCCCTTACCAGCTTATCTATGGGAGAGCGGACGGGATCCCGAGTTCTCTGATAGGTATGGTCGTATGTACTGAATGTTGGTGTTTCAAAGATTATGAATGTGTCTGTTTGTTGATGCTGTGGTATATCCTATACATGCCCGCAGTTACCCTGACATGAACGTAGATCCATGTTATTAAATTGCGCCAGTCTTGGCGTTGTCCTTGCTTCTTTTCTTCCTGGCTTTTTCTGGGTTACTCAATGATTCAACGTTCCATCTTGGATCATCACTCTGTTGTACAGGCGCCCACCCGAGCTGAATCTGAATATAAGTTAGCACCATGGTTGAGTTGGTAAAACGGACTCCTTACCTGCATGGTCTTTTGATCCCAGTCCTTTGTAAAGCTCCTAATCTTTCCATCCTCGACTTCGAATATCGCTGCGGCACACCACTGCGCATGTTTGCCGGTCTTTTCGATACCATTGTACGGCTCTCTGCAATGACTGCCCTGGGCTGTGTATCTCAGCAGAACATGTCCATCTTTGGCCCATGATTGATCGAACCGGATGATCTCAAGATCAGCTACGCTGGCCATGACTGTTGAATGAGAGTCTGCATAGTCCATCGGCGTCTCGCAGCCTGGGAATGTCGCAGGTGCCCAGAACCAGCTGTCTGAGTGGCACAAATGCTGAACTGACGATGCACCTTTGTTTTCAGTGGGCGAGTAAGCGATGCGCATGTACTCTCTGCAAAGATCTATGTTGTGCTGATAACTAGTCAACTAGTGTCTTTGCTCTTTCTTGTCGCTCATATACTCACCTGCTCTTGTTCAGTTTGAGATGGTGAAGTAACAGCCGGGGGGTGAGCCTTGGTAGACATGACTGCTATCGTGATTATGCCGAGGAATGATTAAGCTACAGTTGTAATACTAAAGCGTTTGTAAAATTAGGAATTGAGTGTAGTCAACTTAAGTGAAGCTCCCTTTATTGTTCATGCTGTCAGAGGAGCGTCACCTTGGTGTCTATGACATCACTTGCAACTTGCATGCAAACAATTCATTTTATGTGACGTTGATTCAACGATTTTGAATTGCTTGGATGATATGATATCTTCAGTTACTTAGCAATTGATGAATGATTTGCCAAATGGATTTCATACCGTGTTTGAATGAGTGTAAGTGAGGCTGTATAAGTCATTTCCCGACCGCTCAACCAAGCACTTTATGACGAAACATTGAAATAGATAGTAGACAACGTACATATATAGGCTAGACTGCTGACCATCAATTGAAACTCATAATAACAGATCAATAAACAATGTCCTGATCATGAAAGCGTCGAATACGGTAGCTGTCGAGGCTTAGCTTAGCTTGGAGGATCGATATCTGCCAAGAGGAATCGGATCAAATCCAGGGTGCACACGTTGAAACTTGAAACCCACCCCCACAACCAACAGCTCTTTGGTGACGCAATCATAGCACCCAAAAATAGGAGACAGCGGCAAGCGGGCAGGCGTCGTCTTCCATGGTTCTTCATTTCATGGCCCAAGCTCGAAGTCTAAACCCAACCCTCACCTTCACTTCATTTCACTCTGAATCTCACACCCAACAACTTTCTTCTCCTTAAACCCCAGAGTCTCTCACTTTGTCTACACACCAGTAAGTTGCCCACTTAAACTCACGTCCCTGAAATCGTCTAGAAGCTAAGAAGCCCACTGTAGATCCACCTCAAATATTCTCCTGCCAACCTCCAAAATGGCCTGCGGATCCTCCAAGTGCATCTACGACCGTAACGGTCCTGGCAGCGCCGCCACTTCAATCGCTGAATCCATCATCAAGCCCTCCGAGGCCACAGGCACCAAGACCAAATGCATCGAATGTGGTGACTACGAATGCTGCTGCATCCCCTGCACTATCCTGTAAAGAAGCATGGCCTTATTTTTCACAACGGAATGACAATTACGGAGTTCGTACGAAGAAGTGCTGCCATTTCTAGTATCGCGTTCTAGAAGGGATAATGAAGGATGCACTACAATGCTTAAGGAAGCGGTCGTTGACGTTTTAATACAACCTGTGAATCAAATGCAATAACAAAGAAATAAACAAAAAAAAGATTCAATAAAGCTATGTATTACTATTATTAGGCGTCGCAAAACATACAACCTCCATGCATGGCTGTATTTGACGTGATTTACAGATGTCTTATTTATTTGTTGCATAACTACGTGGTAGTGATATTACATTATTGCACCAACCTCCGTTTGCACACAGAAGGCTGTTTCCTTTTCGTATTCCTATTCTTTAAGCGGAACAATACCTAAGAAAATGATCAGACCTTTTAACTGCTATAGCAATTCCTCTGTAGCCATACAAACAACTGAATCGAGATTTATTGTCAACCTCAAAAGTCTTCATTATGCCCCCTTTTCTATGTCTCTGTGTACGCACGTATTTCTGTGCAATATTCAGGCTCCTGTTCTCATTCCGAGTACTAGCCTTATTCCGAATGTACAATCGTGGCCAAAGTCCGATCTGACATGTTCAAACAAAACAAGACAAGCGTCAACTTATGTAGATTATTCGCCTCCTGTTGAGTCTATCAGGGCTGATGATGTCCGTGCAACTTCCCCGGTAGGGAAAAAAAATTACGTGTTGTGAACATTGTCCCATCATTCGCTTCATGGTCCCTGTTCAAGTAAACAAAGCATCTGTTGTAGCCCATATATCTGCTTCTCTTTGCTTTGCAAGCGCATCCCTGTTTTCCTCATCAGACTGTTGCCCTAAAGCCTTGGGCACATCAGGCACGCTCAAGCTTCCCAAGCCATCGAGCACCCTGCGAGCCTTATCCACTTGTGTTCGTATAGCCATGGTCTCAGTGCGCGTGCGGTCAAGATGTTCCTGCATGAGAGCGATAACAGATTCTCGTGCTTGATGTGGTCGATACTCATTAAGAATGTGATGAAAGTTGATGAATAGAGTGCGCAAATCTTGAACCTTTGCTTCGGCATGTGACGGGTTCCGTGATAATGTGCCAGACAGTTCGAGGAAATTAAGAAGTAGAGATTTGGCAAGGCGCTTGAGTTCAAAAGCGCGGTCAAAGCGCTTGGCGTCCTTTGATTCGGACTGTGATGATGAGGGGAGATTTGTGATGCCTTGGTCCTCCAGAGTTGGGAGCTTGTCATCGAGCTTGATAACGACAGTCAGATTCCGCATATATACACTAGGGGAGACTTACCATATACTGGTCACCAAATACGCGCCACCGCCCATCTGCCGGCTCAGCTGGTGGTTGGAGATTGATGAGATCTTCTGGAACATCAGGCACACGAACCGCCAGAGGATCCCCGCCATTCTGGGCAATATATGGTGTCCTTAGTTCTTGAATCCGCGATATTTTATCAGGTGTAAACTCTTGCCAAAAGGGTGGCGGATTAGGGAACATAGAGGAGAGGGCCTGCGCCTCCTGTTGTTGTTCGGCCATTTTTTGAGGTGTTGCGATGAGATCACACTATGAGGGATAGATGGGGTAGTTGAGAAGAGCGAACGGAACCAAAAATCAAGAATGCGGCTCGTTGAGTCAGGACAAGGTTGGGCACGCAGCTCTTCGTTCCTGAGTAAAGCTCCCTCGTAGGTTTGTGGTGGGGGAGTAGTGAGACCTGATATGCTTGAACTGAATGTAACCACAGACCAAGTCCCTTAGTACAAAAACCGTAATATTTGGTTAGTAGATGATATGGGAAATTTATTGAATAAAATAATGGCAACGATCTTCATTAAACATTACTATGAATAATGGCCCGGGTCCAGGGATTTAAGTTAGTTACCTGAGCTTTAGATTTGCGCCGGCTAATCGTCGGTGGTTGCTGACCTCACCTTGTTACCCTCTCGACGACCCTGATTCTTCAAAGCTCCAACGTCATAACTATTATTTATTACTTTTTCCTTTTCTTTCGCTTTACACACTTGCCCATCTGATGCTGTTCCCTGTGAAAGATATTGCTCCTTACCCAAGCAGCTAATTGGACGTTTGAACAACGTAAATCGCATTGTCTCATCATCATCTGTCTCGACCTGGAGTCGCTTCTCGCTACACCCTTTCCTTTATACCCAAACCACGAGCTTCACCCACGGTCCACAGCCATGTCCGACGTACGATCTCTTTTACGGCAACAGCGCGCTGCTCGCCGCATCGAACACCCTTACGCCTCCTACTCCGAAGCAGGCAAGCTCCTCTGCACCCTCTGTCACGAGCAGATCAAAACCGAGACGTTGTGGGACTCGCATGTTCGAGGCGAATCACATAAGACTCGCTTGATAAAAGCACAAACCGCAGCCTCTTCAAATGGATTTAATTCCCAGCAATCCGCACAAAAAAGAAAACATGACGATACTGAAGAGGCCATCGACGACGGGGACGGTGATATCGAGATGGATGAGGGCAGGCGGAAACGAAACAAGACAGAAGATCCAGAAGGGGATAATGCTAGGGATCAGAATTTAACACCACCTCGATTGACGAGAAGGACGTCGGCGACACCATCACAAGGGATCGAGATGCAGATTCCATCGCGACCTGCAACCCCAGCACACCGAGACGGCTCCTCAGCTTCTACCCCAGGAGGCCAGCCTAACAATCTTACCACCCAGAACGGAACTACCACGCTCCCCTCGCGCCGGCCTAGTAGCCTGGTGACGGACGAGCGACAAGCTGCCACATCAGCCTCAGTCGACGAGGCAGAGTGGGCGGCTTTTGAAGCCGATATTGCTGCTACAACAGCCCCTTATGACGAAGACGCAGTCATTTCTGCCCCGGCCATGACGACGGAGGAAGTTGCTGCTGCAGAGGCCCTGAAGGAGGCCGAGGCAGAAAAGCAACGCGCCCAGGTCGATGCTGATCTAGAGGATGAAAAAGAAGAGGCGACCCGCGCATTGGAGGAAGAGTTTGAGGAGATGGAAGAGCTTGAAGCGCGCGTGAGGCGCTTGAAAGAGAAAAGAGAAGCCTTGCGCAAACGTGGTGGAAGTTTTGGTCAAGATGGCCAACCTGAGAAACCCACGAGTCTGGGCAAGGAAAACATAGAAACGCCCGTTATCCATGAAAAGGACGAGGAGGACGAGGAGGACGATGACGAGGATGATGATTGGGATGGCTTCAGATTTCGAAAAGCCTGAGAAGGGTCACAGGTTTGAAAGAGCAATAAACACTGCGAACAAAAGGCTCGCCAGCGGCCTGAAGCAGTATAGTGCAAGGGACGGAGTTTGTCGATTTTGTATCATCACCAAACCATTTACATATTGTAACATACAAGCAGTCCTGCTAACAGGATGAGAGCGATTGCAGAGAACCGCCAATTCCTCGCCGGACTCGTGACCACTCAACAAAACAAACTACGGAATGGAAACCAGGTGCGCTGGTACACATGCCGGTAGCTAACACAACATATGTCTTATGTGCCATGCTACCACTACTCACCTCGCTTGAGGCATCTTCACTGACTTACCAGGTCATTGATAATCCTCGCCGCGGCTGACCCTTTCCCAAAATCTACGGAGCCTCCACACACGCCCTATTCCGCGGCTCTCCTCCCATTTTCTTACACCATCCTGTCGCTCTCTGACTTCACGCCTCCATCGGGACGCTATCCATTGCCGAAGCCTATCCTTGACCTTTTCCTTCTCGATGGCCTTCTTCTTGGCTACAATGGCTGGCGCGACATGCATTGACGTCATGCCGGGCACACACTCCTTTGGCAACACTGAACGCTCGACTAAAGATGCAGCCGAAGGCCTTGCTGCCAAACGTCGAGATAAGCGGATCGAGACCAAGGATCGAGCCAGGCGCCTAGAAACCATGGAAGTATTTGTCCTGAAGATGGAACGAGTAATGAGGTCAGCAAGAGACGGGCGAGACGGCGACCAAAGACGCGATGTAAGATCTGTTCTGACTCGCAGGAGCCGGTAATGATGCAAGATAGGAGCTTGAGATATATCGCGAAGAAGATGGCTTGTCTAGTTCTCTATCAGCCCCAAGAACCAGAGACTTTTGGCTATCGGCGGTCGTCAGATAGCTTGTATGTGTATCTCCAAGATATCATCAAGGAGTGGAATAAGTTTTTGCTAACGGCAGATGATGACCACTTACCCTCGATGTTGACAGGAGGTCATTGACGTCCAAGAAACCCATAATGTGAAACAAAACCTCGTTTGGCAGGTCCTCGAGAGATTGATGTTGGGCGATAGCCCCTGGCAGTCTGACCCTGCCCTCAGTGCCACCGAAGAACAGAGAAACTGGAGAAGTGCCAACAATCAAGGAGTTTGGGGGTACCTCCGAATAGAAGTTGGGATTCATCGGAGCGATGTCCGGTCGGGCATCAGTGATGGGTGAGGTTGCAGGGCTGGATGCTCTTCCGTCTTCGTTTAGAGCTAGACAGTCGGGTTTCTCATGATGGGGCGACGCGAGCGACATTTGATGTACCTGCGAGGTGACTTGGCCGGGCGATGTGGCAACAGCGCTCATCACAACTTGGTGTTGATGATGGGCGTGTAACTGGCGTTGAAGAGTACCGGTCAAGGGTGTGGGATTGACAGGGAGTGCACAACGAGACAACTTCTGAGACCAAGAAGACCCGAACCGTGGAGCTCAAGCAAGTCGGTAAAACGCAGGCAAGAGGCGAAGGCAGCTAAGTGTGAAGCAGGTGTCAAGTGGTTGTCACATGTGCCGCTTGGTTGAGGCTCCGCAGACCTGACTGTGACAGTTGGTGTGTAATTGTGACAGACAACGCACCGATGTGGACTTCTGGTTTAATGAACAAGACGGAAGCCGGAGAAGCCGACAGAAAAGAAAGTGGCGATGAGGTAAAACGCGAGGAGGGATAAATGCAGTGCGTAGGAAGTGCGGTCGCCGATATGGTCGGTCGTGACCAGTGTGCCCGATGGGTCAGAGGATACGAACAATCTAAGAACTGGCCGAGCGGCGCGAGGGGCTCCAATTGATGTTGGAATTGTTGGCCGCCGAATACGAATTGACTCAGTGATGAAATATTGATATAGGTTAGAGTATCGATTTATAGAGAGAGGTGCACTAGATAGAAACAGTAACAGCAAGGTAGGTAGGCTGATGTGGTTTGCTAGTCTTTTCGCAACTTCGTTCTTTGAGTTTTTGTTTTTGCCAAATGACGGGTATGACTAGGTAGGTATCAGATGACCTGCTATGTAGTTTTATGCGATATTGAATATGAAGCTGTTATTAGGACACAGCAGCAACTGTATGTTTGTATATATGTGATTTGAAAGGTATTTGAGAGCAAATGAGACATTGAAGTTGTTGAACTTGGAGTTGAGGGGAAGAGGTGGAGAAAGAAGGACGTATATGGTTAGACAGGTATGGGGCCGTGCGTAAGCTGCCAACTAACGGCGGAACTTAACTTAGTCTTACGAGAAGGCGCATGGAGCGGCACCTGCCATAGGTCGACTTAGGCGTTCAGGACCTCAGGTACCGTTTCCAAAGATCGTGCGTGGTGAGGAGACCTGAGAAGCAAGCACTTAAATCTTGATAGGACAGTAGGAAATTGAAAGGAGCAAATCACGAACCGTCCCATATATCATCGTACTTGCATTGAATCCCATCAATTTGTGCATTCAAGCATTGCAACTTTGTAGGAATTAGGTACATATAATTTCCGCCTCCCAATTCTTTTGCCTGCCTGCCTTCCTTCCTTTTCTTACCCGGCCATGCCTACGTAGTACCTGCCATATCAAATTCAAGGGATATCCTGGGCATGGGCAGGTGCCTACGTACCTAGGTCAGAGCCTAAGACAGCCCGACAGCCGACCTGTTTTAGGCCACCGTGTTGAAGGGCAGGAGGGTTCCTACCAAGATAACATCTGTTGGTTCGTGTCTTGTCCTCACCGCCACCATTCTAACATGACAACAAAGGAAAATTCATTCATTCTACGCAGCCCAAAGTGCCTGCTACTAGGTGCTTACTTGTTAGGTACTACCTATTTACCTCTTAGGTAAACGTCGCTATTCACCTGACGACGCAACAACAAAACAAATCATCCTCGCGCTAGTCCTGCAAGCTACCGCAGGCACGCACACCCACTTGCAGCACATCATACACATCACATCACACATCTGCCTCCACATGCATATGCCCATCACAGCAGCCGCCCGGAAGATCTCCTTCAACCTGCGAATGGATGTTGTCTCACAAGGTAGGTTACGCTTGGCACTCCAGGCACTAGACTTACCTTATCGACATTCAGGCTGTTGTTGCACGCCTATACCTTGAGAAAGAAGCTGCTATTTGTTGACGGCAACGACCCACCGGAAGATCTATGACGGTTTTTCTGTACTCAGAAACGAGCTATGTTCATGCAGCATTTGACCCAAGACTATGTCTGTTCAGCTTGTGCTGACGTCGCCGTGCACACGATTCCCCAGTTTCCAGCCGCTGTCGGGAACTGTCACTGTTTTCCGTGTACACATTCCCTACGCGATTATCACCACCTGAGTGAAAAAGAAATCAGGGCAAAATTAGAACTGTTTCTCACAAGCTCTGTCCCGCTTTTGGATCACTTGCTACACTCGACCAATCCATTTTTGCAGCCACGCGTTTTCTCGGCGCTGTGACGTGGTTGTCAACTCGACGACCTGAAGCTGCGGCCAGATTCTGCACCCTTATAGACTGGAGGACCCTAGTGTCGCAATGGGTAGACTCCATCGCGGCAATTGCTGGCAAGGCCTCGTTCCCTGAGCCACTCATTGTATCGAAGACTTTGGCCCGTACTAAGGAGGTCAATAATTCACATCGCTCTCGTTGATTGGATTTCGATATTGTGTTTGCCATAATTCAAAGCACGCACCACGGCTTATGAAAGAAATGATTCGTTCGAATTGCTCTTATCCAGAATCGCACACTACTTCATGGTACACAATGCTCAAGAATGAATAGTGCACAAACACTTTTGTCTATACTCAGCAGACGTCTTACCTATCCTTCAGCGGTAGGGAGGGAACTCGTTGAGTCCTGTTGTGGTTGGAATGGCTGCTGGAATCGGTTCGACTGATGAAGAGCTCGCTCTTACAACTCAGCCTTATTAACTGTCGTATGCCATCCGTATCTTGCGCCATCAAAAAAGATCTTAGTTTTGCCAGGATCATGCCCTAACCTTAATACCAGCCAATCATGCTCTCCAACAACTGTCCATGCGGCGACAATGGAAACGCGTCTGCCATATCCGTACAGAAGACCCATCTTCCAGCCGCTGACCCCTGACTGCTTACTTGCCAGGTCTCCCCACACGGCTGTAACGTTATAATTCGACATCACACTTTAACATATTCTTGCGATCAAGGCGAGCCAGCAATCCGGATAATGCTGGAATTCAGATGATCGGAATAAAAAACAGTAAGAGCTAGGACTGGAATGGAGATCTGCCTCTGATTACCGCGCGCTACTAGAAGAGAAGAAGAGTGACAAGTTTAGCCAATCGCTGCTCTCTAATTCTTCTTCAGTTTTTGTAGCTGAGTTCTATACAAGTTCCAAGTTTGGAGACATGCAGCGATCTTTGAACACATGATTAACAACAACCCAGGCATTTGGTTCAGACTGAAGTCGGAAGGTTAGGTCGCAGCCTCTCAAATCTACACCTCGCCGGGCGATGCCAGTCACGGAATCTTTGTTGCCAGCTTTGGCTGGCAGAATTGGAGCCTCAATAAAGCAATGGCTTGTTTGAGTTTGTTCTTGTGTCACTCTTCTCATACACTACCTCGTTAAGAGGCAAGTAGACAGGCAGACAGGCAACATCATCACTCCACCTTTACAGTTGCGTTTAATGCTTGCAAAAAAACAAATTACAGAGAAAAGCAATACAGAGCGACGGGAAACGGAACACTCTCGTTCGAACACGCCATGGGCATTTCCCAATTAACAAACCAAAGTCCGACTTGAGACAGACGTGATGGCATGAAAAATTAGAAGCGGGCCGGCCCGGCCGCTGAACCGGGCCGTTGTGATCATCAGGCTGAGGCCCTGAGGAGGCCGATGGCCTATGTGTCCACAAAGTCTGGCGAGATCGTCCACATGATACGCAACCTTCGCGATAGTTAAACCCTGGCCTTCGAGCTGGATGTTCTTGACTACTTGACCGGATGTTCAGAACGGCGGATCCTCCCAAAACGTGAGCTTACACCTTGTGTATAGCTTAGTGCATACACCCACCCAAACGAATGCGTGTGCACGCAGAATATACCGGCGCCCAATATATGTGCGGAAGGGTATAATCATTTGCGATCCCGCCACAGAGATCAATTATTTGGCATGCATACCTGTTGAGCCCAACACTGCCCAATTTGAGGGTCTGGTATCAATCTATTCCTTAATCTAGCCCCCTAACCTTTCATGCTGATTATCCCATGCAGGCCGTGAAGTCATCACGGCCGAGTCAGTTTCCCGAGACGCAGGCCATTCCCGAAGCAGAAGGCCAGCTCATTAGTATACAGATGCATTGCCATGGAACCCTGTGATGAATACTTTGTCACCGCCACGTTCCATGCTTGTGTCTAATGCCACATGCGTTCATTACTAGGTTGGCTATCACACCCACTGAATGTCTGGGAGTGAGAGTATTGCCTTCGAGAAAAGGCAGAATATGGCTACCTTTTCGGTATACAGCTATGCACGTCTACGTAGTATCGCAATGAGCCACTCCCAAATCGTGGTTGTTATGGCTCGGTACACCGACTCCGAAGTATCTACACTTGGTGTCATAAACCCTCTATAACTCAACCAGTAGCACTGCTGGCCAGAGGCTGTATTACTCAGTGCTGTGCCGTATGTGCCTGGGATAATCGTTGGTGGTTCAAAGGCAAAATTGACACCAGAGGTAAAGGATACACAGACGCTCAACTGACCCCCAGCCGAAGGTCTACAGCATGTCCAGCGGAGTCGATGTGATATATAATTCCTTTGCATGGCTAATTAAGTATGGATTACGTCGAGCGAGGTGTGCAGATCATTCTGGGGCCTTGTTAAACCGAAGTTGATCAAATGAGGCGACAGAAGTATCACTGGAGGATGTCAAGAGGAGATGATGATGCGGCGGTATTCATGGAACATCGACAAGCATTTAAATCTCCTTCTCCTCTGGGAAGCCCATAAATGCAATGTCCAGGCTGCAGTCTGGTCCAGAGGGACGTTGCCACGTCGTCCATTAACATGCCTTGTGCGCATCAGCGTGGTGTTGAAGCTACCTTTGAACCGTCCGCAACCTAGTTCGACAAAGGAGTTTAGAGGGTCACAAACTACAACAATGGCCGGTGGCGAGACGGATGAAGCAATTCATGTGAGCTGGCAGTCATGCATGGGGACCATGCAAAGGCCCCCCTATTGCCGTTTGCCATCGCTGCAATAGACACGCAAGCCGTCACGAGTTTCTGACCTCTTTAAGCTCAATTCTGCTCTAACCTCTGTATACACATAATACTCGTAAGTTAGCAAAGCGTACGAGGGCAATGGAGAGGTTAGTACCAAAGTGTGAGCTCCTCGAGAAGGTTCATTATCGAGAAGAGTCATCATCGCCAGAGGAACTGGAAGTGGCCACAGCATTTCAACTTATTTAGATTTTAACGGGTTGCTCGCCAGGGTAGCTATGCTGGCGTGCCACATAAAAAAGCAAAGATGCTGCGCAACTACGGAAGCAATCGACCCGGACAGAAGAACCATGAGGTTCAGTTGGACAAACATGGCCAGCCGTCAGGGGTGATAGAAACACAAAAGAAGAGTCAGAACGGTCTACAAAGCCAATGCTAAGTCCCTCAGTGGCGATATCCTTGCATGATGGCTTATCCTGAGCTTGAAGTTGAGAAAGCAATTTGCAAGGTTTATGGTCCCAACATAGTCCCGAACTGAGCGAGGAAAGAGACCAAATCCCAAAGAAGGCTCTGCTGTCAAGATAGGACGACAAGATGTCGTAAAAAGCAGTTGATGTGCCGTAGGCCTCGAGAAAACCCAATGGTTGATCTTGACCTGCAGTCTCTTTTCCAATGGGCCACTGGTGCCATCAAGCTCGAGTCCACCAGGGCCTGGTGCACAGAGCAGGAGTAATCAGCGAACCACAGCCCTTGCTTTTACCGAAAAAGTCAATCGTCGAGATTGCAAGCCATGGGAATCCCCTTGTTTCCTGACACTTGTCTGTCCTCGGGACGAACCATAACGCCCCACACGGCCGCAGATCAAGACACCACCTTTTGAATACTCGACTAGGACAAGACTTCGAGGGGAACATGGCCGAGGCCATGCCTGCAGCGGGAAGTGCACAGGGCTCCTATCAATAACATGTCCGCTTTTGTGGCCCGGCTGCCTCATGGTTTCGCTACTGAGAACGCGCCATGGAAGACTTATGGAATGTTGACAGAACAGGTGCGAGTCCAGTACAGACGTGACTGGTACTCAGTAGTTAAAGAGAGAAGATGTAGCATGGAAAGACAAGTATCAGGTCAAGCTCTCTGATATCTCTTTTACACACGCCTGTGCTCTGCCAGGAAAGGCACCCAGACCATATCATTCTACCCGGTGCGCTGCGTATTAGGACAGCGATAACGCCTGTTACCAAGGCAAATTGAATATACCAAAGGCAGATGCAGTCATGGAAATTCATAAAAGCATCCCCGCAGGTTTGTCGAGAGACTCTGGCCGGTCGTCAGCCCTGCTTTTGTTGCTTTCACTGCAATCACAGCATCATGGTGAAGTGCTGTACACACAACATACTGCAGTAGCATCTTGTGGTGTGGGGATGCCCCGTACCTCTACCCTGCTTTTACTGTAGTTACTGATACTGAGAGGGGGGCGTGTATCGGACTCTAGGCCTTGATCAACGTGGCAAGCGACCACCGGGCTTTGCTACCATGCTGTTAACTCTTACACTGGACTTTGATATCCAGGGTTTTTGTCTTTACTTTTAAGAGACTTGCTGGTAGCAGTCGCCCTACTAAGCAGACAAGATATGAAGTGCGACTCGGAGAGAAACAAGAATGGAGAAGAGTCTAGAGCAACAGGCGGTCGCTGCTAGGCGGCTCTAACGTAGATATACATGCTGCAGGGTCTTTGGGAAACACATGCTCGCAGATTGGTTACTCCAGCACCACATCTAAACTCAGGAACCGCGTAGTTCAAGGCTAGAGCCGTTAAATAGCCACGGTACGTTAGTGCGGCAGCGGTATGAGGTAGAGAGAAGTGACGATGGGTTGGTACGGGTGAGGGGGTGCGTCTAAGACACCTTTTGTGGTGAAGGTTATGTATACAGGTAATGCGATGGGAGAACAGCTGTATGGAGCTTCAAGTACGGATACCCAATCGACGCATGCAAGCAAGCCTCTTTATCCCGCAGGAACAAAAGCAGACGCAGATGCAGAAGGGAAAGAACAAGCACAAATAGTGGACATCCATTAATCTGGCCTGCTTTGAAGGCCAGGGGGTTAGGGAAAGAAGGCGATTGCTTGTTGGGTGTGCGGGAGTCCCACATGTGGATGTGGGATGCCATATACAGCACGACGATCGAATCCATGAAGAGACTTTTCGAATCGAACAAGTATAAGTTGGCTATGGCATCCACTCTGTCCGAATCGAACAACACATATGCATCATTTAGTGCTTCTTGCACCAAGTCTGCTTTCAAAATACATTGACGGCTCGACCCCAAGGGCCCTTGACCAAACATCACTCTTGAAAACCAAACTCAGTCACCCCTTGGACTCAAGACTTTGTTTTGGAAAACCTGGAGAAACATCGAACATCACTCAAGGGCAAACGAACGAGGCGGGATGCGAGGAAACAAGTAACACATTTTTGTTTTGTTTCATCTGTTTGCAGCAAAAGGAAACTCGTTGTGATCAACCTCAATACTGGATTAATTCCAGATCACACCAAACACCAACAATCGGCACCAGCCAGGACTATAAAACAACGAAACCTATCCTACACCAGCCGCATTCTGTCCAACAGCAGTACTCGATTCATAGGTAAGTCAGATTCATGAATCCGTTACTCTAAATCCACCCTTCAATGTCACCAGTTTGACCCTGTGCTTTGGTGGCTACACGGCCATGGTTGAACATGGCCTCCAGTGACACCGGCCAGATGCCAAGGTATAACAAGGCACGGTGAGCATGATGCCGAAACAAAGCAGCAATACGTTATTGCACCAAGAATAGATTAAGCCAGTGACGAAGGTTTCGAGAGGAGACAGATAAAGGATATAGACGATGGGAGAATGCCGATGGCTGACCTACCATATCCTAGATTTCCTTCGATACACAAGAGCGCGGCTCATATCTGTACTATTTTGACTCGACCATATTGTTTGACTCGTTTCGACTTCACCGGACCGGATAGGACTGTTCTTGGATCGCTTCAATAGAATTGGATAGTTGATCGAGTCGAGCTTCGGGGTTCGGTTCGCATCGACTACAAGTTCGCCTCCTGGACTCCGCTCTCCGCCCTCGGTCGTTCCGCTACTTATCCTCTTCTGTCCAACCAGTTAGAGGCACTCTGTCTCCTCCATCTCGAAATATCACCCTAGACCCCTTGTCATCACACAACTGCCCTCCAGCCATGTGCTACTTCGACCAGACTCGCTGGGCATGCGGCTTTTGGCGTTGGGGTCACTTCCGTCAGCAGTGCAACAAAGAGTACCGTATGGGAGAGACGTGCGGGCTAAAGCTTGTTTACGAAACCAAAAACGATCCTGAGGTTTGTAAACTCTGCAGCGATATAGAGAAGAAACAACGCCGCTATGACAAGATGTACCGCGACGTCCAACGTTGGCAGCGTGAGGGTAACCGCGATGCCACCATTGAACGAACGTGCATTGAAATGAGCGAAGTGGCAGGACAAATGCATCGTATGAGGGAGGAGCATGCTCACAGGCTATATACGCTTGGCCAGGTGAGTTTGAAGCATTATTCACCTTGATTTCATGCCTACCCCCTTCGAGTGAAGAGGATACGCCAAAGAAAGACGGAAAAGAGGCAACGGACGCAAAGAAAATAACAACCCTCCACAACTGAAACAAGAGAGGGACGGGAAGGCAAGAAAGGGGTGTGAGGGGTGTGTGCCTGGACTGTAATGGTGGTGTTGCTTGCATACAGCGCGTGGGCTGTGGAGTTTGGGTTACGCAGAGATTATGAGTGAGTGACTAACCTGTTCTTGCAGTAAAATGACAGGATCTCAGAACCGATTTGCCAACGGGGTATATTGAGCTACCAGAGCAAATTATGCTCTACTGCTCTGCTCTGCCGATAATGATGGCATAAGGCTCATTCGACGAGCTGACGACAGAACAGAGGTCTACTAGGACACCGACGCATGTTATTCTATAATGATGATGATTATGACAACCTTGCTTTCTATGCGCGCGAAACGAGACGGACGAAAAAAAGGCGGCCTACAGTTGATGCCGAAAGATGGAGTTCAGCCAAGAGTGAAAGAGGGGCAGAAGAGCAAAGGACGGACAACGGATGAGAATATCGCCTCTCCTGTGGGCGAAGACTATTGAGAAGTGTTTCTTCTCTTCTTCAATCTTACCGTCTCCCTATGTATCAGAAGAGGCAGGTCGTTTACTCTCCGGCATCATCCTTACAACATTTCGGATATATTGGCAGAGTGTCGTGAAACACACAACGCGAGAGAGCGGGAAAGACAAAGAGACTACGGATAAAAGAGTTCGAGAAATCGCAGGCAGGCGCCGGGGCAGACACAAGCAGCCTGTGGGACACAACACGAAACCCTCGGGACAGTCAGGTCATGTTTATATTCTCTCCTTACAGCCATTGATGCGAATCAGGTGGAAAACAGGTTAATTCAGCGTGTTATATCCCAAAGAACAACGGCGTTCTGCTCATCTGTATCTTAAAATCAGTTTATTCCATGAAGGTCCCCCGCCCTAGTTTGTACCGAAATGTAGAAAATGCCGACGGGGGACAGTGGCAGTGCCAGCATTGTGTGCATGGATGAATAGGCGGAGCCAGGGTGTGTGGACCAAAGTACATACATGCACAATTAATGAGGATGATTCTCTGTTTCTGGCATAGGTTATTCGGCAATGCCGCAAGCTCTGGGGCAAGGACATCGACACAATGATGACCATATCAGGGCAGGCCATAAGTTTGAAATGGTGTATCAAGATCACCAGGTAGGCATAGATATGAGGAGACAAGAGACATCAACTTAGGGAGCACTACAGAATAATTCTACCCATGCAGACACAGTTAACTGAGAATGCCCTTGGCCGCATGGGATAGGATAATAATGGAGGCGGGCCACTTCCCAAATGTAGTGAAGTTAGGTAGTGTAGCACGACCAAAGATGAGCTGGATCTATCTTGAATTTTCCTTATGCTGAGGGGCACCATGTTCTATTCTGGAGGTCATTGCGTAACGTGCAACGAGCCGTTTGATCAAGGTATGGATATGTTTCTGTCTAATCGGGGTTTGGCGGACCTATGGGTTGGAGCCCCAAGCCCTTCATCATCGAATAAGAAGAAGGGTGTGTGAATCTGCTGGTGCTCAAAATTAACCAGTGTCGGGACTTGGGATACCCCAAATGTCCCAGATTAACTTGGTGGCTTAACCGTCCCTTGAGTGGCAGCTTGTGGCATGCTTCTCATGCATCATAGGTTTAGTTAACGTCTCTAACGACGCGTGTACTGTACGGGCAAAGCTTGCAAAGCGTCGCCCGCAGTTTGGACTGCCCGGTATGGACCGACCAAGTACATACAGTACCATGTGTAGAGATCGAGGCGGCGGGGACCGAGTTGGGGGTTGAAGTCGTGATCGGTGAGCGTGGAGTTTGGGCGACAATAGACTAGATAAGTACAGCTGCGTAATCTAGTAGAAAATCAAGTTTGGTGCAGTGTTCTGTCGAGGCGAATATCAGGATTGTCAAATCGCGAGACGGGTTTGGTGGGAGGACCACAGCAAATGCCAACGAACCATGTGCCAGAGCGGTTCCATAGGCTGGCACATGGCAGCGGCATCAAGAGCTTGGGGGGCCTCAAAACAACGAGCGTTGAAGAATCATGCAGCTACCAGTCCTACTTGGTATTGTGTAGTGCGGTTCAAAGAAGCAAGCGCAGCAAGTACAAAAGTAGAAACCTGTGAGTGTGAGCGAGGGTGGCGGGTGGAGACAACTGATCATCAGGGCTCATGCTCAGGCTCAGGCTCAGATAATTAATTAGCCAGGCGAGCTAAATAGTGCTGTAATTGCAGGCATCCTACTCTTGAAATGCGGTCTGCCGGACTAGTCAGGGTTGCTCTCCATGGAAACATTCGAGAAAAGAGACTGCGGTGAACAGTAGCAGCATGTGACGAAGAGTCAATGCGAGCTCTGCTTGTCCAACCTGCACAAAAGCTGCGAACGATTTGGACAAAGTCGTAGAGGGTTTGAACCCATGAACGCGCTCCTTGTCGTATCTGACTGGTCGAATTCATGTCTGTCCGCCTCTGGCGACCTTTCCCTTGCAACCCCCCCGGTCATCCCGGCCTGACCCGCGCCGCTTATAGCGTCCGTTAGGTTCCTCACACACAGACTCTTTCCGTTTGGGCAGAGTACCTGAGTACAGTACTGTACGTAGTAGCTTGGGATTCGTTCCAACATCCGCGGCCCGCCTCTGCTTGAAGGAAATTCGAGCCTTGTCTCAGACGGGCCCGGCCTCCCGCCTACGGGGTTCAGGGGCCTAATGTCTCACAGAAAGATATGGTTAATTATGGATGGTTGGTTTGTTTCCCGACAATATGGCTCTCTCAACCCGAGGGTATGGATAAGTTCCGCGCCTACCTGCTAGACGCGGCCACTCACCCAACGCGATGGCGAACCAAGAGTGACTCGGCACACCCCCATCTCCCTGTTAGCGACTCCGTGATGCCGTGGTGTGGTGGAGGGCTGCCGCAGTGAGCCATGATCCTTTAGTACTCAAGCAATTCCCGAAGGCTTGGAACGTGGACGGGATCTTGGTCGGGTTGACGAAAGAGATCCATCAAAATGCCACCTATGGATGGGGACCCATGTAAGTTACCCATCAACGGTGCGAGCCGAAGACGGAGAAAACCAATCTAAATCGAGGGCCGACGGCAAGCTAGAGGGCCAGACGGACGGCGACCATTCACCTCTTCGAATATCTGACCTCACCCCTGGTCTAGCGTCTGCTACCACCCCACCGACTGCCGGGCCACCCCAAGGTCAATGAGCCCGCAAAGTGAAGAGAGAGCACGTGTCTGCTGCTTAATGGGCATTTTAAGCCAAATCAATTCACACCTGAACAATGAATTGGTAGGCTCTTTCACTCTGTGAGACTCTATAGCTCAACGCTCGTGCGCGCCGTGTGCCGCTGCTGACTGCAAGAGGAAGAACGGCCGATGGTATGTACAGATTGATGACGAGGGTCGAAACACTAAGCCGACTAGGGTTGCGTTCCCAGGGCCCAGCTCAATATGACGAGGGGAACTTTCTGTAAGTTTCGATTGGGTGTCTGTTTGTACAAGTCCACTTGCTACCCACAACAATCAAAGACGAAGTCCCTGCAAAATTCCTAGCAGGGGGAAAAAGATATGAAGAAATACTATGTACGAGGTAAAAGAAAGATGATGAGAATTGACCCTGTGCCGGATACCGACTCCTAATTGGGTTCCCACCATGCAGCGACTATTTCTGCTGATCAAAAGGTTATGCTGTTTCGACAGCCATAAGAGGCCGCAATAGCCTTATTAGTTGCGGCCAGTATAAAAGGGAAAACGGGTTGGTCGGTTGTCCCCTGCGCCGTCCCGTTCATTATATCGTTTCCACTTCGCCCAAATGCCCTGACAAGACCAAACCGATACAGATGCCAGCCAAGCTGAACTAAGCCAGATGAAAAGGGAAATTGGACTGGGCGAGCGGAACCTTCCACTTTCTGAGGCTTTCAACGTCCAAACGGACGGCGTCGCGTCTTCGAATCTTCTTTCAAGGAGGCAGTTGCCCGTCATAACTGCCGACTCTACTCTGGCGGCTCCCAGCTTCTAGCTTGAAATCTCCTGGACGACAGAGGTTTTGCCTCATATGTATCTTGAGGACGGACCGTCATCACTGCATTGCCGCTGCAGCATCAGCAAATGTCCCCACAAGGGGGCCGTCATCACTCTCTATCGTCTTAATACTGGCCGGTCCATTCTTCTGCATCTCAATTGTCTCGTCTTCGGGCAGCCAGTCAACCTTGACGCCGCTCACAGGAGTGTTGTCGCCCTGGTTACCGAGCTTTGCTACAAGATGCTGGTATCGGGCAAGACGTGCACCTTGGCCAGCATAGGCGAAGGGTGTTGTGGTTCCACGATTTCCATTCTCTTGAGGCGCGATATCGAAGATGTCTACCATGTTGCTGTCCACTGATATTAGCTTCTTTTCAACTTCGGATTCGGCAAGGCAACGCACTCTGATGTTTTGGCTATTACTCGCTGTAAAGCCTCGTTCTCGCGTTGGGCTTCGAGGGTATCGTTCTCGCCATTTATGGCTTGGTCTCCAAAGCTGCCGTATTGCATTCCATTTGCCTCATCGTAAAGTAGGCGACTCTCTTCCTCCTACACGAAACGTCAGCTGGTATTCTGGTTGGTGGTTCTTTGTTATATACGCGCCGTGAAGGCTCGCATCTATTAACGTACCTCATCGTAGCTGTTGCCATCAGCCCGTCCCAAACATGATGCGCAAGCTCCCATTATGGCGTAACAAAAAAGCAGGTTCCCATAGCAGATTGTAGTCAGAAAATTCGGTATGGAGCGAGTATCGCAGTCGGTCGAGAACTATCGCATGAGCATATGCTTTCAAAAAGACGTAATGAAGTATGTATTAAGGAGCGTGGAAGGTTGTAGCTTGGTAGTACAGCCTCGTGAAATCGTGATCTTTGGTCGTCTGTCGCGCCTGCTTCACGACGTACGTTGCTCCCTGGGTGGGTCCTTCCTCAGGAACGAACCCGAGGCCACTTCGGATAAACACCGGCATAGTTGTTATCTACATCCTTTTTGGGCATGGTACGATAGGGTACCTGCCTATGAGAGCATTAATAACCGAGTTAGTAGGTACCGATACTCATCTGTTCAGCCAAACAACTTGATCTTATACTGCATAGACGACCGATGATGATGATTGTAACGATTAAAGCGCATGCCCAGAGCTTAAAGAGGGATCTTTCAAATTTGTCTATGAATGGAGCACAGATCATTTTCTGCAAATGCTGACTATGCTCTATGTCCATCCCTTAGATAATGCTCCCTTCGTCAAAGGCCCTGATCAAGGGAGCATCACCAATTTTGCCAGTTGGTTCGCCCTCACAATATGTTTGTGAAGGGCAAACGACTAGTTTCCATTGACGTATTGATAATGCTTCCTTGACTTCCATCTCATATTTGCTTGGCTCTTCTCAGCGCAGTCCCCTTCCTGTCTTCAGGTATCAAGTTGGCTGTCCCTGGCCTGGCCCGCTCCGTGAAGGGAGGACACCACTCCTGTCCTTGTTCTATTGCCAATGTCTTTCTATCATGGGCCTTCTACGTTTGAACATCATCTTGTGCCGTAAGTATCGCTTCTACACTTGGCAATAATCCTCCTCAAACGTCTTCCCTTTCAATAATAGTGGCATTGCCCTATGTTCAGTTTGAAGATGCTTAGAGCGACCATGTATAAATATGGACGACTGTCGCCTGACAGAATCAATTCTCATCATCACCAACACTTCTCCATCAGTTTCCTCTATCTTCTCTTACCTTCTCTTCGATCAGTGATTGATCCGTCAATATCAACTCCTCGGTTCGACTTTTCTTCTGATACTCCACCTCAAGATGGTTCGTTTTACTCCGTTGGCAGCTCTGGCTTTAGTGCCTGTTGCTCAAGCACGATTCGACTGGCTGTATGCACGAGACACCATTGCGCAGTGCCCCCCGTGCACCATGGAGGGCGAGCCTCAACAATGTTCTCATACGGTAACAGTTACCGAACCAGCTGGGGCTTACGAGACGGTCACTCTCTATGATCCCAAGGGCTCTTATCACACAGTCACATTCACAGAGTACGGCCAGCCTGG
This sequence comes from Fusarium sambucinum, assembly GCF_050947815.1. Lineage (NCBI taxonomy): Eukaryota > Fungi > Ascomycota > Sordariomycetes > Hypocreales > Nectriaceae > Fusarium > Fusarium sambucinum. Next base: position 2,464,102 of record NC_139292.1, read on the forward strand.
CAAGACTGTCACTATCACTCAGAACTATCAGGAGCCTGTGACCAGGGTTGTATACGTCAGTCAAGGTGAAACTCTCAACCCCCCCAAGGAGACTGTTACCGTTACTGCCCCCGGCAAGGTTGTTACCGTTACAAAGACAGAGACCAGCGAGCATGTTGTCACCAAACAGGTGAACGTGTATGCCGGCCCTGACAACTCGAACGGCAACGGATACAACCCCGGTCCCAAGACAGTAGCCATCAGTAACGGCTATCCCGCCCCCAGTGCTGGCTCCCCTGGCTATGATGGGGAAATTGTCACCAAGATTGTCGGGGATGGCGATAACGTTAAATACCCAAACGACGCTCACACTGTCACCGTTATCGACGACGGCAAGGTCAAGACTTTGACATACACGGACGATCACTACAACACGATTATCAAGACTGTTACGCAAGACGACGGTGAGGAAAAGGTCGTCACCGTCACAGCTAGAGATGACTACGAGGTCGTCAACACTGTGACTTTAAAGGATGGAAAGAAGATCATCAAGACTGTCACTGCCGAGAACACGAACAACTATGTCGTCACCAAGACCACCCACGAAGATGGCAAGTACCACACCGTCATTGTCAAGCCAGAGCCGACCGTCAGTACTATCACTAAAGATAACGGCGATTACGTTACCACTATTGTCGAAACTCCTCACACATATACCTTGACCGCTCCTATCCGTTATGGATCGCCCAGCCTGACTGACGATGACTGCGAGACTATCACAAGGACTGCAACCTACACAGGCCAGCCCGAAGTTGAGATCATCGTTTACGATCCTGAGTCTGGTGATTCCACCTGTACAAAGGAAGACGGTCAACCCTGTCGTCCTGACTACGAGAACGACAAGACTGGTTATGATGACAATGGCAAGGACCAGGAGGGTGATGACAGCAAGGGTCAATATGAGGTTCCTGCGTACACCAAGGTTCAGAGTGGCAGTGACGGCTACAACTCAAACGTCCCCGTCTACACCAAGATCCACACTTACGGCAATGGCGACACCTACACCGAGGTCTATGGTGCTGATCCAACAGGATGCGAATCATTTGCCGTCTCCACCAGCATAGCAACCGTTTACAACACCGTGGTGGTGACTGTTGAGCCTTCAAGTACTCTGGCTGCCGACAACCGAGTGCCAAAGAAAGCTCGTTCATCTCTCTCCGTTTGGTGGTGATTCTTGACAGTTGGATATGATGTATTTCTTTGGGTGACAAAAATCGAGAGGGAGTTTTTATTGGGATGATATCAGAGACGTACCAGTGGGGGATTTTAATATGGGGCTGTAATTAGTATTAGAGGAAGTAATTATGTTTTTCGTAGCAATCAAGTCTAATGAGTTCTATCAATATTATATCGGGCGGTTCAGAGTGAATAGTCTTGAAGTCTTGAGTCTAAAATTTACGAAGGCAAATTGGAGGTTTGGAAGTGTTGGAAAAGTTGACTGCCACAAAACAATTACAGTAGTTTAACTTTTGACTCTAATGATATCAAATCACCGAGGTATAAAAATCCCACCCATGTTAGAGACCAATATGTCTTCATACTCCGTTAATGCTGCAAATCGAGTTATAGTATTTTGAGAGGAGACTAAAAAAACTAGCGATTTACCCTAGATGCATCATCTTATTTGACACATTTGCTTAGGTACTGTAAGTCACTTAGACGGGCAGACTACAGACATCCAATAAATCTTCTAAATTGAAAGTGTCTGGAATGGTGGCTTGGTTTAAAGTCTCAATTCTGGGACACCTGAGACCAGAAGCGTGTACTTAGTGGCTTCTTGATTTAATAGTTCTGAAAAGTGGTCATCATTGGACACTTGACAATCAAAAGTCAACAGCACAGTTCTCCAAGTCGATTTATTATGACGTTACCAATTCAAATCCGAGTTGATCGGGCATTGCTATATTCTTGCACAGAGCGGATGAGTGCAAGGCATCACGATCTTCTACTAGCTCATGGGAATTGTTACCATCATGACATACGCAACTCTTTACTAAATCCATTCTACATGTGCCGAAATAGAACAAGAAGTGAAATCTGGTATGTGCACAAGTTCCGGAAAGACAATCGTCACTACTTGCGTTAGCCAGTAACCTCGATGCCGAGTAACACGAGTTGTTGAGATACAGTGATCGAGTCTTTGTAACACTTGACGGGTTACCTTCCGCAGATTCGACATACGCGTGGTCACAAGCGCGCTGCTTTCATCCCTTTGAATCGAAATCGCCCCGCTGCGCCGTCTCTCGGATTTCAAATCGTGTCTCAAAAGACCGGGTCAGAATGTCTCGGACTTATCTCGACCGAGATAACCAGCCACCAGCGACTGTCTTAGTCCTTTGGCTTTTCAGTTTGTGTCTCATTGGCCATTGTTACATCTTCAGAAGACTTACTTAATAAGTGTTATATACTGTTGTATTGGCAATACCATCCTTATCAGGATTTAGCCTGAAGATACGATGGCTTCAGAAATCCTACTACTGGTGGACTTCGCGAGACGTGCAAACCCATTAAAAGCTTCTGCCGCAATTCTTCTCACCCACATTACCGTTTCCGGATTGCCATGTCGGATCGACGGCCCTAGCGACATCAGATACAGGGGGGCTCCTTGTGTCTAGACTGTCCGTTGTTCCTGAATGCCAAGACTTGACTATAATAGTATGAGGCGTATGGCTTTAGGACGGTTGCATGCATCTGGCGATAACTTTCAATGACGGCCGTGCCGGCACTCCGTGTATCGTTAAGAAGAAACCGACTCCATTAGGACAAGAGCCGTTTGTGCTTGTTTTGTCGTCATCAAAGGCGTCACACATTGGCTCTGGACCTCTCTCGAGTCAGAGGAACTCGACCATTATGGGGTCCGATCTTTACTATAACGGACAGGCTTCTTTGTCTGTTCTCAACTCTTATAAGCTTAATTACCAAAATATCTGCATCCAGTCCTATTTCTTGAACTTGAATGATTGTCGTGCAGAGGCTCATGCCGACTACTTAGGCTTCAAGGGTCCCCCAGTCGAGTGTTCATTACTCGGTGTGTCTCATCATACAGTCAATCGATACAATGAAATCGTCACAGCAACCGGCTGCAGCCCCAAACAACGCATATTGGGCGTTGAACTGCACACGAAGTTATGTCGGGATCTGTGCTGTCGTAGTGATGTTGATGATGTCTACTATGGTTTGGAGACAGACAGACTTTGTAGTCATTCGACTTCACGCCTTTGAACCACAACCGCAACCCCCTACAGCAACACCGGACCCTAAGGAATCCAAACCGCCCAAGACCTCTGCAACACTTCCACGTTTTTGGTCAGCCAATGGAGAGAACATGGACGATCTAGCTCATTGGGAGAAGCCCAAGGGTGTTGAAAAGGTCATGGGACTCGTATTTTACGGACGGCGACAATCTGTCTCAATTTTAGATTGCTATCTCAAGGTAGGTTCCATCTTACCAACACCTGTCTACAGGAACTGATATCGATAGCGAAATCTTGTCAAGAATGGGGGCTTACTTGATGGGGTTATATTCGTGGAACGAACCAAAGACCCTCAGGATCTGGATCTCTTACAAAAGCTCCTAGAGAGCGAAGACATGTACCAAAAGTGGCAGGTTGAGATGTCCGACGACGATAACTTCTCTAGTGGGTTCGGCAATTCTTACGACCGAGTCGAAGACGATGTGATGTATGTCAAGATTGACGACGACATTGTAAGTTCAAGTTAACTCATTCCTGCGCGAGGTGTACTAAAGTATGCAGGTTTTTATGGAAGACAGTGTCATTCCCTCTATTGTCAAGAAAAAGATTGATCATCCCGAGTACTATATTGTCTCGGCAAATGTCATCAATCAGCCGCTACTAAGCTGGGTGCATTGGAATATAGGAGCTATTAGGCCTTATCTTCCAGAGGTTGACACTTCAGGTAAGGCTGTGCCTTTCGCCGCGTCTGATCCGTCGAATGAGGAATGGAGCTCGTTGCATCTTCCCCCGTGGAACGGACCCGAGTCCTTCTCCATTCAAGAATGGGACCCTGAAGGCATCAAGCACCGCTGGCTGCCACTCGACAAGGGTGGCGAGGATCATGTACTTGACACAACTCCCATTGAAGCCACCGAGTACGACCCCATGGGCCGTGGCTGGACCGAGTGGACAATCGGTGCACAAGAACACTTTAGCTTCTTTGAGAATCTTGTGAAGAATAAGTTATCCGCTTACAAGTTCGACACATGGGACTTTCAGTACGAGAGAATGGGAATTCAATTCGTTGCTTTGCTGGGCCGAGATATCAATCGTGCCAAGCCGATCGAGGCAGATGATGAGAACCATTTCTCATGCAATATGCCACGAATTCTCGGAAGACGTAAGTAGACACTGTAAAAGAGAGCCGGATACTTCTGACGATGTTTATAGATGCCGTAGCCGATGGACGAGGTGTTGTTGCTCATTACAGCTTCGGAAGTCAGCGCGCCGGTATGGATCAAACCGATGTCCTCGATCGATACAGATCTTTTGCGAGCAATCATATATGTGCTGAACCTATCCTATGGACACCGGAGGAGGGCTGAACTTCATCAAATCCATCATTTGTTTTTCTTTTGTACATAACTGTAGATAAAGGTCAGGTTCCAGAAGCCTAGCAGGCGACATAAATTCATTGGATATGTAAGGCGTGGAGTTTAGGATGATACATACATGGTCAAAAGGCAGGTCCATACAATCAACCAACATGCCTAAACATGCACAGGTCAAGGGAAACAATGATGTAGAGAAGAAAAGGTAATATAAAGCTTATAGAAAACCTATTGACGATTGAGAAATATGTTTTTGCTTGTTTCTGGCCTTTAATTTCGTCAAGGTGCCATCCACCGTTATCACATCAGAACACGCTTGCTAAAAAAACAATATAGTCAAAAATCACAGAGGCTAGCTGAAGCCAAAGAACCAAGTCGAGCATACCCAAATTGGTAAAGACTACGCGAGATTGACTTATGCAGCCGTCTTGGAGGGGTAGTCAGTGATCGACTCGTGTCGGACAATAGCAGTCTCTTTCTCAACCTGGGCGAGATCGATGTGGGCAACAGCATCATCACCGTCAAAGATACGGGCAATTTCCTCAAGAGTAGGGCCCTTGGTCTCGATGTAGAAGTACCAAACGAAGATAAGCTCACAGAAATCCCAGAGAGTGTAAAAGAGCATGAAGTTCCAGTGGTTAGGGAAGTTGTTCCATGCAAGCTTGTTGGTCTGGTTTCCAATGGCGAGGATGGCCTGGACGGTGATGTTCATGATCATCATACCCTTGGCACGGAGGTGGAAAGGAAGAACCTCTAGGGCATAAGCGACGAGGAGACCAGAGAAACCAATGTCGTAGAAGATACCGAATATCCAAACAGCGGCGATCTGAGCATAACCGGCGCCTGTGTTGGAGTACGCGACACCACCGTCAGGCTCAGCTTCCGTGGCAGGAGTAGCGTATTCCGAGTTCTCGTAGACACCACCAGTGATGGTCCAGAGGAAGAAACCGAAAACCATACCAGAGATAGCAGTAAGGAAGAGGGGGCGACGTCCGACCTTGTCCACAGTGAAGGCAGCACCAATGGAGATGATCAAATCGAGAATTGTCTTGCCAGCGGACAGCTAAAAGGAAAGGACTAGTCAGTAAAGAAATGATTGGGTGCCTCCATAGATAGACTTACAGCAAGCTTTTGGCCTTGTTTCTTGATGCCAGCACCTTCATATATAATATCCATGTAATTGGAGAAGATAGCGTTTCCGGAATATTGAGAGATGATACCAAGGGAAATGATAATGGCAAGACGCCACCTGTTACCCCGGGTCTTGAAAAAATCGATGTAGCGAGCAGACTTGGTGGAGTTATCGGCCGAGATGGTTTCCTTGATCTCACGGTACTGGAACTGAACGGTGGCGTTGTTCTCGTCACCACCAGCATGATGCTTAGCCAAAACAGCGAGAGCCTCCTCGGGTCTGTCCTTGTTGATGAGGAATCGAGGTGACTCAGGGACCCACCAGATACCACAAAGCTGGATGATGGAGGGAACTGCTTGAATAAAAGTGATGGATCGCCATGACCAGTCACCATTGATGGATGCAGTACCCCAACCAACAACGGAAACGACTGTGATTTGTTAGCGATTACTATGACTGTTAGATGAAAGGCCACTCACTTAGAGAACCCAAGTTCCAGAGACAATTGTAGACAGCAGTAAGAGGACCACGGTGCTGGGGGTGGCAAATCTCGGTAAGAAGCATAGGGGAGGACATCTGAGCCAGGGAGTTACCGAAACCAAGGATGAATCGACCACCCATGTACACTAAAATATTGTTAGTATAGATTTAGGACACATGCGAGTGCTTTGAGACTTACTGCCATAACCATTGCAGAAAGCAGAGACGAAAGCACCAACAATCATGATGACACAGCCAGTCATGATAGTAGGCTTGCGGCCCCAATTATCAGCAAGATAGGGGACAATAAAGAAAGAGATAATGGAACCAATGTTGTACATGTTGATGAGGATTCCAAGCTTGCTTTCGTTCGTGTGCTCGGGGAAGTACTCCTTCCACCTGTCCATCTGCTGGGAAGTGTTGACCATCATACCATCATACCCAGTGGTAGCCGAGGCAATCAGCAGGAAGATGATGAGAAAGTAGAGATTACGAAGATGAGGCTCCTTATACCAGGTGACCTTTGCGAATCTAGGAGCTTCAGCCTGGGCAACCTCGAGAGGGACCCGATCAGTATGGACAGCGGCCTTGGAGCCGATAGGCTGCAGGAACTTTGGCAGAGCCATTGCGAGATGAGAACAATCGATCACCGGCGTATGTGAGTTGACACTGTACTGGCCCAACGAATGGAGTAATGATTCGTCTCGTAAGGAGAGATGAATTAGTGAAGAACAGAAAACCCAGTGTCACCCGGGATTGCACCACTACTTATAAAGATGGCAGCTGAAGTAGGTAGAAGCAGTAACTACCCTGACCAAACGACCCCAGATTAATTAAAAGCTCCTCAGTATGGAACACAAGGCACCGGGAACCCATGGTCAATGGGTGTTGAGTATGCACCAACACAGCGAGGTGGATACTTGGGCCGGGGATGGTGTTAGTACCTAGGATCACTCGCGACGGAAAGACGGCTAAACAACTTAAACTGCCTCGTTTAGGACTTGAGTGGCACATTGAATGCTACCCATCGAAACCTGGGGTAGCCTGGCTTGAGGAGGTAAAAGTGCACGGTGGGTAGATTCGGTAGATCACGTTCAGATATTGCATTGTGGTCCGGGGAAGTCAACCCAAGATGGAGCTATTGAGCGATTCGCACTGCATCATCAGCGGGCCGGACAGGAATACTGATCTTTACCCAATGATAATAGACTGTCACTTTCCCAGCTATATTCAACGCAACTACCAGCAATCTTTATGGCTGGAATTCACAATACTGGGCCGCAGGGTGGCCAATATCGTCCTGTACGTGCCGCTCGTTTGTGACAATTGATCTCCAGTACAACTGATGAGGTGGTCTGATTGACAGGGAAGAGGACACCAAGGAAAAGCACCCTTTCCAACGTTTCAATAATCGTTACTTCAGCAGACGCAGGCAGGCCCTTGACAAAAGCGATCGATGTGGTAACCAATGAGGTTGGGCCCGCTTGACGACTTAGACACGAGTTTTTAGCGTACACCACCCACGATGTTGCTCTGTTTTTCTTATTCGAACGACATATATTATGCGCAATACTGCCAGGTGTTGCGGTTGCGCAAAGCGTAGAGAGCTCCAATCAGTGGCAACAGGCGAGTGGTTCTGGTGCTCAGGACTATGCCGAACTGCATTGTACTGTGCCCAAGTCAGCTGTGATACCCCTGATTCCCAATCTGGCCAACAAGACACAAGTCTAGATTAATTGATGTGACCTTTAATACCCCATGGCCAATATGTGCTGATTATCCCTGCAGTCTATTGCAACCGGGAAAATAGGAATGGTATTATCCGCCAAGCAGGGTTGACATCAACCAGCCCTTGTGCTTAAAACGTGGAGGGTTCTGGGGCCAGACCGGGGAAAGGACCTGGGGTAAACGAACCCCAGAACAAAAACAACAAAGCATGTGTCTTTTAACCTAAGTCGGTTTCACCCTTCACCCTCCATGCTGCGATCTCCTAGGGAGGTTTCAGGGATTGTCCAATAAGATTCCGCCGCAGTTACCTCTGGGAGGAAGAGGCGTACAGCGGAAGGGTAGGATTGTGTTTAGCACGAGGGGACTAAAAACGCCTCTTTCCGGATCTCAGGGCCGATAGAGGGAATCACGCGGCTCTCGTTTGATATGATCAATTTCGCATAACAACTTGGGCTGCGAACCAAACGATATTCGCGATTGTCGGTAGACGTCGGCTGTTGATGTGGTCCAAGAAAACCCAGTGTCTTGGTAAATCTGGAGAAGATGCCCAGAATAACTGAGGGAATCAATCAGATCCTGGCCGTGTTCTGTCTGTAAAGGGGAAGCGAAGGCTCTTGGTACTTGGCAGACCCATAGGATCTTCAGTTACTAGGTCAGAACGAGATTTTCGGTTATCGACAGGACGGGCCAAGGGAAAACGGGTCTCCATATTCATGGTCCCGAAGATGCATTGTGCCATACCCGGATAAAGCGGCGGGTATGGTAAGGGATCGTTTCGCGGTAGAGATCTCGACTGATACAAGCAAGAGAGACGTTAGATTGAAGAAGAATACATAGAACTCCCTAGAATGGCGCACCGCTTACGCGGGATGGATGCCGAGAGACACACTTGCCGTGGTCGGCGATTATTTGCTGACAATATCTCTGACTTGTCACCCCCTGGCGCCATCTGTCCATTTTGAGTGCATCTCATATGACTAGACCGGGCTGGGTAGTACAGCCGTTGTAACCTCAATCTAAAAGGTTAAATGAAAGGTGCACACCATCATCGAGACGCTATGCGAAATACCCGAGAGCAGAGTTAGAAGAAAGGTGGATGCAAGAGACAACCTTTAAGAAGTCCAAGTTCATGATAGAAAATAGCCTAAAAAGAGGAGAGAGAAAGGGCAAGCTGAAAGAGAGAAAGCGGACCAAGTAAGCAAGCTCCATAGAATAGAGTACTCATTAGCTAGCCGGGAGGGGGGGGCAACTAAGTAAGCTTAGTTAGGCATAAAATAGCGAGATATATATAAAAGACCGGGATAGCCAGATATTACTAATTATTATAAATAAGTAACTTTTGCCTATTAAATATATTAAAACCTAAGATATAAATTAATATAATTTACCCTATTTAAATTTAAATTTAATATACCTTTATTAATTAACTTAAAAGCTATTTAAGCTATTATTTTTTTATATATTAAATATACTTAAGCCTTTAGTTATAATACTATTAATAGCCTTAAATGCCTTTTAAGCCTTTAGGCTATTATAAATTAATTCTTTAGCTTTTTATATATATATATATTACTTATATTATAAAGAGACTTAAAGTAGCTAATACTTTTAATTTTAAAGTACTTATAAATTTAAAGAAAGGCTATTTATATATATTAATAGAAAAAGAAAAGGATATAATAATAGGTTATATAGTTTAAATATATAAATTAGACTTATTTATTATAAAATAAGAAATTAAAAATACTATAAATACCTTATAAAGCTATTATAACCTAGAGGTATAGCCTATAAGTAAGATATAATATAAGTACTTTTATAATAATTATTTAAAGCTTATAAAGTTAATATTAAAGGCTTATAAAGTATTATATATAGAATATAAAGCTATTAATATAGAAAATATAAAGGAGTAATTTAAATGCTTAAATAATTAATATATACTAGCGTTAATAATATAATAATAGCTTATAATATTAATACTTTAAAGACTTAAAATACTAATAAAGTAAGTATTAAAGTTAATATAATATAGAATAAGCTAAAGTGCCTTATTATATATATTAAGAAGAAAGTATATATTAAAGTATATTCTCTAGAAGATTATAAGACCTATATAGTTATTAGTAGTAATAATACTATTAAAGTAATAATTTCTCTTTAGTTAATCTTTAAGGCTTTTTTAATACTTAAATAGGCATTTATTAATATAGATCTTAATATATAGTTTATATAGTTAAATTTAAGATTCTTTAATATAATAATAATTCTTAAGTAAATAAAGCACTTTAATAAGGTATTTAAAGAGAAATTTACTATTATATAGAATTATTAGCTTAACTTTAAAAAGTAATTTAAATATAATAAATACCTTTAAGATAAAACTAATTGCCTTATTACTTATAATATACTGCTAAATTTAATATTAAAGGAAAAGTTAGATTTTATATAGTAATTACTTATTATTAATAGGTTCTTAGGCTATAGTGCCTTTAAATTTAAAGAATATATAATAAAATTTAATATTCTTATAGTATTTCTTTCTCCTTATTTAATATATATCTTATAGCTAATAGATTTATATATATTTTAATAGATAAAGGAGGTATATTAAAGGAAGCTTTATAATATATTAAAGAGAGGAAATTTAACCTTTAGCTATTATATCTTTATAAGAGCTTTTTAAGTAAATACCTAAGGAATTAGCTTCCTTTAAAAAAGGCCTTTTTTTATATTAAATCTAAGAGATCTTTAATAAAGGCTTTATAGCTATATATATTATTAAAGGCTTTTAAAAGTCTAGTATTTTCCCTTATATAAATTAACTAGCAATAGAATACCTTCTAAGAAAATAACTATAGAAAAAAAAGATCTTTAAACCTACTTATTTCTTACTTTTCCTTAATAATATATAATTTTATATTGCTTTTAATACTACTAAGAATATTAATAAGTATTATTATAAAGTCTTTAGCTCTTTAATATATTAAAGACTTTAATATATATAGAAGATTATTTATAAAGCTATATTACTTAAAGATTATATAGAGAAATATATAATAGACTATAAAGGTTATATTAATAAGCAGTATTATAAGAAAAAGTATAGGCAATAAGCTAAGACTATTTTTAATCTTATTCTAGTAATATTACTATAAGATCTTTAAGATTAGTAAGAAGAGGTTATTACTAATAACTATAGTAAAATAAAAATATAGGATTTATAATTTATTTACTTTATTACTATTTAAGAGATAAAGTATTTAAAATTAAAGTAATAAAAAAATAAAGAAGTTATTATTAATAGTATTATAAAGAATCTATAGTTTAAGAAATAGCTTAAGTATATAAGGAAATTATATAACTATATATTTATAAATATATAGTAATTTAAAATAATTAAATTACTTAATAAAAAGATTAATAGGTTTATAATAAATATATAACTGCTTAATAAAATATATAAATCTATTTATTAAGTATAATTTATATTAAAGCCTTTAATATAATAAACTTTATAATATTTCCTTATAATAATAATAATATTAACTTTATATTTATATAAATATTAAAGTATAAAGATATTAATAGTAAAGTTAATATACCTTTATTATTACCTTATTTATTTAATTATAAAAGCCTTAGCCTTTTATTTCTCTTATTATCTTACTTATATTAATATTATATATATTTTTAAAAGTTATTTTATAATTTTATTAAAAAAGGAAAAATTATAATAAAAAGAAATCTTATTAATAAAAGAAATATATATATATTAAGATTTATAGAGAAATTAATTCCTTTAGCTATAATACTTTAAGAGTCTATACTATTACTTTCTTTACTTTAAAATAGTTAATATAAGTTAATATATTATAAGAGGCTTTAAATTAAGCTTTCCCTTTAATTTAAGCCTATTTTAACTTAATTTAAGTATTAATTTATTAATTTTAATAACTTTTAAGTGCATTTTGCATATATCCGGATATCCCGGTCTTTTATGCATATCCTGCTATTTTATGCCTAACTAAGCTTACTTAGTTGCCTCCCCCTCCCGGCTAGCCAACGAGTAAAATTTAGAGTCGAGACCTCCCACACAACCTGTAACGGGTAGTCCCCGCCTTCATTGCCTGCCACGAGGCAAGACACCTGCGTTAGCCTACCTCTTAGCTTTTGAGGTCTTACACCCTTCAAACCGCAGTTCCAAGACATCATCTTTTGATTCTTTTAGTCAGTTCGTCGTCTGCGGCCGGCAATTTCACGTTATTACAATGATTGGTTTACTTGTTGGTTAGGAAGTCTAGACCAATCGCATCAATCTAGCCTGCTGCTGTCTACCCATCAATAACTTCCCGGATATTGAGATTCCGGGGTAATGAATGTAGTTCATATTTGTTCTGGTTGCCTGCATTCGATTCGTCCCCGTTTTGATGAGCAAGAGTTTTGCAAACTTCATGTCTTAAAGCAGATGTTATTTTCTTTATACACGGCCTTCATTGACGGCAATTTGCTTGCTCCAAATAACCGGCTAGAGTGAAATCACCGAGCTCTCTCAATTGGCCTCCCCTAACAGTAGTGAACTAATTGGTTGACATGAACGTGCCGTTGGTTCATACGCTTCCAAACTCCAGGGCAACCATCGACTCGACAATCAATACTTTTCCCTTCCATACCAGGCAACATAACAAAGAAAACAACAACAATCACGACACGACACGACCCTTTCCTAAATAAAACATCTCGCCAATATGTGTCGTAGCAAACAACATCCATCAGCAGCAAGTTTGACAAATTTTCCGTCAAATCATGTCGAAGAACCCTTCACATAACAACAGAAACTTTCAGACCTCTTCGGCTGGATCGAGAGCACCGCTCATAAGGGGAAGATCAGCCATGCTATGGTCGTCAAGGTCCTCTTCTGAAATAGTGCTGCTTCCAGCTCCGCGTTCCAACTCCTCGATGCTGTCCAGTGCCCTGACGAACTTTTCGCGTTCTCCCCTAAGCACCCCTCGCTTTGCTGCTGTGTTCGGGTCTTCTTCCATAAGCCTCTCGTAGACACTCTGGGAGTCAGCCCCACAAAGACCAAGTTTTCGGTCGAGATGGTAAGGAAGTTGCCGCTGTATATGCGGTATCATACCATTTGTGATATGTAACGCTATCGCGTCCGCGAACCTCAACGCTGCAAGGCGGTAGTACCCTCTAACGTAAGCTACAACCTCCAGCTCCCGCTCGAAGGAATCAGGTCCAAGCTTAATCATCTCGTTTTCGCGGCGCTTCTCATCAAGCACCCGCTTCTCCTCCGTGAGACTCTCCCAGGGAACAGGAGGGCGACCATCTCCATAACCCGCAGCCTGCATGCGCATTTGGTGGCGGTATCTCGTCAGCAAGATTTGCTCGTCCTTCTGGTATCTGCGGAAAGCTTCCTGGTTGACAGTAAACAGGCCATATGTTTCTAGCCGATAAACAACGCCAAGAGCCCCAATAGTCTCGCGGCGGCGGTCTTCGAGATAGTCTGCCAAAATCTTTTGACACTCCTGATAAATCAATCGTTTGTTTAGCCGGGCAAACGATGCAGCAAGGGCTTTCTCAAGCATAGTGTGCAGCAGACTCATAACATGCTCGAGGAACGCTTTCATTGGCCCTGACCAAGGCTCGATTGCTTCACGGCACATGTCGTTGTATACCTCTTCTGTGATAATGTCTGGAACACCAGCTCTAGTTTTGGCCTTGATCTCATCTCGCACTTGGCGAAGTGTTCTGAACCCTCTCCCAACGTTACTGAAAGGTGTAAAAGGGGGTGGGAATCCTTGCCGGCGCGGGGCTGGGGAGATGGAACCCACACTGGCCCTACTATCCTCAGGCTTCAGCTGCGGACGAGAGGGGGTGCCTGCAGGAGCCTGTTCCATACGCATACGCTTTGAAGGTGTGATAGGAGGTGCCATGGCTCGTCGCTTGCTGGGCGTATTGGGATTTGTGACCGTGACTACCGATCCTGTATCTGACTCATCGTCAGAGATGTCGACGACAGGTATGTCACTACTGTCTTTGAGTGTAAACTTTGGCTTCATGTCTAGAAGACAGTCACGAAAGTTTTCAGGTAGCGGCACGAAGTACTTCGAGAATTCGGAAGGCTTCAACTGTGATCGGGCTAATTCACCAAACTCCATCACGCTGGTCTGGACTTCCAGCTCGACATTGGAAGGCAACTCTGGCAGCTTGCTAAGTTGTTCGACAATGTTATTTAGGTGTTGCTTGAGTGTTTGCTTGATTCGAGGTAGACTTTTTGCTATATGTTAGCTTATTGCTTAGTAAACACACAGTCACTGAACACACCTTTTTGCGAATTCTTGACCGAGCTTTTCTGATAAGAATGCTTTTAACTTCTCAACTCCACAGCGATCGGAGAAGTCGTGAAAGGTGGCAGGCCATCGCTCCATAGAGTGTTCAACGAAAACTACCTCTTCCCATTGTTTGAGTTCATCCAGGTCTTTCCCTTGAGGCCGGGAAGTTATGAAATAGCCTAAGCCAGTGATGTGAGCCTGTCCTCTCATGATGGCGAGCCACTGTTCATGGTTGCCACCCTCTGGGATCAGGTCGGCCTTTGTTAATACACCGATTGTCCGGTTAAGAGCACCAAGTCTGCGAACTAAACCGAAGGTTGATGAGTTTTCGGCGTCGCTATTCATAGGCATAGAACACATGATGATGGCAGAGGGGTGTTGAATGTACTCCCTGGACAGATTTCTCACAACACTGACCAAATAATCGTCACTCGCATCGGCAGGGTTCTGGAAAATCCCAGGCATGTCGTAGAAGGACAGGTCAGGGAGCTCAGGTCCCTTGATTTCAAGAGCAACAATATTGGGCGAAAACTTGGCCGCAACAGTTTCAGACGCCGCTTCGATGGGAGTGTTGACAGCGATGGAGCCAGAGCCTGGAACGAACAGCTCGGGACTCTTGTCGTCGTTGAGAATGGCAATTTGCGCCCAACGAAGAACATCCTCGATTTCGCCATGATCAACCATGGTCTTGAATTCGTGGATGACAGTCGGTTGCTTGCGCCATGGGAAGAAGGGGTCGTTGTTGGTGACATCACTCTCAGAGATTCGACCACTAGGCGGAGGCCGATAAGAATATTCCTTGCGTAGCCATACCCGACAAGATGGGTCATGGCTTCTTGAGACTCGGATGTGAAGGGGGCAGCGTGTACAAGTACCCTCACTTCGTGGAAGCTCTAGGTTGGCGAGACCTGACATGAGACTGGATTTGCCGGCAGACTGATCGCCGACGAGCACGAGTTCGGGGAGTGGAACATCGTGAGATACCCCCAGCTGTTGGAGTTCACCCAGTGTGTCGTTACAGGCTTTCAGTTTCTTTCCGATGTCCTGGAAAGAAGTTTGAAAGAAGCTTCCGTCAGCTGGGATGCTGGTTGGGCTCTCAGCCGCAGCGATAGGTCGCATCCTCAGTTCTCTAAGGAGAGGCTCAGGCTCAGTGGTGCGTTCACTTGGAGTCGCTTCGGGGATATGGTTAGCATATACCGATTGTGAGTGGAGACCAGATACCTACGAGCATCCGATCTACCATGTCTGTAAAAGGCCTGGTCAGGAGGAATGTGGTTTGTGCTACCGCCGTAGCTCGACGCAGCTGAAGGAGCAGGAGGGTCGCCAAAATTGGAGGCTACTGATTCTGGGTAAGAGTTGTTGGCAGAAGAATCGGGATCTGGTTTGATAAAGTGGTTGTGACTCCTAGGTCCTCGACGCCTTGTTGGGTGATGCATTGTGCTGGAGGAATGATTGTGGTTGGTGCGCGAAGACATTATCGCAGTGATGGACAGCTGTCGTACAATATACAAATTTTATAGCGCCGTATAAACAAACATAGAAAATAATTGAAGTGAAATGGACAAATGAATGAGTGTATGCCTGTTTCTTAGGGGAATGAATAGGTCTGTAGATGTGTTTACTTTAATAAATGGTGAAAGAGTCGGCTCCTAGAAATGAGTGAATTGGGACAGATATTATGAGAAAAATGATGTATAATCCGTATAAAATGAGAGATGAAGTTAATGATTCTGACAGATGAGAAGTGGTATCACAACATGTCAATACAAAGACAAAGACTGAAAAGAGGTTGAATTGGGGATACTCCAGATATGTTGCAATGCTGCGCGACGATTGGCGGTTGGCTGCCTGGGACATGCTTGCTTCTTTCAGTATTGACGCTACCGTTGCTCTGGGGCAACACGCTGTTTCGATAACGGTTGATAGAGCATGCGGGGTTTGATCAATATTCTAAGTGTCAAAGATTTTTCTATTGATATTAAAGTTATACGGGAGTATCTACACATAACTAAAAACTATTTAAGAGTGTTTTTATTATCTCTTGATGGCGTCTTGGATGTTGTCGTCGCGACTGTTCTTGCCCGTCCTAACAGCATTTAATGCTGGGTGGAGTTATTCCCATGAAGCCCCTGTTACTACAGACAAAATAGGAGGTCGGACTACACCTCAGGCAACATTTGTTGTAGTTCTCCTGAACGTCACTTTAAACGTCTCCACAATAGCATAGGCACACCAATCAATTCGGTTCACCCACTCTATTTTAATTTATTAACAAGTGACGTGCCCTGGAACAATACCTGGTTGAATCTGACATCAGTTTCGGTATCAGAATGTGATTGATATACAATCAACCTCTTGAACAAATCACAACGTTAAAGGCGAGAAAATCAATGTCTTCATACTTGGACGAACTCGTGGTAAAAATTATAGGTTGCATATCAGTATTTACTCTGCCACAACCTACTAAGGTCTTATGATAAGCGGTTGATCTTGAAAACATAGGGCTGCTTGTGGACAATGTAATCAATTACGTTACTTGACGCAATGAGTAGATCTCACTTCTGCATAACTCTGTGTCAAGAATAGCAGCCGTTCCCAGATAGGTATTGGGTACTCTCACATTTAAGATTAAATTCTGGAGATTTATAACAAGTTATATTACTTCTTAAGCTTTATAAAGAAAGGTGCGACTGTGGAAAGCTAAACTAACCATATAATGAGAGAGAAGAGCCAGGTTACTAATAAAAATATATCAGCCATATATTAAGGTAATTCGACAGATAGAAGATCATGGAAGAAGCTGTGAGGTTGTAAGAAGGTCGTGGCAACATATCTTGGCCATATCCGTCACGGCTGACGCTATAAAGCAAGATGAATGTTCGGCTTGAAATCCGACCAAATTACAGGGAAAGGGCAACTCAAAACACAAATAAATAAAGTAATAAGCTGACAGCAACTGTCTACTTGTTCATTTTAATCCCGAAGTAAGACTACAAACTCCGAAGGATTCCCTTACAGCTCAGGAACCCTGCAACAACATCTTCAGCCGTTGCAATGGGGATTCTTAGTGCTTACGGCCCCCAGATATTTGCCTGTTTAGTCATGGCCATCAACCTACATATCTGCCTTGCCTTGGTTTTATAGTGGAATAGCAATCATATTTATGATTGAATCTCCGCTTTGTCTCAATTTTGGCTTACTAGGCCGATAGCCATATACCAACATCACTCAACAGAATCCATCGTGATGGCCTCTCAAACTCCCAAGACACCATCATCTGGCGTCTCAGAGAACACTCAGAGAACACCACACCCCGCGGTCTCTGGGCGTCAAATCGGCGTCGCCACTATCCCCTATGATCGCCCCGTGGCCCTCATGACCTCGGGCGCCCCGCTGCTGAATCCGCGCAGTTGCGTTACCTGTCGCAGGCGTCGAGTCCGATGTGACAAGACGATGCCATGCAGTAACTGTCGCCGGGCTCAGAGCGATTGTGTGTACCCTGCACCAGGCCGCGCGCCAAGGCATATGCAGACGCAGATTCAGACACATCATGCGCCAACTCCAGGACATAGTGAGCGTGAGATGGATCTAATGGAACGCCTGCGAAAGCTCGAGGGGCTCGTCCATGAAATGAGTGGTCAAGGAGCTGCGAGCGAAAACGACTTGGAAGCAAGCACAAACGGGTTACCAAAGCCTCAAGGCTCCACCAATGGCGGACAAAGCATAGTCGAAGCGACTCAAGAAAAAGTCCAGAAAGATACCCAGAATCTCTGTTTCTCACAGGTCAACAAGCAACTCGGCCGCCTAGTGCTTCACGATGGAGACTCAACACCCAGATACGTCCACAGTGGCTTCTTTGTCAAACTCAACGATGAGGTACTCATCCCCCTTCTCATTTCACAATATCAGCTGACATCAGTAGCTTTCTGAAATTCGTAATGAAATGGAGATATTGAGTTCCCAGGATGAGGAAGATGAATTTCAGGACGATACAACCCCTGAGCAATCGCCTCCTCAAAACTCCGGACTTGAGAACGACCATCACAGCTTTATTTTTGGCTACAACTCTTCCGATATTGATCTTCGGAGTCTTCATCCACTCCCCGCTCAGGGCTCTTTCCTGTGGCAGATCTTTCTAGAGAACATTGAACCTCTCGTCAAGGTCCTACACATTCCTACTATGAGCAAACTCATGGCGCAAGTCAGACGTGGGGAGCATGATCTCCGTCCTGGTGATGAGGCACTCGTTTTCACCATCTATTATGCGGCTGTAGTTTCTTCGGAGAAACAAGAAGTAAGCTCATTTTTTTGTGTGTATAACATGACCACCTCTGACACATTTCAGATCGAAACCAATCTTGGTGGTTCTCAGTCTCACTTCATCTCTCAATTCCGCTTTGCACTTGAACAGGCCTTGGCCAAATCTAACCTTCTCAATACTACCAACATGGCCGTATTGCAAGCCTTTGTCATCTACCTAACCGTAGTCAAGTGTCATGATGACAGTAAGTTCTGCTGGACTCTTACAAGCCTCTGCGTCCGAATGGCTCAAGCGCTCGGCCTCTATCGCGACGGTCAACAATTAGGCCTACCGCCATTCGAGGTCGAGATGCGTCGTCGTCTCTGGTGGGCAATCGTCGCTCTTGATATCCGCTCAGCCGAAGAGATGGGCTCCGATCTTATCATAAGCGACAAGACCTACGACACTCAGCTTCCTTCCAATATTAACGACACTGATATTGATCCGTCTTTTACCGAAATGCCTACTCCACGCCAAGGTCGTACTGACTCGTCCATATGTCTAACACGATATGAGACGACTGCTCTGACCCGTGGACTGTTCGCAGCTGTGGCTCGTATGCAGCCTGTTGATCCTAAGAACGTTGAGAAAAGTCTGGAAGAGCGTGAGCGTATGCTTGTTGAAGTCTACGAGCGCATGGAAGACAAGTTTCTCAAGCATACCATCAGGGAAGACGATCCCGTTTTCTGGGTTGCTTCTCTCATTTCGAGGATTATGATGGCCAAGGTAGGACTCCTCGTCTATCAACCCGTTCTATTTCCAGGAACTGGCCCCGAGGCATCGATGGAGGTCCGGGGTCGGTTGTGGCAGTCATGTATTGAGATCGTTGAGTACACTCATATTCTTAATGTCGACCCAGCGTGTAAGCAGTGGCGCTGGTTGTTTCTGACTTACCGACAATGGCACGCCATCGCCTATATGCTCCTTGAACTCTCCAAGCGACCATGGGGCATCAACTCAGAACGTGCATGGGAAGCCGCGCAGATCTTGGAATATGACCACCCGATCGAAGGCGCAAGTCACTCTGATCACACAGCGGTATGGATGCCCCTCAAGAGGCTTTTTACTAAAGCCAAACGTCATCGGGAAGCAGAACTTGTGCGCCTTCGCGCCAATCCAGAGGCTGCCAGGCAACTTGATCGAGAGGATAAGCTAAAACCTGTGCTTGAACGCATTGGTCCTGCTCCTGGGATGGAGACACGCCTTTCAGAGCTGAGACTCCGTTGGAGAAAAGCCTTTCGATTGGGGGCCTTTTCTGATGTTGCCCAATATCAGAATATTCTGCCGCACCCAGAGCATAGCTCTACGTCCAGTGCACCTGCAAATACTGTGCCTCCAAACTTACAGCAACCACCACCAGATCCCACACAGTTGGTAAATCCGCTTAGCTTTGATCCCAATACGTGGCAGCATTTACAAGCCGGAAACCCCGGCATAGAAATCTACTTCGAAGGGGGTAACTTAGACACACAGAACTTGGGTGGTCTGTACGCGGGTAGGAATAGCTTGGAGAGCATGTCGAGCATCGCCTCACCCGCCGTGTCTGGAGTAGCCTCTACGAATCTAACTGATAATGACCATCAGGCAATTGGGAGCAATCTTTCACCTTGGCCTGGCTCAGACGTCTTCCATCATGCACAAGATCCAGGTTCTTTGGGAGACATGAACAACATTTTCCAAACCAACAATCTACCATCTACTAGCCTTGACTTGAACATGGATCCTGGCGAGATTGACGATATCGATTGGAAGAACTGGGACGAGGCACTCAGGAGCCTTAACAGGCCGGCTATTGGCCAAGTGGAAGCCGCCGGACAAGGAAGCTGGGGAGGGATGTGAGATTTGGTCGTATTTGAATTATGAAGCAACATAATGATATCGAAACTTGGTGATTCAGAAGAGTTTTTCTGCCTGGTATGAAGAGCTTATATTAGCACGAGAGATTCTAGGGGACCAGCAATGCATTTGTATCTATTCAAATAATCAACAGTGTAACACCATGTACACTTCAGCATATAGAACTGTATCTTTCAGAGGACTTTGAAAGTCTTTCAGGACAACAATTTCAATTTGGTACTAAGCTTGGACTTTCCATAGAGCATGTCCATCTTCTGCTTTCCTCTCCATACCTACTCAAGTATATCCTCCTTTCCCTCTCCCCTCTTCCCATCTGTAGGTACTAACATACCAACAGATATGTCATCTCCTTTTCACGGTCCGATTTTAACACAACGTGGGTATGGTTAGTAACGTTGAGGCTTCATCAGCAGTTTATACCTCTCTACCAGGATACTGTCAGGTCATTGCTCTCCTCACTACCATCTAGTATGGTGTAATCCTTTAGAGTAATTGCCTTTTTACTGTGAGTTCTCTACTTCATTTTGTGTAGAAATACTTTTATTTAACATATTTGCAAAGCCCTCAGACATCGAAGCAAGCCCCCAAACTTGCCTTCAAGTTGCTAAATAAGCCCCGTTGGCTCAGTGGTAAAGCGTATCACTAGTAATGATAAGATCACTGGTTCGATTCCAGTACGGGGCAAGTAACATATTCTTTTGAGCTTTTTGCTGATTTTTGGAGGCAGTTTTAATGTTCTAATTGCACCAAGAGATATCCTGGGCCAAGATTGGTTCTATTTGATTGAAGGCGCTTTGTTCTTCTTGACGTTATATATCGCGAATGTCCCCGTTATAAGAGAGGTACAAGGGTCCCCCCACTCCTCTCTTTTGACCTGCTATCTTAACCTTCACCGTCCAGCCATTATGAAGGAAAATGATGCTTCGGATCTCTACGATTGCAGAAATACGAACATCCACATGTTAGTGACATTGCGCGATCATCAAGTCAAATCCACTCACGGGGATCTGCAAGCTAAAAATATTCTTGTGAGAAGGGTTGGATCTGATGGATCTAGAAAATTTGAGATCACGCTTATAGACTGTGAGATCTCAGGGTGATATCCTGAGTATTGGGAGTTTTGCAGTTCAACGATTCCTGGCGGACATCGACCTGAATGGTTCGAGATGGCAAGGAGTATCATGAAGATTTATACACCGGAGTACCTGATGATGCAGAAACCGCAACATTGTGTTCTGGTGAATGTTACACTATTAGCTACCTGTAGGTACTAAGGTAGTTTAGGTAGCCTACAATACCTTAATAGGTTGGAAGTCAATCAAGAGAGGCAATTTGACGGTGGGAGTTTCCTAACTACCTAATAAACTAGTCCGTGCGGATACTAGGTTTATATTAGAAGAATTGTAGTATATAACCTACATAGGCATAGTAAGCATAAAGATGTCTTGATAATAAATCCAGTTAGTTGTGTTATTTATTCAGGACAAGAACTACTATTAAAGGTGTCAGGCCAATTACCTATTCAACTGCTAATAAGAGTGATAGAACAGTACTCGAATCAACATTAAGAAGCTCTAGTAAAATTCAAACTGATATTCCAGTATCACGAGCAGGCCAAACTGCAGTAAAGCAAATCGTCACAGGTGTATAGCAATATTAAGGGACTTAGAATGGAGCTTATCCGTAAATTCGTATCAGTTCATGTTGCAATTTCATAGGCTGACTTGAACATAAAATCAAAGATGCCTGTTTGCCTGCTCCCTCGTTGCCTATCAATGCTTTGTTCCTTTGGTCGAGTATCACCGCAACTCAATGCTCAGCGATTGACACCGTTTTGATCTACTTTGTGGGCGGCTTCATGCCTGTAGACTCGCCAGACGCATCGAGGGCCGCGGGTTTGCCTCCTCGGTAGAACCAGAAGAACGTGGCGCCGATGAGGACAGCGCCAGCACCGAGAAGCTTGTTGCTAAAAAGAGAAAAAAATCAGTATATTATCCTCGTTTGAAGGCTTTTTGTTCATGCTCACTGGTCACGACTCTGCTGCGGTGGCTTGGCTTGGTAAGGTTCGGTGTCGCGGAGGATGCTCGAGGTGCGGAGACTTCGCTGGGCCGCGGGGAGAGGTCGAAAGGCGACGGTGGAACGGACGACGCGCGTAACGAGGGGAGACATTGTGGCAGTCAGAAGTACTTTTATTTGATTCAAATCGTAGCTTTCTTTCTCTGTTTGGACTCGTAGGTCTGATGGAGAATGGAAGGGAGGATGAACGGAGCTAAGTATCGAGAAGAACAACTCCACTCTACCCGAAGCTCTTGAGGGAAGAGAAAGAGGGGATGGGCTGAGATGCACTTGGCGGGGTGTATATTCACCGTCATTGATTGATGTGAGACCTCCATGATGAACATGCAGATTCTGTCAGAGGTCACATTGTCGTATTTGGAGAAAGGTTGTAAGCAGCCACAGTACCGTAAAGGGACTTAGGCAGTACTTTCCCCTCCCCCGGATTTTCCCCAGACGGAAATCCAAGGTTGCAGCGGCTGTGCCGTGCCCCTGATTTGGCCCGGGCCTGGGCTTCTTTGCTCTTTGGTTGGATCAACATGTCTTGACTTTGAGGCAAAGTGAGGAGATGCAGACGCAAAATCGGCTGATGAGTGTTGCATTGGTTGACTAACTGCATGCATTTTTGTTGATTTGTTCACCGCTTTATCCATAATAACGATGCAATTCAGTGGCGAATGGCTTTAGTATAATCATGATATCTGCCATGGCAATATTCAAAGTTGGTTCAATTCTGGATATAAAGAGGTCGAGAATGGATCCATCTCTTATTGACGAATCCACTCTCTAGCAGGGGTCTATTGTTCGGCAGCTAACGACTGATGTTCCTAGGCTAATATTGACCCCACTCATGCTTGGAAGATCTCAAGATGAAGTTCACGATGCGAAAATGACACAATTGAAGAAACATTCCACAAATTCATAGTTCCTCCGAAATATTACATACATTTCATTTATAAAGTCATACCCCATCTCTGCATACCACATACAGAATTGGTTCCACTTGTCCACCAAAACCATAAACGTCATGGCCATCTACAATACTGGATGCTTATTTACTCGGGCAAGTAATTCTTTGTCAATGTCTGCTTTTCCTTCCAACTGTAAACAATCTGGTTCTATCATCAGTACGTCATTATATCTCGCCCTCACTGTATGTGTTCAATTCGATTGCCTTCCGTATAATCGTCTGATACTAAACCTATTACGTTAATGAAAGCCTGGTTTTCGTGCCATAGTCCAGCATATTATTCCTCAATCAAAACTTCAGAATGATACATAAGGGGTTCTTTTCGGTGTTTGAGACAATTTGGACTACAGAAATGTTTTAGACAAACAATTTGAGATACTCGGTGCAAGTAGGTTGGGAGTTGCCAAACCCTGGTGACACATGACGATGGGTTGTTCAATAACACCAGCTATCACAAGATCTCAAAGCTCTTGGCTAGCTCTGTGATGGACTAGGCAGACCACTAGCGGGACACACCAGCTACCACCAATTTAGGCCAATGTTCATCAAAGATCCGAAAATGTGTCTGCAAATCATCAATCCGAGAAGAGTACAGGGTAAGCCCCTCACCAATTGAACCTGATAGGAACCCCTATTTCCCACGTGCAGAATCAGAAGAATCCACCCCCACCATAACTTACCTACCATCAAAGCCAAAGCAATTCATAGTTTCCCTATTCGGTGACCGCCTTTAATTCTCCAAGTGTCCCCTCCACTTCAAACATCCCCCAGCAAGATCCAAAGCTCAACGCAATTCCTGACACGAGCTTCTTCTCCCTCTCTTCCCCTTCAAATCCATTCAATCCACACTCACACAACAATCATGTCTCTCCACGTTCCCATGGCCCATCGCTCCAGGGACCAGAGCGGTGCCACAAAGGCCGTTATCTTGGTATGGCTTCACCGTTCCCTCTAACACGCTGTTGATGGGTTACTAATCGCTTCAATTTACAGGTGGGTGGTCCTTCTCGAGGAACCCGTTTCCGTCCTCTGTCTCTCGACTTGCCTAAGCCTCTGTTCGAAGTCGCTGGTCACCCCATCATCTGGCACTGCCTCTCCTCTGTCGCCCGCGTTCCCAACAAGCAGATCCAAGAGGTCTACATCATCGGTTACTACGACGAGTCCGTCTTCCGCGACTTCATTAAGGACTCTGCAAGGGAGTTTCCCGACATCACCATCAAGTACCTGCGCGAGTACGAGGCTCTTGGAACTGCTGGTGGCCTCTATCACTTCCGTGACGCAATCCTCAAGGGCCGCCCCGAGCGCCTCTTTGTCCTCAACGCCGATGTCTGCTGCTCTTTCCCTCTCGATGAGATGCTCAAGCTCTTCAACGACAGGGATGCCGAGGCCGTTATTCTCGGAACCCGTGTGAGCGACGAGGCTGCCACAAACTTTGGTTGCATCGTTTCCGACTCTCACACACGCCGTGTTCTTCACTACGTCGAGAAGCCCGAGTCGCGTATCAGCAACCTCATCAACTGTGGTGTTTACCTCTTCTCCACCGAGGCCATCTTCCCCTCTATTCGATCCGCCATCAAGCGCCGCCTCGACCGCCCTTCTCGTCTCGTCTCGTACCCCTCTTCCGATAACCTCGAGAACAGCTACATCGCCCAAAACGACGATGACGACGATGAGGAGAAGAAGCGCGAGGTTATTCGTCTGGAGCAGGATATCCTGTCCGACATGGCCGACAGCAAGCAGTTCTACGTCTACGAGACCAAGGACTTTTGGCGCCAGATCAAGACTGCCGGGTCCGCTGTTCCTGCCAACGCTCTCTACCTTCAGAAGGCCGCCCAGTCCGAATCCAGCTCGGAGCTCGCCACCCCCAGCGCCAACATCGTCCCTCCTGTTTTCATTCACCCTACCGCTCAAGTTCACCCCACTGCCAAGCTCGGCCCCAACGTGAGCATTGGACCTCGCGTTGTTGTTGGCGCTGGTGCCCGTATCAAGGAGAGTATCGTCCTTGAGGACTCTGAGATCAAGCATGACGCCTGTGTCCTCTACTCTATCATTGGCTGGGGTAGCCGCGTTGGTGCCTGGGCTCGTGTCGAGGGTACTCCTACCCCTGTTGGCAGCCACTCAACCAGCATCATCAAGAACGGTGTCAAGGTGCAGAGCATTACCATCCTGGGCAAGGACTGTGGTGTTGGCGATGAAGTCCGCGTCCAGAACTGTGTCTGCTTGCCGTACAAGGAGCTGAAGAGGGTACGTTTCCCCTAGTATCACCCACGCAAATGATCGCTCTGCTAACAAAATCTATAGGATGTTGTCAATGAAGTCATTATGTAAAGGAATTTGTCTCGACACTAGATTAGATTAGCGCAAAAAGTTTGCGATCGTTCCCGCATGCTAGGCGTCGGATATCTACAAGCTGAGGCCATCAAAACGTAATGGAGGATGTATATAGGAGTAATTTCCAGGGAGTATCCAGGGAATAAATGGATATGGTCCTTTTTGGACTGCTGAAGCGGGACGACCGACGTCTCATCAAGTAAGAAACACAAATCCTGCATGAGCTTTTATTTATGTCCAACCCTCTTCTCGTCATTTTGTCTCAGAGTCGGGAGCGAAGCTTCATCAGAGGCATTGCTCTGTCTAGTCTTTTATCTAAAATCCAAGTTCTCTATCTGGGGTATTCTTTCATGCCGCAGTCTTTGAGGCAAAGGTATTCTTTCTTTTCCACCATCTAACATACCTAAGCCTGCCGATGGGTAAATAATGTATTTCTCAAATCCAGCGGCGGGCTTATTTTTATCTATTTGGAAAATGCACCAAGGAGATTCAAGTGATATAATACTGCTGCGCAGATTTGCGTGATTCGTATCTTCGTTCGACTTCATAACTGAAATTTGAATGCGACTGATTTCGTGCTTGAGTCTATGACATGACAAGTCCAATTTACCGAATAATTAATCGTCTCTCTTAAAGTTAGATCGGCTCGGCGTCCTGGGTAGTAGAGGTGTGCTTGGCCGGCTTGTAGTCAAGCCCAATGGGCTATCCATAGGGTTGAGGCTCAGACGGTTTACCGCCAGGTTGCGTGGGGTCTGAATTGGCTCGATGGCTGGCTTTTCGAAACTATGGATCTGAATTGGCGGAGGACGTCGGATAGTACGATCAGAACCATTGTAGATCCAAGTTGACAGGAGCACGAGAAATGTACCAAAGACAAACTGCAGACTGCGTTAGTACCCTTGATTCCTGATTCGTCAAGTAGAACTTACTGTCGCTGATACTTCGAACTGGAACAGCATCATGCTGATCAGAAAGCTGATGACGATACTGATACTTGTCGCAAAGTTCTTGACAATGTTGTCAGTATCGCGAATTACTACGCTTGCCAACATGCCGCCGGCAGCTTGCAATACAACAGCGCTCCACACGACCCAGTTATAGCCCTCGAAAAAACCATGCTCGCTGATGCCTTCGCCATCCTGCCAAATGACACCTCCTAGACCTGCAGCGAAGATGGAGTAGAAGCTTAGTTGGACATTACGGATCCAGACACTGGCTTGGGTGGGGCTCTCTTTGAGGAGCTTCTCGAAATAAACACCTGTCAAGCCCGATACTGTGGCAGCCACCAAAACCGAGACCAAGCCAACTGAGTAATTCATGAGAGGGTCCAGAGGTGGTAAATCATGGTCAATTCCTTCGTAGGTAGCAGAACGCTTGGCGAATTGATTGGTTTGGCTGTTGTCGATGGGAACATGGCCCAGCTCGTGGAGTGAACGAGGGAAGAAATGGTCCGTCATATGGCGGAGAGGAATGCTGGAAGAGCTTGGCGATGAATCGGTCTGAGGAAGGGAGACGACGCATACGCCGAGAGTGAGGATGATGAGGGCGAGCCATCGTTTAGGTCCCAAGTTTCGACGCAGCAGGACGACACTGAAGAGGGCAGTGATGAGAATCTTGGTATAGAGTCAGCACTTTTTCTTCATCTCGGATTTTGCCAAGGCTCAGCGCCAATATGCAGTGAGACATACCTTTAGTTGATACAGCACTTGAAAATGCACCGCATCCAAGTTTCCAATGGCAACATACTGCAGCATATTTTGCAGGGTATAAAATGCAGCAGTCAAAGCAAGCTTCCACCCATCGCCGGCAAAAACTGAATTATAGATTTGCTCAAAAAGAACTGTTGCGGGTGTCGTAGGAGCCAGGGTCTTGGAGGTATCGTATATAGCCAAGGAAAGAGAGACAGCAAGCTTGATAATCTCATTGAGAAAAACGGCAGTCGAAGTGAAGTAACGATGGTCACCAGAGGGTGGCATAACGCGGGAATAGTGCATGATCTGGGGAACAATGTTAGCAGGCTTCTAAAGATCATGTCGTGACAAAGCTCACCAAGATGAGGGCCGAGTTTTGAAAGGTCAACTAGAATAACATGTCAGCACTTCAATATAAAGAATTGGCATCCTAACACAATCATGGTGGGACACCTAATGAGAAAAACGTACTGTTGTCAAAGCCCATTGCTTTTTGCTTAGACCCAAGAAGACAGCCTGGCTAGCAGGCGAGTCCTTGGGGAAAGCCTCTAGAATCGCCATTGTAAATTCGAGAGTAAAGACAATCAGAGAAAACGAAGAAGAAAAGGAGGGTATTTAATAAGTAGAGGAAGCGAATTGAAGTATAATGCGCTCTGAAACCACGAGATGGGTCCTTTGCGACGCTGCCTAGGAGTACAATGCAATGCGACAGGAGGCGATATGCAAATGCTTTACGATGGCTCGTGTGCTAGTTAACCGAATTGACGACCCGTAAAGATTTATGCTCGCTTCGGCGTAATGGAGGAATAGAAAATTCATATAACCCTGGGTATCGTAATGCTGAATTGGAGTCTATATTTGCAATTGTTGTCGTTGGAAGTCTCAAGGGCCCCTCTGCGATCGCAAGCGCGTGCTGCCGCCAAGGCCCGGGAGCCAAATGTCTTGGAGAGTATCGTCAGCTGCCAGTTCAACGTCGTGTGTCCGTGCTCGCTTTTCGGGTATCGAAGCTAGGATTCGCTGTGTAATATGTTGAGGAGAAGTAACGATGTAAAATGAAAAAAAAAAAAAAAAAGAATTTGGAGAGGAGGAGAGAAAGGGAAAAGAGGCGGGGAGCACCAACTTCAAAAAAGGAAGTCTCCGTTCTGGGGAGGTAGGATACAATAACCCTTTGGGGTAATAAAAAGAAGCAAAGAAACACCACAGCGAGCTAATGGCCGACTAATTGACTGATTTCCTGACCCCTTGCCTTGTACTGCTCCAGTTGCCGAACTTCACTTTGTATTTTCGTCTTAAAATAGGAGACCATGAGCATTGCTTTGCCCTTGCCCAGCCCAGCCCAGCCCAGCCCAGCCAGGTATGGTAGGAAGACATGTGGCATGGCACTAGTTTCCACCCCACTACTACCCAAGCTAAGCTGTGTACGGTAGCGGGGCGGGCGGGGGCTATAGGAAATCAGGGGCATTACCACCACTAAATGTTGGTGCCGGACCAGTGACTCCTTGTTGGATGTTCAGTTGTTTCTCAGCTTGCAGAGCAAGACTTTTATACGCCACACCCAATAACGAAGCTTTATATCAAATACGAGATACATCGACACTTTAAATACGATGGCCGAAATTACATCTCAAGATAATCTATCTACTCTTGAAGGCTCAGCATTGACCTGGTATGCAATGACCAACCAGCAACAGCTTAAACTCACTTTATTCCCCCTGCCTGTTCAGTCCAAGTTGGCCCCGGCCCCTTGCTATCCCTGCCCATGTAACCCGACCCTTTTCAGGAACAAGGAAAAAGCTTTCCAATGCGGATATCGGTGGTCGATCTTTGTTTGTCTTGGCTTTTTTTGGTATCCATTACAGTCAAAATGACCATGGCTGGATGCTCCATCGTCTATCTCGTCTCGTTTCGATAAACTCGCAGATATATATCCACGTAGATGTCAGTAACCTTATCCACAAGGCGGTAGAGGTTCCAAGGCTCATCCCTGTCGAAAAGTCAACCTAGGTATTTACCTATAACAAACACCTGAACCACCAAAGAGTAACTTGAGAATAGCGATGAAGCCAAGATTGTGAATGTGACTCCTTCTCAAGAGGGCTATACTGTTTATGGCAAGAATTCAGGCCACCTTCCGAACATATATTACTGTTCTTATTCGTGCCAATACTAAGAATTCTTCAACCCAACAAGTTCCTTCACATCCCGGATCTCCAACTAAATTCGTCTTTTTTCTATCCCCGGCTCCGATCCACCGGCGCCGATCGTCATCCAAACCCCACAGACGCCGTCCACTCTCCACTACGCATTGTCATTACAGGTCTTTTCATCGTGAACAGATAACCCAGCTGCTCTATTTTATTTTGTTTCATACGTCATTATACCAGACATAATAGGAGGGGTTGGACGATTTACAACTGAGGTTTACAACTCATTGATGTAGATGTAATCATGTACCCAGATATCTTAGTATCTAACAAGGTTCGACGCCATCTGTTCAACGCCTTTGCTCCATGTCTGAGATGGTGACGTACAGCGTGCATCTCAGGCATATCTATCCTGCAGCACCACCAGCCACGTTGCCATTCATGGCTCTTCCTTCTCATGTTAAACGCGTGCCGCAGGCGCCGTGAAACCTCCTCATTCCAAGTGTGACATCTGCCATTGCCCGACGCAGGCGCCTTTTTTTCTCGGCCCCAGCCATAGCCAACACAAGACATTGTCTCAGCTCTACACAAGAACACACTCGTAATACATCACTTTTCTCACCGCTTGGCCTCGCTCTCTTCTTATCAGCAGCTCCTCTTGTATTGTGAATACAATGGCATATATCATGTGCTGCCTGCCTGTGCTGTACTGCCTCGACGTGCGCGGCGGTGAACCCAACTAATAGCAAAAGTACGGTACGGTACACATGTTAGACCTTGATCTTTACCTGACCCTCCATCCCGTCATGCAAGCAACTGAAATCCGTATCCCATCCAAATCCTAGATCATCAGATAGTGTCTTTCGCCAGAACCAAAAAAATGAGCACCCAGCACCCCCGTTCATCTTGCCCATCCATGTGTTACCCGAAATCAATTTCGGGCTCTTGCTCTGCGCACCCACATCCTGGGCCATCAAGTCCCAGGCTTTGAGCAGCGCCGTCATAGCCTCGCAGGCATCCCCCTTCGAATTCGCACTGCCGTTCAAGTTAGAGTTGTCAAAGTTATTCATGCACTTCTCACTGTATCGGCGCTCAGTTTGAGTGTGTTCGCCGTCGTGTTGAGAGCTGAGCTGGGTTTCCTTAGTGCGGAAGTTCCAGACACTCTCTTGAGACAAGGACATGCTGGCGCTCAGGCTGTGCAGTGGTGCATCGCCCACTCGCCGAAACTGAAAGTCGCCTGCATTATCGAGATGATCAAAGAATGCAACCTGGTTAAGGCTGCGGAAGAAAGCGAGTGATCCAATCTCGAATGAGGGGGAGAGACTGTTTCCATGAATGTCAGCTAGCCAAGATGCAAAGCACTCGCTGAGCCAAGATGATCTCTCGACTTCATCCTGGGCTCCAGGAACGTGAGACGGCTCGTTCTGTAGCTCGTTAGTCGCCGAGTAGCCTCGATCGCTGGGGCGGCTCTTCTAGATGACCCGCGACCTCAGCTTGTCGCTGCCCTCGTCTACCAAGTCTTCAAAATCGTCATCCAATGGACCAGACTGCATGAGTAGGTTTGCGACGTTCTCAACAAGCCATGCGACATCGGCTTCCTTGTGGAGCAGCTCCGGATGCTTTTCAAAGAATGACTTGATTCGGGGAGATAGAGGAGACAGATTGGCCTGACCAAAAGCAGCTCGGCTAGACCCGTAGGCGATGCCATTGTCTCGCATGAAACGAAAGACATCAAAATCTATGTTTTGGGCTAGCTGAGCCTGTACGAAATCAGCGCCTGGTTACCTGTCGTGTCTCTCCAACTACTTATCCGACTGTATACTTACGCCTGGATCGACTTTCAAAAACCATTCATAATATTTGAGACATCGCTCTTTGGCAAAAGGAGCCGAGATCCATCGGTTCATCTGGTGGATGTTGGCGATAGTGTTGAGAGCTGCAGAGCCTTTGTCCAGGTTGGTGTCCTGAGAGGCGGGATGCTGGAACGAGTCAACCCATCCCGGGTCGTTCCAGTTCTCTGCGGGAATGACCTCGAAAATACAAGTGGCGTTGGTAGTATTGGTGACCGAATCCTTGAATGCTTTGGGGAGATCCTGGACACTGAAGAAGACCCAGTCGTGGAGGTAGCGGTTGTTGAACTTCTCATCAAATTCCCTGATGCTGAAAAGGGTAGCGTTGATGTCGTTGTCCTTAACCAAAACCACCAAGGCTGCCTTGGCAGGAATATCATCAGCAGACAGAGACAGTGCAGACCCAAAGACGATGAAAGCGAAGTAAAAGAGAGCAACTGTCGCTGCCCACCAGAAAGTAGAACCAGGGGCCTTTGCCATGATGGGGATGATATGGAGTCAAGTGCT
The DNA here is from genome assembly GCF_050947815.1 of Fusarium sambucinum. Lineage (NCBI taxonomy): Eukaryota > Fungi > Ascomycota > Sordariomycetes > Hypocreales > Nectriaceae > Fusarium > Fusarium sambucinum. The sequence goes on from NC_139292.1 coordinate 2,496,094, forward strand.
CAGATGATTTGATCAAGTGTATCAGGAGATATTTGAAGTGTTAAGGGTTACAAGGATGAACAGACCAGGACGTTGGCTGACCAGATGATGAACGAGGTGAAGAAACGCAAATATCGCGAGAAGAAAGTAAGAAAGGAATGTAAGGGCACCTTAGGTACCGCGAAGAACAACGTCTCAGACGCGAGATAGGGGCTTGTGATTGTTGTCGATTCAAATGTTAAACTAGATGGATGCAATGAATCAAAAGGATGATGAGTAGGAATAATGGATGAATAGGATTGGCAAAAGACAAAAGAACAAAAGAGGGGCCAAATCCGACTAGCCAGTCTACCAAAGATTACCTCAGGTATTGTATCCTCAGGTGAGAATAGGTAGGAAGATGCAAGCCGGCAGGTGATTCAATGTGCAGGTGGCAGCTGCTGCGAGCAGTGCAATACCAGTTCAGATCCACACTCGCCTAAGGTTGAGCCTCACGTTATGAAAAGGCAGGCGAGGGACCTCCCTTAATACTCCCGACCTGCTTGCCCGGAAGAAAACATCCGAGCCACTTCAGAAACAACAACAGCGTGGGGGTGATGATGCACTCATTTGCGTACTGACGATGCCATCATCTTTCTCCCTCGTTTGCAAACAACATCCATCCCATGTGACCCCTCCCCACGAGAAAAAAAGACTTGGCTCTTTTTGTGTGACCAAGAGCAAACTGGAAAGAAATAACAAAAAAGATAACGATGTGTCGAGAAATCACTTCACTCATGCAGCGTTGGCATTTGCCATCAACTTCACCAATCAATACACTCTTCAGCATAGCACGGCATGGTTGTGATTGCATGCCCTCATTAACCAGGCGTTCTTTCGTATCAACCAGCACCAACAGTGATCTATGGCCCGTCCTCCAAGTTCGCACCGCTTAACTGTCCCCAATAGATAAGCCCTCAACGCCAAGTTTGTTTGTTAAACAAGAAACAATTCGCGCCTTCTCCCTCCTTCATCGAGGGGGAGGTAGTACTATAATGATACAACCCTGAAATCAACTCAAGCCTCCACGTCCATCTGCTCAACATCTACTGAGCCATCTTCTAGGCTTATGTCGAGTACCTTTGCGTATTGTAGAGTAAGTCGCTGCAGCTCTCGGTATTTACCTGACGTAGGGTTGGTTAGCTCATATGTATCAGCGGGGATGTTGTGCCCAGCGCTTACCTAGAATCATTACTACATCCTTAAGCAATTCCCTACGATCCCATCCGCATAGATCACCCTCTTTGCTGAACCAGCCATGGCCGTCATCCTCTTCTTCCTCTTCTTCATTCTCCTCAAGGATGCCCCCAAGAAGACTATTGAGGAGCTCTTCAACCTTGACCCTTGCTCCCTCAGCGCCCAATCGCTTGGCATACATGAACAGATAGAGACGGAATTCTTCCCGTGCTCCCAGTTGCAGAGCACCAGCAATCCGCGTCTCCAGATGTGCTATGCTAACGCTGCTCTCCAGGTTTTCAGCTTCCTTACGCTGCACAACCATCTTAATGATACGTTGCAACCCATAAGCCCTACCCTTAAGAAGAAACTCGTTGGTTGTGTGTCGTTCGAGGAAAGGTATGATGCCGGACGAAACGGTAGCCTTGGTCGATTCCTTGTCCTTGTCCTTGCCCTCTTTTGAAGCTGGGCCAACAGCTGTTGATTGCAGGGCAGAGATGGACGAATCGTTCGAGTTCCAGTATTGTGAACCCACGGCCCACCAAGCTTCGCTAAGACGTTGCCACGTGAACATTTCCCGAGCGTAGTAATAGCCGTCACCGTTTGTCAGGGTCACAATAATATGACCGGTGGAGTTGAGGTGAGCAGAAGTAACACCTGGTCCAGGCGTCGCACTGTGCTGATTTAACGAGGTTGTGGCAATGTCCAGGATCGGTCCCAGTGACACTGGAGGGCTGGGGGAGGACTGAGTCTTCAAGTCCCAGACATGAGCGAGGCCAACAGCGGTGATACATAGTAGCCAATGACCGCGAGCTTCCAGGATGACAGGCTGTGACTCCAATATCATAGGGGCCAATAGCCTTCTGCCAGCAGGCGTCCAAGTATGGATGGAACCGTCTTCGCAAGCAACAGCCCAAAAGTCTTTGGTGGCCGTCACAAGTATGATGGCTCGAGGGAGCCACTCTTCCCAGATGAGTGCGCCTCTCTTACTCACCAAAACGTGTGAAGGATCTCTGGGGTTGGAATCGTTTTTGGCCTCGAGGATTGTGTTCTCGGGGGTTTTGGATGCATCCTCCAGCGAGCTCTCGCCCTGAAGTATTCCCCTGTCCAGAGGTCGAAGTATATGTGATCTGATCTTTGGTACAGCCAACCTGACCTGCGCGAAGGCAATAGAAGGGTTCATAACTGCAGGCCTGAGAAACTCAGGCGTTGGAACTACACCGTGCTGTACAGGCACGAGTGCCGCTGGCTCAACACCGTCGTGCCCATTAGTGAGGATAGGGGTAGGTCCTGTAGCTGCGCGCTTAGAAATCGGCTCCTCGTCCTCTTCAGCTTCGCCCGGATTAAGACGCCTCTTGTTACCAAGTAGCATAGCGGCAATGCCTCCCTTAGGCAGTCCGTCAAAGGGCTTGGCCAAATCAAGCGTTGTCTGCGGTGCATCGTTTTGCGCTGCCTTGGTGTTGCTTGTTGTTCCAACCAGTTGAGTTTGCGGCAGAGATGACGTGCCTGTCCCCGATGAAGACACCAATAAAGGTGCCACTCGCTTCTTACCGTCCTTGCCAACCGTGACTCGAGACTTGAGCTCTTTGACGCGTTGCGCTGTCTTGTCAGCCGCCTCTTCTGGCTGCTTTTCTGGCTCTTTCTCTGCTTCCTTGTCCTTTTCCGCCTCGGACTGTCCATTTGTGGCGGGTTTTGAAGTCTTGGTGCCATTCGTGACGGGTGTCGACTCCTTGGTAGAATCAGGGAGATCGCCCATGAGGGCGCCCATTCTTGATTCCACAGCTCGCGACTCTCCTGCTTTGCTTTGGTTTTCCAACATGAGACCATCTACATCTTCCGCGATACCCATCCCCTTCCTTGATGCACCGTACTTCTGTAGTGCTTTGTCGTTTTCCTCGGGCTGCGCTACCCAGCCGAGTTCTCCTTCGCTGAATTTGGCTACCACAATGCTACCGTCCAGACTGGAAGCAAATAACGTTTGGCCGTCTGGAGTCCACGCCAGGTCAGATACTGACTTACCTGCCAGATCTTGGAGAATAACCACGGGCCTGGATGTATTCGTGTTCCAAATACTCAGCGTCTTGTCTTGGCCGGCGGAAGCAATGACTGTCACTAGCGATGGCGTCTTATCGTCAACGCTTGGATCTGGCTTGCTCGTATGGAAAAGTCGAGGTGAAAACATGCAAACTTCTGTAGGAGCCTCGTGACCGATCAAATTGATCTCACTATCCCATCTCGTTCGCTCAATTATCGCGACAGAACTGACAGGGCCGTTTACAGCGTTTGCGGCAGCAATATGATTTCCATCAGGAGACCACGAGCATCTTCGGAAGTAAGTAGTCAATGGGGAGCTCTTAAATGGGGAACTAATCGTGGTCTCAAGAACAAAGTTATTAACCATGTCGTGCTGAGTCGCATTAGGCGCAGGAGAGGTGAATCTGAAGATTTTGATTGTTCGGTCGTCGCTTGCCGTCGCAAAAAACTTGTTTGCAGGGTCAAAAGTGATTCCTTTGACGTGACTTTGGTGCGCTGGCAGCGTCTTGAGCTTCTCAAACGTGTGCCCTGACCACACGACAACCTTTGAATCAAGCCCAACTGAGACAAGTATGGAGGAGTCGTATGACCAAGCAAGATCTTGCACATCATTGTCGTGGCCAATTAAGCGCTTGTACGTCTTCCAATTCTCGACTGGCGGAGGCTCGTTGGTGCCAAAGGTGGCAGCTGGGGGGCTCTTGTCGAGGTGGTATACGCATATGATCTTGTCGTCGGCTCCAGAGGCGAGGTAACGGCCGTTGGGTGAGAATCGAACGGAATGAATTGTGCCGAGATGATGGCTCATGTGGCAGAGCTGGCGCGGCTTGTTGTAGTCTGGCGTGTTGGCATTGTAGATGGATTCAGTCGACCAAACTCGCACGTGTCCATCGCCGCCTGCGGTCGCAAGGCGTTTGCCGTCTGGTGAAACGTGACAGCTGTAAACTTCAAAATCCTTTTGCTCGCCGCAATGGCTTAGCCATGAAGGCTTGATGATGTGCATTATGCAAAGCCGAGCGGCATGCCCAGGGAGCAATCACGTCGGAGTTGGAGGGCGGCGGTTATGTATAATCGATAATTTCTAACTTTGTTTGGTACGCAACAGGTCGATGCGCTTGAGCTCGGTAGGCGAGGAGGAGGTGGTGGGTTTGAATAGTGCTGTTGGATAAATTGACAACTTTGATAACGTTGAGGTTCCAATTAATTTGCAGTCAACGCGCGCGCAGTCGCGTTTTTGGAGCCCACCTTCAAGGCCAGGGTCAACTTGGGTTCGTTTTTAGGCCAACTAAAAGCTGACTGACTAGTACCAACAGCGGGGAGAACAAGATTGTTTGTTCAAACTCGTCTAGGCTAGAACTGGCACTAAGTTTGCTGCTTTATTTCTTCCAACCTAACAGGGGACTCCAAGGTTTCTAATGCCAGTTTTTCCCTCATAAAACAGGCATCTAAAGATTCAAGCACCTGGCAACAAATAGACAGAGTTTCAGTGAACATCAAGCTTTCTCATAGACTAATTAGCTGCAGCTCAATGATTGGTCATGTCGGATTAACTTTAGTACGTTACAGTCCAGGTCCCCTTGCTTCCATCTCGTGTAAGTCAACTATTTCTCACCGAGTCGTCTTTGTTCAACACATTTTAATGGCACAATGCTACGATAAGACTCGTCAATCAATCACGTTCCCGGCTTCAATCAGCCTGAAATGTGGGTTACCAACAAATCGAAGCTGCCACCACAATCTAAATCACGAGACTCTCGACTGCTTCTCCATGATTCACAAGCCAATATGATTTGAGTTTCTTGTCCAATCTTCACCCCTCGCCATATGTCAAAATGTTGGATGCATGGATCGCCCTACCACTACCCTTAAAATCACACGTTTTGGACCGGTCAGAAAGGGCCTGGGAGACAAGTGCTACTCTGTCTCTTCTCAGACCCTTCTGTGCGGTATGCACTATAACCATAAAACTAGATGCTATTGCTAGCACATGAAAAAAAAAAGGCATCATGGTCACCCTATTCCCATGCTTTGTAAGGGCTGGGCACTGCCGGTTGGTGGCCGGTGCGCTTAGACAGCTACGTCAATTGTTTGTTCGGTGTTAAGGTTCTAACAATGCACACATCCAAGTCAAAGTTCTGTTCACAGCCTTGGTCTGCTATTTGAGTTCTGACCGCTCTTCGGTGAACAATAACTAATAAGTCCAATGTAACCGGTGTTCTTCTTACTTGACCGACACACTGGTCTTTCCACAACTAACATCTTCATACTCTCGAGTATATATAAAGACGTACCGAACAACACCATTGTTCTTTATTCTTCAACTCTTCCTCTTGTGTTCAAAGATGCAAGTTTCTACTATAAACCATGGCCCTTTACGGGCTCAAGTTTCGTCTGCTTGCTCAGCAGCATCATTTTTTCTATCGCTGAAAAATTATCACAACATTCAGACAGACACAGATTTTCCTTACAGAGAAGAATCACCTACAGATTTCGACACAACCGTCAAAATGTCATCCCTCGATTCGATATGCGTTGGCATCGAGCTGGAGTTCATGGTTGCACTGCAGATTGTAGACTCCAATGCTGTGGCTGGCGAGACTCGATGGGCCTTTCCTTCCTCTCCGGAAGCTTATATGGGCCTCGTGATGGGAGACTACACAAAGATTAAGCCCTCAGTCATTCACAAGGTATGCGACATGATCGCCAGCACCGGTGTTGCCGTCTCGTGCAACGTGTATCAGCCCGAGTCCTCAGACCCTGCCCAGTTCCCTGGTACGTCAGTTCTTCCGCTCACTGATAGTAGCGGACACGTTCGAGTGTGGAATAACGAGGCGGCTACGGACATGGCTGGGCCAGTCCAAAAGACCAACACTTGGTTCGTCGTTCCCGAGATCCATATTACCAAAGACTGCGTTAGTAAGTCTGGAAAGACACCCTCTGACAGATACGACTGGTTCGGAACTGAACTCAACAGTCCGATTCTCATCCGTGCTGAAGAGTTCAGCCAGGGGCTGCCTACCCTTCGTAAGTGCCTCAAAGCAGTGCAGGAGAACATGGTAGTCGGACTAAATTCTGGCTGCGGATTGCATCTCCATGTCAACGATGCTGGCAGCATGACGCTCACCACGGCCCTGGGCGTCACTACCCTGGTTTGGTTGCTCGAAGACACTCTGCTGTATCCCTTGTGCCATCCATTCCGCTCCTCTTCCCCTTACTCAGCACGCATCAGCACTGAGTCCAAAATTGCCAGGGAAGCTTATGAGTCTCCGTTACGGCACGAGAATGAGGCGCTTATCCACGCCCTCTATGAAACCATGGTACAGCCCAGCGGGCATAAGAGGGTCGATAAGAGCCTTCTTGGGGCCTTGAAACGTTTATGGTCCCAGCCCAACCTCGCCAGTCTTGGGGTAGCACTCCGCAAGTTCGACGAAGGCATGGAGCACACAACGACCCGATGTGCGTTGGTGGTGTCCAAGTACAACACGCTCGAGTTTCGATACCCTGAGTCCACGTTTGACGTCGACTTCGTCGCTGGCTGGGCTGACCTGGTGCGACATTTGTACGCGGTTGCAATGAAGCCTCAGGCCGAGTTCAATCAGATCATCTGTCGCGTGTACGAGCTCGTGACTCAGGATCAGGTGCCCGGATGGTCAGTGATGATGGACGCGATTGGGTTCTGTCCCGACATCAATCGCTGGCAGCGACATCTAGGCGCGTACCAAGGTAACCTGAGTGACCTTGATAAGCAGGGTATTATTCCACAGTCAGGAGTCATTGGGCTGTAACCCCAATGCTTCTTTTGGCGTGTTGTTTTTGGACAAAACTCTTTTGGAAATCTCTGTCGAGATTCAGGTTTCCGGCAAGAAAATGCAGCATTCTATTCTCCTTGTTAGATAGAATTCGGACAAAAGTGCGGACTAGCCTCAGGTAGGTAGTCAAAAAGCTTTGGATTTGGAGTTTGGGCTGTGGGTAAGTAAATGAATAGATCTCTTATGTAACTATTGGCAGCAAATCAATTGACTTGTTACGTACAAAATAAAAAAGAAAGAAAAAATCTCGCTTTATAGTACTGTTTCCCAACTGTTGTTTACTTCGCTTGTTAAATTCTCAAACAGTATGATTTAGTGTGTCGTCTGTTGGTTTACCACGCCCTCCCCCTTCAGGGTCCAGCTTCCGCTGGACCTCCATAATTGCCTTGGCCTCATCTGTACCGCTCTTGTCGACATGATTCATCAGCTCAGCGTCAGTGTCTCTCACGGCATCTGACATGGCCTTCCAGCCATGCCAATCAACGACGTTGCGAGCGGCCATGTTCCAGGCACTCGCGGCGGCGCAGACAATGTTCATCTCATACTCGAGGATGCGGCGGTAGAGGTTTAATAGGGTTTGGTGAAGGTGCGGTTGCAGGCGTTGAAAGTCGGGGAGCGATGTCCATGATGAAGGATGGAGAGCGCGATGTAGTGCCATGTAGTGGGGGATGGCGTTTGTAATATGGACAAAGCCGTAACGAATATCATCGTGCCGGAGGAGAGGATCAAGAAGCAGCTGGTCATTTAGTTAGCGCTGTTGTTTAATCGATTGGAACTGAAACCTACAGGTGTTAGAGAGCAGAAACCCGCCCATGCGATAGCGGCACTGGGCTGGTCGTCTAATAATGAAGCTATAATCGACCTTGTCTGGATCAGATATTCTCTCGCCTCGCCGTCTCCCGAATCTGTCTGAGACACTTCCTTAACCTCACGCTCCAATCCAGACTTTGCAATCAGCATCATGATCTCAGCTCTCTTATCACCGTCCGTCGGTAATCCGTCACCGTTTCCATTGTGACTCGGCCTTAGCACATCAGGCAATGCGTGAGAGATGATACTCTCGTACGCGAATACAAGACCAGAGGATGTGTTATCTCTCTTGAGTACATCGTAAGCTGCATTCCAAAGCTCGAGGTCGTGGGCGCGTTCATCTTCTTCGGAGGCTGAGCCACGACGGCTATTACGTTGGCTGTGTCTGCCGATGTGTGGCAGGGGACATGTTGAGGATTCTCGAGATGGGTTTGCGGTTGATGAGGGAGAGGCTGAAGAGTATTCAGGTGGTGGGGGGTGCGAGTGGCGGCGGATCTTGCCGACGAGATGTTTTATTTTGCTTGCTGCATTGTGAGGAGCTGAAGGTTGAGAGGCAGTTTTCATGATGACGAGGGGGCTTTTGAAAGAGTTGATCGGTATAAGTGAGGAGGACGAAAGAGAGAAGAGAAGAGGAGAACAAAAAAGAGTTTTGAAGAGGTGATAAATTTACAAAGTTACTGGCAAGCACACGAGACCAAGAACTGGACTTGATTGAAGGTCGAATGATTTCCTCGTTCTCTCTTATTTTTTTCTTTTCGCCTGGCAATCTTTTGTTAGTTAATATCCATTCCTTCGGTACATGATGACGATGATATCAGTCAGGCATTGGAACCGGAACTGGGTCCCGCAGTTGTCAACCCCAACTAAGACATTGGCAGCTTATCCGGATCTCGGGAATCGAGTCAAGCAACGGTGAGTTGAGTTACACCGAATAGCAGTGGTAGAAAGAAAAGAAGGGGTCCTCTGGTCAAATCTAGGCCGAAGTTCCGAGCAAATAGACACAAGCCGATGATCACCGTTCCTCCTCCATCATAATCAATAGCGGCCCTTCTTTCTTTTTAGGGGTCACATGCGCCAGCCGTAATGTGTGTCAGGTTTTTCAGGTTTTTTTCTGTTTGTCCTTTGTCTATCGTCGTTTTTACGTGGAGCCAAGACTGGAGCCAAGAAAAGGACCCCGAGAGGTTGTATGAATGATGATCCATAGGTAATGGGTACTGACGGGCTTAATACATGAGAGGGTCAAGCAATTCAAGAGCTGTCATTAATAACCCATTTCTCGATATTGGTTTATATCAACCGAGAGATTGAACCAGAGCGTGTCAAGAATAACAGTTTCTCACATGTAATAGAAGCCATTCGCCGGCCAAGATTTATTCGTGGTTACCCGGTAAAAAAAGATCCACGGAGGAATGAAGTCATATTCAACTCCCGTCGGCCAACAAAAAAAGAACCGGTCGGCAAATAGGTGAGTGGTCAGTGCTTCTCGCGTCATTAAACTCTCTAGATCGGGGGCAATGAACCGCTGAGTTACGTACAGCGTAGGTGGGGTCAGAGGGGATTTTCCACTGAAGCGTCACTTTACTCCACTGTCGGGCCGGGGGATTATAGCAACCTATTGAAAGGAATGCTGGAGAAGATGATAGGTAACCTTCATCGTGAAAGTTGCAACAGGCTATGTAACATGGAAGGTCTTTTAAACTTTGCAAGGGTACTAGTATGGGGAGAATGAGATGAGTTATGTATGGTTGTATCAAGATCAACTACCTATCATGTCTGTTTTTGGTCTCAACTATCATTACTGTACCCGTATCAGTACCTGGTTGGTGGTTAAACATGCAGGAATGCTGATCTTGACTGGATGCGAGGCTGTATTGAGTTATGCGCAAGGGATCTGGCCAAGGCAGTGCATATGGAGCGTTTCAAAGGTGAATATATTGGTAAAGATGGACATAGACAAGACAAGTAGTAGTTCATTTCCATCCAAGAAACATCACTATGGGCCTATCTCAAGTCTGCTCTGATATAGACAGTAACCCAAACCAGCCACTATATCCTAACGATACAAATATAGTACGGACTATAGAAGAAACTATCGCAAATATACTATTATCTGTTTATAAATAGTCATCCATCATTTTTCATCTCTACAAGGCGCTCTGCTTTTTTCTGTTTCTTTCGTCATCTAGTGTGGCTGCATAATTACGGTATTAAACACGAAACAACCAGCCGGTCCTATTGACCTATACAAACACCAAAAGATCCTCCGCAGTGATCATCGCAATCTAACAAAGCCGCCAAACAGCTGTGAACAGCTGCCAACTTGAACTGGTGAGATGGAGACTCTGATTCCAGGACAACGTAGAGGGCAATGATTTTTTTCCGGACCAGGTTTTGCAAAGTACCATCCCAAAAATATATTCTCTTGTAGGAAAATATTAATGATCATCCATAGTGATCCGTGTTTCATACTCGTCCACTCTACTTGAAACTGTCTGATCGCTCACCAACCGGCATTTCCAGAGTCACCTACTACCTACTAGGTATCTCAAATAATTCGTTTCCCGCCCTCTTTTACTTTCTCTCTTTCCGTTCAACTGCCGTCGAAACATTTCTCTCTCTTCCCTCGCCGCAGCGCGTTGCGTTTTTCTTTTCCAGTCACTCGTTTAACAAGGTGTTGATCACCCGCTGGTCCGTTACACTCCTTTGAATCACTCACAATCGACTTGTGTGTTTATTTTCTACGGCAAACGACTCTCGTCACTATTTTCCCTCCTCGCTGAAAACACTTGCGCAAATCACTAGCGCAAATCACTATCACAACCAAAAAAGAAGGGGAAAAAGCAATACTCATCAAAAATGCGTTTCGTCAATTTTATCACCGTCTTTATCGGCCTCGCTGCCGCTGCGCCTGCTGTTGCACCTTCCGCTACACCTGCTGCTACACCTACCAAAGATAAAATGATAGCCGTCACGACTTCAGCTCCCACCGCTTCTGGGGATCCCTTCACCTACTGGGCCGCCACCTATGAATCGGTCAAGGCCTGCGATGAGGACACCTACTTCGGTCGCGAGGCCCTCAAGGACACCAAGCGTGCCAACTACCGCGATTGCGCTGCCCTTCTGTCCAGCTTCGGATCCCGCAACGGCACTTTCGTCGTCCCCCGCGCTTGTGAAGACGACAACGAGTATGCTTTCGGAAACGGTCACGTTGATGTGGTCAAGTCTGGTTCCTGCGCGTTTTCCGTTCGTGCCGACAAGGGATTGATGGTCGGTGACGAAGATATTGTGTGGATCATGCAAAAGGCCGTTCTCGACAACTCTGATGGTATGGAGATGGCAGCTCGTGGTTCTGTCAAGTGTAATGCTGAGGATGGCAAGGCAAAGGGTGGCCTTTATTGGGAGATTCACGGGCTTGAGTCAACTGGCTATTAAACGGAGGTTTATCTTCTTCTTCCTCCTCTTCCTCTTCTTCGGTGGTCTTGATGATCATCTGTTCTGCTTGTGAGCTGGTTGCAGGACTGATTTGAGGATAAAATTGTTCTGAAACTATCTTTCTGGCTACATGCGTTGTTTATGTACGATACCCAATTTACATACAAAGGTTGGCAATCAAAGAGATTGCCACTATCAAGTACATGAATACTTTTACTTCATCTGATCTTTCATCGTCTATCATCGTGTCCCATCTCGTGTAAGCATATCAAATAATACTGAGCTCATCACCAGCAAGATTTACATCACAAGTTAGTTAGTTATATTACCTATACTGTTATTACATCCGGACTACTTAAAATGTCACTGCCAGCACTTACGAATCTAAAATCATTGTACAAGTAAGGAACATGGTTATCTCAAAAATAATCAATTTATCGCAGTCTCATGTACATAACTCTGAGCTTGGGTATATCCTTAACCCTCGGTCGACTGATCCATGAATGTTTTATCGATGCTCTCTATGAACATGATACGTTGCTCTCGTGATGATGATAATCCCAACTCCGTAACAAACGTGGTCCTGTAAATCCAATCGGTACTGTGTGCTGTTGATATTGTTTTTGTTGTCATGGCAATTGGTGTATACCGTCGGTTAGTTATCAACTATTCATTACCGACTCTCGATTGCGATCACCGATCGGTGCATTTCTATCTCACGCTTCTTGGCGTTGATCTCCAACAAGAGCAGGTGAGCTCGATCCAGACGCTTCAATCTGTTGGCTTCTTCCGTCAGCTTCACGCGACGACCTTCGCAAAGCTCTTCGGTTGATCGGGCTTTGATCAGTGTCTGTCTGGCATCGCCAAACATGTTCTTGATCTTGACTCTGTAGTCCTCCACTTCACCCGACATGGCACGGGAAACGGCGCATCCTGCTTTACCAGCTTTGGCAACAAGATTCTCGACTCGGGCCAGCAGCTGCTCAACACCATGCTGTTGCTTCAGAATGGCCATTGCGGCGTTCTCGATCTCGGGTACGTAATGAGTCATGGCGGTTTTGATGCGCTCTCTCTCGGTCAGAGTGGCTTCGCGCTTCTGGGTTCGGGGTGATGCTTCCAGATCATCTGAGGGCTCTGGGATAGGTTTAACGATGCCTGCTTCTTTGAATGAGTTGACCTTTGTGCGGAGTTCTGTGACTTCGTCGGTAATGCTTGCCATTCGTCGCTTGACAGCATCAAGGGAGGAATAAACCCACTGGGTCTTGGTAGGGACGATAGAATGGACAAATCTAGCCTCTTCTTTAGCCTCAGCCTTATGTTGCTCAACTTCCTTGAACTTGGGAGGGCTGGGTCTGACGCGGAGGTGGGCTCGTCGCCGGAGCTGAGCGAGACGTCCGTCGCTGATGGGTGAGTCCCAGGAGTAAGTTGTCTCTCTGGTGGGCTCTGGGACTCCGTAGCCATCAGCACGGAGCTTTTCGACAGATGCAGGTGACACAGTGACATATGAGGCTCCAGGAGGTTTGTTAGATTTGGGGCTAGGGCGTCGTCGAAAAGGAGTAGGATCAGGGGACGAGGATGTAGTCGATCCAGTTGAGGGTGTAGTAGGGGCCCGGAAGCAGCGTCCTGGGCTGCTCCGCCATGGTGGGTTGTATGGTATTCTCTGGAGAGAAGATCCCGTGGGAGGTGTAGGTACTTGGTAGCTCCCCGTGCTCATCTTTGGGGACTGTACTGCGTCCACTGATGAATCCTTGAGGATTCCTTTGAGCGGCTCAGGGGATTCTTCTGTGGCTTCGGGGTTGTAAACGAAGAGGTAATAGTGTAACTGAAAGAAGGCAACCGCGATGAGCAAGACAATCGCTCCGCTAAGGGAGTGGACCGACATGTCATGGAGAAGGACGATGAAAGAGTAAGCGAAGTTAAAGATGGTACAAGTGATCAAAGTGCTGCCACTAAAGAAAATATCCTCAACGTAGAATGAGATAGTCAAGACTTGATTGTAAGCCCACACAGGATCGTTGTAGGCATAAAGTAGAACGTCGCAAATCGCAACAACGACGCGGTAGAAAATGCTGAAGAACCAGACAGTGAGGATAGCTCCATATGTCATCTGAAAAACAGTAGGGCATCCATGATACTGCTTGATGATCCAGGCATTCGCCTTGCCGTATTGAAAAGGATCGCGAATGATCATCCAGAACCACTCGTTGATGATGGTGAGGATGGAAAACAAAAAGGTGAAAGACCATGCGATAAACTTGAAGATGACAGGCCACTGCTTCAATAGTTGCTGGAAGCCAGTCTCGTGATTCTGATAAAGCTTGTAGTTGGGGAAATCTTTGGGATCATACCCACGGGGTTTTTGACGCCAGAGCATATTGGCGGTGATTGAGAGTAACCGAAGTAAGTGATTGATAGTAGTAGTAGTAGTAGTAGTAGTAGTAGTAGTAGTAGTAGTAGTAGTAGTAGTAGTAGTAGTAGTAGTAGTAGTAGTAGTAGTAGTAGTAGTAGTAGTAGTAGTAGTAGTAGTAGTAGTAGTAGTAGTAAGTGTGATGAATTGAAGAAAGATGAAGAATAATTTTCCTGATCGAATACTGATGGAAAGAAATAGGTGGTTTGTGAGTGACTGTTCTGAACAATTGGTTTGTGAAGGGTGCTGTTACTGTGAACAAGAGGATGAAAGAAGTCAACTGCAGGCGGAAGAGAGGGGAGAACCTCAATAGTGTTTGCTATTCAAATTAACTCATGCTGGGTTTTTTATTTTTCGCGTTTATAAAAAAGCGGCTATAGATCTGTGACAGTTGCATGGCAGTGACAGTCGAGTGGAAAACGAGGGCATTCACATTTCAAGGCGCCAGCCAGCTGTAACTAGCAAGACAGTTACTGCTCGTCTGCCTAAGCACCTGTGCACGTCTACCTAGCCAATATGAATCAAAGACAATTTATTCTAATGCATTTTTATTTGTGCCAGTCTTGAATGAAACTTTTAACCCTTTAATGGTATATATGCGGAAACATTTCGTATGCAGTGTTGCATAATATTAGAGTCCGGGAAAACACTAAAGAGAGTTTAAAGCATTTGTTCAGACTGTCAAATTAAGTCTGTTCTGTCCTCATATACTCAGTTACTCTATAAAATTGGAGTTGCCTAATCATGCTCGAGCTTGTGTAACTGCAACTGCCTACAGAAACTTAGTCTTTGTTCAGAGTTGTGAATTAACGAACAACCCCAGCATTCTGCATTTATCATTGTATAAAACCCCTTTGTAGAATATGGCTATTGTTCAAGGATGTCTCCTATGTTCTAAGGAATATTGTCGAATATCTGGAATACTAACAACAAGTTACTAACTCGTACAGCTAGCTAAGACTCCGCGATGAACATCCATATCGAGAGTTAGTTACACCGTCTTTTGCTAAATACATCTATAGCAAAAATATCTTAATATCGATCTGTTACTATGAGAGCTTACCGGTGGCTTCTACATACATCAGCCCGACTCACGAAGCCAACATACGTAGTATTAACACTACCCTTGGCATGCCTGGGTCGGAGTTCATCCCGATCCACATCACCAAGCCGGTATTGGCATGATTGACCACCGCGGGATCTTGACATAGTGACTGACAGGGGCGTGCCCGATAATTATCGCGTATACTTCCAAATGGGCATTCGAATAAATAGCGTGCATCTATTTACCCAGAGTATTTCCCATCAGGAGGGATTCGTAATCTACTACACGGTTATGCCACGATTTCCCATGGCATATCGTTTTTGGGACTAGGAGTTCAGATGAGTTGCCGGTTTGCTTCTGGAAGCTTGTCGCCACACATTTTGACATTTCCGACAGGTGAAAGGGTACCAGAGGCAATGATGCTTTGGAGCTTAAAAGGGTATGGCGCACACTGATTACCAGATTCTGGGGTCCCGGATCGACGTGGCAGTTGGCAAGATCCAAGAGGATCATTTATCACTGCCGGAGACCATGATCAGGTTGCCTAGAAGAGGTTGAGTTGGGTTGATCATGTTAGACGTGGAGGTATGCTCGGATAAGATAGCTTACTTGGCTCAAGGCTGGCAAATGTGATGGCTGATTCGGCTTGCATGAATATCCCTAGTCTCCGTCTTGGTAGAAAACGTCTTGTTGCTGCCAACACCTTGTCAACTATTCAATGGGGCTAAGTAAGAACAGGCATGAGGAATATTGCCATTAACGGGATGCAAGATGATGTGATGGGGAAGCCCAGAAGGGCGGACAATAGGACAGATGGACAAGATGTGGCGACCAGGGGAAAACAAATCTTGTTCAGTAAATGGACATGTGGTTGATTTATTGTCTTTGCGCACACTAAAGGTAAGGCTGGTCTCGGAGTTGGTTCCTGAATGAGAACAAACAAACCCATACCTGGAGTAGACAACAATAGAACCACGATATCTATTCTATTGTCTCAGAGTGCCAAGACGATTCAGCATGTGTATGGGTTGCAATTGTCTATTGATTAATTTGCTAGAGTTCTTACGAATAAAACTAACTTCAGCCACCTCCCCCTCGTCTATGCCGATGAATGAAGCAGCAGTCTTCTTGGTAATTGTTTAGTGAACAAGAATGAATGATGAAACCCATGACAGGCTTTTTGGTAGTACCGTATGGTAAATTCCATCACTATCATAAATGTCAGCAAGCGCAGCCTTTATGGCTTCTTCAACCTGTCTAGAACTTGAAGCCTCTTCCGCAATCGCGGCTACCAGTACGGTACCGGGCTCGCGGTTCCCATCAATGTCCCGAAGAAGGGAATTTGGGCGAGTGTTACTCCATACACATAAGCATCATTCGTTAGTTCTGGTGGAAGGAATGTGGCAGCGACTTTTGACTTTGAGAAAAGCAATGGTGGTGGTCTAGTGCGCATGCACAGAACAAAAAGCAGAATAGACTCTAGATGCAAGAAAGTATGTACGGGCTTCCATCGGCAGAACTAATTTCCTTCTGGACGTTCCACGGCGGAACCGCAATTCAAGGTATAATCCGTCTGAGGTATGTGAGGAAGAACCTTGAGTTAGTAGGTAGTAAGCAGCGTTGTTTAACGTAGAAGCTTCCATCGAAGAAGACTAAGAGCAAAAATAGAAGTGCTTTCGAATTTCATGTAGCGAGGCGCTCCGAGGAGAACTGGAAGCTGCTTAGAAGGATTGCAAGTGGAGGGAGTCAAATAAACTCAAGCCTCCGATGGCGGTCCGCGGTATAGGCTTTTACAATTACGGTGGTGATAATATTCGCTATTCGCCGTGCATATCGATGAGGGATGCGAATAAGGATATCAAACTAGTAGCCTTAGTACCCAAGGTACAATAGCTAAACCACCGGTAGCACAGTGGGATAGATAACCTTGGAGATAATAAGCGGCAGAAGGATCAAAGACAGACGCCTCTGGAATATAGAGTATACTCAACAGTTTTCTAGTCTGTTGGTGGAGCTGGCATTTTGACCTAATCTGATCAGATAGCATCTGAAGCTATAGTACCTAGGAATGGGTATATCATGAAATCATCGAGGTTGATCTAGCGCAAGGCAAAAGACAAGAGTCTAGACGCTCGATATATGGGGATCTGACTACCTACATCTAGCTAATTGGTTGTTGATCAGCTCTTCTAACGTCGTTAGTTGACATCAAAAGTCATGAAATCTACCGACGGACAAAAACTGTAGACATCCATAGCTTCAAGCTTACCAGGTATGCGCAGCCCATTGCGTTAAGGCGGGTGGATGAACAAGCGAGCGAGTCAGGTGCCACATTTCCTTTTGTACGTAGCTTTCTAAACGAACAATAAACAGACGGACTTTCGCCGCGATGGCTTTATCTTAGCCTCAGTCGTTCATAGCTTTTTGACAAACACAAGAGGACTATTGGCGTTCGGTGGTTACTTTCGGAATTATACAGGAACCATGACGGTCTGCCTTGTCGGGGCGATAAAATAGTTCAATTACATTCATACGTGCTGCGTAGATCCGGGTTCCTGGAACAAGAGGAATGCTGCAATGTTGCCTTGCCTACCTAATTACTCTCTATTTGCTTTTGGAGTCTCGTCTCGCCTTCCCCTGCACTGGTTTGTTGTCCCGTTGTGCCGCCGGAAGAGAAGCCGACCTATCAACTGTGTATTTCAAGGGTTCATCTAATCTCGAGTCGAGTGATGCGATGCCCCAACCGTGCGAGATAGATGCGGCAACATTGGCTGGCTAGCTGCGTGCGTGTGCGTGCGTTCGTGCGTGACCATCCGTGTTCCCACCCCCTTAGCCATCTCTCTATTACCTAGCCTCTGAACGGGCCGGTCGAGATAGATAGCCGCTAGCCAGGGCGAGGAGGCATCCATTGGACAGGAACGAATCCCAAGATGAGATACTGTACCCATCTGTTCACATTCGCATGGGCGGGATCGTACATACAGTAGGTGCGGATGCTGCACCGGAGACGGATGCTGCCACTAATGACGGGACAAGAATGGACGGGTTAACGGAGCGCTTCATGTCTGTTCTGCTCTGTCTTGTCTTGCTTCCTCCTAACAGTATGACAAGGACTGAGACAACCAGCCAATGAGACTGGAATACTGTACCTATGACAAATGATGGTTGATTTTTTGTTTCGCTTCTCTCGGCATTCGCGAAGGCTTCATTCGACAGATGGGCAGAAGAATACGTACGTCAACAAGGGCGCGGCATGAAAAGGTTCGCCGGTATTCCATCGCATCGCAGCTAATAAGGACGAAAAAACTAAACAAAATTGCCGCGCATTCCAACTGCCAAAAGAGCTAACCCGTAATCCGACAATCAAAGACATTAGCCGGACCAAGCCAAGCCCTACTCTGTAGGCTTCTCAAGTTTGACCCAACAGGATCTAGTACGCTGCTGATCATCAGGGACCAAAGGACGGACAGACAGCCAAACGTTAACAAGACAACTAATTGACAACTCTGGTGGTGGTGCTGTGGAAAAGGAAATAGCTGCTTCCACCTGTGATGGTCTGATAAATGAGGTAATGTTTGACGGCACAATTTTGCCGTTTGTTGTCTCGACTGATTGATTGATGGATTGACTGAGTGACTGATCATCATGAAGCATCCTCGTGAACAATCCCTTTCTAGGTAGGTGATCAATGTCCACTATACATACTGTACAGTCCCGAGAGGAGAGTGAAACAAGTACCTGACATTGGCTGTCGGCAGACAGGGATTGCCTCGTACCTACATAACAAAAGGTTCAGGTAGCGAACTGATACACCAACCCGCAAGCAAGCAAGGGGATTTATCCTATTGGGTCCATTGTTTCCGCGCCGGGTGACTGAATGATAGCAAGGTTCTTGGCCGTTGATTGAATTTTACAGAGTACAGGATGAATGAATACGGATTCATACCGTAACAATACAGCGTAACTCGCAGGTAGCTGAGATTGTAACGAGGATTGTGCCGACACCGTTGTGACTAAATTGGAACAAGCCAAGATCAAGTTAATTCAGACTAATCTCAAGCCAAAACCGAAGTTCTGATGGGGGTGCGAGACGTCTCGTCTTGTTGTCTTGGTTTTGTCTCCAGTTCCGAGGAAAATAACATGAGAGTAGGTCCGTTTTCTTAATGATGACACGGATCCGCTCTGGGCGTTTTTGGTAGATGCAATTAGTGCGTCCCCTAGGTACCTGCCTAGCCTGTCCACAGGGTATCAGAAAAATTGACTGCTGGAAGCATAAGAGACGAAATTAGTCCGTCACTTTATGCCCTTCAGAATATAGTTCTTAGACTACTTATTTTTACATCCTTAGACCTGGGAGGCCGTTTTTTCTGCTACCCAGTAGCCTGTGTCTTCCGCTGCGGCGCTTCACCTTTGGCTTTCAGCCCACCTAACAAACCCCTCCCCGCCCTCCAATGTAGGTGTCCTCTCTAGTGGGGGGTGGGGAGGTCCCTCTACCTGAAGTGAACTGAACGGAGTTGGACTGAAAGGGACGAATGTCATCCATCAATACAGAAAAAGCAAACATTTTCAATAGAAGCAACAGAAGCAACGCAACAGATTAATAAAGACATCCATTTCCCTTTCGTTTTCTCTCGCCCCTTCTCCCCTTCCCCTCTTTGCAAATCTCTTTTGATCGTCAACAAGGACCCGCGGACTTCCGAAACCAAAATCCAACAAGCATGGCTTAGGTTTCTTGTTATTTTACTGTATCCGTCTGTACACAAGCCTGACACCAAACGAACGGGTTGCCTATTACAAGACGTACCTGAGAATACATTGCCCTAGTTGGGTTGTTGGCGACTACGGATACCTCTCCCGTATCGTCAAAATAGCCGCGGATCCTCATCACACACCCCCTGGCCTGGTCTAGTAACATCACAAGCAAGCAACCTCCCAACCAACCAAAGTTACGGTACCAAGCAAGCCAAGCCCAGAACCAGGGTTTCCCTTTCGATCCAACCTACCCATTCTCCATCTCATCTCATATCATATAATCCATATCCATACCCATCCATCCGTCTGGGTTACAAGCAAGCAACGCAACGCAACCAACCCCTACCATCTCTAATTTTTCTACCTGGCTATTCATTTTAACTCAACTCTTACCCCCAAACACTTTCCCAGCCTTTCGGTATATATCTATCTACTAAACCAAAGTACCGACGAGCTGGACTCTCTCATCTTTAAACAAGGTTCCGACGTGTTTGTGCACAAGCCTGCATGCGCCTGCATAAACATCAAGATCTTATTATAGCAACAACCTGACACACTGACTGTCTTGTTTGCTCCTCAGCCGACCAGCAACATTCCTATACATATTATTCTCCCTATCCCATCCATCATTTGACTCGCCATATATTCGACTCGTCAATATCTCACCAACTCCTGATACAACATAGTCAACAAACACAACAACTACTACCATTACTCACAACCCAACACAACAACACCGCAACGATGCTTCGAGGAACCACTTCCACCGGCCCTAAAGTCCCCCTCTTCGGCAACCCCAAGAGACGCAAGCAGAAGCAACAGCAGGAGCAGGAGCAAAAGAACAAAGAAGAGAAGCTCCGCCTGCAAGCTCTCGAGGAGGCTGAATTCGCGACAAAGGCCGAGACATCAGATTTCCTCCTCTACTACCTTGAGCGATCCCCCTTCAGGGACCAATCGGACCAGATCTCCATCGCCTGGGAGAACCTACCCAGCCTAAGCGAGCTTGAATCTTTTGCACGCCTTGACAAGACCGCCGGTACTCAAGCATGCCGTCGCCTCTTCAAGGCTGTAGTTATCTGGGATGACCTTGGCCTCGATCTCTGGGAGACCCTCAACAGCACCTTCAGCCCTGTTTCGGACGAGGAAGCCAGCGACGATGACTTCCTCGACCAGATCCGCGAGGAGCCTTCCGGCTGGGACAGCCCCAGAAGATCACGCTCCCGCGCCAGCTCAAGAACATCCGCCTCCGATACGCAAGCATCTGAGCGCTCTCGCCAGGTCTCAGCCGACCGTCAAGACAAGCGCAGTGGCAGCCGCGACTCGCGCAAGACAACTGCAACAAGAGATCAGAGCCTCAACGGTAGAGCTCCTCCCAGGAGACCTGTCGGCCTTCAGGGCGGCATGATCAGCGAGTACTACGACAGCCCTTCGCGGTATCGTGTACCCAAGATTGTGCGAGTGCTGTAAGCGCTGAGCCAACTTGCATTTACTTATTCACAAACCACCAACACTACGACTATATTTCCTTTGTCTTTGTCTTTGTCTTTGTCTTTTTGAAAGCGGGAGTTACTTTATCAGGACTGTAAAGTGCACAACAGCCGCTATACTAGCCAACATATTTTGTCATTTTGGTTCGCATGTATTTGTTTATCTGAGTATTAGCAAGGCGTTTTGGACAATGGGACTGCAAACAGCACCGGACAATAACGGATTACGGATGGATACCACCATATTACTACAGCTGAGCAAAATTGCCAGCTATTTTACCACTAGTACTTACCACACCCAATGAACTCAAATTACCTATTCAAACAAAATTTCAATGTCTCATAATCATGAACTTGAATATGGTGATCGTCGTGAAAATTTTTGCGATGTCTTGCCCACCTCGCTACCTTTCCCCCCTGTCATTTGAAGTTGCATGGCAGCTTTAGAGCTTGACAAGTTGCAAACTTTAGTCTACATCAACCAAGAAAATTGTTAGCAGTGATGCTATATCTTGCTGGATCGTCGCTATTCTGACATCACATCAGATCTATTATTGCAACATGGCGAGATGATCTTGTTGCTGAGGAGCTATCGACGTCATGTGATCCTACCTAGTCTATCAACTGCCGCGGGAGGATTGAAGAGCCGGTCTAAGAAGCCATGGGTTGTACGACGGTACATGGCTACAGACGACGAGTGGAGTACCCAGGTTGGTTAGACTGGCAGTTAGAGCAGATCAGAAAGCAAGGCCACGTACTGCCTATAGATTCAAGGCCAGCGAACCTTAACATGACTTGGATCCATCAACACAACGTTCGATCCCGCCATTAACGATCGCTGAAGCTATTGCGTCTCCTGCGTCTCCTGATTCCATCGTCAACAAGTTTACTGTATCATGATAGCCACATTAGCTCGTCGTATTCACCGTGACACTCCAGGCTTGTACATGCAGACATGCTGTTGCTGTGCCTTTTACTTGACTCGCTTTCCCATCTAAGAGTCATCACCTCGCGTCTTGGCGTTGGCTCACCTGCATTTTCCTATACATAGGTAAGTTATTTGGGAGGTACAGTAGGGCAAGTTCAATTTCACCAAATTCAGGAGAGCCAATTGGTTTTAGGTCTGCCTCAGTTAACCATCCGTGTTGTGGGCGGGTCATTCTAGACAGTCTCCCCCAATTTAGAAACAATTTCCAATTGACTAACTCTAGTATCCGCTTCGCCGGGACCTGGGGGGATCATTTATTGACCCCTAAGAAGCTCAGACGCATCGATTCAGGCAGGGCTTGGGCCTAACCACCAGTAATCGCCTTGATGATTGAAATGATCACCCACCTTGGTAGACGGTGGGTGGTCTATGCTTCCAGGACAAAAGCCAGCGTTTTAATGGTCAATTTACGTATTCGTTGGTTACTTGTTTCATGAAACCTGTGTCGTGCATGAAACAGATGCTCTCAACACCAGAAGGGTCCCGATCCGTGATAATTTGGCTTGTGGTGGTCAAGGCTTTGCGAAACTTCACACGCATACACATACGCACGCACATGCACACGTTTCTGATGGATGAAGACGAGGACGAATTCAACTCATTTTTCTGATGCTTTAGTCAAACAAAAGGTTGTAACCTCAATCCGCTAATTAAAAAAAAGTAATGTCTGATGGTAATTGAAAATCGGAGATTGGAGGCTTCATACACCCTTCTATCCTACCTACATAGATTCAACACCATCATATCTGAAACATGCCGGATGTGAAAGCCAACGATAGTCTGCATCTTGCAGAAAGCACCGTAAGCAACGCTTTCCGAAACTTAAAAGTTCTGTAGTACCTGACTCACATTCTTCACAGCGAGAGGAAGTATGCAAGCTGGTGATGCGATTTCCAAGCCATGTCCGCTAGCTTCAGGGGGCCTTGACGCTATTTGTATCTAGACTCGAGAGGCGTTGTTTGAGGCTTTACGCCAACACGACGGTTAGGAAATCCATCTTCAAGATTTCCGAGATGGAGTGCTCCTCTTTCCCCTAGGCCGCTTATAGCTGAAAGAGCTGGGCTACGCTATTGAAGATGTTGGTGTTTGGTCCATTGTTCTCTTAATTTTGAGTCTTTCCATTGTAGAATCCGCGACTTTATGATGAAGCAGTTACATGCCATATCACTTATTGCTTTGCCTGCCTTGGCCATTGCAAGAGGTATTTCTTATGTGACTGATCTCGCGATATTCGAGTCACTGGTATGGTTTTTCACACGAACTCGATCTGGCCAAACACTGACTTTGTAGGCTCCTTGTGTCTCCAGTGCGATCTCATACAATATTGCCAAACAGACTCGCTTGTCATTATGCGATGACTCGAAGACAGGATTGCAAGAATGCATCTGTTCGGCCCGCATACACAAAGTTACCTCCACTATATCGAACGACATCAAGCATGGCTGCGGCCCCAGTGCATCAGAAGACATCTACAGCGCGTCCAAGGTGATGCAAAAGTACTGTAATCAGGATAAACACATTACATTTTCCTCGCCCACGACAAACATCGTCGACGCGCATATTACAGATCTGCCCGAACTAGCATATATGCCCCCTTGTGCGCAAAGCGCATTGTCTTATGCTGTAATAGGAGTGGTACGGTTAAGACTTACCATAAACACAACTGAAATGTTGACTAACATGAATAGGGATCGGAGAGGTGTCCCGAGGCCGCCAAGTTGAACGCTCCTTGCGTGTGCAATAAGAAAGATGTTGTTCGGGATATCGAATCGACTCTGAAGAGCGCAGCCAAGCGCTCTTGTTCCAACAATGCAGATGTCACTTCCGCGCAGAACTTTTATAGTCAGTTCTGTCTCATGAATGAAGGCAAGACGTCATTTGCATCGCCAAAAAGTCCTCCAGGTGATAGTAGGTACCAATAAACCCAGTCAGTATAAGAGGCCGTCTTGACGTTTTGTCTCGCAGTGTCGTATTATATCACCGCTCTTCCGGAGTTTAAATCTCTAGATGAGTGCGCCCGCAAGGGTCTTTCCACCGTCATCATGAATGTAAGAGCGATGTCTCATCTACTAACTCTTTGGCACTGACAACTACACAGCAAAGTTCCTGGCTATGCGGTGGTGGGCCTCAAGATCTAGCTTCGTGCGTTTGTATAAAGTCAGGGATGTATAACATCATATCTAGTAGTTTGACTGAGAGACTCAAGGACTACTGCGATGGCACAAGCACTCACAGTGCCACCGCTGCCGTCGACGTCTTTCGGTACTATTGCAGAGCTGCTAAAGATCTATTCGTTGCAACTGTGACCGAGTCTATCTTCCAGTCTCACGTCACAGCTAGCTCTAGTACCTATTCCGATACAGCGATCTCCAGGACAATTAGCTCAGCTGGAGCAACTGCAACTTCGACCACTCACACAGACACTGCAAAGGAGTCAGGCTCCAGTGACGAAAACGAAAAACAGGACAGCTCGCATAACAATGTCGTACCCATTGCTGGAGGGGTTATCGGAGCCGCCGCATTTACGGCTCTCGTTATAGCATTGTTATTCTTTATCAGACGGGAGCGCCGGCGGCGGACTCGTGGAGAGCGACTTTACGATGACCCCCCTCAGTATTCTGGACATATGGGCAATAGCGTCTTTATCCAAAGTTACAAATCGGCTCCAGCTGTTTCAGAACTACGATCAGCTGTGTTATCCAATTCCAGCTTCAACGGAGGGAAAGACTTTCCGGGAATGTCTTCCAAGCATGCACCAACAGCTGAGCTGCAGGCTCATCTTGCAAGGATGAATCCATCTCCGAGATACTCGCGGCAGTCTAGTGTGAGAACCCTATCGGGGGCTGTAGATTCATACGAACTGGGTTCAAGTTTTCGGATATCAAAAAAGTGAGGACTGTTTTTTGGTAGAAATGTAATGGCAGAAACCTGGGTGTGGTATCTTAATACTGGCGTTGTGAGCTATTTGTTCGGAGGTGCAATCGAGAGGGACCTTTGATTATAAACTGCCTCCGGGATTTCAACAAATGGGATTAGAACATTTTAATAGATAGATGTAATGATAATTCATAGATTCTCCAAGATGTAGGCGGGTGATATCATAAACACCAAAAAAATGATACCAACACCAAAAACATACAACAGCGGGGATTCGCTGGTCGTCACCGACCCAACTACTAATCCGCCCCTTACCAGCTTATCTATGGGAGAGCGGACGGGATCCCGAGTTCTCTGATAGGTATGGTCGTATGTGATAGTTCCAAGTCGTGGTTGGGCTTATATCGCCTTACCTCTTAATCCTCAGCTGTAGAGCTAAGATTTAACTCCTCAGGAACTCTAATGATGGCGCAAATGACCTCTCTCTGACCATGCCAATTCGAACTCATTTTCTATGTCGAGGTAGCTTGCTACTAATATATACATAAGTGAAGGGCTTGGTTTTGTCGCTTAAAGCTCTAGAATCTCAGATGATGATGCTCAGATACTAGATAACAGCAAACTAGTTGGAAGGCCAAAGATACATACAATGATTAAAATAGTTAGTACAAACAGTCACAAATTATCGGCTAATCTTATCCATATTTGCATTAATAGTCTCGGTCGTAATACTCTTTGTCGAGATAATCTCACTGATGAGTTCTGAGTTAAGCCCCTGTTCCGAATCTCCTAAACTCACCCTCCACATGCATCCTCGAGCGCTCGACCACAACTCCCTATTTTATATAGAAGAAAATGTTTGGGTTAGGAGTTTAAGTTTCCTATGCAAACAGGATCTATCATTCTTGTTGCGTTTCCCTGGAACCCCCACCGTTGTCAGGATTGATAGGACAACACTAACATATGAATGTTTAGTATAGCCTAATCTATTTAAGTACCCAACTGGAGTGGTCAGTAGTTTAATTTGAATATACTCATGTACAGTTGAACTGTGTGTTTACAATGGCGGACATGATGTGGTTATTGGTTTACATATATAGGTTATTATAGTTCAAGCTGTGGAAGATGGCTTTCAATTGGATGATGACTGGTAAACAATTATTGAGATAATTTCTGACAAAGGTTTTGATCGTCCGCAATAAGAACTTGATACGATGCTGTATTTTTCTGTTAACTCTTGTATAAAGGGATAACATGAACGTTGAAAAATGGCGTTGACTTTGTGCTGTGCTAGCTCTCCTGCTTTAGGTTCCAGGTATAGG
This sequence comes from Fusarium sambucinum, assembly GCF_050947815.1. Taxonomy (NCBI): domain Eukaryota; kingdom Fungi; phylum Ascomycota; class Sordariomycetes; order Hypocreales; family Nectriaceae; genus Fusarium; species Fusarium sambucinum. Next base: position 2,522,248 of record NC_139292.1, read on the forward strand.
GTAATTTGGAGGCTTCCGGATTAATGTTGGCGCCGCACAACGCAGCAAGCTCCTGCAGTGGGTCCGTGCGCGTTGCTTCTTTCCTGGTAGCAAACAAAGGTAGCGTGTCGGATTCAGCTTTGAAGCTCCAAATTTCCCGGACCCTCTAACAACAATCAAAGCCTCCATTTCCTTTGTCGGGGATTCTTTTATCAACGTCTCACATTCATTCGTCAATATTGGAGATACAAAGGGAGCGAAATTTTACGTCAAACCTATCTTAACGCTTGTTTTTTTCCCTTCGAGCGCGCAGCTACGGGAATGACGAGTATCGCGCTATCGATCTGATCCGACCACGACCATGGCGGCCGCAAACGTGGACATCGGCTACGTCGCAGGCCACCTTGGCCTTGATCAACCTGTTGTCGCGTCCCTGACGACTGAGCCAACCGTTGAACTCGTAAACATCATCTTGCAGGCTGTCGCAGACAGAGCGCACGAGTTTGACGCTCTGTATGCCGGAAAGCTTGAAACCGACATTCTGCTAGAGAACGCGGTGCGCAGCAACGAAACGCGATCGCAATCCTCCAAAGCTACCGTGGACAAGGCCCTGAAGGATGTTGAAGAGGCTAGGCAGCAATTGAAGAATGAAGGTATGTGTCGGTGAGGCGTGGAGTGGAGTTGCATGATTGTTGACATTGCTTTTTCCACACAGAAACCAAGCGCCAGTCAGTTGAGAACGAGCTTCAAGTCTTCAAAGCTAAGAAGTCCGACTACGATGCCGAGGTCAAGGCTCTCAATGATAAGATTGAGACCCTCCAGTCATCGAACCGAACCAACTTGAGCATCATCGAATCAAACAACAAACGGGACCAGACTATTACCGAAGAGCTTACAAAGCAGCATCAGCGCAACGTCGAGCTCTCCCGCGAGATTACCGCTCTACAGCAATCAGAGCAAAATGCGCGAGGTCAGCTTAGCAGTGCCAAGTACCGAGAAGAATCACTTCAGCAGCAGCTCGACCTTGCCCGAAAGAACAGCGAATGGCTCGAGAATGAACTAAAAACCAAGAGTGAGGAGAGCCTTAAGTATCGAAAGGAGAAGGGTGCCCGCATCGCTGAACTACAACGACAAAATGAAGACATCCAATCCCAGATGGATGCTCTGAAGCGAACTGAACAGCAGCTCCGCGAGCGACTCGACGCCATGCAGTCCAAAGCAGATGAAGCTTTAGTGAAACTCCAGAAACAGGAGGGAACCCACGCACAAGCGATCGAGAGTTACAAGCACGAGCTTGAGGACCAGAGGCGGCTGGTTGAGATGTCCGACCAGTTGAGCAAGAAACACCAAGAGCGAGTGCGTGATCTCGAGGCCGAGAAAGAGCGGCTCCGAGACAACTACGAAAATGAACTCCGACGTGTTCGAGTCGAGCTTGAGCAAGAGCGGGAGAACTCTTCGCAGTTGGAGGAACGAATCAATCAACTCCAGGCCGAAATTGACGAGCTTCAAGTGCGAGCCGAACAGCACGCACCCCTGCCAGCCGAATCTGCGCCACAGACCCCCCGTCCTAACGGTTCTCTTATGCGACCCTCCTCTCCTTTCGCGACCCCCGGGTCTATTCGAGCCAAGGGCGCGATCACTGCCACACAGGCTCTTGATCAGCTGTATCAAGTCAAGGGTCAGCTGGCTACTGAAAGACGTCGTAACCAGCAACTGTCTGAGGAGCTGGACAACATGATGTCTGCTTTGGAGGCGAAGGCGCCTGAAATGCAAGAGCTCCATGCTGAAGCTGACCAGCTCCGAGAAGAGATTACTCGTATGTCAGAGCTTTCGCAAGACAGCTACAAGGAGCGTGATGACGCTAAGAAGGCGGCGAGAAAGGCCGAAGGAGCACTTGCAACCGCACAGTCTGAGTCCAAGATCCTGCGCACTCAACTACGTGACCTGGGTACTCAGATCAACATGCTCTTGTTCCAGATCCACGCCATGGAGAAGGGGATGGACCAGCTCACTGACGAGGAGACTTACCGTCTTCAGCAACTACAGAAGGGAGAGATTTCCGAGGAGGCCATATCCGACATGTCCGATACTCACCAGTTCATCACCCAGAAGTTGGTCGTCTTCAAAGGCATCCAGTCCTTGCAATCCAAGAATGAGGAGCTTCTTCGTATTACCCGGGAGCTTGCTGACCAACTTGAGAGTGAGGAGGCACTCGCAGAAAAACACCAGGCTAAACAAGATCACGACATGGTCGAGAAGCTCCAGCAAGAGCTGGCTCACATGACTGATGAGACAAGGTCAATCAAGAAGACTATGGATAGCTACAAGACTGAGCGAGACATGTTCCGACGACTCTTGCAACAGCGAGGTTTGAACGGAGATGATGCGTCTATGATGCGCAACTCGATTGCTGGCGGTGAACGTTTGCCTTTGGCTAGTATCGAGGCAACTGAGCAGACCGAGGCTCTCAACGAAGCCATCCGCAAGCTTCAATCCGAATACGACAACTATCGTGACGCCCAGGATGGAGTCCGCAAGGACTTGCGCGACCAAATCGATTCATTGTCAGCTGAACGAAACGGCCTTCAGACTGACAAGGTCAAGCTTCAAGCCGAGGCTCGACTTGAATCTGAGAGACGCGAGATGCTGCATACCAACTTTGTCGCCCTCCAAGGCGAGAATCACGAGCTTCAGAAGCGAAGTCAGATTCTGTCTGAGACGGCTGCTAAGCAGGATATTCGCACGCAGCAGGTTGCCGAGGAGCTAATTGAAGCCAAGGGGCTACTTGACAGTGTTCGCAATGAGACTGCCAATCTCAAGGCAGAGAAAAAGCTTTGGAAGGATATCCAGGACAGGCTGAGCAAGGACAACGAGAACTTGATTGAGGAGAAGAATCGCCTTAACAACTTGCTCGCAACCCAGCAATCGCTCGAGAATGAGCGCAATATGGCCGACTCGGAGACGCGACGCAAAGCACAGGCCAAGATTGAAAGCCTGGAGCAGCAACTAAGCGACGTCCAGAGGAAGCTAAACTACGAGTCGGAAGAAACAAAGAAATTGCAGCTTAGGAAGGAGTACGAGTCGAAGGAGTCACAGAAGCGAATTGACGAGCTTATGACTAGTTTGAGCCAGATTCGTGAGGAGCACGTCGCTGTTAAGACCAGCAGGGATCATCTGCAAGCTCGCGTTGATGAGTTGACTGTCGAGTTGCGCAATGCTGAGGATCGTGCCGGACGACTTCAACCTCGACCTACCCCCCGACCTGGCACTATGGAGGTTGGCGAACAGCAACAGCAACTTCAGAACGAGATTCAGGACCTCAATGTCGAGATCTCCGACCTCAAGCGAGATCTGGACATGGCCAACACACACCTTGAAAACGCGAAGGCACAGGCTGATCAGTTCAAGGAACTTAGCCAGGCTAATGAAGAAGCCCTTGAAGATTTGCGAGGATCGCAGGAGCAGTACCGTCAAGAGTTGGAAGCACTTATTGAGGAGAAGGATGCCAAGATTAAGGAGATTACTGAGCGCGCCGAGGATCTATCTGCTGAATTGTCTCGATCTAACACCGAACTTTCTAGCCTTCGTGATTCTCAGGGCGAGATCGCACGACGATACGAGGACGAGAAGGCGATCCTGCAAGAGGAGGTGAGCCGTCTCAAGGACGAGAGCGCCAGGCACTTGGAGGCCACTCGCTACCATCAGCAGGATCTCCGTTCCCAGGCCGAGATCGCTTCCAAGGCTCAACAGGATTACGAGCAGGAACTTGTCAAACATGCCGAGGCTGCTAAGCTCGTGCAACAATTGCGAGCCGAGTACAACGCCCTCAAGAGCGAGGCGGCGTCTCTCAAGTCCGAGGCAGACTCTGCCAAGGTAACCCTCGCTCAAAGCGAAAGCTCTTGGGAGGACCGCCGACAACAATTGGAGCAGGAGATGGCGGAGGTCAAGACTCGACGGGAAGATGTGAACTCACAGAACAAGATCCTTCACCAGCAACTGGAGGCTTTGACTGCACAGGTCACGGCGCTTCAGCAGAAGCGAAGTGGAGATGATGAGGAGGATGAAAGAATGTCGCCTGTTCCTTTGGGAGATGCTACCGAAGGCCTGCGTGAACTAAACAGTTACCTACGACGCGAGAAGGAAATTCTCGAGGTTCAGTATGATCTCAAGGCTCAGGAATCCAAGCGACTTCAGCAACAGCTCGAGTATACCCAATCCCAGCTGGACGAGGCACGTCTTAAGCTCGATCAAGAGCGCACACAGGCTGCTCAGAGTGGCAGGACATCTATGACACATCAAGACCTCATGGAGAAGCTGAATGAGTTGAACATTTACCGCGAGAGTAGTATGACGCTGCGAAACGAGAACCAAAAACTCAAGGACCAAATTGGCGAAAAGAACCAGAGAATTGAGGAGATGGAGGCTCGAATCCACCCGCTAGAAGCAGAGATCGACACACTCAAGACTCAGAAGTCGTTCTTGGAGGATGAGATTAAGCAAATCCAGGAGGACCGTGACCGATGGCAGAAGCGCACTGAGGGCATCTTGACCAAATATCAACGAGCCGACCCTGCCGAGATGGAGCAGCTTAAGGAGAAGATCACCGAGCTGGAGGCTGAGCGAGATACACTCAAGCAGGGTGAAGAGCCCTTAAAGGCTAAGCTCGCAGAGGTCGAGGCCAATTTTGAGACCGAGCAAAATAACTGGGCCACCATTCGCGCAAGGATTATTGAACAGGCCAAGGAGCGGTCGAGGAAGCTTACCGGAGAGAAGAATGAGGCTATTCAGCGCGCCACTCAAATTCAAGAGAGCTTGGACAAGGTCAACGCTGAGGTCGAGGGAATCAAGAAGGAGGCGGACGAGTCTCGAAACCAAAAGACTGAGCTGGAGCAACAGATTCAGAACTTCCAAACGGAGGTTGAGCAGTTACGACAACAGGCACAGACCATCCAGTCTGCACCGAACACTGCCCAGTCAAACGAAGCCTCGAGCTCCTCTGAGATTGTCGCTCAACTCGAAAAGCAGCTGGCTGATCTTCGCAATGAGCTTGACAGTATCAACGGACAGAAGCAGAGTGCTGAGCATCAACTTGAGACTCTCCGTGGTGAGCTGCAGTCAGCTATCTCTGAGCGAGATGAGGTGGCTAGGAAGCTTGAAGAGGCAGCCAACACCGTCACACCGTCTGCACAGACTGCTCCCGAGATCGTCGCTCAAACCACCGAGCAACCTGGCGCTGGTATTACAGACGAGGAGAAGAAGGCCCTCCAGGAGAGGGCAGCGGCAGCTGAAGCTAAGGCAGCCGAGTTCGAACAGAAGGCTAATGAAGTTGAGGCCAAGATTCAAACTACAATCAAGGAGCGTTCCGACAGAATGCGGGACACCTTGAACGCCAAGCTTAAGGAGAGCAGGCAACGCATGGAAGACGAGTTCAAGAAGAGGAACGCGGACCTGGAGCTCCAGTTCAAGCAAGAGAAGCAAATCTGGCTGGCTGAAAACCCTAATGCCAAACCCACAACAGATGCTCCCAAACCCGAAGCAACGGAGCAGCAGCCTCCTGCGACGCCTGCTAAAACTGAAGCTCCCGCCGTGCCTCCAACGCCGGCATCTGCTGGGCCGATTGATATGTCCCAGCTTGATGATGCCGGCATTCGACAATTCCTTGCAACTAATCCTACGGTTAAGAACATTGTTGCCGCTAATATCAAAAAGAAGCTTGAGATTGAAAGCTCTAAGGTGAAGGCAGAGTTAGAATCGTCACTGAAGAACGAGTACGAATCCAAGATTTCATCAGCTCGGGATCAGGCCCAGCTTATGGAATCAAAGAAGTCTACGTTGAGAATTAACATGGCCGAGAACAAGCTGAGAGCGGCTGCTGCAAAGATCAACGTTGTCGAGAAGGCGGCTTCTGAGACACCTCAGAAACCCGTCGTTGAAGTTTGGGAAGTGGCCAAGACAGCGCAGGCACCTCCTCCCCCTGCTGTAGCTAAGCCGGCCCCTGCTAAGCAAGGCTCGGCAGCCGGGTTGCCCCCAACGCCTGCAACACCTGCAACCAAGGGCACTCAAGCAGCACCGACGACAACACCAGCAGGTGCACCACCTACAACAGAAGCCAAGCCTGGACAGGCTGCAGCTCCGGCGGCGAGTGGAATTCCTCCTCCTAAGAGCAATAATCCCTTCGCTGCCTCTACAAATGCCTCTTCGGCTTCTGCTCCGAACCCTTTCGCTGCTAAGAATGGAGGTGGTGCGGCCCCCGCTACTAAGGATGGTCAACCTCAAGCCCAGGCTCAACAGCAGCAACAACAGACACCGCAGGGTCAACAGCAAGGCCAACAGCAAGGCCAGCAGCAAGGCCAGCAGCAAGGCCAGCAGCAAGGCCAGCAGCAGGGCCAGCAGCAGGGCCAGCAGCAAGGTCAACAACCAGCACGATCCGGCATCCCTATGCCTCGTGGTGGTGGTGGTGGACGTGGAAGAGGCGGGGCCTATGTACCTCCAGGCCAACGTGGAGCCAGTGGCACTCAAGAGGGCGGACATGGCCATGCTGGTCGCGGAGGTCGAGGAGGACGCGGTGGTGGCCGTGGTGGAATGAATCCGGGTGCTAATGACTTCCAACCTGGCAACAAGCGTCCCCGAGGTGATTCTGAGGTTGGTGGAGGGGCCAAGCGTGCTCGAGGAGCGCATTAATAGATTAACGGGTTTGGCATATTCCGTATGGAACTGGGTTATTCGAGGCGTACAACACAAACAAAACGCGTGTAATTATTTGTTATTATGGCATGGAAGGTGAATGCATGGGATGAGAGAATGGATGACTGTATGGAGAGTGTCACAGTATTATGTGTTTACATACTTTCTTTGGGTTCCTAAACGGAAAAAGAGAAACATTTCCTTGGTTTAAAATTGTACGAAATGATTTGCATTTGTCTATGAAAACTGATAACAGTCTGAGTGTCTTGCGGTATATAATATATTAAATAGGGATAATGGCTGCGTGGCCATCAACCACATATTTGCATCAAATATTGCATATGATATAATTTGTGAGACATGGGCAAAGTATAAGTATCTCCTGATAAGAACACAACTCGGTTCATAGGACATTGGCTCACCAGGTGGAGGTCGGTGGATCGGCATCAACTTTTGCCGATAACGATAAGACAAAAAAGTATCAACGAAAAAATTGGGGACTTTCTTACAGATTTCAAGGTCAACTCGACGAAGAAAAACACGGCATTCAAGCGACCTCCCTACGACTAAAGACGACAAAATAGGAAACTGCGATCGCCTTTGACAGGGGCGACTTCTTCTTACTCAAATGGTTCCTCCATCAAAAAAGCGCAAGCTCCCCATCGCGAACGGTCCCGCCACGAAACGATCGAAGAACACACCCAAACCTTCAAGCTCCAAGAAGAAGAGCGGAAAGGAGTCGCGCCGTGCCGTCGAACCCGGTGCGCTTTCCTGGGCCTCAGTCGGAGAAGACTTTGGTGGACTCGAGATCATCGAGGGTGTGGACATTGTCAAGGATGGTAGCCGAGTGCAATTCTTGGTGTCTGGCGACAAGAACAAGAGCAACATAATCGACCCCCAACAAGAAGTTGTCGATGGCGATCAATCTTTTGAAGGGTTTGGTGACGACGCTGTGGAGGTCGGGGATATCGATTCCGGCGAAGTTGGCAGTGATCAAGCTGGCGCTGAGAACAAGAAACCTCAAGGGAAGAATAAGGGCAAGAATGAGCCAAAAGAAGGGCAAGAAAAAGCAGACCAGGAAAGGAACAAAAAGCAGAAACAAAAACAAAACAAGAACAGACTGGATGGGAAGAACGGTGCCGGCAACAAACAAGACGAGCAGCTGGTCAAGGCCGCGCAAGGCGTACAAAAGTCCTCTGCACGCGGGGGCAACACGTTCGGCGCGCTGGCCGATGGGAACGACTACGCAGACCAAGACGTCGACATGGCGGCCTGGGTTTCTCTGAACCTGTCACCCCAAATCATCTCTGCCATCGCAAAACTCGAGTTCATGAAGCCGACCAAGATTCAGAAGAGGACGATTCCCGAGATTGTGGCTGGCCATGACGTTATCGGCAAGGCGCAAACAGGTTCCGGAAAGACTCTCGCATTCGGTATTCCCATGGTGGAGCGGTGGTTAGAGATGCAGGAGCAGGGTGTCGAGAGAACGGACCCCATGTCTTTGGTGCTATCTCCCACCCGAGAATTGGCCAAGCAGCTTGGAGACCATCTCAAGGCGCTCTGCGACGGCCTTCCTAGCGCACCATACGTGTGTGTTGTGACGGGTGGTCTCAGTATTCTAAAGCAGCAACGACAGCTGGAGAAGGCCGATATTGTTATTGGTACGCCCGGTCGTCTTTGGGAGGTTCTTAGTGGTGACCGAGCTCTGCAAAGCAAGTTTGCCAAGATCAAGTTCCTTGTTGTTGATGAGGCGGATCGACTTTTCAAGGTTGGACAATTCAAGGAAGCTGAGGATATCATTGGTGCTCTCGATGGAAAGAGCCCTGGTGATGACGCCGAAAGTGAAGACGAGGAAGACGAAGAAGACGAGGATGATGAGGGTAGCGCACGACAGACACTTGTCTTTTCAGCTACTTTCGACAAGGACCTTCAGACTAAGCTGGCTGGCAAGGGCAAATCTGCAGGAAATGACGACGAGAAGATGGCTTATCTGATGAAGTGCCTCAAGTTCAGGGGCGAGCCCAAATTCATCGATGTCAATCCTGTCAGTCAGATGGCCGATGGTCTAAAGGAGGGACTTATTGAGTGTGGTGCTATGGAAAAGGTGAGTCTACAGCACGTATACACAACCTAATGATACTAACGAATTACAGGATCTCTACCTTTACACGGTTCTCATTCTTAACCCTGGCCGCCGCACTCTGGTCTTTACCAATTCCATCTCTGCTGTTCGCCGTCTTACACCTCTTCTTACGAACCTTAACCTCACAGCTCTTCCCCTGCACTCTCAAATGGCACAAAAAGCGCGTCATCGGTCTCTCGAACGCTTCACTGCTTCCCGCAACTCTATCCTTATTGCTACCGATGTTGCTGCACGTGGTCTTGATATCAAGGAGGTTGACCAAGTCTTGCATTACCATGTCCCCCGATCTGCGGACACTTACATCCATCGATCCGGTCGTACAGCTCGTGGAGAGTCTAGCGGTATTAGTGTGATCCTTTGCGCTCCTGAAGAGGTTCTTCCCACACGTCGTCTCGCAAGCAAGGTTCATGCCGAGCGCGGCGCGGGTACTAAAAGGGAGCATTTCATACAGACTCTCCTTATTGATCGCAAAGCGGCATCGCGTCTTAAGCCTCGTGTGGACTTGGCCAAAAAGATTGCCGATACAATACTTGCCAAGGAAAAGGCCCACAGCGACGATACATGGCTGCGCAATGCTGCCGATGAGCTCGGTGTGGAATATGACTCTGATGACCTCGAGGAAATCAACGCCAGCGGTGGTAAGGGTGGTCGCGGTGGTGGACGAAGAAGAAAGGAGCAAACAGCCAAGCAGCTCACCAAAGCAGAGATGGGTGCACTCAAGGCTCAGCTGAGAGAGGAGTTGAGCAGGAGAGTGAATCTAGGTGTGAGCGAGAGATATATCACGGGCGGAAGAGTTGATATCAGTGCTTTGTTAAAAGAAGGACAGCAAGGTGGTATGTTTTTGGGCAACACGGACGGATTGGGCTTTGACCTGTAGTTATGGAGATTTTGAGCGTGATTGAGTCTGGACATCTGACTTAAAGGATGACGGCTTTGTTGATAATAGAATAAAAGTACCATCTTGTACATTTTTCTTTTCATGTTTCGATCATCATTTCTAGCTGTCCATTCGTGATGAAGCAGATGAAAGCTGTGTGTATAACCATATCGGATATTGAACCCTCGCAACCGCGGGAAACGACCAAGTTGGCCGCGGAGGTGAATGTGGAGATTCTTCGCTTTTAGCTATCCGAACTGTCTATCTATCATGCACGTCTATGCAGATCAAAGCATGAGGACCAAGGGCTCTATGGAAGTTGGAGTTATGACCATGGCTATCAAGAACCAACTCAAACATCTTCACGACAACATTTTGTCTCGTGTACAGTATTGCCTATCAAGTTCATCAACAGAGGTGCTTTTTCATATTGAGGAATCGCTATCAAACAATATACTTAGAACCTTACCTATTCGTATCTGGTTAACTTAGCCTAGATCCACAACACCATGCAAGCCTCCTAGCCCGGCTCATACAGTAGCATCAAAGCTAGCAACTCCCCGCGGGAAACTATTCATGATCGAATGAACATACACCACGAGATAACAGACCAGACGCAAATGAATATGTTTCCCCTCATAGATGCGGGGTTCATATATATGTATATATAAATACAATGACCTTAGCAAGTGTATATAAGACTCGAGCATGCCCCTGCGAAAGCTACAAACCACTCATCACTCAACCATCACTACAAAACCTTCACAATGCCCAGCCTCGTAGAAACCCCCGAATCTCTCTTCACACCCAAAGTCCAATCCAAGCTCCATGCCAGCCGGGAGAAGGCATCTCGGGACTTCCGCTCCGATGTTGTCACCGTCCCTATCGAGGAGATGATGACTGCCATCCTCGAAGCATCTGTCAACGATGACATCTACGACCCAGAAGGCGACCCTTCCGTCAAGGCTCTGGAAGCACGTCTCGTAGAGATGACGGGCATGGAAGCTGCTCTGTGGGCCATCTCAGGTACCCAGGGAAACCAGATTTGCCTAAGGACGCATCTCACACAGCCACCGCACAGTGTTCTTCTTGATCATCGTGCGCATGTGCATTGCTGGGAGTCTGGGGCTTTGCCTGTTATTTCTCAGGCGAGTGCTACGACTATCCATGCTAAGAATGGAGTTCATTTGACGTTAGAAGACGTTAAGAAGAATATTATTGCTGATGGGAATAGTATGTTATCCCCTTCCTCGTGACATGTCTAACAGAAAGCTGACCATTGCAGTCCACTTCCCACCTACCAGAGTTGTGTCTCTGGAGAATACCCTCTCTGGAACAATTCTACCACTTGCGGATGCACAAGAAATCTCGAACTATGTCCGCTCATTCCCAGTTCCAGAAGGCCAGAAACCCATTGCCATGCATCTTGACGGTGCCCGTATCTTCGACGGCGTGCTCGGAGAAGGCGTTGATCTCAAGGCGTACGCAGCATGCTTCGATAGTATCTCCATCTGTCTCGCCAAGGGCATCGGCGCCCCGATGGGTAGTGTGATCCTCGGCAAGAAGCCCTTCATCGAGCGGACCAAGTGGTTCAGGAAGATGTTGGGAGGAGGCACTCGACAGCCAGGAATGATGGCGGCGGCAGCTCTGGCAGCTCTAGAGTACAGCATTCCAAGGTTCCCATCGGTGCATAGGATGACTAAGGAAGCTGCGGTGAGACTTGAAGCGGTTGGGTACAAGTTTGTGCTTCCTGTGCAGACCAACATGATCCTGCCTGATATTGAAGCCGCCGGCATCCCACCCGCAGCATTTGTCGAGTATTGTGCAAAGGAGAATATTACGGTATTCCCAATGGCGAGACTTGTGTTCCATCATCAGACGTCAGAGGCAGCTGTCGACAGCCTGGTAAAAGCGTTGACAAGGTTGATGGAAGATAAGAAGAATGGGGTGGCTCTGAACGACGGCGAGGCCCACGGAGGATACAGCTAAAGAGACCATCATAACAATGCCAGTGACTTATTTATTTCGATCGAATTTCAATGCATGCATCCAAGGGAGGAATAATAGTTGCCCCCATCCATTGTGCCTTTGGTCGTTCCTCGATCGTCTTGATATTGTAGTCAAGAAGCAATGCAGCCCCGATGAGCTTCAGCTCATGCGCAACAAAGAAGCGTCCCGGACTATATGTATTAGCATGCCACCATGGGATTTATCAATGAAACAAGACTTACCATGCATGCCGACCATGACCAAACGCCAAGTGGATATCACTAGTAGTCACCATCCCTAAACCTCTTATTCTCTTCCCTTCCTCCTCATTTTCTTTCTTCTCTTGGGCCGATTTCATCTCCCAGGCTTCCCTAGGATTCGAATACCGCCACGGAAAATATTTCATGGCGTCTTTGTAAATATCCTCATCATGGTGCGTCCCTTGCAGATTAACAGTGACGAAAGCACCACGTGGTAGCGTCCACCCGTAATCAGGGTTATGAAGGCCCCCAGGCGCAATAACTTGTCGTTCAACGAGATTTGCTGCGAAGTTACTTAGGCGCTGGGATTCGCGAAATGATGAGTCGAGTCGCATGAGGGAGCCAAGATTTTGTTTTGTCCAGTGACCCTCTGTCGGCTTGTTCGCCTCGAGCTCATCCCGGATTGTATCAAGAGCGCGTTCAGAGGCTGGGAGGGACCAGAGATCCAACATCCAAGACTGGCCAGTGAGGACAGTTGTGTGAATAGCCGCAAAGTTTATAGGCAGAAGACGCTTAGAGATGACATATGGATTGAGCTCAAACGAGTTTCCTTCTGCCATGGCAAGGCGAATATGCCACGTTATATAATCCTCTGGAGGTGTCCAGCTCTTCATCTCAGGATCACTGGATTCTTTGCGTCGCATGTCTTTCAAGCGCTGTTCGATGGTTGGCAGTACACGACGTGTAGCCGCACGCCAGTGAAGGTAGTTCGGGATGGTGATGAGACGGCCGACAATAGGGTGAAGAACTTGGGGGAAAGCGTGTAGCAAAAAGCTATTCCGGACAACGTCATCTGTGAAGCGCACCATGGACTGTATAAAGACTGGATCATGGCATATTGTTTCGCCCACAAGAAGACGATTCGTAACTCGAGGAACGATAGCTAGCCATAGCTCCCATATGTTGAGTTTTGTGAAGCCTTGGTCATCGACATTACCGGCATCCTTGTCAGCGGCTGCTTTGATTAGTGTCTCGACAGCATCCCTGACAGAACTGTTGACCTCGTCCTGAACAGCTGGGACTAGCGATGATAGATGCCGAGCTAGATACTTGTGCATAACGCGTTGCGCAAAGGTATCCTTGAGAAGTTCCTTGCCGAGAAAGTTGTACTCTGTGTGTAGGATCTTATCATGGGCGTGAGCTGCGGAAAGGATGTGATCGGGCTGGTTCATCATCCATGGTATTTGCGATCTAGGGAGGATGACATCGGGAGGACGAGAGATTGGCGACGGAGCAATAAAAGGCAGGCCATTTTTGCCATACTATTTGCGATTAGAGACCTTTTCACAATTTGTGAGAGAAGAGAGAGAATGCAATACTTTTTCATAGCCTTCACCAATCCATGCCTGATGTTGAGTAAAGTAGGCAAGGCTATTTCGAATTCTGGAGAACCATTTCTTGGAGTCGTGACCAAGAACAGGAATATCAGAAGGATATCGAGGTTGAGTGGACAAGTCGACAATGAAAGAGATAAGTAAAAATAAAAAACCATAAATTATGACCCTTGTAAAGGTGATTTGTGCCAAGATATCACCCAAGGAGGTCATATTTGGAGCTTAGATATGAGAAATAGCTTGAGAAATTTGGAGAAGGAAGAAGAGAAAGAAGAGAAAGATAGACATTAATAATAACGAGTTGAAACTACCCCGGTCAAAGCCAAGCCACATTTTCTCCATTATCTACTATGTACTTTGCTTTTAGTTCCAGGCCGAGAATGAGTGTACATATGAGGATGATATGACGGCGTCAAGAGGCATGCATAAGCCGTGGGCTGATATTGATTAAGCCAGTACTGGTTAGCATGCTCGGCTAGAGAGGAACCAGGATCACTGTATTACTGAACACTTCTTTAGGTGGCACAGCAGAACCGATCGAGGCCATTCCATTTTATCTCTGAGAAAATCTATATAGAGTGAAAGACAGGGAAGTCGTGTAACCGATCTCTTGGCGTTACTTCGCGCCTATTTTTGAAACGACTTTTATGTCTCAGATCCAGGATAAAACATTTATTGCTGACGATAACTGGATCAGTTATCGAGCGGCGCTAAGAATTAAAGTTGACAGGGCCCAGGGGGTACCCTCCTTAGCGCTCTTCCACATCCCTTAGGTGACTGCCAGACCCTAAACTCTCCATAGTATCAACTCTGCTTCTCCTCCCAGATCCTCCAAGCTTCATCAACTCGAGTCCATTCGTGATACTTTCCTCTCCTCTAATCAACAGTCCAATCTCACCAGGATGGAACCAGTTCATCCATACGAGTACCAGGAGCATCAGCATACCGTCAAACACAAACACCCATACTTCGCTGCGCATCAAGTGTCCGTCATTACCCTCGATAAACTCAATTACCCTGAATAGACTGCGCACCCAGATTAGAACGCCTGTAATGTATAGCGTTGCGAGATATGTCTGCCATCGGACTTGACTTTGTGACGAATTCGGTGTCGGGGCACGCAGCATTCGTACGTGGAAGACGGCGCTGACGATGATGAAACAGCCAAAGAAGAAGAGTTGAACGAAAAGACCTCCAATGATAATCTTTTCACCCATTTTGTTCATATCTTCAACAGCCATAAGACCGCCACCTACAACAATTATCAGCATTGTACCTGGTAAACCCTTCAACTTGCTTCATACCAGATGATTGGAGCATAAACGATGCCACATCGCCAAAGACAAAAAGCTTCGTAAGCCACTTGCGTGGAATCAACGAATGGTGTTCCCCATCAGTCAAGAGAATGATTCTCCCCAGAATCATGTAAATCGAGGCTGCAAACAGTGCAGGCGCGATAAGAATCAGGACACTCTGCATGATATACGGGCCCATGGTCCAGCAGCCCGGCTCTTCATTCGTATTCAGGACTCGTCCGATATATCCGATCACCTCACCTAAAGCCACGGCATTAGTATATATCTTCATATCGACTGAGAAAAGGTACAACGTACAGACTCCGCCCACAACCAACGGTATCAAGTACCATGTTCGAGTTCGCCAAAGCTGCAGCACATGCAACAGCGTTGTTATGGCAAAAAGAACCACAAAGACAATGTTGGCTTCCTTCGAAGGTACAAATCGGTAAAACGCCCACGTTGCATTTTCATAATCAGGGTTGCAGTCCATCGCTGCGATGACTCGGTTCGTTTCGGGAATAACTAAACAGCAGAACAATAAAGATTGAATATAAAGGACGAACAATGGACAAAAACAGATCAAAGTGCTACCAATCGAAGGCACTAAACAAGAAAGCCAAAGCTAAAGCTCAATAAATACTCTAGAAGAGAAAGACGGCCAGTTCAAGCCGCTATCATGGCTTCTTTATAAAATTCAACTCAACCAAATACTTACCATATCTATACGCGTATTCATCTCAGGCAAACACAAAGAACATAGCCTCGCCAAGCCAAATCCATCTCTAATTAGCTCTAAACTTCCTATAAGGAACCTCTCATTGCTTACCGAGCTAGCTGAGCCTCAATCTCAAATGTCTAATACACGATCTACACGGTGTGATCTTTACTAGAACAAGGCTAGCGGAGCCGAGTACGCGTACCGGATCGCGTTTACGAGTATTCGCTTCGGGTTCGGACTCGCTCTACTCCCATATCGCCCTGCTTTCTCCCGAGAGTTCCATGTGAAAAGCTGATCCTCAGATTTGATCATTCTTTTGTTCTTATTTTCACCATAGTTCGCATTTCCATTGCCATCTAATCCGAACCCGCGGGTTTGCAAGTCAATCTCGTAAACCAATGGCTTCTCGAAGAACTCATACCAAGTCTCGCACAGGCTGCTTGAACTGTAAGCGACGCAAAGTCAAGGTTCGTATAATAAGCCACTGTTGCTCCTTTGTGCTCATAATTGCAATGTATGACCCATTCGTAGTTCAGTCAAAGAACTAACCATCATAGTGCGATGAAGTTCGCCCTTCCTGCTTCCATTGTACAAGGCATGGTGTGGTATGCAGTCTATCTTCGTCATCTTCCATCGATGGCACCAGCGAAACCTACTCGCCCAGTCTACCAAATTTGACACCTTCAACTCCCTCGTCTCTCGATAGTCATCATGTTGACTCTCCCCACCTTTTCCAAGACCACAGTCACCCCAGTCCCGCTGACCAAATTGCCCCCTTTCCTCCCCATGAGCTCTGGGCTCGCGATTGCGAGTTAATGCACCACTATTGTACTGTGACCGCCGAAAGCCTATCAATCCGTAAAGACTTGACATATGTCTGGTCAGTTGCTATCCCAAGACTAGGCTACCAGGATCCTTTCGTCATGCATGGAATTCTTGCTATTGCCGCCGCTCACAAAGCTTACATGCTTCCTGCCAGTCGAAAGGCCTATCTGCCATTGGTCGACTATCACCAAACTCTCGGCTCCGAGGGTTATCGTCGCTATCTTCAGCATTTCGACTTATCCAATTGGATGCCTGTTTTTGGTTTCGCCTCAGTCGTTGTCTTGCACATGCTGACTCTTCCCATGCGTATGGAAAACCGTGTGCTTGAGAGTCCCATCACCAACATCATAGAGGTAGCCGGCCTGATAAGGGGCATCAGAACAACACTAGAGCCCGTCTTGGGACGTGTAGTCAGGTCTGAGTTTGCCCCTGTTGTCTTCGGGATCTGGATGCTTGATTCTGATAAAGAATCAGAACGGTAACAACACACCCGCCCTCAAATCCCATACCGACACTAGTTTGACCTTCAAAACAGATACCCCAATCTTGATAACTCGGCTCTACCTAGAGATACATGGGCCGCCCTCCGAAGACTACGGGCTTTCCAAGAAGCTGATATTCCTGCCACTGGTCTGCAACATTATGCACAGGCTTTGGACGACCTTGAAACCTCTGTCAGGCTCTTTGTTGCCGCCGGGGTGCAAACTGAGTCTGGTGCCGTCCAATTCTGGCTGTATTCTGTTCATGATGGCGTCCTACTTGATCTTGCCGCACATAGGCCCCATGCGCTTCTTCTTTTCGCTCATTATCTCGTGCATTGGGCAGTCCTCGAGAGAAAATTCTGGTATGTGAGAGGCTGGTCCCAACAACTTATGGCCAAGATAGAGGAAGGTTTAATCGGCCAACCAATGTTCCTCGAGATGTTGAATTGGCCTAAACAAAAAGTTGCTGAAGCTCTTGCGTATACATAGATCTTATAGACTCAATGTGCCATTGTTTTTGCGTGCCTCGATGTGTTCAAACTCGAGACTTTTCAGCTGCAATATTTCGCGACATTCAGAAATTCTACAGCCGCCGTGTGATTATAATTCCTTCTCAAAGGAAGTATACTCGCTACTGGTCGATATCAGCTGCAAGGGGGTCCAAGGAGTATCCCCCTGCTGATTTCGGATCATTTGCCAATAAGCCTCTTGACAAGCAAGAGAGTAGTTTTCTGATATCCTCAAGTCGCGTGACCTGCCTGATGTGTTGTTCGCCTTTCGATGTCCATCTCCAGGTACATCCTGGGATACATTGGAGAAGTCGCGTTTTCTGGTGGAAGATGCATGAGGTCGGTTGTCAGGTACATTGCCAGCCAATTCTTCCGAAGCAGTGTCAAGATCTTGTGGGAGGATTCCTAGCTGCGCAACGTGGGTGTCGCTAGTTTTACGCACCGATACACTCCTAGATAGTGCATTTAAATCGTCTGGCTGATCTGGGCCGAAAGTCGTTTCCTCTTGGTAACCGCTCGCTTGGGTATCTAGTAATGGGCTCACAAACCTGGGCTCAACATTGCCAGGCCTTCGTTCTTGAGAATCCTGAGGTTCGTGGATAGGTGAGCTTGGCGCGAGGTCTGAGTTAACAGTTGTTTGACTAGTGTGTCGTTGATTCTGACTATCCAATGCGTGCTTAGCGGCTAGGGCTTGCATGACTCTATCATGTTCAAAGTCCATGCCAGAACAGAATCGCCCAAACAATGATTCAATAGTAATTCCTGATATACGTCAACCACGTCGAGGGCGGTACTTCCACATAGCTTACCTTTTCTGAGCCATTCAGCAGTATTGACGGTGCATGGCCATACATCTTTTGGCTGGAAGGCTTTAATAAAGAGGCATAGCTCTGGCAATGAAGAATGCCTGGAGTACGGGAAGCAGATCGTCTTGGGCAACACCTCCTCGTGGACTGACTTCTGGTTCTTACTGTTCTTTCTCAACTTTTTGACAAGCATAGTAATAACCTCTTTGGCCGAATGCGTACTCAAAGTGTCAGCGTCCCAATCCAGAGGTATGTTATTGCCTGCCGAGACTAGCTGTTCTAGACCCTCTCGAAGCATGTCTGGCATGTCGGTCGAAGTAGCAGATGAGGACCGGGCTCTATGAAAAGTTAGCTCAGGTTAGCAGGTTAATGTAAAGGACAGACAGAATCAAAAGCACGTTTAAACTAGCTTGGTCCAAGTCAAGTTCGGCCCCCTGTTTCAAGTCTTCCCCTCCCCCTCCAACGCCAACTTCAGCCAAGTCCTCTTCTGGAGATAGATGAGTGATGATCGGCTGAATCAACACAGTCGTGGGTTTTGACGCCACTTCACACATGCTTCCCCTTTCGCAGCTGTGTAAGCGTACGTTTGTCTCTGAAGTTAGACATCCTGGCTGATGTGTGTTGCCACACATATGACCAGTTAAAGCTGGCGATTCAGCGGTCAAATGTACATTCGCTTCGGACTGTGACTTTGGGTTCTTTGATTTGAGCGAGTTGTAGATGCGCAGCTTATAGTTATCGACATGTATCTACTGGTGTTAGACCCAAAACTGACGTAAATTGCATATGTTTGACTTACCTTAGACTTGAGTGCTTTGGACAGTGCAATCCAGACGTCCTCATAGCCGTAGGTCCAAGCTTGAAAGTGAAAGACGGTATCCTTCGGGTACTTTGAAACCTTCTTTAACAACTCGGCTATACCATAGGCTTTTGTCTCAAACGGAACATCCTCAGTGAAAGACGTGTCAAGGTAGATCTTATCGAGGATTTTGAGACCCGATGTATATTCCACAAGGTTGGGGTTTCGAGAAATCGCATTAACGAACCATGGTTCACTTCGAATGTCTCCGGTGTACAAGATCGCTCTCCCGTCACCTTCTACCACTATTCACAGTCAGTAACTTTGGAAGTTAATTACGGCTTCTGCCTTACGAAACATGACAGCCCCAGGACAATGGTTGGCGTTAAAGAGCGTCACCTGGATTTCTTGCCCTGGGCGAAGCTCGATAGTTGTAGGTGTTTCGAGAGGCAAAGATTTCTACCAGTGTCAGTATGATATTCCAAATAGATGAAGTATCACGTACCACAACTTTGCTAAGATGCTTGAATGTTTGTTGTCTGGCTTCTAGAACGCCCTTCGCATAGTTGATTCTGCATGGGTATCTCTCAAGGCGTAGAAGAATTTCTCGAGTCGCTGCTGAACAGTACACACTTTTTGTTTTCAGTTAGACTATGATATTGAACGGATTAGGGGGGCTCACAATGGAGAACGTAGACTCTCCAGTCCTGCGAGATGGTCACTGTGAACGTGGCTCAGGAAGCAAGCCAAGGGTGGTTGAGCATCGGCATTCTGACGGAAGAAATCAACTGCTCTTTTGTTAGTCTTTCCACAATTCAAAGGAATGAGTTAAACTCACTTCGTATTTCTGGGAATTCAGAAACGATCCCATTAAACGTCGACATTGGCGCTGTAACGAGAAACACAAGCACGTGCTCGCTCAAGTGAACAAATAGCAGAACAAAGCACAAATTAACAAGTGTTGGAGGACACGAATAAGTTTCAACTGTACGAGCTTGAGCTTATGGCTTGTTATCGAGTTCTTGTCATCCTTTTGTACAAAATGGAGTTGCTGCAAAGCTGTGAGCTGTGCTTGTAGGAGAAGGAAAGCTAACTTAGTGGGGTTGATGAATGTTACGGCACTCGCGCTGTGACTCTGATTCACTTCACTGGCAGGCGCACCCTGCACGGTGCTTCCTCCGACGCTCGCGACCAACATAAGACGCAACACCAAAACAAGAATCGTATTCTTAATCTTCTTCCTTGCTCAACCTTTGATCAACAATTTCCCTTTGTGGGCTCATTGGTCCCGACCCGCCTGTTCACTGTAGAATCTGTACTCTCGAATGTGTTTTCATTGTAAGAAGGAAACGCTCATCACACTTTTATTTGTACCACTCATCCATCTCTATCTACTCACGAAATCGCCATCTTCATTAGAGCTGTGGTTGACGAATTATTCTGAAACTGCACTATGCAGCAAAAGTCCGTCACTGCCAGCAGTAATCTCCAGTTTCACCCCTTGGGCGATGAAGTAAACATGTCCTTCTCCCAACTCAAATGACTGGTCGTTGGCCTTCACTATCGCACCGCCTCGAGATGCTAGAATGATCTTGGGACCACCTTCATTCAAGGTCTCCAGCTCACCAGAATTCAGGTCGGTTGCAAGGACGTTGAATTCGCTGGTAGGGGGTCTGAAGAGTTGGGTCTTTCCCTCCTTGCTTCCTGAATAAGTCTCTGATTGCAGGGTGGTCTGGGTTTTGGTTGTAGATTCCCAGTTTAGTACTGAACAAAATTCATCAACATTGTCTCGATCCGCCTTGGGGCAGAAACCAGTGTTGAGAACGTTATCGGAGCGCGCCATGCATTCGATAATGTCGCCCTGGATGTAGGCATGAATACCACCCGCTGGAATGTAGATGACCTCGCCCGGCTGGAGTAGCATATAGTTCATGCATAGAAGGCCTACGAGGTTACCGGGATCATTCGTGGGGAATTGATTCTCGAGCTTCTTGGCGACTTGGGGAATATGGGAGTTTGGACCAGTAAAGGCAGAGTCGGGGAGCTCCCTGATTGCTTGGAAGGTTTTCTTGATATCTTCGTCAGAAGAGGTCAGGATCGTTCGAACGACTTGTTTCAATCCTTCCGGGCTAAGCTTCTCATCCGTGACGGTTAAGCCTCCAGCAACAAGGAGATGTCGCAGCGGCTTCTGGCGCAAGATATCCACTGTGGCCTCGACAGGCTTGAAGCCGCAGAAGGCTTCAAATTCAGACAAAGCAAGAGCAATCTCAGGCTTGTGGTTACCGTCAGTGAATGAGTCGGGATCCTCCTTGTGCTTCTTGCTCGAGAACTCTTTATTTGGGTGAACCTGCAAAGGCAATGCTTTCGCAATCGACAGAACCTTGGGTAGGTACGGAAGCTTGCTGTGTCCGAACTTGGTGGTCACCTTCTCTCCGAGAAGCTCCTTAGGATATCGATCTAGAACATCTTGGAGATCCTCGCCTGTGCTAGCAACATAAGAGGGCAGGGTAGGGTAAGTGCCCATCCACATCTCGGCATACGGCTTGTCCTCGTCAATCTTAAAGTTCTTCTTGTCTTCTCCGTCCCATCCCGGCGTCTTCTCGCAGAGTCGGGCGGAAAGAGAGTTGGAGCCTTGTTTACCCCATGGGTATTGGTTACAACCGCAACGAAGCTGGTAGAATGGAGCTGCTGATGTTGACATTTTTGTGTGTTGGTATGGAGGAAGATGGTGTCTTATTCTGTGTTTTCATGGGAAGATTTTCAAGGAAGATTTTGGCAGTTATGGCAAGACTCGATTGATATAACGTTGAGTTTCTACACAGAGGTCGTCATCTTGTCATCACCTATCGTTGACGTCAGCCAGTATTGGCGATTGAATCAAGGTCGGACATGCGAGGCTCTTCAGCAGGCCCAGTATAATTACATCACTCCGTTGAATGTCGAGTCTGCAGAGCTACGTACAGTTCTCCTCAGCAGTCAACTCAAACTTGGCATGTCGAAAGAAGTTCCAGAAGCTCGATCCCGATGCGACCGGACATGTGCTCCGGCCGTGGCCCGCTTTTCCATCATAGGCTCCGAAACCTCGGGGATTACATCACGGACGTGGCGGCGGCCAGCTCTCATTTGTTAATGTACAGATTGAACCACTGACATCGTTTTGTTTACTTTCAAGATAACTCATATCTCATGCATATGTTAAGCTAACTGAGTTAGTTTGGTCTTGAAGTCGCTTCTAGATAGTCTTCTATAGAAACAACACTACCCTAGAGGCGCAAATTGAGTTGTGTTGAAAACAGTGCATATCAGAGTCTACTTGCCTTTGTTCAATTTCGGACTGAGCTATGTGCTGTACGACGTTATTCTGATTAAAGATACACATAGTCACCACTAAGTAGATGCGACAAAAAAAATCAAAAACACTGGTAGCTAGCAGAGTGTAAAGAATTCCATCAGCACAGCGGGTTTTGGATCAGTATCATCAGCTCGGGAGTCAGGTTCCTACGATTGGGCAGCGTTGGACCACAACTGTAGACTAGCCTTGTGATCAGGAAACGCACACTCTCGGTTTAATTGATTAGATTAGTATCACATCCGTCGTTACTGTTGAATCACACTCACTCCAATGGACTGGCCCTCATACTCCAGCACTTCGACGCAGTTTGCGGTGTGACAAGATAATCTCGTGGTTAGCTTGATATGGTCTGATGTAACGCCACTCAGCTACAAAATGTGAGGACATATCTGCCTGATGATATCCCTGGAGACATATCTATGCAAATGCAAACATACTCTGTACCCAAGATAAGAGTGCACACTGAATTATGCGGTATCTCTATCTGAACGCATTATGAGACACTTGATACGCATGTCATATGTCGACATAGTGGCGCACGCTTCAAGAAAGTTAGAGATGGGGTCGCATAACAGGCCGCGGCGACCCTTTGAAAGGGAACAAGACCCCTGCAGCAGCGGGCCGCTCTACCACGGATTGAAGCGAGAGTTATGTTGGTTCTGTGAAGAGTTGGCCAATGGCACACAAAATGAGCGTTCCTGGCTAGGGTGAGGCCAGCGTCACTTGCATTAGCTCCAAGTCATCAGACGAGGGTCTTGATGTATGTGAGAGGACATTGGGGTCGAGATAGCTAGAAGAGCTCCATGTGAGCAAACAGAGAAGACTGGCTCAGAAATCATTACACATGTTGAAACTGGGATTGGCGGTGTGAGATGATTCAGCAGGTCACTGGATGTTTCTTTCGTGGAGAAATTGAGGATTCAGAATAAAAGCTTGTGCACGAACTGTCATACTGCATAATGAGTGGTTACTTATATGGCATTCTTATTGGATTGTAAATGATAGAATGTGATAGAGGTGCTAGACCCGGAAGAAACAGTTCCGATCAATAGCCTTCGACATATGAATTAATCAAGGATTCGGGATAGATTATATATTCGCTCTCCCTGTACATAATCGAATAAACGGTGATTGGAAAAGAATCGGTCTTGGCTTACATGATAAATGACGAGCTTCAGTTTTGGAGTGACGATCGGACGAATAACTACATGCTTGCTCGGAGACGATGAGCGACCCACGTCTGATGTTCATGAAACACCACAGGCTTGGATGATATGGATATTTGAGAAAGAACGCGAAGATGGAATATTGCGTTTATATGTATGGTGTAAGTAAACGCATCAGCATGGCGTACGCACCTATGTAATCTTTAACAGGCACCGACATTTCGTGTCTATCCACGCAAGTAATAACGCGGCTTTTTGCGACCCCATCGGCCGCAGCGGAACAAGATGAAGAAACTATGGCGGCGGCTAAAAGCTTGAGGCTTGGACAAGCTTGGAATGGTCCATCTTCAAGATACGGGACGCAAGGTGGTTTGCAAGGCACCTGAGCGATGTTACTGGTCGTAGATATTGGGTCTAAGATGGTCCATCAGGCGGTTGTTAATGCAGCCGGGCACTAAATAGTCGTTTTAGTACTGGGGTGGCCATGAGACGACGACGAGGGTTTAATAGGAGCCAGTGATGATGATATGTACGAGCTGTACTGTAGGTCGTGAATAATAAACGTGGTC
Source organism: Fusarium sambucinum (assembly GCF_050947815.1). Classification (NCBI taxonomy): domain Eukaryota; kingdom Fungi; phylum Ascomycota; class Sordariomycetes; order Hypocreales; family Nectriaceae; genus Fusarium; species Fusarium sambucinum. Next base: position 2,546,038 of record NC_139292.1, read on the forward strand.
TTTCATTAAGCTTACTGTAGGCTACTAAGCCCGTAGCGAGTTAACAATAGACGACCTATCTGGGTACCTACTTAGTACCTAGGTGCCCGCTGTAGTAGTTCGGTGGTGTCCAGAACCAGAAGGTGCCTCTTTTTGTGTTCAGAAGATTACCTTTGATTTTTAAACTGTCCGTTTTATTTGGCCCGTTTGAATTAATAACAAGCCTCTTATCCGGCATCAAAAATGTATTGCGCTGTTTTCATTTGCTCTCAACCGCTTGCAGTCACAAAGTGTTAGGTGTTGAACTAATATACCTGCCCAGCGGCCTAGGGGACCTAGGTAATTTACCGCGCTTCGTGACCCCCCTGGAACTGGATTTCGTCACCGCCGTACGCCAACTGGGCCTGGCAGACCCCGCTCTTCGACGTCCTCGACCTCGACTTCAACCTCAACCTTGAGCCTTCAACTCACCTTGACTGACTTGTCCCTGTTCATCCTTTACAACATCTACGGGACGAGTCATTACCGGCTGCGGTGTCTTCTCTATAATACCTCCTCGTGTCTCTCAAGGTGGCACCACACATCGACCTTCCCTGCCAGCAGTGCAGCGCAGCCTACCTAGCTGCATCTCCCATAAGCTTATTTGACTCTACAGACCTTCTAGCTCTTGACTGGCTTCGCAGCTTTGTCCCCCGCTACCGCCCCCAACTCGTCCCCTACGACACGGCCCGCCTCTTCTCTCGTTGCTGCCACGCACGTCGGACCATATACAGCGATCGGGTCGCATTGCAAGTGGCCAGCCGTTCATCGATCCCAACCGTCTAGGACAGATCTGTATTTTGTTCCGCGGGGTCATCTTACTCGATATTCTGCAACCATTAGCTAGCCTAGCTGTATTGTGCGACCGATCAACTTGAAGCCCTGACATCTCCACAAGAAGCTGCTGCATACCTTGGCTCTCCGACTGTGCCCTTGCTTTCTCAACCGTCTCGACCAATTGCCTCCCCGATCGCGACCATACTCTACCCTACTCTCGTCAATTGATTGCCCATCATGGCACAGTCTCCTATGATCTCGGTGCCTCTCAAGGCGACCAACGAGATCGATTGGGTTGAGCCTCTCAAGAGGTACATCCGTGACACTTACGGCGACGATCCCGAACGTTATGCAGAGGAATGCGCTACCTTGAATCGTTTGAGACAAGACGTGAGAGGTGCTGGTAAGGATAGTACATCTGGAAGGGACATGCTTTATCGTTACTATGGGCAACTAGAGCTTCTCGATTTACGATTTCCGGTTGATGAACAGCATATCAAAATATCCTTCACATGGTTGGTTTCCCTCAGGCTCATATCCGGCCGGGACTTTGCACCTGGTCGGTCACTTGCTTACTTTCGCTAATTTTACTATGGTCAGGTTCGATGCGTTTACCCATAAGTCTACTGCCCAGTATTCACTCGCCTTCGAAAAAGCTTCCATCATATTCAATATTTCTGCTGTTCTATCCTGTCATGCCGTCGCTCAGGATCGCGGCGAGGAGTCCGCCCTCAAAACTGCATACCACAACTTCCAAGCATCTGCTGGCATGTTCACTTATATCAACGAGAACTTTCTCCATGCGCCATCTTCGGATCTTAGCAGAGAGACAGTCAAAGCGTTGATTCATGTCATGCTCGCACAAGCCCAAGAAGTCTTCCTTGAGAAGCAAGCCACCGATAAGAAGAAGCCGGCACTGCTTGCTAAATTAGCTTCCCAGGCTGGCTACCTGTACAGCCAAGCTCTTGAGGGGGTGCAAGAGAACGTGACTAAAGCCATATTTGAGAAGGTTTGGCTGTTGATGATCCAGGTAAACAGACCAACCGCCATTAAATACAGTATTGCCAAGCTAACGATACCAGATCAAAAGTAATCTTCTCAACTCTATGGCACAATATTATCAAGCCCAAGCGGACGAGGAACAGGACAAGCAAGGTATTGCTGTGGGAAGATTGCAAGCCGCCGAGACACAGGCAAAAGAAGCAGAACGCATCGCCAGAAGCTTTCCTAGTTCGGTCCCCATGAGCTCAAATCTCAGTGCCGACTGTGGAGGGTTTCTTCAGGAATTAACCAAACGACATCTCTCCACAGTCCAAAGCCACCTACAGAGTGCCTTGAAGGATAACGATTATATCTACCACAAAGAAGTGCCTGCTGAAGCGAGCCTAGAAGCCGTCGCCAAGCTACCTGCCGCAAAGCCTATTCCTGTCAGCGAGCTGTATGCCGGCCAGGATATCCAGCGCATTACCGGGCCCGACCTATTCGCAAAGATCGTACCATTTGCCGTCACCGAGTCGGCAAGTTTGTACGATGAAGAGAAGGCCAAGCTGGTGCGAGCTGAGGCAGAGCGGGTGGATACAGCCAATGGAGAGATGGCAGCCAGTCTGGATTATTTGAGGCTCCCCGGCGCATTGCAAGTTCTGAAGGGCGGGTTTGATCAGGATATCTTACCTGACGAGGACTTCCGACAATGGTGTGAGGATGTTTCGGACCAAGAAAACCCGGTAACCTTGTTCGATTCACTCAGAACGGAAAAGGACTCCATCCTCTCAATCCTGGATAAAAGCACGAAACAACTCGATATGGAGGAAGGTGTTTGTGAGAAAATGCGCTCGAAGTATGAGAACGAATGGACGCAACAGCCAAGCTCAAGATTGACAACGACGTTGCGAGGCGATATTCGACACTACCGCGAGGCTTTGGATGAAGCATCAAGGAGCGACAACCAGTTGGCAGGCAAGCTGCGACAAAATGAAATGGACTTCGATGAGATGCGACGGGCCGCTAAATCGGGCGAAGCTGACCAGCTCTTTCAGCGTGCTGTTGCCCAGGCACGGGCGAGAGGGAGCAATGCGACTAGCCCTGCCGGCTTGGAGCCCAATCTTTTGGACGACGACTTTGACGAAGGACCCAGTGTGATAGACCAGATCAACAGGGTGGAGGATATCCTTAAGAAGCTGAATTCCATTAAGCGGGAACGCAACCAGGTATTGAAGGATTTGAAGGAGAAGGTAAGTAAAACTCAGGATACCTAGCCTAGGTGTCGGGCTAACCATAGTAGGCGCACAACGACGACATCTCCCAAATTCTCATCCTCAACAAGAAGTCTATATCCAACTACGAAGCGCAACTGTTTGAGCAGGAATTGGAAAAGTTCCGACCTCACCAGAACCGACTTCTGCAAGCGAACCACAAGCAGTCAGCTTTGATGAAGGAGCTCACAGGCGCATTCAACCGACTGTTGCAGGACAAGCGAGTTCAATCGGAACAGAGTAAATACGAGACTATTCAGCGACAACGATCGTCAGTCATCAACCGATATAAGCGAGCTTACCAGGAGTTTCTCGATCTTGTCGCAGGTCTGCAAAGTGCCAAGAACTGGTACGCAGAGATGCGCGAGACAGTGGAGAGCTTGGAGAAGAACGTCGATAGCTTCGTCAACAACCGTAGATCGGAAGGAGCGCAACTGCTCAACCAAATTGAGCAGGAGAGGTCATCCAACAAGAACTCGCAGGCTGAGATGGAGCGTGAAAGACTGAGAGGGCTCATGGACCGAATGTCAATGGAGCCAGCCAAGCCATCCCCACAACCTCAGCAAAGCCGACCTACGCCCCCGTCGCAGTACCAGCAGAGCCAAGCTCCTCGATATCCCCAAACCAATTATCAAGGTCAATATCAGCAGCCAAACTCACCACCACCGCAACAGGCTCAACAACAGGCGTACCAGAACTTTTCTCCACCACCAACAACAACCCAGTCGTTTGGACCGCCTCCTATCAACACCTTTGTCCAGCCTACATATAATCCCAGCCAATATGGGCGTACGCCTGGACCGACATCGCCCCCTCCGAACCAAACGTCGTTCAACATGGGTGGCTTCCGAGGACCTGCATCACCACCTCCAAACCAGACGACTTTCGGACAGACTCAATCTTTCGGCGGGTATGGAGCATCGTCGACACCGCAAACACAGGGAGGCTACGTACCGCCTGGATTTGTGCCACCACCACCTCCTCCTGGACCTCCTCCACTGGGGCCTCAGCAGACTTTCCACTATGGTAACCAACCTAACAGCGCGCACCCAAACAGTGCCTATCCTCAATCAGCTATGCCACCGCAACAACAACAACAGCAGCAGCAAAACGATCCCTGGGCAGGGTTGAATGCATGGAAGTAATTGAAAGGGCAAAACCAAAGATTAAAGTCTTGAGACGAGTTTTGAGAACCATCTGGTTATGATATAATCTGACTGAAGAGAAGGGACAATGGGAGGTGGAAAGTCTATGGCGCATTAAAGCATTACGGCTAGAGGAGCTGCGTTGAAGAATACAGCATACAATATTTCACTTAACCTTGCGACATGAAACTCGTCAAGTACAACAAGATATAAGATAAAGGTCGCCACGCTTTCTGCCGAGGTTGTAGTCGCGGCTAATAAGACGAAGACGTTTATGGCACGCACTACGCAGTAGTCTCCGCGCCACATTACCCCGATTACCCGAACCGTAAACCCCAACTAGAATCAGACGCTAGACTTATTTGTAGTGAATTGTAAGTAATACAGGCATTCTTAGAGGCTGCTGGGCAGGGTTTATGGGGGGTTTCCCCCGCAGAAACAACGCGAGATTGAAGTGACCTCTCCGAGCCGGTCTTCGGATCCATTTCCGCCACTATCCGGTGCCCGGTCAAGTCCCCGGCGCGTTCAAGACATTCTTTTTCATCCTCTCATGTCCCGTTCGTCTCTCATATTTTATACATCTTCTTTTCATCTTTGGAGTTTGTAACTCAAGTACTAATCTCCTCCAACATCTTGTTTAGCGGATTCATTCATCGAGTAACAACCCATAAGACATAGAAGTCTCTTCCATTGCGCTCTGTCGATCAAGGACATATTTCGTCATTCATACTCGGACCAAAGGCAACGCGACGATATAACTAGCTCCTCTTTTCTTTTCCACAACTGAACAAAACCCAATCGCATCTTCACTTCAACGCATACAAACTGTCAAGATGGTGTTAAAAGGCGGCGAGGTTGCTGAGCACAACAGCGCAGATTCGTGCTGGGTTATTGTTCATGTATGCATTGGTAATTTGTAGCGACTTACCGACTTTTAGCTGACTTGAAGTTCGCGATAGGGTAAAGCATACGATGTCACAGAGTTTCTCCCAGGTAAGGATTGTTGAAAAATAAAGACAAGGCGAGGCTAACAAATTTGCAGAGCATCCTGGAGGTCAAAAAATTATCCTCAAGTACGCTGTACGTCTCATTCGGCGCATTGAGCTTCGCCTTCGATATCTAATACAACATAGGGCAAAGATGCCACTGAAGCATACGAACCCATCCACCCTCCTGACACCCTCGACAAGTTCCTAGAGGCCTCCAAGCATCTTGGCCCTGTCGACATGAGCACCGTCCAGCAGGAAACCAAGCAGGCAGACCCCGAGGAGGAGGAGCGTCTCCAGCGTGCGGAGCAGAAGCCTCTTTTGTCGCAATGCTACAACCTCTTCGACTTTGAGGCCGTTGCTCGGCGCGTCATGAGCAAGATTGCATGGGGATACTACTCAAGTGCTGCTGACGATGAGATTGTATGTTGACTCCAACTTCCAGGGCGATTGATTCACTAACACCTCATAGACTATGCGCGAGAACCACAGTGCATTCCACCGCATCTGGTTTCGCCCTCAAATCCTCGTTGATGTCGAGAAAATTGACTTCTCGACCACCATGCTTGGCACAAAAACCGATATTCCTGTTTACGTGACAGCTACAGCCCTTGGCAAGCTGGGTAACCCAGAGGGTGAAGTTGTGCTTACCCGCGCCGCAGCCAAGCACAACGTCATCCAGATGATTCCCACTCTTGCGTCATGTTCATTCGACGAGATCGTGGACGCCAAAGCCGGCGACCAGGTTCAGTGGCTGCAGCTATACGTTAATAAGGACCGCGCCATCACCAAGAAGATTGTCCAGCATGCTGAGAAGCGTGGCTGCAAGGGTCTTTTCATCACAGTCGATGCGCCACAGCTTGGTCGACGTGAGAAGGATATGCGATCCAAGTTCACTGACCCCGGCTCTCATGTCCAGGAAGGTCAGGATACAGACAACAGCCAGGGCGCTGCACGAGCCATTTCGACTTTCATCGACCCTGCTCTGAGCTGGAAGGATATCGCCTGGTTCCAGAGCATCACCTCCATGCCAATCATCCTCAAGGGTGTCCAGCGCGTTGAAGATGTCCTCAAGGCTATTGACTACGGTTGCCAGGGTGTTGTACTGTCTAACCACGGTGGCCGACAGCTCGAGTTTGCGCGATCTGCTATTGAAGTTCTCGCCGAGACTATGCCTATTCTCCGTGAGCGCGGTCTTGAAAACAAGATTGAGATCTTTATCGATGGTGGTATCCGACGTGGAACTGATATTCTCAAGGCGCTCTGTCTCGGCGCCCGCGGTGTTGGTATCGGACGACCTTTCCTATACGCCATGAGCACGTACGGTGAAGCTGGTGTTGTTCGTGCTATGCAGCTTCTCAAGGACGAACTCGAAATGAACATGCGACTCATCGGCGCAAACAAGATTGAAGATCTGCATCCTGGCATGCTCGATCTCCGAAGTCTGTTCCAGCACTCTGCTGTGCCTTCGGACAACCTGTCATCCACTGTCTACGACCCTTTGGCTGTGCCTGCGCAGAGACCCAAGGCCGGACCTAACCAGGATGCCCCCAAGGCTAAGCTGTAGAGGAGCCACGGCTGGCTCAAGAAATTTCTGGAAATTGTTCGTTATGTGGAGTTAGTCTCGGGAGTACACAGAATTATTGATTAGATGAGCGTTGAATTATATATAAACAAAGATCTTGATAAGTTTAACCACGCTATGCAACTATAATTCATTACTCTTCAACAACCCTTTTTCATAGACCTCTAGAGAACTCTTGCAGGGACATTGGCTTCCTCACAGCATTATTCAATCCTTCATGATATGTCACCCACACCTTACGCTCCTTTTCATCTTCCTTCGCTTTTTGTTGCGGGGTATTTCCAGTGATTTCAGCAAGTGGCCTCGCCACGATGATCCGGCCAAAGAAATCGCGCTTAATGAGCGTAGCATCCTCTTTAGCTGCGAGCGCAAGCTTCTTCTCATTCATAAGTTTGTCCGTATTCATCATCTCAACGTGTCCGAGAGGGTTACCAGCTTGAAAGCGAGCTTGCCGAGCAAGAGCCTCTCGCTCTATCAGCGTCCGCTTCAATTCCTGGTCGAGGACTTGGCGAACAGCATAGCGTGTTGGTGCTGCAGAGGGCAGAAGCAGTGCTGCACCTGTCTCGAATGTGGCCAACACATCGAGGTCCCTATACGAAAGTCAGTCACAAGCATTTTGTAGATGTACATGTTAACTTACGGTTCCATGCGGTACACGTATTGCGGCGTTCGATTTACCGACGAATCACTCTCAATCCTTCCCTTCTGCAATTCAATACCAACTTCAGCAAGGACTTCAGCGGCGCGCTTGACCATAGCACGCTCGGTGTCTTTGCGCACACTGGCTATGGAACCTTGACTTCCACCCACAACTACAGGCTTGACATCCGGAGACACGATGCGCGCCAAGTACGGTAGGAACTCTGCAGAGACCTCTTCAGCACTCCGGAACGAACGCATCAACGTGGGTGGGAGCTGAGCCTGTATTGCTTGAAGTTGAGCCCTGTTTTGACGTTCCGCTTCATGAGCTTGGTAGTCGGCGCGAGGACCAGAAAAAGGTAACGGAGGACCATCGTCTTCCGCATCACCACCCCAACGTCGATCGTAGCTCATATTGGGAATATATCGTTTAGGAGATGCGAACAAATGGTGACATGCCAGTACAGGTTGGCTGAGATATTGCGCTAGCTCCCATTCTTGACTGGCATATAGACGAGATTGGCATGTATCGTGGAAGTGCATCCATTCGTATGCTTGATTGGGTTTGGTGAGGTAGAGATCATCGTTGTAGTCACGATTGGGATATTCGGCAAACACCTCAGTCATGATATGGCTGATTTCGCCGCTTGTGTCGATCATTTGTTGCAGTCTTTCCATGGCATGTTTCTTCTGGAACTCTCCAAAGCCAAGTTCGGCTTGCGGCTGTTCATGCTGTGTTTTCGATTGCGAAAAGTCCATGGCTCGCTTCGGAAAGCCACCTCCCTCCTGAAAAAGTCTAGAAACGATGTCTTTGACACTGCCGCGACCTAGACCGCGAGCACCGCCGGCTCCACTGGTAAGATCCTTTAGTACATTGTGCTCCAGCCATTGTCGAGTCAGGCGGGCTGTACCATTCAGTGCTGATGCTCTTAAACGCCCAGCGACCCATTCGCCAACTACCATAACACCACGAAGATCACCCTCTACTGTGCTTTCAGCTCCCCGTTTTGCATCGATACCGCTTGTCATGCCCCAAGCTGCTTCACACAGCTTTCGAGCAGCGTCTTTGTCACAAGGAATACCTTCCTTCTCAAAGACTGCTTTTAGTCGTGCAACAACCGATTCCATGGTGGGCTTGCCAACATGAATGATTTCTGCCAAGTTTGACTGCCGCAGTGGTCGAAGTGCCGGGGCATATACGTCGTTGCAAATAAGAATTAGTGGGCGCAAGAGTCTGAAGTCGTCGCCCTTCTTTTTTTTCTTGTTTCCGTAATTATTGGAAGATGCATTGCCTGGGTCGTTCTTTTGGTCCAAATGTACCAGGTCTATCAGTGCCTTGACAAAGCCACCTTCACCTGAGCCCCCTGAGCCTGAGACTACACCATCCACTTCGTCTACAATAACGCATGCTGGTTTCGCCAATTTTGGCGGCCCATCACCATCTTTACGATTGCTGACTGTCTTGACGCTTTCTGTTCCCAAGCTTGTACGAATACGGTTCTTGACCACATCACGACTTCGGTCGTCACTGGCGTTGATCTCCATAACATCGTACCCTGCTTGTCTAGCACAAACATGTGCCAAGGTGGTCTTTCCTAATCCCGGTGGCCCTGTGAGCATAAGAATCTTCCTGTGAGGCCTCTCCTCCTCTTCTTGCTCTTTGGCGCCCAGCCGTCTTGCAACTGCCGGTTGCGACTTGGATTCTCCCGGGAATACCACAGGATCCCACTTCTTTAACCATTGCAAAACCAACCGGTTGGTAGCATCATCACCACATAAATCCATGAAGTTGCGAGCTCTGTACTTTTCTGTCCACAACAGAGTTCGCTTAGGTCTTTTACCTCCAGGGACCTGGGGCTCGATCGATCGTACTGGGACTTTGTGCTCTCTTGGGGCTTTCTCTTTGTTTTTGATCTCGGCAGATGCAGCATCCATCAATTCGTGAATGTCAATACCGTAATAGCTTCGCTTCGCTCGTCCCTCCTTCGTTTTTGATCGAGCTGAAACCATTGCCTCATATGTGGGTGCGGAGGTTATCTTGCGTTCCTTAATTGTCTTGGTTTTGCCGCTGCAAGTTTTTGCTGTAAGAGTCTGTGGTACAAAGCTGCCAAAAACGGAACTTGAGAAAATTGGTCTATGGCTGAGGCGAACAGGCTCTTGAATTTGTATATCGGGAGTAATATTGTTCGGCTCAGAATCGACAAGGTCAACAACTGTGCACTCATTTTGCTTTATTGTGCTCGAAGACTCTCCTCGTGGATCTTCGGTCCTTAGGCGCTTTGTTGTACGTGTAGAATCTGCAGGCTCTTCGTTATCATCGGAATCGGAGTCGTCGTCCTCAATAAGGAATGGACCTTGAGGTTTGGGTTTAGGAGGGCCATGATCGTGGGGTTTAGAACGTTTCGCCGTCGGAGGAGAATGGGGAAAATGGATAGGGGAGGACGCTGACAACATGTTGAAAACTATGTATAGCAAGTGCTAAACAAGGAAAGATGTTGTTGATGGAGAATTGTCGAAATGATAGTGTTGAGGGTGGGACTGAATCAAATCTCCACGGCGTCTCCAGGTTAGCGACGCGTCGTGTTTAATTGAGTCGCGTCTCCCCACGTAAGTTAATTATGCCCCACTATCTGGTGCGAAAATGATTATGTCAGCCTAATGATTGCATTTTGAACCTCCATGACCGGAGCCGCGATAATCCGGTGGGCGGCTGAACTGAAGCCAAAAATTTGGCTCTTACAGCATAACCACGACGAGCCAGATCCCAGCACCGTGGGCCTCAATCTGTCAATATGCGTCGGCCTACGAAATATTACAGTCTCACCAGGCCGGTAAGCTTGTGTCCTCCTCTCAGTTGACCCGCTTCCGATAGGTCGAACCCCGCCAGACGAACTTTCCCCAGCTAACCGACACACGATGTAGAAACTCAGGCAATCATGGAACAAGTATAACTTGTTCAATATTGCCCGTGCGGCCGGCCGCGAGCCACCAGTCAAGGGTCGAGCGACTTTCTTCCAGCAAAAGTGGGCAGCCAAGTCCAAAACTCGAGGTTACCACGGCGAGCACGTTTCTGAGAAGAAGTGGGTGCGCCTGTTTTCACGACGTCTTCTATCCGCTGTAGATCTTCCTCCTCAGTACCTTGCCGCCAACGACGGTGCTGAGCAAGCTGCTGGTCGTGGTTCAGGCTTGTCGACATCCGATGTGACTGCCGAGTCCTACTCCCGAGTTCCCAAGGGCAGCGATGCAGTCCGTCCTCCCTCCCATCCGGCTCAGCGAAGCCGTGGTTTCGGCGATGTGAACGACATGTTGTCCGAGCACTTCAAGGATATGACGCCCTATATGCAAATGACTTTTGCGCCCCTGGAGCGACGGTTGGACACGGCAGTGTTCCGCGCCATGTTCGCCAGTAGTGTGCGACAAGCTCGCCAGTTTATCATCCACGGTGCTGTCAAAGTCAACGGCAAAAAGGTTCGTCTTGATAAAAGTTCGTCTGGGATACCGTTCTGACATTGATAGATGGTTCACCCGTCATATGCACTGAACCCTGGCGACATGTTCCAGGTTGATATTGAGAAGGTCTTGTACGGAACTGGAGAGCAAAAGAAGCCCAACTCGATACAGGAAAGCCACGACAAGGAGATGCTTGATAAGCAAGAGGAGGCGGTCAGACAACAAGGTCTCAAGAAGCGTTCAAAGATCCTGGAAGCCGTGGCCGCCAAGGAAGGAGAAGCGGCTGAAGCTACCGAGGCTGCCGAAGCAAAGCTTGGAAGAGGCTCGCGCAAACGTGTCGAGAAAGAGGTTCAGTTGCATCGCATCAAGAATCTCCGTGTAACAGCCCGAGAGATTCTGAAGGGCGACATGAGGCAGCTATCGGCTAAGCAGAAGAAGGATCTGCGGTTATTCCGAGATACTGCTCAGCGTTTGCTGTCTCTTCGCGAAGACCGTGAGCTTGACGCAAATGAACTCCTTAACCAGATCCAATTTCAGATCAAGAAGCTCGATACCGTGGACGCTTTCCGCAAGGCTGATCCAACTCCTGCGGAGACATCGACCGAGGCCGAGTCTGCAGCTGATGACAAGGTTGCGAAAAAGAAGGAGGTACAAATCAAACGTTCAGAGTTCAAGAACCAAGTCCTCGAGAAAGGCCTGGAAGGAATCACAAATAAGCAAGATCGGGATCGGGCTATGAACATTCTGGCTACTCACGATCTGACCAACGAGGAGATTCGCAAACTTGTCTACATTCTCAAGAACGACGCCGAGAACCCCATCGACCACTCGAAACCTTATGTTACTCCCTGGCGCCCTCGTCCATTTATGTCTGCTTTCGCTTTCATTCCACGATATCTCGAGGTCAACCCCAATATCTGCGCTGCAGTTTACCTCCGCCACCCCGTGGCACGAAAGGGAATGGCCGAGGTTCCCACACCCTTCAGTTACTTGACCAACCAATTGGCTCACAACTGGTACTTGGGACGAGGCTAAACAAAAAGCAATCATGTAGGTATAGTGAATTTTGATGCCAGAATGATGCTCGGGAAGAGTTTTGGCAGGGCAGATGGCGTGCCTGTGTAATATACCACCTTTTAGAGTATACGGTAGACAGCCGGATGTACCTTGTATGTAACACCACTGTTAAAATTACCATATGAAGTGGATTGTATACTATTGTACTGGCTGCGGAGGCAGTTTCCCAAACCGACATGCGCTTTTCTCTGTCAATTCGTGCTTTGACGTTGGTGACACTCCTGGTCCGGAAGAACAGTAGTTCATTAGAATCATGGGCTTTGCTTATGATCCATCAAAGTCAAACAAAACATGTATGGACCAGAACGTTGCAGAAACCTCGGGCAGGCCCCATGCCAGAGAACTGCAATGCTTATCAAGTCCTGTCAGGTGAACAATGTGGTTCTTCTAGAAGACTAAAATTTGATTCTCTCGCCAAGCTGAAATTGACTAGATTGCAGGTGACTCCAGGCTTACGTCCATCAGCCAGTTTCAAGCAAATGGTCTAGATTCATTGCCCTGTTGGTGGCTGGCTTTACACAAAATTCTAATTTAAGCAGAAATGAATGCCAATACCTACGGAGGGGGATCTTCATCACTCGCTGAATGTCGTGAATATCATAACCTAAAGTTCGAGAAAGGCTTGTCTATCATGATAGCACGTTGATAAGAGCATTATTGATAGCTAAACTGTCTGTCTAACTAGTAGAAGGTCCTCAAGGTTGGGAAGCGTTGGGCGTGTCAGCATGATAAGGTTCAGAACACCACCGTTGATAGATTGGAGTAAGCCATACAAGATGAACCAAACAGACAGAATGCCGAGAATCTCCAAGCGCCCCAAGAAGCACGGACTTCGATACCACACACACGGATAAGGTTGCAGCTCAAATCCCAGCCAAGAGGGATCTTAGACCCTTTTGATATGCTGTTTTTGGCCAATCTGAGGTCAATCTGAAGAGCTTATCAGAACAGGATACCCAGTTTGTTTGGTCGCTATCAGAGACCTGGGGCCCCGGGTCTCGTCCCGTCTGCGGGTGATCTAGACTGGTTGTAGATCTCGAGCGGAGGACCAAGCATATGTCGAAATCTGTTGGGTTGGGTTTTACCAACTTTCTTGTGCACCAGTAGCGAGTAGATCAATTAATTATGGAAACATACCAAGTTTTCCATGTTTTAACTCACCTCATTCCCTTGACATGGCCGGATATCCAGGCTAAACCGGAGACGAAGTTGGAATAAAGTGGTGGCTCAGACTTACATAACGCCTTTTTCTTAGTCGCCAGAACGCAGAGGAAGGCGGGACCTATCCACATGTTTTTAGCTTCCTGCCTCCACAGCTCCTGTCGCACGCACGTCAGGTCTTCCTTCTCATTGCTTATTAACATTACCTTCTGACCGTTCCTGCCGTTCCACCTGCAATAGGGATTAGAGTGCCTGAAGAAGGAACTCTTGACCAGCATTACAAGTCGATACAGAGGCTTGGTCCTAACCAATTGCATTTACATACACATCGCGCTCGGCTTTTGGTTGAGCCACTGCCTCATATCACCTCACTCACCTCACCTTACCTTGCCTCACACCTTGTCTTGTCCTTCGCTTCTCATTGTCCTCTTTCACTCCAGGTCGCATTTCATTGTGTCGCCGATATTTTACATCACCTTATTATTAGCCAGTACCCTCGGGATTGTCTTCGGCGTTCACTTTGAGGGCCTGTCAGTCCACCCGGCAGACAAGACATTCTCGCCTTTCTCCACCAACCAGCCATGACTGATTACCAGATGTTCAATGTCAGGATGAAATAAGCACATGAAGGACAATAAGTTTGTGCTGCAACTCTTGGACCTTGTCTAATTTCTCATTATCGAACCACTGCCTTGTCTATTCGACCAACCGCGAAGGACTGATTTTCGCTTAGCTCGAGCCAAGTCTGTTCTTCGTCAATCTCAAGCACGATTCTGTCCCACACAGTTTGCTGGGTGGGCCTAACCAACCGATTGAGTACTCAATCGTGTCATATCATATCACGGAGTATTCATCTTCAGGGTTGAATCTTTTATCCTGACCTTTGCCTCTTACTTGATTTACGTACACCACCATCCTCAGGACTTACACACTCAGTATCACCATGGAAGAGCCGCAGCCAGAAACTACGGCGCACACCGGACCGTCGGCATCAACCCCAAGCGCAACGCGCAAAAAGTCACGCAGAGGTGCCGACCCTGCCAGCCAAAAAAGGCGATGTGTGAGCACGGCATGCATAGCGTGTCGAAAACGCAAATCAAAATGTGATGGTGCTCTTCCTAGCTGCGCTGCATGCTCGAGCGTATACGGAACTGAGTGCCTCTATGATCCCAACTCGGATCATCGTCGAAAAGGCGTTTACCGTGAAAAAGTTGACAGCATGAAAGCCCGCAATTCAACATTACAAATTCTAATCGAGGCCATCTTGAACGCCGAAGAAGAGGACGTATCAGGCATTGTTCAGAGAATCCGCACCTGCAATAGTCTCGACGCTGTTGCTGAAGATATTATCAACCAACAACAGCAACAGCAACAGCAGCGACGAGCACCACAATTGGCAGCGCCTTCAGCCAATGAAGATTCCGATGATTATGATCAATCTAACGAAAATTATACTACCGATCAGCCTGTGCAGGGCGAAAGAGATCTAGCTCGTAAGATGGGCGAACTTAGACTCGAAAATGGCAATGTTCGCTTCATCGGAGGCACCTCCCATCTCATTTATCTGAGTGATCCGACTCACGAGGGAGATCTTGAGCCAAGTCTGGAGGATTGTACCACTGGAGAAGACCCTATCACATCCTGGACTCGTGTCACTCAAGACTCCCAGCTTATCACTCATTTAATCAACATGTACTTCAATTGGCACTACCCTTATTTCACAACACTGTCAAAGAAACTATTTTTTCGAGATTTTTTGAAGGGCAAAGCTGGTATAGGGCGGGGTACTGCATATTGCTCATCTCTCTTGGTCAATGCTATGCTCGCATTGGGTTGCCATTTTACAAGTGTAGCTGGCGCCCACGGTATCCCTGGAGATGGCAGGACAAAGGGTGACCACTTTTTCGCCGAGGCAAAACGACTAATTATTGAAAATGACGAATACGAGAAGCCTCGTTTGGTCACTGTTCAAGCACTAGCCCTCATGTCGGTAAGAGAAGCTGGATGTGCCCGCGAAGCCAAAGGGTGGGTTTACAGCGGTATGAGTTTTCGCATGGCCGAAGACATTGGCCTCAACCTGGATGTGGGCCAGCTGGATAAAGAAAGAATGAGTGATTATGAGATTGATGCTAGGCGTATTACTTTCTGGGGATGCTATCTTTTTGACAAGTGCTGGTCAAATTACCTAGGCCGACTTCCTCAAATACCCAAGAGCTCGTTCAACGTCTCCAAATTTGATGTGTTCCCCGATGAGGACGCAGAAACATGGTCACCCTACACAGACAATGGATTCGATCAATCGTCCAAGCAGCCGGCACGAACGCGGGCCATTGCTCTCCAAATGTCAAAACTTTCCGAGATTAGCAGCGACTTGCTGGCCTTCTTCTATCACCCAAGCAACATTGGCAGGTCCAGTGGGAAGGCTGTGGAACTCAAGAAGCTGAGTGAACTACATCGTCGTCTAGAGGAATGGCGAAAAGAAATTCCCAGGGAATTTGAGCCCAAGGATGGCCAGTTGCCTAACGTACTTCTCATGCAGTAAGTACATTGTTGTCGACGTATCGCAAATGACTGACCTCTCATAGCATGTTCTTTCACCTGCAATACATACACCTCTTCCGGCCCTTTTTGAAATACTCGCCCACCACTTCACCTCTCCCGCCCCATGTCTCGCCCCGTCGTATTTGCACAGCAAATGCTGGTGCCATCTCAAAACTTCTAAGGCTGTACAAGAAACTCTGGAATTTGCGGCAGATTTGCAATATTGCAGTGTATATGGTGCATAGTGCATGTACAATCCATCTACTAAATCTTCCCGAAAAGACTGCTCGAAGGGATATTACTCATGGAGTGAAGCATCTCGAAGAGATCGCTGAAGACTGGCTCTGTGCTAGAAGAACTCTGAGCATTCTGAGCGTTCTTTCTCGAAAGTGGAATTGCGAACTTCCTGAGGATGCTGCCTTTGTTCTTCATCGGGCCGACGAAAAGTACGGGACATACAGCACTTCTGACGTCCCATCGCCTCATTCACAAGCGGGTGCTTCGCCCCTTTCCGATGGTGGCATGGGATTGAAGCCGATGGGTGAATACAGCCCATTTACTCAATATAGTCGAGCCCAATTGGCCCGACCAATGCAGCAGCTTCAGCAGCAGCAACCACCACAGCACCAGCCTCAACGATCTGTGACGGAAACTATGATGACAAGCTCTCCGTTACCGAACAGCATTCTTACCCAACAACAGGGTATGCCCATGAATAGAGGCAATGGGGGCTTTGGTTCCGAGTCTGCGGCTGGATGGGGTTCTGTCCCTGTTACATCATCGATGCCATCTTACCAGCCGGCATTCGCACCCATAAACCGTAACAGTATGGCAAGCGCCGGCACAGGCGTCCCGCCTGTCAGCAACCCCCCAACATCTAACCGGGCGATGAGGATGGATGGCCAGGAATGGTTCTTGAACGACAGTGCAAGGTGGCATCAGAGCTTTGAGGCCTGGCAGATGGCCAACAACGGACAGGATAATTCCGTTTTCATGTTTGGCGATAGCGGCAATCAAGACACACCCAACAGCAACGCAGACGGGAACGCTAGTATGCAAGCCGACACCAACGATCAGATAGCCGCGTTGGACGGATTAGGGGCGTCATTATCCCGAGGTGGATGGCTACCAGGTTTAGATTAAGGGGTTCACAAACTTCGATTTCTCCTATTTTATATAGTGATACATAAATGAATAGCGGCTCGAACTAAGACTTTCCAGAAGAATTAGTTGGACTCGGAGCTAGTTGTCAGAACGGTACAGTTTGGTTTCAGTGGTACATATTGGTTCGGTTTTACTGTAAATTTTTGGCTTCATGTGGATGGGGTATAATAGAGTTCAAGCAAGGCAGTGGTAATACAAGGATGCAAGTAATATCCGGCTCAGCTCTCCGTAATTCAGCTGAATTCTCCGCATTTACCGACCTGAGATATAGGCGGTTGCAGGTAGATTGGTTGTTATACGAGACAGTACTATGATGTTGAATGAAGGATGAAGGAATTATAAGGCTGTCACACGGTGAAATGCTTCCATATTCAAGCTTCCAACTTGACACACACACGACACGAAAGGTTGCGTAAGAAGCTCCACGTGGTATCCGGGAACTAGGGACGACAGAATATGCTGCAATGTGAGATTGAGCATTAAAGATGGTGTCAAGGAATGTCTCGGTGGAGGGAACTGGCAGTCTTTGTAACCGTCAGGTCATCATCTCGACTCAAAGAGCAGTGGGAGCTGCATGGAAGCGTGGATGGGACGAGTGTGGGGGAATCGGGCCGGGAGTCCGTTTCACTGTCGGCGCCACAGCAAGCCATTCCGGTAGTGGACGTCATGAGGGGAAGTAGACTACAATCTGAGTCTGAGTCTGGTGATATAAGTATCAGTATGGAAAGAGTTGGGAGATTTTCCTTTGAGCGATTGGCGACCCAGATGGACTGTCTTACTCTCCACTGGAGAATCAAGTAAATTACATGGTAGCAGAGCACAGAACGATGGAGCGGCCGTTCATGTCGCGGTCAGAGTCAAACCCTGTCATGATTCTAGCCATATGTTGCAGCTAGAATTATGCTGGAGCCTGGGGTGGCATACTGTACATTCCTAGGCCAAGTCTAATCCGCGCTTCCGGTGCAGGTTATGACAGGGCTTTGAGCAATACGATTGGTGCGCAAATGCGGCCACAAATGCCGGAATAACTACAGGCTACCAGCAATATAGGTAATCTGGGTCCAGCATTGGTAACTAGATGACGGTTACACAGACAAAAGAGTACATATCTGGGAAATAAGGGCCAATATGGAAAACACCGATAGGTGAGACGTGATGGGACAATGCAATCTCTTCAAGAACCTGGTTCCAAAACTAGAAATTCGAGGATTGTTTCATTCAAGGTTGGCCAGAAACAGGTACGTACATACCCCGGGACATGAAGCTGATCAAGTTAAAAGCTCATGCAGCAAGTAGAAGTGTACTGTAGGCACTCTGTACTGTACCTAATTCCAATTAGCTTCCGTCCAGTCTCTTGTAGGTTGGGTTGGGCTTGATCTTGAAGATTGGGGGAGAAAGAACCCCCAAGAACCTAAACTAACAACCGTTGAGGAAGGCGCATCGTTAATTAATCACCTGGGGTTCGCTACAATTACCCGTTATGCAAAAGCAAGTATCAAGACTCCATCCTGGCTTGATCATGATTGCATTTACTCACATTCATATCCACACTTTTTTTTAATCACACACATTACATTACATGGCATGGCATGGCACATGGCGCGCGCACGCAGACAGGCAGACAGACGCGCAGGGGTGGGAGGTCAACATCTTAGTCAATCCTGACTTACCTAGTGTCTGGACCACGAAAATCCGGGGAATTGACAACAATAGGAAAGTCCCAAGACTTTCTCTGTCTCCCTCTCTCCTCTATCCACACCACCCGTTCCTCGCTTCATCCACTTAGTGGGTGCAGGATGCCGTGCAATGCAGTATGTACAGAGCGGTGCGTCTACGGCGGACCCATGATTCTAGGTATTCTTTCTGTTGTGGTTACCCGCTTGCGGAACGGATCGCAGGCCCTGGAAACGAAGCCCCGACGATCCTTCATCATCCTCCTCCTCCTTCGCCGTGCCGTCCATTTGAGTCAAGTAAGCTACAGTATGAAGCTTGGCGTGTCTGATCTCATTCTCAAACGTTGGTCCTGTAGTAGCAACAATGATGCTGCACTGCACAGACAGTACTGATGCCGTTATGGTTTGCCGTCTATCAAAGCTTCTCATTTCACCTCCAGCCCGACTCGACTTGCACCGTCAAGCCTCGGTTAGGCTAAAACCGAACCTCAATGAGCCTCAGGATTGGCGGCCACGCGGTTGACGCCACCAGATCCAACGACCCTCAACCCCCTCCAGAGGCTCCATGACAGAATTGAGTCAAAGACAAGCTCATCAATAACATCACCAATTTCCAACAAAGGCAATGAACGGTTGTTCGCACGTCAGCACCTGCCAAAGCATGGTAGATTGCACTACAGCTCTTTGCCTAGAATGGCACTGTGCCAATCATCCGTCCAATTGATGGATGGGATAATAAGATGAGATCCCGGGGATGGCTGCCACCTTCTCTACTCGACTTGACCATCTGGTCCAGTCGAGTCGAGTCTCATCTTTCATGACAATTTCCCCAGGTTCATTCCGCATTTTGTTCGTTTGTCTGGCTAGAACCACTCGCTGGTTGACATGGTTCGTTAGCTTTGGCCCGATTGAAAACAAAAGAAAACATGGACGCCCCAGCTTCGCTATTATGACTATGACTGTCATTAATTCTTTTCGGAACAAGCTACCGACAAGGTACGGTAGAGTAGCAGGGTAAGTGGCACCAGAGAACCCCAGTAGCCCAGCACCCCATGGCACAAATCCTCCACCTCTTACACCTCTCCACATCTGTTCATCAACCCACCTTCGGCGGGACCTCGCTGGTAACTAACTTAAACTAGGCTTTCACTTCTCCGTACGGAGTACTAAGCGAACCATTTGGCATGCGGTAGCTTCTTGGGGGCATGATGGGCCTAAGCAAAGGCGCTTCCCCATTCTTGTCGAACTCGGTCCTAGCCCGACTTTTCAGTCACGAGTAGTACAGTTATGTACCTGTGGATGGGGTTTGCTTTCTCCAGAAACCCATTTTCCTTGACCTTCCTTTTTGTACCGTCAATTTCTTCTTAATTGGACTTTGTTGGTGGTCAAGATCTTCCAACATACCCATACTGCTTCTTCCAGATCTTTGTGAACGCCTTCCTGATCTCAAAATTTGAAATTCGACTCTCATGATCCTGAGTTATATACCATAAACTCAGATTCACTCGACAGTTTTCCCCAGGATCCACTTATCAGTCAGTCAGTCTGTCAGTAAATATTCTGGTCTGATATGATTCGACTTGGGTCTTTTTAAAAACAAGCTCAAGGCGACGAATCAAGACTTGAAATATTCGTCCTATTCTCTCTTGCCTCTTTTATACTCATTGTGCCAAATCCATTGCAGAAAAGAAGGACGATCTTTCCTTGATACACTGCACTCTTCATTGAGCACCAGGTTAGATTAGGAAGTGTACTCGATATAACCGCAAATCGAAACGAATCTGGCAATTAGCTATTTAGCCGGTGCCTTGACGCCAGCTGGAGCTCCAACAACGGCAAGGGTCCTGTAAGTATGGATGGTTTCTTTTGGCTCCTTCACGTCGACTCTGTTGCCGTCTTCTCGAGTCCGTCTACACTCTCCCTGCCAAGTGTCTACACACTTCTTACACGGGGACACCCTACCCTCTACACGAACAAGACACTGCCCTCGAAACCCTGTGCTCATCACTCCCTATAATGCAAAGGTGTCAGATGCCTTGTCAATCCCTCAGCGGTCCCCGCTCCCCGAGAAATTTGCCCCCCCTGATAGTAACACGCGTTGATCTTGCTCTGTTCCGATGCCTCTGCAACCCGCCTGCAGCCGTCATCAGACTCAAACCCCTGTTTACTTATATCCAGCACTTCCCCATAAACTGATTTGAGTTCTACCTGCAGTAAGCTAATCTGACCATGTTTATCAGAGAAGCTGTCCCCGTCATCTCAAAGAGAGGGGAATAGCTTACAACAATTCGATCACAGCTGTCTCAGCCCACAATTCTCTTGTTATACTTACAGCTTCTGCACACGCTGCGGTAGAGCCTGAGTACCGACAAAATGTTGTCTAATCCACTTCAACGCTTCTCTCCCTACCAAAACGTCACTTCATCCAACATCTCACCTGATGGGAACGTCCAACAAGGCACAATGCAGAACGGCGGCCTGGACTCGCTCCAGAGCCATCAGTATCCGATTCAACCACTCTCGCAGGCTGTGCCCCTTTCCAACGGCCACTTTGAGAGGGCCGGTACTCAAGTAAAGAATCGGCAGCACCCTTATGGAGTTCACCCACGTAGCTCTAGCACTTCGGGGCCGATTAGAAGACGAATCAGCCGAGCCTGCGATCAATGTAATCAGCTTCGAACAAAATGCGATGGTCAGCACCCCTGCGCGCACTGTATTGGTAGGTTTGAGGCCTGGACGTCAATGTCGTGTTTCTGACTTCTGTAGAATTCGGCCTGGGGTGCGAGTACATTCGCGAAAGGAAAAAGAGAGGGAAAGCATCGAGGAAAGAACTAGCTCAGCAGGCCGCGGCTCAGGCTGCGGCAGGTACCACAGGCCAAACTATCGATGATTCTCTATCCGAAAACGGCCAGACCAGCAGCAAAGGACTCGACTCTTCGAATATGGGACTAGAGCAACAATCGAATGAACGACATCCAAGTACGAGCAGCAAATCGAGCCGAGACCCAGGCGACGACGTGATGCGGCATGCCCAAGGTCTCGAGGGTCTCGATCATCTTGGCAACATAAGCGAACAACCCCATCTTGGCCGGCCTTCTTTAGATGGCGAACATATGGAAAACAACGGCGGTCTGGATTTGAACGGCTTTAGTAGCATGCCACACGCGTATGACTCGCAGGGCTTAGAAGGCCCTGTGCTGAATGGCCAGTCCTACGCTCCTAACGGACGAGGCAACATGCCCGGTTACGCCGAATTCCCATATTCGATGCAGGCTCAAAGCCCTCCCAATTTCAACAACAGTTCTGCTTTCCGTATGGGAAACAGCCCGCTAGGGTATGCTATGGCTAAAGGAACATCTCCCGGATGGGGAATATCAATGGCTTCACCACCAGGCCAATACCAAACACAGGCCCCTTCCGCCAACTTCAGCAACTCGAAACTCCGGTATCCCGTCCTTGAACCAATAATTCCATATCTCAACAATATAATCCCGATCCCTCTGGCTTGCGATCTGGTCGATCTCTACTTTGCATCTTCCTCCTCAGCGCAAATGCACCCTATGTCACCCTATGTCTTGGGCTTCGTCCTTCGAAAACGATATTTCCTCGACCAGACAAGGCCGAGACCATGCCAACCAGCCCTCTTGGCAAGTATGCTGTGGGTTGCTGCACAGACAAGTGATGCCCCTTTCCTTGCCAGTACACCTTCAGCACGTGCCAAGACGTGCCAGAAGCTTCTGGAGCTTACAGTCTACCTCCTCCGACCTCTCATCCACACAGCACCAAGTGATGCGCCCAGCCCTGTTGCTGATGGTGTCGCTCTTGGCGGTCTCGGCGTGGCCATGCCTGGATCAACCAGCATGGAAGCCACGAGTGGCGAGTCGGGGCCTTTCGGCGCAGCCGGAAGCCTCGACGATGTGATCACATATATTCATTTGGCGGTTGTTGTTTCTGCCAGCGAATACAAGGGAGCGAGTATGCGATGGTGGACTGCTGCTTGGGGTCTTGCTCGTGAGCTAAAGTTGGGCCGCGAGCTTCCTCCTGGACCGTCACCTGCAGCTCAAGAGGCTATGGACACTGACGCCGCTGAGGATGCTGAAGGTGGCATCAGCGGCAACGGATACGTAGGGGAAGAGGAGCGTGAGGAGCGACGCCGGATATGGTGGCTCCTGTATATTGTCGATAGACATCTTGCGCTCTGCTATAACCGCCCCCTATTCCTCCTTGACATCGAATGCCAGGGTCTATTACAACCCATGGACGATGCGTATTGGCAGAGCGGCGAGTTTCTCAACAACTCAAACTCAACCACAGATCCCAATCTTCTAGGAACTAGCCCAGAGGGGTACAGAACTGAGCCCTCACAGGCGCATGGTCCTCAGTACGAGTGCCGTGGCCATAGCATTTTCGGCTATTTCCTGCCTCTGATGACCATCTTGGGCGAAATCGTCGACCTACATCACGCAAAGAACCACCCCCGCTTTGGTACCTCCTTCCGTCAAGGTCATGAGTGGAATGCTCAGACGGCCGAGATTACGCGACACCTCGAGATATATGAGCAGAGTTTGCAATCTTTCGAGCGTAAGAATTTGCCTCGACAGCTTGAGGAGAGACCCGACGTTGCAAATGAGGGCAACGGGATACCTGAGACCAACACACCATCAGTCCACTCGGTCCATACCAATACGTCAAACCGACTTACCGAGAGCAATATCCAGACTCGTATCGTTATTGCGTATGGAACCCATGTTATGCACGTGCTGCATATCCTTCTCTCCGGCAAGTGGGATCCTATTAACCTGCTGGACGATGAAGACCTGTGGATTTCTTCGCAAGGGTTCATTACATCAACAAGCCATGCTGTTGCGGCAGCCGAAGCCATCAACTTGATACTTGAATTCGACCCTGGTCTAGAATTCATGCCGTTCTTTTTCGGTATCTACCTCCTTCAAGGATCGTTCTTATTACTGCTTATCGCGGACAAGCTTCAATCGGAGGCATCGCCCAGCGTGGCAAAGGCATGCGAGACAATCGTGCGGGCTCACGAAGCTTGTGTCGTGACTCTGAGTACAGAATATCAGGTTAGTTCTTTGACAACACAAGCTTCATTGCAATAACTAACAAGTTCACAGCGAAAATTCAGCAAGGTTATGCGTAGCGCTCTTGCTCAAGTTCGAGGTCGCGTACCCGAAGATCTTGGGGAGCAACAGCAACGGCGAAGAGAACTTTTGGCGGTGTATCGATGGACGAAGGACGGTACTGGTTTGGCACTATGAGTAGGGCTCTATAGTCATGGTTAGGAAATGAATGGAAATGTAAAAAGGAAAGGAGAAAAGGGACAACATACTTGGGGCGTCTTGGGAGGGACATTCGCTTTTTTGGATGGAATAACGGCCTTAATGGACTCGAGATTGAGCTCGAGTATGGGAGCGACAAGGGTGCTTTTAGATACCATGAAGCGAACAGCGATGTCAGTTATCGAAAAGCCAAGTCTTTTGGCGTATGAAAATTTCAACTTTATTTAATCTTTAAGCTGCTTGTCTTTGTCGGAGCGTTCGGTGTCGGTTTTGTTCCAACGATAAGTTAAATCTAGGAGCAAAAGATTGTTAGTAACAGTTTCAGAAGTACTGTTCAGAGGAATCGGGTGTTTGTAAATGTTCAGACAAAGGAAGAAGGGTGTTGAGCTTAGCCGGTGTGTTCAGCAAGATATGTCCACCGAACAAGAACAAGCCCACGGCTTCTAGTCTACGTAGACAAACCCGATTCTTCTCTCTCCAAATTTCGTCTTGCGCTCTTCATGGTACTGTTGCTGTGGGCTTTCTTTCGCTTTCGCATCGTCTACATTTATGCTGATGGAGGACTTCAGCAGTAACCCCTATTTGATCGAGTCAGCCAACAACGTCCACAATCCACGATGCGACATAACAACGTACGCGAATATCATCTCTCTCACGTTCCTCTGCACTCTTTAGTGGCGTTGTCCGAATACGAAGCGTTTTAACGGTTCCAACCCGTCGCGCAAAGTTTGTCAAAGACAAAAGTCTAACCCAGTATTAGTGACGGTAATGCGAGTCGACCGAAACGAAACTCAACAGCAAGCGGCCGACTATAGGTATACTATGACGTTGTTTTGGGATCAAATAGGAAGCTGTGTAGGTTGGTGTTGAGGATGGCGGCCAAGTTGGTGGGAGCGAGACAGAAGACACGGACAAAACAAATGGGGATACATTACTTACAGCTACTTTTTCCTTTATAATCTTGGAATACTAGAATAAGAGTAAAAGGAGGAAACAGAAATAGTGATTGTGTAAATGCTTTTCTTGCTTGAGTTGTTGCTGTTGCAAATCATGCTTCGTGCACCCTCGCGAGTAACCACGTCATGTTTTTCTGCATCACAGGGGATTCATGTGTCGTACTGTTAGTATTTCAACTAGACGTGGGGAATGGAGGCTCTTTTCTTTTTTCCTGGTGGGTGGGTGCTTTATTTCAACGTCCAACGTCCAGACTCCACCAGCAGTGGCTACAATGTAGCTTGACGGATATTGCATCACTTGCAAAATACTATACAGTCTTTATCTCTACACTATATACAACATCTAACAAGCGGTATTCTTTCGGTTACAGTAGTTATCGAGTGATGTTCTGTTCACGTGGGCTACCAAACATAATAACAAGGCAGTGGCATCAGATGGTGGACTCGCCCCGTCTGATCTAGTACTTCTACATTTCGTCACGTTCTCGTCCTCGAGGCGCGTTGTTTTCTTGCTAGTGACTTACACGTCTGTACGCGTGATGTTATTTCAGAAAGCGAGGCCAAGCAGTAGGAGGGGGGGACAATCAGTGAGCCAGTGCCCGTAGCAATATCAGTAGACGCCCCCGTTCCGTCCTGGAACTCGAATATTCCCCTGTAGAAATTGCACAATAATGGACAAAGTCCTGCACATGCCCATCTTCTACTAGCGGAGACCCTTCTACCAGTTTTTTCTAGTTCACTAGGTCCGTTTGTTGTTGTGATCTCTTGGTCTGCCTGCTCCACCCACCTTTTCTCCCTCTACACTCCCCTCCTCCTCCACTGCCTTTTCCTTCTGCATAACAACAACACTGAAGAAAATTATCATCACACAGAAACACGGTTTTGACAATCATTATCATCGTATCTATCATCTTGATCATTCTCTTAATCACGAGCATCTTTCCTTCATCCCCTATCCCCTATCGTCATCCCGCATCCCCTACGCTGCAGCAGCTCATCACAGCTCGCATCGAGGCGTATCACCCTTCTCTATTTCTTGCAAAGACACTGCATCACTGTATCTTCTTGTTTCCCTGAATCACAAACCCTAACCTTCACACTCCCCTATTTCTATTGCCGCGGTGTCGCGTGCCCCGTTGGCAAGATGGCACCCCCAAGTCCCCCCAAGAATCCTGTTCGCCGTCCTCACGGCCGGTCTCTAACTCGAGATCCCTCCCAATCCTCTGTTGCACCTCAAAGTGTACCATACCAGTCTTGCCCTCCACCCGCTTTTACACTCCCTGACGCACCTCAGCGTCCTACAGAGCCTCAGAGTGTACAACAGCCTCACCCTACCACTGATTTTCAGTCCTTCGCTACCGGCGAATTTTCCTTTGGTGATTACTACTCATTCGACGCTGCATTTGACTACACGGGCGATCTTGAGAGCGCAAACCTAGATCTTACCCAACCTTTCCCTGCTTTGGGCTTTACCTCTACAGTTCATTCTGCCGTTGACACTACACCTATTGATCCCCAGCTATCTTCTGGTGGCCAACAAGCCTCAACTTCAACTCAGATTACACCTGCTCAACCCCAGGCTAATCCTGTAACCAACACCGCGATCTCTTCTACATCGCAGGTCCCTACCCAAGAGCAATCTCAGCCCACAGTTGAAGAGCGAGTCTTGACTTTGCCTTCTACCACTGCTCAGACCCCAAGCCAAGCTGCCCCTTCAGCTGAGTCTACTTCCGTGCCTACTTCTGTACCTGAGGGTCCCTCGGAGCAACCTCCTCCAGAGACTGGCAAGCGTGTGCAGAAGGCACAGCCAAAGAAGTCTCGCAAGCGAAACGTTGATCAAGTTGACGGTCAGTCTTCTGCTGGACCCGCTGCCAAAAAGAGAGCCACTGACAAGTCCGAAGAGGCGTCTGAAGATCAGGCCCAGGAGCAACCTACGGAACAGCCAAAGAATCCGCGCAAGAGAAAGGTCGATCAAGTCGACAGTCAATCTGCCGCAGGACCAGCTGCCAAAAAGAAAGCTACTAGAAAGCCAGAGAAGCAGTCAGGGGAACAGAACTTGTCAGCTCTTTCGGATGCCCAAGTCCCTCAAGTTATCAGCAGATTGAAGCAGAACAGACAGAGCCGACGGTCGCGGTGGACACAGGCCGTTGCCGATACGGTGGAACACAATCAAGCAGAGGCAGAAGCACTGATAGACAACTTCAAACCAATCGAGCGTCAACCAGCTACCCCAGTTGTTGACCTGACTGGCGAGGGTCCCGCTGAAAAGCAACTTGCCGAAAAGCAACCCGCTGGAGATCAATCTACCGGAGAGCAATCTGCCATGGACCAGCCTGCCATGAACCAGCCTACCATGAGCCAACCTACTGCAGAGCAATCTGTCATGGATCAACCTACCATGAACCAACCTACTGGAGAGCAATCTGTCATGGATCAACCTACCATGGATCAACCTACCATGAACCAGCCTACCATGAACCAACCTCAATACATACCTGCCCAGATCCAAGATCCTGCTATCAGACCTCCAGGCTACTATGCTGACAAGGACGTTCGACGTAAGATCAAGGTTGGCGGCGTTACTCTTTCACGCGCGGGCTTGGGACTTCCCCATTTCCTTACTAGAGATCAGATTCATTGTCGAGTTTCTTTCATCGACGAAGAAATCCAGAATCAGAAAGGCAAAGCCCCTATCTTGCCCCCATCCGAGCTTGCTCAACCTGATCCAAAGCCTTTCACCCCAAAGGCGTATAATGTACCTGCCAGCATCAAGGATCCTCGTGTTCGCCACTTCTTCGACAAGAAGAATCATGACCTCTGCACTAAGAACAAGAAAATTGACCTCGACAGGAACAATCAAGCGGCTAAGGGCACGCGGTCCCGTCGTGAAGAGGCTCTTGACAAGCATCGCGAACTTGCTAACGAGATGGCTATTGAATTGAACTGGTGGCGTATCAAGGCCATTTCTCTCGGAGCCCACTTCAGAGAATGGGACCATGTCCCCGAAACTGTCAAGAGAAACATGACAAAGGAGATGACAGAGAGAGTGGAGAAGCTGGAAGCAGCCGCCGCAAAGGAGGCAAAGAAGCAAAGATCGGCCATTCACTCCGCGCGAACCAAGGAGAACGCAGTAAGTCAGAAGTCTTTTTAAACCAACTCAACGAATAAGAAACATTCCTAACATCTTGTCTTCAGCGACTGTCTAAGGAGGATGAAGCCCGAAAGAAGCGGGAGGTCTTGGAAGTCGCTGCTGCTTATGCTGCTGGAGACCATGCTCTGATCGAGAAAATGGCTGATCCGAACTACCAAGCACCGCTCCCCAAATCTTCATCTGCCGCCGCGGGCCGCAACACTACGGCCAACGGTCAGAACTCTAAGCGCAAGAAGAGGGCCATTGCTGTTAATCAAGACACCGAGACCAGCACCGCCGCCGATGTAACTACGGCTGTTACTACTGAAGGCGTTGCAGAGACTACCAACAATACTGGTCTTACCAATACCATTGCTCCTGACACCATGGCTTCCGATACCATGGACTTTGGCAGTATGGAAGTTGGTAGCATGGAGTTTGACAACATACCCCCTGCCGATAACACAACCTCCTACAGCATGCCTCCTGGCAACACGACTGGCTTCAGCAACGGTGCTTATGCCAACACCAGCATTGCTCCTGCTCAGTTCAACATGGCTTCTGCGCCAATGTACGGCGGTCCCAGCGTTGAGGTCCCGACCTACCCTAACACCCAGAACAATACTTTCGGAAACGCCCAGACTCAGCACCAGCAGTCTTCGGACCTTCCTCAGGGAACCAACAACGGCCATGAACTTAGACGACAACCTTCTAATGTCACGATGTTTGATGCTGAATATGAGGCGATGCAGCGACTCTACCCTGACATGGAGGTCATAATGGACGAAACCTCCCCCTATTGGGAGGCGGCAAACGCTCCTCACTCTGGCACACTTACTTCAAACATGGATAGCTTTCAAGGTCCCATGGGAGATGTCAGCACCCTCCCGCCTAACACGATGAGCCACAACATACATGGTCCTATGGGAAGTCCTCATATACTCCCACCTAACATCGGCCAGAACTCGGACAATCTTGCGAACGGCGTGCCTTGGTACAGTGAACCTGAAGCGCTTGTCAATGCATTCCTTCCCAGCCTTCAGAAGAACCAGGACCAGAACGAGTCGGCTACGAACGACAAGGGGAGCACCGATCAAGTTGACGCCAATGCCAACACCTCCGCATACCCTGATCCTGTCGAGGAAAGCTACATGTCTCAATACTTCAACCTGTCCCCATAATTGGGTTTTGACATATATGCACACATTGGGATTTTCCAAGCATCCACACATCATTGCCACGACATCGTGACCAGATGAATGGATCAATTTCACTTGTTTTTTGTTGTATGATCGCCATCTCGAAAGTTGTTTGCTTGATTTTACTGCTCTTCTTTGAACTCTTGTCTTTTCTCTGCATGTTAATCGAGCTTTCGATTAACACCACGAAACTTTCAACTTACTATGCATTACGGTTGACGATACCGCCCGAGAGTCTTATTCTCATCGAGGCACATATCAAGTATCCTTCAACCACATCGGCATTTCTTCTGCATCCATATCGGCGTTACGGATCTTACATGATCGGTATCAAAACAGATACTTGCCGCAAAGACCAAGCGCGGACTGATTTTTTGACACACGGAAAAAGGCGTTCAGGACGACCCTGCATCGGCATCGACACGAATGTTTTATGCGAGACATGAAGGAAACGATTTTACCAGCACTGCGGTCGGCTTTCAGGATGGTAGATCCTCCTCCATGGAAGGAGAAATGTTTGCCACAAAGGCCCGAAGGGAATTGACCTGCTACGGAAAAGCGGTCGGCGTTCAGGATGAAACTGTTTGCGGTCTCAGGGTAGACTTTTGCAAAGGATTCAAGGGGATTGAATTGCACATTGAGGATTGTATTGCCTCCGGAAACCCCAACAGGAAATGGGGTCTGTATAGAATCTTGTAACAGTATCAGAAGTCTGGAAAGAAGCGACTTAGATGTTCATAGAGACACTGGTAACCTTCACAGACATAGAAATACTAGACATAAAAACCATCCGTCTCTCGTCTGCTATTGTGACTAAGTGTAAATGAACTCCGACTCTGATCCGTCGCCTTATGGGTATAACCAACTCAACATTTCTCATTCCAACATAATCAAACGTGTTTTCTTTGGTGATTTGCTAAGCAGTGATCGTAGTTTCAGGCTTAGGTCCAGCTATCTCTGGATCATTCCTGGGCTGCTGCACGAAGGTTGAGCCTGTAGGATCAGCCAGGCAAGCTTTGACGAAGAAGACTGTGGTGATAATGGTGAGGATCCTGAGCGTTACCATTAGCAATTGTCATGTTTTTGAAGAGTCCGGCTTACCATGTAGCAGCTCCGAGAGCAACAGCAGCGGCCATCGAACCGCCCCATGCATCAAGCTCCCTCACGCGGCCAATGTAGTAGCTATTGTACAAATGGTAGAAATCAGCTGTCCACGAAGCAGCCCACGTCCAAGCGGCCAGCCACAAGATGGATGATATGACGAGGGTGGCGAAGAAGACAGATCGGATGTACAGTTGAGGAGCAAAGAATTCGGCGGCAAGCATGCATCCTAGAATGATCCAAGTGAAGATTGCCTAGGCAGTGTGAGCCAAATGCCTCGTGGAATATTGGCAAGGGAAAAGAAGCTTACACTGAAGATGATCAAGCCAGCTGGGCCGTCACCGCCGTAGTAACGAGCCCAGCTACTAAGGAGGGAAACGTTGTATGCTGCGGCGATGAGGGCGCCCAGGGACAGAGCGATGGTTGCACCGCGGACAATGGTGAGCCACATGGGCATCTTTGGGACGCCTTTGGCTGTGAGGCCCATACTGGGAGTCGTAGTAGCCATGTTTCTGTAGAAGTAGATGGATTTAGCACTGTAAGTATCTGAAAGGGTATGTCAGTATGTGAATACAGCAAACTGGGCGTGATCACGAGAACACTTACTTGTAGTATGACGAATAAATCAGTCAGTTAATCACTTTCACCAAACTGGGGAGGGAGAGGGACGTGGTCCCTATAAGTAGACGTTTTCTTCACTCCCTCCTCTTGTCAGGTTCTTAAAAAGCAAGCATAAATCATTCGGCAGTTGCAACACAGATGCGGTCACAGGTACAAGCACAGACAGGGCTGAAAGGGAGATGGTCCACCCTTGTTGGTGTGATAAGTTGAGCAGATGCGCCACGCACCGCTAAATCATGTACTTGCAGTTACGAATATCTCTTATTGGATTGAATTCTCAGCTATGGCCAGGGTTGTTGAGTATTAATTCCTCACAGACAGAGACACGTAGATCTTGGTATGTACTGGCTAGAAAGTTGAGTAGTCCTTCAGCCAAGGCATACCCTAGACTTGGCAGCGCTAAGTTCAAGTCGCAGGTCAAGAATAGATAAAGAGATTGTGTTCAAGAAGTTTCTTATTAAAGAGGCCAACTTATTTTTGGTATGTTTGTTTGTTCATGTGAGGGTCTCTGCATCTGTTACGTCTTGGAACCCTACGGCCAGCGGTTAAAGAACCAGTAATACAAAAGTGTCTTGTGCCTTTGCCCTGCAGCTTAGACTGTGTCTGATTTACGCCCTGTCATGTTTCACTTGTGTAGATCATTACAGGGGTTTATCGTATGCTACCATTCCCTGCACTTTTGTTTCACTGAATATCAAAGTTGAAATTGTATACATGAATATGTCTTTATTAGCCTATTCGTTACCTGTTACAATAATCAATCTAGATAGACATCAAATTGAAACAATTTAATCTAGAGTCTCTCCACTTGGTTTTGGCGCATGAGGATGGTCTGATATTAATATGAAACAGGTCGACGTGTCTCTCTGCCACTGTAACTCAGCATGAAACAAATTGGGTAGAATAGCATGAATATTAAATTAAGTACTTTAAGCAAAGGTGTACCTTCTATAGGTAGACAATATTGAATCGTTAAACCTGCCATCATTAATCATACTCAGCCCATTTGCTTCATACTACTTCCTCGCATGGACCATTCTTCCCCTCACCCAAACTTGCTTCACGTTCCGATCATCTCCGTTGAACAACCACTTGGCAATCTTCTCCTCCCAAGTTTCCCATCCAAAGATGTTGACGTTGCCATCTTCCTCTGCGATTCCGTTCATATCAACACCTCCGAGTCGAATCAACTGCGCATCCCATTCCATCCCTTCTTCAAACCCGCCGATTCTATCTTCAAGCCCGACCACTTGTGCTCCACCGCGAGTCGCAAGGTACAAGACCTCTTCCACTGTCAACTTGTTTCGTTCCTTGTCTGCTTGCAGTCCCATGGCGATATGTCGACTGACGAGAGCTGCTTGTCGTGCCGCTTCGAGAACAGAAGGGCTGTAGCCACCGCTCATATCCGTGCCGAGACCAACAGTGATGCCCTGATCCCAAAGCCAGCGCACTCGAGCGGATCCACTAGTGAGAGAGCTGTTACTGCATGGGCAGTGCGAGATCTTGCTTCCTCGCTTTGCTATTAACTTGGCCTCTTCATCGGTCAAATGCACGGCATGTGCTAGAATCGTCCGGGAAGTCAACAGGCCGCATTCGTCGTAAAGTTGCGTATATGACTCTGACTCTGGAAACAACTCCGCAACCAGTTCAATCTCCCCTTCGTTCTCGGAGACATGTGTCTGCACAGGAAGATCCAGCTCTTTCTGGATCTTTGCCAGCCCCTTCATCGACTCGCTCGAGCAAGTCGGTGCAAAGCGCGGCGTCAACACGGGCGAAACCAGCTTGAACCCTGGGTCGATCTTTTGCACATGCTGAATCGTCTGTCTCGTCTTCTCAAGACCTTCTTGGACGCTCTCATCTCGGTAGTAGCTGGGACACATGTCCGGGTTATCCATGCACACACGGCCTACAAGAGCTCTTTGTCCGATTTCCAGACAAAGATCAGCAAGAAGGTTTGTCGCCGCTACATCGATTGTCGCATAGTAGGCTGCCGTCGTTGTTCCGTGAGATAGTGTTCGTCGCACACATGAGCCATATACTCGACGTGCCTTGCCCAAGTCTTTCAGACTAGACTCGAGGGGAAACGTGTACTTTTCTAGCCAGTCCAGAAGTGTTGTTTTCCCAAATATTCCCACATTTGGGTACTGAGATGCATGAACATGGGAGTCTAAGGTTTGTTAGTGTATGCTTTCTACGCTCTCTCTATGGGTAGGGTACTCACCAACAAAACCAGGGAAGAAGAACTCGCTAGGTTTAGCGATATGAACATCTACTTCACTCAGTTCCCAGCCCAGTAGTTCATCAAGCCTCTGTCCAAGCTGATCTTGGTCGCAACCTTTAGTGTCAACTTTGACAATCTTGCCCTCTCCATCAACACAGACAAGGGTATCATGATGGTAGTTGAGTTCTTTCGGGTTTTTGCTCGAAATAAAAGTTCCGAAAAAGACCTGCTTCTTCGAGTTTGCCATATTTGAAGATCCGGTATTTTGATCTCTTAGGAGGAGCATTATTGTGTTGGTGAGTGATAGATGAATAGATAGATGGGGTGAGAGACAGAGAGAGAGAGAGAGGGATGATGTAATATCTCAAAGCGTCGAGCCAAGAGAACAAACAAAGAGTCAAGAAGAAAGAAGCGAGAGCCAAAAAGCACAAACCTCTTTTCTAACCTTGGTATTCCGGGCTTATATACATATTCATCAACCCGTAAACTTGGCTTAGATCCATTGACCGATATATCTATCTCCTTGTTAGCGACCAAAACGGACTTTGGCTCCGTGATAGGCCACCTCCACCTCTTGTCCGTCTCCGGCTGTCGCCGGCAGCCGAACCAATTCATTGGCATGCAAACGGAGGTCAGTGGAGACAATAGGTACCTTCATTGCCGAGGTATCGTCAGCTGAAACTCAAGTACCTCTTGTCCAGCTCGTTAATTATTCCCATCATCAGCTTCGGTCGTGTCACGGAACAGGTATCCCAAAGGTCACACAAGTACAGGCAAGGCGATCAATCAAAGATGAAAGTAAATAAATGTCATCAACCATTCAAGATTGTCTATCAGCGAGTAAAACAAGCAAACTAACGCCCCTCTAGCTAAAGATAACACGATACATCGTAATATACTCATCCCAAATAACAGTCCGAACCGGGATTCTGTAGACTTCTCTTCATAATCATCCATCTCTAATCTTGTCTTCCGTCATAACATGTCTTTGCATGATTTCCCTCCTCGTTTTGATTATCTTCCTTTTCTCTTGTTTTTATTCTTTATTTTTTTTTTTCTTTTTTTTTTTTTCTGTAACGGCTTAAGCAGCACGGCCAGATCCCTCGTATTCGCCGCTGGAGCTTTCGCTACCCTCAACACCGTTGGCGGCAACCTCGTCCTGGTTGTACTTGTCCCAGTTGGCCAAAACGGCACCGATCTTGGGCGAGTTGGTCAGCTTGTAAACATCCTCAAAGTACTCCTTGGTGAGCGCAAAAGGCTTGGCTGTCACGTTGGGAATGTACTTTCCAACCAGCTTAGAAGGATCAATAGAAGTCTTGTTGATCTTCTTAAGCAAGAAGGAACGGAAAGGCTTGACACCAGATCGGAGGAAGGTTGAGTGGAAGGGCACATCGATACCTCGGAGAGGGATGGTAGCGAAGCCACGCTCCAACTCGAGTGGTGTAGGCTTGGCCAGGGTCTTCTCAGCACAGCCGCGAATAATCTCGCGGAGGTGTCCCTTGACCTCCTCAATGTTGTCCTTGACCTCCTCAATGTCGATCTTCTGGATCTTGATGAAGTTGGTTACACCAGCAAGAGTGTCGAGCGCACGGAGGTCACCAGCGCAGACGTACTGCTGGTTGGCAATGTTGTAGTTGACAATCTCGAGAAGCCAGCC
This sequence comes from Fusarium sambucinum, assembly GCF_050947815.1. Classification (NCBI taxonomy): domain Eukaryota; kingdom Fungi; phylum Ascomycota; class Sordariomycetes; order Hypocreales; family Nectriaceae; genus Fusarium; species Fusarium sambucinum. The sequence continues at coordinate 2,580,688 of NC_139292.1, forward strand.
GGTCTCCTCAGCAATGTTGTCGACAACGAACTGGAGAGCAGCTTCATTAAAGGTCTTGCTGATGCGGCTGGGGTTGACAGCGCACATGGAGTAGTTGGATCGGCCAGCGGCATCACGCTCGACGGCAACCTGCATGGTGAGACCACGGTAGAACACAACTGACACCAAGCTCTCGATGGGCATGACCTCAGCAAGAGCAGCCAGGGCCGAGTATTCACCGAGCGAGTGACCGGCAAATGTGCTGTTGTTGGGCACAAGTCCCTTGGCCTTCATGTCCTCGAAGCTGGCCTTCTCCATGAGGGTAAGGGCAGGCTGAGTGAATTGGGTGGCCGAGAGAAGACCAGTGGGGGATCGGTAGGTGTACGAGGTGGTGGTCTCGTCAATCTCCTTGAAGATCTTCTCAGACTTGATGCTGCCGTCGGCGGCGACGGTCTCGAAAGTCATAGCGATGTAGTTCTGGCGGATAGCCTTACCACGTGGGCCACCGAAGTGGATGGTAAGCTCCTTGGGGTTGTTCTTGACGATATTGGTGATGGAGAAACCTGCAATAAATTAGTAAATGGAATACGGATGATGATGTGAATATAACTTACCATAAGCGTCGAGAAGGTACTTGTCGGCGCGGTCCCAGACCTCCTTGGCAACAGGGCTGCTGGCGTACAGCTCCATACCCATACCCTGCTCCTGAGAACCTTGACCAGTGAAGACATAGGCGGTAGCGGGCTGCTCAACCTCTGCCTCACCCTCGAGGACCTTGTCCTCTGTCTCCTTGTTTCGGACCTCGACCTTGATGATCTTGCGACCAGAGACCATGCCAGAGTGCTGGAGCTTGACCTCAAGATCATCGTTGGGCAGGACCATACCGACCAGCGAGGCGTGGAAGCTTCGAACACGTCCAATGTTGTTCTCAGCAGCCCAGGTCTCGATGAGGCTTCGGACAGAAGCACTGGAGTACATGCCGTGGGTGATGGTACCGGGAAGGTTGGCGTAGCTGGAGAAGACACGAGAAACGTGAATAGGGTTGTAATCGCCAGACACGCGAGCGTAGTTCTCGTTGGAAGCAGGAGCTCGGAGGGCGAGAGGGGACCTTCCACTGAGAGGGATGGCGTTCTCGAAGTTGATGGGCTGGTCGATAGGCTGGCCGTTACGCTCGAGGTAGTCAATGACAGGGTTGCCGTGGGACTCTCCGGTCTCGTAGTCAACGCTACCAACCTGGATGATCTCCTTGGTGGGGAGCTCGAGAAGGACCTGGCCTCGGGTCTCGATGCTGCTGAAGACAGTCTTGTTCTTGTAGCGAACCAAGCTCTGGAGGCGGAAAGTCAGAGTCTGACCGAGCAACTCAATGTTCTGAGGAAGCTCGTCAACGGAGAACCAGTCCTTGGATCGGAGGATAGCGACATCGCGGGTGGTGGCAAGGTGAATCTGGATGGGTGTCTCGACCTTCCGCTGGAAAGTGTTCTCATAGTCGGTGTAAGTACCGCGGTACAAGAACTGAGAGGTGACCTCCATAACAGGCTTGCCATCGCGGACGAGAGTACCACAGACCTCAACCATCTTACCAGGCTCCTGGTTAATGACGGCGTTGATCTGAGCAGTGGTAGAGACCTCGTCGCCCTTCTTGAGAGGCTCAGCACCGGGGATCATGCGGAACTGGTTAGACAAGTGGACGAGCTTCAGAAGATCACCATCGATGGTGCGAGGGAAGATGGGCTTGGTAATAGCCTTCCAGCCAATGACGATGGCAAAGTCCATGGGAGCGTAGACAGTCTTGCCAGGCCGGTCAACGAAAGCCTCGCCAGTGTTGCCTACAGCATGGACGAAGTCGTTGATAGCCTCACCAGTGATGGTGGTCTTACCACCGTCGAACTTGGCAGTGACATCAGCATCCAAGTCAAGGGGCTCCTCGCCGAACCATGCCTTCCAGTAAAACTCCTTGATGCGGTCGTTGCGACCCTCCATAACCTCACGGATAGGAGAGTAACCAGCCTCAGGGTGGTAGGTGAACTCCAGAGGAAGAGCAGCAGGCTTTCCGAGAGCAGTGGTCTCCTTGATCATGTTAACCTGGATCTTGTTCTCGCCGACAAGCTTAACCTCGATCACATCGATGTACTGGTTGTGGCGGGGCTGCTCGCGAACAACAATGGTTGTCTTGGAAGGATCATTGGGGTAAGAGATCTCAACGAACAGACCACGAGAAGGAGCAAAGATGCGTCGGATGGGGTTGGTCTGGAACTTCTGGCCCTGAGCAACAACATCAGCCATGAGCAGAGCATGGCGCCAGTTGCGGTTGGGACCGGCAAGGAGAGACAGCCAAGAGTCAAGCTCAGGGAGGGTGGCGGCAGCAGATGACGACAGGCGGTAGGTGTTCTTGTAAGTGTCGTAGCTGACAGTCAGGCCCTCAACATCGAGAGGAATCTCGGGGTCGACAAGCTTGCCACCAAAGTACTCGATGTAGGGGATGGCGGCCTTGTTGTCGTTGTACAGATCTCTGGCGAGGTACTTGACATGAGTCTCGTGGATGTCATCGAGAATTGACTTGATAGGTTGGTCAATCTCAGTAGAGAACTTGGCAGCAGCAGGTCCCTGAAGAATGCAAGTACGGCCAACGTCCTGGTCAACAACAGCATCCAGATCTTCAGACTGCCACAGAGAGTCCTTCTTGAAGTAGAACTCGAAGTTGTCGTCGAAGACAGGAATGAAAGTGACAGGCTTCTGAGTGGGTCGCATGCACATGATAAGGAAGTGCTGAACATCCTGAGCGTTGATGATCTGAGTCTCGGCATCGGGGTAGGCGGCGAGAACGCGGTCAATAACCTCGAAAGGATCGCTGAGCTCGGAGTAGCTCTGGAGAAGAGAGGCCTGACCAGGGGTAGCAGTCAGACGCTCCTCGAGACGGTGGATGTAGTCACCGACAAGAACAGTGTAAGAGCGGTCGATCCAGCGAGACTGATGCTTGACGTAGAGGAGTTCGACGAGACGTCGCAGAACCTCGGCATAGGTCATGTCATCAAGGTCAACAGCCTTACCCTCCTTGTTGCGTCCGAACCAGACCTTCTGGCAATCGTCGTTGAGCTTCTTGATGTAGTAGTCCTTGTTCTTCTTGAGCTCAGCAACGCGCTTCTCCTTGGGAAGACTGAAGATCTTCTGGTCCATCTCGGCCCAGAACCGAACTCCACGAGTAGCGAGCTTGTGGATAGGCTCGCCCATCTCGGATCGGACAGTAAGAACACCACCAGCAGGTCCCTTGTAGGTCTGCTCCCACTCACTGTCCTCAAGACCAGGAGCAGCAACGATAGCCTCCTTAGCGGCCTTGCTGGTGTGAGCCTCCTTGGCTACCATCATGCGGCTACCGAACAAGCAACCATCGAAGGGCATGGGAGGGTAACCGTACTTCTTGGACCAGTCACCAGTGATGTAGGGGTAGGTGTCATCGGCGCCACCGAAACCACTACCAGCAACAAGAATGATGTTCTCTTGTCGTCGGATACGACCATACATCTGGAGAACAGGGTGGTGGAAATCCTCGAAAGAGTGGTGACCACCACCACGGCCTCCAGTCCACTGAAGCATAACAGGGAAGTGAGGGTTAGCCTTGGCGATGTTGATGACGGACTGGATAGCGTCGAGAGAACCGGGCTTGAAGCTGATGTGCTTGAGGCCAAGGGTCTCAATGTATTCCTGTGCAACCTCGAGAGAAGGAACACCAGCACCGATTGTGAGACCCTCAATAGGAACACCCTCGGATCGGAGCTTCTGGATCAAGGGAATTTGCCAGGCCATCGCACGAGGGTTGACGTAGATCAGGTTGATTGAAATACCACGACCGGCGGGAATAGCCTTCTCGATCTTGCTGACAGCGTCGGTCATCATGGGGCCAACGAAGTAACCACCACCAGCAAGCTCGATGTGGTATCCAGCGTTCATGGTGGCGGCGACAAAGTCCCAAGGAACAGTGCAGGGTGTCATACCGGCAACGAGGACTGGGGGAAGACCAAGAAGACGACTCATCTTGGTGTCGAGGTAGGTTCGGCCGCTCTTGTTGGTAACAAGCTTAGGACCGAACTCCTTGACCCAATCGATGGCGTACTTGACGGCGTTCTCCTCATCACGGTCGAACAGCTCAGCCTTATAACCAAGGTCGTTCATACCACCATCGACAGTACCAGCCAAGATGACACGGACACCAGTGCCCTCCTTGTTTCGACTGGTCAAAACACCGAGTCCAGAAACACCACCAGGACCAAAGTCCAGAATGTGAGTGGCATCAGGGAAGACTGTGGCCTTCTCCCAGTTGACAGGGTCGCGGGTGATCAAGCGAACCAGAGCAGGGATGATGTTACCCTTGACCTCCTCTCGAAGATCCTTGCCAGTGTTGGTATCGAAGACAGCAATGCCGAGGTCGCTAGAGTCGATGCTGATGTCCTTCAGATCCTCGTCGATCATGGCAGTGGCCTCGGAGAGGTACTTGCTGTGGAAAGGAGCTGTAATGGGCAGGAATCGGTTGGCAAAGCGAACCTTTCGCTCAGTGTAGGGGATTCGGTTCTGATCCAGGCCAACGGGGGCCTTGACCTTTCGCAGCTGGGTGTTAAGGCCGTAGAGAGAGGTGGGAGGTCCTGTCACAACCAGGTTTCGGGGGCTGTTAATGAGGGAGATGCTGATGTGACGGTCCTCAGGAAGGTACTGGTTGGTAGCATCAATGTGCTTCTGAACCTCAGCCTGAGGAAGATCTCGGATGCTAAGCATAGGAGTGGGTGAGCCTTCTCCGTGCTCCGAGGACTCGCGAAGCATAGTGGGAGTCATTGAAGTAGTGGGGAAGGCCTGCTGGCTTCGTGTTCCGATCCAGAAAAGCATGGTCAGAACTGAGCTGCTGATATCTTGCCATGAGTCCCAGGAGTCGGCAGCAGCAGTGGCGGCGGCCATGACAATACCTTGAGAGTGACCGGTGGAACCAGTGATTCTCTCTCGCAGCATGCCAGGGTGCACACCAAGGACCTTACATGTCACCTCGTAGTGGGCAAGCTGGACAAGACCAATAAGAGGGAAACTGACAGGTGCCGAAATTAGGTAGTCGACATCAGGAGTCGAATCCTCGTGGTGAAGCCAGTTCATGATGTCCAAACCCTTAGGGAACATCTTCTCGGCCTTGGGGTCTTTGGAGAGAGTCTGGAGGAGCTCGGCTGATCGGGTGATGAGATCACCAACGAAGCTCGAGTATGTCTTGAAGATTTCTCGCAGCTCTTCAAAGTACTCCTCAATATTACCCTGACCGCCAAAAATTGTGTAGATTTCGGCGTCGCCATCCTCAGCAGCTCGGAAGAGGGCTGAGGCATGGGGCTTGATCGGTCGGTTGCAGACAGAGCGAGCGGTGTAGTAGCTGCGGATGAAATCCAACTTCTTGGACTCAATGCCGGGCAGGTTGGCGGCAATGGCGTGAGCTTCGTTACCACGGAGGAAATTGCGCTCAAACTCGTTAAGGACGAGCTTCAAAACCTCCTCGTAGGAGCCGGCATCGTCATCCTCACCCTCATCAACCTCGTGAGCGATGAGATCAAGGTATCTGGCAACCAGGTCGGGAACTGACGATGGTTCGTCATCCTGGGCAAGCTCGTCGGTGGCTTCGGGTAGCGTGGCGACAAACTTGTCTTTCAACTGAGAGGCGTGGAAGTGAAGGTTGGTGGGGATGAGGAAGGAAGTCTCGAGAGAGCCGTGGGAGAGGGTCAACGGTCGAAGAGAAGCGCTGGATCTGGGGGTGGAAATGCCCGTCTGGGCTCCTTGACCGGCGCCGTACATGATGAGTGAAGGGGTATCGAAGAAAATCTGTAGTGGCAAGTAAAAGGCAGAGGTTAGTCTTTGCAATTGGCGATTCAACCACGTTCTGGGTGCCAATGGCTCACAAACCTATGAATTCAAGTCGTAACAACAGAAACGAAGTCTGATGTTTTCCCCGAGGACGCTGGTGAGAAGAAACCGACTGTCCTTGTTTGCGTAGAGGCTGGCTGGTCCCCTGATAGGTGGGAGGGGATAGAAATTAGTAGAGAATAGCTTTAGAGTCGGTGGAGCGCAACACGGCACAAGACAAGACAACACCAGCCAGGCGCAAAGGGGAGGAAGAAGAAATGAGGATGATGATGAAAGAGGAGGATGAAGATGGATAATCTCAAGGAGGGAAAGAGGTCTAAGAGGGATTCAGAAATTGGTCCCGACCACGGTATAAGTCAAAGATGAGAAAAATCGAGCTTGTACCGGAATGCCGCCTCACAGACTGTAGGCGATCAAGGCAAGCGAGGGTGTGGTTGAAGCAGCTGGAGTCTTGGAGGGGCCGCCTCAGCGAACTGGAGTAGCAGGCCAAAAATTCAGTTCTGTTGGGGATATGGAGGGGTACGTATCCTGGCATCTTTTTTCCTACTACCACTGTACCAACAGGCGGGCAGCTTTTTTGCTTTCCCCTCCACAATCCGGGCTATCTTATTAGTGCAAAGCTCAATGGATGGACTTAGAGGAAGAAGAAACGAATCCACCTCCCGCCGTTGTGAGACCATGAGAGAGCAATTCCATTGGCATACTATACTGTATTGGAGGCTCGCTTGATCCGCTGGGACCCCACGACATTAGACACCCCTTGCTGCATGATGCTCTTTACCAAAGAGGGACAAGGGGACCATCATTAGCAGGGGTTGGGTTGAGAAGAAGGTCAACGAAGGGGAAGGGTCCTCTCCAAAGTACCGGTACCTCGTCGCCATACTACACCGTTCTGAACAAGAATGCTGCCATCGCTTAAACCTCAAACTGTATTACCGGAAGACTTCGGACGTAGGTGGTTGTAATGGGATCTCAGCCATTGTTCTTCAAGAGCTCTGAAGGGCTGTAACAATATACTTGGAGTCACCGTGGGTCATTCTGCTGGCTTAGGGTGCCTGTGAGGCTGCTGTTGAGCCATGGTGACACCTAGCGGAAGGATGGAAGGCTGATGGTGGTTTTTTGATGAGATGTCGATTCGTCCGTTTCGGAACACGCGATTTCTCCCACAGGCCAATAGTTTGCTCTCATCGTTTTGGTTTGGATCCAGATATGGGTTGGGTCTGTTTTGTTGCCACAAGTTTTTGGTAGGTTGCATTCAACTCAATTCAATCCTTCTCAGTAAGTCCCTATCTACCCCCGATACATTTACCATCAGCCATCGCATGATAACGTCGTCATCATAATCCCTCAGCAATTCTGAGTTGACAGTCTTCTGCAAGACATCTCGTCATACGTCTTTGAATCTCTTTCTGCTTGAATAGTTCGGCAATTCGGTTAAGTCGAGGTTTCATCGTGGCACTTCTTCGCCCTTCTCCCGGGTAGATGGCGAGCCTCAATCTCTACTAGCGGGTGTTGACCGAAATTTTTACCTTCACGGTGACCATTGAGAACAGATAGAATCCTTCCATGACTAGCGAAGTGGCAAGCAACATTCGGCACTAGCAGCCTCGAACAATATCTTTCGATCAATTTTTGGAGATACATACAATTCTAGGTTCTGCACTCGGCGACTACTTTTCAAGCCGTTCTGATGTACTGTCAGGTGGGTTGCCAAAAACTGGTACTGATTTAGCGGTTGATAGAAATATTAGACCAGTCTTGGTGGATGTATGGCTTAAGAGCGCAGTGCTATTTTCGTCTGAACTCCTGATTGTCGAGTATGGTATAAACAAATGAAGAAGTACTGTACAAGTGCTCAGCTCGGAAGTTTCGTGGGTCTCCCGTACCCCACCCCACTACCCTTGAAGGACAAGCATCAACGTCCACTTTCTTTCTCATCAAACACCGTTTTCGAATTGCAACATATTCCACCTAAGCTGTCAGAGTTTCCCAGTAGTCGAGAAGACACAATAACAACCAGGAAGTGAATTACCATCAAGATTGTATCACCAATTGCTTCTTTCTGAACTGATCATACCATCATAAGTCTATCAAGGTCATGATGAGAAAATTTGTGCCCCTCTCCACCGCCTCGTCAACGCCTCACTCATGTCCCCAACTTCTCATTCCAACAATGATTCGACCCCCCACATTCTCCGTCCAGCATCGACTTCCCGAGCCTGGTGGGGTCGAGCTATAATGATCGCTTCTATTCACGTACCTTACGCGTAAAGCACTGTACATACCTGGTGGTTTAGTAACTGCGAAGCTCCGAGGCTGTTTCGGTGAGTTTCTTAATAAACTGAACTGACCGAACATGAGCCTCTTAATCTCTGTGATGTACCACCAAGATATCTCTCTCTCATGGGCGACCCTTATCCGTACGCGGCATGGCGTCTTGTAGATCTCGTTTGGCTTTTGCATGCACCAACGGCTGTGGCTATGCGCAGATAAGAGCCGCAAAACTAACCTCACAGCAGCTTATACAACGGCCGTTGGATTCAACCACATAACTCTAATACTCAACCATGGCTTAGAGACAGATAGCAAATATGGAATGATAGATAGCTCAACACATCTCTACAGTTTGTAGCAATCATGGGAAGCTCGGAGTTCCGGAAACCGACGGATAAGCGAGTAAACAACAATTCACCATGAATTACAGAGTATTGTATGTATGTATCGGTACCTAACCGAGTTGATCATATCGGGTGGTAGTTGAGCAAGACGCGAAATTGCAATGACCAAATAGATGGCACCGCTTTTTGGCCTCCCTTACCTACTACTCTACTGTCATGATCCATTTTACTGTGCCTCTACGCTTGCACCCCATCCAGCTTATTCATAGGTGTTCTGACTGGTGAGCAAAGACCATCCATCTACTCTGTGTGTACCACAACCCTTGGACCCTTTGGATTGCTGGTGGTATGGCTTAGGTGTCGTCACCTTACTTCTTTGGTATTGACATGACGCCTTTTTCTTATCGTTCCTGGGCCGAAAACCCAATCGCTGACCAGTAGATGTCAAGACCGAGCATGCAGAAGCAAGAGAGCCCGCTCGGCCGAACTATCTTTGGATAATCAATCGTAAATACTGATAACCACCAAAACAACCAAACTCACCTCATTCAAACATGTTGATGGTGCCCCAAAAGGCTGGTTTCTGGGGAAGGCGCTCCCCTGGACGCCCCTGGCTGGTGCACGCCTACAAATAGACACTAAACCTAGATAGGAATAGCTCTCCAATATGGTTGAGAAGCGGGCTGCACGCCAAGGACCCGCAGCCATGTGTGGCTCGGGGATGTTCCACCCAAGAGAAAGTACCGGATACTCAACCGTGCTACAGCGGGAGCGAGCGTACAGGACGCCCTGACAGGGTACTCGATGTACCGAGAGCTGCCCCTACAACAAGTACTCTACAAGGTGTCAATTGCCCGCCTGGTGGAGGGGGGACAGCCCAGGAGACAACAGACCGGGGTGTGGCCTAGAGCCTCCCCCAATTTTTTTTCAATCGATGAACTTTTTGGTGGGCCGGTTGTTCAACAATCGACTCCTCCCTCGTCGTCGGCTACAGTCGTTGTTACCTATTCGTACGGGCCATCCGCACGTCTGGTTGGAACCTAGCTCCGTCTCTCTTCTAATCCTTCCCATTGTTTCTTGCTGGTAGGCAGAACGGAATTACAATCTAGGCCTTCATATTCATAGACTTTCCGGCCACTTTCTTCTGCCTCCATCATCCTCCTCCTCCATCCTCTCCATCCTCCCCCTCCTTCATCTTCTTTCCTACCTCCCCGCCAGCTGCACTCTTCAGCTTGGGAGTTTCTTGCGACGGTTCCATATTCTTTTACGTTGGGGTTAAGCGGGCCCCCGGTATAATCACCGTCAATTCGACCATCCTCTCGCACCAATTCTAGGTTGCGATAGCCAATTCGGCCTTTTTCGAGATACCCTTTCTTTCACCTCCCCACGACCTAATACCGCCAAAATGCGTCCCGAAGTCGAGCAGGAGCTCGCTCACACGCTGCTCGTTGAGTTGCTCGCATACCAATTTGCTTCTCCCGTTAGATGGATTGAGACCCAGGATGTGTTCCTCGGTGAGAGGACCGCCGAGCGAGTCGTGGAAATCGGTCCTGCCGACACCCTTGGTGTCATGGCCAAGCGAACTCTGAAGTCCAAGTACGAGGCTTACGATGCCGCCAAGTCCGTTCAGCGAAATATCCTCTGCTACAACAAGGACGCCAAGGAGATCTACTACGATGTTGATCCCGTAGAAGAGGAGCCCGAGCCTGCTGCTGCTTCGTCCAGCGATGCTCCTGCCTCTGCTCCTACGGCCGGAGCTGCTGCTCCCGCCGCTGCCGCAGCTCCCGCCCCTAGCTCCGGTCCCGTTGCCCAAGTTGCCGATGAGCCTGTTCAGGCTGTTGACATCGTCCGCGCCCTCATTGCGCAAAAGCTCAAGAAGCCTCTCCTCGAGGTTCCTCTCAGCAAGGCCATTAAGGACCTTGTCGGTGGTAAGTGGGACAAGATAACCCCTCTAATTGACAATATTTTAACGTTTGATGTTTCTAGGCAAGTCCACCCTACAGAACGAGATCCTCGGTGATCTAGGCAAAGAATTCGGTTCAACCCCTGAGAAGCCCGAAGACACACCGCTTGATGAGCTTGGTGCCTCCATGCAGGCCACTTTCGATGGCAACCTGGGCAAGCAATCGTTGTCCTTGATCGCCCGACTTATCTCCTCAAAGATGCCTGGTGGCTTCAACATCACAGCGGCCCGAAAATACCTCGAGTCTCGATGGGGTCTTGGACCCGGCCGACAAGATGGTGCTCTGCTCCTCGCCCTCACAATGGAGCCTCCCGCCCGATTGGGCTCTGAGGGCGATGCCAAGGGCTTCTTCGACAGCGTTGCCAACAAGTATGCCACAAATGCTGGTATCAGCCTGTCTACAGCTGCTGCTGCTGGCCCTGCCGGTGGTGCTAGCGGTGGCATGATGATGGACCCTGCTGCCATTGATGCCCTTACTAAGGACCAGCGTGCTCTCTTCAAGCAACAACTCGAGCTCCTCGCCCGATACCTCAAGATTGACCTCCGAGAGGGCGAGAAGGCTCACATCAACTCTCAAAAGTCCGAAAAGGTCTTACAAGCCCAGCTCGATCTCTGGACTGCTGAGCATGGTGACTTCTATGCTTCCGGTATCGAGCCTGTCTTCACTCCCCTCAAGGCCCGAACCTACGACTCCTCCTGGAACTGGGCTCGTCAAGACGCCCTCAGCATGTACTTTGACATCATTTTTGGTCGTCTCCAGGCCGTCGATCGTGAGATCGTCAGCCAGTGCATCCGCCTTATGAACCGTTCCAACCCTAAGCTTCTCGAGTTTATGCAGTACCACATCGACAACTGCCCCACCGAGCGAGGAGAAACTTACAAGCTTGCCAAGGAGCTTGGGCAGCAGCTTATTGAGAACATTCAAGATGTTCTAAATGTCGCTCCTGTCTACAAGGACGTCGCTGTCCCTACTGGCCCTAGGACCACTGTCGATGCACGAGGTAACCTCAACTACGAGGAAGTCCCCCGTGCCAGCTGCCGCAAGCTGGAACACTATGTTCAGCAAATGGCCGAGGGTGGTAAGATCTCTGAGTACGGTAACCGCACCAAGGTTCAGAGCGATCTTTCCCGCATCTACAAACTTATCAAGCAGCAGCACAAGCTGTCCAAGACTTCTCAGCTTGAGATCAAGAGCTTGTATGGTGATGTCCTCCGATCACTTGCCATGAACGAGAGCCAGATTCTTCCCAAGGACAACAAGGGACGAAAGGTTCTTAAGAACAGCCAGAGCAAGGGCAAGGTTGAGACCATTCCCTTCCTTCACCTCAAGAAGAAGGGTCTCCACGGCTGGGACTACAGCAAGAAGCTTACTGGCGTGTACTTGAACTGCCTGGAGGATGCTGCTAAGTCTGGTGTCACATTCCAGGACAAGCACGTTCTCATGACTGGTGCCGGTGCCGGTTCTATCGGTGCTGAGGTTCTTCAGGGTCTTGTCAGCGGTGGTGCCAAGGTTATCGTTACCACCAGCCGCTTCTCCCGTGAGGTCACTGAGTACTACCAGGCTATGTACACCCGCTACGGTTCTCGTGGCTCTCAGATTGTTGTTGTTCCCTTCAACCAAGGTAGCAAGCAAGATGTTGAGGCTTTGGTCGAGTACATATACGACACCAAGGAGGGTCTCGGCTGGGATCTCGACTTCATTGTTCCTTTCGCTGCCATTCCCGAGAACGGCCGTGAAATTGACAACATTGACTCCAAGTCTGAGCTCGCTCACCGCATCATGCTTACCAACCTTGTTCGTCTTCTCGGATGTGTCAAGGCCCAGAAGACTGAGCGTGGCTTCGAGACCCGACCTGCTCAAGTCGTCCTGCCTCTTTCTCCCAACCACGGTACCTTTGGTAACGATGGTCTCTACTCCGAGTCCAAGCTCGGTCTTGAGACTCTCTTCAACAGATGGCACTCCGAGAGCTGGGCCAACTACCTCACCATCTGCGGTGCTGTCATTGGCTGGACCCGAGGAACTGGTCTCATGTCTGGCAACAACATTGTTGCTGAGGGTGTTGAGGCTTTCGGCGTCCGCACTTTCTCTCAACAGGAGATGGCTTTCAACCTTCTCGGTCTTATGTCCCCCACTCTGGTTGACTTGTGCCAGAACGAGCCTGTCTTTGCTGATCTCAACGGTGGTCTCCAGTTCATCCCTAACCTGAACGAGACCATGACCAAGCTTCGCAAGGATATCATGGAGACTAGCGAGGTCCGTCGTGCTGTTGCTAAGGAGAGCGCCATTGAGAACACCATTGTCAACGGTGCTGCTTCTGAGGTTCTCTACAAGAAGAAGACCATCGACCCTCGCGCCAACATCAAGTTTGACTTCCCTAAGCGCCCTGACTGGAAGACTGAGGTTGAGCCCCTCAACGACAACCTCAAGGGCATGGTCGATCTTGAGAAGGTTGTTGTTGTTACTGGTTTCGCCGAGGTTGGTCCCTGGGGTAACTCTCGTACCCGATGGGAGATGGAAGCCTACGGTGAATTCTCTCTTGAGGGTTGCGTCGAGATGGCTTGGATCATGGGTCTCATCAAGAACCACAACGGTCCTATCAAGGGCAAGCCCTACTCTGGCTGGGTTGATTCCAAGACAGGAGAGCCTGTTGACGACAAGGACGTTAAGCAGAAGTACGAGAAGTACGTTCTCGAGCACTCTGGTATCCGTCTGATCGAGCCTGAGCTGTTCGATGGATATGACCCCAACAGGAAGCAGCTTCTCCACGAGGTTGTCATTGAGGAGGACCTCGAGCCCTTTGAGTCTTCCAAGGAGACCGCCGAGGAGTTCAAGCGTGAGCACGGTGACAAGGTCGAGGTCTTTGAGATCCCTGACAGCGGCGAGTACATCATCCGTCTCAGGAAGGGTGCCTCTCTCTGGATCCCCAAGGCCCTTCGCTTTGACCGCCTTGTTGCTGGACAGATCCCCACCGGCTGGGACCCCAAGCGATACGGTGTTCCTGACGACATCGTCTCTCAGGTCGACCCCGTTACCCTGTTCCTCCTCGTTTCCACTGCCGAGGCTCTTCTGTCTTCTGGTATCACTGATCCTTATGAGTTCTACAAGTACGTCCACGTTTCCGAGGTTGGTAACTGTGTTGGTTCCGGTATGGGTGGTGCTGCTGCTCTCCGAGACATGCACCGCACTCGCTTCCTCGACCAGCCTGTACAGAACGACATTCTCCAGGAGTCTTTCATCAACACCATGGCTGCCTGGGTTAACATGTTGTTGATGTCTTCTTCCGGACCTATCAAGACCCCCGTCGGTGCTTGTGCTACTGCTGTCGAGTCCATCGACACTGGTTACGAGACCATCATGGAGGGTAAGGCTCGCGTCTGTTTCGTTGGTGGTTTCGACGATCTCGGTGAGGAAGGCTCTTACGAGTTTGCCAACATGAAGGCCACTAGCAACACTGTCGACGAGTTTGCTCATGGACGTACCCCCAAGGAGATGTCTCGTCCTACCACCACTACCCGAAACGGATTCATGGAGTCCCAGGGTTGTGGTATCCAGATCATCATGACTGCCAAGCTTGCCCTTGACATGGGTGTCCCCATTCATGGTATCATCGCGCTTACTACTACCGCCTCTGACAAGATTGGTCGCTCCGTTCCTGCTCCCGGACAGGGTGTTCTCACTACTGCTCGTGAGAACCCTGGCAAGTTCCCTTCGCCTCTGCTTGATATCAACTACCGCCGTCGCCAGATTGAGCGCCGCAAGAAGACCATCAAGCAGTGGCAGGAGTCTGAGCTTGAGTACGTCCACGACGAGATTGACGCCATGAAGTCTCAGGGTGCCACTTTCGACGAGAAGGAGTACGCTCAGGACCGCTTCGCTCACATTGAGAGAGAGGCTGCTCGCCAAGAGAAGGAACTCCTCCGCAGCATGGGCAACAACTTCTGGAAGAGCGATCCCAGCATCGCTCCTCTCCGTGGTGCCCTTGCCACTTGGGGTCTTACTGTTGACGATATCGGTGTCGCTTCTTTCCACGGAACCTCCACCAAGGCCAACGACAAGAACGAGTCCAACGTTATCTGCCAGCAGCTTCGCCACCTCGGCCGCAAGAAGGGCAACGCCGTTTTGGGTATCTTCCAGAAGTACCTTACCGGTCACCCCAAGGGTGCTGCAGGTGCTTGGATGATGAACGGATGTCTCCAGGTCCTCGACACTGGTCTTGTTCCTGGTAACCGCAACGCCGATAACGTTGATCCTGTCATGGAGCAATATGACCTCATTGTCTACCCCAGCCGAAGCATCCAGACTGATGGTGTCAAGGCCTTCTCCGTCACCTCTTTCGGTTTCGGTCAGAAGGGTGCTCAGGCTATTGGTATCCACCCCAAGTACCTGTTTGCTACTCTCGATGAGAAGACCTACACTGAGTACTGCGCCAAGGTCGATGCCCGTCAGAAGAAGGCCTACCGCTACTTCCACGATGGCTTCATCAACAACAAGCTGTTCGTTGCCAAGAACAACTCTCCTTACGCTGACGACCAGCTCAGCAAGGTTCTGCTGAACCCTGATGCCCGTGTCACTGAGGACAAGAAGTCTTCTGAGCTCAAGTATAGCCCTGACTTCATGAAGCGATCTGAGAAGGTCGTTTCTTCTACCAAGGCCAAGGAGACCGAGCAGGTCATGGAGGCACTTGCTCTCAAGGTTGCCAATAAGAACAGCCAGGTCGGCGTTGATGTTGAGGACATTTCTGCCGTCAACATTGGCAATGACACCTTTATTGAGCGAAACTTCACTGCCAACGAGATCTCGTACTGTCGCCAGGCCCCTAGCCCTCAGAGCTCTTTCGCTGGTCGCTGGAGTGCCAAGGAGGCTGTCTTCAAGTCTTTGGGTGTTGCCAGCCAAGGTGCTGGTGCCGCTATGAAGGACATTGAGATCGTCAAGGGCGAGAATGGTGCTCCCACTGTTTCTGTAAGTTGATTCCTTATTACAAAGAAAACACGACGCTAACAAATCTCCAGCTTCATGGCGATGCTGCCGCTGCTGCTCAAAAGGCCGGTGTCAAGGACATTACCCTGTCCATCTCACACTCTGATAGCCAGGCTATCGCCGTGGCTGTTGCCAACTTTTAGATGCATACAACAAGTAGAAGGAGGAGGGATTTGTACATGTTTGGTTTGGGCTTGGTAATGGGCGTTTGATGAAGATGTATTTCGATATGATGCCTTGCGCTTTTGATGATATATGCCGGTGGCCATAGTCGATTGTACTGGGCCTATGTTGCTGATAGAACTCGATGTGAATTACATCGAGTAACGTTTTACGCATAAAATAGACAATTCCGTTAAATTTACCATAAATTATGGAAACCAGTGAGTTATTACTGTGTTGTGGTACGTAGTAGGCCCAAATCAGGAAAGGTTATCTCGTCGATTGGTGTCATAGTATGGAAATTCAGCGAATAAGTATCTACTATGGAACCTATGCTGGTGTAGTTTCAAGGGGGCAATAGAGGTTATCCGCATTCATCATATGTATACCTATATAAACTGCCATGGAGACCAGCTTAAATTACTTGAGGATCAGGAGCCTTGGCTGATGGTAAACTTAGACATGCACTCTAATCTCGCAATAGTAGACATTATGCGGCATTATTGGTTTGCGGAATTGCTGCCTCTTCTGGTTCGTTTTGACTTCATTCCGAATCGATGTATCTCGTTCGTGAAGCAACCTGAAAGCTGGTAGCTGGTAGCTGGAATGTGTATGTGGTAACCACAGAGGACTGGACTTCTCCTCTTTTTGGTTTTTGCTACCATAGACTCCCTTAGACTCCCTTGTATCCTGGTGCGAGGTGCTTGAGATCTATGGCAAACAGGTCTGAATGCGCAAGGTATCGTCGTGAAATTCGTAATTCAGCTTATTGACCTCGTCCCCGGCCTCTGCCTCTGCCTCCACGACCACGGCCGCGGTCACCGCCTCGTCCACTGTGGTCTCCTCTTGAGCCTCCTCCTCGTCCGCCTCGGAAACCGCCTTGCTGGCCCTTCTGCGATTCGCTAACCTGGTCGATAATCTCGTCGGGTACTCTCAGGTATTTGATCTACTGCTTGTCAGCTTCTCCCATCTTGGCCAGTATGTATCTGATCGCCTGGACGTACGTTGTTTCCCTTGACATAGACCTCCGGTAATCGCACGAATCTGTCGCCCTCCTGTTTTTAACCTATCAGCATTTCCCCCAAACAAAAGCGATCGAGGCTGTGGGCGAGGAGCGCATACCGGGCTTGTCTGCACGACCTCCTTGAGTGTGAGGTTCATCCATGTATCGCAGGAAACCAGGTGACCGTTGAGTGTCTCTCCGTTCTTGAGTTCGACCAGCATGGGGTGGCCTTGGGCGGCGTTAAGTAAACCGAGGGGTAGCTATTCCATGTTAGTTTTCAGTATAAGTAAGTTGAGTCTTGGACAGGAGAGCCAGGTTTCAGATTGATCAAATCGCTCTTGCTATCAGTGCTAATAACAATGTGTGGACGTACCATTTTGTCGGTTGTTGCGCCTGTAGCTATCTATGTGGTGTATGATGCGCTTGCTAGAAACCCAAGGTTGAGAATGGAACGAACAGCTCGGTGGAGCGCGGCTGTTGGGTGAGCTACAAGGTGAGAGCGTCTGTGAGCGGCTAAGGCCTCGAGAGTTGCATAGCCCCGCTTTAAGGTTGCTCTGGCGGCTATTTTGAGAATACGGAAGAGTCAAACTAAGAAAACTAATTAATTCATTGAACTCATCCTCGACATTAACGACGCAGTCGCGTAGCCAATATGCCCTGCCTGCAATTGGCACAGAATGGTCTCAGGCGGTGCCTCTGGACAGGGAGTCACAAGTGTGTTTTACCCAGGGTATTTAATGCTTCGATCCAAAGACAGGCTCTAAACCAAAAACTTCAGAGCGCAAACCTAACTCAATGGCGGAGATTTGGGACCAGCAATGCTGAAGATCCAGTAACTGAAGATCAGGTGCAAGCCTTGAGTTCTTTTCATGAGAATTTTGAAGACCGGCGTGGATACGAAGAAAAGAAGCAAGAAAAAAAACATCAGCTGCAATCTAAAACGGACAAAAATATTACGGCAAAGTCTCCAAACCCTGCTCTTGATCAAATGTTACCAGACCTGGAACATGTTTCAACGCAGGACCTGATTGATGCCCTCATGAGATTGCGGGCATCACCGTCAAGTGAATATGCCCCGTTTGTAAAGAACAAGTTCCAGAGAACTATTCATATTGTCAAGTATCTGCTTAAACATCGACAACATCCTCTCAATCCACTAATCTACGAGAGCATGATGTCTGCTATGGCTTATCCCGATGGCTCGAGTCAAGGAGTTCGCAGATTATTAGAAGATATGCGCGAGCAAAATGTTCCGCTCACTGCGGAGATATGCTATCTTGCTCTTCAAGCTCTCACTGTCCACCCCGAACATTTACTGCGAGAGAAGGTTGTGAAACTGTTGGACGACTATTGGTTCGAGCTCACACAATCTGCCAAACA
Source organism: Fusarium sambucinum (assembly GCF_050947815.1). Taxonomy (NCBI): domain Eukaryota; kingdom Fungi; phylum Ascomycota; class Sordariomycetes; order Hypocreales; family Nectriaceae; genus Fusarium; species Fusarium sambucinum. The sequence continues at coordinate 2,598,651 of NC_139292.1, forward strand.
GAACATTGCTCTGGCAATGCTTCGAGAGGGCCAACACGAACTGGCCATGGATAAGCTTAACGAACTGTTGGATGGCCCTGACCAGGTCGACCTTTGGGTCTATGACATTTTTATTCTGGAACTCGGCAGAGTGGGCTTTGAAGACGACATGCTTCGTCTGCTCAAGAAAAGGAAACATGCTCGGGGTACCGATGCCCCTTTCAGAAATATTCAACTGATGGCTTTGGACATGTTCAGTCAGGCATTTCATTACGCAGGAACACTCTATTTGTGGGATGAGGTTGTCAAAACTTCAATCCACAACCCATCTAACGGCACCCTTGAAACCATTCTGGCGACTGCCGCGAGACACGGCGACACTGAGCTGGCCAGCCAAGCTCTTGCGAAGCTGTCGAGTCGTGGAAAGCTCTCCCAGCATCACCACGATGCTGTTATCGAGGGTTATGCCAACGCTGAGGACATCGTGGATGCGTTCTCTGCGTTGAACGTGCTACAGAAAACTGGGTGGCTCGAAGACCAAGGAACAACACGGCCTCTCTACAAGGCTTTGCTCAGGAACCGGGATCTTATTGACACCGCAGCCTCCACCATAGATACTATGAACAAGGAGGGTCCTGTGCCTTTAGATGCGGTCATGGTTACAGTCGAGGCCATGGCTAAAACCCGAACTTCGGAGGCTGCCATGCCACTCTTTCGCAATGCATACCTCCTTAGCGGCAGAAGCCCCCGGTTCAGTAATATTGGACATCTAGTCAAGCACAGCGTCAAAACGGAAACAAAGTATGAGCTTGCAAAGATGTGCTACGTCGAACTATCCAAAACCAAGATCCCGACCACGCCGGCATCAGAAAGCGACCAGGCTGTTGCGCCCAGTGAGCCCATGTCTGATAAAACTACTTCCGAAAAAGAAACCAATATCGAAACTACAGCTCCCAAGACATGGTTGGAGCGTGAGAATGCAATGGCGGCACTCAACGTGATAATACCAGTCTGTGCAGAGGTAGGCGACTTTGAGCTAGCATTTAAGCTTATTGGCTATGCCAAGGCTGCAGTACCGCAATACATCCAGCTCGAAGGTGGTGGAAGAAGGCCCGACTCAACACTATGGCGATCTTCTGAATGGGTCGAACCATTTGTCAAGATGGCTCTAGATGCGGAGGATTCTAGGGTGTGGGATATCATAGACGAACTGGACCAGGGTACCGACACACCAGCTTTGATGATACACAAGGAACTTCAAAGACGACGCATCAAGAAGCGTGCTGGGCAGCGAGGAGCTTGGTGAGAGGCCCTCGATGGATTCACAGCAAAGACAACAAGAATACGGCATATTTCCCGTCGCAGACGAATGAGATTGTCTGGAGAGTCGACAAGACAAGACTACCATGCCACAGCATCCAACCACTTGCCCTCGCTCTCGCTTTGCGTCATAGCCAGTCAGGCCAGATCAGCATCATCTAGTGAGCCTGTGATGTTTGGCCTTTTACTAGCGTAACGAGATACGCCATGTTGTCGCGCCCTTCGTCTGGCGAACCAACTACCGTGGACAGATGAGCATCGGTGACGCGACGAACATAATAATAAGACCTCCCTTCTGCTTCACAGGGTAGCTATGAGGCCCTGAGTTTTAGCGGTAGCGCGGTCTATATTCTTCTAGTAAGCAGGGTCCCGAGGTATCCGGGCACTTGGAATGCTAGCACGGGCAAAGTTTGGGCAGGAGGGTCAGAAGTTAAACGGTTTAGAAGCTTGAATAGCATAGGTATCAACGATTGTACATTAGAATTTCCATGTGATGACATGTGCATTATTGGAGTAGGGTTCGTTACTACTGTTGTTTGCGGCAATGGACTGGAAGATGAGGAATATCATGTGAAAAGGAGGATTTATCAGATGAGCCGCTATTGTATATATGCCAAGATGCAATAACTACGGTGTAATTTGTAGCAGTTTAACTCCCGGGACTCGGCATTGAAGCTCGACCGTAAGTAAGCCTCAAGTCACAACAAGCGACTCAGAACCGGGGAGACGTCACACCGAGGGTGATTAATCCAGGGGATTAGTGATCTCTAATTGGCTGATCTGTACGATACACATCCCGAGACTATGGTGCGATTGCTAAGCTTTATCGAGTCTTAACTGAGTTAGTCTCTAGACAGCGGAGCGACCAGCCTCTTTTGTGTCTGTTAGTGCTGATAACGCTTGTCATTGCATATGAGAAGCAGATGGAATCAAAGACAAATCGCAGAGTTTTTACTCGTTTAGCATGAGGAGTAAAGTGAGTTGGCAGATTCAAAAGTGCAGCTTAGGTGAGAAATAAGAGACAAAAGGGAAGACAAAAAACAATTCGTCTATCAGGCCAAGTGTAAGCAGACCAGACGGAATGTGTTACAGTAAACTTATTAGTGCTCACAGATTTATACTAGAAAACATCCGCGTATCCGTATCTTGAATGACGACATGTAGATTGGGAATTGTCAATCTTGCAGTGTTGTAAAGCACTGTAGATAGTCAATGAGTGGGTGGTCATCTCTGTTAAATCTTACGACACTTGTCCAAGATCTACAGTCAAGGGTTATCATCCCGGCGATAACTCTAAACACCTTTCCATGCGAGACTGCAGATCTTGGTCCAGAGTCAGCCCTAAAGTCCGCTAGGTCCAGACTCTGGTCCATCACGAATGAGTAACTCTTGATTACTACGTTCCATATTCCAGTTAGGTTAGCTTCAACTGGAGACAGTTGCAGTCATAGTATAATAAAAACTCGATGGAACTGGGAGTAGACCGAGTACCGAGCATGATTGTCAGCGGCGATTGGTAATAATCATGTCTGTTAGCCCGAAGTGGCTTGCATCGACCTTGCTTGTCTCATTGCTGTTGGACTTGGCAAGACACACATAATATTACTAACTAAATCCGAGATTTGAGAGCTTGAGCTTGCTAAGCTCCGTGGAATATCTATCTTTCACCTTTTGTAAGGGAGGGGGGCCGATGGGATAAGGAGTATAAGATGGATTGCATGTCTCTCATCTCCATCATGTTATATCTCAATCATCAAGAATAAGGTTAAAATAGAGCTTCTCATACCTCTATATCTCTTAAAAGTTCCCTGATATCCTTACATTAATAAGAAGCTATACCCAACTCACAATGTCAGACATCATTAGAGATGCTCCCCTGGGGCAGCTCATCCGCTTCGTCACTCGCAACAAATATCTCCAATACCCTGAAGAGAAGCCCGACTTTAAGCTTCCCGAAGCCTGGGACATGGTCATTAACAATCCAAACGCCATTATCGATGAGAACTCTACTGCCAATAACAACGGCCCCCTTACAGGCACAGCCCTCGCTTCCTCTGCCTCTTCCACCGTCGCAGCAACTGAAGATCCCAAGGCAAAGGGCGAGACAGACAAAGAAACCGAAGATGTCGAACGCGCCGATTCAGTCCCCGTGAGACTGCATCGCTCTAGATCACCTCAAGAGACACAGGCTTACACCATAGATCGTCTGGAAGCCGACGAGGAGCACGATGTTGAAAAAGTAAAGTCTATTCCCGTCGTGCCAAAGCGTACCAAGGATGGGCATATCCTCGTGGATTGGTACTACAGCGACGATAACGAGAACCCTCACAATTGGACCAACAACAGACGACTCGGCGTCGCCCTGATAATCTGCCTCTACACCTTTGTCGTCTATACTTCATCAGCCATCTATACCTCCTCGACAGAAGGTGTCATGCGCGCCTTTGGCGTAAGTCAGCTCAAGGCTACGCTAGGTCTTTCTCTCTATGTTCTCGGCTACGGCACTGGACCTCTCTTGTTCTCACCTCTGAGTGAGATCCCTCGCATCGGTCGTAACCCCGTTTACATCGTCACCATGTTCCTCTTTGTCATCATCTCCATTCCTACGGCGCTGGTCAAGAACTATCCCGGCCTTATGGTTCTTCGATTCCTCCAAGGTTTCTTTGGTTCGCCTTGTTTGGCTTCCGGTGGTGCTTCACTCGGTGATATCTACAGTTTCATGGCTCTCCCTTATGCCATGATGGCTTGGGTCGCTGCTGCTTATTGTGGACGTAAGTATCTCCTTTGATATTTCCCAAGCTACATCACCAACTAACTCTTTACAGCTGCACTCGGTCCTCTTCTCAGTGGTTTTGCGGTCCCTGTCAAGGGTTGGCGCTGGTCTCTGTATGAAAGTATCTGGGCCTCTGCCCCTATCTTCATTCTCATGTTCCTCCTCCTCCCCGAGACAAGCGGTGCAAACATCCTCCTCCGCCGTGCTGAGCGTCTCCGTAAACTCACAGGAAACCAGCGCTTCATGTCACAGAGTGAGGTCGATCAGCGCCACATGAAGGTTTCCGCCATCGCTCTTGATGCCCTTATCAAGCCCATGGAGATCACCATTAAGGATCCAGCTGTTCTGTTTGTGCAGATCTACACTGCCATCATCTATGGAATCTACTATTCCTGTAAGTCTACTTACTTCTGAACAACGAGATTTGGTAGCCTAACTATTTCCTAGTCTTTGAAGTCTTCCCTCGCGTCTACCCTGTCTACTATAACATGAACCTGGGTGAAATCGGTCTCGTCTTCCTTTGTGTCCTTGTCTCATGTATGATCGGTGTTGGAGTCTACCTCGCTTACCTCTACTTCTACATGGATCCTCGCATCGCCAAGCGCGGCTGGCCCATTCAAGAAGCCCGTCTCGTCCCAGCTCTTCCGGCCTCTATTGGACCTACTATCGGCTTGTTCCTCTTCGCCTGGACAGCTCGAGCCTCGATCCACTGGATCGTGCCAACCATTGGTATCACCATCTACGGTGCCACCGTCTTCATTGTCATGCAGTGTATCTTTGTCTACATTCCCCTGAGCTATCCCACGTACGCTGCCAGTCTCTTTGCTGCAAATGACTTCTTCCGCAGCGCTCTTGCTTGCGGTAGCGTCCTCTTTGCGCAGCCCCTATTCGACAACCTCGGCGTTGACAAGGGCACGAGTCTGCTTGGTGGTTTGAGTGTCATTGGTATCATCGGTATCTGGTTGCTGTACTTTTACGGTGCCAAGCTGCGCTCACTCAGCAAGTTTGCTGTCTACGATCATGTTGAGTAAATGGCACACGATGCTTTTGTCCATATAATACCTCTTTTGAAACGCTTTGGATGATATAACGATAGATTGGAAGGACTAATATGATGGAAATACCACGGAATATGGAGCAGTGCATGCATTCGTTTGTTTGTTTTAGGGCCGGAATTAATAAAGTTAATTATTACAATTCGCTTCTCGGATTATGGAATGCCAAGTGCGGTGAAAAGCTCTGTTTATCAATGCTCAGCTATCTATATAGTGTGCATGGGGGTATCTTCAGGCACGAGTGCATAAATTTGAAATGCATTCGCACACCAGCCAGGAGGCTATCCGCTCAATAAACACATGTTGTCAAACCCGCCCAAAACAATTGTCGATCCCATTTGTGAACCTGTAGATAAAGAAGATGCAATTATGCTTTCAGGCATTACCGATCCCTAAACGCCTGACCATGGCTCATAATTATAGCCAGATGATTGACCCCCGGCATGCATGGAGGGGTTGTGCGAGTTTTGGAAGTACCAGCTCGGTGGTTGCTGCTGCTGCTGCTGCTGCTGCTGGTTGGATGTTTGACCTTGTTGGTTCTGATGTGTTGAACCCGAATATGCTGGATAATTTGCTTGTTGCTGCTGGCTGTAAGAGTTGCTGCTGCCATGAGCATGCTGCGGCTGTTGTTGCGGCGGCGGCTGTTGCTGTGTACCCGGACGCATCTTAAAGTTCTGGCCAGAAGCTGATGCCGGCTTGGCAGCTGATGTCTGCGCATAGACGTTTGGTGTTTGGTACGAAGAATTGGTACTGTATGAACGATCATTCCGGCTCGATGAACCAGACCACTGGTTTGCAGTCGAAGGCTTGCTTTGATAAGATGTGCTCATAGTGGTCGGTGCTGCCGAAGCTGCCGACATAGCTGCCTGGTGGCCTGCCGCAGTATTGGTTCCGCTGTATCGCCCATAGTCATTATAGCCAGAGCCGCTGGGCATGTGTGATGATGTATCGTAGTGAGCACTTGGTCCTGCGGTTCGCTGTTGACTCATGTCAACAGGAGGAGGCTGGTAGCCCCTTGCCTGATCTGTGACCGGTGTTCTGGAATGGCTTCGCTGACCCGTTCTAGAAGTTGTGCGAGGGACCGCAACTTGCTGGTATGGAGACTTGCGGGCCTGTGCCATCATGGCTGCTGCTGCAACTGGTGACTGACGTGCTTGAGCCTGAACGTGAGCCTGGACCTGGGCCTGTTGCATGGCTGTACTGGCCATTGCTGCTGCTTGTTGGGCTGAATCGTTCGACAGGCTCTTGTTCTTCTGTCGGCTTCTTTGACTGTGTCGTGTATCGTATGACATTTGTGGCGAGACAGTTGCCATGGTCGTCGCAGGCATTGCAGACATCGTCGTGTTAGGGCTTTGCCCCCAGTCCGATGGCTGCGAGTTTGTGGTGGACGCACTCTGTGTGTTTGGGTGAGGAGGCTCGGACGGAAGACTTCGTCTTGCCTTGCTGCTATCACTTGCACCGCTGCCAAAGGCGGTCCAGCGTCTTGTCTCGGAAGGGGCAATAGTTCCAGCTGGTGCTGGAACGGGAGGTGGCGGGTGATGGACTGGTTGTGTTGCTTCAGGCAGAGCGTGAGAATAGTTATCTCTCTGCGAAGCTGCCGTAGTCAACGGTTGTAAGTTGGTAGGGTAAGAATTAGCCTGTGGCATGGCTAAGCTTGAAGTTGATTGATAATAACTGTTCTGTGCAGCGTGGGTGGTCGTGTCTGTATTAGTGACCATGTTTCCGATGTTCATCTGTGGATACGAGTAATCTTGAGAAACAGTTTGCTGATCGTCGTCATCCCCTTCCTCGTCACCATCTGCTTCAGCGTCTTCAGCATCTTCCTGACGCTCTTGCTGTTGCTCTACTTCTTCCTCTTCCTCTTCCTCTTCCTCTTCCTCTTCCTCTTCTTCTTCGTCGTCGTCAATGACAATTTCCTCCGACTTTTTGGTCTTCTTTCCTTTGTTTCGTGGTTTCTGAGGTGCATACTCACATGCAGTCCCATGATTTGAACACTCAGTGCAAGTTGGTCTCTCCCTTGGACACTTTTTGACGTTAGCTCGATGATGGATAACGGTGGAACGCGAGACACTTACCTTGGTCTTTCGTCCTTTACACGGGAAGCAAGCTGTTCTCGACTTGCCCATTTTCCTCGCTTTCCGCTTAGGGGACGAGGTATCATCGGGGGTCTGAGACAATGCTTGTGCCTCAGAATCAGTGTTTGGGCTGCCCTGGGCGCCAGACTGTGGCACTAGTTCCTTGGTGGTCCTAGGTCCGGTTGAACTTTGGGTGCTTTGCGGAGTAGAAGCGCTTGCCTGAGCTGAGCCCTCCCGGTTGCCAGGATGGACAATCCGGAGACGCTCCGCGCCATACTTAACAAGCATGTTCAATGACTCCCGCTGCAGTTCGGGTGCTTGATTAGAGAAGATCCCGAATTGCTCAGGTGACAAAGTAGTGGGATCTACACCGGCATTGCTGAGCATTGCCGTTGCTGCCTCCCGCCGGCGTGTTGCTTCGGCTGCTGAAACGTTCACCGGGAAAGTGACGGAGCCAGGTTGGCCGCCTGTTTGTTGAGGTCCAGTTCCGTTTGTAGCTCCTGGCGCATCTCCCATCAATTCCTGGGGGTATTCATTGAAGCCTTGCTGTCCATTTTCGTCCGGCGCTTGTCCGCCGTTTATGTAGGCCAAATTTGTTTGCCCATTGACCGCTGGCGCTCCAGGATAATCCGGGGGAATCATGGGGCCGTCAGTTGCTTCGGACTGAGATGCGTCACTGTTCTTCTTTTTCCGCTTTCGGGGGTTTCCATTCTCGTCCTGCGCCTTGACCGAATCCCGCTTCTTTCGCTCCTTCTTGCCCTTCTTGCCCTTCTTGTCCTTCTTGTCCTTCTTCTCTCCTCTGGGCTTCTTTGGTGTCTTTTCTTTGGCCTTTTGTTGCTGTTCTTGTAGTTTCTGTGCACCTGGGCCTAGTTGGCGCGGTGGCGGCTTAAAGTGCGCAGCAAGTTCGGCGACTGTTTTATGTAGAGGCGTATGGTCATATTTGATCGTGATGGAACGAGTGCTGCGGTTGAAGGCAATGACGATGAATCCTCGACAGTCAAACGCAGGTCGTGCTATTTCATGATGAGCTTTCGGAAATGAATGCGGCCTGGAAATCAACTTACTGTGCAGAGTCGGGTCGGGCTCTCTCTGACTGAACTCGCCTACTATTGTCTTCGATGGATTTTTGGCGGTTTGTCGACTCCAATGCTGGAATGAATCCTTGCACAAATACGTAAAGGTCCATCCTTGTGCTCCTCTAGACACCTCTCGGACGATCCAAATACTTCCGTCTGCTGAACTGATTGTTGAAATAATATGTTTGGCGACTGACCTTTGAAGTGCTGGGTCGTCTTGGGGCTGATTCATGATCGTGTCGTTCGCGAAAACAACGCGCGATGGCTGCCCCGCATCTTGATCACCATTCACTCCTGTTGATTGCGCTCCTTCCGCCGAGGTATTAAGATTATTTGGATTATCATGGGTTCCGTTCTCCAGCTCTGACATAGTCAATTGAAACCGGACCGTGGCCCTCAACTCTGTAGTAATCGCAACATGTTCGGCTCGTGTGGATGTCACCTTGGCATTTAGGATACCTCGCAGCTGATTCTGTAGCTGCTCAACCGAATCGCATTGCGAATTATTTGACACAGTTGTTGTTTGCGCGCCTCCAAAACCTAAACTCGCGAGGAAATCGGCCATAACGGGGCTGGTGTTGGCGCGGTGCCCGTGATTCGGATGGTGTCGCACTCGACGTAGAAGCCGAGAAAGATAGTCGTCCGCCCAGGGCTCCTTCTGGGGCGATGGATCTGTGCGCGCCGGAGATGGGAGATGCTGACGGTATCGACATCCAGCGCCAGTGTCTGGTGTTTGCGGGCTCGCGAACAACTGAGTGGGTGCCGATGATGAAAATGCCACTGATTTGACGGATGAGGTAGGGTGCTATTTAGCTGCGTTAGCTATGTAGCTCTATGGGTCTGCCTGCACGGGATTGCGACTGGCCCGGGCAGTTGAAGAAAGTCTCACAGAAGGGCTGTGTGCACGGACGTCTGTCACAGGGGACATGTCCTGACTGCTACTGCTGTCCTCGCGTGCAGCCCACTGAAAATTACTTGGGCTTCGACAGCTAGTAGACGCTGAAGGTGGCGTGTGCATAAGAGCTGATGGAGCTTTCGTCACGTCCATCTTCACGTCTTCATAACAACAATATCTGACAAAAAGGTGCTTGAAAAAACATATACACTCATGTATGAATAAGTTGAAGCTTACAGAAGGGCGCACATTTTAGAATGCTGCGGTAAAGCTAAAAGAATGATGTGAAACGATAAAATGCTAAAAAATAGGCAGCTCGATATTGAATGTAAGTCATTCACACTCACACTTTCACTTTCACTTTCGCTTTCATATAACAAGCGAGAACAATGATATTTCCTTGAATACCTATGCCTAACACTCCACTCAGTAGAATATATGGTATTCGGCTCGCAGGATCCTTGCTGAAAGTCACCACAAACGCCAATGCACGCAACACACAACTAGGTAGGTAGACAATCCGCGCTCTCATGAGTTTTCTTCCACCCATTGTTCAACCCTCTCAATCAAATCCATTTTCCTGCCAGCCGTACTCATGCCCTTGGTAGCAAGCAAGTCCTTGAGCTGAACCACCGTCATTTTGTTAATGCTGCCACTATCGATTGCTGCCTTCAACTGCTCCATGTTGAAGGAAGAACCAGACGCCTTCTCCGACGTTCCTCTTGATTTCTTTGATGGCCTTTCCACATCCTCATCGTCTGTTTCACGTTTGGTCGCCTTGCTGTTCGCAACTCTGCCTGCTTCTTGTGCTAGGCCTTCGGACCAGTCTTCCAAGTAACCACCTGCGCGTTTGCTGATGGCTTTATACTTGGGCTCTGTTGCATCATCCGCCTTTTCGGGCACTTCTTCTTCCAGCGCTAGGGCCTGGAGGATTCTGTAATGCCATTGCAAAGCTGGATTAGGGTATTTCGATGGGTTATACATGGCCTTGGGCAGTTGGAGCTGCTGAACAATGGTTCTCATTTGTGTTGTAAGCTCGTCGGAGCTCCGCAGCACGTCACTTGGAGGGTTGATGTTTCGCAAATCATCCAGGAATGGCAGAGGGTAGATCCAGAGACCGGCAGGCAGGTAAGGGGTGCCTGAGTCGTCATCGGACCGCTCTCTAGACGGTATGATAGCGGCCAGCATCGGTTGCGCATTGGCACGGGTGATACACCAAGCGATGCCCATCTTGTCGTCCTTGAGCAGCTTCTGCCAAAGCGCTGTAAAAACTCGGCTTGAGCCAACATAGTCTTCTTCACTTGGAAAGATGAAAGTAGACTTCTTGGTACTGGCCCATATGGGAAGCGAGCTGCGGGGCTTGAAGCCAATGATGCGTATAATGGGCGATCCGAAGTCCTTCAACGACTTTTGTTCGTCAGGGGTAAAGTAGACATACTCGCCCCCAAACTTGTAGGCCTTCTTTATCTGTCCCTTTTGAACTGCCATGGTACTATCCTCTGAGATGCGTGTGGTTTCGCCTGTAGCAATTTGCGGCTTTTCACCATCCAACCAGATGTAGCAAGTTCGGGCTGGAACTTGACGGTGCACGATATTGTACCCCTTGACGGAGATCCGGAATCCAGGCGCGATCTCGAATGGTAGATTTGAGAACAAAGCTCGTTTTGCCGTTTGTTTCGAGTTAACGTTTGAGATCAGGGAGTTGAGCAAAGTCAATCCGTCTCCCGATTTTGATGTTCGAACCTCAGACATGTTCGCTTCTCCGACAGGGTCTCGATAGATTATATCATCGTAGAACTTGTGTACGTTAAAACTGTCGTCTCCCCTGGTAATGGGGAACAGATCTATCATGATTCCGAGGTCGTAGAGATCCTTGGCTCGAACAGCCGCAGCAGACTTGGCTTGTTTATCTGAAGCATGGGGATCGGCATTGTCAGTCACAATGAACAAACGACGACTTCCGAAATTTGCCGCTTTGGTCGTAAAGATTTGATTCGCGCAGAACAGCACGTTGGACATGATGACGGGTTCATTCGAAGGTGTCAACACCTCATCTTCATCTTCACCTTCCTCGACCAGGGCCTTTAGAGCCTTGACGTCTTCACCCGCAGGAACGTCAAGATCAGTGAACAGGTAGCAGTGCGGATAGCCCAAGCCATTTCGGCCATCACTTGAGTCTTGGAACTTGGACTTCTCGGTACCGAACAGAAGAATACCCATCATGTCCTTGGGGTTGGAGATGATGCGCTGCTCCATCAGGTGGTAGGCGCATTTTAAAGCCGCCTGTACAGGGCTGTCGCGATCTGCCTTCTTGGAATCTGAAGGTGGTGGCGACTCCAACATGGACTTGCTCACATCTATCGCGAGCAAGACAGCGTCCTTCTGTGCCTTGTAGCTCTAAGTGGAGTGGATCAGTATGAAGTTGAGATGGGATAGCAGAGACTCAACCAACTCACATTTTCGTCAATCTCTTGCTCCCCTTCATCTTCGTCTTCTTTTCGCCAATCTTGTTTATCGGCCATTTTTGATGAGATCTTTGTTGTTTACTAAAGATTGGTTGATCTCATTGCGCGGGTCAGCTCGACTTTAAGAGCTGGTGGTTGATCTCATGTTAGTGGGCCATAGCTTTAGGCAAACGCGAGTTGGGTGACAAGGGTCGACGCGCTGCCTGGCGCGAGATCACGTGACATAGTGCTGATGAATTGGATTGGATTACGAACTCGGCAATTGGCTGAGACATTGTCTCCAATGGCGGTACCTTCCTCACCGCGGGATTTCCGCGGGTACCGTATGTCACTTTTAGATGGAAGGCCTCAGCGAAAATTCGATATGATGCGCTGCAGACGATCCCGGAGTCCATGGAGATGCATGCATCATCGCCGCCCACTTAAGTTGCATGTAACATCGGCAATATTCCTAACACCCTCAGGTGTCTCATGATTCCAAACTTTCCCAACACTTTCAATTGAAGAATTGCTTCCTTTTTCTTTCTTCTGTACTTTATCTTTTAAAAGTCTACGATAATCTATTTACAATGGCTTTCAGAATATCTACAAGCCAGCTCTGCAGGAGCGTTTCACAGGCCAGTTCGCATCGTCTTGCGCTACCCCAGATCGCTACTCAAAGGCGGTATCTGGCCACTACTGTCCATCCTGTCACCCAAGATGCGACCGGATCCAAGGGCCCTACAGCTATGGTCTTCCTCAACATGGGAGGACCTTCGACTACTGACGAGGTTGGCAGCTTTTTGAGTCGTCTTTTTGTAGGTCATCGTCAACGAGTTGGCTTCTCCGGGTTCCCGTATACTGACAATTGTCACAGGCTGATGGTGACCTGATCCCCCTTGGTCCCCTACAAAACTACCTCGGTCCTTTGATTTCGAAGCGTCGAACACCCAAAATCATCAAGCAATACTCTGCAATCGGAGGAGGATCCCCAATCCGCAAGTGGTCTGAATACCAAAACGCCGAGATGTGCAAGATCTTGGACAAGATCTCACCAGAGACTGCACCTCACAAGCCATACGTCGCTTTCCGATATGCGGATCCATTGACTGAGGAGATGTATGAGCAGCTGCTGAAGGACGGGTTTGGTAACGGCAAGGGCGGTCGCGCTGTCGCATTCACACAATACCCTCAGTACTCCTGCTCGACAACAGGTAGCAGTTTGAATGAGCTGTGGAAATGGAGGCACAGACTCGAGGGCAAGACCAACAAGGAGTCCGGCGACGGTACTATCACATGGAGTGTAATTGACCGCTGGCCCAACCACAGCGGCTTGGTCGAGGCGTTTGCGCAAAACATTGAGGCCAAGCTTGCAGAGTACCCTGAGGAGCGAAGAAAGGATGCTGTGCTGCTCTTCTCCGCTCACAGTCTGCCCATGTCTGTTGTCAACAGAGGTTCGTACACCCGTTGCTTATCTTCGCAATAAATGCTAACAAATGACAGGCGATCCTTACCCGGCTGAGGTTGCGGCAACTGTCTATGCTGTCATGCAGAGACTTGGCTTTTCCAACCCCTACCGACTCTGCTGGCAGTCTCAGGTCGGCCCGTCTGCTTGGTTGGGACCCCAGACCTCGGACAGCGTGGAACATTACGTCTCCAAGGGTCAGAAGGACCTCGTGCTTATCCCCATCGCTTTCACCTCCGACCATATCGAAACTCTCTACGAGTTGGACCAGGAGGTCATTGCCGACAGCGGCAGTCCCGAGACCGTCAAGCGAGTTGAATCACTCAACGGCAGTCCTGTGTTCATTGAAGCTCTTGCCGACATTGCCAAGAAACATCTCGCTGAGAACCAGGCCTGCTCGAAGCAAATGGGTCTCCGATGCCCTGGTTGCAAGAGCGAAAGATGTGCTGAGTCAAAGCGATTCTTTGCTAGCCAGCAGGCTGGCCTAGCATAAAATTATTGTATGTTATTGTACGAACATTGTTGAGGGATGCGTCCAGGCAGTATAACGACAGTGTATGATACCTTTATAGGAGACGGGGATGTGGCATGTAATCAAAAAGAGGCACCAAGACATTCGAGGTTGCTGCGAGACATATAAGATAGGCGATTTTATAGATACCACATTCTACTTGGCAAAATTACTCTCTTCTTTACCTTTAGTCTTGACTTTATTTACCTTAGGGCCATGAGAAAGCACCTACTTCCACGTATAATGAAGCGTGAGGGCTTCGAAAATGTTGTACACCAGCTCCAACTAAGATCTTCCACTAACGTGAAGATATGATAATCAAGAAAGTGCACTAAGAAGGGAGGACCATTCGGATATAGGGCATGTACTTTCTGCAAGTTCAACTTGAAATACCTACTGTGTACGCCCTCTGTGTCACATTCAAACATGAAACCCAGACGGATGAGGCTACCCTAGAGACAACCCTGATGAAAAGCAGTCCAGACATAGGTGGTTTTTTACTTCCTGCCACATGTATTATTATCTCCGCATGAATCATGTTAAGGTAGATTAGGTGGAACATGAGCTATGCTAATAGTCGTCTAGAATGATAGGAGAGATATACCCTTGCATTGGTCTGGAATGCAACCGGAAGCTCTGAATTTCCCTTGTTATCAGTCCTCTCTATGCAAAACGCGAGCTGTACGAGGTTGGTAGTACAGACAGCGTACGCAACAGGAGACAGAGAGACGGTGTTGAATTCAACATGAATAGATGCAATGTATGCACGTGAACTCGTATTCAGGTCGCAACACGAGATGGAGGATGGCTGGCGTGTTGGTGTGTATCGGCTTAGGTGTTGGCCCGAGGTCGATCCATCTGCTCAGAGGCCGGCCTCCAAGCATTGATCTTTCGATAACCCCAATAATCGCTACGGAAACAACTTGATATAATATATGGATGACAAGTACTGTAGATGAGACGAGGTTGGCTCATGGCCAAGTAACGTGAATGGACCACGCACGCGGTAGAGTGCATGGGTGAATGGCGTCGAGACCCACCAAGGAAACAACCCGGGCTGATTGCAAGTCAGTGATGTTTGATGTTTCGACGGCGACAGAGACGGGGAAGGGAAACTAAACGAGGGACTCGTCTAGCACAGACGTGGGAGCGGCTGAGGCGCGACCGGACTTGACGGCGGGTGGACAACGTCCTAGTGTTTAATAAATGACTATCCGTCCGTCTCATGGCCTGGAGGGATGAACAGGAAATAGATAGCTTGTGATAGCACGATGGTTACTCTCGCGCATGATTTAGTTGCATTTTTGGTAACGAGAAAGAAGGGGATTAATACCCTGGCCCCTAAACATAACGTTGATCGACATGTGTCTTGGTATCTGTCTTGTGTCTAGCAACGTCTCATTACGAGTGTCTTAAGATTGGAGGAGCAAGGCTATAAGAAGAGGAAACAGTCAATGCAAATATACTATGATGGAGAGAATGATAATAGGAGCCACAACCCCCCTTTCGATATTGATAACATGCTATGCTGTACATAAAAAGATCGTTGATGCTTGAAGCACAAGGGGAGCTAGGTATGTACATGATTAAAGTAGCATTCCCCTTTTAGAAACAACCTCAGGTGAGCTCCAAGCTCGGGGAATGATTTAAGTAAGGAGTAATGTTCCCGCCACAATTAGAAATTCGGAGACAGGGATCGAGTAAAGGTAAATGCGTACTCACAACATGAAGCTGAACAAGAAGCAAAGCTCTACATATTCGGAAAAAGTAAGCTTGATGGCAGTTGTCGATGCTACATGCCGATGGAGCCCAAGCCAAGATACAGAACCTTACTGTTAATTTGCGTGAGGTGAAGCTACTAAGAGCACTCACTCCCTCTCCAATCTCCCATCCTACCATTGATCAACCCCTGTGCCGCACCGTTAATTGGACCCGGGTTCTAAAAGCCAATCAGAGCTACCGTTGCAGCATCTTTCGAGGCTTGACTGTAGCCCTTCAGCGACCCTGCTCGCTAATTCTCCAGAGCTTGCCCCTGGATCATGTAAGTTGAGGGCCCCACACTAGCCTAATTTAGGATTAGCTCTTCTAAACCCCTTTTGTTGAAGCACGGTTCCTTTGCCTTTGGGCTGCTCTGCTGGGAGAACAGCACAGCACATCAGAATTTCGTCTCCTTGCTTGGTCCGCCTGTCGCCTCCAAAATTTCCCATTTCTCTCCTTGACTTCACCTTCTCTCTTTTTTTCCTAACACCCCGTTTCTAGCATCATCATTGCTACTTCTTCTATCTCGATCGCCATTTATCGTGCGTGAGAGTCGGTCCTGCGTTGATAAACCCGTGACCTCCTTCTTAATCTTCGTCTACTCTCGTTACGACACCTATTGACACGCGTCTCCTGGTATTTCCGTGAGTTGATGTCCCTCGTTCCACTTCTGAACCCGACAACGACGACTTTGAGAAAGAGCGGCCTCGATCGATCCGACGACACTTCCATTCAATCTACGCTTCTAGCCTGGAAACGCAGTATCGAGACGGGCGCCCTTCTATCGTTGTTTCCTTTGGCAATCTTTTACCAAGCTTGTGAAGCTAGCTGGCCTTTTACCTGACGTAGCTAACCGGCAAGCTTTGACTTTAGAACCCGCACTTTCCTACAAGTCCTTCCACTTCGACCGTTCTTGATATTTCAATATGGGTAAGGCGATTCTTTCTTTTTATGCACGCCCGTGTCTTTCCACATGGCACAAACGCCCAGTAGAGGTTGAGGAAGGAGCCCCCGACAACGACGACGAGGACAATTCCACCCTCCCAGGAGTTTGAGTATGGCTATCTTGACAACGACAAGAATTGATTGCAAGAACCATCGATTCACGATAACGTCGACGGAATTCGTTCTCCATCATCTACAATCTATTGGCTTTGTCCTGGCCCCTTTTTGGTCCCGACAGTCTCCCTGCCCGATAACCAGCACTTCACCCAACCCCTGAATCCGAATATGTCATTCGACCTGGGAAAGCATGCCAAAGCTCGCAATCGCAGCGTGAGCTTGGGAACCAGTCTACTATTCCTGAATCCGCCTATCGCCGAACCAACGCCGAGAACATCTGGTGACTCCAGGAGATCAACAAGTCTCCCTTTGAACCAATTTCCATTGGGCCAGGGTGATCGAGGCTCATCTCAACCGTCTGCTGCACGTCATTCGCCTGTACGCCACCAACGCAGCATGCTCGACGTTGATGCTGATAACCGGCTGATGCTAAATGTCATTGCACCAATGTCCTTTTATGAGCAACTTATCGATATTCAACGCGATGGCAAGGCGGCAGATCAAGGCGGAGAGCCCAGTCAATCAGGCGGTAACAGACAACCACCGTCCAGGATTAACCATCGATTCACCAGCTCGGAATATTCGTGGAGTCAGGATCTTCCTCTCACCTCTACCTGCGCATTCTTATCTCTAGTTTCGGCCAATGATCAACTTGCTAACATGTCTCTCAATAGCTTCTCCTGGCAGCGAGTCCCCAGCGTTGGCCCCTTCTGCCTCGCCCACCAACGGTAAGTTTGCATTCAATCTGAACATGATTCTCAACAGTTTGCTGACCATTCTATAAAGTTCCTTCTCAGCCACCTCCCGCTGCTGACAACAGGAACATTGTCCGAAGAAAGCTCACGGGCTATGTCGGCTTCGCCAACCTGCCTAACCAATGGCACCGAAAGAGTGTGCGCAAAGGCTTCAACTTCAATGTCATGGTCGTTGGTATGTAGTCGCACTGGCAAAATAGTAGACTTGAATTAACAGTAGAATAGGTGAATCTGGCCTTGGCAAGTCTACACTGGTCAACACCCTGTTCAACACCTCTCTCTACCCCCCCAAGGAGCGCAAGGGCCCCAGCCTCGACATTATTCCCAAGACCGTTACCATTCAGTCCATCAGCGCCGACATCGAGGAGGCTGGTGTTCGTCTTCGCCTTACTGTTGTCGACACCCCCGGCTTCGGCGACTTCGTCAACAACGACGAGTCATGGCGCCCTATTGTCGACAACATTGAGCAGCGATTTGACTCTTACTTGGATGCCGAGAACAAGGTCAACCGTATGAACATTGTTGACAACCGTATCCATGCTTGTGTTTTCTTCATCCAGCCCACTGGCCATTCTCTCAAGCCTCTTGACATCGAGGTGATGCGCCGACTTCACACCAAGGTCAACCTGATCCCTGTTATTGCAAAGGCTGATACCCTTACCGATGAGGAAATTGCTGCTTTCAAGTCTCGAGTAAGTTGATTTGATTGACGATGTATCTTTCAGTTGCTGACCAATACAGATCCTCGCCGATATTAAGCACCATGGTATCCAGATCTTTGAGGGTCCTCGATACGAGCTCGACGACGAGGAGACGATCGCGGAGAACAACGAGATCATGTCCAAGGTTCCTTTCGCCGTCGTTGGTGCCAACAACGAGATCACCAGCGCTGATGGCCGCAAGATCCGTGGCCGTGCGTACCCTTGGGGAATTATCGAGGTCGACAACGAGGAGCACTGTGACTTCGTTAAGCTTCGACAAATGCTCATCCGAACTCACATGGAGGAGCTCAAGGAGCACACCAACAACCAGCTCTACGAGAACTACCGTACCGACAAGCTGCTTGCTATGGGTGTGTCTCAAGACCCCAGCGTGTTCAAGGAGGTTAACCCTGCTGTCAAGCAGGAGGAGGAGCGTGCCCTACACGAGCAGAAGCTTGCCAAGATGGAGGCCGAGATGAAGATGGTCTTCCAGCAAAAGGTGGCAGAGAAGGAGAGCAAGCTGAAGCAGTCCGAAGAGGAACTTTACGCCCGACACAAGGAGATGAAGGAGCAGCTCGACCGTCAACGACTCGAGCTCGAGGACAAGAAGCAACGCGTCGAGAGCGGACGACCACTAGAGAAGGAGGGCAAGCGAAAGGGATTCTCTCTTCGCTAAGCTCCTAACTTCTTGACGACCTGCGCATTCCTTTCATCTTTCTTTATCCATGTCTGAGTACCCATGATGCCCATACAATACCAGCTCGACGCCTCTCGTTGCATTCGATTCTAGTTTCTTTGTCGCCTCTTTCTCTCACCTTTTTTTTAATTAAGAAACAAAACATTGTCTTCTAATCACATCACATCACATCACATACGCCACACGGAATCATTGTCGTACGGAGACGGAACAAAAAAGTCATTTATGAAGAATAGTCGTGCAGGATGGGATATGCAGACTATATGGCTTTGCCGGCGTCTCGGTGTGACTAGAAGTTACAGGCAAGCGTTGTTCTCCGCCATGCTTTGAGCCAAGTCACGCCTGACGCCTGTTAGTCTTACTCTAATCTGTTACACGAAAACACCTTTTGGAGAGGAGAACGGCAGGGCCACCGGCAAAAGATGACGACATCTAAGCGTCTCTCGGTGCGAGAGCTGTGGAAGATGCATCTATTTTATCTTTGTCGTCATTCGCCATATTCTCGCCAGGAGTATGACATACTGGCTCTCCAAACCCTTCACTTACTCTGCCTGGTTGCACTGCTCACTTGCTGTACCTTTGAAAACCTGTTCCTTTATCGTCAAGGGGTTTATGATGCTTCGCTCATGGATAATATTAGATAAGATCAAATGGGTGGTTTTTATCAAGGAAGTTTGTCGAGTAGCAACTTGTTGTATTTTAGTCGTACGTTTGTTGAGAATAGGTGGTTATAATGTCTCAACACGCGATACTCCTTAGACAGTGACGCGTTGTCTCTTTGGTTTGTTTCTTAGCTGGCTTGATCTTGGTTTCCTTAACATTGTTTTATTTGTCTTAGTCTCATCCTTGTACCGTGACTCGCTCTGTGATATACGTACGAATAGTATCGTGAGTACTCCACTCCTCTTACGACTGCAGAACTGCTCATCCGTTGCAGACTTCGATTAGTCCGTCAATTTGTATTAAACCTTGACTACGTTCATGACGGAACATGTCTCTGCATGGGAATCAAACTAGGAGACATGGTAGATGAACAATGGTAACTTATATAATAAGGGTCGCTTCGTTTATGTAGTACAAGCATATCTCGTAAAGTCAAAGACTCCAAAAAGGGCCCAATCCAGAGGTTATAGCGAAGAGTGAGTATAGTTGTGTTCCCGAAACCGCCCATGCAAATCATGTGAATGTGATATTCTCCTGCACGTTTCTTTTTTGAATTTCTCCCCTCCTTTCCTCTTCAAGTGAAAACTTTCTTTCTCTTTCTCTTTCTCTACCTCTTCCTGGCATTCCTCAGGAGGAACGCTCCCACAACTCCAGCTGCTACACCAACACCGCTGAGTATGGCAACACCCATGAGTCCTTCCCGGGCAACCTTGTCGTCAATGAGCGTGCGCAGGTTCGAGGCCTGCAGGTTGGTGGGTTCCTTGTCGAGCAAGAGATCGTTGTAGCGGCGAGCCTCGCCATAGTTTCCAAGCTTGTAGTTGCCGAGGGCTAGGTAGTAGAGACATTCTCGGCGGCGTTCGGGAGAGACGCGGAAGATATCCGAGAGTAGGCGGACGCCGAGCTGCTGGTCGTTTCGCTGGTTGGACTTTACGAGACCCTATCGAAAGAAAAACAGGATGTTAGTCTTGCTGATTACGAAGCAGGAGTGATAAGGAAGTTAAGAGAGGGTTTACCCAGGCATAGTTGAACTTGGTCTGGACGCCGACCATTTCACCCTCACGGTCGTATTGCGCTTTTAGAACGTTGAGTTCGGAGGGATTTAGCGGCCTGTTGCCATCAGTCAGGATAAGTGTACTTGATGTCGCAGTGCAGATGTTTTAAAGAAGAACTAACGTCTCTGCGTCGAGCGCATCTTTGAAATACGTGTTAGTAAATCATTTCTCAACATATTGTCTATCATGCAGTTTGCGCAGACGGGAACTCACATGGTAGTTCGGTAACCATTTTGACGGGGGTCGTTTATAGTCGGGAATGCGATAAAAAAAAAGTGTGATGACTTCAACGATCAAGAAGTCGATGCGTAGAACCAAGAGAGGATTCGTAGGAGATCAACTATCTACCTAGATATGTCAAGATCAGAGGAATCGTCTTGCGATGGTAGAGTTCGCACGTGTTAATCAGAGGTAGCTCTTTTCGGCTTCATTGCTCGTTGCTTGCCTGCTTGTGGCGGGACCCGATGACGATGTGCGGCGTTGACGGAGAATATCCGGTTAAATGTGAGAAAGTTGAGGTGGGGTGTACATAAGTCGGGTGTAGGTTAGGCTGTATGATAACGATCCAAGATTGTCGTCAGGACGACCAATAGTGCTTAGCCCGAATCGTCTTGGGTAAAAACACCAGCTTCATCATAACCACTTAAACAAAGTGCAAAGGATCGTATTTCACGTTTTCAGCAAAACAACTAGAAATTCTCTATTGGATTTCGAATAAACTTGATATCAAAATACTCGCCCAATATGTTGCTCTCTGAAGAACCCGCGACTGTAAGTCCCAACCTCAAACCCCCTTTCTCAACCATGGCTAACAAATCGCCAGCTCATTCACCACACAATCGAAAACTTCAACATCGCACCAGATAAAACTGCCGTTGCGCGCGTAACAGAATCACTCGCTACACTTGAGCAAGCTCGCGATCTCCGCGTCCGCGAGGCCGAGTCATCTCTTAGGAAGCTCTCCCGCCAACTAGCAACCCATACATCAAGACATGACGACCTCATAACATCCCACTCATCCGCAGACCACGCTTCCAACATTGCCCGTCTCGACACCCTCAAGTTCCGCACAGCAAAGGCTGCCGCCGACGCTGAGACGGATGCGGAACGTCTCGCCCTCACTGCTGCGGACTTGAAGGCTCGTCTGCGGGAGCTCGAGCTCCAAGGCGTGGAAGGAGACGCTGCTGCGAATGCACGACGCAGAGATCCTGTTGATGACGAGGTATTGCTGAGACTCAAGGTGTATCGCAGCCTCGGTATTGACATTGAGCGCGACGAGAAGGATGGCGAGTGGTCCAAGGCGGTTATTCGAAACGACCGCAAGGGCGATGTGCATGTGGTCAACATGGACAAGAAGTTTTCGCGCTTCTTTTATGCAAACTACTTTTGGCAGACTCTCTAAGAAGGGAGTGGTTCACATGGGATTTGGCAATGATATCATGATAATGGACTTTTGGTTTGGCGTTTTCGGCATGGTAGATACCAAGACTAGGGCATTAAGACACAAATTAGTACACTGCACAAGTGCGATTCATTAACAATCATTTTGTCTTCATGACTTGACTATGTTCGTGTCATATTTTATCGAGTCAATCGAAAGAAATGTCAAAGAGTCTCGCTCAAACGCCCTTAAAATCCCGAATTGTACCCTCATTTTCATTTTATCAGTTTTGGTCTGATTTGCCATTATTCCCTCATTCAGTTCCCTTCATAAAGTCGTAAGAATAGTTTACACGATAGAATAGCATTAGTGTCTCGGGGACCTATGCGTCGACAACCCCCTGGGAGGGTAATTTCTTCAGTCCCTTTGGCGAATTTTTGAAGCTTGGGAAATAGCTGTCAATAAAGGTCTTATTCGTGAAAGCGATGCGTGGGCCAGATGGTGTCCTTGTGCGAGCGCTGTTGGGGGATGCCGAGATGCGCATTGCTGATGGGCTTCGGTTGCGTCCCTTCATCATAAGATATCCGCCCTCTCCAGGTGTCGTGGGACCTGACGGGGAACGGTGATGATTACGTCCATGGTGTTGTTTATCGGGCAATTCGAGCCTTGAGTTGATTGTGGTCCATGTCTCGTCATCACCACTTAGTCGCCAACCGCCAATACCTTCAAAATCCCGCTCCGGACCAATGCTAGGAAGCAAGCCAAATGCCTTTTCGCTGATTGGGGTGGTGGAACCAGCTGTAGACAGAGCACTGGAG
Source organism: Fusarium sambucinum (assembly GCF_050947815.1). Taxonomy (NCBI): domain Eukaryota; kingdom Fungi; phylum Ascomycota; class Sordariomycetes; order Hypocreales; family Nectriaceae; genus Fusarium; species Fusarium sambucinum. Next base: position 2,621,131 of record NC_139292.1, read on the forward strand.
CTCCTACGATGACGACGTCTTCGTAAGGATGATTCGAAGGCCGTTGACCCAGCCGATGAAGCTGATGGGGTGGTGTAAAGTGCAGAAGAACCTGGAGTTTCGAGGTGTGGTTGACGAATGTAATGATTATTAGGACGATAAGGCCGAATCTTTCGTCCACCCAAATAATGCGGTACAATGGATAGAGCTACGTCGAGATAGACAGCCAGCACCCGGAGAATAAGAACAGAAAAGGCAATGGTAGTTGTGATGCCAGCGAAGACAGCAAGAGGAACGGTGACGACGAAAAGGAAGGGCACAACGAAAGCGTAGACGGGATTCAAGAGTGCCATTTTTGATTGATGGTGATTTTACAGAGACAAACTAGTAGTGCATGACTACAAGAATCCCATGAATGTTTGTCCAGAGTGGTGATGGCAGTCGTTGATGATGGAATTAGTGGTTACAGCAGATGGATGATGAAGAATAAGAAAAATAAAAAGAAGAAACAAAAGGGCCAAAGAGGTGAGCGACTACTATAGTAGTTGACGACTTGAAGTACCGAATGTGCTGCACACACAAAGATAGAGCCTATGGATGCCGCTCTAGGATGAGAAACGTCGACATGTCCCAAAGCCGTGATAGGATAGATTGTTTCCGGGGAAGTCAAAGCGAGGCGGCCGAGGAGGAGGGGTTGGAAACAGGCCCGAGCTTGCTTATCACTTCGCTCACTGTACCTAGTTGCCATGTAATATAAGCAGAAAGATGCACCGTCGGATGGAAGAGTGGGAAAAGAATGCGACTCTATGGGGTTGCAGTGAAGTAGAAGGGTAAATATGTATTTATGCTAGAGTAAAAAGAGAAGAGGAGAAGAGGAAAGAAAAGTAAAAAGAAAAGAATGTCTGGAGGAGGCAATCACATGTGAAAAGGTGTGGCTTGGGTCTGGTCTGGCCTGGTTTGGCCTGGCTTGGCTTAGGTCAATTTTCTGTTGCAGCTCATTTTTCTGATGTCTGAGGTGACCATCGTACGGCAATTTGGCAAGCCACCACGAGAGAGCGTGCGGGGAAGTTGCATTGAAACGATGCAAGTGATTGTAAGGAGAATATACCTGCGGGAAGTACCTTGGTGCTTAAGCCTCTTGAACCAGTACCTAGGTAGGTATCTCCTCTCTACTACCTACTACCTACGTAAGTGTACTTTTCTCGTTGCACAAGAGGAATCATTGGAGCATCATTATGAGTTAATCATCCATCTGTAAGCAATTGCATATAAGAGTTGCTTATTATCAACACCCAGTTTACTTACCACGAGTAATAATGTCCTTATCTTCTCTTATGAGATCTACAAATAAATAAACTTTCAAGGATCCCTTAGCCCCCAGTAGTGATCGACTGTAAATCAGAAAAAGGCCCTGGAACCGACTGTGCACTAACAAACAGCCCAGCTCACTGGAAACTGCCCCGTCGATAACAGACACCAACCACACACGTCACATGAGCCAGTAAGCCGAGGCAATAAGCGTCACTAACTCAAACCCAGCCATGAAGGAACATTGCTAAGCTACCTAGTCTAAAGGACAAGTTAGTTGACAAACTTGACAAGGTCAGTCACCAAAAGAACTTGAGCAAGTATAACTCAACCCCACTTGGAGCCTCTCGATTCCCGTCCCCATCTTGCTCCACATCACGGAAGGAGCTTTCCCCACTGACATCACTCTTTGACCCTTATCAACCATCGACGATGAACCTCTTCACACGTACCAAATCAAACATTACATGCATCTACAGTGTAAACTCAACTAGATCATCTCAACTTTTACTCCACCCCCTGCTTCGATAGAATCGTCAACATGTGCCAATTCACCCACAATTACGATGAGCAACCAGTGCCTGCAGTAGATGTGGGCGACGAAACCCCGTTCCCCTGGCATCTGCCAATATGCGATGCTCACTGCCACCCAACGGATACGATGGATTCCATACAGGATATCCCATCAATGCGCGCGGCTGCATTGACTATCATGGCAACACGAGCTCAGGACCAGGATCTTGTCGCAGAAGTGTCCAACAAGCATTCTAATCATGACCCCAAGCAGCTCTTCCAAAACAACTCTGACCAAAGCAATGCTTGGGTGGTTCCATCTTTTGGCTGGCACCCCTGGTTCTCACATCTTCTCTATGATGACTCAGCCGACGTCCCGACATATAGGCCCACCTCCGGCTCCGACACCAACGATGCCGCAAAGCAGGCCCACTACAACGCCGTTCTGCAGCCGGAACCTTCATTGGACTTTGTCGCCTCTCTGCCAACCCCAATCGCTGTAAGCACATTTCTCAAGGAAACTGAATCTCGACTATCTGCCAACCCTCATGCTTTGGTCGGTGAGATTGGAGTTGACAAGGCCTTTCGTCTTCCTGAGCCATGGAACCCATCTGAGCAAGCTGAACGAGATTCAACCCTCACTCCCGGAGGTCGCGAAGGTCGGCATCTCAGTCCTCACAGAGTAAGGATAGAGCACCAGCGTGCCATTCTTGCTGCACAACTTCGTCTTGCTGCCAAGACTCGCCGAGCTGTCAGCGTACATGGCGTGCAAGCTCATGGAGTGCTTCACGACGCTCTTGCCGACACATGGAAGGGTCATGAGCGTGAAGTGATAACACGTCGAAAACGGCGTCTGGTCGCTAAGGGTGCTGAGGACTTTTCGGACGAAGAAGACGAAGAAGACAGTGAGAAGCCATATCCTCCACGGATTTGTCTTCACTCGTTCAGTGCCAGTGTTGAAGTGTTGAAGCAGTACCTCAGCCCAACAATCCCAGCTCGCATTTTTGTCTCACTGTCAGTAGCTGTCAACCTGAGCACAGATGCCAGTTGCACCAAGACCGACGAGGTGCTCCGCGCTCTGCCCGATGACAGCGTGCTTATAGAAAGCGATCTTCACATAGCAGGCGAGCATATGGAAAAGGCACTAGAGGACATGTACCGACATGTTTGCGAAGTCAAGGGTTGGGAGCTTGAGGAAGGCGTCAAGAAGATAGCCAAGAATTACGAGGAATTCATCTTCGGGCAATGAGGGGAAAGAGAAAACCAGGCATACACACATCACCAACCGTAGCATTATAGAGATTTGTACAATTCAAGATGTGATATTAGACGGCTATCGAGGTGCTGTGGAATCACAGTATATAATAAAACTCCCCATATCCCATATCTTAGTCATGTGTGCAAAAAAAATAAAAATAAAAATCTTAACAGGTCAAGAAATATGGTGTATCATGGTTGTATGCAAACAAAAAAAAAACAGAAAGAAAAAGAGATCGTGCATGCTCAAAAATCATATAGTTTCGTTTTAGTTCTTGGTGTCGCCCAGAACGTCGCTGGCGTTGGATCCAGAGGTTGAAGGGGTGTAATCAGAGCTACCGGGTGTGTATCGGCATCCGTCTGAAACCACCGAGGAGTCGCGCTCGTCATCATCGTAGGCGGGAAGGCTCTCGTCATCGGGGAAGCTACGGTATGCCGCGGCAGAAGGGTGGTGATGTGTTGGGCGAGAAGAAACAGGAGAGCCTGGGACATAGCTGTAAGAGCGAGCGTGTGTGTTGTGGCCTTCTTCGGCAGCAACGATGCCGTCAACCATGTTAGCAGCCTCGCGGAAAGAAGCAATCTCCTCTTCCATGGTCACGCTGCTTGCAGAAGAAGACCTTCGGCGGCGGTCACCGTGAAGCATGGCCTCCTTCTCATCTTCGTCGTTCTCAACACATCGAGAAATGAAAGCTCGGTAGGCAGCCTTCAAAGCGGAGCCCTTGCGGCGCTCTTCCCGAGATTGACGGAATGCGCGGCGGATGGCACGTCGAGACTCGGGGCTGAGACGAGCTATGCGGCGGTGGATGTAGGCAATGGCAATGCCGCTGAAAAGAGCGAGTGCAATGGCGAGGATGCCGAGAATCACAATGATGGGATGGTGAGGAGGCTGAAGAGTTGTTAGAAATTGAAACCGTTAATAGATTATTAGACTGGACTTACAGGTGGTGGTGGGGGGTGTCCCTCATGTCCCTCGGCGCGGAAGCCCTCAGGGCCGTGCTCAGGCTTGTCATGGTGAGGCCCGTGAGGTCCATCTTTGTGATGAGGAGGAGGTGGCGGGGGATTGCCATGGTGAGGATCACAAGAGCAAGGAGGACAGTGGGGAGGGGGAGGGTGACCTCCAGGGAAGGGGAACGGATGGCCATGGTGAGGGGGAGGTGGGGGAGGTCCATGATGAGGAGGATGAGGACCATGGTGAGTGCCATTTCCATGATGAGGACCGTGGTGAGGACCATGGTGAGGTGGAGGAGGATGTCCGAAGACGTGATCGTAGAACTTATGAGCAGAGTGTCGCACGCCATCCCTTACTGTGTGCAAAACACACTGCACTCCATCGCAATCCTTGATCTTCTTGTAAGTCGAGGGAGGAGGAGGAGGATACTTCTTGCCAAGCTTCTTAGCAACGGACGCCTCCCTCTCCTCGACAAGCTGCTCGAGTTGAAGAATCTGCTTGTGAAGAGCCTCCAGTTCCATCAACTCAACCTGAAGCTCCTCTTCAGGGTCCTGGAAGTCGCGGTGGTTGCTCTCCCAGATAGGGGGTGGGTTGTCGGTAGTGGACCTGTCGCCTGTTGATGTATTGTTCTCCTTGCTGAAGGGGACGGACAGACTCCATACGTAGGCAGCGTTTCCAACATCCGAGATTCGGACAGGGGCGGTTTGCTTGAAGGTCATCCAGAAGGAAGACTCGTCATTGACGGCCATGTCGTCGAGGGCCTTTACGTTGAAGCGCATTGACTGGCCGAAGGGGAACTCCTTGGGGCCAATGCACTCGAAATCCCATTCAGCTGAGATGGTGGTCTCATTGTTGACGAGGAATGATCCAACGCCGTGGCCCTTAGTATCCTGGTCGAGGGACTCGCCATTGAGCTTGATGCTGGCAGGACCACAGACTTCTTCCGATTCCTCTACATCAAACCGTAGTGTCAAAGGATACGATTCAGTATCGCTCCATGGGACATTGACTGTGACAAAAGCTGAAGGTGTTACATCGAGAGCGGAAGGTAGAAATCCCATATGAGGCGGAGGAGGTGGCGGAGGTGGGGGGTGGTGAGGTCCATGAGCCAACACCAACGCAGGTGTCAGCACCGCGGCGGCAGCCTGAGTGAGGCCGCGCATCGCGAGATTATTATCGAAAAGAGTTGGTGTTGTTGGTCTGTGACGTCAAATTCGGACCAGGAGTACCAGGCAGCCGGGCTCACTTTAAAGAAGCTTAAGGCAGAAGAATACGAAAAACAAGAGAAAGAGGTAATGAACAGATGCTTAAAGAGAAAAAGGTTTTCGTGAGGGAATTAAGAATGAACGGTTTCAATACGAGAGATTGGGATGAAATTACGAGGAAATGAAATAAAGAGCGAAAAAAAATAGCACACGCGACTAAGGCGGATAAGACGGGATGTGGGATGCCAGGCCACGCGGATGCCTCCCAAAAACGTATTGGAATAGCGTCCAAGAGCCCTGTCATAGCAGTAGTTCGGGCACTGAAACGATTCTGCGACCCTTTCTGAGTCTAGCTTGGCTGCTCAGCTTATCTTGGAAAGGGTCGGGCTGCGCAATCACCATGCGTAGTCTGTCACTCGGCCAATCACCTTTTCCGAGCTGACGAGTCCATCATTCAGCCCTGGACGAGTCTATAGTGGGGACCTGACGACCTCGGCAATTCCATTTCCTGTATTGTCTTGGCAATATTCAAACCAGACTTCGTACTTTCAATATAACTCGTCACCTCTTTTCAAATAATGCAGGATTACCTTGGTTTTCTCCTGATTCGACGCTGGTGACTCAGTTATCTATAGGTCAATTATGCCTAACATGAAATTCAAACTTCGAAAGCAACCTTCGAATTCACAGCACAACACTTGCACTTCCAGCCAGGATGCTTTCATCAATTATATATGCCGAATTCTATATCTTCTCTTCAACGGCGAAAGACGTTCACAGCTTAGACATCGAACAATACGACCATCTAGATCTGTTTACCGTTCGCCATGGCTGAATATCTACTAATATGCAACACCAAAACTTTTCTGGGACTGCACTACCCGTCTCGTTCAATCATTACTTAAAGTATTTGTACAAAAGGTATTGCTCCCTTGCCTCTGCTCTAGGTCAGGAAGTCGCTCAAAACTTGAATTCGTGTTCTGGCCACTTCGGAATCTTTGCCCATAATCTGCATGATTTGAATCATGCGTGCTGTAGTAAATAGGTTAGATAATTGCCTGCGAATGGAGATACAACATGGGCACTTACTGATATCGGCCTTGGCCCTCACAAGCAAAGGATCCCTTGCCATCATATCTGCGCCACCGGGCTCACGTGTCGCTTCCTTGAGAACATTGCCAATACACAACGCTTCTAGGAAAGCTCGATGGTTGAAAACCCACCAGACACGTGCTTCTATTTCAAGTAGAGTGAAAAGAAGAAAGAAGGCAGTGATAGCATCGTGCGCCGCCTCCAGTGTCCCACGAACGTTGACAGGAACATCAGGACTCTCTGAAGCGTGAACCAGCATCAGGTTGTGAAAGTAGTTACTCGTCAAGAACAGAGTCTGGCGGACTACCCTTTTATTTCCTTTTGCAAGCGCTGTGATGCTATCAGGGTCCCACGAACGGAAAACATCAGGAAAGGATCGATAGACTGCCCGGAAGTCGGCGATCAGCTTCGACTTATGCCTTGCCGTCGAGCAAATAGGTAGATCCAGTGATCGTGGTGAACAGATCGTCTCCTGCACAAGATTGGCCAAAGTCCAGGAGCCCCTGATATATGCTGTATCCGTAGGGTCGCTATTTGCAATCGACGAACCATCATCCAGCAGGTCTTCGACAGATACATCGGTATGTGTCGCAGAGGGCGGCAGGGAGAGCAAGACGGTTAGAAACGTATCTTGAAGCAGTACTGCTTGCCAGACCTTTCGGCGTTGCTGCTTCTCGAACAAGGTGGCATGCGGTGTTACTATACACAAGTCAGTACACAACTGGTCAAAGTTGAAAAAAGTGTAGCATACCGATATTTGGATCCCTATGTAGGCCCATTGCATAAGCCTGTCGGATTAGAATGCCGGCAAAGGCCCATCCATCGGAAGCATGGTTGTCGTTGATGAGAAAGTACACTATCAAGACCATGGCCTGTATAGATCGTAGTGAGGCGCTGCTAAGATATGAAGCAATACGCAGGGCCTGGTTACTTGCAGAAGCATAGAACTCGGCTGTTTGCTTTCGCTCTTGGGACGATGTTGTCGATGTCACAAATTGTGTGCCCAGTGCTAGCATGACGAATATCAATGCTATAAAGGAAGGATCTGTGTCGCTCTTGTCCTGTTGACTCATCTGCCAGAAGTGCTCGTAATCTGCGTAGAACGTTTGGCGATGTATCATGGGATACACTGGGTCAACACACTCAAAGTAGCGACTGAGCAGAATGTCGGCCTGTATCTTGTCGGGAAGAACTGAAATTACCTCCGACAGGCCACCTTCACAGGTCCAGTAGTTGGCGAAGGGGTGTTCAGAGCCGATGCCAAAGATGTTACTCGCAGAGGGTAGAGAGTATGGAACATTAGAAAGGAGGCCAATCGAGAGTGCAACGGCACCCCGGGAGGTTGCTCTGGGATCGTTGGACATGCCTCTATCCGCAATATTTGGGATAGGAGACTTTCCGCTTGATCCAGACTTCTTCTTGGGTGGCTTCGTCATTCGCCTGCCATTGGCTGCGGACCGGGTGGTCTCCCTATATGATTGTTAAAGCAGAACAAATGACACCATAATTAAGAGATTCCATACTCGAGTAGATTAGCAACATGCGCATATCTGCATTCAGTCTGTCGTTTTATACCTGTACGAGGTTAACAACAACTCATGTGCAGAACGTATACAGTTACTTACAAGCAAGGCAGTGAGGTCGACCCCTGTCACACTATGGGCAATGTCAGCAACTCCGTCTGTAGGTTTTATGAAGAGAGGGCCAAATTCTGGTATGTGCGCAAGATGAAACGGGAGAATTCTATGCGCAAACCCATTACTTGAGTTGCGCACGGGGCAAAGCGAACAGAAATGGCTGGAGATGGAAAAGATGTGTAACATAAAAAGGCCATACCTTGGTCTTGCGCTCGACACATTCATGGCATGATAGAGTTGGCTTGTTGCGCTTTTGCTTCTTCTTTGGAGGTTCCTCGCCATCGACGGGGGTCGTCGACGCGTCATGATCCTCTGCATCTGGGAGATAGTCGCCGGCAGGGTGTCTTGAGGCATTTGAAGCTGGCCCGGATGGCAGCCGATGAGAAACAGAAGCTGGAGACGTTGAGGCCGAAGCTGGTGTCAGAGTTGAGGGCGGCGGGTGTGTGCCTGGTAGAGGAAGGGTAGGATGTGAAGCGACGCTGCCAGGACTATACGTAGAATGTTGCGCTGGAAGATGAGAAGGCGATGGATTTGCAAGCGGCGGCGGCGGCTGATGGAGAGTGTGACGCGGAAGCGCCCGTTGCGAAAGATCCATTGATGGCTAAAGCTCAAAGACTTGGTCCAGTAAAGAAACGCGTTTTTTTGAGTATATTACGAGGATGCCAATTGGACGTTGCGAAGAGAGTTGGATCTGTTGAAACTGGGGCTGAGATCCGAGATATGGCTGGACCAGAAAGAAGTTGGATTGGGACCCTGGAGCTAGACAAGAGCTATAGCTGTAGCTGTAGCTGTCAGAGCTCTGGAGATTAGGTTTTGACTCTGAGGGCGGTTCCGGGAATAAAGACTGGGATGAGCTGATTTAAACCGCTACGGGTGTGATTTTATGTCGTCGGAATTCGGCTGTTGACAGTAGGCGCTGGAAATAACGACCGGATATGGTGAGCCGCGGCGGAGGTTGCGGAAGCGGCAGTGGTGGTGGTAGCTGGGGTACGGCGAATGGCGGAGAGTTCGTTAGGGTATTTAAGAGCATTACCGTACAACTGCGCAGTAAGTTCTGGTAGTAGCGAGCGTTGAACAGCGACGGTTGAGACAATGACGTGACGCTGACGGATGAAAGTGACAGCTTGAGATCATGTAGCACTCAAGACAGACAGACTGGAATGGAATCGCAGACTGACAAGGCAGTACAGCAGGAAATAAAGACCAAATGGGAAAAAAAACAAAAAGATCCCGGAAAAGAAAAGGGAATTACAGAATGGGAACAAAGCGAGAAAAGAGTCAAATAAGAGACGGGATGGGGGTGATGGAAAAAAAAGGCGGGGGCGGAGCAAACACTGGACAGATGGGAGTGGGAATGGATGGAAATGAAAATGAGGGAACAAACCTGACCTGAAGTAGCAGCAACCTAGCAAAGTGCGTACCTACGGCACTGTACCTTCCCTAGACCCCTAAACTTACCATGCCTCTAACGGCAGTCATAAGCGTTGGGGACCGATTCTGCGCCCGCTGGCGCGTGGTTTTTTTTTCTTCTTTTCTTTTTTAACCTTGGACTTTTGGTACCTGTCCGAGGGGAAGGGAATTTTTCCAACCATCCACAATCCACTACCCTATCCACCATCCTTCCCAGAGATCACGGCTGATTTTCTTTAGGAGGTGCACCTACATGTATCTCCTCGCGTACACCCGTTGGACGAAACTTTTCGTCTAGAAGTATCCATGCCATCCATACCAGGCCACGACTCAAGCACTTCTTACTCAGAGTATCGTTCCAACATTCAACGTTTCTGGTCCTTGCACTGGCTTAATTCTGATTCATTACCTTCATCCTTGTCTCACTATCTTGTTACATAAAACTGACGACGATTGAGGCTAACTCAACACAATGGCAAGAGTCTTAACTCAAAGACAAAACGAACATTGGCTGCAAAGGTTTCCGACCCTTGATTCATTATCGAGAGGAATTTACAGGCAGCCAGGACTGTTGACGCCCAATATTCTGATTAATGTCAGTGGCTCTGTACTAATATCAATGGCAATCTGCCGAAGACCCCCCAGGCACACTAACTAGGTTGTCTGTGGTCATCTACCGTGGTAAACTTACTATGTACGTGTTAGACTACATTACTCGATACAAAGGGGTAATTTTAGACCGACCAACTCTCTCACGATATTCCCATAGCCTCTCCCACGTCCCCGGGTCTCCCACCTCGCTTCGAAACAAGAGACTTCTATCCCGCCCTCCAAGCGAGTCCTTTCACTAGTGCTCAGTATTAACCTCCTTTTCTCCAACTAGACTCGGCCGGGTAACCCTTCAAAGAGATGCTCCGTGACTACGCAGAACTAGAAAATGCACGGGTCGATCGTGAAGTCCGTTTTTGATGGTCTCGTCGACAAGTGCCGGCTTCGTTTACTAGTACTCGGTGTGGTCCTCGGGCTTTGACATAAAAGCTGTGCAGATCCATATCACCGTCTCCACTCAAATGTCCAAATCATTTCTTCCAGCCCTCGGTTGAGAAGTTCGATCATGTCATCATTGGATTCTCAGAAACCCGGGGTGCAAAAACACGCAATCTCGTTGAGGCCCAGGCCCAGGTAGCCAGGGTCTATTCTGCTAGGTGGAAAGCAATCGCCGCAACCAAATCGTCACGGCATGATCGACCCCACCGGGCTGAACGCCTCGTCAACTTTGGCTAGCAGAAAGTGAATCAAATCATTTCACGATGAGACAGATAAGCTCTTTTGACATGTCTTGCCGCGGGCAGAAAGACAGGATTCAGACAAGATGGGGCTTGAAGCAATCAGCGCCGCCGGAACAGCCCCGGAATAAGAAAGGGTAATAACAAAAATGCTTTTTGATTCACTATTAATATACGGACAACGTTGAAAGGTTGATTCAGAAATGGGCCGTTGGGCAAAGGCGATGTTCCCGCCGATCACTAGCATATTAAAGCTGACGTTGGCTGTTACAGGACAGGACAGGCAGGACAAGACAGGGCTCCAGTTTACAACCCACGATAAAGTTGAACTATCGTCAGGGTACATATCGGGGATGCGATCGTCACAAAAGCAAGACAACACGATCCTAACAGCCCGACACCCTGGTAAAGTTGGGCGCCAGTGGTATCGGGCCAAAGCCAAGTCTTCTGCTCGACCGCCTTGAGTACTACGTCGCTCCGACAAGTCCTATGTTGATCTCCGTGCCTGAGACAACTATCTCCATCTTTCTCCGGCAATACTGACCTACCAGAACCCACAGGGCAGCACCAGTCCCTTAAACTCAATATCCATGGCGCCCCTGGAAATGGAACATGTGAACGGTTCTTCGTTGGCTTCGTTTTGTTCAGTTCCGTGTTCCATGGAATTTCCTCGCCAACTCTAAATCAGTTCTTGGCCCTCAAAAGTTCATGACGTCTTGCCCATACCCAAGAACATCACGGCAGTTAGCGGTTGCGCTACTGTACATCACTTACGTAGTGGGCAAGCTTCGAGAAGAAACGAGAGAAGGGTTTGTCGATCTCTCATTATTTGTCGGAGACCGCCGAGGCACTTCACTAACTTGACTGGCCTCGCTTCTCCCTGCCACTAAATGCGAAACAGTAGTGGTGTAAATACGAGATGAAAATAGTGAAGCGCTATTTCTTGGCCGATCCTATCCTCTCCATCTCACTCAAACTCATGTCCTTCCTTACATTACGATTGCGACAATGGCAATTCGTAGTCGGAACTGAGTTGCCTACTTTACATGCAATAGTGCCGATACCCCCTGTTTCCGACGCCAACTTCCATTGGTATTGCCGTCGCCCTGCCGCGGGCGCCGCTTACAAGTTAGTGTCTTTGATGAGCCCCGGACCCCGGGCGGTCTAGAACTTTGAGAGAGAACTTCCTTGACCAATCTGCGTAGAGCTCATGACGTACGCGATATGTGTTTCTGTAATTGAGGACAGCAGGCCAAGTAACCGTTGCCAATTCTGAATAGATGGTAATTTTACATTTGGAATCTTGAGATATCCCTTCTCTCTACACCAGTGCCCAGAGCCCTACCTGATGGACTGAATCTCTGGCTTACATACAAGTAACCCACAAGTCTTTGGAGTGCTAATTTAGACCCGAGGGCCAAGAGGGACCATTTAGTCATACGACACTGGGACTCGAATTAGGCGAAGTCAAGCAAGGCTAACAGAGTCATTAGTGGCCCTCAGCTTTACTGCCCTGACTAACAGCCTACCCTGTGACTAACAAGCCATTCTGCGATAGGGACGTCTTCAAATCAAGCTCAACACTATGAAAATCTAATGGTGATACAACGGATATGAAAATCGATAAAAATACCATGTCTAAACGGAAATGCTCTGGATATGTGAGTGGATCATGCATGATCGACTCAGGACTTACGGACTTAAAGTCTTTGGTGATACGTACCCTTGTTGAATCTTGCTATATCCTCGTTATATCATCAGTTACACTGTAGAAACATGATAACTTGTCCGCGTCTGTTTCATGGAAAATACATGCTCGCCTTGTCTTTTTTGGTTTAAATGCTGTCGTCATGACTCATCGAAGAATGTCACGATCATTGACCTATGATGCTAAATATCGAAGTGGGGTTCAACGACCTCGCTCCAACGGCATCTCATACGTAACAACATACATACAAGTAACAAAGTGTTCAAAGCAAACTCCAAATACTCGCCCATGAGACCAGTCACTTGTTCGATTCAGCGAACGAAACAGATTTCGAAGCACCTCCAACACACCATGTCCACCTCGCAGCCTGCTTCAGCCGCACCATGGCGGTCGACTTTTCTATCTCACATCAAGAAGATGGACTCGCCCACCTTTGTGCTTAGCACTCTTCATCATCATGATTCCTCTTCTATCACACCTCGTTCCCGCACTGTCGTGTACAGAGGTACTTGGGCAGAGATACCAGTCAACCCAAAGAACCAGGCACCACTAAACCCTCCCCTCTACGAGACCGACCTTCTGACCATCACCACTGACGCCCGCATGGAGAAGGTTCCCGAGCTGTCAACCGATGGGAAGCACGTTCCGCAGACTGGTGGTGGAGGACCTATTGAGGCTGTCTTTTGGGTCACCGAGACACAAACTCAGTGGCGCATACGCGGCCGTGCCTATCTTCTTGGCCAAGACATTGACGACCCATCAGCATCACATGTCAGGGAAGAAATAGAGAAGTACATGCGGAAAAAGAGTGACGACGGTTCGAGTCCATGGAACTGGGGCAAAGAGATCACGGCGCACTTTGGAAACTTGAGTCCCGGCATGCGAGGGTCCTTTCGCAATCCTCCTCCTGGAACGAAGCGGGACGAGAAACCCAAGGCTGGACTTGGGCTTGGACAAAAGGTGGAGGACCTGGATGATGAGATTGCAAGGAGCAACTTCCGCGTTGCTGTTATCATCCCGGATGAGGTTGATCAGGTGGACCTGTCCGACCCGGCTGATGGTAAAAGATGGAATTACAAGTTGACGAATGGTTCATGGGAGAAGACTGAGCTATGGCCTTGAAGTCGAAATGCCGATGCTTAGGGGGTAAATGGCCATGGCATATGGAGATGAAGAGGAAGTCCTTATACTTTCGGTAATATCATTCAAACATCTATTTTAAGAATCCCGCCTGGGCAGATAACTGCAGTAAACTCGGTGTATCGTCTCGTTGACTAAGTAGACTCAAGCATACATCAAGTCATCTCATAGCATATGTGGAATAAATTTATATAACAGTATACTACTAATCTTCTAAAAAAAAAAAAAAAAAAAAAAAAAAAGGGACTTGAGCAATGTAGTAAACATGTACGTAATACAACGAGAACGCGAAGGCTTTGTTCGCACTTCCAATGGTTCGGTCTCGCGGGTATTTAACCTAGAGGCCATCATCGCTCTGCCAATACACATCTTTCTTTCTAAGTGGTCTTAGGGACGTGGCCCTACACAAAAGTATGGTACACTAAATAAAATATTGTACCAAACCCGTGGAATATCTATGAAACTGACAATAGATCGCAGTTGTTTTTGCCTCAAATTGCTTCATGTCATATTATGACACGGGGTCAGAGCCTTGTTCTGTTATTAACTACTTTTTTATACCCACTCATGAGCAATGGTACATCTTCACCTTACCAAGTCATCCTGTATACTCGTGATACGTCGCTCGGGCCTCGATCTTTGATACCCATGTGATGATCTTCATAATGCAGAGTCGAACGTGGGTTACATTAAGTTTTGAGACTTGGTATTGGAAACGTGTTTAGAGGTAGGCTGATATGAAGTATGTATTGCTTCATGACTTGTAGTAGGGAATGTCGGAGGCGTATCATTCTTATTGAAAACTCTAGTAACAATGGTAGATAGTATGAGACCGCTTGAACAGGAAACTACATCTTCGCCATCGTATCATCCCCTTGTGACGGATAGTTTGTAAGCTTTTCAACCTTACTTGTTATGTGCTGGATATGAAGGAGATGCGTACTTCTATACCTGCGAGAAGAACGATGACACGAACTTCTTAAACTAAGCTAACTATTACTAAATGAATAATCACCAGATTTGCTGAGATTCCCTATCAGTTGGACGGAATACTGCCCGTTAGTTTGGGTGCGTTCCATGTCTGCATTAGCATGAGGTTTACGAGTTAGAAGATTGAGCATGCATACGCAGTCTTCCAGAAACAATATATCGATATTCATACCGTGTTATTGGTGCATGGGGAAGATATAGATATGTGTTTTGACTCCGGTTGAGACATAAACTCTAGTGCTTTGAGACGGAAACAGACACTGACAATTTTATCACGTATGCTGAGATATGAATGTAAATGCAATAGCGAACAGTAGCAAGAAGATCGCCAGTAATAAACTTAAGTACTTCAATCAATAGAAACATCCTGTGCTTAAGCTCAACATCACTTAAACCGCGTGGTTCCCAAGGTTCATATTGGACTTACACATATGCAGTTACCATAGGCATAACTCGCAACGACTCTTGGCAGCGTCTTAGGCTCCTACCACTATAGCTTTTAAATGTCCTGATTGATATTATGTTATGTGGTCTGAAGTCTACTATTTTATAGTCGCGGCCGGTAAGAGATATAGCCCAGATGACTCTATGTGTATCTCATATTGGATGGCTTCATAATACGCCAGATAGCCTTTGTCACCCAATTGAAGTTTGGTTGTTTCCGCAATGCCCACCGTAACAAGTCGCTGCCGAAGACGATGTATTGCGTCGAAAACACGTACGGAGTTTACTACAAAAGACGATGGGAATATTGTCTTGTTGGACTAGAAATGCAACAACACGATACTCCACCAACATTAAAGCAGGGAAGTGACACGAGACCCATGAGATTAAAAAAAGATCTGCGATCTGATCAGCGTAGTTTACGTCGGGCTCTAGTCTGTTCGCCGGAGAAGGCCGACTCCGACGTGGCCAGGAGGCCATTGTTGATCCGCTCTCATGTACGATCCCGGAACAAGACGCAGTTCTGTGATATTCTAAGGCCTTACTCATCAACCGGCGGTTCTCCACGGAACTCGAGCAGTTCTTGCGTCAACGTTGCGGTGAAGAAAAACAGAGGCATGTAATAATTACGGTACTGTACTGTACTGTACGTATGCAAGGCAGATGCAGATGTAAATGCAGATGCGGTGATGCAGCTAAAGTCTGCAACTTGGTCGCCTCCCCAGCCCTGGCAAAGATGCTGTTTTCGTCAGAGCGGAAAGAGTCCGTTCTCCAAGGCCATCCCATAGCACTTGCTACTATGACCTTAGGTTGTTGTGATTAGACGAAATGAAGAGGTTGGGATGCTCGGCGGGAAAGGATCAGTTCGAGGAAGCAAGGGAGCGAGTGAGTTGAGTGACTGTTCTAGAAGGATGCATAAAGTAATCTACGATAATGCTATAGACAAGCATTTTCACTGGTTGTTGTATCTCATCTCTATGCACTCGCGGAAGTATGTCTCAGTTGCTTGGAATGTGATTCCGCTAGACGTAAAGGGCAATTGTCTTTATATGGAACAAAATCAAGATCAAGTATATCAGAACAGCATTGGCATGTAATTTTGTAATGGAAGAATAAAAAAGTGTGTGTTTTAAACCCTGCACTTCACTACAGCATGGGTTATGTTTAAGCATGAAAGAGACTGGGGCACCATGATACAACCATGCCGTACAAGAGAGATGTCTCCAATGAGCACCTACTTAATAAACGGATACTTGTTTTATGGATATGAGCGTGTGTGTGTGACGAGCTCGCAGCAACCGAGAGATGTAAGATGCAATCCCGTCTCTGCCGTGCGTGCTGTCTTGTTTCAACCACATGATGAATCTCATGTCATGTCATGTCATTACCCGCGGCGATTTCTAGTTTTGAACGAGTTTCGAGTCGGTCCGCAAATGGAGTTTTCATCGAGTGCAACCTCCGTTTAGCTGAGCTGCAGTGCAGATGCAAGCCAAGCTTTTTGGTAGGAAGCGGCCCGCAGTTGGTTGGTTAGAGAGGGCGCTTAAAGTTGCATCTACACCGTACATGGTACATAGGATAGGTCAGTAGTCAGTTGGTTCTGCAGACTCTTCTCGTAAGGCTAAAAAGATCTCTTGGACACGTGCTCAACGTTGACTACTGTATCTTGTTGAATGTGTTTCGTAAGTGAGGAACAAGCTTGATTCTCTGATGGATTCTTGACCTGGGTAACTTATGCAAGTAAATCTACATTTGTCAAGCCGAGGCAGACATGTCGCCGGTTGGTTACAGCTCTTTGACCCTCAGGACGATTGACCGTATTCAACCGGTGAGTTTGAGAACTCAATGCCAAAAGAATTTCTCACCTTTCACACCCCTTCAGACCAAGTTGCCAACCGTTGATTCAATTCATCAATTCAAACACGCACGCCGCGGCCCATCGGCGGCACAAACGGGTCCGATCCGGAGACAGTGAGACCTTGCCAGTAGGAGTATAGAACGGACTAGCTCCTCGTCTCTGGACCCTTGGCCTACATGCCTCGGCAAATATGCCTTTCACGGCATTATGGCCCGGGTTATCACTAACAAGAGACCGACCCAATTGGTCTCGAGATGTTAACATGAATGGGATTTGGAGATATGTGCCGCAGTTTTATGGATTAATCTAGTTCTATCAAGATATTTGAAAAGTCCAGCTTCAATGTGAGGGTGGGTGTCTGTAAATTCCACACAAGTGACAGACACGAATCGCCCTAGAGTTTTGGGGCTGCAAAATTTATTACCGTTGCATATGCATGTTATCAGAAGCAGTCCGGCTATCATGAACCAACAGACTAATGTAGATCCCGCAGGAATGTCAATCTAATGGTGTCACGAGAGTTTCAAGCTTGAGTCATGATTTCATCAACTTGCTTCACTGCGAAATGTCGATTGTTCATGCGATGGCTGTGCTGACAGACTCACGCGGGTGCGATATATTTTGTAGCATAGATACGCTCCACAGCCTCTTCCTGTCAAGCAAAGAAGTCAAGCGAGGAATGCTTGCTCGGACCACTTTTGATTCTCCTGTCCATAGAGTTTTGCTTCCGAATCTTCAACTCGAGTCAGTCATCCCTACAGATGTGCCCATCGCCATCTCCAGTACACCGTAACTCAAACGTCGCCCATGGCCGAAATGGGAGCTGCAGGGATTTATAGCCAACAGTACCAACTGAGAGTACTATGTATATAACAAGGAACACGTATGCAGACTACAACAATAGGTTGTCTTGCGTGTACCCCGTAAATCTCATGTCGTTTGGCTTCAGTCTTCAATACAGCATTGAATACACTACATACCACAGTGTAAGCACGCACCCCTGGCAATTTTATACAAACTGCCGATGAGCCTCATTCAACAGCCCGCAACGTTCCTGCTTTGAGCATCAGATGCTGGTATGTGGCTAAGAATCCATGCATGAGTGACTTGGTCCCTGGTTACAATCGAGCAACTTTACCTATGAGATACCAAAAGTAAGCAGGGTTAGAGTCTGCTCAGTATCAATGATGTTGACAAGTACAAAGTGTTATTCCAATGTAGATAAATAGTCATTGATATCGGGAATCCAATATTCATGCTGGGATACGTATTCCCGATATATAAAAGCCACTTGGAACTACGCGAAAGCAGTGCGCTATTAGACTAGCAATACTTGGCGAGTTAAAACTGATATCTGGAATCCATCTTCATTCTCAAATCACAAATCCGAGTGACACAAGAAAGCCGTCGGCAGTAGCATTAAAAGATTTGCCTGCAGCTGGGGCCCGCCTCAAAGTTAATTATTGCAAGTCAAAGCAACAGACAGAAATCCAGCCTTGAGGCCAACAGTGGTCGGATCTGTTGGCTGAATCCCCTCAAACTAAGGTATTTCGGTGGAGATATCAAGCAACTCAAGCGTTCATCACCCGATCCATGCGAGTCTAGACGCGGCCTAATAAGCGTTGACACTTGACGAGGGAGGCATGAGATAAGGTCATGATCTACAGAACTAAGAGCTAAGAACCCCACTGTAGACCAGTTGGAGTTAAGTCGACTGTTATGGGGTTATTCTGTTGGACTTGTCTCGTTGTTATTAGTTGGTCTCTTTGAGTTGTAGGAGGTAAAAAGGTATTGTCTATATGCCAAATTGGGCAACAGCACCGAAGTATATGTATACCTGAGGGTCCCTCAATGAGACAAGCATGAGACAATTTTAATTACTGTGCTATGTATGCAGTATTAAACTGGGCTGGGCAACAGTCAAATACGATAGAGATGCAACGCAAAGGCCTCGCAGTTCAGCTGGGGACTAGCAACTCGCTAGGACAATTCGGACGTAGAATCCTTACATGCAAGCAATTCAACAAAGTATGTACTTTAGTAGTCAGCTAACTACTAGTCTACGTACTGTACCTAGTGTTGTGGCTCTTCGGTAGTTGGCGGTAATAATGGCCTCTTTGAGAGCACAATTTGTTAGTCAATTCAATTTAATATCAGCCTAGTGTGTAGTCTAAGACATTGCCAACATGACGCGTAAATGTCAAAACTGTGCCTGATCTTATCTTGGCGTTCTCACCGTGTCATGTTTCATGGAACCAACAGAACTGACAGCTTACAGGGCCGGGCTATTCGGACCTTGATCCCAGAGAAGGGTGTGTTATCCAGGAAAAGGAGGGCGAAGAGTTGTTGTTAGTTATCGTTTGAGGGCGACAGAGTTTTAAAAGTGATTTGACCTGTCAACATGTCATTGACACATGTAAGGGCTTGTTTGAACAAGCTGGCGAGGTCGAATAGAGTGACTAACTACTGGATCTACAATGCATGTCTTTGGTGACTTGTTGTAGGGCTCAATTGACCAACCAACTAACCTGTCTTGGTCTTCCGTAACAGCCGTAAATATCATCTAAAGATTAACCTTTTGTTCGCTGTACTGACGACGATGATGATGCTGATCCATTCTTTCAATAGAGTGTAACCTCGGAACCAACTACAAATCATATTCACACCGTTCTTACCCTGTCGTTTTCCTTCTCTAAACCAAGTTCTTCAGAGTCTAGACCTTTGCAGATGTCAGGTAACCCCTGTCTGTCAGCAGCCAACAGCATGACGATTGTGGGCGAGAGAAGCCGGCTCGCCTGAGAAACTGGGGTTCAAACGAGAGCCGACTGATGAGACATTTTGATGTCCCCTCCCTCCCCCATGTAAAACCGCGTAACTAATAAACCACGGCACTTGTTTTGGCAGGCAAGTAGCAAGGGAATGAAGAACACGAGGGTTCCTTTTGGTCTGAAAGAGTAACATAACTGATCTAATTGGATTGTCATATTATATCGATAAACAAAGTTTAAGGTCAGGTGATGAACCGTTGACGCCCGTAATCTGCAAATCCTTGTGTTGTATTTACTATATACGGATAGATTTGTTGAATTTTGAGACGTGCCATGACGAATGTGTAGTTCGCTTCTCAAGTGCCGGACAAGACAAGATATTCATGACACACCGTCTCGAATTGGGGACATATCCAGACGGTAGGTGTATTATGAAAAATACGCACTGCATTATATGTACCTACAGTAATTGTGACCGGGCGCAAAAGTGAGCTTTGGTTAGTAAACAACCGTTGGATTGACTTGAACTGACCCGTTATGGAAGTGAAGCGAACCCAAGCGAGAAAGCCGGAGCGGAGAAAAGAAAAGTTGACGGAATTAATTGTCACAAGTCGTTTCAAACAAGTGTACGTACATGGTCTCGCTCTATCTATACCTAGTAGGAATTATGCTGTATCCGTATGAGTATTACTCCGAAAGGAAAAAAGAAAAGAAAACAAAACAAATAAAACCCATCTCGTTCGGACCTCAACCGAGATAGGGTTGAACTGCCGTGACGAATGTAAGCCATTGGCCGGACAAAAAGACTATTCTAGGGAACAATCAACTGTCGATCATATTCGACAGAATACACATGGGTCAACAGATGTACATAGAGCCTGTCTTGTCTTGTCTTGCTACGGATACAGACGGCGGGCGGAACTGTTAATGCGCGACTGCAGTAGCGTACCGTTATGCAAGATGATCCCTTGGCTGTTGCGTTGTCCTCTAACCGTTGGACACGCGGCGACTGCTACTACACAGCCTCTGTTTGAGCGTTGAAGAAGTTGGTACCTCTGACAGGTACATACTTTTGAGACGAGACGCACATAGTGGCAACGTAGGTATGTATCCGTGTCGACGATCATCAAAGCACTTTCACAGTGAGTGACTAGGGACAAACGGAGCTACGGGGGAACTCTTTTTCAATGATGACAATGCATATCTGTTTTCTCAAGAGACGAGATGCCAAAACAGGCCAAAGATGCGGGTTTCGGCCTACACGTTGAATGCTACACTGCAAGGAACGTAGCAATTGCTCACCTTGGTTTCCCTTTTGCTTCACAGTAGTAGTATAACAAAGAAAAAGCTCGCGAGTAACAAGGCTGCCCCCAAATGCTGTGTCACTACCTAATGTAGGAATTGCAGCGAACCGGTATTAGCCATGAGATTCAATTTATGCTTTGGGCGTACAAACGACGGGAACTCTGCAGTGCAAGGTTACAGGTTTGTTTGTTGATAGTTGTCTTTTTAAGAACCTTCCTACCTAGGTAGGTCGTTTCAACGCTCTCAAGATGGTTGCATGGGGAGGGAAGGGTTTCGACAAGGGCAATTGATCAATACAACCAGACAGAGACGTTTACCCCGTGGGTTTTTAATTACAGGCTATCAATTAGTCTAGGAATACCTGCTATATTCGAAACTTGCGGGGCGATCAAGATTGCTTCTTTACGTCTTCTAGAGGAATGGAAGATTGAGCCCCTGTCGTCACCAGCCAGTAGAGCCTCACTAATAATAACCGTATGCATACACAGAGTTGAAGCGATACAAGAGAGGAAAGGAATTGACAAGGAATTTTCGCATTCAAATTTAGACGTACGAGGCTGTTTCTAACTCATATTGACTGGTATGTGAATAATTCTACCCTGCCTAGTCTGTTTCTTAAACACAACCTTTGTCGATCATTAGACTACGTCTCGTCTTGTGAAGCACTTCGTTCCTTCTGATGTCCTACAAGCGCAAGAATCTCCCGATTTAGACTTCGAGGGCCATGTTGAACAAGAACAGGGAGGGAGGGGATAAAAAAAAGAATTCTACTCCCGTCTTGTGCTTTGATTCCCTTTTCCCCGTTCCGTTCACAACCCAGCAGTTTGGCACAAAGGAATGTCTTGCGGATATCGTGACAGGTGATCAATGCCATGAGGTGTTGAGTAAGTTAGTTGACGGGCCGAAGTTGGACAAGGCGATATGCGATCGACTGAGGGAGGGACTTGTCCTACGTGTCTAGATACTAAGGCATGAGAGCAGTCAGATGATGGGATGTACCTGGTATCTCCATGTTACCTTGACGGAGAAGAGAGACTGTTGTTGGTTTGTAGTCATATCCATGATGAATGAGAGATGATAGACCCTTGTCTTTCTGCATGTGAGAAAACAAAATGGGCCGTCCGTGTTATTCAGTTGAGAGCCTTTTCAATAGATCCACCTGATCCCCGCTATAGATAGTCTAGACATGTCATGTTCTTGTTTACGAGTACGCACAGTAACAAGATATGTAGAGGCAGAGGCAGAGTCAAGTCAGATTTGATGTCAGTTGATATGCACTGAGAGAAGAACAGAAATGCCCGGAACAGGTTAATTATGATTGGGCTGTTAGTTGATGAAGGTAGGTGGTTAATTTGATGCCGCATTTGAATTCTGCACAACGCACTCTCAAAGTATCCATGTCATGACCGTTTTATGTCATTGGCAACTTCAATTCCAAAACGATCCAAGTCAGAGGCAGACTTTTCCTGATTGATCAACTCAAAGCTTCTCTTCTGTCCCGCGCATCCCACACCTGTTATCGTCTGCCACACCCACTCCGTAGTTGTTGTGGCATCCAATGATGTATCTAATCGCATTTTATTTATCGTACATCGCCAGGGTCCATGTGTGTGTGTGTCCTTTTGTGATGTGATAGAATGTTTTGTTTTAGTCTTTGACTATGGCCTCTTTTTAGAGTTTAAACTTGAGGTCAAAGCATTTCACTGTCATCTTGAGCGTATCAATTCGATACAGTCGAAGCCCAGTATCAACGGCTAGATAGGTAATGATACCTTGTGATTACTTGCATGTTCCTCTACCAAGGCAATGCAAAGACTTAGACTGTAGTGCCTTTACTGTGCCGCCGCGGGTGTAATTCCTACCGCCCAGCCGCCTCTAATAACCCCTGTGATGCATGTTTCTCAATCCCATCATTTTTTTAGTAGTCACTCGTTGGTTTAATCTATGGGATTTGGTCTGACAATTACTATGAATTACGAATACAATACCAAGATACACTGAGCACCTACAGCACATGCAGTTGTTGTATGGATGCAATATGCAGTGTGCCGACCAGTTCCTCTGGCGTGCTACATACTGCACTGTACTCACTGCAACTTACACGCCTTTAGGTATGATTCCAAGTGACACGCCCCCGGGCTGATTAACCAACACCTTGACCTTGACCTTGAAGTATCCATGCCTTATGCATTGCATTTTGTTACTGCAATAAAATCTCTCGCCATCCCGCCTTTTCGTTCGCATAGCATGCCCATCCCATACAGTTTGGTAACGATCAAGCAAGGTATTGACTGAGTGACTGGCTGATTCTTTTTTCGTTTATTGGGTTACCTTCGAGACAGTGGAGGCTCATTAGGTTGTCCATCATATCTAGCCATCTTCCGATCCTCTCCTTCTCTCTTTCCTTCTTATTTCTATTACTTTACTCTTTCTCCATCCCACTTTTCCGCCGTTCTCTCTTTCTTCTCCCAAACTGTAGCCAGTCTCTTAGTTGACACTCGGCGTCTTAACTCGCCCTACTCCATCCATCCATCCTTCGCCTTTGCCGCTTCGGGATCTAAGTCGTTCAACTCCCGCGCCCTAAGAGCTCTAAGGGAAGAAATTCTTTGCCTTAGTACTTTGCCCAACCAGTATAGAGTCCACCCCGTCTTTAGCGGACTGTGGCTTGCGCTCGCCCCATCGCCTACTGTACCTCCCGAGTCCCAAGTCGAGAAATCAAAGAGAAAGAGGCTACTCTGTGCTCTCCTCAACCAATCCCTGCTCTCCGAGACCAGCTTAGAAGAATCGCGGGAATATTCATTCACTACGTACTACGATCGGACAAGACCCTAGACAGGGCTTTCGGACCGGGTTGGGAGTCGAATCCTCGTAAAAGCACCTACATACTCTGTACATAAACGACTTTTGCAACACATGCTTCAATTCCGACTTCCGCGCGACCTCTCTAGCCTCTAGCTTACCTAGCTTCCCACTCCTCCCCGCCGCACTACCCGGTCGCTCCATTATTCCCAGGAAGACCCCAGTCTCCGTCCGACCTCTCTGTCCATCCCCTGTTGACAACACGGACTTGCAACTGCAACTTTTTTTCGTCTGGGTGGTTTGGAGTGGACTTATCAGAGCCCAGGCAAGACTTTTGAAAACATTCATCTGTCTGCTGTTGCTGCATCTTCATCCTCCTCCAGTTTCTATCACTGTTGGTCCTGGGCTTTTCATCCTCTACCTACCCTCGGCCAGCCTTTATCACACGCCGCCATTCTTAGTGGACCCATCTAACCCATCAAGAAACCAGACCAACTCGAATCATCCACCAATTCGTCTGAACCAACCGACGTTGGCTCCTAATCCTATTAAACTACCTGCATACAGCGTACATCCTTCACTTCACGTCTTCGACCTTTGGTTTGTCTCGCTCCTGGCGCATAGTTTGCCTATCTACATCAACGCACGTACATTCTACCTGCGCAAAGAGAGCCTTATATCATAACGACGCCTACGACGATTACGACCATCACGATCATAGAACAAGACTGCTGCCAGTCTTGACTACTACTGCATTATCACAGCCTGTGTCTTTGTTGAAAGCTTATGGTGTCTGATTTACTCCATCAGTAATTGTCTGCCATCCACGAATTGGGTCTCGACCTAGCTAGAACACGAAACGTTGCCGATCATCCTGCGATTATTTGCCACAAGACCCCGACGCTTTCTCATTCCCCAAACTGACCCCATCGTACCGTCATACCTTTCTACAAACACACAGCTTCTCAGCTTCAGCTCCAACCCCAACTCCAATTCCACTTCAATCCGTCACCGAATTTCTGTCCGACATTTGGGGAGTCGGGTGAACACCACCTGGCCCCTTACACCTCAGCCAACACGGCTCCACCGACCGAATCAGAATCTTGCGACATGGCTATGGATGCTCTCAAAAATCTTGTGAACAACGTCCCGGATTGGCTGAAGCGTCTTGACGACCTCAGCGGCCAGATCGACCGACGACAGGCCGAGCTGGCCGCTGTCGCTGCAGCAGAAGGAAAGAGCCCAAAGGCAAAGTCCCTTCGCAACAAGGGCTCAACTGAATCACTAAAGCCCAAAGATGACCCTCCGGTAGTCCACGCTGAGGCTTCCGCCGATGAGGATACACCTCAAGATGCCACAGTGCAAACACCAACCAAGTCCTCCAATCCACCAAAGGTCCATACACCGAGCCCAGCCTCCATTCACCAGCAACAAGAGATCATCAAGACAGCACAAGCCAGGGCACGAGCTCAGGTTAGGAAGAAGCCCAAGTCGCCCTCCATGATGTCGACTGAAGACACTCCCGCCGCATACCGAACAAGAAGCATGATCATTGTCTACTATGATAGCTATGTCCAGGGCTTCTTTGACGAACTTGTGCGATTCGTCTCATCCAGTCGTAACCTAATGCGCAAGGCCAAGATGGCTGCACGGGTCGCTCAGATCAAGAAGTTGGCTGAGCAAGACGTGTCAGAGGATGGCAACAATGATGACGCACTCCCATCACTTCGATATATGAGCAGCAGGCGATTCGGCCCCATGTCAATAGCGCGGCCAGGTGCTGGCGATCAGCCACCCGACGTATACGACAATCTCGACAAAGGCCTCGAGTTTGTACAGAGCCTGTGTGAACACGGCGCTCACCAATTCCTACGCGATGGAGATTGCAACGATGAAATCAGCAAAGTGCAAAAGCGACTCGCCGAGGTACTCGAGATGGCCAAGACAGAAATGGAGCGCGTCCAGCGCGAAGAGCCCGAACTGGCCAAGGAGACAGGCGAAATGGGCAAGATCCGGACACGACGACCCATCAGCATGCGTCGCGAAATGTCGGCTGGTCTTAAAGAAGGCAGCCCAACACCTGCCAAGGAGGAGAACAAACAAGAACCCGCAAAGCTAGAAGCTGCTGATCCCACGCCAGCACCAGATCCTATGGCGCCCATGGCGGTGGATCCAAACATCATGGAAGCCGACGAGGGCATTGATGTTGAGATGGAGATCCCCAAGCTACAATATCGATCAACCCGGGCGATGCGCAGCCGCGGTCCATAGAGTGGACGTGAGTCGTGTGCCTGGGCCATTATTCATTGAGTGTCACAACACAACACATGTTGTCTACCATGCTTTCAGTACCATTCATATCTTTTTTTTACAGCAAATGTCACACATCCATATCTTGGCGTAACGGGACTGGGAAAGAAAGAAGAAAGCCTTGAGAGAAAACCAAGCCGGGATTTTATTTTGGGTTTATGTTCCACTGCCTGGGATCAAAAAGAACCATCCTCACATCTTTCGTTATATGTCTTATCATGAAGCATTGAAATCACTTCAAAAGAAGTATGATTTATCTCTTGTCTAGCTGGTTGTCAGTCATATATATCTTCCTCACTTGGGGGCTTTGTTCTTTTCCACAAAAAAAAGAAGGACTATTCATAGCGTCGGGGTTGTTGTCACATGTTCTCTATCGAAATATCATGGGTTTTCAAGAGGAATTTTGTTGATTCATCTAGTACCACTTTCCATGTTTACATGTCTTGATTTATATAGCTTCTGTTTATCTTAGGCTAGGTATGGTTATGAACAACGGGAACGTTTCAAAAGAAGAGAGAGATCGTATGGACTGTGATCTCGTACAATCTGCATTAATATACCTAGTTAAACATTCTCAGTTGTATACTTCAATACTGTAATTTACGTCACTAAATTTGGTTAATTTGAGAGAAAGCTCCTTACGATGTATTTATGTTGTCTTCGAACTCTAGACCGATGCTATTCAATGGTGTAGGCCCGGGGTCCTTAATCAGTAGTGTGTGGGCCATAGGTAGCAGCAGGTAGCCGACCCGCGTGCTCAGGTACACCACCTACCACCGTATGACGTCCCCTGTGGCTACTACCACTTCATTTTACTTCACTTCTACATCAACAACGGTACCATATTGCTGCTTCATAGCTAACCTGCGACATACCGAGTTAAAGCGCTATAATCTACGACACTCTATCCCGACAGCTCACTTTACCAACTTGTCACATCCAAAATGACGACGGCTTCGTGCGCGGCTGACCGATAGCTTCCACCATTTAGTAAGGCCCCCCGCCATGGGTCAAGGTTTCTCGCTCGCGACGCCGTCCGTCGGCTCTGCGGGCATCGACATCTCCGAACTGAGCGATGTGCAGTACGAGAAGAGTATCGGAAATGCGAGGTTCATGAAAACCATCCGTGGTCGTCACGAGAATGGTCTAGTACTCGTCAAATTGCTTGTAAAGCCGTACCCAGAGGTCAAGCTAGAAAAGTACAAGAAACAGATTATCGGTGAGTCCAGGACTCCTCTACGGGCTGGGAAACTACTGACCGTACCTAGAGCAGCACAGAGCGATAGCAGATGTCCCTAACGCACTCGGGTTCCAACGCATCATCGAGACCGAATCCAATGGTTACCTTGTCCGCCAGTTCCTTTACAGCTCGCTTTACGACCGTCTCAGCACTCGGCCGTTTCTGGAAGATATAGAGAAGAAATGGTTGGCTTTCCAGCTCCTCTGTGCTCTGCGCGATTGTCATGCGCGAGATGTCTATCACGGCGACATTAAAGCGCAGAATGTCCTCGTGACCTCCTGGAACTGGTTGTATCTGTCGGACTTCTCATCCGCTTACAAGCCTGTTATGCTACCCGACGACAATCCAGCTGATTTCTCTTATTTCTTCGATACGTCAGGTCGTCGTACATGCTATATCGCCCCTGAACGTTTTTACGCTTCTGGAGAGGCACCGCCGCAGAAGGCAAAGATGACATGGGCAATGGACATCTTTAGTGCTGGTTGCGTAATCGCACAAATGTTTCTAGAGTCGGAGATGTTCAGCCTCGCTCAGCTGTACAAATACCGCCGTGGCGAGTACGACCCTGTCATCACACATTTGAGTGTTATTGCAGATAAGGATATCGCCGACATGATAGCACACATGATTCAGCTTGATCCGGAGAAACGATACTCGGCTGAGCAGTACCTGGATTTCTGGAAAGGCAAAGTGTTTCCGCACTACTTCTACAACTTTCTGCACCAATATATGGGACTTATAACCGATCCATCGTCAGGAAACAACCCCATGTCAGGTGCTTCGAAGAATCTTGGAGAGGCTGATGAGCGAATCGATCGCGTATTCTACGACTTCGACAAAATATCATATTTTCTTGGCTACCAACTTGAGAAGCGAACCTCCCAAGAGTTCAAACCATTTTCCAGGCTAAGCCTTTCACATTTCCCTGTACGGCTCAATATACCAAATCACAACCACACAGTATCGTCTGCTTTAGAACCGCCTGAAGACGATGGGACATTGATATTCTTGACACTTATTGTGTCTCAACTAAGAAATACTGCGCGCGCGTCTTCCCGGATCCGTGCATGTGATGTGCTGCTTGCCTTCTCAGAAAGGCTTACTGACGAAGCCAAGTTGGACAGAGTACTGCCGTATCTGATGACGCTTCTCGTGGCATATGAGACAGACCTGGTGTTGATTGCTGCTATCCGAACAATTACTCAGCTTCTGGAGCTTGTGAAGATGGTTACCCCCATTAACTCCCATGTTCTGGTAGAATATGTGTTGCCTCGTATGGAAATAGCTCTGAGCTCTCGGTCGAGGACACCTAGCCCGCTAGTCAGAGCAGCATATGCTTCTTGTTTGGGAAGCCTTGCAACGACTGCGCAGCGTTTTCTCAATATGGCGTCGAGTCTTCGTCCTGACGGCTCAATACCTATCTCAGACCCCGAGGTCGAACCAGGCGCGGATGCCAAGGCAAATTTAGAAAGTGTTTTTGATAATGCTGGCCGGCAACTCTTTGAGGTTCTTGAAAGCCACACCAAGCAGTTAGTTGAAGACTCTGACAACTCAGTTCGAAGAGCATTCCTGGCCTCGGTTCCCGACTTGTGCTACTTTTTCGACGATCATTCGAATGACGTCCTCCTTACTCATCTTAATACTTATCTCAATGACCGAGACTGGACACTAAAATGTGCCTTCTTCGATACAATCGTGGGCATCGCGATCTTCGTTGGAAGTACAAGCTTGGAGGAGTTCATGTTACCTTTGATGATCCAAGCTTTGGCTGACACCGAAGAGAATGTAGTACAGGCGGCACTTCACTCGCTTGCCCAGCTAGCCAAGCTGGGTTTGCTGTCGAAACCCAAGATTTGGGAGCTGGTCGACCTCATCAGCCGGTTCACCATGCACCCAAACCTTTGGATACGGGAGTCAGCAGCAGAATTTTTGTCAGAGTCGGCGCGATTTTTGGAACCTGCTGATGTGAGGTGCAATTTGATGCCTCTTGTAAAACCATTCCTGAAAATAGAGGTTTTGTCTGACTTTCAAGAGCTTACTATTCTTGATGCACTCAAGAGACCCTTAACAAGAAATGTCTTCGACCAAGCAATTACATGGGCCTCGAAGACAGAGCGCGGCGTTTATTGGAAACCACTGCAACAGCTCAAGCCCCTGCTGTTCGGTTACAAGGGTTCAGCATCAAGTCGATCTTCCCGAGAATTAACGCAAAGCTCCATGGGACGAGTAGCTCGTAATGACGAAGATGAGCAGTGGTTGGCGAAGCTACGGAATCTTGGGCTAAAACACGAGGATGAGCTGAAGCTCGACGCTCTGCGAGAATTTATATGGCGCCTGAGTAAGATGAAGGCGCGTGATGCTTCCACTGCAGACGGTAGCACATCTAACGGAGTGGTATCTCTGAAGAGCTTGGGGGTCAATCCCCAAACTGTGTTCTTTAATGATGCGCCCCTTCGGGATCCCAAGGCAGTTGTGGATCTTGAGCGACCAGAAGAACCATATACCATCGCGGATGCTCTTTTGGACGCCTCAATGACCATTGATGACTCGGCCGGTGGAAAGAGGAAGGTCAATAGTAACCGCCGGGTACAAAGTGTTGGTCCGCGCTCATCAGGTCGTTTCCTTTCACCAACTACTGCCGGCCGAACGCATTCCAGAACGGCATCTGCATCGCATGTAGGGCAAAGAGGTGATGACGGTTCCTTTCAAGAGTCATTGTCATCTAGGAGCGCAATCAGACACCAGACAAGCGCTCTGAACTTGCTCGATCGCAAAGATAAAAACAAGTCAATCGCACAAACTGGCACTACTGATGCCAATGCATTTGGCGAAGTTGAAGGACCATTTGCCCAAGCCTCAGCCGAACAGTTGGTATCTTCTGATGGCAAAGAAGGAGATACTGCACGGCCCCGAGTCACAAAGCACAGCTATGAGGGGAACGATCCAAGCATTCAGAGGATGTTGGACAACATGTATGTGGATAATTTCCCTCGTGATGTTATTGAGTTCGGACCAATTGTTACACCTATCAAGAGAAGCAAGGCAAGTCGCGTCAGTGTTCACCCTCGAGAGGAGCCATGGAAACCTGAAGGACAGCTTGTCGCAACATTTGCCGAACACAAGAGCGCTGTCAACAGGGTGCTGCTATCGCCTGATCATGTTTTCTTCATAACAGGCGGCGACGACGGCACTGTGAGAGTTTGGGACACAGCACGACTCGAGCGCAACATCACACATCGCTCTCGCCAAGTCCATAAGCATGGTGATAATACACGAGTCGTCGCTCTCTGCTTCGTTGAAAATTCGCATTGTTTTGTGAGTTGCGCGTCTGATGGCAGTGTGCACGTGGTCAAAGTCGACACAGTCTCTGCTAGTGGTGTGGTTAGGTATGGCAAGTTGCGTGTTCTGCGCGAGTACCAACTCCCGGATGGCGAGTTCGCAGTATGGTGTGAGCATTTCAGACAAGAATCAAACTCGACCCTCATTATTGCTACGAATCGTTCGAGGATCCTTGGCATCGATTTGAGAACCATGGATCTCCTTTACACTCTCGAAAACCCTGTACATCATGGAACACCTACCTGCTTCTGTGTGGACCGAAAGCGGAACTGGCTCTGTGTGGGCACTTCTCACGGAGTAGTTGACCTTTGGGACTTGCGTTTTAAGATGAGACTCAAGGGATGGGGTCTACCAGGCAAAGGGTCGATCTACAGGATTTGCATACACCCTACTAAAGGTCGTGGTAAGTGGGTCTGTATTTCTGGAGGCACCGGCCAAGGTGAAGTCACGGTCTGGGATCTCGAGAAGACGGTCTGCCGAGAGATCTACAGGGCTGGAGGCAGCAAGGACGGCCTAAAGGGATATGAGGCCTGGGATGTCGATGAAGATAAAAGAGAAGGGATGCTTGGACGGTATGCTACTGATATTGAGCCGAGCGAAACAGCGAACGCCGATCGAGGAGTTCGTGCTATGGTTGTTGGCACTGCAACCGTGGATGACTCGAGAGACGTCAGACACGCGTTCATCGTGACTGGTGGCTCGGACAAGAGATTGCGGTTCTGGGATCTTTCACGGATGGAGAGCTCCTTCATTTACAGCGGTCTCACGCCAGATCAAGCCAAACCAACCTATACAACATCACACCCTACAACGGCGCTGGCACTGAACATGGAGCGATTTCCTAGACAAGCACCGACAGCTCCTAATGCGGGCTCCGGACCTAAGGCCAAATCCTCAAGTGCGCGACCACCAAGATCGACAGTTATTTCCCTCCAACAGCAGCAACTGCTACAGTCACACATGGATTCTATTTTAGATGTGGCGTTGCTGGAGTTTCCCTACACTATGAGTGTTTCGGTGGATCGAATGGGTGTTGTGTTTGTGTTTCAGTAGAGCCGGGACGCAATTGGAAACGTCCCGTTAGAGTTTATCGAGAAACCGAGGGCAATCACTCTGTAGTTGGCTGGTATACATACACTAGAGTCCTGGTCTAGATGGAGTAATGAATTAACACATGATTCTGTATGAATGTATTAGGAAACAAGGAGATCGTCGTGGCTGAGTAACTACATGACAAATATGTCTATCTATAGTAATTCTAGACTCTTTCTGCGATCTATGTGGTTTAGTTCACACCTCTGGAAGAAACATGCTCAGCTTGTATCATGTATGTGTAGGTATGTAGGTATGTGTAAGTCGTTGAGAAGTCTGTTGTGGCTGAACTCCGGGCGCCACTCTGGAGCTGCAGCCACAAACGACACCAAAATTTCCCCATCCGCCTTGTCGAGGCCATCAGCCTTGCCATACATATCGACACCACCGACATTCCACACGCATCAGCTTTACCGAACATACGATCTCGAGCCCATAAAGAAGCGACTATAACAAAAATTCATATCTGAACCCCGAGGTAACAGCCCCAGATTCAAGATGCGGCTCACCGCCGA
Organism: Fusarium sambucinum; assembly: GCF_050947815.1. Taxonomy (NCBI): domain Eukaryota; kingdom Fungi; phylum Ascomycota; class Sordariomycetes; order Hypocreales; family Nectriaceae; genus Fusarium; species Fusarium sambucinum. The sequence continues at coordinate 2,653,272 of NC_139292.1, forward strand.
CCTCATTCGGGATTCCCTATCCTACCTCAATCCTCTGAAGGAGCGAGAGCTTGATCTCCGAGGTGCGTTTTGAAAAGAGCAGATGCTACACTTTTTGATCTTTAGAGAGCGCAGAGTTGATACAATCGTCTTTGCGGCGTAACAGGACACCGAATTCCAGCGATTGAGAACTTGGGTGTTGCTGGCGTAAGTTTTAGCTTCCCATCCCTCTGCGACTTGCACAGCTGCTAATAAATGGACGTGTGTAGCCTCACGATGCCATCGACTTCACCGACAACGACATTCAAGTACTGGGAAACTTCCCTCTGTCGCCGCGCATGACGACCCTCCTCCTCGCGCGAAACCGAGTCTCGAGCATCCAGCCTTCTCTGGCCAAGGCCATCCCGAACCTTACCAACCTGGTTCTATCGTCAAACAACCTCGTTGAGCTCGCGGATCTCGACGCGCTGGCGTTGTTCCCCCGATTGACGCACTTGGTTCTGTCGGATAACCCTGTTTCTAAGAAGGAGGTGAGTCTGAAATGCGACAGGGCAATGGATGTCTTTTACTGATGGCGCGGTGTAGAACTACCGATACTGGCTGCTCTGGAAATGCCCCTCTGTACGGTTTCTCGACTTCGTAAAGGTCAAGGAGTCTGAGCGGGAACAGGCTCGCGAACTGTTTGGAACCGAGGAAGAGCCAACTGCTTTGGCTGCCAAGGTTCGTACCATTCTGTTCAATAGCAAACAGACCGTCTCCAAGACTAACAATATACGCAGATCCAAGGCATCAAGACCACCAGCTTCAGCACCTCCGCCGATGGCTCGGAAGCACCCTCCAAGCTCTCACGAATAAAGCTCACCGACGCGGAGAAGAAGCGATTGCAGGAGCGCATCAAGAAGGCTACCAGCCTGCAGGAGATCATTGCGCTGGAGAAGGAGCTCAACGAGGGACGTCTGCCTTCTGGTATTCACGGAGATGCTATGGAGGAATAACACTTCGCATGTATGGAGTAAGGCGATTGGCCGAGCAGGATATGGATGGGGTTTACAGAAAATATCATGATTATTCGTCTTTGGGGATATATATCCTCCTGCAATGACTACTTTTAGTTGATTCCGTCACTTCCCCTAACTTGTACTCTTGTGTTTCTGGTTATTTGGTCTGCACAGTGTTGAGCTAGACTATTTCACCATGCTTCGTCCTCATTGTCACTGTTGAGTATAGACGATAACTATCCAGTCATAGACACATCTCCGTCCCGATTTGCGCCACTGGCCTGTCGTACCTCTAGCTCCAATTGTGTATTGGGGTCGTTTTGGCCGTCATTGAGATGTGTAGAGGCGCCCACTGAGCTGCCGTTGACGTGAGGCTTCTTGGCGCCGTTCGCCATGGGAAAGTTGATGGTCTGGTTGCTGCCATTATCCCCTTGAAGACGTGCTTGTGTTGCCTTGGCAGCGGCTTTGATATGCTTGTAGGGCACCGTCTTTGGCACAACGTCTTCGAGAAACTCGAGGTTGTCATGATGTGCGACGGCGGAGGCTAACAGCGTTAAATAAAGCGTTAACAAAATGAAGAGGGGTTAGACTTACCAACATCCTTGTATTGGATGTTTCGACGGGGCTTGCGGTCTAGCTTGGCTTGGGTGTGTGATTCCTCTGCTAGATGCTGGACAAACATCTCCTATATAGCGTGAATACGGAGCCAAAAGGACAAGGGAGAGGAAGCATACAGCAGCGAGTGTGATCACGAAAGCTGCATTGTTGGAGCAGAGACTGATCTCGGGATCTTGTGCGATAATCTTCTTGACTCTTGAGACTAGATCTGTGTTAGGTCGTGGTTGTTTGAGCTTGATGGTTGAACTTACGTGGAAGTTGGTTTTGTCCTGTAGGCTCCTTACGAGGAGGGATAGCTGTGGTATTGTAAGGCATGATTGCTGATGTAAAATAAAAAAGAGTATTGGGTGTGTTGGATATGAGTCTGTGAGAGTTAGAATATTTGAGCCCAGTGACTTTGATATTGGTCCGTGGTAGAGGTCAAAGTTGGAGAATACAGGGGTAAAACACAAAGGCAAGTTTTGATCACGATAATAACAGCGACAATTTAAAGTTCATTGGATACAAAACCCTTACAGAGCGTAGTCTCGGCACGATATCAAACAACAATAGAACCTGGGCCACTAAAGGCCAAACTCACCTTGTTTGAACTAGGTATATAGGTCAATAACCAGAGGCAGTCAATGTCAGGGGCTAGGCTGCGCTGAGGGCTTGGATGGTTTAATAAAGATCAGGAAGAGGTAGAAAATCTAGACCGAATAAGAAAGAAATTGTTCTGCTTTAGTTCAGTACTTGCCAAGAATCGAAGTTGAGTGCCGTATATGGAATTGTCATCCAAAAAGGTCAAGACAATATGCGAAGAAAGTCGGATGAGACGCGACGCTGCAACCACTAAACGCGGTTTTTGTGGCTAAAGCTTAAGCCACAAATTAGTGTCAGCCTCCCTACTGGCCATTCCATAGTACCTATGACACTTTCCATAGAACAACGTAACAAAAGAGCACTCTCGGAGTAGAAACGACTCTTTTGTCCGCCTTGATAGCATATTTAACTCCTCCATTCCCAGTTCCAAGTTGTGCGACTTTAGAACCATCCGCCGAGCGACAATGGTTACCTTGTCCGAACCATGAACGTGCGACAATCATCCTTCAGCTTGGCCCCTCCTGGTCCTGAGAGACGTCCCTCAGTAGTATCACGTCTATCGTCCGTCTTTTCCAATGCAGATCGAGAAGCGGGGAACACTACATCTACAGGGGCGGGCCTCATAGAGGAGGAGATTGCCGAGATTAAGAGATATGAAGTGAGTCAGATATGCGCCAGACGTGCCGTCTCCACGCTAACCAATGGGTTAGGACTTTACGACAATAGGTATGCGCATCTCACGACCGACCACGACTGACGATCCTCAATACTAAAATACGTGGCAGACTGGGTTCAAGACGCCGCTCGCGAGCAAGCAAAGCGTAAGGTGCGGAGGAAGCAAGCAGCCGGCCTCTACGATAAAGGACAACCTGGCTGGCGATATCAGCTATGGAGGAGTTATGATGCGGCGCAAGCCTGGATTGTGGTTACCATCATTGGTGTTGCGATTGGGTTGAACGCGGCGCTCCTGAACATCATCACAGAATGGCTTTCCGATGTTAAGATGGGCTACTGTGAGACTGGGTTCTATCTAAACGAGAACTTTTGCTGCTGGGGAGAAGAGAATGGTATGCTATTGCCCACTTGCGATAAGTTGTTCAATAATACTAACAAGAGACAGGATGCGATCAATGGCACAGGTGGACAGGTTTTGAGCCTTTGAATTATTTTGTATACTTTGTCTTTGCGGTAAGTTGTCGGTTTGCCCATTGCGCCAGTATCTAACAGCATAGACCCTGTTTGCTTGTGTCGCTGGCACCTTGGTCAAGTCGTTTGCCCCATATGCCGCTGGTTCGGGTATTTCTGAGATCAAGTGTATTATTGCCGGGTTCGTTATGAAAGGTTTCCTTGGCTGGTGGACTCTTATCATCAAATCCATATGTCTACCTTTGGCTATCGCATCTGGCCTATCGGTTGGTAAAGAAGGTCCCAGTGTGCACTACGCCGTGTGTACGGGAAATGTCATCTCTCGACTCTTCGACAAGTATAAGCGCAATGCTTCCAAGACTAGGGAGTTCTTGAGCGCATCAGCCGCCGCTGGTGTTGCTGTTGCTTTCGGCAGCCCTATCGGTGGCGTTCTCTTTTCCCTCGAGGAGATGTCCAACCAGTTTCCTCTCAAGACTCTTTGGCGCAGTTACTTCTGCGCCTTGGTGGCGACGGCTGTCCTTGCTGCTATGAATCCCTTCCGAACCGGTCAGCTAGTCATGTTCCAAGTCGAGTATAAGAACGACTGGCATTTCTTTGAGTTACTTTTCTACGTCTTGATTGGTATCTTTGGGGGTCTCTATGGAGCTTTTGTGATCAAGTGGAATTTGCGGGTTCAATCTTTCCGTAAGAGATATTTGAAGGATTATGCCGTCCTTGAGGCAACCCTCTTGGCAGCTGGTACTGCTATTATTGCTTACCCCAACGCTTTTTTGAGGATCGACATGACGGAGAGTATGGAGATGCTCTTCTCCGAATGCGGTCATGGAGAATCGTACCATGGCCTCTGCGAACCTAATAAGCGGTGGTGGAACATCACATCGCTGTTTCTAGCTACCTTTCTGCGACTATTCCTTGTCATCCTATCTTATGGATGCAAGGTCCCGGCCGGTATCTTTGTTCCTTCCATGGCGATTGGCGCATCCTTTGGAAGAATGGTTGGTATTATTGTCCAGGCTATTCACGAGGCCAATCCTACCAGCGTATTCTTCTCCGCATGCAAGCCAGACGAGCCTTGTATCACGCCCGGCACATATGCCCTGCTCGGCGCTGCCGCCGCGCTGAGCGGTATCATGCATATCACAATTTCTGTGGTGGTCATTATGTTTGAACTCACAGGTGCTCTCAATTATATTCTCCCAACAATGATTGTTGTCGGAGTCACCAAGGCTGTCAGCGAGTTGTTTGGTAAGGGAGGTATTGCCGATAGGATGATATGGTTCAGTGGGATGCCTTTCCTTGACAGTAAAGAGGAACACAACTTTGGCGTGCCCGTTTCAGCAGTCATGAGAACCTCAGTTGTGTCAATGCCTGTTCACGGACTCACTTTGGGTGAAGTCCAGCGTCTTCTCGCCGACGACCGATATCAAGGCTTCCCCGTAGTCGAAGACAAGCACACCAAGGTTCTTATCGGCTACATCGGCAGTATAGAATTGCGCTATGCTATCGACAAGATGAGCCGAACGTCACCTTTGTCCGAGACATCAAAGTGTACGTTTGCACCATCATCGTCAAATTTGTCGACCACATCCCTCCATGGCGACTCGTCGCATCCAGCAACCCTCGACTTCAGCCGATATGTCGATTCAACGCCCGTCACAGCTCACCCAAGATTGCCCCTCGAAACCGTCATGGAGTTGTTCCAAAAGATTGGTCCTCGTGTTATCCTCATAGAATACCATGGCAAGCTCACCGGTCTCGTGACAGTCAAGGATTGCCTAAGATATCAGTTCAAGGTTGAAGCAGCCGAGAACCCCAAGGATAACCACCGTATCGAAGAAGGACAAGAGCAACTGTGGAACCTGCTCCTTAGAGCCGGCAACTGGTTCTCTTGCAGAGTTTCGAGATACTCTGGGGGTCGGATACGCTTAAGTAGCACCTCTGGCGATGAACGACCTATGGGTAGGGGGCAGATTCTGGATGGTGACGAAGAAGTACTGGATGAAGGCGTCGAGCTGGAGAGTCGACGGTAAATGTATGATTATATGCTTATCAGAGCTTGTGATATTTAACCTATAGAGATGTGCATGATACGCTGGCGTTTTGGGCCTTATATCTATTACTTTTATATAACCAAACACTTTTACTAAGCCAAATAAGCTATGTGCATATCCCAGCATACATCGTGCTTATGCGAACTCGAATGGCCTCCGGAGTAATATTATTGTGACCTTTCATCTGACACTCTTCCCAAATCAATGATATCTTCGTCATCATCCCTTCTCTGCTCTTCTTCATCTTCTGTTGGAATGGGCACATAACTTGGTCCCTCAGCCGCGGCAGCAGCACCAGCATCCTTAGCCTCATCTTTTCGTCCAACAATGACATTGCCTGCAACAAGGAGCGCAGCACCAGCCCACCACAGTGGAGGCAGAACCTCTGAGAAAATTAAAGCGCCCAGAAGAGCAGTAATCATAAAGTTGGTCGAAGTGTTTAGGATAGATACCTGCGTAGTAGATGTGCCGCGTGCAAGAGCTTGTGTGAAGAGTGTCCACATCTAAGACCGTGAGTAATTGCTATATCAATTTGAGTTTATGGGTATAACTTACCACACCATTGAATGTGAGGTTGAGGACAAAGAATGTCTATTAGTGTTAGTACAAGGTTCATCGACAGCTGAGAAAAACATACACCTCGAACTAGATATTCGACAATATCCTTGTGAGAAGAGAGACCGATGAGGCTAGCAATACCATTGGATAGGTTTGTAGTAAGTTGTGTAGTTGTCCTGAATCAATGATCAGCTACGGTTACCTACTGTGAATACAAAATGCCCTCTCAAGAGCTGCACTGTATTCCACATCTCCCAAGACTTACAATTTGGCAAAAACACCATTGAAAGCTGCGCAGGCACCACTAGCAACAGCAAAGAACATCCATTGCGACCGTAGGCTCCAATTACTAGGCATCGGCATTGTAGAAGCTGGTTCGCTCTTCAAAGACGAAGGAGGAGAGGGTTCAGGTCTTGAAGCTGCTGCTACTGTTTGGCGTTTACGAACCATGGTTACCGGACAGTTCGGAAGCTTTAGCTTGGTGATGAGATCGTAACGGCCCCTGATGATGATGATTGAGGGACTTGGCAGGCTTGTTAGAGGCTGGGGAGTGGTCTTTTAGTGGGGGACAGGCCCCGGCTGAGAGGCGCTCCAAGGAACAAGCCTTATCACTCAAATCTGGGGAAATGAATTTTAAAGATGCTACATGCGACTTCAAGATTAGAGCTTAATTATCAAAGCAAATATAAACCAAAATCAAAATATCATTCTTCAGGTATTCCTGTGTTAACGACACGTTCAACGAGCCTGCCTTGCGTGTGCTGAGCTAAGTATCTTATGCCCACCACCACCATCAATATTGCGTCCCTGTCGTGAAAAGAATAGCCATATCCGAGACGCCACCCAATGCTAATAAACCAATATTTCGGTAGTTGCCCAATCTTTGACCGTTGTATGCCCGCGTCTTCGTAGCTCGTGATCTGCGATCGTTGGTCGTGAGACTTGATCATCCCATCCTTGCCTTTTGGCCCTCACTTCTTCTCCGGGATTTTGAGACAATCTATCCGGGTGATGTATCGTGTCGCATCTCCAGTTGTCTATTGTCCTTCACCAGGCTTCTTAGCATTGCAGCTGACAATCTTGACCTTGTTCGCCGTGATCGACTGGCTTCCGCTGTCCATCTTGAACGTCACGTTCTTGATCAAGAAGGTCCAAACCTCATCGCAAAATCGGTACGTATCGAGGCTTCCCTGTGCGGGCAATGATGGTAAGTACTGTTTTAAACACCAGCGCCGAGCATCGGAGCTATGTGCTCACCTTGAACTGGAGACGGGCCTTGACATTCTTCTGGAGCGCCTCGGTGATGGCCTGATCGAAGTTGCCTAGAATCTTCATGGCGAGCTGGGGGTTGATGCGCTCTTCGCTTATAAGATCATCGAGTGTGTCTGTCAAAGCAAGACCAATGCTGGAAGGAACCATGTTAGTTAAGCTGTCGCAAAGCAGCGTACGGCAGTTTCGCAATACCTGCTTCGTCGGTACAGCTCGTAGAATGACTGCGCTCCAGTAGCCATGGTTGCGATCTAATTTTGCGGGTATAAAAAGGTGTCTGGTTAATCGATTGTTAATTTGGCTTTAGATGGTTAATTGTTTGTCAAAGGCAAGGTTCATGAGATACGACTGCCTGTGGAGGGAGTTGCGCATAACGGAGATGACTAATCACTTCGCACCGCCACAGTCAGCCTCGCATCATGTGACGTCGGTACAGTTTCATGCTTGCTGCTGGACACGCATCGCATCTAGCTTCAAGGTAGTACCTCTAAACAGGAGCTCTTAGAAAGCTCAATAAGCCTACCTTCATCCGTCGCCAGTCGTCATCAACAAATCAACTCCCCGGATCGTCGATACCACAATCAAAATACCGTCGCAATGAGTCTATACTATGGAGTGGGCGGCATTGGGTCATTTCTGACCGTCGTTGGAGGCTGTACGCGATACCCATCCCCGAGAGGCGTTGCATAGTTGGAGATTTGGTGTACTTTTGCTGACCATGACGCCGTGTTATAGATATGCTCTTCACCGGCAGCGGTGAGTCCTTCGATGTTGGCGCGTTCCTCGAAGCCGTTTCGCCTTATACTTGGGCTACACTGGGCATCGCGCTTTGTATCGGTCTCTCTGTTGTTGGTGCTGCATGGTGCGTATACCCTCATCGATCTAATACACGGCTCTAACGTCAATTCCTCAGGGGTATCTTCATTACAGGCTCATCGATTCTCGGTGGTGGTGTTAAGGCTCCCCGTATCCGAACAAAGAATTTGATCTCCATTATCTTCTGTGAGGTCGTCGCCATCTACGGCGTCATCATGGCCATCGTCTTTTCCCAAAAGGTCGAAAACGTTGGAGGCGCCGAGCTCTACAGCGCCCAATCCTACTACACTGGATACGCCCTCTTCTGGTCTGGTATCACTGTCGGCATGTGCAACCTCATCTGCGGTGTTGCCGTTGGTATCAACGGAAGTGGTGCTGCTCTGGCCGATGCTGCCGATCCCACTCTGTACGTCATCTCTCCTACGATGCCGCATATGGCCCTCCCCTCTAATATCTGTACAGCTTCGTCAAGATCCTGGTCATCGAGATCTTCAGTTCAGTTCTGGGCTTGTTCGGTCTTATCATCGGCCTCCTGGTTTCCAGCAAGGCCCCTGCCTTTGGTGACAAGAAATAAACCCACCACCCGCATTAGAGATCCATCGAGTTCGGTAGCCTTGCTGTCGGCATCATCATTTATGTTCCAAAAGAGACGGAGCGTGTGCGTGCATTGCGCCAATAATACTTGGTCAGGCGTTTGGAAGATTGGCTCGGGAGGACGTGTTTTGGCTGTATCAGTATCAGTACCAGTATCATTTGAAGACGAAGGTGTATATCACGATGTGGGATTTGAATTATATGTTACTAAAGATTAGGATGTCATCAAGGCCTCTGCATTGTATGATTCGATCGATTGCAAGTTGTTATGACGCTGAATACCTAGTTTGTGCCCTTTCGACCTTTGTCATTATTGGTGTTTCCTAAGCAGCTTGGACGGCATTCAACAGCAGGACCTCAACCTTTGACCCCTTCTCCAGCTTACCCTTCCCACTGGGCAGTATAACTAAGGCGTTGGCTGACCTCATACTGCCCACCTTGGAGCTTCGTTGGCCGCCTGTGCTTGTTGCTGAAAGGAGCCCATCCGTGCCAACCGTCACCACAGCACGGTGATACTCGGGCCTAGGGTCCAGAGGGAAATTGTGCGAGATAACGGCTGGAACTCTTGGGAGGCCTGTACTAGAGGCACCAGATAGCTTGTGGAGCGACGGAAGCACAAACAGGTGAAAGGTAACCAGAGCAGATGCCGGGTTACCAGGTAGTGAAAATATAGCCTTGGTAACCCGCTGTCCTGAGTTGTCCTTGACAGGGACCGTAGCAAAGGTAGTCGGCTTTCCAGGCTTCATGGCGACTCGACCAAAGTGGATCGTGCCACCCAAAGAACGCTCGATTGTCGGCTTGAGAAGATCCAACTCTCCCATGGACACGCCGCCAGTAGTAATGAGTAGGTCTGCGCGACGAAGTCCATCGCGAAGGGTCTCTTCCAGTGTGACGGGCTTGTCGCTGGCAATACCCAGATCCACAACCTCATAACCCCATTCTCTGGCGGCAGACATCAGAGTGATTCGGTTTGTATCGCGGACTTCTCCCAGCTTCAAGTCTCCCGGACGATTATACTCAACAATCTCGTCGCCTGTCGAAAGAACGGCTACCACTGGACGTCGGTATATCTTGGCCTCTGAAACCCCTACGGACGCGAGAAGGCCAATCTCGCCACCGACACCACTGATGGTCTCGCCTTTGTTAAGAATAACAGCGCCTTCCTTGACATCACTGCCGACTTCGCGGATGTTTTCGCCCTCCTTAACGCCCTCCACTTGAATTTCCACCTCCTTCTCCTCCTTTCCGTCATCTGACATGGTTTTGAGTACGGTATCCTCTACCATGACAACAGTAGTGGCACCTGGTGGCAAAGGGGCACCAGTAGTAATTCTTGCCAGCTCTCCTTCCTTTAAGGCGCCAATCTCCCCAGGTGCTGCGTGTGATACGGCTGTAACAGGGAATATTCCTTTCAGCTGGCCATCCTTGGGGGCTACAACAGCATAGCCATCGACGATGCTGGCACGGAAAGCAGGCACGTTCTCCTTGGCTTTTATATCCTCGGCCAGAACTGAGTTCACAATTGACTGATCAACTGGAGCAGTAACAACCTCGGGTCCAGGGGTATGCTGTTCGATCAATGCCAGCGCTTCTTCAACTGGAAGCATGGGATATGGTGACTCCCGGTATCGACGAGAAGGTCCGAGTGCAGGGTCATTAGATAATGTAGTTCCAGGCTTTGTATGCCTGACAAGATCCCCATGGTTGTGCCCATGCCCGTGACCGTGCTGATGGTGGCCGCATCCGTGGCCGATGGCTGGGGGCTGATTGTTCTTGTTTGAAATGCCAGCTTCGGCCTCCAGTTTCTTGACTCCCCCAGAGTGGATGGTTCTGGAATTTCCACCTGCCGCTTGGACACATGCATGAGGTAGTGTCTTGATGATCGCCTGAAGGTTCTCCTTGGCGCCCTTGGGCGAGCCAGGTAGGGTGACGATGATGGTTGAGTTACGCACTCCAGCGGCTGGACGAGACATCATTGCAACTTTTTACTGTTATTGTCAGTTGCAATAATAACAACAATGGCCACTCACATGGTGTGACTGTAAGAGAAGCAGCTAGCATGCCATGTACGAGGCCTGGTGCTTGTTTGTGCAATAGAGAAGTCACTGCCTGAACTGATTGTTACATTCATTTGTCCCAAGTCCCTTAAATTGAACTTACCTCAGGGGTGGAATCTCCAGTTGCAAAACCAGTTCCACCGGTTGTAACAACGAGGTTGATGCTATCCGAGCCATCAGTCCAGGCCGTTATCTGGCGTTGAATGGCAAGTACATCATCAGTGACAATTTTTGTATCATAAACCTCCCATTTTCCTTCTCCCTCGTCCTTCAGCACCTGTGTAAGTATAGGACCTGAAGCATCAGCAGAGGCATCTTTAGCTGCTGTCGTTGAGACAATAAGAAGAGCTGCCTTTAGAGGGCCAGAAGCCATGGTCGTAGTGGATAATGGTGTGAGAATATTATTATCAACCTGGAACTCTTCTTGATCCCAATGACAGGATATTCAAGTTCTAATGAAAAGGCCCTAAATAAGAAGTTATGGTAAGCATTTAACTAACAAACATGGAATGATTGACTTCATCAACTGATAACAGCGGGGAAGTGAGCTCTCAGTTGCTGCGGCCCCACTAACCCGGCCATGGTGGAACTTATTCACCCCGAATGGTAACTTCACGGACATGGAACCCAAATTCTTCATCCAGTCATAAGCTTTTATTTACTTGATTCCTCAACTACAACCATCATCATTCATACGACACATCCTGTTCTAGAAGCCTTTCAAAATGGTGCGCATAAAAGAGAGATATCTTCTTGTCAACATCGTTTATCCGCCCGACCCTGCAAAGGCTGCAGAATCAAATTTGCCAGTCTCGGTTCTTCATCACCAGCCAACTATCGAAAAGCTGACTCCTGGCGCTCTGATCAAGGGTATCAGAGCTGAAGTCGCGACATTATACGGTGACTATGGATCTGGAGCATTAATGACCTGCTCCGGTGAGTAATACACGACAATTTCTCAGCGCGTTGCATTACTGACTTAGCTTTAGTGAAATACCTTTCGTTAGCAACTTCAACTTTTATTCTCAAATGTTCAAGAGCTCACTATCAACTGCTCTGGTCCACATTGACCTTTATGGATCGTGTCCCTGTGAAAGACGGCAGATCGTGCATCTTTCGTGTTGTGCGCGTCAGTGGAACAATTCGCAAAGCTGAAGAGGAGGCTATTCGCCAGGCCAAGAGGCTTATTCTCGCCGCTCAAGAAGATACTAGCCCCAAATCTCCGTTCAGTTCGTTGCGGAACCAGGAAGACATGGTCCTCGACATCAATGACGCGTCAAGCGACGAGGAAATGGACGATGCAGATGACTGAACGGGTATCATTACTTTTTGACTACTTTGATCCCACTATCTTTGGGTACTGTCATGTCACCAAAATCAGGATCCATGCCACCTGTCGGGGCGGGAGCTGGTTGTGATTGCTCCATCTCCATGGCTTGTTCTTCCTGGATGCGAGCCTGTTCTTCTTCGGCCTCGCGCTCCATTTGATCATATTCCACTTTCTGGTCGACCCAGCGCTCTTGGATGTCCTGCACCTCCATCATGGACGATTCATTCCTCATGGCAACTGCCCAGACTGTATCATTGGCTCCTTCAGCACCGCCAAAGACGTATCCGCCAGCACGGTCAATGACACGAAGAATATGCATCATGCTCTTCTTGTTCTCGACAGCCAGGACCTCATAGCGCACTAGACCATAGCTCTCGATCAAATTTGCGATCGCTTCGTTGAGTTTGCCAAACTTTTCGCTCCTCAAAGCGGGCGACTCGGTCTCGAGATGGGGTGTCAAATATGTAAGGTCGTCCACGTCTGTGTAGTAATCGAGGTTGAAAGGTAGTTCGTCATAGTCGGCGACTTTGTCGATCTTGGAGAGAATGTTGATGTGTGGCATATCCATCTGAATCATCGCACGAAGAGAGAGGAGGACGTTCGAAACATATAGCGACGGTTGCGTGAGACAGAAGGAATCGGAGAGGTGGACACAAACAAGCTGTCAACAGTCAGTCAGTGCAATCTCGAACAGCGGAAGCCACCAACCCTGAACCCGATTTTCTGGAGCTTATAGAATATGTTTCGCAAAGAGTTGTGATGTGTATATAGTTCCACCTGTCCGGGGCAATCGAAGAGAATGTAGTCTTCGCTGAACTCTTTCAATCCTTCTTCCAACCACTCAAAATTATGTTCCAACTCTTCCAAGGCATACAAGATGCCACCGTTGGGTCCTAGTTTATCATCTTTCATAATCTCCTCGAGCTTAATCAAATTGCGAATGTCAAGTGCTGCAGGGTAGTTCGTATGATCGTTGGCAGGATCGAGATTGACAACGGAACAGGCTCGCCCAATGGCGCCCAGGAACTGATGCACTTGATCGGTCAGCTACACTGTGATAAACGGAACGTTTGTGTTAAACTACTCACTGCCATCACAGTAGGTACTCTTTCCGCAGCCCGGGCTACCGAGAACGAGTTGCGCGAAAGGCATCTTAAGAGCTATCGCAAGATGTTGTTAAGCTCAAGAGCACATGATCAGGAAATAAAGTTGTGAATAGTGATGGCTTGGTGAGACAGTAGGCTTTTACCGTCTGTTTCCTGCACCGAAAGTTACGATATTCTGCTCGTGATAACTGGGACGGTTGACGTAAAATAGGATATTATTTCTCCAAGTCCAACTGTCGAAAGCAATAAAAAGTGACGGCACAAACGGATACCTAGCCCCCCCCTCCATCCACTCCACTGGACTCTGGCCTGCCCGGAACAAATTCAGCGGGCAGCCTCAGTCACTGAACCCTCAGTGAGGTGGGGTAGTATCATCTAACCAATCCTCGGCTTCCAAGCTCCCCTGTAGCTCCGCACTCAATCACAAGCTAAAAGCTTGCGCGCGCAGGAAATGCAGTCACGCTTTCTTTTTTTCCTTTCCCATGTTCTTAAAACCTCGTCACCTCCAAATTTCTCCCTTCCTCCAAACTTCCTCCGCTTCTATGCGGTTCTTTTCTACAGGATGCAACGCTATGATGCCCAGCATCCTCATCATCAGCCATGGCATCTGATCCGTCAAATGCCGCTCAAATGGCCGGCGACGTCGCTGAGACTGTCGCCCATGCCCTCAGCTTCAGCAGCTCCCCTCCCTCCGCGATGAGCACAATGCCTGCCATCACCGTCCATGAGCCTTACACATGGTTTGGCCTCTTTGGGTGGCTGATTCTATCTATCCTGCACATTACATCGACCATCCTTTATTGGGTGATCCGGATCGCGACTATCAATGTCCCTTCCTTTTTATTCCACTTGTTCTCCACAAGCTGGACAGTCACCATGAATGCCACCACGCTGTATGTCATCCGATGTACTCTGTTGGCCTTCAACTCTAACAGTCGTGTAGCATGTTCATCATGGCAGCTGTCGTGTCGGCCGTCAGTTGGGTTGTGAGATATCGCATCCTCAACATGTACTCTCGTTTGCCTCCAGAGCCCCAGCGCAAAGAGCCGGAGATCGACCTTTTCCCAGACACTCACGAGGAGGGTTCCAAGTCGGGCTTGGCAAACTATCTGGACGAGTTCCTGAGTGCTATCAAGATCTTTGGCTACCTGGAGCGACCTGTCTTTCATGAGTTGACTAGAAGCATGCAAACAAGGAAACTCATTGCCGGAGAAACTATCAACCTTGAAGAAGAAAAAGGCTTCTGTATTGTCGTCGATGGATTGGTTGAGATATTTGTCAAGTCAAACCGAAGCCCACGTGCCGCCGCTGCCTCTCGAGGACACCTTGATTTGGATTCGTCCGATGAGGATGATGACGCTCCCGGTCAACAGACATATCAGCTTTTGACAGAAGTTCGCAATGGAGCGCCTATGTCGTCGCTGTTCTCTATTATGTCTCTCTTTACAGAGGATGTTGGACTGCGGCCAAACGAAGAAAACGAGGATCCTTCTTTGCATCCCGCCAAAAGTAGTGGTCTTCGCCACCCGACTTTTGAGAAGCCGATCAATGTGTCTATGCCTGGCACGCCTCAAGATCATGATGACTTTGAAGCAGATGAGAAGAAGCCTGAAGGCCTTGGTGTTTCTGGTATAGAAACTGAACAAGCTTCCATTCCACCTATCTCACTGGATGGCTCCACTCCCCCTCCTTCCCGGCCCACCAGGCCGCCTATGCCATCAAGAGCGACATCAGGCTCGGCGCATCCAGACATTATTGCGCGCGCAACTGTTGATACTACGATTGCCATCATTCCCGCGAGTGCTTTCAGGAGACTTATCAAGATATATCCTAAGGCTACTGCACACATCGTCCACGTCATCCTCTCCCGATTCCAGAGAGTTACTCTTGCCCAGGCTTTCAACTATCTGGGCTTGACCAGCGAGGTACTGCAGACGGAGAAGAGCATGATCAAGTATACTATGTGCCAGCTCCCCAACATCTTACGAGGTGATGCCCTGGAGCGCCTCAAGGAGAAGTTCAAACGGGAGCGTGAACGTAGCGAGGAGGAAGATGACACGAAGGGTATTGCACTGCACAACTCAGCATCTACTCACCGGCGTCGGTCTAGCACCGGACTGCGGAAGGAGGCCATGTTGCAGTCAATGACAAAACTGAGAGGGACTTCAGTTGTCACCAGTACCATCGCGCCACCTCGTGAGCGAGCTTCGCCTCATACCCCGAGTCCTGGAGACTTACTGTCTAATACACAGTTGCCTGGACGTGGGACATCACGCGTTTCTCCAACAGATCAACGAGCTGTCTCGGGAGCTTCGATCAGACGGCAAGGTGTCAATCCAAAGGATGATCGGTTTTTTAACGACCCCTTCGACTCAAGGAGGCTGGGTCGCATGACGTTGGATCCACGAGAAACTGTCGATGAAGACAACCTCTTCCGTGCCTCCATCCTGGAATGCATGTTCAAGTCACTCGGACTGGATACCAATGGAAGTGTGTCCCGCGAGCCGGAGTCTATGGAGGGCTCCCCCAAGCTGGTTTCGGTCGATCATCGGCGGTCAAGATTTTACAACCAGAACAATGCCTTCGGTTTCATGCCTCCTTACGATGGCTCTGTCGATGGCGAGACGGAATCGGTGACATCAAACGGGACTGCCCTGCACGCTCCTGTCAGTGCTCACAACCTTGCCAACGATATGAAAGACGAGGTTGAGATCGTATTTTTCCCCAAGGGCTCGGTTCTTGTTGAACAGGGCGAGCGAAACCCCGGTCTATACTATGTCGTTGATGGGTTCCTAGACATTGGCACGAGTAGCGAGGGCGATGCTCACAACATCCTCAAGTCTAGCGGGTTTGGCAAATCGCAGCAAGATCCATCATCGCCTGATCCGTCTGACATGGGATCGTTTCCCACGCTGGCAAGGACTGAAGCTGCACGAGATCAAGCCGAGGCCGAAACACAACAGTCAGCCTCAAAGAAGCCCCGTCGCAGCATAGCTTTGGTCAAACCCGGTGGACTCGCTGGCTACATTGGGAGTGTTTCCTCATATCGATCCTTTATTGATGTGGTGGCGAAGACTGATGTGTACGTGGGCTTTTTGCCTCGCGCTTCACTTGAGCGCATTGTGGACCGCTATCCAATCGTTCTCCTCACAATGGCTAAGCGATTGACCAATATCCTGCCACGCTTGATCCTGCACATTGACTTTGCTCTGGAATGGGTTCAAGTCAATGCTGGCCAGGTCCTCTTTCATGAAGCCGATGAAAGCGAAGCCATTTACATCGTTCTCAATGGGCGCTTGCGTATGGTCCAAGAACGCAAGGGTGGCAGTGGTGGTGTCACCGCTTTGGCTGAGTATGGTCAAGGTGACAGTGTCGGTGAACTCGAGGTGCTTACGGAGACCGTCCGCCCAGGCACTTTGCACGCTATTCGAGACACGGAGTTGGTAAAATTTCCTCGCACGCTGTTCAACAGCTTGGCACAGGAACACCCAAACATCACGATCAAGATCTCAAAGATCATCGCATCGAGAATGAGGGCAATTGTTGATGACACATCCAAATTTTCCTCCAAGGACGCCAGTGCTAGCCCAAAGACATTGATGCGAAAGTCAAACATGAATCTTCGAACAGTGGCTATCCTTCCTGTCACGGCTGGCGTACCTGTTGTTGAGTTTGGAAATCGTCTCATGAACGCACTCGCTCAAGTTGGCCCAGCAAATGGTGCCACTTCCCTCAACCAGGCTGCTATTCTCAACCATCTTGGCAAGCACGCCTTCAACAAGATGGGAAAGCTCAGGCTCTCTCAGTATCTTGCTGACTTGGAAGAAAAATACGGCCTGGTTGTTTATGTTGCAGGTAAGCAGTGACTGTTTTCTTTTTTCTTTCAGCAACTCCTTTCATGATGATAAAATCACACATAGACTCCAGAGGCAAAGCCGATGTTGGTTCTATAACTCTAATTTTTTCCTGACTATTGCCATATGACAAAACATTTTTGAACTCTTGTATGGGCGCTGTAAGCTAACATCATTGTTCACTAGATACTAATGTCAACTCCCCATGGACGCAGACTTGTATCACGCAAGCAGATAGCATTCTCTTGGTGGGCCTCGCAGAAGGATCACCGGCAATTGGTGAGTACGAGCGCTTCATGCTTGGCATGAAGTCTACGGCTAGAAAGGTTCTGGTTTTGCTGCATGCCGAACGTTACTCTCGGCCTGGTCTCACCCGTGCTTGGCTCCAGAATCGCATGTGGATTAATGGAGGTCATTGTCACATCCAAATGGCCTTCAGGACAAACCAGATGCCAGTGCATCCTCCGAAGAAACTCGGACAAGCACTCAAGGAGCGTGTGCAGGTGTTACAGGCCGAGATACAGAAATACACCTCTCGCAAGGTGCATCATACTCCGTACTATTCGCCTGATTCGCCTTTCAAGGGTGATTTCCACCGCCTGGCACGACGGCTGTGTGGCAAATCAATTGGACTTGTACTTGGCGGAGGCGGTGCACGAGGTATTACCCAAATCGGTATCATCCGCGCCATGGAAGAAGCTGGAATTCCTATTGATCTGATTGGAGGAACTTCAATCGGTGCCTTTGTTGGAGCCCTCTATGCTCGCCATGCGGATGTTGTGCCCATGTTTGGATTCGCCAAAAAGTTTGCTGGTCGCATGGCCAGTCTTTGGCGTTTTGCTCTCGATTTGACGTATCCTTCCGCCTCGTACACTACGGGACACGAGTTCAACCGTGGCATTTTCAAAGCACTCGGTGACACCCAAATGGAAGACTTCTGGCTTGAGTACTACTGCAACACAACTAACATCAGTAAGAGCCGGGCGGAGTTTCATACCAGTGGTTATGCCTGGAGGTATATCCGCGCCTCCATGTCCCTTGCCGGTTTGCTTCCACCTCTGTGCGACGAGGGCAGTATGCTACTTGATGGTGGCTACATTGACAACTTGACTGTGTCGCACATGAAAGGCCTTGGTGTTGACATAATCTTTGCTATCGACGTAGGTGCCTTGGATGATGATACACCGCAAACGTATGGTGACTCGCTGTCTGGGGCGTGGGCGTTTGTCAATCGATGGAATCCGTTCTCGTCTCACCCAAACCCTCCAACTCTTGCGGAGATCCAGGGACGGCTAGCATATGTGTCGAGTGTTGATGCTCTGGAACGTGCCAAGACGATGGCGGGATGCATCTACATGCGACCGCCGATTGACGACTACGGAACGCTCGACTTCCACAAGTTTGATGAACTGTACCAGCTGGGATACAAGTATGGACAAGAGTTTTTCAACAAGATGAAAGAGCAAGGAGTCTTGCCCTTGGTAGAAGAGACGGAGGCTAAGAAGGCGCTTAGACGCACGATGGCACCGCGACGAGCGAGTATCTGATTTTGTGTTTTGTTTTGTAAATGGTGTGTTTCGTACTAGAGTAGATAGCAGTGTCTGTTCTCTAGAATAGAAGCCCGATCTAGACAATCATCAATGCTCACCGATTTAAGTCACCTGATGGGTCTTGGTACTGCAGAGTTACGTGAAGATGCATTTTGGGTGTGAAGAATTGCTTTGTTTGGGTACGCCAGGTCTGCCCAGGGCAAAGCGTGAGGGGAGATGACGATATGGGTGACATCATTTGGGACTTGTTCGAATTGGACCCTGGCACGTAACCCAAGGGCACGTCACCCCCCGACTTGGCCCCCCTGTTCATTGAGTCTTGAGTTGACGATGGCGCAATGACATTCACCCTTTGAATGTTTGAGTGGCCCCCCGGGTATGCAATCTGGCAGCTGGCAGCGGGGACAAGGTTCAACTGTTTAAGATCCAAGGCCTTTAGTTTTGGGGTCTTGCAAGTTTATTATTACCGTTAGGTTTGCTCCTTTTTCTATCTTTCCTCAGCTCAAGCTGCATACAAAGCAACTCTGAAAAGATATGACATGACACATGCTTAAGGCCTGCCTTTAATAGCATTATATTATTCATCATACACTACAACCTCGATTTACATTCGAGTCTCTTGTAACACTGCAAACATAACTCTCCACGACCTAAAACTTCACTATCTCACAACCGCCATCACCATGGGACGACGAGATACCTGCTCTGAACCTCCTCGAGGCCACCGACAATCTCGTCGACAACAACCTGAGGCTCGTCGCGAACATAAACAGTTCCAAAAAGAGAGAGGCTTTGACTGGACACCAGGCCTTGTTCTCGCCCTGATAGGCGCTGTCACCTTTTTCAGCAAAGACTTTGACAAGTACAAGCAGAGGCACGAATGGCGTGACGAAGACTCCCAGGACAATAGAAGCAGAGATGATGGCCGAGGAAGGAGGAGGTATCGATCAAGCAGTCGACGTCCAGACTATTACGAGGATGATGACGATTATTATTACGATCGACGTAGCAGAGGATACAGTCGTTGAGGATAGTATGGTGGCATGACTATTATAACGAAAGACATGAATATGGTAAACACGGGGGCATGGGGAAACAAACACAAGGAGCATATGAAATGGTTGCATTTTAGATTCGCATTACAATAGCATCAACACAGGCAAATACACACAGAAACCACTTTGTAACATATTGCTCGCTCTTGGATATCTAAGTTGTTTTCTAATAACCGGTCTAACTACCTCTTTAAGCCTTCTTTGCAATCTCAGCCTCGGCAGTCTCAACCAAGATGTCAAACATGCGCTGAACATGCTCTTCCTCCACCTTGGTCACACCAGTACACACACGAATAGCAACCTTGTCATTCACAACAGTGGACGTAAGATAGAACTCGCCTGCCGCGTTGATGGCCTCATACACCGCCTCGGTACGGTCATTCATCTCCTGATCATCTGCACCATTGACTCTAACCGTGATGAGACCGAACCGCGCAGGCGTAAAGATAGTAAAGATGTCCCTGCGAGATGCAAGCTTGGTCTCAAGACTCTCACCAAGCTCGACACCGTGGCGGATGTGCTTCTGAAGACCGCTGATGCCAAAGCTTCGCATGACGAACCATAGCTTGAGAGAGCGGAAACGACGACCAAGAGGTATCTGCCAGTCACGGTAGTCGGTGACGAGCTCATCATCGCTGAACTGGTTACGTAGATAGGGAGGCTTGATGCTGAGAGCCTGGATTAGCCATGCGCGACGACGCACCCAGACAGCAGAGCAGTCAAAGGTAGTGAGCAGCCACTTGTGGGGGTTGAAGCTGAACGAGTGGAACGATGAGAATGCCTTGGGTAGATGTTGGTTCTCCTCGAGAACGAGGGCCGAGCCTGCATAAGCAGCGTCGACATGAACCCAGACATCCTGAGGCGTGTCAAAGGTTGGCTTGAGAGCTTGGACGATGCCCTCAAAGTCATCGACAGCGCAGACATCAGTGGTTCCAAGTGTGGCGGTCATGAAAAAGGGCTCCAGGCCACGAGATCGTAGGTTCTCGATGGTGGCGGCCACAGCCTTCCCCTTGAGCGCAAAGCCGTCGGCCTCGAAAACGGGGATAGTGGCGAAGCGGATGCCGAGAACCTGGGCGGCTTTCTTGGTGCTCGAGTGTGTGCCTGAACTGCCGAGAGCGACAAGTTTACTTCGGTGGTTCCAGAGGGCGTCTTCCTTTTCTTCGCTATCATCGGGGAGGTGGGCAGTCACAGCAGCGAGGTACTTTTCCCTCGCAGCACACATGTTAGTGAGGATAGCCTCACTGGCACTCCCGTGGATGACTCCTCCTCCGTGAGTAGAACCGCCACTGAGATAGCACTCTGGAAGACCCAATGCCTGTGCAAGCCAGTCCATGACAATAGTCTCAAGCTCGGTGACAGCAGGACTGCAGATCCAGTTGAAGTGGGCGCCGTTGAAGGCGTTGGAATACATCTCAGCCAGGGCAGAAGGGTAACTGGTGGAGCATGGGAAGAAAGCCATGAAGCGAGGGCTTGACCAGTGTGTTATGCCAGGGAAGATCTTGGACTGGATATCATGATGGATGGCGGACCAAGGCTCTGGGTCCATGGGGGGAGCGGAGGGGAGAAGGGGACGAAGATAGCCTGGTTTGACGTTTGAGACGACGCGGTGATCGGCGACATTTTCATGATAATCAGTTACTGTAGTGAATTTTGATTAGTATGGGTTTTGGCTTGAATGAGGGTATAACTTACTCTCGTCAATGGCAGCCTTGGCGGCCAGGCGGAATTCCTGAGCGTCCATGATGTAGTATGAGATGATGTTGGTTATAAAGTATGAGAGGGATATATATGAGTCCAAGATTAAATGAGAGTTATTGAGGTTGTGCATGAAATGCTGGAAAGCGAACGTTGTCCGTCTTTATATCGAAATAGTACATATGAAAAAGAAGAGAATCAATTAATATTAGAGGTCCAGTTCAAGTAAAGAATGATAGTGTCCATTCCCATTGTGAAATCTGGAGTTTAGCCTCCCCCGCCCAATCCATTCACTCAACCGAGGGTGGTTTTTTTGACTGTCTCCCATCTTTCCTCTACTGAGGTTAGTCTGTTGTCTCCAACTATTGTTTGAACTTGTTTCCGGGGGGCGAGTCTTCAACTCTTGGCCCGAGTTTAATATTGTTCTACCCTTGAAAGAATTGTTCTTGTTTGCTTAATTACGAAGTAGTCGTAGAGTTTAACCAATGGTCTTTAGTGGTTAGGGGGCCTATATTACAGTGGGAAAAGGTTGGTAGCTTTTACTGGGCAAACATGGCTTCGGGATTGGGTCGGATCTAAAGTTCTTGGTATTGTTCTGTGCATGAGGGCTGACTTGAACAGCAAACAGACATAATTTCGTGTTAATTAGAAGACGAGCTCATTTTGGTTCATTTTGCAGTTTCGGGACTTGATTATACCATTACCAAGGGATCTATCCATTCTATCATGACCAAAGATATTGACCCAAGATATGCTTTTCATATATGTCAGGTATCTAGGCAGTCAATTATTCCTGCAGAACCATCTCAACGGTATCAAAACCTTGCAACGCCACCAAATCAACGAACAATACCAAGCCTGTAACGCTGGGATCAGCCTTACCGTGAACCTCCTGTCGATCTTTATCTGTCTAGTCTGGTAGATAATGCTCAGCAAAGACTAGATACAGGTCTCGGGTCCTGAAATCCGCATAAGTTTCAAATCACGTTTCTCGATTCTCTTTGTCTTTTGGATACCAAGTTGTGCCATGTTCTATTGTTTCGTCGACACCGCTCTTGAGGCTGAGGTTTGTTTTATGTCTAGTATTACGCCGCCCAGAGAACAATGGCTCGCTTCTTCGCCTTCCGAAATCATGGTCTGTGTGTTTACCGGTATGCTGGTTAACTAGTTGTGGGTGGTGTTGTTTGTCTTTGTTCTACTGAATTGTTCTCTGTTGTTGCGGGCGGATAAGGGATGGTTGAGCTAGGGTCCTTACATATTGTTCTATAGCATCCTACGAGATACATTGATGAATAATCCAGTTCAGCTAACCTCGCTGAGGATGCCATTTACCATCACTGGACGTTATTCATGCTTTTACTATTACAGTGTTAATGTGTTTATTGTCAATCCATGTCCATGTCCATACCCAATCTTATCTCTTGACTCTCAATTAAAAAAGACCCAATTAGAACCTCTTAAAACCCCAGTCAGAAAAAAGAGAGACAAAACCCGCTCCTTCCGTCCCGTCCTGCACGATCCCGACTTGGCTTCTAGCCCTCCCCAATTTTAACCAATAGAATAGACTCTCTTGTCTCTATACTGCAAGGCGAGAAGATCATGAGATTTTCCGCGGTAATAGCATGGAAAAGAGTTTCGTCTCTAAATGTAACGCGACTTTTAGACAACAATATCCTACAATTGGGAGCGGTTTTGGCCGAACACGCCCACGTGTCTTATCATCCGATCACAATTCCCATGTATTATTTTTTTTGGAGCTGGTTGATGAATGACTCAAGAGTGGTGTTATTCAAGGTTATAATACGTAATTTTTAATGCGGCAGTCGTCACCAGCCAAGTCAATGTACATTTTCAATAAGGTTCGGAAACGAGAGACAATTGCATCACCATCAATGAGACATAAGTAATGTTGTGAAGATATTATCATTCCTCTATAACAAAAAAGTAAAGCGGTGTGTTGTGGTATCGTGTAACCACGTCTTCTGTAAATACATAGTAAAATAGTCGCTTCCAGGAATGCTTTGCCTGGTTTTCCCCTTTTGAATTCCCATGTTGATGCTTGTGGTGAATGTGTATGCAAATCCTCCAAAACTCCTTTAACAAAAAAGCCAAGAACCCTCTCTTGACGAGATCGAATCGTTTTTGAAAAATGTCGAAAACTCCTCGCTGAATGATGCATCTAATCTAGTAGAAGAAAAAAGCAAAGTCGTAAAAATGTTTCCAATCCTCCTCTATATCTGGAAAACGTGGTATCATGAGAACTTTTGATGGTAGATCCTCCTCCATTAAATATCCATTAAGTGTATGTTGTTGTTGTTGTTGTTGCTGTTGCTGTTGTCGACAATATTTAAGCAACTGCCACAGGACGCATTCGCATATCCTCATAGCCAGGAAGAATGCTGTTGCCCATATAGCGATCAGAAGGAATCTGCATCAGGCGGGACTGCAGGTGGTCGATCTCGCCTTGCTCAGCTTCGGCGATAGCGGCGTCGAATGAAGGAAGCTCATCGTCGTCGGCCTGGTTGTAGGTGTTCTCGACGGCAATCTGAACGGGAATGCTGAGGTTGATGTTGGTGTTCATAGGTCCCACCGAAAGGGTGAGGTGAATGATGTATGCGCGTGCGCTGATGCAAGAGTAAAATGTTGGCAGGAAAAGCTTGTTGCCGCTGGTGGGCAGGTTGAAGGGGACATCGAGGGTAGCATAGCGGCGGACGTTGTACTTGCTAGCCTTCTTGGTTCGCTGGGCGTCGTCCGACTCAGAAGATTCTCCCTCATTCCAGAAAGCGCTGTCATAGCCAGAGTCTCGTCGTGAGGCGGGAGCCTCATTCTCCCAAACCAGCTGGGTGTCGGGGCGCATGGGGACAGGTGTGGTGGTGGAGTATGTGAGCGAAGGGGTGCTTCCATGCTTGATGCGAGCACCCAGGTTGGGGAGGTGGTTCATGGGAGTGCTGCTGAAGAAAGTGGTCGAGTGAAGCTTGGCGCTGACCGAGTTGATCTTGGGAGGAGTGACATCCTTGGAGGTTGACTTGAACTCAAAGTTGACCTTCAAGTTGGTGCCACTGGCGTTGAGGAAGTTGCCAGAAAGCATGATAGCACTGGGCTGAGATGCGGTGGTGGTCAGCTCACCCTGCTTAGCAGTAAAGAGATTCTTGCGGATAGGCTTGGTCTTGGAGAGGCAGTAGCGCTCATCGTCAGGACAAATCTCAAGGGGAGCATCCTCGGGAACTGCAGGAAGAACCTTGATCATGTGGAAGGCATCCAAAGGTGCAGAGCGTCCCTCCTCAGCGCTGTTCTTGGTGGCGACGGCGCGGATGCCATACTCGATGTGAGACATATCAGGGGACTGGTCGTTGCGCTCCCAGAAGCCCATAGTGGGAGGGAGCTGAAGGTGTTGGTCCCTAATACCCTCATGCTCAACAGTGTGGTTGCAAGCACTGAGAGTGAGCTGGTGAGGAACCACAAAGTGGAAGGGGATTGTGTATGTGCGACCAGCCTCGAAAACGTGGTTTCGGGGAAAGTCTGCAGGGCTGAGAGGCATACGAAGCTTCATGAAAGGACGAGAAGCATAGTTGGCACTGGAGTACTGGCTGAGGAAGTCAACACGAGTGTAACCAATGCCGGTGAAGAAAATGTCGAATCCATCATAGGCAACATCTCTTTGGGTGTTGATGATGACGTTGCCAGTGATCTTGGAGCCAGAAGTGTATGACTTTGAGGACCAGTGCTGGTCGAGCTTGATGTCGATGCCAGACTTGGCAGGGTCAGGACGAGGCCTGTTAGACCGAGGTCCGTTGTCCGAAGCAGGAGTGGACATTGTAGTATCGCGAGAAAGCGAGAATACTGAGTTGATACTTTAAAGCTGAATGAGATAGATGACGATATGATATGTGTAGACAGATGCGCTGGGCTCCAGTGATATATATACTATTCATATAAAAGTGCGGCGACTCCATGTCCGTTCACGGTACCGTACCGTTACTTTGGTTCGTGCTCGAGCTTGCCCTGTCTGGGTTGCTGAGCTGCGTTACAGGGGAGGGGCGTTGAAGGTACAGGGGTGTGTGTACTGTGAGTCTCCATCGGTGGGCCTTAGAGGGGGAGGGGAGGGAGCGCGTGTTCTTGTTGCTGGGTCTGGAGACTCTGCAATTATTGTTAGATCGTGGTCGAGACTGTGAGTAATTTGATGATGGTTTATTAATTCGGATATTGAGACGAAGACGCACGTTTCATGCAATTACCTCTACTGAGCTTTGTAATTGTTGTGACGGCAGAGAATATCCATATCGATTTTCCATAAAAAGACACTGATGATTCAGCAATTTAAGAATTAATGAGGATAATGACGCTTGCTATATTTGGTTGCCGTCACTATTGCACAACCTCTTGAGGGGGATGCGTGCTGGCAGGTGGCTTGAGATCGGGATGATACGCCGAGCACATCATAAGACACTATTTTAGCCATGTCCTGACGATCCGGAAGGGTTGGAGAAGAGTCCTTTTTTTCTCCTTATTTCCAAGTCATGTTCTTTAGGGCGATAGGCCAGATGAGAGTTGGAGAAGACATTAAACCATGAATATCAAATTTGGAGTAAGTCAGGACGGGAGCACGGATTGTGTTGATCACCAGATGCCACGAAAACTTTACAACACATGGGAAGAAAACAATATTAGACAGTCAGTCTGCACTCTTTGCTGCCGTGTTTCCCTTTCCAGCTCCGACATGCCTAACCTCGTCAATAAAAGACACGAAATGTTTACACACCCAGAGCGTGTTTGAAAGAGTCAGATCAAACATGAGACCCTCTCTTCTTACCTCAGGAATACCCACGATGACTACCAGAGTCTCCGTAGCGGTACTCTGTACCGGTACCTGACTCCACGAAGCTCCTCGCCTTCACTTACAATGAAGGAAGAAAAAATCAACAAGTGGGGGTTTAGCTATAGAAAAAAATAGACGCTTCTTTCTTCGACCGGGGTTCGACAAATCGTGCATGACTAGCGTGGAAGGCGGGTCAGGTCTTGAGTGCCGAAAGATCCAAATGCGAAATGCAAGTGCAAGTCCAAAGGAAAGAAAGAGTCAAAGGGGTCCCCTTCCCTTTCCCTTTCCAGCTGTGGTAAGGCGTTCCTGCCACTCATTCTCCTTCCCGTAAATGTGCACAAGCTATTGGTGGTTAGTTTACTTGATCAATTACCTAGCAAGCACCTAATAGCCCCTGCCCTGGCCTTGCCACCCTTCTGACCTTCTCCAACAGATCCCGTTCCTGCCTGTGCGTTGTGTGTGTGTGTGACCATCTCCAACACCTGCTAATAATAAAACATCCGATTATCGGCAGGAAAAGAGGAGGCTCGTGAAGTGGAAGCTCTTTCCTTTGTTCCTTCCAACGGAGGTTTAACTTTTGGTTAAGGTAGGACGCTACAGATCTTGGCGCGGATTTGACTACCTATGTTTCTCTTTGTAAGTGAAATTGAAATTACCACATCAAAATATACAATCTCAAACATCTTTATCTTTTCATTCCCATTTAATGCAAATACACTTCTGTGAGCTCGATCCCCATTTTCAAACGTGTTCGTGATCCCTATCAACCGGTCAACGGAAGTATTTGTTTAGGTGTCTATTTCGGCTGCCACCGCTACAAAGTCACCATCATGGCTCGACAAGTTTTTGCTCCGAGTTCAAAGCCGACACATCGGATTTACATAGACTAACTGCAAGGTACAATTCAGTTCATTCTTCTTTCTTGGTTTCCATGCATGTGTTGCATGGTTCTAGCATTTTCTGTCAGCCGGCCCGGCCACCAAGAGCCTCATAACCTAGACAGAGATCCTCCCACCCTTACAAACCATGGCCCGGAGATTCTATTCCTCAAACTTGTCACCAAAATGGAAACACAATATGGTTATCGAGATCGGGGCACGTCACTAATGATGGTCAATTCCTGATGACTTCCTTGGCTTGCGCTCTTGATCCTTTCATCATGACGGTTAACTCGTGCAGACCGGGGAAGAGACTGGAGTTTGATGACTTCATGATTCCCCACGTTTTGCCATCTGCGTGCAATTAAGGCCAATCCACAGGCGGCGTTCGGCTTGGAGAATGAACCCCTACAGGCGGATTAGGGTACACCAAAGAAAATTATCCCCAGACTCGCCTGACCGAAAGAAAGAAAGAAAGAACAAATCAACCTGACACATACCATCGCTCGTCTCTGGGCAAACGACCGATGCTATCATCTCATCGGTGGAAATGCCGTAGACCGGCGGTCAGAACTGAAGCGCTTCAGCTGATTACAGAACGAGAACCAGATCCTTTTTGCCGCTTCCCGTCCCCTTCTCCGTCCCCATTTCCGTTGCTGGGCTAGGGTAAGGAAGCATCGTGAGAATCAACGTGGCCGGTCAGTCGGCGGTCGTCGTGTTCTAGACAAAACAGGGGAGAGTCGCATATTTCGAATTCCCATTACATGATGGCTCCTACAACAATTCCTCGTTTGATCTGGCCTACTCATTCGACAAGCTAGGGGTCCCCTTGCGTTTAACCGTTTCGACGTCTGTGCCCGGTTCGAGAACCTGGAGTCGGCCCAGCTAGCTCAACTCATTTTTGTTCCTGCCTGACTCTGTCTCTGTTTGTCGAAATGCAGATAGAATAGCTTCGCTTCCCCTCAGGACTAAAGCCAAACTTATCCCTGTCAGGACCAAACGTGCAGGATAAGCTTTGGAGATGGAGTCTGGGTACCAGCCGGTGTCGCGTTGCCTGGCCTGGGGATAGGGCACCATAGTTTCGACCCCAGAAGACCCCGAGTCAACTCGAGTGACAAGACCCAGTCAACACGATGCGTGGCAGCGCCTCGTCACGCATCGTAGGCTTCGTTTCCGTCTTCCTCATCCTTCCCTTGAACGTGTTATTGTTACCTGTTCGACTGCTACACCCCCCAGTCGAGACCCTCCCTCCCTCCCTTTTCTCGTCGCATTTCTCCTCGGTGAACTGGGCTTTTTTTCTTCTTTCTCCAATTGCCCCTCCCACCATCAGTTGGCCATCACGATTAGACGATGCCACCCCCAATGACCGATTTCTGACGGCCATGCCGTTGACACAAGTGGCCGAAGCGCCTACAACGTGCTCTGTTTTAGGACCAGTGGCTTGATGGAGAAGAAAAATTCGGTTCGCCATTGCTGCCATGCCCCCGATATCATCCAAAGAGGAAATCTCACAACTAGACGTGCGTCTTCTTTCCGGGGGAACATTCCACTGTCCCACATTGTCCTTCTATGCAATCGACGCAAATCAAGGAAACTGTAACAGTAATTATGGGCACTCACAGCCGTTTGTGATGCACTATGCACAAGGAAGATCATGGCCGAAGAAAACCAAAGCAGATCGTGTCAACTGCGGGGAGCAACGCCAACGGCAACGCAAACTTCAATCAGCAACACGGGGAAGTAAGCTCAGGCCCGGTGGACTTTTGTGAAGTGTTCCAAAGCGGAAACGCTGTGAGTCTGATGCATCTGGGTATACCCGCCACGCTACTGTAAACCCGCTATTATGCAGCTTGAGTAAGGTTTTGAGGCTACAGAACTGGAGATGCGTGCTAGCCTCCGAGGAAGATCTCCTCACCGTCTCACGACGCCAATGCCCACCGTGTCAGTTGGTTGGCTAGCGGCCCTTGCATCCCTTCTCCTTTTGGCCAGGCACACTCATGCTGCTGATCGAATGTTTTTGGTCGAGCAAAACACCAAGAGCCAAATCTCACGATAGTTGAAACAACACGGCAACGTCCATCCGTGGTTATACGGCATACAGGATACCCAGTTTCTCCCCTCTAAAACTTCGCTTTTTCCAGCTCTATCTCAAGTCGGTGAGGCAAATTTTGACTCGGTACACGCCTCTCCTCTTTTTTCCCTGTCTCCTGTTCATTTTCTATCCCACCTCTTCATCTCTTTGTGCCCATTCTCATTACCCACATTGAGGGCTATCGAGCCATGTCCAATATTAACATTTTGTCCTTTCTCGCGATAGTCAAATTTCTCTTTCCATTGGCAAGGCATTTCGGGCCTCATTAGGCTCAGCAGACCTGAAAATCCTGTTGCGTTGACCCACTGTGTCAGTGGGAACAATCCACCTAGACTTGGTTTGTTTAGGAAGCCAAGAGCCATCACTGGCAGCGAATGCCCACATCTCGGTACGAGTGGCTTCACCTGTGAATCTGAACTCCACGTTCCTTTGAATCACGACATTTCATTCTTGCCATGCTCAGCTTACGGCGAGCAGTTGTTGTGGCCACTCATGGAAACAGAAACCAACATTCAACGCAAACCCAGACGTGTACGGTTTCTTGCCTGGATCATGATCCCGAAGAAGCACCTTGAAACTCCACTGCTACTGCCCTGTACGGTGTTATTACACGGCAAATGATTTTTTGGCTGCTCCATTCATGGCCCTACCTGGTCTCATCTATTGACACTTTTACTCTATCTTCTCATGACACTCAATAGTGCCGGATACCTACCAAAATGAGATATCCACAACCGGATAGCGGAATGAAGCTCATTGAAAGGAAACACCCATGTCTTGCTACACGCACTAACGAAACTTTCACCTTAGCAGATGGTGATGCGTTGCGTCGCTCACCCGCGATCCACATGTTAACTGTAAGGATTGTATGGGAAGGCAAGGTATGGATATAGCCGCCGTGCATGAAAGCTTTCGGCTCATGCCTGAGGTACCTTTTTAGGGGTCCAAGGGCCACACTGGGGCTCGTGCTTTGTCTACCATTGGTTGCTTTGATGTCTTGCTGCCGAGCAGAAAGGCTTATTTCGTTGATCTGATAACATTGATAAGCGGTGCTGCTGATTAATGGAATGAGGCTCAAGTCAGGTACTGTCGTCCATGTTGATCAGTGGCTCTTGTAGGTGAAGATTGTTAGCTTGTGGGGTTGGTGATCGTCCACTGCAATGATGCTATCACCAATTAAATATTTAGTGTGTTCAGGGTATCAGAAAAATTGGCCACTGGGAATATAAGAGACGAAATTAGTAGGTCAGTTTATGCTACCAAGATCAGACTTCTTGGGCCGCTTATTTCTGTACCCCAAAGCTTGGAGGCCAAATTTTCTGATACATAACATGTACCATGAGGAGTGCTTAGTGTATAACTCCATTGAAGGAAGGAGAAGTCACTCGATGTATCCATTATACCGACCGAAACGCGAATGAGACGAGACAGTGGCCATCCAGTCATTCTCAAGATCTTTGGCCAAATCGCATTCTTTCTTGTCAACTGTTTCTAATAATATCATCTGGACCCAAATATGCCTACCCTGAACCTATTGGTCGAGTCTTCCATTCCAAGCATCTAACTACCTCACGCGGTCGATATATTGTAGACCTGCGGTTACCATTCGTAAATCTCGTATATTGCAAAGATAACTCGTTATTATCTGGTAAGAAGTGGTGATGACGCGTTATTGTCATTATCGGCTCAGCCGATCCCCGTTGACTTTTCTGTGAATAAGTAGCCGCCTGGACAAATCCACCAACCACACTCGATTCTTGACCAGCAACGTCTAAGCATGGACATGTATACAGAGCTCCATGGTGACAGTGCGCTTTATACAAGGACCACCCAGTACAAGATACGCTTGGAGCTTGCTGCTCTCGGGCCATGTCAAGCCTTGGATATATCCGGGAGCCACTTTGTATGACGAGAGTATTAATTTAACGATGTCATGATGATGTCTAAGCTTCAGTGCTTTCCTTTTAACCTGAAGATGGTGTTTGACGGCAACGTATGCTTATGTATGTCTCATGCAAGGGAGGACAAGGAAGATTGGTAGCCAAGAAGTAACGTCAAGTAAAATATCACCTGAACCCAAGGTTGGAATATGGCCCTTATCCTGTGCCAAACACTGCACCAATTTAACTGTATTTTGATATCACTCTTTTCCCATGCTGTAAAGACATCTATCGGAACGACGCCGGTCAAAATCATGATATCTCAATGCTCGCGTCTACACAACCGCTCATCTATCCATAAACACACTCAAATTTTTACACTGTAATCACATATGCTCTAATCGTGCCAAGAAATGTACAGCATGATGCCAGCACCAACGGCGACGGCTGAGAACTGGATGATCATGTTCTTGAACTCCTTGGCCTTGTTGGGGCCAGTCTCGAGAAGCTCAGGAATGACGGCAACAGTTCCAACGTAGAGGAACGTACCGGCAGTGAAGGGGAGAAGCATATCGCCCCAGGTCTGTCATAAATTAGCAATTAATTGTCGAGAAAAGTCATTGTTGGACTTACAAGACTGGTTCCCCAGATACCATCGTGACGACCCATGGGAACATCACTGTCAGGGCTTCCAAACTCCTGGATAGCAATACCTATCAAAGTTCCGAGAAGAGCTCCAATGGCGGTAATGAACTGCGAACCCATGGCCGCTCGCTTGGAAAAGCCGGACTGGATGAGGAGTGCAAAGTCGCCAACCTCGTGAGGAATCTCGTGAAAGAAGACTGCGACGGTGGTGGTAGCTCCAATGGTAGGTGAGGCGTAAAAACTGGCAGACATGGCCAAGCCATCAGTGATGTTGTGAGTAAAGTCGGCACTTTATGCTTTGTTAGCAAGGGTTACGATAAGACAAAGCCACAAAATTCGGCAACGTACATGAGGTTCAGGTAGCCACCCAGCTTAACACTGGGGTTGATTTCCTTCTCAGGCTTATCAACCGTATTGGCAACAACAGCGCCCTTGTCCTCGTTGGCCTTCTTGCGAGACTTGACGACGTTGTCTGCGGCATCAACACCCGAAGAGATAGCCTTATCCTCACTGTGGGAGTGGGCGTGTGTATCGCCATGTCCGTGGGAGTGGTCATGACCAGCTCCGCCCGTGGCAATTCGAAGACCCTTGTCCATTGCGACAAAGGTCATAAAACCCACCAAGATACCCAATCCAAGAATAAGGTTGCGGTTAGGCTCAACGAGCACAAACTTGACAGCCGCGTCATGGTCTTCACCAACAAAGATTTCAGGGAGCAGATGGAACAGAGTATCACCAAGAAGACCTCCAACAGCAAATGCAACCATAACAGATAGAGAAGCAGGGTCAATGTTGGTCGGGCAGAGGGCGAGGAGGAAGTTGGGAGGGCCCGAGATGTAAAGGGTCGCGAGGAGAGCGTTGACGGCAGGAGAGCTAGGGAAAAGGACAGCGAAGGCACGCGCGGTTAACGACGAAGGAGCGGCGGCATGATGGGCATGCTTGGCTGAGTTGAGTTGCTGGACAATGGGACAAGTCTATAGGAATTGATGTCAGCACATGGTGTTTTTTCCCCGAGGGAGAGCTCTCCAGCGTACCTGGAGTTGAGTATCAAGTTCGTCGAGGCTCATGTTATCGGTGTTGACACCGGCAACAGCCTCTGCATGGTGGTGATCATGGCCATGGCCGGCGTATGCGAGACCGACAAGAAGAGCAAGACAGAAAGCCGAGCAAACGACGCTCTTGCGAGTGAGCGCCATGGTAGCTACTTAGCTAGGTAGCTATATCTGTCCTTTACAAACAGGACAGATTATAAGCTTCCACAAAAAGAAGCGTATGTGAGAAACACGAAAAGAGAGAGAAGAAGTGGAATATAGTCTTTCACTGCCGTGAAAGAATGGTGAGAATTCGAAGTTGAATATTCACAGCTCAACTCGACTTGTGATGGGTCAAGTCAAAGTTGAAGCTGGAAAACGGGGATGAATTCCTAGAGTAGTAGTTCAGTCCAGTTGTTTGGTAGATCGAGACTAGGCCAGGGGGAGGGGGCTTTCGGACGCCAAGTGAGTTTTGAACCAATCAAGATACTCTCCCCAGCTCTGAGGGCTGAAGCATCCACTTAATGCAGGGGGAGCTCCAAAGCTGACTCCCTGTTAAATTGACCTAACCTAGGTCTCTAACTTCCAGTTTGTCTACCTGTCATCCGGCGACTACATTCCGAGACCCTTTTCTAGATACAAGAGGTCATGCGACTATTATCGCCCTTGAACATCTCCCTTTATAGATCAAATCATAGGTGAAATTATCAATATGTTTTATTCCATGGTTGATAACTACTTCATTCGCTGCTATTCAAGTATTACCACGGATATGGCACGCAAGTATTATGATAAATCAATAAAGCAATATATGCTCATGTTCATCTATATGTTCATGTCCTATGTACGTCCTAACCCATATGCTCGTTACTAAATTCATAATCTATTTTCAAAAACCATAAATCATTTCAAAGTCCCCATACTATCATAGCAAAGCAGCGGCAAGGATAACCGCAACAGCAGCAGCGCCCATTGAGTTGAGCTGCTGGGCACCGCTACCAGGCACAGGAGTAGTCTGAGATCCGGCACCAGTACCGGTGCTAGAGGTGGAAGAAGGGGTCGGCACCAAAGTAGTGGAAGTCCCAGCAGGCACAACAGGGATAGTTCCGTTCTTATTGTTGGCTGCGAAGGAAGGGCTCACAAAGTAGTGCTCAACATTGTCAGACTTGTCGTCACTGCGGCTGACCAGAGTACCCTTCTTGCTGGCAGAACTGCAGCTGAGATCGTAAAGGGGCTTCTCGGTGAGATCAGAACCGATAACTCCAAAGCTGGGGTTGGGAGTCTGAGGGGCGGAATCTTGGAGAGTGTACCACCAGACGTTGATGTCTCCAAACATAGGACAGCCGACATCCTCGTAGAATGTTCGGGCATTCTCGAGCGACGGAACACCTTTGCCAACAGTCTTTCCACTCACAGGCCATCCGGTCTCAGTGACCCAGATCTCCTTGCCTTTGGCAGCAGCCTTGACCTCGTTCCAGGCGGCCTTGAAGAGGTTTGCGCCCTCGGAGATAGGGTTGTTCTTGGTGTCCTCAAAGTAAGGGTAGGCATCCATACCGAGCCAGTCACAAGCCTCAATCACAGCGTTGTTGGACGCATTGGCGTAAGCGGTCCATGTGTCGACGTGACCGATAGGGACAGACTCAAGGCAAGTGCCCTTGATAGCGCTGCGAGTCTGCTTGATATAGTCGACGAGGACGTCAGGGTCGGCGCCGGGGTTCTCGTCGTTCTTGAGACCAGTGGGCGAGATACGGTAGAGATCCTCGCTTCCAACAGAGATACCAGCGACAAGGCCATCGAGCTGGTCGCAGTACTGGTCGACAGTGTTCTTTAGGGCGGCAATCTCGTTGGCGAAGCCATTGCCAGAGGCCCAAAGACCAAAGAGGAGACTGGTTTTGGTCTTGATAGCGGCGGGGATGGCAGAGATGGGTTGGTTGGGTGTGCCACCCTGGATCATAGTGTAGAGACGAGCGCTGGTGAAAGCACCGTCAGTACCTTGAAGGCCAGCAGCAGTGTTGAACTCATTCTCAAAGTCGGATTGAGCCTTGGCACTGCCGTCTGTAAAGGTAGAGCCATAGTTGAAGCCCTGAAACGCAGCGCTGGCCGAGCCAGCGGCAGCAGCCATGATAAGAAGGCTGTTGATGGAAGGCATGATGAATTGTATGTGGACGGTGATATTAAGTTGTAACAGATATAATGCAAAATGCCTTGATAAGAGAACTTGGACTACTAACGAATGTATATCCTTGTGGGAACAGAGAATAAATAATAAGAGCACACAAGATGAAGAGGGTAAGGAATTGAAAAACAACAAGAATTAGAGAAACAATGTCTTATTATTAAGAATCTGATCCAGCAGATGAATGGAGGCGACGGGACAACGAATACAGACTGCTTACACATGCAGGTACACGCACGCACTCACGCAAAGCCCCGATCGATGCAAGACTTTTCCCCAGGAGTACATGGGAGATACTCAGCTTCCCAACAGTTTGAGTCCCATAAACTAGTGGCGATACATGTTCGCCAGAAGTCACACAAGACACTGGCTCTTAGTCGTTGAGGTAGTTTCCATCCATGGAACTAGTTTAGAAGAAGTCATAGATTTTAAAGGAAAAGTCTAACACGCCACCTACGGGATAAGAAAGAAAGAGAACAAAACTAAGTAGCAAGATCTTTTCCTGAACGGTTGAACCCGATCTGGGAGGTGTCACTTCCAATGCACTGTGTTTAAGAGCCCAAGATGTATGGTCAAAGACAGTGTGATGATGGAGTGTCGTGTAAGTGAAAAGTGTGTATCCGTACAGTTAGGTTCGCCTTCGTGGATATCCGATCCACGCTACAAAAAGTCAATCCAGCCAAGTCTACGAGTTTTGCCGAAAGAGCCGTTAAATCGTTGTAAGGCCGTTTTTTCTACTGCAAGTAAACAACGTAAAAGTTTATCATGTGTGAGGGAATTGTGAGAATAAAACTGAGTCAAGTTAATGTCTATGGAATGGAAGCTCGTCTGCACAGCGACCACAGATACAGTAGCTGAGTCTGAAAATAGCAACACCAATCACTCACTCAATTTATCAAGCAATGATTGTTACCTCGGGAAAGAAGGGCTCCAGGGATGTTCTCCGCGTCTTGGCAAGTGAGACTAACAAGAGGGAATAGCTTGACAGGCGGCTCGTGAGGTTTGGCGGCTAGAGATGGCAGGGATTAGGAATAAATAATTCTTATATTTGAAGATCTTATGTAGCTTCTGAATTCGAAAATAAAGAGCAACGGAAACCCTCTGATGTGAGAAAACAACAGGACACCCTATGTGCTTCTCAATGTCTATCTATCATGTATGGTACAGTCGTCTGGACCACAAGCTCAGTTGATGGCATGATGAGGCGTCAAGGCGTTTCTTTGAGTGGACAGAAGATAATGAAATACGAGTCAAGTATCACTTCCATCTTCAGCTGAGTAAGAGCTACATGTAAGTTGTAACTAAATGTCTAACTCTTTTTTATAGCTGTGCGACATTTTTCTATCTCTGTATTCGTCACACGTGGGTCAATGTCAACGTGGACCGCAGACAAGCGCAACACTCTTTTTAGTTACTAAGGTAGTCTCGATCGTACTTTCGTGTTGTTTTTAGTATTATCGAATGTAGACTATTGAGACATTTCCCAACCAAGTCGATAATATCTGAGGGTACTCCGTATGTCTCCTGGTATTCATTGTCTTGGTTAGGTTTTCAGATCGGTCGATCCAGGGTAGTTCGAGAAAGCTGTAATTACGGTGATCTCGGACTTTGTACCATCAGACTCGGTTTAAATCTGTACACCAAAGTACAAAGTCTAAGACTACTTGCAAAATAACGAGGCTTTCGTCAATTCTACTAGACGGAGAACGCTATCTGGATCATGTCGTACCTGGTGCGATAACACAGCATGGCTGGTGTAGTTTTGTAATACAAATCTATCATCGCCATAACTTTGACCACTGACAACGCACCTTTATCATTGCACCGAATAAATAGACAAGTAAGGATCGTCACTCGACAACAGGCTAAGTAAGCTTCACGAGAACGGTATATACCAAACAAAAATGAACAAAAAGAAACATCCAGGAGGCATTGGGATTGCTCCCGCCAGGGCTTGAACCTGAGACCTTCGCATCACCGAACACTCGGAATGAAGTATTAGTACGACGCTCTAACCAACTGAGCTACGGAAGCCAACCGGATGAATGAGCAGATGACCCGCTCTTGGTTGTTGAGAAGAGATTGTTAGAGAGTATAAACAAGGTTGTAGAGAGATGATAATATCGATGATGGTGAGTAAAGACTTGCTTTGCTAGTCGAGGCTGCCCCAGAGAGAAGAACGATTGGTTCTTTCCCCTTAGGTATGAAGGTAGAGGCAGGAACCAACCTCATGTGTAAACTCAAACCTAGGAAAGAGCAAGCGGCATGCAAGCCTCAGCCGCGTGTACTGTGAGGAAGTCGCGTGCATGGCTAACTCTAAATTGAGATGTTCAGGGTCCATCTCTGAATAGAATCATCCCCATTAAAGAATCCACCATCAACAATGCACCAAATACGAGATTGAAGAGGCCTCTTTCGTTAAACAGTACAAACATAGAAACATCGATGATTAAGCAAACCTGGCAGCCCACCATCTAACCACTTTTCTACATGTTTCACACGCGTTCACTGTTGATATGTTGAGTGGCTGACGTTGAATCCCTGCAGAACCGGTTTTCCCAGCCAAGAAAAGAAACAAAGCGAACCCCTGTATCAAAGGGTCAGTGACGCAAGCGCTTGGTCTCTGATTGGCTTGTTTCGGAAGTGGTCTTTGTTTAAGGTCATGATTTGCAAGGCGATGCGCTCATACAGAGATCCCCAGAACACCGACTTGGCGTCTGATTCTCTGGTTCTTGGTACATGTCTTTAAAAGATGTCTTTTTCGCGAATCATGGTTGTCTGGGCCGTGCACTGATTTTTCGCTCTTCTCTTGTTGCATCATTGGTGTCCAGGGTTTAGTACTTAAAACTTAGCTACGTGCTAAACTAAGTTATATATCCCCAGCCTCCATCACCGCCAACGTCAGCCCTTTTACCAAACGTTCATTTATCTATATTTACTTAACTTGACATACATACTCTATCTATACTTGGAGAGATATCTCACTTCTCTATCCCCTTTCTACCACCAAAAACATCATACTGTAATATCACGGTTCACAAACCGCAACCATGTTATCGAGGTTCTTCGTTCTTTTCCCCATGGTGCTATCCCTGGTGGCCTTCATTCTCTCCATGCTATGTCTCTTTGCCGGCCATAAAGAAGGATTCATGGAGGAGTACTCCGTCGCTCGAGTAAGCCTTACACAACCCTTCAGACACCAATACTTGCATACTAACAAGCCCAGCTCAACACTTCCATGATCGGTCATAATGTCCTTGATACAGACAGCAGTGCTTCTACCAACGACAACGAAGATGATGGAATCTTTGGCGCGGTCAAGGGCAAGTGGAACGAAGTCAAGGACGATATCAAAGGAAAGATCAACGATGTCACCGGTGACATCGCCGACGAGTTGGCCGATACGATTGGCATCTCTGAGTGGTACTCGATCCATATTATGGCTACATGCGATGGGCAATACAAGCCCAATGCCACGAACCCTGGTGCTGGTTACAACGTGACCGAATGTACCAACTCTGCACCAGAGAGTAAGTACCACACAACCCTAATAGTGGTTACGGCGACAGTATCTAACCCTCTTAGAACGATTCAATCTTACTGAAATGCTCGACAAGCAACTCTCAGTCGGACCCTTTGATCTGAGCCTTGCAGACATCAACTGGCCCGATGACATCCAGGACTCTATTGACCTTCTCAACAAGGCTCTTCTTGCCACATTCGTCTTGTACGTCATTGCAGTTGGACTCTCTGGCCTCGCTATGCTCGCCTCCCTGGCCGCCTTCTTCCTCTTCTCCCGTCGCGGTGTCAACGCCGTCAACCTTATCATCGCCAGCTTGGCAGCTCTTGTCCTCCTTGTTTCCAGCATCCTCGTCACTGTGGCTGGCAAGAAGGGCGTCGACAAGCTCAATGACGTTGGCGACGACGTTGGAATCTCCGCTTCTATCGGAAACAAGTTCCTTGGCTTGACCTGGGCCGCTGCAGCTCTCATGATCGCTGCAGCCATCTACTGGTTTGTGCATCTCTGCCTCATGCGACGTGAGAGGAAGCGAGAGTGGAAGCCTCGCAAGGGCAGCTACTAAAATAAGACGGAGAAGAATTTGGAAATTTACGACAACTAGACTGATGGATTGATGATTGGTTTTTGTTAACCAGAACGGGGTCGCGACTATGATACCAAAGCGTTTTTTACTTTCCTTTTGCAATCACACAGAATGACTCGTCTTTTTTCTTTATTACACAGATTAAGAGAACGACATATATATATAGATATTTCTGATAGTAATAGATAGCAGGCCTATCCAATATTTTACTCCTGTACGTCAATACTTGCAGTACACGATGTGAGCAACAATTATGTATAATCCAGAAAGAATACACACGTTTTTGACTTCTAGCAGTGGCATAATAAAACAAGTTTTTGGATATTGCAGGGTTGCAAGATCGCCAGTAATGGACGAGCCACATGCATCATAATGCAACTGACGTCCACAACGGATATATGCCCATCACAGAAAGTTACAGAACCCCAGAGTCGTACTCGGGCTCATGAAACAATATTGTACTGTGAATTATACCATGAGAACCTCGTCTATATAACGAGAAGACTGCACAGCCCCACTCCCAGGATTTCGAGAGACTCTGGTTCTATTGTTTCACTGAGGATTTGACCATGCAGGGAAGGGCGCCAATATCCTTAGGGATATGTCACCCAATTATCAGACACGGCAGTAAGATATATCCTGCATCTCTCATTGACTGTGACATGCCTCTAATCTAGAGTGCTTAACAAAAGATAGACTTGCTTAGTGAGTAAGGGTTATGGGAAACCCACCAGAACTGTACTGACACTTCGATATTCTCCTATCATGACTATTGTGCTTTTTTCTTGAACCTAATAACAGCTGTGGCAAGCCTCATTCAAACAAGGGCTGTTTAGTTCACCGACTTGCTCAAATTTCCAAGTAAACTTGTTCGTTAATTGCTTTCACTCGACCTTTATCTCGGAGCCGACTCGTTTCATTCTTGAAACAGCACCTACAACTAGTATCAACAACGTCGATTCAGCCTTTCACAACATATCACTGTAACTAGTAAACTTAATGTAGTTCTTGATTCAAGACCCCCTCGTACCATCTATCTAGTAAGTGTTATTCACTAAGGAACACTATGCTATGGTAATTTCTACAGTCCTAGCGGCCAAGCTAGTTCCCAGGAACCATGGTGATCAGACGTTCATCTTCAACTGCCGGGCGTCTTTCATCATGCGCTTCACGTGGACTAAGCATAATCTTATCAAATCACTTGATGCACGGTGAAACAACTTTTTTAATCTTAAGATGTTGTTCGATTTGGTCAATTAACCCATCAGCTTACAAGCATCTATATCTTCCTCCCTTGAAGTGGGCAAGTGCAAGCCGATCATCGACTTTGCCCACCTCACGCTATCTATTGATGTTTGTGTGCCATCGCAAGATATCTATTATTTCATGCAGTAAACCACTCTCGCGCTTAGCTCGATGCCAGGCTACCAGGCTGTGTGTCTGGACCTGAATGCAAAAGCAAATCCCAGTTGCTCAAATCAAACCCCTTTTCCCCGCCTCCCATAAACCCAGGCTAATAGAAAGCAAAATGGTCTCCTCATCGCACAGACAAGGAAATCAGTACCGGCTTCCCAATGAATGACTGTGCTTTTTGTGCACGAAAAGGGTCCGGATAAGGGATGCTAGCTCCCTCACTAATAAGTGGTAAATCAAACGCGTCGAGTCTTCCAGTACTCTCAAACTGGCCGTCGACGCGGGGTATCAAAAGTTGCGGTATATGTAGTCGAGAAAAGAAATCCTAGTAAGGAACTCGGAATGCGCCGTGGTCATCAAGGTCGTGTAATACATCAAGAGCGAATCGTACGCCCAAACCAGCCATATAGTAAGCAGTTCTAAATGTTTTTCGTTATCAAAAGAAGAGTCCGCATCGCTTTTTTTGTGTTTTCCCATGTTTTAAGAGTTTCTTGGTTTTTGTTGATAAGTGATAAGGAAATGGGTAAGGAGTGACTGAGGTCAGTTGAGACAGTAAGGAAATGAAAGGAGTGTGATGTGTCGAATTGACGGTGATTAATGCTGCAGGGGACTCTTCTTCTGGAACGGTTAAACCTTAGCTCGGCTTTCAAATAGCTGGTAGGACGTGGCTTCCTCG
Source organism: Fusarium sambucinum (assembly GCF_050947815.1). Classification (NCBI taxonomy): domain Eukaryota; kingdom Fungi; phylum Ascomycota; class Sordariomycetes; order Hypocreales; family Nectriaceae; genus Fusarium; species Fusarium sambucinum. The sequence continues at coordinate 2,694,240 of NC_139292.1, forward strand.
CCTTTCTGAGCTCCCTCTGGCATCAACAGATGCTCGGGGAGTGATATCGAGTAGTTTTGCGCTCCCAGCGCTGAAGTTGCGTACATGACCTCTGCCTAGATTAACGCTTCTAGCGTCCTGGACATTGGCAAGCTCTTGCGATGGGGAAATGGGTGATGTTGGGCTCTCTTCTTCCTCAGATTCGATTTCAAGAAGACCCTCGTGGCTCTTCATAGTCCACCTATGCACCACCTTGGGTTGGGAGCCAACTGCTCCCCATTTCATCTCCCCGTCGTCCGCGAGCTCTTCTTCATCGCTGCTAGGGCGTCCTTCTTCAGAACGGCGCGCCATTATATCAGGGTTTGAGGATTTTCGAGGGGTGAGCCTAGTCATATAATCATCCTCAACGATCCCGAGGTCTTCGTCCGTGCTGTTGGTTGGGGAATCAATGTTGTTTTCGTTTTGCTCGCGCTGATTGGCACGTCGGATGCTGTCACGTATCGCGGCACGTCGGCTGTCAACGTTTCCTGAAAGCCACGAACCCTCAGAATCAATAGATGCAAGTGACATAGACATGCCAGCCTCAGGAGATGGCGAAACATGAACCCGTTCCATTGTTGACGGTGTGAGGCGATTGGTCTCGATAGACCGGTGGCCTGACGTTGGTGTGTCGTAACGTACACCGATGGAACGCAGCTGTTCCATTTCGCGGATCTTTTGTTCAGTGAGAACAGGCATTGGGGGCTCAGCTTCAGGGGATTGAACGCGTGAAGCTGGTGGGGATAGAGGCATCTCAGGCAAATCCTCCCGGAAGCGAGATCGGGTCCTCTTTGGAGCGCCGGTGCTAGGCTTTCGAGATAGGTAATTAACACCCGAAGAGTTCGGTGAGTCTTCACCCTCGAGCTTAGCGAGGGCGTAGGCCTGAGCCTGTGCTCTTGACTGGGCTGCCGCCGCCTGCATTTCTTCTCGAGAAGTATTGGCAAAAGACGATGGTCCTTCGTGTCGTTGTCGCTTACTGCCAATTCGTAGGAATGCCTTGATAGAGGCAAACCCGTTTTTACTGCTATCGGAGTGGTAGGAGTTTTGTCTTGGAACATGAACGTCCTCCTCGTCAATTGTCTCCGGGGGAGGAGACACCATCCGGTCTCGATCGGATCGAATGGTTGACCTCGATCGTGATTTGGCTGATCGCAAAAGATCGGAAAATCTGTTACCAGGCGAAACATTTCCCACCTCTGACGGTGGCCGTATGGAGGAGGTATCTTTTGTGACAACTTGCTCCATAGGTGCTGGCTGTTCAGAAGTAACTGTATCTGCGTGGTGGAGGGTTTCCTCCGCCCTCGTAGCAGACTCAGGTTCTTTCTCATCATCAGTTATATCCATGGGCTCCGGATCTTCAGGCTTGGTATCTACTACGACAGCAGAGGCGGGCTCGATTCCTAGGCCAACCAGCTCACGGCCCAAGACGCCTCGCTCGAGATTCTGTGGCGGAGGTGTGCCTGCCTTCCTAGCCTGAATGTCGTCCTCCTGTTGTTTTTCTGCTCGTCGTGTAATACGTCGTTCCATCCTTTGTCTCTCCTTCTGCTTCTTGAACTCCCGTCGTCGATTGTCTAATTCCATGAGTTCCCTGAGATCGCGGGCGTCAAGGTCGTCAGCAAAAGAATCGATACGCCTATGTGACCCCGTATTCTCTTCCGGAATCGACTCTTGTTCGAGGAGCTTCTTTCTCAATGATCCTTGTCTGTGAGGTGTTGGTAAATGAGGTGCCGTCCACCGGGCATTTGGTGTATAGCGAAGCGTCGGTCGTGGGGCAAGAGCAGCAAGAGCGGACACTCTGTATGAACCCAACTCCGAGTCGGATGAGAAACTGGAGTGGATTGAGCCTGGTACGGGGAGAGAGATGTCGGAGTCACGTCCAGCTCGCTGTTTGCCAAACCTGCTGGTTCTCGACCGTTTAGAGTCCCTCTTCATGGGCCTGCCAGAATTCCATTGCTCAGTAGCAGGCCGGACAGGCACAAAGTTACTCATTGCCTTGATTTCGGCCTCCCTGTTACGATCTTCCTTCCTCCTCTTGGTTTTTTGTTTCCTTGTTGCTTGACGAGTAGGACGCAATGTGGGTGTGCGGTCCCAGAGTCCAGTACGTCCTTCCAGATTACCAGTAGTCATCGTTCGGCCGGTTCTTTCGGGGGTTGGTGAGCCACCTCGGACTCGTTCGTTACGGATGTCATCCTGGCGCCCGGGAGAGAAGCTGTATTTTCGGGTGGCTTGTTGAGGTTTAGGAGGCTCGGTACGTCGCTTCTTCAGCCCAGCTTTAGCCCCTTCGTTGTGAGGCAGCGGCGCGCCTTCTACATCTGAGAAAGCAGCGCCGCTGCGGGAGCGCTTGCGGCTACTCCGGCGTCGAAATGGCCAAAGGGCCATGGTTCCAATATCGTCACCAAAAACTGAGAAACTGAAGCTAGTTGTGGTTGGCCACTATCGTCACCGGTGTACAGTCGAGATCGTCTAAATTATATCGGATATACGAGGGCATCGTGGAGTTGTCAAAACGGTCGAACCAAGCTGGTCATCAGGAGAAGCGAATGTGAGCTGCAGGGTCGTATCGAACGGCTCGCTGCGCTGGTGGGCTTTTGAAGGCTGCCAAAAACTACCTATACGGGATGATGGACAACGGAATCTTGTCGATGATGAGACAAGTACAGCTGCTGCAGTGGCAGTCGAAATAAGTGGTGATTGTGTATGTAAGAAGAATGCAAGTAGTCGTGGGCCGTTGTTGTCGAGTGTTTGGTGCGTGGCGAAAGGTGTGTGGTGATTCAAGTGCTCGAGGAAGCAACAAAGCGCAGAAGCAGACGCAGAAGCAGAGCAGATGCTAGGTAATTAAGGTAAGTGTGTAAGTATAAGAAACAGCAGGTGCTTGGTTGGACCTTGTGCTGCGCTGTGACTGGGATTGGGACTGGGCGTGCGTGTGGATTCCCGGGGGCGGGACAATTTTTCAGGGCACCGGGGGTCGGCAAGGAAGGGAAGGAATGAATCAGGGCCAATGAATGATCGGGAAATGCTGCAGTTTGAGTGGGAAAGAAGAAGTCGACGTCAGGTTTCGGCGAGAGCAGAGACACAGGAAGGGCGGGAGAGGCCCACAGCCACTGACTGAATCTCGTTTTTCTTCTTGGTCCCTTCGCAAGCTAAAGCGCTATAGTGCGGTACGTACTCCTTTTTTTCCCCTAGTAGACCCTCAGACCTCAGACCTCAGACCTCAGACCCTCCAGAGGATCAAAAGCCCCCCAGGTACCCCCTTGTCAATGTGGCAATGGGAAGGGTCCCGTCACTCTGGAGCCATTTCAACGGGTCTCTCTCTTAGAGGAAGTGGAACTTGCAGCGCGAACTTACGAGGTACATATGTAGCGCTACAAGGGCAGTCAATGGATGCCAGTACCCAACCGGCTACGTCCAGTATCACCTGTACCTGTACTTGGGTTCTGGCGGGGACTTCCAGTATTGTACCTACCTATCTTGTGAACGTTTAGACTACCTAGGTAGGTACTGATGAGGTGGCGTTCAGCCCACTGGAAATGTCCAAGAGGAGCCGGTGAGTTGACGGCAGGACGCTGGCGCTGGCTACCTCCTCTGCCTACTGCTAAGGCTAGGGCTAAGGCTAGGTGCTTCCGGGCAGTCTCGTAATTGAGAGGGACAGACAGCCCAACACCGCAATACTTGGTGGAACTCGTAATGGAGCAATGGAGCACGGATAGGACAAGCGAGAGCCATCTTGGCTGGGTTTAGAAGGGACATGCACAACAATTGATATGTACATGTACGCAATGAACCACTCGCTACTGTACCAAAGCTCTCGTGATCTACCTGGCCTGATGGAGGGGCCCGAATGGATGAATGAATGAATCGCATCTCAAAGTCAAATATTGTGCAGCAGGAGGTGGTCATCGACTTGACTCGTCAAAACTGCCCGTCCGTGGTGAGGGGCACAAAGACAAACGAGGAATCGCCCGTTATTGGACAACGTTGCATATCTACTGGTGGGAGGTGTTGTTTGTTTTTTATGTGGAAGCAAACCAAAAGCCATCACCAGAGTGAAGTACCAATGGCATGGAGATGATGTAAAAGGCGGGGAGAAACTCTAGGCACGATTCATGACTGACATTGAGAGGCAGCCAAGACCAGCAGTAATCCATCTCTACAGAGTCATAAAAGGTTATTGACAGTAGTATCTCTACAAATATTCGAGATGAGTCCATACGATGTTCTCTCTCTGCTGATCTACTTGTGGTTATGCTTTTTAGACCAGAGGTCCTTGTTCATTGTTCAGCCCCTGGTCGGTATTTGTGTCCTGAGCAGAGGCTGGACAGTCTTGGCAGCCCAGCTAGCAGTCCAGTAGCCGCTACGTTAACTCTGTAGGGAGTAGCGGATGCTATTTTGGCCTTTTTTTTTTTTTGAAGGAATTGCATGAAACAAACCAAACAGCACATACAGAATGGCAATGCCTTTGTGTCACGAGCTCGAAATAATATTCGTCTTGACATGCATCACTCAAGAGAGTACTTGCTTTGCATCATCAATAATTAATAAGGCTCGTGAGAAAGATGGGGCCCTCGGATCTTCCATCTGCAGGGAGCCATCGACGATCGTCGCCCTCTCAGGTCTCCTCTTGGTAACATGTTAACTTGACTAGAGCTTGGAGCTCATTACATACTCACAGCTCGTGTCAACGTCACGTCTCATCTTACCTGACCTCTTTCCTTCTTGGCCAATGGTTTATTGACCTCCAATGTTTAGATTGGCCAATTTTATATCAGAATGGAAAATGGGGTGTGAAGAAAATATTGAAAGCACGAGTTAATGGCATTGCCGTTCCTCCAATTCAAGAAAACGGTATGCTCACGGGAACAGACTTGCTTCGGTGCTGGACTCCTAATCCGTGTGCGATCTTCTACAACCGTTCGCCACGATTGTAAGCCACATTTCATCCATCAATTTACTTTTTATTTAGACTTTGTGGGAAGCTCTGATTTGACAGGATCGAGGTAAACGCCTTTTCCGTCTCGTAGTGGAAAGACAACTGGCACATGTCAGGAATTTTTTTATTTCCAAATCTCAGGGAAATATCCCTAATCACAAAATATTGGTCTCGTGAGGTTTACTGACTGGACTACAAGCATTGCACTATCCGCAACTAATAAACAAATACTACTATAGACACAAGCACAAGGGCATCGTCTCGCCCTGTCCGAAGATCTTGTTCGCTGCCATGCGATCGGGCTTGTCACGCCAAAAAAGCCCCCTCCCCACCCCTTGCTGTTGCTTTCCAGCATTATAGACTAGCTCTAGGTAGAGTTGTCTCACAAAACCACCCGGTGCAGTTTTTGTTCTCCCTCTTCTGTCCCTTCGACTCGCTGGCTCCCCCCCAATTCGACAAAGCAGTGTTGCTTTTATAATGCTGTACTGTACGTACGGCAGCTGCCAGTTGAATACCCGTGCATAGCACGTTGCAATTGAAGTTTGGATCTATCGAATTGACAAACGATACCAACACATCCAAGTATATTGTACCCTTGTCCCGTCTTTCAGGTACCGGTACCTGTGTGCTGTACCTCGCATCAGGACAAGACAAGACAAAGACCCACGCAACTTACGCCGTTCCTGCGTGTTTCTTCGTATTCCAGTGATCTTTACACTTTGCTTTCTTGAATCCCGACATTTGGGTTCTTGAGAGCCTGTCTGGGCCTTCGTATCCGCTACCCGAATGCTTAGAAATGATGACTGTTGAGGCATATCGTTGAGCCTTATTTCTAGCCACTTTCATCTTTGTCTTGGCTCTCTCGGGAACCTGGCCATCGTCATATCTCGCGTATATCACCGAGATTTAGACAAGTCTGTTCGTGAAATACCAGGCACTGGCATCACAACCAACAGATCTCGTCAGTCGCCGTACGTATTAAAGGAAACCCCTGCAATACTAAGTTGCAACTGCAAGTTCACCACCAAAGTTGAGCTGAGTCGTCAGAAAATCATGGGCCTTCCCACCAGGAACATGGCATGGTAGCATGGACAGGGTTATTTCCGAATCAAGTTTTCGTCCACTCTCCAACGTCGATCCAACCTTAACATGGACAATCGAGCGTCATCATAGCACAGAGTTCCCGGTTCAAATCTTCAGCAACAATTCAGGTTTCCTCAATGGCCAACAAATTCAGTCAGTCAGTCTCAGAATCTCGGCTCAGACGTTGACGAACAGTGGTAGCAGTAGGCTCTCAACGTCTCACAATCGACTTGTCATACACCATCGTGTCATGGTCTTGTTAGGAGTTTGTTCAGTGCAAGTCATTCACTCGCTGTATTACGGAACATTCCTACAGATACATACCTTGCTCTAACATTAGTAGCATCCCATCCTGCATATTCTGCCTGCAATCCAACCGCGCGACCGTTGAAGCGGGGAGCTCGGGCCTTGATCGCTTGCGAATCAGGGACCAGACGGATTGATTTTGACTTCACCCATGCCTGCAGTTCCTGAATCGTGTGACATCTTCACACACTTCAGATGATGAGATCACAGGAAGATCCTTGGAAACATCATTTCGTTCCAGTCTATGGCATGGCATCCATCTTAGCAGACCCCATTTAACATTATCGACGACGACGAGTGCCAGCAAACTCTCACAAAATTTAATGCTGCAAGGACATGATATCCTTGTTCACCATCAAAGGAAGGTGAATCTTAGCGCTCCCGACGCCCGTCGCGGAAACAAAGTGGCGGCCCATCCCTCCATTACTTTAGCAGATACTGTAACTCGGGGGTTCCCTGTCCAAAGGAAAGGTTTCCCGTAAGGGACCATGCATGTCAAGCCACGCAGGAGAAGGGGCAACGACTTCTTTTCTGCTTATTTTTTCAATAATCAGGTACCAAAGACATGTTTGTGTTTCACCGCAAGCTGCACGGCATGTCGCTTCCCGTTGCTTGATTCAATAGGCTAGGTTTCTGGCCAACTCCCGAACCAAGGTCTATGCAACGGGTTGAAAGCACCTCTTGAATCATGACCTCTTGCGGCAGAAACCAACATCTAATAATTAGTTTCCAGTCTTTGTCACAGTCCAGTCAATTATGGCATTGGCAGCGCAACCAACGTTTCGGCGTCCCCTGAGGCTGCGTTTCATTGGGGTACATCGGTTCTGGAGATTAAGCCTTACAGCCAATCGATCTTGATGTTTCAATAGTGCTCCGATTTTAGTTCAGTCTTTGCTTTTTGGTCGGAACTTCAGATCTGTTCCCCCCTCCCCCCTTGCCAGGCACAAGCACAAGCACAGGCACAGGCACAGGTACAGGTACAGGCTGGACGGTCACAGCGTACAATACTGGAAAGAGGACGACTTGTTGGTCGTTTCAGGGGTACCTTTGATGGAAAGGTAAAAAAGCAATGAAACGGTCCGTGCTGGTTCGGATGTGATGTGTCGGTGTTCCGCCACGTGGATGACCGAGATACATGCGTAGCGGCTGTGAATCTTGTAGGAAACGTGGGACGAAGAGTCTTTGAGGAACTGGACTAAGCCGTTGACAAAGGGTTTTCTTTCAAAACTCAGCGTTGGCAAAGTACCTAAAGCAAAGCAAAGTAACTTGAGACGGTGCTTGTGACTGAAGACCACATGTTGCAGCAAATAAATATCACGGCAACTTGCTTCTCCGTGCTTGCTTCTGCTTGCATTATGTATGTGCTTCAGCCACGCAAAGTGAGTGATTAATTGACAGGCTAGAAAATGAACAATACGAGTTTGACGGCTGCAAGTGAGACGACGCAGTGTAGGGCGGACAGTCGAGCATTGCCAACCGATCCTCGCCAATAATGTGACTGAGCACCATCTTGACTTTCCATCATTAGTAGTGCATACAATATGGTGATGTGCTGAATTGACCAGGGTGCCAATTCCTCAAGAACACACTGGATATTCGCCGAATGTACTCACTTATAAGTCTAGACAATATCAAGACTCGAGACATGCAAGGCTGAGGAGTGATCGTGGCTCAGGGCATTGCTTTGAAGTAAAGTCATGTAAGACTCAATATCTAAACTCTGGAGGCTTGCTCTTTTAGGTATGCGACGCGAAAAGTTCGTGGTTTAAGTGTATTCAACGAACAAAAAGAAATGAGTGATAAGACACATTTCATTTGCCAGGTCCAGCCACTTCTTTGAGTTGGGCATTTAAACTTCATATATATGAAACAGCACTGACACATCTTTCTTCTAGAACCAACTGTTGGGCAGGCATGAAGTGCTCATGGGTCGTCACGTGATGATACTGTCAATGTTTCCGCGGCAACAACGAATTGGATAAACACTTTCAATACTCGCGATAGACTAACCCGAAGCGCAATCAGAGGAAAGGAAAAGAAAGGATAACGAATTTTATCATAGCCAAAGGTACCAGCAACCATGGCATACAATCCGCGAATGAGCATTATTCCGACCTCGCAGCAGAACTCGCGCACCCGAAAGAAGGAGGAAGAGGCTGATGCTTTTATGCGCCTCCCTGATCGCGAGATCGTAGGCTGTATTACCGACATCGGCATCACTTTTACCGTCGCAGATCTCCAGAAACCAAATGCCGCCCACGTTCAGCAAATATTCGAATGGTTCGCTGAGCTTCTTCTCAATGCGACGCGCGAGACCGTCGAGCCGGCCATGCGGGCCGCGGCTGAGGATATTGCTGGAGAGTATGCAGACGTTATTCCTTCCGACACTCGCAACCTGATGGGCTTCTATGTGTCGCTACGGAGGTTGTTATTCGAGTGCGGCATCACCGATTTTAGCTTCAACGATTTATACAAACCGACGTACGATCGCCTTGTCAAGATCTTCAGCTACCTGATCAACTTTGTCCGATTCCGCGAGTCCCAGACGGCTGTTATCGACCAACACTACAATAAGGCCGAGTCGACAAAGACCCGTATCGAGACGCTATACGCAGAAAACCAGGAGAACGAGGGTAGACTAGAGGATATGAAGCACAACCGCAAGGCGATGGAGGCCCAGGTCCAGCAAAAGACAATGAGGAACGAAGAGCTCAAGAAGAGACTCCTTGAGCTTCGAAGGAACCAAGAAAGGGTAGCTGCGCGACTTGAGGAGGCCAAGCAAAAGAAGGGCGAGCTCACTACTGCACTGGAACAAAAAACACATGAAAAGGTGACTTTGAAACAAGAAAGCACGAAACTGCGACCTTATGTGCTCCAAAGCGCCTCTGATCTTCAGGAGAACTTGGCTGAGTTGCGCGACATTCTCAACAACGACAAGTCCCATATCGACGCCCTGGACCGAAGAGCACGAGCTCTTCAAACATCAACAGACTCTTTTTCTGTCGTCTCAACAGACGTTGCGTCGTGTATCAAGATTCTCGACGAGATTGCTTCGGAATTAGCAAAAGAGGAAGAAGAGTTGGCACGTAATGCAAAGCAGCGTGATGCTCTTTCAGAGCGCAGTAACAATGCGCGTGAAGTCGAGCGCACCGAGACTATGCTAAAACGCCAACTGACCAAGTGGATGGAGCGCACAGAAAAACTCCGTGAGCAGAGCAATCACAAGGCTCACGAGGCCAAGGAGAAGATGCATGAACTCCGAGCGATTCACAGGCAGCTTACCGAGGAGCACACGGAAAAGGGGAAGGAGATGGAGGTTCGACGTGTCAGGATCGAGCAGACTGAGAAAAAGGCAAGCTATTCTGGCCCGGTTTATGGCGAGGTTGCGGTTTGCTAACATGTGCATAGATGCTTGACTTGAAGGAGAATATTGAGAACGAGGTTCACAGCGCGCACGAAGAATATCGCAAGATGGAGGCCCACATAAAGCTATACATTGCTGAGATGGAACAAGCCATTTCTTAATTCACCCCGTGCGATACTTGCTTTCTTTTTCTCTCATGCTTTGGGTTATGATTAGCGGCGATACTTGGATATAGATACCATGGGACGGCGTTGGGAGAGTGTAATGACGATATGTTAATGTTAACGCTGATATTTATGTCTATTCTGAGAACAACAACAATGTAATGTTTTTAGTAACAGATGGATATGATGAATGGCACGGTATATTTTATGATTCAAGAGGTGTAACTTTGCAAGATTGGAATGTTGAAATGTCAGTTTTGTTGTTCCTGCACTTCAAACCTGAACCATCGATTCAGAACTTGTTTGATACTGACAGTTCGCCCGCTCCATGTCCCATCATCCCTTTTCGCTGTTCCATTTAGCAAAGGTACCATTTCTCCTCCGAGCTGTTCTAGATCCTTGCGTCCGCCCACACTTTTTGGCTCAATAACAGCAGCCTTGAACCCATTCCGTGACGCGGCATCAACTAGCAACGCCGCAGAGTTCCCAATCCCTTGCGCAGACCATTCGCTTGCATCTCTATGAAGAGCGAGGAGACCATAGACCAGAAGAAGAGGCATATGAGAGTCAGGGGTATAGTTTGGTGGTGCTGATATCAAGGAGTTTTTGGGTGTGAAGACGGAAAGATAAGCACGCAGATGTGTGACTGTTGGTGCGAATAGAATCCTCATATGGCGAGAAATGGCGATTTGGTATAGCGATGACTTTAAGAGGACATGAGAGGGCTCTGTTGCTGAGTCCTCTGTGTCAACTTCTTGGAGAGTGAGATGACGGGTGACATCCTCAACGAGGGATGTGTGGAACTCAGCTTTGGAGGAGCCGATTATTAGTGTTGTGGGATATCTGTGGTAGGATATAATGTGTGATAAAAACTCTGAAGGTGTTGCTGGTGCGAGAACGACCGGTTGCGATGCCATGATCGCCGTGTTGTAAAAATACAGGGTAGCTTCAATCAACGAAAGTGAAGGAATATTTGAGTTGTGCCAACCTGATTGACATTGTTGAGTAGGTTGACCTCAGACAAGTGCCTAAATTGCATTGATTGTAATGCTCAGGCTATCCATTACGATGTCTAAAGTCTGGTCTACTCAAGGATTGTCGATATAACGATGCTATAGTACCCAGGGCGGCAGACGTTGAGATCCCCCACTAACTGCCACGCCCCTCCACCTCCGTACCTAGTCCGCGGCAACCATCGTCTACAGAACGTCATCTCGAACATCTACCTACACCCAATCCCGAAAATACCCCTCTCCCCTCCTAACGCGGCGTCAGCTCAGAGCTCACTCGCGCAATGGAGTCAATAGCACGTATCTCAGCTCTCATGGAGACTGGTATGCCTCTCTACTGACCGCCCTACCTGGTGCTGAACTAACTGATTCCCTAGCGAGGGAGCTCACCCTCGATGCAGCCCAGGCGACGCGCGGTGCGCGCACGAGCTCAAAGCCTCTAGATAGAAACCAGATGAAAAAGTTGCTGGATAGTAGAAATGAGCGCGAGGTTCTCGACGGTTTACGGCGCGTTATCGCGGTGCGTGGTGTTGCTATCTTCTTTGGTGATAGAGCTTGGCTAACTAACAGTATTGAGGCAGATGATGTACCGCAACCACAAGACCTTGCCATTCTTCTCATCCGTTGTCAAGAACGTTGCATCCCCGAATATAGAGATCAAGAAGCTTGTCTACATTTACCTCCTACACCATGCCGAACAAGAACCCGACCTCGCCCTGCTGTCCATCAATACTATTCAAAAATCCCTATCCGACCAGAACCCTCAAGTTCGAGCTCTTGCTCTCAAGACCATGTCGGGAATCCGAGTCCCCGTCATCAGCCAGATCGTATCTCTCGCCATCAAGAAGGGTATTGCCGACATGAGCCCCTACGTGCGGAAAGCCGCTGCCCTTGCGATCCCGAAGTGCCATCGATTGGACCCGAGTCAAGCGCCGCAGTTGATCGAAAACCTGTCCACTTTGCTGGGCGACAAACAGTATTACGTCGCCGGAGCCGCCGTGTCAGCTTTCCTGGAGATTTGCCCTGACCAAATAGATCTGATACATAAACATTATCGCGCGCTGATAAAGCAAGTAGTGGACATGGACGAATGGAGCCAACTGGCGACGCTGCGACTCATGACGTATTATGCACGAAAGTGCTTCCCACGAAAATCTAAATCACAGGACGAATCTGTCGAGACCGCCCAGGAACAGAAAGTAGACGACTTTTACGGTGAATCACGACAAGGCAGTCGAGGCCAAGGCTCTTCTTCAGTCTTGGACCCAGACCTCGCATTGCTACTGAATGGAATCAGGCCTCTTCTACAAAGCCGAAACGCTGGTGTTGTTGTCGCCGTTACTAGATGCTACGTTGACATTGGCACGCCGGAATATGTGAAGCAGGCTATCGGCCCCTTGATTGCTTTGCTTCGTGGGGCCCAGGACATACAGCAGACGGCTCTCTTTAATATCGTTTCTGTGTGTCTTATTCGACCAGCAGACTTTGTCAAATATGCCAGTCACTTCCTTGTTCGGGCTACAGACACCGCCCCTATCTGGGAACTGAAGTTGGAGATCTTGACCATTATCTTCCCCCACAGCCCTTCACATGTCAAGAGTCTTATTCTGAAGGAGTTAGAACACTTCTCGCAAGGAACAAACAAAGCGTTGGTTCGTGAAGCGGCGCGCGCTATTGGCCGCTGCGCCCAGACCGACACTACTGCAGCTCCTCGATGTTTGAAGCTACTCTTGGGTCAGATCACAAGTCTGGATGGCACCCTCGCTGCCGAATCACTGACTGTAATTCGTCACCTGATACAACAGGATGTTCAAGGACATGTTGGAACGGTCGTTCGGCTGGCGAAGAATCTCGACTCTGCAACCGATCCTCAGGCGCGAGCAACAATCATTTGGCTGGTGGGTGAATTTTCAGGCCTAAATGGAGAGGACAACATCGCGCCGGATGTTCTTAGAATCCTGCTTAAAGAGTTCACAAACGAATCACCAGTTGCTAGGCAACAGATTCTACTCTTGGCAGCTAAAGTGTATCTCCATCATATCAATCGCAAGAGCGAAGCGGAAAAAGAGCGGGATGCAGAGGAGGATTCACCTATGGAGACAGACACCCATCCTATTGTGAGACTATGGGAGTACGCTCTTCTCCTTGTCAGGTACGATACATCATTCGACCTTCGTGATCGTGCGAGGATGTATCGTTCGCTTCTTGCAGTACCTCAGCTGGCTACTCTGATGTTGCTTGCTGAGAAACCTGCCCCCCAGGCTCCAAGTCCATCTGAGTCCCGAAAGGGATTCTTACTGGGCTCATCCACACTGGTGCTTGCTGGTGGTAGCGGTATTCATGGCCTCAGGGGATATGAACCCTTGCCAGACTGGGTCGAGGAAGGGCAGCAGCCTGACCGTCGGCTTCGAGAGCCTGAAGGAGGCCAAGGTTCCAGATACGACGTCGAAAGAAGCACACTGCCTGCTAGTGATAGACTAGATGAGGCTGCAAAGACAACCATGCCCACCATGCCCACCATGCCCACCAAGGCCAACGGTACAGGTGAAGCGGTCGGTACAAAGACATTGGACGATTGGCTTGGAGAAGAAAAGGAAAGTGAAGAGTCGTCAGACGAGACAGAAGAAGAGTCATCCGAAGAAGAGGACGACGATGAAGAAGACGATGATGATGAGGAGGAGGAAGAAGAAGAGGAGGAGGAGACAGACAGTGACGATGACGATGGGGAGGCCGATAGACTGGTCAAGTCCTAATATCGATAGAAAGCATTATAAAAGACGTTTAAGCTGGACTCGTCCGAGTCATCAAGATCTGATCTAGTATCGTTCCAAGCGACAAACACCCTGCGCCCATTCCAAAACAAGCGCATACCAAGCCGGCTATATCAATTTCCCAATACAATATATTTCAACCAAAAATTTTTAAGCATTTCGGGTGTTCTCGACCTTTCTCTCCTCACTGGAAGACTCAGCGGGCGTCTCACCCTCAGTGGTCTTGTTTCGTCGCATATTAGCCGCCATCTGGGGGAAGAAGATGCCAGGATGGAAAGCAGTCAAGCAGAAGCCTGTCACAAGGATAAGAGTGCTGTCAAGTACAAGGAAGCTAGGCTCATCCTGCATGATGTGGTTACCCCAACCACCAGCCATCTCTGCAATTCTGTATTTTCTCGCGTCAGCTGATGTAAGAAAAAATATATGAAACTACCGGAATACCGGAGTTAACAAAAGGAGGGAGGATGAGCTAACCGGTAGATGCAACGTGTGAGAATGGACAAGTAAGCGACCGTAACAGCGATGCCAAACAGCCGGAATTTCTTATCCTGCCAGACGTGCAGCGAGTTAGGGGCAGCCTCTGGGCTGTGAATGTACTTCTTCACGCGGAGGTAGTAGTCGGTTCCCATGATACCGAATGCGAGCAGGACAACGACTTGGAGAACAACACCGGCGATGATGGTTCTGTTACCGTTGGTAGCCAGGTCGGGCTGGTCACGCTTGGCTGCTGCTGCGATGCCACCACCAATGGCCTGGATGATGAGACACGACAAGTCGGCAGGCAGGAAAACTCTCGGATACCAGCGAGGGTGGAATCGTGAGAGTGATGGGTTGAGAGCCAAGGCGACGTGCTTGAGCGTGAGGTATATGGCGGCGCAGATAAAGGTCGGGGCGATAATGATGCAGCAAATCTGAGTCTGGAAGGCCGATTGTTTCCAAGGATTAGGGCTCATTTGTACACGACCAATGTATCCTTGGCTATGTTAGTATATGCATAATCCTTTTCTTCTCATGTCTTCCCGGCAGATTGGATCTGTATTTGAGCTTGGCAAAACGTACCGACAGTTTCAAGCAGTAAACCTGCTCCCAATGTTGCAGCATACGTCCATGTTCGCTTCCAAATACCTATGCCCACAGCAGAGAGGAACAAGGCCGCGAAACAGATGGTGAAGAAATAGCTGGAACCCTTGTTGGGAACATAGCCCAGAACTGTTGCTTCAACAGGGCAGAGATCAGTGATATCAGTGCAGGCGTCGAATGTCGCTGGACGACGGGCGTATAGTTCGTACATGATGGCGGTCTAAAGATACAATCGACCTAGGATGTCTGAAAGGGAAAAAGTCAATAACAAAAAAGAGAAAACGGGAATGTAATATTGGACTCTGTCTAGTATTAGTATGTATGACGACTAATGTATGTATTCGTTTCAGAGGAACGACCCGCTTGTACGAGATGAGGAGCTGTGTTTAATAACAGTAGTCGCTAATAAGTTAGACCCAATAACAGGGTAATGAATGGAGATAAAAGAAGGATAAATGAAGAAAGGAAGTGGGATGCAAGAGGGTGCAGATACCCTCCATCCTATCCATTTCATCCATCCCATGCAGAGCTGACTCGACTACAACCCGACAGGCCCGATTTCTGGGGACCAACACATCGGAAATCCGGGTATTACAATATTTCCCATATGTTACACAATGGACTTTTGCTCAGTCTCTGTAGAAGAATGAAGGGAAGAAAACTGGCAAACTCGAAGGTTAAATTCAACTCGAGCTAGTCGCCAAGAATGAAGACGCCAAGACCCGGCTGGCATAATTCCCGGGCGTAGATCGCTTATCTTGGTCAAACGTTGAATGCTTATTTCTCGCGTTTCCTCGCATTCCTCGTGTTGACCTCGGGTTCTTTACAAACCAATAAGAGTGCTAATTCGCTTGCAATTCTCTACCCGTTTTGTTACCTTGATCCGAAGTCCCGAGTCATCATTAGGTTTTGGCGGCCGACCCCTGGTTAAATGGAAAATGTAAATACATAAATAGCTGAAAACCGTTGGTAGGGAGGTAGAGTCGGGTCAAATCTCGTCCGTTTGTGACAAATTCTTGTGTGGTAGGGACGGGACTTCGGGGGTTTTATAGATGGCCGATCCGATATTGGGTCTGAGATTCTTGTAGGGCAGGATTGATAAACGATGTATGGTTTCACATGTAAATGATATGCAGTGGTACTCAGATCTTGCATGTAACTGTTTCATTCCTGAACTTGGCATGGAAGTAAAAAAAAGCTTGTCTATAACTAATAAACCAAGTTGATAATTCTACTCTCGGCTTGACTTCTAACCCTAGCTCTGCTCTTCCTTACCGCCTAAGTATCTATACACAACCGAAAAGTCCCTTCCTTGACACTTTTCCTCCTTCTCGGCAGCCTCATAAACCGCAAACGCCGTCTTGGCCAATTCCATTCTCGCGCCCGCCTCTTCAGCAGCCACCATAGCCAGTCTGAGATCCTTCTTCATCAGCGCGATGCCGAACCCGCCTCGGTAATCTCTGTTGGCTGGTGCCGTCTCGACAACACCTGCCACGGGGTTGTTGACCTCACTGGGCCAGCATCGTCCTGTACTGACGTTGATAACGCCTGCCAGCTTCTTGGGATCCAAACCCCACTGCATACCCAGATTCATGGCCTCTGCTGTCGCGATGTTGTTCAGTGCCAGGAGATAGTTGTTGGCCAGCTTCGCGGATAGACCGGCGCCTTGTTCGCCGCAGTGCAGCACTTTCTTTCCCATGAGCATGAGGACAGGCTCGAGGCGGGGGACGAGAGATGGTGAGGCACCAAGCATAAAAGTAAGTGTTCCCGCAGTGGCACCCACGACACCTCCAGACATGGGCGCATCAACAAACGTGCCTTGTCCAGCTGAAGACACAGCCTTGGCGACCTGGCGGGATGTAGATGGGTCAATGGTTGAGCAGTCGATGAAAACTCGATCCTTTTTAGGTAGAGAAGAGGTGATGATGGATTCGTATACACCTTTGACGTGCTGAGGCTCTGGAAGAACAGTGATGATGGTATCCTAGAGAGTGTCAGCGAACCTGAACATAGCCGTCATGAGTGAGAGATATACAGCATCCTTGGAGGCATCAAATGCACTCGCTGCTAATTCAACCTGTGCTCCTGTCGAAGCTGCCTTCATTTCCGTTTCCAAGCCTTTCATAGATTCAGGATTGATGTCAAAGATGGACACCTTATCTGAGGGTTTCAACTTTGACTGAAGATTCTTTGCCATTTGATATCCCTTATATGCTCATGTCAGTATATGGTATTTTCCGTCTTTACCACTGAGAACTATACATACCATCTGTCCCAGACCGATGAAGCCGTAATTATCCAGTCGTCGTGCTGAACTGGCAAAGCCTCGACGAAGCATCAAGCTTCCAAGACGTGTTGAAGCTCTCATATTGATTGGATATAAGAAATATGTATTCAGATGGAATACGAGGCGGAAAGGACAGGTCAATAAGATCAATCAATTAAATCAAAGATCATAAGAACCAAAGTCATCATTACACAAAAGATATGAGATCTCATCGAGTACAGTTGACGTGTGGGGGACATGGTTACCCGAATGACAGCCGGCCATTGCCGTACTTAGCCAGAGTCGCCGAGTAAACTAGCACTTACATCCTCCCAGGTACCAAGACATGACATGATTTGCGAGTTGGAGATTGTCTCAACGCGGAGGAGAGAGGATGCGGGGAAACCCTTGACAGGCCCCTGAGCTGTGGGGAGTTTTTAGGTACCGAGAAGCGCTAAAACCTGGGGCAACAGTTGCAAGAACTTATGTCCTTTTTCTATGGAGGGGTTTTAATGCAGCAAGTGCAGATGAATGAGATAACTCGCGGTTCCATATTCAACGATCCAACTACATGTACTTCGTCTTAACAGGCAGCCAGACATCAAAGATGAGGGTGTTTTTTATGTTTGTTTTTATTTATATTCAAGTCTTGATACATATATAGTCCGATATAAGCTGAGTCCATCAACTCTCAGGTCCTTTCATACGAACTTCTTTCGTCAAGTCCATTTCAAGTCCTGTTATCACAACTCAACGAGACAGAAAGTATCAAATACGAATCCTGACCTCTGCCAACTTACCAAGCGTTGACGACTGGTGGATTCAAAGAGTATGTGCAATGAATGGAGATTGTGGCAGCAAAGTTAATACTGAAAAAGGCAAGGTAAAGTGATGTGGTATAATAAGTAACGATAAACGACTAAGATGCAGTCTTGCACATCTTACTCAGACAATAGGGGTAGTATTGGGGTAGTGATCCGTTAATACAGAAGGACAAAAACGAAGAGCAACCTGGAAAAAAACAATAGCCACGCCGATCCAACCCGTCCATCCCATAAATCTCAGCCATTATAATCGTGGGACTATTCAGATCCCCTACAATGGCCCAATTTCCGAAGACATGAAAATTCGTGACTTAGAGGAAGTTCATGAGCCAAGGAACGATGGCACTACCGGCATGTTAGCTGTCATTCACACACTCTCGGAACGAATATCAACGTACCCAACTGCGACAGTGGCGCCTAGGCCGAGCAACGCCCGGTTCTTGACCTTTTCTTTTCTTAGTTGGGTCTCGGTCTTGACCTTCTTTGATCGGGGCTGCTCCTCTGGAGTCTTGTCGCCCTCTTCATCACCCACCGAGATGTCTCCAGCCTTGCGCTTGCTCTTCTTGGCAGAAGTAGAGCCCTCTTCAGCATTGGTCTCATCTTGCTCCTCATCTTCGGCCTCATGTTCCCTACTCTTTTGGACCATCTCCTTGGCCGCGTTCATCATCTGAGCAATTTCCTCAGCAGTTGGAGGCTCGCCAGCAGTAGGGAGAGGAAGTTCGACCTCTGTAATTGTACGCTTGGTCTCAACACCAGCATCATCCGTGATAACATCCTCTTCAACGTGAACCCTAACCTTGGGATCTTCTTCCCTAGGCTCCAGAACAATGGCGGGCTCAAATTCGGTAGATTGCAGCACAATATCTTCCCGCTTGGTCTCCTCGACCTTGGCCTCGAGCTCCGGGGCACCGTTGAGGAGATCGGCCTTCTCTGTGATAGTTTCGACAGTCTCGGCCTTGGCACGAGTGCTCCGCTTTCGAGGTGAAGGGGGAGCGCGCCTTGTGCTCTTGGTGGGACTTGCGGAACGACGTGAGCGCGTGCTTCGAGGAGCGACCGATGGCGTAGGGGGGGCCAGCACAGGTTGCGACGCCTTGAAAACATCAAATTTGGGAGGGGCCATGATGGCCTTAGCAGGCGAGCCGGAAGGAGTTAACATGCTGATTGGAGTAGGGTCCAATAGCGCGCGAATCCAGGGAACGATTTTGTACTCCTCAGCGAGGGCGAGGGCCTGCTCTGGGGGGATCCAGATGTTACCGGCGGTCTCTTCGTGGCTCGTAGTCGGAAGAGACTTGATATACTTCCGTTCTGCCTCTTCATCGGAAGCTTCAGCATAGGGGAAGCTAGCCTTGAACATGCCAGTTGCCGAGACGTAACCATCGTAACTGCGTCGCATGAGGAAATAGCTGCTAGGGCTGGACTTGAAGATTCCAGAGACGATGCCCTTAGGCAGAGGAGCGCGAAGATGCGCGTAGTCGAACACACCAAGTTCGGAGTCGTTAGAGCCGGTCATCTTAGGCGTAAGCTTAGTTTGCCCAAGGCGTCGACGCGAAACCATATCGGTATCTAGGGACAATGGTGAGCATACAAACTCGCGACTTGGAGAAAAAGGAGTATTTACGATCTGGAACACCCTCGATCAAGAGAATGTTGTGCTTGGATGGCAGTGTGCGCTCATGTTGAGAGGCCATCATGTATGATGATGTCTATTATCGTGGGGAAGATAAGGCGCGGCGCGACCAATGTGGATGACCTCAGAATAGTGAAATCGAAGCGTAACCGCGACAGGCGAAGAGACGTTGCTTCGATTCAGCGCGCAAAGAGGATAAAGTATAATTAATGGCCTGAGATAAGTAGAAAGGTCGTGTTAGTGGAATTGGTCACGATGCAACGTGGAAGATTTCTGGTGCAGGCTCAGGATTTGGGGGGGTAACAGGCTGTGGCAGTTTTGACTGTAGACGTACCGTGTCAAGCAGAGCTTAGCTCATTCAATACAAGTAAGCCGTATGAAGACGTCAATGGCGCTTCAGACGATAAAAAATTGTTAAGAAAGTAGGCGACTTCCAAGGGTGCCTATACCATAAATAGAGGGAGAGAAGAAAAACACGATGAAGTAGATGAAGGCGAAGGTGAAGGTGAAAAGATTCGCGACAGATTCGAGGAGGGACGAGAGCTGAGACGAGAAAGCCGTCGCGCAAATTACATCGATAGCGTCGAAGACTTTAGGGTGGCCCTGTTGGCGGGTTCTTCTTGAAAGGGATTAGTATAGAGGAAGTAAGTGGGGAGCTGCGAGATAGATTGGTACTGCGATTTATGTGGCACTGTTGGTGAATCGAGAAGTCTTGTGTTAATTTCTGACCAAATTACCCCCATCTTGCCGTGCACCTGACTTAGCGCTATTACCCGCTGAGTCCCCCTGCCAGCATAAATGTACGTACCTCCTTTTTACGCGTTCCTCTTTTTTTCGCGACAGATTTTGTTGGGATTTTTTCCTATTAGGTTCCTTTTTTAATCAGATTGACGAGTAAAAAGTTTTGATAGCTATGAGCTTTCTGGTTTAGTCTGTTGTTCTCCTATCCTCGCTTCCACATCCATGGTGTCATATTCCAGTCCATTTCCTGGTACGGTTAGCCAGGAGGGCACGTGGGGAAACTCTGTTCTAGAGTCTGCCAGCAACTCTTCTGCCGCCCCTAGCAACCTGGCAACCCAAGCAAGCCCGACTCCAGCGCCAACCAACGTCGATCTTCAGGGTGAACCACACCTGGACCTGACCCGGGCCCCCAACAAGCAAGTCAGTTAAGTCTCCTAGGGTCCCTGGATCCCCTGAACTACCTTCACTGTGTCCGGCGCACAAACAAGTCACTGGTGCTGGCTGGCTCACAGAACGCGGGGAAATGGGCATGGGTTTTGTCTGGCTGTCTATCATCTCAGATTTGCGGGTGCGGCGCCATGATTCGATTTGAAGCGAAGCACAACAAGCAAGAGAGAGACATGGCATGGATCGGGCTTGACAGATGTGGTCTGAGCAAAGACAATGACCGAATGCAACGCTTACAATCTCACTCTTCTTTGTTCAGGTTCGCGACGGATTGGCTACTCACAGACATGACTGCGACATTGACAAATGGCACCGCACCATGTCATTGTCGCGCGTCAACTGGTGCTGTATTGTTGCATAGTAGCGTGTCTCTTCAGCTAATCGCCTTACATTTGACAACAACAGAAGCTCGAAGCCTGAAAGAGCTGTGATGGACGGATTGAAGCTTTCCAGTATTCGACCTATTCGACTCCTGGTACTCCCTGGCCCTAGGCACCAGACCCTTGATGTCTGTCTGGTTGACAGATAACGGATGGTTCTGACAAGGAGCTCCCTGGGGAGTTTGCGATATGTGATGCATGCATGCTATTTACCTGTTCTTAGTCGGGTCTCAGATTTGCTGACCGCGTTCCGCGTTCACGCGTAGGGTAGTGGCGTAAAGGTTTGCTTGTACGTATCTATTCACCACCAGCGTAGGCGTTTAGGTGATAACTCTCAGCACCTCAGCCTTTGATCAGCTAGAGATAGCATAAATGCCTACAGATATTTTTTTCAACAAGATACCAATTGGTATCTGGGTAAACTGTCACCTAAGCGAACCCATCATCCTGTGAAACGTTATCCAAAAAGCGACGGTTACCCTAGAACTGTTCCTTCTCGCCCCTTTTGAAGCGTCTCGGAGCTATTCAATAGTCAAGCTTGGCTATCTGAGGGTTGTTGAATCAGTATCCATCCCTGATATTGAATGAGAATGATTCGGACACAGAGGTTAACTAACAATGTTAACAAGCATCATGCCATGCGGCATCACACATCGGATAGTAGTAAATCCACCTAACAACACAACATCCATCATACCGTACGTTCTTGGCCAGTCTTGGTCTGATAGTGAGATGGTCGAAAAGTTAGCAAGGGCCGTCACTGACTATTAGGTATCTTCGCAGACAGTTAATAAATGCAGCCACCGTTAATGGTATAAAAAGAGCCCAACTCTTCATCCCCACTCTTCATATCTCGAACAATTCAAGACAAGACAAAACCGCCAGAAATAAGTCTCAGATTCCGGTCTCACTTTCCACCCCTGAGGACCACCCAACAGTAACTACTGCACAAAATCTCCATATCTGATAATCTACAAAATAACGATTATTGGCGCCGCCGCCTCGACTTCTGATCTTGATCCAATCGAGGCTTCTCCTCAAGGACCTGGTCCCCACTGTAGCAAACCCAAACCCAGCCCGACCCAGCCCAGGCCAAGGCTAGAGCAATAGCAGTAGCAGTACGGTAACAGACTTGCAACACCGCCCTGCGGGAACGGGAAGCCCCTCAATACCTGGGTAGGTCGTCCATCCGTCACCGCAACAAATGGATCCAATCCCCTAACTCGGAATGAAGCCCCTCCACTTCTAAGCCCGCCCTGACCCAACCTCACCTCTACTTTGCCTTGCCTGGGTTCAACGAGTAAGCTTCCTTCTTTTCCTCTCCTCCTTTTCTTCCCTCTTCCTACTCAACTCCAATCTACTTACCTAACATTTGCTTGGTTAGGTAGCTTCTCGATAGCATCACCCACAGCTTCTACCTTCACCCCGCCTCTTCACCAACAGCTTCCCCCCGCTCGCCCACCATGGCTTCCCACGACGATGATACCATGCCCGAGGAGACTCAGGGCTACAAGCTCTCCCAGCCTAAGCAGAGCCTGGCCGAGTACCAGCAGATGGGTATGTGCATCTCCTTCAAGCTTCGCGATATGCGCTCTACATACCACCAAGCTATGGCACCCCATGTCAACACAACATGGAATCATGTCTATACGCTTCTTTTTGCTTAAAGCTGCACGCTAGAGTTGCGGTCGTAGAGATCTCGCAACTTTAGCTATGCGACGGCGGTGTCTGTTGTGAAAACACAGACGAAAGTTTCTCCCATCTCATGTCCTTCCATGCTTACCGCCTTGCCGACCCGATCACCGCGGTTGTGATATATGCTAACATTATCTCCCACAGACGCTGGCGATGAGTCTCTCCAGCGATACAAGGAGTCCCTTGGTCTTGGAGGTGGTACCGATATCTCTGATCCCAACGATCCCCGAGTCTGCATCATTCTCTCCTTGACCATGGACTCACCCGGCCGTCCTCCCGTCACCATCGATCTCTCTACCCCTGGAAGCGAGACCACCCTCAAGGACAAGCCCTTCAACATCAAGGAAGGTGCCAAGTTCACCATGAGCGCCAAGTTCAAGGTTCAGCACGAGATTCTCAGCGGCCTCCACTACGTTCAGGTTGTTAAGCGAAAGGGTATCCGCGTCTCCAAGGACTCTGAGATGATTGGCAGCTACGCTCCCAGCACCGACAAGCAGCCCACTTACATCAAGAAGTGTAAGTTTCACGCCCGAATTGCTAGACAGAACCAAGTACTAACAACACTACAGTCCAGGAGGAGGAGGCCCCCAGCGGCATGCTCGCTCGTGGCCACTACAACGCCATCTCTAGCTTCGTGGACGACGATAAGAAGAAGCATCTCGAGTTTGAGTGGAGTTTCGATATCGCCAAGGACTGGTAGACAACGGCGCCTTGGTAGCACGGACCGACGACATAACTCAAAATTACATATCACAAGTCATGAGATAATGAGATACCTGAACATTTGGAGAGGAACATACACACAAAAAATTTCACATAAACTCAAATCAAAAGAAAACCTCACTCGGCTGGAGAAAGGTCTTGCTCTGTTTCCTGTCACCTGCTTGTCGATGACAACGGTACCTGTGGCTAAATCTAGAGCTTCGATACTGCAGGAGAATAAAAATGCCTATATACATCAAGTTCTATGCTATACAACTCCATTGCTCAGGCCCGGTTCGTAAAGTCTGTTTTTGAAGACATGGTATCATATTGCTGTGAATATCGTTAAGCCTGAGTGAAGCACTCCAGGGCGGTATGTGTATGTATAAATGGGGTTGGTCGTCTACAAGAAATAGTCTGGTAAGGCATTGCCGTCGGCAGACTTTTCGTTTCCTGGTTGAAGGTCCTTGTGCACGTCGTTCTCTGGCGCTGCTGCAAAAACGTTGAAGAACCGTTCACCTGTGTCGCTGACTTCGAGAACACTGGCCATATTTCCGCAGCGATAGCAATAGTTTGGCGCACTCCAAACAGTGCTAAGGCGGTCATCATAGAGAACCTGGAAGCCCTCCTGACAGAGCTGGTGAGCGCGTAGAATGTGCGACATATTGTTGACAGCCAGGAACTTTTTGACGACCTGTGCTCCAAAAGTGTACCCCGCGCCGCGGGGTGACAGGGAAAATTCATCGCGCTCAGGATCAGGATCAGACCAGACCAGATCAGCCATAGGGCCCTCGTGAGGAATCTCGCGGAATCGGTCTATAATTTTAATTTGGTCGATTGAGTGGATAGAGGGCGATAGGCCTATACAACGTATCAGCATAGCCCTTCTGAAATAAGCTTAAACTATATTTACCACCGTGGACACAGAAGATTTGATCGTTGATGACAACGCTCAAAGTCAAAAAGTCAAACATATCGGTAAAGTAGTGCCACACATTGGCGTTGCCATATTTGCGCGAACACTCTGTGTAGAAGCCATATGACTGCGTAACGCCGCGCGACTCGTGATTTCCGCGGATTAGATGCACGCGATTAGGGTATCGTAGTTTCAAGCATACAAGCAACGATATTGTTTCAACACTGAACATGCCACGGTCAACGTAGTCTCCTGTTAGGTCCCGTCGTAGTCAGCAAATATCCACCATTATTCGTCTCGAGCTCGTGAGCGGTTACCAAGGAACAGATAGTTGGTGTCAGGGCAGTAGCCACCGATGCGAAAAATCTCGATAAGGTCGAAGAATTGTCCGTGGATATCTCCAACGACAGTAATGGGCGCGCGGACGTGGACGACGTTAGACTCGCGCATAAGAAGCTCTTTCGTCTTGGCGCAGACGGCCTCGATGACTGACTCGGCAAGCAACTCCTTGTTGTATAAGCGCGAAATACACTCGTCGAGATCGACGGACGCTGAATGAGATACGTCAGCCTGGGGACCGTTTCGATCCGGAAGGGTGCTTACAAGGTAACCCAGGCATTGTGGAATATAGAAGTCGATACGTTTGGTGATGCCGAGTGAATTGAGTAGGTGAGCGATACGGAGGGTCGCTATTCAAGTGTATTCGTAAGGATCGAGAAGCATGCGTTGAGGGATCGGTATCATTAAGGGTGCCGACGTCGAATTCGGCTCCTGGCGAGGATGATGTCTAGAGAAGAGCTCGGTTGTTGTACTAACATGATCGGGCCCGACAGTTCGATTCACATAGGTGCGGGGCGAAGCCGGTCGAAAGTAGATCGAGGTTATGTAGGGTGGACGAATCTTGGAAGGCTGACAGAGCTACGGTAGTAAAGATGTTGTGGATGCGAACCCGTGGTCGTGATTATATATGCAACATCTTGGTGGTGGTGTCGCTGATGCTTTTCGAGCTGTGGGATGTTTTTTTGGCGCTTTGCTTAGTCGTTGCTGCATGACGGTCGGCGGGAAAATGGCCCGGCCACCTCCACACTTCAGCAACATCTTGAGAGCTCTTTATAGTAGTTAGTAGTTAGGCTTCTAAAGCTCTGGTATATGTGAGGCCGAATAATATCGCTGGATTCGAGTAATTGAACATGCCTTTCTGTAATTTAGTTGGAACTTAGAGATGACTTCCTCTTTCAAATATGTGCACTGTACATATATATACGCCACTAAGCCTGTGGAACGGGTCAACTCTTCCTGTAAGACAGACTAACAAGTACATATACAGAAAGACGAATTTGATAGTGATATTTTGTGTTGGCGTAGGATTGTTTATGAGAATAACACACTACATATGTACATCTATTGTGCTGATTTAAAATGGCGTGAAAGAGTTTGTTAAACTATTGAAGCTTGCGTAAAATAAGCTTACCTACCTATACACAATGCGCATGGTGGTTAGAGCTTGTTCCTCGGCGTTGGTTAGATAATATTGAGTTAACTGATTGATAAAGCCTTATTTGCATCCATCGTTTAGGTACTGTAATTGATAGGTAATTAATCAAGTTAGTACCTTAGGCAGGTACTGTTTGAAGGGTCAGGAATGGCCAAAGTTTAATTCATTTGGACTTGCCTTGTTCTTTCTTCCTGGAGAAATGGCCCGTGCGCACGCGACAACTTCAGCATTGCCATCAACCAATGACTATCATCGCATCAATATTGCCTACTTCTAGTGATTTGCCTGAATTGAGCCTCATCGCCAATTCAAATCCGCGATTCTCGTCGCAAACCCAAATATCCCGCCCCTTCCCTTAATGGTCCCTGAATGAAGCCTCTCTGATAAGCCCAGAGCAGGTTCAGGGAGGGGGCTTTCGTATGCCGCGATCGCGCGCTGGCCACTGAAAAGCTTGGGCTGAAGCATCCCCAAAAGCATCCATATCGCTGCCTTATTCAACTATATCATCGCTTCGCATCGCTTCTCAGTCGTTCTGAAGCCCTGCTGTGAAACGTATCACGGTGTTACTCAACCAAGCCTCAGTCCGCTTGCTCAAACTTGTTCCGCCTCAGCAGTGGCCGTGCTTGAGTGTTCATCTCATCCTGCTGACCAAGTCGCTTTAGCATTACTCTTCTTTGGCATCACGCTACATCTATAGAAGCCACGGAGTTGTCTAACCTGTACGGCCTCTCTGTTGATCTATTTCAGGATAGTGTACTGTCTGGGTTGAAGCTTCTCTTGGCACACTTGGCTTCACTTCGCCAGCCATGCCCAACACGGCTCCTGGCCAACCTCGGCCAGACGAGGCTCGATGTTATAACTGTGGTACTGCTGGCCATTGGGCTATAGCATGCCCCGAGCCTACGCGGGAAACTCCAGCGTAAGTATCAATTTCCTTCAAGTCCCATCATCGACTTTGGTGCCTCGCAGCTTTTAACGCAATGACAGTGGCCTTGCAGCTTGGAGGAACTCAAATACTCCAGGACATGGCGGCAATAGGGATAATCACGGCGGTCCAAAGAAGTCGAAAGGACCTATTATAACCAAATACACTCCCGCACCTGTACCAGCGCCGGCACCAGGAGTAAATCGATATGGCCCGCCTCCGGGATACGGACCTCCGCCTACGCCATATTCAGGAGGACCTCCTTCATATCCTCCTCATTATCCCCCTTACGGAAGCCCAGCATCTAGTTATGCACCTGGATACTCACCTCCGGGTTATTCTCACCCTTATCCTCCACCTTCCTATGGTGGCCCTCCCCCAGGTCTGCCGGCGCCTCCTCATAGACCGCCGGGCACTTATAATTCACCACCACCTCAACCTCCAGGACCATCATCGTACTCACGCCCTTACGGACATCCTCCGCCTCATCAAGATCATGCACCATACGCCCACCAGCCTCACTATCCTTCTTACCCTCCGCCTGCTTCAGCACCATATGGGCATCATGCTCCGCCGCCGTCATACCCACCCCCGTTTCCCCCTCACAGTGCACCACCTACATATGGACACCCGCCACCTCCTAGGCCTCCTATCCCTTCTCCAGTGCCCCCGAAAGTATGGCCAAAGCGATCATCTGGATCACCTCCTGTGCCGCGTCAAAGTCCTGCCTCAACATTATCTTTGCCCGCCTCGTTACCCCCGAAGCCTCCTTTGCCCCCAAAACCTCCACAGCCTCATGGACAGCCCAACAGAGGTCGTCGAGACTTTCCTGATCACCCTCGCGATCACCGGAACAAACGCAAGAACGATCGACACAATCGTAACCATGACAATCGACAGAAGAAGAATCAGCACCCTCGACAAGAACAGAAATCACAAGACGGCAACAGTAGGCGGCCTGACCCAAAGCCAGCCAACCTCCCTAAACCCCTCCCGTCTCCAAAGCAAGAACAAAAGACCCCATCTATCTCACCTACCAAGCAAAAGTCAAGTACACCTTCAGGAACACCTGAAGCTAAGAAGGCTCAAGTTGAAAGTCCTGTTATACCTGATTCATCACAGAAACAAGAACCAAACCCAAACCCAAACCCAAAACCAGAGGAAGAAGCGGTACCGGTAAAAGTGCCTGAGAAGGCCACCAAAGAAGAGTGGGAATGGGAGAAGGAGGCAATCTTTAAAGAAGAACCCCATCACCCCCCAGATGAGGTTGGCAAGCCACTGCCTGCAGAATATAATGACGAGGTGCTTCTTCCTAGAAAATGGGATGCGAAATGCATCGAATCAGTCTATGTCCAAGCTGACAATATCGAGGAATACGTCAAACCGATACACGAAACACCATATTGGCCAGAAGTCGAATCCGACCCCGCGTTTGTACGGGATGGTAAGCTTCCTAGCGGGGATCCCGTCTCTGAGCTTCCGTCCAAGGTCGATCAAAGTGCTCGGAGTGAAAGGTCCGAAAGTGGGGAGGTTATCGAACAACACCCCAAACGAGGTCACTCAGATGACGATAATTCTGTTGAACGACCATCAAAGAGGCAAAGATCTCGGAGCTCTTCCAATGCGAAGCGCAGAGGATCACACGACGCCTATTCGGGTTCACATGATACCTACGAGCCCAAGAGGCATAAACGACGTCGCGAAAGCTCCGAATATCGGTCAACAACTTTCCATAACGTCGATGATCATCGGCGATTAGACAGGTACCATCGAGATCGAGATAGAGATCGTGGCCGTAGTCGCAGCCGTAGTCGCAGCCGCAGCCGCAGCCGCAGCCGCAGCCGTGGCCGTAACCGCAGTCGAAGTCGCAGTCGAACACCAGCCTCAAGAGACTCTTCAATGTCAGCTGCATCATCAGGGTTGGATTCCTTGGAAGCTGAGTTGCTCGGACGGGATTCAAAGGCCAAAACACCTGAAGAGTCACCAAGGCGAAAATCATCATTGTCAGGATTGAAGCCCAAACGCCGTCAGACGAAGCTCGATTCGGCTTATAGGTATGCCATATAGTACGCTGCAAACATTCCCTGCTAACACCAGAACAGCCGTCGGTGGTAAACCAAGTGCATCACACCTTTGTGATTTTGTCCTCATCAACCTTGACCGGTACTTGATCTTTTCTTTGTTTCACTCTCCAACTCGGAACCGCAACTTTCGAGTTGTACAGTTCCTGTACCTAGGCCAGGCACAATCCCTTACATTTTCCTTTTAATCACTTCAATTTGGGCCATGGTTCAACCAATTTCTTGGAATGGCGCTTGGGTTTCGGGTATTATTAACGATCATCATGACCAAGGTGCATGTCTGGCGTATGTCATTCACGAGGTATGCGTGGATCATTCTTAATTTGACTATTTTCGTCTGTCCGTATTTGAGATCCCTTTTTGTCACTATACATACCGTCCCTTTGAACCTCTGCCACGCGTGGCGTTACGAGATTGTTCATTCATGATGATCATGGCTTGTTGGTGCGCCATCGACCAACATTCTGTGCCTGGCCGTTCCCTGCACCTCCCTACTTTGCACTTGTTTCCACTGCGGTGAATGTTTTGATCTTTAATTCTTGCGTTGTAGGTCAGTATTAAGAGGAACAGTATCCGAGACATCGGATGCATGCCCATGTCTCTATGGCTTTGTGTCAATGCCCTTTGTTTCTATTCGACGATACAGTCTTGCAGTACAACATATAAAAAAGTTTGGTTGTATTTCGTAGGAGCCATAATGGGTAGGTAATTAGAAGCTTTACCAGAACTAATGCCGGTGTGTCATGAGCTGTTTGTTGCTGGCCTTTTCCAAATATAGGATCAATTCACACACTATCGTTCTCGATTGTTTATCCTGGCCGACTGGGAAAAAAGGATATAGCAATGGCCAATGCTCCAAACAGATGGCTGGCCAAGTAGCCACACATGATCAAGATAGGTAACTACAGGTATGTTCTCTATGACTCCGCTGCCGTGCCCTCTTTTAGCGCCATTCAACAGACATGATATACAATTCAAAAGTATAAAAATTACATATGTTATATGCTCATACAAGTACGCGTATATATGATGCTACAGTTCTGCTATTGGCCCAAAACCCCACATCAAACTTTCGATAGCCGTTAGACAACTGATGGCTACCTTGCCAACCAATAGATCAAAAGATCAATGAGTGTGATTCATCTTATCTTTGCGCCTAATCGAATGAGATAACGAAGCGTAGTGCTATCTCCATTCATAATGTCGATCCTGGAATTTTGAGGAAAGATCACACCTGCGGCCATGTATGAGACCGTCTATCACCAACAAGGACGACGACAACTCTGATCCCGTCAGCGAGGGGTTCGACCATTCTGAGACAAAGGGGAAAAGAATAATGCAGTTGGGGTATCACACCCACTTGCCTTCGCCATTCCGTTTTCTACTTCAAGCCTCGCTTCTCTATTGGTGACTAACATGCCCTTGTAGGCTTGTACCATTAAGGTACACAACGGCTTCAGATCTAACCAAGACAATACAAAGCAAGGTATCTATGTAGATGAGGGGTATCACCATGTATGCGCTGAGGAGAAAAGAGGAATCCTGGCTTTGATGCGGTGTAACCTTGATCTAACACGGAAGTCAGATTTGTCCTACACGTGTACGACACAACTCATTCCATTCCCCGTTGACTTCGCTTGTTTTTGCTCAGACCTTTTGAGGATACGGGTTGACGGGTTGACACGATACCCTAGGCGTAATCTCGCAGGACGCCAAAAGGTGGTCAGGTGTCTCGGCCGAGATTTCAAGCTCAAACCGCTTTCGTCGAAGCAGCATGTTCTTGGCTAGTTCGTTCTTTCTGGCCAGTGGAGCAACCGGTCTACTAGGACCCTTGAGATATCACGAACAGGGTTCTTTGTGATAGAGACTTGCGGGTAATTAATGGCATGGTGAAGGTGAAGTGAGTAGAATAGGTCAAGCGGCCATTGCAAAACTATTATCATCTAAGTTCATGTAGTATAGATGGTGGGTCTGCTGATAAATCCCATGCCTAGAAAAGCAGCTTGTTGAACTCGGTGAAGCCATCGTGAGATTCGACTGGTCTAGAACCGGCATTTGCGAAGACATTCGTCCCGACACTATACGTTTCTATTCTCTTAGCATTGAACTGTGAACAGCTGGCCAAAAACACGCGGCGTTCCTCTAAAGTCATTAGCTAATTCTTTGGTACTCCGAGCTTGCAACCGAACTGAACCCTAGGATAAAACACACGAGTCGACTTTTGCTCCGACGCTAAAAAATACACCACATTGTATATAGACCGGAACCAGAAACACCCTGTAGCCAAAAGTATCATATCATTTTTAAACGATCAAGTTCTCAAATCCCATCCCACGTAAATCATGTAGCCAGTTGACATTATCCGTGCTGCGTGTATCTTGCATCGCCCACGTTGCCTTGAGCATCTCAATTGCCGTGAACAGGTACCCCCACGGACAAATCTGCCAAATTGACAATAACCGGGACAGGGTCCATGTGCGTCTTTCAGGGTCTCGTGTCTCAGCCCCTGCAACAAATGTTGGCCACGAGGAGGCTTTGAAGTATGGGTCGTTCTCGTCAATGAGAGCTAAATTGCTCAAAACGTCCTCAAGCAGAAAATCTGTATCAATAGACCGCAACGACCGAACTAGTGGCAACGCTTGGAGGATGTACAAGCATGCCGCCGACCGGTGTGCTAAGGCTAAACGCACTCGACTGTTGAGGTCCTGGGTGATGTTGTGTTGCCGCAAGTAGTCTGCCCAGGCTGGAATATCAACGGCAAGAGCTTCGTCTATCAGGGCGAGTGCCTTATCTGCCGCTCCCAAGGACTGGTCAGTCCAGGGCACTTCGTGAGACAATTCAGAAGCGGAAAGAATAATGTTGAGAATCTCTGGAGGGCAGGACAAATAACTTGTCAGTTCCACACGTTTCATAACAGGTAGAAACTGAAAAGCTTGTCGTGCAACCCTTGCAGCGAGCCCTCCCGAGGTCAACGTCGAGCCGAGAATATTATAACTATAAAATATCAGTATCCACTATACGCGGCAGCCGAATTGCACACTTACATGAAGCTGTCAGTGATGACCCGGTCCCGCAACATTCTACTAGAAGCGTCGGGGTTACTATCCGGGTTAAGAAGTGCCATAATACTGGTAGCGCCTTCGAGGTGGGCCCTCCAGCTCTGATTGTCCGACTTGTCCAAATCAATCAAAT
Source organism: Fusarium sambucinum (assembly GCF_050947815.1). Lineage (NCBI taxonomy): Eukaryota > Fungi > Ascomycota > Sordariomycetes > Hypocreales > Nectriaceae > Fusarium > Fusarium sambucinum. The sequence continues at coordinate 2,726,254 of NC_139292.1, forward strand.
CAAATTTGATAAAAAAGTGCATAGCAGCCAGTGCCACCTCACTACCCGCAGGGTCAAGTGTATCGAGCACCTCCCTAAGGTGGCTCATAGCCTTTTGCTTGGCCGTCAAGGCATCGATAAGAGCTTGGTGAGTTACAAGATCCTTTGAGCGCAGCACAGAGAGGTAGTCGCCTGGATTGGGGATGCCAGTGGGGATCTTGGTGACGCGACGAAACACATTGGACCAGTGGATAGCTGAAGTCGCAATAAGAACTTGAAAAAGAAGCGGGTGCTTCCGTGTCAAGGGTATCAGCTCGCGGAATGGATTACTCTCAGGTGTGTCTCGGACCACGAGATCCTTGCAAACGCTTTCGGAGACTGGGACACGCATTAGTATCGATTAAGGTAAGTACTAGAGCCAAGACCTACAATGCGCTAGGTAGAATCGCGATGTGCGGTCAAGATCCTGGAACAACGGATCTGTAAGTGCAGCCGGAGAAGGCCAAGGCATATTGCCATCGCTCGAGGACGCAGATTCGTCATTGCGTGGGGTTGGCTGTTCTTGATGTCGCTTCAACTCCTCTGCCTCTTGGGCAGCCTGTTGTGCTTGTTGGACCAAGCGCGCCAGCGGGTGCTGGTCGCTATAGTCAGGTTGAGGCTGGGGTCTCGGGCGGTCATGATGTTGACCTTGACCCAGTTGATGATAATGTCCCGGGGGCGAGGCAGAGGCGGAAGAATCAGTGTCGTCGGGTAGCCTCCGGCCCGGAGGCGGATTGACATTGCCGTGAGAGTCAATACCTTGAGTCCAGACGAAAACCTTGCCATACCCGAGGCATTCCTGCCCCGAGACCGCACATTTGTGGCATGTCGGCCATGAGCGGTCGCAGCGCAGGCGTCGGCGACGGCAGTTGTGACACGGTTTGGTGTTGCTTGGCGGCATGCGCCGGGTGCTGACAGAGCAGCTTGACAGGTCTGGTGCTGGTGTTTTATCCTAGGATTTCACTAGGTCCAGGTCGTGCTCGAGCTCTCTTGTGGCGGGCGAGACAGCGGTTTGGATGTGACGAGCGAGTCGTTACAGAAGGTTCATGATGGACTGAGACAAAGAGATTGTAACGAGGTGCACGATGTACCAATGTAAGGCGGGGGGTAAGAGGAGTCTGGTAGTAATAGTAGAGTAGGTATGTAATGACGATGATGAATTAAAAAAAGGTTGTGACGGAAGAGAAAAGTAATGGATGGAGGAGACGGAATGTAGAGATAGGTACCTTAAGGCTAAGGTATAGGTAGACTGAGAGGTGGGAGGAAAGATGATGGAGGGGTAAATGGAAGAAGGTGCGAGTCTCCCACTCTAGGTATAGGAAGATAGGCAGGCACGTTAGTTCCATGAGCCCAGTCCAGAGAAACCGGCAGGTACCGTTTGTTTTACGACTGTACAAGAGTAACAACAACAAAGACAACAACAACTACCTACTCCCTAGTAGTTTACCTGGATAGTACTTGGGTAGGTACTTAGCTAGGTAATAGCGAAGCACGCAATGATGCGAAATAGACCAAATCCAGATCGAGCTTCGTCTCAGTATGGAACATTCTATGGATGAACTGGAGACAGAGCATAGACAGTTAGTTCAATAAAGATGCTGGCAACATTCCGTAAGAATGACCAGGATCTTGCAGACGGGAGGCACAGTACGATACAGCCCCCAGCAAGGTATAGTGTACAGTGCTGGAGGAGATCTCATGACTCGGTGCCAATCAGAATTGATAGCAGTGCCCAGCATCTCTGACAATATGTAAATTGTATAAGTCACCCCATATCAGATTACAGCATATACCCCCAATGATGAATCCTATCCCATCCCATGCTCGCCTCGCTTTTTCGTTTCCCCTTGTCCTCTTCAACTCTAGTCCTAATAGGTAACAAAGCAAAGGCCAGCCAAGCCCCACGTTCATCTAGCCCAATCCCCCGACTAAAGCCGATACCAACGCTCCCCGAAAGGGTAAGGAAACGACATATCGTGCAGCCGAACCTTCGGGACCTGCATCATGGGTCTTCCATTACAGTCGGCAGAAAGCTTGTCGTATATGGGTCTTGATGGGACCGTCCAGCCAGAAGTGACACAACGACCCAATTGGGAAATCAGCTGTCTTTCGAAGCCTTGTTCTTCTTCTTTTTCGTTTCTTTCACGTCCTTGTTTTTTTTTCTTCTATCGTGAGGGGAACCCTGATACATATTTTTTTCCCTTCTATGCGTTGGAGATCGTGATGTCCCACCTTGACTACTACGGAGCTTATGAACCGCCATGGCACCTCACTACATACACTACCTATGTCATGATTCGCATGCAACCTTGACTAGGAATTTTTCTGCCACTGAAATATCTGTATTGGGTGTTGGTTTTGACATGACTCCTTCACTCAGACTGTAACATTAGCTTCTGACTACCATAGACCATGAGAATCGACCATTGTTATTACTATCACCTTAGTCATGATACTAAAAATGCATCTTGGCATCTTCGGTCTGGCCCTAACCGAGATCCAGTTAACCAAGCTCTCCAACCATCTCCAACTAACTCAAGTGGCAGGTTGGTGAACTAGACCGGGTTTATTTTGAGAGGAGAAGCCAAGGCTTTCTCCTCATAAGGCTCCTCCCACCTTCTCAACAACTCCACCATGAAACTATCTTGATGGACCCTTCACGATAGTCAAAGTCTTTCACCTTGCTCACCGTACTTGTTTCCCCTCTATAATCTACTCGATGGGTCAAATTACGAGACTCGGGAGGGATATGCTTACATGGTGGGATTTGACTGAACTGTAGCCTTCTGAGAACCTTGAGCTGGACGACATGTTTTGACCACTCTCGCTTGGACCGTTGTTGATCCAATTCATGCCCACTCAGCATAATATCATGCCGGTCCCCTAGCCGGTGTATGAGTCCACAACCTAGGGTGATAGGGTGACTCCGAGACTGATAAAGCGGAGCACAAGACAAGGCCAACTGACACAGGGAAATAGCAGCAATAATTCAAGCAACGCTCATAAATTCTGGCTTTTCGTATCTCGTTTTGATCTCTGCCTTGCGGCATCTCTAGTATCGGTGGTGCCTGATCGAGCTGCCAGCCAGCGTCGGTGCTGTGTCTGGACACTTGTTCCCTGGCTGATTGACAGCTCTCAAAGACTACATTATTTTTCATCAAGGCTGCTTGGACTATCATGTCCACCATTGGTATTTTCAGACCCGTTTCATAGGTCGCCCACTCATCGATGTCTCGAATCTATCCCCTCTTGGCCGGAATTTTAGTTCCGATAATCTTTGCACTCGGTTGCTTGAGCATTATCGTCAACGTTTATGACGTTGTCATCTGCTCGCTTGCCATGTTGTGAAGACTGTTGACTAGTCAATATACGCAAAGAATGAGCATTGCTGACAAGGACTCACCTGATGTCTTCTCGCTCGTCAGAGGCAGGTGGGCCATTTGTAGGTCCAGAGCTGACGACTACATTGGCACCCTCATCGCCACCAGCCTTGATTTCTGTCAAGGCTGCCTTGGCCTTTCGCTTGCCGTTTCGGAGATCGCTCAGGTGCTCGAAATATCCTTCTGGGACTTCTGTGACGTACCGACCACAGAAGACACCGACCTCAAAGTCTTCAACCTTGCTTGTGGTTTCGGCAGCCTCCATGCAAGCAGCCTTCAATCCGTCTTTACCATCAAGGTCCTGGAAGATGACCTCGTCAGCACCGATGTAATCGGCAATTTCTTTTGTCGTTCGACCGTGAGCAACCAGGTCTTTCGGAGTGTTAGCAAGAGCAATTGAGCGATGGGTCAGTGAAGTTCCTACCAATTGGGTCCGCAAGATCGATACCATACTTGAAGATTGTTAGCATTATTCCCGGGTAAAGTAATTGGGCTAAACTTACGATGTGAGGGTGCATGCATTCGGGAGAGGCTGAAACAAAGATGACCTTGACAGCACCGGCATCCCTAGCCATCTGGACAATTTGTCGTGAGGTAGCTAATCTCGAATCAGTATTACATCTAACTTATGAGATGTGATGCTTACTTCCACGGACGACACTGTCATCCACTATAATCAAGTTCTTGCCGCGGAACTCCGAGTCGATGGGTGAAAGCTTTCGGCGGACGCTCTTCATTCGGAGAGCTTGGTTGGGGAGAATGAAAGTTCTTTGGACGTATCGGTTCTTGATAAGAGCAGTCACATATGGCTTGCCAAGCTTCTCAGCAAGAGTAGCAGCGGCAATGTTACTTGTCTGCAAAGGAGTTAGTTACCGCAGAAAGGAGGGTTGGTATATGCTTCAGCATAGCATACCTCGGGTACTGGAATAACTAGAAAATGTGTTAGCGTAGTTCGAGCTATAATAACGTGTGAAACAACATACCAGCGTCAATCTCTTCAACTGCCTTCTCTCCAAGAACCGCACGGATCTTCTTGGCCAGCTTCTCTCCCATGTTTTGTCGGCTGCGGTAGACAGAAATACCGTCCATGGTCGAGTCAGGGCGAGCAACGTAAACGAACTCGAAGCAGTCGGGGGTGTAAGGTAGGTTATTGATGATCTGGCGGAACTTTGGAGCACAGCCCTTTTGCAAAAAGCAGGCCTGGCCGGGAAGAATGTCGACAATATCCTCGAAACCAAGCTGCTTGAGGACGACAGATTCGGAAGCAACCATGTAATCCTTGGTGCCGGAGAGAGTGGCGGAAGGTCGAGAACCAATGCAAAGGGGTCGAATACCGTTGGCGTCACTGTTTCCATTTAGACACGAGACACATTTTCAGGCCATTGACATAACTCACCGGAAAGCTAGGATACCGAAGCCGGCGATCATGGCAGTGCATGCAAAAGCTCCCTGGCATTTGGAGTACACATCGCTCAGAGCAGTGAAGATATCTTCAGAGTTGGCGCGAGTCTTGCCGAGTTGCTGAAGTCCGTGTGCGAAGATGTTGAGACTATTGGTACAAATCAGTCATCGTGGTTCGAATAAGTGCCAGCTGCGATTACGCACAGGAGCTCCGAGTCGGAATCAGAGTTGACATGTCGGTGGGCTTCTTCGTCGAGGAATTTGCGGAGGTATTCGGTGTTGACGAGGTTACCGTTAACGCTCATTGAGATTCCGAATGGCGCATTCACGTAGAAGGGCTGAGCCTCAGACCTGTGATGCGGTTAGTTATGTAAATGGAATTTGTAGTCATACATACGCAGAAGCGGTGCCCATGGTAGGGTAGCGGACGTGTCCCAGGCCTTTAGAGAGTTAGTCTCTGTTTCATCCATCTGTGTGTCGCGATGCCATACCCATGTATCCAGGCAGATGCTCGAGTCGTCGACCATCGGAAAAAACCTTGCTGGCCATTCCCAGACCCTTACACTGGGAGACTCTTCCTCCCTGGCAAACAGCAATACCTGCCGCATCTTGTCCTCGCTATTCCCAGTATCAGTATTCGCTCCTTGGACGTTCGAGGTTCGGCATGCGATTGTTTTCGCGATCGTTGACTAACATGTTGGAGGTAATACAGAGATTCGTGTAAATCGATAGCGGCGGAAGTGGCTTCCTGGTCACCCAGCTGTGTAGGCAGTCAGCATTTGTTTACATGCAATGTATCATTCTTTTTTTTTGTTTGCTCTTTTGGTAGCACTTCCGTCTCAAGTCCGAGCACGGGCAAGGGTCTTACTGAGCGCGGGGGAGGGGCAATAGAAAGAGCAGGACTCGAGACTCACCAAAATACCCGAAACACCACACATGTTGAATATCGTGTCACGTCGGTCGTGGAGAAGTTGAAGAACGGAATAATAGAGTGTTTTTTACACTCAGTCTAAAATTTGGTTTGAACCAGAATGTGTAACCTTTAGAAAAATTTTCCTCAATGGCCGACGATATCGGTCATTTTTTTTGCTACCACAAATCCTGTTCAGGCGGGGTATTGGTCAGGGCGGGCCGGAGAATGATCCGCAGTGGGTGGGCTCCCCCAAATGTACCTTGCTATAGTGGACCTCCATTTAAATCAGTGGCTTTTGTCAAGTGAAACCCGGATATGAAACACCGATTTTGAGTATTTGTTTATGTTTTTTTGCCCTGCTATCAGCATTGCGAGGGTGATTGTCTGCTATTGTTGCTTGCCTTGTTGATATTGAGCAGGGTATAAGGGTTTGAATGAATGATTGATTGACAGATGTTTCGCCAACCAATTGTACCATATAGAGGTAAACTGTATAAGTCAAAGTACAAGTATATCTATCTATCTGCTCAGGTGTCGATAACGAATTATGCCCAGATGTTTAAATATCTAGATACAGGGTTGTTAATACCGCATTGGCATATTTTTCATGTCAACTGACTACCTCTCTTAAGCTGCATGCACTAGTCGTGTCTGCGAATCAAATTTCACTGATAGAAACACAGTCTTGTTGGAAAATAGCCATTCTGTGTTCAGGTCCGTGTGATACTCTCCAGACAAATTTGTCTTTTTAATATTTAGAATCTCCAAAACACTTTCAGATACGAGATTTTATACTACACGAAGATAAGAGAATAAAGAGAATAAAGAGAAATAAAAAGTCCAGTGGAACGTGCAGCGTCACCTGTTTAAGCACAGATGTCAAAGCGAAGAGGGTACAGGACGGTGAAAAGCCCACATGACTGGGATTTACACAAAACTTCAACAAATGCCGATGTGAGCGCTAATAAAATATGTGCCATACTGAAAAAACAGTGCCCTTGATCTTACCAATTCCGAACGGCTTTAAACTCCTTCTTTGCGATGGTAGTATAAGAATCGTGGAGTGAACAAGGTGACATGGGTTTGCCATCTATATGTGCAGCAGCGTAAAGTAATGAGGAAAGATAATCGAGCATGTACTCAGGTCTTGTACAACATTCAGATTCCAATCTTTCAGAGATACAGTAAAACTACAAATGCCAAGTCTCCAATAAAATGACAGAAGGCCAACGTAATACAACTGACTGGTCAGTGCATAGCCGATTGTATGACGCAATGTATTTACAAAATATAACAGAGACACGCCCTGGACTTGACTGTGCCTGTTTCACTTTCAACTTTGGGAGGGCGCCATTGTCTTTTTTCTAAAAACAGCGACAATATAGGCTCTGATCTCTACGAACACTGTAACAAACGAGGAATCACCTCATAAGCCCCGTTGGCTCAGTGGTAAAGCGTATCACTAGTAATGATAAGATCACTGGTTCGATTCCAGTACGGGGCACGTGATTCATCAGAGTTTCTTTTTGAAACTTTTGGCCTCGAAATAGCTAACAAGGTGCTGTTCGCGATAGTTATGCATGGCGTTCAGTGAGGTACAGAGTTCGTTTTTGGTTATTGCCTGATTTGGTCTTTGCACATGGCAGCGGGAATACCCGCACTGCATAAATGCTTTTTAAGAAATGCACCAGTGCAAACTGCCGTTTAATTGTCTTTTAGGCACATGTGTGCAGATCGTTTGTCCCATCCGCGACTGGCTCTGATCATGCAGCCTTATTTATGCATGTGTGAAACAGAAGCTCTTTAACAGCCGCTGGTCTGTCTTGACAGTTGTAGAAAACTCAAGTCTAGGTAGTTAGTTACTCAAGACATAAAACAACTTCATCCTTTTTTTCTATCTCCATGGCCTCTCTTTGCAGTAGGACTCAATTCCAACGCGGAATAAATTAGGAAATGCAGAAGCCTCAGGGCCTGATTTTACGTTGGAAAAGATTGATAGCCTAAGATCGGATATGAGATTGATGCAAGAAGGGCCCATCCGCCCATCCGCATATCTGACGTCACCCCGCATCAAACCTTAAATCAATTAAGCGAGCGCGCCGTCCCGCTCCAGAGTTACACATGAGATATAAAAGCGAGAAATGAGACAAACATTATACTGATCCAAAAGATAAAGCAGTGCGTTCATTTCTTCGTTTTCTAGCAAGTAGCTCAGACCATCCTGTGTATACCTATGTCCAAAATAATCTACATAATCAAACATCCTCCATAAAATAAACTCCCTGCCATATCCCAACCTAGAATTGTTTCGTGTCCTCGGTGGCCTTTGAGGCTTCTCCTGTCGCATTTTCTTCGTCGTAAGAAGGACTTCTCGAGTCATAAGCCAATCGCATATCATCGATTTCATCGCCAACTTCCATCCAACGGTCGCTAGTCGCAGCCACCGGCCAAAGCCTGCACAGAGTGTAGTAGACAAGCATAGACACGCCAAAGCCGCAGAAGTAGTTGAGCTGGTAAACGTGAACAGCGCCAATAGGAACGTTCTTTGCGCCAACTGCATCGGCAAAACCAACAACGTTAATAACGATTCCACAAATGTAGGCAGCATAACCGCGCCAGTTAAAGCCGGCGGTGTAGTAATACGGCCCCTCCTTGCGGCCATCATAAAGTTCCTTCACATCGATGTACCCCTTGCGAACAATGTAGTAGTCGCAAATCATGACACCAGCGATAGAGCTGAGGAATACGCTGTAGGCGGAGAGATATGTTGTAAACTGGTTACTGTCCTTGAGAAGCTGCCAGGGGCAAATCACGAGGCCCAAACAAGCACAGATATAACTTCCACGTCGTATATTGATCCAACGAGGAAGAAGAGCAGTCAAATCGTTTCCTGCGCTCACAGAATTGGCGGCAAGATTTGTGCCGATCTGAGCTAGTGTAAATGACGATGCGATGAAGAAGACACCGAAGCGTTCCGCGGAGTTTCCATCGTTGATGAACTCGTCAAGCAGGTCAAGAGGGTTCCAGATAGCTCTGCCATACAGAGTCGTAGAAGCAGAAGAAACTATGATTCCAATAAAGGAAGTAATAGCAAATCCCATAGGAATAGTAATCAATTGTGGCCATAGGGCGTCTCTGGGCTTTTGTGCAAATCGGGAGAAATCGCTGGCGTTGACGATAAGCGTGGCAAAGTTGGAAATCGACGACATGATACCCTTGACAATTTCCCAAGCCAGATCACCGCCGTGAACAGTGTTGGGCTGCTTGATAATGGGACCAATGCCACCAGCACGCGAGATAGTCCAGGCGAGGAAAGTGATTCCGGCGACAGGAACGACGTAGGCCTTGGCAGTGAACAGGTGTCGGAGTTGGTGAACAGGGAACCAGAGGGCTGGCAAAGAGCAAATCCAGAAGATCATAAACGAAGCAAAGTGAGCGGTGTCTGTGCCGGCATCCTCGCTGAATGTGTTGGGGACGTTTTCCCACGACTTCCAGATGGATCGAATCATGAGGTAGACACAGTTTCCACCAATGTAAGCTTGAACTCCATACCAGACACAAGCTATTCAATGTTAATAAAGGATTACACAGGCAGTCAGTGAATGGGATGAGACATACCCATAGCAGCACGGTTCAAGACAGGCCACAAGGCACCCCAGATACCAAAGGAGCTTCTGTTGATAACGGGGAAACTGATGTGATAGACGGCACCAGGTCGCGCGTTAATTACGACAAAGATACCAGTGATGCTGTAACCGATCCAAACGCAAAGCCATGCCTGCCACCATGAAAGTCCGTTGACAATCATGGCTGACGAGATCATCCAAGTGTTGATGTTGAAAGAGTCGGCGATCCAGAAACCGACAAAGTTCCAGGGACCCCATAAACGGCGCTCCTTCTCGACGGGTTTGAGATCATGGTTCGTAAGCTGTATAAGAGTTTAGTAAAACTCCGTCTTGCAGGTCGCGTGACATTATATGCCCTGGCCTTCATACCATAAGTTGTGTGCTTGTCAAGCCAGGTTCAGACTCGACAGCGACTTTGTCGGTAAAGACTTTGAATCTTGATCTGGTTTCCATGGCGTCGATGTATAGTGGGAACAAAACGGTTTGATGAAACGATGAAAAGAAACAAAAGTCAAAGAAGTTTGGGGAGTAACTTTAAAAAGTAATTACTTTTCCGTATCACAACTCCAAGGCGAGGGGTTATGACGTGCAGGTGACAATAACGTAAGGCTGGCAGACTAGGATTAAATCCAAGTAAGGGCAGAAAGAAGATGATGTGATTCCACTCTTGCCTAATCGTAACAGAGGGATTGATTGAGAAGGAAGCAACTGAATCCTCTCCAACTCGCTCTTCTGTCTTGGAAAACCCGGTTGTCGATGGTGACGGGCAAGCTTGGTATTTATGGTTTGATGATTGAGATTGGGTCCCGTCCCCTCCATCTAACTAAATGCGAGCTTCATGTATGCCCACTGTAATGCAGGTAGGTTATCAGCCATCAGCAGCCACTATCAGCTCGATCGCCATCCCCAGACCCGACCGTTGCTACTGTAGATAACTAGCCGGTAATACCAGGATTCTCGCCGGCGGCCACATAGACTGTGGTTGGTTTAGTTGAACAAGTGAGTTCTTAGCATTTCCGGTAGTTGAAACGTTGTTTTTTTTATCCCATTTACAACTGACTTTTGCATCTCATTCTCAGACAACAACCATCGTAGAAGATATTCCAACAATCTTAGGTAATACCCTCGTAAAGATACTTCAACATGATTCATTCATCGACATATCGTCAAGCTTGACAAGGTACGTATGCGCCTCTGTCGGCACGGAAGAGCAATGAATATTGCGGAGAGATGAGTCGAGGTACAAGGGACCCAGGTCGTGTTTTAGTGGGTGCCCCCACATGCGAGACGCTAAAACCCATGGAGCAAATGCTTGGTATCATTGTATGAGTGGCTGCGACAGCGTCTTTGGACCTATGTTGACGTAGACGGTAAGACAATTCCCCGACATCGCTTTCTATTCCGAGGATGATGATTTACAATTATGTTACAGTAGTATCCAATTTGTAAAACCGCAGAACTGCAGCAATGAGAAACAAAAATGGTCAACGCATAGGTTCGGCTTGGTAAAAAATGCCATGCAGATGCTATCAAAGCCAGCCATGCCACAAGAGGGGCCATTACCCCAGGCGGATATAAACGAGGACACGCAATTGGTCAGTAATACTTCGTTATCACTGGGACGATACGACTGAGATACCGGTACTTAGACCCCGACCAGATTGGGCTTAGTTGCAAACTGTAGAATAAATTCATTACTCGATCTCATCGAGTCAACCCTTGATTTTAGACCCAGATTCCTTCTCAGCGGGAGCTATCTGCCCTATCATGTCTATCAGCGAACTGCATCTTAAATTCAGTAGTCAATGAAACACTATTTCGTTGTCAACAGTGTAAGTCATTGTATTTCGGTCCTTACCCGAAACTTTGTCGCCTGATCTCTTGAACCCCCTCTCAATCTAGAGCTCCATTGCATCGCATTTTTCTGCTTGATATGGATCGTATCGGCGTTGCAGTGCCGTCCCCAAAACCCCTACCAAACTCCTTTGTAGTGGCTGGTTGGCTTTCGGCTACAACGCCAACTTGGCCGTTTTTTTCACTATCCTACAACAACTTTCCTGAAACGATTACTCCAATATTTTCCATCAATGTGTCATGATAATACTGTACTCGACTGACATCAACGCAAGCAGCTGCAGGTGTCATGTTGGTATTTCCGTGGAAGCTCAAATAACACCGAGAACATCACGGCACTGAAACGGATCTACCAAAACTTTCGGGTCCATCCTGGGCTAGGGACTTTCCTTAATGGGAAACAAAAGGCGTCAGCCTGTCGGTATATCGTTGCGATGCTTACAGCTGTTACATTGGAGTCTACACGAGCTGCACTGGATCATGCGTGATGTGTAGTTATGACTTGAAAAATCCACACAAATTTGTCAAAGAGGATCTACAGGGAATCCTTCACAATGCGGCGGTGTATGTAAGTTACATACAAAAAATAGGATCAATCATATGTCTACTCATATCAGCCCGCGTTCTCAACTCTCTTGATGGGGCATTGCAAGCAGCCTCATACGAATTAATGAGGTTTCGCGGCAAAAAGAGGTAAAATCCCGAGTTGGCGATATAAATCCGTAGTTTTAGCCAAAGCTCCATATAGCTATAAAGCTGTCGTATTCAATTGTCCAAGAATAGGAACATTCTGCCCATGTCAAGGTGTAATTTAAATAGACCAATGCCTAGGTAGGTATTTGTCCTAACTCACGTTTAATATTCAAGCAGACGACGTGGGACTTAGAAAGGACTATAATAGAACCATATTTCGTCGTTACTCATATACTCTCAACTAAAGGTTGGCATTCGTCATAGGCGATCTGTTCAATGAACTATCTACTGGAATATTTAAACCATTCACTTTTGCTTTTACACTGTGGAGTACCTTTGTCTAGACCACTCCTCTCGCTCTCTTTTGTGAAGATCGATGCCATACATTATTCACTTCAGGGTTAGCAGTCTTGCACCTGGATACTCCAACTTTCGGTGTTTGATGCATACGGAGTTTGGTCAAATGCAACGATTTGTCTTTCTCGGGTACATAATATCTTAATCCGGGTCAATTAATGTAGACGGACAAAGGAAGCTCTTTAGACTGGAGCATAGATGATATTTAAGCACAAGCTTATACCAGTAAATGAAAAGGCCACTTTTGACATGAACGCCAGTCAATGTATATTTTTATCACGACAAATAAAAAGAACCACAAGGGTCGTGATATTTTATCAGTGGTTCAGTACTTCTTGAGGCTCAACTGGCGTCATTGTTCAACAAAGGGATTGTTCAAATAAAAAAAGGGGTCCAGATAAAAACATGGAAAACACGTGAATAACAATGCCCCGCGGTCGAGGAAAACACTTGCAAGACAGCGAATCCTTTTTCTAGCGATTACAACTTGAACTTAGTAGGCATCCTGAATAATCCCTTTCTACAAAGGATAAAGTTAGCTGCTTCCAAAATAACTCCAAGTTAAGCATCAACCTTAGATCTTACCTCTGAATAAATACTTTCTTTGGCTTCCAGGCTGTTCTTCCTCGAGTCCCACTTTTTGTTTCTCTCCCCCACCATCGTCACCAATTCCGCTTCTTTCTCCCCGCCAACCTCAACTTTTTTCATCACATCCAATCCTAAACACAACAAGTCCTCGATCTGCAATCATGGAGGACCAGTTGGTGCAGCTTCTTTCCAATACCCAACTGGCCGACCAAGGTCCCAGGCAACAGGCCGAAATCGAGCTCAAGCGCGCACGAACGAATCCCGCCTTTCCGCTGTCCCTCGCTAATATCGCTGCTCATACTTCGATTGAAACAAGCATTCGCCAGTCTGCGCTTTCCACCCTGCGACTCTTTATCGAGAACAACTGGAGCAATGATGAGCTTGACGATGAACCTCAAGTCCCCATCTCCGATGAGGTCAGAGGCCAGCTTAAGCAGGTTCTGCTCGACCTGGTCTTGAGCCAGGAAGAGGACCGTAAAGTCAAGATCTCTGCCAGTTATGCAGTCGGAAAGATCGCCGTCCACGACTTTCCCGATCAATGGCCCAATATGCTCCCTTCGGTCCTTTCCGTTGTCCCATCTGGCACCGATGCCCAACTCCACGGTGCCTTGAGATTGCTCAACGACATAATCGAAGAGAGTTTGAGTGAGGACCAGTTCTTTTCCATGGCCCAGGATATTGCCAAGGCCCTCTCCGAAGTCGCTTTCAATGAGAGCCGAAAGCCCATGCACCGAGCTCTTGCCATCTCAATCCTCAGAGGATGCTTCGATCTTCTCAATATGATCAGGGAGGACCACGCCAAGGAGGTCCGCGCATTTGCTGACGGACTCATTCAACAATGGAACCCCTTCTTCATTACTGTGATGAAGAGCCCTCTCCCCGAAGCCAACCTCGATAATGGCAGCCAGCCCGACACCTGGAGCAACATCATCGCACTCAAGCTCCAGGTTGTGAAGACGCTCATTAGGATTAGACGTGTCTTCCCCAACCTTCTCTTACCCCAGAGCACTGTTTTCTTCAGTGCGGTATGGGAGGAGCTTTCCGCCTTGCAAGCCCCCCACGAACAGCTGTACATCAAGCAGGATACACAGGGACGACTCGAGGATTCCGACAATCTGCCATACACCTTGGACTTTCTCATTCTGGAGGAATTGGATTTCCTGAACCAGTGCTTCAGGGCTCCACCGGTGCAGGCCGAACTCGAGGGTCATCTCAATGCCCATCCCTCTGCGTCGCAGGTTCCCTGGATGAAGGAGATCATGAGCATGCTCATCGGCTACTCCCGTGTCATTAGAGAAGAGGAGGAACTGTGGGATATAGACTGCTCCCTGTACCTTGCTGAGGAGACTTCCGTCACTGCAAACTACACCGCACGAACTGCTGCTGGTGATCTTTTGATCAAGATGGGTGAGTGGTTCAACCAAAAGGCCATAGAAGGCCTGTTTGGGCAGACACAACCACTCTTCGCCAACGGAGGCTCCGATTGGCGTAACCAGGAGGCGGCACTCTACCTTTTTGTTATGCTGGTCAGCGATTTCCAAGACATGGAAAAGCCAATTCCTGAGGAAGTTGCCCATGCATATCTTGTACTGGTGGACTACGCCATCAACCGAGCCGATGAGCCTCTTCTCCGAGCCAGAGGCTACCTCGTTGCTGGCATCCTTTGCCGATCTTACCAGACTCCTGCTGAGTTGCTGGATCGTATGATCACCTCTATTACGCAAGAGGAATCAGAGGTTGTTCAAGTTGCCTGCATCAAGGCCCTTGAAGGGTTGATCAACGCTGGTCAAGTGCCTTCTGATAGACAGGTTCCCATCATCAATGCTATCCAAAGCTATATGAATGGTAAGGACCCTAGTGAGATGGAAGATGCGGATGAGCTTCTCGTTACACTCTCCGAATCTCTTCGCGCTGCCATCACACTGGACACTCGAATTGCCCTCTCCAACGAAGTGCAGTCCGTGGACCTTCTCTTCATGCTTGCCAAGCTTGGCGCTAGCAATTTCCAAGTCACAATGTTGATTTCCGAGGGTCTTGAGGATGTAGTTACTGCTCTGTCGGATACCGAGTCTTACACTGCCCTCTGCGGAAAGCTTCTACCTACCTTGACCGGTGCCTTTGATGTTGCCAACCTCACCGAAGATAACCCTCTGGTTACAGTAAGCTATCATATCGAGCCGATTTAGAGCTAGACTGACAATTTTTAGGTCGCCATCGAGCTGCTGGCTATCCTTGCCGAGAACGGACCCGAACCACTGCCTGCGGGTTTTGTGGCAGCTACTTTCCCCAAGCTGAACCGCCTCCTCATGGAGTCCAACGAGGGCGAGGTTCTTCGACCAGGATCAGAGGTTGTCAAGTGGATGCTTCAGCATGATCATCAACAAGTTCTTGCCTGGCAAGATGCTAACGGCCGTTCCGGTCTTGAGGTTTGCCTGCATATCATCGACCGGCTCCTGGGTCCCTCTATTGAGGACAACTCCGCCTCTGAGGTTGGTGGTTTGGCCGCCGAGCTTGTCGAGAAGGCTGGCCAGGAGCGTCTCGGTCCTTTCCTGCCCCAGCTTCTCCAAGCTGTTGCTAACCGACTTGCCACTGCCCAAGCCGCGGCCTTCATCCAGTCTCTCATCCTTGTGTTTGCCCGTCTCACTCTTTCCGGAGCCCACGAAGTGGTTGACTTTTTGAGTCAAATTCAGATCAGCGGGGAAAGTGGTCTACAGGTTGTCTTGGCCAAGTGGCTGGAGAACTCTGTCAACTTTGCTGGATACGATGAGATCCGCCAAAAGTACGTTAAGAATGAAGCAAGCTCTCGGTATTTACTGACAAGCCTAGCGTGATCGCCCTATCCAAGCTTTACTCCCTCAACGATCCTCGCCTTGCACAAACACAGGTTAAGGGTGATTTGATCGTAAACCAGGACGACGGGCTAATCAAGACACGTTCACGTGCGAAGAAGAGTATGTACCCAACAACTCACGACCCTCAAGCCTCCAATACCTACCTAGAAACCATCTATACCCAATATATTGAGGCCCAAGACGCTAATCAAGCAGCCATGGCACCAGACCCCGACCAGTACACCGTCATCCCTGCTTCACTCAAGATTATTAAGGTCCTCATTGAAGAACTTCTCTCCGCATCTGGCCAACGGGCTGCTGCAAATGCGGCCGCTGCTGCTGTGGCAACTGCTAGCTTCGAGGATGAGAACGACGAGGAGGGCTGGGAAGACGACGACGACACTCTCGACCTGAGCCTGGGAGCCACCAAACATGACCTCATGTCATTTGTGGAAGGTGGACAGCGACAGCGAGACGACGAGACACAAGCTTACCTCACCGAGTTCTTCATCCGTTGCGGCCAGGAAAACACTGCCAACTTCCAGGAGTGGTATAACATGCTGACAGAAGAAGAGAAGATGAAGCTTAACGAGGTGGCCAGCTCGGCAGGACAATAGGAAGCGACTGCATACATGGTCACGAAACATTACCAGCCTGGCTCGGTTCGGCGAAGAACACTGTGGAAGCAACAGACTGCAAGTTAGGAAGCACAAAAGGAGAAACAAGGCGTACGTCACGCGTGCCTTGGTTTGCGCGGCAGAGGGTAGATAGATCGGCCCTTTGGTTGGCATGATATTACGAACAGAAATGAATTGTAGATAGAATTAGAGAAACATCTCAGTGGAAGAGTCACATGCGAAATAAACGAGAAGTAGATGATCAAACTTTGTGATTCTTTTTAACTAGGGTGGCTAGCAATTAACCGTTGAGAACTGTCCCTCGTAGTAACTCAAATTATATTACCACCTCCGAAGCCTCCCCCGAAGCCTCCCCCGAAAGGATTGTTGCCTCGTCCACTACCAGGACCAGGGAATCGAGGATTGCCTACAGGGCCAGTAGGGTCCCATCGCGCGCCAGGCGGAGCTTGGGGATCGTAGCCTCCATACCCATCATCTCCGTGCCCATCACCTCCTTGTCCTGTGAATAATGGGTCGTCGAAGGTGGGATGCATACCCGAGTGGCCACCGGGGCGAGGAGGGTCAAACGGGCCAGGCCCATACAGGTCGTCGTGTCCGATGCCGTAAGGATGCCTACCGCCTTGTGGTAGCCGTGGTGGTCGTGGCCGATTCACCTCGTGCTCGTCCTCAAAACCTGGAGGAGGGAAGTCACCCATGGGGAAAGGCCTGGGACGAGCCATCTCGGGAAGTGGGTTTACCGGAGGCGGAGGCATGTTTGGGTTAGGCGCAGGGTCACCACGGAATGGTCGGTATGGGTTCTGTGCTTCTTGAGCGCGGCGCTCAGAGCGTGCGTTGGCCTCTGCCTCGGCAGTCTCGACATACCCTTCGCTCTGGAGCTTAGGAATGAGTTTTTGAACGATGTTGATCTTGAGATCATGTAGAATGTCTATAAGAGTTCAGTAAGCGCCCCTCATAGTATTACTGGGCAACATACCCGCAATAGCTTTCTCAGATGTGAACACAGCGCGGAGCTTTTCAACAAGGTCACTTCGGTCTTCTTGATTGTCCTTGATGGTGATGCGAATGGGGAGCTTCTTAGAGTCCACAACTTCGCTGATCGATCGTTCGAAACGACGAATATTATCATCTCCCACAGCCAGTCCGCGAACCTCAACCTTCTTACCCATGCGATCCACGCGAATGCTAAAGGTCATGGCTGACTGCTTGTGCGAATACACAAAGCTGTAGGATTTGAAGCCCGAGTTCCATTGTGATGGCAGGCGAGGGGCGAGTGAGTCGCATTCAGCTATTGGCCGCTTGTGTGAGTCGAGTGGTGCTGCTGCTTAGGGGGTGAGGAGACTTACCTAGCTTGTTGTCCTCGTCAAAGCCCTGGATCTTGAAGCCAAGAGCGGAGAGATAGGAGTGAATAAGCAGAGCGATAACTTCATAAGCGGATGCGAGATCCGATGATTCGTCATTGGGAGAATGCGTGGGAAGCGCTTCTGCCATGCCACCGAGGATGGCGGCGACGCTGAGGGGTTCTGACATGATGAACTGTGATGATTCTTGATGGAATTCTTGTGGACTGCGGTGATGCTTGTCGATGAGTGGAGCTTGTTTGCTAGTGAATTCAATGATGGATTAAGTAGTGGAGAAGATGGAGGTGGAAGTTGTTAGTCGAAAGTGAAGAAGGAGATGCGTCATGAAATAGCTGCCTCAGCCCTATATGTGGATCAATTAGGTAGGCGCCGTGGGGCAGTGATGTTTTCGGTAGGACAGTTTTGTAAAGTAATAATGTACGGTTGTTTTGTTAGGTAAGAATGAAAAAAGAATGTGCCATTTTTTGCGGATTTTGCGGATTTTGCGGATTTTGAGGGTTTCTATATTGGTATAGAGTTTTGTTGAAATTCTATTTGACCATACGGCCTTGTAGCCTTACTATGCTGTCTATTTTACAGTTATGCTTTTAGGGTTGAATCGTTAAAGTTGCTACTCTTTCGAGGTGCAATGCGCCACCAGATAATAACATTAGTACCCACTAGATACATTGACATTCGTATGTTACTACTAAAGGAATACAATATCATACAAGTTGACGGAGACATGTAGTAGCTATGAGATCAGCTATCCAGCTAGCTCTGGACAATGCAATGCTCGATTGATGCGCTCCTACTACTGTAAGCTGCACGGCTAGACAAGTCAGAACCGTGCAATGTAGAACTGAAACGTCACAACTTGCGCAACAGAAAACTGTTTGATGAGTTTGTGCAATTTCTAAAGTCTAATACTGACCTTTTCTCTTGCTCTGCAACTTTAAGTCACAAAAGGTAGGGCAAATAACCTTAATCTCACACAATATAAAATACTACATGTAGCAGAAAGCTACATATAATGAATTTATTAGTGATTCAAAGCTTGCGAGGTTGGTGACGCTATTGCCGCCCAAATCTCTCATGGCTAGGTACCTCTCACGCTCACACGGGCATGGGTGAGATGTCTCATGACGACACCATCACGTGAAATCGCGTTCCACTCAACGCGTCCCACCACGTCTTTCAAACCACCAATTCTTAAACATCACCACTTCCTCAACATCCCTCATTGTCACTATGGATCTAGGCCCATCCATCCCCGCCGCCCAAGCATCACATCTCCTTTCCTCCTTTACAACCTTTCTGACTCTCACTCTTCACACCCTCCTCTACCACCGCGGACTCTACCCTGCAACTACTTTCCTCACTGCACGCGCCCTCAACCTCCCCGTCCACCAGTCCCGCCATCCTGGCCTCTGCACTTGGATAAACGATGCTGTCTCTTCTGTAGCAGCACAGCTGCGAAAAGGGACTGTGCGCCGTATAGCCATTGTAATGCATGCCGCAAAGACGTTTGATGTACTTGAACGTTGGGTATTTGACGTTGAGACGTTTCCTATTGGCTGGGGTGATAGGGAGGAGAGGAACTATAACCCTGCGTTGGTTGAGGGTGTGGATGAGGAGGGTGGCGTGAATTGGACGGATGTAAACGAAGCTTTGCGGGGAGCTCTAAGGCGCATTTCGCATGCAGCTGAGATGATGTCTGCTTTACCTGAAGGTAGCACTTTTACACTTGCCGTTGAGCTACGCGACGAAGCATCTGCACCAATAGGGGTAAGTTCAAAGTTTCATTTGAAATACGCCGAGCTAAATGACTTAGCATCCGCAACATTGGATACCTTCCCAACCAAACCTTCAACCACCAACAGACACCTCTTTGACTCAAGGTTCGGCTATTGGCGGCCAGAACACAACGCCAATCCGCTCTGTCAAAGCCGGTCCTCTCTTCTTTGAGTGTTGGATCGAGCAAAACGACTTGGAATGATCACAGAATGATACGCATATGATACCCAACTTGAAAAGATAGATATCGTCATCATGACATTTCATAACCTCTAATTCATCTTGTACAACATGGCATGAACCCATTGTCCTGGCCCCGATTCCCAGACCCGAACCAGTCCGTGCCACACGACCCTGCTCCCTACTCCGACAAAGCCTCGAGTCCGTTGCGTTATGTACAGTCCGGCTGTCAAGGCATAGCAAATCCCTTGACTCATTACCATCAGAACCCTTTTCAAACGCCCAAATAGCCTCCCAACCAGCCCTCCGGAGGACAGCAGCGCCTACTCTGTCGTCCCCTTCAATGCCGCACGCAGACTAACCATCTCGCGCTTGAGTCGCGCGTTCTCCTTCTTCATCCGTGCCGTCTCGTCGCTTTGGTCACGCAGCCGAACCATCAGTTCTTCCTTTTCTTCTTTGCCCTTGCCCTTGAGAGCCTTGACAATTTTGCCAAGCTCCCCGTTGAATTTCTCATACAGTAATTCGTTCTCTGCCACTGCCTCTTTGTATAGTTGATCAATGGCCCGGACCTTGGCTTCAGCTGCTTTGACTGTAGTTTCCATGTCGTGCTGGATCGCTGTGTGCTTCTCTTGTATCTCCTGGATGGCAGCAGGAACTCGGTCCTCCAACTGCCGGACTGCAGCCGTCACTTGCCGCATATCAGCCGACTGTGATCCTGGAGACTGGGCATCACTGAGGCGTGCCATTTCCTCGCCAATTTTGAACAGCTCGGATCTGAGAGAAGCATCCACGTCGTCAACAGCTTGCTTCTCCGTATTGAGTCGTTCTCGAAGCTTTTGCGGAGATTGTAAGCGGAGTCTCTGAGTTCCACGCCTAGACGGGCTTGAGTTTGGACGAGGAGGTGATTCGGCTCCTGGAGGTGCAGAGCGGTATGGGCGCAACGTCGGTATGTTACTTGAAGATAATGTCTTAGAATGCCTGTGGGTCTTGAGTGGTGCGGGTCGATGAACTGTCTCATCAGAAGGCTCCAAGAGACTTGGTTCAAGCAGACTAGGCTGAAGCATATCCAAGACGTTTTCTTTCTGCCTTGATACTCGCATCGTCTGGGCTACAACGGGACTAACTGGTATCCTAGACGTCGCTGTCTTGGGGCTTGCGTTGAGCTTTTCTGATGTTTCTTTCGCATCTTGAAGTGGCTGCGGTGATTCGTCATCGTCAAGAGTTACCGCTTCCATGTAGTTCTTTAGATCTGACAGAGAGCTGCGACGCTTCTTCTTGGGCGACCGTGGTGGTGGACGCTCCGTCTCTGGCTCTCCTATTGTTTCCAATAATCGATGGGAGCTTCCTGGTCTCTGTGCTTCGTCAAACGCCCCTGCTATGGGTGGACGATCCCTGGAACCTGGTCTCCTCGCCAGCTTTTTGGGTATTGTGTTGTCATCGATGGACCTTGAACGGCCTAATGACGTTTTTGATAAGCTGAATGCTTCGCTTGCTGTGGGGTTTCTGTGCTTACTGAGTTGTCGCCATACTGATGATCGGTCGTCTTTGCTGTTCTGTCGCAATAGGGTATCAAAACCAAACTTGCGGCGCAGTGATGACGTGTTTGACGCCAACGAAGGGGTGTATCCTTTACCGCGGATAGCTGAGTTAATTGACTCATAAGTTGAGCTGTCCAGTCCAAAACTGTGGTTCAAGCTGGGCTCTTCAAAGATGCGATCGCAGTCCTCCACAAGACGATCGAGTAGGTTGATATAATTTGCGGCTGTTCCGTCGTATACAAGCAACTCTGCAAAAGCAAGTGTTAATGCTCCTCTGTCGCCATCATTGCCGCACCCATCCAGCAGATCGGCCAAGAGTTTGATGAGAGCAGTGAACGCGCGGCGATTCTGTGGAGCCATGTCGCCGAACAAAAAGTTAACAAAATCTGCAAAGTCACCAGGCACTCTCTTGTTAACGCGTGCTTGCAGAGTATCCAGAGATTTCATTGACATAACCGGGCTTATTTGGTCCGCCCATGCGATTCGAAGAAATTTTTCAAAAGCAACAAAAATGACCTCTGTGCCTAGGTCAGCAGTGGCATCGAAATCATATGGAATCTCAATAAGCCTGTTGTAAAGTTCATTGACCATTAGTTCATCAACCACTGAGCGTTGTAACAAGGTACGACCAATAATGAGACCCTTGCGGTTCTGTAGAGCGGCGACATAACTAGTGAACGTTTGCTCTAGTCGTACTAACGGGTTGTCGGTACGGGTTTCCTCTTGAGAAATACCATCCTTGCCCCCCTTTATTGAGCTGACAACAGATGCTTGGCTGTTGTTTCGATGTATCGAAGGCACCTGCTTGTGTTTTGAGCTCACACTCGCCGTGTCTGAGAGATGAACCGAGCTGCTGCCCCAGAAACTGGAGAGGAGTTTTACAGGAGATGAAGCGAGGAAAGACCTAGTCTTCTCTGCTCTGGTGTTAAGTAGAAGGCCATGAAGCGTCTTTGAGTAATATGAGACGAGAGGTGCCGTCAATTGCATATTGGAAACACTGTGCTGCGTGCTCAGTAGTTGGATCACTAAATCTGGTTAGCTTCAGAAGTTTACAGACTCATCATGACAGTGCTCACCTCGCCGTGACATTGTAGGAAGGAAGTCTTCCAGGGCAACGTCATCCTGGAATTGCCTCCCATTTAATCCAACTGTGAGCATTGATACCCGCTTCATGTCATTGGTCGTCACGTTGACAACAATCTCAACCCCGTAATGACCTACGGGTGCTCCTTTAGTGCCCATATCATGATCGACAACCACTCGAACCGGGGCAGGCTCCTTGCGGCCTTCGATAAGCTGATCGGCGCCCTCCTGGAAGATAGCTGCGTGAAGCCCAAGGTTGCTATCTGGCATGCGCGCTGACCGTAAAGTCCAGGTAGGATCCTCTCGCTCCTTTTCCGAAAATCGGGCTTCAATTCTCGCCTTTACCACATCCTCCCCCCATTTGGCGGCTCTTGCTTCGTACATCTCTTGTAGGAGGAAGCATCGCGACGTGACCGCTTTACTAATTCGGTGCTCGCCTGGATGAGCACCTCTCATCTCTTCCGTCGAAGTCATCCAGAAGAGTGTGCCATCGTCTGCCTCGGTGAATCGAACCTCGGCCAAGTCATGCCATCCAGTGAAGACAAATTCATACGCGGCTGGACCACCGGCAGCATTGGTCATGGAGATAAGTAAACCAGCTGCAGAGGGTTTCTCAATCTCACGGAGGAGGTCTCGGCCTGTCATGTTTCCACTCATCTTCTTGAGAATAACAACACAGTCTGAGAAGAGGAGGAAGATTCCGGATCGATCTGACTGATTGAGCAAAGGTTGGAAAGGAGGTGCCAATTCGGTGAAGTCGGCTGTTGCGATGAGACGACCTTGTGGTTCCAAGTTCAATGGCCAAGCTTCAACCATATTTCGAAGTCGGTTGGTGACATGTGGCTTGTCGGGTAAGGGCTCGTCCATTGAGCAAATATTGGTGATGATATCTCGGGCTTTGAGCATGGGCTGCAGAGCTGGATGTGTCATCGGGATGCATCCCACTATTTGGTCAATAAGTAAACTGTAGCGGGGAAGCCTTTGCACGGGCTCAATAAGGATGGAGCGGATCGTCTGTTCGCCAGCCTGAGCCACTCTCTGCCTAAAGCTCGACTGTTGATCGAGGAAGGAGTTGAGTAGCGTGGGAAAGTGCTGGCTAGCTTTAATGTAATCCTGGTAGCACGCTGTAAACTTGGGGAACCATTCCAGGAATAACCTGGCGATGGCCAAGGCACCGCTTGGATCTTTTGTCCGCCCAATTTTGGAACCCATAAAGTTCATCGTGGGTGTCTCCATATCTCGCAGGGCTTCCTCTTCAGTGTCGTCGAGAATCCTCCGCATTTCCTCCATAAAGGCTGAGTTGACCTGCAGAATACCGTCTGCTGAATTGGGAAAGAGTTTCTCCAACTCTTCCTCAGAAGGGCTCAAGCTGCCAGGCGCTCGTGCTTGAGCGCCCTCGCGAAAGTCGGCTGCGACATTTGTCACCAGCTCCCTTACTTTGGCCACATATCGTTCCTCGGTCTCAACCAGTTCTGTCAGTTTCATACGTAACTCCATTTTCTGATCCTTGAGGAATGATTTGCTCCGGTTCAACGCAGTCGGCTTTGACGGTGCTCTTCGTAGACGGCTAGTAGGTAGGAACACTGGTTCTCCAAATAATTTTATCAGAGGTGTGTATCCTCCATATTGTCGCAATGTTGGGTCTAGGATATCATCTTCGTCGTCGGGTACATCTTCGAGGTCGACAGACTGCAGCGGAACAATAGCGCCCGGCGGAAGAACAAAGTCGAGATCAACATGGCTGATGTGCTGTGTCTGCAAAGCGTCTTGCAGAGTCTCGATGATGTCGGCTGTGTGATCGCTCTGGACCATGTCCTTGACAATATCGGCAGCATGTTGCTCGCTGAACAGCGCTGGTGCACTGCCAGGACGTCGGCCTCGTGTGGGGTATAGGTTCTTGAGATATAATTTAACGCAATCGGGTAGTTCTGTAAAGTATTTGAAGAGGCCGAAGGCGAGGGCACGGTAGACCTCATCTCCCTGAAACTCGCGGGGTAGGTGGTGGACGACGCTGTAGAATGGGGAATTGGGCGATATTGTTATTCGGGGGAAGCTCTGGAAGCCGGCGGGCGTAAAAACGTGGACTTGTACTCGAGAACTGTTGAGGGTATAGTTTGCGGTGGTCGAGGGTCCATGAAAAAGCAACAGAGGAAGATGGCCGAGTAGAGGATCAGCAGCGTGGTAGAGAGTGACACTATCTGACGACAGCGGCAGCTCTTCGGTAACGCGAACCATGACGTTGGGGAGAAGAGGGGCGTCTTGCTGTCAGTTCAGTATGTACAGTGCAGTGCAATACGAAAAGTGTGTTGACGTTGACTTTGGACGGCGGTCGCCAAGTTGGGTCGCAGATGGGGAGCGATTCGACGAGAAGCGATCAATGGCGAGCTTAGTGAGGTGCAGTAGCTTAGCGGCGCCCAACTTTGAGGAGAAGATAAAGATGAGACGAGACGAGACTTTATCCGTAATTACTAACGAGTCGCCTCCTCCCTCGTCACGGATACTCAGATTTGCGCATGCGGGCGAGCAATCGAATCGAGGGGTTGACAAAGTGACGTTGTTTTGGAGATCGATCTCGGGCTGGGATTAGGACGAGACGAGCGAGATGGAGGTTTGAGCTTTGGCCCGTATCCGTAGTCGGTGGGCGGGAGTCAACAAAGCCCAGACCAAGACCAAGACCCAGATCCAAAAGCTAGGTCAGAGACAGTTGGAGAGATGGTGGGTCTAGCCTGTTTAGAAAGTAAACACACTTTGACTTTTTGACTTGGCATCAAATGAGATTAACCGCTAATTATTTATTTACTATTTACAGCATACTTGGTATCGTACGTGCGTCACACATAGATTCTATCTAGTGACTTAGTAAATGTTGTGTTTGACAGTTGATCAACAAATGCACGTGACAGACAATAACAAACATTCAAAGATCAACAACACTTAGTACTCAGCTGAAAGCAAAAGCAAAAGCAGGGACTTCCATGTTGATCTAAATTAAGCTTGGTTACAGTAACCGTCCAGTAAACCCTGCCCTGGCAACAAGAAACTTCAGCCCAACAACCGCTGCCCGGAGCGGTCAAAGTCGAAAACCATGGAACGGATACACAAAACTCAATGCCCTGCCCTGGCTGCTTAGGCGGGGACTAGCGGTTACTCCCTTGGTAAGTTCCAAGGCATTGACCGCTGAACTTACAGTGCCCACCAATTTGCAACGATTCTACTGGTGGGCGTCCCGGCTTAGACGATCAGCTATTCCCGCCAACACTTCTTTCAGGTTTTCTATTATATACCTCCTAAGAAATAATTTGTATAAATATTGAACTACAAGCTATTGACTACAACACTAGTTCTATCAGGCCACTAAACAATCGAGGATAAAATATGGTCATCTGCAAAATTCACTAGCCTAACTATTCGTCCTCAAAGGCCTTGATCACCTCTTCGGCACCTCGTACACCAGATCGAACAGCGCCCTCCATATACCCCTTCCAAACCAACGACGTTTCAGTGCCTACAAAATGAACTCTTCCATAGGCTTCTCGCAGGGCTTTGCCACTGTCGCTTGTCAGAGTCCCGGGCATCATGACCGGTGATGGCGCACCCCAAATCCAAGGCTGCTTAACCCATTCCTGGACGATGATGTTGACAGGCTCCGCTGCCTCGATGCCCACTGCACTGAAGATACGCTTGAACTGGTCTGATACAATCCTCTTCCGCTCTGCGGATGACCACTTGGACCAGTCCCTGCCTCTATCGCCAACGACGAAGCAGGTGATACTGTATTGCCCGTCCTCTTCTGAGCAGGTATCTCTTGAGAAGTATATAGGCCCCGCATCGGACTCTATTATACCACTCAATCCAGCATCACGCCACCATGGCTTATCGAAGACAAATATAGTCTTGGAGTAGTAGCCCAAAGCAGTGCTATCACTCAAAGTCTTCTTGGCCGGCGGCAAGGGCGGCTCGAACACAAGGGACGAGTAGAGACAAGTTGGGACTGAAACAACCACTCTTTTTGCTCGGAAACTCTGCCCTGGGTTGGCTGTTTCGACAATGACACCATCCGAGCCTTGTGTAATAGTCTTGACGGGACTGCGGAGTCTTACAGCTACCTTTGGAAGTTTGGCTGCTAGACGAATCGAGAACGTTTGGTTTCCTATTGTCAGTTAGCTAAAGTCCACTGGAGCAGTTCACTTTCAGACCTTGTCGGTTGCGCAGATACTGTCCTCCATCTTTCCCGTCAGAAGCCATGTTTTCCACACCTGTGCCACTACGGAAATAATCTACCATGAATAGCGCGCTGACCTCGTCGGGTCCCACGCCTAAGAGGGGACTTGTAGCGGAATCAGCGACTGCTGGACCGAGTTCAGGCCCAAGATACTTGGAGCTCAGTTGGCCAAAGGTCAGTGAGTCCAGCATTTCTGCTTCAGGATGACCGGAGGGGTTCTCGGGATCGATTTTGTCAACCCACTTGTTCAGTTTCTCGAGGAATTTTTGAACCAATTCAGTCGCCCCTGAAGGCAGGGGCATTCCAGACCCGTGCGGTATCTTGTCAACTTTGCCGTCCAGCTGCTGGTGTAGGTTCAGTCCAGTAGCTCTTTGCTTGATCAGGTCGAAATCAAACTCCTGCGCAAGCTTGTACATCTCGCTCTGGTTGGTGTCATTCAACCAAGCTGCACCGAGATCAACTTTACCTCCCAGGTGAGAGGCATCAACACTGAGAGTCTTGCCGCCGACCCGATCACCGGCTTCGAGAACAATGACGGAGTAGCCAGCTTCATGGATCTTGACGGCTGAGCGGAGTCCAGAGAGGCCTGCTCCGACAACCACGACGTCGACAGTCTCTTGTTTGTTTGTAACGGTAAGTGTCATTTTGAAAGGAGTGAGACGATGTATGAGAGGAGCGAGAAGGATAATAGTATCAATTGAGTTATGGCTAGAAGATAAATATATACATGAATACTGGGGGCTGTAATCCTTTTTCAAGCTATAATCTCACATGATATACGCGAATTCGTATCACATCAGAACGGTTTCTGGTTTTGGCCATCCAGGGATGTGGTTGCTGATCTCGGTGAGATTTTGGTTACAATCCTCTTTTGCTTAACAAACAAATAGCCACCTTTATCCATATTTAGCCTAACTTGCCATAATTATTCAGAGGAACTGTAGATTGCTACATTGAATAAGCGAAATAAAGGTTTACTTATACATGAGATATAGTTGTTTCTGAGTGTTGTTTGTTCAACTTTCAGCCTCCATGTTTCATTAATCGAGACTCTTCACGTGGACCCACGTTTGGCTGCATTTGTTAGCGTCATATCGGAATTCTGGACCTGAACCATTTCATAAACATTCAACTTGAAGTGACTTGTCAGCCCGCCTCTAAATTTGAATCTTGATATTACGACCGCATACTTCCCGTCAAAAAAAGACATTATCATTGCCATGTCGAGCCAATCAGGCGGTGTACCCCTACAGCACAACCCCTCGTCTACTAATTACCGCCTCATCGAGCTTCCCCCAGATCTACAAAACATTCTTGAGGCTGAAGACGCCCCCGTGTAAGTCGTTGCAGTTGTATTATGTTATATAAGCACCACATTAACCTTTTCCTCAGGCTTAGCATTGAGTCTTCTGATACCTCTGCTGTTATCATAACCCCCAACAAGACATATGCATTACGTCAAAAGAACACATCCAATGCTCTCATGCTTATCTCACCCATGTCCTCATCGTCTTCAGATGAACCATCCAGCCAGGTTATTTCTATAGTTTCCACGATCAAGGAGACTGTCGAGTTGGATGTCGTCCCTGAAAAGGCGAAAAGTGTCCCGGGCAAGGGCAAGTGGCATGAGCGGTTCGGACGGAATAGATAGTGGGCATGTCATGATCTACAGTGCGGATTCATCATTCACTGGGTCGGGGGAGACTTCTGCCGTTGGAAATTGCATCTGGACCCTTCGTCGTACTACTCTAATTCGCCGGCAGGTGAACAAGCGGCGAGATGGTAGACGGATTACTAGTAGGTAGTTATTACACACAGCCCGGCTTGTCATACTATTGGGCACTAAACTGGGAGTTGTGCGGGAGAATAAATTAAACGTATTCATCTTGACTAATACGCATGACTGCCTGTCACGATAATACAATTGCTGCGAAATATTCAGACTAGAGTACTTATATTTTAGATCCTTCAGCTTTAGCCCAGGCTTCTTAACCTTATCCAAGTTTTCAACCAAGATTATCCTCAGGGTATTAGAAAAACTGGCCACTTGAGGCATAAGGGATGAAATTAGTAGGTCAATTTTTGCAACTTAGGCTATGAGTTTAGGTTATTTATTTGTATTCAAAACCCAAGACGCCATCTTTTCTGCCCCCACTAGGTTATCTATCCGCGCAGGCTGTCTAAAACACATTATATACAGCTCCTCTCAACAAGACAAAGCTTCCCAATACAAACGTGATGGGGCAGCTGGCTAAGCTCTATGATGTGGGTGGCTGATAAAAGAAGTTCTATTGAGCCGTACAGACAGTAGCAACTTCTTCCTCTTCCAACCCTCAATCAACTAGCAAGTCACTCGTGAAAGACCAAAATCGGCCTCCAAGCTTTAGGATACATAAACTAACACCCTAAAAAGTCTGACCTAAGTAGCATAAACTAACCTACCAATTTCGTCCCTTATGCTTCTAGCTGTCAATTTGTTTCACACCCTGAGGCTAGAGCCCAGTTGTGGTTTGGAAAAAGCAGCTGAACTCTTATAAAATTCTCACGCTGATCTCTAATTCTTGTTGGTCTTCTAGGTCTTGGGGTACAAAAAGCACTGGTCTAATAACTATAATCTAAATCATCCTCGACTACTTTTTGGACGGGTTCGCTGGCTGTTGTATGGAACCGAATCTTTGATCTTGAGGAAAGGGGCTTTGATGAGAGCGCAATTCAACTGGAGCCGGAGCCGGCTGCGGTGGAAGACCTGCTTGCTGCTGCTGCATTTGCTGCATTTGCTGCTGCCGTGCCCTATTCCGTGCCTCCAGCCGAATTGCTCGTACATGCATCCGATCTATTGCCTGTGCCTGTGCATGTGCTTGATGCATTTGCTGTACTTGGTGCATTTGCTGTACTTGGTGCATTTGCTGTGCTTGCATTAGAAGTGCTTGGTGGATTTGCTGTGCGGCAGGATTCATTATTCGAAGAGAATGACCTTTCTCAATCTCTGAAGAGATAGTGAAGTCGAGAATCTTAGGCTCAAGATCTGGGTTGTCTTGCAGTACCTTCTGTTTGGCATTCTTCTCCGCTTCCTCAACCTCTTCACGGTGTCGTTTCTCGCAATTATCGAATAAAGGGCAATTACCCACTCTGCCCCCGCGCTTTCTATCGTCAAAGTGGTCGTAATCGCAAGTCTGGGAACATACGTAACACTGCATATTGCGACAGCTGAGTTTGGGACAAGTCATCTTGTTACAGCCGTCTTTTTTGACGAAAGGCGTATTGCCTATGGAAGAATTAGCCACAGAAAATCATTACAATCGAAGTTGCCATTTGAAAACGTACACTTGTTGCAATTGCGGATAAGAGCTTTCGACATGGCCTCTTCCACCTGTCGCCTGGCGTCAAGCCCCTTTGCTTCAACTGCCTCCTTGCAAGTATTGGGAATATGACTTTTCAAGTTGCAAAGACGACAACTTGTGATCATGCAGCCGGGCCTTCGGCAAACGAACTCTTTGTTTTTGGCCACTGACGGGTACACTTCTGCATAGGGACAGAATGGGCACCTGGTAAGACCAGGCAACCCGGCTAGTCGAAGGTTCTCGTCCTGCTCAATTACGTCGAGAGCGTAAGCCAGTGACTCGACCAAGAACTTCTTTCGTTCTTCGAGAGAAAAGCCAGCTGAGCAGCCTTCCGTGGACAAACACCCTAGTTTGTATTTTGAGAGGCCAGCCTGGATCTCGGCGTTCCGGCGAGCGCATGTAATGCAAAAGGACTGAAGGTTTGTTAGCGAGAACTGTCTGATGATAGAATTTGTGTTCTCTTGGCGGGAGAGAAATTCGGGTACTGAGCCACGCTTTCGCGGAGGGTCAAATATGTGTTGTGTACTTACGTGAGCATTTTCGCCGTCGCAATGAACGAGCTGATTGTATGGAGTTTCGTTAAAACAACATTCGCAATCCTTTGTTTCACCTTTGATTTGTGCCTCTTCAAAGTTTTCTTTCTCTACCTCCAGGGCTTCGATCTCCCTCTGTCTCCTCAAATCTGCCTGTCGTCGAGCAAGTCTAGCAGCCCTGAGTTCCTCCATTAGCTCGACGTCTTGCTGGACTTTAATGGCATTGATGGTATCCTCGATGTTCTTTTCGTCGTATTCTGATGCTAGTAATGAGGCCCTCTTTTTGGGAGTCCAAGATAAAGGCTTGTCTGGTTGTTGTCTGATAGTCTTGTCGAGGGCAAGATACGCAGAATAAAGACTGTTATGGTCTGAGAGAAACTCTCTGACAATCTTCATAGGGACCAAGGGAAAGTCTCCAGCAATCATTTTTCTCCTGTATTAAAGTTAACATTTAGAAATGCCCCGCTTCCTCGGGGAGGGTTCGACTTACGCTTCGGTTTGGTTTTTTAAGGCTGGTTTTTCTCGATTTTCGGAAGTGTACAAACGCCTGTCCTTGCACAATTTCTCTTCAAGGTCATCATCCTGTTCATTATCGCCACGCTTCCTCTTTGCGACTGTCTTTATAGGCTGCTCTCGCTTTTTGTAGGTTCGCCCTAGATCGAGGATGTAGTTGATTGTGTTCTGGGTGCTGAAATGTAAGGGTGCGGCGACCGTTTCAAGGTACTGTGGACAAATGTCTGGAAACACAGCAGTCACTTCTCGGATGCAATGGTCGCACTGTCTCACCCCGCCAGTACCATGATCATTT
This sequence comes from Fusarium sambucinum, assembly GCF_050947815.1. Classification (NCBI taxonomy): domain Eukaryota; kingdom Fungi; phylum Ascomycota; class Sordariomycetes; order Hypocreales; family Nectriaceae; genus Fusarium; species Fusarium sambucinum. The sequence continues at coordinate 2,757,392 of NC_139292.1, forward strand.
TCGTTTTCGTTGTCTTCCATACTCGTTGCCTATGCGTGGTTAACTGGTGAGACTTGGGTTTGGTAGTAGTTAGAAGAAGAAGGAGAAGGGGGAAAGATTTTGCCGCATATGCTCTATTAGATTCTTCGAAAAAAGATGCAAATTCAAAGAAATCAGTCAATGATTAGAATGTAAAAGTGAGTGTTTGCCGAGATTCAATGTGCAGGGTAATGCGTTTGCATTTGGCAGTGCCGTGACAGGTGAAGGTGAAGGTGAAGGTGAAGGTGAAGGAAGGACCAAAGGATATCGGTGTGTTTGTCCCAGTAACTCGCACTGATTAATCTGGTCACCAGATGTGACTTTCTAATATATTACCAGTCTGTCTACTGGGTAGCAGAAAAGTTAGCCTCCTAAATCTTAGGGTAAAAATAAGTACTTCAAGAACTATGCCTAAGGAGCATAAAGTGACCTACTAATTTCGTCTCTTTTGCTTCCACCAGTCAATTTTTCTGATACCCTGAGGCCAGTGAAACAACCAGACAATAAGCCATTGGAATTGTTGAGTGATATTATGTACCTAGATAGACTCGGGTGGGAAGTGTAAGTGTTTGGATGATGACGAGACCTGACCAAGTCACCTACCACCTTACCTTGGGTATTAGAGCAGGTATCGTTTACAACGGAGGATTGATTATGAGACAGGCTTAATTTAGTCAGCATGATGAGCATTTGTATGCAACGAAACCCAGCTAGGCCTTGAATGTTTAAGATACAGTAGACGTTCGTCGTATAATGCAAATATGTCGAGATGCGGAGTTGATATATAGAATTTTTAAACAATCTGCATAGACAAATAACATTGGTTGAAATCTTGAATAAGATTAAGAAGCCTGGACTAAAGCTGAAGGATCTAAAATGTAAGTACTCTAGTCTAGGTATCTTTTGTGTGGGAGTGAGTTTGCTTCTTTAAACTTGACCCATTACGACTCGTGGCTGTAGAGCGAAGAAGCCAGTATTAGATTTCGAAAATCATGAAAACCCACCAAACACTCTAGGCATCTTGTTGGTATAAGATCTTAACCTTCAAACCCATAGTAACCTGGCCCGGATCGAGCTGGGTTTGAGGACACAGCCTTCAGATGACAGCCATTCGATAACAGCAAACGGATGGTTCGTTGGTCCATCCTATCACATTAATTCTCTAGTGTACAGTGCTTGGTTCTACTGGTCTTCCCCAGATTCAGCATGAGAATCCGCTATCTCATCATTATCCACACCATCATCGTCATATGAGACAACCTTGCGACCGCTCCGTGTCGACCGTCGAGTCGCATGCACAGGTGCATGCTGTTCGTTTTTTATTCGTTTCTTAGGGGCCCCTTTTCTTGATCTTGCGCTTGTGCGCGGCTGTTCGGATTCTGACTCTGATTTTGCTTCCAGGTTGAGCTCTTCTTGCTCCATGTCTTGGTCCATTTCAGGCTCTGACTTTGCCTTAGATTCAGGGTCCAGCCCTGCGTCAGCCTGTGATTTCGGGGAGGCTACTTCTTCACCGTCAATGTCCATTTGGGCCGTGATTCCATGTTGATCTTCCCCGACATGCTCCATCACGAGTCCATCCTCACCTTCGTCATCTTCGTCGACAGCAGGAAAGAAACTCGAAGTATAGTGCGCAGGTACTTCTTGAACCTCCTCGACTTCTTCTTCGTAGCCCTCTGGAAGAAATCCACCAGCCATATCCTCATCCGGTACCGATGCTAGCTTCTTCGAATGGGATGAGTCTCTGGCATGCCCAAACACAGATATGTCGTCGGTGATCTCTCCGTACTCCTGTCTAATTCGTTCTGCTATGCGCATGCCCATAAGGAAACGACGCCATTGTGCAAGTGCCTTCTTTCGTCTTTTCTCGTCTTCTTTTCGGGCGCGCTCTGCTTCATCCTTTTCGAGTTCAACCATAACAATATCATGATTCTCTTCGGCTATGACGACGCCCTGGATAACGGGAACAGCCATGCGGTGGCCAAATTCAAAGTCCACGACAGCTTCTGCATAGTCAATTTGAAGCTTTTTGCAAACTCGTATCGCCCCACGAAAGGGCACATGTACAGCACCCTTAGGACACATATGTTCGGCAAACAAGTCAATGTTCCTATTAACACAGTTAGCGAGTTTAAAGGTTTCTCATGAAAGAATCCATACCCGTATTCGTTCTTGGGAATGACCCCGTCCTTGATCGGTGGTGGAATGATCCAGTCTGTTTGCTCCCAACTGTAGAGGCCCTGCAGAACCTTTTCTCCTGTAGCAGCTTCCGCCTCCAATATCTCTCTTTTGCGGTTCAAGGTAGCTGCGCGGTAGGGAACCCTCTTCAATGGCTGCTCCCCAGGCTTTGGTGCCCGGCCCTGCTTGTGCCAAGTTTCGGCACTCTTGACGTTCAGGACATCGCTGCGTAGGAAAACGTCTTCTTCCTCCACCTTGCCGCCCTTTCCCTTGTTCTTGAATATCTTTGCGGGTTTCGCTTCGGGTTTAAGAGCCTCCTCGCGTTTCAAGTGGCGCTCTAGGACAAAGTCCTTCGACTGCTTGTAGTATTGTAAAGTCTCTTGGCCTTCCTTGACCTCCTTCTTTTCTGGTTTGGCAGGCTTCAAATCCATCGCTTCTTCGGCTTCGTCGACCTCAGTAATAGGATGCTTCTTGCTGCCTCGTCGGTATCCTGATATTGCAGTTTTGAACCAGTCGAACTGATCGTATCGCTTGATCTTTCCATGTCGATTGTAGACGGGGACCTTTTCCGGCGTCATTCTGACTCCCTTTGTGCGACCAGGAAGCATGTTCCGCTTCAGATACCTGACTGTGACGTCCTTGGCGGTACCGTCTTGCGAATACCCAATGATATACGCCATTATCTGACGTGCCTTGTCGGCTTTTGCTCCACGAGGCTCCAGAGACTCTATCAAATCTCGATTCGTCCCGACCACATTCTTGACAATCGCATCGACAGGCAGGTACTTATTCGTGACTGGCGACAAGACTTCAGTCCAGTAATGTGGAAAATCCATATCCGTATCAAACTTCTTGGTCGATATCTTTCTCGGCGTGACCTCCATATCCACAACCGACTCGTCGTCAGTGTCCTTGTATTCAAGTTCCAAATCCTCCGAATCGCTTACAACCTCGGGTTTTGGTTTCGCCTTTCGTATTGTGTTCTTAGCGGCCTGTGTTGTCTTTTTATTGGACTGCTTTTTTGTCGCAGCTGCTGTTTTCGTAGTCGTTTTTGTCTTCTTATCTGGAGTAGGCTTTGTCTGATTCGTGCTGTCGCTCTTTTCCGGCTCGGCCTCTTCAAGTTTATTCCACCCAAAACCTAGGCAAGGCAGGTTCGCAACCATGCGCGCTTCTAGACCTAGTCCGCGAAGTAAAGCGGTAAACAGTTGGGCAGCTACATCTCGGCTACCCTCACAGCTTCGGGCACAATATCTCAATCCTTCTAGGCTTGAGATCTTCTCGCCGAATTGCTCCGGATCGTGGGGTTCTGCTTTTTGTGCCTTTGTCAGACGATCTAGCCGTTCAAGAGACATGTATCCCCATTTTCTAAGCCCTGGTGCTGTAATTCGAAACCGCTGTTTCCACCAAGCAGAGAGTGTTTGCATGAGCCGGAACAGGGGATCTCCATGACTCATATCGACAGCACCTGGTTCTAGTCGCTCAGCCTCAGCTCCCCAGTCGCGCGATCTTCTATCGGGTACTTTTTTGCCCTTCCCCTTTGATTTGTTGTTATCCTTTATTGGCTTTTTAGGTGGCGGCTTCTTTTCAAGGCCACTGTTGCGCCTCCATCGGTCCACCTCATCCCAAAGCCTGGGGGTTAGATGAGAAATCATAGTCGCTTGCACTTCAGGATCGCAAAGCCATGAATTTCGGGAAGCGTTATGCCACAGAAGTAGCATGACATGAACGCAGTGCGAGGCATGTCGAACCTTTCTTTCACGCTTTGAGGGTCCTTTTCTATCGAATGCGTTTGTGAGTGAAATCCGCGTATCACGCGTGAGTGTCAATTCAAGGTCTCCAGAGGTTATCGGGGCGTCCGGCAAAGGTGCAACTGGTGCTTCGACATCCTCGAATTCGATGTCGTCGTCGTCTCCAGAATCATCATCGCTGCCCTTCGGTTTCTTTGGTGGCACGACATCCTCAAATTCATACGACAAAGAGGTCAAAGAGCTTCCATCATCGTCATCATTGTCAAAACCATGGAGGATGGAATTTGAATTGGGTGTCGCGGATGCGTCTAAGTCGTCGTAGAGCGTTGCTTTGCGCCGCGATGCATCGGGCTTCTCTTTAGCTGCTTTTGTTACTCTGCCTTGTCCTGGTGGTGGCGACTCACGCAAACGTTTGCGTGGCACAAGAGGAGGCATGCTGATATCGTAAATTGAATTGTCGCATCATGCGAAGTTGTTTGAATTATGGCTTCTTTAACAATAGTAGTGGATACGTCGTCATAGAAGAACGCCAGGTAACACGTGTTCACGTGATTCAATTAAGCCAGGCTCCAGTCAGTGGTATCAGACACAGAATAACCAGTTATTTCATTCAATCCTATATGTCCATGTTTTTCATATGATATATTAACACGATTTCTCCATATCGGCCATTCGGTTTGAGGTGTATGGTAGGTAGGTTCCAGTCTAGGTAGTTGATGGCCATCTATTTAGACGGCTGGCCGATTACTTATACACGTACACATAATAGCAAGTAAATCGACTTTGAGAAACAACAGAACAGACTCCAAAACAATTGCATCAATTAAAGACAATTGATACCATAATTATTGTTATCGGAAATAGCCCAACGCCGTCTATGCATTTCTATCGCTTATTCAGAAAACACAAACCGTGCTTATGCTTCAATCAGGTCTGGGGTAACTGGTCCAACACCACGCAACAAAACCACAGTATTCCCACTCTGCAAAGCTGTCCCGGCTTTCTCGTTGTACTCTAGAATCCTTCCTCCCTCCACGTGGAAGACACGCAGCTTGTCTTTCTCATCCGAACTTTGGTTGTTGATGTTCTGCACCTGTAGACTTTTTGCTGCAGCATCTAGAACTCGGCCTATAACCCAGTCCTTGTTGTAGAAAAACTCTCCTTTGGGAAATTTGGCTTTGGCCGTCTCCGCTTCGGCCTCCACGTATACGTATACCCTCTTTTCAACGGGCGTTTTGGCATCACCCTTGGCCGTCTTTTTCAGGTTGTTCACTGCAGCAATTCGCGCAGAGGTGGAAGTCGGTTTCGGTTTTGGTAGCGCTCTACCGGCCTGCTCTTTCTTTGCTGTACCCCATGCGCGTAGCTTGTCGAATGCCGACCTTGTCTTCTGGCCAACGTCAAATTGCGCTGGGCGAGCTCCAATAGGTACCAGATTGCTACAGTCGTGATCTTCCTTGAGACGATGTTTTAAGCAGTAATCTCGGTTACATGTCTGACAGTGTACACCAGGTACCAAAGACGTTCCGATCGTGGTCTTGCAGTCAGGCGATGAGCATGGCTTTTGCGATACCTTGTCCCGTAGAACCTTTCCTTGTCCGATAGATGGCTGCGATAGCTCCTTGAGCCGCTTTCGCTCCGCCCAAGCACCAGGGTTGGCGCATACATGTGCTGTTTCGGTTCGGTGATCAAGGCAGAAAGTCTTTCGGCAGGATTGGCAGAAAAAGGGAAGGAAATCGAGTTGGTTGCAGTAGTCGTATTCGCAGTGCTTGCCAATTAGAGTAGCCTCGTTCTTGTCGTCCATCTCGACGTAGCTAGTGTCTTGAGCTTCTGGTGTGTTTGATGACGCCATGATGAATGTCTTTGGGGCTTTACAAGGTCTAGATATAAGGCCTGAGAGTAAGGTCGCAGGTCGCAGGCAGACGTGCTGTCGTGCTGTCGCAAGTGTTTGTGGGTTTGTAGGCAGATGACAGATACAAGAGGCGGCGGCGAGGAAATGTCTAGAAGAGTCGGTCCACGTATGACCAAGCTTGGCAAATTACGACTGAGTGGTGGCACGAGCTTTGACGTTTCAATGCGAAAGAAAGTAATCAGTATGCGCTCGCCTAAAAGGTACAACGCGAGATGCGTCTGTAATCTTTATGAATTATTCACAAGTATACATGAGCGGAAATAGGAGGCTTGGTTATTATTCATGGCGCACAGCCACCTTCCTTCAAGGGACCAGGAGTAAATCGCGGGGTCCCCATTCTCCCCACCGTTGGAGCTCACTGGTGATGCCAGATGCATAGCCGGGGTTATATCCCTGCATATCAGATCAGTTGCGATGGTATTGTGCATGTAGTTTGCTGATATTTTGGAGTTGATCATGCAAACTCTATATGTACTAGTGCTGGATATCAGAATATGAGTTGAGCGCCTTCTACCTTCCCTGAACGCCAGGTTGTACAAATACTCGCATTACAGTTCCTTTTCCTTGGCTGGTCTCTTTGCCAACAAGTCTTCGCGGCCCGTCATAGGAGCATTTCCAACAGCGCCTTTCCCTCCAAAAGTCTCAAAGCCCTTGTGGAATGCCCACTCAACCGCATTCTCGACTGGTTCATCAAACATGGCTGGGAGGAAGGGGACCACCGCAAGACCCAAGCCAATAGGCCCCCAAGTTCGAATAACCTTGTTCTTCATATCTTTCATGGCTCGACCGGAATACCTCACAACACTGTGAATCGTAAAAGCGGGTAGTCCCATACTTGCGACACTCTGGAAGATTGCGCGCTGTACCATGACGGTGCGGTAATCGTCGAGTGGTGCCACTGTCCCAGGTTCGACCGCGCGTGTCTCAAGGGCAGGCAGACCAGTGACCTTTTCTTGACGGGGGCTGAGTTGCAGCTTGGGGTTCAACACCCGCTGATTGTGCCAGTATGACTTGTAGCCTTCGTACGAGACATCACCGATAAGGTACATCCAAGATACACCGTAGGCACCACGGACGAGGTTCGGGTGAGCCACCGGCCTGAACGACTCGCCTATATCGGAGGTATAAGCGACATATCGATGCGCCGAGAGAAGAATTGTTCGGATTCGAGTGGCATAGGCTGCATATCGAATATTGGAATCGGTTGAATCGGGGCCGCTATGCTTGGTTAACTGGTGTCGACAAGGTCGTATATACAAATACATACTAGCCCTCAGCCATGTCGTTCAAGACATTTCCGTCCTTGCTGGTTTGGTTGACAGAATCCTGTACCCTGTTGGAGATTTGCTCTTTTGGGGGGAGCTTCTCAGCTACAGCATCTTTGATCTGAGCTACCTCACTCTTGTCTTCCGGCTTGGAATCTTTTGACTTTCCCCACCACATTTTAGATGTTGTATACGATCTTGATTTAAAGATGATGTGAGTGAGATATAAAACAGTAATAAAAGGGCGAGATTATACTTCAAACGCAGCAGAAGCTCCCATTTTGATGGCCCGCAGCTACCCTACCTTTTGCCCACAGTTGGTTAGTGGTTGGTTGCCTGCAGTTGGAGAACAGTGACGTTGCTTCCGTAGATCCGATTGATCCCGATCTTGTGAAAACCCCGGGGAATAGCCGCAACACTTAGTCTAGAGGTCGGTCCCTTTAAGCCTGTATTTCCAGGCAAAAGCTCCAGTTGATTTTGAGAGCTCGGCAAAGTATCTCAACCGCGACACTTTGAACATCCACCCGTTGTCCTCCGTCCATCACCCAATTCGTCCACCCAGGTCTCGTCTTATAATTCACAATGGCTGGTATCGCTTACTACACAATTGCCGGCAAGCAGGTCGGCGGCCACTACGTTCGTACCTCCGCAATTGAATCTGCTGCAGGTTTGAAACTGACATGAACAATAGCTGGCCATGGCCTGGTTGGGAACCCTCTTTGCCGGTGTCAAGTACGCCACCTCTGGCAGCTCTGCTAAGCCTACCGCTACCGCTACTCCTCCCATCAACGCCTCTAGCTCCGACGAGGCCAACTTCATCCAGTGCGCGAATTCGCCCTGCCGCGTTGGAATATTGTGGACTAACACAATGACAGGGACTTCCTTAGCCAGCAGGACAAGAAGAACTAGACGGTTGCATCAAGGACCATGGTCATGCGGTTATTTGGATGTGGTGTACGTTTATAAGCCATGGAAGCATAAGCTGTCCATCGAGCCGGACAGTCAAATTCAGATACCAACAAAAGCCTGTTTCGCCAATCGTGGCATGCCGATTCTAAAGAACGATCTCATATGTGAAACACTCGAACATGCGACCGACCAGCTCGAATCAATTTCGTTATTACGGACCAGCTAAATTTTGGTGCTGCGATTGCTTGCATGCTTACTCCGCACATGCTGAAATCGTCATTGTTTTCCTCGAGCTCGAAATGGCGCAAGAGAAAATTTCTGTTGTGCCAAAATCAAGCACTGGCAACACGATATCGGCTTGATGTTTGGTACTTGGCCAATGTCTTGTCATTGTGGTTCTCCGTATCCGAAGCCAAGGGCTACACTATTAGAGTTGTGACCATAATTCGTCCGCTGACTCCTTGCCATCTTCGCAGCCTAGCTCCCTCGTCGGCGAGACTTGACGCCAATTTGGGGCAGTTCACTATGCTCATGATTCCCATAAAGTGCACCTTCCGACAAAATGAGACAGCATAATGGTGGATTGATCTTTACTAACTAGGAAAACTCAATGTGCGAATGATGGGCAATTTCTCCTTTTCATCAGTGATGGCGGTCATGTTGCACGGAGGTTGAAGACGCAGAGCCTCGTATCACCTTTGGTGGTATCCTAGATTACCATGTGGTGCGTAGTGTCCTAGGAAGCATAGGGTCTCCTTTTCTCCGACTGGTAACAGTTTTGTATTGATGTAAGCCAACGAGTGGGTTCAACAATATGATACTGTCATACTAAAACACTAGGGAAAAGACTTGAATACTAATCCGCAACTGAAAACGAGTCTGAATATACATTGTCTATTACTTATATCGTACGCTGTTGGTTCTATTTAAAAAGCAAACGCTAGATTACACAGGGAAAACTCAGTACTATGTAGTATCAATTTGATACGTATTCTAGTGATGCTTGTCCTGATCGACCAAGCTGCCACATCCGCAATGCAGACATAATAACCATAAGAGACCACCGGTCTCCAAAACCTTTCTGGATTCCATTATCTGAGAAATCAATCTTGCAGGTCTTCCATGCTGCCTCTTTCCATGAAGCCATAGCAAGGTACTCATTCGGCGCCTTCACATCGCCAACACGGTACAGCTTGAATTCGTGGCAGTATTTAGCGTCTGTTGCCGCTTGTATCGGTGTCATCGTCCATTCAAACTCTTCTCTCGTGAAGATGCCATCTTGTCCTGCCTCTTCTAGTTTTGATTCGATTGCCCATCGGAATACAATACATTGTTCAATATCATCGTATAGTGCCTGGACAATCTCGGTAGCGACTCTGTTATCCGTTCCGGGTGACCCAGAGACATTGACAATGCTTTCTAAAACCCCTGGATCAGACAGACCGTCTCGCAAAGTTTCGCCAGCTGCTGCTAATATCGGATCCTTTCCGGTAGGGCCGTTGTGTAGGAGCAAGCAAGGCGCACCTGAAGTACGACCGAAAAGCCCGGAGTGTTCTGTTACAGCAAACATCTTTGAGCTGGATTCAGTGCCGATAAAGAACGTTCGTAGTTTATTCCACTGCCATGATATCTTCAATGATCTTGGTAGTGGACGGTATGGTGTATCTGCGCACTCGCTCACAAGAGCGGTACTTGATGGCGTGAGGGAGTTGAAGAGGGCGATTCTGGTGGAACTGGAAGTGGTGGAAGCTGCTGTTGAAGATCTGGCAGTTCCTGGTGCCCTATAGTGTGAACCGTCCTGGTCCCCTAAAGCGCTGGTCATTGCCATTCTGTATGATTATCCTTCGGTTTGGAACAAGACTGGGTAGATGGGATGTATTGTGAGTAGTGATAATGACAAGTAGAGTAGTGTCGCGAAAGGGGTATAAAGTCGCCGCTTCAACGTCTGGTACAGCAATGAGTAAAAAAAAAAAATAGCGATTCCAACGGTTTTAAAAGGAGCAGAAATGTTATAAAGTCAGTTGGTAAAGAACATGTTAGTTAGCTAGCCTGTCGGCAGATCGCCATGCAGGACGACAAAGCTAGCGTATCGCTAGGCACACGTTCGAGAACTTTGCCAAGTGGCGGCATGGTTCAAGCTAGAGCCGGGTACTCCTGAAAAGGAAGTTGACGGGCATCTCTGTAGCCGCTAGTCATGTAATCAGTATTTACGGATAGTTTGCTCATGAACCTGACGAGTCTTCTGGGAATAGTTCAAACGAGACTTCACGATAGTTGAGGTTTTAATGATCGTAAGGAGTCAAAACAGACCGGGGAACTATTAGAGAGCTTCGTCTTCATCTCCATGTGCAATTTCTCCACGCCCAAAGAGTTAGGTCAGTGCGAAACCGGCCCGGAGCCTGTCTTCCATCCCATCCCATCTTTATCCTTATCCACCTTGAAGGCTTTAGCTGTTCGCTGAGCTTTTTATTGACGAACATCCGAGCTCTTGAGCTAGAGAAAATCAGCTCATATATGTATTGAGCACTGTTACAGTACATATGATAGACGACCAAGCGGACTATCAGAATAACCTGGGTAGAAATTGTGTTTGATGAAATGATATGCTATGCAACCTCTTTTCCCACTCTTAATTTTATGACAATTATGTAACATTAAAAAATTTCGCCGAAGGAAGAAAAACCCATGTCTATATCCCAACATGCCTATATCTGTAATCCTGGTTGACATCCATGCTTCTATCAAAGTTGCCGGAAACAACGAGGACTAGCGATTCAGTCTAGTACGTTATCGAGGAAGCATATATCGAGGTTTTGTTCATATCACTCTTGGCCGATTTCTAGGTTACAGGATGTGCAAAAATAAATAATATGAAACTGATTGAACAAGAGCAAGGACAGTATTTAGTGGTTTCATATAATTGATACCTCTTCAAATTAGACTTCCTTTTGCAACCTCAATTCTTTCCATGTAATGTTGTTGGTCCGTTTGACGCACCTACCTTGTTATTCACTGGATCATTCACGTGACACGGAACTCCTCCCCCGCCATCGACATTCTCTCGCCAAACAGTCATCAACTATCTCCTTAATCGAAACATCCCACCTCCCGCGAAGCGCACGTCCTTCGGATACAACGATAGCCTCTCCATCCCCAATATCCCCCAAAATCGAGAATCCACACCTCAAGGAGATAGCCGTCCTGGGCATGTCGGCTGCTACCACCGACCCGGCCCTTGTTGCTGCTCCCGCCCCGGACCTCTCTCCTGTTGATGCTGTCGATCAGGTAGGCCACGACCTGTCGGCCGTTGACCAAGTTGGTGATCATGTCGGCACGTCACCAAAGGAGAGGCATTCTTTGACCCTCGATCAACGTAGGGCTTTACGTCGTTGGGCCAATAGTCAGCCTATCCGTCCTTCGCATAAAGCCTGTATTGAGTGGTTCTACTCCCAGTACGGCCAGCAAATAAGCCAATCTACCGTGTCGCACTCGCTGTCGCCAAAGTACTCGCGCCTGGATAGTGACAACCCTCAATTATCTGGGTCCCGTCTGCGGTACGGAAACTGGCCTGATGTAGAAAAGCTCGTCCTCATCTGGTTCCAGCAAGTCCAGGCCTCTGGACGTCAGCCTACTAATGAGGAGTTGGGAGATAAAGCAAAGACCATCTTCAACCAGCTACCTCGATATAAAGATGAAAACCCTCCGGAATTCTCCCCGGGATGGATTCATCGTTTCAAGAAACGTTATGGGCTTTTAATACGAAGACAACGGCGTCATGGGGATGGCGGAATGAATCCCGCCGAAGACATTGGATACCTGGCCGATTGCGTTCCCCGATTTATGAATCTTGCCCCAGATACAAGCCCAGGAGCAATCAGAGAAGAAGTACTACGCGTTGTTGGTATCGAACCCAGCCTTGGCACGTGTGCATTGGTGCGTGATGAAGTGGTTCGAAGATTGACAGGGTCTCAACAACCGCAGCCTCCTCTGCCACCCCCTCCTCCCATGATGACCCACGACCCTCCTGCAATCCCTCCACCTCAGCCAGATCAACCAATATACGCCGATGATGACCCTGAAGTTGTTCTGCAGAATGCCTTGCGTCAGCTTCAGCAGGAAGAGCAGGCCGCCGAGGAGCAGGCTGCGGCTGTGCGTGAGGAACGCGAGCGTGCGGAACGAGTCGGGCTCCAACAAAGCAGCATCATGACCACACCTACTGCGCGTGCCTCTTCTGTTCAGCGCTTTACAGCTACGCCGGCCCATGACTTGGGTGCTGACCTCACACTCACTCCGATCGCATCGGAGACGCCTGTCGCTCGAGATGAACGGCCCTTGAGATGTCCCTTTTGTGTCAACCAACGCATGCTACGCACCATTAAGGAAGCTGTTGAGCATATGTCTACGCATGTTGTCGTGTGACTGATGACCGTTTGGGCGTCACAGGGCGTTTTTTTTTTGTGCAAAATTTGGCATTCACATAGGAGTTGGAGTTCGGGTAGATGATTATGATTCCGGGCAAAACGTGTATATTCATCCACAACCACAAATTAATGCTCAACGGAGAACTACCACAACATATATTGTATGAATTGTATTATTTCTTGCCCCGGTAGAACTCTCGGAAAGGTCTACGCTATATAAATCAGCACGGCACGCTTTGTCTATAAGAGCCCGCTTGCTTTCAGTGCTTTCATGACTTCATCACTGTCCTTCTGGGCTTGTGTCCTGTGCTTCTTGTGTTCGCCCAGGTTGATGTAATTCACCCAGAACTTGAGACCCTCTAGTCCCTCCTCACGACACAACTCTCCTCGCTCCTCAGCCATCAGCAGTTCCTCTTCTGCAACACCGAGACTCCATCCGAAACGCTCAGCGGCTTCTTGAGCAGTCACTCCACGGCCAAACTCCTGCCAGTCCCAGGGCACATCCCGATCCGGTGGGAACTCGTGGAGGTCTTTCAACCATGAAAGGATGGCTCTTACGGTGGTTCCGTCAGTGCGCTCGCGGCTCTGAACAACCATGACGCCACTGCGGAAGGTGCGCAGGCGGACAGGCAGCTTAAGCTTGCTCCAAAGCCTTGCAGCCTTTTCGAAATCTGCTGGGCTGACAAGCTCAACACCACCTCGAGCTCTGTTGAACATGGCCCAAAGATCAACGAGCGTGATAATACCACCAGCTTTTTTGAGCACGCCTCTCGAGTCATCTGTTAGGAATTCAGCCAAGTTTCTGGCTAGTTCTGATAAATAAAGCGACTCGGAGCTGCCACCGCCTACAATGTCCTTGGTTGTGACGAGTCCAAGTTGGCTTGCCGACTCGGCGAGGATGGCATTCTCCTCGGCCGATGCGTTGCCTTGCCCGTTGTTCGTCTGTCGCGCAAACCGTTCTGCAAGGGCAATCACCTCTTTAGCAGATGACATAAGAGCCTCCAGATCCTCAAAGGCACTTCCAATAAGCAACTCATTGTTTTTGCGCATGTTCAGGCCCAGCTGCTCTAATCCAGCAATACCGACGCCCTTCGTTCGCCCCCCTGAACCACCATTGGCTGGATCGCTTGCTCCTTCGTCCGCAGCCCGACTGCTCGGAGCCGGAGGGGCATCTCGAAGTAACCATTTGCGCTGTGTCATCGAACCTTTCAGACGCTCATAGAATATCTTCTCACCTCCCCGCCGGAAAGAGATCTTGACGCATTCAGGGGCATCACTCCCGTTCTTGTTGCTCTTACTAGGATCAAGGACAGGCCCTGGGGAATCAGTCCTGACTGTCTCGGACGCTGAACTTTGTTGGATAGGTGATGGAACGTTATTGGATATCAGAGGGCCACCGCACATCTCGCATGTCATCAGAGAAGGGTGATTCGAGAAAGTGCACCGAGGACATTGGAATGAAACAGATGATTTCGAGCCATTGGAGGCATCGAGCAAACTTGGTGTAGTTAGTTGATCCAAGTTTTCGGTCAGAGGCCGACTGTCGGCCTGAGCTGGCCGTAACGGGAGCGGTGAATCAAGAGCTGGTGAGGCTGCTGGACGATTACTCGCCCCAGAAATCGCAGCTTTCAGAACATGAGCTAAAGACGGCTTGATGCCACAAGCCAAGCATGGAGGGAGAGGCGTATGTGAGTTAGCAGAGGTTGGGTCGAAATTCGAAGGGACAGGGTTTGAGAAACTGCATATTGTGCAGACCCAGGTCGCACTCGTTACAGGAGGCTCAGGGGGAGCTCGGTACCCAGATTCGGAATGCCCAGGGGATCCAGAAGCGTTCCTTTGTGAGCTCGATACATTCGATATAGCACGGCTGTGATATGATGATCGTTTAAGTGGTTTTGGTATCAGAGTCACCTTGGCTGATGACTTGAGAAAGCCAGCATAAAACTCGTGACGCTCTACATCTTTCAGGTCCAACGCTATAGAGTGTGTGCGGGGTTCTTTCTTGTCAACATAACAGATTCGGTGTGAAGTCAAGTAAACCTGTCCATTCTGCTGATTAGGAAGCTTGAACTTGCTGTAACGTTGTCAACTCCGGCCTCAAGACACCCCGGCAACAAGCAACTTACCCCTCATACAAGCCGACGTTGTCCTGGACAAAGAGAAGCACCTCATCAGGGAGATAAGAGGGCCGTAGTGCGGTAGTGAGATCGATGTGTTTCAGAAACATCCGTCATGGAGGTCAGAGTAAGTGAGAGGAATTCGTGTATGACTGGAATGGCCGTTGATGAATGGATCAATGACGATGCAAGTTGAAGATGGCTTGCAGCAAACAGGCGCTAGGATACAAAGAAACCAACAAATCTCACACAAACAAAACTGAACAAAGAAACAGAGAATAGATTTCTTATGTTTGCTCCAAATTCCGAATCGATTCACAAATCCAAAAGGTGAAGCGTTTCGATGTTGAGTGATGTCTTCCAAGGCACGCGAGACTTGACAAGCCTCTCCAGGGTTGTCGGCTCCACTATGTGATAAGCTTCAAGTCTCAGACAAAAGTCACCGGATCACAGTTTATCCGAGAATGAGCAGGGACCATACCGCCACCGACCACGAGAAAATACCCTCAAAGAAACCTCCACACGTAATTCAACGATTTCCGAGGATCATCTTGCTCCGCCATTTATCATTTTACATCCGACATCATTTCTCCCCAACGCACCCAGTGAAAAACTAACCCCTCGTACCGCTAGCATTTCGACGCAATGATGCCAACTTGGTCAGCGCAGCAAGCGCCGAGCGTGACCCAGCAAACCGTACCTACATCTTACGCCTACCCGACGAGTAAGTCATCACTACGCTCGTCCGCGAAACAGTTTCCAGCCTCGACAAGCCTGACACTAAACGCAGATCCCGCCTTCATCCCCGTTGCTGTCCGTCAAGGATTCAATCAGTACGGAGCGCCGCCTGCTCCTTATGCCGGATACGCACCTCCACCGCCCCCCGTGCAACCCCAAATGTCTTCTGCTTCGCCCGTGAATGGTGTAACTGCAACGCCAGAGCAGGCCAAATCTAAAGTAGACTGGCCCGAATCTGTTCGGAGCTATGTTCAAAGATCTTTTCTCCCCCAATACGACGAACCGACCGTGCCTCGTGCGGAAATCGAGGCTAAGCTTAAGGACACCATCGGTAACGCAAAGGCAAACGGCACGCTATACACGCTTGACTGGGACAACATGCCTCTTCCCCAGGCCTTGGTGAAGGCTGAACGTGACGCAAATACCAAGCAAAGTTTCCAAGTCCCTCTCAACTCTAAGAAGCGGAAATCTACCGATTTTGCCAGTAATGACAACTCCCAGCCACCTTGGCGTACTAACTCACGATCTTCACTCGAAGACCGTATTTCCTATTCTTCACCCGAAAAGCGTGCTTCCATGGACGACCCCCTACCTAAATCAAGTAAGTTCCAAAAGGAAGCCAACAAACGCAAACGTCGCTTCGAAAACGAATACAAGTCGCTTCGATCACCTAGTCCACCTCCGGCTTCATCTGGACCTATTGTCGGCACATCCGAGGTGCTGGAGAAGAAGTACCTTCGTCTCACCGCCCCTCCAGTTCCATCCAAAGTCCGGCCTGAACGTATTTTGCGTCAGACACTAGATCTTCTGAAAAAGAAGTGGAAGCGGGAGAGCAACTACTCGTACATTTGTGACCAGTTCAAGTCCATGAGACAAGATTTGACTGTGCAACATATCAAGAACGACTTTACTGTTTCTGTTTATGAAATCCATGCGCGCATTGCCTTAGAAAAGGGGGATATTGGTGAGTATAATCAGTGCCAGACCCAGCTACGATCGTTGTACGGGATGGGCCTGAAGGGCAACCCCATTGAATTCAAGGCATATCGCATTCTATATTTTATCCATACCGCCAACCGAACTGGCCTGAACGACACTTTGGCAGATCTAACTACAGCAGAGAAGGAGGAGAAGGCGATTAAGCATGCACTGGATGTGCGATCATCTTTGGCTCTGGGAAACTATCATAGGTTCTTCCAGCTCTACTTGGATACCCCTAACATGGGTGCATATCTCATGGACATGTTTGTCGCTCGAGAACGGCTTGCTGCATTGTGCAATATTTGCAAAGCGTGAGTTTTCCCAACCATGATATATTGATGAGTCTTTTACTAACTGGTCTACAGATACAAGCCGGATGTCAAGCTTCGCTTCATCACTGAAGAACTCGGTTTCGAGTCTGATGCTGATGCAGCCCAGTTTATCATCGATCATCAAGGTCAACACTTGTTGGAAGACCGAACAGACTACATTGCGTTCCTGACCGGCAAAGCCGGTCCCCTCTTCGAGGCCGCGCGTAGCACAGCATTCCAAAAAGTTGATATCAAGGGTCAGATCTAAGCCTTGCCCCGACCTTGAAGTTTTCTTTTCTTTTTCTTGTCTTTCCCAGTGCGACTTTTTTCAACGTCTCATCGATTGAGACTCTTCTGTCGTTATGTTCATCGACGAAACATGATGATGCTTTCACTCTGGTGATATGTGGTCATTCATGTAGACACGACTTCGGCGTTTTATACCCTGTTTCTGCTTAGGTGGCACCGGTATTTCGTGCCATTATACTCTGCACCGGCCCGGGAACAGCATGTCCATAGTCCATCTATGCTTCTTTACCTTGGGATTCACAAATTAACCGTAGCCTCGATACCAGCACCCAGCCTAGCAACTGAGGCGACAGCTTTGATGTACGGTGCATCACAAAATTGGATGGGATGCGATGGGATGGACTCTAGATACAACGGATTTGTTTGGGATGCAGTCGGGTACCAGCCTTTGATTAGCTTGCTCTTTCTTGTCCTGTTGAGGCCAGTGGATGGAGGGTTTGTCGTTGAGCCAGGTCTTTGTGCACTAGCCTCAACAGGTTCGAAAGCAGTTGCAATGCTAGGGGAGTTCCTGGTTGGTAGTTTTAAAGTAATCAGCAATTGAGTTTATATCCACAGCTTATCTTAATCTGAATTGTTCAGTACATTCTTTTGCTTGTAGTGAATGCTATAATCGGGAATAAAGTGAGTTTTGACAGTGGCAATTTGACATTTTGCACCTCTGTCTACGAGATGACTTTTAATTACAGAAAGCCAGTAGGACAGTTGTCCTTTGAATTCGAGCGTGGCTCTTACAATTGTTAGTAGGTAGTACTTGCAAAATCAATACATCGTTCATGTTTGGATATTTTTAATAGCGCGATACTACCTCAAGTATAGATATAAGACAGAATAGTGCTCGAATCCAGTGAGAATGTCACTTGGCTTGCTGGTGCAGTGGTGAATTATGATCGATCGACACCCGACCGTGTCGGTGATCGCAGTTGCACTGCCTGTTCGAACCCCAGCCATAACTACCACTTCGGTACCATCCTGGTATCTTTACTGTTGAAATTACTGTTGAAACTACTGTTGAAACTACTGCTGATAACCACTGTCGACATATGTGTCGCAAACGAAACTCATCGGATTTACTGGTTGACCTCAAAATCCCTGCCGATACCGTCTTGGGCATAGACTTTAAATTGCCCTCCTACCTCTTCGTACTGTTTCAGTACTCTGGTATGGGGCCTTGGTAGTGCCCTAATTAAAGCGCTTGGGAGATAAGAATTGATTAGTAACCGCAGCCCACACCTCTCTGGACTTCTTGGGGAGGAGTTAAGTTGATGTTCTCACTTTTTGTCTTATAGGTGAAATTGAGAGCAGGGCCAGTAAGGTTATTTCTTATTCAAGTAAACGGGAGATTGACACTTGGGATTAAAGTATCTGCAAATAAAATGGCGCTAATATCGAAGTTAGCAGGGGATGCTTCTGGTAGATTATAGATTGAAGCTTGACAAGGATGAGCTATTGGGATAATGAGTTATAAAAACCACTGTGTCGCAATACAAGTCCTTTCTTCTGTACTTTAATCTTGGCCTAATGTAAAAAGTGTTGCAAACCTAAGGCTATTGCATTGCCTAGGATTTATCAGCTGGAGAGATAAGCGAGCGTCTGCCGCTTGCATAAACTCAAGAGGGCTGGACCACTAACATCCGGCATCAGATAGTTGTTTCTTTATGCAATTCGCATCTCGGGTGTATTGGGTTGAGTTAGAAATCAAGCCCTGCCATTATGCCGAACACATATGCCGCCCAGAGCACATGACATTAATAGCGGGACAGGGCAAAAGAGAAAGAGATGTTGCAGCAATCACTCTCTTTCTGGCAGTCTCCATCGTGATGATTTCCAGAAGCCTGTTAGTCCTTGGTACGGACAGTTACGGTAGCAATAAATGTGGTGCGATCGATGCGTGTCCCCCTGCATGCTGAACCCATCCCTGCCACGCGACACGTTCCCCGTTTCTTTTAGTCGCTCAAATGTCCGGGAATTTCTCGAGTTCGATTTATTAAAAATTAGCGGCACGTACTTGCGTGCTACGAAAGATGAGATGGAGGGATCCTAGGCTGCTGCATCCGGATATGATGAATCCACCATGATCCCCTTGCTAATTTGACCACACCCATGGCCCGGGGATGAGCGAACGAGAGTGAGCCGAGACAGGATTAGGCGACGGTTGGCCCGGGTTGAGTTGAGTTGAGTCGACGACCTAGTCAGGCGTCAATCAACAAGGGCACTTTTGTTCTTTTCCTCTTTGTATGTATGATGAGGGGTGGGTAGTGTAGTATAGTATACGATAGGGATTGGTTCTGTAAGCGGGAGGTCTGTATGCTGCCCGCCTGTAGATGCGATATTGTGGGCAGTGCTGAGTGAATACTGCATATGTGTGGTAGATCTTGTGCCCTCTTGCAGTACAACTACTCAGTGCAATCGTCTCGAAGCGCCGAATGGTGTAGTGTAATTGGCAGTTTGAAGCCGACTAAGGGCGACAAGGGTTGGATTGATGTTTTTAGTGGTGAAGAGTCGAAAGAAAGCGACGGAGCTCTTGGCGTCTTCCAAACTTCGAAATGTCATAGCGAGGGCTAATCAAGTCTGGTAACTCTGGTTCCCATTACTCAAAGTATCACATCAGCTGCACTAGCACAGACCGTTGCTGTAGGTAGGCCTTGAAGCTTGCCCGTCAAAGCTCGAAACCATGATGGATCTGGAACTAATGGTAACTTAGTAACTGGTCACCAACCAGATAGATCCATTCATGACCTCAGTCATGCTGTCTTTTAATATTTGACCAAATTGCGACTCCTGCACCCTCCAGTCTTTTCTTCCCTTGTTCTTTTCTTCGCTTCAGGATCTCTATATCAGATACAATAATCTTTACCGTATCCTCAATCACTGTCATTCCCACTTACAGGACCCGCATCTCTGGCAGATGCCAAGTTTATCACTGCGACCCCTCCATCTGTTCTACTGTGTCACCCCACCTCGAGCGTCTATTCAACACTTTCTACCTTTTGTTCTGCTATTATCCGGCCGTACAAACAATTATTTGCATTGTCGAATACTCGCCAAAAGGAATTCGAGACACGAGTCCTTTTGTTATTTCATCAAATCCTTGTGCTATTTCGCGTCACAGGTGCACTGAAATCCAAGTTTTGAAATCCGATCAGTCACAGGTTTATACAATTTGACCAAACCCAAGTCATCAGGTTGTTGCGAAGCAAAAGAAGCAAACAAGCAAATCACCAAGAAAGAAAAACCCGTCTCCTCCCTTTAACCGCCACTGAATGAGATCTGCTATTTCTTCTCTTCTTTTTCTTCGACTTTTGTCAACCATTACACAATCACTTCCACAACACTTCGGTCCACCTGAGCGAGCGAAGTACAGCACATCATCACAACACAGCGAGTTACTGTGGGTGATATCGCGCCAACCCACGTCAGGCTGTGTACATACTACCTACGTATCCCGTTCCCCCTGGCGTACACTCGCAGCCCGACCAACTCACGTTCAGAGGACTCAACTCCAAGTCCAATCACTCCACTCATATATATTTTTCTGTGCAGTGTGACCCGGGGCAAGCTTTCACTGTAAGGTACATCGTTCTTGAGGGTCCTTCTTACCACCCCACTCCACTGCAACCGCCGCACTGCACGCGCTGCCCGTGCCCGGCTTAGCGGTTAGGTACCTGTAATCCTGTACCTTGCCTTACACCAATATCGGCTTGGATCGAAATAAGGTAGCCCAGCCCGCCGCCGTGCTCCCATCGGGTCCACGTTCAGTTCGTCTCTACCTTACTCAGGTCGTTCTTGCGATTCTTGGTCCTTTTTTTACAACCTCCACCTTTGAGAGATTCACAACTTCCCAACTTGCAACTGCCCAGGAGGCACTCGGTTACACAAAAATGAAGGTTCGTCACTGCCCCTTTCGGTCGCCCTTGCCTCTCAATACAGAATATCGCTGCCATGTCGTACTTTGATTTCAACTTCTTGTGCCTCACAAGGCGTTATTCGCACATCTCCTTCTCACTGCCTAGTTGCCCCCCTCCCCCGCCGCATTCGACTACAATCGTGAAAGGCGCTCTCCTCGTTGTCACTTGTTATTCGCGTCGCCTTTGCTGGCGCTCTTCAATACTCGAGCCAAAAAGTTAACAGTAATGCGCTTCGTGCAGGCTCTTCGACGTTCGATCAAAGGTGATAAGGACAAAGGACCAGTCACTCCCAAATCGGCTGTCGCCATTGTTCCTCCCAAGAAGGTTGGTGGCCTCCCACTCCCACGCATACCACAAGCCTCAATAATTCCTCCAAACCGGTTTGCCACATTGGGCGCCGCCATGGTCCCACGGCAAACTTCACATTAATCCTGGAGCTCCAATACTGATGCCCAACTCAACCTCTAGGTTATTCGAGCGCTTTACGATTACGAGGCCCGTTCCAGCCAAGAACTCAGCTTTTCGAGAGGCGACTTTTTCCACGTTATCGGCCGCGAAAACGATGAAGACTGGTACGAAGCATGCAACCCAGCTCTTCCTGACGCCCGGGGTCTCGTGCCCGTAACCTTCTTCCAAGCCCTTGGCCGAACCGAGCGAGATAGTGCACAGTCCGATGGAGGTCAACCCCCCTCCCCGCCTAAGAACCCCGACCATGATTCCGGATACAGCGAGTCGCCAGCAATGCATCCTGCGCCGGCCGTCATGTCACCTACCACAAATGCTGCGCCCCAAGGCCACCAGCGAAATTCAAAGTCAATCGGAAAGACAGGTGCCATGGTTTACGGAATTGTCATGTACGACTTTGCTGCGGAAAGAGCAGACGAGTTAGAGGCAAAGGCTGGCGAGGCCATTATTGTTATTGCACAATCGAACCCCGAATGGTTTGTCGCCAAGCCCATCGGTCGATTGGGCGGCCCTGGATTGATCCCTGTATCATTCGTCGAAATTCGAGATATGGCAAGCGATAAGGCGATTCAGAACCCAGGAGATGCCATCAAGCGTGCCGGTGTGCCCAAAGTGGAGGAATGGAAGAAGATGGCTGCTGAGTACAAGAATAGTAGCATCACGCTGGGCAAGTTTGAAGGAGGCGGTCCCGGACAACCTGGACAAGGTATCGAGCAAGGGATGGAACGCATGAGCATTCAACAACAGCAACATTCCCGACAACCTTCACAGAACGGAACGGTAAGTCTTTGTAACAGAGCAATATCAGCCAAGGAAACGCACTGACATCGATGTAGCAGCAAGGATACGCAAGTCAGCCTCGAACTTCTCAGCAGCCGCAGCCTCAGCAAGGTCAGGTGCAAAAACCTGCTGCTCCGCTCCATGCTCCCCTCGAAGCACGGATACCACGATACTGCTTTGCTGAGGACAAGTATTGGTTCGTGATCGAAGCCGTGCTCGAAGATGGTCGACAATGGGAGCTTTCTCGTTACTACGAGGACTTTTACGATTTCCAGATTGCCCTACTCACCGAGTTCCCGGCCGAGGCTGGCAATACGGGGACACAGAAGCGCACTCTGCCATACATGCCTGGTCCGGTCAACTATGTGACAGACGCGATTACCGAGGGACGACTGCATAACTTGGACGCCTACGTCAAGAACATGCTCAACCAACCCCCTTACATTTCAAGATGTAACTTGGTGCGACAATTCTTCGCACCCCGCGAAGGAGACTACGAGATCGACCCCAACGACAACGAAAATGAATATCGCCTGTCGCAGGGCTCCCAACTCTCATCTATGGAATCTCCTGCTGGTGGTTCGCAAAACAACTTGAATGGTAGTGGACATGGTTTGCCACCAGCGCACCCTGATATGCAAACACAAGCATCATCGTTGTCGCAACCTTCGCAGGCCTCGTTAGGCGGGGGCATGCAACCTCCTGCACAACCACCATCTGCAATGAAGATCAAGATGTATTTCAACGGCGATCTTATTGCCATTCGAGTACCGACAGATATTTCGTTCCAGGCACTATACGACAAGATCTGCGATCGCTTGAAGATTCCAGCCAACGAGGAGATCCAACTCTTCTACAAGGATGAGCCTACCGGAGACAAGCCAAGCATGATAAGCGACAACGATCTGGACTTTGCTCTTCAGCGAAACGAGAAGCTGCTCCTCTACGTGGAGGCCGTATAAGTGCCGGACCTTGCTGACGACAACGGTGTTTCAGCTTGGTTGCATTCTTTCAGTACCCGGATCCAAGTAGAGAGTCAAGACCCCACCAGCAAGGGTAGCATCTGGACTCACATTGTATATTCTCGCCCTCCCATAACCACGCCGAACCGTACAGAGCCTGAAACCTTGATAACGTGCGTTTTTCTCTTCAAGAACGGATCTACAATTTCTCATGAGTCCCCAACGGACGACAAGCCTACATTTTCCCTTTTTATTTTTGTTGTTTTATTTGTACTCTTTGCGAATTTATGACGACACGTCGGCGAGGAACTTGACGCTTCTTTGATACCACTTTATTAGCTGAACGACTCATAATCTTTTACGTTCAGTGTACCAGACGTTCGTTGTCTTTCGTTGGGCCTGCAATGCCCCCTTCTTTTGCTGCTTTCACCCCTTTTGCGTATCTTCTTTGGCACTCTGCCTTGTGGCGGGTGTCCGGCCTTTGTAGTGCCGTTTTGATATCACATGACTGAGCCCAGTACTTTTCTTCCCTTTTTATTTTTCTTTAGTTCCTCACCGAAGGTGACTAGGCCTGTGGATGGTGGTTGGGATATGGATCAGGGGCAGGCAGATGTGATTGCTACTGCAGCACATCAGGATTGAGGATGACAACCCCGATAAGCTGTATAAACAAGCTTCGACGAGCCATGCTCGTGGGTGTTGATGGGATGGCGGGTGGTCTGTCTTGCATGGCCTGCGAGAAGCAAGTTAGGAGCACTTCGAGTGAAGGGGGAGGTGGAGGTGGAAAGCATGATGAGCGCATGCATATGCGTGATGAATGAAAAATAACAATTCAATCAGCCCTTCCCCTACACTGATGTGAAAATCGGAGTAAACTCAAACAAACTAGGTACTTAACATGCTGAATTTCAGTGACATGATATTCGTAGAGATGAGTGCATCGTTTGTACTTGAACTATTTCTTCATATGAGTCAATCGTATCAGTCTGGACTTTTTACACAGCCAGTCTGTCTATGTTCTAGAAGTCTATCGTGGGTGGTAGCAGACCGTCGTCGTATGCTCCTTGTGCGTTTCGCCATCCTTTAAAAACCATGAAATGTAACTTTAAATCCCCAATGCTGTGGACCGTTACAAGACCGAACCAACAAATGCAAACCATTATTACGCAGCCACGTAACTGAAAAACGCCAGGAACCAGAACCAGAACCAGAACCGGAAATATGAGGTCATACCCATCCTTATGGGGTACCAAGACGAGGAATGTTGCGAGTGAGCGCGTGTGTGTGTGATGTCAGCGGCCAAGAACGAACTCCTTTTACTCTAGCTTGGTCATGAGGTTCTTGCGCACTTTCATGTTGACGACACCGCCAACACCAAATGCAGGGACAATTCGACAAATTCGTGCAACGGAGCTGATGAACCAGTTTCGGCGCACAAGATCTAATCGGTCTCGTAATGATACCACTGCGCCTCCAGGACCGGTCGCTTGACGGTTGTAAAGATCAAGACCAAACAAATGCATGGGTGTAGAAATGAACTGCACCATGGCAGGCGCCATGAACTGCGCTGCGTAGAGCCCAGATACTCGCTTCTTCATCTCAGCAGAGAACTTCTCGTCCAGAATAGGGCCCAGTAAAGGCGGGACGTTGAACGACGCAAAGATGGTCATGCAATCGCGCAGCGCAAATAGACCGTACGAAGCCAGAGGCACAGGTCGGGGGACTACTCCGGGGGGACCAAACATGCGCACAAAGACCTGATCCTTGTAGATGCAGACACCAATGTTGGCGGCGCTTGAGGCAGCGAATTTTGTCGTTCCGGCCGTCACGCTCGAGGCAGGCTTATTGTTGACAGTCGAGAAGGATGTGTCGACGGCATTGGCGGTAAGATATGTGCCTCCGTACAGGCAAAAGATGAGCGCTGTGGGTTTTGAGAAGAGTATAGTGTGAGGGCGTGTGATGAGAGTTCGGAGAGAGGATTTGACAGAGTTGACAAGAGTGTTTGCGCCTGAAGCATTTTCCATGATGGAGCTGTTGTCATGATGTCAGCTTTTTTTTGTCGTTGAAGATTCTTGGCGAAGTCGGCCATGGTTTTTTTTTTTCTTTTCTTTCCGTCTTGAGGATGTGCGCAAACAAGACTAAACAACAGCAATAACATTGTACTTACCGGTCGATGATAGCAATGAGAGGCGCAACCATGGAGGCAGCGCTCGCAGCCGAAAGGAAATCGGCGCCGAGTCGTGATGTCAAGTTCTTGGTGTTCCATGTGTCTTTGGTGGTGATTTGCTCGGTTGTAGTTGTCCCGGCCAGAGCCAACGCTGGCGCATCAGAGTCCTTCATGATGTTTTTATTTTCGTTTTTAGTTATTTCCATGTAATAACTAGCCCTTGCCCTTTACTTTCAAGTTGTCGTTCAAGAATTCGAAAGAATAGAGAAATAGTAATATGGCGGAAGAAGAAAGATAGAAAGGAAACAGACTATAGAACGGGGGACACAGACCAAGGTAAGTAGTCAGTAACTTAAGCTTGGGACGGACCAGAATGGGGAAAAAAGCTAGAGGGGGGGATAAAAGAAAGCGATAACGAAACGAGCGGCTCTAAACCCCGAAGCAAATCCCTTAGCTATGAGTGGGCTGGTGTAACTAAGGGTATCCTTCGCTAGCAAGACCCTCTTCTCGGTACGTTAGCGATGTGATAATATGGTCGAGAATGATGCGGAACCTAGGAACTCTCATTCTGTCATATTGACTCCCGGGGTGCCGAGATCGGCGAGCCATTCGGACTCGTTGCCGAGTTTCAACGTTGACGGTTTGTCGCGGATATTTTTAGCATTCCTATCAGTATAAGAGAGGACCAACTATTGAAACTTTCGCTTCTGAGACTGATGTTCATTCAGTCGTGTATATCGAACCATTCAATGCCTACGTGTGTGTGTATGTACAGGTAGATCAACTATCGTTTAACATAAACCCACATAAACAGAACCCATACTTGATACACTAACAAATAGAAACACCAAAAGCTCATGATTACACTCCATACAACTAAATACAGCCCTAGTACCTTTGACCGCCCCTTCCGCCAAAAACGTCCAGAAAATTGGATTCGTTCTCTCCCCGATATCTTCACCTCTTGCTAACTTACACGCGAACTTCCCCCACGCCGACGCTTGCCGGTTACGCTGGACGCATTGCGGCTCAATCTAGATAGCAACTTGGGTTAGTCAATATGCAGGCACCGGTCTGCCGCTTATGGAAGTTGATTTCAATACTCAGTCGGATCTGCAACGGCATATAACGGCTTTAAACAAAAAGAAAGTCCATAGAACATCGCTAGACTTTTCTCATCAACCAATTGCCTATAGCATATGCGGATAACAAAGGCCAATCGTGGTAGAAGGAAGGCTTAGTGGCTTCGCATATAACTCACAGTTCTGTTCTAAGCAGCTTATAATGAAAACAAGGAGGCTGATCTCATACAATTTAAGCTATCATTCTAATGCTACGCGTAGCTCTAAAGGCTTCAACAAACAATGCAAAGAGGCCAAATCCAATACAAGCATCCCTAGGAACAAATTCCAGACTTGGAGTCGTTGATCCGCTGTTGAACCCGTTCTTCGAGAAACTTAATCTCCACAAGGCCGACTGATCTCCAGAGCCGTTGCTCTCCGCCTCCCCACTGCCACCGTCCACATCACACCCAAGCTTCCGGGGCGCTTCGAAACCCGCCCCTCCGTTTACATACCCACTTGACCTCGACCGATGAGACCCGTGCAGATAGTCCCAAATTCGCAAAGTCAAATATTTGAGCGCCTCAACGGACCGGCCCGATCGTGAAAGAACCGCAGTTAGGCGATGGTGGCGCTCGCATCAGAGCTTCCACCGCCACTTTCACCTGCTTGCTTCTCTTGAATCGCCAGAACAGTTGCAGTGAGCTGGTCAATCTTGCGGTTCAACTCACTAAGTTGCACCTCCATGGCAGTTGGGGCATCCATATCATCCTCACGCTGCTCAGTACTCTGACCGTTTGCTCGACCTCTAGGAGATGCAAGCGTTGGGCGGCCAACAGTAGAAGCAGATCGCTTCTGTGTAATTAATTGCCGACCGTTACGTCGGGAGGAGTGCGACGGGCCCTTGAACCCAGCAAATTCATCACCCAGGGCTCCGGGCTTGCGCCACATCTCATAGAGCCTGATGATGCTAACAATTGGCCAATGAGTAGCCTTAAGGAGTATGATACGCCCGGCACGAAACTTCTCATCGGCCGTAAAGATTAGGCGCCAGGGTCGAAAGATGACCAAAGCAAGCAGATTAAAAGGAGGATAGAAGTGGGTGAGTCGGTTGCTAGTCGACGCCTCCAAGACATATACACTGTACACGTACAGATACTCCTCCTTAGCGTGGGTGATAACCCGTGAGAAACTGTTGGAAAGCATACCAGTCAAGGAGCCCATCAACAGAAAGCTGGAGAGTGTGATGAACATAATCATCAGAGGCGGCCCAAAAAACGGATCGATCTGATTCATCACCTCAAAGCCAATAGGTGCTGAGCCGTAGAATATCTTCGTTAAAATCCAAGCCATTGACTTGAATGCAAAGACATTACGGCCCACAAGCGAAAACGTCGTCAGAAAGCCGCAGTAAACAACGACAACGAGTACCATGTATTTGAAGAAGTCTTTGCCCATCTCCTTCAAGCAGGGTATGAGTGTACCCCAAGCAGGGCTCAGACTCAGGATGGAGAAGATGCGAGGAATCATGAAAAGTGCTTCGAGCGCCAATATGTCAAATGCAAGGTCACTGAGCTCCGGTTTGTTCTGGACGATACCAATAATGCCTGTCTCAGTTAGCATGTTGTTATTTGGAAGGGGATGCGGTTCTTACGCAGAATTGCAAAGGCAAACCCGATCGTAATCATGATCATGTCAAACAAGTTCCAGATATCTGTGGCATAGAAGATTGAGCCCGCATCAAGCCACTCACTAAGCTCATCGTAAAAGAAGGCCGCTATCCAGAGGAACAGGACCACCTCAGGGATGGTGATACGGGACTCGTCTCTCATAATGAGAACAGAGTAATAGAGGGCGAGGAAAATGCAGAAGAATACTACCTCCCAGCTCTTGAGATATTTGGGCACACGCAACCGAGAAAAAGGGTCTGCTGTCCTAGGATTATAAAACCTGACTTTCTTGGTTGAGTGCACTGATAAGCTGTCCCAAAAGACGATATCGCCGCTCCATATAGCCGTGATGATCTTTTGGACAATGTGCTGACTGAGGAACCGTTTGGCGTCGGCAATGGCTGCAATCTCAAGGGCATTCAAATTCTTAAAAGACGATGTTGGGTCACCTTCGTTCTCATCATCCTCGTCATCGGATGTCATAGTCAAGCGGGAGAGAGAACTCAGGAGCTGATTTCGTTTCATGCTACTTCCAGCAGGGCCAGGACCACGCCGGCGATTATCGATGGTGCGAATATGAGACAGGAGAGGTGAACGCTCTCCGGTCTCCTCATCACCCGCGTGACCATTGCCCGCTTCTTCGTCTTGGTGATCATCGTCAAGATCTGGGATTTCGTAAAGGCAGTAATTAACTGCCTCACGTTCAGAGAGACGAGTGAGAAAACGCCATGCAACGATTTCACATGCGTCGGCGCGCGATTCTCCCAGTGTTCGATGTTCCGAAGAAGTCGTATAATGCCATTTGAGGGCGCTGTAGGGATTTTATTAGCTGAGAAGTACAGTTATTGAGAGCGTTAGGCATCAGAGTTGCACGGCATATGTAGTCAGGTCAAAGATGGGTTGGGCATTTCTGTCATTGGCTCCCCTGACAGGAACTGTTATGCAGCCACAAGCACGATTCGGGAGAAGAGCGATACAGTATTTAGTGAAAACACTGAGAAAGAAGCAGTCACTGGCACAATGTCTTTCAGATAATACGTACAGAAGAGCATTGACAATTCCGCGGTTGGTGCATGTCGCAGTGAGATGATCCACCAAGATGCGTAGGGAAGTCCCCGCAGCTGTGGTCCTCAGCTGTTCAAAGGTGCTCGGCAGCTCAATGACTGCAACAAAGTATCTGCAAAATGTCTTAGTCAATGTCAATTGGATCGTGATTATGACAACTTACAAAGAGAGCTTCTTGACGACCTCTCTAAAGCTGTCGTTAGTTCTAATATCCGGTAGATCGTTTTCGTAGTCGTGACGGATGGAGATAGGACTGCCCTCGCGGGGAGCGGGGAGCTTCTTGGATTTGACCTTGATAGGCATGATGAAGAGGAATAATTAATATGACGACGGCGAGCGAAGCAATCAAAGGAGCATATCCTCCGCCGAAACTCTAGGTTGAAGGTGAATTCTCAGGAGTGACAGGATTCTCCAAATGACCAGAGATCAAGAGGTAGGTATTTGGCAGAGTGTCAACGAGATCCCTCGTCTCCTTCCCTCCTTTGTCTTGCCTTTATCACGATATAAGGGAGGAAAGATGCTGAGATGAGTTGCGAAGGAGGGGAAAGGAAAGAGCGGGCCTGTGCGCCGTCAATTCGACTTGAGTCAAGTTGCCCGTCGATCGGCTCCCGACAAGCAAATAATTGGCACTGATGGTATCACGAGAGTGAATGATAAGGTGGGAAAGGGCAAACTTTGGGGGTTCCAGGAGAAGACGATTGCTACCCAAAATTAATCGCAACACTTTAGCAGCTGTGCCAACTTCCAATGATTAATCTTTTGTGTCAACTTGATTGCGCGCGCCGAGCTTAGCGCGCGCACCGAAGATCCTCTACTAGGCATAGGCATATTCCTGGCGATACTCCAACCAGAAAGGCTGGGAGATGTCACGACGCTCTTTCAAGATTCAAGGGTTCAATGTCAGAGTGGAGAAAAGAAGGGTCCATGTACGAAGCTTGGCACCACTTGCAGATGCTTGTCAATCGCCAATGCCTGGGGATTGGACGATCTAGACTCGTGAATCAAGTTTATTTGACCTTGTAGGAGCGACATTTTCCTCGATTGAATACATACAAAGTCCCGTCAATCAAAATGCGACCAGGCTCAGCCCAACACCACCAGGCCACGCAGACTGCGGCCAGAAAATGCATATGCGTCAACGTCCCCAAAAGAGTCGAAAACAGACGAGTCAGCCAATAACAATGACAAGAACAAAGACGTATATCTGAGGACGAATTCAACAGTCAGCAATAGTTAGATCTCAAAGCCCGAGATCCCCCACTTGTGTCTTGAAAATAGACGAGCCAGCCAATTAGCAACCCCTAAAAAGCATAGCCGCGATTTAGAAGGAATATGAGGCTGGCCAAAGCCACAGCCGTGATGTCGACAATGCAGATGAAGAGTGGAACACATTGTCAGTATCAGACATTCTAACTGGTCCACTCGTCAATTATGAGATTTGGACTGAATAGAATGTCGGAGCAGTTGGACATGTTTCGAGATTCACAGCCACATTCATACTCAAACGAGACGTAAGCATTGGCGAGCCAGCGAGTTTCCGTCGAGAAATCACCTCAGGACCATCTAATGCTAGATCTACGGCTGAATCTGATGGGAGATGGAGTTGAACGAGCGTATAATTGAAGCCATGGGCAGAAGTATTGTCAAGTACAAAAGGAATGGATGAGAATGCATAAGTTTTCATCAAACAAGCTCATCTGCTCACACAGCAATCACTACTTTACCTAAAAACGCCATAAGGCTATACACACAGGATCTCACTTATACACGACTTAGACCATGTCTACTACAACTCTTATGGCGGCTACTGCGACGGCATCGTCAGCGATGGCTACTTGTACAACTGCAGTACCTGGAAAGTATGGCCGTGTTCCAGTTGATGCATGCAACTCCAACTACTTCTTCGATCCCAGCTTTGCTGCCAATCTTGCTTTCTGCGTACTCTTCGGCCTCACTACCACAACCCATCTGGTTCAGGCGATTCTTTTCAAGAAGGTAAGTGTATCGAAATGACAGATTGATATATTTAGCATTCCTGACAGCCATATAGAGATTCTGCTGGGTAGCCATCATGGGTGCAGCTTGGGAAACAATTGCATTCGCTTTCAAAACCATTGGAAGTCGAGATCAGCAAAACATCGCATACCTCACTTTGGGCCAGATCCTTTTTCTACTTGCCCCTCTCTGTAAGTACGCAAAAAGTACAACAAGATGATTGCTAACACACTCAGGGATCAATGCCTTTGTATACATGGGAGTAGCGCGCATGGTATACTTTAGCATGCCTGCTCAAAAGCTTTTAGGCATCAAAGCCGTTCGCATGACACTTCTTTTCGTTTGGCTAGATGTTATTCTCTTCCTTGTACAAGGCTCGGGTGGTATCATGCTTTCCAGCACGGACGCCGATAGTGATATGATCGATATTGGAATGAAGGTTTACATGGCTGGAGTCGCTCTGCAGCTTGCCGTTGTCCTCGTCTTCGCTGGCATCACTGTCTTCTTCTATTTCAAGCTGCGACAGCTGGAGGGTCGAAGCATGGGACGCATGAAGTGGCTCATCTGGACCATGGTGGTTGTTCTCATGCTGATTGTGGTAAGTATTCTTTGTCCAGTTACGAGTTACCAAGCTAACAAGGACAAGACTCGAATTGTATACCGCCTAGTCGAATTTGGCCCTGGTGTCAACTCGCATAACACGCTTCTTATCCATGAGGAGTATCCACTGGGTCTAGATGCTACACCGATCTTGATTGCTCTCGTCTTGCTCAACCTCATGCATCCTGGCTTTGTCCTTCGTGGACCAGAGAGCGAATTTCCCAAGTTGTCCCGAAAGGAAAAGAAGGCGCTCAAGGAAGAGAAGAAGCAAGCCAAGAAGGCTCGCAAAGCTGGTGCTCGGGAACTTGAAGAATTGTCTATTGATAAGCGGTCAAGCAGCAGCAGACAGGTTGTCTGAAGGATATAGCCAAGTAAGCGGAATGTGCAATCATTGGATCGCTTGCTCCAACGATGGATGTGGAGTTTTGGCTTGGATGTTGGATATCAGCTGGATAATGTTGCTTGGCATAGAATTTTGTGGGATAGGATATCGACACGCGATACTTATTAGAGCGGAGGAATAATCGACAATGGATTTTTTTTTGCAAAAGCCGATTAATCGTAAGCGAAGTGCGAATTATACGAGGGGTCAAGGTGCACAATTCGTATATATGGATACTGCTAACCTGCCCGATTTAGAAGCAATAAGGTGAAACACTGCCACAACTGCAAAACGGTCCTGGCGTCAGCTGAGGCGTTGTACGTCAGGTAGCTCAATAGACTGTAGCAGAAGGGGATAGGGTGACACAATCGGATTCAAGTATTGGACGATACAATTGGTGAGAAAATTACACGATCAAATTGATTCATTAATGAAAGCGGTGTTCAAACGCTTGGCAATGCGTAAAAGACAGACACAAATCAGCCACTAATAATGCACAAAGATCGGCCATCGTCAAGAGGGTGTAGAGAGATGAGATGAGACAGTCTGCCACGTTGGTCCCAGAGGGTGGCTAGGTGGACGTCAGCGATAGTGTCGTGGCCGCTAAACCAAACTAGACTAAGCTCTTCTACACATTCCAAACGTCAAAGAAACCGCTTGCGGGTTGCCCTGTCGCCGCTTCATTCATGTTTACTATCTGCTAAGTCAGTCAAGAAACAATCTCATATTTCTCTCCCTCTCTCTCTTCATTCATCCTTACTTTTACAACGTAATTCCGTTCCGTCAACTTGTTTCCTGCCCAAGAAAACTTCCTTGATTTTACATTTAATACCCAGCCACCCCCAGCCACTTCATCTTCACAAAACGGGCATTTACTGTTTTATGATTGGCTCCAAGGTCGCCCCTGGAGACACCGTCGCAGTCCGGACCCCGGTTCAACGCCTTTGGCTGCCAGCACTTTAAAAGTTCCATTCTCTATTCCTGGTTCGCTAGATCGTCAACAGGCTACTAACAATACGGGCTATAAATCGGGATCCTGGTTATAAATCAAGATCCTTGCTCTTATCTTGTCCCGAAGGCGAAAGTCCAGCCGTTCTGAAAGAATATCGTGTGGCAGGGCAGGGTACGAAGTCCCATCCCCAGGCAAGGCCTAGAAGCAGCAAAACCGTCTCGAAACTAAAGTCGGGCGCGTTCAGGGTCTCTCCTAGTTTATCTTCTCTTCTGCTCTAGCAACCCGCCAACTTATTTACTAGAGCTCAGAACAAAACTGCACGGCTAGCTAATTCGTATCCACTCGGAAACAGAGAGGCACAGCACAGACTTGGCTCGCTCGTAAACCCGTTACTCGTGCTACATTCAAGACAGCCAGCAAAGTCAAGCACAGGACAGGGACAGAACAGGACCACCCCCCTTCCCTTCTCTCTCAAGGGCTTTGACTTCCTCCTCCTTTGACCTCTTTCTCACCTCCTTTGTTGCATCATTGGTTACTCGTCGAAAGCCTTTCTTGTTGCGTCTTTTTTCTCTGCCCGTGCGCATACTATTCTTCTGTCAGAGGGTGCCCTCTTCTTGTTTCTTCCTTCTTAATTGCTTCAGTTTCGGATTCCACGATCAACAAGAAAGACTTCGACGAAACTCACCAGCGATCTTATCAACAGAACAGAGTACGGCTACCAAATACACTCCAACTTATCCATCAACCAAACAATGTTTAATTGAGATCGGGATCACGAGACTGCACAGATCATGACCCCGGCCCATCTGATGGCGCGATTGCCGCCATTTCTTCTCGTCTCTAGCTTTCTCAATCTCGCTTCAGGCCATGTACTGCCGCAACCGACAAAGACCGTCGCCTTCCATGAGATCAACGCAGCATCATATCCACTCGCTGCGACGCTTGCGCCTGACGACTCATTTTTACAAAGACGACAATTCAACACAATCTGTGGTTACATAGGAGGTGATCCCAGACTACCTGCGACTTGTTCTGCGGGCTCACATTGTGTGGTTGATATCGATCACGATGCAGTGGGGTGCTGTCCCGATGGAGGATCTTGCACACAGGGTGTGTTTACAGATTGCGTGGATGCGGGCAGTGGGCCACAAACAGAATTGAATCCTTACGTATTTACGTGTCGAGGAGATGATTCGTGCTACCGAAATAGCTTCGAGGGAGGTTTCTTTCAATACGGGTGTGGTTCAACATCTGGTTTGGCGACAAACGTGGTGGCTACGGCTTCAGGCAAGAGCGCTATTAGACTTACTAGCTTGAACGTTCCCCTGACAGACCCGGTAACCTCACTGGCCGAACCGACGACACTAGGAACGAGGCGAAGAACGTCCGATACCGATTCCTCAAGCACAGGGGCATCGACGACAGGGAGTGCAACTACGGAATCCACAGGAACATCATCATCAGAATCGACAGAATCGACAGAGTCGACAACAGAAGCATCGACAACAGAATCAGAAACTTCAACAGCATCAGAGACCGAAACCGAAACCGAAACCGACAGCGCAAGCGGAACCTCTGGTACCACGGATCCTTCAGCCACCGATTCTGATGAATCTGCCTCTTCTGGAGCTTCAGCTCCCGACACTGATGGCGATAACAATTCACGGAACACGGGCGCCATTATCGGTGGAACTATTAGTGGCGTCGCTGCGCTCGTAGCCCTCGTCGTCCTCGGAGTCTGGCTCTGGAAACGCAAGAAGGGAAATACGCGCCAGGGACCTGGTGTGAAACCGCAAGTGCAGCGTATTGGGTAAGTGTCCCCATCAGTGACCCTTTGCAGTTTTTTTTTTCAACAACCAGCTAACACAACATATCCCTAGTCCGCCGTTAGAGAACAACCATAGTTTCGCTCCGGTGCCCCCTATGCAGGAAGCCGATAAAATGGCCCCACCCCCACCGGTCCCCGTAACTGACCAGCGGAGCATGAATCCAATTGTTGACCACGACGGACCTTACGCGGAGCCTTGGGACCCCCAATCCAATTACGGTTACTCGGCGGGGGCTGTCGGAGGAACGCAGATGGAACATGACGAGGTGCCGTTGACGAGAGACGACGACTTCCAGCACGGTTACAATTCTGGTCTGGGACGTATCAGCGAAGAAGAACCACGACCAGGAATGGCTATCAGCACGCCAGGCCATGTAAGCAGTCCTATTCAACCATATCCCGGACCTCGCCGCGACGGAGGGGGCCCATTATGGCAACAGAATCGTGGGCCTGGATGGTTTTAATCGTGTATAATACGACGGAGGAAAAAAGAGGAGACAGCACATATATAGGTTGTGGTGATGACCACGATTATGGTTTCGCTTGGGAATTATTACGGCGTTTGTTGGTCCAGCATGGGGAGTTGATATCCGGGGCTGTTTTATCATAAAGAAGGCCTGTAATCAGCGGTTCAAGTCCAGTGAATAGATGGGCTTGCGGATGGGTGATAACGAAATATGATGGCCACACGGTCATGAAATATTGGGTTCATTGATAGATAGTTACGATACAAAAGAAACCGAGCGTTATTAACGAAGACTTTTTATCGACTCTTCAAATGTGAACGAATCCTCTTTACAAGATAGACGGACAGATGTCGGCCGGCATGCAGAAGCTCATATATCTTGCCATGTCTCAACAACACTTTACACCATTCTTGGTGGTACATGCATGTACTTACCACATTTTAGTTAGCTATATTATATCGTTCGGCGTACCTGATGAGAGGTTCTATAAAGCTCCTATCGACCAGATCTTGACACTGGATTCGTCAAACACTGTCTGAGCTTCAGATTCCTCCCCAAATCCCCATCCTCCCGAGCATGTCGCAACAACAGAACCGCTCGAATGCAGAGCTGTGCTCCCGACTGGCGCGTCATGGGGCTTCCAACTCCACGAGGGGTCTACAACACCAATTTGACTGCCAACGCCTTCCCAAACTGCGACGCCGCCATCATGATTCCCTGCCCAGACTTCAAAGGATGGGAACTCAGCATAAGGATCACCTGCAAAGACGTCTACTGACATCTTTTGCTGCGTCGGTGCGCTTCGTCCTCGAAGGGTGCAGAGAAGTTCGCCTGTGCCCCGGATATCATATACGATCATGCCAGAGGCGTGACGCTCGCTGATGATGAGGTAACGGCCACACGGGCTCCAGCGGACTTGAACAATACCTTGCCCTCTAATACCTCCCTCTATGTCGTCTGAGCGTGGGAGGGACCAATTAGCAACGACCTTGTCTGACCGATGGACATCGTATAGTCCCATCCACCGCGTCCATGTTCCCGCTGCGATAACAGAGTTTCCATTGCCATCCACAGGTGAGGATGCTAGAGCAGCGACGGTGCCCTTCATACCAACACCACTGCCCTTTGAGATATGGCGTTTGGAGGGGATGGTGGGTATTGTAAGTACTGGGCCATCTGAACCTGGACGTGTCATGTCAAAGTGATCAAGACGATTTGTCGATCCAACAAGAAAATGAGTCCCGGAGCCTTCCCAGAGAAGAGACGATGGCGTGATGTACTCCTCCGTTTCGCGACGTATCAACTTATACGAAGCAAGCGGAGCAGAGCGCGACGCGAAACCATCATCAGGAGGAAAGAGATGGTATAACTGAATAGGATGATCGCGACATCCAACGAGTGCAGTTTGTGAGCTTGGCTCCGCTAGAGAGTAGAAGGGGGCTGCGGCGACTGTTTGGGAAGGCTCAGGGAGGGTTATTGTGGATTGCGACTCAAGACGTCGCGGACAAGCGGCTGATGGGTCGAGCAGATCTTCAGGGAGAACAAAGGTGGAAATTGAGTTGAGTGCAGAAGAGACGAGGAGTGATGTCCCGTCAGCTGTCCATTGGACTGATGTGTAATAATCCTGCTTGATATTTGCAGAGTGAGATTGCTTGTCGTTGTCTATGTCATCTTGAGGCCGAACGAATGCGTTTTCAGCGACGAGGTTCAATGATGGTGCTTTCGGTTCATGTTGCGCCTGCTCCTGTAGATCGTTCGGCTGCGGCTCTGCATGTGAGGGAGCTGGCTCAATTGCCGGATTGAGCTCATCCATGTTCTAAGTTGTAGTTGAATGTTGCGAAATGGTAATGGACGTGGAAAATAGAGGAACTCAAAGTGGATCCTCTACCTTGATCTCTGCATATCATATCACTTACACGCTTATCATGATCCTAGACTAATCCTCAGCTGGATCTTGAAACGTTGAAGGTCCCCCACGTTGCATTTCCTATCATTTTGGTCTCTGTTGATCAAATAAGTGAGGCCATCGTCAAACCATTGGGGGAACTTTGCTCGCCAACTGAATGTCACCGTCTATCCTTATAGCAACGTCATATGCGTTGGCGCCAAGAGCCGGCAGACAAAGAAGGACCTCTGAGCGGCCTCCCACATCCAAACAAGTATTTTGCTGCAGGGCCCAGTGGGTAATGACACCAAAAGGGCAGCTCACGATCGCCGCTCTCCGTCTTGGCGGTGTTTGGACACCGTCTTATGGGAAGAGACGCATGTTAAGAATAATCTATCAGCGTACAGTTCACAGGTCATTCAATTAAGTTTCTAGGCACTACCGAATCAACTCGCGGATTGTAAAGCATAAATGGGGGGGTGTTGTCGCTCATTTACTGGCAACTGGTAGGTACCTAGGTATATGGTAACATCACAAGCTGCCTAGAAGTGCTTGATCCTGCTTGCATTTGCACCCCTAGGCAGGAACGACTCAGGGCTGGTGCTCGAAAGTTGCTGTTTTGAGCTACCCGCTTCTTACATAGTAGGCTGGTAGGAAGGAAGGCATAATCGGTAAGTGTCTTGACATCCAATCCGTCCTCTATCATTACCCCATCCTTTTGATATTAAATCAATTTTCCGACTTTTTTTCTCTCTTCCTTTCCAACTCTTCTTCCATCCCGTCCCAACAACCAGTTCTCACATCCACATCCCGTTACATACCAAGATACCCCGTATCTTGAAACCTTGCACCTCTACTGTCTCAACGATCGCATCCTTCACCAATCATGATCTCATAAAGCTAACACCCCAAAAGAAGGGCATATTACCAACCTCGTATTCTTCGTCTGACTTCTTCCAGTCGATACAGTACAGTTAGTACCTCTAGTACCTCTAGTACCTCTAGTACCTGGTTGTTTGGGCTGCCCCTCCCCGCGAAACAGCCTCGCCAGGTGGGTCACAGCACTCAAGGTAGAGCTGACAGAAATATTAGCACGGGTTATCAGCCAAAGCTCGTCTGACTAATTTCATCGCTATCCGGGTCTTAGTACGGTGACAGAGCCATAAGACACCAACTCAAATAAATCATACGTCACTCCCCAGCAACACAGGGCGCGCAACGTCCTCTCCACATCAGCACCAGCACCCGTGCTCAAACCAAAGCGTTGGGCAAAGCTCCTGGAAGGGACCGGACCCTGGCGACCATTCATCTGATCTCGTAATTCCGCGTGATCATTTCCCAGCTCGCTCGCAACGACTGCTGAGCCAACTCCACGCCCAGCTCATCACCTTCCGAAGCTGCCTTTGAGCACTTCGTCCAAAATCAGCCATGGACGTCTTCACCTCAGAAAACGACCAATGCGATCGTCTTAAGACGCCCTCATATCTTGAACTCGTCGTGTCCATGTATGATTGCGCAACTCTCTTGGAATTTGCCCTGTAATCCTTGGTACTAATTGACATTACAGCGTCCTCCTGCTTGGTATTCTTGTCTCCTATCTTCCTCAGCACTATCGCATCATCTCCCGAGGCACTTCCGAAGGCATTTCTCCCTATTTCGTACTTTTAGGAACCACATCTGCCACCGCTGGCCTTGCAAACATTCTTACTGTTCCGCCGTCTCGTGCCGCCATAGGATGTTGCAAAGAGCTCGGCAAATTTGAATGCACCGCTGGTCTTCTTGGTGTTGCCCAGCTCGGTGCCCAATGGGTTTGCTTCAGTCTCATGTTAGCCTCGCATTCGATCCTACCTATCTCCCCAGCTAACCAGTGAATAGTCTAGTTCTTTTTCTCATATTCTTTCGATATAGACAAGCCAATGTTCCTGCAGACGACCTGCGTGGAGATGCACCCAAATGGCAGACTGCTGTCATGGTGGGACTACTTTGTGTCCTTCACGGCCTCATTGTGATTATCCTGACAGGGGTATTCTTTATTGCACTTCCCGATCATCTCGTCTTCTGGGCCAACTTCCTGGGCGTCATGGCCACAGTTTTGGCTGCCATACAATACGTACCCCAGATCTGGATGACTTACCACCTGAAGCATGTTGGAAGTCTCAGCATCCCCATGATGTGCATTCAGACTCCAGGTGGTTTCCTCTTTGCCGGAAGCCTGTTTGCCAGACTTGGATGGGAGGGTTGGAGCACCTGGTTCATTTATTTAATTACTGCGTCCATGCAGGGAGCAGTCCTCTTCATGGGTGTATATTACGAATATATGGCCCGGCAGCGTGGTGGACGTGTCAACGGTCATCTTGACAGTGCGCCTCATTCGCCTGTGGAATATTCGACCGCCCCTCGGAGGCCACCACCAGGCAGCCGAACCTACTCTGAAGGCTGGGAGCGTGGTCTTCCAGGCCCTTTCACTGGCCACCCTGAGCGATACGCAGAAACAGAGGAAGATTTGGACGACATCCAGGAGCGCGAAGAGCGCGCCATTCAGAGGGAAAACCAACCGCTGCTAAAACCCGGTGGTATCGGCAACCCTCACAGGACATACGACGGCGCCGAACAGTCATGAATACTTTGTTTTGCCTTATCTATCTTAGACAACAAGACGAGTTTGGGATCAACAGCGAGCATATGATATACCAGGATCATCCGAGTGTCTTGATGGTATTTTAGTGTTACTAGGATTGCATATTGTACCTTTTAGAATTTTATACGTATATTCTCGGCTATTTTTACGCCCGGGACATCCAACGTTGACTCCGTTGAGTCATCCTCTTCATAAGCATGTGTGGGGGAGGCTTGATGACTCGAGGCCGGTGCCAGGTTCAAAGCATGTTTTTTGACGATATTGCATTCCTGTCTACACAAGGACGCGAGATGATCAGATCAGGGTAGCTCTCTACTAACCAGACTTCTTAGTTCATGGGGATCTTCGACTGCCCATTTTGAGATTTCACAATAGAACAAAACACCATACCAATCAAACCTGAGTGTCATCATCACTTTGTCGCAGCACACAGCGCAGACCTATGCACCTGGGCCCTATGCTGACCCTAACTTAACGGGCCCAGAGAACCCCCACTCACTCCGCGGAGGACGGGTGACTCGCATCGCCTGCAAATGCGGGAGTCTTAGTCCTGAGCTTTGCCCCCTGTGGGATGCGGTCGGTTTCTGATTGGTTGCTTTCATTTAATCATTTAATCACTCGGTCTGGTGGGTAGCAGAAGAATTGACCTCTAAGCTTTAGACGACAAAAATAAATAGGCCAAGAAGTGTAGTCTAAGTGGCATAAAGTGGCCTACGAATTTAGTCTCTTATGCTCCTGGCGGCCAACTTTTCTGGTACCCTGATGTTGGTGTCATGAACGTCTCGATTGCCATCCATGAGATGGAGGGGAGGGGCCCCTGGCTCTAAGAGCCGAGAGCATCCAATCCAGTGGCGTCGATCCGATAAACCATCCCATCCCATTCTCTTGTCGGAGTCATTTCTCTTTCTTTCTTCCATCCTGAAGCCTTAGATCCCTAGATCCTATTCTTCTTTCCTACTTGAATTGCCATTGTCGTTCTTGTCATTGACCTAGAGGCATAGTTTTACCCTCGTTCAACAGCATCCTTATCGTTTCCTATCATCGACGCTTCCCCGCGGCTCTTATCAACATGGCTATCTACAGCTCCGTTCCGCCACCCGAACAGCAACCGACCACAACCACTCCAACCCCTACTGCGACGAATCCTCCTTTGGCTGCTATCCAGGCTCAGTCGCCTCCTACGCCAGTCAAGAACTCTTCTATTGATATCGATGCTTGGACTATCTCGGCTCTGCAATCCCTCAGCGTCTCCCCTGTCGCACGTGGAACTGGTATCCCTCTCGCTATCCCCATTGATGAAGTTGCCAAAGCCCAACCCAAGTCTCCTGAGCGCAATGTCGACTTCGACGAGCATGGGGTGTCCACCTCTATTCCAAAGCGCCCTCTCTCTAGGAGGGACAGCCAGCGAAAGCGCGAACTAGTTCAGAAGGGCAAGGAGGGAAGTCGTCAGCGTCGTCGCTGGGAGAATGGTATGCCTCTATTATCGATGATGCAGTCCACGCATTGATCTGCGTCCTCTCACGTATATTATACTGATCGATGACCTCATTTGACAGACCGTTTAATGCACGTTCCCAACGTTCAGCCTCCTCTGCCCTCCGATTACGAAGTCCACCCCACGCATACTGTCCATCAAGTGCCCTATCAGCTTGCTCAATTTTGGGACCGCGGCGTGCGCCAGCGCGTTGAGGATAAGACTGCTCGACTCCAAGCCGAACGTAAGAAACAACAGCTTGAGTCAGGTAGCGCTACTGGCCTTTGTGCTGGCGAGGTACCTCGTGACTTGCGCGAAGCCACCAAGCGCAGTCCTGTTGTGCGCAGTTGGGTGCGATCTCTGGAAGAGCCTGTGCGTCAATACCTGGCTAGTCAACGGGCAGTCATTACACCGAACGTTGAGGCCGCCGAGGAAAGTGATAGCGCAGCTGAGCAGATGGACTCAGATGACGAGGAGATCGTGTTTGTCGGCAGGAACGGCGCAATGCGGGAGCTGAGAGAGAAGAAGGCGACATGGAAACATGCTCACCGTGAGGTTTCGCAGGAAACAGTCGATTCGGGCATGCTGTTTGACTCTTTTGGCAATGATGAGAGTGCCGCCTTCAAGTCAGTATTTCTGTGTTGAGATGGAATTAGCTACTAACAACTTTTAGGCGCTGGCTTACACACACCATCTCCGACTATTATGGCATCCAATCCCGCTCCGTTAATCTCACAAACCCATCTCGCCGAGTCGTCTATGTTGGTTTAAAGACTTCGCAGGGTATTTTGCCTTCGCGAACGCTACCACGCCCTATGTGGGAAGTGTGCTGAAGAAACCTGGGATATTTCTGGTTTGGCAGCGGTGTCGAGTCCTTGACCGAAATCTCAGGCAGTATTTTTAGATGTAGAAACGTAGACGGTAAGCATGATCATGGGGGCAATAGAAACCATCTCACTGAGCTCAGTGGGCATAAGTCTGTTGTGCTGCGATGTGATACTTGGGATTCTTCAATGAGTTACAGGCCCGTGATACTTACCCTGCAGTCGACCAAGTGCCTTGCGTAGAGTAAGTATTTGCCAGCATCGAACAATAGATGTATGAAGTAAAAGTTTGGGCGAGAGAGACTCGCTATTTGAACGTGATATGTGTAATAGTTTGGTCCCGGGTAGTTTGCTGGGTACTGGCTACATCCATCCTTGGTCCATAACGCTTGATACATTAGTCAGTATTCTCTTGCCTCCCATGATCTGTCCATATTTTGATCCTCTTTCATTCACACTCATATTGAGAAAAGTTATGAGTCCATACTGCCCATACTCGGCCAACAATAACCCCGTTAGAACTTGCGCTGCACAGATATTGAAGCCAGCGCGACGGAAGAATACAACCCATTGACTATCACGAAAGTCAAGGAATTGCCCAAACTGAAAAGCCGCGGAAGAGTAACGAGACATGATAGACATCGCCCATTTCGAGAGTGTCTCCTCTGCCCCGGAGATCAAATAAGTTGAAATGCCAGCTCGAAGGCTGGTGGTAAAGCGGACGAAGTCCACATAACCGGCTATGTCAGAAGCACTTGGTGATCCAACGTACTCACCCTGTGTGTTTGCCTCGGACACTAGTATATAGAGACATTCGTATTTCTCACTCACAAGCTTGACACGCTTGCGAAGCGGTGGTAGAATGGTCGACCCAGGCAGAGGCTTCTGTTTCACTCTAAGTATGGTGGTCATGATCAAGCCGGCTGCAGGACATAGAGACACATCAGCTTCAAAAGCCAACGGCGAAATCACTTCATTTCTTTGGGTCGATCCCGGAGACCAAGAGACAATGTTGTGTTGGGTAAAGTCTCGATCAACAAGCTCAATATTCGACCAGGATCTCTCTATGAAAGATGAGACGTTACGGCTTAAGTCCACCGATATAATGTAACGGCATTTTTCTCTAGGTATGTCCGCGAAAGGAGCCGGAGCCTCCTTCAATACTTTTGGTGCAACTTCTTGAATGTCGCTGCACACGTTTGTACCTCCCGACGGAGACTTTGGTGTAGGCTGCGCATTTGACGGAGGAGTATCACTGCTTGTTTT
Organism: Fusarium sambucinum; assembly: GCF_050947815.1. Taxonomy (NCBI): domain Eukaryota; kingdom Fungi; phylum Ascomycota; class Sordariomycetes; order Hypocreales; family Nectriaceae; genus Fusarium; species Fusarium sambucinum. Next base: position 2,800,679 of record NC_139292.1, read on the forward strand.
GGATCTTTTCGGTTGCCTGAGCTGTATGAAATTGGACAACAAACTGCTTGAAGTAGTCGCATCAGTGTCGGCCAACAGTCTCTTCTTTCCTTTGCCATCAGCCTGACCCCCTAAAGCCTGACGCCGTGACCATAGTAGATCATCTAGTGACGGCATGTTACGCATGTGGCTATCGTTGGGAGGAATGTCTTTTGGACGAACTCGATGAGAGATGATCTCGTTTGATCGGACTTCTTGCTCAATATCTTCATCTGACAAGACTTGAAATATCATTGGCGTTGATCGTGAAACGGCATAATCCTGACTACACAACTGGGGAGGCTGTAACCGTAGTAGCTCTCTGCTGAGAGGGTCCAGTTGGATGTCGGCTTCAGTTAATGATACCCTACCACTTCCAAAAGGTATGGGTGTCCATTTGAGTGATGAGTCGAGGCGACTCAGGCCCTCGAAAGATGGAAGATGAAAGGCAGAAGATAGTTGTTGGACTAGCCACCTGAATTGCTCTTTTGAGCTTGATGAATGGTTACCCCATTCAGGATTGGGTATGTCAAAATCGATTGCAGGTATTGGCACACGTAACAAAGCATTCGCTGGGTTCAATCGCTCTTGTTCCAGTTGACGGTTTGCTTCATAATGCTTGCCGTCTAAGAAAGCTTGAAACGCTTCTTCGAACATTTCTTCTTGTTCAACTTCAGACGGCGATGGCGCCTGACAAGCTGTTGCCGTAGGCATCAAAGACGTAGTCACAGAACCCGGCTTCAAGCTAGATTCAGGACTAGATGATAACAATGGTAATTCCAATTTGAGTTCGGATAGTTTCTGCGACTTCGGGCCAAGGAAAGCTGCTGTGGCTGTTGGAGGAGAGCTAAATATGTGCGGTAGACTAGGAGGTTGAGGGTCGAGGCAGGCCTCCTCTATGTTTGATTCCAATCTCTCGATTTCCGTATTAATAGGACTGCTTGGCTCCGAGGTTAGGTCTATGACCGCCACGTCAGGTTCAGGCACAAAAGGTTCGTATGGTTCAGATGCCGGAGAAAGCAGAGGAGATACAGGTCTCACGTACGCGCTGGTATACTAAAAAAGCGTTATTTTAGCATCTCATTGAAACTGAGCACACTCACATTTCTTAGGACAAAGATCTCTCTAATCTGTGTTGGTGTATAGGTTTTCGTAAGAAATTCGTGATCGTACGTAGATACCACATCATGTGTTGAGTCTGGTATTTCATCGACTTCCATCTCACGGAGGGCTAATGTTTTCCATCGCGATACAGTGGATGGAAATTCGAGACCCTCGTCCTTTTCAATACTGACCTGGGCAAGAGGTAGCCATGTTTTAATAATGTTGCATGACCCTGCGGACTGTATATCGTCTCGATATTGGTCAACTTCTCCCCTTGTATCATACCCTAAATCAAGCGATTCAGGTGGAAACCGTAACTGTTTTGCTCGTCCTAAGAAGGGGAACACAGAAAAGGCCGAGACAAATGGATCGACTGGGACTTGATAGTCTTCGTGCTTGGTAGGTGGCTCAGAGAGGAGGATCTTGGGACGAGGCAGGTGTGCTATAGTAAGGCCTGCTTGTTCAATAATCCCACCCGGCTGGCTTAGTTCCGCAGTCTTTTGAAGTTGACGAATTTGATCTTGAAGCCTATACGGTGCACCTCGGTGGTCGTAAAGAAGGCCATGGGCAAGACCATAGTCGATGACAGGACGGTTCTTAATTGTCGATACTGTAGATGTACTCATGTTTGAGGGCCGACGGGCTTGCCATCAAACCAAAGGAGAATACATGAGAGATGAAGTCAAGGCTTTTGGTAACGTCGAAGTATGTCCAGGCTTTGAAGCTCAGGCGTAAGAGCAGATCTCAAGAGTTCCATCCCGTCCGCTCCTGCCTCCTTCATGGGCACTTGTAACATGTCAGTGACCGTTTTGCGAAATTGGCAAGTGCGACAGAAACACCATTGCTATATTTAGCATAAAGCTTTGGATGGTTTATGCTTAGGAGGAACCATGGAACTATGGACTATTAAAGCTCTCCTGGGCTCTTCTACATCTATAAATCTACCTAATAAGTAGATATAAAAGTGAAGCATGCTCCCAATATGGAACGGGTGGGTTGTACGGATAGCGCCTAGACATATCCATTTCCTTCCCGTCGGGTCAATATAAACCCCACCACGCCCGCTGTAATCCGTGCTAACTCCGGGGGCTAGTGGCGCATCCTAACCGCACCCTTCCATACCTGGAGCTTTTGTGATACCTAGCTCTTCATCGAAGATCAACTCATAACAAACATTGATCTCTCTCCTCCTCATAACTTATTGCCCGTTGACAATTCGACAGCCATGGCATACGTTGCGCCTATCCATCGCGCCACGAGCATTCGCCATGCGCTTCGAGCTAATGTGCTTGATCCCGAGATCGATGATTTGATTGTAGCGTAAGAGCTCTAGCACCTTCGATGACGCCTTGAGCAAGCGCTGATTGAGGTTTCACAGCAAAGCGAATCGACTCGAGATATGGCGCCTCACAGAGGAAGGGCTGGTATGCCAACAGACAAAGCTTATCCATGGCACAATATCGATGTTACAACGTTTACGACCCAAAGGATCTGAGACCGACCTACTGTTTGTTGGAACCGACAGGCTCCAATATTTCAATTTGATCTGGAACGACGCAACAAAGCAATTGGAGACCATCGAGCGAGTAATTGAGGATATGTCAGAGCCATACATGCGCCAGTCGCAAAGCCAAAACAAATGCCTAGTAGATCCGACTGGACGGTTCTTGGCGATGCATCTTTGGGAAGGAGTGCTGAATGTCTTCAAACTTCCTACACGCAAGGGTTCTACCAACAAACTGGAGGTGCTTGACCAAGTCAGGCTCACCGAGTTGTTCATGAAAGCGAGCACTTTCACCTACAGCTACACTAACCATCCAACCATCGCATTCCTATACAAGACACAAATGGATCAGGAAGAAACTCGGCTGGTCATATATAGGTTAACTCATGACGACAAGGGAAACACTGTATCCAAGTTCGATCCACATAAAGATAGGGAACTCGACGTCGAGATACCTGACCCCTACGCCTCCATGCTTATTCCCGTCCCCTTGGATGAGGAAAAGCGTTATCATGTACGAAATAAGGAGGGAGCCAAACCACACTTAGGTGGTCTTCTCGTCATCGGAGAGACTCTCTTAACATACTACGATGGCCAAACGCACAGAAGTGTGTCCGCAGGTTTGAAGGACCCCAGAATCTTTGTAGCCTGGGCAGAATACGACAGCACCCGTTATTTGTTAGCAGACGATTATGGACGACTCGATCTATTGACCATTCAAACGAATCTAGAACCAACCGGCGTTGTTGTGACGGGTATGGTACTCGGGCCATTTGAATACGGCAATTCGCCTGCTATCACTTCTAGAGCGTCCAGCCTGGTTTACCTTGGCGATGGGACTCTTTTTGTTGCTTCTCATCATGGCGATTCCCAACTTTACCAAATCAATATCGAGACCAAAACAGTCATGTTGGTACAGTCTTTCTTAAATAACGCCCCAATCCTGGACTTCTCCATCATGGATATGGGCAATCGGGAAGGCGATACGCAGGCTGGTAATGTCTTCTCATCCGGCCAGTCACGAATTGTGGCAGGATGTGGTGCATACCATGATGGTACTCTGCGGAGTATTCGAAGTGGCGTCGGCCTTGAAGATAGGGGTGTTCTTGATGAGTTAGAGGGAACCAGGGGCTTGTTCACTCTCCATTCTTATGGCTCTGACATGGTCGATACTTTGGTTGTGTCGTCCATCACTGAGACAAGAATTCTCAGCTTTGACCCTGAAGGTGGCATTGAAGAGGTTTACTCCTATCAAGGCATGTCGTTGGACAGTGAGACGCTACTGGCATCAAATCTTCCTAGCGGACAACTACTCCAGATCACGCCTAAGTCAGTTGTCTTACTCGACCCTGAGGGCGGCACAACAATCAGTAAGTGGGATGTACCAAGTGGGAAAACGATCACAAGGGCGTCGGCAAACGGCAAATGGGCTTTGCTGTCGGTTGACGGAACTTCTCTTGTTTCGTTGAACCTACTACAGAATTTGGCTGTCAATGCACAACAAATCAACGACAACGCTACTTCGCAACCTGACCAGATATCGTGCATTCATGCTGCCAGAGACCCCCCAGACCTTGGAGTAGTCGGCTGGTGGTCTTCAGGCCGTATATCGCTAATCGACATGGCTTCACTAAAGCCTCTGCACGGAGAGTCTATGAGGCAGACTGAAGATAGTGCCACAGTCCCGCGGGACGTCGCGCTTGTTCAACTACACCCCCCTGACATTTCAGGCCCAACCCTTTTAGTTGCAATGGAGGATGGAAATGTCGTCACTTTCAGTGTGTCTACCAAAGGTTTCTCCGTCTCTGGTCGCAAGAGTGTGACTTTGGGCAGCAACCCAGCTCGCCTTCACATACTCCCTCAAGAAGATGGCACTTCAAATGTTTTTGTGACCACTGAGCATGCAAGTCTCATCTATAGTTCTGAGGGGCGAGTCATATTCTCGGCCACAACCGCCGACGATGCCACTTTTGTTGCGCCCTTTAACTCTCATGCTTTCCCGGACTCTGTCGTTCTGTCGACAGACCAGCATATCAGGATTTGTCATGTTGATCGGGAGCGTCTAACTCATGTGAAACCCCTCGCTTTTAATGAGACTGTCAGGCGAGTGGCATACTCTCCAGGGCTCAAAGCTTTTGGCCTGGGCTCTATTAGAAGAGAACTGGTCAACAATGAGGAAGTTGTTACAAGTTCATTTAGGCTTGTTGACGAAATAGTCTTCAAAGAACTTGGATTGCCATTCCCTTTGAACGGCTCAAGTACTTTGGAACTCGTGGAGTGTGTTATCCGAGCCGAGCTACCCGACGTTGGTGGAAACCCAACCGAGAGATTCATCGTTGGCACAAGTTTTATCAGCGATGGCGAAGTAGAAGATCCGAATGGCACCCTTGGCCGTATTCTGGTCCTTGGCGTTGACGCAAACCGTCAAGTGTACCAGATCGTGTCCCATAATCTAAAAGGCCCTTGTCGCTGCTTAGGGATGATTGGGGACAATATTGTAGCCGGACTGTCCAAGACAGTTGTGGTGTACAGCTTTTCGCAGGAGACAAGCAGTTCCGGTTCACTACAAAAACTTGCTGCTTATCGTCCAGCTGCTATTCCTATTGATATAGATGTATCAGGAAATATGATCGGTGTAGGCGATCTGATGCAATCACTGTCTTTGGTTGAATTCATTCCGGCACAGGACGGCAATAAAGCGCAATTGCAAGAACGAGCACGGCATTTCGAGTCGCTCTGGACCACTGCAGTCTGTCATATCGAAGGGGAAAGGTGGCTAGAGGCGGATTCTCGAGGTAATCTTGTTGTTCTTCAACGAAATGTGGATGCGCCGACAGAACAAGACCGCCGCCGATTGGAAATCACAAGTGAGATGGGCATCGGGGAACAAATCAACCGTATTCGAAAGCTCAATGTTCCAGCATCAGAGAATAATATAGTGCATCCTCGAGCATTCCTCGCATCGGTGAGTGGTCTTTTCACTCCTACAGGCACGAACCTGGGGCTAACATCTACCAGGCTGAAGGCTCACTGTACCTTTATGGCGATATTGCGCCCCAATATCAGGATCTATTGATGACATTCCAGTCTAAGATGGAAGAGTTTGTTCTTGCTTTGGGCAACGTCGAATTTAAGTTGTGGCGTTCCTTCCGCAATGACAACAGAGAGAGCGAAGGCCCTTATCGCTTTATAGACGGAGAGATGATCGAGAGGTTCTTAGACATGGACGAAGAACAACAAGAGCTTGTCTGTGACGGACTTGGCCCGACTGTTGAAGACATGCGGAACCTGATTGAAGAGCTGAGACGGATGCATTAATCTATCGTTTCCAATAAATTAACGACTTGATGTTAAGCCGGTTTGCTTGCTGGGTTATTCTCTATGAATCTATTGCTAAGCTAGATGAAGGACGAACGGGTCAAAGATGATTGGTCAGAAACGATGAAGTCATAGAGATAACGAACAGACGACAATTGACTTTTATATGGTGAAAATAATGACCTAATAAAACAAAAAGAAGTTCACCTACTGATTAGGATGAACAATTGAGAATGGTATTTCGTTACAGTGATTGATATTGTGTCTATATCACTAAGAAACCTGGAAGATGTCAAGGCGAAAAAGGAACCCATATGCCCGGGATAGATCGGAACTCCACCCGAAAGTGACCGGACCAATAGTGAGTCTCCAATTTCCGAGCTTAAGTCAATATGGTAGCCTGAGGCCACATTTTATAGCCAAAACTTTCGGCAAAGCATCATCAGCCGATTACTACCAAGGAAAAGACCTCAACCTTCCCTTCGACGCCCTCACCTCGCAACGCCACACCCCACGATCCCTCACGATGGCGACCCTCGCGACCGCTTCTCGCCTCTGCCTGCGCGCGGCTGCTAAGCCCGTCGCTCCCGCCGTCCGCGCCCTCAGCACCACCGCCGTTCGTACCGACAGCGCGTCCGCCTCTGGATACTCTAGCCCCTTCAAGTTCCAAGGAGAGTCCAAGGGCTCCCAGATCCCAGACTTCGGAAAGTACGTCTCTACCGGCAGCGAGGGCAAGAACAAGCTCTACTCGTACTTCATGGTTGGCGCTCTCGGTGCCGTCAGTGCCGCTGGTGCCAAGAGCACAGTTCAGGGTGGGTTGAAATCCGGTTCAAGACTCGATGTCTTGCCATTGGGCTGCAATTGGTGTTGCATCTTGTCGGCAGGGCATCGGGCCTGGTCAATTGATGGTTACTGATGATGGATGACAGAGTTCCTGGTCAACATGTCTGCTTCTGCCGACGTCCTGGCCATGGCCAAGGTCGAGGTTGACCTTGCCTCTATCCCTGAGGGCAAGAACGTGAGTTGGAGTATGGTCTAGGACATCAGGACGACATTACTGAACGGTTTTTCAGGTTATCATTAAGTGGCGAGGCAAGCCCGTCTTCATCCGACACCGAACCCAGGACGAGATCGACCAGGCCAACAAAGTCAACATCTCTTCTCTCCGAGATCCCGAGGAGGATAGCGCCCGTGCCAGACAGCCTGAGTGGCTTGTCATGTTGGGTACGTGAATACAACAACGATGGACAGCATTTCAGAATCTATATACTAACCATCCCAGGTGTCTGCACCCACTTGGGTTGTGTCCCCATTGGTGAGGCCGGTGACTACGGCGGTTGGTTCTGCCCTTGCCACGGTTCTCACTACGATATCTCTGGCCGAATAAGAAAGGGACCCGCCCCTCTCAACCTCGAGATTCCCGAGTACGATTTCCCCGAGGAGGGCAAGCTTATCATCGGTTAAGCGAACGATGCAAGAGTAAATCTTTATAACAGGGAAACGAACATGGGGAGAGGAGTGCATTAGACTGGCGGGCGGAGCGAGGACCACAACACATACGCATGCCCACACCGAGGCCCCTGGGTGGGTTCGAGTTTGCTGTTTTCTTAGACGTGGCCTTCTTTGTCCATTTGTATAAAAATAAAACGTCCTAGGAAAAATTTCAGTCGACAGGCTCAAAGCTAGGGTTAAAGGGAAGAGCAGGAGAGTGCAAGATGCGTGCTCGCTTGCGAGACGGTGTACTAATTGAATTTCATTGCGTTCAAAATCAAGGGATCGATTGTTATGTGAACCACGAAAACACAATTATCCGACATCGGATCTTACAACTATTGATAAATCTTAAAACAATCTACAAATCACATTTGATACTGTTTAGATACATATTGTACTGCATGGCACCATCAGTGATTATCAGTGATTAGCCAGTCATGAGTTTCTGGCATAAAATGGATAGCCTCTTCATTATAGATAGGGTGACAAGATAGTGGTGATTATTGTAACTGTTTATTCTACAGTATTTACTAGTGATATCTCAACAAATCCAATTGGATATGCCACAATGATACTTTTCTATACACCTCAATATCAGTGACTTGATGCCTTCACCACACAATCCTCAAAAAATACATTCAGTCGTGAACGGACATAACAAGCTTTTGATTCTATTGGTTCAGTCCGAGCTCATTAGTCGTCTTAGTGACCGTGTCCATCATCCTCCCTTTGCTCGGGATCCAACTTGATCAGGGTATCAATACGCATGATGCTGATACAAGCTTCAACGGCACTCTTCAGCTGTCGGACCTTGCTCATGCTAGGCTCCAGGACGCCGATCTTGATCTCGTCTACAACCTTGCCCTTGGCGAGATCCAGGCCGTAGTTCTTGTAACCCTTCTTTCGTGCAATGGTCTTCTCATCCTCATTGCCATCGCCCTCTTGGATACGCTGTGACAGGGCGTGCCTTGATCGAAGCTGAGCAGTAAGCTCTGCGGCGTCCTTGGCGGCGTTGACAGCCAGGGTCTTGGGAATAACAAGAAGAGACTGGGCAAACTCGCCGATGGCGAGCTGCTCTCGGGAGCCAACGGTACCGGCAAACTCCTCGAGGTAGATGTGAAGAGCTGTCTCAACAGCACCACCACCGGGAACGATGCTACCACTCTCAAGAGTACGCTTCACAGCGCACAACGAGTCGTGAACGGATCGCTCCATCTCGTCGAGTGTGAAGTCGTTGGGGCCACGGAGAATGCAAGATGCGGAAGAGTGTGCCTTGGTACCCTTGACAAGGATGCACTCGTCGTCAGAAATGCGCTCTTGGACAACCTCCTCAGCGTATCCAAGGTATGAGGGGTCGAACTTCTCATCACCGTTAAGGTCAGAGAGTGTGCTGAGCATGGTAGCGCCAGTAGCTCGTGCAATTCGTCGAAGATCCTCCTTCTTACATCTTCGAACACCCATAGCACCCTTCTCGACGAAAGTCTTAAGAACCAAATCGTCAATACCCTTTGTTGTGAGGATAACGTTGGCACCGGCCTTGAGGATCATCTCCACTCGGTCAAGAACCATGCCCGACTCACGAGCTCGGATCTGTTCAAGTTGTTGAGGGTCGTCAATAGTAATCTGAACACCAAGCTTCATACGCTCCTTCTGGAGGTTCATGTCCAAGATGGCAATTTTGGCGTCCTGAATTCGTGTGGGCATAGCTTGCGAGGCAACAGTACAGTTCAAGGCGTAACCCTTAACGAGGACGGATTCAAGAGTGCTCTTGCCATGGGCCTTGAGAATGTTGACAGCCTTGACGGGGTACTTGGTCTCGTTTCGGTTGTTGGTGGACTTAACAGCCTGCATAGCATCGACGACCATGTTGGAGAAGAACTCTGAGTCGGCTCCAATGATCTTGCTGGACATGGATGTCTTGGCAATGTTGATGAGGGATTCACGGCCAAGATCCTCAACCTTGATGCTAACATTCTCGTTCAGGTACTTGATGGCCTCTCGTAAAGCGAGTCGGTATCCAGTAATGATAGTGGTAGGGTGTATCCGGTTCCTCATGAGCTCGTTTCCGCGACGTAGCAGTTCGGCAGCGATCAGAACGACAGAGGTGGTACCGTCACCGACCTCCTTATCTTGTTGTTGCGCAAGATCAACGAGGATCTTTCCGGCAGGGTGCTCGACATCGAGAAGGCTGAGAATTGTAGCGCCGTCGTTTGTGACAGTAACATCCTAAATTGAAATATGAGATACGGTCGAGTGCAGGACGAAGGATAGATTGCATACACCGATATCGTCCACCATCATCTTGTCGAGGCCGCTAGGGCCGAAAGAACTCTTAACAACATTGGCAATGGCCTGTGTAGCGAGTACTGAGACTTTGTTAGCATGTATACTCGTTATGTGAAATACCAACGTCAACTATGCTCAAACGTTCCCTCCCCCACTTCCCCCTAACATATAGCAAAAGGCGGGACAATATAGACATACCGTTCTGGTCTCTAATATCGGATCCGGAGATCTTCTGGCCACCCAAGAAAAGGGTGCCGTTTCTGGGCTGCTCAAACATGGAAGCCATAACTGCCAGCTATGGTTATCGTCGACGTGGGAATGTAGTGGCGTCAACGAGGTCGTAGAGATGGAGTCAGGAAATTCTACCAGCAGGCTACCGTAGAAGCTGTGAAGCTCCATTATGCCCCTCGACTGGACTTTTTTGTCGGAGGCAATCGTTGTTCCGGCGCCGACTGAAAGGTGCGCTACCGCTCCTTGCTCTCGCAGTTGCGCTGTGCGTTACAGGCCGGATGGCCACCCGTAGCTGGAGGTCAGGGCATTTGACAGAAGGAGCACGGACCCCTAAACCCCAAAACCACCCCCTGCCGCGTTATCGGCCGTCCTTGCAGCTGAGCAGCCGCTGTTGCCATTGGCTAATAGGGCATTGGGCCTGAATTTTGGGCTAGGTTTCCAGCGGTGCCGTGCCCCTCCTTCCCGTTTGACTCTCCCTCGACTGCGGGGCACAGGTCACGACCGACGTTTACTTCGACTCACACCCCGAAACTTCTCCTTCTTCATTCCTCGAGGATAACGTCGCTCCCCAGCTTCTCGTACTATTTAAAGGCGCGTAAGCCACTGTTCGGCTGTCTTGAAGCTTCCTTATCCCTCAATCAATTTCTTTCAAAACCTTCCAGTCAACGCTCGACACTTATACCAAAATGGAGGGCGCCGCCGAACAGTCCAAGAGCGCCTTGAAGAAGGCCGAGAAGCAAGCTCGCTTTGCTGCTGATAAGGCTGCTAAGGCTGCTAAGCAGACCAATCTTCCTGTCGTCGGTGGAAAGAAGGCAGACGAGATCATTGGTATTACCGTGTCTAAGGCTGACAACTTCCCACAATGGTACCAGGAGGTCGTCCTCAAGGCTGAGATGGTTGAGTACTACACCGAGATCTCTGGTTTCTTTGTTCTCCGCCCTCTTTCCATGCACATTTGGAATGAGATCCGAAAGTGGTTCCAAGGTCACATTGAGGAGATGGGTGTCGACGAGACCAATTTCCCCATGTTCCTGTCTTCCAAGTCTCTCGAGAAGGAGAAGGACCACGTTGAAGGTTTTGCCCCCGAGCTTGCTTGGGTCACTAAGGCGTAAGAAGTCCAACACATGCAATGTTTCTTCATTGGATCACAAACTAACTGATATTTTTGAAGTGGTGACAAGGACCTCGAAGTCCCTGTCGCTGTCCGTCCCACCTCCGAGGCCGTCATGTACCCCTACTATTCCAAGTGGATTCGCAGCCACCGAGATCTCCCCCTCCGCCTGAACCAGTGGAACTCAGTCGTTCGATGGGAGGCCAAGCAGACAACTCCTTTCCTCCGAACTCGAGAGTTCCTCTGGCAAGAGGGCCACACTGCTCACTTGACCGAGGAGCTTGCTGGTGCTGAGGTGTTGGAGATTCTTGAGCTCTATGCTGGTGTCTACGAGAAGCTTCTTGCTGTCCCTGTGGTCCGAGGTCGCAAGACTGAGAACGAGAAGTTTGCTGGTGGTTACTACACTACCACTGTCGAGGGTTACATTCCCTCCAATGGCCGTGGTATCCAGGGTGCTACCTCTCACGCCTTGGGCCAGAACTTCAGCAAGATGTTTGACATCACCGTTGAGGATCCTCAGAAGCAGGGCTCTCACATCCACGTCTGGCAAAACTCCTGGGGTCTCTCTACTCGAGTCATTGGTGTCATGGTCATGATTCACGGTGACGATAAGGGATTGGTGCTTCCTCCCCGTGTTGCCAAGACCCAGGTCGTTATTGTCCCCGTCGGAATCAACAAGAAGACTACCCCTGAGGAGAAGAAGAAGCACGAGGATCAGGTTGAAGAGATCCGAGCCAACCTTAAGAAGGCTGGTGTTCGTGTCACAGCTGATTGGCGAGAGGGCTACACTCCTGCCTGGAAGTTCAACGACTGGGAGCTGAAGGGTGTTCCTCTCCGTATCGAATTCGGCCCCAAGGACGCTGCCAAGGGTGTTATCAGCACCGCTCGACGAGACACTGGTGAAAAGGGAGAAATTGCCATCACCGATGTCGCCACCAAGGTCCCTGAGCTCCTCGAGACTATCCAGAGTGATATGTACAACAAGGCCGAGAAGTCTTTCCGCGAGCACCGCCTTCAAATTACCAAGTGGGAAGATGTTCTTCCCGCCCTGGACGACAAGAACGTTGTTCTCATACCCTTCTGCGGTGCTCCCAAGTGTGAGGACCGCATCAAGGAACTTACTACTCGGGAGGAGCAGCCTGATGTCCCTGATAACGAGAAGCTTCCCACCATGGGAATGAAGAGTCTGTGTGTTCCTTTCGAGCAGCCTGAGGGTATTGTCGCCGGTGAGACCAAGTGTCTTAACCCTGAGTGCGAGGGCAAGGCCGACAAGTGGACTATGTTCGGACGAAGCTACTAAAGGAGTTGAATGGATTTTCTAAGTCAGGGAGCGGGAAGGCGTTGGACTGGTATGCTTATGATACACCAGTGTGATTGTTTACGGCTTGATGAGAATGTGATTATATCATGAAAATGGAAAGGGGCCGGTCACGGATTTGTAACAACTAGAAAAGAATATAGATCGTAGGGATTATATTTATAGAAATCTCATTGGTCTAAGTTTGGTTGTTTTCATTTTTCTGTTGGCCATGAACTTTCTCCATTCAAGCTTGATGAATGCCTAGCACCAAGCAAATCGTTCGTTCGCAATCCATTCGACCTCTTGGTTGGGGTCATTTCCGAACCAATTCATGCTTGCGAGGTGCTCGTTATCTCTGACGACGAATTTAGCACCCAATGACTGGATGCTTTCTGTGACTCGTTTGATACGCTCCTCGGGGTTCCAGAGTTCTACTTTGGAGCACACCCACTCCTTGGCCTCTTTCTGTGCAAAACCGGCGATGGCTTCGATGCCTTTGGCAATGGCCTCATCTGAAATGTCCTCATCTTCGATTACCAGGCGAAGAATGCGGACAATGTTCTTCGCAGGCTGGTCAAGTCCACCATAGAAGCTGCAGGTCCAGCTTGCCCAGATTCTCGAGTTGGGAGCTTCAGGTGGAGTATACAAGGCACCTCGGATGGTAGGCTTGCGCGAGAATATGCGGTTACACATGAAGTCAACGCGGTTCATATGCCATCCGATGGCGTCTGCGTCAGGGATAACAGCGACACTGACTGTAGAGGTTGATGATGCCACCTTTTTTCGGACAATCTCCTCGTCGCGAGCTGCCAGTTCCAGGATATCGTCCAAAGTGAGAGGCTTGACAGCTGGATTGGCAGGGAGCAGAGTGTCCTTGACGGGAAACTCGAGATATGTACTTTTAAAAGCCTTCCATCCGAGACGTCCGTAGAAGTCTGGGCCAACGTCAGACCATAGGACAGAGAAGTCGGCATCTCCTTCATTCTTCTGCTGTCTGCTTCGTAGCTCATCGGCGAGGAGAGACATCATCTTCCTGGCATATCCCCTCTTTCGATACTCGGGGACAGTGAAGACACTGGCCACACCGTGTGCAGTTCCACCCCTCACTTTTCCGTTGTTACCCGTATCGGATACAAGAGCTCTTTTCTTGTAAGTCTCGCAGGATGAGAGAATGGGCCTTTCGTCGGGCTCCAGGGTCCCATCAGTCAGGATCCAGCTCATCACACCACCATCTCGAGCAAGAGGTGCATTAATATTGTCGTATTCTCGGGCGATAAAATCCTCTAGAATCAGTGCTGCACCCCATTGAAGATGGGTACTTTTCCATGCACGTTCTCTTTCCGAGGTGGTAGGGTTGGTGATGATGAGAGACGGGGAGGTGACAGGAGGGAGGTTTTCCAGGGATGCCATTGTGGGATGTCACTATGATTCAAAGATTGGAAACTTCTTTATATACTGTAGTATTCAATATTGTATGAGGGAAGAATGGAAAATGACCAATGGCTAAGCTGATAACTTATACCTCTCAATGATGATCACGCTCTTCAATGATAGTTCCCCACGTTGGTGGGCCACAAACTACCCTGAACTAGGCAGGTTGGGTTGGCCGAATGAGTCTTACCGATTGCCAAGTTATCCTGTTCCGATCAGTGCATATAGAATAGAACATCAAGTATCTAAGCACTATGAGCTATAATGTGTTTGGTTCTCATAGTTCTATTCGTACTATGGGTTGTAATGTACCATCATTGACCACTGGACCCCACGACGATTTGCACACAAGTGAACATTAGTACTCAATGATGTAGTTGCATTGGTATCAATATGAGTTCGTCATCCATTCAAACAGCCAAGAGCAATACCTCCAGTATAATTAAAAATTTGATATAATTTTCGACCTCTTGAACAAAAGATTCAGAGACATCTCCATACTAAGTGGCAGTGGTGGGGTTGGCACTAACTTGACACCACCCGATCCATGCTGTAGCTCTGGCAAGGAGGGGCACTTTAATAAAACCTTCAATTTATATCTGACAACTTTAGAACCGAGTTCCAAACTGCAAAGATATGGCTTTACCACTACCCTCGGGGCTGACCCCCTCCGAGGTCGCGTTTCTATGTGAAATGGAACTTGTTACTGTAGTCCCTCGTCAACGACTCGAGAGTATTGAGCTTCTAACGGTGAGCGCGTCCTTTGTCGCGTCCACAAGCTCGACGCTGACCTGTTACACAGGGCACGACACCAGCCCTTCGACCACCGCACCGAAGTAACCTACCGCTATGGCTTGCAATCCTTTTAAAGAAACAACGACGTGCGAATATCGTTCCTCCTCCATGGCTTCACCCCGACTCGTTGCGCGACATTGTTCATCACGAAACAAAGATCGATCCTAAAGGCTGGGCACCACCGCCTCCACCACCAGCTCGAGCAGATAGTCGAGGCAATGCGCGGAGGTTGAATCCCTTCCTAGATGACGAGACTGTGCTTTCTCCGCCGTTTCTTCCATCTTGCACATCGGATGCGCCTGCAGGGGCTCTGCCGTATCATTGGTTTGAAGTTGCCGAAATGCTTCTTGCACATGCCTCCGATGATATTGCATCCTCGTCAGAAGTGCGGTCACTACTCAGGGACTTGCAAGAAGTCAGAGCCGCCAAGATGCGATCCAGTACAGCCCAGCTCGAGAGCGGAGTCGACGGTGTCATGAGTTTGCGAGGTGTGGGGGCTATGGAGCTTGCAGAGAGCAGAGGATTCGTCATTGGCGTGGTAGAAGGTGTGAGAAAGCTCGGCGCAAGCACAGAAACAACAAGAAGAGAAGAGGAGGAGGAAGGCGGCGGCCAAGAGTCGGATGAGCAGAGTGATGAAGATATGGGACTATGAGAAGCCCCCCAAAGCTTCGGGGATCATGAGCGAAGGCTCGGTTCACGAGGTTGCGAAAAAGAAAGTAAACCGTGGCGCAATTCGAAGAAACTACATGTAAGTCGGATAATACTGCATAACACCTTTCCAAACGCGGTTCTAACTGTTCTATGAAAGAAAACATGTCGCCAAACTCCAACAATCGTCAAACCATTTCAAACAACTTATTGCATGTCAACCCCCATCTGAGCAAAAGCCAGCCTATGCTTGGCAATGCGTGTAGGATGAAGCCGGATACTATTGCCAGTAGGAGGCTGCAATTCCAGTGCCAACACCTCCCAGCCCGACCCCTCCAACAGGTGTCCCATATAGTCCTTGCGCACATCAAGTCCGGTATCTGCCAGGTATTTCTCTGGATTGGCAACTGCTTCATCAAGAACCTCATGTGCCTTGAAATATACAGACCAGGCCTTTTGCCAATCAGCGTGGCAGCGGTGGCATACCCTTCCCGGATTGTGTGTGCAACCGTGTACCTTTGCGCAGTCACGCCCGGTTTGGTGATACTGCTCATACCAACCATAGTGTGGGCGGGCCCTGACACCGGAGCCAAAAAGACTAGGGATTTCTCTAACAGGTCAGTGTATGCTGTAGAAAGGCATGGATGTATTGACTTACGGGTCAGGATTGGGCAGAAGCAAGGGGCTGAAATTGCCCGAGGATGGACTACTGGATCCAGATGAATCTGTGTTTGTCGGGACGTTGATCGGTGTCAAGACTTTGCAGTGAGCACTGGGTTCCGAAGGCGGAATTCCGTTGTCTGAAGAACCAGAAACATCGGAATCTTCATTTTCTTCGACAAGGAGATCGTGACCACCAGCACCACCTTGGTTGGCTGAGAGGTTGGGCTCAGGAATGCCAGCGGGATTGGGAGACTCAGGGGAATCGGATGAAGTAGAGCTGTCTGAAGAGTCACTATCGTCGCCGCCCTCATGGTTTTGAGCCGGGCTTGATGGTCCAGAAGAGTCTGAATCAGGAGCATCTGACAGATCAGAACCCTCTGCACCCGGGACATGGTTACTATTGTCCTGAGCTGGAGGTGCATCATTCGAGTCGTCGGCGTCATTGCCAAAGTCATCGCCGTGTGACGGACCCTGCGAGGCTTCGACGTTGTCAGAAGAACCAGCCGCTTCTTGTGCCGCCAGCTGCTGAGCTGTTGACGATGGTGAAGTAGCTGCTGGCGACAGGGGAGGTGTCGCTGAATAACTGAGCCGGGCTCGGAAGCCGACCTTGTCCTTCCTCCTTTGTTTGTTGTTGGCCTTTTTCAAAACCGACTTCGAACTGCTGTCTGGTTTATGAACAGATTTTCTATCTGTCCGAGCCTTAGGCTTTTCGATGAGGGGACCCTGAGCTTTTCCTCTGTGGTCAAGACCTTGCATCAGAGGAGCAGCGTTATTGAGCTTTGAGCGGGCACGAGTCTGCCGTATAGGTGTTTGAGGGGCAGGCTTGGACTCGAGGGTGGATTTGCGAGGTGCCATATTGATGGTAGTTGTGAAAGGTTTTGAAATTGGACTAGGGGTGTTCTCAATGATTGCTTTGCTATACTTTTGAGCAGCGATGGATAGTGAGACTGGTATTTAGATATGTTTGAAACTGAAAGATCGTGTCGTCTATTATAAAGAGTATCCCATTAAGGACTTGAAATATGATGGTGTGAACCTGATCTTGAACAACGTCATAGTTCTTTATCACGGTTTGATTCCATTCGACAAAGGTCGTACACTACACTGCTACTGAGTATATCAGGGACAAAGCACTCGCTGGTAACAAAGAAGTTATGACTCAGCTCAGAGGCATTTTTCAATATTCTATATATCTCACGACAAAGGCTCTTGGATAACCGAAATAGAAGTATCGAATAGTAATAAAGCCGTTGAAGCTATGACGGAGAATCTACATAAAGAAATTGGGCGTGTTATCAAAGACTTCTCAATCTCTTTTGAAGCCAGTCTGTCACAGTAACCAACATGAAGACCTAGTGACAGGACCAAAGACCGTGGGCCACAAAAGCTGGAATTTTACTTACATGCAATATCGAGTCGAGGTTGGTGGCGCTTGATTATCATAAGTCCTGGGACAAAAGATTTGCGACATGATTCTTCCTCATCAATCCAAATTCAATTGCGTTCTTGACATAGACACAATAGTTGATCTGCTCAGGCGGTCACCGATAAGATAAAATGCCAACGTGGATGGCGGAAGCGGTGTTGGTTTAAAAGTCCGGGGAGCTTGAGGCCACCCCAGAAGGTCTCATGATGGCGTTCCCGACTACCACTAGCTGAGATCTGCCCAGGCAATACATAGAAAACAAGAAGGAGTCACACCAAGTATATCCAGATTTACTCTCTATTCCACGAAACTATCTTGAATACATACTTGTCCGATAATTATTGCCATAAATCATAAGCATCCATTGATCGATCGCCTTCATGCGCATTAACAAGTCGGTATGATAACAAAGCAAGGTCTCCCTTCATGGCAACCGGGTATCCACATACAGGCTTCCGCGGACAGTCACAAGACCAATCCGTGACCGCCATCGTCCCAAAACGGCAAGCATCTACGTTACCTAGGTAGGTACCTTACGTGATCGTCATGGCGCCGTTGTGCCTGCCTCGCCTCGGATCTTATCTCTCCAGGTAGTTCCGCGCGTCATTTGCCCAACCTTTCTCCAACATCATCTTCTTCTTCATTCATCATAGTACTGAGCCATACACTCTACATCTATAATGAAGTTCTCTCAAGCTTCTCTCCTCGCGGCTTGTCTGCCTGCCGTATCGGCTCGCTTCATTGAAATCGCCGAGGTCGACAACGTTGTTCTTCAGCCAGACGAGCTGTTTCTCGTCGAAACCGCTCCTGGCAAGACACAATGGATTACTGAGGAGGAGAAGTGGGAGATGCGTCGTGTAAGTCTCATAAAAGTCACGCAGAAGTTGCAGTGAAGATTACTGACACGCCTTCAGAACGGCCAGAACTTCATGGATATCACCGAGACGACTACGCTTGGCTCCAAGGGTCTCAACGCCGAAAGCACTGTCACGTTCCCCAAGAAGTGTGTAAAGCAAGACGAGGTCGCAAAGCTCTCGAAGAAGCTCGAAAAGAAGAACATGGAGGCCAACCTAGAGAAGTTGACCAGCTTTCACACCCGATACTTCAAGTCCGATTACGGCCTCCAGTCTTCTGACTGGGTTCTTGAAAAGGTCAATCAGATCATCAAGGACGCTGGTGCCGAGGATACCGTGTTCGCCGAGAGCTTTCCTCACACATGGAAGCAGCACTCGGTTATCGCGACTATTCCTGGTCAATCCAACAGAACTGTTGTAATTGGCGCCCACCAGGACTCCATCAACCTTTTCCTTCCTTCCATTCTCGCTGCCCCTGGTGCCGACGATGATGGCAGCGGTTCAGTCACCATCATGGAGGTGTTCCGTGCTCTCCTGAACTCCAAGGATGTTGTCAAGGGCAAGGCTCCCAACACAATTGAGTTCCACTGGTACTCGGCTGAGGAGGGTGGTTTGCTCGGAAGCCAGGCCATCTTCAAGTCATACGAGGAGACTGGCCGTGATGTCAAGGCTATGCTACAGCAGGATATGACTGGCTATATCCAGAAGACTCTCGACGCCGGCCAGCCCGAAAGTGTTGGTGTCATCACTGACTTTGTTGACTCCGGTTTGACCACCTTTATCAAGACCGTTGTTGAGGAGGTATGTTTTTCGTAAACCCAAGCTCGATGATTATACTGACCCGCGTTCCCAGTACTGCGATATTCCTTGGGTTGAGACCAAGTGTGGATATGCCTGCTCAGACCACGCTTCTGCCTCCAAGGCTGGCTACCCATCGGCTTTCGTCATTGAATCTGCCTTCGAGTACTCTGACCCTCACATTCACAGCACCGATGACAACATCAAGTATCTGTCTTTCGACCACATGCTCCAGCATGCCCGCATGACACTCGGTCTTGTTTATGAGCTCGGCTTTTATGAATTTGATGGAAAGTCGGAGGACAAGTGGAGCGATCTTTAGACGCTTATTTATAGTTATGCTTAGAGGACAAACAGTTCCTACGAGATAGTTTGCCTGGAGTTATTCATCATGAGCAACGGATTATATATGAGAATACACGCACATCATTGTTGAGAGGACTATTAGAAGATGCACTTAATTAAACATCTCATCGGTGCCAACAGAGGCGCGGTTTCACGCTGTATGATTGATATTGGATAACTTGCCCTTTTGTCTATACCCAGTAAAGCGAATTCCTTAGCGCCATCAATGCCTTTTTATCGATAACAATTATTTCCTGTTCGCCTCTACTGGCCTTGGCCATTGCCATTATTGGGAGGTTGCTGTTGCCCCCAGGGCGATTGGCCGCTTTGCTGCTGTGCTTGCATAGTAGACATGAGCGCAGCGAAGAAAGCGGGATTCACAAAGGCTCCTCCATTTGCACTCTGCTGACCCTGAGCGTTGGGCCATCCGGGAGGTGGGGGAGGAACTGCTCCAGCATTGCCTTGAGGAGGCGCCTGAGGCCAGCCTGGGATTTGGAAACCAAAGTTGGGCATGGCTGGGGCCGCACTTTGAGCCGGAGGTTGAGCAACGGGCCATGCGGCAGGGGGAGCTGTTTGCTGGGCAGGCTGATGAGCCCCTTGAGGAGGCAGCGAGTAGCCGTCCCTGGGCTGATTAAAGCCTCCTCGTCCGCCACGCCCGGATCCACGTCCACGTCCACCACGGCCTCTAGAGTCTCCTCGGCGTCCTCCCCGCTGGTTAGAGTTTCTGCCCGATGGGTGCTCGTAGGTCTCAGTTGTGGAAGGACCGCTGCCATAGCCAGGTGGTCGCGCAAGAGGCTTGTAGGGACCATCTTCGTCATCGTCGTAGTTCAAAGCAACATCCGGTCGTGATTCCTGTCGTAAAGGATGAGGTTCCTTGCCCACCTTGGATGGATCCTTCTTCCACTTATCCTTCTTCTTCTGCTTGAGAGCTCTCTTATACTCTGCTTCCTTCTCATCATCAGAAAACTCCATTTCGTCATCGCCAACTTCCTCATCGTGGAGATTACTGGCATCTGAACCCTTCAGGTTCTTCAATGGCTCTGTGAAAACGTACGAGGCATGGTCGACGGGGTAAAATACTGTCTGGCCAACCTCAAGGCCAAGATCCTTGATATCCTGCTCTGTTGTGAAGCGCACGGTATACATAGGTTGCAGAACCTTTCCTATTGTTTCTGCGATTGCACCTATGACAGCCCGCTCAGCTGTACAGAGCACGGAACCTGAGTCAAGGACTTGGTACTCTCCAGGTGTGAATGCCTTTACTAACATAATGTTCTCTACGATGTGCTCGATGACGCCCAGCTCTTCGACCTTCATTTCGGGTGTGATTGTAACATCGGGTTTGGGAACAACCTCTTCGGGTATCTCGTTTTTTGTTCGGACCTGGGCGGCGGTAGAACCCTTCGCGCCTCGATCGCCTTCATCGTCAGATCCTCCCTCGGCCTGCATCAGTAGACGCGCAGTCTCTTCAACTCCCAGTAGCTCGTAACCTTCGTTATCAGAATCATCATCAGAGGAATCTGAGCTGCTCGATTCAGAAGATGACTCGTAAGGAGAAGAATCAACCTCCCATTCTGGGTTGTCGCCCTGGTCGTTCTGAAGAGGGACGGTCTCGGTGTTTGCAGCAGGAGCTGGCTGTGCTGTTTGCGCGGGTTGTGCTGGAGCTAGCCCGCCGAGAACAGCCTCAAGAGCGCCCGTAAGAGAAGGAGGGCTTTCGGGCCGGTCGATAGTCATGGCATCCGCGTCGGCAGCTGGTACTGGCTCTGACTGAGCCTCAGAGGGTTGGGGCTCTGTAGTGACTGGCGCAGATTCATTGTTTGTGGTGCTGAGAGGGGCGTCGGGGACCTCAATATCTTGACAGCTCGCAGCAGCGGCGAGAACATCGGCGGGAGGGAGAGGTGGCAGAGTCTCGTTGGGTTTGGCCTGACCGAGGCCTGGGATCTCGAAACCCGACATTCTGGTGCTGGTTTGTATATATTATTTAACAAGAATAAGAATTCAAATAGTGTTGTACGTCTTTGTTTAAGCAGGAACAATAATGAAGGAAGAAATATTTGAAAAATTGAAAAGCCTTAATGCGACATCTGGCGCAAAAGTTTAGATGAAGGCAAGAAAGTTTTAGCAGGCCGGGCGCCTCATTCCCATGGATCATAAAAGACCCTGACTAGCGCTGCAGGAAAGAAAAAAATCAAGGTGAACGATCAGAGCGGGCCCTTATCCGGACGCGCTAGCTTATCACCCCACCATCCTTGACCTTCACCACGGTGAGACTCGCCTCCACTTAGTAAAATGTTAGTGACTTTAGTGCTTTTTGCAGGGGTCCATCTCTCCCCCAACTGTTGAAAGCTCCATGAATGACATGACGAAAGCATTCCTGACTTTGTAAACCTCCATCTCCAACTCACTGTCGACAGCGACAACCACGATGGCTCCAGGAACGGCACCGCAAGCGCAGCAACAGCGCCAATTCGTGCATCCGACTGCCAGTCATGCTAAGAAAAAGTATTACCATCTAAACCCTTGCGCAGCTCTACACTACAAAGAGCTCTACTAACCATGCTTCGTCACATTGTAGAGTTCCAAGCGCATACTCGATGCAACCGATTTCTGCCTTCTACTGGTTCCTCGCTGCAGCTCTCGTGTCCGCCTGGTTCGCGCCGATTCAAGATTGTGACGAGACGTTCAATTACTGGGAACCGACCCATTACTTATCGCATAGCTACGGTCTTCAGACATGGGAATACTCGCCCGACTATGCCATTCGCAGCTGGCTCTACATTGCCTTCCATGCCATCGTTGGCAATGTGCGCCGAATATTCCCACACTCCAACAAGGTGAGTGTCATGTTTTAGAGACACCAGGAACAACAATTGATAGCGTATTACCCAGGTCGCCGAATTCTATTTCGTTCGTTATGGACTTGCATTTGTCTGCGCTCTTACCCAGACCATCATGTTCATGGTGACCAGTACCACACTCAACAGCCGAATTGGCCTGTTTTTCTTGATGGCCACCGTTGCGAGCCCTGGAAACTTTCATGCTAGCACGGCTTTCCTCCCATCTAGCTTCGCTATGTATCTGGTCACTCTAGGAGCTGCAGCTTTTATGAACTGGCGTGGTGGCCTTAAGACTTCTCAGGGCATGTTCTGGTTTGCCGCTGCCGGTATCCTTGGCTGGCCTTTTGCTGCTGCACTTTGCGCGCCTTTTATGCTTGAGGAGCTCATCTTACTGGTCTTTGGAGACAAGATAGCACTGTGGGAAGCATTTGTTCGCATTGGTAGAGGTGTGGTATCAGCTTTCCTCCTTCTTGTAAGTTCATCATGCGGCTAGCCTTTGAAGCTATCGTCTAATATTGATAGGCTGGCGACTATTTTGTAAACCTTTTCTTCTATAAGAAGCAAGTTTCTGTGACGTGGAACATTGTCAAGTACAACATCTTCTCATCCGATCATGGCCCAGAGCTCTACGGTACAGAGCCTTGGACCTTTTACTTCAAGAACTTGGCCCTCAACTTTAACCTCTGGTTTGTTCTTGCCTTTGCAGCCCTGCCACTTTTCATCCTTCAAAAGATTATTTCGCCATCTGGCCAGGGATTCCAAACTGGCTTGAGGACTGTTGTCTTTCTTTCTCCTTTTTACATGTGGCTGGCTATCTTCAGCTCGCAGCCTCACAAGGAGGAGAGGTTCATGTATCCTGCTTACCCTTTCCTTGCCCTCAACGCCGCTATTTCTACCCACATGATCTTGACTGCTCTGGGCAACTCGGACCCAAAGACACTGGCCGGCAAAGTTCCTGCAAAGTTGAAGCTTTTGCTTGTTACCATTACAATGATGCTATCAATTGATATCGCTGTGCTCAGAGTTTACGGTATCTGGTCTGCTTACTCTGCGCCTATGAAGATCTACACTCCCCTGTGGGAGGGCAAAGATGGCAGCGCACCTATTGGTAGGGAAGAAGACACTGTATGCTTTGGAAAGGAATGGTATCGCTTCCCCTCGTCTTACTTCCTACCCCGGGATATGCATGCCAAATTCATTCGTTCTGAATTCAGAGGCCTTCTGCCTGGACAATTTTCTGAAGCTGAAACCGGCTTTGGTTTCTTCAGCGGAACTTGGCTCCCAACCCATGGTATGAACGATCGCAACGAAGAGGACTTGGGCAAATACACCGAACTTCCTGCATGCAAGTTCCTCGTTGACACACAGTACCCCTTGAGGACAGATCCTCTACCACCGAACGAGCCTGACTACATCGAGGACCATACTAATTGGGAAGTTGTCAATTGCGAACTTTTCCTTGATGCTGCAAACACGCATCTACTCGCCAGGATATTATGGGTGCCTGATCTGAACTTTATCCCAGATAAATACAAGAGAAAATGGGGACGCCACTGCTTACTGCAGCGAACGAAGCTGAGCGCTGAGCCATCTGCGTCTGGTTGAAAAGAGCTAAAAAAGGATGAATATTGGCAGGTGGCTGCAGGATCAAAAGATAGAACACACCTGAATCTAATGATACTGGATAGTACGGCACCATCCACGTTGCATTGCATGCAATGTAGCCGCAAAGAACTGCATCCTACTCCCACCGCCTGCTGTGACACTCTTTACACAAATAAGGTAAAAGAAGGCCTCCGAGACTTCAGTTCTGATCCATGACTCACTACTAGACCCTTGAGTGTCGTACACAACGGCTCAGCCTTATTTTTGTGTTTTCTGTGACCAGCGCTGCATGGCAAACAGTACTAAACTCTCCGATGAGCCTCATGTACGGGCCGTTGTTGACAGTTAATGCGTCCAATCCCGTCATCGTGTCGATTTACGCGATAAAAACTACCTCGCAGGTTCTTGGCTATATTACTGTTAACACACCTATCAGTCTGATTGTTGTCTTCAATGAAGTAATCATGCATATGTCGACTTCATGGTGTCAACTACCACACTTTGAGACGTAGCGTTCTGCATGCCAAAAAGCCAAAAAGCCAACACCACCACCCTATGCCAACAAGTATACTGAGCATGGAATCAATATTTGAACTTTCCGGTTTCCAACTTTCAGAAATCAAGTACATCATCCAGCGCATGATGACCACTGGGAGTAAGATCACTTTCAGCGACTACCAAACTCTCCATTAGACACATGATGTTCAGCCCGCCCGACGGCTTGGGAGTAGTCGCACTGCTGATACGAATTCAACAGCTCTGGAGCCTAACTACTGCAGAAGACAAGGCAAATGGCGATATCTGAAGGATGGTCCATGATCTCAGCGGCGCGTCCAAATGAATGTGCGTGCATCTCGATCAAGTGCGTAATGTCCAAGTTTAACAGATCAGCTACTTCCAAGGACTTGATCAAATCGTTGGAATTGCCTCAACCTGCCTTTTAGATGTTATCGTTCATATGGTAAAAAGTTGGACAACTGAATGCCAAGACATGCGTGGCTTGCCATCTAATTAAGGCACAAGTTGCGGCGTGGATCGTAAATGAATATTTGACGCTTCTTTACCAAAGCAGGAATCACGACCCATTACTTTGACAGTAAGACTTTAATCCTTTAAAATAAACGAGCCGTCTTTGTATATAATGTGTCTATTTGTAGAAGGGGTAAAGGACTGAGGTAAGCGCAATGTGCGTTTGTATTGCACTGTCGGGATAGATATCAGGGACAGTAAGAAGGAAAATGAGACGCAGCCAGTTTACCATGAAGTGCCGAACCTATACCACTCCACTGTGCAAAAAGCACACAGTAGGTTATTCGTCCATATCAAAAGCAGAGATATCGTTTCCTGTGTTGAGAAAATCAAATGTAAATAAAACATCGTCGTCAGGTCGTGAGCCATGATCGGCATATCCTGCGCCAATGTCTAAGAAATCGTCGTGACAAGCGATCCGCGTTCTCTTGACCGGGAGTTCCACCTCTTCGGGCTGTCGCTTGTTTTGGCTGGGCCACGCTACATGAATTGGGTTGTGGTTCAAGCCTATACCGTGGCCAGCGTTTGCAAACCACGGTGAACCTCCAGACGGGGATTCAAGTGGTTGGGTGAACGGCAGAAGTAAGGAAGAATGTGGGACAACCTCACTAATCGAACTGACTGTTGAATGATTCTCGGGGCCTGGAGGTGTATCTCTAAAGGAACTTATAGCACTGCCATGGAGGGAGCTGGAAGATCTGGTTGAATGTAGATTCGGCAATTCGTTGTAGGCAGTAGACGGTGTACTACTTTGCCCTGGTGACTGCCTTTGACGAACTATTCGAACTAACAGACCCAAGACCTTGCTGAAGTTCAAAGCAAGATTATCAACATGGGCTTGATCGGCGACCGATGCGAACTGATCGCGAAGTGCTTCTAAAAGTGATATTTCCTCTTCTGGCCGACTAGGGGTGTCGTCCGCGTCTGTCATTGGTTGTTGTATGACCGTCTTTCCTACAATAAATGCTGCTGCTAGCGGGAAGGTTGAAGCTAGACGAGGAAGTATTGAAATCCTGTTCTCGCCATGTTCAGGCAGTGCTCCATCAGCCTGATAATTCCTTTTAGCCTTCTTTGTACTGGGCTTTTCGCGTTTCTTCTGATAACCTAATGTCTCATTCAAAGCTTCGGAAAGATGACGATCTTTTTTCGCTGCTGTGGCTAGCAAAAAGACAATGCAGCAGGCCTTGGCATCTCTGAAGACATGAGTGGACTTTGTGCCATCATAGCCTTTTAACAAGCAGATTCTCGTAGCCAGAAAAGATAGCATGAGCGCGAACGATTCTGCTGAAGTGAATGGTGTTTGCATGATGTTGTACATTGAAGCCCACTGTTCAAGCTTTTGTTGTAATTGACCCAATGCTTGGCTTCGAGAAAATCTCAAAAAGGGAGCACGAGTACCGTAGAAAATCTGATAAACTTCGTCCTGAAGCTTCGCAAGCTCTAAACGAGCCATTACTTCAGCAGATTCCGAATGACTTTCTAATGAAGATGGGACCCCGGATCCACATCCTGGTAGCCAAGAAGTGGAGCCACGAAGTATGGCGATGTTCTTATCTCTGATATATAATGACTGAAACACCTTGTGCCTCTCTAGTATAGTCTCCGGCGGGAGGTTATTAGAAGATGTGCGACCCCGATGGAGGCCCATTGTACGTGCCAACAAACAGGCTTGGGCAAAGACCAGTTCTGCAAGTGATGTCGTACTATATTGCTCAGCCACGTAACTCTAGATTCAAAGTCAACGTTATTCAACGATTCCAGCCAGAAGAGTCTTACCAAAAGGGCAAGTGCTTGAACGTTCACAAGCCTCGGTGTCAAAAACACCCGGGGATTATTGATAGCCATTCTCATCGTCTGAAGAAGAGATTGAATGAAGTGACTATTGCCTTGAGTAGTAGGCTCCCTCTTGATACCAAGAAGAACTATAACATTGAAGCACACAGCCCAGCCTTCATCCGAAGGACCTATAGGCTGGGAATAGATTCGATCAATCTGAGGCTGGAAAGTTGATCGCACAAAAACATCAGTGGCGTAATCAGTGTTCTTGAAGAATGGACCGATAACAAGATTAAGGAATTGTCGGGGCGGAAGGCATATTCCTGTAGGCTGGGACGGTACATCTAAATGAGGTTCATTACCTGCTTCGTAAAGCATTTCTTGTAGCATTGCATGCTCGGGAACGGCAGTATGTGTCGCAGTGTTATTCTCAGAAACACCAAATATGGGATCGTCATGGAATTCCTTGCAGAGGGCATAAAGCGAGCAAGGTCCATGATAACGGTCGAGAGACTGTGACGTGTTTCGTACGATGTGACAGTTGGTATGGACTGCTGTTTCTGAGTCTGTACCGCTAAGACTCTCGGGGGCCCATTCCTCGGCGGCAAGCGATGAAGATCTCACGCTGTTCCCGCTTCTAACAAGTGACGTCAAATCAGAAAGGTCATTTTGAATGCTATGCAGCTGATCCTCAAGCGTCTCGAAGTTCTGGCACCTGAGACACAAATAAGTCTGTAAGCCTTTGTGCTCCATTGGAGAAGAGACAAGGCGCCCCGACTTACAGGAGTTTGACGTGATTGACACGTTTGCCGGGAGATGAATATCGACACTCGACACCGTCGCGCTTGCAACTTTCGCATTGCGGGCGTTCCCTACCACATCTGATCTTCCGTGCCCGGCAGTGTGCACAAGCAAGGTCGTGTGTCGACCACATTTGTTGTTGCTTCTCGCTTTCAGTTAGTCGATGCCTCGGGATCATTCAACAGTATTTTGGACAAACCTCCTTTCCCTGATCATTCCACATTTTCCTCTTAATGTTTGACAAAAAAATGAGATTGAACTGTGATAAAGGTCTTGTTGAGAGATATATAACAGAAAAATAATATGATGTTTTTGACTAGTCATGAGTTAAAACTGAGTAAAAGCTGAGCTTTCAGGAACACAAGAATCCGCGTGCAACAGTTGACAGCATTACGTGAGAATTTATCTTAGAAACAAGTCAGCAAACGTGGTCAAGAATAACCTACCCTCCAAGACACTTACGGAGGTATTGTCTTCCATACGGCAAGACAGTGGCTTGGTAGCCGGCATGATGATCTTCAAGGCCGCGATACCATCAGCTCCCCCCATAGACGCAATCTGATCCATGTACATCCATGTGAGCTTAGTAGATGGACCGTAGGTCGTACAGCTCGTCATATCGTCCCGTATGTCTTTGCCTTGGTCGCAGTATCCATCCATTTTAGACACCTCGGCAGGACTTGGGATCAGTGCATGAATATTCTATCGGAAGTTAGAAGTAGCGTCGTTAGATGTCTTTACCTGGTGCAGGATCAAGAACAGGCCATGCTTGTACCCATAAAGTCAACAAAGGTATTTGCAAGTACAGATACTAACTCTGAGGTTACAAGGCCAGGTGCCAAAGACTGCCTTCCCGCAGGTGTCAGGTAGCAGATATCCCCCGTTCCTTCCCCCGTAATCCTAGAACAGTACACAAATATGGAAGTTACGACCCCAATAACAGTCTCTCCAATTACAAGCTTTAGATTACTTAAGCATTTGCGTCACCTATTCAGACGTGGTCAGTAGCCTGGCACTTTTGTTCTTCTATTCCCAACCATCCATATCAGCAAATTCCAAGCCCTTCCATTGGAAACGCGCATTATTGACTCGACCACCATGACTTTTATCTGCATACACGAGTAGATGTCAGCCTGTAATATTCCTTGACGCAAATCAATACCCCTCACGACTTGGAGGGCTGAATGCCGGCAGATGTTTCACACACTCAAATCCCCCTCAAACTTGGCTTCTCGCATTCCTCGATGAAACTTGGCATGCAGTTGAAGCATGCATTCAGTCTAGTCACCACATTTACTATAATGCTGTGATTTGATAAATGGCTGAAGGCATCGCCCTCAAATCAAGGAATACTCAACGCCATCAGCAACATCAACCTCCAAATATGGATAAACAACGAAGGCCCTTGACCCAAATGTCAAAAGGCCAATACCATACCCCCAGATGTCCGAGCGTCGATACAGGATCCAAGTAACTCATGCTCGTGTCACCTTATTGGGGCATGTCTCAAACCCCTCAAAAGCTTAGCCGGCTATCAGGTCACAACACTGAGGGAGTACCCAGAAGCTTGAACGCACGATGAGTGTACCAAGAAAAGAGAACAAGGTAATCTAACTAAAAGGTGTTCTGCTTAATTAGGTTATGTTATACGTCTATCAACATCCAGATCTTTGGCTCTTCCGTAAGGCACCGGTTCTCATTGAAGAGAAGGCGCACTTGGCACCAGTCATCGGGGAGATATTGGGAACACAACAAGGCTGAGCTACTGTCCGTCATTCCGAGACATCCTTCAACTCCAGCCAGTCGGGAGTGCAGGGAGCTTAGTTTGACAGAGCCGCGCGCCGAGGCGCACGTCTTGTTGATGTAACGCCGAACAAATCGAAAAAAAAAAACCGATGAGCATCAAGACAAGCGAACCGATGTGCGCTCACTAAAGTGTTCAAATGGTGAAACCAGCTTCTGAAAGTGACTCCAACCTCCTGCCTCAGGAAAATCATGAGCTGAACGAAAATTTAACGTTTTCTTGCTGTCAAAGCCAAGCGTTCTAAGTCATACAAAGCCAATCCATAGGACTGGCCCGTATCATGAGATGGACATGATTCAAATGCAGCAACAAGGCAACGGCTTACTGCGAGGGCAGAAGTCTTACCAGTTAACCTGGTGTCCTTCGATTCTTTCCTTACTTCACAATTCCCGGTTCATATGTGTCATCCTAATCTGTTCACCGGATCCTTGCATATCCATCGATACCCACCACACCTAGGTTGTGGTGATACCCTTTTGTCTGTCTTTGACAGTACCAACCAGTAATTGTTATCCTTTCGGGAAACATTCAAGCATCTGCACTGAAACGCCAAGGTAATCATGGTTCCCTGCCACGAAACCAAAAGACTAGGAGTTGCCATTGACTCAATACAGGGGTTGGATTGGATCTCAGATCTCAGCGATGCATATAAGACTGAGGGACTCGGAAAAAGAGCATCGGAATTAACTTATTCAAAGCCACACATGGTGAATAGCCTCCATCTGGGTTGACGATGCCGAGTTCTATCGGGAAGATAAAGGAATGCCTGGTTTTCTAAAACCTGCCGTTCGATGCCAGCAAGCTAATGTACGGTTAACTAGTTTTGCGAGACAGGTGGCGACAGATACGAATCAGCATTATAACGAGCACCGGATAGGTATGGATGGTGGTATCACAACAAACATATAGAAAGGCGGATAAAGGGTCAGTTCTATCTTACTTCAACAAAGTATAGCCACATTTCTCGCAAGTATCTCAATAACAAACGGCCCATGCAGCCGTGCTGGGATCTCGGCTTATATAAATCCAGGGACATGGAAGTTCTTATCATTGAAAGGAGAAAACACCCTCCGCACCACAACGGATGGCTTACACGGGAACGGCCCGGTCTGACACAGAGCGTCGACTCAGCCATACTTGGAATTAGTTCCGAATGATATGAACGAGCCGTCAGACAAGCATTGGCACGCGTCGGATCGGAGGATAAGAACAAGTCTGACATGCCCATGCGGATTGTAGCATGTTGTAAATACGACTTGTTGCATGGTAAGCAGAGACGCAACATGCTCACAAAAGGTGCCTCGACTACAAAACCAAACAACGGCTAATGGCTCAGCCCTACGTTTAAGTTATCCCAGGGTATCTAGGGACGCCCAAGCTACACCATTGCTGACATATGAGCCCTTAACGTCATTCTCGATCTGTTCAACATAGCCGTTACCAAATTTCAGCATCCACACACAACGGTATGACCCGATGACATCATCTCTTGCATATTCACTCCCTCTTAATGAAGCTCTTTGTACAAGAGAACAGTCCGAGTTTGCAAATTGTTTACGCCAGAACTTTAAACCATCGCATCTTTGACAAAAACTAGCTTACCAAGCATTAAAGTTTAGTTGTCGCGCGTTCGCGTTTCCTTCAGGGTACCGAATGGCCTCAATACATATCAGCTGACGTGGGGTCCTGCTCGATTATTGATAATATTGCTGCCAGCTACTTATTAATGCTGATAGGCGCCAGCTCACGTTAAGCCTGAGCATAGGGTGTCATTGAGGAAATAGCATATTGTTTCCTTATCATGTGAGATTATGCAACTTACCATCCTGACTCTTATCAAATTTTGCACGCCCTCTTTCCTATCCTAAGAAGCTACTACATGTATTACAAGACTTAGTTGAATCGCCTCTCTAAATGCGCATACGTGTTTAATAAAAGCATGAGTTGTCACATTGATCAAGCCGATGTGCCATTGATGAAGCGATCTTGGATCAACCTGGGCTAACCATGTACATATATGAGGGTTAGAGATCCAGACATATGGGCTTAGGAGGTTTACCATTGAATATTATATTCTTCCCCCGTTATCTAATGCAGTGCTTCGAGAATCTGGAAGCTTCAATGTGGGTGTCACATGTGTATACATTGCAATTATGACCAGGAGCATGTCCGGTTACTTCAACTTCACCTTTATCTCGCTCGCAATATGGTCTCCGTATTACTGATATGGCATCATTTTACTGACATCTTGCATAGAGCCCCTGTATCAATGTTTAAAATAAGCGTCACACAAGATTGCGCGCGACGAGGTCTAGGTATGATCGCCGATCTTTATAACTCGTACAACTTTAACAGACGTAGTTGTTCTCTTGGAGTAGATAACTCCTCATATGGATCGAAAAGCGGTCATATGTTGCGAACGAGAGAATGGCTGCGTCGAGGTAACCCCCCACGGAATATCTTGGACGGTGCCGTTGAACGGACCGATATGCATGTCATTGACGGAATGCTACGTTGATATGTCATGGTACAGACTTGACGGGAAGATGAAATACTTATGCAGTCTCTCTATAGCTGACATGGATGCATGTCTTGGAATTATCATGTGGTAGCACTGACTCACATGTCGGTAGTTTCTAGATAACATCAATTGCATTGGAATAACAAGCATTGAGCATTGGATTATTGCTACTATGGCTATAGTCCTTTTTATATATAGTGAATCGGAAGAAAGGCCAGATTATATGAACAAGCTAACTTGTACTGGACAGTGTTCAGAGGATACCTACTATTGACAGTCCAAGTGAGTGGGTAGTATTTACAATACCTAGCGACAGACTTCAAGCGGAATAGAAGCCGCGAATCTTGAAGGTTTACCAGGCACGGCAGATTGTACCACGAAGACCCTGTTTTGAAACATTTACCCCACCAGTTCTGTGAGTCTCCATCTTGATAAACTCCCTTGTGTTGTGCTTTGTTCTCTTTCCTAAACCTGTCAAAGCCCCGGCTGCAGAAGTAACAATGAGGCGCCGCTGCTACTAACCTGGAGACATACATACACATGACAGAATATCGATGGGTATGCCGCTCTATCTGCAAGATCTGTTTGTTATACAAGTCAAGGTCACCTTTCTTGAACCTCGGCAAGTCGAAGCATTGGTCAGAGTCTCCTGTATGAACGGACCCATCTCGGTGAAGAGATACACCGTGAAAGAAATTATCGTATGTATCGGCGAGGCGTTTGTTTATTTACTTGTTATCTCGCTACCTCGGAAGTTTTATGAGACATTCCTTCAATTGACTTCATCCAGAGTCCAGTTACATCAGGTATAACCGAAGCTTGACTTTGATCTTGCCGTAACCAAGTGACATCGCGGTTTCACGACGCCGTAACGATCCATGGTGATTCTGTCTTCTCCCTTTATCGGACTGTGACCTACGGAATTTGAACTTTCTCCGTAGGGGTTGTTTCATGGCCGAGTTACACAGTCGAAATTTGCGGGAGAGCTTGCTCGATAAGGCAACATTTTGCATTCAATGGAGGCACAGAAATCTATGATCAGTACAGGTGCTATGTCACCGATTCTGAGTTTAACTCATTTTAAAGTTGCTGATTGCAATTGTCCTATGGATGTTTAGAGTGGCACGTATGATAGCTGAATATTCGTCAATTAATTCCTAGTTTACCTACCTTAGGATCTATCAGGTAGTTCCTTCGAATATGCCAGCAAACCTATCTCTCCTTCTCCTCATTTCTTCATACATCTAGTGTATTTACCACAAATGGAAACGAGTCATCTTGTCTTTCCAATTGAGTGGGGTAGGGTCATCAGGCACGGGAGCGCCGTCTTCAGGAGCAGCATCAACAGTGTTTCTTGTGGTAGCAAAGGTTGAAGTGGAAGTGGTCGATTCTTCAGCAGGGGTTGGAGTTGCAGAATCGCCCTCTTCGCTCGAGTTGACCGTGCTGGAACTCTCTGTTGCTGAGATAGAAGGTGTAGCGGTAAATACCTGTTCAGTTGTAGTACTGATCATGGTCACTGTGGTAGTAAATATTGTTGCAGCTGGGATTTGAACTTGGCTGGTTGTGGACGATTCAGAAATAGATTCAGAGCTAGACTCGGTAGTTGATTCTGCTGCCGAACCTGTAGATTTAGTGGCACTCTCGACTGTAGGCTGTGACGTTGTCTCAGAGGCCGGCTCGGAAATAGATCCGGGAGTGGACTCGGAGCTAGATGCGGTGATAGGTTCTGCTGCTGGTTCCATGGTAGACTCAACGGTATCCTGAGCTGTGGACGCGGAAGCGGATTGAGAGGTAGGTTCCGGGGCTGGCGCATCTACAGAAGTAGACACAACTGTGGTGTCAGACTCCGTGCTGGAGCTTACCATAGTTGACACAGACAATTCAGACTCGGATTTAGAGACAGATACAGATGTAGCCCCAGCAGTGACAGTCACAGTGGCTACACTCGTAGTAACTACAGCAGCAACAGTAGTGGTGTTTGTAGCAATATCGGCAGCCGTATCAGGGCTCTTTGCGTCCTCAACAGGCTTTGCAGGCTTAGAAGAAGTAGCGTCAGGAGTAGCTGTTACATAAATGACAACTGTTGTCATACTCGTGCTGGTACCGGCCTTGGTACAGTTTGACGTCGTAGCGGCGTCGAACAGGGTATAGACAGAGGACGAAGCAGGAGAATCCTGGACAGAAACAGCGGCAGTGGTACTGGTCAATACTGTAGTGTTGGACGGCGCAGAATCGGAGGCAGGGGAAACTCCGGTAGTAGTCTCGTTTATGGACTTGGCCACCTGTGGAGGACTCGAAGCAGAAGCAGAAGCAGCCGCAGCCGCAGCTTCAGATTGAGGTTTTACGGGTGGCACTGATCTCTTTGAAAGAGCTGGGGAAGAACTGGCTTCTTCCGAGGCGACTGTAGTGGTAGAGACTTGAGTGACTGTAGACGTGACAAGGGCAACAGCCTCTGTAGTTGATTCTGAGTCGGAAACAGTGTCTGGGGCAGTGACGGTAGTAGTTACAGTGGAAGTGGTGGTTGACGAGTCGGCATTTGAACCGATAACGAACAAAGTACCCGTCACTGTAGTTGACGCTACCTCGGTGGTGGAGACAACGTTGGTACTGATTGTTGTGTCAGTTGTGAGTGTAGTCGATGTGGTTTCGGAGACCACAGTCTGTGTAGTAGAGATAGTTGAGGCGACAGTGGTAACGTCAGTCTCCGTGGTGGTCACTGTCTCAGGGACAGTGTTCAAAATAGTGGAAGTGGAATTAACTGCTGAAGTCGAAGTAACAGTTGCAGTCTCTGTGACGGTAGAAGAAGCAACGGCGTTGGTAAGGATGGTAGAAGTAGACTCGACAACGGCAGTCGATGTGACAGTTTCCGTCTGTGTTGTATCGACGGAGTCAGTGATAAAGACAGTTGAAGTAGAGCTGACGACTGATGTTGAGGTGACAACAGCAGTTGAAGTAGTGGTGACAGGATTTGTGACCAATACAGTCTCTGTAATGCTGACAGTAGAAGTTACAACGTTTGTCGAAGTGGTAACATCTGTCTCAGTAGTAGCAGTAGAAGCGGTTACAAACAATGTCGATGTGGCGGTCTCGATGGTTGTGGTGGAATCGACATCAGTTGAAAAGATGGTCTGAGTAGCGTTGACAGTCGAAGTAACACTCTCGACTACAGTAGTAGCTGAAGTATCCATGAAGAACACTGTATTTGTTACATTGGAAGTAACAAATTCAGTCGTAGTTGTAGACTCAACGTCTGTCAGAAGGATAGTCGACGTAGCATCTACAGTCGAAGTCACAACCTGCGTCTCAGTAGTGGCGGCCTCATCTGTAGTAAGGATGGTTGAGGTGAGAAGGGCTATGTCAGTTGTGCTGACGATAGATGTTACTGTGGTAGAAGCCACCCTGGTCTCCAACACGGTCGAGGTAGTATTCAGAGTTGAAGTAGCTGAAACCAAGACAGTTGACGATTGAATGACTGTGACCGAGGTGGTTGTAGAATCCGAGAGCATATCTGTAAGGAATACGGTCTGTGTATCAACAAGGACAGAAGTTGAGAAGACCATGCCTCCGGGGGTTGTAGCCGTTTCGTTTTGGGCAACGTCTTGGATGCCTTGTCCCTCATCATCTTCTTGTATTGTTTCGGCGGTGGAAGTAGCCTCGTCAGTCGAGCTAGGGGTAACTGTAGTCTCATCCGAGCTCGGGCTGAGGGCGGGAGTGAGGGTAACGTTTGCTATCAGCACTGGACTGGCAGTGACAATCTCGGTGACTACTTCAGTAGAACCTAAAAGGTATTTATATGAGCCATTGTGTCCGCGAATGTCTTTCCGATGTGTGTTCTTCACGCTTACATTTCTTTGAAGCAGGGTAGGGAATTGCTAAAGCAGTCTCGGCCAAAAGGCCAAGGCCTAGTAAAACGTTGATATGCATCGCTTCTGCAGAACTGTGGCGACGAAGGATAGAGGCCAGAAGGTTGTGATAGAAGAGGGAAAGCAACAGAGGGCAATGCTAGAGGACTCAACGCATTTATACACCAGCATCCCAGAAACAAGGCCTTTCTAGAAATTGGCTTCATCACCAATGGTTCTCAAATCTGTACTCCTCCTCAGCCATCGGATGTTATGAGTGCTGTTAATTTGTTATTCGGGGCATGTCTTCCGGTAGGACCAATTCGATGTCCGCATGTCTTTAACCTTTTGACCGGGAGTTGTGCCGATTCCATATTGAGTTTTTGGGGTTCAAAGAAAAGAGGGGGAAGCAACCAGCCTACAAGCTTCAATTGAGAAGAAAGTAATACACGCATTGTTCCAAGGATGGGTCTCACTATCTTGACAAGATAGCTGTGTCTGGGCATGCGTTCAGCCACTTTCAAGCTTTGCAGACTCAAATCTCCGATTTCCGGGCTCGTTATTATTCCCAGGTTACTGTATTGACGGATATCATCTGACATACTCTTAGATTTTTTCATTTAGTTCACAAATCTAAGAGGTATTCGAAATCTGGTCCATTTGCATAATGTGTGGTTCTTTTTGAGACCGGACTTAAGTGGAGTGGCTTCCGTGTAACTTCCGGACCCGGTCTTATCACAAAGCGGGGCTCCGGAGTCCGTCCGTCGCCGGTTCTTTTCCAGGCATTTTGGTCTTTGTTCACAAGATACTTAATTTTAGTTAACCATTGTTTTAATAAACTGCTTCAGTATATAGATATATGGAATGAGTGTCGTATCAGGTCGAAAATGCCTGTGAACATCTCCAAATATGACTTGTAGTGCCTTTCTCTTAAGACCATCTCGTCTCCTTCATGGATAGATTCTCATTCTATACCCAAACACACCAGGCTTCAAGACATCACGAATCACCTTCTCGGTTCGGTGAAATGATGGAAACAGTTTCAAAAAGAGGAAAGTAAAATAAGAGGAGAGAGCAACTTTGTCTTTCAATGGTCAAACATATTGTTACTTGGTCACATACTTAGATACTACACCAGTTAAAAGAGGGCAAAGCAATCACTTCGAGGAATTGATGGATACCTTAGGTAGGTTTTGCATTTTAAAGAAGCATATCATTATCGCTTCATCGAAAAGGTTTCGTCATTCGGAGTTGCGGATGCTGACTAAATCAATTGCCCCTCCCCCGCGCTTTAGACCAACTAATCATCGAGTGAAGCTGTCAACTTGAAGCTTCATCTTGATCATTCGATAATCCAGCGCCAATAAGTTGACATTCCATTTATCAGAATCTGTTTGCATTAAGATTTATCTTCTTGGTTTGTGCTGCCACCACCTGCATATCATCAGTACCCATCATGACGTCTCACGGTGCTTCAATTGGTAGCCTACCAAACGAAGTGAGCTCCTCCATGCCTTAGTTCCATTCAAGATAACCAACATATTCAGATCCTCACTTCGACCCTATCTCCCCTCTCAACCAGAGAACTCCTCCCTTTTGCCACTATCAACCGCCGCTTCTACTCCATAGTCACGCGCCTCATTCACTACCGCCTCATCCATGCTGCTCCCCTCCCCGATAACAAACTCATTTTAGAATGCTACCTTCCAAGTGACCAACTCTACGCCCCTTGTTTGGCATGCCGTTACCAGGGACTAGTGACCCAATATGGTCCTCCTATTAATGAAGTTGATCCTCGGCTACCTGATCTCCGGCGTTTGTATTCCTCTTTCAGGCCAGTGTTTACACCCGAGACCCGGAGTCCGAGAAGAGGTCGGAGACGGCCTACAGAGACACAAACATCTGAGGATGCAGATGATGATACCGCTACACAAGACATCGATCTCGATGATGGAGAGCTCTTTTCTCAGCTGTGTGCTGCCATTAACCTCGTCAAGGAGGGACCCAGAAGTGGATTGTTTATAAGCCATGTCAATCTAGTGGATGGGGTCGTACGGGTGTTTCGAAAATGGCTTGCCGAAGCAGCAAGCAAACAAGACCCGACTCAAAGTGGCCCAGAGAACATTCTCTGGGTTGACAAGAATAATGACGTCGGAATACGATTCAGCGTTGTCCCTGCACCTGCTGAAACAATGCCTCTAATCTCGGGACCCAACGATGATCCTCCAGTTCATTACAAGCTGGTGTACAAAGGTTTGCTTCGAGACTTATGTATCTGTGTTGGCAGTAACAATACTAATGGATCACAGAATTACTTGTTCGGGTGTACAACATATTAGAGGCTCTGGAGCTCTCTGTGGTGCAAGAGGTCGGGAGCTCAGGCAAGACTCTTGTGATCCATGGGGCTTCGATGTAATGATTTCCAATGTTTTTATAAGAGTTTTCTCGCATCACGCACAAACTCAAAATTCCAAGGTTGCATAATTCAAGACTGCAAACGTTATTGGCCCAACGGCCTCTAGGCCAGCAAGGTGTACCGTCGAGGCTCAATCTAGTCTAGATTACGGCCAACATCGCCTTCGTTATGGATCACATATCCCATCAGCATGCATATAAATCATACAAGACAAATTCCAAAACCCCCCAATTTTGCCCTTACAAGCTTGAGGATCTCTTTCCTGGCGCTTCTCCCATTCGTCGCAGCTCAACGTCACTACCGGAGTCTGTGTCATCCAGGAAGCTCTCGCCGCCCCTCCCAGCATTTTCATCATGCTCGTCCCTCGTGTGAATCATCTCTCGATCTTGAATGACGGGGTCTTCACCGCCGTTTCTGCACCACTCCCTCAGTGGTCGAAAGCTTGTGACGAAGAAAATCACTGCGTTCCATAGTCCTTGGAGGGGAAGCACAGCGGCTGTGGCGACATGGTACTCGAAGGGAGACTTGCCAAATAGCCAGCTATGGATGCGGTTTAAACTGCTCGGGATCCAGGTCACCAACACACTAAGGGCGAAGAGGAAGCTCGTGCGTAAATAAGCCCGCTTGATGGGGTCGTCAACGACGAATTTGCTGTAGGTTCGGCTCGTGGCCGAAACCACACGTCGTAGGGGTGACTCGCTACTTTGTGTACTGATACCGGGGGATATCGAGGTCGAGAAGTAGTGGTTATTGGAATTTTGGATCCCAATACATGGTTCGTCGAAAGATACTTGAGGAGACGACGAGTGAGCCGTGTAAGCAGGCTTCGGTGGATCGGGGAGATGATTTGATGAGGCAGTTGAGTGAACGACTTGTATATCAGTTACGACGGTTCCATAAAAGCAGTCTTGGGGAACTGTGAGCAAGTCAATTCGCGGCAGCTATCGAGACATTGTTAGTGTTGTGCCATACATGTGAACGATGATTACTTACGCCTTGGGTCTGAGAGGGATCAACAGGGCCTGGCTCTCTACTCTTGGAAGCAGACAAACTCTTGAGCCTGTTCCGACTACGAAAGACATGATAGCCGACCATGAAGTAGAAGAGGAGCGATCCAGCAATACACACCCAAATGAGCATGTAGTAAGTATAGATTCGAATGTTTTCCCAGTCCCGGTTAACCCAGCACCAGATCTATCACTCAAGTTAGCTGTCTAAGTCACCCGTTTTTCCAAGAATATGCACGTACAGTGGCTTGACCAAACACAAGGCCGCGGTTCGGGTTTCTAACCAGAAGCAACGCAATGGCAATAGCAAAAGGGCCACCGTAACAAATGAGACAATACACCCACCACCACCGACGGAACGAATCTGGGCTGGCGCGGAAGAAGAAGACGAGGAAGACGTTGAATGCCATGGCTAGTGACCACCAAGGATCAGACTGCATGAACCTGGAATGTCTGTCAGCGATGTTAAATCCTCTGGCGAG
This sequence comes from Fusarium sambucinum, assembly GCF_050947815.1. Taxonomy (NCBI): domain Eukaryota; kingdom Fungi; phylum Ascomycota; class Sordariomycetes; order Hypocreales; family Nectriaceae; genus Fusarium; species Fusarium sambucinum. Next base: position 2,840,125 of record NC_139292.1, read on the forward strand.
GAAGTGATAACTCACATATGGAACATGAAGCTCTGTGCCTGACAAAGAGGTGAAGAAACGCCTAACTCCAATCCATCCATGGCGATAATACTCGCACAGCTAGCACCGACATTTGCGACACTAGCAAACACTATGAAAGTGTTTTGCACATTTCGCACCTTTGGTACAAGTGCGTAGGCGATGAATATCAGAATCACAGCCAACAAGCTGACCGAGCCTCCTATGCGCTCAAACAGCACGAGTATGTTTCTCTGGCCCTCGTCCAACAAATCCGATCCTCTCCCCGCGATGAACTTGTGGCTCATTGTTCACGGAAATAAAGACTCTTGTGGGATTTATTTCTTTCGCTTTTATTGTTTCCCGAATCCCAGCCTAGGGGGGGGGCGGAGAGCGAGTGTGCACTGTAGCAAAGAATGGCGCTCTCTCTATCGATGATAAAAAAGCAAATAATGAACAAAGACCAAAAGACTGGGAAACAAAAAAAAAAGAAGTCGATGCGAGCAAATAAATAGCAGAAAGAATAGGGACGGATCAAAGAAGCGAGTGTGTATGGATTGAGTGAGCGAGTAGGTAGGTAGCCGATGAAGGGTGTGGGTGGTTTTTCCCTTTTGCGTAACTCTCCGTAAAGGAAAGGGAAACAAAAGACGAGGTTGACGGATTGTTAAGCGATGGAAAAGTATAACAGTAAAAGATCTGGCAAGGAAAGAGTAAAGGGAAGACAGCGAAACAATGAGTCGTCCAAAGATGGCCAAGGTCAAGATGTGGTGTCACCTCTTTGAGATGCAAGTATCCGTTTGACTAGGGATCTTTTGCAGCCCGTGATTTTTTTTTTTTTTTTTTTTTTCCCTCTGAATTTATGGAGAGAGGGAGATGAGGAGATGAAATGGGAAAAGGATCAGGTTCATTCTTTATTCTGTGAGTATTTAATGTAACACTCGTAGGAAAGGAAATAATTTATCTGCTCCTCCTTCTGGTCAGTTTCATTTATTTAGCCTTCCTAACAAACAAGCACCATCATCGGCTTCCATGTGACTTACCTTTGCTGCTGATCATCTACCCGGCCTTGTTTTCTTCTGGCCCTCCTGGTACGTTGTGAGGCTTCGAGAATCGAAACACTTTTCTCTACATGTTTACCACCAACGGTTTGATTACTGTCTTGGCGAGTTATGAGCCATGTGCAGATGCAGTGCAATGCAGTGTCAAAACTTCTTCTAGTAGGTATAACAGCACTGTCGGTCACTGCCACTGCTACTTACTGACACTGTCATATCTCAAAAACACCAAGACCAACGATCTCGATATAACCTACTCCTTAGCACCAATCATCCCCTTCCCACACTTACACCATTCTTCCCCACACTCAACATTAATCTCCAAGCCTGCCCATCTCCCGTCAAGCTAGCACGGGAACCAACAACCGCCAATTTATACTATACTATAAGCGGTGAGTATATAGGCTATCATACATACTCGGCCCTATTTTCAAGCACACGCATTGGAGGATCGTGCAGTGGCTAACTGATGCAACGACGAGTCCATCTCCACGAGTCTTGGCATCTCATGGAATCGATAAATTACAGAGGTACTCGATGAGTTGACATGACAATAAGAGCAAACAACACTTACAACTGTACGCCATCTTTTGCCATCGATTTGCCTCGTAAGTTTAACACCCAGCTCTTTCGGAGAAACGGAAGCACCTGATTAAATCTTTCTTAGATAAACTGAACCTGACAGCCTCGTCTAATTAATTGCGGTCAAGGGCTGAAGGGCACCAAGAGATCACGCTTTGATTAAAGATGTACGTTCCCGTGGGCTGAACCGGAGTGTGACATCACCTACCCACCAACAGAAACACATCTCAGCGCAGACTCGAGTTTGATTGCCCTGTATGTCTTTTCAGTCCAGGTCTCGGTCGCGTGGAAAGGATGAGACGTGGCGGGTGGCTGCAGCAACAAACAATGCCTTTGATCCAATTACCGGCCTCCCCTCAACCCAGCAAAGTGCACAATCTATCTATCCATAGGTACACTAACAATACATACAGTATATACTAGTCTAGCTCCTGCACTAATTGCTGCTATTTGAAGCTCGTCGATTACAATGGAATATCAGAGGAGGCATCTGTCAGCAGATAAGTTGCAGCATATTCGCCCTGTTAGTTGATGTGGCTGGCTGACCTTTCATCAGGCTACGGAATGAGATGCTTCTCAGCTACTTCCAGAACACGAACAGGCACGAGACTGGCCCGCATCTCCGTGCAAGAATGTCACAAGCAGACGCTTGCGCTCTGGTTCACTTGGCAGCAATGACAGACATCAACGCAGAAGAAACAGTATTCTTGCATTTATTTGTACATGATCAATCGAGCTGATGGCTGATTTATACTCGTGGTTCAATTTACACCCCTGTACAAACCCATGTACAACCAATCGGCATCATCCCTCTCTGAACATGATAAGTCGTAAATACTCTTACAGTGTGTAAATGAAATCGGGTCGCTTATCGCCCATCTCGTGGATCTCTTCGGCAGATTTTCCCTCTACCAAGTGATCCCGTTCACCAGCCAACCGTTTCTTGTTCTCAAGGGCAAGCAAAGCATACATCAGCAGACTGCCGCAAAAGATGCCACCAAACATGTATCCAAGGACTGTGCCATGTCCTTCGTAGAAACGAGGGCTGTTGATGAAGACGTTGCTGCTCACCACACCGTTGAGGTTGCCCCATCCTATGACAAAGCCGAGAGTGATACCTCGCTTGTACACACCCTCAACATTGTTGGCGACCCAGCTGATGGTAATTGGGATGACAGGGTAGATACCGAGAGCACCCAAAAAACACCCAGTATACTGCACCGCGGGGTTCGTAGAGGCGATTAGCATGATGAAGCCTGCCATTCCTACGGGCGCCGCACACAAATTGAAGATACCTCGCTTGTTGATCCTGTCCGAGTAGATGCCAACAAAAATAGTGGCGACAGCTGCGACGGCGTAGGGTGGTACACTGAGAAGCTGATTTTTGACAACTGCCTTCTTATCGGTGAAGGCCATGTTTTGGATGATGGTGGGCAAGAAGACACTGAAGGAGTACAGGGGCATCAAAGGACCCATATAGATAAGCATACCAACATAGGTCTTCCAGTCCGTGATTGACTGCCAAAAGTACTTCATCTTGAAATTTTCGTCCTTAGCTGAGGACTGGTTATCGGCAGAGAGTCGGTAGATAACACGAGCTCGCTCCTTTTCGTCCAGAAACTTGGCTTGTGTAGGAAAGTCGTGGACCATCCAGAAAGAGACGATACCAATGATGATGGTGAGAAGTCCTTCGATGATAAAGATCCAGGCCCAGCCAGCAATTCCGGATACACCATCCATTTTCTGAATAGCGGCGGCTAAAAGACCTCCAAAAGAGCCAGCAAGAGCAGCAGCTGAGAAAAACCACGCAGCACGGGCGCCGAACTCAGATCGTTTATACCAACAGGATAGGTAGTAGTTGATTCCGGGAAAGAGGCCGGCTTCCGTAACACCAAGAAACCATCGAGCAGCCATAAGGCCATCCCAGTTCTTGACAAACCCCATACCCAACATCGATGCTCCCCAGAGAACCCTGTACTATAATTTAGTTCCCGTGACCGTAGCATCTTGCTAATATGGGAACTTACATGATGGCAGGGATAAAGATCGAAGGCTTGGACCATTTCAAGAGAACGTTGGCCAGGGGCTCAAAAATGGCATACGAGACGTAGAATATGGTCAAAGTTGCGTTGAACTGCGAATTGTTCATGTGCACGTCATCGAGTAGACCAGCGATTTTTGCATTGCCGATGTTGGTTCGATCGAGGAAGCAGATGAGGTAGAGGAGACATAGCTGTTCATTGTTAGTTTGTTGGCGCTGTTGTATGGCGCAGGGTTGTCATACCCAAGGAACGAGATGCATATCAATTTTTCGAAGTAGCTTCTTCTCCTGAAACCGTGTCAGTAACTCATCTTCAATATTTGACATAATGTGTGCTACTCACAGCCTCTTTCTTCTCGGCCTCGGTCAACCCGGCATCGGGGTCAATATCGGCGAGATCAACCTCGGAGGACAAGGCCTTCTCTTCGAAGGGCTCCCTTCGATCGTAGTCGCCCATGTTGAGATATCCGAACCAGGATTTCGTATCTCTGGATCACGAGAAAGATGATAATGGGTAGAAGTAGGGCCAGCTCTTTTGAGGATAGCGGCAGTCAGAAAAACGTGGGAGGAAGGAACTGGTGGAGGACAAGGATGGAGCAACGAGCCGAGACAGAAGAGGAAGGAGGGGGGGAGGGCCAGTTGGAAAGAGTCTGAGAAGGAAGAAAGAGAGGCTCAAAAAGACTAATGAGACAAAACCAAGTGCAGCGTACTGTCTATCTCGTCAACCGAAGATGCGAGACAACAATAACAAACCCTAGGCGCGGGAGTGACGGTGCAACAGGGGAAACGAAACCCTCTTTGCGTGTCGAACGAGGCGAGGAGACGGAAGATCCGATAACGTATACGGAAAGAGAACCAAAGCCTTAGTCTCTTGGATATGCTTTGAGGGTGAAGGTTTACTGTATTCATTCGCACAGTCGACGGGGAACATGTCCTTTAATAGTTGGTTGAGGTGGGAAAAAGGGCTTCAAGGAAAGCCTCAATCATCTCCTACACCCCCAACGTGCGTAAATTTAAACATCCACATTTTTATGCCAAGAAACAAAGAGAAGGACTATTTTCGAGAACTAACAATGGCAGTGGAGGAAAAGGCACAAGATAGGAGTGTTGAGGAGGTATGCAGCCACAACACGCTCACCTGGGCTTCAACTTTAACTTACAACCCTCACCCTAGTCTGCACCAGAAACTCTCTTCCGCTTGTCCGTCCGCTACTGCAGCCGACATGACATTTCAGTTGTCGACGAACCACATCCCATTAATCCTTTGAGCATATCTCTCTTGCCTCTAACCAGGGGGACGAAGCTGTTATGTCTCAGTGGGGAGGGGTGTACAGGATCATGCTGTAGCTGCAAAGCAACAGCAGCCATATCCCGGTGTTCAAAGAAAGATTCTTCCATTTTATTCCAATTCTTTGCTGCTACTGCGGGGTTTGGGGTACCTTTGCAGGGGAATACAATCCTTGCATGCATCGTCTTATATGAACCCCGGCTTGTCCTGCAACGCAGCGAGTGACTTGAGAAAGAAAAGCATCATGATGGAGCCCGGCAGATGGGCTATGTAACGTCAAGGATGGCATGCAAGAGTAGTACTGTACGGCTTCCTTTGTGCATCCGAGGGGCGGCCACGCGAGATGGCGCTCTGAGAGTGTTGGGACATGTTGCTCAAGTGCGAGGTGTGAGCCGCAGTAGAAAGAGTCGGAGAGGGGTATTTGGTTAAAACAGGATGAGAATGCAAATGCTTGATTCTTGGTTGGTTATCAGGGTCGTATTCTAGTGGATTCTCGTTTATTAGACTTCCTCGTAGGCTAGCGATTCTCCAAGAACTAACAAATCTATTTTCTCCAATTCTTACTTGGGCCACCGAGTACTAGACTAGGTATACTGATCTACTGGTGCACCGTGCTTCATCAAGGACCGTTGGATTGTACACGGCCAAGTAACGCCATAACAATATACGTAGTAGTAGAGACTCTTGTGTATTGAGTGACGGATCATGTCATGTCATCCCATCCCATCTATCTCATCCAGGCTCCGCACTCGCACGCTTGAGCTTACACAGACGCAAACATGTCCTTAAAGAGATCCTCGGGTACTTGTTTCTGACTGTTTGTCCACATCTCAAAACCCTTGGCGCTGTTTCGTCTCCCCGCCTAATTTTCTTTTTTAGTTTATCACGCTAACAAATACAAGCTTTATCCTTTCCATCTTGCCGCTGGCATCGGATCCGCTGTTTGTCGGTGTCTTGCATTACCACATTTGATATGCCTACTGACCTATCAACCACACCCTTCCTCTAGCTTACCATGACAAGCACGGTCCAGTCCGGCGGCAAATCCGAGGCGTACGGTGCAAACACCGGGGATCCTATCAAAGCGGAATCAAGTGTCATGTCGCCTGGAACATCAGCCCGCTAAAAACGTGTTGGAGAGATACGGTGACGGGACGCTAGGGAACCTGCATACTGAGGCTTGGGGCTGTTCATTTCTGGAATGTAGTCTGGAATAGCTCTTATCCAGTCGTTTATCCCTCTCGCTTCAGCCACGCCGCCAATGTTGTTGGCACAGCATGAAAAAGCAATTAGACCTTCACTTGGAAATGTAGTTGGTAAATTTCAGCACGGGTAGTTACAGAGTGTAATTAACTAGGTAGACTTGAATAGTGGATCACAGTGATGTATACTCGGCTCTTCTTATTGTGAGACTCGCAGACATCAATTAGCTTTTTCATTCAGGGCGCAACTATCATTTTGGTCATCTCAAAGTAACAAAGAGATATCATGTTATCTGTCTGTATTAACTGGTAATAATCTAATATCGTAACAACATCATATCTACCCTCATTCAACCCCCATCAAGTTACCCCATCTTTCCCCGCAATCACTATTTTAGACTACCCGTTCCCCCGCGCAAGCCATCCATGATTAGAGAGTTGTTAGCCCCAAATTGTTCCCAGTCTTCTCCGCAGATCGATCAACCCTTCATCATTCCCATCTAATCCTAATATCTCAAAATCAAGATAGATAGTAGCCCCCGCGTTAGTCTCGGATGGCAAGGACCTCCACTCTTACTACCGTACAGACTACACACTCTAACGCTATTGGCTCTCCCCCTCTTCCTCTATCACACTTCAAGACTGAAGCGAGTTGGAGTGGTCTGATACACTGCACGATAGTGGCGCGGAGGCTAAAGCCCGCACAACGCCGTAGCGGCCGGTAAAGTCTCCGGTACTTCTAAGCACAGCACTAACTATGTAATTTTCTCTAAGTTGCAATGAAGCCATATTGGGTAGCATTGCTACATGACAGGCAAACTAGTGATGAGGGTGGCCGCGAGAATCATACTCACGGAGATCCGACGCCGTTTTTCAGCCAGGACAACTTCATATCGTCCGATTAGAAGCTTCTCTAAATCCTTTCCCACGAGTCAGCTTGCTTGTAAAGCTTACCCAGATCCAGAACATCAAGAGTCTGGGGAACGGAGATGCGGTTCCGCGCCATCTCTATACCCCACGATCTTTCAGACTGCATTCGAGATATTTGGGATGATGCCACTTTCTATCAGTTTCTTAGTTAATGGGGCGTGGAGTTCCTCTCACTTCCAGTAGTTGGTAATCTATCGACAATACAGGATAACGAGATACACCGGCTTCATCAAGGTCAGGAAGTTGACCGAGTATCCTAGATATCAGGCCATAGTAGAGACTCCACCAGATAAATGTAACCATAAACCCATCGAATCCAAATTCGTCAGCTTGCAAAAACCTCAAAAGAGTGACTTCTTTGCCACCATTTGGTATTCGTCATTAGCAGTCGTTTGTCACCTTGTAAGAGTTCCATCTTGAAACCCAAGATTACTTGTCGTTTTTCAAATTCACTCTGTTCTCTTCTTTGCCCTCCGTTCGGTCTATTTCCCAAGGTTACCCTTTGTCACCGTACATCCAGTCACAAACAGGGCGAACTACTCGATCTAAACTGCCTAGATAGAACTTCACCGAATGGAAACCTGCATTGCACATGATCTATTCACCAAGGTAGCGGGTGGTTGCATTGGACAACTCATTCATCATCCAGTGTATATCCTCAATCAGTCAATAAAAGCGATTGCTACAGCCCTGAATATCCCTATGGCGACTTGACGATAATTCTGAGTTACACAAATACATGTAGTCAACCTTTCATCTACAGCATGTTTGCGGTTTCCAGTAAGCATTAGAGTGCGGTCATTGCATGGACAGTCTACAGGCTCGGGGCAGGTGACAGAATCTACGTGCGGGTAGCTGCAACATACGAGATTCCATTCTCGTATATCACTGCAGGACCCAGGGGGGAGAATCCGCAGTCATCATTGTACGACACTACCACGTGGTTCATGAATAACATTCCGATCTTCAGCACGCTCGAGTAATTTCCCGTATTCTTCAATTCGTCAATCGTATTCTCTCTTCTATTCGTTAACTGTAATTGACCTAAGAAGCAGATGAAGAGAGCCCAAGCTCCTTGTAGAAAGCTTCCGAGCTAGGCTCTCGGCCCAGGAACTCCTTCAAGAATTCCATCTCAGGGATACTTCCACCTCTCTCAAGCACGGTATGACGGTAGCGTCGACCTTCCTTACCGTCCATTGGGTTCTTGGCGAAGAATGAGTGGAACATATCGAGCGAGAATACCTCAGAATAGAGGTAGCCGTAGTATCCAGCATCGTATCCACCAATGAAGTGGCCGATCCCAGCATGTCGGTTACCCCATTCCCTAGTAAATAGTTAGCTCAGTCAATCAAATGTTTTTGATAGATACGTACAGTCCCTCTCCAAGATCCTCAGGTCCCTTGGTACCGGAAATTTCATGTCGAAGCTCGTTCCAGGTTCGACCAGCGTTGAGCTTCTTAACAGCCTCGTGAGACTCAGGAGTGTGCACAGTCATGTCAAACAGGCCAATAACGAGCTGTCCAAGTGCGCCGATCGCTGAGTTAAGACGCTTGGTAGAAATAAGCTTTTCGATAAGCTCGTCGGGAATTTGCTCCTTTGTTTCCCAGTGCTTAGAAAGTGACTTGAGCACGCTAGGAGTCCAACACCAGTTCTCGAGCATCTGAGATGGAGCCTCGACAAAGTCGAGCACTGTGGAGGTTCCGTGGAAGTAGCTGTAGCGGGTGCGACCAGCCAAGTCGTGGATACCATGACCCAGCTCGTGGAACAGGGTCACAACCTCATGGTGCTTCAGCAGGGATGGCTTCTTGGGAGTTGGCTTGCTGAAATTGCAGACCAGGGCAGTAACAGGGTAGTGCTTCTTGCCGTCCTCAGTGACGTAACCAGGCTCCAGGTTGAAGTTGGCGTTGTGGCCATACTTGTTGTCACGAGGGTGAAGATCAAGGTACAGGTAGCCGTTGAAGTTTGAGCCTGAGGCCTCGTCATCCCAGACACTGTAAATCAAGACATCCTCGTGCCACACAATGTCCTCGGCCTTGCCTGTGGGGCTCAGTCTGGCTCTCTCTTCAGGAGTAAGCTCAACAAAGACAAATCCGAAGATCTCCTCAAAGATCTTCAGCATGCCGGCAAATGTTGATTCGACAGGGAAGTACTGAGAAATCTTGGCCTCATCAACACTGTACTCCTTCTCCTTCTGTATTCGGGAGTAAAAGGATGTGTCCCACATGTAGAAGCTGTCATCAAATGATAGGCCGCGCTCCTCGTAATCGTTCTTCTTGTACTCCTTGAGGGCGTTGATCTCGTTGGCGCCACCCTCAGAAAGTCGGGTTCGAAGGTCATCGAGGAAAGATCGAACGGCGGCGGGGCTCTTCGCCATCTTCTCCTCAATGCGCAGGGCTGCATGGTTGTCGTAACCCAAAAGTCGTGCAGCTTCGTCACGGAGGGTAATGATCTCCTGGAAGATAGGGACATTTATATTGGCCTGGAACATCAGTCAGTCTTTCCGATTCGTAGAGGGTTATAGATTGAATTATACCTTGTTGGATTCAGCAACAGTATACTTACGACGAGTGTCGGCATCAATTGCATACTTGATAAGAGGGAAGTAATGGTTGTACTTGAACGAGAGCTTGACCTTGCCTTCGTTCTCACCAGTGCCCTTCTCAAGCGAGTCGACGTCAATGTCGTCAGAGGGAACTCCCTTGAGCTCCTCGGGAGTGAACCAAATGGCACCCTTCTCTTCATTGAGGTTTGTCTGGCCCTGAATCTCGAGCTCGCTCAGGCGCTTCTGTATCTCTTTGAATCGGTCTCGCTTGGGGCCGGCAGGCAGACGAAGCCCGTTTCGGATGTACTTATTCCTCTCCTTCTCGAGAACGTGTGCCTGCTCCTTAGTGAGGTCCTGGGATGCTCGGTTGGCGAAAGCCGCGTCCACGGCGTTGAAGATATCCTCTCGCATGTTACACTCGATACCGAAGTCATTGAAGACTCTCTCGGACTCGGTAGAAGCATCACGGAGCTCCTTGTTGGTGGAAACATGGTGGTAGAAGGTCAAGATGCGACGATGAGTGGCAGCCAAATTCTCATCTATGAGGATAGGCTCAAGGACGTTGGCGAAAGAGGCCTTGTCTGCGGTGACATTGGCAGCAACAGAGTCCAGCGCATCCTTAGTAGCATCGCAGAGCTTCTTGGTGTCGGCAGCAATCGACTCGGGGGTGGCGGTGAACAGAGGCGGCGCCTGGGGAGGGTTACGATACTTGTCGGGAGCCATGGTGCTAGTCATGAGCTGTCTTGTTGATAGAATTGTTCGTGTAGCTTGGAATCTGACTTGATTCGCTAAAGAGACAAGACGGGAGGAAGCTCTTGAAGAAGCCAGAGTTATAGCGATAAGAAGGAAGAAGAGGGAGAGTAGGAGGAGGAGGAGGGGCCTGGGTGAAATACGCTTGTCCAGCTTGGATGATGTGAATGTTACCTGGAAGGTCAGCCGATTGGTTTGAAGGCGGTCGAGTTTCAAAATTGAGGCGACTTACAGTCAAAAGAGGGGTCTTTTCTAGATAGTTCGATTGATCCGTGTCTAGGCGTCAAAGGCGTTGAGAAGGCGTTTACTGTAGATGTAACAAGATGGGGCGTTAATTGAGAGGTGCAGCTTAGAGCTCCCACTTGGACCCGCTCAGGCCAGCGAAATCGCGGGGCAGTCGGATGCTGTGTCATGATCAAAGCGGCTAATAAGAGAATTAGGTAGGTGAATCATGCATAAACTATGGAGGCCATAACAAAGACATAATAGCCATTGTTAATCATTGTCAATATCAATCAGTTGGGGGAAAAAAGGACAATTTCGAGATTTCAAAGCTGAGGCAAGCTATGTGACCCAGACATGGAAGCTTTGAGCTGCCAACGGGATCCATGACAACTCCACCACAACCAAAATGCAGCCTCTACCATATAAAAAGTTGAGACATATAGAGCTTTATTTCGTAACTCCTACTCGCCTCCCAATTATCTACTTAAAATCCAGACATGCTAGTGTAATTCATCATTTCGGCGTATCCGTAGCCGATTCCATCCATATCCATAATCAAACAAGCAAACGCCGGTCCGTCAACGTAGATGCATAACCTAACCCGCCCATATCTTTACAGTGTTTAGTTGGCGAGGATGGTTCGCACAAGGTCTGTTTTTGTGTTATGTTAGTTGCCGCTCGAACCGTTGCTGCTCTTCTGGGGTTGTACGTACCAGTGTAGTTGACCTGGCCTGAGCTGGTGTCAACGGCCTTGAGGAGCTCGTCGACCTCCTCGTCGGTCATCTTCTCGCCCAGGTTTGTCAAGATGTACTTGAGCTGGCCGACGCCGATGAAACCCGTCATATCCTTATCAAACACTTGGAAACCGCGGCAGTATTCCTCAGGCTCGCCAGGGTCGCGGAAGCCACCGGGGCGGTTCAGCACGCGCTGGAATGTCTCGAAGTCGACTGTGTCGGAAACGTCAGCATGAGCTCTGATGTTTTATCGTCGCAGAGGCATGTTCGTTACTCACATTCGCCACCAACATTCTTCTCGAGGTCCTGGATCTCAGCAAGAGTAGGGTTCTGGCCACAGGCGCGCAGAAGATCACCGAGGCTGTCAACAGTGACACGGCCGTTTCCGCGCTTGTCGAACAGGGCAAAAGCCTCCTTGTAGTTGGTAGAAGCCTGCGATTCAAACTTGTTGTTAGACATGATTGCTTATGATGAGTATAATGAGAGTTGCGTGGTATGTGAAGTTTGCGATTGCGAATCTTGTGATATTCAAGGAGATGCAAGATGCGGAGAATCAAGACTGAACTTGAACTGATTTGACAAGCAAAAAGCCAACTTCCAACTATTCGGGCAACGCAAAAGGCAATCCGTCGAATCAGAAGGCGGGGTGCATTGTTTACGCATCCGAATAAAGGGGTGTCCGGGGCAACTGGAGCTCACCATTTTTAGGTAGGTTATTGGAGGGGTGGTTCTGTTCTGTGGCTGGTTGAGTTGGTAACGCAACAAGCAGTCGATAAAAACGTCGTTATGATGGTTTCTGAGAATGGAAAAATGGTGTTGAGAGGTTGAAAGATGAAGAAGATAGAAAAGAGGGCCAAGATTACATTCCATGCGTACTTCCTCTCCACGCTCTGGCCTCCCTGGAGTCTTTTGCTAGACACTGACGGGGCAACGGGGTCAGTCCATGGGTCAACTTGGGCCATGTCACCACCTGCAAAATAAACTCAGCACTTTACAGATGGAACCATCCCAATATATCCGCTTTATTCTGTCAGCTTTTACTAACGCCGTTTGGCGGTGAAACTATTGAAACTGGAGTAAATAATGCCAGACCCTTTTAAACACGTTGCGAATTATGTACCGCAGCTACTATCATGAAACAATTTCTACATATTTTTGCACAAACCTAAACTGTTACCAATGTTACAATGCTTCAGCCAAAATATCATAGCAGTTCTAGCAATCATTAGTACTTTACGATTAGTCTCTGCCTATGACCTGTAAAAATGAGGCCAGGCACAACTTTCCAGGCATAATATACTTACCGCTCATTACTACGGCGCTATCATTTTTGCTCAAATATTCCGCCATGCATACAGCACTTGTCGTTACCGACGTCATGTTTTGAATTCGCTTAATTTCTTCCCATGAAGCGGGTTTCACGGACATGACCTTGGGATGAACAGCCCGGGGTTTTGGCAAGCAACAGCCGTCCGAGATCGATTGAAACGATGTTAAGACATACCACTTATCACAGATCTCGCTTATTAGCGAGCAATCTCGATCATCCTGTGATAGGTACTAAGTTAGATATCCAAAGTGCTCGTAGTCGTAAAATGGTTACCCTAAACCCTTTCTCAAATCAACATATCATGGGATTGTCAAGCCACCTAGAGTCAATTCTACCAATTTGATGGCAAACATCAAACAAAGAGTTTTAAATAGACTTACGGGACGAGCCGGGCATGCAGAAACGCCAACCAACGGTGGACGGCCCAGTTTGTATCTTTCAGGCTGAAGATATATCTTGGTAATAAACATCTTCAACCCGAACAGATGTTAACTAGAAAAGCCGTATCTGTACAACCTTTCAATAGAAGTTCACCCTCAAATTTAGAAACTTACATCAGTAATGTCTAATTGTTCGATTTCGTAAATCTTGTATACCTACTACCTACCTAGGTAGGTACTAAGGTAGACATTGTGACGCAACCCGGGTATTCAATAAGTCATCAGCTGTATGGCGTCTTAATAGAAACCCCGCCCACAGTATGGGCACCTTTATCCTCGGCAAAATCGCATATGTTCTTGCAACGTCACAGAACATTTATTCAAGTTCAAAAACAACATAAACACATACAAACGCTTCAACATGACAACCGAGGCTGCTGTTCGCAAATTCTTTACCTCGTCTGCTTACGCAGTGGCGGGCGCCAGCTCCAACCCAGCCAAATTTGGTCATCGTGGTAAGGCCTACCTGTTTATTCTTATATGGAACCACGTTTCACTCATCAACGTCTCATTTATGTAGTCTTTGTTTGGTATCTTCACCATGACCTACCAGTCACCCCCATAAATCCGGGCTCACAGACGATCAATGCGCTGAACAAGGACCATGCCACTGTTCCCAATGTGACGGCTCTTCCAAACCCTACCGAGACGTCTCTCTCAGTCATTACTCCACCTGCAGCAACCCTTCAGGTGCTTCAAGAGGCCAAGGAGAAGGGGATCCCGTCTATTTGGCTTCAGCCTGGAAGCTTCGACGATGCTGTTCTCAAGTTTGCTAACTCTCCAGGAACTTTCGAAGCCGTGATTGCCGGAGATGGTGGGCGAGGTCATGAGGGATGGTGCATTTTGGTGGATGGCGAGCGAGGATTGAAAGCAGCAGGAAAGCTATAGAATGAGTTAAGCCGAGCAGGTACAGATCGCGTTTGGTATGAGAAACAGACAACCAGATGATGTTGTGATTGGCTTTACATCTCTGCAAATTGTAGATATCTGTCTAGTAAGGTAAAATATACTTACCTAGTGTACTACACCTGGGTTATCATGATCAGATCAATTGCTAATAATAGATCATAACAGCTCGGTCAAATCGAAGGAACCCATGTAAACAAACAAGCGAGATGTCTTTTTCGTTAAAATCTGTACTTGTTGTCAAATTGTCTGGGGCTAATACTAAGAGAATCCATGTTTGGGTCTCTGGGGTTGGCTGACCCACCAAAGTAAACAAACGCGCCAGGTCCTACCCTTCGACCGCCTCTTTTGCTTGATCGATTCCGTCGCAGCAAGCGAGCATCTCGAATTACTTCCACACAACAACCTCCCACCGCCATTAATTATACCACAAGGTAAAAGGTAGGATACCTGCTGGTACGACGCGTGGACTTGCATTTGTTAAGCGGCATTCGAATCCTGCCATGAGCGCAATCACTTCTTGATTTTCTTCTATTTATTCTCTTCTCTTGGTCTCTGCTTCGTTGCGACTTCTCCAACTTGACCTTTTGCCGACGCATCGCGTCTTGATTAAAGAGCTACTACCCTTGACCGCGCTTTCACGCGCAACCTACCTACAACCATGTCTTTCGACGATATTACCGACCAATTCATTACATACGAGAGCCGATTAGCTTCTTTCCAGAAAAACGCCAAAAAGCGAGGATCTTCAGCGAGTGGACGGGGCACCAAAGCTCTCAACTGGCCTCACAAGACCATCACACCCGATAGCGTATGTTGAAAACCTGCCTCGATACCAATAATACCTGACAGTCCTGTAGCTTGCTCGCGCTGGACTCTTCTTCAACCCAACATCACAAAACCCCGATAATGCGCAATGCTTCCTGTGCCACAAGGGCCTTGACGGCTGGGAAGCCAACGACGACCCCCTTGTTGAACATCTGACGCATGCTCCCGAATGCGGCTGGGCAGTTGTCGCCGCGATCGAATCAAACGTGGGAGATTTTGCGCAACAAGCCCCAGATCAGCCATACATGAAGGAAGCTCGAAAAGCAACATTTGCTGGCAGATGGCCCCACGATACTAAAAAGGGATGGAAGTGTAAAACTAAGCAACTAGTCGACGCCGGTTGGAAGTACACGCCAACTGAAGAGTCGGACGATATGGCTACCTGCACCTACTGCCAACTCGCTCTCGACGGTTGGGAACCTACCGACAAGCCTCTGTGAGTATCGCAACTTGCTTTGACCTACGGCAACGACTAATACAGCGCAGCGACGAGCACTACAACCGATCCCCTAACTGCCCATTCTTCATTCTGCTGCAAAGCAAGAAATCGAGCAAAGCCAAAGCTGCGCGCGCATCCAAAGCGTCGCGTTTATCTGTCCAATCCGTTGCGACCATTGCTTCAGAAGCGCCTTCAATGATTGACTCAACAGCTGCTATAGACGACAGCGTTATGACAACGAGCTCCACTGCAACAGGCGGAAAGAAAACAAAAGCACGTAAAACGACCGCCAAGGGACGAAAAACAAAGGCAAAGAAGGATACACCAGTCGAGGATGCCGAGGTGTCGCTACAAGATGAAGAGCCGTCTAAGCTTTCCCGGGGGAGGAAACGTGACAGCTCAGCGGTGGAAGATGTGAGCATGGCCGTTTCAGATGCTCCACCAGGCAAGAGGCGCGTGATGCGTGCTGTCAACGAGTCTACAGTAGTACAAGATGAAGACTCAGATATGGCCGAAGCTCCTACTCCTAAGAAGGGCAATAAAAAGAAGACGACACGCAAGCCTACAGCTAAATCGTCGCATGATGTCTCTACAGCGTCTATCACGGAAGAGGTGGTAGCAACAGGCTACGAAGCAACCCCGGGGACGTTCCCGGACGATGATGAAATTGAGCGACAGCTGGAAGCGGACCTGGAGAATCAACTTACTGAAGACGAGGAGTTGACCTTTGACTCCGATTCCGAGAGACGCCAAAAGAAAGAGAGCATGTCAAAGACCTCGCTGGCCAAGGCTGAGCAGCAGGAGTATTCACGCGACTATGCTATGCTAAATCCCGAGCCTATCGAGCCAGATGAGGACGAAATTGATGATGATCTCAAGGCTCTACAAGCTGAGATGGAAGTCAACAACACGGGACCAGAGCTAGAAGAAGAGCCGCGACCAGAGTCAGACGCGGAACCTGAAGCTGAGCATCAAGAGCTACAAATTTCAAAGAAAGGGAGAAAAGCCGACACTAAAAAGGCATATAAACAGACAAAGCCGAAGAAAACAAAAGCCGCGCCAGAAGTGGACGAGGGAGGTGATGCTGAAACAGAAGCACAAGCCCTGGCTGATGAACCAGCCCACGAAGACAGTCTTGCCAGTACTGATACTGTTGTCAAGAAGTCAGCAGCAGCTCGCTTGAGCACTGGCAAGCGAGGTCGAGGACGTCCTTCTAAAGCATCTCTCGCCTCTCGTGCTTCCGCAAACGAAATCGAGCTGGTAGAAACCCCAACAGAAACCACCGCTGAAGCCGCTGAAGAACCACCCGTGAAGCGAGGTCGTGGTAGGCCTTCCAAGGTGTCATTGGCATCCCGACCTTCTGTCGGCGCAGATGTAAGCCAATTGAGTGACGCGCCCCCTAAACGTGGTCGTGGTCGTCCATCAAAGAAGTCGCTGGAGGCTCGAAAGTCACTGGAAGCCGCGGCTAGCCAAGAACAAACCCAGCCATTTAGCCAGCCCGTGGAAGATCGCATGCAGGAAGATGTCGAGATTTATGCGCCCGAAGAGCCTGTTCATCGTGCTGCTTCTGTGGAGTCAGCACAACAATCGCCTGTGCCATCATCCCCGCCGCCCAGCGCAGCTCATCTGGCCAACCCGCCTTCAACCCCTGGAAGAGTCATCTCCCCTGCCCCTTCAGCCCGACAAGCAGCTATCTCCCCTTCTCAATCACCTCAGGCCTCAGATGCCGAGAACGAACCACCATCATCAAGACCCACGTCCGGTGCCAACCCCAAGAGAGTGGCATTGGCGCCTGTCATCACTACACCTACCCGCACATCGCCTTCCAAGCTCTCACCATCCAAACGCAACATAATTGCAGGACTTCGTAGCACTGCTCCATGGACGGAGTTGGATCTGGATACTGTCTTTGGAACACCACTCAAGGACTCGGATAAGGAGAATGGCCTGGAAAGATATCTTAAGCAGGGCCAGACTTTGACATCACCGGAGAAGCAGATGACAGTGCAGGAGTGGATCTATCACAACGCTTCAGAGGCTGAGAAGCAGCTGAAGCACGAGTGTGAAGCCATAGTCAGTCGGTTCGAAAGCGAAGGCTCAAGGGCCATGCACGTACTGGAAGGACTGGTTGTGGAATGAGACATGACTTTCTGGAGAACTGAATGACGGGATGGGAGGCAAGCAAGCTGGATATATACAGACTCTGCTTTTGATGAAACAAGATGTGACGTGCATGAACAAGTTCAGGAATGACGGCGTTGGTAATGATGAATTTTTCTAAATACTGCTTGTTGCTATTAACGAATGAAAGACAAGAAAGACCCTTGTTGTTTGAGCATTTGCAATCTTCCCACGATGTCATTGCCAATTGTATTATAGTTGGCCATTGAATAGTAACTTTATCAACCCTAACGGCGACCATGTGGGTGTGAAGCAGACTAGCTACTCATATCTTAGAACTAAATTTTCACAACTTCATCATCTTCTAGTTAGATGGCCGTTCTCGACCACAGCCGAGAACTATCTGGGCCTTTCAAATACCTTCCAGGCGAGATTCTTAACCAAGTAATATCGGAACTGCCCAATGCCGATATTAAGAATCTACGCCAAACATGTACTTATCTCAAAGATATTGCACATCCGCTTATCAGCCGCCTATTTCTTTCAGCCAACTTAAGCGACATACAGGTGTTCAGAGCAGCTATAGATCATGAAATCTATCGACATGATGTCACAGAAATCATTTATGATGATGCACGTCTCGGCCACGCAGACGACATGGATGGTGGCTCCATGTCTGACTTTGAGGATGACATCGGCGACGTTACGGGAGTTCCTGAGTGGTATCTTGACGTTTACCGCGAGAACCTCTGGTACATACACTCATACTATAACAGACGTTATGTTCACGCTAAGGAGACTCTTCAAAATTCACCCAGCCCAGCAGAAGCATTCAAGCATATCTACAGATTATCACAAGAGCAACAAGAAATGATTGCCACAAACAAAGACGCTGATGCGATTGAGTATGGTCTCCTGCGTCTTCCGAATTTGAGAAGAGTAACAATTACTCCCGCAACTCATGGAGTGCCTGGACGACCGCTATATCCTACACCCACAATCAGATCACTCCATGGGCTTGTATACCCTTCAGACTAAGGGGAATTTGCGCATTCGGCTCTCCCATGGTGGGTCCTCCTGCCAGAGCTTGTGGTTGATGCCTGAGGTGAGCTGCCACACCTATCGCGACTTCAGGGTGAGCTATGCAACTTGAACCAACATTCACAAACCAGAAATCATAATACGCATTCACGAAAACAACACCTACGCGGCCATGGCGCGCTTTACGATGAACCGGCGGCACTTCAAATATGGATGCCAGCCATGCCTTGGAATTATCTTCCT
The DNA here is from genome assembly GCF_050947815.1 of Fusarium sambucinum. Taxonomy (NCBI): domain Eukaryota; kingdom Fungi; phylum Ascomycota; class Sordariomycetes; order Hypocreales; family Nectriaceae; genus Fusarium; species Fusarium sambucinum. The sequence goes on from NC_139292.1 coordinate 2,858,819, forward strand.
CGTGGCCTTTACTTACTCTCCTCCTAAATAATGACAAAGCCAAACAATCTCAAGCTTATCGCGCAACGCGCCAAATCTGCGGGATACCAATATAGCGACTTCGCTGAGCGTAATAAGGAGCGAGGCCGCACACGCTTTAATAAGAAGACACTGGCAGCACAGAACCAGATGCTTAACGTATATCTGGCGTAAGTATCAGCGCAGCCCATCTATGGTGATCTGACTGACTTGCAAAGGTGGTGCTCGAACGCCACCGGTGTGCCCCTTGAACAATGCGACACAACATTTCTGAGCCAAGGGGTACCGTTGCCAAAACTCGAGGAACTGAAAGACTTCTGGAGATTTTTTGCACTCCAATCCAGTGGTCGCTTAACACTCCCGGACAGCTCAAAGACAAATCGCCCTACAGTCGTAACCCTTCGAGGAAAAGCGAAGGTATGGAAGTCAGGATTCCTGCGGCGAACAGGGCAACAACTCAGCGAGGAGGAGACAGCAGAGATCAACCAGGTAAGGATCCTGGACCGGCGAGTGCTTCAGAAACTAACGGAACGCAGTGGTTAAAAGATGACTTGCCATACGAAGAAACAAGCGAGGGCAAACCGTATTGTCACAATTTACAAAAACCCAAGTTCAACTTCCAGTCAGGGGATCTAGATCGACTCATCGACCAGGTATGGAGTGGTCAAGATACCAGACACATCTATGATAGAAACCGACTCCAGTTTCACCTTCAACTTCTCTGGTTTTGCGATGCAGGGGCTAGGCGCGGCGCGCTCCTGAAACATGGCGTGCCATACAAGGTGAACAGATCACAACAAGCACGATTTATTCTTATTAATCAATTGTAGGACATTCACCTGGTATTGAGTCCGCATCAGGGCTGGCCACAGTTCTTTTACAAGCTTGCACAACGTCATGTCAAAAACAATAAGGACCCTGACTTGAGAGCGTAAGCATTCCGCTATACCAACTGGAACAAGACTAACAATCGGCAGCTTTGGCAACACTTGCAGGCAACATCCTGTTCTCCGCTATGATTCTGTGTCTATAATTCTCATGCTCGCCGTGGTTGATGGTGCCCTAAACCGCGAGGACCTGACTCGGATGATGGAGAACGGTGGTGAGGGACACGTGGAGTGGAGCAAACAGTGTCGCGATCTCCCTATCTGCCGGAGCGTAGATCAACAAGGAGAAGTCCATGATACGAAGCCGATGAATCAGGACTCGTTCATCGAAATGTTTAAGACGTTTTTGATGCAAGCCGGGTATATTTCGATACCAGGATATCTCTTTCTGCCTGGTTCGATACACATGATCCGCCGAGAGCTCGGCAAACAACTCGATGGTGAGCCTCTTCTTCTTTATGGGCGAAGAAATACTTGTTAACATGCCCAGGTCTATATACTGAGGTAGAGAGATCCCAACATCTGACACAAGCCGACAAAGCGGTTTTTGGCCAAAGCTATACCGCAGACACATCGTCCTGTGATGGCTTATCAGCCTTCCTACGCGAGAAACCGGACCACAGGGCTGTTGAATACTTTCAGGGCCTTGCTCAATTCCGACATGAGGGTCTGCCAACCCAACTTCCTGCTGCACTGAAAGACGAAATTAGTCGCAATCCTGCAGTCTTGGAATGGGACCGGAAGATAACGCAGACTTCCGACAAGAAAACTCGAAAAGAGGCAATGCAAAAACGACAGAAAACCGTAGATAGACTTCAGAAAATCATGTTAGAAGAGCATCGGCGAGAATTTTCAGCGAGTCTCAAGCGCCACAAGTTGTTCAATGGTCGCCAAGCCGAATTACCGAACCCGGACCTGGATGATCCTATACACGAACTCAGGCCTGAGATGGCTCGGCTAGCCCAGAAGATGACAAGAACTTCGCCTGCGAGCCAACAAGACAGACTCGATGCAATGGAAGACATGCTGTCGTTGCTAGCTGCACCGACTGTTTATTATCGACCCGGAGAGGAACCTCAGGATGGAAAATATCCCTATTGCTCAAAAGAGATACAAAGGTAAGGGTATTCATTCTACAAAACATCAAGCAACTCTAACACAACTTATAGTATCACCGATCGGCGAGCTTAGTGCAAGCATATCCATCGCTGCCGGAAAAGGGCGGAGGCCGAGAAACGTAAGGTTCAGCTCTTAACGCTCCGGTTCTGCTATTTCTGCAATCTGTTCTTGACTGGTGACAAGTGGGGACACCATTGCGAGAACCATCTTACACAGTCACTGAAACATTATAGTTCTATCACCTTCCGGCACACCTTGATCCGCCCCGCCTTCTGCCTGATTTGCAGGCAGATAAAGTATCGCACACCAGCTACAAGGATGAGATACTGGGCACGGGACTCTGACGCCATATGCCACATGGAAGAAGAGCATAGGTGGCCATGGTCATGTCCTGACTGCAATTTTATCGGCAAGAGCAGTGAAGCATGCTATCATCATCTGCACGATGCCCATGGATATCAACTTGCTAAGAAGCGCAAGCATGCTGGCCCCTCCCCGGTGGATATGTCACACAATTGCATGTCAAAGTTGGTTCGACTCACATCGAGTTCGCCAGAAGTATCCGGAACTGATTTGACTTTCAACGGACCTCTGGAGATTGTTAAATCCACTAAGAACGAAGTGGATGCTATTGACACAACTGTCAATAACAGATGCTTATTGGAAACACCAAATCTACGCCTTAGCAGCTCTGCTATATCTTCGATAGCGAATCTTGATCTGGCTTCAACTGCGAAATCATCATTGGCTCTATTAGGAGGCTGCTCTTCGGACAACTTGACGCCCGATATAGGGCCACCTACTATGAAAACCTTTGTCTATGATGCACAACAGGGTGATGGACGACGCCTTCCTACAGATGCGATAGCAATGGACACAAATCCGGTAGGTGACAGCTCTTCATGCGGCGTGTCACGTCTGCCCACTCCTTATGCAACGACCGACACCGACACTGGCTCAGCAACTCCAAGCCCAGTTATATCAGAAGGGAAGAAGCGCCGAATCAAGTTCATTACAACGGCTCACCAGTCTGAGCCCACTGATGACATCGTGTCTCCGTCCGCGCCAAAGAAGTATCGGATCACTTTGAAAATAAAACCACGGACCATAAGCGGGAAAGAGCATGCTGGTAGTAATATTGCAATCGTTCAGGGTCGGGACAAGCAAACTGAGATTGAAAAGGCCACCAAGACGCACATCATTTTAAAGACCGGTTCATGCCAGCCCTATTCTCATCGGCCAACAACACCGCTCAAGACTTGGTTATCAGGCACAGCCTCGTCTAGCAGCAGGTGGACATTAGAGGAGGATAAAAAGGTCTGCAGGATGAAACAGGACAATTGCTCTTAGGCCAAGATCCAGCGCGCCCTTCCGCATCGTTCCCAGGGCTCGATTCAAGTCCAGTACTCGACTAAATTGAATAAGCCGATAAGGGGTGACGAACATTAGTTAGCCACATGGAATTTGACTTTCACTAGGGGACATATGCATTTTCATGTGATTCGAACTTCTCTTTTGTAGTACATTGCATAATAGTTCACTCTAAAATACGAGCAAGTTCGTGAGCTGAGCGCCCGAGTTCAACGTGAGGTCTATACCCTAAGATATCACACCTACTGCAACATGTCAGTTCCCTTTGCGCAATCATTCATCAATCATAGGTCCAATTGGATGCCAGCCTCTCATGTCAAGCTGTGACACGTCACGTGACTCGCCAGGAAGAATCATTGATCAGCTTTTCCCGAGTTTGAACGAACCACTGCCGCTGATCAACGGCCCTGTTTTAGAGGAAGCCTTCACTAATGGGAAATCTAAAAATGCATTTACTCAGGGCGAGATCACTAAATCCACTAGAAACGAAGTAGATACTATCAACACAACCGCCGACAACAGAAGCTTATTGGAAACACCAAATCTGCACCCCAGAAGCTCTGCTATGACTTCGACAGCGAATCTTGATCTAGCTTTAACTGCGAAATCTTTATTGGTACTATTAGGAGTTTGCTCCTTAACGCCCAACAAAGGATCATTGATGGAGCCTTCTGTCTATAATGCTCAACAGGGGGATGGACGACGCCTTCCTACAGGTGCGACAGCAGCAGACATAAGTCTAGTACGCGATAGCTCCCCTCTGTGCAGTTCGTTACCTCTGCCTAGTCCTTGTGCAACGACCGACACCGACACTGGCTCAGCAAAAAAAAAACACAGCGACCTCCGGAGGTAAAAAGCGCCGGATCAAGTTCATTACGGCAACTCGTCAGCCTGAGGTTGGCGATATCGAGGACCAGCAGCCATTGCGGCTCCGCCTCGATGCGATCGCGTACTACCGCCAGTAGCTCTTCGCCGTCGAGCTTGCTATCTAGGCCGAGTTTCCGGGCGCATACTTTATAATCTTGCGCGAAAGTCGTCTCGTTATCGGCGTGGACCTAGAAGACAGAGCAGGTGGGGTCGTCGCATCGCTGGTATGCATATTCAAGCGCGATCTGGGTTTTTCTGCTCTTGTTAGTGAGGCGACATCAAAGTAATGGGTACTAAAAACAATGTGCGGGATGGGTGGAAGCTATCGTATTAGTGGTATAAATTCTCTATTTTTTCATTTCCATGCGGAGTATGTATCCCATCATCGAACTGCATTAGCTGCGATGCATGCTAATATGGTTCTGTGTCCCATGCTGTACAGCTACTACGTGCATCAATATCTTTATTCTGATAGGCTTAATCGAAGACATTCGCGGCTCTCGATATATGATACACCTCGAGCCGGCTCGGGCCGCTATTTTGACGACTCAGGGGTAAAGCTTTTGCGTCACGTATCTTGCGCACCAACGGCTGTCAGGTGTAGTGGCTGGTTTCCAGGGTTGAACTTTGTCTGCATACCCATTTCCTAGGAAACGAAATTCGGCACTGCCTCTGTGGCTTCCTTCCATCTGTTTACTCGGAAGGCTGTAGAGCGTTGTGTCAAGCCTGCCCAATGATCCTGCCAGAGGCATGATCGTAAATACATGTATGCTGAGGCTACCAACAGTGTCCGATCAGTTACGATACAGTGATATATCACCTGTTGCCGTCAATGAGGTGCCAAGCTCTGTCGAGGTCGTCCAGGCGCTTCTGGACAAGGGAGCTAGCGTTACGGTCGCGGACAAAGACGGATGGACGCCGCTTCACTTAGCCTCGCGGAAGGGGCACGTCGAGGTCGTCAAGGCATACGAAGAGCTGTATACTAGAGTTAAGAAGATTCTTCATGACACCCATAAACGACTCTATCAAGTCAATAAACCTTATCCCTTGGGTCAAAAAGATGTTGTACTTATTTGTGTACCAATGGATCGTCTAGAACCGTAGCAATCCCTCTTTATTCCAGTAACAAATGTACATTGATGCTCCTTCCATACATGACCTAGGTCAAGCTCTTCATCTCTTTGAAATAGTGAGGTGTGGCAGAGGAGTCACGCATACAAGCTTTTCTGACTATTACGGTACCTCCTTGTCACGAATCAGGACTATCCACCCAAAGCCCTGCATCAGCTGCATTACCCCAGGGGTCGGTCTGTCATGATAACATCTGATGACAATTTTTTTCAAAGAGGAGATGGCCTTCAACTGCACGTCGACCTGTAATAAAGCCTCATGAAGGGGTTGTAAATTGCTGGGAGTTTCCTCAACAAGACCAAAGGCATTGCTCTGATGCACGTAAAATTCTAAGGTCTTGAGATTCGTACAATAGTCTCGGAGAAGCTTCAAGCTGCGCATGCCATCCTGCTGAAGCCCCAGCACTTCGGGTCGTCCTTGTACCGCCTCAAGCGCAGGAAAGCTTAGGGATATATGGGATAGCAGACGTGCATGAGTAGGCGTGGGTGAGACTAGAAAGGCTTCTAGGATCGAAGTTTCGCGTCGCATTGTGGTATCGACAAAGTGGAAGTGATTCGAGCCGTAGAAAACCGCGTTGGTCTCTGGTTCGTTGAACTCTCGACATTTCGCCAGTGGCAATGTAGGCCATTGCGTTGGTTTGCCAGGCACAAAGAATTCTATGGGTCGACTTGCTGATTCCTGGAAGACGAATATTGGATCCGAGGCGACAAGCATTTTATTATAAGCGTCCTTGAGAGCCTCTGGCGACATGTTGGAGAGGACATCCTTGGGCGAGCCTAGTCCGGCTTCCTCGCTGGATGCCATGGTTTCGAGGGCGTGTGCGGGTAGGCAATGAGGAGGAAGATGCGGGTGGTGGAAAGATTTTAATCCCGGAGAATGGGAGGGAAAAAGCGAAGCAACATGGGAAAGTCAATGAACGTTTATTGGCCTGTTGTGATCGAGGAGGGGTAAACATCTATCGCAGTTTTATCGTTATGATGTGGGTGCGGGGGTTAGCATTCTTGCCCAATGACGGAGACACTCTTATGCTTTAACGTAAGCCACCCCACTTAAGTTTCCGACGCGGTTTGAAGTCCTGTCAGGTTGCAGCACTTTCCACATTGCTTCACGGGCTTTCTCAACAGCTGGAATCTTTGCGAATTCGGCATTGCTGTTATAAGTGACTTTCCATAGTTTCAATTATTCATTTGCATTCTGTAGAAGTGTTATTTCCCTATTTCTAATTCGAAAATTTGACAGTCCAATTGACGACCAATCATCTGAAATAACAGCCTAACAGTCGGATCTTGTGTAGCGTGCGGCGAGAGACCAAAGCAGATTGTTCTAACTTGCATATATGAATGAGGAGTCTCAAAGAAACGCTATGACGGTTGTTTTGCAGGCGAAATAGGTGTAATGGCGGGAACAGGAGCCTTCGGAGTCTGTGGCCATCGGATTCATCAGGACCTTCGCCATGTTAACTGGCCGCAGTCCAGTTGCCTTAAAGCCGGCAACAGCGTTATATTTCGTAAGTGCTTCCTTCAAAGCTCTATTGTAGTTGTAAAGGAAGGATATCCTGCCGATATGACTTAAGTCTGCAATAGAAGCAAGATCTGATATATAACGACAATAGAAGTGCTCAAGAGGACTTAATATAGCAACATCTAACGGCTGTAGGGCGTAACAAGTGTGTATAGGAAGGAATAATCCAAACATGTTATTGTAGTAACACTCCCGAAGGAAATACCCAGTTATATAACTTTTGTAACTGTGAAAAGTAAAGAGTTAACGTTTGTCCCTCTTCTTTGGCATTATTAACAATATGAAGATCGTTTTCGACTAAACTAATGCAATCTGGTTATTCATCTAGCTTTTCTTGCTGAAGGCGAAGCTCTAGGTCTCCAAGAAGTCTAATTTCTATAGGAAGTGTTGTTGTTAAATAGTCTTCCCTTCGAAGATAACTAAAGGAGGGAGGACTCTCTCTTCCGCTGATATTCTTTTGAGGATTGAGATCCATGACTCAAACTAGGCTGTTTTAAAAGAGCAGCCTTCTTCTGCGTAACCAGGTACTAGACCGTTCATCCCTACTCCTTCTATCATTCCAGCTTCACCGATGCTGTAGCAATTCTTCTGCTTAATCATTTGTATAGCCGGCATCATTAATTACATAAAGAACGCCTTAATAAGTTCAGTAGAAGCTCATTTATAACGATTAGTATCTATTTCCTTGCGTTTCAAAGTCTTTAATTTATTGTAACGACTTATAATGGAGTGTAGCCAGTTTTTTTTTAGTTTTTTTTTTTAAATGCCATCTGAATAACCATTGCATACTGCAACCTTACTGGCAAAAGCTCTAACATATTGATGTGATACTTGGCATCGTAGATCAGCTTAGATAAGAATGCAGCCACAAAGCTTCCTTCCTTAAGCTTCCTTGAGCTTTTAGCGCGGTTTCTAGGCTTCCTTTGGTGTTGTGCTTCCTTTGACGCGATCTTGAGCGTTAAACAGTTTAACCCATAAGCTTCGGCAGCTTTGTTGATAGAGACGTCGTTTTTTACGGCTTCCAGAGCCGCATGCGTATCTTACTCAGTCCATATGGTTGTTTGGGTGGCCGGTCTGTGGGTGATGGGCCGGTTGTGGGGTGGCCGACGTTATACAGCAAATAACCGGGATTGAACAAGCCAACATCGCGGCTAATACTGCACACCCATTGGTGAGCCTCGTATCCTGAGCCTTTTTTATTGTGATGATGCGTTGTATAAATGTGCAGAAAACTGCTCGAGTCAACTGATTCTATGTCGAATCCTGTTCAGTTACACACAACATGCCGTCCACCAGCCCGCCACAAGAAGGCTTTCGGTTCAAACTACGCCGGCGGCTGAATCCCTTCCGTCAGCGCAGTGACAATTCCAGTCCTGATGCCAGTGCTATTGCAGCTAGGTGAGATCTTGTTCAACCCTTTTCCTCAGCTTGCAGATGAGATCCTTAGGAACTGAACTATGCGATGCAGTCCTAACCCTCCTACGAGGCACACGAGTAGTGCTGCACCCAGTGAGACAGCCATCGCTCTTGACCAAGCCAGCGAAAGCACCAACCTCCCTGCAATCCCTGTAGGCGGATCAGCGCCTCAGAATGGCTCTCCTTCTGTCACCGTCTCTGGCACAGCCGTCACCTCCACCGCTGCTTCCACTATTGAGGTGGTACCTACTCCTGAGCCGGGCATTGAGGTAGCCGTTGTTCCTTCGGACCTTTGGAGTAAGGCCTACCGGGAGGCAGTACAGAACATGGGTCAAGATGTGGACGTTGCTGTCCTCGAGGGAGAGAACATCGCACAGCTATTCAAAGAGCTCGAGGGGGTTGACAAAGACGCAACCGACGAATCCGTATTCCTGCGGGGAGTGAGATATTTGCATTCCATACAGGTCCCATTGGAACGATTCAAGCTGGCATTAGATCTGACTGCGCCCTTGACTGCCCTTGAACCCACCACTTCTACCGTCTTTGGAGTGATTAGAGGTGTTACAGCGGTGAGTATTGCTGCAAAACTCACATTATGAATCATTCTGCAGGTTAAGACTAACTAGATTATATGCAGGTAGCTATTAGCATTTCTACTGCCGATCTTGATTTCGCGAAAAAGATTGGAGAAATGCTGGAGCAGATTTCGTATATTGATGATTGCGATACCCTCGGTCAAAGGGAAAACAGAGCAGACATTCACAGGGTATGGTCTCGTTTGTTTCCACATGCCTAGTGAATACGCTTTCTAACAGCATACAGGCACTCGTATCGGTCTACCAGAAACTTCTTGAGTTCTATGTATCTGCCTACGAGTTTTTGTCGAAGAGAAGGACTAGGCTAGTATTGGCTGTGATATCGGATACCGGCACGCTACCAGATATTGTCAAAGACTTTTTGAAACAAGCCGAACATCTCCGCAGCATTGTGGAGAAAGCCACCTTCGATATTGTTCAAGATATCAAAGCCATGCTTTATGACGCGAAAAGTATGTATTCTTGTTTCCAGTTGTAATTCCAGGACTCTTAGTACGCTCTTGCTAATTCAACTCAGTCTCTCAATGGTTGGGCCGTGACAAGCTGTCTCAGCAGAGTCTCCATCATGCTTCTTTACAGTCCCTTCGAGCTAATTCAGCTTGTGAGTTCCTCCTGGAAAAGCCTGAGTTCAAAAATTGGTATCGAGCATTCGATTCTCAGCAGCTGGCCATTCTTGGAGATACAGGAAGTGGCAAGACCATCATGATGAGCTTTCTCATCGATCAGCTGTCTCGGCGAAGGCACCACCAGCTGCCACGACCCATGATTCTATACCACTACTGCCAGAATGACGAAATGGGGCACGCATTATGCATATTCTCTTCCTTGATTCTGTCACTTCTCCAACAGTGTGAGGGGTTGAAAAAACCCTTTTTTGACTGGTATAAACAAGACCTACTCACCGGAAATTTTGAGCCTTCGACAAATATCCATAAGTTAGTTGGGTTCTTTCAGAGGACTGTTGAGGAGCTCGATCGGCCGCTTTTCCTGGTAGTCGATGGCTTGGACGAGTGCGACAGGGGATCTCGGAATGTACTTCTTGAATCACTACAAGGTTTATCACAAATGACCTCGGGGTTGAAAGTTGTACTATCTTCTCGTCCCTGGAGCGAAATACTGAATCAACTGGATGGGGTTCCAAGGGTTTACGTCGGCGCTGATCCGGAAAGAGATAGGATTATCGCTGAGAAGAGCGTCGAAACAATCCTAGCTCATCTGCCCGCGGATACCAAACAACTCGTTGTGGAGAGGCTCTCTAGTTTGGCGCAAGGAAGTGCTATATGGACGAAGATGGCAGTTCAAGCCATTTATACCTCAAAGATCATGGCACGTGGTCGCATGAAGAAGTTCCTAGACAATATGGCACAACCAGAGAAACTCTCCGAACTATACGCCAGCCTGTTCATTCGATGCGCTGGGGAGGGCCCAGAGGCCCAGAATACGGCAGCTACGGCCTTGGAAATTCTAGGTACCGCCCGAAGGCGGCTAAGCATTCTGGAACTCGCTTGGGCTGTCGCATTGGGTACAGCTGATCCGGATGTCACGACTGTCGCTGAGGTTGCTGAACTAGTAGATGATCAGGGTGTCATGGCCCTCATTCAACCGTTCGTTTCTGGCATTGATTTCAACGATCCCAAGAAACGCCAAGTCATTGTTGTTCACCAATCAGTAAAGGAGTTCATATTGAATGAATTGGCTTTCAGTCGGCCAGGGCTTCAGAATGTTGAAAAGCTGCCCGCGGCAGGAGGTAGAACAGTGGCCCCGCCTATCGCGTCAAGGTTGGAGAACAATATTTTCAATATCTGCATCCGATACCTGCTTCTTGAGGAAATAAACCATATTCCGTTGTTTTCTGACGAGCAGATTGCTATACAAGAATTACCCCAAGACTTGGATCTATTCAGCGACGATAATGACGCCGCTGCCTATACTACCAATTGTTCGTGGGAGAATTGGGAGGAGGGGATGATCCGATACGACCCAGCAGATCGTGGATTTGGCGAGCTCTTTGTTTATGCCTCTTGCCACTGGATAAATCATTTCGGGTCTGTCGTAGCAGAACCTCTCCCCGATCTAAGAAGTGTTGAAAAATTGTGCCAAGCCAACTCAACCAGGTTGCACAACTGGACTAGCCAGAACAGCCGACCGGATTGTGTAGTTCAGGCAAGATTTGAGTTCGACGGCAGCCTATACGACCCCCTGAGCATTACATCGCTCTATGGATCAGAAGTGCTGCTGCTTAAGATGCTTGAAACGTCCGAATTTGAGTCTCACAAATTCTTGCCTAACACAGCTATGCTCGCTACTGATCAGGTTCTTCAATGGGGCGACTTATGCAGACTTCGAATGTTGTTTTTTGGACGTGGAACTGGACGCCATCTTCAAAATCTTGAATTTTTCTGTCACATCATCGATTCGTGGCGCTTTTCCAACAAACATTACAGTCATGATTGGGATGCTGCATTTGACATCATCAACGACATCCCCGATATTTTAGTCACGGAGGGATGGGGCAATGAGCTCCTCTGCCTAGCTGCCAGCCGAGGCTGCCTGCCGGCCATTGAACGCTTGCTGAAAATCGCCCAGCAGAACATTGATCTCAGGCAGGAGCTACTGCGCGGGCCTCAGCGCCAGCCACGAAGCTTGACCCATCAAGCCCACCAGTCAATTGGAGAAGCCGTCCTGGCTGGTCATGTTGGCGTTGTCGAGTACTTATTGGAGCAAGAGGGCATTGAAACACATCTTCACCACCGCAATGCGAATGGCGAAAATGTCCTACACCTGGCATCTATACAATGCAATCCTGCCATGTTTTGGGCTTTGGTACCTCGCTTTCCCGACGGGATATCCCAAAGAGATTGCCAGGGCAAGACGGCATTGATGCGAGTTGTTGAAAACTCTTCCACTTTACAGAACCGCATAGGATCGGCACAAGCACTCCTATCTTTGAACACAATTGACTTGACCAAAGTGTGCTGTCCACAAAAGATCAGCAAGAGGTGTTGCAGATGACTAAACGAATGCATGACGAGGTGATGTGCAATCTATTGACCGAGTTCAGTCAAGTCTTATTGAACGGATGATGGTCGAACAGCTGAAGTAAGTAGGTTGTTGCTGGGTGTCAACTCGGTGGAAATGTCCAGTTAAGCAAATATTGCTGGGCTTCCTTTTTCAGTTATTCCTACCAACGGTCATACCCTGTTAGCGGCGTTGGCTGATAGCAACATTCTCCTAGCAAACCAGATGGTGTCTCATTATTTTGTGCGGCTCGCCTTAGACCTTAGTCTATCATGAACCAACCGGTACCTAAATTTGCGAGTTACAGCACGTCATGCAGCCTGAACCTTTCTAGGGAGCGGTGCAAGCTACTATCCCTTTGACTGGTATAGCCATTTTCAATGTAGCTGGCTCCACTTGACCCCACGTACAGGAAGGTTACAAAGACTTCGCCGATGATAGAGGCAAGATGTATGTCATCCTTCTGTAGTCCTGATACATCCAGTTAAAGTATATAGATCACTAAGTTTGGTAATAATCATCAATTTGCAACTTAGCCCAGAGGTATCCACGAAATAAGAGACATTCATTTGAACCCCTAAGTGTGACTTGCGAGAAGGGCTATGCCAGTTAAAGGGATAGCTTCTGCTTGATGTTTCATAATAGAGGCACGGCCAGCAGCGCATGCTTCGAGGGCTTTGGTTACTCTACCCACGCGCGGTGGGCACAGCGTGCATCATCGTAATGATGTCCGGGGCACATTCCAAATGGATTATTACGCTACTGGCAGAGGACAGAGTCTAGCCAAGGATCAACAACCATTCGCTTCTACTTCAGCATCATGCCCCATCTGGATTAATGTTAGTTCTCTGCGGTATCAGCCTTTGGATAGAATACCTCTGAAGTCACGCACGTCAGTTGGGGGCAGAGCGGCCCGGCCCTCCGTCAAACCCCGCTTCGGAGTAGAAACGTGGAATATTTATCAAGTACAACCTTAGAAATCTTTCATTCGCTGGCATGGTTCAGGCTGCATTTTTGTCATCTGCCGAAGCTTCACCGTTCTTGCGGCTTCACGCGATACTTAGTCCTTCGTCTCCAGTTTGGCACCGACGTTGTCGCTCCGCATATCGGAGGTTTAACGAAACGGCTGTATATTCCATATCAGACGCTCCATCACTTTTTTTTATTTTTATTAAAAAAACAAAATAAAAAAACGGTCATTGAGAGACCTAGGATAAGGTCCATTACTTTTTACACAACACCTCTTCTCCTTGTTTAAGCATATGTTTCAGCTTACGCGCCAAGGCTGCATCAAGGTCTTGATCTAAAGGTATACACCTAAATTTCGCAGTTAATACAGGTAAGATATTATTATTGAGACATTCTTAGGAAATACCGTTTCAAGCTACTCCAAGAATTCTATCGCTGAAATTGACACGAGAAGCAACTAGTTCTCGGCCCTCAGACTGTTACCCTACGTCTGAGAGTGCCATGACGGGTCCGTGATGAGTTGTTGTCTCCCACAAAACTAAGGTGAATTCCCAAATGTTGGCTGGCACGTGCTGCCAGAGGCTGTAGTTCATGCTTGAGGTGAGCTGCTTTACCTGTGAGCCGTACAGTCTGCACCAACATCCAGATCACAGAAATCACAATAGACACGATGAGCGACAGCCTCCCCACGCGCCGACACTATGGTCCCCTGTCAATCTACCATCTTTCGGCATAACGCCTTATCTCTTGTTGCTTCGTAGACTAATGGGCAGAATATATGTAGCAGATGAAAGCGACAACCAAAAGAGGCTGAGGGATAACGAGTTCCGTACGTGTTCGCCTGGTTGTTCGCCTGATTTGCTTTTATCAGAAAATCAGGCGTCCAGCTGATGTATAGGCGCCTTTCGTGCGTCGCCATCGCGAGACGCGTTGACTTTGACATGGATTTCTTCGCCAATCATATAGCTACAACGCCCAGCCTGCCGCAAGTTGCTGCACATACGCGCCGTGAACCTGACTGATGGAATCCTCACACGTCCTCAAAGCCTGATATATGCCCGCCGCCACTAAGAGCATGCGGGCATCGCTATATGCCTCCTCGAGCGCTCCTCTGTTGCGATTGTCTGTTCATACAGTATCACGTCTTCCTCTTCGCTCGACATTAATCGCTGAGCATGTCGAACCCCCAGAAGTACACGGTCGGCTGGATTTGTGCCGTCACCACCGAATTTGTCGCTGCGCGAGCCTTCTTTGATGAAAAACACGACCAACTCGAAATAATCGCCGATAATGACAATAATAATTATGCTCTGGGGAAAATCGGGAAGCACAACGTTGTCATGGCCGTCTTGCCTAAATTTGAGTATGGCACGACCTCCGCCGCCACTGTGGCAAGGGACATGCTGCGCAGCTTTCCAAGCATTCGTTTTGGATTGATGGTTAGCATCGGCGGTGGTGCTCCAAGCGCAAAGCACGATATACGCCTTGGCGATATTGTAGTAAGTGCCCGCGGCAATGGAAAAGGCGGCGTGTTTCAATATGACTATGGCAAGGCGATTCAGGAGCATGCGTTCGTGACCACAGGATCCTTGAACCAGCCGCCACAGTTACTCCTGACAGCATTAAGCAGGCTCGAGGCTAAGTATAAGCTGGAAGGGCATCAGCTCAATGCCCATGTTGATAGGGCATTGGAACAATAGCCACGTCTGCGACAGAAGTATTCTCGGCCACCCCCAGCCAGCGATAGACTCTACTGGCCCGATGTTATCCATCCGGACTCGTCAGACGAATGCAGCGACGTGTATAGCGACGATCCCGCTTGCTTAGTGTATCAAAAAGAACGGGGCGAGCAGGAGGATGACCCTGTCATCCATTATAGGTTGGTCGCCAGCGCGAACCAATTGATGAAGGATGCACTTACTCGGGACAAGCTGGCGGCTAGTTTGAATGTCCTTTGTTTCGAGATGGAGGCTGCTGGTTTGATGAACCACTTCCCGTGTTTGGTGATCCGCGGGGTTTGCGATTATTCTGACTCGCATAAGAACAAGGACTGGCAGGGCTTTGCGGCAATGATGGCGGCGGCGTATGCCAAAGATCTCCTACGCCAGATTCCTCCCAGTAAAGTTGAGGCCGAGATGCCTATTAGCGAAGTCCTCAGTTCTAGTTAGTATCACAATATCAGCTTACGCTTTCTCTTCTAACTTGGAATAGTCGAATCCACAGGAAATAAAACCAAGCATGCGGTAATAAGCATGGCATCTGACTATCATTTCGCCAAAATCGAGCGCTGGCTGTCCCCGCCGGATTATTTAACTAATGCCAACTTGGCAAGAGGACGCCGTCATCCCGGCACTGGGGACTGGCTTCTAAACAGTCCCGCCTTCCAGGAATGGAAACTTAGGTCACGCCAATACCTGTGGCTCTACGGTCTGGCAGGATGTGGCAAGACTATTCTGAGTACGACGATTCTTGACCATCTTCTACAAATAGACACCCACACGACGCTTACATTCTTCTTTGACTTTAACGATGCCAGGAAACAGAAACTGGAGGATCTCCTACGCTCCCTGGCAATTCAGCTTTATCACACCGGAAACGAAGCCGCGGGAAGACTTGATAGTCTTTTCACTTCCCACAATCATGGAGGGAGGCAGCCCGATACGACTGCCTTGTCAGCCTGTGTCGACACAATGGTACAAACTGCCGGAAAGGTTTTCATTATCATTGACGCCCTAGATGAGTGTACAGCAATGGAAGAACTTCTGCAATGGCTGAAACATTTAGCATCCAGGAAGGCTCAGCTCATCGTCACTGGCCGGCCTGAAGTAGAGTTCCAAAGCGCAATCCCTCGGTCATTCGGCAAACGAAACTGTGTCGAACTTAATAAGAACGTTATCAACGCTGACATACGCTCCTACATTGAGGCAACCCTTGAACAGAAGCCCGATTTCGTGGGCAAGAAACTATCTCAAAATATTCTAGACGAAATCCGTAACAAAATCGGGGATGGAGCTGACGGGATGTAAGTTCTGGCCTAGGCCATGTATATAAAGCAAACACTTCTCTGACATTCGTCGCAGGTTTAGATGGGCAGCTTGTTAACTAGAAACTCTTGCGAAATGCCTGAGCCCAAAAGCTATCAAGTTAGCTCTTAGGTCTTTGCCCCGGGATCTGAATGAGACATATAATCGCATGCTTTAAAATATACCGTCGGAATACAAGAGCTACGCAATTCGTCTCCTGCAGTTTCTCGTCTACACCAAGAGGCCTCTAATGCTAGCAGAGGCTATCGAAGTAATAGCTACCGAGATAGATCGAGAGCCTCGGGGCTTCGATATTGATGGTAGACTATCTCTAAACGTCGACGTCCTACGATATTGCCCCAGCTTGGTAATAATCGCCACAGTCACAAACTACACTGAGACCGTGGAAGAACTTCATCTTGCTCACTTCTCTGTCAAAGAATATCTTATTAAGCAAGCCCAGTTCGACCTCAAAAGTGCCAGCCTCGCTATCGCTAAAACTTGCTTAACGTACCTTACTGATGCCAGGGGCAGTCACAGCACAATCAGATGCGAATTTCTAATGGCACGGTATGCAGCAGAGTCATAGATAGACTACGCCATTTCGGCCGAGACCTCCGAGGACATCGTTCAAACCACGGTTAGCTTTTTACAAGACAAGACAACATTTCAAAGGTGGTATCAATTATATCAGGCCGACCGCAAGTAGGACAATAAACCAGGACCTCCCAGCGCATCCAGATTATATTATGCTTGCCTGTGTGGGCTTTCATGGGCTGCAAGAGATCTGATGACAGAGGGAGCAAACGTCAATGCGCAGGGTAGCGAGTTCAGCAATGCTCTACAGGCTGCCTCGCTTAACGGCAATCTAGAGGTCGTGCAACTGCTGCTAGACAAGGGAGCCGATGTCAACGCGCAAGGCGGCTTATACGACAATGCTCTACAGGCTGCCTCATATAATGGCAAACTGGAGGTCGTGCAACTGCTGCTGGATAAAGGAGCCGATGTCAACGCGCAGGGCGGCCGATACGACAATGCTCTACAGGCTGCCTCACTTGATGGCAATCTAGAGGTCGTGCAACTGCTGCTAGATAGAGGAGCGGATGTCAACGCGCAGGGCGTCTTTTACGGCAATGCTCTACAGGCTGCCTTAAATATAGGCAAACGAGAGGTTGTGCGACTGCTGCTAGATAGAGGAGCCGATGTTAACGCGCAGGGCGTCGCTACGAGAACGATCACGTAGTGCTTGATTCGGAGTGAGTGGACCATGAGATACCTGGCGTTCTACATATCCGATTTGAAGGCAATTCAACTCAGGAAAGCAAGAAGAAGTCTCTGTGGATCCTCATCAAACCGGATAACCTATATCGGAGCCGTCTATGCAGAGCGTTTCATGAGGTAGCACCATACCGTCCATCTCCCACAATGATTTCCTAGGAAATGCAATCGCCTTATGCTCAACCAATGAAACCCACCATTATCGTCCCGCCCCAACCCAACGCCTCATAAACTGCGAAGAGATTGTTTCCTTCATATGAGTCTATATACGACAGCGGTGATGTTCCTCAACAGAATCATCTATCGGGAATAAAAATACTAATCGAAATCAGAGCAATAAAAAGGGAGATGCGCAATAAAAGCACACAATAATAGTGAGGATCCCCCAGTTGTCACCAAGAGTATGGAGTACCTTGCTTCTACGCAGGAGGCATTACAACAACTGCCATATCCTACAGAATCAGTCCAGTCTTTTATAGTCGTATAAGTTGGTGAATCAAAGGAGGATCAAAACGGCGTCGCAGGTCGCTATGGAAGGTTATATATAAGAAGGTTGATAATCTCCGCATACTGAGGCCCTCTTGAAGGTAGAGAAGCCTTAATTAGTTTCTGCTTCTACCCACTTTGTTTTCTTGTTACATACAGTGTAGTGATCTGGTAGTGTAGGATGACTGTGATTAAATATAATCTGTCGAATCTGTTACGTACTCCAACAAGGAAAATTGTCGCTGACACTCTAAATCATACTGTAAGCGGTCAAAACTTGATTACGAGATAAACTATCAATCACCGGAGTACTATTGCACTGCATTGCAATACCCACAGCCCACAACCGGCGTTGAGGAAACTGCAAGACACGTTGTGTTTACTTACTAAAATGTACGATCTAGCAAATAAGAGGTAGGCTAAGTATTCAAGCGAATGAAAGAGCTGAGATACAATTAAGGTAATGACTGTTGCCCCTGGGCGTATGAGCGAATTGCCCGACCTAATAACAAGACTAGAAAATGAGAGTGTAAAGGGATGTTATCTTCGGTGTGTTCGGAGTCCAAGCTGTGCCTCGAGCAGGTCCATTCTTTGTTCTAAATCCAGTTGACGTCTTGCAGTCGACCTTGCCTTGTCTTCAACCCTATGAGTCTTGATTCTGTTTCGGTCTTGAAAGACTCGAAGCCTAGCGTATGCCTCCCACCAAGGCTCCTGAGACTCGCTGGATCCATTTTCCCTGCCACCTCCTTCACACATCTGAGGATATGTGGTTTGCGTGGCCACGGGAGAGTCAACCATGTAGTCCATGGGTTGCTCTGTTGGATTTGTTGGCAATGGCAGGAGTGAGCTTGGAAGCGAGACCAGTGAGCCTGAACCTGACTGCAGAGGAGGTAACTGTTGAGCTTCGAGCCTAGGACCCTCAGGCTCTACCCCGGGAGTAGAGCCAGCATCCAGGCTCGAATAACGGTGTGTATATCGTTGTAAATTGGCGGAAGAGGTTTGAGATGGTGGGCGTGCTAATGCCTGCGATTGAACCGAACCATTGTTGCTAGTTGAAACAGGGGCTACACCTGAAGGCGCAGGAGCCAAAGGTCATGAGCGAGATCGACCGTATGCATTATTGTAATTCATGATGTAAGAAAACTAAGTGCAACTCTCTTAATTGTGATACAGACCAGAGCTGAGAAGCAGCTATATCTATGGCAAGGCACTACTTTAAATATATACCGAACCTGCACAGCAGGGATCAGCTTGAAATTAACCTAGAGCATTCTCCAGCCGGTTTGGGAAGTCAGGTAACCCAACAAGCGCCATCTCCCCTCCTACAGCTTCATCGGTGTTAGGCATGCCGAAATGGTAGATATGACAGTGATATACGTTCGCTCATTGGTTATCTCTCCAGTGCTAACAGTAGTGGAGTCTGGTATAGGAATGACAACAGGAACAGTGACTGTAGCGGTGTTAGTAATAGGGGAAGTGATGGTGGTGGTGGTAGGGAAAGGAGTGGTTCTAGCGCGATTGACGGAAGTGGTGGTGGTAAGGGCGGGCATGTCTGTCCGTAACCGCGCGCTTGTTTCGTCTGTCTTTCGAGTTTCGCCTATTCCTATAAGTGTTTTGTAGCCTAAAGGCCTTTTTAGAGTGACTGGCGTCGAGGTAGTACCAACAACTATGTCAAGAATTCCTGACAACGGCGTAGATACAGTATCTGTGGCGACTGGGGTAATATCTTGGAATACACCAGTTAGATTCCCCATGTCGGGTGTCAAGACATGGGTCATGAAGGTTGTGAGCGACATACAGCGAGCGGTTTCTGTTATCAGCCTCGGCGTGGCCGTCAAGACCGGGCTACCCTTGCTGATTACAATACGGTTGCAAGACATGGTACCCTCCTCCTCGCACTGCCTATACGATGTTAGTGACCTCGCTCGCTTCGGTGACCTGCAGGTTCACAGCACCATGTGATATAAGCATTCCCATTTGGGACATCGAATGGGATGGAAAACTGAGCCAACTGCGAACCAACACACTCTGCAGGTTCGAAATACCAAGTCATACTGGGAAGCTCATTGGCAAACACAAGTTCCGCTGAGCATCGTGCGCCGAAAGCATTACGGATCTTCATAGATAACTCAGAACCTGCGTCTAGTACCAACGCAGGTTCCTCGGTACAGGACTCAATGTTTCCCAAAGCTGTACCGCCAAATGAAAGAGAAAAGAAGCACAGAAACTGAATGTAGTTCATATTCGAGATTTGAGAATGGCAGTCCAGTCATGAATGGTTTGAAGGGGAAGTGAATGGGAGAGAAGGAGCTATTTGTAGGACCAGCTGGGTTGCTTTCCCGTTTTCCGTCATCAGACTGCTGAAGGCGGCATGCGGTTTTTAGAAACCACCCCCTCGGCGTTAGTGGTGGCCTTTATATAAAGACTGGCAATGGTTCAGACTATCTAAATTTTGTCCTTCCATACCTTCATCTTCGGTTCGCACTTGACAATGAACTTCAACAACAACGAGACCTACCTAAACATGGACGATCCCACCTTGGGCATGTTCCCCTTTCTCACTAGCCCGGATCAGATGCCCAACAACGGACCGCAGCTAGACCAACAGAGGTGCGGACTACTAGGCATCGATCACGACGTAAGCTAACCCTAGTTCACCTGACAGTAAAGACACTCTTGAGTCTGTACAGCTTGTATTAAAGTGGATTGTCGAATACCAGATCAAGCTAACCCAGCAGCTTGGCAAGATTGAGGAGAAACTGGACAAGGTTAGCCAGGGAAATCAGAATCTTGAGAAAAAGATCAATGAACAGAGCGAAAAGATGGACAATCTAGAGATGTACTTGCTTGAGCGGTCGCAGGCGATCATTGAGAGACAGAATGATTGTATTGGACTGCTGGAGTCCCCAGGACTCAGGCCAAGTTATGCATTGTCCGATTATAGTCAGGACTCCGACTCTTTGTCCAACTATTCAGTTTATTTAGAAAACATAGTAAATTAAAGAGCTAGTCTCTTTTTTGTTCATATATTAGAGAAGATTACTATATAGAGCTTGTTTCCTCGTCTCTGCTATCTGATAGTGATATATCCCGGCAATTATTACTGCGATGCCTTTTTCTGGGCTGCTCCCCAAAGAGCTTTTCCTAGTGATATTTAGCGCTTCAAATCAACCAAGGTTACGAGACAGACACACGATCTTAGCTATAAGCTCCTTGCGGTGATTAAGGTCTTCGGATGCCCTCTCCTCCTCCAAGCGGTCTTTGGACAGCTCAGTTTCCACCCGATGCAACTCTAAGAGTGTCTGGGTCTTGAACGTTAACTGTTGTGATTCGTTCGTTTTATCCTCAATGGCTCTAAGAATGCTGAGCCTTTCCTGATGTAATCTATCAGCCTCGCGGTTGAGTCGTTCCTTCTCGCGGGATATGACTTCGGAATCTGCGTCACAAGCATCTTCCACCATGGCAATTGCCGTTTGAAAGTCGTTTTCAACGGTCCTATCTTGCTCGGAGCGCCGTAACAGTCTTGCCTCGTACTCGGCTTCATGGTCTGTAAGCAACTACAAGAGACTCTGGTTTTGCGCGTTCATGGTGACTGGATGCAGAATCCTGAACACAGAATTGGCATTCATTTAAGCATTTTCGATCGGCGGTCGTGCTATGCGGGCACTTACTCAACTTCCTTACCTAGGTACCTGTCAACCCCGCACGTTCCCAAGGAGGCACATACATTATGCGCCAGCCAATCAAGTTCCTTTCCACATCTGCGGATACTGTATTATTGGGTCGTGCATTTTATTCTGCTATCGCACACCCGGGCGCGCAGCTTGCTCGTTGGGGTGTGTGAAACAAATACTTGATACGCATCAGGGTGTATAGGACAATTCACAAATGTACGCCCAGGCGTAGAAAGACTATCATAACCGCGTTCTTTTAGGTGGTCTCGATGATGCCAACCGGTCGTTGGCGGTTAATCTGGCTGTACTGTTAATGCTGAAAACTGATTTTGGAATCAGAAGTTTCAACGATGGTTTATAAGGAGGAGAGGATTGTTGAGAATTGACGACGCAGAGAAATTCATCATCTAACGTTCAAAAATATGACAACTACCGCCGACTTCAACGAGCTTTGCAACCAACTTCTGGAGTGCCAATGCGCATGCTGGGCATGGCAAGGTGCATATACGGGAGAGGTAGAGCGAAACCAGTATCTCTATATTGAGCTGGAGCGACTTCACGCTCTTGTCAACGCTCAGCAGGAACGTATCACTTATGTCACCAAGGAAAACCAGCGACTTAACCTCCTCGTAGGACACTTGGTAGCTTCCCCCATATGACCACATGTGATTATACTAACGCACAAAGGTGCCTCGAGATATTGGTCCCGCTACTACATACAAGAGCACAGGCTTAGAGCCGATTGTAGACGAGGAAACTGAGGAGAAGGAAGACCCCCCCAAGAGCGACATTGTTCAAAGGCTAGAGACTATTGCCGAAATGTCTGACAGATCCTCGTCCCCCAGTACTACTCAGGCCGAGGAGAGCGAGCCTTAGTGTCTCCAGATTTGTATTTCAGAACGACATTCTTCAAGAAAGTAGCCGGACGGTTGGAAGGATCGTGTTAGGAGATGATCACTGGCTGGTCAAGGACTTACTCTTCAAGGCAGGCAGCTATATGAGATTCTGCTGAGATTTAGGGCTTTCGTAGACTATGCTATTGAGATATATCCGACTCTAAACCCCTCTACCAACAGGTGGTGCTTCTTGCTCATCTGCGTAAATCTCAAGTCCTTAAAGTAGTGCCAGAAGCAAGTTCCAGCAAGTGGTAGCGATAAGCTCGTAGTTCCAGAGTCGATTGTTCTTCTCTGGTGCGAGGGGTTACTGCATACGAATGATGCTCCCGTTCAGAGCAGACTGCGCTCAACTTGCTTCTGGATCAGTATCCATACCTTACACTAGATAAGAGAATAGAAACCATTAGCGTACTATTTTTAGACTCAAAGGAGGGGGCTACTGAAAATAGATTATATAAGGGCATCTACTATCTTCTGGAATATAAAACCTCACTACAGGAACTTACAAGCCAGTGCAAACTGGTCATCTACAGCTCTTACTTAGACAGCTACTAACCACCATGTCTCAGAAGTCTCCATCCAAGGCCGAATTTATGGCTACTCTTAATAAACTTGTCTCTAGTATGCTGGCCATCGATCGCCAGACAAAGACTATGATACGGCAACTGAGTCACGCTGAGTATATCTGGCACGAGGCGAAGTCCACAGCCCAGAGGCTTAACGTCGAAACTAAGAAGACTCTCAAGGAGACAGTGGAGATGGTATTCTAAGCACTTTCGGTGTGATTAAGTTAGTGACTAACGTAAGCCCAGTTGAACCACGCTGACCCTATCCTTAACGATAAGGACGACAGGCCTGGGGCACCTTATATACCTACTAACCCAAACCCCTGGAGCGCCATCGAAATCGGCATATCTATGCTAAAGTTAGCCCCTACTCAAACAATTTCCAGTCCCACCTCAGTCAAGCAGTAGATCTTGGGCTTTATTGCTACCCTATCGTTCTATTCGTTCATCCCATCAAGTGGGATTCCTTATATACTTGCCAGCTTGGCATACCGTTCATTTTAAACCTCAATGGCTTTTGTCTCTTAGTCTTTAACACTCGCAAGTTCTAAATTTAAAGTGAAATCAGGCTCCCTGTTGTCACAAGGATTATTACAGTATGCGAAGTGACCTCATCATCGAATGCCTATTGTGCTCGCTGCATCCAATCACTCCATTCGTGGTGTAGTATAAAAACACAGCGTTTCCCCTTTAATGTGACACCCTTCCTTCTCCCTTTCATCTTCTACCTTTCCTCTGCCAATATATCCAGCAACGAAGATACCATGCAAAACCTGCTCCATGAGCTACAGCACATCTCGATCGCCAAACATAACAGCAGCGCCAAACAAACAGTTCGTCGAGAGAAGTACCATACGGCTAGCACCATTCGAAAGAAGTCTCGGCCCCCCGTTGGTCACAGATGGCTACAACAGCCTCACTCGAAACCGAAACATGTAACACGCAACAACGTGGTGTATGGTCTTAGCCAAAGCCATCACCGACTGCCTGACCTCGGTACGAAGACACAAACTGCCGCGAACGCTCGGTGTAATGAGCTTGATGGAGATGGGGACGTAAATATGGGGGTCGCGGAACAGTTTTCGTCACGATCTGGGTTTATCGACTTGCAAAACCTGGCTGCCTTCGACTTTGTCGACTTGACTGATTTTAAGGATGATCAAGACATGGACGTATTTTTGGGCAAACACCTGGTGATAGGGAATGAACCAGAAGGGGATGCCGTTTGCAGACGAGAAATTAAGTCTTAAAATTCTTACAGAGGCCACACATTGAGTTCTATATAAGTCGTACTGCGCACTCCAAACCATTTCCTAGGAAATAAAATAACCAAAAATGCTGCAAGGTAATGACGGTATAGGGTAACTCTACTGACTAAGTAGTCAAGTGGACTGGCGGCCTATAGAGACACAGCTAGCTGTGTCATTAATATCACGTGCCCGTCAAGACACAGCTAGCTGTGCCTCTAAGATATGTTATGTAAGCTCGATCATGTAAGTGAGTATGTGTTGTGAGGCTATTCACAACAGTGATTTACTGTATTTCTAGCTATATGATGCATCTTGTGATAGATACAGCATGACTCACGCTTCCTCTTGTGCAATGAATAACATACAATCGCTGGTGTTGATACAATGAATCAGAACACGCTTCCAGGTATATAACCCGAGTGTTCTTCGGCCATTGTAGTAGCTATTCCTCTCATATCAAGCATCTACAACACTCATAACACCCAAACTGCATAGACAGTCATCATGAACCCCAACAACCGCCGTCATCAGAACCCTCCTCCCTTCGTTGTTCGAACTGACGGTTCAGCAACGCCTGCAACTTCTGCTCCTCCCGTGAACTATGTTCTTCAGTCTATCCCCAACAACAATCAGACTATCCCTCAACGGCCGGCTCCTATGAATCCTCGCAACGATCCCCTCAACCTCCAGATGGACTTCTGGCTTACGCACACGAGGCCTGGTGATGCCACTAGCGATGCTGCTTTGCAGCAACAGAATCCTCAAGCTCTCGTTGCTGCCCAGAACACTTCATACCTTCCACCGGGGCAGCCAGTCAATGTGATACAACGGCCGTACGGGTATCAAGTTGAGGGAGAGTGGCATATCGGCTATTGGTACGATCGACTTCAACACCGTGCTCGAGAGCAACCACAAGCAGACCTCGGGCCTCAATAGAATTGTAATATGCTTTTCAACTATGATCAGCACTATCGTAGCCAGCAGCTTGCAGTCCCTGGGGTCAATTGGCCTACCCCAGCAGTAGGAATGACTACCTATTAACCTGTCATTCAGGCTCTTCAAAACACAGGGATATCGGTCATTCGCGTTGATCAATTTGGAAATGCACAGTGGGTTTGGCAAGGAAGGCATTAGCTTGGGGTTATAGCATAGTTATTTGTGACTTTGCTTGCTTAATAGTATGAAGAAATTAACCACCAATACAAAGAGATCTTCAACTCAAGAGACAACCTACTAATTGATGTTGTAATATGATGAATGTAATACTCCTAAATCGCCCTTTTCCTAGGCTTTTCAACGATATATACATCATATCAATTAAACTACTGTACCTATTTTAGTCATGGGGCTTCCGATTTTGATATACCCGTTGCTGATCCTTATGATCCCGGGCCGCCGCCTTCCACACATAATCAGATCCACGATAAGTCGTAAAAGGTTGTGCCTGTAGCTCCTTTTCAACGTTCCTCTCAACCCGTGCAGTCTCGGCTTTATCGAAGTCAAGATAGCTCATCATTTCCTCCTTGGTCCAATCTCGAAGACTTCTTCCTATCCTACATTGACGGCCCATTTCCTTCCAACCGAGGCACCAGTTATATTCAGCCTTGTTGTAACGCTGGGGCAGCTTCATAGCCTTGCGGTACTGTTGGTTGGTCTTCAATGCTCCCCGAGGGAGTGCAGCATACCACGCTTCTCGATCTGCTTTGTAGCGTTGATAGATAGCACGGGGATCAGTATAGCTCAATGTATCAGCCTCACTTTGTGCGGTAACTGTTGGAGGCCTAGCCGCCGGGGAAGTCACAGTAACGGTTGTTGTATGGGTAGTTGTCTCTGTTGTTGTCTCCGTTGTTGTATGTACTCCGGAGCTAGTTGGGGATAATGACCGTGTTGTTGATCTTGATACCGTGTGTGTTACAGTATGAACAGTTGTAGAAGCCTGAGAAAGAACCCCAGCTGTAGAGGCTTGAGGCGGAGCTACATTTATCGAGGCCTGAGTCGAAGCTTGAGTCGGGGTCTGTGAGATATGCTCCCAGCGTAAGGGGCACGCTTTTGACTTCATTGTATGACCTGACTGATGACACTTTGAGCATGTTGGTGGTGCCCGAGGCCGTATTGTATTCTCAACTGCCTCAAACGCACAGGGCTCTCGTTGTGTGCTTGTCACGGGTAACACCGATGTGGCCTGAAGTCGGTCTATCTGTACAGGAGGCTCAATGAGAAGTTGGGGGTTTCCAATGCGCTGAATTCGCCAATGCGAGTGGAAATGATACATTTGCAACGGTTGACTTCGATGTAACAAGGGTTCGATCAAATGAGCACACGGCAGACCAAGGGTGCGGTTGAAAGTGCCCGTACAAGCCGGGAGGTCATGTAGTAACCGAGCTCGCTGGTCATCAACTAACCGAAGAGCCTCATGTGATATCCAACCACGGATGTTGCCGTACAATGACCCAGATAGCTTCAAAGGGAAGTTAGCTTGTTGTCTTGCTTGGTTACTCTCAAGCTCGGCCACCTAATTCATCACAACTAGCTTAATATGCCTCCAGGCGTCAAACAGGTTAAGCTGGGAGGTCTTGAGATATGACTTGATGAGTTGATGAATACCCTCACATCGTGATGTAACATATTGGTTAAAATGAAGGTGTTGATCAACCCAAGCCTTAACGAATTTCTGCTTGTAGAGATCCAGCCAAGTCTCAGTGATGTAGCCAACCTGACTTATGTAGTCAGCGGTATACTTCTTCTTGAAGTCATCAAGCTTCTGATAGTATATATCCTCGTTACTAGATGCAACAAGATCATGCCAAGAAGAGTAAAAGCCCTTCCACTTCTCTTGCCCTTCATGATCCTTTGGATCTTTGGTAAATGCATCCATGCAGTAACGTAATACCGCCTTGTTGATATACCATAAGCAAAGTAATGCAGTTGAATCCGGAAAGGTAGAAGCTACAGCATTCATGCAAGCAAGGCATCGATCTGTAAGTATCACAGAAGGAGAGTCTGCACCTACACCTGCATAGATAGACCGTAGCTCTGTAAGAGCCCAGTTGTATTCACCTTCTTCTTCACCACTGAGGAATGCAAATGCAATACAGAAAGACCGTTGGCAAGCATCAACGCCAATTGCATTGAGAAGAGGCATCTTGTACTTGTTGGTCTTATATGTGCAGTCTAGAATAAGCACTTCTGTATATAATTTGAGGTACGCAAGTGACTTGGGGTGTGCAAATAATACTGCTGTGACTGTACCCTCCTCAAGACGTATACGACTCCAGAAGCCCTCACTTTTGAGCTGATCTGAGAGGGCATATATATTGCTTTGACCCTTCAGGAGCTCTCGCTTGGTCTCGGCAATACAGTTGTAGATATCTTGTTGTATAGCAAGTGTTTCTGATGTATTCCGTAGATGTGATATGACTTCCTTAGGTGCAGAGCCACTACTGGTAAGTTGCTTGACTATCAATCTATCAGACGGTGAGAGTATCCTATGAGTAGGGTATGCCAAAGGGTAGCTTGGCTCATGATTATGCTCTTGATGCTTCTGATCAGGACGATATGATAGAGACCACGAAGTCTTG
Organism: Fusarium sambucinum; assembly: GCF_050947815.1. NCBI lineage: Eukaryota > Fungi > Ascomycota > Sordariomycetes > Hypocreales > Nectriaceae > Fusarium > Fusarium sambucinum. The sequence continues at coordinate 2,886,483 of NC_139292.1, forward strand.
TCAAGTTCTTCCTTTGCTAGGACCGAAAAGAGGCAGCCTATATAACGAGATACAGTATTTCTGATACGTTTCCTTGTTATTGAAGGGGCCTTTGAGCCGCGGTCACATATGTAGATAGCTCTTTTCCTTCCACTTAATGTATTCCATGAATTCTTAACTACAAAGGCATAGCCTCTTTCTCGAGCCCAAGCGTTGATAGCAGTGAGAAGAGCCTGCTGTAAGGGGAAGTGACCTTCTAGTGGAAGAACATCATCAGGGAATACATTTAAAGCATCAATTAGGTTCATTTTGGATAGATAATACTGTGATAGCTTCAATTGGCTTCAATTGTAATAATAACCAATGAATTGGAAGGTCTGAGTTAAAGCCACGTCAGCACGATCCCATACATAGATCGAGCTTACATAACATATCTTAGAGGCACAGCTAGCTGTATCTTAACGGGCACGTAATATTAATAACACAGCTAGCTGTGCCTCTATGACTTGCCAGTGGACTTAATTACTTAGTCAGCATCATATATGATGCCAAGCCTGCATCGAGATCATATGCCCCTCTAGCGTCTTGAAGAACTTGCTCCCATGCCGACGTAGGTTCTTCTGTTCCGTCCATCAGTCGCAGAAAGAGTCCTCCAGCTGCGAAAAGGCGCCGAGCGAACCGGTCACGGAAGAGTTCATGAAATGCACTAAGGCGTTCCTCTCGAAGTACATGCCATCCTTTATTGGTGACACCAAAGCCGCTCAATCCTATAGCCTTATTCCCAAGCACCTTCGACCCTAAAAGCACCAGGCTAGAGTTCTCGATATAGACCGCATATTGCAATCCAGTTTCTTCCCTCTTGCAGATAGTAGTTAATGTTATCTAATCCGAGTCGCTTGGCACGCCGCTGAAGGTCTTCGGTCTTTGCACGATCGAAGCCGCTACCCATTTTCTTTTTGTCAACTTCTCTCGCTAAGGATACTTGTGCATGCCGAACCAAATAGCAGGCATAGACTGAATCCCTGAAGGTCCTCTGAAGGAGCCGTATCTGATTGTCAATGATATCACCATCGTTATCTCCCCTCGCCATCAAATCGCTGGCTCTAGGTCGTTGTTATTGCAGCAATCCATGAGTTAAAGTGCATAGTTAGTCAAGTACAACTTTGCTTCGCACAGAGGCAGCCATCAAGAGAACATCCACTTGCAATGGGCATGGATCGCTTATGTCGATGTAAGGAATATCGCATAGCGAGTCTACCGCCCGTGCTATCGCGAGATTCTCATCGAGTTGCTTGACCACTTATAGGCGATCGTCTGAACGGGACCGCTTTGCGGGCGTTGGCTTCTGCAACACTTGCGGTGGTGGCGGGACAAGAGTTGCGCCGGCAATGCCACACTCGCAGCAATAGTCGACATTTTCTGGCTCAAATATGTCATCGTCGTGTAAATAATTTATTGATCGAGCTGCACAAGCGCCAAAGTTGATGACTTGATGCGGCTGCCCTGGTAGCGTTCTGAAAGCCTCTCCGCGACCAATAACCTCAATAGTATACTCGATTCCTTCATTCTTAAGTCGTGAAGGAGCAATAAGGACCGATTTGTGACCAACCTTTTGATTGCATGTGCCACACTTAAAAGTCTTGGCAAAAAAGTCATTGAACTTGGTTATATGATGTGGTTTAATGAGTAGCCATAGCTTGAATCCGGTCCCGGCATAAACCTCGTTGAAGGAACGAAAGCCATAATGCTTGCGTCCTACGCTATATGTCATATCCTCGCAATGTATTCGGTTGGCAGAGAGGTGAGCTCCAATATGGTTGTACTGGCAATGGAGATCCGTCAGCGTAGGATCCCCTGTTATTCGCTCCCCTGGATCAAGTTGACTGATCGGAATAAGTTTTGCGTGGCCAGTGAAATAGGGAATGTTGCCAGCAGGCGGGTTGTTGATAGTATCTTCAAACACTTCTTCAGCCTTTGCCGCAGATGGTCTCTTTACTGCGGCAGTAAGGACTGGGAGGTCAAGTTCAGGTTTAGGCTTGTCGTTGGAGATATAGGCCATGGCATAGCCCTTGCCTTTGGGACCAGACTTATATCTAATACTTGTATATTGCCAATCGTTGTCAATCCTGACATGACTCTGTATCTCAGCGAAGTCAACGTCGAACTTTAGAACGGTCATCTTTTGGGGGGCACGACATCTGTCCATGTACGCCAGCTTTGAGATAAGTCGTTTATTTAGGTCATATAAAGGAGCAGTCGCATCGTCATTCTCTGATGACCTGCTAGTGGGACGGCAGCTTGTGGATTGCAGCTGTGGCTCGCCTACTTCAGCATTGCGGCTTTCTTTAGTCTCAAGGCTTTTTCCAGTCTTAGCCAAAGTGCTCTCTCCAGACTCGCTTTCTTGCCTTGAATCAGTCAGGTTTGCCTGGTAACTGCTCTCGTTATCTTGCATATAACCAGATGTATTTTGGGAATTCGAAGCAACTAAGGATTCCAGTCTCCGTATAGTATTATCGATCCCATGTAACCTACTTTGAACATTTTCCCATGGTTATTGTCGACCCTTGGTTCGCCCTCTCTTTGACCTTGACGATTTGGACTGTAGAGAGAGTTAGGCATCAACATCGGCTCAAATGCAAGAGACTTAGGCCCCTAGGTCCTTCAGTCCTTCGACTAAAAGAAGATTAACTGCAGACATAGCATTGCAAGAAAATTCGGATATATCTTCAACGCATTATTATTTTCCGTGACTTAGGTAGCCGACTGGATGTGAGATTCATGTGACCGAAAGTCAAATTGTAACCAATCAGAGCGCTGCAGCTGCTAAAAACCCTCTTTTTGCTATAACTTTCCGCATTCGTACCATTACCTACGACATCAACCAATTTAAGCCAACCAGCCCTGTACTCGTTGTTGAGGGTCTTCAATTTCCTTGCCCCATACCCGTCCTTCAGCCTTAGGAAGTTCAGCATCCATCATTCGCTGTTGAGGCTCTTTGCCTTCCCAGAACCAATTCTGCACTCAAGCGCTAACATTAAGCAAAAGTCTTGCGCAGATAGTATTGGAACACTGCTGTATAAAGCTCTTTGGGCGACCATAGTCCAGTGTACCATGCAGAGTGAGGTACAACGCGAGTATTCTCTCGTGTAACCGGCCATTTCTTATTAAATTCCATTTCGCATTCCGCGCGTATAATGTTATACAGATCGACGGATAGGATAGAACAGTCCTTTATGTCATTTAGAGCATCTATTAATTATTAATAGAGGTTATTGTTTATATGTGGGTATTTTACTTTATCTTTTCCTCAGGTTCTGAGCTTTAATTATATTTATTTATATCTTTAAGACTTTTAATTATTTTATAAAGAAATAAGATAGCTTAAATAGTAAATATTTAATAATTTAATAATATTATAAGGCTATAAGGCTATACTTTTAGATAAGCTTTTAATAAAACTCTATATTAAAATAAAGCTATATAAAATAATAAAATAATAGTAAATATTTTCTTTTTCCTTATATAATAAAACTATTAATAAAAAAAGGTAAAAATAATAATAAAAAAGTAAATTATTTTGCCTTTAATTATCTATTTAATATATTAAGTTAACCTAGATTATAATTATAATATTAATATTATATTACTATATTATTTAACCCTATAACTATAGCCTTATAGCTAGGTAATATATAAGGCAATTTTACTATATATATAGTAAGATTATTAAAGTATTATATATTAGCCTAGCTCTATTTTAAGATTTATATAACCTTATAATAATAAAGCTAAAATATATCTCTATAGGCTAAAGACCTTTAATTAAAGATAATATAGTATTAGCTATATTTAGCTATAAAGTCTTATAATTCTTTAGTATTTCTATCCTTTAAAGGGATTTATAATAAATTTAATAGGAAAAGTAATAGCTTTATATACTATATTATAAGATTAAAAAAAGGGATACCTTTATAATAAAAAAGACTATATTCTATAATATAATAAGTTAATATAAGCTATAGTTAATAGAATTAGGGATATTTATTTAGACTATTAAAGATAAGTATAAGTATTCTAAGTAATTACTTAGGTTATTAGTAATATATATAGGAAACTCTATTTAAGTTAAAGTCTATAGAGGAAGAAATTTATATATATAATTAAAAGTTTAATATAAAGTTAAAATGCTAAAGTAAAATAAATTTACTTAATATTATAGTTAATTAAACTAAGTTATATAACTAGACCTTTTACTATATTATATAATTATCTTAATCCTTATGTGATTATACTATTAATAATTTCAACGAAGGAGCTTTAATTGTATTTCCTTGCCTCTCAAGCCGATGAATAGGCTTTTGCCATATTTCAGATAAAGCGTTATAGATGTCAAATTCAACTTCACACTCGAAGGCTTGGTATCGAGGGTGGATTATCAACTCAAAATAGAGCGATTCGCTTTCGTCAAGCAATTCACTTTCATTCAGGCTATTACCCGGAAAAGTGTAGATAAGCGATTCGCTTTCATCAAGCGATTCAGTGTAGATAAGCGATTCGCTTTCATCAAGCGATTCACTTTCATTCAGGCTGTTATCCAACATAAACATAATTGAGGCATAGGTTATTGGTATGTGTTACTATTGTTACTGTTGTTTATGCGCTGGTCTTATATATCCAATGTTTGCGCTAATGGGTGACAAAGACCATCCAGGGGGATTGATGACTTCCATATCATGAATGCAGGTGCATGTTGGTAACAAACGAAGACTCCTACTTAAGATCATGGCACCAATAAATTACGCCTACCGGTTCTGTCTCCGATTGGAGCACCCCGGCCTCGGGGGAAAGTAGGCGAAACTTATTTGGGTCGATCTGCAACCAATTCAAACCTTATTATCTCTTCCCACCATCAAGCGCAGGGATATGCATGCCAAGAGCGATGGATCAGCTCGCGGTAGAACGTGCAGAAGATCATTACTAAAATGGGCACGTATAATCATGCGCTAGAGCCAAGTACCTGCTTGAGCCCCCAGCTGTGCACATTCCACGCCTCCATCGTCATATAATCATAACTACTTGGATTTCTTAGTAAAATCTTAGGAAATTAAGTATCTGTTTTCATCTATTATCTGATTAGCTAGGCGATTGGAGTTGCGGGATGTGTACTCAAGGAGACAGTTGGGATACAATTAATTCACTATCTAGGTAGGTAGGTACTGTCCTTTCAAGCCCGAATCTTTTCAGCAATTTAAAACTTGTCTTCAATCATATCATCTGGTCTCATTTGCACCTTCTCATTCAATCAAGGCCGAATTCAAGTGCCTCTTTATTCCTAGCGCCTGCGGAACTTGTGTAAGATTGCAAAGTACTCATCTCGTGAATCTCAGAGCCTTTATTCCTTATCCGAGCATCGGTCATAACCATCCATATCCTCAGCTTAGGCCATATATATAATGAATCTGGTGCTCATTTGCCTGATGGAAAGATACTCGTTAAGCAGGAATACCTTCCGTTGTCCACAAGCTTTCCCAAGGAGCAAGGTCATGTATACTTCAACAGAATAGCAATCTTCAAGGATCTTTTCACCAGTCCAATACGTGAGGCAATTAATGATTTCTGGGTCTATAGAGTTCCCATCCTTAAAGCACTTTAAAGATAGCTCTTGCAGTGGTTAGTTGCGTTAAAGGCATGCAAAGGCATTACTATCTGAACTTTTATAAGGGAAGTCAGTCTTAGCAGCCTATTGCTAAACTAATACCAAAAGCCTGCTCATGCCCTAAGCTTTAAAGGCATTCTAAACTTCAGGTAGCTTTAGCGATAGGGAGTAAGTATAGTTGTAAGCAAGGCCCTCATAAAGAAGCCTCAGATTGCAGTCTTCCAACTAGTGGCAATCGTTAGCTTTTCGAAGACTAGAAATAGATAAACAGACATACGACTGGGATAGAACAAGCAGGTCCAGCTAGTATATAACGAGGACTATCGCAAATCTAATCCATATTGACGCTTAACATATGCAAGTTATACAAGCATTGCATACTCAGGATAAAGCTATCAAAGAGTACATTTACTAACTAAAAGCTGGCTAAAGCCTTATCTTTAATCTTAAAGATGGAAGCATGCAAATCTTCTACCTCCTTCTGCTGCTGCTCTATCTTTAATCCGGAATGAATCCACATGTATATAATTGTCTTCTGCAACTCGTCAATCTTACCTAAACTCGCTGTAAACATAGGTTTAAGCTTATTATTAACTTATTCAGCATCCAGGCGGAACTGAATGTGGAGTATATCCATCGTGTTTCAATTAAGCGAACTGTGACATCGTAGGAGGCTTATTACCTATTGACTGATATCTGATGGGTTTAGGCGAGAAGAGGCCATTTCGTTGAGTTAATTTTGAAAAAGTAGAATCAGTGGTAGTAATGAGTGAGTGATAATGAGACTGAATATTGGGGGAACGATTGAACGGGGGGATAGCTAATATTTGTGACAGGAAGGAAAGTTGGCAGGGGAGGCGATGCCGGGGATATTGCTTCTCCGACCCCGTCACATATAGCCTATTTCTAGCCCGGAGATTAGACTGCATAAGAAGGCATGCATATATATGCTGAGGCCCCCGACGTATGTTTATTCCTTATTACTAAGATATGTAAATTCGGTTAAGTAAGTTACCTCTATACTTCGATCTGAGAAGCTCCTGACATCGAACTAGTGTTGGCATGCGTATTGTCCACATAACTATATTTAGGTTTTATAGTGGTGCTTTAAATATGAAAATGCTGGTTGCCTATACAGCCTGCATAATAGAAACACAATTGTCTTATTCTAAAACGGATATTATAGTAAGTAGCCCATTTACCTAGAATATTATATATCTTATAACTACTTTAGATATATGTAAGAAAGAGTTAAAAGATTATAAATTGCATTTATAGGGTCCTGAGTTACTATATAGGTCTAAAGGGAGATAGAATTGCCGTTGCAGTACTAAGACTATAGCTCTCTCTTTCTAGCTATAGTTTACTACTAGTTTTTATTAGCAAATAAGGTAATAGTTAAAGGTATTAATAATAGCTCTCTATAACTAATATAATACCTGCTAAGTACCTTTAGCTATCTAAGTATAATAATACTTACCCTTACTATATTAAGGCAAATATATAAAGTAATAGAGAAATAATAATATAAATACTAGCCAGTGGCTTGCAGGTGGTATAATATATACTATGTCTTTTCTATTGGTAATAGATAAATGCATTAGCGTATAGCGTGAGGTTAGGCGAGGCATGCGAGAATTTATCTATAAAGTAATATATATCTGCTCCTAAATTCATCTAGCATTACAATAGACAAGCTTATAAAATAAGGACTATATTATTTATAGACTGCTAGCTTACTGCCTTTTCCTATCTAGGTTAGATATTTCTTATAAAAGAAGTCTACTAATAGCTAAGTATAGTCTATTTAAAGTTAAGATTATAAGCTACTGACATTTAAAGACTCTCGCCAGGCCTTCTGCTAAATACCTTCTAGTGTTATAGGGTTCCCCTCCCCTAAAGAGAGGTAATCTATTATATAAGGCCAGACTCTCGCTAGACCCTCTGCCGGAGAGGCTAGAGAGGCAATCTATTATATAAGGCGCAGTATAGAGGAGTTTAAAACATTTAGTTAGGGATTCAAAGCCGAAACCTTTCACGTTAGCGAAGAAGAACGATATAAATTACTTACCGGGATCTCGCATTATCCACCCGGGCCTGATATCGCCGCAATATCAAAGGTCTAGCTAGAGTTCATGGAAAAAGTCTAGTATAAGCTAGGTATATTAATTCCTTTACTTATTTAAGAAACAGCACTAACTATTTATCAGGTTACCCTACCTATTTATTGCAAAGGATAAAGTTTAAACATTATACTAAGGCTAAGGATAAAGAATACTATTAGCTACTCTAGTTAATATATAAACTGGAGTCTATAGGAGAGTTAAAGATAGTAAGGGACTAGAGGAATAAGGTTACTCTTAATATTATTATTGCTATTAGCTTCTATTAGTCATGGATATATTTCAATAGGAATAAAGCCTCTATTTAGCAAGAACTAATAATTTATAATATCTCTATAGACTATTAGCCTTATTAAGGAAGTAGACATTATAGTACCCCAGAATAAGGTAGTTAAAGCCAGAGTAATATAATTCTAGATTAAATAGAATTGCATTAAATTTAATGCTATCTAATAGCATAGAACTGAAATATAACTCCTATATTTAGCCCTTAAATGTATTATATACTACCCCTGCGAGAGGAAGCTTCTATTTAAGGCGAAAATTTCTCTCGCTCTTAACCTTTATGGCAAGACGGTGTATAGTGTTGCTGGAGTTAATATTAGATCTTGTGCCAGTCGGCCTTGGTTGATAGACGGCGGGCAGATATACCACTGTGGAATTGTTACCCTGCATGTCTATCCCACTTAACAGCCTGCTAGATAAGTTATTTCTCTCGTTCAGTCCCGTCTCTTTAGGTAGGTAGTTAGCATATTTACTACGTCGCTTTTAGCCGACGATATATACCGATATCTTGGCTTTTATTCTTCCCTCTCCATCCAAGAATACCCAGAGCAATAGAAGCTAGGGATATTATCCCAATCAATAGCCATAACACCATTATAGAAGTAGTCATTAAGAAGATATAAGTAAAAAGGCACAAGGCTTAAAAGAATATCGGTAAGCTGCGCCCAATGGTTGCCTTACTGGGTCGCAACTCCCCTTAAGTATCCAGAGGTATCTTTATTATTGTCAGTAAGAGCGAGAAAGATATTGGGTAGTATTATTATATGCCAAGAGGTAATGAAGTTAGTTGTCCACTGGAGGCTAATATGCTACTCTGGATCTATCTTAGCGCCCAACTATCCGTGCTTCTTTGGGAACTGATCATCCGGGGAACCTGCGATCGGCATGCCCTACACACACTGTCTCAGGATCTCAGCTGTTGCTGACTTGGCTAACTACTTTTGGCATGTATATAATGCCACTAGTCAAGACCCTAACTAAATCGCGTAAATGACCTATCTATTCGTTTGCCTCATCGTTTTACCCCAAGAGCCACAATGCAACAGAGTCGCGCCGGACAATCGTCATCAAGCGAAAAGCCAGATAATGCAGCATCTTCTGCTCTTCAGGTTGTCTTTAAGAATCTACAATTGCCGAGGCCGCCTGCGGAACCGTCCCTTGAACTCCCTGGCTGTTTTACCTCGCTTATCAAGGACCTATTGCAAGAGGAGGGCCAGCTTAGACAACGGAAGGAACAAGGATTAGACAATGCAAAGAGACTCCGTCACAAGCTGGCACGACTCAAGAGGATAGACTTAGTCCGTGACCGATACCAAAGCATTACTTTAGAATACTGGGAGAAAATAATCATTATGGCGGCTGCGGTAGTAGACAACTACCTTAGTAACGAGATTCTTGCTACCTCAACTATCACTAACTTGAACGGAGGAGAGCTGGCTCACCACACTATCCTCAAGGACATGAAGGTTATGCGAGAGATGATCAAGCTCACAGATCACCTATATGTACACTGGAAACACGAGCTTGCTTTCGAGGTCCCCATGCTTCTGGGTAAGCTTAACCGCGCGCATCTGATCCACACCCTCATAACGTTTTAGATACCCCTATTTCGACTCTCCGTCTGCAGAGCACTTTAAAGTATGACGAATTCAAGCGCCTTCTCCAGCAATGTACGCCTTCCGCCGAGATTAAAAGTCCCTTCAAATTATATATACCGTTTTTAGTTCTTTTCATACGACCCAAGTACAGCCTCACAGATATACAAACAGCATTGCAAACATCCCTGCTCGACAAAAGTGACTGGGATGTCTTTTGGGGGGCAGCCGCGCTGGAATATAACCCAATCAGGGATAACTGGATCCCCAAACAGCCTCTTCCCTCAGCGGCTATGAGTAACCTTGAGTTGCAAGAGTATATCGACTACAAAGGGAATTACCCTGTCAAGGTCCGCGTACAGGTTTCTAGGTACAAAGCGTTTAAAATATCATTTGATCTGCAACAGAAAGCGGCAGTTGCAAGTAGAAGTCAAGTGGGATGCAATCGCACGAATTCATCGATATTTGCATATAATTAGGATAAGAATCTCTATAGCCCTGTAATACAGCAGGCAATCCAAGATCTAGTAAGTTATAGCATTATATTATAGACTTTACTAACTCGAAATAAGGAATCACTTGGTTTTCTTGAGGCTGGAGAAATATACGTCGATAGAGTCTCCGTTTGTCTTACCTCGGGCAGTACTATTATTCCATCGGGTTATCTCCAAATAGTTATACCTACAGCTCCACTATAAGGGTCATTACCTGTTTCTCTTACTAACAAAGAATTAAGTGCAGTTATTAAATGGAATATGCAGACTGGATTTATACTGGATTAAAACACTGTACTGTCGGTCACTTCAGATATCCAGTACATCTTATTACTAGTTGTATTATAATACTTAACACCTATTCATTTCTTTGTAATTTCTACTACCTCCCCTGTCATTCCTTTGATCACATCAATAGGAGTTGGCTCCAGCGTCCCTTGTCCTTGTGTAATGCCTTTTTAAAGTTAACCAGTTATCTAGATACTATGAAGGGGTTCTTACCAGAAGTGTTGCTCGGTTCTCGTGATGCTTTAGCTGCGCTGGCATGTTTTTAAGATATGGCAGTAGGTATATTTAGCATTTCGATTTCTTAGATTACAGGATAATTGTACAGAGATGCTATAGCTACTGGGACAGATGACTTTAAACTTGCACCTCGAACTGTAGTCTACCGCTTACTAGCCCTGCCGTCATGGGCATATGCTCCTTGGTATTAGTAACCTAGAAGTTGCATATCAGTTGGGGAAGTAATTCGCTTCTCTTCTTACTTGGTAATACCGTTGTCTAATATCATTATTGACGTTCTTAGTAAGATATTATCTAGCAGAACATCCTTGTATTAACAGTTCTGGCAGAGCATCCTTGCATTAATAATTCTGCAGAATATCCTTGCATTAATAATTCTGGCAGAATATCCTTGCATTAATAGTTCTGGCAGAATATCCTTGCATTAATAGCTTAGCACCCCTATATGCATAATATATAATTAAAGATATAAGGTATTTTTAGTTTAAACTTATTAATACCCGCTCTTATACTGCCAATCTTATTAATATACTCTTGCACTGCCAATCTTATCAATATACTCTTGCACTGCCAATCTTATTAATATACCCTTATATAGCTAATCTTGTCAATATACCCTTGCACTGCTAATCTTATTAATACACTTAATTTATTCACTATAGAGAAGGCCTATAAGATTCTTCACTCCAGTCCCCAAGACCTTAAACGTTTAGAAAGAGCTACAGTCCTAGCCCAGTATAAGACGCTCGCCTTCCATTTAGAGGCGTCGCAGTGGCTAGACAACATCCGCGATGTTAGCTCACCTGGGTTCAAGTTTAGCTCAAGGGTTCCACTGCGGCTGAAAACTCTGCTCAATATAACTAATATAAACGAAAGGATCAACCAATTACGAGAATCAAAGCCAGGAGTTTACGTCATACTCGGCCTTTGTCTCACTACTAGAGAAATCATCAGAATGGAAGATAAGATATTTGACGAAATTCTCAGACAAGCCCAGATAGCTGAGCCACGATTAACGCCACACCTTGTATATCACCCTGATATTGTCAAAACTGTCAATGCCTCGTGCAATAACGTATTCAAAGAGAGTTAGTGTAGTATTCCTCCCGTTCAAGCTTTAGCTAATCGCACTCAGAATTCGAGGTTCTATAGGCAGAACGCAGTAGAAATAAGCACTAAACTTCAATCCTAGTTAACGGCGGTTTGTATTTTCACTATATCGCTCCAACTCAGCCTAAGCTGGAGCCTTTAATCTATCTATCATTCAACGGTACAGTGGCATTATATATGCCAGAATTAGACATTAATGGAATTCTTAGAATCACCACTCTATAGGATATAGAATTCTTGGAAAAGCTGTTTATATTTACTAAAGGCAGGGCAGCTTATAAAGATGCTTATAGGTTTCATATTCTAGTCCGGTAAGCGCTACTGACTTACTGGACAGCTGGGTTTACAACATGCTCGTTCATTGCCCGAGTAGTATATTACCTCAGGCAAGATATCCTCGACGCTATTGAAAGTTCTATTACACAGGCAATAGAGAATCAGGCTAAGTTGACAAGCTGCGTAAAATGTCAAGGATTTCCGGGGCAGGTAATCATCGTTAATATTACAATTAGCAAGACTAAGTATATAGAGATCCTGTATTATGGGTATTAAGTTCTGAGATCTCAGCCTGGTCTAGATATCACGTTTGATTCGCTTGGAGTATGGATCCACTTCGATAGCCTGAGGCCCTACTGAAACACTGCATTTATTTAGCCACTTATTAACCACTTCCTTTTATATACAGGGGAATAATTATTAGGCGCCTCAACCTACACGCACTTAGGCACCAACATATCGCTCCGCTGAAGTATTTAAATAAAACCCTCCTGCATCTTATAACTACCGCATACTATTACAATATAACTACAAAGGAAGTGATTATAAGTGAGCCAGCAGGTTCCTGCTGACTTTGCTAACTATAACCAGGATGCCCTTTGGAAAGAGGGACCTTCTGTTGTCAGCAGCTATTTTCACCAGATAGGGCATAGAAAAGAGGATTAAAAGAGCCTTGTTTTTTCTATAAAAGGAGGGGAATTGGCTTGCTATTTTAAATAATAAAGTAGCCAAATTATATAATATAAGCTTAGCTAATTAGGGCTATGCAAATATTAATATATTCCCTATTTAAATACTAATATTATAGGTATTTAAATAAATAATAGAGCTTTAAAATGCTTTAAAATACACTTAATAAAGTATTTAGCTAGCTATAATATAAATAAAATAAGTACCTATTAAGTAATAATAAAGTAAATAACCTTATAATTATAAAATATAGCGCTATAGTATAGCTATAAGTATATGCCTTTTATATAAGAAATTCTTTTTTTTTTTCTTTTTTAATTATATTTTTATAATAATAAGCCTACTATAATACCTAATACTATTTAATAAAGTATATACTTAATATTTATAATATTAATATATTATAGGCTAGAATTTAATTATCTGCTTATACCTCTAGTACTCTTATTGCTTATTACCCTATAAGTTAAAGCTCTTTAAGCTTATAATATCTTATAATAGTTAACTCTTAAATAGCTTAATAAGAAATAAAGGAATACTATATATATAGCTACTATATATACTATATAAGTAGTATATTAGTAGCTAATGCAGTTTATTAATACCTCTACTACTATTACTAAAACTACTACTATTACCTCTGCCTATAAGCTTTAATACTATAATTTAAGCTTAGTTTATATAATTTAATGCTTTAAATAGCCTCTATTCCTTGCCTACTATACCCTTTAGGGTATTAGCCTTCTGCTAATTTTATTAGTAAGCAGTTTTTTATGCTTTATTTAAGGTATCTCTGCAGTTTCTTTATAGGGATTAAAGAGGACCTGCTTTACTATTATACTATTTTCAGCGGTTCTTAGCGCTATATACTATATTTTTTAAGTAACTATAGTTATAAGGCTATATAAATATACTTTATTTTCTTTAATTAAGCTTTTTATTAACTTAGATTATACTCTTAAGCCTCTTTAGCTTAGTCCTTTAGTTTATTAGCTAGCTAATATAGCTAATAGGGTAAGGGATAATATCCTTACCTTAAATAAGCTTAATAAGCTTAATAATATAAATAAAGCTTCTTTTCTTTCTTTCCTTACTTAATTAAGCTTGCCTTATTAATATATAAGTTAACTTAATAATATAAGAGAAGAAAAAGCTTAAGAAGAGTATTAAAAGGCTTTTGCCTTTATTTAAAGAGGGGTCTGCCTCTCTGCATTACTTTAATATAATAAAGCAGGCCTTTATTACTCTAGGCCCTCTAGGCTATAAAGTTCTCTCTTTTTCTGCTAAAGCTATTACCTCTGCTATTTAGATATAAGTTTAATATTATATTCCCTAAGTATTATATATAAGCTAATATTATAAATAGCCTTATTAATAATACTACCTTTAGTGCTTTTTTTTATATTATTATAGCTAGGGTTATAGCTTTATTATAACCTTAGCTATAGCTATAAATACCTATTAAGTATATTAGTTTTCTTTTTTTTATGCGCTTTAGCGCTTAGTTATTATATATATATTATATTAAGGTATTTAAGCTATCTTTTCCCCTTAGTATAAGGGAAGTAAATAAATATATCTTTTTATATACTTTTTACTTTCTATTTCCCTGCTTTATAATAACCTATAATATATTTAAAAGCTCTTTAAAGTGCTTAAACTATTATTATAATAATACTTTTATAAGCCTATTTACTAGTATATTAGCTATTAGTAAATATATAACTTTAAATAACTTTTTTAAATACTTTTACCTTAACTATATACTTTAAATATTAATATAATAAAGCCTTATAGTTATTTAAGAGCTTTAATTAATTATAAGTCTAATAGTTTATTAGTTATTATACTTAATATTATAAGGTAACTCTGGATTAAAGTATAAATCTTAGAAAAGGCACTTTATTCCTATTATTTCCTTTGCTATATACTTTAAAGCAAGTAGCTTAGCTTTAGTAATTAAAGTTATTACTATTAATTGCCTTAATGCTTTCTAATAAATTACTCCTCTAAATAAGCTTATAAGATAGCCTTATAATAACTTCTATATATTTATATTATTAGTAAATAAAGTATTACTTATAATAATAAGAGTTTATAGCTTATTATATTTGCTATAAGTTAGGCTATTAAATCTTATAAAGTAAAAATAATAAATTACTTAAAGAGTAGCTCTTTTATAATAAGTATTTAAATTAGTAAGGAATTATAATAGTAAGCTAGCTATAAAGGTAATATTAAGTTATAATATAATTACTATATAAAGCAGGGATTTAATAATTTTTTAATATTTCTTTATCTTATTAAATAATACTTAGTCTTTATAAGGTAAAAGCTTTACCTATAAGATTAGAGTTAAAGGGAAGCTATTTTAAGTATCTTAGTTAAATTTAATTGCTATTTTCTTAATATATAAATTATAATATAAAGAGATAATGCAATTTAACTAATCTCTAATAATCTTAATACTAAGAAATTACTTAGCTTTTAAATTATATATAAATTTAAATCTCTTACTTCTTTTTAGGTATTTAATAAGCTTTAAAGCAGTATTTAGGTTACTTTTATAATAGAAGATTAAGATATTATTAATAAAGAAGATTAAGTATATTTCCCTTTTTAAATTATAGAAGAGGCAGGGTTTTTTTATGCTTTATTTAAGTCTAAATTTATATAACTTAGCAGTAAATATATTAAACTAGAGCTTAAGTAAATCTCTAGGCCTATAGAGAGCTTAGTTAATCTTAAGGATAAAATTATACTCTTTAAATCCTAGGGAAAAGCAGTAAAATATATAAAAGCTACTTTATTGCCTTTATATATTTATAAATATATTTTTAATATCTAGTTATTTAATTTTAAGATTAAACTAAATAGCTAAAGCTATTATTAGGTAAAAAGAATATACTATAAGTATTACTATATATATACTTTTAAGTATTATATCTTAGAAGTTTCTATATATTATAATCTATACTTTATAATGCAGTAAAAACCTATCTTAGTTATATTTATATATAAATACTTATTTTATTAGTAGAGGCTTAGTTATAGCTTTTTCCTACTTAACCTTCCTCTAGGTCTTCTTCTTAAAGAGCTCTATAATCTCTATATATACTACTTGCTTAAATAATATAGTAAATTAATACTTTTTAAGCTATTTCTATATCTTTAATATAGATAAAAGGCTATCCTAATAATATTTCTAGTTATCCTTAAGAATAGCTATTATTAT
Source organism: Fusarium sambucinum (assembly GCF_050947815.1). Classification (NCBI taxonomy): domain Eukaryota; kingdom Fungi; phylum Ascomycota; class Sordariomycetes; order Hypocreales; family Nectriaceae; genus Fusarium; species Fusarium sambucinum. The sequence continues at coordinate 2,902,451 of NC_139292.1, forward strand.
AATCCCTGCTTAAGGATTACTTTCCTTCTTATTAGCTATATAAAAAATTATAATAAATACTACTATAAGCTTATTAAGATCTTTATATATTTCTTTTAGCTAATTAAATATAAAGAAAGTATTAAATAAGTCTCTATAAAGCTTATATAATTATTAATTAAAAGTAATATTATATCCTTACTCTTTAGCTTCTTAAACCTATATACTTTAATATATTAATTCTTAAGCTAGAGTATAATTTACTTTATTTCTTAATCCCCTTAGCTAACCTTATAATTAAGCTAAAGGCTACTCTAAGTAATTATAGTTTCCTTTTAAATTAAGTATAATCTGCGCTTTAAAAGGCTTAATTAAGTTATCTAGAGCTTATATTATTATTAATAGTAATAATTCTCCTATTATTATCTGCAGGCTATACTTAATACTTAATAAAGACTTAGCTTTAGCTTTATTTATTCTCTAAGTATTTCTACTTAAATCTTTTACTTCTTTATAAGTAGGTAAAATATTACTTACTTATAATAGTAAGCCTATTATATTAACTCCTTTATTTATTTACTTACCCCTAAGGAAATTATTATTTATCCTAGCTTATAATATATTTATTAATATTAGATATTACTTTAAAGAGTTAACTTCTCTGGTATTTTTACTCTTATAAGTATTACTTATATCCCTATACTATATACTAGGCTCTAGGGTCTATTAAGGCATTTAAAGTCCTATTAATACTTAATTTATTATATATATAAATAGGTAATTTATACTTAGTTTAATAGTAATTATACTCTCTTTAATAGTAACTATACTCTCTTTAATAGTAACTATACTCTCTTTAATAGTAACTATACTCTCTTTAATAGTAACTATACTCTCTTTAAGTAGCTACTTGCGCAAATTATATATTTCTACCCCTAAGTTTAAGCCTATTAACTATTCTTAAATTAGCTAATTATATATATCTAAGAGGATATTATATTTTAATACTATAATTAATTTAATTTAATCTTCTAGTTCTATTAATAGAAGCTTTATTGCACTTAGTTTATTAGGTTAATAGAAGGTTATTTTATTAAATATTATATTCTTTAATATAATTACCTTTTTAAGCTAAGGCATTTAAATTTAGTATATATTATATACTATATAGCCTATAAGATACCTAATATATACTCTAGGGCTTATTTTAAATGCCTTCTTTTATTTACTAGCTTTCCTCTCCTTTTTTAATAAATAGGCCTTATAACTATATATATAAATGCCTATTTAATTAAGGCAGAGGTTAGCTATATATTCCCTTATTAGTAATAGAGTATAGTTTTTAAATTAAAACTCTAAAGCTTCTAGCAGGGATATATTATTATTAGCTTACTAAAGGCTTTAATTAAATAGGTAAACTACTGCTATAATACTCTTAGGCTATAGCTCTAGTAAAAGCCTTACTCTATTTAATATAGCATTTAACTTTATTATTATAATCTTATTAGCTATCTTAATTGCTTTATTTAGCTTATAAGTATATAATAGAGAATATTTAAGAATTATCCTTTTAAGGTATACTTAAGCTTAAAATACTATATTCCCTAATATATAGATTATAGCTATTTTATTATTATAGTAAATAATATAAATAATAAGGCTAAATTATTATTTAATCTACTTATTATAGAATTAAAGTGCCCTAAGAATAAAAGCTATACTTTTATTTAGAAGAGGTAAAGTATATAAATAACTGCTATATTTATCTTTAATTATTAATAGCTATTAACTTTTATTATAGCCTTTTTTATAGTCTTAAAGATCTTAAAAGATATATTAAAATAGTCTAGGTAAATATTATTTAAGGGATTTTTTACTAATTATTTAGGTTATTTTTACTTAGGTATAGATTTTATAGTTAATATCCTTTATCCTATTAATTTAAATACTATAAGTATTATTTATAAGCTTTTCTAAAGTATTTTTATTAAAATAATTTACTCTTAAGTATTAAAATAAGCTTAAATTAATATATAATTATACTTAATCTTATATATATTAGGTATAGTTATATTATTAAATATATATAATAGTAAAAAATACTAGTAATTATATAATTAGAATATTATTATAGAGTACTATTTAGCTATTATTAAAATAAGAGTAAATAGGTTTATATTAAAGGAATATTAAATTAAAGTAATAATTAAGATTAATAATAATAATACTATTTTCTAGTATATTAAAGTATAATATATAATTAAATCCTATATATTAAAGCTTCTTTTTCTATAATAATGCCTTTAATATAATATTTATATAAAATCTATTAATAACCTAAATATTTTTAAAAATAATACTCTTAATATACTTCTTATTAATACTATTAAGCGCTTTAGTAATTACCTTTTAGCTATAACTAATAATTAAGAATAATAATACTTCTACTTAAATTACTTTACCTTTATTAAAAGGTATAAAAGTATAAGTAATAAGCTTATTAATTAAGTTAATAAAATATATAGAGCTATAAATATTAAAAATAGTACTCTTAAAGAGAGGTCTTTAGCTATAGCTATTTAAGTAAATAGAGAAGTTATATTCTTTAAAGAGATTTAAATTAAAAGTAATAAAATATTAAGGTATCTTATTCTAATTAATACTGCTTATAAAGCTAGATTAGCCTAAGTTATTACTTAGGCTAGGAATTATTATCCCTTTCCTTATAAGCTTTACTTTAAGATTATAATACCTAGTTAATATTACTTTTTAAATCTTAAGAGTTTCTTTTTTAATTATTTCTTTAAAGAGCCTTATTTTCTTATAGGAGAGTACCTTTTTTAAGATACTATAATCCTTTATATACTAAGGATAATCTTATAAGCAGAGGCATTTTATTTAAGATTAAGGCTTTTTGCCTTTATTCTCTTTAAGGTTAAGTATATTACTAAATATAATAAATATAATATAGTATATAGCACTTAAAGCTTACTTAATAATAATATTAAGCTTATTTATATATTAATTAATTAACTTAATATTAACTTTATCCTTATTAGAATTAATAGTATAAAGTATTTATTATATTTAATTAAGTATAATCTAAGCTTAAATTACTATAAGGAAGTTAAGAATAGCTTAATTTCCTTAGACTTTAAAAGCTTTATATTATATAATATAATAATAAACTATATACTATTTATTAAGCTATTTATTAGAATTAATATATATACTTTTTACCTTTTCTATATATATATTATATACTTTATAAGTATAAATAATAATACTTATAGCTTAAGGGATAAAGTGCTTTTTAAGTCCCTTTATAATATAATATAGAGTATAACCTTTAGGGTATTTTTCTTTTACTTTTTTAAGTATAATATTAAGTATTCCTTTATTAACTATTAATTATAAAAAGGTATAAACCTTCTTATCTTTAGTCTTTTAAGTAAAGTACTTATTTTACTTAAGTATATTAGTCTTTTAAAGTATAATATATTTATAATTAACTTTATTAAAAATAAGCTTAAAGAGCTTTAGATTATTTTTAAGAAAATCTATATTATTTAAATAAATAGTATAAAGCTTTATAATATTAATAGCCTTTATTATATACTTAATAAAGTATTTATCTTTATAATTAGCAATTAAAATAGCCTTAAGAGGCTCTATTTAATTAGCTTCTTTATTAAAGAGGCTTAGGTTAATATATACCTAGGTATTAATAGCGCTAAATTTAATCTAAATATATTAAAGCTAATACTATTATTAAATACCTTTTTTAAGGTATAATACTTTCTTAAGCTTAGAATTAAAGGTAATAAATTAGGTAGCTATAGTTAAAAATAGTAATATAAGGGAAAATTATACTTTATTAAGGGAAAGAGTATTAGAAAGGATAAATTTAATACTTAAAATAAGCTAAAAATAATAATTTATAATTAAATTAAAGGTTAAGGTAATATAAGTTTCTAGAATTACTTTTATTTAGGCTTATAATTATTATTAGTAGCTATTTTTATTAAATAAGGCATAGAAAAGAGGATTAAAAGAGCCTTATTTTTTCTATAAAAAGAGGGGAATCGGCTTGCTATTTTAAGTAATAGAGCAGCCAAATTACATAACGCAAGCTCAGCCAATCAGGGCTATGCAAATGTCAATACCTTCAGACCTCGGCAACGAGTATAAAAGACCCTATCATGAATTCAAGGCTGGAACTTTTCAGAAGTTTGAGTGTGCGGCCGACTGCAAACTAGTTTCGTTCAAGCGAGATAATGAAGTGCTTACAAGAAAAACACCACCTGGGCACATGGAATCAGTTCCGGATAATATTACTATTCTTGTACATAGTGGAGAGACTGGTAGGAAAGCAAAAGCGTCATAGTTAGAGAAACAGGGTGGTATGAGCTTGGCTGAACGGGAAGTAGGGTTTGTCCCTTTCAATTCAAACATTCCTTAAGTAGGTATCTACTATAATCTGAACAGGTCAAGTCAGCCTTCCGGGACTGATCCGCTGGCTACCCTGATTTACCACACTATCTCGAACTAGGAGCGCCTTGCATATGAACCCTACCCCCTCTAATATATACGCTTATCACTGGTACCTGCAGCCGTAGCATTCAAGCCGTAGGTTCATATTGTTATTTAAATATAGCTCTGGTCTCTGTATACACTTCTGTCTTGACCCTTTTTCTATTAATCGCTAAGATAATACCATCTAATGAGCTTTCTCTATACCAGATTCTTGACATTTATGTATACATTGACTGCACCAATACGAAGAGGATGCTGACATTTGTCGACAGCGAGACTGGCTATTGTCTTACTGCTGGGAAAACCTCTGAAACTATCATCCTTGAGAAAGCTACTCAGGGTAATGGCTAGCGAATTGCCCTACAAGCTGTACCACATTTTGACTGTATGGAAACGTTTGAGTGTTGAAGACGAGTCCGCCATCAATGCAATGGACATACATTGTTACGGCAAGGAGGTAAACTGGAAAAGCATCTGCCAGCCATGCATTGACCATAGTGTCCTGACTGGTGGATGCAAGAGAACGGAGGGCCCTTATTCCAGCTGCGTCTTTAATGGGAGAGGAAAGATGTATAATCCTGCGTCCCGTGGCTAATCCATGCAACCAAACTTATGATCGGCGTACACGCCCCCTCCTCCTAATAGATTTCACACCTTCTCAACCTTCCAAGTCCATCTCAAGACATGTCAGATACTCGCCTTGGTATATAATGACATGTTGCCGCACTTATATCGTATCAATGTTGTCCTATCACTTAAACCCTTCTTTATTACGTACGCAATGGTGGAACATCCACGGTCTGGAATGGTACCATGTATTTCAGCAGCCAGTTTCATGGGAATAAGCACCGGTAAGTATGCTCTATCCTTTTGGGATATGAAACTGAACGATTGAGTAGAATACATCCTTATGACCGTCCCTAATCAACTATATCCATACTGCAATGTCACGCCTTTCGACGTCCTAACCAACATGTGCAAGAAATGGGATAAGGCTCAGACGAACAACGGGCCATTCCCTGCAGATATGGCCGCCCTCTTATACCAGGTGGCCGCATATAACTTGCAGCAGTCTGGTTTAAATCTGGACCCTGAAGGATTACATAACCAAGCCAGCAGTCTCGAAAAAGAACAAGCCCCATCACTATCTATCCCTCTTTTACACAGACAAGTATATGCTTATTTCTATCACAGGTGTAACAGTGACTTAAAGCAAGCCCGACAGTGTCTGATTAAGGCATTCTCTCATATATCACAAGGTGACTTATTGAAAACGCTTCTTTCGGGATACAGTTACATACCTCAAAGATTACAAGATATCAACGAGGTCTTATTTTATCTAGAAGTATAGGACTAGTAAGTCTATAATGCTCATTGTTATTGCACAACCTTATTAACTTGTCAGGGAAATCTCAGTGCTGCTAAGACAGCCAAGGATCATGAAAAATGGTCCTCTGATGGAACCTCCAAGCAGATATACACTTAACATCTCACCCAAGCAATTCAGCGACTACCACGTATCCCACTACGCCAAACTCGAATTATTCAACAAGTACTACAGCAAGGTAACTACGCTTAGTTTAATTCAAAGCGCAAAAAGTCAAAATAACATCCGCGACTATCTCTTAATTCTATAGCACCTCGAGTTAATTAGATATTTCCTCCGAGAGAATAATCTACGCATACGCTTCTTCAGTCACTATATTCTCCAAACAGCACTTCTTCTTTATCCCTTTCATAATGCCAAAGGTAAACTCTACGATTCCGTCTAATAAAGTATCTCATAGGCATCTAAAACTCTCTCTATTGACGACTCAACAAAGTCGTTTGCCAATAAAATATGCCAAGCCTCTAATTCTAATAAAAGCAAAGCTTGCCCAGAGGCCAAACCTCCTATTCAGAGTTCAATTTTCCCAGGAATAGGAACTTACATACCTATATTATATTGCCGCTTTCCGCATAAAAAGGGCAATCTTTTTATCGTTAGCGGCAAACTCTATGCCAGCTTCGATTCCACCACTCTGCTTCTTATAATATTAGAGAGACACTGGAGTTATAGCCAGGAATAGTCCTTATGGTGCTTTACTTTCAATAACGAGTTAATATAAAGCTGCCGTCTCCCATGGTATTCCAGTTCTAATTTTCTGTCTTTATAGCTTCATAAGCCGTTCACAAGCTCGATTATATGAGGATAGGCTCTTTAATCAAGACAACTTTCAACACTTTACTGCCAAGTTTTCCCGGCCAATATCAACATCACCTTGCATTAGCATACTAGGCGGAGTCACCACAGAGGACACCATGAAGTCCGAGATTATACACGGAAACGAATATAAAGTCATCCTCAATCTATATACTAAACCTAGCCAAATTATTATCTTTCGGCTCGGTAAAGAGCATATAGTATACAAGATCAAGTAAGTTTAATATAGAATAAGCAGAGCTAGTATACTGATTAGCATCTTAAGGAAAGGTTAGGTACCCATGCACGAAATACGACTACTTAATATACTAGCTTCTGGAATAACAGAAGAAGAAATCCGTTAAACGTTCAACAGTTCCCTTTAGCCTATGCTTAATAAAGACTTGGCATGGTTTAGAGAAGGCGTTGCCAGACCTACACAGGGACGTCAGGCTAAGGAAAGAAGAATCAAGATAAAGAACACTATAAGGGCAAGGGAGAAGCTACACTGGCGGAGAGAGCGTCATTTATTACCAGTATCCAGGGGGATAATATTTGCAGCAGCTTACAAGTTTTTCCCTACGCTTAACGCAAACTTGAACATAAACTTGATCTTTAATTGACTATTTTGTAATATTACTTTCGTACTTTGCTCCTTATTCCAATCTCAAGGTATACAGTCAATGGCCATGCAGCAGAAGAAAGGAGCTAAGACCGCTGTGGCTGTAAGATCAGGCCATAGTTATGTGACAAGCCATTTCCTAGGAAATGTCTTTGTGTCGAGTGATAGCTCGCAAGAATGCCATTGGCGGGGCTCAGGTTTCTCCCCTCTTTCCCCTTTCCTCCCCTTCCAAACTCAGGTGAAGGGCACCTGCAGATGAGATCTGCAGGCAAGGTTTCTCCTGACCAGGTATACAGAACCAAGTGCTTGGTCTCTCTTCAGGCCAAGAATGCGTTTATACTGCCGTTTCCTGCATTATTCTTGGTTCTCAAGCGCCAGTCGAGGGAGTCTATCTACCCCTATTCGATGAGGCTATTACTCGTCTAGGACAAAGGTTCTCAATCCGTCCCAGGTATGGTTCTTGTATCGCTATACTTGTATATCTTAAACTGACTTCTAGTGCTAAACTTGCGATTATACTATATCTGTCTGGCGATAGCAATGAAATTTTCTTGAAACTGTTCCCAGCTGTCATGAATTATGTTCTGCAAGGGCCGGACACTGCGGATCTGGGTTTCTAGAGGTTTTCCCATGTACTTCTAGTCATGATCCGCACTCTGATAGTAGAACGGCCCGAACTAGAGGAGAAACTTGGTTTTATATTCCCTCCGCATTTAATTATACCCTTCCTGAATATGGCGCTATATGAGCTTATGTCAGATGGTAGCTGGAAAAGGGCGTTTGACTTGAACTTACCCACTATGTCCAACCTCGAAGGTCCATACGCGAGTCCGCTGCTAGAAGACTATCTTATGCAGGGGTTGCCGCTTGCTGCAGATATTCTGCCGGACCAGTGGTTCAAGGCTGCCAAATATGACTTAGAAGAACAACGTGTCTATGAGATGGTTGTAGAGGAGACTGAGATAGTTCAGTACCGGCTTGTCAGAATACTGTGGACAGCAAAGCAAATATCTTCAGTGGGCTATCCTCTTATTTGGATGACTGACAAGGACGGGTTACGCTTTAAAGCGCCAGGAGTCCCAGTTAGACCTATTTACTACACCGGGGGAAGCATGCCAGAGGCTGCTGAAAGCGGGAGTGGTGTTTATATCAACCCTAATCGCACGGCAGATACAAATTCGTCAGCGCACGACGTGAGTCAAACTACCGAGACCACATCGCCGACAATGAGTGTTCTTGCCGAACTATTGGGAGAAGAACGGAAGGAAGTGAACGGGGGAGCTTCTGGCTCTTAGTCTATTTCAAGTGGATATTATATTGAGGCGTATTCCAAGTAAAAGCTGTCAATATTTTAATCTCTTCTAACTTTTCGCATCACTACTTCACCAAAGCCATGCTTAGCTCGGGAGGAAATTTATAGACATCTCCCTAGTAAGAGATCGACTTTAATTCTCATTATAGTAACTACGCTGTAATATCCTATACTTGTCCTCAAGTAACATTCTTGCTCTCTCTTTTCAAAGGGCCATCTTCCAGGAACAACCTCGTTTCCTCCTCATTATCTATTGCATCTAACTCCAGGTATCCTACCAGCGAATTATATTGCCCAACCACACATTCAAAATAGCCTTCGGGGCTAATAGGGGCACATTAGGGCACATTAGGCACATTGAGGCCTATAAACCCTTCGATTTATTAGGCATCGACTCGGTGCATACCATGCAGGAGAAATAAAGAAGTAGGAGATCGTGCACAGTCTTACAGAACGTAAGTCTGGCCTGCGCATAAAACTGAAAGATAAACTCTAATTTGACCCTGGTTCTTTTAAGCGCATACCTTAAGTTCTATGGCTTAATCCACAAGTTAAGTACAGGTTCTATAGACAAATAGAAAGTTTAGGGACTACTAAGGCTGTCGTATATTCCTATCGCTGCCCTTGCCGGTTGTTCCAAGCTTGCTCCCTGTTCTACACCAGTTTTTAAAAGTTGCTAGTCTAGTACTTTAACGCATAACAGGAGTTTTCAGCTTGTGCGTCAAGTCCTCTAGAGACCCTTCCCAAGCCCCGACAAATTGCTGTAAACGATTTCCTCCTTGAGAAACTTTTGCATTAATTAAGCTATTTACTATTGACACCAGTAGCTGGCCGTCGGAATAATCTATAGTTATAGCATCACACAGGCGCCTCTTTCTCTTGTAAAATAGCTGCTCCAGCTGCATATAGCGCATATCTGGCAAGATAGTTGCTAGATCGAAGTCAATAAGTAAAAGATATCCACGCTCAGAATTCCAAAGGAGGTTCTCTTGCCGCATGTCGTTATAAATGACGCCACAAGTTAAAAGTAGCTGTTGAAATCGCAGCCCCGATAAGCCGTTATCTTTAATTGTAAACACATCTCCTGCCCATGCCATAAGCAACATGTGAACTATATCAGCTGCTGCTAGTGGAAATGGCGTATCCAAAGCGATACTTCCTAAGCAGACAGGAACATAATGGCCTTATAGTGGTTCCATTTGCCCATAAACCTTCCGTTTATGTTCTAGACTGCCGACGGCTGCAGCAAACGTCCCTTTGCCGATAAAAGTATAGCCATAGCGGCTCAACGATATCTTGAAGAGGGCTCCTGTACGTCCGTACTTACCATGACCGTCCAGAGGCCTGATGGAACGCAAGCGGTGGACAAGTAGAGTCAGGTCCTTACGTAATAGGTCCAGGAGACAAGCTGCATTAATGGGATGTAACATACTTTTAACGGCGCTGCGATGTGACGCGACGTTTGGACACTTTTCATCAAGAAACTGGTTTCTCTTAAGACCCAACAAGCAGTCCTGGGTGCAGTAGGGACATACCCCAAGTTCCAACTCCTCGTTGCTTTGACCCCCCTCGCTCCCTGATGTAATATCCTTACGTTTGTTAGAGCCGGGGGCTTTCGCTTTAAGCGACGCTTATAGACCGTGATTCCGTCCGCTGGCACTGCCGGCCGACTCCTCATCACTAGTATCATTATCGGCGTCTGGCTGCTGCTGTGGGTTACACGATACCCTCATCCTCTGTCGCAGCTATACTGTAAGTTTCTAGGCAGCAGTAACTGATCCAGCATAAGATAAGGCAGAGCGCATAGACTGGGGCAATTCTTCCTCTGTTGTCCCACCGCGCATCTCGGTGTACGGCATCGGCCACTTGCTCAGCTAGAGAATCGCCTTCTCCTTCCACAAGTTAGACTTGCCAGGTTCTCGGCAGGTCTATAAATAAAATGCAGCCAGTTATACAACGGCAGTATAGAATAGATCTACTATCCCGTCTAAGCCTTTAGCATCCATATCCGGCTAAGATATATAATAATATAACACTGTTAGATCATCTTCGATATAAAGAAAGATTAGCGCTTTTCCAGCCGTAAAATAGCCACAGCTACTGCCAAGGTGGATTATATAGTGGAATATTTAGGCAAGTGCCTTAGCGACTGTCTCTTCCATCTGTTCTCATAAACGCGTCTCACCGTCGGTACTGACTTTCCTACTAGAGATTTTCAGAATAATGCAAGTAAATAGGTCCTCTTTGCACATAGCCTTCTGAAAACTCTCGGCAGGTATTTTATGTGCTGCCTTATATTCGCCGGGGAATGCTGCATATTTTTCTCCTGCCAACGTTGTACGGATAGCCTATCTATCTGGTCCTCGTTTTCTTAGCACTTTCCGATATAGTGCCATTCTTTTCTTCGACCTAGGCTGCCGATACATAGGTTTAATAAAGATTTCATCGATATCGCCGTCATCACTATCGGTATCGTCAGGCTCCGTGAGACTGAGAGAGTAATTCTCGAATGTAATCGCTTTGCAATCGAGCTTCTGCCCGCTCGGACGAGTTTAAGATCGCGGTCTAAACACGGCGAATACGTTTTCCACAGGATCTTCGATAGCCAGATGCTCAAATGTCCTAAGATCCTCCTCACTGGCGACAGGCCTTTTATTTAAAGCTCGCGCTACTGCACAGACGTCGTTTCGTAAAGGCAAAAGGAGTTCTGGTATTGTTTCCTCAATTATGGTATGACACTGTCGTTGTCCGTTAAGAAACCCGCCCCAAGGACGCAACGTTAGGGGGTAGTATTTACCCGTCACGTCAGTTGTCCCACCACTCGACGATCTCGCTTTATCTTGCACAGTAAGGGTCGCAAAAAGTTCCTCGTGGCAAAGTCGTAGATACTCATGGTACGATGTATTGCGTTGGTCACGCCTAAGGCTCTCTTCTCGCTCTTGCGCTGCTTTTTCTCGCTCTTGCGCTGCTTTTTCTCGCTCTTGCGCTGCCTTTTCTCGCTCATTAGCCGCTTCTAGCTAGCGCCAGAGCTCGCGAATTTCGTCGTCGAGGTCAGTCATTAGCATCTATTTTATATTACTCGGCCTGAGATAGTGGTGTCCAGTTACGAATAGGTAGATTAAAACAAAAGTGAACAACACAAATGCGCACATAAGGGAACCATTGTTTCCAGGATACGCAAGATAGGAATCAGCTCGTCCGCACCTTTCGTAGGAAGAGGCTATATTAGTTGTGATAGATCTTCACCAGAGATAATGCGAACGAGAATGACGAAGGAGGGAGTGCTGACACGTGATAAGCTGGTCCTTTTTGGCACAAAACGAACTAGACCAAATTTAGACGCTTTCCAAGCCTGCATTAAAGATTAGCTCTCAATACTACTATTATTTCCTAGGAAATAGACCTAGAGCAATCTAGCCAGTGATGGCTAATAGCATACAAGCGAGGCTGACTGGTAGGGTTCAGCATAAGAAGCTCTGGGGATTGACTACGCAATGCAGCTCTCTGGATCATATCCTGGAACAACCTTGCGTTAAGTGAACTGGATATGGGTATTTAGTAGATAGTAAAGGCCATATTTTATATTTATTCATATATTACAATTTACTAAGTAATGTCCTTGCCTTCCTCTGAAATGTGTTACTGCCACTTCGGCCCGTCGCTGGGATATTGGAAACAGTCTTACATAACATGAAGTGTACGGGTAGCAAAAGTGCATATTTTCAGCAAAATAGCAATGCAGTAGAGGAGGTGATAACGGAGCAAAGGACATCTGGTAGGAGCTGGCCGAGACGTCGTTGATAGAAGTTAATACCTTGTTATGCTTATGTCTCCGACTCATTGGTTGAAAACAAACCAATCTTTGCTCGCCTGCCGTTCCTCTAGGAGCAGACAAACTCAGATGGTGACTGCCACGATGTTAGGTAAGAAAGACAAAGCGATGCGTTCAAGATACGCGTTTAGACGCAATTACCGTGACGTGACGGAGAGACCAATCAAGTGCAGCAATGCAGGACAGCATAAATTAATTACGTGTCAGCCTCAAGCCATATTCTGCATGTGTGCCTGGCTCACCCTACAGGAGGGTACAGGGTGAGCATGCACGGCAGAACTCACCCGGCTCCGTCAGGTCGCGCGATTGGCTGGAGAGCCAGAGCAAACTGCGCAACTTCCCATTAATCCCACTTGAGCGTAGCTGGCCGTGACGGGATTACACGAAAATCTGCTAGAAGCAATTGATTGGGCTTTCGCAAAGAAGGGCTAGTGGCGTGGCTATCTACTCGTTAGCCGTATCCTTGCCCAGCACTCGTAACAACCCGGGAAGCAGAGTTACAGATCTAATCGTCGATACCAATCAACTCCGAACTGGGATCGGCTGTCGTATTTTCGATGGACCCGACAACAACGAGAGGAGCGACCTGATCACTATTTTAAGTCAGCCTGGGTTCGCGCATCTTGACCTCTCCCTACACTGCGCCGCTCTGTACCAGCTTGATGGGCGTTCTTTTCGCAGTTGCCATTTGCGAAATTTACTTGCTATGGCGCCGGATCTCCAGCATATTAGTCTTTGTACCAATATCGCGATTCTCGACGACCCTAACGATGACGAAAATGTCGAACGGTATTTTAGTCCTCTACGCAGTATCTTTCCTATCAACGACTGGCACCAACTTCGACATTTTGGCCTATCCTGTTTCCATGTTAAAAAGGACGACGTTATTGAGTTTCTTGGAGAATTGCCAATGACAGTCATGTCGGTCGAGTTGAGCTTTCTCATATTTATTCCAGACTATGGTGACTACCATGGTTTATTGCAGGATATGCCAAAGATGCCGGGCTGGCGTAAGAGGAAAGCAGCGGACCAGCCCAAGATAACTGTTCGTGTGGATGAAGAAGGGGAAGAGGCTCTGGAAACTTTAAGAATGGACGTCAGCCTTGAGGTAGTCGATTTCATGTATCACGACGGTGAAAATCCATTCGTCGAAGACGAAGGATTTGCTTATTTTGTAGAAATTTCTGAGGGTACTGGAATACGCGTGGATGTGTTTGGGCCTGATTACAAATGATCAACATTAATATTTTTGCACTCAAGGTATGGTAGACATATAACTCACGCAGGTCGGACGAACGGACTCTTGAACTTGTAACCCGATTTTCAGGATGAAGAGCAGAATCAAGAGACTCGCCGAGGTCTTTAAAGATAGCAACACAGTTCTCACCGTCGTTGCCATAACCGCCTCAGTCACCAGCATCAGGTTGTTGCCAGCCTATATTACATGGTAGTAACTTGAAGATCGGGCGATTGCAGTTGAAATATAGTTCGTCATGCGCTCCCGTTGAGGTGTGACTGAAATTCAGGATCATTCATCGTTTCACTTACCGAAATCTGTGCGTCCTATATGTTCGTAGGATGGCTTAGATGAAATGTGAAGTTTCGTCATGGTCTAACAAGTTCTTGACAAAGTGACTCTGTTTGACTTGCTTGAAGCCATCTTGGGGGAAATGTCCCTCCGATGCCCATCCGCCAAGAACAATACAAACTTGAGAGTAGGGTTCTTAGCAGGAATGACGGCGTTGGCGACGATGAACTTCTCTACATACTGCTTGTGATTCATGAATGATAGACAAGAAATGGCTTTGTTGTTTGAGCATTGCAAGCTTCCCACGATGTCATATCTCACGATCAATTCTGAATTCAGCCGCCAGTGTCGTCACATTTCTAAAGATCAACGCCGTTCGCCAGGAACCATTTTCAGAGGAGCTACGTCAAAGCTATCGACGATCTATGCAAGATTAACACGACGCTATAAGCCCTAACCAATAGATTCGTTGATCTCTGCATTCCAAATATCTCCAAATCGAAGCTATTCCCAACGAAACTAGCTCACGTTCTAGAGCAAAGCTGTGGAGATCACTTGTCTAAGACGCCACGAGGCGTTCTGTGTCCCTTGCATTCCATACCAATGGGCCCTGAACCCTCAAGTGTTAATCCATTGCCGAATCCGTCTCAGATGGTGGGCATGGCGATAGGGCTTTGGGAATTTTGAGGATGCAAGTGTTCACGATGGACCAGTTCTGGGATTCTGGGCCCGAGGGCCTGACAGATAAATAGCCATGATGGGAATGTGTTTTTGGAACGCAAATTTGAGACAATTCCAATCACCTTTGCCTCCAGACTTATCTTGTCTTGAGTCACGACAAGATTACACTTATTATTCAACTCGAATTACAGCAGAGGGTAGCTTCACAATGCTTGGACTCTCTTTCTTCACTGTCCCTGTCCCCAGCGTCTGGGTGATTTTCCCTCGCCGACGATCGACTGTCGATGCAGAGGTTGCATACCTTGAGACTCTCGAAGCCGGCAATTTCGATGAGCCTCTTTACATACGACGCAAAGAGCTTGGACTGAGTGATTGGTAAAGACAAAGGAAGAGAAAAAACAAAAGAGAAAAGAAGGAAGTAAGTCATGTAATCACCCCAAATGTTGGTCTCTATTGACAAGGCCCAATCAAAGACATATATTCCCGGTGCGCCTGATAGCTGCATCGAATATTGCACGATTCCAAACGAACTCATGATGACTTGAAAACGCTTCCTCTATTTTGTTGTACCACAATACTGCGGGCAATTGCACTATATCTATGTACTGTATTATACCAAACCATCACACTGCTCAGAACAGACCAAATATTGCAAAGTTCGACTCGCCAAAGTGGCGGCGATAAATACAAAAATCAATTTTCAACCGCATACTACTTTACTGTTCTTTTCTCCTTATCATATTAACACTGGCCGCCTACGACCATCAATCCATGCTTTAAAAATGTCCAATATCCTCTCTCCCGTGGTATATGTGTATCAAAGAGTGTCTGGTATCCCAATGCTGATTCTATATGCCTTCCGCCATGCGCCAAAAGAGTGTCGTGGCAAAAAGCCAAATATGTAACATCATCCTTCACCAAAAGTCGTATGTGCACTGAGTATCCATAAAGCGTAAAATAAACATGCTGTCGTTGTCGAATAGACATTATCGTAATGAGTGTCGTGAAAAGTGAAATAAAGGGTGATTGGTGTTGAAGTTTAAATGAGGATAACTAGCATCGACAGAAGAGCGATGAAAGTGGCAAAGCTGGCCGTCAAGCGGGATGCTGAAGCCTCGACAGTTGAAGGTGCTGCGGTCTCATCCGACGTAGAGGTTGAAGTGCGTGTCTCGAGTCGTGACCTGGTCTCACTATCGCTCTCACTCTCGCCTGAAGTGGTAGCAGTAGCAGCACCTGAATCGTCTGTTTCTGTGGCTTCCGTTGCAGCGGCCCCAGATTCTGTCTCAGTCTCGGTAGCGGCAGTCTTATCAGAGCGTGTGGCTTTGATTGTGGTCTCAGTAGCAGTTCCCGAACCATCTGTCTCAGTAGCGGCGTCACCAGTCTCAGTGGCAGCCTCTGAATCAGTCTTGGAAGAATCTGACTCGACACCCTTGGTCTGAGCAGTTCTTGAACCTGTTTCTGTGACGGTAGAAACGATATCAGTCTCAGAAGACTCCTCAAGGGATGATGTAACAGTCACGATAACTCTCTTAGTAGTAAAAGGCAAAGTGGTGGACTCACCAGCTGTAGAGTTTTCAGACCCGTCGGTTGATGCCTCCTCAGCTGCTGTTTCAGTCTCTGTCGCTTCGGGTCTTTCAGTCGTATCAGCGCTCTGTTCGGCAGCTTCCGCAGATGTAGTTGGCTGTGATGCATCTGAAGATGTTCCAGCTGCCGTCAAAGTCGGCTCTGAGTCCTGTGTGGAATCAGCTGCCGTAGAGACAGGCTTGGAATCTTCGGTAGAAACAGCATCAGAGTCGTCTGTGGTAACAGGGGCATTGGAAGTAGGCTCAGGCTGATCTGTGGTTTTGTCTTCCTGTGCGGAAGTAGGCTCAAGCTGATCCGTGGTCTTGTCTTCCTGTGCGGAAGTAGGCTCGGGAGCATCATCGGTCGACTGAGGCTCAGCAGCACTGCTTGACTCAGGTTCAGATTCCTCTGCGGTTGTGATGGCAGCAAATCCGCCCGACGTAGCTTCGACCTGACTCTCCGTCTCCACGTCTGGAGTTCCAGTGACCTGAGACTCGGGGGCAGGCGCGGCTGTCGTGGCACTTGTAGTATCCTTACCGTCACAGAATTCGGTGAACTGTTGGAACTTAGGTGCGACGTAGTCTCGCTCAGTTTTCTTAGTCCCCTCATTATCGCTAATGCATTCTCGACAAACGCCGTAGCTTTTACGGAATGAGGAACCGTCGTTGCAAAGCCTATCTGATTTTCCAACGGACTGAGCAATTCTGTACGCGCCATTGCAATCATCGAAACAAATGGCCGGAGTAACGTCTCTTGTCTCCAGCATATGTAGTCCACGTCGCTGGTTATTACTGGGAGCGTAATCGTAGTTCTCTGCCACCGAGGTAGTAGCATCGGGCCAGTCACTCAAGGTCGTCTGAGAGGCCCAGTTGCCCGTTGTGAAGGTCTTGAGCTCACTGCTGACGACCTTTTCGTAGACTTGCTTCTCGAAAATGTCGTAAGAAAGACCGAAAGCCTCAGGGTTCAGATCAAAGTATCCGGGAGATCGTGGATAGTACTCAGTCTCATTCTTGCGCCATTGGGGCTTCTTAAGTTTAGGAGCCTTGATACAGTACTGTGGCTCACATAGGTAGTCATCAGACGGTGGCTCGGCCCAAAAGTTACACCACGATGGCTTAGGAGGGTTACAGACGTACCCGGGCTCACAGCCAAACGTGCGATCCGATTTGGGGTCAAGCGGCGCAGATCTGCCTGTAGGCTTAGGGCACAGAGTAATGCGCCCGGGAATAGCAGTAACGGTGGTTGGAGGAAGCTGTACGGTCTGACCAATGACCAATGTGGTGGTGTATACAGTTGTTGGGCCTGGGACCACTGTCACAATAGTTTCTCCATCCTCTGTAAGAGTCACCGTTTCTGCTGGAAGACGCTCAGTAACGACGGACTCTACTGTGACGGTGGCCTGTTCACCGGGCACAGTCACCACGGTGCGCTCTCCAGGAACTGTAACGGTTCGCTCTTCACCAGATACCGTCACAACAGATTCCTGGCCAGGAAGAGTAACAGTTCTCAAGATAGTCTTGTCTTCGCCCGGTTGGATGACAGTTCTGTGGATAGTCACAGTCTCATCTTCTCCAGTCTCGGTAACAGTAGTTCTGGTTCCAGGGATAGTAACAGTACCGGTAACTGTCAGACCAGGCTCAGTAACGGTCGCTCCAGCTTCAGTAACAGTGCTACCAGGCCTGGTAATTGTTACTTCAGGAAGAGTGATAGTGGTCCCAGCTTCAGTCACGGTGCTGCCGGACTCTGTAACAGTCTTCTCGGGTAAAGTCACGGTTGTTCCAGCCTCGGTGATAGTTAATTGAGGGAGTGTTATAGTGGTCCCAGGCTCAGTGATAGTAGTTCCAGCCTCAGTAATTGTGGGACCGGGAACTGTGATAGTGTCTCCATCTTCGGTAACTGTAGGACCAGGTACTGTAACTATATCTCCATCTGCAGTGATGGTAACAGGAGGTAGAGTGACCGTGTATCCATCTCCGGTGACTGTAGGGCCGGGTACTGTGACTGTATCTCCAGCCTCTGTAATCGTAGGACCGGATACTGTGACGGTTTCTCCATCTTCAGTAATCGTGGGGCCAGGTACTGTGACGGTTTCTCCATCTTCAGTAATCGTAGGGCCAGGTACTGTGACTGTATCTCCATCTGCAGTGACTGTGACAGGGGGCTGAGTCTGCACCACAGTTGTGCCCTTGGTTACCGTTTCGGTCACCGTCTTAGTCTCTGTCGCCGCAGTTTGAGTTTCAGTCACGGTCACCTTATCAGTCATCGTCTCAGTGACCTTGTCCGTGACAGTCTTAGTAACATGAATCTTTTGCGTGACAGTCTTGGTAACATGAACCTTGTCTGTGACTGTCTTGGTAACATAAATCTTGTTTGTCACGGTGACAGGCTCGCCAGGCGCGCTTCAATCGTGTTAGTGATAGGTCTTCAAAGAGCCTTTGGTGACTTACCATGACTGTGTAGTGACAGGGGGCGAAATTGTGGTAGTAGGAGGAAGTGGTATGTCGCTGGTTGTGCTAGGGGGCTCATAAACATCGGTGCTCGTGGTTGAAATTTGTGGAGGTTCATATATAGAGCTCGGCGGTGGGTAAGGTACTACAGGTTCAGATACCGTGGTCGAGGGCTCAGGAGCCTGGTAAGTTGAACTTGTTGTAGGATCAGGCACTGGGGCTTGCTCGGTGGTCGTGGTGGTTACAGGCTCAGGAGGCGTGTAAGTAGGGTACGGGACCACTGTAAGTTGACTGGTTGTAGTTGAAGCTGGAGCTGGTGGCGGATTGGCAGTATACCCTCCCGTGATGGTCGGAATAGGGGCAGGCTGATTGCAACTGCATGCGAGGTTATATACCATCTTGGGGCTTGTCTCAGTGGCCACATCCCCTTGCTCGGAGACAGCAGCGCTGGTTTCCTCCAGCTTCTGTTCTTCCTTCTTGTCATCGTCCTCGACTGAGACAGATTGGGTGACCTGAGGTACTTGCGCCAGTGATGTTTCCGGCTCGTCACCAGCTCCATATGTTTGAGCGTTGGGTGGGTTAGCAACATAACCATCTTGGATCGGTACTTCGTTGTTTGCGGTAGCAGTAGGCTGTATAGTGGCAGCTTCGCTTCGTCTATGAAGAAAGTTTTCGCCATTTCGAGCCGGAATCTCAGCGGCTGCAACGCCTAAGACGTTGAGCAATAGTGAGAAGCGCATAACAGGCGACTGTCTTCTATGTAGCGAGTGATACCGGCGTGAAGCTCACAATAGCCAGGTAACGAATGTGGTAAAACGAACGTCAAGGCCCTACTCTGCTTGACCGAAAGGTTAGAGAGCGTCAAACAAAGGGTGTAAAAGTATTATCCTCGAATAGATATATGATGAAGGATCAGGGCCAAGGTTGGGGCTGAGTAAAAGTGCCTTGACACTTGACACCACTTACAACAACATCCACAATTGGTATTAATTTCCTCTCCGATAAGCCACTTGAGCGTATTTCCACGGCCGGTGAGCAGATGTGAAAGTGAGTAGAGCCTAATCACCAGGGTCTCGAGCTGATGGCGAGGGTGAATGAGTAAGGAAGTAATCAAACTCAATAGCCAAGCATAAGCTCAGGTGAAAGAGATCCCGGATTGACCACTACAGAGAAGACAACTTTGGACAAAGAGTCTTCACAAAAGATATCCTTGACCGGGTGTGCCGCTTGAGCTAAATGCTAATATGGATGCGTTGTGGATACCTCAACTGAACTGGCTTACTTGGGGCGATGCGTAGCATGAGCAACAATGCATATTGAACATGGTTGAAAGCAAGGGTCTGGCAAGGGTACGTCCGTTGGAATATGCCCCAATCGAGCAAGCATCACGGCCTTGTAAGATCCGCTCGAAGACGTTCCTTGTCATGGCGCCTTAACGCTTTCCATTATCGCGCATCTCATACTTTTCGGCCCAAGGCTACGGGCCGCCAAGGGGCTGAGAAGGGACAATGTCACAGCACATCACAGTAATAACCCATGAGGGGATTGCTGACAGGGCCACCACATGACAGCCTACAGGACCACAAGTCCGAGATGACCAGCAATTGAACGGTGACGGTACACCAGGCCTTAGCCCGAAAGCCGAGGATTGACGCGTAATATTGTGACATTGACAACACAGAAGTGATGAGATAGATTGTAGGCGGAGATAATAATAGACAATGCGGTATCACGGTCTCCAACTTCAATAGTAACTGCCTGATGAGCGCCATTGATGCTGTGGCTAATGTAAAGCCGGATCTCAAAGAACACTGACTGGTTTGGGTGCTGACAGTCTAGAATTTCCCGTATTAGATGTGCAACTTGGCCAGTCACGTTGCTTTTGATGCGAGCGATTGGCTATCACATAAACAATGAGGCAGAACAAGTGCGACACATAGAGGCATGCTTCTTTTGGATGGATCCCAAAAAAGAAACGAAGACGAGTTGAGGAAAGTAGTTGAACACGACCAATAGAGGCTCCCACCTTCCGATACCAAGGTAAGTTTAGTCGGTGGCTTACAGTGAAACGGGCGGGAAGGAGGGCGCCACAGCCTGATGTTCTCAGGGCCATTTGAAATCTGATTGGTCACAGCCCAAACAAAGCAAAGAACCCCATGACGGCCAGTTTTGTTTTTTTGCTTCGATTCGATCCAGCCCTGTGAGGGCGGGAGCGAGTGGAGACATATTTATATCCGAGATCGTCGATAGCTTAATACCTTTAACCTTGTGTCTATTTGTATGTCTACCTCTTTACTCGGTAACACTAAAATCTCTAGATCATCACTTGCTTGAAAACAAAATAAAACAAAGCCACCATCAACTCAAATTTCCGCTAGAATTTCGCGTACCTGACTCTAGAAGTCGGTCGGACGATGTAAGCACGAGGCGTTGAAAGCTTGGGTGCATATTGAGCTAGTAGGCTAGATTACCCACTAAAGCTTACTCCCCCCACTGGGTCGGCCCTGAGCCCCGCTTTGGTCCGCAGGCCGAGCCTTATTCGAGTTGATGGAAGTGAAGGTACAGAGTAGAGTCGAGTTCTTCCTGCCTTTCACAAACAGTCACAAGTCGGTCAATGTAGTGCGTGCTCGGATCAGATATGGTCCTTCGTCGACTTGAAATGATTCATCACCTAACCTCTTTTTCTTTGTTCTCCAAATCCACACTCATTTGCCATGTCAATAACCAAACAAGTCTTCATCCCCTCGACTTTGGCTTTGGTATAGACGTTTTGTCTCACACTCACACACTTGCGCGACTTTTAATCCATCATGGCTTGTGGGGGCCGCGATGAAGTGCATCCATGTTGCAGCAGAACAAGACACCTCGGAGGATGACAACGCATTTGAGATGGAGTCTGAAAAGAGGTGCATCCTTGTAGCGCAAAATAACATGCATTTTATATGAACCGACCATCACTTTGGACCTTTCTCCTTAGTCTCACGGAGAGAATATGTGAGGGTGTCGTGTCGTTACATTATCTCCTCCCCGACATGTGCCAGTGCTTATTTTTGACAGGGATGTAGTCTAGATGGTAAGATCGACCCTGTCTCTCCAACCCAGACAAACCCAGCCTCCAAAAAGCCTCTTTCGTTTGTCCTTCAACGGATGGCACTTTTGGATTTTGCTCTTGAGTATCTGACATTTCTTACCAGAAGGAGCCAATTCTCCCGTTCGGTCATGTCCGCGTCCGCGTCCGTATCCCGTTGCAAGAGGAGGTAGTTGACATCTAGATTCTTTTTCCCAATGTTTTAGCCAACTGGTCCAACCCGTGCGTAACGTTATGCGAGATCGCGGTATACCTAGTTGCGTGGACCATATGGTGGTTGTGGCTGTTGGTCTATGAAACAATTCTACCACCAACAGCTTATTGTCGGTTCATCCGACTCTCAGCCATGGCCACTGATTCTTTGTTCACAAGTTACCGATGAGTATCCTTTCCTAAACTGTTACACTTTTCACTCTGTGACCGATGCCATGAGGAAATGGGGCTTTTCCGAGCCATCTCATCACCCTGGCTTAGTTCAAGGCTGATCCTAACCAAAGTCCATCAAAAATTCCTCAATGTCAGCCCTCAATTGTTACCCACTCGTCACCAGCAACAGACGACTCCACGCCTGAAGTGGATGAATGTTTTCCAACGTTGCCAGGCCACCAGGCTTGCTAGTTAATGGCTAGCGGAACGAATGCTCGCAAAGATTGAGGCTGAGCAGACACATGGGAGTTATCCCTGCTATAGACCATAACTTTAGGAACAGCATCAGCCCAAAACCGTGACTGTGACCACTACAACGATGCAGGGCCAGAGGACATGCATGCTACATCGCGAACAAGAACCCACTAGACCTCATGGGTAAAATTCGATGGAACTATGTACTCAACATTCCCTTGTCGACAAATGTGCTGTCTGATCACTCAGCCCTATCCCCCATCTCGTTCGATCTCGACCGGACCCAGTGGCGAACGTTTTGCTCGACGGCGAATACTCTCGCGTTACATCTCTGCATTGAGACGAGTCTTACCGACCGTTTTGAAATCTCCCCGCGCCGTTTCTTTCCATCTTACAAACTTTGCCTTGGCGTCTGATTCACTCATCCTTGCCCGTTTATGTACAGTACATTTTCACGAACTCGCCGAGTACTAAGCCGCTTGGACGCTTCAGCGAACCTTGATTCTGGACCAAGGCTATTTCTTTGTTCAATAGAGATTTCCTGTCTTCTTATACCAGCCCTGCCATTCGTTCGAATTCGCCACTCGCTGGTCCTCGGCCCGCTTGTCGAGTTTTGTACAGTCTTTAGGATACACGATAGGTAATGGTCCAGTAGCAGCTTACTACCATCGCTTTCTCCCAAACTTCTGCTCTGTGTGACGCCTACTTAGAAAGTCAATCATCTCAGATATGATGTTGAGAAACACTGCATCCTGGGCGTTATTAGCAACAGCCGTAGGCCCAACTATCGCTCAGTTCAATAACTGGCAAGATGGCCAAGTCAGCTCTGGAATATGTACATGGCAGCAACCAAGAGGTAAGTTTGCAAACTGATTGATGCTTAGAGGTCATCTCTAATATATAATCAGCAATTATGATCCGCGATATGATATATCTCGATGGAGGCGATATTTCGTGGTTTGCTGAAATGAATGACAAGACAACGTTAACTGATTCTACCCCAAGTACGCCGTACCGTTATATGTTTACCTTGCAATAGCTGACCGTACAAGGCAACGATGCGGGAATCATCCTCAATTTTAACCTGAGCACTCCGTTTAACGCAAGTACCAATCTGACGAGTATCCTTCTTGACAGCCCAGCCATGTCCAAGGCTCGTGGTGGCTCGGGGAACAGTAATGGCGCTGCTCCCAATTTTCTTGACGGTGCCCTTCTTGGAAACGACGACGAGTTCTTCCTCTATGGCGGTGATCTCCTGGAGAACGACGATCTATACGAATCACCCGCGAAGGACGAAATCCTGGGGTACCAGGCCTATCAGTATGGACCAGATAAGCCAACATGGAAGCCAAGTTTTGTTGATAGCAAGCTGGACGAAAACGTTACCCGATATATCGCATATGGAGGAGCGGTGAATGTGCCATCCGAAGACCTCGCGTTTTACTTCTCTGGCTTACGATCACCAACGAAAGGAGAGTTCTTCACGAATGACCCGGAAAAGAAAGCAACCAATGTCTCTGATACATTTATCATGTTAAATCTAGAAGACCAATTCTATGAGACCTGGACCAACAAGACACTGAAGGGTGTGAAGGGACGTGCTAATGCAGAAGTCGTTTGGGTTCCAGTTGGCAAGAAAGGTATTCTTGTTGTCCTGGGGGGTGTTGTCTATCCTCAGTGGGCGGGACAAAGTCGCAAATCGGCGAACGAGGAAGAAAGCGTAAGCAACATCAAACATGATACATCGTACATTTTAACGCTGACATAAACTCCACGACGACAGAAGAAACAGAGCCCCAAATTCATGCAAACCATTGATATTTACGACGTTGAAAATGACAAGTGGTATCAGCAAGAAACCAAGGACGGTCCTGGGGCACTAACACGGGGTTGCGCCGTAGTGGCTACAGCTACAGACCGTTCAAGCTTCAACATCTTCTATTACGGTGGTTTCGATGGGATTAACGTGAAAGAAGCATTCAGTGATGATGTGTGGGTACTCTCGCTGCCGTCTTTCACCTGGGTCAAGATCAACGAGGGAAAATCGATTCATGCTCGCGCAGGACATAAATGCTTCATGCCGTATCCTGACCAGATGCTGGTCTTTGGTGGTTACACACCACTAGCTGGAACCCAGATTACATGCCTTGAGAAAGGCCCGGTGGTGAACTTCAATGTTACCAGTGGAGAATGGTTGGACAGTTACGACCCTGGTGAATACAGCGATTACGGCGTCCATGAAAAGATCCAATCGGAGATTGGTGGCGATGCCGCAGGCGGTGCAACAGTGACCGCTCCTGCGGGAGGTTGGACTACTTCTGCTCTGAAGGATATTTTTGATACAGAGTACGACACGAAAAAGATCAAGGAATACTGGCCATACAACAAGGCCACCTCTACAGGAAGGCCTAGGCTTGACAACCCAAGCGATGGTGACGAGGATCAAGATGGCAGTGGTGGCTCTGGTCTTCCAAAGTGGGTTGCGCCAGTCCTGGGTGTTGTTCTCGGACTTATGCTCGTCACTGGTATCTTGGTCGTCTTCTGTCTCTGGCGCCGTCGCAGGATTTTCAGGAACAGGAACAGTGACTACGGGACTGAAGACCCGGGGTCACGAATCCGATCATGGATCCGAGGTCAACATAACGAAAAGGCCCCCACTGTCACTACTGATGAAACCCCTGTAAGCCCAAGTACCGAGATGGCCTCTACTGCACAGGTCGTTGGTTTGTCGCCCTCCCCAGTGGGCACTCCTGCCAATACTTCTTCGCCTGCTGAGGTGGCTGACACTCAGATCCATGAAATGGCTGGTAAGTTGCGAATGTCGTTTCAAACCAGTTGAATATAAAGCTAACAGGACCAGATACCTCGCGGCCACCTGAGCTTCATGACACAGGGCTCTCTCCGATCAATATCATACAGAAGTACTCTCATTTTGCCTCTGATAACAAATCCCGTTCCATGTCCAACCCATCCAGTAACTCGTACTCCGTCGGAGAGCACGCAAGTACCGTTTCGAGGTCGACAGAGCCACATGTCTCCCAACCCGACTCTCCTACGGCTGGACATGGTGGCCATACTCGCATGACATCTGATGTATCTGGTGTCACTGAAAACAGTGGCAGACCGCCTCGAATAGCATCTGATGTGTCTGGTATTTCTGAAGGCGACGCTTCGGCTCTCCGACATATTATAAGCCCTATAAGCCCTAGAAGTGACGATGGCAACATGCCTTCGCCGCCATTCCCTGGTATGACAGAGGATATCCTTCCTTCTCCCCCTGCAGACCTCACGCCTTCATCGCCTCCTCTCAATACAGCTGTGTCTCCTGTTCCTGTGTCCCCTCCCAGTGCCAACGAGGCGCCCGGTCGGGACTATCTTACAGCCAAGGCCTCATCAAGCCCGATTAGAAAGAGTATGTTTAAGGAGAGCGAGGAAGACATGGGACAAACAAAGTAGTCAATCTTGAGTTGGGTGGTAGCTATTTGCAAAGCGGCGTTTCTAATATTTTGGAGGTTATATCATGTCGGATCATAGGGCACATATCTAGACTCGGTGGCAGGACATTCTTTAACAAGCGCAGCATTTCGGGGTGGTGATACCCCGGGTTAGGTCGGTTACGGAACAACACTCTTTTTTGATAAAGCATTCACGTCTATCTATATACGTTACTTTTCGGTACATATATTCATAATTTCCAACATTGCCGGTCCTGTCCTAGGGCCCGGCGTTTCTAATCAAACCAAAAACTTTTTTACCCAGTTCAACTTTCCATTTGCCTCGTCCACTATCCGTTCCATGAAAACACCATAGCATTAACATCTTTAATTTAAACCTCAACAAGCTGATCATCCTCATCTTCGACTGCTTCCACTCGGCCATTGGTAGTGTCAGGCTTATCCTCGATAGCTTTGACTCCGTTTGCCTCCTTGGCCTCATCTTCTCCCTCGCCTTCCTCATCTCGTGCCAGTACCTGCACCAATCGCTCGCATGCCTCCTGGACGCCCTCATCGTTGACTCGCTGATGTGTCTCTCGAATGACAGGGTAAACCTTGACACGGCGCATAAGCTCACGTCCCTCGCGTGTCGTCGTTAACAGGGTAATCGTCTCCACATGTGTCTGTATGTTCTGGTTGTCTGAGTCTCGCTTCTTGTCAGGTGGTAGGAGTTGGAGATCAGGCAGCATGTCCATAGTTTCATCAACATCGTACTCCTCGTTACCCATGATAGGGAGGAGGATGTAGGGAAGGATATCAATCGCATCGTCAGCCAAGAAAGACGGATGGGACTTGACCTCGAAAGCCGCGTTCTTGATAGTGCTGGCAACACCCTTACGTCGGATGTCAGACTTGTGCTCGGTAAAGACCTTGAGCTTTGTAAGAGGAATGACCTTGTCGTATGCCTGCTCCTCGAGGAAATGCTTTCGAACATCGTCGTGCTTGGAAAGATCAGCAAAAACGTAGGCTAGATAGTCAAAGTCTGCGTTCTTGTTGTATGTGCCATCTTGTCCCTTGACAAACAAATCCAGGAGCTGGTTGAGGACAATCTCGTCTGAGCCCAGCTCCTTGGGGGGTTCTTGCTTTCTCTTGAGGAAATCCTTCAGACCGTCCCACTTGGAAAGGTTGGCAGCAAGCATGGCTAGCAAGTTGGCATTTGGTTCCTCAGGGTTCTAGAATTTGTATCAGTGACTTGTTCTCGGTAACTCCGGACTATCACACATACCACTATGAGATCAAAGACGATTCCTAGGAACTTTTCGTCTGTTGCCAGAAATTTAAGCACCTCTTCGTCACCAGATAGGTTGATAAGCATTGTGAGAGCATGTTCGGCAATTTTCTAATGATTCCATTAAGTTAATGCACGTTTTCGTCCTTTTACGGCCATGCTTACAGGGTGGTCGCGAACTAAGAAGCTGAGATGCTTGATCGGCTGAAATTTCTCAGTCTTGAAAATGCTAGGTTCCGATAATGAGTAGGGAACCAGGTTCTCTGCAGCAAGCAGACGAATCTGGGCATTGGGGTTGGCGATGAAGCCCACGAGCTACAGGGTACTTTTGTCAGCCCAACTCGTTATATAGAGCATCAAGTGTCACATACCTCTTCTAGTTCAGTCGGCATCTTGTCTTTGTCTTGGGTATATTGAATAAATGTTGTTGGAGTGATTTTTTAGTTGTTGGTTGACGATTTTGGAGGGGCATGACCGTAGTGGGGGTCGAGGCCTGAAGTCATCGCTACTTCAGTAGGCTGGGCGCCATTTAGTGGCCCGCTGCTTGTGAATTTTCAGCGCGGACCCACAGACTGAAGAAGTTTCCAAGGGTCTCTTTTGTGTCATCATGGTGGCGGGGCAAAATCTAACGCCTGCTTGTCATAATTTTCTGTAGACTGATCCTAGGATTTTATATGGTCACACAATGTGGCATATTAATCTATCATTGTTCCTAAGACATGAGTCAATGATTGGATAGAATTGAATATAAAAGAAAGGGTTATTAATTTAACTTTTATATTCTCAAGTTGACTGTAAAATATCTAGAACAGTAGAATCGAAAAGGCTGAATTGCATATATATAGTATACCTACCTACCTACTACTATATACATCGTCCACACTTGTTACATAGTCACAGAAGAGGTATTACTCATAACCAACTACACACCTACCTACCAGGACAGTCTCATCCATGATTTACAAACGAGTACACCGTCAACTTATGGTTATAATATTGCCCTGGCTTACCCTGTAGCCACAATGGACATTTGGCCAGGTTTGTAGATATTGAGTATTAAGGAAGTCTTCTCATATGAAATCCGGTACAAGTACTCTATTCAGAGACCATCGATCTATTTAAGTTTAATTGATCTATCGTCAATTTTTTTTCTGATGGGTTGGTCCTCGAAGTTTGGCAACTTGATTCGCGCGGCCTGCTCAGCAGCCTACTTCTTCTTCCTTCAACACACAGAAAAGACAGACCACTCTTGGATCGAATATTAAGCACCGAAGTACCAAGACTCCACTCCAGAGGTCAGCCTTGAATTCCATACTAAAGCGGATGCTATCCATTTACTGTCAGTCAAGATCTATTGTCAATCTTCTTGTGGTTGTTGTCGTCGTTCTGAAAGCGGTGACCGAGCGAACACACTAGGCCAAGGTAAGCAAGAGGGGTCCTTATCGATAAGGCAAAAATTTTGAAATTCTACCTAATTGCGACTTCAGGTCCGCCCACATTGTGACATCTCCAAGTTCAATACGCCCAAAATGCCCAAGGCCACTACTCCTACTGCCATGCGGCAGACCCGTCGACATAACCCCTTGGAGGACGACATCACTGCTACTGGTATTCTAAAGAATAAGCCTTCCAAGAAGCGATCAAAGGGTAACGATGATGAGGGGGAAAGCTTTGTCGACGACCGCGCCTCTCGAACAATTTTGCGCATAGGTCGCGAGCTGGCCGAGGAGGAGAATGCCGGAAAGCCTGTCGCTGCTAAGCCCAATATCGACAACTTTGGTTACGACTCGCGATTTGGCGACGAGGCTGAGGAGGAAAATAAGGTCTACGACGACGACGAGGCTTGGGGCGACGATGACGAGGTTGTTGAGGAGATCGAGGTTGATCCCAATGACCTTGACATGTACCGAAAGTTCATGCCCGACGAGGAGGATGACGATTTGCTCAAGCACGGATGGGATCTCAAGCCCACAGGAGAAGAGCAGGGCGAGAGCGTCAACCTTGCAGATCTGATTCTGGAGAAGATTGCTGCCCACGAGGCGGCGCAGGAGCGACGTGAGAACAACCTGGGGCCCCCCGACGAAGAAGAGTTTGAGCTGCCCGAAAAGGTTGTCGATGTGTACACCAAGTAAGCTAAGCCGTTATTTGCTGTGGATTGACAGAAGCTAACAATTTCAGGGTTGGTCAAATCCTTGCGCGATACAAGTCCGGTCCCTTGCCAAAGCCTGCGAAAATCATGCCAACAGTGCCGAACTGGGAAGCTCTGGTCAACATCACCCAACCCGAGAGCTGGTCGACCAACGCCTGCTATCAAATGACAAGAATCTTCATTTCAAGCAAGCCTCAAGTGGCCCAGCGATTTATGGAGATGGTCATTCTCGACCGTGTCCGTGAGGAAATCTACGAAACCAAGAAGCTTAACGTTCACTTGTTCAACTCGCTCAAGAAAGCTCTTTACAAGCCTGCTGCTTTCTTTAAGGGTTTCCTTTTCCCTCTCGTTGGCAGCGGAACATGCACACTTCGAGAAGCCCATATCATCTCCGCTGCCTTGGTGAGAGTTTCGATCCCTGTCCTTCACTCTGCCGCTGCTTTGAAGGGTCTGTGTGATATCGCTGCCCAGGAGGCGTCGCACGGTACCGAGGGTGGAGGTGCCACCAACATCTTCATCAAGGCCCTTCTTGAGAAGAAGTATGCGCTCCCGTTCCAGGTCATTGATGCTCTGGTATTCCACTTCCTGCGATTCCGAAGTGTCGACCCCGCTTCAGTCAAGGCCGGCGACACCATGTCAGGTATCAACGAGGGTGATGCCAAGACCAAGTTGCCCGTTATCTGGCATCAGTGTTTGCTTGCCTTCGCCCAGCGTTACAAGGGAGATGTGACAGAAGACCAGCGTGAGGCCCTACTTGATCTTCTTCTGACACACGGCCACGCTGCTATTGGACCTGAGGTGAGGAGAGAGCTGTTGGCCGGACGAGGTCGTGGTGTTCCCATCGAGCAGACAGGCCCAACGCTGGATGGTGATGATACCATGCTCATCGACTAATGGAGTTGATGAATGGCGTTTCTAATGAATGGGTGCATATATGGCGTACGGCGTATTAAAATGTTTGTAAGCTGGTTCGACATTGAGTTGAGTTAGATTTGAGTCTGTTGGAGACTAGAAGCCTACCTCGATACCGATTTTATAAAAGATCCCTTGGCGGTTACTTTCAATAATTGTTCTATGCATATGAGTAAACGCTCTACCTTCATTAGTAGTGTAAAGACCTTTGAAGTCTGTTGTTGGGGATATCTATTGCTATCATGCCAGTGATACCAAGGGTTGGAAGGAAGGAAGGGGCCACGGACATCGTGGTGTTTACTCGAAACAGCACTCGCCAGAAGCTAGCTTTTCCACTATTATTCCATCTTCGTTATTTCTACCAACACACCTAATCACCTATGTTTACCTGAAACAAAATTGGACATTCCTACAGAACATCCTATGCTTCTTCTTTACCCTTATCACCTGCTTTTAACTCTTATGCACGTACCTGATTGTTTACCCAAGTCTGTTGCAAACACATAACACCGTCCTCTTGAGTCGGTCTTTCTCAACAGATGGATGACCTTTTCCAAGGGGTGCTCTCTCCAGCCTTGCCATGCCGATATCATCTCGTTCAGATCCAGTATTGCCAGCGAATTACCATAATATGAACGAGCCCAAGTATTTTTTATTCATGCTGCCGGTTGTAGCTTATTCTAATACCGCTCTAGCTATTTCAATGTTCCGTTGGGAACGCAGGCGTCCCCCTCCCTCGCTCCGCCTTCGCTTTTTGCGTCCGGTCCCAAATATGATAATACTATAAGACACCAGCCGAGTCTACCTTCGATGCCAGAGAATGTATTCTCGTCTCCGTTGACTTCAGGGGGTACTACGCTTCGTCCTCTCAATCGACAATCTGTCGAGTCCTCAGGGTTCGGCGCTGACCCTCCAAGACCTCCTCGCGATGGGTTCGAGTAGGTCTGGTTCCCACAGGGTTACTGGGCAGAGCGCCAGGTTATGATTTCAAGAAAGAGCTATTCAAGTAAGGGTTTCTTCAAATGGAGAAATCGCTCGACAAAATCTGCCAGTGAATCTGACGTCCGAGACATGTCACTTGGTTCTCCTTTGACATCGCTATCAGCGCCACCCAACTTCCAAGGCTTTGAGCCACCACAGCCAAGACCACCTTCCAGTCCCTTTGTATCCGAGTCGGCGCACGTCTTTTCACTACAGCAGCCCAGCGTCATTCGCTTCTCAGATCAGATTCAAGACTTCAGCTCAATCTCCCCAAGCTTGGAATGGGAAAGTACGGACTCGATTTCCCCAATGAACAATTTGCTACCACCGCGAACAACAGACACCCCGCCTTCTACATCATCTAGCTCTGAGAGTCTCTACGGAAAGGCAAAGAAGAGTATCGGGTCCAAGCTGAAATTCAAAATTCGTAGAGAGGTCAGTTGAGTGCAATAGGGATAAAGAGCGAAACTGATTCTTGTAGGCGACGCCATACTCAGCAATGCCCGAACACGAACACCACTGTTCAACGATGGACGGTACTAGGAACTACACCAGCATGCATCAAATCACAAAAACAGGGTCCTGGTTCAAGGATGATGTATCAAGAACCAAGTTGCGTCGAAGGTTCTTTGGACGACCACCATGGGGCCGCAAGGAGTCAGCCGATTCATACAGCAGCGTGACTAGCTCTGTAAGAGAGATACTCAAAGGTGAGACTCCTCCTCCATCTCTAGGTTCAAGCTCCGCATCTTGTATGTTCTCTGTAACGCTTGTACCTGGAAATGAAAGAGTGCATTCTGACACTTGAACAGTACGAGTCAACTGTGTCGATAGTCCATATCCAGGAGGGGTATGTTAGACCAATGCCTAAAAACCAGAAGATACTGACTTTTCTCTTGGTTCAGGAGGCAAGACGCATCAAGACACCTCCGCTTACTGAAGGCACTGCGAATGGTCGGCCACGTTCGTTCTTCACCGAGACGGTTGCTCCTGCAGACGTGGAAGAAGTGGACATCCAAACCTCCTCTTCAAGGAGGCACTCTCTGCAGACAGTCTATCACAAAAGTTATGCTCCTGACACTACCGAGTGGCGGGAAAGAATCCCCAAACAACCCGTTCGAAGGAACCCTTTCCAGGGTCCGGCCACTTTCGAATTCGAACTCCCGGAACACCTGCCAAGCAGTCCAATGTGTCCCGCGAACGAGAAACATGTCGGTGGCGGGAAGGGTGTATGCGTTTACCATGGGCGCAGAAAAGGAGCATCAAAGATGGAGGGATGATTTGTTTCGCGTTTCGCTTGGTGAGAACGACCAACCATGTCTGGTATACCAATAGGCTTCAGGGTATAAGAGAGATTGCAGTTCGTTTCATGCCCTGCCTGCCCGTCTGTAATTGCAGAACCTAGAACTTGAACCTTGACTACGTTGTCTCACTTCAACAAACAATAACCGCGTAATTGGTTTAGTGGTAAAATTCTCCGTTGCCATTCGGTCCAAGAACCTAGACTCGGGGAGCCCTGGGTTCGATTCCCAGATTACGCAGTAACAGGCGCCATCAAGCGCGACATCTTTTGCTGGTTGTGTAGACTTTTTTGTTGTGTTGCGATCCTGAATGGTGTGAAGACGTTGATGGTGTTGGTGGCGAAAATGGTGACCTCCATCCGTGCAAAGATGCCCAACCACAAATAGCATAGGGACGAAATTAGTTAGTCACTTTATGTTATTTAGACCAGACTCTTGTGCTATTTGATTTTATACCCTAAAGCTCATATGCTTAACTTCTATTTCCCGCTTGTAAAGAGGCCAATTGCCGTCTGCCACAAGTCGAGTTTAATTACGCTGAGAGTGTCTTGAATAGAGCTTCAAACAAATAAGCTACAAATCTCTATAGTTAATTTTTTCTTGTTGGTTGGGTTCCCCTAACTGGAGTTTGTCAAATCGAAAAGACCCACTGAATTCTTTCTATCTAGCATCACATCTACCAAGCAAAGTCAGGCACCCTAATTCAACCACTCATTCTCATAATTCTATGTTTTTGATGCCCAGTAACAGAGTGAACAAGATCTGGTACTCGCACTTACCAAACTTAAAATCTTTATTATCACAGCGTTCAGTTGAACCTGTGGCCTGCCCACACTACCATGGCGCCAACATCAAATATCCACGCTCGATCGCATAGTCTACTCCTCTTACAAAAGCTCCTCAACCTGCGTGATGGTGCAAGTCCTCTTACCCTCGTGATCGACAATCTCGAGCAGCCTGCGCGGCCAGTCCTTCGTGAATTTGTCTCACGAGCAAAAGTACGTTTGTCCCACAACCAAGAACAATCAGTGCGACTGACACGAGCATCTCAGATCGCAAAGACACAAGTCATCTTCTTGTCGATGGTGACACTCAAGAAACCACAAGATGCAGATGTTTTCATAAAGGCTACGGGAAGAGATCTCCAAGAGGTTCGAAAGGACTTGC
The DNA here is from genome assembly GCF_050947815.1 of Fusarium sambucinum. Taxonomy (NCBI): domain Eukaryota; kingdom Fungi; phylum Ascomycota; class Sordariomycetes; order Hypocreales; family Nectriaceae; genus Fusarium; species Fusarium sambucinum. The sequence continues at coordinate 2,936,074 of NC_139292.1, forward strand.
TAAACCATTATCCTACGTTTAACCCTCTGGCAGACAAGGGAAAGCCCACTCAGAGTAAGTCGGAGAGTCATCAACTTGACAAGTTCTTTTTGCTAACTCTCATAAGGGGCCGTTGTGATTATAGACTCACTCAACGCTCTCGCTTCTGCGGCTCCGCAGTCGCTTGCAAACTTCTTGTCAAGCATCATCACACCCGCTGTCTCTATCGTCGCCACATATCATGATGACGTGCCTATTGCACTACCACGATCATTCAGCGAGTATGAGCCTCATCCTCTGACCGTCCTGTGTCATTTGGCCACAGCCATCCTCAGACTCTCGAGTTTGTATCAAGAGATCCAACGTCAAAAAGCTCGGAATCGAAGTATCCAGGAGCCAGAATGGGGTCTGAATGAAGATCGCGAGGGACTGCTTGTCGGTCTGGGAGAGAAGGGCAAAGATAGAAACGAAGACAGCACTGGAGTCGTCATCTTTATGGAACTGCGACGACGAAGCGGAAGAACCGTATCTGAAAAGTTCATTCTCAGTCCCAAAGGTTCAGCAACAGCAGCTCTACCGGGCAAGGTGTGTTTGCTTACAGACCATCCTATGTTTACCACAGCTACGGATAGTGGTGAGACTGGTGACGGAGAGGAAGAGCCTGAGAGTACCTTCAACCTTGGCCTGACAGAAAAGCAACGCAAGGATAGGGAGGGTATTGTGCTACCCTACTTTGATGCGCAAACAGATATTGGAGCAGGTGAAGGAGGAAGGATTCTGTACGAAATGGGCAGAGAGGATGACTTTGATGACGAAGAAGATGAGATATGAGGAAAACATAGCCCTTTTCGAAACAGAACTGATGTTTAATGAGTATTCTTTATTCAATGTGAAGCAGAAGTTTGGTCACGCCTTTCAACAAAGGCCAGTATGAGGATATATGCGACTCGCAGTATTATATACTCAAGACAGTGACTAAATTCAAAAGGGATAGAATAGTTGAAATAATCTATACTATCCAATATGTTGATATGCAAACAGAGCTATTAGACTTTGAGAAGACCCCCATCAAAGTTGATATGGTAGGCCATCGGAAAATAGCATCTTGAATCGGAATGCCAAGTTGATTCTGTTATCTTATCAGCACAACGCTCTCTAACATGTGCCCAGATCCACTGTGATCTTCAACCGTGGTTACGTGCAGAACATAACGAACCCGAGTAAAGTTAAAACCAACAAGCCATATTCACGACTGAATTGGTCTTTAGTACTCTTAAAACCAGGCTCCCATTTAAATTTGTACTTCCCTAGGCGTGGCTCAGTTTCGTGCCGCTTCGACGTCATCCCTCTAATCGCCTGCCTTCTTGACACGTAGTGGTAGCGGAAGGTCTTCAAGACAGCCAAACGAACCACATCTACAACCAGCGCAACACTCTTCTATTCTTCTGCCCTTTACAACAAAGCGCAAAAATGATCAGCTCCACGCAAATATCAAGGCTTGATGGTAAATATCCTCTCCCTATGCAGCGCAAGCTTATATACTGACATTCTACAAGGCCTTATGCTCTGCGCCTCGGTCGACGATGAACAGGTACACCCTCCTATTCTACAAGCTCGACCAAAGCTCCATACTCACAGCTACTTTTCTACAGACCGAATCTACCCTCACAGAGACCAAGCAGAATGTGCGCCAAGTCCTCCGCAAACTCACCCGCAACTCCGAGTCCCAAGCCTCCATTGAGACGCCCAACCACACGCTGCACTATCTCATCGAATCGGACATAGTCTTCCTCGCCATCTGTGCTCCTTCGTACCCTCGCAAGCTCGCCTTCACCTACCTCGCCGATCTGGCCCGCGAGTTCACCACCAACTACCCAGCCTCCCAAGTGCACAACCCTGCCCTGCGACCGTACGCCTTTATGGAGTTCGACACCTTTATCTCCAAGACAAAAACCACATACGCCGACTCGCGTGCCACGGCTAACCTCGACAAGCTCAACGACGAGCTGCGCGATGTTACAAAGGTCATGACCAAGAACATTGAGGATTTGCTGTATCGTGGAGATAACCTGGAGCGCATGGGCGAGATTAGCTCGAGGCTGCGAGATGACAGTAAGAAGTACCGTCGGGCTGCCGTGCGTATCAACTGGGAGCTTCTTCTTAAGCAATACGGTCCCTTTGGCGCTCTTGGGTTCATCATCATCTTCTTCCTGTATTGGCGATTCTTTTAAGAAATGCAAGCGAGCTAGTTCTGTTTATACAAGCCTAATATCTGTATCTGCCTACATGGTATAAAACCATCTTCATTTACTTGATTAAGGCTCTGGTAATCGTTCCAAGCGTATGTTGAACGAGTTTCAGCATGTTCCATATAAAGGGAGGGCCAGGGTACTTAATGCTATGTGATGAATTGTGACAAGTCAACTCGTCTAAATATCCATTTGCCCTTTGGCGAATCTTTTATGAATCATAACCTCAATCGCTCCATACTATGCTGTCCTACGTAGGCCTGTATGTTACTCCAAACTCCAAATGCCGTCTGTTCTACCCAAACCACCCATGAAACCAAATAACACCAATTTTCGGTTGCCAATTCTGGTACCGTCTGTCCAATCCTCACTACATGACTATGCAGTTATCTGTAGCCGCCTGTGCTTGCGATGTTGGCGCTGTCACCGTATGCTGCCACTCGAGATGCTCCCGGTACGCATCCATATCTTCATATCCCAGATCCGGCCGGTACGCATCCTCGTCATCGTACTGCTCCTGAGGCACCGTTGATTCTGTTTCGCAATATGGGCACAGTAGGCCGGCTAACCAGTCGCGGTGCTGTGGCGCTATATGATTTGCGATGGCGACCGGCGCAAAGACAACCTGCTTTTCCTGATGCCCAGATTGACTGAAACCTGTCGCCTGCCAATGTGGGTTATCGGGGGTTGGCGATAATGTGAGAATCGGAGACGCCGCAGCTTCTTGAAACGTTCGTATAGAAGGCATGTTTTCAATATCCTCCCATACTATGTGACCGTCACAGTAGTCGCACACAAAGGCAATATCTCGATCGCCGAATCGCCTAAACGACCCAATGGCGTTGCAGAGGCGCAATTCCTCCCGGTATCTCCGTGAATACTCGAGCTCGTCCGGTACGGTTTTATCCATTGCCCACTTGCGTTGTTGTCGATAAATAAGGAATGCGCCCAAACATCTCGAAGACGATTCCTTTTCTGAGGTGTGTATTCGTCTTGCCGCTCGACATTGCGTTCTGTGTAGCTTTCGTTGTAAAGTATGTGTCTCGCGTACCCATACTGGGTTGATTGGACCACCAGAACGGCTCCAATCCTTTATCTGTTCTATGTGAGAAGTGAATTGAGTTTTTAACGTTCTCAACTCTTCAAGAGATTCATCTAAACAGGAAGTTAGCACAAATCTTCCTTCCAAATGCCGCTCTCGTTGGGCGACTCGTAGAGTTTTGCTTTTGACATACGCTTCCTGTCGGTCTCGTAGTATATCTGTCCATTGACCAAGGGTGCCAGCTCCTGGAAATCCTTCTTGGCCTCGTCCAGTGCGGAAGCGAGAGCGTGAACTAGCTCGTGCTCGTCAGGTCCCCAATGACTCTTGTCAGCCAAACTGAGGATGCGCAATCCTTGGGCGAGGAGGTTCGCAATGGCCGCAAGCAATGACCCGACTGTGTCGAGGCTGCTCATGGTTCGGTTTCGAGGATAGTGTTGCGATTTCCCTCGAGGGTTGGCCGACAGAGAGATCGCGGGGTTGCACCGAGGGCGGATAACGTAAGCTCGTAGAGTCGTAGTCAGGTATAGTTCGTGTCTGTAGAGGAGAGGTGAGAGTCAAGTAAAAGACCTCGATCACCGTCGTCGTCGCGGGGCGAGGGACAGAAGCGATTGGGGGCGGCGCATGAGGTTTCGTCGACTCGAACCGGTCTCCCCGGCTCGAGAGAATTGATCTGATGAAGAAGACGCCGTAGGTAGGTAACAAGGGACCCAAGCTGAAGCAGGGCAAGGTAGGGCGGAATAAGCTGAGGACTGGGCTGTGCTGTCCTATTTATTTACTCGAACTTTTGTTGATGTACATCAAGCAACCGAAGGCATGAGGCTGAGCAAATGGTAGGTACGTAATATGATGTATGTAGCAATTGGTTTCAGGGTCCTTTCCCGTATTGTCAAGGTGTTTCTCGTCAAGATGAGGCTGTGCAGCCAAAGAATTACCGGGGCCGATTGTTCAGACCGTCAGTTGAAGAGTCCAGGGAGGCTTCGACAGCAAGGACAAGGACTAGAGAGGGAAGAGAAAGACTGCAGGGGATTTGGAATTTGTGTTTCACATGTAGATACGACGCAAAAGGTGGCCACTTTCTCCAGGTATGAAACGGCCACTTTGATACACACTTTGAATCAAATAGAAGCTGAGCTGAGGCTTGAGCTCCGCAGCCAGACGGAATGACGGAATACCGTTTACAGTTGAGAAACGGCACTAAGGACCCTGCAATTCGTCCGCTATGACGCCGCTGCTCAGTGGGCCGGGAATTAGCGGGTCCCTGCTGCTATACGGATAGTGGACGGGCACACCTGGAACCTAATACCTCACTACTATTCGTAAACTCGTAAAGACAGGTCAAATTAAACGTTCATAGGGCTAGGAAATCAAATCTAACATTATTACCAAACCTGAGGTTTGTGCCTCTTTTGTTTGCATAAACAACTAGATGGGGTTTCCAGTCATAATCTCTGTTCTCCAAACGACATAAAAAAAAAAGTCTTGTTTGCATCTAGACTAATAATGCCCAATTAAAGTACAGCTAGCTATAAGGAGAAACCCCTTTCGAAACCAAACCTGGGTGTCCAGTTGTCCACTGACCACGAGATCCAGGAGACAATCCCCTTCGCTTTTTGCTGCTATCTTAGATTCACTTCCGCTTCTTGGCATTGCCGGTATCCGAGCCAGTAGTCTTGGCTTCGGTCTTGACATCCTCAACCAGTTTGTCCTTGGCCTCATCCTTTGCTTTCTTGTCGTCGATAGCCTCATCTTCACCACCCTGGCCGAACTCGTTGACACGGGTGTAGTCAATGCGGTAGGCCCACCGCTGGTACAGATACACGAAGAAAATCACATCGTCGCGAAGAGTTGCCAGGCGATGTAGGAAGGGCATCTTGATGGTAAAGGCGAACAAATCATCAATAAAGGTGTTGAGAAACTTGTACATCATGGCCTTGGCGGGCATGTGAGCAACACTCTTCAGGCGATAGTTGATGTACAGCGAAGGAACCATCATGAGGAATCCGTAGGCGTAGACAGATCCTACAAGGGTTGTGATGATGTAAGAGTACCACGACTTGTGGGAATCGTAGTAGAGCGAGTAGATGCCATATGCAATCAGGAGAGGAACTCCAGCAATGTACATGTACTTGAAGGCAATCTCATCGTATTCCTTGGTCTTCTCCTCGGTCTCCGTCAATTTCTGCTTGTCCTCGAACGCGATAGTGTAGGGGAGAAGTGATCCAGGTGCGCCAGGACGGACGCGAACGTTAACGATGGTGGTGATCTTCCAGAACTCAATAACTATGCCTACCACCTGGGATCCTAGGATCATCCAGCTGGTGTTCTGCGAGTTGTCAAGGAGATACAAAAAGATGACAGCTTGCATAAAGACATTGGCCAAGATGGAGCGGACCGAGATACCAACATTGTCCTTCTTCTTACGATAGTGGGCAATGTCGGATCCAAAAGCGAGCGTCTCGAGAATCATGTGCAGAATGCTGACCACAATGGTGACACCGAGCAAGATGGGGTTAGAGTCAAGAAAAACTTCCTTGATCATCTCTATTTCTGTGCCGTCACCACCGCCAGGGAGCGAACTACCAAACGCAGCTTGTTTAGCAGCCTCCTTGGAATTGTACTCAAGGGTAGCCATGATTTGGAACTGCCAGCTAGCCAGGTTGTTGAGATCAATGCGGAGAGGAAGCTCCTTGACGGTATCGTTAAGAAGGGTCATCTGGTTTGTCAATTGCCAGAAATTGTTGACAAAGAGAACAGGATCTATGCGAGTCAGTTGTGTGCGTTTCTTGCGGCTGCGGTTACCTACAGTACCAGGCGTGTTGGCCTGAACCATCTCGGGCGCCAGTAGCCTCAAGTCGTACATATTGTCGCATTTGACCAGATATCGTGGCAAAGTCCTTGACACCCATATCAGGAATGAAAGAGAAGCTGGCGTTGGGGTGGTAGTAGTTGGCAATGATAGGTCCGGCTGGCTCCTCTTCCTCGGGTTCCTCCTCTTGTTTGGACGTATCCTCCAGCAGGTTTCGGGTCTTGGCAACCTTTTTCTTGGGAAGATACTGAGTCAATGGCCAAGTAAAGTAGTACGCCTTGGAAGTATCATATCCGGGCTCCTTGGGGTCGAGGTTGCTTCCAGGGAGACCGACGTAGAAGTGTCCCCAAAGAGTGCCGTTGTGCTGAACAGCGGGCGGGACAGTAAACTTGGTCTCGATCGTTCGCTTGTCAGACTTGTTGCTAAGGTGGAATTCCTTTTCCTGGAGCACGAGATATTCCTCGGGGACGGACGAGATGGGAACTGGGTTGAAGGACTGCGAGAGGGTGACGGTGATATCGACGTGGCTGTCTTGAGGCCAGATAGGCGCGATGTTCTTGGGGATGCTTCGATATATCGCGGTCACGTCGATCTCCTTTGGTCGAAGTTCGAAAGGGGGGATGCCCTCGACGTTACCAGGAACTTTAATAGCCTCGCCAGTCTCGGGGTTGGTGATGGTTACTCCCTTCTGGTCCTTCTTCAAGGCAAAGTTCATAGCCGCATTGAGACCAAAGTAGATGGCACCACCAAGAAGGAGCTTGTTGAAGCTGAAGCCCTGTATGCAGAACCGGGTCAGTAAATCGCTTGGAATCAGGATGTTTGTGCTATGGTTCGCGATCACTTACACTTCTGCCTCCGCCTCCGCCTCCCTCTCGCTGCTCGCCTTGGCCACGAGGCAAGACCTGTGCTTCAGCCATGGTGTCTGTTTCTAGCTCTGTAGAGAAACGGAGAGTAACAGACGTAGTGCAATGGGTTTAGAAAAGCCCTGCGAAACACTACCTTGGTACTGAAGTCAAGGTTGTTAGATGTTGCACCTAATGCGAGATGTGTTTGGTTGGTCCAAGTTCAGATTGATTGCTTGGGAAGATCCCCGGTCGGATAAATCCCCTCGCCAGTTGACATTGACGTCCATGCCCGCTGCGAGCACCCACGAATAGCGGTTGGCCACCAGAACACGTACCCCTGTGCCCTCCACTCTGACCGTTAGGTTGGTTATCTACTATCGGCTCGGAGATTGACCACGTTTTGATGGCCTACATCCACTAAAAGTGAGTTAAGATCATAATGGATGGCTTGGAAGATCAGCCCCAACCCCATGCCTACCAACCTGCCAGAGGATTGATTACTGGCATAAATGCCCGCCATTCGACGCCTCGATGATGCTCGAAACGAGACATTGTTCCATTCACAATGCGAGATCATGCCAAACCTTAGTAGGGATCGCCCTAGACTAGTAACCGAGGAACACGCCTCATGTGTCCAGCTGACCTCGATGAACCATCCATATGCTATTGTCCAGTAACGTAACTCGTGGCAATCGCCGCTGCTTGTTTGTATGTAGTGGCACGACTTACATGAAATGCCCCCATGCATGAAGCACGGCCGCAAGCCGTTTACCTACTCGAAGACGTGGCTCCCTTCATGGATGATCAGGTGTGAACAAGCCAATAGGCGGCCTGGGCATTCATAACGCAGGCTTGTATTGGGCTGTCCATGTTTGTCAACTAACCGCTAGGCTATTCCGACAGTTCCTCTATATAAACCCTCTGCTTTGTGACTCTTTTTGTCAACTTGTCTCTTGAGTCAGCTCCGAAATTGATGCTTAAACCTTTGACTCATCTGGAACATTCGTCAACAAGTTTCTTGCCCCATTGCCACATTAAGTAGGTACCTACTTAGTGCTCACTTACCGAGACAAGACCGCCTCCGCCAGAACTGTCACTCTCATATCAAGTCAAACCCTCCCTATTTTAAACAAATATATCCTAAACTTCATCTTGGTATCTTTTGAAGAACAACATCCTTGGTTGAGGATAGCACTTGAACAGCCTTTATTATCAGCAAAAATCCAGCAAACCAGTACATCATGACTGCCGATAGCACAATCCCGTCGCAGGCCGCCGTTGCCTCGCAAAACACATCAAACGGACAATCTCGAACAAAGATTTGCGTCTACTGTGGTTCTGCTCCCGGCGCGAGTCCTGCTCATATTGAAGCTGCTCGCGCACTTGGAAAGGCCATGGCTGAGAACAACATTGACTTAGGTGAGTCACTTGCATTCCCCAAGGCGGACCGCCGAGAACCCGAACATTATCGCGGGCCGCCAACCGCCGCCTCCCGGATATGCCCCCAGAATGACTCAAAATACTAACAAGTGACGATAGTTTACGGAGGTGGAACTGTTGGACTTATGGGCGAGGTGGCGAAGAGCCTTTGTGCCATCAATGGTCCTGACTCTGTTCATGGCATCATCCCTGAGGCCTTGGTCAAGTATGAACGAGACGGCACCTATGGAACTGTCAACGAGCACAACCACATTGTGCCTGAGGAGTCTGTCTACGGTCGCACAACGGTCGTCAAGGACATGCACACTCGAAAGAAGCTCATGGCCGAGGAGGTCTTCGCTGGTGGTCCCGGAAGTGGCTTCATCGGATTGAGCGGTGGATTTGGTACTATGGAGGAGATCTTCGAGACAACTACTTGGAACCAGCTTGGAATCCACAACCGTGGCATTGTTCTACTTAACATTGAGGGCTACTGGGACGGTATCGTCCAGTGGATGGATCGTGCTGCCGAACAGGGCTTTGTGAAGCCCGCCAACAAGAACATCTTGGTCAATGCCGATACCCCTGAAGGCGCAATCAAGGCTCTCCGCGACTACAAGGTTTCGGATGCCATCTATCAACTCCAATGGGGTAGCCAGTAAACTATCTAAGACGCTGGGTTCGGTCCCGGTTTAGAATTGCATTTTGGAGATGGTTTGGTGTTTTTATGGTGCTATACGGATGGTAATTCAACCTGCATTTCTAGGATAGGATAGACTGGTGCTCATGAATAGACGACACGATGACCCCGATAGACAAGCCAGATAAACCGGTATATCGAAGTTATGTGACAGAAAAAAACTAAGGAATCTTGGTCCCCAATATACGTAGGTAGCCATAAGATGTCAATGTACCACTTTACATAGCTTAAGCTTCTTGGTATAAAGTCTGTCGGTTGTTATCCAACTCGCCTGCCACGACGCTTGCTTTGATCTCGAATGATTAAGATTCATGAAAAGCTGCTTCTGCAGCGCATAATACTACATGATCTATACCGACGCCGTATGTCGCACCATAATTTGTGCCAAGTTTAGTTGTCAACATCCATACCCTCTCCCTCGCCTTCTTCCGCACCACCTTGGCTCTCGCCAACACTCTCAATCCAGGGCTGCACTGAGTGTCCATCGTACAGTTTGAATGGCTCGACCTTCTTCCTGCCATCCACTATGTTGATGCCCACCACGCCGACGGATGTGTTCTCTACTGAAAGCTCCTTGTCCTGGACCAGACTTTCTTTCAAGGCCTTGAGACCATGCTGAATCAGCTCTTCTTTCGAGCAATCGGCAAAGGATTCAATGTTGCGCTCAAGGTACGTTCGGGCCATTTGGCTTCGTGCGCCAATGGCAAAAGCAAGCATCTCCTCTGTCATGCCTGAGGGCTGGAACTCGAACAGGTGAGGACCACGCTCATCAACACCGGCAACCAGGAGACCAACGCCGTATGGTCGCTTGCCGTACATCTGGGTGTTCATCTGGGCCTTCTCGCCAATCATGTCGACGAGGGATCGGAGGGGGATGGCACGGCCATAGGTGAGTCGGTGGCCTAGGCACTGCTGCTTCATGAAGTTGGAAAGGACACGGGCATCGGAGGTAAGGCCAGCGATTGCGATACCGGCATGTTCGTCGACGGTGAAGAGTTTCTTCTGGTATGATGAGAGTTCCTCGGCGTTTCGCTGTTGAGATAGAGTCAGAGACCATTCACTCTGGACCTTATGCATTGGGCAAGAGCGGGAGGGAGAACGGGCAATACCTTTACAGCGCACAGAACGGCGTGAGTCTTGCTAGCAATACCGACAACAACAGAGCCCTGCTTCACTGCCTCTGCAGCATACTCGATCTGGAATATCCGGCCCTGGGGCGAGCTGGGAATAGTTAGCTTGGTGGATGTGGTGAGGGAGCTTGGTGACGTACAAGGTGACGGAATCGTTATCGTAGTTGTTTCGAAACATGATGAATCTGAGCTACTCGAGTAATTTTGTTAAGGGCGTTATTCGGGGCGGGGTTGTGGTGGTGAGCTTTGCTGGGATTAATAGTCGAGGTTGGAGATAGTAAGGCAGGTAGAGTTGAGGTGTACCCGCGCAGCATGCGTGCCTACCTTAGCCAGGCAGCTCAAGCTTCGTAGCCTGGTCGTACCTTCCTGCTGCCACATACGTATTCTGCCGCGGAAACCCCGCCACACCGCCTGCTGAAATAGATAGCTTCCATGATGGCATCCTATCATGGAAAAATGATCTCACAAGGGCCAGCAAGAATAAGACACTGATTGAACATGGAACATTCATTTAGCCAGGAAGGAGAGAAATTGTGATCCAAAAAAAATTCCTGTATAACACTTTGATATCCCGCAATCGGTGCACTTTTTAGCCTATTTTGTTAACTATGTGTTCGTCTAGTATTTGCGTGAAAGAGTCAAGCATACCTGTTTCTTGCCTCGACACCATATCAACAAAGTACTTCATTCTTTAATCTGGCGAGAAAGACCCTTGCCGGAGTCTCTTAAACGAATTCCCAGAGCTTTTGTCATTTCTTATTATTGGATATTGTTTAGGCGAAGAATGGCGAGTAAACACTCGGCCGTTTGCTGCTATCAATTTGAACTATAAAATAAGCGGACGTATCCGTATAAAAAGCTACAATTAAAGTTGTTGAGAATTTGTGTTTAACGTTGAGCAATACATACAACCAACGTTTTCTTAAAACATGTGTGCATGTATAGAAGAAATCGGACAGTATATATACTACAGGGTATCTGTATCCTTTCTATAGGAACAAACATAAAACTCTCTTCAGTTTTCGTAGGTTGATGAGAGAAAGATCTGCACTATTAGGTTCACTAGTCGACATTTGATGCGGAGCTAGTATTGTAGTTGGTGATTGATAACTTGGGTATTTTGCTATAATATCGACGAATAAAATCTGCACTTAAAAGCCATCACGGTTCACGCTTGCTAAGCCATTGACGAATGCAGAATTGATTGCTGAAAACTTCTGACAGATAGTTATCAATTATCACTCATTTCCGCGTTATCTTCTTGTCATACCGAGATACAACTTCTAGAGTCATACGTTGAATATCGGATCCCTTCTTGCTGGGCATTTCTATTGGATGACTCACTACGACTTACATATTTGCGACTTTTAGACAACTCCAATTTTTTTACTCTTTAGCATATTCACACTCTTCACCTCGAACCGCATCCAACACCATCATGCCTTCCAGATCTGATATCACGTACTTCGGCGCTGGCCCAGCCCTGCTGCCCACAGACGTTCTCGAGACGTCCGCCCAGGCTCTCGTCAATTTCCAGGACACCGGATTGGGAATTGCTGAGCATTCTCATCGCTCAGAGTTGGCTACCAACATCATCAACGAGGCTAAGGCTGATCTCGCTTCTTACATTGACATTCCTGAGGACTACGAGGTTCTTTTCATGCAGGGCGGTGGTACTGGAGAGTTCTCCGCTACCATGTACAACCTTGTTGGCGCATGGGTGACCAAGAAGAAGGCTCAGATCGTCGCCAACCTCAAGGCTCCTGAGGATGACCCTCGTGTTGAGCAGGAACTCAGAAACGCTGTCGAGAAGGAGCTCAAGACTGACTACATTGTCACCGGCGGCTGGTCGCAAAAGGCTTCTGAGGAGGCTAAGCGACTGCTTGGCCCCGAGCATGTCAACATCGTTGCTGATGCCCGTCAAATCAATGACGGCAAGTATGGCAAGATCCCCGAGGAGGGCACCTGGAACCTCTCCAAGGATGCTGCTCTCGTCTACTACTGTGATAACGAGACTGTCGATGGTGTCGAATTCCCTGCTTTCCCCCAGTCTCTGGCCCCTGGCCCTGATGGCGAAGGTCCTATTGTTGTGGCCGATATGTCTTCCAACATTCTCTCAAGGAGAATCCCTGTGCAAAACTTCTCTGTCATCTTCTTCGGCGCACAGAAGAATCTTGGCTCTACCGGTATCACTGTTGTGATTATCAAGAAGAGCCTTCTCCCTCCCAAGACTCCTCAACCTTCTGCCTCGCTGCTCCGAAAGCTTGGCCTTCCTATCCCTCCTATCATCTTCTCTTACGAGACCATCGCCAAGAACAACAGTCTTTACAACACCCTCAGCATCTTCGAGTAAGTAATTTCCAAAGCAGGCTTGGCACAAAGTTGCTGACAAAAGATAGCGTCTACATCGCCGGCCAGGTCCTCAAGAAGTCTATCAAGACCTACAACAAGGTCGAGGGACAAGAGGCTGTGTCTGCCAAGAAGGCCGAGCTCATCTACAGTGCTCTTGAGGCTCATCCTGACATCTACAGAATTGTCCCTGACAAGTCTGCCCGTTCAAGGATGAACATCTGCTTCCGCGTTACCAAGAACGGTGATATCGACGCCACTGAAAAGGCCTTCCTTAAGGAAGCCACTGCTCAAGGCCTCACCGGTCTCAAAGGCCACCGCAGTGTTGGTGGTATCCGCGCCAGCAGCTACAACTCCATTACTCTTGAGGGAGCTGAGAAGCTCGCCAAGTTTATTGAGACATTTGCTACCTCTTAAGAGGAGCCAGCTGGGAAAAGTGTTAGATATATATGGTTTGATGAGTTTACGGATGAAATTCGTGTATGAAAAGAGGAATAAATAGTCAACCCAAATGGAGGTTGAATTCAACATACTCCATACGATCGAGGAAGAAAAATAATTAACATGACGTAGATTTTCATCAAAGACAGCGGCTAATGGACAGGCAGTGACTGTGCTGTTGCAATGAGCGAGACCTGCACTACATCATTAAATCCAGTGGACCCTAGCGCTGTAACTCGAGTCTTGAGCCTGTAAAAGTTTTAGCTCATTCTGCCCGGGCGCATTCAACCCATCAATTAATCACCATGCTGATACATTTCATCTTCGAACAATCCCAACAAAATACACGTGCTCTTCTCCAACCTGCTCGCCGATGCTGAGGCGTAACCTTTGTCCGAGGAGGCTCAATTGTGCTGCGAGTCCCTTTCGAGTCTCTTCCAGTTTTAGAATTCGAATCAGTCCTCAGCTTTCATCATCACAACCATGTTGTCCTATGGCTAGACCGAGATCATTCTCGCAACAGTCATGGGCTACTCATGACTCGGAAGCCATCTCCAGGCTTCCAATCGTGGATGACACAATATACGCCCTCTCAACAGCACAAGGCAAGGCCGGTATTGCAGTGATCCGCATCTCTGGCCCGTCTTGTCTTGAGGTAAGCATATTTGATATCATGCAAAGTATATACTGACCAAATACTAGATATACAAGGCATTGTGCCCATCTAAGCAATTGCCAAAATCAAGGTTTGCAACGGTGCGATCACTCTATGATCCATGCTCTGCCAAAAACCAGCCTCTCATTCTAGATTCGGAAGCCTTGATTCTCTACTTTCCTAATCCAAAGACTGTGACTGGCGACGATGTCCTGGAGTTGCACGTTCATGGAGGATCAGCCACAGTCAAGGCAGTACTGGCAGCCATTCCGAACTGTGCCACTGCGCATCGTATTCGATATGCAGAACCCGGTGAGTTTACGAAGCGTGCCTTCTTCAACAATCGACTAGATCTTGCTCAGATCGAATCGTTGAGCGACACCCTAGCAGCAGAGACAGAACAACAGCGTCGTGCAGCCGTACGTGGTAACTCTGGGTCTCTTGGTCGGCAATACGAGGCGTGGAGGGAACAGCTGTTGCTGGCTAGAGGAGAGATCGAGGCTTTGATTGACTTCTCCGAAGACCAACATTTCGATGAGTCCCAGGCAGAACTGCTACAGAATGTAACGGCGCAAGTTGCTAGAATGCTACACAGTATTGAGCTGCATGAACAAGGAAGCCAACGGAGCGAGCTTCTGAGGAACGGAATTCGTATCGCATTGCTGGGTCCACCTAATGTCGGTAAGAGCTCTCTCATGAACCTGATCGTCGGGCGCGAGGCTTCCATCGTGTCTGGCGAAGCAGGCACTACGCGAGATATAGTCGAGGCAAGCTTGGATATTCGTGGCTATTTATGTTCTTTTGCAGATACGGCAGGATTCCGATCCCAGATGTCGCAAATTACCAACGAGGCTGAGAGTGGCGCAATCGGGGCCGTGGAAGAAGAAGGAATACGACGAGCCAAACAACGAGCTTTGGAATCGGATCTAGTCATTGTCCTAGCTTCAGTGGAAAAGAGCCCGGAAGGATTCTTTTTGCAGTACGATGAGGAAACACTCGATCTTGCTGCAGGGGCGGAAGATTGTCTAGTCGTCGTCAACAAACAAGATGCAGTCGATAAAGTGCATTTTGAGAAGCTTGTTCAGGAATTTAGACAAAGTGCTCGACTTCGGGCCCCCAAGCTGGCGGCGGCGGAGCTCGTGTCGATCTCGTGTAAGGAGGCTCAGACAGGGTCATGGGAAAGCAAGGATCCGGGCGGTATTCAGGCCGTGATTACCAGGCTCGTTGCATCCTTTGAGAAAATGACATCCATGCCTGTAGATCTCCAGGATTTGTTGGGTGTGACGGAACGCCAGCGCCAACTCTTGATCAAGTGTCGGCAACATTTGGAAGATTTCATGGTGGAATCAACCCCCGTTGAGGGCATAGACGCCGACACGGTCCTCGCAGCCGAGTATTTGCGATATGCTGCGGATTGCCTTGCCCGGATCACAGGTCGGGGTGAGTTTGGGGACGTGGAGGATGTTTTGGGCGTTATCTTTGAAAAGTAAGTTATGACCGAGCGGATGCTGGGTGTTTGACAAGATGCTGACTTGAAGTATTAGATTTTGCGTTGGGAAGTAAGCGACTTATAACGAATACCACTAGAAGAGAAGGTTGCTAAAAGAGCTGAATGTCTATTTTCGTCAAGGAAAGGTCTATAAGTCAACGCTGGTCTACCAAAGTTGGGTTAATGTGCCCGAGTCGACCACCAGGGCCACATCTACTCAGAGAAAAGAAAGTAGAAGAGAGACAATTGAAATGAAAATGATGATAAAAGAAATAAGGAAAGATACAATGCCTGTCGCTCGCTTCTATGCCATGCCAATGCCAATGCTGATGCAAACCCAATCCCGCTATGCTTGTATGTCCTTCTTTTCCGAATCCAAACGTGTGATGCTGTTTCTATGCCCAAAACTATCCAAACGCTGATGCTGATGCTGATGCCGAAAAGAAGAAAAAAGAAAACTCCATAACAATGCTGAGGGGAGAAACAGGTGTATAAACAGAAAACGTCCCATCCATGCTTGCGTTACCGCTTTGTGTATGCTTTTGAGAAATTCCAGACGATTGACAGGACTTTACTCGTCATCGTCACTGGGACCATTGTAGCCAGAGCGGCCCTTGTTGCCCTGAGAGTTGTCGTCGTCGTCGGGGCCGTTGTAGCCAGAACGACCGGAGTCTCCCTCCTCAGGTTCATTGTAGCCAGATCGACCACGGCTGTTTGTAGGCTTGGAGTCAGAATCATCGCCATCCTTGTTGTAGCCACTGCGGCCGAAGGAGCGGGTGGAGGGAGCAAATGTGAGAGTGAAAGCAGCCATTGTAAATGTAGTGTATGAGTTGTTTGGGCTGAGAGTAAATTGAACAGAGTTGAAAGTTGTAGTTGAGTTGAGTTGAGTTGTGGTTGTGTGTAAGTGATTAGAGTTGAAGAATGTGGATGCTATTAGATGAGATGGATGGAAGATGTTGATGGTGATGATACTTTCATTTTCAAGTTGACCCGGGTGTCAGGACGCTTATATACAAATTACTTCAAGTACAGGAAGGAGTAGGATGAGAGATTTTGGTAGGCGATGACTGCCAGGAGACGACGGTGGAAGGCTGACGCCTATTCGGGTCCTGTCATGACGATGGTCAAGCACACCCTACGACAGGGATACAAAATAGAAACATTAGTACTAAGGTATACACGCTAGGGGAGGGTACAAGGCTACCTAGACAAGGTAGATTGTGTATTGCCATTATTCCGTGCATGGAAACTTCTTTGACACGGTTGTGGGAACAGTCATCATCTGGGAGATACTAGTAAAGTCAGGACAGAGGACAGAGTACGCCTGCGCCATGTCGGCGAGCTGACAAGGGCCGGCATCTGGACCGTGAGTGGTGGAGGGACAGCATCGTAGGGCTGAGGATGTTTTGGGGACCTTGCATTGCAGGGGTTTTCTGGGAGTCTTCTGTTTGACAAAGAATCTTCGCCGGGAGCGGAAGACCCGGGCCGTATCCAGTCAAGTGAGTCGAACAAGTTGCGGTGCGTATTACGGGGACAGATTGGCTTACGGGGGGCTTGGACAGGGAATAAGAATAAGCCACAGCCTCCTTGAAATAAACAAACACCCCTGGACCCATGTCGTTGTCATACATGCTTCGTAGTACTCCACGGCTCTGCCCATGGAGATATCATCTTGTATTTGCAGTATTGTCATGATGGTGATCTTTGACCCCCAAAAAGATATGTTTCAATACCACATTGTTAGTCAGGGACTGACGAGGATGATGACGGAGCTTAGATACGTAAATACGCGATAATACGTCGGGTAATTCGTATCTCGATCCTACTTCCATCCCATCCGAAGTTTTAACCACCCATCTATTGATTGTCAATGTAATTCGACATACAAAACGTCATAAAGGCTGACAAATGAGGCCGTGTGATATGATTCTAAGCAAACTCTGGCAATGTTCGGAGTCGGGGATGGAGATTACAAGAGAAGATGAAGATAATATGGGAGTTGCCAATAACGGAATCGACCCTGTTTGATGGATTACCCTTCTCAATGAATGCGTCTCGACATGTGCTCAATTGAGTGCGCGTCCTTAATGGTTCGTTCTGTCACATGGAGGAGGGTTCGACAAGTTTAAGGGTTGCCTAAAAGACAAGACATTTACATGAGGCACCATGATAGTCAAGTTAGTAAGAATAATGCATCACTTATTTTGTCATCATCTTTGTCATGCCCCCCAAAATGGCGGCTGCAACCATTAAAGCCATGACGCGACTTCCCCATTGGCATGCATCGGTCAAGCCCGTGGGTTCCGCCTGCCGAAGTGACAAACTGCCCCGGATTCCACTTTATCCCACCTTCACAACCCATCTCATCCCATCCCTTCCCTTCCTCGGGCACCTCAACTTAACTCAATCTCATCTCCGCCTTTCTTACAAGCATAACGCTTGGGCTTTAGAAGCTTGACCGAATTTCCCTTTTCTCTTATCGTGACTCATCTTTCAATCAGTTCAACTTAAGCATCCTGGCTCAAATAACTGCGCTGCACAAGTTCCTCGTGGGGGCAGCAGCGGAATGAAACGTCACACTTGAGACAAGGTCTTGGACTTACACAATGTATGCACATGAAGTAATCGCCGCCAACACCCTTGAACAGCCTATCCATTGATACCCGGCATATTCTGGTTCCGGCGGCACGGCACCTACAGCATCACCCGTTCATAGGTTGGGTTGGGTCGGGTCGGCCATGCCCAGGGCCCTACCAGTACCATGGGACCTAATTTCTGAGTATCCCGTCGGATTCATTCAACCTCGAACTGGGGGTTGCGATTCTCACCGAGATCTATGGTACCGCTTGCTATTGGCCAGACCCCCAAACACTCAGAAATACGGCTCGCACCAATGGCCAGCGACACGGAAGCCAAACGCCAAATGTCTCCTCATATGGACAAACCTCTCGCTTACTCTATCAAATTAATGAATCTTTGGTCGCAAATTCGCATTTCCCATCATAATGTCATGTGTCTGAGCGCATCAAACAGCCGCAATGAGACACAATTCTCACCTTGCAACCAACACTGATACCCTTGCCGACAGTTAAGCGCCCAGGCGCTTTATAAATAGAATATGTGTTACCATTGGACAATTGGCGCGTTATCGCACGATCTGACTGTTTTCGCTAACTAGCTCGATGCATAGCCCTGGGCATGATCCAATTTACCTAATCATTGTGCTTACTTACTACACTCACCACCACGAGGCGTTCTCCAAGAAATCAGCCTTGCAACCTGAACCGAGCTCTTCTGTTACCGTTTCCTACCTAAGCCCTAGAGCCCTTGACCCGCCTCTTGTCATCCTGGCTACCTCTGAGACATTGCGCTATGCCACAGATACAGCCATTCTGATCCTAGTGCTCATCACCCGATGTTCGCTTCGTTTCGTTTCTCGAGCTTACACTAGTCCCCTGGGACATGTCTCGGGAAGGATCCCCAACGCTTGCAGGGGTGCCTTGCAGGGGTCACCCTCTGGTCCTGGGCTTGTGGTTGCACTACTGCAGGTAATCTGTAGGCTAAATGTCTGCCTTGGTTGAAGATCTACAGTAGTTTTCAACTCTATGCATTGCAACAGTTGTAAGCTCTGGCTCATGCTAAGAATGGCTACGGCATGCATCTAACAAGTCTCGGCAGTGACTCTACGTCTGGGAATAGTACCACGCAGAGCTAGGCACCGGTTAGGAATCACTGAATCTAACTATAGCTAATGCTGTTGCAACAATCCCGCTGACGTTGACTACGGAATTTCGTTTTCGAATTGACAGCCCTCGGTCGATTGAAGAAGTTCCGCCGAAGCCACCAAATAGTCATAGCCTGTCGATATACAGTACATCTAAAGAACCTGACAAGGTACAGAAGGACAAATCACAGTTCTTTGTCCTCCACAAGTGCAGAGAGAGAGTGGGAGGCTCTGTCCCTGGCTTACCCAGAATGGCATAATCATTCGGTCCCTGTTCCCCGTTCGTCGTTCCTAGTTCCAACGCACCACGCCTTCACACGGGTCAAGGGTGCGGTAGGAGCCGTACGAGTGTATTTCCGGTTTCTTGGCTACGAGCAACATTCTAACCAATGACTGGTAAATCAAGACTAGTATGTCTACACAACCACATCGTCCATCAGGCTGGCCATACAGGACCTTTTCTCGCTACCCACTCAAAGCTCATCTCTAACACGAGCCTCCGTGCTGGGGTCATCCATAGCCATGATCTTGACGACCAGACTAGTCCATCCAGTGAAATGCTGTGTTCGCTGTCCAGCTCCCGTATCAGGATTGTACTGCTCCCAGGCAAAGCCTGTCTCTTCCCAGCTCTTGTACACCGTGTCGACAAGATTCTTGCGCAGACGCGAGAACAAATCCTTCGCCTTGACTTGAAACGGGCCTTCTTGCGAAGCAACATTCTAGATAGATACGTCAGTATTTTTACTATTTTTTTTTTAAACACCCTGTTATCAGGTACTTACTTGAAGCTGAGACACAGCAAGATAGTTCATAGGCATCCACACTGGGCTGCGCCAGTAGTTCTCGCCAGTGTTGTAAAACTCATCCTGCTTGCTCAGGCTGCGAATGCCATGTGGACTCCAGAGGTGATCCTCGTCGCCAATGAGGTCAAGAATCTTGCCCAATTTGGGGTCGTCAGCCTTCATGAGACCAACCAGGAAGGGGAACAGGGAAACGTAGCCCTTATGGCATACGAGTGCGTGCTCCTCGTAGTCGTCGACAAAGGCATCGCAGTAGCACCCCTCCTTTTCGGACCAGTGGAGGTCGTTAAGGTTGTGCTCGATGCCGTCCAAATTATTCCTGTACTCATCTACATCTTCAGCCATACCGAGGGCGTCTGCAATGTTCATCAGGGACTTTGTCATGAGGCCCACCCAAGACATGAGATCGACATGCAGCTCGCTAGGGGATGGGGGCTGGGGTCGAGGATAGTCATCCAGGCCGCTGGTAAGGATGTGCGTTTCCGTACGGCCTCTCCATCGATATGCCTCCTTGGTGGAGTACGCCTCGCGATCGTAGCTCTTGATGTCACCACGCTGGGTTTTGCGGAACCAATCATACTGGCGGCGCAAAAGAGGATACAACTTTCGCAAGTAGGTCTCGCCTAGTTCGATGTTATCGAGGTGGGCAGTTTGCAAAAGATCTGTCCCAATCAAGCGCTCCAGCTTCTGAGGTTCAGTACCGTTGGCTGCACGAAGGCGCTCCATAAAACCCTCAATGATAAGAAAGAGAGTGGGAGGATTGGCGTAGTGAGGGTATTGAACTTGGAACTCAGGAGGCACTTTGCTACGAGCTTCATGACCCAGGATCTGCTCGCGAGCGATCCAGCCATCGTCATCCATGGTGTTGTACCAGCTCTTAACAATTTCAAGAGTCAGGTCGATATCCCAATCGGCGATAGGGATGAGGTGGAAACCTTCATCCCAGAGGAAACCACGAGGAAAGAAGGGACGAGAGGGAACGCTAGTGAAAAGCTCGTAGGGTCCTTCGAGATCTGGCTTTGTGCGACCCCTGGCGTTTGCAGCTTCAACCCAGAATTCTTCATCCTCCTCCTCATATTCAGGCGCATAGGATCGGTCAATGATTTGGTGACCGTGGAAGTACCCAATGCCACCGACGAGGTTAGAAAACATGCTCTTGCCGAACTTCTTGTACTTCTCGACATTAAATGGCTCTTTGAACTTGAAAGTGCTTGTAAAACGCTCGTTGAAGATCTCGGAGGTCTTCTTGATCTGCTCGGTGACTTCTTCAGAGGTAAATTCCTTTCCAGAAGAAGCCGATGAGAAAATGACATCGAATTCGAAGGGTCCCTCAAACGTCTTCTCTACGATCTGGACATTGGCCTTGGCTGGCGCGTGGGCAATGCGATATACCTGCCATGGCGGCGGAGGGTCGCTTTGGTCGGCGTTTTCTTGGACGGGCGAGACAGCCTCTTGAAGCTTCTTAAATACAACGGGCTTGCCCTGCCAAGTGTGGTCGGCGGGAACGTCTTGGGGGCTTGAGACAATGGTTTTGTCTCCATGTCGGTCTTCGAGTAATTTGTTGTTCGACGTGGGATGGTTTCCGGTTCCCTTTGTCACGAGGAGTTTGTAGTCGCCCAGGGTCTTGGAGTTTCCGCTGAATGTTACATCGTCCTCGAACCCAAACTGTGTGCCTTCACCCTCAACCTCGAGCTCGCCCTCGCCATCCTGAGCGATATAGTAGAACAACATGGTTTTGGTGTCCTTTGCGGCACCTTCTCGAAGCTCGCCCTTGATACGAGCAGCCCAGCTTCCACCATGACTGCCTCCTGGAATTTTGACAAATGTAGTTGTCAAGTCAATGTTGTTGCCCTTGTCGTGAATTGATTGCACACCGCCTATTCGGGCATCGTATTCATCCCATCCATAGCCATGAATGTCTTCTCCTTGTTCACAAGTGTATCTGAATCCTGAGACTAGTGTTAGTAGATCCTGGGGAAACAGAGTGTTTCACATACCATTTTGAATGTCTTGGTAGTCGTCAACCTTTGCCCACATGAGTCCCGTCCACAACCCATCTGGCGTTCGCGGCCGCACGCCAAAATACAAGTTGGACTTGTATGGACCCCAAAAGAGGCTCTGGTTGTTTTGACGGCCAATCTCTGTCGTTAGCACAGACGAGGCTTCATCTGCGGCTGAGGCGCCCAGGATGAGTGTCGCTATCGACACCCATTGGGCGATCTTGACCATGATATTGAGGAATAAAATACCCCTTAGCTTACCACTGAAGATAAGGTCGGGGATGGGGTTTTGGGACTTGTAAATAAATCCACTACCGCAATAGGTGTGTTGCAGCTCGCAGGCAGACGAAGCTCCAGAGAACACGTTGGGGCTCCGAATTCACAATGACGACGCAAGGCTGAAACTTTAGAAATCCGGGGTTCAGAGTTGGAGCTTTGGCCAATCACTTAGCTTCACCAGCCACCGCCACGTTTCTATCCATCTCCACATTAAAGTTGCTTTCTATCAGCCTTATGTTTCTAGAATTCTCTGGATGCTTGCTCTCTCCAACCATTGTTCAGCCTCGAAAAGCCAACGAATCTCAACAAAGTTAATAAGCAGACGTAAACATCATATCGAAAACATGAGCGACTCAAGACGAAGCAGACGACCAGACAGTCGCCAAATGTGGGACGAATCCGATAGACGCGATAGGCGTGGAGGTGGAGGACGTGACAGGGACAACGACCGTGATCGCAGAGGGTACAGGTCACGATCGCGTGAGCGCCGTGGATATAGAGATCGCTCAAGGTCTCCTGACAGAAGAAACAATCACAGAGATGGAGATAGGAACCGTCCAAAGGATCGAGGTCCACGACACCATGATGACCGAGATAAGAGGGACAGGCGGAGAGACGACGGAGAGGATGCGCCGACAAGGCCGAGGAGGGACGACCGTCGCGATGATGATAGAGACCGAAGAGGTATGCGTTTCCGGTTTCATCACGAAGATAAAAGACTAATAGTTCATTCAGGCAAATCCCGTCGCTCTGCGTCGCCACAATCACGCAGCCCTTCCTCCAACGAAACAACCCTTCCCACACGTACTCGCCCTGAAGTCAAGCGTCCAGCACCTCACATGTCCTTTAACGTCGGCTCTCGTGCCAGCCGCTCACCGCCACCACTCGCATCACACCCCGAACGTGAAGAGGAGACTGCTCGCTCAGAAGATGGGCAAGTCTCTGAGGTAGAAGACGAACCCATGGTAGCTGAGGACGACGACATGGCTGCTATGCAGGCCATGATGGGCTTTGGCGGGTTCGGAACGACAAAGAATCAGAAGGTCTCAGGAAACAATGCTGGTGGAGTACGAAAGGAGAAGAAGACGGAGTATCGCCAGTACATGAACCGAAACGGCGGTTTTAACAGACCTCTTAGTCCGTCTCGATAGGGAGTTCTATTTGGCCATTGCTTAAAATTCCTCCTGGGATTCTACGTTTGAAATATAATTAATTTGGGCGGGCGTTCGGGTGACAGTAATACTACTACATTCATGATTAGTTCTATAGTGTACCACCGGACAAGATAGATATTCCCTTTAACCAGAACAGATATACTCGACAAGGCGGCTTATTGCGCAGGCATGTATTCTCAGTCTCTAAACCTGCCAAATTGTTGTCGTTTTTGAGTCATGGCACGACCAAGTACCTACCTATGCAAGCACCCTGACGCTATCAATAACTAACAAGTAGCACTGTACATGGGGCCGACGGCTCAGTAGCAATTTCGGTTTCAAAAACAAATCAATAATCAAGACTTGTTTAAATGCTCTCTTTTACTGTGTGTGCTGGTGTAGACATTACGTATAGCGCGTTGACTACATGCAAACGCGATATCTTCCTTCCATCTCCCTCCTAAACAGTTCCCAACACCATTGGTATGCATCGAATTATAAACACCGTCCGTCCATCTCATCCTCATGCCTTTTCTCCTTGCTCTTCCTCTACCGCACCATCACCTGCGGCATCTGCCTTGGGTGTTGGTACATCATCTTCTGTAGGCGCTTCAGCCTCACTGACCTGCTCTTTAGCAGCCTCTTCTTCTCCGCCCTTGGACTCTGGTCTAGGTTCTTCTTTCTGCTCCTCCGCATTCTCTTCTGACTGGCTTGTCGCTGTCCTATCCCTCCGCCGTCTCCTTAGTCTTCTTTCTTCCTCCGCTGTCTGCCGTCTCGCTTTGCGAAGTGTTTCCCTCCTCTCAGGATCATCGTCATCTGCGCCGTCACCACTGCGCATGCCTTGCAGCAAAGCAGCCGCCCTATCTGCAAGATCATCCCCACCTGAGCGAGGTGATGACAGGCCAGGGCTGAGCACGTTTGAATCGTCTTCGCTTGGTGCCTCTGCAGCCTTGAGGCTCGCCTCTGTCTCTGTCTCTGGGATCTCGTCGATGTCCGGGATCTTTTGTCCAGAAGCAACACGCACCTGGTGACGATCCTTGAGTCGCGCTCTCCTTCTTCGGTCTCTCTGGTCCCGAGCTTGGGGCGCAGCTGCACGCAGTTTCTCTAAGAGGGAATCCATGGCACCAGTGTTGGAAGGGGATGTTGGTCCAGCTTCGGCGGCGTTGCTGGTAAGCTTGAGCTGCGCCGTGTGCTTTCGCTTCATCGATGCCTCGTTACGCCTCCTTGTCTCCTCGACCTGTACGTTCTTGTCGCGAGACTTCTTCCACTCGCCCACGAAAAGCGCCAACTTGGCGAAGAAATCTCGGCGGGCTCCGTCATCAGCAGGATCCTCACCATAGAATACCATGATGTCCTTGTATGTTCTCATCATCTCTTCCAGGTACAACTCCATTTGTTCAGATTTCCGCCTGGCATCCTTCATGATGCGCTGAACGACTTGGCTGACTCGGTCCTGGGGATGGAACTTCTTGGGATCACTCAGGTTGCCTGAATCCAGGGACATCTGAATGTTCCGAATATTATCGATGTACCTCTTTGCATCCGCCTGCAGTTGCTCGATATTAATCTTTTGCACAGTCATAACGCCGTTGATATCATCAGCAAAGGTCTCCCACTCGGGGTATTGATTTCGAACAATACGCTCCACGAGATCGGCCAGTGTTGACTCGTTCTTGTCGTCCTTTACCATGCCCAATCGTGCCAAGGAACTAAGCTTGAAACCACGCGCTTGCTTGTTCGCGTCGTTCATGTAATTACCGATATCCAAAATAAGACCAAGAACATTCATCAATGAAACGGAATCACGTAGCGACTCAGACACTGTAACAACCTGTCTGATCTTGTCGTTAATCTCTTCGTACTCTTGCTCGAAGCTTCTGGTGAGAGCAAGTGCTCTCATTCGACTCTTCCAGTAGTGGTGTAGCTCAAAGGCTGTGTAGAGGTAGAGCTGGTCTTGTCGGGTAAGCTCAGAGGGGTCCAGTTCACGGGTTTGTGATTTGGCTTCGGGGCCTGTCCAGTCCTTGCTGTATGGAGCCAGTTGCTTAGATGTGTTATCAGGAATGTTGCACAAATCGTCCTTCTGCAAGAAATCCATCACGACGACGTTGTCAAGGATTTCCGAGTCACAGTGGATGATCGACTGAACGACCTTCTCGACAGAGTGTTGTGAGAACTTGGCAAAAGCGATTTCTGCATTTTGTTAGCACTAAGCTCCATATCGCCCAAAAACTAATTGACTTACCATAAGCTTTACGGAGATCAGAAGAAATGATTTGCTTCTTGTCGTCCTTCTTAGAGGAGCCTCCCATACCAATCTTCTTGATCTCCTTTGCCATGAACAGCTTCTCAACCTCGTCAAGAATACCTTTCTTGCTGAGCTCCTGATACTTCTCCTCTCGAGCTTCAGCAGAAGGGGTGTGTGCCGCCCAGTGACTGGTCTCTGGGGCATCTACCTTCTCCCAATGCAAAGCCTTGAGCTTCTTCTTGGGGCGGACAACAGGTAAACCAATGCCTGGGGTAGCCCCGAAAGCCGGTTGTCGCGACAAAAAGTGACCAGACATAGCACCAGGCATTGGAGGAGGTGGAGGAGGCGGCATACCTCCAGCACCAGGCATCGGGGGAGGTGGAGGAGGCGGAGGAGGTCCACCGGGAAGCATGCCTGGCAGGGGAGGAGGCGGCGGAGGTGGGGGAGGCCCTCCAGGGATTTGGCCGGGCATGGGGGGAGGCGGTGGTGGAGGAGGTGGTGGTGGGGCTCCGAGGATCTGACCAGGCATAGGTGGTGGTGGAGGCGGAGGCGGCGGAGGAGGGGGAGGAGGAGGAGCAGCACCGACAGCAGTGACCTCGATCTTTGGTGTTTCGCCATCGCCTGGAGGAGTGATGGGTGACGAAGTCTCCATACTGGGGTGTGAAGGACCGGTTGTGTCATCCTCGGAGTCGCTACCATCATACTTCTTGACCTTGGAGCCGATCTCTCCGAGCAGACCAGCTTGTTGCTTAGCGTCAATCGTCGGTCGCTTCATTTCGACGATTCTGGGCTTCTCGTAGACAACGCCATCCTCGCCTTCGGTCTCATCATCCTCATCAATCACTTCACCATCAGAACGTCTCTTGAGAGGCTTGCGAGGGATCTTCGTGTTGCGGTTAATGCTGCCCAATACACTGTTTGTGAAGTCGCGGGGAGGCGTTCCACCGCCAGGGGGTGTTCCAGGCCTGTCATCCATTTCCTCACGGAGAGCTCGAAGGCGATCTGAGGGTCCAACAGCATCTCCCCACACACGTCCCTCAAGCTTGTACTGTGTCTTTTGTCGTTCGATCTGCATCTGCAGCCGCTCCATGAGGCGATTACGGTCCAGAATGCCTTGCATGCGGGCAGGGTCCTCGGGAGGTGCAGTCTTGCTAGAAGCATTTGCACTCTTGATAGCTTTAGAAGCTGCAACATCTTGAGCGTCTCGAAGCATCAGATACAGCTCTCTTGTCTCCAGCTCATATCGCTGTGCTTCCTTGGCTCGCATAGTTTGCATGCTATCCAACTCGGCCTTGAGTCCATCGGCCTGTCTCCTTTGGGCATCGATAAACCGTGCTTGCTCCTCCAATTGCCTCTGCAACTTGGCAACTAATCCATCGGCACCTAGCTCCAACTGAGCCTTCATCTCATCGCGCTCCGCCATGGCGGCCTCGGCGATTTGTCGTGATTCAAGCGCTTCATCCTGTGCCTGCCTGGCTTCCGAATCTGTATGCAGCTTGTCTAGCAGACTTTGGACCGTGAAATTGAGACTCTGCTTAAGATCCATGTTCGGCAATCGCCTATCCATAGCAACGTAGCTCAGCATTGAATCGACCAGCTGGAACATGCGTAGCCGCTCTTCGCCATCGTTGGCACGGATGAGCATAAGATGCTGCAAAGCTGAAATGAAGTAATCCTGTGTCTTGGTACCATGGAGACGCTGCTGAATAGCATCTGCGATTTGGACGGGATCAGTAAGATCCTTGACATCGCCCTCCACATCGTCCTTGATACTGCTGTTTTCCCGTTCCAACATATCCTCATAGTCGATGGCCTCATTTGTTCGGAATCGCTCGATCTGCTTGTCCAGGAGTTCGTATTGGAACTCTTCCATCTTGGTCAAGATTCGCTTGATGCCACATGCTGTAAACTGAGCTCGAATGTGTATCCTCAACTCCAAGTCTCTCTCGGGCGAATCGATTATCATGTTGACGAGCATGAGGGTCGCGACGGCATATTCCATAAGCAAGTTCTCCATTCCAATACCACCAGTCCTCAATTCTTCACTTGCACCGACCAAACTTCCCATCTTACCCCTACCATCGATGGTAACCTCCACCAGGCGCATCCAAGCATCGAATCGCCCATTCTCTCCGGATGCGACTTTGACCTCATCGAGAGCCTGGATAACCTTCAAGTGGCCTTCGGCATTTTCTCCCCATGTACACAAGAAGGTGATAATTTCACTGACAAGCTTTCGTGTGGTGAGTCGAGGAGAAATGAGCGAGCTGGCGAGTGCCACCATGACCTTCTGGTGGATCAAGGCATCATCGGCACCAAATTTGTTGTTCATCAAGGCCTTCACACACTTGATGATGTCGTACTCGCGGTCGAGGCCCCTATCGATGCGACCACTGTCTTGAGCAGGTCCCTGTGCCGTCTTGCGGTTGATCTTAAGCAGCAAGGTCATCAAGGCGACCTGTCCCTGACACTCGACAAATCTCTTCACCCAACCAATCTGCTGAGTCCTTAGGTTTACCTCCAAACTTCCCATACCCTTCGTGTCAAGTCGGTCCTCCATAACTCGTCGAACATACCATTCTGGGGTGCCTTCCTCGTCGGAATAAGTCGTGATATCGGGGGTCGCAGTATACTGGGTCGGTCGTGCTGTTTGTCGGCGCTTTTGTTCGCCCTGCCACTCGGTGAGTCGATCTTGATAGAGCAACGTCCACTTCTTCTGAGCTGGGTAGGCCATCATCTGTCTCCTGGCCTGCTCAGGGAGGTTGTGCCATCCTCGCTTCTGCATCAGCTGAAGAAACATTTGTTCGACTACATTATCATCGTCAGGTTTCGGGAAGTAGAAACCACCCTGAGGATCGCTTTGTCCTGGAGGAGGTCCCGAGGGAAACTTGGTGAATCGGTGGGAATCGCGGTTTGAGTACTGCGAAGCAGCATATGAGCTTTGAGAAGATGCACTGGGCATTGCTGTGTTTGATGAGCGAGATATCATAGTATGAACGTGGCGCGAATTACCTGACTGTATGCTCAAGTTGTCAGCTGAGCCTCGAGCAGTGGAAGACATCAACGAGTCGTATCGGGGGTTAGGAGCATTATTTGAGTGAGACGAACTGCCCCTGGCAGGGCCCCATTGCTGATATTGGGTCTGGCGTCCTGTCGAAGCCATGGTAACATTTGAATTGCCATAACCGAAACCAGCAGGCTGGCGCCCTGGAGAACGGGCCCCAGACTGGCCTGACCCGTCCCAGCTTGGATATTGGTGATAGTCTAGGCCATTTTGATTGAGGTGGTGTGGGAGAGGTTCTCGGCGCACTGGCATCTGCTCGCCCTTGGGTAGGTATTCAACAGGAACCGGAGAGCGCGACCCACCCCCGATAGTATCGTATGGGATCGAAGTTATAACCCCGGCCATCTGGTTGATACCGCCATCGGAGGACTCTGGGCGACCATCAAACGAGATAGCAGACGACTCTCGCTTATGGCGCGAGGACCGAAAGCTCGCTGCATCGTCTGCGGGGTATCTCGGGTCTTCATTCAAGCGTTTATCTTTGTGCTTACTTCGCGAGAAGAGAGACCGGCCGCCAGAGGACTGTCTGGTCTTGTCAGACATGGCGACTGCAAGGTCGTGTCCGCGACAGTCGTCGGAGCCGAGTATTTAGGTTGCGAGTCGTATTTCGAAAGTAATGTCGGTTTCGAGCTGGTGTGTACAAGTAAAACAAAAAGGAGAAATCGAGGTTGAGGGCTCGCAATCGTCTACCAACGGTTACGAGTTGGAACACGTGAAGTTGGCGATGTGCTGGCCTTGGGCCGCTCGCTTCATTTGGGGCACAGTATTCGACGTTGAATGGAACGCTGGGAGGCTATTCGGGGTGCGGGAGGATCTCCAAATCGAAGCGGCGTGAGCGTTGTGGGCGGGCTTGAAACCTTGAATGCCGGGAGTTGCTTTTGACAGGAAGGAAATGTATGTAGATACTGCAGTGTAATGAACTGGAAGGGGGGTAAAGGTAAAAAAAAGGCAAGGTAAAACCGTAAAAGACAAAGAAAAGGCCTAAGCTTGACCGGATGATGCCGCTGCTTGAAGGAGTGGTGCCAGAATGAAACGAATCGAACTGCAAACCGAATTAACTCAAGGTGGTGTGCATAAAGGAGCGTAGCGTAGCAGTAAAGTAATAAAGTAAAGGTATTGGATCCGACCTAATCATCAAGTCAGTTGGGTGTCCAAAAGACGGGGATGATCTGGTTGGATTGGATCCTTTTCTCTATCGTCAGGGATCTTCTAGCTGCTCAAGCCAAACCGAGGGTCACGGGCAAGACGAATGCGGATTGGCTCGAGTGTCTATGGGGATGATGGATCAGTATTGCTTAGCCGCCGCTTAGAGGTCGGGTAGGCACCCAAGGAAGCTAAGCTAGGAGCGATTTCAGCGCTGTGAGCGCCAAGGAGTGCCTCTACTGGGTTCCATAGTAGTGTACGAGCGGGCATCGAGAATCATCCATGGATCCTTATGGAATAGAGTACTCAGATACGCCCCAGAAGCCCTAACAAAACGTGGTCATGTTGAAACCTATCAATACGTCGTATATGTACATTTGTTAGATGTCATGAGAATATTACACATTAGACCAAGATTTACCACAGTCTATCATTATCATTGGGCATCATAAGTGGATATGGTTCACCCAAGCTTCAATGATTTACACCCCTAAAAAGCGCTGTGACTGGGCGCTGGCCCGATCTCGTGGGATGGACGCTTCTTAGCAACGACCCGTCGACAGGCGGGGAGCTTTTTGCTTCCAAGAATCAAGGGACCTATCAGGGAAGTGGGCTCCATTTCTAGTCTAGGTAGGTAGATTAAAGACGCGTAGACACTGCCAGCCTACATTCACCAAAACATTTCAGAATTCTCAAGCGCTATCAAAAGTAAAGAAGGATAGGTATAGATACGTGTCCACGGTAACTTGGCAACTTCCAGGGAGTTGGTACTGTTCATGTATCATCAATCACAATGGAAGTGCTGCAAGATTTGAGTTACAATAAACCCTCGCAACGACATGCGGCACGTCACACTGCTGGAGTACTAACTATAAATCCTTACGAGTGCCAAGTTGATGGTATGTATGCTTGGAAATAGTTCATGCAACCAGCTAACTACTATATATCTTACTATGGTTTTCGTGTTACACTCGAGGTCATGAGGTGATATTAGCTGTTACACATTTGCCCGGTTGTCACGAAAGCGTCACTCTTTTAGCTGAAATTCCCACTGTACATATGCATGTAATTCTTTCATCTGTCTCAACTATCCCTTGAACCGCGTGCAGCTCTTCTCCTTTGTCTCAGGGTCCGTCCGTATCCGTCCACTATTTCGAGACGAGACATATTAGTTAGTAGATCTCTCTTCTCCATCCTTGATTCTTAAGCGAGGTCGGTTGTCTCAGGGCCTCCATTCAAATCATTCCCTTTGCTTTCAACTGCCGGCTATTGAACTTGAACTTTTTGGGCATCATAAGCGTGAATCTACAAGCCATTGACTTTAATGAGAATAACGTATAACGGTCCAACCATCTCTGTAGCCCACCTAATTACAACCAAGCTATTAGGGGCGAACATCCAAGTGTAATCAAAGATCAGGTCAAAGATAGCATGAAATGACTAGATTACTTTATCCCTTGAGCGGGTATATCTTGGTAAGTTTTTAATCCAGAGTAATACTAGGAGCTCGTATCCATGACGGTCCAGCCCGAGGGGAAAAAGGCTGATGAAAGGTACTATCAATTATCCTGTACCGTATCCGTTGGTGGATGTTACATGACCCGCTCAACTGAATGGCGTGCTATGGAAATTTACCGATCATGGATTAAGATGATGCATTAATTCGAATGATATTTACAGATAGGTGGATGATATGATGCTATGGAATTGTCTTGATATCTTTAGCTAATGCTTAATTAAAAATACCACTCAGTACTTTGTGTAGTTTGTTCTCGAGACAATAAATTGGGAACATAAATCGGTAGTTAATCTTTGATAGATTTCAACGTCGTCGATATTGGCACTTTTACCCCCTTGCAAGTCTGAACCCTTCCATCCGTTGGTCGACCCCTTTAGCGGGATCTTCGGCGTCGTCACCTCCCACGGGTCCCCTTGTACTTGTGGCTTCAGCCACGTTTCCAGGGCAGCCTCCAGCCTCTGAGCCTCTACTCTATTGTTAGTCAGGGCCATCCTGTCGCAACCTCAAGGCAACGTCGGATCTCAGACCTCATGGCATCCGCTGCAACATCGAAACTTGGATTCTACGCTGAAACAAGCTCCAGTATCGTCCCCTTCAGTCCTTGAGAGGTAGAACATGGGCGCGACAATGTCGGTCATCAAGGTACGCATTCATCATGACAACTTGAACAATATTCTTGGCATTCATGGCGTTATGATACTAACACCTGATTGCAATTAGACGCTCATTGTTCCCGCCGTCATCTCGTTGCTCCTCTTCATTCTTCTAACATATGTTCTTATTCCGTTATGGCGTCGATATGCTCGCTACAGTCAATACCTTCCTCTCGACACGTTATCGTCCCATACGTCTTCCTTGCGCGAACGTATAACGGCCCGCGTCGCTGCGTGGCGCTCCAACCGCGATGTCACGTTCGCATCTGATGACGGCTTTGATGACGGACTGGATGGTGATGATGGGGAAGAGCTTGGAAATGTCGACGAGGCTACCTGGCGCCAGATGGAGGCAGATACCCGAGCGGCCCGGCCAGATAATGCCAGGCGGTTGAGTAGAGAGTAAGCGACCACAAAAAGAACATAACATTTGTCATGTCATAAGCATTGCTAACTAAGTATAGTCTCGAAGAGGGATTTAGGGACGATAGTGACGATGAACCAGACCGGCTAGCAAGGAACAACTTTAGATCATAACAAAACAACCCGTTTTGTTCTTGAAGGTAGATGATTGCCCCCAAGAAAGCACTGTCCATACTTGCTAGAAAACTTGATACTTACCGAAATAACGGTAGGTGACATTCTTTGACATTATATATCACGGCTTACCTACACGTGATGGCTTTTTCTTTCTCCTTTCTTTGACGTGCCTGAATAATGAGCTAAGGCTGTCGAGGCTATCATACGTACTCTCGATGATGGATTTCACTATATCAATATATACTTCTGAAGTGGCATAAAAGTACCAAATGTTCATGCAAAGCCGGCTGAAGTATCTACTGTCCAGGCCATGCGAGGAACCCGTTTGTCGTCTGCTTAAGGGGGCTCTCCGGATGGTAGTTATCAAGTTCCATCTCTCAAGACCGAACAAGAGGGGCCAATCATAATAGCATATCTCAAGGGGATTGAATTTGAGATGGCAAAGGTGATGGAGAGGTCCAGGTTTTGGACGTTTTCTTGGCCCATCAGGGTACCAGCAAAGTTGGAAGAGACCAAATTATTAGGCCACTTTATTCTTCTTAGACTATTTCTAAGGCTATTTATGTTTGTAGCCTAAAGCCTAGCTGGCAAGTACATATCGCTTAAACCATGTCGCTGAAAAATACATCCTTCTGATGTCCCCAGGCTTTCACCCCATCCTTATGGGTGCTCTTCACTTTCGTCTTCACCCTTCACTTCGTCCCGACCCCCTCGCATGACAACATCTAGTAGGTGTTTCAAGGTGTGGAACTTGCTTTTGGCAAACCGCTTTTGATTATACATGTAGTATCCGAGCCGGTTCTTCGGCCCCGTCATCCTCCAACGCAGGTCATAGTATTTGCGAATCAGTTTGGTCCTTTCCATATCACACATTCGATCGAAATGTTTGTCCGCAGTCTCTGCTGATTTTGTTGCTTTCGCGGTGTTGCAGAATTCGCAATCGAACGGCAGGTGGGTAAGACCAGTCTCCATATCCAAATGGACTCGAGCAGGTTCCTGCAACTCTGGAATGGCAACGTGTTGGCACCTGTGTTGGATAGGTAGACAGCTTCCCATGGGGCATCGATAATTGTGATCCGCGGCTGTTCTCAAGAACTTCTTTAGGCATGATATCCCAAAGTGGTGGCCACAAGGAAGGAAAGCTCGAGCTTCGGACCCCATCCACGTTGAAAGTTGACCAGATTGACTTGTATGACAGTATGGTTTGCCGCACATGACACAATGACTGCTACCAAAGTAAAGCTGCGAGTGCTTAACACTGGGGTGACGCCCATTCCTGTCTATCCTGTCTATCAGAGGTCTAGAGGACTCGCAGAGTTCGTCCATTCGCGATAATGGTTCTCCCTTCGAATTGGTGCGAGCTTTTGCTCCTGCGGAAGAAGTTTGTACTATGGTCCGGGTCCTTTGAGGCGGCAGTACGACCAGCTCAGGGGTCTCATTCTGCCGTCGAGAGGGGAGTGAAAATGAACGTGGTCCCATGGTGTACTTTTTAAATTGATGCTGCTCATGACGGCAAAAGAAGTAAAGTGGTATAAATACGGATAGCTTGTGTTTGTTTATGCGTGCGTGTGCGTGTGTGATGTAGAGTAGAAGAAGTTGTTGTCTGCTGGTGTCAGGAGGACAGTCACTATATGTAGGCACCTACCTTAGTAGATACTGAGACAGTCAAGTGCAAACGGGCTAGAAAAGCAAGTGCAATAATCCGACACTTCCTAGGAGGTTCCTAGGTATCTAGAAGAGGCAAGTACTTGGGAAGGCATCAGGGTATCAGAAATATTGGCTGCTGGAAGCATAAGAGACGAAATTAATAGGTCAGTTTATGCTCCTTAGACTGTGGTTTTTAGACTACTTATTTTTGTACTCTAAGGCTTATGAGGCCAACGTTTCTACCGGGCATCTACCATCTAGTCTAGTAAGGTAACTACTACCTACCTCTAAGTGAAAGACCCTGAAGCTGGCTCCGTGGGCAAAGCTGCGGTCTGCCAAAGCACAGGTCTTCTTTCTTTGCCCTATCAATCTACAAGAACTGACATGAGTATATCAAGTGCCTAAGATGACGCCTAACTAGGTATTCGTACTGCTTTCTAGTATCATGGAGTCTCTCAGCTTCCAGACTTGATAGTTTCTTTGACGAGTTGTTGTGTACCGGCGTGTAAGTCAACGTGTAGAGTCAGACCAAAATGGATAGACAAACCATGTATACAACATGAACTAATATTTAAAACAACGGTTCTCAGAAGATTTGAACAGAATCTCCAAGGTTAGCTGTGAACTAAGGTAAGGTGTTTTTTTGAAACAGGATGCAGGTTAATACATGGACCTCTTCCAGTGAACTTGAACTGCCTATCTTATGCCCCACAAAATTTACGACTCTCGACCTCGACATCATCACTTCCTACCTACTAATCTAACACAACTATAGTAGTACCTTTCTCCCTCCTCATTAGACTACTGCAATTCCCTATCATAATGCGTTTTCGGACAGAATTAAAGAACATTCGCACATTTGCCAGTGAGTTCTCTTTCCTTACAGACACCCGTCTCTGCGTTATTCTTACTGTTTGTAATGACACTTCCTAACCGTGAATTTCTAGAGCTTGTAGCTGCACTTGGCTCCCTCGAGAAGATCGCCTGGTTGCGCCTCAGCGATGACACAGCGCGATTCACAGTCATCCCAGATATGGGATCTCAAGTTTGGGCGTATGTCTTTTCTTTCTTTTTTATGACTTCATCACTGACAAACATCGAGCTCACTTGCTATGGATTTCATCTTCGACGGCTACCACATTCAATCCGCAGAAGCAGGCAACACCATTAACCTAGAGCTTCCTCTCCAGCCTCTGCAGCGCGCTCTCAAGTCAGCACTCAACAGCATGTCTGCTTCCTTGCGTCTTACAAAGAAGGATGGTTTGCCAGTTCTTTCCATGACAATCACAACAACCACGTCAGCTACCAACCCGCCTGGCGCCACGAAACCTTCAGGCACAGCTACCGGCGACGACCCGTTTGATGACGATGAAATGTTTCAGCCCGAACACCTGGAAACTAATTTACGGCGAGAGCATGAAAAGATCATCACGCAAGATATACCCGTTCGAGTTCTGCATCCGGAGACCGTTGAGACCATCATGCAGCCTAGAGTACGGGAACCAGATGTTCACATCCAACTACCACCGCTTCTTCAACTCAAGGCCATTTCAGATCGCTTTACCAAACTTGCCATGGCCTCCAATACTGGCTCAGGTAACAACAGCAAATCGCCCAAGCTTGAAATCAGCGCCAACATGCATGGCGGCCTACGGCTGCGAATCGCTACTGAAACAACCGATATATGTAGCGTGTGGTCCAACCTCGAGAACCCAGAGCTGGATCCGGCACAACTCGACTGTCCCGTCGAAGAGCATCCAAGTACAAAATTCCGAGAAGACGGCCCCGAGCGCTGGGCAACAGTCCGCGTGGATGGCAAGGATTGGAGTCGTGTTCTGAGTGTCGGTCGTTTAGAAGGTCGGGTAATTGCTTGTTTTGCGGATGACCATGCTCTGATCCTTTACGTCTATGTACCCCAATACGACGATGCTACAGCCGACGACTCTGTCGTGACGGTGAGTCTAATCTTCTTCTTCTTCTTCTTCTTCTTCTTCTTCTTCTTCTTCTTCTTCTTCTTTTTTGCTCTGTCAAGCTATACTGGACCATGCTAACAGGTATCAGTATTATGTGCAGTCGTACAGTGTGTGAAACAAACACAGATGGAATCTCATCACAATATCTCGGCGTTACACTTTTGGAGTTGGGGAAATAATGATAGACATCTGCAAAATCAAGGTTCAATATAAATAGCTTGTGTTGACCAAGCCCCCCATGCAACACATTCTTTCGTACTATCATCGTTCTGCATTGAAATCCATTCGAGTCATAATCATATCTCGATGGTAGTATCGTTGCTTCTATGCCTCTGCTAATCCAATACATTACAACTTGACCTCCACACCAATAATACAAACGCTGATTATAGCCCCAGGCCAACGCTTCTACAGTCCCACTACTTGCCAAATCACGAAAAATAAGACAATAATCTATTATTAATACATTCCGATTCGTTTCTAGCACGAATCCCCACAAGAACGCCTGGAGTGGATTTAATAATTCAAATCCTAACGATGAGACATCTCACATTCGTCTTATTTAGCCATAACATCGACATAGCGACCTTTTCGGGGCTTCTTTTTGTCGCCGGCCTTGCGAGGTGCCACACTAAGCAGATCATCGATACTGCTAGCATTGCTCATGCTTGTGGTTGGCCGACTAGGCGGCGCGCTGGCATTGCTGGTGTTGGAAACTGATCGAGTCATAACAGGTGGTGCCAGGCCGAGGCTTTCTGTAGACGCTTGCTTCATCAACTCAGGTGTTCCGGCGCGCAACTTTGGAGGCATGAGCGGCGGAGGTGCGCTGTTGCTCGAGATCAAAGGTGGAGGCGGCGTGCCTGCAGGCGGGGGAGGGGTTCCGGATACAGAGCGAGGGCCTGCCTTGGGAGGAGGAGGTGTAGCAGTCTTGGCCGGTGTGTTTTCAGCGCCAGGCTTCTTGTTAACCCATCGTTTGAGATCAGGGTCATAGATAAAGCTGCTGGCCTCACCCAATTTGGCACGAATGGGCTTGCCTGGTGAAGATTCGCCAGATGAGGACGGCTCGAGGGTAGCCTTCTTGCTTCCTCCGAACCACCCGCCGAAACCCCATCCCTTCTTGGACGACTGCTGGGCAGCTGCACGCTTCGCTGTTCGTTTTGTTAGTGACATATCACATTATCTTGAGGGGAACAAACTTACCATCCTCTTCGGCAGCCTTGCGGAACATTTCCTCGTTTTCTCGGTCCTTGTCCGACTTTGACTTCTCAGCAGGTTTCATAGAAGGAAAGTCATCGTCGTCGTCATCCATGATACTCTTCTTCTTGGGCTGGTGTGCTTCTCCGTCAACTTCTGCAGTAGACTGAGGCTCATAAGACGGTGGCTCGTATCCGTAAGGCTGGAAAGAAGGAGGTTCGTAGCCGCCGTTGCTACTCTCGTTTTTGTCTTCCTCGCTTGCCTGTTCAGGGGGGTTGAAAGACATTTGAGGAGGCTCGTAGCCATAGCTGAGAGGTTGGAAGCCTTGCGCAGAAGAGTCGGTGGGTTTTTCGTCGCCACTCATTGGTGTCGGGGTTGGCGTTCCATATGGCTGGTATCCAGCAGGAGAGTAGCCCTGCGTGATTTGCGCAGCAGGAGCAAGGCCTGAGCCACCAATCCCAGCGTCGTTCGATTCAGGCTGAGGAACCGATGGTATATAACTGTCCCCTTGGTTCGCCGAAGCAGCACCGGGGTAGGCGGGTTGATATGGATTTTGTCCGTAATTTGCAGGGGTTTGTTCCATCGAGCTTCGTCCAGGTGTGTACTGAGAAGTAGGAGAGTAGGGGTTCAGGTTGGAAGCAGGCGTCATGGTGGCCGGTGCGTATTTTGATGGCGCAGCGCTCGCAAGCGTCTGGGCAGGCGTCATTCCAAAACCAGGCGACTGCTGACCATAGATATCAAAGTTCGACACTGAAGGTGATCGGCTGAACTCTCCTGAGGGACGTGTAAACGGTCCAGCATCTCCAGCGCCTCCGGTGTTGTCCTCAGTATCATCCCCAGCAACAAACTTATTAAATCTATTCCACATGCTGTCCGAGACCTTGTTCATGCTTGGCTTCGAGATCCACGAGCCGCTCTCTTCCTTTGGTGCTGACTTCAGTCTTGACATGAAATCTTCAACCGCGGTCTCAAGGATATGGTGATGGTAAGGGGATCGCTTAGTCTGGGCGGATATAGCTGTCAAAATAGCATCACAGTACTGCATAGCCTTGTCTCGGTGGCCATATTCGGCAAGGGTCATGGCATGCTCGAGCTTGTAAGCGGCCAGATGAGGTGTTCCTGCCAAGCCGAGGGCTCCGCCAGCAAGAGACAAGCCATATTCGTAGACTTCACTCAGCTGGAGAGCCTCT
Organism: Fusarium sambucinum; assembly: GCF_050947815.1. NCBI lineage: Eukaryota > Fungi > Ascomycota > Sordariomycetes > Hypocreales > Nectriaceae > Fusarium > Fusarium sambucinum. Next base: position 2,974,303 of record NC_139292.1, read on the forward strand.
GTCTCTTTAGCAAACTGGTCAGACTGCTGTCGGTGGTCAGCCCCAATGAGCACGAAATTTGCGTTGGGGTCGTCCAGTCCGCCAAAGATTGAGGAATGGCGACCAAAGATGAAGCAGATGTGGGCAGCTTCAGCTCGTCCATAGCTAGACAGAAGGGTTCCAAGAGCATTGAGCCCCTGGATATCGTCGGTACTTCGGTTACTCAACACAAGCGAAAGAGTCTCGCGCCATTTATCTAATCCGTCTAGTGTGTCCTTGGAGGGTCCAGAACCTGCATCTGTAGACACGAGTTGGAGGCCAGCCCGTGCGTGTACAGGAACAAGCTCGTCAACGCAGTCCTCAAAGTTACCAGAAAGGATCTTGTAGAGGGCAGCCATAGACTCGTTGGCGTGGCCAGGGTAGTTGACTTCTTTTCGGACAAATTCTTGGGCCACGCGTTTGTAAAGGTCTCCCTCAACAGTGTGTGATATCAACATGGCGTGTCCCCAAAGTCGCTTATCAACGAGGGCCCACACAGCCTTGTCTCGGTCACCTCTCAACAGATGATGTCGAACCTGATCCATAGTGGACACGTCTACACCGTCAGCCTGCATCGAGGTAACAGAGGCAATGTCTGCAGCAAAGTTGCTGGCAGCAGGGAAAAGCGCATCATCACCCGCGGCATGTGACGTCTCTCCGGGGGAGAGAACATCTCTGACAGCTGCATCGACAGTAGGGTTACCCTCTAGGATACCATCGTTTTCAACGAAAATGCGCATTATTTTCCAGAGCAGTAAGCGTTCGACAGCTCTCTTTGCCTCGAGAGAAAGCTGAGAGTGGAATGAGACATCGGGCAAATCCTTTTCCAGCAACTCAATTCCAGCATTAAGCCACGAAATTGTCTCCTTCTTCTTGGACTTGCCCCTTAAAGGACCGGGGAATTTAGCCACGTGCTCGTGAAGTGGTTCAAGGTCCTTAACACTCTGAACTTTTACTTCTCCAGGTGTGCGCACAATCATGGGAACAGCCTGGCCCATGCCATATCGGGGAACACTCTTGGGGAATGATGTTACAATAGTGCCACCAACACCCCACGAGATGATAGGTACACCTTTCCATCGCTGAAGTTCATCGTTCTCACGGCCGTCAGTGGGCGCAATCATATTCATAGTGATAGACTGCCCACGAGTTCGAACAGTTGAGACACCAGCGGCAGGAGCAATTGGGGCATAAGCTGAAGGCGCTGGCTTTGCGGCTGCCGGAGAAGGATACGAGTGGGAATGGGCAGACGAAGGGCGGCGCGTTGAGTCTGAAGATCCTTGGGCTTGCTTATGCCCGAAGGAGGCACTCGGCGATTGAGTTTGGGCTCGAGGAGGAGGCACAAAGCCAGGGTGGGCCGTTGACGCAGCAATAGGTGCATATGGGCCCGCTTGCTTAGGTGGTGACAGAGTCAACTGTCCAGCATAGCTGGGAGGGGGTGGTGTCTGACGAGAGAGCTTAGGAGATTCGGGGTTATATCTGGACTCTCGGGGGGGAGGAGAAAGAGCAGCGCTCACAGACCTTGTTTGGGTCTGTTGGTCATCTTCTTCGTCCACCTCTCGAGTGGGAGGGAGAGACGAAACTCGGCTCAATCTAGGCTCAAAGTGAGCAGTCTCAGAATGGGTCAATGGACTCGACGTTCTAGGCTGGTGCGGTAACATTGGTCCAGGACCAGAATTTGCAACGGCTCCGTAGGATCCATGGGTCTTAATAGGTGGAGGAGCCGGTGAATAGCGGTTATTGACAGGAGCCGGCGGCGCGGTATGGCTTGTGCCGGGAGCAGGAGAGTATCGAGAGGCGCTGGCCGAGGGAGGTTGTGGCATGTGGTTGGCAGGAGTAGTCAGAGCAGCATATGGGCTGACCCTTTCAGGCGCAACGAGACCAGCTCCTGGAATGGCAGGTGCCTGCATCGAAGGCTCGCCATAAGGCTCGCTGGGAGGAGGGGCCAGTGGTGAAGGGACATGAGGTGCGCGGACCGGAGGCGGGTTTCTAGCAGGAGAAGCAGCCCTCTGGCTTGTTCGTGAGCTTGGTCGCGGCCTAGAAGTCATGGGCAGTTCCTCGAAGAAGTTCTCCTTGTGCTGGGCACCGGGAGCCGCAGGCTTCGGGGGTCCTGCTTGCTGAGCAGGCAGCCCATGGCTAGAAGAGGGAGGTGTGAGTTTGGTAGGAGGAGCCGGCATACCAACGCTCGCGCTTCTAGGCGGCGGTTGGACAGGAGCATGAAGCTGTTCGGTTTGAGATAGTTGCTGCATGCTTGCCCTCTTTCGAGGCTTCACCAGATTTGTGACAAGATCAGTGGGTAGATCGTATGGTGAGTGATACCCACCTTTTGACTTGTCAGCAAAGCTTTGTGCTTTGGACATATCCGGGCGCAGTGGAGCTGGCTGGCCATACTGAGCAGCACCGAAAGGAGTCATGCCGGGCGCCGGAGCGTTGTATGCAGGAGTTGAGGGAGCAGCTACTCCAGGCACCTGACTAACAGGGGCGTAAGGTGATGGTGCTGGGTGAACGGCTGGTGCTTGTGGCATGTAGGGATTTGACCCAGGAGCTTGGCGTGATGTAGGGAAAGGCGCAGGCACTGTGTCCGCAGTTGGCTCTTCATCTTCTAGGAAACCCTCATCATCGCTTCCAAAGAATGCAGCAGGGTCAACTTGTTTCTCCTCTACGGCGTTGTCGTCGAGCAGAAAATCTTCATCATCTTCATCGCCAGCGAATGCTTGTTCCCATTTCGAAGCGATGTCTTCCTGTTTGATGGGGGTCGGATCAGACGCAGCAAGTGTTGGCTCGGAAGCTGTTGGCTCGGCCGTTGCTGCTTCTTCTTCGTTACCCTTCTCCTCACTGTCATCTGAGTCTGAGTCATCTTCTTCCTCATCCTCTTCAGGAGTCCCTTCAAGCGTCGACTTTTTCAAAACAGGGCCTGCGTTCATCGAATCCAGTACTTGCATCGTAGACTTTCGTTCCAGGGCCGGGGCTTGCTGCTCCCCAGATACAGGTTCAGAGCTCTGAACCTGGCTGAAAAAATCAGCATCTTCGTCGACTTCTTCTTCGAAAGGGTCGCTTGCAGTCTTGTTATCTTGTGCAACGGGCACCTCATTGGTTTCTTGAGCGGGTTGTGAGATTAACGGGATCCCTTCTTCATATCTTTCATCAGAATCCTGGCCTTCCGGGCTCTTCAAGTCTCCACCAATAGAAATAGACGAAGAGTGACCTCTTCTCGGTGCATCTAGTCCCTGCGAAGCTTCCTCTTGCCGATATAGCTCCTCTTCTTCATCTGCTTCCCTCTCTGTTTCTTCCAGCACATCCATAGCCTGGTTAGAGGGAAGGGGCTGCTGTTCATCCACCTCTGCAGTCGAATGAGCGGGTGGGACTGGAGGGAAAGAGTTGGTTCGATCACTAGGAGGCATGAATTTGAAAGGGTCGGTCTCGGTGCGGTTCAGTGTCCATTCACCCTCGTCATCGTCACCGAAGCTGATCTCGTGGGACACTGTGCGAGCAAACGACCTTGAGCTTGAATGCTGAGATACCGGTGCTTTGGGTTTTGGAGCAGCTTCAGTGTCTACTTGCTCGGCCTCCGCTGTCCCAGTCTCTGCTTGCTCAGGATCTGCTTGCTCGGCCTCCGCTGTCCCAGTCTCTGCTTGTTCGGGATCTTCTTGCTCGGCGTCTTCATTTTCAGTACTTGCTTGCTTAGCATCTGCTTTTTCAGGAATAGCCTCGCTAGGGGTCTCCTCTTGTTGCGTCTGTTCGGGGACTACATCGTCGGAAGCTAGCCAGTCATTGCCACCATCATCTTCGTCCTCCTGCGAGAGCCAAGCGTTGGAGGCGCCACCTTTCTCTGGCGATTCGTGGTCATGTTGCGACGGGATGTCTTGGGTTGTGGACTGGTCAGGTTGCACGAGCGTGTCTTTTGTTGTTGTTGATGACGTCGCAGGCGCAGGAGACTCAGTGGAGCTGCTGCTAGCATCAGAATCGTTTTGCATCGTGGCCAGATCTGTCGCTTTTGGCGATTCGGAAGCCATGGCGAAGCCGATCCAGGCGTTGGCTTATGATGAGGAAGGAACCAAATTTCAATGCCAGTAGCGAATACTTTGTGTGATCGTGTCAGCGGAACGGGTTCAACACAAAGGGGCTACTGCCGAGCTAATCTGCGCGGAGCTTGGACTGCTTCGCGACTTTCAGGGGGGGTAGAGGGGCTCAGTTCGGCAGTAGCAGGAGAAAGAAGTAATAAGTCACGTACTTAGTATACAAAGAACAAAAGTGAATTGAATGGTGTTGCTGTTAATTAAAAATCGAGGTTGCCATGTTCATCTGAGGAACGAAAGAGGCGTTACTGTAGTTGGAAGGGAAACGTTCTGGAAGTACAGTACAGATCGCAAATGCAAGTTGGCATGTTAGAAATATGGAGACTTGTCCCGTCTCATGGCACGGAGTTTGGAGGAATAGTCTATGGTACCTTAGTACCTACCGAATGATGACTAGATCCAGAGGCGGAGCAGCAGAACTGTTCCGATAGCTACAACGGGTATAAACCGTCTGAAGCTTTGTCCAACCTCTATTTATAGTCGCATGATATTATTCACAATGTCATATAAATCTATCGTCAGGATAGAACGATCTTATCTGCAACTATTATTTGATAAATTTAATTACCCTGCACTGGACATGGACTGGCCTGGAAGGACCCGAGTAAGTCTAGAATCACTACGGGTAATCATCCGCGGATTATCCGTCCCTTGTAAGTCATGCCCTCGACGATTGGAATCTAGACCTGAACAATTCGCCATCCAAATTTTGATTAACATCTGCTGACTATAACAAATCAACGCTACTTCAAACACCATGTCATGCCCTGGATACAGTTGGTAATGATTCCCTACATTCTTGGCAAATTCCTTATTCGGTGGACAGGCAACCAAATGCCATGGCAGTCTCAAATTCCATCACAAAAAGGGAACTTAACCTACAGCATTTCCAGTTCGACTTAAATCATTCAATATTCAAGGGTATTATCTATGCTATCATTAAATACTATATCTTTTGCTCCAAGTTGTTACTCATATCGAACATAACACACTAACTATCCAGAGCTTGTGCTTCACACATTTTACGATACAGTCCACCTTGTGCGAGCAGCTCTTGATGGGTTCCTGCCTCTGTGATCTTGCCACCAAGGAACACGCAAATCTTATCAGCATCTTTGATTGTGCTTAAGCGATGAGCAACAGCAATTGTGATACGATCGCCTTCCTTCGCCGCTTCAGCAAGGGCACCCTGCACAATCTTCTCACTCTCAGTGTCAAGAGCACTGGTCGCTTCATCAAGCAGAAGAACTTTTGGGTTGCGAATAAGGGCTCGCGCAATGGCGATTCGCTGTCTTTGACCTCCAGATAGTTGAGCACCATTTGAGCCAGCTTGTGTATCAATACCTTCAGGTAAGGACGAGACGAAATCCCAAGCATTCGCAGCGCGAAGAGCTGCTTCGATTCGGTCATTGGAAACCGACGTAGCTGGATCATTCTTTTCAGTCTCAGGGTCGTCAACACCCAGAGCGATGTTTTCTCGTATTGTGCCCTGGAAAAGAGTTGGCTCCTGCTGAACGAGACCAACGATGCGACGATAGAGCCGAGGATTGAGGCTGGGAAGAGCAGAGTTGTCGATGCTGATGGTGCCGCTTGATGGATCATAGAATCGCTCGAGCATGGCAATCATGGTCGACTTTCCACAGCCTGAAGCGCCCACCAAGGCCACAAACTGCCCAGGCTTGACATCTAGGTCAATGCCACGGAGAACGGGAGCGTGAGGTCGCAGTGGGTACGAAAAGCGAACGTTGTCCAGCACGATGGGACCCCCTGACCTGGGGCCCTTGTCGCGGTTCTCAGAGGTTTCTTGAACATTAGGTTGAAGTTGGTTAAGCCAGAATATGTAGTTGGCAGCGTTGACTCCCTTGGTGATACTGGTAGAGAACTGGAATAGCTGACCAGAGGCCTGACCCGAGTAGAAAACGCCAAGGAAAGCGACGAGGAAGTTGTACATAGAGACATCGCCCTGTGACAGAAGACGGCAGCCGTACCAGAAGCCAAGAGCCTGGAACCAGTATTCAATTGATTGAGTGAGGGCAAAGAAGATCATAATTTTGAAAAGATCGTTCTTTGAGCCAGAGACAGCTCCATCCAGCTCGTTGACATACTTATCTAGAACAGACTCTTCAATAGCCAAAGATGAAACAGTTCGTATGGCGGTGATGGCCTCAGATGCGACCGAAGCGCTTGTAGAATATCTCTTGGAAGTATCCCGGTCAAGCTTGGCATCAAGGCGAATCTTGAAGTAGCCTGAGCTTACCAGAGGAGGCAGACCGGCACAAACGACTACCAGACCTAGCTTCCAGCTATGGATGATAGCCATGAGACTGCAAGCAACCAAGTTGAGAATGGCGATGAGAATGAGGGCAACGTTGAAGCCCATCAATTCCAGAATAGATTGAGGGTTGGAGTCAATGCGACTAGCCAGGGCACCAGTGCTGTTTTCCTCACGATCGAAAAACTGGAGGTCCTGTCGAAGCATGTCCTGCAGACTCTGCTTGCGAAGCTTGTGGCTAAGAAACTGAGCAACAGTGTTGGTGGCATAACCAAGAACAAAATATGACACGAGAAGACCGGCAGCAAGAACGATGAACATGCTGGCATAAAAGTCTCCACGATCCCTCATTCTATCGCCAGTGAGAGTGAACACATCCACGACGTGAGCAAGAAGAATGGCTTGTCCAGGGAATGCTGCGACAGCTCCCAGGCATCCCGCGAGAACAAAGAAGTAAGACCATGCGACCTCGGGACTTTCTCGAATGAGTCGATAGATTACATGGAAGATGCCCAGCTGCTTGTGGTTGTCATAGTTGCCATGTTCCTTGCCGGCCTCGAGGCGTTCTTGGACGTGAGTTTCATATTGAGTGACAGTCTTGGTCATGTTAAGGTCTTCTTTTTCAACTTCGGGGACAGACTCCTCTTCCTCGGTCGCCGAGTGCGCCGACTCATTATCCACGGCAAGACTCTGGATCTTGACGAGTTTTCCGTAAGCGCCATCTTGGGCGATCAGAGATTCGTGTGAGCCCTGTTCAATGATGGAACCCTTGGACATGACAACGATGTTGTCGGCCTTGCGAATGGTGGCGAGCTTGTGGGCGATGACAATGGTGGTACGACCTTCAGATGCTTTGTCTAGGGCCTTCTGGACGACACTCTCTGCGTGAGGATCAAGAGCGCTTGTAGCTTCATCGAGGAGGAGAACCTTGGGCTGAGACACAACACTACGGGCTATGGCGACTCGTTGCTTCTGGCCACCTGAGAGGAGGCCACCTCGCTGTCCGATCTGTGTGTTATAGCCATCAGGAAGCTCCATGATGAAGTTGTGAGCAAAAGCCATCTTAGCAGCATCTTCGATTCGCCTCATCTGTTCGTCGGTTGATGCATTCTCCCACTCGGTTCCAACCAGACCATGCTTGATGTTATCGAAGACGGATCCTTCAAACAGAACCGGTTCTTGCTGGACCAGGCGAACATTTCGACGGAGCCAGTTCAAGTTCAGCTGGTTGATAGGACGACCGTCAAGTTTGATAGTGCCAGACTTGGGGTTGTACCAGCGCTCAATAAGGCCAACAATGGTACTCTTTCCGGATCCAGATTGGCCTACTAGAGCGGTGACTTTACCAGCAGGAATGTCGAGGGAGAAATTGTCGAGCACGGTGATTCCTGGTCTTGTGGGGTAAGCAAAAGAGATGTTCTCCAACTCTACGTGTCCAATAGTCTCGGACGGGGTCTCGCCGGTCTTCGAAAGAGGGTCAATAGCCGATTCGCGGTCGATGAGAGCAAAGAGTTGGGCTGCTCCAGACATGGCACGACTAAAGTCGATGGTGTAAGGGGTGAGCTGGGTCAGCTGAACAGCTGCGATGACGACAGAAAGAAGAACTGTGAAAATGACACCAGAATCAGTGATCTCGCCACTTGCGAGCATACGAACACCCTGCCAAAAAGCTAGACCGAAGCCAAGGTAGATGATGGTATAGTCGGCAGAGAACATGAGACCAAAGAGAATCGAGATCTTTTTTCCGACAGTGTGGGCCTCCTCGAGGTGCTTGTCGAACTTGTCAACAAGCCTAGTCCGCATCTCAAAGGCATGAACAGTTCGGACACTGGCCAGGATGCCCTCTGCAAGCGAGTTGGCCTGGCTGTGTATCTCGAGGATCTTCATCTCGTGAACAGCCTCCATGGTGGCAACAACAGTCATGACAATGATGGTGGCTGGGGCGATACACAAGCAGATGAGAGTGAGCTTCCACTGCACAACAAAGGCGACGATGAAGGCAGTGAGGAAAGCGGCAATGCCCTGGAAGAAAAGACCAAGCTTCTCGGCGATACCAGTTTGGATCAAGCGACCATTGGAAGTAGCCTGAGTGGCGACGGAACCACCAGTACCAAAGTCATAGTAGGCAATTTCCTGACGAAGAGCAGCGCGGAGGTACTCCTTTCGGATGTTGCGTACAATGCGGTAAGAAGAGTAAGTGAGGAAGACGTTCCAGATGTAAGAGAGGACGAATCGGCCGATACCAAGGTATACAAAGTACAGTCTTCGTGGTAAGTTAGCAGGGTTAACACGGGTACCTTGAGTTTGTAATACTCACGCTAGATCTTCGACATCTTTACGAAACTTGCTGGGCTCGGATACCCCAGAAGTGAAGTCGGTGATGATGGTGATGAATTGTCCAAAAATGAGATTCTGGAGAGCAATACCAGCACCTGAACCTATGGCAGCGACAAGAGCGATGGCTTGCATCAGGTATTCCGTAGGCCCGGCATATGTAAGAATGCGCTTCAACAGTGTTAGTAGACCTTGACTGAATAGAACTTGGCTGTAATTACCTTGTAATCACTCCAGGAACCTTCGATTTCTCCTTCTTCACCTGGAGTGGGAGCATCGCCACTTTCAGTGTTGATGACAACATCCTCGGGAGTTGAGGTAGCTTGGCTGCTACCAACAACCTTTTCGTTCTCCTTCTCGTTGATGCTTGAAGTCATGATGACTTTGGAAAGACCCTAAACGAATACGGGGTTTACCGCGGCGGGCTGTTAAGCCCAGTGGATAATGGTAATTGAGCCTCTTTAGTCTGTCGATTCTAGTGTATCGAAGAATCAGACTACTTCAAGCTTCAAGGCCTCGAGCCTAGTTGTCAAAAACGAAGAGAGGAATGACAGATCCAGGGAACAAGAAGAAAGAATGCCATTTTCTCGAGCAAGGAGAGGGGAGGTGGCGTCCTTTTTGAACAAGACCCAAAGAACTTTTTGAAAAGAAGAACCCGGGGGGTGGAGTGAAAAGTGAAAAGTACGTAGCCAGAATAGGTAGAACAGACCATATTTAGTGGTGATCCTTGGCACTTTAGCCTGCATTTTTATCAGATCCGCCTTAGAAAGTGGTCCAAGTGGGGTACAGATTGATAATGAATTATCTAGACCGGGATCAAGATTGGTTTTACGATGCCGGAGATTTAGGGCTTGAGGGAGTTTGATCATTAAAGAGACTAGTGAGTTATCTGATGATACTGTTTCTCTTTGGGTCTATACGGAGTAGCTGTACCAAGACTGAGGTTGACTGATCGTCATGTCAACATGTGTTCATACCATGCATCATCTACTCCATAACAGGGGTCTTTCATCGGATATCATGCCGCCTCATCTCTGCTGAAGTCTTGGCTCATGATGAAAGAGAACCTCTATTCGATTTGATTCGGTGTTGAAGTACATAATTGATGACTTCTTGAATGAGAAATGACTCAGAGTTCGTATTCTCTTTCGCAAATATTCTTGGGTAAATCTCCAATGTCTAGACTACTAAAACTGCAGCCATGAGATGAAGCCATGATGGAAAAAGAAGATCCTTGCACTGAGAGATTGGATGAACCTGAGCATTTCTATCATCTGATTGGCTCTTTCGGGTTTGCGGTGCTCTCGGGAGCCGCATCTTCTTGTTCCCACTTTTCTGGTTTACTTCAACGGCTTCAATTCTTCCGGATCCCGCGCGTTCCGTTCCATTTCCCTCATACCATGCAAGTGATGCACGGTTTAGGCTACAGACACTGACACTCTCATCAACATTCTCTCTTTCAGTGACACTCGCTATACCCAGCATCACTCTACTATTGTCACCCGCATTCGGCCTACAGCCATCTCTGTTTGGTCTTGTCCAATGACATCCGTGAGAACACACCATGACTGAAGACTCCCAAGCCCACATGGACCCTGATGTCGACGGCCCCGATGAGGGATCCGATGGACCCCAGAATACCTCTAATTTGACTATTCGACGAGCGGTTAGTGCCACTTATAACCACAAACAGCCCTGTCCTTCCCTGTGTCTGTCTCCATCCCCACGGCTCATACAAACTAACGCCAATTCTTAGTGCGATGCATGCAGGACTCGCAAGGTATGTACATATCAAATCAATCTAATCAATCAGTCAATGCAAGTGCATCAAGGGACCAACCATATAGTGGAGGCGGCTATAGTCACCAAAATCTACTGATATTGAAGCCCATTCTCTTTATAGCTAGATATATAGTAACATTGCCTGCATAGATCCGCTGCGACAGAAACTCGCCCTGCTCTCATTGTGTACACGCAAAGATACCCTGCACACATCATGAAACTCGCCCAAGGGAAAAGAGAACTCGGATCCTCCTCTCGGCCCAATAGTATGTCATGTTACCCCGTATTAGATCTTGGTGTCACTAGCCACTTCACTCACTATCCTGACTGTGAGACATGGACAACCAGCTGATCAAACGATGAACAAACTGCAGTGAGAAAAAGATTGATATTATCGATCGCCGTCTCGAGACACTCACGGAACTTATGCGAGATATGAAGACGAATATGTCATCTGCAAACTCTCAACCTAGCCAGAATACTACCCCAAATTCTAATCCTCCACGTCAATCACCGGCCCAGAGTTCAACCTCAACACACTATGGACACCTTGCTCAATTGACTGCTGACAGCCCTGTCATTGAGGGAGAGTCTTCCTTGGCTGCCCATGGCGAGTTCGCAAATGAGTTTCTCAAGAATGCTGTCGGTACCGAGTCTCTACAAGGTGCCAGCCTTGAGTTACGTGAGACCTTAGATTCACTTCACCATATCGTCAGTTCGTTGAAACAGCAAACTGCTGCCATGGAGATGTCTTTTCCGTATGCCAGGCCGGTGCCACGTCCCCCGTTCAAAACTAACGGCCTGCCTCCGATTCAAACAGCCGTTGCCCTAATACGGGAATGCGAAAGTAAGTGATTCGATATTTCTCACTTTGCTGCCCATATTGATATAGTGTACTGATCAAACTCTTTGATAGCCGAAAATTCAGAAATTTCAGCCTGGATAAGGGAGTTTTTCTCGATAGAAAGCTTCTCTGGGATGTGCCTGCACGTGTATTTCTCCGAGGATATCACAGATTCTGATTACATCCTCGTGAACATCGGCCTAATGTACATGTTCCAGGATCGCCAGCAGCGAGTAGCGGGCAAGAAAGAGCTCGAAGAGAACGAGGAGTACACCAAGGCACTCCGGCAAAACGCAGAGACGGCGCTAGCTAATCTACCATTCCATCTCCCCGCTACTTCCAACATGATTTCTGCCCTGCTACTTGGAGTATGTTGCCTCCCTGCCGATTTCACCACATGCAGCGCTGATAATACCCCTAGGCTTTCTATGCCATTGAAATATCGAAGCCATCACTGTCATGGGCCTTGTCATGCAAAGCATCAGAGCTATGTCAAACTCTAGGATACCACCGTATATCAACTATGAAGAACGATAAGCCCCGCGACGCGCAGCGCAAGCAGTTTCTGTTCTGGAACACATATTTCATCGACAAGAGTCTTTCTCTCCGTCTTGGAAGAGCGTCTACTATCCAAGACTGGGACGTCACTGTGCCTATGTTATCCGAGGATCCTGCAAATGCTACTCCCTTGTCCCCTTTCATCTCACTTTGGATAGCCACAGCTCGATGTCAAGGACAAATATATGAGCTACTGTACAGTCCTGGTTCGATGGAAGAACCAGACGATGCGAGGAGGCTCCGCTCCCAGAAACTGGTGTGCGATCTGCAAGATATTGGTAGAAGGAGTAGAGAACTGGCTGTAAGTACCCCTGATACCAACGAATCTGCCATTGTCTCATACAGAACTTTCAGAAGACTCGTGAGAAAGAGGTCAAAACGAAGCTTGGAGAGTATTTCATAGAATTCATCATCATATCTGACGACGTGCTTCGACTCTCGCTCCTCACTCTTATTTACCGAGCAACTCCTGCTCCTTCAGGGTCTCGAGGAACATTCATCCCAGAGTGTATCGAGGCTGCACGCGCGACGCTACAACGTCACCAGGACTGCATGAATCTCTTGGGACGCGACAATGCCTTGTACTTTCCGTCCTATGTTCACTGGTATGGTTTCTGTACAAGTAAACCCATAAAAGGCAATGCTAATGAAACCAGGACTCTCCTCTTCGCTCCCTTCATCCCATTTATTGTTGTTTTTTGTCAAGCCATCGAAACTCAAGACCAAAGCGATCTAGCCCGTCTGCACAACTTTTGCACATCAGTTGAGACCACGATAACACTGTCAGACGCGGCAGCCAAAATGCATCGGCTGTTCCAAGTCCTCTACACTGTAGCACTTCGCTACATTGAATTTCGAACAACTACACCCACTGCGGACCAGACGCAGGCAAGCGCTGAGCTCAACACATATCTCGCAGCACTTGGTTTCCCGCCAGCTGGACTCAACAATGGAGGGCAACAGCCTTCGCCGATGGACGCTGCACAGGCTGGTGCTTTTTCACAGACACTAGGAGATATGGGAATGCTTGATGGTGCTGAGGGTCAGAGAGGTGCCAATACCATGATGTGGATGGGAAATACGGCGCAGTTGGGTGAGTGGTTTAATAGCAGCCAGCAGATGATGGAGTTACTCGAGGAGCCCAGCTTCACATTTCCTCAATGAGAGCATACCAGAAGAAGGTAATACATATTCTCTATCAGAGGCGAAATCAACGAAATTTCAGGTATCCCAACTACAGGACCATTGATATGTGTCCAAGGTCCCCAGTAAATTCCAACGGTTGTTCATAACCAATCGCCAAGGTGACTTTTAACACTTTCAACGGTGTACGTACAGTTGAACGTTGATGCTTACACTATGAACCTATGGACATGTACAAACAAGTAGTAGCACAAACTTTTGTCCAATCTACCTTGAAAGCCTAAATTGTTCTGACGCCCCCGGGTCCGCCACAAGCATAGGAGAACCCTCCAATTCGCCTTCCAAATTCCCATGCCTCTCTACATCATCCGATGGCACTTTTGGAGGCGGCTGCTTTTTAAGCATAACAACACCAATCGCGCTTCCAAGAATCAGAGTACATCCAGCACCACTCATGAGCCCCATTCGATGCCCGAAAACCCAACGGTCGAAGCTCGCGGCGAAGAGCATGTGAGTGTAAACCATGGAATTGGCACGGTTCGACTTGTCAGCTCCGAGACCTGATGTGAGGAGGTATTGCATGATGAATCCGAGAATGCCGAGTGGAAGGAGGAGCGCCCACTGCTTTATTGTTGATGGGGTAACCCATCGGAGACCTGGTTGCTGGATGTCGAGGATGGGTCCGAGGATAAGCATGGTCAGTGCGATAAAGGTGGAAATGATGCCGAAATAATTGACAGAGATGAGAGGATGGGCTCGTTTTCCAATGGTTCGAAGAGTCGTATAAGCGCCAGCTGCTCCAAAAACGCCCAGCAAAGCCACAGCAACGGCTATCAAACGTTCTTCGGGTGTGGATTTGTGATCAGCACCAGGTATACCTCCTGACTCGGGTGGCTCAGTCGTCGAGGAATCATCATTATCAGAGTGAGAGAACAAGGTGGTGGGTCGAGCGATCAACACAACACCGAGAAGAGCAACAAGCGTCGCAAGCTGTTCAATTCGAGTGAAGGGTTCACGGAGAGCAATCCAGCAGATGATGCCAGCAACACCTGGCGCGAGGAACGTGATAACAGTGGCATCAGCGAGAGGAATATACATCATCGAGTACCAAACGCCATATATACCCCAAAAGCCACTTGCACCACGCAGCCACAGGAGCCATCGGATCTCCTTCTTGCCAAAGGGAAAGTCTGGGGTCTTGTTCCACCACATATAAGTTGAACAGCACAGCGCAGTTATCGAATGTCTCATGAGTAGAGCCTGGACGGGATGCATGCCATCACCTTCGAGTTCAACTAAACGAGCGCTGAGGTTCATCAAAGCTCCGAAGAACTGGGATAGGGCGACATATGCAGCAGGCTTGTTCTTGATCCAGAACTGTTTCCATTTCGACGGTGGAGCCTCGGTTGGAAAGTCGGTTCCATTATGTGATAATTGTCTCAGAGGGACAGGAGATGGACAAGGAGATGGGCTTGAAGATATGGGGCGAAAGTCATCAAAACTCGTATTGTCAGCTTTGAAAGGTATGATATTAGGTGAGGCCGACGGCGGCAGCAAGTGCTGATGTGATTCATAAGACTCCCCAGGCATCAGCTTGGCTGAGGGAGTCTGAGGAATATCATCATATGACGGAGGAGTTTTGTCCATTTTAACTAATGTAATAACGAACAGCTACTTTTCTTCCATGAAGCTGTTACAAACTCACGAATAACAGAGACGGATTACGACAAACAAGGTAAAAGAAAGAGAGAAAAGACGAATAGAGTGCTACAAATGAGGAAAGATCCCACGGGAACCGACAACTCAAGAGCGTCAACCATTGAGAGCCAACCAACCCGCAGCCGGAACCCACTGAATCGATCATGGATCCTCTTTTGGCGGTTCTCTTTTCGCCTTTACCAACCTCTGAGCCAACAGGAGTCAGTCTCTTGCAGTGGGGGCGGAGCTCAAGTCTAACCCCCGGTAAAGAGTTGTTAAGAGTCAAGACCCTTGATGACGAGGACAATCAGTGAAGTTTTACGGGAACATTAGTGCTATAAGAGTTGGGTTTCTAGAGATAGTCATGTCGAGTCAGGCACTCTTCCAGATGCTCAATATCAGCAGACCAGTACTTGAGTTATCAAAACATGGACAAAGTAGTGCTAATAGTAACATTGACACGCGACCAGTAAAGGTTCCAGTGGCGAGGGCCTCAGAAAAAATGAGTCGGCGCTTAAACCAGACGAAGAAGCCAGAAGCCACCACTTATATCGAATCACCTCTTGGCTCTGCAAGAACTCCGACTTCGGTGTCGGTATATCGCCAAAATTGGCCGAGGATGAAGATCCTGTTAGGACCGTTATGCCCGTTGTGGGTCCGGGAATAGTTGGTATTTCCGTTTACTTTAATCTTAAACAATGGAGTAGAAGATAACATCACAGACGCAATTATGAAAAGACAGTACAAGAATAACAAGAAATCAACGGAACATGATTTTTTATAGTTAGAGTCGTATCTAACGACTAATATATCTGTGAAACCAGCTAATTGACTTCAGAGACCATGACTACGAGATGAGACTGGTGTAGGGTAAGCTGACTAAGTTTTACAACTTGGCTGGCAGATATAGTATTTACAAAAATGGTTTACAGTTTCAATTAAACGATCAATTGTAATGCCAGGTATTTTCTCATTTGTAAAGTTAACAAACTTGGTGGGTCAGATTCTGCTGCCAAGGTTTTTCAATTGAACTGTAAGAACATTGACCTATCTGTATTAGAGCCTGAAAATCATGAAACTACCAAAGCACACACCTACCTATCTAGTAACGTATCTGATACCCAGTCAATAGTATCACTTAATCTGGGCTTATATGACAACGGCATTGTGTAGGTAGACTTGCTTTCTTACAAGGCTTCGTTCTGATCGCTCATAGCCATGACTTCAAGAACAAAAAGTAGCTGTGGGTGTAAGTAGCTTAATTGCTTGAATCAGCTGGGCGGGCAGGTTTTTCAATGCGGATTCAAAAGTATTGTCTTGATATCTGCATACTGTGAGGCAGCTCTTGACTCTGTGTCCCTACCCATAACTCCAGTCTTGTGTATGTGCCGTAGTAATTCCTTTAAACGCCAGAACCCATCCATGCCCATGTCTCTGCATAACGCCGTATTCGCACCAAAGGAAAAAGGTTGCTAGTAGCCTTATAATGTCCAAAAACACACTATCAGCGCTTCTTACCCAACGCATCAAGCTCGGCCTCGGCATCATCATCAGCCTCACCCAGCTCTTCCTCTGCTCTTGACGCCGCAGACGCTGCAGCACCACCGCCTACGCTTGATCCTCCATGCCTGGTATCCGTCTTTTCTCTCTTCTTCTCCTCATCCGCAGCATCCTTCATGATCTCGTCCTCTCCGTCGCGCAGAATCTCTCGGGCTTTCTTGATCTCCCTTTGCTTCTCGAAAACCTCCTGTACTTTGCCCAGGAACGTTGGATTCTTGCGGAACGCGAATTCAAAGTCCTCGTACTTGATCTTTTGCCGACCTGAGTAATTAGCCGCTCGTGTTGCTTCGAAAGCGATGGACTGCATAAAGTCCGTGAGGATCTCGTCGAGGACGCGGACAGTTTCGGGGAGTGGGTTTTGAACATCGCCATGTGCATATAGAAGTTGTGCCACTTATGAAAGAGTCAGCTTGCATTCGCAATCAGGAGATGGAGGAATCAAGACGTACGCTCTGCATGGCTAAAGTTCATCTTTCCGACATTCTTACCGGCACGCGCTCTGGGCTCCATGATGAATGCGGCTATTGGCGCCTGAGCGCTTACAGATTATAGATGCGAAAAGATAGAAGAAATGCTGGATGCAAAGGGTTGGGTTTTGATGATTGGGTTTTTGGAGATAAGAGAAGCGCAGCCTCGCGGTAGAGATGTAGTTGAAATATTGCGAAAAGATTCAGGTGCTCGGCGCAGCCTTGCGACAGAAAGCTAGAGGCTCAGTCCGGGGTCCCTTCAGTGGGGTTAGGACTTTTGTGGGGGCTCATTTAGGTACGTCACCCCCTGGGCTTCAGTGCTCAAAGAAACACGTCGCGGCTTCGGCGAATCTTTACCCCTAAGCACACTTGTCGCATGTGAGAAAGGCAGAAGGACGAATCGATAAGGCAACGTCGAGCTTAACATCGAGACATACAAACGAGATATCCTATTCGAAACCCTTTAATTGGTACAGGACCAGCTTCTTGAATCGTCAAAATGGTATGAACACTACCTATTCGTTGTCAAATCAGCATGCTAACAGCTCCTCTAGTCCGCCCTCTTCAACTTCCAGTCCCTCCTACTCGTCCTCCTGTTGCTCATATGCACGAGCGCATACGTTCACCACTTTACACCAGGCATCATGGACCGAAATAAGAACGGGTACGGAATGCGACGACTCCCGAGATGTGCGACGAGGCTGACACGACCTTAGATTCATGGGCATCTTTTGGAAATGCGCGAGGATAGGCGAAAGACTGAGCCCGTATATAAGTATATGCTGTGTCCTCATGGCCGTACGTCACAGTTTTTGTTCTTGTGTTTATTTGAATTGGCTGACTGTAGACTACAGGTTTCCATCCTCCTCAACTAAACCACATATTCGCAACGACATGTTTTGTTTTTGTTTTTTCCCATTAAAGATATCACGACAGGCTAGGAGTTTGAAGGGAAGAGGGGAGAAAGAACCCACCGGGCAGAGTGTTGGCGCTGTCTGTCACATATACAGATCCTCCAGATTATGATGATGAAATCATTCGACCTTGCCGTTCGCAAGCTATGCCCTACCTGCACATGAGCGAAGCGGCACCCTGCAAGTTGGTGAAGAAGTGTGCTTTACGTTACATGTCCAGGAATTTACCACGCAAACCGGCAGTTTTGAAACATGGAAGGGAACTTGGGGTTCAAGTACATGAAATGTTTTATTCCCCATTCTCTCGGGGGAAGTCTCAAAGCGAGTAACACGAGGTGACACCAGAACGCAACGATGGCTCAAAGGGGAGCCGCACGTAACAAAATTCGGTCTATGCTGGTACAGTCAATGCCACATGACCTAGATAATATAGTCGTGTTACGATGGGGTGTTAACAATCCGACATTGCTTGAGAGAAGAGTGTAGCACCGTATCTTGAGTCCTTTGGTACAGGCTTTCCTGCTTGGGTATATCAAAAAGCTGTGGTCATCTTGCCATCCTAACCTATAGACAAGACACCGAGTTTAATAAGGATGTAGTCCATACGCTTTCAATATCATGCAGTAAAACACTGCATGCCGCAATGATGCGAGGAGCAGCGCGCCCTACTCAATTCATTTTGTACATTGTTGAGGGATGTCACGTTCATCCGCCACGATAAGATTACAGCATGCATACATACGGGGGTCCGGAACAGCTAGCCTTTGCCATTTTAATCTTTGGCTGCTTGAAATAAACCTTCCCGTCTTACAAAAAGCAAAAAGATGGGTGTGATTGGCGCAGGGAAAAGGAATACGGGACAACAAGCTGGTCCAGAATCCGGGGTTAACAAGAGTCGATCTGTTGAGAAACCCCTTCAGCCGTGTCGAAATTTGTTATTTATGTCTCATGGCAAAAGAGTGAGTGGATTAGATTGACTGGTATGTTTTGTTAGTAGCGACGATCCAAGCCCAAGCACGCAGTTGATTGTAAGACACGAAAACAATCAGATGGCACAGTAACACGCATAGAGGTACTCAAGTTGGCTAGGCTGGTCATAAATAATCAGTCATTTGCAAACTTTGATAGTCTGGTGCCGTCATATGTGTGCGACATGGGCGTAATTCTCGCATGAATGCGATAAGTAGACTGTTGAGAGCACGGTTGACCAGAAAGATAGAGCAGGCTACAAAGCAAAACAAAACAAAACAAACGGTATGTTGGTCGCGACCGTAGACTACTCTGTTGTAGAAGTATCAAAACCACCATGCCCGAAATGCAACCTTAGGCCGTTCCTTGCTTCTGGATATTGGCCCTACACTATTAATACCAGTCACTATTATTGCCGTATCGTGGATCTGCTCCGGCCCCGAGCTTCTAGCCCCGAACTCGGCCTGAAGCTTGAGGTGGCCCCCAGTTCTGACTCGTCACGACACCACCACCTGCTCAATCCGTAAAATGAGCTGTAATTCCTAGTGCGAGGTGAAACCAGCACAGCTGCATTCGAAATGAAACTCCATTATAAAGCTAGGCGCCTTCAAGTTTAAGTCTGGGAAAAGCCCCTCCCCCTCAGAAAAGGGGATATACGAAACCATTAGTTAACAGATATTGTACGGGTGTGGTTGGCGTAGATAATTGATGGACCCAAAGGTCTGCATATGCAAGGCGAATCTAGGCGATTCGAGATGGAGATAAGACAACCAACTAGATAATAATTACGGTGTACTGGACTATAGTCCAGAAATTGAGGGAGATTCAGTGGCAACACGTCCCTGATTCAAATCCATCGTCTAAACTCGGTCTTGCTGCCCTGCATCTGGTTTCGTCGAACGAGCATCATGGCACTCACTGACTGGGAGACTAACATGCCTGTCAAAGAAACGCCAACAAAAGGACCAGCACACCCTACAAATTCGAGAATGAATCGTTGGATTTAGGGTTAGTAGAGAGTTTCTTCGTCTTGCATGGCACTACCGACCTTGTCGCCCCCAAAGCCAGCCAACATTTCTTTCTGGGGTTTCGGTCAAGTAGAAAGGCGAGGGACAAACAAACAGCCTTTATGTTAGTGTATCGACAGTTTTTTTTTTATAAACCCGCGTGATCATTTGTCATGGGCGCTTGTTGGGCAATGGCTGCTTGCGTTTAGTTACACAGGGCAAAATAAATCGATTGTGGTAGAATCTCGCGAACCCGAGGGTTAATCAATGGAAGGAAAGTTACTTTGTCACTATGCCATACATGGTTGCAGCCTCGCCATGTCCGATGTCCGATGTGGTGGTTTCGGACCTGAACGGTCGGACGGGACGTGACACAAGGAAGGAATCCATCCGCCGTCGCCGCATGAACAAGGTGAGCTGAAAGAACATGGACTTGGGGCGAAGCGGCTGATGGATGGTCTTAGTCAGAAACTTGGATACAAATGTCCGTTCCTGAATAATAATAGAGTTGCCTTCGAAAAGCATTCCATTCCAATAACAGACGGCATCTCCGACTCAGGTTTGGCGTCGAATCCTGCCATTAATAAGATTTGAAGATGGCCATGTGGAAATGACCAGAACATCTTGGCAGTCTGCTGCTGAGCTTGTCAATCAGATTTGTGTGTAATCACTGCAATGGATCAGAACGAGGTGCTATGAGTTCATTCAGCCACAACTTGTTACACCACCACAGCAGCATTGGAGACTGACATGACTGCCATTGCGGTTGCGGCGGTGAAAGATTCCCATCCGCATTGATAGCTTTGCAGCATCTTGGGCAGAACAGCATTAGTTTAGAGCCAAGTTTTGGGCTGTGGTTTTGAACACAGGTGCATTGATGCGTTGGCCACTTCGTGTCCTGGGTGGATGGTGATGTGGTCCCACACCGATGGTGTTTTGCGATTGATTCTTGATGTTTAAATGAAGGATGGAGTCCTTCCTGGTTGTTGTTGTCAATCCTGACTCATAGCGGGCGAGCCTTGCTAAACGCTATTGCATTGTAGAGTGGGCAAATAATAGCTGGCAGCTCAAGTGTGTGAGTAATAATAGGAACAACGAATGCCCAAAACCCTGGGCCTCAGAGGGCGATTGTCAGGGTTGGCACACTTTTGTCGAGAAATGAACCCATCATCTCTTTCTGTCGAACTGGTGGTGCATAGGTAGACTACTCCCTGCTCTACCCTGTCTGACCAGGAATCGACGAGGTCCGCTCTTAAGATTCTGCTGCCAAACACACCACTACGACACCACTAGCATTCGACGCAGATGCAGCCCCAGGGCCTGCACGCATGGACGTTCTGGCAGGTGCTGAGCCTCTATCGAAATGGCCGAAGCGTGGACGAATCCTGGTCTGCCCGCCCTGGATAGAATTTGGTGGTCTAGGATGCTCACTATATCCAAGGTTCCCAAGATATTGTTATATTGTGAACCTCCACCAATACAATTCATTGTACAAAACAATCAAGGGTCCCGAGGTTGTTGCACGCTTCCTCGCATGGAATATGCTTGTACGGGACGGTGTACCAAGAGAGATTAGATATAGCTAAAAGCATCCCAGTACCACCAGGCTGGGATACACTATCAGTAATACTGACCAATTGGCAAGTCCAAAATTGGCGAAATGCCCTTTGCCTTGGAGTTGGCCGGTCACAGTGCACCGAGAGGCCTGAGAAGGCTGTAATAACGGACGGGCAAAACGGAGTACGGATACAACCTCATATCCACTTGCGAGCGCCTCGGCAAACTGTGTTTTGTGTGAGACTGGCTGGCTATGGCTTGCTGCATTGCAGAATGACACGACTGCTTGACTGACTGCATCGATACAAGTCACCGCTCCCGACCCAGTACATATCATGTCCGCAGTTGTTGTCTGTGGCGAGGTGCAAGTGAAGATTTCTGACAAGTGTGTAGAAATACATACAAGACGGCACTCGTGGTGGCGGCAGTTGCGAGACCATGGATGCAAAGGTTACATACAGTAAAGTCAAAAGAAGACAATCTCCAGCCGGGGCTCAGCATGCAACTGTCGTCACTAGTAGACTGCCACAAGAAACATGATTTTTCCATCGAGAGTCAGTCAGCAGCAAGATTGCATTGCTTTGTTGGCTCCTGGACCAGCGAGAGTTGCAGGACGACTCGTAGTGGCCGATGCTGGGGCGGCTCATTAGTCGCGCAGCGACTCCGCCGAAATCTGCACGCTTCTGGTCCGTTTCTAGATCAGCAGCGGCGGCGGATGGATCTTTCTGCGACCCCCCCGAGGTGTGCTAGTGCGATGGAATGACGATGGTGGTCCCTGGGAAATGGGGAGTACTTGGCCCTGGGCCGTCCCTTGTTGGGGTTATTGTTGGCGCCAGGACTCGGTTTGTACGGTAGGGTACCTTCTTCCAGCGTGGCATGTCGAGTACTAGTACTAATGTAATGACTGTAGTGTGCAAGATGCCCTTCATTGGTCCCGAATAAGTGAGATCCCCTGGAATTGTTGGACGAATCGGCAGGCCAAGTTTGTTATTCCCTGGCCTGTTTGGGTCGAATGTTCCTGGAATTCGATCCGTCTTCGGCAAGTCGAATTCTGACCCTGTTCTATTTTGTTTATTTTTTGTTGATGTTGCAGGATGAAAACTAACTGAGTGTCATGGTAATACTTAGTACCTAGATATTAAGTTTTTAATTTTGAAGGTTTGTTAGTAGGTGTATGTATGTAGGTATGGTACCTCTTTCCCAGCGAGGACCACGTCGTCCTTCTGTAAAGGAAGGAGCCGTTTTCTCTCTCTTATCCCTCCAGGATGGAAGGTACCATCCTGCCATCCACTCGTCACTGCCAACTTTGGACTGCCCATCTCCATCTCCAGGCCCAGGGTATTTCCATCTCCATCTCATCCCGCGGATCCTACGAAATGACATCCATGACAAAACCCACTCGATTCATCGAATGTCTTGATCACGCACTGTACTAATAAGTCTGTGGAGCTTTTCTACTTCGCTGCTACAGTACATAGTACAGCACAGTACAGCATGGCTAGACCAGGATTGAGAACCATTCATCCACTGGAACAATTCTCTTCTCGCATTGACCATCAACTTTTTTCCAAAGCGGAAACTATCGTGCAATACAATACAGTACGCAGATACAGTGATTGTTTTGCTGTATCTGTGTATGTCGCTGTCACAAAACAAAAGAAATCTCATCGGACAAAGGAAGATCGATCACGGTGAGTGAGTGGTCCCCGTGATACCCCCTTTAGACTGAGTCAAGTAGCGTCTGACCTTCACTACCCTACTCATCTAACAGAGACGAGGCACCGAGACGATGGCAACAACAAGCTCCGGCTCACAACATCAGAGGGTCACGCTGTCGCTGCAGTGTTAAGATTGCACTCCAATCCCCGCCAGCATGTCCTGTCCTGACTGGGACACTTGCTGGACTGAATGCCACTCTGTCTGACCTGCAAAGCCAAGAGCACAACAACCACTGGTGCCGACCGCTTCAATTGAAGTTTCGAACCATCTTCTTCACTAAAGACATGATGTCTGTCAGGCTTTCTGAGCTTTCTCACTCGATTCTGGAGGCAAGA
This sequence comes from Fusarium sambucinum, assembly GCF_050947815.1. Classification (NCBI taxonomy): domain Eukaryota; kingdom Fungi; phylum Ascomycota; class Sordariomycetes; order Hypocreales; family Nectriaceae; genus Fusarium; species Fusarium sambucinum. Next base: position 2,997,556 of record NC_139292.1, read on the forward strand.
GTTAAAAAAACCTTTCACAGGTTCGAATATGTGCGCCATTGCCGATGAACTTGTCCTACATGGAAATACAGTACGCTTTAGCCACCACCAACCTTGCAGGACAACTAATTACAGTCCGGTACGAGGATACATCAGTGTACATGACTTTGGCCTTCACTCACTACTGCATTCCAACCTGGAACTCTATGTGCACACCCTTAATTCCGACACACCCCACTCATGCAGGGCCCTTCCACGTCAGAAACATAGACTTGGAGGAGCTGGGATGTTGAAGTGAAAACACTAGGGGGTGTACTTAACGGATTTTTGCCTCGTTCTAGGTACACTGATGGTCTACACGGGCTCCCCTCTGCATGCATGGCGTTCCGTTGCCCACCGCCCCAGGCAGGCCAGCCCATGCCACGCGATGCCGCGCTTGGCCCCTAAATTTCCAAGCACAGCGCAGAAAAGGCTTTCGTTCTTCTGACTCGGTTATGGAGACGACTTTGAGTTGAAGTCGGTGGAAAAAGACCTGTCTCAAGAGCCCATCAGAGGAGCAAGTGTACCACTAGCCTGGTCTCGTCTGTCTAAGTGCCACACACTATTCAGACTCTATCCACATATCAAATATCCCAGTCTCCCGTCACTGTCGTCCCCTTTTCTTTCTCTCTTCCCTTCCTCTTGATCCGTTTCCTATTTCTGTCTCCCCATACTTAGAATCATTCGACCTTCTTTAACTCCATGAGCGTTGAAGACATATTTATCTTTTACTTGTAAGATTTTATTTTGTTAGGCTTCTAGAGCACTCAACATCAGTTTGGGCCTTTCACTACCTTCATTTACTCGACGCAAGCACCCACGAGACGATTGGTCACATACAAAGAGTATCATTTACAACCGAAACGAACTGCGAAGCAACCCACCATAAGGAACAGTGACGGCAACAGAAGTGGAATACAGCATATACTGTCACACAGACGCAATATTTGGTGCACGAAAACAGTCACTATCCGCTCAAGCTCATACCATTCTCGTAAGTCGACCGCAACACCTCAACATTGCATACGGCCTTGGACATAAAACAAAGACGCACCACCGACTGCACTTCAAAACTAGTGCACAGCATTTGGTTGATTAATGGTTCCCCTACCAAATGGTCTGCAGCCGGCCGTGTGCTCTGATTGTTCAGCCTGCACCCCTCGTGTTCCCGAGATGCTTTCTATTGCTGGGACATTGCATTACTAACAACTACTGAACAGTTGGTGAACTAAATACACCAGATTTCCTGGCTAACTTTCGAGTACCACCATTTTGAACCTGGCTACAATCGATTAACTGATCAACAAATACTCGGTAAATTGACAAACGATACGATGGCGGCAGATCAAGGGTTTGGAGGCCCAGTTGAGCGGTCCAGACGGAGTTTGTCAACGTCGGGCCCTGGGCCTAACGGTGAAGGCGAGACCAGACCAGAGAAGGAGACAACCAGAAAACCATCAGCAGACGAAAAGGACGAGGCCACGCAATCATCACAAGTTTTACCGCGCGGGTATGACAATGTCTCTAATGCACCAGCGCCAGCACCAGCACCACTCTCACGAAACCCTTCCGAAATGTCAACAACCTCAGCCACATCAAGTCCAGGACCTGATAGTAGGAGGTCTCCTGCCCCAAGCCAACCACTTGAACCCCCTGTCACAAAATCAAGTCTGGGTGAGCTTGAGGTTTCTAAGATCATCAACAACCCTAAACTAAGGCATGATATCAACTTCGACCCTGAGCTGCATTTCAGACCCAATGTCGAAGGTGACAAGGGCCGAAGAAAGCACGACCGCGCTAGTATCTTCTGGACAACCCTCAAGGAGGAACTCCTTGAATTCATTGTGGACCGAGATAGTTTCTATTCAAAGCACGGCACAGGCGACGACTGGTGCCTACCCAAGCTTCTCAAGTCCGTGAAAGAGATTATCCAGACTTTGGTACCGCAGCGCGACCGACAATTTCTCGATGAGGGCCTCAACGTGGAACTTCTGATGCAGCAGTTTCACCGCGGAATCGCTGATTTGGAGAAGCTTGCTTCGTGGCTTTCACGAGTTCTCAAATCCCACTGCGCACCGATGCGAGATGAGTGGGTTGATTCCATGTACAAGCAGCTCAGCAATGGCAACAGCAACAACGACGTCGAGGAGCTCGTTAATGGCATGCGAAGTTTGCTTAGTGTCCTCGAGGCGATGAAGTTGGATGTTGCAAACCACCAGATTCGCTGCCTTCGACCTGCCCTCATTGAGGAGACAACAGCCTTTGAACAAAAGTTCTTGATGAAGAAGCTGCGAAATCGCAAGATGGATATCGGCGACGCTAAGCCATGGTATCAGGATGCTGCTAGAACCTATCACAATGGCACTGGGAAAATGCCCTCTCACTTTGGTGACATGGGTGTCTTTTTCGAGGGACTGTCACGATCGATGCTTCCCTCCGCCGGCGAGAAGCCCTTGCCTGGCACATTCTTCTTCGACGAAGACCGGCTAGGGCGTGTTAGATCTGACATTCTCGATGCTATCAACCTAGATGTCTGCATGCGCATGTATGAAGACTTGGAGCGGGTTTCACGCCTCCAGTCACCTCCCGCTTGCCTCAGTGCTGTCCCAGATGACCACGAGTTCAATTTCAACACGCCTCCTTCAGCAAACTCGCGACCTTCAAGCGTCGCGCTAAGTTCCTCGGGCTCGAACTTCTCATCACCGCGGTCGTCCCTGGTCCTCCCTGCATACCTGACCTCAGATACCAACGAGTCCAAGTCGAGAGCCCGAAATCTTCGTGATACTCTAGTAGCACTACTTCAACAGGCGCCACACGATCTCCACTACCACGATCGATGGCGAGCAATGGCTCCTTCTCTGGCTCTGCAGATCTTCCGTTTCACCAATGCCCCCATGGATATGCTTACTCGCTTTGAGGAGAAGCTGACCGAGAACGTTTGCCGCATCTCGTCTCCCATTTATCAAGAGATGGAGGAGGCATACCGCAATCGACTTGTTACCGAGCTAGCCACGCGTGTACGCTACTTCAAGTCGCTGTCCGGCGTTTGCTTGTTCTCGATTGCCACCGGTAACCGTGTGCCAGCCAGCAGCCGCAGCCTGGATGCAGGACGAGACCGAGACTTGGATGCAGCTATCCGTATGGGTCAGCAGGAAGGCGGCATTGAAGACATTGCCACCCGCATTGCTCACGTCGGTGTTGTCCACTGGAGGATATGGGCCCGCATGGCATATGTCGACGAGGATGATATGTCTTTGGACTAATCAAGACGAGCACCCGTGTATCCCTTCGTGTCACCACTTCGCTATACCCCATTTACCATCTTTTAATATCGATACATGGTTAACCTACACACTACGCAGCTTGGCTTCGGATACAACATAATTCGCCCGGGACTCGATAACTATTCTTGGCTGGTCCGGAACTCAACTTACATCACTTGATCGGCGTCAGAAGCTTTTGCACCAAGGCTTTGCCGTTGCATTAAGCTTCTGTATGCGGCGGCGTTACTATCTATTCACTCCTGAATACTTCATTATGTCTTCTGTGCCTTGCTTTATAAGGAGTTTCTCTAGTTTTGGGAGGTTGGACGCGGTCCTTTGATTTGACGCAGCGGCGCTTTCGGTGTTTGGCCATCCCAAAGTACACCCGTGCTTCTTTTTTAAAGTAGCACAGCATAGTACATGGAAGCACATGACTTTGTTTTTGGTTTTAAGTTGTCCACATTTGGACGGCTCACTCGCATTTAGATCAGGCGCACATATTTGAGCTCATATACCGGATATTCTTTCTGTATTGTACATACACGGCGCAACAAGTGGCATAGACTAGACAAAGAAAGACTAGAAAGATTTAACTTACTCTCGCAAGTCCCCCCGCGTATTTACTACCCGATTGCTCGGGTGGGTGCATTTAATGTACATTTCCTTGTTACGTTTGGTATTATGTTACACTGAGATGTGGTGCAAGTCAAGGATTAATTGTTATTGTCCATCCTGTCTAGTCCATTGGGTAAGTCTGAAGGTGCAAAAATTAACAGCCAAAGAAGTATGGTAACATCATAAGCTGACCTACCAACTTCGTCTCTTATGTTTCCAGCGACCAGTTCTTCCGATGCCCTGAGGCCTCTGCCTTTTTCTCATGACAACTAGGGTTTATGATTTCGATCCAGTTGATCAAGCTCCCTGGCTTCCCGAATTTGTAGCTGACTGTGAAGTTGAATGTGCTGAGATTGAGACTAGACTGTTGGCCAGCTGATTCTTAACTTGTGACTATCATCCATGTGACCTACATCAACCACCACAGAACTCATCTGTCTGCAGCATGCTGTCACTCTCGAAAACTTATAACTAAGCTTGGCTGCCGTCAGACTTTCGGTGTATGACTTCAAATACCATGTGCATACATATATAGTAGTGTATACCTTACGAATGTGGCGAGATGGTCCGACTGACCGCTTGTCTTTACCAACCGAATCTTTGTTGCTTGATTATTGCCCTGACTACAGCCGAGGGACAGATTTATTCAGAGTTAGGGAAACTGACTTCAAATTGTTTGTCAGCTCAGGGTTGATACCACAGCATCATTGATTCGATCACAAGTTTGAGAGATTATTAAACTGAACTTAAAATGATATCAAATGCATGTGTCTTTGCTGAATAACAGAGTACGACTCTTGGATCTGACATGATGGACAAATTGTTTGTGAATGTCTGTTTCGAAAACATAGACAAAACCTTCAACCAGACTAACCATACATATATAGTGAGAGTATATCATAGATCAGTTGACAACTAACCAGTAACTTGTTAGTCCAAGGAAAGGGCGAGGCTGATCTAATGGCAATACAAGCTCTCGCTAAATAGACGTTCGAGAAGAAGGGACATATGACGACGCCGCTTTGAGGCGCATGTTATAAACTCTCTAAGGCACAATGTTATACTACTCAGTCTCGCGGCTTGGATACTACATTGTACGCGTAAGCTGCCCCTTTCAAGTCAACTCGATCATTCGACGTTTCGTGATATTTGACCTGTGATATCTTATAACGCTATATTGAGTCGCACCGACTCAAGGGACGTTAGCAAAGGCCTCGTGTATCAATTGATGTACAGTTCAAACTATCGAAGGTATCAATATATGTGTACAAGCTTAAAGCCCCTTCGTAAGCTTAATACACAACCACGCATATTGAGCTTCTGAGATGGGTTTGTGGAATACAATCTTTGTCTATTCTATCAACGGATGAAGAATTTATGCATTACGTTTCCCACCATGTGGAAATTATCTCAAAGGATCCACGATTTGCAAGCATTTCTGTCTAAAGGTTTAGAGAAACATGTTTCCACAACCGTGCCTCATCAGCAAAGCGTTGTTCATCCACCGCTCATAGGCACGTAAAATATGGAAGCACCGGTATAGTTTTATGAGAATAACGTCAATATAGCTTCCTGTCATTCGACATGGTTCGCTGAAAGTCTAGATAATGTCCCATTCACAAGGTATCGCTAACAAATTTGACCATCAGCCTCCCCTTGATCTATCGAAGAGAACCTTCTTCTCAGCTCCCGTTTTTTTGGAATCATTGATTCATCCTTCACATGAACTCCTTATGTATGCATATATACTCCCAACATCCACACTCGGCCCCCCTACATCCAATCGGTGCTTTCAAACAGAATTAAGTGGTGGCAGAAGAAAAGTACCGACACCACTGATGAAAAGAATTATTTTACATCGTGAAACATAACGCTGAGTTTGAAGTTAACTTGACTTCGAAGCTTCGGGTGCGAAGCTTCTCCTCTCAGGGGTTGGCTCATTGAGGACTTGGAAGTACTTTGGTTGGGGTCGGGACACGCTTCAGTTTGGCCAGCTCCTCTTCGAGTTGACGTGTTCGAGCACGCTCCTCCTGTTGGCACTTGTTAGTATTGCGTCATTGGATTTGTGTGGCGGGGATGTAGGCTTACCTTGATGTTATCCTGGAACTTCTTCCTCTCCTCACGCATTGTGGCCCTGAACTGCTCGCTCAGTACAGAGGCACCTCTGCCAACTCCGCCGTTTGGCGGAATGGCCTTGAGACGCTCGCTATCAAGGTCTTCCTGAAGCTTGGTGATGTGCCCACGAGCCTCCTCCATGTCTGACTCAAGTCGCCTGCGCAGTGTCGCCACCTCTCCTTCAAGCTGCCTCCTCACCACCTGGACATCCTGGAGGTTGTTCTCAAGCTCGATCTTCTCACGCTCAGCACTGAGTGTTTCCTTTGTGACATCCTCAAGCTCTTGGACGGTTCCGGCCAGCTCATTCTTGAGCCTCGTGAGTTGATTCTGGAGCTTCATCACCTCGCCGCTAGTCTTGATAGCTGCCACGTCGGCGGCCCTCTCGGCACGGGAACCGTAAGCACCATCTAATTCAGCTTGAGCAATGGTGAGCTCCGTCTTTGTTTCCACAAAGTTCATGTTGAGAAGCTCAAGTTCATCCTCCTTCTCCTTTAATTGTTTCTTCTTGGCCGCCAACTCATCCTTCTGGTTCTCGACACGTTGCTGTAGGGACCTGGCATTATTCTCAGCCATTTGTTTGGATCGGTTGACTTCATCCAGCTGTGCGTTGAGGGCTTCAATGACCGAATCCACGCCAGTCAGCTGGTTACGGTTGTTGTTGCTGGAAGACTCAGCATCGGCCAGTTTCTTTTCGAGTTGCTTAACACTAGCCTCGAGAGCCGCGATCCTGCTGTTTCGTTCCTCTAGCTGACCTTGGGCGGTGCCTGCAGCACCTGCAGCGCCTGCCAGGTCTACCTGGAGTAGTTCCATATCGGACTCGAGGCGGGCGACCTTGGCATTGCGTTCCTCGAGGCGAGCTTCGATATCATTGGTCTTCTCTAATTCGGCCTTGAGGGTAGCAATGGTAGCAGTGTGTACCTCAACCTGATCCCTAAAAGTATTGGCCTCCTGGATCTCAGTGTGAAGGGTTGCGATCTTTGCATCGCGCTCGTCGATCTGAGTATGGGCGGCGTTGGCTTGCTCAAGATCAGCCTGGAGCGCGGCGATCCTCTTGTTGCGCTCTTCAACCTCACTCTGAGCCGTCTCCAGATAGGCCAACTCGGATTCGAGGGCAGTGATCTTGTTATCGCGATCATTAATCTGAGCCTGGGCTGCGGCAGCAGCAGCGGTCGCATCGGCAAGATCAGATCTGACGTTCTCGAGCTCCTTCTCCAAGCTGTCAATCTTGTCTTCCCGATCTTCGACTTGCGCATGTGCTGCACCAGCTGCTCCCGCTGCACCGGCCAGATCGCTCTGCAGACGTTTCAATTCAGACTCCAGGTCAGCGATCTTCTTGGCGCTTTCCTCCGACTGGGCCTTCTGAGCGCCGATATTGCGTGCAACACCAGTACCTTCAAGTTCCTCCAAGGTCTGTTCGAGCATAGCCTGCGCACTCATGGCGTCTCTTTCAGCTCGAGCCAACAAGACTTGTGTCTCATCCAACTCTTCCTGTTTTCTCGCGAGTTCCTCGTCCTTCTCAGCGTCTGACTTGTTGTTCAGTTCTCGCTGCTGCTTGATCTGTCGCTTCAATACAGACTTTTGATTTTTGAGGGTGGTGGCCTGAGAGTACAGCCATTGAACCCTATTCGAGAACCCGGGAAGACTGAATGCTTCGTCGATATCGAACTCGTCATCAGAGACTTCCTCGTCTTCGTAGCCCCTCTCAATGCGGGTTCTTCGACGCTCTTCCTTCTCTTTCTTGATCTTGGTGAAGCCTGTCTGCATCATGTTCCAGAGGTTCATAAGAATTCGCTCCACTTGCTCATCATCCTGCTTCTCTGGTGGGCCTGATCGAGATATTTGAACAGCACGTTCTAATTCGGAATCTGCTGCACGTAACGCATCCTCGAGATAGGTAAGTTTCGACTCGATGCTATCTTGTGAAGACTGAGGTGCAGCTGGGTACTCGGGATCCACCGTCATCAACAGGTCGCGAACTTGTTGGTTTAGTGATTCGATGCGTTTGCCGATGGAGCTGTCAACCTTGCCGCTGTCACCGGAAGACTCTTCTTGTTCGACCTCGATGGCGTTTAGACCCATTTCGAGATAATCCATCTGATTGTTCAGCAGCTCCCCTGGCTTCATTCCTGGCACACCAAATGGGGGGTCGTAGTACTCCTCGTTCTTGGAAGGGTTGAAGCGAACGATCGCATCCCGCAATGACCCGTTCAGGTTCTCTAGGCGAGCTTCCATCTCTGTTATCGACGTAACTAAAGAATCAGACTGGCCTTTGAGATGCAGATTCTCGTCCTTAATTTTTTCCATCTCATCTTTCAGCTGGCTGTGCTGTTCTCGAATTGGTGATTTGAGTGGTATTTCGATAGGCTGTTGGCGAGGAGGTCCCCTGGTAGATACTCCATTCGCTTGGCCGAAGTGGTTGTCATCGTGAAAGAAGTGCTCGTCGCCGGCGCGATCCATACTGTTGCGCGTATAAGTATATAGGCTCTCTGGACTTCCGGGCATACCATTCATTGGATGAAGCGTAGGGGTCATGTCCTTCTTCTTATTTGATGCTTTATGTGTGAGCTGAAGAATACCAGCAGTGTGTTCCAGTAGGCGTCGTTGAGGCTCCATAAGCCGTTTCTCGAGATTAAAGAGCTCCGCTGCCAACTCCTCACATTTCCTTTCGCTCGCCTGCCTCTCAGTCTCAGCTTCCTTTGCGCGAGCGTGGTCGCCACTGTTGCGACCCAGAAGACTCCTCCGCTTGCCATCCAGCTTCCCGGGATTATATAATCTCGCCATTGAAATTGCTGCATCTCGGTATTTGGACTGAATTGTCAGGTTCTGTCGAGTCGACTCAACGCGTTGAGACAAAGACTGGCACTGCTTCTTAAGATCGTCTACTTCTTCTTGTGACAAGATCGCGTATTCTTTACTATCAGAAAGAGCGGTTTCGGTGAGGAGATGTACTTGGATCGGGTCTCTAAGGTCGACAAGCGCGGAGCTTTGTGGTCGCTCAGGATTCATCTATGTCAAGAGTCAGAAGTTGTAAGTCGCAAACTCGACGATTATGACTATACCGGATTATAAAGTCCATGGTCCTTTTCGAAACCGTTCATTATGTCGGTGCGATAACCGTCAACGAAGGTTTTTCCACGAGCACTTGCAGCCGTGGGCGACATCCTGGAAGAGTCGAACCCATACGGGCTGCCCTCTCGCGCGTATGCACTCATATTTTGACGAGTTTATGATGTTTTGTGTTGAGTATCAGAGCATGGAATGATCCTCGAATGGGAATTGACGGTCAAGATAACACAACAGAAGCCATAGAGAGCGATGACTGGTCAGTATCGGAAAGTTTGACAGGTGGTTGACTGTTTGCTGAACGGTGCAACAAAGGGGCGTCGCGTCCAGAAACGGTTGGGGCTAGGGAATCGCAGAACGTCAAGAGCAATCCTGCAAGAGGCGCTGAACTGCTACCGCCAAAGAGTCGGTGCAGAAACCTTGAGGTTATTCCAAATGCTGGGGAGGGAAAAGGAGAGGTCGGTGTCGACTAAGAAGAAAAGGAGACCCATCGACAACCCAAGAGGTCGAATACGGTTGATTAATTACCTTAAGTTGTCCAGTGGGACCCTTGTGAAGAACTCCACTGCAAGTTGAATTACAGCGGCGGAGCTGATAAGTCTAACCGAGTCAGGTAGACAGGTACGTACCGGCTCGGGGCAGATCTACCACTCAGGCCACTGCAATTCCGTCTTCTAGGGGTTTTCGGCGGTTGGAGCAAGGCACATGAGGGGCGCACCCGCATTGCTCAGGCATGGGTCCTTCCACTAGTCTTTATCGAGTTCCTAGCTCTTTGATGGATCAACCAGTAGGAATGAGCCTCTGTTTCGAGAATGGTCTTGTGAGAGAACAAGGGAAAAAAGAGAACAGAATGGATATCGAGTTTCTTTTTCTTCTTTATCTTGGTGATTGCGGCTCGCATGATAATTACAAAGCTTTAGAGGCTGAGTTGGTGTTCTTGAACGCCCATCCCCTTATTTATAAACATCAATGCTCCCTTTATAGTGGCTTTTACTGGCGTTGCTGTCATTACCTCCATGGCTGTGTCCGCTGATCCCGCAGCAATGCTGACAGTTGATGGATGTGGCTGACAACGCCATGGGCGAGTTCCGATTGCCCAAGCCGATACAGAGTACCCTCCTTCAATACACGAAACTGTCAGCCTGACTTGACACATCAGAGGTGCGTCCGCGGTTACCACATAAGGTTCATTCCTCCGCCAGACAATACTCGAGCAATTATTGGTGTACTATATGTAGGCTGAGTTGAGACAAGTTGGAGGAGGAATGCACTGTGAGACTAGCATGTCTCGCATTCGGACCATATCGCTGAATCGTATGCAATGAATGACTGGTCGATGTCTTTGTTGTATCAACCGCACTAAAGTACTTCTCGTACCTGATCCATGATCTGTTGTCCCATGGTTCTTCGACGTTCGGCTTGTCCCTGCGCCTGAACTTGTGCTCCTGTTGTGACTGCTGTCGTCGAATTCTCATCTTCGAGACGACGTCGGAGACCTTCAAACTCAGCGCTTCGCCTCTGCGAACTTAGTCCCACTACCCAACCCGGCACTCGCCAGCGTACGAGGGAACTCGGAAGAAGCCCTTCTCGCCACGAATATCCAATAACCCAACCGGTGATTGCACCCAGAACAGAACCTGGCCATTGTAATAGTGCAAGGTGTAGAGCAATGGCGTATTTGTAGGACTTGTCAGAGAATGTAAGTCCCACGAATGGCCGGTCTGTTGGTGGTGCTTCGGACGTTGCAACTCGGTATTTGTACATATGCGGAACCATTGCATGATACTGAGCAAGGATGGCAAAAATGATGGGAGTAGGGCCGGCCGGGATGTAGTTTAGATATCCGGCAGTGAGAGGTCGCAGCACGATCGAGACGATTGGTGGAATGATGGACGTGATGAAATAAGTGACAGCCAAGAAGGACTGAAAGTAAACTGTGAGTGAAGTTGACGAGAAAATGCCATTGAACAACTTACAACGAACTTGCGAGAACCCCACATTCGCTCAACGATTCTGAGGTTGTACAAGGACATGGCAGCAAAGAGGACCTCGGATGAGTTAACATAACACAGCTGGTAGGCCAGAAGTCTCCAGAATTGGCGGTAGCGCCATATGTGAGTATCGATTAGTATGTAGAAGTAGTGTTTGACGTCGAGGACACTGGCTAGAATAGAGCCAGCGACAAGACCAACCACACCAAGGCGGGTCACGGGCGTATTGGTAAAGGACATGATGCGCTGGGCTGGGCTGGGAAATGATTGCGATGCTTATGGTATCATAGTTCGAGGCAATTTTCGGGGTATCTTTTCGTGTACAAGCGTATTCGTGTTATCTAAGACCGTATGTGATCGACGTCAAGTTTGACACGAATGCAAGCTCCAGATGAAGCTCCAGGAGCTATCTGCGATGCGAAAGGTGGCATTTCGATGTCACGTGCAGGCTCGGGTAATTATGGGGGATGCTGCATGATTGACCCCGCTGACGTCGTTCTAATCAAACGTTGTTACAATATATTTCGGTTAAGACGACGAGCTATTACATGTAAAGAACCGACTGTCTATAGGGATTGACTAATAGTTACAGAGTGCACATATATGCAATGTAGCTTAGCACAGTATAACCGTTCTGTTCTTAATAGAGTGTGTTATGAATAACGTACGGTAGGTGAGACAAAGATTGCCGACGACCAAATCACGTAGATCGAGATAGGGTGCTTCACAACAGTCCACAGGATAATCGAGCAAGATGTCGCGATGCGCACCAAGATCCTCGAATCAACTTGCAGGTAATATACACTTCATAATGGTTAGCTAGTCCAGTAATGCACCTCGATCTGTCTAACGGGAATAGATAGATCTTTCCAAGTCGTGCCCCTGCAACGTCACGCTACCAACCGACATGACTAGCCTAGCTTCCAACTTGCAGTGGACTGAACTCCAGTTGGGCACGAAATAAACGCCAAGCATACAAAGCCCAGCATTGTCAAATATCAAGATGGAGATTCAATTAAATTTCAACTCAAATAATTTTTGATCAATTAATAAAAATTTAATTTTTTTTTTCTTACTAAATTCTCCAATGGTCGCCTTGCAATCGCAGAGACGCCACTCTAACCGTCAACCTCCTTCCATCTCTCTCGTACCTTGAATCAACATCACCCTCTCACCAAACTCGACCATCCACAAGCGTCTCACGCGGCTCCAAATAAAGTCACTTGTTGATCTGACTTTGGTACTGATCAGCCCAAAACAAGAAATTCTTTACTCCCCCCTCCCCTCCTTACCTTATGTCCCCAGGAACAAGGGCATTGATTTAGTCTAAATCTCGCCTCCTCCGCCTTTCACTCCGATCATGCCGCTCGCTAACTTCGGCACTCTCATTCTCCACCATCTCGTCTTTGTCGCTCACCTGGTCTACTTCCACATTGCTTTCACTCACATGGAGCCCAGCGCCCTCGCGGTTATCTACTGTTTCTCTAAGCTTCTCGCCCGCCGCGCCGACGACATTGGCGGCCCTCCTCCGGAATGGCCCCCTCCGGCTATCCAGTGGTAGCCGGTCTTCCGTCTACGGCTTCGGCTTCGGCCTCCGGACTGACTGGACTGACTACAGGCTATGAGTCTCCGTCAGAAGAGCATCCGCCTTTCTTTTCGGTTGTAGCGTCGGCGCCTGCTGCCCCTGACGGGAAGGCAAATACAAACCCTAGGCGTCTTGCTGTACAGCGCCCTCCACTGACTCAACGACCATCGTACATTACCGCTATTGCTCCTGATGATGGCGATGGTAATAATCAAAGTCGTCCTCGGCTCGTTAATCAAAGTTCTACGATCACTTCCCACAGTTTAAATCATATTATGGCCACGGTGGAAAAGACGTCCCAAAACCGAAGGGTCGGTCTAAGAGATCGCATTGCCTGTTATCAATGGACTTATTTTACGTTGGTAAGCATTTCCGAGACCCAATTATGGCCTGGCTAACATCTTCCAGACAATGTCGACCGGCGGCATTGCCAATATTATCCATTCATGTAAACACGTCTTCTTCCAATCCCAAAAGAACGTGACTAACCCTCACTAGTAAAATGGACAGCTCCCTGGCTGCGCGGCATCGGCCTCTTCTTTTTCTTCCTCAACATTATCCTATTTATTATGAACTGTGTTCTAATATGCACGAGATTTTATCTTCGCCCAGGGAGCTTCATGAACTCCTTCACCGATCAAATAGAATCGCTATTTATCTCAGCTTCTGTAGGTCTCCCATCATTCATCATACAAGACTGTTACTAACAAGTAGTAGTTAGTCTCGTAAGCGATAAATATCCGCAATATACTTTCAAACAGCTCTGATAATTCTAGTGTTGCTGTAATATTAATCAATACCTGTCAATATGGTGTTCCTTATACAGGCCCGTGGCTTCTCAACACCATGGAGTGGGTGTTCTGGGTATATGCCGCCCTCAGCGTCTCTGTCAGCGCATTTCTATATCTGATTCTATGGTCCACGCTGTGAGATCTCCCAGTTATTACCTTTTAAACGCCTTCAGTATTAACAATTCATTCTCAGGATCTTCCCCGTTCACACAATGACACCTACATGGGTCTTTCCCGCATATCCTCTGCTTCTCAATGCACCCTTCGCAGCAAATCTTATCGCTGCTGCGGACTCTTCGGGCCATAAACTGAAAGTAGATACCGTGGCTATGGCACTCGGAGCTACTGCGATTCAAGGAACCGGCTGTTTAATCGCCTTTATGATATCTTCTGCTTTTATTTACCGCCTAATGACTCAGAAGCTTCCGCGGGATAACCAGAGACCCGGTATCGTAAGTCTAATATTCTGTATTCATGTCTAGTATATTGACCCTTGTTAGTTCATGTCAATTGGTCCTTATGGCTTTACAGCTGCTGGTATAGGTATGTCGTAATATTTCATCCCATAGACTAGGTAGGCTAGAGTATCTAACAGCTGCAGCCCAACTCGGTAGCCAAGCACACTTGCTTGTTCCTGAAAACTTCCTGGGCGCTCCACACGTTGCAGACATCATTAAAGTCATAAGCATTCTTGTGAGTCTCTGGCTCTGGGGCCTTGCCCTGTGGTTTTTCCTCGTTTGCGTCGGCGCGTTGTGGAAATATACTAGGTCAGGCCACCATATGCCCTTCCAGATGACCTGGTGGTCATTTGTCTTTCCCAATACTGCTCTTGTAAGCACCCTCCCTCAGCCTCTCGTGAACGAATTCTCATTTATTTTATTTTCAGGTTACGGCTACTAGCGTCATGGGTAAGATCTTTGACAACAATGGCCTTCACATCTTTGCATCTGTTATGACTGTTGCTATTATCATCGTCTGGATCATAATCTTTGCAAGGATGTGCTGGAGTCTTAAAACAAAGAAGCTTCTTTGGCCCAGGGATGAAAAATAGACAATTACACAGCCTCGTAGGCTTGTTTTCTTCAACCATAGCGATTTCCGTTCCAGCGGCTGGTGTGAAGTTTGCTTAGATTGGCACACGGATTTCAGCATTGTTGGGAATTGTGCGATCTTCTCGATTAGAATCAACATATATGAATACTATAACCGATTGTTTTTGTCACTCCAGACTTGTTCATGTGTATCAAATTGGGCTGACACGTTTCTGCTTTGTTGGAGGGACTACTCCTCTGGCATGGAGAAGATGGTTTAATTTAGTTCCTTAGTAGGATTCCCTAAACCCCATCTATCTACACTGCTCGTATATGGCCTCAAATGTTGTACCTCTAAACAATGCAAGGTAAGAAAACGTATCGCCAGTCGCTTGCCAAGAACCTCCGAAACGCCCCCAAACTCCAGTGTCAAAATATTTTGGTTATCACACTCTGACACCCTGACTCAAGATACACCAAAAATTGTCACATACACAACTGTATTACAGCTTGGCTTTGACGCCTTCACCGGCAGTGGCCTCGAGATTGACGGTAATTTCACCTGTCTTCTCGCCATGGCCAAAAAAGATGACTTGCACAGTCAGGTCATCACTACACAGTTGTTAGTTACGGCACATATTATTATGAACGAGGTTCCTTACCGGTAACGTCGCGAGAAGGGAGAAGGCAGGGTGAGCAAAGCGCACACCTGTTCGTCATTGTTGCCACCAAGAGCATTTCGGATGAGGTGCGTAGCAACGTTCTTGTCCTTCACTGTAAAACGATCCTTGGCATCTGGGTCGATACCCCACTGCTGAACACGAATAGGGGTCTTGTTGCCATCAGGCCCAGCAGTCTTACTCTCCTCCACGGGTAGAGGTGTCTTTGACGATCCGAAGATCTTGTTCCAGGCAGCATCAAACTGAGAGTTGCTGCCAGACTGTCCCTCGGATTCAATCCACTTGCCTACGAGGCCGACAACCTCTTCATTGGTGAGCATCTCCCATAGACCGTCTGTGGCCAAAACAAGGAAATCGCCATTTTCGGGGTTGACCTTGGTCGTCGTAACCACAGGCTCGGCTGTGACATATGGAGGGGTTTTGAGAAGAGGCGACGGGCTGCGACCGAAGAAATTCTCACGCAACTTGTATGCGACGTCCCTGCTCCACTTGTAGACAGCATCGCCAAATGCTCGGCTAGGTTCCAATCCACCAAGAACACGGCCATTGCGAATAACGTTCTCCTCTCCAGGGTGTTCCTTGCGCATGCGTTCAACCTCCTGAGGGTTGCTACCGGTTTGATCATCTGAAAGAGCAGTAGCAGTCCACTTTCCATTCGCCGCTCGACGACCTAGAACAGCGCGGGAATCGCCTGTGCAAGCAACGCGCAGGAGATTGCTACGGCTGTCATAGAATGACAACAGAGCACACGATCCGGACAAAGCGGGCTGCAACAACTCGGCGGCGACAGTCTTGGAACCACCCTTGAACACCTTCTCGACGCTCTTGTGAACAATCTCGTTATCCAGGTTGTTGAATCCAGTCTTGATGGCCAGAGTTACCGCGTCTTCAGAAGGTAGCTCACCAGAGGCCTGCTTGTAGGTCGCGTTGAGTTCACGGGCGACATAGTTGATCAAGCTTTCCCTCAATGTTGCAGAGGTAGTCCATCCCCTAAAACGTGTAAGTAAGACCCCTGATATTGCACTGTGCAAGCTGTATCCTATATACTTACGAATGGCCGTCAAAGACACCCCAAAACATCCAGTCGCTGTTGTCAGTCTCGACAGAAGACCTGCTAGGAACCTGGACAATCTTCTCGGCGTGATCATCCTCAATTGGATCGTTACTGGGTAGTTGGACCAAGTCATAACGCGTAACACCTTGGCCTCGGCTAACGGAGTAAGACTGCTCAAGGCGACGCAGCTTTTGTGTAGCTTGATCGGGCGTCAACATCTCGACAATGCGACGACCGTCGTCGCTAGTAGCCTTGGAGATCGGCCCCTCGCCAACAATGGTGCCCTGCCTGAGTTCGTCAGCGCCCACTACAAGGACAGTGCGAGTCGGTACCGCATCGGCCGTTTGGGTGGAGGTGAGGCTGTTAGCACCAAAGGTGGAAGTAGGCGCAAGGTCAGAGTTGTTGTAGGAGTACCAAGCGCCGTATCCGACGATGATACTGGAAAGCAGCGCGGTGGGCAGACGACGGAAGTACATAGAGGACCTTAGAGGAATGTTTTTCGTCGAGTTGCGATGAGCGTTCCGAGCGTGCGCGGAGGCCTTGGATCGAGATTGATGAGACAAGACTGGCGAGGAGACTGAGAAACCACGACGCGGGGTTCGAGCAAGGGCGCGGACGGTCGAAAGAGAGGTCGTCCGAAGGGTTTTGACTGCAGCTCGATTCATCGGGGCGGCGGGCAGGGGAGCTTGGAGCTAACCTGGCAGGGAGTGGTGGTTGATACAAAAGAGACGTTGAATGACGAGTCAAGAAATGGTCGATAACAAAGGAAACAACGACCACGATTGCATGGGAGGGGGAGAAGGAAGATCGAAGTACTGCACTGAAGCTACCTAGGTAGGTAGCTAATAGATTAATCTATACGTAGTGTAGTCTAGACCAGGTAGTGAGTGAGTGGGTGGATAGCAGAGGTTCGTGATGGTGGATGACTGCTCTTGAGTGGGTCTGGAGAAGACACTATCTTATCGCAACCTTTCCCTTCTGGGACTGCAGCTATTGATAAGTCACTGCGAATACCGGAGTTGAATGAGTTATGTTGATGGGATTTTATATTCTTTCACTCTCTCTTATTGAAACTCATCAACAACCTTTGAACTACCCACAGCGATTTATTCCGATTTTTTTCACATTCGCATGGTCACGTCTTAGACCGCTTGACCCACGTGAGCCAAAGGCATAACACCCGACCTGAGTTTGATCTCATTCATCTAAAAACCGACTTCAACCGAGGTTCACCTCTTGCTGCTGTTTCAGGCATCTTGGTCTACCTGATTGACCCAAGTCCTGAACAGGCCAAGCTTTGCTAGCCCTGTGAGCTTTACCAACCCCGGGATTGTTTTCTCACATGTTAGTACATAGATCATCCCCTTGCACATGGACACGATGAAATTCCATACTTGTATCTGTTTTTGGATGTGAAGCTTACTGAGATCTAATAGATTTTGAGAACCTCCAATCCACATAATGAGCCAACAGCAGTCCTCACAGTCCCTTTCGGGAGCTGATCGCATCAGGGCTCTCAAGGATGATGATGCCATATTTACTGCTTTTGATACATATCCATGGGCTAAGGACAAAAGCTTCATGGTAAACCGATTACATATTTTTATTCCGAGACTTACTGATATCTCTTTAGTCAGGCCTTTGCTCCATCCTTGGTGAACCTGGTCAGCAAGACCCCGAAGCCTCTCTCTCAGATATGGCTATCCACGCTCGCATATTCTATTATGCACAGCGCATTGGTGTCAACATCGACTTTGGTTCCTATAAAAGCTGGTTGACTAGCAAAACAAATTATCAGCCCCCGGATGTCTTGCCAGAGGAATACCGTCAACGTGCAGAAGCCAATGCCACCTCAGCCTCGGCCTTGGACTGGCAGAAGGCTGCACCAAAGACTGACCTCTACATCGACAGAAAAGCCGCTGCGGCTCAATCTAGCTCAGAAGATCAGCCTAATTATCCGATGGGGTTTGCCGAAATGATCAAACTTATCCAAGAGGGCAAGCCTGTGCCGGGAATTCGACAAATACCAAACACCATCATCAGGGACCCCGTAAGTCCAACTCTAGAGAACAACCCTTCTGCCCAGTTGTCTTTACTAAAACATGCCCAGGCCGTGAAACCTGTCGGGACCAGGGCTGCCCCAAGAAAGCCATGGGAGAAGGATGTCAGTCCCGATGTTTCCACTCTTGTAGACCTACCAAAAGCGCTTGACACCGAGTTTCCACCCCTTCACGACGATCTTGTTGCTTCCTCTGCTGCTGAAACTTCGTGAGACGAAAAGTAAAAACAGGATCACTGTCTTGTCGTTTATAGCATTGGTGGCGTTACGGATCATGCAACCATGGGCATGCTTCATTATGAATTTGAGCAAGATCGATAGATGACTGAGATAGTGCGATTTTGGTTATCTCACTTACCAATCGCGGCGCACAATTGGGCCATTGAGTGATAAAAGCATCATCGTTTATTAAAAGGAATTTAATGACTACAGTAACAACCCGTGTGCTATAGGAAGACGCCTAAACCCAGCATCCGCATAGAAAAACGACATATAACTTCATAAACTCACCCCGACCTCCAAGGGAGCCCTTCTAGACCACCATCATTCATACCCGTAGATTGACTGAAGAAGTATGGCCATGGCACCCCGTGAGACATGGTTCCGCTCATCCTGTGAGAGTGGCAGCCCATAGATGGTGTGATACAGGTCAGTTCTGCAAGGACTGCCGGTGGTTAGTATCTACCATCCTCTCCATATTGCAAAATCGATAACCATAATGTGTCCAATGCACCCGAGAAGGCAGTAGCCAGCTGGGCGTAGGATGTCGTGTGATCTGTAAATTACTTGCGTGGGAAGATGTTTCTTAAGAAAGGTCGACAAATTCTTCTGGTTTGTTGCGTGATCTTGACGAGTGGAAGGATCGGTGATTCAGATAGGGGCTCCTCGACGTGTATGACAATGAAAGAAAAGAAAACAAAAAGCGCAATGGGGAAAGCTCTGCATCTCTAGCAGAAGCATGTCTATGGCGATAAAAGAGATCGGTTGGCAAAGAATAAAATGATTTAGCGGTACCCGTTGCTGTAGCGTGGGCCAGGTCCCATGCGTCCACTCATTCCAGGCCCGGCGCCAGGGCCGGGACGAGTTGCAACAGCATGGTTGGTGCAGAGCATACCGACGCGAGAGCCAAACTTGGAACCTCGCAAGGAGACCATGTGCTTTCGGATATGAGCGGCAACAATCTCGCGATGCTGAGGAGAGGCGTTGTTGAGGATCCATTGGATGAGGTAATTGCCATACTGGTCGCTGGCGATGTCGATGAGGGGGATGCGTGTACGGTCGCGACGACCCTCACAGACTCGGTCTAGGTAGCGACCGAGGAACTCTGAGCCCCCGATCTTAAGACACTTCTCGACAACCTTGGAAGCGAACTGATCAGTGCTGTACTCTGCGGCATAACGAATGACGTGGTCAACAGCTCGGCTGCGGTCAGGAGGAGCACCATGTTCGCAGATGTGCTGAATGCACCAGTTACCGAATTGGCCATGAGCCACAATGTCAATGTTGGCAAGAACCTCCTCGATACAAGGACGCTGTTAAAAAGAGTTAGTATAGTAGCATTGGCAAGAACAACTCAACATACCTTATCCTCTTCAAGACAGTTCTCAAAGATGTTCTGTACAACAAGACTGCCAGTCTCCCCAAGAGCCACTTCATGCCACATTCCGCTCAGTGCCTCGTTGACATACTTCATGATCTGTGGGGGCGACTCAGTCCAGCGGAGCTCGAAAAGCTTCTGCCAAACATGGCAGGCGTAACGATGAATGACCGTCTCTGGGATGCGTCGCAACAGTTCAGAAACCATAATGGCCTTGTATTTTTCCGGCACTGAGTCAAACGCCTTTTGGACAACATGACAACCAAAAGGATCCATGGAGAGACTCAAAGTGTTGCCTCGAATAGCTTCGGCAATGTGAATGACCTGGTCAGGTGTGCCATGCTCAAAGCATCGCTGTACCAGAAAGTTGCCAAACCGATTGATCATCAAGGGGTATGCCTGTGACACGATCGCATCCACGATCTCAAACTTTTGTTCAGGGGTTCCAACCTTGAGCTTCTGTTGCAAAAAGATAGAGGCTTGCTGATCGTTGTTGCAAACGATCTTATCGACAATGTACTTCCAGTTGCAGTTGACATTACGGTCCAAGAGACGACGATAGTTCAATGGCTCAGTTGGAGGCAGATACGTCTGATCCTCGGGCGACAGAACATCTCTTGGGTCCAGTCCCCTGCGTGGGTACAATGGATGCGGTCCAACCTCATTCTTCCATCCGGAGCCAGCAGTGAACTCGGAGGCGTGAGGTGACAGAGCTGTTCCGGCGGGAGGTGGATAGGGAGGGTAGACGCCCATAGGGCCGAGTCCTTGTGGAGCATTCAGAGCAGCTACAGGAACTGGGCTGCCCATGTACTCGGATTGGTTGGCAGGGCTGTTGTAGCCTCCCCCGTATCCAGATCCAAACGGCTGGGGGGAGTTGAATCGACTATCCATACGGTTACCACGGCGTCCGTAGTTGGGTCGCATCATCTCTGCATCTGGGGTCAGACGCTCACTGCGGAAGCCGTCCATCACGGGATAAGGCGAACCACTAGATTCTGGGCATGGTGGGTTAAAACCGCGTCCCCCAAGCCATTTTCCAGGAGCTGGTTCGGGGACTGGAGCCTGAAGCGTGTTGGTGAAGCCACCGGGGTGGCTTCCCCAGATCTCTCGAGTACGATTGAAGGTAGAAGCAGACATCGCATCGCTTGTGTCGGAATGAGCATCGTCCGGAGATCCCCACGCACTCTCGCGAGTAGGATACAACGAGTTACTGGATCCAATAGCAGAGTTTTCGGGCACAGTCGTGACGACACGGGTTTCCGCCAATTCTTGGTCAAGTTTAGAAATCTTGCTCTCTGCTTGGGCGAGCTGCAACTTCAGACGGACCACTTCTTCGCTTTCGCTATGAGCATCGTCGAACGTAGCACTGGCGGGTCGTGTAGTAGGAGCCGTGCTTGGAAAGGCATCGGTAGCAGGAGTGACGGGCAGTGAGTTGCTTGATGACGCATGATCGAATATCCTTGCATAGTTGACACCTTCATTATTCGCTTTGAGGGAACCGGGCTGTTGGTCTACAACCTGCTCAGAGAGCTTGGCAAGGAGCTTATCCACAGGGTAAGACTGTTCCGTAGTCGAGTCATCGTGACTGATTTTCATCTTCTATAATTGTTAGTAAATTGTGTACCGTGAGTCACACGGTCAGTTTCACCTTTGGGTGGCCTTGATTCGCAAGCTTTGAAGTTGTGAGGGCCGAGATGCTTTTCTTTGCAGGATTGGGTTTACCTGTTTCCTTCTGTGGTTTGCATCAGCAAGTTATTCTCCATGAAAAGATATGAGAAACAAAAAACGGTATGAGATATCCAGCCAATATATAGCGAATCCATAGAGCCGACAAACTTAAAATAAAAGTATACTGACCGGAGAGGAACGTGGGAAATTGCCTGAAGTCTCGCCCTGCACAACAGCAGTAAAGATAGGACTGACCTTCTCAGGTGATTCCTGAGAATATCCAGGTGAAGACATGATGTTGCACCAGTTGGGCTGGACTTGCGATGCAATGAATCTGGAGAGACCGCAATCGGATAAGAATTGTAGAGGGAATGGACGCAAGTAACGCGCGATGTGAGACAAAGAGTGTGAATGTACTGAATGTACGAACCAAGAAGAGGCTGATTGATTGTGTTGAGGGGAGAATGGTGAAGAGGAAGAGGAAGAGAGTGAAGAGGTGGAAAAAAGGAAGAGGATATGGTGAAGGAAGGGGTGTGGAGGTTAATCACTGACGCAGCTTTTTCGGCAGGCCAAGTGGAAGGAAAGTGAAGATGGAAGGAGCGTAAAGTGGCAGGTGCTAACAGCCGACAGGCGCAGCCTGGCCACTTCTGTTCCTTCCACTTTTGCTAAAAAAATAGCACTTGCAGCTGGCACTGACAGACAAAATAGGGGCCTATAGTCTTAAAATGCACGGTGTGATGCCCTGGAGCTTGAAGTCATCGTGACTTTGTCACTACTTCTATTCCTGTGAATACCTGGGCATCGTAGGGCCGAGTCTTCTGTACTTGTATAGCACGCTTGTAGGAAACACTTCCTCAGGAAGGCTATCCATCATGGATGTGAAGCGTTCATGCCATTCTTGATATTCACCGAATGCCTAACATGGATTACCTGCCTACTTACCTAGTACCTATACACGGAGATCGTCAGCTGGAAGTTCTTTCTCGGCTAGGAAAAGAAAACGTTAATGAGTGCATCAGCCTGAATTGTCGAGTACAAACAACTCGAACACAGATTGTAAGACAATGCTTGCGAGTCCAAAAGAGCTCTTGCTTCGGCATTGTATCCAACGACTTTACTTAAATGCCACAGGATGTTGAGACTGCCGTTCTGCTGCTCGCAACAAGATATTCCAACACTCATAAGAAGTGTGGCTGGGCTATTCAGCGGATGAAGACATGGATATCGTTTTCGTAGTCGGACGGACTTGTGATCTAGCAATCGAACAAGCAACAGGTCAAAGTACAGACAAACTTTCGCACTTGGAAATTGAACAATGCATTTTTTGCTGTAATACAAGTAATTGTACATACTGAAGAGAAAACCACAAATATCTTGGCTTTCCTCGTCATCGCTGCCACAGCACCATACACAAGGAGTCGTAAATCGAGATATCGCCCATTTTGCAGGCGATTCCGAAGATTTACTAAGCCGCCATGATCGGCATCAAATTTGTCATTAGATTCATTGCCTGATTTATCGCTTCTTGCCGGTAGGAGCTGGAAAGTTGTTAGCGACTTGTTTGCGTTGGTGAGTCGCGGATGCATACCTGGGGGTCCCTTCTTCTTCTTAGGCGCACTCTTTCCACGAAGCTTGAGCCTGAAATCAAATTGTTAGTACTTTCGCACCTATTTCAAGGTTGCAGTTTCCAGCTTACTCCTCAATATACTCGAATCGGTCCTCCTCCGCCTCATCCCAGGTTGCCAGGTTTGGCCCAAATTCGCGCTTAAGGTCCTGTATCGTCGCTGTCTTTCGAGGGTAGTATGCTGCCATGGCTGGTCCTCGTAGTCGCTGTCGCAGAATCTTGTTGCCCATGCGGACGCCCTCAGGGTTGTAGGAAGTCGCAAAGACCTGGCATTGCGCCTGCAGAATATTAGTACGAGAAAGAAATTTTCGGGCTCAATAGAATTACCTTCATCAGATCCAATATCCGCGCGCGTGGGACACTCATCTTGACGTGATTGACATTCAATGTTGCTCCTGTCAACTTTCCTGCTACTTGAATTGACGTCTCGTATGAAGTCTGCGCAAAAGTTGAACAAACCCGCCGATTGGCCACTTCGATCAAAAAGCGGGTTCAAAACTTTGAGAGCACCTGGAAACGGACCAATGAAAATGCAACTCCATAAGTGTTATTCGTTTTTGATATTTGGTCGTTCTACACGATTTCTGAAGTCTATTATCGACTTTTCCCTCGCTCTACAACTTTGAGTCACAAAATAGGGCTCAAAACAACCTTACTCTCACACAATACAAAAGCAATACCTGCCCAGTAGCCCACTTCTTCTTCTTTCAGCATAACCCAAGAAATACTAAAGCAACAACGCTTCAGGCCAGCAGGAAAATTGACCACGAAGTATAAGAGACGAAATTAGTAGGTCACGTTATGCTACTTAGTCTATAGTTCCCAGGCTATTCATTTTTGTACCTTGAGATTTAGGAGGCTAACCTTTCTACTACAGGCTATACAATATGTCCAAAAGACCAGCAGAAGACGGCCCACAAAAGGAGCCACGCAAGCGCGTGCAGGTTGCTGTTGCTTCTGTTGCTTCTGTTGTCTCTGTCGCCTCTGTCGCCTCTGTCGCGCCAGATATTTCGCGATGGTCTTCCACAGAAATACCTGACAGCCTGCCACCTCTCCCACCAATCCGTCCCGATCTTGAAGAGCAAGTCTTCAGGCACCCTGGACTTGGAGGCCCAAACTGGGAGAAATTGGAATGGTACGGCGACGCGACACTTGAGATGATCTCTACAGAATTCATATTCGAGACTTTTCCGCATCTCACAGCAGGCCGGTGCAGCCAAATCCGTGAGCAGCTAGTTCGAAATAGCACACTCGCTGAGTATTATCGAGAATACGGCATGGAGCACAAAACGCAATTGCCTCAAGACATCGGTAAGATGACAGTCCTGCTACGAACACAGAAGAACAACAGGGACGTAATCAAGCTTCAAGGCGATGTTTTTGAGGCATACGTGGGAGCAGTCGTCAAATCGCATCCTCAGGGAAACGCAAACGCCGTTACTTGGCTCAAGATGCTGTGGGGTCGTACAATCAAAGACCAGATCAAGAAAGCAGAAAGTTGCTTGGAAACAATAGCTCAAGCACAGCACATCGCTCAAGAACAACCTACACAGCCCGAAGCCAAGGTGATAACCCTTACAGAGCAAACTGCCAAAGGTCGTCTGAGCGCAGCGATAGCGGTGCCGGGAATCAAAATTCGGTACGAAGATATGGAATGCAAGAAAAAAGACAAGGACACAGGTCTCCCACTGTTTGCTATTGGAGTTTATCTTGACGGATGGGGAGAGACAGGCAAATTCATGGCATGTGGTGTTGGTAAGCGCAAGGCTGAAGCAGGTGGAAAGGCAGCACTGCAAGTGCTTGAAAATAGGAAACTCTTGAAAGTATACGAAGCTAAGAAGAAGCAATGGATGGAGGAAAAGGCGGAAGCCCGCGAGGCATAATCGACAAATGCTTAGCTAATGCTGATACCTATGTAGCATTTGGTAACAGTTAAAGTTATACACCGGTGGGTAGCAGAAAATGGCCCGAGTTTTAGAGTATAAAAACAAGTAATCTAAGAACTATACTCTAAGGAACATAAAGCGACTTACTGATTTCGTCGCTTATGCTCCTAACGGCCAACTTTTTGATACCCTGTGGAATATGAATAAAATAACAGCTCTCTTGTTTTGATCTTAGCCAAGTTCCGTTGTCAAATGTTTAGCTAGTAATGCTGCATTTGTAACAATTGGTAACCAGATCTACTAATGGAGTTAAAGTTACAAAGTCTTCAAAAGCTAGATAGCAAACCTGCCAATTCAATCGACCACTTTACAATTTATCTTCACGTGTCTCGGTTCATACTTAAGAAGATATGCAGGGGTTGGTCTCCGTATCCCGATATCTCGAACCGCTCAAAGGAGGGGAGAATAAGCTCGGTAGAAGGTAAAACACGACATTCAGGTATCCGTGTCAATGAGATCTTGGAAAGTCCATGAGAGAAGAGCAAAGGTACACGTATACAAAAACACAGCTTACATATTCTATACTGCACCGAACTATGATAGATGCCATGCTATTCATTAGATATACGGAGCATTGATTAAAGATCCATCATCTTTATACTGTTACCGAATCCCCAGATGTTATCCCCCCCCCCTGGGGACGTGCCTTTTCTAGTGGAGACGGCCCTGAAAGCGTACCTATCCTCCGAGCTCCATCCATTGGTAGGTAACTGCCCGCCCGTTACCCGTGGGCGCCGAGGTCCTCCACAGGTCCCGGCCCAGGACAAGATCTCGCATCATTTCATCATCCAATTGCTTCTGATCGAGCGTTGATCCATCATCTTAGTTTCGAAGACCCTCCTTTCTTTTCCCAATGGAGTCATAACACACGGGCGACTAGGCGTTTCTTTGGCTGCCTTCTATCTCTACACTTATTCTCTCTCTGTTACTTGATTCTTTCTTGATACATAGTATCAATTGCCTTCCTTCAACTTCGACTTTGTTGTTCTCCTTTCCATTCTTGGCTTGTGGGGTTCCGTTATCTCGGCCATCAAGCCGCGGTCCGGACGGCTCAAGGTCCGATAAAGGACCCCCATATCGAAGCTTGACTTGGACCTCGACGCCATTGCCACTCCCTCTCATCGGCCGCAACTTGCGTGTCGCGAGCCGTTTTTTTTTTTAACATAAAACATAGCCGCCAAAATGGCGGATTCAGTGGGTATGTCGTATTGTTCATCCGGTGCTCAAACGTTCTGGCTGACGTGTAATCAGATCGCGTGTTTGTACACGCTCTCAACACCGTTAAAAAGATACCCAAAACTGGCGCATCGAGACCGCCGCCGACTGATCGACTCCGACTTTATGGACTCTACAAGCAGGCAATGGAGGGTGATGTTGATGGTGTAATGGAACGTCCGACTGCTGCCTCGGGATTGGCATCCGACGAACTACAGCGCGAGAAAGATAAATGGGATGCGTGGAATCTACAAAAAGGATTGAGCCGGACAGAGTCAAAGAGGAGATATATCGAGGCGCTGATAGATACGATGCATCGATATGCGACGACACCGTAAGCGATATCCTTCAACTCCAACTACACAGGATCAACTAACGTGGGTCTGCCAGTGACGCTGAGGAACTTGTGTCAGAACTCGAATTCGTCTGGAATCAGATTAAAAACAACAGTCCAAGCTCGTCGCTATCGTCGCCGAGAGTCAACCAATCGACTGGCGCCGGTGCACACCAGCCTCAACAAGAACCCGAGCAAGCGAGCGATGGCGAAGGCCCCCTAAAAGAATTGAGACCGATGAGCGAGTATGACGAAGCGGAACTACGGTCTCAGCGACAAGTAGACCTTGAAGACGACGAAGTTGATGTACCAACTAGCGATCGAAGCAGTGGTCGCTGGCAGCGAAAGGTGGAACGAGCATTAACCACAATGTCTGCTGAGGTAGCTGCATTACGAGAACAAATTACAACAGGTCGAGAGTGGCGAGCGAAGAAGGAACGAAGTCTCCAAGTCTGGGCGAAGTGGTTTGCCTGGTTATTAGTCAAACACATATTTGCCGACCTCGTTATTTTGTCTGTCGTTCTATTATGGCTGAGGAAGCGCAGGGATCGTCGGCTCGAAGACCTTGTTAGAGCGGGTGTCAGGCTACTAAGAGAATACGCTCGAAATGTTCTGCCGTCACGAGGGTGATAACTCGGGCAGAATGTTGTCCGACGGTCCCTACTCTCAAGATTCACACTGAACAAAGCCCTCATTTGATTTTTCGGGCACAGCGTCGGTGACACTCTCCCAATATGAGAGTATTGCTATGTCGCGGCATGGTCTCTTGGTCTATGAGCTCTTCCGGGTTATGCCGACTAGCCCAGTATGCACTTGGTCATGAATTGTATATGGGCGTATTTGGATGCCTGCTGGTATCGAGTTCAGTGCCAGACAGGCACACAAACTACAATTGTCTTTGGATACAAGTTAATCATATTAAGTATAAGGCGCTTAAAGGAGTATTGGGCTAGCATTGTATTTAGAAGAAATGGGTGGTTATTGTGTGTCGAGGACATGTAGAATATCATGCGTGGAATATTATTACGAAACTACTACCTTAATTTAACCCTGTTTATTCTACAAGAGCCGATCTTTCCGTTTATTATGTGTTCTAGGAAATTATTAATTTTAGGATGATATTATCTGCAAAGAGCCATCTGTTTCTGCTTGGCGACCCAAGTACCCCACGGAATTCGTTGACGCTTAAGTTAGTACCTAGGTAGGTTGTTCTTTGTTGATAGAGCATTAGCCCCCCTCGGGGTATTAAAGAACGTCTGACGCGGGACCACACAAATGGATACTATAGGCCTGCGTCAGACGTATTTTGATGCCCCTAGGCCCCATCGCTAATCCTTCGTCTTCCACTTCCACTTCTGCAGGTGCAGATGCAGCTATCCACCTTTATGTTACACCGACCCTTCTCTCGTCCCTCCTAAGCCACTCATCTCAAACATCGCCTGCTGTGTACATGCAACCACAAATGAACCACGCCTTGATGCCCCCGTTTCTTCAAGGCATCGCATAATCTACAAATAAATAAATAAGAAGCATGGCGCAGCCGCCTGATCGCTGCGGATCAGGCCCGGAGCGCCTAGAATATCCCAAGCATGTTCCTGATCCAGACGGCCTTGCCATCATTCCCCCGTTACAGACCTTTGCACCCGCCATTTTCCGTCCTATAAGCAAGGATGAAGCCCTGTGCGACGTCACTTCCACCACCAAGCTCGAGCTTCTACAAGCAGAGCTTGAAGGTCTTGATGCTCACGCCATCAGCACCAACGAAAACTTCCTCGCGCTGTGCATACGCGAGCGCGAGCGCATCCTTCAAGATGGACGGCGCTACGAACTCCTCGAAAATATAGAGGATACAGCTGTACCAGACATCTCACGCGGCGTTGAGCCCGAGCATCTGAACACCATGATCTTCAACATGGAAGCCAAGCCACATCCGGACACTTACCCGGACACGCCACAAATTCCCCAACCTTCATTTGAAGGGCCCAATCGATCACTGCGCGAGTGCCAGGCCAACGTTACGATGGGGTTTGTACTGCGGTCTGCTCAAATGGCAGGAGCTCGTGATACAGAGTTAGCTGCATATCGGGCAAAGATCGAAGCAGAAATTAAAAAAGAACAACTCGGACAGGAACAGGTTCGCAGAGCCAACTAGGAACCGGCTTATGGATCTGCACCACAAACCCAGATTTCACCAGTCAAGTACGTCGACGGGGCATCTAGGGAGGCCTGTGACAGGAACATGTTCATGTTCCTTCCAAACGTTAATCGAAAGAGGAAGATGTGAAACGGCAATTTCCGTGGAAGTGCACATCGTAGTGAAGGAATTAGGTATTCAACTTATCTACCTTCAACCCTCTCTGTCAGACGTCCAATATGTACATACTACGAACTTCCCAGACGCAATAAAACAAAGCAGATCTTTCTATTCTTTTACAACCACCACCCTATACGCCATACTCGACCTGACCCATAGGCTTATCCTCCTCAATACCAGAAGCCATAAAGTTTGTCCTGGAATCGCCAGTAGCCTTGGCCGCTGAGCAGCGAGCCATTGTGGGAGAGCTGGAGAGATTGTTAGCGGGGGCTCCCGGTACATGATAGATAAATCAAGTTTACATACCTTCGTGAGATAACATCTGTGAAGTAAAAGTTGTCGATAACCTTCTTGAGGGGAGCTCCGGAAACCTTGGCACCCTTGTTCTGGTCCACAAGTTGAACCTTGCTCAGAGCAGGGAGGGCGACGGGCTCAACAACGTCGTAGGCGGCCAGAGCAGGGCTGATCTCGACCATGCGGTCTCGGACCATGGCGACGTCATCGTAAGGAAGAGGAGCGCCAAGGAACTCACTGGCAGCTCGGAGGATCTTCCAGTCAGTTCGCGAGGCACCAGGCAGAGAAGTGGCGGCTCGAGTCATTTGAACACGACCCTCAGTGTTGATGTAGGTACCGGCCTTCTCGGTGTAAGCAGCACCAGGAAGGACGATATCAGCGATCTGGGCACCCTTGTCACCGTGGTGACCTTGGTAAACAACGAAAGCATCCTTGGGGATATCGGCCTCGTTGACATCGTCGGCACCAAGGAGCCAGACGAACTTGGGCTTAGTCTGGGCAACCTCAGCAGAAGGAGTAGTGAAGCCAACCTCGAAAGCACCAGCACGAGAAGCCTCACGCTGAAGGACGTTGTAACCTTGCCATTCCTCAGTTCGGAAGTTAGAGGCGTGCTTGTCGACGAAGGTACCAATGGTCTCGTAGTAAGCCTTGGCATCAGCGTGGTCAGTGACGCCAGAGCCGACGATGATCATAGGTCGCTTGGCGTTCTTCAGGGTCTCGCCGAAGGGACCGGAGAGAGCAGTCTTGAGAGCTGCGTGATCGGCACCGAAGTGCTCGAACTCGAAGGTGGAGTCAAATGTCTCACCAACAAGACCAATCTCAAGGTCAGATCGGAGCCACTGCTTTCGGATACGGGCGTTGAGAACGGCAGCCTCGTGCCGGGGGTTGCTGCCAACAATCAGGATAGCGTCGGCCTCCTCAATTCCCCAGATCTGAGAGTTGAAAAGGAAGTTGGATCGAACATCAACACCGTGGGCGAAAGGCTGGCTGCCAGTAGGGGTATCAAGAGCCAGGTTATCAGAGCCAAGCTTGTTGGCCATATCCTTGGCAACAACCAGAGACTCGACCTCAGTCAAAGCACCAGCAATGACCTTGAACTCGTTGCCCTGGGGGTTCTTAATTTGGTAAGCACGGCCAATCTCGGTGAGAGCCTCTTCCCAGTCAGCGGGCTCGAAGCGACCCTCGCGGCGGACCAAAGGCATAGTAAGTCGTTGAGTCTTAAGACCATCACAAGCAAATCGAGTCTTGTCGTCAATCCACTCCTCGTTCACGTCGTCGTTGAGTCGGGGGAGAATACGCATGACCTCGAGGCCACGGGAGTCCACGCGGATGTTGGAGCCGAGACCATTCAGAACGTCGATAGATTCGGTGTGCTTCAGCTCCCATGGGCGAGCTCGGAAAGCGTATGGCTTGGAGGTGAGGGCACCAACGGGGCAAAGGTCGATAACGTTACCAGACAACTCGGTGTCAAGGTTCTGCTCGAGGTAGGTGCCAATCTGGATATCGTTACCACGTCCGGTGGAGCCCATCTCGGGGGCACCAGCAATATCGTTGGAGAATCGAATACATCGGGTGCAGTGGATACATCGGTTCATGGAAGTCTTGATCAGGGGACCAATGTTCTTATCCTCTACAGCTCGCTTGCCGCCAACCTCGTGGAATCGGCCTCGGTCCGCTCCGTAACGCATAGACTGGTCCTGAAGATCACACTCACCACCCTGATCACAGACAGGGCAGTCGAGAGGATGGTTGGCCAGCAAGAATTCCATAACACCCTCACGGGCCTTGTGAGTAAGGGGAGAGTTGGTCTTGACAACCATACCGGGCTGTACGGGCCAAGCACATGAGGCAACGGGCTTCGGTGCCCGCTCAACCTCCACCAGACACATTCGGCAGTTACCGGCAATCATAAGCTTCCTGAAGCATTGTCAGCGATAGATCGATCGTGGGAGGACTCGGAGGCATCGTACTCATGGTAGCAGTATCTAGATAAAGTTAGCCAGGCCATCCAAACTTGCCACGACTGTCTTGACTTACCGAGGAACTGTTGAACCTGCCTTCTCGCAGGCTTGAATAAGGGCAGAACCAGCTACAATTCTGTCAGAAGACGTCGACCAAGCCGCCCAAGCATTAAAGCATACCTTCAATAGAGATCTTCTTTCCATCTAGTAACAGTGTTAGCCTTCCTCGAACGTTCAATGGCTCTATACACAAAGATGCTCACCAATTGTCAGCTCCACCTCGGCCGGGCGCTGGCTTGTCGTCGCGAAGGTTCGCGAGACATTGACCGCCCGCCGACTCGTCCGCCAAGCCGAACGTGCTAGAGTATTTCGGAGCATCGCGTCGCCTTGACGGAGGGAAGATGAAAATGGTTACAGGGTCGCTGGAGGCGAATATATGCTCAGTCGTTGACGTCTGGGAACCTGCTGTTCGGGTGATGGATTTAGTGGCGCTAGCCCGCGATTAATTTACGTTAATGCTCATTGGTCAGCGTCTTTTTCTCTCTGCCTCAGGCCGCAGCCACAGATCCAATACCACTTATTCCACAATTCGCGCCGAGATTTTGGAATTTTTTTTCTTCCTTCTTCCAAATTAAATTGTATACGGGCACATTTTATTGTAGGTGGGCTTGCGCAACAGGACTGCTTTGGCAGAACTGTTGCTTCAGTCGAGTCTACCTCTATCTTGTGTTCAAGATGAATATTTTTACGCCGTTTATGGAAGCATGGAAGAGTAACCAATCTCCATGACCGCTGCCTCTTACCGCCGGTCGTAACATACCACCAAATCTTAGGATAGCTTGTAGATTTTGCGCATCACGCAACTGTACGTGCGTGCTCATTTATTAAGGATTGTTCTATCTGCCTATGAGCTGCAGCTGCACTGCATAGCTCGCTCAGACTGAGGGGGATCGTCCGTCCATCGTAGTTCCTCATCTTTGTCGCCATTGTGCGTCTTTCCGTCGAAAGTTTCGCCGTCCCAGCGATCTTCGAACGGGTTGAGGGCCATGTGCATGACACGGTTCAGCACGTCTCGTTCGCCGTCCTTCTCTACGCGCTGGATGAGTTCATCAAGAATCCAACCGCGAGGCACGAAGTTGGGGTTCACCCTCTTCATCGCGTCGATTCTCTCAAGGTCCTTTGCCTCTGATACATTGTCCCCCTCGTCTTTCCAATCCTCGATGATGCGCTCCCGCCAGCTCTCTAGCCAGATGGCAAGGCGTGCTCGGGCATCTTCTTCAGTTGTGATGGTCGGGGGGCCTTCTTTGTGGAAGAAGACCGAGGCCTTCTCTTTGCGGGCTTCTTCAGTGGCCAAATCCTGCAACTTAATCTTGCTCAGACGGCGGAAGAAGTGGTGGAAGTCAAGCTCCAAAGCTTCCATGGTGTCGAGGGCCTCGCTGAAAAGCACCTCAAAATCAGTATCCTTGTGCGTTTTGAGACCCAGGCGAGTGGTCATAAGTCGCTTGTACTC
Source organism: Fusarium sambucinum (assembly GCF_050947815.1). NCBI lineage: Eukaryota > Fungi > Ascomycota > Sordariomycetes > Hypocreales > Nectriaceae > Fusarium > Fusarium sambucinum. Next base: position 3,030,284 of record NC_139292.1, read on the forward strand.
TGCAAGGAACACAGCCTTAAACTCTTCTCCAGCTTGTGTAATGAGCTTTTCAGCTCTTGCCACAATCTCTTCCTCTTGCTCTTTCTTGACACCCTCTGTAACAAAGGTCTCGTTGTCAGCATTTGCACCTGCTCCCATCAGCTCACCGATGGCCTCGCCAAAACGAACAAGGTTCCACCAGATAATGGTAGGCTGGTTTCTATAACTATAACGGAGCGCATAATCATCGTGGTTTGGTGTGTATGCAGGGTCAAAATTATCCATAAAAGCAAATGGACCAAAGTCTATCGACAGTCCGTAGATGGAAGTGTTATCTGTATTCTGTTATATGTTAGCACTATGTCAAGGATGTCAACACATTACTTACCAAGACACCGTTCATGAATCCGTAAGCTTGCCAGTGAGCCACCACTTTGGCATTGCGACGCACGACCTCGCGATAGAACCTCGTAAAGCGATTCTCCTCGGAACCATCTGCGCCCTCAATGGTGCCAGCAGCCACCTCACGCTTGGGTGATGGAGAATTAGCAGGTTTGTCTGGGTCTTCCAGCCGACCAGGCAGTTTTTCCCAGCCGCCAAAGACATCTTCTACGATATATGTGGCAAGCTGTCTAATCAACTTGCGATCTCCTCTTGCACGTAGAATGTCAAAGTTACCAAGGCGTACCCAGGATTGCGCAAACCGTAAAACGATAGCACCTGGCTCGATTCGCTCTCGACGAACCTTGGAATCTGGCAGCAGGGTGAGCGATAACGCTCTGGTAGTGGGAATCTTGAGAGCGTTGAGCGCCTCTGAAACAACAAACTCTCGGATACTAGATCGCAGAACAGCCTTTCCGTCGGCGAATCGCGAATAAGGTGTCAGACCGGCACCTTTAAGTTGAAGCTCGTATCGCTCGCCAGAGGCAGGGTTGGTTGACTCGAAGAGAGAAATGGCTCTGCCATCACCAAGCTGACCAGCCCACTGTCCAAATTGGAATCCTCCATAACATTGCGCCCAAGGGTAGCCACCCTCGAGCTTTTCTTCATCCCAGCCGTACAACTTGTTGCCCGCTACCATCTGTCTGAAATTGTCTGTCGTTTCTTCCCCGGACTTGATCCCCAGATCGCGCAGAGCGGCTGGACTGACAGCCAGAAGTTCCGGGTCTTTCTGTTCTTCGGGGCGCACCCAGGTATATATGGCATTACGCACTTGTCGGGGGCCTATCTGATCTCGAGGAGTCTTGTGGGAGTCGGCAGGTGTTGGGAACATGGAATCGGCAGGAAGAGATTCGGTGAAATGCCATGACTTGGGTAGGTCCTCAAGTGCTGCGCCTTCGTATCCAGACGCAGGCGACAATGCGCCATTGCCGTTGGAAATGTGAGCAGCCATTTGCTTGATTCGTCGTAGATGTGAGACTGGTTGTGAGCGCGGTACAGCTCTGCGGAGGGCGTTGCGACAGAGCATCAATGGCGGGAATTTATATGCAGGGAGAAGGTGACGTTAAAAAGAAATATTCATGCATTTGGAATCATTCGCTGTAAGTATATACCCAAAGACGTAGTCTCATTGCCTCACCAGCGGCGATAAATTGTGACAGTTTGCTGACAAAAGTGGCAATTGTTGACGGTTACTGTCGTCTATCTTGACATCACCTCGGAGCTTCGGCGTCGGCCCCCACCATCGGTCTTTCTGACAGCTTCGGTAATGCTGAAACCCCCCCACTTAGTAGGTAGTTCGGTCGTCTGTAAGACGGAACCGGCCCGCGATTTAACTTCCAGCATTCTACTTCTGGTGGGAATGATCCTCAGTTTAAGCTCATGTATATCTCACAGGATCTTGCCCGGCGAGATCATACACGAGACTCAATGTCTATTATGTCACCAAAATACTTGCGTCTTATGGAATTCATCTTCCACTCGTCCGGCATGGCATTATGAATTGATCGACCGCATTGGCCCAGAATCGGTTTTGCGGGTTGACATATCTCGCTGTGGTGTATTCCCAGTAAGCCGGGAACCATCCTGCCGTCTCCCAGTCCACTATACCTACAACTCTGTCTCCACGGGCCAGAATGTTGAGGCTGCTCAGGTCGCCATGGGTGAGGACTATCTCGTTTTCTACTTGCCGGTAGAATTCAAAAAGTTCAACAAGATCAGGATAGTTGGTATAGTCAGCGTCCCAAGGAATGTTATCGACCAGCGCTTCGTAGAACTCGCGAACGCTGGCGTAAGGACCTCAGTAAAGCCTTGGCGGCAGCCGACAGTCGTAAAAAGGCCCGCCTTCAACACTGCTAACCTTTGTCCCTTCTGGGGGCGTGGTAGAGCGAAGCTCAGTGACCATGTCACGCAATTGCTCCAATATTCACATTTTTGATTCATCTGAGCGACTTGTCCAACCATGCGCCGCCGTTTGCCCCTTGATATGCTGCATCACAGTGTATGTTGTTCCCTTATAGATGAAAGGGTAATGTACCTTGGGAACGGGAATGGATGTATGGGCGGACGAATTGCATGGCGAAGGCTTCGGACAAGTTTCCATCTTGTCTCGTCTTTATGCAAATATCAGAAATGTGAAGAGGGCCAATTTGTTTTCTCAAAAATCTTCGCAAGATCTTGTGACGACTTGCTTTGACAAGGGCAACAATCAGTGTACGGACGATTGGTCCTGGCGTCAGCAGCACTGGCGTTAAAGAAACAATCAAATATAGCGACAGCACTGAACGATAGGGGTTTAATGCAAAGCAACGCGAGGCTAGATTACTGCTATATTGGCACACGACAAAGTCCCAGATGGGTGTGTGATACTACAGAGAAAAGTAGTGGACGGACAATGAGAAAGGAATCGATAAAGATCGAACTGCGGCGCGTCTGTCGGGGTTCAAGAACGACCTTTCTATTGCATACTAAGACGGGACAATCAATAGGTTTCATGGCGATACGATGATGATGTGCTGAATGTTTAGAGGTAAAATCGAAACGAAAGAGTCAATCTGGCCTGAATTTTAAGAGAAATGAATAAAATATGCTCGAGAGTATTAAAGGCAAGACAGACTGAGCTGAAAGGTCGTGATGGTGTTTTGGACCGTTGTTGGCAGGGATCTTTGCATAGGTACCTCAGTGCCTGCATTGATAAGAAATTCAGTAATTTCTTTTGCGATTACGAGCACATTGATATGGATTCACAAGTTTAAATTCTTTTCTGGTATTTTTTTTTTAAAAAAAAAGACTCAAATGAAATCAACAGCAACAGCAAGTCGAACTTTAATACTTTTGCTATCCGATCACCTGATGATCAACTAACTTAACGTCTGCAAGTGCTGTGGCTTCAACGGCGTCGATTCCGAGTCAGCTCCGGTTTGTGGCGGCAAAAGATTTCGAATTTATATCGAACGCCGAGAACGAAGTTTATTGGACTTTGTTATCTTCTATCCACAGCGACACCTTCACTGGAGTCTTTTTTTATCCTTTTCAAACTCACTTAAATAATTCTGACACATTGACTCTCTTCCTAAAATATGGCCACGGGCCCTGAACCCTCGGCCAAACAGCCTAAGCGGATTCTCTTCATTGACGCCTATGACTCGTTCACAAACAATATTGTCTCCCTTCTCCGAACACTTCTGGGCGCAGAGATATTTCTCATAAGGATTGATCTTTCGGTCATTGATAGACTGGATGAAAACGACACGCCTGCAAGATGGACAGAGCAAGAATTTCTCGATAATCTCTCACAATTCGACGCCGTAGTTTGCGGCCCTGGCCCCGGATCTCCGCTTAACCCAGAGGATGTCGGGGCTTTTAATCTGCTCTGGAATCTCCCTGAGCATCGTCAATTGCCCGTTTTAGGTATCTGTCTTGGTTTCCAGAGCCTTTTGGCTGCTCATGGCGGAGCTGTGAGAAGGTTGAAGAGGGGCATCCATGGCATGGTGAGAGAGATTGAGCATCAGGGAGAGGATATCTTTCGTGAAGTGCCACCTTTCAAGGCTACTCTGTATCACAGCTTGTGTGTCGATATTGGTCAGTACAGCGATGGGTGGCAGGAGAAGAATCGCTGGAACCCGACCTCTGAGTTTACACCTCTGGCCTGGGCGACAGAGTTCAGAGACGATGGTCGACGAGAGCAAATTCTTCAGGGTGTACGACATCTCAAAAAACCGTTCTGGGGTCTTCAATACCATCCGGAATCTGTGTGTACCGAAAAGACCGCACATGGTGTGCTCATCAACTGGTTCCAGGCTGCCATTCAATGGAACAAGAACCAAGGACGACACATACAGGGACCTTTGCTAGAGATCCAGACTCTCTCACCACCAAATCATCTGGAGTCTGTAGCTGCGCACAAGGAGCGATTGTCAAGAGACTGGTGGTCGACGTCACATGGCGAATCGACGTCCTTGAGAGACTTCGCGAAATCAGCAGAGTATACACAAAACACAATTCCTCTACCCCAAGGAGTTGGCGTACCAGAGATTGTCGAAACGCTGGGATTGGCCGAGGGAGAATCTCTCATTCTCGACTCGTCGAGTTCAAAGAACGGAGATGCGTTGGCCCTAAACAGTATTATCGCTCTAGAGGTCGAAGAGGCATTGCGGGTTGAGTACAATGTCTTAGATGACTTTGTGACAATCCGACTACCAGCAGCTGGCGATACCGATAGAATTGAGACCGTCAGTCTCGAAAATGGCACAGTCAAGGTTTGGGAAATCATCTCGGATTTTTGGGAGAGACGAAGCTATCCCTCTGGATTTGATCAGTCAACTTCCGCCTTTAAAGGCGGCTTCATGGGCTTCATCACTTATGAGGTGGGTTTGCATGGTCTTGAGAAGAAGATGGTGCCAGAAAATAGGGGTCATGCGAGACCTGACATCTGTTTGGCATGGATTACCAAGAGCATTGTTCTTGATCATCGAGCTGGTGTGGCACACGTCCAAAACCTGAAACCTCGAGGATCAGACGACTTGTGGCTCGAAAGGATGACGGAAAGAATTCAACGATGCCTCTCCCAAAGGCCATCAAAAACAAGCAACGGGCATATCAACGGCAATTCTGTTCAGCGCAAGCAAGTCAATATCACAACACCACAACCCGACAGGTATGAAGAGCAGGTTCGCGTGTGTCAGGACTTCATCGCAGCAGGAGAGTCGTATGAACTTTGCCTCACGTCACAGACAACTATGGAAAGGCCTCGTTCTCGCAACGATGAGAGAAGCCCTTGGCACATCTACCAGACACTCAGAAATCGACAGCCAGCCCCTTTCGGATCATTCATCCGACTTGGTAGCGCTACAATGCTCAGCTGTTCCCCTGAGCGTTTCATGCGCCACGACAGTAACGGGCTTTGCTCCATGAGACCAATGAAGGGCACAGTCCGCAAGTCGGAAGCTGTTTCGACGCTGGCACAGGCTGAGAAGATTCTGCATGTGCCCAAGGAGGTGGCCGAGAATCTCATGATCGTCGATCTCGTACGACACGATTTGCATGGCGTTTGTGGTGTTGGCCATGTTACAGTCCCTGATTTGATGAAGGTGGAAGAGTATGCCACCGTCTTCCAGATGATCACAGTCGTTAACGGTCAACTTCCTGGACGCAATGGCAACAAGCCCCGTGGCGCTCGCCGAAGTAGCTTTGACTCACACTGTCCATACACCGGTCTAGATGCTCTTGCTGCAGCCCTTCCTCCTGGAAGTATGACAGGAGCGCCAAAGAAGCGCAGTTGCGAGCTTCTACAGGTTATTGAGGGTCACCACGAGCGAAGTCTGTACTCTGGTGTCGTTGGATATATGGATGTCACTGGCGCAGGGGACTGGAGTGTTACAATTCGGACGATGTTCCGATGGGATGATGAGGAGGTCCCTGCTGAAAATGGCGAGACTGAGCCCAGGGAAGTCTGGAGGATCGGAGCTGGAGGCGCGGTAACTATTCTCAGTACCCCTGAGGGGGAAAGGGATGAGATGTTTACCAAACTTGCTGGTCCCATGGGCGTATTTAGAGACGCGGCTTAAGTGCCAGTTCTCAAGGGAAAATGCAAATTGGATTAGATGGTTGGGAAGGGTAGGCGTAGTATTTGATCTTGGACATGATACCTCAACGTACACATCGTCGGAGTTTTGGGTTGGATTTCAACAACATAGACAGGGAACGCAAACGTTTACAAAGAGCAGAAATAATACGGTTCATATGGCTCCCACAAAGACATAGCACTGGCGACGGACTAGGGCCATCTTATTGCCATGCCGGAAGTCAAAGAACCCTCTTTGCGATATCCGAGACCCCTGTTTAAACCCCGCTGAATGCCAATGTGACTCCTTTGTCTCCCGTGATCATACACGCGTTATACAGGTTTGATGCTAACAATTACCCTCCTCTTTCCCGCAAGGCTACATGCCTCTTCGGTTGTTGTTCCGAGATTTCGATTTATCCTGACTTAATTCGCTTGTGCCACGCGCGCGCACTTAGAAATCCTGCTCCTCGTGGAAGAACATGCCGAAGCTGACAATGGTTCCGTAAATCAGTAGACCGCCGATTATGGACATAGCCATGGCTTGGACTTCGATGAGGCCGGAGTGTGCGAGGACGACAGGTAGAGCTGCACAAGGGTTAGCCACGTGAACAATCTCAGGTGGGCGTTCCATCAGGATCGGTGTCGAAACACCAGTTCGACCAGGAGTAACAGGACTTACCAATTCCCATAACAACGAAGAATCCTGTAAAGAAACGTCCAAGATCTAGAACTGCAGCACCGGAGCTCTCGACGAAATCATCGGGGTTGGCGCAGTGTCCGCAGATCCAGTTGGGAATGGGCGCAATGACATATGTGGCGACAACAAGCAGGGGATAGTAGACCTTCCACAGCGCGCAAGACAGAATAACGAGGAGGAATCCGACGGCGAGCACGAAGGAGAGTGCGATGATGGTTTTGAGACCGGCAGACATCTTGGGTGATGGTGTTTATGTTTGACTGGTATGCAACGATATCGACGAACGAGGCTCCCCGTGGGGAGAGGAGTAAGATATCTTATCGGTCGAAACGGGGAGATCGAGTCGGGTGGCGACAAAGCGACTGGGTCCGTAGAATCTGACAAACGAGAATTTGTTGATGGTGCGTTACGCGGCTAAGCAGGCCAAGTTCCAAAGGTGATGCTATCGCAGCTGTCATGGTACGTACTACAAGTGACGCAGAGCCGCGGCGCAACCGGTCCGGAGAAACTAGCATCCGGGACACCAGCCACGCTCATCATGTTAGTGATTAGCCAATTGGAGGAGAAAGAAACCAGAGGCATACTATAACTCATGGAAAAACTACATATATTACCATTGTTATAGTAGTGATCTTTGACTATTTGCAAGCTGAAGAGGTTTGCTCTGGGGGTTTTTCTTCTTCTTTTTTTTTTTGAAGTATTGGCTAGAGTCATGACGGGTGTTGCGCTGTCGGGTGTTAAGGTTGAGAATATTAGATAGATGATTGGCCCACTGTTGATGTGGCGTAGTGAGCGCCAACGCTGGAGTAGCCAGAGATAAGATAGCGGGACGAAATTCTAGTAAACTAGCCTGAAATTTTTCTACTCGCCATCTTTCGCTGCGTCAAATCGCAAACTTCTACCAACTTTAAAACCTCGGTCATTCTTGGTTTTGAAAGGGGCCTGAGTCTCTGGAGTCTTTCGGAACTCTTTTCGTAGTTTTTTTTCTTTTGCGCACTTTCTAGCGCTAGGATTTCGATCAACACCAACCAACTTCTCCGTGTCGTATCGCGAACTATTGCCAACTTCAACATTTCTTACAATGGCGTCCGACGAGATTGTTTGGAACATTATCAACGGCAATGGTGGATTCTGCTCTTACAGACTTAAGTAAGTCTCTCTTCTCCCCGCCCCTTTCCCTCCCCAAGGGTTGAGGCTCGACAATATTCAAAATCGACAACAAACTGCCCTTGTTCTCCCACTCCTCAACAAGGCCATACTACCTACAAGATTACAAACTTGCTAACCTCTACAACAGAACCCCGCATGTGAAGGCACAAAATGCGTTCTGTCGTAACGAATACAACCACAGTGGCTTGTGTAACCGCCAGTCGTGTCCTCTCGCCAACTCACGCTATGCCACGATAAGAGAAGAAAATGGAAAGATTTATGCTTGTCTTAAATCGATCGAGAGGAGTCACATGCCAAATAAACTATGGGAAAAGCGCCTGTTGTCTCGTTCTTATAGCGAAGCGCTCAAGCAACTGGATGAATTGTTGATCTACTGGCCCAAGTACATGATCCACAGGTGCAAGCAACGTCTTACACGCCTGACACAAGTCCAAATCCGCATGCGTCGCATTGCTGCTGAGGATGAAAGATTGGGCGAAAAGCTTGTGCCGAAGATGGCACCCAAGATCAAGCATCGTGAGCGGGCTCGTGAGCGCAAGGCCGAAGCAGCCGCCAAACTCGAACGCACCATTGAGCGGGAGCTCGTCGAACGCCTACGACAGGGTGCCTACGGTGACCAACCTCTCAACGTCAGCGAGCACATTTGGAAGAAGGTCCTTAACGCCATGGAGCGTGACGGCGCGGGCGAACGTGACATGGATATGGACAAGGGTCTCGATGAGAACGGCGAGGAGATTGAGTCAAGTGAGGACGAGGAGGAAGACAACCTCGAGAAGGAGGTTGAGTACGTTTCCGACATTGGCGAGAGCGATGACGAGCTCGGTGACCTCGAGGAGTGGCTCGGCAGTGACGACGATGAGGAGGTCGAGGAGGAGGAGGACAGCGAAGAGTCCGAGAGCGAGAAGTCCGGCAACAAGCGAAAGCGCGGACGGGCTATCAAGATGAAGAACAAGAAGCCCAGACAGGAGGAGAAGGAGAAGCTGATGCTGACCAACGATCTGTCATGGTAATTGCTCTTCTACAACAATGTAAAGCCTCGGCGTTTGCGGAGTTTGCGTTTCCTAAGCAAGATGAAAATGGGGAGAAGGAAAGAAAAAAGCATCATGGTGGTCTTTACGTTGCACTATATGGGACACATGGCGGTACAATACTTCATTTCTGCTGAGCTGGTTTGCTTGGTAGTTTATAGACACCAAATAGACTGCCATTTAATTATCTCGTTGACTCGGTTGTGATTCTTCACTCTTTAAAGCTTAAACATATCACTGTCAAACTACCTAACGCAAAGTTTCAAACAAAAGTCTTACACAGGACTTCCTTGATCCACTAAGTCCTATGTTCGTTTACCATTGAAATGCCCCGCCCAACCGCAGCGCATGATTAGCTCAGGCAGCTGTGAAACTCCCAGCCCACTTGCATTACATTATCCAAGAATCCCTGCGTCACTTTCACTTCCAACTCAACTCTCCCCTCTTTAAACTTGCCAGCCTTGACCTTTTTTCTCGACCCTTGCAACAACCCTCTAGTCCTCCTCTTATAACCAACCCATAGTTAGCAGCTGGCTGCGTATCCATTCCTATTGCGAAAGCCTTATACCAACTGCGCTCATCGTCGCATGCTTCAGCGGCGACTTAATCTTACGCTCAGGACATCGATACCGCTCCTTAAACCGCCTGCGAACGAACCCGCACACCACGCGACACGCTCAACTTATAGCTTTTAAGCACCTTATCGATGCGAAAACACTCGATTGTATTGTCTAAGGAATCATTACCATAAGATAAAACATATTACATCATGGCATCTTGGTACTCCAGCCTCGTCCAAAAGACGTCTTCTCAAATCTCCTCTCTCCGCCAGAACCTCCTATCAGGCGAACAAGACGGCGATACCGAAGATGACACACATGTCTGCCGCGTCCTCCGTGGCTACTACACCGAAAAAGGCCGCCCCTTTCCCTCTTGGCTGCCACCCGATCCCAAGGCTCCAGCTCAGCAACCCGTTCAGCCCGTGATGGCACCTCAGGGTCAGCGTTTGGGTGCCCAAGGACAGCAGCAGCATGCAGGCCTTAGCAGTCTGTGGGACAACGGCCCTCAGCAACAACAGCAACAAGCACCTCAGAGTCTTCGTGCCGGAGGTGGGCGAACACCCGCGTCGCTACAACCAGGGGGCGGCGATGTATCTCGACGACCATTACCGAGTCAGCAGCGTGGAGGAAGCTATCAGAACACAGGCGGTCAATTCGGTAGGCCCGAAACAGCCAGTGTCCCGCCTGGAGGTGCTGCTACTGGAGGAGGATCTGCACAGGACAGGCTACGGCAAAGGCTCTGGGGTGGTGGATCCCGTACGACGAGTCCACAGGCTGGAAGTCAAGGGCCATTCCAACCTCCAGCTGGCAACAATGGAGGAGGTGGTGGAGGCGGTTATGAGGACCGGTTTGGACCAGGCGGAATGTATGACCAGGCAAGCAGCGGCGGTGGGGGTGGTAACGCTGGTCTGAGGAGAGGATTGCCTAGTGGACCGCGAGGCTACAGGTAAAGGGGGCCTGCTTTTCAGAAGACGACATATGTGTACAAGGCTCGGAGAGCGGAGATCCGCCTGTTGGATGACTGGCGTTCACTTTTCTTGAAAGGATAGAAAGGCGTTTTACGAGATAATAATGGAGTTTTACTTTCTCAGTAATCATATTCGAACCAATAAATTGTAGAAATTCATGATAGTATACCCTTGATAATAAAGCCACGCAAAGATAAGTGAAAGGTGCTTCTTCCCATAATACCACTAACTCCCTGCATAAATTAATTAACAGCACAACAAAATAACCCATTGAACCGTAAAAGTCCACCACTAACCAACGAAAGATGTGCATCTCAGCCTTGAAGCTTACTGGTTCGGCATGCCGTCACCGTTTTGAGCCACAGCCGTCCTAGGAAGCACTTCTACCTCCTTGCTCAACAGCTTGCGCAACTCAGGGGTGATGGTCTTTGGCTGTGGAGGTGCCGCAGGCTCGTTAGCCTTGCCCTTGGCGGGTGTCTTGCCATCCTTTGCCGGCCCTGACCCTGTTGATTCCGAAGATCCAGAAGAGTTCTTAGGATTGAAACGGGGAGCAGGGAAGTTTTGCTTCTTGTCGACTGCATCGACGAGCCTCTGGAATCTCTTGAAGAGACTTTCTGCCCTGATGAGAGTTGCTTCGAGATCGATTGTGGTGGAGAGCTCGTTAACTAGACATTATCAGTGTATGCTCAATCCGCTCAGCGATTTGTTAATACTCACTATACTTGAGCACCTCGTCAAAGTGCTGCAGGTGCTCCATGATAACATCGCGATGTCTCTCTAGAATTGCCAAAGCGATGAAGAGGTGGAAGTTGGCACTCATGTAGTCTGTCCACAACCCTTCCCATAATCGCAAGATATCCAGCCATTCAAACTCACGTTTGTACCAAACCAAAATCATTCTGAAGAAGAAGAAGAAGTTGGTGCTGTCGGCCTTTTGAAGGTGGTTCCAGAGTACAGGATCCATGAACTGGACGAGTTGATCAAGCGTCAGGAGTTGGTTACGCATACCAGATTGATCGCGTAGGAAGTTGCGTTCCATGCGCTCCATGAACTTCTGGAAACCCCAAAAGGCCACAGCATCATCCTGAATTACGGCGTAAATGGGTGCCAGCAGATCTGACATTCCCTGAACGTAACCAAGATCCTTGTTGTACTCGTTGTAGGTCAGGAGCATCTCCTTCATTTGCTCGAGATGGACGTTGGTGCCGACTTCAGCAAAAGGCGAACTTGGGTCAGGATGGGGTGTATCCTCGCCCATGAAGATGGGCACATGACGATCTGTTCTGTGAACGTCCTTTTCTGTAGAAATCGTAAGGTCAGTAAGGTACTTGGTGGAGAAAGGTCGATAGATAGTGAGCAACTTACCAATTCGTGACTTTTGCTCGCGCCACCACTCTCCTGTCTCACCCTCACCTCCATCGCCATCAAGTCTCTCCCACCATGATAGCTTGAGCTTGTAGTACTGATCACGCAGGGAGGCTATTTGCGCCTTTCGATCATCGGCAGTGCTATACCACTCATAAACACCAAGAAGGAAGAGCCAGGCTTCTTTTCGGACTCCATCGTCAGGATCTAGGCCTCCGTGGAAAACTCGTTCCTTTACTTCGTCGATTGTGACTGATAACCGACCGGTTGTGGGGTCGAAAAATGTGTTCCACTCCTTCATCGTCACAACCTTCCGGCGCTCTTCGAGTGACAAGTTACTGGCACCTTCCAGGAGCTCAAACTCGCCAACGTCGGTGTCTTCGAGCTCCATCACGTCGTTTGCGGACCATATCCGCTGTCTCCGATCGCGATCACTTTGCTCCTGGATGCCCATGGCCCATCGAGCTAGGTAGATTCTGGCGCTGTCGAACTCATCCTGGAGAGTCTGGACTTCTGGGTTCCTCAATAGTCGTCTCACTTGTGGTGGCAAATTGGGGTTCTCGACAATATCTTGAGCCGCTCTTCGCGTGAATGTGGTAACTTTGCTGAACTTTTCCATGAGGTTCCAGCCAGTCTCCTTGATCAGCTTGACAAAAGGGTCCATCTCGGCATCTCTGTTTGAAGGTCCTCCGACACCGCGTTGCTGGGCTCCTGCTGAACTGTCGTGGTTGCCGATTTGCGACGGGTTGGAGGTGGGTTTATGGCCAAAGGATTCGCTATCCTCCTTTGACGGCTCGATCAGGTATATGTTAGGCTCGGCGCCAGATCGTTCAATCTTAACATAACGACGCAGCCACTTCACAACTTCATCACCACCCCAAAACATCTGTCCCGATTCTCCGAAAGGATCAAACGTGTCACGAGCAATCTTCTTCTTTTGGAGCATCGTGCTTTGGCATTCATTGTCGTGGAAGAATAGAGCGGGGAAACTGTCACCGGCACGTGAGTTGATGATGACGGATCCATACCACCAACCAAGACTGGGAGGGCGAACAAGAAGCGAGTAGACAGCATTCACAGGAATTGCAAAGGCATATCCTCCAACAGATCCGACATGGCTCGTAACGGTCGGTGGTGGAGGCACCAGGTAAGACTGTTTCGGGGGCGAATCGCCATCGCAAAGATCGACCTTGACGTAGATGCTAGCAGAGTCGCCGAGCGAAGACTCGGGGATCCAAGCGAGAAGTAGGTCCGAGGAAGCAATATTTTGCGAATCATGGGAAGCAGATGAAGAAGGACGCTCTTCTTGGTGGCCTCTTTGCTGCAGAAGTGCGACATATCCCGGGATGTTATCCTTTGAGGACGGTGTTGGGTGGACATAAACCTGCGATTGTCAACTGCTGTTGTTCCAAATGCGACGTCTGATGTACTGTGGACTTGGGGAATAGTTACCTTGCTCTTTGAAAAGAGAAGTTTTACGCCTCTTCCTGTCTCTTCATTTCTGATAGTGTTGTATTCGCCCTCCTCATCGTCGCTCAGCGCATAGAAGCTGTTTGATGGGGATGCAGATCGTCGCGAAGGCTGCTGTGGCGGGGCATCAGCTGCCTTAGAGTCCTGCTGCGACATGACGTGAAGTTGAGCTCTTGGCTCCGAGTTGTTAGATGAGAAATCTGGTATGATTCACTTGGTTTTTTGTGATACAGCCAAAGTTTGTATAGGAGAGAAAGAGTATTTGAATTGTCACGTTGGAAAAGAGTGCATGTTCTCAGCGTCGAGGTGGCATGTGAGTAAATGCAAGCAAGCACGAAGGCAGGTGCTGTCTCTTGCCCAAACGGATCACAGATGACGACGTGCCCCGCCACAGACAGCTCCCCACTTTAGGCGTGTTAATGGAGGTACTTTAGCTCGTGGCTGAGTTGGCCTGCAGGCAGAGTGTTTCCCCATTAGACACAAGTACCCTTGCTCAGCTAGGCTTAACAGAACAATTAGGCAAAGAGAATAATATCACCAACGAGCGTCGTCACGGGCATACGGAATGGGTTTGAGTGGCTTCACACTACGTCCTGCAAATACGTAAATGTCTACGTATGGGGTGTTGACTGCTGGATAACTGAAGACTTGATTCTGCAGGACGATGGATAATCCAGATCATTATCAGTTATAGTTCATGCTGTTCATTTGCTTCCTGTACTCAACTTAGACCAAGATTGCTACCCTAGACAAAATGCATTTATATGAATTAGTTCTAATAAGTGAAGAAGCAAATAACAATCCATCATATTTATGTATATCTTAAAGACCAAGATAGTGCCCTTCTGGGCTCATTAACTCCAATAAATCTGCTACAAAACTATCCAGCTAATCGCAAGGTATGGTATACGCTGTCGGCTTAAATCTATCCTTCACCCTAACATTGGCATCCATCCAATTTCTCTGTGACCATTGTCAACGTATTACCATAGTCATAAAACTGTCGACATGCCTTCTCAACGGCTAAATTCAGTAAACCCATATTATGAAAAATTATATGCAAAAGTCATAGACTCGTTTTGTTCGTCCACTTGCACTTTTAAACATCCTCAGACATGAAAGCACTCTGGAATTCGGGCTCAACGGCTGTCTCAGGATCAGTCCAGTTCACTGGCTTGTGCAGGCGTAGCAAAGCCAGAAAGTAGTCCTCGATAATGCAAAAATTGAGCAGGAAATCATTGCAGTTCCAAGCAATAGCGCAAACCATGGCACCGGCTACGGCGTCGAGGATGAAGTGGTTTGCCGTTGCAACAATGGCAGTCAGAATCAGAGCTGGATATGACATGCCCGCGGCGATGATGATGATTCGCTTCCATGAGGAGGGTCGTAGACCAGCGATTGGGATAGTCGCGACGGTGAGACCGACAAGGAGAGAGTAACCAAAGTGCAGTGAAGGCATAGCAGCTGTAACTCAAGTTAGCAATGTGAGTTGGAAAATGCACGACTTCAACTCACCATATTGATTACAGAACTTGTTAGTAGTCCAGACGCTGCTCTCTCCAGTACCACTGTGAACAGTGTCAATGAAACCAAAGCTCTTGGATTCCTCAGCATCTGGACCCTTGTACTCGGGATCACTCAGAAGCCGAGGCGGCATGCAAGGCCAACTTGTGAAGACGACAAACGCAATCAGATTGCACATGGCCATGGTTCGTCGACGGGCTTCGTACAAAGCAGGACCAGCAGTCACATTATCGGAGCCGACGCGACCAGCAGCAAAGCGCCGGTGGCGAGTGGTTGTGAAGTAGTACAGCACCACGAGGAACATGATAGTACCAGGAATATGGATGAAAGAGTAAATACGGTTGATCCAGTGAAGAATCGTTGGTCGTGCAAGGAACCATTTTTGAAAATCGACCTCCCAGAAGATATGAAGGCGCTGTTCGAGATGAATGATTTGAAGAGCATGTCGACGAGCTACATCAACGGTGCCCTCATCGAGAGTCAAGGCAGTGATGGCGCGGCCAACCTGGTATACAAAGTAGATGAGGAACCAGTACCAACACTCGACTAAAAAGGGGAGCTTCTTCAAAAGTCGGCTAAGGAAACGATCCTCAAAAACTTGCGTGTTTGGCGTAGAAACAATGCGCTTGTAGCCTAACACTTGTAACTTGCGACGACGCAGACTCGACTGGGTATTCTTCTGGGAGTCAAGATTCGGCGAACGCGAACCGCTCCATCCACTCATCAAGCTCTCGGTCGAGTCTCGTTTCGGTAGGTCATCGGAACGCTTATAGCTCTTGAGGCTGGCGAAGCCTGACTTGTTGGTCCAGAAGTTGTAGTCCTTACTGCGGTTGAAGTAGGCGCCTCCAAAGAGGAGGGTCACCACGACGAGAGGTTCAAGAAATGAACCGACTCCCATGATGGAGAGAGTTAGCGACGACGGGCGGTTAAATTAAGCTT
The DNA here is from genome assembly GCF_050947815.1 of Fusarium sambucinum. Classification (NCBI taxonomy): domain Eukaryota; kingdom Fungi; phylum Ascomycota; class Sordariomycetes; order Hypocreales; family Nectriaceae; genus Fusarium; species Fusarium sambucinum. Next base: position 3,045,988 of record NC_139292.1, read on the forward strand.
CTCTCTGGCGTTAAATGAGTTTAAGTGTCCGGCCACCTTGGTGTTGGTGAGGTCTGTCTCGTAAATACAAGGTACAAAGCGGTAGAAGCCGTACACCAGACCAAAGAGTATGTCAAGCTTGAGAAGAACAAATGAAAATAAAGACACAAAAAGGGTATCAGGTGAGTCACTGTAATACTTTCAGACCTAGGAAGAATAGCACATAAGAGAAGTTGTATTTAGGAGGAACAGAGTCAGGTTTTGTTTGATGGACAAGAGAGGAAGAACCAACGGAACGCTCGGGCATAAGTCCATGGTGATATTCACAGCTCATAGTTACATAGGTAGCCAAGAAATATGGCCTCACAGCATGATTCAACATGCAATTGGTAGGTCTCTTTTTTCTTTTCCCTTCTGCAAGTACCCGGAGTAGGTCATGGATACCTATTTCTTGAGGGCACACGACATGTGCCTTGTCTAAGTCGTCTCGGGAGCACTAGACCAAGCCAAGCCAGCCCCAAACAGGGAAGACCCATGAGACCCAAACTCTCCCTGTTGCCGGATGCCGGCTTGTAAAGGCTGATGAGCCAATTGCAAGGCCTGAAGTGCACCTGAAAGAGTAGAGCCTGAGCCGAGCTAGGCAGGGATGTTTGCGGTAATGGATCGCCCGCTACCAACTTTACCGCACATATACTGGCTGGCATGCGATGCAACAGGTGAATGGACCAGTCATAGACAAAGACTTAGACAAGATGGACAAAATAATGTAGCCATAAGAAGACCTGTCTCAGTCTGAGTTGTCAAGCTTGTGAGCTTATCTCATCTTGATGTGCAGAGCATCGTACTCGTACCACGTTGTTATCAAAGGATATTTCATTAACCAGCAGTATCCCCCCATAGTCTCTATCTCTGTCTCTGCCCAAGCAGGGGTAATCTAGATATTTCCGGATTGACATGATTATGGTGTTGTTTGTCCGTGCCCATTAACCACCATCATTCGACAATAGTCACTGGTACAAACCTCCCTTCTTCATTACCCCTGACTGTATCTCCTATTCCGCGAATGCCGGTGTTTGTTTCTAGGATTAAAGAATAGAATCATCTCATCAACAGAAGAACGGGTAAGATGACAAACCGGCTGCGTACGTCTGAAATGTCCAGCCTCCGACTCTTTAAAGTAACCTCCGGGTGTCCCGGACCCAATGCCACGGCGACTTCTGAATCTAGTAGCGCATCAAATCACACCGATCTAATTGAATTTGATTCTGCCTAGGAAATCTCTTGAATCATGAATTTCCACTCCTGACTCCAGTTTGCCAAGTTCCATACATAGTAACATGGCCGGCCTTGTCACCTTGGTATTATGTTTTACATTTGACTTGGCAGCTTGGTATTGATATTTTTTAATTAGATTTCTCTGGGTTTGCGTAAGCTCTACTCTGTAATACATTCGTAATTGATATGCTTGTCCATGTGTAGCTATTGACTAGGCTATATACTATATCTTTGTTTCCTATATGTCTGCCTATGTTCATGCGCAGACAACATCGCTGCCTACACTCGAAATCATTCCGAATTATTAAGCGTGCTGATATACGTCATGCTTTTAAGATATTTATCAACTTACCACGAGGAATGACATTCACGTTAATTTAGCTGGCTTCAATAAGGCAGTAGGGCAGATAGCTCAGTATTGGCGATTTCCGACGTGAGTAGTTGGAGATTGACTCCGAGTAGAGTATTCCATCATACAATCGAGACAACTCGTTCTCATTATGCCTCAGTGTCCGTCTATCATAAAGAAGACATACTTCAACGTCCACCAACTTCAATAACTCCGTCAGAGACGCAGGTACATACTCCTGTTTTAGGTATGCCACGATAGTTAAACACGTTATGGCCATAACGCAAAGCAGGCCCGAGATGTTCTTACACCCACCGATCCTAGCTATCGATGCAGTGGAACCACCAACTCTGACTAGCGTTAAGCCCTTGTGACCTTTCGGCAGTCAGAGGTTGACAATAAAACAATAAACACATGCAATGCTCTCGGTCAACCCTAAAACCCCGAGTCCCATTTTCTCAGTACAATGAACTCCCGAGACATCCGGGCCAATTCAACAGCTTTCCTCATAGCTTAATATTGAACTTATGCATATAAGCAAGCCTCAGGTTAGTCATGATCTGAGGAATGTTATCGGTCATGCTATAATCTAATACACACGCCTAATACCGAGCTGTAAACAATCCTTTTTGGAAGTAGAATCATATATCTATTAGTTTCGATAAAACCCGATTGAAAATACTACAATGGTTATTGTAGTCTTTCTGCCCAATGTATGTGCCCGCAACACCCACCATGACTTTGAACAACCCGTCAGCCCATCTATGTATGTCGTGTTCTCATTAAGTTGTCTATTTCTTTGTACTCCCCTCCCTCTCCTTCGCATTCATACCAAGTCTCTGTCTCTCAGAATAGTGCTCAACTCCTTAAGTTTAACAGGCTTGGATAGGAAAACGTCCATGCCGCTCGCATATGCATCCTGTTGGGCACTTGCCGAAGCCAGTCCGGTCAAGGCAAGTATGACTACTGGCTCTCGCTCATTGTTGTGTTCAAAGGCTCGAATCTGTTTTGTAGCTTCGATCCCATCCATTCGTGGCATGCTGATATCCATCAGAATACAGCTAAATAGGTCAGGATTTTCTTGAAAGCGTTCTACGGCCTCAAGCCCGTCTGCTGCTGTAGCATATTTGCTTTTCAGCTTCTTCATATAAGCGCACAATATCGAGAGATTTATGGGATTGTCATCAACGAGTAGGAAGCTTTTAGCTTCATTTTCCGAGGCTGGTTCCTGCATCGTCTCAGGGGGTGCTTGTGCTGGCGAGGCTCGTGTTGGCGGCTTAAGGAGTTTCGCAGATTTCGTTTCTGAATCTGACGGCGTGGGTTCATCGTTTGAAACATCGGCTACAGCATCCCCTCCACCCAAGTGTCTTCTCGGTCGTCTTTCCGATTTGTCGGGAGAATCACGCAAGAGATCCCTCTCTGCCTTCGTTGGTGTCATTGGCGATAGAGCTTGCAAGTCTCCCCATCGACGAAATGCTATATGAAGGATTCTAGCGAGCTTGTGAGGTCCGATGCTGCGGCGTCAAGTTAGCGAGGTGAGAACTCAATAATATCGGGTGGTACTCACGGCTGGGAAACAAACTCATACACTCGTTGTTCCTCGGATGTATCTCGCTGTGAAGACCGTTTGTGTGCTGTAATGGCAGTAGCGCATACAACAACTATAGGGGACCTGGCAAGTTCTGGGCTCGTGAGAACTGGGTCGTCAATTGCAATCTCGTTGCACAGCACGATATCTGGTGCCACGTGCTGGCTCGAAGACTCGTGAATAACGTCCATTTCCAACCATCGATGGCACATGGTCCGCATGGCAGACATAGGAATACCGCTTGCTGTTTGTGATTTGATCTCCTCCTCTGAGGGAAAGCCAATTAGTCGCACGCGTAGCCCTTTCAGCCGCTTAGCCTCTTCATCGGCCTCGTTCTTCTCTTGCCCCTGCAAAAAGTTCGGATTGTTCGATCGAGTTAGAGGCAAAGTTATTGTTGCAATAGTTCCAACGTTGACTGCACTCTCAATCGAGATCTTGCCGCCCATGGACGCTACGATCTTTTTGACCAGACTTAATCCCAATCCAGTGCCATGTGAAAGATGGTTTTCCTGAGAGAATGGCTTGAAAAGATCGTTTTGGAGAAAATCTGGAGAAATGCCTTGGCCAGTGTCTATAACTGAGATTCGGACTACTCGTCTGTTACTGTCCGGGTCGGTGGGAGATAGCGGTTTCTGAGAAAGTGATACTGTGATTGTGCCGCGCTGCGTATACTTCAGCGCATTTCCAAAGAGGTTCATCACTACACGCCTGAGTGCACCGGCTGCAACAAGGAAGCGATAAGGCACATAAGGGTCTATGTCGAGGAAGATAGCCACCTGATTTTTGTGTCCAAGTGGAACTTCGTGCTTGATGGTGCCATCTGCCCGACCACCCGTCAAGTCGTCCGAATTGGGGGGTTGCAATTCTTCGGCGTCCAACTGTCCGCTTCGGCTGCTGTTTTGCCAGACTTTATGGGCTTCGTTACGTCCAAAAACATGGCCAGCAAAAACACTGTCCATTACCTCCTCGACCAAAGCGTCTAATCTTACTTCAGAGGCGAAGGTGCTGGCTGCGATAGTTGCGGCAGGCTCAGGGGCGATGGATGACTTACGGGCCCGGCGCTCTCTCTTTTGGTTGACTGCGACTTGATTGACCTTCGAAAAGTATAAGAGATGGTCGATAGTTTCGGTGAGCGTCCGACCGCATGTTTCCAGGGTACGCAATAGGTTCCCCTGAAAGACATCCAGCTGGGTATCAGCAAGCAACTCAGCTGAAAGCATGACTCCATGGAGAGGAGTTCGTAGTTCGTGAGATAACGAACCAAGCACGTCGGACTGCGCCTTGTTGACTAACAGGGCTTCAAGTCTCTGAGCTTCCGACATGGCCAGCATGCCGAAGCCTCTCAAGTAACTCAATTCGTCCTCGATAGTGAAAGACCTCGTAGGCGTCATAGTGTAGGCAAAGCCTCCTGCCAGCCATCGATCCCGTTTGGGATCCCAGACAGGTACGAAAGCTACACTTCTAGCCCCAGGAAATACCTTTGATAACGACTGTCCTTCCGAGGCTCGTGACCAAGGACGATGCTCTTTGCTGGAAACAGATATTGCCGAGCTTTCGCCAAGCTCCTCTTGTTTAGATACAGATGACCAGATATCTTCCTCTGATGTTCCGCTAGACAGAAGTCCACCATCTTCATCAAAGTTAAAGATTTTTCCGTTCGAATATCTTCTCAACAGAGCCGCAAGCAGTTTCATTGGCAAGCTGGCATGAAGCTTGGAAGCAGGGTCTGAATTAATGCTAGACGAGGTGGAAGTGGCAAAACCAAGAATGCCACAGCACCGCTTTTCTTCTTCTTTGTCGGATGTTTGGGATGTAGCCTCGTCGCTACTAGATGAAGACTCGGGGGCCGAATGGCTGCCATCATGAACCACTCCGTCGAACGCTGACGCCTCGAGATTGGCATCTAGAAACAGAACACCCTCAATTTCGATTCCCTCGCGTATGAGGTTTGCTGCACGAGAGAATATCTTGGCGGTTGCTTTCTCTTTCAGGTTGGTCTCAGGCTCCTGAGCAGATGGGCCTCCCGACGAAACACTGGTCATGTTCGCTTGACCAGCATTCCCAGATCTCACAGCAATCGTTTCGCTTCCAGTATTGGCTTGCATCGGCACATGCACTGGCAGCTCCTTCTGGAAACTAATACCGCGGAATCTTTGTAGCGCTTGTTGCTCGTGATTCAAAGCACCTTCCCTGGTCACATCATCGTGAAATGCCGGAGAGCTATCGCGAGCTCTCCAACCGGCCATTGTCGACTCCTTCTCCACAAAAGAACCTATCCCTCTCGTCATCCTCACACTTCTTCTGTAAGCGTCGCCCACACTTTTTGACTGGAGATAATTCATAATATTCAAAGATACCTCTCGCAGAGCTTGGGTGTCGCTACTATTCCAGGTTCCAGCTTCCCTTGGCTGAGGATCGACCACGCAATAAACACCAATGTCGACGCCAGCGGGTGATCTTATAGGAACCGCGACATAGAAGCGAGCAGGACAGCCTGACAATGGATGCGGTAGCTTGGATAGCCGGGCGTCAGCCTCAAGGTCGGGTATCAAAGTAAGGGGCAGTTCCGTTCGAGAGGCAGAAGGGTCGTTTTTCTGCGCCATAAGAGCCCGATCACAGACCGAAAGCTGGCGTGGAAATGTTCCAGGATACAACCAAAATTCACCATGGTCGTTTGTCGACCGAATCGGTCCTGGAGCAAGTGATGATTTCCGCGATGTCTCTGCGACGATGTATTGATGATTGCGATCGAATAAAGAAATCAAAGCTCGATCGGAGCCTGTCTTCCAGAGTCCTAACTGGGCAAGAGATGCGAGGACAGTATCTCTTGAGGTTTTTTGTTGTCTGGTGGCTTCGTCGAATGCATTGTCTGTAGGAGTATTCGCATCTGGAGGGGATGCACCTTCACTGGGCGACTCTATGATGTCGTTGAGAACTGACGCTCCATACCTAACAACCTGTGAGTGATTGCGCAAAACTTGGGCTGCCCGCTAGATGCGAGAATGAAAAGTGTGAATAAAGGGAAACACAAACTTGAAAGATTCCCGTTCACGAGCTGATTCCGAAACCAGCTTGGGTGGGTATGAAGACATTTTGAGGGCTGTTTATCAACTCTGGCCCAAGTCGAGTCCAATCTGAGATATTCTTGTGTAAATATAGAAAGCAATGAACAAGGAAAGGCTAAAGTGCTCTGGAGGAAATGCGCGCTCTGATCAACCACTATGTTCACGACCTCAAAGTGGCGATCGACAAGGACTGGTTTAATGTATAGTCGCGTACACCACAGGCAAACCCGAAACTGATATACTTGAAGATACTTCTCGGAAGCAGCCGCAAACAAGGCAATTGTTTATATGATTTCGCGGGTAGAATATTCCAAAGCTTGCGTGGTAGCACACAAATTCTACACCATCATCAAGACTCATTAGTCCCTAAATCGAATTGCCAAGGCAATTTTTAAACAACTTACCGCTAACAAATACCACTGTCGCAAACGGCCGGCCATACTCCGGTTGTCGGCAAATCTTCCAAGTCTCGAACGTTCGAAAGTTCAGGTCCTAGGCATTTGCAAAGTCTCGATTCGATTGATAGATTGATGGTGGCGATAGAGGGGGAACGGAAACAATTGTGGTTGTTTGTCGGTAAACATGGAAGTAACCATCGCGGGGCCGAGACATGGAAAGCATCAACCCGCAAAGTGTTTGGTCCTTGGCTTTCGAGATCGCCTTACATAGGTACCTAATTACGTAGGTACCTAGCAATCCTTCCCTTCTCCAGACCCCTACATCGCAAGAATGGATATCTAGTAGGTACCTAGATTTGCAGTAGTACATAGTACCTTTAAAAAGAACGACCCCTGTATGATTGAACCTTGACGGCATTACTTGCCCACACTAATTGCCTTGCATGAAGCAAACTCTGACTTATTTTAAGTATTTAAGGAAATCATGTGTAAACGATTAGAAGACGAATCTCTGGTCTCCAATGAAACGAAGCCTCTGCTGGGCGTCTCGGTGAAGCCAACACCTCTTAAATCTCGTCTTTGCAGTCTCTTCGAAACCCCATTATCTATGGACATCAACACTTCGCCTAACAAGATTTAATGCCCAATTTTCCTTGATACTGTCGTAAGCTTGGGATTAGAGTGGGCACTGAAGGGGTCACCCTAGGGATATCTGCCCTGTCTGTTCAACGCTACCCACGTGTATAACGACATGATGATGTCAACTTGTGTTTTTGTCACAAATGGGTATATCGTAGTAAATCGTCAAGCTGCCGAAAAGAAAGCTTCATATAAACGCCAGGGGTAATCTAGCTACGGTATGTACTTGCACTAGCTATAGGCTTGCCCTCAGATTCCGCTTTGCAACGCCATCCAATGCATCGATCCAAGAAGTTGGTCCTTATTAATCCCCAAGATAGCAATAGTCCTTAAACGCCTTTGAGAAGAATGAAACCCTGGTAAGTTTGTTAAGTATACATTTCATTTTCTTCCACCATGCGACCCAGAATCAAACTCTGTATCACAAGCTCATCATCCAAGACACGGATGTCCACGATATTGGCTTGGGCAGGTGTTGACTTCCGTCGTCTCTTATTGCCCGTTGTTTCCGTTGGAGAGAGAACTGCCTCCACTGTTCCTGTACCCTTATCGAGATATAGCCAGTCAAATGGATTTCCTACTTTCTGTTGTTCCAGCAACAATTCTCGAGCTTGTTGTGTCGAGAAGACTCTCGATATTGATGGGCCCAAGACACTCGCAAGAAAAATGTAGGGCTCCTTAGCTTCGTTGCGTGACTTCTTTGAGTTTACAACAACAAGGACCCGTTGCCCGTCCAGAAGCCGTGGTCGTTGTTCAATAACCTCAGCCAGCCTCGCTTCAGCCGCCGAATATGGAGTCAAGATTCGTGACCGGAGAGCATTTCCGAGCACAGTAGATGCGCCTGCACAAAGCAAATATGGTTCCCAGTCCACGATGGCACCCTTGTTGAGGCAGGCTGTGATCCATTGAGGAGCCAAGCAAGGAAGACCCAGTGCCAGTGCCTGCATGTATTTGACTTTGCGCGAATGATTGTCGGCAATGAGTGCTGTAAACCCGCTCTCACAACTTGTTTTGGTAAGCCTCAAGGCTTCTTCCTCGTCCATCACTGGATTCATAGTACTCATGATGGATGAGTGCTCAAACATGTCCTGGAACCCATCTGTGAGAATTGCTCCCCCTGATTGTGTAATTTTCGACTCTATCTTCTTACGCTCTTGTGCTTTGAACTGGGTTGAAAAGGACAGTGCAAACACCATACCATCAAACAGCCGTCCTGTACGAGGTACAGAAGCGAAGCTCTGTTTGAAGGACCTGCTGGATTTGTGTACAATACTTCTTTCTAACACGCTTGCAGCTGGCGAAAGGTGCAGTTCATCGGTTGATTCAGAGCCGAGACGTGGATACCGTTTCGATATTCTTCTCGACTTTCCTGCTTGTTGAGGCGACACTGACTTTGTTCCTAATCGAATATGCCCCTTGCGCAAGCTGTGGTTGCCTCCTGGAGAGGGAAGAGTCACCGATTCCGGCCGATCAGAGCCAGGTGAGTCTTGCGTTCCGGGTGTTGTCTTGGCAGAACAGGTTGGTGTCGTTGATAAAACACTCAAGCTTGACGATGTTGGTAAAACTTGACCAGCCGAGCGACTGGCCTGTGGGGTTACTGGAGTTGCCCCAGCTCTACCGCTGCGTCGTGAGCGAGTAGTCATTGGTGGAGGGAGGTTTGCGTAAACATCCCGAGCCATCTTCTTGGACCGCGATGTCGGATTCGCATCAACCTTGATCGTCTCCTGAGGTGGCTGACACTCCTGGTCTGACTCTTCTTCTATCATCGAAACTCCACCCGCCTTGTGCAAAGGTGACGACATGGACATTGGTCTCGGCTCTATTTCACCCATCAATCCATCCGAGTTGGAAGAGCTGAGGAAAGGATTCCCGCGTTTTTGCCGAACTGCACGACCATAAGTCCTGGTGGTTCGTCTCCGTGGCGGAGGCAACGATGAGGGCTCAGAGTGATTGTTTGGCCCTTCTGGTAGATCTTCATCGTCCATCCGTAACCGAGGTAGCTCAGGCTCTGATGGCTCTGGATGTTCTACAGGTGCTGTAGGTGGTAGAGATGGCGCTGGACTGGTGGCCGGTATCATATCTTCATCTACCACAACCTTATCAGCATCCACCAATACCGTGTCGCCATCGTGGTCAACCTGGTGGTTTTCGGGAGCACTATTTCCAGGAGTAGCTTTTGTCGATGCAACAGGAAGTTCGTTTGAAGCCACCAATCCTTTCTGGGAATCATCAACGATGGCGGGCAGCTCTTGTCGCTTGTTAACATCCGTGTCAACATTTGACGTCGCATGGCTCGCTTCCAGGTTATCAGCCCCAAAGAGCTTTCTCCTCTTCCTCGATGGCTGTCCCGTGGAGTCTTGCCATATTTTTGGTGTAAAACTGACTCGGCCCAGTTCCTCGGCAGCCTGTGCCTTTTTCCGCTCAATCTTCTTTCGTCTCTCCATCCGTCGAATTGCGTCGTCGGAATCATCATCGGAGTTCATAGGAGAAATCACAATTGACCCCAGTATTTTTCTCTCTTGGGACTTTTGCATGGGTTCGTAATGGGACATTGGTTCGGTGGTGCTCGAGGACCTGGGTGCTTGCGCGCGGGGCGTAGGTTCTGATGACGGGGGCGACTCTGGTATCATGTCACCGCCAGCGGACCGGCCATCCAGAGGTGTTTGTACTCGCCCCGAGTCTCTATGGTCATCTGTCAATAAGGTCTCAGGTATCTCATGTAGACGTAGGGGGCTCGATGTACGAATATCGGTTGGTGACGAAACATTGGCTCGATTCTTCAAGGGCGACGTCTCAATCAGGTTTGGCGATTTCGAGTTGAATAATTTCGGAGAAGGTCGTGACGACGTTGGGCTTATACGTTTAACAGCCGAGGAGAACTGCGTCTGGCCGAACAATTGGCTTCCGGCTAGAGGAGCAGTAATGTTTGGTTTCGTAGCAAACGGGTTCTTGGGGACAGCGGGGGTCTCGAAAGTCGGGGCATGAGGCCGGTGCGGTGTTTGCCCATTATTCAACTGCGAAGTGCCATCAGGATGCCTCCAGTCACCTCTAGTGTTCTCGAAGCCTGCATCCTCTGAGACCTGGGATGATGGTCGACCGAACTCGCTTAAGTTCGCAAAGTTGACGGCCCCTGTGTCGTCATCTTCAAGAGGCCTAGGCTCAAGAGACCCAGACTGTGTATCACCTTCGACAGGACTGGAGGGTACAAAATCGCAAAATTCACTGTAATCACGGTCGAAATTGGCCTGGGTCGGAGTTTGCTGAGAAAAATCCATCTTGTGTAAGGCGCCAGCTGCAGCGCTATTCGGCGGCTTCGTACTCCTTGTCAGAGGCTTGGGTGCATCGTTCTGCACTTCTTGCGGCTTCGCGCTGTCATGGCGCGCAGGCAAGTGCTTGGAGTCTTGTGGATTGATGAGAATGTCGTGGCCTGGAGTTTTGCTTCTGTCGGCAATCAGGTTAACGCGGTCCTCGCGGCCCTGGGTAACGCCTCTTTGTATGCTGGTCTCTAGAGTACATTGCTTTTTCGAGTGTGTCAGTGCCACCCCTGTCTCGTCCCAGTGCGACGGATCGCCATTTTCAGAAGCGGGTCTCACTGAACGCGCCGTGTTCGTTAACGCGTCGTGAGAGCCAGCGGCCTCGGATGCCACTTCTTCGTTGACTGTCGGGTCCGATGATGGAACTACAACTTCTCTTGTGGGTGAAGCGATCTGTTTTGGAGCATCCGTGCCATTTTTGGAAGACAATTCGAATTTGGAAAGCGGACTGCTAAACTGTGTGAAGCAGCAAAAGTGTTAGTGCATCATGAGTGATAACCCCAGTGTAAAGTGATTTCAGCTGCACTGTCGACATACCCTGCCGACGCCAAACTCGGCCCTGTAGGCATCGAAGATAGCCTGACTGTCCTGCGACTCGTTGCTGCCTGCTTGAAGCGACTGGGATTCCATCATTTCGGTGATTGACGCATTTTCGAGTTGAAGAGTGACGGGAAGAGAGAGCTGTTGTGAAGAATTCAGAACAAAGAAGTGAAATCAGCGCATCTCTCTCTTTGCGGCTAAACTGGAGTAAATCGACCGGAAGGGAAAAGAGGGAAAAAGTTGCGAACGTCTGTGACGCGACAGCACGTGACGTTCATTTAAAACTTACACGACCACTATCTGCCCCAACCACCACTCGAATGGGAAAAGTGAACTTAAAAGTGACTTTTTACAAGAGCAAAGAAGAGACTCGTTCATTGTCTTTCACTACCAGGGAATTCTCATCTCTGATATGCAGGCCCGGAAGGGAATTTGAAAACTGACAGCATTGGCCAATCATACTGCCCGTTGGATTAAGAATGTTCAAAGATAGAGAAACACAGAGCTATGTGTTTTTCCCTGATTCTTCCATGCCACTTCAACTAGTCAGGTTAGTCATTGGAATAGTATGGTTGCGGATTCATGGGAAGTTTGTTTGCTATCAGGCAGTTTGGGTTCACAATTCAGCGAACTAAGAGGCAATAAAAGTTAAGAATCCATGCGCATATCGGCTGCAACCACAACTTCCACAGCGGCTAAGTGTAATCACATGTGATTGAAACGTATTCAAGAATTTGCTGCCACTGTTTTCTCAGTTATGGGTTAGCACATATTTGTAGAAAGTCTCTGTATCTGCTCTGACTACAGCATGCCAGTCTAGATGTCTGGGCCCCAGATCACATCATTCTCTGGACTGTTCTTTGGTTGATTGCAATGAGTTAGACAAAACTGCTGATGATTCAACTCCATTTTGCATCTTAAAGTCCCATCAGGTATGATACAATCCTATATAGGGCTCAGGCTCTTTGACTATGAGCTTAGCGATAGTTGTCACAGTAATTGAGAAGCAAAGGTGGTTTTCACCAAGTGCATCGTCTGGTAACAATTGTAGACTCAATGTTTCGAGGAAGTGCAACATTTTGCGTATGGACATCTATAATGATTAAGAAAAATTCAAGGTATCGTACCTTAAATTTATTAATGCCCACTGGAATGATTCATTTATGGTGCCACCAAGTGATGCAAGCTTCTGCCCCGCTCCGATGATGCCCCGCGTCATGCCCCGCGCCTTTTTTCCATCATACATCGTATTCAACGCATTTTACAGTAACGCAACATGACGCTAAAGGTTATCCTGGGTGCTCAATCGGGTGGGTTTTTTCTTGTTCTCTCCTTCGCCCCTTCCTGCTGTATCTAGAAAATTCCAGATATCGAGAATGGAGAGATGTGGCGTGGTTTCAATATTCATGATGGACGAATGCTAACTATGAATTACAGCCGATGAGGGCAGCTCAGCGTGACAACAAGAACATCATTGTTGTGGGAGCGAATGCACTAATGTTTGACATCAAGTACGGCTCGTACCCCTTCGTAACTTTTTCTGATACAACGATTGGCGGAATTATTGGTGGCCTTTGTCTAAATCCAGCCAGCATCACCGAGACAATTGGTGTGTTGAAATGTTATACAACCCGAGCAGTCCGGCACCTTCAAAACCGAGGATACTGGTGAGATCTGAACCAAGCTCCAGGAGATTGGACGAGAATGGGGAACATCGACTGGCCGCCGACGTAGCTGCGGATGGCTCGACCTCGTTATCGCCAAATATAGTACTTCCACGCATGCCACGTGACGTCTTTCCTTGGGCGAAGTTATTGACAGTACCAGCAATTTTTACTCGTTGAACCTCACAAAGCTCGATGATCTGGACACTTTTGAGACGATCAAGATTGCCATTGCCTACAAGGTTGACGGAGAGGAACTCGACCACTACCCTGCTGACCTCGACCTCCTAGAGCGCGCCGAAGTAGTGTATCACGAGATGCCTGGCTGGCAGAAGCCAACAACTGGTGCAAAAACTTTCTACGACCTTCCTAAGCAAGCCATAGAATACGTCGAGGTATGGTAGATGTCACTGTATGAGTGAGCCACGCTAACAAATCTCAGTACATTGAGAAGTTTGTTGGGGTTAAGATAGACCTATTCTTTGGATTCCTGGTTGACATGCGTGTTTGCTAACATCTCCTAGGTCAAGTGGATTGGTACCGGTCCTGGCCGTGAGGCCATGATCACGCGCGCTTAAGCGATTGCAATTGTACATGGTATTGATTGTACACACGCATGGCGTCTTTTCAATCATAGAGCCTTACAGACAGTCTGCAATAGCTCATTTAGATGAAGTCATGGATTCGGGAACAGTTTTCAGATCGGGTTTTGAGCTAACAAAATAGACTTGCGGATTTTTGCGGATTCAGGTGTCACGAAGAACGATGGTCAGTAGTAAACTGGATGTTATTAGTCAAAAACTCACTCAACCGTCGATGACAATCGGCCGTCTGTTAAACCTTCACAGACTACTCATATACATATGACCAAAAAAGTCGAAATCAGGATATTACTGGGATGAACTAACCTTACATATCATAACACAAATCTGAAAATATTGCTATACCAAATTCATTCAATAGTATTCGTTGTGAGACTCGGAGATCTAGCATCGTGGGTTTCTCGACATAGGGCTGTGGATGACTAGGATCTAAACAGCCGGTTGAAGAGGGCGAGCTTCGTGTTAGTTACCGAATACAACTACATTCTATAAAAAATGGAAATTCATTTTATTAAACCAAGTCACAAGTGTTAAATCATGTATCCCACTGCTGATGTGACAGTCCGTCAACCCCTAGTTTAATATAAGAGCACATAGCCTTGATAATAGTTGGAGTCGTCCTAGTATCCTATCTTGTGATCGTAGCTATGCTGATGCTATGCGCACGCTTTAGACGAGCCTTGTGTTAGTGGTCAGGTAATGCATTTGGTCTACAATGTTTCCATGCTGTCTCAGTGATCAACGGAGTGTAGTAAAGGACAACGACTGTCAGGGTCGGCGGTTCTTTTGCACTGTACCCATCGGCCGTCTCAGTTCTAATCGTATCTCGAAATCCAATACCCCCTTTCCACATTGCTGTGGAATTCTATCCATGTAGTGGCAGCAAGCCTTCAGCCGGTGTGCCCTTAGAGCTTAACATTAGAAGCATACATGCATGACTGTTGAGTATTCCCAAATCCATAACACTACGTAACTCTTATTTGTATTGACTTGTGGCCTTGAGTTCATCCTATGGTAGTGATCTTGGGTTGCTCCTATCTCAGAGCCGCAATGGAGCATTTGAAGCCTGCATATCAGGCAATGGACACCTTTTGAAGAGTGGGCGTACGCCTGCAGTATTTGATGGCATTGCATGACTTCCCTGGCTCCGAGGTTCTAGGCCGTGAAGATTTTGTCAAGTTCTCCCCGCTATGCATAGGAGTTGCAAGATTGAGGAGGCAACTAACATGAGAGATGGGCATCTATGAACACACCCGTCTCTATCCAGATAACATTAGACATGTGTCACTTACAGGTGCTTGGTATTGTTAGTTGTCATTTTCCTTGTGGGAACAAATATAATTTTACATGCCCAACCTTTAATGAAGACATGGTGCATTTGAAGACAGGCTCCATTCAACTCAATCAATTGCTCTGATACGAGACAACAACCGAGTATCCCTGCAGAAGGAATTTCTATTACATCAACACTTTGACTTTGACTTTGGCCAACTCATCGTCAAGGTTATTGCTGTCAAGCTCCATTCGAGATCGACGGCAGTTGTTCCGCGAGCGAGGTGAGACAAGACAAGACAACAAACGGCCCTGTCCTCAACTCTATTCCCTGGTGCATTGACTAGACCAGCATCATGTATCTATCTCTAGCCAGCTCGTCGTCAAGGTTATTGTTGGTGTTGTTACGGTCGAAACTCCATACCGAGACCCTCTTCGGTCAATCGTGAAATCCACTTCTAGATCCATTTTGATCTGCCGCCACGGTAGTCCTCCGGCTCGGTGTAATGCGGCCATCCGTACCGGTGCGGAAACCTACAGCTTACATCCTCTAGTGTAAGTGGTAGAAATGCACAGTAGGTGAATGCGCTGGATCGGTATCAGGCTGCATGGCAGGTTTCGGGTAGAAGCAGCAATCGCATGGTCTTCGTCGTGTTTAGTTTAGTTTGGGCGGCAGAAGCTTCTCTCCAAGTGGGAAGACGGGTAAGTGCAGTGAAGAGGGGAAATTTGGCATCTTTGGGTAAATTGTATGCCATGACATGACATAACCCACTTTCCATGTAGTTTGTGATGATGTATCGGAATTGCGGGTGGAAGGTCTTCAAGTGAGGTTAGTGAGATATTAGTATCTGAGGTAAGGTGAAGTCAAGATGGAGTCTGGACCATTGTAGACCTTGGTGAATGCAGCAACCAATCTTGTAGCAGAAGAGAAAAGGCGCTCATGTGTAGGTGCATTATACGCCGTCATCTTTTATTATCAAGCACTTGATTCAAGTAGTTCATCAAGATCGACTTCATCCTCAGTCTTGAGCCAAAACGGGGAGCACCAACTCCGTTATCACTACCCTAGACCAGCCCCCCTATCGCAGATCTTCATTATCCCCCACGGAAATGGAACATCACCAAGATCATCACTATGGTCCCGTGAGAGGTCAGCACACCCACCCCTCTCACCTTTCTTCTCGCTTCTACTGTGCCATTGCTCAAGCCAAGGGCCAGAACGCGCCCTTTTCTCCTGTCAAGCATGTCATTGACAATATTGGCAAGAGTCTGGCCAGGGTCTGGAAAAAAGGCGAGTTCCTGCAGCGAGAGTCTGAGAGAGTACGGATGCTACCTCGTCACACGAAAGGTCACATGGCACATTCATTGCAGGTTGAGACTAAGACATCACATCACAACTAAGGCGCCACCTCCGCAATTTAGACACCCTCCTATCTGATCACTGTAGAGCAGAGTTGTTCTGTGCAGCGTTCCCTTTGGTGCACTAGAGTGTAATCAGGCAAGATGATCACAGCACCAAAGCCAAACCGACCTAACGGAAAACGTAGAATAAGTTGCGAAGACTCTCATGGCATCAAGTATATTTCCATGACTTGGGGAACATGAGCGGTCACGAGAGAGGGGGTGTGACCTTCTAACTCGAGTTGAATTAACATATACTCTATCATGACTCTATCGTTTAGCTATCCCTCTACCAGACATAGTGGTCTGAATAGTTGCGTTTCAACTAAATGAGCTTGGAAAGCAAACATGCATGCATGAATAGCAGAGACTCAGAAGCTGCTTTGATAATCTCCCTTTCATGCAATGATCCCTTCACGTATTGTACCCTCCTGCAGGAGGCTCAAGATAATGGATGGATGTCGTCAGAGCTTTGCCGCAGACTGCAGACTGGGGCCCAAGCAGTCGGATCTTGATGAGCGACTAATACCTCAGAGTGTCACGGAAGGATTATTTGCTTCCCTCTGTCAGCCACCAACAGATGCCAACGTCTTATCTGTTCACTGGATAGACATACGGGCTTTGTTGTCCAGCACAGACAGCCCCAGGGCCATGGTACTGTGACAATCACACCATTCCTAGCGTAAGCGCCTACTGGAACAAACAAAGAGACGATGGCCCATGGACTCGTAATACTCTACGTAAATGCTGTTTTAAATAATATTCCACGGAGTACCCGTAGCGGCTACCTCCTGACTTACCGACAGTGGTAAAGTTTGATAAACCGCTGCGGACGGGCGACTCCAGCCACCGACGATGCCGAGTCCGAGAAAGCCTGGAGAAATCCGGGGTAAGTTGTATGTAGCGTGTTAATTAAACGACTGACGAGGGTCAAAAGTCTGGAGACTCAAAAGAGGGGTCTTTGTTCTGCCAAGACCTCAACCATCAATTTAGTTCAGTGCAACATGGCACGCTGTGACAAGCTCCTCTCGGCTAGCTATCAGACCATGCAACATGCAATAGCGAAAACACAAAATGACAGGTAAAGGTGATAATTCAGAGAATTGTAATTGGGACGTCGGACATGGAATGCCATTCATGACAATCACTCTACCTAGGTAGTCGGCTAGGACTGCACTGCAAGCAGCCGCAAATGCAGGCGCCGCATCCATTGCTTAGCAAGGTACAGCAACAGCCACGGGGCAGCCATAGCTAGGTACAGGCATCTATCCCCCGCAACTCAACGTCCACCAAATAAACGATAAGTCGTTCGATCATTCTCTCCAACAATCAACCAAACGTCCAAAGTTCCCCACGTCAAGAGGCGTAGCACAAGAGTCTGGGGGTGGCTTAGAGGTGATTGGATAACATCCTCAAACTGTTGCGTACAAAGAAATGCAACCGTGTGGCGATCTCAGCTGCCAGAGGTGCTGCTGCATCGGTTCTATCCTGTCCTGCAAATGAGGGTCATCGTGAAGACTGACAGTAGTCAGTAGTGGGCAGACTTACAGACAACCACATTCTCCTTGAAACTCCTATAACAGAAGAAGAAACTCAATGCAATGCAGCAATATCCCGATTTCGATTCGCCTCCTTTACAATCACCAGTCTCTGTACGCCGTAGTCTCGCCACGTACGGCTGTTTATGTCTCTTCCTAGAGGCTCATGTCTAGTGCAACCTGACAAGTCTCTTCTGGGACTGTTGCCGTACAGAAAAGAAACATTCGCCTCGTGTCTTGCGAATGAGGCATCTCGTCTTGCGAGTCTCTTTTTGAGCCGCCAGCATCCGACCCCAAGCCGTCTTGGCTCTTCGCCTCTCCTCTGCCTCCCAGCGAGGCGGCCGAAAAGGGATCTTCGATGGTCCCGACGCAGGCCTTGTAGATTATGTGTACCGTTACGCTGGGGGTTTCAAAGGTGGACGGACACTTGAACGAACCCTTGGAGCGCTCATGATAGCCTGCTTTGAGTTGTGTGCGACCCCCCATGTCCTAATTGTCCACTCAGCACAGGCACGGGGATTGCACGGCAGAGTCGAATAAACCCCCTGATAAGACACGACGGCAGGCTTACTTTTGTCCAAAAGCGTGCAGCTGCAGCAGTCTGATAGGAATTTGGTCCTAGGCGCTGGTTGGTCTTTGTATTTGGACGGGACGGGATAGAACAGGACAGGATAGCGGCAAGACAGTACCAAGGGCAGGCATTGCACAGACGCAAAAGCTGGAGATGTCGAGGATGGAAACATATTTTCGTTTGTCAGAAATCGGCCGGGTGGCCAATTTTGGATCCCTTCCTTGATGATACCCCTTCACTTGAAGAATGTAAGCTGAGAAAGGAAGTAGAAATTGTTGCAGAGGATACCTATTTCAGAATACCATTTCGAATCTGACTGTGCCACTACGTAACTATACAGAAGAGACCATAAGAACGCGTATCCTTGCTGGTTGTAACAGAACCTGCAGTAGAGGCAGCGTGGCAGGACGGGCCCTGACAAAGTGACAAGCTCCTTTGATGCAAATTTGCGCCTAGCCCAGCCGAGTTTTTGGTTCAACAAAAACCCCGGTTCGACAAAAGATACGAGTGTACATGAAAGAATGCGGGGGAACGCACGTTGAATGTGATCTGTCAGATCTGCCTTTTACTAGTAGGAGTAAGACAGGGCACGATGCAACGCAACGCAACGCAACGCAACGGTCCAGGTTAGAGCCTAGACCACCAAGCCACCATCAGTCAAAGACAATGCAGACAAGGACGAGGCAATGAAAAAAGGAACCTTTCTGAAGGGCAAAAATAACGGGTTTTCTGGAAGCCATGTGGTCCTTACTTTCATGTCTCTGAAAAACGTGTCTGCATTGGAAACACGAAACAGCAGAGGCAAGGGATGATGCTGCGAGTGCGAGTTGATATGATCGGTCGAATTGGTAAGTTTCTCATTTCGCTTGTCCAGAGAAGCTGGAGACTCGAATCAGCGACGTCAGGTAGTATCAGCATAACATGCGGCTCGCTGCAGGACCAGACATGTCAACCCCAGACTTGACGTGAGAATTGCACATTGTAACAGGAATAGTCAGATTGAAAGACATAATGAGCGGCCGAGGTCTGGTTTGGACTTGGCTTCGGGGTCCTTGCCTGCCGCCGGAGCGAAAAGAATGGGATACTACGCTATAGGCATAACACGGCAAGCCATGTCAGGGGTTGGAACTACAAATCTATCAGCATGCAACCTTGACAGCCATTATCAGAATGTCACTGGTAGAATCAATGAGCGAGTGCCTGCCGTGGGGCCGCCGTTGAGTTGAAATGAGCCTTGTGGATGACATACAATCAGACAGACGCCTTTGGACTTTTGCTCCGTTCCGTGTCTCTCTTTCACGATCACTAACTCAAACACTTGAAACCTGTTCTGGACGATTCTCATGACTCAGCCCTTGCCCTTGCTTGAGAGTAAAAGAGCCCATGTCATCATCAGCAGACACAGTCAGCCTGAGGAGCCACGCGCAAAAGAAAGGAGCATATTGCTTCCAGAAAACCGGGAATCAATCAGTCAAGATAAAAACATTTCAAGATGCAAAGAAAACTTTTCATTAATACCCAAGTACTATGTAATAAGGAAATAATCTTGATTTCGGTCAGGTAACCAACAAGAAGCTCTTTTTGGCCCATGCGACCAATCCTCGAATGACACGGCTTAAGGGCGCGCGTTATGAACCAATCAAAAGAGCATGCACACGCACACCCTCCTATAAATTGTAACTTTCAGCGGGAAGAGCGGGCGGGTTTTTAGTCCGACTCGGACCTGAGCGACTGCTAAATAAATCAAGGTCCAAGGGTGATCAAAAGTCAATCAAGGACAGGGACAAGGCAAGAAGAGGTCACGTTTGAGAAGTAGTCTAGTTGACAGTGAAAAAAAGAACAAGAAAAAAGAATAAGATCCACCTCTTACAGTCACAGTCAGAGTCAGAGACTAACAATAAATCAGTCACCTCAAACAAGTGATTGACAGGCACGCGTCAATATGCGAAACGTGCTGATGAATGACTTGATTAGACCTAAAACAAGTTCCTTTGATACAAGTCATGGAGATCCGATCGGTAATAGATACATTTTAATTTTATCCACAATTATGAAGCAGGAGTTGTTATCAACCATTATAATAGTCATGATATAAATCGGAAAAAACTAAAACAACAAAGTGACCCTCATTGATGAGACAAGAGTGACGCAATTGTGCCTGGATATACAGTCACGATGGTGTAACTGACGATTGGAGAGAGAATAAAATTTTTTTCTCAAGTCTCCAGTAAAACTCTCCACTCCAGTGGAATTCCATCTCATTGCACAACCCAATCTCACGATGGCATCAGCTCACGAGGAGGTCCGGGCTGAGCCTCAAGCCCAAGGACAGAGCACGATAAAAAAGGGGAGCAAAGGAAGAAAAAAGTTCAAGTAATGTCGTCATGCAAACAATCGGTCGATCTGGTCATCCTAATCCCCCAATTCTAGTGGAGATGAAGCTTGGCATTCTTGGGTAAAGACGCCTTCACATTTTGGGACAAGCCTTGTCTAGCGACAGTAGCCAGCAAAAAAGGGACGAAACTGTGGGAAAAAGCAATCAGTCAACCAACCAACCATGAGAGATACCATAACTAATAAGAGGAGACATACGAAAGCGGGAATCCAGTAGTCAGTTACAAAGACTGAAAACACCAATAAAAGCTCCTTCTTGATTTAAGGCCTTGGGCTTTGGAGGCTACTGCAGTCTGTCTCTTAGTCGTGGTGTGTCATTAGACAGCAACCTGCCGCTCTAACCTTGGAAAGGCAAGGTAGCGAGCGATAGGGTATTGCAGATCATGCCCAACTTGGCAGAAGTCTCTGTCCAAGCTATTCCTGTCATCCCGGTCCCCTATCCTATCTGTCAGGGAACCCTGATGCCTTATTAAGTGCAGGCAACTCTGGGGATATCTCTTGGCATAGCCCGATGGATGCCAACAAAAGGCTAACAATACCCGTAGAAAGGATCAGATGCCCTGCCAGGCTTCAGAGACACGGGATAGGGGGAAGAAGTTAGACTCAGGAGACTTGAAAATTTTCGGACAAGATGTTGGAAAAATTAATCAATCTAAGGTTCAATCTCAGTTACTGTCAGATCATGGTGGTTATTCAACGAATAAGATGGCTCACCTGGCCTTTCTTTATGTTACCCTTGGTGCACGAGGCCACACCATCAATCGCAGTCATACCACACCACCAACACACCACCACCCTGAAGAATCGGGTCTTATCGCACAATTCCAGGATGCGGCTGGCTGTTTTGAGCCTGCACTGCAAGTCTGTTGGTTGCCTCTTCTAAAGCCCGCAATATTGACATGCATGAGAGATTTCGGAGTAGCACCCGACCAGACCTTTTTCTATGGTTGATGCAAGGCACAGATTGCACGTAGAGAGTAGAGTAGTACTTGATTCCTCGGCACAAAGACTGTAACAGGAACCGACTCAAGCCGACGCCGTATTATCGGCAGATGAATGACAACAAAAATGCTTAAAGCTGTCGGGATAACCTTATCCAGGCGATGAATGAATAGTAATCTTGTCTTTAAACAACCGACATTGCCCTAGCCTTTTGTCCAAGCTCTCTCTCTTGGACCCTTACCCTTGACCTTGACGATGCGCTGCCGCCGTCTACGGCGGTGCGGTGCGGTACGGTTCCTCTCGCGTCATCCTAGGCGAGCGATCTGTAAAGTTGGTCGTTGCTTTTTCGTAGATCGAGAATTGTAGCGCTGTATCAGTCACTTGCCCGACAACCTTAGCGTTGAGACCAGTGAATTTGTTCTTCCACTTGATGAATCCCATTGAAGGGACATTTATCTGCTGCAGCCTTCTTTTTAGTTAGTTAGCCGGGCTGGACCACGATCCTATCTTTTACTCGACAAAGTCCACCATCAGGCTAGGCACGGACTTTGTTCTTGTCCGTCTTGCTCTTCAAGATAGGGGCTGGCAGGCTGACAAGCTAAGCTAGAAGCTTCTTGGTCAAGCTGGTCAGCCTGATCAGAGGGTGAGGTGATCAGTGATCCCACCAGTAGTGGCAGATCACGCCCAATCCTGAGATGTTTCCCTCAGGTGAAGCTCATTAATCCCTGTAGTAGTTCGAACACCCTCAGCTGAGATGGTTCGTCCCCTATTCCGGTGATGCGCTGCATTTTTCGACTTGACGATGTGACTCTGCATGTCTTGGTTCGAAATGGTTGGACAGAGGGCGTCGTTGAGGCTGCGCATTCTTTTCATTTTTGGAAAGAGAATAAACGCCACAGAGACTCGACTGGGAAAGACATTGCTGACATGTTCGTGCGGTAATTTCGTTTGGGAATTATTGAGCTATAAGCCAGGGTTACCTGTGGACGAATTAATTATCAGTAATACATCTTTTCGGATATTGGCTTACACGAGACTTGCTGGTAGATCCGTGTGACATTGGCAGCAGCAGTCTTAGTACTACAAGTTGTCCTGTACCGAAGATAACTGCTGCACAGACTAACCAGCAAAAACCGCCAGGATAGAATCGGGATCGCCTTGAACTTGTTCATTGTTCATACCTCCTGTCCCATACACGATCCAAAATCTGAACCCTTCAACGCCGAAATTTTTTCGAGTTAGTGGAGGGAGCTCCCCAGCTCCCGCGTGGCCAGTGCATCAAGCCCTGTCCCCTGTAAATATAATCAACAATAACAAGTTAGCGTAAGTTTTTAGGCCTGCTGTCATGTTTGTGTAAGCAGAGACTACGTCAAGGCCGACGACGACGACGATGATAAAAAACTCCCACGATAAACGTATAACGATTCTCGGCGTTGACGATGAACCAGGGGAAAATCCTTATCGGTCTAGACTCCAGATTTCAACTTACAGCGAAAATAGAGTTCAGGTCCTGGCAGGGGAATTGCGCGAGCGGATTCAACCGCAGCCGTAGAAAGGACCATGCTTCCTATCTCGTCACTTTGTCCGACGAGCTAAACCAAGGTAACGATGGGAAATCGTGGGGGGAAAACTTTTGGGACCCTCTCTTCTCGGTTGTCTATCTTATCAAGAATACAGGCACATTTTAGTTAATATGCGCTATATCTTTTGCTGATGATAGTGTTTGCGGGCGTTGGATCTCCATCTGGAGAAGCCGTCATGACTGATGTAACCCGAGCTATCTTTTAATCAATGAATCAATTAACTACGTGGGGAAGTATCACGACTGACTAATAATCAACTTAGTTTCATCCAACCGTCGCGATACAAGTGGAATCAAAGTGATAAATGACTCCGTCTCTGACCCTGACTCTCAAATTTTACCTTGATTCATTGATTCATTAATTCATGCCTGATCGTCAACGCGCTGGAGACAGGACGCGTTGTAAGATCAGCACTTGACTGTTGTGTGAGGTTGTGATTCGATCATGAATTGCCGTTGGACTCCTCATTGCAATGCATATGGATTAGACTTTCGGGCGAAAAGACCCAAATTGTTAATTGTTATGGGCATCAATAACGCAAACAAAGAGAAAAAAAAACCCATGGATCAATTGGTAGAAAAACCTTGGTTTGAGGGGAATGACTTTTGAGGCCCTATAACCATGGAAAAGCCGAATGAAACCCCGTCTGAGTGCCGCGATATGCCGCGCAAAAACCTGATGATTGGCAAATCCTAACTAATATGCCCACTGCCTGCCATGAGATTGGTTATCCTGGATGAATTGCGTTTCATTGCGTCTTCCGTCTCAGTTATCAGCATCATCGGACCACCTAGGGTTGATGTTGCTCAGTGGGGATTCTACTGTCTGCCCCGAGACATGACAAGATAAGACGTGATAAACTGACAAGAAGTAGATATTTCTGAGAGTGCGGGAATATCACCGAACTGATTATGCATGCTCGCTAGTATCGTGACAAGGTCCTGAATGGCCCATTCCACAAGAATCTGGGGAAGTACGTAGTATCAGAAACTCGTCAAGCCTAGCATGGGACAGGAATTACTGCAATAAGCGATCATTTTCTTCAACAGCGCCTGCCTATGCACCCCAGAGAGAAACAGAGAGTATTGACCCGCTGCATTGTACTAGGAGTACTGCATCAGAGGGCGTGCTACTTGCACACGATGCGACCTTGTTGTTTTCAAAAAGAGGTTGGAATATGTGGTCAGGCGGCAGTATCAGGACCGGGGATGCAGTTGGATGGAGGTTGCAGATCAAGACCAACAAGTGATTCGCTCTGAAAAGCCCCCCGTCCCTTGTCCGTCTCCGCCCCCAGACGCAGTCCTGATCAAAAAAGGAATGGTTTTGTAGAGCTGCGCAGCAACAGCGTCCAAAGGGGATCAGCACTGCATTTTGCTGTTTTACTGCCTCCATAGGTAGTTTTAGTTACTAACTATTAGTTGATGATGGTCACGATACAGGCGCGACCACTTTTTTCATTTCAAATCAATCCTCCGACTGACATGACAGGATAGCGCAATTCCCCGGTGAGAACCTGGGGTAAATAAAGAGATATTCAATGCGCAACCAGCTAGTTTGACTCGTAAAAGGTCCGTTCATGTCATCGACGCTTCAACTGACACAAGCACTAGTTACTTCAGGAGATGAGACGTGATAGAAAGAGGGGTCATGATGGACAATGTTCCAAAGTAAAGAGTCTAGAGATTAGTAGTACTTGGTTGTAAGCGGGGTTTGCTTCAAGAGAACCGAGTATCTGGTTGGTTTCTCTGTTCAACAGGCACTGCTGCTGTGTGATCTTCCCATATCTCCTACTCTACTCGGCTCTGAGTGACATTCAAATGGAGGCGATTCCTGTATTATGGGTGAGACAATGAGCTGCGCTGCACGATAACCGCTCGGGCAATTTATGTAAAGGAGAAAGGAAGAAGAAAAGAAAGTAAGCCTCGATGAGATCAATATGCGTCAAAATGTGGCTTGTGGCGACGAGATGAAGAATTTTGATCTTGTTTCTATTGCAGAATCTACAACAATGCGAATCCAGGGTCCAGGTATGTTCCTGAAGGATGGTTGATCTCCCACTGGTGATCTGTGTTTGGGTTGGGGTTGGTTCCAAACACTAACACCACCATCAAGTGAAAAAGTAAACTAAACTATTGCTTGGTGGCGAACATACCTAAGCATATGCACGGATTGTGATTGTGGTTGAGATGTTTTTGGGTCTGGGTCTACTGCAACCCAACAGTTGGACGGTGTTGGTTTAGTTCAGTATTAGAGACTTTGTGGTTTCAGCAACGGTCGCCTCCTCAAGGTAGTGTACCTCTTGAGTTAATTTAGTTTGTGTGAAGGCGAAAAATAAAACAGAACTTTGTGAGAAGTGAGTGAAAAGTGAAGGATTGTGGTGAGGAGCTTGATGGCCATTGGCTTGTTGGCTATCAAGGTGTGATGGGCCTGGCGCATCCTTTTGATAGTGGCAGAGCGGCAGTCGAAACTGGTTATTGCTGCAGATAATACTGTGCAGTAGAACATCCATAAACCCGGTAGAGGGGCGTTGTATGGTTTGATACAGTAGTTGGATGAGCACATTATCTGGGCTGGACAGAACAGACATATAATTCGGCAACACAGTTGCGAAAGATGGCGTCACTTGCTGTCGCGATGAGCGTTTCGAGCGTCTCACAAACTTCGATTGCGCGCCTGCTTCGGCAAAGTCTAGACCTATGGCTATAGCCATGGCGTCAATAGACAGTTAGAGTCAGGAGTCAGGTGGCTACTGTTGTGCCATGCTGAAGGAGGTTGTGTTCTTGATGATACTGAGCGGCAAAAGAGATTAGATACTTTTGGTTTAGTAGACACAGAATTATGATGGTACTACCCTTAATTTGACACAATGCCCAGGAAGCGAGGTTGTCGTCATTACAAAAACAAAGATACAGCATGTACAATGCTATTATCAATGGCCAAGTCTGTTTCTTAATTTGGCCCCTTGAGATTATATGCCATTTGTACAACTGCGTGTACAATCGGATACAACTGCTTTGTGATAACTCAAAAGAATTCTCCTATTTCCGGCAGTATATCGGAGAGTAACTACTCCGTACCTGTTGGAGGGTATGTTGATCCCGAACCCTGAGCCTCCTGAACCTGACCTGACTGACCTGAACGGAGCATTAAACTGAAGCACGTTGTTGAAATCAATGGTTATTTTGCGTGCTCAAAGTGGAGAACAAAAGTGAAGCAGCCAAAGTTGAAATAAAGGTGGAGATGGAGATGGAGATGGAGACGGGCGGCAGACAAGGATGTGGGGAAAGGGAGGCATTGATAGGCGCTATGCCCTGGAAAGACTAGAGCTGTGAAGCACTAAGCTCATTGCGTTCCTCTTGCGGGCGCACATTGCATCTCGGTTTCTGCCTCAGGCTGCAACAATACCAGCCCGTCCGTCCCATTCCTGTGGGCCAAGCAGTGGATGGAAATCAAACCAAACCAACCGTCAAGCAGATTGCGCTACGCCGCAGCGCTGAGTTACAGAAGTTACAGCAGTATCCTGCAGCTCAGCGCAAATGCAGCTTACATTACAGAGGGCGAAAGCACAAAGACTCGCCTGTAACCTGCAACACCCCTCCATGGGACTCGATGCAATCTCACAATGGATCAATTGACCATTCAACGAGCGGGGACATCTATCACCGGGTCAAGAAGGAACCTTAATAGAATGCCAGCAATAAATTCCCATAAGACAAGCACAATTTACGATGCCAAATCTTGAATGGCCTCACCTCACACCACGGAGACCCGATGAGCTGCACACATCCTCTGATCTTTGTGGGGAGGGGGCACTTGGGGCACTCCGAAACCTCAAGCAAGCGGGCAGAACCGTGCAGAATTGCACGGTAGCTAACGGAAAACCAGAGGCGACCTGAACGAACTGAACGACCAACAGCCCATTGCCCACCTCCGGTGTCGCTACCCTCTGCCCAGCCAGCCAGAAATCTCGGCTGATGCCTTTGCGGTGGGATCCGGGACCCTCTCAAGGTCCCCATCTCATAACCCATCTGAGTCACCTCATCGAGCTTGCGATATAGGTGATTGTTCTCGTGGACCATGGACATGAACCGGCCGTAATGCAATCATTGAAAAATTTTCGGCTATCCGTCGCAATCTCGTACAGTAATAGCGTTGGCCAGGATGAGACAGAGGAAAATAACAAAACACGGCTTGGCTTGGTCAGGGCTCAGGCGCAGCGCAGTTCAGTTCAGTCAACCAAGTAGTAAAAGAACTGCAGTGCATTACCAGCCAGCAAAAATCACACGCCTGTGTCTGGTGTTTGAATGTCTTGGTTGGGTCCGTCCTTTGTCGTGGAGGCTTGTCTTGTCCTCCTCTGCCCTGCAACAGACTCTCAGTTTAGGTACGTACGGTTCCTGAAGAGCAGTGAAAGCTCACTGAGATGCAAACTCCACTTACCAATGCTCATCCTGGCCTGGCACTCCCTTCACCTCCTCCAACACTCCCTGTGTCTGGGAGGTGTGAGACGCCCTGGCGTGGTGTGCACACCACACACCCAGTTGAAACGAGCACAACCCACCCCCGGCGGGCGTCCCATCAGGGCCATCACTGAACGATGTGGACCAATTTTTCTCAGCATGAAGCAGTACGTACCAGCCTAGCCTCTGTCTGCAGGGCATTAAGAGCGGCAAGGCGCCCCCACCAAGGTTCAACACTCCACTAATACGTACTCTTTTCTGGTGGAGAAGAGGTGTGCCTTGGTACCCTCCTCCACGAATTCCTAGCAAGAGTACCTCTAGCGCACCCTGGTCGTGCAACTGATCATCGACCAAGGCTGTGCCTGGGCCACTGACCAAGAATATACATAACCCTCCCCCTCGAACCTCTCAACTCAGATCTCCTTCACCATCATCTTGACTCTCTCACTTGCGATCCTTCAATTGCTCTCTCTACTATACCAAACTGTTGCAATACTTGACTCGATAATACTTGAACACAAAGGATTACAAGTCAACACCTTCTTGGGTTAACCCCTTCATCACTACCTTCTACTACACTCTTACAACCACACATCACCGCAGCCATGGACTTCGATTCTTGGGCTCACTCTTTCTGCCTTGCCTGCGACAAGCAAGTGCAATCATCTTCTGATGCCTACTGCTCCGAGTCTTGCAGACTGGCCGACTTCGAGAAGACATCAACAACAACCTCTCAAGCCAGCTCACCAGGCCTCACTTCTCCTTCCTGCCAATGGTCATCGAAATCCTCTAGCTCGGGCTTCTACCTCTCCCCCGCCTACGATTTCTCCAACGCAAAGCCATACGGATCAAGACACATGAGCCAACCCACCTTCAAGCCCTACGGCACTGAGTCGACTGCCAACCACCGATCCCTCACCCCCTCCAGCTCCCACAGCAGTCTGTGCTCCATGCAGAGCACCTCAACAACAGGAGAGCAAAGCCAACTGTCTGACAAGGCGAGGAAGGAACTCCGAGCGTACGCTGTGTCTTTCGACAACGTGAGGACTCAGCGACGACGATCCTACTAAGCACTTCACTACTACTCAACTATAACCACGACATCATACATACAAAATAACACCTAAAAACATATTATCACGCAACTCATTCAACACACACAACTTATTGAACAACTCAAACACGACACCTCAACTCAACTCACACCTCAACGCCTTCACCTTTCCTTATCGTGTCGAAGAATCTATTGTACCAAAGAAGGGCATTATACCGGAGCACTGCATTAAAAAAAAGTTTGTTTTAACATGGATCCATGACGATTTCTTTCCATCATGTCAACCATCCTTTTACGGGTGTGGATCATCGGGGCGGTTCTTTTGTCCATCGGGGTTCACGGATATGAACCCCAAGCAAGAAGGGATATCTTGTACCAAATACAGGGCGGATTGATATCATATGAAGTTTCAGAGCATGGATTACGGGAGCACGGGAGGTTTTCATGATACCGGGATACGACGGCTGGGGACATTTGGGTCAGGCGTACAGGACCGACCAGGCAAGAAGCCGGTCGATGGATTATTCTATTGGGAGGTATAACTTGAGCTTTTGACTACGGGGCAACTGGGCATCGACAGGAACTGCGGGAAGACTGCACTACACTGCACAGCATAGCACATGATTGGATACCATAGCACACTATAGCCAAAGAGATCTTTTTTCGTTCTCCCTCCAAACAAAGCAAGCCAAGTTTTCTTTCTGAAATGTGAAATCTGCATAAATTCTAGGTGTTTCTATCAAGCCTTTTTCATTCTGTCTGAGCTGTCACCGTTCCTTGTCACGCATTGTCTCAAAGGGCATAACCTACTACCATTGGGCATTCTTGAGCCTTCTTACATACCAAGTGGGTTTGTTTGCTTTTTCTCGGGGGATTTCCAACCAAGCGGACAGTCACCGCCAGGCCGCTCGACTGGGATATGCAGGCCAAAAATGTGCATCGACATTTTTTGTCTCTTCCATTTTTCGGATCCACGTATACATACATGTGCATCTCACTCTCTCAACGCTTAACTAGTTAACAGGGAGACCCCAAGCAGACAGCAGGAAAATCACAGCGAGGCTCTTTTTTGCATGATTTCGAGCTAAACTGATGTGCTTCAGGACCGGCAAGGATTAAAAGCTCTACATACAGTTCACAACTTGAGAGTTCCGGACCGGTCTTTAACAGGGGTGGGACATTTTAATACACAGAACTGGATTGAGAATAGGACAGGATAGGATAAATTACGACTTGACTGTCAAAGGAAAATGCCCTTTCAGCTCCGTTCCCCAGACTTGAAGCTTGGCCAAGAAGGCTAGACTACTTGCTGTGAGCCATACCTGTAGTGATCAGCTCCGATCTCCGGCGCCTATGTACCAGCTCAAGTTCAGACCCAGCAGGATGGATGGGCACGACGCTTCCTGACAAGTAGAATGGAGACATTGATTGACTAACTGACTAATAAAATAAATTGACTAATTGACTAATAGAATAAAACTTGATACAAGTAATAGAAGTGACTTTTTCGGTAATAAAGTATTCTCGTGATTTAATTCAATCTTGTTTCTTGGCTTTACTCCTTGCCGATAACGGGGGGAGCTTCCTTTTTTACTTTTATCTAAACCGAGATTCGCAACTTTGTGCTGTAATTGTATAACTCTTTGTGTGTATGTGTGTACTTGTGTCTGTGTCTGTGTCATACGGGTCTTAAAAAATGCCAGTCAAACAGAGACTTTGTTAGACAGATGTCGTTGAGGTTGGTACCCGAAACGTGTGCTGTCTATCTGTCATTCATCCAAGTTTGTGTTTTTATGCTTCCACCGCCTTTACAAAGCAAGAAAGAAAGAGTCATCTACGTGGTGTGGTATGCTGTACCCGACAGTATCCATCTCTTGCCATGGTATACCGAAGGCATTGACAATGTAAGCCAAGTTAATCGGCGTCAAACTCTATGTGTATCCGCTTGTTGGCTGGTGGCATGTGCTGTGTTTAGTGGTTCAGGCCTTCGTTAACTTTTGCCCCCTTCGTGTGCACCCCTTGATAGGGATAAGGCAGTAATATTGGATGGTAGTCTACTGAGTGCAAAAGCTTCTTCCCATCAGAGTCAATGGAGCATGCAAGTAGGGACGGTGGTCCCCTTTCATGCCCCTCTGCCCCCTCTGTGGATGTAAATAATCGAAATTTACATCAATGCACAGACGACATGACAAAGATATTCGGGCATCGCCTATACAGAGTGGAGGTGGAAAGCCCCAGTGTCATTTTTGTCAGTGTCGTCTGAATGATCGAGTTATTTCTTCCATGTTCCGTAACCGCAAACAAGATTTTTCTTTAGCCTCACCCGAAAACCTGGTAGCTAAGAAAGGTACAGGGACCCATCTAGCAAAGGGGTTGGTCAATGGGATTGGTCTCTTGTGTCTGAACGTCATGCGGGCCGTAACTGTGTAGTCCATGTTGAGGCGATCGTCTGGTTACTAGTACTAACAAAGGTGGATTGTCCGTGTGTGCCAGCGCATCTGCTTGATTCTTGTTTCCATGTTATCATAGGCGATGCTCAACTGAATTGGTTGATCTGAGCTAACAAAATGGTTTCGCACGTGTCTGATGGAAAAATTTCAAGAGTGGATTTTTGGTGGATGGGGAGAGCTTGGCTTTTGGCAACTATCAGATCAGGGGACCTTCAAATTCTTTCCAAGGGTCTTTTCTTTCTTTCTTTGCATTGACGAGTGGAATTTTTCATCTCTGTTGTTGGGCCATTCCAAGGTTTTGAGATGGTGATGGAGTAGATGGGCGTGTAAAGGAATCAGATATTAGACAAGCATCTTTCTCTCTCCTCCAACCAAATGAGAGATGGTGCATAGCTCAGAGTAAAAGGTTCAATGTCGGGAAAAGTACGTACCTACGGGATTGTCGACCGAGATCGACATCATTCCCATCGGCAGGGCCCGGCCATCGTGAGTTTTAGACGTGGAGTTTCCCAAACGTATGTATAACTTATGTAGGGAGACCAGCCCGGTTTTTTCTCCCTCTTGGAAAAAATGAATTAATATTACTACATTATGAAATCATGGCCAGATCTCCATCTATGCTCTCCGGGTGATCGATCGTACGCTAGACCAAAAAAATAGATGGGATACACTACACGTACATATGACAATCTGCCCATTTCTACCCTCTGATATCCGAAACTGAGCGAGTATCCGTACTGTACTGCAATGTTGCTCCGTTTAAAACATGGGACGATGTTGAGATGGGCTGTTTTCCATCTTCATCGGCAAATGGATCCTCTCCGTTCCGCCTCGCCTCGCTTCCACCGGCAGTGAAACCCCAGGATTCCGGTTCTTCATTTTTGCATTCGCATTTGCATTGTGCTTTGCATTGTTTTGCATCAGGATCAAGTACATTACAACAGCAAAAGTGGGTTGGTAGCTTGTTTCGGGACTATGGGGTAATGTTATGCTTCAACAGCAAATGCGTAGAGGGATGCTCCTGGATAAGGCTGTTTCGTTTGGCTTACGAATTCACTCTTACTTCAATCGATCGATCGTCTTTTTTTAGTTAATGTTTCACTAAATGAATCTTCTTTTGTCTTTTTTCTCTCGTCCTTGTTTTAAGTTGTTATGTATATTGTAGGTAGTCTAGTATATCCACTACAACCTACGTGGCATCCTCTCTATCTCTATCATACCATACCAAACCCTGCAATTATCTTGTCCCTGGATAAGCAGATGAAAAAGGGGAAAGAAAACTTGCTCTAATTGATCGGCGGGGACGGCCCGGAGGTTGCGTTACGTTGTGAATGGAATGATTGTGCTTCCGGAAACTCACCTTGAACTTCGTCGCTTCCATTTAGTAGCATGGACCGCTGGGTGACGTCGGCGTTTTCCACGACCCATGTTATTATTACCGCTTACTTATGATTCTTGCCTTGGCCTGGTTCAAGGAACAAGTTTGGAACTTCCCTGATCCTGGACAGAAGGAGAGTCGAATTGAGTTGATTTGAGTTTGAACTCAGTTTCGGCCTGACCCGCTGCGAATATCCAACCTTGTGTAAACCTGGAAAATGAATTGTGCATTGTGAATTGGATGCAGGGTTACAATTATCCATGGTGGCTTTTTGTCGTATCAACAAGGCACGGCATTTATTACACTCACTGTATGTAACATATCATCAATGAACAATGTCTAGTAATTGCTTTTCTTTCCCAACAACTACTTAACCAATTGAATCAAAGAGAAGAAAAGGACCCCCACTGCCGGGTGTCAGTTCGGTAATTGGATTCTGAGGCTCTTACATGTCTCGACTCAAGAGGGTGGCTGAACTTGTCCAATCAATCATGAATGTGCTGGAAACAAAACAATGGCCAGACATTTCATTGCTATTCTCGATGTAATCATTCCAAAGGACCACTTTTCCCTCTATTGATGTATCACCAGAAAGAAAAAAGTTTTCCCTCTCTTATTTTATGCTAATTAAAATGTCTTCCGGTTCGTCGCTTGTGATCCGGTTCCTGTTGTGTTACTCGAGAGAGGGATGTAGGACAAAGGAAAGGCAGGGCGGTTGTGATACTTGGACATCCATTCATCCATGCGAGTGCTGTGGAACGTAGTACGAGTACATATGCCTCTGGCCAAAAGAGGATATTACACACATGTAGGTACATACATGCGGACAGATGGTAAGATTCATCAGCCAGCCTCTCCATCTCTTACAATGGAGGGAGTTGTCAACTCGACGAGTCGGATCGAGTATACAGGCACCCATTAATATCCCTTATATGCCGCATATTGCTGCGGCGTATACGCAATACTGCAATGTACTGTAAGTATGATATTCATGCTCAGTAGTTGACGGGTCGGATCTTGTCCCTGTGGTGTGGTTACACCACGTGGAATCCTACCATCCACAACCAACTGCGGCTCAAAGGCCGAATGGACCTCTCTGATATTGACTGATACAGCCGCATTCAACCAGATTAATGCCTTGTTATTGTTGCTCTCAATGCTGATTTGATCGTCATCTTTTACTTCGATAGGCTCTCGCTTTGACACATACAAAAGCCGTTTCAGAAGGGCGGATCGCCCGTTTATGCCGAGCAGGCAACAAGTTCCCTCGTATCTATCTACAGTACTATACCTAGTATTTTCTGACTACATGCATCGCCGGCTATTGATTCTGCCTTTGCACTGCCCAGTAACGGAAGATACGGCTATTATGGGTTAATCCGTCTGACACAATTCTCATTCGTATTGACAATAATAGCCGTATATATTTTTTACTTCTTTTACCAAGACCAATCGCCTCACTGATGATGACAATGATGTGCTGTCTTGCCTCTTTACGCCATGAAAATGGCGCCCCAATCAATCCCTAAATTCCAAAAGAATGGAATTTCTGACACCATTACGGTTATCTCGCCTACAGGAGGCAATACAAGACTTTCCCTATGAGACACCCTCTTCCAAAGGGGTGTAACCCATTGACAAGAGCGCCCTTTGGGGGTCAAAGTCAGCCATGTCTCTTGGAACAAATGTTCCACTGCGTTCGCGACTTTACGCCATGAATTCCAATTGATGTTTGCTCTATCCAATTCGCTAGCGTGTAGTGTTGAAGTTAGCGTCTTGTCGTCCATAGAGCTGGGACGTGATAACCAGCCCAGCACGTCAGCCCAGAAATACTTGTCTCGCCAGAGTTCTTCTACGTAGAAAGAGCCCCGAAACATGCGCAAGCCTCAAATTAGCCGGTTCATCCGAGGGTGTTGGTTCTTTATTGACTTGGATTGGTGGAAGTATTAGGCATTGCACAAGATTCAATGGCGATACGCCTTGTGCTGGTAGATCAGGTTGCACTTGGGGACTCAGGAACATAACTTGGTGTATCTTGAGACCTGGTATCTCGAGAATGAGCATGAACATGGCTATAGGCAATGCACGATGCGTATCTCTCTGTCTCTCCCTGTAGAAAAAAATATTAAAAATACGTGTGGCTGGCTTAAAACACATCTGGAATGGGTTAAAGCCGTAAAATGTCTTCTTATCTTTGTTCTCATCTCAGTCAATCATCGAGATCCTGGAGCTTCGAGAAACTTTGTGGAACAACAATTGTTTATTAGGCTAGGGAGGCTGGAGGCTGGACGAAGGGACGTTTGTTGCCAACGCAAGGAATTTGTTACCTTGTTATCTCCGCCTCATCATTGACAATTTCTTTTTTTATTTATTTTATTTTTGAACGTCTTGTCTCTCGGACCTATACCCGCTTCTTTCTTTGTCTTGGGAGTTTCGAAGTTGTGCAACGCGAATATCTCAGCACCAGCAACCGGGGGAGGCAGCCGGTAACAACAAGGGAGCTCAAGGCGATTGGGTGTGTTTTCCTTTTTGTATCTCTGCATATGAGTAAATCACCAACGAAAGGTATCTCTTACCGCATGAAGGGCTGACTGGATTTCCGAAGCACCTACTGAGAGAAGAACTGTCGGCTCAACTGAGACAAGTTCATAGTCTCTCCGTCATCGGTTGTTGTGGTCAAGAGCCGGGCTGTCACTAAACCAAGACATTAGAGTAGACTTTTGACTAACTAAAGAGCTTTCCCCAGCTCCTGTTCCCCGCGTCGGACCGGTCGACCCCGATTTTGCGGAGTCATTTACATGATATCCACGGATGAAGACGGCATCATCAAATGACTGGTACTCTTTGTGTCGCAAAGAGGCAAATTGAGGCGTCTATTCGATGGTGTCTCTGTCTAGATTTCTAGATCTAGACCCAACGGCCTCATTTTCTATTAGTTTCATTGATTCATTCACATCCCGGGTGGTGGATAGCTTCATACGAAAACTCCCTCCCAGGATTGGGTATAGAGTCAATGTTCCTGGCGAGAGGAGGCTTTTGCTTTTGCCCAAGACTCACTAGTAAGGTCCTTAATTCTTCACAATGTCGACATGGTAGGGTCACATCCGCATTCAGCGCGAGCCAAGCAGACTTTGGCCTTTCCCTCTTGGAATAACGATGAGAGACCGGTTATCACGGGGGGCTTCGTAAGCTCAAACCTTGAACCGATCAACCACTCACTGTCCTTGGAGGCTCTCCAGTAGTGGGAGGCAAAAAGGCCAACAAAGGTAGAGCCGAGGAGGAGGTCATTCAGAGAGACCCAAACCCAAACCAGACGGTTCCTCCGGTTCTCCTCACCACCATCTCAGTCTTTCCCCCTGGAACCAAAATTTCTCTAGTAAGACGTTGGTAACGATCTTCATAAAGCTTGGCTCCTCGAATGAAAAAGAGTGGACGCTTGCAGGATCTGGGGAGGGATGGGGGATCTAGAGTTTGCACTACTGTTCGATATCCCGAGGAGAGATCTTGCCCTTGCCCTTGTTCTCGCTCTCTCGTTGTTTGCTTTTCTGTGCCCTGCCTAGAATGAAAATTTTCTCTCTCTCTAGGGATGGCCGAAATTACTCCTAGTGTGATGTGACATGAGTGTCTAGACAATGAAACTATCGAGGCTGATGATATCCGTGTGAGGGATTCATTGGTGTAGGCCTGTCTACATTTGGTATTCAGAGATATCAACCCCTGTACGAAAATTCTTTTCAGCCCGCAAGTTGGGGTTTTGACAGCGACAGTTTTAGCGAGTTTATTATTATTAATGTCCCGTCAGTTTGGTACGTACCCGTATTTTATCAGCTCAGCTTACATTGCTCTTCTAAGTAAAGATTTACAAAAAGTAAACGTATCCGTACTTACATGGAATTATCGCAATTCTCCCGTCATTGAAATGCATGTCTGAGTGCATCTTGTCTGTCGGCATCCAGTGAAATGAACTCTTGTTCTCTTGTGCAGGATCTCTATGATACCATGATATGGCAGGGGGGGTTACAGTAAGGCTGTCTGGCTGTCAGCCTGTTAGTGAGATTCTGTTCGGGTATCGGTAATGCATTTCAGGGTTCAGTTCAGTTCAGGCACAGCCAAGATGCTTTGTGTGTGTACATACATACACACCATTCAGGGATATATATTTGTTTGTTTTCAGGTCAAAGCTGCCTGACGTGTACACGAATCAACCCAACAGTGAACGGCAGTCATACCTGACTCTTTTTTGATGCTTTTATCTTTGGGTAATAGACTAATCATATTGCCACTCTATCTTTTTTGAGCCAATTTGTTGTAGTTTCTGCGCTTGTGCGGCGTAGCCTTTGTGTTTTTTGTGCTATCGTCAAATTCCGCTTTCGCCTATCTTTGTTTCTAAGCTGGCTGACATCTCAGCTTATTCTGTTAGTGAACAGATCAGTTGACCTAACAGAGCATCCACCTACCATCTCTACGGATTCAAGTTGGTAGGGGACCAAACCAAACCCTTGCTAGAGTAAACAGAGATACCCATCAGACGGCAGTAGCCTGCAAGCTAGATTTTTTGGTCAAACGGTTTGGTTCCCCGACTGGAACCCCATATATAAAAGTCGGTCCGTCAAGTTGTTTTGCTGGGGTTTCAAGGGCCGTTGGATGGCATATGCACTTTAAAAAGAATTGGATACACCGGGCTTGAAACCTCTCTTCCGATTGGGTTACCGGCCTCCGGGAGGGATCTACCCGCTCTTAACGGACCGCCGGACTGGTCGCCGAAGTGCTGTCCTGTCTTTGCTGTCATGGCTTATCCTTGCCCTTGCCCTTGCCCTGTGCCTGTGCTTGTGCTTGTCCATGCCCAGGCGGCAGAGTTTTCTTCTCTTTGCCTGCCCACTGGCGAAACTAACTAATGCTAAATGTGCTGTAAGACCGGTCTGTCGTACAACACACCAAGTTCCCTACCGGAAAGGACCGTGCTTCCTTTTACTTAATCGGGGTTGATACATCCATTTCTTCTCCTCCGGGGGTGCGGGCGAGACCATGAGATGGAGATGAAATGTTGCTTGAAACTGGCCCGGTCTGATCCGGGTGGAGCAGTTCAGTCTGTTTGAACGTGGATATATGTACACTAACTACAGGACTCTCCATCTGTATAAGCCGACTTTGCACCTCATACGAAAGAGGACCCCTAACAGCGGACCGCAGGATGGCGCCGGCTTCAATGTCCTTTTCTAAAGATAGCTTCGCAAAGAGCCTCTGTCTAGGTGCCAGTGTTGGATGTTCAAATTTGGGTATCACTCGTAGCGTCCCAGTCAGTGGGGGGTGGGAAAAATAAAGGTAGCATTTCTCTTAGGTTATACGTTACGAGCACTTGAAGTAGTGAGAGGTGGAGTGTTAACGAGTCCAA
This sequence comes from Fusarium sambucinum, assembly GCF_050947815.1. Classification (NCBI taxonomy): domain Eukaryota; kingdom Fungi; phylum Ascomycota; class Sordariomycetes; order Hypocreales; family Nectriaceae; genus Fusarium; species Fusarium sambucinum. The sequence continues at coordinate 3,083,833 of NC_139292.1, forward strand.
CGTATAGAGTCAGTCGAGTAGCTAGAGATATCAGAAAGAATAACCTCAAAGCTTGAGGGCATATAGACAAATGACAAAGAAATCTAATTCGATAGGGCGTGAGCTTTGACTCCGTTTCTTGTGCTTTCAACAACAAAGTTGCCCTGATAACCACAGAAATATACCAAAAATGTCCCCATGACTCATAACGATAATCATCTCAAGTCTGTCTTGATGTCCGCTGACTGAAAATCGCAATCCTCTCTTACTCAGCTTCTATTATATGATTGTTGGAAAGAACTGACAGCCCTGGTTCTTATCATACAAAATACAATCAAGTGTCTTTGACCTTGATATCTGTAGCCGGTACCCATACAGTTGTTCTTCAGATACAGATGACACAACTCCTTAACTTATTCTTCCCTTTCACAAAGTTGATTTCTGGGTGGAGGCGCTCATGACCTCGCAAGGCACATCAGAGGACAATTACTTCTTGGCAATACACCTTGGCATGAGCATCATCTTGTTCAGCTTCACTCAATAATCAGGGGACACTTGTTAATCATGATAAGTCGAGCATATTGTTGGAAGGAGCACGGCGTGATCTTTTTCTTGTTACTTTTATAAGTTAGCATTATAACAATGCGTCAACTACCCGTTCAAGACCCAGATCGAGATATGCATCATCATGCGAGAACACAATCCTAAACCAGCCCGGCTTCTCTGAACCAAACGCCTTTCCAGATGCCAGGAAGACCCTCTTTTCCATCAACTTGCTCATGATGAGATCCGTAATGTCATCAGTTTCTAACCCAGGATGTCTTGCCATGTAATACTTGCCCAGATCAACCCACAGGAAAAAGGCAGCATTTACGCCTGGAGCGTAGTCGATCTGATTCTTGCGGGCCCACGATACAGCACGGGTATACTGAGCTGATAGCCTCCTCTGGTTCTCAGCAACATACGACTCGACAAAAGTATCATCTTCCAATATGTTGACTGTGACATGGTCCGAGATGGACGACACAGAGCTGTACAGTCCAACTGCTACTATAGAAGCGTGTAGAGACATGTTGGCTTGAGACACAATCGTGCCTACTCGGATACCGTTGGCGCCAAAGTCTTTGGACATGCCCCAGAGAACATGTACACGATCAGCATCGATGATGTCTGCGGTATCAATTGAAAGAGCAGATTCGAAGGGAATAGATGGAGGGTGTTGATCAATGGTGTTGGTCCAGACAGACAATGCATAGATCTCATCGCTGATAAAGTGCAATTTGTACTTCTGGCACAGCTTCATAAATGCCACAAGAACACTGCGAGAGTAGCACCGTCCCAGGGGGTTATGTGGGTGACTGATGACCAGACCTGCAACTCTGGTCCCCTGAGCTTGAGCTTCAAGTAAGACTTTCTCATACTCGGCTACTGCGTCCTCGCTGAGAGGATCAACCTCGCCAAATGCAACTGGGAGAAGTTTTGCTCCGAAGCGGGCTGTCAAATCCGGGACAAAGGTACCATAGTATGGCTGCCCAAGAAGAATCCCATCTCCAGGGTTCGCAACAGCCCACGATAAGTGCTCGATAGCGGCACTGCATCCATTGGTCATGGTGATGTGCGCCGGCTCAATAGCCTTGAACGGCTTGAGATGCCTGTTCAAGAACCGCGACACAGTCTTCTTGACTTGCTTCGTACCTGTTGTTCCGTCTCCATAAGTGAACGCTGGATTCGACAAGGCCAAGTTGTCGTGGATGTGCTTCCGGAGAACATCGTGCATGAGGGTATTCTCGGCAACGCCCAAACTCACAATACCATCGGGATTGGTCTCTTGGTCGAAGAGGTTAGGTATGACCTCCCAGAGATCCATACCCTTGATGGCCTCCTCTGCTTCACAGGCGCGGTTTGAAAGAGACATTGGTATTGGTTGTTGTTGACGTGAGGATGTGTGTAGAATGTAGTGTAAGTGAGTCAAGAGGGAATATACCTGACTTCTGTCAATCGGGTCCCGAGATAGGTGGCTACCGGTCGCCGATAGCCGCTTCTTCCTTTCATAATGTTGCAACAGTACTGATTTCTCGTGTTGTATAAAACCGCGATCCAAAATTGAGAGCTGAGAATTGTATAATTTCTGATTGATACGTAGATATTGTCTTATTGTTTGCGACAATGCTAGCGAAAGTCAGATTTGAGTTGTGCTTTGCTTCACTCAGACAGATGACGACAAGGATGGGCTTGAGGGTATGATAGCGACTAATAATGATGGAGTTCAGTTCAACTCAGGAATTCTCGAATAAGAAAATAAAGTGTACGCTCTAGTAGCACACTTATCGTGGCCCGGTGCATGAAGTGTGAAAACTTGGAGAATGGGACATATGACGAGATCTCAACAGGGGCTTGATTTCTTCGGAGTTCAAGCTGGGCGAAAGAGATGGCATCTGTTCATGATGTAGACCTAGAATATCACTCAAGAACTTGATATGTCTGATGTGTTTAATCACCAACCCCCAGAAACCGACCCCTTTCGTGATATCACCACTCTTTGCACAGGAGTCATCTTGTCATACATACACAACAGCATGAAACATAACAAATAACTCCTCTATTTCACAAATTCTTGTATTAACGCTTGTAGTCGTAAATGTCTATATCTTCTCTCTCTATTTCAATGTCACAAGCTCCTCAGCGCTGGTAGGATGAATAGCAACGCAGCTATCAAAGTCGGCCTTTGTGGCACCCATCTTGACAGCAACACCAAAACCCTGCAGCATCTCACCACTGCCAATTCCCATAATGTGCAGACCAACAACCTTCTCCTCGGGACCAGTTGTAATAAGCTTGTAGCTGGTAGGGCCCTTCTGTTCGGGATCCATCATGGCGTAGTACATGGCTGTGAAGCTTGTTTTGTAGACCTTGATGTTATCCTTGCCGTACTTCTCGGTGGCTTGGGGCTCCGTCAAGCCGATGCTGCCGACCTCGGGATGGGAGAATACAACGGAGGGGATGTTGTTGTAGTCGAGCTTGAGGGTGGAAAACTCAGTGCCACCAAACAGACGGTGCGCGAGACGGCGTCCAGCAGCAATGGCAACGGGTGTCAACTCAACTTCTCCGGTAACGTCACCGAGAGCGTAAATGTTGTCGACATCGGTGTTTTGGTATTCATCGACAATAATGTGTCCTGACTTGGCAAGCTTAACTCCAGCCTCCTCCAGACCAATACCCTTGGTCTCAGGGGTTCGGCCGATAGCCCAGATCAGGTTGTCAACATCGCTGACAACGCTCTCGTTGCCTTGGTCGTCCTTGTATGTAACGGTAAGCTTGCCATTGGAATCCTTCTCAATCTTGCTAGCTTGCGAACGCTTGTGCAGCTTAACACCGAGTCTCTCGTACTCCTTAGTAACTGCCTCCTGAATCATGGGGTCGAAGTTACGGAGGAAGGTGTCGTGACGGATGAAGAGGTGAGTCTCCGTGCCAAGGGCGTTGAACATGCCAGCGAACTCGACAGCAATGTAACCAGCACCGACAATGGCGACCTTCTTGGGCTGTGTGGAAATGTCGAAGAAACCATCACTGTTGGTACCGTACTCGGAACCGGGAATCTCGGGAGGAATGGTGGGCTTGCCTCCAACGGCGACAAGGATCTTCTTGGCGTTGATCAGAACTTTGGAGTTGTCGTCGAGTGTGACCTCGGCCTGGTTCTTAGAGGTGAGGCGAGCCCAACCGTGTACGTAATCGACCTTGTCGTTGTTGAGGTTTCGCTCGTAGATGCCGTTCAGGCGCTTGATGTAAGCGTCACGCTTGGTCTTGAAGGTGGACCAGTCGAAGGGAGCTGTCTCCTCAACAGAGAAGCCATAGGCCTTGGAATCGTGGATGGCCTCGGCAAGGGCGGCAGCGTTGTAAGTAACCTTCTTTGGCACACAACTAAACGAGATGTTACTTTTATGGTTTAGTATAAGCTTCCATGGGGTACTTACCCAACGTTAACGCAAGTTCCACCAAGTCGCTTGTTCTCGACAATAGTAGCCTTGACACCAAACTTGTTGCTGGCCATGCGCGCAGAGGCAAGTCCTCCACTACCACCGCCAATGACGAGGTAATCGGTCTCCTTGGTAACGGGAGCCATATTGCGCGCAGATGTAGACAGGTGTCGGGTAATTGAAGCTATTCGCAGCGGGGTTGTTCTCGAAGACGAAGACAGTGTTGATGAGCGTAGAGAGTGGGCGAGAGCTTGCATGGACAAAGGCTGCACCGAGGCTTGACCTTTATGAATTGGTACAAAGGGAGTGAAAGAAAGGTGGGAGGGGAATGACGTCTTTTAAATGGACGACGAGAAGATACAATATGCGATGGGACAGCAAAAGCACGAAAGGTAGGTGTGGTTGTGGCGGGGTTATTGTGGTAGAGAGAGTAGAAGCGGATTGGATGGAATTGATTTGATATGAGAGAATTGGTTATTAAGATGATTATCGGAGAACTGAGTAAGCAAACCGATCTGAAGTTTGGGCTTGGATTGGTCAATTTCAATAACGAACTGAAGAAACAAGGGAACGATTTGAAATCCACTTGCAGCTTTGATGATGATTTTTTGATTTGATTTGATCTACGGGGTTTAAAAAGTTCCCCGGGCCACTTAGACTTCCACTTCCATCCGTTCCCGTTAGCGGCAAATAGAGGCAAGCTTATCGGGGTTGTGGTTGGTTACAGGACCGGGGACCTTGTTGAAAAGTCCGTCCCTTTAAGGGTGTCAAGTTTCAAATCAGATAAACAAAATTTGGAATCATATTTCTGGAATTATAATTCCTCATCTTTGTTTATATGTGGTGGCGAATATATATTGTTAAAGTAACTGACACAGTAACAAGCCAGTACTGTTGCACTTTGTTCAGCCGAGGTTGATGACAAAGGGAAGAAGTATCTGGATATAGCAATTCTGAATTGTGTAAGCAGAGATGTTCCCCGGTATTACATGTAGGTAGGCATGCATGGCCACATTTGTTCATGTAGAATATCGAAACCCTGTACCCTGATTAAAGCACTTTCCATCAAGATGACTGCAGACGATGTATTCCTTGGACATCATGCAGCCCACGCATATGCATGCACACGCAACTATAGCGACACACTGCAGGTCTCAGCAGTCTCAGCAACCTCGGGCCAACGCGAGTCTGCACATGAGCTCATTTGAAACACAGAATAAATCATGGCTATACAGTGTATGGTATTTGTGATGAGGGTATCATTCATGTAGATGTAGTCAACTTGTCCGTTAATCCATTCATCTATGCCCACGTCATATGAGATACCTATTCAATAAACATATTTATATGTAAACCACCAAATCAAATAGACCACCACCATCTTTGCGATAATGTATTAAACTTTAATATTTCTTTTGGAAACATCTTTTCGAGGTATGACGTTCAGTGGGTGGAGCTTCGCTTCTGTAGCTGGATATTGACAGCTTCCACAAGCTCCATGGCTTAAACCCTTACGTAGACTGTGAGACTCGCTTCAGTGCGTCTTTAGCGGATAAAGATAATTGCTTCTGTCAACCTAGGTTCCCCCCTATCCCCTGTAGCTCTCAACGTCTTCTGATTGGTTTCCTTGTCCCCTGTCGTCATCTCTCATTTGCTCCAGAGGCCCATGGCAGCACCGACCAACCCCCCATAATCGCCCAAACGCCAGACCCAGACCCAGACTGGACCCAGGCCAGGCTGACGATCCAATCCAATCCAATCTCATCTCCATCTTGAAAGCACCAGAATTCAACCTCCTCAACAACGGTATCCGTTCTACTACGCCCGTTATATCGAGCTTTATCATCGATCGCATCTATCGACTGTATAATCGATAGCCGTGGTCCATATCTATCGCTAAACCGACAAGCATCAACTCAAACATCTCCTGGCGCTATCGCGACCCGTCGTCCGTCTCTCCCATCCTGAGCTCGTTGTAGCTTGCATACGTGATAATGGCGGCTGATGAAGGTATCTGGCACTCGCATGGCATCTCGACTTGTGACACGTAAGCTAACTCATCATCAGCGCCAAACCTGAACCTTTCTCCTGATGAGAAACGGACCTATGGTCAACTCTTCCGACAAGCCGATTCCGAGAGTGTTGGTGTTGTGGTTGGCGAAATTGCTGTTAGGTTCTTCCACAAAACAGGCCTCGACTCCCGTATTCTTGGCGAAGTACGTCTGCCATCACATCTTTCAGCCATCAACTTCGGCTTGCTTACACTTCATAGATATGGCAAATCGCCGATAAGGAGAATCGAGGCTTCTTGACACCAGCTGGCTTCGGTATCGCTCTACGACTCATCGGACACGCACAAGCTGGTCGCGAGCCTACGCCCGAGATAGCCCTTCAGCAAGCTCCTCTTCCTCGATTCGATGGCATCGCACCTCAACCCACTGGCGGCATTCCTCCGCCTCCGCCTGTCCCCGTCAGCTCGCCGCCTCCTCCCGCTGCTCTTCAAGCCCAAAGCACTGGCGGCCCGATCCGTATCCCACCCCTGACTCCCGAAAAGGTCACACAATATACCGGTCTATTCGAACGACAGCCTCTTCAGAATGGCCAGCTCCCCGGTGATCAGGCTCGAGGTATTTTCGAGAAGTCTGGTCTGCCCAACGAAGCACTGGGTAGAATATGGCAACTTGCCGATACTGAGCAGCGAGGAGCTCTTATCTTGACAGAATTTATCATCGCCATGCACCTGCTTACCTCTATGAAGACCGGAGCTCTACGATCTCTCCCTAATGTCCTTCCTCCTGGTCTTTACGAGGCTGCTTCGCGCCGTGGTCCCGTTCCACGCCAATCTTCGACTGGTCCTGGCATCTCTGCTATTCCTCGACAACTCAGCGGGACGGCACAAGTTCGCACAAACAGCCCTCTTGGCCGACCTCCTATGTCCCCTCAACAGAGCGGTGCTAGTGACTGGGCTGTGACCCCTGCTGATAAGGCTCGATTCGATCAGATCTATGCCGACCTCGACAAGGGTAACAAGGGCTATATTACAGGAGAAGAGGCTGTCTCCTTTTTCAGCCAGTCCAACCTACCTGAAGACTCTTTGGCTCAGATCTGGGATCTTGCAGACACCAACTCACAGGGCCAGCTTTCACGTGAACAGTTCGCAGTTGCCATGTACCTGATCAGGCAGCAGAGGACTGGTCGTTCAGTTCCTCTACCTACTACCCTGCCCGCCAACCTGATTCCTCCCAGCCTTCGCAGTCAAGTTCGCCCGCATACTGCTACATCTGCATTCGATCCTCCTCCCGCGCCTGTGATACAAGCTCCCCCTCAGCCAAAGTCTGCGCTCGATGATTTGTTCGGCCTTGATTCGGGCAGCTCGACCCCTGCCCCTCCACCTCCTGCTCAGGCTCCTATGTCAACAGGAGGTTCTAATGCTAATGATCCCTTTTCTGGCGGATCTTCCTTCACACCCACCTCTCCTGTGAAGCCAGCTTTGACAGGAACTGGTGGCTCAAACTTTAAGCCATTTGTCCCATCATCTTCCTTCGGCAGGGGGTTGACCCAACACCCTACTGGTGGCTCGACCGGCTCGGGCCAGAAGCTTTCCGCACCATCTGCGTCTGAAGATTTGTTGTCAGACAACGACGAAGCTAGTAAGAATATCTCGGAAGAGACCACTGAGCTCGCGAACCTTTCAAACCAGATTTCTTCCCTGTCTAAGCAAACTCAGGACGTCCAGGCCAAGAGGACTACAACCCAGAACGAGCTTAACCAGGCCACGTCTCAGAAGCAAAACTTTGAGCAGCGCCTCGCTCAGTTGCGCTCACTCTATGAGAAGGAGGCGCAAGATACCCGTGCCCTCGAGGAGCAGCTCAGCAACGCTCGAAAGGAGACCTCCAAGCTTCAAGCTGAATGCATGACACTTGAAGGCACTTACCGAGATACCCAAGCCCAACATCAGCAAACACTTCAAGCTCTCCAGGCAGACAAGCAGGAGAACACAAATCTTAGGGAGCGAATCCGTGTAGTCAACGGAGAGATTGCGCAGCTCAAGCCTCAGATTGAGAAGCTCAAGTCCGAGGCTCGCCAACAAAAGGGACTGGTTGCCATCAACAAGAAGCAGCTGTCCACGACAGAGGGCGAACGTGACAAGCTCAAGACGGAGGCGGAAGACCTCACCAAGAGCATTGATGACCTGCGTCAAGCAAACACCGGCTCGCCAGCTTCGGTATCCGCCCAAATTGCAAGCCCAGCTGCTTCCGTTTCCAGCGCTAACAACCCCTTCTTCCGCCGAACTGCAAGCACCGATATTATGGGTGCATTTGCTTCTCCCCCTCCCACCAAAAATGCCTCTGACAAGTCTTTCGACGACCTCTTCGGACCCGCATTCCCGCCTAGTTCTTCGGCCACACCTCCCCCTGCTGCTCAATCCGGGTTCTTCAAGCCCCAGCACACTGGTGCTTCGAACGCTAGTGCAGGCTCATACAACACTCCTCCTGTCCAGGGTTCTCCTGTCATGAGCCGTCAAGCGACCCTTGCTGCCGATCCTCCCGCTCCTCCAGAGTCGAGACAAATCAGCTCTAGTTTCCTGCCCTTCCCTGACCACACTGAGTCTCTCTCGTCCTCTCGCCAAGTGTCTCCTCCCGCTTCGCGTCTCGATGATCCTCTTCACGGTTCTATCACACCTGTTCCTGGTGACTTTAAGTCGTCAGACAGCGTCGGCAGTGTCCCTGGTGCTTTCCCTGGCGACGACCTAGATAAGTCTGAAAGCAAGGATACGCTGTCTACCCCAAATGACGCTCCTCGTGAGGCTGCCAAGGACGAAGAGTCGAAGCCTGCTGACTCTGCCGATCCTTTCGGCGGTAACGATGAGGCCAAGGCCAAGGCTGACTTCGAGAACGCTTTCGCCGCCTTTACGACTGCTAAGACCCAAAGCAAGCCGTCTCCTGAGGCGAACAAGTCGTCGGCTTTCGATTCTGAGTTCCCTCCCATCTCAGAGCTTGAGCGTGACGAGGAGGAAGACTCGGACTCCAGCAGTGATAACGGAGGCTTTGCTGATAACTTCACGCCGGCCTCGCCTCCTGCTAAGCCTGCAACTGAAGGCTCGCCTGAGCTAACACACGCAGCCCCTGCCAGCACTTCCCCACAGCCCGCTCAGGAGGAGGCAAACTCTCCCGAAGAACCCAAGGCTGCTAGGTAAGTGCCAACAAATCTGCTTTCGAAATCAGAAACAGTAGCTAATAGAAACCAGCGTCGAGCAACCCTCATCGCCCGCCACCATCACTGAGACCAACGCACAAAAGTCATCTGTCGACGACATCTTTGGCGCAGCTGCCACTGGAACTGCCCCTGCATCGCAACAAGCAGCCCCATCCAACCCTCCTCAAGCCAAGGGCGGGTTTGAAGATCTGGACAGTGACTTTGAAGGCTTAGAGGATGCTAAGGAGGGCTCCGCCGACGAGGACTTTGCCAACATCTCTCGCTCTGGATTGGACGACTTTAACCCTGTCTTCGACAGCAGCCCACCTGGAAGCCAGGCTAAGACTGAGTCTACCGCTTTCGGCAACGAGAGTTTTGACTTTGTTTCTGCTAGCTCAACTGGGCCTACTCAGCCAGCTGCTGGGGCTCAGCAGCAAAAGGCTCCTGAGGCTCACGACTGGGATGCTATCTTCTCCGGCCTGGACTCGCCCAGCGCTGCTGCTGCGCAACCTGCTCCTGCCGAGAAACCAGAGGGCGCCGAGCCTCATCCTGGTCAGCAGGCTTTGAACCGCACTTTTTCAACCGAGTCTGAGCACGATGACCCAATTCTCAAGAGTCTTACTGGAATGGGTTACAAGCGCTCCGAAGCTCTCGATGCTCTTGAAAAATATGACTATGATCTTGACAAGGTAAGTCTTGGTGGGAATCCCTGTTATAAATATGCCTAACACATCCCAGGCTGCGAACTACCTGGCTAGTCGCTCATAATGAATATGCAACTACCATGTTGTGTCCTATATCCCCGCATAAAGGGAGGGTTTAATGCTACGCCGCATACTTAGTTTCCTTAGTACTTTCTTCTTGTCCCCATCATCATGGTTCTTTTGTTGAATAGCTTCCCCGGCAGCGAATTTTCCTTATACGTTTTATCCCATTGGAGATGGTGTTGTTTCGTTATCTGCCCACACATTGTAGTATCATGAAGATTGCTTGTTTGTTTGAGTCATTGATTGGAGCATGTTTTGGGTTCCTCTTGTGCGTCACATGCTTTAAGTCTGCAGCTGTAGAGATATACTGTTTCGTATTGTGTTGTCAACTTGATGCTCAGGACAGAGTGAGCACAAACGAGTCGCAACAGTGAGGCTATATAAACAAGTTTAAATATCATTGTCGCTAAGTGGGCACGAAATAATGCCTATCATACAGATTTCCCGCAATGCCCTTCCTCTTTTCTCGTGCAAACCTGAATCATGACTCATCCAATTGTTACTTGACTCTACTCATGATAGTCTCCGGTCCACGTTCGATATCGATGTTGGCAGCCTCCTTCTTGACCGCTGCTATCATGGACCTCTCGAAATCGTCTCTCGACCTCAATACAACCTCGACCCATTGAACGCTCAGATCCCAGTAAGCCGTCTTGAAGGTTACATAAGCGTCAACAATGGCATCGCGGTCTGCCGATAGTAGGCGCAGGAAGTGCTCTGTGACACGCCAGGTTTCCTTGATGGATGCACCGACATCAGGTGATGGCAGAGTGCTGAAGCACTCAAATGCAGTAGAGATGTCGTTGAACAGCTTGTCCTGAAAGGGATCGGTGCGACGGAACTTTGCGCCCTTATTTCGCACGGCGGATAAGTACCGAACCAGCAGCTCCTCGGCAAAGATCTCAATAAAGATGTCCACAAGGGAGTGGTGCAGTACCTGGCGATAGTCGTTGACGTACTCTTCAAATGTCACCACCATCTGTTTCATAGCATTACTTGTGTACCAGCGGGGTGTGAAGAAGTCAGGCATGACTGTGCCGAAGTCGACAGTGAAGACGAGCTGTGCGAAGCGGGTGATACACCACGTACTGAAGTCGACGTAGCCGTCACGCAACATATTGACCTCAGAATCGATACGTTCGAGGTATGCAGGCGAGACATGCTGCTCAACCAGACGACGGAAACTGGAGAGATAAGCCAGACGACCCTCGTCTTCGTTGTCGTCGATAGATGCAATCTGGTCGTTGGCCGTAGCCACAAGCCAATCTTGAAGAGCCTGGAAACCTTCCAGCTCAGGAATTTTACCCTCTTCATAGGGAATAGCCTCGTCTTCAAGCATAGCCTGCCACGACTGTTGCCGAGTGCGCAGACGAGCAAACATTGCGTCAATGACGCCTTCAACGACATCGGCACGTTGTGAATTGGCAGCGGCGTCTACTTGCTCGCGCAACATACGCCATAGAGCGACAAAGTTCTTGGTTCGGAAATAGCCATACTCATCCTGATCCAAGTTGGAGCCCTCCACGTTGCGTTCTGCCAGATCGCGCTTCTCCTGCGCAAATATTCGATCGATCCATTCGTCGAGGAACTTGATGATAAGTTCACGGAAGTCACGTACGAGCTCTGCTTCACGATTATCGATGACTTGTGGTATGAGCTCTTCTTGCTTGAGCCCAATCTTTGCCATCTTCCGGTAGTACTTCTCTGGGAAGCCCACAATCTCTAGCGTGTGCGCTGATGATGCCTCGTTGCCATCTACCATGCCAACCAGGAAGTCATGCATAAGCTGGTGGTAGACACCTGCGTATGTCTTTACAATATTCCACTTCTTGGGCATAAGATGCGACATTCCGACCTTGACGACGTTCAGATCGTTAAAGTACCACTTCATAATCTTGTCAAGCTTGCTCGGGTCGTCGAGAAACTCCTCCTTTGCTCCCTCGAATTGCTGCTCGGCGCTGAGTCGAATGGCTTGTATAAACTTGTCTTTGTAGCCGCGGACCTTCTTCGCACCGTCTGTGATACTCTGGAACCGTGTAGCCATCTCCTTGTGATCCTTTAGAGCTTCCTGCAGTGCCAGCACCCTTTGGTCGCTCGTTTCCTCAGCTTCCATCACCACCGCGAATCGCACCACGAGTCCGTTGTTGTCCTGCACAACGAGGTTGATGAGATTCAGAGCAATAATGCCGACATGCTCGTCGAACCAGTCGATCGTATCGTCCAATCGCGCAAAGTAGTCAACTAATGTCGGCTCGAGACTGTCGTCATCTGCCCGTTGTATTTGCTCCATGGCATCGTCGCGAATGTTTCTTAGTTGGGTGAGCTCGTAGTGGCACGGCAGTAGGTTGGGCATGTTGTCATTATCCTCGTCGTCCTCCCTTAGCATAACCTCGACACGCGATATGCGATCGTTAAACGTCTCCAGGTTGCGACGCATCGTCTCGACAGCGCCGAAGTTGCGGTGTGCTTGTGACACCAGATTGATGCTTGCAAAGTCCTTTATCATGTTCTGTGACTCGGAGCACAGCTTATCGATCTTGATCATTTCCTCCTTGATCATCTGGACTGTCTTTTGGCCGTCGTTGAGACCTGTCATGCCCGATTGGGTTGTCTCGAGCTGCTCTCGCAGACCACTGCGAAGCTGTCCATCTACTGCGCCCTTTTTTCGTGAGAACTCTAGCTTGAGCGCAGGTATCTTGTCCAAATCGTCGGGATGCCGCAGCAGCTCTGAAAGCTTGGGCGCAGGTGTATCGTCCATTGTTGCGGCGTCGGCGTCGAGGGAGGGTACGGCGCCCAATCAAACCATGATGCGGGGAACTGTTGCTGTAGGTTCGTGGCCGGAGTTTGGAATCGTCAGGCGATAGCGAGGGTTGAAGTTGAAGCGAGTGTCAATGTGTCTGTACAGTAAGGAGAGTGGGATGTCTAATGTCGCGGGGAGCTATCACTGTCCTTCCCCTAGATTAATAGGGTCGACATTCCATCGTGTGGCTGACAGCTAAGCACAGCCACTATCTTAGAGGAAGCCCAGCAAAATGTTGCAGTAGCAACATACACCCATAACTCAACAGAAGAATGTCTTTTGGGTATCTTTTTATTATCGCAATACGAATTTTAATTACAAGTAGAACTTTGGGTTCACTGGTATATCGAAGGCACATTTTACTTTCTCAGGCCCCAGCAAGATAGTAGGAATTAGTTCTATTGTAACCTCAGACTTATAACTAAAGTCCAATATGTACTCAAGCAATTATTTATGAGACTCTGGATTTTAGTGCTTTCTAGACACCTTCACATGCTCCACATTCTTCTAACATCATTCACTGTCGCTCCCTGAGCTACTCGTATCGTCGCTGTCGTCCTCCCCAAGACTCTGCTCAGCAATAACATCACCTGCCTCAAGGCCAACGGCGTTATCATCCGACTGGTCCCCTTCTTCATCGCTGTTGACCTCCCCTTCTTCTATATCCCTGTCCTTGCCCTTATTTCTCCTCTTGTTCGGCTTCATAGGACCTTTCTTGCCGAAAGGGTTTTTTCTCTTGTTGTTGGCTTCTGAAACAGTATCCTTAGGTCCTAGTGTAAAGTTTGAGGGGAGTCTTTGATTGCGATCGAGTACCCATATCGTCGGAAACTCGAGGATGCGTGTGTTCTTGAGGATCTCGCGGAGACAATCTTCCGGGTCAAGCTTCGTGACGACGGGTTTGTCTGAAGGTGAGCTGTGGTTGACCAGGAGGTACTGAAATTGCCGTTTTTGAGCCTCGTCCTTTTCCGATGGCCACATGCCTGGCTCTGTGTCGTGATGGTTCATCCAAGTCTGTGAGAATGGGTCCTGAAGTGCAAACGAGCCAGATGACCATGTCGAATTCGTCGAATCCTGCAATTGCCCATCTAGACCCGTCCGTGGGATTTTCTTGGATTGTTTTCCTTTCGCCGACTGCTGCTCCTCTAAGAACGTATGATAGGCTTGGTACAGTGGCATGTTATCCATAACCTTGGATAAAGCCCTTATTTTCTTCGCCTCAGTATCTGTCGCATCCTCAAAAGTCATCCACTCCACCTGCCAATTGACCCTCATCGTCCGCCTGTTAAGTGTCGTATGATTCGCTCGTTGTCTGGCCATACCCGTGGGCGCACACATGATAGTGATGTTGAGCTTCTTCAGTCGCGCAGCCAAGTATCGCTCAAAGGATCGACCTTTGGCCTCATGCAAAACTCTAGTGACTAGAACTTTGCGCTTGCGTCCATCTCGCCCGGGTTTCCACTTGACCTCTTGAATCGTCATGGGGCGCAATTCTTCTTCTTGTACGATCTTGCGCTCTTCTACAAGAACCTTTTCGGCGCGTTCGACGGAAAGCTCGATCCCATGGAGGAAATTGTAGTCGTGGTCGACACCGGCGGGTGTGCGAAGCTTCGAGGGGGCAACATAGGCCGTCGCATCGCGTTCACCAGAGCATTCAGACCAGGCTTTGTGTTTTTTAATACATCCGAGTGAGCAGGTTCGAGCGCCACATCGTGGACACTTGTATTTTGGTACTGATATATGGCAAATGCCACATAGAGATGTGAGGAGGGGGTCAGACATGACGACGGAAAATGTATATGCGATGGAGGAACTGATTAAAAGAAAGAATGATGCGCCGCGATTGAATGTGATGCAGCTAAGGGAAACTTTTTTATGGGTCTATATCCTTATCTTATCATGCGTAGTCGTACTTGTTAACCAATATTCGAACCAGAGTCTAAATTTTATACAAATTTATTCAGAATAACCATGAGGTTGCATTAGAATACCATAAGTTAGATGCGATATCTCTTAAGATAGCCGTATATAATGGGTTGTTGCAATGATTGAATGAATTTCAATTCTCGTCTAAATGGTAATCTAGTCGCAAACATGAAGCTGTTGTTGCGCATGTGTTTCATACCAAAAGCTTCCTGCAAGAGGAACAGGACCATCCGGTAATATCAAATTTGTGTTAGAGGTGATGTAGAAGTTAGGTGTTATACAATGTTAAAAGGGATTTCCAAGGCGATGAAGCAAATGTTGGCTTTACGCCGTCGGGTGCTTATGTTAGGTTGTAGGGTAAGTTGTCTACTAAAGAAATTGGTCCGCTGAGCCGGTTCGATATAGTTATGTAGTGTCTAAAAGAACGGCTGAAATACATTGCTGGACGGTAAACACATTGGCTGATACAAACAAGTCAACCAGTTGACACACCACATGCGAAATATATATATAGGGAGAGCTCGTCACATATAAGTTGCATAGGTCATTCATTTAACGTTAAAATGTGTTTCATTGTTGTGACGACCGTTAGACCAAGTAACGGAGCGTCGCAGTAGATAAACACCGCTTCTCAGAAGAATACTCTAACAAAATGGAATAATGGCCGTCAAGCCCAGGTATATGAGCGAAAGCTGCTCATCAGATGAGACAGTAAATGGTTGTAATAAAAAAGTTGAAAAGGAGACATTAAACGCCGTGGCCCGCAGGTTTTGATCCAAGCATACCGCCAAATACAACGCAATTAAATTGGATATCAGATATTGATAGATAACACGCAAATATTGCCCAGTTATCATCTAACACATTCAGCGTGTACCGCCAAGAGCACTGATCCTGGCGCCCGATGGCCTGTGCATCAGGGACTGTTGGTGCTGGAGCTGATGCTTAGATACGACAGATGTCTCGTGTGAGACTGTCCCGTTGTCGGATCGATTCTCCTCGAAGTCCTCCTCGTCATCCTCGACAATCTTTGTGGGGATCTCGTCTCGGAGGCTATACTGCTGCGACGATCGCTCGGGAGTAGTAGCTGTAGAGGCAAAGGACATTGCTGTGCTGCTCCTGTTGGGGATGAGATCCGGGGTGGGAGGGATACTGGACGCCCTCCCGGACCGCGGCGCCAGGAGGGATTCGTCCCCGGTCTCGGAAGTGGCGGCGGAGTGGCCGTCATCGCTCTGGACGGTAGAGTGCCTCGAATTCCTTCTACTAGAACTCCCTAGTTCGGCATCATGTGCCAGCTGCAGGCCCTCGACAGCAGCCTGGCATTGCTCAGCAATGTTGCGCACAATGTGTGCAATGGCATCAGTCTTGTCCTTGAGGTGGCGGTCAGCCACATCGCTGAAGCTCGCTGAAGAATATCGCTTGCTTCGGCTACTAGAAGTAGTAGGGCTGGGGCTGGGTGTGAGACGGCTGGGCTCGCTGGACTGAGTGCTCTCCTCAGTCTCATCGTAACCCTCCTCGATCTCCTGAGCCAGGTCATCAGGCTTGGTGAGAGACTGGATGAGATGCTCCATGTGGTGGCTTTGACCGCCAATGAGACTGCGAAGGTGAAGAACGACTCTTCGGGCCTCGTCACGCTGGCGCAGGATGGTCACGTTGGTGTGCTGAAGCTGAGAGAGCTCCTTCTTGTTCCTCTTACGCTCGCGCTCAAGCTCCTCAGCAATCTCCTGCTGAAGGACAAGGGCCTCTAGAGCGTCGTCACGCTGCTTCTCAGTGCCAGTAAGACGAACAGAGAGGCGGGCGTTGTCATCCTTCTGCTGATCAATGAGACCAGCAAGACGGCGGTTCTCCCTCTTGTGTGTGTCGATCTTGACCTTGAGATCTTGTGTCTCTTTGGTAAGGGTCTCAGCGAAGGCCTGGAACTTGAGGAATTGCTGCTTCCAGCTCTCAAGCTCCTCCACAAGGTAGTTGTTGCGCTTGTTAACCTTACTGAGCTCGGTGTCCATGCGACCCTTGAGGTTAATGAAGTCCTGCCAGGCCTCAAGAGCATCGCGCGAGTACTGGTTCCTCTCACGAACAAGCTCGTTGAGGTGTCGCATAGACACCTTGGTCATGAGGGGCTTCTTGACAGATCCACCAAAGACAGCCTTAATGCCAGTGTTGCGTCCAAGCTTCTCACAGACGTGATCCATGACAGCCATGACGGCGTCCTGGTTCCACCACTCAGGGTCCTGGATAGACTCGACCTCTCCGCGCATCACAATAATTTGGCCAGCAGGGACAAGCTTGCCACCACCGTAGGCGGATCGGAGATGCTGAGGAACTCCAGAGGGGGTGACGTCGCCGTTCAAAGCTTGAGTGAGTCGGGTAACGAACTTGTTACGCTGACCGGGATTTAGAGCAGTAGGGGGGCTAGATGTGAGAACAAAGTTGCGATCAAGGTCGACGACCAGAGCATCGGTGGGTGCTGTGAAGAGAGAGCGGCACTCGACGGTGATACCCAGAATGTAAGGACCGGGCTCCTGGACCAACTCCTTGGCATGACGAGCGTGAACAACGGGGACGTAAAGGCCACTCCATTCATAAACTCGAACGCAGTATCGAACAGTTTCGGCAGCCATGGTGAGCATAGCAGGGTAGTGGCTGACAAATATAATTCGGCGCGTAGGAGAGATGGCTGCTTCGATGACGCCGACAATGTTGGGAATCGATAAACAGTTGAACAGAGGCCACATGGCGAAGTTTTGGAATCCAGTGGGTGAGGATGGGAACTGGTAGCAGAGAGCATAGTCCTTCATGTCGATGCGGACCAAATCGTTCAAGCGAGGAGCAGGGAAGCTCAGAATGCGGGAAACCTCCTCGGCGTGGAACAGGTTGGTAGCCTTATTCCAGTGAATCCACATACCTCGAAGATAATCTCCCAAAAGATTGTACAGAGGATAGCGGGAGAGGAACGACAAGCAGTAAGGGATCCAGTAGGTCTCGTCAGGGTTGTCGTAATAGTCGCTCTCAGTTCTCTTGCGGAGCTCACGAATTGTCTCGGCCCTCTTCTCATCTGCTCGCGACCAAACTCGCAGACAGATACCGTATAGAGTGTGAGAGGAATCCTGCTGGAGAACAAAGGAATGGTGAACACAGTGAGGCTGGCTGCGGCCTGTGCAAATCTCAACATCATGGGGGAAACAAGCCTAATCGCCAGTTAGCTGGACGAATTCAATCAATTTAAGAAGCAAAAATACGCACCCTCATGGCAGAGTGAAGCGCTCGAGCGATCTCATTGTCTTGCTCAAGGCGAGGGCTGCTGCCCAAAATCTCGGGCAACCAAAACTGACCAACGGCACCCTTCATGTGGCCAATCTTTCCTTGGGTCGGAGTAGGAGCCTTGACCCATTGCGAGGGTTCGCGGCCGACACCGCAGACCATATACGCATGGGTCAAGGTCTTTGGTGTTCGCTGCTGGGGCTTCATGTTGAGAGTTGAAGGAATAGGTTGCGTAATGCGCGAATGCAGCGAAGAAGTTCGACTAGGGATCAGCAGGTTTTGGTCTGGGCCCTGATCGCGGGTGCTGGGCCTGCCATCGCGGTCGCTAGTCCGAGGACGGGTAAAGGAGGAATGGGTATTGAGCGAAGGAGGCATAATGGCGGTAGTAAAGCGAATCGGTCCCTCGTATCTTTCGTCAAATTGGGTATCAGGATAATAGTCGTCGTCGAATTGATTAGATATTTAATAGAGCTGTTGCTGTATCCGCAACTGCTGTCCGTCTTGTTTATTGTCGAGTTGGCGTTAACTGACTAGCAGGCTTTTGATCAGTCCTCGATGTTCGCGTCGATGCCCGTTTAACTTGAGGGGCTCCGCTCCGCGCTCAAGACTTCATTCAAAGGCTCGAGTCAACCGGGCTTTGATAGGAAAAGCAAGGAAGAAAGAGAGAGGGAAAGAATAGAACTCTAGAAACAAGAGGGAGATGGGCCAAATGTATAAAGTAAAGGGAGAAGAGGCAAGAGAAACAACTGAATGGGGGTGTACTGTTAGGAGGCAGGTAGGGGTGGGCGTGTGGAGAGCTCCATCCATTCATGGATACATGGATGCAGCAGGAGCAACACCTAACAAGCGAAACAAGATACGACACCAGTCAAGGAAAGAATGGTCATGAAGGTACCTATACTTTTCGGTGGTCTACGCTTCTAAATCCAGTGGGAGCTCCCGTTGTCCGTTGGAGACTAACGGTACCGGTACCTGTTAACTTGATACTAAAGCAGGGACGGACGGTATGAATGGTCCTGAAAAAAGGTCGACGCAAGGCCTCTAATCAGGCGAAAATATGAGACAGAGAGCGGCTGGTAGGCTAGGACGTGTGCTTTGACCCTTGTCAGAGGCGACCAGACTCTCAACTGATCACTAACATTGGCTGTTTATGGTCGTTATGCGGTGCAAGCAATGTGTGATGTGATTTATTAATGTGTAACTTGTATGCATTTTTCTGTGAGTGACTGCAAGCATCAAACTGCCAAGGCGTTTACTAACACAGACAATGACAATCTTGATTGCGAACAAAAACTCTTTGGCTGTGACCAAGAGAAGAGACGCAGACAAGTCCCGTCAGCTTTCAGCTTGGGTCAAGGATGTAGGTACTGTACCTACATTAGGGGCAAGATGAGGAGCAACATAAGCCAATCCCCATTCATCCATTGAGGGGCCGAGATGCTGGGGCTGTCAGGGGGAGAACCACAAGATGCAAGGTGCTAGCTGGACCTGCACGCCTTCTGCAGGGGCCCCTGAACCTTCTCCTAGGCCTGGTTTGGGGGCTTCCAAATGGTTCCGGGTACATGGGGGGAGGAGACGGTTTTTCTTTGCATTCTCAGCGCTTGAAGCGATGGATGATGACAGGAAGAATAAAACGGCTTAGACCAAATTACAACACGGCAACTACAAAGAAGCCTGAAGGCATGATAGTTGGTCTTGGCTGGTCAACATCTTTGTACCTGTACCTGTGGCTGTACCTGTAATATCAGTCCGGCTCTTTTCTATCCCGAAGCTATAGAGTACCGACCTCCATGACAATAGACTAATAGACCTGCAGTATTAGAGCGCTGAGAGTATGCAGTCTGACGACAACTCTTGCTGATTTATTTGCTTTGTTCTCGTTCAGGCTTCTTGACGTGTCACAACTAACGTCTTGAGAGGTCTCATATTCTCAACTAAAACTGACTCACGACAGAAGAAGAAACAGCATCCAACAAAGCCCAGCCGCCCCTTTCCCCCATCATTCTCTTTTTTTCTTTCTTTTGTGTGTGAGAGAAAAAAGGACTGAAAGATCTAAGGAAATATAATACATGCATAACCTCGTCAAGTAGTGGGTACTCGATATAATACTATCCGGACATATAGCTACCAGTCTCCGATACAAGGGAACGTTCTTGTAATTGTGCATGTACATATGGTCCCACTATGTCTTCTCTTGTTGCGGTCCCATGATTCTGGGCAGGAGTCTGATGTTCCTCTGGCAATTCAGACGATGTCACCAGATGATGACAATGTTTAAGTTGTCAGTTTCCATAGTAAAGACTTGTTGATAAGTGGGGAGAAGTCCAATTGAAAACCCGTTACCTATGGATACATCTCCTGTCAGGAACATGCAACCCGTTGTCTGTTTCTTTAGATACTGATCTCATTCCTCCAAGGTAAAGTCTGAGCATCACCATCACTGCACGATGACAAACCTCAATTCCTGCTGCGGCTTTAAAACCCCGTCTAGGTCTCAGCTCTCTGTCATTTTGTGTTTAGGTGTATTTCCATAGCGCGTGTCCCACTGCTGCCACCAAAGATGATCGACCCCCACTCAGTAAAGTGAATCCCAGCTCAAAAAAAGACTACAGAACCAATAATAAGCAAGGGAGGTGAGTTCTGGACCCTACCGGGGAAATTGTCTTTGTTCAATGTTCATGTTGAATGGATTTCGGTTTTAAGTGGCTCTTTTCTTGCTGCAGTGTCCAAAACTACTGTCTGCATGTCTCTCACGGATCAAGATAAAGGGAGAGAAAGCAAAGCAAAACGTCTTCTAGATGAGCAAGAGAACCGCCACCATGATTGATCTGCAGTGTAAGGAGAGAAAGATGCGAGCACAATGTGTTCACATAAAGTCCTCGGGTTACCTTGTGGCCGACTTTGTTGTATACACCGAGCGGACTAATTTTGGAAATCATGGACAAGACACCAACATCTCAGCCTCGTACAGGTACCTCCAAACAATCTGTCGTAATTGCTTATTATGCCAACTCTATCTCACTAGTCTAACTAGTCTAACCAGTCTAATCAGCCATGGTTTTCCTGCCCATTCCCATAATGTCAATCTTACAGCTGTTCCGAAGCTTGACCTCCTCTGTCCAACATATGGGAGACTTTAACAGGCGATGTGACCAGGCGCGGAAACGATCGACAGGGATAACCCAGGCCTAGAAACGAAACAGGAAATCTATGCGGCCGCCGTTGGCATCATTTGGTGAGCCATTGTAGGTGAGCCACGGTAGTGTAAACGAGGTCAACCCAAGGCAATAAGTGAAGTTGTTAAGAACAGAGTCCTCGATAATCGGTAGGGATCACTTTTCATAGCATTTTTCCAGCATCACGCCAAGTGAGTATGCGATGCCAGTCACTTTTTAGTCTACCCCCTGCTCGTGCTTCTCGCTTCTGTACGGCTTACCTGACGATGCATGCATATTCATCGAAGCACGGATAATTATGTATGTAAGTTAGTAGGTTAGTAACAAAGTTCCACCTGTAGAGGTGCATTTGTCCGCGCACGGGCACGCAAAGACAAACGCCCAACGAATGAAGCGATATAGACAGGTGGCGAGCAATTGATGATCTGCTTTCTAAAATATAGTTTCTCCAATAAATAACAAGATCACCGAATGCTGCAGACTTGTTTCAGATAGAGAAGTGGCAAGTGGTGGTTCCTGTCAACTGAGCTTATGCAATGCAATGACAGGAGTCAGAAGATAGACAAGGGTTGGATACGAAGCGAGCAGTCAGTTTTGGAGACAAGTGTTGGATGTAGATATATTGATAATGCACCAACAATAATAACAGACTTGTTAATGCTATCACCACTGGTTCATGAAGATAAACTTGAACATTAAGTAACCCCCCTGTTGATCTGAGCTGAAAGTTGTGTATAGGCTACGTATGTAATAACACCAGAATTATACTCTTGGCAACGGTCTATCGCATGCATTGCTTTCACCTGTTTGTTTTGTGGTATTGGTGATGGATATCAAGTTCCTCATCTTCTAATCATAGTATGTACCGGTACCGACACTATTATCTCGCTAATAAAGAGCAGTACGTAATTACCGTTCCTCGTCAGCAACTACCAAACTACCGGGCGACCATGGACTATTGCTAGACTAGGACTAAGACCCACACTCTACTCTTTTTAATACGCTATCGAGTCCGCCGAGCGTTTCAAGTGTCCCCCTAGATGGCCTCATTCACGAACTAACAACAAGCAATGTCTTTACATACCTAAAAGCTCTAAAACCCAATTCTTCATCCAACATGGATAATTCGCTCAAAATCTCTTTCTCCAGTCTGATACTGTCGATCTTTATGACTACCGGCTGAAGATATCCTTTATACGCTTCTGGGCTCAAGTAAAAGGGCGCTCAGGCAATACTGCACTTTGTTATGGGCTTGATATTACCTGTCATCTCGTATTGTACTCTGTAGTCACCTGTGTATTCTCATTCTTACTGATCATTTGAAGGCAATAAATACCCTTGGCTAACTAACGAGCTTTGCTTCTTTTCTTCTTTTCAAGGTAGGATTAACCAACGGTCTACGCCAAGTCTGGTCCTTTGCCCCGGACCCTGTTCTCCTATCCCGTCCTCCTGATCCCCGTTTAATTAAAGCACCATGTTCATATTCTTATCAACCATTACCCATTTCTCTCCCTCTCTCCAAATCCCTCACTCGTTATGACGATTATATCCATTCATTCCCTTTGATGCACTTACCCACGTGGACTCTAAGCCTTTAATAGTATCTTGATCCCGGCCTGCCGAAGCTACACAGACACCATGATGCTGGTTGATAGTTTCTCCGTGGCTTGACCCCTAATCGAGACGAGATTGTTAATGGGGCGCGCCGCTCGGTCTCGTCTCGTCATCAGCTAAATAGCACTTTTGCCGATCCTCCTCTCGCTACCGACTCGAGGAAAATTCGACATCTCACGTTTTATGGCGCTGTCTTGGCCTCTGTGGACTTCGGACTTGAGCGTGAGACCTAATTATAAGTCTCAGATATCCATTCCGCAATAGTTTTTCCCTGTCGGTTACACTTCAAGAAGCCTTGTTTGCTTTCCGTATTAGAGAATACAACGCATATACAATGCCTGTGTAAACACTTTTGTCTTGGCTTGACTTTATGTACATGTACAAACACAAGCCATGTTTTATCGCCTGTGCCTCTCATGTGCTTTGCAAACAAATTACAGTGCTCACAATACGCCGCATGTGTTTGACTCGCCGCATCGAGCTGCAGTCAAGTTCCGTTGTTTCCGAGCATGAGACAAAACAAGGATGTTAAATGTGATATTGTCCCATCCAGGAATGTCGATCCATGGAAACTGCCTAAATGGTATTGCAAACATGCAGTGCAACCAACTAACAAGTTCGTGGCTCGTGACTCTTTCCTATCAACATGCCAAAACATCAGACTACCCGCAATATAAACAAAATGGTATCATTCTTCGCCAAAACTCGCATACATTGACTCGCCAAGCACGCGGACGACATCATATAGAATTCGCCAGCTGTTTCACAGGTCACCTGGTCAAGCCCATGAGGTCCCAGAGTTCCTGTACAAATTCCTGCGTGCTATGTGCTACAGTGAACGTTCGAGTGACTAATTCAATGCCCTCCAAGTCATTTCTTGTTCTTGAAGGAAGTATGGTTCTCCTCATGTCCAGGCTTACACGTGTATGCCGATGACCTGCTGCAGGGCTGCAGCCGTATGCCGAGTCTCTGGGTTCAAAGTCGGCATCAACCCAAGTCAGGGGGACCTGCTTGCTGCGGAAAGTTGACAAGATATTATCAAGATCTCGCCGGCCCTCAGAGTTGTTCAACAGGCAAGCTATTAGCAGTATCGTCTGGCCTTGATCAGCCGACTTTAACACCTGCTCTATATAAACTGACCGCAATTCCCGTTCGATCACACCGGAGCTGGCTGGATTGGTCATGATGTAACTGTCGACTATCTGAGTTTTGCTGTCGACAAGTTGTGGTTCAAGGGCCCCAAGAACAGCGGCTTTTGTTGAGGCCGAGGCTCCATTGAGGATCACCACCTTGCCCTTGGGCGTGGGAAATAGGCTCCTAGATAGCCGGATGTCGTTACAGGTTTTAGCGATCATGATGTATCGTTGTCGGGTTTATAGTCTTAGTGGTAGGGTAGTTGGAGAAGACCGTTGGTAGAGGATGTGTAAACTCTAGAGTTTAAAGATATTAAGAGTAATTGGTAATGTCGAAAACTTGAGCACCGCAAATAACAGGCTTCTTATTATTTATGTATTCTCGAGAGCTTCGTCTACGAGGCGATAAATAATATTTCGGTTGATGTCCGTAATCTCCATGTCCGACTATAATTTCGAAAACTCATACGATTAACTCGTATAGACTTGAAACTCTTTAGGGAAATACAGAGCGGCTTAGATACAGCCTCAAGACTAATTTATGTACTGAATGTGCTTCGTACTTTGTTATTAAACCAGATTTTTGGTTACCTCTGGATGAGTATCCGCAGCTCTGTACCGGTATCGACACATTGGAACTCGGAGAGAAATACAGTTTGAAACTATAGACTAACATCTATTTATAAATACATGGGAATGACCTCTGTGAAGGAAGCAATCATTAAGTGAAGCCATTGAGACTCTTCTTCTTCCCATTCATTAAGTCATTTTGTTGTACCTGCATGAAATAACAACATTGGCGCGCGAGTGAATACAAGACTATTTCAGAAAAGGACATCCGTCTAACAATTTAACGGAGGATCAACTTATAACGGGTACTTTGGTCTGTCAAAGTTGAAATTTTAACTTCAGAGGTCGAGTGATTTGCTGAGGTTTGTCGACACGAGGTGTATTTCAGAACTTCATCTTTCACCCATTCAACACATCTCATTTACTTTAAAGACCTACTGGTATTTCAAAAAAGGGCACTTGATCCCATGATCTATCCAAAGTTTATTCAATGTCCTGTATACGCGCATTATCGTCGAGTTCCCACTATCAGCCCAACATGTATACTATCACTATAGCCTACCCTGTCGCAAGTCAGGCACTCCTAAGATTGACTCAACAACTCTTAATCATATGCCTCACATTGCTCTCATGAGATCCAGAGCATAGTAGCTTGTCGGAAAAGGTTTTGCGATGTCTAAAGGAGATATCACATCGTGGAGTTTCCTATCAGCACAAATCTGCGTTCAGTAAAGCCATGATGGAAGGGTCCCGGTCACATAGAACACGACATGTGCATACTCCTGGGGACTTTCATCATTACTGATAAGTATAATACAATCCAGTCCATTGGATCATCCTGGATACTGTTGTGCCTAGGATACTATCGTTGAGGTTACCTCCCGTTACTAAGATTTCAAATGAATCGCCAGACATATATCATCTTCGAAAAAGGGTTTCGACATACGAGAAACTTCATTACTCAAGTACACAAGTTTACATGAGCTAATAAGACGTCTACCTATATTTCACACCTAGCATTTGGCCGTTCACTTTAAACCCTCCTAATTATGGTTTGTTGATACCAATCAAATACCGAGTTGCATAAAAATAAAGAAAAATCTATTAGCTCATTTTAAGTCTTCCAAAGTCAACGTTCATCCAATAATACGACTTCTTCCCACCATAGGCGTATCCTTCACATGTAGATTTTGAGGGCACACCTGCCCCAACCATGACATGCTTTGGTCGGCTACCCGTATCACACATCCACCTCTTACAATGGAGGACAACATGATTCCCTCCTAGTGCGCTGATGAAAGTGCCCGAAAAGAACAAGGCGTAAAGCTGGGTTTCGCATGATGCATCTTGCAAACAAGGCTATATCTGGGATACAGGCCAGGAGAGGCGCATGATGTGACGGCGAGAGTGACAGGTCTATACACGCTATTCAGACTCTCCTGGCATCCAGAACTCCGGGAAGCAACAAGGAAAGAGAAATACAACGAGAAACACCGTATTTTCAAAACAATCCCATAATTAACAAGAAACAAGGAGGGTATAAATGTGCTTGCTGACTACAGCCATCAAACTAATGACGCCATAGTCGTGTGGGCGAGATGTTTACTGGTTAATCTTCTCGTTGATGGCATTGGTGGTGTCAGCCTTCTTCTGGTGCAAGAAAGAGCTCAACCAAGAGAGAGTTTCGTTGCTAACGACGAGAACGGTGGTGACGGCGGCCTTTCCATGGGCGACCAGACCTCCCTGCTCAACCTTCTTGATCTCAGAGTTGTAGACCTGGAAGACGTGGTCCTTGCCCTCAAGACCCTTCTGGAGAGGAAACATGATGAGAGCGCGGGTATCTTGGTAGAGCTCGTCGGTGGGCTTCTTGACAGCAGGAAACTTCTCGTCGATGCGATCGAGGGTCTTGTCGCCTAGGTTGTCGACCTTCTGGACATAAGGTGAGACATATTGGTAGCCTTTGGAGAAGTAGGGAACGACGGGGGCAGCAAAGGTTTGGTAGGCGGCGTCACTAAGTCTGATGGAGCGCTGGCCGAGTTCGTTGGACTTGAAGGTGTGGACGCCGTCGCTGATGAAAGGGTAGTTGAGGAGATGCTACAATAGTGTTAGTTTGAATTGCAGAAAGGTGCCACTGGCTTGACGTACCTGGATGAAAGCAGAGTACTGAGCGGGGCTCACGTCGCCGTTGACTTGGTGAGACATGGTGATGCTTGCAGCCGGTATAAGTCGAAGGGGTGTCAAGAGGTTGTTACAAGGTTCGAGATGAGGTCAAATTGAAGGGACAATCGAACAGCGCAAGGCAGGTAAGCTTGAACCCGAGTTAGAAGCCGGAATATTTGAAAGAGTAGAGCTTTGGGTAGGTAGGTAAGGTGGAAGAAGTTTGGCGAGGAGGGGAAGCGGGATGGTAGCAATTGAAGGGGACCTGCAGAGACTAAAAAGCAGCCGCCTGGAAAGAGATGACGAGGAGAAGACAGCTGAGAGAAGGATTCAGGAAGCTTATGAAGAAGGGTGTGCGTCTTGTGGATGCATCTGAGGTCAGAGGAGAGGAGGGGAGGAGTATGGAATTGAGAGTTGGTTGGTGGGACGCCACAGCAAGAATGTTATTTTGGCACTTACCTAGAGGTTTGGTGATGGTCTAGAGTCAGGCACTCGGAAGAAGAAGAAGAGGAACAAGATGGAAAGGGTTCTGTCTAGTACTTAATAAATGCGCCGATGGGTAGATACTACCTACCCAGGTAAGTAGGGGGTTAACAAGGCCGGAAAGCAACCCACCCTCACGAAAACGTCAAGGCCCAATTGTTGTAGCTTTTTTTTCGCCATCGCAAGCAGTTGGAGATGATGTCCAGGTTTGCATGTGCTAAAGCAAACATGTGCTTGTACTAGACCAGGTATCTCTTAGAGCTATTTTGGGTGAGTGGAGTACTTGACGTAGCTTTGATGGTTTGTACTTTAACAATCTGTGGCTGATTCCATGCCTTGAATCATTTGTTTCTCATGAGTCTCCCTTTTTGATAGGAAAAGACAAGAGATAGCCAGATAGAGGGAAGGAGGCTATCATCTTAGACATGTACCGTAAACGACATCTCAGCCTCGGGTTCAACTGATATTCTCGTTTATCTCTCTCATGATAATTGCTCATCAGCTCCAATGTCTGTACCTGGTAGTGGGGTCCAGGTCTTCTGTGACACCACCAGAGCTCAACATAATGGGTCGACTCAGCCGCATGCCCTGGATCTCAAGTTCTCATTCCTCGTTTCACTTTTGATTAATCTGAGAAGGTATGTATTTGGTTGTTACTCGCGTAGGTTGTCCCCGCCATGCAACATAATAAATGCAGGTGCAGGTGCAGGTGCAGGTGCAGGTGCAGGTTGAAGTAGAAGTGGTTTACATGTGAAAGTGGCTCCCACCTTCCCTTTCCCCTGCCCCTCCCCCCACACTCACCTTCATACCTACTCACACTAGCAATAACGCTTCCCTTTTTTCAAACATCAAATCAAGATCCTCAATTCGAGTTCAAGCTCCTCAACAAATTATCTCGCCAACTTACTTTGTTGCTGACATCTATGACAATCGTCACACCAGCATCGACGCCATGCATTCTTAACATTGATCATAAATGAGACGAAAAGCAACTGCAATTGGCAAAATGAAAGCTGTGTCGCTTTGGGTATCCCGAGAACATGAGATCCATCTGATCCACAGTCGCATACATACAAGCTTATCAGTATCGTTAACAAGCTCCATTGGCACATGAAGATGAAGAATTCGACGGAGTTAAGAAGTCGGAAATTCCATGGAGTCCTGTACGTTACGGATACCACACAATGCAATGCAATGTACAAGCAGATAATATAATTCCCTCGTCATGATGCGTTTATATACGACGCCTATCCAAATCCGCGTCTTCTCGCATGCGTCTACAAGCGCTCGGTCGCCGGCCGTAATCCCCGACTGAGGCTTATCTCGAAGTCTATTAAGCTACAACACAGCAGTCTGGGTAGTAATAGCAACCAGCTCGGAACTAGAATCCCTGATCCGCATCATCAGTTTCAACCAAACACTATCAGCTCATTGCCACTAAACCTTGCTTGTCGCAGAGTAGCAATCCGTACACACGAGGGGCACATATGCTACACAGTTGGTGCGGCCGCTCTGCGAAGCGTTTGTGCTTAAGCAATCCAAAGGCATTGATAAGAGACCAACCGTCCTGTTGTTCAACCTGCCGCGGCTCAGTCCGATATCAGACACGAGCTTAACGAATGGCCTCGGAAGCCAAGCTAAAATAATCGAGGTTGTTTCCAGAAAAGCGGCTCTGTCCCAGCACGGTCGAGTCCCATGGCCACGAACTTGATTCCTCTTTCGACCATGCTTCCCTCGCCGCATCACGTTAATGGAATCGCTTTTATTACCTTATCGACCGATCAGCTGGCTCAGAGCCCCAAGGATCCCCTGCTCGATGCCCGAACCGAACCCCCCTGCTACGTGGCATGCACTTCTTATTCCCTGTCACTGAAGTCCTCCCATGGCCCACTCGCAGCCACTTTCACATGTCAGAGATTCAACAATGGGTTATCCGTATGTACGGTCTGTCTCGTCAATGATTAGACATGAGAACCCCCTTCAAAGTCTCAAGTCAACTGAACGAGCCGCCCATGTAACCCTGATCGACCTTGTCTCCAGCGTCTTATTGCGTATACTGAACAATGTAAAAAACACAGGATATTGCCATCTTCTAGTGGCACTGATCTACTGCGCCAGCATTCCTCTCTCAACCACGGAGACTTTTGGCAGCTGTTGTTCAACGGCAAGTGGTAGCTGTTGGAGAATTGCGCCATATCGAAATTCTGCAACGTCTTTTGTTGGCTTATCTGCAGTGAGAACCCTCCAGCTACTTCACGTCTTTTCAGCATATCGCGATAGCTTGCAGTATACGCCCTCTGTGAGGTCCATTATTTCCCAACTTGGTGGACGACGCATATCCAAAACCTCGAGATGTGAGGGTATTGAACCCCTAAAATCATATGTTTGAGTTTGACTGATCTTCCTGTTGCTATTCCCGTCGCGATAATTGTAGCTGAACCTGGCAGGACATCTTTTGACTTGTCGGGAGATGTGGGTCTCGTCTGCACATCTCAAGCTAACGTTAGCTGACAGCCCTACATAACTTTTGCTGTTCCCTTCCTTGTTGATCTTTAAGAACCGGTCACCTTGGTTGTTCTGGGATCCAAAGCCTGGTGGCTGTATACTCGAGGCTCTCCCCCCACTTCTGCCGTCTTTACCGCAATGCCGGTTCATGGCCCTCACTGAGTTTGCCGGGCATCTTCGCGGCAAAGCTTTGCGAACGCCTGGAAACATCTTAGTCGTTCCTTCAGCCTTCGCCCAAGAATGCGCAGATCCTCAAAGTTCCTACGCTCCCTGTCAGCTTGCCAACCCATTCGTCCCATCTAGAGTCGATGGCAATCTATCAAATCAAGACGATTCTTTTCAGTTGAGAGTATTGTAAAGGAAGATCTTGTTTATTATCGGGGTGACTTGGCGGCTGACAACAGCCTCGTCAACCAATAAGTTCGTATATCACAGCGCTGATATGACGTATCAGACCGCAAAATACGCACAGATGGAGTTGACCGCCACGTTCTTATATGAAGATCTTCCAGTGTCTCAGTTGAGCGCACACAGTCGTCATATCTATATCGACATTCAGTTGAAGAAGGACGTGCCCTACACATCAAATATGTCGGCTTCTCGATCAAAGCCCAATTGGGTGCGCATCGCTTTAGCCGGCAACCTGTGGCTGGCTGTACTACTGTCAGGTGCGAAAATTATGGATTCTGCCTAACAATTATTGAGCTGCACTCTGTGATAGATCACCATAATGCTTCCATGTCAGTGGTTACCGCATATTTGGTGCATCACATGTGCCACCATAAATATCGAATGTACGTCACTAAAGGTTCTTGGAACGAACAGATATATTCATTGCTGTATCTCACTCCAAGAACATATCTCAACTCTTTTTCTATATATTTCTCTCCATTTGTGCGCTGTGAAGGGCCAGTTCGTGTTACCTTTGGATACTGCATCATTATTATATTGATACCATGAAGTCCTGTAGCCTTGCCGCATTGGCGTTCGTTATCAGTCCTTCGTTTTGTCTTAATAAGGACAAAAATATCCATCTTCAATGGTCACTATGTGACCAGGACGCAGAAGCCGTCCTGGAAAAGCTAGGCGAGGAAGTTCGTGCGCCTTACAAACAGAATCCGATCACCTACTTCGATACGATGCCGCCAACACACGCACAGCAAGGCGTGATGTTTCGCACAAAAGTCAACAAAGGTGACCCTTTTTCTGTCATCAAGGTTCGCTTTGATGAGAAGCCCACACGCCCGCCTCCTGGCGCAGATTGTGTTTGGGATCGATATGGAGACTATATCCCCTATACGTGTGGGGCGCGGTATCTGTTGAGTGGCAAAACGAAGGAATTATGGAGTGAAGACCAAGTTCGCTTTGCAGAGAAGTACGACGATATTGACTGGGATGGTCTTGTTCCTTATGGGCCTTTCCCCGACGGTAAATGGAAGTTGAAGATCTTGGGACACAAAGCCAAGCTTGATGATGTGGTAGCTGGAAAATTGCACCTCATGGAGATTGAGCTGTCCACCCCCAAGATTGGATCTGAGGAAGTTTACGACAAGGTTACCGCGTATCTTGAAGATCACGGAGTTCTGCTCTGTGATCCACAGCAATCGAAGACGGTGCGGTTGTTCCGTGACCGGGGACTTATCGATGACGGGGTGAGCGAAGAACTGTAAGGGCCTACGCCTGCGCTTCGCTCTTGAGATGGGACATGGTATACATGATACCCGGATTTTGTTGAGCGGCTGGAATGCATTAATGTTTCCCAATCATGTTTTTATGTGCTCGATTTTCTCGGCATAGCGTGGGGTGCTTCGACAACCTCGATTTACATATGCAGAAGTCTTCTTATGATTGCACATAGCAATGGCCTTTGCATCATTTATGATATGCGGTAGAGTGTGGCGGTTAACTAGTCTACTATTTTCAATTCATTGTGTATCCGGGGACTATGTTGAGTTCCTGTGAAGCTCGTTTTTACACTTGATCACTCTACAGCCAGCCGAACTCGCAATCATCAATGTTGAGACATGACTCTCTGTTAAATCTAAGTTTATCACAAGTTCTATAACCATCCTGAGTTTCTGAAAATTTCTATGAAATATTCCCCAAGACTTCCAAAATGGTGTAGGTTGAGGATAACGTGTAGCCATGGTTCCCAATGAATAAACCATTTATTTAAGAAGGGCTAGCAAACTCGCAAAAGTGGCTCTTATCTCGATTCCCCACGGTTGAAATACTGCTAGAACTACGGAGATGATCTACAACTGTTCATACCGTTGGTGTAACACTGCCGAGGTCACTGCTCTTTCTTTTTTATCTTTTTTATTGGGATTGATGGTGTAGAGCCAGACGCAGAACCGTTTCCACGGCTAGTAACGAGTATTGGAGGTTTCAGAACAATCGTTTAAGACAACATCGGTATACCAATTCGTCGAAGCCCGTGTGGTGTTTTCGGTGTCTGATCGAGTTGTCACTTGGGTGTACGCGTAGAATTGAACTGTGTGAAGTGATCGTGATACAATAGTAGTAAATGGCGATCACTCACTGCTATACTCGATTTTATCCCCATCTACGGCAGCGCTATTTAATTGAGTTAAAACGAGGTTTGAACGACTGTTCTCACTGAGAAACAAATGTCTTTCGTGTTTAGATAGCCACTGACTTTCTCTGCAAGGTGATTGCTAATGGAAACCTTGTGACAAAACAGTAGCAACTGCCAGGTACTGCTCGACCCAACCATTTAATGTTAACAAGAGAGGCGAGAAGCAATATATTGTAGGGAGATACACATTTGCTACTTGGGCGCATTTGCCAACAGTAATTATATAATTCAAGGACCCGCCACCCATTTTTTGATATACTATTAAGAACAAGGAAGAACCCCAAAAGTCCATCAGGGGCAAAGCAAAGTTCACCTCCCAAACGTCAGTCTTGTATCCAGAATCGGTCTATTTAGAGTTGTAGGTCTGATTTTTACTCCATTGCCAAGTACTTCCAGGTTTGTTGAGTCTGACCTGAAATGCATGAACAGACTCACTAATATTGCCACTTGCGTTCTAAGCAATCACTTCCCCTCCAAAGTATCCGAGAAAGTAAATTCATGATTAGATGTTGTCAGTGTCATGGAACTCATGGGTGCGAAACAACCGCCACTGTGGTTGAACCAGTTCATATCCACTGGAGAGAATATAGTTATAAGGAACTCAACGAGAAAGCCCAAAGTCTCAATAAATACATACTTTTGCCCCTGATCTTACATTGACCACCATCTCAAAGCTACACAAACCTACACTTGAGCATACGCGATTACAGAGAGGCCTCACCTGTAGCCTCACGAATCTAAAGAACCTCAACCAAAACACTGTAACCCGGATGGGTATCATAGGATATCATACCAACACATACGAAAACAGCTTTGCTCTACGTCTCTTTCAGTCACCTTCATCTCTGTTGAGCATACAGTCTCAACATAAGAGTCTTTATTGCTATGAATCGACTATAGTACTGCGCAGAATAAGGTGCCGGATGCGGTTGCTGGAAAGTGGTCTTCAAAACTGAAGTTACATATATGCAAACCAGCGATTGCCTCGACCAACTTAGTCGATATACACTAGTGAAGAAAGAACAAATAATCAGTTTATTTGAAAATGATACCTCCACGTCTCACAATTGAGTCAAGAAAATTGAAAAGGCACATGATTGTGAAGAAGATTATCTATTACTAATTCTCAATGAATGCGAGAAGCAAAGTCCACCCCCGAAGTCAGGCCGTAGGCCGGGTATCACCACCATCCCAGAACCCATGTAACCATGAAAGACGACACAGGCCTTGTGTGACGGCAGCACGAGCATGCCGTCTCCCGTCGTTGTCTCCCATGTCATGCCACCTCCCCGCCTCACAAACAACATCAAAGATCCCATCCGTTCTCTAACATTTCTTGTCGTGTCCATTAAAGGAGAGATAAGCCGTATGCGTCATTAAAGCCTCGAAAAACCTGACCTGTCATGTCCATTCACCTCGTTTCCATTTCTCCATAATGTGAAGATTCTCCCGCAAACCGACTCCTTGCACCGAGGAAATATGCTAAGGGTCCCAAAAGATCGAGGTACAGGCGTGAATTATGTAACAAACATGTGCAACGTAAAAGCATTAAACGTCAAAATCCGGTCCATCCTTCATTTAAAGGAGGAGCATAGCGATACCAGCAGCGGCGATAACGCCAATAGGGGCACCGGTCATCTGAGCGACAGCCTGTAAACGGTTAGTAAATATTCAGAGGGTACGTGTTTCTATGTCAACTTACAGCGTTGTCAGCTTCAGTAGAGGTGGCACTGGCCTCGGCATCAGTGCCGGTAGCAGTGTCAGAGCCCTCGGTGACGGTGGAGGCGTCAGTAACAGTCTCCGACACGGATCCGGACTCGGACTCGGACTCAGTACCGGTGGTAACGGTAGTGAGCGTTCGGACGACCTCGGTGCCATCAGTGGTGAATGTGGTGACCTCAGCAGAGTCGGCAGAGTCAGTGGAGTCAGTGGAAGCAGTCTCGGTGACGAGAGTTCGGACAACAGCAGTGCCGTCGGTGGTGAAGGTAGTGACTTCAGCGGACTCAGTCTCGTCAGAGGCAGAGGCAGAGGCAGTCTCGACAGGCTCGATGATGGTGGATCCACCAGAGGTGTAGGTAGTCAGGGCAACACCGCCGAGGATCTCCTTGATGGTGCTGGTGACCTCATCACCCTCAGAGTTGGTGAAAACACTGGTGTAGGTGCTGACGGAGAGGTCGGACTCGCTGCCGCCAGTGGCAGTACCGCTGATGGTGGAGACGGCGGAAGTGATGGTGGTGTCACTCTCAACGAGGGTGCTGAGGACAGTTCGAACGGCACCGGTGCCAGTAGCAGAGGCCGAAACGGAGCCAGCACTACCAGTAGTAATCTGGACACCAGCTTGGCGGCAGAGGGCAAGACCGTAGGCGACAACAGCAGCGGCCTGCTCATCGTTGCAGATAGCAGCGGAGCAGTCACGGAGACCGTAGATGAAGTCCTGGTTGGTGCAAAGGCAGCTAACGTCACCAGCATCACATCCAAGCTCCTGGGACTTGGCAGCGCTGACCATGTTGCTGGCACAAGTTTGCTGTGGCGAGTTAGCGGTGGTTTGTTAGGCATTTGAGATCTTTACTTACACCACACTGAGGGAGGTCGCCAGAGGTCTGGGCAGCGGCGGCAGCAACCAGGCCGAAAACGGTGAGGAGAGAAGACTTCATCTTGACGATTTTGATTGATTGGATCGGAGTCTGAGCAGTGAGTTAGTCAAGAACTGAGGCGATCTTTGTAGCGACAGAAAGAAGACAGTGGTAACGAAGGTGGGTTTGCGAGCGAAGCAGGCGAGTAGGAGAGCGAGAGGAAGATGGGTATTGAATCACTGCCAGCAAGGGCGGCGACCCTGTGAATAAATGAAGTGCGAGCCCAGGAGGCCTGAGCCTGAGGCACGCGAGTGATGTTTGCGTGAGACACAAGGAGACGTGTATCACTCGAGGTATGGAAGAGCCGAGAGCAACGTGTGTAGCCCTGAGCGCCTCGCAATGTGATTTCCAGTGCTTGCGTTCCGGTGCCGAATTACACAAACGCAGAATTGGAATGAAGGAATCTTGCAGGCAACCAAAGAAGGTGCCAGCAAAACGGGAAGAAGTGGATATCTGGAACAGAAATCAAGTGATAATGACTTACAGTAATATGTGACAACGAAGGCGATCGATCTCGTGTGAGAGTGAGACGAAGTGAGACTGGCCTGAAGTTTCTGGGGAGAGGATGTGTGAGGTGTTGGAATGAAGAATCTTGACTGATATTGATCTGGAACGAGAGGGAGAAGTTGTTGCTTTAATAAGGGCAGGCAAGAGTGGAAAGTGGGAGGTGGGAACCAGAATCTTGATCTTGGCGTGACGGTTGTTTACGTTAAGCTGGCAGGTGCGAGCTGTGCTGCGTTGGGGGTATCCGTAAGGCAAGATCGATTACAAGGCAGGCAAGATTAGCTCCCCTGCCTAAAAAATACGGTTCTCAACTTGGCATTGGCGGTCTGGCAGGGAAAGCACGGCCTGGCCAACCTCCCTGGGGTTCTGTCTACGTCTACGTCCATTTTGCATTAAGAGGAAACTTCCATCACAAATTGAAGGGTAAATCTGCAAAGTACCTACGTACCTACCTAACTTTGCTTGGCTTGGAGCGACCCAGCGCGCGGGAGGGGCCCACGCTAACAGGACCCTAGTAACCGGAGCTGGAGGTCCACTTCACTGGGTACCTACAGCACCGCTAAACTAGACTGCCCGGACTGCCAAAGACACGGACGGAGTCCCCCTGGTAGGCTATGATGCTATCTGAAGGGTGCTCATGACAGAAGGACATTGTGATGAGCCAAGTCAATTACAATTGTTTTTCTTTTTTGATCCAGGCCTCCGCTATGGAAATTGAGTCAATGCGAGCAACTCATGTTCAGAATCAGACGTCAATGCAGTCTTGAGGTACACGATGAGGTCAGACCATTAGATGCAATGGGCTGCACAGCACAGTACAGAGTGTGTACATACTTGGTTTACCCTTGTCAACGATACTTGACCACGTCAGTGAAGCTGGTGTAAGTCTTTACGGCGGTCTCCTAGTTAAGGTGCTTACCTACAGACTCTGGGACTTGCGTGGGTCCTTTGCTCCGCCAACAAAGTATCGATATCCTAAGCGAATGCAATGTGCTTGATGCGATTGAAAAAGGTTTCAGTATTAGATTACACACATTATCAAGAAGCAGCCGAAGAAGCAACAAGGAAAAGAAGAAGAAGAAAAGCCCCAATAGGTGGGTGATTGCTGCGACCTACTGGCTTGGGTACCTGCTGGGGAGCAGACGGGCTGCCACGCTAGATCGCCAACCACCCGCATCGACACCCACTTCATGGCGCACAGAGCTTTGGGATACCTCGCAAAACACGATTGACAAAGTAGGTAATATTCGCATGTAGTCTACCTGTTCAACCCGAAACTCGATGTCCTCGTTTGGTCTAACCTATTTGCTAATGTGCTAGTGCACCTGAATAACCCAAACTTATTAAGTGTACTTTGCACGCTGTACAGGCTAGCCAAAGCTTCGTGTCGCCCACAGT
The DNA here is from genome assembly GCF_050947815.1 of Fusarium sambucinum. Lineage (NCBI taxonomy): Eukaryota > Fungi > Ascomycota > Sordariomycetes > Hypocreales > Nectriaceae > Fusarium > Fusarium sambucinum. Next base: position 3,120,502 of record NC_139292.1, read on the forward strand.
TGAGTCGGTCCTACCACTAGCAAGAGGCAAAGACAGAGCTGGAGCTGACGAGCCAGGAAAAAACTGGATATTATCTCTGGTCTATGACGGAAGTCTCTGTGTACACCTTCCCAGAGAGACGGTAGAGAACGATCTAATACATCAAAGCAGGCAAGAAAGACCTCGTATGCCGAGCCGGAATCACGGCCTCAAACAGACCAGAATTGTGAGCAGGCATGAAGGAAAGAAGCGGGCATGACGATTGCCAATCTGGGGTGCTTGCCTGACTTCTGTACTGCGCCTACCAAAAGTCATGTTGTGTTGTGTTCCTGTCACGGAAACTGTGATCTCTACCAAGCAATCACAGTTTCGTTGCCCTGGACTTTGATCCCCAGCATCACAAGTACTTGGCGACTAGCCCATAATACGTGTGATATCGTGTACTCTGTACGAAGTACCCAATCCTCGACATCTTAGTGAGGTCAATCGTCTTTAGGCCGGTGGTGCTACGGCTGACTCCGATTCGCCAATTACCCCTGCGCCAGTCTATCCTTGGCAATCCCCCAAAACAAGTTCAAGTCAACTTGCTGCACTAGCCCTCTCGATCCCCTGGCAACCGGGAGGCGGAATCATGTTCTTCTTTTTTTCCTGGGGAACTTTTTCTCGATTGAGATGGGATGGGTTAGAGATATGGTGATGCTAGTGATGAAAGGGTGCGTACATGTCTCAGGAACAGATAACACAGACATGTTCAATTTGTGCCTAATATCATTATGTCCGATTGTCATTTGTCAGTATCCGTACAATCATGCCGAATATCCCAGTTTTCATTTCGCATTATTGTCTTATATCAGGTTTTCGCTCAACTTCCACAGAGCATTTGCCAGAGAAAAAATGCACTCATTCTTGATCTTTTGGAGGCCAGACCCACTCGAGCCAAGTCACTCACTTTATCGTTCCACTTACACTGTACCCATAAACATCCATCCAATATCCACTTCAACGTTCAATCGAGCTCTGTTATGCTCTGTTCCCTGTTCAGCTGGCTCTGATGAACTGTGCCCAGACTGGCCACGCAGCGGGCCAAGCCACTCAAGCCACAAATTGAGAGCCAAGCAGACCAGGGGACCTGCCAAAATATGGGCCTTTGATGTCATGGACCGCATCATCATCGGTTTTTTTCCTCTCTCGCGTGTGGCCCAAGCTTAACCTCTCTAGCTTCTATCACGGTGAGGGACCTTGTCGAGCTGGACCGACCTGGCCTGGACCTTGTAGTGTCAAGCCTGGGCCATAGTTCAGGATCCATCCATCCCAACGTCACTCACCACCCTCAGGCCTCCCCAGTTTCATTTTCATCTCAATGCAATGCAAAGTAATACAACGTTTCCGTCCCGTCATCATGACAATCCTGCCAACTGGCAGTTTTGTCGTTTCGTGTTTCTTTTCCGATCGTGTGATAAACATGATCTGTCCATGATCTCCATCATGGTTAATTGTTGATCTTACATGGAGATGTTTATGTCAAAAAAGACAGCAAACACTATCTGTAATGGAGCCCGGAACGTCGCTCCGATCACAGTATTTCGTAGCTGAGACATGTTGCTCTTTCCAGCCACCATCTGACTTGCAGGTCGCACATCGTGGCTGACTCTCCCTTTTTTTTGTCGCAATGTCCAGTTCTCCAACAAACTCATTCGACAGATCTGACATTGCCAACCCTCCCTTTCAATATCAAGTAATTTTGTAGTCTGATTGCGAGGCTGGTGCATACTCTGAAACCGGGTTGTTCATCGGGTGTTGGTTTCATTCGTGGACTGAGTAACAAAGCAAACAGTAGCTGGCACCCTTGCACTCTAGGGTGGCCATGCTTTCGCCCTTACTTCGACCGTCCTCTTGACTTTCTCTCTTGTTTGTTTAAATTCTAATATAATAAAATAAGGTTCTGTAAGATGTGAGATTTTCTGGATTGATAGATGATCGTTAGCATTGACTTTGGTGGCTGACCATTGATCACCACGTTGAACCGGGCGGGCCGGTGAAAATGCTATTACTGAAGAGTAAAAAAACTCAACCGTGAAGCAATTTAGGCCACTTTGGGCAAGCTCTTAGGCGACCCGTTTTCCTGGTCTGCAGAATCCAGAGCTCAACTTGTCTGCTACATGAGTGTCCTAACGATAGTGTAGGGTACATATTTGACTACAGAAGTACACAGGAACGAGACGTCTTGAATCTCAAGTGTCTTTATGCTATACATGCGAAGGTATTTCGGTCAATATTTCTCAGGCTGTAACAAATACTACATTTGATAATAATGCCTCAGTTCTATCGTGTGCACATTGACACCTTTACAAGGAAAAGGGCATGGCAAAATAACAATTATTCGAAGCAATGCCACAAGCATCAGCGTAAACTACCTATCTATAGCAATTGCCACAACTAGAGTGAGCCGCCAGGGTCTCAATTATCAAAACCTAACAACGTACTCCATAACAAGCATGTCCAACAGGATCATTGCCGCCCAACATAACCATACATGACCAAACATCAAATTCTAAGCCACATTACCTTTCCTCGCTGTATCGTATCATGCCCCCCAAAACATTCAACTCGTCCATTGTCGTAAATACACATGCAAAGTACGTTGTGTGTCTAACCACTGCACATGATGCAGGACTCGGGATCTTCAATGCTACATTGCAAGACAGCCTCTGAGTAGATATCGCGTTCGCGATCCTCGTTGTCCTCGCCCTGGTCTTCAGATTGAGTGTTCTTCTTCATTCCAAGCTCTTCCTCTTGGACCTTCTCAGCAGGCTCAGTGGGAAGGGCCTTGGGGCTGTCACCCTCGGCGACGTCAGCCTTGATGACGGGGGCACGACCAGGAATAGATGTGCTGCCATTCACGCCGTTGGCGGAATTGCCGTTTAATCCGCCGTCCTGGGAGCCGGTCCTGTTGCCATTGAGGCCACTCTGACCCATAGCAGCAGGCGAAGACATCGAATAGCTTGACCCAGCAGGAGGAGCGCGCTTCCCTAGGGGCTTGATCGAAGCAGCGCTGGTGTCGGCAATCTTGAGAGCTTCCTGATCGACAGTGAACTGGATAGGAGCAGCAGCAGCCTGTGTACGGAGGTAGTACATGCCGGTCTTGAGACCGAGCTTCCAGCCAGCAAAGTGCATGCTGGTGATCTTACCCATGGTAGGGTCCTTCATGTGAATGTTGAGAGACTGAGACTGATCAATGAAGGCACCACGGTCCGCAGCCATTTGCACAACCTGTCGCTGAGAAATTTCCCACACAGTCTTGTACAGAGCCTTGACATCGGCAGGGATGTTGGGGATGTTCTGGACAGAACCGTTATCAGCAATGATACGGTTCTTCATAGCATCGGACCAAAGGCCCAAGTCGACAAGATCCTTCAGAAGCCAGGGGTTGACAACCTGGAATTCGCCAGCAAGGACTCGGCGTTGGTAGATATTGGAGGTGTAGGGCTCGAAGCACTCGTTGTTGCCAAGAATCTGCGACGTGCTGGCAGTAGGCATAGGAGCAACGAGTAGACTGTTACGGATACCGTGCGTCTTTACATCCTCCCGTAGGGACTCCCAGTCCCAAAGGTCAGAGGGCTTGACATTCCACATGTCAAACTGGAGAATACCCTCAGAAGCGGGAGAGCCCTTGAAGGTGGAGTAAGGGCCCTCCTCCTTGGCGAGCTGCACAGAGGTGGTAAGGGCAGCGTGGTAGATTGTCTCAAAGATTTGCTTGTTCAGCTCACGAGCCTCAGGAGACTCGAAGGGCATGCGAAGTGCAAGGAAGGCATCAGCAAGACCTTGAACGCCAAGGCCAATGGGTCGGTGACGCATGTTGCTGTTGCGAGCCTCTTGCACAGGGTAATGGTTTACGTCAATGATCTTATTCAGGTTGCGGACAACGACTCGAGTAACATCGTGGAGCTTCTTGAAGTCGTAGCAAGCATCTTCATAGTTAATGAAAGAAGGCAGAGACAAGGACGCAAGATTGCAAACAGCGACCTCATCAGGGGCACAGTACTCAATGATCTCAGTGCACAGGTTGGAGCTTCGGATGGTACCAAGGTTCTTTTGGTTGCTCTTGCGGTTGCAGTGATCCTTGTAGAGCATGAAGGGGTTTCCGGTCTCTGTCTGGGCCTCGAGAATGGCGTACCAAAGCTTCTGAGCCTTGATAGACTTGCGACCCTTACCCTCTCTCTCGTACTTCTCGTACAGAGCCTCAAACTCGTCACCGTAACAGTCGGCGAGACCAGGGCACTCGTTGGGGCACATAAGAGTCCATTCGCCGTTCTTCTCGACACGCTTCATAAAAAGATCAGGGATCCAGAGAGCCAGGAACAGGTCACGAGCTCGGACCTCCTCCTTACCGTGGTTCTTTCGGAGATCAAGGAACTCAAAGACGTCGGCGTGCCAGGGCTCAAGGTAGATAGCGAATGCACCAGGTCGCTTGTTGCCACCCTGGTCGACATAACGAGCAGTGTTGTTGAATACACGCAGCATGGGAACCACGCCGTTGGAAGTACCGTTGGTACCGGCAATGTAAGAGCCAGTGGCACGGATTCGGTGAACGTTTAAGCCAATACCACCAGCCATCTTGGAAATCATGGCACAAGTCTTGAGGGTGTCGTAGATACCGTCAATGCTGTCCTCCTTCATATCGACAAGGAAGCATGAGGACAGCTGAGGCTGAGGGGTACCGGCGTTGAAAAGTGTGGGGGAAGCATGAGTGAAGAACTTGCTGGACATGAGGTTGTATGTCTCCAAGACACGCTCGATATCATCACCCCAGATGCCAACAGCAACACGCATAATCATGTGCTGAGGACGCTCAGCAATTTTGCCATCAATATTCAATAAATAGGACCTAAAGCAGTCAGTATTGGACATTGAAAACCGTGAACAAACGCCATTGTACTAACCTTTGCAATGTTTTGAAACCGAAGAAGTTATATTGACTCGAATGGGGTTAGCTGAGGTTGTAACGGTCATGATGCATACGGCAACAACTTACAAGTCTCGGTCGTAAACAATAGCGCTATCTAGCTCTTCCTTGTGTCTCATAACGCACTCATAAGTCTCCTTGGAGATCATGGGCGATGCACGGCCGTTCTTGGGGTTGACCCAGTGGTAGAGGTCGCTCACAACAGTGGACCATTGCTTCTTGGTCTGCTTGTGAAGGTTGGAGACGGCAATACGGGCAGCGAGGATGGCGTAGTCAGGGTGTGTAACAGTCATGTACGCAGCAGTCTCTGCAGCCTGTGAAAACCTGGTTAGTTGAGGTTGTAACGGTTATGATGGCTAAGCCACTTACAAGATCGTCCAATTGAATAGTTGTGACACCGCCGTAGACACCGGAAATGACCTTCTGGGTGATAGCAACGGGGTCAACGTGGTTCATGTCGAGACCGTAACACAGTCTTGAGACACGAGCAGTGATCTTGTCGAACTGAACACGCTCTTGGCGGCCATCTGAGATGATTATTAGCTATCGAGAGCCCTTGCGTGGCCAGATCGTACACACCTCTCTTTCTGACGAACATGATGGCGGTGGGAGGAAAAGGCGGGGAGGTCGGTGTGAGATTGGTGCAGGTTCTGTTCCTGCAGATTGAAGCAGTTAAAGAACTGAAGAGCGTCCAGAAGGGTTGACGCTTTGTTGAAAGGAAACGTGAGAATTATTACAAGAGTTTCGGGTGTGTTTGGTTTGTGGTTGTTGAGGAGATGAGAAATTCGAATTTGGGTGGATGATGGAGGTGGTTTTAAGGAGAGCGCGTCTCTCAGACGCGACGCCAAGTTCTTAGCGCGTAAAACAGCGACAGGGACGCAACAATCCATTAACAAAGACCCCGCCTGAAACCTAAGGCAACGCCCCATTTGAGGTAGACAAAGACTTTTCAAAACTGTAATTTACGTGAAAACAATGGGCTGATTGATGTCATTGGACCTCTTGAGCACTTATCAACTGCGATATAATATAATTTCATGCATTTCCAACCTCTAAAGTGCCATTGTTCTTCCTTCCCTTTCCGATATCGCTTTCCATGTCTTCCGTGTCATTTTGCGTTGCCAGAGCATTGGTGGGGTTTCAGAGGGGTCAACCGACGGCGCGAAGTCACGTGAAACCACTCCAAATTATTAATTGCATGTTGGCTCTGTAAGCAAGCGGTGAAATTACCTACAACTACCTAACTGAGCTTGGATACCAGGTTGACTGGAGGATGAGACCTTGCGTAGACTCTACAACCAATCAACGACGTAAAGCGAAATTACCTGCCTTGTTGGCTAGGTACGCTCTGATCTAAAAAAAAAAAAAAAAAAAAAAAAGGCATCTAGAAATTACAGTTGCAAGGCAACAATATACTCAGTGACTCACTATCGAGTCAACAAAAGACACTCAAAGTCAATGACATCGAGGCGTCTTTTAAATTGTTTTCAGTCTTCAGTCACCAGTGGTTTCAGGACTTCAAGTCTTAGAATCCAAGCTTTCAACTTTCGCAGAATGGCTTCATCTACAGCAACTCAGCCTGTTAATGGCTCTAGTTACGAACCCAAATACATTGATGTATGTTAAATTCCAATTGTCTCTACTATATCCAGCCCCACTGGTTTCATACTTTTGATATCAGATCCGTTAACACATGTTTGACCAGTAGATTGGCATCAATCTTACTGACCCCATCTTTCGAGGAAAATACCATGGCAAAGAGAGACATCCCGACGATCTCGATGCCATTATTGGAAGAGCCCGTGAAGTTGGCTGTACAAAACTCATAGTGACTGGCTCGGATCTGGCCAACTCCCGAGATGCCCTTACCCTTGCCAAAGATTATCGTAAGTTTCTACCCCCTGTTTATCAATCAGATCAGATAATCAGACTAAATCTCGTCAACAGCCGGGACCATCTTTGGGACTGCAGGCATCCATCCCTGCAGCAGTGCCGTCTTCAGCGAAGCGGGCCCTTCTCACGAGTCTGAGCACACAACGCCATGCGACCCTGATCCTTCAGCTCCGGTCTCGGAAGAGCACACTCCTTGTTCAACAAAGACCGAGAAGCTCATTGCAGATCTCACGTCTCTTATTGCAGAGGCTCAGGCCTCAGGCCAGAAGAGCCTTGTTGCTATGGGCGAGTTCGGTCTGGACTATGACCGTCTGCACTATTGTTCCAAGACTATCCAGCTTCACTCATTTGCTGCTCAACTCAAGGTCGCTGCTTCGATATCTCCCCAACTCCCGCTATTCTTGCATTCTCGAGCTGCTCATGAGGACTTTGTCCGGCTCTTGAAGGAGGCATTTGGCGAAAAGCTGGAGAAGTTGGAGAAGGGCGGCGTGGTGCATAGTTTCACTGGTACAGCCGAGGAGATGCGCGAGCTGATGGAATTGGGATTGCACATTGGTATCAACGGGTGTAGCTTCAAGACTGTCGAGAACTGCGCTGTCGTTAAGGAGGTTCACCTCGACCGTCTCATGATCGAGACTGATGGACCCTGGTGCGAGGTTCGACCAAGTCATGAGGGTTACAAATACCTGATCGAGAAGAAGAAAGACACCCCCATCCCTGAGAACGAGCAGAACGGAACTGCTACCGCTGAGTCTGCGCAGAAACCTCAAAAGCAGTCCAAGAAGAACCAGAAGAAAGAGCCTGAGGTGCCAGAAAGATACAAGATCGTGAAGAAGGAGAAGTGGGAAGAGGGAGCCATGGTTAAGGGACGCAACGAGCCTTGTAACATTGAACGAGTCGCCAAGATTATTGCAGGAATTAAGGAGGTCAGTGTTGAGGAGGTTTGCGAAGCTGCGTGGAAAAACACAATAAAGGTCTTTGGACTCGAGGAGAACTAGAAACGTTTTGGCATGTTGATTTGTCGTGGGGGTATCAAATAGAGAAGAAAGACATAGACTATGCGCCATATAGATCCAACACCTTTTCATATACCAGAGCCTTTGTACCCGCGTATCCTTCCATGCCTCACAAGTCCTGTTGTCACACCCTCCTCGCCCGTCATCCACCCGGGCATCTGTTCTCCATCGATTATCCCAGCCTCGACAAGTTGCCGTACGCCAGCCCAAACGTGAGTTCCTGAGAACGTAATTTTGACAGTGGGCGTCCATTGTTGAGAAGGGGTTGCATCGTTTCTGTTGTCCGCTTCTGTTGTAGCATTTGCCTCCTGAATGACTGCGGTAATCTTGCTCTTCCGTCGGGTTTTGCTGCCGTGTTCTGTATTGCCCTGCTCGTTCTCTTCGTCTCCTGGTTCGCTCAAGTCCACACTTGTAGAAGGAAATGGATCTTGTATGACTATGTCAACCTTTTCTACTCCCTTTCCATCCGTGACAATGGCCGAATCACCAAATCGAGCTTTCGCAGTAAGCCTTGCCTTTTTTGTTGCCTGTTGTGATTGGGTCAATGGCGCTCCACGTTTGAGGTTGTTGAACGACGATTCTCGAGATAATGGTGGACTTGGGAGAACAGTGTCCAACGGTGACACTTTTGTTGATTCGCTAGAGTAGATGCTCCAGCCACCTGCCGCAGCGTTTGTGCGACCAGATCCGTTCTTTTCTAATAAGACCTCCAGGTTCTTGCTGGAAAGATTGCCTGCTTTGAGGGTATATCGTTCACGAGGGCGTGAGAGGGCCTTGGGGACTCCATCAACGATCAAGCTTTGCAGACTCTTCAGATCGCCTGAAGCAACAGAACCTGTGGCTTGGGATTTGGTAATATAAAGTGAAGGCGATCCGTCCGGAAAAGCGATGTACACAATTCTCGACGAGTCGAAGTTGGTCGCAGTGCCAGCAGCGTCTCGGCCTGACAGAGCAAAGTCGGTATTATAAGGCGAGTCAACGACAAATATCCGCAAGAGCAAGACAGGTATATCTTTTGGTCTGTGAAAGTGATAATGCGCCTTGACGTCCGGTAACACATGAGTTTGAAGGTTTTGTAGGAATGTTGAGGGATGAAATCGTGGAATTGTCAGGTTCTCTTGATCAACCTTGAGCATTTGGTCTTCGCCAGCGGCTTGAGATGGCTGTTTCAAGGGCAGAATCGAATATGCCGTCCATCTTTGAGATGTTGGATTCTGTTCGAAATAGGCCATATCTGCCATGGCCAATTGATATAGCGTCAGACCAATCCTCCAGTCACCTTCGACAATTCTGCTAACGACATCTCTTTTTGACCCTTTTTGGTGTTGCATGTCAATGTAAAGTTGCTGCAAATCGTCAACTGATTGACAGGGAGGGTAAAGGTCATCGCTTTCTTCATCATCTTCCTCATTCCTCCTTTCGATATAGGGTACGGCATTGGGTAGACTCTCATCGTCGAGCCAGTCTAATGCCAAGGAAATAAGTGACTCTCGTGATAGTCGGTTGAGGCTCTTGATAACAGCAAGATTGGAAGCATCGACTCGTAATGAGGATGGTAGCCTGGCTGTTGTTGGGATTGAGAAGCGGGCCATTGTTTTGTTGTTTGTTTTGTTTTATAGCAACTTACATAGTCATAAAGACTGGAGTTGGAAATCCAAAATGAGGCATACACAAGGCTAAACCACAAGTCTCTTTTCCTGATTGGTGTTGAGTTGGACCAGGGTAGTTTACTGATCTCTTAGAATAGAAAACCCGATAACATATGCTTTTTAGATTCACCCATGAGACGCGATACATTCACTTTAGAGTCGCGTTTCTTACCAGACCAACAAGGAATAGCAGCAAGCACGGGCCATGATCAAGTCTTATCGAACGGATTGTCTCTTACCGATCACGTGACTATAGGTCATGTGATTGGGCTCTTTTTGGAGCAAGACCGTCACAACGAGGTCCAAATCAGGTCGCGACTATGGCGAAGGATATCGTCCCTCAAAACCATCTTGTTTCATCTTCCGCTTTTCTTCGGGATAATAATCTCACCAAGAAAAGAGGAGTTGAAGCTGAAGCTCGGCTTTTAATGAGTGGACTCGGAGGTGAGCATGGACGGATTCGGAGATGCGATTGCACTCAGCTGATTGGCTGGGAGTTTTCAATGCCTCATTGCTCTTGTCAAAGGCCAGATAAGACGGTTCCACCACTAAAGGGACAGCATTCCGAAATGCCTCCACTGTTAGTCTGATGAACGTTTACCTCGACCTGACGGAGGCAAATTATTGACGACACCGCGGTCCGCCCTAGGAATTGATTTTCTGCAACGGTTCAGGGCTCTCTTTGCATTGGTTTTGTAGGACCTCAGAACCCCCCACGTCAGCCATGAGCAGGGGCTATGACGTTCTGACTTGGCTTGCACTGCAGATCTAGTCCGGCAGATTTCAAGGGCTCGGTAGCCACCAAAATGGACTGTGAGAACGAAGCAATTTCACGAGGTATCGTCGATGATATCAATAGATCCGAAGTAAGGCAGATTATCACTCAGATCCTCGAAAATATGTGTCATAAATTCCCATTAGTGATCTGGGGCCGTAGGCGAGCGGGTTGGTTTTCAAACCGGGGATACTTTCTTTGTTGGAGTTTGTGCGGTGGCTCCACCTGTAACGGGGAGTTCACGGAAGATGTACGGGTGAAAGCTCAAGGGTTCCGGATGGAGACAATTTTGGAGTTCAGTTTAATAGCTTCAGAGACTATTAGCTAACAAATGGCCAATGGTTTTGCCTTGTATCATCTTGATCAAGCGCGTAAGAGAAATAAGTCTGTTTGCCCACTTGAGAATCCATAAATATTCAGCTGTGCCGCACGATAGCCAGTGTCAGCCGTGGGTGAGTCCCATGAGGCTGGGCCTAATCTATGCACGACGACAGAAAGAACATGTCTTAGTTGACCCTGGACATGGTCGAGACCAAAATGTGATTAATTGTCGGCCATGTACATACATGAGTGGAGGGCGAGCCCAATAGTCCAAGGTCTACTCTGTACGATGGCCACAGATCGGCTTTTCAGAGCTGCTGATCTTATGAGTGACTCTTGAATTTCAACGAGAGAGAGAGACCTAGAAGTCCAACCTGGCGAGAAACAAAACATTTTATCTACCGAGAGTTATTGGCGAAACCCCCTTTGTGCGCGGATTTCTTACACCGATTTTTCGGCCCAGTGCAAGAAGCTAGAGTTAGCGAAAATCAAAGACATAGTCTTATAACGATGGGGTTAGTTCTGAGTCCCATGGCATGGCTCAGGATGCGGAATTGGACGAACTCCCCGAAGCTGTCCGAATACGCCTCTACAGGGAAGGGTTCGGGTGGTTGTGTGACTATTGCCCACGTTCCGTGGCGTCCTACAGAGTACCAAGTTTTGATTTCCCTTTCTGAACGAATGAAGTACGTCGTTTGATGTGCGACTCCAAATTAAGAGGCATGTGCAAGTGGGGGGTATTGAGGCTCTTTATCCGCCATACCTTGCCGCATGAGAAATCATCACCGATTGAAACGAATTGACCCACGTTGGCTGGCAATCCTAGACTCTGGCAGAATAATCACTCATAGGGATGGTAGAGGACACTTGGTAAATATTGGAGACGAAGACGCTACCCATGAAATAAGAGATATCCACATCCGCCCGATAGACAGGGGGCGGGGAGTTGGAATTTAAACCACACAACTCAACACAGTGAGTGAGTGGTCTTGGTGATTTATAAATTCTTGTCAAACTGGGAGCTGCATCCTTCGAATTGGTCGCATGATATCTTTAATCTGCAAAGCAAATCACATCCCTCTGAGCATAGCACAAAAAATCAGCGGCTTTTGCTCACCCGGCCCGTTGCTTACGGCGCCTGTTCGAATGACCGGTTGTGGTAAAAACAGCACAACACAGGGTCTTGCTGTAACTCTAGTGGTCATTAACGTGGGGCGGGTGGGTGTCATGGTTTGACGCGAGGGACTTGGAAGTCAATGACGGTTCAAGTTCCGGCTGATATTTTGAATTATTCAGCAAAATGCCGACCCATATGCAGGTCATCCTGATCCGAGTCGGGAGCTTGGTAAGCAGAATTTTCTGGTCTTGTTGTACATCACAAACCTCTATTGAGTTACGAAAGAGGGAATACAGCGAGACATGGGAACAGACCAGTAAATTAAAATGAATACGAACAAAGAATATCAATAAACATAACCACAGGATCATATTGACATTACCATTGCGACATTCACGGCTATTTGCTCTCCTCCCCATTCGCGGAGATGCCCCCATGTTCTAGGCCACCGTCGTCGAAAAGGTTGGGTCTCGTTACAACTAAGCCTTCCCAGGGAGGGACCTTCTCATCCAGTGACTGTGCTCAGTTCACTACCCACTAACCCACCGCCCACGGACTCCCCAAACATCAACCCACTCCACTAAACCCATCTGCGTAGTGGCTTCGGCGTCAATCGGCCTTGCAAAGTTGCACCCACTTTCAGAAAACCAACTTGACTTGCCTTGACCCCAGCGCACTTCTTTCTTTCCTCCACTTCCTTCCCCAAACCTCCAGAATCGACCTCGGAATAGACTCATTGTCCATATCTACTCTGGGATACGACCACGAACGCTCGAATTTTCTACCGAATACGCGGCTATCGACCTGTGACTGGTTTTTATTATTGAGTCATCTCCAGCCGTTGGCAAATTTGTCTGCACAGACCCCGCCCATAGTCGACGTTGAAACATCAAACGACCATCGATTGACTAAAGACACCAAGAAGGAGCAGTTATTGCTTTGGAAATCAATTGAAGGAGGAATCATTGGTCTCGTTTTAATACGTCAAAATGTCAAACTTCAACGGCCGCCGCGGCCCCAACGTGTCGCAGTATCTCCGTGACCTCAACGCCGTCAACCGTCAGGAGAATGCTCACGATGAGCCTTTCCACATGGAGGAGGACCTCGCCCTCTTCACCAACACTCAATTCTTTGATTTTGAGACTGGCCAGAACACCGACTACCAGGCCCATCCTGTCAAGGTCGACATGGAGGCTTCCCAAAGCACTTCTCCTTCGGATGGAATGACCCCGGCTCCCTCTGTCGTGGGTGATATCGCTGCTGGCAACTTTGATTTCATGCAGGGTGAGTTCTTGACTTTTCTGTGTTATGACACTTTCCACCTCAAAATGATGTCGAACTTTGGATCGAGAAGACGTCGCATTTGAGTGAGAGGGATCTGCATCAAAACAGAGAATCAGTGCCATTGCGTTTTACCGCAGAAGACAGAGGTTTTCTCGATCCTTCCTTCTTCTGGGCTATTACGAGTGGCCGAAACTTGACATTGAAGCAGCACTACTATCGCCTGTACTGCTCTCTTCACTCCACCATACCATACGCATGGCCACAGTCCAAGTGGATAGCCAGGACCCTTACGTGAAGCCCTTAAATGGGCAATGAAGAGCGTCTTACCGCTATACCAGCATTCAACTCTATTTACCCCACCCTTCTTTGGGACCTTTGTCCCAAGCTGTGTGCCTGCATAGCGCCCTTCGATCATTGGGACGAGTTGTCCCTCTATGCAGGTCTGCGTGAGTGCGGCAGAGGCCTAGGGTCTTAAGCTGGACACTAGTGGCCATATGGATGATGGTGACTATGGCGCAATATCTCGTGATTTGCCGATACTAATCACGACATCACCATCCCTGCACCTCACTACCACTTCCCAAGTTGGGATAGTCTCTTCCCCGGACCTCAAGTGTCTCTGCAAGACAATGACTACTCGTCAACTCCACAAGCCTACTATCTCTTCCTCTACTTCAGTCATGATACTTGACTCTTCTCGACATCAACTGACCATACCATGGCAGGCGACTTCAGCTTCCCCGACTTCGCAGGTCCTTATCCATCAACCCCCATGACCGCCTTTGCCGATGGCGCTCAGAACTTTGCTCCTCTGCAGCCTAGTGCACCTACCAACTACCAGTCTGTGACACAGCAGCAGCAAGCTCCCCAATTTGCTCAGCCAACTGCTCCTCAGCCATCCCTCGAGAAGCGCAACTCTGAGAGTTCCGGCAGTTCCGGACGCGGATCCCTAAACTTCGAAGAAGCCTCTCGCCATGCTGCTGAAGAGGACAAGCGAAGACGCAACACTGCCGCCAGCGCTCGCTTCCGCATCAAGAAGAAGCAGCGTGAGCAAGCCCTCGAGAAGTCTGCCAAGGAGATGTCCGAAAAGGTGTCTGTCCTGGAGAGCAAGGTGTCACAGCTTGAGACCGAGAACAAGTGGCTTAAGAACCTCTTGGTTGATAAGAACGAGGGCAACGATGAGATCATTGCTCTATGGAAGGAGTTCGCCGCATCCAAGAACACCAACAAGCCCGAGTCAAAAGCCAAGTCCTCCGTCAAGGATGAGACAAGGTGATCCAACGAATCTAAGAAAGTGAAGCAAAATCTTGGGACGACCTTTAATGAAGAAGGCCGACGGCGTTTCTTCTGGCTCGGTTTGCATCTAGTGGGGGCTACGTGGCGTTATTTCTGATCTTTTCAACAATATCTGGGGGTATAAGGAGCATGATGATGATACATTGGGTATGGCTATCAAGGCTGCCCGGCACGGCACATACACAACATTAAAAATTCACGGGGTATAGCGAGGGAGTGAGAGATGGGTATAAATATACGGTTGCTTGAAGCAATTGATAGAGACCAGTCCCTGGGTTCGGACGATACGACAGACTGGGTGGAGGTTTTTGTTTTACTTGTCATGATATCAACGGGTATACGATAAATCGTTTCCGTAACTAGTTTCTTATTCCACGTTCAACACTCTTTGGTCCGAAGAAACCACGCTTTTTTGAAAAGCTAGTGTTTATTGAGTTAATAATAGAACTCTTCTCACATCCAAACCTGCTACTCGCTTTCATTCATGTCGTGGCCATATATATGTACGCCTTTCGCTTTCTCATCTCATTTGCCAAAATTGCCATTGTGAACATTTATCTCACTCTCATTTCTGCTCCTCCTCTGCTGCCTTTTTCGCTTTAAGAACATCCATCCGCTCCTTGTTCCTCTTTCCCAACAACCTCAAGGTCTGCGCCTTTTCATGCTCCGTCATGCCCGCCCAGTTTCCAATCCTGCCCATGGTCCCATCTCTGTTGACCACGAGGGGCCCCATGGAGTCGAGTGCGACAGACTCTCCAACACGTAGCTCCGTCACGCCATCCCCCCTGCTGTTAGAGGCGGCGGTGTCTGAGCCTGGGGCTGGTAGTGGGAGGGGGTTCTTGTTGCCATTGGTCTCTGCCTGCGCAGGCTTCTGCTGATCGTCCTTGGACATTGTGCTAGAAAAGCGAAAGGCTGATGGTGTGTGGCGGCGGTAGTTGTTGAGACGTGTGATGGCAAAGCGCGGGAACCGCTTGAGCATAATGTGGTTTGGCTTGTGTTGTATGGCTTCACTCGGTGAATTGAGTGAATGTGTGTTTTGTAGATACCAGCTGGGGTATTAAAGCTCTCACTGGGAGTTGTCTCAATTTTGATAGATGATCAAAATGAGTATTGAATTGTTTATGAGGTTCAATTATATTGAGAAAGTGAGAGGTTGTAAGTGTTTATACAGTGGAGCGCTGGATGGGATTTGTTAAGAGCATGATAGAAAAAAATGGAAGCTGATGGTGCAGTTGTGAGGCTAGCCACTAAGAATGGATCCCTGCGTGTTCTATCTAGAACTAGCCGCGAACTCACTAACCGCGTAACAAAGAAACCAGAATATTGACTGCATCAACTGATGATTCTAAAATGTTCCAAGTCATGAGGTACTTACTGATCTATTTATTGTCTCAGTACGTTGCCAACTTGTGTGGAATCGGCGAGAGAATAACTAGCTCTCATGCCTAATTCCAGCCTCCGAAATATTTAAAACATGGCCCAGCTACACAGGCCTTGGGGTTGGAAACATAATACTACTCGCCTAAGAGATAAAATATTATTTTAAGCTGTGATTTTATCGCATGTTATTTTTGCTCTTAGGTTATTTATTTGCTTATCCTAAACCATAGACCTTAAGTTTTCTGCCATCCCGCAGGTGCTTGCCTGCCTACTAAGCCAGATTCAAATTCCACGATGCATTTACTATTGTGCTCTATCCCGCTGAGCTTCTCTCTCTCACTTACCATCACCCCCATCACAGGTCATACGAGGTGGTGACCCAGATACACGGATCGTGCATACAGATTTTGTCTGGTATGTCAGCTTCAATTTTTTGATCGACCGCCACTAAATTTTCCCCTTACCTTGGGCTGGCGAAGCCCATACTCCTGAGGAACTTGCAGAGAACATCGCGTTGTCACACCCGCTTGCGATCGAGAGCCCCGCAGTGGCTGTGGCTCTCGCCTCCCATCTTTAAGGTCTTGGTATTGCTGCTTCCACTCCTCTCCTGGCCGAGTCTTCGCGGGGGAGGCATGCTGGCCGGCCTGAGAATCTTAGCCCTACTCACATCATGCTTGTTGCTCGTCATATCGCCGAGCAAGAGCCTGTTTCCTTTGTTTCGATCCACTACGTCGGTCAAAGACTAGTTGGCCGGGATGAAGATTACTTAGGAAAGGATGATGATGCCGACTTGATTTGGTTCCGGACCAACATGTCCAAGTTGTGCAGGAGGCTCTGTGCCTGGAGTCGACAATTTTTAACAGCTTGGTTCCATCTTCCCAGGGAGAAAAGGAAGATGACTCGGCAGTTCCGATCGCTCCTTTCCAAGATAGTACTGATGATATACTAGATCACATTCTCTCGCACACAAAAAGTACTAAAGAAGGAAGACCTCAAGCCCAATGACCTCTTAGACCTCCCTGGGGTCCCGTTTAACCTACAACACCGATTGGTATACCTCGACGTAGCGACTCGACTGTCGCAGGACCAGATTAGGATTGGGCCATCCAAGCTGAGCAAGAGGGCAAAGCGAGTCAAGATACTTGCAAAACATACGGACCCATCGTCATCTACAGATATCAGAGAATACATCGGCTCATCTATATCAAAGAAAGGAGGCCGGGACCGTATTGCCCAACATGAGGCAGCAGCAATGGACTCCATTTCTCAGGGGGCCCATTACTCATTTATCAAGCAAGACGATGTGATCCCGAATTTTCGTGTAATAGGGATCTGGGACAACCCCTGGCTGGCTGGCGGAAACCCACAAGACACGCTAAGGTCAATTCCTGTGTTATGTGAGGGCCCCATGATCACATATCTCAACATGTACAGTGGCAACCCAGAGTCAAGGAATGTACCACACCCGTATCGACCAAGTTGCCTCTTTTTAACTTGATCGCATGCTCAGAGAAGGTCTGGAATTACCACAGCTGGGACAGTCTGGGCTAAACCGGGCCTGACCACTGGTCCAGGGTTGTCCTGGATCAATGATCCAGGCATGTCAATGTGCCAACGAATGCTGCGGTAAGTCGACAAAAGGTGCTGTGACTAGTGCACTGAAATCTAGATTTCTTGTACCTCTACACCGTGAAGATCCTCTGGGCCCTCGGTATTGCAAGCCTTGTGTCGGCTACTACGAGAAAAAAGGCAATCTTCCCACGCGACAAGGGATCCCTCACGGGAGACTGCATGAGACTCGTCATTCAGCACTAAACAAGAAATGGCTTGCTGACGGAAACCCTCGCAAGTGCTACAATTGCGAGGTACCTATTTCCAATAATGCATTCCTATATGGCTATGCCAGTGGGTAGCACAAAAACTGGCCTCCTGAGTCTTAGGGTACAAAAATAAGTGGCCTAAAAATTACAGTCCAAGGAGCATAAACTGACCTACTAATTTCGTCTCTTATGCTTTAAGCAGTCAATTTTTCTGATACCTTGAGGCTATTTTGAAGGGATCTACTGTTTCCGCTGTGATGAGTACTGACGTTCCAACTTTAAGGAGTGGAACGGGAATACTGCACAATGATAAGGAGGAATGAACCGAATACTCTGTGTATCAGTTGCAGTGCAGGTCACATCACGACAAATGTGACTCTGAAATCATTTGCTATGATTGCAATCTAGCACGCTGTTGTAACAATCCTCGAAGGAAGATGGGCACTATTCAGACCAACTGGCATGGTCAATTCTTGACCATTAGCAGCGGAAAGGATGCAGTTGTCGCGATCGAGATCTTATCCGTTGCAGGGCCTGCTACAATTTCTATAGCAGGCACAATAATCCCACGGCCGGAACTCAAGAGATGCGGGAATCCAAATTGCAATATGGATAGCACTAACTACATGGGCCAGTGGAACTTCTTCCCAGACCACCGGTATGAGTAACCGTATCGTTGTTGCCACGCTCGTGAGAAAGAACGGATGGACAGAGGATCGCATTCCGCCACCCCCGAAGCCTGATTTCAAAACTTGCGGAAACCCAAATTGCCATCACGATAGTAGTAAATACGATGATAGGTGGTACTATATCAAGGGCGATACGGGAGATGAGTAGTATGCGCTTTGCAGTCCCTGTTCTGATTACTACAAATATCACAATGGCCAAGAGCGCGTACCACCAAAGATCCAAAGCCAGACTTCCGTACCTGCAGAAACCCGAACTGCAACAATGACCGCAGCAACTACATAGACTGTTGGTTGTATGTCCCGTAACACAAGGGCGACGAGGACTATGTCTGTTGTTAACCTTGCTATGATTATCTGAGGAACCACGACGATGAAGAAAGGATTCCTGGTCCTCCTAAACTAACAACTTGAAGCTGCAAGAACCCTTATTGGGAAGCAGACAGCACTAACTACGAACGCCGCTGGAGCTTCCTCCCAGGCCATCGAGGCAACGAAGATTACTTGCATTGTGATTCTTGTACAAGGTACTGGAAGGCTCGCGCAGGTAGGTCGCATCATAAGTGCTGATTTAGTGGTTCATGAAAGTGTTGGGCCAGCTTTAGTGAGTTTAGAGTATGTAGTCTAAGAGCGTGCTAATATTTCCGTCAGGTTTGAAGTGCCTATTCTCTTTGTGACACGCCTGATAGGCATCTCTAAAAGGTTATCGTGGTTGTTAATGGTAGATACACGATCGCGCGAGAAGTGTTAAACAAGAATCATCTAGACCCGTTGATCTATAAAGAGGTATTTACTTTAATTTTAGGTTGTGATCCTCTCACTCGACTTATTGGTCATACATCTTCAACGCATGACGGTCGTGATACTACATAAGAGACGTCCTCACACAACTCCAACAGTTCTGTGCTTACAACCTTCGCCAGCTTTCAGTTATCGTTTAGTTGAGCTTGCGGTGTCTATGTTGTGTTAGCCCTGTATCCTAGAGAAATCCGCAGAATTCGCCAACACTTACTTCTGAACAACGCGCTCAATGGCGTCCATTCCCATCTTGAGGACATCCATGCGAGGACCGTATGAAAGTCTCACAAAGTGATGGCAAGGGGAGTCGAAAAGATCACGGCGACGCGAAGGGTTGAGATCAAAGAAGATACCAGGCACCACAATTACCTTCTCCTCCAGACAGGCCTGGAAGAAGTTGAGACCGTCGGCGATGGTTTCGGGGAGACCCTCGAGGTTGAGCCAGCTGCATGCTGATTAGCGGGGGTCTATGGAGTCCTTGCCACGGGGTATTACTTACAGATAGAAGGTCGAGTCGGGCACATACTTGATGATGAAACCCATCTCGCGAAGACGTCGAACGACGTAATCACGCTTGTCCTGTGGAATTGTTAGCAATGTTAATCCTTATAGGTCACGACTTTCCAAGACGTACCCGGAAGTGAGACTGAAGGTGAATCATCTCGTTCTGAACAAGGCTTGGCTCGAGCATAGGAATAGCGGCTTCCTGGAAAGGATGAGAAGCTCCACCGTCGAGGTAAGAACCACATGAGCCAATGCTATCACCGTGTTAGTTGTGCTTGTCCATGCAAAGGTCAAAATATTGAAACTCGGTTTAGGGCGAAATTTCAAAGAATTGGGTCACAACTCACGCATTAATGTACTCTAAATGAACATTGTTAGCTTCTTTTCCATTGTCTTGCTTGTTTTGTGGTGGATTTGTGCTTACCCTTGGGTCCCAAGATCCAGGCGATTCTCCATCCTGGCAAACGGAAGCGCTTGGTGAGACCATCGATAATCAGAACATCATCTTCGTCCACGTCATCAACGTTCTCGGCTGCTGAGATAGTGGTGCCATCGCAGTTAGAAGTGTAGTTATACCCAGAGTAGAACTCGTCTGAGATGAAGGTTGCCCTCTCTCGGCAGAGGTCCTGGATTTCGGCCAACTCGGGATTTTGGATAACCCGACCAGTGGGATTACGAGGGTTTGAGGTGAGGATAACGGAAGTACCGCGAGCAATTTCCTCGGCAATCTTGTCAGGATGAATGTGGTAGCCGTCCTCCTCAGATAGAGGCACGGGAATAGCGGCGAACTGGGGAATTTATCAGCACCCAACCATTATCAGATATAGCGGGTTTCGCTCGTTTAAAAACTCACGTTCTTGAAGAGACTCAGCATTTCGTTGTAAGCCGTGTAGTCTGGCAAGAAGAAGGACAGGTATGAGTTACCCAGGACGGCAGCGATACGGATCAGACCGGCACGACCACCAGGGACAATAGCAACGTTCTCCCAAGTATACTGGCTGTCCTTTCCCTTTCGGTGGGCCTCATTGTAGAGCTTGGCAACAGCCTCTCTCAGGGGCTTGATACCAGCTGTAGGGCCGTACTCACGGCCAGCCATGGAGATGTTGATGGTCTCGGGTCGGGGGAAGCAGCCCTCGATATCGTCCTCTACCTCGGGGGCACCCTGGCCAAGGTTGGCCCATGAATCGGGGTTCTCAAGGTAGCCATACTCGGAGGCTCGCTCTGTACACCAGATAACACCAGTGGATGATCGGCTAGCATCGAGACCAGCATGGGGCATGTGGCCTTCATGAGCGCTTCGGAACTGACGATGAACCTTGGATTGGAATTCTGCATTGGTCTGATTAGTATTCTGCTATTGAAATTATGATTATGAAGCTGTGTTGCGATCTTGGGTTTGACAATGACGTTGTGGGGAACTGCAGCCAAGCTCCTTAAGCAGCTCCAGGTAAGGCGGGTTTGGAGGGGTAACTAAGGTCAGGGGACTGTACATAGGGTGGACATGGAGGGGCAACCATGAACGACAGGGATCGAAGAGGGGAAAAGCCAGCCCAGAAAAGCAATGCACAGCAATGCAACGCCCCATTGGTGTCGGTAGTCAAAAGGCGGGACGGTGAGGGGAGGTGAGAAAACGGTGAGGAAAGTAGGAAGGTAGATGAGGGTTTTGGTGTGGGAGTGACAGAACGCGAAGTTCATGAAGCTGGTGTACAGTCTTTGCAGAGAGCTGAGATGCAGCTCAAAGCGAGGTCTCAGAGTTCCAAGACACACCAAAGCCGTCATGAGACAGCGTCAGGGAAAGGAGAGACATAAACACGTACCGTTGGTCGAAGGCTCGGTGGTACTGAAACGGCGGGCAAGCATCTTGGGCTTGGGTTCGCCAGTATGGCGGTTGATAGAGAACTTGCGCCCACTAAACGACATGATGGGCGGTAGTAGGATGGCGCTTCGATATAGGATAGAAGTATCTGCGCAGAGGTTTAAGGAGTATTTGGTTTTATGGCCTCAAACCAAATGATGATGATGATGAGTAGGAGTAGAGTAGGAGTTCTTCGCTGGTTGCAAGGTCCCCGCTAGATTTTGGGGGTACGTTCTTAGTCAATGGAGCTCTAGCTTAGTGAGGTCCAGTCATGCAAGTCAAATCGAAGTAGTAGTCGCGACAGTGCGAGATGGAACGAGAAAAGGAATCGGTGAGGTAAAGAAGAAAGAAGGGACGAGAGAAAAAATCAAGGTGGATGAATTTACGGGGTGATTGCATATATTATAAGTGCAAAGCTACCTACGACATGATGGATCAAATCGGTCACCAAAAGCATTAGGGTGGGACCAGGTTTGCTCAGGCTGGAACTTCCGGGGACTGTACTACCAGAATGCCTTGTAGGTATGTATGTGTATCACCAACAAGGAGAAGAAACGGTAGAAACGAAAGCCATTCAGCATCGAGCATGGTCTGTGAGTTAGCATTGACCTGACCTGAGAGGTAAAGGAGGAATGCGATTGGATTGAGCTGACTATCTCCTGGAAGGATGTGTGCATCATGCATTGGACATTGACGGAAAACGGCATCTTTTTTTGGAGCAACCATTTGACAAGAATAATGATCGTCTTGCGTAATGAGGCGAGTAGCTCTGAATCGCCTCAAAAGCCTCCATCAACAGCTCCAGCTCACACCGAATGTTACAGACACCAACATTCCCGCTATGACAATGCAATGCTAATCCTGGGGTAAAAAAGAAATGGCCCCCTTTTCCCTTGGCCAAATGCTGATACGACTTGTCAGATTTGTTTTGGAGTCGAGACGCTTCTCTTACAAATACCAGATACAGTTACAGTACATCTTCAGGCGTACCAGCTTCGTCCAATCATTCATCTGCCCTAAATGTTTTTTTTTTTTGCTCTCTGTATCAGAGTTTCTGAATCTGACAAGGCACCCTGAATTCATCTTTGACTTTACAGTAACAACTTTACAATCTGCTGTATTCCTTGAATCAAATATTATAATATTACAACTTCAAACTCGCTCATTTTACCCAATAATAATATCAACCCCATCGGACTGACTTGTCCCGAACAGGACCCGCATTGTAGAATCGCATAATGACGATCTTCAAGATATCGTTACCTAAAACCTCTAACCCTGCCAAGTTCGTTTCTCCCCTTACCCACAACGCCTCCAACCATTCAACCCATCCGGTCCGATCTTTACCTAGACTCGCCGTCAAATATCAAGTACGTTATCACACTCGTAGCCATCAAACTATTGATACCGTTCACCGATTGAAATGTCGCGCATCTCTAGAAAAGGAAGCTCGGTGTGAACCCGAAACTGAAATACCCTAGAATCTCGCTAGAACACCCTGAAAAGAACTGTCTTGACATGATATCGGTCAGGGAACATGTCCGGTTGGTCCCGATCTCAAGGGTCTTTGGTTGAAGAGGCTGGCGAATCATGAGACATACACGTTACTTGGACTCTGTGTGGGACGTTTTGTATACGGCGAGGCTTGAGAATGGACTCCTATGCTTAACTCGACTAGGGTAACATCAACTCAAATAGTTTCACGTTGTCTCATTCGCAACCCAAAAACGCGTGACAGTTGGTATGAAGAAAGATGTTCAAGATAACGTGAATTTTCATTTTAGACACGATTCTTATATACTAGCTAATCATTTCGTAATTAAGTGACCAGTCCAAACGCTCCCAATTTTGATTCTTCAAACAGATACAAGCAAATTTCCCACTTTAACGCCACAACGACAAAAACATATGTCCAAATTCTCGACTAGCCCCTCATGGACTTTCCAATCTCGCTCTGCCAGTCCTCAGCTCGTTCAAAACCGTTGGAGTGTGTCTGGTAGTCAAACAGAGCCTTGGCAACGTCCTCCTTGGAAGTAAGGACAAAGGGACCGTACTGGATAACAGGTTGATCCAAGGGAGTACCAGCAATGATAGCTACTCGAGCGGATTTGGTAGCACCGGCGTCAACCTCAAAGTGAACAACATCACCTTGAGGCTCAAAAACAATGTTGTGGTACTGCTCAACAACGCGCTTCTGGTCATCGTTGCCAACAATAACCTGTCCCTCAAGAGTATAGGCAAAGGCATTCCAGTTAGGGGGTAGAGGCTGGGTGACCTTGCCACCGGGCTGGATCTCAATGTCGAGGAACCAGACGGGTGTATAGGCGAGATCCTTGACTGAATCGATACCGTGGCTCTGACCAGAGATGACCTTTACGGTGACCTTGTCGTCGTCAACCTTGGCAATGGGGATCTCTGTGCCCTTAAGATCGCGGTAACGAGGTTCACAGGTCTTGAGCTCCTTGGGGAGATCGACCCAGAGTTGAAGACCGATGTTGGCACTGCCGTCGGCATTTTGCTGGGGCATCTCTGCATGCACGATACCTGGAGAAAATGTTAGTAAATCTGAAATTTGATACGAGATTGAGAAAAGTGAAAGTACATACCTTTTCCAGCAGTCATGAATTGGAGATCTCCAGCGGAGAGGGTGCCTCGGTTACCAGCAAAATCCTCATGGTCCATACCACCCTCAAGAAGGTAAGTGATGGTCTCTTGACCACGATGAGGGTGATCAGGGAATCCAGCGCCAGGCTTGACAGAAAAGTGATCAAGCATCAGGAAAGGAGAAAAGTTGCGCAGCTGAGGAGTACCGATTGATCGACGAACGCGAGCACCAGCACCCTCTGATTGCTCAACAGCAAGGAAGACCTTGCGAATAGCTCGATGAACAGACATTTCGGTAGCGTAAAGGTGATGAGTGTCCTTTTGTTGGTCGGTAATCTTGTCGCTGTAGATATAAGATAGAGGCGTAAAAGTCTTTAACACTTCAAACGTAAAAGTCGCTGTGCCTTTAAAACGAGTTTGAAATAAGGCAATGGCAGCTAAAGCGATGAATGCTGAGATGAGTATGCTTCGGAAAAGTGTCATGACAAGAGAGGATGGATGGGGAGGGGGATTTATATACTAGGATGATCCAAGAGTTGGATGAGGAAATGATTTAACAAGCAAGGACAAATCAGTAGAAATAGATGGAATATTAAGTTAAGCCATTGGGTCAGATCTGGAGGATTGTGGAGGTATTGGCGATGTTTAGTAAATGTTACATCAGCAGCTAGATTGAGGTTTTACCCGCTTATAGCCACTATAAGTTGAGGGATTGAGATGGTTTGTTAACGCTGACCAAGTGTCTAACAAGTGGGGGTAATTACTAAAGGCTTATCATGATACGCCATCTGCTGAGTGAGTATCCGTATTTCCGATTAGCCTCAATAACCTCCTTCTAGAAGACCCAGCAGATGATAGTATATTTGGTCTTGAAGTTTTTAGATATGAATAACAGCCAGAGTCATTGATTGGAATTTGACTTGGCAGTGTAATCTCTCACGTTGTTGTGGCCAACTATACTGATACCTCGAGGAAGAATATTCCGCTTTCATGGAAGAGAGGAATATTACAACTAACGCAGTTAATGCAGGTCAAACTATAAGAGGTCGAGACACCTTGAAGCTCTTGGTGTATAAGAAACTCCGGAAGATGAGGCTCTGCTCCTCTCACCGCCAGGTACGTTGTAAGGCTGGGATGGTCCATAGATTATCATCCTACCTGCGGTTGCCTTTTTGATGGGTTCAAATACTTGCACTTTATGTCAGCTTGTGACTTGTGTCTCGCAGTTGCGCAATTTATTGAAATAGATGCACTATTTCTTTAAACAGTTACAATTATCAATGGAAGCTCAATCTGTAAACACAAAAAGGATGTGGCTGTCCCTACTATACTCAATACACTTGATAGCAATGCCTAGATGGAAGGACACAAGGCCATCACAAGGTTGATTGATAAGGCTACTGTGCCATTTACACGAGGTAGTGGGTGCACGCATATATGCAAGCTGCGGCGATGGCTGACAGAAAAACACTCAATGACAAGATGGTGCTGCTTGGCCTTGTGATTTCTGTCTACTAGACTACATGGGCGTCATGTTAGGTATGGTTTGAGGGTGTACCACTATTGGTATCAATCGTCTGCCTGAAACCAACAGACTCAGAAAAAGCAAAGAAACCAAAAGGATCAAACAAGATAATGTATGGGGAACCAGCAAGAGAGGTCCCAAGGGAATGGTAGCGACTGCAAAGTGGCAACGTATAGAGTTTGCCATTGGTCTGGATGTCACATGAATTCTCATTCCAATGGAGGCTGTGCTGGCGGCGATGACAGGGGCTGAGCCCGTGGTGGCACTAATGCATGCCATTTAACTGCTGTCAAACAAGACCTAACTAAGAAAGCCTTGTAGGACGCCTAAAACGACTGTCAGGCGAACCACGCCGCCTGTGGAGTAACTAGGTAGGTAGTAACTGCGCCGAACAACACCATTAGTGAGAAACGCAAACATCTTCGCCAGCGTTATTTGGCCACAAGAAGCGAGTAGCGAAACTTCTGCGATATGCCTTGTATGCCTAGCAGTTTTAGATAGATATATAGAGACCATCAACAATGTTGAACATCACTAGAAATCATCATCCAACCTATCAATAAACAAGTTCATTTCACAAAGTAATAACAAACACCAGCAACACAAAGCCTTTACACAATCAACCGGGCCGACTTTACTAGAATTTGTCACTGCCACAAGCCAAACAAAGAGAGTTTAATCAGCTACACTTACTCCTTTCCAACTCAACTTTCCAACAAAACTCACATAGAATAAAAGAGACCACTTCTCTTCCAATGCCGCACGCAACCTCCTACTCACCCAGGATGTTCAACCGCATCAAAGACAAATTCTCCACAAAGAAGTCATCAGCAGACATGAAGAGCGAAATCAACATGGGCAACTCAAACACAACCCCCAGGCACGGTCACACCAATCCATTCCTCGATACTCGTAAGTCACACTCCTCAGCGTCTTCCTTGACCTCACGACTAATACCTCTTATAGCTGACGAGGCACCTCCTGCTTATGAACCAACTATTAAGTCTTCTAACCTCGATATTCCTCGTCGAGTTGCTTCTCCGGCACCCAGCCTCTCCAGCGTAACAAGTGCAGAGGATAAATATGCTTTCCTTTCAACCTTTGATACCATCTTTATCATTGACGACTCCGGCTCCATGGCTGGTCGATCATGGAGAGAAGTCCGCGAAGCACTCAGCTCAATCGCACCAATCTGCACATCGCACGACCCCGACGGTATCGACGTTTACTTCCTGAACCACCGGTCATCCGCCGTTGGATCTGGCACGCAAGCCCCTGGAGGATACTACAACATCCGCGACGCCAGGCAAGTCGAGCACCTCTTCAAATCTGTCCGACCATGCGGTTCTACACCCACCGGAGCTCGTCTGCACAGTATTCTCAAGCCTTATGTCTCGCACATCGCTCGTCGCGCTGAAAACATCGACTCGACCAAGCCGGTCAACATCATCATGATCACCGACGGATGTCCTACTGATGACCCAGAAAGCATCATCGTACACCACGCCAGGAAGCTCGACCAGATCGAGGCACCTCCTCACCAGGTTGGAATCCAGTTTTTCCAGGTCGGAAACGAGCTTGGCGCTACAAAGGCTCTCCGCGAGCTGGACGACGACCTTGCCGGGCAGGGTATTCGTGATATGGTTGATACAGCCACATGGAACTCTACTAATTTGAACAACAACCAGTCGTTATCTGCAGAGGGTATTCTCAAGGTTGTTCTTGGTGCGGTGGTGCGACGTCTCGATCGTCGGGCTACTCGTGGCTCTCCTCAAGGCCGCGGTTACTAAGATTTCTATTTGTAGCGACACGGCTCTTTAGCATACGAACCGTGACTTCTTTCTCTTTTTGTATTACTACGGGGTGGTATGTTGTTTTTACTTGATACCAGGGGAGTTTCTGGAACTTAGAAGTTTAGACTAGATGGTGATCCAGGTCAACAGTACTGGAAACATACTCTCACGAGATTCAAATCACAGGCTTCACTGCCTTTTTAGTGTACCAAAAAAAAAATCAATTATTATTACATGTAATGACTCATCTTGACGTCTCTCTTGGATATCTTCGCCTCTCTCTCCTGCTGAAGGCAGTCTGTATCCCAGGACGTTTCCCACGACTTGTCGTAAACCCCCATAGTAGTAGTGTTCCCCGAAGACCGACTTCTTCCTCAAGCGCCAAGAACACCCTTGTACTGTTTTTCCTAGTTTCCCCAGAACGGAAAAGAAAAAGAAAACGCAAAGAAACAAACCCATATGCGGGGGATAGATCACCGTTCAATCTCCAGAAGGGAAATGTGATTGCATATGGTGTATCCTTTTCCATGAATGAAAACCCAATCGCCGTTGTGCATGCAGAAAATTCGGCATGTATAAAGAAAGCAAATACCCGTAGTATCAAGTAACAAAACGCCTAATCGCCTGATTGATCTGGGCGGCTATATCTGAGATGTGTTGACCGGAGGAGATGGTCCTTCTCTGGGTGTCAATGTGTTGTCGCACCATGAAGTCGTGGTCAAAATTAGAATGACATAATGGCACATGTTGATTTGGTACCATACTCGTCATATTCTCGCTGCCTTTTTGAAGAACTAGATTTGGTCTCTCTTCATACGTTATCCCAATGAATTAACGGTAGCGAGGACAACTGTTGCGATGTATTTATCGCATGCAGACAACATCAGCTACACAGACTGAGTGCGCAGAGATGTTTGAGCCAGTGTCGTTACGGCAAGTCACAACAGGGGTGGTGACAAGAGCGACACGCCAATGCTCAGCCTGTAGATCCTGGGGATCAAAGTCGGGCCAGATTGGTAGCATGCACTGGGAAGAGTAGCGGCTTCCAATCTCGGGAAAGCGGAAGTCAAAGGTCAGTCGGCTGCTGAGGATGCGGCTTGACAAAGCCCAGGCGGCTGAAGCGACACTCTCCAGTTCCTTGTAGATAGTCTCGGGGTCGGCCTCAGGGTTGAGGAGAGGCTCGATCATGTTGAGTATCACATCCGAGATCTCCTGGCAGCGGACCTTGCTGAACTCCTGGTACGAATCCAGTTTGAGGATGGAATCAATGATGCTTGCCTGGCGGTCGAGGAATTGCTGGCGGCGAACAGCTGGCTGACCTGCAAGTTTGTTAGCTCCCAGACCGTTGATATAAACAACACCAGCGTACCTTGAGTTCGTTCAAGATCCTTCTCAACCTCAATAAGGCCGTGGGTAGCATCAGACTCTGCACCCATCCAGGCACGAGGGACCCAAACGCGGTTGACAACATAGTCGATAGCGACACGAGTGACCAAGCAGGATTTCGCACTCGTTTCCTTGAGGTGGTAGTCAAGGTAGGAAACAGCCTCTTGCTCAGAAAGAGGATGGTAGGTTGCCAAGAGGACAGGCCACAGACGAGTGGCGGAAAGATCCATAGGGTTGACAAAGGTAGCCTGGTTAGCATGACGGGCAACAAAAGAGCGAATGGATGTATAGAGCTCAGTGAATTGGTCGTGCCAAGCGTTAATAGTCATATCAGTGATATGGATAGGAGGCCCAGGGAAAGGAGGCCGAGTAGTCAGCGCACCAGGCGGGCCGTCGTAGTCAGGGACAGGGACAGGGTCACGGAATCGACTGTACTTGTTACGCCCGCCCGAGGGAGTAGGGGGATAGTATTGTCGCGGCTGGCTATATCCTCCATTGCCGGGAGATGTGACATTCTTGTCAGTATGCCCGTAGGAGCGAGGGAAAAACTCGGGAGCATTCGGACGATAAGCGCCGTTGACAAAGTTGCGACGGGGAGCGTTGCGTCCATACATGGACTGAGGACCAGTACCGCCTGAAGAAGGGGTTCCAAATCGAGACTGAGGCTGCGAAGGGGTAGGAGGTCTCCACTGGCTGAGCCGACGCTCGTTCGGCGCAGTTGATGCCGGACGAGAAGGACCAGGCACAATGTGTGATCCAAAGCGTGCAGCAGACGGAGGACGCTGGGAATGGACAGCGACTTCGTTGGGACCAGAGGGCTTACTATCACGCGAGTTGATCTCCTCGTCACTGCCAAAGCGGCGCGACGCAAGGCTCTTCTGGTCTTTGTCAGAGCAAGACTCGGTGATGGTATCAACAGCACGAGCCACCGAGCCAGGGCTCGGGTTCTTCATGAGCCAAAGGGATCGACGAGAATTGACCTGTTCCTCGAGGTGCTGGATTGTTTCCCCGAGTTGCTAGAAAAGTTAGCCATTTAATTCTAGAGCAATTTGAAACCAGTTGCTTACATTGATCAAGATGTCGCGACCGGGAGACGACTTGGCATCTTCAGAACTGGCATCGTTACCATTCCCTTTGAGAGACTTGATTTCGCGGGAGAGTTTTTGGAGTTCTTCCATGACCTTGGCGACCTCGGCTTCGGCCTCTTGTCGCTTGCTCTTCTCATTTGCGAGCTCGGCACGAATGGTGCTCAGTGTATGAGCCTGGTCATCGGTCTCTGCCTTGGCAAGGTTGGCTTCGATACTCATGCGCGCGATCGCCTTGTCAGTGTCCTCCTGATCAAGAGTCAAATTCATGAGCGCGTCGACGAGCTGGCTCGTCTCGGTGCTGACAATCTGCCCGACTTCCTGGAGTTGAGCGATGATCTCACTGGACTCCTTGGAAGAGACGCCAGGCATGCGGCGCAGAGATGTTTGAATTTTGACAAGAATCTCCTGAGATTGGCGAGACTTTTCAAAAGCAGGCTACGGGAAAAGGAATCAGTCAGTGTTTTAGTCCGGAATGGGCGCAGCAGCGCCTTAACGGAAGACAAAAAGGAGGCGCGCGGAGTAGACAACGCCCGCAGAATTGATGACTTACGTGGTTGTTGGTCATCTGCTTGATTCTCTCAGATCGAGCAGCTCCCGCGAGGGGAGTCGAGAAGTTGATGCTCAGCATGGTGCTGGATGGCTTGGTGTCGCGACTTTCACTGCTGGAAGACCACCTCGATTGGAATTGACTTTGCGAGAAATAGCTACCGGTAGAAGATGCGATACTCTCGTGTATCATCATATATAGAGTAAAGCCTCGTGATGATAATGGAAAATCGTAGTTTAGGGAGAGGTGAGAGTAGTAGGAAGAATTAGGGCAGACCGCAGGAGAGGTGCGTAGGTGTTGCGAGAAGAGCAAAACAAACACTAAAAACAACCCCGAGACAAAACTTTTGGTATAACTCTTGCTCTGGGTTTGGGTCGACTCGGGTCGAATATCTATTGGCTGCCCAAACGCACGAAAAATGGTAAAAAAGAAAAGAAGAGATGCTCCTAAACGCTCCAGGTGAAAGATATCGAAATGCGTTTACGTAGCAACCACAAATGAGTGAAGAATGACTTGAGAGGTAGTTGAGAAGATCAGGAGACAAGGTATAAAAGTGAAACATATTCTCCTACTCCATTTGCGAGGTAGAAACTGCTGACGGGGACCATTCGGCCAGCTGCCTGGCACTGGCAAGCAGCCGACAAACCGATGTGACTGGCACTTGCACACCCTCATATCAACCAAGCCCCAATTAATGAATGATAAATGGGTAATTCACCTAGATAGGTAAACAGTAATTAAAATGAAGTTCTGCTAGAGTTGGAAACGAGAGAAAATGGTAACTGGATGGTGGGTGCACTCT
The DNA here is from genome assembly GCF_050947815.1 of Fusarium sambucinum. Lineage (NCBI taxonomy): Eukaryota > Fungi > Ascomycota > Sordariomycetes > Hypocreales > Nectriaceae > Fusarium > Fusarium sambucinum. Next base: position 3,151,583 of record NC_139292.1, read on the forward strand.
CGAAATGTAACAAGAAGTTCAGGAGTTGATATATTTCCAACCAGCAATAGCGACGAAGTAGCTAGATGGGCTGAACCAAAAATTGAGAAGAAATAGAACAGCAATAGCCTTCGTGAATATATTCCAGACTTGATGATAGTAGAAAATGTAAACGAATCTGACAATACATAGTCGAAATGCATGATGCACTCCACTCTCATCGTTTGACTTACATGGCATAAGTATATAATATTCTACTCAAAGATCTAAGAAAGCGATTCAACAAACAACATCAACATTTGAGACCGATGTCCTTTAAAGGGCGTACGACTGATCACAGGCTCGAAACCAACGAGGATATAAGCACACTTGTGCTTGATAGACCTGAGCGTAATCAGCAACGTAAAGAACAAGTTTCATGACGTTCCCTACCTCAATCGTTAAACATAGTCACAGAAAGGCGATTAATACTTTCAACAAATTCTATATTTTGGAACAAACTATTCATATAACAAACAAAGGCGCAGGTCTGGGGTGCTGCCCCTTGGTTCAAGGGGAAGGGCCATCCTAGGGTACAAGACATCAGTATTGGTCCTTGCGACTGAACGAGTGCTGAACCTGGAGATCGATAATTGATCCTAATAGGGGCGCGTGCGCGTCGAGTCTTCCAGACAAGGTAGGTCGGGACTAAGGGATGAGGAACCTGCGACACCGTAATATGGTTAAAAAGATATGCGATGCTGAATTTTTTGGGAACCTTGATGCATGCAATGCGAGCCGTGAAAATGTTGGCGGTGATGGCGAGTGTATCGCGCCGAAACGTATGAGAGCGACGGCAACGGAGAATTTTTGGAAGAAGCGGAGACTTCAAGTCTGTTGATGACCAAACTCTTAGTGATGCTCTTCAGCCAGTTCATGTGGACTCTGCTAACCTGCAAGAGTCCTAGAGAGCGTTGTTGACAAGCCAACCATTAGCTTTAAATTGCCCGGGTACGAGAGAACAAACTGCTGTAGACGGCATCTACAACAGGTGACGCGTCGATCATTCGTCCGCCGAAGTATCGGCCGTTGAGGCCCTTGATGGCATTTTCGCCGCCCTGGACTTTGTCAAATTTGAGATAGATGTCACCCTTAGAGTTCGGATCAACCGAGATGTGGACGACGTGTCCATATTTACTCTCGGCTTCTTGACGAACATCGTCCTCAAGCTCCTTGACCCAGTCGGTACCTTCTTCTCTGTGAATTGTCATGTTAGCAACTATCAAGCACAATCATACAGGCTGCAACGTACTCTTCGGGGTCAAACATGTTATGCAAAACCACACAGCGACTAGCCATGTTGACATTAACAGGCAATGGCTTCGTCTCAGTCTTGGGTTTGAGGACTTGTCGTTCTTCGTGGCCATTGGTGGTGGCGGAATCATCTGTTCTGGCAAGCTTCCTCATCAATGCATCGCGACTATAGTTGTTAAAGTTGACACCAGCAACATCGGTATCATCGAGAGCACTAGCGCCTCCTGTCTTCTCGTTATCTCGACCACCGGCTCGGTCGAAAGTAGAGTTTTGAGGGCCACGTCCGCCAGAACCAGAAAACGCAGAACCCTGGAAGTTAGGGTTTTGCTGGTTCTGTCCGGAAAATCTCTGCAGCATGTTGGCAGTACTCTCAGGGGTAAACTTATCGTTTCCGAGTCCGACACGGATAGGACGTCCGGCCAAATCAAAGCCATTCATCTTCTCCAATGCCTCTCGTGCCTGACCAGCATCACGGAACCTTGCCAAGTTAGCGATTGATATATGATCCAAGAGAGGTATACTCACTGGACAAAGCCATAGCCACGGCTGCGGCCATTCTCATCTTTTTGGAGCTGCACGAACTCAAGCTCACCGAAGGGTTCAAAGACAGCTTGTAAGTCTTGTTCGGTAACATTGAAATGGATGTTGCCGACGTAAAGACGGTGGAATGGAATAGAATTAGGATGAGGACCTGAAGCTTCAGGGTTTCGTGCCTGTCGGTTCTTCTCGGCTTCTGTCACTTGGACGATGACGGGGATACCTAGGAGCTTTTGCCCAGTAAGTTGAAGTGCCTGAGTAACAGATTCCTCGTTCTTGAATTCGACATAACCAACCCTGTCGTTTGTTAGCAACTATTCTCATCGATGAATATGAGTTGTCTTACTTACCCCTTGGATCTCTGGCTGATACGGTCTTTGACAATTTGAGCCTCATTGACGGGTCCGACTTTTTCGAAGAATTCCTTCAGCTCACGGGTGCGTAGACGAGCGGCAAGCTGCTGAACAAACACAGTACGGCGATCTCTTTCATCCTCAGTAAGCTGCGGGTTGCCTTCTTCGCGCTTTGTTTCCCGACGGTCGTCATCCCGACCACGTCCAAAGTCCCGGTTTCGTCGGTCGCCACGATCTCTTCGTTCACGAGGCTCTCGGTCATCACGAGGTCGGTAATGGCGGTAAGGGGAACGAGATCGTGAACGTGAGCGTCGTCCACCACGGTAGTAATCGCCGTCCCTGTTTCGGCGCGTATGACGGCGGTCACTGTCGCGGCTGCGGCTTCTTCTCCTACTTTTGTGGCTCCCAGCATCGCTTCGAGGTGTTCCTACGTCGGGGGTGCCTTTGCGGCTTCGGTTTTGGCTGTCTCTACGGTCTCGGCGTCGACCATGGTCACGGTCGCGATGTCGGCTTCCATCTCGATCACGGCCACCACGATCGCGTTCTCTTCGTTCAGGTTCATCCCTTGTTTTATCCTCTATAGGGCTCTTAATCTTCTGCTCGGCGGTGTCCTTCGCAGTGGCGTCAAGGAGTGCTTCCACGTCCAAGGTAGCCATGATGTCTGCGTGTTAGATTTATCGATGGGCGTCTGAATTTGTGACTCGTAACGTGATCTAATACCAGTAGATATCTTAATACAACTTCCTGGTGTGTAAATCGATATTTGCTTTCGTTGGATGAGAGGTTTGTTGAAAGAAAGTTGCCTTGAAAAGTCCTGATGGGTCAAGCTTTTGGCTAGACGTGCTACGTCCAAAGCGCCTCATGTGCACGTGACATGACACGTGGCGAGCATAGTCACCGCGCTGGGCATGTGCAGTGATAAAAGAACGGACAACGAGAGCACAGGACATTGGTTTTTATACGAGGTATATTATTAAAAAGTGAGTGTCCAAAGAAGAATGCCGGGCATACCAGTCCCAACGATTAAAACTATTTATGTTGATTCGATCCATTAATGCCAGGGCCCACCATGTTCATTACCATCCATTAATCATGACTGCTCCGTACAACCCAGTGTGCGCCAAGCACTTGATAGCAAGACATATATACAGTGTGCCGGCTTGAATTTATAAGATGCACGCCAGGCAGAAATTGCGCGCATTATAGCGAGCTTATTTTGTCTTCTTGGTGTCGTAAATAAGCTCAGTGCCGAAAATGGTGTCCCAGAATCTACTGGTGACTCCGAAACCAAGCTCGTAATCGAGAAAGTGATGAGCAAGATGATACTTCTTGAGGTCCTTGTACCACAGAGGCAAGTCTTGGTGGTGAAGGAAGTAGTGCGTAAGATCGTAGCAGACATATCCGAAGACACCTCCACAGTAGGCTGCTACAGCAGCATACCAGTTGTGGCAAAGGATGCTGTGAGCCACCCACCAGAATGGAGAAGCCAGAGCAGCGAAGAGAGTGGGTGGCATAACAAGACGGTACCTATCCATTGGCAGATAATGGTGGATACCATGGAGGACAAAGTGAAGACATATTCCTACGCGGTTATCAGGCAGGTAACTGGTAGAATTAGCATGTAAAGTTCGGTGAAAAAAAATGATACGAGAAACTTACTAGTCAAGATGGAACAAGAAGCGGTGCAGAGCGTATTCAATAATAGTCCAGAGGATGACACCAAGCATCCAGTAACCAAGAGTGTACAGTTGGTTATCGAAGCCTTGAGCAGCGACGTTGGTGCCATATGCAATGCATGGCAGCCAGATAAGAGGAACCACATACCAAGCGGTCTTGGAAAGAGGTTCAAGAAAGTTTCCAAACAGCGGTGCGGACTGGCCGCCCTTGTAATGGCGAGGACGATGAACCTGATCCAGGTAGAATTCTTTAGTGAATCCACCGAACCAAAGTTGAGGAAAAAGAGGGCGGTTCAAGTCCAGAAACTTGTTCTTCTTGTAGTCCATATTGTAGTCTGTTTCCTTGCTCAAATCCTCCTCGCAGGACATTCCAGTCCGAGGATGGACTATGTCATTGGCGTCTCCGTTGGGCAGTTTCGCATTGCCATTGCCGTTGGCAGTTCCATTGGCATGTCCGTTGGCGGACTTTTCGGATACGAGAAATCCGACTAGGCTCTCATCGAGGATTTCGTAGGCAGAGTCAGAATGTGTGTGCGAATCAGAATCTTTGAGGATTTTTTCAATATCGCGGCCGGCATATTCGAGAACGTATTCGGGACCGCCAGGGTGGTCCTCAATAAAGTCGGTGATGTCGTAGACCTTGTTGCCAATGGTGACATAACAAGAGTCCCCCGAATTGTGCTCTTCGACCTCAGCACGGGTGAAGGTTGGAAGTGTACGTCCAGGCATCTTATTGAAGCAGCGGTCGGAGGATTGGAGTCGTGTTGAGCAGGCGACTGGAAGACCACAGGTGAGGAGGGTGCACGAACGGGAGTGCTCCTTGTGGACGACCGGGAGAAGAGGAAAAGGATGGAAATCGAAGGAGAGTGTAGGATAAAAAACGGAAAAAGTTGAAACCTAGAGAAAAGGGTTGAAGGTTTAATATCCAAACCAGACAGTCAAAGGGACGGACCTAACAAAAGGGCGGCGCGAGCGGCGAGTTAGAGTCGCCGCACAGGGGTCCATCCAGGGGATATTTTTTTTTAATGAGGATCCCCGTTCCGCGTCAACAACAGAGTGGCGTTACAATGACCACAAAACATGCCACAAGTTCGGGATACAGAACCTGATCTCTAAATTAAACAGTTGTAATTTATTTATTAAATTGGCGGTGGACAATTCATTCTCACGACCGAGGTAGAAGAACGGAATTTACATTGATACAGTTGGGGACAGTGACTAACATGGAGTTTAATCTTATAAGTGACAGCTAGCTGTTAATGCCATGGGGCAATCGAGATTTACACTTCAAAGTTGCACGTAAACACCTAAAACTAATGGTGTTCTTGACTTGAATAGCTATTATATAATATTCGTATCAGCCAATGCGGTTGTTGATGTCAGCAGTGTTCAAGCGTTGCGTCAGCCGTTGATATTGTGTTTCTCTTTTCATATAACCTGGGGCCAACCAATTTATCGATCAGCCGATCAATGGGCTTATCCATGGTTACCGGTAGATCCAGACTTTTGGATACACACATAACATCGGAATTTCAGTGCTCCGTATGCTCCGTATGCTCCGATCGAGCTTTGTAATGGCAGGGGTTATTCTCCGAGGAAGCCGGATCTCCTTTACTAACAACTGAGCTCCACCAGCATCAGATTTTATAGTTCCTGTAATCTGTTTACTCTGCAGCAATTTAAAGCATAGAATGTCCATTCGCCAGAGTCTCAATGAGAGAAAGAAATCTGGTTCGAGATGCAATGCCTGTAGTTACAGCAGAGCTTGTAGTAGGTAATTCACACAAGCTACCAGACACGATATCCATGAAACAATGTAGAGCCTCTCCTTTTTAGTCAGCCTAGGCAAAGAAGTCTTCTATCTTTGACATGCATGCACGCATGTACGGATATCTGTTCGTGTTGATACGTAGTAAGATGGTAACTACTAACGAGAGCATGTTCACTCTCGTTCCCTCTCACTTCTAGGTTCACATGTCTTCGCCTAAACATATAGAGTGCCAAGGGCCAAGGCTTGTTCACGTACCGCCTCAGCTTCAATTGCCAAGCCACGAGTTGTGGGTACAGCTTCGCAATCTTCAAGAAAGCAATGTCTTTGAGAGGCCTCTCAAGCCGAGATCTGGCAGTTGCTGTGCCCAACACTAACGACTTTTGTACCCAATCCAAGCACGAGACAGGGTTTAGTAAATGGCCTTACTTAGTACAAGTGCCTGAAAGCAATCTGACTAGTCCGATGAGCGCCACATGCACATTAAACGTGAGAGCTGACGGATACTGGAACCGCCCAGCCACATTAAATCCCGTCATCAGTGTGACCTCGTCCAGATAGGTACACTATCAACTCATCCTTCCCTTGGCAGATCAAGTTTTTCTTAAACCTCCTCTTGGCCTTTTCTAATATCATTCTTCCAACCTTTTTTCTTCCACCTCGTCCAGGTACTACACTTTGGATATTCTCACCTACTATCTTATACTACCTTTATCGTGTACTCCCTGCAACCCCGCCATAGGGCTGCGTCGCTAATTCACCATGCCGTCATTTTCCATGCCGCGGGGCTCATGGTTGCTGCTGATCGCAGTTTGCCTGATTCTCCTTCCTGGCAAAGCTGAGGCTTTTGGTGCTGGAAATATCCCTTCAATTGCTCAGGTTAGTTACGATATTCATATAGAGCTTACCCGAGACATTCTATTAACATGCGCATAGGTCGAAGGTCACAACTGGCGTCATGGAGGTAAGCTACCCCTCCACCAATTTCGTCGCATTCTGTTGCTCACCTAATATCAAGACATTGAGGATATGCTCGAAACCATCGCGTTTCTTCACGGAAAGAAATGGACCTCAATGCTGATCAAACGTGTCTACTTTGGAAACTGGTTGCGCGACTACTCCCAAGCCGTTGATATTGGCAGTTTAAAGGGCGTCAATGCTGAGACAATCCGCATCCTGGTATAAATTTCCTGCTTTATTACCTGATACGAGTCATAGTGCTTACTGACATTGACAGGTTTGGGTTCTTTCGTTTATGGCTCACGGTTATGCCACTGGCGAATTCGAGGTCACCGCAGACAGGCTCGGTGTCTATCGTCCAGAGGAACATATCGATAACCCCCTCGGCTACGGAGATGGACTCGATGCGCGTACTTTCGATAAGCGATTACGAGGCCCAGTCGAGCCTGTAGAAACCGAGATAGATCCTCGTACGGGCATGAAAAACTATATCGCCAACGAACATGGTGGCTGGGCGACCAGTGCAGCCTACCTGCGATATAGCTTGGCCCGAAGCGTCCACTATGGCCGTCTTTACACCAGTGGATCAAGCAAAGGAAACGAGGACGACCTTTGCGAGGCCTTGAGATGCTTAGGACAAGCACTGCACACTTTGGAAGATTTCAGTGCTCACAGCAACTACTGCGAGCTTGCCCTTCGTGAGCTTGGATATCACTCTGTGTTCCCTCACTGCGGTGCGCATACCGAGATTAAGCTTCACGGTAAGCGAGTATACCCCCTTGTGACTGGTACTTTTGGAGCCGTCGATTTCCTACACTCCGTTATTGGAGAAGCTTCGGACCACTTCACTCAGTCTGAAGTCGACGAAGTCGACGTTGCCCTCAAAAATGCCGAGGGAGGATCTGCCAACCGATCTAGTGGTGGTGGCGAACGCTCACTCCTTGGAGGTTTCCTTGGAATCAAGTCTACCCCTGGTGACTTTATCGGTCTGGTGTCGAAACTCCCTGGTGTTGGCGATGGATTCGCCTCCCAGGCTAGGGACCTCAAGGCCAGCTCCGAGGCTCAAGAGCAGCGTAACCGAGGCTATGAGCAGAGCCGCGGTGATTTGACTCGTGATAACGCCAACCAAGTCCCCGGTATGAGCCCTGACTTCGACCCCGTTGAAACCGCACGCAAGATCTACCCTATCCTCGAGTTCCGTGACAAGATCGTCAAGGCCATCAGCCGCGGTATTTCCAAGGTTCCTGGACTGGAGAAGCTTCTTGAGAAGATCAGTGAGACACTTACTGCTTTCATCTTGGGCCTTCTCGCCCCTTTCATCCGACCCATCATCCAACAGGTGTCAAAGGTCCTCAAGGACGGTTCGTCCAGTGTCATCACTGCCAGCGCCAAGTCTCAGTATGAGCCATGGGACAATCCTTCATGCTCCGATCCTACTCACTCCATGTTGTCCAAGGATCATTTCACAAACATCCTCAACTCATGTGCGGGTCGTATCGCTGCTACCATTCTACAATACACAGTTCCGTAAGTTGACACCTGAAAGTAACTATTCAATTATTAACTAAAAGATATAGACGAGTTTTGTATGCCTGGGAGAACACAGGTGTTTCCGTGGACGAGGTTGTTGACGATGTCCTTCGAGCATTCCATCATCCTGCTGCTCGCGACGACCATATTGAGATCCAGCGAGATATGTTCAAGACCATGAAAAACTGGGCTGATGAGCACCCTCGTCGCCACGAGCTTGCTCACCTTCTCTCTTCCGAGTCTGTCAGGAACCACAAGAACCACATCCTTAACCAGGTCTCAGGCTCAAGCCGCAGTATCGGCGGTGGTGGATGTAACCATGGCACATTTGGTGACATGGCCAATGCAGGACACGGCAAGGTCGCAGGTTCCTTGTGGTCGCAAGTCAAGACTCGCGACCTTGACTCTATGGAGGGTAAAGATGGAAACCCAGCAACAGGATACATGTCCAACTCGCCTGCCCCGCCTAGCCAGACCTCGTTCGAATATGGACAGAACCCCAATTATGCAGGATCAAACTCTGGATACTCCCAGCAGGGCGGCTACAACGCTCCCCCGCCGCAACAATCATACGGCGGTGGCTATGGCGGACCTCCTCAGCCTCAGTACGGAGCTCCTCCCCCAGGACATTATGGCGGTCCCCAATATGGAGCGCCTCCTCCTCAGCAATATGGAGGTCCGGGTTATGGAGCACCCCCTCCTCAGTATCCTCCATACGGCCAGCCAGGCTATGGTGGACCTCCTCCTGGCAACCAGCCTCCTCCTGGCTGGGGACAGTATCCCGGCTCACGCCACGGATACTAAAGGAGATATGATGGTAAATAAGAGCGTGCTATGATATATGAGATCACGGAACTACTGGGATTGGATAAAAACCCCTGAGGATTGGCCAAGGACAACGGCTGGAATTTTGAAACTGAATACCCAGGAGGGGAAGGAAAAGGTAACAGACTTAGACTAGTCAAGACGTATTTTTTTTCTTCAATGATAAAGAACTATCGCACATACTTGCCAATACAGCGCTACATATGTCCCAGCCTCGACTGTGATCTTAGTGCGGATGACCCCCTTAGCGCATGCTATTTCGCTGTCTGTTACTCCAGAGAACTCCTGATTCCATGCAATACAAATACCACCAAAAGCAATAGTAGAGTAGCCCCTAGTATAAAAACATGAACAACTGTGCTCCCTCAAGATCGTTCCACTTTCAAGGCTCCAGCACCCTCTATCCAAGCAATATCAGTATTCTAGTCTGATCATTCAAGTCAATCACCTCTTCCCTCGTCGTGGATCTTGAGCTTCTGCGATGCGGGCATCACGGATCTCCTTGGTTCCAAGACTTCCCAATCCACCTTCAGATCGACGCTCCCAGCCACCCAGGCGTACCACTTGGCATGTCGCATTGTCGCCATCAGAAGAAACTTCGGTAGCATACTTGACGATATTACGAGCTCCGTCTTCAGGCGTACGAGCCTCTTTAACAACATCGACGATCTCCTGATCGCTAAGAGTTCCAGAAATACCATCCGTCATCAGGACAAGGAAAGAGTATTGTGCAGGACCCATTTCAACCCGTGTAAGCTCTGGTTCAGCCGAGACACCAATGCGCTTGCTTTTCATATCTCCGAAAGCACGACTGTTGGCCAAGCCAGCAATGCGTTCCTCGCCGAAACTATCGCCAGAAACCATTGATCCAGCAGGTGCATATCGTCGCAACCGTCGACTCTCGGTCGGGCTACTGGGGTGATGATCGGATGTCAAAGGCTGAGCCAAGCCGGTGGCGGTATCGCAAAGAAGTATACGACTATCTCCAACATGAGCGCACAGTAACGTGCTCTGGGCTGCTGGATGCCAAAAGGGGGCAGGTGTTGGTGTAGAAATGAGGGCTATTGAGGCCGTAGAACCTCCTTTAAATCTTGTCGGACCTCCTATACCATGGCCGGAGGGCGTAGACGGGTGGCCAAAGACCTCGTCGTTGTTGACAGGGGCATCATCGGATCCTTTCGCATCTTCGGGATCGACCTTTCGTGCTTGGGCTGATACAAAATCCAGATCCGCACGTAAGAAGGCATATGCAAGCACCGATTCAATCGTAATCTTGCGTCCTTCTACAGCGAATTCATCTCGTGAGAGAACAAAGTGTTCGGGGTGAAAGCGCCTGAAGTAACCGCCGACAGTGTCTCTGTATTCCTTGACCAAGTTCTTCTCCATACGAATTGCCTTTGCAAGGTCTGAGACTTCGGCGGGCGGCGATGTTGCGCTGTGTATTCGCTCTCCATGCACTGGCTTTTCAGAGATAGCACCGCTGTTTGTATCAGGTACATTCATTTCGTGCCTGACCTCTTCTGGCCCTTTCATGTGGACTGCATCAAGAGCCTCGCGTTTCGTCGAGGGAGTACTCGCAGGTTGCGCTGACTGAGATGTGCGAGCTTGTTTATGTTTGTGGTCGTGGTGGTGATTGTGTATGCCTTCACGACTTGGTTTCTTCTTGCGCAAACTGCTCTGAAGCCCGAATTCTTCCGAAGCTTTCTCAATGTACCCCGGCAGCTCATCGCGGATGAAATCAGCACATTCGCTACCACCATGTCCGTCAAAAACACCAAAGTAAAAGATCTGAGGGTCTCCCCAAGCGCTATCCGCAGCTGTAGCCTCTCCTGGGTTGTGCTTTACGCTCCTGGGTGCTCTCTTGGCAAAGGCCGGAAGACTGATTGTGCCAGCCTGTTCTCGATCTTCGTTGTAGGGACGGCTTCCTCGATCTGTCGCGACTCCCAGATGATGTTTTGCCCTCCGCATTGGAATTCGTACTACAGTCAAGTCTCGGGTTGACGGGATGTAAGGCGGGGCGACAGCGGGGACAGGCCCAGCACTTGGAGTGTGAGGGGTTGCAGCATCGCGAGGGAGCTTGTGACCAGGCCCTATCGAACGAGAATCGGGATGAACAGAAGACGAAGGTAGATGTGTCACAAAGTAGGTATGAAACTCTCTTCGATTATGTGTTTCGAGTGTCGACAGGGATAGTTGGCTGGGCTGCGGCTTCGGACGTGTAAGCCGAGACTGTCGCGATTTGTCGGACCAGTTCGCGCATGTTGAGTATTTTGTCCAACAAACGGATCGGTGCAGGCAGCCAAACGTATTTAATGTCCCATTTTGCGCGTCGCTTCGCAGGTGAAAACCGAGACGGTTCGGCGTCACTGAAGGTCGAGCCGTGATCCTAAGGAGCTGAACTGCAGGGGCAAGTGTTGAATCGACAGCGGCGCGAGTGAATGGTGCCATTGTCAAGTAGTGAATGTGTATATGGTTTTGTTCGCCAGTCCTCACTCATCAGTGTCCCTCGAAGAACTGGAGCGCTGTGCAGGCTAAAGTCTGCAGTGCCATCGGGCGAGTTTGTCGAAGGTTGTGTGGGTTGTCAGAGTATAGTTGTTGCCAGTCGCTCGTCGAGACAAAACGTACGAAGCTTTGAAGTTTATTTTCGAATGGAGGGCAGACCAGGTGATAGAGAGTTTGTTTGTGTAAATAACGTGTTCTCGTGAGTGAAGGACAGAGGATCCAGGTCTGCCCTGTTGGTGGTCGGAAAGTGACGATGGATGTTGGATGGACGGGCATGATTTCCCAGGTGGATCTGCCAAAGCCGGGTTCTCTTAGACAACCCCTGGCCAATCAAGCGATGAGAAGACCAGGCTTTAGGCTGCACCACGAGAATTTGGCGGGGACCCCATCGGGAGTCAGGGGCGGGAAGCCTCGTGTAACCGCTAAAATTAACGACTCATGCCCCTGGACCGCCCCGGGAACGTAGGTCGCAACCAAGTGGCGGGGTCTGCCAGGGATATCAATTCGGAAAGAAGAGGTACGTACTCTGCAGTTGAACGTCATCCCACCTGCAACCTATGAGATGGGAGCTTGAGATCTTATCATTTTCCCTATGAAAAGACTTTTACTCAACTTAGATCCTATCTTTTTACTCTCAGCATCTAGCCTGTTCACAATTGGGCCTCTACAAAGGCTGACATCTCCATGTCGAATAACACCCAATACCTAGCAAATGGGCGAGTCTGGGACTGCAGCATCCGCCGAGGCGGACGGGTCAGAGGCTTCTAAGAATGATCTGCCTCCCGTGGTAGAAATAGATGCTGCTGGTGATATCGTCTTGGACGTAACCTTTGAGACTTCGGCCAGCACTCTCAACAAAACTCACAAAGCTGAGCTTGCTGCCAGCAGGAAAGCTGGTACTCAGCCCCCTGACCGCTCAACTCTGAAGTCAAAGGTCCGGGTGGGATATCGAGTCAATCTGGCGACTCTAAAGAAGCACTCAAAGTACTTCTCAAATCTTCTATCCAATTCTCAATTTAGAGAAGCCAAGCTGATCTCAGATGTACACGAAAAGCTCGCCCAACTGAAGATCAACGCAAACGAAGCCGATGTTCAAGACCTACCCTGGATTCCAATTACCGACGATGATGAAGCAACTAAAGCTGCTGGACGTGAGAACACCATGGAAGATATACTCAATATTATACACCAGAGACCTACAAAAACGTCTCGTGGAACCATGCCATACATCACTACGCTGGCAATCGTTGCCGATCGCTTCGATTGTGTAGCGGCAGTAGCTCGGGTTTTGAACACAGACCTCAAGTTTAGGTGGCCATTGACATCGAACAAACCCCTAAGAAGTGAGGATGGACGACCTACAGAGACAGAGCAAGTGTTGCGCCAAAAGATCATGGTCGCGTGGTTACTAGGGCAACCCATGCGTCTGCAACAATCAACTCGAGAGATCATCATGAGAGGATCGAGTCTTTGGAGCGAGTTTCACGATCAAGATACCACTATGACTGCTGCATGGTGGAACCTACCGGATGGCTTGGAGGGTAAGTGAAAGTTCCAGCGTCAGATTGTGATATTAGCAGGGACTTACTATTTGTAGAGGAGCTACGGCATCGGCGCGAGTGTATTCTCAACACCGTCTCTTCTGTCCAGCGCCACTTCCTCGCCCTGTTCTCTTCTCGCGAAAGGCAATGTAAACTTGGGTATGACTCGAGTGCGGCATGTGACTCTTACCAGCTTGGTCAAATGCTGAAGTTTTTTGTGAACAAAAATCTCTTGTTTCTCGTGGATTTTAGTCCGGCGTCTTTGAATATGGTGCCAGACACTGCCATGATCGAGATCGAGGAACTATTATCTACACTTCAGCAGTGTCCGAGTTACCAAGTTGATAAACACCATACAAATTGTGGTTTACGAACACGTCTTGAACCAATCTTGATTTACTTGCGGTCGATGCTTTCAGCAAACGTCATCGCGATCCCTTATGCCGACTGGAAGAGGCGACCGACTGAGATCTCGTGGCTCGCCGAAAAGGAACATGGAGCCGACGACAGAGACAGCGCACCCAAGAAGTTCCAGTTTACACGAGCCATTGCAAACGATCAGAGGTTACGTTACGAAGGAGCTCTTTATGTTGATAAGATGGCAAAGGCTATGTTTTTGGCAGATGAATGGGACTGGACCCCTGAGAGCTGAGCAGATATAACGACACTTGCTTATTAGACTTTGTTAAAATGGATGTAGACTAAGATAAACTTATAACGCCGTTGTCAGGTGGACGAGGTTGCGCAGGATTTCCCATCAGGACAAGCCCGGTCTTTGCCCATACTTCTTCTCATACCGATTATGCTGTTGTGGTCTTTTCTGGGACGTTGCTTGGAGAAGAGGTCGTGTGACTCTCGGTATCATCAACAGCGTTGGAATGAGCCTTTGCCTTTCCGAACGGATACCTGCCATGTGTCTCCTTGAAGCGCATGATAATGAAGCCAGTCATGACGCAAATCCAGTATAGGTTGTAAGAAATGACAGAGCCATATGTAGCCGAATTTGTCCAGCCCAAAATAGCGTTGAAGATGCCCCAGCCATTCTGAATCTTGTCGGTAGAGGTACAACACTGAAAACTATCAGATCATCGAAAAGGTGGACTCGGTAAACAAACGACGACTTACATTAACATGCCAAACACTCTGGTCAATATCGTAAGAGCCAGGCCCGTTACCGAACTCGTCTGCCTCACCACCGACATACTCGTTCCATTTGGCCATCTCGAAGCTCCATACAGCCCTAGAAAAGAGACCTGCACCAACAAGGTACAAGAGGCAGGTGGATAGAACAAGGAAGAACTGGAGTTTGGTACTCGCACCACCCCTAGAATTATAGTCAGCACTGGAAGAGCTATGTGCCTGTAAGGGGAAGTATTACTTGTACAAGAGGTAGCCAACACAGCAACCGGCGAAGAGACCGACAACAGTAGGCAGAGGAATAGACTTGGCCGAAGCTGAGAAAGATACTCCAGCAACGAAGACAACGGCCTCAATGCCCTCTCGGAGGACTGTGACAAAGGGTAGGACAAACATGGCGTATCTCTCAACAAACTGCTTGAACCAGCCCTTACTCCCAGCTTTGATTGGGGACTCGATAGCTTTTGCTAACTTGACGCGCCACTTGGACTGCATCTTGCCGATACGGAGAAGAGCAGCACCCATGACAGAGATGATGAGGGAAGCAAATAGGCTGAATGCCCCCTCATAGTAGTACTCGTGCTTATCCCAAGAGTTGCTTCCAACGGTATAGAAGACGCCGATGAGAGCGGCAGCAACGACCATGCAGATGGAGAAGCCAATGCCCGTTCCGAGCCAAACCTAGAAAGACAGGTCAGTATTCTGAAGTGAGTAGCGGTGGTTCTGTATATTTACCTGACGTTTTAGTTTCTTGTATATTTTAATATCACCATTAGGCCCGTCGAGCGTTTGCTTGAGGAAAGCAAGTAGTACTGAGACGATGATGACTGTCTCGAGAGTCTCTCGAAAGACAACGAGGAAAACGGGAACCGCAAATACATCGACTGCCATAGTGGGTGTTGCTCAAAGGGAAGCTACTCGGTCGTTAAAGAGAGGTGTGTTGAACTCCAGATGGTAATTGTGTTGACCAACCTCAAGTAGTTGGCAGATCAGAAGAAGGAACAGAGAAGTAGATATGGGAGTAAGAAACAGGAAGCGGCAACGGACAGTATTGGGTTCTGAGTTACACTTACTACGTTTTGGAATCGGAGCAGCTTGTGAATCCTCCGAGACCTCACATGGCGGATCAGATAACCGTTCAACTCTTCACAAGAACAGGGGTTGGGAGGCAGCATGATTTGATCTAGCATTATTATTACACAACCATGTAAGCTACCTGGGTTAGCTCGTATCTTGAACGAACTTCACTTTTGGGATAGCACATGGATCAGCAGAGCAAGACCACGGAATGAGAAAAATTCAGAGAAGCCAGTAGGCTCAAGTGCCGCACGATGCTGGGAAAACAGCCCATGATCGGGCTTGCCTGGACTGCTGAATGGTTGGTGGCTTGTTGCTAAGTCACATTAGTCTGTTGACGCTCGGCAAGGAATTGCCGTAACGTGGGACGTTGGTTTCTAACCATGATCAAGGAGGGGTGAGCTTAATCAATCAATCAATCTGATAACCTTGTGTGACTAGAATCTCCTCTTTTTCGATGCGGGCTGCGGAATTGCAAGGTAGTTAGTTGTTCATGTTTAGATACGGGATCTATCTGGAGAGCGACATTATCTAGTGTTAGTCAAGGTAAGTTTACATATATGTGAAACATCAAAAACAACGGCTAGGCTATAGTTTCTCCTTCGAATTTCGGAGTGAAGTTACCGTAGCTCAAGCTTAGATTTCATCGTGCTTGTCACAGCGACCCCACATACCTTGACCCTAGTAGTCAAAAGATCAATGCCGAGTCAGACTTGCTTAAGCTTGTAGAGTGTGCTTAATGGCGATCCTGGCTGGCCCCAGGGAAAGTAGTAGACATGTCTTACAATGAGATACCAGCATCATGCCACAATACTTTGCATCTTGGGCGGGGCAAATTTGGAATTATCAGATGGATGGATGGACTTCAAAGCGGTGATGCTCGGCTTTGATGATTGGTAGCGACAGTTCAGCCGCACCAGAGATCGGCTGGACGAGAAGAAGCGGCCGACTGTAAGGGTTGGCAGTGACCTGCCGATTCAAGATCAAGGTTATCGTATCAAAAAGATCAGAAGGTTGTCATTATCTGATCCGAGGCAACCTAGCAACTTACATGAGATGGACAGGGATAGTTAATATGCCGCAGCTGAAAATTCCAAGTGCTATGTTCGTCAAGTCTCGTTTTCGCTTGTGATGTTGTCTCTCTTTCGGAAAAGCGTTGTTTTCGTTTAGCTGTCAGGCCACTCTCTCTGGTTACTGCATCCATAGAATGGCTTCTCGACCGTTGAAGGGTCCACTGGAAGATGTCTCTCCTGTGAATTTGTGGCGGTCGAACCGGATTTGACGTGCCGTGGGATCCTCTTTTTCCCAATAATCAGGGTGTCTTAGCCTCAAGACCAGGTATAGTAAGATTTACAGGGATCGCTTGTGGTTTAGGATAGGGAATGTTCTGTCGGTATTTCGAGGAAGAGGCCGATCGCCAAGACGCCCCAGCGGGTTTGATAGCTGTGGGTGACCCGTCTTGGCAGGTCAGAGCAGCTGGAGTCTTGGACCCTTGAATGGACCATGGCTAGTACAGGACAATCGGGAGTGACTGTGCCGAAAAGGGTGGCATCGCCTGTTCAAAGTAAAAACTCAATTGCTGCTGGTCAACTTGTTTACCAGGTATTCAAAGCAAATCATACCTTGTAAGAGATTAGCGGCAGAGAAAGAGAGAAAGGAACACGAGCAAGAGGTTGCGATTGATAAGATGAAGCTTAAGTGGGGTAAGAAGAGCCCACCAAACCAGAAGAGGAAAGATGCATCTTGAGCACTTCCTTCCACTTACATGGATGGCAACTGCAACAGCAAACAGCGACCCAGAATGAGAATCAGAAGACTCGATAGCTTCAAGCCTCTTCAAGCCACAATGGATCAACCTCTACCCATCTTATCCATCTACAGCTCAACACTGGCTCATTCAAACCACCCTTACGCTTTAATTCCGCAGACATGGTTCACTTTTTGCCGATGGGCTGATCAAAAGCATCAACCTCGATTAGCGCCATTAGATTGCCTCTGTCATTCTTCCGAACAGACTCTTGTGTTTATGCAGAGATCAACATGTATCACAGACTAGTGACATTTAGTACAGTCACTGGGATCTTGTCTTGACTTCGGCTCTCGGTTGCTAAGTCTCCCTCTACTCATCAGTGCAACACAAACTCTGGCCGGCTTGTGATGCTACAGTACCTACATACATCCCTCTCCCCCATGCAAACTCGTATCATGGCTTGATCATTCCACCAGGGTCCGTATTGGTCTCAACTCGGTTCCAATTCCATCCATCTAATCTGATCAAATTGATCTCGGCTGTTTCCACATTCACCTCTCACTTTTTGCAAAGCATCATACTTCTTTTTCTCCAAGGGTCTCACAAGCTCTTATTACCCCATACTGGGAGCCTGTCTCCCCTTCTTCCGGCCTCGACTCACTTCTTCTCTTTTGATATCCTCATCCTTCTCAAATTTGCTTGCCCAGAGTGACGGCTCTTTCACATTCAGGATGCGCTCCAAGCTCTTGTCAGTCGAGGCAGTGCTACTTCTTGCTCTCCCTGAACTGGTTCAGGCTGCTACCAAAAAGTTCGATTTCGAAATTGGCTGGGTCAGAGCTAATCCTGACAATGCTTTCGAACGCCCAGTTATTGGGATTAATGGCCAATGGCCCATTCCTACAATCGAGGTTGACATTGGCGACCGGGTTATCATCGATGTGCACAACAATCTGGGAAATCAATCTACTTCCCTACACTTTCATGGCCTCTACATGAATGGCAGCACGCACATGGATGGTCCTGCTGGTGTCAGTCAATGCCCGATTGTTCCTGGAACTAGCTTTACATACAACTTCACTGTAAGAAAACACAAGACAGTAATTCGATTTTCAAGCTAACATGTTTTCTACAGGTTGATCAGCCCGGCACATACTGGTATCACAGTCACACTGCAGCACAATACCCAGACGGTCTACGCGGGCCCTTTATCGTTCACGATACAGATTTTCCGTATCAAAAGAAATACGATGAAGAGGTTGTCCTCACACTTTCTGATTGGTATCATGATGAAATGCGGTCCCTCATACCACAATTCATGGCCAAGTCAAATCCTTCAGGCGCCGAGCCTGTGCCTAAGAACGCTCTCATGAATGAAACCATAAACTTCACAATGCCTGTTCAACCCGAAAAGACGTACCTGTTCCGGGTGATCAATGTCGGTGCTTTTGCAGGTCAATATCTCTGGTTTGAAGGGCACAAGATGCGAATCGTCGAGGTTGATGGCATTTACACCGAGGAAGCTGAGGCAGAAATGATCTACATCTCGGCTGCTCAGCGAGTCAGTTTTCTTCTAACTACCAAGGACGACACTTCTAAGAACTTCCCTATTGTCGCCAGCATGGACACTGTGAGTAGGCTCCCCCAAAATGATCATAGGGAAGTGCTCACAACATCTTAGACTCTTTTTGACGTCCTGCCCCCAGACCTAAACTACAACTCTACCGGCTGGTTAGTCTACGATAAAGAGGCCGAGAAACCAGATCCAGCCACTGTCGAAACACTAGATCCTTTCGATGACATGACCCTTGTTCCATATGACAAGATGGAAATTCTGGGAAAGCCTGATAAGGAGGTGGTCCTGGATGTCAAGATGGATAATTTGAAGGACGGTAAGAATTACGCCTTCTTCAACGACATCACATATACCGAGGCCAAAGTCCCCACGCTCTACACAGCGCTCAGTGCAGGGAAGGACGCCGAAGACCCTACTGTATACGGAACTTATACACACTCCATAGTCCTCAAGAAGAACGAGATTGTTCAGCTTGTGGTGAATAACCTTGACTCGGGTCGTCATCCTTTCCATCTTCACGGTCATGCATTCCAGTCTGTCTATCGATCCGAAGAAGAGGCTGGTATTTGGGCCGATACCAATGTCACAGACAAGGATCTGCCAAAAACCCCCATGCGACGTGATACTCTAGTTATATACCCCAACGGTAACATTGTCATGCGTTTCAAGGCGGATAACCCAGGTATGCTTGAACCTTAACCTGAAGATGATATCAAGAACTAATATTTATATCAGGTGTCTGGCTGTTTCATTGTCACATTGAGTGGCACGTTATCTCTGGTCTTATCGCTACTTTCATAGAAGACCCTCTTACCCTCCAAGAAACCATTAAGATCCCAAAGAACCACCTTGATGCATGCGCTGCCGCCGACATGCCTGCCAAGGGAAACGCTGCTGCCAACACAGAAGACTTTCTTGATCTTACTGGCGAGAACAAACCTGCCAAGTCTCTGCCTCCTGGGTGAGTTACCTCCCCCCTCCCTTTTTTTATTCTGATACCATTGTTTCTGACTCTAGAGTGCAGCTTCACACCTCGCGGTATCGTCGCACTCGTTTTCAGCTGCATCTGCGGAATTCTTGGCGTGGCTGTTGTCGCATGGTACGGTTTTTCTGCGCCAGTTGACTCAACCAGCGCCGGTGCCCTTAGTGCTGGTCTCGTTGAAAACGACTCGGGAGATGTGCACTCTGCTCAGAAGGGCCCTCAGGAAACAGTCGTTGCACCAACAGGCGATGCGAGAAGTCACTGATAAAAGGGGCTGTGCGTTGGCGTTTGTTGTGCTCACAAGTCTGTCGTCTAGATGGTCATGCATGCTTCGTCTCAGTAATCATAACATATTTGTTCACGCGATCCTCCCTTTCTTCATGGTATCTCTTGTGTAAGATTGGCCATGTCACAATCGGCATACCACACCCTGCCGACTAGCTACATAGCAAGACGGAGTCAGTATTAGACTTTGAAAATCGTGAACAACCACCAGATACCCTGCCAGGACAAGTACCAGATACACTAAATATTTCATTGAACTGCAGCCCTGAACTACCGATAACCTAAACATAGCTGACCAGCTATAGCAAGTTCTTGCTCCAGGTTTGAGGAGAGAACCTGTATGCACGCCATCTCAGTGAGCGCGAGCAGCATTGTTTCGAAGCAAGATGAAACTTTCAATTTATCGTCTTTGACACATCCCATTCCAAAAATAGTCCCAGAGCCCTGTGTTCTCTTAACTCCTATCCCTAATCCTATCTAGTTATATTGCGGGTTGTTCGAGACGACAGTTAGTCAAGGCTCGAATCCTCTAGTTAACATCGATGTTCTTGTTGATAAATTTGGTGTTTGGTGGATGTGCATCCCTCGAGAATCTGCAATACTGTCGTGTACACATGCCATTAACGACATTGGGGCACTGCGGTAGTCAGTAACGTAATGTGATGAAGGCCAGTAAAAGGACTTACATGATGACCATAAATACAATCATCTACATCGCATTCTTGACCAGCTGTGCAAGGATTCTGACGTGACAGCATTGCAAGCGCGAGTAAGTCGTCTTGGGTGGCCTTGTAATTATGGACAAAGGGGCAAATGTCCATTCTGCCGCACGGTCCACGAAGATAATGATTGTTGCAAAGCTTCTCGTTTCCGGCTCGTCGTTTAATGTTTTCCATGGCCGCTGCAGCAACCGAAACGGTAGGGTCAATACCACGAGGTCCGGGGCTCCAAGCTGGCTGGGCTGGGGTCTTGCTGGTAGGCTTGCTCTTGACTTGCTTAGGCGGCAGAGGCATAGTAAGTTGAGGTGGTGGAGTAGCGCTCTTTGTAATCTTGGCCCATGAACTATTTGGAGGCGACAGCGATGCAGTACTAGTTGCAGGTGTCAGGACAGCTGCCTGTGTTGGTGGCATGCTGGTAGTCGCCGAGGTATGGGTTTTGATTGGCAGTGTTCGCTGGGTGCCTATTGCCAGAGTTGGGGTTTTTTCGCTAATCAGCTTAGTTGGACGGAAGATGTCTTCAAACTCGATAACGTTCAGTTGAAGCCTTTCCAATTCGCGCACGAGGGGCGGTCCCTTGATTAAAGACACGCAATGGCGCGACTCATCATCGTGAACCATTTCTTCAAGGAAAGGGGCGTATCCAGCATCATGTCCAATACCTAAAAGGATATGTTTGCAATTCTGGTTGCCCAGATGCCAACGTGCAGTTTCTAACAGTGTTAGCCAGGGGTGGCCTTAAGCATGGATGCGAAGACCATACCTCGGATTTTGGCATCAGCCCGCTCTTTACCAAAGCCAACATCGAGAAAGTCGAAGGATGCCTTGGCCTGTGTAAAGCCAAGAGTGAAATCTCTAAACTGGTTAGGATTCTCAATGCATCCTTCACTGCACAGCGCCTTGCTGAGACCCCCAACGTTGGCCGCAACGCGACAGATAATTTCTAATGAACCAGTACGCTCATGACTGCAAAGCTGTGCTACCGCGGTTCGCAGTGCGCGGGCCGCGTTTTTTCCACCCTCGAGACCTTGTGCCATGAAATTGTCATCGAACTTTACTTGATCAGCTCCAAGACAACAACCAAGCCATGTTTGAATAAACGTACCAAGAGACCATCGCCATCGATCAGTATCAAAACGTAAGAGTTGGTATTCTGAAGCTTTTAGCGGTTGCGCTCGTGCAACATCACGTCAAATCATCAATATACCTTGATCTCATCATTTTGTCGCATCACCCATTTGACTTGTAACTCTGCATCTTCTAGGCTCTTCTGTAAATCTCTTCTGGTTTTAGTCGCAGCTTTGAGGTCGAGCTCTACTTCGTTCAATCGAGCTTTAAGCTTCTGGTTCTCTTTATCCGAGTCGGATTCTATGGCCTTGCAATAAATGAGAACATCCTGTTGAATGGTTAGCAGTGTTTGCGGATTCCACCAAGGCAGCAGAAGACTTGGGCTTTTGACAGCAAAAGGGACGAATTGGCAGCACATATTTACAGATGCGCAAGCCAGTGGTCTTCTTTTGTGTTTTTTCCCGTCGTTTCGCATCTCATGATGTCGAGTACCAAGCGTTCTGCTATCTCGAGGCGGCGGACGAAAGGAATCGTGATGTCGGCCGTGCGCGCATACCTGTAACAGTTTGTCCTTTGAAGCTTCGTAAGCTTGGATATTGTTATATCGTTGGATAAAGTCGTTGAATGAAGTTGTTTCCATCTTGAATGGTTTGTTTGCTTCTAGCGAGAAGCGAATGGGCAGGTGGGTTGGTGGGTGGTGGATTCGCGATCGTGAAAAAGATGAGAGAGGTCGAGATTAGCACTGCAGGTTCGCAGTGTGGATATTATAGGTAGGTAGGTAGCTGCAGATCGATAAATGCTTGCTTTGCTTAGGTTCTCTGCCCAGTGGCTTGCTGTGGATTGGCTAATGTGCTGTTTGTGTGCACAAAGCGTTTTCCCTGTTAGCAGGAAACCGAAAAAAGAAGAAAAAGCAAGAGGGAAAAAGTAAAAGCTAGACCAGTTGGTGGTCTTTGTTCCTTCCACTTGCAGGCTGCACACCCTCCTCTCTTTGGTGGGTGAAAGTGCACGTTTGGGGGAGATGAGACGACAAAAAGTGCCCTGGGCGCGTCGCGTTTGCAGGGTATGGATCGAATCGACGTCTGCGCCCCTTGCGGAATTAGAGAGTATTTAGTGTTTGAGCAAGGGAATAAGAAGGATAAAAAAAGGCAACAACGAAAAAGAGATGACGTTGATGCTTTTTATATTGCCTAATGTTAAGATATGAAGAGGTTAAAGTTAGAATTTGGTGGGCGGCCCTTTGTAAAAACTTTTTTTTCCTGAGGTAGAGAGAGGTAAGTTGTTTCCCCCCCTGCGCCTGCCTTGCCTTGCCTTGTCTCTTAACTCTTACAAAAGCCGAAGCTGGCTCCTCCATCCTTCCCGTCAGTGATGAAAGGTGCTAACAGCCCCCGGTTTTAGGGGGGGAACAGAAAAGTTAACTTTCAAGGTTAGGGTGTAATAATTATTTAGTGAGTGATACGGCCTGAGATACCACAGAAATGGCTGAATTATTTCGCCTCTTCTTCTCTATCAGTCAACCTTTCTAATGCTCATAGACCTGGGGACAGGGATTTCGAGCATCAGCCCATGCACAGCTGCAGATCCACAAGTGGAGTCGCGCGCCAAAGTGTGAAAGAACATCATCTCGAACCGACAGGGAATCAATCTTAAAATAAAGATGCTAATACTAATACTAACTGATATTTAATACGGGATGCATATAAATGATTTACGATAGCAGGGTTTCTTATTCAAAAGAATTATGTAAATCTAGTTTTTAGTCTTTAGAAATTCTCGTTGTGCAGTCCCGAAAGCTACAATATTCAACTGATTCCTTACCTAGTCGGTTGCTGTCAGATCTCTGAGATCTTCTATTCTTCTTAGAGGATTTTATCATAACCCACCTGACCCCATGCCAATTCAGGCACGATCCACTCCACTCTTTCTTCTAGCGGCAACAGAAAGGAAGACCTCTAAGCTATTGAGTCCAAAACAAACACTTCAGGATTCATAAAGAGTACGATCTGGCTCAGCAATTTCGCTTGTTGTATTTCCAGTCCTCACTTTTCTATCCCTACGAACTCGTTTCAAACACGCCTTTGTCATGGAGTCGAATTGGCAGGGAATAAATGAAGTACTACGTAAATGGCTCCGAGACAAACCAAAACCTAAATGAATAC
The DNA here is from genome assembly GCF_050947815.1 of Fusarium sambucinum. Classification (NCBI taxonomy): domain Eukaryota; kingdom Fungi; phylum Ascomycota; class Sordariomycetes; order Hypocreales; family Nectriaceae; genus Fusarium; species Fusarium sambucinum. Next base: position 3,175,291 of record NC_139292.1, read on the forward strand.
ACGGCGTTCGGTCAAAGAAAACACTTTATGCATGATATCTTCCAAGACATTCTATGGGCTGTTTGCGTTTGTCTCAACAAATTAAATAAGAGAGCCTTTAATTAAGACGGCCGGTCTGATGTGTATCTGACGCCTCTAATCAAACTCAGCTCTCTAACACAAACACTTCCGTCGCGCACAGTATCCGATTCAAAGAGACACTCTGGCCATTTCATTTCTATTCTCGACATTCCTATTCGCCACTAAACATACTTTTGCCAGTTGTCGAGTCGACTTGAAGAGAGCTGCATAGTATTGTATTGTATTGTATTGTCGCACAAGAACCCAACGTTGTAACACGCCATCGGCTCTTTGAGGCCACCTATACACCAACAGAACCAGTTAGTCATTGTCCTTGTGCCTTCGGCCTCAGGCCCTTCAGCCTGATCGCATCGTGCTACAGACCCGCCGCGAGATGCATCTTCCGCGTGTCAAAGATATTATTCGAAACAGTCACGTCCAATCAATCAATGTTTATATCGCTCGTACGCGTGCGAATGCATCACCCAGAACGCCTTGCCAATATGCCGTGCCCAGACGAGGCGTGAGCCAAGTTGCTTACCTGCCTAGTATCCAGTGTGCCCGTTGGTTTGTAGCACAGTGGCTGATATTCCGAACCAACAACTATCTGTGGACATGAACATGGTTAGCTCTAGGTTGGTCGGGGACTGTCAAAAAGCCCGATCCCTAGGTCTTGTTGTGTAAAAGGCAAATCACTTGGCGATAAAGCCAGTTGGAGGTTTATGATATCTCAGTTCAGATCCTTATACTCTCGCTAGTCAACCCAATTTCTGATAGTAACCCGGTATTGGTTGCTGTGACATCTGTCACTATCTAGTCACACTGTTGGGCAGTATATCAGGCTCTGCACTGTATAGTACTCCAGACCCGATCAGATTGCACAGCCAATGGGTTTATGCAGTATACTAAATATGGCATGTTGGCAAGCGATGAAACTCGCTGCGTTTCCCCGTCACTCGTCGGAAGAGAAATGTGTGTTCAGGCATAGAGTTTCTGGAAACAAATTTATTATTTGCAAAGCCGAGTACGAACAGGAGTTTGTTTTCGCGTATCTTATTTGTCCTCCTCGAAAGCTTACTCGAGACTGTCCTCATGATTGACCCGTAAAGACCAAACTATCCTACCAATTATCTTTAGATATTCCGGACAAACTCAACCACCGCACTCAAAACAAGCATATAGGATTTGGTAAAAGCGTCAGACGAAATTAGGAGCACCCGCCTCTGGCGCAGCTGGAAACTGATTCAACACTTGCCAGACAGTATCATCTCCCCATCCTCCCCCAAACAGCCACATTGAATCATCTACCTGATCATCCGTCAACGGTAAAGGAAGCATCTCCAGACCAGGCCCCGCCGTAAGGTCATTGTATACCAGATCACCAGTTGGAAAGAAAGGTGCCATCGTGTTCATGTCATCCGCCGATGGGAGCATCCACGTCGAATCCGTAGTCATCAGTCCCGAAAAGTCGCCACTTCCCAGCGTTGAGTTGCCTGGCGTAGATCCCACAGCTGTCTTGCTTGACCCTGCCGTAGAGCCTTCGGTCAGAGATGGCACTGAACCATCTCTAGCCTTCGACATGGCTCTTTTGAACCGGGCAACGATGGCTCTCAATACACCCTGAGCAGACTTGGCCAGCGGATTACGCTCCTGGATCGCGGAGAAGCGTTCAATAGTCCACTGGAAGTGCTCCATCGTCTTGTCTGTGTACTCTGCATGCTCTCGAGGAAACAGGATATATACGGATGCAAGCAATACGATGGCATCAAAACTTGCAAAGAAAAGCATAAAGTTTCTCCACGAGTCTGGCGCAAGTCCTTCAAACGTCATTTTCTGGATCTCGAGCGTTTTGAGACTTGCATGAATGGCTTCCGCCCTGCTCTCCGCGCGATTGAAGATGAATGGTCGATGAAGAGCCATCTTGCTGAACCCGTGTAAGCTTGCAAAATAGTATCTGTTTGCCGTATACCAGTGTGCCTCAGGGAGGTGATCCCATCGTGTGTCTGGATTATCCATACGGAAGGAAGATGGGATCGTCTTGTCTAGATCCTGTATACTCTGATGAATTTTATCAATCTTTTCGGAATCCAAAGGATATGAGCCCCGGACCTCGAGATTCTGGATAGCTCGCAAAGGCTTGCAGAGCTGGTAATTCCACAGGAGTCGTGTTATGGGTGTAGGGTGATCATCCTCCCCTCGAGGAACGACTGGTGTTTTATTACGGTTCTGAGGTATGGGCGCATCGACTGGAGGTGTGGGAAGAGTCTGGTTCCAGTCAACCGTTCCCGGGCGCCCGAGGATCATGGCGCAGTTCAAGTCCCAGATAGCAAGTAGTAGGTAGATCCTTCGTCTCCTCTGGATCAGCCATTGGTTTTCCAAGATACTTTCCACACTTGAATCCGCGGCTTTAGGATCCAGGCTGTCGCGATGCATCCCCAGGTCCTGAGCGTCGCGGATTGCTACAGATATTGTATGCCACTGATCAAAACTTTAGTCGTCGTTCTTGGCAAACTCCCAAGTGATACTTACTGCATCAGTCACCTTGGCTGTAAACTTATGAAACGATGCCCGGAGAAATTGTGCTTGAACTGTCGCCAACGAAAGGTGCTTCTTCCCCAAAAGATCGACAACTTCCTGTCCCGACTCGCTGTATTCAATAGCCAGATCCTCAAAGCTCATACCGCCTGCAAATTTGAGCGAGTCGAATGTTGGATCAGATCGCTCTGGTAGTAGGAGTAGCGCGGTTGCGATGATCTGAAAAACAACAGCTGGAAATGCTTGCAGCTCAGGGTTCAATCCGCGAGGACCAATGTCTGAGAAGATTGAGAATGGTAGCGAATTCCATTCCTGTAGCTGAGTATAGAATATGTCAGGATCAATAGCATAGTACTGCCAGTTAAAGCTGTGTAGATACATTTCTACCAGTTTGTCAATGTAATCCCTGGCTGGCAATTGGCGAATGATGGCTTTGTACTTCTCTCTCAAAGCAAGCTCTTTGCCATGCGATCCAGAGTTTGAATCTTGAGACTTGGCATATAAATCTGCAGCGCTCTCTTCGCCGTCGGTGAGCGTTTCGATACGCTTAAGAATGCCCATAGTAGATGCACCATTATGGGCGTATCCCCAATCAGCAGCCTTGGACGACAAGGGCTCGTTTGGCCCATTATCAAGCGAGTCGCTAGACCCGGACGGTGAATGCTCAGTCTTCTTTAATGGAGCTGTTGATAGACCAGGTGAAGTTTCCGTGGTTTGATGGCCATGTTGGCTCTGCTTAGCTGTTGGTGCGCCTGTCTCGTAAACACACCCCGACTCTTTATTCCGAGACTTGCAATTCCCACATGGTAATTCACGGTCACACTGTATAATTTGTTAGTTTCGAAATCTTATTTCTGAATCGAATAACTTAGTTTCGGTATTTCAAGAGCTACGAACCCGCTGCTTTCGTCGATGACATTCAGTGCACGATATGACAATTCGTCTTCTCTTCTTCAGACGAGGACCATCGTCAGTTGTGGATGCTGTCATGATGATCCCGGAAATAGTATGGAGATAATCAAGAGTCCGCGCAGGATATCAGTAGCGTATAGATCAAGTACCAGACTATAAAGAGATTGAATTTCGATGTTGAGTATGAGAGGTATTGATGTGGGTGTTCCTCAAAGTCTAATAGCTCTGATTCACGCAGCCTCGTCACGAAAGATGGGCTCTTAGAGCAACCTTAATCTCACACAATAGGGTTGTGTAAGGTTTCGGTTACTCTATTTGAGCAAACATCAAAGTAATCGTATGAGTATGAGTATGAGAGGTATGATATTGATCAATGTCTTGGAAGTCGAGAAGGTCAGCTTTCGATTCCCTTAAGTCCGAGCTTCCAAGGAATAGGATCACTTCCTATGGTGGGGTTGCATGTACCCAATCTGGATTTCAGCCCTGCCACGCCTTCATGCCTGTGCCTCTTAAAAAGATCGGCACCATTGAAGAAAGAGGCCACGGATATAAGGGATCAGCCAAGCATGTTGAAACGTCGTTGATACGGGTGGTGTTGTTGAAAGGCTCTAGGGCTTAAATGATATATGCCGTGTCTTATTTAATACTGAACCCCGTTGAATCATGATGCTCGGGTATCATTAACGTGGGCGACAATGTGGAAACCAGGCTTATGCAGTTGGACGGAAGCATAGTGCTTATGATGTCCCAAATTCAGGGATCAGATTCTTATTGTTCTTGTGGGTGAGTTATTTCCATGGCTGCTCCCACACAGTCATGATAAAGGTACTGCATTCATGTCAGACCCCCGCTAGATGTCTCAATAACTCCAGTCCAGCATGTCTACCGCGCCAAAAAAGAAAAAAAAACGAAAAGGCCAACCCGACTTTTACACAGAACCCTCCCTCAACGAACGCGTTCTGTGTAAGCCTTCCATGCTGCGGATCGGTATCGCTCAGCCTCCTCCTCGGGGTCGCTCGCCTTGATAATTCCACGTCCGACAATGGCAATATCAGCACCTGCAATACCAACAATCTTCTGCGGTGTGTTGTATTGCTGACCCTTGCCATCCCCCTTGATAGCCTCGTTCTCATCCGCACCCTCGGGAGGCAATTGGCAGCCAGGGGTCATGTGGATGAAATCATCGTCAGGTTGTGTGTTGAGACACTCCTGTGAAATGAAACCCATAACAAAGCTCTTGTGTTCCCGCGCGGCCTCTACGCAAGCTTGTGTGTATTCCTTGTTCATGAAGTTGCCTTCGCTTGACATTTGTGCTAGGATAAGCAGACCTCTCTCGATAGGTGTCTCGTCGATACCGGCGAATACTGTTTCGTCGCCCTCAGGGATCGTCTTGACGAGGCGTGGTGAGTCGGCCGACTCGTATTGCTGGGTGACGGTAGTGGTAGAGACGATGCTGCCTTTGCGTCCGTTGTCGCGGCCAAGTTCTGGTGCGCTCTTTTGGTTCTCGCCATCTGAGCGCTCGCTGTCCTCGTCTAGTTGACTGGCAGTAGGGGTTCCAATGCTGATAGATGTCTTGACCTCATAGTGGTATCGCTCCAGCCATCGGTTGGCGGCGTGAGCCAAAGACGTAACAGAAGCCTTTCCAGGGACCATGTTCACATTGACAATGTGTGCCCACTCGATAATGCGGGCAGCACCACTGGTGTACTGCAGCTCGACCGTGTTGCCAATGTCACCAAACTTGCGATCCTCAAAGATGAGGAAACCGTGCTTGCGGGCTAGCGATGCGAGCTTGGCACCGGTTCCTGTTCGGGGGTCGAAATCCCAGCCAGCCACCATGTCATAATGAGTCTTGAGGACGACGATAGAGGGGCCGATCTTGTCAGCGAAGTAGAGGAGCTCGCGGGCGGTTGCGACATCGGCGCTGAGACAAAGGTTCGAGGCCTTGAGGTCCATAAGCTTGTAGAGATGTCGGCTAAGAGGATGAGAGGCTGTCTCAGCTCGACTGGCGAAAGTCGCCTTGAGGGACGGATGCGATGACATTGTGTTGTAGTTTGAAGATCAAATCAGACGAATATGGCCAATACCAAAGATGGCTGCACGATGGTGATGATATGTAGACCTCAGAGTCGCAAGAAATCCCGCTATCTCGATACTCGTTCTCGATCAATCCGCACAGAGTTTCTCAACAGATGAACTGGCGCAAGTGGCGGTTTGATGGAGGGGAAGCTGGGGAAAATTGAAAAAACGGAGCCAAGAGCCTCGAGTAGGAACGAGGGGTGAAGATCCTATTAGCTTAGCCCGAATGGGTCTTGACGGGTTTTATCTTCCGGTGTAAAGGAGGAGGACGGAGGAGTATGTGACTGATGGTGTAGAGAACGAACAATACTCTGGGAGAGAAGAAGAGTATAAGAGATGGTAAACAAATAAATAAAAGAGGCGGGAGAGGAGGTGAACAAGGTCAAGTACCGGTAAGCGTTTGGCGAGGCGAAAAGATAGATACAGTTACTTGGGTCAGGGAAGGTCCAGGTCCAGGTCCAGCCAGGTCCAGGTAAAAAAGTGAAAAGTGACGATCCACAGCCCGACCGACTTGTCTCTGTGAGGCGACAACCGACAAGACAAGGCTACTGCAGGCAGGGGCCCTGAGATTGATTGGGACAGGGCAAGATGTTAGTATTCTACGACAGGGACCTTTAGTGGCTGCCGAGGTGTGTATACCGAATAGTTTAGCTTCCTTTGCAAGCGAAAAGGCTACTGCCGTACTAGATAGAAAGAAGCTAAGGTATTTAAGGCTCGAGGCTTAAATCCAGGGCAAGAGAAGAGAGAAAAAGACAAGGTCTACCTACCTAGGTAATTGGAGTATTGTTTGTTCTTTTAACCGTGGTAGGTGGTACTAACAGCACGATATAAAAGACAAACACACCGCATATATGAGAAACTGGCATGGATAATTTATGACAGAATACTGAGGAAAGAGACAAAAACTTGATTCTGGATTATTCTACTTTGGCCAGTGATCGGAGGATGAATGAAATGGACGACGATCTTCAAGAGCGGATGACCTGAGCCACTACGGCTACTGTAGGTGCTATATAACAAACCGTCCACTAACCTGGTCAATCGATTTGACGAGTAAATATGTGTTTTATTAAGAAACTCGGAATTGATCCGATATGTTTACTTGACACCACCACTTTGTGTATCGATCCACGTTGTAAGCATGTTCACCTCCTGATACTCGTCTCAGTCAAGCCAGCATCAAAAGACCGGCACACAAACAGCACAGACTCTCTAGGAAGCATTGTTTCCCCTTAGCCCTAAGGCCTCCTGTCTATTTTCGCAATGTCTAAGCCCCATAGATCCATTTTACCATCAGTACATAGTGACAGTGACGTGGGCATCGTGGGGGGCACTAAGACAGAGCTGAGGGGCCGATTCAAGACAATGCGAGAAGTGAAAGTGACAAGGTGCTTAGACTGAAAGCTTGGGTCAACAAAATCGGACGATTTTTGAATGTTTGTCCCAATATATCGACTTCTATCGAGACTTGGACAGTGCCGAGAGGTCTTGGCTTTTAGCTGCACCTAAACCCGACGATCAGGGATCAGACCAAAAATTGAGGATCATTGCTAACATGGGCTTAAATGATCTGTCCAACTTCAGCCCAGAGGCAGGACGCTTTTAATGCCAAAACGGATATGGCACGGCACTATGCGAACTATAGTACTTCACTAGCCCTCTTGTTAACCTCTTCCACCATCAATAAGTGCAGATGAATGTCAGCGTTCTGCTTACAACGGGCCCATTCCCACTCCCATATCCACAAAGGCGGGCTTAACCAGTTGCCGAGCTCAAGGAACTTTAGGTCTACTACCACGCTGTGTTGGTGAGAGATTCCAATCATCTAGCTTTGTTACACGGCATTCAAACTATTGCCGCAAACAACCGTGTCCGCGGACAACGAGCGGGTGCTACACGTACAGCCCGGAGGAAAGGCGAGCTGAGCTAATGAGGCAAGGAATCAACAACTGACCTGGAATTGCAGTATACAGCTCCGCTAAGCCTACATGTATGAATCTACAACAGGCTGGCCGTCTCGAAATACGTTGCCTAAAGTCGGCTCGTAATCAAGACGTTACAACGGCAAGACGGTGGAGTAAAAGAGCATATTTTTGGGTTTGGTACCTGTTGTGTACATGTATCTCAACTTCTCAACTGACTGTTGTCTGATAATCATCCGACAGGCAGACAGGCAGACAGGCAGGTAGCACATTGACTAACCCGTGGCAATAGCACTTATTTCTCGGGCCAGTGGGTATAATCTTCAAAACGTGTACTCTGTATAGCATGCATTATATGTTGGAAACTTCTATCCTACAACGGGTCAATCGGCAATGAGATGATCATGCCGTGACAATACTTGACTACCCATGCAAGGCACCACCGTTTCCTCCGACTACCACCACCTACTAAGATATCGGTGAACAATATGTAGTTATATAAAACTATGGCGGCATTTATGGCTTTTGTTAAGATATCCTAGTGATACCAAACAGGTGACTACCACCTCTACCTTCCTCAGATTCACTAGCAACTGCATCAAGCTCAAGATCAAGCTCGGGCTTTTACTTTTGACCGTCCCGGATCGTCGCCAGGGTCTTGCGTTCTGTAAGCAGCCATTCCCTTGCTTGTAGCCTTAGTCCGCTCTACCAGGGACCCTGTTAGACCAAGCCTGTATTCCAGGCATTATCTCAAGTATTGAGAATACTGACAGATTTATGCACAAGCTTGTGATGCTAAGAATGCCTACTACTGTCTATTGCTTGTCCAAATTACTGACCTTCATTAATCGGATTCTCGGACTTCCGTCATGCCTAAGGCAACTACAAACGAAAGATGTGTAAGTGAACCCTTGCTGCTGCTACATCACACTTGAACGCAGGCACTCAAAGCCCTTTGACCTAAAGCAGAAACCCAAAAAGCAAATGCAAGGGTCTCATCTACCTACTAACTCGTTTGGCGTCTCGGCTATGCCGCAGGACCCTCTCCACTCTCCGGCACTCCCGTACAGCATACTCGGACAACTTTATTGACTACATCGGACAGCTTTCCGAATCCTACGGAGTAGATACGGATTACTGTATATCTGTGGTTATCCGTTTCTGCCATCATACCACTATTAACTTCAACTGAAGCTTTGAGACTTTGACGATACTCGTCACAAGTCATCCATCTAATATCATAAACACTCTCGTCCAACCACCTAACTTCGGCCGGCACTCTAGTGACATATCGGATTCACATTAAATGCCGGTGACCATCTTGGCTATTTTGAAACTTAAACTCTCGCAGGCTAAATCTAGGCCTCCGCCACAATTAGGCAATATGCATCGTACATTGAGTTTGCTTAGCTTAATAGATTGGCCATGTTGCTTGCCAGGTCATTGTCAACAACCAGCCGTGGACAACGGAGGCTAGATCTGGAATATGGTATCTTCAATGAACCGCAGCGGTCCGCAGGACATTAAGAGTGGCTTCTTATAGGGTTCACCTGGGTCTCTCATGACGTGTTATAGTGAAACCCCGCATACACGAGAGAAGAAACCAAGTTGCAATGGCTGAACAGGCATATATCTAGCGGCGGCAAGGATAATAAATAAGCAAGGTCAAAGTCCAGCCAGAATTACATTAAACCGTGTGGTGTTTAAAGTCGGCTTTCGTTTCAAGGTCAACTTCCGACTGTTCATGGTGCACCAAGGTCGGAGAATTGCCAAAACAGAGATGCATATTGAAAGTACTCTGTAGGATGATGATAATCCTCAAGAGATAGTGATTTCGCTTTAAATGGGCCAAGTCGTCTCAGATAAAATACATTTCTGAGACTATCCCTGCTACCACATCATGGCCCATCCATATGCAAATATGTACGTATTCTTTGATGAAACCCTTCCCCAAACTTGCTTCAGCTTGATACAGGGTTTTACAATTCTTGTACGGGATTAAGCAACTCCAACCTTCTACTGCGTTATGCTACTCTGTAGGTAGTCCGTGCTGTGATGTGCCATACCATGACCCTGAGCTGTCATGATAACCTTAACCTTTCCGTGGTGCCCATCATAGTTAACACTTAGCCGCTTACACATCCTTTACCAGATGATTTGTCCTGCAATGTCTGTTCTGGGGCATTACCTCCCAAGGTGTAGGGGCTAGCTTCGTACACTGGAGATCTTATTCATTGGTAATAGAAGTCATGATACGCGTCACCAGAGCATGTGCTGCCAATTTACCAAGCCGAGGCTAACTTCCTTCTCTGGCACATACCCGACATTGCAATAGTCTTGATTCTTGGAATTGCCAGAGGTAAATCATACGTCTTGGGCGTTGTTCTCTGGTAGATTTGCAAGGAAACCGGTCTTGAAAGTGGGGTCCATCCCTCTTTCCATTTCCTAGGATATGGATGCTGACAATTTACCATGAGCGGATATCATTTCAGGGGGCAGGTGTCAATTTGAGAAGCTCTTGGCCTTGTCAAAGCGGACAAATGGCACATCTTGTCCATCAATTAACACGTAGCCAAGCTCTCAACGGGCCGTGTAGCGTGTCCGAACCTACCGAGAAACCCCCTGTAATTCACTTGGCGGGACCATCTCATCCAAAGAAATGGGAAAGGGAGCCTCTAAACCTGACTTGCGCCTACCTAAGCTTACTGCCTTCTGCCGTCATCACACTCGATGTAATTAACTTAACACTTTGCTTTATCCACAACGTGAAGCTCCCTATTTACGGGTTTCTCTTTTTTTTACCCTCCTCCTCCTTCACATCCACTCCTTTTCGACATCAACGGTTCTTCATTCGAGAATCCCTCTTCTTTGTCATCCCTTTCTCCGACCCCGACTACCTGACTTGAATGCAGCTTCAACAGCGCCAGTGATCCCTGCCCCTTTCGCAGAATCTGCCGTTATCTCGATCCAGATCCATACCAGACGATACATGATAAGCCACACCACTTTGGTATCGCGACAACTTGATTGAATCAGAAACTTAATTCATACAAACAACCCTCACCTTCACCTTCACAATGAGCCCAAGAACTCGTCGACAGGCTGCAAAGGCCTCGAATACTTCTTCTGATTCCGAGCCAGAAGTTAGATCCAACGGCAACGGTGTTGCCCATCGCGCTGCGGATGTTTCGGACGATGCCCCTCGCGAGAACATCTTCCTCTTCTACCCCAACATTATTGGTATGATAAGCTCAACCACTCCAAGAAATCCTATCAGAATTGCTAACCAACGTTTTCTAGGATATGCGCGCATCGTTCTCGCCATCGCATCCCTATACTACATGCCCCTCCACCCTCGCACTTGTTCTTTCCTTTACAGTGTGTCATGCCTTCTCGATGCACTTGATGGCTACGCCGCGCGTATCTACGAGCAGTCAACCCGCTTCGGCGCTGTCCTCGACATGGTTACCGATCGCTGTACTACAGCTTGTCTCATCGTCTTCCTTTCCTCGGCTTTCCCTCGATGGGCTATTGTTTTCCAGGGTTTGATTGCTCTCGACCTTGCCAGCCACTACATGCACATGTATGCTACTCTTGTAGTTTCGGGTAGTAATGCCAGTCACAAGAGCATTGATGAGAGCAAGAACTGGCTGCTTCGCCTTTACTACACCAACAAGGTATGTACCACTAACACCGTGACACCCAATTGTCATATGCTAACCATCACCAGGGTGTTCTCTTCGCCCTTTGCGCCCTCAACGAACTCTTCTTCATTGCGCTCTACCTTCTCTGCTTCTCGTCTCCTCTTGTCTCGCCGTACCTTATTAAGCCTATCGAGATTGTCGGTGCCGAGCTTCAAGCTGGTGCTCAAGTCAACACCTCGATCCTCGCTCAGATCTTCCCTGATCCTTTCAGCCCCGCTGCTCTCGAGCTTGCTCGTGCCAACAAGATGGACTCTACAGTGCCCTGGATTATTGCTGGTATCAGCTTCCCTTTTATGTTCATGAAGCAATTCATCAACTGCGTTCAGCTTTACAACGCCAGCCAAGGTCTGGCCGAGATTGATTTGAAGACTCGTCGGGAACAGGGCCTTCCTCGCCCCAAGCCTAAGAAGGCTTAAGTTGGACAACCTCATTCTTTCATTAAATTCTATCTGACATCGGGAAACGGTTCGAGTGTTATGACCTCGATTTTTGTCTGCGGGTTCTACTCCAGACCCTACCAACTGTCGATGTATCTGACTTGGAGACATATTATTTATAGTTGTCTGTACGGTCTTGAACTTGCCCTTAACAGAGGGGCATTCACTAGGGTATACTTAGGGTGGGTATTACATGGATTGCTCCTATACTGCATGGCTCGGCGTAAGAGGTGCGGTTTTCAAAGACTCTGACTCCGGAGGGAAGGAGACTTACTGGGTAAAAGTATTGGGAGAAGTGGCATCCTCACAACGATATGGAGGAGCTGCTAGGGGCGATAATCACGGGAATCTTGCTTCACTGGGATTTAGCGGGTGGAACGTATAGACTTCGTTGTTTTTCTCTTTCTTTCTTTTTTTTTTTGTTCTCTGGCCGTCCTTTTTCTTCTTCCCCTTTCGTTGGCCTATATTTTGTTAATAGTAGACGAATGTCGAATACACTCGCTGGAAACGAATATGATTCACTAAATCTGGCTTTACCCTTGTACAATGCTGAATGAACTCTCTTAATTCATAGACGTAAAATCTACTAATATACCTAAATAAGCGAGATAGTGAGGTATCTATTCAAATGGTTGCTGAGCTTATGTGATTATGTGAGAAGCATGATGTTTCTGAACGGATTGAATAACCTTGTCTTAACGATGTAATAGTACCCATCGTCAATTTTTTATAATACCAAGGCTATGGCATTTATAAGATATTCAATAAATTATTTCCGCATTTAATTGTTTTCTTTTCTATGTGAATGTATGTCAAATCATCGATATATCTAAGTGCAGGTCACTTTATTTGTCTGCAAGTTACCCCACATTGAGGCTCATCCTACATCCATTCTCGACTTCATCAAAGTGCCACCTTCCACGTCCCACTTGTACCCCATATCTCTCTCTACCTACCTCGACCTTCACCAACCCGAGTCCATTGACCTCAATTATCATTTCATAAGGGGGACTTGGTTTTCATCGCATATAAAGCCATCACCGTGTGTATCATAGGGCCTCGATTAAATCTTCCTCCCATTTCTTACCCCTCCTCCTTCGATCTATCAAAACCGCAAAAATGTCCCACCCAAGAATAGAAGAGGTCTCGGACAGCGACTTCGACTCTGACCCAGCCGAGGCCGACATCGATGACTTTGCCGACTCCGATATCATGCGCCGAGTCGAACCCTCATCCGCCTCCAGAACAGCTCCCGCCGCCTTAGCTCCTCCTCACCAGGAACCCGCCATCGTCCCCGCCGATGCTCCCGTCGGAAGCACCATGCCTGCTTCGGCCGATCGCTCTGCCTACGCCGATTTCCAATGCCTCTATCCTGTCTACTTTGACGCCTCGCGGTCTCGCGCCGAGGGTCGTCGTGTGGGCGCTGAATTGGCCGTCAAGGACCCTCTTGCGCGGGAGATCGCAAATGCCTGCTCGCGACTACGACTACCAACGTTGTTTGAGCCCGAAAAGGTGCATCCCAAGGACTGGGCCAACCCCGGCCGTGTCAAGGTTGGTCTGAAGAAGTCGTCCGGCCACCCCGTTAAGAACAAGCACCACCTGTATCGCCTCGTCGCCGAGCATCTGCGCGACAACCCCACGACTGAAGACAGCCCCGGTCTGCGTGTTCGCATGGGTGGTCAACTACAGCCCGAGCCCGGAAAGCCCTACCCCAAGCCTGCTGTGCCGCGAGGGTGGAAGATGGGTGAGCTGGTGCCGTACCTGAGCGCTGCCATGACAGGCGGTGGTGTTTCGGAGAACCTGTTCAAGGATATGATGAAGGAGATGCAAGGTGGTGGAGATCCCATGTCAGCTCTTATGGGTGCACAAGCAGGTGGTGGTGGTGGTGGTGAAGAAAGCAGTGGTGGCGGCAAGAAGAAGAAGGATAAGAAGGGAAAGGGAAAGGCATGAGAGAGTGACACTTACGGCATGTAGAAGGGGGAATATGCTACGGTCTGGGACGTTAGAGATACCCAGGGATCCAGCATGATCACATATGAACAAAAAGATGAAATGATTCAAGAATTCAATTGAAAAAAATTCCCCTTTCCTGGGAAATGATTTGACAAAACTTGCTACTATGTGGATTGCTATTCGTTCGCTCTGATACGTACAACATCCATCAAAACTATTGAAACCAATAAATTCACCAACAAAAGGGGTATGTAGTAATTCTATGACCAATTATACAGCCAAACGGCCCTGCAGAGCCTCCCACTCAGAAGAACCCACGATCTGAACCTCGCGTCCCGATCCAGGGACCATCTTTCCATTAGCGCCAGGCAGCTTGATACGCAGACGAGCTGCTGCGGGTGCCCTCTTTCTCTTCTCGGTGTTGGCCGTCTGGCCCTGGAGAGCATGGGCCTTCTTGAGAACCGACTCTTGCCAGGCTCCCCAAGCGGCATAGTCTTCCATCTGCTTGGCAGCATGGTATTGTGGTGTTGATCGAGCAGGCTTCCAAGAAAGCTTGTCTTTAGGCAGGGTGGAGAAGTCGTACATCGATGCTGAAGATACCATCTTGACAAGCTCACCGAGTACATCCTTGCCTTCAGTGGCGATCATGTTTCGGCGCTGCTCAGTGACAGAAGTAGGCTTCTTGAGCGGCTCAGCCAGCCACTCATACTTGTGCTGCTCTGATGTGCGGGCACGGCGGTTATCTTCACGCAAGTATCGGACTGCTGATTGGAGACTCTCGACGTCCTTCTTGAGGGTGTCCATTTCGCGTGCTGTGGCAACGGCACGTTCTTGACCAGCCTTAGCACCAGCAGCATCGGCACCATCAGCGTAAGCACGGCTATCGCTGGCGATCTTCTTCCACTTGTCGCGCTCTGATTCAAGGTTCTTGAGTTCACGGTCTTGCTTCTCGATGTCCTCCTTGAGACCTCCAATTTCTTGACCGGAAGCCTCAAGCTCTTCCTGTAGCTTAGCAATGCGGTCAATGTTGGCCTGAGCGTCACGCATTCTAGACTCGAGGGTCTCGATCTTGAGAACAGCAGTGCTGAGGTGCTCGTCACGCTGGGCGATTGTGCGACGAGCCTCGCTGTGTTCCTCCTTAAGACGGCGGAGCTCCTCTTCGGCGTCAACGGGAATGGTCTTGAGAGCCTTGAGTTCTTGAGACCGCAGTCGCCAGGGAGCAGTAGCAACATCAAATTCTTGGACCTGGTCAAGGTCGGTGGCGAGAGATGCCAGATCCGAGATTTGGGTGGTGACATCCCGCAGCTTGGATAGGTATGTGGAGAAGATATCCGACTCGCTTGAGGTGCACACCGAGAGGACAGTCTTGTGAACAGTAGACTGGACCTCTGTGTATGTGAATGGCTCGGTTCGGCCTTCGTCAGCATGGAACAGGTTGTGGAGGCCAAGACCAATTTGTCGTGCCAGATTAGCAAGCTCCTTGGTCGCCTCACAGCATTCGTCAAAAGCCTCATTAGTATCAGGCAATAAGGACAGAGATCGTGTCCTCAAGTCCTGGAGAGCTCGTACAGCCTTGGCAGCGATGACCTTGGCACCTCGAGTGTTTGTGATAACGGCCTCGGACTTCTTGGAGAAGTGCTGGGCAAGCTCCTCGTCGTCGCCCTCTGCAGGAATCACGCGTTGCACAAGACCTCGAAGGGCATTGAAGGCAACGGCCGCAGAGTCCAGATGGCTCTGCATGACGTTGGCCTTCATGTGGACATCATCCGCATAGTTGGCCAAGCTGTTTGAGATGTGTACCTCTCCAAGATGAGAAAGAAGGGCGATAGTGCGGTGAAGTTCATCAGCGCATGTCTTCTCCTTCAGGTCATCCCGACGCAAACCGTCGATCCAGACGTTGAGAGCGCGCTCAACAGGCTCAAGTTCGTGCAAAGCGTTCTGGTACTTGGAGAATTGCTCGATGGTGCAATGTGTCATGTCGTTGACAAAGCGATCACACATGTTGGACACCCAGACGAGCTTGTCTGAAGCATCGCAACCAGCAAACACATCGTCCTCGTGTCCAGGGTGGGGCTGTCCGTTGAGTCGCTCTCGGATGAAGCTGTTGAGGAGGTTCGCCTTGAAGGCCACACGTCGGAACCGAAGCAGGGAAAGGACGGAATCCTGATCCTCCTTGTAGGTGTCGGGAAGGAAGAGCTTGAGGATCTCCAAGTGCTGCTCGGCTTCCTGGGCTTCCAATCGTCGAAGCTCAAGATCAATTGTCTTGACTTGAGCCTTGGATGCTGAGATCTGCAGCTTCATGTTGAGATCCATCATGGCGCGAGATCGGTCGTTGAGCTTCTCTGACTCGCCCTCAGTGACAGCTTGTGAGGCTCTCATATCATCCAAGTCGCTCTGTAAACTCGTGACCAACTCCCGGAATCGTGAAAGAGTGTACTCCATATCCTCCAGTGCTTCTTCTTGCTGGCCCGCTCGTCGAGCCTGCTCAGTAATGACACTGTCCTTGAAATCCATTTCTTCCTGCATCTCCTTCTCATTCTGCACATGGTTAATCTCCAGCTCATCGTTGATTTCCTTCAGGCTCTCAAGATCGTCAATGACAGCCTTTAGCTCTTCGATCTGCTCTGACATGCTCATGTTTCGCTCTGTCAGATCTTCAATCATGTCTTCAGCACCAAGTGCATTGTCGAGTTGTTGGCGCAGGTCTTCAACAGCAGTCTCCGACTGTTCAAGCTTTTCTCGGCAGACAGAAAATTCCTCCTTCATGGTGTTGAACTCCTTCAGATCATCCTCCAATCCCGAGATTTGGTCTCTTAGTTCCTCTTCGGAGGCCTGAGTAAGGTCGCGCAGTCGTAACAGTGCTTCTCGTAATCGTTCATTTGTTCGTTCCATTTGCAACCAGCCGGTGCTCGCGCGGTCCTCGGGGGTCATTCCTTTGCTGTATTCTTCGTTCTCTTCCTTCAACACTTCGACTTCTAGTTCCATCTCTTCCGCCTTCTCCTTGAGAGCGTCTAATTCAGCTCTCAGAACCTCTGCCGTTTCCTCTGCCATCTCACGATCGAGAGTGGCCAGTTCTAATACGCTCTCATGCTCTTGCTGAAACTCTTCGATAGACTCTAGTCGCATTTCCGCTTCTCTCAGCAGCTTCTTCAACTCAGCATTCTCTTGCTGCTGGGGTTGATACTTTTGTTGCAGTTTTTGTATGACGTTCTCGAATTTGTCCCTCTCATTTTGCACTGTTTCGAGTTGCTTCAACTTGTCCCGATCCTCAGCCCGCTTACGTTCCAAAACCTTTAACTTGGCCTTGAGGTCCTCAATTTCTCGGCTTGCCGCCGTGCTTGCGGCAGGACGTGGCGCACCAGTCGTGCTAGTCGCCGAGGGCTTCCGTGATGTGGGCGGTGTAGATTGTCGCGATGCTGGTCCTGCTGTAAGTTTCTCGAGGGCCTTTGTTCTTGCTTGAACTGGGCTTCTGGGTTGTGGTGAAAGAATGTCTCCATTGTCTTTGGGGGGAGGCGAAATAACATCTTCTCTATCTGAGGAGCCCCTTCGTGCTTGAGAATCGAAAGATGTTCGTCTGGCAGCGGACCCTGGACGTGACGGTGCCGTCAACGACATGCGACTGCTAGTGGTCCTTGGCGGCGCTGCACCAGGTCTCGATATCGTTGAAGATGTAGATGGT
Organism: Fusarium sambucinum; assembly: GCF_050947815.1. Taxonomy (NCBI): domain Eukaryota; kingdom Fungi; phylum Ascomycota; class Sordariomycetes; order Hypocreales; family Nectriaceae; genus Fusarium; species Fusarium sambucinum. Next base: position 3,192,572 of record NC_139292.1, read on the forward strand.
TGTCTCGTTGTTCGAGCGATAGGTGGTGGAGGGCCCATAGATGTGCGACCTCCTCCAACTGAAGCGCGCGGCTTCGCTCCTACAGATGGGGCACGCGCGCCCGAGGGCGTTCCTGTCCGAGAGATGGAAGTACTCGAGGTACCACTCAGTTGCTTCGTAGGAGACTTTGTGGGGGACTTGGCGAATGTTAGCATTCAACTGAACAAGTATACAGCGGAACCTACCCTTGTGAGACTCGCCGGCCGGGCCGCCCTAGGGACCGGACTCGGACTGGGAGCGTTCAGGCTCTTTCTCCTACCCAAGCCTGCATCTCCCGCCGCGCTTGACGCCCTTCCCGAAGCTGGGTTGTAGCTACTCGGCCTCGAGGGTTTTCGAGCTGGTGGTTTCGGTGTTGGGGCTTGCGCTATAATAGTGGCCATCACAGGTTTGACAAACATGCCATAGCCCATAGGGCAATCAAAGTAACGCTCTCCCTGAACGCTGCCATCATTTTTGCCCGTCTTCTCCTCCAATTCGACGCCTATCCACTCGCCGACCTGAAAGTGTGTAGCTCCAGCGAAGCGGACAATGGCTTTGCGGCCATCGTTGAGCTGGACGGTCTGCCCAGGCTTGAAATCTGGCATTATGATATATTGTCGAAATCGTGGGGCATCGTGCCGGCGCCGCTATTATAAAGTTCTTGTCGCGATGTCGTTGAGCTTGCCGTTGTTGTTGCGGGTCTGTTGTATGTACGGTATGGAAGTCTCCTGAGTCGCGTATTGATTAGAGGGGACCTCTAGCTGTTAACGTAGCGTCAGATCCCTCAAGTCGGGGGCGCGTTTACCTTCGGATAAATTGCTTTGGCGGCAATCATTCCCGGCGGCTAGCGGCCCATTCAGGTACGTACCTTGTATGCAGGGGTAGCAAAACTCTCAATCCACTGGCTTACAGGGGGGCCAATAACTTCACATCGTCACTTGTAAGACGTCAGATGTAGGACAAAGCTTCAGACATTTCTTTATTCTCAAGCTCTGTTGGTAGCGGCGCTTTTCTGTTAGCTCGAATATCCCAAACTTTGTTTCTAATAAGCAATCATCGCTGGGAACCGTTTGATCAAACACTATGAGTTTATTGATACCGTTAACTCCAGTCCCCTCCCTGAATAATTGGACTCTGCTCCGATGTTGAGGAATGTGTACGGAGTACTAGATAAAGCAAATTGTTGGTTCCCCCTTGTGCCTTGATAACCTAAGAAGATGTTTTGTAATGTTACTAATGTGACTTTAACAACAAGTGACCCCTCCAATTCATGCCAACTCCAAAAACACCGTAACTAACGCGCTACAATCATTGTGTCTTGTCGCGACTTTCTCGGAAGCTACCGCCTCTTACCCACTCGACCACTTCAAAGGCTAGACGTCGCTCAGTTGCCTCATCCATGTCTTTACCCATAGCGATTCTGACAGTCATAAGCCCATCTTTTATTTCGACTGATCCAAGTTGAGCAATCTCCTCCTCCAGACTAGGCTTCATGTACACCACAAGGTCAGGACCTATAGTGCCACGCCAGAGAGTGGCCATCCATTGCCAGTGATCGACAGGTGCGTACGAATCAGATATGGGCACTGTACAAGCAAATTCGTCCGAAAGAGTGAGACTGAACCCTTCCTTGATCAGTGCCACAGGTGTCTTTGTCTTTGCGCCATCTCGGCCCCCCTTGGAAGCATTGTCCTCGTCCAGAGAGCCGCGTCGAGAAACTGGGGACTCGGACTCCCTCTCCCTCTCACTCTTGGAGCTGGTCGGCGACCCGGTGCGGCCGGTGATGTGCTTTACCATCTCTCGTGACTTTCTGTGCCAATGGATCATGGTTTCAAAACACGATGCCAGTTGGGTTTCGGGATCCAGTGATTCTTCCTCGCTCCGAGAACCCCGTCGCTCAGTGCTTGATTCGGCATCTAGCTCCTTGCCCCATGTCTTGAGTGCCACCTCGTTAGATAGCAAGAGGGTTCTCTCAACTAGGGAAGCAACCTGCTTCAACAGTCGCGGCTTTGGTCCCTCAATCGCAATCACAGCACCTCGCTCCCCGGCTCCCTTGCTACCAGGTTCGATAACACCAATCGCGGTGCGGTTGATCTTGGAAAGGACCTCCAGCTTGCGAGTGAACGGGATAGACATAACCATGGCCTCGACGCTCCTAGCTTGGGGATCCCGAGGATGAGAGATCCCAAGCCCAGTAACTGGGGTATGCAACTGACGAATATCGACTTCTGTTGCTGTCGTGGGTGACATTGGTCCAGCAGTCTGTAGAGGAGGGAGCCGTAGAGACTGATCGTAGGGGTTTCGGCCGCGGTATTCTTGGTCAGGCCATGGTCCTCCAGCTGCAGGTCGCGGAGGAGGAGGCATTGGACCAGACTTTGATCGAGGAAAGTGCGGCTCCGGGAGAGGAGTGACGGGATATGGCCGTGGGTGAGCCGCACCCATCGACATTGTTCGTGCTCCAGGTGAAGATACAGCGTGGTAGCCACCAGTTGAGTTGAAACGACGCCTCTTCATCTCTGGAGTCTCGGGCTCATAGTCGTCCATATCTCGGTACGCAGGTCGCTGCAATGGAAAACGCTGTCTCATAACAGGCAAGTTACCATAACTTCCACGGCGAGCTGCCTCTGCTTCCTCACCTCGCAAGCCTTGTGTGTATGGATACGGGATAGCTTTGTCTTCCGGTGTTGATAGTGTAGGAAACGGGGTGGAAGGTGTTTGGGGAGTCACAATGCAGCGCAGGTTACACCTAGGGCATCGGCCAGATTCGTCTCCTGACAAAGAGCCAGATCTGAGCCCCTGAGACTTGTTTCCACGTCTAGGTTGGTAACGATAGTCAGGATACTGTCTTTGATGGCGTTGCTTTTCTTCATCTGCCAGACCCTTCCAGTTATCTTTGACTTCTTGAGGCTCGTCTTTCCACTGTTCTCCAATGATCTTTGAGATGTCAGGGTTAGATAGATTAGGATTCCGAGCAACAACCTGAGCTTGATGATGCTGGCGATATAGTATGAATGCTACATCGCGTTAGTAAACAGAAAATATGAACAGACAGCACAAAGTTTGTGTGGACGGGGTACTGCCGCTATCCACAAACTTCATACAATCGATATCGCGATGATGATATGAACTCAACAAAGAAGGATGCAACTCACCATTTCGAGGTCTGGGAATCTTTGGTACCGGAGCGCAGAGACAAATATCTCTTGTCCCCTCACTACTGGCCATGCTGGTAGGCGTGCTCAACTGGAGCCTCTCAAGTCGACCGTAACTTGCATCAACAGTGTTGATGGAAGCAGCACGTTTTCTACTCAGACCAGAAGTGCGAGGACTGGGTGAGTCCGGAGTATCAGGCAAGGCACGAAACCGGGGTCTGCCGTAGTCATCAGAACCCATGGGGGAGGAGTGGGCCGGGGTCATAGCCTGGGACGGCGTAACCAAAGAGATGACCTGTGTCATTTTTGCCTTCATTGGGGGCTGTCTGTATATGACAAACTAACGGGAAGAAAGCAAGTCAAGGTACTTGTCGATTGGGGATATGCTGGCCTTGTACCCTGGTGGCGTATAGTGATGTCGAACAAGCAGAAAGCCGATGTATAAAATGAGATGAGATGAAACGAGAGTTGATATAACGAACGGATAGCCCCAAGCAGAGGGCAGATTATATGAAGTAATGAGGCAAAAGCCCCGGTTGACACGATGATGCTCCTTGTTCAAGAAGATAATTTCGTCTTCTTTTTTCCCTCTTTTAGCTCAAAGAATATGGGTAAACAGATAATTATCGTCGTGTTGGGAGCGCAGTCTGTGCAGTGTGCCAAGCTCTTTGTGTGTTGACGGCAGCCCATTCAGTAGCCTCCAGAGAACAATGAAACTGCACCAGTGTCTTCTCTGAGTTCCTTTCACAGCCTAAACTTGGAAATTAGGCGCGTTTTCATTATCGTTTGCTCTCTTTGAACTGTCTCTTCTCCTCTCCCCTTCTTTTCTTTTCTTTTCTTATCACTCCACTGCCCTGCTCTTGCGTTCACTGTTGTTTTTTCTTTCTCTCTTCGTTTGATCCAAGCTCTTCCCCACGGTGTTCCCTCTGCCGAGATCGGAATAAATTAAATGTTCTGATGAGCGAGTGGATAGCATAAAACACCCATGCATGTTCCGGTACTCTGCTGTTTGGACTGAAGCTTGGTCCTGCGTTTGATCTGTCGGCAACTATCTCCGCAGCCACTCATCCACTAGGAATCATACAGCGGCAGCAGGGAACAAGGTATATTCCACAGTCAGTTGCAGTACCTGGTAGAGTAGGACGAAAAAAGAGACAGGGTCTATTAGTGAGTGAAAGAAAGTGAATGTGCGAGTGCCAATGTGATAGGGCCCAACGAAACGGAACGGGAGGCAAGAAACGCACAAAGGGAATCACTACCCACGGACTTTGCCATGATATATCACATTTCCTCCCTTTTCTCCCTGGTTGATCTTTGTGTCTTCATTTGTGAAGCAGGTCCTCTCATTATGATGTGAGCGAATACCGTCCACGCAAATGGCCCGGGCACTCACTCTCTCATCCTTACCCCTTGTCTAAGCCCAGCCTCTTTTCAACCTTAACAATGCTATGATGTGCCTGCTGTCCTGTCCTGTGATGAGCTATGTTATGCAATACCGGAATGTGGACTATGTCTGGTCTGGGTCTGGATCTGGAATGCTTAGGAGACTGAAACAAAGACAATGCCGTCGCCGAAATGATAGGTGGTGCACGTGATGGGCAAACTGATATGTACCCCTTGTAGCTAACCCAATACAGAGTATGGACCAACAATCCAAGGCTTAGAGACGGCAGCTGAAATGAGATGGGATTGGTGACGCAGGATTGCGGCGGGTGTGTCCTCCAATCCCATCCGACATCTTCCTTGGCCTGTGGTGAAAGATCAAAGGGCTTGTGGGAGGGGTCACTTTGTTGTTGGATCTGAGTCTGAGTCTCGGATTAGTTAGCATAGCATAATGGGCGGCAATACAAGGGAGACTTGCTCAAAGGGAGCTAAACCGAGGCAGGAATTTGCAAATACCATTCTCGTAAACGATGTGGTCAATGTGAGCCAGCCCGACGCCAAACCTCTGTAGTAGTATTCCATGGTTCTCTATCAAGTACACAATAGCTAGAGGTCAGGTGTTTTCCCATCTACCAGTAGCCCCCTTTAAAAATAGTAATTATGACACGTCTTCCCACGCACCCAGCGCCTTTCAGACCGAAAATTCAGCTTCATCCAACTTTGTAGCCGTCTCCATTTTACGCGAGGTATCCTCGTCCAGCCTCACTGCTAAGAAGGGCGGCGCTTCGGTTCGAATCAAGGAATAGGTCTTCGCACTCAGCAACATCCTGCACATCAATTTGCGAGCGGCCGTTGGCCTTGGCAAGAATGCTATTTCTTCAGTCAGTCATCATGTCTCAGATCGACGCAACTCAGGGTCTCCCCTTTCGCCATAATGACTCAAACTTACCTCGAAGGGGTTAGGAGCTGCAGACAATACCGCAGGCTGATGCGGACACCGTGTTCAGAGATCTTGTCAATGGCAGCATCCGACACTGAGACGCCCTCGGTTGTCGATCGTATCCGTACAATACGCTTAATTTCGTCTGCTTCATAGGGCGTTGTGGGGATGATGAGCATTCGTGCGAGAAAGTCAGATGGGATTCCGTGGGCTGCGACAATGTCGTCAGTGCCTCTGATGGTGCACATTCCCCGGTTAGAAGCCAAGACCACAATGGGGGCAATGGGCGATTCGAGGGCTCTGTTCAGATAAGTGAAGCACTCCACGTCGAGCATGTGCGCCTATTAAGCATACGTTAGCTATACAGTTCCGGGTAAGACAAGAGGGGTGGAAGTGTTACCTCATCGATGAACAAAACACCAGGCACAAGCTCAGCAACACCCTGGTCGATGTACTTGCTAACCACTTTGTTGATCTCGCTACGCAGCTTGTCCGTAATCTCCGTCATCTTGGGCTTCATCAGCTGGCCCATCATGCTCATAATATCTTGGCCGCCTTGGGGACGAGAATTGGCTACATCCAAGTCGTGCAGAGTAACATCCTGCACGATTTCCTTCTTCTTGTGCACCTCACCCTTGGGAATGGGCACATACTCTTCCGCCTCGAGGTCGAATTCCGTAGCATAGGCGTCAGATCGTCCAACTCGTTTGCAGGCGCCGGTGTTCGCTTCGATATAGATGACATCGCCAACTGTAACTCTCTCCTTCTGGATCGCCTCATAGATACTAGGATCGAGGCGAAGCTTCTTTTGTCCCTTTGCGCTCTTGAGTCCGATCAGCAGCGTGCTGATGGTCTTGCCGTAACCGCCTAGAGGGTTTTCAGCCTCCTCGGGTGTGAGTTCTGTGACCTCTCCTTCATACACCTCCTTCGTTTCTCGGACCTTGAGGCCAATGGCTCTTCGGAAGTTCTCCATCAACATCTCAGTCTTTTTTACTTCGGTCGAGTAGATTTCGCTGCCGACGATAGGGCAGAATGGGATCTTGGTGCCCAGCTCTTGGCTGATGGCGAGTGCCAAAGCTGTCTTTCCGGTTCCAGGACCTCCTGCGAGCAGAACACCTCGGCCAGCCATCTTCTGAGCTCGAATCAAGTCCACCACAACGCCACAGGACTAAATACAGATACGTAAGCATTGATTAGTGAAACTCGCATGTTGCGATCCTTACCTCGCGTGCGGCTGCTTGGCCAACAAAGCCGGCCGCTTGCTTCTCTGCATATCCATCGGCTTTCAAGCCCAAGCCCTTGATGTGAGTATGGGCAGCCGTACGGTTGTCTCGCTTGTTGCCCTTGACCTCGCTGATTTGGACCATGGTGCCGACGGGTGTCGAATCGATCGACTGATGTGTATATTATATCGGTTTTATCGGCGCGGTTATTCGGCTTGTAGAAAGAAGGTTTTTCTTGCGGGTTCGTTGAGTATAATGGTGATGGTTGGTGTCGCGAAAGCTTCTAAATATTTGCGACTGAAGCTGAGCCAACGAGCAGCTCTCAATACCAGGCGCGTTCGCGCTATGACGATCACGTGCAAAATCTTGGCCGTGACTACCCTGTAGTGACTTCCATCCTTCTGTTTGTCGAATCGTTTACTTTATTGGAATTAAATACCATTTATCAGACAGTAATTGGGTTTCTTTTACGTGGATAGGTACTTGCGGTGGTTCTTTGGGACTAAACCATGACAAAATGATGAGGTATGATGGTCTAAAAATCCAAACAGATTGGTCACACATACAGCTATCATGAAAGATGTATTTTACCATTGGGCGTCACCATAAGCTACAAGAGATAAGAAGGGTTACTAATTATTTCTGATATTAGTCAAAAAGACAGTAAAAGTCAATGTTGGTTTCTTGGAATGGATATTCCAGCTTAAAAAAAATTGTCGGCTTAATCCAACTTGCCGTATTACTATTACATTTTACGACTTTTAGATGTTGTCTAGGCTGCCAGGATAGAGGTGGTTAGTTAGCGGTAGCTTCCACGTAATCTGTCAGGAACGGGCATCTATGTTAGCTACTAACCGCCACGCCCCACTAAGTTACTTGGAGGTACTTGGACCAAGGGGCATGTGCCGCGAATTGACAGGTACCTCCCTGAACCTCTAACTGGTAGTGGGACACTTTTGGGAGGTTGCGCCTCCCAAATGACGCTTAACTATAGCGCACTCAGGCTGCGACAATGGTAATGCGCTGCCCGGTCTTGAAATGATCTGTCCCCTTATGAGCCAAGCAACGAGTCACCTTTTCTCAACGAACAAACACCTGCTGTACAAAAAGAAACAAACTTCTGGATTATATTCCACTAATTACAACACCAATAAACCGTACGAATTCGCCGGCGAGACGACCGACCCGTGGATTCCTTTGCGACTTTGACCCTGAAATAAATGCGACACGGATAAGAGACTCCATACCAAAGATTGACGACAGCCAACGACACATAGGCGAATAATAGAGAGACATAATCACATTCTCATACTCAACAACAAGAACAAAGGCATAGGGTCCTAAAGGGCGACAAATACGAATCAAAGGAAAATTATAGCTCTGTTACATCATTGTCACAGCATGTCTGAGGAGCACTGCTAGCTTTCCATCTCCCATAACTTCACCACTTCCACACAACATCTATTCTGTACCTCCCTATCAGCAGGAGCGTAGCCAGGGATGCCGCCCTCACAACAATATCGACCTTCCGACCCACCCGATTCGCCTGCGAATGACTCCGACTCCGATCTCGATCTCGATATCCAGGAGCTCGACCCAATATCAACCACACCAGCCCCAAGGGCTAATAAAGAGCATCCTTCCACTGAGCCCGAGACTTCACGGATAGCCCTGAGAAACCTGCGTATGGGTGGACTGCGGCGTGCTGGAAAGCGGAATCGGGGGTATGGTGATCTCGGCCGGGACAGAGATGGAAACGATGAGCACTCGCAGGCATTGCTGGGTGACCGTAACAGCAGCACGCCCCAATGGTCAGAAGGAAGTGGCTACAATGAAGATGACCAGCCATTACTGGGAGGCCAACCTTCACAGGGTCGGAGGTCCATCAACTCGGATAGAGTCTCCTCACGTATACGACTTCCTAGTTTCATGTCAAGTTCCAAGAAACCCGACCCGAACGACACGGAGGACCGAGAAGATGATGATCCCTCTTCATCCCGCCATGTTGCCGTAGGCTCAACCCAACCCGTACGCTTTCCGAACAACATTATCTCAAACGCCAAGTACACCGCCTTGACATTCCTCCCAATCACTCTCTACAACGAATTCTCCTTCTTCTTTAATATGTACTTCCTACTCGTGGCACTATCGCAGGCGATACCTGCCCTGAGAATCGGTTATCTGCTCACATACATCGCTCCGCTGGCATTTGTGCTTTGTATCACGATGGGAAAGGAGGCGTTTGACGATATTGCTCGGCGGCGAAGAGATACTGAAGCTAACTCGGAGGAATATAAAGTCATTGTCTTCCAGGATGCCGATTTAACGCAGACCCCAATTCGCCAGAGAAAACTGCTAAAATCAGAGGTGTTGCAGAAGCATTCAAGAAAGAAGTCGAAAGGAGCACGAGAGAACCTCTCTGATATCCTGGAAGAGGAGAACGTTGAGGCGCCACCCCCATCTTCACGAGCGGTTGAGGTCAGCCGCAAGTCTAAGGACTTGAAGGTTGGCGACGTTCTCAAACTTACAAAGGGCCAACGTGTACCCGCTGATGTTGTCATATTGAAATGTTTATCTTCAGAAGCGCCCGCACCTGCACCAATTCCTGAGGAACCCACGGAAGAAGAGACTTTGTTAGCTTTCGATGGCGAGGAACCACAAGGAAAAGGGAAACAGCCTGCAGAAGCAGCTCCAGAGCAAGAGGCAGAAAGTGGACCAGGAGGTGAGACCTTTATCAGAACCGACCAGCTGGATGGTGAGACGGATTGGAAGCTCCGACTTGCTTCACCACTCACGCAAAACCTACCGACTGAAGAGTTCGTCCGTCTTCGTGTTACTGGCGGAAAGCCAGACAGAAAGGTCAATGAGTTTCTGGGTACGATTGAGCTGGTCGAGTCACGGAAGGATGCTTTGGCACATCATGCAACAATAGGGGAGTCCGATGCATCTCATACGGCTGCCCTGTCGATCGACAACACGGCTTGGGCCAACACTGTCATCGCTTCCCAAGCCACGACCCTGGCTGTCATCATGTACACTGGTCCTCAGACACGTTCCGCCCTCTCTACAGCTCCTTCTCGTTCCAAGACTGGCTTGCTGGAATATGAAATCAACTCCTTGACCAAGATACTGTGTGCACTGACGTTGGCTCTCTCAATTATTCTTGTCGCGCTCGAGGGTTTCGGTAATACCAAGGATAATGTTTGGTATGTCAAGATCATGAGATTCTTGGTTCTATTCTCTACTATTGTTCCCATCAGTCTTCGTGTCAACCTTGACATGGGCAAAAGCGCTTATTCTTGGTTCATACAACGTGACCCCGGTATGCCTGGAGCAGTCGTTCGAACAAGTACCATTCCTGAAGATCTTGGCCGCATTGAATATCTACTCAGTGATAAGACTGGCACATTGACTCAAAACGAAATGGAGATGAAGAAAATACATGTTGGAACGGTGTCTTACGCCAACGAAGCAATGGATGAAGTATCGGCCTATGTCAAGCAAGGCTTTTATGTCCCGCCATCGACAGACCATGCCTTTCAGAACATGCTCATCACTCCTTCATCTACGTATTCCAGCTCTGCAAATACTGGCACGACACGCACAAGACGCGAGATCGGCACTCGTGTTCGTGATGTCGTGCTCGCTCTTGCTCTTTGCCACAACGTTACGCCTACTGTTGACATCGAGGATGGTAAAGAGGTTACTGGATATCAAGCATCTTCGCCTGATGAGATCGCTATCGTCAAATGGACAGAGTCTGTTGGTTTGAGACTGGTGTACCGTGATCGTAAGAGCATGATACTGGAATACGCCAACAACAAGAGGCCGGTGGTTCGCGTGCGGATTCTTGATGTCTTCCCTTTCACTTCTGAAGGTAAACGTATGGGTATCATCGTTCACTTCCACGAGGATGTCAGTGTTAAGAACCCTAGCCTGTCAAGCGGCGAGATCTGGTTCTTCCAGAAGGGTGCTGACACAGTCATGAGCTCTATTGTTGCATCAAACGATTGGCTTGATGAAGAGACTGCCAACATGGCACGTGAAGGATTGCGCACGCTTGTTGTTGGCCGCAAGAAACTCTCCTACGGCCAGTATCAGGAATTCTCTTCTCGATACCAGACAGCATCGCTGAATATCAGCGGACGTGATGCTGGCATGCAGCGTGTGGTATCTCATTATCTCGAAAACGAGCTTGAACTCATCGGTGTCACCGGTGTCGAGGACAAGCTCCAGAAAGACGTCAAACCCTCCTTGGAGCTTCTTCGCAATGCTGGTATCAAGATCTGGATGTTGACTGGTGACAAGGTCGAGACTGCCAGATGTGTGGCGGTTAGCTCCAAGCTTGTGGCGCGTGGTCAATACATCTACACGGTTTCGAAACTCACGAAGAAAGATAATGCTCAGGAACATCTTGACTTTCTCCGAAGCAAGACAGATGCTTGTCTGCTCGTGGATGGTGAAAGCTTAGCCCTCTTCCTCACGCACTTTCGCCTCGAATTCATCTCTATTGCCGTTCAACTACCTACCGTGGTTGCCTGTCGTTGCTCGCCAAACCAAAAGGCCGAGGTTGCTAAGCTCATCCGCGAGTACACAAAGAAGCGTGTGTGTTGTATCGGTGATGGTGGCAACGATGTTTCTATGATTCAAGCTGCTGATGTTGGTGTTGGTATTGTTGGTAAGGAAGGTCGACAAGCTAGTTTGGCAGCCGACTTTTCGATCGAGCAGTTTTGCCACCTGGTCAAGCTCTTGGTCTGGCATGGCCGTAACAGTTACAAGCGAAGCGCTAAACTTGCGCAATTTGTTATCCACCGTGGTCTGATCATTGCAGTATGCCAAACTATGTACAGTATCGCTATCAAGTTTGAACCTGAGGGTTTGTACAAAGTAAGTTCTATTTCGCCATGTCGTTATATTCGTGTGACTAACACCTATAGGACTGGCTCCTTGTTGGCTATGCTACTGTTTATACTGCAGCCCCTGTCCTATCACTTGTGCTCGACAAAGATGTTGACGAAAACCTCGCCAACCTTTACCCCGAGCTTTACAAGGAGCTCACAACTGGACGCTCCCTCTCATATAGAACTTTCTTTGTCTGGGTTTTGGTGTCTATCTACCAAGGAGGCATGATTCAGGGCTTGTCACAGATTCTCACAGAAGTTGATGGCCCCAAGATGGTCGCTGTTAGTTATACCGTCCTTGTCCTCAACGAACTTCTCATGGTAGCCATCGAAATCACCACCTGGCATCCCATCATGATCATCAGCATCATTGGCACTTTCCTTTTGTATATTGGCTCCATACCGTTCTTGGGCGGGTACTTTGACCTCGAGTTCTTGATAACTTGGTGAGTTACCTCTTTTCCGCCTGAAGCTAAGCTTACTTACACCATTGTAGGGGATTCGTTTGGCGTGTACTGGCCATCGGCGCTATTTCCCTGATACCACCGTACGCTGGCAAGTTGATTAGGAGGACAATGAAACCTCCGTCATACAGGAAGGTTCAGAATCATTGAGTCGTCATGTCATGGGCTTGGAGTTTTGTGTTGGCGTTGGATGATCACGTAGACGGCACCACTAGTATCACGGGTTTTATTTGTACCATCCATACATAGGTGATGTCTATGCCTCTTTATGAGCACCTCCAATTTTACAAGAAATTCTACATGGGTTTTCTACAGTGGCTCACATCTTGAGAACTAACCAGTCCCTTGCTAGAGCAGGGTTTTGCCTTTGCAAGTGTCCAGCTACTCCAGCGATTGGACCTTGTGTTTGCTGTCCCCCTAGCCAAACCTTGGTTCCAGCATAATGCTCGATAAAACCATCTGGGCCAGAAACGATAAATAAGTTCTTTCCGGGTGTGGTTCCTTGAGGCAGTTCGCAGACACAGCCAGGTCCCTCAGGCAGTCCGAATTCAGACGTGTGGACGTGCATCGCCTGGTCGTGGAATCGGCAGCCCGCATTAAAGGAAGCTATAGTTCCAGGCGAATTTGTAATAGTACCATCGATGTCCTTGTCCTGGAAACGAGTTCCCTCCTCGTCAACAACGACTTGGATTCTCAGACGATCACCATAAGTCTTCTTGAGATCCTGTAAGCGTTGAGTCACAGGGCTAGGACTCTCAATCTCGAGACCCAACGCTGTCGGTTTCTTTTCCTGCCAGAACTTCCACGACGATGATTGCGGGGGAGTACTGTTTTGTACCTCCTCTCGCTTCCTCACAGCCCAGAGCAAATCAACACTTGACCTCTCATTCGCTTCCAACACGGCCTTGGTTGCTTGAATACCAGGGACAACACCCGTTCCACCGGCAAGAAAGACAAGGCGAGAGTGCTCTCCCAACCGCTCAGCCAACTCAAAGCCCACATGAGGACCACGCAGGAAAACATCATCGCCAACCCGTCTCCGGCCTAGATAATTCGACATTTCTCCATCGCCGACAGTGCGGATATAAAAGCGTAGCGCACCATCTGTCGGGTCCTCGCTGGATAGTGGTGGGAGAGGCGTGTAGTGCCGCGAGATTTGCACCTCGGGCTGCTTGAACTCAACGGACCAGAGAGGGTTCTTCCATTGACTATTTGAAGAGTTGAGATAAGGTAAGGAAGGATTCGATGTGCGAGGCACGGCGGTTATGACGAATGAGGTTGGTGAGATGGCCTCGCGGGCTGTGATGGCGTAGGGAACGAATGTTATGTCGTTGAGGGTATTCGGTCGAGAAGGTGGCGTGAGAAGATAGTAGCCACCGCTTACAAGGACTATTCCAACGAATATCAATGAAGGGAATATTCGTGCTTGAAGAGGAGTGGAAAAGTTCGGTTTGTGAGAGGTGTATCGTCGGGTTGATGCGATGTATAAATTTGTTGATGTTTTGAGAGTTCTGCTTTGTGAAGCAGATAGTTGACTATGTAGTCGGCCACATCGAATGAGAGTTCGGCCGGTATATGTTTCAGTTCGTGATAAACTTGGGAGTATCCTTGCTGTAACTATCATCATGTTGAGTCTTGAATGAAAGCCCAGTTTTGCTCAGAGATTTTTCGCGCAATAAAGAAAGTCTGATATTCGGATTCAAAAAACAGGACACCGAAAGGTAATGCGGTGAATCTATGCTTTTGGAAAGATTATTTATGGCTGAGCCGTCATCAAATATTAGGAGGCTTCTCAAGATTCTTGTTACAAAAAGTCAGGATGAATTTCCGAACTGGGTCACGTGGGTCCTTGAATCGCCTCAACTGATAGACATCGTCATTGACGAGCATAACTCCCGAGTAAATGGTGAAAGTGTTCTGTAACCGATGAATCCATAGATGCAATCAAATATGAAATTCAATGTTGCCAGAGTCTACTATATGTCTACAATACCTGGGTATCGACGCCTATCATCTATCCATCTATGCATAACGCTATCTTAGGTACACTTATATCCTCAACATTTTTCGCTGAGCATCGATTCCTCCTCTAAACATATCCGCAACCACATTTCCCTTCAAAATGGTCTCTTTCACGATGCCTTCCACATTCTTGGGATCTACCCTTCCATACCATATCCCGTGTCCAGCCAATGGATGTGGCTCACTGCCCATCTTTAGGTCAGGAGGTAGATAGATGATGACATTACCTGCAAACTTGTGCCCACCGATATGGCTGATCATCCCGATCCTAGCTGAAGTTTTTTCCTCACCAGCTTCGCCTTGTATCCTCTGCGTGTCAATGAGGTTGACCTGCACAGGTCCATGTAGAACATCAAATCCCTCTTTCTCCAACTTCTCCTCAAATTCGGTTGCTAGGACAGGGGCCATGATGCCACATCGCGCATCACGCCCAATGTGCCCGCATATCAGCACCAAAACATCGCGAACATCTTGGACTCCGGGGAGAAGTCCCTGGTAACCCTCTTTGCGTGTCAGACGGTCTCGATGTATAGGTGAGAGGCCGTCGTGCATGGGGTGAAGCTTCTCAGGCAGTAAAAACCCTTTGGCTAGAGCTTCTACACTGTCAAATGACACCCGAGGGAGGAATGGGATGTATTTGAAGCTTGGTAGTAGATAGGCAGACGTTGTCTGGAGCTGAGGACGTGGTGATGTAGAGCTAGGAAACGAAGAGTTGAGAACAGAAATGTTGTGAAACGGCTAAAAGGAATTAGCAAGATAGTTCACATATAGCGCAAAGAGATACCAACATCGCTATAAGTTCCACCCCGACCAAATAACTCTTTAAGGTCCGCGGCAAGACAATCGCCGTCGTTATCGTCCTCTATCTTCGACGGCCAGTCGGCGCTCCCAGTACACACAAGCACATGTTCGGCATACCCAGCAATTGCACCTTTGAGAGGCCCCTCACGATCCAGAGGTAGATCATCAGGCATCTTTGGGGGCTCAGCACAACCACATGTTGGCTCTGGACATGTTGGAACAGTGTTGAATGGTGGCGGAGGCGGAGGTCGTGTTTGCCTAGTGCTTTGGGCGTATGCTCTCCGAGGTATGAGAGATAACCTGGAGATGCATCTCTGTGTGAGGTTTATTGACGGCCGCCAAGACATGGTAAAAATACGGTAAAATGAGATTGTGGTCGTGTATCTCGTGAGTGAATCTTCGTTACTAAATCCACCAGTGACTAAATAAGAAAACGAATAGACCGAATATCGCGGCCGGGGTATTACGATATATCATCATCGTTTTTTCAGACCCCTAAGATATTAATCCCCCACTTTCCGGAAGACTCGGCCCCCCACGTTCAACTATCAATACCATGCAATGTTGCGTCAACCAAGGCTTGAACAATAAAGTTGAGAGAATGATTTGTCGCTGAAAAAGGCATGTCTTGTATAATGAAACTCGAAACTAAACTGGCTAATACCCTCCGATCCAACTCCCATCACTAACCCGTTCCAAATGCTGTGTACAATCTATTCAATAACACCGCAATGCAAGCTCTTAAATATGCAATGAAACCCTATTCAAAACACTGTTATACTAAGCCTTGCGGCTCCCTCACCTCTCGACACATACTCCACACCATATACTGACAATGAACTAGTCGAAGTCTTAGAATCCCGGTGCACCCTTCTGGTCGCAGTATCCCGGATGTTTAGGATCAGCGGTGGCCCAGCTCATCGCAGTAAGAGTTGTCGCATATGCCATCGCAACGAATCCAAAGATACAAAGCGCAATATCGGCCACTCTCCACAACTTCGTACGGGCAATGGCCTTGTAGTGAAGCATAGGCTGAGAAAATTAGCAAGATACCACAAACGGCAATTGTTATTACTTACAGGATAGATAAAGACGAGAGGGATGCAAGCGAAGTTACCAACAAGCGCAACAAACTTGTCCAGGTGGTCGGCTCCGAGCCAAGCAATGGATGCGCACAGCATCACAACAAAGAAACGGAAAACGTTCTTCTGCCACTTGACCCAAGGGTTGTACTTGCCACTGCGAGTGAAAAGCTCTGTCTCGGCAATACGGATAGCAGGGAAGATCTGCAGCGGTGTAGACAGCAAGATAGCAACAGAGTACAGGAACTGAACACCATTGACCATCTTGTTATCCTGAGGCAAGTTGAGCAGTACGACGGTCTCAGTGTGAGATCCATATGCGGCATATGAGATGGCACCCATGCCGATGAAGAGGACTGTAATGATGATCATGACAATGAGAAGAACGCGAGGGAACTTTTCCGGATGCCTCATCGACTCCTGGACAGGAATGATGAGACCGATTCCTTCAAAAGTGAAGATGGCGGTTCCGATAAACAAAGTCCAGTCCTTCTTGTTGAACATGATGATATCGGCAATGCCGTTTTGGTTGAGGGTCAAGATATCGTAGTAAAGAAGATAAGCCAAACCAATCAGAATGAAGGCGTCTGCGACCAGAGCAGTAAACGCCAGCTTTCCAATGTCTCGCAAAAGAGCAAAAGGTAGGAAGATGATCATCTGGATAAGGATGAGCCACTGAATGCTGATGGAAGATTTACAATCGGAGACAGCCCGCACGAAAGCCTGCAAGTTGGCAGCCGTAAAGACAGTATAAGCCGCTACGAAACCGATTTGGCTGATGACAATGGAGCTGAGGATGAGAGTACGCATTTTCTTGCCATACAAGGCACCACCCAGGTCACCAAAAGAACCGCCGATCTTGAGCTGTGTCTTGACGAGAAGCACAAAACAGTAGTAACTCAGGGCAGCGACTCCGAAAAGGATCAGGTTACTAAAGAGCATACCTCCGTTGAGATACGCACGGGGCAGGAAGAGGACACCGGTACCAACAAACGACTTGAGAAGCAGCAAAGCGGCGTTCATGGGACTGTTGTTACCGCTACCACCACGAACCTTGCGCTTACGTCGGCGTCTTGACGGCGTCAACAGGGCACTATCTTCCATGGGCTCTCGCTCGTCGTCGGAATTGTATTCGTCGGTATCTTCTCCAGATGAGAAGTACTCGTTCGGTCCGAGGTTTTCATCATCCTCTTCGAGCTCTTCACCGGCGAAGTGTCCATAGATGGACAGAAACTCGAGGAAACTCGACGTGAACAATCTTTGCTGACCGGGTGCTGGGGAGTTGTGGCCGTCCTCGAGATGGCCATGGGGACCAGGGCTTTGAACAGACCGGCGAAGATGGTTTCTTCGGAAACCACCAGGGACCTTTATCGAGTTGATGTCGAGTACTTCGGTTTCTGGCTCGGGTCGTCCGAGGTCGAAACTCTTGCTGCGGTTGTATTTCGCTCGTGCCTCTGCCTGCTCAGTCCACTTGTAGATGCCTCGGGTGACATCACCTCCTTGTAGGCGCAAACTGGAGAATTCATCATCATTCAAGCCAGCGCCGCCAATATCGGCTGGCTGCTTGCCCTTTGTGTTGCCTTGGATCGAGGACTCTTCTGAAGTCGGGTTCTCGTCAGTAGGCTGAACCAGATGGCGCTTGATGATCTCAGGGTCCTCGTAAGGCGCACTAGTACCCAGCGCATTCTGAGAGCGTGAATTGAACGAGCCATAGTTTGTCGGTGTCCCCGAGTTTCGAGCGCCCAGAAGAGGAGATTGTGAGCGAATCGGAGGAGTACTGACACGAGCAGCAGGAGTACCATGTCGTGGGGGAGACTGGCCTAGAGAGTTGGAAAGAGCGGCAGCAAGAGCAGAAACGCCAGGACCTTGCGTACTGGTGCCGGTGCCAGGAAGTTGGCTCAGATCCTCAAGGTTCTCAGTACGCGAGGCAGCATCGGGTCGAGGAGTGCCCCCCACAGGAGGTGTAGTTCCAAACTGGTTGGGAATGGGAGATGCCAGACGCGCCGTCAAATCTGCTCGAGGAACCGAGGCGGAAATCGATCGGGGTCGGAAGCTCGAAGGCGACGAGGACCTGGGAGGTTGATCCGATGGGATTCTTGATGGGGAAGCCATCTTGTACTCGATTGAGAGTGGGACAAGCCTTATCGCATAGTATGTACAGCGTCGACAATGATAGTTCCGTGTCGCGCAGAACGGCGTTGACGCAGGATGCAAGCCGCTATATAGATGCCTAGCAACAAAACAAGACGTTTGTCTGTGAAAAGATAGCTGAAGAAGTAATCAGACAGCAAAAAAAGAATGACGACAAAGAATAGGAGAAACAGTCTCGGGGACGGAGATTATATTAAGAAGTCACGAGTGGTCGGATGACGGATTCGATTCAATTGAGTCAGTCGTACTCGAATTTCTGTTTGGAGAGAGGTTTGGGTTGGATTGGAAAGATAAGGGCTTGTGCATGCTCTGGGCCTGCAGGCTGTCGCCTGTCGCTTGTCGCCAGCTGCCCTGAACGGTGAAGCTTAGACGCAGGGAAAGCCCAGGCTCTGGGGTCTGTGTCTGGTGACTAAGGTTAAGGGCAGTTGCCGGGACGGAGCTATGCTATTAGTGGAGGACTTGGGTGAAGACACTAAACAAACGAAGGAACTATGAATATATGTACGTCTAGGCAAGTTGAAACGGAAATATTTATAATATAGTCTCTGCCTGCAACCCTATCCTTATCTCTCTGTTTGAGGGTTTTGGTATTACGACCTACCATCTCGGGCTTACAACCACTCTATAGGTATGTAACGTGTCAGAATGCTGGTATCTTGATGTATAGTGATCGACATCTTGTTTGCCTTGTCTGCATATGTTTTACTGAGGCACAAAATCAATACCATGGTATTGGAAGATAACGACAGAGCTGCAGACAAGACATGTTTATGCTTACGTGCTGCATAATACACACAGCACTACTCCTCCTATCCTAGGATTATTACTCAGCTTTGACTTAGATCCTGCACCTCCAAACGATCATCGTTTTTGGCTTTGCCCGTTAGTTGGTGCGGCGGAGCGGGCACGTTTCTCCAGTCACGCTCTGTGGGGGCGTCACGACGCTTTTGAATCGAGGGTCAGATGAATGAGGCGCATGTCTAACATGTGAAGTGATACCGGTATTTGAATATATCTTGACTAGAGGATCTCGATCTGTATCTCGCTCATGGTGTTGCACTAAAATCACCAGATCTGGTCTATCCCGTTTACCCGTACTTGTTTACAGTATACATCTGCTATTATGGATATCCAGTATCATACCGTCCGGTGAACATAGCGTCCACTCCGCCTACTCCGCTCCGAAGCGACAGAGGAGAGGAGACCTTGAAGCTTGATATTCCAAGAGTGGATTCCGAATAGCCATGGCCTACGTCATTTTGTAGCACCCGCAGCGCCTATCGCGATACGATACTGCACTTGTGCTTCACTAACAAGCCATCAAAACACGCCAACTGCATCAAATCTGCACATGATCCCGAATTCCCCACAGAGAGAGTCATGAAAGGGACTATCAATATTATTCGGCAAGTCCTGTCTTATTGTGAGTTGCGATAGATATATCCAAGTCTATAGTTTACATCCATCAACCAGACCCACCGGAATGGATGGACTTTTAGCGCAGAATGTACCCGTGCTGATGGACCCTTGAAACATCCATAGGTGCCCAAACATCAGCACCTTTCATCAGTGACACCTTCGCCTCCGGGTGACCCCTTCTGTAAGCTCATCCAACAGAAGCCCCAGATCTGTTCAACAATGTCTCTCTTTGGAATATTGTGGCGTCCATGATTGGTCTTTCATGGTAGACCAACATGGACGTTCCCCCCCGTATTATCCACACTCATCACCACACTAACCACACCCAATATGCAGCACGCGGGAGCCTTCAGCTTGGAATCCCCTTGGCAAGCAGAGGATTAACAACACCTTATCCAATCGCTAAACGGTCCTTGGACAATACAATAGAAAATATCATCCATTGACGTCGACTGTTTTGTTCTGTTCTTCTCCTCAAAAGCCTCACTTTGTCTCTTCCTCACCGTCTTGTCTAGTCTAGTCCCTTCACCGTCTCTCATGTGGGCCATTGCTCG
Source organism: Fusarium sambucinum (assembly GCF_050947815.1). Lineage (NCBI taxonomy): Eukaryota > Fungi > Ascomycota > Sordariomycetes > Hypocreales > Nectriaceae > Fusarium > Fusarium sambucinum. The sequence continues at coordinate 3,212,682 of NC_139292.1, forward strand.
CTACTTCTAACCCCTCGTCTTGTCTCGTCTAATTGACTGACTGACTGATTGATTGACTTCTTCTCACGACTGCATCATGACAACACCTCACCAGTCGGATGTCAAGGGAGTTGACAATGGGGGAGACCGCCACCGAAATAGCACATCAGAGTCTCCTGGTAGACGAGTCTCGGTCACGATGGACTCACGCCACGGCCACAGCAACAAGCTGGGCAGCATATCCGGTGTTTACATCCCTGTTTTTCTCAATATCATGAGCATTCTCATGTTTTTGCGCTTTGGCCTCATCATTGGGAAAATCGGTTTTGTGGGCATGCTCGGTAAGCTACAGACAGAGTCGCTTCTGTAAGTTGAAGCACAAAGAACTAATTGTGCCCCAGGATTGCTTGTCACTGCCTACTCTATTGACCTGTTGACGACACTCTCGCTGTCTGCCATTGCTTCCAATGGCGAAGTCAAAGGTGGTGGTGCCTATTACCTCATCTCGAGGTCCCTGGGTCCCGAGTTTGGTGGTTCTATCGGCATTCTTTTCTATCTTGCTCAAGTCCTCAATGCAAGCATGAACGTTGTCGGTCTCATTGACTGCATCCGACTGAATCTGGGTCCAGCTTTCCCAGAAGGATATTGGACTGGTTACTTCCTCCAGACGGCTGCTTTACTCCTTTGCACTGGCCTCTGCTTCCTAGGATCTGCTACTTTTTCGAGGGCGTCCAACGCTTTGCTTGCAATCCTAAGCTTGGCCATCGTCAGCATTCCCGTCTCGGCTATCTTCAAGACCCCCTTCCGTGATGAGGATCTTGGTATTCACTTCACTGGGCCCAGCCTCGATACCCTGACTGATAACTTTCTCCCTCATTTGAGTAGCCCTCACTTCAAAGGCCTCGAGACATTCCGTGATCTATTTGGCATTCTCTTCCCGTGAGATCCTGACTTGCAACACAGTATTCAAATCCATACTAATGGTGGATTAGGGCTACTTCGGGTATCTTTGCAGGTGCATCCATGTCTGGCGATCTCAAAGACCCCAGCAGATCGATCCCTCACGGAACGTTGTGGGCGATGTTGACAACCTTTATCATCTATTTCATCGTGATCCTTTCTCTGGCTGCGAGCACCACCCATGACTCTTTCTTGGCCAACGACAATGCCATCTCACTCATCAATCTATCTCAGCCTGTAATCCTCGCAGGTGAATGTGCAGTCACCTTCTTCTCGGCTTTGATGGGTCTCATTGGTGCTTCTAAGCTGTTTCAGGCTTTCTCAAGGGACAAACTTCTTCCTGGTCTTGGCTTCTTTAGCAAGGGCACCAAGCATGGCGATGAACCGATATATGCTCTGCTCTTGACTTATGTCATTGCACAACTGGCACTCTTTGCTGATCTCAACCAGATCGCTACCTTCATCTCGATGGGCTACCAGATGACTTTTTTCGTCATGAACCTCGCATGCTTCCTCCTCAAAATTGGATCCGCGCCCAACTTTCGCCCGAGCTTCAAGTTCTTCACCTGGCAGACCGCATTTGTTGCCGGTATCTTGTCCGGATTCGCCATGTTCTTCATCGATGTAACCTATGCCGCGGTGGCTATTACGGTGCTCGTCATGCTCTTCCTGCTCATTCACTACCTGAGTCCCCCTAAGCACTGGGGTGATGTCAGCCAGAATCTAATTTATCACCAAGTGAGGAAGTATCTTCTACGTCTTAGACCAGAACACATCAAGTTCTGGAGACCACATATTATACTGCTCATCAATAATCCGCGTCGGCAAACCAGGTTGATTCAATTTTGCAACTCTCTCAAGAAAGGCTCACTTTATATACTTGGTCATGTCATTGTGACCGATGATTTCAACTCTGGTGTCCACGAGGCCAGGCTCCAGCAACACGCCTGGACGAAATACATCAACGAGTTCTCCAAGATCAAGGCTTTTGTGCAACTCACAATGTCTCCCACAATCACTTGGGGCATTCGAAACCTGATACTATCGGCTGGACTTGGAGGTATGCGTCCAAATATTGCTGTTCTTGGCTCCTACAACATGGAAGAATTGCGAAAGTCCAATCCGAGACTACGCGTGCCTGATGTTCCCGTCTCTTTCTCGAGACAAATGCAGCGTCCACCAAAGTCCAACGGTAAGGCTCCCGAAAGGCCTCGAAGGCGGCGAGGAGACACATCAGCCAGACTTATGGAGGGTATACTCCCTACCGATGTCATTCGTACGGAGAATATGATGTCACCAAAAGAGTATTTGACCATTCTGGAAGATCTTGCCCTTCGGTATCGACTCAATATCGCAGTGGGTTGTGGTTTCGATGCTCTAGAAACACCAAGAAAGGATGGTAACAATACCAAAAAGTACCTTGACCTGTGGCCTATTCAGATGTCTGCTGAAGTGACATCCGACGGCAAGAGCTTGCTGACTACAAATTTTGACACATGTGAGTAGAATGCCTAGAAAGGTCAGTTCCAAGCTTACAGTCATAGACACTCTTATTCTTCAACTCGGACATATTTTACATAGCGTCCAGCTCTGGAAGCAAGTTTATACGCTACGAGTTATGGTGTTTGTGGAATACGAAAGCGAAGTACACGAAGAGCATGCTCGGGTACTGGCACTTCTTGAGAAACTACGAATTGATGCACAAGTCAATGTTTTCTGCTTATCTTCGGGCGAGTTGAATACTTACGAAATTATTGTCAACGGTGTTAGCCATGACATAGACTGGGAAATCGTCGTAAACGATACACTTCGAAATGAAGAATGGTGGGACGATGTTCAGATGTACCGAGGGCGCGCGGATAACATGTCTTCAACTCAGGAGCTCGACCAACTCGAACAGATTTATGATTCGACATCTGGGAGACCCGGCTTGTACAACCCTCATGAGGAGATATATGAGCGTCGACGCGCAAGCACAACGGATGTTCCCGAACTGCCACGACGGCCGGCTATTCGGATGCTGTCCAAGATGGGTGTCAGCATGGGGATCCATACACACCATCTCCCAGACGACGCAATAGACGAAACAAGTAGTGAGGACGACGAAACAGAATATTCCCCGACAGATCTTATTGAAGATGAGGAGATGGGGTATAGCTCTGTGTTAGAGCAGGACGCCAACGACGAGGCCAGCATCGGCCCGAGTGATTCGGTGCATCAACCATTGCTGGCGGGTGGGGACTCTCACGATGAGGACGGCAGAGTTCGCGGTGACTTTTGGGAAAGGTTTGGCCGGCGTCCCAAGTCTGACACCGTTGGAGATACCGTCGGTACATCGTACGGTACAATGTCGTCGTCTGCAACGGTAAAGGGTGTCGGGGGGGCCCAAGCATCGCAGACGACATCTGCTTCTCAGCAAACAGATGAGCGGCCACACCAAGGCAGCACAGACGCTGCCCCTACAGATATTCCCTCCCTCGTCTCACGGGATTCACTAGGACCTTCTGCCGCATATTCTCGTACACGTCCGGCAAGCCCTTCGCGTGAAGACACTGTACGCCCATACCGCGGTGGCACGACAACACCAGGAAGGCCGACTCTCTCAAGGCAATCCTCGGCCGTGAAGTTCTCTAGTCGTCCGGTCCCCGAGACAAAGATTGTCGCATCGGAGGCGGAAGGATCCACGATTAGCTTTGCGCCGCCCTCTAGTACAGATTCAGAAACACCAAAAGCCGGGCCGTATCGACCGAGCTATTCAAGGCAGTCTTCTCTAGGCAACTATCCGAGCAAATCGCGGTCCAGCACGCAAGTAACGTCTGGTGAGAACGATAGCAAGAAAATCTCTTTTGCGGAGCAACCAGATTACGAGCCATATTCGGCCCATCATTCTCGGTTCAATTCGCGACGTAGTTCTCGGGGGTCTGCACAGTACGGAGGCGATTCTTGTGATCAAATACCCGAAATGCTCGAAAGGTATCGATTAAGCTCTCACCTAGAGGAGGAAGCGCAGGAACCAGGTTACACGCCCCAGGGCTTGGAGCTGTCATTCAACGAACTGCCAAGCAGAGCTCAGCACCTCATTGTCAACGAATTGATGCGTCAACATTCCAAGGATACTGCTGTGCTGCTCAGCACTCTGCCTATTCCTACGGAGGGCACTTGCTTGGATGATGCGGCAACAATACAGTATTTGTCTGATGTTGAGCTGCTTTGTAATGAGCTACCACCAACACTGCTGGTGCTCAGCAACAATATGACAGTGACTGTCAATCTTTAGATATATTCCATCGATCAATCAATTGAAGCAAGCAAGCAATGAATTAACAAAGCCGCAATATTCCCATGATTGACAGCTAGTTTAGCACGGATCGGGTCAGACTACTCTGGCCATGTGCACAGTCTAAGTGAGCGAAATAGCACAGCAACACACGCACCAAGGACAATGTCTCCAACAAAGATGGCGCAAGCCGAGTCATGGCCAACAAAGGATGGCAAAGATTGCTAGCCAGGAACAGCCTTGAGGAAGCTTTTCAGGCACAGGAACCGAGGGTTAACCAACAAATTAGACTGAACCTTTGACCCAAGACCTCGATATAGTTTTATGTGAATTCTTGCAGAGTCTCTTAGAATTTCAGGGCCATCTTACTGGAATGGTCTCGATGTTCTGGTATACTTGATTGTGGATAAGCATTAATTTTTGGTGGCTTGCTGCCATGAATCATGGGCCACATGGCTGTCCACGCCGTTCTCCTCTTTTCGGCCATTCTCTCGTCAACTGGAATTGATTAACAAGACTGATTTATTTTGAGAGATTTTGGACCGGCTTGTGCTCCTGCTTGGGTTCCCTGTCTCTTTGGAGGAGATAGCTGGGCTGAACTAGGCTGGTGCCTCCCAGGTCCAAGCACAACCTCGTGTCACCCAAACCGCATTCTTGGGATGCAAACTCTTTGTGGTGAGCCGTGCCGTGTTCCCACCATCTTTGACGTCTTGTAGAACACACTACGTACGTGCTACGCAAGCCCAAAAAAAACTCCAAAGGTTGAGTTGCCCCCGCACAATGACAGTTCAGTTACTGATTAGCGTTGTCATCGGGACCTCCGAGCCGCCATAGGTAAGACGCGGCGTATACTATTTCGATTTACTCTAACAAGGTTTGCAGTTCTTCAACCACGAGAAACTTTATCCCGTCTTTTCCCCAGAAGCTCGACCGCTGACACCCTGTCAAGATCCAGGACCCCTCTCGTCTATCAGTCACTTACATTCCAGTCGCCCAACCTGCCATCACTTAGTCTGAAAAAGGGGACTGATAGCCAAGGTTTTCTTATAAACGAATGTTGAAGGGCCACTCAAAATCAGGTTTTGGGGATTTCTTGTTCTCTTATCTATGAACCTCTGAGACATTGGTCTTGAGAGCCTTCAGACAAACCCTTATTTTCCCGCCCCAACCTCTTCGCTCGTTACGATGCCTTCTTGGACCATCACCAACGACGACAAGATGAGCAGTTGGCGGGACCAGCTCTCGCCTCGGAACTTGAGTTTCCGGGGCTTCAGAAGAGCTTCAGAGTCAGTAGCAAAGACAAGCTCAACGGCGAAAACAGACTTTAATATGATGCATTATCCTGACCGGCCTACGAGGAGGATCACGGAGGCCGATATTCCCAATGACGAAGAGTGTAAAAAGTCATTGGTGAGGATGAGAAAGGCTTCTTTTGCAGAGCAAATACAGCATCGAAGAAATGACCACCACCATCAACATCAAAATCAGTTATCCCCAGTACCAGAACCAGCACCTACACCTGAAGGACCATTTACATTAAAATTGCCCACATCAAAAGTGCCCCGGATCGAGGCCCCTCGGGTAGAACCGCCACCACCACCACCGTCACCACGAGCTCAGCCAGAACAACCTCAAGTAGAGGAATCGCGAGCACAGCAACCGTCGAGATTAACATTTGGTCCTTTCAATGGCCCATTCCGATCAGCTTACGGGTCACTTTCACCAGCTCAAGAAGAGCCAGAAAACGTCGACAATGATGAACCTGCAGCAACAGCGCAGGGTGGACTACAAGTACCAGAGCCAGCGATTGATATTCGAAAAAGTATCCTGGCTGTCGACGACCTCAACTTGGCAACGGGGCCAGCTGCTTCGCCGGTTGTGATCAGCGAGGCCAAGACTATCAGACTCGAACGAGTCGAACGAATCGACAGCACCCCCGCCGCCTCACCATTCTCATCACCACGACCCAGCGATGCTTCATTAATAGGATGGCCCAAGCGAAAACCATCGGTACAAATGGTTGCTATCCGTCCATCATCGCAGGACTCTCAGAGGCGAAAGCCTTCTGTTCACGCAGTTGTTATGCGACGCCCTTCAACAAAACCTCATATAGAAGCCCTCAGCTCTCATCCAACTCACTCATCTACTACCGCGCAAGTCCACGTTCGACAGGATAGTGTGTCAGACCCAATGTGTCGCATATGCCATAACGGAATTGCCGAGAGGTCTGGTACCTGTTCAATCTGCGACAATGACTCAATGACAGCCACTCCCGTCGAGATTAGCCCCAACTTTTCAAGACTTCACCATAAGCCAACTATCAAAAAGTACAATCGCCCTCCACCACTGGTCTCTCAATCTCTCAACGGCATCGCAAAACTTCACCGTCCTTCGGCATCTCTCACATCAGACCCCGAAGCCAATCAGATCTCACCACCGGCTTCACCGCCAGGGTCACGCAGTAGCAGCACAGCTGAGACTGTCAAGAGCCTTGCAACCGGACCGTCTGTACCTCCAACGCCCATGTCAGCGCTCTCGACGCCTGAAGTATTCAAGCTGTTCAAGGAAGAGGTTGAAAGCCGAGTCCAGGCAGTCGATGGTCCTGCATTCGACGATCCTTGGATGGCCAAGTCTAGGACTCCAGAAGATGATGTTTATGAGGATGACTGGGCAGACTACTACTTTGACGAACAGAACTTCAATGCCAGGCCTGGTAAGCAAACTGAAAGTCAGGCGCCTGATTTGCATTTCGTTGCAAGCCCAGTTTGCCCAGGCCCAGGCTGGATATGAAATTTACATAAAAGGGATTCCATGTAAAAAGACTGTACAGTGTTTGTATTTCAAAATTTAGGTAGCGGTTTGATTTTTCTATATCCCTGGTCAGATAGCGACAAGCATATCTTTCAATCATGAGTCTATGTTTCTTCATAAACATTCCTTTTCATCTCTTCGTGACGTCTTTTTCCTCATCTTTCTCTATATCTAAGTTCTGTATGTTTCTCTATCCATTTTACTCTATAGAATTTTAGTAACGGCCAATCCACTTGAATCGCCGCCGTCTAGTTCTACCAAGCCACCAGCTTCAAGTCTCTTCTTCCACTTGTTGCTCTCATATCGCGCAAAAATCATGGTCATGCGCAGTGTAACATCACTACTTGAATCGTGCTCCTGTAGCGCTTCCACGACGGGCGTGAACGTCCAGCGACCGAACGCCCAGTTGAGGATGTACCGACCTGATGCGCTGGGCTCTGGCTTGGGAATATCGGGGTCTGAGTTTGTTGGTGTGGTTGACAGTGAGACGAGAGCCTTGATGCGGTAAGCCTCGTCTTTAGGCGCAGAGGAGAGGAATGCGATGAGCTTCTCGGTATTTATGCGGGCTGTTGGGTCGGCCTTGAGGACAACTGAGAGAACCTCAACTTCACTCTGGTGATTATGCGAGTGGCCGTTTGTTGTACCGTTGGAGTGCTCATGACTGTGACCGTTAGTCTTCTCGACGTCCGACTCTGTCAACTCTTGCGCCAAGCCACCATCCACACCAAAAATTATGTCCATAGGGACTCTGCCCTTGTCGCTCTTGACCTTGGCCACATCTACCTCCAAATCGCCAACTCGATCGAGACACTCGTCATATCGCAACATGCTGACATTCTCCCACTTGTTGAAGACGATGAGATCGGTGTAGCGCGCCTGGATACGGGCTGTGTAACTGGTATCCTCGTAGCCCTTCCAATTCTCAACATCGATGACACTGATGACACCATCAAGGATGTACTTTCCAGACTCGCGCGCAAGGCGGTTCACCTCAAGTGCGAGAGTCGCAGGGAAAGCAGACCCGCTAGTCTCGATAACAATTCGGTCGGGGGTGACGGTGTCTTCGAGTTCCTTGAGCGCGGGGCCGAGCTGGCCAACGAGGTTACAGCAGATACATCCGTTTAGAAGCTCCTGAACACCTGAGATGGAAGAGTTTGCGGCGAGTTGCGAGTCAACTGCAAGATCGCCGAATTCGTTCTTTAAAAGGGCGAGTTTGTAGTCGGGGTTCTTGGCGCGAAGTTGCGGGATGAGGTTGAGAATGAGTGTCGTCTTGCCCGAGCCCAAGAAGCCTGTGACAATCGTGATGGGAATTTGTGGCATCTCTATGTTCTTGCGACGCTATCGAAGGTGAATGCAGTATGTCAAAGTTTTGTTCCTGATAAAATACCTCTTCCAAAGTGTTAGACAAACAATCAGTGATTGTTGGGTGATGGTCAGCCCATCAGAGCGGCCCGATAAGATAGACTTTTGACCGTTATCGGGCCTTATCGGACATGACCCCACCATCTGCTAATTGACGTCACCCGCAAGGTTGGACGAAGCTGAAGTTCAGAAGGACAGGACAAGACGCATCGATCTACGCCAATTGCGTATGCCAATGCTCAGATACAAGCCAAGGAAACACAGTAGTCGAGGTTACTTCATCAATAAATACGATTATTCACCTGCCTCTTTCTCTTCCCGTTTCATAATCTTATTCGGAGCATCATCCTTTTTCAGGAAACACAACCCGTATAACACAGCAAAGATGACTTCAGAGAACAACAACAACAACAACAAGGAGGAAACCTTCAAGACGCAGCTCGATAAGGCTGCGGACAACACTCGCGAGATGGAGAACCAGAAACCTAACCCCATTGTCGAGAAGAGTAGGTTCTTCATAACATTTTGTCGATAAACAAATACTAACATTTCCTCAGTCACAGAATATGTCCCTGCAGCCGCCAAGATCTTGCCCACTGGCCAAAGCCCTCCGAAGGAAGAAGACAAACCCCCAGGACCTCCCGAACGACCGCATCACGATCACAAGATTGAGGATTTCGTGAGAGACCAGCACAGAAGTCAAGGCATTGAAAGTGTTTTGGGGCAGGCTTCCAATGACGAGTAATGGTGTTGTACTGATCAAGGGAAAGGTTGCTTGCTGCACATGTATTTAGGCTTTCGGCGAACACGAATGAATGATTTTATGATTCGCATGCTTGATGTTTAATTTGACGTGAAGCTGCATCCAGAAGTGCCGTAATGATCAACGCTAACAAACGCATCAAGGATCAATTATCCTGGTCACTGACAACGATCTTTGAGCCTCATGAGCTTTGACATGGGCTTGCCAATGATGTACAAGTCTTGGTTCGCATGGATCTTGTCCCTGTGAAGCTCGAAATAGCAGTGCCTAAGCAGCCCTTGGAAGGTGCACGAGTGCGAGGTTCACAATCAAGACAGCAAGGAGCATATTTACGGCAACGCACACGCTGGGTTAATCCAGTCGAGCACAGCACACAAATCTACTAGTCAAATTATCAAAATCCTTTTCAGGATGATGAGATGTCCCCCCTTCTTGGCATTACACCGCCTACAGAGATCGATGCGAAACATCGACGCTGGCGGAGAATTTCCTATATCCAAGGGTTATAATCTACTGAGCGATTCCCTATGTGGGAAAGGCAACGCGACACCGTGGGAGGTTAACCTGAAAGGTCGGGTGAAGGTCGTGGCGGCTCAGAAAACAATTAAAAATTGCTTTTTGATCTAAGGAGCAAAAACAAAATAGATCGGGAGAAAGTCGAGTTTATATAGGCCTCGAAAAATCTGCAAGCGGGGCATCCTGTGTGATTATTCAGCAGCAAATTTACCTATGGGACTGCTCCACCAAATTTTCTGTTAGAGGTGGTTGGGAAGTGGACACAGCGGGACTTCAATGTCTTGAGTGCTCAACTTACCCTACAAGTTGACATGATTTTTCATGTTCAAACTCAGGTACTGGAGTGAATAAGTATACACAGAATCATTCTTGATTTATTTTCTAAATATTTCTGAAGAAATACGCATACTGTAAATGGTTTGAAATACGAGATTTACCGTGATAATTCTATGCTCTTCAGTCTAACGATAGAGATACATGTCCCGTCATCTTACGTACGAATCCACTTCAGCAAACCATGATTAAAACATAATCAAATTTGGGTCTCGGTGTGTTGTCCCAGGGATATGACAAATTGACACGAGATATATTGATGGAAGTACTATTATTGTTCGAGCACAATGTTATCTAAAACCTCGAGGGAACTCTTGTCGCAAATATGGCATGAGATTATAGTGCCTACCTAGCTTATCACACCCAGTGATAATGCGGTATGGGTACGTTCAAATAGTCCAGATATTCTCGATAATTGATCAATGTTAGGTACTTCATACGCATAAATACAAGAAGTCCAAGTTACCAGCTTAGTTCTACATGCTGGTGATCAGTAATAACTTGGTGTGGCATCGTCCATTAAACACGTAGGTCTATCAACAACAATGTAATCATTGAACCATTATCCAGCTAGGGTTTCCTAAGCCCTTGACCCAAAAGTTCAGTGCCAACTTCTGTGATCAGTTTCTCGTCAGGAAATTTTGACTTTTTAGCCAAAATGCTATCCTGTGCGCCAACTGCCTGGAGAAGGTCTGGCAGCTCCCCATCGAGTGGCGTGCCATAAACCAAGTGGCCTAAAGCCAACAACATCCCATGTAATGCCTCTGAAGACTTTTCCTCCAGTGATATAGCCTCCACCACTGACGCGGCAAGTTCCAGTTCATCATCTCCTGACAAAGTTGGCTTTGAACCATTTCTGGCTTTTCGGTTTGCCAGTGATAAATTGAAAAGAAGCGATGAAGCTGCAACCCTCACGTTGTTGTGGCTCTCATCTAGGAAACTAGACGAGACGAGAAGAATGATTGCTGCGCGCAACGAGCTGTCCCGCATGATTTCGTCAGGGAACAGGGGCGTCGAGAAGAAGTTGCAGGCCATCTGTAGCGTGACAAGGCGCAGAGCATAAGGGCAGTCTGTCTTTTGAGCGACTGATTCTAGTACGGCTAGAACCGTATCATGGCTCTTCTCTTCTGCAAAGAAGCCACTGATTCTAGGGTCTGAGAGTGCACATCTGAACAGGTCGACAATAGTGAAGAGGATGTCGATGGGTAATGATGTGACCGAATCTTTAATGAGACTCGACAAACGGCTCATATCAGGGATAACTGCACTCGAAGGACCGTCCTTTGTTCGGTCTTCCAGATACTGCTTGAGAGCCTTGACTTCAGGCTTACTAGAAACCTCAGAACCCATCTTCGCCATGAGCTTGTCCAACGGTGGAATTTTGGTGTAAAGTACCGGCTTTACATTCGGGCTGGAAAAAGTAGGAAGACGTAATCGCTCATGAGGATGAACAGGGTGGGCCATCTGAACGAGAAGCTGTACGTTGCCTCGGAGAGCAGCTGGGTCAGCCCCTGACCACCTATTCTCCTCCTCGCCACGAAGGAATGTCACGATAGTGGGCGTTGCCCTGATCGAATATCGACTTCCGATTTCATGCTGCTGGGGCTGTGAAATGTCGACTTTCATGAGAATCGCCTTATCACCAACTTCGTCCGCGAGCTCGTCATAAATCGGGTAGAGCGTTTTGCAAGGCGGGCATGTTGCCGACGTGAAGAAAACGACCGCACATGAGTTCTTTGCCGCACTAATCAAACGATCAAATTCAGATGCGTTGGTAATGTTTTTGACACCATGCGTTGGAGTTGCAGCTGGTGCCTGAGAGCTCTCCTGCAGCCCAAGTATAGAGCCACCCTGTCTTCCCGCGTTGATCCCTTGAGTGAGCTGAGGAAGCAACATTCGACCCATGGGCGAGTCGAGGACAGCTTGTGGCATCTTGACGATGTGCTTAGGAATACCCTTTCCGAGTAGAAAGTTTGCGAACGAATCCGAGAAGTTATTGCAGTTGTGATGAAACAAGTCGTACGCCTATACATTGTCAGAGATGAGCACAGCACAAGTGAGTTATAGATTGGTGGTACCTCTAATGTAAAGATTGGTCTTAGAGAATCGAGAAACTCTTCAATGACATCTATGGGCAGATTCGTCGTGCCAAGAGGGATCTTTTCCAGTGGCTGACCGAGATGTGAGGAGCCTGGCCTAATCGCGATGATGCCTCCATCATAGACGTACTCTTTGCCGTTCAGCTCTATCGAGGTGTGGTATATGGCATCAAGTTGAAAGCCCAGAATGCCCATGGACATCTGACGAGCTAAACCTCGTGAGAGGTCATAGACAAAGAGTTGCACATCCATTTCTTGTCGCTGACTTTAGATGATGGATGAATCTGATGCGCGTAGGTGTTTTAATTATGAAATGACGTCTAATAAATGGTGTTGTGCTTAGGAAAGGATTTCGGAGAGAATAAAAGTGGTTGTTATCATGGTATCGAAAATGTTGGTAGAATATGGGCTACTAATCTATCTAGCATTCGCAAATGAAGCAGGCAACATTGCGTACGACTGGAACATTCTGGAGGCGCAGACTTAAAAAGGTCTACGCAAGAGGCAAATTCAGGCATTGCGATGATGACAACAATAAGCGCGATAATAGTGAGGTTTATTACTAGATAGAGACACTTGTGAGATTTCAAAGACGCACCCAAAATATATGACTTTAATCATTTGTCGCTGTAGTGAACACTTTCTCAAACTTCATGACATCAAACAATGTCTTGTCCTGACGATTTAGCGGTGGGGCATCTAAAATTAGGCGACTCTTCACTTTCAGGGGCGTGGAGATCGTTTTTCTTAGGGAAGACCAGCCCCTGACAGATGCAGATGCGGCGTACAACCATCGCCATGACCGTGGAGGTGCGGGTGCTTCTTGATGCAGATTGGCTACAAGATGCAAACCAAACCTTTTCCGTCTGATAAAAAAAGTATACGACCCCCCTTTCTCTTCCCATTATCTGCCTGCAGCATTGATTGCCAGCTTGTCAAAAGTAACCTATTTCCTCATCCCTTTTTGATGGAAATTAATTCCTCTTTGCCACGCTCCAATCCCCTTCTACTCCAAGTCACCCTCGTTTTGACATTCCTACCCCCTACCTAAAAAAGGGACCCTCTAATGCTCAACCGAGTCCAGGCCCTTTAAAGACAATCTTATCTCCCTTCTCGCGAGACCCGCGCTCATGAGAACACCCACATCGCCCTCTTCATCAAAGTTGCCAGGTTTCGATCCTCACGAGAAACCAGACCGATACAAGTTTAAGCCCAAAAGGCAAGGCATTATTGGCAGGATGAAGGAATCTTGGATGACGCAGTCCCAGCGAACGAGGTGGATTAAGACTGCCGCCATCGTCTTTGCGATCGTTACCCTCTTTTACTTTATTTCCCCTAAGGGCGTTGAAGTGTATCACGAAGGTACGCCGAGTGGAGGTAGTAGCAGCAGTCGATCGAGTCTCAACAACCTCATGCTAACGAACCGACAGTTACCCAGCCCGCTCACAGCAGCAACAATGGACAGTCACCCTCCGATTCTTCGTACGGTACCGAGCGATGCACCAAGTCCTTCTCCAAGGATAAGCCTATCGTCCAGTATGTTCTCATGATCGATGCCGGCAGCACTGGTTCGCGAATCCACGTCTACAAGTTCAACAACTGCGGTCCTACACCCGAGCTCGAGCATGAGGAGTTCAAGATGACCGAAAAGGAAGTTGGCGGTCTGAGCAACTACAAGGGCGACCCTGTGGCCGCTGCCAAGAGTCTCGATCCTCTTCTGAAGGTCGCCATGGACACTGTTCCCAACGCTCTCAAGGGCTGTACTCCCGTTGCCGTCAAGGCCACCGCTGGTCTTCGAATGATTGGAAAGGAACCCGCCGACGCTATCCTCAACGAAGTCCGACGACATCTCGAGCAAGATTACCCCTTCCCTGTTGTCGACAAGGAGAACGAGGGCGTCGTTATCATGGACGGCTCTCTGGAGGGTGTTTATGCTTGGATCACTACCAACTACCTGCTAGGCAAGATTGGCGGCCCCGATAAGAGCGAGACTGCCGCTACCTTTGATCTTGGTGGTGGCTCTACCCAGATTGTTTTCGAGCCTACTTTCAAGGGCGTCGCTGATGGCGGTATGCCCGAGAAGCTTGCCGAGGGCGACCACAAGTACGACCTTGACTTTGGTGGCCGTCACTTCGAGCTTTACCAGCACTCTCACTTGGGTTATGGTCTGATGGCTGCCCGCAAGGCCATTCACGGAGCTTTGATCAAGGACCTCACTGCTTCCAAGGGTGATGACAAGAGCTGGTTGAAGGAGCCCATTGTCAACCCTTGCATTGCCCCCGGAATGACCAAGGCTGTCAACGTCACCCTAGATGGCAGCGAGGATCTGACTTTGGTCACCTTTACCGGGCCCTCTCAGCCTGCTCCCGCTCAGTGCCGCAACCTGGCCGAGAAGATTCTCAAGAAGGACGAGAAGTGTGATCTTGCTCCCTGCTCTTTCAACGGTATTCACCAGCCTCTGCTGTCCAAGACCTTCAGCAAGGAGGATGTCTACATCTTCTCCTACTTCTTCGATCGCACTAAGCCTCTGGGCATGCCTGACTCCTTCACGCTCCGTGAGATGCACGACCTCACCCAGACTGTTTGTATGGGTAAGACTGCTTGGGACGTTTTCACCACCGTCCCCGAGGCCATGGCGGAGCTTAACGACCGACCTGAGTGGTGCTTGGACCTCAACTTCATGATGGCCCTTCTCCACACTGGTTACGACATGCCTATTGATCGTGAAGTCAAGATCGCCAAGAAGATCAAGGGCAACGAGCTCGGCTGGTGCCTTGGTGCTAGGTACGTTTTGCAATTAATGACATTTGTTCTTTACTAATATTATTTGTAGTTTGCCTCTTCTTGCAGGCGGTTCTGGCTGGTCTTGCAAGGTCAACCAAATTGCTTAAAGATATACCACAGGATACAAGGCGTTGAATGGAGATGCATAACGTTTTTCTTTTTACTATTAGACCAGTCCTTTACGAACGGCAACGACTTTTGGGATATGGCAAAATCATTACAATGAACTATCGGCATCATGAACCTACGATGGACTAGAATGCAAATGCGGATTGGCTTTTGCGGGAACTGGAGTCCTCGACTTGCCATGACGTGTAGATTATTATAGAACTATTTAATACAAGGTGCTCGCCTTATACCGGCGCGGTCACCATGCCCAGGACATCTTCTATAATGTCTTCAGGACCAATGTCTTCTAGTAGTGCTTCTACTGCTTCTATTCTACTGCCCCATTGCATACTCCTCTCCTTTTCTGGAGGCGTCAACTGAATTCGATGCAAGTAAACCTTGGAAGCAGCAAGGCCAACAAGAGCTGGCGTTACAAAGTCTAGACCATGCAAAGCAGCAAGGCAGCGTATGAGTTGGCCGAAGTGCTTGGTAGCCGTAGGGCTGATACCTCCAGCGACAGCTCGGTGCATACGAAGGAATGAAACGATGTTCATCTGGTAGCGGGTAACTTCAATATCCACTTGGGCCTCTTTGCTCAGAGTGCCAAGATAGCTAATGTCCTGTAAATGGTTAGTTGTGTATCCCATAAAAATGAAAAGAAGCAACGCACAGTCTCGACGATCAGAGGCGGAGTCGAGGTGGTTCCCTCACCAGGGCCCCTTTTCACAACACTGCCTGTCGATGCGGTGTCTGCATCGCTACCAGCATCTGCTTCATCCAGATTAACGAAGCCATCCTCGGGATTATGCCAATAAGTCATATATAAAAAGTCATTCAAGTGCGCCGTTACACGAGCCTCGCCTCCACTGGCTGCCTGTAATACCGGAACAAAGACAAATTGCTTCGGGGCAGTTTGTACAGAGGTTCGTGTAAATATACGACGGGTTCGGAGGAGTTCCAAGGCCTGGATTTGAACGGCTTGTGGTGCTCGATCGAGGTTTTTTGCAAGGACGACGTTGGCTATTTGAGACGCGAAAGCACCGCCGGGCGTAAGAGGACTCAGCGGTGTGCGCGGATGCGACGTGGATGGCCTCGATGTAAAGTACGAATCAGGGTTACGCAATGCTGTAGGCGAGTGGCTTGAGGGAGAAGCCTGATTGCCCAGGAGAAGAGCAGAGGCAAAGTCTTCGAGGGTCGTGGAAGGAGTACAGTCAATGACAACCCAGCTGAGCCCAAAGGTCTTTGTAGCCACCAGTTGTAGTTCCTGTATTAAGTCGTCGATGGCCTCAGAGGGTGTGCTAACGAGGCAATGTTCGCGACTAATTAAACAGAGAAGTAAAGCCAGTTCGAGATCGCTCAGAGCGTGGACCTTGTTAAGAAGGCCGTCATCCGCCATGGTTCAGCCGTATTGACTTTGGTGATACATCCATGAGGCCTGGAGTGCTGATCGTTGAAGCTCACCCAAATGGCAACTGGCACTAAAAGTATCCCTTAATCATGGCTGGTCGGTGTCGCATGATAGAGCTACATATGATGTCACGTGGAGATATAAATGACCAACCACCTTTGAACCCACTTCTTGACTTATGCATACCGCTAAACCAAAAAGCGTCTAGTGCTATATACATCACCTCGAGCGACCGACGAGGCTGCGACATTGGTACCTCCGCCCACCGTCATCTGCCGCTGCCATCTCCAAACAACACCAACCTTTTGTGAATCCGACATTTCACGACTGGACTTCTGTGCCAGATCAGATACTATAGCAGAGGGTCTGTCAATCCACGAATAGACAAAGCGACTCGAACGATAAAGAACTACGACTTCGGAAGAAGCTAGAAACCCGATTGCGCCTCGACAATTGTGTTTCGAAGGCTTGAGATAACGTCATTGAACACCGATCCCTTTTCATAAACGATCATTCACCATGTCTTCTCGAAAGAAGGTTCTTCTCAAGGTGCGATATGATAGAAAAACTGTCCAGAATCTTTCGGAACCTTGAGTATTGATACAATAGTGGAATAGGTTATCATCCTGGGCGATAGCGGTGTTGGGAAGACCAGCTTGATGAACCAATATGTACGCAACCCAGCTGAAATTGTTTGGAATTGTCCGTGACTGATGTCGATTCTGTGATGATAGGTCAACAAGAAGTTCAGTGCGAGCTACAAGGCTACTATCGGCGCCGATTTCTTGACTCGAGAGGTCCTGGTCGACGATCGACAAGTTACTATGCAGGTAGGACAAGGAGGCACATGTTCACCTTTCAAGAAAAAAAACTGATTGTTCTGGATAGCTTTGGGATACTGCCGGTCAAGAACGATTCCAGTCCCTCGGTGTTGCGTTCTACCGAGGCGCCGACTGCTGCGTTCTAGTCTACGATGTCAACAATGCCAAAAGTTTCGAGGCGCTGGACAGCTGGAGAGACGAGTTCCTCATCCAGGCTTCTCCCCGTGACCCTCCCAACTTTCCATTTGTGAGTGGTCTATCAGATTGGATGAAGGAAACGTGCTAACAGGGTTTAGGTCGTGCTTGGCAACAAGATTGATGTTGAGGAGAGCAAGCGAGTGGTAAGCCGACTCGAGCCTGTATACTGATAGTGGTCTAACGTTTCCAAGATTTCCAACAAGCGAGCCATGACTTTCTGCCAGTCCAAAGGCGACATTCCTTACTTCGAGACAAGTGCCAAGGAGGCCGTTAACATTGACCAGGCTTTTGAAGGTGAGTGCTTTTTCGTGACCGTGGTTGTTTAGACTAACAGATTGTAGTCATTGCCCGTAACGCTTTGGCCCAAGAAGAGTCTGAAGAGTTCAGCGGCGACTTTGATGACCCGATTAACATCCACATTGAGAACGACCGCGATGGCTGTGCTTGTTAAAGGAGTGGAATGGACCAAGAGCGGTGGAGACGCAACAGCGGTGGTTGAAGAGGAGGGTACTTCCCTGATGGATTATTGATATTGCCTGGAAGTATACTGCATACTGAGGCAGCCTGGGTTTAGTCTTTTTGTTTCTCATTGGTGTTCATACATGGATGCGAGTTCTCTCTATTTTCAATCATGTTTAGTTCTTGGTGACAGTGATGTTAATCTTGGGCAGTATCTAAAGATGCCTTGTGTAGGTGATGTCCCACCGCTGATAATTCGGGTATGTCTGGAGACAGCCGAGAGATTGAAGCTATCAGGCCACTAGCTGATTAAAGTCGATCCATCATCCTGAAGCTTTGAGTTGTCAAGGCCCGAGGCATTAGACCCACTCAGCTCCGAGGCCTGCGGAGAGCTCCCAATGATAGTGACAAGTACCCCGGATTTCAATGTCTCCACTTGTCATTCCTCGAGCCGTGAGAGGTGCAAATCGTCTAGTCAGCAGCCGCGAACCTCGGCTCCATCGAACCTGGACATTCGATAATGTGCGGAGAAGTTGGAGCTGGACAAACCTGGGGTAGAATTAATTTACTATTGCCTGTACTCTGTTTCTTCATATCTTTACACAATCCCTTTTCTCTTTCTCATTTCCTAAGATATTGCTGTTGAGATACTCTGCCTCATCACTTGTGACGACTGTTACCCCTTACTACACTATAAACACTATAATCACCATCCATAAGTCCACATCAAAACACTACCATGTCTGCGCGAATCCCAGCCATTGTATGTGACGCTTTCCTTCGATAATCAAGACGAACAAAAACTAACATCGTCGACTTAGGCTGCTAACCGCGTCAGCGATGCTGCCAAGAAGCAGCTTGACCTCGTCGCCAAGTTCGTTGAGGAAGAATGCATTCCGTCAGTTCTCATCCTACACTCGCGCAAACCCAATTCTGACCTTGAACAGTGCCGACCCTGTAGTAGAAGCCCTTGCTGGCGAGGGTGATGCCCGCTGGGAAGGCCATCCATCTATCATTGAGGACTTGAAGGAAAAGGCCCGCAAGCTTGGTCTCTGGAACATGTTCCTCCCCAAGGGTCACTACAAGGAGTCGCCTGGCTGGACTAACCTTGAATACGGCCTCATGGCCGAGTGGCTTGGTCGCTCACACGTCGCATCTGAGGCTTGCAACTGTGCTGCCCCTGATACGGGTAACATGGAGGTATTGGCCAAGTACGGCAATGACGCCCAGAAGGCGCAGTGGTTGAAACCTCTTATGGACGGCAAGATCCGCTCAGCTTTCCTCATGACAGAGCCTCAGGTCGCTTCCTCAGATGCCACCAACATTGAGCTAAGCATTCGTCGCGAGGGCAACGAGTATGTTCTCAATGGCCAGAAGTGGTGGTCCAGCGGCGCTGGTGACCCACGATGCAAGATCTACATCGTTATGGGCAAGACAGATCCCGACAACAAGGATCCTTACAGTCAACAGTCCGTTGTCTTGGTGCCTGCTGAGACACCCGGTATTACTATCAACCGTATGCTCAAGGTGTACGGTTTCGATGATGCGCCTCACGGTCACGGACATCTGACATTCAACAACGTGAGAGTGCCTGCCTCTAACATTGTCCTCGGAGAGGGACGTGGGTTTGAGATTATTCAGGGTCGTCTAGGACCTGGCCGTATTCACCATGCTATGCGCAGCATTGGTGCCGTAAGTTTACCCGCAGCTTCATACTAAAGAAAGCTGTGCTAACAACACTACAGGCTGAGCGCGCTCTTGACTGGATGCTCCTCCGAGTCAACGATGAATCCAAGAAGCCATTTGGCAAACTCCTCCGTGAGCACGGTGTTATTATTGAGTGGATCGCCAAGTCCCGCATCGAAATCGACGCTGCTCGTCTCGTTGTCCTCAACGCAGCCATCAAGATGGACGAGCTAGGTCCCAAGAAGGCCCTCAAGGAGATCGCAGAAGCAAAGGTCCTCATTCCTCAGACAGCACTCACCGTTATCGACCGTGCTATTCAGGCCTACGGTGGTGCAGGTGTCTCTCAGGATACCCCGTTGGCGTATATGTGGGCCGGTATTAGAACATTGCGACTGGCCGATGGACCTGATGAGGTGCATCTGCAACAGATGGGACGTAACGAGAACAAGCGTAGCGCGGAGGCGACTGCCACGATCAAGAGGCAGAGGGCCAAGACTGAGGAGTTGTTGAAGGCTTATGGTGTTGAGAGACTTCAGCCTGGTGCTAGGATACAGCACAAGGCTAAGTTGTAAGGCCGCGGATGATTAGTCGAGTTAGTAGCCACATATTTGTTTGTTTGCTTCAGCATGGACAATTAGAATATCTAAGTTGTTGGTTTATTGAAATTCATGATATTTCATAGGTTGCGCTCTGACCATAGCCAATTCAAAAACTCCATTACTCCTATTTCATCCCAAGGGTACACTATAACAACAAAGGCAGGTAAACACGACATTCTTCCAATAACAAAAGAAGAACGGAGCAGCAATTAGGCTATTTTAGTCTGAATAGACATGTCACTGTGGCATTTAGCAGAGGTACTTAGGACAAAAAGGATATAGCTGTTGTCATATCGATGTTGTTTCACACATTCAACCTTCTCAGTCGTAATTGGACATTAGTGTATATCAACGCATCGTATACTCCTATTATGAGTCAATACCCAACCCCTTTCCCTTCAAAATCACACCTTCAGGGTCCAAGCTATCAAACACAAGTCATGCTATGGACTCCTATTACCCCAGTGATGGTGCGCTGTTCACGGCTTACCCACGTTAAACATAGGCCTCAGCGTGCCATTTCTCACAGTGGAGTCTATTACAGGCCTTGCCCTGTACGTATCCGTCGGGCCCATTCCAGTAATTAGCACGGTAGAACGCGGCAACAACCAACGTCATCAGATCGCTACTACCCCCCGTATCCTTGCAATTTTCACTAATTGACCGTTGCCCCGTCAACGTCAGGCACCGTTTACTTTGCCTGCTAATTTTCTGCTAGTTGTGCATGGCACGCCTATTTCATAGACGGCACCCTTAACATAAAGAACTCGCAACTCATCACAACTGTTTCTTTCATTCACCTACACATACACATACAAAGAATCAAAGAACCGTCAATCTATCTCTCCCCAATCGACCATATTTCCTCTTCATCATACACACTTTGACTTCCTTACTACTTTCAACGCTTCATCATGTCTGCCAAGGTTCTCGCCGATAAGGACGTCAACGCTCCCATGACTGAGCAGCCAGCCGTCAAGGACGTTAAGAGCATGGAATACCACCGTCAAGCCTTCCATTCCAAGATGGCCGACGAGGAGACGTAAGTGACTTTGCCTCATGAGATGAGTATTAGTTCCTAACATCGAAACAGTGACAAATACGTCTCACCATCCGACGGTATCATGAGCCCTTGCTCTCAAAAGATCAATGCTCTGCGAAACAAGCACGCCAGCAAGTTCGTCTTCCTCATCACCCTATTGTCTGTATCAACCAACTAACAATCCCCTTTCAGAGCCAAGCCCAAATCTCTCTTCGCCCAAGCGAGCGCTAAGAAACTACAAGGCGATAACCCCTTTGGCGCAAGGCCAGCACCAACCAAGGGCGTCTTCCAGCTGTAAAGCATCGTTTTGCTTCTTTTTAATTCGAGTATATCCCACTTATTCGGGATGCTCCTTTTGCTTTTTTGCGGGCTAGTGGCTTTTAGTCCATGGTGTTTATTTGAACCGCTGGAGGTCTGGTTTAGGGCGTTGGGGTTCACTTGACGTACACATATACACGCACATCAATGGTGTAGGATTGCACACTTTGGCTTGTAATGACATGATGCAATGACAGGGCTTGACTTGGCTTCTTTTCTGGTGGCCGGTTTATGTACGATCTTTATCAATACAACATGGGTTTGACATACGAAACATTGAACGCGTGCGATGTTGGACATGATGACGTTTTTGTTGAATTTCTAAGTAAAAGGCGTATACATCTATGCTTTCCAGGCAGTGCAGATATACACAACATCCTCATCCGCCACGGGGTGACTCAGACCAACTCGTTGCGGAATATGTCTTGCACTGGCACCCCACACCATAGCATATTTGAACGTATCCTTGAGGGTCCTGTGGATACGATCACACACATCCTCGATAGTGCTGTTGCTGCGAACAATTAGAGCCTCGCTGAAGTCGGGTTCTGCTCCCTTGCGCTTGGTGTAGATGCGGATCAGCTTGAGTTCCTTCCAGCATCTGTCGATGACATCCTGAATGCCCAGATCATCCTCGCAACTCATGACGACAGTGTGGTCCTCACGTGCCAGCTGGTCGAGGAAGTCGAGTGAGACACTATCAATCTTGTTGTAGACATACAAGCACTTGATGTACTTTCTGTGGTCCTTCATAATAACATCGATGAAATCATCAACTGTGGCGTTTTCATCGCGTACGAGAACCTCGCAGTTGAGGATTTTGTAATCGCGCAGAATGTTGTAAAGCATCTTCTCGTCTAACTTCTTGGGAGGGGACGAGAATGTGATTTTCATGCCACCCGCTGTCTTGACCTTGAGGTAGATGTTGCTACAAGTTTCACATTAGTAGCGATTCGAGATTGTCTCGGTCCAAGTACTTACGGTGCCTCTCGGTTGAGACGGATGCCGACTGCCTCCAATTCAGCCTCCAGCAATGCCCTTTGCTCAGCCTTCTTGGTAGCATCAAGAACCATGAGGATAAGGTCACTGGTCTTGGCAGCCGAGATGACCTGTCGTCCTCGACCCTTTCCTTCGGAAGCGCCCTCGATAATGCCGGGAAGATCGAGAAGCTGAATCTCAGCACCACCATACTCGAGCACACCAGGAATGGCTGTCAAGGTTGTGAAAGCATAAGAAGCGACCTCTGACCTTGTCTTTGTGACTTTGGATAAAAAGGTTGACTTTCCTACTGAGGGAAAACCGACAAGGGCAATTCGCGCATCACCACTTTTGCTCACATCGAAACCTGAACCGCCACCACCTCCAGCTCCGGGACCAGGCTCCAACAGCTGCGCCCTTAGTCGAGCAAGTTTTCTGAACGTGTCAGTAGTGTTGCTTAGTAAATTGCCAAGCAGAATATAATAAAAGCTAAATTTGAGGCTGATAGTACTGCTGTTGAAGAATCTGGACTTACCCTTTTAATAGACCCAAGTGATATTCTAAACTGCGTTAACACTACTGCATAATGGAATAAGATATCCATAAAAACATACCAGTTGCCTTGTTTTCTAAAAGTATGTTAGCAATTATTCGTAACAAGAAGGACGAATATTTGTTGAATAAAGAAAGGTGTGCAAAGTCAAGTCCAAGTTTAGTGTAGATTCATGATGGTCCGAGATGGCTATCACGAGTCTCTCTACCTCGGTCGTTTCCAACAAGGACTCCCACATAGTTTGATTTCAAAACTCATAGAGATTATGCTTTTCACTCACTTTGCGTCTTCTTCATCTCCTCCTCAATCCTATTGCCATGTCAGTGGTGCCCCGCCATTATCCTCAGGAATCAACTTACTCCTTGATCTTTTCCGTAATGTTCACCATCTTGCCGTTTTGAGACGCAGGCGCGCCTATAGAAGCAACTAGAAAAAGAAAGACAAATAAAACAGAGTATAAGTCTCGATTCCTCAGCGCCTGTCTAAGATCTAAATCATGAGTGGGGGGTTGAGAGACCTGATGAAGTGGTGGCAGAATTCGAATAGCAAGCTCCGCAAGTGCTGAGAGTCAGCCTCACCGCTTTCCCTTTCTGACATTTACCTCCCCCCCAGAATCTTTTACAGCCAGCCTTGCATCATCAACACAGGCTTGTCGCGTTGCCACCACAACGACTTTTCGACAATTCATCTCACAAATTCGAAATCATGGCCGACACAGCAGAAGCAGAACAAGTTGAGATGGCGCCGGTCGCTGAGCAAGAGAACCAGGAGATGACAGTAGCGACAACAAATAACGAAGTCGCGGCGCCTACTGGAAAGAAGGTCGTCAAGAAGATTATCCGCAAGAAGAAGCGGCCTGCGCGAGTCCAAGTCGACCCCGATTTCTTCACAACAGAACCCCCGCCCCAAACCGGTACGATCTTCAATATCTGGTACAACAAGTGGTCTGGCGGCGATAGAGAAGACAAGTATCTATCCAAGACCAAGGCCAAGAGTCGCTGCAATGTCTCGAAAGACAGTGGATATACCAAAGCCGACGCGATACCGGGGAGCTTTTTCTGCTTGCGTTTTGCGCGTGGAATTTGCCCCAAGGGTCAAGACTGCGACTATCTTCATCGACTTCCCGGAACATACGATCATTTTAACCCCAACGTCGATTGCTTCGGACGCGACAAGTTCTCCGACTACCGAGACGATATGGGTGGCGTGGGAAGTTTCATGAGGCAGAACCGAACAGTTTACGTGGGGAGAATTCACGTCACTGATGATATTGAAGAGATCGTGGCGCGACATTTCGCAGAATGGGGCCCTGTCGAGCGCGGTAAGTGTTTCAGCCGTTGAAGATGGCAGACATGGTGCTAACTAAAATAGTTCGTGTCCTCAACACCAGAGGTGTCGCTTTCATCACATACGTCAACCAAGCCAATGCAGAATTCGCTAAAGAGGCCATGGCACATCAGTCTCTCGACCACGAAGAGGTTCTCAACGTTCGCTGGGCAACTGCCGACCCTAATCCCATGGCGCAAGCGCGAGAGGCGCGTAAGATTGAGGAGCAAGCCGCTGATGCGATTCGCAGAGCTCTCCCTGCAGAGTTCGTTGCCGAGATCGAAGGCCGAGATCCAGAGGCCAGGAAGAGACGGAAAATTGAGAGCAGTTACGGTCTTGAGGGATACGAGGCCCCTGACGAAATCCACTTTGCTCGAGGAGCTCAGGCGGTTAATCCTTTGGGACGAGAAGGTTTCGACCTGGAATACCAGGAACGACCAATGATTGAAAACGGAGAGACCAGGTCAGTCCAGGTGGAAGAGCAACAACCGCAGCAAGAAACTGGCGGCATCTTCTCAGGCAGTACTCTTGCAGCTCTTAATAAGGCAAAGGTGGCGGTAGCATCGAAACCCAAGGCCGCAGCCTCAACAGGACCCTTGGTGGCATATGGCAGCGACAGCGACAGCGATGATGAATAGGTACAAGGCGCTTTGATTAATTTTTTTTAAAAATGCATAGATAGATATTTCTTGTAACAATAATGATACCACCCGAACAGCAAATGTTACTTAGCTGTTGAATATCCTCGAATATAGTATCTCGTGTCGTCCGATCCACAGATCCATAGCAGGCACTGTTTGGCCAGCTTCTTCCACAGGGGTCATCCACTCTCGGTCAATCATGTCGTCAATCATCCTCTGTACCTGTTGCCCAGCTAATACCTTTTGCGCGTGATAAGGACCAAATACATTCGCTCTCACTGCAGCAGAAATCAAAGCCTTGACGTGACTCAACATAAAGACGTATGCCGTTTGTCGCAATCCCAATCCGACAAGGGCGCATACCGCTCCGAACAAGGGCGCAAGATGAGCAGAAACTAATGGCACTTCATTCTGGCTCTCCTGTCTTAACGAGGCCGCAAATTCTTTCAATGCGCGCCCGTCAACATTCGGACAACTTGAGCGGAACGAGCGATCCCATATTCCCAACAACGCACGACCCTGCGCAACACTAGCACGCCGACCTACAGTACATATAATGGCAGCATCAAGCTGGTCATCTAACTGAGGAAGTCTTTCTGGGTTGCGATGCGCTGCCAGAACAAAAGGGAGTGTCGTCGCAGCGAACGAGGACAACGAAGCTGGAAGAAAAGAGACAAAGGATGCCGAGGCGCGAGGTTCATGGGCCAGATAAGACTCGAGACCGCTGCTAAAGGCGAACGAACCCAATGGAAGTGCCGAGTCTGATAAGAGAAGCAGAAAATGAGTTGTTTCGGCAAGATGAGCTATGGTATATAAGATTATACTCCTTATCTATATGGAATGCCGTGACTTACGTGAGGGAGACAGGGGTGGTGAAGGCTGGACTTTGTTTAAACGCGCCTTTGCATCGTGAAGACGCTTTTCTAATTCCAAAATCTCATCTTGAATAAGATTCGCATCAGTCGGTATCAATATTTCGGCAGGCATAATGAGATTTCAAGTTATTTTACGAGGTTGAGTTGAGTATCAAAATAGCTCGTTGAGAGATAAGATGACCGAGATAGTTTAAAAAGGCCTAGACTCTTTATCAAAACAAAACCATGACAACCATCATCATGTAAATCCAACAACCGGGATTTTATCAAATACAACCCCAAACTCCATGCCAATGCCCAATCCAACACAGTCTTTCCCATACCGGTCGACATACAATTATTAGCAACCACGTTAAAACATCTCAATCCGTTAACCTTCCCCTGCTCAGCACAGTCTTGGTATCTCATATGTACAGTAGACTGATTATCTTGCTCAAGGCCGAACATTCTCCTTGTCAAATCCCTTTCTTCCGCGCATACGCTTCTTTTCTGCCATTCTCTGCTCAATTCGAGCAATTGCTGCAGCTCTGCGCTCGGGTGGTAGTCTCGATGCATTGGCAGTAAATACGCCGTTGTTTGGATCGGGACCTCCGAGTCGTGCATAATGATCCTGGAGCAAGTCGATCTTTTCATCCATCTTTTCCGTAGAAGTGGTTCGTTTTGACCGAGCAACTGACTTGGCAAGTGCGGGTAGATCAGGAACGGTAATCTCTTCAAAGTTTGGTCGACCGGGAGTTTCACCTCCGTTTTCGATGCGCTTGGTAATTTCCTCGCCAAGGTACGCTCGATTTCTTGGCGATCGCGGAACAAACGGTTGCCATCTAGGCCGCCCAATGTCCGGCTTGCTACCGAGGCTTGATGATACCATGTTGGACGTACCGATATCGGATTTACTGACTCTTGGGACAGCGTCGTCCGAGAACTTCTGACGCAGCGAAGGAATATTGGGGTCTGTAGTCTTGAGCTCCATTGTGTCTCCTTCCAAGTCACTCAGGTCGAAGCTTCGTCGGGCCATAGTACGCCTCTGGTCTCTACTGCTTTCATTTGATGGAACGTTTCTCGACTTTGGACCTTCTTCTGCCAGACGGCCAGCGTCTGATTGAATATGCCAGCTCTTCGGTCGGGCAGCATGGTTGTCTTGCTCATGAGCAGCATGATCTGCCACTTTAAGCGTCTTGACCTCCTTCTTGAGTTCTGCAATCTTGGCGTGTGCCCGTTCCAATACTGCGTTTGTATCTGCATTATGGGCTTGAGTTTCGTTGCGATAGGCCTCGAATTCTTCCTTGAGTATGCGCAATTCTTCGTCCTTTTTCTTATTTTCTTCTCGGGCTTCGCGAAGCTGGGTACGTAACTCTTGCGCTCTCGATCCTTCGCGCAGAGGTTCGTCAACAGTCATTTCTTTCGGGCTGGTTTTCGTCTCGCTGTTTGCCTCAGCCTTGGTAGCTCGCTTTTCGGCCGTTTTGAGCTGGGTTTTCAGAGAAGATATTTGTTCGCGAAGATCATCGACTTCTTTAACTTGCATACGAGCTCGTCTCAATTGACTCTGTGTTTCCAGAAGAGTCTTTTGAGTCCTTGGTGATGTCGTAACCTGCCCTTTACGATCCTTCCAATTTGGATCATCCCCTCGTTCGCAAAGGATTTTTTCAAGCTGGTCTTCCAGCTCCTGCACCCGCGTTCGATATTGCACGGCCAGGGCTGTTTGCTTGGTGAGTGTTGACAGAAGATCAGCGCTGCTTTCATCTGACCTGTCTCCACGCTTTGATGCGATTTTAGAGGCACCTTCGGCGATCTGCTTCTCCATCTCAATCACCTTCTGCTGTTCGTCTTTGAGCTTTACTGCAAGCTCATTCGCCTCCGCGTCCTTCTGTTTCGCGTAGGACTTTGCCAATTGCTTGTACTTGAGTAACTTTTCCATCTCGGCTTTCGCATCCTCGTGGTACTTCTCAAACTCTTCCTTCCAGTATCTGCCCGACTGTGAATGAGGCTCGTTAAGATCGATCGTGATGTCGTGTGTGCAGTAATCCTCGTCATCGGCTTCTTCCCATTCGTCTGAGGAATTGTCTTGTTCTTGTTGCGCTTCGTTCTTTTGATTGACTGACTTTGATGCTTTTTCAAGAGCTTCATTCAAGCGTGTGCGCTGGCGCAATTCTGGCTCCTTGTTTACATTGGCGTTTTTCTTGACATCTTGACCGAATGATACGCGTTTCCGTCTTGTCGTGCCCGTTCCTGGAGTAAGAAGTATTCCCTGTGGTCGCTGTGGTGTCCGGGAGGATTCCTGATCCATCCTGGCATTCTTGCCTTTCCCTGATGCTCTCGTGGATTGATTACTGGGTCGCGCTGGTGTTCCAAATAATGCGCTTTTGAATGCTCTGGCAGCGAATACGGGCGCAGGAGTGTCAGGCACGTCGATTTGAGTTGTATCTGGTTGCGAAAGTTAGCTGACTTGTCATTAAAGTTTCCTGGGCTAACGGTGCGCACCTCCTTCATTGACTGGCTCTGGCGCGTTCTCTCCGCGTCTCAACATCCAGCCCAACATCTTGTGATAGAGCTGCACGTGAACGAGGGGCAAACGGTTATATTTAGTGAAAGAAAAGAGTTCGCATCAGCGATTTTGAAAGTCAGAACAACGGCATTTATCTTGAAGTGATCCTGTTATGTTGTTGATTGTTCTGTTGTGGCAGGATGAGATTGGACGGGATGCGGTTGCAGTTGGATGTTAATGTTGACTTTCATTTTCCTTGTGTTTACTTTCAGCTCTGTAGATCATGGCCAAGCAAAAGCGGACAAAGACCCTGGCGCGTCCCCCACCTCCCGGTCCTTCCAAGGAACCTCCACAGCATGGGGACCTGCGCTAATGTAAAATCAGGCATTCCTGCAGCGTGTGCCAGGCGGTACAGGTGACTTTAAACACTAATTGGCCGCCATAAGAACTGCAACGAACCCCTCATCAGCCCTGTGGCCGCCTGTAATTCGATGAAGCGACACCGCCTTTATAAGAGCGTCGCAAACTTGAGTTGGCAGTTGTTAAGTGGAAATAAATGGACGGAGGCAATGGGCAAAGTATTAAAACTACCCCGCCACTGCGACTCGACGTCAGAAGGAGGCTTCTCTTATCTCTCATCCATTTACTGGATGACCTTATAACAACCATTCATCTCAATTTAATATTACTACCATTCGCCGTCATGGCTTCTTCCCTGTAGAGCGTCACGGCTTTTGCTGTGACTCGACTCTCCTCTGGAACCTGCGCAAACATGGCGGGGAAACAACCTGGGGTATGGAAGACGCCCTTGACTCTCAATAACGACACCAATGACTCAAGCTTCCCCGGTCTCCAACCTACTGCGAGCCCGGAGGTCAACAACAAGATCGAATATGAAGAACTACAACAGAACGAGATCCTTGCCCTCGAGGCTATCTATGGCGATGACTTTGTTATGCATTCGGAAACCCAAAGTGCCTGGAAGGTAGAGTCCTACGACGTCCCCCACTCCCAAGCTCCGACTGAGCAACCAAAGCTCACGCCCTATAGAAAACCGAACCACACTTTGACATACGGATAAAGGCATCTAAGGATGAAGACTTTGCTTGTACGGTGAGCTTTGTCATGACTGCCACCTATCCGAAATCCCCACCTCTTATCACATTGAAGAAGTATGATCTTAAGGAAGTCACCCAGTTTAAGATCCAGAAGTTCTTGGAGACGAAACCGAAGCTCTTCGCGCAGGATGAACAAGAGATGATCGATCAGATCGTTGAAGGGGTACGGGATATTCTCGAGGACGCCGCGCAAGCAAAGGCTGATGGCAAACACCTACCATCCCTCGAAGAGGAACGAGAACGCCACGAAACCTACTTGGCCAAGTTAGCGCAGGAGAAGAAGGAAGCGGAAGAACGCAAGAAGATGGAAGAGACTCAGGAAGAGGAGCGTGTCATGGCTGAAATGCTCCAGCAACAAATCGACCGACAGAAACAAAAGGCCAAGGAGTCGAAGCGCCGTCCGAATGGCAACTCTCACCAGGAGCTGACCGCCAGTACAGAGACAGATGAGATGATCGAGTTTGATCAATTTTGCAACATCACGGATAAATCGGGAAATACCGTAGTCTTCAAATCTGTTGCCGGCAAGTGCGATCCTCGACAAGGGCCTGTGTCTGTCGTTTATACAGTCAGGCCTGTCTTGTCTAATGGACAAGGCAGCTTGACCATGGCACTAAAAGAGACCATATTGCGCAACACAAGCAAAGACTCTAAGGAATTCAAACTTCAACTTCAGAGTCTCGAATCTCGACTCCAAGATCTCAAGGCTGTGAAGCGAATTCATCACCGCCATCTAGTTGATGTTTTGGATTTCAGGGTCCAGGCTGGACTCGCCTCGGATCCCACTGTTGCAAATGCATGGACCATAAGTGTCCTGTCGCCTTTGGCAGAGAAGGGCCCCTTGGAAGAGCTATTGGAGCTTGCAGGACAAATTGAAATTGGCAAGGTGCGTTCTTGGACGCGGGACTTGCTAGATGCACTCAACTTTCTCCACAACAAGAACATTGCTCATCAAGATATCCATCCAGGGAACATTCTTCTGTTCCGAGAAGCCACAGGTGAAATCATTCCTAAAATCTCCGATGCCTGGTATCAGAGGGAAATCCACTCTATCAACTCTCACAGGCCAGGGCTTCCTGGATTGCACACTGCCAAGTCTGCCTATTGGTTGCCTCCAGAGATTGCCGGCACTTCAAAACCCCAGTACACCTTCAAGACCGATATTTGGGACTTTGGTGTCGTGTTCGTCCAGATGATCTTTGGCCTTGACGTACTACGAACGTACTCGTCGCCCAAGAACCTGATGGAGTCCGTCACCCTTTCTCATTCTTTACATGAACTAGTGAGCAGATTCTTTAAGGAAGACAAACAAAAGAGGCCTAGAGCCTTTGAGCTTGGATCCAGCGAATTCCTGGCCACGGACGCACCAGTTCTCTTCGATGACACATCCGCCATCCTGTCAAGTAGCCCTGCGACTTCTTTTCAGCCTATTCCAAAATTTAGGCGCGATTCAACCACCCACCGAGGACCTTCTCTGTCAAGATACACCGAAGACTTTGTCGAAGAAGGCAGACTAGGAAAGGGGGGGTTTGGAGAGGTTGTCAAAGCAAGGAAGAAGCTTGATGGCCAGATCTATGCCATTAAGAAGATCACGCAGCGGTCGCAGGCCAGTCTTACAGAAATTTTAAAGGAGGTTCGATTGCTGTCCCAACTTAGCCATCCTGCGGTTGTTCGATACTACAACACGTGGGTCGAGGAGATTCCTGACCAGGGTGATACTGAGGACGATACTTCAACCGATTGCTTTACAGAGGAGAACACTCAAGGCACTGAGTCTGCCGGCATTGATATCCAGTTCGCCACTAGTACAGGAGGTCTCGATTTCATATCATCCAACGCAGGTGTGGATTATGGGTTCGAAGAATCAGATGAAGACGAAGACGAAGACGATTCCGAAGAAGAGGACACATCAGACTCCGACGATGAGTCACTGGATGAAATGTCTATCCATCGAGTTGTATCTCCAGACAAGGAAAGAAATGCCATGTTTCAGCGACGCGCTCGTTATCAACGCTCTTACAGAACAATACTCTATATTTCCATGGAGTACTGTGAAAAGCGAGTAAGTAACAAGGCTGCAATGTTGCCTTGTAGATGGCAGTTTGCTTACTGAAATCCATAGACTCTTAGGGATCTTATCGCCAGGAACCTTTACAAGAATACGGCCGAGATCTGGAGGCTTTTCCGTCAGGTCCTCGAGGGCTTAGCTCATATTCATGGATTGAGTATCGTTCACCGAGACCTCAAGCCGGAAAATATCTTCATCAGCAGCAGCTCGGATGGAATTGACAACGTCAAGATTGGCGATTTTGGACTTGCCACCAGTGGGCAGTTCTCGGTAGAAAAGGCCACCACAGGAAACACCTTGGAGACAGACGATATGACGAGAAGTATCGGCACAGCCTATTACTCGGCGCCTGAGGTGAGGTCGACAGTGAACGGTATATACAGCACAAAGGTCGATGTAAGTGAATCAAGCCTATCACGGCTCCTTCTTGAACTAACGAAATTAGATGTATTCTTTGGGAATTATATTTTTTGAAATGTGCTATCTACCTATAATGGGCATGCAAAAAGCCGATGTTCTTGGTCAGCTTAGGCGGCCGCAACCAGTGTTACCGTCGGACTTTAAGCCCTCGGAGAAAGCTCAGACCGATATTGTGTTGTCTCTTGTAAACCACAATCCGAAAGAAAGGCCGTCGAGTACAGATCTCCTGAAGAGCGGGAAGCTGCCGGTTCAGATGGAGAGTGAGACTATCAGACGCACTCTTGCAGGACTCGCAGACCCCAGCTCGCCCTACTATCGCAAGATGCTTTCGACCCTCTTTGCAAAACGAATGGAACCTGCCAAGAACTATGCCTGGGACATGTCTTCTGCAAATATGAGTCCTCAGGAGTTACTCAACCAGGGTTTAGTAAAACAAGAACTGGTGTCAATCTTCCGCCGCCATGGCGCTTTGGAAACCCCTCGTGGCATCATTTATCCAAAATCCACCCATTATGGCGATAATGCTGTTCAACTTTTGGATCCCAATGGCAACGTGCTCCAACTTCCCTACGATCTGACTCTTGGAAATGCAAGAATAATGGCCAAGCAAACCAACGGACCGGTCGTTCAACGAACGTTCACATTTGGCAACGTATTCCGTGACAAGCAGGACATGGGACAGCCGCTTATGTTTGGAGAAGTTGATTTTGATATTGTCACTACAGACACGCTGGATCTCGCCCTGAAGGAAGCAGAAGTTCTCAAGGTGATTGATGAGATCATTCACACATTCCCTTCGTTGTCTACAGCAGCTATGTGTTTTCATCTTGGACACTCGGATCTTTTGCATCTTATTTTTGAGCATTGCGGAATTGAGCCTGCCAGTCGGAGTGGAGCGGCAGATGTCTTGAGCAAACTGAACATTCACAATTACACATGGCAGAAAATTAGAATCGAGCTGCGGTCGCCAACTGTGGGTGTTTCAGCTACAAGTGTGGACGAACTTCAAAAGTTTGATTTTAGAGGTACGAAAGAGTGACTGCAATTGAAAAATGGATAGAACTAACATAAAACAGACACACCGAACAAAACCTTTGCTAAGCTCAAGACCCTCTTTGAGGGAAGTGATATGTATCAGCGAGCCTCGCCAACTATCGCTCATCTCAAAGAAGTTGTAGAATATTGTAAGCACTTGAGTGTGGGGACAAAGGTCTACATCAATCCTCTCAACAGTCTGAAGGAGGCCTTTTACACAGGGGGCGTTCTTTTTTCCTGCCTCTATGACAAGAAGGTCAAGGATGTTTTTGCTGCCGGCGGCAGATACGATCAATTGATCAAGGAACATCGACCTAAAGTTGGCAGCCAGTTTGGAGAGCGTCACGCTGTTGGATTCAGTTTGGCGTGGGAGCGGTTAGCAAAAACCCCGAAAGCTGGTGGACGCTCGTTCTTGAAGAAGGCTGAAGATGAATCAAATGGTCTATTCAACACTCGACGAGTAAGTTTATCCCCTGTAAGCGAAGGTGAAGGATTGTACTGATTGCATGATGCAGTGTGACTGTCTTGTTGCCAGTTTTGATGCTGCTGTGCTGAGATCGTCAGGTGTTGAGATACTCCAGACTCTTTGGGCGCACGACATTAGCGCTGAGATGGCGAAAGACGCCAGGTCGCCCGAAGATTTAATGTCGAAGCACCGCGATGAAACGTATTCTTGGATCATCATCATCAAGCAGGACTCTATCTTGAAGATCAAGAGCATGGGGCGAAAGGATGTACCGGATGCAGATATACCGACGACACAATTGCTTGCTTGGCTTCGTAACGAGATTCGAGAACGCGATTCAAGGTCGGTAGTGAAGCTCCGCGGCAACAGTACCGCGGACTCCAGCTCGGGTGATAAAGAATCTGAGCAGGAAGTCCGTGTATTGGTGGCACAAACGCGGAGCAAAAAGTTCAACCGCAGAACGGTTGTGGAACAAGCCCAAGTCAGTGCGAGCAGCCTGGTGCGATCTTTCCTCGAAGGGCCGGTCTTGGCTATTGAGACAACAGATCAGGTTATGGACCTGATGCGCGAGACATGTCTCTCGGAACCCGATGGCTGGCGACAGGTTGAACATTCAGTTACGACTACGGAGAAGAAGTACATACGGGAGATTCATGACCAGTTGGACACCTGGCGATACACATATGAAAAGAAGAACGGATCACGGCACGCGTTCCTGTATAACTTTCGCTCAGGCAACTGTGTATACTACGACCTAGGTGCGTGATACTTGTTGGAGTGTTGCAGTGGAACACTATATATAGAAGGGTACATATTGCTTATGTCCTTATGAATATTGGACGCATTGCATGAAGATGGGTTGCGGTAGAGCTTATTCGCATTGGAACTTAGATAGAAAACATTTGAATCAAACAACTCAACTCGCATTTGATCTTAACCTTGTTTGGTATTATAAGCGCTTTGATAAAAATCTAACGTGAAACGTTGATGATACCGAGATAAATGTTATATTTACTTTACTGTGCATATCTTCATACTAACCCTGGAATTGAAACAAATAATGATAGTTCGTTCCACATTCACATGTCAAGGCTCTTTGAAGCAAAAAAAAGAGTAATTAAAAAAAAACAATCAATGCTCGCAGATTTCGAGAGGGATAATTATCCAAACTGAAGTATTTAATTTAATTTTCATGAACCATCAATGTAAATAAATGCGGGAATAGACGGGTACGTAGCTAAGCGTCGTGGGGTAGGGTGGGGCCGAAGTGGAGTTTAAAGTTAAGGGACCAACAATACGTCGACGTCAGCTTTTTCACCAAAGCAGGCACGAGGAGGGGCAAAGAAGGCGCAAACAGGGCATGTGTCAGCGTCAGACATGGCATGATGGCAGGTGTGACTGCGGTCACTGGCTGCTGCGGGTTTGGAGTATCTATTGTAAACGCCCCCGGTCCCGGGACGGCGGCGGCCTGGCCGAAGGATGAATGACTCTCTATTTTATTGCTAGTTAATAACTGGAGGCAGATCAATAGACATTCTTTTCTGTTCTGTTCTCTTTCTCCATTTATTATTCATTTGTCGTCCTGTAGCTATTTCATTGTTCTGTGTGTGCGTGAATAAGCAGTAACAAGAGACGATCCTTTTCCCCTTCTTCTCCCTGTTTGAACCTCTTTCTCCAAGCATTCGCCTGAACGGTCTCGGTCGCACCCTTCCCTGAAAGCATTCGCTCGTCAAGGTTAGGTATGCTTTAGCAATAAGCAGAGCATAATAAAAAAACAACGCCCTTCACCAAAACAATAACCTTTTCTCCCTGTTATGAAAAAAGGGCAAGCGGGACCCAAACAGGATTTGCCAACAAAGCGAAACAACCGCCACTTCACACTTCACTTCGATTTTATCCCAAAACACCAAGACCAAGACCAACACCACTGTCGTTGCCGCTAGCTACCACTTTGCGCCAATCGCCGAAGCCGCAAACGCCGGCCTCCTCATCCTACTCCCGCCCCTCCTCGACCGCCCTTTCCACGCCCTTGGTTCGCTTCTGCTTCTGGCCTGATTTATTAAATTAAGCCTGACTCTCAGCTACCAACCTGCAACCAACATCTTCCCTTGGAATCACAAGTATTTTGTCCTTTCCAATCGCTCGCTCATTTGGAAGATTCCTGTCATAGGACCAACATCATAATACCGACACAGAAACCTGGATCAGTAACCAAATCATCATGGCGCACAAGCGGCTTATGCAAGAGCTCATGCCCCTTCAGAAGGAGAAGTGGGTTGACATCGAGGTGTGTTTTACAAGGTTTCATAGTCAGACGCAAGAGCTAACATGTAGTTCATTCAAGACCGACGATTCAAACCTCCTTCGCTGGAAACTCGGCCTCTGGGTCGTCAACCCCGACAGCGTATGGCACGGTGCCTATCTCAAGGCCGAGATGAAGTTCCCCAACGATTACCCATACCAGCCTCCCACTTTCAAGTTCCTGACAAAGAATATCTGCCACCCCAACGTTTATACCGATGGCAACCTCTGCATTTCCATCCTTCACAAACCGGGTGAAGATGAGCAGTCAGGCGAGCTGGCTAGTGAGCGCTGGAATGTTCTTCATGGCGTTGAGTCTGTTCTCCGATCCGTTCTGCTCCTCCTCGACGATCCCGAGATCAACTCCCCTGCGAACGTGGACGCGAGCGTCCTCTACCGTGACAACAAAGCCGATTATAATAAGCGGGCAAAGAAAATCGTCGATAAGTCTCAGGAGGACATACCAGCAGGCTCTCGAATGCCCACCACCTCCGAACTCACCACCGCGCCACAAAAGCCAATCGACGATGACGCCGATTTTTGGAACATGACCGACGAGGAATTGGACTTTGGCGGCAGCGATAGTGAGGAGGATATGGAGGATTTTGACGACGACGATGAAGACGACGACGATGTTAGAGACCGGAATTAGACGTCCTGGCGCAATAGTGCATTTCTTGGGAAGGTCCAATATGGCGGGTTAGCTGTATTCATCCTCGGCATTTTAACGGTTTCGTCTTTTCATCTGCAGTATAGCCGGTGTAGCGGGTTGTCTTTTATCATGGGCGTTAAAGATGCGCGGCCTGTTCTGGCTAGAACAGTCAGGACGAAGCATGGAATTTGGCATGGCGGGAAGCGGGGACGGACCCGCGGTCTCTGTTTTATAAACGCTGTTATGAGGAGCAAAGGAGTGTGTTTCATTCGTAATTTCTTTATAGACAGAATGCGAAATTCAAGACATTGTTTAGGTGCTAATATATATCTATAGATGGACTGTGAGGCCAATGTCCACCAAATGCTTTTCCGGCCGGGTCACGAAAGGGGACCAGGTGGTATTATCAATTGGGAAAAATCATGGCGGAATCGGCCTGTTTGGGTAGCATGAATGAATAGCACAAGATGTAAAAGGCTGGCCACTGATGTACTCTACCGTGATGAATAGTGTTTTGTATTCCTTTATCGGAATCACAACGTGAAGCGCTACTCTCTGAAACCCAATATTGCTGTCGAAAACCAATAATTCAACGTGATGCTTCCATCCTCACCTGCCTTGGATGCAAAGGCAGAGGAAACGCCTTACGCTCAAATGCTAAAGCAAGAATCATGTCGTGTCGAGAGACAGCGGCAATACCTATCGTCCGCCCATGCTTCATTTCAACAAACCAAACCACAAAATGCAACCACTTGCGCCCCTTTTGCTACGTCTCAAAGCACCACCTCAGGATGTCTCGTGCTTCTCATCTGACATGTCCATGTCAATGTCTATCAGATTGACCGACTCCTTTCTTTCAGATGGGGTTCTCGACATCGACATGAAGGGAGGCAGCTTAGACTTCTCTTGCATTTCTGGACTTCGAGGCTCCTCTGATACAGACAGAGCACTATCCGTGTAGTCGGCACCAACTGTGTTAGGCGTCAGGGTAGCCGACGTTGGCTCTGTCGTGGACGCGATCGAGGCCTCAGGTCGAGCTGGGAGC
This sequence comes from Fusarium sambucinum, assembly GCF_050947815.1. Classification (NCBI taxonomy): domain Eukaryota; kingdom Fungi; phylum Ascomycota; class Sordariomycetes; order Hypocreales; family Nectriaceae; genus Fusarium; species Fusarium sambucinum. Next base: position 3,250,165 of record NC_139292.1, read on the forward strand.
GTGGGAGGGTCGTCGTCAAGAAGGTCAGAACTATGGACGTAGTCTGACGAATCCCCATAGTCCTTCATCTCAGTAACTATGCCATCATCCTGGTCATCGAACGGGTTGTCCCATCCGTTTCTACCATCGCTTCCAATCGATGCACGGTTGCTGTCCATTGATCCAATACTGTCGGCTCGGTGTTTTCTCTTAGAAGGTGAGATGGGATCAAATGTTGGTGTTGTCTTAACCTCAACTGTTGACTCTTCCTCCTCCAATTCTTGTCGAAAAGCTTTGTTGTCCACCTTGACAAATCGCTCAAGCTGAGGTGGAAGGGGTTGCTTGGGAGCTTTGAGGGCCTCTTCAGTGGCATATACGAGCAATGGCTTGTTGGTATCGTCCCACATCTGCTTGAGCACTTGCTCGATATCCAGCTTCTGTAACGGTGTTAGTCGTCAACACTTCTATGGCTTCAAGCCCGTTCCGTTTTCTTACCTCTGCCCTGGTGGCTGATTGATCTCCATAAGGAGTATAAGCTAGTCTCCACCATTGGTCAGCTGGCTTGCTCTCTTCTCCGTCCAGTTCTATTAGGTCCTCTTCTTCACGTCGACAAACATATATTATGTGAGGAGACGTGGCCACTCCACGCAACAGGTACTTTTTGCAGGTCATGGGCTCCGGACGACCTGGCTTGTCTGGAACAGTCAGAAGCCGTCCCAGGGCTCTCTGTTTTCCCGCGACCTGTTCCATTTCGGTATCAATATCTGCAATCATATCAGTAAATCATCTTCCAGTTTTCCCCGAGCCGCAAAATCTACCTTTCATCCTCTTGTCAAGACTTTCGAGCAGCTTCTTCGAGTGCCGAATCACCTCCTCAACCGTCTGGTACTGTTCCTTCGCAACATCATCGCGATCAGGAACAGCCTGGTGATAGTCGGGGTACATGTTTGTATCAAATCCAGATTTCTCCAACGCTCGGAACTTTCCAAGCCCATCGAGATAGGTCTTGTACCCTTCCCACTGCTCTGCTGACCTTTTCAAGAGGTCGGATTTTGTCTTGGCTTTGTCGGTGACCCAAGTCTCGGCCAGGCGATCAAGTTGTTCCTTTTTCTTTTCAAGGCGTGCCATTTCTTTTTTGGTCTGGCGCCAACCGTACTGGATGCGGCGAGCCTCGTCTTTCCGCGACATCATGTATTTTTCTGGATAGAATTCCTGTGGTATTTCTATTGCGTCCTTCGGTCCATCGCCAGCGATGTCGAGTACCAAAACTTCACCCATCTCCTTGAAAAAAGCCACCTTGGAGTCTTGGTTAATCGTTTCGGACCCCAGTGTATCGCTCCACATCACATGGTCAAGTGCCTCATATAAGGTCTTGATACACTTGTACTCATCATGTGTGTGCTCTATCTCGAGCAGACCAAAAGTGGCGTCCTCTTCCAACGTGTCGCCATGGAACAATGCAAGAGAAGCCACCTGCATGATCGGTCGGATCGTTTCCATGTGTCTCTGGCCAAGCATCTCGTAAAACTGTTTCTCCATGCCACTGCTTTCGGGGCGCATGTAATCCGCCAGCACAATTATTGAGCCATGCCCACGCTCGGTGGAGTCCAGAAATGCCATTAGACGGTGAATTTCCTCCTGAAACCCAATGTCACTCTTAGACTCATTCAGGTTCCCGTCTTGCTGCATCCGTATCAAAAGGTCTGGCGACAAGACCTCTTCACCTTTCCACCAGTTTTTGTTATAGTTGTATGTTGCAGCTAGGTCGCCGATATTGATAAGGACGTTTCGAGCTATGGAGATTTCATGCATGATCGTGAGAAGTCCACCAAGTCGGTGATCATGATCCGGTGCATTGGCCACCACCAACATTGCGGGAGCGCCCGGCGCCCGCTTTCTTTTTGATGCCAGAGGCACATCCACAGATGTCTTTTTGTTGGCTGGCCCAGTGGGGACCATTGCCCAGTCTGCTGTATTGTAGGATTCGCGGTTCGCTGGACCAAACTGGATTGGCGCAGGTTCAGAAGGTCCTGTAAGGCCGGTTTCTTGTTGTGGTACTGGTACGCCAGCTTCTTGCGCTGACTCGAAAAGGGCTCGTTGCATGTCGTCGTCTTCCTGGGCCTGACTGTTTGGGACACCTTCGTGCCAGTTAGCATGTGTTGGTTGGAGAGGGGAAGAGGAATACCGGGCACATGTGCCGCAGTCCAGTCTACCATCGTACCCAGGGGAGATCGGTTGTTTGATCGGGAAGGAGGTCTCGAGGGGGCGCCATATATGTGAGACTCGGGCGGAGGAGTTACGCCTTGAATAACGGAATGATCAGAGGATTCAACATGAAAAGCTGTAGAATTTAGTCAAGGTCAAGGAGATGATCAAGGAAGAAACTGACAAATCCCAGCATTATTGGTGCTGCCATCTCTATCTGCACTGAATACTGAGTCGTCCCAGAGCTTTTGATACCTTGAACGGAACTGTACCGTTTTAGCATGCTGTCAGACCTGATCTTGGTGTAGGAGATACTCATACGCTTTCTTCCCCTTCATAAAACTGGCCGATAACCTTATTCGGATCGCGGTTGTTAAGCTATGAAAGAAATGTATGTCAGCCACAACGGGCGCTTTGCAAACGATTTCCTGAGCCGACCTTCAGGGCTTGTATAGCCAAGTGACGATCGTTTTCTGCTTGCAGACCGCAAAAGTCAATAACCATATCAACCTCCGCCTCGGAAGGATCCATGGACGCCATGATGCTGAGGTTGGTGAAGCTGTGAGGCTTATAAGTAGCAAGTATGAAGCTCCTCTCGGTTGCCAAAGCTCAATCTGTCGATGCGGTGCTCCTCCCACTACGAGGGGACGATGAACCAAGAGCTTGCCTTGAAGGACGGGTTACAAGAGGAACCGAGCGAAGGGAACAATGAAGAAACAAAAACGTGAAAGACAAATAATGAGAGCTTAGAGAGCGCTTCTGACGAAACGCACTCGTTGTAAGTTGTATGAAGGAATGAAGATGGACCACCAATTGATGAGCAGCTTCTCCTGCACTTGCAGTGGTCGCGGAGGGGTACGTACTAAGACTAACAGCGATAAGATAAGAGAGTTCTTGGCGTTGATTCACACGTGCTACCTACACGTTATTCCCTGATGACGATCTAACAAGCAAGACTCAATAGGTAGGTATTCCATACTACTAAGGTATCTGGGTAACTTCCATTGTCTAGGTTGACTTTTGGGTACCCGGTGATGGGTAGATTCATGTATCTTGTGAGAGTATAAAGAAGTTTGAGGCATGCAGTCAACAGACTCAGGGATAGTTGTCTAGTTGTGTATGCGTATATGCTTTCTGTAACGACACGAGATATTTCGTGAAGTGTTTTCTGTACAATGATTCTGGGACAAAAGACGTGTACTAAGACCATGATCTTGTGTATAACTTTGGATACATCCATTGGACATAGGTACTGCGTATGCACAAGTAGTGCATTCGGATTTATTGTAACAATGATATGTTACTGAAGGTCAATAGTAAGTTGTCTAGATTATTTATCAAAGACTACAGTTCTACGATACCTACCTACCTAGGTAGGTGCTAGGGTATTCGAGGCTTGATACATATCAGGGATGCAACTTGCCGACGCACTTATCCCGTGCAGAGCCCAACCGTACTATGTAGCTTAACGATAGCTTAGAAGGTTCTAGAAGCTTCGACAACGAGCAAGCTGGGGTTGACAGGAATAGCTGCAGCTCCAGTGGGGGCAAGCGGGCCGTCAAGACTTCTATACAGACTTGGGGTCATAACAGATATGTGCAAGGTATCACAGAGCATGTAAACGATAAGTAAAGTATCGCAATGGGAAAGATCGTAGCAGTAGGCCAAGATTCGAGTGTCTCCAAGACCCGCTCAAGCTTCCAGGAACCATCTTGAGCTTCGGAGACGAATGTCTTGGACTGGATTTCAGGCGTCTGGGGCGCTATCTCCACCACGGCTAGGTATCGTCATAGGCCACTTTACCCTGCGAGTATGTTCAGGTATCATCGATAGGTTGGGTTGAGCCCGACATGAGACTACCGCAGAGCATGACCGACAGAGTTTTAGATGTGCATATTGCAGGAATTGAGTTTTGACAGGTCTGAATAATCCAACAGTTGATCTTGGAAGGGAACATTTACTTGCAGTTCCGGACAAAACAAAAAAGTCACTGATGTAATTACATGCACATCTTTCTTTATTCTGAATGGAAATCGATCGACTCGACGTCACCCCACCCCCAGCCAGCCATCGTCCATTCCATATCAAGGCCCAGGTATCCATGGCCTGCTGCCGCTTTCCCTTGGAAGCTTCCACAAGGTCCCATGGCCCCAGTATTTCCCAGCGGTGGCTTCTCTAAATTCCATCACCTAACCATCTTACGGTCGCATGGCGTAGCTTTGAAGCATCAGTGTCAATAACTTAGTAGACTTAATCCTCCTCACCTTTTGTAAACTCACTCTTGCAACCAACACGACCCCTCCTCTCTTTAACCACCTTACTTTAATTCACAAACCTACCCTTTCACTTTTCGTTTGCTTTTGTAAAAAGAAGCAATAAACTGCCTACTACCTACCTACTTCTCATTCTAGCTTCTACTCCTCTCCCACCGCTCACACTTCAACTCAACCACATTTGAACCATATCGCATACACACTCTCAAGAGCACAACATTGACCACAAACCACAATGGTCAAGGAGACAAAGCTCTACGATACCCTAAATGTCAAGCCTGAGTCTTCTCAGGACGAGATCAAAAAGGGATACAAGTAAGTAAATACAACTTCTTATCATGCCACCGCCTCCGAATACATGGGTGGCTCGACAAGTATGAAGCAACTTGTCGTCGCAAAAGTCGCCCTTTGCGCAGTTCGAATTCACGCCATCTCTAAACGGCAGTAACTAACCACCATTATTCTGCAGGAAAGCAGCCTTGAAATGGCATCCAGACAAGAACAAGAACAGCCCCGATGCGGCTGAAAAGTTCAAAGAATGCTCGCAAGCATACGAGATTCTTTCCGACCCCGAAAAGCGCAAGATTTATGATCAATATGGTCTCGAATTCCTCCTACGTGGTGGTACCGCTCAACCCGAAAGCGGTGCTGGTGCCGGCGGCAACCCCTTTGCCGCTGGAGGTATGCCTGGCGGATTCAACTTCGAAGGCGGTATGCCTGGTGGAGGCACCCGGACTTTCCACTTTAACACCGGTGGCGGCGGTGCTGGCTTTGGTTTCAGCAACCCTGAAGAAATCTTTGCCGAGTTCATGCGTAACGGAGCCGGTGGTATGCATGGCGGCGTTGATGACGATGACATGGCAGGCGTGTTTGGTGGGTTCGGCGGAGGTCCTCGCAGCCGTGCTTCACGCACGCGATCAGGTTTTGAGGGACGAGCCAGGGAAACGACACCCGAGGTTACAACCGTCGAGCGACCTCTACCTCTGACTCTCGAGGAGTTGTTCAATGGTGTTACCAAGAAGATGAAGATCAAGCGTAAGACGTTTGATGATTCTACTCAGAAGCGGGTGCAGACCGACCAAATTCTCGAAGTCCCCATCAAGCCTGGTCTGAAGAAGGGCTCCAAGATCAAGTTCAACGGAGTCGGTGATCAAGTAGAGGGAGGTCGCCAAGATCTTCACTTCATCGTCGAAGAGGTAAGCACAAATTCATGCCAATCCTAGGTATAATTCGATGACTGACAATTTTATAGAAGGAACACCCTCTCTATAAGCGCGAGGACAACGACCTCGTCCACACCGTCACCCTTGACCTCAAGGAGGCCCTAACTGGATGGCGAAGAACAGTGACCACGATCGATGGTCGACAGCTGAACCTAGAGAAGGGAGGCCCCACCCAGCCCAACGGCGAGGAGCGTTATCCCGGTCTGGGCATGCCGATTTCGAAGAAACCAGGCCAGCGAGGCGACTTTGTTGTCAAGTACAAGATCAACTTCCCATCAAGTTTAACTGCAGACCAGAAGCAGAAGCTGAGGGAGATCCTATAGAGGCTCACTGCAGACGAACCCATTTGCAATTCTGTCCGGATACTAAGACGTGTGCTGGAAATCGATTGAAGCCAGCAACATCAGGATTCGGTTGCATTACACATGATTGGTGTTTTGGCGTTGGGGACTTTACGAATAATGAAAAGAGTGGATGTCTGATCGATGGACCTGGTCCGAGAATACAAAGTTATATGTGGATGAAAGGGAGTTGATTAGCATGTGGAATTTGATATCCATTTGATGGTTGTTTAATTAGTAGCAATTATGTCTTATATAGCTGTCTAATACTGAGGCAGGTTTAAAGATTTGACGAATTGGTTCTTTATGTTCGTTTTGGTTGGTGTTGATGTGATTGCGATGCCATGACCTGGTTCAATATGGATGGACTGATGCAAATCCCTCAAGCCAAATATGACGAGGATGTTTTTGGGGTCCACCGTTGCCGAGTTACTGTTTGCATGCAGACTTGTGATGACTACAGCATATGCACATTAAACGGGTGGTCGGTTCGAATTCTCCGTCACTGCAGCAAGGTATGTTGTCTGGATGGGATGTCCTGTGCTAATGTATGGTACTCAGAGGCTTCGATGAGAGGTTTTCTTGTCCAAGCCAGCCAACCCATTGCTTTGAAACAACCCTGGTCCATGCTACTCAAGCTTGTTAGACTAGAGGCTCAAAGAATAACATCGCTGATGCGGGCCGGTAGGAACAAAGAGTAAGGGAAGAAAATGGGTCCCCCTCTCTTAGCGTCTTGCTTAACAGGGATTCAAAGTGCAGCGATGACGACACTTGGCGGTTCTTAGCTTGGATGGAGGGGGAGGGGCATTTTATTCGTTCATTTGTTTATTCATTCGATTCGATTCGGGATCGCGAGGGGTTTTGTCTGACTTGCACGTATTCCAATCGTTGCACTTGATCGAATAGCATCAGCATTATATCGGTAGTATATGTATTTATGGATTTTGCTGGGTCTTGATATTCATATACAAGCACGCTATTATTATATGCCTGACCATCATTCATGACCCATCATCATCATGATACTTCTGTTGTTCCCCATGCCCGCGGGGTTTCTCAACCACCCTGTCTAGTACTCAGTCTTACACGCTGGATGGCTGATGCACATTCAAGAGCAACATCCCATCAATGGAACCCAGCCCGGGCAACCCCCGTAGTCTTGACTTAGTAGAAGCCCCGTTACACTTGCATGTTCCAATTACAGCTTGCTGCAGTACCATGAGCTTTTCCGTCACCCTCTGGGTTCCCTCCTATCTTCAATCAAGGAAAGACAGCTCCTCCATAAAACCTCCGTTCCCCCACACTTGCTCCATCACTCTCGTCTTCTTCCCTCACCACCTCTCGCTCCACCGTCTTTCCACGACATTCTATCTTGCTTCCCTATTTAATAAGCCCAATTCCTTCCAGAGCTTACGTCTACTCATTCTCTAAAAGTATCACAACTACTATCCGCCAAAATGCCTGAGGTGTGTTCTGTATAACCTGCATGTGCATCTCAAGCACTTAGCTGACATGTGACTCTAGATCAACACCCTCCTGTTCGACTGCGACAACACCCTCGTCCTCTCTGAGGAGCTCGCCTTCGAGGCTTGCGCTGGTCTCATTAACGAGATCTGCGAGTCTCGCCAGGTTGACATGCGATTCACTGGCGAGACTCTCATCAAGGAGTTCGTCGGCCAAAACTTCCGTGGCATGCTCACCACCCTCCAAAAGAGCTACAACATCGACATCTCCCCCGAGGACCTCGAGACCTACGTCCGAAAGGAGGAAGACGCCGTCATCGCCAAGCTCAAGGAGGCCCTGAGGCCTTGCGTTGGTGTCGATGAGCAGCTCGAGAAGCTTGCTGCTTCCGGAAAGTACACAATGTCCGTTGTCTCTTCCTCAGCCCTTCGACGAGTTCGTGCTTCCATCGAAAAGGTTGGCCAAGACAAGTACTTCCCTGGCGACGTTGTCTTCTCTGCTGCCACAAGTCTCGAGAAGCCTACCAGCAAGCCTGACCCCGCCATTTACCTCCACGCTCTAGACAAGCTCGGCAAGAAGGCTGAGGAGGCAGTTGCCATTGAGGACAGCAAGAGCGGTACTCTCAGTGGTACCCGTGCTGGAATCAAGGTCATCGGTTACGTCGGTCCTTATGCTGAGGATAAGCAGGCCGAGATGGAACAGACTTTGAGAGACGCCGGTGCTGTTGTCATCATGCGTGACTGGTCCGAGTTCCCCACTGCCCTGCAAAAGATTGAGGCTGGTGAGGTTTAGATAAAAGAAGAGTTTGTTGTTATGACAATCTGCTTTGAGGAATACCCAAATATTATGAATGTCGATCATATAGCGAAAGGGGTGTACAGGATAACATAGACCTGTCTAACTAATACAATTTTGATGAATATACTTGGCGTTTACATATCATGAGACATGGGTGACCAATCCAAGGCATGCTCTCATTTCAGTCCCATGCAACATAGTACTTGTCATGATCGAGTTCTGTTGTAACGTGTTGTTGGATATTCTCAACAAATTGATCAGAAATTCATGCACAATGCGCCTACTACTTCCGCCAATCCATTAAGAAGCTATTGACACTCTGCAATGTAGCACGACTAGGATTCGCCCCAGGGTAGGCCGTCATGATGAGACCCAACCTCGACTTAATCAATGTCTTTGTAAAAGAGACATTTTTTGTCGAATCCCTCAACTTCCCTTTGTCGTCGAATAGATAACATGATATCGCAAGAGCCACGCCAACTGACAAGTCCTTTCCAGACTCGCATGCCACAGCAATTCGTTGTTCATCAGGTTTCTCAACCTCGGCAAGATATTTGGCGGCAAAATCGCAGATATCAGGTAGTGCAGTGCGAAGATTTCGACTTGCCAACTTGCTTTTCCCAAGGCCAGCTTGCATGTATGTTTTGGACTTCAACCATGAATCCTTTGGTGTCGTATCTTGTGTTATGGCCATGCGACATTCGGTGGGCATGGTGGGGAGGGGCAAAGCGCATACAGATATATGAGGCACAATCTGTATTTGTGATCCTTCATCTTTCTTGCTAGTCGCCTGCTCATCGACTAGCTTAGAGATGAGATCCGGCAGTTCTGCTTCTGGTGTTTCAAGAAGCTCATCGATGTTGTCCCAGAACAAAGGCGCTTCAAGACCATGCGCCCACATTTCAGTATCGTCGGCTGCACCCTGGATGTAACCGCCCTCGTCCATCTCACTGCCTACCACACGACGACTAGCCGTACAGCATATCACAGGCCGGAAATCCTCGAATATAGACTCTGTGTCTTCTGGTGAGGGAAGACTAGAGTCAGGAGTTACCCAGAATGGACGCAGTGGCTTAGTGAGGCATGTTGGAAGGTTGAGATTGAGAGCTTTCAATGATGCGACGAATCCGGGGATGAGTGCGGATATTTGTGAGTGAGTTGTTGCGGGAAGATGAGCTGGGAGGTACAATTTGGATGAGAAAGGGTGTGAGGGGAGAATGGCGAGGTTGAGAACAGTGCACCAGATGGGGATTGTGGAAGATAGGGCATCAGGCATTCCTGTATAAGTCAGTATTCATGTGAATATGGTTCGACAAAGGACCTACGCTTGCCACGACGAGTGGAATCGACGATTATGATACTATCAACAATTAACTTCTCACTCTAGATATGAATGCCTACATTATCCTCACACGTACCCATCGTTCTTCTCAATGATTTCAACCAAATGCAAATTCAGTCTTCTCGTGCTAAACTTCCACGCTCTCTCGTGACCATCAGTACTCTTAAAATACGCACTCGCGCCTTTCCGCCCAGGAGGAATATACCAGCTACCACAACGCTCATTGGCGACAAGTGGACGTGGTGCATACGAATGGGATACGCGGTCTACGAATTCTGCGTCGGTTTGAATACTGGTTAGACGGTTGTGGATTGTGAGTGTTGTGCGTTTGAGAGAGGCCATAAGCTGAGACATGGAGGGTTGTTCATTTTGGGGGAGGATGAGGTCTGAGAAGTGTGGGTCGGGCATAGCGGGTGTTTTGTAGTTATAGAATTAATCGAATATATAAGTGATTTGGTGGTGGAAAAATGAACGCGTTTAGATCTTGGAAAGGTTGATATGGGTGTTTAGTTTTTGGTGGAGCGACAGAGTTAACAGCCCGCATGGCTTATCCACCCCGCATTAAACACAGTATATTCACTTTCACTTCCCATGAGAACATTTGATAAGTGTAAACAAAAAAAGGCTTCATCATTACTTTTGGTCGTAACCCGTCAGACATATTTACATGCAGCATATGGTATTCACCCCTCCCGTCTCTTGCTTCAGTCGATTACTCCAATCTCCACTTGCCATCCTCAATGACAATCTTAATCTCCCTGTTCTCATCGATACTCCTTCGACCGGCCTCAAGAATCGCCGTTGTAGCAATGGTGTTCTTGAGTGTGGGGAGAGGCTTGGCATCGAGGTCCTCGGGCTTGAGCTTGCCCGAGTTCACAGCGCGGCAGCCATCGACAAACTTCTCAATGGAAATATAACCGTAACCGGTCTGACCGGCAAAGTTTCCATCCTCATCCGGGGCGTACTTCATGTAGAAGGGGTTGTACCACATCATTTGACCGACGGAGTCATCAGCGACATCATAACCTCTCTTGGCCTGGTCGACGCGGATCTCACCGTTGGCGGCGAGGTAGTGGAAGTATTGGTTGGAGTGGACACCAGCCTTTTGAGGTGCGGTCCACGAAGCAGTGTAGACACCAACGGCGCGCTTGCTGGGCTCGCCCTGCTTGTTCCAGGTGACGAGCAGAGAGATTGTGTCCTCGGTGCAAGGATCGCAGCCGAGTTCAACGGCAACACCCTTGGAGGAAGAGGCATTGACGCTCACGGGGACGTATCCGCGCTCCTGAACCATTGAGTCGTTGATATCGATGTGGTGGCTGTTAAGGTAGTATGAGATATCAGACTCCTTACCAGCCCAAGCCTTGAAGGTCTCAAGCTGTGACTTGGGCTGAGACATGTAGCTGTAGAAGTAGTTGAAGTCGCCAAGCTTCTGAGCCTTTGCGCGAGCATCAGCGTAGGCAGGATCGTAGCGCTTGTGGTGCTCGACGTAAACATAGACGCCCTTCTTCTGAGCGAGGTCGACGAGCTGTTGGTGTTCTTCGAGGACCTTGACGGCGGGCTTTGTGATCATGACATGGATGCCTCGCTCAATGGCGTACTTTGCGATGGGGAAGTGAGTAGGGTCAGGGGTGAAGATTGTGATGGCATCGCCTGGGCTGAGGGCGTCAATGGCGGACTTGTAGGCATCGGGATCGACCTTGTCGTTGGCTGGGAAGGAGTCGAAGGAGGTGTCGAGGTCGTTGTAGACTTGTTGAATGTTTTTGTCGAGATGTTCACCTGGAAGTGTTAGTGAGTGAAGGAGTGTTGCTTTGATAGAGTACGTACGGATAGCAGGGAACTTCTTGCCATTGACACCGACCATGCCCAACTTGTTGACCTTTTCGCGACGGCGCAAATCAAAGAGACTCAGACCAACAACGCCAACCTTTTTGTCTGAACCAGAGGCACCGCCACCGACGAAACCGGTGGTGTACTCTCCAGTACCAATCTGAGAGTAAGGTGTTAGCTAATTGGAAATCTGGTTGGTGTCTTTAGGCTGAACTTACCATCAAGACGTTCAAAGGATCCATTGTGAATGCGATGAGGGGCAACGCGGGGAAGAAAGAAGCTATGATGAGACGAAAGACAGAGTATGAGGGTATAAAAAGACTTCCAGACTAGTTAATGGAAGAATGCGCAAGTCGATTCAAGGTCTGAGCTGGTCAAGAGAAGATGTCTAGAGTGCAATCATGAGCTCTCTTATGAATTGCTCGCTCATGTCTCCGCAAGCTACATTGAGCTTGGCTATTGAATCTGGGGGACAGTTCGGGGTTCTCTCCGTCTACGATTGGAGGAAAAAAGAGTCCCCGCCTTGAAACCCCCCAATCTCGAGCTTGGGATGGAAAGCGTTCTTATGGAGTCATGATAAGTACTGAAGAGCTCATGTGACTGTGGGGAAACGAAACATGGTAAATGAATATGGGGGAGATGATCTAGATTCATTGGTCTAACTGCTTAGAAAGGCGAGATGGCAAGAAATGGTAATGTATTAGTGATTTGTTGTTGTGGACTAGGTATACTAGGTACCTATGGTCTATGGAGTCTACGGTACGAGGGCGGGGGACTTTGGAGAAATAATCCCCATAAGAGCTTTTTATTACTGATCATAACAGCTGCCGGATATCCGAGGCTAACCTCAGTGGGCACATATTGAAACACTGTATAAAGGCCACGGGAAGACGATTCTCCCCGCGGGTAATGAATAGCAGCGACCTTTTGCATTGAATACAAGAGTCGAGAGCAGACAAGAACCACCCCCAAAGCATGGATCACCACTATAAACTCGGAGCAATCAGTGGATTACTTAGGTTAGTTAAGAGAATCAAATGAGGGGTAAAATGGCGGGGTCGGATCCGGTTCCCCCACCCCCACGCCGCTATAACAACAACCGGCTTATGACCGCTTGCTTGTAAGTCAATGGGTGGCTTGAGTAACAAGGGCATTGGCTGTGCTGTGCAGACACACCTGGTTGATCTATACTATGTAGTTTAATTGAGTATCAATATATTGGGAAGTAAAATTACAATCCTGTCTCTCGCGGAGAAATCAATTTCGAGTGTCATGACTGCCACTTCTGTGCAACCCAACATCTCATTGCAGTGATAGTGATCCTGCCACTTTGGGGGTACCAGTACCAATAATTCTCCGCTCACTCATCCCAGAAAGAGCCCATACAATACCTACAGAACAGTGCATAATGAAAATTACCCCCCATCGACAACAACATCACCATTACACGCACTCAAACAACTCACACGCCCGGCTCAGGCGCAGGCCAGACTTCCAGGTACCTAGGCTTATTCGTTTCGGACTCGCCTGTTTTTCAGCCATGCACTTTGCCTCACATGCTGCACCATGTAGGTCAGCTCAAAGCTCAAAGCTCAAAGGGGTGACTCTCGACCGGCTAATAACCATCAGCACGGGATGTCCAACATGGAGCCTAAGCGATCCAATATTTTGTTGTTGATGAGCCTCTCTTTCCACCGCCCTTCCCGTCCAGCCGGCTCCTTACACCAAACTTAGCTAGATCAATGGTTAAGGGTTTATGCTGGGTGCTTAATCCTAGAAAAGGATGCATCCAGAAGCCTGGAGTTCCCGTTAAACGTCTCTACCGAATGGTAACTAATCGTCAAGGAACCGACCTGAACTGCCGTTGTCGCTCCAGGTAGCAAACAAACCACCCAGCAGCCAAGATGTCAACCGATCATAGTAGGAACCCGCCGATTCCGACATGATTCTCCTTGCGAACTTGACTTGCTGACTCTTGTTCTTGGCTACGACGTTGAGGCTTGATGCCATCACGACTGATGTCTTATCTTTCAACCTGATACTTCACTTCAGACAATGTCCACCTTACATACGGAGTAGCGTACCACCATTAAAGAATTTTGTGGTCCTCTTGACCCCAGACTTGGACCGCATTCTTCCAATTGGGGGACGCCGATCCAATACCCACGTTGGTCTTGGAGCACTTGACTTCCCGAAGCGAATCCACCCCCAAACTGGGATTGGGACTGGCTGCCGAAAATGCACTTGTCGGTTCGACATGATACCTTGAGCTTCCTACGCTAGGTACCATAAGTTATAAAGTCCCTCTTTTGTTTCTTTTAAGCTCCGGTCTTTTCGTTTTGCTGTCGTCTGTATCTTGTTTCTTTCACGTCCCTCTGTCGCCTCTCATCCCCTCGTGAGTCGTCTTACCAGTTTACATCCCCAATCATCCCACACTTTTCATCATGACTACTTCCAACGGTGCCACCAATGGCCAGAATGGTCACGCGGCCACACCCAACACGCTTCCTACCGGAATCTACGCTCCCGTTATGACCTTTTTCGATCCCGAGACTGAGGAGCTCGACATTCCCGTCATCAAGAAGCATGCTGTGAGACTAGGTGAGGCTGGTCTAGCTGGCCTTGTTGCTATGGGCTCTAATGGCGAGGCCGTTCACTGCACCCGCGAGGAGAAGATTGCCGTTACCAAGGCTACACGAGAGGCGTTGGACGAGGCCGGCTTCCAATCAATTCCTGTTGTCCTCGGAGCCACAGAGGGTAGCGTCAAGGGTACCGTTGAGCTGTGCAAGATGGCCGCCGAGGTTGGCGCTGCTGCCACTCTTGTTCTCCCTCCTTCTTACTACAAGGCTCAGATGAGCGAGGACGCTGTCTACAACTACTTCATCGACCTTGCCAACGCGAGCCCCATCCCCATTATCCTCTACAACTACCCCGGTGCTGTCGCCGGTCTTGACATGGACAGCGATCTCCTCATCAAGCTCGGCCAGCACCCCAACATTATCGGCACAAAGTTCACCTGCGGAAGCACTGGTAAGCTCACTCGAGTCGCTCTCGCTTCCGATGCCAAGACACCCTTCCAAGAGGGCTCCGGCTACCTTGCTTTCGGCGGCATCGCCGATTTCACCGTTCAGACTCTTGTTAGTGGTGGCAGCGGTATTATTGCTGGTGGTGCCAACGTCATGCCCAAGACCTGCGTCAAGGTCTGGGACCTTTACGTTAAGGGCAAGAAGGACGAGGCTCAAGCTCTCCAGAAGAAGCTCTCCAAGGGCGATTGGGTGCTGACCAAGGCTGCCATCGCTGGCACCAAGTCCGCTATCCAAAGTTATTACGGTTATGGTGGACACCCTCGACGACCCCTTCCCCGTCTCACACCCGAGCAGGCCAAGGGCATTAAGGAGGGTATCAAGGACATCATGGAGATTGAGATGTCACTATGATGCATGATGGAAGATTGAACCCGTTAATTTCTGCTCCAATTGGCGAAGAGCCACTTATATGGAAAGGTATGAGTTTGCATAGCGTTGCATTTAATGGCAAAGGGAACCAACCCTATTGGCTCGACAGATGGATTCACGCAGCGAATCTACTGTCTGGACTTGGTCATGCCTATAAAAATTATGAGCATATTAAATGAATGAAAAAAAAAAAATTGAATGAAGAATGATCATGAAAGACTTGCTATTGCTACTCTGGGAAATGACTTGGACCCAAAACGGAACAATCATGAGGAACGGCGAGCAAGGCCACCAGGCAGCATGTTGCCTTTCCATGAGCACATGTGTGATGAATCATGTTACCTAACCATGATGGTGTTGCCTCAATGTTTTGTGAAGAGGACAAGATATGATGGATCCTTTGTAAGCTCCGTTGTCGGTTCAAGGTGGCACCAGACTAACGACCCCAGATGATGGATGCTATTGGTTCGTTCCCGTCTGTCCCTTGCGTGCTATGTCTTATCCCCTTCTTAAACCATGACGGAAGGTGGTTGGGGACAGAAGCCAATGGCATTTATCTCGATATCATTGACTAGACCTCACTTTGCGCTACATCAATCTCACATAATTCTTACCCATAATATAGTCTTGCCTCGCTGTCAAATATCTTTTTCTCAGATTCCTCGCCATTTTATTTCACTCTATTGATAAGAGTCGATATGCGAGAAACCGCGAGCGGCAGTGCGGCTTCTGCCGTGGCCGAAAACGGTGTCGCTCCGCTGAGTGATGAGCGAACTCCCTTGCTCAAGGCAAATGGCCAAGGTCAAAACTCAGATGCTGAGCCAGCAAGTGAGGCTCAAGGGGATGACCCAAATCAGGGTCTTCCAGCAGGTCAAGAAGAGGAGACAACTGTTGTTGCTGATGAGGTACCGACTGCAAAGCTCATTCTCATCTTTGGCACTGCCTGGATAGGCGTCTTCCTGGGTGCTGTCGATTCCACCATTATCGCAACTCTTTCAGGGCCCATCTCGAGCGAGTTTCAATCTCTGAGCCTTTTGTCGTGGCTTGCGACAGCTTATCTCATCTCCAATGCCGCGTGCCAGCCTATCTCAGGCCGGTTAACGGATATCTTCGGCCGAGGACCGGGTCTCGTTTTCAGCAACATCTTTTTCGCAGCTGGTAACCTCATTTGTGGTCTCGCACATAGCCAGACTACCATGATTATTGGGCGTGTCGTTGCAGGCATCGGTGGTGGTGGTTTGATGAGCATCTCCACGTTCTTGGGCTCGGATTTGGTTCCTCTACGCAAGAGAGGAATTGTTCAAGGTCTCGGTAATATCTGCTATGGTTCCGGAGCAATGCTTGGTGGTGTCTTTGGTGGTTTAATCAATGATCACACCTCCCAAGGTTGGAGACTTGCATTCTTGATTCAGGTACCGCCTGTGCTCGTCTCTGCCGTGGCCGTTCATTTCTTGGTCAAGATCCCTCCCAAGCAGTCGGACAAATCATTCCTCGCCCGTATAGACTTTGTCGGGGCGTTCCTGACATGCTCGTTTCTGGTGTTGCTGCTCTTGGGTCTGAACTCGGGCGGCAATATTGTTCCGTGGACGCACCCTCTTCCCTTGACCACAATTCCTCTGGCTGTCATCACATTTGGGTTATTCTTATTCTGGGAGAGCAAGGCCCGCCAGCCAATCATTCCTGTAAAGCTTCTTCTCGACCGAACTGTCCTGAATGCCTGTCTTTGCAACTTGGCTTGCACCATGGCAGTCATGGGGGCCCTCTTCTACGTTCCGCTTTACCTTCAAGTTCTTGGTAGCAGCGCCACGCAGTCTGGTGTTCAGATCTTACCATCCCCAATCGGTATCTCGATCGGTTCCCTCTTCTCTGGCTTCATCATGAAGAAGACTGGAAGGTACACCAGGCTTGGAGTAGCAGGTTTACTCGTACTCATCGCAGGCGTGGTGGTTCTTACCGTCCAGAATCAGTATAGCCCCAAGTGGCTGATGGGTGTTTCTTTCTTTTTGATCGGTTCCGGGTACGGTGCCACACTCACGACAACTCTACTGGCATGTATCGCAGCGGTGGATCACTCTCAACAAGCTGTTATCACGTCTGCAACCTGTAAGTTGTTCATGCACACGGTGGTGTTTAATATTGCTAACAAATCCTTAGATCTAGCACGCAGTCTCGGTAGTACTGTTGGAATCACCATCGGGTCGGCTGTTTATCAAAATATTCTCAAGGCACGACTTTGGGAGAGGTTCGGTGACCAGCCTGGCGCCGCAGATGAGATTCGCCGTATCAGAGATGATCTTGATGAGATTAAGCATCTCCCCGAGGGATGGTATGATGGAGTTGTTAGCTCTTTTGTGGATGCTTTCAGGGGTGTTTGGCTGACACTGTTGGCGTTTTCAATCTTGGGTCTGATTTGTGTATCACTCATGAAGCAACATACGCTGCACTCGACTATTGCGAGACGGTGATTTGCTCGGCAAAGATGAGAAGCTATTGGAAAGATGGCATGGAAACTGAATAATTTTACCAAAGGTCTTTTCCAAGGTAGGCACATAATCTGGGCAAACGAGCGTATGAAAAGTTGACCTAGGGCTGTGAACCTGAATTATGGAAGACGTATGGACTTGAAAGCAATTTTGCCTCATTTTAGCAACACACATTGAAAGCATACAGCATACATTCTGCACGATGATCTTGGGCACCTCTAGATTGTAGTTTAGGAGGGCATGAATAGATAATCTGAAAACTTGATCTCAACTGGCATCATGCATATAATGGGCCTTTCCTTTCCTATGGCTTTAGAGTCAAGCTTTCCCCTACACTGAGGAAAGGCCCCCATCCGACTTCTTTCCTAGTTATGGAACACTGGAATGCATGTGTCTTATACTTGTTGTTGAATAATTACAATGAAACGTGGGCTGTCAGGCGAAATCTTACTTGTCGTCAGAGATCTTCCCCTTTCGCCTTTTGAGATATATCACAAAGCAAATGGCTGGAAGGAATGATCGCCGAAAGTGACAAAGTTAATGTCTCAAAACGGTTGATTCTTCTTGGGTTGGGAAAGGTCGTCTACCTGTGTTACACAGGCTTCCAGTAGAGCAAGAGATCGACATTGGTATCATAATAGATGAAATCACTGAGCTGGTGTACACCAATTTCTCCAGCCATATGATCATTATTGCATCTTCGGCTTGGATCTCAACTGTTGATCTGCTCCAGACATCATACATTACAGTATCTAGATACATCATTACACTACAAACGGCTGTCCAAGCTCCCTCGATAGCTTGCGGACATTTTCGACCGGAGGTAATTTATCGATCAGCCACATCGCAGGGAATCTCGACATAGGCGGCCGACAAGGCGTTAAAGAGCTGCAGCGGTTGTCTAGCTAACAGATTTAGTTGAGGCATGCTATCTACTTTAGGTAACGAAAGGGGACATATTGAAGAGGGCTGAGGGTCTGAAAGATGGTAATATTAATGCACTCCTAAGAGTGAGTACGTGAATGTTGAATTATTGTGTCAACTCCCATGGCATGGCTCACTAGTCCCAGGGCCTAGATCGTGTTCAAGGTCTGAGACATTTGTATCATGGCTTTTTTCTTCAACGCCACCCGGACGCTTTCACCGCGAAGGAGGCTCTGTTCTCGCTTGTTGTAAAGTCTATTGTGCCTCTTTCCGTCACAAAAGCTCGGGAGTCCAGATTGTTCAGAGACAAAATTACTAGAACAGTCTATGCTATTTGTGAATAGAATCTTTGATTAGCTATTATTTGCACCCTCTTGTGCAGAGATTAGCTTTCCTACTGCACGCCAGTAGATAACAGTGAGGCAGAAAAGAGACCAGGCCGGAATAGTCAAGTAAATCGCGGCGTGGTGCGAAGCACAGACGACGGTCTTGTAACGTCTGCTATTTCCTTTAGAGTAGGGCAGAGTGGCATGATTACAGCATCCGTTGAGTCTAGACGCTGACTTGGAGATGAGTGTTGGTCCCTGATATGCTGATCTTGTAAATCAGGCCGTCCAGGTCGTGTTCGTTGGAGATCCTCACATCATATTTGTCTTGGCCTATGTAGAGGCACAGTGAAGTGATAATGATTGGCGTTTTGGACTAATCCGTATGGATACTCACTCGTTTCTGCATCGGGAGAATCAAGCCTCCCTGCCACAGGACATGGAAAAGTGATATGGGCATCTTGTCTGATGAGGGACCGTTTGAACCTGTTAAAATTCTTGCTTAATCAATGCTTTTAGTTTAGTTCAGTCTGTCGCAGATTGGGACGGGCAATAGAAGCTATGGCCAACAAACGGGTGCCCTGTTTTTGTCCAGCACTTGTTTAGCTTCCGCTTTGGCATCTTGCCAGGCGCCACACACTTTCACTTACGGATATAGACAGGCAAGCTGTCCCTTCACTCGTAGATTTTGAGTTCCTTGCCAGGATGTGGCTTCACTAAAGAATGCCTCTATCCAACAATAGAGCTGATCTACAACCCGTTACAGTACGGGAGCCCAAGAGAGTCTGGGCGAGTTACCTAATAGTGATCATCCGGAGAGACATCCGAGAGCTTTCAGTTACAACATGAACATCAAAAGCGGTCATACTCTAGGCTCCGGCATGCGATTGGGGATGTCTGATACGTAAAGATGGCTTCATAAGGTTCTGCTTTGTAACACAGTCACCAGAAGACCTGCCTGGAACGGAGGTTTGAGGCCTGCCTGTTGGCTGAGATAGGCACCAAATCCGTCGATCGTGACGAACCTACAGTAAAAACATGCGTAGTGGTTGTCAAGCAGTCGGGTAGTGAGGCGGCCGACCCTGATCTTTATCCCAGGAAGATGGCCATGATGAGATGTGATGAGCCAACCAAGATGAAAACTTAGAGCCCGGATATGGCTGCGAGATCCAAGATAGAGTTGTATGCAAGGTACCATCTGTAAGGACCCTCGAAACGTTGATTCGTTATGTCGCCTCCAGGAACTTGAATGGGTCTGCATATAGATATCCATCGTAGATCCTGTCTCAGATGAATCTCGTTTTGTCTTACTGACTTTCATTTGTCCAAATCCTCTTCACTCTCTTATAATGAAACACATCACCATCACACTGCTGTTCAGCACTTTGTGCTTGGCTCAGCGATATACTTATACAACCCGCACAATGACAGAATGCTTCAGTACTACACAGTCAAGCTTCGGCCCCGCGGTACCTACTCAAGGCCAAGACAACTATTACACTGTCGAGATGCCTGAGTGTCAAGACTGCGACTGCACAGATTGTGTATATACCAACACGTATACAACAACACTAGATGTCTTTGCTCCAACAGGCATCGCACAACTTCCTTACTCGGTCAAGGAAGTATATCGGGGCATGTCGGCTATGCCAGCAGATGCTACGCCGACTGCTATCCCATACGGCTTCACTTCTGGCGTCGAGACATGCAACAACTGCGGAGATGAACCCATCACTGCAACTATGACTTATCCTCGCGGCGGTTCACCTTATCAAGAAAGCGTACCAACAGCAACACCAACAGCTGATAGCTCATTCGAGTCTCCTTCGACGCTACGCACTAAAGTCGCTGACGGCCCCAAGACTGCACGTCTGGAGAACACTATTCTCGAGCACAAGGCCATCGAGTATCAGGGTCAAGCAGCCAGCTCCTCCAACTTTGCCGGGTTTAGTCTTGGAAGCGACTCCGATTCCGACTCTGAACCAAAGAGCCCTGGCGGTTTATCCAAGGACATCAAAAGCTACGCCAAGATGAGGGATACAGCTCCTTCACGGGACGCTGATGGAGCCGCTATGGGTAGAAAGCCACCAGCTAGAATTGCCATGGCTCTGCTTGTGCCTATAGCGCTGCTAATGTAAGAATATCAAAGAGAGAAAAAAGGAGTGGAATGGATGGTACTTTACAGGAATGCATTCAGCGCTGGCGTTGTAACATTTGTTCACTTTGGGAAGCGTTTTCTTTGTCAGTTACGATTATCACGGCCGAGTATCACTGAGACAGAACATGATTCTTGGGGTCGGAATGGGAAATACCACACGGATATCCGGATGAGGTTTTAGGAGGGCATCATAATAATAAGACTGTGTAGATAGTAAGAAATAAATAACATGATCAAAAGTTTTTGTAGAAGAATTTTTTACGTTTTGGAGTATAGTGGTGTTTGTCAGGTATGGTGAATCCTAAATAATGTGGTGAGTTGAGTTGCTATAAAACTCCCAGACCGAGTTTACGACGGGTGCTTAGTAACCCGACACATAACAAAGTCATTCGTCCTTTGAAGCTATTCACAGTAAATGATGACAGGAACAGACCCTTGTTTGAATGACAGTTTCAGAGGGGATTAGTTCGGGACCCCAGTATCCGCTATAGCCCCTGGCGTTTAATTGGCGTTTAAGCATGAATTTATTAATGACAGCTTCAGTCGTTTGTTAATTCTCTTCATTTGATCCTCTCTCTACGATGGGATATCTTTAAAAAGGGAACTAATGCACTACAAGTCTCAGTGCAACGTCATCCGTGGCACAGCAACCCGTACCATCCGAGAAAAACAATAAAGATGCGTAATCATCGTGGCTATTCAGATGATTATCATGTAAAATGCAGAAAATGCGAATGGTGTCGGAATAATTACAAGAGTTGTCGAGTTTTGGAGAAATAAGAAATGAAAAGTGAGAGACGAGATTCTTACTTCAACGGGAATGACATAAAACGTCCCGCGACAAGTCTCTCAGCTGAAGCGAAGAAGCATAAATTTAGATATAATTCGCATCTCATGTCTTGTCATTGGTCAACAGTCTCGGATTGGTCCCCTAAGCTAAACTCTTTGCCCGTGGCGCAGCTGTGGCATAGCAAGCCCCAGACAAGCCAGGGCAGACAGACTCATTGCAAGGCACTCCCTCTTCGACATGGCCAGATAGAGGTGATTTAGGGGGCATGACACCCCTGAACTAGCGCTGACAGTTCCAACTAGACAGTGACTATGGCGTTTAGATACAACTAGAGACGGGAGACTTTAGAGTATTTAGGTAGTGACCTATCCTGAATCATGGACATGGACAAGCCACAGCCACACAGAGACAGCCCGGGCAGCCCTGCTGTTGCAACTAGCAACGCGTAGACAAGCGCTAACCAATCCAACCCAGTGAGGTTCACTGTGGGCCCCGCCTATGCTTGGCTTTTCTCCAGCTTGTTCCAGCGAGCGTCATGGTCACCGACAGTGGGATAGATGGTGGCTCTCGCTGGCCAGGGAACCTGTTTCGTCAGGGTTTCCAAGGACCATTGAACTTAATCGAGACCCAGACCAAGACCCAGACCCAACCCAACCTAACGTCTAACGCCAACGTCTTTTCCTCAATCAACAACAACAAAACAACATTTCTATTGACGATAACTCTCTTTGTTCTGTTGTATTTTTCATCCTTACCCTCATCTGGTCCGATCTAGCGAGTCCCATCTCCTCCCTCCAAAAAACCATAGACGACACGGCGGAACCCTTTAACCGATATACCTGTGACGAAACAAGCCCTTGCGATTTCAGCTGAAAAGCCAACAAGACACATCCCATACAACTCGCAGCCTACTCGCTACTTGACTCGCCCAACAGTTTCCAACTCTCCTCTGCTTTGCATTTGCATTCGCATTCGCATCTTCATCTACACGGCACTCATATCAGTCTTCAGTCATGCGGTTCAACATTGATCCCGATATCGTCCCCAACTTGAAACTGGGTCTTCACTCTTTTCAGATCATTCTCTCCCTCGTCGCATGGTGTTTGCAAATCGGCGTCTTCAATGCAAAGGATGCTGAGGTCACGGGCAAGAATGGTTGGGCGTTCGGAGTGGTTAGTCAACATACACCGACCGATTCATCATGTATCGTGGCCAACTAACGATGAAATCCAGTGTTTCCTTTCAGTACCAGCGTGGATCTTCCTGATCATGACCCCCCGATGGGGCCGCACTCGTCGCTTCGCCCAACCGCATGCCATGCTTGCTGTTGATGCTGCTTTCACCATCATGTGGCTGTCTGCCTTTGCTACTCAGGCTTCTTACAACGCCGCCGGCCAGTGCGGCACTGCCTGCAGCATCAGCAAGGGTGTTGTCGGCTGTGGTGTTCTTGTAACGTATGTTGATCAACTCTGTGTTGATTGAGGCTATCGCTAACTTGCTCGGCAGTATCCTCTTTGGTGGCTCGACCTTTGTCTCGCTCTACACTCTCAACTACTACAATAACAACAACGTCCTGCCCGGTTACGATAACCGCCAGATGGGCGGCGACAACATTGACCCCGACAAGGCTGCTTTCTCCATGGCTCCTCACGGCGACGAGGCTTACGAGCGAGTTGACATGGACGACCAGGAGCCCGCAGGCAGCTCTTACGGAGGTGGCTACAACAACAGCAGCTACAACAGCAACTCTCGCTACGGCGATGCCAACCCCTACAGCGCCGATGACGATGATCCCGATCGCTTTGGTGCCCTCCCCCCACGAAACAACACCCTCTTCGACAACGACACCCAGTACCACGGCGGTGCCCCTCCCTCTATGCCAGCCAGCTACGCCAACCCTACAGGCGGCCACCCATACGAGGATATGCCCGTCCAGTTCCCCGCCGCCAACTACGACAGGGGACAGTAAATTTTTGAAAGGCATGTAAATGAAATAAAGGATATAGATTGGCTTCTTTGTTTTTATGCAATGGTGTTTATTTTGCTTGGTGTGGAAATAGCCTGGGAGACGTCTGCGTCTGGAATGCGGCTCGACATTTTTCTATGGTGGATAACGAACGCCTCTATGGAGTAGAGGCGTTTAACGGCGTCATGTCATGAATTGCGCAGAAAGAAACAGGGGGGGCACGTGAGGAATTGCCTCTGTTTGCATATATGAAGTTGGGCACTACGTACACAATACATTCAAGGCACATACGTGTGCTTGTTGTTATCCTGTACATTTTTGACAGTATAGAAAGTTCAGTCATGTAAATGAGGATCCTATATACGACGTCTTGCATTTTTTCCCCAAGATGTTCGAGACCAACTCCCAACGCCTTCTGTTCTAAGCCAATTTTGATGCTCCGTACTTGATGATAAAGCGATTCAGCCTTTTAAGCTTTCCTCGAAACCCCCCCTTCTTTTGAAAAGTGCCGTCTAATCTCTTTCTCTACTCTTTGTTCTCCTTCTCCATCTTGCGAAGTCGCTTGGCAATGTTTGCCGATGTCTGCTGCATGGGGTTCAACTTGCGATCCCTAGACATGGCACCAGTATCATCGCCGTACTTGGCGACCAGCTTCTCCAACCACTCAATCTCGCGAGCACTCTGGTGTCTCTTCTTGGGCAGATCAGGTTGATTGGACTGCTCGAGAAGCTGCTTGACAACGTCTGTCATCTCCTCCTCGTCGGCGTTGTCCGCGATACCGCCCCACTCCTCAGCAGGCTTGTCCTCGGCGTCGCTGCCCTCATCAAGGTCGTTGAGGGGATCGTTGAGAGGGTTAGGCTTGGCGGATCCGATGATGCGAATGATCTTGCCGTCGGCGTCGCGCTCCACACGCGCTTCAGAAACGACGGCGTTTTCAATCGTGGCGATGGCGAAGGGGTCGTTGGCGTAGGCGCTGGTTGTGGTTGCGCTGAGCTTCTTCTCTGTTCCACCGGCGGGGGCCTTGAGACGAGCTACAAGACCGAGCCGACGATAGTTCTGTGAGAGGGTCTCCTTCTTGTTCCTAGAAGTTTCTGCGTTAGTTTCGGCTTTATTCTAATGATGCAAAGATTGATGGAACGGACCAGCTCTTCGCAATAGCATCGTTGCCTCGGGGGTTAAGAATCTTCTTGGATCTGTTGAGCTGTCTAACGGGCTGACGGCCTGATCTAGCCTTCTTCTTTTGGAGTTCGCGACCCATGATTGATTGAGAAAGTTGGGTATTTGTTTAAGAGGGATGTGGTGGATGGATATGGATTGTATCGAGGCTTGCGAGAGACGTACAAAAAATGCCCGCCAAAATTTGATCGCAAATTCTTATCGATAAAAGAAGTGGATATCTCGCTAGTGTCATTTGCCAACCTCTTGGAGACATTAAAGATAAGACAAGGTAGAAATAAAGAGATGTTAATAAGAACTGTAAATAGGAAACTATATACATACATTTAACATCATAGCGATGTCTTCTTATTCTCCCCTCCATCAGAACTGGTGATCTTCTCTTTGATAGTGTTGTTGAAACTTGATGGTACTGTCCACCTGTCAGGTACTTATATTCTTGTAAGCCCAGCTGTTGTGACCAATGTCTTCTACTTTATGAAGGAGATGAAGGTAAACACATACTACAGCTACTCTAAGTGCACATAAATTATTATTCAATCTATATTGGACTTTACCTATAGGGGAATATATATGAGATTAAAGAAGGCAGCCATCTTGGCTCTGCTATACTATAATCTTGAGCTGGGAGTGTAAAGACGGGCTTATCTTTCATATAGTTAAAAAAAAGTAATAAGAAACTTTTCAATTCTTTCTTGTTCCATGATTCTTAGTATGAATTACCTTGGTTAATGATCTAAACCACTAAGGTATAATGCAAGTAACAAACATGCGTAACCTCAAACGCAAGCATCCCCGCAGCGAATCACCCACTAAGGTAAGGTAGCTAGCTCCCCACGTTCAGCTTTCATATCGCTACAAGCTGCAAGCTACCATGAATGCCGGACACCGATACTAACACCAAGACCTTCCCAACATCTATTCTACCTACCAAAACCAGAACAATAAACTCTGGCATTCCCAACTCAGGGTCTTGACCTTCTAGCAACTTCATCTCCCAAACTCCAACAGCACCTCAACCCGGCCAAGGGCAAAACCTCCCAATGAACTCGCAACTCAACGATCCCGTCGTCCCATCATCAAGCGGGATGGCTAACGAACAATCTGGACTTCCAACCGCTAGTCCACAACCTATTTCTGCATCGCCTCATACAAGCGATCCTCGTCACCACAGAACCCCTAGTCTGGGCGAGATACATCAAGTTATAGAGGCTGAACAGGAAGGTCAAGTGGTACGACACCATGCTCTTCATGATCATGACAGGCGACTAACTATTTATCTGTAGAATCGCCTCTTGCACATGATCCGACAGCAACAACTAGAACTTCAGCGACTCCAAGCTGCCAACCCAAACAACCAAAACCAAGGCTCAGCCGTAGACGACAGTAGCGTCATCGCCGAGCGACCAGGCCATGGAACTCCCCACGCCTCGAGCTCTCATGTGTCTATCCCTCATGTTCCCACCGGTGACTCGGGCTCTCGCTCCAACAGCCATCGTCACCCTCGCAGCTCGTTCGACCTAGCCCGACGCTCGAGAACTCCCAGCCGTAGCGGCGCTTCTCCGAGACTTCGCTCAACGTCCATAGGTGGAAACAGTGAGGACTGGGTCCTAGGCGGCCGGGATGAGAGTGCGTTTTACCAGGCCGAGACTCAGATGCTCAACCGTGAAAACCAGATGCTTCGTAATCGCATCCGAGAACTAGGTAAGCGTAACATAAAAACTTGGCAGTTTACTTTTATCTAACATGCACAAGAGAAACAACTAACAGATACCGGAACCGGCTCACCTGTGGCTCATGAGGCACCCCATCACTCACAATCGAGGAGATCTTCTGCAGTGGTGGACAAAGAGGCCGATAAGCCCTCTACTGAAGAGAGTAAGAATACTTGAGATGATTGTACCTCCATACCCTTTCTCAGAAAACACACCGAGAGTATCGAGGTTTATCATGGCGTTTAGCGATAAAAGCCCAGTCTGGAAGTCGGGCTTGACTCAGGATGGGAACTGATAGGAATGCATATGGCGTTAGTAAGTCACATACTATGTATATCTACGATGAGCTCAGATAGTGCATTGAGGGAATAAGGTATTCTTGCCAGTATGAATGTGACAAGATGCTATTGTATGACATTAGACATGAGCGACTTTAGGGTATGAATCCCATGATGAGCGGTTATTCTCTACACGTCCCAAACAAAGTCAAAATAGACATGAAAACACCCCAGCTTCGGAATAATACATCTCTTGATAGAAATATATAAGCGCATGTCGGTTTATGGTGAACGTTGCCCGTTAATGCTGCGTCATCGGCAATTCGGTATATAGATTCACTTCGCCGAATTCCTTTGCAAATTCACAACTCAACCTCAACAACACCAACGATGCTTCGTCTTGCAACACGGAAATTTTCCTCCAACTTCTTATCCTCCCAAAGGCACAACTTCAGCTCAACAGCAGCAGTCAATGCTGATTTCACTCATGCTGTCAGTCAATCTCATAACCTATTCATTCCCAGATGGACCCCATTTGGCTCATGAGGTTTTCAACAGAGAACAAACTTCATTGGGCTTGCCACAATATATTACATAAGGGATCAAAGAATGATAGTTAACCATATCGCAGGTTATAGGCGGTGGCGTCGTTGGACTTGCTGTAGCCCGCCAACTGGCGCAAAGAGACGGCACCTCGACCGTACTCATCGAGCGCCATGATGCCATCGGCACAGAGACAAGCTCTCGCAACAGCGAAGTCATCCACGCGGGTATATACTACGGACCATCGAGTTTAAAGACAAAGCTTTGCATTCGTGGCAAGAATCTACTCTATGAGCTTTGTGACAAGCACGGCATCGGCCACCGCCGCATGGGCAAATGGATCGTCGCCCAGAACGAGGTCCAGCAAGAAACTCTTGACAAGCTTCACACCCTATGCCAAAACGAGCTCGGTGTTACTACACGGTGGGTCAGCGGCGAAGAGGTAAAACGGGATGGTGAGGGTGTCCAGGCTGCGTGCGCGCTCGAGAGTCCAACAACAGGCATCGTGGACTCACACGGCTTAATGTTGTGTCTCCAGGGCCTCTTTGAAGACGCTGGAGGTGTTGCAGCGCTCAATTCACCTGTTTCTAACATCACTCCTCTCGGATCCAAGCCCGGTAGCGAGGGTTGGGAAATTGAGGTCAAAGACGCCTCCACCGGTGAGACGTCGAGTATCACGACCGAGACGCTCATAAATGCTGCGGGGCTTGGAGCAGCAGTCGTTCATAATATGATAGTACCTTCTGCTAAGCGCCAGAAGTTGCACTATGCCAAGGGCAATTACTTCTCATACTCGGCATCTCAACCCAAGATCTCACGGCTTATCTACCCGGTGCCTGAGCCTGGCATCGCAGGTTTGGGCACCCATCTTACACTTGATCTTGCGGGTCGTCTACGCTTCGGCCCTGATGTTGAGTGGATTGATGACCCCAATGATCTGGCCGTCAACGCGGAACGACTGCCGCAAGCCATTAACGAGATCCAACGTTATCTACCGGGCATTGATGCCTCGGCCTTGGTAGCAGACTATGCTGGCATCCGGCCTAAACTAGCTGGTCAAGATGCTGTTCGCCAGGGCAAAGGATTCCAAGACTTTATTGTTCGGAAAGAAGAAGGGTATGAGGGCTGGGTAAATCTTCTAGGCATTGAAAGCCCTGGATTAACAAGTTCCCTAGCCATCGCTGAAATGGTGCAGAATTTACTATATGGGTCTACAAAGTCATTGTAAGGATATGTCAAATTTGTTCCACTAATTAGTTGTTTCCACTTGACTGCCTCCGAGGTTTCATTCGAAATAACGAGTAGACGGCAGGGAAGTTGACTTGGATAAGAATCGAAAACGCCATAAAGTTCCCATACTCCGATGAAATGTGCCAATGCGTATAAACAACCATCATTACTGGTCATCATTTTGGTATCAAAACAAGATATCAATCCCATCCCAAGGGCTCTCAAATTCTTCCTTCGTCAAGAGACAAGTTCAGCCAAGCGCCAATTCCAACTTCTCCTTCTCAACTTCACCTCAAAGAAATACTGGGGCAAAACTTTCTGCTTTGCACGTCGACGTGAAGCTCATATATGCCGTTCTGTGCGCCGACAAAACTACAAATCGTTAGCAAAACTTCACAAGACTTTGAGAAGGAAGCACTTACAGAACACGACCATCTTCACTCCAAGCCAGCCCAGCGGTGTTGTCTGGCGAAGGCGGCACCTCGAAAACACCATGGTCCTCCTCCCATCTGTTCACAACTTGATTTACGAGTGGTACTATGATAGTCGTGTCATCTAGGTCACGATCGGCGTCTCGCTCTCGCGCCTGGAGGATATCAAGCACTTGGAGATAGGAGGGGTCTTGTCTCTGACGTTCCCTACTAAGCATCGCCACGGTTTCACCAAGGCTTTCCTGTCGGCGCTCCTCTTCACGTCTCCTTCTTGTGAAGCCTTCGAGGGATTCGCCCTCGGCCATGCCTGTGGGCCGTGTAGCTCGCGAGATCATACCACCAGGACGAAACCGATATCCGTTACCCAAAATACCCCCCATCGCGCGGCCAACGCTGCTGCTTCCACGATCATTAGACTGCTCGGCATTGTCAACGGCAGCAGCATTATGAGCAGGGCCCCGGCGACGGGCCCAAAATGTGGTTGGCCCCCCAATCGGCCTGTCCTCTGCCGCCGCCGAAGCTCGCTGGATCAATCTCTCACGATTGGTTCGGCCCATCTGCATGGCTTCAAGTACCAACGTCTCACTGGCAGTAAGAGGGGTGTTGAGATGTTCGAGCACGTCGCGGCGTGTGTGATTCTCTGCGGCGTTCGTACCCGCCGCCTGATCTCTTCTATCGCGACGACTCTCCAAACCGCGCGGGTCAAACGCGTTTCGGTCGATAATGTTGATACGCTCGAACACTGGGTCTTCAATGTCGACAATCTGGCGAATGACAAAGTTACTTCGCATATCAACAATCCCGACATGTCCTCTATCCTCTGTCCAGGCTAACAAGTCGTACGGGCCAGGACAAAAGGCCATATCTCGGATAGCACCAGGGCCACTGCGTGGGCGAGAGGACTCAAAGGTTGTGATAAGGGGGTCGGCATCGGGATCTGCAAGAAGAGCGGCGTTGAAGATAGAAATTGTACCATGTTGGGTTCCGATAGCGAGGTATGCTCCTGATTCTGAGAAACAGGCCGCGAAGCTTCCCCTACTGTCAGTCCTGTCATCTTTTCTTTGACTTTTGAGTAGAATTCGTTGAGTCTGCTCCCATTGGTATGCGACATCATCAGGTGACTTGGTTGCTGGCGATTCGGCAGTCTTCCTTACTCGCTCGTGGATGTACATGTATGGGTCGTCAAGAATGGAAATCAGGAATCTTCCATCGGGGGATAGAAGAGATCGATTCACAAAGTCGGGATATGTGATGATATCCAACGCCTCTGTCTTGTCTTTTTCGTCAAAATCACGTAGGCTGACTAGAGTAACGGTCCGGTCGTTATTGGCCAACACTGCTACTGGTTCCCTGTAGGCTTTTGCATTCGCCGGCATTGTCGTGGGTGGAAACCAGAGCGTGATACAGTTCACCCTGTCTTTGGCCAACTTCATACTTTTGGCGATCATGTTCTTTTGGGATCGCCTGGCGCGCGAGATGAGAGAGAATACGGGATCGTTAGGGTGGGCATCGAGGCCGAGATAGAGTCGAGTTTCTGGGTCGATTCCAGATAGAGGATCTTCGTTGTCTTCGTTTCCTTCATCAAGCCGCATCGCCACGAAATCGCCACTTTCACTCCCACAGCACAACCATCCTTTCTCAGCAACGAGACATCGCGGCGCAAAAGTCAGGAGTTTGATTGTTTCGCATTCTCGAGTTGATACATTCAGTCGCTGGATATGATTGCTACCGGTGCCTCCGGGAAAATATACGATGCTTTGTTTCTCGGCGCTAATCAGAGAGCGTAGCTGCCAGTGCCTGTGGACATCAGCTATTTGAGGATGACGGCGCCGGGACAGAATGCATGATTGACGTACTGTGATCGTACGGGTATACGATAATGTCTCCGCGACTGTTTTAGAATGAGAGCCTCGGTTGGGTAAATACTGGACGATGTCAGTGGTGATGCAAATAATTGAGTCATGATTGATAAGCTCTATGTTCGCTTTCAGGGTCCATGGGATACATACTCGCCCTCTTCTACCGCCATGATGATCCCCGCCGCTCCTCAGAGGGAGCGACAATACACAAGGGCTTTGAGCCGTCCTTTGGGTGAGGAACGATGTGTTTGTGTTCTGACTTTGGTGATGATATCGTTTAGTTTTGGAACTTGTTAATAGCTAACTGTTCACGGAGACTGACGGCAATGCGAGCGGTTCAGTGCAAAGCGGCGCGATATGCAGAAACGTATGTGTTATCCAGGTAATCGGTTTGTTCGATGGTATTCGCTATGTTTTCGATATTATTAGGGTGCGGTGGAAGAAATGAGGTTGGCAACAATGAGTTGGTTGATTGATTGATTACTGAGATGGATTATGTAGGAAGATGCAAATGGATGTCTAAATGACGTTGCCGGGGACAATCAAAGTCAAAGTCAACGGGCTAAATGGCGGCCGAGAGCATCCATGGACTAGGTAGGTTGTCACTTATCCACCTTTACCTATCCACCTACCTAAACAATAGGTACATATCCACTGTACGAGTCTGTTAAAAGGCCTACAACAGCTTGGGCCAAACATAGGTAGGTAATATGTGCATATTTCTTCTTCTTATGAGTGGATGATTTGAATAGCCGAAAGCTAGAGGCTGAATGAGGATATTTTTAGGATTCCAACTGGCAAGGTAATCTTGATATGAACAAGGGCTCAGTAATATCATGGTTCTTTCGTTCATTTCTGATCAGGTGCAGCTGCTGCCAAAGAAATCAAATCACACCTACTTTATTGAGGGAAATGTTAGCGATCATTTGTCAATATCATTAATCGCGTAAGACGTGATTATGTACAATACATGCGAATTCATCAGAGGGCAGTAACATCAATATCAATACCCCTTTTCAGCTATGTACTATTCCAATTCATGATATAGACTCGTCTCTTTAAATCGACTTTGTACCTCACCATGGTATAAAACTGATAACAAACCAATCATGATTTCCCTGCTCTTAAATCTTCCCAGCTTGTAAGTATCAACATCTACTTTTCGGAGCTTCAGCCATCAACAAAAAAAGCAACCTCTCACCTTTTGATGCATCAACTCATAACAAATAACATCAAAATACCACCTCCATTGTGCTGAGCAGACTCACGTCGCATCTGTTCTAGACATCGCGCCGGCAATAAAGACAGAAACAACCCCAACATATATCAAATCTACCATCTTACATGTTCATGCCACCGTCTTGGTTACCTCCTCCTTGTGGGCCACCAAAGAAAAAGGTGTCAAAGGGGTTCAGTTGAGGTGCCTCACCAAAGTCATGATGAAGCCCTTCCCAATTCATGCTGAGTCCCATATCGAGCTGTGACTGGTCCATGGGGTTGAAATCACCGTTTGAAGACGCTCCCAGATTCTGGAGGAATTCCATGGTCTGTGCATCTGGGTAATCCTGCCCATTGAATTGCTGTTGTCCCCCAAATGATCCCCCATTGGAAGGTTGGGAAGTCATCCTTCGAGGAACAGGTGAAGGAACCATGCCTGACTCTGCAGGGGAGCCTTCTTGTTTGAGACCAGAGTCTGATGGACTTGGCCCGCCTCTGTTTCGTGATTGCATCAAGTATCCTTCAGATGACCGTGCCATCGGCGGTGATGGCTGCGCATTTCCGTCGCCGGTGACTGACATGCTAGGAGATGAAAGGGAGTCGGAGAGGGACAGGTCGATTGGATAAGACGCCTGGTCTGAGCCCTGAGGACGGTGACGTGCTTGGGCAGACGTCTTTGACGTGTCGGGTGGCGTGTTCCATGCAGAACGCTGTCTTCGGGCCGCTGGTGCACCGAAACCGCCTGTTGAAGAGGTCATCTTAATGGTGGCCTTGGCCGTTCGATCGAATGCATCTCGGCATGTCTCGGCGGGCGGACACTTGTCGATCATGTCTGTGAGAACCGATTTGGCAGCGAGAATAGTAAAGTCCACTTCATCCATGCTCTGGGTCCACTATTAGTATATTTCCCCGAGGACTCTTATTTCGTCTAAACTTACCAGGCGACTTCGTACGATGGGCGAATGCCATATGGCATAAAGGTACGAGATTCCTGCCATGAACAGGTGATGCGTGGAAAGATATGTATAGCTCACGAGCCCGCTGAGGTGAAGTTGTCGATACAAACGAAGAATCTTTTGCCCTGCCTC
The DNA here is from genome assembly GCF_050947815.1 of Fusarium sambucinum. NCBI lineage: Eukaryota > Fungi > Ascomycota > Sordariomycetes > Hypocreales > Nectriaceae > Fusarium > Fusarium sambucinum. The sequence continues at coordinate 3,283,254 of NC_139292.1, forward strand.
GGCGACCTTGAGATAAATACGGTCCTCATCTTCACGAAGCTCTGCTTGAAAGGCCGTTGGGCTGTTAACCTCGTTTGATGAGTTGTACTCGCCCTCAAACATAGCTGGAACGCTGAGACTCTGACGATAGAGCATGATGATGGCCTGCCAGTAGTTGAGCTCTAGGAACTCTGTCGAAAACATGACACCGGTCTCCTGCTTTGATGGTGCTGACGTCTTCCATTGATACAGCCTTCGATCGATGTCTATGCGCCACGACCGGAACGAATCGAACTGCACCAGGAATGGCGACGGCAAATGAATGTGCATATCGGGATACTTGCCCTGCACGCCAGCTTTGGCAATCTGGGCCTGGTTATACTGCAACACTTGGAGAATCTCGGACTGCAGCAGTCGAAGGCGGAAGTAATGATGCGCTACATGTTTGTAACTGGGTTGGATCTGGTCGGGCGGTGAATCCCGAAACCCAGTCGGCGTAATATAGTCATCGTCCAACAGTGAGGGGAACTCAGTTGTGATGACCTGATCACTCACGCCGAATGGTCTTCCGACGCATGTGCTGACTAGACGATCTAGAGAGTACGTGCACCACCAGAGACGTCGTCGCATATCTCGAATCCACAACTTCTTTCCACGGCCCTGACCACCATTCTCCCGGGCACCGTCAGTCTGCTCGGTTTCGTTGGGCCCAGCATCGATTTCTCGGTCGTCCTCATAGTGCAGACCGAGATCGACTGCAAGTCGCACAGCAACTCCAATAATGTACCTGGTCCGTGTTAGTCAGGCGAGCTCCAAACACCACATACGATCAATCAGCACATACCAAAGACCAGGGGGGACGGGACGAAGGAGAGCAAAATTGGCGAGAAGAAGTACGGCTTGCAACACCTCCAAACCTCCCCCGCTATTGCTCAAGCACGATTCCAGGTGTACAATAGCGCTCGCATGATATTCTTCAGGCTCACAACGGCTCCTATTGTCCATACCAGAATCACCGGATGATTCTGTTTTTACTGGCTCGCCCACAATGACACCACAGCCAATAGCGAAAACCATATTCAACAGGTACAATTCTCGCGAACCTCGAGCCGGATCCTTTGTCGCGTAAATGCGCTCAAATGTCTGCATGAACTCTCCCCTGTGCAAGATGGGGATCTGAGGGTTCGAATGTTCAAAATATAGTCGCACAAGTCGCAAGCCAACCTCCTTGCTGGGGAAAGCAGCGGGCTTGATTGAAGGCCTAGTATGCAGGCCAAAGAAGGAATCGCGCAGAGAAGCTCCATTTCCGCTCGGCTGCCTAGGAGCTCTCGAATCATTCGAGTTCGGTTGTCCAGCAGCCGAGTATTGAACTGCCGCGTACACGACCCGCGCAAACGAGACACCGGATGCAGACGCGAGAGAACGAGGTTTCGAAGGGCTCACAATGTTGTTGAGGAAACCTGCTTGGCCTGACTTCTTCTTCAGCGATTCAACTGCTTGAGTCTGGGGTCTGCCCATGCCGCGATCGCCAGCTTCTGATGCTACAGAATACCCTGTTTCGGTATTTGAGTTGATACTGGCGGTGTCGGTGCCTATCCTGGAACACAATTCGAGATTTTCGGCTGGGGGGAAGGCGATGTTGTTGGCATTGAGCAGATTCTCCAGCTGCTCTACTCGAGTCTCGAGGTAAAAAACATAACTGCGCGGTAGGTCAGTCAGATTCATTCACTTGTTCTTGCAGCAATTCCGTAGTACGCGACACCAAATGACTGATAGCTGAAGCTTAGCGCAGCACGTCGGAATTGTCGCGCGCTATCACAAGATCCGTATCGTACCTTCGTGGTATTTCCTTCTTTGTAATGGGGTCATAGCCGACACAAGCAACTCCCGCCTTGGCGCAACTTGCGCAGCTCGGAAGTTTCTGGTCGCAACGATTCTTACGTAGGCGACAACGGTTACAGGCACTGACGTTGCGAAAGTTACTGCTCTGGCCCGCCTTGGCCGTTACTGTTGGAGAGGCGGTGGTGGAAGATGCCGAGGCGGGGGCAGATGCGCCGTCGGCCTGGAGACGTTCACGTTCACGGTTATGCGGGCTCGACTGGCCGTTGCGCGGTGATTCATCGTCAAAAGAATTTTGTCGCTGTCGCTTTGCAGGTTGCGAGCTCGGAGACGGAGGGCCACGCGCAGGCATTGTGACGGGCCTGGCGGGCAACCGGTGGTGGCGCCGCTTAGTTTTTTTTTTTATGTGACGGAGATGGGAAGCGAAAGGCGGAGGTGAGACGTCACAGTGTCAATCGGAGAGGCAGCGTCGGTCGAGGGTTGGTTTCCTTGGAGGGAATTGATTGATGATGGAAGCTTGAACTGGAGCTTGAAACGGAACGGAGACGGGGGGTCGGAAAGCGGAGCGGTAGATTGAGTAATCCGGGCCGGGACTAACAATTAACGGAGAATACGGTAAGCACAAAACATGAGCGCCAGCTGGAGGAGGAGGCGGCTGAGGCTGAAAGAGGGACGTGGGATGGTTTGAGGATGTGGATGGAAATGAGACAAGATGACAACCGAAAGATAAATGCGGGAAAGGATCGACGGAGCCGAGGCAGCCGCTAACGTATAGTAGGTAGACAAGAGCTGTCAAGGCGTGGGTTGTAGTGTAGGCTGATAAGAAAAAAGATATGGACAAATCTTTGTAAGATTGGTCTTTTTCTGTAGGTCTACTGTTCGATAGTGTATTCAATGGTTGGTTTGCAGGGATTAATCAAGTATTGCAGTATAGAAACTACATTGGGCAAGTATAATCAGGAATAACTGTCATGAGAGCGGTACAAGATAAGGGAGCGAAAAAGGCTTTAGAAGCATCCGAATCAAGAGCTTACAAGTACAGTCAACAGTTGGACGAATAAATTATTGGTGGGGGTGACGGTGGTTGATGGCCGTTCTTTGTCTTTGACCTTGTCAGATGGACTTGTTTCACACGATTTAGGCAAACAAGGGTCCTCTGAGTACAGTGTCCAAGATAGATGAATACTCTATTACCTTAGCAGCTAGACTGTAACATATCATCACCAATTCTCACCACTTACTTCCAAACTACCAAGCTAATCTTTTCTTTCTTTTTCCTTTCTTCTCTCCCCCGCTTCTCAAGGAAACAAACATTGCCCGGCTATACAGGCGGTTCAGTTCCCTGTCCTACACACAGTACCTCTCAGCTCTCGCCGTCAGATACTACATTGGGGAATGGATGAGTGGGTTTTGACATGACAGTACGGCACAGCACAGCACGAACAGCCATATTGCTCTGTAGGAAAAGGTGTACAAACCTATTCTTCACATAACAAGGGTCCCATTCTCTCTCCCCACACCATTCATCAAGTCAATTCGATACATCAGCATCTAAGAGCGCACGAATCGTACAACCATTAATTACAGACTTACTCATACGACTGCATAAAACCAGATTACCATTCTACTGTAATCTCTGTGCCCTTCCAACGAAACATTTACTATCAATCCATGCAGAGTATATACTATCTATATCCCTGGACATCAGATCATGGGGTTGGCTTGTAGCAGCCAAGGTCTTGCTCTTGTTCACTCGTTTCTTGACTACTGACTCTCTTCTATTGTAAATGCCTTTTTGGGTTACCGAATGGACGGGTCATACTCGGTCAAAGGATTTACGTACATCCATCCTGGCCGCCAACCTGTCTTGTACAGTCCAAACCATATCTGTGGCACAGGATTCATCACGAGGTCTAGAACCAACAATATATGTACCTAGTTGACATGCATATTCAATGCTTCAAGAACTCTACAAATCTCACTACGTTTCCGATCAAGATAATTCCACACCTCCCTACCTCTCTGACCGCCGGGAATATGCGTGTTTTGACCGCTTACAGAGCCATGTCCCTGCATCCACATAACGCTTCATGCATCTATCGCCATGTACCTAGCTAGCAACATGTCACTTGAAGAAACAGAGTAAGATAAAAGTTCTGTGCATAAATCTTGTTCAATGAGACTGCAGTCTTGAAATTACTGCAAATGAGACTATCCTAACATGTCCTTTCCTATCCTTTCCCTTTCGTTCCTTTCTTACACCGCCAGTTTGGCCCCGCGAGGTAGCCAGAACTGAGTAAATCGCATACTCTTAAAAGCCTGAAAAAACAAAAACAAAAACTATCGAGACATTCGGGGCCACCAACATGAAGAGAAAAGAAAAGGCCCATACTGACAAACGCCTTCTAAACCTCCAGGGTCGTGATGTAGACGATGTTGCATGGGCAATGGTGCCATCAGCCGTATGTGTAGCAAACCCATTACAAAGAAATGTCCCAAAAATTGAAAATCAAAATATCCTTCTACCTGTCGTTGAATCCGTCCTGTACCGAATCCATAGTCTATGTGTCGTGAGAGAGAGAAAAGAAGATATCCCAATTCATCCGTCTTCTTTTTCGTCTTGTTGTAATAAAAACGCCTGTTCCATGCCTCGTCGCTGTGTTGGAAAAAAATGGGGGGTATTATTCGACCGGGGCCTTGCGTGCCCTTTATACAATCCGTCCCTGAAAGCAATGACGCCAGATTTTTTGTTCCGATTATTCGCTTTGCTCGAAACATTCAAACTCCATGTGAAAAATTCGAGTCGCGTGTTGCTGCCGCTGGTCCCTTAAACGGTGTTCTCCTCGTCGTAGTCGGTGAAAAGACTTTCGTCCAAGAGGGGATCCTCCTCAGGCAGCGCTGTCTCCTCCTGGGGACCGCCCTCGGTGATTTGAGAGCTAAGGTAAGCTCCAACAATGGTGATAAGTCCGCTAAACCACCAAGCCAGTCCAGAGTATCCAGTCTGGAGACCCCAAGAGTACAGCAGTCCAGAGAGTGTGGGGCCAAGAGCTCGGCACAAGCTGGCAGTTGAGGCCGCAATACCGTTGATCGTGCCAAGAACCTGCTTAGAGGGTGCTGAGTTGGCAAGCAGGATAGCGTTGCTGGGGTAAGCCATAGTGGAGAAGGTGCACTTCCAAATGACCAGGAGGTAAATAGCTGGCATTCTCATGGAGTCAGGGAGGAGCACCAGGTAGGGTGTGACCAAGTAAAGCGCAAAGTACGAGAAAGCGAGCATTCGGAAAAGTCGGAGAGAACCAAGTCGTCGAGTAACAGGAGGGACGATGAGGTAGTTGGAGAAGAGCGAGTACAATCCTTGAACGGACATGATAATACCAATCATCTTGGTCTCGAGTCCGAATCCATCGGTGAACTTGAAAGGAAGGTCGTGAACAGGGTGCTCGGGTCGCTTGGTGCTGAGGAAAACGGGGAAAAGCTGGTCAAAAGTCATAGTGTGGCTGCAAGGTGTGTTAGACTAATAACGTTTTCCGTGCGCGGATAACTTACAATGCGAGAATACCGTAAGAGATGATGTTCATGATGACAGGCTTGGTGAAAGTCTTGGTCTTGCGCTCAAGAACAGGCTCCAATGGGGCATCAACCAGAGACTGGGTGTCGGCCTGGGGAGAAAGTCGGGGAGAGTTCTCCTGGCTTCGATAAGCGGGAAGAGCCTCATCCTCGGAATGCGCAGAGCCAGGTCGGGGAGCGGCTGAAAGATACTGAACATGATGCTTTCCATCGAGAAGAGCCTGCTTCTCAGGAGAGCGGTCTCGTCCGTTGCACTTGGTGACACCACCGAACCAGCTGGAGATGTAGTCTCCGATTTCTCGTCCACGATCTCTCTGGTTCTTCTTCTCAGAGTGGGTCTCATCGAGGAAGAGAAGTCCGATAATGACACCAAAGAAAACAGTAGCGGCGCTGAAAAGGTTAGGGAGGAGGTAAGGGTATCGGTCCCAGATGGTTCCACGGGCAAAGATCTCGGGGTAGCTGATGCATGGTCGAGCGAGAGCTCCTCCAATCATAGGTCCAACGATAGATCTAAAGAGGCAATATAGTCAGCAATTGCTACTAATGATTACATGCATTATATTCGCTTACCCAATGCACCACACCATGGGCATGATAGTATAAGCACGTGCTGTCGAAGTGTTAGAGCAAATCGTTTTCAATGGTTTGGTTCAACTTACGCTGATGTTCCTTGACAGTTACAAGCTCGGCAACGGTGGTCTGTAGGACTCCAATGTTACCATTGAGGAGACCACCCAGAGCGCGGGCAAAAAGAGCAACTGGCAAGCTGGGAGCAAAGCCGAAGACCAACACGCTCAAAGCAGTTCCAAGCAAACCAAACAGGAGGACAGGCTTTCGGCCAATCTTGTCACTGAGTCGTCCCCAAAGAACACCAGTGGAGAACTCGGCCAATGTAAAGGCAGAAGTCACCATGCCAGCGTATACTGAAATCTTGTTGGTGTCATCAGTGATGTTGAAGTCCTGGATCATGTAGTAGATGTAAGGGAAGATTGACATAAATGCGATTGGTTCGCATATTCTGCAGCAGGCTGCCAATTGTTAGATCCAACGGGCAAAAATCATACAAGCTGAGCTCATACCTAGAACAAACATCTGCTTTGTGGGAAATGGAGGAAGCTGTCTCTCCTTGCGGCTAGCATCGCGGTTGGCCGCGGACATTTGACGACTCCTCGCCATATTTGCTGTTTGTGATCCTCCTGGAAGCTTTCTTTTTCGGTACAATGGGTGTCTCTTGGTGAATTGATGTCGTCTTCTGTTGGATATCTCAAACTTGTTCGCCAATTGAGTTGCTTCGTTTCGTTGTGTCTGATAGCATGAGACAAGCGACTACGCTAGAGGTTGTCGTCGAGTAAGAGGTGAAGTATGGTTGTATGTGAATGCAAGATACAAGCTGAAGCTGGTTGCTTGAATCGATAAAAGGTTAAGTTGATAAACAAGTAGAGAAAGAACACAGAGTAAGAACCGAGGTGGTGGAGGGAGGAGGGAGACTAATTAAAGGGTTATAGAAGGTTCGCAGAAGGAAAGAAGAAGGACCCAAGATGGGGCGTATTAACTTATAAGAAGCAGCTATGGAGTGGGTGTAGTTGCACCCCTCACAGACCAGGACTGGGGTACATGTACATGTCACAGTGATCATCTTTGGAGTAAATAGGATAGGATTAATTAGTTACCAGGCCTTCCCTTACCTGGGGGGGTTTCTCCCCTACCTAGACCACAAGCTTGGAACGAGCGGTGACATGAGCGCCAAAGGGCAAATCTCCTGTCGTGTCCGACACTAGGTACACTCACTAACTGCGCTGCGATGCGGCGAACGGCCAGTTCTTGGGCATGACATGGGCAGTGGGGCTCCAGCCTAGGGCGACACACACCTCAGTCATCCTAGTTTGACAGTAGACAGGGCGGACTGGACATTGGGCTTGGGCCTGCAGGGGCTGGGTCCCAGGGAGACGGAGACGGGGTGAGCCCTGAGCGACCAGGCGAAAGTACTCAACAAGTACCTCTGCAGGGGTATCTGAGTCTCTCTTCAGGTTTGCAAGGGCGCATTTTGCAGCCCACGGGGATGTGTCTTGAGTAATCTCTTATGGACCGACGGTTGGGTTCGAGCTTAATTGTTGGGTGCGAATGGAGCTGGAACCATAAAGCCAAAACAGTAAACATAACCAAACGCAGCGGCTTACTACTGCCTGCACTCCGGTATATCCGCCGTGGCTAGGTGCATGCTCTGAGTGGTGCACCCGTAGTCAAAAAGTCCTGACTACCATGCCATGCCACGACGACATCAGATTGATTCTTGTTTCAAAGCTGCCTTATGCATCCAAAACATCAGCAACCTGAAATACGGTCAGTTGACTTCCATGTTATCGCATTGGCTGCAATAGACGAGTTCAACCCACACAATGTTGCCCAAAAAGACAGGATATCAGACAGGAGGCGGTGAACCGCGAGCAACGGCTCCGGGGCTCGTCACACGGGAATCCTCCCCGGGGTCGCCTCAGCCTGGCTGTGGAGCGATAATGTTACTAGGGAAGACCTCCCGGAACTGCACCACACCTCTTCGGTGCACAATAACTAGCGTACAGCACAGCATTGAGATTCCAGCGGAGCCGAATGTCTGTCAGTCAGCACCATCACCAATTGACCTGGCACATGGCATGGCCCGTTATCCCAGTCTTGGCAGCGCGTAGTGACGTCGATTTTGGGGTAGAGCACAAAAAGATATCGGTTCGGTGTATACTGTGATAGGAGTTGCGGTGTTGTAAATGTCTATTCCAAGAAGTCCATGTTGTTTCCCCCCACATTCTTAGCCAGCTCAGCCAGCTCATATTGCCAATATCAGGCAGAGGTCGACAGACATGGCTGTTTCATGGCAATTTTCCTTGTATTTGATGCATGCTTCATTTGTAATGCGTTTCTCGCTTGATGATTCTGTGTTGCTTGCTCACACCCACCGACCGGCGGTTTATTCCGCATGCCTGAACCAAACATCTCATACCGTTGTTGGGGTTTCCAGACCGATGGATCACATAGTCAGCAGGTGACTTCCATGCATGAAGGAGTCATTCGGGATCGACCTGCATTGCCAGCACCATCAGAACACCACAGCCTTGTCATACATCAACCATGTTTCACTGCCTACTGCATACGAGCTCGAGGCGCTCGCTCACCTAGAAGAAGACGAGTAATCGCCAAGGTTCCTCTCCTATTCGGTGTGCAGGGCAGTGTTACTAGGATGTTGTCCAAGGACTTGATTGTGATCTGTTTTGGCATAATGAATCAAGTTGTGACTATCTCGTGTTTATTACAAAGCAATGCTAATCTACGAGATATCGACTTTGCGGCGCGGAATATGTGTTCCTTCTTGTCATATATCAGTCGGCCGAGAAGGGCACGACTAGGCCGAGAAGCCCATGTGTAAGTGCTGCCAAGCTCAAGGAAATCTGTACGTAGTAGGCAGATGAGACCACTTGCTCCAGTGATCGATACAGACATCGTCCCCCAGACAGGCGGGGCTATCACTGAAAGATCCCAGGTTTCTCGCCAACGGTCCTTGTCAAAAATAAACCGACAGGCAACAACGTAATTTGATTTGTCGCATGGAACCAGAGCATGACAGGCCGGTCTGACAGACACGTGGCTGACTTTGACCGAAGAAATATGTGCGCATTCAGAGAGTTACAGTCATATGTTGGGCCGCTACTTGACATCTATGAGAAATTTTCACGGCTTCCACAGTCATCGAGATGAAGCGCCAACAAATACGTAAAACATGTGTGTTTGAAGTAGAAGCGGAAATATCACCATCCCCGGAGAGCCCCATAAAGTAGGGTTAAAAGAAGAGGAGCTACTCATAGATGAGCGAGCAAGGGGTCGGACGTTGAGGTGTGAGATTCTGATCAGGAACCCGAGACATTGTCACCGCCACGCCGCACCGGACCCTTCGCCTACCGCATGCACGTGGAATCGGCGGTGCGGCGCGAAAGCCACACATATGTATGGTTGGCATCAAGACGAAACTGGCGGTGATTAAGGCTTGAAAATGCTGCAATTAATGTGATGGTTTCAAGTTAGGGCATCAGACGTGGAAGCTGTAGGGTATTCCCCTAGGAAGGATCCATCTCTGACTCGACTTTGAGCTTGCCAGTCAGTCAGTCAAGCGGTCCACCCGCATCCAAGCCGCTGGGCCGTAATAAGCCCCGAACGACAAAGACTGCCGGAAGTGTAGCCGACTCCACAGATACAATTTATTAGATCGTCTTTAATTAGTCTGCAAGCAGGTTGAGATGCTGGATGCGGTTTCTGTACCGTACACCCGCGCCTTGTCACCACTCGGGAGCCGCCCTTTTGCTGTAGTCGGTATGAAATCGCGTCTTCCATATCCAAGTCCGAATCCACATCGGTACACCGAACGTCGGCATTGTGACCAGGTTCAAGTTGGACACTGCCGGGCTGGGGAAGGACAAAGGCAAAAAAAAGAACAGAGCTTCGCCAGCGTGCGTTTGTTCGAGCCCCGAATACTACGTCTCTTGTCGCACAAGAAGTGGCTAAAATCTAGGCCTGGCCCCCCACTTGGACGCTCGCGGCTGGCTTTCACAGAAGCGGCATAGTGCAGTATCACTCGCCTGTTTCACACGCGCCCGCGGCTCCCTTTGATCTGTATGCATGATGTGCAGTAGGAGATTGAAATAGACTCGAAATGGGTACCGACGACGTGGACGCTTTCAGGCGTCTGCCGGGTAGGTGTCAGATCCGCGTTGCATCTGCAAGTCAAAGTGCAGATAGAGTCATATCGTCGGTGAAGCCTGAAACTTTGTTGATTCTGCATTGCGCACGAAGAGCCTCACACAGCCTAGTCTTTCAACTGTAGCCACCAGTATTGAGCAACCTCGGCTTCGCTATCGCCCACAGACGATAAGGTGTCGCGTCAGCCGTGGATGAGTTGCACATTTACTGTCGTCATCGTCGAGTCCGGGCGCTTCTTACTGTCCAATAACATTATCTACCTCTTCCCTTTTGAAATCCTTGCGAGGTCCGGAAAGGAGATCCTGTCTTCCGGACTGGTAGAAAGTGGATCATGGCAGTGTTTGCCGGTACAGCTCGAGACGGCGTGGGAGGTCTCGTGCTACCAAGAGACTACTTTTCTTGTAGCCTGTCGCATGGCGCCCCGCTCAAGGGGAGAAGCCGAGTGGCCACAAAAAAAGAGCCGGACTCGTTGGCCTCAGGGGAAAAAGGGGGCGACGGACAAGCGACCCGGTGGGCTGGGTTGATCTGATGCATCTTGTCGATTGTACCGTATGTACAAATGAGGTAGTCTCGGTAGGGGAAGACCATCTCATCCCATCCCATGTCGCAGACTACTGCAACTGCATCTGTGTGTATTATGAACTGCACCTACGCAATATAACAGATGGAGCCCCGCCCGCACAAGGAAAAAAGTGAGGCAGATAGCGGGCAGACGCCTGCCTGACAGGCATATGTGTAAAAGAGGACGAGCGAGGGTAAGAAAATCTCGTAAGGTGTTTCAGAAGAGCTTGCAGAAAAATGTCAAACCCAGCAGGCCGGGTGGCCCGATCCAAACGGATCGCTGGAGACAGGGAGGGCAACGCGGGTGTTTGATTTCTTGAAGTTGATCCATACGGGATAATGATAATCATGACCAGTACTTTCAGTTTATACTTAGTATGCAGGCGTCTGCACGACGGTTGAAAAAGGGTTGTTGAGCTGTCGCGCCGCTTTCGGGCCACCACCAGGACTACTCAACTCTGTGCAACACCACGCGTTTGTGGTGTCGATTGTTCGCCCATCATGGCAGAAATGAGAGGATCCATCCGTCATCTCGTGTTGATTGCCATGAACCCCGCAAGCCTTCGGCGTCGACCGTAGGTTACTTGAGTTTCTGTAGCGTCAACTTGAGCACGTACACGCACGTACTGCCTCTGTACTTTGGTGGTCCGGGGCATTGTGCAGCCCTTGTCCTTGACTGGCGCTGAAGGGAGAGACAAGAAAAAGAAAAAAAAGAAAAATAGGCCTGCAGGGGTAGAATTGACCGCTCTGTTCGCCCCAGTTCTTGTTGGAATTCTCGAAGGTTTCGAAAAGGGGGCCAGGGTCAGGATTAGCGTGGGTTTGCGAACTCGAACGTGCGGGTGGTGGGAAGTGGAGTGGGGACCCAAGAAAAGAAGCAAAGAAAGAGAAGAGGAGGGATGGTTTGAGGGAGGCCCTTCCATGAATGGCAAGAGGTAGGGGGGTGTGAGTTTAGTGAAGGGAAAGCCACAGGCCAGTAATTTCGTTTTTTTCTTCTTTTCAAGCTCGGGCTCTTTTTTTCTTCCTCTCTTCTGTTCATCCACTGAAGCTGCTGCCTCTAACCAGCTGCAGGTAGGTAGCAGGACTTTGCTTTTTTGGCCTGGGAAGCGGCTCTGGATCCCGTCCATGACTTGACCACGGCAATCTCCATCTTGTATTTCCATTTTCATCTCTAATTATTAACTTTACCGTCCGTTCTGCTAGTCATCCTTGGATTGCTCTGGTCGGGGAAGAGAGCTTGGATGATCCGGACGAATTGGATGTGCACCGTCAACTCCCTCTGTACTTTCAAGCCGTATGTTACTCTATTTTACTTTTATGATAGTGTGTGGGTGGTTGTTCATATCGTGTAATGTAATTTGATATGATACAGAAAGTTGGTGATGATGATGCTAACCTAACCAACTCCCTGCATTTGCTGCTCTCCACCAATGTTCTGGATTACCAATAGCCCGCAAACAAGTCACAGCTTGAGTTAGTGACGACTCCTCATTGATTGAGGAGTAAGGAGTTTTGCTCTCCTCTTTCAAGGGAGGGTCAGAGAGTCAAAGAGATAGATTGCTCAAGTGGAACCCTTTGAATGCGGGTAAATGATCATCTTGACCGGTTTTGTTTCATGATTTGATGTTGGGAAATGCAACTAAATTGCTAGACAAACTTGGAGTAAGGGTCTCTGCATGTTTATTGCCCAGTAAAGTTTCGTCTCGACTCCCCTCCTGTTTTCGGTACAGCACATCACATCACCAGCTCAGCATGCATTTTGCACCTTTGTCACAGCCTGATGCTCAAATAACAGAGCCTGACTTACTCCTCTCCAGCCCCGCTTCTTCATGGCCGTTTTGTTTTGCTTAATGACGTCCAATGCATTGACTTTTTTTCTCTCACACAGCCGCAAGCGATGTGCTCGTGCTTCTGCTCGTGCTTAACTTAACGATAGTCGACTTACACCGTATCAACAAGACCTTGTAAACTTAGTAAGGATGGAGGATATCAAAATGTTATACATTATTTTAGTTCTGCAACACTGTTACCTCTTACATCATTTCCTTTTATTTCATTCCCACATGAAAATCTCCTAGACGATGATCTGGCACTCGCAGGCAGCGCGGTTCCAGATCATCGGGTTATCAGAATAAGAATATACATTGATTGACTGTAGATTTTATGTATGTACTTTTTTGCAATCTCCTATCTGCAGCCTTAATCGTCAACTCTGGCACCAAACATCTCTCGACTACCAATGAGCGATGTTACATACAAAATACATAAACAACCACACAAGTAAGTAAACACCAATTTCATCTTGAGGAGACCACAATACAGTCATCGGACCAGACCAGGTCTGGCCAGATCATTCATTCATTCTTGATTAACCATGCTGCCATGCCCATGCCTATGCCCATGCCCATGCTCTACCATGTCGTCCATCTTAAACTCGGTGAGGTTAATCTACCTCACCGACTCAACTTACATCGACCAGCCCAGACCAAGACATGGCAGATTTCTCCATAAAACGGCTTTGACTTTTTTGACGCAGGTATCATTATTCACTCAAACGAGGCCCTTCCTTACCCTGTCGTGTCTCACTTGGTCATGTCCCAGGTCCCTTGCTGTCGATCCATTCCTGAGCGACCCTTGCAAACTGCCTTTGGAGTCTTTTTTTGCCTTGGCTTTTTGACTTTGACTCAGATGCCTTGCCCTGCGACTTTTTTTTCCTTCGTCTCATTTACTCCTCACTAACAGCACATCAAAATTGTGCAGGGCCCCCGCATAAAAACAAACAACGGCCTTGATCGAGAATCAACGTTGCACAGCATGTGGGCGTCGTCTATGTCCCTGTCATCATCATCCTCACCCTAACCCTCACCCTCGCCTTCACGATGGGCGTGCGTGATGGAGACTGAGAGACCAAGAATATAAGCCGGGTCCGGGTACAAAAAAAAAAAAGAGGTGAGGGAAACCAGGCTCTTTCTCAACAAGGCATGCTTAATACTGCGTCTATGTTACTGTTGTACCAGCGGTGACAGCAGTTGCAGTTGAGACAGACTCGAGAACGGCATGGTTTTTACTAAACCTTGCCTTGTGTTGGCATGACTTTTCCATGCCTGGCATTATACATTGATTTCTCCGTACATTACATTACATTACGATACAGTATAACATGGCTCCAGTGATTCATCACTTCTCGCTTCCAACATGCAGTCTCGCGTGCAAAGAGAAAACAGTCGTCAGGATACGGACATCCTGGCCGTGAAGCCAATAATCCTAGGGCTCAGACACGGCACAGTCTCACAGCCGAACGCACCCTTGACAGGACGCTACAATATGGGTATAGCAAAGGATTACCCGAGTTTGCGGGCGGCATGCATGTATGTAATCTGCACGTATCGATCTGTCTGTCTGTATTTTCAACTACGAGTACTACTGCGCATTCTGGTACTATTCGTGGCTCTTTCAGGACTCAGTACTCAGTTAAGCGCCCTCACCTCGCCTACCACGTCCTGTCAGCCTTTAACATGGTTCCTTGTGAATCCTTGAGCTCAATAACATTGGACTATTATGCCCTTCATCACCTAGGGAGTGCGGACTATCTTGTTGCGAGTTCCAAGACATAGGTATAATAGTAATTAGTCCTCTCATAGGTTTCTTTTTTCTCACTAACACCAACCTGTCAGTCAGTCCCTCTTATCGAGTCGAATCGCGCGGGAATAAAATGTTTCAAACCCCCATCTTATACTGAAACATGGCATCTCGCACTTGCGGTACCTGGCTCATGTCACCCACCCTGCCTGTAGTACTTGTAAGGTACTGAATCCCACACGAATCGACCAGCTGATATGAATTCGAGACATACCCTTCCAGGCGAGGACTACCCTTGGCTACGACGCTACTATGTATCTTGTCTCACAGGATTCAAACGGACACGGGAATAAAGCCACATTTTCGATGTCGCACAAGGAATCGGATGTGACTTCCCTTGTCAATACGCTGAATACAAGGATCATGTACTATTTTCAGCTCTGGTGGGATCTTCCCAAACGGATACGGCTTGTTCGGTAGCCATGCATCCCACCGAATCGAGAAAGACGGGTCAAGGGATGTTGAAACCTCGTTCTTGTTGAATCTGACGTATCTCAAGAACTTGCTAGTCGGTGAGCACAAAGGAGAGTACTGTACGTGTTCAGTCTTGACGAGGTTGCAAATTGGCAGGGTTTCAACGGGAAATTTCAAGGGCGTAAGTAATCTTTGACATTCCCGGTCTTCATGCTACGGGTACATCATCCGGGCCGTCTAGCATATCTTGAAGACGGGCCTTGCAAAGGGGCAAGTAAAGAAGACAGCACACATTATCCCTGAGGTGTGTTCCTCTACGAGGCAAACGTTCAAGGGTCCGCACGGCAAGCTGCCTTGGTTGCCTATATCACGAGCGGCTGAAGCATGGTAGATGCTTACCCCAGCCGATATGGACAAAGTCGCCATCACATCATGCCATCAAGCAGGCTGCTGTAATCGGTCATGCCTGATACAGACTTGACCACCATGCGCAGTCAGCACAAGCATGTGTGTTCTTGTCAGCCTTTAACTTATGGGACACATTCGAAGGGCAAGGCTAAACCCGAGTGGCTTTAGACGAAATTCGCAAGACGGGCCATACAGGGGATTATCCCCGGCTCCAGAGACGCCGTACCAACGCCTATCTTGTCTCGTTGTCTCGCAGGAGACTAAACAACCTGGTCAGCCCTGTGTGATTGAGCCTTGGGCCTTGAGCATTGAGCATTGAGCATTAAGCCGTAGGTAGTCGCGGCTTGCGGGAGAGCACCCGAGCTGGTTGCCCATCAGAGAATAGATAACATTAGTTCCCATTCGGGGGATTGGGTCCGTCGACCGTACCGATCCCGCGGTTCGGGAGCTGCATGACAGAGGCAAAGATGGTCAGAAACAATAATGAAGGAGATATGATGGTGTTGTCAAGGTCCGTATCGCACCCAACCACGTCTCGAGGACAATAAGACTTGTCATTCGCAAGCTATAGAGGTCAAAGCCTTGTGGCTTATCTGTTTGCTTGTGGGTTGTGCCACGGCACGGCAAGAAAATGGTTGTTTCTAAAAGCCCGAGAGTTGATTGGCAAATAGAGTGGTATAAGCGCGTGGTAGTGATGCTGGGGTGACGCGGGTTACACAAAGTTACTTCCGAGCTATAAACTCGGTTGCCTTTGTCAAAGGATTGAAAGAGAGTTCTGATGCTGTGTAACGCCAACTTTCTGGACAAACGCCCCATGTTCAAGCGTCCTTATGTTGAGGCTGAAGGTTGGCTGCCTAGTTCAACTATTGATGCACGTCGCTGTTATTGTCATTATGTCTCTGTTGTACCTTTGAAGACACTCTTCAAGTCTCACAGCATGCAGGTTTTTGATTCGCACATGGGGGTTCGCATCATAAACTGAACGACGACAAGTTGTAAGCGAGGGTAGGGTGATGAGCAGCGTACCTGATGCTGATGCTGATGTGATGCTGCGATGCTACTACAGACTCAAACTGCCAAGGTTTACCGGTGATCCCGTGGTAACACAACTGAGTCAAATGAGAGCTTCTGAGTTACCATCTGTTTTGCCGAGGTTTGAAGGATTGATGCCCATGCTATTATAGCACTGAATGCAGATAACTGCTTTTGGAGCTGCTGCGTGTTTGGCTCTATTGGGAAACCACCGAGTATTGCACTGGCAGACTGGTCACCTAACTGACATTCATTGCATGGGTGTTGTGAGATGGACTAGTGCGCTCTGTAAGTTGAAGAATCATGAAAAAGGTTAAGTTTGAATTGGCAGGCAGAAACACCATTACCTATACTTTTAGTGTCTTTGATATGCTCTCAGTGTCTTTAGTATACTCCCAGTCTTTAACATTGTTCTCCATTCTTTCAAGGCAAAAACCCCCAGAGATGTTAATTCAATAAGTGCTGTAGTATCATTACCTTTGAGTTTTCCTGCGCAAATAATAAAACTTAAATATTGAGTTAGTAATAGGGTTTCTTATTCAATTGAGCATATGTAAAGAAGCAATAACCACTTAATTAACCGATCAGCACCTTCACAATTGCATCCAGACACAGTACAAATCAACAACTCACAACACTGTACGATCCGATTAATCAGGGTTCCAAGGCATCTTGATCTAATCCGTCATCGGTTAGGCACCACCCTCCACTCTGACTCCGAGGTTAGTTACGAACTTACGACATCGCAACTTTTCCTCTTTCCTGACTACTAACAAACAAAAAGTAAGTAAACAGCTCCTGAGGATAGTCTAGTCTATCCTGTTTCGCCTTCTTTCCTCACGTTTCGCAGTTGACTAATCTCCTGATTTTGCTGCAGACACCAGTTTCATTCCCCCCACCACTCGCATCACCCACATTCCGGAGCTTTTCGCAATGGCTGGTAACAAGAAGACCGATAATAGCAAGAAGGCTCAGGGCAACGCTCGCAAGGCAGAGTCCGCCGCCCAGAAGCAGGCCGCTGAAGACGCCCGTCAAGAAGCCAACGAGGCCGACAAGTGGAACAAGGGAGCCAAGAGCAACGCCAAGAAGTGAGTTTCGCCGCCGGGGTAACGCATAGCTTGTGCAAGCCGCTAACCTTTTCTTTCTGCGCGCAGGGAAGCTGCTGCTGCAAAGGCTGCTGAAGCTGAGAAGAAGAAGGCTGAGAAGGCTGCTCTTGAGGCCGAGGAGGATGCCAACAATCCCTCAAAGGGCCCCAAGAAGTCAAAGGCTCCCGTCAAGAAAGCGCGTGGCCTTGACCTGTCCCAACTTGACGACGACGACAAGCCTTCAGCCATCAACGCGTCTGGTATCGACAACGCCCTCGATGCCCTGTCCCTGACAAACAACAAGGACGATGGCAAGGTCGACCGACACCCCGAGCGACGATACCCCGCCGCATACGCCAAGTACGAGGAGCGACGACTCGACGAGATGAAGAAGGACGGCAGCGGCATCGGACTGCGCCTGGACCAGAGAAAGACCAGAATTAGAAAGGAGTTCGAGAAGCACCCTGATAACCCCTTCAACCAGGTCACGGCCTCATACAACGCTACAAGAGACGATGTTGCGACTATCCGTGAACAGGAGAAGTCTAAGATCGAGAAGCGCCTTGGACGATAGAGCCCTATTTTCTTCTCTTTCATTTTTATTTGATGCTTGCGAGGCTAGGTAGATATCACAAAAAGCTGGGATGTACGAGGGAGGGATGATAAAAGTTTCATAGGGTGGAATACTTGGCTAGGGAATACCTAGACCACACACGAGTAGCATCTTTACAGCTTTGTTCTAAAGCTAACTATGCTATAATTTATGATTATGAGTCCAGAAGAGATGCAGTGCCCTGTGGAGATAGATTTGAATAGACAAAGTTCTCTTTTGGCATGAGTATAATCTGGAGATAATAGTACCCCTCTGGTATGACCCCGCCATTAATCCAGCTAGGTAACTAGCAGACATTCTTTCGGCAGAATCGATAGAGTATAGGGTAATAGCTCCAGAAGTGGTGTCATGACACAACTTGTGCGGAGCTGTCATGATATAATTTACAACAGGTTTATCGTTGGGCGTGACCCAACGGAGAATGAGTGTTATTAAATTGGCTTCGAATATATATCATAACACCTTTCATAGTTGTACGCCTCGTCGCAGTTCCTCATGACTTCAACCGACATGAGTACCCCGCTGTTGGCTGTCTTACAAGCTTCACCGCCTGCCAGATCGCAAATCATAGCTCCTGAGCTGGCGCAATACCACCATTTTAACCAACGCCAACCTTGCAATCTCAACAATGCTTTGTGTTGTCTTCTGAACATTTCAACTCCTGCGTGCCTACGGAACCTCCAATTTCATAACCGACCGCGACTGAATCCACAATGCCGCCTCTCCATATGAGCGCATTGCCTTCGCTGCGCAAACAGCAACTCCTCTCAGAATTGTTTGTCCGATTAACACTTGCGTGATGGACCTAGCTAACAGAGAAACTACAGCGCTGGACTCAAGCAGGCTTGCCCAGAAGGGATATTCGTTAGCCTCACCCCAGGAGATGCCACGCTCTGGTCTGGCGTGCTCTTTGTTCGTAAAGGTAATCATAGATCTAACAGCGATGCTGATCTTGCGATACTGACTACTCATGATAGGCCCCTACTGCCCTGCTATACTCCGATTCCAAATATCCTTCCCCGATTCGTATCCTCAGCTTCCGCCCGTGGTTGTCTTTACAACAGACATGTTCCATCCCCTCATCACGCCATTAACAACATACATGTACACAACCGACATACAAGAAAGTGGTACTGTGAGCGCATCAGACCAGGAGCGACTACCGCCGGGCGGATTCAGCTTGCGCCATGGTTTCCCAGACTGGTTCGGAAGGGGCAGACGTAGCATGGCAGAGGCGAAGCAGACAGACCAACAACGGTTGACGAGTCCCGATACTGTTGCTGCTAGCACTTCTACAACACCAGCAGCAACAATTCCTTCATACACACGCACTGGCCAAAAGAATGTTTCGGCTTACGAGGTCCTACACTACATCCGCAGTGCGTTTGACGACGAAGCAGTCCTTGACTCGGTACCCCTCACAGCAGCCGGAAATCCAGGGGCATGGCATGCATGGAGGACGCACCGAAAGGCGACAGGGAAGCTTGTAGAGGATGAAGCGAACGAAGAAGCACAAAAGAGTGAAGAGAATAACCAACAACCTACAGAGAGTGCGAAACCTACATCCACAGCGACACCCAGACAGCCCGGAGAATGGAATTGGGATGGCGTATGGGAGGACAGAGTGAAGAAGAACGTTTCATCCAGCCTATCAGAACCCGTCCTGTACGGCGAGACAAAAACATCTGACGACCTAGTAAGTTTCCTCTGTTGATTTGGTGGCGAGACGGTGGAGTTTTGCTAAATCATATAGATCAAATTCCTCGAGATGGAAGATAACGACATTGATTCGGTAAAGGATAACCTTCGCCGGACACTTGGCCAGACATAACTCTGTAGCGAGGATCATAGAACAGCTGCCTACCTACCTATCCTGATACCTTTTGATGCATTTGCGTGGCGGTCACCTTTTCTTTCTTCACAAGCAAGTGGCCCTTCGCCTTCTTCGGGGATCGAGCTTGGCTGGGATGGTGGTTGTTGCCCTTTGATAGTATTTATTCTTTGTAAACCAGGGCAAAAATGGTAAGAATAAACCGCAGCGACTTCTCAGGTTGTTTCAATGTTTTCTAAAACTGCAAGAGCAACTCTGATACCCCTGAAATATTACCCTTGTCTGCTTTAGTAGGGTTGCTGTGGAAGAGTGTTTGCCTTTCAACAACATCTTCCTCCTTATTGTATGAATAAAGTAGGCCAGTTTTGTATCTCAATTTCTCAACTTTCTGAATCGTTCTTGCGAACCAGGCAGATAGATATATCAGTTTTCTTTTGCCCAAAACACAATCTTTTGTTACTGTCACCAACACTATCCGAGATAAATCGCCTTCGTGCACTCTACGATGACGAGCTTAGGCTACGAAACCCCCTTTTGGGCAGATCTTGATGCCTGTGAGCGTGCAATCGTCGACGAAAAGCCGAGTCCATTAAGAGTTGCGACATACAATGAGAACTTCCAAAAAAATACCCGATATTTAGAGAATCGATACAAGGACAATGGCGTGAAGCATAGCCAAAACTTTTAGGGAGATGGCTTGCTCACAATCCCCAAGAGACGAAAGGTTGATACGCAATCAGGTAAAGAGAACGTGAGGACATTCCATCCCAACCAGACGCTCAGCACTCGAAGCAGACAAAACACGTATGCACCTGGGCATTGGGCACAACACGATAGCCCACCTCGACTTTTGGGAGTCATGCCTTTGCCACAGCTATCGGTCAAGAAGAAAAGACAAGCACACACACATGCAAGGGTACAGCCCGACCAGAACCGCTCGCTATCCCCATTCTCAATCAATACTCTGCCGGCGGCATATGAGATGCGGCGTCCTGGAAAGATCCGTTTCCCTTTGACCAACCTATACGACAGAGACTCTATGTACAGAGAAGAGCCACCGCTTAATTTTGATGCAACAGGGTGGACTGGGTATCCTTTGCCCCCCGACAACAATCTGCAACTACCGCCGATCAAAAGTCTCACCACCTTACCACGCCAGAGGACAGTGTCTTACCTGGCACCCAAAATCAGCATTACACCGGAAGTAACAGTTATTGAGGCGGGGCATAATATCTTTTGGGTAGCTATTGAAATATCTGCTACTCCTTGGCGTACACCAGAGAACAACATCCAGCCAGGGGCCCGTTAGGAGCGGCCTGATCTATTCCTGGATGTGGCTGGTCTAACTCAGGAAAACTTGGAGTGTAAGTGCAAAAAAAGCCCCTTTACGGACCGGTACTTACAGCGAATGTAGCTGAGAACCAATCCGAGACTAATGGCCTTCGTGATTTGAACGTCCAAATCCTACCTACAGAAAAGTCGTCGATCATTCGCATCCTGCAGGAGCAGCCTTTTCCTCTGTAGGTACAAAGTAGAAGGGGTGTCGGACCGTACAGAACGCTAGCTGACCAGTCAACAGCGATCGCCTCGACCCTGGTCCCAGTATCTGTCTTCTGGTTAAAGTAAGAGTCCATGTTGCCAAGGGCATGCAAGAAGAAAGACAAGAATGCCCACAAAAAGAGATAGACAACCTGATAGAGGCGCTCGAACAAGAGCTTGGTGACTCTACTATAAACTATATGACAGTGCGATTGTCATATCGCCCTTCAGCATTTCCCGAATGGCAGGATGCTGGCAATGCGAGCGACGAGATGTTCACTACACAAAGCAAGGTCGAGACAGTGGCCACGGCCTCTGTAAACTTACACAATGCCATGTCGCTTTGGTCCCCTGCACCGGCATTGAAGTCCAATCCATTGCTTCCTCTGATCGAGAGACACTAGGGTGCCACGAACGCGAGGGAGGTATTGAGGCGGATGGCTATTGTAAGCTATGTCTGTTCACATGAAGGTACCGACTAACCAAAAACCAGCCAGAAAGTGAAGCGAAAAGGGCGGGAGTACAGACCCCTTTGGATGACGGGTACACTCCTATGATCCCTTTGAGAAACGCGAGTCTCCAGCGGCGCTACGATAATGCCCGACCTGATCACATAGCAACGTTGCCTCGTACCCGCTCACGACAGGCAATAAGAGAGGATTCATCCAGGTGCGGTAGTTCAGCGTCAACTTGTATAGCGAAGAAGAGCTCAGAGGCCCCGCTGGCTTTGAGGGCTCCCACCAACAGGGACATGGGGGCAGGCAGTTCAGCCTCCACGCAATCGAGGGAAGCAGATTTCTCACGCGGGGAACCTGATATTTCCGTTCCCAGAGGACAAAGGAGTTCTTCAGGTAAATCCGACAGCAGCACGTTATGGAAGGGGCGTTCACTAGGGGCCGAGACACTAAGGGGATTATTCCCGTCGATGGCGGTCCTATCGATACCGGCTCGAAATCGGGAGACTACCCAACGGCCAGAGGGCGAAGATGGGCTCCGAACGGTATCGCCAGCCCATGACAGAGGCAAAAAGGACACAGGCAAATGGGGATGGGCGACGTGGTTTTAGTCTAGAGAGTGAACGGAGTAGGCAGTTCCCGTGTACCCAGTGGGATTCGAGTGTTTTTGCTGGTTCTTCTACGAAAGAAAAGCTGTTGCTACCTTGACTATAGTTCATCCTTCCAGGGAATAGAAATTTGAGCGCCCTTGCGCGCAACAGTTAAGGCAGCTGCTCGATTAGCCGCGGTGACAGCACCTTCGATGTCAAATTGGCCGCCCCTAGCAGCGACAACGGCCAAAGAGTAAGAACCAACAAAGGTGTCGCCGGCGGCTGTGGTGTCCACTACGGTTGTCTTGGTGGCAGGGAGCAATGCACTCTGGCCTTGCTTGTTAACAAAGTAGACGCCGCGACCTCCCAGAGTGATGATGACGTTGTGGACTCCACGGTCAATGAAGACTCGGCCAATACGGTCCAAGCCGACAAGAGTATCAAGTTCGGACTCATCACACTCTGCAAGAATCGCCGCTTCAGTCTCGTTAACAACAAGGTGGGCGAGCCCGTCATAAGCATCCATGGGCAAGGTCTGAGCGGGAGCTGGATTGAGAAGCACGGGGACGCCATCTCTCTTAGCAACCTCCAAAGCCTTCATTACAGTGTCGAAGGGGATTTCGAGTTGCATTATGAGAAGGTCAGGGCGAGGGCCTGGAAGAGTCTCGAACTCAGTTGGCCGTAGAGAGTGGTTGGCCTCAGGAGACACAATAATACGGTTCTGGCCCGAGGGCTCATCGACAATAATGATGGCGATGCCAGATTTCTGGCCCTGACGAGCACTAACCGCGTCAACGGAAACGCCAAAAGAGCGAAGACTATCAAGTAGGAGAGTTCCGTAAGGATCAGCACCAACGGCACCCACCATGGAGACGTTGGCTGAAGGGTTGGTCAGGTCAGAATCCCGGGACAGCTTGCCGCATGCTACAGCCTGGTTGGCGCCTTTGCCGCCGGGCGAAGTGTTGAAATGGGATGAAGTGAGTGTTTCACCGGGTAGGGGATGGTGTGGGACATAGGAGACGAGATCCATGTTGAGAGAACCCAGGACCGTAATCTGCGGAGCGCTAGCATGGGAAGCCATAATGAACGGTGGAAAAGAGGGTTCGAGACGGTTTGCAGCGGCCAAATGAGTGGGAAAGCCCGAGTGACGGTGTTTTGCAGAACAACAAAGTTGATGGGAGAGGAGACGCTGTTAGTGAAGCGTCACGTAAAAGTTGAGGTGAGTGAATAAGATAACCTCGGTGGTATGCTAAGAGGCCGAAAACACGAAGACAGACTCGTCAAAGAAACTGAATGCTTCTCTGAGCGTATCTACCCGAGTTGAGCAGAGTTGAGTCGAGCCGGTATTGTGGATGGTGCTTTTGCTTGAATGGATATTGATTGATGAGTTCATGACTTGTCGTCAAGAACCCAGTCATGTGCAAATGCTCCCCACCTGCCCCAGGTGAAGAGTAGACCAGCCACGGTTGGCTGTGGGGACGGAAAGTTCCATTTTGCCAGAATTCCACTGCGCAAGTAGTGCCTACTACCCTGTGTACTAGTGTGAGCTGTTCTGATACTCTGCTATCATATTGTTATTATTCTCTTTTATAGAGGGAGGATTTTTTACCATCTGTTCAGAGCTTTTATTCTAATATAAGGTTTTGGTCTGATGTTGAGCCCTGTGGCGCTACTGTGCCACTACTGTTGACTTATTGTTACCCTATACCTACTATTAAGCGTGCGGCTCCTTTCGGAGTGTCGGCTGCTATGAGGAAATTATTCTCTTTTATTTTTTATTTCATTTTTATCTCTTATAAATCTGGAGTGGATTACAGCTTTTATAATTCGAGAATGCTGCCGACTACCGGGTAAGCAACATGGTATAGTTAGCTTCCCACGTTATTTACAAGACTAACGGGCCAATAGTAGACCCAGGCATCGATGCACAAGTGACGGTCTACAATATATTGCTCCATCTCAGGCCGCTTAGCCGACATAAATTAAAGCTCACTAACAACCAACCAGTGAGGCAACGGCCCCTTGTGCATGACCGACAGTAGGTAAATGCGGCAACTAAGATTTAGTTTGTTATTAGTAGGTAGTGGTACCTATGAAGCTAGACCAAACTACAGATACTTGCCAACCCCTCTGACTTTACTTGACCAACCAAGATCAGTGGATATATCCTTAGGAAAGTCATTTCGGATAGCGTCTCCTAATAACTAGGTACCCAAGATGGGAGCTTGTGCTTTGACCTCAACAAGTCGAGGCTCAAGTTGTTAACCTGCCGAGTCAGGGGTTGGGCCCAAAGGGACGGAACCGAGTCTTTAAACATCGGTAGGGAACCATTTAACCCAACCAAATGTGTCAAAGTGAATTGCACTGTACTATGCAGCATGATACGGATATGGTGGTGGTGTGATGAGAACGACATATGTGATAATTCAATCTTGGCTATCCACAAACCGTACCACTTTATGATTCAAATGCGTAGGGCTGTGGAAATAAGACGAGAATGACTTCTATTGTAGGTACCTGAGTAGCTTGGTATTCGCTACATGATTTGCGTGGGCGACCCTAGTCACTTCTTACTGGCGACGGCGCTATTTCATCATAATAATGTTGAAACTCAGCCTTTCTGATAGGAAAGGGTGCTTCTTCCCATCCATGCGTGAACGTTTCACTGGAGCAACAGGTATGGATACCCAACATGTGTAGCCAAGCACTTGCGCTCTCCCTCTTGGGATTATATCTATTGCTCCTGCCTTTCACAGCGCCCCATGGATGTGTTTCAATTTCTTACCTGCCCACCTACCTGTCTGACTGACTCGCCCTTGGGGAGCTTCTACCTGTCATGATAGAACACTACTCATTTGCCCACATGCTCGGCCCAGCTCTTTTCCTTACGGGCTTGTTCATCTTCTGGGCCCACAAGCATTTTCAACCTACACTACCACTACCACCTGGGCCACCGTCTGAATTCCTTCTCGGCCATACCCGTATTATACCCAAGGAAAACGCTGCCAAGGTTTACTCGAGATGGTCCAAAGAATACAGTGAGTTTGCTTTCCAAAAGGTTGTTAACCGCCCCCCACTTGATGGTACTGAGTATTTCGGCCCTCTCACAGGATGGGATGGGCAAAGACGTTGACTTTTCTGCCATTTGGAAAAAGCTGGCAAATGCACAGAAAGCTCCTTCAGACGACTTTTAGCAACACCAATGCCCGTCGATTTCACAACTTGCAAAGGAATGAGGCCCACCGTACGGTAAAAGCCATCATGACAAGGCCCGGCACATGGGAAACATCTTTGCGCCGATTTGCAGTAGCCATTGTTTTGCAAGTAAGCTATGGCACGGAAGTATCGAGCGACGATGACCCCTATATTCGAATTGCTAACGATGCCATGTATGCTACCGGCAATGGTGGAGTTCCTGCAAATAGTGTTGTTGATCTAGTTCCCTTTGGTAAGAGTACAACTTACCTAGCAGGGGCCCAAGGTATGCTTGCTAACAAAACGAACCCAGTCCGCCATCTCCCAGATTGGCTTGTCAATGATTGGTCTTTACGATTTGCTCGACAATGGCGATGGGCTATCACGAAACTACACGAAGTACCATTCGCTGCCGCACAAGCCGAGCGTGTGAGTTGATCTTCAGTGGACAAGCCGCTCTGCATACACAACTAACCAAAATGCTAACTTCTCAACCGTTATATAATGATGAGTTTTCTGCCAATACATCTCTTGCACATCAGCTACTGCAGTCATACGAATATAATGAATTACAGGGCAAGGACCAAGAGTGGTCGCTGGATGATATCAAAGGGGCTGCAGGCGCAGTTTTCATCGCAGGCGCCGACACCGTGAGTTTACTTCACTTTAACACTTGATTTAAAAAACTGAAAACCCGACTCATAGACATGGGCAACTTGCGTTATCTTCGTTCTAAACATGGTTCTCCACCCCGAGATACAAAGGAAGGCCCAAGACGAGCTTGATGCGGTAATAGGACCCGGGAAACTACCCGAGTTCTCAGACCGATCCTCTTTACCATACATCGAGCATATTGTGCAAGAGATCTACAGGTACACTCCAGTTGACAAATATACTCTCGAAAATAGTATACCGCATGCTGACATTGAGTACACTTGGAAAGATGGTCACCGTTGGCTCCTCTTGGTCAGTATTTCCCATCCAGTATTGGCATGGGAGTAGGGACCGTGCCAACTTTTAACACGCCGTAGGGATCCCCCACAAATCGCTTCACGATGATGTCTACCAGGGCATGTTTATTCCTAAAGGTATAGTGGCAAAATACACACAATGTTCATGTTGTACACACAGTCAGCTAACAGCCCATAGGGTGCGATAATTTTCTTTGATATTATCGACATCATGACGACGAAGTGGAAATGCTGATAGGCTATAGAACTGTTGTTTATGCAAACTCTTATGCTATAGCACATGATGAGCGAGTCTACAAAGCTCCTCGCGACTTCAATCCTGACAGGTACGACGAGGGAGAGCCATATCCCGTTGGCAATTTTGGGTTTGGGCGTCGGTACGTAACAGACCAGTGCTGCCTCAACTCGAACCACGGTTTCTGACAATGGCTTCTAGGATTTGCGTCGGTCGGTTTCTAGCGGACAACAGTGTCTGGATCATGGTAGCAACACTGCTGTCCACACTGAATTTCTGTAAAAAGGTGGCCCAGGATGGAAGACCAATTGAGCCTCGAGTCCGATTCACCAATGGTGGAACCTGGTCGGCCAATCCCTCCCCGCAGCTCATTGATCCCTGCTGAGGTTACTGACGATCTTTACACCAGTCACCCAGAGCACTTCGATTGTGACATCAGGCCGCGAAATTCGACGGCTACGGCACTCGTCAACGCTAGATGAGACCAGTGGCAGAACCATCCTTGCAATGCAGTGCTTTTACACTAAAAGAAGGACACTCACAACCATTTTCCCAATGAGCTGATGAACCTTGTCCATGTGCCGGCGCCTCTGGACCTGACAAAACCTCTAACTTATTACAGCCAAGCGCCGTTATAAGTCATTGCTTATTGCAGCCCCCAGCCCAAGGGTACATACTACATAGTATAAACGTCTGTATCTACTTTTTTTTTGCATCTTTCTTAAATTGTCCTCCCTAATTCTATCGTGGCAAAATACCCCTTTCAGAATACTGGATAAGACGATGTGACTCTTGACGGTGAATATGTAAAAGATGATGCAATTTTCGTAATCACACGTCTGATTTCTTTCCACATTGCAACTCAGGGCATACTAGTTCCTTTCTGCAAATCCAGGGCCTGTCAAACAGGGATCCGTCAATTTTAACTTCAAGGCTTTCCCCTAAATATAAGCCATTATCTGATATCGTTATTCTACATAGTACTCTACTGAGTTACCTACTCGTATTGCTGTGATTAACTTGGCGTCTATGGCATCCAGCTACTGTTTGCAACCCCATAGAAGCCGTTGGGGCTAGTGATTGAGTGCATGCAGGCGAAAGTCATGGCGTTGACGAGCCAGCCCATCAAATCTCATCCAATGAATTTTGTGTCAAATGAATACGTGCCTTCATCCTTCCATCGGCCCGACGTCCAGCAACAGGATCCTGCAACACCAAGGACTTAAACTGTACCCAGTCTATACCCTCTTTTGGAGACTCAGCCCTCAGGGCAGATAGCCCAGCTGTATGTCCAAATCCATCAACATCTTTTTTCTTTCACATGTGTGATTGGAATAATGCAATAGGTGGCGGGTAAGAACAAAAGCTTGTCTTGCTGCACTCGAGC
Source organism: Fusarium sambucinum (assembly GCF_050947815.1). Lineage (NCBI taxonomy): Eukaryota > Fungi > Ascomycota > Sordariomycetes > Hypocreales > Nectriaceae > Fusarium > Fusarium sambucinum. Next base: position 3,311,328 of record NC_139292.1, read on the forward strand.
CAGGCCAAGTAACCGACTACAACCGGGCTGGTCTAAGCCATCATGACTAAAATGGACTATTTCTGTCATGAAGCATATCAATTGCAATTTTAGGTGGTGGGTATTACAATATACTATAATACCAATTAGGAGTACTATACATCAGGCTTGGCTTGACTCGCTCAACGAAGCTGATGACCCAGACGCCTGCTAGGGTTAAGACACACAGTATAGCACGTTCCCACAAAAGTAATAGATCACATGTGCTTTCTGTTCTTGGATGCCCTAGAGAGCATTTAGTACCAGAGTTTTTGCACATCCACAATGCCTCGCCAAGCATGTGTCGCTTGGCCTTGACGGGCCGTATCACCGCCGTCTACGCCCAAGTGATGATCGCACGGGGGTAATCGGGGACGTATTGGCGCGTGTATGTGCTGTTATGCAGGATACTACGTTGAAAATCATTTTCACTGTTTTTGATGCACGTGTGGGCATGGATCAGCCATGTCTTATTGGGCGATCATCCATGAACAACCACCCCCAAGCTACTGACGAGCTGGAAGATCATAGACATTGGTCCTAGTATACTTTTAGAACCAGTCTTATTGCGTTTCAGGGCTACCTCGTTGTGGAACTGGCCCGTCGTTGTTATCTCTGAGATATCAGCGTTCGAAACAAGACCTGAGCTGTCAGTCAGAAGTGTGAATTGAAACTCGTATCTAGGTCCTAGCAGAATACGGTTGGCCTTGGCACATTGGCTGTGTGCTATAACATAGAGTCATAAGGGATATGGTCGAGCTATAAAGCTTGTTAGTGAGTCGGCGAGTCTGCGGCGCAACGACTGTAGAGTGAGGAGCTGCAGAAAAGAGGATCACTGAAAGGGCACATTTTGGCTGACTCCATTTGAAGGTCACAGGGCCCAGCGACTCTCAACATTTTTCGTCCCATACCCCAGCCGCAAATCACTGACTAGACAATGGAATTATGGCACACAACAACCGCGAATGCGATGTACCGGTCGATATGATAGCAGTTGATGAAGAAAGGAACACGCTTGGTGCTTGGTCCTCTTCGAACCGGATTACTCGTCTCCTTTCAAAATGGTATAGGTTATTGCTTCAAGCAGGCGTGGAGCAGAATGGTATTCGACCGGTACCCCCAGAGGAAAGGACGGAGACGCAACACAGTAACCTCTTCACAGTCTTCTTTACCTGCCTATTGTGCATCCTGCCGTTAGTTGTCATCGAAATGTGAAGCCTGTGTTTAGAAACTGACATTAGGAAGTATGTATCCCCACTGGGGTACTCGGCACGGTCCTGTACGGTCTGGGTCTACAAGATGTTTCATTGATCATTATCTTCTTCAACATAGTGACTTGCATACCGCCTGCTTTCATGGGTATAGGAGGATACAAGACAGGAATGCGCCAGATGGTGCAAGCCCGATATTCCTTTGGGTGAGTCTCAAAGTTGATATTCGTTGGAAGGACAACACTGACGCCGCGAGTTTTTGAGACCTGTAGGCTATATCTCGTCGTCATCCCGCTCCTTCTTAATGCTGGCACAGTAACCGGGTTCACGGTTGTGGGATCAATCGTGAGTGGGCAAGCTATTGCTGCTGTAAATAAAGAAGCGAACATCAGCATCAACGTGGGCATCGGTATCGTCTGCATCCTCAGCTTCTTATTAGCATTACTGGGCTATAGGGCGCTCCATCTGTGGCAACGGTGGCAGTGGCTGCCAAGCCTGATCGCAATAGTTATTGCTGTTGGCTGTGGTGGAAAACACCTGATGCATCAGGCTGACCACGAACCAGCAACTGTCAAGAATGTTGTTGGGTATGGGAGTCTGATGGCAGGGTATTTTATGACCTTCGGAGGGACTGTCTCTGATTTCACTGTATATCACAGCCCTGAAGAATCCAAGTAAACAGCTCTGACTCTGCTATAAAAGCGGCAAAGTAGGCTAACAGCATGGTAGGCGCAAAGTATTCGCCTGTGTGTATCTGGGCTTCTTAATCCCTTCGACGCCTCTGCTCATCCTCGGGGCTGCTATTGGAGGTGCCATCCCAAACGTCGAGTCATGGCAAATAGCCTGGAATGACTATGGAATCGGTGGAGTTATGGATGAAATGCTTAAGCCAGCTGGTGGGTTCGGTAAATTCATTCTTGTTGTACTCGCCTTGAGTATCGTGGGAAACATGTTGCTGTCCTACTATTCGGTCGCTTTGTGTTTACAAATGCTCGTTCCTGTTTTCACCAAAGTGCCACGATTTGTCTTCGTTATCGCCACATTGGCCATCATGGTCCCAATGTCAATTTATGCGGCAGCACAATGGGAGAAGTCTTTGGTGAACTTTCTGTCCATCATCGGTTACTGGGCTGGGTGCTTCGACGCTGTAATCATCGAGGAGCTCGTAATATTTCGAAACAGAGACTACGACTTGCTCGACCCCAAAATATGGAACCAAGGGCGAAGACTTCCCACTGGCCTAGCAGCTATTGGTGCATCAATAGCCAGCCTTGGGTTGGTTATTCCTTCGATGAATACACCGTGGTTCACTGGGCCTATAGGAGCAAAAATTGGCGATATTGGCTTCGAATCGGCTTTCGTAGTCACTGGGATTGCTTATTATCCTCTTCGAACTTTAGAAATCAGGTTGATGGGTCATGTTTGATATGCCCATGTCAGCATGGCCACTGGCTGATAACATGGTCTTGAAATCAAAGGAGATTAATGGGTTTCCGGATGTCTCACTATCATGGATAAGATGAGGAACGACACGATTGTGATAGATGGTGATAATGAGAGAGGCGACATCCATATGGAGCTTGAAAGTATGCTTAAGAACGTGAGGGACCGAACCAGATAAAAGGTGATGGGGATGATAGCCAGGAGGCGCGAGCAGCAATGGAAGAGATGAAACTGTGTTTACAGACCAGCTTCAGACGCTAGTTGTTCAAAGTGCCACACAAGACAACGTCTTCCCCAAAAGGATGCCATGAAACGTTGGATAGTCTCGCCACAGGGATAGGAGTGCCAGTCGAATCTTGGAGACGGTCTGGAGAAACCAGTACTCCTCCTTGACCAAGCCAAGTCGGTGCAATAGTAACGATCACAGAGTCGATAGCACTGTGAAACCGAGGATCAAGTAAGGAGTTGATAATTTGGCCTCCTCCCTCAACCATGACACTGGAAAGATTCTCGAGGAGTAACGCGTCAAAGACGTCGCGCCAGTCGAAGCGCTTACGGCCGTTGGATCCCAGTGTGGTAGGGACATGGATATACTTTCCACCGTGCTCTTCGAGAATTGAAAGACTTGTGTCAGGTATATCCTGAGTATCCATTCCAGTCAAAACAAAAGGGGCCAAGCCATTCCCGAGACGTGCAACCTCTAGGACTTTTTCCGTGTGACTAGGAGTCCAACGAAGATGTGGGTCAATAATAATGGGACGAGGTTGACTCGTAGCACCGCTGATGCGGCAATTAAGAGCTGGAGAGTCTGCCAGAAGAGTAGATACGCCAATAAGAATGGCATCATGACGCGAGCGAAGGTAGTGCGTCATAGCTTTGGAGTCAGGTCCAGAGAGTCGAGTGCGGACACCCGGTGCCAGGGAGAGCGATGAGTCCAGCGAAGTAGCGAAAGTGAGAGTCACAAAAGGTCGTGATAACACTTCATTTGTTGTCGATGGTGGCAGCCTCGGCTCAAGCATGGCTGCCGAGGACGCAGGAAAGCTAAGCTCCGACATGGTGTTGATTCTTCTTTGGAAGAGACTTGAAGTCGTATTTAATGACGTCAGGCTCTGTAATTCCTCTCAGTTGAGTACGCAAATCGTTGAAGCTTGCTCTGCAGGTTCTTGTCGACTTAATCAGGTACTTACATAAACAAAATAGGGCTGTGATGAGTTGTGGTTGAGATGAGGTTGAAATTGACTTTCCTGATGATGACACTCCTGAGATACAAGTGGCTGATTGAGGGAGGGACGGGCGGGTATCTGATCTGACAGCGGCAGGAACGACCCACATGCATCTCGGCAGACGGGAAGGAAACATCTTCTTCAATACTTTTTCTATCGGTCGAGATCTTTTAAAATAATTATATCATGTATAAGATCTGAAGAGATCATTGACTTCAATAGGAAAACATCCCGCATTATTGCAAATGTTTTACACTTACCTCTAACGGGTATGCACTTGAGCAACTTCAGCCAACAATCTGTAATAGAACTTTGGAAATTGGGGAGCTGAATATATGCATACAGATTTATGGGTTCAGAACAATCAAACGACAAGATGCTTTACCATTGAATTATCGTGTTAATAAAGTACGGTCTGTGAAGTAGATACGACTCTGTTGACGTCCATGCCTTTGAATAAACATATCCTGATAGCACTCATTATATACCGTATCAACTCATGAGATTCGGTAGCGCGTTTTGAGCCCGCTAGCTTAATCAGGAATGAGAATCTCTTGTGTTATATACGGTGGATGGCAATGCGATTACTTGATTTTGCTCAATCTAGAGTAACCAAAACCTTACATAACCCACACAACCTTCCTTTAACTAACCCACAAAATCACCCAACTAACCCTTTCCTATTCAGAGACCTTTCCCTGTGCGCATCTTTAGTTATCTTAATAACCACCGTAGCCTCCTACCGCAGGTTATTAAGCTATTTCGCATATACCTTGTCTTTTAAGGCCTTAAGGAATTCCTTTTCTTTATTTATTAGAAGGTTATTGCCTCTGCCTAAGGCACTATTAAGACCCTTTAAGGCTTCCTCTTTAGCTTTAAGCTAATTAATAAAATCGCCTTTTGCATTATTATTATTATTATCGTTAAATCTAATAAGCCTAGTTAGGCTATAGCTAAATAGGGCTGCTTTAATTAGCTAAGCTTAACTAGACTTATCGATAATTAGTATAGCATTTGCCTTCTTGCAGAGACTATTATCTTTAGCTGCAGCTAAATAGATAAGCTAGTCAGGATAGATAGACCCCTGCTAATAGCGCTTATAATATTGCCTTTGCAGGCTTTTCTATTTTATCTTTAGTTAGTCTATTATTATATTACTGTGGCTAGGATAGGGATTAGTATAGGGATTAGGGTAATAAGCTGGGTAAATTAACTAATAAGGCTTGGTCTTTTTATATTTAAGGTTAATAGATCGAAGATTTATCTTGTCTTTGTGTTAAAGGAAGAATAAGTGGGCTGCTTGGCAGTGCTTATGTATTATGTAAGGATAAGGTTGCTCTTAGAGCCCTATGTTTTATGACATACCGTCTCTTTGTATCAATTAGACTTTGAGAAGCCCCCCCCATCAAATATACGGTGGATGCTTACGCTAACTCTATGCAGCCAAAACGCGCTACCGAATTTCATGAGTTGGTACGGTATCCAAAACCTCCCTTCCCTTAACCAATTTCCAGCAGTAAAGATTTCAAAACTATGATAGGTCTTCAAAGTTCCCGACCCGCATACGAAGCTATAAATAGCCGAAAACACTATAAATGGATCCAATGACCCAAATGCCAGGCTCACCAAGTCACATGAATGGGGGCATCTGCGGTTGTTGCGGGGTAAACATCAATCATCTAAGACAATTGAACCGAGTTCTTGGGTCTGATCTCTCAGATCAATGTGTGTTTACAAGTTGTTTTGTTGCTGAGTGTGCGAGTAGATGGGGATTGATCCTAGGGATAAAATGAATCCGTGTACCATGTGTATCCCAACAACAAACCAGTAAATAATCCCAAGGGAACTACATGAAAGTCCTCTTTACTTGTGCTATCGGCTTTTTACATTTAGACACTATAATGACGAGCTCTTCCCATGTATTCCAGACAAGCTAAGCAGGTGGCTACTTGTGAACTTCATAAGGGGACTGAGTCTATATCCGCTGGCAAAATGAAAACCCAGCCATTTCGAATAGTCGATTAGTTGTAATAATAAATTCAAACAACCCCCCTTTGTAATATATGATGCAGTTCCAAGTTAGTCCAGCAAAGAGCAATGCCCCCTGTAGCCTGCCATGGGCGTTGACATACACCAAGGCAACGCTATTACTGGACTGAACAAACACTAAAATAGGATATCGCCTCTATAATACTTAGGCTCTTGCCTGATTTGCTTTGGTTTACTGGTATTGACATATCTGTCTGACGCGGGCCTAGCTAACAACCAAGTCAAGCTTGTCCTCGTCTGAGCAAAGACCTCAGATTTTAAGATGATGCCTGCAGATAAAGCATTTATTGCGCAATCACATGCGATAATGGCACTTTAGGAATAAGGTGAACTGGATAGCGTTTCCAGAGTTGTCGTGCCTTAGGTAGCATGGCCAACTTCCACCTCGGGATTGTTTCTGCACACACCAGTTGCAGGGGCTGACAGTATTTATGACCATTGTTTCTGATATATTGACTATCTATTGCTATGTTTTACCCAACTGCTTCTTGAACTGGGGGTTCCCATCTTCGTCAAACTCAGCCCACTGAAAGAAACCACAATTCTCCTGTCCCGGAGAATTGGCATAGCACATCCAAAAGTATCTCCCGAAATTATCTTTCTTCTTTGTCACTACCCTAAGCACGCATGGCAGCCCACAATGGCATCTAGGGGTGAGCTTTGGGTGCATATTGGCACGATAGTCTCGGTATGTAATGTTGATACGGGTTGTCCCTGAAATGGGGTGAGGATCGATCGATAACGCTGGCGCAATGCTGTGCTTCCATTCCTCTTGCATCTCAGCATGCATTACCAAAAGTGAGTTGTGAGGAAGATGGATCGATATCTGTCCCTCTGCATCTCGGTCCTGAGACGTTTTGCTGTCGCCATCCCTGGGAAGTATCCTTCTAACGCGGAACTCGCGAGCGACGCCCAAAGAGATGGACCCAATGACCGCTCTTGGTCCAAGGTACGTTAAATGATCACTATGCCAGCCGACATTTTGCTGCGGGCCTGTGTAGGCGTTTACAAAAGCCGAGTTCGGAACCCAAGGGTTTGGAGATTGATATTTCAACTTCTTGCCCCCATGATATCGAGTCTTGATTCGTTTCTGAATCTCGGCGTTGACGGCTTCCTGAACTTTTGGTTTCACGCTGATGAGCTGAGGTGTGATACGTCGAACATCCTGGATTTGGTTAATCAAATGCTGTACAGCAAATCTACTATTTGAATATTTACCGTGAGTCGACCGCCGTTGTAGTGATACTCTGTTTTCTGGCGTTGTATCTCATCGTAGCTTTCGACGTAGAAGCTAGATGTATGAGGGCTAGAAACCACGTTCTCAAATAGCTGGAATGTGATCTTTTCGAAAGTTTTTGATTCCTCTAATAGCTCTTCTAGCAACCGATTGGCATCCTCAGGGGGTAAGAAATTGTGAATGATGGTACATGGGGTATGCTCAGCAATGTCTTCAGGGTCATACAGATGCAGTGTACTCCCCGCTTTCGACTTGAGCTTCTTTTTAGGTGTACTATTCAAGGAACTAGAATTACTTGTGGAAGTAAATTGTTTTAAGGATTGCTGATACCCAACAACGCGGGGACCCTTCTTCATGGGTTTCTGAACTCTGAGAGACGCGGCGGCTTCAGATACTGATCCATCATGGGCCAGTAAGATATCGAGCAAGTATTCTTGATCGAGCTGGGGGTGTAACGACGATAGCAATGCTAATTTGACTTCGGTTGGCTCTTCTGGTTCCGCGCTCTCTGTTTGCGGCTCTGGAGATGCTTTCCGTTTTGTGCGAGTCAAAAAGGCTTTCATAGTCTCAATCGCGACCCTGTAATGGTTGAAAGGTCATATGTGATCCACTCTGGCAATGAGTACTAACTTATCACGTACCCGGCATCCTGTGGTTTGATAGAAAAGACCTATCAGTGTCTGTACAACGCGACGCTTCTAAAAATCTGGAACACGTGAGCACGTGACAGTCATTTGGTAGATTCGATTAGTACATAAACCCGGTCATGACGCAAAACCCGGTTAGAGACATATACTCTTTCTGCCCCGCCGCCTCGGTGTGATTACCGCAACCGAGGCACATGTCAGTATAGCTTCGAGGGGAAGCTCATTGATCCAGACAAGCAATTGTCTACCGTAGCTTTGCTCATCCATAATACAACTCATGATAAGTGCGACTGTACTTTAACAGCACGCTCCCCCCGGCGCCATGGCTGCGATGCTAGAATACCGAACGCAAGGGTATAATCCCTATGCCGTCAAGTACTCCCCATACTACGACTCGCGAATCGCCGTTGCGGCGTCGTCCAATTTTGGCATTGTAGGCAATGGCCGTGTGTTCGCTCTCGCATTGACGGCGCAAGGTGTTGAAGTTGAGAAGACGTAGGCAATATTCCGGATGTTGGTTATCTGCGTAGATACTGATTTGGTTGTACTGCAGGTTCGATACAAACGATGCGCTTTACGACTTGGCCTGGTCCGAGATCAACGAGAACCAGCTGATTGTCGCTTGCGGCGATGGATCTCTTAAGCTCTTCGACTTGGGCGTGAACGATTTTCCAGTTATGAATTTTCATGAACACAAGAGAGAAACGTTCTCGGTGTGCTGGAACCCTATAACTAAAGATACCTTTATTTCCAGTTCCTGGGACGGTACAGTCAAGATCGTACGTTGAGCCGTGCTTCTCATGTTGAAAGTTCGAACACTAATGCTTAATAGTGGTCACCAACGCGCAATCACTCAATAAAGACGCTTCCTATTGGCACTTGCACTTACAGTACATCCTTCTGCCCTTCCAACCCCGCCTTGATATCTGCTGTATCCTCAGACTCTCACCTACGCATCTTCGATCTTCGAACACCATCATCAGCGAAATACCACCTCACAGCGACGATACCCGTCCATGCTTCAGGACCGCACCCGTCACCTGGTGCTTCTGCGCCAGCCGAGATCCTGACTCATGATTGGAACAAGTACAGAGATACAGTCGTAGCTACGGCTGGCGTAGACAGAATTGTGCGGACTTTTGACATACGGAACCCTGCTGGCGGACCGCTTTCTGTCATGCAGGGTCACGAATATGCTGTTCGGCGACTTGCGTGGAGCCCCCATTCGAGCGACACCCTCATCAGTGCTAGTTACGATATGACGGTCCGTTTGTGGAATGACGGGTCGATGCAGCAGCAGCAACAACCACAGGGTCCAGTGATGGCACCATCAATAGGTACTCAGATGGGAGTGATGAACCGACATACCGAGTTTGTTACGGGAGTCGATTGGTGTCTCTTTGGCATGGGTGGATGGGTGGCTACTGTTGGCTGGGATGAGAGAGTGTTATTGTGGGATGCCAACATGCTAATGGGCCAGCGAATACCATAACATCAAGATTCGCCTTGTTAGATTGGCGTTACTGGGAGTAAGCGTGTATAGTTCGGTCTTTGTCTCGCTGATGTAGAAACACTACTGGTTTGATTTCATTATCGAGATCTTATAATAATGTGTACATACTGTCAACAGAGACCATGGAAGTGATGAACATGAATTTCGAATATCACGAGGACGAACGACATGTAGGGATTATCATCATTTCCTAAGTAGAGTAGTCGTGGAGATTACCACATGATTGACGCCTGCAGACATGTCTATAAACAAACCCCTTTTCCGGTATCTTACAACAGTCCAAAATACACCAGTGCCCAATATAAGTACAAATCATGCATCCGTCCATCGTGTTTGTGTTGTTACATTTTACCCTTTTCACTAATCCGCACTCTTAACTTAGAACGAGGAACGGCTGCCATTGCGGCTGCCATTGCGGGAAGAAAACCCGCCACGGCCGCGGCCGCCGTTATCATTACGGCCGCCGAAACCGCGAGAACCGCCACCACCAAAGCCGCCGGTTCGGTTGCCGCCACGACCAAAGTCGTCACGGCGAACGTTGGCCGCCATGTTGTCAAAAGGATCGCTGCTTCGTGAAGGTCGGGCACCACCACGTCGGTCGTTGCTAAAACCACCACGGTCACCACCTCGATCACCACCTCGTGACTCGGAAAAGCTATCTCTTTCCCTAACGTTCATACCACTAGCACGTGCCAAGCCCATCTTGTTAACCCACATGGAGCTAACATAGGGAGGAGTATCCCAACCCCATCCGTGCTTTGTCCACTTGTTTACATCTTCGGCAGTTTCCACCTTGTCGGTGGCAAGACCGAACATGGAGGTATAGGTTTGAGAAAGAAGATCTCTAGGAATGACACTGAAGAGGGCCTTGGTGGACTCGTGGTAAGAAGTGGACTCGCCAGCCTCCACATCGGTCTCGGCACTCTCAAGGGAGCTGTTCTGTGCGATGGGAAGACCCTGAAGCATCTTGCGAGCAACACGAACAGAGGAGTGAGGGAGAATCAACCAACCCTGACCCTCCTTGTTCTGTCGACCGGTTCGTCCAAGACGGTGAATGTAAGACTCACGGTCTCTGGGAGTATCAATCTGAATAACGTGTGTCACGTCGGGGAAATCCATTCCACGAGCGGTGACATCGGAAGAGTAGAGAACACCAGACTTGGCCTCACGGAATCTGTCTGCAGCTCTCTGGCGCTGGTTCTGGCCCATCTTGGACTGAAGAACGTAGGATGGAAGGAAAGGCTTGTTATCGTTGCGAGCATTCTGTCGCATCTGGAAGCCCAACTCGCCGCCGAGTTCGACAAGCGATGTGGTGTTCAAGTAGACAATGGCCTTGAAGGGGCGCCCATTGGGGTCTTCGAGCGACTTCTTGTGCTCACGATCCATAAGCTCAAAGAGTGTGGGGAAGACCTGGGTCCAGCTGCTGACAGGCACAATGTGCTGGGGAACCTTGTCGTGCGTGAGAGACTCGTTCTCGGGGATGGTTTGAACGAACTCAAAGTCATCGGCTCGAACCATGGAGCGGGCCAGACGAATGACACTGTCGGGAATGGTGGCAGAAACGAGCATGGTCTGGCGGACCTTTTCTTCGGGGCGGGGAAGTTGGTTGACAATTTCGTTGAGTTCTCTCTCGAAACCAGTGTCGAGCATTCGGTCGGCTTCGTCGAGAACCAGAGCAGCCAGGTTAGGAGCATCGATGCCACTGCCAGGGTCCTGGAGCACATCGTTGAGACGACCGGGAGTGGCGACAAGGAGATGGCAACCCTGTCGGCGAGTCTGGTTCAGCATACTACGCTTATCGGTACCTCCAACGGCACACTGAACAACGAGTCCAGTGTTTTGGCACAGTCGGCGAGCCTCCGTGGCGATTTGCTCAGCGAGCTCTCGAGTAGGTGATAGAACGATGCCACGGATGTCGTCGGATCGGGCTTGTCGGCGAGCGTTTTTGCCGGCGAGAGATGGGTCCTCGACAATCATTCTTTGCAGAAGAGGCAAAAGGAAGGCCAAAGTCTTTCCGGTACCGGTCTTGGCCTGAGCAACGCTGTCGTGTGTTAGGATGGGTGTTTGCGTCGTGTGCTGGAAACATTGTACTTACATATCAGTTCCCTTGAGAGCGGGCTTGATTGTCTTTGCCTGAACGGGTGTCATGGTTTCGTATCCCATGTTCTGGGTGATGGTGCGAATCAAGCTTTGGTCCACGCCCTCAAGCTCGCCGAAGCGGACCTCAGGCTCAGCATCTGCTGCAGCAGGCTCTGTTTGCTCAGCAGCGGCCTCGCTGCTGTAGGCCCGGAAAGAGGCAATCTTGTTGATGGAAGCAATTGGGAGACGGGTTGTCAAGGCCTGTCTGCGGATGACAGGCAGAGCGGCCCGGGTCTGAGAGAGGAGGGCAGCCGTAGTGGCGGTCCTGGCCTGAGTGGCACAGCGCCTGAGACTGGATCGAAACATGATGCCGATTTTAATTAAAGAATGACCTCTGCAGAGATTGCTGTTCTGCTATTGAAAGAGTTGCCAACAGAGAGCAACCAGGAGAAAAAATATGGATGGGTATAAAAAATTAGGTGGGATGGTTGGATGAACGGATGAAAGGTGGGCGATCAAGGGTCGCGCATCAATAACTCTGAGGAAAAATTTCATTTTTCCAGCCTGTTATCTTATCTGCTAATTGGCTGGAGAGACGCTACTTTCGACTCAGTTAGTTCCCGCTGTCACGTGCGCAGCCGGAGGTCCCTCCGGAAGTCATTGGCTCAGAATTTGGAGGGGCGATTATGGAAAAATGCAGTATCTTCGCGTCTATTCTCATCTATGTACCTCTGATTCTATGCAATTCTATAACCAATTCTTTAATTGTTGATTCGTCGGCTTCTTTCTTTTCGTCGAGAAGTCGTAAGCCAGTACACTCCGTCCGCTCAGTCTATAGTGAATTCCACTGTTTGTAGGGGTCTTAGAGTTAGTTTCTTCAATGCCCTGGTGTCTGTCTCGACCCCACTATTGAGAGACCCTCCCCGAGTCCGTCCGATATGCCTTGGGTGACACCGTCGACTGTCCAGACAAAGACTTCCAACAGAGCCTGCGCAACTTTTCCATCATTCATTTGACCGACTGCTTCAGTCAAAGAAGCACTCTGCTTCCCAATAGAGTTGGCTAGATCTACGCCATGTCCTATAATCGTCTCGGAGATCTTGTACTTGCGCTCAACCCGAGCTGCATACCTAGCTAATAGAAGTAGATATGGCATCAGGAAGCTGAGGAAAAAGATTAGATTGACAACAGTCATCTGAACTCCTCGATGAATGATAGAACGAGGTTGGCTATTTCTTTTCGTCGCCCGGTCTGTGTCTCTTTCTGCTTGAATGACATTCAACTCTTGATGCTTGACATTATCTGGCAAAGCGGATTGGATGCGTTTCATTTCGCCTTCATCAAGATCCCGTGGCAGTGCTTTGAGAAGATAGGTTAACCCGTCAACAAAAGCCTTTCTCTCAAAGGCTACATCTTCCTCAGCTACAGCAGCTTTGCCATTAACTGAAATGTTGATAAGATTTGTACCTTGCGTTGTTAGTATGCACTGATTAGATGGCTGGTCAAAGTCACTTACCCTGTCGTGCAAACTTCCAATGCAGGCCAGATGCAGCTCTCGTCACTGGCTCATCTTCTGGTAGCTCTGAATAAAGAACTCTACTCATCGGCCGAGCGCACAAGTCTTGGGACTCTGCATGTCCATTACGGTGTTTTACCATGTCGGACTGAAGTGGACGGCTCATGGCAGTTGCATCAGCTTCTGATAGAGGCCGAGGCTTAGCTTGTGATCCCGAGACAGCGACAGAAGACCTCAGTGTATGAGAACTAATACTCCGTCTTAGAAATCGAATAGGTCCCGATTGAAGTGAGGTTGGAAGCATGGATACAACGTTGAAAATCCTGCTTTCGGTGATTTGGTCGATCTTGACCTCGTCCATGGCGGGTGTAAACGACCCGAAGTACGACACCATGTTCTAAGAGCGTGTTGTATCGTGATTGTGGAAGTAGAAGGACAACAGTGTGGCGGTGATAACGAAAGACTGAGCAAAAACAGAGGAGTACTTAACATGTCATGATGTGACAGGAGGTAGAGGGCATGCTGGACTTTTAACCGAATGTTCTTATAAAGATCTTATGACAAAAAGACCAGCTGAGTAAAAAACAAAGCAAAAGTTAATGTCATGAAACAATTGCATCAGATAGAACATTGCACGAGGTCTCGCCTCGCCTCTCCTGCGGACCCTTATCAATTTTCTTTGAGTAGTCCCGTACCCTTCCGGAGTCTACTTTTGACATGTGAAAACGGGTACTAACCAAAAGAATTGTTGAGGTGTGGAACTATACGAAGCCATGAGCCAGGGTCTTGGATGCAGTGATAAGATTCATCTTCCAATAGGACACTACTCCCAGGCGAACCTAGCGAGTGAAACGTCTCATCAGGTTTATCTATCAAAAGAGGTTGAGAAGATCCATGCAATAATACAAAGTGGCTGAGGTATACAGAACCATAATCGTGAGATGAAGCCTCAGTCCGCGTTCTGAGAGAGGTATTCTACCCATCATGAAAATATAACCCGTGGTTTTCCAGAAGATAGAAGAAGGTATAGCCAACCACTTAATTGCTTCATGTCATCTGCTATCAATAGGCTCGCTATACCGTTATTGGTCATGCAATCAAAGTTCAGTTAAAATAACGTGTAATTGAGCTGTCTTCGCGATGCTCCAGTGATACTTTCCATGTCCTGCATGCTTCAAGTCCAAACATAATACTTCATCCCGGTTGTAGTCCTGTTCCCTTTCGCCGTACGCCAAACAAAATGCCATCTCATACAGCTTCTTACAGATATGCACAGCCAATCTGCCAATCCAATACCCTGTTGCCCAAATACACAAGTAATCAATCGCTCCAATGCGTTTCCTTTTCGTCTTGTGGTTAATGTCACCCTTACACAGTCCCCATGTACTCCCACTTGAGACTTCATCAAGTACTCATATCAAATACACATCGCCAAAGGTCATTCGTTACATCATATCTCTACCCAGTTGGTAAGACCAACCTCCCTCTCGCCGAAGCCTATCTCTGGCAGCGAGATCCTTTCGGATGTCTTCTTCGGTCAGACGATCGTTACCGCTCCAGTTAGCGCTTGAGGTTCGAGCGCGGAACTTGTGAAGCCTGTCTTTGCTGGCATGGAAAACCTCGTCCATGTTGATAGGTCCTGGTTCTCCAAAGATCGCTGCAGGATTCATTTTCTCCTGTGCCAAGAGTGCCGCGCGAATGGCAGGAGAATTGGCCCAAGAAGCAACTGTGCCAGCTTGTGGTTCGTCATCCTCCTCATCTTCGTCGTCTGTTTGAATCTCTGGGAGATCGATTGCATCGCCGTTCTGGAATCGTGGCGACGATCTTTGGGCAGACTTGACCGCAGACTTGAGCCCACCAACAGGACCAGGACGTCCCGGTGTCTTGTATGCAGGTCCTGCAGGGTTGGGATTGGGAGCAAAGGGAATAGTTCCCTTGTGGATCTGCGCCATGTCCATAGGGTTACCTCCCTTCATGTGACTTTGAGCAATGTTGGTTTTGAAAAGGTTCTGTGCACTGGCTTGGGTGTAGCCGCTGGCCAAGCTCTTCACCTGCAGGTCCTGGTATTTGTTAGTCACTTCCAAATTATAAGGTTTTATTGCGATGCTTACCCTCTTAAAAGCGCTGGATGGACGAACGGGAGGTCCCTTGATGTTGGGAGGCTGTTCCATATCCAGCTCATCGGCAAAATCATCACTTGTTCGGCGACGCTTGGCATCCTTCGCTTGGTACTGAGGACCACGGCTAGGTGGGGGTCTAGAGGGTCCTTCCTCATTAACGTCTCGGCCAAGTGGTCTCTTGATGGCAGACTTGGACCCGTTGATGGGACGACCCAGGTCATCTCCTGGCCTGTAAATGCCTGAATTCATGCGAGAGGGAGGACGAGGAATGCCATCACGTTGAATGGAATCAGGGGGGCCGTTTGGTTGCGATCGAACGGCTGGAGGTGGCGCAGGGGTCTTCTTGGCCTTCTCGATGAGTGCCTGTCGCTTCTTTGCCTCGGCCTGCTCACGCTTCTGTCGTTCTTCCTCCTGACGACGTAGCAGTTCCTGTTTCTTTTTTTCTTCCTTCAACGCCGCTCGCTCCCGCTCACTCTTTGCTTTGACATCTCGATCCGCCTTGGCCTTGGCATCACGCCGGCGTTGGGCCTGTTCGTCTTGCGCCTTCTTCTGTGCCACCAAGTCAAGAGCTCTAGGGCGGCCGTTTGATCCTGTGGAAGTAGCAAAGCCTGAAGCAGATGGCTTGGGTTGCATAGAGACCTTGCTTGCCTTGCTGGTCATTTGAGGCGGTTGAGAGCTTGTTGAAGCGCCAAAGTCTTGATAGCCGTTGGCCACAGAGCTGCCAGGGTGCAGCTGTGAGCCAGTGTTGACCTTGATGTGGACGGTAGGCGTTGGCTTTGATTTGACAGTTGTCTCCCTGGCTGGCTTTCCGATTCGTCTGATCTCCTTTGCACGCGACAATTGGCTAGGGGCAGCAGATCGTGAAACAGAAGGAGGGGGAACCAGACTGGGGGCGTCGACCATTTCCATCTCTGGCTCAGCAAACCTGCTGTCGAATTCCTCCTGCGGCTTAGCCCTTCGGGGGCTGGTTCGTTTAGGCTGAGGTGTAGCTTGCACGGCTGGTTCGGCCTCTTTCCTAGCAACAACCTGTTTTTCCAAATTGGCAAGCTTCTCCTGTTCCTTGCTGAAGACTCGTGCTTTTTCTCTCTCCTTCTCACGCTCCTTCTCCAGCTTATCCATCTGCTCAGCTTGGTATCTAGCCTCCTTTTCACGACGCTTCTCTTCCTTCTCGCGCTCAACTGATGCCCTCGTGCGCTTAGCAACTGGTCGAGGCGCATTTGACTGCTGATCAGTTGCAGTGCTGCCACTCCTGAAAGACTCCATACTTGGCTTATGAGCAACCGACTCTTCGGAATCACCAGGGAAAGTTCCAAGTTGGACTCTCGAGGCTGAGAGGAGAGATGATTTGCCTTCAGCGCTAAGCGCTGCACTACTGGCCATAAGACCCTTGGAAGTACTTAGAATGGACGACATCTTGTTCTTAAGATGTTTCAAAGGACTATCGCGGAAGAGTCTTGATGGGGATTTGGATGGGGATGAGGAAGCAACAGCTGAAACAACCGAGACAGCAGTGGCTGGTCTCGGAGGAGAGTCTGAGCCAGGCACTGTGTTCTTCAACGGGCTTCCTTCTTGCCGTTCAGAAGCAGTAAACATCGGTACAGCTGGCACTGAAACAGACTTGGAATGTCCCATGTAACTGGGCCTCTCACGCTGCGAGTGGGCGCGAGCGGGCGAACGAATGCTCGCGCGGTCTTCATCCAAGTCGAAAGATCCAAGAGTTTGCTTGCCGTGAATTCCTTCCATGACATCGGCTGTCCGGCTCTTAGAAAGTGATGGCCGTGTCGGAATAGGTGCGGCGGCGGATGGCTGATTGGTGGGAGGAACAATCCAGTCATCATCATCCTCATCATCTTGAGGGAAAGCGCCAGGAGTTGTGGTCGTTTCTTGCTTCCTGGGCGATCTGGGGGGCGTTGATTGTGGTTCAGGTACAGACTGAGATGCTGTTTGTGGTTGTTGAGAGTTTGTAATACTGTGGATCGACTTTGATGGTCGACTTGCACTTGGCTGCGATTTTCCAAGAACACTAATCTTGTCTTGCAGCATCTGTGTGTATGTCTTGTTGTGGTGCAAAGCAAGTTCCTCGGCATTCTTAGATTGTTGTACGGAAGGTAGTTCGTCCACTTCCATGTCATCCTGGTCTGACTCGTCTGATGCATCATCGCCAGCATGGCTTGTCAGGCTCTTACCTCTCGCGAGGTAACTTGTCCTCTTAGGATCAATGTGACTTGTGCGAGAAACTCTTGCCTTGCCTGCTGTAAGAGGCTCTCGAGCGGGAAGGGAAGCAAATTGAAGACTGTTGCGGAACCCTGGTCGTACAGGACTGGGGCCATCGGACTGAGATTGAGCGTCGTCTGGGATCGCGTCGTCAGTGGCCTCAGGCTCTACCTTAGCATCGTCCATGTCAATATCATCAGTCGCTGGTTGCTGGGTCTTGGCTGGTGATGAAGACTTTGTAGTCTGCTTGGCGGGCGAAACTCGCGAAGAACTTGGCTGAGGGAAAGCGATGTCTTCGTCAAAGCTGGTGGGATCAAGGAGTGAGTCGTCGTCGTCTTCTTCTTCTTCGTCTTCGGCCATAGGATCAAAAGGCACAACGGGGTTGACGTCTTGACTTCCAAAATAGCCTGAATCGGCTTGCATTGGGGGTTGAGATTTGGCACCTGATAAGGCATCTGTCTCTTCGTCGACAGCCATTAGTGCGTCCTGGTCGGAAAGAATACGCTCAGCCTCGCTGGTAGGATGTTGTGATGCATCTTCAATTGGGTCATCGGACATAAGCTGGGCTGGTTTCGGTGACGGAGCATGTCGACGGGGCGATGTTGACTTGGCCTGGTTCAATAGCTCTCTTTGGGGTGATTGCGCGTAGAGGTGCTGTGCGAAGCGGTTTGCTGAACTCGTTGGTGTACCCCCAAATACATTGGACAAGGGCTTTGAATCGTTAATATTTATTAACCACAAGCATTGATCAGCCGAACTCACCATTCTTGTTTCTGTTGATATTAATTTACGCGCAGTACGAGGTGTCTTGCCTCGAAGCTTTCCGGGTGTTTTGAATGTTTCGGCGATGTTTCTGTGGAATGATCAATATCGCGTCAAAACAAAAGGATCAGGACGCGTACGTCTCATTCTCGTTGAATATACTAGCCATATGTTCATTAAGCCATTCGAACTCATTTTGAGCCGCGTATGTGAACTCGTCGACTTCAACATCGACAATTGTGAGGGCAGAGGCGCGCTCGTCAGCAACCCAGGCTGCTGAGCCAGTTGGAATGCGCGGTCCTCGCATTGCCGCCATTGTGTCGATTATAAATGAGTGTGTACGGGTGGGAAAAGAAGCTGTGGACCAACTATATTCTTGTAATAGTGGTTATGTACTCATCGAGTTGGGTGGTTAGGTCGAAGTCGAAATGTTTGGTGTTGTTTGAAAGTTGGGAAGTTCAAGTGTGAGGGAACTAGGTCTCAATAACAAAGAGGGATGTTTACCTAGGTCCCAGATCGGGACTAGCGTTGATGAAATTCCAAGTTCAGAAGTGGAACACACACAAGCTTCGATTCACGCCATTCGTTAACGACAAGGTTTAGTCTTGTGAAACAAGCAGGTGAAAGTGATGAGATATCTTCACAAATGATGTTGAAATACTCACAACAGCATATATTGTCTTTAAAATATCTCCAGGAACTCAATCATCATCGGATTTGACCCGCAAAACAATCAACGTCCCTACAGAAACGAAACTACAGTACCCTCTTTCACGCATGCGGCTTTCTAGATACAGCTAAGCACGTGCTGATAACAGTTTATCGGTCGCAACTCTTGTTTACTTTCGCGTCCTCTACCCCCCCTTGAAAGTGCGGAGCGACGAAACAAAGCAATAGATTCAACGAAGTCGTAGACGCTCGACGACGCCCAAAATGAGGGTCATTGAAGTAATTATTGACGTAAGTACTTATATCACAAGTTGATATCAGTATTTGTCTTCTAACATTTTTATAGGGCTTCAAGTCTTATGCCGTTAGAACGGTGATCTCGGGATGGTAAGTTATGTATCAAAATCGTTAACAGCCTAAACCAACCGACATTCTTAGGGACGAGAGTTTCAACTCGATCACCGGTCTCAACGGTAGTGGAAAGTCGAATATTCTCGATGCCATATGTTTCGTTCTCGGAATTACCAGTATGGCAACTGTTCGAGCGCAAAACATACAGGTCAGTCACCGCTGCTTCGCTACTTGTCCTTGGTCACTAAATTTCAATATCGTAGGACCTGATCTACAAACGTGGTCAAGCTGGCGTTACCAAAGCCAGCGTAACCATCGTTTTCGATAACCGAGATACCAAGAAATCGCCGATCGGATTCGAAGAATATGCCACAATCAGCGTCACTCGACAGATCGTTCTCGGAGGCACTTCCAAGTACCTCATCAACGGTCACCGTGCTCAGCAACAAACAGTGCAGAACCTCTTCCAGTCGGTTCAGCTCAACATCAACAGCCCTAACTTCCTAATTATGCAAGGTCGCATCACAAAGGTTCTCAACATGAAGGCCGTGGAAATTCTGGCAATGATCGAGGAAGCAGCCGGAACCCGAATGTTCGAGGATCGTCGAGACAAGGCCCTAAAGACGATGGCTAAGAAGGAAACAAAATTGGTTGAGCTCACGGAACTCTTAAAGGAAGAAATCGAGCCCAAGTTGGAGAAGTTACGAACTGAAAAGCGTGCTTTCCTGGATTTCCAACAAACGCAAAACGACCTCGAAAGACTGACCCGAGTGGTTGTCGCATACGATTATCTCAGATACCAGGATTCTCTGAGCCAATCAGCAGCAGATCTCCAAGGAAAGAAACAACGACAGCGCGATCTTGAAGATTCAGCAACTCGTCTGAAGAGCGAGGTTTCCCATCTTGAAGAAGATATGGAGAAAGTGCGCGCTCAGCGAGACAAGGAGCTCCGAAAGGGAGGCAAGGCTTCAGCATTGGAAGAGGCAGTAAAGAAACACTCAAATGAGCTTGTGCGACTAGCTACCATTCTTGACTTGAAAAAGTCCAGTTTAGCCGAGGAAGAAGAAAAGAAGATCGCAGTTGAGAAAACGGTTTCAGAGTTGGAAGCTACCCTGGAAGATAAGACTGCTGCATTCGAAAACGCCAAAGCCAGATACGATGCCGCGAAAGAGGATCTAGAGCAGCAAAACAAGGATGCCGAATCCAAGGAAGAGCTTCTCCAGACCTTACAGACCGGTGTTGCTTCTAAAGACGGCCAGGAGAATGGCTACCAGGGTCAGCTTCAAGATGCGAAAAACCGTGCAACCACAGCAGCCACGGAACAAGAACAGGCCAAGATCAAGATTGCGCATTTGGAAAAGCGTATCAGGGAAGAGGAACCACGTGCTGAGAAAGCCAAGGTCCAGAATGCCGATCTGTTACGCGATCTCGATGGTCTCAAGATACAAGCACAAAAGCTTGAGAAGGAGCTTGGCCGACTGGGTTTCGAGCCTGGACAAGAAGAGCAAATGTATAAGAAAGAGTCCGAGTTGCAGCAAACCGTTCGGAACCTGAGACAAGAATCTGACAAGCTGAAGCGTCAAGTCGCCAACACAGAGTTCAACTACGTTGACCCTGTACCCAACTTTGACCGGTCCAAGGTCAAGGGACTTGTCGCTCAACTATTTACATTGGATGAAGGATATACAAAGGCCGCTACTGCGCTAGAAATCTGCGCCGGCGGCCGTCTATACAACGTCGTCGTTGACAATGAGGTGACGGGTACTCAGCTGTTGCAGAGAGGTAAACTACGGAAGCGAGTCACTATCATCCCCCTCAACAAGATTGCTGCCTTCAAGGCTTCTGCTCAAACCATTGCCACGGCACAAAACATCGCACCAAACAAGGTCGACTTGGCCTTGTCCCTGGTCGGCTATGACGACCAAGTGTCAGCAGCTATGGAGTTTGTGTTTGGTAACACCCTGATCTGTGCCGATGCGGATACTGCTAAGAGGGTCACTTTCGATCCCAATGTCCGCATGAGGAGTATTACTCTGGAAGGTGACGCCTACGACCCATCCGGTACACTGTCTGGTGGAAGTTCTCCAAACTCCAGTGGCGTTCTTGTTCTTCTTCAAAAACTGAATGGTTTGACCCGACAGCTCAGCGAAGCCGAGAGCACTTTGAGAGAGCTCCAGGCCCGGATATCGAATGAAAAGGCCAAGCTAGACCATGCTCGCAAGATCAAGCAAGGTTTAGACCTAAAGAGCCACGAAATCAAGCTCGCAGAGGAACAAATCGGTGGCAACTCTTCCTCTTCCATCATTCAAGAGGTGGAGAACATGAAGTCAACCATCCAGGAGCTCAAAGAGAGCATAGCCGAGGCCAAGACGCGACAAGCCAAGGCAAGTGCCGATGTCAAGACAATTGAGAAAGACATGAAGGACTTTGACAACAACAAGGACGGCAAGCTAGTCGAGCTACAGAAAGCGCTCGACAAACTACGAGCTGGTCTCGGCAAGAACGCTGCCGCAGTCAAGACACTGCAAAAGGAACTTCAGGGTGCACAGCTTGATGCTGAGCAGGCAGGCTCCGATCTGTCCGCTGCTCGAGAACAATTACAAGAAGTCGAAGTTGCTATCAAGGCTCAGCAGAAGGATATTGAGGATCTCAATAAACAAAAGGCTGACCTGACTGAGACTCACGACACCGTTCAGGCCCAGCTCGACGATGAGCGTGCCAAGCTACACCAGTTTGACAATGAGCTTCGAGCTTTGGATGATGCCATTCGCTCCAAGAACGCGCGCATTGCTGAGGAAAGTCTCGAAATGCAGAAGCTTGGCCACCTCCTCGAAAAGTTCCACAAGGAGCAACAAGGCGCTGCCGAGAAGGTCGCTCGACTTGAGAGGGAGTTTGACTGGATCGCGGACGAAAAGGACAATTTTGGTCGCAGCGGAACCCCCTATGACTTCAAGGATCACAACATTGGAGAATGCAAGGCAACGCTACACAACTTGACCGAGCGATTCCAGGGTATGAAGAAGAAGATCAACCCCAAGGTCATGAACATGATCGACAGCGTTGAGAAGAAGGAAGTGTCACTCAAGCACATGATAAAGACTGTAGTTAGGGACAAGCGCAAGATCGAGGAGACCATCGTCAGTCTGGACGACTACAAGAAGAAGGCTCTTCATGAGACGTGGGAGAAAGTCAACGGTGACTTTGGCAACATTTTCTCTGAATTGCTTCCAGGAGGCAGCTTTGCCAAGCTTGATCCGCCCGAGGGCAAGACAATTAGCGATGGTCTCGAGGTCAAGGTTTGTCTCGGTAAGGTGTGGAAGCAGAGCTTGACAGAACTGAGTGGTGGACAAAGGTAGGAAATTCCAGCCCTTAAGTTGCTGTGTAACTTTACTAACATTTCGTATAGATCTCTAGTTGCTCTGTCACTCATCATGGCTCTGCTTCAATTCAAGCCTGCGCCCATGTACATTCTTGACGAGGTCGACGCCGCGCTGGATCTCTCACATACCCAGAACATCGGTCGTCTCATCAAGACGCGTTTCAAGGGTTCTCAGTTCATCGTCGTCAGTCTGAAAGACGGCATGTTCCAGAACGCGAACCGCATTTTCCGCACTCGTTTCAGCGAGGGCACCAGTATGGTGCAGGCGCTTACGCCGGCGGATATGAGGTAATGATGCTGATGGCAACCGAGAAATGTCTGATATGATTGTATGAAAGGAAACTGGTTGGGGGCTCTTGTACATGAGGCGTCGTTTTGGTTGGGGGATTTAATGTCCATATTGGCATTAGGACTTCTTGTGATACCGTTTGATTTGTTAAGGCATGGCTGTGGAATAGATTTTGTTTGTTAAGTCATGATATGGATCAGATGGTATGTTGTCTTGTATCCGTTTTAACAAAGTAATCGCTCCATGGGTATAAACACTCTGAACAACTTGTGTCTGTTTTGACTAACACCTTTAATGAGTATGTGTACCTATTCTACTTTTAGGTACTTTTTTTGTTCTTCATTCTTTCTTTCTAATCGCGTGCTGTTTTCTGTCCTAATCTAGATTATTATTCTAACTTGTTACTGCTGATCTAACCTAAAGATTCCGACTTTCTCAGCCCCCAAATACCGAGCTAGCTCAGTAGGAAGCTCAACGTCCATATTCAAAGCCATGGTTTTGTTGTTTCCATTCTCGAAACGAGCAAAGGAATATCCTCTTGATTTAACTTCATCCTCATTCGGATATGAAACTGGCAGCATAAACTCCTTTTCAGGAATTGCATTAAACCCGTGGCTGAGTTTGGCCGAAACACGTTGTAGAATACCCTGTAGTCCTGCATCGGTCCAAGGAAATCTCAGAACAAGAAAAGAGCCTTCTACCTTGCCCAAAAGACGGCTCGTTTTGTTTGGATCATGAACCCAGAGGTCGACCTTGATACTGGCCAGCAAAGGGAATTTCTCGCAAGTTGCAGCTTTCCACACGAGATCATCATCATGCTTTTGATGAGCAAACGTGTACAAGTGATGATATTCTGAGCTGCTGGAGGAAGAAGTCCCGTCCCGTCGGAGCTCAATTCCACGGCAGAGATGGACGGGGAAGATGTGCTCTTCCCCGGAACGGTTGTTGTCACGGGCCCGATGATCCGGTGATGATTCACGATGGATGTTGCTATCTCGGAGTGGCTCGCCGGCCCGTGAGTGGGTCTGCCGGAGGACGTCGCTGCAGTCGACGGTAACGGGAGGGAAGAGGATAAAGATGGGGATGAGGAAAGCGACAAGTGTAACGGTGAGAAGTGTGAGTGACACAGCATCGAGGTTAGACACAAAGTGCTTTGTGGCGTCCATCCCAAAGTGGATGCTTGATGGGATTACTGTCATTGTTTCCCCCAGCTGAATAGAGACTTGCAGCAATAGCAGCAGTAAGATGTGACCTGCACAGTTGTATAGACCTGGAAGTCTTGGGAAGGCAGGCAGTAGTAGGCTTGAGTTTAATCTCCAATGCTGTGCTGCACTTCAGTTCAGTTTAGGTCAACTCAGTCCAGTTCAATCGTCTCGCAAAAGCTGCGCGAAAAGGTAAAGTCGTCGTCCAAGCTTTTTTGCGCAAATCCGCGGCGTCCGTCCTCAAGCGCGGAATTGACCTTGACTACTTAAACCACAGAGGACAGATTCAACTATGTTAGGTTGTTTCAACTCTGCACTCTTCAAAGAGTCATGATAGGCTCGAGCATGTAGAGGGTTTACCCCTTCAACCTTTGGGCGCGTCACCGTGTACATGTCGAATCCCTTTGTTTGTTTTGGATTGCGGCCAGGCTTACAAGGGTCCCTCCCTATTTCAGACCAAGGCCCCGGTCAAACTCTGTCAATGCCATGATATAATTTTACTGGCCTGGACTGCTCTGCAGCTCTAAAGAGGGGGAGAGGTGGAAACATCCACCATCTTATGCTGGATACCTAGGGTAGTAGTGTTTGTTCCCCTACCTACTCGTAGGTACGTAGATTGACAGACGCCTTTGTCTTTGTAGTAGCACATTACATATATGCATGTACGTGCAGCTAGCTATTCAGTACATACAGCTAGGTAAGCAGCTAGCCAGGGCGTGGTCGTTCCGCATATCCGATGAAACTTGGTTGACGGAATAGTACATGATTCTCATAGCATGATTGATATGTGCAATGCAATGCATACGTGCTAACGTGGTATTTAGACTAGCAGCTACATTGTCTAGCAAAGTAAGCCCATCGCAGATCCAAGGTTACATAGTCAACTTGACTTGTCATGGGCCGGAGCGAAAAGAGCACGGGTATCATGTATTGACTGGATCCTTCAGTTCCTACAGCAAAGACAGGATTCAAAATGCTCGGAGTAAAAATATGCCGAACAGGGTCGCCGGCGGGATGGTTCACCCCGTGCCAAGAGAGACATTCTAGCAACGACCCTAAACGTTGGACGAACCTTGGTGCCACTAAAAAGACCCGACACTTCGTCGACCGACGATGGCGCCAACGGCTTTGGTTCAGCTAGACTAGGGGTCGAAATGAATCAAGTCTCATGAAAAGATGATCAATAGGAGCGAGAAGCACATTGCGTGAGGTTGGTGTTTGTTTCTTGTAGACCCATTGGCCAGTTTAGACGCGGTCTTTTCTAGTAATCGTTTCGCTGTAGATACTCAGATACTTCAACAAGTCGGCCGCTCACTGTGAGTATAAGTGGTGTTGTCTTAGATTGAAAAAAAAAATAGCCCAAGAGGTGGAGCGCTTCCCGTCTAATCCCGGTGTTCGTCATACCGGCTGTGACCACCAGGAGATCCCTTCTGTATTGCTCATCGTGAGGCTGGCCGGACATACTTCTAGATTCATCCAAAGCCTCCATCGTTGAACTCGTTCCTTGTCGTACCGATATAAAGCACAGAGATGTCCGTACGGAATACTGATGCTGACTCGTTAGTGAACTAAGGTCCTAATGTGTACCGGGATTCACGAGAGCTGACCAACAGGGGTTTGTGCCTAGTCAATAGATAAACACGGTTTGAGGAGATGGGAGCGCCATGCTGCCAGATCGAGTTGTGGTGCGTTGCACGATACTGTCGTGTTTCCATACGCCCAACTGCCTGAATGAGAAAGACTTGATTGATGGTCAACACCAGACAGGGGTCAGTTTGTAGTAGATCATATCCCTTTGTGGAAACGCAGGTCAATTGGAGGAAACAAAAGGGATTTGTGGGAAGTCTCGGTGAAACCTCAACAAGACTGCCACTGTACAGCAATCTCATTCCTCCATAGCTATAGCATACTCGGCGGCTAATGTTCAAAGAGTCAAAACAAGCCGGAGCCCCGAAACTCGGATCCGCGCCCCACTGAAATGAATTTCAGGCTGAAAGGCCTGACTTGTGGTGATTTCCACATCTTGTTGCATCCATGGTCAACCCCTGGGGTTAGGTAAGTAGAATAATAACAAGAGTGAGGCTCGGTAGGTATAGTATTGCCGTCGCTTGACTCATTTCCTCATGGGCGCTTTGCTGTGATCAAGGTATTTATATTGCGCAAATTGATCAGTCCTTCTTTATAAAATCTTGGTGTAAATGTGAAACGGTTTTAAAACGAAATAAAGCGCTAAAGCCGAGGACTTTTGATGGACTCTGTGGAGATTCCTTGGAGTCGTATCAATATGACAACAGCAAAAGAGCTCCGTGGGTCCGTTTTCACATGTAGTAGTATCCTGGTTCTTGTGTTATTATCGAGGTATTCTACCTCACGATGTCACAGTAGTTTCCAGCGGTAATAGAAGACTACACCCTGGCAGAACCATGCCAACTTCTTAAAGCATCTAGTCTCTGCCTATGGAAACTGCCAAGAGAAGCCGGTTCCTTTTTTTTTCGTTTGAGTCAAATTGTCGCCAGATTTACTTGCCCCCAAGAACTAGAACAGATTTACTAATTTGTTATAGTGGTGCGATACAATGTTAGCCCTTTCCACCATCCTGCCTCGACGTCTTGGCTTTGATGCTGGTTCACTGCTTTTGTCAGGTCACTCCACGATCTTTTGGTAGCGTATCAAATAGGATCACGTCTTGACGAACTTGGTGCCCTAGTCCAAGATGCCCTGCTGGGGCCTCCTGTACGTCCAGTGGGTACTGTGTCAAGGAAGCATCGAGAGAGTATGCATGATGCGTGTGAACGCAAGTGTGAGGGCAGCGCGAGGATGAAAATCTTCCGAAAAGTGGTAAGCTGGGACTGTCCAGTTCTTCGGTCCCCATTCTTTACCTTTGTCAGTGTCGCTTTGGCTCAACACTGTCTTACCAGATTGGATTGTGATGTGGGGTGGTGATTATTTTACACAGCATCTGGGACCAACAGAGTACTTGAGTGAGCGAAAACCTCTATAATGTCTGTCTCCTGGTGGGTCGTCTGTTGGTTGTCGCGTCTGCTCGTTTTGTTAGGTTAGGGCAGACGGCAGATAGGACAGTTCCTTGCGAGC
Source organism: Fusarium sambucinum (assembly GCF_050947815.1). Taxonomy (NCBI): domain Eukaryota; kingdom Fungi; phylum Ascomycota; class Sordariomycetes; order Hypocreales; family Nectriaceae; genus Fusarium; species Fusarium sambucinum. The sequence continues at coordinate 3,338,343 of NC_139292.1, forward strand.
ATGACCTGTCATCTGCCCCGACACGAGATTGCTGAGTGTTTTCAGGCAGGCGTAGACATAACCATGAGGACGGCCGTTGTACACGCAAACATACGTAGCTTCTGAGTCGTTCCCGACCTGACGATAGAGCTACTGACGTTGTGTGCACACATCACATAGCTCTGGCTTGTTCTAGAAGCCCGCCATGCTGTCAAATAACCTCTGGACTGTAATAAGCCAAGCTTCTTCCTGTTGCTGTACATCGCAGTACTGACAAGGATATCCGTAGATTTATATCACTTATGCCCAAAATCTGAAGCCGTAATATCGAAACCGATGCTCCATACACTACGCCAAAACCAAGCCGCCGGTGAATATCGGATGGTGTTGGCTCAAAAGATGTCACAATTTGAACATCACCGATATCATAGTACAGGACCACAGCAGGGGATTTCAATCGGCAGAGTTCAACCTCATGCAAGGTTAGTCCTCACTGGCCAGCCTGCATACAAGCCACCACGTTAATGTGCATGGTGGAAGGGGTATGTAGTGGGATACCAAAATATGCAGCATTAAACCAATGTGGTATGGCCGAATGCTGGATCGGGCAGGGGTTGTTTCAAAACTGACTTGAACAAAGGGAATCGAGTGTCCCAAGAAACCACAACCATACTAAGTTGTGTTTTGTTCTATCCATTAGGAAAAAGTATCCAGATGGCATATATCGTAAACCCCAATAACAAACACCAAAGCCGCTCCTTTCTCGACTGTGATGTTCAACCCAAGCTGGCTGGTGATTCTAGAAAGATAGGAAACGAGAAGGTTTCAGGATATAAACCAAGTCTTTGCCACATGGTTGTTTTGAAGATGAGAACAAGGACTCGACGTCGACATGATGTCGACGACAAGAGAGAATAGAACGGATTGTGAGCCCAAACTAACTCTCTGACAGCCGTGACCCACAACGACGTTCATTGCTAGTCCCAGCCACGCGACTCATACCCACACACAGGTAGTGCCGGGAGCGGGATTTGATCCAAGCGTTAGGACATCATCATCAAGCCGCTCGCCGCTTTTGTCACCAACCACAAATTGGGATGTATCTGGACCACGGTGCTCTCGCTTTTCCTCCGCAACATGTCCTCCAGAGCGCTACCTAAATCCTTTCATACTATGCAGTGCACCCTTGTTGATAATTTTCGATCGTCATCTTAGTCGTTTTGGACCAGGGATTATCCACATTTCAATGCCAAGCCTGTCAAAGTAGGTGCTGCCATGTATGGAAGAGAAAAGTCCGCGGAAGTAGTTTTTTGTGCGTGAGCCTGATGTGAAGGAGAAAAGGGCAGAACCATGTTGAAACAGCAATATGGCGGGCGATGTGAGCGGACGCTTCATTTCTGCTCAAAACTTGGCATAGGGCTGTCGACATTATTGTACCTAGTTTTCTGCTCTCAGTCCAGCTATCCCAGGGGTTTCCACCCTGAGAGTCCTGATAGGTTGGGCCACCGTTGATGATTGACCCTGTTCATGGGTGATCCCTGACCTATAGTTCCGACAGGTGTGATGCCGCCAGATTAACACAACTGTATGTAGTTATACATTGCCTAAAGGTGCATTATATTGTGGCCTGAATTGGCTGTTGTATGCACCGTAGATGTTGTGACCGTCATGGATCTGAACCATTTCGAGGTCTGTCCTTCAATGTGGATTGAATAAGACCAGGTCGTGCCAATGTGAACCCTAACTGCAAGGAATAGCAGCCATTGATAGCTGCTTTCGAATACCAGGCGAAGAAGGTTGTCCATTCCACATCGAATGAACGGGAAGTGAAAGAGTCTTGAGATTGCCGGGACTCGGTTTGCTTGAGTCTATGTATTCTGCATCGTCCCATATTAGCTTAGTTGAGTCAGGACCCCTATTGAGTAATGAACAGTTGGGTACCATATCATGGGTGTTCTCACACTTAGAACTTGGTGACCCAAATCCAGGGAAGCGGTTCCGATAGCAAGAATTTAACTAAGACCGGCCCATCAGCTGCAAATGTCCGTCTGCGGCTTCGGCATTGTCCTAGTCAGGTAAAGCCTTAACGGCATTTCGTACGGAGAGAAACAGGACCCAGGAGATCGGACGCATTCCATTCCATGCCGAACAAAGCGGAGCTACTCGGGGGTATGCGAATCCTGGTCGACCTAGCAGTTGTGAGGTAAGATTTTGGAAAGACAAAAAAAGAAAAGAAAAGAAAATGTTTACTTGGTGGGTAAGGGTAGAGACTAAGGTGAGAAGGATTCCAGGTTGACTTTCATAGTATCTGCCTCCCCTTGGCTTACCTGCCTTTTCTAATCCCTAGGTGGGCAGATAGTTACCTGCCTAACACAAATCTAAAAGAAGTGTCCTGCCAGAACGGTGGGATATTCTGGGATGCTTCAAGGCAAGCACGACGCTTGTCATTAGCAGCGCTGGGGGGGGTGTTCGTTCCTTCCCGTTCCCGTTCCCTTTCAACTCTCACTCCCATTCCCTCCTCCACTCTGACAAGCTCAGCCCGCCCCACGTTCTATTTGGCAATAACATCATCCATCTGGTCACCCAATCTTTGTAACAACATTCTAATCCCCCCTGGTCAATCGATCATCGTTGTTGCTAACCGTATTCAACGCGCTGTCGATGGGTTTATATGTCATTGTCAGCTTCGCACCCATACCACCGTTGCTGTTCTTTACTCGACGTGTCTTAGTCGTGGATTTCACCTTGCGGGCACGTCTCAGCCCTTGACCAAATTTCCCGAGTTTCTTGTTCCGCCAATAACCCTACACTGAGACAGCTTCAACAGCAACTACCAGCTCTTAGCTGATCCAGTCAGCCTCCGAAGTTGTGGGAACTCAACACCACCGGAACCTAGATATTACACATCCATTCAGTTATCCACACCTCGACATTGGCTCTCAAAGACGCAAAAGTCATAATACCCTGCATTGGAAGGTACTGACACCGCTACATACCTGACTTAATACCGGTCATTTCTGTTCTATTCCCACTACAGAGTACCAGAGTCGCATTCGAGCCCGGACCATCTACCCGCGATTAAAAGGTGCCTGTCAGAGAACGTGGGATCGCTCCCCTCGTCGGACAGTCAAGAGGGCACAGGTTTAAGCTCTTGGCCGGCTACCGGGACCCACGAGCCCGGACCTTTCATTGATCAGCGATTTGACGCCCCGTCAGGCTTGCATACGACAGGATCCCTTTCTCAGGGCCCAAGGATAGCTCCCATCTTCACCCACAGGGGCTCAGCCAACTGCATAGCCAATCCACTTCAAGTCAACACATCCCCGCTGTTACCGTTGTCAAGACGCCCCCCTACGTGGATCTGAAGACCAGTTATCAATTTAATGTCCTGCTGCTAAAGGGTACTGACTACCTGCATCGATCAATCTCTCCTCCCTGTCTCTAATGATAGTGCCCCTCTATTCTCAAGCTGGCGGTACATGTGTACATGCCCTTGCTCATTATTGAAGACCCTTCCCACAATACAACTATCTCAGGTCTCCCTCGCTATTAACCAGAGCAGATCTTACAAAAACTTCATCCAGCAAGTACGATAGCCTGCAGGATCGCTCTGGCGAATGATTGATAAGAACCGACAACAAGCTAATTCTGCCGTCCTTGTTACTATTCTCCTCTTTCAAGAACCCCTTTAAGGCTTTGGAAGCCACTGACATTATCTTTTTACGCATTTCGCTGTTTTCTCCAACTTCGAAGAACAAGCCAAGTTCAGTCGCCGAGTCACTCCTAGAACACTAGTTTCCTTACTCGGCAGAACATTCCATTAAATTTCTTCCATAATCTCACCAAACTGGAGTTGGCTCATCGATTGTCGACCATCAATACTTATTGCTTTGTCGGAACGACTTTCAGGAAATCGGGGAAGGACTCGCTCTGTACGGTTTGCGCCTCCCGAGTCTTGCGGACCCTTGTCATTCAGTAAACATTTGTCTTGAAAGCATGCAAGCCACGACTTATTGAAACACTTCCAACTCCAGCTATCTTGAAGCTTCGAGTGACTCCAGCTTCACCGGCTGACATTTCACAATGGGAGACTATTATCATCACTTCCTATCGTCGATGTCTGGGGCAGGGGTGAATCCGACGACATCCCCTGAAGAGATGCTCGACCCGCGAATGCATGGTACACCGATGCACATGATGCCCGCCACAATACCCGGGCCATACCAGCAGCTTGGGTACTTTACTGGATTTCCTGATCCGATGATGTTTAACCCAGGTAAATCACAGAAGTCCCGTCGAAAATCGGCAGCCGGCACACCCGCGGCAGTTGATCAAGTCAAACACCGGCGGACTCGTTCTGGCTGCTTCATGTGCCGAAGCCGAAGAGTCAAGGTATGTGCCCGATAATGAGCTTTTATCATGTGCTTTAAACCGTGTCTAATTCACTTAGTGTGACGAAAACAGGCCAATTTGCGAACGTGGGTGCAGAACTGAACTACTTGTTGATTGTATGAAACTAATATGCTGACGCTACCCAGGTTGTAAAAAGGGAAATCGAGAATGCGTTTACCCCGATCCTCCATCTTCAAAAGGCTCAGCAGGGCCGAGTGGGAAAATAAAAGATCTGACTGCATCTGCTCAACAAACCAGCCCTTCTTCGTCAAAGTCAGAAGATGATGAGGATGCCGAACAAGACAAAAAGCTCGAGACGATTGTGGACGAAGATGAGGAGACAGAAGGCCACATAAGGTCTCCAGAGTTTTCTATACAATCGAAGAGCGCTTCCCCTTCTACCACAACAGCTACCCCAAGTAGTCTGGCAACTGCGTATCCCTCTTCTGACTTCCCTACCAACCTCGGAGAAACCGACTGGTCATACCTTCCACCACAGTATCAGCAAGGCCTCTCTTTCTTTGTGGAAAACCTCAACCACTTTAACTATTGTATACCGCTTGACTCGGACCAATTTTTCACAACAATATTACCCAACATGGCTACCCGTCACGAACCGTTGCTGAACGCAGTAGTGGGTTTCTCAGCATATCACTCCACGCTTCAAAATCCGCAGGGGAAGCTCCAAGATTTTTTACAATACTACAACAAAAGCGTAACGCAGTTGCTCGGTCTACTACAACGAAAGGAGAAGCCCAACATTGCCACTCTCTTGACGATCCTACAGCTAGCTACTATTGAAGTATGTTCCTATCGATCCCTACGCTTCGCTATTTGCTAATTATACTGGGTAGGAGTACTTTGGCGATTGGGTCAATCTCATGGGACATCAGAAAGCTGCTTTTGGAATATTAACGAGCATTTTCACACCACAAACTATAATGCGAACTCCTGTGGGACGTATGTGCCTTAGCTGGTACGCCCGGTTCGACAATTTTGTTGCCTTGATGGGAGGTTTCCCTACCGACCTACCACGAGAATGGTTTCAGGCTATGCTGGATTTCTATAAGGAAGGAGTCATTGCCAACCCAGACGAAATACACTGGAGAATCGATGAATGGTCCGCTCAGCTCCGTCTTATCTCCTACGACATGTCCATCTTATTCGCGCGAGGCAGCAGAGGCCAGATATCTCCCGAAGACTTTGTCAAAGAACATGACCTGATCAACCAACGACTAATAGACTGGAAAGAGAATAGGGACCCTGCTCTTCAGGACCCGAAATACCTTGTTCGAGATTTCCCCTCTCCCGAAACACTCGACCCGGAGGATTTTGTGAACCCCTACACGGTTGGAATACTCTATGAACGTCCGCTGTTTGATGTTACGGTTCTATGTGCGGAGTGGAATAGCATCATGATAATGCATAAATGCCAATCCTCGGGAACGATGCCAGATCAACTATTCGCGGATCTAAATCGCCATGCCTACAGAACCTGCCAATATTTCGAAACACTGGAATTCTGGCCTTCCACCCCCAGAGGCGTCCTAGTTTTGATTCAAGCTTGCATCGCTATTGCAGCTCTTTTCTGCCCTCAGGATGCACGGCACCACATGTGGTTTCGTAGGAAGTTTGCTTTACTAGAAACAATGGGGTAAGAGCATGCCTACTTTATGGGTGGTAGAAACGGTTGGAGAAGGGAATGCTAATTTTGACATAGATATATTCACCCTTTACCTTTGCGTACCAAAATGGCCGAGATGTTCCGAGAACCTTCTTGCGTACAATGGTGGCTCCCAAACGGGGAGGGATTTAGTCCAGTATTACGAGAAATTCGAAACTTTGCGGACGAGCGTAATGCGGCAGCTGTCACAGCACAGCAGGAGAGTCTTCGCGAGGTGCGGCATATCTTTGCGAAGATGACGTTGATGGACGACGCCAATGCGCCGTCGAGTTCTGGCCCAGAATCTAGTTCCCAAGCAGGGGCAGGCCCAGCCGCAAGAAGTGGATGAAGGCTTTGTCGAGAAATACAATGCCGCGCAGCGAATAAGCGCCTGGATCTTGTGTAGTAAAGGTGGGATTTGAAGAATATGCAATATTTATCACACAGGTTTGTGGATGGCAACAGCATTCTTCTGGGCAACGAAAGACAAGCTTAGACAGGAAGACGATGGATACTACGGTAATAAATGAGGTAGATTTTGATCAAGAAATGATCTACGGGAAACTCATATAGATGGTTGGATCAAGAAACAAAAAAGGGGGAAAGGAGAAAACACATCTTTGGACGATGTAAGCGGGATCTTTTTGGGAAGATCAAATATCACACTTGAAATTGCAAGTGTTGACCTAGAGCTGTCATAACTTGATGTGCAAATCTGAGTTTGGCACTAGGTGTATTATTAGATAGATACATTATATACTACAAACTGCCATGTCCCGATAGGAGAGATGAGCTGAACGAACGTGACTTCTCATCTTCTCATACATCATTTCTCATCCTTTTTATTTTCGCTTGTAGGCTTCGTGTCTGTGGCTTCCGCTTCGTCTTCAGAGGGTTTGATCTCGGTATCGGGCGTGGTGTCAGCGGTATTTGCGGTCGAATCTTCAGTAGATTCTGGTGAATCTGTGGAGATCTCTTGGAGCGACTCTTCCTGTGGGTCACTTTTTTCTTTGGCTTCCTTGGGCTCAACTGGGTCAGGTGTTGGCTCGGGTTCATTATTTTGAGTGTCTTTATCGTCGGTGGGATCTGTTTCAGATGCGTCTCCGACAATTGTTTGGTCAGCATCCTCGTCCCCTTCGTCCTCGATTTCGTCCCCTTCAGAATGAGGATCATGGGCTTTGGACTCGGTCTCGCGCATAACTGATTGTTCAACAATAACAGGGACCTCGGCGACCTCTGGCTCCTCTTCCACTGGGGAGGGTGCGGTGAGGTGCATATTTTTGAGCTTCCTCGAAACCCCATCTGCGTCCTCCTCTTCTGCTTCAATTACAGTTGTTACGGCACTCCCCGTTGAAGGGCTGCTTCGAATGTGTCGGCGAGTGTTTGTTCTTGTGGGATGCATATTATCCTCCTCGGCAGGAGGACCTCGTTGTTGAGATGAGGGCTTGAGGATAGTGGGTGGGGGCTGCGCAGCCTCCTGTTCGACATGGGGTGCCTCGAGTCCTTCTGCTTCAGGGGGCAACTTGTAGTTCTCAGCGGGCAGCAGGTCGTACAAATCGCATACCATCTTGAAAAAGACGTAAAGCCCTGTTTCCCCTTCGACAGACCAGAAAACACCCCGATGCTGGAACCAGGCGTGCGCAAATATGCGATGCAGCCGGCGGAACACATTGACGAGATTCTTTACGCCAACGTTCTTACTATGGTTGTCGTTGTGAACAACAAACCGGCTGGGGAAGATCTTCTGGTCGGTTACAACGTTGGCAGCCCAGTCCAGAGTATGACAACAGTAGTCGATGGCGCAGCAACTCTTGGGTTGCTCATGCACAGCACAAAGGAACTGCCATTCGGAAGCGCGCATCTCAGGGCATGTGTTCGCACTGCATGGTGGGGTGTCGAAGAGGAAGCCAACGATCAATGAATTGCACTTTGAGATGAGGAAGCGGCAGAGCTCATAGAGCCAGATGGTTCGGTCGACACCGCTGGGAGGGGTTGCAAGCTGCAATGCGGTTTCGCGAGTAATCGGTCGAGTGTTGGAGGCGGTATGGTAGCAATGGAGGGCAGCCAAATGTTCTTGAAGTTGAAAGGCAGAGTCGAGCTGGGTCATGTTAGCTTGTAGCTCATGATATGTTAATAATGGCACAAGTACCTCATGTAAGGGTATCAAGGGAGGGCCGGCTGCCATATCTGCAGCTTTAGTTCCTGGATGTATCCGCCGCCTAGAGCTAGCTTCAAGCTGTGTCTGCTCATGAGGTGTTGTCTGAAGACTGGCTGCCGGGCCACCGGACGGAGACATGGGCGCCATCTGAATCTCGGCCGCAGGCGGAGGGCTTGGCAGCCTTGGTGAGCTCGGTGCTAGCGACATTATAGGTAGGATATCAGCTTTGTATGGAAAATCGCAATGTTGAAAGTCGAGATATGTTTCTGGCGAAAGCTGGGCGCCTAATTCCACACAAGGCTGCGCTGGGTTGACAAGTGGCTGGACAGGGCTAAGCTGGGGGAGTCTATAGTGGAGATTCGATACATGCATAACAGCACGGGGAGAAGCCAAATGCAGCTAAAGGGGGACCGTGCAACTTACACGCATCTAAGTGCTCCATCACTTCTACAAGAACATGATTTAGGAAGAGAAGGGTGGGTATCTAGTACCTACGTAGTACAAACGTGAAGCTGTATAGAGCATTTCCTTGCAACCCCGAGAAGCCAACGTTATACCGTGGACGGTAAATACCTCTCAACGTTACTTCAAACTCAGAATAAATTTAACGGCCAGTCCGTCACCCTGCAGCAATGGATTTTGATGATGATGCCCCACCAGAGTTGGTCGATACAACCGCAAACGACGTGGATGAAGAGATCACAGTCAAAGTCCCTATCACCATTGTGACAGGTATTCCCGCCGATCTATTTGAAAACACAGGTCTAACAAATGATAGGTTATCTCGGTGCTGGTAAAACAACATTGCTGAATTACATCCTCACAGCCCAGCATGGCAAAAAGATCGCCGTCATCATGAATGGTTGGGAAAATTCATGACTTTTCGATAAATAATTACTAACTTGAGACAGAATTTGGCGACTGTAAGTTTCTCGAAGAAGATTGAGTTTTCTTTTCTAAGTGGCACTGTAGCGCTCGATATCGAGAAGTCCCTTACTGTGAACAAGGGTGATGAGCAAGTAGAGGAGTGGTTGGAAGTCGGTAACGGCTGCATCTGCTGCTCTGTCAAGTACGTCGTGCACAAACCAAAGTTTCTACAGTGCTAAATTATGTCAGGGATACTGGAGTCAATGCTATCGAATCTTTGATGTCAAAGAAGGGAGCTTTTGATTACATCCTTCTCGAAACCACTGGACTAGCTGATCCTGGTAACCTGGCACCTCTCTTCTGGGTAGATGATGGACTCGGAAGTACTATTTACCTCGACGGCATCGTCACCCTGGTTGATGCAAAGAACATTTTGCGCAGTCTAGATGACCCAAACGGTATTGTCGAGGGGCACGACCACGATGACCATGGCCCTGTCATGACAACCGCTCACGTCCAAATTTCTCATGCGGACGTGATTGTGATCAACAAGGCCGATATGGTATCCGAAACGGAACTCAACCAGGTCAAGGAGAGAATCCAATCAATCAATGGCCTAGCCAAGATCCATGTGACTGAGAGGAGTGTAGTCCCCCAGCTAGAGGGATTCCTGCTCGATTTGCATGCATATGACCAGTTCAATGAATCAGATGCTAGTGCCAAGGGACACAGCCATCTTGATCCTGTAAGTTTCCGGCCGAGGAGTCATAATATGCAAGCAAGCAGGCCGCTAACCGTCTAGACCATCTCGACCGTCACTATTCCTGTCGGTCGCCTTGAACCGGAACAGCTGGACACTGTTGACCGCTGGCTACGATCAGTTCTGTGGGACAGCAAACTGCCCGAAGCGGAAGGGGAGGGCGATTTTGAAATTCACCGCTCAAAGGGACGTCTTGTGTTTGCCAATGGCGAGGTCAAGATGCTGCAGGGGGTGAGGGAAGTTTTTGAGATAAATGACGGGCCATTGGGGGACGAGACACCAAAGGAGGGCAAGATCATTCTGATTGGAAGAAATGTTGGAGGCGTTAGATTTGAAGACAGTTTCAAACAAGCCGTCAAATGATGTGTTGAATACACAAATATACTACGGAGGCTATTGAAGAACCAGCCCATCTTTAGAGCGAATGTTGAAGTTGATGTCACAACTGTACCTTTGTTTATGGCATAGAGTGATCATTTTGCGATGGGGGCATAAAATAAACATCGATTCAAGGAGTAGATTAGATGCTGAGTCCTTTATAATTCACACAATCCCTAGTGTTTGTTCACGTTTATCCGTTGTTTGTGCATGATGCATTTTAGACATTATTGGTGTTTGCCATGATGTCGGGGTGTACCCACTTATTCCCGCTCACGGATCATCATCCATCCACCTTGCCAAAGTACCGGCCAGCCTTCTCCAACACAGCAACAGAACAAGGCCAGGCTCAGCCCTGAAAGCAACCGATCGCATCGACAAACATCCTTACCTTTTTGTCTCCCTCGGCACAAAAAGGCATCGACGTCGCACCGACCGAATAACTTTGCTACGAAATATCCATTTTGCAACATCGTACCGCGCTTCACCTTAGCTTAGTCGCTCGCGACAAACCTCTACTATGAATAGGCCAGGTAGGACGCACCCCCACGACCTTATTCTTCCAGCAGCCTTCAGACCCCGCGCTGCAAGCGAAATCTCCCAATCTTTGTCACCCTCCATGCTTCCGAGATATCACTGCACCGTGAGAAACATGTGCGCCAGCATACGCATTCGCGAGCTCCACGACTCCCTTGACGACCTTCAACCCCTCCGCCGACCTCAATGACCCTGTCCATGTGCCGTCAGGGTTGCCTCAATGGACCCGAATGTGGATCAGGATCAGATCGGGGGATATTGAAGATGTTGCTATAACAAAAGCAGAACAGTCAGGCAAGCATTGGCAGAATAAACGCTGACCATGTCGTCGAATCGCAGGGGCATTGCCACAGACACTCCGCGGGATGCCTGGTGGATTTGGAGGTCAACAACAACCTCAACAGCCAGGACGAGCAGGAACGAATCGATTACCGAACGGAAAACTAGGTACGCTGTACCGAGATGATTGCGATTTATGCGCTGTGCTGTGTTGGCTGGGTTGCATCAACGACGGGCTTAGGCTAATATTGGCGAACAAATATAGGAAACAACAATTCTGGTTGGGCTTTCGGAGGGGTTCCAATGGCAGGAGCAGGACCCCAGAATGCGGGACGTCAACTCGGCGGAAACGTGAGCTTTGCGCAAAGCTTGACAGGTTCCCAACCGTCAACATCTCTTGACTTGTCGTACGTATATCTGACTGCGGTTCATGCCGGAGGAGCCAAGACACTCCTTCGGGCATTGGATTGTTTCAAATTCCGAGCCCTTGGTAAGACGCGCTTGCTGACGCTGCCTAGCGAATTCCCATCATTATCGAACAACGCCCAAATGTCCAACGCCAACCAGTCATCTATGTGGTCGACTGCTGGATCGCGAAACTTGGGCGGGCCCATCCAACGAAACCAAGCTACTCCCCAGCAAGGCGGCCAGGATGACATGTTCAGTCCCACCTCATCAAGAGTGCCAGGCGGATTCAGGTTCGGTAACCAAGGCAACATTGGACAACAACCTCAACCCAGCAGCGTTGACGATTTCCCACCACTCAACCAAACCTCGAATGGCGAGCTGGGATCAGATAGGACGGCGAACTTGATGTCTTCTCTAGGTTTTGGATCTCAAGTCGGCCCTGGGCCTTCAACAAGCAATAGGGGGAATGGTCTTTTGAATGCATTGTCGGCTAACAGTCTGGCCAATGAAGTGAGATCACCGCCTGGTATTGGAGCTCCTGGTATGTTCATCGCCATGTTGCCTCGACATACGAAAGTACTAACTCATCCAGGCTCGTCAAGACCACAAGATGGTAAACCCCCTGGCTTGGAAGAAGACCCTCGGCAAAAGTCGGCCAGAGAGGACGGTCCTACCGATGCTGCTTCTCCTGCCGCAGCATTCAACAACAATCCTGCATCTCTGAAGGCGAAAGACGATCAAGAACCCCATGGCTCTGAGATCATTGACCCCCTGGCCGGTATGCCTGCAGTGGACAAGTGGGGGATTAAGGGTCTGCAGACGTTAATGCATAACTACCCCGACTACCACGCCATGGTCGTCGGCATGGACCCTTCCTCGTTGGGACTTGACATAAGTTCTCCAGAGTAAGCGTGCTGACTTGAGACTGTAAACTTCAACTAAAATGTTTACAGGTTGTTTTCTACACAAAACTACTCGCTTTTTGACGACTCACCTCCCCGGGTACCGCTTGCTAATGGCAAATTTCGATTGCCGGATTGTTACAATGTGACAAATGTGCAGCCAATCGAGAGCAAAATTGGTAGCTTCAACGAGGAGACTCTATTTTGGATCTTTTACAGTTGCACAGCAGATGTAAAGCAGCAAATGGCCGCGGTCGAACTGTAAGACAGTATACTCCATATTCAGCCTGTTGTATTATTTACTGACTCTGTGCTAGACATTCGAGAAACTGGAGATGGCACAGAAAAATGGAAATCTGGCTGACCAAAGATGAGCATATGACTCCTCAAATACTGAGCCCCAACCACGAGCGAGGTTTCTATATAGTCTGGGACCCAAACAACTGGCGAAAAGATCGCGTAAGTTGGCTCGCTAGATTTGTTCACTGACAGAAACTAACAAACGAACAGAAGGAGTTCACGCTGCACTATGGCGACCTAGATACAACATTGAACCAGGCGCAAGTCGGACCATGAAGGGGTGTGCTGCCCTGTCTGAAGACAATTTTCTTAGGTGAGGGGGCATGGTGATTGATACGTATGAAACGTACGGATGGGCGTTATGGCATCAAGACAGGGCAACGGCTTCTGTTTCTCGTGGGGATGGGATCGGACCTGGTTATGAATGAACGCTCTTCCATTACTGAGGGATGGCTTATCGCCTGGTTATAGGACTGTCGTGTCAATGAACGATGCTTTTCAGTTCTGTGCAAGATATTTCTGTCCGCCGTGATATAATTTGTGTTGTTTGATTCTTGTAGAAAACAGTCAAGCTCGATTCATGAATAATCTACTTCGCTGGCTGTTTTTGTTCAAGTTGAATGTGTCGTCGGAGGGATTAGCCGAGGATTTCCCACATGTGATTTCAAGGTAGCAATCGGAAGAGCTAGAATCGCCTTGCCCCATCAAGTGGTGGGTATTGGCGTAAGTAACGCTCATTACGTGCACCTGGCCCACGATCGAGGTCTCTATCTGACATAGTTCCTCAACATACAACTAAACATAATACTTCTATCCATCGTCATTTTGGTTCGACCCTTGGGCGATCGCCTCCCTCGACTGATTTTCTAGTCACAATCTGCAGCGAAAAGTTTCCCCTTATCTCATACGCGATACCATCATGTCGGACGACCAAATCTCGCTGCCATATCTACTGGTCATCCTGGCCATCTCCGGCCTGGTGATAAGATACATGTTCTTTGCAGCACCCTCGCCGCCTCGGCCTGCGCGATCCCCCGAGGCATTCCTCCGATCGAGAGAAATTGCAGTTGAGAGAATACAGCAGATGTTTCCGCAGACGGACAGGCGAAGCATTCTCTGGGATCTGCAGCGCAATGGTGGAAACATCCAGACCACGACAGAGCGCATACTCTCAGGCCGACTGGACACGGTATGCCGAATATCCCTCTGCTTTCATGTATAGAAAAGACCTTTTGCTGACGGTATTACCAAACGTTTAGCCCCCAGTTACCTTCCAGCCCCCACCACCTCCCGGCCAGGCCGCAACAAGCGGAAGCGCAGCTACGGCGCCTCGACAACCTGAGAAGCCAGCTCAGCCAGATCTCATCACGCGATACAACCTCAAGAGCAAGCTGGATACTGTATCGCAGGAGGACCAGGACACAAAAGGAAAGGGTTGGAGCTCGAACAAGGATGAGCGTCAGGCTTCGTTGCAGCGCAGAAGGGACGAGATGATTCTTGCTGCACGAAGGAAGATGGAGGCCAAGCTCGCGGCCCAAAACGCGGCCCAGGGAAGTTCATAGAATTGGGTGTATTCTATTGTAGTAGGGTTACTCATGCATGTTTCCAGCGATTCAGTACTTGATTCTGTACCGGAGAATGCTTCCCATTTTCGTTTCACGATGCGAGACGCTTACATGTCGACTTTGACTGGTTACAACTAATTGAATGAAACACAAGTCTTCAGATCTACATAGATCTGCTAGGCCGTGTGTAAGCCAAACGTGGCGTCTGGTACTACTTATATGCTGATGTAGTTCGTTAAGCACCTTACTGATATGCGTTCATCCCAATTAAATGTCCAAAGTGGCATTGCAAAGACGCTGTGTAATCTTGACAAGTCAGCCGTCCACTGACTCTGGTGATAGTTCTGTCATGGCTCTATTCTTCCGAGCATTGGGGATGATGTCAGGATTGAGGAAAACATGTGGCAGTGCTGGCGTGGCTTCTGTGGCAGTGCTCTCAACCACATCGCCAGTTAGGAGTCTAGGAGTCTCTCTTCTTTACCTGTCGAGTGCACTGGATAGGAGAATTTGCGTTGCTTGCTTGGAAAATCCATTTATTGAACGGCTGAGAATTAGTTTACAACCGGAAAGCCATCTCTGTAATTGGCAATTTACCTTCTTTTTTAGCGTTCATTGTTGAAGTGAACAACAATAACGGCTTCTGGTGATTGACAGTGCCGAGGTGGGGTCTGGGGTCCTCAATCTTGGTTGCTGGTGCAAAAGAAACCCCGCCACATGTTTGTTTTCTTCCACATACAACTAGACCCTGTCTATCAGTACATTTACCTGAATGGCCTGTACGTAAAGTCTTGCTGCTGGTTCCTGACAGCATTCTGTGTTGACAGGTTCCAAAATCAGAAACAAAAACTATCTACATCTTCTAGTCTGCCCCTTCATATTTTTGCTACAGAAGTGGTGCTGCGAATCATCTACTGCACTGCAATTCAGGGTCCAAAGATCGAGCAAAAGGCGAAACTTGGAGCTGAGCCACATTTATTCAACGCGGCCTCGTGGTGCTACTGGGTTCAAGGCACGCTAAGTACCACCCACCTTCAACTTCACTCATCCAAGAGAGGCGAGGGCCCCTAAATCCAAAAAGGTACAGTTCATTTCTGATCATCACCGGCGCGCCAGCTTCGTCCCTCCAACTTCCCAGTCGTTTCTACTTTTATTTACCTCTCATTGCTTCTTTTCTTGTGTAGCCGCCAGCTAACGATCTCTTTGTCCCCTCATTAGACCAGCCTTCATCTTGTCTTTGCGCATTTTGATCCTATTTCCCATCAACAGCCTTACCTTCGGAATTTGACGTCATCTTGGTGAGTTTGTCTTTTCCTTGAATCAACTTCATGCCAGTCAGTGTCGCCAATCAATATCGATCTTTTGTTGCGCATGTCCAGAGGCACAGCTACCTATGATTATCCCCGAACTCTGGGCCTATCCTTGCAATCTTGCGCGGTCACATCAAAGGTCATCTTGCTTTCTACACACGAGAATATCCTGCCGACATCTTGACAAAAGCTAGATGTCTTTGCTTCCTACAATTTATGTATGATTGTCGCTAACTTGAGACCCCACAAGTGCAGCTCGACGACCCTATACACCGATAACAATCGCTGAAACTGGAGTACAACGTCTAACAGAACCGTCAAACGGTCGCCACACGAATTCGAAGTAGACACCATTGTATACATTTGACGGCAATCTACATGATTCCTACCGGATTCTGCAGCTTTTGATAATACATATTTCATCTTCACGCCAAAGAAATTCGAGCTACAAGTACAAATTAGCCACGGTCGCTTTTGATCACCAGTCTGCTGGGGTCCTTCCATTGCGATGGGTACACCCCGAGACTACTATGCAGACTTGGAGCTGCAACCGACAGCTGACCTAACGGAGATTCGAAAACAATATCGAAAGCTTGGTATATGCGGGTGGAATTCTTCAACCTGAATGAGTGCTAACATGGACCACAGCCCTCAAGTATCATCCGGACCGCAATCCTGGACGAGAGCAAGAAGTCAATACCCAGTTCCAGATTATCCAAACGGCGCACGAAATTCTTTCCGACCCCGAACAGAAGGCCAAACATGATGCTTCCCGGGCTCGTGGTCGATACCCAGGCGCTTCGGGTGTTAAGGGCAACCCGTGGTCGAACGTAAGCGCGCAGTATCCGCCCCCCCCGCGACGCAACAACGCCAACACAAGCGCTCGAACTACGCCTTCGGGCGCACAAAGATGGCAGACTCGCTTCTCGTCAGGAGTTCCTCCAACGGCAAAGCAGTACACAGCATCAGACGCCGAGTCTAAGAAGAATGCGGCGCGAGCATTTGAGAACATGCGAAAGGGAACATCGGGAAAGTCAAATGAGCAGACACGTCCTCCTCCACCACCTCCCCCGCCTCGGACGGAATCTGCAAGGCAACGTGCAGAGGCCTCGTTCGGCGCGAGAAAGACGGGATTCCATCCTCGTACAGCGATGGGCGACGAGCCTCCTGTATCTAACAGCAACTATAGCTCGCGACCGGCATCGGAGCGATACGCTCAACCTTATGCTCAAGAAGACCCGAAACCAGTTCCTCCTCCCACTCCCCAAAGGCCTGCACCGACCCCAATGCCTGATCCCCTGAGTCAGTTTAGAGATCGAGACAGCTGGGCAGACCCTCGACAAAGCAGCCCGTATACCTCGCACGGCGGTGAAAAGACTAACCCTTTCGATGGCATTCAAATAAATCGAGCCAAGAGTACTCGTGAAACCAACCGCGAAGACCAGGATTCACTGGAAAAGGAAGCTTTCAACCGCCAACGTAGCAGTAGTGCTCCAAAAGTAGGCAAAGCTGAAGAGCCTTCGATACCTCGTGATCCCGCCGACCGTCCCAAAGCCCAAATGAAGAAGACTCGAAGTGGCTTTAAGAGCGTGCCCCTGGGGCCTAATCAACAAGCTACCGAGGTTCCTGCTACCGAAAAACGTAAGTCGTACTCGAAGGTCTCTGGAGAAGAACGAAGTTACTAACATGTCGGCAGCAGCTGAGTCGCCCGGCGGCCCCTCAATGTATGACAACTCAACTTCCAAAACTCGCCATCTCCCCACGTCGAAAAGCTTCAACAAGTGTCAGGGGTATTATGGATCTGGGTTCTACCACGGTCTTTACGAAACTCCAGCGAAGCCTAACCATCAGTCGCCTAGTGGCAGACTTAATTCACATACATTGACTGAATTTGAGCGCATACAGGGGGTGGTACTGACTAGGCTTATCAATACCAAGAATGCCGGGTCTGAAAGCCCCCCTAAGAAAGCAAAACGTCACCCCAGCAGCATAAATACTCCCAGCAGGTCGAATAGCGCTAACAATACCAACCCAAACAGTTTCAGTTTCCCTGTCAACGACGATACCTTTCGACGAAATTCACCCGACCAGCCTCCGTTCTCGAGACGAAACACTGACGATATCGATACTAGCTTTGTGGAGGAGGAGGATGCAGCAGAATGGGAATTCAGTGCTGGTGGAGCTGAGCAGGGAAGTCCAGCGAAGCATAGAAAGGGCCGTCGATCGCCTGGGAAGCGTCCTACGACGAGCGGCAAGAGTACCCCCAGTTTCGTTTCTGACTCTGAACGACCTGATTCTACTAAACCCGAATCAGCTTTCAATCCTGACAGTTGGGAATTTGGGCCCCATACTTTTGTTCCCCAGCCAGCCAAATCCGTCTCACCTACGCGATTGTCTCGCACAAATTCGAGAAAGCCCAAGGCTTCTAGAAAGCCCAACTATACGAATGTTGTGGACGACAGCAGCAGTGAAGATGAAGTTCTTGAATGGCGCGGTCGCAAGGTACAAGACGAGCCACCTGCAGCTGAGAGTCCCCAGGCGATGGATATAGATACTCCTCCTGTGTCGAACTCGATCCCACCACCTCGCCCTCCCAAAATTCCGTCTCCCCAACCACCCCAGACTACACCTTCGCCTCAGCCTGCTGAAACGAACCAGGCTCCCGGATCAACAGCTTCTCATACTGCCAGAGACATCTATGTCGAGCCGTCGAGACCAGAATGGCGGGAGGCCAACGCAGATAACGCCAGTGGTGTCGAGAGTCGAGTGGAAAGTCCAAGGAAGCCGGTTAACCCGAACAATGTAGGATCAGAGGACTGCGAGGAGTTCATCGCCAGTTTTGCTGATCTGAGAAACGTGGCCCCATTCACTCAGCAGAGTTCAGGCCTCAAGTCTCTCTCCGATTTGAAGGACAATCTGCCTTTCGAAAGCAAGGCTGCGCCACAAATCCCGATCAAGCTACCAGCGGTCCATCCATTGATCTTTCCAAATGCGCCTACTGCTCCTCAAATTCCGTCTGCTGTGATGGCCAGTGGAATACAACCAAGTGCGCAATCCTGGGAAACATATGTTAAGGAATTTGAGGATTACATGAAGCAGTGGGATGCGTTCAACGCTCAAGTTGTGGATCATTTTGCTACACGAAAATCTCACATTGCTCGTACAAGAGCAGAGAAGGGGTATTCATTCTTGGAGAATCGGGGCGATGACGACATTCAGGAGTATTACAACTGGCTCGAACAGGATATGGATGTCCGCCAACGCTGGACCGCCGCCTGCGAAGAACATGAACGGCGGTTCCGAGAGTTCATGGCGTTTCGGATGAAGATGAAGTAATCACCAATTTTGGGGTGGAGTATAAAGAAATGGGATGGGATTCGACTGGAGTCAGACTCGACATGGGTTACTGGAAAGACTTGCTGTTGACTGTCAGCGATTGCATGCATAGTGTCGTACAGAGCGGTTTATAATATTTCTGCCGGGATTCTACAAGATTACGAAGAAAAGCGGTTTAGGATTTGGACAGTTATAGGAGCTACGCAGTCGTACAATGCATGGAGCGAGCGATTGCGTTTGATACCGATTCTGTTTTTAGGAAGTTGCAATTTGGCGATTCGCATCGTGGGCGTTGTCGCTATGACCAACTGAGGCTTCGCTGGCATCAGCTTGGAAGGATACGGTCTTTGGAGTTGGAAGTCCAAGACGAGTGTATGATGGCACGGGCTAATAGTACATAGAAATAGACGAGCGATATCCCACTACGTGTGCTGGGGTGACTAGGGAATGCCAATCCGTGCATAGTAGCTTCGTTTCTCCGGGGCGGCTTGAGCTATTCACTTGCTCTGCGAACATGTGTGATTCACTGCACATATTTAGGTAATTAAAACTGTATTCAATGCAGAGAAGATACATTGCACCCGGATCCCTCTTCGTTTCCCCCACATCCTTCATGTTGCATCCTGCTATCCTGATTTACCCCTGAACGCCCCGAGAAACCAACTTTTTACAGCCACTTCGCATTTGTGTCTAGCAAAACTTCCATCTGATACCTTCCTTTCATTATAAGTGGCCACTATTCACCGAAATCATTTACAAGTGAGTACCGTACTTTCCTCGTCTGCTTCTCCTGAGTTTCCATCCACTCTACGGGTGATTTCATTCACCAAGCGTGACATCCCCTCCCCTCACAATCCTGTATGATCTTGATTGCTATGCCGTTTGCCTCTAGCATGCAGGCTTGAAAATTAACCGACTGCAGCACCTCGTGATATTTTTGCAAGTGGCTAAACGTGAATGTATCGCGGGGTTAAGACTATTACTGACCCAGACCTTCAGCATCGCAGTGCTTAGAGAGAGGGGTATCACTCATGATTCACACATCTTCCATGTTTGCTGCCTGGTAATTTTCTCCCTCCTCACTCATCCTTATTCTCTTTCACCCTTTCTCTCTCTCATCCCTCCTCAATCATCCTTTCTCTCACGCTGCTTTCTTCATCGTCACTCATCCTTACTCAACACATCTAAAAATTATCCTTAGGTGCCTGACGTTATCTGGAAACATCATCATCTCTCATATCTATTCTATCTTCCTCATCTCGAGTTAAGAGTGTGCCTCACCGCCTTTGACACTATCAACGTCACGATGTCGGACATTTCAACTCCCAAGACTAACGCCTGGACTGATGAGGCTAAGGTAAGTTGCCCCTACATCTTTCATTCATCTGTGACACCCTTTATTGGCTGGTGCTGACTGCGATACCTACCTAGAATGAGCTTCTTCTCCGCATTGTCGCTCAGCTGAAGCCCGAGGGCAAGTCCATCAACTGGAACGAGATCACCATGGAAGGCCGCACCATGAAGAGCCTCCAGAACCAGTGGACCGCTTTCAACAAGAAAATCGATGCTCTCAAGCAGCAGGCCGCCGATGCTCCTTCGCCTCCTGCAAAGAAGACTCCTGGTATGATATCTCATTTCTCGCGACCTTAACAGGGAGAGCTGACACACAGACTCATAGGTCGCAAGCGCGGTCCCAAGCCCAAGACCCCCAAGATGGCCGGGTCCGATGAGGATGACGATGACTGTGGAAGTCCCAAGAAGTCTACCCCTCGTAAGCGCCGAGCTCCCAGTATGTTTGCGGTTTTGAACACCCGAAGCACTTTACTGACAAGAAGCAGAAGCCGAAATTGATGATGAAGCTTCTACCAAGGCCATCAAGATGGAACTCAACGAGACCATCAAGGCAGAGGACGGAGAATTTGACTATGAAGTCTAAATCACCAGCCAACTCATACCAGGCTAGAGGCAATGCCTTCTTGAGAAGACTGGAAGTGTGGTGATTATTTTGGAAGGAAAGTCCGAGATGCAACGGCTTAGGCCATGAAATGAGCATAGAATTCTCGTATCATCTCTTCTCTAGGGACATTTGTGCAGATGCTGCACATGAAATGAGTTTTGGAAGTCTGGTAGGCAGGTCAAGTAAGGAGGCTTAACCAGCATATACTTAGCTAAAATGAAACATGACCAGCCTTGAGATTATGCGTGACCTTGTTGCTGAATTTTTTTGAATTGGAGACGAGTCTACGAGAGAGATCCCGAAATTTTGAGCTTCTTGAGAGCTTCTTGAGACTGTTGTCACCATGACCTTTACTTCAATCTCATCTACCGTCAAGTCTACCTCTGAGGATTGCCTTGTTTGGAAGTTGATCGGAAGCGATCCGACTGTGGGGGTTCATGGCTTAGCTTGATCGGAATCACGGAGTCCGATAAAGAAAAGTAGGCCTGTAACTGGCCATTGACGACTCCTAACAACAGCCATTCGATGCATTTATTAGACTAAAATCATGCCATGTTACGGTACTGTTTATAACATTTTAATTTACAAATACTAAATGTTTCTCTTTTCTTAGTTTTTAATTTGATTGTTCTCTATTATCTCTTGTTATCCAGGATCATTTTCACACCGCCGCTATTTTACCATGACCACCGATGTAGGAGACGAAGAAAGAGCACATTTGCTTGCTATATCACCATCATCGTCGCCATCGCCAGTAGGTGTAATAACAACGCCGTATCAACCACTAGAACAATATGACAGTATCAATCAAGGCGATGACGACAGTTCAAGCACTCACAGTTCTGAGTGGACCATCACCCAAAGCGCTCGCAGACTCTATGTATCTCACACACTCTCGACATGGAACTCGCGCGTCTTTGAATTCGGAAGTGTTCTATATCTCGCCTCTATTTTTCCAGGAACATTGATGCCTCTTGCGGTGTATTCAATGATTCGAGGTGCTGCTGCCATTGCACTATCATCTTGGGTTGGGCACTATATCGATCGCAACGACCGCCTCAAGACGGTGAGACTATCAATTGGTAAGGAATTCACGTTTAATGTGAAAAAGTAATTAACATCCGAAGTATCTCAAAGACTGGTCGTTGCCGTATCGTGTGTCATCTTTCTTGTTCTCATCAAAGTTCATACTATGCCTCATCAAGTGAGAATTGGTTTGCTTGCGGTCTCGATTCTCATGGCCTGTATTGAGAAACTGGCCGCCATAATGAACGTTGTGTCAGTCGAAAGAGACTGGGTATGCAGTCCAAATTCAATGACAGCGAAAGAAGCTCACAGAATAGGTCATCGTTGTGGCTCGCTCTGACACTGTTGCCCTCCGAAGTATATCACTCGAGGCTTGAGGCGGTAACCTTGCTAACTTCTCGATAGCGATGAACTCACAGATGAGACGGATTGACCTTGTATGTAAACTCCTCGGACCATTCTTCATAGGAATGGTAGATGGAATTTCTACGGAAGCAGCTATTCTTGTGAACTTGGTGATGAACTGCGCATCAGTTGTAATCGAGTACTTTACCATCGCTAGGGCAAGTCGTTGTGTGCTCCATCTTGAGATAAGTACTAATCCGTGCAGGTCTATCATCAGGTACCTACACTGCAGTGCCCCAAAAGTACACCACATGCCACGCCCCTCGATGATGGCAATCGCCAAAGTCCTTGGGTGTCGGTGAAGCATGGCCTAAAGAAGACGTTTGACGATCTTCGTCTCTACTTTGCCCACCCCGTCTTCTTCCCCTCTTTCGCAGTGGCCCTTCTTTACTGCACGGTTCTATCCTTTGGCGGAATTATGGTTACTTATCTTTTGTCAAGCGGATACAACTCGTCTCAAATTGCTGCAATGAGAACAATATCTGTAGCCTTCGAGGTTCTGGCTACTTGGATTGGGCCATGGCTAATGAAGAAGATTGGTCCGGTTCGTGCAGGGCTTTGGTTCCTGAGTTGGCAATTGGGATGTTTATCAATAGGCGTATCAATATTCTGGCGGTATGCCGATAACGTCCTCGTCTCAACTCTGGCACTCGTGGGCAGCTCCATGCTTAGTCGTGTCGGACTTTGGGGCGTCGATCTCTCGGCACAGGTCATCATCCAAGAGGTACGTGTGTTCACGCTTGTTGACGCGGGACTTGTTAACCATGCATGATGCAGGAAGTCGAAACGCAAAATCGAGGAGCCTTTTCTGCTGTGGAAGCCAGCTGGCAACATGTGTTCGAGATGTGTGCATACACGTCGACCATAATATTCTCGTCGCCCAGTCAGTTCCAAACCCCGACGGCGCTGAGCGTCACGGCAGTCTTGTTCGCATGGGTCCTGTACAGCCTGTTTGTGAAGAAACGACGAGGCCATCTCGTCCACTGGCCGACTTGCCTATCTGCGGAGAAGCAACAAGCAGCAGCGATAGACGGAGTGCTCGAGTCGATGCATTCAAGAAGAAGAGAGGGGCCTGGAGGGGTTGCATGATATGCATGTAGTATTGCACGAGTGGCGGTCACCTGGATCGGAAGGCAGTGTAACAACGATATAGTGAGATGACACGGGATCCTAATGCTGATGCTGATCCTGTGGGTTGGGAACAAACCACGTTTTCTTCCGTGTCTCGGACGGCAGCGGTTGCTTTTGTGTGTTTCTCTGCATAGAGCACGTAGTATGGCTTCGTGGATCGAGGAGCGAACCTTTGAGATGATGCAGTCTTGGTTGCACGAGGAGCACAGCATTGACAGAAGAAGTACAACGTTATCTTGGATGAGCGAAGAGGGTCAGCCGTTGGGTTGCGTATAAGACAAGATGTGTTGCATTGTATGAGAGACAGAATGAGACATGCATCGAGGCTCTAGAATAGGACGTGCCGGGGTCAAAATAGGCACAAAAGTCTCAATCGCCCACCATCTCAGAGCCCCAGTTGACTGGTCATCTGTCGTTGTAATCGCAAAGTTGTGGCACACCATCTTCATGTCTTGTCGGGACGGACAAGGCGGGGAGAGGTCGACTGTTGCATAACTTATGCACAGTGGCGGGTCAGGGCGTCGCGGGAATGACGGTGTCTGCTTTAGCGGGTTTCGAGGGTACCATTTCCCCTGTAGCCTACCAAACTACCGCTCCAGCTGATCCACCAGCAACAGGCCAACTTCATCCAAAGAGTGTGCCATCATAAATTTTATTTTTCCCCAGATCTCAAACCTGGCTTCGTCATCACATGGGCCTTTTTTCTTAATCATATTCGCCCTTTTTCTTTATACTATACTTTACTCTACTTAATCTATAGCATTGCCCATTCTATCCTAGGCGCGCTGTCACTACCCGTGCTGTTGTTTCACTCCCGTTTGTCACTGTTTGCGATCCTGGTTTGCTGCTGTCTCTGACGCTGTTTCTTCGATCCCCCTTTGCAAACAAAACAACCCCCGTGACCCCTTCACGGCAATCTTCTCACATCCATCACGACCTCAATAATCCACAATCATGAACGGCGCCGCTTCTTCACCAAGGACCAAGAGAAAGGCCCCTGGCTCGCCCGGCCTGCCTCCCCCCGCCAAACGTGCCATCAACGGCAAGCACTCTCCCAACGACAACACTCCCGACATTGTCGACTTCGATGGCCAGTCCGAAATAAGCGACGACCTTCATCCTCATGCTATGTACATTGGGACACCAGGAAGCTTAGGCGAGTGGCAGGACACGATTCAAAAGGTCGTGCGCAACGTTGTCGCGATTCGCTTCTGCCAGACTTGCTCCTTCGATACCGATGCCGCTTTGACTAGTGAAGCCACCGGATATGTTGTTGATTCTGAACGAGGGTGTGCTTTTTCCTCTGCCATCCTTCACAGGTAATGCTAACGACTGTCTAGATACATCCTCACCAACCGTCACGTTGTTGGTGCTGGACCCTTCTGGGGCCACTGTGTCTTTGATAACCACGAGGAAGTCGACTGCTATCCCGTCTACCGCGATCCCGTTCACGATTTCGGAATTCTTCGTTACGACCCCAAGGCGATCAAGTACATGCACATCGACGGCCTTGAATTGCGACCCGACCTCGCAAAGGGTATGCGCTCCCCCGAAACACCAAATCCACCCGCTCATCGCTAACATATTCTCAGTTGGTACCGAAATCCGAGTCGTGGGTAACGATGCCGGCGAAAAGCTCAGTATTCTTTCCGGCATTATTTCCCGTCTGGATCGAAATGCACCCGAATACGGCGAAGGCTACAGCGACTTCAACACGTGTTACTACCAGGCCAACGCCGCCGCCAGTGGAGGAAGTTCTGGAAGTCCCGTCGTGAACAAGGATGGATGCGCTGTCGCGCTTCAAGCTGGTGGTCGATCGGATGGAGCTTCAACAGACTATTTCCTTCCATTGGATAGACCACTGCGTGCTCTTCAATGTATTCAGAATGGCAAGCCTGTCACACGCGGTGACATTCAATGCCAATTCCTTCTCAAGCCATTTGACGAGTGCCGCAGACTGGGATTGAGCCCTGAATGGGAGGCGGCCATGCGCAAGCAATTTCCAGAGGAGACCAATATGCTGGTAGCCGAGATTGTCCTTCCCCAGGGCCCTTCAGACAAGAAAATTGAGGAGGGAGACGTCCTGGTCAAGGTGAACGGCGAACTTATCACTCAGTTTATCAGGCTTGACGACTTTTTGGACTCCAATGTTGGTAACACCATCAAGCTGCACCTCCAACGTGGTGGGGAGGACGTGGAGGTAGAGCTCGAGGTTGGAGATCTCCACAAGATCACCCCTGACCGTTTTGTTTCAGTGGCGGGTGCCAGCTTCCACGATTTGTCCTACCAGCAAGCGAGACTTTATGCCGTCGCTGTCAAGGGTGTCTATGTATGCGAGTCAGCTGGATCTTTCCGATTTGATAATACGGATAATGGCTGGATTGTCCAAACAATCGACCACAAAAAAGTGCCAGACCTTGACACATTCATCCAAGTGATGAAGGCCATTCCAGATCGTGCCAGAGTTGTTGTCACTTACAAGCACCTTCGTGATCTGCACACTCTCAATACCACTGTTGCCTATATTGACCGTCATTGGGCGTCAAAGATGAAGCTCGCTGTCCGAAATGACGAGTCTGGCGTCTGGGACTTTACTGACCTCGGAGATCCTTTACCTCCTGTTCCACCTACTCGAAGATCTGCCTCCTTCATCGAGCTGGAGCACATGCCACACCCTGGCATCGCAAATCTGATTCACAGCTTCGTCCACATCAACTGCACCATGCCCTTGAAGCTTGACGGTTTCCCCAAGAACCGTCGTTGGGGCATGGGTCTGGTGATTGATGCAGAGAAGGGTCTGGTCTTGATCTCCAGGGCTATTGTCCCTTACGATCTTTGTGACATTACTGTCACTATCGCTGATTCTATCATTGTTGAAGGCAAAGTAGTTTTCCTACACCCCCTCCAGAACTACGCCATCATCCAGTATGACCCATCTCTTGTGGATGCCCCTGTCAAGAGCGCCAGATTGAGTAACGAGGTCCTCACTCAAGGCGCCAAGACCTACTTTTTGGGTTACAACAGGATTGGGCGCGTTGTACATGGCTCTACCAGTGTCACCGAGATAACAGCGGTAGCGATTCCCGCCAACTCTGGCGCTCCCCGCTACCGCGCCGTCAACGTCGATGCCATCACGATTGATAGCAATCTCGGCTCGACTTGCAACAGCGGTGTTCTTGTCGCGCCCGACGGCACTGTCCAAGCTTTGTGGCTTAGCTATCTTGGAGAGCGCAACCCACATAGCTCGCGGGACGAAGAGTACTATCTCGGCCTTGGCACCAAGACTCTGCTCCCTGTGGTAGAGTCGGTTCAGAAGGGCGTCAACCCCAAACTCCGCATCATGTCGGTCGAGTTTAGATCCGTTCAGATGTCCCAAGCATCTGTCATGGGTGTTTCAGATGAATGGATCAAAAAGGTCACCCAGGCCAACAGATCCCACCATCAACTCTTCATGGTTAGCAAGCGAACATTCGAGCGCGTCAACCAGCCGGTATCCCTACTCGAAGGAGATATTATTCTCACTCTAAATGGCAAGATCTGCACTACCATCTCGGATTTCGATTTGATGTACTCACATGAATTACTCGATGTCGTTATCGTCCGCGAGTGCGAGGAGATGCGCCTTCAAATCCCTACTGTGTCTGCAGACGATATGGAGACGGATCATGCAGTGTCGTTCTGTGGTGCTATCCTTCACAGACCCCATCAAGCTGTTCGACAGCAGATCAGCAAGCTACACAGTGAGGTGTATGTGTCTAGTCGAATTAGAGGTTCTCCTGCCTACCAGTATGGAGTTGCACCAACCAACTTCATCACTCATGTCAACGGTACTCCCACGCCTGATATTCCCTCTTTCATTGCTGCAACCCGAGAGATCCCGGACAACACCTGTAAGTCAACCTTTCCATGCTCATGCCAAAGTATAGTCGAGCTAACCAGAAACAGACTTCCGTCTCAAGGCTGTGACATTTGACAATGTTCCATGGGTGATCACTATGAAGAAGAACGACCACTACTTCCCTACAATGGAGTGGATCAAGGACGACAAGGAGGCCTGCGGATGGCGCCGAGTCACATACGAAGGCAGCGAGGTGTTCAAGGGCGAGGCGATCGATGGTGTAGCCCCAGTCGCCGAAGATGCCGATATGGAGTAAGCATCTGCCTGCACAGAGCTGCGTATCCCCGACAGAAAAGGGAGTGTGTCAAACAGGATTACAAAGGGAATGATAGAATTAGGATACGGCGTTATATGGCGATGAAGGATTCCGTTGTCAGGGTCATCTGGAGCTGTGAGACAGCCCTTGGGAAGGGGTCATTTTACTTGGTTCATAGGAGAGCTGTACACTTATATGGATGGACTGGATGTCTGACAATGTTGAACAATTTCACAATCACTCTGCATGACCAGAGTAGAACTTTTTTTGTTTTATTTTGTAACCTATTACAACCTAAATAGTATAAAGTGACCTACTAATTTCGTCTCTGATACTGAGATACATACCTTGTAACAAGCTTCCAGGGTCGGCCTGATCCGGATGAAGCTGTGGTGGGGCTCAAGACTTCCCCAGTGAGAATGAGCTCATAGCGTCTGGGCGTCTGAGTTCCGTCGCAAGGCAGTTATGTATAGTTGGGTACAGCTTTGTCTGCCTATTCCATCCTACCCCTCCACTATCTTTTACTATACCTGCATCTCCTCTCCCTCTTTCTCTATCAAAGATATTTTCTCGCTCAATCCTCATAAACCAGTCTTTACAATTCCCCATCTAACCATCATGCCGCCTAGTGCCAGTCTCATAGTAAGATGCCCCTCTTCAGATACCCGCGCTTCCCCGCCATGATGCGCCGGTCCAGTCGCACACAGCTGATCCAGTGCCGTAACTAATATGCGCGCTCAACTCAATAGACAAAGCTCAAGGTTCAGCTCAAGCTGACCATTGCGCGCCTGCGCATGGTGCAGCAACGCGATGAGCAGCTCGGAAAGACCGCGCGGAGAGCCATGGCCCAACTACTTGAGGCTGGCAAGGAGGATTCAGCCCGCATCCGTGTTGAGAATATCATCCGATCCGACATCACTTCCGAGCTTCACGAAATCCTCGAACTCTACTGCGAACTCCTACTTGCGCGGTCCGGACTGCTAGAGGCTCATACCGTTGACCCCGGACTGGAGGAGGCGATTCAGAGCCTGATTTACGCTGCGCCCAAGACGGAGATTAAAGAGCTCGGAACTGTGAGGACACTTTTGGCGGAGAAGTACGGAAAAGAGTATGTTCTTGCGGCAACGGAGAACGCGGATAAGAAGGTCAATGAGAAAGTTGTCAAGAAGCTCAGCGTCACGCCCCCCAGAGAAGAGCTCGTCGTTGGTTATCTGGAGGAAATCGCCAGGGCTTATGGCGTCGACTGGCCCAGGCGAGAGGCTGTGTCGCCACCCCCGGAGTTACTCGACGAAGACGAAGAAGCCGATGACGATGAGGACGAACCATCTGGTGGGCAGAAGCAAAGGGCTGTGCCCCTCACCGCAGACTCCAAAGATTCAGTCTTGAACACGCCCGTCAAGAAATTAGCCGCCGGAGGTCCCACGAGTCCATTGACGGTGACACCCCCAAGAATGACGACTGACAACATACATCCCAAGGTGACGCTGGGATCCGTCGAGTTGAAACCGAGCAAGAAGATGGAGGCGGCAGCGCGAAAGAGTGAGCCCGATGGTTCAATTCCTGACCTTGGGGACCTGGAGAGAAGGTTTGCGGCTTTGAAGAAGAGGTGATTGGTTGATAGAGATGAGTTTAAGTTGTTCATGGATACTGCGTGATATGTGGAGTTTAAAGGTGTTTGTCAATTCATTATGTCGAGCTTGTGGTAGAGATCATATGGATTTAGATGTCGTGAGCTTGACATGGTACTGTGTAGATTTGATAACTCTCGTTTTCCATATGATAGAGGTTGAGGGGCTCTTACTTATCAGTCACTGGCAACAATTTGATAGTCAACTTCCGCTTCCCACAGCGGGCCTAGGTAATTCAATGACTAGAACAAATACTTGTAGCCAACCTGAGTCAAATATATGGGAATATATGGCTTCCAATTGACCATCTAATAGTAGAGAACCATTGCAGCAAGCAGAAACAACAGCAATGGTATATTCTTAATACTGTGGATGCCTCCACTAAACGCCTCAACTCCAACCTGCCTCCTTATGATATTAAATACAAATTATAGCTCCGATATGCGAAAAAGGCTATTTCTCCGAGCCTTCAATCGTTGGGTGCGCGGTTTATTCTAATTTGTCGAGATGCTCCAACCGCGTGAGCACAACCTGCTTACTCGTCTCTTCGATCTCGCCCGCCAGGAACACCTCGTCGAGGATGGCATAGACCTTGTAGAAGTTGAAGACAAGGTCAAGCTCGCAGACGTTTCCGAAAAAGGCATCGAGAACCTCGACGAAGAAGTGAATAGCCTCGAGGAATGCCAGCTCGTTATCGTTTGTGTCGACGCAGGCGCAGAAGAAGAGACCGGCGTAGCGGCGGTATACGATCTTGTTGTTGCGGAACTCGACAAAGTTGGACTGGTATTTTTGATCGCGGGGCGCAACGAGACGGTGGACTTCGCCCTTGAGCTTGATCTTTTGCTCGTCACTAAAAGGGGCGTACCACTTGGCGAGACGAGTCTTGCCCCTGAGGAACGTTAGTACGAAAACGACGAGGTACGATCGAGCGCATTGAAACTTACTGTCGGTTTTGAATGAGGATAAAAGAAAGCATGTTGATTAAGCAAGGCTAAATGTTTAAAACGGGGGTTGTTTGAGAAAGGAGGATTGCGATAGTTAAGGTGGCATGGATAAGCTGTCGTTGTTAGGAGGCTGTCGCGGAACACAGCTAATAGGTAGGGAGGGTAGGGAGGGATTGGTTGGCGCGAGAAAGGTGAGATACAAAATTAGTAGGTCAGTTTGTGCTATATAGAACGGGCCTCTCAGTCTGTTTATTTTTGTATCCTCTCGGAGGCCATGGAACTTTTCTGAACCCACTGTGACCGTGCCGCACAAAAGCACGGCCGCGTACGGCCACAGGTGCCACAAATACCTGAGAGGTGCTAAAACATTGGTAGGCAGTTAACAATTACCTTGAATATGAAGAATTGCAGAATGAGTATTTTATGATGAAATATCTCAGTAGGTGTGCTATAGGTGACTAGTCACTGAAGAGGTCCTGAATTGGGGGTTTAAAGCAAGTCTATTTATTTCTTCCACATTCATCTTTATTCATCACGCCCATTATGAAGACGGTTGCGAAACAAACTTTACCAAGAAGAATACGTACATTGCAGAGCAGCTGCCTGGCTGTCAACGCAGCAATAACTGGTATCTATAAGGGATATTACTTAAAAAACAAGCTACATATTTTTTTACCTATTATTCCCACAATAAAGGTCATCAGAGACATCGCGCGATCATCAGTTGCGTGTGTTGCTGCAATAGCTTCTATCCAGCCAGTCATCCACAAAAGCCCTTGTAGAGAGAGGAAGACCAAAAGGCAAAGCTCTTGTCAAGCCCATCACAAAGATGCTTATGATAGATATCGTAGAGCCACCAGCCCTCAAGTGACAACAGTTATTGGTCCCTTCACACTTCTCGCATCAACCATCACTGTGTTTTGACTTTCTTTGTGCCTTGTTCTATGTCGTTGGCTGTGACATGTAGTTGACTTTTAGTGTGAAAGTGGTAAAGTTTATTTGTTTGAGGCCTTTGATTGGGAGATACTCGTGTAAGTGACCAGGCCCGCACAGGCTTTACTGAACAACCACTACACATCAACATAACTGTCCATCATGTCTATCAGCAAAGAACTCATTATAAAGACAGCACAGTCGTCATTTGCATCTACTGCTTCCATCGCTTGTGTCATCAGTCAACCAGCAATGGACGCCCTTGGTCCATGTACCTTTCTCGCCCCGATGTTAATCGCGTTTGCCCACCCGTCACAAAGAACCGATCTTTGCTTCGCGGTTGTTCTGAAGACAGTGTTAGGCACAGTAGTCGGTGTTTCTTAGTCTGTCTTCGGCCTCTGGCTATCCAACTTCTGTCTTTCGGAAAACAAAGGAGCGGCATATGTCGTCCGCGGCATATTTCTTGCCGTAGCTTCAATGTTCCATGGTTACCTCAGATCCGCCATCCCCAGCTCTACGCTGTTTGTCATTTTCTTACTCATAGCCTGCCAGATTGTACTGCTCGGAAGGCAAGACTATGTATCGCTATCGGCGCTTACAAACGTCATGTACCCAACCTTGATTGGCGCCGGCGTCACGTCGTTCACCAATCTAACCATGTTTCCCGACTTTATCACACCTGGTCAAGATTTCCTCCCCATGACCTCCACAAGCCACGGCATACCTGAGAATACAAGACGCAATAGGAACTGTTTTACCAGATGGACACCTCAGCTTCCGAGGCCTCTCGAGTCCTCTAAAGGTCATTGTTGTCCATCACCTGTTTTTATCGTGCTCGCGATAGTCCGGAACTTCGAATCGGCATATAGAAAGCTCCAAAGTCAATCGAGCCACTTCTGTTATGCCGCTCTACTCACAGTTGGAATTATTCTCC
Organism: Fusarium sambucinum; assembly: GCF_050947815.1. Lineage (NCBI taxonomy): Eukaryota > Fungi > Ascomycota > Sordariomycetes > Hypocreales > Nectriaceae > Fusarium > Fusarium sambucinum. Next base: position 3,370,286 of record NC_139292.1, read on the forward strand.
TTAGCTGGCCGGCACTTACCACATGGAACGCATAGTACTCGGATATTCGTGGTGTGTGGGCTCCCATGCAACTGCTCCTTCTTTTTGAAGCAGAGTCAGGAGGAGCATCTACCGACTCTTTCAACAACCGGTTTCTGGGTGTTATTCTTGGTGGTATAATAGGACTTATATCCTGCGTCATTGTGCTCGGCAACAGAGTTGCTGTGGTCGCATTCCTTGCAACAGGCGCTATCCTGTTTTCTTACATCCAATTCAGTCATCCCAATCAGACTGGGTTTACCGTGATGGGCTCGATTACCATGTCTGTAGTTGCGCTGTGTAAGTGCCACTTCCCTTATTCATAATCAGGTGTACTAATGCGACCAGCTACTGTCAGCGGCGATGGCACTCTCGAATATGAGTTTTACTGCAGGGTAGGTACTTTTATAGTAGCAGGACTTGTGGCTCAGGGGTTGGTGCAGCTCAGTTGAGGCGGACCAAGTGTATGAAAGGCGGTGGGCAAACAGTGGTATATTATAACAACACAACTATCAATCGACGATTCGTGACATTGGCAGTCTCCATACTCAAACTCCATACAAAACAACCCAAGTACAATAGACACATGGGCTGGACATTAAAAGATGTTAAGTGGCGTGTGTTGTGAAATTCGAGTCCCGTTGAGCATAGCCCTTGACTTCTTGGGCCGCTGTTGCAGCCTCCGAGACCCTTCCTGAACATGGCGAGGCTCAATTGGCGTTTTGCCCTCGCTGGGAAAGTCGAACAATGCTCCCTCATGTTTCCGCTTCTTAGCAGTACCGACGTTGTCTCCTCCGTTCTGGGCACGGACTAGATCCTCTTGTTCCTTGACCTTGAGTGCCATCTCGGTCAGGGTCTGGACCATTTCAAAAGTCAGAAAGCCGAGGATGTCGACGATATCATCTGACGGTTTGCTGTCGGTGACAATACCGAAACCCGCCCACTCTCGAAACCGCTTACCCTTTCGGTAGGTAAAAGAAGCCTGGCGATATTCAGACCACGTTACGTACTCTTCTTTGGTCATGGCTTTGGTGCGCTCATCGGCCTTGCGCAAACGCTGCAGCGTAATGTAATTCATCTCTTCCTCTTCCTCATCCTCCTCGTCTTCGCGCTCGGGCACCTCAACGTTGTAGTACGACGAGGGCTCCCACGGTAGACCGACCTTTGCCTTTTTGTTCTTTTTGGATGCTTCATCCGTGGTATTGTCACCCGTCGCGACTGGGTCGTCGCCAGCTGCGAGGTCGGCGTCTGCACCCTTGTCGTCTGAATCTTTGACGTTCTTACGGACATCCTTCCACGACAAAAAAGTGCGTAGACGAGAAACCTTTGCCTGGTCGTGGCGGATCTGGAAGATCAGATCATTGATACTGATTGATTTTGAGCCGCGACGCGATGCAAGCTCGGTACAGTTTCGGAGCTGAGGTGAGATAAGAGAAGACCAGATGAAAGAGATGAGGGGAAGGTCTTACCAGTTCTATCACTTGTTGCCGGACGATGTCCTCGATGATACTTGTAGTTTCGACAGGAGGCTCTGCAGTTTCGCCAGAAACATACATCATTTGACTGATTTCCTGGCGATACTTGTACGCCTTGTTGTCTCGTGCCTCGGCCATTTTGTTGTGATTTGAGATGATGGTTATGTGTAGGAGACTCAAAAGTCAGGATGAATTATAGTTGACTGGCAAGGCTTGTTGTCTTGGTACTCAATAGTTCAAGTGAGATGAGCTTGTTTGAGGGTGTTACCTTTGATAGGGCGCCGTAGTAATGCCTTTTATGCTATTGTACGAATGATTAAGCTATGAGTGCATGTGACTTTGGTTTGAGTCATAGGCAGCATAAGAAGTCGTACAATGATTATTCTGTCATGGGGTTTGATGATAATGTTTGTCTCCTTGCCTTGTAGGAGGGACCAGGTTCGCGACCGTGCTGCGGTGATGATACGCTAAGCTTAATTAGGAAGTATATTGTTCCGCGACATATCATGCCAACAGTGTTGGTCAATCTGTACAACTTCTGTGAACATGATGTTGACGATTTTGTTGATGTTATCTAAATGTTGTCTAAACGGTTACATAAGCCCCCGCCTGAATGCCTCTCCAATTTCCAAACCCGCTCCCTCTTGAAGCCCAAACGACGATATAATGCGCCGCCAACAACTTCCACTCCTCAACCTCATCTAGCCCCTCCAGGTAATCCACACGCTGCTTCTCCTCGGGCGATACCCATTTCTGCCAGATATCTTCAATTGTCATGTGTTGCACGGTCTCAAAGCCGGCCTTGCTCATCCGCGCTCGCTGGTCCTCAGGCGTAGGGTACATCTTTATCGTGGGCATCTCTATGCGTCGCGCTGCGAGATTTGACACCATCATCTTGCCAAATGCGTCATCTGGGCGTATGGGCTCGTAGATGATGGTTGCGAGGTTTTGTATACGGGATGTGAAGAAGTTGAGCACGTCTAAAGCTTCGGTGCCGTTGAGATAGCAGAGGCAGCACTCCGACAAGAGCAGCGTGGGGATGTCGGTGCGAAGGCCGGGGAGAGTAATCTCGGATTTTTCCTGTGGTGTTTCTTGGGTATCATGGTCCTCTTTTGAAGCCCTGGGCAGAGAAAAGTTACGCAAGTCTTGGCCATGACAATAGTATTCACCCCCTGCAGGTGTACTAGACCAGGAGTGCTCTGTTAGTTGTGCAACATTTGTTAAGATATTTCTTAGCGCGGGGACAGCTTGAACAGTCCGTAGCTTCTTTGATGTCACGACTTCAAAGTCAAGCTCATGATAGACCAATCCAGGGCGAGCCTTGGAAGCGAACAGTCGAAAAGGTCGTGTGTCAGTACCAGCGCCTAGCGAAACAATTTGTTTTGGCGTAGAACCTGACTCGGCGCCTTGGTCCGCACTGAGGAATGATTCGATAAGAGTATCAAGAGAAATTGTCCTTGTATATGTTCCTATACGAAGTTGGGTCAGTAAAGATACATGTCATGATGGAAGGCTCATGCCACGCACCTCTGTTGATGATAGGAAGTCGTCTAGCTGCTGGGCCAGCAGAGCTCTGGACAAAGTACTGAGCATAAGGATCATCCAGATATCCAAGATCGACTGCGCTTAATCTCGAGACGGAGGCGTCAGTATCAGTGCCTTGAATGGTGGAGTCGTGAGTGGCAGATGAGGAGGCATGGCCGCCTCTCCCTCTTCCACGGCCTCGACCTCCGCGAGCGCTTCGAAGAGAACTGAGGAGGTTGGGTATCTCGGGGGCGGGCATTATATATACTGTAGAGATTCAGGAGTGAGAGTGAGGGCATTCAGAAGTGTACAAGGTCCGTAGGTTGATCCGGCCAACGAGTTGTTAAGAAGCTGTCCCACTGAATGTAGCCAGTGACGTCGGTTTTTGGAAGGTCATGATTGCGGGGCATTCTTTGCTTTAGTGTAACATAAGGCACAGATAATGCGGATGACCTTTACAGCATGAATACCATTGTTTCATATAATGCAGATAATCACTCGTTAGGTCTTCTCAAGGTTTCAGATGTTGGAGAATTGGTCCGAGTTAGAGTCACCTAAAAACTTGTGACCTTCAGAGGCAGAGACTGCCTAGTTCCAGGGGTCCATCCTTGAGAATGCCAAGAATACGCCTCTCTGTAATGTCTGTCGCCTAGTAGTCAGTAAGAACGCCTTGTCAGCCAACACAAGAGGAGAAATAAAGCAAATCACAACTCAAAGATGGCGATGTCAAATTGCCTTGTTGAGTGCCCGATCAGAATCAGAAAAGGATGCATACTTTGTCTTGGTTGTGGTGATTACGTGTATTACGTGTGGAAGTAAATGTCATTGCCTAATCCGGCAACTACCGACTGAGAAGTAGATTGATCAACTACATATATCAAAAGAATATCATTATTTTAGACGTACTATGTAATACCGAAATATAAATCCAAAATATCAATACTTTGTGCGTATACTATGTAGCATGCACTTCCATATTTAAATCATTGATAATCATGTAGGACTTGTACCTCCTTCTGCAGATCAATAAACCAGGGGGCTGTGCATCATCCTTTTCGCCCCCCAGTTGGGGGCCCTTTATTAGCCTCCTAGCCTCCGTCTTGGGCTGGATCGGGTGCCTAAATTAGTTTTAGTTTCAGTACGCGCAGCTGACAACTTAAAGACCCCAGCATCTTCTCATTCCATTAAAGTCAACCCATCCCTTCCTCCTCTTCCATCAACTTTGACTGAGGATTCTTTTTTCCATTCTTTCTTTTTATCAAAACCTCAACATAACTTGAAGTCTTTCATATCAAATCATCTCTTGTAGTCGCTCACCATGATTTCCGAGACGGCCATGTCGCTCATGCGGCGCGATAATGTGCCCAAGCCAAATCTTGGCCATGAGATTAACCAGCTTCCTGACTGGTCTTTCTACGTCTTTTTGGCCAACTTCCTTCTCTTTGTCCCAGTCTTTGCCCTCGTAAGTCCCACCGTGATCATATATCTACCTCGCTCACTAACATACGCTTAGTGCTCGTACACTTTCGAAAAGGTCTTCCCCGTTCTCGCCATCGTCGAAGATGAGAAGCCTCCTGCTTACGCTCCTCTCGCTGTCGAGCATCTCGCCGCCAACGACGACATGACCAAACCTACCGGCGCTCCTTCTGCTCCCGTTGCCGGCCAGGGCAAGCCCATTACCTCGTCTTTCCGTGCTACATTCAGCCTCCTTCGATCTACTGGTGGCTTCCGAGCTATGTACCGTGGCATCTTCATGCATGCTCTCCAAGCTCTCGCTCTCGCAGTCATCAACACTGCACTTTACAACGTTACTCCTTATTCGTTTATTGTCGCCCACTTGCTCAGCTCTCTTATCTGTGTCCAGCTCAGCACCGCTTGGGTTCACATTGTCATTACGCCCGAGTCCCAGGAAAGATGGTACAGCCGAATTCCTGCTTTCAAGTCCACTTTCCTCGCCACCTGGAGGCCCATCGTCATCTTCTGGGCTGCCTCTCAAATCGTCACCCTTGGTGGCATCAGCACATTCTACGCCATGGGCACTAATGACCAAGAAATCCCCCAGTTTGACGGTAGCGAAGGCAGCGTTTGGGGCATCATGATCCTGGCTCTCTTCCTCCAGATCGCCGTCCAGATTCCTGCCTATGTTGTTCTCATTCGTGTCCAGGCCTCTCTCCTTCCCGCCGACGCCGACACCATCATTCCCTTCGACCGCTCCTTCAATGGCCGCATCGAGCCTGTCGTTGTCGGTGGTCGGGGTTATGCCACCGTTCGGGACGCTTGGTCCAGCTTCTCCAAGTCTGCCTGGAAGCGTATTGTCATGCTCGAGCTCAAGGTCGTTGCTGTCTCTTTTGCCTCCATCTTTGCCCTGATGGTTGTCATAATTCCCCAGATCATCCTCCTGGCCTCCCTGAGTGCCTCAAGCGGAGACGGCCCCAGTGACGGGGACATGAAGATGTAAATTAACAGCAATTGCCACGAACTTTCACGGAAGAACTGTCTTGAGCATCCTATAGTTATACTTAGTCAAAGCATATCACTAGGACAAACTGTCAACGGCTCGCTCCAAACATTCCGCTCGGTTATCCAGCTTTTTTTTATTTTTTACAAGTGAGATCAAATATAGATTGTTAGAACCTCAATTCATCGACTATCTTGAACTTCGTGCCTTAACTACGTACGTGATCGTGGCAAGACTTATACAAGTTTCCTCCACTACAGCTGAACTCTCATCTCATCTCTCGCACCAAATGCACCAGCCCTATAAGTACCCATCCGTTCATTCATGGTCCCATCGCGATGCCTATCGTAAATCCAAATCATCGTAGCCGCCCTACCCTCTCTATCGCCTTCTTATAGAATCAGAAACAAAACAGAAATCGGGGACAACCAGAATGCAACAGCATGAGAGAAGTAAAAATGTGTGCAAAGTGGAAAACTCTGTTGAACAAACGGGGGCATCGTTGAGTTGAGGGAAAAGGGGGGTATGAACGGGGGGTGCGTGAATATATATGTCTAACAGAATCTGCTCGCAACGCCGTGCCCAAAAGCAAAAAAGCAGCGAGCTCTTTTTTCTTTATTTTATCTTTCCCTCATTACGTCTATGACTTGGTGAAAAACCAGCTGGCGCGCTTGCTGCTGCTACCGCTGCTGGTGTTTCCCTCGTTTTGGCCCTGAAGGTTCTGGATCGTAGGAATGGGGGCAGCGTCATTGCTGCCGCCACCTCCACGGAGAGGCTTAGCGATCCTGCTGCCAGCGTTGGCGAAGCTAAAGCCACCTGGCGAGTTAAGACCACGAGTGCTGCCGGCCTTGGCAAGCTCAAGACGCTCCTTGACAGCAGCTAGCTGAACCTCGAACCTGGTATTTCTGTTAGCAGAGTTTCACATAAGGGGCATCGTACGGGTACACATACTTGTGGTTCGCAGCAGCCATCTTCTCCTGGCTATCCTGTAGCAGGCTCTCCAGGCTCTGGATACGCTCATTTCGGGCAATGAGCTTGCGCTCGGCGATAGCGACCTCCTTCTTGAGCGCCGAGTTCTGCTCGACTAGCTGGCGTTGAACCTGGGTCAGCTGCTCCAGGTTCCTCTCGAGGAACGCCATCTTCTTCTGTTGCGCCCTGTTGTTTGACGATCGGAGAACGTTGTTATACTGCTCTCGTGTCTCATCCAGAGAGATCTCGAGCTCTACCACACGCTCGCATCGGTTCTGAAGGTCGCGCATGAGACTCTTCTTCATGACGTCAAACTCGGCGATCTGCTGCTGGATCGTCTTGCCGTTAGCCATGGGCGCGGTGGCGCCAGCCTTGACCCGCTGTTGAAGATCGTCAATCAGCGTCTTCATTCTTGTGTTCTCAGCTGCCTTTTGGGCAATGTCGGCCTTGAGTTCGTCGACAAATGCAGACTGGGCAGTCTGTCGGTTGGCAAAGGCGTTCTCTAGTCGGGCCTTGACCTCCTCAACATCCTCGGGGCCGAGGTTGCGGGTAAGGATCTCTTCGTACTCGGCCTGGACAGCCTCGAGACGAGTCTCAAGTTCTTGTCGTCGTCTTGAGTCGGCGTCGCTGGAGGTGGAGCTGTACATGGACAGCTCAGCTTGTCGAACAATACCCTGCGTCTCCACCAATCGAGCTCGGAGTGCCTTAAACTCGTCGGGTGCAATGTTGTCGCCGGTTGCGCTTAGCTCGTGAAGCGAGTCGACCTTCTCGATAGTCTCCGCGATATGGCGCTCGTTCTCACTAAACACATCACCGCCCAAGTCGAAGCCAGCCATCATCTTGGCCATCTTCTCGGCCTTCCTCTTCTCCTTTTCGTCGAGAGCAGCACCATTTTCCTTAGCGCTCATCTTGACATCAAGAAGCTGCTGCTTCATATCGTCGAGTTCGGTGGTAAGCTCCGAGTTGGCTTCCTTCAGTGCATCCATGGTGATCTGAGCCTCCTTGCTCTCGAAAGTGAGTCTCTCGAGTTGCATCTTGAATTCATTAACCTCGGTAGTAAGCTTCTCGTTCTCCTTGCCAACTTTGCTGTCGTGATCCTTGAGGTAGGCCAGCTCCTCCTTGGTCTCTCGAAGCTGCTTCTCAGCCGCAACGGTTTGAGACTCCTTCTCCGAAATCTGATCCTGCAGTTCATTCTCCCGTCGTAGAAACTCCTCCCTCTCGTCCTTGTCCAGCGGCAGACTAGGAGTGCCAGCACGTTCGGATATCGCAGGCGTCTCGGATCGGCTATCTGATATTAATGAAGGAGTAGAAGGTCGGGTAGACGTCCTGGCGTCAGCCTTGGTTCTAGCAACGACGTCGGTAGAAGCAATGGGTGTGGCCCATCTCTCCTTAGGCACTGCTTCACCGGAACGCCACATCTGAATCTCGCCCTCGAGGTTAGAGATGTAGCTCTCGAAATTGGTGACCTGTCCTTGCGCTTTCTTAAGCAGAGACTTGAGTTCGGCAGGGCTAAGCTCGGCGTTGACCTTGGCCTTGTTCTTGATAGACTTGGCTCGCATACCAAATCGCAACGTGCCCAAAGTTTCGACATCGTTGTAACTACTGGGAGAACAATTGATGATGAGAGTTGTCCGACTGTTACCACCAAGGGATTCTTGAAGAATACGGGTCAACTTGGAGTCTCGATAAGGGATATGTGAGGATTTGCCGTCAGTCAAGGCGTTGATGACCATTCCTAGAGCACTCAAACTCTTGTTGATCTTTTTGGCTTCCTCGAGGGTCTGTCCACTGGCACCGGTCTTGCCAACCTTTTCACTACCAGCCAAATCGACAAGGAACAGCTGTCCGCTCTTCGCTGATCCGGTCTCGACATTCTTTTGTGTAATGGTGATGACGAAAATAGAGTGTGATCGCGAAGATTCCTGGTTCATGTTGGTGGCAGCAACTGCTCGGGCATTTCCACCTCTCCTCATGACTTCGTACACTTCCTGAACGCTAGAGACGTAGATTTCCAAAAGATCCTTGACGTAGACACCGCGGTTCTTCTCCTCGTGGACGGGCAAGTTGTCGTTCTGGGGCTGGAGCAAATCTCGAATCCTCTCCATGTAAATTTCCATATAGCTGACTCGGACCGTGTACTCGATAGTGCCGGGGCTCGACATGATGCTGGCAAAGATTTGCTCAACAATACGGGGAATAACACCTCGGCCCTCGTCGTCGTCGATATTGGTACCCATCATGGTATACGACTTACCGGCACCGGTCTGGCCGTAAGCGAAAACTGTACCGTTGTATCCATTGAGAATATCGTCGACGGTGGATCGAATGGAGAAGTCAAAGATGTCTTGCTGTTTACATCCCATGTCAAAGACCCGGTCAAAGGTGAAGCTGCCTTGCGCATCCTTGGACTGCAGAGTAAGTTAGCCATGAAGCTTCACCGTATATCACTTTTTCTTTATGCAAATGGTGCGACATACGTTAATACTACAGGTGTCTTCGCCATTGAAAGCGACGATGGGCTTTCCGCCCGAGTCAAGCTCGACCCTGTTCTGAGGTCGGAACCTGGCGACAACCTTGATACTATTTGCGGACGACATGTTGAACGCGGGCTGTGTGTCACGCAACAAACGTTATCATCGGCCGCAGCGCTGTCGTCCTAAGGGGAAAAAAAGTCGGGAATCGATCGTTGGTTGCTCTGAAGCGAACCCTTCAGGGGGGTAGAGGGGTCGCAGAAGATGCGGGCCGTGGATTTGTTGCAAACGAGCCACAGAATGGCGGCGAGAGGAGGGGAAGACGACGGCCTCGAGACAAAGAGAGGTGAGGTCGGTGGATGTGTCTGAGGAGAAAAGTGGCAGATCGAGGCCAGGCCAAGATTACAGGGTTTCAGTTCGGTTCGCTGCAGCGACGGGGGGTTAAAATGCACGATACTGTTGTTAGGATAAGTGTGATTTGACTGATCCCACGATCGTCAACAACAAAATGCATGAATGGGCGGTAATGTATCGACGATACGGTATGAGTAACAACAAATCAACAGCCTAACTCAACGTCGTGTTGTTGGCAACCAGAGGCGGTGGGTTATGATGAAGATGATAGGCTCAAATCGTAGAGAACGCGCGCCAAGAGGGGCCGAAACGGGGAGGGGACACCAGTGTCAGAGCTGCCCAGGGGGTCTGGCCTAGAATTTAGGGGACTCACCCCTAAGAAATTAGGCCTCAGCGGCCTTGAACTCAAGTTCCGTTGTTCAGATCGATTCCATCCATGTGCTTCTACCCGTCCAAAATACCGCCCGAGGTTTTGTTCTATCTTTGTCAAATGAACGCAAGTTGGAGAAAACTCGGGGTTCTTGAACCGTTGGGTTACTGTGTGGAGGGGTTCATGAGGGACGAATTGTTAGTAGGGGAGCAGTCAACAGACTGCCTATTATGGTAAATGCCCCAGGCCGATCTTTGGCATCATTTCCAACGCATAAATTGACAATCGTTAATACCACAATGCTTCGATAATGTGCATACGAGCAATTCAAGGGCAGTGGAACTCACAGTAGGTGCATAAAGTTCATTTAACATAGAAATGACAGACGAATCACTATTCCTGCTTCCTAAAGGCATACACGCAATAGTACAACTTGTTCGACTTATCACAAAATCATTGGTCGGTTTCATTGGTTTCACCAAAGCATACTTCACAGATACACGATTAGACACGGGAAGAAACATAAAACTCAAAACTCCTCTTCATGATGACGCGCGTGATATCATAAGCTAACGTTCTCGGGTACTTCCTGGACGCTCGCAACGCCCCGAATGCAGTTCAGTCCAACTCCAACGCACCAAAAACGCCATTTACATACATGCTTGAACTCTTGAACGATGATGCTCCAAGCTACAGAGCATACTGAGAGCAACCTGACCCATGCTTTAGTGGACAAATCGACGTTGGCATACCGTTCCGTGTCCTTCCAGGATCGTTCTTTGCTCAATCTTCCCAGCTCTTCTCCACCGTCTCCCTAACGCGCTTAGTGTATTCCTTCCTGTTGTCCTTGTATAGGTTGGAGGCTTCGACATTCGCAGGTGAACCAGTGTTGGGATCGTTGAGTAAACTAAACATGGTCAGACTATGCCCGTCCGTATTGTACTATTTCTCCTCACCTTTGGATACTAGTCAAGACGGCGGCGACATCGTAAGTGGGACTCCATCGGTTCTGGAGAATGTCGAGGCAGAGCTCTCCCGTGGCGTAAACGTTGGGGTGGAACATCTCGCTGATGAACTTGACTTGAGGAGGCTTGTTTGGGTATTGTTCTTCGAACTGCATCACCAGTCGAAAGGTGCCGTCTTCGAATGGGGTGTCAGCGGGGCCGATAATCACGGCGTTCCTACAAGGTGTCGGGTTAGTATTCAGCGTCAAAGTCGAACAGAGCGTACGAACCAGGTCATGACATTGTCTGGTACAGGGGAAGCGGAAACACCAGCTGGGGGGTCAGTTTGCATGCGCTACAATCAAAGTTAGCCAGATACGCTTTTGAAGGTACTTGCAGAAGCGCATCATACCTTGAAGTCTCGCATGAGACGGCGGCGAGCGGCGGTAGACATGATGACGGATGGAGTGAGTAGAGATGGAAGTTAGGTATTGCTTGGCGGATGGTGTTGGGTGAAAACTATGACTGAGATCTCTGGGGATAAAGATTCGCTGCGTATGTACGATTCGCGGTCTCAAAGGAAACGATGGGTCTGGCGGTGCAAGGTGCAAGGTGCAATGGAGTGATGGGCGGAGATGGAGATTGGTCATCGATGGGAAACGCTTGACTTGAATGATTCTTTGGGCAGGGAAGCAGAGGGGATCCGTAAGTTAGTGGCAATCTACCAATCAAGGGTGTCGTGAATTTGGCCTATCACGATTTGCGGGCACTCCACTTGCCGTGGACCCTCTCCAACTGATCACGTGGTCAGTTCGGAGGCTCAATCTCAGACAGAAGATCTGTTTCCATTAGTTCCGGGAACTTTCACATGGTCGCGGAAGACGAAGGCCGCTCTCTCCTTGAAGATGAACTAGAAACAGCGATAATTCCGATTTCCGAATGACACAGCGAAGCGATGTTTCTACTGTTTGACAAATATTCTTCATAGACGACAATAGAGAGAATCGTTAACCGTCCACAAAGAAAGGTAACGCAGATATAAAGATACTTGCAGCTATTATACTGCAAACCCCTAGTAAACATTACTCGGTCTGTTAACTCTAGCGACGTCACTCTGCGGTGCCCCGGATTCGGTACGGGATGGTTTGTTCCCACCACCTCGGGCGGCTCCCCCGCTGAAAGCCGAAGAGGACCGTGATTACGATACCCGAGGTCGTCTTGTTTTATATATCCGTGCTACCAATACAATTGATTTCTATCTCTTCTTCAAACGTGTTCCTCTTTCTATTTTTCTTCTCCTGTGCCGTTCTGCTTTGTCTTGTTACATCTTGATACCCCACAATCCCCGAAATGCCTGTTACACAACTTAGATCCGCTGGCCGGCTGGCCCAGCTTGCTGGACATGTGAATGGCGCACGACAGTTCTCTACACGGCCAGCTCTGCGCAAGGAACTTCAAGATGCCTATATTCTAAGCGCTGCCCGAACTCCCACTGCAAAGGTACGAAATCGTCCGGAACAGCTGGCTTTGTGACATCTTGCTAACACCATCACTAGTTCAATGGCTCGTTCCTGTCAGTGTCAGCTCCCAAGCTTGGCGCTGTTGCTATCAAGTCCGCCCTAGAAAAGTCAAAGGTCCCCGTCGAGAAGATCACCGATGTGTATATGGGCAACGTCCTTCAGGGCTCTGTCGGCCAAGCGCCTGCCCGACAGGCGGCCATCTTTGCTGGTCTACCCAAGGAGGTTGAGGCGACAACCATTAACAAGGTCTGCGCATCTGGACTTAAGGCCGTTACTTTGGCTGCTCAGAACATCCAGATGGGTTTCTCTGAGGCTCAGATCGCCGGTGGAATGGAGAACATGTCCCAAGTCCCATACTATGTGTCGCGCGCCAGCGGTCTTCCTGCCTTTGGCCACGTCAAGATGGAGGATGGCCTTATCAAGGATGGTTTGACCGATGTGTACGACCAATTCCACATGGGCAACTGCGCCGAGAATACAGTCAAAAACCACAACATTACCCGAGAGCAACAAGACGAGTACGCCATTCAGTCATACCGCAACGCCCAAAAGGCTTGGGAGGAGAAGGCGTTTGCCGACGAGATTGCACCTGTCACTGTCAAGTCGCGCAAGGGAGAGACTGTTATCGACACCGATGAGGGTTTCAAGGATGTCAAGTTCGACAAGGTGCCCACGCTTAAGCCCGCTTTCGTTCGCGATGGAAGCGGCACTGTCACTGCCGCCAACTCTTCGACCCTTAACGACGGTGCCAGCGCTCTCGTCCTAGGAAGCAAGGCTATTGCCCAGCAGTACGGTTCAGGCTCCCGAGTCTTGGCCAAGATCTGCGGTTACGCTGATGCCGCTACCGCACCTATTGACTTCCCTGTCGCTCCCGCCAAGGCTGTCCCCATCGCTCTCGAGCGTGCTGGTATTACCAAGGATCAAGTTGCCATTTGGGAGTTCAACGAGGCGTTTGCCAGCGTCATCTTGGCCAACTCTAAGATTCTTGGTCTTGAGGGCGCCAAGGTCAACCCTCTGGGAGGTGCCATCTCGCTAGGTCATGCTCTTGGTAGCTCCGGCTCACGAATCCTTACTACTCTTCTCCACCAGCTTAAGCCTGGTGAGTACGGTGTTGCTGCTATTTGCAACGGTGGTGGCGCTGCGACTGCCCTTGTTGTGCAGCGTGTTGAGTCCGTATAAATGCCTGATAGATATTATGAGCAATACTATTTATGATACTATAGTATAAAAAACAATAAAAAATGAATAAATAAGGATACACTACGTACAGTTGTTCATATGTATGAAGTAATGATTGACAGTTAGCCAAGTGTCAATTAATGCAGGGTGAGGTACTTCGAAGCTCGGTTTATGCGGGCACTTCGTCAACTTCTTGTTAAATTATCCTTGAGTTTCGAAGCAATTCTTTGGCTGCATCATTAGTTATACTTATTACTACTATGTAGGTTGATATCCATATCTGTCCAAACTATATGTTTAGTAGGTGCTCATCGTTGCCAATGATCCTTCTATTGTTCACTTGGCTGCGACAGTGGAGCCAACATGTTTTCCAGCCCAGACCTATCCTAACTGACCTTACATCTTTACCACCGCCCTTCTCACTACACCCAACCCTTCACAATGCCTCTGGTTCTCGACTTCCTCACTCAAATCCGTAATTTCATCCGCTCTCAGAATGGCGACGAGCTCCGCGCCTGGCTCCAGGTAGAGCCCAGCTCACCACAACAATACCACAACCTCGCGGCTGAGCTGCGCTCTCAATTCCGCCAACAGGGCCTCGACAATATCATCGAAAAGTCACTGCCTCAGGAAGATGACGTCCCCGAGGGTCAAGCGACCGTGTGGCCAGGCTTTATCGCCTTTATGAAAGATTATATGGCTTTCTGGCGCGACGTGAACTATGATGATTTACTAGGCGCGCATCAGTTGCTGAGTGGCCTTGTTAAGTATGGATGAAATGAATTCGATCGGATCAAGAATTATCATCGCTAATGTTTTGCGACTGTAGCTCATGTTCAACAGCTTTTGCTCATCCTACATATGGAGCCATGCTTCTCAAGACAAGCATGTCTCTGTCAGAGACTCTCGCCCGCCTCACAATGTCTCTCAGTAGACAGCCTGAGTTGGCGCGTCAACTACGTGCCGTCGATGAAGACAAGACCATCGCAGAGTCATCAGCAGAGATCATCCAAAAGATCTTCACCACTTGTTTGACAGACCGATCCAGTGGTCGCTATGATCGACCTGAAGGCAAGAAAATTGGTGTCTACATGTTTGCCAACCTTGTACTCAAGCTCCTGTTCGCAGTATGTTATAACATTTGCCTTCTATGCAAAGCGAAGCTGACAAGATAACAGTGTCGGAGAACGCATCTCGCAAAGATGATATTTGTCAATATCAACACCATCTCTCCGCCTCTATCACTCTACCCAGCTGGCCAACGCGTCACATTTCTGTACTACCTGGGTCGCTTCAACTTCTCAAACAACCACTACCTGCGCGCCGCGCTGTGTCTTGAGCAGGCATATCTCCAGACTCCCTCGCAATTGGTTTCCCACCGAACCAATATTCTCACATACTTGATCCCCTGCAACATTCTGCTAGGACGTTTCCCATCACAGGTGTTGCTCCAGCGTCAGGAATGTAAGGATTTGGCACCTGTCTTTCTCCCTATCTGCCAGGCTATCAGATCCGGTAACTTTATCCAGTTCCAACATCACTTAGCACAAAATGAGACATGGCTCTTCGAAAAGGGTCTCCTCTTGACACTGAGCAACCGTCTGCGACCACTACTTTGGCGATCATTGAGTAGAAAAACGTTCCTTCTAACGTATATCCCCCCCACCGATGCATCGTCCCGCAAGGCTGCCACTCTTGACCTCGCCGACTTGCACACAGTTGCCATGTACCTTCAACATCACCTCGAGGGGTGGGTACCAGCAGGGCCCAACGGCCATAGTCGATCTCAGAACGTTGACCCCCTTCTGATAAAGGCTCTCGGGAACAATGCGCAGAATCCTGAAGGCGACACTACACTAGCCCCACCACCTGGCGGTCCCAAATCCCTACGACCCAACGAGGGTATGGTATGGGGCAACGCAGAGGTCACATCCGAAGACGTGGAGATGACGGCTGCGACGCTCGTGCAGCAGGGCTTGATGCACGGATTCATTGCTCACGGATCAGGACGGTTCGCTATCATCGGCGCCAAGGCCAAGGGCAGCCCTGTGCTCGCTGGTTGGCCCAACGTGTGGCACGCAGTTCGGGACAGGAGATACGATGGGGATTTCGATCCTGATGAGGTACCTGGATGGGTCAAGTAGGAAAATGTCCGAAAGGGAACCTGAATTGGATAATCACTAGAGCCTGAATCATTCAATGGCGTTTGTATAATATATTTCTGCTGTATGATACCCTAAGGAAAGTAAAGATGGCAACTTGGAGTGCATTGAGGGAATTGACCTTTTGTTCAGGGAATGAAGCCATGACTAGACACATATTCTTTTTCAGATCTGCATGTGATAACGTACACCACATCATTAAATGTCTCTAGACAAGATTATTTTCATAGATATATAAGTTGAGATGACCAGAGCATCATCCCATCCGCTAGCCGTCCCCGTATATTCACTTCCTAACCACCCGACATACTCTGAAGCTCCAAACCAAACTCTCTGTTCATAGTGTGCATACGTCGTTAATAAACTAAAAGAAAACCATCGCTTGTTCCTCCAAATATCCAATGTCTCCAATGATTGCTAAAAAGGGTATATCGACCGTGAAAAGAAGCGTTGAACTATGTATAATGCCCGCGAGCAACAAGAGCCAAATAAGACTCTTGACGAATATTAATACCCGGGGCGGGTATCGTCAACCAACTGACACAACAGCCATAAGACTGGTGAGTAGTATAGATGAAAGGGGACAATAGACACTATCGCCAACAAATAAGTGGCTTGATAATATATGTAAAGTATCAATAATAAAGGAATGTATGTGGTAAATAGAGTCTGTGAAGTGAAAACCAACTGTGGTGACGTAGCGGTGAATGGTCGTTAAAGGAGACATGAATTAGAAGAAACAAGCGGCAGCGATGAAAGCAACGACGAGGCCGGCGAGGGCAGCATTGCCCTGGTCACGACCAGCTCCACTGTCCTTAGTCTCAGTGGGAGCAACTCCAGAGTCTGCCTCAGTAGCGGCAGCAGTCTCCTCGGTCTCGGAGGTGGTATAAGTGGTGGTACCGTTCTCACGGAAGATGCCGGGCTTGACGGTAGGGTAGATCTTTCTGGTGTATGTGGTCGAGGTGGCCTTCTGTGCCTTGGTCTTGGTCTTGGAAGAAGTAGCGGACGTGAAGCTGGTTGAAGTAGGCTCCTCAGAAGAAGAAGAGGAAGAAGAAGAAGAAGAAGAAGAAGAAGAAGAAGTCTCGGCTGCAGAAGTCGACAGCTGCTCAGTGGTGGTCTCCGCAGGTGTAGAGGTTGTCTCCGCTGCGCTGGTGGTTGTAGGCTGAGCAGAGGTAGTAGGAGCGGCAGAAGTGGTAGGCTCTGCGGTAGTTGAAGGCTCCTCGGTGGTGCTAACCTCGGCTTCCTCAGAAGTGGTTGGCTCAACCTCAGCGGTGGTAGAGGGCTCGGCCTCGGCAGTGGAAGACTCAGAATCTTCGGAATCTTCGTCATCATCGCCAGATCCTGAACCGCCACCACTGGTAGAGAAAGCAACGATCTGGGCAGTTGAACCCTTCTGGACGGTGACGACGCAGAAGGCTGAGCCACCAGCACCCTTGGCAGAAAGCGCACTGCCAACGTTTCCCTTGCCCTTGGTAGGGTCGATCTTGCAAGGAAGCCCGGTGCAGCCACCGTCAGGGCACTGAATCTCAACACCAAAGTCAGGGAGTGTGCTCTTCAAGGCAGAGTCCTCCCAGATAGGGTTCCAGCCAATCTTGACAAAAGTTTGGCCGTTTGACTCAGTGTTGGCACCAGCAACGTAGGGGCTCCAGTTACCAACAGGCTTGTCTTCAGTACCCCAGATGCAGCCCTCCTCGCCAGTACCAGGGGGGTTGATGTAGAAGCTGGTCGATGGTTAGAGATCTTCAGTGATCAACAAGACTTAAAATACTTACTGAGCGGCGGTGGAGCACCAGTAGGAAGATCCGGGAACAGCCAGAGTTGCACTAGAAGAAACAACAGTAGGGATAAGCATGGCCTCGTTACCAGGCAGGACAGTCTGGCACCAAGACATTGTAGAACCACACTTGTTGACAGCCTCGACGGAGCCAGTGCCAGAGACACAGTTAGGCTTGCCCTCAAAAGGCTGCTCAATTTCACCATCCTTGTTACAGAAGAGACCTCCGTCCTGGGAAGTGTTAGCTGGGATTTCCCGGTTTGATACTCGATGTGTCGCAGGCGTACCATAGAAGAGGGATACTCGTAGGTGGAATCAGGATCCCATTGGTTCATGACCATACCGGGCTTACAGGCAAAGGGGCAGTAGCTTCCAGGTTTGCACTCTTGATCAGGGCTAAGGGCCCAACCGGCATTCTTCGCATCAGGAGTGACGGCGACCATGTTGGGGTCATCGGTAGGAAACTGGCATTGTCCTCCTCGCTTTTGGAGAGGACGAGACTCAAGGACAGAATGTTGGCCATGGCGATGGCCGTGGGACTTGGCAGCGACGATTGATGGTGCGGATAGGGCACCCACAAGGGCAGCCGAAAGGTTGATGAGTCTCATTGTGATTGTCGTCGATCAAAGATAGTCGGTTCGATTCGATAAGTCCAGTATGTTGGTGAATATGTGCGCGAATACCTCCAATCCTTTTATTTAACTTGTCAAAAATACGACATAGATCCTGGCGAACTGAGATAAAAGAGTGTAATTGTCGTCGAGCGACAGAACGAGTGATGAAGCTGACGAAGAAGCTCAACAAGTTTGTGGGCCAGCAACAGAACGTTTTAACAAAAAGGAAGGAAACAAAAGAGTGAGTGACAGGCAAGGAAGCAAGGACATGAGTATTAAGAGATCGACAGTGGGCGAGATGGAAATGGATCCCCAGGAAATGAGCAATGGTCAGAAGCGCGGACGGCGGCGCATTCACCCACACAACCAGGAGATTGAACGGCAAGCGAGGGCCTCGTCTGTGGGCTCGTGGGCAGGACCCCATGCTGAGCCATGGCCTATCCGTACCTGCATGAACTTGAGATTCCCCTGTCATAATGTGGAGGTTCTCCTGGGACAGGGGGTCGAGTAATGAAACTGTTCCCAATCAGACCAGGTCTTTACCTGACCCCTAGCTCGGATCTGGCCAATCCTGTTGAAAGCTGTGCCTTGGTCAAGTCTGTTGGCTCAGGGGATAATGCTCGGAGCAGATTAGAGTCTATCGCATCATGTCAAGACGAGCTTAATTCTGCAGTTGCCGATGCCAAAAAGAGAGTTGATACTGGCGATAAGACAAGCATGCTCGGCACAAAGGCCCGGATAAGGCAAGAGAATATTGTTCCATGGAGGTTTTGTTCTAGCATAGGTTTTGAAGACGTCGTCTACTGAAGCTTGTCTCGGTTGTTGTTTTGGGTTGTTATTCTGGATCTCTTCCTGTTTTGTCTTGTCTTGATCCTGTCTTTCTTTTGAAAAAGATGGCGTCCTTGTTCTATTGTGCTCTCAACTTCCACCATGGTTCTATCCCTGGACGTTTTATCCAGTGGCTTGAGGCAAGAGCTTACATTGGCTCGCTGGCCATTCTAAAGCCCCTGACAGTTGTTTTTCCCGCATGCCAGTGTTAATTTGTTCCTGGGCCAATGTGTCTCTGGTTAGCGTTGCAACGGCTTCAGAGACGGCTCCTATTAGAATAGGAGCCACAACTGATTGACCGCGCAAACGCAAGCAGGCTAGACGGGACGCTTGCTACGTCGCTAACGATTGGCTGTTGAGACGCGCTTGGCAGGTGATGTTAATCATAAAGTCTGAGGAGACGAGTCAGCCTTTCTCTTTCGAATGAGAATAAGATTGATGAAAAGGCTCACCTACTGTTGAGGGGGGACATTAATCTTAGGTAAGTTAGTGTTTGTTAGTTTGTATTTTGGAAGATCGACGCCATGCTTCCCTGGTTTAGCGTGTCTCCATAGTGGAAGTTGAAGTGGAAAAGGGACCTGTTGAGGTGAGTGAGTGAGCTGAGAAACGCGAACTGTGGTTGATGAGACAAGAAGCGTGACCTTGTAGCACATGCCTCTTGAATCTCGCAACCTACAATGCTTTTTTCTTCCTGTTTTTGAGAGGACCGGCTATTAATAAGCAATACTTATTCATCATGAATATATCTTCTCTTACATATAAACATGACTCTATGTTGATAGATATCTTCAGTCTCTGGTTATCCAGTCGGATAACAGCTGGATGCGAATAAACAAGCATTGTTGTCTGAGGATCCAAATATCGCTTAAAATTCAACCTTGCAACCGCTTTCTGTGGCCCGCACCAAGTAACTACGGAGTACAGGTGAATTATCCACTGTTCAACGCGATTAAACTCAAGCGAGATTCAAAGGTTGTATTCCGGTTGTCGGACTTGATCTGTTCTGGGATCAGAATCAGAATCACCTGTAACCTGACTATCAACGAGTTATCCATAGTCGTCTATCGGGTATTGTCATAGAAATGTTTTATAGAAAGACATTGTGCCGAGACTAGTTTATCACTGTTCAAACAGCGTCATTTGTTATTCCCCTGATAGAATACAGTTCTCTAGGGTAATATATCAAGTGGGAACGGAAGAGTTATACTGGCAAAAGTGGATAGACCAATTTGAATAAACATTTGAAGCCATGTTTCAAACCCAAACAAAGTTATTGTGCGTCCCGAGCGGGAGTGGCGTAATGACTTGAGTTAACTGCACGAAACAGTGTGGAGGGAGACTTTGACTGGTAAAACTCTTTAAATCAGTGGCTGGAAGTTTGTTTCTCATCTTTATTTCCTACATAAGCTTAACCTACAGACCCGAACAACTCATAATTCAACCCTCAATATGAGACAACATCAGTAGGGAGAACTACCTGCAAGGGAGAACCAAAAGTAAAAAATGCCTATCAAAGCATGAAATTCTCCCTCAATGTTCCAAATAGAAACAAATCCTCTCCATCTTAATACTTGGCTTACATACATGGCCTGGCTTAGTTTGGCCAACGTGGCTTATGACAGCTGTAAAACATTGAAACATGGCGGCTGGTTCCTTTATTTTTGTTTTGTTTCCTGGAAGTATCCGACCAACAGAAACAAAACTTTCTTCTGATTCGACCATCTTGACCGGCTTGTTCAACATCCGTAGAAACGTAGGATTGTTGGTGCTGACATGGACTTGGCTTTTTAACTAACAGAAGCGCTTACTGGCGATATTTTTGGTCTGCTGCGGTCACTGGCTCAGTTTAGCCCAGCCCAGCCTGTTGGGTTCCGTCTTTCCCACTGCACAGCCCTCTAAATCTTGAAATAGCGGCAAATGACCAATAGCAGTCACTTGCTCAGCACCAAGACTTCAAGGATATGGCTGGTACTACTTGGCCTACATGATGAACTGGCAGCGGATGTCAATGTTTCCGTAGGCATCGCACAGCAAAACTGTTGTGTATCCTATTTTTGAGTTTGCAGAGCCTTGTGAGAAGCTGTTCCTGTCAGACAGCTTAGCTTAGCTGCATCTTGTGCCTGTCTATCATGTGGAACATTCGGAATCAAGAATAATGTATAAGAAGATGATATTGTCCTGTCAAGTTGAGGAATATCATTCAATATCATTACACTCAAACATTACAATCATCTCTCATCTACATAACCTAGTATCTTTCTCACTTACACCCATCACCAAGCAAAATGAAGTTCACCACCACCGTCATCTCCGCCGTCCTGGCCTTCACCTCTTTCACAGACGCTGCTCCTCGCAACACTCGACGATCTTACGCCGAGGCCCCCAGTCTGACTGCCCAGCTTCGACTTGCTGATACGTAAGTGACTCTCAATAACAACCTCTCATGAAGACCCTTGACTAATACCTTTACCAGCGCTGCTGACCGCTTTGCCCTTCTTCCCGACGACAAGGACTTTGTCTTCGATTTCAACAAGAAGCAGGAAAACCCTGGAAAGGGCGGCGAGCTCATTGCTGCTAACCGCAAGACCTTTCCCGCTCTGGTTGGTACTGGTTCTGGCATGGCCTTTGGCCGAATTGACGGTAAGCTTCTTCCACACTTATACTACACAACAACTCTAACATCTCTTTAGCCTGTGGCATGAACACTCTCCACGTCCACCCCCGCTCCGCCGAACTTCAAGTTGTCACATCAGGCCGCCTCATCACTGAGATGGTTCCCGAGAACGGTGTTATGGACAAGGACGGCAAGCGACGAGTCATTCGTACTGAGCTCAAGGCCAACATGATGACTCCTTTCTACCAAGGCTCTGTCCACACTCAATTCAACCCCGACTGCGAGCCTGCCACTTTCGTCGCCTCCTTTGCCGCCGAAGATTTTGGCACTGGTCAGATTGCCGATGAGGTTGTCGCTCTGAGCGATGATGTTATTGCTGCTACCTTTGGTCAGAGCATTGCTGGCGAGGACATCGACAAGGTCCGCGCCGCTATTCCCAAGAGCATTGCTCTGGGTGTTGACGAGTGCCTCAAGAAGTGCAACATTCAAAAGCGATCTGTCTAAAGGGATTGCCTATTTCTTCTCATTCTTTTGATCTTTTGCATGTGGCGAGCGTTTTGGCGATGATGACTTCTTCTTTTGGCGTTTATAATATTTGGACACTAGGTAGATTTTCCGATAGAAATACCCCATTCTATAAGGTAGTTTGTTGTTGCTAGGACCTAACGCACTGTTTGCTTCTCTCGTATATAGAACACGGTACATAAGACAATTACAAATACATTCGCTTAGTTATGATCGTATTCTGCCTTTGATTTGTGACATTGACATCCGTCAACACACTAATAATTTGAAACCAACGCAAGATTCCATGTATTATGGCACATATCCGTTTCTCATATTCAGGTGGTACATAATATACATAAATCTTTTCACTTTTTCATTCTATCTTACAATGGTACACACCCCCTACAAGCCCTTCTCACGATGTCCAACAACCTTGGCAAAAGAGTCAAAGAACATGGTCATTGAGTGTCGGCCTGCAGTTTTGCTTCTCAAATGGTTATCATAATCCAACATCTCCTTGTACGGAACCTTGGCAATAATCTCAACCACACGAGCCGTAGACTTCTTACCACGCAATGAAGTGATAGAGTCGTACGGGTCAGGAGGAGTGTAGATCTTGGACACATCAATGTGGTCTTCACCCGTAGACTCGGCAGATCTGTCGTTGACCTCTAGAACTTGACCACCAGCACCAGCTGTGACGTCGTGCTGCACTGCACCGGCTACAACCTCCGGACAAGTGATGTTGACAAGCATAATGGGTTCCAGAATGCCAATCTGCTCCTTCTCGAATGCATCTCGCAGAGAAGCTTGCACTGCCGTCCTGGAAGCAGTGCTGAAATGGCCGCCGGTGGGGGTTTCGCAGGCTCCAGGTTCTGTGTCCAGTGCGATGGTTACGTGGCACCCGTGAACGGGAGCTGCACGACGAGGACCTCTCGCGAGACCTGCAATAGCGCCGTTGAGGAGTTGTGCCCTCGCCTCTTCAGGGTCAAAGTTCAGAGTGGTAGCGCCTTCTGCCAAAGGAATGACGACGTGATATATGTTCCCGTCGCGTTCAACACTGGACTCTAGTAACGTTTCTCGATGGTGTTCCTCGAGTGGTTCTAGAGTAACGGTACACGTCACTTTGCCCGGCTTGCTCGCGACGGGGCGATCAAAGACGACGTGCTGAGGCCGCGTAGGCGCTGTGACGCATTCCTTGTAATCGACCTCGATAGGGCCAAAGTCGGCATCGATCTTGTACTTTTGCTTCATGTTGTAAAGTGAAACGTCAAGATGCAGCTTGCCCATACCCTGGATGGTGAACTGTTCGGTCTTGGGGTCTCGGCTGTATCGCAGACTGGGATCTTCTCTTGTGGTATTCTCCAGCGCGATCTGGAGTGCCTGGGCGGCAACGTTGCCGTAGGGTTCAACCTGCAAGAACGCCACTGGTGGTGGAATCTCAGGTGGCCGAATCTTGACATGACGGAAAGACTCGGGAATAGGTTTGTTTCCGTTCATTGTGATGAGTGTGTCACCAGTTCGAGCTTTCTTCAACCCTCTCAGAGCTCCGATCTGACCGACCCCTAATGTTTGAATATCTTGTGTTTTGTTTGCAGAGATCTGAAGAATTCCCATAGGCTTCTCATTTGCCAAAATGTTAGTGTTGAAACTTGCTGCGTTTCTGGTAAGAGTGCCGTGGTAAACTCGCACAAAACTGATTACACCCTCCTTGGGGTGGTTAAAGACCTTGAAGACTGAAGCGATTGAAGAAACTTGTCCTCTGGCGGTCTTGGAACTGTTATCGAGCACTTCAATCAAGCGCTGCTTTACCGAACCAACACGGACCTCTGCAGAGGGACGCTCGTCTGGACTTGGTAGATAATCTGTGATGGCATCCATCAATGGCTCAACGCCGATATGGCGGAAACTAGAACCCGCAAACACAGGAATCATACGGCCATCGCCTTCTCGGATGACTCTTCGGATGGCTTGCTTGATTACAGCGGCATCGATGTTTTCATTCTCGGCGAGGAATTCATCCATGATAGCCTCATCAAAATCCGCAAGACCTTCAATCAAAGCCTGTCTTGCAGTCTCAATCTCAGGAAGAAGATCCTTGTTGGAACTTGAAAGCTTCTCTTTCAGCTGTGCGGTGTTGTAGACGGTCTTTTCACGTTCAGACTTCCATCGATATCCTACTCGGTTGACGATATCAATTACACCAACAAAGTCCTCCTTCTCCCACCAAGGAATTTGGCAGACGAGTGGCCAACCTTTGAGACGCGTTCCTATCTCGAGAACAGCTTTTTTGAAAGAGGCACCCTCCCGATCAAGCTTGTTGCAATATACAATGCGTGGTACTCTGAACTCGTGAGCAGATCCCCATACTCGTTCTGTATGAGCTTCAACGCCCTTGACTGAATCGATAATACAGACTGCTCCGTCTAGAATGGGAAGACAGCGATCGACCTCGAAGCGAAAATCTTGATGACCAGGTGTATCAATGAGATTGATCGTCTTTGCATGTTGACCAGGCGCAAGCGATTGGTGAAGAGGCCAGTTGAATGTGATGGCTGCTGACTGAATGGTGATACCTCGTTCTCTCTCCAAATCGAGAAAGTCTGTCACCGTATTTCCAGAGTCGACATCTGAATTTTTATTAGTATTTACTCCCAGTGAGTTTCGGTCATAGCCTAATTACCTCCAACTCGTTGCGTGACACCACTATAATAGAGCATTCGCTCGGTGGTTGTTGTTTTGCCCTTTATTTATGTGAGATTTATTGAAGAGCAGGTGTTTGGAATGGTTCAACTTACAGCATCAACATGAGCAATGATACCAATATTTCTTATGTTTTGTAGCTGAGCATCATGATGCGCCTGATGCATAGCTCGACGAGATAGATTGACGAGCTCTTTATTGCGCCATTGACGTGCAAGACAGCGGCCCGAGCCATTGATGGCCGGGCCGCTCCTTAGTAGTGATAAAATAATCATTCCGGACTCGGAAATAGACCAAGACTCGAACCAGGCATCTCAAAGCCCTTGTTCACTTTTAATTTCTCGATCGATGGTTGATTTTGAGCTTTCTCTGCTGTTTTTGATTCTCGATTATGATTCGTCAAGACTTAAAACTCGTGCTCCGCAACCGACTCCTGATTTCCCACCATTGTCATTGGCTAAACTAGGCCAAGCCCCCTGTATGTGGCTGTGACTGCTCTAACCTGAAGCGAAGCTCCAGACAAGGACTAGAGACAGGTTCTTGATCCTGGGGCTTCACCTCACCTAAAGCTACAGCCTACAGCACTTGTTTCTGGGGGTTACCTACGTAATCTAGTTCCTGTGCTTTTCCAACTCCATTCGTGGCCACGCAAACCTCACATCCATCACAATTCGTCTGCCTTGAACGCGATTTCCTTTTAAAGCTGCTGCCTGGCTTTATCTCCCTTCTTCTTTAAACTCGATCGACCTCGAATCATCACCGGCGCAATCCTCAGGAACAAAACCCTTTCACCCTAAGACACAATGAACATGGAGCCCTCCGACATCTTGTGAGTTGCAAGCATCGCATCAGTTTTTGTAGGGAATTGCATCGTCGCTAACCATCGCATCAACGTGTAGTCGCATTGTCAACTTGGCAGTCGGTGTCATCGTCATCCTCGGTGGTATCGTGTCCATCTTCTCTTTCAGCCTGTACGTCCACGTCAATTCCATCGAAGCCGATCGCCTCCAATTCGCACTCGAATTAGGCACTTGGCCGTAATACAGCAGCGCGAGTACTAATGCCTCTTCTGCAGTCAGCCCATCATCCTGGGTGCTTACATGATCGTCTTTGGTCTTGTTACTGGCCTTCTTGGTACGTCGCGACAGACTGAATCCCCGCACGTCAATGCTAATAGATCGCAGAGTTCCAAATCCCCCCTCAAGTTTCTCGACATGCGTCATTCATGTTCTCCTTCATCGGCCGTGGTGTCTGTAAGTTAACGTTTGTTACAGTGATTCTCGAATCACGACTAATTCACTCCCAGTCTACATCTTCCTCGGCTCTCTGATGGTGAGCGACAGCATTCTCAGCAAGATTGCTGGCAGCATCGTGGGTATCACCGGTATTGCCTACGTCGCTCTCGAGTTCGTTCCCTCCATCGAGCCCCCTGCCAACATGCGCGAGGCCGAAGACGCTGGCTGGGGTGCCGAGCAGGTCTAGAGAGCCGATCAGCCAGTACTGTCTCGCACGATCGACTCTCCAGACATGAGTGCATAACACCTTCGCGACGACCATTCGAACATCATACGAATGCTAGCGTGGATGCGCACGCGGTGAACTTGGAAACACAGAGGATCAAGACTACACGGAGTTTAGTCTTGGAAGAGTTGGGGGAGGATGAAACTGTACATTTATAGGATTCACAGGCAGGAAGGAGTTGACGATGTGACTCGTTTGAACAAGATCATAAACAAGGTTCATAAGTCAGTAGTTTGAGGATGTCGAAAACATGACTATCGAGCGATTGGAGTTGAAAAATTGCTGGGACCAAATATTGTATTGTCTAGTATACCATATGCTCCCAACATGCCATGATATTCAAACGCCATTATTTTACTATCAAACCAATATTGCTCTGCTCTTTCACGCTCTTTACGTTCTTGGACTCCTCAAGAAGCTCACTACACCACTGCAGTATCCAACCAGACCGTCTAATCGGTTGCACTCCTTCTCTTGATACGTCTTCCACTCGCTCAATGCCTCAAGGAGATCCTTGTTCTCCATTACCAGATCAAAATGAAGTCGGAGGAATACAGTCATCCAGGCCTGGGTCAGCTCATAGTCTCGGCGTGTCTTGAGACGGGCTGTCAAAGCACGGATGAAATGCAACAACTCGTTGGGCATATCGTCGCCATCACCAATAGAGAGCGAGCGAAGCTCCAGGTCTGCGCTTGAAGGGGAGAGAGACTTGAGGTGCTCGATAAATTCATCGTCTGTGTAAGGTTAGTTTATGCGAACAGAAGTGCGAAAAGAATATACTCACAGTTTCCGGTCTCTGCTCCAACACGAAGCTTGGTGCCGAGTGCCTGCTCAAAACGAGCTTGCTCAAGCTTCGTGACACGAGATGTGTTTTCGATATCCGCCTTCTGTTCCTTATTCGCCATGGGATTCTCCTTGCCCGTTGTGGAAGGTAGGAAGAAGGGAGCCTTTTCAGGAGCCTTGGGAGCTTCCTTGGGCTTGTTTCGTTCCTTGATAAGATCCAGGTGTAGTAGTGTTTGCCAGCGGCTCTTGGGAACCAGAGACAAGGTTGTAAGATCGGCGCTGAGCTGCTCGATCGTAGGCGCCACCACAGTATCCTCATCCTCGACCTGCTCTTCTTCAAATGCACCCTCCAACATACCATGGCTGTTCTCGCCAGAGACCGTAGGAGCGGAGACGTGTCCAATCTCCTTTTCAGAGATTTGGCGTGTGGGAACATGCTTAAACAGAGCCTTGTTGGTCCATAGTGTCACGCCCAACTCGTTCTCGATCGTCGCAGCCAGATACTCACCAGTGACAGACATTGCAATCGCCTTGCAAGGCTTCTCAAGTCGGATGGCGTCGATCAAGTGACTTGTAGGAAGGTCCCAGACACGAATGACACAATCTTGAGAGGCCGCAATGATCCAGCGTCCGTCGCTAGAGAAGCAGAAGTCGTTGATAGCACCCTGAGGGCCCCAGAACTCACGAATAGTTCTCTTGGTCTCCATATCCACCACGCGAATCGACAGATCATCACATGAAAAGGCAATGAGGTTGCTCGCAGGGTGGTATCTGCATCCCGTGGGGAAAGTCATGGGTGCCCAGTCAATCTGCTCCAACAGGTTACCTGTCAAGAAATCCCAGAACTTGATCTTTCCATCCAAAGAGCAAGACACCACTGTTTTGTTCATCGAATCAACAACGAGACCAGTGACTCGCTTGGTATGCCTTCCGGTGCCGATGGGAAACTGGCGGGTAGACTCGGCGTGCAGTTGCACGACATCGTCTGCCTGTCGTAGCTGTTGCATCTTGAGCTGACGAGCTTGGGCTGGGGTGAGTTTTGAAGGGAATCGTTGACGATGGTTTCCGGACTGAAGGTTGTACATATCGATACCACCAGACTCCGCGCCAACAAAAGCAAAGGTACCACATGGGCTGATGGCAACAGTCGAGACGTTTGAGTCGTCTCCAGTAGGGAAAGCCCATCGACCTGCTCTCTTGCGACCCCAGAACCATGTTCTGGCATAGGAATCGTTCTTGTGAGCAGTCACCACACTCTCCCAACCGGTCATACCGCTAACCTCTGCATTATGCGCCCTCTTCTTCTGTGACTTTTGCCATATAGGCTGGTTACCGGGCATGGCACCAATGCCACCATCTCGGTTCAGTGAAGAAGCCATGCATGTGATCTCAGGTGCCTTGAGGTCCTCCAAAGTCGTTGTTGGTCCATGCGACAGGGCATTGGTGGCCAGAATACCAATCTTCTTGGCCTTCTTGCGAATATTGCCCTGACTTAGCTCTGCACTCTGACCATCACGGCGCAAACTCCATCCCCAGAGACTTCGGTCTTGTCCACCACTAAGCAACCACTTGTTACCAGCATCGGCACCCTCAAAGTCGGTAGGAAGGAACTGAAGGCAGTTGACGGGGCCAGCGTGTCCACTGCGGGAGTGAAGGATTCGGGGAACAGGCGAAAAGGGGGTTTCGTCAAAGATCCAGGACTTGAGCGAGTTATCGCGGCCGCTGGTCAGGACCACGGGCTGACCGGGGAGGAACTCGATCTTGCTGACACCGCCACGAACAGTAGGTCCTTCGTAGGAGGGAGGGTTGTGGGCGCTTCGCAAAACACCCATAACACGGCCGCCGCCGTTCAAATCCCAGAATGTGACATCGCCAGTAGCAGCTGTCGATGTAGCCATAACACCATCCTTGCGCCCATCGTTACCAGCACCCATACCGTCGGTTCGGAAAGAGATCGAGTTGACTGGCGCTTCCGAGCTGCCGGCCTCAATGCGAAGCGAGATCTTGTCAGTAAGAACATTTGTGATGATTAGGGTTCCCTCAGAATAGGCGATGGCCAGCAGAGACAGAGCAGGACTGGGCTCCAGGCATGTTACAGAACCGCAATCGGGGCCAGGAGGCAGAATGGTGTAAATAAGCTTGGCGGTGCTGACGTTCCAGATCTCAACCCAACCATCTTTGCGACCCACGAAAATCTTGTTGAGGAAAGTGGGCATAGACACAATACCGCCAGTGATTTCGTTGCCGCGGTCGTTGGCAGGCGTGGTGTGGATGGTGGTGTAGTGCTCCAGAGTGGCTGTCTTGAAAATTTCGATTCGCGTCAGAGCAGCGATGATAGTCCATGTTCCCAAAACCTGAATCTGCTGGACAGGTTCGTTGAGGTCGGAGGGCAGCACAAGCTCATTAACCTTCTTGCCTCTCTGGAAGATCCAGACACCTTGAGCTTCGCCCTTGGAAGATCCTCCCCATGCTGCGAAGATCTGTTGCTTCCAGGCGAGAGTTGCGGTGATATCGGCGGGGGTCTGCGGGCGAGTAATGAAAACGAGGTTCAGTCCGCGACGAAGATCGTAAGTCTGAATAGATCGGCCAACAGAGGTCGAAATCTGGAAAGTAGTCTTGCCGAGAGGAATCGAGGTGAAGGGAACACTTGTAGGAGATACTAAGCCAACAGTCTATTGCGAAAAAGTTAGTTATGGCAACATGGTGAGGCAGCAGAGAAAAGAGACATACGCGGAAAGGCGCAAAAATTCGAGAAGAGTCTGATGCGGACTTTGAAGCATTGGCTGGTGCGACAGTTTTCTGACGCTTGACCGGGTGGTCTGCATCATTATGAGGCATTGTGATTATATTATATGCAGCTGGTGCGAGTAGCGACAAGAGTAACTACACCAGTGATGCCCGCTTGCGCTCAGCGATGGAGGCTGCTCTGCGTGATGCTGGATCCATCTCCAAAAATTTACAATTTTTGGCGGTGACTGACGGCAGTATTTCTAACACAGAGTTGAAGAAAATATTTACACCTATTGACTACCAAGAACTTGACTTTGCAACGACTCACAGTTTTTCTAAATACTTTATATCCACTAGACAAGAATGAAATCTCAGTGTATGTGATGATTATATTACTTTATATCAAAGATTTCCTCTGACGGTAAATTGAGCCTCGACTCACTCGAGCTATAGTGTACGAACTAATTTGTCAGCTTGATCGTCGCGAATGCAGCATCACGTCAAGTCCAGAAGAGCCTTTTACTAACCCAGTTTGACAGTTTCTTACACAGGGTCCTATTACCTGGCAGGCAACGACGGTAAGCCATGGCGTACGACATGGAGGCTGGAATTCTGGAGATCAATCGAGGATCTGGACTGAAATAGATCTTTGACGAAATCGGACCCTGCTCCTTTGGCTTCAATTCGACCCCTATGAGGTCAAATCAATTGATCTATACGCGCTTGGTAAAGCTCGGTTATACAGTAAGGCTGCGAGAATGCCCAGTACACATGCCTGGGCCCCAATGGCGGCACGGCTTAACCGATGTAGTACTCGTTGATCAATATTCCCAAGACAAGTTTTTGGATAGCATGTTTGTGACACCATGAGTTGCCAAGGATATGGAGGTCAAGGCAGGGGGCATTGCTCGTATATACTGTAGCCATCCTTACGTACGTGAGCGGGCTTGGCAGGGAAGGGAGTTGAATGTGTGAATCTGTTGGTGAGCGTGAGTATGAAGTGAGGGATCAATCATTGGATGGGATGATCGAAATATCAGCGTTTGCTTCATCATTGCGTGCGTCGTACTGCAAAAACAATGGACATCCCTTCACCTCTCCTTCTATTCATAGCATGGAAACGACAGGTTCTCCATGCACCTGAGAATGATCTACCTAACGCGACCCCACCATTCTTTGACAATTCTTGGACATCCTTGTCCAGCCGTCAGCCAAGACACAGTAAGAGATGGAATGGAAACACTATGTAAGACTTTAATCTTTGACGGGACTCTAGTATTAGTCAGGACCGGGCAGCGACATGGACTTGTACAGTGTCACTAAGCTTTACGGTTCACTCCACCTGCAGCGCAACACGCGACCACATACCAACCCTAGGTAATTCCATTTATACGTACTGTACAGTACGTTGTCTCTGGTATTTGAGGGGTGAGGTTTTGCAAGGGGTGATGAGGGGGGTTGCGTGTCGCTCTGTTTCACTTCAATCCGAAACTGGGGCTGGGGCTAGTAGATGTCTGTTCCTTCAGCTACAAACTAATGATGCTTGCTTGCCTCGTATATCTGACAAAAAGTCTTATGTCCGCTTGGCTTTTGACTAGACCTGACCTTGTTCCTTCCCTCTTCTCCATCTCCATCTTCCTACTTTGACTTCATCTCATCTGACCATGGTGAGATAGGCTCAACATGTCTTCAACCGTCTCATATCTTTTTGCCGTCTACTTTGTATCAATACTATCTGCCAAGTTATTACATTTGTATATCCACATCCACTCGATTGCCGTCATTGACTTCATTGTCTACCTACCGACCTTTTTTCTTCAAGATGTCTTTTTAGTTCTCTTGGGCCGTTTGTTATTGCGTCGAGAGCGAACAATTGCTTCCTTTGCTGGTTATTTTCTTGGTTGCATTCTCACGTAAGTCTTTCCATCTCCATTCATACCGCTCTATGACGTCTCATTGGTTCTGTCGCTAACGGTTGGCGCATACAGTCTAATAACATTCGTTGCTGCTGCATCCGAACTCGGCTTCCACTACAGAACAGGCGGCGAAGTCGAATGGAGTGACGCTGGTGATTTTGCCAATGATGAAGGTCTCAATGTTCTCGTTAGCGAAAGCAGCAGTGTGGTGGTTTCTGCATTGATTATTCTCATTGTCTCGTGGTTCCCTCAAAATTACCTCTACCGAACCGTTGGCAACGTGGTAACTGGCCTCGGAAAGCGCATTGCTTCGGGTATGTTGTTCTGTTACCCTATCAAAACTGCTGACGTTTAACATTCAAAAGTATCGAGACATATACGGAGAAAGATTCGTCCCCAAACCCAAAATCAGCATGATCCTGAAAACGCCGAACCCTTCCTTCATCGCACCAACAGCGGAGAGTCTCTTCCTAGCACTGGCAATGCATCGCCCAACCCGAGCTACGAAGGAGAAGAGAAGGATTCAGAGGAAGGCGCATCACCAAAGCGACGCATGTGTGCTTTTATTCCGTCTTGGATCATCACGACTTCAATCATCCTCTTTATTAGTATAACCACCATCGTTCGACCTGACCAACCTTACAACCACATGGCAAGCAGCTTACCGTGGCGATTACTCGATTCGGTCAAACCCAAATTTGGTCTCTGCGCTTCTCAAAACGAATGGCCTCTCAAGGAACTCACTGAACAGTCCAAGTGGATTGCCCCCAAGGGTGATTTCAAGGGCTGGGCGCCCAGCAAAATCAACAATGACTTTGTCAAGACCTACAGAGATAACCCTCCTAAATGGTTGCCTAGTCCTATTCCCAATGGATTCCTTAAATGGGACACTGAACGATACAAAAACGAGACTGATAAGAAGGATGGTCCTAGTGACACATGCCCAAACACCTTGCAAGATCGGGGATTTTATAATCCTGTCAACGACCCTATGCGAATTACTAACCTTGACCAAGAAATCATTGCTCCCATCCAAGAGGCATTACACAACAGCTCTGTCAAGATCCGTCACGTTGCTCTCATCCTCATGGAGAGTATGCGTGAAGAACTCTTCCCACTTCAACAGGGCAGCGACATGCACCGCATCATCATGGAATCGCATCAAGAAAAGCTTAGAGACGAAATCAACAGTCGCGTGTCACGCTTGACACCAAACTTTGAGAGAATTACAGGAAAACCTGGCAACTATGCAAGCTCAAATGGTACTGCTTACACTCGACCCGAAAACATAGCCTGGAAGGACCAGGACAAGCCTGGGTTTGGTGGTATCAACGTTGTAGGAGGTCTTACTACCAGCAGCGTCTCGACTAAGAGTCTCGCTGCAGCCCATTGTGGCGCGTGGCCCATGGCCGTCAACATGTTCGAAGAGGCCGAACTCGAGAGCTATCAGCCCTGCCTTCCCCAAGTTCTCGAACTATTCAACAAGGTCAAAGCCAACCAGACTGAAAAGCGACAGTGGTGGGGATCGAAACAATGGTGGGGAACAAGTGGAAGTCAGCAAGCCAAGTTCCACGAGTACAAATGGAAGCCCGCATTCTTCCAAGCGGTTACAGACTCCTATGACCGACAGGACAAGTTTGACGCCAAGATCGGATTCGATTTCAAGGTCACGAAGCCAAAGCTCGATGAAGAGGCCCTCAGCAACCCCGAGATGGAAGAGATCAACTATTTTGGATATCCCGAGACAGATCTGAAGGAGCACATCAGGAAGTACATCAGCGATGGATTGGCCGAGAACAAGCGCCTCTTCATGTCGCACTTTACTAGCACAACTCATCATCCTTGGGGCGTGCCTAAATGGTTCGAAACTGAGAAGTACATGGGCAAGGAGGGCGGCCGACACCAAGATTTTGACAAATACCTCAACACCATTCGCTTCACTGACACCTGGCTCGGTGAGCTGATGCAGATGTTTGAGGACGCTGGAATCGCAGACGAAACCCTCGTTGTATTTGTTGGTGACCACGGGCAAGCGTTCAAGGAGGATTTCTCCAAGACGGGTACCTACGAAAACCGCCACATCAGCAACTTCCGAGTCCCTATTTCCTTCCGTCACCCTGCCATCCCTCGCGTCCAATACGAGGCCAATGTTACCTCCATCTCTATCCTCCCTACTGTTCTTGACCTCCTTGTCAACTCAGGATCGTTGAACCAGGAAGACTCCGCCATCGCATCCGACCTCGCCAATGATTACGAAGGTCAATCCCTTATTAGACAATACCAAAAGACCAAAGACGGCCGCCGTGCTTGGAACTTTGGGCTTATCAACCCGGGTGGCGGCATGCTCACAGTCACATCGGCTGACGCACCGTGGCGACTGGCAGTTCCTCTAAAGAAGGACCTCGAATACACATTTACAGATCTTAGCAAAGATCCGCTCGAGCTAGATGCTCTAGACAAGTGGACCATCAAGTCTATGATTAAGGCAGTGAAGCGCCAGTACGGCGATGAAGCCGCGAACTGGGTGCGAGAAGCTGACGAGGTTGCCCACTGGTGGGCTCTCGAGCGAAGACGACTTTGGGGATACAACCCCAACGAGGACTAGATGATTATTTTTGTTTTTATACTTATGAAATGATGCATTGGGTATCTCCCTGGCTTTGGGGATTTTGGGAAATTGGCTTTTTGCGTATACCATGGCCCATATGTACAGCATATACATTAAAGGGAAAGGCTCCCTCGGAAAGGGTTGATTTTGGGTTGTGCTACCTACACCATAGATTTTCAATTTTTTTTAGCATGATATCGTCCTTGACTGAAACTGTGAAACAATACAGTGTACTCAAATATGAAACCATCCGTCCAGTTGCTGGGCAATCAGGTTGAAACCTGATTGTTATTATCACCTCGAGACGAAACATTTATGCACATCTCACTTAGACCATGCGTTTCAGGGATATTCATTAGACTTGGACCTATACACTGTACATGGGGTAGTCTTGGCGATGTATGTTGGATCGGTTCTGCAGGTGCATATTGCTTACCAAAGAGGCGTTACTCGTGGCTAGAGAGGCCGAACGATAGAACGGCTGCAGGGGTATCGGTAGTTGAACAAATAGTCTTTAGGGTAGGATGCCTAGATGCGTAGATAAGATGGAATTCCGTCCCTCTGAAACTAGTGGCAATGGCGTATCTAGGCCAAGTGACTCGAAAATAACAGTTGAGAAGAAGTGACCAGGTGCTCTTTGCAAGTTATCAAGATATCAAGATCTGGTATTCATCTCAGACACATTCAGATTGGAAGTTTGTTGCCGACCTCAACTTATGTCCCCTCAAGTCACCAAAAACGGAAATCTCGACTTACCGTGGCCAACTTCCACAACTTGTTCATCTAATAACAAACCTCAATTCGAGCATGCCCCTTTCGATCTCGTTCTGATTGCCGTGTGCCTGAAACTATAACAACAGATGATGCCACTGGACCTGCCTGCAGGTGTTCTCAAGGGTTGATGCTTCTTGCTATTGTCATGTGGTGCATGAACGCAGTCTTTTTCTTAAGAGCTTGCATGTTTACTGTATAGAAACACAGCCTAATATGTCTCTGCATGTATGTGTATGGTGATGTTTAGTCTAGGCCTAAAAGATTTACAAGAAAAGCTTGGAAGCGCCATCTCCACTATCACGGATAGAGATGTCCTCCACTCCCCAGATGGCCCCATCACGAACCCCGCCATCAGTCAATAAAGAAATCTATTGACAACCATGGAGCAGTTGCTGCTTCGTATATGCCATTGAAATAAAAGACTTTATGAGAATGATCTACACGATATAGTATTTAGAAATAAACTTGGAAGTTTGCAGCAAGTGATGTCTATGTTTGCTCGCTACGAGTATTGCTAGCCTCTTATAAAGGCCCTTGTCTTGTTAGCTCAGCTGCAATCCAGTTGTCAGTCCTAAACACCGACATCTTGTATGTAAGAGCGATCCTTCGCGCTTGCGTCATTGAACAGTCGATCTTGGAGCTTTGTTGCTGCAGGACGAACAAAAGGGAAAGACCCTAGCCCCATCACCTGGTGACTTGCAGCAATATGAAGCGTTGAGAAGGTACAATTAGCAGTGTTAGTACCTAACGAGATGGCGGCGCAGCACCCGCATCACATTCTTCTGAGCACCAAACATGGTAACGGCCCAATTCAAACTAAGACAAAAGACAGGTCATCATTGAGCCTGACATTGTTGTCTTTTGTGAGCATAATATAAACCCATTTCATCTCGCTTCCATGTATTAGGGAAAACTGTTTCACCTTTCATAAAACCGTGGACAAAGACAGAGTTGAGACGCGTCCAAGACAGTATTGAGGATATCGAAAAACGTCTGAAGCCCGCTTTATTCTGTCTGCAAGCAATTTAGGTCGATAACCCCCAAAAAGATACCAATAAACGGGTGTTCAACGACGTCAGACATTCCACAAGCTCGTGGCTACAATCTATTGCCAAACGCAGTCTCCAATCGATATACTCAACCAAGCTTGACAGCACGAATCAATTGACAGCAGGGTTTTAATACATTCAATCGGAGTCGCTTTCAAGAAAATACGTACATGAACTGCAGAGGATAAGCAGCAACACGCAGGCCATCCAACAAGAAGGATACTGCACTGTATCAATTGATACCATCCATATCATCCGCATACGATCTTACCTTGGCTCACTTTATCTATTGCGGAGGCTCTAAACGGCCGACACCATGATCAACCCACCGGACACAAATCTTGTTAGCACTGCCAATTCCGATCAATGCCCAGAAAAAGCACCAACACAAACACAGACACAGGTGCAAGGTCAAGAAAAAGCTGCACCCGGACCTTTGACTAGCCCCTCTACCTCCGCCTCCGGCGAACCTTCCGCCGCCGACTTTTCCACCTCACCTCGCCGCTCCAATCCACACTCTCTTTCTCCTACATCGGCCCTCGCTTTTGGTTACGTACCTGCTGAGCAGCATCAAATACAGGCCAAACCGCCTCGCCAAGCTCGTGCTCTCTCTTACTCATCAGCGTCGCTTCTCGCCAATTCTTTTGCTGCTGCTGCCACTAGGAAGAGTCGCGGTGCCGAGCCTGTTACCAGAGAGTCATACGCACGCCGGTCTAGTTTCACGACAGCCCCAAACTCAACAACGGCTGTCTCGTCCTTGCCAATTAAGAACCCCCGAGCTCTTGAAAATACTCGCCACGAGTCCATGACCTCAGATACCGCCGCCGAAGATCAGGTGTTGACCGATTCGCAACTTTCAGACGAACCCCACCACCAGCGAACCCGCTTACCGTCTGCCATCGAGAGTTCTCACACCGTCTCGTCCGAAATTCCTACCGCCACAAACAACCGCTTTTCTTCTTCCTCAGACCTTCAATCTCGAAGGCTTTCGGGGACATCCATCTACTCTCTTGCATCCGCCCGCGGCGTCCTCAGTGGTTCATCGTCAGCTCAAGGATCAGAGTTGGGAACCCCACCACGATCTGTGCCTGGATTTCTGTCAACGAGCATAAATACAGGGATAGTACAGTCTGAAGCCGAAGTTTCCAACGTTACTGTCACTACTTCAAGTCTTCAAGCAGGCCAAACGGCCGTAGGAAATCCCAACCAGCACAACCTGACTGCCCGAGATCACAATTCGCAGCCACTTGACTTTACGAAAAGAGCCATCCGTCACGACAACATGCAGAACGCTACATCCGGCCTGCGCAACCAGGGGCCTGACCGATCTCGCAGTCGAGCCAAAAGACGCTTCAGCGGAAGTACAGCGACCAGCAGCCACAGCCCGAGTAGTGATCGGGCTCCCCAGCATCGGGAGAGAGAAGAGGGTAGGTTGATGTATCCTGTACTTGAGATGGTTGCAGGGCGAAGGGCTTGATCACAGTATCTAACTTGCTGCAGTGAAACCATCGCGATATGGCGTAATTGGCGTGTGCGCTCTCGATATCAAGGCCAGAAGTAAACCCAGCCGAAACATTCTGAACCGACTTATCGCCAATAGAGAATTCGATGTGGTCGTTTTTGGTGACAAGGTTATCCTCGATGAAGGTGAGAATCACATGAAACTCTGAATTTCAATAGCAGAACTAATCTATTTGTTTTCAGAGGTTGAGAATTGGCCTATATGGTAAGTCAATTCCACTCTCGGTGAGCTGAAGTAGCATAGTGGGGTGCATCTTCATGCTGCAAGAGGCACGTGCCGAATTACCCAAATAGACCACTGACACCAGACAGCGATTATCTCATTTCTTTCTACTCAGATGGATTCCCATTAGACAAGGCGATTGCGTACGTCAAGGCACGAAAGCCTTTTTGCGTCAACGATGTCCCAATGCAGCAACTTCTGTGGGACCGTCGCCTGTGCCTTCACTTACTCGACAAGATCAATGTCCGAACACCAAAGCGTGTCGAGGTCACTCGTGATGGCGGTCCTGCATATCTCACACCAGAGATGTCCAAGCACATCAAGGAAATCTCTGGAGTTTCTCTCGATTCTCTCGACCCTCAGCAAGTACCGCCTCCTCAAAAGGTGGAATTGATCGATGATGGCAACACAATCAGTGTCGATGGCCAAACGTTGAGAAAGCCTTTTGTCGAGAAACCAACCAGCGGAGAAGACCACAATATCATCATTTACTTCCCCAGTGAGGATGGTGGTGGTGCTCGGAAGCTCTTCCGAAAGATTGGAAACAAAAGTTCTGACTACATCCAAGAACTCAACGTGCCTAGAGCTATTACGGAACCTGACAGCAGCTACATCTACGAAAGCTTTATGCAAGTTGACAATGCTGAAGATGTCAAGGCCTACACTGTTGGTCCGAGCTACTGTCACGCAGAGACTCGAAAGAGTCCGGTCGTAGACGGCGTGGTGCGAAGAAACACTCATGGTAAAGAGTTGCGATATGTCACAGCTCTTGGTACCGAAGAAAAGGAAATGGCCAGCAAGATTTCTACGGCATTCGGGCAGAGAGTCTGCGGTTTCGACATGTTGCGAGCGTCAGGAAAGAGTTATGTCATTGATGTCAATGGCTGGAGTTTCGTGAAAGACAACGATGACTACTACAACCATTGTTCCAGTATCCTTAAGGATCTTTTCATCAAGGAGAAATTGCGACGTGGTGGTGTCACCCCCCCTATGCCCTCGCCTGCGCCATCAGAATCGGGAACCGACCCGTTCACTCGAGCATCCAATGCGTTCAAGGACCGAGAGCAACAAAGTCAACCTGGAACTAATGGCGTCAGGACAAGCATAGCATCAATCCCGGCTACGGATTCGCAACCCGACGATACATCGCGCCGTGCAACAAGCGGCACGGTCACTCCTTTGATGCCCACAGACACTGGACTACCTTCGAAAGCACAGAGTTCTTCTGCAACACCAGTGATCCCAACTACCCCTACCGATGTGAGCTTGCCAGGCATTTTGTCCGCCCCCACAGTACCACAGAGCGCTATCGCGGACCCCTCAGCAGAAGACACACCTGCTGTGTCTGAGCCTCCTCTGCCGACACACTCCTGGAAGTTGAAGGGCATGGTTTC
The DNA here is from genome assembly GCF_050947815.1 of Fusarium sambucinum. Classification (NCBI taxonomy): domain Eukaryota; kingdom Fungi; phylum Ascomycota; class Sordariomycetes; order Hypocreales; family Nectriaceae; genus Fusarium; species Fusarium sambucinum. The sequence continues at coordinate 3,409,289 of NC_139292.1, forward strand.
AGTGATTAGACATGCAGATCGCACACCTAAGCAGAAGTACAAGTTCACTTTCCACTCAGAACCCTTTATTGCACTTCTGAAGGGCCACCAGGAAGAAGTGTTGTTGATTGGAGAAGCAGCCCTTGGCAGTGTCATCCAGGCAGTCGACTTGGCCTATGAGCAGGGGATTGAGGATCGTGCTAAGCTTAGATCTCTCCGCAACGTCCTTGTCAAGAAGGGAAGCTGGCCAGGCACTAAAATCCAGATCAAGCCAATGTTCAGGAAGAAGAAGACAGAACCGTCCGCCATTAGCGAGGAACTTGTCGCCATGACGGAGAAGGAGAATGGCAAATCTGATGAGGGAGGTGACTCATCAAAAGAAGACAAGCCCTCTGGAGCACCAAAACGACAAGATTCTCTTTCTGGTGTCACAATGTCCAAGTTCACGGCTGCCGAGGAGAGGTTGGTTCTCGACAAACTGCAGCTCATCGTCAAATGGGGAGGCGAACCAACACACTCGGCCCGATATCAGGCCCAAGAACTCGGCGAGAACATGCGCAACGATCTCATGCTCCTGAATAGGGACATTTTGGATGAGGTTCATGTTTTCAGCAGTTCTGAGAGGCGTGTAACAACCAGTGCCCAGATCTGGGCCGCTTCGTTCCTGGGTAAGAAAGATATTGCAGAAGACTTTATCACAATTCGCAAAGATCTGTTGGACGACTCCAATGCTGCCAAAGATGAAATGGACAAGGTGAAGAAGAAGCTCAAGGGTCTTCTCCGCAAGGGTAACGAGCGTCCCGCGCAATTCACCTGGCCGGAAAACATGCCTGAACCCTCAGAGGTACAGACGAGAGTTGTGCAGCTGATGAAATTCCACCGGCGTGTAATGGATCACAACTACAAGAAGCTATGCAGCGGTGCCGTCACGTCGCTAAATGCTATCTCGAATCCCAGTACTGAAAAGTTGTCCGGCGATAATTCGAGCTCATCCATCGCATCATCAATGTCACAGGCAAACACCATCAATCAAATCCAGTCACGATGGTGCTGTGGCGAAGACGCTGAGCTGTTCCGAGAGCGATGGGAGAAATTGTTCCAGGAATTCTGCGATGGTGATAAGGTTGACCCGAGCAAAATATCGGAACTTTACGACACCATGAAATTTGATGCGTTGCACAACCGCCAGTTCCTGGAGTGGGTGTACACGCCACCTAACCACATGTTGGATGAGTACACAGCTACCGGCACCAAAGAAGGCAAGCCAAAAGAGTCTGAAGATGGCAAGTCCATCGATGAGAAAACTGACAAGAGTCATCAAAACTCGCCTGAAGGCTCAGACAAGGTGGATGCTGGAAGCCGATCGGCCTCGGTCAAGAAGTTGTTTAGAAGACGATCGTTCCTTAACAATCTACGACACTTCAACGAGGAGGCACCACCAGAGCAATACTTCCGCCTTTACAAGGGAACGAAGCAGACTGCGTCCCAGACAGACGCCCAAAACGAGCCCCTACAAGAGCTTTACCGCCTTGCCAAGGTCTTGTTCGACTTTATTTGTCCTCAGGAATATGGTATCTCTGATAGTGAGAAACTCGAGATTGGCTTACTTACATCTTTGCCTCTCCTCAAGGAGATTGTGCAGGACCTGGAGGAGATGCAGGCTTCAGACGACGCCAAGTCCTTCTTCTACTTTACCAAGGAGTCACACATCTACACGTTGCTGAACTGCATCATCGAGGGAGGTGTTGAGACCAAGATTAAGCGCAGCACTATTCCCGAGCTTGACTATCTTTCTCAGATATGCTTTGAGCTTTACGAAGCTGAGATGAAAACGGCAGGCGATGGTTCGTCGCCTCATAACGCCCCCACGTTTACATACAGTATTCGTATTACCATCAGCCCTGGGTGCCACGTCTTTGATCCCTTGCATGTTCAACTCGACAGTCGACACTGCATCGGATGTGCCCCCCGGCGTAGTCTGACGCCACATGCAGATTGGTTGCAGGTTATCAAGACACTTCGAGCCAAATTCAACCAGTAAGTCCCGCACGATTGCTCGTCACATGAATTTCCACTAATACATTCTTGCAGGGTCAAACTACCAAAAACGTTCCTCGCAGTCAACTTGTCCGATGCCTTCACATTTGAGGACCTCGAGCGGCAAGGGAGCGACAGCGATGTGTTGGAGATGAAGGCTGCGCCGTCGAGAGGCTTAACCGACCAGCCCAAGTCCCCCGGACAAGAGGGCTCGGAGGATCTTGCAACTGGTGCCGGTGAAGTAATGATCTCCTAGCACCAGGAAGTAAGCCCGAGAAGAAGAGCGGAGGGCATTTGTCTTATTTGACAGAACATGCGCCGTGATACCAAGTCTTTACATTGGAGGCTTGCTTAACACTGAGTAATCATATGATTGTGTGTGTGTGCTACCCTTGTCAGTATTGTGACGACTTGATGAGAACTCATAGGTTTACTGTCACTCTTTTCTAAAAACTACAGATAGACGTTGATATCAATATCCAGGCTAATAAAAGCAACCCACTTATGGGCTCGTATCATTGAAAATGACTTGACATGTGAAGATAGTCCCATACTCTCACGTAAACTTATGTCGTTACATTGCAGACGCTCCATCGGGTTAATGAGCTTTTCACATGGAGCAATGTTCTCAATAATGAGACTGTGTTAGTTAACCTTTAAACCTTTCATCGGGCTATTTTTTTCTCCGAGCTCGGCATCAATCCCCAAGTAGAACCCCCCTGAATGAGGAACCAAGGGTATGGACTCGGTACGCAAAAAAAAGGCTCAAGCCTCGAACCCCACGAACCAGGAATCTGGGTCGCAATTGTCACCTTGAGAATTTCGATTCCATGTCCTGAAACCTGCTCCGGAGCTGTGGGTAGACAGCAACTCGCTTCTTTCAGGGGAATACGAACAAGTGATACGGGCAATGCTGTGCGCATGTCCGTATGTGGTGTCGTTAACTTCCAGCCTCGCATGAAGAAAATTGTTGCATGGGATGTTGATGACGATCGAATTGTGGAGGCTCCGCACGACAAGGACCACGGTCCTTTGATTATACTAGGAACCAGTTCGACATGTGTTCTGGAATTTGTGGGCTCTTATGGTAACTTCTCTTAGACCTACTGAAATATCTCGTCTCGCATGATACACAAGCCCTGAACTTCTTGGCTGAATTCAGGCCAAGAGCGTCAAGAATATTTAGCAATGTGAGGCTTGCGACAGAGGTTCCATGTTCAATAGTTAGCTTCCGATACCAATCTTATCTGTGATTGGTAGATATAAGCATCAGACGTCTCTACACAACGTATGAGCAAACGCGAGACAGGGGTTCATGGATAGAGTTTAAGTGAGGCAATTGAAGAATCCCAGGCCCAGGCTACTGGGTAGCAGAAAAAATTGCCTCCTAAATCTTAGGATACAAAAATAAGTAGTCTAAGACCTATAGCATAAGGGGCATAAAGTGAACTGCTAATTTCGTCTCTTATGCTTCCAGCGGTCAATTTTTCTGATACCCTGAGGCCAGACTTCATTGGCAAACATGAAAAAAAACAGCTATGGGGCCTCATCACTTATTGTAGACGACGTCACTTGACCACAAACGGTTCAAGACAGCGGGTTTAAAGCCTGATACGGGAAGCACTCCGCCGAAAGCTCAGAGACAAAAGAGACACATGCAGATGGGAAATGTGATGCCGATATCCCCGGCAGATGGTGCACTAGGTGGCAAGCACTCAAGACCAGACGAAGAACCATGTAAGTAAGATTTTGACATGCACGAAGCTCCGATTGCACTTGCAACAAGTGGGGGAACGCGTGTACTTTGCGTGGTATTCGGAACCAGCATAATCGAGAGCCGTCAATCGAATCGCATCTTGCTGCTCTTTGCGACTAGCTAGGGGTTGAAACAGAGGCGAAGTGGTTGTGTAGTCCCTTTCTGGCCCAAGGTTGAACTTTGAAGTGGTAGAATGGAGCAAACTTTAAGAGCCAACGCAGTATGGCATCCTTAGCTCTGCAAATGATGCCTAGTTTCGGTTTCAGAAATGAGGTGTGTAATTGGGGCATAGGCGCCTGTTAATGAAAGCCCATGTAACTCGATCATGACATTCAACGGTCGCGGATCTTGGCTTGTGACAGCCGGGGTGCTGAGCTAGTGGCTATTTAGAAAAGGGTGGCAGGCTGCATGAAGCCTTGCAGCAAGCAACGATTTAACGACGCTCTGGGGTTTGTCGACATATCCTTGTGAGGATGGGGGGCGGTTGAAATGCCGGGTCTGCCAGATTAAGCCGGCGACGGGTAACTTGAATGTGGATGGAGACTGCGGATCATGGGTTTGCTCTCTTGAGAGGAGTAGAGGAAACTGTCTTGACTGCGCCGTGTAAGCTGTAGACCATCAGGGAGGGTCGCATGGCTCTCAAGTCAGCAGTTTTGAGCAAAGTAGTAAGAAGGTCCCCCAAAGCCAAGAAACAAGGATAAAGGTTTGAACCGGGTGATTAGAGATGGTATTCAGGCGAATCTCGTGGCGATCAATGGAGGATTCTCTGGAAGCGAAGAGACAAGGTTTGTCATGTTGTCATATACGATGAAGCGAGAACAGGCCCTGTACCTTTGATAACCAGGATGTGAGACGGTATGTATGCATCTGTTTGCAGGCAGTTGGTGTAAAAGGCTTGCCGGCCAGTTCTGTTTGTAATCTCTGAATAAGACGATGATGGTAATGCTAAGGAGAATTTTTAGATGAAAGGGGTGCGAGACGAGATTCCACGACAGGGTGAGAAGCGAACATAGTCAGAGAGGGAAGGTCCAGTAAAGCTAACGTTAACTTGTGCACGTTAGTAGTTAAGCTAAGGAAGGTGCTGTGGTTACTTCCTAACGAATTGAAGGTTCGGGTTTCAATCCGTGTAAGCGGACGGTTGTAAACGGGGGAAAGTGGAGGGGGATGGGGTCATCAGTAGCAGATCGAAAAAGGAAAGTGGCCGGTCGAGACAGCATCTATTCTTCTTGCCTCGGCGCATCTCGCTGAAAAGGGTCAGCACCCATCAGACCACACACAAGAGAATTTGATAATAATATCTTGCCCGATTTTGTTCTGCCTGCTTGGATGTAACTTTGACGAGAGAAAATAGCCGAATGATCAGTATCAAAGGAAACGAGCATGTCGGGAAGAATATCAACAATGTTGACTGTGACTTTGACTGTTGTTAGATTGGCTCCACAAACACGCAGAAAAGAAAGAGAAATGATTACTCTACACGCGGTTAATACTGTCATAGAGCGGGATGAGTTTGCCGACCTACATATGAGCCGAGGCGGTCGGTGAGGCTCAACATCGTCATGAATCCAGGTATCGGTATGGGGTCCACGAGTTGCAAGGATAACTGGCCACGCCTCTCATCTCGATACTGCGGTCAAAATTAACCCCTCTTAACGTGGTTTGTATATCCGAGAAACGAGCAATCAGTAGACATAACAAAGCGGAAGCTAATTATGCAACAGAACGAAAAAGGCAGTGTAGAGACGGAGATGGGAGTTTGTCGAACGCATATGGAAATGACAAGACTTGGTAGACGGCAGCTTTACCGTTCTGAACTATATTCAAAGCCTCAACAGCATGCAGCCAAGCAAACTTTTGACATGTCAAACAACGGCTACCGTTTAACTATGCACTGAGACATAACCAACAAGCTGTTGATTCTTGTAACCTCATTGGCCACTAATTTGTATAAAGTGTTTACAGTCCTGCAGCTAAAAATGTCCAGCACACTAAAAAAGAAAGTGTTTCAGAAGTGAGTTTGGACCAACTAATAAACATATGGCGTCTGAGCGTTGGACTTGCAGGGAAAACACCAACATTTTTGTAACCACAGAAAACGAACAGACTTTGGAGCAAGGGCAGGGCTATGTGTCTTACCGCCTCATACTCACTGCGGGAGAGAGCCGATTTGGTCAACGAACAAACCATGGCAAGGCGATCAATGGCATTGGCTTGATGAATAAACTTTTACAAAGTGTTTTGCCTTGCTGTTTGAACTAGGTAGAAACCAACACCACCAACAAATAACGGTCGATTATCCGTACTGGCTTCACGACATGGAGGGCGGATATTTCTTCATCACTCCCCTGCAAAGCCCAAGCCCTTTTCTGTGCATCTATCTGGGGTTATGCCGCTTTATGTTGATCTCCCTAGCACGGCCAATACTAGTCTGAGCGATTCGGGCCTTTCCGACTACATCTGTGCCTTTGGAAGCTTTCTGTGATTCTAGTCTACGAAAGATGCAAGTGCATGAGGACTCCAAAGGCCATGTGCTTTTAGACTCTGTCACAGGTTGATCAGGCCGTTGAAGTGATGTTTGAGGGTTACATTCAGCCTCACAAAGCTGGCATATTTATCAGATCTCCCCGGAGGAGGTGTCTATTCTAGTAGTATGTAAACGTACTAAGCCGTTGGTGATACGCGAAATGTATCTGGAAGCATGACAAAGAAGGAGAGCAAACGAGACCTAGTCCGGCAACCATGGATGTGTCTTTCCATAGAGATGAGGGGCTACGTTTTGAATGGCGGGCTAAATTCCCGAAAGCCTCAATCTGGACCTCTGTTCCCGTTTATTAGCAGTATGATGGGTCATGTTATCCGTAAAGTTGAACATCTCTACTTCATTTGAGGTTCTCCGAAGGCTAGAACATCAAAGTCCCATCCAATTGCGTCGCTATAATGTCTAGCACTAGGATCATTGCCCCTTCGGTAAATATCCTATCTTGACATTGGACGAGAGGGGTCCGCTCTCTTACATCACATCCAGGGGTGAGCGGGTGAATAGGATAGGGCAGCCAAGGTGATGATGATGAATTTTCCTCATTTATCCGTACAGGTTCACGGTTACTGAAGAAGGAAGTCATGTTGAATCGTAATGACTACTAGGTTAGTAGTTAGAGAATGCCTGCTCTGTTCTGCTCTGCCTCGGCACGGCCGGTATGTTCTGGAAGCGCACTAATTGATCAGAGTCTACTAGACCAGACCAAGGTTTTAGGTTTATCTGCCGCATTCTCGGTATTGATTCCGTACGGGCATTTTTCACGATGCAGCACACTCAAAGCAGACACACACCACGCCTTCACAAGCTTTCTTCTCATGTGGTCTCAGTCTCATTATGATGCTAGGCCGTTACAGTTGACACCCCCCCTGAACCGACCCTGAATGGAGGTGTCTTAGTCTCCACCATTCCCATAATCCTGGCACAACTACATCAGTACTAAGTTGGGCTGGCTGCCCCGAGAACCTGGACACTGGACGGGGGTCTGCTCTGTCATGATGGCATGTTTGTGGCTTTTTTGGAGTATTTGGCGCTGTCTCTACAGCGTCGCAGGTGTCTCTAGCATTTAACTTTAGCCTTGTCGAGCACACCTTACTGCATCTACTGTATCGTACATATCCATAGGTACCTTAGTAGGTGCCTACAGACAGCTAAGGTAAGGTAGCTGCATTTCCATGACCTGCCTTATCTACTCCTGGCTTTCTTTCCTCATTAAATCGGCATCCCCTCAATTGGCATATCCTTCCTTCCGTGCCAGCCGTTTTCTCAAAAGTTATTTGTTCCTTCCCTTCCTTCTGCCGTTTGAATTTGTCCCCATCGGCTCCTTCCCAATCAACCCTCTGCAGCACAGCACAGCACAGCACAGCACAGCACAGCACAGCACAGTGCAGCGCATTCACTGTAATTGAATCGGCCTAGCGCGATCAAACAAGGCGAGGTACCTGCATCAGTGGATACAAGCTTCCCATGTCATAGGATCCTTACATCCACTTACTTTACCTCAGTTTCCGGTACGGGATCGTACCTGATTTACCTGGTCTGGCCTGGTCTTTTCCACTCTGCTTTACTGTCTCCTCTGTTCTTCCTATAATCTTGCTGGCTTTTCTTCAGAATCCCATACCTTGTCAGAATTACACCACCCCCCCCTCCTGTGTTAGGTTAGGTAGGCGGGTTCCTCTCTCTTTCCTCCCCCTCTTTATTCTTCTCAGTCTTCCAGAAACGTCAGGGACAGGGCTTCTTCTGCAAAACTCCAATTGTACGGGGGTCAATAGTAAAGGGAACACGACACATCTGGGATTTGGACCGATAGACCTACCTACTGGTACGGTACACCAAGACAGGTACGGTGCAACATTTTTTGGGAGACGGCAAAATATCACAAATGGCAACTGCCCTGGCATGGGGCATGTCATTCAACCAAAGACCAAAGAGGAATATAGGTAGGAAAGGAAGGGAAGAAAGGGCACGGGCATCAACTTCGTCCGTCCGTCCATCCATCCATCCACACACGACTTATCCATCCATCTGGGGCTCCTTCTCGTTGGCGGGTACTATATCACCACTGTCCCCCGGGAACCTAGCAGTGTTGTAACATTGAAGCTACAGTGCAGTACTTTATCTTACCCTACCCTGTCCTGTCTTGCATCGTCGTCGTCTCTTCAGTACCTACCAAGCTCAACCTCTCTCGCTCGGTCGCTCGCTTTGTCTCCCGTCCATCGTCCGTTTAATCTACTCCATTGGGTGCTGGCACTACCTTGTCTGGCCGGCATTTCCGCCTCCCTCGTTGCTCGCTCGTGCCTCTTCCGTCGTTTATCTCCTGGGCCCGTTACTGCAAGCCTCATCCCGGCTTTCTGTTTGACAGGCCTGCAAACGCAATCGTCATATCAGATACCCAGACTCTGCTTTTCTGCTCTCTACCTTGCCTCGCCTTGCCTGGCCTTGCAACTGCAACGACAACTGCAACTGGTACAGACACCGACAAAAGGACATTGGCATCTCTCCTCATACTCTCCCCTTCCCGCAAAGTATAAAGACCTCTGGACCTCCTCTCGTTATCTCTTGGACACACCACAACGTCTTTCACAACTACTCACCTGACCATTACTTGATCTTTCACAGCTATCATCCACTACACCCTACAACTACTCTACTGTTGCATTGCAGCAACAACATCTGACAACATCCGCCTTGATTGCCTTGACGCTCCATACTACAACTATCGTGTAAGTTCCAGAAAAGGCGGGCATGAGGTTCCTTTCACGCCGCATCCCACCTAGTTGCTTACAGCCATTTCGGGTTGTCTCATGCATGTATGCAAGGCTAATACAGTGCTCCCCAGGAACACACCCGCACCCAATCAGGCCGAATCTTTGTGAGAGGGTTCAACAATCAAGATACAGCACTGTCAACGGCATCTACACCTACTGTACCACCCACACAAAAGTCACAATTCCCGACAAAATGGCTAACGCTTGCGCCCATCAATTCCGAATGATCAAGTCGGACAACACTCTTGTCCAGTGGATATGCCAGCACTGTCGCTCTGGCCCTCACTGGATGATCTGGGAGTGCACTTATTGCAAGCTGCATCTATGCCGGCCTTGTACGCAGTCTGCTTAAGGACTTGTACACCGAGACTGTTTGTCATCCATGCGAAATCGAATCGGTGTGTTGCTGCTTGTTCATAGCAGTCGGCGGCCATGTCCTGACTAACATGACGCGAGCCTCAACACAAACGGAAAATGGATGGCTGCTTTTTTTTGGTCTCGGTGCAGGCGCACATCAATTGAGATCAAAGATGGTCTCAGTACATTTTGATTGCGCTTGGCGTTCTGCGGAACGGTAGCCCGGAGCTGGCTCTGGATGCACGGCTACTGAACCGTCACACACACCCCTTGTGTGCACCCATCCATCCATCACTCATCATCATCGCCCATCATCAAAGTACCGCGCACGAAACGTCACTTGGAATTATACTCACTGGCTTGAGTTTTTGGGCCTGGCACAGCTGGGCTGAGCCTCAAAAGGACAACACATCACACGCAGAGGACCCGACCGACCGATAGGCCGGCACCTGAAGACGAGAAGACTGTCCACGCTACGCTACCCATGGACAGACATGATACATACGCCTATCTTGATTCATGTCAGCCCGAGGTGGGGAATGGGGATTCGGCCAAGCGGTGGTTTTTGTGTCGACTTTTTTATTTTTTTGCACTGGTTTCCATGACGGAATAGCGCCCTGCACGTTCCACGTGGGAGATTCCATTCAAGGGCCACCAGGCACGTTTTTGGAAGTGTGCAGCACTAGCACCCCTCTCCCCCCCTGTTAAACCTCCATCTCACCAACGCTGGTCTCGCTTGGCCCTACATTACCCAAATGAAGTCAAGCCAAGTCTGTCTATCAACACATAAGAATGGACTCTTCAGACGTGTCAGTTCTGGGGGAGCATCCTCCAATCTACGACGCGGCTCCGAATTTCCTTTTCGGGAGATCTGATCTGTTACAGATGATCCTGACTGACCTCTATGAGCGTTTTCTCTTTTCTCTTTGACGTTTTCTTCTTGTCAATACTTGTTCGGTGTTTTTCTTTTCTTTTTCTGGTTCTGCATACAACACGGTGTTTGCTGGCTTCTTCGCCTTTTCTTTTTCTCGTTTCGCTGTCGTACCCCAGGATTGGTCTGTCTTAGCATGTCATGGCAACTTGACTGCTAAGTGGATTACGAAGGGAACAAAGAGAAACGTCTTTATGATCTCATATTATTGGAGCCAACAAAAGTTTCCATTTGGCTCACGGCGCAGGGCGATACACACTATGAATTGAACGATGCTGGGCTGGTTGGTGTTCGGGGTTGGTGTTCGGGGTTGGCGCTCGAAATAGACTGTGGCTCAAGCCAAAAAAAGATACAAGACGAATCAGGGGATATCGTCAGGCGGTTAAGGGAAAGCCAGTATTTGATTGATTTAGTTTAATGGAAAATGTTCTATCTCGGCTCACTTCTCATTTCTTTTGTGATGTTGATGATAGTCACAATCACCTTTGGCGTAGTGGATATCAACTGAATCATGAACAAGGTAGTTATTGAATTTCATTAGCACCTTCCCCAATATTTTCACCTTACCTTGTTCGTGCGGCTAACATTGGATCTTGTTAATATGAGGCTTGATTGGGCACTGCATGTACGTACCGTACCTGGGTTTACGAGGCAGCTGCCGGCTCCAACGACTGAGGTGGATGAGAAGGAAAGAACCAACATCCTGTAATCTCGCATATCGATGAAAGTCCGGCATTTCCCACGTATTGGCTGCCTGTTCTTCTACCGTCGTTCGCCTCGAGCTCGTATCAAGACCCTGCCTTGGATCTTACACCTACAATGCATCACCATTTACGGATACTGTAACTTTGCATCACACTTCTCCTCCTCTTCTAGCACCTCGCGCTCGGTTTATTTCCACAACCTGTGCGCAACATGGGACCATCGTCTGCCTTGCTCATCCAACAGGCTCATCGAATGGCCAACTCGGTATCTTGCTGCTGACGTGGAAGAAGCGCGTCATCCTCAACTAGGAAACCCGCGGCTGTGACGAGCACGACGTGGAGTGTTGTAGTCTTTGCTGTGTTGTGTCTGTGCAATGGCGCAGCGACCTACTCTGCACTACTCCAAGGAGACACCGAGATTGAACAGTCATAATGAGGCGCTTCTATTCTCGGCTTCACAGTGCCCTGGCCTGATCTACATGCTAGTAGCGCCGGCCCGCAAAAAACGAAAGTTCACCCAGAAGCCTTCCAGAACAATTTAGTTAGAAGTTGTCTCAAATTGTTCCCACTCTGCACACGGAGCCTGCCCATACAGTACAAAATCGACAACAACGCGCGGACCAGGGGTTTCAAATTACTGACGCGCCAATGCCTAACATGGTTACATACTAGCCTCGCAGGTGTTTCGTTGTGTTCCAGACGCCGCCATCATAAACTCCATTCCTCAGCCAATGGCTCGGTAGAAACAAGCTATCCTGAGTCATGCCGACAACCTTAACAATCATCACGAGGGGTCGATACGCCCTCCTTGCCTGCCGGGTCTGATCTCCCGCCCGCCCGGCCGACACGGTCCCATCGGGGAACGTACCCGGAGCTCTGAGGCTTTTGAATTGTCCGAGCATATTATGACTTTCGTCGACAATTTGACAGTTGCGTCATATTATCGGACATTGATTGTTTGGTGTGTGCTTTGGTCAAACTCTCTTGATCCCTCGTGCCTCGATCAAAGAATCACACGTCTGTTGGTGGCCTCTCAATGTCACTCAATGATCCAAGTGCCAGGCCCCATCTACTTCAGATTGTACTAGGGCGCTTGTATCCCATTGCGTAACATGATTGTCATACTTCGGCAAATCTTAGACACGGCGCGATGGAACGTTTCCAGATGCTCGGACAGGCTGCGTGTGACTGACTGCTCGCCTCCCGCTTGTTCTCCGGCCCTTTGCGGACATTGCAAAGACCGAAGAGGAGCCGCTCCGTCTCGGCGTCGGAGGTAAAGCGACCACCCCTCCGGCCTCCCGCTCCGAGATATTGCGGATACTGGGCGATTTGCGGCCGGATACAGGGCTCTTTATGGCTAAATGTGTCGAATACATTGCCTTATCTCTACGATATAATCCAGGCTCACAGTGCTGGCATTCGAAGCCATCCGTTTGTTATGAAGATATGTGGTTGTCACTGATTGGCACATTGGTTGCGAAGAAGAGTTCGGTTCAAGAGAGGAAAAGCCAGCAGGGTAGCAATCCCAGTACAGCCGCAGCCATTAGCCAAAACGAAAGAACTATAGACAAGTTTAAATTTGCGCCAGAGGACTTTTGATAGTATCTGGCAAAGTTGGGATCGCGCATGGTCCAGTCCCAGACGGCGCGCTCGGCTTGTCGCGCCGTCACCTCTACATTATCACCAATAGACACCCTGGTATTGCCGTCAGACTTGCTGGTAAGAAAACCATATCTGCCGAAAACTGGAGAGTATTTCATTCCAGTGTCAACCCTTCGGTCAGACATGAGCTTTTTGAGTACCGTGCCACGCTCGCCCTCGGCGGTACGGCCAGTTTCGTAATCAACGTTGAGCGAAGTGCACCGGTTACAATTCTTAGTGAGAGCAACAACGTGAGCACCACCGATAATCAGCTTCGCCCAAAAGTCCTCATCCCAAGCAACCTCGCCATCCAAGACAATATTGGGTCGCATGGCTGTCACGTCCACGTCGGATGTTGACAGCCGGGCTCTGACGTTGTTGAGAGACTCCTCAGTAACAACAAGATACGGTGCACAGTCAGAAAAGGTAATCCAGTCTTCTTCAGCGGAAGATATGTTCTTCCCAGATAGGTAGCTGACAAGTAATGAGGCCCATGAGGGAGGTGCGTTTTGTGACTTGGGTGAGAATGTACCTAGTACAGGGCGTCGACCATCACCAATGTAAATGAGGGTCGTATCAAAACCAAAGCAAGCAGTGAACCAGGCGTCATATTCGGATCCCATGCGATATGCGATGACATGGCTTTGATAGAGATTGATGTCGGCTCTATCCAGGTGTTTGAGTTTTGGCTCAATCGGTATTTCAAGAACAGTGTCTTGTTCTGGTTTCCACGGTACCAAAGGCTCTTTCGGAGTCAAGTACTTGACCCGGATCTTATCACCAATAACTTCTGGTTTAAAAAGACTGCATTCCGGATGTCCGGAAAGCTGTAGTTTGGCAAGTTCGCCTGACTTTTCGATCTTGCAGAGCATGAATCGACGATCATGTTGAAGGCCTTGTGGTCCTAATCTGGCTGACTGGACTTGGATGCCTTGGATGCCCTTGATGGGATAATACCAAAGCTGCCGTTAATTGTATTAGCAAAGGTTCCAGATTATTCTTGAATGAAATTTAAGAACCAATTGAACTTACTTGAGTAACCTTCATCGCTTTGTCTAGTTGAATAGTGTGTGAATTGTTGAGGTGAAAGACAAGTCATGATTGATAATCAACACAACCCCTCGTTCACCACTAGGCCAGCCACAGCCGATTCAAGCAGGCACTAAAGTTATGGCTAAGCTACATACGTGAGGAGGAAACACGATTAATTGGGATCAGGACAACTCACCACGATGCAAGGTGTATCCAATCATGATCTTGAGATAAGAGCTGCCTGTCAAGGTACTTGGTTTAGGGTAGGCGATGCAGGAAGAAATCAAGTTGCTTCTTTTGTTTAATGCAATGTCATTTCAAATAATATTGGTTGTTTATTTGCCAATTGGTCGGTTCTCTTGTGATAATGTCAAGGAGATGCATATGGTGGAAAAAGGAACAACTTCAATGCTTCAACCGTATCTCAAAAAGAAAGAGACTTGTCCAGTCAAGACATTATATACAGGAATTGCTTCATTTGTCCCTGTAGAACTATAATTTAGCCTGGTTTCACACTGATGTGTATAACAAATATCTAAAACGTCAAGTTATCCTTACCAACAGTGGTGGCCATTCCTTTCTGGTGTATTATTCAAGAGACAAAGAATACAATATAGTGTCTCTATTGTCTAGCATAAGTGTCCATCCTCAAATAAATATAAGTGAGCATCGACCACATACAAAAGTGTAATATTACCGGCTATTTCTCCAAGTATCGAGGCATATTAGCTATTACGTGGGAACCTGTTATGTGATATGCTCGACTTGAGCTGAGAATGCCAGTCTCACTGATGGTTATAGCCTCAGCCTTGAACCAGAACATAAGCAGAGCTACAGAGTATAGACCTGGGTATAACTCGTCTGACTGTCCCGAACCATGCATTTATCAGGTCATACAACGCATCGTATTATAAAATCGTTTCCGGTTCAACACCCGGTCATTCCCAAGGCATATGCGATGCTGATCAAGCTATGATGGAGGGCTGCTATTGGTATATATCAACAGCGATCTGCAGCTTACTCTCACGACTCACAACAGAGGCGCAGACTGACAAACTGCGACTCTGTAGGACACGGCATGGTTTTCTTATTCTAAATTCGCTTCCCGAATTCATACAAATGCTGACATGACGACACGGGAATCGCCATGCTTCGCTTTTCGGCACCGACAGGCGCGAAGTGGCCGATTTGATGGACTGAAGCAATGACAACCAAACGCGAGACCACCCAAGAGAAAAGAGGGTTTATCCAGGATACCCATTATTCGTTTAACGGAGTCTTTAAAATAACATGTGGGTAATAAATTGACGGACGAGCCAGCAAGGGCATTGCTGACAGGAACAATCAGGATGATGAGAAGAGGCTGTGACGTTGCAGCGCAAAATAAGTCCATTCCAAGTCAAATCTCCCTGAAACAACCCAATCAGAATAGTGAAGAATGCGAGAGGACCCTCTCTCCTAGTAATTTGACAAGACAATCAGCCCTATCTATGCTGTATGTTGTATACCGTTTTTTCTCTCTCGTTCTCGCTAAGCCTTAGCTCTCCACCAAAAAGCTGAGCCAAATGCGCCTCAATCTAAGCTCTATCTGGTCTCACTCGGCGCTGGTCCGACCCGCAGGAACAGCCTCTGATGTAAACAGGGGCAAATCTTTCCTTTGATCCTGTTCTTGAAGTTTTGCAGCTGGTTACACGGATCAATCATAAAAAGAAAGAACGGAGCGCTGACTGCATCTCTAGGCTCTGGGGCGTATACGGATTTGGACATTTAGTAGTAGCGCAGCAACACTAACAGTGCCTTGTACATATCAATATCATGACCCAATGCCAGGAGATCAGCAATGGTATGGATACACATCGCTCAAGCTCAACGAGCTCCGCCTCTAATCATTGTATATGATGAGACCCTGGGGGATTCTTTCGGAGACTAAAATCTCACGAGCAGTCAAACACCGCCCTTAGATCCATAGTAGGATTCCTATCCTTGCACTTTTTATGGCAGATCCCTAGTCGGAGCCTTTACATCGGAATCTGCTTCATAGGGTCTCAAGCAAGATTTCCCGCCCAAGAGGAATAGCATTGTGTTGAATGCTTTTGCTTATAAAGATGTAAGCCCGCGCACTGCAGGCCCAGGATGAGAGCTGTCGTATTATTTGTTCATTACACGAGACTTGTATAAAGACTGTGAGAGAGTAGTTCTTCATTTCCTCTCCACAACGACACAATGTCTCTTTCAAGATATGGAGTCGACGATGCAAAGGTACCGCAGCAGCCTTTCCTTGCAAGTGAAGCTCCCAGAGGACCAACTTTCCTCGACACAACTGCGTGTCTCTGCAGTCTCCGCGCGCTACCAGGACAGGACAAGCTCGCCGAAGTCAATGCGGCTTTCAACAATGGCCAGGCAGCATGGCAATGTATCGGAAATCAAACCCAGGGCGTCTACAACGTAACAAGCGGGAAATGGTACAAAGCGAAGAGCGCCAAAGGATCGCTCAAATTGCCCATGGAGGATGACTCGAACCCGCCAGTCGGAAAAGATCTTGTTTGGAACACCAAAAGTCGATCTCTCGAGCCTTTGAAGGATAAGAACACACTCACAGTCTACGATCGAGACTGTACCGGCACCAACAGGTCAAGCTTTTCCACCAGCTTCTACAGAGCTACCCACCAGCAACTAAAAGACCAGCTTCCTTATGATGCGGCACCCTGTTGGAGACCCGGTGCTCTCCCCCTCCAATTGCAGAATGTGTCTTCGTGGCAGAACGAAGGGTGCAAGGAAGGATTTCTGTGTAGGTTCTCTTACCGAATCATCCACAACATACGCTGACCAAACATAGGCCAAAACAATACCATCAACTCACTCCCCCAATCATGTCCTCCTCTTAGACAATGCACTGTCGCACGTCTTTCTGGCATGACTTGTTCCTTCAACGGCTCAAATATAGCCATGGGTGTTTTTGAGCCGGTTGTTTGCCAGCAAGGCTACTATTGCCCTGTCGAAGACAAAGGACAGAAAAAGATCCGGTGCCCTGCAGGCTCGTATTGCCAGCCTGGTTCTTCTTCGCCTACGCCTTGCAATGTTGGCAGCAGCTGTCCAGAGGGTTCCAAGTACCAACGATATTATATCCCCTTGCTAGCTTTGGTTCTTATCGATATTCTTCTCATTGTGGGCATGTTTATCTTGATGTTCCGTTCACGATGGCACCGAACATCCAAGTCACATGCCGGCATGTTGAAGAGACACAAGACCATGAGGGCTGTCAAAGCGACAATAACTGGAGGTGGATACAAGGAGCTGCGCGACGATGCGGATCACGAGATGGCCCCGATGCAACCCAGCTATAGTCCTCCATCACCGTACGGACATGCTTTTCGGGAGGGTCGCAGCCGGACTGGGTTTGAGGCTTCTCTCAACCGTAACAGTGTTTACAGCTCTGAAGCGGAGCAAAGGGAACTCGAGGCCAACCCTCAGCTCAGAGCCTTTGTCGAGTCTATGCGCAGAGCAGCTGAAGCTACCAACTTTGGTCTTTCCTTCAGATACTCCGATCTTGTTTTCCATCCCAAGAAAAGCCCTAAACCTGTTCTGCAGAACGTGACGGGTTCCATCGAGCAGGGCCAACTTGTTGCTGTCATGGGTGGATCGGGAGCCGGTAAATCAACCTTTGTCAACGTTCTGATGGGCAAAACAAGCAACACGGGTGGCATTGTCGCCGTCAACAACACTCCAGGCAAGATGAAACAGTATAAGAAGCTGACGGGTTACGTGCCTCAAGACGATGTCGTGTTGCCCGAGTTGACTGTGTATGAAAACATTGTCCACTCAGCACGCGTCCGACTACCTCACAACTGGACATCTAAGGAAATCGAGGATCACGTTGAGGCTGTCATCGATTGCTTGGAGCTTTCACACGTCCGTGATTCCCTGGTTGGCAGTGTCGGCAAGCCCGTTATCAGTGGCGGTCAGCGAAAGCGTGTAAGTATCGGCATGGAATTGGCAGCAGCGCCTATGGCCATCTTCCTTGATGAACCAACCAGTGGTTTGGATGCAACTGCGGCATCATCCATCATGCGCACACTCAAGGCCATCGCGAGACTTGGCATTTCCATCATCGTTATTATTCATCAGCCCCGAACCGAGATTTTCGACTTGTTTGACAACCTCATCCTACTTGGCAATGGACAAACCATATATGAAGGCCCGCAGATCGAGTCACAGACTTACTTTGAAAGCATGGGTTTCCAGTTCCCCGAGCACAGCAACCACGGCGACGTGATTACTGACATCATCACCGGCAACGGTCGAGAGTACAACAGTGTGGGCGATGTGTCCAAGGAAGCCCTTATCTCGCATTGGGCAAAGATGCGCCAAAACAAGCAAGAGGAGGCTTATGAACGTAGGAGTATCAGGTCCACTATGCTGGGCGACACAGGCATGCGCCAGGCCCTTAAGAAGCGAGGTGCGCCATACTATAAACAAGCCTGGCTTTGTCTTTGCCGTGCTATGCTCCAGCAATACCGAGCAAGGGCTGCTTTCTTTGCTGAGATGGGTCTCGCTGTGTTGGCAGGCGCCCTGCTTGGTCTTGCCAACAACCCCAAAGAAGGTATCATGTTCGTTGGCCTGTTCCACGAGCCCTACGATGCATTGTCAACCTCGATCGATTTCTTTTCTGCGCCCCAGTTCGCTCTTCTGATTGCCATTGCCATCGGTCTTGTCGCAGGTGCTCCTGGTGTCAAGCTCTTTTCTGAGGAGACACTCTTGTACAGGAGGGAGGCTGAAGCAGGTCATTCACGACTGGCTTACTTCCTTGCCAAGGTTGTGTCCGTCCTCCCTCGCATGGCACTTGGGTGTTTGCATTTCACAGTGCCGCTCTTCCTCTTGTCGGTGCCTATCGTGGACTGGGGCCTCGCATTCCTTGTCAATGTTCTGTACTTTTACTGTATTTATGGTCTTGCAAGCATCATAAGCATGGTGGTCCGCCGGGAAGATGCACCACTGTTTGCGACTATGATTTCCCTCATTACTGGTATTCTTTCCGGTTCCGCGCCACCGCTGGCATCTGTCCGAGACTGGCATATGGAGTGGCTATGGCGGGCGTCTCCCGCGACATGGTTGGCGGAGTTGTATTTCGGGCAACTTGTGGCACCTTTCTCATATCTTTATTCGGTCGATATCGCAGCTGAGGCGACTGGATATCATCTCGACCGCAAGTGGCTCAATATTGGTATTTTGGTAGCGATCGGAACACTTTATCGAGTGATTGCTTTTGCCGGTATGGTTCTTGGGCATCGGTTGAGAAGATGATAGTATAGTGTTTCTTGGGTACTAGATTTTATGTAATGCTAAGCGTTGAATTGAACGTTTGATAAAGAACAATAACTGCAAAATAAATGAATGATGCTGGCACTGTCAGCTGCCTTCCATCGTTAAAGCAAAAGCGATGAGGTCAATTGTTGAAAGGTACCTAGCTGCCTGCCAGGCTAATACCCAACACTGGTAGGTTAGTAGTCAAGTTCAGTGACTTGTCGAAAACATCTCTCCCAAGTTGGATTATGAGTTTCCATTATGAAACAAACACCCTAATCGCATACAGATTGGCTGTTGGTAAACAGCTCCATGTTGATATTATTGGCACGTTGATTCACATGTTGATCTCTAACGGCTTCAGGGTCCCTAGTCTTTATTTTGCTACAAACATCCCTGCAAAACTCAGCATTTCAACAGACCAATGCAACGTCGAGAGGATGGATCACCAGTCGTCAAACGCAGCAGCACGCAAGAGTGTTTCGGGTTCCGTGCCCCATGCGCTTTTACAGGGTTTCACTATCGAGTGTTTCAAGAGTTTGAAGCAAGGGCCTGTCGTTGTCTAGGTACATATTGGCTAGGCTAATAAGAAACAACAGAAGGATTGACTGTACTAAAATTGGGATTAGCTGGTGAACCGAAACCACCAACGAATATCTTGTCTATCGAAGTATCGCCAACCAACAGCTTCGATAAAGTGAAAGCCAAAATCACAACTCTAATAGTGCTAGTACGGCAAGTGGGAGAAAAATGTCAACGCGGACGAAAAGTATAATGGCATACTTGTCGATATATTCCGATCAATTCGGTCTATGGCCGTTGGTAGCAAAGGATTGTGTTGAGGGGGCGTGGGCGGCACGAATCTCTTTGACGAATCCTCCTCGGTTGTTACCCCCACACATCCCGTCGGTTATGATGAGTACGCATGCAATACATAATTAGTTAACTGCTAATTATCAACTTGCTCACTTGTGGCTGGCCCCGGCACAGCTTGAAGAATTGTCAACCAGGGACATGCTGGGTACGTCAGCAGTGGAGGTGATACCACATAAATATTACCATTTTGGTTTCTTCTGATGCTGTTTCTTGCTGCAGTCTGCAACATCAAGGACGATCAACTCGTTGCAAGCGCCAAGGATGGTCATAATACACGGCTATCTTGTTTCGTATCGACCTGAACTATTGGACTGACCGACTGATACCTCTAGCCATTGCCGCGTGAGAAGGATGGCGTCAAGACATCGGCGCCGGCACGGTTAGTGCGATGGGAGACACCGTTGCCGCAGGTCTAGACTATTCAGCTCTTAGAATTCGATTCGATTTTAGAGGCCCCTGACGATCCAGCAACAAAACAAAGGCCGCTACGGGACATGTCGTGTTGGAACCGGGTGCTAAGCGTCGAGTATCTCGTCTCGAGCGGTTACTTGACGGATCATCCATCATACATCATGTCGCATCGCTCGTTCAAAGTTTCAAGCACCCGCATATTGCGAATGTTGGTTTGGACCTAAGGCAGGCAGGTAGGTTATCAGTGTGTCCACTCACACTTGACCTCAAGTTCTTGTCATGGCTCACACGGCTGCATATGAACTTGCAGCGGAGAAAGCAAAGCAAAGTGAGCCTTTATTTTAACAGAGCAGCTTGGACCCGACATGGATCAAATCAAATTAGATTCACTGGCTGTCGCGTGCCCGTAGAATTACGATTTCAAGCATGGGCCAACCTGGACTATGAGTTTATAGGGCACGCCAACGGCGAACTAACGAGCTCTGGGCTGTTCGTCGTCTCGGCTCCCCGCTCCTGTCGTTTGTTGCTGGGAGCCAAGTGGAGATGAGGGGCTGAAGGCTGAAAGGCCCCTGTTGTGTCATTCAACAAAAAAGACGACGTCTGTGACGAAGTTTGGTTATTGATGATTGTTGCCGAGTGGGGAAAACAGCACCTCTGATGCTGTCGAGCATCAACGACATGACATCCAAAAGACAAGATCCCTATAATTGATTGGGTCAGGGTAGAGATAAGACGTGGTGTGCATAGGCACGGTACAATATCAAGATGCAGCGAGCACTGGATGTGCTTTGCGGCAAGTACACCACCGCATAGAATCCTTCTCACAAGTCTAGACCAACAATCATTGATATCGCTCGACGAGATAGTAGCGTGTCTTTCAACTTTGTCACGCAACCACCAGTGACTCCAGCACCACCTTTACCACATGGACAAACCCTCTTCGGAAAAGCGAACCCACCATCCCGCATTGGCGCTACAGCCTACAGTAGATAGAGGCATTTCAATTGTCTAGCCTCCCACGATCAAGGTAAAGACAGTCACGGTCACAGAGCTGGTTGGAAACGGAGTCGGTCCCAACACCCGTCAGGGATGAGCCAAGGGCCCAGGGTTCCGGCTTTGGACACCCGTGACAGCAACAGACAGCGCCGCACGATGCAAGGATCTTAATGCAGAGTCTGTCGCGTCGCATTCGAAGAGGAAAATGGACGCTACGGCCACCAGAGCGTCGGGTCGTTCAAGCCTATTCATCGACTTGCAGGAGCTGACGACCCTGACCCCAGTTACCTTGCCTTCTCGAAACTTTGAAAATCTCTTCGTCCTCCCCAGACTTGTCTCGAGCTATTTCTCTCATCTCTCCCTCTTCCTCGCTCCATCTCTTGTTTTTAAAACATTACCATATCTCATCTTTATAATTATATACTATTTATTCGATACCCTTATCCCTTCTTCGGTCGACTTTGTTGCTGAAGGCTGGCCTCCTTCTCTCATATTCACAGTTCTTATCTTATTGTTCATCTACCTACCTAACATTAGTCTAATACGCCTTTTCAATCATGGCGACCTGCACCACCATGGAGAGTCCTCAACACATGACCATTCGAGAGCTTGACTTGAGGACCTGCCACCCAAGCACTGTGGTTGATAGAGTTGGTGCTGTTCCAGTTTTGAAGACAAGTGCTGGTAAGTTCCTTCTTCATCTTCTGTCATGCCCTTTGTCTCTTGGACCCTGTGTAAGACCCTGCCGCTCGGTTACCATGGCCACCACCATCAAGGCCTACCCTGGTATAACCTTGGGCAGGGTTGAGCATACGACGGATACTACATCCAGCCTAGGGCTGATTGGCACGAGCTCAACAACACTTGAAGCTATTCTCGTATACAGCTTGCCCAGCATGAAGACAGAGGATAGACTATTACAGTTTGTTTTCAGTGTTCGTGTTGTAGATATCCTAGACAAAGCTCAGCATGAATATGGTGCTTAAAGCAAACACCATGGCTAACATCGCGACTAATAGCTTTCTTCACATTCCTGCGCGCCAACCTTGTCCTTCACTCGGCCATGGTTTCGGCCACCAGCACACCGCAATTTGGTCCATCTGTACCCTTCTCTTCTTTCGTCCCTCCATCGCCTTCTCCGCTTGCAACCTCTACTCCACACTTTGGACTCGACGATGATGAAGACGTTGAACCATTGTCTCTCGAGGTCCTTGACAAGCCCCAAGACAAGGTCGAGGGCATGCGCCTTGTCGCCGACTCGATCGCCCAGATGCGCCAGCGAGCCTCGCTGAACCTCGTTTTCCACCCAGTCTGTCTTGCCGGTTTATCAGCTGCCCTTGCTTCTATCTACCATTTCAGCGGTGTTTCTCGTGACTCTGGACTTGGCATGACGGTCTCGTGTGGTGTCATCATGAGCTACCTTATGGGTATCCGTTATTTGGCTAATGGCTACATCTCTTTGGCTGAACGGCTGCGCTGGAACTGGCTACGATCTGGCGATGGAGAAGAAGACACTCTGCTAGCTGCCCGTCTCAACCAGGATATCATCGGAACCCTTGTTCTTCGCCTTGAACCCAACCAGACATCCAACCACAGACGAAGACGATCACTTTCTCTCCGAGGAGGCAAGGGTGTTATTCGTGCGTGGACCACCAACCTCAACTACCGTGGAAAGGGTGTTGGAAAGGACCTGCTTCAGGAAGCTGTGCGCGTTACCAAGGAAAAGTGTGGAAAGGATGCCGAGATTGGATTTGCTCAGGAGCACGCAAACAGCGCCATGTTGCTCCCTGGCATCTTCAATGCACCCTTTCGACGTGACGAGGTTCGAGCTACCAGGGCATTGGACGGTATCTTGTCCAACTGGGACCTCATCAAGAAGAGGAGGTAAATGAAGTTGCTTCATCAGCCAAAAACAAAACGCATGCCGGGATCTTGATCCCTTTCAACGGTGTCGCCACTAAACAAAGCCGATCACAATACGAGAAGACGAAGGGGATGAATGGACGATGATGAGAAAGATACCAAGATTGCGATAAACAAATACCCCAGAAAACGATACAGCCGACAGAAAGAACACACAGCAATCGACAAACTATACAAAGATACCACTAGAAGACGACGAGTCATGCTAAAGTAGACTCTGATTTACAGGAGAGATGGGAATATGCAGGAGGGAGCATTTAATGGCTGGAGCACTACTCTTTACTTTTTCTTACTTTTTGTTTTTTGATACCTCACCTACCTGTACTGTCACTTGAGATACCCCATATTTCTATCGTTTAAGAAGCTCATAATTTGATCAATAACAAACAAATGTTTGATTGCAAAATCCTATCATTCTTGTCTGATTTGTATGACAACGTTTCCTCTCGTATGTACTCATTCATAAACAACCCTTTCTGGTATCATTCTTTCGGGTAACATCCTCTCAACGGTGGTAAAAAAAGACAAAAGCAGCATATCCTTCTCCGGAACGCTAAAACGCCATGTCGCACTAAGGGAAATTCTTCATCACAAAGGAACGGAGACACAGGTAAACTACTGCTTCTTGGGGCTGTAGGTATCAGGGTCGAAACCCCAGAGAGGACGTCCCATGCGGCTCAAGCTGTGAATGACCTATTTGCTGGGTCAGTGGGCGTTTTTTTTTTCATGGTCAATCAATGGAATGTTACTCACGTCGTGAACTGTGACAGTCTTGGCGTTTCTGTACTCGACATAGATGACACAATCTTG
This sequence comes from Fusarium sambucinum, assembly GCF_050947815.1. Classification (NCBI taxonomy): domain Eukaryota; kingdom Fungi; phylum Ascomycota; class Sordariomycetes; order Hypocreales; family Nectriaceae; genus Fusarium; species Fusarium sambucinum. The sequence continues at coordinate 3,433,347 of NC_139292.1, forward strand.
GAGAATCTAGCATATCCGTTAGTGTCTCAACAGTGAATACTTAGGTAGTTGATATACATACACTTTCAAGGCGGGCTTTGAGCGCAACTCGAATATCGTCATAGATAATAGCAGAGATACGCTTCACACCACCACGGCGGGCGAGACGTCTACATACCCTCTGTCAGTACTTTGATTCCTTCAAATCCTCTAGAGCTTGACGAACCGGATAGCGGGCTTGGCTAGAATGACACGGTCAGTATATACATCTTTGGTATTCAGGGCAAGTGAGTAGACATACTGATGCCATGTATACAATCGCGCAAGACCTTGCTACAAAAAAGAAATTATTGTCAGTTTGGTGTTTCATTTTCTTTTCTTTGATTGACTTTACCGGTGTCGCTTGCCACCAAGGACAGTTTTGCCACCAGTGCTCTGTTGACCAGGTGGGCGAACGATGCCCCTCTTGTACAGCGCAACGACCTTTCCGCCCGAGTATGTAGGCGTGGGCATGGGCCGTGAGGCCAAAGGGCCAGGACGAGAGGAGGGACCTCCTCGTGAAGGCACCGAAGGCATGATGCTTGATTGATGAGATGTGATGAGTAGCGGGTAATTATCAGAAAGAGTGTAACGTCAATATCAAAACTGATGTCTTTAAGAAAAACAGAGGATAGAGATTAGCTTGATTTCGCACTTGACTTTCTTTGTTTTGTAAAATAATAAGCGCGACAGGTTAGGTTGTTGGTTGGTTTGGGCGATCAGTCGCGATACATCATTCTCTCAGCTTCTTCGCCCAACCACGTGACCATAGCATAAATCACTGTCAAGCACTGGCAAGCACTGACAAACACTGACAAACACCGACAAGCACCGACAAACACTAGCAAACACTGGCAGAAAGGGGATTTACATAACTGTCTACCACTGGCAAAAGGAACGAGGAACTAATGGGAGACATCATACTATTTTTTGAGAATGGGAGCCAAAGAGTGGCTAGTATACTGTTTTAGGCGTTACTCCTTGGCTTCTGATAAGATACAGTTCGTGACACGTGAAAACTGTTGAACAAAAACATGTCTACTTTTCATCGCGGGCAGCTGAGCTTTTATCAATCAATGACTACATCCCCTCAGGTTCGCAGTCCGATGAATTTAACAATTCAAAGGCCAAGTTCAAAACCATGCATTCATCCTTACACTCAATCCATTAAAAACACTATGCTTCCACCCGAGTCTTCTCTGTCGCCCTGAAACGACGTGCCGTAACGCCTGTGTCCTCGCTGCCCTTGCCGCTAGGAGGTATATATCATGAAAGCAAAGCGAGGGCGTTCGACGCCTCTCGCATGTGGGGTATAAATCAGGTTAAATCATAACTGATGCTAGGGTACTTTTGCTATCAATCCGACAATGCGTTCAGGTAGCTGTTCTGCATGAATGGCCGTGGTCAACCTTCAAGTCCAAGGTTGAGGAAAAACATATCGCTGATGGGAAATGATATGAAGAATCACTCTTATCACACAGCCACGGTTTCGGACGCAGTAGCTTCTGTACCTTCAACAGACTCGGAGGAAGCATCAGCGGCAGGGGCATCAAGGACACCGGCATCCATGGACACCTTTGCTTTCTCTTCAGATTGAGGGGTATCATCCATCATAGGCATATCAGGGTCGATAGGAACATCATCTGTCTCTGGGGCAGGGTAGGTTTCCTTCGTCTCTTCCGAGGGCTGCGATACTTCGGGTGTTTCAGCAGCCACATAACGGGCGGTTTCAGTAGTATCGTCGGGTCTGGATGCTTCGGAAGCGATGAGTGCCTCGGCAGCAGCCTCAATGTCTGTTTCTGATTGAGTCTTGTAGGGTTCGTCAACGGTACGAGGTCTTTTAGCAGGTCGCTCATCGGGATCTGAGCCGATTGGGTGAACCGCTTGGAACTCAAGCTCGAGTTCGTCCAAACGTCGCTTCAAGCTGTTCTCACGTCGATGACTATCTTCAAGTTGTGCGCGTAGCTGAGCCTCACTCTCTCTTGTTGCGTCAAGCTCGGAGCGCAATTGGTTTTGTTCGACACTCGCAACCTGTTGACTGTTTCTAGCAGTGGCTTCTTGTTGCTCCAACTGGGCAAGACGACCTCGGAAGAGCTCTATGATTACTTCGAGTTCGCTCACTCGCGTCTTGAGGCTTGAATTTTGCGCGATGAGTTGCTCCTGCGATTGAGGTGCATCCATTTTGCGATCTCCGTTCATAGGCGATGTCGCGCGGCCTTCTCCAGTTGCGACAAAGCCACTCTGGTATGGGTCTTCAACCATAAAAGAGGATAGGTTATGGCCATACATCGAGGGTGTGCCAGTGCGGGAGATGGGGGAGTCTCCATCGTGACCGTTCGGTTTGTTTTGGGATGCCCGTCGTGCGGCATGAGCAGCAGCTTGCCCAGTAGTATCGAACCCGTTCGCATCGGTCGTGGCGAATCCATGTGCTGCTTGTTGCTGCTGCTGCTGTTGTTGCTGGTCAATATTAGTGAGAAACACAATGTCGGAAAGTATTGAACTAACCTTTTTCTTATTCGCCAAATCGGGGCGCATGGTTTTAACCCTATTGCGACTCTTGATAACGTCGGTCTTGAGGGAAATTGGACGTGCTCGACCATGTAACTTGAGGAACAAGCCACAGGCGTTGCAGAGAACAGCACCGTACTCGTCGCGACGCCATAACGGGGTCGTAGAGGTACTACAATTGTGGCAGGTAGGCTGCGTGGATCCGTTAGTTGCCATCATGATGCCGGTTATTGAATATGAACATAGAGTGAGTAAATGCGAAAGCGGGAGGGAAAGCGCTGGTTATTATCTCGGCCACGATAAGAGGATGGAGTAAAAATCTTTGGCTGCAACGTAACTGGCTTGATAAGCCAGATAAGCCCGCAGTATAGACCCACTATCAATCTTGTCGAGGTCTAGCGTGGCAAGGTCTGAAAGATAAGCCACGTGACCGAATGAATGGTGGGCGATAAGCCAAAGTTGATTGTAATGGCTGCGAAAAAAACGGGACGCAGCGGCTTTGGAGATAAGATTGCAATGCAGTGGTGACATGCGACTCTTCATGAGTGCTGATAAGATTGCGATAAAGAAACATGATCGAGACTTACCATGGTACTTCCAGATCCCCCACTTGTCGCGGCATGAGATGCAGTAGGATACATAGCAGCGGGCGATGGAGCGGCCGAAGCTCTGCAGACAAGGGTTAGTTGAATTGCATATGAAAAGCCTGGTTGGTATTGTTGGGGGCTTGATTGGGGCTTGTCGAGTGTATGTGCATTGGGTGTATTTACAGGTTGTGTCCGTACCTCAACTGAGCTGTAACGTCTGTAGCCGCGTTGGCAGCGGCGAGTGCTGAGATGCCTGGCAGTACGTGTGGTGGTAACGATGTCGATGCAGTTGTCGAAGTAGACTCTGGTCTCGAAATTGGATCGAGTGCTGCCTGAGCAAGCATTTGCGACCCGTCCTCCTCCATTTTATTCGAATGTCGCTAGAAGAAGGTATTGTGTAGGTACGATGAGATGATATCGATAATGGCGATAAAGATTAGAAATTCGACTTTATCAGCGATTATGCCGTGACGCGCAAAATTGATTGTATGGTGTGTGGTTGTATCGCGACCAAAAGTTGAGATGTGATAGCGATTGCAGAACAGGAGTGTCTGTGAGTTTCTGCGCCAAGTGATGGAAGCAAAAGTGATGGCAATGTTGATGTAAGTGAGAAAGATTGATGTTTGCGATTGAGAAATCAAATGGTCGACCGCGTCGCGCACTGAGTACCTGCTAATAATGGGCCGGCCGGCCAAAGTTTTTACTTTTAGCTGCACGTAATAAGTTTATGCGCATTTTGATTGGTCATCTTGCTAAAGGTTGCATGAGCATTCCTTTTGAATTGGACCCTGTCATGTCTGTAGCTTGAGAATCACTACGTAACTTGCTACCTGATGCTTGGAATAATTCGTATTCAGTAACAAATATCCGTTACTAGATACGAGATAACGAATATCTTTTATCGATACTGATCTCTGATATGATATCTTATCGGACATGCGGAAAAAGCAAGTGTTGACACAGGGATAGTTTAACCTCTAATTCATGATTACACCGAAAGTAAATCACAGCCGAGAAATTATTTACAGTGACGAGTATGCTTTACTAAAATGGACACTCGTCGATCGATGATTGAATAATTATCATTAATTGTCTCTGTTGAGTTTTCTTGAATCTTGTTGGAATTTTAAGCTCCAGCCCGACGTGCCTTTAATACCATGACATTCACAATACTTGGTGTAACATGGTTTGGTCAACTAAATCAAGCATTAAAATAGAAACATATGATTTCGTAAATAACACATTCATAGAAAATTCTACCAACATAATCTGTCATGTACTGGACTCTTGTCATGCCCATCTATAGGGTAAGCGCACTGTCATGGGACCATGTCAAATTTGAGGCTGAAATTGCCAGCCGGTCGATTTGATAAGTGGATTCCGGAAGCTACGGAGTGTGAAAATCAGAGACAAGAGGTAAGTAATTTCAAATGATTGCTTCCCTCTAGAGAAAGTGTATGGTGCATGCTATATGTATTTGAATCACCAGCAACTCACTGTAGTCCCAATCGTAATAAAAATATAGTAATAAAAAGTCGTTGGATGCATTCCACTGTGCTTGCTATATGCATCTTCACACATATGTTATTCCCTATATTATTAACAGGGACTGTTAGCATTATAGGTGCCTTAAGCCTTTACTTCCTTCTTATAGCCTAACCTTCTTAAGGCCCTACTAGCCTCCTTAATATATATATATTATACTTAAAGCTATACTTATTTCTAATAGATTATATACCTTTATATATTTTTATATATTTAAAAAAGCTATTCTTTTATATATTTTTTTTTATTATTTTAAAATCTTAATTAAAATTAAATTATTTTTAAGGTTTTTAATTTATTTTTATTAAGATTAATAAGAAAAGATTTATTAAAGTAATAAAGCTTATTATAGCCTATAAAAAAATATATAATAAAATATATAATATAATAAACTTAACTTTTAAAAGTAAGTTATTTTTTTTATTTTTAAAGGTAATTCTTTATATTCTTTACTTTATAAGGTATTTACCTTATTTTATAAGGTATTTTTAATAGAATAAACTCTATATAAAGCCTTAATAATTAATATTAAATATTAGAAGCTTTAATCTCTATATATAATAAAGATATTTACTTTAAAAAGCTTTTTAAGCTTTATAAGTAATATTTTTATAAGCTTTTAAAGATTATTAATTAATTAAAGGAAAAGGCTAAAATTATACTTAAAATTAACCCTTAATACTATTATTAAAATCTTTAAGAAAATAACCCTTTACTTATTAAAGTACTTTTATTTATTAAAGTATCTTTACTCTATAGAGTAACTATAGCTTAATATATAGTTATAAGGTATTTTTTATCTTATAAAGTACTTTTACCCTATAGAGTAACTATAGCTTAATATATAATTATAAGGTATTTTTTACTTTATAAAGTATCTTTATTCTATAGAGTAGCTATAGCTTAATATATAATTATAAAGTATTTTTTACTCTATAAAGTATTAAAGCCTATTAAAGTATTTAAAAGACTTATTAAAAAATACCTTTTTAGCCTATTAAAATAAGAATTTAAACTACTAGCCTTTAACTTTATATTTACTTATAAAGCTATTATAAAGAAGCCTATAGTTAAGAAGTATATTTTTAGCTTATTAAAGTAAAGATTTAAACTACTAGCCTTTAACTTTATTATTAAGCCTTATAAAGTATATAAAAAAGACCTTTATAAGGTATAAAAAGAAGAGATTATTAAAGTTAATAAAGCTATTAAAATTAGCCTTAATAACTTTATTATTATTATTAAAAAAGCCTTTTATAATAAAAAAGAAAGTATTAAATTAATTAATATTACTAAGATTAATAAAGAAAAAGAAATAGCTTTTATAGTAATTATAAAGCTTAACCTTAAGCTTAATCTCTCTATTAACTTTAAAGTTATTAAGAAAGACCTTTCCCTTTTATATTATATTATAAAGACTAGGGTTTTATAGGGTAAAATAACCCTTTTAAGGGATATTAAATAAAGCAGAGATATTTTACTTTTAAATTAAAAAAAAAAGAAAAAAAAAAAAAGCTAAGTTTTATATAAAGAATTAAATTAAGGAAAATACTAAAGAAAGCTATAAAAGCTTAGTTTATATATATTTAAATAGCTTTATTTTATTTGCTTTAAGATTATTAGGCTAAGGGGTGATATTAATATTATAAATACCTTAGGCCCTTACTATTAAAATATAACTACCTTATAATAAGTAAATATAAAGCTTATTTTAATAAAAGGAATAGCTTTTTATTAATAATAAAGTTATATAAGATTAAATAGACTTAATTAAGGTTAATATATTTTATTTACTTAGAAAAATAGGAAATTATATAGCTATATATTAATTTAAATAGAATATAGTTAATATATATATTAATTTTCTATATAATAATTTAATAATTAAAAGTCTTAAAGTTATATTTCTTTAAGATAACTATAATTACTAAGAAATAAGCCTTTAATTAATAATTAATAGCTTAATTAATTAAATTAATATATAATAGAATATCTTATAATATTAATAAGAATTACCTCTTTAATAGCTTAAATAACTAGGATTCCTTTAAATAAGTATATATTTTAAAGACCTTAAGTAAAAGGGCATTTTACTTATATAAGTTAAATAATTTAAGCTAATTTAAAATCCTATAAATCCTTAAACTAATATAATTAATAGTTAAAGTATTTTAACCTAATAATTTATAAAGTAAAAGGGTAAAAAGAATTATATTTTCCTTTAATAACTATATAAAAGATAATAAAGAAACCTATAAGGCTAAAATAGTAATCTATTAAAATAACCTTAATTAATTTCCTTTATAGCAGTTAATACTTTAAAAAGAGCTATATACTTAATAGTAGATATAAAGTAATAGTAATTTAATAGTAATAATATAATAGTACTATAAGGCTTAATATTAAATTAAACCTTATATTAAAATACAAGCTTTAAATAAATAGTAAAAAATCTTCTCTCTTTTATAATATAATAATAAAAATCTATAAATTCCTCTAAGGGATAAAAATACCAGGGAGTTATAAGACCTTATAGTTAAATATAGCTAGTAATATATTATTTTTAATTAAAGGTCTTTAGCCTATAGAGATATATCTTAGCTTTATTATTATAAGGTTATATAAATCTTAGAATAAGGCTAGGCTAATATATAGTGCCTTAATAATCTTATTATATATATAGTAAAATTACTTAATATATTACCTAGCTATAAGGCTATAGTTATAAGGTTAAATAATATAGTAATATAATATTAATATTATAATTATAATTTAAGTTAGCTTAATATATTAAATATTAAGAGTAAAATAATTTACTTTTTTATTATTATTTTTACTTTTCTTTACTAGTGGTTTTATTATATAAAGAAGAAAAAAGTATTTACTATTATCTTATTATTTTATATAGCTTTATTTTAATATATAGTTTTATTAAAAGCTTATTTAAAAGTATAGCCTTATAGCCTTATAATATTATTAAATTATTAGATATTTACTATTTAAGCTATTTTATTTCTTTATAAAATAATTAAAAGTCTTAAAGATATAAATAATAATAAAAATAAAAAAGTTATTAATATTAATATTTTAAGCAGTATAATATATAAGTTATTCTATTTACTATTAAAACTACTATTAAAATTACTGCTTATTATAAGGCATTTTTTTTTTATATTTACTTAAGTAATTATTATATAATTTATTTTTCTATAATACTTATTAATTTATAAGGAAGCCTTTACTTTAACTTAAAGCTTTTTATTAAACTTAATATAGCTATATAAAAATTCTCTATATAAAAATTCTCTATTAACCTTATTATTTTAATTAAATTTATTTTAATTACTATAGTTAATTAAAATACTAATTATTAATTATATTCCCTAGAATAATTTAAACTTTTTTATTATAGTTATTATTAATATTAAATCTATAACCTAGAGTATATATTTACTTAAGTATATTATTAATAGAAATACTCTCTCTTTTATTATTAGCTTAATATTTTAATTTAATTTCTAATATAAAGTATTAAGATATTCTTCTTCTTAGATTACTTATTTAATATAATTTATTTTAATAAGATATAAAAGAATTAAAACCCTATAGCTAAATTATATTAATATAATATTAAGCTTATTATTATATATAAATATAAAGTTTCTATATATACTATTAATTCTTATATTTTAAAGCTTTTTCTACTAAGAAGTTAATTAATATAAGTTTTTAATATATTCTTTATTATTAGCTAATATAATAACTAGCTATTCTTTATTATTATATAAATTATTATTCCTATAGGTTAAGGCATTAAGGCTATTATCTCTAGGGTCTAGACCTGCTTAATATAATATATTATTAAGACTACTATTAATTAGCTTTCTCTATTATATAAGTAATTAAATAGAAAGACTTATATATTATATTACTTTAATTATTAATATTAATAACTTCTTCATTATTATTATTATATTATAATAAAAGACAATTTTTTACTATATATTTAAAGCTTTTATTTTAATATAAGGTTTTAATTTAATATTAAGCCTTATAGTATTACTATATTATTATTATTAACTTATTATTACCTTATATTTACTATTAAGTATATAGCTCCTTTTAAAGTATTAACTGCTATAAGGAAATAAATTATTTTATTTTACTACTTATATAATAAGGAAAGCTAATTAATAATAATCTTTATTGTTTTTTATTTTTTACTTTATACTCTATAAAGCCTAAGTCTTCTTAAGGTTTTTCTTATAAATTTAAAACTAAAGGATTTATATAAATTAAAAACCTAATATATTAAACTTAAATATCTCTTAATAATTAACTTTCTTAATAAGATAATTAATATAACTTAAACTCTATAATAAGAAGGTAATAAAAGAAGCTTCTATATATATAATAGCTTCTTTCTCTTATAACTCACTAAGTACTTTTAAACTTATTTAAATATTAAGCTAATAGTTAATTAATCCCTAGTCTATTTACTACTAGCTATATTATATAGCTAATTAATCCGCAGAACTTATATAATATTATACCTCCTAGAAAAAAAAGCCTTTATAGTAGTATTTATAATTATTTTAATAGCTATTTCCTTAGTAAAAAGAATATTATTAATATTATTTTACTTAATAATAATAGTAAAGGCCTAAAGTAGCTAAGATATAAGGCTAAATGCCTCTAAGAAACCTAATATAATAATAATAACTATAGCCTTATTAAATTAATTGCCTTTAGCTATAAGCTCTTTTTACTCTTTATAATATATTTCTAGACTTATAAGCTAGGCCAGATAATAATAAGGCTTAAGCAAGAGCTTAAGCGCTTAAGGGATTTTAAAAAGAGGCTTATAAGAGGTTTTAATATTTATAATAATAAGGCTACCTTCCTTATAGTAATAGTTTATATAATAATATATTATATTAAGCAGGCCTTAATTCTATAGATATTAGCCTTAAGGCCTTAGCCTATAGTAATAGTAATTAATATAATAATAAAGAGAAGTTAATAATTATATTAAATAGTAATAATAAATATATTAAATATTTATATTAATTAACCTCTAAGTAGAATATACTTTATAATACTAAGGTTAATAGTATATATAAGGAAAAATCTATATATAGTAATTAGCTTAATATTATATTAATATAATTTAATTACTTAGTCTTAGTCCTTTTATATTTTATTAAATTAGATTATATTAAATAAGTCCTTAAAGAAGAAAAATATCTTAATACCTTATATTAAAAGCTAGATTAAAGTATTATACTATTAATAGAGAAGGAGGTATTCTTAAAGGAGATATAATTAAGCAAGTATAAGCTCTAGATTATAGACCTTAAAGTAATAATATATTTAGTTAAGATATTTAAATAATTTAATAATAACTTTAATTAATATAATAAAGAAGCAGATAAAATCTATAATATATTTAACTGGCTAATTAAGAAGGTATATTTATATTATATAAAAACCTACTCTCTAGCTATAAATAACTCTATAGAGTATAATAATATCTCCCTTTTCTTTTAAAATCTAAAAGCTATATATAGTATTAATAAAGCTATATAATATAAATAAGCTTAAAATAACTATTTTAAAGTATTAAAGATACTATAATAAGCTTAAATTAACTAGGAAGATTAAATTATTATATAGGAAAAGGCTATTAAATTTAAAAAGCTTAAATAAATAGTAAAAGCTTAATACTTAAATATATAGTTTAAAGACTTTTAATATATACTAGACCTTTACTTTAAGCTCTTTTTATAAGTAAAATAAAGCTAAAATAGGGATAAAATTAAAGTAAAAATCTATATACTTTTTATATTCTTAGCTCTATTTAAATAAGAGATTTAAAATAATAAAAAGAAAGTTAAAAGGTTAATTGCAGAATATATAATAAAAGAGAGCTTTAGACTTACTTTTTAAGCCTTACTTTTATAAGAGAGAAAGTAAAATAAATTAATTATAATAGAATTATAAAAAGGTTTTATAAAAAAGCCTTAATAATCTATTAAGTTATAAAATAAGTATATCCTATATAAAAGAAATTACTTAAACTTTAATATATTTTCCTTTTCCTTTATAGCAGCTAATACTTTAAAAAGAGCTATATACTTAATAGTAAATATAAGGTAATAGTAGTTTAATAGTAATAGTATAGTAATACTATAGGGCTTAATATTAAATTAAACCTTATATTAAAATATAAGCTTTAAATAAATAGTAAAAAATCTTCTCTCTTTTATAATATAATAATAAAAATAAGGAAATTATTAATATTAATATTTTAAGCAGTATAATATATAAGTTATTTTATTTTACTGCTTATATAATAGGGGAAGCTAATTAATAATAGTTTATATAATAATATATTATACTAGGCAGGCCTTAACCCTATAGATACTAGCCTTAAAACCTTAATATATAATCCTATTAAATAGCCTTCCCTAGAAATACATTAAAGAGAATTTAAATATTAGAAAAATAATAAAATCTATTTAATAAAAGACTTAAAAATAAAAAGGAAATATAAGACCTCTTTAAGAGGCTATAATAAAAAGCTATTAAGGAAATAAAAAAGTTAAAATAATTACTAATAAAATTAATTATAATTTTTAAAAAGATAGCTACTTTCCTTATAATAAATAGTAAATACCCTTTAAAGAACTTAATAATCTTAGACTTTAATATTACTATTTATATCTTTAATATAATTAATTAATTTACTAAGTTAAAGAATATAATATAAAGAAAAGAAGTTTTTATAAGATTAAAGTAGCTATTAATTAAAAGCACTAGAATATTAATTATTAAAATTTAAAATATATAAGGAAAGCTTTAAATTATTATTTTAAAAGGTATTTTCTATTACTTAAAGATAAATATTAACTTAATATCTCTTTATAAGCTAAAGTAATTTAATTATTAATAAAATTAATAAACTAATTAAGATATAATTTAATATATAAATAGCTAAGCCTTATATAAGCTAAGCTAGAAATTTAATTAATATATTATTAAATATAATCTTAAAAATATATATTAAGCTGCCTTTTATATAAAGTATTATTAATATAACTTATAAACTATAAAAAAGCTAAATTATACTTTTATATTTACTTAATATTATAAACTAGGTTATTTAAGGCTATAAAGCCTTAAATATCTTATTAATTATACTTTTAAAATAAAAATAAAAAAACTAATAATTATTAAATATAATATATATAAAAAGGCAAAAATAAAATATTAAAAGCACTATAAACTATATAAATATAGCTTAAAACTTAAAGAAAGATTTTCCTTTAACTTTTATAATTTCTTAATTAAAATAAATAGCTATATATTCCTAGGTATTTAAACTTATAAAGAGATAAGTTATTACTAGAACTATTACTTTATTAATTAATATAATAAAAACCTACTATTAATACTTAAGAACTTTATATAAATACTTTAAATAATATATAACTTAATAAATTAAGTTATTAAAATAAATAATAAGCTTTAAAAGGGTAATTTAAGTAAAAGCTAGCTTATATAAAAGGGTATATAAGTTAATAAAAGTATTATAAATTATAAGTAATAACTATAATTATAATAGTAAAAAGGAAGATAATCTTTTAATTAATATAAAAGTAAGTCTTAAATTAAAGGGCTTAAGACTTATAAGCTAATATATATACCTATATATAATAGCCTTTAATATCTTTATTAATACTAGTATATATTATATACTAGCTTTAAAAGGAAATAGTATAATCCTTAGTGCTATTTATATATTTATTATATATAATTATAATTTCTTTTTATCCTTTTTAATATAGAATTCTATATTACTTTTTCTTAGAAATCTTCTTTTACTACCTATTATAGCATTTTCTATTATTCTTAAACTTAGCTAAATATAAAGTATAATATTTTATAATAACTTCCTTATTAATATTTACTATTTTTACTTATAAGTTATATTTAAGTCTTTATCCCTTTTATTATATTATAAATCCTTTAAATAGCTTATTATTTTACTTAAAGTTATATATTTTCTATTTTATTAAGAACTTAATTTTATATTAAGTTTCTCTATTAAGATTTTATTTAATAAGGCTAAGTTTAACTTTAATATAATTATAAGTATAAGTAGAAATAAGGTATTTAATTAATATAATAAGATATATATACTAATTAAAAGGCAGCTTAAGCTTATATACTAGCTTATTAACTATTAATTTAATTTAAAATAAACTAGTTTTTTATTATAATTATTTATAGAGAGAATTTCCTAGGAAATAATATTTATTATATAGTTATAAATAAATATAATTATCCTCTTTTAAGGTAATAAGGTAATATTTCTTATTATAGTTTTTCTTTCTTTTTATTATAATAAAGTTAAATACTAGCTAAGTATTTTTATAAATAATTTCTTAGAGAAATAAGAGATTAAAGGTATTATTTTTATTATTTAAAAGCTAAAGGGTATTATTAAGTTTAAATCTATAGATATATTTTTATATAAATATTCTAGTCCTAGAGTTAAGTATACTATTAAGGTTAAACTATAGACTTAAGAATAAATAACTCTAATTAGCTTTTAGGTTTTTAATATAATAAAAGTATAATATAATTTTAACTATTTAATTCTTTTATTTAAAGAAATTATTTACTTTAAGGTAATAAGTAATAGTTATAGTTAACTTATAGTTAAAATATTTCTAAAGTGCTTATTAAAAGAGATTTATAAACTTTTTATTTTAATTTAAAATAATTATTCTTAATAATCCCTAGTTAACTAATAAAAGTATTCTTAATAATATAATTACTTAGTCTTTAGCTATATATATAATATAGCTAGGTATTAATAAGCTTTTTTTACTAATAGTATAAGTTATTATTATAAGCTAATTAAATAATTTAAAACCTTCTATAGCCTATAGTAATTTAATTAATATTATAAGGAGTAGTTTAATAATAAAGTTTATTATAATAGTATATATTAGAAATATAAGTAATTAAATAAATATATAGTTTTTAATTCTCTTTTATTAATTTATTTATTTAAGATAGTAGGTTTTATATCTATAGATATATTTCTTAATATATTTAAATAAGTTATATATAGATATTCTTAATAGCTTTTATATTATTTATTTAATTCTAAAGTAGTATTTATTATTATAAGCTATACTTAAAATATTTAGAATTATATTATATAGAATATAAAGGTAATAAATTCCCTTATTATTATAATTATATAATAAGCCTTATTATATAATAAATAGGATATTAGGCTTTAAAGTATTTATAGTATTTTTACTATTTAATTTATTAATAGTAATTAGCTTAATATCTAATAGAATTATTTTAATAATTACCTTATATTTTATATTTTTAATATATCCTATTAAAAACTTAGACTTAATCTTTAAGGCTATAAAGGCTTTAATTCCTATTAGGATATTATTTAAGGCTATATAATTAAGATAAAGCTAGTTAATATTAATATTAGTTTTTATAGCCTTTAAATAACTTAATATATTAAAAATAAAGTTTTTCTTTCCTAGGATATAAACTATATATAAATTATATTTTAAAAGGTAAATTAATATATTAATTAAGTATTAATTAACTTAATTAAAACTAGAGGTTTTTTATATTATTTTCTTAATAATAGGCTTAATAGCAGAGTAATTAATAAAAACTATTAAAAAACCTTTTATTAATTTAATCTAGGGCTTAAGGTAATATATAGCCTATATTAAATAGGCTATTTTTAATTTAATTAATCTATATTAGAGTTTTACTAAGGATAGTATTTTACTTAGGAAATAAATTAAGAAAATAATATTAAAGGGAATATATATTCCCTTTTTCTATATATACTTATTTTTAATATAATAAAAAATAGCTTTAAATCCTTATTATAAGCTAATATTAATTTATAAGAATAGATATTTCTTTAAGTTAAAATAAGATAGCTCTTTATTAAATATAATTTAATTTTATATAGCCTTAAATAATATTAATTCTTTAGCTATAAATTTATAAAAGGTTATTTTAATATAGGTAATATATTTACTTTTATTATTATTAATTACTTTATTATTTTATTTCCCTTAAGTAAGAAAAGTAACTTTATATTATTAAAGTAATTTAATAAGTTAAATATAAAAAGGAATTAAATATTATATATAATTAATAGCGCTAATATATTATTTAAGGGCAATAAGCTACTTTAAGAACTTTAAGGCTATAAAGGTAATTACTCTTTTTAATATAGTTAATAATCTTAATATATTAACTTTAAATCTAAGTATTTATATACTTAAGTATTTTAGCTAGCTCTTTTTAAGAGAAATAATAAGATTCTTAGTTTTAAATAGAAAGAATAGTACTTTTAAGTATTTTAAGTATTTATTAATAAAATAAAAGTAAATAATAATATTATTAATAAATATATAGTAAAAGGATTAATATAAATAAAGTAAGTAATTTATATATTATTATATATAGGCTAATAAGTTATAGAAACCTATTAAGGCTACTATTAATTACTTAAATCTATAATAATTAATAATAATAAAATAATCTCTATATTTTACTTTAACTTTAAACTAATAAAAAAAACTAATATATTAATAGCTAAGATATAAGTAGCCCTTTAAAAAGTATTTATAATATCTTTTTATTTTAATAATAAGTAATAATTAAGTATAATAATTTTATTTAAAGCGCAGAGATTTATAACTATATATTCTTTTTATTTTTTATTTATAATTCTCTAAACTATAAAGATAAAAGCTAAAAAAGGCATAGGTTAATAGACGTATTTTATTTATCTTTATTAATATAATTTATTAAAGGTTTTATTAATAAACTCCTTATTTTTTATTTTATAAGTATAAGGATATTAAAAGACTTTATATTTATATTAGTTTTTTATTAATAATACTATTATTTTATTTCCTTTATTAACTTTAATTAGTTTAATATTTTCCTAGATATTAATAAAGTCCTTAATTAATCTAATAGTATTTATTATAAATAATATTAAGTTATTATAAATATATACTTTATTTATAATTATAATCTTTAAAAGGTTTAATTATTATTATACTTAAACTTTATAAGGAAATCTATAATACCTTATTACTTTTTTTATTAGATAAAGGGTTTTATTATTATTTTCCCTAGGTATTTATAGCTTATTACTTAATAAATTTATAAAGGCTATAAATAGCTATTATTCCTATTTATTCTATTAATAATAGGCTTTAATAATATCTGCTATTATAGTATTTAAGATATTTAAGGTAATAGTTTTAAAGTACTTAGTAGACTTTAATATTATATACTTAATAAACTTTAATACTATATATTTAATAGACTTTTATATTATATACTTAAGGGTTCTAGGAATAATAGCTTTAATAGCTATAGCTTCTAGGGCTAAAGTAAAAATAAAGTTATTTAATAGGCTTATTTATATATCTATTTATAATCCTTAAATAGGTTCTTTATTAAAGCTATTTAAATACCTAGTTATATTAGCTATAGTAAAGACTATAAATACTGCTTTCTAGTTAATTATTAAATATAACTATTAAGACTTATATATTTCTAGGTTATTTAATTTCTATTTCTAGGAAATATAAATATCCTTATTAGTATTATTAGTAATTATAATATTAAAAAGGCTATTAATATCTATTAGACTATTAATAGTAATAAAAAAAAATCTATAGAATATATATAGTTATTCTTTAAGAATTTCTTTCTATAAAGTAGAAATAAGTTATAATTAACTAATTAAGATAATTATAGCTTATATAGTTTATATTTATTAAGTTATTTTCTAAGCTAATTAAGTTACTTAAAAAGGAATATAAAAGTCCTTAAATATAGTATAGTTTAAATAGCAAGTAGTATTTATTATATTAACCTTATAAGGGACTATTTATCTATTACTTAATAAGGCAGTTAATAAGGATAAAGATATTCTATTTTAAATTTAAGCTTTATATTTAAATTTTATAGGCTTAATATTATTTCTATTATATTAAAATCTATTTATATAGAAAGTAAAAGTAGCTTATTTATTATAAGGTTTATTAACCTTATTATTAATTCTATATATATATATTAGCTTTTTTTTCTTAATTAAGTAGTTTAATATTTAAAGCTAATTGCAGGTAATTATAAGTTTATTATACTTTATATTTATATAAATAGTTATTAAAGGTCTAGAGAGAGATCCTTAAGCTAGGAATTATAAATAAATATAGTTTTTATTTATCTTATATAAAATAGGTATATAAGTAGTAATTAAGGCAATATATATTTAATTATTTATTAAGGTTATATTATTTTATTATTATTTTATAGCAGTAAAATTATATCTTTAATATATATATTAATAGAGCTTATTATAAGATAAGAAATCTTAATAATAATAAATATATTATTTAGTTTTTATAGATATATTTTTATTTAATAGCTATTTCTTTAAGATATATCCTTTAGATTATAAGTATTCCTAGAGTAAGCTTTATATTATAAAGGTTTATTTATAAGTCTTGCAGTTATATAGCTCTATAATATTAATTATAAGGAAGATATTATTATAAGTATTATTTAATAGTAGGCCTTTTATAGTTATAAAACTTAAATAAGCTTCCTAGGAGGCTTTAAAGCTAGTAAAAAGGCTATTATCTATAGAATAGCTATTATCTGCAGGAGTATTATTATTTAAATTAGGTATAATATTAGTTAATACTAGATATATCTTTTTAAAATATATTTTTATTTCTTTTTAAATATAGTCTTTTTCCTATAGTTAATTATTATAATTATTTTATATATAGTTATTTATATTTTAATTTTCTTAAGAGCTTTTATAGCTATATTAGCTATTATAATTTTAATCTTTATTCTTATTATCTTATTATTAGCTATTATAATATTTATTAGAATAATAAAAGTCTCTTTAATAATTATCTCTATTTTATTTATTATTATATTATTTATTTTTATAGGAATTATTTTCTTACTATTAATTATAATTAAAGCTAGACTTTAAGGCATTTTAATTAATAGTCTTTTTAATAGCTTCTCTTTAGTTTTTATAGTTATAAATAAAATCTATTACCTTAGTATTTTTATTTAAGTAAGGAAAGAAATATATAACTTTAGGATTAATTATAAAAAAGATTATAGAGAGAATAGAGGTTTTATTAATATATTCTAGTTATTTAACTAGGTTTACCTTATATTAAGCCTATTATATTAATATAACTTTCTTATAGATAAGTTATAGAGAATATAGATTAAAATATAAGGTATTCTATAACTTATTATTAAGTTATTTAAACTAATATATAATTATTTAAATAAATTTAATAATAAGTATATTTAGGAATTATTCCTTTTTAATATTATTTATTTTAAATATTAATTAGGTATAGGCTTTATTAATAAGGATTAAAAGGTAATAATTAATAAAATAGTCTTTTTTATAATATTTAAATATTAATAGATATTCTTTAAATATAAAAATATCTATATAGATATATTTACCTCTTAATATAATAATAAAACCTTAGTTATAGTAATTATTAAAGTAATCTAAGTTAAAGATTAATAGGTTTTCTTTTTTAATCTTCTTAGAGATATTACTTATAGTTATATTATTTACTATAATTATCTTATAAATACCTTAGTATATAGGGGAATAACTATTTTAATATATTTTAAAAATATAGCTTTACTTTTAAAATAGCTAGATATTTTAATTAAAGCTTAATCTATAGCTTATTTCTTATATTATTTATAGTCTATAAGAGTTTAACTTATTTAAACTAGGAAAATTAAGTTATTTAAGCTAAATAGGCTATTAAATAATTCTAAGATTAAGTTTAAGGTTAAAATAATATATAGTCTTTAATATAGCTTAATTACTTTATATTATAAAATATAGCTTAAAAGATTTTATAATTTCCTTATATTATTATAGTAAATACTTTAAATAAGATAATTAAGCCTATTTAAGTAATATTAGTAAAAAGGCTAATAGGCTTAAGCTAATAGTTTATAAAATTATCTATTAAATATATATTATAATATTATAGTCTTATATAATTATAATTTCTATAATTATATTATTATAGTATTTAATTATTAAATAATAAAACTAAATTCCTTAGCTTATTATTTCTTATTTTTCTTATAAAATAAACTTAATAACCTTAGGATTCTTATTTAAATTATATAGGGAAGATTATTATTAATTAATTTATTAGTAATTATATATAGAAGAAATAATATCTTTTCCTTTAAAGTATATTAACTTAAGTTATATTAATTAAGTTTTATTTATTAGGGAATTATCTAAGAATTATATTCTTAGATATAGTAATAATAAAGTAAAAGTATTATAATACTAATTTTAATATATATTATTTTAAGGAGTTTTAAAGTTTTTTCCTTTAGCAGGGGTATTATTATTAACTAAGAAGTTTAATAAGTTTAATAGTTAAAGGTAAAATCCTAGGAGTAAATTAATAGTTATAGCTTATTAAGATATAGTAGATATATTAAATATATCCTTATTAAAATAATAGAAATCTTATTAGGTTTTATAACTAGCTTCTTTAATTAAAGGATAAAGGCTTAAGCAATTAAATTATAAGAGAGAGCTATACTCTTTAAGTTAATTAATAATCTTTTTTCTATAGGTAAAAGTTAAATATAAAGAGTTCTTATTATATAATTTTACTATTTTTAAAAGTTAAGCCTTATTAAAGCCTTATTTATTTATATCTTTAAAACTTTTAACTATTTTATAAAGAAATAAAATAGCTTAAATAGTAAATAATTAATAGTTTAATAATATTATAAGGCTATAAGGCTATACTTTTAAATAAGCTTTTAATAAAACTCTATATTAAAATAAAGCTATATAAAATAATAAGATAATAGTAAATACTTTCTTTTTCCTTATATAATAAAACTATTAGTAAAGAAAAGTAAAAATAATAATAAAAAAGTAAATTATCTTACTTTTAATTATCTATTTAATATATTAAATTAACCTAGATTATAGTTATAATATTAATACTATATTATTATACTATTTAACCCTATAACTATAGCCTTATAGCTAGGCAATATATAAGGCAATTTTACTATATATATAGTAAGATTATTAAGGTATTATATATTAGCCTAGCCTTATTTTAAGATTTATATAACTTTATAATAATAAAGCTAAAATATATCTCTATAGGCTAAAGACCTTTAATTAAAAATAATATAGCGCTAGCTATATTTAATTATAAGGTCTTATAATTCCTTATTATTCTTATCCCTTAGAGGGATTTATAATAGATTTAATAGGAAAGGCAATAGCTTTATATATTATATTATAAGATTAAGAGAAAGAATACCCTTATAATAAGAAAAACTATATTTTATAATATAATAAGTTAATATAAGCTATAGTTAATAGAACTAGGGATACTTATTTAGACTATTAAAGATAAGTAATTAAAGCCTTATAAATAGTAATTATATTTAATATTCCTATTAAAATAAGTATTTATAGTTTTTTAATATAGTTAAAGGGTTAAAGGCTATAGCCCCCTGGTTTATATATCTAAGGAATAGAGATATTATTATTAATTATAATTACTTTATAAATAACTTCTTCTTTAACCTTAATAATATTTAGCTATCTCTATTAATTAATATATAAGCTTATACTTAAATTATAAAATAATATTAAATGCCTTAATTCTTTAAAACTAGAATTAAAGCTATATTACTATTTACCTTTAAAAAGTAAAGCTAGGTTAAAGGGCCTTTTCTTTTATTAATTATATATAAAAGGTTAATTATAAGGTAAAGTTCTTAGTAATTAGAGATATATTATAATAATATAAAAGGATTATATTAAGGTAGGTTTATATTAGTATATAGGAATATATAATAATTAGTTACTTAATTAAGCTAAGGCTTAAATTTATAAAGCTAGTATTTAAGTCTTTAAAATTAGTTTTTTAATTTTTTCTTAGAGATTATTAGAAATAAGATATATTAATATAAGTAATTAAGTATAAATAAAAATTAATAGCTTTTAATACCTCTTATAGTAGTAGCTATTATTATATATTATAAATTATAAGTAGTAACTATAATTATAATAATAAAAAGGAGAATAATCTTTTAATTAATATAAGAGTAAGTCTTAAACTAAAGGGCTTAAGACCTATAAGCTAGTATATATACCTATATATAATAGCCTCTAGTGTCTTTATTAATACTAGTATATATTAAAAAGTATACTATATACTTAATAATAAAATAGCTTTAATAAGTATTCTAGGGGAATAATAAAAAAGAAAATAAGGCTCTTAAAAATAAATAATAACCTCCTAGTAAAATTATAGCTTAGAATGATAAAAATAGCAGTTTATTTACTTAATTAAATACTTAAGTAAAGTCTTAACTAGAAAATACTATATAAATACTTTTATTTAAGTATATAAACCTTATAAGTAGAAAACTAGCCTTAAATTAGCTATATAAAGGTTATTAAATATAAAGTATTTACTATAATAAATTTAATATAATAAAAAGAAAAATACCTTTTCTTAAAAATAAGCTTAAAAGTATAAATAGGCTACTTAATTAAATATAATTCCTAAAATATCTTTTAAATTTAAAACCTAATTATAAATAAAATATATATTACTAGAGATATTATCTTTAATAAAAAAGAGCTATTTAATATTAATAAGAAATAAATAAAGGAATTAATAGCTAAATAAACCCTTAAAGAAATTTAATAAAATATAAAATTACTTTTAAGTATTAAATAGCTTAATTAAATTATAGACTTAGTCTAAGGCCTAGATAAGCTTAAAATATATAATTTAAGTCTTAATAAATAAATTAAAAATCTCCTTATAATAGAAAATACTTAAGAAAAAGATTAATCTATAAGAAAATATACTTAAGCTTAATTTAAACTTCTCTTATTACTATTAAATAGCTTACTATTAAACTTCCTTATATATATTAAAATATCCTCAGTTTAAAATATAATTTAAAATTTTAATATCTTAATATAAGTTTAATAATAGATTTTTAAGGCAGTATGTTATATAACTATATTAATTCCTATAGAGTTAGCTTTTATCTCTAGGTTAGCCTATATTTTAACTTTCTTTATCCTTAATATAATCCCTTATTAACTTTTAATTAGCCCTATTAACCCTATTAACCTTATATATAGCTTTTATTACTTATAAAGCCTTTAATATAAATGCCTTTATTATTTTAACTACTTTAATAATATCCTTTATAATCTTATTTTTAATTAACTTAATAGGATTATTAAAGACCTTATTAGCCTAGGCTATTTGTAACCTAAGGTATTAATATTAATCCTTATACTTATAGTTAAATCTAATTTTCTTAAGAAAAGTAGCCTTATTATTATAAATATTAAGACCTTTTATAAGCTTCTTTTTAAAATCCTTTAAGTACTTAAGCTCTTACTTAAGCCTTATTATTATCTAGCCTAGCTTATAGGTTTAAAAATATATTATAAAAAGTAAAAAAAGCTTATAGCTAAAGGCAATTAACTTAATAAGGCTATAGTTAATATTATTATATTAGGTTTCTTAGAAATACTTAGCTTTATATTTTAATTACTTTAGGCCTTTATTATTATTATTAAATAAGATAATATTAATAGTATTCTTTTTATTAAGGAAATAGCTATTAAAATAATTATAAATATTACTATAAAGGCTTTTTCTTTTAAGAATAAGAGGTATAATACTATATAAGTCCTATAGATTAATTAATTATATAATATAGTTAATAGTAAATAGACTAGAGATTAATTAATTGCCTTAGTATTTAAATAATTAATTATTTAAAGGTATTTAATAAGTTATAAGAGGAAGAAGCTATTATATATATAAAAGCTTCTTTTATTATCTTATTAAGAAAGTTAATTATTAAGAGATATTTAAGTTTAATATATTAAGTTCTTAATCTATATAGATCCTTTAGTTTTAAATTTATAAGAAAAACCTTAAGAAGACTTAGGCTTTATAGAGTATAAAGTAAAAAAAATAAAAAAAAATAAAAATAAATATAAATATTTACTTATAAATTTAATAAATATAAATACCTTTAAAAATATAAAGTAAAACTTATTATATAAGGAGATTAATAATAAAAATTATTAATTAAAGAAATCTATATTATAATATTTATAAGGAAATTATTTAAAATATTTCTTATAATTACTATTAAATATAACCTTAAATTACTATAATATAATATAGTTAATATATTTATTAATATAAAATTAATAGGTAATATCTTTATAAGGCTTTTTTCTAGCTTTAAAAGTAATAAATAAGGAAATTAAATCTTACTCTTATATAAAGTATTATATAGACTTAAAGTTATACCTTTTTTATAGTAAATAGAGCTTAAAAAAATACTTAAAACCTTAAAATATAAATTTCTTTCTATAGAACTATATTATTATTAAAAGGATAATATTTTTATCTTTTTTTATATTAATAATATTATTATTATATTTAATAGAAAGGATAAAAAAGCTATAATATAGATTATTTAATAACTTAAATAAAGATATAAGTTAATTAAAGGAAATAAGCTATAATAATTCCTAGGAATAAAGATTATTTAAAATTAAAGCTTAAAAAGTATTTAAGTTATATAAATAATATATCTAGAGAAAATATATAAACTTTATATTATAAAAATATTAAATACCTCTTTAATAATTAAAAATAAGCTTTTCTTAAATAAAGTAATTATAATATAATAAAGTATAAATTAATATAAAAAAGTAATTAATATAATATTATATATAAGTATAATTAGCTAATTAAATATTTTATTTATAATATTAAAACTACTAAGGTTTATAAATAATATTAGTAAAATATATATTAAAGTAATAAATTAAGTCTTTAATTATCTATATATAACTTATTACTATAAACTATACTTTAGAAATAAAAATAACTTTCTAGTTTATAGTAATACCTTATTTATAAATATTCTTTTTATTTTTTTTATTTTTTTTATTTTTTACTTTATACTTTATAAAGCCTAAGTCTTCTTAAGGTTTTTCTTATAAATTTAAAACTAAAGAATCTATATAGATTAAAAACCTAATATATTAAACTTAAATATCCCTTAATAATTAACTTTCCTTATAAAATAATAAAAGAAGCTACTATATATATAATAGCTTTTTCCTCTTATAACCTATTAAATACCTTTAAACTTATTTAAATACTAAGGTAATTAATTAATCCCTAGTCTATCTATAGTTATATTATATAGCTAATTAATCTATAGGACTTATATTATATTATACCTCTTATTCCTAGAAAAAGAAGCCTTTATAATAGTATTTATAACTATTTTAATAGCTATTTCTTTAGTAAAAAAAATACTATTAATACTATCTTACTTAGTAATAATAGCAAGGGCTTAAAGTAATTAAAATATAAGGCTAAATGCCTCTAAGAAACCTAGTATAATAATAATAACTATAGCCTTATTATTATATATTAAGAAAGTTAAAATAGTTTTAATATTAATTAATTGCCTTTAGCTATAAGCTCCTCTTACTTTTTATAATATATTTCTAGACTTATAAGCTAGGCTAGATAATAATAAGGCTTAAGTAAAAGCTTAAGTACTTAAAGGATTTTAAAAAGAGGCTAATAAAAAGTCTTAATATTTATAATAATAAGGCTATTTTCCTTAAGAAAATTAAGTTTAACTATAAGTATTAAGATTAATATTAATACCTTAGGTTATAAATAGCTTAAGCTAATAAGGTCTTTAATAATCCTATTAAGTTAATTAAAAATAAAATTATAAAGGATATTATTAAAGTAGTTAAAGTAATAAGGGTATTTATATTAAAGGCCTTATAAGGGAAGCTATATATAGGGTTAATAGGGTTAATAGGGCTAATTAAAGGTTAATCTAAGGGGATTATATTAAGGATAAAGAAAGTTAAAATGCAGGTTAACCTAGAGGTAAAAGCTCTATAGGAATTAATATAATTATATAATATATTACCTTAAAATTCTATTATTAAACTTATACTAAGATATTAAAATTTTAAACTATATTTTAAACTAAGGGTTATTTATTTATAAATAACTTAATTAATTATAAAAGCTTATAAGGATTTATAATAAAGCTATTTAAAAGCTTAATTAAATAGTAAATAAATAAATAAGATATAGTAATAATATTAATAACTAAAGCAGAGCTATTAGTAATTTTATAAGTAATAAAAAAAGGTCTTTTTTAATAAAGATTCCTTTAAAGTCTTTAAATTAAATTATAAAATATTAATTTATAACTTATTTATAATAATAAATAGATAATTAATATATTAAAGAATTTAACTTAAAAGTTAAAGATTAAATTAAAGTATATAAATATATATAATTATTAGCTTAAAGAGAGAATTTAATATAATAAAATCTCTATAAGCTATAGGGAAAATATAAAGCCAATTATTAATAGTTTAATAAAAGCTCTATAAGGTTATAATTTAAGAGAAAGTTATAAGTAATTTAGCCTAGTAAATATTAAATAATATATTTTAAAAAAATAAAAAAGAATTTAAAAAAGAAATTACTATTAGAAATTATTAAAGAACTCTAGATTTAATAAAATAAGCTTTATTTATATATTTATAAGCTTAAAATTATAAAATTAATATTAAAATATATATAAATTTATAATATTATTTTTATTTTCTATTAAATTACTTAAAAAGTAAAAATAAATTATTTAAAGCTAAAAGTTACTATTATTAGCTAAAGATTTACTTTTATATTATAAAACTTAAAAATTAAGCTTATTTAAGCTAAATAATAATTAAAAAAGGCTAAAGGAAATTCCCTATTTATAATACCCTTAAGGATAACCTTTATAATAATATAATACTTAATAAATTTTTATAAAATCTTAAATTAATTAATATAATTTAAAAGTATAAAATAAAGCTTAAAAATAACTTATTAATTTATTTTTATAAAATAATCTCTAGAATAGGCTATATAATAATTAAGAAAAAAAAAAGCTATAAAATAAGCTAAAATAAGGCTAATAAGCTTAAAATTAATAAAAAGAAATATAAAATTAAATTAATAAGCTTTTATATTAGCTAATAAGATCTTTTAATTTTATACTTTTTATAATAACTTTTATTAAGTTACTTTTAATAAACTTTATTACTAATATAAAATATTATATAATAAATATAATATAAATAGGGTATTAATTAGTATTTAGCCTCTTTAAGATTTAAAAGTTAAAAATAAGCTTTAAAATAATAAAATAAAAATTAAACTTATAATTTATTTTATTTCTCTTTAGTTTTAAATACCTTCTTTATATAATCTTTATAAATCTTCTTTAACTTTCTAGCTTTACTTTCTTATAAGGCTTTTTACTTTTTACTACTAGAATAAGGAAAAGGCTATTTAATAATCTCTTTTTTATCTTTAAATTAAAATTAATAATATAAAATATAGTTTTAAAGCTTATACTTAAAGGAAGTAAGTAAAGTTAATAATATACTTAACTTATAATCTAGAGAAATTTAATTAATATTACTATTATAATAAAGGCTATTTAATATTAATAAATAAGCCTTAAAATATAATTTCTAAGCTTATTTTAATTTATAATATTATAAAACTTAAAAAATAAAAAAGAGTTAAAAAATTATATTATATTAAAGAAAATTAATTAATAAATAAAGTAATAATATAGTTAAAAGAAGCTAAAATAGCTAAAATTAACCTTTAAAGTAAAAAATTATATATTAATTATAAAAGTAATAATAAAGGAAGAAAGAAAAAGAAATTAAAGTATAAATTAAAAGGCCTTTTATTTTTATTAAAATATAAAAAAGGTATACTTTATAGTAATTATAATTTATAATTAAAATTACTAGGTAAATATATTCTTAAAATATATTAATAGCTAATTTACTTTAAAAAGAAGAAATTAGAAAATAATAAAATATATAAAAATTAAAGCTATTTATAAATTAATTTTAATAGTTATATTAATCTAAGGGAATATATTAAAATATAACTACCTTATAATAAGTAAATATAAGGCCTATTTTAATAAAAGGAATAGCCTTTTATTAATAATAAAGTTATATAAAATTAAATAAATTAATTAAAGTTAATATATTTTACTTACTTAAAAAGAGAGGAAATTATATAGCTATATATTAATTTAAATAAAATACAGTTAATATATATATTAATATTTTATATAATAATTTAATACTTACTTCCTTCTTATAGCTTAACCCTCTTAAGGCCCTGCTAGCCTCTTTAATATATATATATTATAAAAAGTAAGTATAGCTCTAAGTATAATATATATATATTAAGGAGGCTAGCAGGGCTCTAAGAGGGTTAAGCTATAAGAAGGAAGTAAAAGCCTAAGGTACTTATAATATTAATACTACCCTTTAGCCTAATAACCTTAAAGTAAATAAATTAAAGCTATTTAAATATATATAAACTAGGCTCTTATAGCCTTCCTTAGTATTTTCCTTAATTTAATTCTTTATATAAAGCTTAGCCTTTTTTTTATTTTTTTTTTCTTTTAATTTAAAAGTAAAATATTCTTGCCTTATTTAATATCCCTTAAAAGGGTTATTTTACTCTATAGAACCCTAGTCTTTATAATATAATATAAAAGAGAAAGATTCTTTTTAATAACTTTAAAGTTAATAAAGAGATTAAGCTTAAGGTTAAGCTTTATAGCTATTATAAAAGCTACTTTTTCTTTTTTATTAGTCTTAGTAGTATTAATTAATTTAATACCTTTAAAAGTAACTTTAATACCTTCTTTTTTATTATAAAAGGCTTTTTTAATAATAATAATAAGGTTATTAAGGCTAATTTTAATAGCTTTATTAACTTTAATAACCTTTTCTTTTTATACTTTATAAAGGTCTTTTTTATATACCTTATAAGGCTTAATAATAAAGTTAAAAGCTAATAGTTTAAATCCTTACTTTAATAGGCTAAAAATATACTTTTTAATTATAGGCTTTTTTATAATAGCCTTATAAGTAAATATAAAGTTAAAGGCTAATAGTTTAAATTCTTATTTTAATAGACTAAAAAGATACCTTTTAATAGGTTTTTTAAATACTTTAATAAGCTTTAATACTTTATATAGCAGGCTATTAAGCACTTTAATAGGTTTTTTAAATACTTTAATAGGCTTTTATACCTTATAAAGTATATTTTTTAACACCTTATAGTACTTATTTAATACCTTATCTATAGGCTTTTATACCTTATAGAGTAAAAAATGCCTTATAATTATATACTAAGCTATAGCTACTCTATAGGGTAAAGGTACCTTAATAAGTAAAAGTGCCTTAATAGATAAAAGTGCCTTAGTAAATAAAAGTACTTTAATAGGTAAAAGTACTTTAATAAGTAAAGGTTTATTTTCTTAAAAATCTTAATAATAGTATTAAAAGTTAATTTTAAATATAATTTTAGCTTTTTCCTTTAATTAATTAATAATCTTTAAAAGCTTATAAATATATTACTTATAAAGCTTAAAAAGCTTTTTAAAGTAAATATCTTTATTATATATAAGGATTAAAGCTTATAATATTTAATATTAATTATTAAGGCTTTATATAGAGTTTATTATATTAAAAATACCTTATAAAAGTAAAAGAAATAACTTACTTTTAAAAGCTAGATTTATTATATTATATATTTTATTATATATTTTTATAGGCTATAATAGGCTTTATTATTTTAATAGATCTTTTTTTATTAAATTTAATAAAAATAAATTAAAAACCTTAAAAATAATTTAATTTTAATTAAAATTTTAAAATAATAAAAAAATATATATAAAAGAATAACTTTCTTAAATATATAAAAGTATATAAAGGCATATAATCTATAAGAAGTAAATATAGCTCTAAGTATAATATATATATATTAAGGAAGCTAGCAGGGCCCTGAGAGGGTTAGGCTATAAGAAGGAAGTAGGGGCCTGAGGCACCTATAACGCTAACACATATTACACTTGGAGCCACACCCACTTCTAACAGGGACAGGGACAACAGCCACATTATGTACCCCTCCACGCCACATCCATACAACAGGCCATAGCAGGCCATGCTAGGCTATGAGGCCAGGCCAGGCTCAGCGGTGTGAAAGTGACATCTTTAATGCGGTACCTACGGTACGGAAAAGGCTTGGACAGGGTCATTAATTAACAAAGTCCCCAGAATTTCATTTCTCGACCCATCTTCCCATCCCATCCCATCATCTTCACCTTCTGAATCGAAACAGATCAAACCTCCTGTTTCTCTACCTTTTTTTTTATCCCCCAAGTACAATCACTCAACCAAGTCATCATGTTCAACTGGGCCAAGCAACAGTAAGTATCCTCTATCAGATCTTCTGGACCCCACCATGCATCACCACCCCATGGACATGGAGAGGCTTTGAAGCAAATACTGACCGCTATAGGCTGGCCAATGTCGCCGGCACTCAGGAGCCCATTTACGGTCCCTCTGCTATCAAGTCTGTTGCCATCGAGGCCGAAAAGACTCCCTACACCGAGCTCACTCGAGATGGCTTGAAGTGGAAGGCCATGGACTCGACCTCTGTCGAGACAGAGAGTTTCTACATCTGTGCCGACAACGGTTACATTGCTCTTGCCCAGGTCATCTATAGCAACGTTGCGTATGTTCTGCACAATCCGTATCACTTCACTGTCACTTGCTAACATGTACAAAAGCGGCATTCGAACAACCTGCCAGTTCAACGCAAAGGTCTTTGACAAGGACCCTTCAAAGCCCCACCTCTGGGCCTCAACACCTCTCAACAACCAAGACTTTAACGAGGACAAGACGAGTTTCTACGCCGACGACTGCGCCGTCGAGCTGTCCGAGGATGGCACTTACTACACCATCAAGAGCATGAACAGCCAGGAAGCCATCGTCAACCTGAAGATCACCCGCTCTACCCCTGGTTTCCAGGCTGGCACCACAGGCACAACCCTGTACGGCACCGACCACAACAACCCATGGGGATCCATTCGCCATGCTTTCTGGCCTCGCTGCGTCTCCGAGGGTACCATCACCACCAAGGAGGGACCTATCGACCTGAAGGGCAAGGCCTTTTTCGTCTACGCCCTCCAGGGCATGAAGCCTCACCACGCCGCTGGTCGATGGAACTTTGTCAACTTCCAGGGTCCCACCTACTCAGCTGTCATGATGGAGTTTACCAGCACCCCGTCATACGGTTCAACCCTTATCAACGTGGGCGGTATCGTCAAAGACGGCGAGATCATTACTGCTGGCGCCACCAACACAGCCACTCACACTCAAGTTAAGAAGGATTCCGAGAACGAGTGGCCTGAGCCGAGTGAGGTCAAGTACACCTGGTCTGGTGCGACCAAGGACTCAAAGCCTGTTGAGGCCCTAATTGAAGGACCTCTCGGCGAGCGAGTTGATCGAGTTGACGTCATGGCCGAGGTCCCCGGTTTCGTCAAGACAATCGTTGCAGCAGCTGCAGGCACAAAGCCTTACATCTACCAGGTGAGTTTTGCTCCTTTCTTTTTCTCCCCCGTTGATTTAATTTCCGAACAAACGAACCATTGGGGAACCCCCTTGCTGACAAGATAATCTGTAGTACCACCCCAAGCTCTCCCTGAAGCTCAAGATCGGCGACGAGGAGATCGTCGAGGAGGGCGTCATGTTCACCGAGGCCACCTTCATCTCGTGAAGTAGAGGCTAGACGACAGAAAGAAAGACGGGATCGATATTATGTTTTATTTCTTGGATTCGTCTTTTTTCTTTAATATTCAGAGTACCAACCTTTTTACACACAAAGACATTGGGTAATACAGTAATCGACACTCTTGAGAAGAGGGCAGGGAGTCTCGGCGTTGGAGACAGACGGCTTGGTCACTCGTTTAAATTGATACGATATACTACAGACTACTTACTACACTACAAGTGATGCCCTTTCCAAACCAATATTGGACTTGAAGGGCCCTTTATTTTGGCTCGACACGTCTCACGCGTCTTTTGATTCGGGTTCTAGCCTTTGTGTGTTTTTACTAAACCGCGGCCCGAATGAATAAACCATTGTTTCCCTTCGCCCTCGTCTTGGATCAGCTCAGACGAGAACTTGTGACGTCCCACAAGTCCAAGTTAGCTTTCATTGTCTGGGCAGGTCGGAGGAGCCACTATGACAATAGAGATGTCTCTTGTATCCGCATCTCTGTTTGTCTCTGTGAACCGAAAGAACCGAAGGGGCAGGGCAGACTTGGAGACCTTTTAGTCCAACTAGTGGGGGAGGGAGAAGTGAAGGAAGAAAAGCCAATAATATTGGCGATTTATCGACAACTCTCCTTCTCCTTCTCTTTAGTCTGTTCCCCGCCCCACGATGTCAAGGGAGAGATATCAGTCTTAGTACTCACCATGTTGGCTACTCCATACTAAAGTGCAAACCAAACTGAAAAATCTCCACAGCAAAAGGCTGCATGTCTCGCCCGTTCCTGACTACCTTGTCTCGTCACAATCTTTCTTAGCCTCTGTCTCGTATGCAATGCAGGTGCTAGCTAGGCTACATGAAGGTTTGTCTCTTCAAGCAAGCACTTTTGGCTTCTGAGTCCCCTAGGTCCCCTCCTTTTTACGCGTTTTTATTGCTTTTTATTTGCTGCACTCACTTTGATTGACGTGCTGATGATCTGAGTCGTTGTGCCCGACTAACAGTTAGTGAGACGACGATCCATCCATCCATCTCTACTCAACTCAGTTGGTTCGTATTCAAGGGTCGCGACTTATACGCGACAGAGAGAGCATTCCTCTAATCCAGAACACCAATGTTTTAGTTGGGAGAGAGGATCCAGCCAGCCCCTGTAGACGATTTTGGTGTCTCGAATTACACAAGCTAGTCTCTTGTTCTATCTCTTGTGGAATTGAATATAAGGATTGTGAGAATCCTCTTTTCTTTGTGATAGTTACTCACTATTATCCCTCGTCCTTTACCTTTCTCCCTAAAGAATATATCCCATCAATATTCCATCTTTTCTCCCTATTGTGAAGGACCAAGAATTCCATTACAATCATCCTCCAACCAAAGGGTTTCCTTGCCATCTATCATCGTGAACATACCAGCACCGAAATAACTCAACCTCAACCATGGCCGCCTGTACCTACCGCGATGCGTCTTCGTACGCCCCTGTATTCCCTTCTCCTCTCAACCCTACAAGCCATGGACCAGAGAACAAGTATGGTGCTGTTCGTATCGCTCGTCGAAGACGCAACCGACCTGGTCGACGAGGACCTCCTGGATCCCACACTCTTACCCAGCGGCTCCTTCGTGTCAAGGCCGCTGATGCATGGAGGGGACATGTTTTGAGTGCTCAGGTTACTCAGTATGAGTGTGCCGAAGCTGCTGCTATGGGAGTTATCAGGCAAACCAAGAACAGAGTAAGTTTCATGTTTCACACATCGTTTCTAAGAATCATACTAATTTCGTTTTAGAACCGTCGTTCTTCAATGCCCGGCCTCAAGAACTTTGGTCTCAACTTCTCCCTCTCCGACGCCCATCGGGTTGCCAGCAGAATCAGCCTGCCCGATCTATCATGTCTCAAGACAAGACGCATGCTTCTCGCCATGGGCCTCGTCGGTCTGCTACCTGCCCTCAAGGTCCGAGATGCTCTGAGAGCAGCCGAGTCATTATGACTTGCATTTCACGGCGAAGAAAATAGCTGTGACAATGATGAATTTTATATGAGAATTGTGATTGTGAGCCGTCTTTTGATGGTGCGGCGTTTCTGGGAGGAGATTTCTATAGATATACCCGCGTCTTTACGCCTGCCTTTTCCATTTTTCCACACCAGTCTAATACAATACAATATTTCTTTAACCATAACAAGAAAACAATCATAGTCCCCAGTCCGATACACCACCCCGTGCTAGCTACGTATATAGGTATCATACATCGTGCAAAGTTATACATGAATCGTTCTTTACTCATTGATCTTTCTTCTCTTTATACTTTTCCTCCACTGGCTCGGTGGAACCTGGTTTATCAGCCGCTGTACCGGCTGCTTTCTCTTTTGGCGGGCCCTTACTGTCTGGGTCTAGAACAGCGTGTTCGACCTGCCATATGGCTCTCTCGAGCTCAACTTCGAGAGCAGGCATGTTGAGTGTTTCAGAAAAGGTCTGCACTTCCTTTTGAGTGAGCAGGGTGCGTTCCTTGTTGTCCGGTTCTTCGGCGGGCGGGGCATGTAGCGCATAAAGCTGGTCAAGCTTCTTGGATGGAGATGGCCGTAGTAGCTTATGCTCCAGAAGCCATTGGATATGCTTACCACCCGCAATGGCTCGGTAGTGTGACCAGGCTCTGTAGACAAGGTAAAAGAAGGGAAGGTTGGGGATGCTGCCCGATGTTAGCTAGCGGGATCTAACAAAAAGCAAAGTCAAAGACATTATACTCACATGGGTATCAGCGCAAACGGGATAGTAATCGGCATGCCCACAACACACCAGACAAGCCTCTTTTTGTGAAGAGCCTGGCGCTCCGTTGCAAGGGTTTGTAGAATACCCTCAGCCTTGTTGGGCGGTATCACGGAGCTCGGGAAGCACAATTCGACCTTTCCTCTGGTTTGGATATCCTCGCTACGACGTTTCGAAGACAGAGGAGGTACCGACTTGAGACCCCATTCCTCGTAGGGGATGCGACGAAAAGCGTAGTTTCCGTAGTCGACGACCTTGCGCTTCCAGCCCGACTCCATCTTCTCCCACTGCGCCCACGTCCTGGCAGCCCAGGCGGTGCCCTTGTCAACATACGTCCGGCCCTGTGGCGCAGTCGTGACCTCGAGTCGTTTCGCATAGAGCAGCGTTCGCCGCGTGGAGAGCGGTAGGAGGTACAATCTCATGGTGGGTGGTTGGTAGGAAGAAGAGCTGCAGCTTTATGGAATGCGGATATGCTTATGCCAAGAGACAAAGTCAACCGGGACTGCTTGAACCGATTGAGAGCCAAAAGAGAGGGAAAAGTGTCGTAAAAGTGTCGCGAGAGACTATCGTAGCATGACGGACGCTTGTGATTATAAGTCCTTCGTTGAAAAGAGGCCGCACGGGTAGAGAAGAAGCCGGTGAAGAAAGAGGCAGTAGAAATTTGCCTCTTTGGATGGAGATTCAACAAGCAAGCACTGGACTTTTTTTGGTTGGGAAGTTTTCCACCAAACACAAGGGTTTATTGTTCTTTCTGCTTGAGCTAGAACCGTGGCGAAGCTGACGACGATGCAATGATTTTTTTGCCCGTGGTTGGTTTTTTCTCAATGCGCTGGTTGAGCTTAGCTTGGTGAGAAAGCTTTCTCATACTTGGAGTTGGAGGCCCCCAGAGCAAGAGTCAAGACGGTGACGCACATGTTCGTCATGGTTGGAGAGAGATGGATTTCTTGATTAACACGTGCAGCACTTTAATATCGACTTGATTATACCACGAGGCTATTCAGTTGGATAAGAGTATGCTACAAATGATTTATTCTTTTTAATATATAAAAACATTCTATATAGGCCATCATGTTCTCCAAGCCAAGAGATCTGACCCTGCACGATTCAAGCATTCATGTATGTACCTGCTCAGCCATGTTCTCCACACACTCTACCTGTAACCCCCACCACACAAAAGACGCTATCACCAATTCTCACAGACCTCCGACATACAGCGAAAATTCAACTTGTCCTTCAACAATTCGTCGGGCGAATGGTTTAGTGGTATAATACTCCCTTAGCATAATTCATCCGAATAATCTGGGAGTGGTCCAGGGTTCGATTCCCTGTTCGTCCAACATAGGTGGTTAGATTCCGCTGTTATATCCTCTTTTTGACGTTTCTCATCTTTTTATACACGGGAAAGCAACACCTTAATTATGCAATATAACACTTGGTGCGACTCTTACCGGCCCATGATAAGATGCAAAACCCAGAGCCTCCATTTCAACCATCATCCACTGTCCCTCCAATGTCTCATGGACGTAAATCTCGATCGAAAACCAAACATCCGTCGCGGAACCCCCATAACTAACGCTATGCAGGGAGCCTTTCACTTAGCCTACTGAACCGCAAATCTGCCCACTTCCCCATCTTTTCCATGATGGATAAACTTCTCTTTGACTCACCTCAACTCACTTAGTGTGGCATGGACTTTTCAGCTGCAAGTCACACCAACTCCAACTGTTTGGGAACCTGTGTTTGAGACAAGACCATCAAAACTGAGACCTACAGCTTCTTCAAGCTCCGGAATTGGCTGACGCGACTTGTCTTTTGCACCGATCAAAGTTCCTGTAGGTGGCCACGTATTCGCATTGTTGTTTCCCATGAGGGTTTCTTTATGAATTCATGCAGGATCTTTGTATCTACCCGTAGTGCGAACCTTCCGTAACGCCTTCATGCCATGCCCCTTCTATCATATCTATTCTGTCCCGTCTCTTCTAACTTGAAGTCTTACAACCTTCATCTTTAAAGCTCAGATCTATTCGTCTTTAGCTCCTCCCCACCTTCATGCACGGGACTCTTCGTCCGCGATGCTCCCTTGCCCACAATCTTCTCCGTCCAGTTCCACCCGGCCGATGACCCCTGCGCCTCCTTGCCCTTGTCCTGCTGACCCAGTGCCGACGGCGACGTTGGGCCCGGTGCTTCTCCACCAAAGTCCAGATCACTGTCATTGTCACTATCATGCCAGTCCTGATCACTCCACGACACGGAATCCGCTCTCTCTGCCCTCGGGCGTTGGTCCATCGAGGCGTCGCTGTTTCGCTTTGACCGTCCCGCCTTGGGTAGGTCCGATACCTTATCGAGGGCCTCCCGCGACTCGCTGTCTGTCCTGGTCATGCCCGCGAGATCGTCTCGGCTCTTTTTGAGCTCCGCACCATGCGCGTCTGGTGGCTCATTCATGTTGCGGGCTCGCTCTCGGTTGTCCTCATCTTCATTGCGAAGGCGAGCGGCTGCCGAGTCGCTGAAGTGAGCATCGACCAGATGCTTGACTACGGGCCATCCATAAGCGTTGGCAAACATGCGTCGGACTAACACGTTGTTGTGGGCATCTGGCTCAACCTTGACGAGCACCTTTCTCCAGGACAAGTCTTTATGATAGGCTCTTGCAATTTTCTCTTCCACACGCATGTTGGACGTGTCGATCATTTCGTGAATATCCTTGTCCGGATTCGTATTTGCTGTATCATCGTAGTCTTTCGCCGACAGTGAGCTGTCCTCATGATTTATAGAGGGGTAAGGGTTAGAGCCTGTACTGCTTGTTGAAGCCTGCCCTATCGAGTTCTGTCGTTGACCAGTCTTCCTTCTAACCAGTGTTGAGGGGCGCTTCTTCAGCGGCGGTCCTGGTATATCCGCTGGATGGTAGACACGGTCATGGAAGATAGTTCGTTGTCGTTTAGATGGATCAACGAGATAGTCAACGTCGGGCATTTTGGGGTTGAGAAGGTCACTGGCTGATTCAAAGACAGTGGTCCTTGGCGGAGCTGTCATCTCATCTTCGCCTTCGTGACCAGTTGTGGCCTTCGACTGCTTAGTGGAAGTTGCTTCACTGACGTCTTCTCCTTGGCCATCGGTGGCATCTTTCAGAGTTTGGCTATTGGAAAATATTCTCTTTTGCTTCTGTGACACATTCTGAGGCTTGGGTGGCTCGTTACTCTTGAAAAGGTTGAAGAACCCTGCCAATGGCCCGCTGTTAGTCGAATCAGCCGAGTCGGACGGCACCTCATCACCATATGGAGTTGCCACGGAACGCAAGCTCGTCCGGTCGTCATCCATCATTGCCGTGCTGGGTGGCTGTGGAACCTCACGCATGTTTTCGTGAACGTTTTGAGGCGATGAGGTACCAGATTGGCCGACGGAACGCTCTCCATTCATGAGCTGTCTTTGTCGGGAATTACCCTGGCTAGAGCCTGTCAACTCGGCCCATCCAAAACCAACAACAGTTTCGACCAAACCGGCATCTCGTCGAGCTTTCTCGACACGTCCGAGTCCTTGCCAGTCCAAGAATAGAAGACAACTTGTGCGGAGTGGAACAATACCATCGTTGACCACATTGGAGTACACAGTTCGGTTGCGGAACTTTTTCAGTGCTGTATGTGCCGGTCCTGTTGGTAGAATCCTCAAGAGCGGTTTTGATTCGGGCTGTGAGTCGCCGTAGACCTTCTTATGTGCTGTCTCACCCAAGTTTCCTACAATAGCACCCCAACCACTCCTTGCAATTGTTGGCGCTCTCCATGTCAAACCGAGGTCTTTACCTGTCCTGCCGACGAGGCCAGAGTCCAGAGCAAACTTGACGTATAGGGGATTCTCGTTGCTGAGCCCTAGAAACGGTGTAGCCAAAGCAACAAAGTTGACAGGCTTGATGAGATCAAAGAACTGTGGCGAATGCTTCTGTATATACGCAATAGCATAAGTTTGTACCAGACCACCAAGAGAATGAGCAATGAAGCTTATACTTGTGATCTGGTATGGCCGATCTGCCTTGCGCAAATGTGCACCGTCCTTTCCAAGATGAATGGAACTGTGAGCATGCGCTGCCTTTTGCTGAGGATCATGCTTGTCGAACGTATGGGACACAGCTTCGGCCATTCCCTTTCCTGTTGGCAGAAATGGCTGATCTGGGTATGTCATGGACAACACGTATCTAGCGAGTCGCTTTCCGAGATATTTAATTCCACGCTCCGTCTTTGTCGAGTTGCCCGAATAACCCCGCACAATAACTTCTTCATCGTCATCTGATTCATCGTCTTCTCCTTCAACCTTGTCTTGATCCTTGGTGTTATAGGTATCTGATTTGGCAAGACCGTTTTCTGATTGTTCCCTCTCGGCTCGCTCCCGGGCCCGCCGTGCCTTGGCATCGATCTTGGCTTGCTTGACAGCTGCATCAATGCTCTCCTTCATGAAAAGCATATCTGCGCCAAGGTTGCTGTGGAGGCCATGCGTTAAAATCACAACATGAACCTTTTTCTTCTTTTTTGGATTTTGTGGTTTTGAAGTGTCATTCTCTTCGACTTCAGGATCACTCGTTTTGGATACGCTCTCTACGTGCTGATCTGGACCGTGACGCTTTTCAGGATCGCCTTTATCATCCCAGCCTGGGAGTCTGGGCGTGTTCCATAATGCTGCGGTATCTTCGACCTTGACTTGTATCGCGCGAGAAAATACACCTCGAGGCTGCGCGGGATGGTGTCCATCTTTGGCCCCCACGCCCTGCTGATGGTCACTAATTTTTCCAGGCTGCGAAACTTGAGTCTGTCCATTAATCACTTGGCTTGCGTTGGTCAGGCTCAAAGACTTTTTGTCACGAGCCAGAACAACCTCGAAGCCGACAGCAGCCGATGTAGAGAAGAGGATCTGCGAAGAAACCTCGACAATCCAGCTAGCGCTTTCATGGTCATGGGACGGCCCTTTTCCAAAACCACCATGACTTCCTAGTCCAGCACTCTGTCTGATAGTAACGGGTACCACAAGTTCACACTCCCAAGAACCACCCGCCTTGACCATGGGCTCAAACTCTGGGACGCCATAACGTTCAGGATATTCGAATTTCTCATTAGGGTTGAAGCCAGCAGGGTAAGCAGCGGCGCAGAGGGTATACGGTCCGTGAACGAAAGCGGCGCGGAGAGCGATGGCCGAAGTATTGCGCACGCGGAGGTAGAGCTTCTCGGGGGATGGTAGGATGCGGTCCTGCGATGGAATGTATGTGATAGTGTAGCGGATGACTTCGCCTGTCTTTAGGCTGCCGACCTGGTGGAGAAGAAGCATCTCAGCGCAGCGCAGCAACCACGTCGAAGTTAGAGACGTAAAACAAGAGGTGTGCGGCACGAGATATTAATTCGAGTGGTAGGAACTGCGCTGCACGTGCTTGTGCTCAGCTCGTGAGTCGGTGGGTGTTGTATATCAGACGGCGGTAAGGCTTGACGTCACCATGTCCTGCGCTACAACGAAAAGGCCGATTCTCAAACAAAGTAAAAGACGAATAGTCTTAATGTAAAGAAGGAAGATGACAGCGAGAGAGGTCTCGACCGAAGGAGCCGAGTTACAAAGAGTGAGTGACAGTGACAAAAAAAGGGTCTAACATGTACAATGACGGCAAGCTCACGCCCTGGTTCCCAATCTCGCTCCTAGCCAAACGGGTCATTGGCAACCGAGAGAAGCCAATCAAGAATGGCTGTCGACATCACTCCTTTGATGGGGGCAGAGCATGGCCAGGGCCATTCGGAATTGGTTTAGGGGATGAGCCACTGTAGATTTTTAGCCAGTGTTGGCGCTGCTTGCGGTGGATCTTGAGTGTTTCTGTTGGGCTCTCATTCCACATTATCCGATCATCTCCATTCCGTTGGTTCCTTGATGACTTCATTCAAGATCACGCGGCTGACACTAAATAAAGAAAATATAATTTATAGGTTATAGATGTAAAAGTTGGACATCAAACGCAATATGACCCCCAATGCTCATGCTTACTTATGCTTATACCCCTACCATCATGCCATGCAACACCATGTCATGCAATCCATCTAAAACGGCTTCTCCATTGCTGAGTTCTGTTGGCCTTGACGTTAAATACCCTGTTCCCTATCTACTGCCTACCTCCTATGCTTCCATAATTATGCAAAATTTCCACTTCCATATAAACTGTAACCAAAAGAGGGCAAGCAGTCTGGACTATGATACAAAAAAACACTCTGTGACAATCTTTAACGAGAGTTCGGATATCCAAGAAATCGTTCATTGCCTCGTCATTCATGATATAGACACATCAGACTCCTCTTCAAACAGCCACAACTGCCGGTCCCAATTCGCCCTCCGGATCACCGGGCTCGACAAACTTCCGCCAGACGTCGATTCGTCCCATACCAGAGTTTCGTCCGCTAAGTCCGGCTAGCTCTGAAGACTTGCGTGCGTCGCTGCGTCGCGTGCCCTTTCGACTACGCGAGCTGTGACTGTAATATGAATCATCGTCGTCGTAAGTGTTGGGATCCCGTTCCACAATCAGAGGCCCTGCTCCTCCGCGGTATCCTCCTTCCATGACTGGAGGTGGCATTCCCATGGGTGGTGGCCTCATGCCAGGAGGTTCCATATCGTACGGATCTTCCTCTGCGTGCCGCTCTACCTTTCGTCTGTCCATGCGTCCTCCGTAGTAGCCTCCTCTGCCGACACGAGAACCTCTTTCGAACTCTGCCTGACTTGGAGAAGGAGGGACGCCGGCAACTACTCTGCGCCCTAAACGCTTGGGACTATCTTCCATATAATGAGATGAGGGAGGCTCTGGAGCACCAGCGACATCATACTCGTCGTCTTTGGCATAGTAGCGAGGCCTGCGAACCAGTTCATCTTCGCGGTCCTCCTTTTGACGTAACATGACTTCTTCGTCGTAGATCTGAGGTCGTGGCTGTTTTCCTCGTGGTCTTCGGGGACCTCGAGATTCCTCTGTAGTGCTGCCTTCACGAAAGACTTGGATTTCGCTTCTTTCCCTTCGTGCAATCGCTTTCTCTTCGTGATCAGAGTCGGGGACGTCAGCGTCGAACCATGGGCATTCGCATCTTTTGGGTTTCTCTCCACAAACGACGCAAAATTCAGCACCGCATCGGCTGTCGTATGTTAGAATCATGCTGCAAATTTGTCCACGACTGTACTTACCACAATGCATGGTTATCGCCATCTTTAAGTTGAGCTATAGTACCGCACTTGATGCATCTCTTCCGTCCCTCACTTCTGGCTTGCGCGAGATACTTGGCCGCTTCATCGTCCCTGGGACATTTGCCCGCAAAGTGCCATCTGCCATTGCAAGTCACACAAACCTTTGTGTTGCACCGTTCGCAGCGAGCAGCTTTTCGACCTGTATCGCGATCATGATAGATATCGACAGGCCGAATCCACTCTCCGCATCGTCGTGAGGGACAATACAGCCTGTTTTTCAAGGAGACTTCCACAAACTTCTTGTTCCATATCTTTTTAAAAACGGGATCAAAAAGTTTATCGACATGCTCCAGATCGATGTGCTCATCAGTGCAGCATGTTGGAGGCATCTGCTCAGCGTCTGTCATTGATTGCTTAAATCGCCTCTTCAGACAGCTGTGGCACATGCGATGACCGCATTCAAGTTTA
Source organism: Fusarium sambucinum (assembly GCF_050947815.1). Lineage (NCBI taxonomy): Eukaryota > Fungi > Ascomycota > Sordariomycetes > Hypocreales > Nectriaceae > Fusarium > Fusarium sambucinum. The sequence goes on from NC_139292.1 coordinate 3,474,303, forward strand.
GGACATCTCGAGGCAGGGACTTCCTCGAGACAGCCTTTGCAGTCACGGCTAAAATTCCAAGTTAGAATGTGAAAAGGGAAACTGATTGAAGGCCACTCACATTATGCGGGGTCGATCCCGAGAACTGTTTCTAGATGTTTCAAATCCACTACCCGCTATGCTGGGAGGGCGTCTTGAAGATTCTCTAGAGACCTCGACCGTCTCTACTAGTCTCCTAGGACGGCCTTCGCGGACAATTTCACGGGACTCGACAACCTTGGCAGTCCTGATGTTCTTGTTAGTCTAGAGTTAGAGCCATTGACCGGAGCGACTCACCTCCTGGAAGCCACGGGTGGCCGAGAAGCATCCAGCACACTATTGAATCTTGTCGGGAGACTGTATCTAGGTGTGTCGGTGAGCTCTCGTCTTAGAGCAGGTCTTCGATCCGGCGACCCTCTCTCAGAAGACGCATGTCGGTATCGTCGTATTTCTCTATCGTCAGAAGTCGATGGCGATGGTATCCTATCTCGCCTTCGTGGGATTCTCTTCTCATCTGGCGAGCTCATGTAGTCGTCTGGGCTGGGTCGTCGGTGGTGGCGATGATGTCGCTTATGGCTCCTCTCGTGCTCTTCCACCACCACCTCTATACGTTCGTCATCGCTATCATCTTCGCTCTCACTCTCACTCTCGCTTTCACTGTCCTCCTCACTCTCTGTCGGTGGTGTCGATTCGGGCGTTGGCTCTCTCGGTCTTTGCACTCGCCGGCGGGGCCTTGCAGGCTCGGGATGTCTACCCCGCGGTTTCATGGGCGGGATGCGTACATCATCCTCATCATCTTCGTCGGCCTCGTAGACTGAAAACTGCGGGCGCTTCTTATAAACGTCTGTAGAAGCCCGCATCAGGTGTGCTGGGGGCATGGGCATAGTAGGCGGAGGGTATGCATCGAGGCTCATGCTCCTCGAATATCCCCTGGGTGTACCTCCGTTGGGCCTTTGTAGTTCGTCGACTCGTGTCCGATGGGGCATTGGGTTTGGGTAGTAGGGCGCGACGTCACCTGGGCCATACCAATCGTGAGATTCAGGGCGGAGGGGCCTGCGACGCACGAGTGGAAGTCGGGCCTCTTCATCAGGGACGTCTCGATGGTATCCTCCTAGCCTCATTTTCGAAGGAGGGGCCTGTGAGCTCCTTGAAGAGGGCTCACTCCTGCAGGACCCAGAAAGGGACAGGGAGCTGGTCCACGGCACAGCACAACGCAGCACAGCGCAGCGCGTTCGATTCAAGTTGGTGTCCTAAGGAGGACTAGTTTGTATGTTGGAATGCCACGGGTAGGTTCAAAGTAAAAGATGACGAGCAGTCGGGCCACTCAACGAAGTACACGCTGCGTGAGCAATTGCACCCCCCAAAGTTGATTGGAGTCGGGGGGCTGATCATGCATGGCAACCGCAGCTTGCAGCGTTGCGTCGAGCGAGTCGAGTCGAGGCGAATAAAACCGAGTTTGGAGCTGGGGCGAGGAGAATGTATGGTGGGTGTCGGTTTGTCTAATGGTGCCTTACAAGTTGGGCCGCGAGACGTCTGGATGGAGATCCAAATTGACCAGGCGTCAAGACACTAAAAGAAGCAAGGAAGAAAAGAGAAAAGGAATAGAGACAGAGGAGACGTCTAAGTGCCAGGCTAAATGAGGAAAAGACGACCAATCTTGGATAGTACTCTTGAGCAACGTTTCTCAACCTCCGCAGTTTGCTATGTTACCGCAGGATAGCGCGGCAGATTCAAGTACCAAGCGTGGTTTAAGTCACCTCACCTTTACTCCTCACGCATCAAACAGCTAGAAACGAATCAAAGTGCCCCTCCCCCGCGTGGGTGGGTTTCGGACTGGCCAGGGTTTGTCGACCGATGTGGTTTTTTTCTCGTGAATTAGCGACTGAGCTCTCAGACCCTGCGTTATGTGATGACAGAGAGAACGAGAGAGGCAGGGTCGTGCTTTTGATGGGGCTCCTTGGGCAGCACAACACACCGTACGAGCCGGATTTAGATCATACGAGTACTGAGAACTCAAAGAGAAGCGAGCGAAGGACAAGCATAAACCTGCACAACGATATTCCTTTACGGGGGGCTGGCATCATTCCAAGACAAACTGTGGATGATCAGTTTTTGCGGTGTGATGGTGATGTCACGTGGCTGGAGCCACAAGTCAAATCAAGCTGGGAACTGAGACAATCCTCTCCTCAGGACTCCAGGGTTTGTTCATAGTAGGATGCAAGTGCCACTAGATTCCTGCAAGTAATCATGCATCTGGACATCTTATTCTTGAGACAAACGAGATAACATCACCGTGGCAAGTTTGACTTTCATCATCGCTCACTCCTAATCATTTTGACCGTGACAAGCTAATAAATAGGCTAACAACAAACTCGTCATTGACGTCAACCCCAGTAACTTCAGTCTAGTTACTATAATGGACCCCAAGGAAGCAAAACAAAAACTGTCTATGCTTGAAAAAACGATGGTACCCAATAGTGCCGAATATGGGGTTTAAATCACGTCCGTATTACGCCGGGTCATGGCCGGCCATCTGCTTGATGTGGGGCACCATCTCGGCCCGGTCCGGCAGCCATGACGGGCCTCCCCGTACGGCCATTGAACGGCGTGATGTTGACGGCGTTCCTGCCGATCCTAAATGGTTGTCCGGCTTTGTCTTTACTTATTTGAAATCTGCAGGGACCTTATCCCCGCACTCTATCCGCATGCATACAAGGCACCGGCACGGATACATCACTCTCTTAGCCGTAGCTCAGAGTCTATTGCCATGCAGCCCTATTCACAAAGTTTCTATGTACACAACTATTACATCATGGAAGGTAGGAACCCTTTCTTGTGTGATGGCAAGCAGTACCATGCCAGGTATTCTAGTGTTTGAACAAGAAAGAAAAGGCTTCACACAACGTATCATTCGAGACTCTTTGAGCACTACCAGAGAATTCCACCTTTATCATTCATTACTCATTATCATGATTTTCAATATTGTACACTATTAAACAAATGGGTATAGATGCTATCATAACATATATCATCATGTTCTTTGAAGGGATAAATCAAAGTGGGATATCTGTAGGCCAATCCTCCAAGGAACTTCCAGCTAGATCTTACTACTAGCTTGTATGCATGATCTACATTAATCCATGATTCTGAAAGTAATGATGCTGAAGGTACTATGATGTCTTGTGGCCAAGATTTGGCAATGCCGGTCAGACGGTCCGAAGAACCGTACTAGGATCAATGCCAACCAATAGAATGATACTTCCAGTGCTGCACCCCAGGATTATCCCCAGAAGGAGTCTCTCGGGGCGACAACCACCCAGATCCCTGGGTTGTATTGTAGCGCTGGATTGGTTACGAGCCGTACAAGATTGTAGAACATCGGCGCTACTATTGAGTAACGCCGTGGTCCTGACAGCCGAAGAAGGGGAAGAAAGAGGCTTGTCAGGTAGATGACAGATCCTTGTTTTGTATTGTGTTGGGGCACCCTTTGTGTCGACTCTTCGGCCCCTACGGAGTGCCGAGAAATGCGCGCCTTCTCACCTCAGCCTCTTTGAGCATCTCGGAGGCTAGGCTTAAGCTAGGGGCTAGAGTCGCGTATCGTTCGACCTCCATAACCACATCGTTGATGATTTGGTCTAGCGCCTCACGACTCGGTACCAATGTGAGCAAGATATTGAGAAGTGATGGTGACATGGTGGCACCCATAATGAGTAATGTTTGAGACACCATCGACAAAGCTCCTTGCCAGATGTATGGCATATGTCCAGCATGGCTGTGTCTAGTTAGTCGTCTATTGCGTTATTATTTGAAAAGGATGACATACTGTTCGTGGATATGTTCCAATTGTCGAAGAGAAGCCTCCAAGCATTTGTGGCAATTTTCCCGCACGGCGGGATCCAGAACCTGCTGTTCATTATCTAGCACGGCTAGAATGTATGGCCTGTAAATGATGGTACGGCAAGCAAAGAATCGGAGGCGAAGTACTGTTTGAACAGGGTCCTGAAGGGCGTTTCGGGTAAAAGGAAACTGCAGTGGCAATGGCAAACTCTCGTACCACTGACTCAATTGGTAGTCGAGTTCCGCAACGACTGGGTCTAGACTCTGTGTATTTGCAATAGAGTCCTTGGAGTAAATGAGATGGCTGACTCTGTTCAGTAAACGACGGAGAGCAATCTCCGCCAAGAAGTACCACAGCTCATCTCGACCGACTTGCTCCGACTCGTCTCCTTCGAATCCGCCTGGAAGGCCGACATGCTCCTCGAACTGAACCACACCCGAATGAGGCAAGTCGAGTTCTGCGAGAAGATCACTTTCGAAGAGTAAAGCGTTCCAGTAAATGCGCTCCACAAGCTCTCGCTGGTGACTGGGAATACGGCTAGGAGCCATGAGGAGGAGTTGCAGTTTGGTACTTGTAGTGCAGAGCAGGTTCCATGCCTCCATAGGTCGCACTAGGTAAAAGTGGTACGCAGCAGCCAAGAGATGGCATTGCGCCGCCACCACACTGTTGGCAGTCATCAACCCTGGAAGCAACGACCAGGCTGCCGTAAAGTATTGTAGACCGGGGGGGTCTTCGTGTGGGAGAATCCTAGATATGCTACCGTGCAAACTTGCTTGGCCCAGAGCAAGAACAAGAAGCACGATACAACTTTCCGGTCCCTCTCGAAATCCGTTGGACAAGGCGGTTCGGTATTGGCTTCTCCAGGTATACGGGTTCACGCAGGCGTACCACACGTTGACCCTTTCAAAATAGGCCTCGATGTATGCTTGAGTATTTGACAAGTCAACACATGGCGTTTTCGTAAGAGTGTGAAGCGGTTCTCGCGCCATCTCCAATTGTAGAAGAACTTGAGGATCGCATTGCCGCGAAATTAAATCTCGGATAAGAGGCCATTGCAGTAGATGCATGGCGGCATTGGTATGAACTTTGGGCATGGTAGAGATGTTGGTTCCTACTGGTTGCGCCGACCAAGTTCCGAAGCCGCCATTGGGGATAGAGCTGAATGTGGCCGCATTAGCTGACAGCAACATATTGTCGCCGTCCAGCCCGGTGCCGTTGCTCATTCCGGGCGAGTTTTCTGCCAGGCCCAGCCCATTTGCTGTTGTGTTCACCATACTCATCTGGAGAAGGCTCTCAATGCGATTGAGGCGCTCCAAAATAAGCTTGTCACCAGCGTCTAACTTAATTCCTGGTTCTCGGTAGATGCATTCAGCACCGAGCTCTGTACAGAGCTTGCACTTGGGCTTTGTTCCATCGCATCGCGACTTTCTTGAGCGGCAAACCTCACACTAGCAAAGAGTCAGCATGCAAAAGATGAGAAATAAGCATTATGCTGTGACGCACAGCAATGGTAGCCCTGCGACGGGGATAATCGACCCCGGTTTCTGTATTTCTCCTCTTTAGTGGGTTTGAGCCCTCGTCGCTTGAGACCTTTTGCCCGCCGTTAGACATATTGTCGGGTCTGTTATTATCGGAGGATTGCGATAGATGGCGGGCCTTCTGAGACGTGCCCATCATAGCATCCCTGCTGAAGCTGGGCGTGCGCTGATTTTTGTAGCTGATGGGGGATTTGAGTGAGGCGTCGGCCGACATGGTTGCGAGTGACGACATTGGAAGTTCGAGTGAGAAGCTGTCGCGAGTAGGAACGGTGAATGGTCGGGCTGAGTTGATTGAGATTGAGTGAGCGGATTCGCCTGTCGATGATGGGGACATGATGATATGTTGGCGTAAGATGAAGCGCGATCGAGAGACGGTCGCGAGATCAAAGCTTCGAGGTGATATGGCGACGTGGATAGTTGCAGCTATGGGTGCGAACAACTTGAGAAACTTGTTTAAAAATTCCACATTCTAAAACAATACCGAGGTTTCAATGGTAGCGCCGAAGATCAGACGATGCGATGAAAGCTGAAACCTGAAACAGAAGAGTTATGCCGAAGCTAGGCTGGTGATGAAGGAATTTCTTGTAAGTCGCGTTGTGCCTGTCCTGTCAAAGGATCAACGAACGCCAGTCTCAAGAACAGAAGACTAGAATTGTCAAGTCACCGAACGTTGAGAGAGGCGTTCTTTTTTGGGGAGACAATGGAGGAGTAAACGGTTATGTATGGGAAGAACATGGACAAGGGTCTCAAAGTCCATGTGGTGCTGCACCTGCGCTTAACCCCAGACCCTGGGTCGGGCGGTGGAACTCGGAAGAGGGTGGTGGAGAAGCGGGCGGGATAGACTAACGTTAGAGTCGACCATCCGGGGGACTTCTGCAGCGGATGGAGACTCGACCGATGGACTTGTTAGTACTCCGGTCAGCGGCCGAGGTGCTTGGAGAAGACTAAGGACATGGGCATGACATGACAGTTGGAGACGGAAATGATTGTTCGAGATTGTCTCGGAGGACCACTTCGGCTTCAGGTGGTGGTGGCGTACGTTAGGCGAGTCGTTTCTAAATCTGGGGAGTTAGCGAAGCAATGAAGCGAAGAATCTGGGGAAGCTCTCAACCTTCTTTTCTCCGTGAACCTTGATGTAGGGGCAAGATACGAACCCGTTGTCCTTCCTGAATCGATGCCATGCGTTCCCCAGAGGGTTGAACGGCTTGAACCAGTTGTTCTCGTTTAATCGCCTCGGCAGGGATAAGACAGAGATGGAGGGGGGTCATTTCCGAGAGCGATTGGTGGGATCCCTGTTAACATCACCGTTTCCTTGTGGAGAAGCGATTTGTGGAGGATGAGGTTCAATTTCATCTCATAATCGGTAAGTAATTAACAACTTACCCACAATGAGTTTGATCTCTCCAAGAGTGAGGTTTAGGTAAACTGCGCCGTTACTTTGCGTGTGGATTTGTCAGGGACTGAGCTTTTGTTATTGGTATGGAAAGAGCGGAAGTGTCGTCTCATCTTTCTGCCTGTCGCACTTGCCTTGTAATCACATCAATGGGAGGGGGAGTAGCACCGATGGAAGGAACGTACGCATTCGGCACCTACCTTGTGCTCTGTACATACTCATCTTACCTTCAACGACCCAGTTGCAGTCCTGCTCATAAACAACACATTTTATACCTGTACCTCTAACGACGATATCTTGACCATGCTTGCATCGTATCCTCAGATGCTTCGCCATTTCTGTTCCCGTTATATCGTCCTTTCTATAGCTCAGTTCACCAACACATGCTGTACAGTACCAGTTTTGAGATGGTGGCATAATGAACCTGAATTAATGCGGCCCTACCAAGATTTGACAGTCAGAACCACCGTAGTTCTAGACCCCAACCGAGAGAATTGCCACGAGAACATCTCCAGAGTAATATGCGAAATAACTGTCTCGGGTGCCATCCGTACCTCTCGTTCATGACCATGGGGTCTGCAAATCCTTTCAAGCATTCACTGTAGATAGGTTGACAGTTACCCCCAAACCACAAAGGTACAGTACTTGCCTCTCATCAAAATTCCATCCCTTATTTCCATCTCTTAGCACCAAAGCAGTTTATTATCAACTTGTTCAGTTCATCGCGTCACACAATAATTTGTCATTGCACAGCGTTGAACCTGAAATCCGGTACGGCGCCGCTTACATCTATTGACCGTCGCAGACTCGCCCATCATGACAAGCACTCATGCGCCCAACCATCTTAACTCAACGGCCCGAATAGGGGTGGTCTTTGTTGGAGCCTCGCTGTCCTAATCCAATCCAAACCCAAGCCCGTGACCAACCTGGGGTTCGGTTTTAGCCTGCTCCGGTCTGGGGTGCCGCCTCGAGACGCCTGTCAACCTGCGGGGAAAGCTAAAGGTGTGGTGCGTTTTGTCCAAAATAAGGTAAACGGCTAGCAAGGTTGTTCGATGGATCTTCCGGCTAATATCGAAACTCGCGTCAACTCACCGGAAGCAGAATACGATACTGGCAACCATGATACCCAGATGCTTGGTAAGTCGATAAACATATGCTAGAATCTCAGGCAGACGATAACTTTATAAGCAACAAAAAGGATGAGCATATTGTGACTTTGATAGGATGACTACTTGAGCTTGAATCACACGAGCTACAACTCCTCCGCAAGTATCAATCGTTGGTAAGGAATTACATTGTTCTCACCAGCATTTTCAGGGTCTTTGACATCCCGGCTATCATCATCCTGAGCCTTGTCTCCAGAATGCAAGTCGATCTTCGAGATAGAGAGGACGCCCATATTCCCTTTTGGGACACCCGGAAGGGTCGATGCCCTGTTCCCGTCCGGAAGGACTGAACCCACTCCAGTCGTTCATGAACTAGGGCTGATAGACTATCCTGGTGCTTCATCCCATATGCCCCTCCAAAGCCGCTGCAAGATACAAACAGCCACCAATGCAGCATGCCTCGCATTGTCCCCTGCATCATGGTACGATCGACTACGTTTGAGATGACTGGCCGCCAATAAAGAGTGCAATGTGTTCAGACAAACTGAACAGAGTGTCCCTGGCACTGCAACCCAATCTTTCTTCGGACCAGGGAGCCGTAAATCCGAAACAATATCAAGGCACTCGATATTGAAACTGACTGCATGGAGAGAAGTCCTTGATATTTCGTGAGTGTCTTCTTCAATAAAGGGAGCTACGTCATGGACGTCTTGCGGGCTTTTCTTCAACATCGTGACATAAACGAAATATGCCCGGATGACAAGCCACCGAAATGACGTAGGACAGCACTCAATGGTAGACGAAACCATGCTTGTTTGACGATACGAAGCAACCAGATCATTCATAGAAGATCACGGCTGTGACCTCGCCTTCCAACTCTGCATAGGCAACGAAATCGCCAATCATTCCTGTTTTGACATCTCTCTCGAGAATAACGACACGGCTGTCGTACTGTAGTGCCACTGCAACCAATGTACCGGCCTTGTTGATAGTAAAATGCCGCGGGAATCTGCCGCCGCATGCGATGTCTTGTTGCAAGGCCAGATGCCCAGTCTCACCGTCAATGCTGAAACTGACAAGCGAATCTGAAGTTATGCTGGTGGTGTTGCCGCCATAATTGGGTATTTCGAGGGTGTTCTCGTTTCGGGATGAGATGAGAAGATACTCTCGATCTGGCTACACGGAGCTGTTAGGATCACGATCTTTTGAAATTCGGTGCTCACTTACAGATACGGCAATCTCAGCAGCAGCGGCACCTCGGGGGATATCATTTCCTTTCCCATGGATACCACTGCTCCATACTTCCTTGAATACGATGAAACCACCGCCATATACGACCTCATACCCAACGACCGTATTGGCCAATTCGGTGACGAGATACATGAATGTCTTGGTCTCTTTTACTACAAAAGTCAGATGTCGAGGTCCACTCCCGGGAGCGACAACCAAAGGATCAAGTTTGCTCAACGCCAAGCTTTCATCCTCATCAACGCCGTAGACGCGAATCAAATCCGCGCCTAGATCTGGAACAAGAAGGAACCGTTTAGTCGGGTCGAGAACTGCAGCGTGGGGATGAGACGCCTCCTGTCTTGACGGATCAGGGCCTGGCTTCAAAAGGCTGTATTCCTGGACTTGCACCGATGTAATATTGGACGGGTCTCGAATGTCCCAAGTAGTGAATGCCGAACCACCGCTTAGATATAGTTAGTCTCTTGATGCAATGCCACATCCGAAAGGGGATATGCATACTAATGCGCGACGGCCAACCCATAGTCCCACTGCCCATAAGTAACGGCACTCACGGGGCCAAGTGCCGTAGACAACTTGGTCAAAGGTGCCAAAGTGCCATTCTCATTCGTTGCAAAAGACACCAACGACCCATTCTTTCCATCCTCAATCCCTTCATCAGTGCAATAAAGCACTCCGTTCATCCAATCAAGTGTGAGCCACGACGGATTCCCACCACAAGCATCCGTCGTCGCCAACGTTTCAAGCTTGACGGGTGCATCCCGATACGCGGCAAGCGAAAGGTTCAACGTCGTAACGAGTCCACTGTACGAAGCAACATACAGTAAAGAACTCGGGTCGTGAGAGTGAGTTACCGGGTCAAGTATATCATGATGGTGGCTCCAATGGGCTCCTTTCTTATAATACGTCTGATACGCGCAGTGAAGAAGCACTATCGTCAGAGGCACGCCGAGGAGCAGTGTTGAAATCAGTAGTGTAGCGCTGTTGTCTCTAAAGGGATTCTTATTAGGTTTCTGACGGCTGAGGAGTTTCATGATGAGTGATGAGATGGTAGATCCAGATTCAATGTTTGAGGATGGGATCTGCGGTTGTATGGGGGAGCTGAAAGCTGACGCAGCTCCAACGCACTGGCCGCAAGTTGAATACCAGGGGTCGCGAATTGATAGTATAGCCGAAATATGACTGTCAAGTGTGTGTTTATATCGCTTAAGTATTGATAATATCGATTCGTGAAGAAAACAGCGTAGAAAATAAACAGAGATTGATGCGGAGTCAAGATTTGATATTCTTTGTGGTTGGCAATTGATCAACACTTCAAGCATAGCCTTGCGCTAGGTAAGGAACGGAGTGTGTGTGTGTGTATGTGTGTGTGGCTTCCGTAGCACTATAATTGACGCCTTTCGTATCGGTATCACCGGTTGGTTCTAACTGTTTAGCATTGCCACTAATCAATAGATTTTAGGTTTGATTGTTAACGTCCTTGCATGGTTGTTTGTTTCAAGAATGTAGACGCACGGTGGTTGATGAGCATACCATTCTGCAGCTTCATAGGTATGTAATAGAAAGATGCCTCTGAACTGTAGGATGCAAAAGCAAATGACCTGACAATCCTGGACTAAAAGAAACTGTTAACTACATCGACCTATGGTCTCAGCTGCCAACGGTTCTAATTCCCCAAGGCCGGTTAAATAGCCAGACAACCATCACCAACGCATAACGGAGCCGGACTGTGCGCTTTTGGATAATTAGTTGCAAAGCTTTCAATTTAAAATAATTCTAAACTTGATGTTTATGTTGGAACAAGTTTAATAGTTACAGCCGCCCCATACTATCCTGCCTCAACTGTGGTATCATACTCCAATTTTTGCCATCACCATCACCGCCACAAGAACTCCAAACTACTTTTAACTCTAAATATCTGTATGTTCTACATCAAGCCTTCTCGGAAGGAAAGTCTTGAATTGCGGGCGTGGTGGTTCCCCTCGATAGAGACATGCTGTAGGGTGCCTACAAAGAAAACAGTCAGTATATGATACCTCTTTCTCAATTTTTGAACATACCAGAACTTCCTTAGCGTTGCAGACTCTCCATGCAAGTTTTCGGACACTTCCATCTGCGGCGACGACAGGTGGCGCAAACTCGATCCCAAACATTTCTCGAATAGCATAGACAATCCTCTTAGCATATTTCGTGTCACGTTCGACGTGTCCGCCAAAAGGCTCTTCGGGCTGGTTAGGTGCAATGTCTGGGTCGCGGTCTAGGCAGTTTTGGACAACAGGAAGAAGAGCAGCCTCGACGGCTTGCTCATACAAGCCCTTAGCACCAAGATCTACGTCTTCGTCAAACTTGCTAATTCGGATCTCAAAAGGTTCAGAGATTGTCATAGCATGATGATGTCCGTTGTGGTGATATCGGAACTCAAAGACGCCTTGTGTCCACCATAGCTTATCACCTTCGAAAACAACTTCACCTTGAACCAGGTCGGCTTCCATTGCATCAGTAGCAGAGACTGGGCGCTCTTCAACCACAATACTGACATCGGCCGTCAAAGAATCATAAGAACCAGCATTCGTAGGTGCCCACCGTCCAAGAGAAGAAACTTCAGTGGCATCTCTTGAACGGTTGTCGGTGACCATGTAAAGACCGATCCAATCCTTCTTACTGTGGTTGACCGGGGCCCTCCACTTAACACGAAGAGGTGCACCGTACTCGAAAGCCATGGTACGGACGGGCTTAGGGAACCGACCTGTCAAGCTCTCCTTTCCAGTGTATTTTTCCACGATAGGTGCATTGGTTGCTTTCGTGCCCTCAACAGACAAGCAATAAAGCTTTGGGTCATAACCTTCCAAGTCGGGAGTGATTCTCGTAATTGTGAGTCGTGCGGGGGCCATGTTGAAAAGAGCTGAAGTATCCCGAACAATAGTCTTGACACCCGATGCGAATTTGGGCCGAGCAGTATCAAGGAAGTCCTCGACGAATTGACTCGTATCATCCAAAACCTTGTCAACACTTTCTTGCCATCCCTTAACATGAGGGGGTAACGACTTTTTGATGAACTTGGTGAGGCCGGCTTCTTGGCGGAGACTACGTCCATAGATCTTTTGCATGTGAGGCCGCTCGATATACGAAATGTAGAAGAACGTCAAAATCTGAGTGACCAGTGCCATAAGAAAGATGGATCGACTCCAAGTGATGAGTGCAGCACCCCATACGCCAGCTGTGCCAAAGAATCGATCAGGGTTGTTCAGGAAGCGATAGATGGACTTGTATGTCAACTTGGCCTGATGGTCAAAGAAGAAATCACCACAGAACCATCCGAATTCGCCAAGAGAATCATAAACACTGAATGCGGTCCACAATTGGAGGGCGACAAGACTGGCACCCAGGACGTGCTTGAGCATTACCAGGCCATACGCCCAATCCTCGGGAGGCGAGTACATCTTCCAGCATGCGGCAACAAAAGCGGTATTACACATGATCATGCTGATGTGATGCAGGCCCTTCCACTGGCGCCACGCTTCACCAGCACTCTCACCGAATTTAAGGAAATGGCGAGTCCACATCTTGTTCTTGGATTGCTGGTCGAGTATGAGACCCAGTCCAAGATGGTACCATACGCGCCATACCAAAGCATGGAAGACAAAAGCCGCCTGCCAAGCAGGGGTATCGGGCGTCGCCAGAGTGAGGGTGGCTACGTAGAACGGCATAACGATAACAGCAAAATCAGGAACCCGGAACAAATCAAGGTTATTTAGACCAACAAGGTTATGGACCTGACCGGGATCATCCTTTTGGGCAGGTTTGAGTGTTTGCTGATCGAATGCACCTTCAAGCGATTTGATATCAGCAGGTATGGCCTCACTTTGGCTGCCGGAAATGGTTCGCTTGCGTGGAGGAGGAGGGTTGTACGTCTTCTCAATGTGAGGGTTCTCGACAATCACAAGGAAAGCAAATTGGGCCATGTGCGCGAGGATCGAGATGAAGAGAACCTCGTAGCTAGCAGCCATCATGGAGATACCGTAGTAACCGGCGTAACCGATTGAGTACATGGGATGAGGAGCCATCTCGAAAACACCATCGAAAGTCAAGTCTTGGTCGATGAGGTAGAAAAAGTCTCCCCAATACCAGGCAAAGTCTTTCACGACACGATGGGCATCCAATTTCACCCAAAGGTTGAAGCCAATGAGACTGATACCAACGGCCCAACGGGAGAAACCTACCAGAGGGTTCTCGCCTTCAGGAGTATGGCCACAGACCATGGCAAATAGGCAGTAGGACACAAAATCACACATGAGGATCAAATCAACAACCCTTCGGAAGACCAGCCAAGTGTTGTACTCGATGGGGGCCTTTTCGAATTCATAATCTTCGGTAATCTTGGTTTCCAGCTCGGTCTTGAGGAGCTTGTAGAGCCATGGCCGAGGGTTCTTGCCGGTTGATGGGTGTTCAAAGAGTTTCCATCGTCGAGCCCAGGTCACAAGACGACGATGATTCGACTGAATCTGAAGCAGTACACCAATGCCAATATTGTAGCAAGCCCGCCAGAACAGGAAGACAACAGCAAAGACAGTGCGCTTAGATCCGGATGGCAGGAAATAAGCGGCTAGAATATGGAGACCCAGAATTGTCAAGACAATAGCATCAGAAAGATTCTTGGGTTGTCGAGGATCCAGAAGCTGAGAAACCATATCATGGGTTGTGGGTACAATAAAGACTGCAGCATGTGACAGTCAGCCAAAGACGCACGAGAGCAACACACCACCAAATTAACTATAATTCGGGCTTTACATACCTGTACCGTCTGGTGTGCGACCATAAGTCTTGTTGGACTTTTCAGACGAGTTTATCGTTTCTGATGGCTCAAGATCATGATTTTGTTGTGCTTGGGAGTCTTGTTGCGCTGTAGAATCAACCCCAGATTGCCTCTGTCGCAATCCAGGGCTGGTGTCTGGTACATCGGCAGCAGTACTCATGACTGGTGACGATGCAGCAGCCAGAGAGTGTTTCAGACGGTGTATGTATTCCCAGAGACTGTTGTGACGAAGGTTTGATTCCAAGGGAGAAAAGAATAGAAGTTTGGTTTGAGTAAAAGATGAGGAGATGGGAATGAAAGGGCTTGTAGCAATGACACCCGGCTGTTGGGTTAGGATGGGGAAGCTTGAAACGACGTCAGGCTGCTCCACTGGCTAGACTGTCTGAACGGGGTCACCTGGTTAAGCGTTTGCGTGCTGCTTCGTCCCTGGCTCGAACTAACTAGGACCTGGTCTGGAGTTGGCAGCTCCATAAATTGAAGACGGAGGGAAGTGAACAGAGGCTAGGGCATGCAGGACAGTACCGCACAGTCTGTATGCACGAGGTTGCAGTTTGATGATCGGTGCGAGCTTTTAATGCGGTTGTTTGTATTGTATGAGGTGCTATTATTCTAGGTTTGGTATTGTTTCATCGGATAGAGAGCATTAGGTGAGAAAGAGCGAGAAGAGAGAAGAAGACAATTTATAATAGAAGGTGCCAGCACAAGTCAAGACACCAGTCAAGAGTACCTGCCCGCCCACCTCGTGCGGGTTCTGTCGTGACACCTATTGCAACATGCACCTTCCTCATAATATGAGCAGAACACCTACCTCCTACTAATTCATCAGAACCACTCACGAGCCTGTCTTCAATAGTGGACAGTGAGGTTTGAACGGGGTGGTCTTACAGGGCGGCAACAGCGCTAAACCCACTGCGATGACCACAAGCGGGGGCTCCAATTGTCCTGGGCTTCCATCGTGTTCCCCCACCTCGACAGAACTGAACTCGTGAGAATCATCGGGTTTTTTGTGATACCTGTTGATCAGTGAGTTGCAGTAATAAATGATTGGGACTGTTATGTTTGCTGCAGACTGAATAGTAAACTAAACCCTAATATACTTTGACTTGCTCCAATATGCATTTCTTTGGAATAAATACCGCCGACTCTACCCGCAATGGCCGCAGCAATTGCCGCTCTGCAAAGAACAAGAATGGGTCTGCATCCGGCGACCGGCGCCGTTATGGAGGACATGTCCCGATAGGTACCACGGGCCAAACCCCACCCCGTTGTGGGGGCTTCGGAAGCGAGCTTTCGACATCTTGATGGTGTTTGATCAATAAGATGCTCGCATCAATGGACCTTAGGTTACCTTTCTCATTTCTTTAGCTCGAACGATCCTCCAGTAAGCGTTGCAGGCATAAAAAGACCCTTGTCATGGCCAACAGCGTGGGGTAGAATCACATGCAAATCTCACACTGAAGCAGCAGAAAAAAGAAACACCCCAGACGATTTATCCCAACAAAAATGGAATATCAGAGCCTTTCTAGGATCGTGAATGTGATGCAAGGGGCTATAACGATAGTCCATTAATGTGTCTTTGATTGACAAAAAAACATTGAAAAATACACAGAGTGATGGATGAAAATGCAGACAAGTAACCCAAGCTCTTCCCTTCCAGTCACTAAAGCGTCCCTTGTCGTAAGTATAAAAACAAAAAAAAGTAGAAGTAAACGAAGAATTTTGGAATATATTGAAGAGATGAACGAGTTGTGATGGGGTCGCTTGACCATCCCTTCTCTACCTAGTGCAGGGGACTCCTTGGTCGGGTGCTTCTCTTCTAACAGCATAATATTTTGAGCTATCTCAGTATATAAGTCCACCCAAAAGTACATTCAGTGAAAACAGACACACTGCGATTTATGTTTCTAGGACCATGCACTTTCAACACGGAGAATTACATTACAAGTCTTGGGTTGAGCACGAGACCGTCACCCTGAATTGGAAATATCTCCATGCAGGTATCAAACATTCACCCTATCCTTGCTCAATTCAGGGTCTCGATTTACATAGCCCCTTGTTCTCGAAACTAGTGGATTCGATTCTGTTGAGATACGAAAGAAACCAATCGTCATAATTATCGTGGCATTTTAGCAGTTCCTATAAAGGCAACCCGAAAGAGCCGCTTGTCTTTATACGCAAGAGTTATATCCCGCAATGCTCGACCCATGCGGCTAAGCTAACCTCGCTTCTGAGAAAGGTCAGAGTAAGAACCGGTTAATATGGAAGAAGCCAATGTTGATCTTTGCAATTCTATCGAGTTCGAATTGCAAGGGCTGTATGTTGCTGTTCGTGTCTGGAAAGCCTTACATGAAAGATGTCATTCGTGCCCTTGCCTATCATGATTGATATGACACTGCCCCTGGGAATACTAATAGGCTAGCAGACGCAAGTGTACTATAGAAGTTCGTTGAATGCATTCGGTAGTCGATCTTGGTCAGTACTGCATATCTCTCCTGGGCAAATGCAAATGTGGCCGAGCGAAATCGAGCCAGTAAGCCATGTGTCACTCAGCAATGCATGCGCAGGATTCTATCAGTATGGATCAAAGATCATTATATCTGAATGTTTCGTGTATTAGCAATGTTCGGAAGGCAAATCGCAACCTGTGTAGCCTCTACTAGACTCTTTTGCTCAACACTAGAGTGCAAAACTGTTTCAGTCAGGCCGATCTTTACATATTTCTGACCACTCTCAATGTATACGAGCCTCTTGATGGTTTAACTTGCGATCTGGCATTGGTAAAGATCAGGACAAGGCCTTTGCCTTCTGAAATAACATCTCACCAGGTTCAACAATGATAACTGGAAGGGGACCGCATGCACTCAATGGTACGGGTTGCCAGTAGACGTGTAAGTGGAAGCATACCCCTTCCACACACCCTACTGTCCCAAGATCTTCCCTTACAAAAGCAGTCAAGGTAGGCAGACAACCTAAGAGTATTGTCTTACTAGGCCCCTGACTAAATCCTACTATGACCCAGCATAGCTGGCTGTACTCTCACACTCATCCCCACTCATACATCATCAGAAATATAGACGATCACTTTTCCCATCCCAGACCACACATATCCTAAAGGTTTCATTGAATCATGAGGTCGAAAGTTTTCTTTTCCCATCTCAACCACAAATGCATTACCATGTGTTCCCCCTAGCTAAAAAAACGCACAGAAGATCGAAACAACACCACCTTTTACTGAGCCTTCTTGGCAAACTCCACCCGGAGAATGAGATGCTTGAAACCAAATCCGTCCATCTTCGCACAAGCCTTGACGGCATCGCCGCGGTCCGCAAAGCTGATGAAGGCGAAACCCTTGGCCATACCGGTTTCTCTGTCCTTGGCAAGGAATACTCGGGTGACACGACCAAAGCGTTCGAACATATCGCGCAACTCTCCCTCCTCGGCCATCTCAGAAACCTAATGTCTGTCAGTACTGTATGCTGCGGTAGTGTCAGGGCAGCACTCACGTTGGTAACACGCAGTGTAGCAAGGTCGTCCCTCTCGCCGAACTTGGATCCCATTCTCTCGCCAGCAGTTCCGTTGCCACGCAGGGCAGGAGGAACATATGAACCCTTCTTGGCACCAGCAGCCGCGGCGGGTGAAGGCTCGTCTCCCATACCAGCAGCGACATCGGCAGCGCCGCTCTCTCCGATGGGCGCCATGGTGTCCTTGTAAGGACATCGGGCAGTGAAATGCTGACCGTTGCAAATACGACACTTGACCTGCTTGTCCTTGAGCTGATCCTTCATGGTCTGGGCGGCGTTGTCGGTGGACTCGTCCTTCTCGGCCTTTCGCCAGTTGACGCTTGGTCGGAAGATGATGTTCTCACCGACCGAGGTGGTGTCGGGAGCAGGGCCTGCGGGATCCTTTGCGCTGAGGCCGAACTTGGGCCAGGTTTTTCGGTCGGCGACACGGGGGTTTACGGTCTCGGTGTGGGTGATGAATCGCACTCTGCGAACGGTCTTGACCTTTCTACCGTCGTCGTCGTATCTGAAAGTGATGATCGTCTTTGTTCCATCCTTGTTGGCAATGGTTTGAGGCTCAGGGAGATCGGTGGAGGTCTCCTCGACATCGTCGTCGTCGGCCCAGTCGTGCCTTTTGAAGGATGAAGTTAGCCAGAGTTTATCGATTTAGTGGCGAAACATTTCATCTAGCAAAAACAAAGAGATGCTCAAGTTCAACAGTATTGAGGATATCGATAGAATACCCCACTCGGAGTACAAGCAAAGGCGGGCGGACTCACTTGGGCTGGTTCGCAACTGCGGCAGCCATGATGAATCGAGCGTATCCGTGCGGCTTTTCAAGTTGTAGGTGTGTAGGTCTCGCGGTAGTCGGGATGCGTCGTCGTGGCTCGTCGAGGCGTCACTTCGTGATCGTGGGGTTTCTTAGTGATGGTTGAATTTATTGCACTTTTTCGTGGTGCGGCGTTTGAGCAATGGTGGGGCAGAATGTCAAGCCACATCAAGAAACAAGGGATATCGAGATCACATGATGAGCACTGCCACAGGGCCAACTTAATCCGCTCCGGTTGAAGTGTATCGTCAAGGTTTATTAGGTGTCTTGTTAGTTACGTTACTTTGCTTAATCTCATGTTAACGAGGATTGATGAATCGACTGTTACGTGGAACGTGCCATTGTTAGAATCGGTAATTGCCAGTGGGTAGACGGGAAATCGGCATGAAGGGTCATGTCAAAATTGCATACGACGGAGAGTTATGTGGCGCAGTCGAACCATGTTATCGAATGAGAGTGACACGGCATCCCACATTGAGAGTTTGTTTCGAAGTTGCGATTTGCTTTGTTAATTTTCTCAAAAACCTTACTTAGTAAGCGACAATCATCAATTAGAGCAATACGTGTGAATTGCTGATACAAACCTGTGACTCGGCAAAGACCCTTGACGTCCCCCCCCCGTGTTGGGAGATGAAGATGCTTGTTACACATGGATGCCAAGTGACAGGGCGCTGGACCATCTAAAGCCAAGCGTGGCGCAGTCTACGAAGCACCCAATAGCGTCCACGTAATCCCGCAACGCGGTCTTGTGGCGTGCAGCAATGGCCATGTGAGAGAGGGAGCTTGGAGATGTCGTGGAAACACTTTTACTTTGGGGGGGAGCTTGGCTTGCATTCGTAACGTTGTTCGTTTTTTTCGTTCCGTTCCGTATTCCTTCATCCCATCTTATTTATCCACATTCTCTCCTCCCTCTTTCCATTTCTTCTCTTTACACACTTTTTAATAACGACTGATACTTCCTCGTACCTGACGATCTATCTTTTGCGCGACTCCAAGATCCACCTCCTATCTGCTGTCGCATAGCGCTTTACTCTACTACCACAATGGCCTTCAAGCAAGACGAACCTCCAGCCTACGGCCCTCCCCCAGGTGCCCCTCAACCTACATATGGTGGTTATCAGCAAGATCCTTACCAGCAGGGCGGCGCCCCCCCTCCTCAAGGCTACTACCAGCAAGCTCCTCCTCAGATGGGCTACTACAACCAGCAACAAGGACCCTTTCCCGCCGGTCAGGGCCCCTATCCTCCCCAGCAGGGTCCCTACGGCCAGCATCCCCCTCAAGGCTATTACCCCAACGATGATTCAAGAGGAAACGGTGGTGGTGGCGGCGGCGGTCTCATGACCGGTCTTCTAGCTGGTCTCGCATGCTGCTGCTGCTTGGACTGCCTTTTCTAAGCGTTAATCTGACCTATTACTCGATATCACCGCCGCCGATAAACGGATCTACAAATTACGAAATGTTGGAGTATTCGACTACTCTCCAGCAGGCAAAGGAATGACCTGCGACGAGCGCGTGGCGCATCAGGCAATGGGAAGGGGTTTGTGTTTTGGCGTTGGGGTTTCTTTGTTCAGAGATCTTATTCTACGTTAGGTGTTTCTTTGTTTAATCGATACCTAGAATACGACTTTAATCACATAATGTTCCGTCCCCAGGACAAAATTGTCCAAGGTGATATTTTTAACATGTATATTAACATTGACAGATAGGGTGATGTGATACTATGCTGCGGCAAAGAGTGTCTCAAACTCATCCCTGACTCTTGCGACACAGTCATTCAAGTAAATCTTTTTTTGCACATCTGGTGATGTCCATTTGTCCGGAACCGAACCACTGAGCTTGTGCTCTTTGAACATCCTATCTCTCTCCTCCTTTGCCTTTCCTTCGCCGAGATGCAGCGTTCGGCCGGACAAGTAGGCCATTTCGACAAGGCTCGACGTCCACTCCTTTCGAGATAGCTCGTACACCTTGAGGCACTTGGCAATAGTCTCAGGCTGCGTATCAGGAGCAAGGCACAGAACTTCTGCGATTGTCGAACCGTCTTCAATCGCCATGGCTGCTCCTTGACTGAGATGCGGAAGGGTCGGGTGGCATGCATCGCCTAGCAAGGCGACAGCTCCGTGCGTCCATGTTGGCAGCGGCTTGTACATCCTCAGCCGCCACTCACAGACTTCTCCTTCGGGAACAAGATTGAGCATCTTCTGCACGACTGGACAGAAAGTCTCAAAGACTTTGAGCATCACCTCCTTGGAACCTCTGGTTGTGTATGTTATAGACGGGGCGCCAGCAAAGTTCTCATCTGGATGGGCGGTTGATAAGTTGTAAATGGACTTGTCGGCGATGGAGTAGGCAATGATGTGTCGCTTCTCTCCTACCCACCGCACAACCTCGTCACTGTCGATGAGAGCCAGGAGCTCGGGATCATGAGCCATATCTTCCCTGTTGAGCATGATGCGGTAGGCAGCCTGACCAGTCTCTGCTTCTTCAGGCACAGTGTCTACTTGCTGTAGAATTTGAGAACGTGCGACACTCTTGATGCCATCTGCGCCGAGGAGAATGTCGGCTTGACTTGTGTAGGGCTCTCCATCTCTAGGCTTGAGCTTGAAGGATGCCCGGGGTGAAAAGGTTTCAATCTCGACCAAGCTTGTTGAGAAGTGAAAGTTGATGCTGTCTTGCTTTTTACAAGCCTCGTACATATGGCCAGCCAGGGATGATCTATGGCCGCAGAGGTGCGAGTAACCATATTGGCCTTTCAGGTCTGGCATATTGACATGGGCGAGTTCTTCATTGGTCGATCCCTCTGGGTTATGTCAGGATGGTTCTTGTAAGATGTTCCGTATAAAAACTTACGTCGAATACTGCTGCCAGCGACACGCGTTGCCTCTTTCTCAATGTCATCCCAGCACCCTAATCTATCGAGAATTCTTCCCACATTGGGAGGCATTTGAATACCAGCTCCAACAAAACCAAGATTGCTGGCTGTCTCATATACGTCGATGTGTTTGAAGCCCTGTTTGGCGAGGGCGAGGGCAGCTCCTAGGCCACCCATGCCGGCGCCCATGATGGCGATATGCAGGTCTTTGACTTCAGTCATGATGGCAAGAACTAGTTGGTGATATTTTTTTATAGAAACGGACTTGGCATTGAGAGAGTTTACGGTGGTCTATATCAAGAACGGTTGTTCCTTTATCCGATCTGGTTCAAGGTGACTATCCCGAATGCAAATGCCGGGATGCGGGGACCGGAAGTACATCTCTGAATGGAGCTCTTGATTTCTGCAAACCACTGGTGGAAGCCTCTTTTGTAAATAGAGGATTACATATCATAGACGGTTTTACTAATGTTTTTTTCAGTTAATTTCCTATTTTGACTTGCGTTTGGCTCCTATATCGGCGGGTGTGGTTGTGTATTATTCGTCATGTATGTACTGAAGATACCTGTGGTGGAGTTCTCACTCGTCATCATCAAGACCTTGACATCTATTCTGGCTAGACATTCCACTAATTACGAATAACCATCGATCTCGGAGGTATTTGTACCGAGTGATTGCCTTTTGTACCTTGTCGGGAATATATCTCGGCAAGTGGGCGGTTAGATTCCGTGACACTTCGAGGTAGATTTACTTGTGTACATAGTAGATACCATGTTTAGGTATCTTTATTCAGCCGGTTCATTGTATGTCTTGACAGTCTAGACTTTGAGTATTCATGTGGGCGCTGTACACACAATCCGATTCCTGCCGTCACGGAGCTGTGAGTATGATTTGGGAATTGGAAGGAAACAAGCAGGGATGGTAATCGATATTTGACCTTGTGGGCTACGCCAATGGGGAAATTGTTGTATCGCGCTGGGTATAAGAGTCTGGGAAAGATTGTGATTCAGATAGAAGGTGAAGAGGAGAGGGCCGAACAAGATGCCATGATCAAGTACAACAGACGATCTTGGATAGAATAGTCGACAGTATCGAGGCTCTATATGTCAACAATCTCAGACAAAGGCATTGTTCGTGTGCACCGAACAGTCTCTTGATGATGCGAGTTTATTTTCCCTCGGATCGAGTTTATTAGAACAGACACTACCTATATTGTGACCTCAGTTCATGTTGGCACTATTGTTCAAGTGTAGAACAGAGCTTTGCCAATGGTATGTTCATCACAGGCCAAGATTAATTGTTGAAGATAGGAGAATAGAGAAGGAGACTAACTCGGTTGGTAGTTGCATTAATATTACTCTATCGTTTCAATTCGTGTCAGGCCTGAAATAGGGAGATTTTAGGCAAGAGTTCCGTTGGTTGTAACCAGGCGTGCTTCAATGCAGGCCAATGAACCCCTGCAAAGACAGAGGTAGTACGACAAGAGAATAATTTACGACAAGATCTGATTCATGACAGGGACTTGTATATACTGTATTGACAATGAAATATATGGTGGTGTATAACCGGGTATAATAATTAAACTGATCGAGACCTGACTACTCCGTAAACAAACTTTAACCCCTAAAAGCCGCGCGTCGCTAGATTTAGCTCGGACGAAGTCTTGGATAAGTTTGTGTCGTTCTCGTAGTGATGGTTCTTGGAAGTGGTAGATTCTGCAGATGACTTGACGCCTATACTCATGCCATCATCCTCTCTATCTTCTCGTCGGATGATGACTTCAGTAGTCATGACAACTTCATCACTGCGCGGTGCACGCTGTGGTTGTCCTTCCTCTCCTCCCATAACATAAGCTCTATAAGATATGTCGCCGGGGGGCTTGTCGCTGTTGGTGCTAATAAAGTTATCCAGGGCGATGCCTGTTCTGTTGCCTGTCGAAGTGCCGGCAGTATTACTCCTTGGTCCGGAGCTGGCATCCTTGTTTCCGGTCGTCATCTCGACAAGACGGTTAAGAATAGTAAACTCAAGTTTGAGTTTTGTGCTGTAGACAAAAGCTTTGTAGGATGTCTGGTACTGATACTGATCGGCGTACTCGAGACCGAGGATGGTAATGTCGAGAAGGATAATAAGAATGTTGACATAGATGAGATGGTTCATCAACCGTCTACTTCCTCGTTTATTGCCCATGGTGCGTTCCAGGCGCATAAGCTTGACAGTTTCGGAAATGTAACAAGCCGAGATGATGATTTCCTGGATAAAGAATATGGACACCTGGATCTTTTCCATGATGGAGTACGGTTGCTCCCATATCAGTGTTTTTTTGGAGAACGAGCCATAGATCATGGGGATGACTGTTCCATGCATGAGAACACCGTTGACGACGATCATGTACAAAACACATCTCAGCCGGAACCTGTTTCTGAGGACAAGATGCAATCTCGACCAGAGCACTAGACTCTGACCCGAGACCATCGCAACCCATCCAAAGGAGATAAATGTAGCAGCGACATATCCGACTTTGGCAGAAGCATAATACTTTATAAAGAAACCACCACAATAAACAAAGATTCCCCATGTTGCGATGAGGAATGACCAGAAATATAAACCCGAGTGGCGCTTGAACGTGCCAAAGATGATAAAGGTCAATTCAATGACGTTGTAGACTGATATTGAGAGAAAGACCAGGACGATGGTGATGGTCATTTGGGATATGCCATCCAGGCCTGAGCCAAAGCCTAGTTTGCCCATGATTGCAGTCGTCAAAGGAGTGACTTGGAGAGAACACAAGGAAAGGAAACAAGAGGAAAGAAGAGTGTTTTTTGACAAGTCTTGCCAATACAACTCTGTGCAGTCATAGGTTTATACACTAATATCTAGTTTTTGACCACTACGTAATTTATCTTCATGTCAACCTCGACGGTAACAACGGCGCACTAGAGTAAGACTACGGTACGGTACTTTACTTTACTGTTCCCGTGCCGCAGGGCCCGAGCGTTGGAATATCTACAAGTCCAACAAATCGGAACGTCTTCAACTGCCTCAGAACGAGTCAGGTCCACCCTCCCCTTGGAGACAGATCATTTATCCCCTCTTCACAAGCGAATTAGATCCCTTTTTAGGGCTGGACGATTGTTGATCCAGGACCAAAGACAATAAAGTTTAGGATCAAGTGGGGAAAGTAACGACGATCGTAGCGTACATCTGGCTAGGTCCGCTGAAGTTGAGTGGAGGGATCAAGACTGAGGCTTCAGGTTGTTTTGTGTGGCATTTTATATTCAGCATGAATGGGGGATAGATTGCGAGAAGATGATTTGTTATCCCTGAGTGTTAGTCTACAAAAAGATCCATGATGCTTCTCTCAGATACTCAGAGATAACTCGGTATATACCATACATTTCAAAAGGACAACGTATTATCCATACGAATGTTATAACACTTTTCAATTCCGATAAAGAATCCGATGTTACCAAACCCCCAGTAACCGGCACTCGTCTCTTTTCCCCGTTCCTCGGCTTCCGTATTATTGGGATTACTCTAGACTCGCAACAGGGATTGAACGTTACATAGGGCGAACATAGAAGCGATCCTTGCATGTCTCATTTCCATGCGCGCCATGATTCGAGACGGAATAAAACACAACTCTTTACATAATGACAGCCTCGAATTGGACTTGGTTGAAGAATGAAATGGCTGTACAAGGTTTCATGGCTTATTTTGGTCGGCATCCTTCCAGTGGCGTAGATCGACACATGCACTTCCAGAAACTGTTAAGAACTGAATCGCTCAGGGGAAATCAAACAAGGTGTGTTGGTTGTTCAGAGTAGAAATGATAATGGCAAACACATGCTCAACCGGAAACCACGTCCCCGGAAATATCACTCTCGTCTACCCGCACATCATCAACTTAGTTTCGATTCTTTCCTGTAGTTGGACGGAATCATCGACCGTTTAGTCTAGCTACAGTTCATAAATCGCTAGCTTCAACACCGTCGCGACGATCTACGCTCAGACCTTGACTTTCAACTGAAGCTGAAAAGACCAGCTTAATTGAGCAGGTCCTTGAGCTAGGAGAATATACGGATAGTTGAGATGAATTGACTAGTTGGACTAGCTTGTTTGATGGGATGGTGCTATTTCCTTTATGTAACTATTTCCAGGATTTGGAACGTCTAAACCCACCTGATGTAGATCCGGGGTCGGTTCCTTATTGTTGGGTTCAATGGAATGCACATGAGTACTTTCATCTGCTTGTCTCTGAGAGGAACAAGGATTCTGACCCCTCTGTCTTGTTGATCTTTTGTTGGTAGCCTGGATGAATGTGAATTGTCAGGGGAGTCTTTGTCAGGCCTATTGTGCGAAGATACAATGAATTGTTGAAAGATGCTGTTCTGGTATTTGGGATCTGTTCTTGTTCTTGTAGCATGTTAGTGACAGAACCTTTATGAATACTCTTCAGCAAGATGGTTGAGAAATTAGACAACTGGAATAATCTACAGAATGAGATATTTGAACAACAAAGAAGAACACTGAAGAAATGGCTTTAAAAGGAGATCTAAATCCTTCTAAATCCATCATTAACCAACTCTCGGTAAAGTATTCAGACAGTACTTTAAGACAAACGAGACAATCATCATCAACTAACCTCTACAGCAACTTCTAACCGTCAAAATGTCTTCTCTCACCTGGAACGGTCTCACCTTTGGTGTAGAACTCGAATTCATGGCTGCTCCTCCCGAACGAGCCCACTGGAAACTGTACACCCCAGCGGCAGCAGCACGCTCCAACATCTCCAAGCTGCTCACCCAGCACACTACTCTTCCCATTGCCTGTGAGTGCAGCCATCCCACCAACGAGGCTTGCGCCGTCTGTGCTGATATTCCTGACAAGTACAAGGCAGATCGTATATGCTACATCCAGCCTGGAGCAAGCGCTGAGTCCATGGTCGCGGATGCCTGCTTTCTCTTCAAGTACGAATTCCTCGACTGCGTCAAGGGTCTCAACGCACAGCGTTGCTGGCCTGGTGTAGAGATGTGTACCCCTGTTCTCGGCCAAGCTGAGTTAGCTTCCGGTCTTCCTACTGTCAAGACACTCCTTTCGGCTGTCCGAAAGACGGGTGCTCTGATCACTGCTGATGACAGCTGCGGCATGCACGTCCACGTTGGCGTCGAAGGAGGCATGACAGTTTATCTCGCAAAGAGAATCACGACACTCGTCGTTCTTCTTGAGAACACTCTCATTCTTCGCCTCGTTGCGCCTTGCCGATGGACAAGCCAGTATGCTAGTCCCATCTGCGAATACTCACAGGCTGCGAAAAAGGAAGCCCTCAACATCGACGAGGCTGACATGGAAGCTTTCGAGAAGCACGTGCCTTCGGAATCGAGCATGCGCCCGAGTATTTGGAACAACAATGATCCCAAGATGTACTACAGATTGCTTCGTACCATCTGGTCCTGCGAAAACCTGAGTTCTCTCGCAATGGAACTTCGAAAGGGAGGTATCAGCCGCTGCGGCCTTGCAATCGCGCTGCGCAATACTGATGGTCGCCGCAATAATCTCTTCATTCGAGACAGATATGAAGGGACACCCACAACTGTTGAGTTCCGCTACTCGCAGATGACATTTGACCATGTCCTTCTCCGCAACTGGGTCGAAGTTGTGGCGCGCATCGTAGATCTTGCGCGAGCCGAAGACGAAGAGTTCAAGAAGATTGTCAAGACGATTATCGATCTGAACTGTGAGGCTGGTGTACAGCATACTTCTGCTTGGAAGGCTTTGTTGGAACGCGTGTTCGGGCTGGAGCATCGTATTCCTGAATGGGAGGCTCAGCTGGACAAGTTCAAGCAAGGTGAGTACATTTCTCTCTTGAACGAGAGGCTTCTTCTCCGGCCGGATTAGGAGTAAGGTGAGGTGAGGGTAAGTATGGGGGCGTTTTGTTGTTTTCGGCTGGCAGCTGGCTGTTGGTCTGGGTTCGGAGTTTGGTACGGTAAGTACTAGCAGTAAAAGTAGATATATCAAGCGATATCAAACAATAAACTGTGTAGCAACTCATAAAAGGCTTGTTGTATTTGTAATTCTCCCGTGATAATAGTTTCCTTTTTTGTGAATCGTAATTACTTAATCTTGAGCTTATTCATCTCTTTGGTGATTGTTGAGGCTGCTTCTCAATAATATGCCAGTTGTTGCCAGCTGGTGAATCGACCACTAGGTCGGCCACTTTTAATATTTATCTACCTGCTAGAGAAGCTCCAGCTTTGCTCTTTTCTTTTCTTTTTTTATCTCACCCGCACCTAGAGCATAAAACGTCCTCTCATCTATCCATCTATCGGATCTTCCTGTACCAAACACAAGAAAAGCGATCCTCCTACAATCCTGAGAGACAAACTCCTTTACCTCTGGTATAATCAGAGAGCATCGCACACAAAATGAACGACGCCGGAGAGAGCAACATCGAAGAGGGCAACAGCTTTCAAGATAACAACTCCGAAGGGAGCAATGTCACTGACATTGAATCTCAATATGTTAGTACGTATGAGTCCTCCATAGACCAAACTTCTCCCCAGCTAACCTCATCAGATGCTTTGGACACCCTGGCCGAACTGGCTGACAACAGTGGCGTCACTCCAACAGAAGCGATCATCAAGTTCATCCATGAACTGGATAGAAAGTTCAACATGCTCATACAAGTTGGACAATGCGAAGTCGTTGCTACCATGCGCGGCGAACCCGTTACTGAGGATCGAAGGGTGAAGTTCGACTACATTGATGAGGCGCTGGATGCGGTCTCGGATATTAGAGACCAAGCCCTCGATATTCTTCACTGCCTGTAGGTCGAAATGGATCTGACCGGAATGAGTATATGCTGACCTTCTGTGAAGGGCGGACAGACCCTGGAGCTGGGCTGAGTTTTGTCACCTTATCATACTTGTATAATTGTTTAGGGTTTGTATGCACATGAACGGGTTCAAGGGGAGGATTGGAAGGCCAAAGAACAGGAACAGGCCAACAGCAACTGCGTTGTTATTTTACGAGAGTACAACTATCCTCTGATATTGGACTATTTCCATTGACTCCATTCCCTTTGTTCTCACCATCTTACAGGAGTATATCAGCTTGAAGCATTTGTTAATGCTCACTGTAGGGTAACCAACCCATGTTCTATATCCCTGTCACACTAAGATCTCAATCTAACTTGGCAAGGCTTGAATTTCTTCATCGACGATCTCATTTCCGATCTATTCCAGTCTAGACCCAACAATCAAAACCCCATCCAAATCATCCACTCATCAACGACTCAATACCGAGGCTGGACGTCGTGATGTCATTATCCTAGCCTCATTGAGATTCAACATTTCGACAAAGCAGCCTCGAACCAAGGCAAGGCATCATTCATCGAAGATTTGACAATCTCGATAAACCAATCATCGAACTTGCAATAGTAATAACCAATCGCTGATCTTCATCATCCATCCGTTCTCCATCTCTTGTCTCAGGGTCTGTGAGGTCGAGTATTTGTTCACCGCGTCATAGAAACATTTGAGCCAGTCAGCTTCAGTCAACGCAATGCATGACAAGATGAAGTATCCGGGGAAATTTAAAACGATGGAATTCATATAAGAGGTGTCTGGTCCTTGAGTTAGCAAGTGAGTCTCAATGTGAGCCAAGTAATTCCAACACAATCATGGCACCATCAGCAACAAACACTTCCTTCTCGGCTCACGTAGCCAGCCAGTTTCAGTCCTACGAGGACGACCGCCAGTCAGCCTCTAAGGAAGCAACCTATGCCACCAGCAATGGCGTTCCTGTGCCTCACCCCTACGAGACTCAACGATGTGGCGAGAATGGGCCTCTTCTTCTCCAAGACTTTCACCTGATTGATCTTCTTTCTCATTTCGACCGAGAGCGTATTCCTGAACGCGTTGTTCATGCCAAGGGTAGTGGTGCTCATGGATTCTTTGAGTGTACTGATCCCTTGGACGATCTGTGCCTTGCCGACATCTTTTCCGCCAAGGGAAAGAAATGCCCTGTTTCTATGAGATTTTCGACTGTCGGAGGAGAATCCGGATCGCATGATATGGCCAGAGATCCTCGTGGGTTCTCTGTCAAGATGCGAACTGATGATGGTGTAAGTGAAGCGACACTATGTTTCGAATCGCGACGACAGCGATGCTAACAAGTCATCAGAACTTGGATTGGGTTTTCAACAATACTCCTGTGTTCTTTTTGAGAGATCCCGCCAAGTTTCCTCACTTTATTCACACTCAAAAGCGCGACCCTAGTGAGTCAACTAACTATCGCCATTGACCGTATCTAACAGTCACAGGTACTCATCTCACTCATGCCGACGATTCATTTGCATTCTGGGATTATCTTTCTCAAAACCCCGAGTCAATCCACCAAGTGATGATCCTGATGGGTGACCGTGGCATTCCAAAGTGAGTACACTGAATATGTTTGCGATTATCACTTACAACGTAAATAGGGGATACAGAAAGATGCACGGCTACTCTGGACATACCTTCAAGCTCGTGAACAAAGCTGGCGACTGGGTATACACCCAAATACACCTCAAGTCTATGCAAGGAACCGACTTTGTCACTCAGGAGGACTCTGCCGATTACTCACCCGACTTCTCCCAGAAGGATCTTTACGAGGCCATCCAGAACGGAGACTACCCCAAGTGGACCCTCGAGGTGCAGACCATGACTCCTAAGGAAGCTGAGGAATTGTGGGAGAAGCAAAAGATTAATGTCTTTGATCTTACCCACATCTGGCCTCAAAAGCAGTTCCCTCGTCGCAAGGTTGGAGAGTTTACTCTGAACGAAAACGCTGTCAACTACTTTGCCGAGGTTGAGCAGATTGCTTTCAATCCAGCTCATTTGCCCCCTGGTATTGAACCCTCAGCGGACCCAGTTCTCCAGTCACGTCTGTTCTCTTACCCTGATACACACCGTCACCGCATCGGGGCCAACTACCAGCAGCTCCCTGTGAACTCAACTCGAACAGGATACAAGTTTGGTAACTTCCAGCGTGACGGCCAGATGGCTTTCTATAATCAGGGTGCTCGACCCAACTATCTCTCTTCCATTGATCCTATCAAGTTCCGCACCCGAACGGTAGATCTCGACAAGACCCACGGCCACTTCACCGGTGAAGCCATCACGTTCCTCACCGCGATCCGCCCCGAAGACTTTAACGCTCCTCGTGCTTTGTGGAGGAATGTATTCGATGAGCCAGCCCGTGAGCGATTCATCAACAATGTCACTGGAAAGATGAAGCTTTGCAAGCAGGAGGAGCCTCTCAAGCGACAGATCGCCATCTTCCGCGAGGTCGACCCCGAAATTGCCGAGAGACTTGAAAAGTCAACTGGTATCAAGGGATACGACGGGATTGCCAACATGAAGTTTAATGGAAGCCACAATTCTATGAATGGCGAAACGAAACTTGCAAACGATATCATTGCGAACAAGGGGAAGAGTGCTACTGCTAGGAATGGAGCCCCAGCAAAGGGCTGCCACTCAAGACTGGAGACGAGTGGACACTCGAACGGAACAAATGGTAAATAAGAGGTCCAAAGCAAAGTAGTAATGTAATTAGTTTACAGAGTTTGATGTAAAAACAGTTGTGAATCCCTTCATTTTGGTTGTGGTCGTCGCTCAACACCAGTATCCAAGTTAACCAGAAGCGTGTTCACAAAATCAGAGCTGCTGAAATCCCCATTTCGAATCCAGGCCCCGTATAACCAAGTCGTAAATTGCCACCCAGGCTCTCCTTACTTTGCCTCCTCCTTGACTTCCGCCCTGGGAGCCTGCCAACTACAACTCGGAGGCGCACACGTCTCAGCACACTTGACACAGGCAAGTTCACTCTTTCGAAAGCTCCCCTTTATAATACGCTTATCATCGAAGGCGTACCGCGGACAGTGCATTGTGGGGCCGGCGTTGCGCCCAAAGAGTCGACGTTGGTAATCGCAAGCTGAACCCAAATCGTCAACAGCGTAGAACATGTCGATGTAGTGAAAGGCTTCTCCGCCGATGATGGCGCGACCGCGGGTCATTTGAGGGCATTCGGGGCCTTTGGCGCAGCAGCATACCATGCGCTGGAACGAGTATGTGCACATTTCAGATGAGACTCGATCAGTGTTTGTAGATTGGTGAACTGGTGTAAAGATGTAGACAGTGGCTTCTTGATGGTTCTTCATAAATGCGACAACCCTCATAGTATATATGAAATGCCGTCTGTTACACTCCCGCTTCTACTCGGGTCCGCAAACCCCAAAGGGTACGGTGTTTGCTTTGCCCTTGACCATCTTCCCGTTGTACCGTGCTATGCAGCGAGCCGTAACCAAGCTACGGGGGTTTCGCGGGAGGGGGCAAACATGGTCTTGGGTTCTTTCTGATGAAACTCGAGATAGACGAGACGGGTGAGTATCGCGAGTGCGACTAACACATGGTGGATGACAGGGGGTCAAGCTGTGGCTGTGGGTAGGACCCTGTTTACTCTTTGGAGCAGAGAATCAAGAGTTGAAGTACACAGTATTGTTGATGTGTACCCAGTCAACAAGGCTGCACTACCAGCACTTTGAGTTCGGACAAGCAGTCTCCGGGAAGTGGGAAGAATTGGCCCTTAATAAAACGGTAGTCGACGATTTAGCAGGACAGACCTAGTTCTTTTATCGACCTAATTGGGAATACAGGTGATCGACCTGGCTATCATGGCTTGGGCCTCAGAAGACCGTTATGGATGATTAAATGCTGCCGGGACTACCTTGGCTGAATATCATGGATTATATATTCAACGGATATCGCCGGTAGTTTCTGCTGCGCCAATGATAAACTTCAATATGTTTCTGATATTCACAGAATAGCTAATGGTGTCTTGTCCATTTGACCCTTTGCCTAGTGAGCCAGAAGAAGGTGAAGCATTCGAATGGTAACCAAGGAGGCCTCTCATAAATAAG
The DNA here is from genome assembly GCF_050947815.1 of Fusarium sambucinum. Lineage (NCBI taxonomy): Eukaryota > Fungi > Ascomycota > Sordariomycetes > Hypocreales > Nectriaceae > Fusarium > Fusarium sambucinum. The sequence continues at coordinate 3,506,412 of NC_139292.1, forward strand.
TCAAGTTCCCGATTTCAACCTTCATGAGTAAATGACCGATAGAGCTCACGACAGCTGGGCGCATCAGTATACAATTACTGAAGATATTGCTCAAGAATACGCCTGACAGATTTGGTAGTCTGTCGACAAGGAAAGTAAGTCCAGCTACTTTCGGTGCTGGTTACTTGGTCCCATAATGCAACCTATTCCTATCACGACAATCAAGACTTTTATTATAAATCTTACAAAAAATATCATTTAGTTCGTTAGTCCATCTGGTCCACGGTTGTAGCATCTCCATTCCCTCCATTAGAAGCACCTTGGATCTCCTTATCCTTGGCTCCGATAGGGAACCTCCAGCTGAACGAATCCTCAGCCCGTCCAAGTTGAATATCTTTCAAGTGCTTGAGAAGTTTCTCAAACATGGGTCCGGGCTCTTCAGAACTCTCCTTGATATACGTCGCAACCTCCTCCTTGCCATCAACACGACGCGTGATGGATCGAATAGGAACAAGCGCTGCAGCTGTACCAGCAGCAAAAACCTCGGTGAATTCTTGAAGTTCACCATACTTGATGGCACGCTTCTCAACCTTCCACCCGTAGCTACGTCCAAGCTCCTGGATGCTGTCGCTGGTGACACTGTCGATGACATTCTTGCTATCAGGCACAGAAAGGGTCACATCATCCCCATTCACCTTTACACCGAGGAATCCACTCGTGCTAAACTCGTCAATCTCCTCGTGGCGCACACTGTCAAGATGCAGCGTGATACCGTATCCCTCGTCACGCGCCTTGTCGCTCCAGCGCAGCACAGGAGCATAGTTTCCACCAACCTTTGCATTACCAGTTCCATGCGGCGCCGCGCGGTCAAACTCCTCCAGAATCAGCGCCTTGACAGGGTGCGCACCGTGGTAGACACCAGTAGGGATGACAAACACCGCAAAGATGTACTCATCTGGCGGCGAAAGGCCAAGCTGAGCGCTGGACCCGTAGAGCTGAGGACGAATGTACAGGGCGGCGCCCGTGTCGTGGGGTGGTACGTACTCTGCGTTGAGAGCGACGGCAGCACGAACGGCGGAGAGAAACAAATCTTCGGGGACGGGGGGCATGGACACGACTTCTGCAGAGTGCTGGAGACGCTTTGCGTTGCGGTCGGGGCGGAAGACGGTGATTGCTTCGTCATTGGGGGTACGGAATGCTTTGAGGCCTTCGTAGGCTTGTTGGCCGTAATTTAATGCTGGTGCCATGCCATGGATGCGCATAAATGGATCAGCGACGAAGCGAAGAGGTGTCCATTTTCCTGTGCTTCTAGAGTATGTAGCTTCGACATGGCCATTGACTGGAATTGTTAGACTTGTCCATCTAGGTAGAGAAGAGCTTACCTTCGCGGACCTTGAAGCCCACGTTGGACCAGTCAATTGTGTTGACAGGAGGAGGAGGAAAGGCAGCCATTTTGATCATGAGACTAATTGTCGAAAGGTTAACAATCAGAACCTCTTTATATCTGCCATTACTCACATTTATAAGCTCTTGACTAAGATTCTTAGTGACGGTCTAGTGAGGGAAGCTCGGAACTCAGACCCCGCTGACTCCCATTAGACTCCCCGCCGATGTCGCACCGCGGGGTTCTATCAACGGTTTATAGGTTGATTTTTGAAGGTTTGTCATTTGCTGGTGGATTCTGCTGATGTCATGATGAGTAGAGAAAAGCTGGATGGCGAGACAGCCCGTAATCCTGGTGATAGAATCTCTGTACGTTGAGGCGAGTTGTATCGTAAATCACATTAATGCCTTATCTGCTTCAACAACCGTGAACCAACCCAATGTTCTCCTGTACATGTGCAAAACAACAAAATGCGAATTCGAATCTTTAATTGAAGCTATACCATAACAACCGCTTTTCTTTACACAAAACAAACTCATATCAAACTTCTCTTTGGTGTCGGACCTGACATTCCTTATTTACCCTGCGCCCGCTGACCGAACGCCAACGGCACAAAATGCAATACAATAACCCATTTCATCAATCACTCTAGTGAGGCAAGACGTTGAAGACAAGAGAGGACACCTATAAAGTTAGCAATTGTCACAATCAATCAAAGCAAAGATACGTACCACTGACACCCTGCGTAAGGGTGGCTGTCGCTTCGGTGTTACGGTTACCGAGACTGACTGTCACGACATTCTCTACAGAACCGTCGTCTTGTAGTCTGTTGGCCCACTTGAATACCTTTTCATCCTCTCGTCCATCACCAATGACCATAAGAAAGTCAACTGGCGTCTTTTCCTCTTTGGTGGGGTGAATCTCCTCCTTGAGCGTCTCAAACACCTTTCGGGCGGCAGTGCGTTTGGTCCAGTCAATAGGTTCCACAGCAATACATCCATCGAGAGCAATGGCATGCACACGTTGGGACTCGCAGGCGTCGTTGACGTGGCTGGCGCAGTCTGAAGCTTGTCGTGAAGCGGTTTCGTAATCCTCTGCACTCTTGTAGTGGAAGATCAAACTGCAGCGTCGTTCTTCAATCTCGGCTCCAGGAGTTCGCTCAAGGAAGTATGTCATGATGGGTCGTACAGACTCCTTCCAATCCTTGACATGATCAAGATCCGCCATTTCGGTCCATGAATCATCTCCATGCGACTTGAGGAAACATCCGTTCTCTGCAATCAGACCAAGGTTGGGGACACGACGGAAGACACGGTCAAGCTCCTCAGGTCGTCGACCAGACATGACATAGACAGTGTTGCGCTCATCAAGAAGCAGATCGTTGAGAACATCCAGTGTTCGCTGAGGACTAATGGGGATAATTTGGTTGACAGGACCCCAAGCCACGAGTGTGCCTTCGTAGTCGATGATGAAAAGTCGTCGCTGAGCCTTGGTGTACTTGGTCGAGAGGGCAGGAACAGACAATCGAGGGACTGATGTCTGGTCTCGCTTGTGCTGTTCCTCGTACACAATATCCAGACGGCCAAGGAACTGGGTAAACCAGTGAGATCCGGTGTGCTTGACGACACGACTATAAAGGTTGTTCCATCGTTGGTCCTTCTCCTCCTCGCCCATCTCCAAAGCCTGCTTGATAGCATCGGCGCATGCGCGGTAATCCCAGGGGTTGACGGCAAGTTCATTCTTGGCAAAAAGGGATGAAGTACCAGTAAACTCAGAGAGAATCAGAGAACCGTGCTTCTTTTCGGGGAGAAGCTTTCCATCTTGACAGAAGAGATACTCGTGCGAGGTCAAGTTCATGCCCTCGCGCTGGCTGGTAATCATAAGAGCATCAGCAATGGTCAGCAAAGCAAGATACTGAGCGTAGTCAATATCCTGCTTCAGATAAACCACTGGCTGATACGCAAGATTGGCCCATGACGAGTTGACTCTGGTCACAATGTCGCTAACGGTGGCCTCGAGATCACTCTTTTCGCTGGACGATAACGCGACTTGGATGAGAACAGTATTCTCACGCCACTGGGGGTTTTTGTTCAAGAACAACTCATAAGACAACAGCTTCTGGCGAACACCACGGACGTGGTCAAGCTTATCACGAGCAACAATAAGCCTCTTACCCTTATAACGCTCTTGCATAATCTGAAGCCACTTGGCAACTTCGGGAGCGTCAAGATGCTCACGGAGACTGACTGGGTCGATACCGATAGCGAGATGGATGACATCAACAAATCGGTCCTCAAGTTGGAGACCATCCGGTGTAGCCTCGGCATTCAAAATACGACTGCAAGTCTGGAGGAAATGGCGTCCGTACTCGTGGATTTGGAAACCGACAAGGTTAGCACCGAGCATACCCTCCAAAAGTTCCTTTCGGACAGCCAAGCAACGGAAAACCTCGGATGAGGGGAAAGCAACGTGCAGGAAGAAACCAATCTTGGCCTCGGGGATCTTCTTGCGAACCATTCCAGGAACGAGAAGCAGATGGTAGTCGTGAACCCAGACAACATCGCCACGCTTCCAGTTCTTGATAATCTGGTCGGCAAAGGCCTGATTGACGTTGACGTAGTACTTCCACGAGTGGTCCTCGTACGCCTTGCTCTTGGGGTTGTCGGGGATCTGGTAGTGAAAGACGGGCCACAGAATGTGCTTGCAGAAGTGAGCGTAATGTCCGTCAAAGTCCTTGTCGGAGCAGAACACTGTAAGCATGTTGTGTTCATTGGCCAGGGTATTTTCAATGTCCTGCTTTTGCTCGGTACCCTCAAGGGCATCCGTGGGCATACCCAGAGTGCCAACCCATGTAATCTCATCAATCTTGCCATCGCGAGCAGCGGCATCAGCAGCATTGCGAAGGCCACCGTTGCCCTGGTCAGCGTTGACAACCATCCAACCAGCAGATGCAAAGACTCGGTCATGGCTGTCACTTCGGACGAGAGGCTTGGGCTGTAAAATTCCCTGGCGCCCCAGCTCGCGAGCCTTTTGAATTGTACGGTTGTTCTCGGATAAAGCAGGAGGAGGAGGAGAGCTGGCTCGCGACTTGGGCTGGTTGGCTCGACTACCCCATGGCTTTCCGCTACCGGCATTGGAGCCAGGTCTCTTGGGGAATGGTATTCTTATTCCATCTTCGTTCGCAAATAGATTCACATCAATCTCTTCGGTCGGCGTTCGTGGAGGTGTAATGTCCTCTTTCTGGAATAGACTTGGTTGGCGGTTTAGAGGCGCAGGTCGTCCACCAGCGGGAGCAGCAGGTTTGGGAGGAAGAGCATCACCACCCTTGGGGGCTGATCCTCCAGACAATGAAGCTCGAGTGTCGCCGGAGAGGTTAATGTTTGAGGAGCTAGACAATGAGGTTCGGGCAGGGTCGACACCAGGAGGAGGGGTGCCGGGGAGGGTAAAATGTATGGTTTTAGGGAGGAAGCTATCGTCATGTTAGCTTTCGTCATTTCTCGCTAAAGCTTGGTGGGCTCTTGGAGGGGCACGAGCGGGGAAGAGCAAAAACACCAAAAGCACATACAGAGAACACACAAAGACGGTCATTTTGGCTAGAAATTTGTGTCAAGTAAATATGTTTTTGTTGTATGTCGTGTAGGAGTATGTCGTATTAGAAACCCAAGCTGAAACGAGCAATGGATGGATATCGATACTATTGAGGTATCTCTTATGACGACTTCATGTAGATGTAAAGCTGAAAATGGGAGTGAGAAGTCGAGGAGGCGTCGCTTTTTGTTGAGAAAAGTAGCTTGTCGCAGGCAAAACGCCTCTTTGTCGCAGATGCGCTCAGGTATAACGGGACCGAAAGTGGCGAATAGTACCGCAAATGGGACAACGCGCGCGGTAGAGAAAGATGAGACGTTTGCAAGGATCAGAGTCAAGATGAATTGCAACGAGAAAATCTCCGAGTCGTGAGATTCGTCAGGTGGTTTGAGTTTGGAGAGGCAGGGTCAAGCTTGGGTAGCTCCGAGATGGGCTCAAACAAACAGAAGAGGGCCGACTGGCACTTAAAGGATTTGAATGGATTGAGAAGAGGTATTTTCCGAAAAGGGAGACAACCTATAAAAGAGCCCTGTTAGTTGAAAAGGTCTAGGCCATGATTATACGGATGGTAGGATAAATAGAAAGACAGGGAATAGCCAGTCGAAGTAGAGTACTCACTCTGACGTAATGCTTGATTGGCATGGATGGAGACATGTGCTGAAATGATAGACAAGGGGAGCTTGAGCCTCAAGAGAATGACTTGACTGACCTGACTTGGATCTATATGGTACCTGATAAAGAATTGATCACCGAGTGGAGAATCACAGCACGAACGGTGTAGATGGAAAAGCAGGACGTGATGAAGGGCCGATGATATCCAAGAGGGCAGTAGGCAGTCTACTACAGAAACAGGACAGAAACAAGAAAAGACAATGTAATTCAAGCAGTTCAACAAAAAACAGAGACATACGAGATCAAGCGTGACGTAGTTTGCCAGAAAAGAAATCGGGATCAGTTGTTGAGAATCTTGAGACAGGAGAGTTTGGTCCGTGATCCACGACCCAGTGTAAGGAAGTCGAAGTTAATAGCTGACAGAAGTACGACTTTAAGGGGTGTACAGCATTTGATAGAAAGGTGAAGAAACTACGGTTACAATGGTAAGTTCCCAATTATAATACTACTCTGAAAATTCAGTTAAGAGTCATCTTTACCACAACTTCATCTCTTGACATTTCAACTTTCTTGAAAGAAATCGTAAATTTGACGCACAAACGGCTGGTGTTTTCTGGCCCACAGTAACAGCCTGTCATTGCTCTTTAGGCGTTGTTTAGCGGGTAGGCTAAAAACGAGCCCCAGAATACCTAGCAAATGGACAGAAAAACAAGGATGATGTACAGATGATGAGAGATGTTTGGGGAAGCCAGCAAGGCACAAACAACAAAATGGGTCGGGAATGTTTTTACTTGACCGGGTGATAGATTCCGGAGTCATCAGATCTCGATGGGTAGAGAGGTACGTACTGACAATGTCTCGAAGACCTCCAGAAAAAACTGTCTGGTTTTGGTGTTGATCAATAGGGAAGGACATTTACATCTAGACAAAATACCTCTCAGTAACATAATGTCTGTCTCCAATCTCAACTGCAAGCTACACAATTACCCCAAAACAATAAACAGGCGGCCTCTCGAATCTATACCCTCTTTCGTCGATCATGCACTTCTCCTCTTTTACCTGATGCCAAAGTGCAACCTTGGTCAGAACATCTACCCGGGACATTTCCTCCAGTCCGTGCAACTCATCGAGATGTGAGATGCATGAGAACAAGGACGTTGCATCTTTAAACGGGTACAAAATACCTGAATTTCCCATCTCTTGTATCTACCTATTCACTGCGTTCCATGGCTTTCTATTCTGGTCTCATGCATCCATCATGATAGTCAACACCACCACAAACTTCCAACCACATGCCGAGAAGCCACCATTAGGCTGTCTTCACTCCATCACAAAATATTCAAAGTGGTACAAAGGTGATTCGTCGTTCTAACCTCGATTATCTCGAGCTCAACCCATACCCTTGTTAATACTGGGTGCACCGGCCCGTCTACCATTTCCACGCCGTCTTACACGGGCCGTTTCTACTTCCCGAGCGCGTCGCATGAGTTGAATTCATTTCCTTTGTTTCCGTTCGCTTCAAAGTAAAAGCCGCATGAACCGCGCGATTGGAAGCTGTGCATCACGATAGCCGGATTATGCTGTGCGTGCCCGCGTATTGGGTTGCAATATGCACCTTTCCCACGCCACCACAAAAGCTTCAACTACCAACTGTAGAGCCGTTTATTAGCGATGATTTCTAAAATCTTCTGCTCTAAAAGATCTTCAGGGGACCCTAGCCTATTGATGCTCTCATCGGTTTGGATGCACCCCGCAGCTTGACCGTGGTGGAGTAATACCTGACAAGCTTCAGGCAAGACTTTGTCTCGGGCAATAGACATGGGATGGGAAATGTGCCTGAACAAGGGTCGATGTTTGGGGTAAAGAATATATCCGGTTCGTATTATTTAGTTTGCGACGTTTGGGAACATGGGTGAATATCACGCATGAAATCCTCATGTGAATATTGCCAAAGATTGTTGGGAATACTTAGCATCTGCATGTAACACCTCTCCAACTTTCCATCCAAGCTCCTGTAGCATCACACTCGTACAACATTCGGCCCCAGCAACAGGGTTCATCGGCTTTCACCTGAGCCCACAGCCGGAGGACCGGGGCCCGCTACGGGACCGGACGGGTCATCTCAAACGGGACATGTTCGGCGATGAGAAGTATTTTCTCTTCTTGGCTTTACGTGAGTGATTTATTGATGAGTCTATGGATTAGACGTTGATAGTAATACCATACGCAGTAAATCTTTCAATGTTCCCCGCATACAATATATTGGATCTTCAACCCCGATGCTTCCCGGCAACCATATCATCCACTCATAATCAGCGGGGTAACCTCGTGGGTGCTCATGGCAACTTGTAGGGCAGCTTCTAGAAAAAGAAACCTAGCAGCTGCATAGGAAATGCAGTGCCGGTCCGGTTCCCATAGAGGCTGCTGATTGGAATCTGCACCTCCAAGCTTTGCGCAATGACTCAAAATGACAAGTCCATAGACAATTCCAGACATTTCGACAGGTGGTTAGGCTTCGGCGATATTTCAGGCTCTCATGCAAAGGACGATAAATTTAGCTCAACTTAGTGGTGATGCTACCCCACAACACCACCTTCTAGACATTTCCAGCGCATCGTGAGCTTCACCTCAAACAGTTCTCTTCTACAGCTTCTGTCATCTTTCTTGTAGGTTTGAAGTCGCTATCAACTGTAGACAAAAATATGTCGTGCTCCATAGATCTTACATGCGAACCTATCAGCGTGACACTGCCTAATGCGACACTTTCTGTAAACGTGCTGGTCGTTTTAAAAGGTGTCGTGCTCTGGGTATAAGACAAGTGGGGACTGAATGCAGGTTGGGCCACAGCAGGTCTAGATGCTTGAACGCAACTCCCGCGCATGCATGATCTGTTGCAAATCCCGCTTGACAGAAAAGCAGGGTGCTACTTTGAAGTAGTATTGGGTAAGAATCGGAAGTTTCCCGTAGGCAACACCACCACGCCGCGCGTATATTTCCTTTATTGATTATATCCCCAAAGATAAGCATGCCTCACTGCCCCGACAAAACCCATCGAGACACAGGCATGTAGTTTCAAATACACAACGGATGAATGGTGCAGCAAACAGTTTGTGAATCACTTCAGGGGTATCTTGACTTTTAGAGTAACAAACACCATTTTGGGGATTCTAATTTTGCCAGACCCGGACCGCCTTGTCCTTTCCGCCACTGCCGACTCTCTTACCGTCCGGTGCCCAGTCCACCGCGTACACTTCGTCCTGGTGACCCGGTAGATCATTGGAGAGCTTGTGAGATGCCATTGACCATACCTTGAGCGTTGTATCCTTTGATGCTGTGACGAGAAGTCTAGAGTCTGCTGAGAAAGCACACTGGTACACAGGGGCTACATGACCGCGGAGTGTGTTGATAAACTTGCCATCCCTATTAAAGTCAGTATGCGAAATTTGAATGGATATCGGATGTCTTACCTGGCGTTCCAGAGCTTGGTGTGGTTGTCCCAGCCTGCACTGGCAATGAGAGTGCCATCAGGAGAGAAAGTGACATGGTTCACTTGCTTCTGATGACCCAGCATACGTGCGACGGGCTTTGTGCTCTGAGAGGGATCCCAAAGGTACATGGTAAAGTCATCACTGGCACTGACCAAGCGCTCAGCAATTCTACCTTGGAAACGCGCTGCCTTTTCGAACCTCTCCTTGGCCTTGGCTCGCTTCCCTTCCTCGGTTTCGGGCACGGGCGTGTGGTCGTAGAATGCAGTCCTCAAGACGAAATCTGTTGAGAGGGCAAGATGATTCACCCAGTGAACGTGAGATGACAAAGTGTGCACCAGTGTTCCCTTCTCGGCGTTCCAAACTCTGACTGTCTTGTCGTGACTTGCGCTGTAGATCAGACCTTCTCCTCCCCAGCGCACACAACTAACACTGCTCTTGTGTCCGGACAGGACATGCTCGGTTTTACCAGAGTTGACAACCCATATTCGGACTGTTGCATCCTTGCTAGCACTGGCAAGACGTGGTGTACCGTCTCTCCAGAGGTGATAAGGCTCCCAGACCACATTAGTGATCCATTTTGAGTGACCAGTCAAGGGGTTTCCAACGGGCTTTCCAGTATCGGGGTTCCAGAGACGAACTGTCTTGTCAAAACTTCCGGTAGCAAGTCGCGCACCGTCGGGGGACCAAGCGACTGCCAGTACCCATCCAGAGTGACCCGAGAGAGTGTATTTGGGAGTTCCAGTCTCGGTATCCCATATCCGCGCGGTCTTGTCTCCAGATCCAGTTGCCAGACGGTTGCTGTTTTTAGGGCTGAACTGTGCTGCGAGGATTGCTTCACCATGACCGGGGATCTTGTGGGACATGCGCGTAACGGGCTGGACCTTGAAAACGGCCTGTGGCTCGGCGCTGAGGGTAACGGTCGTTTCGAAAGGGTTCTCGATGCCATGATTGCGAAGAAGCTGGAGGAGATCGGTAGGGTATTGGTCTACGATGATATCGCTACCGGGTATGTGAATTCGGAATCGATATGGGAGAAATTCTTCTCTTTCCTAGATGAAGTTAGCGATATTCTTAGTGTTTTAAGCCAGACATACTCTTGCAAGAAGTGTGTTCAACAATAGCGAGAGGTTCTTCTCAGATGCATCGGCCAGAGGAACTTCAATCACATCGGCCATCTGCTTGCCATCTCCATCAAGGAATCGAGCCTTGAAGGAGCCAGCTGGGCCAGCAGCGATCGCTGTAACATCTTGTTGAGTCTGCGTTCGTTCGAGAGTCTCTCTCTTCTGTCGTTTCGACGGAGGGGGTACAATTGTCGCCATTTTGAATTATCTGTGTGGTTACTTCGCAGTCTGGAGAATTTCAGAGCGCCCGCGAGATAGTGGGGCAATCGGCAAAATCTTGAAAATTTTGGCGGTGAAGAGCTGCAGCCGTTATTCGGAGATGACAGAATAAACGGCCAAGAACATAGGCTGAAATGACATAAATTGATTGGTGATTTTGTCTTAAGACTAATAACCAGGTTTCCCATCCCTGATTCAATTCGCTTTCTATCTTTCCTAGTAGCAACATTGACCCATTTCTGTCAAACGAATCTAACTCAAACACCTAAAATACAATTCCTTACGCCCTTTCCCTGGAAACGCCATAACCTCAGAGTTCATACTGGAAGTATGCCAACCACATCTCTCATTACGTGCAAATCATCACTCCCTCTTGCTTCGGTAGCATGAGATTGACAGCTCGAGTGTATGCTGCTGCTTGGTTGTACTCGAAACATCCTAGAAAGGTCTGTAGAGCTGGTGCTTGTTGGACTGTTCGAAGCATACGCCTAATTCTGCCCTCCCTGTGATGTTCGTCCGCGCATCCTCTTAGGAGGTCCGGCATAGTGCTGGAATTGTGGCATATCCATAGTTGGCACAGGAATTGGCGTTTGTTGGGGATTTTGTGGAAGATACATCTGTGTCTGCATCAAGACTTGAGCCTGTGCCTGAGCTTGAGCCTGAGCTTGTGCCTGAGCCTGAGCTTGAGCCTGAGAAGTCTGCTGCGGCAGTGGCTGTTGTTGAATGTGTTGAACATGCAATTGCTGCTGCTGCTGCTGATTCTGCCCAACAGCCTGCTGACGGCGCTGCCTAGCCCGTTGCTTCTGTGCTGAGCTTTGTCTCTTGGTTTCTTCAATCTGCCGGTGTCGTTTGTCTTGAGCTTCTTGACGTTTTTGTCTCTGCAAATCCTCATTCTGCACAGCGTAGATGGCGGCGATACGGAGTTGAAGTTGTGACAGAATTCCAATCCTGTCTGGGTGCGAAATTTTACGGTATTCGCTCTTGAATTGATGAAAGGTATCGCCGGTCAAGCGGAGAACTGCGTTTGAGACACCTGCTACCTGGATTGCGGCTTGAGTCTCTGCATCAGGTTGAGGACCATCATCTGCCCAAGGTGTCAGAAGTGGCGTGCCAACCGCATCCAAACTCTGCTCGCCATCCAGTTCGTCAGCGATATTGGTCTCGTCTTCGCTTGCGGGTTCGGGTGTTGGTGGCTCGGGTGTGCCTGGCTCGTGGTTGTGCTGATTGCAGGTAATCGTCAAAACCCATCCACCCATGGTCTTTCGATGAACTGCTTTGGCCTTCCATGGGCAATCAGTCTTCTTTGTTGTTGTTTTGTGTTTCGTAGCCATACAACGATACGGACGACCGCCTCGATCGCAAACGAGATCGCATCGTACTATATCGTTTCCTGGAATGTCTGCACCGCCTACTTTGCCTCGATGGGATCTAGCTTTGACAATCTTGTATCCCTCCTTTTCCATCCGCTCGCTGAGCTCCTGGAAAAGCTCTTCATAGCTGTTGAATATACCCGAATGGGGTACAGATACTGCCTCGAGGATACCGAACATGATGAGTTGACGCGATCAACGCGTTCGGGACTCGACGATTGGGGTGTGTGGATTTGGGTATTGACCGGTGTCAGACGTGAGCCGCGCGTATCCCAACAGCGGGGAGGTGAGGAATTTCCGAATCGGGTAAAGTTCGGTAGTTCTTCACTTCCAACCGAAAGGTGTTAAAACTAACTCACTAATGCCTATTTATGCTGTCGGGTATCAAGTTCTTTGATGGAGAAAAATCATAATTGATGATTGAAGGAGTTGAATTTTCTTTACGGGCTGTGGCGGGCTGAGCGTATAGCAAGCTCCTGCACGAGCTTAACGGCGCCTTCCTCAACTTACAAAAAGAAGATTCTAGGCAAGAGCCATGCTACTTCGACGTGTCGTCAATACTTCTTACTGCAAGTCTTCGATCCACTGGATATAATATAAACACAATCTCGCTCTTATTCATTACCAAAACCACCCTAAGCGAATAGTCGATCAAAGTGAATGAAGTGTACGCAGAAACAGAACAACAATGTCACGATCGATTCCGTCCAGAACGGACAGTCGAGCGTCAAGCTACTTCCAGAACAGTAGTACTCGGCGCCCAGGTACCTCTGCGACAAGTGGCCACCATGGTCCAAGACCACAAACAAGTCTTAGTGGTTATTCAAGCTATTCGGCCTCTGCCACGAGCGTATCACGACCTTTTACTACATGTCCTGGGTCCAGACCGGGTACATCTTCAGGAAGGAGATCACGTACCACCGCAGCATCCTCAATCTTTGGACCTGGCGAAGCGCAGGATATCGTCTGTGCACTGAGTGAAGCTCGTGGAGTCTCTCCGGTTGTAGGTGTGGCTTTTGTCAATGTTTCCATGGGTGAAGTTATTACCAGTCAGATTTGTGACAATCGAGCATATGTCAAGTCAATTCACCAGATCCAGTTATCATCACCGAGTCGTATTGTCTTTATGTCAACGGCCTGTCCCCCAAATAATCCCAGCACCCTCTTTTCTCTGGTACAAAATCTCACTTCTGACGCCCAAATCGATGCATTTGAGCGTTCTGCGTGGTCCGAGACGGAAGGACTGGAGTATATTCAGAACCTAGCCTTCAAAGATGATATTGAGCCATTGAAGGTTGCTACACAAGGCAAATTCTACGCTATCAGCTCGTTTGCAGCAGTGAGTGAATAGCCCGGACGGAATACAGGCACTGATCGGTTCTAGGCTATGAAGTACATTCATCAGAAGTTCTCCATCAATTTCGTGCCGCATTCACTTCGAATTCAGTATCGCCCTTCTGAAGATACCATGATGATTGACATTTCAGCAATCCAATCTCTCGAGATCATGCAGAACCTACGAAGCTCCAAGTCCAAAGACTCGCTATTCGGGTTACTAAATCACACATCCACCCCGATGGGTTCTAGACTACTTCGAAGTAATATACTCCAGCCACCGACTGACGCTGAAAGGGTTGTTCTCACTCGCTACGATGCTCTCGAGGAGTTGACAACAAATGAGGAAATGTTTCTAGAGATCCGAAAAGGTACGACCACAGACTAGTGAGGAATTTAGCTGACATTAATAGCCCTCAAGCTGTTCCATGACATTGAGAAGCTTTTGACCAAGGTATTTGGCCAATTATGACCTCTATGTATACTAAAAGTAACAGTTGATCATCGTGCATACGAATGCCACCGTCCAAAAGGTTGAAGAACAAATCAACCAGGTGCTGATGGTCAAAAGCTTCCTTGAAGCGATCCCCGAGCTATACACAGCGCTAGGCCCTGCTACATGCGATTTGATCACCAAGATTCGTACACGTTGTTGTCCCGAGATCACAAACCCTATACTTGACAAGATCCGGCAAACTATCGAAGCAGATGTCACTTATATGAAGTCTGCATTAGATCTACGCAATCAAAGAACCTTTGCTGTCAAAGCAGGTATCAATGGCATGCTCGATGTTGCACGCCAGACTTACAAGGAGCTCACCGAAGAAATTCATTTACATATAGATGCATTGAATGGTGTGTTTCGTGTTATCTGCTGAGATATAGCTAACGATGAGCAGAGACTCACAAGGTTAATGCTACTCTCAGATACGACAATGGCCGAAAGTATTGGTTGCGCTTTCAAGCAGCCGACTTTGATGATCGACCTATACCAGATATCTTGATCAACGTGGTACGAAAGAAGGACAAGATTGAATGTCAAACTCTCGACTTGGTCAAACTTAATCTAAGACTTTCTGACACCTCTAACGAGGTTGTTATTCGCAGCGACAGTGTTGTGCAAGATTTACTCAAGGAATTACGAAGCCATGTACCGCACCTGTTCCAAATTTGCGAATCGATTGCCCTCATTGACATGATATCATCCTTTGCACAGCTCGCCAGTACGAGAGACTATGTGAGGCCCGATATCAGCAGCACGCTGGCGTTGAAAGCAGCCAGACATCCTGTTCTTGACAAGGTTAGTAGGAGGCTTCTGTTGAACACATCAGCTGATTCTTTAGAATATGAATGGCAAGTTTGTACCAAATGACTACTATTCCACCGAGCAATATTGCTTTCATATTGTGACCGGATGTAATATGGCCGGGAAGAGTACGTACATTCGAGCCGTCGCATTACTTCAAATCATGGCACAAATCGGCTCTTTTGTACCTGCAGAATATGCTTCTTTCTCTATTATCCACAACATCTTTGCTCGTGTCTCTCTAAGCGACAACATTGAAAGCAACCTCTCCACCTTTTCCGTGGAAATGCGCGAGATGGCTTTTATTCTGAGGAACATTGACGACAAGAGCCTCGCAATTATCGACGAATTGGGCAGAGCCACGAGTAACAGGGATGGACTGGCTATTGCGATTGCCATGTCTGAGGCTTTAGTTGAAAGCAGGGCATCCGTCTGGTTTGCGACTCACTTTATTGATCTTACCAAGGTTCTGGCAGATCGTCCGGGTGTTCTCAATCTACACCTTGCAGCAACTAGTTCTACAACGCCAGAAGGAATCCCACACATTACGATGCTTTACAAGGCCACTTCAGGTACTATCAAAGGCGAAGAACACTATGGTATCAACCTGGCTAGAGCGATTGGACTGCCTCAAAGCTTTATCGACAAAGCAGAAGAGGTGGCAGAGGATCTTCGAAAGAAACGGGAAGCGAGCAAGCGCAGCTCAGAATCGTCAAGGCTTGTGGCCAGACGAAAGCTGATTCTCAACCTACAGGATGCTTTGAGACAAGCCAGAGATTCAGGTAGCGAGGAAGCTCTTCCGGGTTATCTGACTCGACTTCAGGAAGAGTTTGTTGCACGTATGGAGGAGGTGGATAACATGTAGCATGTGGGATGAGCAGAATTCTGTCTATCGTGAAAGGAACTCTATGTTGATTGATAGCATGGCCTATACGCCGGGACGCTTGTAATCTAATTCTCGAACTCGCTTCCATACTTCTCGTACTGCCCGTTCTTGTGTCTGGCGTGCAGTTTCTGTTTCCGAAGGACCTGCAGGGCTGACAAAGTTAGTAGGATCCTGATTATTGTTTGAAGCAACTTACCGTATCGCTAGGTATAATCGACCACCGAGATGCGCCCTTGTTACTTCGGCAGTTTCTAAATCGCTGGGAGGATTGGCAGTTGTTACAAGACCACCAGCTTCTTCGAGAATCGCAAAACCAGCAGCGACGTCCCTGTTGATGTTAGCATTTAATCTTGAGACAGTGTCGAGACGTACCATTCCCAACAACCACCTTCCCACCAGATATCTAAAGAGCCCATTGCGACATAGGCAAGATCCAAGGTTGCGCTATAGCAGTCAGCAGGGTGCATTGGCATATGAGACTGGCAACATACCTTCCCAAGCTTCGCACGCCATGAACCATTCCACCCTTGCCTCCTCGGCCATTTCTCTCTGAAGCAAGGTTTACAAAAGACTCAACCTTTCGCGACAAGTTACCATCTGGGATATCTCGACGGTCTTTACCCCATTCACATGAGAATGTACAACCACTAGGGGCATTTGCGGGCATCGGGGGGATCGGGTTTCGAATCAATGGTAGTCGTTGGGTCTCATTTAACCATGCGCCTTGGCCTGTGCATGATGAGAAGAATTGGTGAAGGAAAGGTGCGTTGATAACACCAATAACCGGAACACCCTTAACGACCAAGGCTATGGATACACAAAACATGGGAAAGAGATGTGTAAAGTTGACGGTACCATCAAGGGGATCGACTACCCATGTTGGCTTGTCTTCAACGAGGTAGGTTCGCGATGCGCCAGCAGAGTATGACTCCTCTCCCAGGAATCTAATCAAGGTCAATGGATGCGATAACGACATTGGCAGCAAGCTTACCCATGGTCAGGATATTTACTGGCGACAGTTGTACGAATAAAGTTCTCGACATCTAACACACTTAGCCATGACCCTAAATAAGAAACAAGTACTAACCGCTGTCAGTCTTGGTTACCAGGTCTACCGAGTTCTCTTTCTCGACATATGATACGGTAGTGGAAGAAGTGCCATGACCATCGATGCGGCGCTGGGCTGCAGCCATGAGCATATCTCCCGCATCCTTGCCCAATTGCACAGCAAAAGCATAAATCTCAGTCAACTGTTGGCTATCCATGTTTACGGTATCGTTTTTCCAGAAACAACAAAAGGATAAAAGTCAAGTCTGCGATGGAGCTATTTTGTTCAAAAAGAGCCGCGTCGAACCGTCCCCAGATCTGTTTCCGCACTACGGATTACGTGCGCTGCGGGGAAGCATGAAGCTGTCAGATCGATGGTGACAATCGGTGGAGACGAGGGATGAAGCTTTAACCGGGTTGCGGGGTGGCTTGGGGTACCTTTCGTGGGTACCGACAAAATGGAGATTGATGGTCAAGAGGACGGAATTATACTTTTGCGGGGTATAGTTCATAAGATGGCGATTGCGAGATGAATTGGATGAGCAGAAACACCAGAACACATCACTTCATCATGTCTCGTCGTCTCCTCCTCCTCAACGGTCCCAACCTCAATCTTTTGGGCACAAGAGAACCCCATCTTTACGGCTCAACAACTCTTAAAGACGTCGAAAACGATGCAGAGAAACAAGCATCAAGTCTCTCAGCCACAATCGAGACTTTCCAGGCCAATTCGGAGGGCGCGATAGTGGATCGCATCCACGAAGCACGAGGAAACGTTGATGCCATCATCATCAATGCGGGCGCATACACACATACCAGCGTCGCCATCCGAGATGCTCTCGTGGGAGTGGACATTCCCTTTGTTGAAGTTCACGTTACCAATGTTCACGCCAGAGAGACATTCAGACATCACAGTTATTTGTGCGACAAGGCGGAGGCTGTCATTTGTGGGTTGGGTGTTTTTGGGTACACGGCTGCAATTGAGTATGCTGCTAAGCATTTGAAGTTGAGGACAAAGTTATGATAAGATATAAATTAGATGATCAAACTTAAAAATCGCTATGGTATTATGCTAGAATATGATGGTGTTACAGATTTGCTTGCAATCTTGGTTGAACTTGATCAGAAGTTCGCAGTCCGAGATCAATCTTCATCTTTTCAAACGACTCGGCAGCTCTTTTCGCTGTCTCCTCGGGAACAATCTTGTCTGTGTCGAGAAACCTCCTGTTGAACACCTCGAAACTCAACCAACCCTCGAACCCAAGTCCCTGCACGATAGCTCGGAGGAGCTGCTTGCTTGGGAGGTAAGCACCATACGAACTCTCGCCGTAAAAGAGTCTCGCGTTGCGCGACCAGCTCATGCGACACGGTTGCTCTGCGTTGTAGAAGGGGTGACTCTCGTTCAAAGGCGCATCAAGTTTCTCACCGTCAGCCACTTGCAAAAGAAACACTCTGGAGACATCAACTTCTGTTAGGAGTTTCCTAATGGACTCTTGTGTCACTTGGTCGCAATCAGCTGTCTTTCCATTCTCAGCAGCTGGATCAGCGTAGATCCGTCCAAGGATGTTATAAGTGTCGAGACACATTCCAAAGTTGGATCTGTCAACTCTCTGCACCATTTCCCAAGACTCCTCCCACAAGGATAGCCTGGTTCCCCAGCACAAGGCCTCGTAAGCGAACCTCACCACGGGCTGTTGCTGCAATCCCATCTCGGCAGCACGAGTGAAGTCAGCTGTGTGGACGTCCAAGTCTTCAGTTGTCTGCTCCACGGGAAGGAAACTACTGGGAAATAGGATCAAATCCGTGTCGAGGGCGTGAACGAGGTCAAACCAGTGCCTCAACTCATCAAACTGCTTCTCTTGGGCAACTCTATCGACAAGACCACCAAAGTGCATAAACGGTTGGAGGCAGATGATGTCGAGGGAACGGGCTTGGCAGAGGTCATGGATTGTTCGGGCGGCGATAACTTGGTTGGCGTGGGTGGCGCCGCCTGGGAGCGACTTTGAC
Source organism: Fusarium sambucinum (assembly GCF_050947815.1). Lineage (NCBI taxonomy): Eukaryota > Fungi > Ascomycota > Sordariomycetes > Hypocreales > Nectriaceae > Fusarium > Fusarium sambucinum. The sequence goes on from NC_139292.1 coordinate 3,524,751, forward strand.
AGGTCGACTAGGTCTTCGTAAAAGACTTCTATGCCTTGGAAACCGTACTTTGCGGCCATGTCGAGCTTATGGGGGAGGGAGTGACCTGCGAAGCAACGGCCTAGGGACATTGTGCAGATGCTTGGTTTGTGAGCCATGTTGATGGTTGATGTTTGTTGAACTCAGTGATGGTGAAGTGATAACTCGTTGATATGACTTGTATAGAGAGAGATCTAAGATGAACTAATAAATATGACGATGTGGCACTTGATATAGGAAACAAAACCGGATATTTCCTTCTCATATAATAACAAGTCAACGATAAAAGGATCATTCATCCAATGTGACCCCATCTGATCAATGCGCATCTTTTCCGTACTCTATGTATCTGTTTAGGTCGTCATTACCCGTTACAAGGCGGCGACAACCGCTAAAGATGATACAATACGTTTTTCCAGAACATTTCCCATGTTTGCCAGGCAAAACTTTGCCCGACTTACATCATGGGGTTTGTGATGGTGGTGTAAGCTTACCCGGGATAGCGATGGGTAATTCTTTAACCGGACCCAAAGATTCGGCAATGCAATCCATACCTCTGAAGCACGCACTGATGTAACCCCACGATGGGGGAGTTAGTTAGTGGAGGTTAGCGGATATTCGGAGGAAAAACCCTCGATTTGATGATTCTTTCTTTTTGTCTTTTCTCTCACTGGATGCTTTTGATAGAGAGTACTTTAGACGTTGATGACCCAGGTTAATTGAGTATTTATCATATCATATCACATTATTTTCTTTATATCATTTCTCATATTATTCTCTATTCAATCTCAACATGTCTATCCAACAAATAACATCTTCTCCTACTGGAGACTCACTCCAAACCAACCAAGTCTCACAACTTGAACGACATGGATACTTGTTTGGCAAGAAACTGACAGCATCGCTGTCGCCCTTTCTTCACGATGTTATCTACAAAGCCCTTGGCTACAACTGGGGTCAAGTTCGCCTTGACTCGGCTGATATTGATGGTTTCTTGCAACTGGCGCAACACCCTGACTTTTACGGTACGCCTCTCACTCTGCACCCATGAGCCCCTACTAACTCCTTATAGGCGCCTCTGTAACTATGCCCAACAAAGTCGCCATCATCCCTTATCTGGATGAACTCACAGAAGAATGCCGCGACGTTGGTGCTTGCAACACTCTGTACCTCCGTGAAAGAGACGGTCGTCGTATCTTTTGTGGCGCCAACACAGACGTCATTGGCATCAGAGACTCTTTCTACCAAAACATTGAGAGTCCCGATACCGTCTTTCACAACAAGCCCGCTCTTGTCGTCGGTGGCGGCGGTGCAGCCCGAAGCGCAATCTACGCTCTGCGCAAGAAGATGCAGGCAACAACCATTTACCTCGTCAACCGTGATGAATCAGAGGTAGAAGCCGTCATTGCCGATTGTGTAGCCCGTGGGTACGGTGAAGGTTTGCTGCATGTTAAGACCGTGTCGCAAGCCTCATCCCTCGAAGCACCCGGTGCCATTGTCGCATGTGTACCAGACTTTGAGCCCGTGACAGAAGAAGAGGTTACCGCTCGCGCTGTTACAGAAGCTTTCCTCTACAAGCCCCAAAAGGGAGCCATCCTGGAAATGTGTTACAACCCCACACCGTTCACAAAGCTGGGCGCCATATCGGAGGATAAGGGGTGGAAGGTTATCTTGGGTACCGAGGCGTTGATATATCAAGGACTCGAGCAGGACAAGTACTGGACGGGCAAGACATTGGAGGAGATGCCAATTGAACAGGTGCATGTTGCTATTGCCGAAAAGGTTGCCCAGAGGGCTGAGGCAAAGTTGTGATAAAATAGGGACTGGTGCATTGGGAGGTGAGCGTGCATTGCTTTTGTTTATAGATTTAAAATACGATTGAGATTCCAAACACGTTTGATTCATTTCTCATCATTGTCCTCTGGTCAATTGAACTCCAAATGTCATCATACACTATACAGGGTGACATGCAGATCATTTGGAGTATTCGGCACGAAAGTGATTTCACCGATAATAAACGAAACTACAGGACTCGTGAATACGTAATCTCACTCAGGATAGATCAACTAAATACAGAGTATTCAGTGGTTAAACCACCAAGTTTCGACCATTGGTTGCTAGGTGTGAACAAATGCTAGGATGCCTGCGATAAAACACCAAACAAATAGTCTCAAGACCACAGTGTAGGTAGTAAAAAGCTTGACCACTCTTAGGGTACAAAAATAAATAACCTAAAACTATAGTCTAAGGAGCATAAAATGACCTACTAATTTCGTCTCTTATGTTTACAGCGACCAATTTTTCTACCCTGAGGATATTAGTTTCGCGTCTGAGGACTACCGATCGAAACCATTCCGAGCCAAGGATTCTTCGGCAACTAAACAAATTTGCCGAACAAACGCTACTTATATCGCATCCTTCTCTTTGCGTGACTGGAGACGCTTCAACTCTCATCACAATGGCGTCCTCAATATCTTCGCCAGAAATGGCTCAAATTGCAGGTCATAATTCACCAACAGAAACTCAACGAACAATAAGACGTATCAACGCAGCCTACGACTGGACCGGCCCTGACGACCCAGATAATCCAAGAAACTTCTCATTACTCACCAAAACTCTGAGTATTGCTTCGATAACGTCTCTAGCATGGGCTTCTTGCTTTGCTGGGGTGATATATGCACCCGCTCAAGCATCTGTCGGACAAGAATTCCATCAAGGACGCTTAGCTGCCGTCATGCCCCTGTCGCTGTATAACCTCGGCATGGCATGCGGACCGCTTGTTGGTGCACCTTTATCAGAGACATACGGCCGAAAGACTGTATATGTCGCTACGACACCGATATTCCTTGCGTTTCTTCTCGGATCGGGCTTCACAAGAGATATCGCCAGTTTATCCATCTGTCGCTTTTTCGCTGGCATGTTTGCTTCACCGAATGTGAACAATACGTCTGCTACTATCATGGATTACTGCGAACCAAGATATCGCGGTGCGAGTTTGGGGATTTACTACTCTATTCCGTCCCTTGGTGCAGCTGTTGGGCCGCTCATTGGGGGTTTTGTCGAGAGGCAGCTTGGATGGCGGTGGACACAGTGGATTGCTGTGATAGTCACTTGTGCGCTATATGTCCCTGTCTTGTTCACAAAAGAGACTTATAAGAAAGTTGTGCTCAAACGAAGATCCATCAGAATGGGCATGGGGGACAGTTCATCTCAACAGACTTCTGTCTCCAGAACTATTCGACACTTTTTTACAGTTCTCATCCTCCGACCACTGCATATGCTTTTCACTGAACCAATTGTTACCCTGGTCAGTTTGTATAATGGCTTCATCTTTGGATTATTGTACACATTCATCATATCTGTTCCTTGGATATTCAGACATTACTACAACTTTGGCAAAACGGGCGAGTCACTTTCATATCTGGGTATCACCCTCGGCACTCTATTCGCCTGCGCGCCATTCGTACTGATCGATTTCTCATACTATCAAAAGCGCCTCATCCGATGGAACCAAACTCATGACGGACCACTACCCCCAGAGAACCGTCTCATCTCCTCCATGATAGGGAGCTTTCTCCTTCCCGCAAGTCTCCTAGTAGCAGGCTGGACAGCTGAATACCAAATCCACTGGATTCTACCCATTATATTCCAAGGAATGACCATGCTGGCTTGTCTTTTGATTTATGCTGGTGTGAATCTCTTCATGTTGGATGCTTATGGTCCTTTGTATGGTGCTTCGGCTTCTGGAGCCATGATGTTGAGTCGATACTCGCTAAGCTTTGCGTTTCCAATGTTTGCACTAGAAATGTTTCAGAAGCTTGGCGCGGGTTGGGCAACGACTCTTTTGGCTGGCTGTACGTTGTTAATGGCACCTATACCATGGTGCTTCTTTGTATATGGGGAGCGTATTAGAGCACGGAGTAGATATGAGTCAAGTTTGTAGTCAGGATACAAGAGAATGAAATTATCATAATATCCAGCCTTCGAGAGTAGAGAAATTATTGTCGACATTTCCGTATCCACCTGATCTGACACCATCACTGGTTACCCTCTTTCCAACCAGCGTATTTCCGATAGATATCCTTCCTAATAACATCCTTCAAGTCTGTAGCTGTTTTGGTACTCCCTTCATCCAGAGGTAGAGCAGAACAAATAGCTCCAATGGCACAAATATCATTCTTCCGGTCAATAAACCAAGTCAAAGTCAAACCTCCTCCCCAACTCATCGTGTGAGCACCATACCACCCGTCTACATCCTCAAGCGTCACAGCACCTCCAAGACCATGTCCAAGTTTAGTATTCTCATCAATTCCAACCCTGAAGAAAGGACCCATAGGGCTTGCCAGCATGACTTGATGACCAGCGGCTGCTTCGGGACTGAGATGATTCTGAAACATGTCGTCTACGGTTTCAGGCTTGAGGAGCTTTCCATCGTTTGAGAGGATGGATTGAAGGATTTTGAGGTAGTTTGTAGCAGACATTGCTAGACCGTGACCACCGAAACATCCGATCGAACGAATATTGATAGAAGCGCCTTGACCCATAACAGCACGACCCAGACCTTCAGGATCATCGGGGTTGAGGTCGACAAAGCGCTCTCTCAGATCTTCTCTGGTAATAGGATGAAACTGAGCATCATTTCCACAGCCAAGAGGTTTCAAGATGCGTTCATGAAAACGCTTCTCCAGTGTATCTCCCGTTACACGCTCGACGATCCGACCAGCCCAGTCAAGACTAGACCCATACATCCAGCCAGCGCCGGGTTGATGAGAGAGAGGATAGGTAAAAGTATCTTCGACATTCTTTTTGCCCTGATCCTTTGGTTTATATTTGGCGCTCCACTTTCCAATAGACGGATCTAGAAAGTCGTACGTCGTACCAGCACTATGCGTAAGCAGCATTTCAAGCGTGATTTTTTGGGACGCGTCTTTCAACAATGGCTCATCATTCTCAGACCATCCTGTCAGAACCTTCTTTTCGGCCAACTCTGGGGCTACAGTTGACAAGTCTCCTTTGAGAGTAAGAAGACCTTCTTCAACACACTGTAGAGCAGCAATGCTAGTTGGAAATTTCGAAGCCGAAGCAAGACATAGAATGTCGTCTATTTTCTGAGGTACTTTTTCGCCAGAGAGAAGAGTACGTTGGCCAAAAACAGTGTTGTAAGAAAAGTCTCCTTTGGAATTGGTGGCGCAGATGACAGCTCCGTTGATTTTGCCAGAGTCGACGGCTGCTTGGACCGATTCTTCTATGGTTCTGGACATTGTGAAAGAATGTTGGTTGGACGTTGAATAGGATATGTTGAGCCTAGATAGAGAACGATATGAACTCAAGAATCTGTGCCGTGATAGCATGCTGACCTGAGGAGTAATATTTATGCCATCAATTCATGTAAGACACCTCAATGTTCCTCCGAAGTCTGTCACGTGCATCACAGCACTAAGGAAGATTTACGCCAATTAGATCTCCAAGTTTCCGAACAGACAAATGAGCTTCAATGATGGTCAAGACTATCCGGCCAGTGACTCAACGTGTAGAGATCAACAAACGTTTGCCGATATATCCGAAGTGAACATTGTTGTTATCAATTGTTATCATTTGATAGGAAATTTAAAAATATTATAAATATCAACACGCTAAGGGTATTTATCATCTATAAACCATCGCATCATAATCTTAGGCTGTACCTTCAATCTGCTCAGCCTTTGCCTTTTCTTCTCGCAAGTCAACACCATCAGCGTTGTGTCGGAACTCTTCCTCTTGCAGTCTCAAATCCTCCATAATAATTTTGTTAGCCTTCCAGATAGGCTTAGTGTCGAACAACTTGTCCATAGCCTCCAAAGGCACACCCTTGGTCTCGGGAATGCAGAAAAAGACAAAGAAGATGGACAAGATCATGAGAGAGGCAAAGAAGATGTAAACGCCGAAACCCCAAGCTCGGAACATCTGCTCAGTGAAGCGGGCAATGATAAAGTTCCAGAACCAGTTGTTGGCAGCGGCGTTGGCCTGACCAAGAGATCGAGTGTTTTGGTCAAACATCTCAGAGTTGAGAACCCAAGGTGTACCGTTCCATGATGGGGTGTAGAAAGCAGTGTAGAGGTAGAAGAAGAACACAGCTGCGATACCACCAGAGGAAAGAGAAACATCTTCTCCACTGGCAAGCTTGGACTCAGTGTTGGCGATCTTGATGTATGCACCAATGAAGTACATGGAGAAAGCACCACCAGCAGCGCCAATCATGAGAAGGTTTCGTCGACCCATGTGGTCAATAAGAACCATGAGCCAGACAAAGGTCAAGGCAGTCTTGACGACACCAAAGATACCTGTGGTGAGGAAGCTGGTGTTTGTTCCGGTAATGCCGATCGATTTGAATACGGTGGGACTGTAGTAGTTGATGGCGTTGATACCAGAGCCTGGATTCTGTTAGTCATTGAAAGTTTATAAGAGTCAGGGTTCTTACCGTTTTGGAACACAAAGAGGAGACCACCGAGGAGGAAGCGCCACTGAACCTTGCGGTCCTTGAGAGCGGCGAAAGGCTTCCAGAAACCAGCACCAACAGCGCTGTGGTATCGGTCGATTTCGGTGTCGATAAAGTTAATCTCCTCAACGATGTAAACATCGTCTTGGCTGAGGTTTCGCATCCAGCAAAGGTTCTTGATAGCCTGCTCACGCCTGCCCTTGGAGAACAACCATCGAGGCGACTCGGGAATAAAGACAGCACCGACCATGAGAAGACCAGCAGGGATGAGCTGAACAGCAAAAGGGATGATCCAGGCATTTTCGTTCTGGCCGGGGGAGTAGGGGAGGTGCTGGTTGATTCCGTAGTTGATCCAGAAACCGACAAGACCACCAGCCTGCCAGCCCAGTTCGTAAAGACCGACAAGACGGCCACGAATAGCCGGAGGCGACAGCTCAGAAATGTAAATTGGTGTCATGTTGGAACATCCACCGACACCGATACCGGCCAAGACGCGACCGCCGATAATAAGACCGAGACCCCGTTCACCATTGGCACCCAACATCATACCGGCTCCAACCATAAAGACGGCAGAAAAGATGATAAGAGACCATCGACGACCGAGAAAGTAACTGCTGACGTAGGCGAAAAGAGAACCGAAAAAGGCACCGGCTTGGTAGACAGAAACAATGTTTTGCTTGGTCAGAGCCAAAGCATCAGGTTCGTAATTCTCAAAGTTGAACTCTTGAACGAAGGAAGGCAAAGCCAGGGTGGTTCCGATAAAAGCAGAATCGTAACCAATGGTACAAGCAGCCATTGATGCAATGGCGGCGCATGCGTAGACGCGCCAGTTGTAGACGGCCTTTGGCGTAGGCCGATCCTCCTTGAGAGTCAAGATACCCATGACTGTAACGGTTCAGGGAACTTTGCAATTAAGGTTGAAAAGAAAGTTGTGGGTGAACTGGAGAATCGAAAAAGAATGCCCCAGGACCGATGGGGAGGAAAGATTTATACCAGTCCAACATGGCCCCGACCCATACGTTACCTGGTCCATCCCCCCTAGTCTTCTCCAAAAACTAGCGGATTCTGTACCAGGGGAGGCAATACCTCGTGTCAATCCAACAACCGGGAGGATTACGTCTCCAGCTGGAGTAGCAGTCCGGGGTTTGCGGGGTTGGATCTGCGGGGGAAGAATATGCTTCCGTGACATGTGTCTTGGATCTGAGATTGCATTTTGTGTCTGTTGGGGTAAGAAAACATGGCAATTTTGGTGCCGACAACCGTTTCTCTGGATAAAGACTTATCCTCTGTCTGGGGTCTCCGCAGTGTTACCATCCACATGGTCGAGAACCTAATCCTGTTTCGTTAGTCAACGGCGATGATCCTGTTCTTCTGAACGTTAATCCCTGTCATTTCCCTTGACCGTTGCTCTGCTTTTGGTTTGCCGATATAAAAAGAGGATCAATGTAAGGGTCTACACCTAAAACAGTGGGAATTGTAGAAAGTCAAGGCGCATTCCCGCGTAATAGATTATCATTGCCAAGCAGTCGTATTTGTGATGGAAGAGATAAGGAAGGTAAGAATAGCATGTGAGAACAAAGTGAGGTGAAAATGACACCTCGTCATGAATTGTCCACCTAAAACTCACAGTACCTGACTAATGACAAATTGTTGAATTGCTAACCATGCTCGTGCTCGGAAGGGTAGATGTTAGTGTGCCACTCTATGGGTCAATAGGTTAACCTGGAGAACACATCCAGGAGACACCACACTGATGTGTTTCTGCTCGTCTATCCAGGCTGTAATTTTGATGATCTTGATAAGTCTGTTGTAGAAATTCGAGACATGGTGATCTGTTCTTCGAGTTGTTCCGTATTCTTGGGCCACTGATTTTGTTCTGGGAGTTGAGTAGTCTCAACGGTGGTCTAACCCTGCACAACGCGCGCAGCTAGCAATTCTATGGATGCCAGGCCAGAAGAATATTTTGTTCGAGAACCGCAACTGACACATCCACGCTAATCCGTGTGGAGACCTAACATGCTGGACTTTACCGGCTGAACATGCGCAAGGGAAGCGTCCGTTGAGAGTAGATGTCTGGGTTCAGCAAGCTAGCTGATCCATTTGGAGTCTTTGTTTGCGTTTACCATTGAGCAGCCGGACAACGCTAGTCATTAAGGAATCTGCTTGGCAGAATATAATTAAATTTCATTAAATCATGGGCCAAAATCGCCTTGAAACATCTCTCCTAAATCGCATCCCGGCGCAAAGCCCAAATTCGTCATAAACTGTGAATCAACATCGATACCATCCGCACAGTCTATAGATCCAAGTTCATCCAGTATGGCGTCGTAGTCCAACAGTTGACTTGGCATATTCGAGTCATGAGGTAAAGATCCTATCTGACCATTGAGGTGAGACGTTTGCAGTGTATGAAATGTAAGGTTGGGCGTAAGTGTGTATAATGATTGCGAGTTCGGACTTTGTTCTGGCTGATAACGTTGTCGATCGAATGGTAATGCTTGCTCTTTTTGTCTCTGCTGCATCTGACCAAGCTCATGTTCCAGTTCTCCAGATGTGATAGGGGCTGGGTGGGTAATGTGTTGAGCCGGATGAGTGGCGGCTGATAACTCATCCATAAATGATGGGCTCACCACTGGGTGACTTGGGGGATCCACCGTACTTGGCGTGTCCTGGTTGTTTTTAGATGCTGGCCCTTGCCCCTTTGTCTTCCAAGTGCCAGCGAGTGCTTGCATCGTTGCATTCCACTTGCCAAGGTCTTCTTCTTGCAAACGAGCCGCATGGCCGTGTTGCTGGACTATCTGCATCAAAATGTTCACAATTGGAGGCGTTCCGCCAAGTCCAAAGTTTTCCACGCACGACTCGACCACCTCCACAAAGTTAGACAAGAGAGATGGTCGATGACCAGGCACCAAGTCTAGGGTGATTGCCAAGAACATCCCCTGAAGTAAATATGCTGATGGCACTCTTGGTGTCGAGCCTCCAAAGATTAAGGAATTGCAAAAAGAAAAGCGAGAGTCAAGGCTTTTCACGAGGTCGTCTGGAGTAATTTGCGTGTTGCGACCTCGATCCATACTGGCACCCCAGAGTGCACAGAAAGCGAATAATTGCCGAAACGTATGGAGTGGTGCTGCGCATTCTAGTGTTGATTGTTGTATGTCTTCAGATGCCTTCCCAAAGCCAGAGACAGAAGCCCAGGGTTGATTCGAGTCGTGAAATTCCCCTATCGAAACGGAGGGAAGCGTATGTCGAATGCCTGCAGTTACTTGGGATTGGCCAAGGCAAAGCGATGCCAAAGAGTCCAAGATAAAACTTGCAGACAGAACCCGGATTTCGTTGTGATTAAAGGAATGTTCAGCTCCCTGCTTCACTGGGTACATGTGTGAGGCTGTGGCCTGATGATATAGAGCAAGACGCGAGGCACGACCTATGAGCGTCCATGCTGGCATGGTCTTTTTCTGACCCAATAGTACCAGTGACTGGAGAAGCAGAGCAATGACATGTCCTAGATCAACTGCTTCGTCGTTAGAAGGTACGAGCTGTCGAGCGATGGCCAACATCTTGTTGGGGGCGAATCCATTGTCGTTAGAGGCATGAGGGGTTGCCGCATCTTGAAATGCAGATACAGCAAAGACGGCCCAAAGCTGAGCATGAAGCGCCGATGCGAAGCCCGCTTCGATGACGAGTCCATTCGCAGGATATGTCAAGGCTGTACTGGTAATAACCGCAGGCTCAATAATCGGGAGCCAGCTATGGGTATAGGATACATAAATGTCGACAAGTCGCTTCCAATTGGGAGGTAGTGTCAGCTTGGTAGATGACCGTGATCCGCCTTCGTCGTTAAAGTTGTAGGATGGCGTGGTGAGATGTGTCGATGAGTTGACGCCTTGAATCGTGATACCAGGTGATGGATTGCCGTCAAATATGCCAGGGCCAGATGGGGTGTTTTCCTCTGACTCTGAATCGTCTGCGGATGTTTCGTTCTGCGGTGTCTTTTCATCCGACAGTAGCCTGCCGATATCTTTGTGGACTCGACTCTTGTTCCATCGTCGGTATAGTCGATGGTTGGCTTTGTCCTTGGTCGCGAGGATACGAGTACCTTCTGCGCCATCATCCTGTGTAAGAAGATGATGTAGAGCTCCTTCACATCCAGGAACCTGTTCAAAGAGCCACGCGAGGGACAGCTCAATTGTCCGGAGGTAGCCAGTTTGCACACCTCTCTTCCGCGACGCAGGGGTATACGAACATGGCCTGTTTTGTGCAGTACATGTTCCACAGTGAGGACGGGTGCCATCGCACTTCTCTCTGGCAGTTCGACAGGAATCACATGCAAGAGAGACTCGCTGGCGTTTGACAGGAGCTGTGGTTGCGGGAGCGCTGGTGGTATCCGCATCGTTCTCGCGTTTCTTTGGCGGCATTTCTTAACTTTGTCGACAGAGAACAAGCTACCTGTGCCGCGAGGGCAGCAGGAGCATGACGGTGAATGGAGATACAGCTGGGCCGAAGCGGTGCTGTCGCGCAGATCCAATCAATGACGCTCAGCTCAGATACGTAATCTCTGTGCCATTGTCATCAATGTCCATGACAATAATGCAACACAGAGTAATGCCTATGATGAGATGAGACGCGATCGATGCGGGGAGACCTGGGGTCCTTGAACTTTGAGTTGTTGGAATTGAACTTTGGAGTCTCCGAGACCGAGCGCCGAATCATCACCGATGTTATTGGTCCGGTGGCCGGAGTGGGTCGGATAAACACTTTCCCGACCAATTGCCGTACCTGCCCCAGATTCTCTGGTGGGGGATCTGCCGGGCTTCTTGCCCACTTGCTTCTCGATTAACGAAGGCTCTTTGTTTGACCAGCACACTATCATCCTCTTCTCCGGACGTTGCACTCTCTCTAGAAGTACTGTAAACCGCAACAAGATTATTATGGCGTCACTCTAACATCCCGTGCAAACGACGCGAAATGGCTGGTGTCAAGAGGTCTCTCGGGTCGATGCTCGGCCACGAGGATACCTTGCTGCGACCAAACGGTAATGGCCGTGCAAGAAACGTCCGTTATGATCATGGAATTACCCACGATAACCTCGACCCGATGACACCAAGGTCGCAGTCCTTTAAGCTGAGCGACGCTCTTCAATCGCAACCTCATTCTCAGGCGCAATCTCAGACTCAATCTCAACCCAACTCCCGACCTGACTCTCGCGCCAATTCCCAACCAGCCGGTCCTCCAAATACAGACCAAAACGATGGCCTTACACGGACTCCCTCCCCAACCTTTCCTTCCTTGACAGGACAGGTCCCAGACTTTAATCAAGATGCGTCAATGATGCTTGTTGGCATGAGAGGTGCTGGAAAGTCAACCCTCGCGGTTATGGCATCGTCGGCCATGGAGAGAAAGGTCATTGACCTTGAACCTACTTTCCAAAGGGCCATGGGCCTTTCTAGTGCGCAGTACAAGGCGGAGCATGGATCTGCTGAGTGTTATAAACAGCAGGCCAAAGTTTTGCAGGGCGCTTTGCAGCGTCATTCTACCGGCTGCATCCTCGTCTGCTCTTGGATGGAGAGTCGCGTGCAAAGCCTGTTGCGAGAATTTGCGTCTACCCACCCCGTTATTCACATTGTTCGCGATGCCGAAGCGATCCAGAATCACCTCAAGTTTCGCGACAATGCCAAGATACGAAATCTCCTCGACGTCATCAATGCCATCTTTAGGTCTTGCACCAATTTCGAGTTCTTTAATGTCTCTGAAAAAGCATCCAAGTCATCACTTGCTCGAGCATCAATGTCGGAGAGGTCTCCGGCTCCATATCTGACATTGAAACATGTCGAACGACACTTTCTCAAGTTCTTGTCAATCATCTACCCAGCAGGGACAATACCATTTACGGATTCCGCGTTTCCACTATCGAGAATACCTGCTGAGGAGCGCAACTTTACATACGCCACATCGATTCCTTTGACAGATGTTCTCAATGATAGTGTTGAAGTTGAGGAGCATGTCAGGGGTGCCGATGTGGTTCAAATTGTGGTGCATGATCTTGCCGACCATGCCGAGCAGGGCACCTTGACACCCGAAGCCAGCGCAAAGCTGCTTGCTGATATCACAAAAGGTATCGGGATTGTCAGAAGAAGTACAATTCTGCCTATAATCCTTCACCTGTTTCTCCCCCACACAGCGACTGATGAAGTCTTGCGTGTCTATCTTGAACTCGTCCACCATACCGTTCGATTGGCACCAGAAATGATGACGGTCGATCTCCGCCTTGAAGATGTACACATCTCACGCATACTATCAATCCGGAAAAGAACAAAAATAATCGGCAATTGCTTCATCATATCAGATCCACCAGCCTGGGATTCTCCAATGTGGATGTCTTGGTACAAAAAAGCCAGCAGTTTAGGATGCCACATTGCCAGATTAATACGACCAGCGATGTCAATTGAGGATAACTTTTCCATAAACCACCTCAAAACATCAGTCGCCACTCTGCAAGGGCACAAGATTCCTCTCATTGCCTACAATTCGGGGTACCTGGGTCGCCACTCCCAAACCCTCAATCGCGTTCTAACGGTTGTTCGGCCAGACTCGCTTGAACGAGTGAACCCTAAGCCGCCAATCACGCCAACAATTACCGCAGTAGGAGCGACAAAAGCCTTGTTTTCCTCATTCGTCTATGACCAAATGAAGCTTTATGTTTTCGGTGCCAATGTCAGTTACAGTTTGTCGCCTGCGATGCATACATCTGCTCTCAAGGCATGCGGGCTCCCACATACCTACGAACCCGTATCTTGCTCGTCGCTTCGAGGGATCAAACATTTAATTGAAGATCCAGAGTTTGGTGGCGGCTCCGTCGGACTCCCTTTCAAGGTCGAGATCATCACCTTGACCCATTCGTTGAGCAACCATGCCAGAGCAATTGGTGCTGTAAATACACTCATTCCTATCCGCTTTTTGAATGAAGACGGCACAATTCCAACAGGCGCTGCATTTTTTGAGAGCGTTAACCGCGCTGGACCTATCAAAGCCTTGTACGGTGAAAATACTGATTGGATTGGCATTCGCGCCACTATTCGACGTGGTCTCTCCCCCGCCAATGCTGTTGTATCCAGCACCTGCGGTCTTGTCGTCGGAGCAGGCGGTATGGCCAGAGCTACAGTCTATGCCATGCTCCAGCTTGGTATCAAGAATATTGTTATATATAATCGCACACGCAAGAACGCCGAAAAGATGGTGTCGCATTTCACACAGCTATTACGGAGAAAAGACTTGGGTGTGTTGAGTGCCGAGAGTGAACACTCGCGCTTCCACGTCATGGAGTCAATGGAGGATCCTTGGCCAACAGATTACCGCTTGCCTACAGTTATTGTTTCGTGTATTCCAACGCATCGCATCGGTAACGTCCCTGCTCCTGAACTTGCATTGCCTAATGAATGGCTTGGAAGTCGCACTGGCGGTGTCGCTATTGAGCTTGGGTACAAAACATTGGACACACCGTTCCTCACTCAATTCCGAAAAGAAGCTCACCGAGGATGGGTCAGTATGGACGGTCTTGATATGTTACCCGAGCAAGGTTTTGCCCAATTTGAGTTATTCACCGGTCGAAGAGCACCGCGACGGATTATGAGACGGACAGTGTTTGAGGCGTACCCAGATGAAGAGGGCAAGTCAAATTTTGAAGAACTGCAACCAAGGTTACGGTCACTTGACGAGCAGGAAACATGATGATGAAATTTAGCAGCATATTATGACATTTGGACATTTCAACTACTTTTGTGTCATTCGGCTTGCCTACCATCTTATTCTAAGATACATAACTACGGAGCCTGCCTCGCTTACGTGATTTAAACCATATATCGAATAGAATCCACGGCTAAGTTCTGACTTGGGAGGAGTTATGTTTCCGTCATTTCGTAAGCTGACCCGTCCAAAGTAGGTACATAAAGAGGCACCAGACCCGGATCATACGATAACGCATCATTACCTTGCCCCAAATGCTATCATCCAATGACTTCCCCAAACCTCAGACAGTCAATCGAACGTACCGCCAGGCAATTCTTTGCCGCATATGTCGAGAGTGGCGAACAGAATGACCCAAGTATCATCAACCGCGACGTCGACGAAAACTGCAAACGTTATTACCGTCCTCTCTCCCTCTGCGATTTCTTCGGAGTTCCTGGGGACTGGTCCCATGACAACAAGGCTTATGAGAGCGGAATCACCAACAATCTCACCAAGGGATCGCTTAAGACTTGCGAAGTGTCAAACTTGACAATCGATGTCGATATTCGCCGAGCAGCAGCCACCACCCAATCCGATATGGTGTTCAAAGATGGCGAAGCTTTTATTATGGAGCATGCTTGGACTTTAGACTTTAACGATGACGGATCAAAGATTGTTAGAGTTGTTGAGTTTTGCGACCAGTTGTCTACGCGACGAATGGTGACAAAGGTGTATCCCGAGAAGTTTGGTAACGCCGAGTAGGATATTATTCTTTTGATTTACCATCACGCGGTCACGCGTGTTGGTTAGGGTTTATGTTCACAAATAACATACATTTAAGTCAAATAATTATAAAAGACATTGACCGAACTTGAGCTTTTTGCATATACATGACAGACATCACTCGTCGCTTCCTCCCACCACAAACATACTTCATCCTGTCCGCCAAAATGACGACCCCTCTCCAAAACCTTCCGAATGAGATTATGGATATCATCTTCAACCAACTGACCCCTTCCAATGTTTGGAGTGCCCAACAGTCAAGCAAGTCCATCGAACACGCGCTCGACTTCCACCTGCTAGCACGCCGTCATGCTGTCGATGAACTAATGGAATGGGGGTGTACACAGGGCAGTATTGAAGCTATCAACAAGGCTGTATCACTTGGTGCCGACCCCAATCTTATCGAAAAGCCCACAAAGTCTGGACCCTTCCATTCAACCTCAACTATCGCCTTGGCTTCAAACCATCCATATCTCGTCAATCATCTTTTCCGTCTTGGCGCAAATCTTCGACTAGCCTATGTGTACGAGGACGTACATCAAGAAATCTTCCTCCAACAGAAACCACAACTCCTAAAGTCATGTCTGAATCACTGTACGAAAGACCAGTTTACCAGCCTGCAATTCAACCTTGATAAGTCTCTCCATCAGCAAGTTACAAACATAACTGGTTCAATGTCGAGCAAAAGAACGGCCGCCATGGAAAAGGTGAAATGTTGGCTGGAGTTGGGAGCCAACCCAATGTCTTTTTGTTTGCCACCGTCGACGAGTCTTTCCACAGCCATTTTGGCGTTTTCGACTTCCCGTCATTGGAATCAGGTGTCGCTACAAATCATTTCTTTGGTAAAACTACTTTTGTCTGCAAAGCCTGATCTTAATGCCTTGGCCGTTCACATGAACCACAAGTCGATAACACAACTGAAGTATGACGAAGGTCAAGCTTGTCCCATTGTGGCTGCTACTATCAATATGGCACGTACTGGGTCAACCGACATAATGGAACTGCTGCTTGAAGCCGGAGCAAAGATTGATCTGCCAATACAAGTGGAGTTCAATCCCTTGGTTGTTTATGCAAAACAAAGCTTGGATTACAACGCCAGGGGATACGATTTCTTATTCAGTTATGGAGCAAACGTTCTGCCAGACTGGTATAATGAACACCATAACTTGACACCAATCCTTGAGCTTTGGAACGTGTGGGGTGGTCGGAGATGTCTTCTGAATGATATGAATTTCAATACAATAAAACTTTTTATTGAACGACACGCCGTTCAGAACGTCGCCACTGCGTTTGTTGAACACTGGTTCAGGCAGCCTGTTAGTGTTGACATCGATGCAAAGTCTAAGCATTTAATGATGGAACGCTCCCGGATGATATTGAAACTAATCTTGCGAGATTTCAATTTCAAAACTACCATGGCCGAAGAGATGAAACCTCTTTTGCAGACGATAATACAGCTGGAGAAGACTGGTTCACCCGACCAGAGTATTATTGACCCTATCCTGAAGGATATGTTGATGCCACACGTCAAGCTGACCATATCTGAACAATGAATAGTTCGGGAGTAAACGTCCGCGAGTCTGCCATTGCTATCAAACCGCATGTTGGGGTCGATTGATACTGCATGGGGATTGAGTATGACGTCCAATTGGGAGAACTTGTTTACCGCTTGGCTTGGTTACACAGCATATTCAGCTGAGAAGCTGATGGTTTGTCAGATCAGGCTGCATACCTCTGTTCGAAAAAGATGTAAAAACTATCAAACCCCCAGAATCTGTTTCTGGAATATTTTCCTAATCATCTTGCAAAATGAGGGTCACTTGCCCTCGTATCCTCCTCGTTCTTTTAATTTGCATCATTGGAGCATTTATTGGGACAATCCACGCTCTTCGACCTTTGTCAAATGCCATCAAGCGTTTCCCTGGTGATTCACACAGTATTGTCACAAGAGAAAAGGCGCGGGAATGTAACGCAGACGATCCGGAAAGTTGGGGCTATGCAGCCTGTAGCATCCTCATCGGATGCATTCTGGGTAACCTTGACGATCTTTTGAAAAGCGATTTGGCCATTGGAACTACTATACTCGGTTTGGTACCAAGTATCTTGATATTTGGCGCTGCGCAGCCCGAAGAGATTGTGCGCCTGGCTCTTGTGTCACCACATAGAGCATTGGCAGTGTCTATCTTTGGTATTGCGCTATCTCCAAGTTTGTTCAAGTGGGTGACCCCTTTGAAGACACCCTTGGAAGAACGTTCCGAAAAGACGTGGGATATTGAACTTGCTCGGTTTACAAAACAATGGACATGGAAGCACATGGTTTGCAAAGCGCTGGCTGACCTCACAATCGTCAGCATGGCATCCGTCGCTTTGTGGCAGAACTGGAACGTCAATTCGGCTGTCATGGTTCAGTGGCTGTGCGAGTCTCCTCTCATGATTTTTACATGGCCTCTGGCAAACATGACCTGGGTCATCTTTGCCGTGCTGCTACTTCACTCGATGGCCAAGGACATACAATTCCAGCATATTTCGCTCGACATTACCTATAGCTGGTGGGAGGTTCTTCTTCTTCCATACACGCTGGACATTGAAAAAAGATATGAATGGAAGGCGGATACGATTTCTGTACTGTCGAAGCCACATCTCAAGCTTCCATATTTACAGTTCGAGCAAATTCGTCCAGCAATGTCGAGAGAGACTCACACTATACGGATCGTTGTCAAGATGTCTGATGATCATTTAACTTTCAAGTGGCAGGTCTATTTCTTCATTATCGAGTTTTGCGCCATTGGTGTATACTTTTATGCCACCTTTGTTCTTCTCAGTGCTGTTTTTGTAGGCGCTGTTGGAAGTGTCAGGTTCGGGGCTATCATGGCTACACTTTATGCGGCAATTCGATTTGTTCAGTGTATCTTCTAGACTTCCATAAAGATTTCCGATTTCTATAGTTATATATTAAGTCACATCTTCTTTTAATATTAGTGTAGCACAGTTACAAGTTCAGTTCCAGTCAAGGTCACTCCTCATCACGATTCTTCCCATCTCATGTCTTTGTTGACTTTGATGGCACCCAACGGGATAGTTTCGACAGTGCCACCTTTTGCAGTTTCCACCACAGTGTTCTGCTGATTGTAGTATGCCTCTGGCCACAAGACGGGTTCCTCAGCGGAATCGTTGTCATGGAGTCTTCGGAAAGGTCCGTCCTTTTTGGGCGTCACCTGCTTGGCACCGCTGCCACCAATGGTGACAATGCCCTCCTTGCTGCGGTCTTGGGTGGCTTTGGTGATGAAACGACCGAAGAGCAAGTAAAGCAGTGGTTGCATCGTCGGTAAGCAGGCGCAGAGTAACCCGACAGTTGGTTCAATAACTGTCCAGATCCAGGGTGCCGAAATAAGCTCTTTATTATTGAGTTAGCCTTGTATTGTTATACAACATTTGCAACGTACTGGTAAAGTCTGCAGTCGGACCTGCTTGGAGAAGGCTGACGATGAATTTCAAGCGGATACAACTGATGATCACAATGCTGCAACTGGTTAGCGTATGTTTTCCATATATGTTTCCTTGACATACAGCCCTCCGAGTAGAAAGATTCCAGCAATGGCAATTTTCTGTGATCGCGGGACTTGGACTTTGGAAACCTCGAATACGGGCAGTCCAATCATCATTGCATCCACGATAATATTGGGAATCGAGTTGCCGATGAAGAACTTGTTCTTGTCAATGCATTGCCCTTGTTGCATAAATGGCTTCCAGGCCTTGTCAATAGGTGAGCATTGGAAGATGGTCGTAAAGACGCAGGCAATCCACCAGGAAAATGTAATTCCGCCGAGGATGTAACCTCCAAACTTCATCGATCGAGTTGGAAAGATTCGGTAATACATGAGGAGAATGCTGCCTTTGATGGTGCAGAGAACAGCTCCGTATACGAACTCGGTCAAGAATAGGCACTGATATCATAGTTAGCATCAACAGTATTTCAAGCAGGAGACTCCTTGCTAACTAGCTGAGCTCTTCCAAGCCGATTTGGGTCTTGCATCATGTTGACTTGCAATGGTTTTCCAACACCACCATACTTGACAGCTGATTGATATTAGTTGTCAATGGTTAGCCAAGTGTAAAGATCAACTTACATGCGATTGCTACTGCAGCAGTACTCCAATGCAACGGCTAATCAACCAGTCAGTGATAGATAAAAGACAGTGGGAACAAAGGGAGACACGTACCAACGAGACGAGGATAAACCAGTCATCAATGCCAATGCGCATCTGCTTCCGATGCCGTGCCCATACTCTCACTGCTACAATAGCAAGGGCAAATGGGATGGCTACAGAACTGATAATCACCAGAGGGGCACCTTGATCGTAATTGAGAAGCTCAGGCGGGATCGCTTGCTGAGCTGACATTGTTGCGTAAAGGAACAAATGGGGTTGTAGACAAGATGGATAATTTCTGGAGACATCAACACTTTATTCAGGTGTCGACTCGGTAATTAATTATCTAGGGGTATTTTCGTAATCAACACAAACAGCCGATTAATGACTCGCGCCAGGAGACTAGGCTCAGCTGTTAGCGATGTTATTTAGCTGAACTTTAAATCGAATGTCAAACATCAACTAAGTTCATTGAGGGACGGAGGAAAGGAACTCTTTGACCTCCTGTAAGTCCAGATCCTGTCTCTTTCGTCAAACCCCTGGACGATGTAACATATTTTGCTACGTTTACCTCGTACAATCCAGGATCACACTCCTTTTGAGCCTCTATCAGGCGTTATGCAGGGCATTCGGGTCCGCAAGACTTTGGGAATCACTTGCTTCTGCGGATCCGAACACAGTAGCGTGATATCTTGCGGACCCGTGAACTGCATGAAATAACGGCCGCAAAGAGCTGAAAAGATGAAATCGTTCACTTCACACAGTAGCTAATCCATTTATATCAGTGTACCGATATTTATATCAGCAGGTTCTTTATCCCTAATATTCAATATTACTTTCTAAAGTGGTACCCGAAAACCATGGAAATATTGCGGGTTTGGATTTTGTAGGGCCTTGCGGACCGTACCGTTGAATCAATTTAGCTTCAAGCTATTACCAGTACTAAAACTCCATAGCTCAGGCCACTTTTATCCAGCCCATGTATAAGAGCAAGGCCCAGAACCTGACACAATTTCGTCCAGACACTTTAACTATATGCAAACAATATCCTGCCAGAATCCTGAGTAGCATCATCATGAGCCAAAAACCCGTTCTGCTATTTGTCACAGGCGCGTGGCATCCTCCCAAGTGCTACGACGTTCTCAAAACCGCTCTCGTTGGCTCGGGTTATGATGTCGTTATTCCCAAGATGCCCTCTGTAGGGCCTGATAGCCACGGAGTCACTTGGGAAGCAGATAAAGCCAAGATCATCGAAACTGCGGAGCCATTCTTTGCTCAGGGGCAAGAAGTTGTTCTTATTGCCCATTCCTATGGAGGCATTCCCGCCACTGCGGCTACGCAAAGACAGGGGATCCATGAAAGAGCAGAGGCAGGCCTTAGAGGAGGATTCCAATCCATCATCTTCCTCGCTGCATTCGCTATCCCTGTCAAGGGCTGGGATCTTATCACTACCTTTGGTGGATCTTACCCTGAATGGCTTCAAGCTGGCGAAAAATACACAAAGGTATGGAATAAGCAACAACCTTCTGTCAGATTTTACTAACCCATATCAGAATCAGATCACCAACATGAAGTCAGAGCAAGCCCGAGATTGTGTTTATAGCGGTTGCTCCAAGGAAGTAATGAACGCTGCCTTGGAAGAAACACAGCCACATTCTCAAGATGCATTTGAGACCAGTCTCGACTTTATCGCCTCGGATATCACTATTCCCAAAACCTACATAATCTGTGAGAACGACCAGCTATTGTTGCTTCCTCTACAGGAACAACTCG
Source organism: Fusarium sambucinum (assembly GCF_050947815.1). Taxonomy (NCBI): domain Eukaryota; kingdom Fungi; phylum Ascomycota; class Sordariomycetes; order Hypocreales; family Nectriaceae; genus Fusarium; species Fusarium sambucinum. The sequence continues at coordinate 3,545,670 of NC_139292.1, forward strand.
TTGATTCAACACCTGGTATGAAATCTGCGAGATTGGTGGCTGGTCACAGTCCGTTTTTGGAAAAAACAAAAGAAACTGCAGATGTAATTGTCAAGGTTATCGAGGGCTAGACGTTATAGATTACCGGCTTAGATTCGTCTTATACGGTTCGGAATAATTTCAATTTTGATAGCCTGGGTTACAATATCAGCTGCACTTTATGTGGTGATTTATTATTGTGTTTATTCACACCTGACAATTTGTTGATTCTTTACATTGCTATTTCTCTATTATTTAGTTATAAATCTTTAGTTGGTTTGATAGTCTACCATGATGCTAATCTGACCTCGGACTATCGTCATCCAAGATTCAAGAATGGTTTGAATTCTATCTCGTGACCTTGATACATCCTAGTCAGGCAAAGTCAAATTGCATCTCGGCAGCATGACCGATGACCCGAAATCTAGCACTAAATGGTAATGTATGCGTCATATGAAAGCCTTCATGACTTGAATCATACCCAGAAATGCGGGGGTTTGGGGTATATAAATCCCCCGATGTCCCGTTGAACCTCCAAGCTTCTTTTTTATACAACAACCAATAACTTATACTTTTATACCATTTCAACTTTACATTATCAACATGGCTTGCGATTGCGGATCGACTTGCAACTGCGGAGGAGCTAGCTCATGTAACTGTGGAGAGAGCTGCACTTGCAAGGGTTGCGGCGTTAGTACTGACTGGTCTTGGGCTGGAAAATCACAACTAACTTGGCAACAGAAATAAGCCGTACGAAATTGCGACTGTCCGACCACGTACAGTATCCAGCAAATAATTAAGCAGATTGATATATTTTGTCTCAATATAAACCAAATTCATCAAGACTTTAATGCGATGCAGCCATGTAAACGTGAACCATATTATAGAAGCGACAATGGCAACACATTCTCTTACCATAACCTCTCGGGTAGAAATCTCATCCATCATGTGTTTCGTAACGGAAGGTGGCTAACAAATATTACAAAGGGGCATTCTAATGGTGAGGCATGACCCTTTACAGACTTGGGCACATTGAACTTGCCATCTGTTCCTACACCTGTATCTGAACGCAAAGGAAGACGCTCTATAGAAAGCGCCCTTGAACTGATCTATTATTTGTATCGCGGGTAGGCATACCTCAGGGTATCAGAAAAGTTAACCGCTGAAAGCATAGGAGACGAAATTAGTAGGTCACTTTATGCTCCTTAGCATATGGTTCTTAGACTACTTACTTTTATACCCTAAGACTTAGGAATCCTTTTTTTCTGCTATCCACTAGGCATGTTATGCGATGCAACGAAGACACCAGCGCGTGCTCCGTTTTCCCCATTCAAGCGCGAAATTTCATACTCTGATTGGCTATAGGTACGCATTCTGGTGATCGTGTTTCATTTATAGACTATAATTACTTGGCGCCAATCAAACAAAAAGACAAGGATATCAAGATGCAATCACCCTGCAATTTTAAGCCAGCACAACATCAGCACATTGGTCCTAACAGTGATCGGCAACATGTGTAGCCTGTACCAGCGGCTGTTCCGTGCAAGGCATTCTCACGCCACATTCATAAATCGAACAGTTTCCTTCTCTCAAGGTCTAATCCACCTCAGAGCACATCAAAATGGATTCCCATGATGGTTCACGTCGCAACAGCGGCCAACACCCCGAAAACCTCCGCACAAAACAACTCGAAGTCACCACCTGTTTAACAAAAGAATCAGAAGCAAAATCGCAAACTACACAAAACAAAATCAGCCCTGTGCGATTCTGGTCTTGGGAAATTATATCACTTCTATTCGCCCTCGCCCTACTCGTCGCCATCATCGCGGTTCCAGCACATTACAATAACAAAGTTCTTAAACGATGGCCGTACGATATCAGCCTCAACACCATAATTGCCATTCTAAGCACCTTTATGCGGGCGGCTATGATGCTCGTTGTCGCTGAGTTGATCGGGCAGATGGGATGGCACTCTCTACGAAAACCTCGTCCTGTTTCCGACCTTCATCACTTCGATAACGCGAGTCGAGGCATCCTCGGAGCTATTAAGCTGTTCTGGAATGTCCCCCCGCGTCTTGCAAGCATTATTGCCGCAATCGTAATAATCCTTTCACCCGCCATTGCACCATTCTCCCAGCAGGCTGTCAAGACTATCCCTTGCCCACGAGAAATCTCAGGCTCATCTTCCTTGCCAATTTCACACTACGTCCCAGCTGAAGGGTCATCAATCAAACTGTCTGCAGCTCAATCCGAGATCTCGCACGATATGAAGGCTACCTTGATTAATGGTCTTGTCAATCCCAACGGAAAAGACGCCGATGTCGAAGCTACATGTGCCAGTGGAAACTGCACGTTTGCAGAAAACTCACAAGGCGTGACCCATACCTCTGTTGCAATGTGTAGTTCATGCCTTGACACTACCGAGTTCATCAAGTTGAATGTCACCTACCAGAAAGAAGGCCTCACAATCGTCAACTATACTTTGCCAAACGGGCAATGGTTTATACCGGTAGGAGGCCAGCTGATGCATACTGCAACTGGAGACGTTGATTGGGCTCTTGGTGGAGTTGACTCTGACTTTGCAGAAATGACAAAAAGATCAATCACGAACTTGACCATCTTGACCTCTTCACAAAGTGCTTGCACAAACATTTCCGCAGCGGGCGCGGACTGTCCCGAGGACAGATTCACCAAAGACCTACCGGATCCAAAACCCTACAGGTCACAGAATGCAGTGGCCATAACCTGCGCACTCTACCCCTGCCTGAAACATTACCACGCCCAGGTCAAGGGAGGAAAGCTCGAGGAGAAAGTTGTCAGTAAAGAGCCGATGACGCCTATTGACATCGTCTTCGACGACGAAGGATTCGGAGTAGCTAACAATCTCAATCGAACTACCGTTCAGTCGCCTTGTTTGGTTGATGGCGAGGAGTACAACTTTGACAATTTCTCTCGCATGGCTGAATCCACACAGGGCGCCTCGACAGTGGAGATTGATGGCAAAAACTACACCGCCCCAAGCCAGTGCATTTACGCATTTGGGTTTCCATATTCACAGGGTCTTCAGGTCTTTATGAGGGATACTCTCTTTAATCGAGGCTGCAATGTCAGCTACCACGTGTTATCGCCTCCGGAATGTGGGAGCAGATGGTGGCTTGCCCCTCTGTACAACTCACCCTACGAAGCCTTGGACACTGCAATGGATGACTTCACCACGGCTATGACGAACAATTTCCGGAGGCAAGCGACAAAACGTCTTGGTGTCTCGGAGCCAGACAAGGTCATCGGCACAGTAAACGAAACAGCCATCTGTACTGTCTTTGACTGGCGCTGGATTTTACTACCAGCTGGCTTGATGGTAGTCACAATGGCGTTGTTAATCTACGTTGTTGTTCAAAGCTACACCAACACAGCATTGCCCATTTGGAAGACATCTGTTCTGCCGCTGTTGTTCTACGGGCCCAATGTGTCGAACGACCCGACTCGTGAAATTGATGTGGATGAGCTTCAGAGACATGCAGGGAAAATAAAGGTTGAATTCAAAAACGATGATGGCATCAGGTTGCGGAAAATTGATACCACAGCAACGGAGAGTTGAGCAATGACTATATGAATATGTTTGAGCTTTAAAATACCATTGATGAATAAATAACACAGTCGAGCTAGGCTTTAACAATAATATGCGCTATTACCTCACCAGTACCTACGTGGCTTACTCCCGTCTCATTGCACAACCCGATGAAGGACGTCTGAACTAAATAATGCTCCAGTTTGTCTATATATACCACCTTATCAAAAAGCCATGATGCCAATGTGAAGTCCGCCAATAGCCAAAACATATAGAATACTAACGGAAGAAACCACATTTCTACTGCCATTGGGCTCAGCACTTGTAGCTGCCGCTGCCTCACTGCCAGTTGTGGTGGAACCACTATTAGAAGTCGAAGTCTCTGTTGTTTTAGGCGGATTGGTAGTTTCAGCTGATGCCTGTCTGGTAGTCGAAGTTGAAGTTAAAGTGGTTTCCTCATCAGAAGACTACGTTGGTTAGAAGATTGACTCAAAGGTTCACCTACAAACTTACTGTTGATCCCGTCTCAACAGCTTCACTAGTAGAAGCCGTAACAGTCTCGCAAACCCTCCTCAGGACAGTCGCATAGACTAACAAAAATCAGTCATCTTCTCCTATTTGCACCTCTAATACTCACCATTATAAGCAGATGGACCGCAAATATCCCAAACACAATCCTCCTCTCTTTCAACCCAGTCATCAGATTCATTACACCAACACTGCCCGACGCTTCCTTTGTTGCAAGACTTGAAGTTTCCATAAGTCTTATAGCATGCTTGGAAACATTCTGCCCGCTTTTCTTCAAGGTCAAAGGCTGCGGCTCCGGAGGCGGTTGGTGCGAGGGTTACGGTTGCTAGATAATCACTTTCGGTGTCGGCTGCGGCAGATAGACTGGCCAAGCCTAGGAAGGACAATGCGAAAGGTATGTGAGATCTCATATTGACAGACTTGATTTCTGAAAGTACCTGTGTAATTAATCAAAACAAGAGTTGCGGTATGAAGTAGCTGATGGTTTTTATAAAGTCGCTAAGTTAGCTTAAAGCAGGGGTCGTCTTGGCAGCTGAACAATTGTCATTTCACCTACACCAACCATATCTCAGACAAAGGCCACGTGTTTTAATACGGATAAATATCACACGCTAAATAGTTCTACATATTGTCTCAAGGCAGAATCGCGACTTTTGGTCGAGTCTGTTGACGAGATCCAACGAGCGAATATCAAGCCATTTTGACAAAGCCTCTGTTTAATCTCATAAATATGTCCATATCTTTCGATCATTTTTAACATCTCTAAATACGCAGAACCCAAACTCAACACCTTTTAGTCTCATCCTATTTATTGCTGTCCGCTAAGTTCCTCAGCAACTTGCTTCTTGACCTGCTCCCTCACAGCCTTCCAGTCATTTGAGATATCAGAAACCCGCTTGGGCAACTTTTCAAGACCAACAAACTCCTCGGGAAGAACCTTTTCGTTAAAGTTAAAGTCCTTCTCATCCTTGAGAGCGAGCTCGACGGCACCGGCAAACTTGGCAGGGTGAGCAGTGGACAAAGAGATGTGAGGAATGTTGGGCTCAGCGCGCTCGGCAGATCGGAGAGCAGCGGTGATACCAACGGAGGAGTGGGGGTCAAGAACGTATCCGAGTTTCTGGTAGGTATCTGTGATTGTCTCGAGAGTCTGGGGGTCGCTGACGCGCTCGCTCTCAAAGGTCTTGCGGGCGCTGTTGAGAACGTCGACATAGACAGGACCGAAACCACCCTTGTTCTTGAGGTCCTTCAGCCAAGTAGCAACTTCTTGACCGGCTTGTTTTCGGTTGAACTCGACATCCATACCAACAGTCTCGGCAAACTCGTAAGCCAGGAACCAGAGAAGACGCTCAAAGTTGCTGGACACTAGAATGTCCATAGCAGGGCTGAGAGTCTCCTTAACACCATCCTCGTGAGCCTTGGCGCCATCAACCTCAAGACCACCCTCGGCCTCGGGACCCTTGGCGGGCTGCTTCTCGTACTTTCCAGTCTTCCAGAATCGATCAAGGATATCGTTCTCATTAGTCGCGATAACAAGCTTGTCGACGGGAAGACCCATGCGGGTGGCAAAGTATCCAGCCAGGATGTCGCCAAAGTTTCCCGTAGGGACAACAAAGCGAACCTTGTCGCCAACCTTGAAATTGGGGTCCTTTCTGGCAAGGGAGAAGTATGAGTGGAAGTAGTAGACGATCTGAGCGAGGATTCGGGAAAAGTTGATAGAGTTGACGGCGCCAAGCTTAAGGTCGGCGTTGGTCTCGGGGTCGCCAAAGAGAGCCTTGACAATGTCCTGTTATTGGGTTAGCTGGGTCTTGCTGACACAACGTTGAACCAACCTGGCAATCGTCAAAAGTACCGGTAACGGCAAGGTTGTGAACGTTGGCATCAGTGCATGTAGTCATCTGAAGCTCCTGAATAGGGCTGACACGACCCTTGGGGTGCAGGATGGTAACGGACACATCCTTCTTTCCTCGAAGACCGTGGATAGCAGCGGATCCGGTCTAAATCAGTTAGAATAGTACCACATCAGGCCACTAGTGACTCACATCACCGCTTGTCGCGCCAACAACAGTCAAATGGTGTCGGTCCTTGCCCTCCTTGCCCTCGTTCTTTCGTGCGAGGAGGTATTCGAAGAGGTTACCGAGGAACTGCAGAGCGCAATCCTTGAAGGAGTAGCTGGGTCCGTGGAAAAGCTCGAGGAGGTGTAGGTTGTCCTTCAATTGGACGAGAGGGACGACTTCTTGTGCGCGGAATGTTGAGTAACTTCGGTTGATGATGCCTTGTAGGTCTTCGGCGGGGATTTCGCTTCGGGAGATGTAAAGGCTAAAGATCTGGAAAGCCAATTCCTGGTATGAGAGGTCTTTCCAGTTTTGCTAGTTTTGTTAGTGTTGTTACCAGTATTTTGCTTCAGTAAATGTACGCACCCATTCTGTCGCAGCAGGAATCTCATGGGGAAGGAAAAGACCGCCATCGGCAGCCAATCCCTTTAAGACAACGGTCTCGAAGGAGAGCTTCCAGGGTTAGCGGGTTGTTCATGAGGTCGAGATTGAGGGTCTCGTACACCGTAGTCACCACCTCTTGTGGAGAGGTAGACTTGTGATTGAGTATGTGTCGAATCGCTGGCCATTTTGTCTGCTTGTTGATGCTTGGGAAAATAAAAATCTGGGTGCCCCTCGTCGGAATGGTTGGGGAATGAACCAACAATTAGTCGCAAATGCAGCCACCCCGCCGGAATATAAATGGTCCGTCCGGTATCGGAGATGACCGCATTGTCAAAGTCATGAGTCCCTTGTCACGATGATCCATTTCTCTACAGCCCAAGAGGGACTAATCAACAAGATTGTCTTTGTATGTGCCTTGATAAAGATGATCGAATTAAAACGATATTGATTGTCATATTCATCTACAACGGAGTTCATCTTTTTCGTCTCTAGGCCAAGCTTTCAACTCATTTCAGGGGTAGGAAAAACGGCACGGTGATATGATCACGATTCTTGGCAACCAATTACAACTCTTGCTACTCACACGATAATTTAAAAACATGGGGTCATTTAAGGCTGAAGACACAATCCTCAGGGTATCAGAACGCTGGAAGTATAAGGGATGAAATTAGTAGGTCACTTTGTGCTCCTTAGAATATAGCTCTTACACTATTTATTTTCACACCCTAAAGCTTGAGGCCATTTTTTCTGGTACCCAGTAGACAATGTCAGCGGCTAACAACACGATACGACAAATTGTCCAGGATACAACGTTACGGCTGACAGTTTGAGTCACCGGTTAATCTACAGCATGGCATTAATTTGCTTCGCCCTGCGGCGTGGTAATAGCTTATAACCAGTTTACTCCGCCGTTTTGATCTGCTAACCATCAATCGTTAACCAAAAGTCACTCGCTTAGATATCACATTCGTTTTACAGAGTATAAACCTCCAAAATGGTCAAGACTACTCTTCTCTCAGCCCTCCCCGTGCTCATGCTCGCTGAGCAAGCCCTTGGATTCGGTTGCTCAACACACAGCTTCACCACATGCGAAGACAAAATCGTTCACTGGTTCGACCCTGATGATGGCATGATTTGCGATCCTCTTGATTGCGGTGGTGGTCGAGCCCCCGTAAAGACCGGCGTACCAGGATGCGCCAACTACTCGGGCACCGAGACCCGCGGAACATCCTATCTCTCATGCTGGAAGCCTTCGACTACTCTTGCCACCGCATCCGCTGAAGCAACCAGTGAGGCCGTCAGTGTTGATGCTGAACCTACTAGTACAGCTGTCGAAGTCGAGACTCAGATCACAACCGAGAGCCAAGCTGCCGAGCCAAGCACTTCCGGAGTGATTGAGGCGACTGTCTCTGAGCTTACCACTGTCGCCCCTGTCATTCCCTCTCAGACACAGACGACTACTGAAACTCAAGCGACTGAGCCAGCGTCTACCCCGGTTGTCAACCCCAACGCTGCACAGGCTTTGAAGGGTTCTTTTATTGCTGCTGTCGGAGTTGCCATCGGTGCCATGTTTCTCTAGGCACAAAGTCATCAATATGGATATGTGTTAGGAATCAATGATATAATGAAGGTGTATTCAGTTGGGTTTTGTTCGGTCTGCCTTCCAAGACATATCGGATCTGGTTATCATAATATGGACATCCTTCGATATCAAATATTTTAATTATTTCTCAATATTGACCTCTTCTTTTTCGCAATCCTTTGATATCTCTCGAGCTTCCTTCTTTCTCAATTTTTGAAGACCGGCGTGTTTCAGCTTTGTAAACGATACCGGCTTGAAGACATACTTTCGTTCCCCCGAACCCTTGCAAGCGATATTAAGTCGAGTACATCTCGAGCAAGCCGGTTTCTGCTGATCGCACTACATATAGTCAGTCAGTGTCCTTTATAATAAGGCGAGTTGAAGACCTTTTTCTTTTGCTTGAGGCAGTTATTACAGCCTCTGCTTTTGGGAACTCCTGGCATTGCGCCTACTGAGTACAGGTTTGATTTTTATGCAAGCCTGCAGCATCGAATTCGAATTCTCTCTTCGGTCGAGATTTATATTTCGTCCATTTTATATACCTACTAGTGATCTGCGGCTTTATCCCCCACTTCAACCAGAGCGCTCAGTTCCACCTTGTTGGGAATAGTGTCATGTCATGGCGTAGATCAAGTGGCGCTGTGTAATGCACATTGGTCTTGTCATCCACCCAAGACCCTTGAGATCCAATGTAAGGCTGATGTAAGGGCCCGCACTGTTTTCTTGGATCTTACTTCTTGATCAAGTGTCCCTATCGGGAGAACATCTGATGTTTGTGGAGGCAAATATCCGGATTTTGAGGTCGATTTTCAATGATCTTCAGATCTGACATGCTTAGACTATCGCCATATCATTGTGCTACGAAATAGAAGCATAATTAAGGTCTTGAACAGAGTCGAGCATTTTGAATGCATACAGTTCCTCAGCGACTGGCTCTAATTAAATTAACAAATTATGTCCTCGAGTTCCCGTCCCTCAACTAAATCCGGACATTACCACTACTCACCCATAAATTTGAAGATATCCACAAGATTCAATCTTTATTGCTTTGCATGTTTTGAAACAATATAGACGTTGTGCGTACTGCCGCAGAACAGGAACTCCGAGAGACCGTACATCGCTTGCTAATAACATTATCGAACCTCAATAGTCCTCAGACAGAATGGTCCATGAGTCTGGATCGTCTATGATGCGATACTGAGATGCTAGGATACGGCCAAGGCTCCACCAAGGAGTAGTTTGTTAATGAGGTTCAGATTGTAACAAATCTGCGGCTTTCTCAACGAGTTCAGATGGGACACACATTTACCAGTCCTGTAAGTTGAGGCAAGACAGTCAGCAAGCCATCATGCCTGCCGGACGCACTCTGGCGGCGCCATAAATTGTTAGAGCTGAAATCCTCACAAGAGAAAGTAACAAGATAACAAACTGTGTTGGAGACATGCTACAGCCTGAAAAGAAGGATTGACGCAATTGGCGGGGACAGATAAATAGGCAATTCTTACATCGTCTACTAAACCGGTGCGGACAACCTCTGTGTAACAGAAAGGTTGCCTAAGCCTTAGGGTAAAGAAATAAATCACCTAAGAAGTCTAATCTAAACAGCATAAACTGGCCTAATAACTTTGTCTTTTATGACTCGCCCATGACGGCAGGACGGAAAACCAGTCATGCACAACTTCAAGGGTTTGGCACGGAGGATAGCCAGGTACACGACTGAGTCTTTGAACTTGGACGTTGAGCCAGGCTAAATTTGCGGAAGTAGATGCCAATAGGCCAGGAAGTGACAATTCTCTTGCGGAAAGCAATGTGCATCGACAGACACGTTGGTATGCTGGAGTTGTTATAAAATGTGCATTCATTGTACATATATAACTGAAAGAAAAATGGATTTCAAAGGGGACGATCTACTTGGGAAGAAATATTTACATACTTGAGCCATGACAAAGGTATTAAATTGATTGCCACTCTTTTATTGATACATGAGTTACTTTAGCAGCCTATTTGTAGTTCCGATCTCAGCTAGTATGTCCGCTAAATACCTGTGTTCGACGCTGGGAACAGACTTTTGCCCTCTGACCATTGAAAAGGCCACTCTGCGACAAGGCTTTCTGGAATAGACGTCCAGAACCCAAACGTGAGTTTGCGATCCAAGGATAGGTAGATGTCATGTGCAATGACGTAGGCAACTCCCCGACCCTCCTGCAACAAACAGGCAGTATCAAACAAGGAGACTAAAGATTGGCTTTTTGGCACCTCCAAACTACAGGCAGTAGATGTGGCCGCTAATGTGAAGGAAGAACCATGTCCGGGCAGTCTCTCTCTGCAACCACTTTGGCGTTGTACCATGGTAAGCTGGAATATAAAGCATCGGAGCAGATGGCTTCTGAGCTGGTTCTCTTCATCCGTACTTAAACTGTCAAACTCCCATAGGGACTTAAAATCCCACTCCCACTCCTCCTCGTGATCGAACCTAATGCCCGAAATCCATAGTCCAATCATGATGTCGTTGACAAATGAGGTTCTTTGCCATAAATTGGACCTATGAATGGATAGGAGATCTCGAATTGTACCAGGCGCCTCTCTGGCACGTCGGCCAGTAGTGGTTGAGTTGAGATTGAGAAGGCCAAGGACCAACCACAGTAATCCTTCATTCCGCAACGAGTGGCTAATTCCTCTACTCTTTTCCATCACTTGTGATGGAATGTTTGAACTAGCTGTAGCGGTACTTTTTATTCCAATGAAGTCGGTGGTTCCATTCTTCAGAAGCACAGCGAGGCGCACCTTCATTTGACGAACAATGCCATTGCAATCAAGGGCGACTAAAAGCTATACGATAGTCGTACTCGAAATACCCCAAAATGTCTCGAAATGCAACAGCCTCGGTCTCAGAAAGAGCAGGGCCCTTATGATCAGGGTTGATAACACGTTGGTACTCAAACAACTCTACCTACCAATTGTGTGAAGGTACCATTCTCGCCGACTATTCTTCATAATATCAACAAGAATTCATTCAAACACAGCAGCGTCATGCCCACCAGTCAGTTGATCTGTGTCGTGCTTGTGCAAGACTTGCTGACTGAGATAGCTACCATTTCGGGAATAGAGTGCGTCTTACATGCAGATCCTCAACCCAGGGAGTTGAAAAGTCGGGATTTCAGCAACTTGAACATGACTCACCGATATGCTCAACAACGCAATTCTGACACACTGTTCACCTGCCGTCAATGGAAATATGTACAGCTGAATTATCTGAATCTTGATTGGCACCTTGTTCCATCTAGAACAATTCCAAATTCTGGGGGCTGAGCTAGTGAGGCGCAGTCTGCTTCCGCGTGTCGTCTACACCGACCGCCAATGTCGCAGTGGATATCACACACGACACTAGCGACACCTTAACCAAACGGAATTACGTAGCCTGCATCTGAAAGGCTAAGGTTATATCAAATTATCTCACTGCGGCATGATTGTGGATAACGCCAGTAAGCAGGGTGTTTGCTGCTAGACAAGGAATCGCAATCTTAAAAGAACCTCGACAATCCACCAGAGATTTGGCCGTGATTGCCTAGATCGATCGGTATCTTCTAACAACATGTTTTGCCTTCGACAATCGCCGTCGCGTAGCACGCACCGAACATCAAGTCCTGATACAGTCAGGTCAAGAAGATCTCACACAAAGTCGCGACATGGATGCTTAGGATGTAAACAAAGAAGAAAGAAGGTGAGAATATGAAAACATCATTCCGATTGCGTAAACATACTAACATGCGCAGTGTGACGAACAAAGACCCCAATGTTCGCGATGCCTTGATAAGGACATTCCATGTGAATACCCTCGCTCGTCAAAGTCCCGAAATCTGAGGTCGCCCGTGTCAGATAAAGACAACGCGTGGGATCAATCTCAAAGACTTGCTGTCCCAAGTCCTGGCCCCCATCGATCCACTGGTTCCAGTCTTGGTTCGACATCCAGCATTTCCTCGCCGTTCCTGGCGCCAACCCCAACCTACGAGTTTAACGCCGGCATATTCACCCACCAGAGCATTGCGCCGTCTGTGGATCTCGGTGCAACAGAACTAGAGCTTTTCAGCTACTACTTGTCACATGCTGCTCGGTCAATGGCCTATGATGACGAGGACCTATACGCACTACAAGTTGGCTTTCCGAACTTAGCATTTCGAAGTAAACCTTTGATGAGCTCTATTCTTGCCCTTGCAGCAGTCAGAAAATGCCACGATATACTCTCCCAGCCGTCGACACAGCCCGCCGACAAAGGTCAAGTTAGAACTCTTCTGGCTCTTGCGGACGAGCACCACAGAGACTCGCTTCGTCAGACGCGAGCTGATATCCCCAACGCCAACCATTACGACCACGTCGTTGCAAACGCACCTCTTATGGTACTTTATGCAACAGCAAACCACGCCGTTCGGATCAAACTGTCCGATACACAGGATGACCAAGATGCAAATATCAATCTGGCTCCGGCGCAACTGCACTGGATGACACTTATTCGTGCAGCGCATTTGGCGTACACTGGTCTTTTGCATTCTACCAAGGATTTCAGCATGTTGGATGATTTCACTGCTAGTCCACCAGCGATAACTCTGAATCATCCGATTAGTGGGCTTGTTCCCATGGCTGAGAATGGTCCAACTCAGAAGACGGAGACTCTGCTGATGCCTATAATTGCAGCTACATACAGCTCGGCGCTAGAGAAGTTGCAGACAAGAGCGCAGACACTGCAATTCATACTGCATCTGACTTCCTCGGATAACTCTAAGGAGTATAGAGAGTTTTAAGCTTATCTTATTGCCCTAGAGTCCCTAGGTACTATCTTAATCGAGTTATTTAAAGCAGGTAATAACAGCTATAATATATCTTAGATTAATTTAGAGAATAATTAGGCAGCTTTAAGTTAGCTTTCTAATATATTACCCTGGTTATAGAATTATATAGCATGCGTTATATTCTTAACCCTACTAAAACCACTAAGGCGAATAATCATGTGGTTTCTTAATCGGGTTCCGGCAGAATTCCAGCTTAGCGCTAGAGAAGTTGTAGACAAGAGCGCAGACACTGCAATTTATACTGCATCTAACTTCCTCGGATAACTCCAAGGAGTATAAAGAGTTTTAAGCTTATCTTATTGCCCTAGAGTCCCTAGGTACTATCTTAATCAAGTTATTTAAAGCAGGTAATAATAGCTATAATATATCTCAGATTAATTTAGAGAACGATTAGGCAGCTTTAAGTCAGCTTTCTAATATATCACCCTGGTTGCAGAATTATATAGCATGCGTTACATTCTTAACCCTACCAAAACCACTGAGGCAAATAATCATGTAGTTTCTCAATCGGGTTCCGGCAGAATTCCTGAGTATTATCCAATCGACCCTTGACAACATACCTGACACCGTTCCCGATGAAGGTATACAGTGCGACAGCGATGATTCTTCTGAGACTTCTCGACTTGCTATGGACATATTTGCCCACTGGCTTGTTCTGGTCATGCTCCTGGATGGTGTTTGGTGGATCGGCGGAATCGGAGTCTGTGAATTGGGCAGAATCACAAAGTATATGGGTCGACAACAAGAGGGTTTGGTAGGATCAAAAGGATCTTGGTGGCCAAGGAGCATGCTCAATATCGCATTGGAAATAGGGAAACAGGACTAGATTCGGAAGAAACCAATAATCATATAGTTAAGATACAACTGTGGTAACCGGGAACAAATCGATTGATTTTAATAGGTCGTTGAGCTAAATATTTTAACGTGACTGGTCGTCCCTGGTCCACGCCTTGACAGGCTCCATTAGAATATCTTGTGATCCTCCTTGTTGTTCACGCTGCTTCAACATTAGCATAGTATGATCAACCTAGATTCTCAACACTCACATCTACTCTTGTTAGCATAGTATCTTCAGACTCGCCTCTCTGGCGCGGGGCATGAGAAACAAAATTTTGGGTATGCTCCTCATGCCACTGTGGAACTCCATCTGCATAAGTCTGATTGGTGTTTGCTGCAAACTCATAGTGTCCATCGTCCCTCGAGCCCATTGGACGTAAGATTGACCCTAATTCTGCTCTGGAGGACGATTCAAACCGTGAAATCTTGCGATTGTATCCAGGCATCGAGAAATCGGTAGAAACTGGTGGATGGGCCGACGGTGAGGCGTTATCTCTGTACTCGAAGGTCGTGATTTTTCTCATGGCTGATTCCGATATCCGGTCCAGAACACTCTTGAAATCGTCGAGGAATATGACATCGGACGCGCATTTGAATACCAGGGCTAGCTAGAAACAAAAAGTCAGCAGGTATTGGGAGTGTCTCGCGAGAAGAACATACCCTCCAAAATGGATTCATTCCGCCTCTCTTAGATACCACAATCATGAAGATGACATCCGTGATTAAGAATACAATTGAGAGAAGAAGACAAAGAAGCATGATTCCGAAGCGTGGGCTTGTGCGAACCAGACCGGATATCGTAAATTCGTAATTCTCGCGAATGGCCATGACCAATTTTATCGTCGTGAAAACCCACCATGGGTCCCTGAACAGCGGTTCGAGTAATCTTGATGTGTCAAAGATTCGGCTACCGAGGTGGTTGTGGTATTGGAAGTTTGCCCATGTTTCGAGAATCCAGTAAGGTTGAACCATGAGCAATGTGATGATGAAGATTCGTGCGCCCCATTTGGGAAGAAACGGTCGGATCTTTAGCCACGCGATGAGATTGTGGATGAAGTATGAGATGTAGAGCAGAGTTGCGGTGCTGCTGAGGATCCTTTGATAGGTTAGCAAGGCGTAGTTCAAATGTCGGTTTTATCTTATTACCATCCATATTCTGGTTGTTCAAAGAATGCAAAGAATCCATGACCGAGCGCAAGGAGTAGCTGTTGCCAATGGTTAACACGAGTCTGTGGAGAACGGAGGGCGATCATACTTCACCAAGAATAAGCTTATGTAGTAGCGTCTTTCTGCGATAGTTACATAGAACAAGCAAAATAAGGATGACAACGGCTCCGACGTTGAAACCCTGACTCCATGCTTCTACGACAGCCTGTTCTCGGGTCGTGACGTACGGGCTGTTTTGGTTCGATGCCATTTCGACATCGTGGGTGAACGTTGGGGAAAACGGGTTCTATCTAGTACAGTCAGCACAGCATGAAGAAAACAACTTTGCATGTAAAATCAGCATAAGCGAAGGAAGGCTGATTAATATTACTTTCGGGAACTGTAACGTCATTGTTGTCCCAGGTCGCAAGGGTGCTTTGTCTTGCCAATGCTTGGCTTCTCGGTGTCAAATCATAGATGGAAGAAAGCCGCTGCCTTGACATGGTTCAGCCCAAGGATCTGGTTGATTGTGGGCACCAATCAGATTAGGGGGCTGGGGATGAGAGTACATCTCCAGAACAAAACGGGTAAACTATGAGATGTCTGGCTCAAAGTTTATCTAGAACGCCGAACAACGACACGAACCACTATTAAACGTCATGTTTGGACACATCTGTAGCTCTTATGGTCCAATTGTCATTGTAACAAACTGGCTAGTCACTCCCCGATCCAAGGGGCAGCGCTCGTCCAATGCGGAAGACTTTCTAGCTCTTTCGTGCACTCGTGGCTATGTTGGATGTGGTTACGATACAGCTTAGTGGACTTATTGTAGACAGACTTGTTTATTTTTGTACTAAATTGCTGGCTTGTTCTATCTTGCCTCACTCTGGATGCCGGTGCATCACGGGCTAACTCCCAGGCCCATTGTGTATGCACTCGAGTTCAATACAACTTCCTTAGCACTCCTTCCATACATAGCGTGACTTAGTTCTTGGGCTGAGAAACTTTTTCCCAGTCAACGGGACCCTGATGGGTGCCGTCCTTGTTCAGGCCAGTACTGTTTGTGACGCGCTTGTGAGTCGCGGTCTTGGCGAACTCGTCCCACTGCTCGGAATCGTAGGGCATGATCTTGTACTCAATCTCCGAGCAGTTGTTCTCTTTCATGACACGAGCAGCTAATTCCCCAAGGAGCTTGGAATCCATGCAAACACCCATAAACCCTCCTGTAGAAGTAGCGGCTGCCCAATCGGAAGTGCCGACATTAGAGGCGGTGGTGACGTTCATCATCTCATGACCTTCACGGTCACGAAGCTCCACCCTTTCAGCCTCAGGTACGAGAGTGAAATCGTTCTTGGGGACGGAGGTTGAGTCCTGAGACCCGTCTGTGCAGGGCCGAGCCTGCTCCTGTTGAGCTCGCGCGTTTGGCTTCTCGTCGGAGACCATCTTGAGTGCTTGCGATGATCTGAAGAAAGAACAAGCGTTAGATGTGAAGAATACTGCAGAGCTGACTTGAAATACTTACCGATTTGAAGAAGGTGAAGAGGTTGTGCGGAGAAAAGAAATCGGAGTTGAGTGTTTGTGATGATCTGCAGAAGGAAGAGAAATTAGATGGGAAAGATACTGCAGAGCTGACTTGAAATACTCACTGATCTGACGAAAGTGAAGAGGTTGTGCGAAGAAAAGCAACCAGAGTTGGGTGTTTTGAAGAAAAAGAAATCTAGATTCCTTGTGTGAATGTGCAGGCTTAAATAGATCGCTGGTGGCTAGCTTGGCAGCTGTTTGCACTGGCAGCTGTTTGCACTGGCAGCTGTTTGCACTGGCAGCTATTTGCACTGGCAGCTGTTTGCACTGGCAGCTATTTACACTGGCAGCTGTTTACACTGGCAGCTGTTTACACTGGCAGCTGTTTGCACTAGCAGCTGTTTGCACCGGCAGCTGTTTGCACTGGCAGCAACTGCGAGCCCAGTGGGTGAATGTAATAGGCACTGATTCACGTTGACCGATACAGCCTTTCTACCTAGGCATGTAGGCTAAGTTGATCCCAATAAGAAAAAAAGGTTGATAACATTTGTCTTTTGCAATATCTCGCCATTTAGCGAGGCAAGACTGTCTCTTGAACCGAATGGGCGAATCCATATAAAAAGATTATACATTTTTATGCATAAGACCATTCATTGGGTTCCAAGTATCGGCTAACTCCAGTATATGTTTCATTTCAACCTGAACTTATGTGATCCTTGAGCTCAGAATCTGTCCCATGCTCCGGGAACTAATCGAGAAAAGGTCCGCCGTTGACTTCAATGAGCATTAGCTCACTGACGTATCGCTTATCCAGGCTTGTTATTTAAAGGAGTTGAACACCTAGGCTCTAATGGTTCCATAGCATCGATGTCAGACTGGAGAAGGTAGTGACGGTACAATGCCAAATTCACTGTTGGACGCCAAGCAACCCGAGGTGCAATGGTATAGCGATGCATATGATTCGAAGAGGATTATCTCACAGTGAATGCACTGACTGAAATCTTGCTCTCAAAGTGATACTATTGCTCTGCACGAGTTTGACAGCGGTCAGATTTTAGGTACTTGGAACAAATTACTTTATTTAGACTGCGATGTAGCATTTACGTCTTCTCCAATAGCCATCTTTAACTTACCCTCTGTGTCCGCCATCTCTGAAATGCCGTAGAAGATAGCCGGCTCTATATGGGAAGTCTTGCTACGGCGTGGCTCAATAGCAGTCTTTTTCCCGATTTGGGAACATCGGCGTTGAGCTTGATCCAAGGTATATCTAAGGGAGTGTCTTTACTGCGCTGTATAAAAACTTTGGAAAGGATATACTGAGATAAATGGTGCGGGGTACTGGATGGAGAGATCTTTGTCGCGGGTTGGCACAGTTTATAGGAGATGGATGGTAATTTCTTGCAATCATGTTAGGCGGCCGCCTTGCCATCTTCTGTTTGCAATAGCACTCAGAGCAATCCACTCTTTAGTGACTTTAGGAAACAAATAGGCTGAGGATAGGTCTAAACTTGAATAAAGCGCCTAAATTATTTTATCTTTAGGCTTTATGGAATGTTATCGTCTCGCTCGGGCAAACAGACGTTTACAATGCAGTAGTAACCTATGAAAACAACTAGATACCTAGAACACCCTGAGCTTTGGAACTTCCACAAGATAGTCATTCATAAGAAATACCAATTTTGAATTATTTGAACGATAGAACGAGTTTCAGGTAAAAGTCCTTGGGTATCCAGAGTTTCAAAAAAGCAACAGTAGATCTAGAGGCAGATTTGTTACGGCCGCACATTTGTTGTATTAATTTCAGCGAGTCTTGTACTATTCAATTTCCCATCCAACTAAAAACACTCATCCATCTAACAAAGTAACGGCTTAAGCAACCTCTCGAGTCTGCACATGAGTCTGATGCTCCTCCTCCTTGGCATCTCCGAAATGGATTTGCTTCTCGACAGCAGCGGTTGCCTTTTCCTTGAGCTCGTCGGCCTCGAAGACTGTATCTGTTAGTTATTGAACGAACTGGAGATTTCAAATACATACGGAAAGCAAGTTCCTCGAGGGTGCGGCCGCTGGTCTCAGGGTAGAGGAAGTAGATGATGAGGAACTCGAAGACGATCCAGCCACAGTAGATAGCCAGGTACTTCCACTTGATAGCTTCGAGAGCAATAGAGTTGACGTTGGTGGAGAAGAAACCGGCAAGCTTTCCAAAGATTTGCTGGATACCGATACCACGAGATCGCATAGCATATGGCCAAAGTTCGACAAGGTAGGCTGCAAAATGTTAGCGGTTTCAACGGTTGTCGGCCAGATGACTTACTATATGTTAGAGCGTTGTTTCCGATGTTGTAGGTTGGCGAGTAGGCAAAATAGAAAAAGAGCGCAGCGATGCCAGCAGCATTGTTCTTTTGGCCTTCGGGAAGCGACTGTATCTGCTGGAGGGAGACGGTGATGGCGATAAAGGCGAGAAGCATCAGAGTTGCGGATAGCATGTACATGTGTCTACGCTTGAAGCGAGGAACGATGAGAGCAATAATTGTGGCGTTTAGCAAACTCCAGCAGGCGAAAGCAAGGTTGATGCGAGTCTTTGTGTAGTTGTCCGTGAATCCCATGAGCTCAAACAGTTTACCGGAGTAGTAACTCATAAGAGTGTTGCCCGAGAGTTGAGTGAAGAGACCGATGAAGATGGTGACAAGGAATCGGCGTCGCATACCGGCGGTACGGATAACTGAGAGCCAGGACTCCTTAGAAGCTTCCATCTCAGCCTTGATGGTTTCGCGGATTTGGACGATTTCGGCTTGGACAAGGGGAGAATTGGCATCACCCTCGGCGTGGTATTTGACGAGAATTGCGGCGGCCTCTTCGCTGCGGTCCTTGGAGATGAGGAAACGGGGGGACTCGGGGAGGAGGCTGGCGTATGTCAGTTTTGAACTCTCTGAAGTCGTGTTTCACTTACAAAACAGTGGCAATTTGAATCAGAGAGGGGCAAATCTGTAGAAGAGAAGGAATTCTCCAGGCCCAGTTTGACTTGATAGGAGTGGTGGCTAAGGCAATAGCAGAGGCAAGAATTTGACCAATAAAGTATGAAGAGTTGAAAAGCGAGGTCAGGGTAGCTCGCTCCTTGGGGTAACCCAGCTCTCCGATAAGGGCAGCACCAGAGATGATACAGAAGAGAATTCCAGCTCCGAGAATCATACGAGCGACAATGTACATGCCGACTAGAAGATGTAAGTACGCTGAAACTATTACAGGCCTGAGTTCTTACCATGCTGAGCGAAACCTTGAATGATGGCACCGACAACCATGATGAGAGAACCCAACATAATGGACCATCTTCGACCATATTTTTGAGCAAACCAGGGGGCAACAGGGACAGCAAAGATGGAGCCGAGTTGGTAACAGGAGTTGACAAAGCCGAGCAGACCAGGTTCGATAGCATATTCCTCCTTGTCGTTCATCCGTCCTTCACCGAGATCTAGGAATTGTTAGTTGGTAATGGGGTGTACGGTGTAGATGAGCGTACACTGGTGAAAGGTTTTGGAGTATTGCAGAGTGTTGATAAGCTGAGAATCGAAACCAGAAGTCATCTCGACACCCATACAACAGAAGAACAACCAGACGTACATGATACGAAGATTAGGCTTCTTGTACCATGGTGTCTTGTCCTCGTCGACGAGGCGAGTGACGATGGGATCGGCGGCGGAACCAACGTTGACCATCGTGGCGGTTTGACGTTTGGTGAATGCAATGCAATGCAAAGGGCGTGGGCCGCTCTACCGGTAACAGTGGCAGTCGGACGGTCGGTACTGGAGAGGAACTGGAGACTCGAAATTTCGATGGGGACACTGCAGATCATATTATATACCTGCTGTTGGGGTTATATCTCCAGGTATCCCCCGGTTAGATAAGATAGAGCTGTAGCTCATAGCTTGCTGCTCTAACGGTAGGGTTTCCGAATTCTCCGCACTCAACAGTCGTCTGGGGAAAAAACATGGAGTCTCCGCACCCAAAACTTGCTTTGACCGCATGTCCATGTTGCATCGCGATGTGACATTTTGAGAGTCTCAGTCAGCAAAAAGAGCAACGTAGACCAGGCGATTCGTTCGGGTAACATCCCCGGTCGGTTGACACTCACCCGAAAACGGATTCTCGCGCCGAAAGTGAGGAGGTTTGAGCAAACTCAGCAGCGGTTAAACGGACCGGCTGATGGTGGGTAGTGGAGAGTCTGGGGGTTGATTGGATTGAGCTTATGCTTAAAACCGCTGATCATCCCGTCTTTGGTGTGGTTCAAGTTGGAGGATATGCGAGATCTAAAACTAGCACCTGACTCTACCGAAATTGCGGGGTTAGTTTGGGCTCAGGAAGCGACATGGAAGCCAAGACGGGCATGGCAGGAAGGTTTTAGTCCTTCACCTCTGCATTACTCGAAGGTATAATTTCTCCATCCATTTGTGCCCAGCGTAATAAGAACGACAAGGGTATAAAGCTTGGCTGTTTAATGGATTGACAAAGCATTACCAAACTCTATCAATTATACGACTGGATAACCGGCAATTAACTTGACCAGCCACTCAAATAATTGATTCATGTCAGCGTCTCTTGTTCACCAACTGATGCATGTCTCCACGAAACGTTTCTCGAAGCCAAGAATCCTCATAAGGCGTGGCACGTTCAAGTCGGACTTTTATTTCTTCTTTCAGCATCAACAGGTTACATCACTCTCCAAATCCCCTGTCTTTCAGCTTGTCAACCGTTCACCTGGTATTCTTAGCTTAGGTGCATAGTCTACCCGCTCTTCAGGCTAAATGGCCATGTAAACACCCGGACAAAGAGACAACTCGAGTCTACCTTGGCAGCCCAGTCAATACCCTGGGAGGGTTCACTGTCAACCCTCCTAAGCTTTAAATGGACGTGAGATGAAGCAATATCAGGACAACCGTCAGACGGGTATACTGTCCACCGATAACTTGCCATTTCCGGATGAATCCTTCGACGTTTTCCATCTTGATTGGGATACTTTTTATTTACACGATATTTATCAACTCGTTTTCATCCCTTGGCTCATTGACCTTTTCGGTCCGATCAAAAGGACATTCTTACACAGAACCATGTCCAATGATCAGTGCCCTGACGCATTGTTTAAAACAAAGGGTCCATTCTACCGAGTGTGATGCATCCGGGGTAAGTGGATATCAAAATAGGGAGGCGAATGACATTCCAGCTGGTGGTCGTCTGGGGATAAAGCTTGGCGGTAGAGCAATCCGGGGAAGATGACAGTTTAGGATTGTCATTATGTTGTCTTTGGTTCGTGGGTGTTCTCTTCAGCGACCGTTTTACTTGTGCTTGTTGGATGTGGTGAAGCGTGGTTGGTGGTAAGATGTAGTTGGTCATTGTCATATAATGAGTAATAATTTTTGCCTTCGTAAATCCCGGGCGTGTGGTCTAGGGGTATGATGTTCGCTTCGCATCTTTGTTCTGTCTATCAGACGATATGTAATTGCGAAAGGTCGAGGGTTCAATTCCCTCCTCGTCCAACCTTTTTGTTTTCTTTCTTCAAGAATCGATTCTACCGACTGAAGTCGTTCCGGCACGACCCTTTTTGGCTCTACTTTGATATGATATGCTCCATTTTGTACGAAGCGCATCGATTGGAAGCTTCATCCTGCCCTTCTGTGTGTTATTGGTATACGGTTTGTCGATGTAAAGTGTAAATCGTTTATTAATGCAACTACTGACTCTGGAATTCATCCCTCCCACTTTCTTTATATTCTCGTGCAGGATATAACCTTTAGGTCTATTGTTCTTTTTAGAATACCCTTTCGGAAAAAGCTTGCAGTATCCAAACCATCACCCTTGTCATCGTGTACCCTGGATTCATTAGGCCCTTCTGGTCCCATCTGAATTTCTATACTCCATTTCGCATGTGGCCTGAGTTTCTGGGAGTATAGTCTAATGATATTAGACCCGGATTGTTGGTAAAGTGTGCATGTTTCCAGAATCAGCTGAAGCTTGACACGTACATGAATGGCCGGCTGATGTGTCATCTGCTGAAGCGCTTCTTTGCGATGTGGTCTCCTGGCTGAACAGAATGTTGTCGAGACTAACGCAAGCGTATGGAAAACACCCTATAGGCCAGGGAAAAGAATTCTTGACTGAAGGTGCAATAACAGATATACCCGTATTTGGTCTAGGTGGACATATTGCATCACCAACCTAGAATGCTCTTGTTCATTCTCCCTTAACTGTTGCTGCACGGCCTGATACTGTATTCGTACCTGTTGTAATCTGTCCAGCTCGTCTCGGAGTATTTGGACAAGTAATTGGCTCAACCGTTGGCGCTGATACGGATCGGAAGAGTAATACCACATCGTGATTAACTGTAGTACTTGTGCCTCTGACGGAGGTGGTGGTAGTGCTCGTTGCAGTGGTCTCGTCTGTCGTGCTGGGTCTGTTCGCGATGGTAACCCTGTGGGTGATCTTCGTTCCATCTTTGGTCGTTCGTCAAGTAGGTAGTGAATGATACGTCGAGGTGTCTGTTGTCTTGTCTCGGAAATTGGTTCCATGTTTATTTATGCAAATGTTATTTTTGTCTTGGTTGATCTCAGCTAAAGGTAAATGTTCTCTGGAACATTCTAGTCTTTATCAAGCTTTATTTATATATTTAACACAGAACTTGATCGAGAGTTTATTAATGATAATACTGAGTTCAAATAAGAACCTTCTCTACCACATAGCTCTATCTTTGACCTAACTGATCGGAGTTCTATCTGTCATTGTACTTTTACTTCAGCCACAATTACCTGAAATCGAATATTGCAGAAAACGAAAAAAGACTTATTCTTTCTTTTTAGCTTTCCTCTCCCACCTTTGCTCAAGAAATCCCATTACGCTCCATATCTCGGCAAGAACTATAGACTAGGCCAGGGTAATGAGTACATCATAGACTCGACCAGTACAATAGACAAAGCTTCCGATTCTTGTTCGGAGGGTTTACTTACTCAGGAGTGCCCTATTGGCTGTTATCCATCAACCTGCATCTTCGCGGCTAGAAAGTGGAACTCGTACCATGTCTTTTCATCTCATTGGTATATCTACATTGATCAACAATAGTCATATCATTGATGCATAGACTTGATCAACAATTAAGCGATCTACCAATTGGCACAAAGGTATTGAGGTTCCTGTGGATCAACGTGCAGAGTCCAACATGGCATACATGTTGCATAAATATACAGCTTATCTGCAGTTTCTTTTTGTTTTTTCTTATTAATCGTACAATAATACTCAAACTCCGCTTTTTGCATAATAGCCATGGTCTCTGCAAACCTCACCAAAGCACTCTTTCTCCTCGTCACTGGTGCCTGGCATCCACCTGCCTGCTATAGTCATCTCAAGACCGACCTAGCCTCCTTAGGCTATGACTGTGTTATCCCACAAATTCCCTCTATGGGCAATAGTACAAATGGCATAACATGGGAGGCTGACCGGGACGAGGTTGTCTCTGTAGCAATGTCATACTTCGAGCAAGGAAGAGAAGTCATCTTGGTGGGCCATTCGTATGGTGGAGTGCCAGCCACAGTTGCGACTGAGGGCCAAGGAGTTAAAGACAGGGCCAAGAAAGGACTTCTAGGAGGATTCAGCAGCGTCATTTTCCTCACAGCTTTTGCTGCACCTGCCCGAGGCATGGATTTGCTTAGCATGTTCGGTGGCGAATGGCCAGAATGGCTAGACACAGGCAAGCCGTATGTCAAGGTAAGATGATCTTGTCTCATTCAACCCTAGTCACTAACTTGTGAGAACCAAATTACTCGCATTAACGAAAAGGGAATCCCGCTTCTATACAATGATGCCACGGAAGACGAAGCCCAAAGAATCTTTGAGTTGCTGTTGCCGCACTCTCAAGATGCTTTCGAGACTCCACTCACTTGGTCAGCTTCGGATATCACGATCCCAAAGACGTTTTTGATTTGTGAGGATGACATAGCTTTTCGAGCAGAGTTCCAAGAGCAGCTCGTGAAATCCATCCCTGGCATGAGAGAAGCAAGGATTGCGGCGGGCCATAGTCCATTCGTGGGGAAGTCAATGCAACTCGCGAGAAAACTCGTAGAAATTGCTGAGGGCATAATCTAGATCCAGTAGAATGAAGGTCAATGTGGAAAGATGTGAAGTGTAATAACCTATGGACACATCTTAAAATCCAATCAATTTTTAAGCCCATCATCTATTTCCACATTCATTTTCTCAGCAAGCCTCTCACGTATACCCCTATCTGAATGTCCGTAACCACTGAAGAATCCGTTCTGTGTGACCTCAGCAGAGTTCTCGCGGTGGCCTGGTATAATCGACATCGATCCTCTGCTTCCCAAATTTGTAGTCATGAGACAAGCCGAGGAGACTTAGGTTTTGTCATACTCTTTTAAATATTGGAATCTGCGCTTTGAGCACAAAGCGACCTACCCCCTCATACAACTAACCTTGGGATTATTGTTACGCAGATAGTGAGTGAACATATGGTGGTCAGCGGGGTTGGAATTGATTCCTCGTGTGTTAGTTGGGGCGAGGAGAAGGGAGAGTTTGTCGAATGTCTCACTTAGGATAGACTTGGATCTGCAGAAGATGATAGTTACGGGGGAGGAACTATTCCTGTATACACCAAATCCTAAGCAAGTTTGTTGGCCCACAGCGGCCGAGTCATGAAGAAAATTACCCAATGTTTGGAAGATCATCTGCCCCTGTTCTAATAAGTGGTTGGGCCTCTCACGATTTTCGTATCAAATCACACCGAATAATACGCTTGAGGAGGCCAGAGATATTCACGGTTTAGGTCTTGAGTCAATGTATCAATGCAAAAAACGCTTCCGCACATAACATGATGTGGGGTAGACCTCGCAACCTAGCTCAGACTTTCAAAGTGATCTTTAAGGGAAGTCAGAGAAAGCGATAAATTGATTCTTGGGTTTATATGCCCTGTACAACCTTTACATGACCGCTATCTCCCAAATCCATTCATTACTTGTCCTCATCTTTGATCTTGCTGGGACAATCGTCGTTAGGGCAGTCGAACGGTGTGTAGAGTTTTGTAATTTTGTGTTCCATACGTGGATTGTGAGACTCCCTTTTAAATGAAGTGGACGGTGGGGTTATCCCAGTACTGCTTGTTATTTTGTTCTCTTTCTTGTAAGGATCGCAGTACTCCCATGTGATGCTATCGGTATGAAGGCATATTGGGCAGTGCTGAAGCTTTTCTATGCACATGATGTCCTCGTAGTAGAGATATTGGGTTATGTGTATGTAGTTGGTAATTTATCAAAGCAAGGTTGTTGAGAAGTTTGAATGCTTCTCGATCGATATATATAGGTATCTTCCAGTATGAATCACGATAGCTTTTAAAGAGTTCATGCCACCAAGCGTCCTTCTGGAAATCACTCCCGCATTCTCTTGGAATTAATGAAGCACGTCAAGCAGGACGACGATGATCACGGTGTTGATATGGACGACGTTTTCTCCGAGGATTCGATCGACACTTACAGTGTCGGACCAGAACTCGTCACAATCAGCTGCACCCGTACTCGAGCTGAATCTATGGAGCAAATCGGGAACTTGTTCAATGGTCTTGCAGCCGACCCTGGATCAGGCAACGCTCAAGCCCGCGTTGAATCGTTGGGCCAGCTAAGCCAACATCCAAGTCCTCCCTACAGATTTGAAGCTATTGCGCTACTTCTGGGTATCCCCCAATGCTTTCGAGGTTCGGAGACATGAAAAGACGAAATTGTTAGGTTAGTTTATGCTCTTTAGACCATACTCTTATGTCATTTCTTTTTACTTTTAAAGTTGAGCAGACTTTCTTATCACCTCATAGGCTGATAACTAGATTGCAAGTTCTTCAATTTCGTCCAACCGCGACTTTACCTTCCAATCACTACATAATTATCATCTCTACTGCGCTTCTCTAATGTTATAAATTTCACAGTAAGTTACTCTTGATTTTTTAAACATGCTGCAATCTTCAGGCCAGTTTATGGTGGTGGTCTAGGGTGTGTAAGACGCGTCTGTATACGTAGTGGGGCTACGTCACTTAGATACTGTCAGCCACGACGCACAAACCCAGAGTCAGATAAGCAAGAACAAGGCAGCAATTTAGCAGAATTCAACAAGTGTGACTATGATCGTTCTGATAAGCTGTGGCGTCGCATACCAGATCTAACACAGCCACGGGTAAGTCGCCCCCATTTTGTTCTTTTGTTGCCTTTCTGCTTCTGTTGAGTGTGGCGCAGCTGTCAAAGTATGACGCTAACTGGCTGGGCATCACCTAGGTCGCCTCGACGCTTGGCAGCCGCGCAAACCGTAGGAGAGGCAGCCAGGAAAGAACGAATCAAGCCCAAGCGTCATAATGTATAAAATAACACATGACGAATGCCTTGGCTGAAACTGTTACCTTTTTTCTCTTCCATTTCTTGATTTAAACCTGTATCAGACACATACAACTACAACACACGCACAGCAAACTCTCAACTACTGCTGTTGTTAACCTCCTTGCGAGAGAATGGGCTCTCTGTTCGTCATACCTCCAGACCAAGACGCCCAAGCCGCTGACTCTCATTCTTCTGCTAGGCAAAACATGCGCCCTTCACTCGAATCTTCCCTAGGCGATCAGGGCCTTGCTACCGAGCAACGTAGCCTACTAGATCTCATTGACAAGCTTCAATTCGCACAGCTCGACGATGTCAAACTTCCGCAAATTGTTGTTGTTGGCGACCAGTCAGCGGGAAAGAGTTCAGTCCTAGAAGCCCTCACCGGCACTCCCTTCCCTCGCGATGCCGGCGCCTGTACACGGTTTGCGACAGAGATTCGCATGCGACGAGCGAAAGAGACAAAACTAAAGGTTTCCATCATTCCCGACAAGTCCCGACCTCACAACGAACAAGCTCGTCTACTCCAATATGGCGGCGACGTCACCGGTGACACACCCTTTGACGCAATGATGCGAGATGCGACAGAATTGATCGCCCCGCGAAGTATCCCCGGTCGCTTTGCGGCTCGCGACATTCTCGTTGTTGAGAAGAGCGGCCCCGACATGCCACTATTGACTTTGGTCGATTTGCCTGGTCTTGTTCGAGTCGCCAACCGTGATCAATCCGAGAACGACATCCAAACCATTGAAGCCCTCTCCGACCGATACATGAAGAGCTCGCGAACAATCATTCTTGCCGTCATTGGTGGCAATAACGATTATGTTCAAGCTCCCATCCTCAAAAAGGCCCGTCAGTTTGATCCCAAGGGATCGCGCACCATCGGTGTCCTTACAAAGCCCGACATGACCGAGCGCATCGGTCTCGAAGACAAGTTTGTTGAACTTGTTACCAACAAGGATCAAGAGAACAACTTCAAGCTTGGCTGGTATGTCTTGCTGAACCCTGGTCCTGGTGAGCAATGGCAGTCTCCCGAGGATCGCGCCGCGCGAGAAGCCGAATTCTTTTCCCGTGGTAAATGGTCAACTCTTCCTCCTGAGATGTGGGGTATTGGTGCTCTTCGTGCCAAGTTGAGCACCCAGCTTCAGCGCCACATCGGCAAGCACGTCAAGACTCTGCGTCGCCAGATCCAGCAAGCCTTGGAAGGATGCGAAACTCAACTCAAGGCCATGGGCGTCGGCAAAGACACCCCAGAGGAGATGCGTTTCCAGATGGGTGAGCTCTTTACAGCGTCCAACAACCTCGTCACCCCTGCGGTGAACGGTAACTACAAGAACCCCTTTGGTGAGCGATTCTTTGCCAGACAGTCAAGTCCCAAGGGCACACCATCACAAAAGCTTCGTGCTCGCATTCGAGATGAAAGTGAGCGTTTCGCAAAGCGGTTCCGACAGCAGGGTCGTAAGGTGACCTTCCAGAACAGCCCTCCTGCCACCGGAGCCAATGGCGCAGACACAAACGGCACCCCTCTTCCCCCGGCGGTTGGTGATCGCAGCAAGAAAGAGTTTGCCGAACACGAAGTTGAACCTCTTCTCCGACAAATCCGGGGTAACGAACTTCCTCTTGACTCAAACCCCCGTGCGCCTTATATCCTCTTCCAGGACTACTCCAGGAGCTGGCCTGTCCTGGCGCAAGAGTACAAGGACAATGTTGGTGTCATTTGCAACGAGTTTCTTGCCGATGTCATCGATCACATCTGGCCTATTCGCATGCGCGATCCTCTTCGCATGTATTTCCTCGAACTAAGAATGAAGGAGTTGTACGACAGTGCCGACACTGAGCTTGGTCATCTCACTGACGACATGGAGCTTGAGATTCAGCCTTTCGACCCCGAGTATGAGGAGCGACTTCGCAAGTGGCGCGCTGAAGCTACTGAGAATGGCGGAACCTACACTGAAGCTGAGGAAGTTTTGGAGAAGATGCTTATCTACTATGATCTTACCGCCCGCATCTTTACCCGCAACGTCATTACCCAAGTCGTCGAGCGACACCTCCTTCTCGGTATGCTGCGTCTGTTTAATCCTATTGAGATTCTCCGCATGCAAGACTCCACCATCGAGGCTATTGCTGCCGAGAACAAGGAGACCCGCGATCGTCGCAAGACTCTTCAAGCTCAGAAGAAGGCTATCGAGGAAGCCAAGTCTATTTGTGCCAGTCTTGCTATGCGAAGCGATTTACGAGTATACGAGGATGATTCAGATAATGATACCCAAACAGACGATGATGAACAGGCTACTCGTGGAGTAACCCGTCGTCAAGTTGGCGCACCTCAGAACGGCACCCAGAGCGGTGCATCTCAAGGCGGATTACTCCAAGCACAACCCGCTCAACAACCAACACGCACCTCTCAAGAGTCTGTCCGTAGACCAAAACGCGACAGTCGCGATGATCGACAGGAGCGTGAGGAACAGCGATCAAGCAGACCTCCAGTCCCAGCTCAGGACTCTTACCAAAACGGCTCTTACCGACAGGAGCCCAGCCGTGATTGGGAGCCAGTGTACCATGCCCAGCAGGCCCAGCAGGCTCAGCAAGCCCAACCTGGACATGCTCCTCCTCCCCCACCACCCCGTCCATCAAAGGTCGGCCTAGGAGATGCTGATGGTTATTACGACAATCGTCGCCAGGACTCGTACAACGAGAGCCCTGGACGAAGCGAACGCCGAGAGGGTGCACGACATAGACTTGCCAATGCCATGCGAATGGGAAATTAAGAAGTTACACAAGAGAAGGAATGGCGTTGGGAATGAATTACTGTGATATTCTTTGTAATGAAGCGATTATGATTGGCTCAGGCAGGATAGTTAGATAGAGTACAAGAGAATGGCATTTGCATACTGAAACGTCTGTGTGATTGATCCTGATAGGCATGTAATAAGATAGATAATAATTGACATTAAAGGGTATAGACATTGAAGAGCATTAACAAATAAAAACCGGATCCCGCCACTCTAATATCGTCCATCGGTCACGGCGTACGACCCAGTACCCTCAGCAGCTTCAACATCATTCTTGGCTTCCCTCTCCTTCTTCCATGACTCATAATGCACCCTAGTCTCATTCTTGACTTGGATGCCGTACGGTGATGCCTTGGTAGAATTGCTACCCGGTCGATCATCCACGCAGCTGGTGACAACGGTGTTGTTGTGACCACCGCGCTCCGGATAGGTGTGAAAGTCCATGTCACCAGACGATCCATCTTCGAGTCCAGCCAGTTCTCGTTGTGAACTGTTGTCGTCGACTTCTTTTGTGCGAGCCATGTGGGTAAGCTTGATGCCCTTGCTGCTGGTCAATCCGCTGATAGGGTTGGGGCCAGTTGAGTTGCCTTTGGAGCTGAGCATGGAACCTGAAATAAGCTTGCGGAAGACAGGTCTAATAATAGGAAGACAAGCTAAAAACGTCAGTACCAGACAATGATTTTTTTCAAACGACTTACAAGAGATGATGGCCAAGTAAGATTCTACGCCTGCCCAAATGATAACTCCTCTAATATCTCTTGCCATTTCGGTTGTCTTGGGGTTGAGAGTGAATGCTTCATAAAGAACAATAATTGAAGCGATGCAGACACTAAAGAGGTTAGTTGTGTACTGATAAACAGGTAAACAACTTACAAAATACCAAACATAAACATGGCAACGACAGCAATCTTCTGACCCGTGCGAAGTTTGAGTCTCTTGACTTGAAATATAGGCAATGAAAGAACGGCGACTTCGAGCATTAGATGAACCAAAGTCGTACCAAACATGAATTTGGCAGGATCGACTTCACACACGGCGTTTTTGATGTTGTGGTTCCAGTAAGCTTCAACCGGAACACAGTGGAAGATTGTCATGAAAGTACGGATGGTGAGCCAAATGACGGTGCTGCCCTGGAGGATGTAGATTCCAATTCTCATCTTGGCAACACTGCCAAATAGACGCCAGTAGAAACCAAGGATGGCTAGTTTGGAGAATCCGAGTGATGTGGCGTAGAGGAGCTCTGCCATGAAAAGACCGAACCGAGCGTATTCGTCAACTCTTTCCTCTGGCAGAGGCAATTCCTCCTTGATATGTCCAAGGCCCATGGCGACAGTCCCTAGACGAGTTAACATGTGATTATATGGTGCCGTAGGTGAATCGTCGAGTACGTACAGTAGACAGCAAAACTAAAATATAAAGCGGCAGCGACCTTGGACAGTTAGTACGAACTAAAGAGAACTATACATTAAACAACTTACCCAAGAAGTCATAGCAAAGTAATCATCCCACCACAAGTTTACATGTGTAATCTTTCGAGATACGAGACGGCATATGAGTAAAATGGTAGCGAAACCAAAAGTGATGAACTGGGCGCTCATAACACCAGCATCTGGAGCGAAACTCGTTGCAGCCATGATGGGCAAAGTCGAAACAAGTAAAAATAAAGATAGTCGACTGACTTGTGATAAAATCAAAAACAAATGGTCAAGATACTGCCAGTATTGCTGACTTCACACGTTAGGTGTAATAACCTTGAACAAAGAAAAGGTTCCACTGGGTCCCGCGTCTATATAACACCTTCCTGCAAGGTAAACAGGATAAGGCCTGCAAGGTTGATTAACCCAGGATCGACGATGATTTGCGTGCTGAGGCAGGGAAACAGGGGTTGAGAGAAATGCAACTGCCGCTGAACTGAATCAAGCTAAGCTGCGGCCATACGAACTAGAGACATACAACGTAGTAATGAGATGAAGATCCTAGAGACCGCGTCTGGGGAACCCCGGATGGGAAGGGGGCCGTCAGGTACCTAGATGACGGAGCTTGTATGCCATTGGTTGCATGACAAGCTCCTTGCGTCTCATCATCTCTTGTATCATGCTGCAAATAGAGCGGTCTCGTTTTAGGCAAGGCTTTCATATGATACGAGTAGTAAGATATCAGTCCCTTGGTCTGTACAGGGTCTTGATTTTCAGTGCTTTGGCTAATGCAGAACTGGGATTGCCGTGTATCAGGGTTATGACAGTACTGTTAACGAAATTTGACAGGCGTCTAGAAACGAGGCGACGGTAACGCTCATACCAAATACCAAGAAACCCAAGAAACGCTACGGCGAGTAGGAAGCCTAATTGAGCTGGACTGTCGAGTAATGTCAGTCTAATTTAACCTGCTGCCGAGAAACTGTTTAAAGCTTAACGCCACACCACCAATCTTGGAGTGACATCTTGCTAGTCTGTCGAAACCGTACTCGAGTCATTTACTAACGTTTAACTAGTCCGTGACCTGAGCAGTGCAATGTATTGAAACATCCAAGCTTATTAGTCGGTTTATTCTAGAAAAGATCAGCAATTGTTCAGCATGCCAGCTGTTGGGATCCAGGGCCTGAAGACGGGTTGATTCAAAATAAAGTTTACCTGGGCAAATTCGTTAGTCATGGTATTTTCGCTAACCATGGGGATTTGGCAAGCACTGCCTGCCGCTTGGGTCCCTGTCTTTGCCCTTGCAAGTATGGTGATCGCAACTGATGGGTTATGATCTTCCAAGTTTTGGCTCAGAACCGAAAACCCCGACTTCCCTATTCTACCAACTTTGTGGTATCGCCGTTGCAAGCGAACATCACGGTCCACTTTGTAACCGTTTCACCACTCCACTGCCCGCATTTGACGGCTTCTGAAGACTGGAAATTCCATCAAGCAACCGCGTAATTGGTTTAGTGGTAAAATTCTCCGTTGCCATTCGGTTCCAAGAACCTAGACTCGGGGAGCCCTGGGTTCGATTCCCAGATTACGCAATACAAGGGTCGTGAGGCCTGTAGTCTTTTTGCTCGTCGTGCTATCCTGATTTGGTTGAGGATTCCGAGTCGAGTAGGAAAGGTGCTGGGATAGGAACTCTGTATCCGATTCGTTGACCCCATCGATAAGGCATAGCTGCTCGTCGCTCAGTCTAGTGCAAGCCGTCTCTGAAGCTAACACGATCGACATATCCAGGGTCCCTGGCAACTAGTCCAGAACTGCTAGGGGTGGCCCCTTTTCCATAAAGTTTGATTGGGTAAAACAGTCCCTTGAAGATCACTGAAAGGTTGGGCATCGATTGATCAAGAAGTCAGGGATGGGATGGTGCAAGCGGTCATCTGAAGAATAGTTCTTTGATCAGTTGGAGTCACGGGGGAAGGTGCGGTAGATAAAGTGACACGGACAGAATGTGACAAATCGTTATGAATCGTGTTTACACTAGAGGAACCACAGACAATGTGATAATATGTAGGGGAAGAGATGACATGATACGGGAGATAAAATGAGGCGGACGTTGAACTCAACTGCCGAGTCACGTGCTCTATTGAGATACTGTGGGTAAAGTTGGCCTAACTTTTGGGGCACAAAAATAATAAGCCGCAAGTCTGGTCTGAATAGCATAAACTGACCCACTAATGTCATCTCTTCTCTCAGCAGCCAATCTATTACTCTGAGCTCAGGACAGGTACAGTACAGCTGTGCCTGTCCCTTTCAAGAAACATTCTCCCGTGTACCTAGTGCAATCGACACAATTCAAGGACCGGATTATTAAACTATTAACTTCCGGTAGCTCTCCGGTTGAGATCATGTCGTAGAAGGCTGACTGATGACGACGAGATTCGAAATATCGGCGTTCGGCACGCCAAGGACGCGTACGTGTTTCATTTGTATGAAAGAATCAAGTCGAGGAAATAAAAATAGCAGGAGATGCCACTATTTCCTTGATATTTTCCCGATTCAGTGGAGCTGAAGTCGTTCCTGAACCTGTCGCGTGTTGCATCAGCGCTGTCAACCCCGGATTTACGTCACCTACGTCATATCCGGTTACACCTATACAAGGGGATGCAGCGGCACTGACGGGAATAAACAAGAGCTCATATCTCTTGCTGACACTCATTCTCATTCAACTTTATCTTTTCTGTTCGGAAATATTCAACGCAATGGTGGGAAAACGACAATGGAATGCCGATCAAGGTCCTCGTCATAGAGGTCAACACGTTGGTGAAGAAGCACGCTCTCAATATGAAGACGGTCCTCGCGATCTCGAAACCGGCCGCTACTCCTACAATGGGGCCAGTAAAGATTCACGACCGAAACCTCGTATCATAAAGTTCCAAGATGCTGCTCGAACAGCTCTCGAAGATGCTCGTCGCGGCGAGATCAAGCGCGCCCTCTTGCACGGTATCGATCGGTCGGGTCTGGAAAAGTATCGCAAGACGGACGAGGAACTAAAAGCGATCAAGAACAAAAAGATCCGCTATTTTTATGAACAACAGAATGAACGGTTGAATGATTGGTTGGAGGTGGATGCTGTGGTGATGGCCATCGCGGATGACGTTCTCGAGTCGATGAACCCCGACCCCGATCATGACGGTGACCAAGAACGATGTGGAGGAATTCAACGCGTCGAAGGAAATATCGGAGAGTTACTCCCTGACGAGGAAAAAGAAAAGAGACGAAAGGCGGCCAGAAAGGCAAATTGGGCCATCAACATCAATGTGATAGCCAACATTCTTCTTCTGGCTGGTAAAACCTTTGCTGTGTTCACCACAGGATCTCTTTCGTTGGTGGCATCGCTTGTAGACTCGGCCCTGGATCTTCTCTGCACGCTGATTGTCTGGTCCACAAGTCGACTCGTCCTCTGGAGGTTGCATGCCATGCAGCGTCGATTTCCAGTCGGTAAACGGCGTCTCGAGCCGCTGGGTATCCTGGTGTTTTCCATCATCATGGTCATTTCCTTCCTGCAGATCTTGCAAGAGTCTGTTTCGCGTTTGATGCCGCCGCATGCTGAGGCTGAGGTTCTTAGCTGGGCCGCTATTGCGTCTCTATTGTCGACCATCGTCCTCAAGGGGGCTATTGGCCTTGGTTGTCGACCTATCAAGTCCACACAGGTACAAGCTCTCGTGCAAGATTGCAAAACGGACGTCATTTTCAACACTCTGTCGCTGCTGTTTCCTTTTATCGGATATCGCGCCAGTATCTGGTGGCTCGATCCAGCGGGCGCAGGTCTATTGTCTCTCTTTATCATTTACGACTGGGGCCATACCTGCTTCGAGAATGTGGCACGCCTCTCTGGAGAAGCGGCGAACGACCACACCCTCAAGAAACTCATCTACCTCGCATACCGCTTCGCTCCCGTTGTGGCAGGGTTCAAGAACGTAACGGCATACCACGCGGGCGATGGTGTTTGGGTCGAATTCGACTTGTTACTCGATGAAAAGACTCCATTAAACAGATCACACGATATCGCAGAGACACTGCAATATTGTGCTGAGGGTTTGGGTGAGGTGGATAGAGCGTTTGTGACAACGGATTATTCGGTTTCAGGACCGTTGGGACATGCAACAGATTCGGAGTGGAATCACTAAGGAGAGGGAGGGCGGTATATTATAGATTAATTTGGTCTTGGCTTCTTGGTTAGTTATGTCATATTTTGGTCACAATATGTTCATGTGTTACCAAGGTTGGTGTGGCTGAAATGCCAAGTGGGCCAAGTCTGAATAGCTTCATTGCACAAAGGTCACAAAACCTAGCGAACGTGAATATTTACACTCAGAATACTCTATACATTCAAATTACTAGACTTTTCTTCATATCGTTTATCTCGTCTTGTCTCAAATTGCTGCTATGAAGTTCAGTATCCGCCGAGTTGCCTTTATGCCAAGTACCTACCTGCCTGGGCACATTCTTGGTGTTGCACCATGAACCTGTTTTCCCGTCCAGTTCTCAATGCACTTAGTAATCAAGATTATCTTATCAATACTAACAAGTCCAGGGTTGTCATGATGACAGCGACCCTGAATTATACCAGCACCTTGATGTCCTCATGATGGAAATGTCCATCAAGGTACAGGTCAATTCACCAACGCCATAGCTCGATTGAAGCCATGAGCAATAGAATGATCTCAAGATGTCTACAAGGGTTCTCATGGTTGAGCGAGTGCATTCATAATTAAGGACACTCCTGGCATGCCTTATAACCCGGCGCCTCCCCCGGTTCTCTCGTCCTTGCTCAACCATCAAAATGAACTCTTTAAAAACAGAAGACGAAATCTATGATGTCCTCATCATCGGTGCAGGCCCCTGCGGTCTCGCCATCTCAGCTCGTCTCCACGAACACACCCCAGCCGCCCTCTTCACAGACGAAGAACATCGTCGTTTCCACTGGATCTCCAAGTATGGCAACAAAATGCCCTTGAAGCATGTCCGAAGTGGTAAAATCACAGCTGCCAAATCCCCAGTCCAGAAGCCGCAGTACAAGATGCTCGTACTGGATGCTGATGGTGATACCTGGATGAGTCGCTGGAACAGACTCTTCAAGATGTATGACATCTCACATCTGAGGAGTCCTATGCTTTGGCATGTTGATCCTCTTGATCGCGATGCTTTACTTGCGCACGCGTATGCAAATGACAGAGAGGATGAGTTGATTGAGATTCGGAACTGTGTGGGCAAGGAGGTCAGCAAGCATGGAAGAAAAAAGAATGGTCAGCGAGCCTGTGGAAGAAGGTCAGTCATTCAAGTCAAGTGTTTTACGGACACTAACAAGACGCAGACAGGAAGCTCGTGTTGACATTAACGTGAGAGAACGCAACGACTACTACAACCCCTCTACAGCTCTCTTCTGTGATCATTGCGAAAAGGTGGCTGCTCGGTATAGACTCGGCCCAGACATCATTCGCAAAGAAGCTCTCGAGCATCTCGACTACAGCGAAGTCAAGGGCGTCTCCATAGATGGGGAGAAGCTCTTCACTGTAACGTCCAACAAAGTCCGTCGTTATGCTCGTACAGTAGTATTAGCTGTCGGTCCTGCCAATGTAGCCAAGATTCCACACATCCCCTCCATGCCGGACACTGAGAGGCTCCCTCAAACATGTCACAGCATGCACATCACAGAGTTTCCTGATCCCCTAGTCAAGCAGAGAATCGCTGCACATCGACAGACGAATATTCTTGTCGTGGGTGGCGGTCTCACATCTGCGCAATTGACTGATCTGGCTATCAGGAAAGGCGTGACCAGAGTGTGGCATGTCATGCGTGGACCTCTCCGCATCAAACACTTTGACGTTTCTCTCGATTGGATGGGAAAGTTCAAGAATGCAAAGCAGGCACAGTTTTACTATGCTGATTCCGACGATGAGAGGATTGAGATGATCAAGGAGGCTAGAGGTGGAGGAAGCATCACTCCAGTATTCCACAAGCGCCTCAAGAAGCATCTCGCCACCAAGAAACTTGAGCTTCTCACAGAAACAAACCTCGTCGATGCATCTTTCGACGCAGAGAGCGGCACATGGACTGTTCAGACGAACCCTCCTGTTGAGATGCCAGCCATGGATTACATGTACTT
Organism: Fusarium sambucinum; assembly: GCF_050947815.1. Lineage (NCBI taxonomy): Eukaryota > Fungi > Ascomycota > Sordariomycetes > Hypocreales > Nectriaceae > Fusarium > Fusarium sambucinum. Next base: position 3,582,916 of record NC_139292.1, read on the forward strand.
TGCAACAGGCATCCAAACCGACTTTTCCTCTCTGCCGTACTTGCAGACTATCTTGCAAAAGTATCCTATCGAAGGACGAGGTGGATTTCCCTGTATCAATAACGATCTGATGTGGAATGACGAGGTCCCGTTGTTCATGATGGGAAGGCTCGCGGCTCTGCGCCTCGGGCCCGCGGCCCCGAATCTTGGAGGTGCACAAGTCGGTGCTGAGAGAGTTGCATGGGCAGTAGAGGATCGGTTCCCAAGACCTGGTGAGGTTGAAGCGGTGGAGGATCACAGGAAGGGATATTTGTCAGGTCATGGCAACATGTACAGCTCTTTAGTTTGCGAGTGATGATAATTTACCAATACAACAACAAGCATGAACAATATCCCTGCTTGCTATTTGGAAGGATCGGACAGGGGATATTCCACACTTTTAACAGGCTAGATAGATGCTTAGGAGCCAAAGTCCTATGTTGATGTAGCATTACTACTCCACTTCCCCATAAGGTTCATTGTACTGGCAAAGTCTGGACGAAAATAGAATTGTTACTGAAGCATAGCTAGTAAAATAATTGGATCGTCTACTATACTGTTGAGAAGAGATGAATGCTATATATTTTCTGTACTCTATGTCAGGATATCTTGCCTCGATCGAATTAGTCGTGCATGGATATATGTTTGACAACTTATAGTCAAGGATTGTGACTTGACCCTGGACACATCTTGGCTGAACAAAGTTCCCCAGGGCCCCCGCTTCGTCGGTTCTCTCCATATCTCACTCGACGCTCGGAAAACGATACCCTCAATTTTCTTCGGGAAACGTTATCCTCAACCTCCAACTCCCGTTCCAACCAGCCTATCATGCCTCGAGAAGGAACCCAAAGAGTAAAGACGGGTTGCAGAACATGCAAGTCAGTATTCTAGAATTCTTTTTTGGAATAAAATTGCTTTTTTGGCCTGTCTCGCTAATCCATGCCCACTTTATAGAACGCGAAAGATCAAATGTGACGAAACTTGGCCCAAATGCAAGCGATGTACAACGGCGAGACGTGTTTGCGATGGTTATGATGCTCCTCCTATTGGTTCTATGTCGTGGGATCTTCTTCTTTGGACGCCGCAGCCTCGTTTGATCCCCGTGACGAATGCACGCGAAGTACGCTGCCTGTCCTTCTTCCATCATGTCGTGGCACCCGCTCTGTCGGGACCCTTTGATGGATCCTTCTGGACGTATTTCGTTGCCAGGATGATACATGCTGAACCTGCGGCGCGACATAACGTGCTTGCCATAAGCCAGCTCTTTGAGGACTATGAGTATTCGAAGCCATCTGCTGACAGATTCATCATCGTGCATTACAACACGGCTATTAATCTACTCGTCCATGGGCCTCCGCCATTGGTAGACACCGTTTTGCTAGTATGTGTGTTGTTTATATGCGTCGAGTTCCTGCGAGGGAATCGTTCAGCGGCCATTACCCATGCAGCGCATGGCTTGCAGCTTCTTAATGCGGCTGGTCAGAACTCTCGACTTGTTGGCACATATAACCAAATAAGCGTGTTTCCAACGTTCTTTGTTGAAGATGATATCGGGAGCCCTACAAACAGATCCGGCGAATGCCCTGTGTATTCCAGCACGAGTGAGGCTCAGTACGCGTTAGACAACCTGATTCTGAGATCATTGGAGGTCGTTCGATCTGCAAATCCGTATCGCCTGGAAAAGATGCCTCAGAGACCACCCCAGGAACTCTTTGATACACAAATCGAAATACAAAAAGGTGTGGACGCGTGGGAAAAGGCATTCAGCAGGCTCCAGTCCACAAGACCTGCGGCTGACCTCGAAGACACAGCGTCTTTGGCATTAATGACGCGAAACCGACTCAACAATCTATGGCTGAAAGAATGTCTAAAACAAGATGAGATGTGTTTCGACGACTATAAAGATGTATTTGTTCAGATACTGGCATGGGTGAGCAAAGCAGCAGACATACTTGAAGCCCGACGCAAAAAGCCACCAAGGTTTACTTTCGAGACGGGATTCAGTCCGATGCTTCATTTCCTGATTTACAAATGTCGATATTTATCGCTGCGCTTGCAAGCGCTATCTCTGATGGAGAGGCTTTGTAGTGAAAGGGAATCTTTATGGGATGGATCGCTGGTATACACCTTGTCACGACTCATTATCGAGGCTGAGCATGACATTGACCTTTCGGGAGAGTTTGATGTCAACGACGACCTATTACCGCCTGACTCGAAGAGAATAAGAGGGTTTCTGTTTGCAGGACGTCAAGAAGCGTTGATATGGGATACATCACCAGCTGATGTGGTGTATTTCCGAATGTGGAGTCCAGAGAGTGGGTGTACATATCGGAAGGAATATTTGACGAGGCAGACTCAAAAGTTGCATTGTCAAGAAACAGTTATACACAAGACAGAGAGACAAAGTTGTTTATCACATTAGATCAGTTAGTGGCACAGCCTGTGTGCAATCTATTATTACATGCTTTTGTCCCATGTTGAATGATTGGACGACTCTTCCATACAAGGTAATTGTGGCTGTACCTGAATCAATCTACAGGGGCTAGTCACAAATCTAGCTACATGATTGGGCAGCTCGCAATTGAATGCGCACTGCTTTGGCGAGCACAGCATCTCGCATTTGAAGTTCGGACTAATGAGGCATTGCCAACATGTTGACAAGATATATAAGATCTAGTTAGAAGAATACAAATAAAATAATTTTAATCATTCAATATCGTAACCAAGATGCATTCCAATATCAGAGCCCTCATTCTTTACCTGTTGACTTCCGCAGTCACTGCATCTCCAGCACCCACCCAAACTAAACCCCAAATCACCATCGCACCTCGTCAACCCAGCACAACAGAAGCACCACAAGGCTGGTTCACCACCACTAAAAACATTGCTACCATCGGCGGTACAACAGATCAATACTATACGATCCCCGCCCAGACTATTCAAATCGTCATTCCAACATGCGTTCAAACATACGAACCCGATGAGAATGGTTACCTTCCTCCAGGAACATGTAATGCGCATTGGAACTACTACCCCAACTTCTCTACGGCTGCAGTCTTTGCGGTGCTATTTGCTATCCTGACGGGTGCCCATATTTGGCAGGCTGCCAGATACAAAAAGGTACGTACATTCATTCCTATGAGAAGTTTGCGACTAATTAATATGGTAGTCTTGGTGTTGGGTTATCATCATGGCGGGCATCTGGGAAACAACAGCTTTTACGTTTCGCGCGATAAGCACAAAACATCAACAAAGTATCGGCGTTTTACTCGTTTTTCAGATATTCATCCTTCTTGCACCAGTTTGTGAGTTATCATCCCAACTCTTCTCGCCAAGCCACTAACAAGACCAGGGGTTAATGCATATGCGTACATGACACTCGGCCGAATGGTTTACTACTTTATCCCCGACCACTCCCTCCTAGGCATGCCGGCCGTCACTCTAGCCGCCATCTTTGTTGGCCTCGATATTGTATCTTTCATCATCCAGCTCATTGGTGGCAGCTTGGCCGGTCCTGGTTCACCTCCCGAAGAGCAATTGAAGGCCATACACATCTACATGGGCGGCATTGGTCTTCAAGAGTTCTTTATCGTCATTTTCATCATTCTCTGCATTGTATTCCAAAGAAAGATGCACGAGATTCGATTTGAGAAGGGTATCAAGGCTTTTATCGCGTCAGACTGGGGCAAGCTTCTTTGCGCGCTTTACTTTTCTCTGACCATGATCTCTGTGCGCATCATTTATCGTCTCATTGAGTTCTCTGGTGGTCAAGGTCAGGATAATTCCCTTGTGACACACGAGGTTTACTTTTATATCCTTGAAGCGGTTCCCATGCTTCTGGCTTTATTGGCGTTCAATATTGTTCACCCTGGAAGAGTCATGCAAGGTCCTCTTTCGGACATGCCTGGGCTGTTTTCATTTGTCAAGGATAAGATGCGAGGACGAAAGGGGAAGCAGTTGCTGGATGACCAGAGTGACAGTAATGTCGAGATGGGACATCGTTACGAGCCGGCTAGGGCGGCTGATACTAATGTTAGAGATTCGTCGCGATAGGGGTGAAACGTTGCAGGGAATGAGGTGGCAAGACGAGCCATGTGGGGATTATTAGGATTTGCTTGTTACCAGTTTGGAGTTTTGGGTACATGTTCTAGAGAGATATCCTACGAGTAAAAGAAATTTAATATTTATTATTTATTCAAACTCAATTGACATAGTTAACTGTGCAGATGTGAGCCCAATGTCTTTAAACACTGATGACCAGGACCGCTTCAGGGTAATACCCAGGATCTGAGCCTCAGATTGTCTAAAATCTGGGGCATGTGGAGCTTAGCTTCAATTAACCATAATGCGACGTCGATCCGACTTATATGCATCCGTCATTAATCACATTGCTTGTCTTGAATCATCAAAGATCATCCCTCTTTTTTATGAACATCTCGGCTCAGAGCGGCTTGTGTTTCGTTTCTTCCCGTATATTGCGTGCTCTGTGATGTCATTTTTGTTTGACGTCACCATCACCTCTGGGAGGAAGCTTCTTGAGCTCAGCTACCTCATAGCTTCGTACTTACCACAAACAATCATCTACAAACAAACCATCTAATTACTGCGAACCAAAATATCAACACCAACCCGTAAATCTCTGACAATGCGCTTCCTCACTCCTCTCCGCCCAACTGCTCGCATCGTGCCGCGCCTCACAACCCTCCGTCCCTTCCACCAATTTCGCACACTTCGCAAGGAAGATGTCAAGGATAGCAACGGCGGATTCGTCGACGGACTTGCAGAGGGAGACGCAAAAGGCCGCACAGGTGGTGGTAAACCACTCGACGCATCATCCAAGAACGCACCCCCTCAACCCAAGGTGTCAAACCAGAGCATCCCTGGCAACCAGACGGACTCCTTGACAGAGGAGCAGAAGCGTGAGGTGGAGGAGCACAACAGAGACTTTGACGCGAAGCATGATCGGGGTAACACGGCGCCTGGGGACAAGGTTGACAAGAAGTTTTGGGGAGGGGCGCAGCATGGAGAGAAGGGCAAGGGGAATGTGAAGCCTGATGAGGAGAAGTAATGGCTAGTGGCGCAAGCTTTGGAGATGTATCGGAGATATGATGGACACGTGTGTCTCGAACGAGGCTGACGGAGATTTTGCTTGTTTAGGCTGATTGTTTGTTCTTATATCGACCATCATTCTCTGCATACTTAGGTATAGACTAAAACAAAATAGCCAATGGAGAAAGGCCGAAGACATGACAAACTGCCAAAACTGAGACAAATTGGTGACGCATGTCAGGCTGGCATGGAAAGTTGAACATGGCTGACATCAGTGACCAAGGTACACGGCCGATCAAAGAGGCAGCCTATGTCAGTACTCATGAGTGAGCAAGAGGTGTATGCCATACTATACACACGCTATGCGGATGAGTTTCGCTGCAACGAGTCATTCAGACAGAGCACTTGGTCGGGCTTACAAACTGACAGAGAGGAAAGAATACACAAAAGAATACCCACGTATACTCCCTGACACCTTCGTAAGTTTACAGTTCTTGACCGTCCTGTGTTGTTGCAAGCTTTGTGCCGCTATGCCGGAGACAGTTAAAGAGCCGAGAGTATCCATTAAACAATACTCTATCAACAAAATATGACAAGTGACGTCCAAGCCCTACCATAACGGCCCCAACCGCTCCATCGCCAGTTGATTGGGTGAGTATAAGGCGCCTGCATCATTCATAAACACGGCAGCCGCAGTACGTACGACATTATGTGGATATACTATTCATAAGCAGTTGAACTGGCCGTAGGATACCTACAAGAACACGGAGATTATCAAATACTTGAAGTATTGACTGTGTTAGTGATAACACACCCCTTTCGAAGGTAAAATCTCCTGTTGCAGATTGAGGCTTACGCTCAGTACCGAGGCAACGGGGAGATGGTGTAGCTAAACGCGGGCGCCTTAGAACAAGTGATGCCAACCATAACCGGTGAAAAGAAACACGCCACAACTACATCTAATGCCCATAATATATGTAGTAGTCACTCTTGTTCTTCTAAATCGGTGTCGTTTCCCAGAATGTACTGTTTGCCAGGAACCATCAGTAGCACCTCGTTCGTACTGACATTCTCCAAGCGGCGGGCACAACAAAAGAGTGCAAAATAAGCATGAACTTATGAAGCTATGCGTGTTAAATGAGTGAACTGACAATAGTTTCTAGTTTCATCTTTTTCGGCTGATGAACCGTAAATTGGGCTTTGATCCACGATGCGGAAGGCGAACTACCAAGGTAATATGAACTGCGAACCACGCCCAGTCAGAGGGGTTATAAAATAATGGAATCTGAGCCCATACATTCCCGCTGCCGACACATATAAACTATGGTGTATCTTTCCCAGCTTTATTTTAGCCCATTGGCTGTGCTGCTGCTGCTTATGCGAACCTCAGACACCCCACCTTCTTTCCAAGATCTGTTTACGTTATACCCCCTACGTAGAGGTATATACTCCGGTACGCTTATTTCTTTTTCTGGCCCATATCCGAGTCTAGGCCAGCCAGTTATACTTACTTAATCCCATGCTTTATACATTATTAAGTAAGTCCAGGGTCTTCTTAGTCTCGAATAAGCCGGAGGGGGTATACCTACTTCCTTGTACTACAGGTACCAAGTTATACAAGACTATCGGCCAATTTGGCAGTTAATACGATGCTATCCCAGCCAAATGACAAAAGCATCCTCCTTCAAGACACACATATTGCGTATTGTCCAAAACCACTGATGCCGAGAACGATGAGTATAAAGCCGTTCTCTGCCCCGAGGATTTCAGTGACTTGCTTCACATTTGGAAGCAAGCACTCATCAACCTATCTATCCCTTCATCGTCACCCTTCACCATGCCTGGCTTACACGACACTCAAGTCCCGCAAGGGCAAGACCCCGTACGAAACACTTCTTTTTCACCACAGATGGAGAGATGGTTGCAGGAGAGCAAGAGGGAAATGCCGTGGTATCTCCCTGATTCAATTGCTGTATCTAGTACGCAGACGCAGAACACTTCTAACACCAACACCCACACTTCTTCTCAAAACCCTGCTACTCAGGGAAGTGCAAAGTAGACTTGCTGCCGCAGAAGTCTTGAAGGTATTGCATAGATGTTTGCTTTGATGTGTATAGCTGTGCTGATATGAGACGTAGTTTAACATTGCTGTCTAGCTGGATAGCCTTCGTCCATCCACGGGTAGTCGAAAGTCATCGTGACCTCGAACCCCTTGTCATTCCGAAACAAAATGATACGACGATACGAACGATGCCATGGAATATGCCACCTGAACAATGCGCTCTCTATGCTTGGTATTGATGCGACTATGATTATTAGAAACATGTTGAAGCTCCCCTCGAAGAGGTATTGGACTATATATGGTCAGCGACTTGAACAAATCAAGATATCAGAACATAGTGTGTATGTGGAAGTATATCAGGAAACTTATAATGGAATCATACAATTTTGTCAAATACAATCTAGCGTGAAGTTTTTAAGTCATCATGTGGGAGGGGATGCGAAATGAAATAAAAACTGGCTTACCCAATACTTCATTGGCGTCGTAAATCAGACGAACATTTCGGCTCGTCCAGCCTGTATTGTGATGTTGTTTCAATTCACAATGACCAATTTATGGTCGAGCAAGTCCAGGCGACGAATTGGATCCAAAGATTTGGCCGATTGCTCCACGAATCTGATCGACTAGAGCCTTGATCATGCCCTGAGGCTTGCCCCTTCCATCGAGTCCATGAACAGGCTCAGTTCCCATTGTAGGAAGGACATTATCGCCAGCGGACAGACTAACAAACAGCGCAAAAGGCACGAGCCAAACGCACAGCGCAAAGTATGATGCGATCTGGGCGAAACTGGGGACGTCGGCCTTGTCGTAGAACGAGGTTCGCTGGTAGGCACGGGATTGTGCATCGGAAAAGTGGCGGAACCAGACGTAGTGGTTAACCAGGACAAGAACTGCAGCTTGTTAGACAAAATCAATGACTGGCCGAAAAGTCAACATACCACATGAAGCTAGGAAGAGAGGATCTGTGAGCTTCACGAAAGGGAAGCGTCTCATGTTGCCCAGATAAACGACATGCGAGACAATCGTCAAGATTGTACCCAAAAAAGGGAACCCATCAACTAGCCACAGAAACAGTTGAATCACAATGACGCTGTAGATAAGTCGCGTAAGGAAGCGCTTCGCGATGACGCTATGCTCCTCGACGAGCTCCGACAGGTAATAAAGACCAGACGCGATAGCGAGAGTCAAAAAGCAGAAACCCAAAAGGGTTCCCACGTAGCCGACAAGAGGTAGAATCCACATGTTTGCGTTGCGTTTACTTTGTTTCGTGTAGATGCGCAAGCAAAGCGTTGAGACAAGAGGCTCACATGTTGGGAAAGAAGATAGAATTCCCAGGGAGGGGAGAATACGTAAGTATTTCCTGCAGGTTTCAGAGAATGGAAAGGAGGCAAGCAGACGAAAAGGGACACGTTTTTGCCAATCGGTTCAATTTTCAGGTCTAGGTCTTGTCGGAGGCTTGTGAAATTCCTGCTCCGGCGTGTACCCCACTGTGGGACTGCTTATCGATAGCCACGAAAAAAGTGTTTCTGTTCAACACCAGGAAATCGACGATAAGGTGCAGTTCTAGGCTTCGTGACCCATTCATTTTGCTGGATTGTTGTTCAATTTGAGACCTATACATTCAACGTCTTGCGAATCTTTCTATTCATCATGTCCCGTCCTGAGGATACGCTGTATGTTGCTACAACCCCACCACGCTGCCACTCAAGCTCACAGAAACAGTGCGGCCGACGTCCATTATGACGATACCGAAGCGCGAAAGTACACGACGAGTTCTCGAATCCAAAACATTCAAGCATCCATGACAAGAAGAGCATTAGAACTTCTCGATCTCAAGTCACCATCTTTTATCCTCGATATCGGATGCGGTAGTGGTCTCTCTGGCGAAATTCTATCCTCTGTCGAACCGGAGGAGGGCGGCCCTCACACATGGATTGGAATGGACCTCTCACCATCTATGCTGGATATTGCGCTCCAAAGGGATGTAGAAGGCGATTTGATGTTGGCCGATATTGGCCAGGGCGTTCCCTTCCGAGCAGGTACCTTTGACGCAGCCATCAGTATTTCGGCTATTCAATGGCTCTGCAGTGCCGAAACAAGCGATACATCCCCCGTCGGCCGTCTTACCCGCTTCTTCAACGGACTCTACGCATCTCTCAAGCGTGGAGGTCGGGCTGTCTGCCAATTTTACCCCAAGAACGACGACCAGCGCACCATGATCACCCAAGCAGCCGTCAAGGCCGGTTTCGGCGCTGGTATGCTCGAAGACGACCCTGGCACCAAGAACCAAAAGCTGTACCTCGTCCTCACCGTCGGTGGTGGTGATCTTCAGAAGAAGGGAGGTGACATTACCGGCGTTGTCGATGGCATGGAGGGAGTTGATGTTGAAGACGCTAGACGGTCGATGAAGGCGCATGCTCCCAACATGTCCAAGGGTAGCAAGCAGTGGATCGTCAAGAAAAAAGAGCAAATGGAGCGCAAGGGAAAGATCGTCAAGGCGACGTCCAAGTATACTGGACGAAAGCGAAGAATCCAGTTTTAGGCTGGGATGGGATGGATGTATTTGCATTGTACGGCGTTGGTGGTGGAAAATGTTATTCTAGACCTTTCAATTTGACACGGATACCCTTTAGTTTGTGTGTGTTTTGCCGTTTGATGTGATATATCATGGTGAAGCAGCAATGCCAATCTTGATGATGGATCAGTTCTGCTAAACAGCTGGCCAGAATGCCTCTTCTGCTTCCAATACACCCTGCCACTTCCCTTGGACTCGCTTAAACAGCTGCTCCTTGGCACCCTCGCCCTTTTCCTTGACGACATTTGCAACAGCATCATCAATGATCTTCCCCAGATCATCAACAAAGTCGACAAACTCTTTGCATGTCCAATTGTGGATGAACTCCTTTCTTACAGCTCCACCATCAGCATCACCACTGCCGTCGCCACTCTCCGAAAGCTGCGACTTTGCCCACGACCAAGCATCAAGATAACACTTTTCCGTTCCCCAATATATCACTGCTGCTTCAAGCCAAGGAAGCACATCATTCTCGTTGGGAGATACAGAAGAGTACAGTGCTTCCCATCGACGAAGACCTTCGAGTTTAGAGCTTGAATCCACACGCCCATCTTTGGTCTCGAGGTTAATGTTGATACCGTACTCGAAGGCCGTGTTGATAAAGAACTTTTCCTCTCGTCGAATATTTACAAGAGCAGCGACGATCCAGTCTAAGAGTTGCGTTGTAGCCCCGGGATCTACATCGCGCTGTACGGTATCGGGAAACTCCAAAAAGCTGAGCAGGCGACCAAGACCGCGACAATAGCTGTGGATGTAGAGACGGTCGTTTGCAAGCCAGAGACCTAAGAGGTCCTTTGAAGCTTTACCATGGCCTGCGAGGCGTAGGAATTCAGACTGAGTGGCTCGCTTATAGCCTTGCTCGTCTGAGGAGAGGAGCTGTTGAGTCAGACAGTAAGACATGATGAGTGAGTTATTCTCTCAGTTTGCGAAAGCGGAGATGCCTTCAAGGTTGATGGGCTGATCATCTTGGCAATGAATTATGTCATGGCCGGTCTAAAGTTATTCCATCGAAAGTAGTTGCAAGTTGCACAGTTGAGTGGTTCAATTGGTTGTTATTAAAGTATCATGCTGTTTATGTCATGTTGTGGATTAGCTTGAGTTGTAGGTTGAACAATTGTCGCAAATAGCATCATAGTACTCAAGATAATCCCAAAAGACATGAAATACAATCTTTGTATTTATTGGTCTACTAGCAAATATGTCGATGTAGTTGAAGCTTTCAGAAATAGCAGTCAGCATTTGTTCACGTTGTTCTCCTCTCGCTTACGGATATAACTTGGGTGCAGCGTATTCATACCAACTGAATGCAGCTGATGATGTTCACATCCGCATCACTCGCATCCACTAATGCTACGTAGTAATCCGCCCTTGACGCCAAGTAATTTCCTTTTGGTCTTTATCCATGCCAACCATGCGACTCCCTTCCCTTGAATCGAACCTCGGCCCTACGCTTGGCAACGTTGAATGATGTCTTCTTGGCTCTCCCGCTAATCGCTCCCAAGTTAGCCAAGCACGCGAGAATTTGGTCATGTTTTGCTTTTTGATCGGTTCAGCCAACTGATCGTCATTATCCCGGTCCCCGTTGAACCATAGCAAATCCCTTTTAATCTGGGGGAGAAGCGGACTTGTGCTCGTGATTCGGAACATGGCCCGAACAGGGGATGACTTGTCCACTTTTAATTACTGACTGAATAAATGTCTCCCCACAAAATCAGGGGGAACAAATGGGTAGAGTGAAAGCTATTTTGGTAGATTGCGATTGTTTGAGAGTTGGAATGGTTAGTTTCAGTTTGACCAATTGTTCTTTGGTCTATTCTCTGTTGATGTTTTCTTTTGTTGTGAAGCATCGTGAGATTTAATGTACAAATGTCTTGACATCAAGTCCCTGGGATCATCAAACTCGTAGAGTAAGATGCCGGAACGCGTAACATGATGTGACAAGGGACCCAGTTCTAGATTCTAGAACTCGTATCACGGCTTCATCGGACCCGGATTCAATTTCAATAGGACCCCTGATTTATTGATTCGGGGGATCCATGAGCCGTCACGAGGGAGCCAAGGTAGGTAAGCTTTGACAGAGATGAGATCAAGGGGGGCTGAGCTTCTGAAACATGGAGTTTGGTCTGGGCTTGAGCAAAAGCAAGAGAAACCGAATGGTGGTTATGTTGTTGAAGGTTGCATGTCATTCGTTATTGATGGTGGCTTCTTATTAATCAATGCTCTTTCCCTTGTCATTGTCACTGACGATTCCTTCCTTCCCTTTTTCCTACTTCCAAGTATTGCTTCATTCTTTTGCAGACTCGGGTCACTATTCAATGCATCAACAACATCAACTGAATACTTAATACTATTAATTCTACTCTATTCTATTGGCGTTGCCGCTGATCCCAAACATGATTCTCGGTTCCAGTATTGGCGTATGGCAGGGCTCTCGCATTCTCCCCCGCGAAGCCAAGGAAACGTGCCACAATGACATGCAGTCAGATACCTGCGAGAAACCCGCCATGTCAACAGGCGAACTATTAGTCGTTCTTCTCGTCGCCAGGTAATCCTACTTCTCTCCATACTCGTACATGGCTGACATCTCAGTTCTATTGTCGTCTGCGGTATTGCTGCCCTTTTGTGCGTCTTTCACCGTCGCAAACAACGCCTCGATAAACTTGAAGACATCAAAGGTGTTCAAGAACTCGATGACTACGGCCTCGCCCCCATCAAACCAAGGCCTGTACAATTACCCCAAGCACCACCACCGACGTATGACAAAACGCACGAGGGAAAACCCAATGTGACGACAGACGAAAACTGGGATCGGACAAATCGAAACTCTACAGACTCGTTAACACCGTCACTTCGCCAAGCCATGGGTGTCGCTGCCCGTGATACGCTGTCCAATAACTAGAAGACATTGCACATGGAACGTCTTTATCGCTGGTAGTCGAGCTACTGCAGCCTGTCGATCACTTATGCATAATCGCTAAAAAAAGCGAAACGCACCAAAAAACTGATCGTTTTGAGACAGGCGCTACGGATACTTTGTGGTCATTGCACCCGCAATTCGAACAGCTAGATAGTGATTTACGAGGGCTGGGATAGGATTTGGTCTGTGTTTACTATGGCGTTAGAGAGGCCCATTGGTTCTTGGTAGGCGTACCTGTTTTGGGGAAAAGGATGAGCGATTCTGCCGGTCGGTTTGAGCGGCTTTAACTATTACTTTTACAGGCGTAGCGACAGTCACTTTTAAAATTAAAGAATACTTTTGATGTATGAATTTTTCATGGCCGTAATGCCGTAAGTCTGCTGATAAACTCAAGCCTTGATGTTATAATTGTTCTGATCGTGTGCTCTTCTTCTACGGTAATATCTCTTCAATTGCTACAATGGCAGTACTTCCAAGGTCTGTATTGAGTGTCCCAGTAACGAAGCCAATCTGAATCGGAAGCAACATATTTACATAGCCAATGATTCAAAGTCTCGTAAATAACACAATTCGTATCTGCTACAGGCTATAAGCCCGAGTTTGGCTCACGTCTCTGATCATATGCAATGCTGGTTTCGTTAGTCACATAACCAAGGTTGGCAGACAACTATAAGAACTGAGCTTTTGCCAGTTGAAGCAAACATATTGTGGCATCTCCTTGTCTGACATTAACCAAAAGCAAACGATAACTGGCCATTACTTGTCCGCCTATAGGAGGCAATCAACTGCCAGCATGACATGTCCCGATACACCACCTGCTATCCAACGTTATCTACAAATCTTCAACCCTGCCCCCGAGACGACTTGTACCAACTTCCACCAATTTTCTCGATTTCCGTCGGAAATCCGATGCCTCATATGGGAACAAGCATTGAGTCACGAGCGATGGATTCGTGTCGCGTTAGTTCCGCCGCAGAAACTCTGGGGCATGGTTCCTTCATCCCAAATACCGCGAAAGAATGGAATTTTCGTTTATCACAAGCACTTGAAGATCAGCAAGCTATTTCGCATCAGTCATGAGTCACGACTTGTTGCCTTGTCCTTCTACCGAGTCCAGCTCCCTTGTCTATACTGGAAAGGCGGACCAACGCACCAAAAGGAGGTGGAGGGGAACAAAGCGACCCTGTATATCTGTCCAGAGCTGGATACTTTGGAATTGGAGACCCTGCGGGGATTTCATCACTTTGCTCATGAGATATGGACTAGCGATCGTCTCCGCATCGGTCTCGTCAACCTTGCAACATGTGGCGTGAATCCTAGGCCCTACATGGATTGGACCCTCGATGGTAGAGACGAAGCCCTTCTCAATCAGGCTCTCTTGAGAATTGAGCGTTTTACTGTCCTAAATCGAGGTTCGAATAACAAATGGCTCCGTGACGGGCGTCGAGATCCAATCGCGTCGCTATACAGCCCGGAACACCGTTCTTGTCCTGTCTTTGGTGATACCATTGGCTTTGAACGATTATCATATGACCCTCGAATATGCGAAGAGCATCTAAAGCAAATATCCACGGGACCAAAGGATCCGAGAATGGAATTCCACGGGTGGTTCAGTGTACTCGACCAGCTGGGAATCAAGCATGACCACAAAGTCGATTATCGTTATGGCATGTGCCATGAAGATTATTCAAGCAAGGGTCGATTTGGACAGGACCGCGATGCCGCTGCTGAATGGGTCCGAAAGGATGAAGAGAGTTTCCAATCAAATATGAAGGAGAAGTGTAACACCAAGGGTCTAAAATATCCCCCTCCTGAGAGTCAAAGTCTTGAACAAGTACCTCAGCAGGCAATAGGATTCTGGCTATTCCCTTTGGAGAGTCTCGAGCCACTGGCTGACCCTAAAATACGGTTCCGTAGTTACGTGGGACAAGAAACTTGGGAGCATTTCTCTCACACGAGGGTCTTGGACATGACAAAACATAAACCAGAGTTGTGTTTGTCGATTATGCATTGATTGCATATTTGGGAAAGGCAGTGAACGACGATCGACCACCGTCAATCACTTGAACAATGGCCATCATAAAAAATGAGCCGTGGATTTGTCATATTCAGCTATATAATGATCACATATTCTCCGAATCATAGTCTTTTTTCCCTTCTCTTCATCGCCATCGACTCAGAGTCGATGCTGAAAGGAAGCGCTGTATTAGGTGATCAATTAAGTTAAACTCGGCTACAATATCCAAAGTTCTAGGTGTAGTTAAAACTTGTTGATCGTCCTCGACTGTATATGTATGCATAGCCCCGTCTCCAAGTCGAAGCAAGAATTCGAAACCCGCGGCAATGGGAGTAGAAACAGAAGGGACTGAGGGGACAAGTAGAAAGCCTGTAGTAGTATCAGGGCTAAATAGTCTAACTTTAGGAAATGTGGCCTAACCTTGGTTTACGAAATGCAAGAGTCTTAGGGTATTCTAAACTAGGTACGAGAAGGTGGCCAAGTCATTTCGTCTCTTATGCTGCTAGGATCACTCTAATTATCTGAACCCTACTTAACACCAACTGACATCTAGTAAGCATAGAATAGAGTAGCCTCAGAGTCGGTTTGTCTAATCTTTCTGTTTGCCCTGACCAACATCCATCTCATAAGCCAAACTTCAGCAATGCACGCGACAGCGAAACCCGCACTGCTAGAAAGAGGCAGAACATATCGAGGGGCTTCCGACTTGGGCCAAAGGTACTACAAGAAATTAGTTAGCTATTCCAGCGTAGTTCAAGGATGTAAACCTACAGGAGTCCAGATTAGACTGAGCGTAGCACTGACGTTGGCCAAAGCCAGAGCAGACGCCTTCTTCTCCTTTGTCTGACCACAGGTGTTTCCAACCCAGGCGAGAAGAATGGAATTAACACCATATGTTCCAATGGTGAAGACACACATGGCAAAATATCGGGCGCCAGTATTCAATGTAGCGCAGCCAAGGACGAAACCAAAAGTAGCAACAATCTTGGAGATAGTGATATGCCAAGTACTCTCGTTAAAGTGGCCTGAAGACTTGGCCCAAAGAATCGAGACGGCTCCGGCAATCAAGAAGGGAGGGCATGTCAAGACCAGAGTGATGGTAGTATTGAATCCAAGCGTGTCCACGATAGTAGGGAAGAAGTTCTTGAAGCCGTTGGTGGCAAGGTGGAGATGCTGAAGGACGATAAAGACCCAGACCTTGGGGTCGACGATAGCTTCGCGAAGACCGCTCCAAGGGTTACCGTCACCTTTTTCGCCGACTGTATCTCGGAGAACGCGATCGTGGGCTAGTTGTCGTTGCTCAGGTGTGAGCCATCGGGTCGTCAACGGTGTGTCTGGGAGAGTGAAGCAGGCCACGATGGCAACGACAAATGTGATAGCACCCTGAAGAATAAAGAGCCACTTCCACCCAGAAAGACCTGACATGCCATCCATTTTAAAAACACCCGCAGCAATGAGTCCAGCAAATGCAGAAGCAAGTACATTGCCAGAATAGAGGATACTGATTCTGGTGGCTAGCTCCTTTCGTGTGTAAAAAGTCGACAGCATGTACAGAGCACCTGGATAGTAAGGAGCTTCTACAACACCGAGAAAGAAGCGTGTGAGAAGAGCACCCTTGTAGTCCTTTGCCACAGCTGTGAGAGAACTGACAACAGCCCATGCCATCATGAAGCCGCCCATGTACCATGAAGGTCGTACACGGGTGATGATCATGTTACTGGGAATCTGGCCCAGGATATAACCGACAAAGAGGATTGAAACGCAAGTGCTGTACTCGGTTCCTTTTAGGCCAAGGTCTTCCTCGAAGCCATTGAGACGAGCGAGAGTGATGGCGTTGCGGTCAAGGTAGTTGAGCCAATACATTGACCAAAGAGTTGGCTATACATGTCAGAAGAGTTGATGTAGTGGATGTTGGGACTCACCATGATCCATCGATCCAACTTCTTGACCAGCTTGATTTCCTCAGGGTCAGACTTTGCTGTAGCACCGGAATAATCTCCATCGCCCTTCTTGTCAAGAACTTCAGCAGAAAACTCCTCATGGGCTGAATTCTGCTTCTCCGCGTCCATAGTCTCCATATCAGCCATGGTCTTTCTGTCTTGTGCTGCCATAGTGACTCGAGCTCAGTATCAAGAGAAGAAAGTTGATGTTGAGATGGAAAGGATCAAAGCAGGGGGATTCGGCGGTATTTGACTTGATTTCTTTTCCATACTCGTTTCCCCGCAGAGTTAGACTTACCCCAGATTTCTAGTGTACCAAGATCCGGGGATATTGCCGTGTGCCAAACAAAAGGGCGGGGAATCAACGTTGAGGGGATCACCATGAGGTTACATCCTTGTTCGGAGACGGGGCCGCAGACCGAATTGAGTGCCAAGACGCCATTGAGATGGACTAAGATGGTGGTTGGGGAAATATTGGTCAAGAATGATTTGGAGGCGAAGGATAAAGATATCCGAGACTGTTAGACTGTCATGAGAACCACCAGTAGATAGTCGAACTCTACTGTCTTCTAGTCACCAGGCCGAGTCAATTGGCTCGTACACCGACATGGAAACATCGTCACAGTCTAGTATGAAGTTGGGAGGTTACAATCCTCTGAGTCAGGATTAGAGTAATTAAGCTTAGGTAGGTGACCCATATCTCCAGGCGGGGCCCATCTCCATCTTTTCCCTCCTGCTATTCTTCACATCTCGGCCTCATCCACCGAGGCGGTCTACATCGCCGACAAACCCAAATGTAATGACTTCAACCGCATGCGATAGATGTCATCGTCGCAAAGTCCGCTGCGACAAAATACAACCCCAATGCGGTCCCTGCAAGAGAGCAGATGTGGCTTGCGAATACGCCGTTAGCGAACACCAACTAAGAAGAAGGAATATCCAAAAGCTGGAGCGCAGGATTCGAGATTTGCAAGCTAATAATGAGAATTTGAGCGCGCAGCTGAGAAGGTCCGAGGGGCCAATCCAAGAGAGACATGGATCAGAAAGAAACACGACCGGTAGCAACACCGAGAGTCCCCTTGGAGATGGGGAGGTTGCTGAAGAAGTCATTCAGATGAGCCTCATTGCAGGTGGGGGACATCACTTTGTCGGTTCAACAAGTGGACTGTTGCTTGCCAATCTACTCCAGTCCAGGCCCCAGCCCTCATCATCTCTACACGCATCAGGATGGAAGCCAGATTCGACATCACTTACTCCCCAAGGAGGATCAGGATTACCACCAAAGACTCTGGCATCAGAGATTCTCAAAGCATACTGCAGCCATGACCACCTCTGCTATCCTTTTCTGTCTACAAAATCCCTCTACCGCTCCCTGGACGCAGTATACGAAGAAGGGCGCGAAAAGGATCCCGTGGATGCCTTTTTTATCGACATGACCCTTGCGATAGGCACCGCACAAGTCCACAAGTTCAACTGGAATGGCGTTTACGATGCTGAGACGCATTACAATCGGGCCATGACTAGACTAGCTGATGTTCTCGCAAGAGATGGCATCGAGAGATTACAGGCTTTGTTGCTGGTGTGTCAGTACAGGATGGGAACGACATCGAGCAACACTACAACGAGTGTATGGCATCTCATCGGTGTGGCTGCTCGTACTTGTCTGGAGATGGGGCTTCATAGAGCAGCTACGTATGCACTACCACCATCAAACGAACATGACGAGAGTCGCAAGGCGAAAGAGGAAGAGATGGAGACCAAGAGACGATGTTTCTGGAGTCTTGTCGCGTTAGACCGCGTGACAAGTCTCGCATTGGGTCGTCCTTTGGCTCTCCAACTAGAAGATATCGACGTCGATTTACCACCCTCATCGGCACCCGATCAATTCCCCGAAGACAGCAGCCCTCTTTCGTCCGCACCCTACGGAACACCACAATACCGCGCCGCAACGTCCGTCTTTGTGCACATTGTTCGATACCGTCTCATCTGCGGCAAAATAATCAACGCACTACACCGAAGCACCAAGCATGTTTCGTTTGCGAGTATAAGCTACGAAGAGATGCGCACGGCATTGGCGAGAGAACTACAGGAGTGGCATACAGAAACAGCCAATCTTCCTCTCGTAAAGAGCGATGCGACGGCTGCTTCGCCTGCTAGCGGATCGAGTTTTCGTTGCGAAGAGTGGTATCGTCTTTTGTACCACAATGGCGTGCTCATGCTTTTTCGACCGTCACCTTGCTTGAACGATGCGTCTGTGAATAGTCTTGCGCTGCAGAATATCTTTGACTCGGCGCGGGAGGCTATTGTTTTATATGCCAGTTTACACCGATCACGAAAGATGAATTATTCGTGGATAACTATGCACACTGTGTTTCTGGCTGGGCTGTCATATATTTTTGCTTTGCGACATCATTTTCAGGCCCTCCAGTTAACAACTTCGGAACCTCAGCGAGCGAGATTGCATACAACCCCCACCATAAACCAAGTCGTCAACGACACACGCGCATGTTCAAAGGTGTTGGTTGCTGTGTCGGAGAGGTGGGATCTGGCGAGGAATTGCTCTGATTTGTTTGATAGACTGAGCGATGCCGTGGTGGCGGATGTAGTCGAGGCGTCAACGCCAAGTAATCACGGGTTGAGTGTTACTGCAGCAGTGCCTTTTTCTGCAGATCTGGCGAATATGACGGTCGATAGTACGTTTAGGGATTGTTTTGGGGATTTACAGAGCCTCGGGTTGGACGAGTTTCATAATGATGCGATTTCGCAGTTGTCGCAGGAGTGGTTCTTTGGATTGGGCGATGAGACACATCAGTATTATTAAGGATGCATACAAATACGACCATACAACACGCAGTATACCATGCCTGGCCAGGAACCTCTACTCCGAGTGTTACGGCCTGTCAATTCAGCTATCCAGTTCGCCGAAACTGCTTGATCCTAGTCCATGAGCAATTTACCGATCATGACACACATCATCCTTGTCATGTACCTCTTCTTAGGCGAAGGGAAATGGACTCGGCCACCGAGACCGAATACCATCAACCCGTGTAAGTGGATCGCCACTCGGCGCCGAGTCCGTCAATCCACAAAACATCAACTTGACTTCTCATGATGATCAACCGATGAGATGAATGCAACATTCTGAATACAGAAATCACTCCGACAGTATTCCCAATAGAAATTCAACTTGAACGAGTTTATATCAACAGCAACTCGACTTTCCTCATCACTTTCAATCTCACTCATACACAACACAACACAACACATCATCAAAATGCTTGACAGACCACCCATTCGTATAGGAAATGTATCCGGTGCAACGGGTGATCACCCGCATGCAATGTCCCGCATGGTTCGCACAGGCAACGTCAACGTTATAACGGGTGACTGGCTCTCTGAAATGAATATTGCCTGGAACGCAATCACCAAGCAAGAGGTTGATCCTAATCTGGGCTATGAGAATGGCTTCTTTGAGCAGCTCGATGAGTGTCTCGACGATATCGTGCAGCGTGATATCCGCGTTGTCACAAACGCTGGTGCCTTGAATACCGACGCTCTATACGATAAAGTCAGGGCACTTTGTGAGAAGCGTGGATATGGAGATGCTATCGTTGCCAAAGTTCTCGGCGATGATGTCTCGGATGTGGTTATGAAAGGAGATGTTAGAGTGACACATCTGGATCACCCTGAGCAGACCCTTGAGACCTGGGGCTTTACACCTTGCTGCGCGACTGCTTATATCGGATGCTGGGGTATCGTGCAGGCTTTGCGTGCAGGTGCTCGCATCGTCATCTGTGGACGATGTACAGATGCGTCTCCCGTCATGGGCGCAGCGGCGTGGTATCACGGCTGGAGAGAAGACCAGTACGAAGAACTGGCCGGTTCACTCCTCGGAGCTCATCTCATCGAGTGCGGACCATACGTTGTCGGTGCCAATTTCTCTGGTTTCAAGGACTTTCTCCCTGAGCTGGTAGATATTGCTTTCCCAATCGCCGAGATCGACCCAAGAGGGCGCTGCATCATCGGTCGAACGGGCGAAGGAGGCGGTCGTGTCACAAAAGAAACTGTCACTGCGCAATTACTCTACGAGCTTCAGGGACATTTATACCTTAACCCAGACGTCGTGGCCGATCTCTCAGGGGTCCGAGTCGACCAAGAATCACCAAACCGAGTATCTGTCTCTTGCGTAAAGGGTTTCCCACCACCTCCTACGGCAAAGGTCATGGTCGCTGCAAAAGGTGGTTTCCAAGCTGAAGCAACTTTCTACATCAACGGCCTTGACGTACATGAGAAAGCGGCCATGATGAAGGCTCAACTGGCTCACATGTTCAAAGACGCCAACTTTAGCCGTCTCAGTATTGAACTGTACGGAACACCGGCTGATAACCCAACTTCCCAGCAAGCAGGTACTGTGTCTCTGCGTGTTTTTGCCCAGGCTCGCAGAAAGGAAGACATTGAAGCGTCCAAGTTCAAAGTCCCAATCTATGCACTCCGCATGCAGAGTTATCCCGGGTACCACATGAACCTTGACTTTAGAACCATGGTTCCCAAACCCTTTATGGAGATGTTTCCTGCCTTGATGCCTGTCTCTGCGATTGATCACCATGTTGTCATGAGTACAGGCACTACACATCGAGTTGAGCCTCCTACACAAACAGCAAAGTACCCCATAGTACGTCCGTCTACCGAGACACATGGACCGGTGGACATGCTCACTTTTGGACCAACCGAGTGGGCACCGCTGGGCAGTGTCGTTCACGCAAGGTCAGGAGACAAGGGTGACAACTCCAACGTTGGATTCTTTGTGCGAAACGATGATGAATACGCCTGGTTGAGGAACTTGTTGACTGTTTCAAAATTAAAGCACTTGTTTGGAGATGACTGGTTCAAGATGAATCCTGATAGGAGAGTTGAGAGAGTCGAGTTTCCAGGCATCAACGCCGTTCATTTGTAAGTTCATCCTACCTATGGTAATAAGATGCTAATAAAGATCTAGCCGAGTTTTGGACAACTTGAATGGAGGCATTGCTTCGTCTGATCGAATCGATGGATTGGGTAAGGGGATTGGAGAGTATTTGAGGAGCCGATATGTCGATGTGCCAAAGGCGTTTTTGGATAGAGGGCGGATCTAGCCCCTCTACAAGGATAGATATTGATGAATTGGATTTACCAGTCATTCCAGTCG
The DNA here is from genome assembly GCF_050947815.1 of Fusarium sambucinum. NCBI lineage: Eukaryota > Fungi > Ascomycota > Sordariomycetes > Hypocreales > Nectriaceae > Fusarium > Fusarium sambucinum. Next base: position 3,604,679 of record NC_139292.1, read on the forward strand.
TGTGTAATTCTCAAGTCAAAGACTACAGCTTCTTATCAGCAGAGCCCTTCCAAGTTAGACACTAAACTAGAACTCCTCGACAATTCTCACCAGCCAGAGACAAACACTCCAAGATGTCATCTAACTACCAAACAGAATGAGCTATGTATGCCTCCAATACAGATGTGTCCTGGGTTGACTACTAACCTTAGACTACCCACATACCCAAATCTCATTCGCCAATCAACTTGACCATTCTTCGGTGCAACTTAAACCGAGGTTGGAGTAGCTCGGTCTCCGCGATCAAAGTGCTCGCCAAGCCCCGAACGATAATTAAGCGCAACATCAAATAGTCCATCATGGAAGTACAAATGCGCATCATGAATCTCACAGATAATGGTACAACATACGAGTAAGCTGACACACAATCACTAATAATACAGACAGACATGGACTTTACAATATATTCAAGACTGCGCAAGTTCATGTTACACGTACAATCTCCTTCACTCTTCCACTATATCGTCTTCCTCTGCTTTTTCTTCGACGTCGCCGCCAACCCCTTGCTCTCGTAACGCCTAAATCCAGACTCCCTAGTCATAGGTATATTCGATCGAGGTAATGGTGGTGTGGGTTCATAGTGATGTGCGTATATGTCCAAATTGTCCCGCTATCACGCCGGACAAGACAAACGAAAATAAGATGGGATTACGCATGGTTTGTTTTGTTTTGTTTTTGGGGGATATCACAAAAGATGCTGCATTTAAACGGTCTCGAGCTTGTCGAGGATGGCACGGGTGAACTCGTGGGTGGTGGACTTGCCGCCCATATCGGGAGTGCGGACCTTGCTGTGAGGTTGTTAGTAGATGTTTTTGAGTGTGAGATGACAAACTTACCCCTCGGCAATAACGGCGTAGGTGGCCTTGGAGATGCGGTTGGCATGCTCATCGAGACCAAGGTGTCGCAGCAGCATGCTACCGGACAGAAGCATGGCAGTGGGGTTGGCCTGGTCCTTGCCCTTGATGTCAAGACCGACGTGACGGCAACCAGGCTCGAAAACAGCAACCTCGCGACCCATGTTGCAACCAGGGACAATACCGGGACCACCAACAAGGGCAGCACCAATGTTGGACAGGATACCACCGTAAAGGTTAGGCATGACCATAACGTCGAACTGCTGAGGACGGGAGACAGCCTGCATGGAGGCGTTGTCGACAATCATGTCGTTGGTCTCGAGGGTAGGGTACTCCTTGGCGACCTGGTGGAAGGTGCTGCGGAAGAGACCGTCGGCAAGCTTCATGATGTTGGCCTTGTGGATGCAAGTAACCTTGGATCGGCCGTTGGCGAGGGCGAAAGAGAAGGCGAACCGGGCGATACGCTCAGACTTGGCGCGGGTGATGATCTTGAGGGACTCGACGACACCCTCGACGCTCTGGTGCTCAAGACCAGAGTACTCACCCTCGGTGTTCTCTCGGATGATGCACAGGTCGACGTCCTTGTGGCGGGTCTCGTAGCCGGGGATGTTCTTGATCAAGCTGATGCTGGCGTAGATGTCGAGCTCCTGTCGCATAGCGACGTTGAAGCTCTGGTGGCCGGATCGGCTGATGGGAGTGTGGAGGATACCCTTGAGACCGAGCTTGTTGCGCTTGAGAGAAGCGACAGACTCGCGGAAAGCATCCTCGGTGCGGCCGGCGCCCTCAAGACCGGAAACCTCGATCTGCTCCCACTCAACGGGGACGTTGTCGGCCTTGAAGACGGTCTTGACAGACTCGGCAACTTCGGTACCGATACCATCACCGGGGATGAGGGTGACGGTGTACTTGCCGCCGTACTTGGCAGGCTTGAAGATGTCGGACTGGATGGTGGCGAAGGATCGGGCGAGCTGGGGTTGTTGCTTGGCGACGCCGCGCAGCAGCTGAGGAGAGTTAGCGACATGATCAATTGAAGTTTGGAGTGTTTGTCAAATCAATCTGAGCCATTTGTGTGTCCCCCATTCATATTTTCCAATTCTCGCTTGGTCGCAATGATGATCATGACATGATGCATGTCGTCACCCACATTGATTTACTGCGGACATTCCTCCAAAAAAGACACAAACACAAAAAATCTCATCATGATAGCGACAGACAAAACGTACCTGGGCCGATCGAAGAGATCCTCGAGACAACATGATGACGGGTGGGGGTATCTTGGAAAAGTAGAGAGGAGAGGTTTCTTAGGAGGGGAAGACCGCGCACGAGGAGAGAGAGGAGAAAGAAAGAGGGGAGGAAGTTGAAGATTGAAGAGGAAGAGATGTTTTCAAAAGTAAGAGTTTAGTTTAGGTAACATAAGTTATCTAGCTACGGGAAAGAAAGAGAGCAAATCGCGCATGGCCCCTTCTTGGTTGCCCAGTTCCAGTTCCAGTTCCCGTTTCCAGGGCCTATTTTTCTTGGATTTACTCTATTGGTGTCGCATTGACCGAGCTTGACATATTTTTCTCTCTCTTTTCTTTCGGCTGCCGCTCGGAAAACGCGATTGTTCCGAGCTGTCAGTGGTTCAAGTGGAGTTGAAAGCCGGAGGCTTAGTCTATAACTGGTAGCTTGTGGGGTTGAACCTCTCTGTAAAGCCGGCTCCGTCGCTAGACTTTAGTGCTCAAGGGCTGCAAACGACGTCACAAAAATTATGTCGAGCGGAAACAAAGCAGTAGTATTCAATGAATGAGTTTATGTTTATATGCATTTAATCTGTTGTCTCTGTCACCATTACAAGATACACACAGCAGCCAAATAAACCTTTCCCATAACACCTCAAACATGTCATGACGACCATGATGTCGAGCTTTATTCTCAATGTGGAGCTTTTCAAGCGGGCCAAGCAAACCTTGGCGCGTCAGGTTGCAAGCATTGGGTTTACTCGGACGTCGTAGTTACGAAACTATCAGAATACCATACTCCGAAGCCACTGAATACTGATAACCTCAAGTTACTCGTAGCATTTAATAAGCAAATACATCATCAATATTCTCTCACATAGGCTATACCAGCTATTTTAGCCATGCCTATATCCTTTATACGTTGATCCAGGCTACTAATCCATCCTTTTCATTCATCAGTCCGCCTCATAATACTCATAAAATGCCATACAATGTAAAACCAAAACTCCAGTAAACACCATTCGCGCTTTCTCAAACACGTGGATCATCACTCGTGTACAGCCACTAACCCTGTACATCTTCATCCTCGTCCAGAGGCTCAACTCGTACCAAGATCTCTTCGAGAAGTCCCTCCAGAAAACTGCCAACTTCTCGACCCATTCCAACAGGTTCAGCCTTGTCGTAATGATCAATCTCTTTGCAGACATGTGCAAGCTTGTACACCAACTTTCTCAACTTTTCATGCGCAGCTTCAGCTCGTTGCTGTTGAGGAGCGATTTGAGTTGGGTTCTGTCCGGGCTTGTACAATTGCTGAAGGTTGATCTGTCGCCGCTTAAGCGCCTCTTCAAGCGCTGGAAAGATTACATCGTTAAGTGCATCCAGCTCGCCATTCGGGTTAGCTGGCGAAGGTGTAGGGAAAGCAGAAGGAGCAGTAAACTCGGACGGGCTAGGTGAGTTCTTCGAGGGAAGAGGTCGGGGACCTTGAGCTCCTCCAGGAAGAGGTACAATGACCTGAGGTGTAGCAGCGTGTTGTAATGACGGCATCCTTTGTTGCGAACTAGCCTGGTTAGGTCTGTATGGGGGTATCTCTGGCAGGCTCATTTGCTTGGTGGTTGTTGGCCGTGTTAGATGCGCCGGCGGAGCAGGCGGTCTCTGTGGCGGTTGAGGTTGGGGACTCCGGCTCTCCTTTGGCTCATAGCCCAAGTTGAGCATACCAATGTCACGCTGCAATTCATTTTGAAGCTCGCGATCATACTCTGGGGACTCAGGTACCGGTGCAGTGTGTACTGTTCTCAGGGGCCGGGGAGTATCTGCGCTATCTCTAGTAGGCAGCTTCAGAGGAGTTTGAGGCAGCGCTCTTGCAGGTGACTGTGGCTGTTGGTATTGCGACTGAGGGACAGCTTTTCGTTGTGGGCTTGACTGTCTCGAGTTGGGTGCTTTGACCGTTTCAAGTGGCTGGAGTGAAAAATCTCGCTTCATTGGACTGGCTTCGCGTCGTTGCTCACCATAATTCTCTTCGCTTTCCAAAGGCCGGGAGGCGCGAGCATTTGTCGCATTCTCATCCAGGGTATTGAGGCCTGGTCGCTTAACAATACCCCCTCGATCACCGACAAGTCTGACGGTGCCAAAATCCCACATATCTTCGTCGACTCGCTCACGTTCAGCGGGAAGTCGGCCATCGTGGACAGATTCCCAGTTATCATCATCCTCGCCCTTATGCGCAGCTGCCCAACGCGAGTGTCTTTCAATGAGCTCAGTTAGGTAAGTTGTCCGCTTTGCCCGTCTAATAAACGGATGGCGCAGCATTTCTTTAGCTGTTGGTCTGTCTTTGGGATCCCGCTGCAGACATGACTCGATAAAATCTTTAAAGGCTTTGGTAAAGTTGCCTTCAAGCCGTGGTGGAGGATTCTTAGGGATGAGGAAAAGAACCTTCATGGGGTGAATATCAGCATAAGGGGGTTCCCCATTTGCCAATTCAAGTGCCGTGATACCAAGAGACCAAATATCGGCCTTGTGGTCGTACCCAGATTGCTTAATGACTTCTGGGGCCATCCAAAAAGGGGTACCGACAAAAGTGTTCTTCTTGGTCATGGTTGCTGAGAGCTGACCTGAGACGCCAAAATCGGCCAATTTGACCTGACCGTTGCTGCTGAGAAGCACATTGGCAGCTATAGACGTTAGTAATGCTTGAGAATCGAGCTTTATTCTTACCCTTGACATCCCGATGCAGCTTCTTGTCTGTGTGGAGGTAATCCAATCCCATAAGTAACTCTCGCACAATAATGGCAATGTAATCCTCGCTGATCAATCCTGGCTTCATCAGGTCGGCGCAGCTTCCACCTGAACAGAATTCCATGACAATCCATAACTCGGCGCCTTTCGCGTAGGATCCATAGTACTTGGTGACATATGGGGATTGTAGCTCGGACAGGATGGCGATTTCCTGTATAATATCCTCGACCTCGTCTTCGGCGCTTTCAATGTCGATGACTTTGATCGCAACAGATTGGCCTGTTCTTTTGTCGACTCTATCATATGGTTAGCTAGAACTTGCAGGCGCAGGGGAGTTTCCATACCCTTTGTAAACTTTGCCAAAACTGCCACCACCTATACGATGTTAATTGATTGCTCATGGTGCATGTGCCGCGCGACACAACTTTGCAATGACTGACCGATACAGTATTCCTTTGAGTATAGAAGCTCCGGGTCCAGAGCTTCGTTTCCCTCCTCAATGTCATGCTCGCGGTCTGCCATTGCGTTCTCGTACTCAAGGTCGTGCTTTTCGATTCGCAGAGGCTTTGCCCCACGTCTGATGTTGGTTCTCAAAGTTCTTGGTCGCGAAAAAGATCAAGTATGGGTCGGTCGATGGATACTCTGAGCTTCCTCGTGTCAAAGCAGCGCGTGCGGTCGACTGGGAACAATTTAGAGTGGGATATAGTAGTTTGGCGGTGTCGCTAACCCCACTACTGGCAAAGAGTCGTCTAATATCGAACCGGGCTCGTGGTAACGTCTGTCTCGGGTGTTGAGGATTGTCGAAAAATAAGAGTAAAGAAACAAGAGGGACAAGTTGTAATCAGGGAGATGATGATGTGCCCAAATGAAAAAGGGAGCCCGGCGAGAAAAGAAACGAAATATGCTGTCGCACAACGCAGCCAATCCCCGAGTACGCAAGGGAAAGAGACAACATGCAACCAAAACAAACAGGCGCAAGCTAAGAGAAGGAGCAACAGCTAACGTTAGTGCTTTTCCCACTATAATAATGACGGCTGGCTCTGGTTCTGGTTCAGGTTCAGGCGTTGCTGTTTTGCATTTGTTGCTGTTTACCTGGCAGGTGGGGGTCGTTGAGGAGCAACCAGTCGAGGTCCTATTTGCCAATCATCCAATTGCACGCATCGATCCTGAATCGATCTGCTCATGCCTCTTCTGCTTTTAGTGTGACCATGACCTTGCTGACCCCTGTAAGTGCCTATCCATAGGAGCCACCTCCTCCCCGCACCCGACATGAGCGCGGCCAAGATCTCCAGCTAGGGCCTGACTTGTTCGACCTTATCTGGAGGCCAATTGCTTGCATCAGGTCGATCTGTAGACTACAAAACTCTAGACATTTGCGTAGAGACCTGACGGCATCGAAATTCTATTTCCCAAAGCTACATGGATTGTTGGCTCATATTCTCTGATGAAACACACAGGAATGCATTGACTGACATGATCGACGTGGACCAAGCGGCGCCATTAAATCATGACCATAACTTACCATGGTTCCTTGCATAGGAAATTATGTTTGTCACACTTCAACTTTCCATGCAATCCACTGATTGGATATATCAAATCATGTATCATTTCTCATCTTGGTTGTGGGCCTGGTTGAGATGTCTAAAGATAGCGTCCTCCCTCTTATCCATGATAGACTGAAAGCCAGTCCTAACCTCTCAATAATTCATACCTGCACGTCCACCAACTGCAGCCAGTCAATACGCTCCGGTGGCTCCAATAACTATCTATCTGCAAATGCCTTCTGTAGTTCGCACAAAGAGAAACCCATCCGTCATTTCAGTCATCACTGCTCAGTCCTCAATGAATTCAATCATGACTGTGCCCTGTTTCAAACCTGTGTCTGCAATAGTCGCGTCCAAACTCTCCATGAGGTCCTGTCCAGCTGGCATCTTCTTGAGTTCAAACTCAACGCCGTCTTTGCCTTCTAGAGGCTCTGCCTTGAGCCATTCGTAAATTCTTCGCACTTGATCGTCCAAGTTGAACCGACGAATGACGCGGCCAGTAGGATGTCGGAACTGGATTCGTGTTGTGGTTGTTGGGTTGGCTTCAGGCTCCGTGTGTGGGTTGGTACCAGGGATCTTCGCCCAAGGGCTCTGCTCGACAGGAGCCTCAGGTTCCTTTCCTTTGCCCATCTCCTCCTGTGCAGGAGACTTTGTCAGAGCATCAGGATCATGAAGGTTGGGCGTTGAAGAACCTCTACTTCCAGAAGCGCCCTCCAAACTGTTCTTCAGAGCCATCTCCAGCATCTCGTCCTCGGTCATGCGCTCGACATCGACTCTTTGTTTGCGAGCCGTGGCTTTGGCAACAGGGTTCTTGCTGTTGGCTGCGAGGCTGTAACGGTCGAGGAACTCAGCAAGCTCGGCATGGAAGTCCTCTGCAGAGGGAAAAGGTCTGCCTGTCCACACCTTGACCTGTTCACCAGTTCGAGGGTCAATAATGGAGACATGAGGGTAGTTGTCGGGGTTCTGGTGAGATTCGTTTGGGAAATAGAATGTCAGAAACTCCTGTGCGTCAGGAAAGTCCTTGTCATACTGGAGGAAGATAAAGTTCTCTCCGACAATTTCCTTCACGGCCTTGTCCTTCCAAATGTCGCGGTTCAGAGCCTGGCAGTTAAAGTCGTTCATATCCTGGAGGTTAACCATGATCCACTTCTTGTCCTCCTTGCCCAGAGTACGCGCGTCATCCCATCCCATTCGTGCCATCAAGTCAAAAGGTGGACGGAATAGATCTTCCAGTCGTCTCGCATGAGCGCCGTTCTCGTTCGACGTGGATGGGGCGGAGCGTCGTTCGGGGTCGGTCCATATTTGCTGGGAGAATGGTCCTCCTGCACGATTGGCTATACAGAGTCAGTACAAGACCGAGACACACTCAAGTGATACTCACGTGGGTTTTGCCGCCGCCGTTGTCTCAGCTCTTCAAGAAAGGCCGCTTCCATCCCATCGTCATGCTCGCCACCACCCCAACCAGGTGCCACCAATGTCTCGGTAGTTCGCGCAATGGGTGCCCGCACATCGTCCGGGTTTGCTCCTGACCCAGGCCCTTGGTATAGTTCTTCTTGAAGACGCTTGGCCATGGCTGCATCTTCCTCTTCTTGCGCTATAGCTGCCGCCTGGGCTGCAACCGCTCGGTCGTTGTCGTCATTGTCACTAAAGTCGTCGAGTTGCATATCTTGGTCATCGTCGCTATCGATGTGAATAACACCCGTCGAGTCTTGTCTGCCAACGTTGCTTCTTCCTGGCTGTGCAGCGGGCGCAGCTGGCTGATTTGTTGAGGAAAGACCAGCTCCTACACCAGAAACCAAGTCGGGGTTCTCGTAGAATAGTTCGATTGCGCGCTCAAAGTTGCCAGCAGTCATCTCAAGGAAGCTGCGGGCAACATCAGTGCTTGCGCCAGTAATGGCCATAAAGGTGGAAATATTGTCGTCCATGGCGGCGACGCGTCCAACGGGATATCGGGCTGCTGCCTTTTTCGATATATAAGTTGTCGTTCGTATTCAAGAAGCGAATCGAGAATCGAGTGCGAACACGTCGTCGATTGGTGTAATCTCGCAAGGTTCGGTGTAGCTCTTGGGTAGAAGCAAAATCAATGCCCCGCTGTTATCATAGCGGGGAGATTGTCGGGTTAAATAGCCGCTCGCTTTTTGAGGTTCAAGTGAAATCAAACAAGGTCGATACAATATCTTTGCTCTTTCAGCTCGCCAATATAGTAGTTATGTGTATGAAAAGCAGTTCTGCTGTGATTTGTGAGCTTTCAACGCAGGCGAAAGTTGAAGTGAAAGTGAAGCACAGACATCAAAGACAGGCACCCAACCACAGTGACGCAACCGGATCAGTGGAGCTTAATGTTTCTTTGGAGGGGCAAGTGACAGGGGCTCAGAAACGGTGGCGGAAAATCGATGACGCGACTTTTAAGTGAACTTACCCTGGAGATTAATGTATCAACAGTTGTTTTTAATGTTCAGAAGCTCGTCGATTTACCGACGGTTATTTGAGGATGGTGAAATTATAAAAGTGTTAATTTTTCTTAATTATTGGTGTTGATACCTGCCTAGTCTTTGACTACGGGTTAGAATGACTTACGATGTGGAAGGCAGAAGCTTTGCATTTACTTACAAGCTCAAGTGAAGTGCCAATAAAGAACTATTCCATAACTGACATGCGCACTTGCCGAGCTCGCTTCTTTTCAAATCACAGTAAAAGAAGGTACCCCTGAAAGTTGGATCTGATTCAGAATTTGAGTTCAAGATGGCTTGTTCTACATTCAATTAAACTTATTGTAGAGCAAGATGGCAATATCACAATCTATTGAAGACCACCAGAAACACTGATAATAAAAAGCATATGTTATCAGCGAAAGAAAATTGATCATACCTCGTGTGATGCTTAATTGATCTTGATGTTGATTCACGATGACACGTGACAGCTTGTCAGCTTAGTCATGATTCAGTCGTCACGATGGTTGACTAGGGACTTCTACCTCAAGACACCTACCAGTCAAACGCCTCGTCATTTGAGCTGCCTATTGCCCCAAATAAAGCGTTTTCTTATTCCTGCGTAGATTTCTTTCATCTGCACTTATTTTAAAAATTGTCGATACCCGACATTTACAGTCATGGCGACACCGTCGCCCAAAGAAAGGGAGCTCCAGCTGTTAGATAGTGTGGAGCTCAAGATCCTCAACGTTGCCAATAAGGAAAAGAAGCTTCATGAGTTGCTACAACGGTACCTTCCACCTGTCATTGTGAAGGCTGCTAGTGAGCATGCTCAAGTTAGAGCCAAGGTAAGGGTTGTGAGTTATGACTATGGACAAACGCTGAAGTTATGATAGGTCGTTCAGATCTTCTCTAGGCTAAAGACCTTTATTCAACCTCCTGAGTAAGGAACCTAAACATGTCGCTATGTATTTGACGCTGACTCAAATTAGAGTAATTCTACCCGTGGGAGCCCTTCTTGACCAGTACAAGTCAAACGACTCCCCACTAGTCAAGCAGCTTGACATCTCTGGAATACAACACAGTATAGAGCGCTTGGATGATTACGAGAGAAGAGAGCTTATTCCCAAGGCTTTGGCTGGATTCTCCAAGGATGAAGGTATTGCACGATCTGGTCCTTTCTTCAACATCATTCTTCGTCTTCTCCTTGATGCTCGTATACCTCCAAGGGGTAGTAAAGATGACACCGAATACCGACAGGCGATTGGACTGTCAGATGAGGCTGATGCGAAATACCTCGCCAACCTCATCAGCATCTTTCTACGACTACGGAACCCTACACAAAGCCAGAACTGGTCGACGGCAAACCCGACACTAACCAAATCCGAGCTTGAGTCTCTTGCTGTGGAGAGCCCAGAGTCTCAAAAAGTCTTTGAGAGAATGGCGGAACTAAAACTCAAGCTCGTTGCATTACTTGCTAGTGGTGCTTTTACAGACGAAGAAAAGTTCCTGCCTGCACTTTACGCCGCATCTAGTTTCGACAACAGGCTAGTATCGGCAGCTGAAGAGGTCTTGAAGAGAAGTTCTGTTTCTATGGAGGACAAAACTCTTGTCAAGCGTTTGTTTCATGCCCACTCGATACTGCCGTCTACCTACCGAACCCGTATCCTCAGCATTCTTTCCAAGTCCACAATATCAGCAACCATGTCCGACGATATCATGGCTGTCGTCAAGCTCAATTTTTCAACCCTTGACCATTATACAGATCCTCTGTCGCTAAGCTTAATGCCAAAGAGCGCATTGGAACAAACGAAACTCCACACTGCTGCGTTCCAATACCTTGCCTGGGTAGCCCGTGTTGGGCCGTCGCAAGAAGGCTTCGACATTGCCGTTCCTCTGATTGACACAATGGGCGGTTTTATCGAGAATCATGGCTGGCCTATTCCCGCACGGACATCACAGGACGACATTACGCTTCGATCCAAAGCGTACGAGACGATTGGAGTGCTGGCAAGGAGCGCCAAGATGCCTGTCGAACGGCGACTAAAACTTGCTGGCTGGCTTTTCAAGTCTTTGTCCGAAGACCCTACTAATGATGCCGTTGTCAACATCGACGGGGCCCTTTCCAGCTTGACGACCAATATCCCAGCCACTTCAGGCAGCGATTCTGAGGAATTAAAAACAATGTTGCTTACATACATGTCTCTTCCCGACGAGCCACCCGTTATCAGGAGTACCCGCCATGCTGTGGTCAAGTGGGCGAACCAGTGCCTTAACTTTTCGGATGTACTTGGTCGTTGGATCGACATCCTTGCAATCGGAGCTCACCAAGACGAGAGGAGTGATGTTGTCGAACAGGGCCACAAAGGTCTCGATCCCTGGACTTATCATGCACACGCCGAGGCCGACCCTGCTTTGCCAGACTGGAAGGAAATGGTAGCCACCTTTTTTGGCTCCAAGATTAAACCAGAATCACACTCAGAAACAGCAGCTCTACCTGGCCTAGAGAATTCTCATTCTGTGTTTGAGAATTTTGAAGGATCTCGTGTGGCTGCGTTCCCAGTTGCTCTGCGCTACTGCAAGCACATCATGTTCCTTGCAGCCCTCGAAGATTTTGAAGTGCAGCCTGACTGGATGCAGACACTTGACGCCAGAGTAAAGACGGATATCAAGACCCGAGAGAAGATTCTCGGATACCTACACACTGTGGATAGTGCGTTTGCAGTCTTCTATCTGAAGGCCTGTCTTGATGGTGCTTATCTCAAAGACTCTCCGATTACGGAAGAATGTCTTCGTTGCTTTGTTGACGTGGCCTCCCTAAGCCCTGGTGGTGCATTGGGATACTTGACTGGGTTTAGCGATGGCTTATTCCAGCTTATCAAGTCAAACAACAAGGAGATCCGATCACTAACAGCACGGGCTCTGGGGATACTCGTGCCTCATCTGGCAAACGACGCTGACACGATAAACAACTGCCGCCAAACTTTGAGTGCGCTCTTTGAGAATGCTGAAAAGCTGGCTGGACCTGAGCTCAACGCAGCAGAGGGAGGACTACTAGCATACAGCTATGTTTGCTCGCGCAGCGTCTATTATGGGCAGCCCGTGCCTGAAGACATCCAATATCCTCTCCACCTTCTCACAGGAGAGAATGTTACCTCCTCTCTTTATGACACTGCATTGGAGGCTTTCGCCCAGCTGTGGACCGCAGGCCTTGCTATTCCAGAGCGTGAAGGAGACCATACCCTCGAGACAGTTGTCAGTAAGCTCGTTACCCCAGCGAAGAAGGGTAACGAGAAGGCTATTCTTGCTCTTGGAAGATTGGCAGCGGGACTGGATCAGAACGAAGAAACTGCAGAAGATGGTTGGTCACATGGAATCATCGGTAATATCCTCAAGGAACTATTCGCCTTGCACGAGATCAAGCAAGTCGAGGTCCAGTTTACTGTAGGAGATGCAATCACTGCAACTCTGGCACGATGGGAGTCTGACTATGTCAAACTGACTCTTGATGTTGAACCTCGCAGCTGTCTCCAGAAGCGCAACGGTTCACGTGGTCCACTTCTCACTGCTGTTCTCAACAAGATCTTTGCAGATTGCAAAGCTACGAAGCCATCTCTACTCAAGGCGTCTGGAATCTGGCTATTCTGCATTGTTCAGTACTGTTCTCACTTGGAAGAGGTGCAGTCAAGACTTCGTGAGACTCAAGCTTCCTTCATGAGGCTTCTCAGCGCGCGTGACGAGCTTGTACAAGAGACTGCTTCCCGCGGGTTGTCTTTGGTCTACGAACGTGGTGATGCAGATCTCAAGAGTGCTCTTGTCAAGGATCTCGTATCTGCATTCACAGGCACAGGCACCCAACTCAAAGTTGATCAAGAGACAGAACTGTTCGAGCCTGGTGCACTGCCGACCGGAGAGGGCAGTTCCATCACCTCTTACAAGGACATTGTCAACCTTGCTAATGAAGTTGGCGACCAGAGACTGGTGTACAAGTTCATGTCACTTGCTGCAAACGCTGCAACTTGGTCGACTCGTTCTGCGTTTGGTCGTTTTGGACTCAGTAATATCCTATCAGAATCGGAAGTTGACCCGAAACTGTATCCTAAGCTTTACCGTTACCGATTCGACCCAAACCAAAATGTCCAAAAATCCATGGACGATATCTGGAAAGCACTCGTCAAAGATGCAGGCGCTGTTCTTAGCACACACTTTGACGATATTCTGGACGATCTGCTTAAGAGTATTCTAGGACGTGAATGGCGTATGCGGGAAGCAAGTTGTGCGGCCGTTTCCGAACTGATCCAAGGACAGCCATTCATTAAATACGAGAACAGATATCGAGATATCTGGACGTCAGCCTTGAAGGTACTTGACGATGTCAAAGGCTCTGTTCGAGAGGCTGCATTCAAATTGTGCCGAACCCTATCCAATACTCTTGTCCGTCAACTTGAAGAGGGAACCAATGGATCATCTGCTCAATCGATGATGAAGGAGGCTCTTCCATTCCTTCTTTCCGACAAAGGTATCGAAAGCTCGGTTAAAGAAGTCCAAGCTTTCGCGGCCATTACTGTTATTGAGCTCACCAAAAAGGGTGGCAAGGCTCTCCGACCTTTTATTCCAGACATGATACCTCAGCTGCTTGGCTTGTTAAGTTCCATAGAGCCTGAGCAGATCAATTGGCATTACCAAAGAGCTGGAGAAGATAGCCGAGACCAGATCGATAAGATCCGATCACAAATGGTGAACCGGTCTCCAATTTCCGAGGCTATTGAGAACTCACTTCGCTTTATTGATGCGGATGTCATGGCGGAACTGGCACCCCGATTGGAGGCTACTATTAAAACTGCTATTGGCATGCCAACCAAGATCGGATGCGGCAGGGTTCTGACAACACTATTCACACGCCATACGAACGATGTCAAAGGCGTTGGCAACAAATTCCTACAGATTATGGAGAAGCAGACCATGGACAAGAACGACGAGGTCAGCCAGGCATACGCTCGTGCTACCGCCTACATGTTGAGAGCTGCATCGGACTCGGCCAAGAATCGATTCTGCAAAAAGTTCATTGATATGTATTTCGAGGCAGAGGAAGAGTCACGTCGTCAAAAAACTGCAGACGTGATTGTAGCTTTGGCCAAGGTTTCGCCTGATCATTTCACTGCACTCGAGACTCAGCTGCTCCCTTTCGCTTACCTGGGTTCTCACGATACTGATGAGTATACTAGCAAGGTGTTCAAGGAAGTGTGGGAACAGCATGCTGGAAGTAGCCGCACCGTTGTGCGTTATGTTCCGGAGATTGTATCCTTGGTGGAAAGATGCCTGGATACTGCACAATGGGCTCTTCGACATGGCGGAGCTTTCACAGTAGCTGCTATGGTGTCTGATGTCGCAAGCGCAAGCGACGCCAGCGGTCAAATCAGCGATGCCAATCTGAATAAAATCTGGCCTGTATTTGAGAAAACACTGGCTTTGAAGACCTTTACCGGCAAACAGAAGCTCCTCGAGTCTTACCCGAAATTCGTCGAGAAGGGTCGCAGCCTGTGGACATCAGATTCCAAGATCGCCGCTCAAATGGAAAAGATTGCTATCCGAGAGGCGAAGCGCAACAACGACGAGTACCGTGTTCATGCATTCAGTAGTCTGTGGAAATTTGCCAAGGCTCGTGATGATCTCGACATGCTGGACAAAATTACAGAAGTGGTTACACCCTATCTTGATGAACTCAAGGGCGAGGATGAGAACCAAGACAAGATGGACATTGATTCTAAGGATCATGTTAAAAAGGAGCAGCTTGCTGAAAAGACTGCATCTAATGGTTTTGAAGCTATTTCTCGAGGATATAACCGTACAACCATCAAACAGGACTCTCTCTCGGTCTTGGTGAAGATCATCAACATCCTCAAACCTTACCTTGAAAGTCCTAATTTTGCTCCAATCAAGCGTCACATTTGGTACGAGTGCGTTCGTGATCTCATGGAAGATGCCGTGTCTCCATCAGAGAAGCAAAACGACGATGAAGCTGTGGCGTTGACCTACCTGTTGAGTCTTGACATTGACTTGGTTGATACTGGCACTGAACCACAAAGAGTCATGAGAGCAAAGGCAGTAGGTGCGCTATTCAAGGCAAAAGCGAGGGGAGTCTTTGGACAGAGTGGTCCTGATGGATCTCAGTTGAAAGCCATGGTGAGCAAAGCGTTGGAGACTGAGAGGTCGTTGGAGGTGCAGAGAGTGTTGAGGGACATCCTGGTTGAGATGGAATGAGATTTGTATCAGTATTCATAGAATAGACGTAAAGTAGTAATTCAAGCTCAAAGTCGATCCAAGAGTGGTCTTTCCTTTGTGTTGAATGAAGAACAAGTGAGCTGCTTAGCATGCTTTTGTATTGTGTGAGAAGGTTGTTCTATAAGCCCCTACCTTTTGTGAAAGCCGCACGCCGAAAAAGTCATACTTTAAAGCCAAAACCATCAATAGAATAGACATGTAATTAGACGGACTAGTGGGTAGTAGAAAAAATGGCCCTCAAGTCTTAAGGTATAAAAATAAGTAGTCGAGGAACTATAATCTCAGGAGCTCAAATTGATCTACTAATTTCGTCTCTTATGCTTCTAGCAGTCAATTCTTCATACTCTGAGGACGGAGTATCTCGCGTCTTACAATAGACACAGAGTATCCATAAGTATTTCACACAATGTTCTCTGGTTCTCATCTTACGATATGTTGTAATACTGTAACACTCACTTATCTTGCAATTTCACAATGTTTCACACCCACCTTACCTCAAGAGAGCGGGCATTCACTCAAGCCTAAACAATGTAAATGCTGTACAACCAGACGATCCATCTGCCCGACGTTACATATCTCAATCAAGCCCAACGTGAGCCTAATCCGTCTTAAACAGGGCCCTTTCTCGTTAAACTGAAACAAATCCAGACAAGTCGAGCGACACAAAAAGTCTATAGCTTCCGCCTTGTTTCGCATGCGTTGTGTGATTTGTTGACGAATACAGCCCTTGGAATGAGACGCCGGATCGGACGTTGAGAACGGCGATGGCGTTCGGCCGGAAACGTCGGTGTTTTTGTGATCCACTACCGAAAATTGCCATTCCGTGTGACGGGGTAAAGTCGCCGAGAGCGATGTTCTTTTGTGCATGTCCTGCAAGACAAGATTACAGATCACGAGTATCAATTGATGCCCGAAGTAAATCATCCGATCACCATACCACAGCAGATCTGTCCAGTTCTGCTTATCTGACCTAAAATATCAAGTTGAAAAACAAACACTATTGGCAGAAAACTGTGACCAATGTCTGGTAACAAATGTGGAAAGACAAGGATGGCAGCGTGGTTGATGCCCCACCAACATTGGCACGTCGAGCACTTTTGAGATCGCAGTGTTGCTACCGGAGAGGAGACCAGTCCGAAAGGCATGATGATGCCAGTCTTGTGTCATGAATAATAGATGCTCTCTTTCGTTCCGAGCTACTGATAAAGAGCCAGTCAAATCTCGCAATGTTCAACAGCTCACGATTCAGTCCCTGCCCAGTCGCAGCACACAGTGGGACCTGTAAAGGCAGCGGGTTTCTGAGCCGCAACTTGCGTCACCAGTCTGTTGCTGGTTTTCCACGAGGGTTGCAAGGTGGGATGGACGATCTGCAAGTAGCAACCAGGCCCCCGGTCCAATTGATGAATGCGGTTAAAGGGGAAGCACCAGAAGCATCAGAATTCGCGAGCCGATGGGGCATTGTCTTTTCAGGTAAAAGCATCAAATCAGTTCTTGGTTCTCATCGCAGCAACTGCCAAAAGCAAATCCAACAATAAAGGCCAGTTTGTCAACAACGACGACATGCACTGTCTTGCAGATGACCTTTTCAGTCTTATTGGATATGCTAGCCTCGGAAGTTCAGTCATCATCAAGGTTAAAGACGGTTTGTCTTGCAGAACGATGTCGTATGGTGGATGTCAGAAATAATCTTGGTGTGCAAAGAGATCCACCAGCACGATGCCCGGAGGCCTGGAAAAACCTCCCATTTGTTGATATTCCAATTGAAAATAGCGACGGCGTCCTGCAGTGGCACGGTCCAGTCCAGATGGTTCCAATTCCCATGTGGTGATGGTGACCAGTACAAAGTGGGTTTGATACAGTATTTGATGTCACGATGCTCAATCCAAGTGTAGTGAACAAGACCAATTGTTCTGGGACCTTTGACGAAGCGAAGGAAACTGATGCACTAACACAAGGTTGGTTCAACCCTGGTGCAGTTTTGATAGGGTTTCCTATCTTGGCGCGGTAGGAGACCGAGATCTTGTTGTAATAGGGCACTTCTGCATGGGCTTTTGTAGCGCCACGTTCTAGTTTGAGTTAACACTTCTCACAGGAGGGTTTACCACCAGGAGCTATGCGGTCGACCCAAAATAGGTCGCATGAGTTGCGAGGCGTCGTTGTTCCCCTCGTTTACTGGAAGAACAACTTTGATGACACTTGGCTGTTATGGTAACCTTAACCTACCAATCGCCGAGGTTTGACTTATGAACATTGGTTGGATCTTGCATCTCGAATGAGCTTTGATACACCAGGAATGGACAATTAAAAGGGCGTTCCGTAGATGTTCCCTTAATCGAAAATGGGCCGAATTATGGTCAAGCTTGTAACAAAAAGCTATCAGTCTCCGAGACCATGTCGCAGCGCTTCGTTTCGGCATTGTTATTCTGAGCTTGTTTGTGGCACATCGCTATGACGAGCATTCGATGCCATGAGGCCAGTGGCCACTAAAGCAAGGGATTTTGGGGTTGACTGACGGCAATCTTAAGTCCAGGGCTGGCGAGTGTTTCCCTATTGAGTTGATTGGCGTCCACGTTACAAGGTCGGAGAAATTCAAATAAATGAGAGGTTGAAACATTGTCGTCCCTGGGTGCGCCGTGCGTTTGTGATGTGCTCGCGCTTCCTTCGGTTAACATCAATAGATTCGAATGGGATGCTGCTCGCCCGGTGAAACTAGCGAGGCAAGGAACGCTCCCTTCATTCCATCAGGCTCAACATTGACCGAAAACGAGATGCATTGACTCAAAGTCATGCCAAACTTTGCTTCTCGTTGTTGCGTTGTCCTCCTGACGACTCAAAGCCCTTGTTATCAACAGCGATTATTCACCTCCCTGTACTCAGCTCTTCTGTTGCCAGCGTTCGTTTTTAAAGTGCCGCACTTAGATCGGGTTGCTTTCCAGGCCATCGACCCTGCGGATGCCCTATGATTTCATGATCCACCATCAACAGGGCTGTTTCACAGGGGTAGTGTTGCTGGTTCGTCTCGTCAAACCTGACCTGCTTTCAGCGCTCAGCACCATGTTCACTGTCCAGTTTCCAATTCAAACGGTGCCCAGCTGCATCTTGGGCACTAGGCTCGAGATAGCGGCACGCCCGCCGTCAAGGATAGCCCTGGTTGCGGAGAGCCACAGAACCTTTTTTTATCGCACCAGGTACCCAGGCATGGCTGAACTTGGTCAGACAACGGTACTTGACATTGTAGGCCGAATCGTAGTCAGGAATCGACAAAGCCATTGTAGCTAGGTAGCCTCGGGTTCAAAGGCTCGAGCTTTGGGCATGTTTCGTAGAGCACTTGGACCATCGCTATCGCCGTAGCAAGTCCGTTAATTGTGTGCATTACGATGATCATGAAATGCCGATACTGTGTGGAAGAGTTGAGCAGCTAGGGCAAGGCCCACAGCTTTTGTCATTGTCGTTCTTGTTCTCCTCCCTTCCATTCACTCCACATAGCGACACACACTTTCCTCAAGCCACGCCCATTCTCACTGGCTCCCACCATCTTGTAGTGAGCCTCTTCTGACTCTTGACTTCCAATAGAAAAGTATTTCGATGTTGTGCGTTGCTTCTCCAAAAGCCCTCTTGCCCTTCCCCCTCTTGTTAAGAAGGTGTAGAGAACTCCCCCTCCCAGATCTTAACTTTGCCGTGAATTCTTGCTTCCGTAACAACCGCATTCTTGATCGTGATCATTGTCGCCCTTCGTCCTTTCTCGAACGCTTTGCTGTGTCACGGAGTGTCCGTTGCTGCGCCTGTTTGCCCAGGTCCACGCTACCGTTACCATCATCTCATCTGGATTCCGTGCACCTGCAGCCGCTCCGTCACTCGCCAGCGACTTGACAGCGTCATTCGTCCATTGAGGTGTTTCAGTACCACCCTTAGCAAGCCCACACCAAGATCCAAAGATCCCCTTGTCAGCGGATACGGCAGCCCACACCCCCTTGTCGACAATTTTCCCCTACCGGTACCCTCGTCCCCGCGCGCCTCCGATTGTTCCCAAAGCAAGGCCTAAACAAGGCAAGGTTAAGAAAAAAAAAAGCTCGTCTTTTTTCTTTACCCTCTCCCGCATTACGACTCATCCCACGACTCTCTTTCTGTTTCCCCCCATCCATCTTTGTCCTCATCACGGTTTTCACGGCTCTTCCCTTGCGCGTGTTTCGGAAATTTGGCTGTGACAGTTACTGTTGTTTTTGTTGGCGCCTAAAAGTGAGTTTGCTTTCTTTTGAGTTCTGTCGATTCCATGTCTCTTTTTGGTACTGGTTGTGGTGTGGTTGTGGGTGGAGGGAGGTTTGTGGGATCTTGAGCCGGATATCAGCTTCACACGACGTTGCGCGCGCACACCATCGATATCAATGAATTTCGAACAACGACCGGTATTCTGGAAGCCAAAATCTGCTTCCAATTGAGATTCGAAAGCATGTTTTGTAAAACGAGTACATCCTTAAACTACCGGTCGCATCTGTTCATCCGCCCGTCCCGAAATTCGCACAACGACGAGTCTCGATAAGAACAACCGAAAATACGCAATGCAATATGGCTCTGTCACTTGCTAAAAAATTCGCCATACCTTTCTCCACAATGCTCGGTATCCGCCAACCCGTCGCCTGATCAGTATACTCTTCAACTTTGCATGTCGGGAGTCAAGCCAAATTCTTTGATGGTAGCCTGCAGGGAACAATTGCCCCGGGAACGAATGCGATACTCGAATGGATTGTTGGGAAACGTTGGAGAACCGATTGCCAGATGGAGATTTCCGAGAAATGAAACCATGGGACGGTTGGCACTAAGCCAGGAACCACCAGCCATTACTCGTCACCCCTGGACAATTTATCTTGACGGGCAACAATTGGATGTGCAGCGAAGCGATATGCGGCCTGGATACCGGAGTGAAAGCAAGGCGGATGCTGGATCTCGAACCTGACACCAAACTGGCCGATGAGATATGCCCAGGGCGGGCTTTTGGACCGACATGGACTTATTGAAGACGTCGAGTAGATCGCTAACACAAGTCCAGGTTAAGCTCATTTCGGGAACGTTTGTAGCTATCTTACCACTTTCCTTTGGAATCCTTGGTAAAGCACCTTGCCCCGTGTGAGAACGACAATTCGGCGTTTCGCATCCCCTATCACTATCCTCCAAAGCATTTCATTGCTTGTATCGGCGTGACGGCGTCCTAGAGATTTGATTCGCATCTGTACGGATACTTTTCGAAGTGTTTGTCGTTTCCAATTCTCGTTCGTATCTTTTTAAGGATTAGACTCAGTGTAAAGGTATGAGGCGCAGCGATATTGGGTGCACCTGAGTCTAATTATTTTCCAGGTCTTACGATCCAAATATAGCGACTTACTTCGTTGTGCTTTCGGTACTCGATTCTCTTGACGGTAAGTTTTAAACATGGTCGCCAATATCGAACCCCTCTTTGCCCCTCCACCGATTGCTTGGATCGCAGCAAAGTTTGCGATAGAATCAAATCAGGCCAACGATTGCACCATGTGGCTGTTTTGTCAAAGTTTGAGAAATGTTTTTGTTGGGTGAATTTCGGCCGTAGTCACTGGAGCTCTTGCCCTCTGACCGAGCATGCGCCGACAAAAGCAGGCGCCTTGCCCCTCCAAATTCCCAACACCTCTAATTCTTCCCCTTTGCATTCTCGGATCACCAGCGCTTTGGTTTGGTACTGACATATCATCCATAGCGCTTCTACGACTTGTTTACGACGTGTACGAGTTACTACTCACGGTAAGTTGTTTTATTAAACCATCCGCCCCCTGGACAATAGGCCACTTGGTGCACGGGAATTCGGGAATCACAGACTTGGCCGTCAAAGGACATCGAATCACTCCAGTACCATTCCGCGGATGGAGCTTGCGATATCGAGGATTTCTGGCCTTTGATTCACTATCGATACGATTCTGGATACCTCGAGTTCAAGGCATTATTGAACTGATTATGTGCTGATTGTCCACCATTGTCACGTTTAAGTCGGCCTCTGCCCTAGAAACTTCATTCTCCACCACTTTTGCTTTCCACTACTGCTCAGATCAATACCCAATTCAAGTCGCTAATTCTTCATTGCAGTCTTTTTTTGTTGCTCCGCTCTGTTAAGCTCTGCAGCATCTCGCTCTTCGCATTTTGAACATTTAAGCTCTTGCTTCGTTCCCATCGGTTCGTTACCCCAACACCATCTCGCTCGATGACTCTCCGACTCGACATTCTCGCGCAGTGCTGACCTTGCAAAGCCCATCATGGATATGAACTCTGGTTTCTCTGGTGTGCCCGCCAACAACGGTGCCCCTTCTGGCCCTATGGCCTACTCCAACGGCACTCCTCCCGCCCCTGATATGGGCGGTGTTGCCCCTCCCCCTGGATCTGGCCCTGACTCTCCCAAGACCACCCTCTGGTAAGTCGGAATTTCTAGCAACTCTTGCAGCAATGCTGATTATGATAGGATGGGTGAGCTCGAACCTTGGATGGATGAGAACTTCATCAAGGGCGTCTTCTTGTCTTCGGCTCATGAAAATGTGAACGTTAAGGTCATCCGCGACAAGAATTCTGGTAACGCTGGCTACTGCTTCGTCGAGTTCCAGAGCCCTGAGGCTGCTACCAAGGCCCTTGGCATGAACGGCTCGGCGGTCCCCAACAGCACTCGTTCTTTCAAGCTCAACTGGGCTTCTGGAGGCGGCCTGGTCGACCGACGGTACGTCGCATGTATTCACTGTACATATCAGCTACTAACATGCTTAGGGATGATCGCGGCCCTGAGTACAGCATTTTCGTGGGCGACCTTGGCCCCGAAGTCAACGAGTACGTCCTGGTTTCTCTCTTCCAGGCTCGTTTCCCTTCGTGCAAGTCTGCCAAGATCATGACCGATGCTATGAGCGGTCAGAGCCGCGGCTACGGCTTCGTTCGCTTCTCCGACGAGAATGACCAGCAGCGCGCCCTGGTTGAGATGCAGGGAGTCTACTGCGGTAACCGACCCATGCGAATCTCTACCGCTACCCCCAAGAACCGCGGCAACCACGGTTTCGGTGGCCAGGGACACCAGCATGGCGGTCCTATGATGCCCGGCATGCCCCAGCAGCAAATGTGGAACGGTGGTGGCATGCAAGGTTTCCCTTACGGAGGCTTCAACCCTGCTACCCAGATGAACCAGTTCACTGACCCCAACAACACTACCGTCTTTGTTGGTGGTCTTTCCGGCTACGTCACCGAGGACGAGCTCCGATCGTTCTTCCAGGGCTTCGGCGAAATCACCTATGTCAAGATACCACCTGGCAAGGGCTGCGGTTTTGTCCAGTTTGTCCACCGCCACGCTGCCGAGATGGCCATCAACCAGATGCAGGGCTACCCTATCGGTAACTCCCGCGTCCGCCTCAGCTGGGGTCGATCTCAGAACAACTCTGGCGTTGGCACTCCCTACCGCCCTGCTCCTCCCCCTCCTCACTACATGGGCATGCCCAGCCACGGCGGACCTGGTAACTACGGCCCTCAGCACTTTGGTGGCCCGGCTCCTGGCCCCCAGGGACCTCCCGGACCTCCCGGACCCGGCCCCAACGGCCCTCCTCAGGTAAGCATCTTGCCTCGTACGAACCGTTGATGTACTGACAAATTAGGAGTATTAAGCAAAACTGCAATATGACCACGATAACTCGTTGACCAAGGGGCTTTTACACGAACAATTCCCCGGCACTACTATTTCCTTGGACTCAATTATCTTGCCTTCTCGTGGGCTATCATGTCGAGCAGAATCTATCTGCTTTCCGTGGCAGTTTATGAGCGATACCCAACCTTGATTGCGATCTGGGTTATGACTTTAAGTTTTATGGCAGCTCAGGATTTCTACACGACACCACGCACACTCCATTTCCTTGGGTCTGAATCATGATTGGCGTTGGAGATCTTCGGTCCCCCCGGTGGATTGTCATCAATTCAATTCATTTAAGCTACTTGCCTGTACCCTCTGTGTTTACTTTAGTCACTCACTGCTTTTCCTTTATTTTTGACTGCCTTTAACTGTTGCTTTGCGTGATGTATCACGCCTTTTTGCGGACTGCTGCTGTTTTCTGAACTGTTCCTCGTAGTCATTTCGAGCCTGTTACTTTGGCTTTGGCTTCGCGCGCATTCCCTCAGCTCTTATAGGAGGATAGTTGCAAGGTGCTGCAATCGGCGTCGTGGCGAGGTTTGTTCGGCGTGGCGGTTGGATCGTGGTTAGCGGCATTCCTGGTGCGTTTGGGGATCGATCTTTTGCAAAAGAGTGGCTGGGAAAAGAATGGTTTTGGCTATGATTGAGTGTTGTTTCTGATGAGGCGATGGGGAGTTTGGTCTGCGGATTTAGGGAGTCAGTATTATCCAGTTCAAGACAGACCGATATTTGAACAGCAGAGCTTCAGCTGACTCGTCAAGATCGCGTGACAAGACTCGACACGTATGAATCCCCTCTTCTGACAGCTCAAGGTACAGCAGCTAGCTCAGCACCTCCGCATCTTGGACCTCCACATAATGGATAGCTGACGTAATTTGCTTCTCCGCGATAGCCCAGATAATAGGGTTTCGAGGCTGATGGGGATAGCGATTGGGTGTAAGACGCCGTCAGGGTATCTAATGCATGCAGCATGATACCTTCATGACCTTGGGTGGAACTTTATTTCAGAACACTTTAAAGCTGCTCCGCCTTCTCTTCTTTTCGAAACTTTGTAACCCCTCAATTAGGATTTCTCATACAAATCATGTCTACTGTTGATCTAAGTGCTTTCCCCACAGCTGCTCCCGCCGCTCCATCAGCTGAGATTCGCTATGCGGATGTAAGTTTGTCGCTGATAGCAGTGGTCAGTTGATTGACAGTCTACAGGTCGCTGTCACGGCAACTGCAAATGAGTTCAAAGGCGTATACCGTGATGATAAGCAGTACCACGAGCCCGACTTTATGAGCACTCTCGACCGAGCCAAAGATGCAGGTGTCAGCAAGGTCTTGTTGACGGGCATGTCGCTTTCAGACGTTTCGCACAACGACAACATCACCAAGCAGCGTCCCGCACAGGCTTACTACACCATTGGCGTGCACCCGTACCATGCTTCTGAACTGGACAAGGGTGGAAAGGCGTACCTCGCTGAGCTGGAGCAGAAAGTCAAAAACGCCCTGGCTCAAGACTCGCCGCATATTGCCGCCTTTGGAGAGCTCGGCCTTGACTATGATAAGGAGGAACATGCGTCCAAAGATGTACAGAAGAAGGCTTTCGTGGCGCAACTGGATCTTTTTGTCAAGAACCAGTGGGATCTCCCTCTGTTTCTACACTGTCGCAACGCGTTTGATGATTTCGTCGAGACAATGACCCCTTACATGGAGAAGCTACCCCGCGGTGGATTAGTACACAGCTTTGTTGGAAGCGCATCGCAGATGGAGAAACTTGTATCCATGGGTTTCGGAGTGAGCGTCAATGGATTCAGTTTCCAGACCACAGAAAGTCTAGAGATGGTATCCAAGATTCCTCTCGATGCGCTACAACTCGAGACGGATGCCCCGTGGGGTGAGCTCAAGAGCACATCTGAAGTAGTCAAGCAATACTGCGCCAACGCCAGGCCTCTGCCGGCGTCGAAGAAGAGAGATAAGTGGGATGCCAAGTGTATGGTGAAGGAGAGGAATGAGAGTTGTACCATTGAGAGGGTTGCTCTGATTGTGGCGGGGTTGAAGGGTGTCGCTGTCGATGAAGTTGCTGAAGCGGCGTGGAGGAATAGTGTGAGGATGTTTGGACTTGGACGACGATAAATGTTCAAAAATAAATAATAGTTATATGAATGAAGCGATCAAGTCGCCAAATCTGTTGAGATGGTCGGTGCCAATTGGTGTTTCTTCATAATTGAGATGCCAGCTGCTTCAACCCCATTAGCGTGCTATCTTTGGCGAGAACAAAGGAAGACGTGGGTCTTATCCGAGTACGATATACGAGACGGCGAAATAGAGAATGTGGATAGTTTCAAATAGCCCAAAATAGTTAATCCATCTTTAGGCTACAGTAAAGCAGGGGTTCCGTAGGCAGATAACAAACACCCTGAATATGTCTATAAATTAGAGACAATGCTCAAGTTCTCGGGCATCATTCATCCTCAATTTCATCATCATCTTCAAAATGACATTCGACCGAAGCTCTGTACCAGATTACGATAACCTCCCTCGGGTTGAAGGTATGCCCAAGGGGTGTGCTTGGGGAGTTTTCGACCAAGATGGCAAAAAGGACATGGTCGGAACACTCAACTTCTTGACTCCGGATGTTGTTCGTAATGCTGCCCTGGAGGTCAAAGATGGTATCTCAATATCTCTGAAGTAGGTCCTTAACATCGAACCGAATAACCACCACTAACGCTTGACAGCTGGCCTATAAATGCGATGACCAAACTCAACGTCCCAGGTCGAGCAATGCCTGAGCACAAAGTCTTGTACATACCCGAGAGCATGGCAGAGCTCCCCTTCGAACAAGGAAAGTCATGGGACGATGAGATCAGCTTCAACACTCAATGCAGTTCCCAATGGGATAGCCTGTGTCACTTCCAGCATCAAGATTCAGGCTTGGCCTACAATGGTGCCAACCCAGACAAACAGGCCTTGTCCGTCGACTCGACTGAGTCCAACACCATGCCCACGCTGGATCATTGGCATTCGCGCGGTTGTATCGCCGGTCGGGGTGTATTGATCGACTACGCCGCCTACGCTGAAGAAAAGAAGATCCAGTTCCATCCCTTTGACGGAAATCGCATCACCGTCGAAGACTTGGAAGCTTGCGCAGAGTACCAAAACGTCGAATTTCAGCCTGGTGACATCCTTCTCGTCCGCACAGGTGCTACGGAAGTAGTTGACAAGATGGACTCTGTCGGACTGGGCAAAATGATGGCTATGAAGCTCAGCGGTCTCGATGGAAGCGAAGAAACAGCAAGATGGATGTGGAATAAGCGATTCGCTGCAGCTGCATCAGACTCAAGCTCTTTCGAAGCGTTTCCTCCACTGAAGCCTGATGGATCGATTGGCGGAATGAAGGATCTCGGTACGTTATGTGACGAGTTTGCAGTAGATGATTACTGATTTTGCGACAGTGCTTCATGTGTATTGCTTGAGCTTTTTTGGTATACCGATCGGTGAGCTGTGGGATTTGAGTAAGCTGGCTGCATACTGTAAAAAGACAAAGAGGTATTCGTTCATGATCACTTCAACGCCCCTGAATCAGCCTGGATTGATTGGATCGCCCCCGAATGCGCTGGCTATATTTTGAGAGGTTTATAGCAAATGACTAACGCATTATCCTGAGCTAAGGGTGGATTGAGAGACGTAGTAGTGGCCCAAACATTTTAATATATTTTCTTTGAACAGCTTTAACAAGTCCATTTCCTCGCAGATTGCAGCAGGGTCGTGATGATCACAGTAAAGTGTGCCAACCCAGTCGCGAATGTGAAGCGTCTTCTCGACCGACTGTCACTCGACTATATTCAAGCCACCATCTGATTCAGACAAGTGATTGTCGTTGCATCCGAATTAGGTTCGTTTAAACGTATGGTTAGAACAGACGGTGTTCGATCTGAGAAGCCATTGCGGTAACAGAAGCTCGCCGAAGTTGGCGATGGTCATTGAGGTAGCTGACACTCTCTGGTCATGTGCTGGCAGGCTGGGTACAGCTCTTTGGCGCAGATGTTGTACGTGGGGATATCACCCATCCCTTCAGCGCAGTTGATGAAAAGGGACAGTTCGGTTATCCTTATGTTATTACTCAAGCAGAACCTCATGTATCCAAGGGCACTCTTTTCCAATTGAACGACTCGGATTGCAAAGCGCGAATACGAAAACTTCAAACTCGGCCACAAACCGGACAATTGATAAGCTACTGACTCCTAGCTTCTGGAATAATTCGAAGCACCTCTTAAATCGTTCACTGACATGGTGAAGGATTCGTCTGTCGCAAATTAGTAGTCGACTTCCTAAACGGTTAAACTTCTTAGCGAGCTTCACAGCTCAGTCTCGGATCGAGATAGACGGGTATCGTCAACAATCCTATTGGCCTACTTGTATATCTATCGTATAGATTAGATCAGATCCTAGGCGATTACTCCGTCCGTAATAAACCGGGTCGTTAACGGTGGACGTAGGAGTTGACAGCTCTCGCATTCGGGTGGGTCTCGTATTCGTACTCCGTATCAAGATGCCAAACACTCGGGAATCCTTCTACGGTTGGAACAGCTCCTTGGATAATCTCTTGTTCGTTTTCGCAAAGATTCTGTATCGCAATTGTGATGCAAGTGTTGATAGATGAAGAAGATGCGGATAGCATTGTGGTGGTTCAAGGGGCTGAATTTCAATGCCAACTTTTCCATATCACTTGCAGTTTCCTATATAAGCAAAGGCAATTCTCTTCAAATCAGACCACAATCATCAACTCAGCAATCTTCTTCATATCTATCAATGTCTCTCCTTGCCACAGATCTACCACCAAGATGCCAAACACCGAACTGATTTCTTACGACGAGGCCCAGAACTCGGCATTTGACAATGTCCTTCATGGAAAATCAAAAGAGTCAAGAGGTGGAATGCGAGCCATGATGAACAAAGATAACAAAGCTCATGCTGCCGCCGTTGACGAATACTTTCAGTTCTTCGACAACAAAAAGGCCGAGGATGAAGTCGAGGCTGTCCGACAGGAGAGAACCGATAACTATGCCAGTTTGACAAGACAGTAGGTGTCATGATCCTTACTATTAACTTCTGGCTGACATCTTAGATACTACAACCTTGCAACAGATCTTTATGAGTACGGATGGTCTCAGAGTTTTCATTTCTGCCGCTTTGCCTATGGCGAGTCCTTTGACCGTGCTATCGCTCGACACGAACACTACCTCGCTCACAACATCGGCATAAAACCCGGCATGAAGGTCCTCGACGTTGGATGTGGTGTTGGTGGACCAGCTCGAGAGATTGTCAAGTTCACGGGAGCCCATGTGACTGGTCTGAATATCAACGAGTATCAAGTCGGACGCGCAGGTATCTATGCCGAGAAGGAAGGACTCTCTGATAAACTCAAGTTTGTTCAGGGCGACTTTATGGTTAGTTATCTGTACTATTGGCCAACGTTGGGTGCTAACAATGACAGAAAATGCCCTTTCCCGATAACTCGTTCGACGCCGTCTATGCTATCGAAGCAACCGTTCACGCACCATCTCTAGAAGGTGTTTACAGCGAGATCCGACGTGTCCTCAAACCAGGCGGCATCTTTGGGGTGTACGAGTGGCTCATGACGGATACTTATGACAATGACGACCTGGAACAACGTCGTATCCGTCTGGATATCGAATTAGGCGACGGCATCGCGCAGATGTTCAAGATCGATCACGGGTTGTCAGCCATCAAAGCAGCTGGTTTCGAGCTGCTTCACCACGAGGATCTCGCAGCTACAGATGACGGAACGGCACCATGGTATTGGCCACTGGATAGCGACATGCGATATGCGCAGAATCTTAGTGATCTCTTTACGGTGTTTAGGATGAACAAATGGGGAAGACTGGTGATGCATAATCTGATTGGGGTATTGGAGGCTTGTTCGATTGCACCAAAGGGAACGAGAAAGACTGCTGATGGGTTGGCCAAGGGAGCGGATGCTTTGGTCGAGGGTGGTAAGAGAAAACTATTTACGCCCATGTATTTGATGGTTGGTAAGAAGCCTGAGGAGGAAACCTGAGGGTCCAGATCCATGTTCAAACAGATCATAGGGCTGACTCCATTAAATACGGACATGCATGGGTGCCATTGAGTGGTTGATGGGGAAATTAGATAGGCTCAGTTTTAGTGAGTGGATAGCTTAGAAACGTGCTAATATTTTCGTCTGATCTCCAGTCCCTTTTGCGACCGCCTTAAGCTGAAAAAGAGCGGACAGCACTATGGCGCAGCACGTAAGCGGGAATCCACTGAAAAAGATCCCTGAAACAAATAGAAATTATTTCTGACAAGATCAGGGATGTTTGTCCAGCTATAAACAGGGTTAACCAATTGGTCAATATAGAGATCAAGGGCATTCCAAGCTGTTCTTATCGATAAGACACGACCCTCATGTCGCAATCTCTACGGAGCTATAATCTCACCCAGCCTCAGTGTCCACGCGTCAATAACCAATTGCAAAGGAGCAGATCATCCTGTGACTCTGTGAATAGCAAATTTACAGGCGCAGTCTTCTCTTTTTCTCGGATCAAGAGATTTCCGTGCTGATCTAGTTATCGATACTCGTTGCATTCAAGACCAGATCTTGGCTACCGGGTCATCGTGGGGACAGGGCTGAAGCGAGATCCCCAGCATAACTGCCGATGCAATGCGATAGAGAAAAAGAATATGATCACCTTGTTAAGACAATACATGGGTATTATACCCATTACGACATGATTATCTAGGCATTTAAACGTCGCCAGGTCGTGTCGTGTTTGGCGAAATGATCTTCAGAACCAAACAAGTGGAAGTGCCCGTCTCACGTCATCGTTAATGTCATTTCGTGGCGGTTTTTAATACACAACCCAACGACAACCCAGTCCAGTCCAGCCCAAGCCAAGGGATGGGATGGATTCAATCTGTCGTACACTCATATCCTAGTCAGTCTTGTCTCAGTCAGTGGCTGGCCTAGACTGGATCCCTGCTCACCTTGAACTGCCGCATTTTTAATCCCCGTGCCCCCTCGACTTTTTGCATCTTTTCTTCCCCCTCCTCTTCGAGCTCAGCTTAGCTTCGTCACAATTCACGCGATAAAAAGTATCACCGAGTAATTTACTTCTGAAAATATTGAACAAAAACGACGACCTGACACGATTGATACAACTGCTATTTAATGCGACAAGTACACGGTTGCGCCGACACCGACTATTGGAAAACCTTGTCAATATCGTGACTGCAAGAACTGTACCTTGCAGCTGAAACCCGTTCCGATATACTGCACGACATAACATACTGTCAAAATGTTGAAAAAGAAGGAAACTCTCACCATCATCACGCCTATCCCAGGCTTCATCCCGAGACAGCTCGCCATCGATCTTCTTCACTCCCATGGTGAAATCATCACCCTCAACCCGCTAGTTCTCAGCCACAAACCCATCCCCGCTCCTCGCAATGCCGCCTCCGACGAGTACTACAGCACCTGGTACGAAATCACAGAGCGCATACAGTACATCCCCGGGTTGGGAAAGATAGGATCCGGAAAGCTCACATTTAATGGTTGCTTCCATGATATGCCATGGGGCATGCAGTCGCATATATATATTCCTCTTGGCATCGATATGAGGAACAAGTACCGCATCATGGGCAATCAGCCCGGCATTGAACCTCCGGAGCAGCCCGAACTTGGTCTTGAGAAGCTTGGTGCACCAAAGGAGGGCCTTTATTTGCGTACAGATGTCGAACTCAAAGCGAATATTACTTTAATGGGGTTTGTCAAGGCCGAGTCGAGGAAAGCCAGTGTTGACATGGTTAACCGTATGGTCAAAAAGGCCGAGCTTCTCGATGCTGGTTTGTTGAAGGCCATGTTCCAAGATGGAAAGCTCAAGACCTACAACCCCAATGATCGATCCGAGAGTAGTCAAGCCCGTCAGCAGGCTCTGCAAAACCCCTCTGCTGGCCTACCAGACACCCAGCACGCTGTTCTCCATCCTGGCACAGGACCTATGACCCCAGGTCCTTCCTACCAGCAGCCATATGGATATCAGTCCCAGATGCAACCTCAGCGCTCACCAACATACCCATACGCAACTCCCGACAATGCTGGATCTCAATACCCCCAAAGTCCCTATGTCTATTCAGCTCAAACACCTCCACCCGGCGCGCAGTACCAGCAGCAACAACAACCACCACCAGTCCCTCCCAAGACCAACATCCAGAGCTTCCCCATGGAACTCCCTGGTGACTACTACCACCCACAACAGTCCCCCGGTCTTCAACCAAGTCCCGGCCACCCACCCAGCAACTTCCGCAACTCAACAGGATCTTACGATCCAAGGTGGTCACAGTCCACCACCGAATCGCATCGCAACAGCGCGCACTCGCAATCCACGGGTGGTTATCAGTCGCCTGCGCCGGGACATCAGAGTTTTGCAGCAGAACTGCCTTCTCATAACGAGACGAAGGAGGAATATAGACATTAACGGTGATGGACGGTACTTAATGAATCGAGATGAGGTGTTTCCCTGGGCAAAAAGCGACCGTGGTCCTTTAATATTATGTCAAGATTCTTTTATGGGAAGTGTGACTGTTCTGGGGTTGGAAATGGTCCTCAGGGTATCAGAAAAATTGACTGCAGGAAGCATAAGAGACGAAATTAGTAGGTCACCTTATGCTCCTTGGACTATGGTTCTTAGACTACTTATTCTTATACCCTAAGACCTAGGAGGCCATTTTTTCTGCTACCCACTAGATGGTACACGGACAGGCGTTTGTCAGGATGGATATATACCTTTTGTTAAAATGTTATGCGCATGTTGAAGAGTTCCGCTATTCACCTCTGGTCAGTGCTCATAGTCTCATCGTCTCCGGTTGTCCACAATCAAGTTTGAAGCAAGCCTATCTGCGAGTAACCTTTACGTCCAGGCATGCCTCAAGGTATCAGAAAGGTTGGCCGCTGGGAGCACACGAGACGAAATTAGTAGGTCACTTTATGCTCCTTAGGCTATAGTTCTTGGACTACTTATTTATGTACCCTAAGACTTATGAGGCCGACTTTCCTGCTACTCAGTAGGCACGGTTCCAAGCTATCGGGTTTGGCCTATCCCATCCAAAATGCTCAGATGTACTAATGCTTAGCTACTGTACTAATATATGAGGACAACGGGTTCCTAATTACATGCGATACGGTCATATACAAGAGCGTTTAGGAGACAGCAGGTGCCTACCTGCCTTGGTACCTACCTCTATTAGTAGTATGACTGGGTCACAGGTGTACCTTCCTCGTAGTCCTCGACCCTACAACCCACCAGAAACTGCATCTTTTATCCTTTCAGGTCATCATCATCAAACATCATCATCATCACACTGAGACATATATTCTGTCATCAACCATCACAATGAGCTCTCCAGAGCTGCAGCAATACCCGTCTCCATACTCACAACAAGACTCGTTTGATCATCCGCTATCGCGGGAGCTCGCAGGGGACTTCATTTCCAACATGAAACCTCGCAGCTCTTCAGTGTCCAGTGGCGGTGGATATGAGGTCCTTTGTAACTTCAACCTCTCAGATATATCCAAAGACAAAGATGAAGTTGGCCACGTTCCAGGTACCTATGGCGACAAGCAGTTATTTCTCAGTTAAACTAACTCGTTCATAGACAACAAAATGTCCCAATACTTACGTCCGAAATTGCCGTGCTCGTTGACTGCTCTCGAGAATACGTTCGTGCCAAACCCCGAGTGCATCGAAAACCACAAGTATCTACTCACCGCTGTTTTTAAGACCATTAAGGCCGCACAGCCTGACTTCCGTTTCGACACTGTTGACATCGTTATCAACAGTAGAGCGTTGTTAACGATGTTTTGTATGTGCCTAAGGACCAAGGTGGCATCACTCTTCGGTCTCATGACTTTGGAGCTTCTTGAAAACACGCTCATCGTCAGCTTCGATGAAGAAAAGGAACGCCGCGAATACTGGGATAAACCCAGCGGTAATTTTTTACTACGTTCTGCGGGTTCAACAAAGCCAAATCAGGACCTGATTCGCGCCGTGAAATACGATCTTGGTGGCCTATCATGCATAGTTGTTCACGCATTTGATACCAGCACTCAGAAACCCAACAAGAAACACCGGAAAAAAAAGAATAACGCCAAAAAACACTCTACTAGTGATTGTAAAACTGCCAACTTCTTTATTGAACATTTGATAAAGACGTATCCCCTTATTTTATTCGAATATTCATGGTTTGGAAGGGTCGAGAACTACATTCTTGCGAAAGCTAACATGGACTCAACGGGAAATGAGGCTTGGTTGCGGGATCTTACTTTAGCCCCAACGCCTACTCCCACAGAATAGGAAACAAGGGAAGATACTCAGGGGGCCCTTTGCCAAGTAGCTGGCATTCTGAATTGGATTCGGGAAACGATGATCACAAAGTCGTCCACAAAGTGGTGCAAACTCGGTGGTCCGCGTGCTATTGAAGGGGATCCTGATCATCTAGTCACCTTATCAATATACGATTGCCAGCCGACCTTCCGGGCGCTGCATCGAATGCATGGGGAGTTCTGGGACGATCCAGTCACGGGGTACGATGTGGTGGAAGAGGAGGACTATGAAGAGATTGCCGAGTGTTTTACACATGAGTATTTGCAAGCCCGTGCCGCGAAGGACAGGCTGCAGCGTTCCTGAGAAGCGAAGGATACACCCTGTTATATGCGGGTTTTACGAGATTTTAGACAGCGATAGTTGAATATGCCTAGGGTTATGTCAAGGCAAGTTGCCAATTACTTCTGTACTATTATCCTTAGTAACAGTAGGACATAAATGTGTCAGAAACAGGTGACCAGTAGGCTCTGACTTGACAGATATATACATATATATCCCCTACTTAGGATGTTAGAAACGTTAACCGCCAGGAGCATAAGAGACTAAATTGCTAGGCTACCTACTTTATTCTACTTAGACTATACGTCTTAGGCTATTTATGTTTATTACCGAAGGTTTAAAGATTAAGTTGTGAACTTCAAGTTCATGGAAGTTACATCCCCTAAAAAGATTTTCATGATAGACAGCTATCCTGAAAGGAAACTTGGCAGATGAAATAGATTATATATAATACCTTGTATAGACATACAATTACTAATGTGAATGAGGATGATATCAAAAACGATCTGACGTAAGCAGAACTTGCATAATCAGATGTCAACTACAAGGCGCAATAAGAAAATCACTTCCTTATAATCCTTCAACGAAGTCACATCTCAACCCACTAGTCTCTTCAAAAACACCAAAAGGCATGTTCAAAACAATCAAGACCCGTACCCTGGAAGTAGGATACCACGATCATGGCCCTTCCTCAGGTTGGCCAGTTCTTCTCTACCACGGCTTCCCCTACGACATTCACGCATATGACGAAGTATTTCCCAAGCTTGTTTCAAACGGTGCACGAGTTATAGTCCCCTATGTGCGCGGCTTTGGTCCCACGCGCTTTCTCTCCTCGCAAACTTTGAGAAGCGGCCAACAGGCAGCTCTGGGCTCAGATGTCATCGAACTCATGGATGCGTTGAATATCAAAAAGGCCATACTAGGTGGTTTTGATTGGGGTGGTATGTCCTGCTGCGTTGCTTCTGCGCTGTGGCCAGAGCGTGTTGTTGGACTTGTTTCGTATGCGTCGTATGATATTGCCGATTTATCAACTTGCCAGATGCCTTTTGAGCCGAGTCTGGAATGTTCAGTTTGGTATCAGCATTTATTCCAACAAGAGCGAGGGGTTAGGTGTTTGACAGAGAATAGACGAGATCTCTGTCGAATACTTTGGGAGCAGTGGTCACCTTCCTTCTCCTTCACCGACACCTTTTATCAACGCACAGCAGAATCGTTTGATAATCCTGATTTTGTGGATGTCGTCATACACGCCTACAGGTTCTGCTTCGGTAATGCACAGGGAGATCCAGCGTTGCAAAAACTGGAAGATGTTCTTGCTACTAAACCCAAGATAACTGTGCCCACTGTTGTGCTTGACGGGAAGCAGGATCCTTTGAAGAGGGGTGGTACGGCTGCGCATAGACAGCATTTTTCTGGGCAGTTTGAGAGGAAAGTTGTCGATGTTGGACATGCATTTCCCATGGAAGCACCAGAGGAGTTTACGAATGCTGTTTTGACTATCCACGGGTGGCAGAGCGGTTAATCATTGATCTGAATACTCAATACCAGTTGCACTTTTTATGTAACTATATTCTTAGTTTTATACTGACAGTATGATCATATCTGCCTGTAAGGCCTTGAACTAAAATTGAGAGGCCGAGACATTTACGGGTACTAAATCAAATCTCTTTACTTGAGACATGGCAGGACAAGCATGTCGATTCGTCATTCCCTCAAAACTGAGTTTCTGTGTACATCCAATCTCGCGATACCCTCATTTTCATAATTCCAAGAATAGAAGACACAAACTGCCATTACATCCTCAAGGAGCCAGTTATAATCTCGAATACAGAGTTCATCCCAATATTATAGCAATGTGGTATAGGGGAAGCTATACAGAGTAACGAAACGGGAATAAGGCCTTATGTTTCACTTAAATTGGCCCTCTTCGCCCGTCGTACCTTGACCAATCTCTACCTCGTGAGGCTCTTATCAAGGAAGATTACATCCCATGTCAGCAGCTGATCCCGAGTGCCGAGGAAATAACTAAATCAACATCTCAAATGATCAAGTTCAAGGAATGTCGTCGGTCAAGTTCTGAATAGTAACATTTCTTGGGCGTGAGAGTTCATCTCCATTCCCTCTCAAAGCCATTTATTTTCTCGATATTGATCTAACTTTGATCTCGATAGCGTTATGCGCCGTTCACTAACGCGTGGCACCGGCGCATCGCCAAGACCTAAGCCGGAACGAAAAACCGCCAGTACTCGTCAGCATGCAGGTACCTTTGATCCTTGTCGTGGTTGGTTGAGACGTCAGCCAAGAGTCAGTTGAATTGGCAGACGTGGGTATCATGCTACCAAGAGAAATAGCCTATAATAAAAACAAGAAAATATTCACAGCACGATAACCAAGGGAGGTAATAAACTTGATAAGTTTAAATTGATAATATCTGTTCTTTATCTTGTCTTATGTCGTTCGTGAATGGTTCAAAAAATACACGCTATGAATTAAACTCCAACCCGAATGAGTCCTTTCCAAACACATCTCTATAGTAAACCCTTTCCATCTCGGAAAACTTCGTCATACCAGCGTGTCTCAGCCTCATCCGCGTCATTACTTGATTTGCAGACAGTATTCCAATCTGTCGCTCTTAGCTGCCAAGCCTTGGACTCTTTGTTCTTGCCGAACAGAAGCGACGCGCTTCCCTTGGCCTTTGCACCGTAAGACCACACCTCTAGATTGCCATCGTCTGCCGCGATGCTTGCAAGTGGCGCAGTCGTGTTTGCTGCCATGTGCGCCTCCAAAAGGTTGCGCAGGTGGGGAAAGTACCACGTCTTATCCCACCATGTTGTTCGACGGCTCTTGAGACCGTCCCTCCATGCGTTGTGGTGGATCGCAACAGGAACCGACGTTGTCCAAAAGTCGACATAAAGCGAAACGTCACCCCATGAGCCACCCTGGTTGCTGCCATCGTCTAATTGAGCCAAGGGAGCTTCCGCGACGGAAATGTCGTTGGGAACACCCCCAATGCGTGGTGGCGAGACACCTGCTTTGCTCGACTGTTTGGCGATAGAAGAAGGGTCGTCGAGGGGCACAAAATATCCTCCTGTTTCGGAATAGCAAGTCGGGTAGAAGAGCTCTTGCGCATAGTCCAGGCCAACATGGTATTCGAATTCGTCTCGTGCTGATAACGCTGCCTCCTTGCCGGGGTTGTCGTGGGCAAAGTCATCCTCGTGAATGTGCTGGCGCCAAAGCTCTTGTTCACCAAACACCTCGGCAAAGATACCCTGATCGCCAGCAAGATCCTCGTTGGACCTCACCTCGAGAAGATCCTTGTCCATGCGGTCTTTGACGCGTTGGAAGTATCGGCGCATATCCCCTGCAGGGCCCATGAAACTTCCGCTGTTGACATACTTGGGTCGTACATATTTGTATCGTCCGACGTTGTAATCGGTAAAGAAGCCAAACACATTCTCGGGAAGTGTGCTGTCGGGAACGTCGTGGCAGTAGAGGTTCGAGATCTTGTCGCGAGGAGCGATGCAGCCTTTTTGCGCAGCAGCGATAATGGTCTGCTGCATGAGGTCCTTGTCGAAGAAGCCGTACTCTTGGGCAATTCGCTTGTTTGCTCTCTCGTTGCTGCTGTAGTATCGACTCAACATGACGCTGGGTGGTAGTTGTAGCCAAATATCGTGGGCGTCGAGCATCATCACCAGATCGTCCTCTCCTAGCTTTTCGTCCTCGGAGACCTCATCTCCAGTAGCCCATTGTAGGTAGTTGAGTGTACCGGTGATCTTGCCTAGCTGCGAAGGCCCAATGCCATCGGCGTCGGTATGAAAGTCGTTCTTCCAATTGACAATAACGGGAGCTGGATAGCCGAGAGCAACGGCACTGCTTATGACTTTGCATAGATCGGGACTCGAGTTGTCGACAGGCAGGATAATAACGAATTTTCGGTCTCCGGGAGTGAGGTTCGCAGGAGTGGTTGTGGTATCTTCTAATATCGGTCCGGATGGTCGCCAAACACTATCATTAACGATCTGGGCATGGTCAGCGTTGAAATTTTAGAGTAAGCGGTTAACATACTAAGCGGTAGAGTAAAAACGTAGCAATAAAGAATGCAAACAATAAAGTAAATCCCTTCTTAACCCATCGCCAGTTAGACCCATTCACACGAAACCTTTGACGAGGACGCGCAGCGCCAGGTAGGGCAATGTGTGAAGGCATGTGTCATGGGCAGAAGGTAAGGTATGTAAAGAAACAAAAAGACTGCCAGCCAGTCTTGAATCGAGATGAGGAATCCTAGGTAACAAGGCACAAGGGAGGAACGAGGGGAGAAAGAAAGTAAAAAGACAAGACAGAATGTGGCGCCTTCCAAGCAATATACAATGGTTACAAGACGTGAAAACAGGATTATTGTATAAACGAGAAGAGAGAGCCAAGGAGCGACGATCAAGGAGTGGAAGGATTGTTTAGATACAAAAAGGAAAAGGATGATGAAAGTTGACTTGACAGTCAAAGTGGACAAGCTTGACAAGACGAGACAAGGCAGACAGGAGGTCGACTCTCTGGTGCATCGGTAGTTTCCTACTCTGAACCCTGCCAGTCGTAGATTGAATACGGGTCCCTAATCTTATCGATGCAGGACAAGTACCAATTGAGTGCGTCGGCGGTTAAAAGGTACCTCCATTTCAGCTCCACGAGTTTGACAATGCAACGCGTGTTAATCAACCCTTGCGCCCCCAAAGCTGGCAGCCACAGGGGATACTTTGGGGCGAAGGAGCAATTCCAGGCTGATCATCCCGAAAATAGAGGATCTAATTGGTGAGATGTACGCCTAGGGCTGCGACTGGGATGCGTAGCCGAAGTTAGCCCTGGGCTAAAATGTCGTCTCCAGGCGGAGAGTTCACCCATCGGACTGCACCAAAAGTTCAGCGATTTCGGAATCAGCAATGTTTTAGATCGTATGATTATACTTTTGGCTAATTGAGTACATCTCTAGATAAAAGCTTGAACTATTGCAAATTCCAAGCTTGGGGGCCAGGCGTGCTGCTGCTGCATAGCACTCGGTGGGTCAATTACAGCGCCCAGTAAGCCCAGAATTGGCGTGGGCACTGTAACCCCCCTCTATACAGAGTTGACTACCACGATGAAACATTCCTCCTCATGAAGCACGAACCTGTTACTAATAGGTTACAAGTCTGAGCGTCGGTTAACCGATATTCAGGAGAATTTTCTTATCGATACAAGACTTTAGTTCTATTATTTAGTGCTTAGCAGACTAAATTGGTCTCATGGATATCTTTAGCTTTCGTACACGAAAACATTTTATTCTGTAGCCTAGGTTGTGATACGTAATCTGGGTTGCCAGCAGAAAGCCATCCCCCTGAATTACAGCCATCAGCCATGTTTTCGATCTAGAACCTGCCTGCATCACTAACCCAAGTAAGAAAAAGCCGACAGACGCAAAATAGCTGACTGGTTAGAAACGACACTAACGGTTACTGTCTTACAGGGGTCTGCTTGTCACACGGGCAGACAAACAGCCGCAATGCTTGATTTTCCTCCCATGTCACTCTCAATTTACAGGCCGCGGGGCCAGGTATCACCGTCTTAGTAAGGAGAAGTAGCACTGAAGGATTACGAATATTGAGTTGCGACTTTGTTTAAGCTTGACTGACTCAGTTGTCATCGCGATCCTTTGATGCAACATAATATTTGGCGCAGTTGTGCAGATCAACAGCAGCGAAAAAGCCATGACGACAGTGTACATAGAACAGGGGTAGTCAGCCTGACAGCCAAAGTCAGCAACAGTGACAGACAAGTAGACAACGTACCACCCACCCCAACAGAAACACTCACAAACCGGGCATTTCCTCTTTTAGTTTGTTTTTTGGTCTGGAGATCCGAAAACTAACTGTCAACCGCTTACTGTGGGGCCAATGTCTGGGGCTGTGTCTGTCTACGTCTGTGTCTCGTCTCGTCTCATACTGGAACCGGGCGACGGATCTACAAACAAAGATGGATCTGTCTCTGTTCTTTTCCTCTTGGCGCTCTTCTGTTTATTTTGACCGCTTGTGCTTTAAGGCGGATTTCAACCGTCATTCCGATTAACCGGTTCCCGGACCTCTCGCTTACACGGATGTAAAGACATGGCGCAGAAATCACAATTGAGTGAATGACAGAAAGGTTGGCCTCTGAGGTTTACCGTATAAAAATACACAACCTGAATATGCTGTCTAACCGACATTGATTGACTAAATTATTTTGTCTATTTTGCTTCCCACAGTCAACTTTTCGAGCACCCTGTCGTCACCCTAACTCGGCATGCGTAAAAGACAAATACGTAAAACTACACATATTTATTTATCCAACAAAAGCTGCCTCTTATCAAAGTCGCTTGCATGAATAATACAAGTCAACCGTGTAATCGTACTCTTCAGGCAATGCCCGATCTCAACAGCCCATACACAAAAACACGCTATCACAAGCTTCACCAATTGGAAAATACAGTCAGAAGACCTGACTTCGTCCCGAGGCTAGTGAAGTACCATTTTCGAATGGATTGCGTACTCCAGCAACTAAAGGCAAATTCCCTACGCTTCTCCATTACAGTCTCATCCTCTCCCTGACGTGTAAAAGCGATTGCGGGCAAGGAGTCGGAGCGCGGGCACGTCGTACTTGTCTGTCATGACATAAAGCCGGAGAGGCAGTTTCATATCGTCGCGTAGTTCTGCGATTAGTCTCCTTTCTTTGTTGGGGATGGTGGCTATCTTCCATCGTCATTATGTCAGTTTTTCCCTCTTGGTGGTCATACCCATCACTGTTCTGAGAGCCATCCTCGTTGTTCTCGTCCTCCTCATCTTCCTCTTCTACTTCCTCAGCTGGCGGCTGCCACTCTTAGTCGGGTTCACTGAGTAGTGCATTCCTATGAAATGTAGGGATTTCCAGCCCACCACATGCTGGTTTCTGTAGGTTTTGCCGAACGGTCTTGGGGACCATCATGGCCGTGGCAGATGGTTTATCCCAGGTAGGGTTGACTGTATCAGTGTAATTTCCTGTGTAAATGAACTCGAGAAATAGTTCCAGGACCAAGTCAACAACCAGAGCCTCAGTATATTAGAAAAGCTGGTTGCCTGGAGAATAAGAGATTGGTAGTTAGATAACTTGTGCTATTTAAGCTACATCTTAGGTTATTTGCTTTGCACCCTTCGCTCGGAAGTTATCCTTTCTGTAGCAGAGATAGTACCCTTACGCTCGCATCTCTTTATAAGAAACATAACGGACGAAGATTAGCTAAATCCCCCCAGTTTAGGCTAATTTAGGCCACTATTGTAGATAATAAGGCCGATTGAACGAAACAGACCACACACTCCCCAGTTTTGTACCACTTTAGACTATTCTTAGACTTCCTGTCCTTCAACACCAGCCCGAAGATCATAATGTTCCTTCGCCACATCGTGCATTCGACGCTTCATTACGTCGTCCTCAGTCTTCACCTGGACCAATAGAACCAGGACCTTCCACATAGGTTCGCCGTCTTGAGACGTGTAGAGACTCAGGGCAACGTCTTCGAACTCCTTTGTGTCCTCCCAGCTCGCCCCTTCCCAGGACGAGAGCCAACGGGCTTTGGCCGCTTTAAAGAAACGCTCTCGAGCGAGGAGTTGAAGAGCAGGCACTTTGTACTCATGCGCAAGATTGTACAGCTCAAGCGAAATGGTCATTGCGGGAGGAAAGGGGGTTTTGAATAGGATTTCCTCCGGGATCGAAGAGTCGGGCGAAGTCGCGGTCGCCATCGGAGTGTCGGAATCGGGTGCCTCGTCCGTTGAGTCCGCAGTCGAGTGCGATTTCCTACTGGAACGTCTGACAGGGCGCTTGGAAGATGTATCGGAAGCAGCTACTTCGCTGGGAGGCATGCTGCAAGGTTGCTCTGACTGATCCCTCAGCATCGATTCAATCTCTCCAGTTCGAGATGTGGTGAGATCCCGTTGTGGTGTCTCGCCTTCGATCGTATATGTCCCCGTGTAAAGAAATTCGAGAAATCGCTGAAAAACTTCAGGTTCAACTCCGTTGAGCTCTACCTTTCTGATGATGCGCTTCTGATGTTGTTGAGTTAGCGGTTGGTCTGCCAGACGTGAAGTGTTGCCTACCTTGGCAGGAGCGGTGAAAGCCACGTCAAACCACAAAGATTGTGTGCATACGATCGCGCGGTGAGCCTTGAATTCGTGATCGCCACAAACGATAGAAATGTCGGAGTGTTCCCCTCCAAGCAGGTTGTAGAAGGATGTAAGCGTTGAAGTTGTGCATAGTTCTTCTACGAGATGATACTCGACACTGCCGGGGACTTCGAAACG
The DNA here is from genome assembly GCF_050947815.1 of Fusarium sambucinum. Lineage (NCBI taxonomy): Eukaryota > Fungi > Ascomycota > Sordariomycetes > Hypocreales > Nectriaceae > Fusarium > Fusarium sambucinum. Next base: position 3,646,467 of record NC_139292.1, read on the forward strand.
ATTCATGATTGCTTGATGCGAGCGCGGTGACAATTAAGGAAAAATGTCTGTAGAAGTGTAAATGCCCAAAGAATAGGATAGGCGCTTCCGTCGGGTGGTGTGCAAGGGAAGGAAACGGGAGATCTACTTGCACCTGCCGCGCAGCCGGCCGCCTTTATCTGCCTTTAATACCTGCCTGCAGTTTAAAGCAACATGTATGCGATCCGTCGTTTGCAATAAGCTTTGTGATGCATATTTCCGTCTGTCAGTGGCCGTGCACTGGGTCAAACGGCCACAATCAACCTTCATGATATATCACAAGGCTGACGTTGCTATACTAGCAGGCGGGTCATAAAAGAATAGGAGAATGCCGCAACGCTTGTTTGAATGGGGGTGAATAAGTGTCAGAAATTACAGATCATAAAAGCAAGACGGCAATTGATAGTTACTCACGCGAACCAACAGATACATACTCTTAGGGTAGTAGAAACGTTAGCCTCCTAAGTCTTGGTAGGTAGTCTAAGAAGTATCGTCCAAGTAGTGTAAACGAATCTATTACTTTCGGCTTATGTTATCGGGGCCGATTTCTGATATCCTGAGGTCTCATAGCTCAATCTATTTAGAAGGAAGGAATATTCCCTGTCGAGCAAACGTCGGAACCCCCTCCCGACCCAGATCTTCATCATCAACAGAATCGGTCATCCAATCCTCCGGCCAGATATTCGTCACCCAGTCAGCAATGCTTTCGAACGAATTTTCCCAGGCCTTTTCAAGAGCGTCGCTCCAGTAAATAACTACCGTAAACCCAACCCCAGCAAGAACGAGTGACACAAAACAAGGGGCCAAGACTGCGGCTTCTGGCCATCGAGTGATGATAAAGTACAACGCTGTGCCTGCTGTACCAGCCCAAAGACCAAAAAAGACGGCAAATGCGGATAACAAGTACATCATGAGAATTATAAAAAACAATGACAGCGTCGTGATAAGGAAGAAAAGAAACTTGGCGATCGCGCGATTGCTGATGGAGTCGAGGCGGAGAGACATGGACCGGGATTTGGGTGTGAAGCGGTTGAGTATTGTTACACGACTGGCTTTGACACAAAATCTGACTGTGGGCGATCGCAGGAAAATGCGTATCGCGTATGTGACAACAAACACAACACCCAGCGACAAACCCCACGTCCACATCTTGGGCGGCGCGTCGTTAAGCTCTGCGACTTGCATGGAGAAGACGGCTGTGATGAACGACAGGGGCACAAAGAAGAATGCCAGTTCAGTGAGTTTGTTTATACCAGATGTTTGATCGATGACGAGTGCCGATTGGCTAATTCCAGTTGAAGCGACGAGAAAGTTGAGTGTTTGCTCTGAGCGTGTTTGGAGAGACTGCAGGTCTTCCTGAAGTTCAACCAATTCTTGCTCCAGATCTTCGGGCAGATTTAGTATCCTTTGTGACTTCTTCACATGGTTTACCCACTCTCCCAGCTCTTGTAAAGTCGACCGAACCCAGGCCATGTTTTGCCGTGTGGCGGTCCCAGCATCTTGAAGCAGGCGAAGGTGTAGGTCCGCACCGAGGTCTAAGTCGACATGGTCCTGCACAATACGAATCTCGGCAAGAAGTTGCCACGTATCGTCAAAAGACAAACGTGCAAGGAGCGAAGGGATTGCGGAATCGTCCTCGAGTAGCTCGGTGGGAGGGATATTGGAGACGTATCGGGACACGAGATCCAAGGTGGAGAGGGAATATTTGCGAGCAAAATCGCGGTCACGAACCCAGGATTGACGAGTCTTGTAGATCTTTCTGATTTTGTTCTGATATTCTTCGTCGTACTCGGAATCACTAGTGTCGATAGAGTCGATGTCGCCCTCTTTGTTTATGCCAGCGGAAGCTAACCTGTCGCCCATCTTTTCCTTTTCCTTGTCTAAGCGACTTTTTCTGGATTTCTCCTTCTCTCCTTGCTTCCTCTTTGTAAATACCGGCGGGTCAAGATACGTCTCGCCTGGGTCAGCTATCCGCCATAGCTCCTCGTCTGTATATGACTCAAATTCCATAGCTCGGGGCATGAATGTCAGAGACGGCGTGGTCTCTTTTGTTTTTTCGTTTCGCATACTTCTAGGTGGACCAAAGGCTAGGATGACTGCGGGTGACAAGTCAGTTTGCCCGTAGTCGAGCGCTGTCAGTATAGATACACTTACCTGTTTTCTTCCCCTCTTTATCAATACTTGTCCAGTATCCCATGCCCTCTGGCGCCATGACTCTCAAATCTCTGTTCTTCCAGTACTCTGGGTTTTGGCGGAGTATCGGAAAGAAAGTACTGTAGGGGCGATACACGTTGGAAGTTTTGACCCTATTTGACGTGCCTTCAATTTTCACTGCAGACTTTGGCGGCTCCGGAACAACAAACATATCTTGGTTCTTCTGTTTTGTCCTCTTTTTCTCCTCCTTCTGCTTTCTCCCTTGGATCTTTCGCTCTGCGCGCTTCTTCCTCTTGTCAGTTAAAAGTAGACCAGATCTATCGACAACGACATCGCGCTCAATGGTCCAACGCCCGTCAGAGATGCGTCCAGCAATCTCGTCTTCATGGAACCCAGGCCGTCCGAGGTAGTGAAGTGCACCAAGCCGACCCCACCGAAGATGAGCCCAATTTCGAGACTTTGTCCGACGTGACAAGTTCCATTCCGTGCGTTGGCCGATTCCAGGTAAAGGACGATGTCGAAAGTGAGTTTCTCTCTCGTTCCAGTTCATCCAGACCGCATTTCTCAGCTTTAATCCACTGTCGCTCGCAGAGTATCCCGAGGTGATGAGTTGTTCGTACCAGAATTCCGGATCTATAGAGTACAGCTGACCCAATGCGCCCATAACGAATCGGCTCAAATCACTGACCATAATAACCCTCACCTGAGAGTCTTCTGGTCGGCTATTGATAGTGGCGGCGAGGTCTTTCTTTGTGGTGATCAATTCGCTTTTTTCCACTGTGTCATTACCAAGATAGTCGATAACCGAAACAGTAACCGACTTCAAACCCTCGAACCGTTCTCGTCGAGTAACATTCAGCCATCGCGGGTCCCATCGGGCTCGATTATCGAGTTCGTTCATGTACAATTCAGATATCGTCTCTATCCAGAGCTTTGGATCGGAAAATTCCTCGTTGTCAGAATCCTCCTCGCTGCTTTGCCGGGCATCTGCAAAAGTATCCATGTCGCGCGTGTTTCTCCCGAAGGAGAAAGGATGCGGCACATGGTGCGGCCTTTCTAAAGAGGTCTCTTTGTCTGCGCTAAGAGAGATGCGCGATGTCTTGCGGTCATCCAGCGAGTTGCGCGGGACAGAATAGTTGGGCTTCCAACGTTGGGAAGCGGGGGAGTCGAGATCATAGCCGCTGAGCCGCTCCTCGTCGGTGAGGTCGCGACGCTTTCTGTTAAACATGGCAACGTAAGGGCAATTAAAGAAGCACCGCAGTAGTGTTAAGGATAAGTTCAGCCTTATGATGTGACATTAGGCTAGTTGAACCCCTGGACAATCCAATTCTGCTCTAACCCGGTGGGGTAGTATCCCCATGAGTGATAGAATGAACATGGCAATCATTGCGACGCGACCATCATGGGGTCTGTATGATTGAGACTCTTGTGATGGGATCAACAATGTTGAAAGTAATTAAAAAGATTGTCGTCAAAGTAAGCTGGAGGGAATGGAGGGGACCTGACGTGAAACAGTGGGGATCCCGCTGTAATTACAGGTAAGTGCCCGAGCAGGGCTTCTGTCAAGTTCAAGAATCAGACCAGCCCATGAGGAAGTAAAGTATTCTCCAAGAAATAATTGTATTTATTAAACCATAGAGATTCAATATTGGCTTCAAGGCTCTGTGCCTATTGAGGAACCAATGTCTCAGATGAATCCATCCCACGGTTGCTGGCCTTGAGGGAGTCCTCAACCTCAATTGCCAGCGACTCCAATGTCACAGCCAATGCTTGTCTGTCTTTTTTCTCTTGTCTCCGACGGCAAAAGCACATCATGCAGCAGCATACCAATATCGATACGATTATGAGCGGCACCCCAATCATCATGAAATACCCATAAGCTGACATGCTGTCCATTCTCTTTTCCAGGGATGGCGATGTGACGAGCCCTTCATATTCTCGTGAAGACATGATCTCGTCGTTGATCAAATGGGAGACTCGTGCTGTAGATGACAGACTTGTTGATGAATTGTTGACAATTGTTTCGCTTTGGACTGTTGCCTGACCGTGGCATTGTTGGAGGAGGTGCGTGTGTTCTGTGGCATCCAAGCTCTGGGGTATCGCCGTCTATTAATCGCCAGTTTGTGAGAGTCCCTTCTCAAAATTCTGTGGCTGTGTCGATTGTTCCAGGTTGTTGATCCCGGAACCAACACCAAGCCCAGCGAAGCGGCGTATTTTGGTGGTTAATCCCTGTAGGCCGTGACAGTTGGTTCTGCCTTATCACGGCCAGGGTCAAAATGGTTCGAGAACGGGTGCAGCAGCTATCACTTGGCCAAGTCCTTCTTCTTGCGACATCGAAGACATAACCACGCGCAAGTGATAAGCAGAACTATCACTATTATGGGTATCTTGACCAGAAGAAACCACAAGGTAGAAATGCCAATGGATCGCCGACTTCGGCCAGATCTTTTTAATGGATGCTCATTCCCAAGTGTGACTTTTTCCAGATCCCGCAATGGTACTATTTAGGTTAGTATTGTCTTGAGCTTAGCCGGGTGAACTTACAGTTGAGTTTCCTATCTGCTGTGGTGATGGCGACATCCTCAATCTCTTTCACAGCTGCTATGAGCGTGAGCGGTGTGGTGAGGGAAGACATGTCTGATACGGCTCAATGTTTTGTCGTGTTGTCGTCGCATAAAAGATAAGCTGGGGAAGCTGTCTTTATGTATCTGGCTGATGCCGAAACCGAGCTTTTTATTAACGGGTCTCGGAACTTTATGCATCTTGCGGTGTCAAGGTTGCTTCTCGAGCATTGACCGCATCCGTTGAGTCCGGGGAGCCAGACAGCAAACAACTGACGTGTCTGCGGGTCAGCAGAAAACTCGGCTCGCAGATGCAGGGTGCAAGATAAAGAGGTGAAGAATTGATTTCCAATTTCATGTATGTAGCACCGTATAAGCTGACATGATGGTTCGTCGCTTATTCCCTCGTGTCCGATGTTGATAAACTGGAATCGACTACTGCTGTCCAAATAAGCTAGTGGAGATAAGGGAGCCAAGACACAGCTAAAGTTCAGTTCGTCGTCAATCACAACACGAATGCGGTTTTGGATGGTCGCAAAATAACTCTGGATTTGTCGGGGTTCGTCTCATCTGTGCAAGTAGACACGCTAGGGAATGGTGGGAAACTTGAGGCCCAAACTTGAGATACTTGCATATGAATCACCCAAGAGCGGGTCTGAGATGCATAAAATGACTAAATTGGTTTATCTCTGGCGAAAACCAGTAGTTTGCGAATTCGATGGCACGATGAACCACATCTGCAGTCAACCTCTGCTATCTGACGCGGGACAGCATGTCAGAGTAACATGGTGGCTTGTTTCGTGTAGCTAGGCCGTCCCGTAAGCGAGTTGCTCGCAACACCAGGTTTTAGTTTCGGGGCTTTCAGAACTCAGGTTTGAGTCATGGATAGGAATCTGAGACTGTAGACTAGATGTTTTGGGGAAGCTTAACAAAGATGCCTGAGAACACGATGTCTGTCCCTAATGATCTATTGGTGTACTCTAAACTTTTGAACTGGGAAGGATTAGTAAAGTCAAAGTTGGTAAAAAGTCTCGACTGCCAAGTTATCTTTCCCATCGTACAAAATCATCACATATTTATAACAAATGGTCAACTAACTGAATGAAAGCATCTGACACTAAAATAATGAGAAAAGTCAAAAGTATGGTGTGATACCTCCCTAGACTACCAAGTGACTTACGCTTTGGTATATAGACCAAATTCTTTCGTTCCTTTCTAATAAGAAATACACTGGCTCAATGGTCTAGCGGTATGATTCCTGCTTTGGGATGAGTCATCATTCATGCAGGAGGTCCCGGGTTCAATCCCCGGTTGAGCCCTTTCTTTTGCTTTAGACGAGGAAAGTGTCGTGTTCTTTTTGCGCGATTTTTGGAGGTGGTTGATGCTCCGATTTAAGCTTAGACTGAGCCCCACTTCCCGTAAAGACGATGTGGTCTGTGCTTGCTTTTAATTGGCCTATCTAATCCTATTGCAACTTGGTTATGTCTTTATACTTTGTGAATTGAACGTATTCTACGGAGTACTGTAGAAACAAAAGATGAGAAGAGCCTCCGTCTCTTTTTTTTATTAGTTGCTTCTTCTGTTTGTTGGGTAAAACAGAGCGTATGTAGGGTTTAGCTACTACTTGATGTATAGCTCAACCCATATCTTCACAACAGACAGCCTTGCACGAAACAAAAAAGCTGAGAATAGCGAAAAGTCTCTAAACTAAATGATAGGTTTCTAAAAAAGTATATAGGATAGCAGTGCAATTCGAATAATGCCATTCAAGCTTAAAGGCGGTGTTGTAAATTAGGTATGTCTAAGCTATAGGGTAATATTGTCGTGGTCAATCGAATGAGAGTCTGAAACCATAAAGACATGACAATGACAACAAGATAACGTTGGCGGGGAACATGGGGTCCAGCCTGTGATATAGCACGAGCCACTAGAGACTTTGTCGAGAGTCGCTGCGAGGCCATCAACAATGGACTCGTCCTACGGTATGAGAAAAGTTGCCAAATGAAAGTGAAACGATAACATTAACAAGTCACTTTATGCTATAACTATAGATCTGAATTCTCGGTTGTTACTATTACATACTCAGAGGCTCAGATGCTCTTTTAAAGTTGGTGCCTCAAATTGAAGACGTCGAAGCTACATGGTATAAAGCAAACATCAAACTACTCTCTACCGCCCATCCACTCATTAGATCATCAACATCAATTGACAAACAACACCCATCAACAGCAACTAAGCAGCCGCCATCTCAATCTCCCTTCCTTTGACACTCCTCCATTCAACCATCAAAGCACCAATAATGGTCGCAGCCGCGGTCCCAGCACCAACGTAGAAACTCGTCGTCAACGCATCGTTGTACGCCAGAATCACTCCGTCCAGCCACTCTTCTCGAATAACGCTGCGAATGTTTGTCGCGCCAGTTGCAATGACAAAGTAGGGATCCAGGCCAGGCACATGCTCGTGAATCTTGTTGATGAGTGTGTTTGTAAACACAGTGTTGCCGGCTGTGACGCAGAGCGCGCCGCCGAGGGTTTGTGAAAAGACAATGAGGGCGGTGGCTGTAGGAACGTCGACCATTTCACACACCACTTGGACAGCGATGAGGGACTGTTGCAGACCAACGCCTACGCCGATGCCAGCGATAAGTTGAAAGCCTACCCATTCGGCCGTTGATGTGTTCACTTCAAAGGTGGTGATGACTCCAAAACCTATGGCCATGAGTACCGAGCCGGCAATCATGAAGGGCGTGTAGTAGCCCCAGGCACTGACTGCTGCACCAGCTCCCATGGCGCAGAGAACAATGGCAAGGAGCATGGGAAGGTTCCTCACGCCAGACATGATGGGGGATTGTCCTTGCACCGCTTGGAACCAAATGGGTAGGAAGTACATGGCTGTGAGGAAACATGCGCCGGTGTTGAAGGAGAACCAGGCACCAGCCCAGACGCTGCGCATCTTAAAGATACGTGGAGGGACTGTGGCGTTCTCGTCCATTTTGTATTGCATGTAGACAAACAAGATAAGGAGAAAGGCTGCAAGCATAAAAAGCGACGTAATGACAGAGTCATCCCAATCATAGTCGACACCACCCCATTGTAGAGCCAGTAAAAGACACACAATGGCGGGCATGAAGATGACGGTCCCGATAGGATCGAGCTGCCAGAAGCGTACTCGCCATGTCGCAGGCTCAATGTTTCGTACAGGTTCAGGAAAGAAGAAAAGAATGACAAAAACAGTAATGGCACCGATAGGAAGGTTGATGTAGAAGCACCATCGCCACGATACCTTGTCTGTAAAGAGACCGCCCAGCAAAGGGCCTGCAACGGAAGAGATACCCCACATACCACTGACAAGACCAGTGTACATAGGTCTCCTGTGAAGAGGTACCGAAAAGGCAAGGATAGTGAGCGCGCCTGCAAAGATGCCAGAACCGCCGACGCCGGCAATAGCCCGTCCCACGATGAGCGTGACACTGTTGGGAGCGACACCGCAGATGAGACTACCCACCTCAAAGATGGCAATGGCTGTTAGGAATGTCCACTTGATGCTGCCATAGGTATACAGCTTGCCAAAGAACAGCTGCAGTGCGGCCGTTGTAAGCATGTATGCCGACCCGTACCACCCCACGTCATTGAGACTTTGGAAAGCGTCAGTGATTCTTGGAATTGCCGTTGCAATGATGGAGTTGTCTGTACGCATTAGAACAGTTCAAAATTGGGACTGTTCACTTACCAAGAGCCATGACAAAGACAGCCAAGCAGAGAGCGAGAGTGATCAAACCAAGCTTCACTCCAGTAGGATATTCTTGTTCAGGTCCCGATTGTCCCTCCCCACTCATGGGAGGTGAAGATTGGAGTTTCTCAGTGCTTTCTGTTGGTACAGCGGACCGTGGACGAATCTCATTATACCGAACCGAACCCATCACAGGATGAGGGTATTCTTTGCCGTGGTGTTCCGGCATGCTGTAATCTGCGGGAAGAGAACGGACACTGAAGTTGCTCGGAGCAATCGACGATGGCCGACTTACACCATTGATGTCCTTGGAGGTGCATGAACCTGAAGCTCCAGGGTGCGATGTAAGCCAGTCGTCGGCATCTCTGGCAAGCTTGGCTGTTTCCGAGTCAAAGTTAAAGTATCGAGATGATTCTCTCAAAGACGAGTAGAGGGTTTCTTTTGGCAGACGTACACTCAGGTGCGAACGACTGGTCGCAGCCATAGAGTAGTCTGGGGCGGACATGATAGAAGCCATCTTGAGTGATTTGCGCAGTACGGCTGTTTAGATTGCTGAAATGTGAAAAGATAAATATCCCAGCCGTGGACTCATCCAGACGGGAAGACACCCTTTTAAGCTTCATCTTTTGTTCACTTCTACAAGAGTAGCCTGCAGAGCATTGTGACACGACAGATCCTTTAGCAAGCTCATGTTGAGTCGATGATGATCGTTCGTCTTACAACGGGGGCGAGAGTCAAATCCACAAGAAAATCACTTCTCATAAGATCTTCACCTGCAGTTGTGGCCTGTCTTGCCGAGCACGAGATGTGGCATCCCGCAGATAGTGTCTAGGGCATGCAATGACTTCAGCGGCATCAACTAAGAAGAAGCGTTCTACGATAAGATCGTGTAGCCCATCTTCTCCTCCAGGCCAGAAACGCGGCCGTAGCGGAGACCGGGTGCCGTCGGGGCTTGAGGATGCTTCGGATGTCTACAAGCCTCATATGACTGCTTCTGTTTCCGTATTGTCAGCCGCTTCCGCCGATAATCTCGTAAAGCAGCCTGGGACCTTTGAAGGAGGAAGGAGATCCTTGGTCGCGACGGGACTTTGTCTTCAAGATGATGATTGCATGGGTGGCAGTACAAACTTGTCATAGAGGTGGTCAGATCCGAAGCCAGTGATTTCGACCAGTCCAGCCATTCGAACCAAATAGATTGCGGATCGCATCTTCATTAGCAACCTATCTCGTTATCGGTAGGGCGAAACGTGGCTACACTGTATAAGCAAGAGGCTTGAAGATGGAAAGTTGTGTCACTTGACCAAGCCAGATTGGAACGTTTAGAAGAGAACGGCAATGAGTAGAACGGTCCCTACTTGGGATGTTTCGCAGCATGACGGACATTAATGCAAACCCGAGACCGAAGATCCCAGGATATGATTATAGCTTCGAAACGAATTCTGTGGTCAAAGTAACCCAGTATCGGACGGCGGGAGTTATGTCGCCGACCCATAGATTTCTCTGTGGATGAGTCAAAATGACGAGACAAGGTGTTACAATTGTCACACAAAATGAGAAGAATTGTTAGGCCGCTCTTGCCTTGGAATTGTCTTTCCAACACAAGGCATCAATGAACGGAAGTCCGGAACTCTTGAAAGCTGATAAATCATCTATATTGACAAAGTGCTTCCAACTCGACCATATGGGGGTCGAACCAACTAGACAGCAAGTATTAATGCGCTCTGACTTGGAATAAGAGTGACGGGCCGAAATTACTCGAAAGTAGCAAGAATAAAAGCCACATGGGTACATAATGATAAAGTGTCTATTGATCCCTTGCAATTGACGCAAAAGATGTCCAGTGTTGTAGCTTCCATCAATATATCGGAGGAAGAATGTCGCAAAATTCAGGCGAGGTCCTCGGATAATTTGATTTCATGGCATTTCAGTTGATATGAGTACCAATGTTCTGATGTCCATAGTCCTCAAGGGGGGTTTCAAATTTTGGAGTGTCAACGCGGGCTCGTTTGGCTGGTCTCTTGGGCGTGTCCGAATGGAAACGCTGCTGTGCATTGTGAGCCGGGGGGCCGAAAAGAAGTCTGGCAGGATTCTCTGCAGAAGTTCCTCGGCCGAGTTTGGTTGACCTATGGATTGCAGGACTCTTTGTTTGAAGTCGGACTGGAGGTATGGAAACACTGCCGTTGGATGGGGTGTACATCTGTTGTTGAGTTTGATGAAGCGATAAAAGCGCAGCGTCAGCGAACATGGGTGAACCTGGCCATGCTGCAATCTGTTCAAAAACATCTTTGTGAAATCGCAGCTCAGGAGTTGACATATGTGGCGTCATGTTCTGATTGTGTGGAACAATATTGCCCCAGAATGGCATTGCAGCGTTTGGATAGGTGGACGGATCATCCAAGAAGAATGAAGGAGTTCCAGGGTGAATGGTATTGCAATCAGAAGCTGCTTGACCTTGGAATACATAAGGTGGCTGCGGCGCGATTTGGTCCTTAAAGTCGGAATTGCTGCTGGCTTGTGATGGTGTAGAAGATTGTTGTAGTCGCTGCCACATGGAAGGATTGGGCCATGCAATCTCCAAGTGTTCGAGAACATCTGCCAAGTGTCAGTACAACGTTCGATTCTGAGATCTTGTTCTGACCTTGAGGTGCATGCTGGAAGGAAAAGACGACAAGGTTGTGGGCTCTTTGGAAGGTCATGTTGTCTTGTGAACCATGATAGTTGCCCTCGCTGATGACAAGCTTGATACGGCCAAGGTTGTCGGCCGCGTTCCAGTGTCGTTGATACAGAAGCTCTTGCTGGAACATGGGGAACCCGATAACTTGCTTTCTATCTGTGCGCGACACGACGCACGGCCAGGTGATATCTAGATTGGCAAACGTGGAACTGGCAAGGTCAGTGATGGTCCTGTAGATAGATGAATAGAACGCACGTAACAAGATTCCCATCGATAAAGAGCCTAGCATTAATCGTAGAATGGCCTTTGTCGGCGACTTGATCGTTTTGTGGTTTCTTCCACAAGTGAATGGATATATGGAAGGGAGTGCCCGGTTCGAGGCTTGGGACGAAACATGTGACTGTCGGGACACCAAGAGCTTGCGGATTCAAAGACTCTACACCATTTTTAGGATCAAATGTCAACCTAGACATGGACTTACCTGTATCATGGACGACGTGACATGCAACCTTGAATTCTTGCAGAGGAGTAGGGGAGTTTTGTTCGAAAAGGAGAACGTCCCAGTCCTTGTACCGCATGTTGATGGCTGGGATGGGGATGAAGATGAGTGAGAGAATAAGAGATCAAAGTCCAGTAGGCCATGGTGACTTGTCCCGTGCGAGCTCTTGCCCAAACAGACGTATGGTATTTGCGGAAGGAGGAGAGGAGACAGCGAGGCAGCGCTGTAGCGTGGAAATCCACCACAATGGGTTCTTAGGCGATTTATAACAAATAGACAGCATTGATACAAATTCAATATTGGGACGTTAGCTTCAAAGACGGGAGATGTCTAGGACTCGGCATGACATGACTCTCGAGGAAAGTTCAGATCCAAATGGCATGTCAAGAAAATAGCACCTCAATTTTATATTCCAACTTACTGATGTAGAGCATACACTGTTAGCCACATCTCGATTGCCTACATGTTAATAGTCCTTTGCTTAGCTATACCCTCCAGTAATCACGAGGCACATTCATTGACACCATTCAATCCATTGCATTCCATTTCTTTATGTACAGAAGAGCATATTGGCTCAAGGGTCCTCATCTCCTTCCATACGAGCCTAGAATTGTTAGTATACGAATATCCCACTTCCTTTTGCCTACTCACCCTTGTAGCTCCTGGGCCACCAAGCTCTCGCTCTAGACCACCCTCAAAAGCTCGGGGATAGGCGGGACGGTCGGGGTAGTTAAGGTAAACAATTCCAGTGACGCTCATGAAAACAGCGATAAAGGTTCCGACCATGATGGCACCGGGGCCGGCGGTGGTCCAAGTGTACTCCCAGGGAGAAAAGATTCCCAAAACATCGTTATCCTCGTGAATGGGTTCACCAAAGTTTCGTCGCTCCTGAGGATCCCACCAGTCGGCGCGAGGGTCACGGAACTGTCGCTTGATTCGGGGTGGGTTGATGTAGCCGCCGTTCTGCGATATTTCATCAGTTCCTTGGTTCATCCTCAAACTTGTCTGTCACTGACCATTCCGGGGTCCTCCGCCTCGGTCATGCTGGGAGCCTCGGGGTACTTCTGGTCAATGACCTTCTTATCGGTGTACTGGTCGGGGAGGAATGTTCGGCGTTGGATCGTAGGAAGTCGTCGAGCAGCTGCCATGCCGCTACGCAGGGCCGAGGCCCGCGCAATTCGTTGGGGGAGCATCTGTAGGAAACAAGTTTAGCGACATCAATTGGACATGCTCAGACATCTTTAGAAGCATACCTCGGCCGATGGGACAATGTCTTCGGCGTCCAATTGCTCTGTGACGTGATGAGATGGCTCAGTGTTGAAGCTTTAGCCAATCGAGGCTGTGATGATTCTCAACCGAAAAGTTCCGCCTCAGGCATCAGCGAGCGCGTGCCGGGCCATTTTCGGTTAGCTTGGTTGGAGGTCCAGGGGGCGTGCATCTTCGATTTCTCCCCAGCTCAAAAGTTTTGCTGACGACATTGGATTTTGCGACTAAATTCTACGCAGTTCGCCCGCAAGGCCTTTGAACATGTGCAAAATTTGTATGAATATCCACTGAATTACTACTATTCTGTAGACATTAATTTCGACCCCGCAAATGATAGCTTCGCAGAGAAAACGCCCACAGCGTCCCTTGTCCCCACGTTGCGACTATGTCCGAGACCGCGTCGACCGCCAACGTGCTGCCCAAGTCGGATCCTGATGCTATAAAAACCGAACAAGACGCGCTTGAGGGGCATGAAAATGGGGGAGACGCGTTGCAAGGAACAATGGATAGTCATGTTGAAACAAATGAGGATGCGCCCGCCACCGAGAATCATCATGAGCCCAACGGTCATATCCATGACGACGAACGACCAGCAAAGAGACGACGTACACGAGACTCGACACCCCCTCAAAGCACACCAAAAAAGATGAAGCCCGTGTCGCCACCATGGAAGAAGATATCTGCCGACGGCCCAACGTCTTATACCGAGAATGGCCGTCGCAAATCTGGCCGCATCAACACCCTCCTACCAGAACCTAGCCCACCAAGCAAAAACCGAACATCAAGAAGATCTACCGGCGCGAATTCGACTCCCAAACCCAAGGCTGAAATCCAGTTGACTAATGGCAACTCAAGAAAAATGCCCAACGGCTCTCACAAAGCGAGCCCCGCCACTAAAGTTCCTTCGAAGCAAGCACCCGCATCGACACCAAAATCTGCATCAAAAAAGCCTGCAGAAACCCGAACATCTTCCCGCTCTACCCGTCGACGAAGTCCCTCTCCTCCGCCCCCTCCCAAAAACTCGACCAGATCCCGTCGATCGGCACGATTTAGCGATGCAGTCATCAAAGATGAACCAGAGCAAGAATCACGAACCGCACCTTCGAACTCTACCCATCGATCACCTCGGATAAAACTACGAGTCGGACGATCTGGCCATATTCCTCTTGTGCATCCTGATCAGGTTCGCAAAAGGCCAAAGATTGGTACAAACTTTGAAGACTTTTGGACTCGGGCTGGCGATATTCCTGTCGAGGAGGGTGGACTCCAAGCATCCGAAGATGGTCCCCAGTATACTGATGAATTGGCCGAGCGGGATGCTCGTGTAATTCTTAGAGTTGAAAAGGAAGTTGAAGATGGCGGAATGCTCTCCCAGGGTCGATGTTCCATCTTTCTCCCGGAACCGCAAGAAGAGCCGCCCAGACAATGGGCTCGTCAGGATCACATGGTGAAAGCTATGGCCAATTTTCGAAAGCTCATGCTAGCGGAACAACAACGTCACCGATTTGCAGCAAAGAAAATAGCTGAAGCATGTCGTGACGAGTGGCTACGACGTCAACCAAAGTCGGAGGAAGAGATTGAAGCCGAGCAGAGGGCAATTTGGATATCCCGATACCGTGTTGTTGTCAAGACATTGTTCGGCACTTGGGAAAATGTCCGTAACGAAGTCAATCGTCGAAGATTGGCCGAGTGGGAGCAAGAGGAGCAAAAGAGAGTCAAGGCAGCATTGAACGAAGCCGTCAACCTCTCGGAACAAAAACTACAAGCTCGCCAGGCAGGACTAGATTCTGAACAGCTTTCAGAAGAGGAAGACGGATTCGATGATCTCAGCGACGACATGAGTATGATCGACGACGACGAACTTGGTCTCGCATCGGGCGAGGATGAAGATAACGAGGAGGACGATGCCGATAGTGATATAATGTCATCAGACGAGGAGGAAGGCGACGATGAGGATGACCAGAAGGATATTGGCGACGAAAACTTGACGCAAGAACAGCTACGAGCGAAATACGCCCATGTACCAGAACTTGAGAAGTCAACCGAAGAGACCTCAGCCACCGAACCCACCCCCGAAGATACTGATGCTGTCGATACGGCTCAGGCAACTGCTACCGAGAATGCCGAGACGAGTGACGAATCTGTAGACATGGATGACGATATGGGGTCCACCGATATGGACAGTGGTGAGGAGGAGGAAGAGTCAGAAGAGGAGTCTGACGAAGATGCCGGTGGTCTCTTGGGACTTCTTTTCGGAAAGTCTGAATTGAAAAAGATGAACAGTGAGGCTGTTGCGGACGCTACAGTCGACACAAAGGAAGATTCCGAGATGGCCGATGTGGAAGCAGCATCAAATGTCGATGGTGAAGGTGCCGAGGAAGACGAAATGTCTTTGATCCAGATGCCCGAACCAGAGCCTCATCATGAAACGGGAGCAGGATTAGAATTAGAAAAGTCGACGAAGGAGGCAATCGACGAGGAAAATGAACAGATACCAGAAGCCACCCAGGATGCCGCACCTGATCTGGCGGGACAGCATGGCTCATCAAACACGGACAAAAATCTCCAGGGGCCTGCTACCCACGATAACGAAGTTGTCATGACTGGCACTGACCCCGAGCAACCATCTCTGGCACTGACAGAAAAACCTCATAGCCCAGCGACTGAACCAGCCACCAACCCACCTAGTCGCGCACATAGCACATCACCACCCGCCACATCAGAAACCAAGCCTTCCGAGCTTGACACTGCATCTTCTGGGGAGATGGCTATCGACAAGCATGATACAAGTCGATCTCCTTCACCCCAACCGTCCAACCACAAAATCGAGGTACCTTTCCTTCTTAGAGGAACCTTGCGAGAGTACCAACGCGACGGTCTTGACTGGTTGGCAGGTCTCTACGCCAATAGCACCAACGGTATCCTTGCTGATGAAATGGGTCTGGGCAAGACGATTCAAACCATTGCCCTTCTTGCCCATCTGGCATGCAGTCATCAAGTTTGGGGACCGCATCTCGTGGTCGTCCCCACCAGCGTCATGCTGAATTGGGAAATGGAGTTTAAGAAATGGTGTCCTGGCTTCAAGATCTTGGCATACTACGGCTCCCAAGAGGAACGAAAACGAAAACGACAAGGCTGGAACAATGACGACATATGGAACGTCTGCATTACTTCGTATCAGCTTGTTCTCCAGGATCAACAAGTGTTTAAACGTCGACGCTGGCATTACATGATTCTGGATGAAGCTCACAACATCAAGAATTTTAAATCCCAAAGATGGCAGACTCTTTTGGGTTTCAACACACAAGCCAGGCTGCTACTGACTGGTACACCCCTTCAGAATAATCTCACAGAGCTTTGGTCACTGCTCTTCTTTCTCATGCCTGCTGAGAATGGTGTTGGAGGGTTTGCCGATTTGCAAGAGTTCCACGATTGGTTTGCCAAACCAGAATCGCAGATTTTGGAGAGTGGAAGAGAACAGATGGACGATGAAGCGAGAGCCATCATATCAAAACTCCACAAGGTCCTGCGACCTTATTTGCTGCGACGTCTAAAGGCAGATGTCGAGAAACAAATGCCCGCCAAATATGAGCATGTCGAATTTTGTCGTCTGTCGAAGCGACAACGCGAGCTCTACGATGGATTCCTTTCTCGATCAGACACCAAGGAAACGTTGAACTCTGGCAATTACCTGTCCATCATCAATTGCCTGATGCAACTCCGAAAGGTCTGCAATCATCCTGATCTCTTCGTTGATCGACCCATCATGACTTCCTTCCGTATGCAAAAGTCTGTCGTCTCAGATTTTGAAGCGACAGAGCACAGATTACAGAGGCTGCTTCACGACCCCAGTCCAATGAAAGGTGTTAGCTTGGGATTCCTTAATCTGATGCCTACGCAATGCGAAAGCCTTTCCACTACGCAAGCTGAACGCATCTCTCAATTGAGCTCACATAGGATATTGATGGATCTGAGAGAGGCTCAAAAGGTTCGGGCCCAGAGTGCACACGCCAATTTGGATCCTTCCACGGTCGCATCAAATATTGGATACTTGGAAAGTGGTGCCAGATGGGGACGATACGAAGAGCTTCAACATTGCGTCTACCTCAATGCTTTGCGCCGTCAGAAGAAGCCAATTTATGGCAAGAATTTGATTGAGTTATTGACTATTGGTACTGACAAGCGACCCTACAAGCCGCGGCCAAAAATCCCTCGTCAAGTCATGGCCTGGTTTGAAGAGGAATCGACGCTCATCCAATCCATGATACCGACGGTGAACCAGCGCGCAGACAGCTTCAAAACCATTATTGAGAAGTTCTCATGTGTTACTCCAGCGGTTGTGACCAGAGACATGGAGCAATTCGTACTCGGTCGCAAGGGTATTGAAGCTTTCAGAGACGAAGACCTTAAACTATCAGCGCCTGTCCGCTGGGCACCATTTTTACCAAAAGAAGCACCCCCAGATCCTTGGCATGAGGGCCGCATGCGACTCAGCATTCAATTCCCCGACAAACGATTGTTGCAATACGACTGTGGAAAACTTCAGATCTTGGAAAAATTGTTACGAAAGCTTCAAGCTGGCGGCCACCGTGCTCTCATTTTCACACAAATGACCAAGGTTCTAGACATTTTGGAGCAGTTTTTGAACATCCACGGCCACAAGTACCTCCGTTTGGATGGTGCCACCAAGGTAGAGCAACGCCAAATCCTCACCGACCGATTCAACAACGACCCGCGAATTCTATGCTTCATTCTGTCGACACGATCAGGTGGTCTTGGTATCAATCTCACAGGTGCCGATACCGTCATCTTTTACGATCAAGACTGGAACCCTGCAATGGACAAGCAATGTCAGGACCGATGTCATCGTATTGGACAAACGCGCGATGTACACATTTATCGATTGGTAAGCGAACACACAATCGAGGCCAACATTCTTCGCAAAGCGTCGCAAAAGCAAATGCTCGATGATGTGGTCATTCAAGAGGGCGAGTTTACAACGGATTACTTCAACAAGATCTCCGTTAGAGATGTCCTCAGCGAGAAACTAGACTCAAAGAGTGAAGGCTTGGATGCTGCAGACGCTGCCTTGGACAGAGTGCTAGGCGGGCCCGATACCAGTAATGATCAGCGAAGAGTTGGCCGGGCCCTCGAGCAAGCAGAAGACAGAGAGGATGTAGCAGCTGCACGTGTCGCAGAGAAAGAGATCCAGGCTGACGACGCCGATTTTACTGAGAAACCTAGTAACAATGCTTCCGGTACCTCGACAGCGCGACAAGGAACACCGGCTGGCAAGTCAGTTTTGGATGGCGGGCTCGACGATATTGACACTCCCCAAGTGGAAGAAGTTTTGGATCATAACGCTTGGGGCGACAAGATGCATACTATTGACGACTATATGCTCGGTATTATGGCTGAGCAACTTAAGGATACTAAGCTCGAGCTACCGAAGGACAAGAAGAAGGGAAAGAAGAAGGGGAAAGACACACGCAAACGATAAGCACATAATAGCCACCCTCATGGCGAACACAATATTCTGTATACTAGTAACATTCACATTATTGAGGCGAAACAAAAGGGCCCGCGGTCATGATAAATACGGCGGGTGTAGATTGGGAGTGTACAGGATTAAAACACAATAGGCTGGTGTATGGCAAACAGTAAAACGGTGGTAGATGAGGTTTTTAAACGCATGCATGGAGTTTTGGAGAGGAGATTGTGTTTTTGGGGTTTATACTAGACTTGTAAGAAGAATTGATGAGATGATATCACTGTCTATTAAGGCTCATTCTGAGTCTCTATGGTGATGTTGGTGGTGGAGGAAACTTGGCTTCGCCCCGCACAGCCCCATTGATACTGTCGATCAGGCAAAGAGATGTCAGCCAAGATAAAAGATAAATACGTATTGTCCGCAAATATTAACAATTTCTACCAAACAACTTCCTACTGACCAAGCCCAAAATGTCCAACTCCAAAGCACCGGAATTATCCCCACCCTCTTCTGATCTACCACCATCATTTGAAGAGTCCATATCCGCTGACCCGCCTATATTCAAGACGCAGTTCGCCTGCATCACATTCAACAAGCACGACCGCATTCGTCTTATGAACTTTACCCAAGTAGAGGTCCAAGCGGTTAAACAAGTGGTCAAGACTCACTGGAAGCCCGGTCTAGCTCAAACGCGTCCGTACGGTGAATCTACAGAGATTTGGGTGCGTGGAAGACCATGGGTATATGACTCCAATGGGAACGATGATGCAAGACGACTCATACTATTGATACTCGAGACCTTGTTTGACCTTGGGTGGGTTGTTCAGTGTTCTTTGGATATCACCAGGAAGTCTGAAAGTAAAGGTGAGTGAGGGCGGATACTGATATCAATGGCTCTGACTTACTTGACCAGATTCCCTCATATTTCGAAAGCAAGATCCCGTTCCACCACCGTGTGACTGGATTTGAATCTCCTTCGACAACAGCGACAAGTTGAAGATTGTTGACTCACCACCGAAAGATCTGACAGATGCCATCCTGCAGACGTTTGGCCGTGACGTCCGAAGACGTGAGATCACACTAGAGAGATTCAAGATTCATATAGGTATTCAACCGTGGGAGCCATCAGGAACGGACACTGTTACGACGAGATTACTGTTGCTCAAGCTGATTGAAACACTTGAGCGATGCGGATTCACGATTTATGCAACGATTGGAAGTAAAGGAGAGGATGAAGAGGGCGCAGCAGATTTGTTGGTTTGCCAGAGGGCGAAAGATTGGGTTCCTGGGGCGCCTATCTGGCATAGATAGTCGTTGTTTATTCTACCAGCGGTCTTAGGAGAGGTGTGATATCCTCGGCAATATCCCAGTACAACAGTCAGTAGAGATAACAGTAATCAAGGTTTTACAGCAACAGGGCCCAACTTGGACATGTTTGATTGTGAAAGGTATCAATTTCAAGGGGTTAGCAGGTCCAGACTATCGTCTGCATACATGCTTCTGGTCTCTGTCTCAAGTCTTGATTCTTCAGGGATTCGTGATGTCAATGACTGTATACGTTAAAGCCAAAGGATCATCCCAAGGTCCATTCTCAAGGTACGTGATGTCCTTGATTAAACGCTCAGTGGAAAAGAAACACCCGTCTTGAGTTCATTCCACTTGACAAGGAAGAGCCCCTTTACGTTTTCGTTCCGAAGAAGTCCACAGTCATTCCTGTGCTCGTACATATTCCAGCGCCGAGCTTGACAGTCCTATAGATGTCAGATATATAGATTTAAAAATCTGGGTTTCTTACCTGGTTGCAGTACCAGAAGAATCCGCATTTGGAGCACTTCTTGAGAGAGTCCGATTCCTTCTCGCATCCGTGACATTTTCTGGTCTGATTGTGGGCAACCGAGTATTCCTGCACTTTGTCGTTCAAGTCCAACAAGCCCTTGAGAGATGTTGGCAAAATCTGTTCAATCGTTAGTATATTACCGCTTTTGGAGGTACCACTTACTCGTAGCTGTCCAGGATCCCCATGAATACCTCCCATATTTCCGTCCATGGGGACATGTTTTGTAGCGTAGAGCATTACAACTGTACTGCCTACTCGAGGCTTGGAATTATCAATCTGTCGCCCTCCGATTCTAGTGTTGTAAGCAACGGCACGTATGGAGGCATCAATTTCTTGATCTCTGCTTTCAGTGGGAGAAAAGAGAATTTCAAGGCCACTTTTGTCCTTGACGGTAAATCTCATGGGACGAAAATCCTCGATGTGGGTGATTTCACCGAGAAATACCAAAGGGTCGCTGTTTAGCCTAATGTCGTCAATGTTTATGTTCATGCGACCCGGAGAAGACAATCCCTGGGGTCCCATTCTGATGGAGTTGGGCAGGCCCGAGAAGAGTGGGAATCTCGTGGTGTTGCGTAGGTTGGCGATATCGCGCGCAGCGGGTGACAAATAGCAAAGACGACAGTAACAGTCAAAGTTGAAAGCGTCCTTGAGCTTCTTCTGACGTTGTTCGTAAGCCAACAAAGGTTCACCCAAGTAGGTGATGGTGATTTCTTGTCCCTGTTCGATATACTCAGTAGCATAGACGTCGATCGTCTTTGAATCCTCATTCCACTGAGTCTGTGCATTTGGATTGCAAGAGTGATTGATACGCGAGGTGGTTCGGAAGATGGCACCATTCTTGGCGTCAGGACCGGGACAAAGGCCGTTGGTTTCAGCGATGCCTACTTCTTGACCAAGGTCAGGGTGCGAGTTGAGGAGAGAGTAGAACGACTTTTTCTGAGCTTCGGAGAGTTTGGCGAGTTGACCGATGATAATTTGATGCAAGACTTCGTGAGAGGGAGCTTCTCGAGGGACTTCGATGAGAGGGGATTCAGTGAAGATGCGAAATTCTTTGAGGATTCTGGTGGCAGCGACGAGCCCTTTGCCCTTTAGGGGGACGTCCTGGACGGTGAAGATTTCTTCGTCCAACATGATGAGAATGACAATCTCAGATGAGACTCAAAATCCCGAATGATACTCCAAGAGAGTTGAATCACGGGAGTGAGAAGAAGGAAATTCTCATGAAAGGAGAGGGGCTGTTGTTCGAAGGCTAGTGCACGCAAGCAGAGGGCACCTGCATCACACTGTCACACAGCTGTTGGCCAAAATGAGTAGAAATAAAAAGAATAGACAGATTGCTAACTAGATAAGATTCGTTTGTAGATTTTACTAAACTAGCTTATTGATTTCGTCCTAACCTTGAGTGTCAACTCTGATACCAATCCCTAGGAGTGGTGTTGTTTGCCAGAATGTCACGACAGACGAATAATACGAGAAGGACAAGCAAGTCCTTAACTAAAGGTACCATGTTTGTTTGTAGTCGGCATCAGCTAACTTATTGTTTTTATCTCTTATGCTCCAAGTGTCCACGTCGTAGTGCCATAACCTATGTGGTGATGAGAAAACATTCGCCACTTCATTCCTGAAGCGATGGAGACGAGACGAGCAACAAGAGTGTTTTGATTTTCGTATTACAGGGTATTTATGTTCTAATAAAATTTATCATAATTGGAGGACTTCTAAAATCATATTACGGAGTAGCAAAACACTTTGCTAGTTGAGTATGAGAAATCATGAATGATTCAAGGAAATAACATCTACTTCTGTAACGAGATACGACATTGTCTTCAATATTCGTTTGTTATTAGAGTTGTTAAAAGTGAGTAGTCCTTGCACGTCTGCTTCGCTAACATTGAATCCCCTCAACCGAGTCTAGCCTATTTTCCCATGTTGATCATGTTGCATTTGCCTCCTCGTAGCGAAGTTTCACCGCAAACTTTACTGATGATTTCACAACAAGAGTGTAACATGCCCTGTTTGATTATTGTCCCCCAAACCAAACACTCGGCATTTCTCTGCGGGCGAGATTTCTGGGCGAGCGGAAATCTTGAAGAGCAAGTATAGGTAGGGGAGACGTTCATTCTTTGAAAAAATATAATGTCGATTGTAATCTCCGAGGTTGTTTGCTTTGTCTAAAACAGCGTCGATATATACAACATCAGCCCTTTTGTGTTGCACATGAACCTGGTTACGCTATGAACCTCGCTTCACATCCTGCAAATCCTATAACCAACAATACTAAGAGAATTATAAAAGCTGTGGATTCTCGCACAAGAGGAAGATTATGGTAGCGAAAAAAGCAATACAACCGATTGGTCTGCCAAGAGTCATGGTAGTCTTCCCGTCATCCCGTTTCATGGGCCTTGTTAGTGTTGCAGTTACATCGGTATATCCCAGTCCGAGTCAGAGACAAGGAACGGCAGTTATGATTTGCTACTCAAGTGTGCATTGGGTCAAGAAACAAAAGGAGATGTTGACGCAGGGGATGAGGCTATTATATGGAAAATACTACATCGATACTCTATAAATGATAGGCATAATGATGAGGAGGATCATCCCGGTAGGATCAGCGATAGTTTCGGATGTTTTTCTTTAACGGGAGTTAACCAAGTTTGAACTAGAATGTTCATGGTTTACTAGAATATTCCGAATACAGAGATTTCCTTTTTCTTGGTGTAGTAGACTCTTTCTGTATTATTGTCTTACCTACGATCGGACCGAGAGCCAACATTAGATCTTGAATAAGAGAAAAGAAGTTGGAGAACAACAATATAGAGTATTGAAACCCCAATAAACGAACCACAAATAGGGCATTGAGTTTGTAGCAATCCAAGCGTCTTCTCCGACGTCTCGCGTACATCATAAATCCCAAACACGATAGTGGATAAGATGGAGTAATATTCCCTGTGATCTTTTCTCGTTACTGTTAGGCCCTGTCAGATGCCGTCTCCCCGACAGAGTATAATCTCCATCAGGTTCCACCGACCAATCTCTCGTCTCCAGTTCTCTCAAACTCTATTCTCCTAGACTACATATACACGACAGACAACGACCGTAAAATCCCTTGGATCCCAGTTTATAGCCTACATGCTAAACTACAACTAGCAGTTCTAGAACAGTGATCGACTGGTAGAGTAAAAATCTGGTTGGTTTGCAGAGACCTACAAGGGATCCTTGGAAAATGACTCGTAGCGGCTTGAAGCGGGTTTCATCAATTCTTTTTTAGGTGCCGACCAACGCGCAGATTAAATCATCGAATCCCTGTCTCGGTATAACCGGCTTGGTTTTGACAGGGGAAGGGGAAAAGCTTGGTTTGGCCTAGGCAATGAACTGCCGAGACAGCTGAGTTGGCGTTATATTCACACAGACAATGCACTATACTAGGACGGCAATCAAGTTTGGCTGTACACAGTCAATATGATATAACCCAATTCACGAACCAACATAGTCCATTCATTCATCCCCTGGTACCGGATCCTTCCCACCCGCAGTTCCTGCAGGCTTCATATCCTTGATACCCTTGGGTAAAAAGTTACAGTGTTGTTCGTCAAACCCCCAACTAGCGCAAGGGGTACTTTGATCGGCCAACGAACCAGTCGGGGAACTTTTACTGGTCAGTAGTCCACAAAAGGATCGACACTGAAGAAGTCTACTGTGACCCGAGCCAAGATCCATGGAAGCACAGCTCAAACGAATCAAGAGCCCAAGGTAAGGCTGTCTTGTGTTGTCTGTACTATACGTAATTACAATATTGTGTTAGGATTACTGCAACGAGATGACTCGCATTCTAAGGAGTTCGGTGACATGCCACCCCAGCATCCCAAGACTGTATAGAGCAGTAGCCCGACAACCAGTGTTAGATCTGTCTACTACCGACATGACAACCCAACTTGTTATCCATCATTCGAGCAGCCACATTTTTAACTTTGTAATCCCTACTATTATCACCCGTTGTGGAGGTATTCGCTTGTGACCCAGCTTACAACTCTGACCAGCCTTGGTTTGATGCCGATCTCCTTTGTGTTGTCGTATATCACTCAGAGGATACCCAAGGAACGACAATTTTCGCTAATCTATTTGACGCGCGCCTCTTTTCATTTATTTTCTTTTTGTTTAACTTCGTGTCTTGATATCTTTACCGTCCAGCATTGATTTACACCTGTAGACTGTCAGGTCTCTTCAACATGGAAACGACTCCAAAAGAGTCGAGACAACTCGATCTGTGGACGTCGGAGTTTATCACTTTCGGCGCCGCCACAATCTTTATTGGGCTGCGCCTATTGAGTAGACGGCTGACGAGGATTGAATTCTGGTGGGATGATTGGTTTGCATTGTGCTGCTATGTACGACACTCTCTTTGTCCCTTTTTGTTCTTTTTACTGACTTTTACAGGCTGTGGCTATTGCTTGGGTAGTCATCATCCCTATTTGTATGTCCTAATAACCCCTAACGGCAGTAACTTGCATCTGACATCTTCAATAGGGATCCAAGAAGGCCTCGGTCTTCACATCAACGACGTCGACAATGGCAGGACGAAACCCGAAATCTTGATGAAAAATGCTCTCATCCTCTACGTCGCCGAACTGTTTTATGCCACTGCCCTGTTCTGCGCCAAAGCATCTATCCTGAGTTTCTACTGGCGCATGTTCCGAGTTACCAATATCAAGCTACCGATTCAAATCCTGGCATGTTCTGCTCTGATCTGGATCATCATTAGAGTGAGTATACGTCGATACAGAACAAGGCAAAGACTAATAGGGGCAGACATTTATGGGAATTTGGCACTGCGTACCTATCGATCGATTCTGGAACCCGACTGCTGGGGGTGATCAAGGATACTGCGCCATTGAAGACAAAAAGTTCTTCTTTGGAACTATTCTTGTTCACGTTATTCTTGATGTTTGCATTATTGCACTTCCCATTTTACAAGTTCGAAAGCTGCAGCTGCCTATTGCGCAAAAGATTGGTATCTCGCTGATGTTTGTCTTTGGTATTGTGTAAGTTTTCCGTTCCTATGGCTTGTACCGCATCTAACAGTAGCAGTATCTGTATATCAGCCATGGTTATTATCGTCGCTTCAACCCAATTCGATGCCGCATCCGAGAACCTCACCTGGAACTTGACCACCATCGTCGTCTGGGCCTCGGTCGAAGTAAATCTTGTCACTGTATCTAGTAAGCTTCAAAGGCGCTTCTCATCATAACCATGCTAATCATCACAGCCTGTCTTCCCACCGTCCGACCAGCCTGTGTCTACATCTTTACATGCACCAACCCCAGGTCCGCCATCAACTCTAGCGCCAATAGTTACGGACACTCGTACGGTCGAAGCCACGGTCGCAGCCAAACCAAAAACACGATTCGCCTTTCAACGATGCCTAACAACAAGGATAACGACGAGTCAAGCTCGACACATCAACTGGCCGATTCCGACCGGGAGCGCCAGTCATCAGACTTTGAGAGCCATGCTATGGATAGATACCGAGGAAACGTGGCTACTGTTACTGGACCTGCCCATGGACGAGACCAATCCGAGGAGTTCGAGACTGGGACACCTTTCGGGGGAATTATGGTCAAGAATGAGACCACTGTGATGGTTTCGAATGCGCGGTCGAGATAATTATGTTGGTTATGATGGCAGTCTTAGGATATACAGTGTAATATGAGGCAACAAGACTTTCTTTTGTTTCGTCATAATCTTTTCTATTCGTGATATACATGCTTAGGTTGTTAATGCTGATTGTCTTTCTAGTCTTGAAGTCGTGCAAATAAATGCCCCTTCGAGGCTAGCTTACCCAACATGCCTACCTGGCTCTTGTTTGTCATGAATAATGTGACCAGTCGCCCAGATTTCAGCCTATTAACCTGTCACTTGTGGCGCCACATCTTCTTTTGTTACAAGTCTGCTCCAGAAGAAGATACCCATGCAAGTTCTTGCGGTACATATTTACAAGGATCAGAGAAAAACGAAAAGTTAGATATAGTGAGTGTAAGGCCTGAATAGGGATCCTGGTACTTGAGCAAAACATGCTATCTATGGATCTATACAACACGCCGGAACGAAGTATCGCCGCGACGGAAAAGTATAGCTCTGATTTGAAAATTAGATCCGCAAAACGGAGGTGTCCTGAGGTACTTATCTACTGATAAGACCGTTTTGGGGTCGGGATACCTTTATATATTAATCCAACTCTATACCATTAACGAGGAGTGGTCGAGTGGTATCCGTCCTAAAACCCATAAACCTACAAACCTTCTCTAAAATCCGAACCTAAACTCCTTCACCCACTCGGCCCTCCTTGTTTTTTGTAATTTATGGGTTCGAACCTGACATTTGTTTTGCCCGTTGTCGCCGAACCTCTGAGGGTCGTCTCACTTCTGCTGTGGACCACCAGCCAGATATGCCTTTGTTCATGGAAGACTTTCGACCATCAACTATTCTTGTCGATTCGAATGTAAGCATTGGCTTGATATATCGGGAGTGCACTTATGTTACATCTTCTCAGGCAGAGAGAGAAAGAGGCCATGGAAGACCTGGTCGCGGTCAAGATGGAAGAGGGAGAGCAAAAATTCGGGAAGTGGAATGCACATGAAGCGAAGGCACATCTAGCGTGCTTCTGGAATTGAAAGCAATGGCTTCGTTATACTTCTTTACTCTAAAGTTATTTTAGCTTATCGGCCACAGAGTACTACTCCGATGGTTGTCGGGAGCTATCAAGAGGTTGCTCGATTTAGGGCTGATGTCGAATAGGCAATAGAATCAAAGACTGCTGTATTAATGCTAGATTAACCGATTGATTACCCCTCTTTCTTTGGATATTCAGAGGCGATTGAGTTGTCGGAAATGGTATGCGGCTGTCTATCTATCAATACCCGGCGTCGTCACATCAAGCTCAAGCTGGTATAGGAATGCTTACATCATATTAAGCAAACAAAACCCGACTGCCTGGACCCTGTCGATCTAGACTTGCAAACGAATCTTGTTGGAATGTCTTGAGCTATGGATCTCTCGCTTCCACCCCAATCCGGTCTAACATTCCAGACCACTCACCCGGTTTCGGCAACTCAATAAGCAATTAGCTGGAAGCAATAAAGTTCAATGACCTTCTTTTAATTCCGTCCGATCCTAGCATCATTTGATTAATTGAGGCGCTCTCTTGTTGCGCCAACGTCAGTGGGAGCGGGAGTATAGATAAGCTGTCCCTCCGGGCTGTCTTGACACCTTATTTACGTCCATTTAGTTGGTCTACTTGTAGAATTGCTGAGGAATTGTTCTCCCATCATACAGCTATTACAGCCATCATGAAAGTCGTCATCGCAGGTTCAACAGGTTTCGTCGGTCAAGAAGTCGTTCGGCAAGCTCTTTATCATCCTCTAATCACGAAAGTCGTCACTCTCTCAAGACGCGACCACGAGCTTTCAGAAGATCTACAAAGACCGGAATTTGAAGAGAAATTTACGTCTGTCAGCTGTTCCGACTTTAAGAGCTATCCTCAATACGTCAAGGATGAGATCTCTGGCGCAGACGCTTGCATATGGTATGTACCACTGCGACCGTCACACTGCGTGATGGCTGACCGATAGCAGGCTTATTGGAGTAACACCGGCCAAATTGAAGCAGTATACTTGGGAGCAAGTTCGAATGATCTGCTACGAATACGCACTCTATGCAGCCGACACTTTTGCTAAGCTCCCTCGCGAGGGAAAACCAGAGCCTTTGAGGTTTATCTACGTGAGCGGCTCCAACGCCGAGCGAGATCCAGCAAAGAAACCCTGGATTCTTGGAGACTATTGTCTACTACGGGTATGTCTCTCAACTTCTAAAGACCGACTATAACTAACATTGTTCCAGGGTCAAGTCGAAAAGCAAATCCTCGAGCGCGCGCATCTGTCAGATGGAAGAATGCAGGTCCTTGTCACCAAATCTGGAATGATTACAGACCCAGACATGGGATTTGTGAAGCAGGCTTTTCGCTTCTTCTCGCATGCCATCGTCAGTGTTCCTAGTATTGGAAGGGCTGAGATGACGGCTGCATTGTTGAATCAAGCTGTCAATGGTCTCAACAAGGAGACTTTGTTGAACGCAGAAATGGCTGAGATTGGAAAGAAGGAATTGATTAAGATGGAGAAGAACCATAACTGATGTGATCATTTCAGATACCAGAATTGTTGTCAATAGAGTCCACACAGTAATTAAAACTATCGTCACTTTGACATGTCTCTTTAATTCATAAATCAATATGATCAAATTCACTAGACTCCTTTTGTTGAAAGTGTTTGCCATGGGCGGAGTGAAAGCTCCTCATGGCGTTGTCAAGTCACAAGGTTGAATCAATATGACGATGAGATGTGGTACAGGATAATCCCCAACTGACATCATCCACTAGTCTTGGCTATCCAACGCCAAGTTCCCAACCGAATTTCTGTTCCATCACAATTATCCTCTATTAAATAATTCAACTATCAAATTATGGTAGACATTGTGGACGATAACAGACAGATAGCTGTCAACCTGGGCAAGAACGAGGACGGAAAATCAACCATTTATACCCGTGTGCACAACGACACAGTCTCATCAAACAAAGAAACACACGATGTACAGACAACGGCCGTTGAATCTTTGGAGGTGACAGATGTCGGTTGGCACACTGATCAAATTCATCCAAAAGACCATGCCGTCAATGGTGTGAAGAATGAGGATGCCTGGCTTCTTATACGGAGATTCAACAAAGTAGGCAAATCACCATACCTGTGATCATTGGCTAACATATTGCAGCGAGTTTTTCATCTCAAGCACACTCCCAAACATCCAGAGGGCGAGATGGATCTTGAAGTTGCAGAACAAGAGCAGTTCTCGCCAAATAAGCTTCGAGCCCAACTCGAAAGACTATACATGGGAGCGGTAAGTCGCCCTAATCTTGCTTGTACTGCATATCTGATGATTATAGATCCTAAGTTTCATCATATCCAGACAGCATCTCTCACGACTTCAATCCTGGCGTGAGCCAAGGCGAACATCGGCTTTTTGCGTTGTAAGTAATTTAGCATGTGATATGAACTCTGCTAATAATTAAGACATACTTTACTGCATGGTACCTCAATTTCCTTATGCCTATATTCCTAGCAACACTACTGGCAACTCTTCTCTCACCAAAAGTTCGAAATACCTTATTTCCACCCTGTCCGCCATCTTTGGTCCACTACCAAGGCGGTCATTTGATAAAACCACCCGCAGGAATGCTAGGTACCATTGAAACCGCCACGGGAGCTCCGGAGAATCTGAAAGGAGAAACACTCGAACGAGAAGCCAGCAACTTTGCAACTGGACTTGTGGCGCTGTCTGTCAACATCTTTGTCGATAAAGATCCACAGCATGATGAATCTCAAAGAGGAGGTGGAATGACCGAGAATCTAAAAGATCCTCGATCAATGGCTACTAGGATAACTACAGCGAAAGACAAAGCTGCTGGAGTCGAAAATCCTTCGTGGGATAAGACTAGGTCACCTATGCAAGAGCTGATGTGGAGTCAAATGAGACCTCTAATGCACTGGGTTTGTCGATTTTGTGATATTTGGGAACGCAGTGCTAAGTGAGTTCCATCTCTTCGCTTTTAAGAAAGACGTGGCTAATCTGGGCTTACAGTTTAATCGATCCCACCGCTCCTTTTCCTCGAAATGTTGCTCAACGACGAATCATCCGGACGATTGTTCCCATTCTTATACTGTCCATATTCATGTCTCCATACATGTTTTACAGACTGGCTACCCTGGGCTTTGGTGTTGCATTCTTTGGCAGTATTTCTCTAAGAACCTCGTACAACGGCTTCAAATCCGTGATGAGCAAGTAAGACTCCTCAACACCCCGAACTGGATATTGCTTACGCTTTTAGAATCACATTTAAAGGAATACCGACAGACTCGCAACTAACAATAAACCTTCTTCGACAAGGAGAACGCAACAAAACACCACTCTTACCGCCACCCATGCCCAAAGGCCCACCGCCAGGCGAACCGCACTCAATAGATGATAATGTCATAGGCGCAGCAGGGAACGACAACCCGCTGGGTGTTAGCCGACAAGAGATTCACGCTGTGACGGAACAAGACATCGGAACTATCAAAGATACAGGCGGTGATGATCATGAGTCTTGCAAGTCTGGAAGCGGCGGCAAGAAACGCAGCAAGCTTCTCGGTATCGTCAAACCGATTGCTCAAGCAGCTGCAAAGACACTTATAGGCGTCGACAAAGTGCGTGCCAAAACAGGGTCGGAGACAGCCAAGAATCGTCTTGGAGCTACATCACCAAGAGAAGAGCCTCCCATCGCAGGACCAGTCGAGTTTACATGTCGATGGCGCGGCGAGAGAGGATTCGTATATCTCACCACAGACACTATAGCACCAGCTTTATGCTTTTCCAAGAAGTCTTCTGTGGGCGATTTGGATAGCCCACAGTATCAGGAGGTGCAGCCTGAGTGGATCATACCAGTTGCGGATATTGTGACACTGAATAAGTATTCTGGTTACGGAGCAAAGGCGAAACTCCTTGCTGGATGGGCCTTGGAGGGTGATATTGCCGATGGAGTTGAGATTGTTGATGACAAGGGAAAGGCTTTTCTTGTCACAGCTATGGTTAGGAGGGACGAGTTGTTTAATAGGCTTTGTGCTATCGGGGACCAGAAGTGGGAGATATGGTAGGGAATCTGATGTCAATATTATTGGACTCTATGGATTACATCTGAACTGCACGGATCTTCTTATCGAACAACCACTTGAACCACTGTAGCGCCTCTCTGGCCCATCCACGATGCTCAATAACGTCCTGATCCTATCCTCACAATTGGATATCTACATGGCCGCCAATACCGAGCTCCTTGTCAACAATCACCAATTCCGATTTCCGGTATGGTGTAGTGGCTAACATTTCGCGCTCTCATAACCTGAGAGATCAGTACCGCGGAGCCCAGGGTTCGATTCCCTGTACCGGAGTTTCTTTTTGCGCATTCTCTCTTGACCTAGATCGTGTCTTGCATTTTTGTTTGTTGGTTAGTTGGGTGAGCCTCAACCAACGCCAATCGTACTGGATAACTGCCTGCTCTTCAATGTGGCTGGGTGGGAATAAAGCCAACACCAATTGTTGACAACCAACCACAAATTGTCATGACGCCAAGACGCTATCAGATCAAGATTTACCTTTGATGGCTTGACCAATCTTCTGTTCCTGTCATTAATGCGAGTTTAATTCAGCCTGGCTTCCGGATTTAAATGGGAAAATGATCATATGCAAGCGGTCGGAATAACGTTTTGATTGATGGCCATTCATTATCTTGTCAACCACCACTTGTTTAATTGTGGCGTACAAGTTTTGAACCGTTTCGGACGCTTCCGTTTAGTAGCGGGGAGTATTTTTAGATGTAAACGGAGATGGCTGAGTGAGTAAGCCTTGCGGACATTTGCCAAGTCTCGGCGAGAGCGATAGAATGTTGAAGAAAAGAGATGAACAAAGATAATGGCAGGTCAAGACTCGAGACTGAGAGCGCGTTGTCATGGAGTAACGTGTGATTGACTCTGGTGTGAGGAGTCCGGGTATGCGGAATACTCAAGACAGACAAACCCTTGTTATTTTTTACGTTAGATCGTGAGGCTGAGGATTAGCCTGGAAGTATCCATAAGTGATAACGCAGTTCCCCTCTCGAGATTTCGGTTCAATGTCTCGTCGTTTAGATTGGTGAATAGGTATTTGCTCGGATAACAGAGACGAGGGTCGCATGCATGGATAGGTAGGATAGACGATGGATTATACAGCATGTCGTGATATCTCGAAAAGGAAGGTATTCTGAATGAGGGATTGAGCAGCTTAGATCAGCATCCATCAAGCGGGGAAAAGTTGATAGCGGTCAGTGAGACAAACGACGTTGGATCTGTGGGTAATAGATACGATGCATGTTGAGCGGGGTACAGACGACCTCATGACTGATCAGCTGAACCAACATCTTGGCAAGGGAGAGAAATGAGTTGATCGATCAAGAGACAATTAGAGTGATTGTCTATTCAATGACATCAAGACAAGGGAGAAATAATGATCATCAAGATCATCAATTTACTGAAACAATGGATGTGCAGATTATATGGAGTGAGATTTCGATTGTCAAAATGCTCCACTCCAGATCTGTCAGACTGAAATGCAGAGTGTCTGTACTCTGTACAAGAATCGGCCAAAGCGGAGAGAAAAAAGAGTTTGTCTTCCCAATGAATACAGCCTCTTGCTTTTCTCGTATGTTGGGTTCGTATGGGTGACCGTTTTAGCGCAGGTGATTTCCATTCCGGTCAAGCCGATTTACCTACCACTTCCACTACACGAAAAGATTTACAGGGGAGGATAACCGATAATCCCCCCTGTAATCTATCTCGTGATAATCCTGACGTCAGCATCAGGAAACTCTTCTCCGTTGATGCCCTTTCTTTTTGTTGTCTGTCTGCGAACCCTCTCTGCAGTAGAGTGCCTAAGTGCATACAGTAAGGCAGAAAAAGTCCCTTTGCGCATACAACCCCACTACAGATCTAGACCCTTGTGTAAAGGTCGGTCGGGATTTTGTCTCGTTGGTTGCTAAGACTCCAATAGTTTCCAACCACTACCTTTAGTAGACACTAACAACCAAATTTAAGTTTGGATATCAATGCCGTGCCGAACCCGTCTGCTCACATACACCAAAAACAATGATTCACCTCTTCACCTGTCCAAAAAAACCCTTGGGACCGTGGGCACCTAGCGAAGATCTAAGCCCGTGACGGGATATATGGGGTGGTTAGCTGATGGATCAAGCTAAGCCCTTACAGGTTAAAGTGGCTTGCAGACGGGACAACCAGGACAGGGGTGTTGCTTAGTCGACACAGAATACGAGACCAGACTCTCCCTCTAACAATCAGACCATCGATTATAGACCGAGGCTGTGACAAGGGGAAGGCTGGTAATGGTAATAGCCCCAACTAGACTTGAACCAGCCTCCTCCACTTGTTCAATCTTTGGGTACAGGTCTCACTATTAAACATGCATGAGGAACCCTTCTTTTTTCTTTTTGTCTCTCTCTATCTATCCATTGAGTATTTAATCATTATACATATCCTCACCCTTCTCCCCTCTGTTGTCCTCTGTTACACAACATCTCACCCATCTTACATCAACCATGTTCGCCAAAGCTATCACTGCCCTTGCCCTTGTGGCACCTCTTGTCTCAGCACAGACTTTCACAAGCTGCAATCCTCTCACAACCTGTAGGTTTCATAATCCAAGTACTCTTGTACAACCACTTACACCTTTTAGCATGTCCTCCTGACCCTGCTTTTGGCAAGGACACTGTCCACTGTGACTTTACAAAAGGAGCTTGTCCAGCCTTTGAGGAAGACGCCGGTACATCAATCAGCCACAACGGCAACGGTGCCGTCTTTACAATTTCTGGACCCAACCAAGCACCTACAGTTGCCACGGGCAAGTACATCTTGTTTGGCCGTGTCGATATCGAAGTCCAAGCTTCTTCCGGTGTTGGTATTGTTACCAGCGCTGTTTTGCAATCTGACTGTCTCGACGAGGTATGTCTACCATTTGATTAGAATGAATAACTACTAACAATACACAGATTGATTGGGAATGGCTAGGAGGCGACAATGTTCAAGTCCAGTCCAACTACTTCAGCAAGGGTGACGTGAGCACCTACGACCGAGGAGCCTTCCACCCTGTCGAAAACCCCATCGGACAGTTCCACGTCTACTCCATTGAGTGGACACCCGCAGCTGTTAACTGGATCATTGACGATGTTGTCGTCCGCACTCTCACATACGAGGATGCCAAGGGTGGATCTGCTTTCCCCCAAACTCCCATGCAGATCAAGCTCGGCACCTGGTGTGCTGGATCTCCCGATGCTGCTGAGGGTAGTAAGTTTTATCCAACCTAACTCCGTAAAACCAAGGCTAACAATCTTTTCAGCTGTTCAATGGGCCGGTGGCATGACTGACTTCAGCCAAGCTCCCTTCAAGGCTTACTACAAGAGCATTTCCATCGTTGATTACGCTGGCGGCGATGCTCCCACAACAAAGTCTGTCCGAGAGTACATCTATGGTGACCACTCTGGTAGCCATGGTAGCATCAAGACTGCTTAAGACGATAATTTAATGATTTAAGGATAACTAATGAGACGGATTAATGAAGAGGAGGAATACCAACAATAATGAGCGTTAGATAGTATATAGATGACAAATAATAATCAAGTCAAATCAACACAAACATTGCTGTCTAGAACCAAGCTTCATCCTGTCTCTTTCTTCTTCCATTCCCAATGATCTGTAATTATATGAACAGCAGCAACTCGGCAGCCTAGTAGGTAGCAGAAAGAATGGCTTCGTAAGTCTTGGGGTATACAACTAAATAGTCCAAGAACTATACTTTAAAAGCATAAAGTGATCTACTAATTTCGTCTCCTATGCTTTCAGAAGTCAATTTCATGCAAATTTGACAAGATCAACAGTATCCAATCAGACAAAAAGGGTGGTTCCGCCTGGGATTGAACCGCTCTAGGTCACGGAACCGAGCTTCCTATTGGGTGAAATCTGACAGACGTATTTTGTCTTTGATCGATTTTCATCGGATAGCTACGTCTCTTGTTCTATATTCCTAGTGAGGACAGCAATCAGTGTATATATTTTCCGAAATCGTTAGGCACGCATGGCAGCTTTTAATAGTCTATATAGTAGGAAACTACTAATGATGTTATAGCTGCGTTGTTTTAACAATCAGTCGCATAGAATAGGGGAGAAATGAAGTAACCCGCAGCCAAGTGGCAGGCACTGGCAAAGACTGGCAGAATGGTAGACCGATATTCCGTCGTCAGCACCCAGTAAATTTCTGTTTCTAGCCGTTTTGTATCTCCTCCCTTTTCCCGGTCTCGTTTGTTTTCAAATTGCCTTGCTTTCATCATACAGCCGTCTTTGGGTCAATAAACCACGTCGTTGGACCGGTGTTTGCGTGTGGCCTAGCAAACACCATAGCAAAAGACAAATATTTTAATCCAGCCTCAGGACTACCAAGACTGAGATCATTCAAGTTATTGTAAAAAGTTATCATTATATGTCAGTGTCATACCGGATGCTGTGTTAGACCTATCGCTAATTTCAATAACAGTAGCATCGCGAGGAATATCATACTTAAACATGTCTTCGCCATCTAGAATCAACAATTCTGATTCTGATTCTGTTTCGTCAATAGACAGCTTCGATCCGCCCCCTACTGTCGAGACAAAGACTATCACAAGGGGGGAGGCACTCAGACAAGCCGGAAACCTGTTTATCGAAATCGGCAACCTGGACTTGGACCGAGAACCCCTTCAAGCCAAAATCACTGAAGTTTTGACCGAGCCCGTTCTTCGTGTCCTGCCCCCCGAAGCAAAATCTCTCATCTTAGAATGGAGTAGGCACTATGACCTTCAGATGTTGAATCAAATCACCAAATTCATGGATGAAGATCTCGAAAAATGGGAATACACTGTCGAAACACCCAACCGACGAAAGGACATGCCATGGTGCGGTATCGGGGCCGACATCCTTCGCTTCTTCGTAGCTGATCTCAAGCCTCTTCGGAAGGGACTCCCAGGAGCGAAACGTCGAACTATCGTCAACAATATACGGTATGGACTTTCTCTCTTTGCAGATTTCCATGATGAAAAGGTCAGCGCTGTGGAAAGGGAGGCGCAGGCGGCCATTGCTGGGTTTGTCCTCAGAGAAGAAGCAGTCTCTGACTAGAAGAAGGGGATCATGGCTTCTCTCCAAGAGATTCAGACCAAGGTGGATGAAGGACCCAAGATGTTTCCTTACATCGAGAGAGAGTGGCACCGAAGTCTGAGCCAGGCGGGGATGATTCCGGAAGGTCTTGCTCGGTATACTGAACTTCAGTGTACCCCAGACGAGATTTATCGGCTCGAGCAGCTAGAGGAGGCTTTTAGAGCTGGAGAGACTGGCGAGTAGGGGGATATCTGAGGGCTTTAGAGCACCCTTGAGATTGTTGTTTAACAGATGGTCTAAATTATTTGCTGTTTTCAAGCAAAGGGGCCATTAATCGCCGTGCTTTAACTATTGATTCTCATTATCGACCTTAGAATTACGCAGAATCTCGACCCAAGTCGTTTCATAGCCTACAATGCTGCCGTAATATTTCGTTTCTTTGTGTACTTGCTGAGCCTAGCTGCCAGTGACAGCAACTGACAACTTCAGGTGCTGCCCCCACTCATACACGCAACTCCAGATCCACGCCAGACGAGAAAATCTGCTTCTTCTACTCTTCAAAGCATTATCAACAGCGTCTTTTCTTGTCACGCCCACACTCTACGACAAGATGGCCGAACCCGACCAACAAACGAAAAACGGGGAAGAGATCGTGCGAAAGATCAACGCTGGGTTAAGCCCTCGTGAGATTGATCTTAGCGTCTACAGGTGTAGTGCTATCCCTGCCAACAAACTGCTTCCTGGGAAGTCTTATGCGCTCAGCGAGAGCATTGTCACGGAAATCTTTCGTGAAACAAGAATACCAGATGATCTAAATACCGAGTGCAAAGACGCGATGGCAGAGAAGATCATGATGAGGGACCTGCTTCAAATAATGAGGCTCCAAGCCCATCCTAATTGGAAGTCCATCTCCAATAAGCTCAGCCAAATGAGAGCTCTCCGCGAGTTTACCGGTATGCCTATCTCCCTATCAGTTCCTGACCTCGCACTTGTCATTGCCGCCGTTGTGTTCCGCAAGATTGAACCCAAGCAAATATGGCCCCTCAAGCACATGAAAGACTTTTTTGAGTTTTTCGGCGATTTCAATGGTATGCAGTGGCTGTCTATCGCTATCCAAGTCAACAGCCGAACAAAAGGCCGCCCCTTCGCCATTGAACTAGACCAGCGAGCGACTGAGCCCCAAGTTCGTCGTGATGTTTTAATAAAAGGTAAGAACCCCATTTTGTGATGTTTCTATTAACGACTAGTCCTATGACATTGAGAGTAGCTAATACCAGTTTAGGCAAAATGGTTTCAATTGTCGGAGCGAAGAAGCCCCAAACAAATATCTACGAGGCTGCGATGCAAGCAGTCACTCGCCAGACCACGAAGAACGACGCCAGCTCCATCTATGGCCACAACCTCGACATCAAAGACGAACCCCGAAAGTCGATTGAAGATGCTGAGTCTGGTATTTCGACCTCTCAACAACTTCTCGGGGGTTTTCGAAAGGTTGAATTTGCTTCTGCTCACTTAGAGCCTGTGCCACCCAACGTGAAAGAGCAGGGTCTCGACCCCGAATCTCAACACGAAGAGGACCGCGAAACCCAGCCTGATAGTCAACTCAACTCGGATACACTCCGAGACCATGCTCGGCAGATGAAAGAATTCGGGAAGCGCCTGCCCAGCCCCGATCAGAAATTCGTCAGGCGGGTGCGGCGAGACATTCGGCGATTCGCCAACCTCGCTGACGAGAAAGAGAATGAGATGGCGCTCGAGCACTCATCAGCGACATCTAGACCTTCATCCTCAAGTGGATTTGGTCCCGATACAGGTAGCAGCAGCATTGACCTTTTCGGCCGCTACAAAATGCTTTGGAAGGGCAGCCTCCGAGAGAATGGCTCTATCCCAGAAAGCCTTCGTGAACTGGTCCGCCACGACTGCGACCCCAATCAGATATTCTACCTCGAGGAGACGGAGTCGGATTTTCTGGCTGCAGATGCCACGAGAAACGATGAAAATGGTCATGAGCGTCAATAGGTATGTCGATTGGGGTGGACAATTATGACGGTCTCATGTTATAAGA
Source organism: Fusarium sambucinum (assembly GCF_050947815.1). Lineage (NCBI taxonomy): Eukaryota > Fungi > Ascomycota > Sordariomycetes > Hypocreales > Nectriaceae > Fusarium > Fusarium sambucinum. Next base: position 3,684,564 of record NC_139292.1, read on the forward strand.
TAAATTGGTCGCCCAAGATGTAAGGGACGAAAAGATTGGATCACTTCATGAAATTGAGGCCATAATTCTAGGTCATGTAGTTTTGAACTCCAAAAGGGAATGTTCGTTGTCATGAAAATACAAGTGATAGAGGATTCCGAACAATCGATTGCCTTTCAACCACCCCTGAGCATTATTTGCAAACAGCAAGCAACCCAACTCTAGTCTTGGCCCACCAAACTCCAGGACAACTCCTTTGAAGCAAACATGTGCCACCCAATTTCCCCATGTGTCAGACAAAGCCGGTCAGTGATTACACCGCTTCTGCTGCAGCTCTTCTCTCGGCCATACCCCTGTGAGACCAAGGCTGATTGAAAGGAATCGTCGAAGGATCAATGTCATCGTCGTTGTTTCCCTCAAACATCGCTCGCGCTTCTTCTTCCAATGCTGCACGTCTCTTCTTGTAGCTACTTTTCTTCCTGCACTGATAGATGAGAATCGAAATTACTATCAGGGCTATACCAAGAATTAGCCATTTCACCCAGCCATAGCCTGCGACTAGTTTGGCACCCTTCTTCAGAGCTCCAGTAGTCTTTGAGTGCTTGCCCTTGGCTTTGTGATGAGCGTATTTGGAAACTGCCTTTCCTCCGTACTTTGTGACTTTTTTCAAGAGATCGCGCACTTCCCTTGTGGGAGGGGGGTGGATTGGTTCTTTGGTGCGTGGGAGTCGCTTGGCGAGTTCTAGGAGGCCATCGGGGATGGGAAGAATCATTTTGACGGTTGTTGAAGAATTTCGAAGTTCTAGTTGAATGGTGATAGAGATTTGACCACTCGATAGCCTTGAGTGATGAAAGGAGGAAAGAGAAGTTTCAATGGTAAAGGGGAATGCGTTTATGTTTTGTTTCAATTTACAACAAACCTTAACCTTGATACTTGTCACGGCTTCATATCAATTTAGCTTCAGCAATATCATTCTTTCCCAGGTAACCCAAAGTTTGATTGCGGTTAACCTAGGGTTCTCGGCCAGACTGAACATTAAGTATAATGCATCGTGACAGGTTGATAGAGTTGATCAATAATGTGAAAATGTAGTCTTGGACTTTGGTTGGCTCAATGACGGGGACAAAGGAACAGATCGATTTGTTGTGTAGCTTTGATACGTATCCAAAGATATATCACCTACAAGGTTCAGCTTGATACACAGATAAGGGCACATGTAGCGTGTGCTCAACAATGTCCATCTCTCGTACGGCCACTAATGAAGATGGTAACTAAAGACGCATTTTTAGTGTTTCATCCGGGTCACCAACCCCCGAATCTGAACCGTTTACAGCTTTGCCCCTTGTTCTCTCCTCTTCTCTCTCTCCTTGTCCCTCAGAAGTCGACGAAGAATCTTGCCACTGGGGCTTTTAGGTATCACATCCAGGAACTCCACACCTCCTTTGAGTTGCTTGTACGCTGCCTTGTGATCCGCAACATGTTTTTTGACATCACGTGCCACCTCTTCATCCGGCAATGACTCAGCTGATGAACTCTTTACGACAAAGGCTTTGGGGACTTCTCCCGAGCGGTCGTCAGGGATTTGGATAACAGCACAGTCAAAGACGTGGGGGTGTGTCAGAATGTGAGCTTCGAGCTCAGCTGGTGCGACTTGATGACCCTGTGGGCATTAGTCAAGCCAAATGTGAATTAGAAAAAGTTAACTTACCTTGACCTTGATGAGCTCCTTGATCCTGTCCACAATGACGACATGTTCATAACCAGAGGGAGCCAATGTAACTATCGCCTCATCTCCTGTTCGAATCCATCTGCCATCTTGGTGATGCACAAAGGTCTCTGATGTTGCTTTCTCATCATTCAAGTAGCCCAACACAACTGAAGGTGCTTGAACCAAGAGTTCTCCAGGTTGGTTGTGTTCAGTGATCTCTTTGCCTTCTTGATCGATGATTTTGGCTTTTGTTCCTGGTAGAAGAGACCCGGAGCCTTTTGTGTAGACGTCATCTTCACTGGAAGACGTGACAACTGTTGCGGTTTCGGTCATGCCTGCCAACGTCAGTCTTGATAAGTTGTCGATGATAGTCAATCTTACCATAGGCCTGAGCAATGATCCAATCCGGGTACAAGCTGCTCATATCTCGGATAGTCTCTTCACCTAATGGAGCAGCACCGCAGTAGACAAACTTTACACTGCTCAAATCATATTTGGCGCATATATCCTTGGAACGAAGAATTTGTATAATAATAGGAGGCACCTGAATTCGTTAGTGATGCAAGGGACCACTTCGTCTATACTGACCACTAATAGTTGCCGGATCTTGAAATCCTGAACAGACTGGAGAAAGTCCTTAAATTCGAACCGAGGGAGGATAATAACTTGATCACCTCGCCAAGTGGACGTGTGCGCGGCAATAACGAGGCCGTATATGTGAGATAGTGGCAGAAATCCCGTCACAGCTTGCGTGATAATTCCACGTTTTTCTCTAGCAACAGAGTCGTGGGTGACATGTTGCAAAACATTCGAGATTACATTATAATGAGAGATCATGACCGCTTTCTGTGAAATCGTTAGCCAGGTCACAGATAGTTAGAAGCAATTTACCGGTAAGCCAGATGTTCCACTGGAAAAGCATAAAAAGGCAGTCTGACGAGCACCCTGACCTGGGACCCATTGTAGTTCGTCGACTCGATCAAGCTCAGAACCCTCTCTGACCAAGTCCTCTAGAGAAGCATGTTTAAACTTGGAGACGGGTTCGGCGCGAGGAATTTCAAAGAGAAATATGTTTTCTTCTGGTATCCCAACGTTTTTCGACGCTTCGAGAGCTACCTCGAGCAGCGGTGTACAGGTAAGCAGAGCTTTCGCACCTGAGGCTTTGAGCTGATGCGTGAGCTCGTCGACAGAGTAAGCAGCATTGGCGGGAGTTACGATGCCTGAAAGGCGATGGACACCATAGATAGCGGTGATGTAGTCGATCTAGATATGGAATGTCAGTCAATATTTCTCAACCTAGACTTTAACCTGGTTACCGTATTCAGGGAGAAGACGGCGAGAACTTTATCCCAAGGCGTCCCCTCATTCGGTTGCCATTGCAATCGTTTGGCTAACGCTCTAGCTACAAATTCGGACCGCTCAAAGACCTGAGGCGCAGAGTATGACCGTTTTGTGATACCACAAGTAAATGGATGTCTGCTTTTTGCGATAGGTAGACGGCCGTATTTCTCATTCTTCATGAACTGAGCTATTGGGATGGAGTCGGGAGGGTCTTTCTGTGTCAGCAAGTAGGCGCGGCTTGAGAGGAGATTCTTACCTATTGGGAGCTTGGGAACCCAGCTTGGAGATGTGAAAACCATCTTGATAAGTATAATAGTATATGATGCGATTTATTTGATAGTTTATGATATGGAAGTTGGAGGAATAAGATGTTTGTGATTTCGTCACTTGATGTGGTGTTTAGTTGGGAGGTTAGGGGAAACCAAACTAGTACTAAAAGAGCAACTCCGAGTTCTCCCCGCATTCTTTAACGGATTACAGCAACCCAATCAGAATAAAGAAACCACAAGGTTGAAATAACGTTTACTTCTTAACAGATATTAACGTGGTATAATAGTATTGTCCAGAGAATTTACGCTTAGTTGTCTAGATAGTGTATCAAGGATATCGGATATCCTCTGGTGATAGTTCGATATGTGACCTATCACAAGTATCTTTTGTATGGAGATCTAGCAGAATGGTACTTTGCTGACGCCAGCCAGATTCATCTGACGCCAGCCAATCACCTATTCCAGGAACACCACTGCAGATCATCAATTATTATTACACAAAAGTTGGCAACTGAAGGAAGAGGCGACGAGTATAAAAAGGTCTGCCTATCCTTTCATAGCCTTCAGTTCATCTCTATATTCAATCATTACTCACCGATCCAGTTCAACTTTAAACGTCACAATGGTCAAGCACGCCTCCAAATCTACGGTTCATCAACTCGCCAAAGAGTACACCTCAATCATAAAAGGAAAAACTATCCTCACGACAGGCGTCAGTCCTGGTGGTCTCGGTGCATTGTTCGTCGATGCTATCGCAGCTGCTGAGCCTGGGCTGGTTATCCTTGCTGGTCGTAATGTCAACAAACTTCAGCAAACAGCAGACGACCTCGTATCAAAACACCCCAATCTCAAGACAAAACTAGTGACTCTTGACCTCAGTTCTCTTGCTTCTGTCCGTTCTGCGGCAGATCAAGTTAACGGATGGTCTGATGTCCCTAAGATCGATGTGCTGGTCAACAATGCGGGCATCATGGCGACAGACTTTGGGCTTACTGAGGATGGATTTGAAAGCCAGTTTGCTTCTAATCACTTGGGTCATTTTCTGTTTACAAATCTCATCATAAACAAAATCCTCGCTTCAGAAGCTCCCCGAGTTGTTAGTGTTTCTAGCAATGGTCATCGACTGGGTCCTATCCGATGGGGTGACCCAAACTTCAGTGTAAGTTCTTCTTGCATGTACACCAACTTGGCTCATTACTGACCATGTCCAGAATGGAGATTTGTACAACAGGTGGAGTGCATATGGACAATCCAAGACTGCCAATATGTTATTCGCCATCTCTCTGGCTGAGAAGCTAGGTAGCCGTGGACTGCTGGCATACAGTCTCCATCCCGGTGCTATCCTCGAAACCTCCTTAGCCAATCATCTTGGTAACTTGGACAGTCTAAGTGAGTCACCTTGAATCGTGTATCTTATTCTTTCTGACCAATTCAGTCGAGGCTGATCGTGCAATGGGCGACCCATGGGGCTGGGTCGATTGGTCAACTGTCCCTGTCACTCCCGAAGTTGGCGCCGCAACACATGTCTTTGCTGCCTTTGATCCTGATTTGAAAGGTTAGTGTTGCCACTCAACATGTTTGCTACAAATACTAACTTGGTTTATTAGATCACAATGGTGCTTATCTGTTGGATTGCCGTTTGGCGGACCCTTTTGCAGACACTGTTAGGCCTTGGGCTACAAGTTCAACTGAGGCAGAGCTGCTATGGAGGTTAAGTGAGAAGATGGTTGGGCAGAAATTTTCATTCCAGTTTTAATTAAGCAATGGGTGAGGTCTTGTATGTTTTTAGAGACGAAACTATGTATAAAAAGAGCGATTATCATTTGGGCGAGATGGGGAGTGTTGTTGTATATGAGCTCTAAGGACAATCTGGGAATTACTTTGAGTTAAACATCAGCAGGACGATATCTCTCACGATTTGAAACAAGCGCGCTTCTCTCTTGTGCTCAATTTACTCCTATCCCCGTGAGTGACCAAGATACTAAGTGAGGGATCTCATAAAACAGGAAATGGCCCAATGATTAAGGTGTGTCAGGGAGTAACCCGATGGAGGGCCACCGAATAGAACCAAGTCTCTATAGAGTATTGGTAGGGAGACATCTCGCCACCTTCGATTGACACGTAGACAAATGACAGCGGACCTCTCATCGCCAGCAACGTGATGAAGGACTCTGCCGAGTAGCTCGGTGGACAGAGTCTTGATTGTGATAGCCATGGGGAGAGTATATGTAGGCCAGTGGATAGCACCTCTTCAGTTTTAGGGTATAGGGACAAAAGGCCTAAAATTATGGCCTAAATTACTTGAAGCGATCTAATAATTTTGTTCCTTATGCCTCAAGCGGCCAACTTTTCTGATGCCCTAAGGATAGGCATGGATAAAACGATGAGTGAGAAGTTAGTTTAACTAAGCTCGAGTAAACATCCGAGATAGAAAGAAATATGCTACCTAGTAGGCGCTGCGGGGAAGAGGGATAAAAGCTGGCCATCAAAAGCTGTCCATCGCAACCAACAGCTGGTGCAATACGAACAGTACGGGGCGGGTACCTGTGCCGCAATATTCGTATCAATGAGAATGCGAGTTTACAGTAAGTCAAGCAATGTTAAGATGATGATTAGAATATGTTCTGAAATATATACAAGACGCATAGTAAAATAAGATCGGCGTCAAGAATTGCAAAATAAATGAGGCATAAAGGTCATATCACATGTCGTTAAGAATCAGCTTCCGTCCCCTCATCTTCTCGTCCCCGTTTTCGTCGTCTTCTTCGGCTTGGCTGATGTGGTTATAGTCGGCTTCTTGTTCTTTACTTTCGTTACCACATTACTCTTCATTGTAGTGGTGGCTTTGGCGGGGGATCCCTGGACCTTGGCCTTGTCTACCTTTGGTGATGTCTTGGGTTTTGCTGTGGATGTGGTCTTCGCCTTTGATGTTGGCTTGGACTTCTCTGTCGAGGTTGCCTTCAAAAAGGTTGTTGATTTGGAGGCAGGCTTTTGACCTTGAACCTGGGCCGCAACTTTCGCCGTCGATTTGGCTGTTGAGCTGGTCTTGGATACTCTCGCAAGCTTGTAGACGTTGAGCCGTTTGGTCGCACCGCACTTCTGTGTCTTGTCGCCTTTGCATGCCATACCGCATTGAGATGCCGGTGCTTCAACACTGCCATTGGAAGGCCCCTTCTTGCTGCAGTAGCAATCCTGTCCCTTCTGAACTCCCAGATAAGGATAGCCTTTACTTGAGCAAAATGCTGCGCAAGTCTCGACAGTCATTTTGGTCTTGTCGGTTGTCTTGGCATCACCAAGAGCGCGAGCCTCGATGCCTTCTGTATAGCAGCCGAGATACTTAGGGGGGCTGTTCAGTCCCTCAGTGCTGACAGTTGGGGTGTACATAGTGTTGTTCCAAATGGATACTCGGTTACCGGCACCACATTTCTGGGTAGAATCGCCAGCACAAGGCATCTTGCAATCGCCATCGGGTGCAACAGTTGCCTGTGTCTTTGGCGCATATCCGCAATAACATTCTCGCCCGTACTCCATGCCAAACAGTGGATAGTTGAGCTTGTTACAGAAGGCGAAGCATGTATCAAGCGAAACGGACGATCCTGTGAAGGTTGCACTTGGCAGTGTACGTCCACCTGCTCCTCCATCTGTGTAACAGCCTGTCCAGAGAGCAGCGCCATTGAGTGCCGTGATCGGTCCGTTGGGCTTTTCGGCTGGCTTGATCTTCCAGACGCTCAGTCTGTTGCCCGCACCACAGTAACTAAAGATGTTACCTTTGCACTGCATTGAGCATTGGGAGATGTCGTTCGTGTCGTATCCGCCGTTACCAATGTCATTGCCACAGTAGCATTCTTGCGAATACTCGGTGCCAGCATAGGTCCAGCCACCTGCCTGACAGAACGCGACGCATTTCTCGTTGGTCATTCCTACAGAATCTGCAGTACGATCTGATGAGAGCGCCCGTCCAGAACTACCCTCAGCCCAGCAGCCTTGATAAGTGGCCATGCCCTTGGCGATTTCGGTCTGGCCGACAACAAGCTCGGCTGGCGGCGTATAAGAATTGTCGTTCCAAATGGTGAGTAAGCTAGGTCCTCCACAATATTGTGTCATATTGCCCGCGCATATCACCTTCCTAGTAGATGCGCAGGCCGAGGCTTTCATGTATGATGCACCGGCGCTAAGTTCTCCGGCGCAATAACACTCTTTACCCCACTCCATGCCAGCGAGAGGGTAGCCTTGAGCTTTGCAAGATGCTGTGCAATACTCAATAGACATTTTACCAGAGTTGGTAGAATATTTGTTCAGTGCTCGGCGAGTGCCTTCCGCAGCGCAACCAACATAAGACCATGAACCAACCATGTCTCCTGGAGAGGGATCAAACATTGATCCAAGACCTGCGTCTCCAAGATCGTTTATAGCAGGTTTTGAGTCGCATACTGCTGGTGACGCTCTTCCCGGGCCGCTGAAGGGTTTGATACAGCCTGGAAGAGTATCGAGCATGCCTCGAACGTTCTCATCGACAAGAGGCGCCATCTCGGGACAGTTGTCGCTAAAGTATGGCGTCTGTGAAGCAGCTAGAACGGGACATTTGGATATCTGGCCGTTGATACTGTCGTTGTTGAGGCACTTTTTGACAGCAGCCGCGAGCACAACCTCGTCCCAGCCATTGAGAAAGTCGCCATGAAACGCGTATCCAGTTGTGTCGCCATTTGCAAAAACGAATCTCCCGCCTTTGCTCTTGTCGATCTGATTAACGCCATAAATGACCTCAAAGAAAAGATGAGGGAGCTGGCGCGGATGGCTCGGAGGGCAAATTCCGTTGTCTATCTGTGACAAGTAGGCAACATGACTCTGGTTACGCTGGTATTCCTGGCCATTCCAACATGACTGGAAATGAATCTGCGCTCTCATGCCATTGTCGCAGTCCGTTTTCCACATATAGTTACGCTCTTTTGAAGGTCCAGAGCTATCGAGGCACGCAAAGCTGACTCTGTCTGCGATGGGGCGACCCTTGAACCGGGAGTTGCTGTATGTCTTGTTCTTGGAATCGTAAGATCGTACAAAGTTGTCTCCAGAAAGCATTTTGAAGCCTGGTGGGAATGGCTCGATGTTTGATCTGTTCTCGCCGCGGCCGAGATAGTAAATGACAGTGCCATCGTTTGGCACCATCTGGAAGCTGCCGTTTGCATGCTGGTAGAACAGCTGGGGTGTCCAGTAAGCCGATTTGTCGTCTTGAACTTCACAAGAAGTACATCTCGAGGCTTGCAGGCTTTCGAACGTAGAGTCAATGCCAATGTTACTGGCACCAGAAAGTTTGTGAACATGTGCTGAGAATGTTCCAGGGGCGATTATAGGATCAACTCTGCCAGTTTGGATAATACTGCAAGACATTCTCCAGAATGCCTCAGCCCAGGCGACAAGGACCACAAGGCCAAGGAGTCTTTTTGTGTTGGCCATCTCGAAATGTATAAGTGGCAAGGAAAGAAGGAGTAACGATTGACAAGTCCTTGTCCATCAGCCGTTATAAAGCTCAAACGGTATGAAAGGATAATTTTTAACCGGCTGGGACATCAACATCTCAAATAGAGTCTGATAACCGATGGCCCGGTGTTGGTTTGATGAGCAAAGAGCAAAGGTCAACCATTGTGGATGCCAACAAGCCTCGATCCAGATAAACATCAGAACCATCCGGTACTCTATACTACGTATGGTGTAGTTATGTCGTGGGCGTGGCTTCGGGGCCTCTATTCTCTGCAAAAATCACATTCCAGAGGAGAGCCGTAAGAAGGACTAGGCTAGGCTCAATCCAAGCTGTCGCTGTCTTGATAGCTTCAAAGAAACCTTAATCGAGACATTTCGGCGCTACTAGCGCAGGCACCCGTGCTTGCAGGCCTAAAAGAAAACTCTATCCGGACAGTCAGTTTGTTGTTATTGGTGGTTGGACATGACAAGTTTATCATAAACGAGTTTTGACCAGTTTGTACATACCAGTCCAATTTTGAGTTCTTGAGTTCCTGGATCCATTAAACAACGAGTCGGGTCATCCTACCACCTCATCAGAACCGAGATATCGGCGTTGTTCCAGCATTACAAATGTGATGAGATCCTTCAGCGATAGTTGGGATGATCATGTCTTCTTGCATCATCTCGAGGTGGGTATGTGACGTCGCTGAGATGTTTATGAGAGTTACTGCTTTGGTTGGAATAACTGAGAGCAGAGACATCCAACAGACTGCGTTATTGATCATTCATGATGGTCTGGTCATGACAGTCGAGTCAGAAGACTCTGTATATCCGAACAGTCAAGGCAAGGGTAGAGGACCTAGCTAGAGGCGATGATGCCATACTGCTTATAGATTAGTCTTCCGGGTCAACCAACTTCATCAGGTTAATTCAAGAGATCTCTGGCTCTTGATCGTGCCATGTTTTTGATGGGTGCTAACCGAGCCAGACAAAAGAACTAAGTTCGCCGGGCCGCATGCGAGACGCCACAGCCAATACACAAGAAGCAACTTTACGTATAAACTCCGATGATGACAAAGAAATATGTCTCCGATGAGAAGAGCTTGTGGAAAATGAACGGCCTAAGGGAATCGGAAATGTTGGTCGTTGAAAATAAGATATGAAATTGACACGTTCTTGCCTAACAGTGATACCTAAGGTATACCTTGAGGTAGTCTAGTTACATCAAATATCAGGGCTACATTACTATAGTACCTGATCGAGAGTGTAGTGACAGCCATGGACAAAATAAACACCTCGAGGTTGTGAATATACCCTAGACTTGAATTTGAGGTTCCCCCTGCTTGTTTTAATTAAAGGGCCTCAAATCCCATCATCAGACGAATGGCCATCCCCTGCTGTGCTTATCCCCTTGTCCAAGACACGTTCGTGCTATTGTACCAGTGCTCACCGTTAACAGAAGAGATGACCAGTACTGTAGATATTTATGAAGCTTATCTAAGAACTAAAAAGTCAGAATCCCAGAATTTGACTATTACTGTCCATGCGTATTGTTCTCTTTCGACTGACGGAATCGAGGACAGAAACAACGGCCGACTACGACATTAGCTACCTCGCTTACCAGCAAAGCGCTGCAGACGTCACATGTACCCCTGTACTGTACGCTGTGCCAACCACTGCAGCCAACACTGGATGGATCTAATCTCCAGCTCCAATAATTACCCCAAACCTTGATTCTTCCTCCGTACAACAATCAGTTGTCGCCTTGCCTTGCCTGCCCTCACCTTATTCACATTCAAGAATACCCTCTTCCGTTTTTTCTGCGACTTATTCTTATCTTCGTGTCATTCTCTTGGCTGCGTCCTCGAAATTCTTCAACCATCGCCGTTCATCGCCTGGCGACTCGCGAACTGCTGCCAAATTGTCTACCGACCGCGATCGAGTCTGACCGCAACCAAATGATCCAGCAGCGGACGAAACGAAACGAAACATTCATCACGACCACATTGAACTCAGCAAGCTCTATAATATTCCTTACTCGATGAAGAGCTGCTAAACTTCGACCCTAATACCTCGTTGCGAGTCTGTCTTTACCATATTTAATACGCATTTTGGTCAATTCTGCATGTGCTTCCGCACTTTTAAAATTAATACGCCACTTTCAACCAACACATTCCCGTCGACTCCTTGCCATTATTCGACGAAACTCGATCCCTTGCTCGTCGCCGAGTCTATCCGACCCAATAGTCCGTCTCCCTCCTCGCGGCGCGGCTTGGCGGGATCCGGCGCGGAGGGATGCAGGCCTTAAAAGGACAAGCTGAGCTTGTGCGCAAGACAAAGGTACGTTTGCTGTCTCTATGACATCTGACGCAGTTCCGAACTGCATGGGGACATGATTCTAACATTTGACAGCTTGCCCGCTCGTATCAGGAGCTTCTCGAGTACGACCTATTCCCCTTGTCAACCAACTCTGCTAACACGTAATAACCAGCGAATTCGCGAGCCACGATCTGAAGTCTGTTGGTAACTACGCTCTTGGACGGTTAATTGGGAAAGGATCCTTTGGCAAAGTCTACCTTGCATCGCACAAGCTCACCAATGGCTCCAAGGTCCGCATTGCATCAACACAATCGCAACATTTAGGCCATACTGACCTTTAGCAGGTAGTCCTCAAATCCGCCAACAAGGGCGACTCTAACCTCGCGCGCGAGATCCACCACCATCGGCAATTCATACATCCGCATATCGCGAGGTTATATGAGGTTATTGTGACGGAGAACATGGTCTGGATGGTCCTCGAGTATTGTTCTGGTAGCTATCCTTAGATTCAGTCTATCAAGTCTCAAACTAACACTCCCAGGCGATGAACTCTACAACCATCTTCTCGAACATGGTCCTCTCCCTGTCGACAAAGTGCAAAAGATATTCACACAGCTTGTTGGCGCGGTAAGCTACGTTCACAACCAATCATGTGTCCACCGCGATCTCAAGTTGGAGAATATCCTCTTCGACAAGCACGAAAATGTCAAGTTGGTCGATTTTGGGTTCACAAGAGAATACGAGGGCAGAACCAACCATCTGCAGACTTTCTGTGGGACTATTTGCTACTCAGCACCAGAGATGCTGAAAGGAGAGAAATATGCAGGCGAAAAGGTTGATGTTTGGAGTCTCGGCATCATTCTCTACGCACTTTTGTGCGGCGAGCTTCCTTTTGACGACGACGATGACAATGTAACCCGAACCAAGATCTTGAGCGAGGACCCCAAATTCCCCGAACATATGCCTCCTGATGCGGTTCCCTTGATCAAGGCATTATTATCGAAACGGCCGCTTTTGCGCCCAGGTCTACCCGAGATTCTCTCCAATCCATTCCTGGCCGAGCATGCCCCGACGCAAAGAGCCATTCTGAATGTTCAGCAAGCGCCACCTTTTTCCACGCCTTTGGAAAAAGATTGCTTGCAGCGAATGCGCAGTGCGGGAGTCAACATTGATGGGGTCATAGAAAGCGTGCTTGCACAAAAGTGTGATGCTCTGGCCGGCTGGTGGGCACTGTTGCTAGAAAAGGAAAAACGAAAAATGCAGCGTAGAGAGAAGAAGCGCAGGGAGAGGGAGACTGACAGTCGCAGCATACGACGATTATCCGCCGCCTCGAGCCGTCTGGAAAGAATGGCCCCTACGTTTCATGAATGGGACGATGCACACTCTGTTGGACGGCAACTAAGGCTGGAAAAGTCGAATTCTCGAAACAGAGGCAGAAGCGAGCGAAGAAGTGCGCACTACGTTGACTATATCTTGTCTGATCTTCCACAGCTTCCGGAAATTAGGGATTCGGGAGGACTGAATGTGGACAGCGACCAACCTCCGCCACCCATTGACAAGGACTCAATACGATCCGTCTCGACGTCTCGCCAGCGCAGGCCTATACCGCCCCCTAAGGAGGGCTTGATACGCAGCGCTCGGTCTCGAGGTTCTACCCTTCATCTAGTCACTACCTCGGACGCCCTTGCTTCGAATGCCAGCGACGAGCAACAACAGCAGAACGGCAGCGAGAGACCTCGAAGGAGACCAAGTCAGCCACTGATAACCCATTGGAAGAACATGACGCATTGGCTCGTCGAGAGCGCAACGCGGAGAAGACGTGGCCATGCCAGGCGAACCAGTCAGAGCACCCCCGACCTCCATAAGAAGGAGGGAAGTACGGTTAGCAGTAAAGATGGAAGCTCACGACCACAGACTAGCAAATACCCTGCCGCAACCTCGCCTGGAACGCAACCGACAGCCTCGCTACCGAAGGGCGTTGTGGCTAACGGCCAAAAGGCGGCTGTCAATGCCCAGAGAACAGCTTCAGGAAGTCTGCCATCCCCAACAATGCAGCCTCCCCGTCTCGCTACATCGTACAAACGGCAGTCGTTGTCCCCTTCGCCTCTCACACCGAGATCGACGGTTCGGCGGTCGTCAGCTGGACTGCGAGGCCGAAAGTCGACGTCCTCTTCTGTATCATCAGTACGATCGATTCACCACCATCACCACACCCATTCCAAAGCGTCTTCAACAAGCTCAGCTGCCTCCTTTTCTACATCAATGTCGAAAACGCCTCTCCAGCGAGGTCACTCGCCTCATCATTCAGTAAAGGTTCTCCCAGCCACACCCACTTCAATCTCATTCCCATCCAACATCCGCCTTGTTCGAGCTACGCCACCAACTTTGAGCATGTTCAATGAAGGCATGCCGCCATCCGAGGGTCCACCACAAGCTCCAGGGTCGCCCAATCCCTTTGCATCGGGTATCATGTTTGCAAAGCGGAAGCGAAACTTGTTCAAAGGTCCAACTCTCAACAACTTTGGTGGACCTTCACAAGGCCAACGCAACGGTGGATCTGGGTCGCATTCCCGCAGCGCTAGCGCCTCTGGTCTGGGACGTCGGTCTGGAGAAATTACCATTCAAGAGGAGGATGAAGGTTCAGAGATGGACGATGACGTGGAAGAAGTCGATGTCTTTAGCCCGGTCATAGGCGGTCCAGGCGAAAAGATTGAGGAGCAAATCTTTGAAGAGAATGAGCCTCAGCCCGAGTTGGAGCCTGCGCCCACCATCATCGCCAAGTCGGACAGCCAACCCTTGACGATGGCTGCCGAGAAGGCTCCTGCAAACTCATAGATTGTGCATCAGCGTACCGTTCAAAAGTGCTTCAACGACTTGACGAAAGATACTAGTATAATTGTCTAAACGATGGAAGCGATTTTTCTTTATCACGGGGTTATAAAAGCTTGCCGGCGCCCGCGCTGTTTATGTTCTGTCCTTTGTACGATTCTCAAGCTTTGCGACCCATCAAGAGATGGAGTCCAGCCCTTTATGGATACCTCTTTTTGTTATATACGATTATGGAACTATAGAGCTAAACAGACTATTATTTATTTGGGATTGTCTCGAACAGATATGACAGCCTCAATCAATTAAAGTGTAAAGTTGAACCAGACATTAAACAATCTTGACTATTAACCTAGGTCGTAAGGAGTCATTCAAGTTTGCTCGAGGCAAACTGTCGATTATCCAAACAGTCTTCCAAACCTGTAACTAATACTCTTTACATGGAATGCGAGTGACTTCTCTTTCGGGACTTCTTGCTCAAGATGGCGTCTCGCTCCTCGCGCAGAGTGACCCAAATCCAGAACCATGTCATCGTTTCGATAAAGATAAAGGTGAAGAACAGACGGTTCTTGAGCATATCTCCGCCCCAACCAGCAGGACGATACAAGGGGTTGTGCGCGCTCGGGTGGGTGAGAGGTCCACGTGAGGACTTGTCGTATAGGGGTGACGATGGGCCAAAGAGGAAGATGTAGGCGACGAAAGCGAGGGAGAGGAATGATCGAATCGGAGCTGTTGGGCACCGCTGTTAGCTACATGGGCTCGTCGAAGTGCTTGAATTGGCGATGTACCTTGTGTACCCCAGTGAAATACTAGACAGACCTCATCAGGCATGGAGAGAGAAACCAGATCGCTGAAACCGATAAAGATGAGGATCACAGCGAGGAACGCGAGAGGAGAGCTTTGCAACTCGAAACCTCTGGCCAAGGGCTGTCAAGTATGTGTTAGTTTACACGAACTTGCCATGCAAAGTCGATCATCGACCAGCCAACATAGACTTACCATTCCCATGCTCTCGCCCATGATGTATACAAGTGCCTGCTCATTGATGGAGCTTGGGCTAGTGAGGAAGAAGTAGCCGAGGGTAAGGTGAAAGAGGGACACGGAAGTAATAATAGTCTTGGCAGATATGAGAGCCATGATTGCGGTTTGGTATCAATACAAGTAGAAGTTGGGTATCGTTGTCGTCTATGTCGAGTTGAAGCCGTAGCCAGCCGGGGCGTGAAGGAGAGAAGCAAGCCAAAACCTAAACTCTTTGAAACACGGGAGTCGTCAAGTAAAGGAGAGAAAAAGAAAGGTTCGAGCACTTGATCAAGTTGTGGTCACGCTGAACCTGAACCCTCTTGATGTATAACGAAACAAAAAGCTGCCAGGGGCTCGAATTAGTTACACGTTGCGTCACATGCCGTGCTGTAGTGGGGTTCTTCCCATCTAAGGCTATTTGGTACGGCTGGCGAATCAGATTGGTAGGGTACCTTATGGCGTTGAGGGACAATGTGGCTGTGCTTCAGTCTGTGGCTGCCCGCTCAGCTCTTTTGGTCCTTGGATTAGGACTTTGAAGTTGCGGATCTTACCCCAGTCGAGGCATTCGATCTGAGTAATTACCGTCAATTGTTTCCTCAATCTTGCACAATTCGATATCTCGACTACAATTACTTATCATGTCGAATTCAGGTAACCCGTCGCTGGATAAGCAACAGCACATCAAATATTGGCAGCGCTGCCATAAGACGTATCTACCATCACCTTACACGGCATACGACTCTACTCGACTCACCTTTGCATGTTTCATCATCTCATCATTGGATCTTCTCTCTGTTCCCTTGAGCTCATCTGAGCGCGATTCAATCCGGCGCTGGGTCCTCAGTCTGCAGCATCCAGAGGGAGGTTTCTGCGGAAGCTCAACGCACGCCTTGCCGGGACAGGAAGCTTACAAGGGCACCGCAAATGTCGCAGCAACCTTCTTTGCGCTCGTTTTGCTGGGTCTCGCGGCTGAAAATGAAGAAGAGGCAAAGTCAGCTTTCAAGGGGGTGAATAGAGTACGGTTGTTGAAGTGGTTGAGCGGGCTTCAAAGGGAAGATGGAAGTTTTGGGCAGAATTTATGGGATGGTGAAATTGTGGGTGGAAGGGACATGCGACACAGCTATCTTGCAAGCTGTATTCGGTGGATGTTGAGGGGAGACGTGAAAGAGGGGGATGAAGCGTGGGCGGAGGATTTGGATGTTGATAAAATGATGGCTCACATAAAAAGAGGCCAGGTAAGTCAATTGCATCTACAACTTTCTCTCGCTGACACAATCAGACTTATGATGGCGGCGTGGCCGAGTCGTCACAGCACGAGTCCCATGGTACGAAACTCGGATTTATCTCTCATGAAATTAGCTAACCTCAACAGCTGGATACGCATACTGCGCAATTGGTGCGCTTTCTCTACTAGACAGGCCATTAGACTCTACATCGGCCCATTCTCCCGAAAAGGCCATTGGAGTAGGGATTCCCAACCGCCAAGGTCTCGTTCAGTTTCTTGCGTCTCGTCCGTTTTCATATCTCCCTCAAGAAGAAGAAGACGATGAGGTGGAGGAAAACTTTATAGAGTCAAAGGTTGGCACGGCTGACTATGGTCACATCGGCTTCAATGGACGATGGAACAAAAAGGCTGATACGTGCTACTGTTGGTGGGTTGGGGCTACACTTGCGGTAAGTTTTTTGGTAACTGATTAAGCATAAGTCTCTAACAGGTGGTATAGATGCTCGGAAACCCCTCAATCATCAATGTACTGCCATCGCGGCGGTACCTCTTGGAAATTACGCAACATCATATTGGCGGGTTCTCCAAAGCTGTTGGAGGGCCACCGGATATGTATCACTCATACCTTGGTCTAGCTGCTCTTGCCACTATGGGCGATGAAGACTTGAAAGAGTTTGACGTCGCTTTGTGCTGTAGTCAGGAGACGACAAGAAAGATACAAAGAGCGAGGGATGGGCTGCTGGAGAGTACAAGAGGTGAGAGGAAAGCTTGGAGTAATGATGGTTTCTGGTAGTTAGCTATCCAATGTAAACTGTTGTAAACTTGCGAACAAAACAGAGCAATGCAATGCAATGCAATCTTTGTGCAGAATCAACCATCCAAGTAATGGTATTCATTTAAATTGCATGACAATATTTATATTTAGGTGCAAATGAGACCACAGTTATCATAAAATATTTAATTTTCTTGACGACGCCGCACGAATGAAGCCATCAAAATTTACGGAGAACCCCATAAAATAATAGTAGTATCAATAATTTGTATTTATTCATTACTCATAAATCACTGTCCCTTTTGTCAAACTGAAGCCATGTCGCTCTAGGGTGAGTATTCTTGGTGTTCCCCCACCTTCGGAGTCGTTCGGCCCCGCCCCAACTCTTTCCGATCATCCCCCAAATCAATCTCGCCTCCACGGCGGATTTGCAAGACTTCATCGCTTCCCCAGCACCGTCTACAATGTCTTCCTCTACACCAAAAGATACCGTTGATACGGCTGAGCCTCCCAAGGCGAAGGAGACTGAGTCTAAGGCCTGGAACGACGATAAGCGCCGGAAGTTTGAGACGTGAGACAAGTCCGATCTGTATTATAATGAGCTCAGTGCTGATGACGCATGATCTTATACAGGAAATCCAAGAGCGAGTTCTATGACCCTTGCCAAGAGGCTGCGCAAGCAAGTTATAGATGTCTGTTCAGAAATGGAGGTGACAAGAACATGTGTGGAGAGTATTTCCAGTACGTTATTCTGGACACTGTAATTGAGACTGGTCGTTGACATTTCGATAGGGCCTATCGCGACTGCAAGCAAGAATGGGTACGTGACAAACAATGGATGTCGTAATGCGATTAAGACTAATTTAATTTGCAGACTGAGAAGCGAAGAAGAGAGGGACGAGGTTGGTTTTGAAGGGCATCACAGTCTAGTGTAACGCCTGAACATGGTCCAGCAATGGTAACTATCAACCGCCAAGGTTTTGTAACATAAGAAGGGAGTCTAAGCTTGTACTATATGGAGGCATGGTGTTTGAGAGTTTGGGTTCTTCAACATCAAAAAGCCTGGTCTAAAGCCAGCGCATGTATTCTGACAATAAAACAGTCCATCTCAACTGACTTGATCTATCTGTCTCTATGATTATGCCAAGGTTTCCTGAATGAAGCCAGAGGGCATTTAACTTGAGTCTTCAGATACCTTACTCCAAAGTTGGAAGCCTAAGTTGGTATAGTGGTTAGCATTTCTGATCTGACGTGGATGAGGTCAAGCACTGAACCACACGCCCTTCGGGGTGGGAAGACCCGGTGTTGGAATCCCGGACTGGGGAGATATTTGTTTATGCTTCCATTAAACAATAGTCACGATAGTAATACTGATTAAGAGATCATCCTCACAATCTGACAGTCTCCAATATGAGTCTTCACCGCCTTGAAGATTCGTGGAGCACAATTACTGCAGCGTTTCCCAATTATACACCATTACATTCATGCTTCAAATTCACCCTTACACTTCCACGACGTCAACTTATAGCCTGTACCACCGACAAAGTGGGCAGCATCCTCGACGACCAAAGGTCTCATAGGACAGCTTCGGCAACTATCAGAAAAATTCGAGACGCAGTAAGACAAACGCAGTTGAGAAAATACTTACCCTCGCTCGCATTTATCAAGCATCTGCAGCAACCCGAAAGCACAAACAATACCACAACCTCGCATCACTCATGTGGCCGCGAGATCTGTCGAAGACGAATGCCTATAGAGTAAAGACCGGTGTTACTGTCCAACCGCGTGTCTGTTTCATACTGGAACCTCGCCCCATCAGCGCACTTGTTAAGTCTGGAGCCGTGCCAGGTCGAACACTCCTCAAGAGCCTGCTTGTCCAAGGCTACTCCGACGTCAGCTGTCAATCGAATCGAGTCTGGCATCCGACCAATCCGTAAAGAGTGTACTTTTCGAGAGTCGATCGAAAGCCCGACTGTTATTGCACATGCTACTCCTAGTGCTATGAGACCGACAAGAAGGATCCATGGGATAAAGGTCATGGCATATTTGTCGGTGTCGCACTGAATTTGATACCACCCTGTTTTCTTGAATGGAATGCTGTCTAGAAGCGCGTGTCGGCTTGTTATTTCATACCATAGAAAAGCCTCGATGAGACTCTGAAGCTTCCATGATGGCTGGTCTCCCTCGCTCGTTGTGTTGAGTGCTAAGCGCAGCAACTGCCCGCCTAATCCTGGAGCTCTCCCAACATGACTGTCATCAAAGATCTCCAGTGT
This sequence comes from Fusarium sambucinum, assembly GCF_050947815.1. NCBI lineage: Eukaryota > Fungi > Ascomycota > Sordariomycetes > Hypocreales > Nectriaceae > Fusarium > Fusarium sambucinum. Next base: position 3,703,753 of record NC_139292.1, read on the forward strand.
AGATGTTAGACTTGACGCGGGTTCGCTCGGTCGGAGATCATGATGTTCGTTGAAAAGTGTGTCTTTGATGATTGTCCATTGGCTCTCGTTCACCTTGATGTCTGCATGCCCATTCGACTTTTCCAGATGACAGTTCATACCAGATAATACCAGGTGATAGCTTCCATCAATGGGACTAATGCCTGAACTTTGATTGACATTAATGCTACCAATCCAGATGGCAGTTTGATTGAAAGCAATCAATGGATATCTAATATCCGGATATCTGGTGTTGGCGTCGTCTAGGGACTTTTCGGAGAGGATAGACTCTTCCCTGCCAAATATCGCCTGGTACTTGATCATCTCTGATTCAAGTATGGATAGTGTATCTTCAAAGGTGATTCTGATGTGCGGGTCCTGATCGTCTGGTCGCTCGATCGTCACCGCGCGAGGAGTGGAACTTGTGCAGGACAGGTTGAGCCGGTAGACGGGCGCGTCAAAAAGCTTCTTGACATCTTGAGGCAATTGCTCTTGTGACCGGGTTGACACATTGGCTCTGAGAAGTCCACCAGCTGCTGATTCGAGCACCGAGGGCTGTAGACCATTGAGCTTGTCTTGGAGGTCCTCTGACACTCCTGACGTTAGTGAAGCCACATTCGCGTCCGGAGGGAGTAACGAGTACGTGTCCTACAGGTACTCGAGCATCATTCCGGCTTGATATGCGACGACGTTGCTCAGTAAAGCAAAACTCAGAGCTGAAAGCACAGCGATGACCCCAAGACAAATAACACGAGGTCTTCTTGAACGAGCAAAGGTCCAGAACTTGAGTGGGCTGAACGAACCCCAATCGGTATTGGCAACCTCGACAAGAACCTTCATGCTGACTGCAGAGCTTCGTCCGCGATGCTCGTTAACAGCAGAAAGGCGAGCGAGTTTGAACATGTGCCAGTTGGCGATTGCGACGATGGCTGGTGCTACCAACATGGAGAAGGCGGCATCAATGAGTTTGGCTGCCGTTGAAGAGAATCTTCCTCCGACTATCTCAGCTGTGATGTACGGATGTTCATTCTTGGAACTTGTGTGGATGTAGGCGATCAACCAGCAAACGGATACCAGAGAGGCAATACCGATGGCAATGATTGTAATTATGGAGTACAGGACATGCTTCTTGAAGGGGTATTCGGTGGGCGTTGGTACTTGCGGCCGTTTCGCGTTATTGCTTTCGCCATTCGATGGTAAGAGCTCATCTCTGACTGATCGAGTGTCCGTTTGAGTAGTCTCATGCTTCGGTGTGCCTGTAGAAGCAGTATCCGAGGATTCGGAACTATCTGCTTTTTCTAACGCAGCAGTAGTGGACGGTACTGGTCGGTCCGTCATTTCAAGTGACTCGTTGGCTGCTTGAGATGTCATGTTGACTGATGTACTTGAATGAATTCAAAGAGAGGTAGAGGTCGCGTTTTGCGGCTTGCTACTTGCTACTTGTTAACGGGGACGAGAGAAGAGTTGAGCATCGATTTATACACCGCTCAACAGGCAATAAACCAATGCAGAGCCGCATGATAGGATTCGGCCTTGTCACCGCGTACAGTCCGAGGCTCATACGACTTGTGTACTTCAAGGCTGACCATGTATAGCCCTGTTTGTACTTTGTTCCGCAAGTGAGTTAGGATTAAATCCACATGATCACATCCGACTGTTTTGAAAGGAGCATATCACATGTCTGAGTGACACTGTGGTACTTGATGATGACAAGGACTTGAATTGCGAAAATACTCGGCGAGACCGTTCGGATCTACTCTGTGTGGAACTTGTACGTCCCGTCTCTTCATCCTCAACACGTTATTACATGACTTGATCATGAACGGGACATTCCGGTTTGGAAGTTGCATTATAATCAGAACATGACGTATGGAAAGAGAGTCAAACGATTTGGATGTGGTTTGTGATTCTATTTTCATGCATTCTTGTCTGATTTTTCTAGAACTGAGCAAGATAGCCGTTGCTGGAACACATGTGTGCTACGGCTGTAATACAGTGGATAGACAGTATTGACACCTCAGGATATCGGAGATGTTAGGTCTCGGAAGCATCAGAGACGAGTTCACAGTTCGTTAACGGCATGGAGACAAGGCTCGAATTGCTGGTCTTGTAGAGTTATGTTTCTATTATCTGGAGGGTGGTTTTAATGCCTTCCAAACAGAGTACTCCTGTTTGACACGTGATTGGCTGAATCAAGGATAGTCATAGCGGGGCGGGTAGTCCCGATTGGACATTACTCCACATGACCCATTTATCCAACATGGAGATATATACCGCAACTAAACGACTCACCACAACAATAATACGAGTTCCAACTCAACACAGCGACGGTGGTGTAGCGGTTAGCATTGGTGCCTTCCAAGCACTAGATCGGGGTTCGACTCCCCGCCGTCGCATTTCTTTTTTCGTCTCGCTGGCTTTTCTTTTGCTCCATCCAGCCTTGATGTTGTACTACAGCACTTTGTCTTTTGTCCACACTTTTGATGACCTGTAGAGCAAAATAACTAGGTAGAGGTAGTCCAGTTCTTCACTGGAATCCTGTTGCATACCAATCGAGGAACTTCACCTGGTGCATCATCACATTGTCGTCTGACATTAAACACAACTGTTTAGAAAGGTGTCATTTTGTTTCAACACATTCATTGTTCATTTTGTCCAGTGACTTGGCGGACATAATGCCAGGCAGCTATCTCCTTTGACTACTCCAACACACACCGAAGTAAACGTAGGATACCGCGCCAACACAACTAACAGCTCAGAGTCAAACCATATAATGTATTTCTTTTTTGTTTAAACGACCTTTCAAACCTGTCTCGTACATTTGTTAATCTCATCTCGACACAGTTCTATAGTAACAAATCGATGACCGGATGTCTAACTCCACTTAACCTGAAGCCAGCCCTTAACGTTTGCCTCCCAGCTCTTGACAAGCTTTTTAGTTGCTCCCTCTCCTACAATCTCCAGAACATTTTCAGCTCCATCGAAAATCCACTTCCTTACTGCGGGCTCAAAGTCTCTTCCATAAACTTGTTCCTTCAACTTTGCAACAGTGTCCTTACCCTCCTTGAGGGCCGCTTCAGATGCAGTGACTAATTCCTTGATCTGAGCCATGACCTCCTTGGGCAAGTTGCTCTTGCCAGAGCGGTCGCGTTCCTTTTCACGATCGTTAAAGGCGATTATCCATTGCGCAGAATCTTTGATGGCCGAGGCGGTGTCACGGAGGATGGCAAGAGAATGGAAAGTGCTTAAAGTCGTGATTTGCTCCGAGGCAGTTGCAAGCCCCACAAGCTCAAGTTTAAGAGTATCCAGGGCGATCTTTAATGTATCGGTGATCTGAGCAAACTCTTCAGGAATAGGGTTGGTTCTGCTGATGCCAGTCGTGAATGGGACGAGAGTGCTCAGCAAGCTCATTACTTCGAAATATGTTGCTTCTTGAGGGGTAAAATCCTCACTGGAGCCTCTTGAGAATTTGATAAACGAGTTGCTCAGCTGGCCGAGTGTTTCAAGGACGAAAATCTGGTCGGGGACAGCAGCGGCGGCGGAGCCCTTGTAGATAGGAGGAGGCTTGTAGCTCAAAAGTTCATGGAAAGCCTCGGATAGCAACGACATGTGAGCGCGGCGGTTCTAAAAACGTTAGTTCCATTTCAAAGTAATAATCAAGCACAACCCACTGTTGGCGCAGGCCCAATTCTCAGGCGGGAATAAATGGGCGATTGAGAGCTGCAATCCCATGAAGGGAACGAGCCATAGTCGATGGTCTCGACCAGATTCTTGTCATCGGTCACTTCAGCTATTGAATGTCAGCAACTGCGGGGTCATCTAACCGCTACCACTTACTAAATCGAGGGTCAGTCAAGACCTCTGAAAACTGTTCTCCCATGATTCGGTCAGTCCTGGTCTCCTCAACCAGACTCAATACACGCGTGCATCCCCAGCGTAGGTTCTCCATGTATTCAGGAATATCGACCACACTGCTATAGCTTCCTGACTCAAAGGCGTCGATCAATCTCCGGGGCATTCTTAGTTTCAGGGACGCATTGAAGTGAGAACTGAGTAGCTCCAAGAGCTCCCAGCCTGTTTCATCTGATGGCGAGATGAGAGCAGGCGAAATGGTAGAAAGTCGATCGTAGAAGATTGGTGCGAGTGAGTCCATAATAGTTCGCTTGACTCCCAGCGTATCCCAGATCTCGCGAGCTCGAGCCGATGAGCCAACGCGAAGGTGTAGTTGCACAAGCAGAAGGGAGATGATGCTGTGTTTCGGGGTCAAGGAGAGTTGATGTTCGAGCAGCAGCAATGCTTGAAGGAGAGGAGCATAAGAGGTAGGCAAGTTGGAAATCTCGGTTGAGGGGGGATATGCGGCCTGGATATAGCAAAGGGCAGCAACAACAGCCAATTCAGGTCTTATCTCGGCCTCCACAGACGGGCTTTTTGAAGTCAGATCAGCCAACGACTTGTGTACCTCGAGCGCTGCTGCAGCGACATTGGAGAAAGCTGGCCCAGGTGAGCTGGCCCCGACCTCATCACCAGAGACAATGCATTTACGCATCGGCCTTTCGCCAGGTACTGTATTATACATGGATGGACATGTGGCCGCAAGGTATTGCAGCTTTAACGAAAGATTTCGTATCCTTGCTGACTTGATCTCATCCTCCATTTCTTCAGCCAATTTGGTGGTAAAGTCATAGGCAAGGTACTTTAGTGCAGAAGGGGCGAGTTTCTCGGCAAAAGGTTTGATGTCGTTGAAGCAAGCAGTGTTGACGCCTTGATCGTTTGTGTAGTTGATCAACTCTTTAAGCCGGAAAGACGCAGGCTCGTCGCCGGTAATGTCATCTTCATCATTTGAGGCAAGGTTGAAGGCTGCTGAGAGTCGTGCCAGGAGGATGATGCGCTTGTAGATGGGTCGTAGATCTGGTGATTTGATGAACTTGAGAAGTAGCTTTTGGACAGTTTCCTCGACGCTATTTTTGTCAGTTCAGAATTTGAGTCGGTTACAGGGATGTAATACGTACTCAGGCTTTACTGTCTTGATTTGAGCAGCAGCGTCAATAAAGTGCCGCCAAACTTTCCAATCGGCCGCCAACAGACTTGGTTGCCCATTCTCATCCTCAATTGACAAGCAATCATTGCAAAGCTGAAAGATAGCTTCAAAGTCTTGCTGTTGCTGGTATTGGGCAATCGTCCTCAACAATATCTCCTTTCTGCCCTTTCGGAACTGTGCAAGAGGATTGAATACAGGGCTGGAGATGATCTTGGCAAAGTCGTCTTTCGTGCCATGCTTCTCGGTAACATCATAGAACAGCAGGATTTCTTCTTCTGTTTGGATGCTTCGAGGTTGTGGCTTGGCATTGCCTTCCGCAGCAGCGTCCTATTTCAATGAGCGACCTGGTCATAGAAGAAGAGAGTAGCACTACCTGTTCAGCCAATTGCGCAGCACGCTGGGTCTGTTTCAGAGCGAGCATTCCGTATAGCTTCTTTTTTTCAGGTGGTGCTTGAGGGCTGGTCTGTCACAAGTTAGTTGTGTTGGGACGGAAGAACATTATACGGACCGCTAATAAGTGTGTGATGACAATGTTCCAAAACATAAATGTCCTATCCTGAGGAAAGGATCTGTCCATTATCGCGGCAATCTTAAGTATGTTAGTTGTTGTCGTACTTGATGATGAAGCGTCTCATACCTGCTGCGCACTAACAAGGTCCCAATGTAAGAGGCATGACTCCAAACAGCGACTGGCGCCGATCTTGTCCTTTGGTACAGCTTTAACAAGGCGTGCTCTCAATGTTCCAAAGGTCTGAGGAAAATCCTCCTCCTCATTGAGTCCTTGTGCAGCCCATTCGAGAAGATCTAGAGCATCAACATCCTTGACAATGGTTTCCTCTCTGACAAACTTGTCAATGGCGGTTATGGCAGCAAACTTGGAACTGGGATCATCGAGTTGACTTTCGGCACAGATTTTGACAATCTATTAAACTAAATCAGTCTACATGTGACTTGACACAGATACAACAATTCACAAGCGCGCACCTCATAGTATTGATCATTGAACGTCCGAGCCCGCTTCTCTGCCAGGCGAATCACCACAGCCCAGTTGCCATCATTGAAGGCAGACTGGAGCTGAAGGTCAACGCCGTTTTTGAGGTTGGGTCTCTGTTGACGATTCATTGAGTTCCAGGCTTCGCGCAGCTTGTCCTGTCCAACTAACTGAAATGGGTTGAATGAGCGTGAGTGAGATCAAGTTCCAGGTCTTTTGGAGGGGCTCAAAATGAAGTGGGATGGATGAATGTGGAGGGGCGGTGGGAGTGTGGCTGGTGTTGCTTACGCCACATCTCCAATTTTGGGGAATTTATTGACAAGAAAAAGCAATAGCCCCTATCGTATTGCTGCCCAAGACTTAAGAGACACTATATTTTAAGCTTATATTTTTCCGGACTGATTTATCATTTCACGACATAAATTACTCTTCACACGAATACTCGTCGTCACATTTGGCTTATATTAGGCCGTCGAAGCGAGTCAGCACCTTTCTCATGACCGCCGAAGCGATTCGCTATGGGGCCCCACTCATAAACTTACAGTGGATATGAACCCCTAACTTGATCTCGATCTCCAAGATTTCTGCATCCTTTGATCTGCACTATCCTTATCTCAATCTTTCCATCTGCTTTGCTTGTCATTCTTTTGCATCCTTTTACGGCTCTGCGAGTATATAGCAATTTTTGTTTATATTTCTTACTGCTTCCGGCATCAAGCAGTACACTTGTATAATTTCAACACGCATATAGACGCATTCCGATCCAGGTTGTTGTGATCTTGCATTTTCTTGCCCAGCGCCAAGCCTTGTCCATACTCCTTAGCTGCATTTGACTGCGACAGTCGGGGCCACCTGTGTCTTCCTTGTTCTTGGACTTTCTGGAACTGTGCCGCTTACAATCCAGCATCGACACGAGTCTATCTGACTTGAACCATCGAACGAGACGCTTTGCGACGAGTCCAACTATACGAAAAGTTGAGACATCAACAGGGGCGACGTCATACTGCTTTAGTCTAGCGACATAAACTATCCTTATCTGCGACATTAGAAATGGTTTCTCGGAACCGTTCTGGCAGACGAAGAACCGCCGCTCTAGCCTTCTTCGTTGCCACCGTTATCCTTCTCAACTACAAGGGGTTCCTGACATTACCGAGCTTCGAAGCTGCCAAACCCGACCGACCAGAACTCAACCTTGCACCAGCATGTGCCCCCACCATTGACCATATCCGACGCTCGGCGTACGGCCTTACGAGGGACGTCGTCTACCAGAAGCGATGCATCCGACCTGTGGTGGACAAGAAGATCGATAGCCAAATCGTGTCACAGAACCCTGATTCGTTGATAAAGAACGGTCAAATTGTTCAACTTGACCAGGCCTGTGAAGGATGGACCGAACCGGCTTGCGAACCTGTTACCCTCAAGGTACCTCCGCCATACCCGCAAGAGGACTACTCGGCCTTTTTGTTTGGCGTCGCGACGAGTCTTGATCGTTTGAACGAGTCGCTTTCGCAGTTTGAGAGTTGGCTCGGCAACACACACGCACAGCTATTGGCAGTTATCACGGACCCTGGCGACGAGCACAAGTACAAGGACGTGACCAAAGAATTCCATCGTCGCGGTGTTCAACTGACCATTAAGGATCCATGGAACAAGGCCATCACCTCGAACGAGCAGCATTTTGCCATTGTCCGCGATCTTCTTCAACACACTACTCCCAAAACACGTTGGGTTGCCATTGTCGACGACGATACCTTCTTCCCTTCGCTCTACCCCATGAGTCAGATTCTTGCCAAAAACGATCACAAAGTTCCGGCGTACATCGGTGGGCTATCGGAGAATTACGATGCTGTCAAGCACCATGGCTATATGGCTTTTGGAGGAGCTGGGGTTTTCCTGACCCCTGCTCTGCTGCGTGATCTGGACCCTCATCTTGAGGAGTGTCTCAAAAATGACCATGTCCCTCAAGGTGATGGTCTTCTTAAGCAGTGCATCTACAGCAAGACCAAGACCAAGCTTACAGTTGTTAAAGGACTCCATCAATTGGATATGGGCGGAGATATGAGTGGGTTTTACGAGTCTGGTCGCCTTCCAATGAGTCTCCACCACTGGAAGTCGTGGCATCACGCTCCCGTTGATAAGATGGTCAAGATCTCCGAGTTTTGTGGTAGCTGCTTTCTGCAGCGTTTCGCCTTTGGTTCCGATACTGTTTTGACCAACGGCTACAGTATTGTTCAGTATTCAGCCGGATTGGAGAGTGTAGACTTGAATAAGATGGAAGGAAGCTGGGAGGGCGCCAAGGGTTTTGACTGGAGTTTGAGTCCTATGAGAGCCAAGATGGATCGTCGGCTGAAGAAGAGTTATCATCTGGTCGATACGGAAGTGATTGGGAAGAATATCCGACAGATCTACATCCACCGAGTCGAGGAGGACATCCCCGGCCCGGATGAGAAATCGGGTGACCCAAAGAACCCACCACCAAAGATCGAAGAGATGAAGGACGAAGTGATAGAATTGTTATGGGAGTTGTAGACGCCTATCGCAGATGGACGACATTGGTTTTTCCCTTTCCCGGTCGGACCGGGACTGCATATACGACGCATGATACCAGATGATACATTGGACGGATAGATAGACTGGTTTTGTAGATAATGTTAATGAGCCTTTCCTTATCGCGGCAATAATATGAGAGCAGAGAGGGGTCTCATGATAGTGCCTTTCCAAAGGGCGCCACACACCCATTCCAGATCAGGTACTCTAGACCAAGGCCCATCAGTGGCACTCCACGCGATATCGGCGTGCGGAGAACAATGACAGTGCAAATCAGCGATCGACATGACTTGTTTTGGAGGCGCCAGACAATATAAAATATTGTCAATCGCCCTGCAATTGTTCGATATTGAAGTTCTATAACAATCATTCTCAAGATGACCTTTACTCAAAGATTCGAAGGTTATATTCAACCTTGTACCAACTTGATCTTCCTCCCAATCGCTGTCGTGCTATCTGCATGGGTTATCACCAACTGTGTAAGTCATCTGGTGACGAGATCATGATCTTTGGCATTAATCCAAATGCCAGGCAAAACAATGGATGCGCAGTCGTAAACAACGATCTCAGCCGGTCAAGGTTGAAGCAGCAGTTCCTGAAAAGGCACCAATTATTGAGCCTTTGCATGACTTTGACTGGAAGACGGCACCGAAACGTCAATTACGACCATTCAAGCCGACATATCATATCACGATGGGTACGATCCTCTTATGAACTCAATGTGAAGTCAACTAACCGTCCATATAGCTATCCAGTCCAACACGCCTTCAGAATTGATCACCATCGATGAAGACTATCTTGATCGCATCACCCAACGACGTAACATCATCGCTACCCATGGCTCAACCGTTCATGGCTGCATCCCCGAAGGTGACGCAGCCGTACGTGAACTCTACACTTATCTCTTATCTGAACAGCTTCCCACACGTTTCCCAACTATCTTCCAGTTGTCCCAAGACAAATCGATTTGCAAGAACCTGGCAACAGGAATGTCTTTCCCAACGATTCCCCAAGGCAGTGCGGATGCGGCGCTGCGTGTTCTTGGTGAGACGGTCGAAGAAGATCTATTTCTACTGCGCCCGACACCTGAGGGCCATCAGTCTATTGCATTCATGTGCTGTTTCCCTTCTGGATTTGATCCATCAACTAAACTGGGCAAAACACTTGTCGAGATCCACGCTCCTGTGCCGTCGTATGAAAAGATTGGCTCTAGTATGGAAAGGTTCTTTGCAAAGCTGGAGGTGGGCAAGAGTGTAAAGCGAACAAATGTGAACCTCCACGTCGCCAGGATCTCAAAACTGGACTAACAGATCGCAGTGGTCCGTTCAAACGCATACAGAGCTGTTTAATTGCCAAGGCAACCACATTACTGGCGACGACGCTTATCAGCATGACGAAGACGTAGCTATCGAAAAGGTAATTTTCTGCCTATTTGACAGTATCATGAAACTAACGCACCCAGACTTTCCTCCGAATTGAGCTCCAAACTCTCACCCGTCTACCAAAGACCGGCGCTATCCTTTTCTCTTTCAAAACCTATCTTTATCCAGTCCGTCAGATCAAAGAAGAGGGTCTTGGACCTGCTTTTGCTGATGCTATTGAGGGCCTGTCAAAGGGTAATGCGCCAGGAATGTGGACATATAAAAGTGCAGTACGTTGGGGAAGCAGTGTGATAGAATATCTCAGATCTTAGAAGTAGCTATTATCATGACAGGTTTTTCGTTTTCCGCTCTTTTGGTTCTCGGTTTCATAAAATGCTCTTTTACATACCCATCTGAACTCATATACACTGCCCCAAACCCCAAGCAGATGTCGTATGTATCTCGTCAGATGTACTACTAATGATTCCCATGAAGGAACTTGATCATGAATCTTCCGTTATGAGACATGGTTGTTGCTGTGTAGCTCTTATCGATTGACACCTTTGAAGTGCGCAGCGCTCGCTTTGTGAACTTGCGCGTGGCTTCATCATAACCGTTCTTGTCAGTTGGCTTCAGAGCCTTCCCTCCACTGTCCTTGGTCTCTTGACATTTCTTAGGCGCTTTAGGTATGATATCTTGCGAGAATCCCATGATAGGCGTGTTCGCATCTTCGGAATTGAGAAGGACTGGGCCATCGTTTCCTAGTCTGTGTTAACACTACACGTTTGAATGTCACGCTGCATTACCTTCAATGACAGATACGCCACCATAAGCCAGCGGATAGTTCCCCCAACTCAACTCCGTCCATGTGCCAAGATTGTGAACTTCCCCGTTGAAATTGATGTCAGCACCACGGACAAGTCTTCCAGCGAATGTTTGGCACGAGCTTGTCAAGTCGATAAAGACAGTTGTATTGGATGGAATCTGTTTCAGAAATTAGCTGAAGAAACCTTGGGACAAATGCGACCTTCACCTTCATGGCCCGGTATGGTTTAAAGTCGATCGCGTTTTGGTACACCATAAACCAGCGTAGACTATCTTCGCCATATCCGGTTGTGAAGGTGATTCCAGGCTGCCCGTAATCGACGTCTCCGAGGAATGGATCTAGCTCTGTCAGTTTTTTATCCAGCAGTCAAGATTCACCATTCTAGTCATACTTTGGATGATAGTGTAGTCATCCTTTTCAGGTGATCCGCAGGTTGCCAATCGATCCTGAAGTGCTGGAAAGGAGTTGACACACGTGAAGAGAATAAATGAGATTAGGATGAGGCGAATCATCGTTGCAGTCTCTGATCCGTGGTGTTATCGCTAGGCGGCCAGTATTCCAGAGTGAGTGCTATGAGGGAAAAGAACAGAAGTACAGGAGAAGATTTTCTCTACAATGGTGTCTTGGTACTCGATAGGCAGATTTCCCAGCTCCTTCTCTCTTTTCCATCAGTTTGCTTCGAATTCAGGGCAGGTGCGGCTGTATTGCGCAGGAAGGCGGTGCTGCCAGACTGGGTAACAGCCGCCTACTAACTCAGGCAGGCACGGGTAGTCGCAGCCTCTCGTTTGTGAATTCCTAATGCAGATATTTTCCATCATCAAACAAAAAACAAGAAGTATCTTGACTTGCTTTATCCATATTGACGACCTAACTTTGCTATTTTCTTCTTCCAAGGAACATTCTTCGAGAAGCTTTCCAAAAGGAGTTTTCGGAATTCCCTCCGACTTCCTCATTTGGCTACAAGGAGATGCACGGAGCCCTGTCATTGGCCGTATCTCATTGTCGTTCTATGAGATTGAACTGCTCTTGCACCTTGCGGTTGGGCCCTCAGCTATGTTTGGTCTTCTGGAGATCCAAGCTCCTTATAAGTACAAGCACCGCTTCAGAATCAACCAATGTTGATCATATGCCATCTATGTACAGTATATTGACAGGCGTAGTGATGATTGTTAGGAGCCGCATGCACACACTGGATCTGGCGTGTAATGAGGCTGCCACTCTCAGGTATTCTGTCCGTTGAAAATCATGATTAGCAACTAAGAACCCCCATTATACATCAAGTGATTAGATTCCGTTTGCTGAAGTCTTATACTAATGATGTATTGTACGACTCTGTCGTGATGACAAATTAACATGACCTCCACTAACAAACATCCCTGACTCATCCCATCACCCATGTTGAATCAAACAAGCCTCAAAACAAAGCACGACAAAAGCTACACTCTCACTTCGCCACTTCTCTGACTATACAGAAACCCCAATGTTCACAACTTTTGACATCTCAACTTCAAGTTCGCTGTCCAACGGGAAGACTTTGTCCCCGCCGACGTCACAACCCCGCGCCAAGAGAGCTCAAGTCTCACGCGCCTGTGATTGGTGTCGATTGACTCGTGTAAAGTGCGATTCTACTCGACCCTGTCGCAATTGCAAGCAAGCCAAGAGGGAATGTGTAAACTCGGGTCGCGATGACTTCAAGAGTGTTGCTGCGGCCACAAAGTAGGTCATAAACAATTGTGTATGAGTACGTTGTTGACTGGCGTGTAGGGAGGTTCAACGATTGAGAACCCAGGTCCAGGAATTGGAGAACAAGTTGCTGAGCCCCTCTATTTCATCTGGGAGAGGTGACACTGGTTACAGAAGATCACAAAGATGGAAGGGTGTGCGGATCAATGGCGTCCAGTATGGATCATCTTCACTCGTGTATTTCTCTCATCGACTATCAGCATTCATCGAGACGGATTTAGAGCCAAAAACCTCATCAAAGTCACACCAATCGCCTCCATCAACGCCGTCTAATTGCGACCGCCTTCAGCGTGAGCAACAAGACGCATTGCTCGACCTTTACTGGCAGGGTTACCACGCCATTTATCCTGTGCTCGAAGAGGCTGCGTTCCGGCAACATTATGATTCTCTATGGCACGGAAATATGAGGCAGGCATGTCCATTGGTCGACATTGTGATTGCGCTATGTATCCAATTCGGCTCCTCTTACACAGCTAACGATACGCTTGTCATGCCTGATCAGCCTGGATACGACTTTTATCTTCAAGCACAGCAGTCCTTGAATTCTAGCTTGGAGGCGCCGACATTCATATTGGTTCAGTGCTATTTTCTTAGTGCCATATACCTCTTGGCCTTCAAGCAGACCAATTCGGCTTACATGATGATGCGATCAGCAGTATCAGCAGCCGAATCTCTTGGCCTACAATTCGATGACAATGATAGTGGCACTCAGGTCAACACTGATATCCCGTCGACAAGCGTGGGCCCTAGACTATGGCGATGTTTGGTCACATTAGACACGCAAATCTCGCTAGACTTGGGCCGTCCTTTTGCAGTAGCAGACATCCAACCACAAGATCAAGCAGAACCAGAATCTGACGAGGTTGCCCAACTTGCTGGCCCAAACTTTGACTTTTCTGGGTCATTCATCAACTGGCTTCGTTTTGTACACGAGAGACAAAGTCTATTTCGAATCGCCCGTGAAATTCATACTGAATTAGTGGCAGTGGTGGAGGGCTCCCTTGAGGAAATTCAACAGACCGACTTTTACCAACATCCTGCATCGCGCGAGAAATGCGCAAAATATCTGTCCGAACAGCTCAAACGTCTCAAAGCATGGGTCGAGGAATTGCCAGAAAGTCTCAAGACGCCAAGGGTACAAGGTGTACCGTTCTCGGTCGACCGCTCCAAACTCAACCTTAGCCAGACAGATCCCCTATGGCTACAAAGGCAGCGCCTGGTACTAGAACTGGATTATCACTCTCTGGCCATCATGCTCACTCGAACTTTCAACTCTTTTCTGCCGACACCAGCCCTCGGGACTTTTAACAGCGACAACCACTGCATCACTTCTGTCAACTCTGGCATCATGATGACACTAATGCTACAACAGATTCTCAGTGGTTCGGAAATCCTTGCTGGCTTCTTTCAAGTTGTTGGCTGGCAACGTACCGCAACATTCGCTCTAGCTGGCTTCGCCTGCGGCTATCCCATCTGTCCACTGTCTCCTATAGCACGAAAGACATTACCACGAGCCGCGCGAGTCTTTGAGATTGCCGGCAGTCGAGAAGATGCACAGCTAGCCGATAACCTCAAGACAAAGTGCTTCGAGATAGTACAGGTTTTCTGCACTAGAATCGGTATAGCTACGCCTGCGACGACACCAGCCGATACCGACAAGGACGTAGAGAGTGTAGATGAACCTATGGAGCCGAGTAGCTACCAGGTCATGAGTATTGGGGAGGAAGGTTTGGCTAATGCTGGTTTCGACAACATAATGGATAATGAGCTCTGGGCAACAGACTCGCCGGGGGGGCTTTTATGGGGTGACTTGATGAAAGACTTGGACTCGGGTTTGGCGTCGTCACTGGGTCATTTTGGAGTACGGGATCAAGACAATGTTTAGTTTGAGGTCGCACCAAAAATGGACCATGTGATGGTGTTGGTTCATGTAAAGAGACTTGGATACTCGACTTAACATCAGCAATAACTGGTCATTACTATCATTAAAAATCAGTTAAAGTAAGGCTTGATCTGCTCTTCAGACCAGTTCCAAAAGAACTCTGCCATCCCCGTTCCACCTTCAGACTCGGGCAGAGCTCCCTTCTGCACGTCGGGACGAATGGGCATGAATCTACCCCATGGAACCACTTGAAGCCGTTAGCTGATGTCGTGTCTTTGAGTGACACAATACTTACCCCATATACCAGAGTTCTCGGTGGTTATTTCCTCGGAAAAGGCGGCAAACAGTTCGGTGTAAGCGCCGTTGATGGAAGGATACGTGGTGAACATTCTAGGATAATACATGTACCAGGGTGAAGTCCGATCAAGTTCACTTGCCAGGTTACCGGGATTAAGAGACTAGTTTGTCAGTATACAACTCTCTATGAGTATTTGGTTGACTTACCACACTGACGATACCATCATCTTTGTATTTCCTTGCAAACTCGGTGTTGTGGTAGTAATTGCCAGCCTTGCTTGTAGCATACTTGTGCATCAGGTTGCGCGGCTGATGGTAATCAAGATTATCACGTTCGAAACCGTCCTTAGGGGCCAACACATCTGCAGCTGAACTTGATACCCAAATTACACGAACAGAGTTCTTGGGTGCTGACTTGGCTGTTGATTGAAGAAGAGGCGTGAGGTGCTTGGTGAATAAGAAATGACCCAAGCAATTGACTCCAAGTTGGAGTTCATATCCTTGCTCCGTCTTTGAGCCCTCTGGTGGCGTCATGACACCAGCATTGTTGAACAGGATATCGAGTCTTGTCTCTTGGGCAAGAAACTCCTTGGCTGATTGGCCGATGGTTGTCAAATCTGCAAGATCGAGCTTGAGAAACTTGATGGAACCCTTGGATGCAGGGTGCTGCTTCTTGATGCCCTCGATAGCATCGCGACCCTTCTTTTCGTTGCGGGCGGCTACCCAGACAGTAGCATTTTTGCTGTAGAGGACCTGTGCGATCTCACGACCAACACCTGTGTTTGCTCCAGTAACAATGGTGACCTTTCCTGTAAGATCGGGTACATTAGACTCGGTGAAATGAGGCTTGGGAGGAAATGCCTGGCTAAGGGCGTCGAGAGGTTTTGCTGGTAGTGGCATAATGGAGAGTCGTAGTGTTGATTGAAAAGTCCAAGATGTCTTTTGTTGATAACGAAGCGTCCATTACCTCATACCTTTGTAGGTAGACACGGGGTAATAAACTCTCCGTAGCGCGGGGCAATTAATTCCATGGGCCGACAACCGAGTTCGGCCTAGAACATTTGTTCCTAATGATAAGTTACATGGCTTGATATTTTCAGAGTCTAACAAAAGAACTATAGAAAATGAAGGTATCACTGATCAAGCATCTTACAAGATGCACGTCTTGGCTGAGCGCCACATTTACCTTAAGTGCTTACATTGTCAGGCGTGACTACTGGATATTACTTGCATAAGTGGCTACCTACATAAAGCCCGAAAATGGAATACTACAGCATTTAAACAGAAATAATTTATTCATATCATTGTTCAATAATATGAACATGGTCTGAACTCTTTTCAAGTATATTGAGGGCTCATCTCATTTACAATTTATTCTTTTAAGCATAGTAATGCGTTACAACAAGGATACCTCTGAGGTCAGTTAGCTGCTGCGCTCAAAGTATAGAGTAAGTGGGGAGACTCGACAATGGTATAATTGGATATGATCAAGCTGTCTGTCTGCTTATCGGTAATATGAAAGTAAAAGGGTTGGGTACACATCACGTTGATACAATGATTGGAACTTCTTGAAGTGTTGGACTGTGTTGGTGACATGCCTCAATCAACACGCTACAAGCCCCTGTCATACCCATTAAGCATGTCACTGACAAACTAAAACAACAAAGAACACGGCCTTCATCCCATCACACATAGAACTCTACACGTGACTAGGTAGATCAAGAAACAATAGGCGTGACGAAACAATAGCACGGGTAGTGGATGAACGCTTCCTCCCGTCTTAGCCCTCACCTTACCCCATTAAGTCGCGAACTAATTTGTCCTTGAAACTCATTGGACACAACCCTAGTCACCAGCCACGGAAACAAGAGCCTCAGCAGCCTCATCGGATGGAGATCGGTGGCTTGCTTGTCTTTAGTTGACTTCCAAGGTTCCGTCTGAACTTCAACTTGATCCATGCACAACGGCCCGACGTAAGCTCTTGATACCTTCACTTATTTGAACTGAACCTTTTATCTTGACCGCGACTCCGTCCTTAATCTTGTATCACCTTCAAAACACTTTCATCTCCATATCATCCGTCAATCTTTCTTCGTTCATGCCGCGGTTCGCCAACTGCAATCGACCGACCACGGGACCTGCGCGACCAAACATCTTCATCCATATTCAATCGCGTTGATCTGCGATCCGATTAATTGTATCATCCCAAGCACGGACGCGAAATCTTTCGGGATATGCTTTGATATTGGCGACAAACGGCGCACTCTTCCTCTTCGCCGCGATCGCATTCCATTGTTTCTTTACAGACGGCTTCAAGCACTACCGTTTGTTTGCGCATTTACCCCCGCCGTTTGAGGCGCCTGTCGTGTTGTAACTGCTCCCGAGCCACTCACTCTCCGAACCTTTTTCTGTACAACTCTGCAGCTCCCACCAACAACAGAGCCAGCAAAATCGCCATCATCATGAGTACTCCTTGTAAGCTCCCTTTCCTCAAATTCCCTTCCCAATTTCGACACTCTAACCATATCGCGTAACAGTGACTTCTGAAGAGCTCGAGCGCTATACTGCCATCATCGACGATATCCTCCAAACATCCGACCTTGAAACAATCTCGCGAAAGAAGATTAGACAGGGTTTGGAGAATGCTCTTGGCGGCCAAGATCTGAGCGAACAGAAGGTATGCAAGATAAACACGCCTGGCGTCGCTCCACCATACTAGATACCATGGCATGATCTTGCGCTTGCGACCATTCATTCTTACTAACACACAATAGAACGCCATCAAGCGGCTGATCGAGGCTCGCTTTGATGCCGCTTCTGGGGCCGATACTGGCATCACTCCTCCAACAACTTCCGACTCGCTCGTCGCCAACGGAGCCTCCGATGTAGGCGAAACCGAACAATCTGCGACTCCCGAACCTTCGCGAAAGAAGGTCAAGCGATCATCCTCGGCCGAAGATGCGGACGCTCGACTCGCTGCCCAACTCCAGGCGCAGGAAAACAGCCTAGCTAGAGGGCGCAAGACTCGAGGAGGTGACAAGCCGACCAAGAAAAAGGCAGCACCACGCAAGAAGAGCGCAAAGAAGGTCAAGGCCGATGACGACAGCGATATGGAACCAGCCGACGGCGAGACTGGCAAGAAGAGGAAGGCTGGCGGTGGTTTCCAAAAGCCTTTCAACCTCAGCGAGACTCTCTCCGAGCTGGTTGGCGAGACACAAGTACGTGATTGTTATTTTTGAGTGTTGTCAATGCTAATACATCAACAGCTATCCCGACCTCAAGTGGTCAAGAAGCTTTGGGAACACATCAAAGCCAACGATCTCCAAGACCCGAAGGACAAGCGACAGATCATATGCGACGACAAGATGCATGCAGTCTTCAAGCAAGCCAAGGTGGACATGTTCAAGATGAACAAGGATATTGGCAGCCACCTTTACCCCGTTGAAGAGTAAAGAGCAAATAACCACTTCTACAACAATAACGGACACTCTACAGAGATTTCGATGACAGCGTTTTGGGCGCGTGGCGGCGTAACCGGTATTCATGATTTGCTCATGTTTCATTTATTCTCTTTGGCGGCGATTCACAGCATAGGAAAAAGGGGAGCATACCGGGTAAACTTTGGTAGGAATATGGAAGCTCAGAACGAGAGTGATTCCTTTCGACAGCACGTTGCGGCAGGATGCGCGTGCAGGTTGTTTACTTGTCAGCGGGTAACTTTGGGCTTGAGAGCTCTTGATGGGTAGCTGAACGCATCTAACTGGTGTCTATCGGGCTAGATACTATATAGTTTTGATAAAGAGAAATTTACTTAGGGCTAACACTTGAGTTTCTGATTGCCAGTTGACGATATTCCATGGAGACGTCAAGCCATACACTTCTTTGGCACATGCTAAAGTCAAAAGTTAAACGAAATAAGTTCAGTATGCCGGAGTTCATGGCATTAACTACTCGATCATGGGTAGGCAGAATTTGCAGTAATGAGCCTCAGTGACTCAGTTAATCCCCATGTCAATTTAATCGGCCTACCGAGTTATTCTGGCCGGTGACTCTAAACTTGAAATGACAGCTGAAAAAGAGCCAATTAAAGTTGTCAATTCATGCATCCCTTGTTCGGTGAGCCTTTGCAAAGATTACTCAGCCACAGACACTGGTAGATAGTGGCTCAACGCCACGTCCCCCACGGAGGGCACTTTCACTTTCCGTCACTTTGAATGAAGTTCTGCCCCGCCATAAGAGACGACACTCTCGATTTAAAATCTAGTCGACATCATCACTTCTTTCTTTACATATCACCTTTAACCTCGGAAATCTACCATCAATATCGATCAGGGTGTCTTCCGAATCTCACTGCGAGTTCTATCATAGCTTTGATTTGTCTGTAACTCATAGTCTTTTTTCCGTATCAAGCTACCACATCTCAACAATTCGACACTCCTTGTGCGGGCGAGCGACATAAGCAGGCTCTATCTTCCTTTTTCACCCTACACACGACCAAATTCTACATTGTGGGAGCTCAAAGCTTCTAGCCATGGCTCCACCAGAGGGAGACAACAACACTGGAGTTTCAGCCTCCGATTCCCAACCCCAGGGTGACGGCCAGCGCAACAGAGGACGAGGCCGAGGCAAAGGAAACCAAAATCGACGAGGCGGCCAACGGCGAGGTCGTGGTGGTAACAACGCCAACGTCCCAAACGTCCCTGCCAACCCAGCTGCACAAGACGTTGCCGCTGCAGCTTCACGCGCCCATGCCCTAGCTGCTAGCAAAGCTGCCGAAGCTGCCGGGGACGATGATGATGGCGATGTGTGTTTCATTTGCGCCAATCCGGTTGCTCACCACTCTATTGCACCTTGCAACCACACGACATGCCATATTTGCGGTCTGCGCATGAGGGCTCTTTATAAGACAAAGGACTGTGCTCACTGCCGTGTATGTCCCCTTTCACATGCTCTCCACCAGAATGTATTACTGACAACTTGATAGACCCCAGCTCCCTATGTCATATTCACCGACGACCCCGAGAAGCGTTTCGAGGAGTACTCAGAAAAAGACATCACTACTACCGACAGCAACATCGGTATCAAGTACACGAATGAGGATATTGTCGGCGACACCGTGCTTCTCCTACGATACAACTGCCCCGAACCTTCATGCGATTTTGCTGGTCTTGGCTGGCCCGACTTGCACCGCCATGTCAAATCTGCTCACAAAAAGCGCATGTGCGATCTGTGCACTCGTAACAAGAGGGTTTTCACACATGAGCATGAGTTATTTGCAGATAAGGAGCTAGAAAAACACATGCGTCATGGAGACGACAAACCTGGCGCGGCGGATCAAACGGGCTTCAAAGGACATCCACTTTGTGGATTCTGTGGAGAGCGTTTCTACGATGATGATAAGCTGTACGAGCACTGTAGAATGAAGCACGAACGTTGCTTTATTTGTGACAGGCGAGATTCGAGACACCCCCACTACTACCTCGACTACAACGCTTTGGAAGAGCATTTCAAGAAGGACCACTACCTCTGCGGCGATAGAGAATGTATGGAAAAGAAGTTTGTTGTCTTCGAGTCCGAGCTGGACTTGCAGGCTCATCAGTTGAGTGAGCACGGCGGCAAAGCGACAAGCAGAGACGCAAGAGTCGTCAACATTTCAGGATTCGACATCCGAACACCATACCAACAGGAGAGAGGAAGCGGTGGTGCCGGTGGAAGAGAGGAAGGAAGACGTGGCGGCAGAGATGGGCGAAGAGGAGGAAACAGAGGCCGGGACCCTAATGCGGAACCGGTTCCTGTCAGCTCCGCTCAGCCTCTACGTCGTGACGAGATTGCTTTCCAGCGACAAATGGCCATCCATTCTGCACAGTCGGTCTCGAACCGTACCTTTGGTGGAGCTTTGTCTGCCCCTACACCAGCGCAAGCCTCAT
Organism: Fusarium sambucinum; assembly: GCF_050947815.1. Lineage (NCBI taxonomy): Eukaryota > Fungi > Ascomycota > Sordariomycetes > Hypocreales > Nectriaceae > Fusarium > Fusarium sambucinum. The sequence goes on from NC_139292.1 coordinate 3,724,383, forward strand.
CACAATCTCGCGGTGCCAGCTCATCAAACACGCCTCGCGCCAGTCAGACCAACCTTGCTAATCCCATAGAGTCTGCTACTGTCGACCAGGCTAATCTCAACCCCGAAGAGCGTGCTCGTCTTGTACGGCACGGTGCTGTGGTCGAGCGAGCGTCAAACCTCCTCGGCAACGACACTCAACGAATGGCCACATTCCGAAGTCACATCTCTTCTTACAGACAGGGCAGCCTTACTGCTCCACAGTTAATCGATGCCTTCTTCACTCTCTTTGCCGACACCTCCTCAAACGCTCTTGGTACCATGGTGCGAGAAGTTGCGGATCTTTACGAAGACAAGGGCAAGGCCGAGGCTCTTCGCAAAGCCTGGCAAGATTGGCGAGCTATCAACGAGGACTACCCCAGCTTGCCTGGCCTGAGTGGCATGCATGGCGCAACCTCGAGTTCAAGTGGTTGGGCTGGCGCAGCATCGGCTAACCCAGCTGTCCCCAATGCCAAGGTCACCCAAAAGTACTCGAACCGTGTTCTCAAGCTCAAGAACAGCACAAGACTTGGCGGCCCAGCTCCTGTATCCTCAAGTGGTGCATCATCATGGACTGGTCGCCCTGCCGTCAATGCTCCACCGCCATCCTCCAACGCATTCCCATCTCTCCCTTCTTCCAGCACCTCCTCCTCTGCATCTCGCTCCAACTGGACAACTCCCACTCCCTCGTCATCGCAATCCACGACTCTCAATCGCCCTCGCCCAGCTCCCCGACCCACAGGTGAAGACGCTTTCCCGGCTCTTCCAGCGGCACCAAAGCCTACCACCACAATTTTTGGTTACGGCAACGGCCGCGCTGTACGACGTGACTACGGAAACCGCGAGACAAACTTCCAATGGGGTAGCGGACCGAGCACACCAGCTGACGAGGAGCCCGCTGATGATGAAGCGGGTGGTAAGAAGAAGGGTAACAAGAAGGGCAAGAAAGTTCTTGTTCAGTGGGGTTAAATATATCGTATATAAATTGGATGGCTAAATAGTGTCGAATCAGTATGTATGCTCCTCAATGGGCAGAACAACGTCGGGTTTTGGAACTGGATGGATAAAGTGACGAAGCGAGGCGATTTGGCGTTGAAGCATTCCCGGTGGAAGGTTGAGTGACATGTAGGACGGATTATAGCAAGACTGGAACTCTTGAGCGCCTCTGTTCGGATTCATCAGCGATGTTTTTAGTATGTACTAGATATAGTAACAATACGACTGTCCATATATCACATTTGCATTCATGGGTCACGTATGTATTCAAGTAAGGAAGTCAGAGACTTGATTGTCTGATAACATTTATTCCTGCTTTTCAGTTTTAAATTTACAAGAAAAACCTTGAGAAGACTCGGGCTCTATAGAGCGTGGAGTAAAAAATAAAATAAAAAATAAAATTTATTCCTGCTTGCGGGCCATTACGAGCATACGAGACGAAATTAGTATGTCAATTTATGCTATTTAGACTAGACTCCTTAGGCTGTTTATTTTTGTACCTATAGACTTAGGAGACCAGCTTTTCAAAGAACGAAACCAGTCCGTTAACGAATAGCGCCAGCAAGAACAAGAACAAGACCAAGCCGACCATTATCGGCCCTCTTTGTAGAGTCGAATGGCCCACCAGCATCTAGAGAGCCGCGGGTTCGTAGTATTCACGGAAGCGATCGGTCTTATCCCAGCGTATGCTCCAGACAACATTCCAGCATACCAACAACAACGGAGGAAATCGTACTGTCCAAAAGGCGAGATAACCATCAGGAAGAGGTCCCACGTTTCGTTTGAGTGCCTCGGGCATATCTTCGTAGTGGTTTCTCTTGTTGCGCAGAGCACGAAGCAGGTCTAGGAGACGGGGTCCATTGTACTTGCGCTGCTTGCCGAGGGAGTCCACAAAGTCGCGTGGTAGTGCTTTCAGAAAGTCACCCGTCACGGAAGAGGCGTGGCTCTCAAGCTCAGTCAGTGCCGCTGACGGTGGATCTCTCGGCTCCTTCTCAAAGTGATCCGAGACATCGCACAAGAATGCGAGCCTCTTTCTTGCTGACCAGAAGAAGGGGTGAGCCATGACTTCTTTCGCTGTTGGGCGACATTTAGGGTCCGCTTCAAGCATGGATGCGATGAGGTCCGACGCCTCATGGGAAAAATCACCAAGAGAGTCGAGAAGATCCAAGTTATACTGGCCCTTTCGAATGTTGACTTCTCTCATATAGCGATCTCCGCAGTCAAAAGGATGTGAACCATTGGTCAAAACATAGAAGAAAACCAGACCAAGGGAGAAAATATCGATGGCTCGGGTAGCACGTCGGGGCATGGCATTGTCGTCTGCCAAAACAGAACCGGAGCCGCTTTGTGTGCTTAGTTCCATCATAGCACCCTCTCGTGCGTCGTCATCGAGCAGAAGCTCGGGAGCGCGCCAACCAGAAGTTCCTGCTGCACGACCCGTAGTCGCACCAAAGGATGATTGTCCACCCTCCAGTTTCTTACACAGTCCAAAATCAGATACCAGCAACCTTGGTTTACCATCCTTGCCTTTGTTGACAAGAATGTTTTGCGGTTTGAGATCACGATGGACGATACGAAGCTCGTGTAGATGGCTGATTCCGTTGGTTATCTGATAGAGAACGTTGGGCAAATCATGTCGTCCAGCGTTTGCAAGGTCGCGGAAGTAGTGTGGCCTCTCGATAACATCAGCCAACGAGGCAGCACACCGCTCCAGCGCGATGTAAAGGAATCCATCGCGGATTTGCTGCGAGTAATATCGGATAACTAAAGCGGTCAGAGTTGGTTGCTTGCTAATGTGAAGAGAAACTTACCATTGGGATGATCGTCACTCTCTCTCAAAAGTCTGGTCTCTTGAGAAGCGATATCATAGAACTGAATCAACATGCGCTTGACAGCGACAGCTCTACCATCGAATTTGCCGGCAAACACCAATGTGCCGTTGCTTCCTGTACCCAGCTGTTCATCTGTGTTCACCTCAATATTTCCCATACGAATAGTAGAGCCCGTCACAGATTGCATATCATCATGTACCGTCATTACATCAGGCTCAAGACTAGGCCTTTCGCCCAGTTTCTTGGCATTGTTCACGGCATCCTCAACAGTGGCTGTGGCAGGGTCATCGCCACGAGACTGAGAGCCTTCTTGAGCACGGCCCTTTCGATGTTTGACACCACCACGTCTCCCTCTGTGTGCCTTTTTCTTCTTCTCGGGTTGTGCACCATTCTGGTTGGCATTGATTGGCGTGTTCTGGTTCTGATTCTGATTTTGAAGAGTGCTTTGCAGATCATTCGCTATCTTAACGGGTGCTTCCACATTGGCTTCAACCACCGGCTTTTTAGGTTTAGGGGTCGCTTCCCGATCGCTAAGCTCCACTTCCTTTACCGGAGTGTGTGGGAATGCATCAGGTTCCAATTTGGACGATTCGGGGGCTGGTACAGGGGGCTCTTTTGTGCTCTCTTCAAGCTGTTCACCGAGTGTTTCAGGCTTAACTTCTTCTAAAGCAGGCTCGGGCGTGCTGTCTCGATTGACTTCCGTATCAGTGCTTTGTGCATCATCGACGACATTCTCGGTGACGTTCTCAGTTTCTGTAATCGCCAGGATATCTTGAAGTTCCTTCCAGAAACCTCTACGTTTTCCTCGCTTGAGGTGTCGGCGGATGTTTTTCTGGTTGTAATACAACACTGAGACAAAGATGATGATCACAACGGGGTTGGTGATGAAGTCTTTGATGCTCTTGGCAGCACTGTCGGGTATCGATTTGATCTTATCAAAAAAGGTGGGTTCGTCCGCAAACCCAACTTCAGTATGAGGTTGGGAATCAACCTCCAACTCGTTGGGGTCATCATATACATCATGTACGTCGGGCACCTCGATTGAACCAGCAGGCAGACTGGGAGCATGAAAGCTACCTCTCTTATCAGTGTTGCCAAGGTAATGCGTGCCTACCAAGACTTTCGACAGCTTTGTTTGGTTGAGCGTATCCCAAGGAGGAGCAATATCCCACCAGTCAGAGCGGGACATTTGGGCCACAGGCGCATGTGCAATGAGAGGGTACAGTTGACCAGACATGACATACCAGTCTCCAGCTCGAGTTTGGTTCAGGAAAATGCTGTTACTGCGCATCCGGTCTTGTGTCTCATCCTCTGCTGGCATTGGTGGCTGGGGAAGTACAACAAGATCGGGGTTGCTCTCGGATGTAGCGTCACCTGGTCGGCATACATCAAAGACTCGGGCGACAGGTGCTGCAAAGTGCTCGCTAAAAACAGGCACCTTCTCAGATCGTGTATAGTCAAACGCATACACCTTGCCATCATGTTGACTTGTGATGTACTTCTTATCTAGGGAAGAATGATGTTGCTGGAAAAGGTCGCTGTCGTAGTTGTTGGGGCTCCACTCGGAATATTTGAGGGTAGCAATTGGAAGACCATCATCGCGTCGCTGAATTCCAACAGTGTATTCGGTTCTTCCCAACGTAATAGTGCCGGTCGAGCTGCACTCCAAGTTGCCTGCGTCATATAGGGTGTCAGGGCGTGAGCAGCTCTCGGCTTCGTTTACATGAGACCCTCCAGAGCCGAACCATTTAAGAACTCTTCCACTTGCAGCATCTAGGGTGATCATTGTCGTCTTTTTATCGCCAGTATAAACAACAGGAGAACTATCGTCGGCGTATGGCGCCAGCTCTTCGACGAGCTTCTTCATGGTGAAACCTGTCTTGATGAAACCTTGATTCGAGTCTGGTGCCCACATATAAATTCCGCCGTCTCGATTGGGTTCAACAGCCCAAACGTAATGGTCGACTGCACGGTAATTTTCATCAAGGGTGGATTCTTCGGAGCGGTAATGTTTAGTCTCTATCATAGGTTGGTCGACTTCGAGATGCCAGAGCTTCTTTCCAGTTCGTCTGTCGTTGGCGTATAGGTCTCCGTCGACGGTCGCCAGAAGTACAAAGTCTTCTACTTCCCAATCCTTCAGATTCCGCGCAATCTGCGGCGAGGCCAGTCCAGATGCAAAAGCGCTGCTGGACCGAAGATATGAAGGGTTTGGTGCTCCTACGGACCTCGAGTCCGGAGCCAAAGTTGCGAGGGCGCTCGCATCGTCAGGAATTCGTTGATCTCTCTTTCGGTTCTTTCGGGTGTATTCTTCCTTTTGCCGAGGCTGTGTGGAAGGTCGTTTTACTTGATGTTGATCGACAGTTTCACGCGCCTTGGCCGCGTCAATGGACGTGACGGCCCATTGAACGGCATCGGCAACTGACTGCTGCTGCTGACTGCCACCGGGGCGTTGCAGTTCGCTGACTGGTCTGTGCTGCTGCTGAGCATCGACAAGTTGCAACCAGGGCAGGAGTATAACAGCAACCAAGGCGAAGAGCTTTTGCTGGGGACGTCCCTCGCCAGGAGGTCGTCGCAGCATTTTGGGCCAAGGTTAACGCTGCGGGCGGTCACATAGGACCGCGGCAGCGGAATGTACTTGTCGATTCGAATGTGTTGAAGTCAGCCTGTGTCTTGATGGCTCGTTGTTTTATAATCTATTGAGATTGAGGGGATGGTGGTTGCAATGCAAAATGAAGTCACAAATCGACTGCTGGAGCCGTTGGAAATGCGGAGTCGGACTCGAAAACGGCGGGTAGCGTTGAGGGACGTTGAGTATTGATCGAATATTCGGTTTTGGGTTATATCCAAGAGACGATATTACTATATAGTGAAATATCCAAGATGAAAGAAATAAATGAATGAGAGGTTGGAATGGAATACGGGGGAAAGGTTGGGCAGGGAGTCCCAGCACAAAACGCTTGTTCTTTTTGCCCTGCCCTGGCCTGGGCTTGGCTGGACTGTCCTTCCGTCTGACACCACTCAAGGGGACGAGGGGGGCAGGCACGTTTCTGAGAGTGGGCAATAGAATCGACCGGCGTGGCACGGACAAGAAGGTCAGGGACTGACGAGGAAGGAGGGAGGGGAGCTTCACTGTGGCTTCCGACGGACGAAAAAGATTGACCACTAACAGAACAAGGGATGAAATCATTTCATCAGTTTATTGTATTGAAGCCATACTATTTGCCGAGTTATTTTCTACCTCTTCCACTCAAAAATCAATTATTCTGCTCCCCTCCAAGTCAAGGTATGAAGGCCGTATTCTATACAATACGCACTGTAGGCGATCCAGACCTTGGTTTTTACACTGATGCAGGTCTTGGTTTTTCTCTAGGACTGGGCGTATAGGAAGACATCGGAAAGACACGCCGATATCTAGGGATTACTCGAGTATCCAAGACAAGACCGAATTCTAGTTAGTAGACAATTAAAGGTATTCTCCTTGCATTATTATATCTGGCAGTACTGATGAGAAAGGGGAGCGAAACATGTTTGTAGCAATCGGCATTCAGGAACTAACTGTATTACATGTACAAGCCTTTTTTGAACTGGTTCGCGGGGAATCGGATTGCTACACTTTATCGCCCAATCATAATTAAGAGTCTTGCATTAGTAACAGTTTCAAAAGGTTGATATTGGTGATGATAATCGGTAACCTTGCTGATTGACTTGATCTTGTTACACGGTTTAAGGCAATACAGAAGCTTGAGACCCAACCTTATGATATCAATGGCAAATCAACCATAGAGACTATACAGTCATTTCATCAAACAAACAAAACGTATTTACCAAAGCATCTCATGTATTAACTAATCAAACCCAAGTCCTTTGTTGGACTGTGTCTATTCTATTCACTCTTCTTTTTTGTGGGCTTGGATTCGCTTATTGCTACCCCCGGATCGGATGGTCTGTGCCTGCGGGGACCTATTTACTTAGGCTCTTAGGTTCCGTCCCACTCTCCCTTGAATGGTCAAGTAGATGGTGCAATTTGCAATGGACATTTCAAACTCTAGGGTAAATTCTCTTCAATATCACCACCAATTGCTATCATGAACTACAATGGGTTCTTCTGTTTTGGTACTCTTGATTAGGATAAGTATTGAACAAATGAAACTCACTTGAAAACTCAATTATATGAGCGAATTTACCAAGACCTCGAATGCATGTATCGACATTCACAGTGACATGTGGATCTTAGATCTGCAGACTACGAACAAGTCATCAATGCTTCTATCAAATCTACTCAACAAACAGTTGACCGCCATCTTGCCGACATGACGGAACTGCGAGATCCCACTTAGCAACTATACAGCTTCTCATATACATAAAATCCAAACCTATCATGTATTCAAATTCTCATTAAAATCTGTGTGTCTCCAACTAGGGCATACCTCCCTTGAACTCACCTACAACCCATGCACTATCCGTGTCAACCCTGCTTATCTCAAGCAGCCACCATCGTACGTCCGAACCCTTGTAGGAAAGGATGCGCAAGCTGTGAAATCAGAGGTGACGCCAGCTCGGAACCCCTACATTAAGTCATGACCTCAGCTCGAGGGCACATGAATGCAATGGAATGTGCGTGCTCTTAGCTCTGCCGAGCATCCTCGATCCTCATCTTGGCATTGCTAAATGCCACATCCAGTTGGTCTATCCTTCTTAGCATTTCAGCTTCACACGTAGGTGTATATATTATGAGCTGCTTTATGAAGAGACTTAATACTGGTCGAAGCAGGTCGAAGCATTCTTGAAAGCGGTTGCCAAAGCCGTCCCTTACTATGCTCTGGGGTTCCATGAACAGCATAGTAACGAGCTTGGTTTGGTTGATGCCGAACTTTCCGGAATGTTAGCTTGTAATCTCTCAAGGTACCTTTTTAACTCGTGTCTCACACGAATACCGCAAGGGTCGTGACGTACCGTGCCAAAGGCTGAACAAATTGCCCCCTGATCTTCCCAGCCGAAAAGTATCGTGGGAGGACGGCTGATCTTGCTGGATATCTCTTGAATCCTATCAACCATGTCTTGACAGCGCAAGAATGTGTTCTATGTGTAAATGTTAGTCCAGACCAAGTAATACTGCAGTAAAATGGAGGACGCACTCCAATAATCTGGACCTTCACACCGTCGCCGCCGATGTTGGACGCTTGCAGTATCAAGTCGGACGCTAGACTCTGTATCCCTTGCATGGCATTTTTGAGGTCCTCTGGGATTACCCCAGTAGAGATGCGGGAGGGAGTTTCTGGGACGGGAATCTGGTCGACAGGGTCGATAGGGTCAACAATTGTTTCAAAGACAGGTTCAACAGCCAGTTCAGCAACTGGCTCAACAATTGGTTCGATAACTGGCTCGACAATAGAGTCAATAATAGGGTCGTCGATAGGGTCGGTAACTAGTTCAACAGCTGGCTCGATACCTGGCTGGATAACTGGATCGACAATTGGCTTAACAGCTGGTTCAATAATTGATTCGACAATTGGTTCGACAACTGGTTGGATAATTGGTTCGACGGCTGGTTCGACGGCTGGTTCGACGACTTGTTCAATAACAGTTTCGACAGCTGGCTCAATAGCTAGTTCAATAACCGGATCGACAATTGGCTCAATAATTGATTCGATGATAGGGTCGACTGCTGCATCGAAAACTGGCTCAACATCTTGTTCAACAGCTGGTTCGACGATTGACTCGACGACTGGCTCAGCAACCGGCTCGACAGCTGGTTCAATAATTGATTCGACAATCGGCTCGACAATCGGGTCGATAATTGGAGGTACTTCCTCAGAAACTGGTATTGGGAGTGCTGTTGAAGCGGCGATCTTGGTTATAGCAGAGATGCTAGAGAGGATAAATAGTGTGACTCGCATGATGGACCGTGATTCCCTTTACTCATCAGATCAGGGAGTCTAAGTAATATTCTACCACTAGAGCAGACGCCACCGTAAAACAATTTGAGAAGAATGTAAGCCTCTTCCGAATGGAGAGTTGAAGTAGAATGTGAATGAAGCCAAGGTCATCAAGAGATCACAGGAGTTGCTAGCTAAGCCAGCCGTGCAGAATGCTTTCTTTTATCATTTCTATTCCCCCCTTTCCAGAGTGGTCTTCCTTGTTGGTCAACAGACATCAAGATGTAAGTGGGATCGCATTTCTTGGTCTGAGTACATTTAATATGAAGTGGCGGATTTAAATGGCCAGCAGCTTGGCCATCCGGTTCGACCGGCTCTATTATGCAATCTTTCTTGACCCTTCTTCTTGGCAGTCATCCGCTTAGGTAGGACGGGTATACCTGCATTAAAATAGAAGAATTGCTTGTGGCAGGTCTTGGATTAGCGTAGAGGAAAGGACCAGATATGGGAAAGGCGTTGTCTCGGATGATGGACTATGCACTAGATACAAAATAAACAACCGACAAGCTGTGTAGTGTAATATTGTGTCAGTTTCCAGCATGGCTAGGAAAGTACGGGCGATGTGATTCATATAATACTAGTAGACGGCTGTAAGATATCGAATACACCAGTTGGCTAGTTTTTACGACGAGGCATAACACTTGGACAATTAAGACTGATGGCCATAATGTATAGGAACTATATTGAAAAGTCCACAGTTCACAATACTGCGGATACGGCTGAGAAGAAGCAACGATGATTCACCTATAAAATCATTGACGCGCACATATAACGTTTCAAATCGCACCCTAGAATGCAACTTACAAACAATCCGTCTGCTGTCAAAGACGCCCCGACTTGAGCCAATTCCAGGTAGCGTTAATTACACATGGAGCGGATAGATTTCTGAGACAGTCACAAGTATCCTTAATGGAATATGCAGAGATGGACGACAATAGATTACTCCGGAAAATGCTTTTAGAGAGTCCAAGAATTGGACCTGTCCTTCTTTTGAACATGACAAAGAATTTCATTACGTGACCCCTCGCCCTGACCAGTTTTCTACCGCGATACAAGCAAATCACTCCTATGCAAATGCAGAGAAGCCCTCTAAGGGAGAACTTCCTCACTCTCCTCAATAACCTCCTCAACAATTTCCTCAATCACCCGGTCCTCCTCTGATGATGTATCCAGGGACTTTGTGTAGGCCTCTAGCAGAGGAACGTGAGGATCCTTTGGTAGGCCAAGCGCCTCGCGCTCTTCCAGCACGTCGGCTTCCATAGACTCACGCCAGATGTGCCACTCCTCGAGCATGCGGCGACGAGCCTCAACAACAGCCAAATCAGCAGACGCACCACGGTCGGCATCTTCTTGCTCAAAGACACGGCTGTAGTCTCGGAGGTTCTTGCGGACCGCCTTCTGCTCCTCCTTGGTAAGGAGAGTCGCAGGCCGAGGGCGCCACGAGAACTGCTTGAACTTCTCAAGGGGCTCTTCTCGCAGAGCCTCACCCTTGAAGTCGTAAATGTGGTAGCCATTTTCCATCTATGATGTATTAGCACGAAACTCGGAATAGTGTGTCAGATTAAACTTACAGAGTGCTTCCAGGCAGATGCCCAAGAGGCGACGAATCGACCTGAAGGGTCCCACTCGACATCTGTGACGCCGTAATGGTCGGCGGTGTTCATAGCCTGGAGGTTGGCGGTAAGGTCCTTATCGGACTCGGGCTTCTCACCCTCAAAGTCAAGGTCGAAGAAGTCGAGGTCGGAGCTCTGTGTGTTGGCAATGGTGGCAATAACAACAAAGCGACCACGAGGCGACCAGTAAATAGCGTTGCTGTTCTTCTTGTCGAGTGTTCGGAGGTGCTTGAAGTTGCCCACTTGCTGGCCCTTCTTAGCCTTTTCAGGGCAAAAGAAGGAGACTGCCGTCTTGGGAGCGACGGCAGTAACACCGGCAGGCTCGGTTGTGGAGATGATGGCGAATCGGTCACCCTTGGGTTCCCAAGCAAAGTTGATGACAGTGTCCTTGATGGTGTCAACGACCTCAACAGGAACACCCTTCTCCTTGACACGGAAGATCTCAAGAGTTGTGGCTTGAGACTTCTTGGACTTGGAGTGTCGATCGACCTTGACGCAAATGTAGGCAGCCTCGGATTGCCAGTGAAGCTTAGCATCGCTGACACTGAAGAGGTTGAGAGATCGAACAACCTCTTTTGAGGGAATGCTCATCAATCCAACCTTGGCGGGGTTGCTGCCAATTTCGGGAGTCCAGTAGCAGAAAAGCTGCTCGTATTCCTTGATACTGTCGCGCTTAGGGGTGGCGGGAGCCCAGTCAAAGTCTACAACACCGTCGATCTTGATGGAGGTCTTGTCGAGGAGGTTCATGCGGGGGAGCTCGTAGACGGAGATAGACTGGCCGGGGTTGAGACGGGCAACGTACTTGTCGTCGGAAGACCACTTGAAGGCAGGCCACTGCATCTTGGGCGGGGGCTTGCCGTCCTCAACCTTGGGAGGCTCAAGGTTGGCGAAAGATCTAAGAGGGGTAGCGGTAGCGATATCCCAGATAACGTAGTTCTTGCCGTGATCGTCGATAGAGAGCGCGGGGTGGCCCTCATCGGGGATAGAGATGGGGCGGTTGGACCAAGTGACGATGTACTTCTCACCGGGGGAGAAAGCGACCATGTTCACGAAAGGGTGAGCAAATCGAGCCTGTCGCGACCATGAAGGGCCGCCCCAAAGCTGGACACCCTGGGCGTGGACGGAGGTGAGGTATGTGCCTAGCACACTCCATTGGACAAAGGTCTCCGTCCAATGTTGGCGCTCAACAATGTTCTCGGGCTGGTCCTTCTCATTGTTCCAGTAGATTCCGACGCTCTCACCACGGTACATGACGAACTGATCGCGGCCACGACCTGAGGGATCCTTGAGGAACGATCGCAGATGCTCCTTCTCGGTGAAGTCTTCGATTTCGGGCGGTTGGTAGTTCTCGTCAATGCGACCTTCTCGTCCGTAGCGTTCGATATCGGTGAACTTGTTGACGCGGAGAGTGTGCTTCTTGTCGAGAGGAGTGAGGTCGAGCTGGCGAGTAGCAGCGGCAGCCTCGGCGGGTGAGGAGTACTCGACAAAGGCGAATCTTTACGGGATCAGTTCCAAGCTCTTTTGCATATTCATTCCACGTATAACACCTACCGAAGAGACTTTCCATCGTCGCCCATGGGCATGTGTACGGAGTCCTCGCGTGTCTTGCCGACTGTGTTGAGCTTCTTCAACAAGAACTTGACCAGCTTGGGCTTCTGGTCCTCAGTGACCTGGGGAAGGCCGTCGATGACGACAAAGTTGTCATAGCCTTGGTCTAGGGAAACCTCGAATCTCTCTCGCAGGTCGGAGATATCAATATCATCATCGTTGAACTCGTCATCGTCAAGGTCGGCCTCGCGAAGGTGGTCGAAAGAGGGTGCCATGATGGGCGATATGTGGTTGTTGGAGGGGTGCAAGAAAAAATGCCCCGCTCTCGAATCTGGATGTTTTTTTTTTCGAGGGTTTTAAAGGGTTCGGCTACCGAGCACAAGGTCTGCGAAAAAGGCCTTTATGCGCTCAGGAGATATGACCTCTGGAAGACACGCGGTATTCTGTCTAAAACCGCGGAGAAGATCGCTAGGGAACGTGCGGAGTCTTGATGTTGCGGTGGCCAACCTAGTTCCAACACAAATTTGGTGTTCTTGCTTAACTTCTGCGAAAGTGTGCGTGCTGCGGAGAAATGATTGTCCTCCTTCCGAAATCGAGACATCCGTCGCGGGGCAAGTCACGTGTGGCTGTTCTTGCCTGGAGTGGAGGGGCTACGCTATCAAGCTGCGAGATAGCTCCAGAAAAAAAGGCTGCAACGTCTACCCCAAGGCTGAAGCATATTGACGTTGACAACGACGATAACCTCTTACGTTTCTATAGGTTTCGCCGTCTTCAGAGTCACATTGTTAGCCCATCATGGTATGTTTTCTTATTTGGGAGTTTTTCTCTCAAAATGTCCAACATTAAAGGGAACAATAACTAACATATGCCCCTGCCCCTCCTTAGTCTTTCCAACCAACCCAAATTTTTGAGGAGGGCACCACCGAGGAGAAGGGTGAGAATGCTCGTCTTTCCGCCTTTGTTGGTGCTATCGCCGTCGGTGATCTCGTGAAGAGCACTCTTGGTCCCAAGGGCATGGACAAGATTCTACAGTCAGCGTATGTTGCGCCCAACTTGCGGTCGACGACCCCCCTTTTAACACGATGCTAGCTCCACCGCCGAAATCATGGTTACCAACGACGGTGCCACCATCCTGAAGTCGATCGCCCTCGATAACGCCGCCGCAAAGGTTCTCGTCAATATTTCAAAGGTTCAAGATGATGAAGTCGGTGACGGCACCACATCCGTTGCTGTCCTCGCTGCCGAATTGTTAAGAGAGGCGGAGAAGCTGGTCGACAAGAAGATCCACCCCCAAACTATTATTGAGGGTTACAGAATAGCGAGCAAGGCTGCATTGAAGGCTTTAGAGGGCTCGGCCGTCGACCACAGCAAGAACCCCGAGGCGTTCCGTCAAGACTTGCTCGCTATTGCGCGAACAACTCTTAGCTCAAAGGTCCTCGCCCAGGATCGCACACAGTTTGCCGAATTGGCTGTCGATGCTGTCCTCCGCCTTAAGTCTTCAGACCTAAACCACATTCAAATCATCAAGAAGGCTGGAGGTAAACTGAGCGACTCTTATCTTGACGAAGGTTTTATTCTGGACAAGAAGATCGGTGTCAACCAGCCCAAGCGACTGGAGAAGGCCAAGATCCTCGTGGCCAACACTTCTATGGATACTGACAAGGTCAAGATCTTCGGTGCCCGTGTCAAGGTCGGCTCTACAAGCAAACTTGCCGAACTCGAGAAGGCTGAGAAAGACAAGATGAAGGCCAAGGTGGAGAAGATCAAGGCCCATGGCATCAACTGCTTCATAAACAGGCAACTCATTTACAACTGGCCCGAGCAGCTGTTCACCGATGCTGGTATCATGTCAATTGAGCACGCCGACTTTGACGGAATCGAGCGTTTGGCCCTGGTGACAGGCGGTGAGATCGCCTCCACCTTTGACCACCCCGAGCAGGTCAAGCTCGGTCACTGCGATACTATTGAGGAGGTCATCATTGGTGAGGACACCCTTATTAAGTTCTCCGGAGTTGCCGGTGGAGAGGCGTGCACAATTGTTCTCCGAGGTGCCACAGAACAGCTCCTCGATGAGGCTGAGCGAAGTCTCCACGATGCTCTTGCCGTTCTGTCCCAGACTGTCAAGGAGCCCCGAACTACCCTCGGTGGTGGCTGTGCTGAGATGCTCATGGCTAAGGCTGTCGAGGGTGCTGCTACACGAGTTGAGGGTAAGCGACAACTGGCTGTTCAAAGCTTTGCCATCGCCCTTCGACAACTTCCCACTATTCTAGCCGACAACGCCGGTCTTGACTCTGGTGACCTTGTCGCCAGGCTGCGTAAGGCTCTTTACGACGGTCTCACAACTTATGGTCTCGATTTGATGACGCCTGGTGGCGGAATCACTGATATGCGGGATCTGGGTGTTATTGAGAGCTACAAGCTCAAGAAGGCTGTCGTTTCTTCGGCCAGCGAGGCCGCAGAGGTAAGCAATCACTTGACAACCTGACATGAAAACTGCTAACATCCATGGCTAGCTTCTTCTCCGAGTAGACGATATCATCCGAGCAGCTCCCCGTCGACGAGAGCGTATGTAAGGTCAGGCTCAGTTGGCCAGGAATGATGGGTCGATGTGCATAGGCCATGATGATCTGTAATGATACCATAGACGGCGACATGGAAATGCAAAAAAGGACCTTCATGAACGAACCTTGCTATATGAGAACGAAACCAATACTGCATCAAAATTCATGACAAAAGTAGATAATAAGTGTATCTTAGTAAATTAAACTGCCAAGCCAACAATTTCTTGAAAAGTCGACAAAAACAGAAGAGTTTTGACACGATGACTCGGAGGCTTTGTCCACAGCTAATTACCTTTTAAAGCTCAAGTACACCCGTAGCGACTTGATGATTTCACAATAGACTTGAACACATGAAAGCAGCCAAGATGTAAGAGCGGGACAATGAACAGTGTCTATGGTTGCACTACCTTCACTCCTCAGAATGGATACGTTGCGGACGAGCTTATTGTAGCCAAAGTCGCTGCAGAGGAGTAACCGCGAGGCAACGACCTACAAGGCAGGTGAATGCAAACGGGGTATCTCATCGAAGGTTGCCAGTGGCAGGCAGCGTCAAGAATAATCCTAAAGATGGTAAAGGGGCTGCCAGTTGTTGGCACTGGCAAGTCACTTAGATTTCAACTTACCTAGGTATTTAACTTATTCAACATTTCTCATCCCTCATAACCAATAACTACTTATCATCCTTCTGAAAAAGCTATTCATCTAGAATACTCAATAGGCAGCACTGTAGCGTGAATGTTTATTCGGACTCTTCAATAGCGGCAAACTCAGCCTACATTATTCACTTCTTCTGCATATTGTTCATCAGAACTATCATCACTCACCTCCAGGGCCTAACGCATTTACTTCTTTCAGCTTGCACAGCTCATCACAGTAAAACTTTTAGCAATCACATCCACAAACTATTCACTTACCTCAGAGAAGCAACTCGTGGATAACGATCACACTTTCAGTCCGAGCATTCCCTTCTCCGCCGAAAGCATTCACCTAAAGCATTCCGAATCATAACAGCAGCCCATCATGCCGACAAAACAACCGCGCAAGCGCAAGTCTGTCGCATCGCAAACCCCATCCCAGCGCCGGCGTCGTGGGGTTAGAACTATCCCCTCAACACCCATCTCACAATCCATGTCCTCATCTCAAGCCGCAAAGAAGCGTCGAGTTGATGGTCGCAGTGAGCGCATCGCCGAAACACCTCAGGCAAATAAGCGACGCGCTATGGGTAGCAAAGGCCAGCAAACCCCAGAGAGAAACACTCAGCTCGCTCAAGCCACCTCTCCGAGCACACCTTTTGAAGTTTCGTCAGCTGAAAGCTCAGATTCTGATTGTAAGATCGACAAGGTACTGCCATCGCCAAAGCGCAAACTTGTCGCTGCTAGCCCACGCGCTCGCCCAGCCAAGAGGGTTAAGATGAAGCGCTCTAACGCCCCGTCATCCGATGATGGGTCTGACTGCGTTATTGAAAAGGTTCTTCCATCACCCAAGCGTCGCCAAGCTCTACAGGGAAAGGGAACAGTCAAGCGACGTAGAGTCGGCGACTCCCTTGATACTCCTGTTTGTATCGCGAGTGATGTCGACAGCGATGTTGAAGACGTGGACTCCCTACCCCAACCAACACAGACACAAACTCCAGACGAGCCGCGAGCGCATTCACCCGATATCATGGACGCTTTGGATGCATGGCTTGCCGGTCCTCAGTCTGGCGGAGCTGCATCAGAAGCGGCTCAACAAGCCTCAACTCCGGTCATCGGAAGTAGCCCGCCAGCTATGCCATTCTCAACAGCTCCCGAGCAACCCATTCAAAGCTCCTCGTCTATGGAAACCCCAAGTCGAGTGGTTCAAACTCAAGAAGCTCAAACCGAGGCGTCTATAAGCCCAGCATCTGACTTGGAAAACAAAACCCCACCCTCGACCTATAAGCTCCAGCCGATCTATAGCGGCGAGAACCTTCAGGAAACACATACTCCTGGTACACCTTCACAGTTTCGCCCACATCATCGAGAGTCTCTTATCGGCCTAAAGAGCATTCTAAAAAGATCTTGCGAAAAGCCGGTATGCGATATTACCGAGATGTCTTCTTTCCCTGACATCTCTCCGCTTTCTAGAGACGATCATGCCATATCATCGCCAACCGAGAGAATTCAAGACAGCAAGCACCAAGCCAAGATAATTCGTTCGTCTGAGCGCAGAGTTTCCTAGGATGGACCTGCCATCAGACGAGCCACAGAGGATGAAACTATATTTACACACCCACCACCAGCAAGGAAGCTGACATTGGCGGATCTCCGATCGAAAAGTTGGACCCCATCTCAGCCCAAGGACACATACCGACATTTGACCCCATCACCAAAGCCCTCGTCATGGCTCCGACAAAGTAAGTGCGACAAATTGTCGCGACAATGGATGAGGCTAACAATAGATCTAGAAAAAGAATTAAGACCATTGTCGTCTATCGCCGACGATACTGCCGCAGAGGAGGCTGCATCTGACCAGGGGACTCCCTCAAAGCCACCTACCGATCGAGTCAACCGTACTACCCAGAAGATGCTCAAGATAGAGCCGCAAAGCTCCGACGAGGACTATTCAGACGAATGTCCAATTCCAACTAAGGAGCCGTTGAAATCAAGCATCATCAAGCAGGAGACGCCTTCGAAGCCGCCTACACAGCCAGCTATGCGCCAGACTCAGAAGTCGGTCAAAGTCGAAAAACAGTGTGTCACTGATGCCAAAGTCACCAAGACCAGGCGCCATAAGCTTGCGAAACAGTTACGACAGAGCGCGGAACGACAGTTCACAAACCCCAAGCCTCTATTTGGCAAGGCTCAGAAGCCAACCAGGATTGACGAGCAGAATGTTAGCGATGGTGAAGAATCTGAAGGCGAACGCCGGAAGAGACTTGAAGAAAAGCAGCTGGTACCGGTCTCAAATCCAAACTGGACCAAGCCCCTCTTCCCAGGCAAAGAGGTCATGCCTCAAGTCATTCGAGATAGTGTTTCGGAGCATGCTATTAAGCCCACCGTGGCCTCTTTTAAGGAGAAATCAGCAGCCGGCCAAGGATTCACCTTCAAGCACAATGACTCAAACCAAAAGTACAACTGGGATGTCGACTGGAATATTAACCAATCTCTCAGCAAACGTGAGTCGAGGGCCGTAGCCTCGGAACTGAAGCATAGAGGCATCAAGACCGAGAGGCAATACAGCAATTTTTGGTACAATCTTACGATGAAGTTTTCTTCATTCGCAGGTTCTCCTGTCCCACTCTTTACTGCAAAGAAGAAGGCACTGGAGACTGTTGTGGAGGAGGCGATGCGCAATGGCGAACAGCGGAAGGCCCTCAAGAAGGCTGCAAAGGCAGAGAAGTTACTTAAACGCGAGAAGAAAAAAAAGCATAAAAAGGCAAAGAATCGTGAACGAATTGTTGAAGAAGCTCCGACCGCCAACAACACCGATGAGAAGAAGCGTGAGAAAAAGACAAAGAAGCTTCCTCAAGGTGTGGACGCATTCTTGATTCCTGGCGATACTGACGAGGAAGGCAAGTCATCATCCGAGGATTACGATTCCGATTACGATGGAGACGATTTGATGGCCAAGGTGCGAGCGGATATTGACAGGCAGCGAAGGATATCCGGAGGTGGAACAAGTTGTGGGTATCGAAAGGGGGATCTTTAAAGACGCGATCGAGATGATATCCATGTGATGGAGAAGCGGATCAGTGGCTACCTACCTTTGGTGAAATGAGCATGTCATATTTTGGACGAAATGATCATAGTGGAATGTATAACAAAGAAACAGGGCGTAGACGCCTCGCCTCTTACAATTGATTGTCTGGATCCCTTCTTTATTAAAAAAAATGAGACACGTTGCTGGGGTTTGTTGAATGGTCAAGGATCGTAGGGCTCACGGAAAGAATGGGGCGTAAAATTGCTTGTTTTTCCTCCCGCGTCGAATTAACTTTAGTATGGATGAGTTTGTATTCCTACCGAGATGCAAAAGTTGAGGCCTCGCGGTTGTTAGGCCATGACTGGTTGTCCTTGTTTATTAGACGCGGGTTATGCGGCCGAGATTAAAGCAACAGGGGAGAGGAAGTGAAGCACAGAATTGACACTGTAGGGCTTCTGATTTACAGAAGGGTATTACACAGTTCCAAAACAAGGTTCACAGTGTAAGCCCCTGGCAGTGGCTTGGCTCGATAAGGCCATGTCAACAGACCCATGCAAAATCCACATCTGCAAATAACACCAATGTCACTCTGCGGCTATTTTTGTATGCAATAATACAAGCATTTCATCTTTCTTTTTTGCTGTCTAAACTGAGCTGTGGGTGGTGGGATCATCTCCTCTCTCCCGTTTGGGGATCGTCATCCACTTCCCGGTTTAACTGTTGGTCTTGGTATCTTTGACTTCCAGGACTTGATTGAATCTTGACTTTCCTTGCCTTGATGCTTGAATCTCACTCGTTTTCCTTCTCCCCTCTCTCGCTCTCCTTTCCATCTCTTGATTTCCTAAACCCATTTCCTTTTTGTCCCTCCACATCATCCTTTTTATTCTTTCTTGTCTCAAACCCTTCAACAATAGAACTAATCAATCATCACCCCTTTGTTTTGGAGGCCACTTCATTCAAACCCGCGCTTAATTTTGGGTAATATTTTCATCATCCCGGCCGCGACCGCTTATTATTACCGCCGTCTGGGGTTGCAAAATCTTGTTTACCTCGAGATAAGAGCACTATAGCATTGCTTGTCATTATTCCCTTCAACTACCATCCAACCCCCAGTCTATCGTTGATCGATTGAATCTCTCGAACCGCTCTTAACGGCACATCAAAACAACCTACAACATTCGCTTCATACCCTCGCTTTTTATCCCCTTTTCAATCCCGAATTGCTTTAGTACAACTTCTTTTGGCCCGGTTATTTGGTAATCGACTCCTACCCCGGCAATTTTGAAACAGCTCTACTCCTTCTCGTCCATAACAACGGTTACCGCCAAATCGACAGAGGAAAGCCAAGCACGGCATTGTCGAACAAAAACAGAAGCGAGCCCACCTCCAACAGTAACCGACGATATCACAAGCCACGATCCAGTACCAAGCCGATTCATACCCCAAATACCTGTACAAGCCAATCATTGCGACACGAAGATTGTTTTCTTGAGGGCCCTCGGGCAATTCGACACTCCCCTCTTGTTCAATCCTTTCCTGCTCCACCGAGGGATGCGACAATGATTCGCACTCTTGATATCAACAGTGTTCTCCCCAGTCCCGACTCTCCTCCAGGAATGACCACCTCAAAGAGCTCAAAGACCTCATCTTTCCAATCTTATGACAGCGACGATGCTAGTGTCATGGCTGACATTGGCCATTTCGAGGAGATTGGTCTTGACGACGACAGCGTCACCCTCAAAAGTCCATCAAAAGTCGACGTTCGCCCTAGTCTCCCCAAGGCTCACTCAAGTCGATCTCTTGTAGCTGGCAAGACTGCTTCCAAAGCTCGACCGCCCTTCCCAACTCTCGAGACAAACGTATACACCTCCAACCCCCGAAGCACCAATCTGAGCGCATTGACAGAGCCCCTTTCCGCCACGCGCCCAAAGATGTTGACCAGTCCGTCCTCAGCCTCTCTCACATTCAATCGACGACGAAGCCCGAGTCCTGCTTCCTCGCTCAACCCGAGGGATCCGAGAGACCCCAGTTTCCCTGCAAAGCCCCGTCGAAGCAGCTGGCAGACTGCCCGTGAGCGCAAGTCTTTTACTGATCTCGAGCGTGAATGTGACGAGGACGACGGTGACGATATTCCGGATGGCATGTTCCTCGACAACGTGCCGCTGTCTCCTCGGCCTATGCAGGAGCGAACACCCAGCAGACCTCCGTCCACATCGCCCTCCCCGAATCGATCTAAGGAACGGGTTCGAAGTGTTGGAAACGGAACACCTGCTGTAGCACAAGCCTCGGGCTCTCTTCGTTCGCCAGCCTGGAAGACTGATACCCCTCGCAGTCCCGCCCAAACACGAGCGCATAGCTGGAACGCAGCATTGGCGGAACTGAATGCCGAAGCCAAAACTCTGACCGAAAAGCTCGAAGAGCACGCTGATGAGTTAGTCGAGCAACATATCAAGCGCCCCGCGAACCAGCGTCCCAACACCTGGAATGCATCTCGTCGTTCTGCCGACATGTACGAGAAGAAGCAGCGCGTCAAGTCAACACCTGAGCTGCCACCTCTTCGCAAGACCAACATCATGATTGACCCTCTTCCTGTTTCCAAGGAAAAGGAAGCTGTCTTGAGCCGTACGCGTCCATCATGGTTGCCACCCAAGGATCCTGCCGAGGAACGCCGACACTTGAAGGAATATCAGAAAATGATGGCAGCCAGTGCAAAGGCCGAGGAGCGGCGTGAAGCCTCCCGAAGAGCCAAGATCGAAGGACGAGACAGCACAGCCGATAATCTGATGCAAATTTGGGAGAGAGACGTTATTCCACGATGGAACGAGGCCATACGAGAGCGCAGGACAAGAGAACTCTGGTGGAAAGGCATCGCGCCCCGTAGCCGAGGTGTTATATGGGGTCGAGCGATCGGTAATGAACTCGGTCTTTCGGAAACATCGTTCAAGGCAGCTCTTGCGAGAGCCCAAGAAATCGAGGCCAGAGTCAAGGACGACAAGGGTGACGCGGAGGATGCCAGAAGGGCAAGGTGGTTCCAAGAAATTCGAAAAGATGCCTCACACAACACATGGCAGGATCTCCGGATTTTCGACGTCGAGGGGCCTTTGCATCAGAGTCTCGTCGACGTGCTGAGTGCTTATGCCATGTACAGGAGTGATATTGGTTATGTTCGGGGTTGCAATGTAAGTATACCCTCAGCCACCTTGTGCTACTTGAAATGCTAACCAAGTCCGTCAGACAATTGCTGCCCTGCTGCTCCTCAACCTACCCGATGTCCCGTCCGCATTCGTCGCACTCGCCAATGTGCTCAACCGCCCATTACCTCTGTCATTTTATACTGGCGACCCAGGCGCACAAGCTTCCGCATTCAACCTTGTCATGCAGACGCTGTCTCTCAAGTCGGCGCCTCTGCACGCGCACCTTACCAAAAAGATCCCAACTGCCGAACTCGAGCAATCCTTCTCGGGAATCCTGACAGCCATATTCACACAACATCTGGCCATTGACGAAGCAGCCCGGCTATGGGACGTGTACGTCTTTGAAGGCGATGCTCTCTTGATTCGAGCTACCGTAGCGCTTCTCCTCAGCCGAGAGATGACACTGCTCGGCGCCAAAACGGCTGAAGAAGTCAAGACAATCCTTAACGAAAGAAATGCCAAGGTCTCTGCCGTCAGGGTTGCTGGCGAAGTGGGTGCCGAGGACAAATTTATGATGTCAGTCCGTGAGGCAGGAAAAGCTTAGGCGTTTGTAACGGGCCACCATTTTGGAAAGGCTCTTGGTCTTGGGGCTTGCTTGGCTCTCAAGCCGTAGATATGGTATAGATGGGGAACATATTGGCTCCATTTTCATGGCGTTTATCACACGGACTTCGGATCTTGGATAAGATGCGGAGGGAATGTTTATGAAATATTTGGAGAGGTTATAGAGCGGTGTTTTTATCTTCGTAATTGCCGTTGACCATAATTGGGCAACGAGATTTTGAATCAATATATTTTGATGATCAGACGTGTTGAATTGACAAAAAGGATTAAACTTGAGTACGTACTTGACTCAAAGCTCAATGTGCCGAGACATTGTGGTGTTGCACTGACGGATCACCAGTTGTACAGCGGTTTCACCGTTGACAAACTCAATCCAAAGACTTCTTTCTACACAATTGAATATCGACCAAAGCCGCAGTACCATGGAACTTGTAGTGGAGACACAAACAAGTAGACTTACAGCTGGACACTGCTAAGTCTGATTCACATAGCAGAAAACTCAAACTCATTCATGGTGCAGGGTAAGAAAAATATGGTGTTTCAGCCTTGTATCATGCAAACAAAACAAGCCATGAGCTAGACAACAATGCCTGTCAGTGAAACGAAGTGTTTGTTTATGACGACTAATGCTTCCTGTTTCATCATTTATCCCTCATCAAGCGCGTTTGGTAGCGCGTCAATATTAGGGGCATATTTCAAGAGGCTAACAGAGCATCAGCACTCGCCTTGACAACATAATGCTGTTGCTCCTTCAGACAGGAGATCTGTTGAAAAGTTTGTGTAAATAGTAGATACATTCCAAAACAAACATGTCGTGACAATGTGGGAAGTGACTATCCCAAGTCGTCCTACCCTGGGTAAGCACCAACCTCCAAGGTGACACGAATGAAATGCCACGTGATCACCGCCAACTTTTGACCCCTCACCACGTACCGCGCAATCAACGAGAGCAGACAAAAACATTCAATCACCACCGTCCCAGTCATTCTCTCCACCCACTTACACCGCGAAAAAAGCATCCTAGACTGGGGCGACGCGACACGACACTCGTTCAAGATGCCAGCCGGATATAAGCATGGGGACACCCCCAAGAAGGCCATGGTTCGAGGCACCATCTCGTACCTCGAGTCTCAAGGCCTCCCCGTCAACAAGTCAGCCATCTTCAGGCACTTTGACCTGTCTCGTTCTCAGGGTTATGCCGCGCTGAGTGTCCCCGCGTCCAAGCGCAATGATCCCGAATGGGAGGAGACGCGTGGAAGACCACTCAAGATCTCCGAAGACGATCAGCAAAAGATGGAAAAGATCTTGTGGGACGACAATTATGTCAACGTAAACTTGAACTGGCACGGTCTCGCCAAAGAGGCTGGTGTCGAGGTGGACGTGAACCCAAGGACTCTGCACAGGACCATGGGTACGCTGGGCTACCGACGATGTCTGCTATGCCCACGCACCTGGGTGCACAAGAAGGCTCGTGAGAAGCGAGTTGAGTATGCCCGGCGCATGCTGGAGGCGTACCCGCAACCTGAAGATTGGAGAGCTGTTCGATTCAGTATTGAGCTGCACTTTGGATTTGGCCTTGATGGAAAGATGCGCCTTATTCCCCGTCCCGGCGAGCGAGTTTGCGAAAGTTGCACCACCAAACCCGAGGCTGATTGGCCACGCGACTTGCGAAAGGCTCATGCCTGGGTTGCCGTGGGCTATGGATTCAAGAGCGACACCGTCTTCTACGAAGATTCAACCAGCCCCAACTGCACTGGTGTCATGACCATGCAGGAGTACAAGGACCACATCCTCGAAAAGACAGTCAAGCCATGGCTCAACAGCACCGGCCCGCAGAGTTTTATTCTCGAGGAGGACTGCGAGGCCTTTGCCCACGGCGCTGCGAGCAAGGTCAACTTGGTTCAGCAGTGGAAGGACGAGCACAATCTGCGATACTACTACAACTGCGGCGACAGCCCCGACCTTAGCCCTCTCGACAGCCTCTGGCCCGTGAACAAGCAGTGGACGATGGAACCACCCAAGGACTGGGAAGACGAGACGCTTCAGAAGATGGTACGCGACGCGTGGGCAACCTTTGACATGGAACGGCTCAACATGTGGGTCAACTTTATGCCGCAGCGACTGAAGTCTGTGATCGATACCGACGGGGCACTGGTATCTTGGTAATGATTGAGTATGGCGTTTATCTTGTTCGTGATGGTGTTATGAGCGATGGACTAAGAAAAAGAAGATTGGAGGCATGCTATGCTGGGTATATTTTGCTAGAACCTTGTAAAGTTTTGTTATAGCATCATATCTCATGTGCAGCTTGATGGCATCATGTTTGGTGGACGACATAAATAAAGAGAAAATGAAAGAATTGCAATGATTAGCAAAGAGAAGAAGTTTTATATCTGAATATGTTTAATACTGATGTGTGGATTAAGCCGAGTTCTTTATTTCCATCAGTTCAGTCGCTATCGTCAAGCCTGGATAATTTGGTTGCTCAAACCAAAAAGAACAGAATCAATGAGCTAATCTGCCTTGAATTATTAGGTGCTTTAGTTATGCCTTTTGCATTGCCCTATTCTGTTATTCACTGATTTTTAGCCAAGTCTAGGCTATCAATCACTACCGGCTGCCTTGCACTGCAAACAATCCACCACCTGAGACTCTTCAACTCCTACATCCACTCACCTTGCATATTTTGGCCGATGAAGACTCTTCTCGCCTTTCCCCTTCTGTTCAAATAGAATTCTCACGCTTCGCCGACTTGTCATGTCTCGTTATCTCATTCGACTACGCTCCCTTTCTCAGTTTGTCTAATATGAGAACTCCAAAGTCACCCTCCAAAAGGAAGGCGACCGAGGGTTCTCCTAAGTTTAGATACCGGAGCTTCACTAACTTTGGAACTTCGCCTACTCCGAGAAGCCGCCAAGCCAGAGAAGATAGCTACTTTTGGATGGGTCGCTACCTAGCTACCGGCACCCCTTCACCCGTAGGAGATGATCAAACTCCTCCTCAAGCTACGAGGGACAACATCTGCCAGGTGAGTCAAAGATGTGTCATTCAATTTATCATAGCTTAGTTTGGCGAGTTTGCGACACATTCCAGCATCCACTAACTTCTCAAGTTTAATCTTGATCGGCGAAATGTGCAGCGAGGTGATGTTCATCCTGTCGAACATAGACCCCTTGCTATGATCCCTAAATATCCTCCCGTGGTCGAGAAGCCTACCGTATCGATCGAGGCCAACAGAAACAAGACCAAACGACAAGAAAGTCGGTCGAAGAAGCAAAAGACTGCGCAACCTAAGCCCAAGCCTCCCACAGTCCATTCCCAACCTCCAACACCGGATTTTGAGAGTGTTATTTGGCCTGCAATGCAGGAGAAGGTCACGTTTCTCATCGAAGTAAAAGTTTCGGAACATATGGAAGCTATGTTGGAGGAACGAAAGACTGAATTGGAGTCTTTGACTCGCCCTCCACTGCTTAAGGCGGACAGTTCGACAGAGGTTTACCACGCTTACGTTGAATTCCTTCAGCACAGAATAAAGTCTACGGCCAAGAACACGCCAATGATACGAAAAACTGAAGCTGTTATGTCGTTGGCGATGGACTTGGAGCCAGGAATAGAGAAACGCCTTCGCGAGCACCTAGATCAAATCACTGTCGGGGAGAACACTCAAGTGGAAATCCAAGACTTGGCCATGACTGAGCGAGAGTGTGTCGAGGAAGAAGAACTGGAGATAGGTGACGAAGATGTTGTCACGATTCCGGATGATGACGATTCCGACTATCACGACGATCCGGATGATGTCGATGAGGAAGACGAAATCTTGCCTTCCATCGAGTGTCTTACCCCAGTTACGACGCCCACAACCGTGAACCAACTGAAAAGATACGAGAAACGATATAAGGAGTATTGCCGGTCTGCCGCATCGGAGAGAGAAGTGCATAGTCGTGTGCTAAGTCCTTTGGATGGGTATACAAATATACCAAATGATGGCTCTCATGATTCTCGACAAGCCTGTGGTCTCCCTGAAACACCGAGCACGCTAAACGATCTAGAAGAGACTCTGGACGGAAGATGTGAACTAGGGAAGATATCCAACGACAAGAAGAGGCCATTGGAGACGACACCGACACCGACCAAAGAAGACAGCAAGAGACGCTGCACAGTCAAACACTCGCCTGGATTTACAGCCAGCCCAGCGTCGTCCATGTCTTCGTATTTCCCATCACTAGAGGAGATGTTCAGTTCAAGTCTGGGACGACAGTCATCTCCGGCAACACAACCGAGTCCCTCCAGAAGACAGCCTTCTCTGGTTCATAGTCCAACTCCTAGCCCAGCAGTGAGAAGATCCATGGTAACAAAAGACATCTCTGGCAATGCTGGTGCTACCTCTAAGCCTCCAGTACCGCTATTTGGAGAGTCGCCCGGTCTGTTCGTGACTCCCGATCCAACTGCTACCACAAGCCCTTTTACCTCTAAGCAAAGCGCGTCTCGTAGCACACGAAAGGTTGAACGGGCACGGCGCGAGAGTACGTTACCCACCCGCTTCCGAGAGACGACGGCAGATTTTGAGGCCATGGATACACCCGAGAAGCTCCTGTTGCTGTTCAAAATGTCCAGAGGAAAGGAAGGATAGCCATGTTGGGGGCATTGTTCCAGACTGCAACTTTGGGAAGCGTTGGTTTGGATGGATCGACGACGCAGAGTATTTGGAAAGTACTCTTAGGCATTCTGGTATTATAATGTGTTGGGGTGAGGTGCTGGAGGATAATAGTAGAGTGAACAGATAAACTTTGAGAAGTCAGTATTGAGAAGCTGTTTATGCATAAATGCAGACCATTCAAATAGACTGCTAGGTTTACATATTATATGCTGTCGTAGGAACGATGGCCAAGCTTTCTATTTTAGTTGTTAATATAATTGTGTCTAATGTTGAGTGCTATATTGATCGCGGCCTTGTCAAATGATTCCTATATTGAGTACTGTTATACGATGGGATAATAGCCAATGTTAAGGCTAGTCTGGAGCAATAAAACGATAAGTGCTAAAACCTGCACAGACTGCCTTGATATTCTATTTCCTAGACATCTAAGAGGCTTTTGCTGCCCGTGGCGAGGCACTGCCAAACAGTGACCATCGAATGTAAACCCTCAGGGGATAAGGAAAGCTGGCCGCTGGAAGCACAAGATACAAAATTATTAGGCCAGTCTACTATATTCGGATAAAAGTCCTTGGGGTTATTTTCTCCTAAAACTTGCAGGCCAATCTCTCCGTTGCCTAGGTACAGCTACCTACTAACCAAGGCAAACAACTCCCCACCCACTCAGCAGCCTTTCACCTTACAATAACACACGGACAAACCGACCACTCGCATAAAGCATTCATCATTCTCAATTTTATTTCGGCCTGTCACATATCTTCACCGGGACTACCCATTCACGCTCCGAATTAATCATCCCACCATGGAAAAACCGGGAAAGAAGGATAGAAAAGGGGAGAAAGAACCGCCAACCAAGGTTATTGACTTGAGCTGTTCACCGGCTTCTAAATCGTCCACGACGCCGTCTCGTTTTCCCGCGAATGCCCCCAAGGCATCGCGTGAACAAAACAGACCAAGAGAAACTTCATGGAGAAAGACATTCACATATAACTCACAACCTCTTCCTATGTTTTCTAGCGATAATCCCGTTGACCCGCCCCGTGCAGGAGTCACTGTCGGCCCCGCGTCCTTGGGCTCTCGAACAAGCAACGACACTGAAAGATCATCTTATAGCAATAATCTCAAGATCAAAGTGCTGGAGATCTGCATGTCTCTCAAGAGTCGATATCTGGCAATGCCGCCCGCGCCTCACGCAGACCAAGAGCCCTTTTGGGGGCGGGTACTGGAGATGCTAGATCTAATACTACTTACAAAAGGAAAATTCAAAGAATGGAAAGAGGTGAACCGAGCTGTCGAGTATTGGTGCCAAGCTCGCCGATCCTACATGAGAGAGAACCGACTCCCGTCCGTATCGCAGTCACAACCTGAACTGGAGACCCTCATAGACCAGTAGAACTTGATCTTTGCGCAGCGTTTCTCTCAGATATACCGCGGATACTTTGCCGCGACTTCGCAGTTCTTGGCGGGTCCGACTGAGCCTACAGCAGGCACACGAGAGCATGTTGGCTTCACTCCTTGTTCGAATGGGACTTCTGTTCCAGCAACTACTTCTGCTCCTCCAGCACGAACAGCGTTTTCAGGCCCCCAGATAGTCCTGCCGCCGTCAACATCCAGTACAAACATGATACAGCGTCTGGAGAAACCCGAGTCTCAATTAAGTGGCTCTTCTACGCAAAAATCTGGAAGAGAAGAAGATGCTTCGAGGAAGAGAAAGGATCTGGAGCCCCCCATTCGCAGCACTGGAAGCTCTGGCCTTGAAGGAGGAAAAACAACAAACACTGTGCCGTATGACCAGTCAAAGCGACCACGTCTTGACAACCACCACAACCTGCCTCCAGCGGGAGATACACCTAGAGGCAAAGAAACCCGCCATCCACGCTCGCCACCTTTTCGCCGACCCCCGCTCCCATCACTGTCACCCCCTTGGAGGAGGAACGGCCCTCGGTACCAGGATCAGTATCGTGAAAGGAGACATCAAGATTATTACCAAGGCGGTCGACATCAAGAGACCGACAGTTATAGACCCCCTCCTAGAGTAATGCGCGAGACCACGGCAGAATTCGAAGGAATGTCTATCCAGCAACAGAACATGTCTCTTCTTCGTCAAATTAAGAAAGTCCAGGATATGGTTGAGAAGAAGAACTAAAACCTGAGATGGTGATTTGGAGGTGGAGGACCTGGCTGTTAATATGGATAGTCTACGGGTAACGGGCTGGGTACGCGCAAGAGCATGGTTGCTCGTTGACATGGATTGAGAATTTTCACACGAGCTGTTCAAAAGAATATTTGAGCTAGATGGCATCGAATGGCCACGACGTTGGAAGAACTTGGGACCCTTGTTTTCAAGATGATATTTGGAACCGACGAATATTCGAGATCGAACGATCATGATCTGACTCGAGGTGAAGGATTGGGGATCATTAAATGTTGGGGGGAGAAGGACATTTGTTACTGGTAGAAGAATCAACTTGAGCTATTGTAATTGATTGGAACCATACTACTGCATCATGTCCAAGTCTTTCCATGAAAAGAGTGTACCAATTCCTGTCTTGATTAATGGCATTTGGTATTAGTGACTGTATTGTTCCATGCTTTCAAGTTGAATTGACTCCAAAAAGGAGGGGTCATGGAAAGATCCAATAGCGGGGTTCGGGGGTCTTTCAAGGATTTAAACAACTAAAAATCCAAAGCCCAGAGCCGCGAACCACGGAAAAGAGCCGCTAGCGGGCAAGACACGTGGGGCATCTGGACCCTAGAACAAGAGGCGAGTCGATAAAACAGTCCATGATATTTTCTATCGATTGCATTGATGACCGAACAATGAAAATAATCAAGGCATTTAGTATAATGCTCAAGTATCAAGCAGGATAAGATCTAAAAAAATAACGAACAGGACCATATCCTTCACCTTCCCTGTTTACGTCTATCCATCCATCCAACTAGTTAGGAACCAACTTCATCCTTCAACGTCTCCACTTCTTCTTTGACCCTGGACGCCGATGCCAAGACAAGGGGTCCCGCCTTGAACTCAACAAAATTCCCAACAGAACGGAAGTAAAAAAAAATCCATCTTCTTTCCTTCCAATTGACATGGATCGATAAGGACCTTTCGATGAAGTGAACGTGCACTGTATTCGGAACATCCGATTCTTTTTTTCCTTTTTTCTTTTTCCCCACTGAAGGAAAACAAGTCGGAGAAATATCCCCGAGTTTCATATCATGAAAGCTTGAACTGCGCCATACATGATTTGGCTGACAACCATTGAGCTTCGGTTAAAGCAGTACATCAGGTATTTGCGGATTTGTTCGGTAATGCAGTTGTGACAGATATTTTTCTCTGCTGCGCCGCATCCTATTAATTCCCCAGGTTTGTCTGTAGACTCAAACTTGGCCTTTGACAAGTGGCGATGCAATCATGTACTCTGTACTGTGCTGCGGATGACGGTTCCGTAGACATAAGGTTATCTTAGCACGAGCTGACCATTCATACACACACCTCGGTTCATGACCAAATATCTATAGAGTACATAGACTTTCACATGTCGATAGATACAATATCGTTCATCCATGATGCGTTGCTTTGCAGCCACCAAATAATAGCCATGCCAATACTTCACACAGAGGCGATAACTTCAACAACATCTTGCCAATGCCATCAAACTCTCTCTTCCCCACAACGGTGCCGGGGTGGAAACAATTAACCAGATTTATCTCCCTTGTCCGTTGTCTGAGCTTTTCTCCCGCCTTTTCATAGCCAATCGTCTGGGATTCAATTCACATCGCATCGTCAACAAAAAAAAGCCAGCCACGATCTAGAAGGGAGCCAAGGGAGCCCTGTCTTGTCAGGTCTGGGCCGCTAAGATGTGGTGCTTGTGGTCGACGTCGACGTCGACGTCTTCTCCCGGTTCCCCCCGTTTAGACCACCTCCCAAGGGATTTTTTCATGACTTGATTCACATGTCGATGATCTCCAGCCCTAAGCAATTGGAGTCCACTTTGGACCCGCACGAGCTTCCAACTGGAACCCCCGATTTGGACTTTGTGAAGAGGGGCGACATTCGAGTTTGTATGGATGTACTTTGGGATTGTGAGGCTCGTTTCGGTTGAACGCTCTAATTCGACGCCATCAATTGCTATCACAAGAGGCGTTGCTGCGTTTGTGTTTCACCCACCAGTTTTGTGTATCTGTCGGCTATACAGTGCAGTACAGTCCAGCGTGATAAGCCAATCTTGTTGCTGTCGGACAGGTCCCGTTAGTGGGAGTAGATCCATTCTTCAGGCGGTGTGAAGACCTGAATCACTGCTCGAGGCTGAAGTATTGGTATTCGTCACATTGACTGTCCATTGATGGCAGAGGCTCAAAACTTTGGAGGCGACGTCTAAACGTTATATTGCGCGCTCTCTGTTCCAGAATCGGCCAGACTTGGGGACAGTCTGAGTTTTGATAACCCCATTCTGCATTGTAGCACGGATGCATGGATTGAGACTAACGGTATGATGGGAAAGAGGTCTTGTAGACACCATCAGGGAAGCCATCTTATCTGATGACCGTA
The DNA here is from genome assembly GCF_050947815.1 of Fusarium sambucinum. Classification (NCBI taxonomy): domain Eukaryota; kingdom Fungi; phylum Ascomycota; class Sordariomycetes; order Hypocreales; family Nectriaceae; genus Fusarium; species Fusarium sambucinum. The sequence goes on from NC_139292.1 coordinate 3,755,510, forward strand.
ACTGAGAAGCTTAATTGGAGAATAGATACCTGTGAAAATGTCCCGTGCAAGTGTAGACTTGGCGATTCAGCCAGCCACCATATGCAAAAATCCCTAAGCCAACTCAACCTGCAGCAAAATTCGAGACACAGAACGGCCAGCTGTCGTAAAACCAAGACACAGCCCGACAGCGAATAAGCACCCACTAATGAGACGGCTATCCCGTCGGGATGCTTCTGCTTCGGTACATGGGAGCCATTGCCACTTTCAGGGGTGGGTTAAACCAGGACCCATTTTCTAGCGCATTTTCCTGGGGTACGGGTTTTTTTTAGTTAGTGATTCAGATTGGGGCATCTATTTTTCTGCTTCGTTCTGAAGCGATTGTATCTGCATGCAGTTGGAAGATGTTTACAGTTGAAGAGTTCTTGTATTGAATAACTGTTTGAAAGAGTGAGAGTTGATTGTAGAATCCTAGTTGGCAAACTTTCGCTTATCGCTCATTGCATAAACCTACCTCTGTCTCATCTGAGGATTGTCGATCTTTTCGCCAGAGACAGGAGAGAAAAGCGGCGCTGTAGACATAACAAACAACGATAGTATCAACTGAGAGGAACATACCTGTCCATTATCGTTCCACCTTTGGTTATTTGCCCGCATTCGCCGCCACCTCTGCTTTGTGTTGCCGCTACTCTGAGAGGTTAGGTTCCTCGTCCGCTGTCCCGCCTGCGGCAAGTACTTACACCTGCCCTTTTTTAGGTGGGCTCCCCCCCCAACAAAACGTTGCCGAACAAGCATCCACGTAGGACAGTTGCTTTAAAACTTCAGCCCCCCGTTGGCCATCTCGAAACTCTTTCTTTCTCACCTCCCCTCTTCTTTCCTCTTGATCAGTTTGCATTCGGCATCTCGACTTTCTCTTTTGTCGGCCGTATACCTTCCTTCAAAATGGCGTCAACTTCGGCTCTGCCTAAGCAGAACCCTGCTCTTAGACGCACCGTCACCTCCACCACCGTGACGGACACCGAGTCTGCTGCTGTCTCTCCTTCAGACTCTCCCCGCCACTCGGCCTCTTCCACCTCGCTCTCATCTCTCTCCGAGGTCGACATTGCCAAGCCCAAGGCCGAATATGGTGTTATGCTTGACACCTACGGCAACAAGTTCGAGGTTCCCGACTTCACCATCAAGGAAATCTACAATGCCATTCCCAAGCACTGCTTCAAGCGCTCCGCCCTCAAGGGATACGGATACATCCTTCGCGACATTGTCCTCCTTGCTACCACCTTTAGCATCTGGCACAACTATGTGACCCCCGAGTACATCCCCAGCACTCCCGCCCGCGCTGGTCTCTGGGCCGTCTACACCATTCTCCAGGGTCTTTTCGCCACCGGTATTTGGGTCATTGCTCACGAGTGTGGCCACGGTGCTTTCTCCGACTCTCGCCTCATCAACGACATCACCGGCTGGGTTCTCCACTCTTCTCTTCTCGTCCCCTACTTCAGCTGGCAAATCTCCCACCGAAAGCACCACAAGGCTACCGGAAACATGGAGCGTGACATGGTCTTTGTTCCCCGAACTCGCGAGCAGCAGGCTACTCGTCTCGGCAAGATGACCCACGAGCTTGCTCACCTCACTGAGGAGACTCCCGCCTTTACTCTGATCATGCTTGTTCTCCAGCAGCTCGTCGGCTGGCCCAACTACCTCATGACCAATGTTACTGGCCACAACTACCACGAGCGTCAGAAGGAGGGCCGTGGTAAGGGTAAGCACAACGGTATCGGTGGCGGTGTCAACCACTTCGATCCCCGCAGCCCTCTTTACGAGCACAGCGATGCCAAGCTCATCGTCCTGAGCGATATTGGTATCGGCCTGATGGGTACCGCTCTGTACTTTCTCGTCCAGAAGTTTGGCTTCTACAACATGGCCATCTGGTACTTCGTTCCCTACCTTTGGGTCAACCACTGGCTCGGTAAGCTTTCATCCATTCCATTTTGACGACAAGTACTAACCTTTATAGTTGCCATTACTTTCCTCCAGCACACCGACCCTACTCTTCCCCATTACACCAACGACGAGTGGAACTTTGTCCGCGGTGCCGCTGCCACCATCGATCGTGAGATGGGTTTCATCGGCCGACACCTTCTCCACGGTATCATCGAGACTCACGTCCTCCACCACTACGTTAGCAGCATTCCCTTCTACAACGCCGACGAGGCTACCGAGGCTATCAAGCCTGTCATGGGCAAGCACTACCGTGCCGACGTCCAGGATGGCCCCCGTGGTTTCATTCGTGCCATGTACCGCAGCGCCCGTATGTGCCAGTGGGTTGAGCCCAGTGCTGAAGCCGAGGGTGCTGGCAAGGGTGTTCTGTTCTTCCGCAACCGCAACAAGGTTGGCACTGCCCCTGCTGTCATCAAGCCAGTTGCTTAAGTGGTGTTACGGCATTGGATCTGTCATGGAATATCTGAATGTTTGAGCGTTGATTGTTCCAAGTTGGTTTTCCGTTTACGGGGAGGTCTCGTCGTGGGTATGGCGGGGCAGAGGTGGTGGATGAAAAATAATTTTGACATTAGCATTGAAGATTGAGTAGCAATAGAGCAAAGATAGACGAGGCAACACTCGAGGAAAAGAGCAAACCATTATTTCTTGGATATTCGCTTCCGTTATTGCGTTGTGATGTGCTTTGTTTTTGGAAGGTTGTGTTTGGCTACGGGATGCTCGGATCTGGTAAGTGCTCCATGATCAGATTGCGGGGAAAGAACAACACGTGCTCCATAACCGACTTCCATGGTATGCATTTGACAAATGATTTCGTACTGTAATTTCGTATTGATGTTTGTATCAACGGATTTGGAGTTTTATGGGTCTGCATGAGAAGCTCTCCGGGTGGCGCTCAAGGATATTTTTGAGGGCATTCAGATGTATGCAGATCGCCTTGTGGTGCTGGACACGGTAGAGTCCAAGACTACTAAGAATGACCATGGTCCTAAAAAATCGAGAATTTGACTCTTACATTTGACTTGGACGGGACCAATTAATCAATTAAATTTACACACATATCTATGAACTGCTTATTATTACTGAAGTCCCAGCCTTGCTAACTCACTTATAGTTTTTATCTGCAAGGCTGGCAGTGTCAAAAACTCAATGTGCCACAATCATCAAGTTACCCCACAATAACTAGGTCTCTATCAAAATGAAATACTATATCATGGTTCAAACTGATTATTCCTTTACTATTCGTTGACTACTCATACTGAAGACATCTCTCCATCTCTTGTTGAAAGCCTTGTGAGAACCTCAAGATGAGGGAATGAGATGCTCGTTGTGATATTGTATGTAATTACCATGTATGGCGGTTATTCTCTGTCTAGAGCAACTATGCATTAATATAGAGTTTTATAGCATAACTCTATATAACATCGTGCATGGAGATTAGTTTTGAGTATACAATTAAATTATATCGTGATTATTTACAAATTCCCAGACCTCTAATAATCTCCGACTTGTTTTCTTTCCTTATTCCTACAACCCAAAAACCCGACGAACCCAAAACTCCGACGAACCACAAACGCCAGCTCCAACCAAAGATACCTTCATTGGGCTGTACAACCTTGACACCTACGCACGGTATATTGTACGCCTTCTATGATGTTTATACCTTCGGAAAGTGGTGACACTTCAAACCACAACGATACCAGAACGTCACAACTGAGGATAGAAAGCCCGATCGCGACAAGGGATGCTATAGTCCCAGAACATTCTGCACCTCCAGACAAGCCCACCATCCCGAACGACACTACTACGGAGCCCAAAGTCACAGAAAATAGTTTGAAGAGGAGGAATAGTTGCAAAAGCGCTGGTCCTGCAAAGAAGGCTAAAATATCAACTGATACCAAGACCTTGGAGGATACCGAGACTTCGGACGACACCAAGACCTCTGAAAACACGAAAAGTCCAGAGAACTCGAACGAGGTCTTGGAAGATGATGACTTGGTGTATTCGCTCTTTGCGATTCATGTCGAGGCTGTTATGCGTGTGGAACGAAGAAGGTTCTACAGGGTTTGCTGAATGAAGCGAGATGACGATTCCAATACTTTCATAACTGTTACTCGCAAGCACCGTTGGCACTGTTATGGCGATATCAGGTCAAGGGCCGGGAAAAATGAACAAGCTGCAATAATAGTTATCTAGCCACCGAGATTAATGATTCACGAAACTCATATCGGTGTTTCTGAAACCCCATTCTGAAGTTGATTGTGGTAGACCAAGCAGGAAGGGAGGTCGATATGATTTATCCATAGACTATTGGAAAATAAAAGAGTTGGCATCAAAGATAAAAAATAAATAATATGAAGTGTGATCTAAGTAGTATAGGCCGACCTACCAGTCGAGATTGTCTTGGGTATTCCTGGGGGGTTCGAACCCACAAGACACAAAAAGCGAAGGCGCACTCAAGGTGCACTTGAACATATCTGTTTTGTATTGTTCGGTAGCTACTTCGCTGATGGAAGAGTGTGTTAATTTGTTATAAGTAGGTATAGGCACAGAGTGATAGAGTTATGCGTATGAAGTTAAACGTGATGACAAGACAAAACTATGGGATGACAGCATGACAAGTATTGGGGGGAGGCAACAATATACAGGCTAATTGCAACAAATACTCCATCAAACATCCGGTGTGGTGTATCGGTTAGCATACCGCGTTTTCATTAATGAAAATCCGCGGCGAGCGGGGTTCGATTCCCCGCACCGGAGATTCTTTTTGTCTTTTCTTACTCTACATCTAGAGTGAACTTTTTCTTCCTATTGTTTCATGATAGTTCCGCTGGCTGTTTACATGCCGTGAAAGAATTTTGGCATGGTTTCTATGTTTGCAAATCTCAATTAGCTGTGATGTCATTCTGGTATTGAGCAGTTCAGGCCAATCTCCTGGAATGTGATTCAAGCGACAGAACCAACAACATGGAACTGTTGGGATTTCCAGGTCACTGGACGACATCAATATTCTCTCCAATCATTTTTAGGTCATCATGGAGATCGTCCTGATGTGCAGCGCATTTGGACGGGTAACATTACTGAGCTTATGTTGAAGTTACAGCCATAAGGTGATAGTTGACACAATCAGCATTGTGCGCACACATAACTGTAGATGAGATCTAAACACGCGTCGAAGCAAAGCGATTAGGGATTCTCTTGTTGCAGTGTATTTGTGGTATGATGTTAACTGAGATTGGTAACTTGCCATCCTGACATATATCGCGCTGACTTTGATTTCCTGTGCCCCTGAATAGCTCAGAAACAAAAGACCACATAAGGAACTTAAATCCTTACAACCCGGGATGTATCAGTTCTTTAGGTTGAGTATTCTCAACTCTCAAAGCAAATGCTTATCTCAATCATGATGCTCAAAACTAAGTCATTGTGCTATTGCATGTTCAAGGAAGTATGCAAGAAACGGGCATTCATGAATTCTCACTATCCCTTCCAACCCAATTGTACATCTGATATCACAGCCTCTGCTTCTAGCGATAATGAGGAAACAATGCATCTCCTTGATTGACCTTGATATCATTACCAATGCCAGTCCGCTACCCCCTTCTTACTTGTCAATATTCATCCAGCGTGGTGTACTCAACCCTTTACTTGAAAGTGCCAGCTCTCTCGAGCCTGTGTTAGCACACGTAACGATGGGATGTAGTGTAGATTGACGGGTGCGTTGGAGGAACGGCTCCGAAAGTCTGACGTCCTGCTAAAAATGTCTTTAGACTTGCGGTTAACCATGAACCCGGAAACAACACTAGGCTTAAAACGAATGTGCCTTGATATATCCTGATATTTGGTCAACGTTGGCTCAACGAGCCAGTTCAAGGTACGTCATTGAATTCCAGTCACTGTTTCGTGGATATGCTTGACAGGCGACAACAACGGACTCTCTTGTTTCCGAACAGGTAGTGTATCACAAGTAACTATGAACTAGACATCATGAGCAAGTCAGATATTCGGAAACGTCTTATGGTTGACCGAATACCTGGTGGGCACTGGAACTTCCCCTAGCTTTGTATGCGCCATTCAACAACGCTAGAGATGATGTACGGACGAAAAATTCCGTACATTTGGTAGGGTCCATAATAAAATCAAAAGAGAAATATCACATGGTCCTGACGATCTTGTAGGAGAACGGTAGGAGATGACGTGGGGAGTCCCGTATCTTTTCATGAGGCTCTTGGGCTATTCTTAAGACGGCAATGGCGTTTTGGGGAATATGACTAGTCAAATTGATGATCAGATTTTCAGATTTTCTTGAGCACCTTGTTGTGCCTGCCCATCAAACTAATGTGCCTGTGGGGTAATGTGTAAAGTTTGATCGACCACGTTGACCTAGCCTTGTTCCTTTCTGCAAGGCATGGATCGACTATGTTGATTCCCATAGCAGCCATCCGCTGGACAATGTTGGAAACCAAAGGCTAAATGAGGTATCACGTCGTATTAATGACCAGGTTATCGTATGCGACGGTCCCATCTGAGCGATGCTTTCCGAGGAGAGAGAAATGTAGACCCCTGATTCGAGGCTGCGCCAAGCCTAAGCCACCGGGAACAAGATCCGGAAAAGGTGTCAAAGGAAATGACATCAGAATCGTTGATAGGGCTGTATGTGACGAGTTTATGTAAACACAACTGGACTCCAAGACGGTATATTTGGGACGAGGTGGATTCTCACCTGCTGTATTTGACATAATGCGAATTTTTGTATCTGTGACGATAGTAAATCAAACAAAGAAGAGATTAGATTGTGTCAAGAACCTGATCACTGTACGTCTCAGATGAATAGGCAGGTTTCCCGTCACCCATTCTTCCCCTTTCGCTAGCAGCAATGCCAAGGACGCCGTTAAACTAATGGGGTGCTCAAGTCAAGACTTTGTTCATACTGACCCAAAGCCGTTGATGTCGTTCCAAACCTAGTTGGGTGAAGAAGGTTGCATATCGTTATACTGTCAAGATGGTCACTTTTCAGCTGCGGATGCACGACTGAGCGGGACTCTAGAGTAACTCAGTTCAACCATGGATGTGGCCAATTATGTGTGTTCTGTATGACATTGGTGCATGGCATGTGTGACATTCAGGTACGCCTGGATAACGACTACAAGCATCTTCACTCTAAGCAATCGAGAAAGAAGCAACTTCACAATGTCAATATCCTTTGAATCAAACCGGGCCGCAATCATAACCCCACAACCGTGTCGCTTGCAGCATTAGCCTACCCGTCTTCCCACTGAAAACAGCATTTCCCCCAAATTAATTGACAGCAAACGTTTGGAATCTAGACACAAACTAGCCACATACTTTGAGCTATCCTGCAACTAAAACATTCCTTAACCATGGCGATCGACGCCAGATAATTGTTTTTCAAGGATCTACAGGTGTCTCCCCAGATCATCATGCCGTCAAAGCGAGCTTCAAAGGCTTATTTGCGGCCAACAAGGAGGATTGGATTTGTTTATTGAGTGGGCACCAAGAATGAAGATAGCTTAAGCTATGTGGATATGGTATCGGAAGTGGTCAAGGTTTAATCGAAATCCAATAGGGAGAAAGACCCGCATCCTAAACGGGACAGTGGTTGAGGTTATTACCAACGTTCCCTTGACCTACACAACCATGAGCGCAGACGGACTCGGTGGACTGTATCCAGGAACGTGACTTGACAATTTCTGCGCTGGTGGCTGCCTCTGATGTGACAAGTTATGATCTATCAGAAACTGTTGGCAAAGTTGGGTCCGATTAAACTTCTACTCAATGCAGCTGAAGCCTTACACAGATTATCCTCGAACTTATGGAGGTATGACGACATGCTAGTTACTGTGACGGGGATGTCATGATGCCAAGCAAGGTCGAATGTTCCTCGGTATAAGGAAAGACTCAACTATATATCATGAGGATCATCTCATCGTTACCCCGGATCATCAGGTCGATCAATACCAACTCTAATAACCAATTCAAACATGGCTCATAGAATGAGCTGGCGAGCCACAGTGGCTGCAATTCTTACCATCACTCCAACACCAACCCATTCTGCCCCATGTGATGCCCAGCGTACTGGCATGCTATATGCCGGAGGCTGTCCTCTACCGGGCGTGTGCAGCTGGGGGACTTGCAACACTGTCACTATTGAACTCGACCCTTACAACTGCGGAAAGCGTAACAACTCCTGCGAACCTGGGCAGCTTTGTGTTGCCGGTGGATGTTACTCCCTTGATCTTGGACCAAGCCCACAGAACTGTTCCGCAGACTGTCAACCTGGTCAATGGTGTGATAGTGGCAACTGTGCGCCTATCGAGTTGACGACCAACTCTCGTCGTTGCGGTAGCAATAGCACAGAATGTGACCCAGGATCACTGTGCGTCAACGATGTATGCCAAAAGATCGACATCGGCTCAGATCCAACGTCTTGCGGGGCTTCCAACCAAACCTGCAGCTCTGGAAACTGGTGTCTTGATGGTACCTGTGTCCCCTTTATCCTCGGAACCAAGGTCCAGTCCTGTAAAAGGACTAGCGAATGTCCCTTCGGCGCTTCATGTCGTGGTGGCTTCTGTCGCCAAATCTCCATCTCTGCCGATACATACAATTGTGGTCAAGGTGCTTCGAAGAACTGCACCGCCGGTCAACTTTGTATTTCTGGGCAATGCCAATCGTTGAACATCACCACTGAGGCTGAAACCAAGAGTTGCGGTTCTTCTACACAAGGCTGTGATCCTGGTTCATACTGCTCAAAAGACACATGTTTACCCCTGTCCGTCTCGATTGACTCCTCACAATGTGGCAGTAGCTCATCACCTTGCAAGGGCGGCCAGATTTGCGTCTCTGGCCAATGCATCAGCAATTTGATTGACCAAACAAACACTCCAAGAGTCGCTTGTGGTTCTGGGTCTGGAGGACCTGGAGCACGTACTCCTGGCGGAGCTCAGAATGCAGACGACAGTTCTCAAGGAGGAACGAGTGGTGGAAACGGTAGCAGTACCGGAGACCCAAATCAGACAGAAGCTTCTGCTGATAACGAAAGCCCAAGCGGGGACGATTCGGGAGACTCGTCCACTGATGATGGAGCGACTTCAGCTCGACTGCAAGGAAGCTCCAATAGCGGTACGGGTGCGAACAATCCAAATTCTGACTCTAGTTCTGGAAATGATGGACAGAATGAAGATGCCTCTTCCGGCCAGAGCGACTCTCAAGGACAGAATGGCGCAAACAGTCCAGATGCACCCACTTCTACCTGTACTCCGGCATGCACTGGAAACTCTGTCTGCATTAATAGTCAATGTTCTAGTGTCCAGAGCTCTTCTGCTTGCGGTGCCTCGTCCAGCCGTCTTCTTCGCTTGCTGAAGCGCCAAGCGACAGCGTGCCAACCAGGCTTTTCTTGTATCAACAACGAGTGTGTCGCCACGACAGGACCAGTGAACTGTGGTGCATCAGGAGTCAACTGCCCACTCAATTACGCTTGCATACAAAACTCTTGTGTGGCACTTGACGACCCATCCTCTTGTGGTGGTGACGTCTGTAGCAGTGGCGAGATTTGCTTGGGAAATGTATGTACACCAAACGCTGCTTTGGCTAGCTGCAACAACGTGTCTTGCGCCACTGGAGAAACGTGTCAGAATGGATCTTGTGTTGCTATCGGTAATGCCGGTTCTGGAGGTACTACCAATCCCCAGGTACCTGGTTCAAACGGTGACACCACCAACACCAATGGTGATGGTGCTTCATCTGGTGAAGGGGCCAATGCAAATCCAGGCGGGGGCCAAGGAAGTGGTGTCTCTGCAGACCCGGAGTCGCAAACCGGACAAGGTCAAGGCTCAGGAGGAGACACTCCAAGCTCCGGAACTGCCTCATCACCAGGGAACGGCTCTGGATCAAACAGTGACAATGGATCTGGTAGTGGAACCAACTCTGGTACTGATTCAACTCCAGAAAATGGTTCAGGCGACGAGTCTACTTCTGATGGCGGTGCCAGTGGCAACTCAGGTAACGGATCGAATGACGGCAGCGGATCGAATGACGGCAGCGGATCCGGAGCAAATTCGGACTCAGGCTCAGACTCGGGAGATGACTTGACAGGATCGCCGTCAGGCAATGGTTCGGGTTCTGGCAGCAGCAGCGACGGCAATGCTGGTACTGAGCCAGACACAGGATCTGGTGCAGGCAGCGGAACAGGTGGAAATGGCAACAACTCTGGGACTGACCCAGTAACTGGTTCACCTGCTGGTAACGGATCCGGCGCCGGCTCTAACACGGGAGATGATGATGATTCGGATGGAAATGATGGCAATCCTGGAACAGACCCCGTCACTGGCTCACCTGCTGGGAATGGATCAAGCTCGGGTTCTGATGATGGCTCTGATGATGGCTCTGATGCTAACTCTGGGGATGGCGATGATGGAACTAGTGACAATTCTGGTACAGATCCTATCACCGGTTCACCGTCTGGGAATAGCTCTGGATCTGGAGACAGCAATGATCCAGATGCTAGCAGCACGACTTCGGATGGTGCTAGTACGGGTCCCGCAAGCAGTACGACTACTTCAGGAACTGGCTCAACCCAGAGTGATGGTTCTGATGGAGACGATCCTGGAGACAACAGCACCGAAGACGGTGGCGCTGGAGGTAGTGTCTCACAGACTGCACCACCGCCTAACCTTACCGGAGAACCTCAAGGAAATGGTTCAGGCGGTGATGACAACTCTGACACAAGTGACTTGGAACCATCTAGCACAGAAGAAGACTCTGGTCCTGTAGAGTCGAATGGTGCATCACCATCCGCAGGTGATGGTTCTGGAACAGCAGATCCCACGGATGACCTACCACAAAGTTCAATCCTATCTGAAGGTGCACCTATTGTCAACCCCGATCCAACTTCAACGATGTCATCAATAGAGGCCACTAGTACTAGTGCCGGACTTACTGGAGTTCCTCAGGGTAATCCATCAAGTCGAGATTCTGGAGATAATGGCTCGTCAACTACAGAAGTCAACAGCGACAGCAGTGGCTCAGAATCCTCACCCGCAGCTAGTAGCGATGGAGATGGGCTGCCAACTCAGGAATCCGGAACAGATGGGTCTTTACCTACTTCTACAGTGGATGGTACAGATCCTGAAGGCCAGACAACCACAACCGGCAATCTACCCTCCGAGACTGGCTCTGTCCCGTGTACTGTGGATGGGGATTGTATTGGACTTTCTGCCGGGCTATGTGCACTCTCTGATACAGCTTGTGTTTGCCTCGATTCTATTTGTCAACCAGACCCTGATGTTAGGAGTTCCTCTGGCAGCTCAGGTCAAGAAGCTGAGACCACTGGAGCATCTGGTGCTGAGACAACTGGAGCCGAGACAACCGATATTGAGCCAACCAACGGACAGTCCCCAACAGTCACAGATCCTGGCTCTTCACCCACCGACGGATCCCTGACGCCATGTTCAGAGGATAGCGACTGTATCCTCGATATTGATCTCTGTGTTGTCGCTGGAGTCAACATTTGTGGTTGTGTAAATGGTGTCTGTGTCGAGACCACCGACCCTGATGGCGTTTCCTCATTGTCTGGCAGTTCTACAACAACTTCCCAGACGCAGGACGCAGGCAATCCAGAGCCTACAGATGGCACAGACGTCACAACATGTGCTGAAGATGCCGATTGTGTGGCAAATGCTGCACTGTGTCTTGATGGTCTATTGAACCTTTGCGCTTGTGTTAATGCTGTCTGCGTTTTGGCAACTGCTTCTGGCGGCAACACTGTGTCAGCAACTAGTACGGCTTCTCAGATTCAGGACACAAATGGTTCTACACCTACTGACGGTACTGAAACCACAAGTTGCAACGAAGATGACGACTGTGTTGCCGATACATCATTATGCTTATTAGGTGGACTCAATTTGTGTATCTGTCTGAACGCGGTGTGCGTTCTAGCCAACCCCAGTTCCAGCAACAGTGGAAATGGTGGGGATGGATCAACTGATGGGGATCCAAGCGGGACGAACCAACAAGTTTCCTGCACAACGGACAGTCAGTGTACAGCCGCTCTTGGACTGTCTGTACTGGGTATCTACGCTTGTGTAGACCTTCTTTGTCAGCTTCAACCCACTGCAAGCTCCACGGATGGAAGCCAGTCAGCCTCACAAACAGGAAATGATAGCGAGCCCACGACTGTTGGTGAAGTGGATTGCTCAACAGATTCAGACTGTGTAGCTGCTATCGGCGCTAACGCCTTGGGTGTGTTTGCTTGCATTGATCTCATTTGCCAACAGACTGCAACAGCAACAGGAGCTGTTCCCTCGGCCACCGGAGCTTCTTCTACAAGCAATGCAGTTGACATCGAATGTTCCTCCGATAACGAGTGTGCTATATCGCTTGGTGCTGGAGTTTTGGGCATATTCGCTTGTGTCGACGCGCTTTGCCAACGAGTTTCCAACACTAATACTGGGTTTGCCACTATTACGACTGGCACTACACCTGCCCCAACTGGTGGCTCAAGCGATACAGGCGGCGATAACTCTGTATCCTGCTCTAGTGACTCTGACTGCACAGTGGCAGGCGAGACATGCTCTTCTGGCGTCTGTCGCGCAGCGACTTCAAGCACTGGTAGCGGAAACGATGGATTGTGCGACGACGCTACTGACTGCCTCTTATCAGTCAACCCACTGTGTCTGGCCGGTCTTTGTGTCTGTCTCAATGGCGTCTGCGGCCCTGACTCGAGCCAGATAGACACTTGTACATCAGATGTGGAGTGCGACAGCGGGAAAACGTGCCAGGCAGGTGCGTGTGTCGACGAGGTTACCTGCGAAACGCGACAAGACTGTGTAGTTGGCCTTGATTTATGCACGTCCCTGGGTATTTGTGTGTGTGTTGATGGACTGTGCAGTTTGCTGTAAGAGTTTAGCTTTTATTCTCTATCATGATGGCATACTTATCGCAAGGAATTCGTTTATTTCTATCATAATATTTCGAGTCGCATTTTACATCCAATTCTACTGTATATCATATTTCTAATATTATTTGTATCACAACCAAAATGTTTCTTTTGATGGTGACTTGTTTGTTTGCTCATATAACTAGTATGCTCGTCTATAAAAGGGAGATGGACAATCGAGTCAAGCTTATCCAAAGGAGTTTAAAAGAAACCCAGCGCTGAATCATTGTCGTCTGCCCATTCATAGGTCGGCACCGAAATCCCGGCGTTGGTCATAGACTCGCACCACGTATTGTAACCGCTGATGATGGATGCTGCTTCATTCTCTGCTACATTTGGCATAAATGTCGGGTTTTCGCAGTATGCTCGCGTGCCGTCCTCATTCAAATGAGGCCAGCAAAGTTTCAGCGTAATGTCGCGACACTTGGAGCTGTTGGGGTTAAGCTCGGCCATACCGCCCATGACGGTAAGGGAGGCCTGGATCTGCGAGCGCCAGTCGGGCGCAAGGGCGTGATGGGGGTTTTGTCTTAGGCAGTGTACAGGGATCAAAGTGGCATGGAATAAGAAATACCTGTTTTTGTTAGCAATCTGTTAATGGCAAGTTTGATTCCGAAACTTACAGGATATAGAAAGCAGCCAATCTTGAATGTGTGCGAGATGTCCAGTAACTTTGTATATGCATGACAGACTCCTTGGCTGCGTCAAGACATCTAAATACTGCCAAATTCTCACTGCTGGTCAAATTCTGCTGGGTGTTTTGTGCTGATGATCTTGCCCATCTGACCAAGAAAGGCCGATACATGACGATACGTAGATTTCGGTAACGCCATTCTGAAATACCCATGCCAAGGCCATACTCAGAGTCTGGTGGTGGAACGGTACGGTAGTAGTATGGGACTTGTGCAAGCCAAGAGCCAATGCAAACGTCGTCGAGAGTGATGAGTTCTGTGGCTGATGGGAAGGGGCTGGTTATGAGACGGTTGTAGACTGTCATTGTGCTGAGATGGTAGGCTGATTGGACACGGATGTAGGTGTACATGGTTATACCGTCGACTTCTGGTGGACAGTGTGTTGAATCATGGGTGAGATCCTGAGCATGTTAGTGGTTGGGCTTCCCAGATTGCGACATATACTGACTTTTTCATGTATGTTCTGGGGGAACGCTGTCTCGACACCAGCCTGAGGCCAGTTCAGCGGTCTTCCATACGTGATGGTGGCGCCCACATCAAGTACACACAAACACCACCATATCCTACGCCTTGTCTCACTTTGCAAAGGGGATAAACTATTCCCTTCTAGATCCTTGTGAAGACCCAAACCGATAGCCAGCCTAATAGCTATTCCGCCATAGTTAAACCCAGTATTTGGTTTGTTCCTTTTCTGCATATAGTTTGATGACAAGCTAAACGCCTGAACAAGGGTGAGATTGCCAACCTCGAGATAGTTTGAAAACAGACTCTTTTGCGCTGCTTGAAAGATGGGGAGGTCTGTTGCATCAGCCACATTACTGCTCGCAAAGGATCCCAGCGCTGCGAGGATGTTTGCTAGAGTGTTCCAGTGCCCTTTGTTGGCGCACGGTAATGTCCCTGCGTATTGGGCTCGGAAGGTAGGCTCATGGACAATGGGGAATGTGGGATGGTAGAAAACAAAGAAGGCGTCAATGAGATTTTCGACAGCGACTCTGGTCAGCATAGCCTGTGAGCGGAACCATTGCGAGTGATCTGAGTGCTGCTGGAATAGAGATTCGATCTCGTGGAGCGCAACATCGTTGTCCACCTCTTCACCGTCTGGACGGGCTGATAAGATCTGTCGCAAAAGAGCGGATCCAGACGCAGCTCCATAATAACCTCTCTTCTGGTCCCCGATGGTCAAGGAAGCCATGCCGTCCATGATGGCTTGAGATGGGTTGCCGTCGACGTGATTTGTTATGGACCAGCTAGCAGGATCATAGGTCCCCCACGAGGTTTCCTGCTCGTTCCATTCGAAATCATCGGTCGTAGTTGGAGCAAATTCAAAGGCAGCATCTTGCGAACCAGCCCACAGCCCAGCACTTGCTTCCAATTCGCCGATGGGTGCCAGAAGGAAAGGATCCGCAGTTAGGTTCGCTATGTTGGCTTGACCCGCCAAGTAAAAGCCAGGGTCTGTAGTGGGAGTCGGCAGTTGCATGAGATTGTCTGTTGTTCCTGGAGTGGTAGAAGGCAGGCTGACTAACCCAGGGGTTTGTGCTACTGTTGGTGCTGGTGTTGGTTCCGATATCTGTGGTGTTGGTTCTTGTGCTTTACTTTGAGCTAGTAGTCCTTCTTTGGAGTCTTCCAGCATCTCTGCGATTTGACTGTCGGTGTAGTGGCGCCGAAGGACAGTTTCGGCTTTTTCCAGACGTTCTTCCAAGAGGGTAAGTTGTCTATGTATGAGTGTCAGTGGCTAGCGTTGAGTGAAGCCAAGCCGTTGATCGATAGGAGGCTTATGTAGTATACCTTCTAGTTAACCTTGTTCTACTATGCTTGTCGTATAAACAGTGACGCCTGTACTTTCGACAGATGGTGCAAACGGGCATGACACCGTCGCATTTGACTTTGCGCCTCCGACATTCGCGACATGTTGTAGATTCTTCTGCCGGTGGTGGTTCATTTCTAGGAGTAGCTTGCGCTGGAGCTGGTTTTGTCGTTTTTGATTCCATGAGTTTTGAGATTTAGTTATGCATTGAAAGTCAAAGGTGAAGATGACTTTGGTAGGATTTAAAAGGTACGAATGAGTTGAAGAAATGAGATGACACTCGCCCTTGACCCCTGTTCATCCCCGCAATTGTTCTTGGCCCCCCATATTGAAAATAGTTAGCGTCTTTTCGGCCCGACTTAAACACGAGCTCTTGCTGTAATAGGTTTATAGGGTAACATTGTAGCTGACGGTTACACAACCAGCAGCCAACTGTATAGCTTCATATGTACTCTATATACTCTCATAGTCTTAGTCTTCCTTGTTGATTTCATAGTATCACCCAGAATCCACCAGGAACCACTTATAACAAACTATCCGGATTATCCGCCTCGCAACTGGTGCAATGATACGTCGTACTAAGACACACAAGGACAAATCTGACTGTAACGGTCTCTTGAATCAGGTCGAGTATATTGCTAAAAATGAAAATGGTACATACTGCAGTATATATTATGTCTTATGACCGCCGAAAAGGATGAGCTTCTGTGTTCAAAACATACTGATCCAAGTTAACTAGATCAGGTGGTGAAAATATGAGATAGAAATACTTGAGTGTCTCTGACAACCAGAAACTCTCCATAGAATCTGCTTGCTTTGTATCCACGTTCACAACATCATCAATTGCTGCGTTTCCGTGTGGAGTGGTTGTAAATCGAATAATCGATTGGAACATATCCCAAGCCATGTCCTGCCAAATCGGATCCGCTGTGATGCGGTACATGATGAAGACGCTTTCGATGGCTTCTGGCCGGAGGAGATACCTCGGATCTCGAGCATGTCGAAATCCAGGAGGAATGCCATCCCTTGGCGGGCTCCAGCGCTCCTTGTCGTACACGCACGGTTCTAGACTCGGACAGGCCAAGAGGTTGAAGATCTCAGGCATCATGCCTGTGGGAAATGACTTGTATGCCCAACCGCAACCTCGAGCAAGTCTTTCTCCAATGTTGACATGCTCTTCAATACCCAAAAGCTTGCCACCAAGAGCAAACATACCTCCAGTGAAGCAAGTAAGATGCTGACTCTCAGTGCTCAGTTCTATTCTTTCATGAACACGGACGTCGCCAGAAAACAAGACGTCGTCCTGTCCCGGCAGCATAGGTCGGTACAGCAAATATTTCACCACCACATCCATAGCTGTGCGGTACATGGTGGGGTAATTCTCATCCACGCCACCCAGAAGTGCATGCATCTTAGGCAGGTACTCATAGAGAGAATCGGCCAGTGCTCCTAGGGAGAACGTGTTGTCGTTTGCCTGCTCGTTCTGAAAGTCGAGACTGAGAGGCCACATTCCTGGCAACAGTGTGCTGTTCTGAACTTTGACAAGAAACTGCGTCACACGATCTGTGGCATCGTAGAATTTAGGATCGCCCGTCAGCATTGAAAGCTTGGTAAATTCCATGACTAAGGAACTGGGCGAGGCAGAAGGGTCATGGACTCCCGCAACCTGCTTTCCGCTCCTCGCATCTTCAAAATTGAGCCAGAACCCAGGCAGTCTGTTGGGCGTATCAAAGGCAACATAGAGCATTTCTCCCAGCTCAATAGCTTTCTGCAGCAATACCTTCTCGTGACTTAATTCGTAGGCACCAAGAAGACCACCGAGGTGACGAATTGTCGTTTCGAATAAGTTGACAGCACCTTCATGAGGTTGTCCCCAGTCAAGAGTGGCAGCCGCTTGGGCAGCCTCGCTGAACTCTTCCTTGAGATCCATGATCCATAGCGTATCCAAGGAATCCACCAACGTTGCTGCCCACCCGCCAAAGGTATCTTTACCCTGAGCAGTAAGAGGCGTCAACTCGTCCTTCATCCAGGCATACTGCCTGTATGACCTGTAGCTGCGAAGAAACTCATCGCGGACAGCTTTTTGACGGCTTTTTGTGGCTGATGTCTGACGGAATTTGTTCGCGTCAGCTTGAACACGAGGCAACTGATGAGATTTTTCCGTTGGTAGAGGTTTGATGGTCGAGGGAGGATAATATTGGCGCAGAGTCGACCAGTCAAATGTGCTTGGCACGAATTTCAGTTGTCTCTTTGGCGCTGATGATTTAGACACAGATGATAGATGCCAGAACAGAAAGAAAAAGAGAACTACAGCGACCAGCGCTTTGCGCGATGATAAAGATACTGGACCCGAGAGCCAGATCATGACGTCGAGACTGAGTGTATGATGGAGACTCAGAATTACGACAAAACAAGAGTTGGAGACGCTGAGGATTGTTGATGTTGCTGCCAATAAACGAGATGAAGGGAGAGAAGCAAGATTGCATCAGTCAAAAGAGTTTAGCCGCCGCCGCCGCGGAGTCGGCAAAGAAGACACAGCCAATCATGGGTCAATATTGATCAACCCTTGTCTATATATCCCTGTTGTAACAAGAGACTAAACCAATAGTAGATGTCTACTCTGTACGGATACATCACCTTCATAATAGGAATCTTTATGCTGTTAGTTCTGTGTTGTCAAGAACAAACTGTAAATATAGATCCAATCTGTTGGTTGTGTATAATCAGGCTGGCGGTTAACAAGAATGGTGATTGATATCCCCCATCATGAATTTCACTCAACAAACAATTCCTTTCCTTTATACACAAGCTCGATTCATGATGCGTCGATTGTTGTGTTTCTTATTTGTCGTGGCTGTAAATTGTGCCTCGCATTGTGACACAGAGCCTTTGTCACTTCCTATCCGCGATGTTCAAGTTCTTCCCAATGTCGAAAAGTCTCATGAGAGGAATCCCAGCAACTATTGGTTCACCAAGTCAAAGCATTGTGCTTCTACCCTGGGCGTGAGTCACTTCTCCAAAGAGCATTCGGGACGGACTGTGTTACTAACCTCCAACTTAGAGAGTTGAATAACACTTGGATCTACGATGACCAACCCTACTGCGACAAAACAGTTATATGGAATGACAGAATCTGCGAAATCATAAGAGGTGGACTTTACGACGAGGCAGAGTCTGAATCTTTCACAAAAGCTAGCGATATTGGCGATGCAGGAGGTTCGACAAGTGAAATAGCATTTCAAGGTGCAGAGTCGGGAATAAAGAAACTCGTCGCCACCAGTCTTGCTGGCACCGACAATATCACATTAGAGGGAGCACCAGCAGTTGAAGATCTTCCAATTGGCATACCGCGTCTTAAATGGGATGCCGGCTATACAATGCTCCATTCGCTTGGTCTTGGTTCCAATTCAACATATCTCAACGCTCTTAAAGATGCTGGGAAAATAAGTTCCAGGGTCTGGTCAATCTTTTGGGGAAGGATGTGGGTAAAGACTCCCATTGACGGTTCACTGGTGCTGGGAGGATACGATGAGGAAAAGGTAATTGGAAAGAATTACACGGCACCTCTTGTCTATGACGATTATACAGGCACCGCAGGTTGTTGGACTGGGATGAAGATTACTATATCCGATATCAGAGTCAACTTCCGCGATGGATCTGATGAGAGCATCTTTCCATCCAACACAGCCCTGCCATGTTGCATTGTCCCTCAAAGACAGCTTCTTCTTGAGGCACCTGGTGCATACGTCTCGAGATTTGAAGAGGTGACTGGTAGCAACCACACCGATACTTCGTATGGCCTCCACTGGTCGGCCCGTCTATTTGACGCCGATGATGCGTAAGTTATTATTTATGGTATTGCTATCGCGAAAGTGAAGCTAACAGATCAGGTTTGACGGGGATATCACCTTCCATCTTGACTCTGGTCTTCAAATCCGGGTACCCAATGATCAATACATTGTCCCTTTCGTCGATATTGATAGAAGTGGCGCTCGAGTCACAAAGCCAAAAACAAAAGAGCTCTTGATAAATGGCGTTGCACACCAACCGGCTACCCTCGGCCGATACTTTCTTACTGCCGCATACCTCATGGTGAACCACGATGCAGGAACATTCACTCTCTGGCAAGGTAATCCTACTCAAAGAAGCAAGTTGGTCAAGGTATTCGACCAAGAAACTGCCGATAAATGTGGCAAGGACGCCGCCGGCATAGTGCAGCCAACAGTCAGCGCAACTCCGAAGGAAGAAAAGGAGGAAGAATCAACAGATCAGCCGGAATCATCGTCAACACCCTCGGCAGCGCTCATTGGTGGCGCAGTAGCTGGTGGTGTGGTTGGAGTGGCAGTGATTTGTCTGGGAGTATTCTTCATCTTGAGACAAAGGAGAAAGGCCAGAGCGGAGAAGTCATTTCCGACCAACGTACATGTACGCGATGACAAGGGAGACTTTCAAGCATGGTATCCTCCTCAAGAGATGTCAGGATCCAAACCACTGCCCGCAGAGATACAAGGGCAGTCACATTCTGTATATGAGTTGGATGGTGGTGCACGCAAATCCCGACTACGAGGGGCTTAATTAGATTGTACAATTGCTTAAAATATGTAATTCATGTGTTTCTCTATACTAAGTTTCCCCTGATATCTCATTTCCCTCCTCCTTCTAACACAACCCAAAGCTGATGTCGTGTTTTGTCATAATATAGGACAGTCCTCTCGGCCCAAAGGCTCGTGGATCTGGATCACTCCAAAGTAAATTTACTATCCGTGCTCCTGTCTTGACAGCTCCAGGTGTACGCTCGGCTCTACCAACCAATCCCGCCCGGAAAACCCTAATATGTTGTTCAAGCTGCGCGCAAGAAGCCATGATAACGCCTGGCCAGAGGAGCATACGACGAAAAGGCGAGTTTCCAACAAAAAGAGTATAAAAGGCGGCCATTGTCTTGCCAATTCTCTCATCGAGCTCCATCGCTAGATCAGCATCTGAAAGCATGTCCAGGCAGAAAGCTGAGTGCAGGTACACGATTAGAGCATTCTGGTAAATGGTTATTGAACCGACGCGTCCTTCAACAGGATGAAGACTATTGAGGTCTTCTGCGTGCGGGTCATATGCATCAATCTTTGCTACGAGATACTCGTATCGCTTTCTCAGCTCTGGAGACTCTCCCAAGCCCAACTTTTCCTCTTCTTGACGAGCCTCGACAAGTCGGTGGATCTGTGGTACCATTTCGAATAATGCTTGCCCAAAGCCAAGAAGGAAGCCTCTAGATTCATATCCATCAAGAATGTCGAGAGAATGTACAGAAGGGTCGATTTCCACACTTTCTTGACGAAGCATGTTTCGAGGGGAAAGAGCCAACTTCATTGCGTGGTACGTATACATCTCCAAAAGGAAACCTCGCAGATAGGCAAGCTCATCGTAGGGTTGACATGGAGATGTGAGTGTAGTAATGTATTCGCGACTTGCTTTGAGATGAAGATATATTGAACCTTGTGTATTGCCATGAATATGCTAAGTGGATTCAGTAAGTATGCATTTCAGATCTTGGGGAGGTGAGCGGCTTACATCGTAGATACAGAGCAGTTGCAGAATCAACAGAATCTGCGAAGTTCTGGTCGATGTCGTCTGTTGGATCATGCCAGGGGTCACCTGACCTATCTCGTAAGAGATCAACGTCTGTAGACCTGCCAAAACCTTTGCGTAGTGACCTCTTGTCGCTACCTCCAAGCCACGAACTCTCGAATTGTTGATCAAGAGATGAGCTCCTCCAATAGCTAGTATACAATCCAAGATAAGCTCATTGTTGGAAGCCAATGGAAGTAAATAGTTGACAAAAGGGTTTCCACATTCGCTCGGCCCTCTTGTGAGCATATCAGCCGTGATATCCAGGTACTGCTGATAAAGTGGCTTCGAATTGTCGCTTAGATAGGCCAGATTCCCATACGTGGGGGCGATCCGTATGGATGGCGTCGAAGTGGTGTCCTCTGAAACCGCGCGAACCATGCAAGCACTAGAATTGAGTTGAGAAAAGTGGCTTTCCAAGACACCCTCAGTATGCGAGCCGGGTTGCCCATCTCCCTGATCTCCATTGGGAGTGGGCCAGACACACTCTTGTCTGGTACGAACACAACCTCCGCATATTGGCTTTGCTTCATCACACTTCTTACGTTTCGACCGACAAGTCATGCAGCCATTTTTAGATCGTGGATGATTTCGACGCCATTTAGAAGGAAATGGAGCACCTCGATATGGTAATTGCTGTTGTTGAGTTTCCATTGTGTATGAGTATATAATTTGGTGCATTGATGTAACGAACCGTGGAGATTGAGTCAAGAATAAGTACTCGGGACATGAAAGAGGCAGCTTGACTTGGTTCTCGTAAAAGCCACAAGGCTTAGTTGGATGTAATGCGACTAGAGCTGCAACAAGTCAAGACAGGCAGGGGTTCGTTATCTAAACGCTTATCGCTGAGAGCTGTAAGGCTGAATTCGCTCACCTGACAAGGATCACAGAGTCGTACTGAATCCTTCGTGACTTTGTAGTGCAATAGGGTAATCGTTTCGAACCGCAAGGAAATTATAGGATTCATAAAGCAGATTAGCCATCTTGAATGGGCCGGCTGTAGAAACAGGATTTCTGACCAAGGCTTTGATCAAAGCCACTGCCTAGAGAGGAATCAGAAATAGATTCAATTTGGTGACCTCATGAAAGAAGGTTGTATCGGCGGCCACTAGTCTAAGACAGCAGATGCTAGCCCCAAGGATCTAATAAACGACAAGTAACCTTAAGTATATAACGGGCATCAAAGTGGACTCCTGCAAACAGAAAGTCGGTAATGAAGGAGGCCGTTCAACTTGGTTTTGTATATTTAATCCCATCCTGCTGCTCGATTATGAATATCAGGTCAAAGAATTCTAGTTTGGGAGAGCCAATTTTTTAACATTACCTGCGCATTGCGACAGGACATCTTATTCATCATTGATATCCAACCTATTAAATACGCTTTTCGTCAGAGTAAACACTTAGGCTTTAACTAAATATAAATTCTAGAATCTTTATATTGTTAAAGAAGCTCTATGGCTTATGTTTTCTCGGGGCCAATGTAGTAGAGTCACTGAGTATAAGTCTAGGTTAATGCCTTAATCGGTATAATATATCTATTAAAATATAGCTACCTTATAATAGGTAAATATAAGGCTTATTTTAGTAAAAGGAATAGCCTTTTACTAATAATAAAGTTATATAAGATTAAATAGACTTAATTAAGGTTAATATATTTTATTTACTTAGAAAAAGGGGAAATTATATAGCTATATATTAATTTAAAGAGAATATAATTAATATATATATTAATTTTCTATTTATAATTTAATAATTAAAAATCTTTAAGTTATATTTCTTTAAGGTAATTATAATTATTAATAAATAAGCTAATAATTAATATTTTATAGCTTAATTAATTAAATTATTTTATAATAAAATATTTTTTAATATAAATAAGAATTACCTCTTTATTAACTTAAATAACTAGGATTTTTTTAAATAAGCTTATATTTTAAAGACTTTAAATAAAAAAGTATTTTATTTATATAAATTAAGTAATTTAAGCTAATTTAAAGTCTTATAAATCCTTAAATTAATATAATTAATAATTAAGGTATTTTAATTTAATAATTTATAAGGTAAAAAGGTAAAAGGAATTATATTCTTTATTAATAACCTTATAAAGAATAATAAAGAAACCTATAAGGCTATAATAATAATCTATTAAAGTAACTTTAATTAATATAATAAAGAAGTAAATAGAATTTATAATATACTTAATTAGCTAATTAAAAAGATATACTTATATTATATAGAAATTTACTTTTTAATTATAAATAACTCTATAAAATATAATAATATCTCTCTTTTCTTTTAAAACCTAAAAGCTATATATAGTATTAATAAAGCAATATAATATAAATAAGCTTAAAATAGCTATTTTAAAGTGTTAAAAATATTATAATAAGCTTAAATTAATTAAAAAGATTAAATTATTATATAGGAAAAGGCTATTAAGATTTAAAAGCTTAATACTTAAATATATAGTTTAAAGACCTTTAATATATATTAGATTTCTACTTTAAGTTCTTTTTATAAGTAAAATAGAGTTAAAATAGGGATAAACTTAAAGTAAGAATTTATATACTTTTTATATTTTTAGCTCTATTTAAATAAGAGATTTAAAATAATAAGAAAAAGGTTAAAAAGCTAATTATAAAGTATATAATGAAAAGAAGCTTTAGATTTACTTTTTAAGCTTTACCTTTATAAAAAAGGAAATAAAGTAAATTAATTATAATAAAATTATAAGAAAATTCTATAAAAAAGCCTTAATAGTTTATTAAATTATAAAATAAATATATTTTATATAAAAGGAATTACTTAAACTTTAATATATAATTCTATTAAGTAGCTTTCCTTAAAAATATATTAAAGAAAATCTAAGTATTAAAAAGATAATAGGATTTATTTAATAAAAAACTTAAAAGTAAAAAGGAAATATATAATCTCTTTAAAAAGCTATAATAAAAAGCTATTAAAGAAATAAAAATATTAAAATAATTATTAATAAAACTAATTATAGTTTTTAAAGAGATAATTATTTTCCTTATAATAAATAGTAAATACTTATTAAAGAATTTAATAATTTTAAACTTTAATATTATTATTTATATTTTTAATATAGTTAATTAATTTATTAAATTAAAGAATATAATATAAAGAAAAGAAGTCTTTATAGAATTAAAGTAGCTATTAATTAAAGGTATTAAAATAGTAATTATTAAAGTTTAAAATATATAAAAAAAGCTTTAAATTATTACTTTAAAAGGTATTTCTTATTACTTAAAGATAAGTATTAATTTAATATTCTTTTTATAAATTAAAGTAATTTAACTATTAATAAGATTAATAAAATAACAAAGATATAATTTAATATATAAATAGCTAAGCCTTATATAAGCTAAGCTAGAAATTTAATTAATATATTATTAAATATAATTTTAAAAATATATATTAAGTTACTTTTTATATAAAGTATTATTAATATAACTTATAAACTATAAGAAAGCTATATTATACTCTTATATTTACTTAGTATTATAGACTAGGTTATTTAAGGCTATAAAGCCTTAAATATTTTATTAATTATATCTTTAAAGTAAAGATAAAAGAATTAATAACTATTAAATATAATATATATAGAAAAGTAAAAATAAAATACTAAGAGTATTATAAACTATATAAATATAGCTTAAAACCTAAAGAATAATTTTCCTTTAACTTTTATAATTTCTTAATTAAAATAAATAGTTATATATCCCTAGGTATTTAAACCTATAGAAAGATAAGTTATTACTAAGACTATTAATTTATTAATTAATATAATAAAAACCTATTATTAATACTTAAGAACTTTATATAAATACTTTAAATAATATATAATTTAATAATTTAAATTATTAAAATAAATAATAAGCTTAAAAAGAGTAATTTAAGTAAAAGCTAGCTTATATAAAAGGGTATATAGATTAATAAAAGTATACTATATATTTAATAATAAAATAGCTTTAATAAATATTTTAAAGAAGTAATAAAAAAGAAAGTAAGGCTTTAAAGATAAATAATAATCTTTTAATAGAATTATAGCTTAAAATTATAAGAATAATAGTTTATTTACTTAATTAACTTTATTAAAATTATTAATAGTATAATTATATAAGGATTAAAATAATTATATAATATAGTAAGAGGTTTAATTATATAATTTAATTTAATTAACTATAGTATTAAGTTTTACTTTAATATTTTAACTTTATATTAAACTCTTAACTATATATATAAATTTCTTCCTTTAACTTTAACTTAAATAAAGTTTTCTATTTAAACTACTATAGCTAAATATATAGGAAAACTATTACTTAAAATACTTATATTTATTTTTAATAGTTTAAATAAATACCCTTAATTCTATTAATTATAGCTTATATTAACTTATTATATTATAGAATATAATCTTTCTTATTATAAAGGTATTTCTTTTTTTAATCTTATAATATAATATATAAAGCTATTACTTTTCCTATTAAATTTATTATAAATCTCTTTAAGGGATAAAAATACTAAGGAATTATAAGACCTTATAGTTAAATATAGCTAATATTATATTATTTTTAATTAAAGGTCTTTAGCCTATAGAGATATATTTTAACTTTATTATTATAAAGTTATATAAATCTTAAAATAAGGCTAGGCTAATATATAGTATTTTAATAATCTTATTATATATATAGTATAATTGCCTTATATATTACCTAGCTATAAGGCTATAGTTATAAGGTTAAATAGTATAATAATATAATATTAATATTATAATTATAATCTAGGTTAATTTAATATATTAAATATTAAAGGTAAAATAACTTACTTTTTTATTATTATTCTTACTTTTCTTTATTAATAATTTTATTATATAAAGAAAAAAAAAGTATTTACTATTATCTTATTATTTTATATAGCTTTATTTTAATATAAAGTTTTATTAAAAGCTTATTTAAAAGTATAGCCTTATAGCCTTATAATATTATTAAATTATTAAATATTTACTATTTAAGCTATTTTATTTCTTTATAAAATAATTAAAAGTCTTAAAAATATAAATAGTTTTATTAAGAAAGTTAATTATTAAGAGATATTTAAATTTAATATATTAGGTTTTTAATTTATATAAATTCTTTAGTTTTAAATTTATAAGAAAAACCTTAAAAAGACTTAAGCTTTATAAAATATAAAGTAAAAAATAAAATAAAATAATAAATACTTATATTTTAATATAAGTATTAATTATCTTATCTTATATATTATTATAATATATATATTTCTTATTTATATTAATAAGTAAAAGTAAAAAAAAAGTATTTCTATTAATTATATAATATATAATTAATTTAAGGGATTTATTTATTATAAGTATATTAAAGTATTTTATATTTAAGGTATTTTTAAATTTAATTATATTAAATCTAGCTTAATTTATATTAATCTTAAGTTTAAAGACTTATCTTATAAGAATATATACTTAGCTAATTTTAATAATTAATAGTTTAATAATATTTATATTTAATATTTATTTTTAATATTCTTAATTTAAATACTTATTAATAAAGAAAGTCTTTAATTCTTTTTTATTTTAATAATATAAGTTTATAATTTAATATTTTATTAATTTCTTAATTAATCCTTATATATATTTAAATTCTTTATTATATTTATATAAGAATATCTCTATAGTCTTTATATTTATAAAATATATTTCTAAGTTAAGCTTAAGGCTTAATTTAAGTTAATTTAAATTACCTTTATTTTCTTTCTCTTTAAAATCTCCTTTAAACTTAATAATAAATAAAGTAAATATACCTTTATCCCTATTAAAGTCTTTAATTTATTTCTATTTTTCCTTAGCCTTATAGTTAACTTTAATATTATATTTATATATATAGTATTTAATCTTTCTATATATATAGTATTTATTTCTCTATTTTATACTTATAAATAAATACTTTTAAAGCTATATACTTTTAATATAAGTCTTTTTAAAGTATTAATAATTATAATCTATATATATTATCTCTTTATTAAGTTAACTAGGGATTCCTTAATAAAATATAATAATTCTTATATTAAGTCTATTATTATATATAATAATAAATAAATAAAGTTATAAGCTTAACTACTTAAATATATATATAAATATATAAAATATAAATTTTAATTCTTTAATTCTTTTATATACTTATAAAGTAATTAATATAAATTAATCTTTTATTATAAAGCTTAATTTAAAGGCCTTTTAATATCTTTATAGCTTATTAAATAATATTTATAATATCTTTAAATTACTATTTAATAGATTTTATACTTTTAATAATATAAATAATAATATAATTTAATTAAAATAGTATTATTTCTTATTTATTTTTATATTAAAGTAATTATAAAAGTATTAATATATTTAAGTAAATATTATTACTAGAGTTATATAATATAAATAGTATTTTAATACTTTTCTTTTAAAGACTTATATAAATATAATATAGAATTAATTTTCCTATAAATTATATAATATATATATATTAAGGAAATATTATATTATATTATTTAAAATATTATATAATACTTTAATATAATTTATTTCCTTATTTTATATCTTTATAAATTATATTTATATAAAAAGGGCTAAAGGTATATTTAAGACTTCTCTTAATAGAATTATTTAATAAGGACTTTACTATATAGTTAAGGGATATAGTATTCTTAATAAGTCTCTTCTTTAAGGCTATTTTAATTAAGGAATAATTCTTATAAAGAAATAAGGTTAATTACTAAAGGATTTATAAAAAGGCAATAAGTCTCTTATAAATTAAAAGTTAATTATATTTACTTAAGAGATATATTATTCTTTAACTAGTTTATTTTTAAATCTTAAACTAAAGATAATATAAGTCTAGACTAAGGTAAAGATATTTTATTTTATACTTTTAATTCTTATTTATTAAGTATTTTTTAATAGATTATAATAAATTATTATTAATTTCTATAGAAAAATCCTTTAAAAACTTTATTATTAAAGTTTAAAGGAATTTAAAATTCTTATTACCTTTTTACATTATTAATATACTTTTATTATTAAGAGGAAATTAATAATTACTTTAATAAGATCTTTTTTAATCTAAGCTAAAAGGTTTTCTATAGTAATAAGCTATATAAATACTTAATTAATATATAAATTCTTCTTTTTAAAGAATATACTATAAGTTATTAAAAATATATATAATATATTTCTAATTTACTTATTAATTAATTTAAAAGATTTTTTATTTTACTATATAAAGCTATCTTAATATTTATATAATAGCTTTTTACTTATAAGCTAATACTTTTAATAATTCTAGTTAAAAAGGAAATATAAAATCTATTTATTTTAATAATTACTTTTTATATTTATATTAAGCTTATTATTTATCTCTATAAAGTTAATAAACTTTACTATAGACTTATATAAGCTTTATTTTATTATATATTATAAGTAATATATTAGTATAAGTTTTATAGCTTATTAAAATATAAAGTTACTTATAATTTTAATTATTATTAATAAAGGAATAATAAAGTATTTATTATAAATTCTATTAATATTTATTTATTATAAGGAAAGATATATAATAAGGTATACCTTTAAATCTTATTATATTATTTCCTAGGTAATATATTATTTATAAATATAACTTAATAATAAAGGTATAATCTTTAAAAGATTTTAAGTAATATATTATTACTCTCTTAAATATTATAATAATCTTTTATAATAAATAAGTAATATAAGTTATATAAGTAATTTTCTTTTTCTTTATTAATTTATACTATTTATATATAGTAGCTATTAATATTAATTAATATTAATAAGTCTTTTAATTACCTAAGTAATTTAATTTTAATAATAAAAGTTTTAATTTAATAATTTATTTATATTTATATTATTAAAAGGAAAAAAGCTAATAAGGCTAATATAGCCTTATTACTTAAGGGGTTATATAGTTATATATATAATAAGTATAGCTTTAATATAAGCTTAAATTAAGCTTATAATATATATATAATTAACCTAGGAAATAATAAATATATTATTTTTATAAATAGTAAAGTTTTAATTATTATTATTATTAGTTATACTTATAGCTTAAAAACTATTAAATATATATACTATTTATTTATATCTTTAAGACTTTTAATTATTTTATAAAGAAATAAAATAGCTTAAATAGTAAATATTTAATAATTTAATAATATTATAAGGCTATAAGGCTATACTTTTAAATAAGCTAAATATATATACTATAGTTTTAAATAGTTATAAATACTACTATAAAGGCTTCTTTTTCTAGGAATAGGAGGTATAATGCTATATAAGTCCTGTGGATTAATTAGCTATATAATATAGCTAGTAGTAAATAGACTAGGGATTAATTAACTACTAGCTTAGTATTTAAATAAGTTTAGAGGTACTTAGTGGGTTATAGGAGGAAGAAGCTATTATATATATAAAAGCTTCTTTTATTATCTTATTAGGAAAGTTAATTATTAAGAGATATTTAAGTTTAATATATTAGGTTCTTAATCTATATAAATCCTTAAGTTTTAAATTTATAAGAAAAACCTTAAGAAGACTTAGGCTCTATAGAGTATAGAGTAAAAAAATAAAAATATACTATAGTTTAATATTAAGCTATAAGAAAGAAATATTAAAAGAGAGGAAAATATATTTCTTTATATAACTTAAAGCTTATTCTATATTAAATATATATATTAAGTATATTATATTAAATACTATAAATATTAAAGAAATTATTATAATTTATAATAATATATATAGTAATTTAATATTAATTAATATAGTATATAGTAGTAAATTATTATAAATATAATAAAAAGGCTATAATTTAAATATCTTATAATACTATTAGCTATTAATATAAATAATAGCTTTAATATTAAAGCTTTATAAATTATAATAAAGTAATTAATTAAAAAGCTAAGACCTTATCTATAGTAATTATAATTTAAAGATATAACTTTAATTTATAATTTTTTTAATTTAAAGTTATTAAAAAAATTTAAGATTTTTAATATAAATTAATTTTACTTTAATTTAATATAATAGAAAATCTTAATTTTTTTAAAGGTATTTTTAAATTTATATTTTAATTATAGTTAAATATTATAATTTAATAAGCCTATATATTAATAGGCTAGTTTTTCTATAGCTTATAAGCTAGTTAATTACTCTCTTTTTAGCCTTTTTTCCTTATTTTATAGCTTTATTAAAAGCTTTACTTTTATAACCTTATAATTATATTATAAATATATATATTTATTAATATTTCCTTATAATAATTAATACTTTAAAAGGAGCTATATACTTAATAGTAAGTATAGGGTAATAATAAGTTAATAGTAATAGTATAGTAATACTATAGGGCTTAATATTAAATTAAAACCTTATATTAAAATAAAAGCTTTAAATAGATAGTAAAAAATCCTTTCTCTTATATAATATAATAATAAAAATAAGGAAATTATTAATACTAATAATTAAAGTAATATAATATATAAGTCTTTTTATTTAACTGCTTATATAATAAAGGAAGCTAATTAATAATAGTCTTAATAATATATTATATTAAATAGATTTAAACCCTAGAGATAATAGCCTTAATACCTTAACCTATAGGAATAATAACTTATATAATAATAAAGAATAATTAATTATTATATTAGCTAATAATAAAGAATATATTAAAAAGTTATATTAATTAATATCTTAGTAAAAAGAGCTTTAAAATATAAGAATTAATAATATATATAGAAACTCTATATTTATATATAATAATAAGCTTAATATTATATTAATATAATTTAGCTATAGGGTTTTAATCCTTTTATACCTTATTAAAATAAATTATATTAAATAGGTAATTTAAAAAGAAGAATATTTTAATACTTTATATTAAAAACTAAATTAAAATATTAAGCTAATAATAAAGAAAGGGGTATTTCTATTAGTAATATACTTAGGTAAGTATATACTCTAGGTTATAGATTTAATATTAATAGTAATTATAATAGAAAAGTTTAAACTATTCTAGGGAATATAATTAATAATTAGCATTTTAATTAATTATAATAATTAAGATAAATTTAATTAAGATAATAAGGTTAATAGAGAATTCTTATATAGAGAATTTTTATATAGAGAAGTTTTATATAGAGAATTTTTATATAATTATACTAGGTTTAATAGAAAGATTTAAATTAAAGTAAAAGCTTTCTTATAAATTAATAAGTATTATAAAAGAATAAATTATATAATAATTACTTAAGTAAATATAAAATAAAAACAAATACCTTATAATAAGTAGTAATCTTAATAGTAGTTTTAATAGTAAATATTTATTAATATAAAAGGCCTTATATAAAAAGTAAGCTTAAAGATATTATTAAGATAGTTTATTAATTAAAATTTAAGTCTAGAAATATAGCCTAGATATTATTAAGGATATTTCTCTATATAACTTTTATTTTCTAATAAAATAATTACTATTTATATAAAGAATTTAAAAAGTTATATTATATAATCTTAGTAGAATTAAATATTAGCTAATTAATAAATTATTTAATTAAAGACTTTCTCTCTATTAATATTTTTAAGAATTATATTTAAATATCCTTTATTATATATTAAAGATTATTAGTATTAATTAATTACTATATAATATATTATAAATTAATAAAATTCTTAAGGATATAATTTATTAGTAAAATCCTATTATTAATAAGAGTAATATAATATAGCCTTTTTTCCCTTATTAATAATAAAAAGTTAAAAGAGTTATATAGCCTTATAAAATAGCCTATAAGTAAGCTTTAAAAAGGCTATTAACTAGCTATTAATAATATTAAAAGTATTCTCTCTTATTTATAATAATCTTTTTTTAATACTTAGCTATAAGATTTCTCTTTAAATAGATTATTACTTTTTAATAAAGCTTTTTATAATTAAATAAGGCTAATATAATTAATTACCTTATAATATATTTTATTTACTTTCTTTATAATATTAAATACCTTTTTAAATAGCTTATAATAATATAATTCCTATAACTTAAGAGATAATACTATAGTATTATATTTCTCTATAAAATATATTTAATTCTTTAATAATATTTTTATTTAACTTAAGGTCTTATTATATAAGGTATTATTATATATTAATATTAAAAAGAATACCTTATAGTTTTTAATTAATTTCTATATATAGTATTATACTTAAAGTTAATTAAATTTAATTAATAAAAACCTTTCTTTAAGTAACTTATTAAGCTTTATATATATATACCTTATTATTATAAGATTTTTAATTATAAGAAGGCTATTTTTCTTTATTTTAATATAATATTTAAATAAAAAGGTTATTTATTTTTAACTTTATTATAATTTACTATTTAAGTTTATAATATTAATATATAGCTTTTTTCTTTAACTTTAAAAAGAGCTTATTTAATATTTCTATAAAGTATATTAACTTAAAGGTAATTAACTATTAAAGTAAAAAATAAATAAGGCTAATAATATAATAATATAATTATTTTTATTAAGAATTTCTTTTTTATTATTATTAATACTAATAGTATTATTATTATTATTATTATCTTTAAGCCTATTAATAATAAAGGCTTAAGATTAATTTAAAGGCTATTATAATAATAATATTAACTCTTTTAAAGAGAATTATATTTTTATATATTTATTTTTATTTTTTACTTTATACTTTATAAAGCTTAAGTCTTTTTAAGGTTTTTCTTATAAATTTAAAACTAAAGGATTTATATAAATTAACAATCTAATATATTAAATTTAAATATCTCTTAATAATTAACTTTCTTAATAAAACTATAATTAATATAACTTAAACTCTATAATAAGAAGATAATAAAAAAAGCTTTTATATATATAATATTTTCTTTTTCTTATAACTTATTAAATACTTTTAAATAATTACTTATTTAAATATTAAAGTAATTAATTAATCCCTAGTCTATTTACTACTAGCTATATTATATAGCTAATTAATCTATAGAATTTACATAGTATTATACCTTTTATTCCTAGAAGAAATAGCCTTTATAATAATATTTATAACTATTTTAATAGTTATTTTTTTAATAAAAAGGATATTATTAATATTATTTTACTTAATAATAATAATAAAGGCTTAAAATAATTAAAATATAAAGTTAAGTATCTCTAAGAAACTTAATATAATAATAATAATTATAGCCTTATTAAATTAATTACTTTTAATTATAAGCTCTTTTTACTCTTTATAATATATTTTTAAATCTATAAGCTAGGCTAAATAATAATAAGGCTTAAATAAAAGCTTAAGTATTTAAGAAATTTTAAAAAAAGGCTTATAAAAAGTCTTTATATTTATAATAATAAAACTATTTTCTTTAAAAAAGTTAAATTTAATTATAAGTATAAGGATTAATATTAATACTTTAAGTTATAAATAGCCTAAGTTAATAAGATCTTTAATAATTTTATTAAATTAATTAAAAATAAGATTATAAAGAATATTATTAAAGTAATTAAAGTAATAAAGGTATTTATATTAAAGGCCTTATAAGGAAAGCTATATATAGGGTTAATAGGGTTAATAAGGCTAATTAAAGGTTAATAGGGAATTATATTAAAGATAAAAAAAGTTAAAATATAGGCTAACCTAGAGGTAAAAGCTTTATAGGAATTAATATAATTATATAATATATTACTTTAAAATTCCCTTAGTTTAAAATATAGTTTAAAATTTTAATATCTTAGTATAAGTTTAATAATAGAATTTTAAGGTAATATATTATATAACTATATTAATTCCTATAGAGTTAGCTTTTACCTCTAGGTTAGCTTATATTTTAATTTTCTTTATCCTTAATATAATCCCTTATTAACCTTTAATTAGCCTTATTAACCCTATTAACTCTATATATAACTTCTATTATTTATAAGGCTTTTAATATAAATACCTTTATTATTTTAATTACTTTAATAATATTCTTTATAATCTTATTTTTAATTAATTTAATAGAATTATTAAAGATTTTATTAGCCTAAGCTACTTATAACTTAAAGTATTAATATTAATCCTTATACTTATAATTAAACTTAATTTTCTTAAGGAAAATAGCCTTATTATTATAAATATTAAAACCTTTTATAAGCCTCTTTTTAAAATCCCTTAAGTATTTAAGCTTTTACTTAAGCCTTATTATTATTTAGCTTAGCTTATAAGTCTAAAAATATATTATAAAGAGTAAAAAGAGCTTATAGCTAAAGGCAATTAATTTAATAAGGCTATAATTATTATTATTATATTAGGTTTCTTAGAGGTATTTAGCCTTATATTTTAACTACTTTAAGCCTTTATTATTATTATTAAATAAAATAGTATTAATAATATTCTTTTTACTAAGGAAATAGCTATTAAAATAATTATAAATATTACTATAGAGGCTTTTTTTTCTAGGAATAAGAGATATAGTATTATATAAATTCTGCAGATTAATTAGCTATATAATATAGCTATAGATAGACTAGGGATTAATTAACTGCTTTAGTATTTAAATAAGTTTAAAGGTATTTAATAGGTTATAGGAGGAAAAAGCTATTATATATATAAAAGCTTTTTTTATTACCTTTTTATTATAGAGTTTAAATTATATTAATTATTTTATTAGGAAAGTTAATTATTAAAAAATATTTAAGTTTAATATATTAGGTTTTTAATTTATATAGATTCTTTAGTTTTAAATTTATAAGAAAAACCTTAAGAAAACTTAAGCTCTATAAAGTATAAAATAAAAAATAAAATTACTTTAAAATTTTATTATTAAACTTATACTAAGATATTAAAATTTTAAATTATATTTTAAACTAAGGTTTATATATTTATAGTAATAGGTTTAAATATAAGTAATTATAAGGCTAATCTTTATAAATTATAGTTTAATAATATTATAATCTCTTTATTTTAATTACTTTTTTAATTTATTAATTACTTAATTCCCCCTTTAATTAACTAGGCTTAATATAATAAGCTATAGATAACTAAGTATATATAAGAAATTAGCAGGTAATAATATATCTTTTATATAGATATGCTTATATAGATATATTATACTGATTAAGGCATAAGTCAACTGACCTAAAATGGCAGGTTTCTGGATTGTTTCCTTTCAACGGCAAATCATCGGCTCCTTTTAAATTACTAAGCACCGAGCTGGCAAACATGAGACAGGCTCCGAACAAACAATAAACTGCGTACAACAACCAACAATACTCTGTCATACGCCACCGCCTCGCATGAATATTCTATGAGCTTGCTGTATCTAATGGTGAGATTCGGTGGAATAACCCTCCGAGACAAGGCACATATGGCGCCATCTTTTGCTTGATATTGCATCGATGAATGGTACTGATAAGCTCGTCTCTAGATAGCAGATACTTTCAGCATTCTATCATTAAATATCCTTTCAATTTCGCAACATCACAACTCAGACCATGGCGAATTCATCAAAGACTGTCGCGTTCTTCGGTGCTAGTACTGGCATAGGTCTATCAGCACTCAAAGAAACCTTGGCCGCTGGCCACCATTGCATCGCCTTGTGCCGAGTCCCTGCTAAACTGGAAACCCTCAGCGCAGAACATGCCAATCTCCTTGATATTGTCGAGGGAAATGTTTATGACTCCAAGGCCGTGAGCAGTTGTTTACTCAACAAGGATGGCAACCTTGTGGACGAGATCCTCTTCTCAATCGGTGCCAAACCTGACCTCTGGAAGATGACTCTCGATGACCCCAAAGTCTGCCAAGTCGGCATGAATGTTGTTCTCGAATGTGTCGCGCAACTCCGAAGCAAAGGCGCTAATGGAAAGCCACTCATCGTTGCCCTCAGCACAACTGGCACGTCTCGCTTTGGCCGGGATTATCCCATGGCCTTGTTCTTGATATACTGCTACGCTTTGAAAGCGCCTCACGAGGACAAAATCGCCATGGAAGAGAAGTTGGCTGGAAGTGGCGAAGACTTTTGCATTGTACGAGCCAGTTTGTTAGTTAACGGCAAGAGCGAGACTCCTGTCCGAGTGGGAGTTGAAGACCCCAAGACGGGACGACAGAGTCAAGAAATTGGATACACTGTCTCGAGGGAAGATGCTGGAAGATGGATTGCCGAGAACTTGATATTGCAGAGGAATGCTGACTATGTGAATAAGATTGCATCGATCACTTGGTGATAATATCTAAGGACTGGATAGGATGGATACATGTGAGGTACTATGAGAATGATGGACTTTGGAATGTTATGTTGATGTTCTTATCCCTTTTTGCCTTATGATTTGGTTCAAACTTCCGTTCTCAATTAATTATCAATTATGATTTCCAGAACAAATGACATTTCTGGAGCCGACTTTTTATGTCTCATATTGTTCTGGAACCTCTGCAAAAGTGTGTTTCAAATGGAACCCGTGAGCGATATAATGCTCAAGGTTATAAATATCATTGTTGGGCAATCGCCTTGCACAACAACTGAAGCCCTTTATTTGCTATTTTGTTTTCAATTATTTGAACGCTGTTGAAACAACTCGATGCAACCAATATCCCCGGATATCTCGGAGTCGTCCAACATACGAGCAATCAACAACAGGGGTTCCATGCTTCGGCCATTTCTAGTTAGGGTATCTGTACACGAATACAGTATCAAAAGCGACTATCCAATTGCAGTCGCGTCAGCAACTAGACACAACATCATCATGCAGGCTTCCCCTCTTTATCTCTAGGCAACTATATCTATGTATTAATTCATCTTCGCTTCAATCCGCTATCGTGATTGAATACGCAGAGCAAACCTTTAACAGCAACATAGATCGTCGATCTAATTAGCCCATCCAGGGCTTCTATCACCAACAATGACCTCTTCTAATCCTGCGTATCATTTCTACCGCCGAAACGGCAAACAAAACGATCCAAGAATGACTTCTGCCGCGTCAAAGGGTCCGGGCGATGAGGCCACTAGTTCATACTTTGAACACTCCACCGCTAAACGAATCAACACCGATTCGGTCTTTACTTCGGCTCTGAAGAAGCAGTACCCTGGGCTTGACCTTATTGTGGCCCAAGAAATGCGGTGCAATCTGCTAGAGTATGCTTCTGCCGGACACGCCACCTTCAATGCCATAAACGACAAGGGCGAAGTCCCTTCGTCACTTGAAGTGACCGTCTACCTGCCGCCATCTCGTCGAATGGATGGCAATAAAGGACAGCTGGCCGAGATGGTCATTTTTGGCAAGTTCCTCTACCAATGGCAAGGGGAAGAATTTGTTATCTACTTGGTCGACGGTCGTGATGGCGCTGAGGCGTATCCGCAGCTGAGGAACTACTACATCCTGACATCCAACATTCACAAAGCCGAACAGCTTGTACTTGCCACCGGTTCCTGGCAAAGTGATCTCCATGATGAAGTGTGGGTATTTGACCAAGGCGGATTCGAAAAAGATAGAGAGCTCTGGAAGAGCGCTCAGAAATCGACATGGGACGCTGTCATCTTGGATCCAGACATGAAGGAACTGCTCATCAACGACCACATCTCTTTCTTTGAATCCAAGAAGACGTACAAGAATCTTGGCGTGCCGTGGAAACGAGGACTCATCTATCACGGCCCACCCGGCAATGGTAAGACTATCAGTATCAAAGCCACTATGCATATGCTGGCGGACAGAACACCATCCGTTCCCACTGTCTACGTACGCAGTTTAGAATCGTGGATGGGACCCCAGTACTCTCTTCATGTCATCTTTGAAAAGGCTAGGGAGTTTGCGCCCTGCTACTTGGTGTTTGAAGACATTGATTCACTTGTTACACCCTTAGTAAGGAGCTACTTCTTGAACGAGGTCGATGGCCTCAAAGAGAATGATGGCATATTCATCATTGCTAGCACCAACCACTTGGAATTGCTGGACCCTGGAATTTCGGTAAGAGTTTCCGTGTCTCCGGAGATAACCACTAACCAAGTACGTAGAAACGTCCATCTCGGTTTGATCGCAAGTATTATTTTCCCGACCCAAACCTTGAACAGCGAGAAGCATACTGCCACTTTTGGCAGAAGAAGCTCAAACCAAACAAGGATATTGACTTCCCTGATGAGCTATGCAAGGCCATTGCTGAGATTACAGACAAGTTCAGCTTTGCATATATTCAGGAGGCGTTTGTGGCTGCGCTTTTGGCCATCGCTGGGCGGTCTAAGGAAAAGCAAACCAAATTGAGCTGTGACGATGCTTGGGTCTTGGTGGCCGACGATCAAGCATCTGGAGAGATACGGGATGCGGATGATCTGAACAAACTGGAGCTTTGGGTTGAGATTAGGAAGCAGGTCAAGATTCTACGTGAAGGCATGGAGGACGAGGCCGATGCGTGATATGGGTGTGGTTTACTGTTAGTCTTTTTCAACGTAGTACCGCTCGGTATATTCATGTTATTTCGTTATGTATATGGGGATTAATTGAATGATTGTCACTGGCAGGAACAAATGTGCAAGCGCATAAAACATCCTCCCCTTCTCTCCAAGAGTTTTTGATAATTCAGTGTCACCGACTAAGCAATCTCAGCCTCAATCAACATCTCATATTGTTGTGGATCAGGCCAAAACTTGACAATATGAAATCCAGCCGCTTCCAACAAATTTTCCCACTGACTCTTGGTCCGTTCCGAAGATGAGAGGAGAGACATCATCTGAACATCCATGGTAGCCTGGCTAATGCTAGCTCCCTTTGGCGGCAGAACGATGTCATAGATGAAAAGCTTTGAGTAGCCTTTGGTCATGGCATTCCTAGTGTGTTGAAGGATTTGTGTAGCTTCGGCATCAGGCCAGTCATGGAAAACGGCGTGCATAAAATATAAGCGACTCCCTGTAACTTGTTAATCATGTATCCCATTAGGCCGGATGAAGCTTACCCATTACTGGCTGAGGTTTAAAAAAGTTATGAACCTGAGCTGTAATCTTTTCATCAACATCAACCTTTTGAATAATCTCTGGAAGGTCCTGCAGAACCAGTGCCCCGGCAGGTAGATCAGGTCTCGCTTTGAGAACATGAGAGATATCAATTCCTGTGTTACCGCCAACATCCACAACTAGAGGTTTACTCAGATCGGCGCCATCCATCAGTTTGCTTGGGTCGTAGATCTTGGTCCATGGCGTCTTCCACGCTGTCCAGGCCTCCATGTGTCCCGTGAAAGCTGCATAATATTCTGGACTTTTTCGAAGTCGACTAAAGAAGTTAAGACCATCTGGGTCACTTGCTACATAGTTGCTGTCTTCAGCTGATGTGGGCTCTTTATAACCAATTTTGGCAAGGTATTTGGGGAGGCTTTGGCCAGCTGAGATATAATGCTGAGTTCTGTATATGGTCAATCACGGGGTAAAGGGAATAGTAGAACACTACTTACGCTGCCTCGAGTGATGCTCGGACTTTGGTGAACTCATCGCCTATGGCATAGGAGAATGGCGTTGGCTTGAATGTGTCTTGGTCTGTTTCTTCGACAACATTAAAGGCTGCCAGTAGTCGAAAAAGACGTCCTAAAGCATGTTAGACTAAGATGACTACAGATGAAGACACTCACGCAGCAGATTGACCTCAATATCCCTCCCTGACATGGCAACCAGATCACCGATAGTCTTCTTGCCACCGCCAACTTCAGTCCAGATTTTCCAGATACCCAGGTCGATGCAAGTCTGTAAAGCAGCAAAGACAGCAGGATGCTCAAAGCAGAAACCCCAGGCTCGTTCGTATGGTGATTCCACTCTTGCTAAAAGACGGCGAGCAGCCGCGCGAACTCGCAGACGCTCTACTTCATCGCCGCAGAATTGATCTGGATGGACGCCGTCAAGGGCAGCGATGATGGAGTCAGTTGAATAACCTATAGAGCCCATTTTCGGTGCATGAGTTAGAGAAGTGATTAAAGCAGAAGAATGTTATTGGCAGAAACCAGCAGTAATTGTTGTTTGATTTATACAAGTTATACCAGATATTACTTCCCCGCCTTCACTGTACAGTAGATAACGGCGTGATTCATTTGACTTGCTAAGCTAAGTCAAACATGACTTTCATGCAAGTGACTTGCTCTAGATCCTACATATCATTCAAGATAACAACCGACCGAGAAGAGAAATGAACAGCAATGGATAACGGTTGCCGGAGCATTTCCCGCTGCGAAGCGTCTCTCTGATGTATCATCTTTTCACTGCCATTTAAAATTGCCAGCCCATGTTGTTGGTCGAGTCACTGCATAATAAGGTTACTTACTAGGATCATGATCCACGGGAACACCGGTTACAAGAATCACAGTCCGAGCCCCAATAAGACTGCTAGACTAACAACAGGTAGTGTGGCCTCAG
The DNA here is from genome assembly GCF_050947815.1 of Fusarium sambucinum. Lineage (NCBI taxonomy): Eukaryota > Fungi > Ascomycota > Sordariomycetes > Hypocreales > Nectriaceae > Fusarium > Fusarium sambucinum. The sequence continues at coordinate 3,796,028 of NC_139292.1, forward strand.
GGTTCCACAAGAAATGTCCGGTCTATAGATAACTTTACCTTAAATTTATACTAATAAATTAAAATATATAAAATATAAGATATATATTATAAGATAAAAAAAGCTTTATATTATATAATATTAAGTTTTTTATTTTTATAAGTATTTTCTATAGCTATTTATTTAAAAAATAAAATATACCCATTTTTATTAGCTTTTTAAAATTAATTTAAAAATATTAAAAAAAAGATATATAATTATATAATAATATAATAGTAAATAATAGCTATTAAAGTCTATTATTTATTTTAGTATTACTTAATAATATTTTTATAGATTTAATTATAAATTCTATAAATAATAGAGATTCTGGTGAGAAAAGAGGGAACCGGTCATTTCTTGTGGAACCCCCTAGTGTGGGTTGTTAGCCTTAACGGCTGAGATGCGGCTGGAGGATCCCGGAAGGTGGGACGACGATCTCAAAATAGTTATCAGCTAGTTCAACGCTTCTTATAATTGTAAAGGTAACCATTCATAATCTATAACAGCTTCTCTTGCAGATCAAGACACAAAAACTTGAAAGTCCATGTTTCTTCCGCATTGCAATCAATGCTGAACTATATCGAGATTGCTGCTATATGCTCTATCACAAAGAAGAACCAAACAAGTGCAACGCCACATGCCTTGAATGAAGACAAAGACAAAACTTCCAGGATCATGCAACTGTCAGTTGTGACAGCGGAACTTCCCCTCTATCCCGCATGTTTCCGTTGGTCCATAATTGCTTTTTCCTGTTGAACCCAATTAACCTGACCAAACTGCATAAGCGAGCTCTCGCCTAGAAGCGGGTCTGGGGAGACAAGAGACAAGAGTGAAGAAAAGAGACAGTACACAATATCAGACCTTGCCAAAGCTCTTTGTCAAAGCGTTGTGGGCTGCAAGAGAATATTCCTCGTATGATATCCAGATCTATACCCGTCTTTACAAGTTCCGGCAGATATCTACTCATGAACGGCTCAATGCTCAAGCCTCCAATACCTTCAGGATCACCAAGAGTATTGCAATTCTTGGTTTTGACCCAAATAAAGAACCTGTCACTTTTACTTATTGGGTTAAGACACGCTAGTGGACACCAATGTCTCATTATTTTCTTTTTCTCTGACGATGTCGTTAATACTAGTTGAAAGTCTCTGACATGTTGATCTCTCTACGCCGATCAGGGGCGATGTAGTTCGTTTACAAAAGTTGACAAGGTTACATCTTCCAGCTGTTAGATCCAAAGACTGACAAGACTGTTCTACTGTACATTCTTCATTTATTCATTCTTTCATTCACAACCATGGCCAGCTACTATGGAGGCCTAGGCCCCATGCTCAATACTGTACTCTGGGTGCAAGTGGTCATCTGTCTAGTCTTCGTTGCTCTTCGTATCTATACACGTTCCCATATCCTCCATTCAGTTGGTCCTGACGACTACCTTGTTATGATTGCATTGGTACTGTCCAATTAACCCAACACGAAACCGAACACTAACACTTTCACAGGTCCTGCAGATAATCTACTCCGCTTTCGTCACCGCTGGAATAAAATACGGCGTCGGCCGAAGATTCAACGACATCGGCAACCTTGATGCATATTTCAAGGCTGTCGAACTAGAGATATACAGTCAGGTAGCTGGCATTTTACTGATTGGTGTCGGGAAGTGCGCAGTGGGCATCTTTCTTCTACGTATCGTCCGAAACAGATTCCAGAAGCATTTTATATGGACATTACTTGCAGGCACGGTCGGTATCACGCTGTTTGCAAGTGTGGTAGTTGTGGTGCAGTGCGACCCAGTCGAGAGTACATGGGATAAGAGGATCCCGGGAACATGCTGGATAGACTTTTCCAAGGTCGGATTGACAGTTGGATGTAAGTAACATTCTCTGTTGTAGTGCTGGGGTACTGACACGCAATAGCTTGGTTCGTCGTTGCCGACTTTTGCTTTGCCATTCTTCCCTGGTTCGTCATCTGGGAGTTAAACATGAAGCGCAAAGAGAAGATAACAGTTGCGTGTGGGTTGAGCCTTGGCGTCGTGTAAGAAACGTTCATCCAAAAGACGACATTCAATTCTAACAAATTAGTGCTGGGATATGTGGTATCGTCCGAACAGTCGCCCTTGATGGACTAAATGCCAACGAGTACATCTGTAAGTGTACTGGTTCTACCATCATCGCCTACCCACTAACTATATATAGATGACACCGTGGACATGCTCATATGGTCTGCCACTGAGAGTACCGCCACAATAATGTGCTCGTCCATCCCAGTTCTGCGACCTCTCTATGTACGCTTCCGATATGGTAGTAAAGGCGACAGCTCTGGCAGTAACAGTAGCTATAAACTTCCCATGTACGGAAACCACAGTGGCAAGAAATACGGAACTGGGACACGAACAGAACCGCCTGCTGGGTCGTGCCATCAAACGGTCATTGTGTACAATGCTAACGCCAGTGACGAGAGTATCTTACGCGACACAAAGACCCAGAATGATGGTGGCGGGATCAGAAGAACAGATGAGATCTCGATCGGTTATGGGGAGATTTAAAAGAAAACGGAAGATTTAACCCCGGGTCTATTCGTCACTTAATTACGAAATGTACTTAGTTCAGTACTAAACTGGTTCCCTTATAAAATAATTAGCTGTACGTGTTCCCCTAGGCATCTTGTGCAGAAATGATAGCCTTGACAATCTCTGCTGCTCGATCTAAAGCCATCCCAAATCGATCTGCACTGTCCACAGGACTGACAAAACACACCTCAACCCTATCGACTATTAGTATGTACTACCAGAGTTACCATCCAGAACCAACAAGACTTACGAATCATCAAAAACAGTATAGCTCATCCACACAGACTCTGGATGTGGCATGGTGAAGCCTGGGTCTTCTGACAACTTCTTTTCCACCATGGTTTGCATAATCAGTTGTGGGTATCCCCTCTTCCAGACAGGATCAGAGAACAGCTCTGGGATCTCTTCATCATTTTGATCTTGCGACATGACCTCAATCACATCCATCAGCCTGAAGTAGTTGCGACCCTCTGTTCCTTTGGCGATTTGGGCATTGCATTCGCGGGCGGCCTGCAGGAGTTTGGTGCGAGCCTCGGTACGCGGTACGGAATCGTCAAGAGCTGCATCGCAGAAATCCATGACAGACTTGAGAACTACCTGAACGATCTCGGGACGGCCGAGATGGAAGTGTGCTGTTGATACCGTCTCCCAACTGGCTGGCAAGTAGCCAAAGTACAACCGACTGGCCAATTGGATTGTCAGGTCAACAGTCGCCTTGATGGGTGCAGAGTTGTCGAGCAGGACTGCTTTGCCAAAACCATTGATGAAATGTGGGACGTATTGTTTTGTGGATGTGATGGCGAGGTAGTCCTGACGAAGCGTCCCAATGTGACTATCAATATCTTCTGTCGTCACCAACGAGATTTCCTTGAGAGCAGACGGGTCAACAGTAGTGCTACCGTTACTTGCTGCGCGCGCCTCAGGATCAAGTGTGTTGATGGCATTCTGCAGTCTCTGTGAAAGCTGAGAGACCGTCATGAGGTCGATCATAGAGTGCTCGAAGATGGTCGCCGAGCGTCCATTCGCAGTCACTATAATTTGAGTGCATTTATCGTGCCATCGGTTGAATGAGTCGCCTATGTAACCATAGCGAACCCGGTCTGCTCGTGTGACAGGGCTATTGTCGTCAAGACACATGACGAATACAGAAGCCTCAATAGTCTCGAAATAGGCTGCATTCTTGCTGTCTAAAGCGAGCAGCCTTTGTCGATTCTAAAGTATGTCAGTTCTATTGTAAGTTGAACTTCGCAAAATTACTTACCAATCCCCATGAATCACGGTTATCAGTCGTCAACATTCCAGCCCAAGAGTTGCCATTCAAGTCCAAGTCAATGATAGCTTGATACGTTGCCTTGAGCATGCTGTATGAAGCACTTGTGCCATCTAAATTGAGGGGGACCTTGAAAAGATGTCCTTTTCGCAACACTGCAACGTACTCGTTGTCCGGGTACTTCATCATCTTGTCACAGTCGACATTTGGCTCTCTCACGGCGTTGAACAACCAGGATAATGAATGTCCACAGTTAGCCCTGGTACCAAGGAAATCGGGCTCCAGTCTGCCTGCATCACGGTCGGCCTTGAACTCACACAAGGCTGCAGTGAGAGTAGCTGCACGTTCTGCCTGGGTGTGAGGTGTTGGACTGTCAAAATGTGTGCCCATGAAGTTTCCAAAAGGTGCTAGCGGGTAGCGACGTTTGAGATGCAGGGCTTTGAGAAGTAGGTCCGCAATCCAGCTCTCCACGTTGGGATCATCAGCCTTGACACGTAGCTTGTTGTAGAGTCTGCGACCAAGACTCCCTGGTGTCGCTAGACCATGAGCTTTGCGACTAAGCTCTTCGTATTCTTCTCGAGTATGAGCAAAGTGGCCGACGCTATTGAGAAGGTCCTTGACAGCTTCGTCTAGATCGACGAGCGGGTATCTGGGCAAGTCGTTGCATGTTCGGCAACAATAAAAGTCATGGTTGGTCTTCACCTTTTCGCGTTTCGAAAGAGATGTCTCTTCCGCGACAGGAACAGCCTCTTTCGGCTGTGATTGACGTATCTCATCGGGAATGAGCTTTGATCGTGAAGCGACTGTGGAAGTGAGAGCGGTGATGCTACCGGCACCGCTCAACTCCGATGTTTGCAAATTGACCTGGAATGTGCGAACCATCCAATTCTTCAGCTCGATGCTGACAAGGGAATCCAGTCCGAGGGTAGCCAAAGACTGTCCCACCCGGATCTCCTCCACAGGTCGGTCTAGGAAGACTGCAAACTTGGCGAGTGAAGCATCTTGGATCAGCTGTTCCGCCTCTGACATAGTCTTGACATTGGCCAATGCCTCCGCAAAGTCAATCTTGTCAGTCTTGGCAGCGCCACTGTCCTTCTTCTCCAGTGCGAGGGGTAGCTGGCTGAAAACGGGATTGTCGAGTAAATACTCATCGTTAGCCTCAACCATTGATTGGCGTGTTACTGCTTGAATTGATTGGTGCAACCCATCCTTACGAGCAGCCTCGGTCGCGATATATTCGAAGTTGGAAAAGAACTCATCAAAAGAGATATCCATGACACTGTTTTGACGGAGACTTGCCCTAATTGTGCTGATTGCAGTCTCGTTTTCAGATGCCTCCAAAGCACCGTGGGCATCAATCGAGACAGCGCCGATGTTGAGAGACACATACTGAGTATGTGGGTGGTTGGCATGGGCGCGTGCAAAAGCATCTTGGAAGCCATTGCCGGCTGCGTAATTGGATTGACCAGATTTGCCAATGACAGATACAATTGACGAGAGTGCCACGAAGAAATCCAAGTCCGGGCTGGCGAAGTACTTGTCAAGACTGATGGTTCCAAATATCTTTGGCTGTAGTGGTAGCTTCCATTCGTCGACAGTCATTTGAGAAAAGGTTCGATCCTAGACAGTCAGAATTTTACTGTTTGGCATTGAGTATAGCAACTTACCCGCAATGCTAAGGCTCCCTGCACCACGCCTCTGATAGGGGGTAGCGAACTGCAAAATGAGAACGCTTCTCTCATCTGCTCCTCATTGGTGATATCGCATCTCAGTAGGTGAAGCTTGGCACCATGTACTTCCACTGCTGCCGTATGTTTACGTCTCGTCTCTTCGTCGATGGTGCGCCTAGAAAGAGAAACAATATGTCCAGCTCCACGAGCAGCGAAGAAGTGACAGATTCTTGAAGGTAGATCACCAAGACCTCCCGCCACGATGTAGGTTCCATCTCTCCGGAGTCTAAGTGGTGTTGGCTTCGCTGGTAGACATTTGACTGTTGATGAAGGCTGGGCCAAGAGAACAACTTTGCCAATGTGTTTCCTCGCACTGATCAGGCGAAAGGCATCCTCCAGTTTCTCAATAGGATATGTATTGATAGGTTGTGCTGGACGAAGCGTGTCTGACCCAATAAGCTCAACGATTTCACCTAGCATTTGGTGTATCTGTTTGGGCTTTCGCATAGCTAAAGTCATCAAATCAAAGGTGTTGAATGTGATTGACTTTTGGAACGCGGCCATGCTCAATTGAGAAGCCTTCTGGATCTCACTCTTCCCAAGTTCAATAAACACGCCCAGACTTTTGACGCAGTCTAGGCTGTCTCTTAGCATCTCTCCCGTCGAGGTGTTGAGCACAACGTCCACGCCCTCACCATTGGTGATATGCATGATGCTCTGTTTCAACGATCCGGATTGAGTGGAGAAGATGTGGTCTTCCGAGATCCCGTAAACGTCAACCAGGAATTGCCGCTTCTCGCGATTCCCAACAGTACAAAAGATCGCGGCTCCAATAAACTGGGCAAGTTGGATTGCAGCTTGACCAACAGCTCCCGATGCAGAGTGAATGAGAATAGACTGGTCTTGTTCGAGGCGGGCCAGGTTCTTGATGCATTGGTACGCCGCCACGTGTGCATAAGCGATTGATGCTGCAGTACTGTTGCTCATTGAGCTTGGCGTCTTCTGGGCAAGGTATCCGTTGACGCGCGATAGATTGCTGTACGACTGGGCACCAAAGCCCATAACCCTGTCTCCAACCTCGTACATGTCCCTCATATCACTGCCAACAGATGTTACAACACCAGCGAACTCGCCAACCATTTGTGTGTCTGAACCTGTTTGTCCCAAGGCCACACACAAATCCTTGTAATTGACCCCATAGGCATTGGACTTAACTTCGATCTGATCAGCTCTTAGATCGGATGACAAGTCACTGTCCACGAATCGGAGTGAGCTCAGTAACCCAGGAGTAGCAAACTCGAGCTTCAGAGCCCGATCACCCTGATGACGAGTAGTCTCTGTCTCAACCATGGTGGAGGCTTCCCAGCTGCTACGAGCCCACTTCAAGAACGTGTTGTCTGGCAATATCCTGGGAATTGACACTCGACCATCCTCGTACGCGAACTCAGGCTCCAGAGACTTTTGATCTTGAGCGTCGGGCCAGAAGCATTTTTGTAACATTTCGGCCACTACTCGTCCAGTCACGTCTGGATCGAGAGCAGGGTCACGTATGTCAAGGGTAACAAACCCAGTATTGCCACTTTCACGACGGAGTACTCTTGCAACAGCAGTTACCACGCCCTTGTATGCCGCGGGTACGGTGTCAGGGCTATCTTGGGTAACGACCCAGAGAATCCTGGCCTTTGCGGAAAGGAGCGCGTTGAGTGCCGTGAATAACTGAGGTTGCGGGTCGAGAAGCAGAGGTGTCTCGGCGCGATCAATGACCAGGTAGACAGTCTCCTCATTTATTTCCAATAGATCCCACCCACTCTCCTTGACCTCAGTATTGGCCAAGGTATATTTGATGTTCTTGGAAATCGCATCAATTCTATCGCCCGACATATCATTGATGAGCACAAGCTGTTCGTTTCGCGCCGACTGTCCATTGGTCAACACGGGCACAGCTTTGGAAACCATCATACTGTTGCGAGCAACATGGATTCCACCAAAGCCGTTCCTTGACAGAATTGTATCCCATTGCTCTCGATACATCAGCGCGGTGTCCTCTCGGAACTCATCCTCGTGAGCCCACCATCCAGATAGCGTGCCGAAGATAAGACCAATGACTGCACCTTTGGGTGAGTTCTCAACAAGGATCAAGCTTCCACCAGGCTTTAGCAGCTTTCTAACGTGTTTCATTGTGACGTCCATCTGCTTCGTTGCATGTAAAACATTTGATGCCACGACAACATCGTATGTCTCGGGCTGGTAGCCCTGCTTGAGAGGATCTCCCTCCACATCAAGCGTCTTAAAGTCCATGTAAGCCTCCCAGTCCACGAATGTGCTGCGAGCCTCCTCAAAGAAGCCACTTGATATGTCTGTGTAGGTGTACTGTTCAATGGGTAGGCCACCGGCACTGTTCTTATCGGCGATCCCACCGAGGAGCCTCTTCGTGCAGCCTCCAGTTCCGGCACCAATTTCTAAAAAGCGGAGACGGGGATTCTTGAATGTGAGAAGTTGAAGGTATGCAACTGCAGCTTCGTAGTCACCGCTGAAGGTTCCGCCCTCATAAGCACGTATGAGGAGGTTGCCCTCCAGCATAATGCTTAATGGCTCAACAGCACCGCTTAGGATTCCAGGAAGGGCTCTGCCGACACGTGCCAGCAGTTGTAGCTCGGGTGCGTTAGTGAGAGCATCAATTCGCTCCAGGATGCTGACCTCGTCCTCAAAGCGCAACCCTGACATGATGTCGTTGTAATAGTCAGAGTTGACCCACTTGTTCATCCATTTGAAGTACTTGACAAGGTGAGGGCTTGAAATCTCAATTTTGTTGGCCTCAAAGTAGCTCAGTGCATCTCGAATCCAGATGGAAGCGGCCTGGTCGGCTGCACGGAAGCTCTCTTTGGCTTCGATAGCAGATACTTTGCTGCCGTCGTAGTTGTATATCATGTTCTCATCCAAGCCAAGCGTCGTAGAGAGAAAGTGAGAGAATGATGTTTCTTCCATGAAGTCTGCGTCCAGGTTCCACTCCAGTCGGTTCACCTTGTCTTGAACAAAAGGCCGGTTCTCATCCTGATGCGCTTCGCCGATGGCCCTGAGGTTGACCAGGAGCTTGATGACTGGTCTAAGCTGGCCATTGGTCTCTTGTTGAAACACCCAAGACTGCCCAGTACACGCCTTGAGGCCATCGGGCTCGATCTGCATAGCGGCAGTAAGACTATCGCCTGCTCGTGCAGAAATCTTGGCGTCGATCTCCAGCAGGGTAATCTTGGTGGGCACACAGGGAGCATTGGACACAAACTTCTTGAACAGTATCCCACTGAGTTGATGAACAGCATCGAGAGTGATTGGGTGGATAACGTGAGGTTTGAAAGAACGATATGGCATCAGGGACGCCACGTCTGGGATAATGATGTCGAGAAGACCTTGTTTGTTGCCATACTTGAGTGAATCGATCGGACTGAATGCGCCATCCCATTGGTTACCAGTAAGTTTAGCAAACTCGTAGAACTCAGTCTTGGTCATGTCCAGATCGCAACTCTGTCGAGCGTCGTTCAGAAGTTGCATCGATTCTTCATTCCGCAAATCCGCTTCTCTGGTGCCATTCACCTCGTCATCCTCAGTGTCCTCGTAGTCGACCGTAATTTCACCGGAGCAGTGCTCGGTCCATGATTCGTTGGCATTGTCATATGACCAGATTCGGAAAGTCTCCCAGCGACTGCCTTCATACTGACGAGAATTGGACATCGTCAGTTGCACTTCGACTTCGCCAGAACTTCCCTCATTATCCGATTCATTTAGGACAATGGATTTCGAAATGGCCACTTCACGAAGCATGAACCTCGAGATGGACCGCTGGGCATCTCTTAGCTGCACGAGCTGCTTCATCGCTTCGATGGCCATGGTCAAGTAGCCCGCTCCAGGGTAAAGCGTGAAGCCCTCGACTACGTGGTCCCGGAGCCATGGTAAGTCATCCAAATTGATGTGATATCTCCAGCGAGGCTCGTGAATAGTGCTCGCTGGATCCAACAGGCCGAGTAGATCGTGCTGTGGGAACTTTCGAAAGCGATGGGATTTGCTCAGCCGAGATTCGTACCAGAACGGAGCTAGATCCCAAGGGTATTTTTCCAAGTCCCTAATGACCTCAGGCTCTGCTTCATCGGTAATCCTGATCACGGATCCAAGGTCTACCTTGAGGCCGAGCTCGAAGATCTTCCCGGCAAGTGATAGAACCGTCTGCAGAGCGTTTTTGTGGCGTACGAGGGCAGACAGATATTCGAACTTAAACCTTTCGCTTCCTACCTGTGCCAGTGTTTGACGAGCCGGGCCTGCCAAAGCTGAATGAGGTCCAACTTCAATGAAGACGCTAGTGTCCATGCCCACTTCTTTTCTCACTTGATCGTCCCTCAACAAAGCCAAAGCTTGACTAAACTTGACTTGGGAGATCAGGTTTGCTGTCCAGTACTCGGCGCCAAAGTCTGTAGACTTTATTGCTCCCGTAACGCTTGAGTAGAATGTGACACCATTGCGCACTTCAGTAGACTCAATAGTACTCATTGATTCCTGATAGTCATGCGCGACTCGTCGCATATGATGTGAGTGATATGCGGTATCAACCTTGAGGGTACGTGCAAAGATCCCCTCAGCGTCAAGTAGTGACTTGAGCTCTTCGATGGCGGTCAAGTCTCCCGAGATTGTACTACTTGCTGGACTGTTTACACAAGCGACATTGACAGTTCCAGTTGTGACCTTGTCAATGTATTGCTGTGCTTCCGTCTCTCCAAGGGCGACTGCCATCATGGAGCCAGGCACCTCCGCTACTGCCTTGGCTTTCAGGGAGGCAACACCACGGTAGTAAGCACTGTTTAACATTAGATACATCGCCACCTCGGGTGCGTAATTGACTTACACAATAATGGCATTCTCTCTGCTCAAAGCACCAGCAGCATAGGCAGCGGCAACCTCACCAGAGCTGTGTCCAACAACCCGGCTAGACTTTATTGAGATACTCTCCAGCAAGTCGACAAGCGCAATCTGGATGGCTGTGGTTGCGGGCTGGGAGATCTCGGCCTCGGAGATCCGTGACTCATTCTCCTCTCTGGAAAGCTCTTCAATGAGACTCCAAGTGCTGCCTTGCTCTCGTATCGTGTGATCCATAGCCATCATCGACTGCCGGAAACATGGTGAAGAGCTGATGAGCTCACGACCCATAGCATACCATTGAGCACCTTGTCCAGAGAAAACAAAGGTGAGTGGAGCATGGGTAGTCGCTCTCTTTGGTAAAATTGTTTGGTCTAGTTCCTGCAAAAGCTCCGCAGATGTTGAAGCGACGATAGCTCGGCGGAATGCGAGGGCAGATCTGTGGACGCCCAAAGTGTACGAGAGATCGCGCAGGGTATTCGAATCTAGCTCATGATTGTCTGCCCACTTCTTGATGTTCTCCAAGGTTGACGATAATGCCTTTTCGGTTGATGCACTAAGAACGAACAGCTTTGGAGTAGCGTCGTCGGTTTTAGTACCATTAGTCATTCCGTTAGATGTGCCATTGGCAACCCCATTGAATTTTTTTGAATCTGGAGCCTGAAGGATAACGTGACAATTGGTTCCTCCATATCCAAAGGAGTTGAGTGACACACGAGCAGGGCCGTCTTGCGATGTTGGCAGCTCCGTGAGCTCACTAGGGATCTGCGATCATACATGTTAGAGTGTCTCATACTTATTCTGATGACATAAAAGGATGTACCTTTATCTTCTTCTCATATAGCTTCAGCGAAGGTTTTGGCTTGATAAAGTTGAGGGTGGCGGGAATTTGACCATGCTTGAGGATGAGTATAGATTTCAAGAGGCCGGCAATACCAGACGCGGCCTCCAGGTGGCCAATGTTTGTTTTGACTGATCCAACGTATAGGTCATCTGTTCTACCAGGCTCTTCGCAAAAGACCTTGGATATAGATCCTATTTCCTCGCGGTCGCCTGCCTGTGTTCCCTATTCGTTCCTGTCAGCATGGATCTCATTCTACCATTTGCAACACTTACAGTGCCATGAGCCTCAACGAATGAAGTATTGGCCGGGTTTAGCCCAGCCTCTTGGTACACACGTCGGGAGAGTGCTGCTTGTGCTTCGCCACTTGGCGTGTTGAGGCCAGGAGTTTTGCCGTCTTGGTTCATACCTGAATTGGCAATGATGGCGTGTATTCGGTCACTACCAATCTTGTTAGCATGCCAAGCAACTTCAAGTGATCAAGGCTTACCCGTCTTTGAGTGCATTATCCAATCGTTTCAGGACGATAGTGGCGACGCCTTCGCCGCGGCCATATCCAGCGCCTCTCGAGTCAAATGCATACGACTTTCCATCTGGGTTGAGCATTCCCATACCACTCACTGCGTAGTTATCAGTGATACATTCATGTTTGACATGGAAATTTCTCAGTTGTGGTCCAGAGGCGTTATCGGTACTCACTTATACTTAAAAGGTCTGGTTGAATAACGAGCTGAGAGCCACCCACCAAGGCGAGCTCCGACTCGCCTAACCGAAGACTCTGACATGCCTGATGTAAGCCAACAAGACTGCCAGACTATGCATAGTTAGCACATTGCTTTCCCGGAAACTCGGTCCTAAGGTGTAATACGCATCCGGTATCGATCGTCATACAGGGACCCCGCAGGTCGAAGCAGTACGATACCCGGTTCGAGAGAACTAACGTGATGTAAGCTGCCAAGCATCATCATCACTGATATCTGCATTCACTCACTGGACTCTCCCGTTCCGTTTAAATGTGTTCTTCCGATTGTGGATAGATCTTTATGCCCCATCCGGTCATAACTCCTCTCAAATATGCTTGCATACACACCAGTGTTCGAGCCACGCAGTGTTTCAACGGGTATACCTGCATCTTCGAGGGCCTCATAAGTCGTCATGAGAAATAGGCGCTGCTGAGGGTCCATAGAATTTGCCTCCCCGCTGGAGATTCCGAAGAATTTGGCATCAAACTGAGATATGTCATCTTGTAGGAAGTACCCATGCTTGGTCACCATTGACTGCTTTGCATCTGGGTACGCGTCAAACCACGCATCCGCATTCCATCGATCCTTGGGGATCTCTGTCTGTCCATTTCGGCTCTCCGATAAGAGTTTCCATAAACTATCCAAGTTGTTTGCTCCGCCCGGGAGCCTACAGCCGACTCCAATGATGGCAATTGGGGTTGGAGGGCTCATGGTTGACACAATAGTTGGATGGTTTTAGATTTGGTAATATCAAAAGATTTATCAAGAGCCTCGATGTACATAGTCGTTTCAATGGCGGTGCATTATATAAACCTTTCCATCTGGTCACACATCCTCTCGGCAAACCAAGGTCTTCCCCTCTTTGAAGGATTTCGAACGAAACCTCTCCTAGCTTTCGAGTCTGAGGATTCACCATTATCATCCGACCAAAAGGACAATAGGCTGAATGATCCGGTATTCGAAAACTCAGCACCGAGAATAGCTCGTACCTGGATCATCCTCAGATAATATGGTAGTTGAGCGGGCCGTTGTCCTGTTCTAGGCAAAATCGGCATGAACACCTCCTTGTGGTTAGGTGCAGCATAATAGAACCCTTGGCCTCCAGTATGTAGGTGACCAAGTGCTCGCGATTATACTAGAAGAGCACATATAAAAGACGGGACTTTAGAGAAGTCTATGATGTATGCAGGTGAGATTGTGACATTTAACCTGCCAATGGTGACTCAAAACATCTTGCATCATCTCCGTAGGATCCCTATGTTGCACTAGGTCCCCAAGCTAATGAGTTTCGTAGCATCTATTGGCCAGTATTCGATGAGCCGCATATTTTGTTTTCCAGGAATCAAATCCTAAAGCTTGCTTGGCAAGGGCCTATCCGACAGGCCGGCTAAATGCTGCTCTGCCAGAGCCCAGGTTTCAGGCGGCAGAATGCCCATCATCCATGTATTTCCTTGGCCATCTTTGCCGCCCACCTGGAACATGTTGCGTATGTGTGTGTTGTGCTCCAGTGTAGTCCACTGGTGCCAGGAGATTCTCCCAGGAGACTTTCCATGTCCAGCTGCGGCGGGGGTAATAACCGCAGAAGAAAAGTCGATCGAGTCGAAAAAGCCCATCTTGCTGAAGTTGGAAACGACTAGGATAAATGAGTTCTCGGCGGCAAAAATTGCCGGGTTCTCACTATCTTTCTCGTACGACTCCCGCAGAAGATGTAGTTGTGCGTGTACTTGCGGCTCCTTGGTCAGGGTCGCCACAGACTCTCTAACCAACAGCGCGGTTCTCGCTAGCGGCTGATGTCGAAGCGCCTGTAGAGTGGTGTTGGTCGAGGTCGAAAAGGTTGCATTGGCAATGAAGACAGGGCTAGAATCGGGCTTGTCCTTGCGTTGGGGAAATGTTTCCGGTAGGCAATGTCTCGCCTCGTACATTCCCATCACATGGACGGGCCGGTCCGCCGCAGGAAGGATGCTGCAGCAGAGTCGCGCCGCCCAAACAGACAGAATATCAGCGTCGCTTACAAACTGCCCATTGTAGAGGGCTCCCTTTGGAATCACTTTGAGGGTATCCGAGCCTTGGCCGCCAATGAAATCCATCTTGATCTTGTGGACGGCGGATTCTGGCAGCACAAGCATGCGTCGCACCGACACTGGGTATGCTTCGACGTGCTCCAAGTATTTGTCGTATGTCTTCTTGAAGGCTTCAGGGCTCAGCTTCATACTTGACAGAGCATAAGGTTCTTTAGGCGGAGCCGATCCAATATCTTTTAGAGGATCGTTGAATGCACCCATGAAAGGTGGAATCTCGTCGTAGCGTCCATCTAGATCCATTGACCAGGCCAGAACCAGACCTTTGATCCCCATAAAGTCGCAAACGACATGAGACCAGCGAATACTGATCAATGTCGCATCGTTGAAGAGAGCCATATGGATGCCGATGACTGGCTCCTGGCGGCGAACGTGTTCATCAAAGTCAAGTCCCCATTCAGGACCAACTGTCAAGGTTTTGAATTGGCCTGTGATGCCTGGGAACAGTTCGGCCTTGCCTCTTGCCCTGGGGAGGTTCTTTGCGACAGGATGATCGGTGGTTTTTACTGGGAAAGTCTCTTCAGAAAATTGAAATGCCGGTCGCTCGTGGGTGTATTCCCTTGGTGCATGAATCTCAAGCTTTCCCATATCGTTAAATTGTAAGCGACCGCCTAACTTTCTCCAATCGCCCCGACTGAGGAGATTTGTGAGAGCTGCGCATAGCTTCGTTGTGTCGAGGACTGCATCAAATCGCAGAGTCCAGTGTTGCATATACCGATTAATGGGAGAGTCGTCGAATTCATGTAATGGGTATACAATTTCAGATGAAGGCATCAGGTCGGGGGTAACAGAATCAGATGACATTGTAGTGTTGTTTGTGAATGCCTTCAGTTGCGGCGGTTGAAATTGGAATATCTTAGGTCACTTGCATGAATGATTGAGAGATACCACAATGCCCTGTAAGTTACCTGACACCCTGGAGCTGTAGGTGACTCGTCCACTGCAGATTCCCCGCATTACAGTGCTTTGTCGGGCCGCTTTCCGGCAGTTACAGGGTTCCATCAGTTTAGGCAGATGATGCTGCAGGGCATTCATTCATCCATCCATCCTTCGCGCCTAGAAATCCTGGCCAAACCGGCAATATGTCAATGCTTGACTGAGATGCATGGGTAAAGAAGTGTATGTCTATGTACCTTAATCGAATCCGTATCTGGACTGATGACAGCTCGAGCAAACACACTAAAATCTCCACCACTTCTTGCATCAAAAGAAAGAATGATAAACACATCAGGATGTTGATAGTTACGGAGAAACTACTTATTGAAACCATAGTTGTGCTCCGCCACTTTGTCCTCATGATTTCGGAGCCGATCAAGGAACGCTGCGACAACCATGGCAACGTTTTCGATCAAATGTCATTTTTGAGTATTGACTGAAGCCGGGGAGCCGTCTGATAAGCTCGTTGAAGGCAGCGTTGCCAACATCATGAGCCAATGACTTTGCCAGACTGGACAAGTCTCTCTCATGGCTTGTATAAGCTTATCATAACAATCAGACGGGCTATTATCTGTTTCCTGGCAAATAACAGTTCCGCAAACAGCTTCACTGACTTTGCCTTGATGCAAATCAGACGTGTCAGATGGGAAATCCCGCATCATACCTGTGAGACCAGAACCAAATTCGGGGGTTCTGTGCAAAATCCCGTGGTTTTTATCATCTCCTCATCCCCATGAGAAATAAACCTCATCTTTTCTAAGTTCGCTAGACTTTCTGTAGCACTTGAAGATTGCCAGCTTCAGCCAGACGTGTACGGAGCCTGTGTCTGTCACATCAACCTTTTCTGGAGAATCGATAAACATGGTGACATCTCGACTAAGAGTTGAGGAAGCTGTCACGAATGCTTCAGCTGGTTCAATTGTGCTATCGGTTTGAACTTGGTTGGATGGCACCGCCCGGATATAAGGCTGGAGAACCGTTTCTTCGTCAAGCTATCTGACCCGATCATCGAACTGCTCCCTGATAAGAGGTGCATCATCAGTTCACGTCCCTTGCCGCGACGAACAATGTCGTCAAGTGCTGAAGCGAGGAGTAGGTTACTACCTGGCTTGAGACCTACCGTCTTCTACAGTGCAGCCTTTTGTCTTTAAACCTTGTATCAAAATCTACAAGCTTTCCTAACATAAGAAGTCAATGCCTTTGAAAGGTCTCTCATCAGTATCTCATTAAGACTTATCGAGTGGACGTACCACGACTGGGACTACATTTGATCGCAAAGAATGTATGGTTTCTTATATATATCTGTTGGAAATACTTGAATGATGTTCATGTTTGCTTTTCCGGTAATGGTTACTAGGTTGACTGTCGCGGCTTGTTGTGACAGTCAGTTAGTAATTGTGCTTGTGTATTTAATTGAGAGTTAATGGAGAGAGATCCAGTTGCTTGATACAAATTAGCATTTACTCCGCCGTAATCGTCAGAGTATTGTGCAAACGCAGGATTCATTGTTGCTTGCAGATGTTGATGTTTCAGTTTAACTATTCTATGGTACATCTGATGACTGTTGGTTGTGTACTTCACCTTAATAGACGTGAAACATCCAATCGAAATGTTAAGAAAGATAATAACCTTGAAAAGTTTTGACTAAAATGAGAAAAACTTTTGTAGCCTGTTTGCTTAATTCCTTGACGGTTGAGCTGCTTGGGATAGATTAGGTCAAGGGTAGGTCTCACAAGTTGAAGCAACCAAGAACTCAAAACCTTATCATTAATAAACTCTAATAAATTACCTATATATCACGGTTCAATGCGATTGAATATAATGAAACTTTCCGCCTATCATGACACTCCAGCCCTGGCTCAATGTAATCAGCATAAAGGAACTTCGCGAAGGTTCAACACGTGGGTGACATGGTAAACCCCGTCAGCACTTTCAGTAAAATGAAATGGCTGGGTTTTGCCGTTCATCTACTCTGTACAACGGCTTGATTAACCTTAACTCAAACGTACAAGTGGCACAAACATCTTGCGAAACGTTACGCAAAACTTGCATGACAACATTCCAGCCGACTTCTCCGAAACCCTTGAAGATTTTGCACTTACTGGGTCAGGTGAAAGTCAAGCTCGTTCATTTTAGATGATTATGGCGGCCGCTAAAAACACCCTCGATTGAAAGGTGTGGCGTTCTCGAAGCTTTATCCATGATCTAGCTTAGTTTAGTTGGGTGACCCGAGACGCGTAGGTAGTCACAATCCATCGTGAGGCTTAGGCTTTCGCTGGTAGGACACTCTTCATGACAATCGATCAAATCTGCGGCTCGCCGGTATTAACGGCGGTCGGCCAGGAATGTACTATACCTGGTACAATCGGTGTACGACTACCCTGTTTTCCAAGGATACCTGCAGATCTTACGGCAATCACAAGAGTACCTAGTCCTGCTAATCTACGTATCGTCTACAGAGCAGTATTCATCGAAAAGTGATAACAAGAAAAGACCCAAGTCAAAAGATCCTCGGTTGGAAGCATTTCCCTTGTCCTTTTGTAGTGTATAAAGAAACGATGACGACAACAATCAAGGGTCAGTACGTGTCGAAAGGTGTCGCGATGAGGGGTCAACTGCCGTAATCAAGATCGACACCTCCAAATGCTATAGTAAGCTAGTCTTAGTCTGGTCTGGCTGGTCTGACTCTCACAATAAGCGAACAAAAGATCCCGAAGCGATAACAACGAATCTGACCGATTGACTGGTCAAGAAACAAAAGCATTGACAGAACAATTGGAGATCAGCTCTCTAGAAGAGGAAGGTCTCTTGGCATTTCTCCAATTCTCTTGACCCAATACTTGTCGTAAAGATCGAGCCGGAACTTTTGAGGCTTGTCCCCCATGCGCTGTTCCTCTTGGGGCAGTCCAACCCATGGTCATGGTACATGGGTAATGCAAGATGCCGTTCGAACCGTTTTTCCTTTCGGTGATGCCTGGTCCAACAGTTGAGATGTGAAATGCCGTATTCCGTGTTGTGACATCAGTCTCAAATGACGCGAGTATTGTCTCTTGAATGGCTATTACCACTATCTCGTGCATGTTTTCTTATATAAGACCCCAGCCTTGGCCTTTTCTTATTGCATAACCACACTATCTCGTGATTGTTCAAAATGCGGTTCAGTCTCATCACCGGCAGTTTTCTGGCGCTCGGCTCTTTTGTCGAGGCTGGTTTCAACCAGGGCGCCATCAAAGCCTTCAACCGTCCTCACCCTCGTCATTACGACCAGAAGCGCGCACCTGTCCCTCCAAAGCCGTCTTTTGAAAAGAGAGCCAAGTCCAAGTTCTTGAACAAGAATTCGGAAAAGTTTGCAGTAAACGGATCTGCCATTCCTGAAGTGGATTTTGATGTTGGAGAGTCTTATGCTGGACTTTTGCCCATTTCTCAAGACCCTGACGAGGACAGGGAGTTATTCTTTTGGTTCTTTCCCAGTACCAATCCCGATGCTGGAGAAGAAGTTCTGATCTGGTTAGTCAATTGAATCTTGGTCATGAAACAAAATTAATTATATAGGTTGAACGGCGGTCCTGGATGTAGTTCGCTTAGCGGTCTTTTGACTGAGAATGGTCCTTTCTTGTGGCAGCAAGGCACTCTTGCTCCTGTAGCCAACTCATACAGCTGGACCAACCTGTAAGTTTTGAATCCCAACAGGCTTTGACTTGTACTGACTTAATCAGGACCAACGTCATCTGGATTGAACAACCCGTTGGTGTAGGCTACAGTCAAGGCAAGCCCAACATCACTAACGAGGTAGAACTCGGCCTTCAATTTATTGGTTTCTGGCGCAACTTTATCGACACCTTCGATCTCAAGGGTGCCACAACCTACATCACTGGCGAGTCTTATGCTGGCTACTATGTCCCTTACATTGCCGATGCCTTCATCACAGCTGCTGATGATGACTACTACAAGCTGGGCGGTGTTGCTATTAACGACCCAATCATTGGCGATGGCACACTTCAGCAGCAAGCTGTCATCCTTCCCTTCATTGAGTACTGGGAGAAGTTGTTCTACCTCAATGAGACGACAATGAATGCGCTCCGCTGGACACATCAGCACTGCGGATTTGACAAGTACCTTGAGAAGTACGGAACTTTCCCCCCGCCCGAGGGAAAGTTTCCCGTCCTGCCTGATCCTTATCTGGACACCAAGAACTACACCTGTGATATGTTTGACTGGGGTTACGCTGCTGCTCTTGACCAGAACCCTTGCTTCAACATCTACCACATCACTGATACCTGCCCTACCACTTACAGCCAACTCGGAATTGTCAACTCGGTAAGTCTCTTCCCTTGCTAATGCAAACATCTTACTAATTATAAATAGGGCGACTATTCTCCCCCCGGTGCTGAAGTCTACTTCAACCGCACTGACGTCAAGAAAGCACTCCACGCTCCTGTAGACAGTACTTGGTACCAATGCACTCGTAACAATGTCTTTGGGTTCGGCAACCCCAATTCCACTCGCAGCGACACATCTCTCGCTCCTGCCCAAAACGGTGTCCTCAAGCGCGTTATTGAGCACACCAACAACACCATCATCGGTGTAGGTCGTTTGGATTTCATTCTTCCTCCCAACGGAACACTCTTTGCTCTGCAAAATGTCACCTGGAACGGAAAGCAGGGATACCAGAAGTATCCTCAAGACAAGCAGTTCTACGTACCCTTCCACCCGGAGTACAATGGTGGACGTCTCAGCGAGGCGGGCATTGTTGGACAGTGGGGGTATGAGCGTGGCTTGACCTACTACGAGGTTCAGCTCGCCGGACATGAGCTTCCTGGATACAGTGCTGGTGCGGGATACCGTGTCGTTGAGGCTTTGCTTGGAAGGATTAAGAACCTGGGAGTTATCGAAGACTTTACCACGCAAAAGGGTGATTATCAGGGTAATGGTACATCGATGAGTTTGAGGGGTTTGAACCCATTGGGACATCCTTATGGGCCCAACTACTATTAAGAGGGCGTCTAGTTTGATGGAAGTCTAACTAAATAATTAAAAAACCAATCATGTTTTTCTAAAGAACAAAAATTCAATTGCAAGCATTTCATATGAATGGAGTAATTCGAAAGCGAAGCTGTTCCCATTGAGCGTCGTAACGCAGTGTCAGGCTTAGATGCAAAGCATTTTCGATGGCTCTCAATTGTCCGAGGCAGAGAGAGAAACATCGTACTGCAGATTGCCATAAGATCTCATCCTTTACCCAAATATTGAGGGTTCGCCGATTATCTTCTCCATATTATTATTTAAAAAAGCAATAGTCAGTGTCAAGACCAAACTAACGAGTCAATAGTCTGTGCCACACCATTGTCTAAATCTCGGGGGTCGTACACACAAAATCAAACCTCTTTTCTCTTGTCCAGATCCTTCAGTTCTGAATTTTCTCCTGGCCTCTATCTCTAGTGAAGATGAATACTTGTACTCTGCTCTGCAGCGACGAGTGCCTCGAAGAGACTACCCTCGCAACTTCGGCAATACTTGATACCATCCTCCTCTCCTATATAGAGGCATCTACGGACTCAACAACAATTCACACGTTGACTACAGCAACTGAGACTGTTACGCCTGGATCTCAATCCTACCCGAAGTCTTCCACCTTGTTGCTTTCACTGGCGCTGGGGATGCTACAGACCCTAGTTTGACGCCGATCGATATTCGAATTATGGCAGTTCAAATGGAATAAAGAATATTAGACTTTAGTATTGAACAGTTGTAGGCACGAAACCGATTGTCTAGACGAATTTACAAATGGGAATTGCCCAATTGACCTCCTTTGCCCGTCTTGTCATAAACCTTCTTTCCTCCAAACCACGTCTCGTCGATCTTGATATCCAAGAGACCTTGAACTTCCGGGATACCTGGCAAAACCATGAAATCTGCTCTCAATCCCTCTTTCAAACTTCCTGTCCAAGTCTCTGCAAACCTTGAATACGCGGCTCCATATGTTGCAGCCTTCATAGCCTGCGCCAAAGTGAGCGCACTCTTGCCATTCGTAACCTTGTCCATCTCAGGCTCCAGCGCAGACTTTCTCGTAGTTGCGTTATACAAGTTTGGAAATGACAAGTGTCGGGCTGTAGGTGCGTCGGTGCCAATTGCCATATTTGCGTGTCCGTCAAGACACTCTTTATAAGGAAATGCGTTTTCCCACGCTGATGGCTTGACAAGCTTGGAGTACCCTTCGAGGATTGCAGGGTCGCTGTGCACAGGCTGTACCGAGGCTGTTATGCCGAGACCACCAAGTCGAAGGGCGTCTTTTGGAGTGGCCATTTCCAAGTGCTCGATCCTATGACGAGCGGTAGGGTTGTTGGTGCTCGCTATTGCCTCGATGGCTTGGTAGATGGCCGTATCCCCTATGGCGTGTATGGCGCACTGCATACCAGCTTTTTTAATCTGATGCAGTGTTCTCTTCAAAGCCTCAGCTGGCCATAGTGGCTCAATGAGATCAACAGATTCTCCATAGGGGTATGATAGAGCGGCTGTACAGCCGTCTACTGTACCGTCTCCAATGATTTTGACACCCACGATGCAAAATTCTGGGGACCTTGAAGGGTGGAATTTATTATGCATGTCGATAGCTTCTTGAATTTGTGCATCGAGAAGAGTCCGGTCTGCCTCGTAGGGAACAAACCAGTGCGCAGCGATATGAAGATTGATACCCTTGGTTTCTCGTAGTACTTGCAAGGCTTCCCATGCTATCGCATCCATGGCCATGTCGATAACTCCAGTGTATCCCTCTGCGGAGTAAGCCTCAATTGCTATCTCAAATGCCTCTATCTTTTCATCCATGGAAAGGGATTTGATAAGAAAAGGCCAGATAAAGGCTGTAACGGCGGCTTCTGCCAGAAGGCCAGTTGGGTTTCCGTCTTTGTCACATGTGATGAATTCTGGCACCTTTGCTTTCATTTCTTCAATGGGTAGCGTCTTCAAAGCGGCATTGTTACACCAGACCGAGTGAAGATCATTCGAATCGATGAAAATGGGCCTTGGGTCGATGTCATCGATCATGCTCGCCAGTGCAATTCCTCCAGTCGCAGACTGAAGCCATCCTCGGCACAGAATGTGTGGCAGGCCAGGGTTGCATGCCGCGAAGGCGGATAGTCTCTGTCGGATTTCTTCAAGGGATTTGCATCCTCCAAGGTCGAGCTTTTGCTGTGAGAGACCAAAGAATAACAGATGGACGTGGCTGTCAATGAAACCAGGGAGGACAACTCTGTTGTCGAGGTTCAAGATTTCAGCGCCATTGGATTTTGCCTTTTGAACTGCTGGATCATTCTCTGGGCCGATGTATGCGATGTTGGAGTCTTGGGTGATCATGCATTCTTGGTGAGAGCCATGAGTATTGCTGAGGAATCGGCCATTGGTGAATACCTTTGAAGAAGCCATGATGATCGAAAATGTTTACTGATATCTGTCGAGTGACAAAAAAGGGGATATCAATAGATATAAATAAGGTTGGGGGAGTTGTCAAGGGTGGAGATGCATCAAGATGAATCTGGAAATAGATCGATTTGGACTTTCGGCGCGTCCATCTTCTGAAAGTTACAGACAAAAATCAGCCATACATTGCGCTGGAAGTGTCTGTTAGTTCTGTAGTGAAACGTAATCGTTTAGCAGCGGATCGACCTGCTAGAATAAGTTAGCTTCGGCCAAGTGTAAGATGCCGGTCATTGGTGCCGAGAGTCATCCCGACCTGTCAAGCAAATCACTCAGGTGGGAATAAGACGGGCACTGGTCGCTTGAAGCTTCTCCTCCAGTATCCCCACAATGATCTGGCCGTAATTCTTGGTAATATCGCTCAACGTTGACGTAATAAATCCTTGATACGATGCTAAATGTATTCATGATATTTGAAGAGGCAGCAGAAGAAGTGCAACTCTACCTTCGCCTTTGCATCAAAAAAACAACCATTCGTCATGTTGCCCCAGATACTCAATTATCTCAATCGATAACATAGCTGCGTAGATGCAGTCGAGCCTCACCCGGTACGGCAATAATGCAAGGCATACGATGCAGTACATTATGGGATATTAAGAAGATACATCAATCATCATTAGCAAGTGAACGATGCCCAATGGCATAAATTGTTAATTGAAGCTGTTCGAGGGCTCTCTAGCAGGTGACTTATAGCAATACAGCTAATTATTGTTTGCTGCTATCTAGTGTCAGTGGCTGTCCCTTCATTCATTCCACATGAAATAGCGCACAGCTTATTGAGCAACTTTCTCGACAATGTCAACCACCTTCAACATGGCGTCTTCACTTAGAAACGGTACATGTCCAGACTTGATAGTCTCCATGACAACGCTGCCTCCCATAGCCCCCGCCATAGCCAGCTGTCCTTGCTTAGGGATGCAATGATCCTCCTCACAAACAACATACGTCCTTGACACCGTGATATCAGTCGCGACAAAATCCGATGGAGTCTCAAGACTTGCCGTGCTCTGGAGAGCGCATGCTGATAGTGCCTTGTCTGCTTCTTCAGGGGGGAGATCGTTGTAAAAGGTATCCTTTGCTCCCTCGTTCAGATACAAAGCATCGTCCTAGAAGGAAAGGTTGTGTCAGTATCAAATGTCTTAGAATGTTGGTGGAAGGGTCGTACAGTTCTGTCCAAGAAAGGACCGAATGTTCCTCCAACAGCAGCTAGAAGAGAAAGCCCCTTGATAGGAAGTGCAAAAGACGCAACGTAAACTACATGCATGATTCCTCCAGATAAACCTTTTGCCTCTCGCTCGTGGAGTTGGTATCCTTCAACAGCAGCAGATCCCGGAATACCGCCGTAGCTATGGCATATCAGAACAATCCGCTTTCCCTCGTCGAGAGAGGGTTGGAGTGCTTTTCTGATGGCTTCCACGTCATCCATATGCGTTTTGCCCTTGATATCATCATCCTTTCCAGCTGAGACGTTATCAGGCTGGAGGACAGTGAAGCCTTTGGTAGTCAGTAATTTGGCGAATGCCTCATAGTGGATTGCGCGGTGCCAAGCACCTTGCACGATGGCAATGACTGGTTTCTCGGCCATTTTGATAGATTGGTTGATGGTTGGAATATTTTAGTTTCTTAGCTGGGCTCTTGATCTTCGACACACGACGTTATATGTAAAAAGATTTGGGTCAGCACTAGACAAGTCAGGCAGTTATGTGCTCATGTCAGCCTTGTTGTGTTTCCACGCCGCATCAGTACATGGTCTGTTCGTGATAGGCGCAGCTAAATGTTCATTTCTGTATTAGATGTGCTTTCCAGGTCATATTGGGACTTGGGGTCTTTCATAAAGGGCAAGTGTGATAATTGCATGCTTAGCACGAAATGCTGTCAGATGGCTACCTACAGTACTGTTCAAATCCTGTCAGCAATAGCGCTGATTGTCTAGACCATGCAATTTAAAAACTACCAATCATGACCCCAGCATCTTCCTTTGACGCATGTCAGCTTCACAAAATCAACAGACTATTATTACATTAGTTCACAAAAAGAGCTGCTTAGTACACACTCGCATCACAGCCACGTAAGATCAGACTTCCCACCCGGCATCATGATCCTCAAAGGCCATCCTTTTGCCTGATAAATCTCCCCCACAATCTTTTGCAACCAAATCGTTGCAAGAACTGGAAACACAAATTCGAATCGCTCCCTCATGGCGACTTCAACAGCGGCGTCCCATGATTTTCTCCCTCCCTCGCTATCACCCATGGCTATTTGTGCATGAGCCATAGATAATTGAATGATGGCTGCTATCCATCCATGTCTCGAGCTAAAAGTAGAAAGAGCCTGCATTTGTTGGCCAGCCTGATTCCAGAACATCAAAGCATTAACAAAATCGCCGCGTTCGTGCTGGATTCGCGCTGAGAGGATTATACGTCTCATTTTGAGGACTTGATCGTTTAAATCGTCCAACTGAGGCGGTTCGACAGCGATGAGCTCTTCGAGAACTGAGGTAGCACCATCAAATTGTCCTAGACAAATGTATGCTTCTGCCATGGCCATGGCTAAACGTCGAAAAGGCCGACCGTCTTTCACGGAAATGGTTTGAAGTTCTACTTGTATAATCTGAAGAGCTTTGTCATACTCATGAAGCTCGCAGTGAATCTCTGCCAATCTTGTAACGATGAGTAGTTTCGTGTTGTGTCGTATCGGCATTGTCGAGTTCAACCACAAATGCTGTTCCAAAGAAGCCCTCGTCGTCTTGAAATCGCCAATAGAATGAAAGAACTTGGCCGCAACACCCTGCAACCTCCTCGTAACCTCAATCTCAAACGTGGATAGTGGATGGATACCCTTCCAGTTGTATATCGTCGCAGCGACTTCTGCATCATACCGATGTATTTTATTCTCGATACTTGAAATGTGCAGTCTTCCTCTCAAAGCGTTGTCAGATCTCGTGTTGGTCTCGCACTGCTCGGATGACAGAAACTCATTGATAATAGCGTTCGAGCGCTCAAAGTCGCCGTCCTTGCCGGATATTATGCTGTCGAAGAGGGTGACGGATGCTTGATAATAAAAGGGCATGTTTCTGCGCACGAGGGTCTTTGCGCGTTGAATGGCGGCGAGACGGATACTGAAGAGGTCGCGTTCGCAGAAGTAAAGAAGGGCTTCGATGACGCATGTTCTAAGTGATGTTGGGATCCTTTTTTGGGAGGTCAACTTGTCAAGGAGAGTCCAGATTGTTTTCTTTGTTGGGAGTGACCTGGTTTGTTAGCCATGTTTTGAAAGTGGGTTGATAGATGGATGTACCAATTGACTTTTCCTTCATAGCAAGGAGGACAGGCGAAACATATCAGTCGAAGAGCTGTCGTTTCCCAGTCTTCTACTGTTTGTGAGGATAAACGATTGGCAATCGTTTCCTTTGCTTGGGGTTGAAGTGACAGGGTTACTGCACCGTCCTCCAAGGATTGTTGACTTATCTCGGGCCTTTGTTCGAGTTGTGACACGACATTATCGCTAGATAGCACAGTCACTAGATCCGAACTAAACCCAAAGTCGACGGCACTGATACTCTGTATCTCTCCTTCGTCTGTCCAGCGTCGCATTGGTATCTTGACACTTTTTAAAAGGTCGATCGGCACGTCAATTCCTCCTAGTGTGTGAAGGAGAAGGAGACCTTGTTCAGATGGTAGAAAGCAGTCTCCGTATTCTGAAAGAAGGTTACGGAAGGACATATTGAGTGAAGAATCTACTATCTATTAGTTTAGTCCTGCATGGTTTAGAAGTCATGTACCGTTAAGTTGCTCTGTAATTATACTCTGCACGAAATGGGTCAAATCGGGAGCCTCGGACCCGAGGTTCTGCAGATGAACGAATGCTTCACTATCATCCATATTCAAGTACCTCTCGTATCTGTTTATGTCAATATGTTTAGTTAACTCCGCCCGTAGACTACTTACGTTGATGCGGGTACTTCTAAAGGAAGCCAAAGAATTGATCCGACTCCCCCGAGCTTTCTGGCAATCTTGATATACTTGTTTCCCGCATATCTCAGCTCAGATAGTGTCCTCCCCTTGACAACAGCAGCAACATCCTCGGCGATCCAAGCATCGTCATTAATTTTTGATCTCAAAAATATTGTCACGCATGCAACTCGTCTCCTCAGCTCCTGTAGCAGGGAATCATCTTTGGAAGTCCAAAACCCTTTGGTGTCATTCTGAAGAATCTCGTGTAGTTTCCTAACCCTGTCGAAAGTGATTGACTGAAGCGAAAGAATCTTGGCTGTGCGTTGATTGCTCGGAATAACCTGGTACCGAACCTCCTTGGAGAGGGATTTATTCTTGGCGAGGATGGAGCGGATCCCTTCGAGGTGCTTGTTCAGATTGGAAGCGAAACGTGTGGTGGAGGACGGGTCAAAGTTATCAATCAGTTGATCAAGATGCTTGCAAAAACACGCCATCTCGG
Source organism: Fusarium sambucinum (assembly GCF_050947815.1). Taxonomy (NCBI): domain Eukaryota; kingdom Fungi; phylum Ascomycota; class Sordariomycetes; order Hypocreales; family Nectriaceae; genus Fusarium; species Fusarium sambucinum. The sequence goes on from NC_139292.1 coordinate 3,822,974, forward strand.
CTAGCAAGATCAAGATAAAGCGAGATAATCTTGGCTGATAATCGCTGGTTTTTGTTTTTTTCACAGTGAGAAGGGGGATTGTCAGAGTTTGACCCTTTTTGAGGTGGACCGTAGCGTCTCACAGTGAGAGCATTACCATGAGTATGGCTCCGAATCTCGGGGACTAACTTGTTTAAGCAAGTCATGGCGTGAAACCGACTGGCTGAATAAGTTCAATTATTGGAGCCGTTTCTTATCAGATCATGTTAAGCAAGTCTCTTTGTTAACAGTTTTTGGCTAATTTAGTATCTCAAATATCCATCATCATGATTGAAAGATTTCAGGAACCATGTTAGATACTCTAGTATCTCTAGATATACCACATGTGTTTTGCTCAGTCACTTGAGCTGATATAGATATGCATATTGACTCTTTACGCATTACCACCCTAACAGTCCTTGTATCCTTCTCATAACTCATTTCAGCTCGCCTGACATGTTCACACCAAGTGGGGATACAATCAACCTAGCGGGTCTGGACTCGAACTTGACAAACCTTGTTAAAATTCTGGAAACGGTTCCACCCGATTTGATCTGATAAAGAAGCATCATCGCCATCTGATAATCTTTCTTTCGTCTCATCTCTCATCTCAATCACTTTTCCTTCACAAGATGGAGCCTTCAAAGGAAGCAAAGGACATAACCAATGTCTCTCCAGCATCTGAACAATCAGACAACGACAACGGCAGTGAGGATCATGGCAAGAAACCTGTACCCCTGAGTATGAAGATACTCTCTGTCGTCATCGTCAGTATGATTGGCTTTGGTGGACATTGGAGTAGTGGTGTCACAGGTGCTTTGAAGAGTACCTTGAAAAAGGTAAGTTGACATACTTGAAGCAATTGGCCTTTGCCTAACCTTTACCAGGAGCTTCATATTTCAAACACCCAATACGCGGTCCTCGACACAAGTGAGAACTTTATCAAGACTGCTCTCATCCTTGTTAGTGGTATTCTCACAGATCGCTACGGTGGTGCAAGTATGTGCCTTAACTACCATCATCACTTTCCAGTACTAACCTTGTCTCAGGCACCATGCTCTGGGGGAACGCCATCTTCAGTCTGGGAGCAATCCTCGTCGCAGCAGCCACAACAGTCCGAAGCTACAAATTCATGATTGGAGGTGCCGTTATCCAAGCTCTCGGCGATGTCGCAACTCAGGTCGCCCAGTACAAGATCTTTTCCTCATGGTTCCCTCCCTCTTCCGGCTTCGCATCAACGCTGGCCTTCGAACTCGGCATTGGTAAAATCGGTTCCTTTGTAGGAAAGGCCACAGCAAACGTGATAGCCCAGAATCTCGGCGACTTCAGCTGGGCTTATTGGATGGCCGTCTTTATGAACCTGTTCACCAACGTCGCCACCCTCTTCTTCTGGTGGTTCACGCGCTGGTGCGAAAAGAGATACGCAGGTACTAGAGATCCTGCTACAGGAGAGAAGTTGACGGAGAACAACAAGAAGTTTGAGATTGGCAAGATGCTATCGCTGCCCTGGTCATTTTGGATGGTTTGCCTATTTTCGCTATTCCAGACATCCACGGCTAGCATCTTTGCATCCAACAGCACAGAATTGGCTGAGCAGCGCTTCAAGATCTCAGCCGTCAAAGCAGGCTGGTACGCGTCCATGTCGCAATACTTGGGATTCTTCTTTGTACCATTGATTGGTATCTTTGTCGACATGTTTGGACAGCGATTGACGCTTATGCTTGTCTGTGGGTGCGGTATGCTCTTGTCCATGTGTCTTGCAGCTTGGGGACCGACCGTACCCGGGACTGCCGCGAGTTTTGGTATCTTTGCCGTCGCTTCGTCGTTTGGACCTACGGTGATCATCGACAGCATCCGCACGAGCATGTGGTACCAGGAAGTTTTCGGGTCAGGCTACGCGATCAAGATTGCGATAAATAACAGCATGACCATCATCGTGGGCGTGATTGCGGGTGTCATTCAAGATCGTGATAATAACAGCTACGACAATGTCACGATTCTTTACGCGACATTGGCTGTTGGTTCCGTGGTGGTGGCATTGATCATCCTAGCATTGGGTTTCGCCAGTGATATTATGGGACATTTGCAGTGGAGTCGCAGCAAGAGAGTAGAGAATGGGCACATCATCAATGCCAAGAGAGAAGAGGCTGAGAAGGAGGGACAAAGTCAATGGAGTCACAAGTTGGGGGTTATCAATTTTGGAGCTGTTGTTGTGCTTATTCTTGGAGCTTGGGCAGCTTACTTTTGGGGTCTGGCTACCAAGAATACGTACTGATGATGATAAAGGGAGATTTAGGTTGATAATTATTGAGTCGAGTAATGAAGGATTAATGCTTTGTGCAAGGTTGTGCAATGTTATGTAGTATAAGTGATGCTGAGATGTGTCAATGGTATCACTCACCAAGACAACAACCATCTTCCACTAGCGGAACAGTTAGACTCCGATTGGCCAATTGATCAGTATTCGGAGTACCCTAATTAGGATAACAACAAATCTCGTCCAGATCGCCGAAATCAGTTCCGTAAAATTCTTTCATCATCAGACCGGGGGAGTCGATTACTGTATAATGGAAACAAGGCCCTGACACCGCTCTTCTCTCCGTTTAGTCTCCTCACATGATCGGTTTAAGCACGGCATCTCTACTTGGCATCCCCGCTTGGCATCCCGACTCGACTCCGTAACGGTTTGTCCCCAGATCTGATGTAACAATCTATAATTACAATTTGTTGATAGCATAACAAATAAACAGATGTCAGATTTTACATCATAATCATCCCTGTCTCGGTCTTTCTTTTTTGTCGCGCTCCGTCGATTGATCGTCTCCACAAACCGGTAGCGACACAATATGGCCTGATGATAGACGCTGTGATGCCACCCTGGACAAGCATGCATCCTGGCTTGGTTGGGGTGACACCTGTTTCGAGAAGGATTCGGTCTGAGGGTTACTAAGGTTAAATCTGAGCTTATTTGAGAATCTGTTGGGTATGAGATACGAAAATGGAGTAAGTGAGATAGGATCTATGTGTTTTGGAGGCGGTCAAACATGTTTTTTTGCATTATCCCTTAGATGTTTGGACATCTTGATAGTAGATAGAAAAGATGTGTTTATTTTTGGCCTGGACTTGTCAAAACGAAACTTTTAACTGTCCCAACAGTACCAACATCATCTATAGGGTATTGCCCATTACCTACATCATTATACGTCTATCGACATCATCACATAGGTCAACATGCTACCAAATTACCTCCATCCTTCCAACTTCTTGTCCGCTCTTCCCCTCAAAGTGGGGATCATTACCCCTTGGAAACATTAGGTTGGGGTTCCCCCACGCTCTCGTTACCACCTGAATCATGAATTTCCACAGCCAAGACTCCAACTTTTTCCCACCATGCCCAGTTTGTCATTGTACATCCTTTGCTGCCCCAGCCTACCGCGGAGTTGAAAAATAACCCTTTTCCAAGTCTTCTAGACTTGCAATATCCCCGCATGCAAGTCTGCCAAGAGAGGCATTTTGTTACAAATAGTAACATTGCATGTACATAAACGATACCCACTTTGCATGTAAACCCTTACGGCTTCCCCGAGTTGTCTGCATGTACCTATAATGGCCAGGTTCTGATTGGAGATGAGTGATGAGGGGGTTGGCTTACCTGAACCTCCCCCCAGAGATTTGGGGTCTTGGCTTGTTTCTTGGTCGGCAGTTAAATTGGTCGCCGATGGATGTTTTCATCATCATTGCAGAGAAAGAAGAGTGAGACGAAGGGAAAATCGCTCGCCAAGAGAGACAAGCCTTGTTACGAGCCAAGGTGCATCAAGAGAATCTGGGGGATTGGCATAGCTAAAAGGCTTAGCCTGGGGGAGAGAGTCTCGCGCGAGAGGGAATCTAGAGGCTCTGGTACAGAGAAAAACAGAGGTTTCAATAAGAAAACACAAGGCTCAAGTGACTGTTTGGTTAATACGAAAACATTACTTTTTTATTAGTCAACTACCCCAATCACCCCAATCATCTTCCCTAAAAAACAACGCATTCGCCATCTTCTCCGCTGCAAATGGTGCATACCTGTTCCATCCTACCATGCTACCCCCCAGCATTCCCCCACAATATAAGCCATGACCATATGTCTTGGCCTTTTCCCCCGTCTTCTCGCCTTTCTTCTTCCTCGTCTTGTTGGCTTGGCTCTCTATCACAATTCGCCTACTTCGCGTGGCTATTACTTTTTCCCTTTACGCAAAGCCAAGACGTCCGGGACCTTCTCTTCCAGGACATAATGCTCCATTCTGCAACATGCGAGTAAGGGTTCCCCGCAGTCTTGAGGCAATACTACCATGCTCTGACAGTGGAGTTTTCGTCATGGTTTTGATGAGGAGCAAGGAGGTGAGGATGTGAGTGCAGAGGTATAAAGACGGAGGACATCGGCGTTGAGATTCGAACGACAGACAGTTTTCTTTCTGTCCCTCTCCTCTCTCCCCTTAGTCTCTTCTTTTTTGCATCTCTCGTGACAAAAGCTGCAGTCATGTCAGACCACAAACCGCAAGCTCACGAGGGTGAGGACGCCAAGGACATTGGAGGTCCTCTGGAAAACACACCCTCCTACGGCCAGGAAAAGCCCGAGGTAGTTCCCAACCTGTCCAATGTCGCAGCTCTCGGGCTTCCCAACGCCGCAGAGCTCGAGAAGAAGATTGTCCGCAAGCTCGACATGTGGATGCTTCCTCAGCTTTGGATTCTCTACATGTTCAACTACCTCAACCGCACCAACATTGCTCAGGCCAGACTCAACACCTTCAATGAGGATCTCAACCTCAAGGATGGCGATTACCAGACTGCCGTTGCGATTCTCACTGTCGGATACATGCTTGCCCAGCTGCCATCCAACATGTTGATTACCCGTGTTCGACCTTCCATCTACCTCCCCGTGGCTGCTTTCATCTGGTCGGCCATTTCTGCTATGACTGTGCTCTGCACGAGTGCTGGTGGTCTTTGGGCTGTGCAGTTTGTTCTCGGTATTGTTGAGGCGCCTTTGTTCCCTGGTGTAAGTTCTTATTTCCACCACTCCACATTCATCATCTAACCACTCTCAGGCTGTCTTCCTCATGTCCTGCTGGTACACTCGTCGCGAATTCGCCCTCCGTGTCGCTCTTCTATACTCCGGTCTCGTCCTCGCCCAGGCCTTTTCTGGCCTCATCGCAGCTGGTGTCTTTAGTGGTCTCGATGGTCCCATGGGCCTGGCAGGTTGGAAGTGGCTTTTCATCCTCGAAGGTGCTATGAGTGGATTCTTTGCCATCACTGCTTACTTCGTTCTGCCCAACTATCCTGAATCTCCTACTGGTGGTGCTACGCGATACATGACTGAGGACATGCGCAAGGTCGCTGCTGCCCGTATCCTCGACGACCGAGTCGAGATTCACGAGAAGTCAACTGTCTGGGTTGGTCTCAAGCTTGCTGTCATCGATGTCAAGCTTTACATGTTCCTCTTCATGAACATCTTTATCACCTCGTCCTATGGATTCAACAACTTCTTCCCCACTATTGTTCGAGGACTTGGTATGTCTGATCTTCTTGTTTTTAATCGATTATAATGCTAACAGTTGATAGGCTTTGGTAACAGTGTCACATCTCTCCTCATGACTGCTCCTCCCTACATCTTCGGTACACTCTGCACCTTTTATGTATCATGGGATTCCGATCGTCGCCAGGAACGAGGTCTTCACATTGTGATCCCTCTCACATGCTCCGTCGCTGGTTTTATTGTGACTGTCGCAACTGGAAACGCGGCCGTCCGCTACGCTATGACGTTCCTCTACGCCGCTGGTTGCTTCTCTGCCAACACTTTGCAGTACACCTGGGCTGTCTCCACCATGAGTCAGACACCCGAGAAGCGAGCTGCTGCCGGTGCCATCGTCAACATCTTTGGGCACTTGGGTAATGTCATCTCGCCTTACTTCTTCCCTGACAAGGACCAACCTCGATACACTATGGCCATGATTCTTCAGATCGTGTTTGCTAGTCTCGGTATCGTGCTTGCATCCACCATCAAGTGGTTTCTCACCAGGAAGAACAAGAAGATTAGGTCTGAGGCTGACCGTCTCGGCAATGACTTCAACCCTTTCACTACTTAGAAGGTGTAAACATGAAATGCCTTAGGTTATGGATTACGGAATGGTTTCAGGAATGCTGGTTAAATAGATGGTATAATGAATAGACGACAAATTATGTCAATAACATACTCATAAATGATGGCGCTGCAGAATATTGCCTGTGACTGTAGTATTTAGGGACATAACGAGATGCATAAATAAATTCGCGAGATCACGGAGGTACCCATCACGCGTTACGCGTTAACACCGACGCGACCACTTTTCCTCCTTCGACAAAGTGGATTTTATCAAGGTACGCAGAATATCATGTCAGTGGTGGGGGGAGAGAAAAAAGAGAGAAGATTTTAATAGACCGGCAAAAGATAAATCAACGATATAAATCGACCACGCCAGGAGTCGAACCTGGAATCTCTAGAGGGATCAGTTGCTGAAGACCGAAATCTAGCGCCTTAGCCATTAGGCCACGCGGCCTGATCTTATTGGATTTGGAGTCTGGATTTACTGATCATGTACTGCACTCCATCACGACTCTCACCCTGGACTTAAACCACGATAACTCATTTGCATACAGAAATACAGTATAGATGTGTATCATTATTACAATATCTTTATAAGCTTAGTTGTTATTTAAATCAAGACTGTTAACTCTTCTTAGTGTTATCTGTAACTTTTCTTTTATCTGCCCTGTTGCAGTTATTATAAAATGCCTATCTTGATATAACATTCTAAGCTCTTTACATCAATAAGCCACGCTGGATTTATTTGCAAACAGAGTTTCATGCTATTATCTTGGCAGTGTTTTCATTCCCTTCAAAGCGCCGTAGATTAAATACATCCAGATCGGTTGCCAATATAACATAGAAATACCGATCAGACGTGCCTAACCCAATTCTCCGTTTAACCATCGGCCTCTAATCAATGGCAACTACTCGCATCACAGTTGTTGGAGCCTGTAAGCAGACTTTTCCTTCAATCGGTAGCCGATAACCAACAATCGTCCCACATTGTATGTAATGTCACTTTATTTAGTGATCGCTAATGGTTGTAATTAAACTATGCAGCCTTAGCAACCGACAACCAACACCTAAAAGCTAAGAACCAACAACATGTTACGTGAATTAAGGGTCCCCGTGACGCTAGGCAGGGGCATTAGTCGGGAATATCTTCATTGAGCCGACTTGGCATCCCTAGCGTGCGCAAAAGACCTCTCTTTCGGACTCTTGGACTCTTGCTTATGCCATTATTTCACGATTATATTTGACTGATGGCAATTAGCTACTCCATTACATTTTAACCGATGACTCGTTGCCGGGAAAAAATCATTACTTCCGACGCCCCGTTCTTTTCCACTTATTTAAAAGCATCTGTAGAGTACATATGAGGACGGGAGCTTTTCTTTTTTGAGTCGGTCGTACTCCTTACCCGACATTACTATCGCACACCCATCTGTTGAGCAGACAAAATGCTGTTCAACATATTTATGGCGCTGAGGCTCTCGACGAGTGCCTTGGCCGGGACCATCCCCGACTTGAGAAGATCCGACGACAGTACCCTCACCAACAAAGCCTGCAACAAAGCGTTGGAAAAGGAGATATACTGTGACAAGTTCTTGTCTGGGGTCATGTCTGACGACTAATCCCTGTGGACAAAGAAAAAAGTCGAGCTCGCTGACTCTGTTTGCACCGACACCTGCTACAATTCCCTTCAAAGCTGGTATGACACAGTTACCGATGCGTGCGATAATGGCGAGGACAATTACCTGCTTCTAGACAAAGTATCGCATACAGGCTTGGGTGGTAGCCTTTGGGCTTCTTGGAACGAGACTTGTGTCAAGGACCCCAAAACAGATCGATATTGTCAGGGTGAGCAACGAAATCAAGACCTCTCTACATAGGATATGACTAACGTAACGGCAAGAAATCATGGAAGGGTTCTCCGAGATCGAAGACGGCGAACAGAGGCCCTATGACGAGCTTTGTCATCCTTGCTATGGCAAGGTCATTACTGCAATGACTAGGAGTCCATCATGGTTGCTTTCGTCTGATCCTGGCACCGACTACTGGAACAATCAGCTTGAGCTTGTTCATAAAATATGCGGAGGTTCGGATTCATCGTCTCGACCATTTTTGATCGGGACAGAGATATCTAAGGAAGAGTATAGCTCAGGCTCTACTCACGGAACTACAAGTACTCCCTCCTCCGATGTGAGCACCGTGTCACTTGAGCGCACCGCTTCAACAGGAACCGCGTCACTTGAGACTACCTTGTCGGAGAATGAACCCTCGGAAAGTAATGCTGCTGGGATACTTGGTTTTGAGCGACTAGGTGGATACAAATATGCGATATTAGCCTTTGGGGTTGACATGTTTGTTATCTAAATTCACCACCTTTAAATGATTGCGTTTTCTCCACGTGTCACTACTGGGGGTTTCAAGTATTTGATTCGTCATTCTAAATTTTATCCGAGACATGTTTTAACAGATGCTCAGTCCCACTCGTTCTACACCTTGTTTACAATCAAACATTAAATAAGTTTCATTGAGAAACTCTGAGCCAAACCTACCTGCCCTAGTGGGTAGCAGAAAGGTTAGCCTCCTAAGTCTTAGGGTATAAAAATAAGTAGTCTAAGGACTATAGCCTAAGTAGCATAAAGTGACCCGCTAATTTTGTCTCTTATGCTTTCAACGGCTAACTTTTCTGGTACCCTGATGCTGCCCGAGTGAGGAGGGAGGGGGTTAGGGGGTCTGAATCAGAGCTGATTTTCGGTAGAATGGATGCATGCTTAGGAAGGATCGATGTTGATGGATAGCGGATTATTACAACACCAATCTATGACATTACTTAGTACCGACTAGGTAGGTAGGTAGTTACCTCAAATATGATGTTTCTATTTGAACTGTTCCATCTTGTTACAACACATGACAGAAGCACCGACATTCAACAAACTCTATTCATACTGCTGCAGAAGATATAAAGCTAGACGAATACCTAACCAAAAAAAAAAAAAAAACATTAGCCAAGATTACTCATCATCCATACAACTACACATTAATCAAAATGTCGCTGCAAGCCTACCTGATCGGAGAACCGATCATCTACGGCCTGCTACTCGTCCCGAGTGCATTCATCGTCAAGCGTCATGGCAAGCATGGATATCTCGGTTGGGGGCTTGTCACGCTCTTGTGTCTGATGCACGTCATCGGCGGCGCGATGCAGCTTACCGGAACCCGGCATGGCCTGTCTGTTGTCAACAGCTGCCCAGGTATTCTCCTGCTCGCCTGTTGTGGTCTTTGGTGGGAAGCGTACGTGCAACTATCTGCTCGTTTCAGGATGCATTCGCTAATAGGTTGACTACAGCAATCACCATCTCGAATCACTCAACAAGTCTGCGAAGATCAAGGTCATTGTAACCGCCCTCCTTATAATTGCCGGTATAATCTTGATGGTCAATATCCAGCTCCCTACGCTAAGCAGTCGAACGAAAATCAGCATTGCTTGTGGATGCTGGGGAATAGCATGGCTGGCAGCTATTATCCAGATGGTCATCAGTATGAAGGGGCAGAGTTTCGGTTTCGGAAAGCCCCCTCAAAAGGTCAGTCCCAGCAGAGTTCCTTTTGAACACGAAAATTGACTTAGTAGCTCCTTGTTGCTGCAACATTCGGTACACTCTGCGCTGGCCTACGCATCTTCTTCATCATTACGGTCAAATTAAGACTCGTGTACGCGTTACACCCGGGAGCTAGCTTTTCAACGGTTGTGATACTGTTGTGTGTAATTGTTCCTGAAGCTATCGCAACGCTTTTCTTGATCGTTATTGGGTTGATGACGCGCGGAATTTGTGGTTAGAAACCGACCAAATGTGAAGAACCTACCAAAAGTGATGAACCAAGTCGCGACAGTCCCCCGCCGCATCAGCACACTTTCGAACTGCAGTTTTCAGGACCAATCTGTACGGGGACAGTTTAAATTAGTTCATCAATGACTTTAAGCTAGGAAAATTAGCTATGAAGAATTAATTCTCTACCTGTTTAATCTCAGCAAGTAGAACACACTAAGACTTAGGATATGAAAATAAGTAACCTAAGAGCCATAGACTAAGGAGTATAAAGTAACCTACTAATGTTATCTCTGGTAACTGCAGCGGTTAATATTTCAAAGGTCTAGGACGTATAACTCAGCAGAAATGAATTGTCCTTCTTCTACCAGTTGTCTGTTATTTAGGTACCAAGGAGATATCTGCAGGACGTGTCGCTGAACTTTATGTTTCACGCAGCTTCAGATAACTTGATTCACGACGGTTGAGTCAACATGAAAACACGCAGTGATGAAAGAGACACATCCGAATGATTGCTATTTTCGAGACTTGTTGCAAATTAACATTTATCATTACTATTTGTATACGGATACGAATATCATGGATTTCTCATGCATGTGTCAGTCAATCTGTCGAATAGATCAATACGGGCATTATCGGAACACCATCTTGTCTTATGACAAGAGAAATTAACTTGCTTAGTGGATATTGTGCAACTCAAACTGCTCATCCATGCATTGATGCGCAAAGTATTGTTTTGTGGAGGTTTACAATATGTTGTCATGATAGATGGCCGCTCCGCCGCACCACAGATAATTCTGCGGCCCGCAACATGCCGCAGCGGCAACTTGCAACTTTCACCCTACATATCACAGTCTATAATGTGGGCTATCATGCCATCATATCCCGAACATGCCGCTTTACACCATAACGGGCCCTAGCAGCTACGTAGGCCCTGACTAAGATCCCATCGATCATTGCCGGCAGATCTAGGAAGACTCATGATGCAACTATGCCATTGGTCCAGCTCGCAGCCTGTGTGCAACCGTGCGATTGTGCCGTTGCTACTATACGTGCGTTTTCTATACAGTACGTGGTTTATCATGTTCTATGTGCACTGATCATGAATCTTGATGAAGATATCGGAGCCTTTCGGCGTCTCGGACTACCACGCTGGTTGTCGTACTAATATCAGTTCGACAGTCAGTGCGTTATACCAAATTCTTGTCTGTGTATTCTGGTATAAATATCTAGCTCTGCCGCATCCAAATCATCAATATCACTTTCATCATCACACAGAAACACTACAATCAAACAATCCCAACAAATCTCTTTATCAACCTTCATCATGGCTATCACCAATTACAAGGCCGCCGCTGTCACCTCCGAGCCTGGAGTGAGTCTCTCACCATTACAACAGCGATGCATTTACTGACGATGTTTAGTGGTTCGACCTCGAGGGCGGCGTTCGCAAGACCATTGACTTCATCAACGAGGCTGGTGAGGCTGGATGCAAGTTTGTTGCCTTTCCCGAAGTTTGTAAGTTTTCTCACTTTTGATGAATTTACAATATCTAATACCCAACAGGGATTCCAGGATATCCTTACTGGATGTGGAAGGTTACCTACCTCCAGTCTCTCCCTATGCTCAAGAGGTACCGTGAGAACTCCATGGCTGTCGACTCTGAGGAGATGCGCCGTATCCGACGCGCTGCTCGTGATAACCAGATCTTTGTCTCTCTGGGATTCTCCGAGATTGATCACGCCACTCTTTACCTCTCCCAGGTTCTGATCGGTCCTGATGGCGCCGTCATCAACCACCGCCGCAAGATCAAGCCCACTCATGTTGAGAAGCTCGTTTATGGTGATGGATCCGGTGACACCTTCATGTCTGTCAGTGAGACTGAGATTGGCCGCGTCGGTCAGCTCAACTGCTGGGAGAACATGAACCCCTTCCTCAAGTCTCTCAACGTCTCTGCTGGTGAGCAGGTTCACGTTGCCGCATGGCCTGTCTACCCTGGCAAGGAGCGCCAGGTTCACCCCGACCCTGCCACCAACTATGCCGATCCAGCCTCTGACCTGGTTACTCCTGAGTATGCTATCGAGACTGGCACGTGGACTCTTGCTCCCTTCCAGCGTCTCTCGGTTGAGGGTCTGAAGATCAACACTCCTGAGGGTGTTGAGCCCGAGACTGACCCCTCGGTTTACAACGGTCATGCCCGTATCTACCGACCCGACGGTAGCCTTGTTGTCAAGCCCGAGAAGGACTTTGATGGTCTTCTCTTTGTTGACATCGACCTCAACGAGTGTCATCTGACCAAGGTCCTCGCTGACTTTGCTGGCCACTACATGCGCCCTGATCTCATTCGCCTCCTGGTCGACACTCGCCGCAAGGAACTCATCACTGAGGCTGATCCTAACGGCTCCATTGCTACTTACAGCACTCGCCAAAGACTTGGATTGGACAAGCCTCTTTCGAAGAAGGAGGGAGATGAGACAACTGATGTGCTTTAAATGTGACTTGACGAGGTTGGGTCATCATCCCATTCCGCCAAGATGATTTCCTCTCATGATGGATGGAACTTGTAAGATAGAAAGATTGTGTGTAGAAATTGAAATATATTGAGGATTATAAAGTTATGGGATCAGTATTAGTGCGTCGTGATAAAGAATATGTATGAGTTTCTTAAGAACTGAAAATCAATGTTGATTACTATTCCAATTTGCTTGGATCGTGTTTGAATGGGGCATGTCGGGATGTGGAGGTCACTACAGCCGCTGTGGGGCCTGAAGACGATAGGGCTTACTATCTTAAAAGTCGATTTATAATAGGCTAACCCCTCTTATAGGGCTTTATTAATTATATTTCTAATTTTTTAATTTTTTATATATTAATTTAATTAATTATATAAGTAGATTATATAAGAAAATAAAGGTTAAAAGGGTTATATATTAGTATATTAATAATATCTTTATATTATAGCTTTAGCTTTATTTTTTATTTTTAAAATTAATATACTTTATAAAATAAAAATTTCTTTTTTTTATTATATTTATATATTTATAATAGCTTTAAATAGCTTAATATTAATTTATTTAAAATTATATAGCTTAAATTTTTTATTTAATATTATTTTTTTCTTTTTATAAATACTTTTTTTTATTAGACTTTATACTTTAGCTATAGGCTTTATATAGGCTTTTTTTACTTTATATAAACCTATTTTACTTTCTTTATATACTTTTAATTAATTTTATATTACCTTTATTACTTTTATATAATTAAGTGCTTTATTTTTATATATTTTTTATTTTCCTATATATATATTTATTAATCTCTTATTTTCCTAGTATTAATAATATTTATTATATTAATCTTATTTATATAAATATATATATACCTTTATATATTTATTATATTAATAAAGAAAGAAACTATTATATAGTAAAAAGACTATATAATAGCTATTAAAAAGAAAAGAACTATTAATAATATAGCTATAAAGAAGGCTAAAGAGATTATTATAAAAAAAGCTAAAAATATTATTACTATAGCTATAGTAAAAGCTAAAGCTAAAGCTAAAGTTATAAAAGAGATTAAAGAACTTATAAAGAAAATTAAAAAGGCTATTATAAAGGAAGTTAAAAAGGCTATTATAAAGAAAGCTAAAGAGACTATAAAGAAAGCTAATTTAATTAAAAAGGCTTAAAATAAGGAATTTAAAGAAAATATATTTAATAATAAACTTATTACTCTCTAGAAATATTATAATATAGTCTATAAAGTAAAAGAGAATATAAAGAAAATAGCTCTATAAAAATTTATATCTTTAAATAAATAATAACTTAAAGATAAAAAATATTATTTTAATAAAGAGTATAGCCTTAATAAAGTACTTAAAGTAAAGCCTTATATATTAATTTATAAAAAGGATTTAAACTTTATAACTATAAAGAAAGCTTTATAAAAAGACTTATAAAACTATTTTATATATTTCCTTAAGGTAATATTTAATATTTCTATTACTATATTTAATTTTAAGGCTTTATAACCCTATTTATATCTAGACCTTATAATTTAAGGTTTTTATTTTATTTTAATAGCTTATTCTTATAAGGATATTAAGGCTATTTAAAAAAATAAATACTTAGTATATATTATATAATTTATATATTTATTATATTATATTAATTTCTATAATATATTATTAAGCCTAATAAACTTTACTTTAATAAGTATAAATAGGATAATATAAAACCCTATATTATTTAATTTTCTTAATAAAATACTAATACTTTACTTTACTATTTATATAAAATCCCTTATAATACTTTAAAGAGCTATAATAAATATAAAGCTAAAAATAATATAATTATAAACTGCTTTATTTATTTACTTAAGCCTAATAAATATTTAAATTATAATTAAAACTATTTAAGCTTATTATATTCCTTTTTTAAAAATATATATTATTTATTATTTACTTAACCTTAATATTAACTATTATATAGAGTTTATACTTAGAAAAGATAAATATAAATATAATATTAAATCTAATAATAATAGTAATAATATTATTTTAATCTTTTTAAATTTAAATAATTCTATAAAGAATATTACTATAAAGCTAATTAAAGCCTTTAATTATACTTTATACCTTATAATTACTTAATTCTTTAAGAAAGCTATTAATAAATTAAAAAAAAGCTTTAAAAATAAAAAAAGTAAAAAGTAAAGATATAAATAATAAAATTACTTTATATAGTCTCCTTTAAAGGACTTTAAGCTATAATTTTATAATTTATAATAAAATTAATATATATATTTTTAATATATAATAGTATTTATAATAATATATAAGGTATTATAAAATATTATATATAGCTTAATAGAAAAGTTTAATTTACTTTATTTTACTTTTAAGGAAAAAAATTATAAAGATATTATATAATCTTATAGTATTAAAAAAATCCTTTAAATAGCTATATATACTTTAAAATTTTCTTTTTTTATTCTTTATAAGCCTTTATAATACTCTATAAGCCTTTATTAGCCTTTATAATAAGTAATATTAATTGCCTTTTTAAAGATTTAATATTATTTTATATTTAAATTAAATAATAAAAAGATATTAATTAAATAGCTATAAATAAGCTTTTAATATATATTTCTATAAAACTTAATATCTTTATATTTTAATTAATATTATATTAATACTTTAAAACTTAATAATTAAATTAATTATTATTAAGTATTAATTAAATATATAAAGAAAATATAAAAGCTTTATATATTTAAATAAAAAAACTTTACTTTAATAATATTTTTTAAAATAAAAATATTCTATATTAACTATAAAAAAAGGGCTTTATAATTATACTTATAGATATATAATAAATATAATAAGAACTTAATATCTTATAATATTAAATTACTAAGTAAAAAGTAATATAATTAATTAAATTATATAAATTCTTTAAGAATAATACGTTACTTAATATTAAGCTTTAAATATTTAATTATATATATCTTTATACTTATATATATTAAAATAATATTTCTTTTAATTAAAATAAGATTTATAAAGCCTTTTAAAGCTTTTTACTATAGAATATAATTAAATAATAAAATATATTATAAAATTACTAAATTAAATAGATAATACCTAGCCTTAATTATATATAATTAATTAATACTTATAATAAGTTAAAGGCTTAAGGTATTAAAGTATATATATTAATTAATATTTACTTATATTATATTATATAGCTTTATATTAATATATTAGCTAATATATTATATAGTATATTTAATTAATATCTTTAAATACTTAAAGAATAAAGTATTATACTTTTACTTATTTAATTAGACTATAAAAATAAAACCCTCTTTATAGCTAATATATATTTATACTTTTTATAAGTATATTATTATTTATAAGGTAATATATAATTAATTTAATTTTAAGATTATTAGATTTATAGTAAAAGTATATATAATAAAAGGATTAAAAGTTAATAATATTAATTAAATAAAAGTAAAGTAAAGTATTAATATATATATATTTCTAGATTAACTTATATATATATATTAACTATATATAGAAATACTTTAATAAAATTACTTCTTAAGGCTACTTTTTAATAGATTTTATTTTAAATAGAATTATTATTCTTTATTTTTATATAATAAACTAGACTTAAATAGCTATTTATAAGTATTAATAAATAATATTATTTAGTTTAAAAAGAAAAAAGGATTTTTAAATAATTACTTTTTCTTTTTTTTTATATAAAAATAAAATAAGCTATTTAAATTCCTTATTAAACTAAGGTATAAATATAGCTTAAGCTTATAATATATTTCCTTTTTATATCCTTTAATATTACTTTAAATAAGGAATTTTTTAAATTTAATTTAAATAAAATCTAAGTAAAATTCTAATTAAATTTTTTTTATATTTTAATATTAAAAATTATTTTCTAAAATTATTTAATAAAACTTTAAAATAAATCCTAATAAATATTACTTTATATTTTTAAATTTTTATTATATTAATTTTTATAAATATTATTAAATCTATATATTTTAATTATTATCCTAAAGATATTTTTATTTATATTTTATTATATATTTTAATTAACTTTATTATTTTTCTATTTATTTTTATTAAGGTTTTTAAATAATTCCTTATTATTTCTATTTATATTTATTATTTTATTTTATTAAATTTATTTATATTTTTATTTATATATTCTTTATACTTATAAGTATTTAATTATTATTTATTTTATTTTTTTATTATAATTAGCTTTATATTTCTTTATATATTTATTTTATTTTATTATTTTCTTTTTTATTATTTTTTTATATTTATATTTATACTTATTAATATTTATATTATATTAATATAAATCTTTATTAATTTATTTTAAATTTTATTATTATTATAATTATTATTATTAATCTTTTTAATAATTTCTTTATTCCTTTTAATAATAAAAAGAATAGCCTTATTAAATATTATATTATTAATATATATATTATTAATAAAAATAGTAATAATAAAGAGTTTTAAATTCTTATAGCCTTTATTATACTTTATATTTAATATATTATTAAATTATATAAATCTAAAATCTTTAAACTTTATTTATTAGGTAATAGCTATATTTATAAGTAGTATTTAAAAATAAAAGAGATATATTCTTAGGAAGATTTACTTTATATTTTTAATTTTACTTTATAAGCTTAATTATACTATTTATAGTCTTTTATTAAGAATAATATATATATTATTATTTTTAATATAAAGAAAAAATATTTTTAAATTACTAAGAAGTTTTATTATTATATTAATTAATTTAAGGATTTACTTATTATTATTTATATTAATTAAACTCTTATTTAATTTACTTATTATTTTCTTAATATTTATTAAATCCCTAGGTTTAATTTAACTTTATTTATTTTTAACTTTTAAGCTATTATTTTATTACTTTTTAATTTTAATTTAATTATTTTTTCTATTTATAATAATATTATTATTTTCTAATAATAAACCTAGGCTAATTTTTAAGCCTTAGCTTAAATAAGCTATACCTTTATTTATAAATAATATAATTAAAATACTTAAATTATTTTTACTTTTATTATTAATATTATTACTTTTATTAAAGTTATTTATATTCTTTATAAATCTTATTATTAGTTTTATTTTTACTATTATTAATATAATAAATCTATTAAATTAAAAGAATTTAATTCTTTTTATTTCTTTTATAATAATAATTAGTTTTTAATTAATAATATTTATTATAATATTTTTTAAAATAATTTAAATTTAACTATTATTATATTAATTAAGTTTATATTATACTTAGGTTATACTTAGGATATTTTATTTTTAATTTTATATAATTTATTTTTAATCTTTATTATTTATATTATTATTATAATTAATATATTATTATAATTCTTTATTATTTTAAATAATATTTTAGCCTATTTAAGGCTATTTAAATAAAATATACTTTTATATTTTACTTTATATTTATTTAATATTTATATATTTAATATATTCTTTAATAGCTATTATTATAATTTATTATAGCCTTTTTATTTAATTAATATATTATAATATTATCCTTATTTTAATGTATTCTTAGCTATTAAAATAGCTTTAATTTTATATTCTTTTTAAAGTTTTAATTTCTTTTTTTAAAGAATTAATTATAGTAATAGTTTTATATTTATTTATATTTATAAAAATAAAAGATTTAAAGCTATTTATTTTATTAAATTAATAAAAGAATTTAAATAAATCCTTAATAAGATATTAAAGTAAATACTAAATTTATTTAAAACTTTTATTATATTATATTTAGCTATTATTTAATTAAGTTTTTTATTTAATTAATTTATTTTAATATTATATAAATTAAGCTAAATTTAATTTTTAATTTAAAATCTTTTAACTAGATATTAATATTAATTATAAAAATCTTATATTTATTATTAATAGTATATAATAATAGCTTATATTATTTTTAACCTTTTATAAAGTTAAATAATAAAAAAGGTAGCTTATCCTTTAAGGTTTATAGCTAATAATTAAAAGTATTTAATTTATTATATAGTATTAAAATTAAATCTATATAATAATTTATTTAAGCTATAGCTTATTATTATAAATAGTTTATTATATAAGGCTTATTATATTACTAAGAAATATTTTAGCTAATTAAACTATTTAAAGAATATTATTATATATAAAATAACTTAAATTTCTTAATTAGCTTATTTAATTTTACTATTAATTTAAAAATAATAAGAAATAAATAAAAGCTATTTTATTTTTATTAATTAATAAAGTTTTTTTTAAAATTTACTTAATTAATTTAATTTTTTATTAATTATAATTTATTTTAAAAAGCTATAAAACTTTTATTAATAATATATAAATTATATAATATAAGCTTTTATTAAAATACTTAATAATACTTTTAATTAAATATATTTTAATAATTTATTTATTATAATTATATAAAATATTAAATTAGCTTTTATTTAATTTAATAATTTTATTATAAAGTTAATTAAGATTTATATAAAGTATTTATTAATAATAAGTAATAAATATAATAAGCTTTATTATTTCTATTTACTTTTATATATTTTAATATAATAATAATTCTTATAAAATTACTTAATAGCTTATAATATACTATTTTAATAGTAATTATAAATAATTATTTTAAAAATTATATTTTTTCCTAAGTATTTTATAATAAAGCTATTATAAATATTATAAATAATTATTATTATAAATAGCTTATATAAAGATAGTTATATTTATTTTTAATATAAAAGTATTTCTTATAAATTAATAAAGTAATTTTAAATTTATTTAATTATTTTTATAATTTTTAAAAACTTTTATTTTTTATCTTTAATAGCTTATAATTAAGCCTTATATATATATAATATTATTATTCTTTAATTTTATAGAGATTATAAGTATATATTAATAAAGATTATAAATTCTTATAATAGCTTTACTTAAATAATATTAATATTATTTTTATTTATAGCTAGCTTATTCTATATAAGTATTTTTTTTTTATTAATTTTTAATAATTTAATTATAATTATTAAGATATTAATTAATTATAAGACTTAGCCTTTATATAATATTATATTTAAGTAATTTTAATCTTTTTAAAAAAATATATAAAGTTTAAAAGCTAGCTTTTTTAATTAATATTAAAAGTAAATATTAAATTAAAATAATAAGTTAATTTAATATATTTATTATTTTAAGATTTTATAAGCTTTTATAAAATATTTAAAGTTCTTATAATTTATATAAATTATAAAAAAATAATAAAATCTATAAAGCTTTATAAATTAAATTATTAAATATAAAATAATAGCTAATAGTTTTTTATTATAAATTATATAATTATATTATATTAAATTAAATATTATTAAGTAATAAGCTATTAAATATAAGATTCTTTAGCTATTCTTTTAAAATAAATATTTACTTAAAGCTATATTAAAATAATTTACTTTTATAATTATATTTTTATTTAGCCTTTATTATATTAAAATAAGGCTTATAATAAATATTTCCTTAAGCTATTAAAATATATTTTAAATAGCCTTTATTTATTTAAATTTTATATTTTTTTTTATTAAATAATTTAATAATACTATAATAATAATAAAATTATTAATAAAGTTATAATAAAAGTTAATAAATCCTAAGAAACTTTATAATTTTTATAGGTATATTAAAGGCTTTTAGTTTTAAATAATAATAACCTTTTCTAGGTTAAATTTAATTTTAATTTCTATTTAAATAATATATCTTAAGTATTTAATTATATTTATTATAAAATTATATTTTTATAAATTTATATTTTTATAAATTTAAATTAAGCTTTACTTATTATAAGTATTTTAATATCTTATAAACTTTTTATATATAGTCTTTTTATAACCTTTTATTATAAATAAGAATATTATTAAGATATATTATAATAAAAATACCTAGGGATATACTTAAGGTATTATTAATATATTTTTAAAATATAATTAAAGTATTTATTAAATTAAATAAGGTTATTAGCTATTTAAAAAGCTTAAAGTATATTTAAAATATTATAAAGTATTTTTAATTTAAAGTAATTTATATTTTATAAAATATTATATAAATATTTAGCTTTATAAGCTATTTTATTTCTAATAATAATTATAATATTTCTTTAATAAGAAATAAAAAGTATTAATTTTATTATATAATTTTATTAAATATTTTATAATTTATATAAAATTACTATACTTTTTTTAATTTCTTTATTAATAAGATAAATATTATAGCTAATAATAAATTAGCCTTTATTTATTTTTTATTTATAAGGTTTATAATTTATTTATAGAATTTAAATAAATAGTCTTTTAATATATTATATAATAATCTTTATAATAAATTTAAAGGCTTTTTATTTAATTTAGGCTTAAATTAAATATAATAATCTTATATATTTTAAGATAATAATAAGGTAAATACCTTTTTAAAATTAAATAAGTCTTTATAATTTAATAATTCTAAAGGTAATTAAATTTAATTTTTCTTTAAGTAAAGCCTTAATATATATTCTATAAATATTATAAAATAAAAAATCTTAATTATTTTATTAAGGCTAATAGTAATAAAGGTTTTTAATTATTATATATCTTTTACTTATTATTTTATAAGTACTATAAAAATAGATTTTATAATAAATATAATTAATCTTAATATTATTTTTATTTTTATACTTTAAATTACTATATTATTTATAATATTAATTATAATTTTATACTTTTTAATATAAATTATAATATTATAATATATTAATTATAAATATCTTAATATTATTTTTTAAAATAAATTTAAAATAATATAAAAAGCTATAAAGAATTACTAATTATTTAAGTTTATTATAATTTATATAATATATATAATTTATAATATTATTATTTATATTAAATAACCTTATAATTATATTTCTATAGCTATTTTAATTTTATAAAGATATATAAATTTAATTAAATTTAATTTAAAGTATTATATTAATTATTTATTTATAGTTTTATAATAATTATAATTACTATTAACTTATATATTAATAAATAAATATAAATTTAAAAAAGTAATTATTATAAATAAAAGACTATTTATAATTATATTTATCTCTTAGAATTAAATTTATATTTTAGTTTAATATATATTTATTAAGCTATTATAATTAATTATTAATTTTTATATAAGATTATATTTAAGGGTTTTTAATTTCCTTAATTATTCTTTAATTAAATATTATTATTATTTTAATCTTTAGTTTAAAATACTTAGATTTATATTTAATTAATTAGTTATTATATTAAGCCTAAATAATATAAAGCTAATATATAGCCTTAAGAAATAAAATAAAGATATAATTTTAATATATATTATTATTAAAGTATTTTTATTAAGACTTATTAAGCTTTAAGCTTAATATTTATATTATATTTAATATAAAGGTTTTATTTATTATAAGTAATCTTAATAAAAGCTAAATTAATTTTTAATATAATAATATTATTATTCTTATTAACTTTAAATTAAAATAATATTTAAGTTAAAATATAATAATTAAAGAAATTTTCTTTAAGCTTATATAATTCTAGCTTAATAATAATAGCTTAATATTAAAATATTACTTTATTATAATTATTATAAAAAATACTTTAATTAATTAAATAATTATATAATTATTTATTTAAAATATAATATAATTTTATAAGTTTAATATTATTATTTTAATTTAATTTTTTTATTATTATAAGCTTTTAATTAAAATAAATATAAAACTTAATAAATTCCTTATTAAAGTTTTATTAAATATATTTAAGTTTAATTTATATAATTTCTTATTAATATTAATTATTATATATATTTTTTAAATAATTAAAAAACTTCTAAGGATTATAATATTAAAAAAGTTTATTTTTAAAAAGGGTATTACTTTTTATTATACTTTTTCTTTTAAGTTAAAGAAAATATAAAACTATTAATCTTTATAGTCTTTAATCTTATAAATTAAAATATTAATTATATATTTAATTACTATTTTTTATATAAATAATATATTTCTATTTTTATTAAAAGTATAAATTATAAGTAATTATTTTTATTAATAACTCTTATTAATTTAAAGTATTATTAAAATTATTAAGTTTATATATTAAAGTATTAATATTAATAAATATAATAATAAAAAGGCTTTAAAGTATACCTTTAAGTTATTTATATTATTATAAAAAGCTTTTTATTAATTTTATATTAATTTAATTATAAAGGCTTAAATATTATTAAATAGTATTTTATATTTAAATTTAGTTTAATTAAGTATTATATTTAATATTACCTTTAGTTATTATTTTTCCTTTATATTAAAGTCTAGGGATATTTTAATTAAAAGGTTTTTTTAGCTTTAAATTAAAAAAAGCTAAATAATTATAATAGATTAGATTTAATTAGCTATTTATAGGTATTAATAAATAGTATTATTTAATTTAAAAAGAAAAAGGGATTTTTAAATAGTTATTTCTCTTTCCTTTTTATATAAAGATAAAATAAGCTACTTAAATTCCTTATTAAACTAAGGTATAAATATAGCTTAAGCCTATAATATATTATATATTATTAATATATATAAAGCTCTTTAAGTTTATATATCTTTAGAATATATATTAAATTTATAAATAGTATAATAAGTTATATATTATTTCTAGTTAATCTTTTATCTTATATTATTAGCTAAAGACTTAAGGGGTAATAGATTATATTATTTTTATTCTATTTACTTAACTATAAATAGTTATAGAGCTTTTTACTAATAATTAAATTAATATTTATATATATTTACTTAAAGATATAATTATAATTTATAATTAGCTTTTTAAGGAATAAGTCTTTCCTTAAAATAACTCTAATAACTTAAAACTCTCTATATACTTATTTCTATAAGGCTATTTAAAAAAGTATATATTTAATAGTTAATAACTAGTAATTAGACTTCTTTTAATACCTATAGAAGGGATTAATTAAATATAAGCCTATTTAGCTACTTATAATATTAATACTATATTACTTAATAAAGAGTTAAATAATAATCTTAATTATAATTAGACTTAAAGTTAAAAGAAAGTATTATATATATATACTATAGCTTAAATCTCTATAATAACCTTATACTTTACTTTAAGTAAAATATAGCCTTTATTGCCTTTTCTTTTTCCTCTTTATATACTTCTTTTTCTATATTATTTTAATTTTTTTCTATACTATTAAGAAATACCTTAAATATAATTAAAGTAATACTCTTAATATTACTTTTATTTCTTTCCTCTTTTACCTTTTAAATTATAATATTTTTATATTTAATTTCCTCTTTAATACTTTTCTTCTTCTTAAAAGGCTATAGAGCTTTCTTTTTAACCCTTTCTCTTTATTTAATATATTTAAAAGTATTACTTTTTACTTTAATTAATTTAATTTACTTAATTAATCTCTTTATAAAATAAATAGTATTATTTATTTTTAAATTTATTATAGGCTTAAGCTATACCTATACCCTAGTTTAATAAGGAATTTAAATAGCTTATTTTATCTCTATATAAAGAGGAAAAAGAAATAATTATTTAAAAATCCCTTTTTCCCTTTAAGTTAAATAATACTATTTATTAATACTTATAAATAGCTATTTAAGTCTAGTCTATTATAATTATTTAGCTTCTTTTAATTTAAGGCTAAGAAAACCTTTTAATTAAAATACTTTTAAATTTTAATATAAAGAAAAAATAATAACTAAAGGTAATATTAAATATAATACTTAATTAAATTAAATTTAAATATAAAAAGCTATTTAATAATATTTAAGCCTTTATAGTAAAATTAATATAAAATTAATAAAAAGCTTTTTATAATAATATAAATAACCTAGAAATATACTTTAAAGCTTTTTTATTATTATATTTATTAATATTAATATTTTAATATATAAATTTAATAATTTTAATAATACTTTAAATTAATAAGAGTTATTAATAAAAATAATTACTTATAATTTATACTTTTAATAAAAATAGAAATATATTATTTATATAAAAAATAGTAATTAAATATATAATTAATATTTTAATTTATAAGATTAAAGACTATAAAGATTAATAGTTTTATATTTTCTTTAACTTAAAGGAAAAAGTATAATAAAAAGTAATACCCTTTTTAAAAATAAACTTTCTTAATATTATAATCCCTAGAAGTTTTTTAATTATTTAAAAAATATATATAATAATTAATATTAATAAGAAATTATATAAGTTAAACTTAAATATATTTAATAAGGCTTTAATAAGGAATTTATTAAGTTTTATATTTATTTTAATTAAAAGCTTATAATAATAAAAAAATTAAATTAAAATAATAATATTAAACTTATAAAATTATATTATATTTTAAATAAATAATTATATAATTATTTAATTAATTAAAGTATTTTTTATAATAATTATAATAAAGTAATATTTTAATATTAAGCTATTATTATTAAGCTAGAATTATATAAGCTTAAAGAAAATTTCTTTAATTATTATATTTTAACTTAAATATTATTTTAATTTAAAGTTAATAAGAATAATAATATTATTATATTAAAAATTAATTTAGCTTTTATTAAGATTACTTATAATAAATAAAACCTTTATATTAAATATAATATAAATATTAAGCTTAAAGCTTAATAAGTCTTAATAAAAATACTTTAATAATAATATATATTAAAATTATATCTTTATTTTATTTCTTAAGGCTATATATTAGCTTTATATTATTTAGGCTTAATATAATAATTAGCTAATTAAATATAAGTTTAAATACTTTAAATTAAAAATTAAAATAATAATAATATTTAATTAAAGAATAATTAAAGAAATTAAAAACCTTTAAATATAATCTTATATAAAGATTAATAATTAATTATAATAGCTTAATAAATATATATTAAATTAAAATAAAAATTTAATTTTAAAAAATAAATATAATTATAAATAGTTTTTTATTTATAATTTTTACTTTTTTAAATTTATATTTATTTATTAATATATAAGTTAATAGTAATTATAATTATTATAAAGCTATAAATAAATAATTAATATAATATTTTAAATTAAATTTAATTAGATTTATATATTTTTATAAAATTAAAATAGCTATAGAAATATAATTATAAGATTATTTAATATAAATAATAATATTATAAATTATATATATTATATAAATTATAATAAATTTAAATAATTAATAATTCTTAATAGCTTTTTATATTATTTTAAACTTATTTTAAGAAATAATATTAAGACTTTTATAATTAATATATTATAATATTATAATTTATATTAAAAAATATAAAATTATAATTAATAATATAAATAATATAATAATTTAAAGTATTAAATTAAAAATAATATTAAGATTAATTATACTTATTATAAGATTTATTTTTATAATATTTATAAAATAATAAATAAAAAGTATATAATAACTAGAAATCTTTATTATTATTAGCCTTAATAAAATAATTAAGATTCTTTATTTTATAATACTTATAAAATATATATTAAAGCTTTATTTAAAGAAAAACTAGATTTAATTATCCTTAGAATTATTAAATTAAAAGGATTTATTTAATCTTAAAAAGGTATTTACCTTATTATTATCTTAAAATATATAAAATTATTATATTTAACTTAAGCTTAAATTAAATAAAAAGCCTTTAAACTTATTATAAAGACTATTATATAATATATTAAAAGACTATTTATTTAAACTCTATAAATAAGTTATAGATTTTATAAATAAAAAATAAATTAAAGCTAATTTATTATTAATTATAATATTTATTTTATTAATAAAAAAACTAAAGAGAGAATAATAATTTTATATAAACTATAAAGTATTTAATAAGGTTATATAATAAGATTAATACTCTTTATCCCTTATTAAAGAGATATTATAATTATTATTAGAAATAAAATAGCTTATAAAGCTAGATATTTATATAGTATTTTATAAAATATAAATTACTTTAAATTAAAAATACCTTATAATATTATAAATATACTTTAGGCTTTTTAAATAATTAATAACCCTATTTAATCTAATAAATACCTTAATTATATTCTAGAAATATATTAATAATACTTTAAATATATCCCTAGGTATTTATATTATAATATATTTTAATAATATTCTTATTTATAATAAAAGATTATAAAAAAACTATATATAGAAAGTTTATAAGATATTAAAATATTTATAATAAATAAGGCTTAATTTAAATCTATAGAAATATAATTTTATAATAAATATAATTAAATACCTAGGATATATTATTTAAATAGAAATTAAAATTAAATTTAATTTAAAAAAAGTTATTACTATTTAAGATTAAAAGCCTTTAATATACCTATAAAAATTATAAAGTTTTTTAAGATTTATTAACTTTTATTATAATTTTATTAATAAGTTTATTATTATTATAATACTATTAAATTATTTAATAAAAAAGAATATAAAATTTAAATAAATAAAGGCTATTTAAAATATATTTTAATAGCTTAAGGAAATATTTATTATAGGCTTTATTTTAATATAATAAAGGCTAAATAAAAATATAATTATAAAAATAAATTATTTTAATATAGCCTTAAGTAAATATTTATTTTAAAAAAATAGCTAAAGAATTTTATATTTAATAACTTACTATTTAATAATATTTAATTTAATATAATATAATTATATAATTTATAATAAAGAGTTATTAGCTATTATTTTATATTTAATAGCTTAGTTTATAAAGCTTTATAAATTTTATTATTTTTTTATAATTTATATAAATTATAAGAACTTTAAATATTTTATAAAAGCTTATAAAATCTTAAAATAATAAATATATTAAATTAACTTATTATTTTAATTTAACTTTTATTTTTAATATTAATTAAAAAAGTTAATTTTTAAATTTAATATACTTTTTTAAAGAAATTAGGATTACTTAAATATAATACTATATAAAGGCTAAATCTTATAATAAATTAATATTTTAATAATTATAATTAATTTACTAAGAATTAATAAAAAAAATATTTATATAAAATAAGCTAGCTATAAATAAAGATAATATTAATATTATTTAAATAAAATTATTATAAGGATTTATAATCTTTATTAATATATATTTATAATCTCTATAAAATTAAAAAGTAATAATATTATATATATAAGGCTTAATTATAAGCTATTAAACTTAAAAAATAGAAGTTTTTAAAGATTATAAAAATAGCTAAATAGATTTAAAATTACTTTATTAATTTATAAGAAATACTTTTATATTAAAAATAAATATAGCTATTTTTATATAAGCTATTTATAATAATAATTATTTATAATATTTATAATAGCCTTATTATAAAATACCTATAAAAAAATATAACTTTTAAAATAATTACTTATAATTACTATTAAAATAGTATATTATAAGCTATTAAGTAATTTTATAAGAATTACTATTATATTAAAGTATATAAAAGTAAATAAAAATAATAAGACTTATTATATTTATTATTTATTATTAATAGATATTTTATATAAATCTTAATTAACTTTATAATAAGATTATAAAGCTAAATAGAAATTAACTTAATATTTTATATAAATATAATAAATAGACTATTAAAGTATATTTAATTAGAGGTATTATTAAGTATTTTAATAAAAGCTTATATTATATAGTTTAAATACTATTAATAAAGGTTTTATAGCTTTTTAAAATAAATTATAATTAATAGAGAATTAAATTAATTAAATAATATTTAAAGAAAATTGTATTAATTAATAAGAATAAAATAGCTTTTATTTACTTTTTATTATTTTTAAATTAATAGTAAAATTAAATAAGCTAATTAAGAAATTTAAGCTATTTTATATATAATAATATCCTTTAATTAATTTAATTAATTAAAATATTTCCTAATAATATAATAAGCCTTAAATAATAAACTATTTATAATAATAAGCTATAATTTAAATAAACTACTATATAGATTTAACTTTAATACTATATAATAGGCTAAATAACTTTAACTATTAGCTATAAACCTTAAAGGATAAGCTATTTTATTTATTATTTAACTCTATAAAAGGTTAAAAATAATATAAGCTATTATTATATACTATTAATAATAAATATAAGATTTTTATAATTAATATTAATATCTAGCTAAAAGATTTTAAATTAAAAACTAAATTTAATTTAATTTATATAATATTAAAATAAATTAATTAAATAAGAAATTTAATTAAATAATAGCTAAATATAATATAATTAAAGTCTTAAATAAATTTAATATTTACTTTAATATTTTACTAAGGATTTATTTAAACTTTTATATTAACTTAATAGAATAAATAGCTTTAAAACCTTTATTCTTATAAATATAAATAAATATAAAATTATTATTATAATTAATTCTTTAAAAAAAGAAATTAAAACTTTAAAAAGAATATAAAATTAAAGCTATTTTAATAGCTAAGAATATATTAAAATAAAATTAATATTATAATATATTAATTAAATAGAAAAGCTATATTAAATTATAATAATAGCTATTAGAAAATATATTAAATATATAAATATTAAATAAATATAAAGTAAAATATAAAAGTATATTTTATTTAAATAGCCTTAAATAGGCTAAAATATTATTTAAAATAATAAAAAATTATAATAATATATTAGCTATAATAATAATATAAATAATAAAAATTAAAAATAAATTATATAAAATTAAAAATAAAATAATTTAAATATAACCTAGATATAATATAGACTTAATTAATATAATAATAATTAAACTTAAATTACTTTAAAGGGTATAATAATAAATATTATTAATTAAAAACTAATTATTATTATAAAGAAAATAAAAATAATTAAATTTTTTTAATTTAATAAGTTTATTATATTAATAATAATAAAAATAAGACTAATAATAAAACCTATAAAAAGTATAAATAATTTTAATAAAAGTAATAATATTAATAATAAATATAGAAATAATTTAAGTATTTT
The DNA here is from genome assembly GCF_050947815.1 of Fusarium sambucinum. Lineage (NCBI taxonomy): Eukaryota > Fungi > Ascomycota > Sordariomycetes > Hypocreales > Nectriaceae > Fusarium > Fusarium sambucinum. The sequence continues at coordinate 3,852,631 of NC_139292.1, forward strand.
AATTATATTACTTATAAATAAAAATATAGCCTATTTAAGCTAAAGCTTAGAAATTAGCTTAAGTTTATTATTAAAAAGTAATAATATTATTATAAATAAAAAAGATAATTAAATTAAAGTTAAAAAGTAATATAATAATAGCTTAAAAGCTAAAAATAAATAAAATTAAATTAGATTTAAAGGTTTAATAAGTATTAAAAAGAAAGTAAATAGGCTAAATAAAAGTCTAATTAATATAAATAATAATAAGTAAATCTTTAAATTAATTAATATAATAATAAAATTCTTTAATAACTTAAAGGTATTTTTTCTTTATATTAAAAATAATAATATATATATTATTTTTAATAAAAAACTATAAATAATATAATTAAGCTTATAAAGTAAAATTAAAAATATAAAGTAAATCTTCTTAAGAATATATTTCTTTTATTTTTAAATATTACTTATAAGTATAGCTATTACTTAATAAATAAAATCTAGAAATCTTAGATTTATATAATTTAATAATATATTAAATATAAAATATAATAAAAGCTATAAAGACTTAAAACTTTTTATTATTATTATTTATATTAATAATATATATATTAATAATATAATATTTAATAAAGCTATTCTTTTTATTATTAAAGAAAATAAAAAAATTATTAAAAAGATTAATAATAATAATTATAATAATAATAAAATCTAAAATAAATTAATAAGGGTTTATATTAATATAATATAAATATTAATAAATATAAATATAAATATAATAAGATAATAAAAAAGAAAAAAGTAAAATAAAATAAATATATAAAAAATATAAAATTAATTATAATAAAAAAATAAAAAAATAATAATAGCTAAATATTTATAAGTATAAAGAATATATAAATAAGAATATAAAAGAATTTAATAAAATAAAATAATAAATATAAAAAGAAATAATAAGGAATTATTTAAAAACTTTAATAAAAATAAATAAAAAAATAATAAAATTAATTAAAATATATAATAAAATATAAATAAAAATATCTCTAGGATAATAATTAAAATATATAGATTTAATAATATTTATATAAAATAATATAATAAAAATTTAAAAATATAAAGTAATATTTATTAGGATTTATTTTAAAGTTTTATTAAGTAATTTTAAAAAATAATTCTTAATATTAAAATATTAAAAGAAATTTAATTAAAACTTTATTTAAACTTTATTTAAATTAATTTTAAAAAATTCTTTATTTAAAGTAATATTAAAGGGTATAAAAAAAAGATATATTATAAGCTTAAGCTATATTTATACTTTAATTTAATAAAGAATTTAAATAGCTTATTTTATCTCTATATAAAAAAGAAAAAAAAGTAATTATTTAAAATTCCCTTTTTCTTTTTAAGCTAAATAATACTATTTATTAATACTTATAAGTAGCTACTTAAGTCTAGTTTATTATAAAATTATCTTATTTCTTAAAATAAAAGAATATAAAATTAATAGGAATTTTAATCTTTATAAGAAATATAATATTTACTTATTTAAAAAAGTCTTATAATTATATTATCTTATAAATAGCTTTATTAAACTCTTAAGGCCTATATATATTCTTTATAATATAAAAGGAAAAAATAAGCTACTATTTAATAAAAATAAAATCTATAGTAAAGGTAAAAATAAGATCTTTAATTATATTAATATATAATAAGTATATAGTATTTAATATAACTTTAATTTTACTTTTAAAAGTATAAGGTATAATACCTTTAATTAACTTATTATATATTAATAATAAAATCCCTTTAATAACCTTTTCTTTATATTTAATTATAATATAAAACTTAATATATAATTTAATTATAAAGAGGCTATTATAAGCTATTAATATAATATTTCTTTATTAACTTTTAATAACTATATTATAAGTATTAATATATATTAATAGTATTAATTAAAATTATTTAATTAGTATTATTATTATATTACTTTATATAAAGGCTAATAAAATTATTTAAAGGCTATTATTAGTAAAGTTAATAACCTTAATTTTAATAAGCTATTAGCTATAAAATAAGTAGAAATTAGCCTTTATAAAGCTATTAAGCCTTATATATATATTACTATAGTATTTATTACTTTTTAAGTAAAATATAATATATTATATAAGAGGATTTAAAGAGATTAATATAATTAAGTATAAAAAGTTAAAGTAATATATTATATAGCTTTATAAAGTACTTTATAAGGTATTTTTAATATCTTTTATTTATATAAAGTAATAGCCTTAAATATAAAAACTATAGTAATTAAATAAATCTTTATAAGATAATAAAATACTATATAGAGATATATTTAAGTTAATATAGCTATATTAAGGTATATATAGTAAATAAAATCCCTTATTTTAACTTTTAAGATAGTAAGCCCTATTGTCTTCTATACAGTTCCTTTAAACTTCTAAATCCTAAAGATCCATTAAAATATACATAAAGACACTCTTTCATAAACAGGCTCAAGTTTCAATCATATGCAATTTGACATCTCAATAGAGATCATAGTATTCATTCTAAGATAACTATCATTACTACTCCTGGGGCACCTTTGCTCGCAGGTGTCTTTCTCTTTGTCATCGCAAGTTACACTCTGGCAATATCACTTACATCACCCTTACGCCGCTTGGCCGGCCCTTGGTACACCCATTTCACTCACCTCGTACTCAAATACCACATTGTCACTGGTAACAGGATACACTATGTTCATTCACTTCACCAGAGATACGGTCCTGTCGTCCGCCTCTCCCCCCATGAGGTATCTGTGAGCAACGCAGAAGCTGTCGCTGCAGTACACAAGATTGGCGCAGGATTCCTCAAGTCAGCTTGGTATGATGGCATAACCCCCGGTCGCGAACCCGGAATCTTTGCCATGCGTGATCCTCATCAGCATTCAGCCCGCCGAAGACTCTTTGCTCGCGCTTTCAGTAATGGCTCTTTGCTTGCCAATTGGGAGCCTGAGATCAGGCAAAAAACTAGTCTTGCAGTTCAAAAGATTAAACAGGATGCTCTTGGAGCCGGTGCTGATGTGTTCAAGTGGTGGACACTTATGGCCACAGATGTGATCGCTCACCTGTCTTTTGGAGAGTCATTCCACATGCTGGAACAAGGCAAGGTAAGCAAGTGCCAGCGATCTGTAAAGAATATTTACTAATTATACTAGCAAACGAAATACATAGATTCAATACAGTTGGCCATGATAAACAGTGGCATCCGAACTGAGCTTTCGTGGATCTACCCTTTTCTGAAATTCATCCCTTCCCAGGATCTGAAGACGCTACTGAATGCCGACAACGTCGTTTACGATCACGGCACTGTAGCCGTCAGAAATATGCAGAGTGCCGGAGACGGACTAAGCAGGGCCAATCTGTTTAGTCAGATGATGGCTGAAGCTGATGGGCAAGAAAAGACAACACTCACAGCGTCAGGTGTACAGGCAGAAGCAGGTAACCTCATCATTGCTGGATCGGATACGACAGCTGTCACTTTGACATACCTTGTCTGGGCTATCCTTAAGCAACCCCAGCTACAAATTCAGCTAGAGGATGAGGTTTGCTCGCTTAGTGATCAGTTGACATTTGACGAACTCAAGAATGCGCCAATCTTGAACAGCATTATCGAAGAGACACTTAGACTATATGGTGCAGCACCTGGTGCGCTTCCGCGTGTTGTGCCTAGCAAGGGTGCTACTTTTGCTGGCAATTATCTTCCAGGAGGTACTGTTGTCAGCACACAGGCATATACTGTTCATCGTGATGAGAACATCTGGCCTGACGCACTAAGGTATTATTCCCGTAAACACACAAAAGCATGTACTGACGTGGCGACAAGATTTGACGGTTATCGATTCATGGACAAGTCCAAAGTGACACCTGTCCAAAAATCAGCGCTATCGCCGTTCGGAGCTGGCTCTCGAATTTGTATTGGCATGCACTTGGCTTACATGGAACTGAGGCTTGGAGCTGCACTATTCTTCCGAGAGTGCCGTGGGGCGAAACTTGGCATGGAGATGACTGACGATATGATGGCGATGGAAAACCACTTTTTGATTGCACCCAAAGCTCATAAATGCATAGTCAAGCTATAGGCTGTGGAGTAAATAGAATCATATTTACATGGGGTTTCATAGTAACAATATATCAACGATAACTATTCCAATGAGGACATAATGTTGACTTATCTATGCTAAAATATTACTTCGAAGTATCTGAATATCGACATTATCACCAACCTTGTTAATCGCCTTGGTATCGTTCATGAATAACAAATCCATCAACCCAACAATGATTTGGTTTGTAGCTTTCTCAACCATTCTTCCATCCAAAGTACCAAATACCTCACCCACAATTTGCTGAGACTTGGCAGGTATCTTGATCTTTTCCAGCAACAAAGGCACGTCTGTGAAAGCATAGTGCTGAGCCTTTAAGACCTTCAAGACCATCTTGGAAGCGTCGATCTTGTTGTAGAACTCACCCCACTGAGGACTGTTCTTATTTTCAACACCTACAAGTATAAACGGCTTGTTCTTGAATCCTTGGTGGTTGACAGATCCGTAGATTGGACCATCGAGATTGAGTCCGCCAACGACGCGATGGTCGCGTTGGACAGTGACAGCTGCAGTCGACCCGCCAAAAGAGTGTCCGTATACTGCGACTTTTCCTGGGTTGAAAGTACCAGTAAAGTTGGCAAATATGCTATTGGTAAGGGTCTTGTTAGAAAGTTGCGATGTGAGAAAAGACACGTCCTTGGTTCGAGCCTAGACATATTAGTAGGTAGGTTAATCGGCATCGGCATCATAGACTGACCTCCAACATGACAAGCTCTGAAGTGTTACTTGTTGTCGCATAAGCAGTACCTCCATTGGGAAATTCAACGACCAAAGTCTCATATGTATGGTCAAGAGTGAAGATGATGTATCCTAAACTTGCCAATGATCTGGCCATCGCGCCATACACAAGTCTTGTTCCTTGAGCACCCGGTGAAAAGATAGCCACAGGAAATTCCTTCTTGGAACGGTGAACCTTTTTTGGTTTGATGGTGGACATGTTACAGACTTCCATGTTAAAACTCTCAATAGTGCCTTCTGGAATGCCGAGGGTGGTGCCAAGTTTACCAAAGACACTTGCTGTCAGAGGTGGTATATACGGCACAACTTGAGATTTGCATCGGTGGTGAGCCTCGATGGGCAGGTATGCAGATACCATGATGCGTCGTTTGGTATTGGGCTCTGGTGCAAAGTGGTCGATGCGAGTCGGATCTACAAGCTCGAAGTTATTGACGGCAACATGATACGGGCCCGGTGGTGAGGGAACGAGAAGTGCCTGAGTCGCTCCGAAGAGTACAAAAAAGGTAACAAGTTTCATTGCTGGTGCGGGTTGAATCAGTGATGAGGGTTGCATGACTTGGATATGATTAGAGATTCAGGCGATGGTCTTGTAATTTATACAAGATGATGATGACCTCGAACCTCCGTGTTACAAACATGTTGATAAGTGCAATTGGATGCCAAGTCAAAGACCGAGCTGGCACCTAAGATTGACGCAATCGATATGTTTACTTGTGCAAGTTAGATTGAACAGCGGTCCAAGGTCAAAGACCGAACGACATATTTCAACCAATAATATCAGGCTTCAAGACCGAGAACAAGTACGAAAATTCTCGGTCTTGAGTTTGGTGTCAGGCTAGCGTTGTGGGGTTAATTTGTCTCGGTTCTACCTTGAAGCGTCCACTTATAGCATGTTCTCTAGACCCAGGACAGAAACTATTACGCTCTCGTTATCCCCTTTGGCAGATGAGTTTTTAAAACTATTCTGTTGGTGATATGTGTGATACTGACCAATTGGCCCTGGATGAAACAGAGATCTACAATTTGGATGAGAGAGTGACCTTATGATTGGCCATGTAGCCGCTCGCAACACTAATGCTTGTCTATGCAATACAAAGTTTATCGTAATAAAGAGATAGAATGAGTTGATAAAGTAAAAGGCACCCCAGAGTTCAAGGGTAGGCTGTTTGCTGTGCGTATTGGTTGCCCGTCTATCCCAATTTCGGATCGCGAGTCTGGATACAGACAATCCTACACCCAACCAAAACATAAAGCATATTGATATCATAATTGTCGAATTATCTCATCATGGCGTTGAGACTCACTTTTTTACTCATGCTCGTTACTCAAACTTTATCCCAACGTGTCAGGATATTCGATCAAATCCCTCAAGATGTAAACCAATGCATCAAACCATGTCTCTTCCGCCCCAACAACGCAAACACCGACGTCGGCGGTGTGCTGGACTGCGATACACCGTATAAGCAAGATTGCTACTGCGCAACTAATGGCGATAAAGTGAAACTCGTCAGTGAACACATCGACACTTGTGCCCAAGCAAGTTGCTCAGCGGGAGTCGAGTCACAAGATGCGTCATCTATGAGATCATATTATGCCTCTTACTGTATGGAAAATGGATACACGGCTGATGTAATGACAGAGTGGTACACAGGCACTGTCATTGAGGAGGCTACCAGGACTGATAAAAACGTTTGGGGATGGAGTACAGCGACAGACAATAGCAGAAGTGATGTGTTTGACGACGAGAAAGAAGATGGTGGCGCTAATGTAAGGGCTGTTGATTTGCTGTTCTTGGGAGTCCCTCTGCTTGCGACTCTGTTTCAATTGGCTTAGTCGTATAAAGCCGGCGTCTGCCATTTAGAGAAAAAGGCTTACTAGCTCTAAATCATCAAACTATGCTGTTACCAGTGGTCATAAAAATAAGCTTTAATGCCGCGTCGCCCTGTCTAAGCCCCAACAGGCAACGTATCAACCTCGCACAGACAAGCACAGACCTGTTAACAGCAAATCCTCCAAACCAAAGATTTAAATTCTCAGAAGAACAAAAATTCCTTCAAGTCCAAAAAGTGTGTTATTAATGACCATTTTGGTAGTAACAACAGTATACTACTAAAGATTAAGCATTCCCAGCGAGCTTGTGAAAACTGTGGTCAGGAACAAAAAATACGAGTTGCAAATCTTTCGACAATAAGCGAGACACCGAGAGGTTGTTGGTTGTTGGTTTCCTAGTGACTGATATTAGGCGTTCCACCATATTAGTCCTAATCTAGATCATGAATCCCTTCTTTATGAAGATCCAGAACTTCTCCCTTGTAGTCGGCGATTGCCCAATAAGGTCTAACACAGCAATTCCAATCTTTTGCGCCCCATCAGGAGTTGATGATGACCCGCCACGACTCGCTGAATCGTATCATGAATTTCTTTTAGTACGAGTGAATGAGTTGTGCTGCAACAAGGCTTTGGGAAGACCCTCGCCCTGCCCCTATCGTAACTTATTGACTGAACGCTTTGTCTTTGATATACCTACCGTCAGGCGACGGAGACATTTTTTATGATAATTCCCTACTTTTTCGGTTTCTGCTTTGTCGTTCTCCAAATAATCTTCTAGCCTTGACCTTGCTCGGGACAGGAAGAATGGGGGTTTCACAAAGCTCTAAGCGTTCTTTGTGGATTGGTTCTGTATTCGGCTTCTGTACATTCATTCTGTGCTCCTACTTTCTCCTCTCATCATATCCTCAAATGTAGACTCTCTCACCCTCCAGACGTCTACTTTGACTGACAACACCCAAATAGGAACGAGCCCCTACGACCTCAGATACCAGATGTATTCAAGACAAACTGTCATAAGAAAGTCAACAATACAAATACAAACGATGCAGCCCTTCCGTCATTACTCGCAGAACTATGGAAACCTCTGATACATCCTATCGAGGAACGAGTATTTGTCACTGACAAAGGAGACCGGTTCGAGATACCAGAGAACCAGATGCGATGGATGAAACCGCTTAGCAAAAGAGTCGTCCTCATCGATACGGATACACGCCTCGATGCAAAGAACGAGAACACAATGCTGAATGACTGCCCTTTGCACTATCCATCTCTTCCTGGTCGAACAGCAGGTCATCTCAATCACTATATATATGGTATGGTAAAAAGAACCCATGATATGACAGCTTGCTGACCTTCTTATCCTTATACAGCTATGATCCACGGATATGATTACCGCCTAGTGCGAGCCGCAGATTATCCTGACCGCCATGGTACCTGGGTTAAACCAGCCATCGTCAAAGATGCACTCAAGACGCATGACATTGTCGTCTCTCTCGACTCAGACGCAGTTTTTACCCACCTTGACTTGCCACTCGAATGGCTTATGAATCTTTGGGAATTTACAGAAGAATCTCTTGTCGCCATGGCCTACGATCTCGACTGGGAAGGGGACTACGACCCCCAAGGGAACCTCATTCTTAACACCGGCTTCGTTATTTCGCAAGCAAGCCAGCGGACACAGGACATGTACAGGAGATGGGAAGACTGTCCGCGAAGTATTCCAGGCTGTGAGCATTGGAACTTCAAGTGGGCTCATGAACAAAGTGCCTTTTCGCACTACATCCGCTACGAGTTTAACAGGACACACGATGTTGTGAACATACCATGCAACCATGCCAACGGGAATGAGTTTTCCGCCAACGGGCAATGCGAGTGTCAGGGTGTCTTTGTTAGTCACAATTGGAAGAACAAGGACAAGACACCCGAGCTATTGAGCAGAAGCATAATGACATCTTTGGCTCGTCGATTGCAAGGCCAATTTCAGGCCAACATTCATGACCTGTACAGGGATGTTTCCAATCAGACCTATCCCATGAAGGAGATTGAGATATAGGTAGATTTAAGAGAACAGATTAACACTAAGAAAGAGATTCAGAGCTTAATAATAATGAATTAATTTGTGTGTGATTCATTGTTTTCGTACAATTGAGATACAACGTTCCAATCAACTTGAAAGCCATATAAAGGGAAGTTCTAACATCGAAGATGCCGTATAGAAAAGTTGAGAAAGCCACACCAAACTTAAACAAACAGTAACCAAAGGACCACTCCCGCATAGCTAATTATGCGACACGACAAAAGGGCCACATCTAATCTCCCAAAGCTGTCTTGCTTCGCTCGCAATTGCATGTCCAACATCACCACTGCCACACATAGAATTCGTAATGACCCAGGCATGAGCTGCCATAGCTGCTCGTGGCGAATTGCCCAAACCCGGACGCGCCTTGGTATCTGCTGTAATGAGATTGTAGTCGGCAACGTTGTTCGTTACTTCGCGAAACAGAGCGGCCCAGTTGCTGTGGTCTTTCGGTTCAGAACGGTACCAAATTTGATACAAGTCCTGGCCAAAATACGAGTAGAGATCGGTGGCAGTTTGGGGACAGTCCAGATCGTCAAGCACGGGGCCTAAACTGAATGCCCACATGCCCTCGGTGAATGCAGTGAGGACTTCTTTACCGTATGGGTCGATATCAGCGATTTCCTGGTGATTGTTCCTGGCAAATGTGCCCTCGGGAAACTTTGCCAGCAGTCGCATGATGGGCCTCCAAGCTGCAGCCATGGTGCGTGCATCTCTAGTGCCGGTTCGATATGTCTCACGAGCCCCCAATGCCTTCTGGATAAGGGCCTCAATTTCTTTCCAATCCTGGACGCCAAGAGAAGTTTCCATTGCACCGGTAAAAGTTGAGATATGTGGTGATGAGAGGTAAAGCATTGGAACTGACCCAAAGGTTGAGTGTGAGTTGTGTCTCTTATGAACTCCAGTGTCAGCCGTCAGCAGAAGAGTCAGGCGCATAAGATACCAAGTTGGGGTAGCACGACTCTACTGATCAGGCCCCTGGTACTACCTATTCCTCAAATGACTGCGTAAAATAAATTCTTCCTCTTCAATTAGATGGATAGGCTACGAGGATTCTTCAACATGTGCTTGGACAGTACAGCCCGCAGGGGTTACAAATGTGCAGTACATTGCCACTGAAGATACTTATATACATAAATATTTCTCTGTATTATCTTAAATAAAATTTAAAATATTACTTTTTCCTCTTTTTTAAGTCTATTGTTATCTAATAGTAATCTTTATCCTATAGTATTATTATTAGAATTACTATTTTAATAATAAAATATATAGTTACAAGATAAAAGTGGAAATTCACATTTGTAACCCCTGCGGGCTGTATGGAGACATACCTTGCATCGACCAATAGATGTGATCCACGCGCGCGATGTAACTTCGCTTGTTGAACAAATGTAGCCACCATTCTTAGCCTTGTTTGAGCCAATACAAGCCTCTTCTTCCTCAGACGAGTTGGTCAGCCCAGCCGAGCTGAGCCTGGATGTGTCGGCCAAGATGATGTCTTTTTCTTTCCGAAGAACTGAGATAGAACGGGAAGTGTTCAGATCGTTCCTGATAGATCTCCTCTCAAAGTCATTAAACAGAGACTACGACTATCTACCCAGCCACATGATGGACACGATTGAGGATACAAGTTTTGTCGAAAGTTTAATGCCTGGTTCGATACTGGAGACACAGATACAAAGTAAAAGAAGAGAGATACCTACAGCCTGATTTAATTGCCACGTCCTTTTTTATCTATCAACTGATCACATTCAAGTCTTGCAGGGAACTATTGACTGTGCTACAAGCCACCATGCGACTATATCTACTTTCAACATGTGTACATTGTACGGCTGAAGCATGCCCCCTTAACTATTTGTAAGAGTGTCCAATGTCTTGTCGAGAGAAACCTTCGCCATTCTGTTTTTCGTTTTTTTCATCGAGAATACAGTCTAAGCGAAGGAGTCACCACCGAAGCCAAAAAGGCCGACATGAAGCCAGCATTCTCTACACTCGAAGTCGATATTCGTGGACCACATTCTACGCTGGAAGTAGACCCTCGACAGTACCCTGCCGATCTTGAAGTCAAACCAGCAGATCTCAAGTCTCCAAGCGACCTCGCCGGGGAGGAGCAGCAACCTTCTGACACAGGACCAACGAGATCTTATACTGATCCTTGGTACAAAAGGTATTGGCTTGCGATCCTCGTGCTGAGCATCATCGTGACGGGAGGCATAATTGGAGGTGCTATTGGCGGGACGTTGGCTTCCAAAAAGGACTCTAAGTCGGATAATAACATTGGAGAGGTGACTACGTCGTCGAGGTAGGACAACCGGCGATTAATCTGCGTGTGCTGATGGTTTTGTAGCATCGAAGTTACCACGACAACACAATCACAGACTGCAACTACAATTACCACCACAGAACCTACGGTCACTACTACGGAACGATCTACGATCAAGCCAACCTCTACACCCAGCCCGGATGAAGCGCCTCGTTTTCCCATCTACATCGGTGGAGCCGAAAACGGGGATGATAGATTCCGCATTGCTTTCGTCATGGACCAGACACGCGCCCCTTGGTGTAGCTACCAGACCCTTCCAGACTCATCAAATCCCTGTGGCCGACCCTTCATTTTGTCTGATGGATTTGAGTATATCTGGAATGGTTGTGGGGGTGACACTTGGGCTACTTGGAGGAACCCGTCTGATAATGAATCTGAGTATAAAGTGCTTCTTACCGAATCATGCGCTTGGAAACCAGAGACATTCAAGTGTGGCAATGTACTTGTGAAGCCGGAATGGCTATGCGGGAGTAGCACTAGTTAGGTGTCTGCTAAAACTCTTTGTTGTAGGGCCACATGCGCTTCTCTCTTTAGCGTGGTAGGAGTATGCACTCAACTTGGCCAAAAATATCATGTAAAAAGCTCAATCTAGCCAATACCCGGCATCTCAATATGTTATTGAACTGATGCCAAGGCCACTGGCCAATAATTTCCCATGTTATCGGTGGTGGACCACTCATTTCCTGTCTGGATTTAAAGCGTGTTACATGAAAGGTCACGGAGAGTCAAGGATACTGTAAGATTTGGTACAATCAATCGTAGTTCATAATGTTGATCAGAATTACATGCGGCGCCCAGATAGATCTTAGCTCTAATAGCCATTCCCGTCCTGACCCAGTGTTCACAACGTCGACATATTGATAGGTAATCCTAGGTCGTTAATCAGATTCTTCGTCATCCAATTTTCTCTTTGTGCAGTGCCCTTCGATACAACCCTGGCATAGTTTCTCTTTGTGCGTTCCATTGGAAGATACTTCAAGTTCGCGCTGCTCGGCACTGATGCCATTCCATTTCTTGAGATGGTACGCGACTCTATCCTTGTATAAAGGTCGGTCAAGATCGGCTCGGGTCGACTTCCTGCATTTCATGCAGAGCTGGTGGTACACGAGGACGTTGTACGATTTGTCTTGATACTCGCGGATATTGATAGCAATGCAATTGCCGTACCAGTGATGGTTGTGGCATTTGTCCCTACGACAGGTGAATTTTCCCATGGTTGCGGTGTCGTACTCCCGCTTGATGTCGACCTTGGTATCGTGGCCACGGAAAGAGTATTCAAGGTCGCCAAGGCTCTCGGCGACGTAATTGTGAAGATTAGGGTACATTGAGGACTTTAATGGCGCTAACTCGGTATGTCTGGTCCCCATGGTGGATGGTTCGCTGTTTTCTTCGAGGGCATCTTCCTAGAGAGAGATTTAGAAATGTAATAAAACAAGATGATGCATAACTGCGTGGCGTGCTTCGTTTCTGCTTCTCCTGAGTCTCATGCGATATACTCAAAGACGAGAGAGAAAGAATCTCCTCTTCAGGCGAGGGTTGAGCCATGGTGGAGGATTGAAGGTGAGTTGGTGAAGAGGGACAGATGGGGAAAATGAAGCTTGCATGAACGATCAGGAAACAAAAACAGCGTCCTTTTGCCTGCCGAGTTCGCACAGGCAACAATAATGACGGTCTGCTCGCAGTGCCAAACAGATGCGAGAAGGGCAACATTTCAACAGTGAATCATAGTCGTATAGGCTTGCGGCCCGCGCGCAAGGCATGAAGTTGGAGCAGGAGTAGAGTGAGCGGAAAGGAAGCGTATCTTGTTTCCGATGCTGGTTTGTGCCCTCCAAAGAGGTAGGCGATTGGCATGTTGGACTGCCCCATCATGACTCGGCCAACGGAGCCTTAATGTTCCCGGCCGAGTTGGTGTAGATATAAAGACAAAACCGGAAGGCACTTTCGACCAATTCATTCATTTCAATAACCTTTGTGCCTTTCTTTTGCTTTTCCCTCATCTTGACCCAACCCATCCTATTCATAAGATAACCAGAATGTTTCACCTTATACTGGAACCACATTTCTCGTCATCGTGGACTGAACGTTTGGTACACCGATACCGTTTCAGACGGGGCACTTATCACATCCCCGTCTTGAAAGCCGATGAAGAGAATGTGTCCCATTTCGATGCACCGGTACTAGAAGATGCAGGTCTCTTGGCGCCCCTAAAGCCTCAGAAGCCAGGATGTCAACAAAACTCAAAGTCTCGACTACTTCAACTCCCACCCGAGCTGCTGATCCATATCATGCTTTTTCTACCACACAGTTCTCTTTATATGGCCCGCCAAGCCTGCCAGATCCTACGTAACCTGACCGACGACTTTGAGTTCGAATGTTTCAAGTGGGAAATTCTACAGCGTCAGGATGTGGCTTGCTGGACTACCATATCTGTATGCGACCAGCTACGGAAAATCAAGCGGATTTTCCTACGAAGATCCTTATGCATACCATGTGGCAACCTTTTCGACTCAGGTAAACTGGAAGAAAGAATGGAGAAACTCTGGCAACGTGTCTACTGTACTGGATGTAAGACTGACCACCCAGAACTTCTTTTCCCTCAGGGGGGAAGAGCGCGCAATATCTGTGTGGGGCTTCTGGGTACGTTTAACCTTTGCAAGCATGTCAAAGTCTCGGGCAAGGTCGGGTTAGATGACGGGAAAAAGGTTGAAATTGTTTGCTCGCACCAAGACCACTTTCCCGACAAGATAAACTCCGAAGAACTACCATCTTTCGAAGGGTTTCTCCCATATATCGAGTACGACCGCGGCTGTGTGCGGTACTCCAGATCATTTCCACTGTTAAAGATTGCTCCTCAACAATACCCCGGAATGTCGACCTTGAAATCGCGGCTACTGAAACAACTAAAAGAAACACATCAATATGAGCTTTGTCAGCACGGTCCAACTCAGCTCGACTCTATCGTATCGTCTCTGCAATCGGACAAATGCAATTGCTTCACAGCCTTCGGTCCCCCTGTTCGCCACTGCCAGTCTACCGGGTGCAATAACCACCACGGTTACGATTGCCTCCATTGTGGAGCGCGTTACTTTTGGACCTATACGAACAATTATCTCGTCCTTAATGTTTCAATTGAATTATTCAGCAGAGGCGCGCACAGGATGGGGATGGGCTGGCTTTCGAACATTACATTTTATACGGATGAGCGCCCTATTCATCCAATCCTGAACGAAAGCACAAAGGGTATTCTCTGGTGCACTGATCCGTCATGTGGCACAGGCTGTGGAAATCGTTGGCTATTGATGATGGATTTACTGACAAAGTTTTCACTTCGATGGGCTGATTGGTGTGACCGCAGGGTTCGGGACCGTTCGTTTGCCGCCAATTTGCCCTATACGCTGGAATATCAAGTACTTCAGAATGCAACAGGCTGGATGATGGAACTAGATATGCTGGGACGTGACCTTTTCTTTATCAACACTAAAACTGTGTATCCGCAGACCAACTGCCGACAAGATTAATAGAAATAAATAATTGAAGAATTGTATCAGAATCACGTGCTACGTCATACTCAAGTCCTAGAATAGGTAACCATAATAACATGAGTCTTATATTTTCCTTTTCTTTTTCAACCCTTCAACAACATCATTCCAAATACATCGAATTATTCGCCATGTCGGAAGCTTCAAATATTCCAAAGTTTACTGTCAATCTTTCTCAGCCACCGGAAGATCGCTACAACCATATCATTCCTCATTTCCAACAATCTATTGACTCATGTAATTTGAGTGGGCTTTATTGGATACTACTCATGGATTTGGCGGGCTCATCCATAGGAAATCACCTTGCTACTGTATCGCGATACATTCTGCGTCGCGTCTATTCCAAGGAAGAAACGGCCGAGTTGGCTGGTATTTCAAAAGTCATGGGTATGCCTATGCACATCCTTGTCGCCTTCAACGTTCTCCTGGATCTTTTGCTAGGATGCACAAGCGGGGGTGTTCGTACCTTTGACTCGCCAATTTCAAAGGGAAGAACTCGAATGCTGCATTTTCGTACCCTGGACTGGGGTATGGAAAGTCTTCGACATATCGTTGTTGAGCTTAATTTTGTTCGTCATGCTGAAGGGCCCGTTATCGCAACAACCATCACTTATCTTGGTTATGTTGGGGTACTGACAGGTGTCAGGAAAGGCCTGAGCATGAGCTTGAATTTTCGACCATGTCATGCAAGAGATACTATCCGGCAAAGATTGTCTTTTAGGTGGAATCAGGCCATGGTAGTTCTTGGCCACAGACAATCTATATCGAGCGCCTTGAGAGATATCCTACTGGATGAATCTGCAGAAGCCGATATTAAGACCGAAACATCCAGAGACTTTACGGACACGGCGGCACAAGGTGTTTCAGATGAGTACGTACAAAGGATTTTAAGCAGGCTCTCTACGTCTAAATCAAGCGCGGCATACCTCATCCTCTGTCAACCAGAACGCGTATTCTTAGTAGAAAAGGACCACAAAGCAGCAAACATACGCGATTCGGACAAGTTTTTGACTGCTTGTAACCATGATATGAAGCATGAAGATGATCCTTCGCTTCTCCGCGAAGCTGCCGCTGAGTTGGAACAGACAGATGACGCACTCGGTATGGCAGACCTAGTAGGTCTATCTGTGGATAGAAAGAGGCATTTGGAAGGTCTGTGGAGGGAAAGAACCTCTGCATGCCAAAGGAGGTACAAGCAAGAAAGGGATGTTGTGACCCAGCGCGATGTCATCAAGTTTCTGGAGGACGATGAGATCAAGAATGAGGAAACTCACTACGCAGTCATAATGGATCCAAAGGGTGGAACGGTAACCTGGAGAAAAAAGTACGAGGTAGAGGAGTCAAGTTCCGACTGAGTTCAACATCATGTTTGAGACACATTCAATATCGAAATGCCAAGAAGAATGCAACATTAGAGACACATAACAGCTTTCTAGGTATCTTGGTTAGCTCTACAAAGCGTCCGGATGTGTTTGATTACAAGAGCCATGTATAATTCTGTAGAGGTCACCCCAATGCGGATGCACTCCAGATGAGGGGTTGTCTCATACTGTTTTGTTCGGAGGAATGGATTGCTGTTCATGTCGAAATCATCATGCAGGACCACTGACGGTGTGATGCAGGGTACATTCAACCCTGTGAACCCAACCCCTCTTGGCTGTTCAATACTACACAACGCCACCACAGTTTCTCCGGCCAGATCCATGCCAAATGAGTAGTTGCTGTTCCCCTATGCGAGGAAATTGTGATTGTGCTTGGCGTGCTTGATTGTTGCCCAAGAGAAAGCTATTCTCTGGGCTACAAACTAGCCAGATGAGTAGCAAACATGTTCAACAACACCAATGCCATCATCAACCTAGGTAAAACAAACATTGTATCCTACAGGTTAGTTGGCTAGTTGGACTCTAGAAATGGCGTTGCTGCAGCACAATGACTGATGTTGACTGGAGAGACTATTTAACAGCCTCCTGGCGATCCCTCTCTCGGTGTGACACACTTCCTTACCCTGGTTCTTGTGTTCCTGACCTTGTCGGCATCATATTGCCGAATGATCGTCCCAAAGCTGATAATGGGATTAATTTGATCTGCTGATTATATCCATGACTCAGCGCGGGAATCTACATCAAGTTCCAAGGGTCCCGTGCAATTTTGGCTGAACGCCTCCAAGCTAGATCACCAGGATCGAAACCCGTAGGGCTCTGGGACGCACCTCTATTTTCTTCAGTGGTGGCGTCGTGAGGGGAACAACAGCCATTCGCGCGGACATGAATACGTAGAGGCAGATGTACAGAGTTTAAATACAGTGGCTAATGCAGACGATGGCCTATAGGCACAACAAAGACAAGCCACTGTGCTGAACGCGTGCTATGACACTCTAAAATATCCGAATTTAACTTGTTTCTTCATGAAATAGTCATGCAAATTTGCCAAGTAAACAAGGCTTGGTCAAAAACGCTACTCATGGCAAAATTTACCGAAGCAAACCAAAGTGTCTACAAACTCCACAGCTTCCGAGATCTATCGGAACCATGTTAAGTTCTGACGATGTTAGTGTCAAGATAACAAAGGCACCGACTCGATTATCGTTATCGTCTGTCCTCCGAATGCTGATCTTGAGTTGTGAAATTGCCCATCCTTTCAGAAATAGATAAACCTGCTTATAGACCCGCCGTCTCATTTAAAGGGGTTCCACATGAGGCTGTGTGAGGGGCGATTCCTCTGGGAAAAGACTAGACTGAAGATAGAACAGTTCTTGGCAAGTCGCAGGACATCTACTAGGCTAGATGAGACCAACGATGCAGGGAACCGATTGTTGGTACCTAATGGAATCCAGGGTTTTGGGATGGGAGAGAAAGCCCCTACGTAGTAAAAGAAGAGGTTTGCTAGGAAGGATTGAGGTCGCCACCGTTTTTAAACTGGCGGTTCTAATGCACTAGAATGTCACTGGCTTGAAAACTCTTAAGCGAGTGACATGTTTTTACAGGCGGGATATTCCAATATTAGGGAGCAATCAAGCAATTGAACCCCAGTACCGTATACGTTGTTGCTTGGACGTGATCAACGTTTGCAACGCATTTCATCTGTGCAAACCAAGATCTATGGTCGCATCACCCGGCAAATCACTCTCCCGAGATGTCGGTACGAGAGATCGCCATTATTTGGGTCCGGGGCAGCACGGAAGACCAAGCGCGACAGGGATCTCCTCAGTAGCCTCGGAGGGAGATTCGTTGATGCTTCATGGGCGATCCCGACTGGCGCCCTCTTTCACGAAGGACTACACACTAGTAGGGACCTGGCTTAAACCTTGTATGCACAAAGTCTCCAAGGGCAAAGATGCAAGAAACTACCACGTTTTTGCCTTGCATGTTGGAAGGAATGTTTTCTGGAACCATTTGAATGGGTGTCATGTCACTTCGATTGACTCTGCGACCTTTTGTTTCATGTTTTCCTCTTATCTATCGAATATTTTGAGGGCAGAGGTCGACTTTGAGGCTTTACGGTAGACAAGAATTTCCACATACTAACTCGACAGCGGTTAGACTGATACGGGTATCGGGAGAGCACACTATTATACCGAGTCATGATTTTCAGTGCTCCATTACTCGGTCCAGCGGTCAGGGCTCCTCTCAACACCAAGAGCGCCATGGCTTTGCAGTGACAACGTAGGACTTCTAGGCGTTGAAGATCAGCTCATGGCGTTCATGCATATTGAATCCGAGCGAGCCTGGAGAGCCGTACTGTCTGTGCTGTTACATCTGGGGATAAGGTTTTGAACGTGTCTCCCCAGTCACATGGCTTATGGATGCTTTCCTCGCTGGGAAGTTCTACGGTATTTCCTCACTGTGAGTAAACCATGATGGGATTGCAATGGCAGAGTCGGCACTGTGTCGTTCACTTCATTACGTTGTACTTGTGATATGAATGCTGTGTTGGGTTAGGCATCAATCTCACAATTGCAGGGGCAGCCCCAACCCAAGCTACTGTGTAACGTTAGAGCTGCCCGGTTTATTACTGTGGCGACAAATCTCCTTCAGAGGCTAAGGGACGACAACTATCAGCCTCTCAATTGTTAGCGTTGTCTTTGAGGGATTATGCCGGTAGCCAGCCGTCCGTGTTTCAGAATTAACATTCTTTCTAGAGCAAGACAACTGCCAAATTGAATTTGCGGCGGACAAAATACTTGATTCATGCTTTGTTATTTTCTAGTCAATTGTTATGACTGACTCCGATGTCTGAGACCTTGAACTTTACCTGATGGGATCTGCCGTGGAAAAATCGGGGTAGAGATCTAGGTCATAAATGACCGATTCGTACCAAGACACACTAAACCTCGGATCCTAGACCTAGCCAAGCAGCAGATCAAAGAAAAGGGGCCCGGGAGCACTCATCAGACCGGGCTTCAATACAAGAGTTACCCTGCTGGGGAACTGACTCGGTCAATTCTACAATAAGGCACCGAAGGTGAGGGGATCAGAGGATCAACAGTCATCGCCTTGACGTGGTAAAATCGGTTTACCAAGTATTGAGGCGTTTTGATTACTAGTTGCCCGTCTGAATGGTACCGTGTTGAAACAGACGTTGGCAAGGCTGTTGAATTTGTTCAGAATTTGATAGCGCATATGAACCTTCAACATGTACGCAGCCAAGGAAGGTTTCTAAAGATTTTCATCGAAACGTTAGACTACTGAAACCCACAATGAGGATATTCTCAATACTTGACAGCATCACGACCCTCCAAGGGCCCCTCTGCCCCTCAAAAGACAGCTGTCAACACCTTTTCCCTCACAGACATGATCTTGACAGTAGAACCAGTCGTAAAAGAAGGGGAAAATCTTTCAGCTGGGATCAACGCGACTCAGTGTTGGCTCCGAATAGAGTTTACTAGTCGTTTGTCCATCTCATCTGGTCTATGACCTAGCCTTGGAATTCCCCATTGTGGCTGAAAACCAAGTGGATGAGGGGGAGACGCAACCCGGGCTAACTATCGTTGACGGTAACCAAGTTGGTAGTATCATTCCGCTAGACCTCTTTGTGTTGAGAACACCGTTTCGTAAAGCCACGCATGGGTTCGAGAACAACTAGGCAAATTGGGATTCCCACGAGTTCCTTTAGCAAGTGATCGGCAGTTTGAGGCTAAGGGTCATGACTTTGCATTAGCACTGGGTAAAAACAGATGGGAGAAGAAACAGGGGTCATGCTAGTCAAAGTATGGTCAAGGTGAAGAATCAATGCCCAATGTTCTGCAGAAAGGCTCCATCCCCTTGCCTGTTATATCCCCGACGCACTCCGCCTCCATGCTTCGATCTTGTTCCTGGTCCATCCTACATTCCTTTTTCATACATCGTTTTTGTTTCCTTTTTATTAGTTTGTTACTCAGTACAACCCTGAAACCAGGATAGCACGCACGACAAGATGACGGGCGACCATAGAGGCTTTCTTGTGCCAGATCACTACGTCGACGACCTTCCCAATGATATCGATATGAACATCGCCTCCATTGCCTGGGGCTTGTCCCTTGGTATCACGGTTTTCAACGTTGCCAAAGCAGTCCGACAGACGCAAGCATCATGGCAGCGAAGAAAGAAGATCACGAGTTACGTTGCTCTGCTCTGGGCCGAGATCATTTCGAGTTTTTTGCTGGGAATCATGTGTTGGTTTTATCTTCGGGGCACCATTGAACCGAGCATGCAGTTCTTTTTCTTCATCAGTAAGATACCCAGTCCTCAGAGTCAAGTACTGGCTCATTAACATCTCGTAGTTGTCTGGTGGTCAACACAGGTCCAATGTCTTATCCAGATTATCATCAACCGAGTCTCCCTATTGATGGTCGTTCGATCCAACGGTACCAAGCTCAAATGGCTTTGCTTCCTTATTCTCCTCGCAGTCAACATCAGCGTCTTTTGCATCTGGGTACCCGCCCGACTTCAGATTAGCGAGCGGTATATTCACCTCAACGAGGTCTGGGATAGATGTGAAAAGGTCATCTTTGCTATCATGGATGCTATTCTCAACGTTTATTTCATCTACATCGTTAAGCAACGCCTTGTCGCAAACGGTCTTCAAAAGTACACTCGCCTCTATCAGATGAACATGTTTCTCTGTGGCATTTCCATTGCTCTGGATATTCTTCTTATTTGCATGATGTCTCTCCCCAACGGTTTCGTGTAAGTCAAATCTATTTGAAAAGCAGACCGCATTTGCTTACCATTACCAGCTACATTCAATTCCATCCCCTTGTCTACCTCCTCAAGCTTCACATCGAGATGAACATGGCCGATCTTATCGGAAAGGTCGTTCGAGCCAGCAACAACGATCCCCGTGGTGGTGGCAACGACTACAGCTCTCGATCGCGAACGACAGGGGCTTCCCGAGCCCACGGCACACGATTTGGTAACACCCTTGCAAGTGCTCACCACCGCACACATATTGAGCTCGGAGACGATGACGAGTATGAGCTCAACGAGAGAGAGAAGATTGATGGTATCAAGAAGACTGTCGTCACCAAGATCACACATTCAGGCGAGCAGAAGCTGGACGACAGCGATTCGACAAACGAAGATCACAACAACGACAATGCTGTCAGCGAGGCCAGTTCGACCAATCGTCTACATCAGCGCAATTATAGCGTTGTCTAGAGATTATCATCTACAGAGTACAAGAATATTTGCAACAGAGTGTTGGAGGATATACCACAAATAGTAACAAGGCAATCCTGCTAGGTTAAAATTTTATATAGATTTTCTTTTAATGTGTAATGAAACGAAAAATATTTTCGTTAATCTTCATTTGAATATCTTTGTTTGATACTAGCTAGGGGTTGATCTCGCTCAAATCTACCGAACCGAGACATTGGGACCGAGACTTATCTTATCCACCTTGCTTCATCTCGGCGGATCTTAGATAGCCAATGCCAAAAATTGGAGTGCATCTCGTTCAACTCCACCCAGATTCTCAAAGAAAGAGGCGATACTCTGTACTGTGGGATGCTAGCTGAGTTTGAGAACGTAGTCCAGCAAACTCTGTTCGAGTACAACACTTTATACAGCTAGATCGTAACGGGGACTAGCCTGAACAACATCTAGTGTTGGTCTTGACAGGGTCTACCCTCCCTTCCATGACTCTCGTACCCGTTTGATCCGGGCCTCCCGGTCTTGGCCCGAGAGATTGGTTGTAAACTAGAGAGAGTTAGTTTCTATTAGCTGCCCATTCGACTTTGCTCACCAATCATTCTCGATGGAACCTCCGCAAGCCTGATTCCAGCTGATTGAGAATTTTGATTGGCTGTTTCTAGATCAATACGCCGGATACGCCTTTGCGATCACGTACGCTCGGCTTACGTGAGTTGATACCCTATACAGGCGGCTGTGCAAGCGTATCTTTCATTCTAAGATTCGAGAAATTGAGAGCCTGATAAAGAATGAGTGGCTGTGTTCAATATGATTCAGTACGCCAAATATACGCTTTGAAATATTCTGAGTATACAGTTGGGCCTGTACGACTTGTAGGATGATGTTCATATAAAGCATGACATTGATCATAAAGTGAGATTTATCTAGAAATTAAAAACAACCAATAACAAAATAATCAACCTCTCTTCATTCCTACCATTATAACTGCACTGACCAATATGGGCCTTTTCAAAACATCAGAGTTCGTCGTAGAGTGCGAAAAGAGTGCCAAAATTCTCCAAGCCTTTCTCGGTAAATACTCTAGGGCTTTCTGCTAGTTATAACTGGTAACTAATCCATGTCAGATAAGGGAAAGATACCCTCAAATGTCGTTAAAAACGCGAAAGGCCTCGCAATCTTCACAGGCTTCCGAGCAGGCATGTACTTTGCCGGTGCAGGTGGATCAGGCGTTGTGATAGCCCGACTACCAGATGGAACCTGGTCTTCCCCGTCTGCATTTTCCGTTCGCAGCGGCAGTGTTGGTCTTGTATATGGCATCGACGTCTACGATTGCCTGTGCATTCTCAACACTGCCGAAGCCGTTGATGCGTATAAGAAATCCGAAGTCAATCTTGGTGGTGCAGTCGCACTTGCTGCAGGACCTTTGGGTGGAAATGTCAATGTCGGTGAAGTAAAGCCTGTCTGGACATACACAAAGTCGCGTGGTGTGTATGGCGGGTTGACTGTTGATGGAACTGTTATCAAGGAGAAGAAAGATGTGAATGCCGAATTCTATGGATGTGAAGTCTCGTCGGCCCAAATACTTGATGGTCAGATGGAAACTGGGTGGTCTCAGAATATTCAGGGGCTTCTTGAAGTTATTAAGACTGCCGAAGGGAAGGGCACAAAATGAATGATTTCAACAGCCAGACGATTATTTCTTATGCTGCTATAGGATCACATCATATATCATTTAAAATAACATACTACTAAGTGATAAGCGCGTTGACTTGGGATCTAACGCTTGTTGGTGGTAGCACTGGATGATGTACGGGATCTGCTTACCAAGAGAATCCTGTTCTTTTATGGAAAAGGTGGCCCGTAATTGAGACAGCACCTTGAGAGTCGGTGGCAAGAGAGAAAGAGAATCAACCGTGTACGTGTCAAGGTTTGAAAAGATGACAAGCACTGATAGATGACGGATGCCGACATATCGTGCGCTGGGGTCAATAGACAGTCTCGCGACCATTATCATCAGTCAAATGAAGTTGGCGTAGCGTCGTGAAGAGAGTGCTTGGCGTCACTGAAGCATTATCCAGGTGGTAGTAGTCAACCGCAGTCGATTAATGCAAAGGTCAAGCCTCCCAATTGGGGATTCCAGGCAGGCGCCTTGATGTATTGCATGGGGTAGGACACTTAAATAGGGTTATTCTACTCCTTTGGCATTCATTTCAGTACCAACGATAACCTTTTTCATTACAGAGAACGAGCGACTTGCAATTACCAGGCGTTCTTTATAACAATCAGACCGTTCTGTAGCATCGACGTGCGCTTTATCCTATCAGTTTGGCTTTTGACCAGTGACCACGAAACTGCGTTTTTTAGTATTCGTAGCATCAGGAATAAAGTGGCACTTACACCTCCCAGTATGCATGTACCTTTGTGTTTCGCATCTCGGCCCTGACTTGTGAAATAAACACCACAATCTCTTCCCGACTCATGTTAAGCCCTTGCCTCAGCAAGAATGAGCTGATAGACTCCAAGTTTCTTTCGATATTCGCCAGCGTCCAAAGCCCAATCTCTTTGTGTTTTGGATCTTTTGGCCAAGTGTTGGTAGGCCACTTGAACGCCTTGCGAGTAACGTTGATGAATCCGTGCCTTTTCAGACGGTCTTCGTGGTTGACGGCTTCACTAAAGGGACGTCCTAGTGCTTTAGCTCCTTTGACAGTCAGCTCATCCCATTTGTGCAACGGGGAGTTGGGTTCTAATGTTTCGTCGTCAGACTTGGCAGGAAAAGCAGGATCAATAACTTCTAGCCAACCTCCGGGTTCCAAGTTTCTACAAATGGCTTAGAGGCAAGCAAACGGTGTAATCAAGTGGTACTCACTGGAAGCACTGGCCGGTGAACTTGTCCCAGTCAGCTATACTACCGGACATGAGACGCACA
Organism: Fusarium sambucinum; assembly: GCF_050947815.1. Lineage (NCBI taxonomy): Eukaryota > Fungi > Ascomycota > Sordariomycetes > Hypocreales > Nectriaceae > Fusarium > Fusarium sambucinum. The sequence continues at coordinate 3,876,834 of NC_139292.1, forward strand.
AAGATGAAATCAAATGGTCTACTCCAAGTCCATTCTTGTTCAGCATCGTCGATCTCAAAAGTGCAGTTAGGAGGAACACTGGGCCATGTTAGAGAATTACCTGCTAATCGAGACCGAAACCCACAAAGCTGGCTGGATAGCAGCGATATCAATACCAAAAACCTATTTGGTTTTAGTCATCTGTACTATCTTTTTCAGAAGTATCTTACCTCGGAATGAGGATGTTCATCGGCTTGTATCTCAGTCAGTCTATCTCTTCTCCGAGAGATCATGTATTCAGACGTACCAAACTCGACAGCCCACGTTCCAGTGCCCGTTCCAACATCGAGCACCAGCTTGGCAGTCTCGGCATTTGGTGAAAAATATCTTTTCCCGCCAAAGGTGAGTAACAGCTGATGGTTCTGGAGATCTGGCAGTATTTCATCAGTCCTGCTATATCTTTACGGAAACTGGCCCATGTCTACCTAGTCTTTCTGACTCGTGCTGTAGCCCGTTAGTATTGTTCATGCTTTTGGAATTCTGATATCATACCTCATCACTAGGAAGATAGTATTCTGTATTCAAATCAGTAACAATTCATCTATGCATGATGCCATCACTTACTCTCATCGCGATGATATCCACGTCCATTGATCATGTGATAATCTCGAATACTGGAGCGTAGAGATGCAGTCGATAGTTCATCGTCCGTCTCATACAGTTAATGGTTACCATTCTGCATAAGGACCGCATATACTCACAACTCCGATTGCGGAGTCGTTGTCTGCATCAACGTCCGCCTCCTGAAGCAGGCATGTTACTAAAACTCGACCGCCGATTGACATCACTAATACACTCACCAGACGAACTTCGCCGTTGTCGATTGAACTCAATTTGTCATTTAGGCTGGTTGTCATCTTGTCTTTCACGCTGATTTTTGTCTTTGAAGAATGCAAGAGTAAAGTTTTGACGTGAGAGTCAAATAGGCGAGCGGGGTTGTCCCTCTTAGCAATATTTATCATATGTTGATTACGTCTTCGTGTCATATATGCTTGATCCGTTATGATCTGACTTGCAATATGTCTGCTGTGCCATTAAAGCACATGTGATGTCGTACTTGGGCCCTGTTCCGTACAATTACCTCCACTTATAATCCTTGTGGCATTACATCTTATGATCTGCGAGTGGGTGTGTTCATGATAGTGGTGGATCTCTGGTATATAACTCAGGGATCAGTGTCACATCTAGACCGGGATAACTAAGCAAGGAATGTATTTCTTGTTCTTTTTCTCTTACTGTCTACATTAATTAGACTTCAGTATTAGTGTTATTTAGAGGGGGAAACTATAAGAATAAAACGCCATGCCTCTAATAAGCTAAACATTCCAAACTATAGTTATAGCTGATAAATTTGTGACAAGGTTGAATGGAACTATCGACTTAAGTTATTCGAATCGTGGCTGAATACATGGAACTCATATCAGCTGATCATCACGTTCCAATTAAACAAAATACTATAGGAAGCCTTTCCAGCCTCAGTATTGATGCACGTAGTTGTTGATTGGGTCCCGGGACGTGGCACACCTACTTCTCACTAAGCCACTATTCCAGACTTGATGAGGCGTCCCAGCCCAAGGCTAAAGTTCAAGGCACCTCACTGAACGAAGTAACCTCATGACGTCCAAGGCTGTTTAATCGGCTTCAATTGCCGTCCAAGGTTGTTTTTCCAGATTTATCTGCTGTCAGCTGAGGGTTAGCTGTGAATTCCCACTACCACCCTGTTTATTCAGTTTAAATATAAGTATCCAACATCATCCTCCAACTAATACCTCTGACGCATATCTCAATAGGACACAAATACGCACCATAGGCATCACTACCTCCATGGAACAATTACTGCGAAAGTTCTCTCGTAAGGGAAGAGTCACTCCGGATCCATCGGCTGACCACAAGGCCGCAAATCCATCGAAAAAGATATTTCCTTCGGGTATCAAGCTTCTCCATGATGGTCAAGATAACATCATTGAGTAAGAGAATTCTTAAACTCTTTGTCTCATCCAATTGAGGCATGAACACTGCAAGAATATCGAGATTGACCAATACAGCATCATATTCGTACATGGCCTTACCGGGCACCGGGAGAAGACATGGCGAGCCAAGACAGCCGACAAGCCCTGGCCTGAGATGCTGTTACCAACAAAGGTTCCCAACGCTCGAATCCTCACTTTTGGATACGACGCTTATGTCACGAATTGGAAAAGCGTGGTGTCAGAGAGCACGATTGGGAACCATTCTATGAACCTCTTGACTGCTGTTGCTACCTTGAGAGAGAACGAAGATACTGTACGTGCTGTGCTTGCATATCTGCTGTGAATATTAACTGACTGACTGCGCAAGAACAACCGACCAATCATATTTGTTTGTCACAGCCTGGGAGGTCTTGTCTGCGAAGATGTAAGTCAGACTTTTACTCAGATTGTCAGGATCAACGACTAAATTTTAAGGCGCTATCCATGGCCCAAACGAGTCCAGAACAGCATCTGAAACAGGTTCTATTATGCACTAGAGGTATCATATTCCTGGGTACTCCACATCACGGTTCTGGTCTTGCCCATTGGGCTGGGGCCATGGCTAAGTCTATTGGTCTTCTCAAGCAGACCAACCCTGCAATACTGGATGTTCTCAGGAGTAACTCAGAGGTGCTGGCAAGGGTGCAAATGGGCTTTCATACCATGATTCAGGCCAGAGCTAAAGATGAGCTCCCTCAGATCAACATTACCTGTTTCTTTGAGGAACTTCCCCTACCGGGCGTTGGACCAGTAAGTTACCAGTATCATCTCCCTCTATTCATCTACTCACTCTGTCAGGTCGTCCCCCGTGAATCAGCTATTCTTCCGGGTTACATCCCCATCGGAATTCACGGCAACCACATGGACATGACAAAATTTGATGACGCCTCTGATCCTGGTTTCGTAGCCATTTCCGGAGAGATTTCACGATGGGTAAAAAGAACAATAGTCGATGTCGTTCCTGAGGACGGCGGCGTATTGGGACAGCTAAGGTTTCGTGATCCTGAGCATGGATGGGCTCTTGATATTGGTGCCCAGCTTCCACGGTTCGATCTCTTATCCGGACCTCTCACGGACGAAAGCGTTCCAGGAATATCTACCGCCCGTCGTGAGCTTGTTGATGAAGTGAACAGGATCCTCAGACGACGCAACTTCAGGTATACCGTGCCTGATATTATACCAGGTCAGAACCAGGTTCGCGAAATCATGGACGAGATACTCGACGAGATGTCTTATCGACATACTGCATCTCATATTGCTTGTTTCTTGATTGGTTCCGCAAACTATTATCTGGGCATGGCACAAAGCACGCGACCTGATGTTGTCACTGAGTTCACATCGTTGGCACGTAACAGAATGCAGTTTTTGGATTTGAAATGTGGGATGCTAGAAATCAAGTCGATGGCTTTATTTGATCAAATGGCGCGAACTGCAAATAATGGAATTTCCATTCGACAGCTTCTTAGCACACTTTCAGATCATAGTAGTTAGTTATACTGTTTAATACGCTGTTTTAGCCTTGGAAATTCATAGACTCACGGATACTTTGAAATACATATAATGAGTGATATGTTTTGTTTGATTACTTTTATTCAATGAAGGCATTAGTCTATAATCATTCTATCTTTCCATCGTAGTCTATGTAATAGACTGAGTTCAAGCACTAGAACCTTGCACCTGTCCGGTCCAAGTCCATGTCCTTCATATGAAATAACTCCATCTCATCATTGTCTTTATGACCAAATTCTATTTCATAAGTTCGGTCGCACGTGATACCAATAGGATAGACGTGTAAACGAAATGCCGTCTTATCAACCTGTGAGGTTGTGCCCAGTGGCTGGGATCGAGAGCGGCTTCGATTGTTCGTTCCGGGCTTGCTTGGGCCTCCATAGTTGTTGCTGCCGTACTTGCAGTATTGTTGCTGTGTTGAGTTGCCAAGTATCTTGGGGAAGAGGCGGACTAGAAGAACTCGTAGACTAGGCATGCAGGCGCAGATAATTCCGACGTTGACCTCGATGGTGGACCACTGGTCGAACTCGGTGTATTCCCATGTTGCATTGTTCGCGCCTGCTCCTGCACGCATTTTAATGGTGGCACTGAGACGGAGAATACTAACAATGGTGACACTTTGACAGGTTAGATGTGGTACATGAAAACAGAGAAGGGGTACGCTCACAAGATACCAACGCTGAACATGATTCCGACACCAATCTTTTTCTTCCAATCCAAATTCATCCTCTTGAGCTGTGAGAGTGGAATGCTCAAAATCCAGACATCTAGGGCGATATTGATAGCTCCACTGGACCATGTGATAGCATTGATGTCAAGGCATGTTCCGGTGTCTTCAGTTTTATGTTCCCATTTTGTCCAGAAGTAGCTGATGGGTTGGCATTGAAAGGCAGCTATCAGTATAAATGACACACCAAATACGCAATTGAATACGACAGTAGCCCACAACGTCTTCCTAACGCCTCGTGTTGGAAAGATGCGGAGGTAGAAGAAAACCATGGCCAGCTTAAGGAAGGTCTGCAACGTAAAATAGAACATGGCCATCATGTAAAAGTTTCGACCGAAGCTGGTAACCTGGTCGGGAGTGACTGTCCAGATGTCGCGGCCCATGCCGTTTGGTGTTAAACCGTGCGAGTTGATGACCATGCAGGGGATGGCCATAAGCATAGACAAGCCAATGAAAAGATCATCAAGGCCCCAAGGGAGCTTGTACACTAGTTTCGTTGCGAATCGTTGCAAGACAAAGATACCTGATGTGGCACCCATTACATCGTTGACGGCGAGGATTTCTTGTTGGCGATTTCGGATAGGTGCACCACATAGTGTCATGGAGACATTCTTAGTACCTATTGGGTGTAAGCAAAATTCATCGCTTGCCAAATTCATGACTCACTTAATGATTCCCTGACGGTGCAATCCGCCAATACACATTTTTCTATCTCGGGTTGAAGTGTTTCGTTTCTACATATGCATTGTGTGTCGAGAAGATCACATGTTGAATTAGAGACAGAGACTGCCATGCATTTTAGCTTTAAGCTGCTAGTTAGTATGCATCGACACAGCAGATTTGATAAAATTTACAGCACACTTTGGTAACGTGGTCAAGACAGCAGAACTGTCAGAACTGCGAGCCAATATCAAAGGAGAGGATGCTAAGACAAAAGCAAGGAAACCACGAAAGAGACTCATGGTGGTGGGCTAGACGAGACCAAAAAAGGAAAAATTAGATATGACAGAGATTCGAGATGTGATAGGTGTGGGAGAAAGGCTCCTTTTTACATCACCAGGGGGGGAAAGCACACCATATACAGGGACGACGGCATGGCACCAGCACAACAAGACTTTTATCGTTGGAAACCGATCTGGTCTCGTTCAAAGTGAACTAAAAGAAGGATCCGCGGTTTCTGGTTGGGTCGTGCCTGATCCATACTCACTCTAGATCGCCCTAGCCGCTATATATGCCGAAGTGCGTTTTAAGACGCTAAAGCATACTTAGGCTTGCGATCAGACATGCACAGACAGGGTTCCAACTTAACCCTCTACGGGTTCTGACTCGTACCGGGGTCGGGTAAGATGATGGGTTCATCTTGGCATGACGGTGAAGTCAGCAAGTGCCAAAGTCGGCTGGACGGAAGGCTACCATGAGCTCGGGAAGAACTGCAGATCCGGACGTGTACGCCGCAGTGATGGATGTAGAATCTGTTATACAAGAAGGTTTGATACAGTTGCTATATTTGATAGATAGTGTACTACCAGCTGTTTTTTATTAACTTTAAATATGTGGTCGGCATGTATCAGCCACCTAGTTTCAGTGAGATGTGTTTAAGATTGGATAGTATGGCTGGGGTAACCGTAATGCCGATAACTGAAACATTTTGCAGAATGACGTAGATAATGTATCTTAAGCGAAAGATAGGCCGGATTCTTTATATTTTTTACTTTGTCATATCTTTATCCAAACCTCAGTAATTTACTTGGCAGTGTTATAACTCGAGTCCGATTCGGCATCCAGATTCCCGACATTATCATTGCTACCCACGCCTGTAGATAATCGACACTCGACATTTTTCCAATGTGCACGCATGGAAGTGAAGAAGAAAAAGAGACTCGTGGAGCATTGTTTTGACTCAAGAGGTACAGACAGGCAGCAATATGTTAGGTTATACTACCTAGTTAATTCCGCAGATGTATAGTGATATCAGTTCATTTGTTGTATCATGCAGGCCAACATTTGACGCTAACCTAGGAAAATACGATGTGTTCCAAAAGGGAAGGCTTTTCATGCACTTGTCCAGCTAGTTCATCACTATTTAATGCCGTTCACAGAGGGTCTATAGGGATAGTGTGACAGGCGGTACATCAGGAGCGGAACAAGAGAAGAAGAAGCAGAGAAGAAATGGAGAAACCCCTGGCCTAGAGAATACTTAGCGGACACTGAACGGCAACGCTAACTTGGTTAGATTAACACAGAACTGTTTCTCCAGCCCGTCGAGTATGAATGTGAATGGTCATGTTATAATGGTCTTGTTTACAGTTTGCTTCGACCGGGCTCTCCGGGGTTTGTTTCCATTGTGATGGATAGGTAGTTATGCTACATCCAAAACAGCCATTTTCTGACGACGTTTCAGTGGTTTCTAATGCTTAGGGGTAACACTAAGACACTAATCGAGTGTCGATCAGTGGGGCAGAGCCTCTTTTCAGTTCAAGATTTCTCCACGTGGCGCATGGAATAACACTGACAGTATCCAATCTCAATCTTGTCCGCTGAGGTACACGTGGATCGGATAGAGAGAGCTGAAGAGGCTAAGCTGATGGATTGATTGCTCAGCATAAATCAGCTCACTAAATGAACTAACTGAACTAACTCGACTGATCGGCTGTCCTCGGTCCTCTGTTCCCTGTTCTCACAGCGGAATGGCTTGCACTAAAACCCGCTGATCTGTCTGTTGTGTGGAGGCCAATATGGAAGAGCTACAGGGTAGCAGAGACACGACTAACAAGTAAACAACACAGCCATGTTTACAATCACTTATGGATAGGTGTAGTTTAAATTCGAAAGTTCATTTATTTCTTTTGGGCTTGATCAAACTAAGATGTACTTGTATTCATGTTTCACCGCGTTGTAGAAGTGCGGTTGAATCATGTCTCGTTCAATGTACAATTACCGAGTCAACAAGACGAATTCCGCCCACCAAGAAACGCTGGTTGCCTGTTCATCTTCATCCGCATGGTTGCAAGGTTTACCTCGCTAGTCCTCCCGTCATCTAAATTAGCCTCACCTTACCCCCTTGTATTACTGACCAATGGCTGGGATATCTTTCGGCAATTGCAAGACTCATCTCCTGTAACGGAATCTTACCGGATCTGCTTCTTTGCGCTTACAATAAATGCCGATCTGCGTATCGCGCAATTATTGTAGACATCGTCATACAGCACCAATGTGAAGATCATCATTCTTCTTTCCACCACCACAGACAGCCTCGCAATCACTCTTGACCTCGTATAATATGCCTTGTTTGTTTGGCGGCTATTCATGATAGAGGCATGCCTATTGCCTCTTAGCACAACCTGGCTTACGGGATTGTGAAACATGGCTGGGGTATTGAGAGCGAACATGTAACGTTATCGTGTGGCTCACTTTGGTGACGGAAGTTCATGCGAACTTGCCCTACAATCCCATTTAAGGGATCTTGACTCAACTCGGGGATTATGTGAGACAAGTCCCGGGGTCATCTTATTCCCGACACCGTGTTGAAACACATACAATTTGCCCATCGATATAGATTCTCCTATCGTCCAGTATCTTGCCAGATAAATCTCCATATTTCTCTCTGACACTACTAATATACCGGTGTATGTCAAAGGGCGCGTGACAGCATCAGCTGATAGTGTCTTTATTGACTATTTAGGTAATTATTGCCGGTACTCCATTTTTATTAGTCAATCTTCTGTAAACTGCTTCAAAACCGCATCAACTAGAGAGATCTTTTTTCCTTCTTTATACGTCTCCAAGATAATACTATCACCGTACAATCGTTATGGCTGTCTCACCACTTACCCTGCGCATCGCCATGTTGAATGCCGATGCGCCAGTGCCCAGCGTGATAAAACAACGAGCACCCTCATACGGCCATATCTTCCATGAACTTCTATGTCAGTCGGCGGCTCGTGTAGCCCCTGGGTTGTCTGTCGAGGCAGACTACTTTGACGTTTATCATGGCATATACCCAGAATTACTCACCTGTTTCGACGCAATCGTCATTTCCGGTTCCAGCGCCAGCTCCTACGAAGACAAGGACTGGATTAAACAACTCGACGCTTATATCGCCAAAGTATACGTCGAACAACCTCGTGTCAAGATTTTCGGCAGCTGCTTCGGCCACCAAATTATCTGTCAAAGCCTACTCCGTGAATACGGGGTCTACGTGGAAAAAGACCCGAAGGGTATGGAAATGGGTGTCCATACAGTTCAACTAGAGCAAGACTTCCTGAAAGCAGTAGGAGATCGTTCCTCCGTCATCGATAACTGCAAACTCGGACTACAATTTATTCATGGCGATCATGTCAAAATACCAGAAGGCCATTCTCTCCCTCAAAGCTGGCTTTCCATGGGCCAGACTAAACACTGCGCATTTCAAGGAGCATATGAGCCGAATCACGTGCTCACATATCAAGGCCATTTCGAATTCGACAGATTCATCAACATCGAGACTTGCAAAGCCTTTTCGAAAGCTTGTGGGTGGGGTCCCCAGTTTATCGAAGCATCAGTCGAGGCTATGGATAAGGATGATGACTCCAAAATTGCGGCTGACATGGTGATGAGATTCTTTCTTGAGGGTCGACATGCCGTGCCGGGGATTGGAGGGTTGATGAGTCCCCCATTAGAGGACTAAACAACTGTTTTTAGAAATAGAAAGAATTGACAATGTTCTGTTTTGAAGGTCATGTGCTGTAGCGAGAACGTTTATAGAAAGTGGTCGCTGAAGACAAAAGCTTCTGACACAAATGCCAAAGAAGTTCCTACTCCTGCAGAAGTTCGGGGTGTCGGACTCCCTTCATCCTGGTCAGAATCACAGTCGAATTCTTTAGGTCTAAACTTTCAAACCATCCGGATGTTCTCCCATACCGCATCCTCAGTTACTGCTTCTCCCTGCATGGCCCCGTGAACATAAGTCTCACCAACGACAAAATACTCATTCTCTTCGTCTGTCCTTCTCAGTACCAACGGCGCAGGCGATCCGGCAACTATCCAAACCTCGTCTCCAACTTCACAAGACTCAAATCCCATCCCCATGTATCCTGTATCAGTAAGTATAGGCCTATGATTCATATAAGTCGACGCCATTATGGTTCCGGGCGGCATAGAATGTTTTGAAAGCGGTTTCTTTAGCATTTCGGCCTCTTCATCATTAAGTTCTACATCCTCTTTTGGTAGGAAATCCAGGTATGACTTGACGAGGTTGAGGCTGGGGAAAATGCTCGAAGGATATTTCGCGGCTATGTCATTCAAGTAAGACATTCCATGGAGATACTCGAGTACAAGCGTTTCGCCGGCAGATGGCGACTCAGAGTCTTTGTGAAGAACTCGCAATGCGTGAACGATTTCTTCCAAAATGGTTCGCTGAAAATCACCAAGTCGGACAAGTTTAGCTGGTCGATTCGTAAAGTCTATATCATGAATCAAAGTGCGCCAAAAGACTTCATCTGCCGGCTGGCCAGTATATGGATAAATCTCATCCATGCCGAGAAGAATATCAGCCGCCATAGCACGTCGACCCCGAATAGCTTCGATGTAGATCTCCCCCAGTTTTTGGATATTTCCAAGACGCAAGCCAAAGGCGTTGAGGATATTTCCATCGATGCTAAATGGTCGTGGGTTTTGGGCATGAGGCACATGATTAGAAGAGTTGATGGTGCCTATAGATCGAAATTGAGCGCCGGAGAGAGTGTTGAAGTCAACTGCCGGGAAGTCCGGGACCCATGATGGAAGACCAAGAGTCTCTCGCATGTCGGGGGATTTGACAAGAGTAATGTAGACCAAGGAATCGGTAGCCTCGATAATCTTGCGTGCGACATTCCGTAAAAGATCCTTGATATCGATTTCATAGTTTGGCTCGAATTCTGATGGTAGCAGAAGTCCATCTTTGGCAGCCATGTGCTTCATGATACCTCCCAAGCCGTAGACGACATCCCGAGGGTCAGAAGCTTGAAGGCCGAATAGCGTAAAAAGGAATCGTAGTAGCACTATCTCTGCTGATTTCCCATGTCGACTAGAGAGCCCGGCCTCAAAGTCAATCGTCTCTAAAGTTCGGGTCCACTGACTCTTATCACCTTTGCACCACTCTCGGAGCAGTTGGATTCTCTCAGCATGGAATATGTAGATGTCGCCCTGAAAGTAGATAGCAGGCCTGTGTTTGGGGACTAGGTCGAGCCAAGGCTGGAGGAATCCGCTGTAGTGAAGAAATGCTGCTGTATAGCCCACGCAATCAAAGCGAGTAAATTTGCCGTTGCATAGGATAACAACGTCATTAGTAAGAGAGACTTCTTGGATTACCCACACTCGCGCAAACCAGTGACTCATGAATAGTGTGACCAGCCCAACAGCTTCTTCTTCATCGATGGGCTTCATTCCGTATTTATCAGACATGATTGAAAGATCAGAATGAAAAGCCCAAAATTGGTTTTGAATCATTCCAACCGTGTGAGGAACTGACTCGGTCCCGATCCTCTCGGCCGCATTTATTCCAGCTTCCAACTCTGGAAATGGCTTGCCAAGCCAGACGATGACACGGTTGGCCTTTCCATAGATCTGGTTCATTACCGAGACCTGGGAACATCGCTCAACGGGGTCGAGCTGGTTGATACACAAGGCGTCGATCCAGATGGGGGTCTCAGAGCATGAGGCGTGGAGTTCGACGAGGGCATCGTAAAGATTTGGCTGAACTTCAAATGTCTGCCCGTTTAACAGGACAGAAGTGCCCGAATCGGCCTCTGTATCGCAGGGGCGAGGCGATCCCCAGGTGTAGGACAGCGCATTGTAAGTTGTCTCTGTGACGCTGGATAGTCCATGTGTCGCGAGTGTCACACTTAGTACTTGGACTTCCGTGTAAGGATGAATATCCAGCGAGATGGTTGCCAAACGGAAAGAATCAGTGTCAAGCAAGTCTGGATAGTATTGCGGCATTATTATAATAAATCTGAAGAGGAGTAAGAGTTAAGATGAGAAAGAGTAAAAGTGGATGGCAATATTACAGATGTCAGCCGCCGTTTCAGATGTTGTGCTTTACTCTAGCTTGTTTGGGGCTAGGTGGTTTCAACCTATCTATGCATAGGTAGATTTATCTTTGTACTTTTGATTTTGTTTTCACCACTATCCGATAAGGACCCAAAACTACCTTGTCTCACTATCCCACCCCCCTTTTGAGGCCTACAGCGACGCATTTCATAATTATGACGGGTTTTATACGGTGTCTCCAAGAAATAATTCCTATACCTATTTTAAAAAATAGGAAAAAACATCTTAGTCTGGCTCCAAGTCTCCGTCTTGGATAGTACCGAGTATATTGTTTCCACAATCCTTCAAGTAGTAGATCTCGGTACCAAGGACAACGAAACCCTCTAAATCGCGCGCCTCCTTATCCTGGAAGAGAACGGGATTACTTAAAGAGCTTTGAGAAGATGATCCATCGGGTATGTCATCCAATTCATGTCAGCAAGGGTGCATAAACCTCTTGATTTCTAACTTACCAGACCTCGATGGTTTCAGAATGTAAAAGATATCGGAATAATCTCTCTAGATTTAATAATAACAAGGGTGGAGTTATTGTATCTCAGCTGGGGTTAATAAGTATTTAATTAATTTACAAAATGAGTCACTACGAATAAATGACTCACTTTCGGCTAATGGGTATAAACCCTTCGTCTTGATAATGCATTCGGTATCTTAATTTTCAAGTTTGTCACCTGTAATCAATCACACGATGACCGACTCAACTACAGTCAACTGGCCACAAGGCTTGGAGTTATACCATATAGACACTCTCCAAGTCTTGGAAGAATGGACTCCTCCTCTCACCAAGCTCCTCCAATCTTGCGTCAACGACGACCCTCCTTCATCATCACTCGGTTTCCACGCGCCTTTGTCCTCTAGTGACGCCAAAGAATTCTGGCTTTCTCTTTCAACTCAGCTCTTTGGTCCTAAGCCGCAAATCAGCCTATTCGTACTCGCACGAGGCTCCTCGGCAATTGGTACTATCCATCTGTTGTCTCACCCCAAAGCAACTCACGCGCATAAAGTCGAGGTTGCAAAACTATTGGTTTCAGAAGAGGAAAGAGGTCTTGGGCTAGGAAGGAAACTAATGGAGTTTTCTGAGAGGTTTGCCAAAGAGAAGCTGGGCAAGAGTATGGTTATGCTCGATACTGCGACAGAAACACCGGCCAGAGGATTTTACTTGAAAATTGGATATACGGAATGGGGTATCTGCCCGAGTTATGCTGAGAGTGCAGATGGGCGTTTGCATGATTGTTCATTCTTCTATAAGAAATTGGATGGTTAGCCTAGACAAATAGCTTCATCTTAAGTTTCGGTCACACAACCCTATTCAACCTTATTCCTGACCAAGATTCCGGACCGAGCTCCCCGATGAATCATCCCAGCATAATTTAAGCATGCCTATTACAGGGATTGATTGGTGGTCACCATTTATCCGCCTGCCTCTCCGGGGTAAACAACCGCCAAGCAATGGCCTGATTGAAGCGTCTACCAATTCAGCGGGGGATCGACATGTTCAGGCCCTAGTATTGGGGGCAATCCCCGCGTTTTTACCAACAGTTGACAGGTACAAGCGGCTCTAACCCTGATCTCATAGATGACGCCGAAGCAATTTCGGGTCATCATGCCCCGAGGCAAGTATAAAACATCCTCAGCGTAACAATCAATTGAGTCACTTGCTGTCACCAATTGACTGAGCCTCACACACTCAACATGTCTCTCCTCTCCCTTCTCACCTGGGCATCCCTAACAAGCGCAGCCTGGATCGTTCCAGGAGCTCGCTGGCATGATACCGAGGGTAATCTCTTCAACGCCCATGCAGGTGGTCTCTGCGTCGATCGTTCCAGCGGCAAGTTTTACTGGTTCGGAGAGTACAAAACTGAAGAACGAGAAGAAGGCGGTGGTATCTCTGTCTACAGCTCTGATGACCTCGCGACATGGGAATCTCATGGTCTAGCACTCACCCCTGAAGAAGGACACGAGCACATTTCACCAGAGAGCATTATTCAGAGACCCAAGGTTCTCTATAGTGAGGAGACTGAGAAGTACCATGTAATCATAAAAGAGCCACGCCGGGAAGATATGTGCTGACTGGGAAGTAGATGTGGTGGCATGCCGACGATCGAAACTATAGCCTTCTCCTTCAAGGTCTCGCAACATCTGATTCCATCGCTGGGCCATACAAGTTCAATCACGCCATCGCACCTCTTGGGAACTGGTCTCAGGACTTTGGCGCTTTTACAGATTACAAATCCGGCAAATCCTACGCTCTTTACTCCAATGGTGACCGCGTCGAAGGACGAGACGTATACTTGAGTCAGTTCAATAGCAATATTACAGACATTGAAAAGGTTACGCATCGCTTCGACAAGTACGACTTTGAGGCGCCGACCATTATCCAGACGGAAAAGAGCTATTGGACTTTTATGAGCCACAAGACTGGTTATCGACCAAACAGTATGTGTTGAGTTTGAGACGTTGTAACGAATACTGATGATTGGTTTAGATGTTGTTGCCATGAGAGCTGATAAGCTAGAGGGACCTTGGTCGCAGCCATTCTTTGTTGCGCCAGCTTACACAAGGACATTTAGCACGCAGTCTGGTTTCTCCTGGAGGATAAACGGAACAAAAAAGACGACATATCTTTACATGGCTGACCAGGTACGTATTTGTGTTGAGCTATATCAGAGCTTGTGCTGATTTCTTTAGTGGGATCTACCGTCAATCTGGGAAAGTCGCAATGTGTGGCTTCCCATCGAGATTGACGAAGAGAACAAAAGCCTCGAGGTTGTCTGGCATGATATCTATGACCTGAACGTGTAAGGATGCCTATTGAAGCACAGAGTAAACGAGCGCTGACCTTGTAGGAAAACTGGCGAATGGAAACCTGTCAAGGGTAAGACATACCCGGCCAGCAAGGCCAAACTAGCTGGAGATGCATTCCTCCAAGAGGCTGTAAGTTAAACCATCCTGAGAGCGAAAACAGTGACTGACATATGCGACAGACCTTTGGAACAGACCATGTTATTGCAACGGGCATTTATGGCAATGAGAGCACAGTCACGTTTACTGTTCAGGGCAAAGGTGCAGAACAATGGGTATCATTCTACCACCAAAGTACGCATTTATTCCTGCTCCAAATACAATCTTGGTTACTGACTTCTCTAGACATTGATGACATGGGCTTCGGTGACCAGCCGATGGGTCAACCAGACCGTATCAATGGCACATGGGCAATCCGTCGCATTAGCAGCGTCGTTGTCAACGGCAACAAAGACAAGGTGCACACTCTGTACCAAAAGGATACACACAAGGGCATCATCCTATCTACGCCTCTTCTTCTGCCGCTCAAGAAGGGCGAGAATACTATTACTGTTGGTGGTCTTGATAATGGCAAGGGTGTCAAGGGCGCGGATTTGGATAAGATTGTTGTTTATCCTCCCGAGAAGAAGAAGGCCAAGAGAAGTTTGTTTGGACTGTTTTAGATCAATAGTGTAGTAGTATCATATGTCCCAACAAGATATTTAATTTCTCATCAACCTGACTCTTAGAGTTCATATGACCAGACGACCGAATTATGTATATACTTGTCATATAGGAGTAACCCCCTAAGTAAACATTATTTACTTATTCTTTGACTTTAAGAATGACAGGAGAAATTCATAGTCCAGAAATAAAAATACATGCCATAATAAGTTTCCATATTTTGATAGCCACTGATAAACGCGAAGTCCGACCACGTAATTTTTAACTTTGTTCATACACTGAATACCCGTGAACAATGAGTGCACTGGCAGCCACTGTCAACTCTGCATGTTCAGAATGCATCTGGTGTTCCCACAAAGAATTCCTTTTGTTTCCACCTTGTTCAATAAACAATGATATTTCACAGCTGCTCGCAGCTGTTCGCAGCTGTAGTTCTCGCGTTGACACGGAGACAACGAACAACTCTCGAAATGTTATTGTTCGATGCTTGTATAAAACCAAAGAAACTCTTACCGATATCAACTCAAAACAATCATTCGACAAGTCTTTTATCAACCACAACTGACTATCGACCTCAACTCATCGACATCCTCAAACTACCTTTACGAAGTCAAAACACCTATCAGGTAAGCCAAGATGGCTATTCTCAACACCTGGCCGGCTGCCCTCCCGGCCAAATCACACCTCCTGGCCCGTATCTTCCCAGCACTTCTTCTCATCATCCCCATCGTCGTCTCCCTCACCTGCACCTGGCTTCTCTTGGCCGACACCTATCTGAGAGTCTTTTGCACCCTTTTTGTCCTCCGTTACACTCGCTTGGTGGGCCATCTTTTCGGGTCATGGATGTATCGTGCTCGCGAAGTGAGCCCCGATCCGGCCTTTACTCGCGGAGATGTCACTGTCATCCTTCCCACGATCGATCCTCACGGCCCTGACTTCAAGGAGTGCGTGGAGAGCATCCTTGCGAATCACCCGGCTTGCATTCTGGTAGTCACAGTTGGCGATCCTCTTCGGGAAGAATGCCAGAATGTCCTACGAAAGTTGAGCCTCGATGCACCACACACAGAAGTCTCCGTTGCAGCGCTCTCAGAGCCGAGCAAGCGTAGACAAATCACCCACGCTATGCCCAATGTCACCACACCCATCACCATTTTTGCTGACGATCATGTTTTCTGGCCAGCCGATTTCATCCCCTCTGTTATCGCGCCATTTGACGACACCCACGTTGGTGTTGTCGCTACCAAGAAGCGCGTTCGACGTACAACGCCTGGAGAATGGTCCTGGCCATCGATTGTCAACTTCATCGCGTGCAACTATCTCGAGCGTCACAACTGGGAACTACGAACGTCTAATGCTATCGACGGAGGAGTCTTTGTCATCTCAGGTCGCACAGCTGCCTACCGCACTGAATTTCTCAACAACGCTGACCTTTTGGAACGCTTCTGTCATGAAAAGTTCTTTTTCGGCCTGCTAGGCGGCGACGGTCTCGGCCCGGATGATGACAACTTCCTCACCCGCGAAGCCATGAAGAAGCACTGGCTTATCGTATTTCAGGACACTGAGGAGGCAACTATCGGGACAACGCTCGGTGAATGGCCCAAGTTCAAGGATCAACTTCTTCGATGGGCCCGAACTACTGTCCGCAGCAACCCCGTCATGCTCCGCGATCCCGTCTTTGTTTACCGGTATCCCTGGAGTACATTCATGGTGTATTGGGCATCACTGTTCAACTTTGCCATGCTGTGGGATGCCCTGCTCGTCTTCACACTCGTCAAGAGCTCAAGCGTCGGGGCTGCGGACGTTATTCTGCTACTGATTTGGATGCTCTGGACAAAGTCTGTCAAGCTCATTCCTCATTTGCTGGAGTATCCTTCTGATCTTCCGTTGATGATCTTCCAGATTCTTTTCGGTTACGTGCATAGCTTGATCAAGCTCTGGGCATGGATCACTTTTTGGGACTGTGGTTGGTCTGGACGTAACCTTGAAGGTGTTGGACAAGCTGAGCTTGACACTGCTTTCCGTAAGGTTGAGTAGACAGACAATTGGGTGAGCTCAGGTTTGGGATGGCTAGTGTTATTGGTACTTGGACATTGGCAGGTTATTGGTACTTGGACACCGGCGGGGCCGGCTTTGCGAGGAGTTCATCGGAAACAAAAAGCTGTTTTTCTAGGGTTTGGTGTTTGTACAAATTGATTTCGTTTTGACAATTTTTATATTCCCTTCATGTTGTGAATTGTGTGTCGTATTGTACGGCGAAGGATGCTGCCTAGCTAATTCTTAAAGTCCCACTTGGACAATTCATCCTCCAGATCATAGTAAACCTGAAATTCACAGTAACAAATCTCGGGATCACTCTCTACATCAAAGTTAAAGTCCGCCTCCTCATCTTCGATAAGCACCTTCTTGATACCGCTCGCAGCCGCAGCTTCGGCAAGTAGCTGAACACGACAACTATTCTCCATGGAAGTATACAACCAAGCTGCTTCATCAACTGTCTGACCAACAGTCAAGATACCGTGGTTTCTCAAGATACACCCCTTGCCCTTTTCACCCATGGCAGCAGCGATTCGATCGCCTTCTTCGCTGCCTAACACAACACCTCCATAGCTATCGTACACGCTGTGCGCGTCTCCTCTAAACTTGCAAGCGTCTTGGGTAAGCATCTCAAGCCGCTTACCAAAGACTGACCATGCTTTTCCATGGATACTGTGTGAGTGACAAATAGCGTGTACATCTTGTCTCGCTTTGTGAATAGATGCATGGATCAGGAACCCAGCAGTGTTTGGTGGCCGTGATCGATTACCACCAATGACTTGGCCGTCGAGATTAACGAGAATCATGTCACTGACTTTCAACAAGCCAAAGTGTCTGCCCAGAGGATTTGTCCAGAAGGCATCGGTGAACTCGGGGTCGCGGACCGAGATGTGACCGCTCATACCCTCAACGTAACCTTCGCGATGCCAGTGACGAAAGGCAGCAGCGAGATGTTCAAGTTGCCATTGGCGTTGAGAGGCAAAGTTTGGATGCTTGGGAATACCTTGCAAGACAACATCCCCGTGGGACATGGCTTGAAGGGGAGTCTTGTTTTGTAGTTCATGACCATGAGACTGAGATGTCTTTGAAGGTGTCATGGTGGTTGAGCCATCAGTGACAGGTGAAACAGCAGTGGGAGCCATTTTGAAGAACTATTATGAATGATGTGAAGAAAGATGATTCTTTCAGATCTAACCAACTGACAAGAGCCTTTTTATAATCGTGCACTCTCATGTCATTGTAAAGGCGCCCTCCAAATACTTCTTGTCCATCTGCGGGGAAACGACTTACAACAGACGCTTATCATAAGCGGGACCGGGAACTCGATCCGGTCACTATATGATTGGGTAGAAACTCTCAAATTAAAGCAATACACACTGAAGATCCTTATTCAGTCACAGAGTGTTTACTCCGTGGCTTGGCTTTCTTGCTTTGCCTTTAGTATAGCGCTTTTGCCAAGGCGTACCAATTCTAACACGAATCGGCTCAATTCTTGCACACTTTCATGATCCAATCCCGTCATTCTAGTTGATGATGAGTTTTGAAAGATTGTGGTTGATGATGTTAGGATATCCAAGTCGATCTGTGTCTCTTTGTCGAGAGGATGAATTAAAATATTCAAGAATAGTGCCAAGGCTGCGATGGGCGGGTAAAAGGCAACATGTCTATACAGAGTTTAGTAAAATGCCGTTCGTATCCAGTAGCAACTTACCCGAATGCATGTTGTTCTAGCAGCATATCCGGGTCTTTAAAAGTCTGCAAAATCGTGCGACTAGCTTCAAGGGATATGTCGCTACTTGAATGATAAACATTATGCAAATCATCAGGGAGACCCTCATTCATGGCATAAGCCGCGCCGCATCTTCGTACGGCGGTATGAATAATGATTGTCATGTAGTTGTACTCCAACTGTAGATGCGTATGTCTCCGTCTTTGGAGATGGGACATTTTCGGTTGAAATGGTTGATCAGCCGACAGTGACAATTTAGGTCGGAAGTCCACTGGGATGTTTAGGCGCCACGTCTCGAGATCAATATCAAGCTGCCGCAAGTGAAAAAGGATTGTGCTATCAGCCAGATTCGGGTTGTCGAGAGAACAAAGAAAAAGGCACAGCCTCTCTTTGATCTGAGTGAGCTGAAGGTCTTGAGGAAAGTGAACAAAGGCCTTTTCGTTAAGATACTGGATGTCGTATATCCTACCGAGTCCCTCTGGTAATGTCAAGTCGCAGTAATTACTGGGAAGAAGAGGAGGTCGGACAAATCGAATCGAAAGGTCTTTGTCAAAGACATAACATAACCAAAACAGATCTCGGACATGCTCTCGTTTATGTTGTTCGGAGGGTTGTTCTGTAAATGTGGCATAGAAGCAGTGGCCTTTCAGCTCATAAACGATACGGCAGGCTGACGAATGAAGCGTGGTAGCATCTTCCCATTGGCCGGAAAGGGTTTTGTAGAGTACCTAAACAGTCAATGGGGAGAAACCGAAGCGCTTAAAAGATACTTACCAGTAGAAGCAAAGCTTCCAATGTTTCCAAGTTGCCACCATCAGATACCTGCGCCAGATAGCTGTGTGCGACGTTGGCGTAAGCATCGCCCTCAAGCAGTTCTGGGATTTCATATCCGCTCGCTCGCGAACAAATAGCCAACGCCGCCAGTATACATGCTTCGGCTTTCCTTTGCCTGTGAACAGTCTCTTGACTCGGTGGCAGTGTGTAGGCCGCTTCAATAGTCCCCGGTAGAAGTGATGAGTCAAGTACCGGATACAGTCGTTGCCAGTCTGATGACAGCCAAGACTCGAGCACCTCATTCACTACCTCTCGTTCAGGTAGTTCAGCACGTGGTTGAAAAGTGGTAGGCGGGAAAGAGAGTGACCCGAAAAGACGGAACTTTCCCAGGTTTGGCCTCTGACCAATCTTGGATGACATCCAGTCAGTTCCTTTTTCTGAAAACAATAGAACTCCTTTGAAGTACCAGTGTTGGCCTAGAAAGGCACGATATTGGGCTGCGCTCCCAGCATGATGAGGCTGCGGCGAAAGGGGAGATGCCTGTGTATTTACCGTTCCGGGTAACGATAAAGGTGTGTTTTGACTCTGAAATACTGGTGTAGTTCCATTCACTACCGAACTAAGTTGTTCAACTGTATTTTCAAGTTCTGTAACTCGACGAGTGAGTGCTTGTACATGATTCAAGATTGATTGACTACCACGTTATAAGTCAACTGACTAACTATACTGTCTTCGATAGTTAATAAAACATACATGTCGTCTGGTTTCTTCCTCTGTGCCTCTCGTCGAAGCGCACACTCCAGGTTGTGATCGAAACACCATTCGCATGGTAGATTAGGGTTGGTCCTTATACATTGGATCTGATATCTTATCAGTACCATGACGTGATAAGACATGAATAGTAAAGTAACGCACCTTTCGTTTGAAGCATACATCACATGCTCTCTTGACGGGCATCTCTGGAGAAGACTATATAATGGCGCGATTCGTAGTCGAGAATGTTTATACAATAAATCATGTGGGTGGATCGGAGTCCGTGTGATACTGTAGGTGTTTAATACGAGCCAAGAATGACAGACTCTTGTACTACCATAAAATTCGATAATATGTGAAGAGGATGTACCTGTAAGTGACCTCAATTGATTGGTAGGACAGGGATGAAACGGATCACGGAGTCCGAACGCCGCTGACATGTAAGACGCTACTGCAAGCCATTCCCACCTTGGCATGTCAACTCGGCAAGATTTGGCATTTCTGTGCTGAAATCTGAGACATAGGTTCACATTTTATGTAAAGGATTGCAAACACCAAATGTCACCCAACCTCTCATTGTCCTCTCCAAGGCCACCATGCACAACAACTCCATCCATTGCATCCTCACCCTTGACAATGTCAGCATCGAACCATCCTCTAGCAGAGGGTTCATCTCCTGTCTCGACCTTCAGCCACATACTTGTCTCAATAGCAAAAGCCCAGACATCCGATAGCATTTTTCCAGCCCCAGCGTGACCTAGTGAGCTAGGATCTCTTTCGCCAAACATGGTAAGTAAATAAGACTTGTCTTGTATGAGTAGTGGAAGAAGGGTTGAGACACTTCTTGCTTCTGGGCCTTGAATTCCATCCGGGGTGTAGGGTATCGTGGACCAGGAGGTGGTTCCAATGTTGTAGATGTCCAGTACGCCACCCTGTTCAATCTTTCCGTCAAAGCCATTCATACGATACAGCATTCCATCGAGAAACGTAATTGAGGATCCACCACGAGCAGGACCAGGCGCAGCAGGTAACTCGGTCCAAGATCTTTTACCAACATCAAATACCCAAAGATCACTCAGTCGACCCTGCTCGGGGCATCCAGAATGAAGATAGATTTTACCAACACCATCGGATGTGATACAATGATAGCTTCTTCCAGATGGAAATGCTGCATGGATATCCTTTGGGGTAATGGCAACCCACTCGTTCTCGGCTGTCTTGTAGCACCAAACGGCACCATTTTCCTCAATGGGTTTCATATCAAGACCGCCTCGACCTGAAAAAACGTAGATTTCGGCGCCGATGGCTGTGCTAGGGCTACCGACGCGAGGTTTCGGGACTTTAGAAGGTGTCGACAGGGTTTGGGGAGTACCATCTGTGAGGCATTAGTCATTGTCAATTGTACTCTTGACAACACACCTTTACTATGTCTCAGGTCGATAACATCAATCTTGCTGTCAACCGGCTGACGAGCTATTAACTCCCCGCCAAAGACGAATGCTGTATTACCGATGACAGATACAGCTTGTGATGATCGGCCAAGTCGCTCATTCTGAGTGACAAGCCTCCAGCTGGCACGCAACTTGTGCAAGGTCATTGTGAAATAAATGCAACTAAAAAGCTTTCGTTGGTGAAAACTCCAATTCTGAAAGAACAGAAAAAGAATTCATGAGTTATATACTTGACAGGTTATATAAGTTCCATTAACAACAGGTCGGTATTCCTAAGCTACAGTCAACTATCTTCGGAGTCCGTGGCCCGCTGACAGAGACAATGCGCGGACTGAACATAATTGGTCCAGGCTGGCTCCCTAGGCCATCAGGGTATGAATAGTCTGGTTGTTTTGAACTCGCCAAGATACGCATTATGCTACAGACTCTTTATCTCAATGCGGATTATTCAAGGCTTCGAATTACGGCAAGTGAGTCATCAATATGGGTTTCCTTCTGCATTCATGATATACGCCACAGCCAATCAGATAAAATAAGGTGAGTCAGCGATGGTCATACTTGTCTTTATGTCGCTACATTCGTTGCCTGACAATCGATCACAGGCAAGTAAAAAACTATATCATCCCCAGTTACTACAACCTAGACTAGCTATCAAGAATCCAACAGAAAACACATCCCACTAAAGCTGGTAAAAAGGCTTCAGGCACGCAATACCCCTCATCTCACCATGACACAATCCACCTTAACCTTTGACAAAGTCTTTGCCGAGACACTCTGCGACATTCAGGTCCCAAAACACATCAAGTTCTCTCCCAACGGCCAAAAGCTCGTCTACTCAACCAGTCTCGTCGGCGGTCATCGCAAAGGCAAAAATCACACTTCAACACTATGGCTTGCATCAACCAACGAACCCAACTCATCCCGAAAGCTGACATCGGGGTCCTTCAATGATACAAGTCCAGCTTGGCATCCCAGTGGTGACAGCATCATATTTCTGTCTGATCGTGCCAAGCCCGGCGAAAGCTCAGCAATCTGGTGTATGCGATTGGACGGTGGTGATCCCATTCCTCTTACCGCAGAGGTCAATGCGCAGGATGTTGATTCATTTTCTATTTCACCACATGGAAAGACAATTGCCTATGTTTCATGTGATGAAAATAAAAAAGACGATGATGAAGAAGAGGAGCCCGAAGTTTGGGGATCAAAATGGGATCGTGCTCGTCTAAGACTTGTCGACGTGGAAACCCATGATACCAGGGTCATTGTGGGAGGTGACAGGCACATTGGTGAAATTGCTTGGAGTCCAGATGACAAAGCCTTGGTCTTTATGAGTACTGAGAATCCTCATATGGAAGAGGCTATGTTGACTGGTACTTCTATATCCACTGTCACCATCGAAAGTGGCCAA
Organism: Fusarium sambucinum; assembly: GCF_050947815.1. Classification (NCBI taxonomy): domain Eukaryota; kingdom Fungi; phylum Ascomycota; class Sordariomycetes; order Hypocreales; family Nectriaceae; genus Fusarium; species Fusarium sambucinum. Next base: position 3,899,797 of record NC_139292.1, read on the forward strand.
GTTCAACATCTATGCAAGCTTATGAATGAGCCGTACGACTTGAAATGGGCACCTGATGGTCAAGTCTACTTCATCACAGGTTCTCCGCCTGATAAAGACTCTGGAGGGAGATCTGTATACAGTATTGATCCAGGGGCTTCTTCTCCCAGTTTTATTAAAGTTGGATGCGGCGACGATGATGATGCTGGAGATATTCGCATAGCGGGCGATAAAATAATTATCAATCGACAAGTCAGACTCGTCGACGTTATTAGCGAACTAGGTGGAGAAGATCTTTTTGCAGAGGGCAAGGAGATGTGGGTGTGGGATGTCTCCATCAACCCAGAAACAGGCACTGCAACACTCGCAGCCAGTCTCTCGGACATCAATACACCCTACGAAGTCTTCACTGTTCAGCGAGGCAGGGATAACATTAAGCTCTCCAACCACGGAAACCGCCTCAAAGATCAGTCGATTGGATCTTGCTCTAGTTTCACCTGCCAGTCATCAGACGGGCAAGTTGAATTAGATGGCCTATACCTTACACCAGCATCAAAGTCGAATGCCCATGGCGCGCCAAAAGAACCACTTCCAACACTCGTCTTGATTCACGGTGGTCCAAGGGATCGTAACTGCAACAGTTTCGACACATCCTGCTTCAACTGGGCTCCTTACCTTCTCTCAAAAGGCTACGGTGTTCTTCTCCCACAATACCGGGGATCTTCCGGAAGAGGCGAGGCATTCGCTTCGTACAGCATTGGTGGACAGGGTGTATATGACTATGCCGATGTAGTAACCATAACGGACAGCGCCATAAGAAAAGGATTCGCGGATCCGAAAAGGCTGATGGTTGGGGGTTGGAGTCAGGGTGGTTTGTTGACATACTTATGTAGTGTCCGAAACGGCCTCCACGATCTAGGCTGGCGCTTCAACGCCGCAATTGCAGGAGCAGGAGTATGCGACGCAGAAAGCCTCGCCTTAACAGCTGATCTTGGTTCAACATTCGAAGTCGAGCTCGCAGGAGGTCATACTATCTGGACTCTCGGTCATGATGACATACGGAACCGCCAAGGTAGCGCTATCTGGGAGGTTTCCAGCGCAATGGAGTGTTCTCGTCGAGAGAGAAAGACAATCATTCCACCGATGCTTATTTTGCATGGTGAAAAGGATGAGAGATGTCCATTTTCTCAAGGTGAAGGGTTCAGAAGGGCGTTGAGATGTTACGGTTTGCCATGTGAGTTTGTCAAGTACCCGGGCGAAGGACATGGGATTGAGGCACAGAGATTTTGGTTGGATATGCTTGAGAGGGTTGAAAGGTTTTGTGATTTGTATGTCGGAGAGGGACCAAAGACAATTGGTTATTCGCTAAGGATGGGATGGCGGTGTTGTAAATTTTAACTCTTGTCCATTGCTCTCCGTCATTGGAATTTGTCTTAGTTTATTGGTTCAGGCGGTTATGTGAGACAATCCTTTCTGTTCGTCTTGTGCTCTAGCGCCGAACAACAAAGGCGATAATTCGTCACAGCGTACAATCCTTCCGTATTCTGGTGGCCTGACTCATACGCATCTAATGTGAAAATGAGCATAAATATGTATGTTTCCGTCCGAAAAGACATTATTTTCCACACAAGAGTAGCATTACAGGTTAAACTTTATCTCTATCACCCGTGTGCTATCTGCGATTCCTACTATTAGGGTTATCTTCTGTCGCGACGCCACTGCTTCCAAGGCTTCAAGCCATGCTATTCCGGTATAAAACTTATTTTCATTGATGAATATTGTTGTTCTACTAATGCTGATCCACAAACCAAGGTACATAAGCGATTCCCCTGCCTGTTACTAACACTGACCCCAAGCTCCAGAACTTTGCTATAGCATACGCAATTGCTTATAGACGCCTTATGCGGCAACTCATCCAAATGTCTTTCCAACGGCGTCTCAATACTCCCTCAAAGGATATACGGGAATTTCTCGACCGCCACCCCAAAGTTCAAACTAGTCTCGAATCAAAAGCACAGCTTGACGAATTTCATGAAGGCGACACGTTCTACATCGTGACAAAGATTTTTACCGATGCAATTTTGCACCAAGAATACAATGGGGAGCCCAGGAAACGCGTTTTTGCCTTGGCTTACGTTGAGGATCCTGAAGCATTGACTTGGTATGAGAAGAACAAGCAGGATGATAACGACAATGAGATTTGTGATTGTAAGGTTGGGGAATCAGAAGGGAAGGACCATCTTCTATATGAAAGCGTAGTTGAAGTGAAAAAAGCGGAGTGTGAAAAACACAATGACTGTGAAGAACCAGACCCGGAATGTTCGGCCTGTTGGCCTGTCTTGTTTGGAAGCAACTGCAAATGGTAGGACAACATGTTATGCACAGAACCTGTTTATATTTTCTCTATTATATAGAAGCATTGACGTCCGTTCAATATAGTATTGGTGATGTACAGACCTTTGCTGCTAGTTCACTAACTGCAGGGTAGGGAAGTTGTGACTGAATTACAAATCATGGTGGCTCTTCTAAGCCCAGATAGTATTAGCATCTCATCATTTACCGAGTCGGTAAACCAGGTCATTGGTTCATTAGGATCTGAGACCGGTAAATGCCTCGGCACGGGAAATATCATCTCCATAATGACGATACCAGTGGACTAATATATAAGAAGAAGAAGAAGAAGCCATGGCTCTCTACTACCAATTCATCCAAAAAAACAGAAATTCTGTCTCCAACATACAATATCTATCAAAATGTCTCTTACAGTTCACCATCTCCAAGTCTCCCAATCAGAACGCATCCCCTGGTTGTGTGAAGAACTCAACATCCCTTATGATCTCAAACTCTACAAACGCTCCCCTCTCCTCGCACCGCCAGAGTTCAAAGCCCTTCACCCTATGGGAGCTGCCCCCGTGATACAAGATGGCCCTGTCACGCTCGCAGAGAGTGCCGCGTGCATCGAGTACCTTAGCAACAAGTACGCCAACGGATCTCTCTTCCTACGCCCAGACAACCCAGCATACGCCGACTTTCTCTACTGGTGGCACTTCCCTGCCGGAACTCTCGGACCAGCTCTGGGGCGCATCATGCTGATCCGTTCCGCCAAGCTCGGAGATGACAACCCAGTTGTGCAGTTTGGAAAAGCAAAGTATAGCCAAGCTTTGAAGCTGCTGGACGAAAGGGTCAAAGAAAATGAGTGGCTTGCCGGAAATGAGTTTACTGTCGCTGATATCATGGTTGTGTTCCCCTTGACTACAATGAGGTACTTTTCACCTTACAGCTTGGAGGAGTATCCCAACATTGTCAAGTACCTTGAGCGTATCGCGGGTAGGGAAGCGTATCAGAGAACGATGGAAAAGATCGATCCTGGCATGGAATTGGCCATTGGCGCGAACCCACCAAAGAGCCCTTTCAAGTTGTAGGTGCTTCTGGGTGGAAATCTGTATGTCCACAGCACCGACACTATGTTGGAGTCGTCCCGAGGTCAGGTCATATGGCAGAATTCAAGTAGACTGTTTTAAACCTTTCGACTGATTTGGCATTCAATGAATTGATTGTATTTGCTCTCATTTGACTGACAATCGCTGTAGCTATTTAGTTACCATGTGCCAAGCATCATGAATTGAAAACATTAATCCTGACACACTTGACTTGTGTCCAATCATTAAGGGCGTCTGCGCCATTCTCCCTGCCAAATCCACTTTGCTTGATACCCCCGAATGGACTGTTTGCGCCGATACTGCCCCAGGTATTGACAAAGACCATGCCCACCTCGATTTGATCAGACACCCTCACGGCTCTGCTGATATCATTTGTGAAAACAGCAGCCGCCAAGCCGTACTCGTTATCGTTAGCGAGCGAGACGACTTCCTCTTCTGTTTTGAACTTGGCAAAGCTGGCAACTGGTCCAAAAACCTCTTCGCGCATGATGGTTGCCGTGGGCGAGACATTGATGAAGGCCGTGTTTGGGACAAAGTTACCCTTGCTATCGGAGTCCGTTGATCCGTGCAAGAGTTCTACCCCCTCGCTCTTGGCTTTGGCGATATATTCCATAATTCTGTCCTTTTGTGTAGCGCTGATGACGGGTCCCTTGGCCGTTTCATCGAGAAGAGGATCGCCCATGACAGCTTCCCTCGTCTTGGCCGCAAACTCGGAAACAAACCGATCATAGATATCTTCATGGACATAAATTCGACTTCCGGCCGCACAGATCTGACCGTTGTGAAGTGTGATTCCCGCCGTCGCAAAGGCAAGAGCATTCTCAAAATTGGCATCGTTAAATACGATACTTGGACCTTTACCGCCTAGTTCAAGTGTGACTCTCTTGAGGTTCGACTTTGCGGCGCTGACAAGGATAGTACGTCCGACGGCTACACTGCCTGTAAAGGAAAGCTTGCGGACTTGATGATGATCGGCGAGAGCTTGGCCTGCCACAGGGCCTAGACCGGTGATGATGTTAACTACACCGGGTGGGAAACCTGCTTCAAGGATGAGTTGGGCTAGCTTTTGGCCGTAGAGAGGAGCTAGTTCGGGAGTCTTGATAATAAGAGTGTTTCCAGCTGCGAGGGCCGGACCTAGCTTCCATGCTGTTATCATACTGTCGATGTTAGTATGGTTCGACAGATGATCAAGTGGAGTTGGAATTACAGGGGAGTGTTCCATGGCACCACGGCAGCACAAACACCAATAGGCTCTCGCTTGGTATACGCTAATCCTTGGTCAAAATCTAATGATTGTCCATCGATCTTGTCTGCCCATCCGGCAAAATATCGAAGTGTCTCGACAGCCTGGACAATGCAGAAACCGAGGGACATGTTAAACAACAAGCCGGCGTCAACAGCCTCGATCGAAGCAAGCTCTTGGGCATCTCGTTCGATCAAATCAGCTAATTTGTTGAGTAATTTACGTCGCTCGGCAGGCCGGGTAGTCTTCCATGTCTTGAGAGCTTCTTTGGAGGAAGAGACAGCAGCGTCGACGTCAGAGGGCTGGGCGGCCGAGACCTGGCCGAGGGGATTATTGTTGGTTGGGTTCTCAGTCGTAAGGGTCTCGGAAGTAGTGGAAGGGATGAATTCGTTGTTGATGAAAAGACCGGTTGGGACTATCGAATCGTCAATCTGTGAGTCTATGTTTTTGTAGTGGGGTTGGCCGTACTTTGGATCTTTCGACCCCCAGCGCCAGTGATGGTAATTTCTGCCATGATGTTGTTGTGAGGGATGAAGTAGTTACAGAATTTACTCAAAAGATACACAATCAACGTACGATATTTATACACAGCTTGTTTTCGGAGCCGCAATGCCATAACATATTGATCCACCCGCCGAGTCGCAAATACATACAGCTCCACTAGAGGCGGCAAATAAGATGTGAACACCCGACAGAGCGTATTTGAATCCTACATAAACTGACCCGTGCTTGCCAATTTGACAGGGATTATCCACGTCCTGACTCGTGTCGTTGAATATCATCAGATCATTCAGGCCGATTAGCGGGGATCCCAGAAAGAATTGATGCGGTAACTAAGCCGGGATAAGCACGGGATTCTTGTCAGATATCAAAACTTCAGTCAAAATCAGTGCAAAGACCTATATAATTGGTTGTAGATCTGAGCTCTAGTATGACTACCGGCATTGCACGACACATTGCGTTAATAATATGTGATGTGAGTTCGGGCAGAGAGAAATGGTCCGCATCTCGTGATACCCCGTAACGGTTGGGACAAACTCAATTAGACGGACCAGGTCTAATCGATCATTAATCAACATGCAGAGATACATATTTTTCGTTCTTGAATTATCGTCGCAACGTGAAACAATGGCCATCTTGTAACAATGAGCTGCTAAAGCTGAAAGTGTGGGAATAAATGTGCTATCTCTACTGTTTCTGTTTGATATGTCATTCCCCTCACTGATCATGAGACTCTCACTCTTGCAAGCTATTAGATCATCGACTATTGGGCTGAACCTGAAACATAGCTCCTCCTTGGACTGACAGGGGCATGTCAAAGGGGAAATGTTTCATCATCAGCCTTTAGCTCAACTCTTTGTACTTAGAAATACATGCAAGTAGACCCTGAATTGGTTCCTTTGTTGGTCCCCTCGCATCCAGTTACTTTCAGCCATGATCTCGGTAGTTGGTTGACCGATCTTCACAATATCGCAGGGGTGCTTAAAAGTATTGGCATAGCATGGCGCTTGCCTTATTGCGTAGTTGAAAGGCGTACAAAGGCCCCTTCATCATTCAAGATTGGTCTGGTTTCATGATTCCAAAGTACTCTTTATAGATTGTGGAATGGCTGCCAAAATATGAGTTCTGATTAAAAGACAAAAGTGAGACGCCCAGGTCATGACCTCCTCCAAGCCATTTAATAAATCCAGAATTCAGCCATGATGAACAAAAGGCTTCCTGACCACGTCCGAGCCAGAACTACCAAGGCAGGGTCAATTTGTTCTCATCTCGGTATGGTTTTTCTTTATGGCCATCTTTCATTCTTCATACCTTTGGAAGTTTCAGCAGATCCGATTCAATTGGCATGATAGTGTTAGAGACTTGGCATATAAGAGGCTGTACAATTTCCAAAGCCCAATATTGAGACAATCACTTCCCAACTTGTGAACTATTTGATTGCAAACTGCTGATATCACCAAATCTTTTTCTACATTTCTTCCAAACCCAGAACCTAAACACAGCAACCAGTACTTGCATCATGTCGGGCCAACAGAACCAGAACGGACAAAATCCATACTATCATATATGGGTTGAGCCAGGTCGATGCCCTGCCTGCTACTTCATAAACATGATTGGGTTTTCAACTTGCCAAGCAGAGTTGTCCGGGGACGAACCTTGTGGCCATGTACTGCCATTGCGCCATATGATGCTCGGAACCCAAGAGCGTAGGTAACCAAAACAACTTTTAGAACGCAGGCTAATGTAATCAGAGGAAGACGCTGATTCTCGGGATGATCGCGCACGGAGATGATCCTCAAATCTAAAGGCACGAGGAATACCAGGGGCACATACCACGTCTATTGTAGGACAAGGCTTAGTTTTGTTTTTGGGGAAAACGGGGTCAAGGTGACGGGCATGATAAGCAGTGGTCTCTAAATCCCGTTGCACGCTGAAGGGAGGCGCAGGGCTACAAGTACAGGGGGCCGTTCTACTTAGTACGTTTTCTGTTTCTGCGTGCATCATGGGTTACGAGAGAATAGAGAAATATGCGACATTTGAGCTACATATCCTTATTGTGGGCTAGTAACAACAGGCAACAACATGGCAAACTCGCATTCTTGGTTACCAATGCATTCAGACAGCTATCAATTGGAAACTATTTCTTTTGAACAACGACAAGTTAATTAGCAAGTCAATTTCAAAAGAATATAGATCAATATTACACAGTCAACTACATACAAAACATGTTCCAACTTGCGAGGGGAAAACCTTTGGGCAAAAACCCCTGTTGTAACTCATTCGGCGCCTACAAGATTGACCTTGCAAGAAAGCTCTTGGGCCGCTACTGTTTGAAAACAAAACCATAGTCTAACGACGTCCCTCCAATGCTTTGATTTTGGTGGGGTGGTTGTCGGGCATACGCCAGATGCCATGACCCTCCCAAAACTCTAGGAAGCCCTTCTCGGCCAGTGCAAGTTCCATCTTGAAGCTCCACTGGATGAAATCTCTTGGGTGCCAATTGTTATCGTGACATATGACCACAGACTGATCAATATCGTTGATACGTACCGCGGTACGCACCCAATCCCTGGGGACAAAACCAGCAGAGTCCCATGAGGAGATTCCCAGCAGTCCCTTGGTCTCATCAATCATGAATGCAATCGGCATCGCGTGGTTGTGAGCAAAGACAAGTTTAGAGCAGTCTAGGCCCATGCCCTCGTAGTTCTTTTGGACCACCTCGGGGGTGAATATGCTCTTGTCATGCCAATTGCCCTTGACGGATAGATGGTGCGTCAAGTTCCCGCCGTCAACGCCGCACACGCGACCGTAATCGTACTCTTTCCAATTGGACAGTTGTTCATAGGCCTCTGCTATCTGACGCGTCCACTTCCTCTGAATTTCTCCATCTTCTGTCTTTGGCCAGATCTCGGCAATTGACTTGCCCGGCAAGATAGTGTGGACGATGTAATAGTAGTCGCCGTATACTGCGTGGCAGTATTCAGTGGGTACCATGAAGTCGAAAGATCCCTTGGCCAAAGCTTCCAACGTGTTGTGCTCTTGCGCTCCAACATCAACGCTGACTTTGAGGTGGGCTTGGCCAATCTTGAGGATTCCCCAGTACTTGTCAGACATTCTGATAGCGTCTGTGATGGGACAGTTGTCTGAGATTGTCTGAGTGGGTGGTCTCGGACTAGGGGCTTCCTCCATGGTGAAGAAGGAACCTTGATCATCTTCCCAGTAGGGTTGTGGTGGTTGGGAATGGTGTCGGGTTATCAAGGCCCCATCGTTTACAATCCATGCGTCCTCGTTGACCTCCTTGACGAGGTCGTATATGCGAAGGGTTCTGGGATCAGCCATGGTGGAATGGAAGTTGAGTTGAATTGCTTGGATAATGGAAGTAGTGAAGTGAGGGTTTCTGTTGATTGTAAAGAGTGGTGTGAGTTGTGAGATGGATCAAAAGATATGGAGGGGACAACGAGGTAATTATACTTGTGCCCGTTGCTATCCAGAACTCTCGACTCCCCTCGACTCGACCCAACAAGGTCAAGGTACTCGGTCCAAACGTTGGGATTGTTTGTCGTATTTTCTATTGTCTGTAGGTGCTTCCAAGAGCGGAAATGTACCAAGGTTGTGGTGTGATATCTTCTTTGTTCAATGCTAGTGATGGTGTAAAGGGCTGAGACGGCATCTCCGCAGGCACGAGCGGTGTGACACACGATCATCTTGTTTTTTTTTCTGGATCTCTTTCATCTTTTGAGACTCTAGTGTCTTCTCGGTATTCCTACGCCAACTATTGTGTCACGTATTCTTTGTTTGTGAAATCAACCACCGCTCGGACATACGCCACAATATCAATGTGTGTTTTTATTTCAGCCTTGGCGCATTGGCCGGCCCATGGCTGTCATTTAGCCGCAAACACCACAAATGCTGTTACCGACTCTCAAAAGAGCTCAAAGAAAATCTGCGTCATACAGCTGGCAAGCGTTGTTTCCCGGAAATACTGCCTGTCACGTCAAGGTACCCGCGGATGACACTCCGACCCAATGGCTGTGCACCTCTGACTCAAATGCTTGTTTCTGATTGCTGGTTACAGCAAAGACTTGGCATATCCCGCTAATCTCTTCCGGTAGAGCTGAAAGTGAGTAGGTGGTCTCTCAATCCTTTGGCTGTTGTGTTAGTCGCCCACTGCCGATATTCACTCGGTGATCTTTCTTTGAGAGCCTCACCAACCATTTTGGCTTTGTTCCACATACGCGTCGACTGAGGCGCTCTATTAAATGACCAATTATGATGTTGCAAACTACATCAAGTTTGTCGACGTAAAATCCACTTTCCAAAGTGACGGTTGGTGTATAGCCATCTGAGTTTGACTCGGACTTGGAAAAAGATACGACAATATACTTGGAAGGCTTGTAAGAGGGATCTATGTAGTTATATTGCGAAGTCAAGTCAGAGTTTTCAACACTGAATCACGTTTCCAATATCACGTAATTCTGCATTCTAAAAGTCGGGAAATACATTTTCCTTTAGACCCACGCTGTCCTTCTTTGCTTACTCTCTCGTATGTCCAACTCTTCCACCTACAAAATCGCCCCTCAATCATGAAGAAACACCAAGGACGCCCTAGTAAGGCATGTGATGTATGCCAGAGGCAAAAGGTACTCTCTGGACTGCAAAGAAGATCATTCTGAAAAGTTCTGACAATAAATCCAAGATTCGCTGCTCCGCAGATCGACCAAGCTGCAAGAGATGCGCTAGGCTGAAAGGCTCGTGTCACTACAATACCAACAGAATTCAAAAACAAGTAGCGGTTGGGAAAAGTACTAGAAATGCAAGCAGAGAACTACTTCCAAGTCTTTCGGAGCCTTCAACCTCTGCCATTGGTACTGCTACACTAGAGACTCCCGACGACAATTGCTCTGTGATCCCTCCTTCTCTGGTCAATATCCTCGTTGAACTGTACTTTAAAAATGTCTACCAGTCCAGTTTACTTCTACATAAAGCCACATTTATAAAGTCAGTTGCAAACTCAACTGTACGGCTTCATGTGCTTCTCAGCATATGTGCTTTTGGAGCCAAGTAAGTTTTCCTTATATTGACAGTCATCACTTTCAACTTACGGCGTCTCTAGTTTTTACCGAGATGAGCAAGGCCGATCCAAACTTAGTCACCTAAACCAAAGGGAGAAATGGGCAGCAAAGGCTGGCTCACTCGTGTTTGAAGATGTCCAAGAATTCCACCAAGATAATATAGTAACGTTCTGCAATCTCGCTTTGTTCTGGCATAGCCAAGGCTCATGGAGAATGAGTTTTCTTCACAAAGGTAACTGAAGCTTTCTATCATCATATAATTGTCTAATGTCACGAAGGAAATGCCTGTCAGCACCTTCACATAATCGGCACAAACGCTAAATATAACTCCAACCTCGGATCCGAAATATACAGAAGGCGTTTCTGGGCCTGTTATCTGATGCACTGCTTCAGTTCTGAAAAACTATTTCGGTTTGAAGCAATCGCCGATTTCGAAAATTTGCCGTTACCCTGGCCCGACTGCAACTTCGAGGCAGATACGCCACCTATTAATGTAGCAACCATCGGAAATGGAGTAGTGACTGGGAGTGAGTTTGTCGAGTTAATACGTGGTTTGCATCTTTGGTATATACAAAATCTTCAGAGTTACCCTTTACTAACTTCTAAAGGTCTCATGTTGCAACTGCGGTCAGATGCAGAGACACTATTCTCAGCTCCCGTATCCAGCAAATCTTTGCTATGGAGAGCAAGATCTTAGCCTGGTGGTCAAGCGTCCCTCTTCACTTCAAACTTGACACTTCTGACATCCCGAATGCACATCATGAATCAATTACAAAGATTTACCTAACTCATTTTGTATATCATCAATCACTATGTGCGTTGCACTCTTCGATTGTACCGTTGTTCTCATGGTCCAAGGGCGATACTTATCAGTCGTCAGCACGACAGCTTTCAGCCCAAATCGCGTTTGAACATGCAGGAGCAATATCTATTCTGATAAAATGTATCCTGAGAAACGCCTATTCTATGAGCTCCATGCCAATATTCGTCGCATACGCAGCGTATTCGAGCTGCGCCATACAGATACCTTTCCTATGGTGTTCCGAGCCAGCAGTCAAAGCTCAAGCTAGATCCAACGTGGAAGTAAACGCGAAGATCATCCAAGAGATGTCATCGTATTGGAAGTTAGCTTCTCTTTTGGTAAGATACCACCAGCTATAACCATTAAACGCCTGCTGACCCGTTGCAGAAAGTCTATGTCCGGTGCATCTACGACGTTCATAAGGCGAACCCTCCGAATATATCTAATGAACCCAGATACACAGATTTCTCTGCTTTCTTACACTTTGGAGCCGATTCAGATCTTGCAAAGGCGTCAATTCTCGAGTTCACAGGGATATTGAGATCGAGTGAGGGCGGTTACGTGAAACCAGGAGAGGAAAGTCGAGACCTAATAACCGGGAAAATACGAACAGATTTTTCAGCTCAGATGAGTCTTCCGAGTAATGTCAGTCTTGATGAGATGGTCCACGACACACAACTCGATATCTCAACAATGGCAGCCCTCGATTCTCAGGTCACCGATTTGTCTGGTTTCGGCAGTGAATGGCCAGCATTTGATGTGATCAACTCACTCATGGATGCTGATTTTACCAGTGCTTTTGCCATGGACAATGATATTGACCTTGCAGGTTTTCAAACGGACTTTTTGACTTGGGACATGGATAGCACATAATTCAAGGTCCTGGACTGTGACGGTCACACGTATTAGAAGGAAAACAGGAAACAAACAAAAATAACATTAGATTATGGATATCCTTGTTTTAGACTTTCAATGTATTAATCATGCATTAAGTTGTCTTTTGTTCGAGTCATGAATATATTCCCAACCTTATCAGCTGATCGGAGCCAAATCCCCGATGAAGTTAGGTCTTTGACCCACTATCTTGCACTGATTGCCCCTGTGCCACAGCACTCTTCAGCTAGATTTTAGTTCAATAGGCCCCCAAGATAAACTCTAGAAGCCTAACAGTGGGCCACATGGGACTAACTCTCAGGCACTTGTCAGCAAATTTTTTCATGATAGCTTCAACCTGGGCCCCCTCGGGCTTAGACCTATTCAAGACAAAAGGCACTTGCCACCCACTTTTTTGCCTGGCTCTAGAATAATTTTCCATTCTTCTTCTTGTCTTCTCCACGATCTTGATCTTTACATCTCCACATTCTTTCCACTATCATATTAAAAGACAAAGATGAGCACACCGCGTACGCTAGCGCTGCCGTCGAGCAGCTTACCGCCTCTCTTTACTCTCGCCAAACAAACAGAGTCCGATATCTTCAACGCTCTGCATTACTTGGCCACCATATACTGCCCGCTGTCATTCCCATTTTCCATTGAACTGGATGAAACAAAGCATGTTGTTGCTGAACCGGTGGATTCGGGATACACATCCGGAAACGAAGATGATGAACCTGCTCCAACACCAGCTACTATCCGGGCAGATCCGTATGAGAAATCTTTTACGGAAAGGTGGTTGACCGGCTTTTTGTCTCGTGCCGAAAGCCTGGAGATCTTTACCTCGGAGGAAATTAGCCAGCGTGCTCTGGACCAGGGAGCATATATCTTCGAATCACTTTTTGCAAGCGCCTTGGACGAAGATGATCAAAATTCGCCATTCTTACGACAATTTTCTTTCGACACACATTCTACTCAAGGAGAGAAGAAACACATCTCGGTGCAGTTGAACGATGGGCTTGCCGGGACGAATGACTCGGACTTTGAAGATGTGGGCCTCCAGAGTTGGGGTGCTTCCATCGTCTTCTCGGACATGTTGTGCGCGACTCCAGAGCGATTCAATCTCACAGACCTTTCTCTCACAAAACATAGTCGAATTATCGAGCTTGGTGCGGGCACTGGGCTTGTCAGTCTTGTTCTCGGAAAGTTGATTCCAGCGCTGGGCATCACAGATTCCAAAATCATCGCTACCGACTATCACCCAGCTGTTCTCGAGAATCTGCAATCCAACATAAGCATAAACTACCCAGAGGACGCATCAGCTGTTGAAACAAGCTGTCTCGACTGGGCAGACTTTTCGCTCGATGCTCCTTTCGATGTGCCTGCTAGTATGCTTTTCGCAACAGATGTGGTATACGCTCCTGAGCACGCGCGCTGGCTACGCGACTGTGCTACACAGCTTCTCTCTGAAGGGGGCGTTTTCTGGTTGCTGGTCACCATACGACCTAATGGCAAATTTGCGGGCATTGGGGATACTGTTGAGGCTGCTTTTACAGCAGATGAAAGACCGTGTGGGAAGGGTGGGAAGAAACTTGATATTCTCGAGAGGCAGAAATTGGATAAGCGAAGTGGTGTTGGGAGAGGAGACGAGAGTCATTATGAGCTTTTTAGAATCGGTTGGGCTTAGACGGATGCCTATAAGAACTTAGACAAAAGGTGTAGACTAAACATGATAGACAAGGGAAACCTGATAGACTAGACTAGATGATTAGCATGATAGACATGACGGTAGATCAGACATGAATACAAACCCGTACGAAGCAGATAAGTCAAATCGGGATATAACAGAACAACGGCACGTTCTATAGATGTATAATAATAAGATGCAACTCTACCAAACGCACAGAAATGCCAAATATCTATAAGATCGGCAGCAAGGAAACAAACAGCCGCTTCAAAACTCCGTCTAAATATCCTTCTTCTCAGCAGCAGCCGCAGCGGCAATTCTCTTTTTGGCCATGGTGTTGAAAAACGTTCCCAGACAGAAACCCACCAGGCTAAAGAACGGCGCAAACATCTCCTTGGGCACAAACAAGTTTGCAAAAGTCAACAATATCGGGTGCAAAGCGCACATGCCTTTTGTCATGGGAACTAGCCCAGCGCGTACTGCACCGCGAATTTGATCGGTTGTTTTCGCGCCGGCGATGATGGCCATGGAAGCGAGATAGACAGTATTTTGAATAGGGAAAAACTACAGAATCAGCTACGTGAATACATGTCAGCAGAAGATAGGGACGTACAAAAAGCATGGTGATAATCTGTTGGAGCAGGATCTTGCCGGGGAGTTGCTTCTGCACCATGGTGTTAAGGAAATGAGATAGCGGCGCGGCGACACAAGCCCCGTAAAAAGCCATCTTGGGAACGCGCGACGTGATTGCTGGGCCGTAGCCTGGGCGGGCATAAGCAAAGTATGATGCTACAATTTCAGTCAAGGCTGATAAAGAGCCTTGAGTGTACATTTTTGTGCGGAGAGGTTTTAATTGGAGTTGTTGAAGGTAAGCCTATAATATGAGTATCTGTGCTGTACTGGACGATAGTGTACAGAACTTACAGCCAGGAGAGCTTTTGGGTCAATAGCGCTTTTTCCATTTTGTGTGCTTGTGAGAGACGACATTTTGATGGTTATGTTTCGCTGTGAGGAATCTATAGTGTAAAGTGAGTGAATTGAGGTGAGATGATTGAAATGTGTTGTTATTTGATGACGACCGATAGGAGAAGGTGAAGGGTGAAAGGTACATGATGCCTGAGGCAGAGAGAATCCAATCAAATCAGCCGTATATATCAGCCGCGGTCCTCGGCCCGAGCTCCCCCGCTTAGCTTGGTAGATATTATCAAGTCAAGGATAAATAAGATAAAGACAAATTATATCAATAACAAATACTCAATAAAATTCTACATATCGAAACTGGGAAACTGCATATGGAGGTGAGTACAGTAAGTGGCCATTATTGGAAAACTGAGGCGAAATGCCTTGTTATGTAAAATCTCAGCCGACTGTGGAGATAAAGCGCATGTTCTAAATCCATGATCTGGGGAAACGTGGAGAAACGGGTAAACTCTAGGGTTACAAGATACCTCGGGACGTTGTAGTCAGACTACCTTCATAAAACATAAAACAACATTAGTTGCACTAATGACACGATAACATTTATGTATAAAAAGTTAACTTGCAGGTCCTGTAAACTTATACAGCAGCCTTATCTAAACGCCAACCTATCCTTGGGGTCAATTCTAGCACAAGTTCGCGTTACAATGCGACCAACCTCAGTGTTCGAGATGAACTATGAAGAACTTTCTACAATTCTAACTAGATACATAAAAGGCATGAGTCAATATCCGGTTCGTCCGAAAAGACAATAAGCGGAAAGTCTACAGAGAATTAATTCGAGGCAATAGTAGTAAGCGTACTCAAAACCAATAACACTTGTATTTCTCTATCATGTGTCTAGTCTATATGCTCGAAGATCGACCCGTCCCAGAAGTCTCTTTCATCAGCCATGCCTTCCATTTCTCATCCTTGAGGATATATCTAACTCTGGCCTCCAGCCACTCTGTATTCCCCCAGAATCCCCACGACGCCTGGAATCTACACCAATCGACAAGAGCACACTCCCAGTGTCTCACGAACGTATCCCATTCATAGTCAAACGGGTCTTTATCAGCAGGTCGACGACCAAGCAATGTCTCATTATACAAGTACAACAAAGCCTCCTCACCATGGTCCATGGCCATCTCGTGCGGTATCGAGGGTTTGTCAGTTAGCATGTCCAGCGGGACAGAACATGTGAATAGCTTGGCGAGATCGCATACGCCGAGGCCTAGGCCGACATACTGAAAGTCGAAGAAGCAGACTTTTTCACCAGACTCGGTGGTGAAGAGGTTTTCGGACTTGACGTCGCCGTGGATCAGCGTCTCAAATGGTCGGCCAGAAGGAGTCAAAAATTCGGCTACTAGTTCCGCCATTGACTTGTCTGACCCTTGCAAGGGCGTACAAAAAGCCTCGGACCATTCAGAGTATGTATCGACAGCAAGTGAATTGTACTCGCTGCGTCGTGTGGCGAGATAAGTGTACCCGCCGTTGAGCCACAACTTGGTCCCTCCAGTCTGAGTCTCTCGTCTTTTGAACTCGTCCATTGGTGGAAGGAGATAGTCATCAAGATTCGGGGGCAGTGACTTCCATGAGCTACTATGGAACCTGGCCAACCACTCCAGCGCAGACTGTACCTGTCTTGGTCCAAGAACGGATCTCTTGCCACCTTCAACAGGAAACTTGACTCTCAGATCTGTAAGAATCGTAGCGGTAAGATCTTGCAGCTCACCGCCCTCATGTTTCGATTTCCAACTCGAGGTCAAGCAATGCGCCACGGCTGTGTCCTCTTCCAAGTGCGGAGCAACGTGTTCGTAGAAATACTGCTCGACATCGTAACTCAGAATCTTGCGTAGATGTCCTTCATCGGTTGGCCCAGGTGGAGGAGAAATAAGTTTAAGGATGAGAAAGAAGGTGTTGTTTGATCCTCTTGCGTGTGCGAGGTGGCGGACTGCGGCTGCGGCTTTAGAATCGGCCGGTCTTGCGGTGAGGGCGCAGATGTCTCCATATCCAGCCCATAGTGTTTGCAGCTCTGTGAAAGAAGTAATCTCGAGACCCAAAGGCTCAAGGAGTACCTCGGCGACTCGCTTAGAACTGGCCATCTTAGGTTATGTGTATGAAGTAATAGTCAGGTAGTAGTTGGAAATTGTTGAGCTACGTCACTGAGGAAGTAAACGGGTCGGAATATCATTTCGGATGTAGGAAGCGGGTCACTCTGTCCATTTTTCTCATTGATGAATCGTCTCCGTTTGCTCAATGATCAACACCAATAGAAGATAACTGCTGTGAAGGATCAAACTTAATCTCGACCTTAATCGAGAATTCGCCGACGATGAATAGAGCAGGTCGTTCAGACACAGCCTCGTTTATCCTCTGTGGGTCATTTCCGAGCAAAAGGTCATTAGCGAGATTGCTACGTAGGGCTGAATAGGTAGCTCCATCCATATTGTCAAACTCGGCGGTGAACTGATGCGTGACGATTGAAGATTGGATTCCAAGGCACTGTATCTTTACCAATGAAACACTGACCTCTTCATTTACTAGACCTCCCTTTAGTGTGCCAAGATGGGTTGCCTCTTCCTCATAAGGGAATTGATCCCTTATGAGGAAGAGGAACAATTCAAAAAGTCAACCAAAAGCAAGGATGTGGCGGAGTTTAAGCATAAACGTCCCAAAAGGGGCCTGACCAGGCGCTACAATTCCGCTGGGTAAAAACATGCCCAAGGATTACCATTCGTTGCCGAGACGAATGTCACCACGAGCAAGGCTGAGTCTGCCAAGCAGGGGTATCGCTGTGGCGTCACAGGGAACATGGCATTGTGTTATTGGTCAAGAGCATGTTGAAGGATTCCATGGATGAGAATACAAAGCAACTGTAATTTCCTAGTTTCTGTCTGTAGTTTTTATATAGCTGACCTCTCTTCATGTCCAGACCAAGTTGTCAAACACCAACAAAACCTCATCAACCACTCTCAGACTTGATCAACTCTACACAAACACCATGAAGTCGTCAATTCCTCTCGCTCTTCTCGGCTTAGCTCCATACATGGCCCAGGCCCAGAAGAGCACCACCAAATACAGCAGCACAACCGTTTTTATCCCCCCAGTAAAGACTGGTTCCGCAACAGACATTTACGCCTCCATCATCACCTCAGACGATAGCAGCACAAAATACCTCCTCGGCTGCCAAACAGCGCTTGATGCCTCAACATACTCCTGCGACAATGACTTTTCAGGCATAACATACACCCGCTACGCGTCCAGCATAGACGTCCAATTCGGTGTGACATCGTTTGGTTGCGAAACGGGTAATGACCGAGCTATCTGCGCTTCCAAGACTGTCACAGGCGATGATGCAGAGACGAGAACTCTTACATCATCTGAGAGCTCGCTCTGGATGACTGCCATCACCTTTGTCGATGTCAAGAAGAGAAAGACGACTGCTACCCACGCACAAGAGACTGAGTCATCAAATCGTAAGCTATGCAAGCGAAAGGTTCGCGATCATGATAGTGGTGGAAGTGGAGATGGAAGCGACAGTGGAAGTGGCACTGGTACTGGTGGTGGCAGCACTAACAATGGTGATTCTGATGCTGACGCCGATGGAAATTCCGGGTCAAGTGTCAACAAGAAGCCTAACAACGACAATGACCAAGACTGCTCAGCCGGGTCTATCGCATCATTGAGTTGGGCTGCCTTGGCTATGGGTCTTGGAGGATATCTTGGCTTGAATTTGGGATAAGTCATTCATTGGAGAAAACATTACATTTAACTCACATGGGTCACCGACTCTGAATATCTTGGATTATCATGCCAAGTTGGTTGGGAATATTTGTAGAATGCTATGAGCGTATACCAATTTATAATTATACTTGTGTTCTAACTCTAAGCTTCCGTAGCATCGTTGTTGTGGTATAGCCCGCTGTGCTGTCCTTTGTTTTCTTTTATTAAAAAAAGCAATGATAACTTTGGTCTAAGATATATTAACTGGACTTAGTGACTATCTCGGACTCATGCCAAAGAGAAATCTCTTAGAGCAACTCCGTGTTTAGTTTGTCTTTACATGGTTACTGTTGAGAATATCCCAAATGCGGACTGGAGGTTGTTCAACTAGATAAATAATTGGCAGACAAGACCCAACGAAGTATGTTTCCAGCTGTCCTCACTTAGTAGTCCGCCTTGATATCCCCAGTCTTGTTTTCATTTTCCTCCCGCAAAATTCCACAAGGACCACCAACCTGGTCGTCATCAGACCGGTACTGTTTGATCCTCCCATATATCTTAGCCTCGTATTCCTCAAATCGAGCTTGTGCTTGGTCAATATCAGGGAATATCAATCCTACCATCCGTCCCCACAAGCTCTGTTTCGGTTCCTTGTTATTTTCGATGTTGTCTGAAGAGCTTGGCCAACGTACCCTTCTATAACATGCTGAATATTCATCTCTATGTTGTTCTATGGCGTTTGTTTGGTCGGGATCTCCAGGGGCGTCATTCATGTCCGTCGTTGTGATTATCGTAGAAGGCACAGTTGCTCCACTCAGAGTTGGTGGTAGAGAGAGGGTAGCCAAGCACAGGCAAATTGAATAGTAATACTTTTTCCGATGCATGAATCATACCGATCGCCGTTTTGACCCGGAGCAGCCTGTTACTATCTTAGTGTTCAAGTGAGGGTAGTTACAGGTTTCTCTTATGAACTTCACTACAACTGCCTCTTGGTGGAGCTTGTATTTATGGCACCGTTGTGCAAAGACACAAGCATCCATACCTCAGACTAGTCTTCATATACTTTGACGGAAGGATCAGAGTACTCTCACGTCAGGAGTAGTCACAAGACATAATCTCACCCATGGTTACGCTAATCCAGCCAACTAGTATAGTAGGCTTGTTGTCTGACTACGCTTTGCCCTACCCTTAAGTACTGTCAGCACATTTTCCTATAGCACTGGACCTTTCAGCTTATCTCATACAGGGAACTACTTTCATGGTCTAACTAAGCGTCTAATATTGCTCATCAAGTCCAGTGATTCGTTAAACTGTTTGGATTGATTAGTATTCATCGTCTAAATGGCTCTTGGCTGTGTGGTCGTCATTGTACGTCTACGGGAACCTTTACCCGCTTGACTTCGTTAACTATAACACGTCTTCGCTCTTCTCTTCATACTTACATGTTCTAAATGAACATTGTTTACTTATGTGATTTTGTGGCAACGTTGACTTACACCACAGCGCCAAGTCCGCGATCATCGATCAAGACCCATCTTCTCCAGAAAACCCTTTGATGATCGCTTGGCATTCATCTGTGCCAGGGTTTTGATGAGATCTACATACGCATGTCCCACATGTATCGATCTACGTCGAATTTTTGAGATCTGATGGATGATATGGATGTTTATTGACGTGAGTGAGTTGTGGAGATTTTATTTGAGATTTTGTTAGTAGGCGATGACAGTGGCCGAACTGTTAGCAATTCCTGCTCCAGTACAATCAAAATAATGGCCAGTATTCTGTAACCTACACTTCAACTCATTAAGTGTTTTGCCAATTTTTCTTCGAGTCTGATTCTTGGCAGTTTGGATGAGACTGATCTGGGTACTCAGGTTGGCGGACTCGTCAATTCGAAGACAGTAGAATCTTGTCCACACGTTTCAAACGATAGTTCAATGGGCCATTGACGACAGGGATTTCACGGAGAATTAAAGTCTATGCGTGTGACTGGATGATAGAAAATAATTGGAGATGAGCTTGTAAATACATTTTGCAGGTATCCATCGACCGTTTCTTCTTCATTCAATCTGCTAGCAATGCTCTGATAGAAGGCCATGCCATGGCGGTCTTACTATGATGGAGTCTTCAGTAAAGAACGACGAGACATATTCTATGTACTTTCAGCATATACAACGTATCGCTGCTTGCCTTCAAATGGTAGCCTCGCGCTTCGAGACTGGGGCGGAATAATTGCATGTCGTTGAAATGGCTCAGTCGCCAGTTTAAACCTCTGGCTATCTTGGTCAAAGTAAGCTTATTCCAACCCACGACGCCATCACCTCATTTCCCCAACTGCAGGTTCAAAGGTGCATATCCCCACGGGGCACACACCTACGCTCAAAAGGACCTCGCGTCGGGCGGGTCGAGTTAACATTGCATGATATGACTGTCATCTTGTGATACGCATTCCCCGGACTATCAATGAGTCGTACTCAAGATACGCGTTCTATGCACATCAGCACCGGCTTTCCAAAAATGGACATCCGCAGATACTGAATACCAACCAACAGATCACTAGCAAAAAAAGCGGTAGAGACAAATGCCACGTTGTGTGTCACTGTAAAGCACGCGCGCCATGACTAGGTAGGTACCTAAGTACTAAAACAATTCCTCCGGGGCCTGAAAATGTGGATCTTCGGGGTAATGGAGCGGACCCGATTAATAGCGGGATACAGCTCCAGTTTAAATTTACACGGTTGCCTGTCAGGATAGTGATACAATACGACAACAAGGAAGGATCAACAGGACCGCTTTAATGTCTCTACGGGTTTTATGCAGTTGGGACTTTCAGGTTTCTATGAACTGATATGAGGAAGATGTCGAGGAAGATCGGATTGTAAGATCTTTGGCACATATCTGAAGGGTGCAGATTTGGATGACATGCATAAACAGTAACAGTCGATTGTAAAAGTGCATGTAGTGCTTCTGTTGAGTCTATCCAACTCTATAATGCTTACAAACATCTATACTCTCTATCATCCTTCCAGGAGAAAGACGTCTAAACAAGGGTATCTTCATATAAAAAAATGCTGTTTCCTTAGAAACCCCAGCCATATAGCAGCTCAAGCCATTCAAGACTTCTCAGAGTTGAAACCAGACTCGTCGCGGACAGTGCCGCTCTCCTCACCTGCCTTCTCCATCATTCCACCACGACCAGCCTCATCAACAAGTCCAAGACGGATGGCCTCACGCTCGACCTCCTCGTGGGTGAGGAAAGGAAGCTCCTTGGCAGCCTTGACGTACGATATGTTCTCGGCGAAGCCCTTGGCGAAGATGATGTCGATCTCCTCGAGTGAACGGTTGGCAGTCTGTAGTTCATTAGTGTCTGTTTTTGTAAAAACGATAATATAGAGTAACATACCTCGGGGTAGAACCAGTACAGAATGGGGAAGAAGGTGGCGTTGGCGCAACCAAAGAAAAGATAGGTTCCCCAGTGGATGTTGGAGATCATAATGGGAACAATCATGACAATGACAAAGTTGAACAGCCAGTTGGTGCAAGTGGATGTAGCGTTGGCCTTGCCACGGGTCTTAAGGGGGTTGATCTCGGCGGGATACAGCCAAGGAAGAGGCAGCCAGGTAGCACCAAAGGAAGCAATGTATGTGAACAAACCAGCGATGGCACCCTTGGAGATTTGAGGCGCATTGTTACCAGGGTCGCTGCCACCAGGAATCAAGAATCCCATGGTCAAGAACATGGAAAGCATCTGTCCAGCGGTACCAATAAGCAGCAACTTGCGACGACCAACACGCTCAATGAGGAACCAAGATGACGTCGCAAATATGGCGTAGACAATCATGTTGATACCACCTAGCAGAAGAGCAAAGTTCTTGTCGCCAAAAATGTCGGTACACAGAATAGGGAAGTAGTATATCACGGCGTTGCATCCACCTACTTGCTGCATGAATTGGGAGCCAGCGCCGAGAAGCATACGACGGAAGTGCTGTGTCTTTCCACCAGTGAACAGAGCCTTGACGGGAGTGCTCTTCTGAGCAGCGAAACCAGAGGCACGGATGGAGTCGACAACTCTGTCGCGCTCAGCACGGGTCTCGTCGCTGTCGATCTCAAAGCCTCGAATGGCGGCGATGACCTTTTCAGCTTCTTCGTGGCGGTCGTGTGTAAGCAACCAACGTGGCGATTCAGGAAGCCAGACCATGCCGAGGCAGACGACAAGACCGAAAATAACCTGGAAGGCAATGGGGAAACGCCAGGTGAGGTCCTGAGGACCATAGGAGCAACCGTAGTCGATCCAGTAGGCAATAAGGGTACCGAAGGCAATGATACCACCTTCGATACAGATGAGGAGACCTCTGTTGGAGGTGGTGGAACACTCAGCCTGGTAGGTAGGGATAGTAGAAGTGTTGATGCCGTTACCAACACCGGTGATGGTTCTACCGACGATGAGCTGGGCGAGAGCAGAGTGACCCTTGATGGCGGTAACTTGGATGATGACACCGAGAATCATGATCCAACCGCCGAGAATCATAGCCCTCCTACGACCGAGAAGATCGCCGATCCAGAGAATGAACATGGCACCCAATAGACATCCAATCTCGTAAATGGCAGTGACAAAGCCCTGCATAGTGCTGTCCTTTGTCTCGGGGAAGTAATCATGGAAAGGGTCAGCGTCAATGATTCCAGACATGACACCCTGATCGTATCCGAAGAGGAGGAAACCGGTTGTTGCGACTGTAGAGATGGCCAGGGACAGTTTTTTGCCCGTCAGGCCGGCAAAGGTGGGAGGCATTTTGGGTGGTTGTTGCAAGACCAGCTGTGCTTTGAGATGGGGGTGCTAACAAAACAAAAATAAAAAGCAGCTCTCCCAGGAGCTGTAGTCTATGCACGAAGCGTATTGACAAGTAGACTGAAGAGAAGGAAGAGGAGACGGGCCTTTATATAGAGAAGGATCAAGGTCTGTATCCGTCCTCGCCCGTCCATCTCCACATGTTAAAGTGATGATCATCCTGAACAACGTTAACAAAGTTCGCCGTTGGTAAGAGAAACATCTCCATACCCAACTAGAGCCCCTGCACCTGTCTCATCTTGTGCTTGTCTCCATCGCCGTGTGCAAGCAAGCGGAGCCTTGAAGACCAAGGGCACTGAGTCGTGCGTGCTGTAGTTATTAGCGTCGATAACACTGTAAGCCAGCGGCCTCGTAGGGCATCCTTCACTGCGTCATTCCGTTCTGTGCCGGTACCCGACTTGTGTTTGTCTGAGTACACATCTATCCCCGGGATCTGCCAAGACCGGTAAGAGATCCACGACCGGAGGATCTCTTTATTCAGTAACACCGAGGGAGTGTGACGTCAAGTAATTTTCGGCAGAAGCGCTTGGAGAATGGTTTTTCGGGAATGGTTTTTGGAGAAGCCACAGGGTGCAGTGGACGATCTTGTACGGCAGAGCTATCATTGGCTGACTAAAATTCGGCATGTGCGAGATATCAACAACTTTATCAGCCTCGGTTTCCATCACTGACATCTGTCTTTTCCACTGACGATCTCTCCTTAGACAATCTCGCATATGCTCCCCAGATACGTTTTCTCCAGTTCATACAGTTTACGGATACAGTTATAAAAAAAATGGCGAAAAAAAACAGGACCGCGGGGTTCGCTAACCAACAGTCAACAAAATCCGGGCCTCAAATCTTGAAGGGACCACTTATAAGTGACGATCCTCTCCTCACAAGGTAAATGGAGCGGACAGGCAGGGGTTCAGTAGTTCCACAGCATGGAGGATGGTAAGGAACTATTGTTTTGCGGTGGCCCACGGGGAAAGAAGGAGAAGAAAACAGGTATTTTTGACAAATTCTAAGGTTAATTTGTTCGCGTGGGGGAAGGAATTAAAGAATTTTCTTTCCTGTCGGGCAACGTCCTTGACAGAGTTTTTCTCTATAATTACAGGGGGGTATTTCAGTGAAGGGGAGTATCATTGGTGCAACGTTACTTCTGAATCGTTTCACGGGCCTTGGTTTGGTGTATTTAGGTACATGTCTTGATAGACTCTGCAGTCCACTGTAGTGATGGTCAATATCTTGTTTTTAATATCTCTTTTCGATTGGTGTTTTACGAAATGTTATGAGAACAAATAGACGTGAATTCCTAGAAATGCAAGTAGTTCTTGAGCAGTCTTGGCCAGCGGGAGATCTTCAATCACAGGGACCTGGTTATTGACTTGGCGATCTAGAAACATTCCATGGCATTCACCATCATTCGCCATGTTTTTGACAATTACCTGCAATGGCCAATTACTGCTACTGCTACAGCTGCGAAGTACAAGACCTTTCTTTGCCTTCGATGCATTCCTTACCTGGGCAATTAATCCTTCGTCTTTGGTACCATAATTGATGTCTCCCGCCGATCATTCGTAATTAAACTCCCGATTTTACGGAATCCTTCCCTCATGTTCTCGGATTACTTGAATAGGTCTTGCGGTCGCTTACTCTAGCCACCATCTTTCATCTCCCTTTGAGCCGCACCGCCTTACTTGCTACAGTCAGCCAGTACAGAACCAGAGAACCCAATCCTTAATCTGTAACCCATCAACACTTGACTAAATATCTGGACCCTGTTCTTGGCTCTCCACTTCTCTTAAGCATCAATTACAATCCTACGGATAACTTTGCCGCCTGGCTTCTTGGCGAACCGCGTCTACGCGGCCATAGTGAGGGTTTACCATGCGCCAATTTGTCGTATCTGTGGATATTCGCCAAGAGAACCGGTTTGTAAATGGTAACAAGATACTACTAAACTCATACGATATTATTGATGAAGCCAAGAAATTAATTCTCTACTGTTACATCTATTTACCCGAGTCTCTTCATTGTCGTTAAATGTAACATGCGACCCAGTATTCTTCATCTCGTGGGGTCTCCAATGCGGGATACTTTTGACCGAGTTTTTGACCGAGAAAAGAGGTCCCTTACTTCTCTTTCTCCAGACTCTTGTTACAATATTTTGGCGAGAATTTTCTGGGTCTGGGGGATTGACGTGAGAAGCTGGGGAAATTTGCCACTGAAGAGGCGGGAATTAAAATTGATGCGCAATACTATGGACAAAACAATGATGAGTGTATATTAGACGAAAGGGATGAATGGATAGCTACTTGGTCTATTAGAAGAACGCACAATTGAGGGAGAAGTGGTAAAGAAATGCGAGAGCTCCGACCGTAGCTGCTATCACGAGTACTGTTCTTGGTATGGACAATTGAAGATCTGCATCGATCATGGATCAGCATCCATTCAACACCACAATAAATGCTAGCCTTTTGATTCAGCACCACTGGATGCAATACTCAAAAATAAATTTTGACAGGGAAAATATGAACAAATATCGATGCCCAATTAGTCCAATGGACCTCGATAACTGCTAAATGTCGACAATGGTAGATTCATGGAGAGTTCAAGATGCTCGCTTCCTTAGCCAAGGTGATGAGTATAAAGATGTTTTCCAATTGCCAGAAGCGCATCAAGATCTTATTCTAGCCTTCACCATATTCACTTCTTCTGTCGACCTTGTCTCGGTAACGTTTAGTTGAAGAGCAGCATCCTCACCATCAACACCACAAACACCACAAACACCACAAGCATCTACATCATCATGTCTCCAGAAATTCCTCTCGAATTTGCCAATCTCCATTTCCCACCTCTCTCCCCACCTCTTCCTCCCATTCAAATCAACCCTCAGCCCAACTTTCTCACCATCGTCGAGCACGCAGTCATAATGCATTCTGAACGCAAGTGGAAAGTCGTCAACATGGACCCCCGAGGTCCCCAGAAGAACATCGCATGGAAGATCCCTCGCAGCAACAACTGGCTGGCCAGAGTCAGCAACCCCCGCGCCAACGCTGAGCTACTCAACATGATCCGTCCTGCCCAAGAAACCACCATGCGAGGCTATATGAGCACCTGGGATGACGATGTCAGCCTGTCCATCATAATTTGCAAGATCCTTGCCAATGAGCAGGGAGAGATTGAGTATGTCCCCGGAGGTGTCAAGCCTCAGAGAAGAATGTTTTATTCCTTGGTTGGCTTCGGTTATGGGCTTCGACGCAATTTACATGCCCAGTGGTTGCTGCGGATGCCACTCGCTCGGGCTGGCTTGAGGTCTTGAGAGTGCAGTACCCACGAATTCGGCAACAGTTTCTGGTTTGGGAAAATAAAAGGCTTCATTTTCTGGAGAGGGAGATATGTAATGGTTGCATAGTACCTGCATAGTGCCTGCCTCAGTAGTTAGGTATCTATAGGCTACTAGATGGCAGTGGCCAGGAGTGCAACTGCCCGTCGCTCTTTCCTCCACTAATGCAAACAACCGTCACAACTTCAAGCAATAAACAAACGACTTATTGTCTAATCTCTTTCGTCGGTTCAGTGCATCCGTACTCCATCACTTCCTCTCATGCACCTCTTTCCTTCTTAAAACTATACACTTCCATTTCCGATGGTGCCTTGTGCGACATTCGCCTGTAGTCACTTCCAGCTCTGATCTCACAACATCACCATCTACAACATGCCAGCAAACGACCCGAGTACCACTGCCGACGATGAGGATACTCCTATGCACCATGAGGGCTCATCTTCCTCCAGGTCTCTTGACCGTTACCCCCCTGACGAATGCGGTCATCTTGCTCATCTCGAGGCTATTCCTATCCGTCACGGCGGTCGTCTTCGCCTCGTCCGCCGCGCCCGTGTAGCCTTCACCGAAGATACTTGGCATGTCATCAACTGGAACTGCAGTGGCCCCGATATAGATATTTGCTACAGAGTTCCAGGCAATAAAAACACCTGGATCGCAAGGTTCTCCACAAACGACAATGGAAGGATGATGTTGGAGCTTCTACGCCTTATCGAGTCTCACTGTACCGATAAACAAAAGTTTTACGACCAAACACACTACATCGGCTACGATGAAGAGGATGGAGAAGACGCCATGTCGATAATCATCGACCTGTTCGAGGGGACAGGTGAAGGAAGTATCACGGAAGTCCTGACTGGACCCGAAAAAATCCCTTTACTTCAGACAAAACTGGGATTCGGGATAATGGTATATTAAGGAGAAAGGACCAGTGGATCGCAGGTGTGATTATGAGACTCAAGTGAGAATGAACTAGGAGGAGAATGGGAATGGCGTGATCTGGGACTTTTTCTCAATTCTATATTCCACTCAAATATACGGAGGAGCATCAAGTGAAAGGAGAAGATTGGAAGTACGGCCGGTTACGATACGAGACTGGTTGTGAGGCGAACTTAGCAATCCGTAGTGCATTATAGCCTACCAAGTCGGGCAAATGGACAGGATCAAACAATGCTGTGTCCATACCTAATTTAGTCAATCGTACTTGACTCTCTGGCCTTACGCTCTATGCTGTGATCATTGTGTGTCTGCCTTCCCCGCCCTCTCAACCTCCTGCTAGGAAAACACAACTAAAGAACGCATGTCCTCAAGAGGTGGATGCGGAAGATGTTGGTCTTTGCATCGAATGGGTGATCATGTAGGTAAAGACTCTCCTAACGCTATATATCAATATCCTAAACTCGTCTTAACTTTAGGCTACAATATTCCTTTGTGTTTCGAATCTGAAGACTTAGTACCTGCCTAGTACCTAACTTGGTGAGGAAAAGCGACCACTTCCAAGGCAGTTGCGTTATAGGGAAGTCGTGGACGGCTCCAGTCAATGACCTTGCTTCAGTTTCCCAACAGTAACACCAACAACATCCACGCATTCGCTACATGGTATTTCTACGGCACTCAGAATGTCCTCTTCAAGCCAGCAGCCCATGTGGTTGATATTTGTGATGAGGTTCAGACCGGAAGGCTTCTTATGCATACGAATATTTATGGTCGACAAATTAGCGACGTTTATGCCTTCTCAAGTTTGGCGCGATTTGGATGTTGAAGAGTTCAAAAAAGCTAATCGCGTTTGCTTTGTTACTCTTGACAATATGGGGAAAGAGCTTGCCGACCTAGCAGCACACTTGTTCAATGGGGTAGATGTAGCTACCCGGTGGCATAATGTATTCCGCGACGGATCAAACGAATTTTTTTATCTCATGTATCCCGTGGGGTATGTTAGTTGAACCTCTGTTTGGAATTTCGCTGATGATGACAGGTTCGATACCAGCAGGATTGGCCCCGAGTACTGGAATCCAGCGTCCGCCATGAACTTGGCACAGATGAGACAATCAGAACTCGAGACTGCAGGAAACAATTCATCGGATAGAAAAACATCAGAAGAGGCTATTGACGACGAGACTGATGATGACGAGAGTGAAGACGCTCAACAAGAGAAGCAGGCAAAGAGGGCACGAAAGAAGAAAGGAAAGAAACGAAACAAGGGGACAGGATTTGACAAAGGTTTCTCCAAGAACAAAAAGAAGAAGAGAAAGTGAACTACCAGCTGAACCGGGGCTGTTGGGACACAAATACATGATCAGCAAAGTATGAACCAAGTTGTAGCGATTCTATCAATAATAAATAGCGTTGTTGGAAATTTGACACGTTCTCTTCTAGGCAATATTGCTGTAGGAAGTATTCTGGATTATAGCCCGCTGAGAAGGAGGGCCACCCCTCAGGGTATCAGAAAAGTTGGTCGCTGGAAGCATACGAGACGAAATTAGTAGGTCAGTTTAGGTATACCCCTTAGGCCATAGTTCTCAGACTACTTATTTGTATACCCTAACATAGGAGGCCAACGTTTCTGCTACGCACTAGCCACCTCTTGAGGATACGTGCTCTTTCGCTGTTCTTTGTCCCTCGGGTGGTTTGACGTAACAACTATATGTTGGTTGTTACTATTTTTACAGATTGATCCAACTGTATAGTACAAAAGTCCATCTAATCAGGTTGTGGCCATTCTAGTCCTCTTATATGGTCTCAGTTCTACGAAACCACAACTGACTAGCCAATATGTTCTGTTTGATATGAGACGCATCCCTACAAGACTTACCTCTAACAGACACAGAAACAGAAACAGTCAATGAATCCTCTCGAGTCGTTCATGATACTCATCATTGCATTGGTACATTCGCTATCTTATGGAGTCTGTGCACAAAGAACTCCAGTTTCCATACTTGGATGTACCACATCACTATGCGCCGCATCAAAGGACCTTTCAGCTGTGCACAAGCTCCGACGTTCGTTACTCGAAATAGCATATCTGACTTAATTTTCGCATCTATAAAGGCTATTAAGATGGATATATGAACCCATTACTCGACTCAACCAGCTCAATTGACTGGGCTCAACTCAATTGACAAGTCAACAAACATGAAATTCATCTTTGTGTCTCTCTTCTCCCTTGGCCTCGCTGTTGCGACGCCCCCAGAACCTGTCATCCTCAAACCTGTTCCTGACAAGGCCCATTCAGGGTGTTACCACTAGTTCGTTCTCCCAATTCTCCTACTGTCTCGTCGCCACCTCTCCCAGTAAGTATATCTGCTGACACTTCTCTAGCACAATCGCAAAGAAAGGTAACTGCTGTCTTCCTCACATCTGCGCCTGCAAAGATGGTATGCTACATACAATCCGCTACTCACTGTATCCTGTAACTGATTGACTCAAAGGCAACTTCTACCTCTTCAACGACGAATCATGGAAAAAGACCTCCAACGGATGCAATCCTCCGTGGGGAATTCTAGGAAAGTCACTAGAAGATATCCCAGGGTACTGCTGCAAGGGGTGGAAAGCGCCCAAACCCAAGCTCAACTGGTAGTCTCTTCACTGGCCGTTTACTCGCTTCTCTTGCGGATTATCGTTCTGCGGGTGGCATTTTCTCTTCTTTACTATCGTTGAACCATTCTTATACCTGAAGCTGTCTTTTGTTTTTTGTCTTGACCTCTATTTTCATACCTCAAACCATATTTGATCTATATATCCTTCACTTCTTCTTCTTTCTTGGTAGCTTTCTTGGTAGCTTTACAGCCCTCAATACCGACAGCAATACTCTCCAGCTCGCCCCCGTTCCCAAAGAGCGGTCCAACAGTGTGATTCGAGTTCACTGGTCCATACGCGAACCACCCACTAACAGGCTGTGCCGTTACTTTGCCTCCTTCTTCGATCCTCTCCACTCCAACGTTTCCAGCGAGTATGTAAGCTTCCATGTCAACTCCTGGGTGAGGATAACCCTTCATCGTTACGGGTGCTTTTGCGTAGCTTGTAGAGACATCTGACAAAGACAGAGGAAGGTACTGTTGTCCATCCATGATGACGGTCCAATCGTTAGGAAATATACCCATATGGGGTTCTTCCTTGACAATTTCCTTCTCCTCGTCGTCTTCATCATAATCCTTCCATGCATCATACCCTCTCCTCCGTCCATTCCTATCAAAAAAGTCAAACCCCGTTATCCAGCCGCTAACATCCCACTCGTTTGCTCCCTCTCCACAGGACCACTGCTTCTTCACTCTCACAATCTGCTCCCAAAACAATTTTGTTTCTTCTGCGTGTGCTTCATCCCACGAACTAACGAACCTCTTCATTATTGGCCTCAGCATCTCTGCAAATAATTCGGGATCTGGACCGAATTCTTTGAGATAGTCCAGCTTGGCTTCGAGCTTAACCCAGTCTTCTTCCGTGCCGAGTAGCGTGATACTGGGTATACCGCAGACTAGCCATCCTTCAAAGTCAAAGAACTGCTTCATAAGACCCACCATGAGTACCGCGGCAGTGACATCGTCTTTGGGGGTGGAAGTGCTGAAGCCAGGCATGATCCAGTCCTTCAACCATTTTGTCTTGACACGCTTGTCAATCTTGTCACTAAAACCGACAACCATATCATCCCACAAATTCCCCTCGACGACGATCTTTTTCTTTCCAACTTCATGCTCAACGAATAAACTTCTGACTTTCTCGGAATGGACACTCATGTAGAGATTCATCTGTACAAGTACCTCAAACCAGACCTCTTCAGGCCTCAACACGAGATGCTGATGCTGAGCCCATGCTTCAACGGCGCCTCGTATAAACCCGCCCGAGGAGGGAAACACACGCCCTGTAGAAAATACATCATTGGAGAATGAGGATGCGAGAAGAGAGGGCTTGTATGGGTTTGAGGAGGCGACTTCCTCGGGACAACTTCTCCTGAACAAATCGTCGACCGAAGTCGCTGCGCCTTGATGAGAGAGCGGTAGTGGCGCGACGGGTGAGAGCGGAATGGTGATTGAGGCGGTGACCAAGCCTAGACCTGCCAGCCACAGAAACATCGTGGAATGATGTCGGAATAATATTCGGCCAACAGATATCTCAATCAGCCCATATAATATCTTAAAGAGTCAAGGATGATGAAGATTACGGGCCTACCGATCGGGCGGTTTGGCAATCCCTGCTTTAGCGGCTCCATCATGCTGGTGGAGTTGGATTAGGTCAAAACTGGGCCGAATAATGAGGCTCAAATCTCATGTTGTATCGGAGTCTATCTCATGATTGCATCTCAGATCATGATATGCACCTTGTTGTCATTAAACTATAAGCCATAGTCACGGTTGTCATAATCGGGCCATTAGTCTCGATAGGATCGGATCTCCGTTTGCCTCATCAAGATAGCGAATCTTACCACGGAGGGTGTGCGACAGGTTATGTCTCGATCACTCAATTCAATAATAGATACCAAATTAATATCATCTCATGTTGATCACTCTAATTTATGCGATGGAAGTTTGACGAGTAAATGCCTCATCTTGCCACCGGACCATTGAGTCAATAAAC
Organism: Fusarium sambucinum; assembly: GCF_050947815.1. NCBI lineage: Eukaryota > Fungi > Ascomycota > Sordariomycetes > Hypocreales > Nectriaceae > Fusarium > Fusarium sambucinum. The sequence continues at coordinate 3,931,816 of NC_139292.1, forward strand.
ACTTAGCAGAGTAGGCACTATGCTTTGAAGGATTCACACTCATGGTCAATAATCACAAAAATGTTCAGAATTTAAGTTGAGCAACCGATGTATTCAGCGCTATATCAATCTATAAACCAAAGGACTTATGCTTATCATGTCCTAATATCCAATCCTGCGCCATGCTGAGAAATGATGCATCGTAACCTCGTAAACGCCATGCCTTGTAAAAGTCAATCTAGTAAATAACCGAGATGCGGTAGATATAAAAGCTTCCGGCTTATTCATCAGCACTGTCGGCCTGGACACGTTGCACAACGTTGACAAGCTCGGGGAAGATCTTCTCGTTATCCTGAATGCCGCAGATCTGCTTGACAACATCCTCAGGTCCATTCTCGGACATGATCTTGGCAAGCTCCTTGGACTCCTCGTCGTCGGTGACTTCCTGGAAGCGGAAGGCCATCTCGATGGCGTCGAGGAGGTACTTGATGTTTTGTCCGTTCTCAGCGAGCTCGGCAGCGGGACCGACGAAACGCTCCTTGCGAGAGAGCTTGCGCAGGGGAGCACGGCCGACTCGCTCGACGGCATCTTCCAAGTGGGGGTTGCCGATTCGCTTGATGATCTTCTCGACATAGGCGGCCTGGGCCTCCTCGTCGATCTCGTGCTTGGCGACGATCAGGTTCTTGGTCTCCATGAGAGCACCGCGGACCTCAGCCATGATCTCCTTATCCTGAAGGGCATCGTAGACGGTGCGCTTTCTTCGGTTGTAGCCGTGGTAAGCGGCAGTGGCATGGCCAGTGTTGACGGTGAAGAGCTTACGCTCGATGAAGGGAGCAAGGTTGTCAACCCAGTTAATGCCCTGGATGTCTGGGATGCCAGCGTCTTGGAAGGGTGTGCGGTCAACGACCCACTCGAAGAACTTCTCCAGTGTGACATCGAGTCCAGCGTTGGGGTCCTGGGCGGGAACGATTCTGTCGATGGCAGAGTTGGCGTAGCGAGCTCTCAAGTGGTGGTCCTCGAGACGAGAGGGCTCGGTGTTGCGAGGGTCCTTGATATGCTCAGCAAGAGTATCTGTAGCGCCGATGGCGTTCTCGCAGGCGATGACATGTAGAGGAGCACTGTCTGTTGAGCGGGCGTCGATACCCTTGGCGATGACGGGAGCGATGAACTTGAGGATGTTGGGACCGACAGAGCAAGTGACAATGTCAGCTGTGCGGATGGCCTCGATAAGATCCTGCTCGTGTGTTCGGGAGTTGATGGCCTTGTAGTTTGTGATTGTGTTTTCTGTGGTTCCTTCAGATCCGACCTCGATGACCTTGTAGGAGGGAGTTTCGTTGATGAGGTTGACGATGGTGTCGTTGACATCAGCGAAGATGACGTCGTAACCAGAGTTGTGGAGGAAGCAGGCGACAAAGCCACGGCCTGTAGATATTAGCAGGAGATTAAGAGAGTTGTTAGTTATAGAACATACCGATGTTGCCGGCGCCAAAGTGAACAGCTGTCTTGGCCATGATGAATGTGTAAGATGTATGTGTATAAGTGGGAGGATGTGGTGTAAGTGTATGTGATATGTCTTGGTATGAGACTAAGATATTGTATTGTATGAGAGAGTAGATTGAATGAGATGAGAGATAGAAACGGTGACCGTAGCGAGGGAAAAGACGAGTTTATATGTCAGTCTCGTTGTAGTCCAAAGTGGTGTCCTTCCGTGACGATGACGGGTCAAGGGGACGGGATCCATAGATGCCATCATCTCGTTGTTAGAGGGGGGGTCCACTACACCTAAGCACCTACAAGGCAAGTGGGGACCCTACCACAGAGGTCAAGTACTGCGGGCATGTACCATGGATGATGGATGCCATCATTTGTACGGGCAGTCTTGGCATTTTGGTTACATCTGCCCGTGGCTACTTTAGGTCCTATCCATTGGTTACGGTCACTAGCCCAAACCGTAACACACAAGCAAGGATCAAATCAATGATGACAACGAGCATGTCGACAGGCCTCCTGACAGATGATTGGTAGTCTACGACACTACCGTTTAACGGACGGTACCTAAACGAATGAATGCAGTGCCTCATGCATCGAGCCAGCCATGGATGGGACAGTGTTTGTTCAACGGAGGTTATCCGGCACTACAGGGAGTTTGCAAAGATTTACAGGGGTCAAAACAGCCCAGCCCGACCCCACTGTAACACGGGCAGGTTGTCACCTCACTGAAGAGAGTCAGACTCAGAGCCCAGGGCCGCCTTGCCTGAAGCGAACCATGGAACGTCAAGACAAAGACCCTATCTCACGCCACCTTTATCACTTGTGCTGTGACTGAGAGAATTGTTTTGAGCCTCTACAAATATCCGAATGTTTAACCATTTTTGCTGCAAATGATACACTGCAATTCACAGTAGATATCAAGAGAATCATCCAGATACTCCTAGGTACCTCTGCCGAGTGGATAAAACAACATTTTCCCCCTCTCTCTGACGTCGGCTCCTCCATCGTGGGTCTTCAAAGCGCAGTGCAACACAACTTGGACTGGTTGGATGGACATGATGGAATTAAACAAATGGAACCAGCTTCGGAGCCCCAGACAGAAAAAAAAGAAGACTAAAAAAACCTGGGGCAGTTGACATCACTCGTTCAAACTGTATTAGTCAACCTCCTTGTTTCTCATCTCACGATGTTCTCGATTGCAATATCTCGATTGACATGATTTCATAGCCCATATTAATTATCAATTTTCTTCCAAATGTCCATAATTATGACTTGCTGTGTATGTCAATCAATCATGTGTTTTATTCTTCATCGTGATGAACAAGACAACACGTAGACATGGCCACTCGTCGCCGTCGGCATCGCGGCCATTCCTCTCCGCCATTTCAACCTCAACTCTCTCGTCTACCTGATGCCCTTGTTGACGATAATCAAAAGGCGGCTCGGATCTCTGCATGTGCAACCCATCCATAGAGGGCCCTGTTCATTCCACCAATTATTATTGGTAGAGTGGGTACTCCATCCTTAGACGGTGTGCTGGCTTCAATTCAAAGTGAGGGTATTTCCAAAATGGCTGACATGTCGAAACCCGAAACTTGAGCCCAGCCCAGCCCAGCCCAGCTCAGCCCAGCACAAGTGTGGAGTCTTTTTATTCCGATGCATGTGAAGATATTCGGCAATTCTCACGTCTCAAGTTGAGGCTTTAAAATAAAACTCGTCCGTGCAAGGCGCGTATATCGCTTGTGAGAGTCGGAGAAACTGCATCTCGACGCTTTCGACTTGTCCTATGTCAGTTACCGCATGCAGTGTAGCACGTGTAATTTCCTATTCACAGACTAGCAGTCTAATTCTTATCTCATGTGCAACAAGTCATCTGTAAATGTGTATCAGTTGTATCACCTAGCCTGTGACGAACGGGCGTTGAGTCGTCTGCCGTCCCTCGTCTTACCTGACAAAGTGGTGCATCTGCTATGCATCTGCATCTATCTACCTATCTGCAACCACCGACGTCATACCCTTGGACAGTTCCTGTACAGTGCATTCAGGGTCGGGTTACAGGGCTTTCATCTCAGCCTGGACAGTTCCAGGGACAACTAAACAAACGGCCATTCCTAATTCTACCACCGTAATCGCTCCGAAGGAGTCATGCCATTGAATCTCGTACTGCAAATTCCCTCAATTTTATTTCTCTCTCTAGGATAATAGGGACGATTGTATATTCTATCGGATCAAAAACCGTACAGCCCCGTATATCCCTGACTTGATCCCCATCGGGCCTCAACTCCGAGATCCTGACTCTTCCGTCTGTCCGTTTTCGTCCGTATACTGTATGTACAAAAGCATAGCCTCAGTCCGTAGATAACGCTGTCCAACAGAACGAATCACAACCTCGTCTACCAGTGGGACTTGAAGCCAAGAACGGCTTACCTTGGCAATGAATTAGCGCCGTTATCCGATTGGTGATGGCTTCATCTCTCTTTTTGCAATAAACATTTTCCCACGTTTACCGCGCTAGATATTACGTTTTTGTTACTGTACCTGTTGATCTGGGAAAGGTATCTTTTTCGGAATATCAACAACAGCCTAATTAATAACATTCGGAATCATGCCAGTATTTCTCCGGCAAATACATCAAAAAAGTTCATCTCATCTGGTGGCTGACCGTCTGTTACGCCCTTTGTCTCATTCATCACGCAGGGTCCTGTTCGCTTCTTCCAAGGGTCCAAGCCACCAACTTACCGATTATGACTGACCGATGTAGCATAGCATCTGTTTGCTTGTCTTTGCTTCACTCCTCTGATGTGTTGTGCTGACTCACGCATATCGATGAGCCGTGGAAAACCGGATAATACAGAGAAAACACCATAACTTCTTGACTCGCTCGTCATCGATCTCGCCAAACTGCCCAGGGACAAGAACATCGTGAAAAGCCTCACGACGTCAGAGGTTACCTACCTGTTCTTTTTAGTTACTGTAGAACGAACTAACTACACTGCAGTGGCCCACTCACACTGACTTCATATTGTCTAAGCGCAATGCAAACAAAAACTCCTCTTAGTGTCGCATCGCATTGGACGGATTGGTGTGAGTGGAGTTTTCTGTTTTGCTAGTCACCAAGTTGAACTTGCAAAAGTGTACGAGTACTGCAGAAAAGACTGACGAAATACGGCTTGCTGGGGCTTATTCAGACGGTAACTTTGCATAACAAGTGCACCACTGCAGATGAGTCTCGACGTTGCTCATGACGATCAATGTCAAAGCAAAAGCTAAGTGATCGTCATTCTTTTGAACCAAAAGAGTATTTAGGTAAACAATCATCGTGATTCCGACATGAGCCGAGTTATTTCCCTTCCCCAAATCATGATATCTCTTCTCACTCAAATCAACCAACACTCTTATTAACCTCGACAGCCCATTTTGTCTCAATTGAATCCATTATTGATCAATCTACTCCGATTCACATAATGATTCCCCCTTTCCCCACCTCATCCTCTTGATCAAAATCTGGGGTTGTATATACACATCTTCTCCCCCGCCAAAGCCACCACCGCTTCACCATGTACCCCATCTCTCAAATACCACTCTGCAGTATCACTCTGTGCTGCGCGATATAACTAAAAACATGCCACAATGACCGTTTCTTTCCATGTCTTCATATCACAATCACCTCAATCACCTCCCCCTCCTTCTTCCCCATATTCCCCCGCAAACCAAAACAACTCCACCTTCTGTACTCAATCTCGGCCTTGGTCTCACCACCAACCGTTCTGTATCACTCCCAAAACGGAAATACCATCGACAGTGCCAAGCACATGTAAGAGTGCAGTCAACATTCTCTCTGTAAGCCTGCACAGGTATGACTACAGTGTTTTCCCCTCTCTGTGAAACATTACATTTAAGAATCCAATTCATGCTTCCTTGTTGGCACTACCCTAAAGGTAAGACGTAGTTCAGTTTCCACCATGGTAAAAGGCAATTCAAGTTCCCAGCATACGCACTCGTGAAACAAACTAATTAACGTACTTCCCAATGAAAAGCCTCGATGTAAATGTTCTTACGTGTCATCAAAGTTTGTCTGTTATCGTAAAGCTCTGCATCAAGGTGTTGCGATTAATGAGATCCGTTCAATGAGAAATCGCGCAACAGGTCTGCATTCGGTTCATCGGGAAGTGTTTGATGCAACTTCAATTACATATCTGGAGATTACGAGATGATCTATTGGCTTACTCACCGCGGCCAATATCCGAAGACAGAACTCACAAACTCCTCTACAAGTAAATACTTGTGCATACACACTTCATTCCACGGAGTCTAGATCACTCTTCGACGGTCCAGAACACCAAATTTAACCAAACTTGTTTATGCTATTTTAATTATTACCCATCATCGCGCCACTCGCTATCCATTATCATCACTCATACTCCTTTTAGTTCTGACCATACTTCTTGAAGGCGCCAATGAGACCGCCAGTAGAAGCATCGTGACCCTCGCCGTTGCCCGCCTCGTCAAGTTCCTTGAGGATCTTCTTGGCCAGGACCTTGCCCAGCTCAACACCCCACTGGTCGAAGCTGTTGATGTCCCAGATAGCACCCTCAGTGAAAGTGAGGTGCTCGTAGTAGACGATCAGAGCACCCAACTCGGCAGGGCCAATGGCACCACCAACGAGAATAGAGGTTGTAGGTCGGTTACCCAAGAATCGCTTGTGAGGGACAAGCTCCTCAGGAGCGCCCTCAGCGCGAACCTGCTCATCAGTCTTTCCAACCATGAGAGCCTCAGCTTGGGCAAAGTAGTTGGAGGCAAGCATCTTCTGGTGAAGGTTGTCGCTGACGGGGTTGTGGGATTTGGCAGCGAGGATGAAGTCGGTAGGGATCAGCTTGGTACCCTGGTGAACAAGCTGGAAGAAGGAGTGCTGAGCGTTGGTGCAAGGCTCTCCGAAAAGGATGGGACCTGACATATTAGCTTGGTCCTTAGTCAACATGCAATAACTTACCAGTGGTGTACTTGGCGGAAGATCCATCAGAGGTGATAGTCTTGCCGTTAGACTCCATGGAGAGCTGTTGGAGGTAGGCCGGGAATCGGTGGAGGTACTGGTCAAAACTGATAACTATTAATGTCTGCGCATCCTTACTGAGCATACAAACTTACGGAGCAACAAGGTGAGTCTGGGCCTGGAAAAAGTCAGAGTACCAAACGCTCAGGAGACCACCAAGAATAGGAATGTTGTCCCTGAGGGGAGTCTCGCGGAAGTGCTTGTCCATGGCGTGAGCACCGCTGAGGAACTTGTGGAAGTTGTCAAAGCCAACGTAAAGAGCAATGCTCAGACCAATGGCGCTCCAGACGGAGTAACGGCCGCCGACCCAGCTCTCAAAGCCAAACATGTTCTTGCTGTCAATGCCAAACTTGGTCACCTCCTCCTCGTTGGTAGAGAGAGCCACAAAGTGCTTGGCAATCTCGCCCTTGTTGTCGGTCTTCTCGAGGAACCATGTCTTGGCTGTGTTGGCGTTGGTGGTGGTCTCGGCAGTAGTAAAGGTCTTGGAGGCAATGAGGAAGAGAGTGGTCTCAGGGTCAGAGTCCTTGAGAGCTTCGGCGATGTGTGTACCGTCAATGTTGGAGACGAAGTGAAGCTTCATGTCGTCAGCACCGTAGTGCTTGAGAGCCTCAGTGACCATGACAGGGCCACTATGCAATGTTAGCTTGGTCTATAGCATACGGTATAGCAACATACAGGTCAGAGCCACCAATACCGATGTTGACAATGGTGGTGAGCTTCTTGCCAGTGTATCCCTTCCACTCTCCGCTGCGAACCTGCTCAGAAAACTCCTTCATGTGCTGGAGGACATCGTTGACGCCGCCCTGTGTGTTCATGACATCAACACCCTCAACCTTCATGTCCCAACCACCAACGTTTCGCAGGGCAGTGTGATAGACGGCACGGTCCTCGGTGAAGTTAATCTTCTCGCCAGCAAACATGGCATCGCGCTTCTTCTCAACGCCAGCCTGCTCAGCGAGCTTGACGAGGAGGTCGAGGGTCTCATCGGTGAGGAAGTTCTTGGAAAAGTCGAAGAGGATCTCGGAGCTGACACCACCAGAGGTAAAGGTGCGGGTGAATCGGTCGAAGCGCTGAGGGTCAGAAGCAAAGGCTTCCTTGAGGACGAAGGACTTGCCAACGCTGTCGCGGTGCGACTGGAGGTCAGACCAGGCGGGGAGAGTGTTTGCGGGAGCCATTTTATCGATATTTGGATGAGGATAGGGAATATAGAAGGGAAAGAGAGGAAAGGAGGGTTTAAGAAGAAGAGGGGAAATGATGTTGTCTTGTATTTTGCTTCAGATCAGGTCCTCATACCTAAGCTGTTCCATGAGTGGAGGGGGAAAGAGCAAAAGCATGGGCGGGGTGGGGGCATCATCCCACCAAATGGAAGCTTCAAGTCAACCGTTTGATGTTGTCATGATATGATATAAAGATGGGTATCAATATGGAATAATATTCATTTCTAAGTGATTGTTAAAGTTTCTGTTGTGATAGTTAATTAATATTCAATTAATTGTTCTTAATCAATTGTCCTCAAGTTAAAGTCTCCGGCGCTCAAACTCGCCCAGCATTTTAACCCCTCCAATGACAACATTCCTCTACACCATGCTTCTCACCAAAACATAGAGCTATAGCTGTGCAGTAGTTACTACGCTAATCGGCAGCCCCACCTAGCAATGTTACCTACTGCCATGATTGAGCTTCATTCTACTATCAAATTTTTACTTCTACTAACTGATACGTATAGTATCTTTCTAATCATCAAGGTTGGCTGACTGAACTTTTTACAGACTTTCGTCATGTCTCCATAATCAACAACCCTGCGTCATCATGCCCAAGTTCCGGTTAAGCCGGGCACTCGCCGCAGTTGTCCCGCATCACCTCCGGTCTCACCACCCAAGAGGTCTATCAGCCAAATTCTCTCTTGTTATTGTAGGGTGATGTGTAAATGAAATGGAATGCAGAGTAAACTGTACTCCTACAACGGAAACAGCCATTATCCATAATGATCCACTACAGTAGTTTATTTACTGTGTTGACACACCGTAGTGACTGATCCCCCAATATCCATGTCTTCGGTAATCTCTCCACCCCCAAAGAGGCATTCAAAACTACCTAGGTAACAAACGCGAGTTTAATGAGAAACTAAGTGTATTTATTTCTCAAATCACAAGCCAAAAAATGCCTCATGATGCATCAGTTCTGCAATCCAGGACAGGCAATACATACCTATCTAAAGTAATCACGGCAATCTCTCCGGAAACCTGTGTGCCAAGCTAGTTGAGATTCATACTTCATGACATGAGAACATAATCACTGAGCCTCACTCTAACCACCGTCTCATGCTGGTCAACATGGGTGACCAGACAGCATCACAGCCTTAATACTTCAACATAAATAACAAGTAAATGTCAATTTCTTTTCATTATACTCATTGATGCCATGGCAACCCTGACGAAAAATGACCAAACCTTTTCTACACCAGCCATCTAAGCACCATTGCTCTGTTTAAAACACACGCACAACATATCTGATAGCTACTGCAACTGCATCTACTCGTCGTCCTCCTCAGACTCGTCATCCTCGGCCTCGGCCTCGGGTTCAGACTCCTCCTTCTGTCTATTAACGGTTTCTGTAGCAGCGCCACCCTCCTTCTCAAGCTTGAGCCACTCGTCCCACTCGGGGAAGAGCTCATCGTCCTCACCAGGCACACCGATGAGCTTGGCTACTCGAGCCTTCTTGTTCTTCTCCAGACCCTCCTTCCACTGGTTTACTAGTGGCACAGTCAAGCTGGGCTGGTAAGTTTGGCTGAAGAGGACGGCTTCCGCGAGTCTACCGGTATTGGTAAGAATTTGTGTGCAAGCCTCAATATTGCCAAGGAGCCATTGGCATGAAAAGGCAACGTTGTGGGCGCCAGCCTCTTGTGCCTGGGCAGCCAGAGCAGACAGACCATCTCGGTCGCCTGTTGATGAGTGCAGAAGCAGCAGGGATCCGTGATCCTTAGCGTGGGTAAAGCACTCAGCAGCAAGGGCGACGTCCCAAGCTGATAGCGCAGCGTCACCAACAGTCTTCCACTTGTGGTCAGCATCAGCCTCGCGAGCAAGTTCCAGAGCAATAGCAAGCTCATTCAACGATAAAGCAAGGTCAAACTTGTGCTCGGGATCTGTTGCAACCTCCAATGCAAGCTCCTTGTGGCCCTGACCTTCCAGGAATCGAGCAATCTTGTTGAGCTGGTCTTCGGGGATGGTTGGTAGCAACTCGGCAGCTGTCTCCATATCCTCTCGGAGAACAAGAGTCTGGTACTCGAGCACGGGGAGGGAAAGACCGAAAGAGGTGACGTTGACATCCTTGTCGGCGAGGTAGATTCGGGAGTCACGCTGGATGTAACCCAGGATGTACTGGGCCTTGTCGAAGTGAGAGATGGTGTAGGTCTGGTCGCCAACAAGGTAGTTAAGTCGGTTAGTGCTGTTGGTGTAGATGAAACAGTCGCCAATCCACTCTCCAGTTCGTACACTGTCTGGTCAGCAGGTTCAAATAAAGGTTTTGAGGGGTAGACATACGATTCGCTAATATCAGTGATAACCTCAAAGGCAGCCTCAACGCCATCTTCCTCGACTTGTCCAGACTGAACAGCCTCGGCATAGTTCTCGCGAGAGAATCGTAGCACGTAAAAGGTATCCTCGCAAGCAATTGTAACTAGCTCTCCGCTGTCGGACCAGTAAACCTGCTTAGGCTCAACCTCAATTCTTCGAACAAGACCACCGGTAGCCCAGTCAAAGAAGGAGACGCCGCCCTGGCCAGTAACTCCGAGAAGAACACCACCGTGGAGTCTCTCGGCCTGGAAACCGACATCAAGACCACCGCTCTTCTCGACAAAGTTCTTGAAGAGCTTGACGCTCATAGCTGACTCTCGAATGGCAAAGTCGTTGCTGTTATCCTTGGAAGCCCAGACAAAGTCGAGCGCTGAGCCGAAAGCCTTGTTACGCCAGGCAAGGGCGGTATAGATGATGTATTCTCCATCACCGCAGACAGCGACGAATCGACCGTTAGGAGAGTGAATCAGCGTTTGGGGGTAAACTTCGCAGGTGCCGAGATCCTTGGTGGGGAGTGAGATAGGCTCGTTATCCTTAATAGAGGCATCTACAATTGTTAGCATGATTCGACAAATGGATATGGGTACGCACCTCCTCCCTTAATGATAGAAGAGACAACCTCGTTGTGACGAGCCCAGATGAGCTTGCCAGATGTGTCCATCGATACAGCTGGCTCCTCGCGACCAAGCTTGACAACGACAGCACCATCGTCGAAACCAACAGCAACGCCCTGCTTGCCCTTTTGATAAGAGACACACCAAGCTCGCTCCAGACTGTAGTTGAGAGATTGCTCGAATCGGTAGGTGTTGGCGTGCCATATCCTTATCGTACCGTCCTCGGAACCGGAAATGATGACGGGCAATTCGGGGTGGTAACAAGCGAACGAGACATTGTTAGTGTGGCCTTCAAGGGTAGCGATCAAGGACTTTGTGGTGTAATCCCAAATCTTGACGGTTCGGTCGTCGGAAGTAGTGAGGAGGTAGGGCTTGTCGGAGTGAGGGTAGTAGTCGACGTGGTTGACACCCTTGGTCTCGTGGGCCTCGAGGGTGAAGTTGGGGGTGGAGGATCCAAGACTCCAGATCTTGACGGTTCGGTCGAGACAGGCTGACGCAAAGGTGTTTGTGTCCTTGGGGTTGATGGCCAATCCCATGACATAGTGGCCGTGGCCCTCAAAAACCTGCACGCACTTCCATCCCTTCTCCCAATCCCAAAGCTTGATGGTCATGTCATCGGAGGCAGTCAACACAAATGGCTGTGTTGGATGGACGGCAATCGCTCGAATGTAATCGGGGTGCGCCTCGAAAGAGGTGATCTTCTCGGAGGTATTGTAGTTGTAGACTCGTAGTTGGAAGTCATCTGAACCGCAGACAATCCAGTTTTTCCTGGCGATGAATCGACCGGCGCGGACAGGGACATCTGTGAGCTCAAAGGTCTTGACAATCTGTTGGGTTTCGTGGGACCAGATGTAGACGTGGCCTATACTGTTAGCCAGTTGCGAGGCCTCTGCAATCGAAGAACATACCGCTGTAGAGGGTTGTGAGAATCCATGGCTCGTGAGGATGAAAGTCAATGCCCTTGACTCGCTCACTGCGAGCATAGAGCTGGCGCTGTATTGCGAAACGTGTCAGCTCAGATCAGATCGCAAGGTTGAAGCTGTGAAGCTATAGGCATTTGGTTGCTGCGCTCGAGACAGCATAACATAATCTTGCTATCAACAAGGCGCACCCAGAATCATATCCAAACTGACCTTGACGTCTAACTTCATCTTGTCTTATGTCGTCGCTGTCGCGTTGCGCAGAGTTGAAGTTGCAAGCTGTCCAGCGAGGGCGGTGATAGTAAGGTAGTGGGGTCAACGGCAAGAATCCCTGGAGGAGTCTACCATGCGGGACGACAGTGGTCACAAAGAGAAGTAATACTGAAAGTAACAAGAGTGAAAACAGAGCCAAATATTCAAACGCTAATCATCAATCGTGATTCGATTTTTGGATTGACAATGTAGCTTGAGCTCTTCAATTTTGAGCTCCCCAAAATGTGTCCTGCGGCTCTTGCCAGGCTGGCCATCCCATCCAATGCCATATGTTTTTGGCCTGATACTTCAGGCCTCTACCTCCTTATCCCTTCTTATCGCAGGGATGCTCCAGAAAAGGGGTTATAGGGTAACTCAATCATCAAATTGGTAGGTAAAGAACTGGACGTCTCAATTGAAGTCGTTTTACGTGATTTACTATGTTTTATTCTTTGTAGATTATGTTGGTTCGTACTCTATTGCAGACGTGTTGCCATTGGCGTAGTCGAGACTGTGATCTATGTTGCTTGTATGTACTTGACACTTTGGTCCCAAGGACGTGACATCTAAAACAAAAGTTTCGAGGTGGACCTTACCGATCTCGACAATCATGCACAGTTAAGAAGTGTTCTATTCTCAGATATTCCAGTCCGGCAATTTATCCTGCAATTCCTATTCAGCCAAGCAGGGTTGTTCGACACGCGTCGTCTTTTACATCATCAGGTGTGGCTGTACAAGTTGAACGATCTAATGTACAATACCTACAGTGCACCCTCAATTGGGCTTTGGATTGGGCAAACTCGAGATCTTGAGCGCATGTCCTGCTACATGGACTAAAGTCCCATCTCATTTACCCCTTATGCTTATGAATATTTGACTGGATCCTCGCTTTAAGATCAACAAAGCTAGAGCCCATAGTGGCTTTACCTCAACCTGACAGCACAGCCCAGACCAGCCATTCCCCACAGTCTGAAGCTCCTGTGTCGCAGACTGAGACACTGTGTTTACAGCACTCAAACAGCGCTGCACAAACTCTAGTCACAGTGCATATCCCCTGAAGCTATCTCAAAAGGTCCACCGCCACGGACGGCTCCCCTGGACTTCTTTCCATCCCCCCCCCGTTCACGTCCACTAGGTGCCATATCTGGGCTCGGCTCGTCTCGTCTCGGGCTCTTGTTGCTTCGCCTCCTCATACCTGACTTGCCTCGACAACAAAACTCTTCTCTCCATCTTCCCTTCGATCTCACTCTTTTCCAGATCGTTGGCGCGCAATCTTCCTTTCGCCTTCCTTTCGACCTGCAAACTTTCGACACAAAGCGGCCGGTCTACGCTCTCTCCACGTTTATATGCGGGGTTACAAATCATCCACTTGAATCCTCTACCGTATTCTTACCATCTGCCTTTTTGCTTGATCAGGAGTTTGTCAGCGAGTGCAGACTTTGTCTCTCTGCTCACAAGTCATCGACTTTGTCGATAGCACCTTTTCTTCTGCAAACACCTCGTCAACAGTCGCAGCCATGTCTTGGAAGCTTACCAAGAGTATGTTTACATCCAATATCTATCTGACACCTCCAGCTTCCAGTCGCAACAGCTAACGCTCATCAGAGTTAAAGGAAACCCATCTGGGTCAATCCTTGAGTCCCTTTTCTCGATCACCGTCTACCTCAACCATCACCGACAAAGAGAAGGAGGCCCAAGCCAGCGGTGCCGTCACACCCACGACCGAAAGTGCTATAGGTGAGTATATCAAACTGGGACAAAAGTCAACGACTGACGGGTATAGCCGCCTCTGAGGCCATGACGCAGTCTCCCGTAGTCAAGCCGCCCAAGCCTGGTATTCTCGTCGTTACCCTCCATGAAGGTCAAGGATTTTCCCTCCCCGAACAGCACCGAAGTGCATTTGCTTCATCACACCAAGGATCAATGTCCTCTGGAAGCGCTATTTCCGGCTCCGTTCGACCCGGCTCTTCACAACGTGCTGCTGGATTTTCCAACGGAAGGCCACAATCGTCCGCTGGTGGCTTTAACGGTATCCCGACCAACCACGGTAGAATTTCTGGCAAGTACATGCCGTACGCCCTCCTCGATTTCGACAAGGTTCAGGTCTTTGTCAACTCGGTCGATGGAAACCCCGAGAACCCCCTTTGGGCTGGTGGAAACACGCAATACAAGTTCGATGTTTCAAGAGTGACAGAACTCGTCATCCACCTGTACATGCGCAACCCGAACGCACCACCCGGATCCGGTCGAAGCCAGGATATCTTTTTGGGTGTCGTACGCATCAACCCCCGATTCGAAGAGAGACAGCAGTTCGTGGAGGACCCCAAGGCCAGTAAGAAGGACCGCGAGAAGGCGGCTGCCGAATTTGCAGCGCGCCACGGCCACCAGGGTGCTGAATGGGTTGACGTGCAGTACGGAACAGGAAAGATCAAGGTTGGCGTCGACTACGTCGAGACCCGAGCAGGCAAGCTCAAGATTGAGGATTTTGAGCTTCTCAAGCTTGTCGGTAAGGGCAGTTTCGGCAAGGTCATGCAGGTGCGCAAGAAGGACACGAACCGAATCTATGCCCTCAAGACAATTCGCAAGGCACATATCATCTCGCGATCCGAAGTCGCCCACACACTAGCCGAACGGTCTGTGCTGGCGCAGATCAACAACCCCTTCATTGTGCCGCTCAAGTTCAGTTTCCAGTCACCAGAGAAGCTCTACTTTGTCCTCGCCTTTGTCAACGGAGGTGAGCTGTTCCACCACTTGCAAAAGGAGCATCGATTCGACGTCAACCGATCCCGTTTCTACACCGCCGAACTTCTCTGTGCTCTGGAATGTCTACACGGCTTCAGTGTGATCTACCGAGATCTCAAGCCCGAGAACATTCTCCTTGATTACCAAGGTCACATTGCTCTGTGCGATTTTGGTCTTTGCAAGCTTGACATGAAGGATGAGGACCGAACCAACACTTTCTGTGGTACCCCCGAGTATCTGGCGCCTGAGTTGTTGATGGGTCAAGGTTACAACAAGACAGTCGATTGGTGGACTCTTGGCGTTTTGCTCTACGAGATGCTGACGGGTCTGCCACCCTTTTATGATGAGAACACTAACGAGATGTACCGCAAGATTCTATCAGAGCCTCTTCACTTCTCGGATGTGGTCCCCCCAGCTGCCAAGGATCTCCTCACTAAGCTCCTTAACCGCAATCCCGAAGAGCGATTGGGAGCTAATGGCTCAGCTGAAATCAAGGCGCACCCCTTCTTCCATGCTATTGACTGGAGGAAGTTGCTTCAGCGCAAGTACGAGCCCACATTCAAGCCTAGTGTGGTATGTATTCCGTTTTCCATCTTGAGCTGAATCTCACTGACATGAATAGGCCGACGCTCTGGACACAACCAACTTTGACCCCGAATTTACATCTGAAGCGCCCCAAGATTCTTACGTCGACGGCCCCATGCTGTCACAGACGATGCAGAATCAATTCCAAGGATTCAGCTACAACCGACCGATTGCTGGACTTGGAGATGCTGGCGGCAGTGTCAAGGACCCGTCCTTTGTTGGTAGCTTGACGGATAATCGATAAATCTTGCCAATGACGGAAGGCAGAAGTTAGACAGCGAGCGGGCTCGAGTCTGAACTGGCTCGACTCACTCAGGCAGGACGCCAGTCTTTTTGCCAGTCAAAAGAGCCATGTAGCTGGGAGGCGGAGACGTAGGAAACACTGGTCAGCCATGAGAAGCACAGCACAGAACAGAATAGTCTGGGAGAAACTAGAGGATGCGGATGAGAATGAATGTAGATAAGAAGCCTACTTTGTTTTGGCGTGTTTGGAGTTTGATACACTCGTTAGTGGGTTTGATGCTGTAGTTATGTTACTGTCTCATGTTTGGTAGATTCTTGGTCTTGAAAACGTGTTTCATGTGATGAATATGAGTCTGTGATCGGTGTCGTGTAGGGAGAAACTGAGGAAGAGGAGCATTTAGTTTAATAGCTGTTTCCATCAGTTGAAAAAGATGACAATTTATCGATTTGGTTGCTAATGCTCGTCTTCCTTCCTTTACCAGTACTTGTTTGGAAGAAAGAGCTTGACTGCTCGAGATTGATATTTTGCACTGGTGATGCCTTGTTCCTTGATTACCTACACATGAGATGTTGACCATCGGCCCAATTCAGAATGAGTAGACAATGGTAAGCGCTGTGGCTGCCATCGGTCAATTTATACGAGACATGGCTGAACTAACCATTTTGTGGCGTTATGCTTAAACGGTTAACAAACATCACTAATGTTGGATCAGGCATTATAAATGTTCAAATTTGGCACGAAAGAGATGTGTTTGTATTAAAAACTATTAATCTTAAATGCCTTATCCAACAGTCCATCTGTTACCATCTCAAATTTAGAGGGCAGCAACAACACCGGCAACAGCGGCGGCAGCGACGTAGAGGAGGCCACCCTCACGAGCGACAGCACCGTTGGTCTCAACGGGGGTGGACTCGCCAGAGGTGGGAGTAGCGACGGGAGTCTGGGCAGTCTCGTCGGCAGAAGAAACGACGGGAGGAACAACAGCGGTGGTGGCAGAGGCGACGAGGGAGGAGGGGACGGCAGTAGCAGAGGCCTCGCAGACGGGGACAAGGCTGGCGAGCTCAGCAAGCTCGGGGCACTCCTTGACAGCGGACATGATGTCGTCCTGGTTCTTGGCGTACCAGGCAATGATGGAGGAGCTGTAGGCACCGTACTCGCTGGAGAGAGAGGCGGGGGTGCTGAAGCTGCAGGGGTCGGTCTGGGGGTTCTCGAGGAGATCAGAGACGATCTCAGGGGCGGGAGTAGGGACGCTTTGGGCGATGTCGAGAACGGCAGACTGGCACTCCTCGCTGATGTCACCGAGGGAAGGGAGGCCGGTCTGGCGAGCCTCGAGAGCACCACGCTTCATGATGGGGTTGGCCATGAAGTTGACGTTGGCCGAGACGGCGGTGGCCAGGAGAGAGGCGATAACGATGGACTGCATTTTGACGGTTTGTAGTGTCTAACGAGTGAAGACTGATTATTACTGAGTTGAGGTAAAGATGGGGGAGACGAAAGAAAAGGGGATGGGAGAAGATGGTCTTTAATAGTTTAGTATGTTCCGGGGTAAAATAAGACTATAGTTCTAGCCTCTCTCCAAGTCTCTTAGTCTAGGCAGCCCAGGCAGGCTGCAGGAGACAGCTCACTTCCATGATCCATCGCTTTAGCCTCACCGCTGGCGGCGCTTTTCCTTGGCCATATGTCATATATCAAGTGGAACCTGAAGCAGTTCAGGGGGGTTTTCGTTGCTTTTTCACCACTGAAGTCGCTTCCATCACATTGAGTCACAGTTACAGTTGACCAATGCGCATCAGCCCTACAATTACTGGGGTATCGGAATGCGAGGTTTCTTGTTATTGTGCTGATCGATACTTTGGAGGGTGTCTTGGAACATGTCATGAACTGCCGATAGCACTGGCTGAATCTTGGGGCTAAGCCTTGGCGCTTACAGCTGAGGTTTTTACATCGACGATCTCGTCTCTAATGGGATATACAGACAAACAAACAACAAACCAACATGTTTGAGAGGGGGAAACATACTTATCGTCGCTTATCATGGGAAATTCGTTAATGTAAACAAGCTCTCTCGCTAGAATTAAATAATTCGATTAATTGGCCATTACTGCTTGTTTAGATTTTATTAGGTTGCCCCCTGAAATTAAATTACCTTTGGTCCATGGTAATCGCCCGACTAAGACGTTCAGGCAGACCTACAATTAAACCCGCCTACTGAAACCCCTAGCCTGTTGCCTCCACCAATTACCTAAACTCTGGCAAGCCATTATTCCCGCAGCTTAACCCTTTATTATCGCCAAGTAAAGTTTGATCCTTTGATGGAGACAATTCCAATCCTTCTCGTCATAGTCAATGCCGATACTACCATAACCAAGTTATACCAGTGACAGTAGGTGAGCAACTTAATTGCATGTTCCGAATGCACTTTGGCATCCAGTTCCACAGTAATCACTTGAAGTTCCACACCATCCAGCTCTTGAGCAACACGGATCCCACTGATCACACCTCTTCCCTCCAAAACTAGGACCGCATCGCCCCGGGTTCGTTGCAGTCGGCTCCGGTCCCGCCGGCTCCGAAACCCCACTGCACGTCCCGAAAACGGGTTGACATCCTCTCCCGCAGTGCGCATCCGTACTCCCGCACCACCCGTTCTGTGAACAGCACGTCTCGCCGTTGAACTCTCCTCTGCATGTTGCCCCGCCGTGTCGAGAACCGCAGCGTCCGTTCGTAGTCAGCGGGAACGTCGCAGAGCTCGTGGCCGCTGTAGTAGTGGACGAGGCAGACGAGGGGCTGACTTGCCGGTACCAGTTTTCTTTGGGATCTTGAAGGCACTCGCCGACTGTTACGCCGCGGAAGTTGTTACGAACAAGAGATTTGAGCATGTACTCCGTGAGGTTGTACACGCTCTGGTACACGGGATCGTGTTCGATGTGAAGCCACTTGTTGCTCGCAGGGGACTTTCCCTCTACGGTAGTGTCCCAGATCTGCTTCGAGGTATCAATGGTGTTTGGGCTGTCGTGCAGATAACCCTCAGTGTCCAAGTTAAAGTAAGTAACGTGATATCCCAGCTCACCCAGCCACGCATCTGTGGTAGCGTTGCTGGCTGAGTACGGGGGACGCATATACGTTGGGAAGTAACCCAGGATATTTGCAAAGGCGATCTCATTGAAGATCATCTGGTTCCAGAACTTGGAGCGTGATAGAGTGGTAAGCCGCTGGTGAGACCATGTGTGACTGGCGATCTGGTGACCGTCACGAGCCATGCGGCGGATCAGGCCAGGCCATGGGGTTGCGGGATCATTGATAGCGCCTTTGCCGAGATTGCGACCTGTGATGTAAAATGTTGCTTTGACATTGTAGCGCTGTGGCTGTCAGACAATACTCGTGAATGGGTGTGATGCGTGGATTGGGGACTTACTTGGAGTAGGTCAAGTAGATCCTCGGTATAAGTATACGGACCATCATCGTACGTCAAAGCAATATCACCGTTTCGATTACACCGATAGATCGCCTGTCCGTACGGAATACTTCCAACCTTTGGCCTCGCAACATTGGTAGTATCAGGACCGGTAGGTCTCACATTCGCATCACAGCCAGGGCCATAGTCTATTTGACACGACGGAGCGGAGCAGTAAAGGTACCCAGTTCCACACCAACTTGATCATCATCAGATCATGCAAACTCATAACGGGGGATGAAGGAGGACGACTTACCCAGCGCTAGAACAGCATTCGTTAGCAGCGCATACGCCTCCAAAACCTGTTCCGCATCGTCCAGCTTGTCTTTTCTCAAGACCAAAGACACTGCGGAAACTAGGTATTGAGAGGACATTAACAGCCAGGAAGGCAACGACAAAGGCAAATGAACTCTTCATGGTGAAGGAGTGTCAGAAACGAGTGACTGTAACGAACGGATGCCTTTAACTCGAAAGGCGTGGTTGATGAATCGAGTCTGCAGTGGCCATGGTCATCGTTATATACCTACTTTCTTTTTCTCTACTCAACTACCTTTCGAGTTGTGTGGAAAAGAAGAGTGACTCTTCATATTACGATATGCAGTGACAGCTCCCAACATTCCCAAGGCGTAAGCCACTTATACATATGTATATGCAACGACAAGGGGGAACACCCTGCAATACAACCCATTAACGCATACATATTGAGGCCTTCGACTCTTCAGCTGCACACAGTGGTGAATATTGTCAATAATCTCTGAGTGTTTATCTCCACCTTAGTTGACTCTTATGCGAAAGACTATGCTGGCAGGCTGGTTCCTGCATATGGATGAGAGTCCTCGTATCGCAATTGAAGCATGAACACGTGTCACAGAGAATATGTTGTGCTAAGAGAGCAAAAGAAAAACGTTATCTTCGGAGAGTTTTTCCCTCATACGAGGGATGCAGATGCAAGCGGGATTATATTGGCTCAGAGCTGGTGTGAACGGTATGGTTGCTTTTTGGTGAGAGGGTATACATGCGACGACCAGTAAGTTGAGCCGACAAAAGGGGACAAATGCTCCGAAGAGATCTGCAGTTGGGAATAATACGGCTGAGTGAGATCATATCAGATATATTGGTTGTCCCGTGTCGGTACCTTGCAGTGAGGCTTTGAGAGTGAGTGGCCTGATAGCCGAGTAGACGATTGATTGGAAGATGAGTTTTTCGCGGTGCAGGTTTGTACTGCACGCTTTAAATTATGCTTAATGAGCATTGAGTTTATCATCATTCGGTGGCTGTTATACAATTGCTTTGTCGAATGTCACTGATGAGCATTGTCTGGGGGTCAGGTTGAAAGGCGGGAAGACGGGTCTAAATATAGATTGGCGACGATTGAGGGTTGCATCAACGGTAATCTTCGTAGATGTACCAGAGCCTGGTCTTGGCTGGTAGAAAAGTTCAAATTGGCGTGGTGACGATAGAGATCGACGTTTGCTTCAACGTATTCATCAATGATAAGCAACAGCCACAATCACAGCGACCAACCAAATGTACAATATAGCCACAGGCTTATCCAATTACAATTACATCATTATATACAACTTTTAAATATCCGAAACATTCAATTTCTTCCTAAATCAAGCACTAGCACTGGTGCGCTCGGTGGTCTCACCAGGCCTCTCATCCTCAACCAAGTTCTGCTGATCAGTGAGTTTGGGGTTACGCAAGCACAGAGAAAAGGCGATAAGAGGGATACACAGGCAGATACCAGTAATGGTAAGTAGCCTCTGCACATGCTTGTACGCGTCAATCATGGCAGTGCGCTCGTCGGAGCCGACAGGGAAGTCGATGATGGCGGAAAGAGGCTGCGAATAGGTGTAAACAGCGAGTGTCTCGTTTCCGAAGCTGGAGAAGCTGGAAGCCAAACGGACAGGCAGGACCTGGGTCCAGATGGCGCCCGACACAGCGTTGCCCATGGCGGAACCGACTTGATACAAGGCCAGGTACAGACCTGTCATGACAGCAAGTCGCTCGTGTGTAACGTAGGCCTGGAGAGAGGCCTGGGCGGGGTAGGGGAACATTCCACCCGCGATACCGAGGAGGATCTGAGCGCCAATGACACCGGATTGGTTCGAGTCGCTGGGGTCACCTCGGTAGCGGATGAGCAGACCAAAGGCGACAAGGAATAGACATGTGCCGGATACGATGAAAACCTTGAAGCGGCGCACCTTGTACACGATAAGGCCGAGAATCGTGCCGGTGATGACACTTGCGAATGAGTAGAGGGACTGAACTCGGGTGGACGCCTTGATGCTGAAGTTGAAGGAGACTTGGAGGACAGTGTAGAGGTAGTCGCCTTGCATTGTCCAGGCAAAGTTGAGCATGCACGCGATACCCATGGGAGCCCAGACGGAGCGGTCCTTCATATGGTGGAAGGGCACGAGCGGGTGAGGAGCGCGGAGTTCCCAGATAACGAATACGGGGATGCAGACAAAGCCGACAACAAGAGGGGCAACGACTTGGGGGGCAGACCACTTGCTCTCGAAACCACCAGCGATGGTCAAGGGGACGAGAAGTAGAGCGAAGACGGCAATGAGCAGGATGACTCCGATAATGTCGAGAAGCCAGAAAAGTTCGACGGTGAAGCTCTTGAGACCGAGTTGCTGGAAGGACGAGCGGTAACCAACAAGATGGCCCTGCTTCTTTGCGCGACGGCCGACGACGAGGAGACTGATGATGAGAGGAAGGGCGCAGACGGGGTAAATGATGCACCACATGCCGATTCCCCATCTCCAGGTTGTAGCACCAAGCACAGCAGCTGTGACATCGCCACTAACCCATGTGTTGATGATGAAGGGCATAGCAGGGATGTAACTGAAGAACAGACGAGATCTGACCGAGGTAATATCTCCAATAATTACTTCGACCAGCAGCAAAATCATGGTATAACCAATCTGGTAAATAACAGCACCAGCAGAGTAGGTATCGAGATCCTGCGAGGCAGCCTCAACAACAGTACCGATGGTGTAGAAAAAGACGGAGATGCAAATGAGTTCGACACGGCCAAAAACATCAGCAATTTTACCAGCGGTAGGCTGAGCAGCAGCAGCGATGACGGCGCGGAGGGTGTTGACGGAGGATTGCAGTGAGTGCTCCTTGAATTCGTTCAGGGCCGAAGGCTGGTAGGCGTAGCGAACTGTACCATCGAGACCGTAGGCATAAGAGATGAGGAAGACACCTAGAAAGATAAAGATGCGATCCGTCATGGTGATGACCTCGGACATGGCCTTGATGCGCTGAACACCAGGCGACGTGATGTCGCGCACGGCCTCGGCGGGCGTTTTGGCCTCATGGCTGGCCTCGTTTGTTTCTTTGAGGGACATGATGGATACTATCTCATAGAGACTGAGAAAAGAGTAGAGGGTCACATTTCGAGAAATGGTGTGGGAATGGCGACCTTTAAAAAGGTAAGTGGAAGAAAAGGCGAGTGGATCAGATAGTGAGATTGATTAGATAACTCTAAAAGGCAAGAATTTTTGGTGGATCATGAGACCACTACAGCGCTAGGGACTTAATTAGCGCATTTAGGGGACTACCTGATGATGGATGTGGCGGATGAAAAGTTGCCATAAAAGACGACGTTGAGAAGATAGACTGACTGTACAACAGATTATAAGATAATACCAGAATTCGATTACATGTTATTGTTTAGTTTTTAACGTTGAACTCGAAATATAATATTGCAACGCTCAACAGTAACTGATCGAACATACCTTTTCACATGTTAGCATGTATAACGGCGTTGTAACTCCATGTCACATCACCCTCCGAACCTAGGATCAACAACAGTGGATTCAAACTTCTTGGCGTTAGTCAAAAGTGAGCCGACCATCATTCCCTCTCTAAACCAAGCGCCGAGAATACTACAGGGTTCATTGACAGCTGCCTAGCCTTCTACTTCATCCTTCAGTGTCTCAGTCTCACAGGAACGGATTTGCCGATGCAAGAATTCAGATGCCATATGCAGCAAAGATCAACATCCTCGGAGCTGTCCGTCGACAGTTACACAACTCTCTCATCCACTCATGTGCAAAAGATGCTACGTAGTATCGGATCTAAAAGTTTTATGATACGTTCGGACGCACGGATATCGGATATCACGGACTTGAGCCGCAAAAGGGAAAAGGACAAACTGATTGATAACAGGCCGGTTCTCTTGGCTTGTCTTGTTCTTCAGCTCATCACGGATGTACTTCTCCAATCGGGTCATTATTCCACATTGTCGGGTCTCGATCAGATGAAAATTCTACAAGTCAGCTCACTCCACTGTAACATGGTTTAGGGTTACAGTAGAAAGTAAACATTGATACCTTGATGATACAGAGGGCCACAAAGTAAATCTTACGTTACGGGAATATCGTCTTCGGACGAGAGCTGAGCCAAACTAGATTCAGCTTTACACTAGACCCGGAGACAAAAGTTATTCCCATCAATTCAACATCATCGTGGCGATATCGGCATCAAGTGAACCACAAAGCACTAGACCACTTACTAGCTCTATGCAGGAAACACATTCCTTGAATGCATCAAATCTCGGAAATCACACGTCTCAGGTTTGCATTCCTCCTATTCCGTAATCTTATCAGATCAATCTTTCGTTGCCCGATCGCCGAATTGACTTTATTCCCAACGTCTTGGCGCTACGGAGCTTTTCTTTGTTTGGAAGCAATTCGTCACGCTATGGAACCGTTTTTCCACAGTGGCTTGACTACCGTCAAACCATGTTGCCTTCTTTGCCTTGGCTGAATGATGAAGCCATTGTGACTCTTTTTTTGCCACAGTCTTGATGTGTCTTATCTTTTTGTCTAGTTTATCAGTGGTCACTTATGAGAGTTAATCATAACAGGAGAAATGACTTGCTATAACAAAGCTGACATGGTTGGTACTCGCTTGATTGTCTCTTTATGACAACGACGTTGAGGAGGCGTTCGAGATCCTCGACGTGGTCTTTGATCAGGCGGGATACCTACTAAGATACAGATATCTGTCGCTTGGTGGAGGGCCAAAATGCCCAGAACAGGAACTGGATTGGTTCGAGAATCTTGGAACTGACTTTTCCTGGCTCTTAAAGGGTGATAGATGGGACAGAGACCCAATCCATCATCTCTCAGACATCTGGAGGCTCAGTTTTTGGTCCCGAGTATGGACTCGACAAGAAGTCTTCCTATCTCTCCCCACTTCAGGATCTTCAACAGGATTTGCTTCTTTTCCAACACGATGATGAACCTGTCTCCGATCGGGAAGTCGGATGTTTATCACTGAAGATGGCTGTATTGGATCAATGGGAGAGGAAGTCCTGCCGGTGGATGTAGTTTTCTGTGTCACGGGATCTTGCGATTTTACGTCCCAAAGAAGACCACTACCTTTTTGTTGACAGTTGTTTTGTGATAGGCCTCATGGATGGTGAGATCAAACACCTTTTGAAAGAAAGAAGAATCAAGGCTGATATTATCGAATTGAGGTGAGTTTTTTTTTTTTGAGGGTTATGGAGTGGTGGATAGGATGATTGACATAGAAGGGCGGAATGAGTTTTGTATTGGGCAGGGGCTTGGAGTTTTAGTCTTATAAAACAAGAGAAAGAGTGCTTTTGCTTTGCGCAGTTGTGCCTTCGTTGGTGTCTCCCCTTTTCTTTATCCATAATGAGCTACTAAAAAAGGAGGAACTGGGACGTTTTCAGATTGTCATTTTGTGTTAGATATAGTTATTGTTAGACTGTTCTTGGGTTCTCAGGCTGTCTTTAGAGAAACCTATTGTCTATTTGCACGATACTTCGTAAGAGCGTATTCATCAGCTCTACTTCAGCCCCCCTTCTATATCTGGGTGCCGAGGGACTAGGTGCTAGGCAAGAGCTGCTTCCTCCACGTGGGTAGCGAGGTACTTACCTATCTACCTATCTATCTTCCATTCCAGCCCGACTCTTCTTTTCCATTCTTCTCTTTAACAAACAGTTCAACCAACAGCACTATCATCACAATCGTTACTATCAGCGCCATAATCATCATGAACATGTCACAAGATCCCAACCCACAGGGAAACGGGACTGGCCCATCCCCCATACAGAATTGGCTGAGACAACAAATAAAGCAGTTCAACGAAGACATGGGACCAAAACGTGTCGTGAGACAGACTGCAATAAAGAGACAGCACCAGCACGATCAGCAAATGAGACAACTAACCGATCGATTAGAGGAACGCTCCCGATCTTACAATGAGCTCAAGGAAAAATATCGAGCCGCCAAACAGGAGGCTGAAAAGAATGCTGACTCGGCTCGTCGTTCAGAGGAAAACCTCCAAGCATACAATAAGCTCGAAAAGAAATACCAAAACGCCGCACAAAAGGCTCAAATGAATGCTGACTCGGCTCGTCGTTCAGAGGAAAACCTCCGAATATCTTACAATAAGCTCGACAAGAAATACAAAGACGCTGAACGGGAGGTTCAAGATCTAAAAACGAAGCGCGTGGAGGCTCAGACGAAGCTAGTAGAGGCCCAGGAAAATGCACAGGATCTCGAAGACCAACTCAACAAGGAACGCCAAAACGCAAAACAAAAGGCTCAAGATCTAGAAACGAAGCTAGGAGAGGCCCGGCAAAAGGTACAGCATCTCGGAAAAGAACTCAACGAGGAACACCAAAAAGCTAAACGGAAGGCTCAAGATCAAGAGACGGAGCGCGTGGAGGCTCAACAAAAGGTACAGGATTTCGGAAAACAACTCAACGAGGAGCGCCAAAACGCAAAAAAAAAGGCTCAAGATCTAGAAACGAAGCTAGAGGAGGCCGGACAAATAGTACAGCATCTCGGAAAAGAACTCAACGAGGAACGCCAAAAAGCTAAACGGAAGGCTCAAGATCAAGAGACGAAGCGCGTGGAGGCTCCGACGAATCTAGTGAAGGTCCAGCAAAAGCATCTCGAAATGCAACTCGAAGAGGTTACAAGAACCAATAAAGATCTCCGGGAACAGTGCCATCAGGCCCAGAAGCATCTTGGAATAATGATAGAACAGTTTGTTGAAGCCAGTAAAGATCGTTCCTTTCATCGAGATACCTGGAGCATGGACAGGGTGGCTTTGCACCATGCTTGGAGCTTGGAGAAGGCGGCTTTGGAGGATACTTTGCGAGTCAAGTTCCACCAAATAACTATTCTCGAGAACCAACTCTACCAGACACAGGCGGACCTCGACTTCAAAGTTCGAGAACTAAGGCAGGCTGAGAAGCAGCTTTGCTGGCAGCTAGAGAACCAATTTCCAGCCGCAACCCCCGTTGAAGAGCCTGATACTGAAGAAACAGGAAATTCCCAATACGCTGATCCGATTCAAGACGAAACTCTCGTTGAAGAGAGTGACCAAGAAACGGAAAACTCTCAACACGCCAATCAGTTCCAGGACGAAACTCCCGAGTCCTAACCAGTCGAATTGGCACGGGTTAGGGAGGTTCAGCTGGAAAGCATCCACTACTAGGACTCAGAGGAGCAACGGACTTACAAAAGCATCAGGATCTCTAACAGTACAGAGGAAAACAATATTGTGGGCCCAGTCGACGGACTTGACGACACCTGAGCGGGCAATACTGACAGTTTACAACACTTGATATACTTCTACAATAACTACATGCCTGAGAAAAGGGTTTCTTTTATCATGGCGAGGTATGTCAAGCCCGCAAACCATGCAGAGAATTTGGGCTGGAGTGTCTTGGATCCAGATTCAAGACCAAAACTGGCGCGAGAACCAGACCGAGAACCAGAGCAAGACAATTTGAACCAGAAGAAGCAGGAAACAATGCAAGACTTCTGGCGAAAGACATGACAAACTAGGGGTGCTTCTGGATCACAGCAGCTGGATATCTGGATACACATGCGGCATTTCGCTGAGGAGTGACCAAGTTTCACGGCCATCATGGTACGAGGAATTGGTGTTTCTATCTCTTTCTATGCTGTTTGCCAGCTTTTGAGCTTTTGGCATTGTTGCATCCCCAAAGTTCTGTCTCTGTATTAGCGATATTAGAAGGAATATGAAGGAGAGTATTAGCGCAGCAAAGATTCCCAACCGACTTGTGACTGAAAGGCCTCGGAGTCACAGAAAACCTGACTTTATTTGCCTAGGTAACTGAGGATGAAATGTGTCAGTCAGCTATTTTTAAACTGCCCCTGCCTCGGGATATTAGAAAAGTTGACCGCTGTAAACATAAGAGACGAGATTAGTAGGTCAATTTATGCTACTCAGACTATACTCTTTAGGTTACTTATTTTTATACTCCAAGGAGGCTACCGTTTCTGCTATCCACTAGCCGCGGTGTCGTTAGGCAGCTCCTATGTTTGTCATGTGAGGTGTTCAAGAAATGTGAGCGAATCACTCTCCTAGACAGCACGTTTGTTTTTATATCCAGGGACGCCATCTCTGTATGTACCCTCATGGTCTTCCAGACATCCATGAACATTTGTCAATCAACATATTTGCATCAGGATACTTCAAGTTCAGATAGAGCACGGAAGATAGACACTCTTCCTCTTTCGAGCACTTCCGGCGCTTCCGAGTAGTCTCAATCCAGCATTAAATACTTCCCTTCCTCTTTTATGACCCAATTGTATTTACGAGATGGCATCATTCATCGACTAAGGCAAACACTAGGATGTTCTGCATCACGGCATCTGATTGCTGGGAGAACTCAGGTTGAGCGGTGATTGGTGGAACCATGTTGGGATGAAATCGGTAGTCGGCACTTGGTGGGTTTCTATATCAGTCGAAACTTACCGGATATGTCGATTTTGAACAAGGAAGTGTTTCACCACGTATAAGTAATTTAGCTAAATGTTGGAGCATTGGTGTAAAGGGTCACCGTTTCTATAGTAGGAAGTAAAGTATAAGTTGAGCATTTCCGTCAAGTTTTCTTTTTTCTTTTTTTCCAGTTCATTATTCATTCCTATTTTCAAGGTTATCTTTTCAGAATGAAGTTCCTTAACATTGTATCCCTCCTCGCGGCTGTGGTATCAGCTTCGCCCGCAACTCCCTCCAAGACTCTCGACAAGCGCGCAACCACCTGGTGCGAAGCCTTTGGGTCCGTTCAAACAGCTGGATATACCGTCTACCACAACAATTGGGGTCGCGGCGAAGCAACATCCGGAGAGCAGTGTACAACATTTAACTCGTACAAGAGCGGCTCTTTCTCCTGGTCCACTAAATGGAGCTGGGCCGGAGGCAACATTCACGTCAAGTCATACTCCAACGTGGCCCTCGAGAATATCAACAAAAAGATCTCGGCGATCAAATCTATTCCTACAAAATGGACATGGCGATACACAGGAACTAACATGGTCTCTGATGTTGCATATGACCTCTGGCTTGCGCCTTCAGTCGGTGCTAACAACAAGTATGAGATTATGATCTGGGTGGGCAGCTATGGTGGCGCTGGACCTATTTCTGATCATGGTTCCACACCACTTGCGACTTTGACTATCAACGGGTCCCAGTGGAAGCTATTCCGTGGACCTAACGGCGATACAACTGTGTACTCTTTCGTGGCGACTAAGAATTTGGGCAACTTCGAGGGCGATCTTCTTCCCTTCCTTACGTATCTTACTAAGAGCCAGGGTGTTCCCAGTAGTTATGTTGCTACTAGCTTCCAGGCTGGTACTGAGCCCTTTGTCGGTAAGTTTGTGTGGTCTTATGCTGTGTTTGGTAGACACTAACGTTTATAGGTTCCAACTGTGTCTTTGCTACTTCTGCCTATAGCCTGTCTGTCAACTAAGAGTGGCGGCTAGTTTCTTGTTTTTGTTTTCGTCCTTGTTTTTTTACTGTTTTCCTGCTGCTCTTTTCTTGTATATCTTAACAAGTACATACCTAGTATCGTATCTCAATTGTATATAGTAAAGCCTTACTCTGTCCTATGAGGTGGAGATAATTGAACATGTTTTAGGCGAGCTGCTGTCTTGGTCCAGAATTATGCCCTGACTTGGCAATAGTGCCAGCTGACCAATAAACGAGACACAACAACTCACTTGTGTCTCGGGTGTCTAGACTTGGCCACTTGTGAGTGAAAAAATAAGAATGAGACTATTCGGGTTATGGGTGACGTTTGAAGAGGGTGCACTGCCACCACCAATTATGGGACCAACGCGTCGACAGGGCCGCGCGGCCAATAAACCCCAGGCTGCGTTTAGAGCTTTAAAGTTGGACGAGTCCCGCGAACTTTATTAAATGATTTGATCGCTTCATCTTTGTTCATCTGACAGTGAGCGATTCATTACTGGGTTCACGTGGTTGTTACAATATGGGTCTTGGGGGGGGAGATAAGTAAGTGAGCACCCAGCATGCTTAGTACCTATTGTCAACTCGGCCATTGCCTAGACCAGCTTGGTTACCGGCCCCAGGCCCGGTGCATCAACAGACTCTCTTCAGACCTGATCAGACTCATCTGCAGCCGATACCTCGGAAATTGTCAACGTCAACCGAAGCCACACGATTAAGCTTATTTAAGGACAACAACCCACCAATCATGCCTGAGCGTCTTACCCATGGAGGTAACCCACCCCTGGTCGGCGCATGAGCACCCACTTCCCGGTCCCTGACGTTCGGGGGGGCCTTTTGTCACTGAAGGATTCTGATTGGTATTCTTCTCTACGTCATGGAAATGAGCTGAGCAGGGAACAAAGCTAAAGCTAAAGATGCCTTGTATCTTCGACCGACATTTCATATTTATGAATGTCCATCAAATCCAAAGACAGTCTTTTCCTACTTACGACTCGACTTGGCTCTTCAATAAAGGAAGGAGTCTTGTGCCCACTTGCCGCTCCCGTTCCTACCTGAACCACCTGGATCCTTTATATCCTACTCGACCGCCTCACTATACTTTTACAAACTCCATTTCTCAAACCATCTCCCATGTTTCATCCACCACAACCGATCCTTCATCTTTCAGCCGCCAAGAAGAATCTCAACTCAATATTGTCCCTCGGATTGTCTCCCACCTTCGCCTTCGCCTTCGCCTTTGCTGCCGCTTCCCCGACCGAACTCACAGAAATCATCATGGTCCAAAGCCCTTCCTTCTCTTTGGTCCACTCGGCTAGGGGACTACGAATAATCAATCATCTTATCTCACTCTCAACCTTGCATTTCAATGGGTCAACATGACGCCGTTGTGGAGTAACACTGGATCCCGGTTCCCTCGGCCTTGGTAACTCTTCCATGTCAGTGGTTGACTAAAGGGACTCTAGGAACTGTTTCTGCGACAAGAAATTGGCTTCGAGCCAGTACTTTGTCATTCATCTCACACGTTGGACTCATGCTGTTGCGCTTATAACAATTTTTTTTTATTCTTTTGCCATGGCTATTTGTTGCTGTGCCAAGCTTTTGCAGATCTCCTTCCTCTCTACACCTCTGAGGCGTTGGGAATCCCTGAATTCTTCCAGCAGCACATTGCATCGGGGACACCCTCCAACTCGACCGGCTAAGCATGTTCCCCGCCTGCACAAAGTCAACCTGCCCTTGTTATCCCACGTCTCCACCAAGCGGCCTCCCACCTGAACAACCTGAAAGCCGTCCTATATAACTCAGCATCTCACATCCAGGTCAAGGCGTGCAGTACCCAAGACGCGGTTCTGCAAGGTGTATGCCTCCCCCGGTGCGATCGATTCGCTTCCGTAATCCTGGTATCATTTCGCGTTCGACCCTGCAACAGATCTGGTCGCAAGTACAACTACTCCCCCTTCCCTCCCCAGTTTGGCTCTTCGTGCTTTGCCAGCAACATTCAACGTTCTCGTCAGATACCGAATGGACTCCATCCGAATCTGCAACAGTATCGCCAATACTTGCAACATGCTTCCGTGTTGCCCATCTGACCTCGCGTTTGTCGTCAACTTTCATTGGATCGAGCAATGCCCACATTGACTTTATGCGTCTTCTCAATAACTCAATCTCAGAGTTGAGACTAGCTGTCGCCCTTTGTCAACTCAACCCGTGCCCGGACTGTATTGGACATACGCCCATGAGGCAAGGCAAAGTTGCCTTTTCACATTTCTCAATCAATCGATCTTGTTACCCAGAACTCCATTCTCCGATAGCTTCACCGAAACCTCCCAATTTTGTCGCCACGTTCTCTGCACATATCTGCAGAAGCAGCTTCTTCATAAATTGTGCTGTCAGGGGTATTCGTCGGTTTACGAGAATACGGACTCGAACCCCATCCGCACTCGTATCTTCACGGCGATGTTGAACTTAAACGACTCGTGGGGGTTGTATGTGAAGATGCCGGCGAGCTCTGCCCTGTTATCGACGGGCTTGGGACCCGGAGACTGTCGGTATTGGAATGTGAGCGACGGTGTTTGTTGGCATCGGGTTCTTGGTGCACGCTGGCTGTCGCAAGGACCGACAATTTGTCCAGAGGAGGGGGTTCTGGCCTGCCCTGGCCAAGTACAAGAGATGGCAGTGCTGGTAGTATGGGTAGTTGAGAACGAGGTTGCAAAAGTGGTTGTCGCTGTTCTATCGGCAAGGGGAGCTTTGGTCTGCCGTCTAGTCCAGCTTTCCGAGAGTCTCTCTTGATCCCTACAACTGCGTCTACAACATCTCGAGTACTTGTGCTGGTCTCTTGTTGGATTTGCGGTGGCGGTAACGTCCTCGGAGGATCTGACGGCGCTCTTGACAGAGGTTGAAGAGGCATCTTGGGTGCGAGGGCGATGGGTGGTTGACCGGCGGTTGACTGCGAGATGGTTGCCTTTGCGGCATCGGAAACTGACTGATCAGGGAAGCTTTGCAGAAACTTTTCGACGTCATCATTAGTGATACCATGATAACCCAGCAGAATTTTTAGGCGGGAGTTTTCGACAGCAACGCTCCGAGCTGCCTGCTGCATCTCCAATGTGGCCTCGACACCCCGACGCTCATAGTCTTGAAGCTTCTTCTGCAAACCCTCGACGTACTCCTTGTGCCGTGCACGGGACCGTCGTTGGTTGTCACGAATTCGGACAGCTGACGGATTGGTTGAGCCCTCCTTCTGCAGGAGAATGTGTCAGACAGAGTAACTTATTGCAATACAGGACGAACCGTCGAGAAAGATTCTCAAGG
This sequence comes from Fusarium sambucinum, assembly GCF_050947815.1. NCBI lineage: Eukaryota > Fungi > Ascomycota > Sordariomycetes > Hypocreales > Nectriaceae > Fusarium > Fusarium sambucinum. The sequence goes on from NC_139292.1 coordinate 3,963,805, forward strand.
TGAAGGTTTCAAGAACTCACCTTTCCTCCAGTCATGTTGGCAAGTACAGTTCATCTGGATGCCGATCCAAAAAGTCTACGCTACGTCAACGATGGCGAACGCCAGTCCATATGAGACTTGAGCTCTTCTTGATGAAGGTCACCATTTGATTGATTTGCCAAGCAGGACGCGCGTTGACGGCCGAGCTCCGACCTCTTGGCAAAGACCCATGTCTTTACGGTGCAGATCCAGCCGATGTCAAGAAACGCTAGCGCCAATGATATTTAAACATAGGTTCGGCCATGACAACCCTATCACGACTTCGTGCTTACTCAACCCGTTGGAAAGTTTATCGGTATGTGAGCCAATGAGACAAAGCAAGGGGTTTATGGGCAGCTGCGAGAGTGAACTGGGAACTGCGCTACCATTCGATTCTCGATCCTCTACGATAATCCTTGGCCGATCATTACGACGACATTTTTAATTTAACAGTCATGAAACGCACGTCGTTGGCTAACAGTGACAGGCGACCAGGCAGTGGGGACTTTGGTCGAGTTTTCCGCCCTAAACCTGCTACCTCCCTTGAATGCCCTGTAAAAGACCCGGATCTTACAGGGCAGATTGTCTCTGCTTGCGGGATGCCCAGAAGCCTAGGCGCCCCGTATTTTTCCACGCATTGCTGGGCTCGCATTTGCTGCGCCACGGACTCTCGGGCCAGCCGACTTGCCAAGCCAGCCTCTCGGCTTCTTATAGCCGGTCAAGCTGCGATATTGACTATTCAGGCTGATGAAGGGCTGTTGTGCATGGTCAGGCACGGTGCTTGAGACTAGCAGGAGTCGTTGTGATTGGACACAATTGTCAATTGGCAGTTCTAGACCGCGATGGTTTTGCCAAGACTTGACGTCTAACTTAACTCCTTGCTCAAGTTGTCACTGATGCATTTCTCTTCGTCAAGACCATTCTGCTGAGATTCCTGGCTGACGAGATGCTAATGTCATTCGGTTCTTGGCCAATAGACAGAACAAGTCACCATACAACAGAGAAGGAATACATGTCTCCAAAAGCCGGTAGCTTCTGCTCTGCCCTGCCCTTGGACCTGCGGTGCGGAACCCACTATCGAAGAGTGTCACGCTCAAGAGTCGAGACCTCAGCAGCCAAGACTTGGCTCCATTGACATTATTCTTTCCCTTTTCAACTGGGAGAACAACGTGGCTGTGTGCGTGCCGTCTTTCCCTTGTCCCCCGGCGGTCTCCTCTTGGCAACCTGGTCTTCAAAGCGCATTACGCCGGCCAAGAATGATCCAAAACGGCGATCAGCATGATTTCTTTCGATGAAGCCATATCCAGCACCCATCGTGATGTGACACACTCGCCCACTCCCTCAAAAGTCATGACCGCCGTCTTGACATGGCACTAATGAATCGAACGCTATAGTATGCATCTTCTCTCAGGTTTGACCTTTTATCCCACACACACCACCTCGGCAGTCCTTTAAACGCGGCAATAGAGCGGGTAGAAATTGGGGATGACTGTGCTTGCTCGAATGTCATTCGTGACTTCGTATTTGGGGTTGAGATTACGCCCTACAGAGCCTTACTGCTTTTGTATAGGATTTCCGCCAACTCCCCGAACCAACCACGTGGAGTCTGTTGATGAACTTTGCCAATACATACGGATAATGTTTTGCGTCTTGTGACTTGCTGGGTTTACTTTCAAAAGCGCCATCTGCCGATGGGGAATTGTCGTATCCGTAGATGTATACTTTTAGTTATTTGACGGTTTTACACGATTTCTAAAGTCCAATACCGAATACTTTTGGTTATATTATTGTATTTCTATGTCCTATCTCGGATTTTGGGGTATCATTATGCGCTGAAAAGAATCATCATCCCTGCACTCCCGCTTTACCAATCACAGCCATTATTTCCGCCATGTCTAGGCGTTTTTTGTCATGGCCTCTGGGATCATTCCTGTGAAGCATCGTACATATGTCATCCTTGCACGACGGGCTTCCTGTCTCCTGTAAAAACGACCTCTTGTCATCTTCGCACGGATCAACTCTCATCGTACATACTCGATCGTACTTCACTTGAAGAGTCGCTTCCCCGTGCGTGTCGAGAAACGATCCACGCCATCGTTTTGCTGCGCATGCCAAAGCTGCTGCACACCCACACCTCGACTCTCTCCCGAAACTCGATAGCGTCGCCAGGCCTCGCGTAGATGATCAGGTCGTAACGGACCGCGCTTGAGATCGACTTCCTCCTCAGCGGCATCCGGGTCGTCATTCGTAGACTGTGGCGGCGTAGGCAGCTCGCTTTGTTTCTCTCCAGCGTGAATCCACTCGCCTTGAACGTTCCTCGCAGCTTCGATGATTTCTCCTGCAAATAGCTTGGCTACCGCTTTGACGGCTGTGCTGACATTTTGGGGCACGGATTGGGAGACTGTGGCGTTGACGACCTGTGACTGTTAGCAACTTGTTTTAAGATGTAGACGCATATGTCGCTTACTCGTTTGACGACACTATCGGCCAATTTGGCCGCGCGCCACAGCTCATATCGGTTGTACTGCTGAGAGTCGAATGCCTCGACAAGCATAGCTCGTAGACGGATCTCCTCTTGCTTCTGCTCCTGAGTTCGCGCAACAACATCCTCCAACGCCATCTCAGCCTTTTCGTCATCTTCATCGTCATCTTCCTTATCACCACCCTGTCCGCTCACAGCAGTTGGAGCCCGCCCACCAACGAGACTAGGCGTCGCCTCACTCGCATCATCCTGCTTTGCGTTTTTGGCCTTGCGGCCGCGTTTTTTCTTGGGCGCTCCACTGGCCGTTGTGCTGACAGCGCTGCCGCTCACATGAGACTGAGCGTCTACAGAGGGAGAGCGCGGGTAAGGCGATCGAGCTTCGGGGGGGAACGATGTTTGACGAAGAGGATGGTTGGCTGCTGCGGCTGCGACGGAGGCTTGAGAGAGGGTTGATGGTTTGCGTCGCTTGTGAGGAGGCGCGTTGGCGTCGATACCTGACGAGCGCTTCTTGTTGGGGATTTGAGCGGGTGATGGATAAGGAGGCGACATTCCTGATGGGGAAGTAGCGTAAGGGGGGGAAGCCATGATTGCGACGGTATGATTTATCACTTGAGATGCGTAGATGAATAAGTTGGGTAAAAAGAGATGGAGTTTTGGCGATGCTTGAATCGAAAAGTAGCGTCAAGAATGCACGGTGTTGCACGCAAACAGCGAGAAAGCTTCGAAAGAATAATGTACCGAGAAGGCGCTTCGGTAAGAAGGTGGGATACGTATTTTCGATATGCCGATTTTCGGCGTCGTATGTCTAATCGGTTCTTGAATGTTTCGTTCTGACGGCTTTCGGAGTGATGATCCGAGCTGCAACGCGTTTCTCAATACCGAACGGAGACCGTGACGATTCTCCTTGAGTTGGGTCACGTGTTAGCTCACATGATCGGACCCACGGTGGGATGACCGTTTGTTCAATGAGAATCACGATTGGGCAGTAGCCAACAATTGACGTCAATCCACTGATAAGATAAAGCAGTCTTGTCTCGTTCGCATAGGAAATAATTCCACTGGATAACAACGGATCTGTAGCTGCCCGTTAGTTAGCGACTCAAGTTCACTGGAAATGATGCACTGAGCACCCCCGCAAACTTGATTAGTTCATAGTCCATCCTAATCCCGTGGCCCCTCTAAATTTTCGGTTCTCCGATCCGGCCATTGGATTGAATGTTTTGGACCCTGACTCAATTGTGCTACCTTACCTTGAACTAGAAGCTGTTTGCTCCCTCTACTTCTCGTCTAGTATTAATCGTCCGTTTTCTTTTGCGATTGGGTTTCTTATTTATACTTTAAGAATTGGAGAAATCTTCCTTCTCCTTCATCTTTCCTCTCCTCCATCATCCCATCTTCAATCCCTTTCTCACCCCTCCCACTACCACTACTACACGATAAGAAAAAAAAAGCTCGCCACAATGGCCCCCTCCGAAGACGGCGTCGTCCCCTCGCACAAGCGATCCCAAGACGCAGCGAGCATTTCTGGCTCGTCTTCCAGCAGCGACGACTCAGCCCGTCGCAGAAAGCGTCGCGAGCGCAAGGAGCGCAAGAGGAAGAACGGCGAGACAGCTGCGGTTAACGGCGCGAAGCCCAATGCTTTCTCGCAGCGTCGCAACAGCTTGGCTAAAGCTTCCCGAGACCCCCGCGATGAACCCATCCCCAAGAAGCGTCGCGCTTCTGTTGTTCCCGAGGAGGGAAGCGCTATTGTCAAGGCCAGCAGATCGCCCAGCCCTGTGATTGACTTTGACGGTCTTAGCAGACCCAGTATGTTCTTACCATATTTCCTGCTTAACATTAATTTGCGCATAGCTTTCTTTTACTGACATAACTCACTATCTAGGCCGTGGAACGCGAGAGCGTCGGGAAGAGACGGAGGAGCAGCAGGCCGAGCGACTGGATCGCATGCGAGGTGCTGTGCGCACTCTTCTCGAATGTGTCGGCGAGGATCCCGATCGAGAGGGTCTTCTCGATACACCTTCGCGCTACGCAAAGGCGCTTCTATTCCTGACAAAGGGGTATCAAGTCAACGCCGAAGACATTGTCAACAACGCTCTGTTCAGAGAAGGACACAGCGAGATGGTCATTGTCAAGGACATTGAAGTCTTCGTAAGTCTTTTGCCCATCAATTGACAGAAACCTCTGCTAACAAGGGACAGTCTCTCTGCGAACACCATCTCGTACCATTCACCGGCAAGGTAAGCAAAATCCCGCCAATTCCGCAATCCTTCCGAGCTGACGTTAACCCCCCACAGATGCACATCGGTTACATCCCCAACGAGACCGTCATCGGCCTTTCCAAGCTCCCCCGAATCGCCGAGATGTTTGCTCGCCGTCTTCAGATCCAGGAGCGTCTGACCAAGGAAGTCGCCCATGCCATCATGGAGATCCTCAAGCCCCAGGGTGTCGCTGTGGTCATGGAGTCGAGCCACCTGTGCATGGTGATGCGTGGCGTCGAAAAGACCACCACCAGCACTATTACCAGCTGCGTCCTCGGCTGCTTCGAGCGCAAGTCCAAGACACGCAACGAGTTTCTCAACCTCATCGGCATTAACAAGAGATAAGAGGTAGAAACGAAAGGTCAGGGACTGCACAAAGTCCGAAGCAATTCTTCAACATGCTCATGATGGAAAATAACTATAAACCTATGAAGCAACGCAACATTCACCATGTATAGGAAGGGTACTTGTCTGTCTGTCATTTACCCAGGGTACCATCACCTTCGATTATCTGCATTTTTTGGCGTTTACGGTCAGGTTTGGGGTGTTTTCTCCTTGTGGGACGGTTTGGGGCACAGAAAGAAAGAGACCGTGTCTTCAACATATTCAGGTCTAGGTTGTCATCAAATATTGGAAAACAGGCGGGTAGAAGCGTTCATTAGCCATTGTCCCATTAGATACGTCCGGGCTCAACGCCCTGGAGAGAAAAAAAATCACTTTATCAGAATGTTTTGCAAGTAATTGACAGTTCATTATTCACATGCAGGCTAACTGACAAGGTATACAAAGTCGTACAACGACGACAAACTGACTCGAATCCTTAGCTAATGCTCCGCTGCCGCGCGCTCGTCTTATGCATCTTATGCATCAAGTATAGAAAGGGATTTTAGCTCACAAACACCTAATTGCATTGGCCTCCCATGACTCCATTCCTTCTGGTATTTTTTTTTGCCGAATGAGAACGCCCTGCACCTATATTAATCTCAAAGAAGCTCACGCCCCGTCGAGCAAAGCATCCATGCCGTTCCTCTCCTTCTCCAATGATGCTGCAGTCATTTCAACGTCTCCGTTGTCGTTTCTTTTGTCGTCTTCTTCATCTTGGTTTGTCATCTCCTTAAACATCTGGTCCACGTTGCCTTCGTCTTGCCTCATCATGTCCTCGTCTATTGGATTAGACAAGCGTCTGCCAGCGTCACTTATGGAACCGCGTCCACGACCCCAGACGTTGGGGCCCCAAAGTCTCTCGGCTTGCTTTCGGCCCAGCTCAGTTCTTGAAAGGATTTCTAAAGCCTTACTCTTTTCAGCATCCGTTTGGAAGCTGATGCCATCCTCTTGGCCTTGGAGAAGTCTCTCCTCCAAGGACATTGAGGAAACATCAGCAACCAACTGTGGTCCGCCGACTCCTAGTGGTCCAAGATGCAACCCGTTATCGAGGTTGATAGAGTTATCCCTGGTGCGACTCGAGGAATGAGACTCTCGGCGTTCAGCATGTCCAGAGCTAGAAGGGCTTCCAACCTCACCAGGTCGCGAGTAATATGACGACCCGCTGTACCCTCCAGCTCCTGTGGGTGGTGGTGGAAAGGCACCCGGTTGTGAACCTGCTGCTGCTGCCGCCGCCGCTTCTGCGTTGGCTGCTTTTCGACGTAAACTGTTAGCTTTCCCCTTGGCATGCTCTGGAAGGTCATCGGGGTTATCGACGCCATACTCGACAAGCATCTTCTGAAGCTTTGTCGGCCGAGGCTTCCGTGTGCTTCGGGACTGTTCTTGAATAGGCGGGGGTTCAGGGGCCACAGGAGACCACTTGTGGAGCTCTTGACGGAAGAAATTCGTCTCGTATGTCAACAAAACTTCAGCGCCTTCAATCTTGCGCAGGTAAAATCGCTGTGTCTCTACTTCGGCTTCCGTAGATAGCAGTGGACTGCAATAGCGAGCTATATGGCGTCGAAATGATTCTGCGTTGTCGATAATTTTCGTCAACACTTCTTCCTCCTCTGGTTGGAAAGGCAACGTTCTCATTTCATCTGAGAGCGCTAACAGATCCTCTAATTTAGGTCGGGATGCATCTCGAGGGATCTTCATGCGCCAGTCACAGATTGGACAAGTGTAGTTCTCATCCTCCTTGACCTTGCCACGAGCAATCTTGAGACACTTGTAGTGATACCTAGCAATGTTAGAGTTGTATTCCATCTGTCAACACCAGAACAACTTACCATTCATGGCATCTTTCGCATTCAATCATCATTCCGGCCTCGATTTTCCTGCAAATACAAAATACTTGCCTGGATCTACTGTCGTCCCATTTGCTCGTTCCAGGCTCGGGGCTGACTTCTCTTGAAACAGGCTCTCCGGGCATTCTTGGCGTGTCGTGCTCAATGTCAAAGCAATCCATGTTGCGTTCTAGGACATACTCCAAGTGACTCTTGAGAATGTGCAATGGTGCGTTGGATTTCCCGAAAAGTTTCTTGCCTTTGCGCATCCAATCTTCATGTCGTTTGCGCTCGTTCTCAAGATCAAGAGTACCATTCGGTTTCGAATTGAGCTCTTCCAGCTTCTTCTGGATCTCCACGACCTCAGTGTACTTGGGTCTCTGGCGAAAGTCGGGATCGCGACATCGTGTAGTTAAGTCAATGATCTGGCGGTGCGCCTCGCGCTGTTTGTGAAGAATTTGGTCGACAGCGCTCAATGTCTCCTGCGAAACAGGAAGTGCGTTTAACTGCACCTGCGCCGAGAGGGATTCCAGTTGTGGGTAGTGAACGAATTCTGCCACGATAAGCTCCTTGGCCTTTGTCTCCCATTGCTGGCCAGCAACCATTTGGTCACGGTAGAAGGTCAGGTGATCGTTATAAGGGGGAATCTCAAGCCGGTTGCCCTCTTCGATGAGATCTTGCACCTCCTTAAGGGTCATGTAAACTCCTCGGTTGTTGCGCGCTCGTTCATTCCAGCGAGATTGTTCTAACACTTTAGATAGCTGGTCGACTTCAGGAGTATCCACATTAAAGGTTCGCCCTTCTTCAAGAAGCTTCTCAATCATGTCTGCCGACAAGCTGGATGTGTTCTTCAAAGCCTGGGATGCGCTCATCTGGAACTGCTTGATTGCTTCAGAGCGCTCTTGAAGCTGGAGTATTTCGGGACAGTCGAACCCGATTCGTTCAGCTTCTTCTAGCAGTCGATAAATGTTGCTGACGTTCCTCGACTCTCTCTCCTTTTGGTCGTGTTCCGCGCTGCCGATGGATTTCCGCATGCTCGACTGCCAAGCCTTTTCGTTCTTGCGTCGATTCTGTTGCTTCCGAACGATGTAGTTTGTTGCCTCTTCCACCCAGTCGTTGCATCGATTGACAAAGTCTTGCAGAACTGATAGTGAAGGAAGATCGTGTGGAATGCGTTCGCCCTCGTGAAGAAGTGCACGCAGTGATTTGAGCGATGGCTTAGGCTCCTCTTCGAGTAGCTTCTCATATTTTTGTTCCCACAAATCAGGAGTTTGCGCCTTCTCCAACACCTTTTGGTGTATCATTTCCATGTCTTGCCTCTCCTTGCGAAAGAAGAGGACATGCTCGGCACCTCGGAAGCGCTCCTGCTCAGGCATGTCGCAGCATGCATGATATCCAGCATGCAATAAACAAAGAACCTTGCCTGACTGTATACACTTGAATCGTGACAGATATGAGAAGGCTTTGCAGTAACAGCAGCACTGTTCATCCTCATCTTGAAGATCCTCATTCTCGACCTTGATCTTCAAAGAGCATGATTCGTCACCTCCTGTACTTTCACATCGATGCGGGGCCGCTTCAACGTGCTTTGCGATGAAGTCTCCGCGTTGCTCAAGTTCTCGTTTATGTATACGCTCGAGAGCGGGCGCCAACCATTTCGCCGTTTGGATTGTAAGGCCAGTTGCGGTGCTTTCTGCAGCGGTCCACAATAGCTCATCATGAGAAAAGCATGGCTGTCTTCGGAACAGTTGCAATCGTTCCACGCCGGCAAGTCCATAAGGTTCCCAATCTTCAGGTGCGAAATTGACTGCTTCGTTGAAATTGAATCCATGGTTAAAACCAGCATGGTAAGCTTGTGGGAAAGTGACGACGAGCTGGCCAGCTCTTTGATCAAGAGCGTATACACGGACGCCTGCTTTCTTCAATTGCTCGGGAGTCAATAGTGTTACCAACTGGAAGAGGAGATCCGGCTGAGTCTCAAAGAGCTCTGGCACAGCCTCCTTCATAGCCGTTTCGAACTTCTCAGCGTCCTCACCCGGTATACCGTACCATGTTTTGGTGGCACCAAGGTGTTGGTAATTGGCAGAGTAGGCGTAATGATCCTCGTTATGCCAACAGAACGTCGAAAATATCATGCCCACATAAACCCACGGAACTGTCATGCCGGAAATGTCTGATTTGATGTGTTTAAACAAACTCTCTCCGTGGAATGGAAGAACATTTAGGTTCCAGGGATCAGTTGCATATGGGTTGCTGGGATCTCTTTCTGCAGTTGGGAATCCTGAACCATGAGTCGTACAATGGATATCGGCTCCGTATTCGACCTCTACGGTTTCCTCGAGGTCAGCAACCAGTCGCCAGAATTCCGTCTCCACGTCTTCTTCGGTAACAGGTCGGTGACAATTTAGCTCATGATCGAAAGGCATCTTCTTCTCAAAGTAACCCTGCTTAAAGTCGTTTGCTTTTTGTTGAAATTGCTTGAGCGAGTACAAACCGCCCTCCTCAAAACCGAACTGGCCGTCTCCAACAAGACATCTTGCACAGTTCCATTCGCTATCGGGCTTTCGCTTCAAAGGTGGATCGAGACATCCTGGATGATAGGCATGGTCGCAAGATTCGCAAAGCAGTAGAACGTTGTCATTTCTCCCACAAGTTTCGCATTTCTAGAAACGTCAGCTACATTACATTGAACAATGGTATTCAACTTACTTCTCCTGGTGGTAGTGGCTCTTCTCGTGGAATTCTTGGCACTGAAGGACGGAATGGCGTCATGTGCGATCCAGCCACAGTGGGGACGGCATCTGTCGATGTTAGTCTGGGAGTCATAGAACCAATGAAAAACGCGGTCGGTCATTGCAGTTAAAATCCCTGCGCTTGGTCGCCAACGTCAAGACGCAGCATGTATGCGACAATGGGAATTGACGCCAAGAGAATATAATACAGTTGTACCAACTTACCTTTCTTGAGTCGCTTACTGCGACGGCTGCTAGCCGCCTCAGAATCGTCCAGGTCATTGTCCTTCTTGGCTGAGTCGGAGGACTCTTCACCACTAAGCTGACGCTTTAACGCTGTAGCCTTTAAGCTTGATGCCCGGTTGTCTGGGGTGTTCTTTGCGGACGGAGTGGGGCTTTCAAATCGCTTGGGATCAGGTGTGAAGCTTTTAGGCTCACTAGTTGCGCTGCGATTTACACTTGTGAAGCCAGAATTCACCGCGGTAAATCCGGAGTTGACAGCAGTGAATCCACCAGACGTAGGCGCTGGTGGTAGAGGTGGTGCATCAGCCATGGGAGCGTCGCGATCTGTTTCGGTCTTTACTCCACCAAGGGTTGCCTGTAAAGCGTCGGAGGCATTACGCGCTGGTGAATCACCTCGGAGGCTTACAGGAGTATTGATATTGGACCGTCTGACCGGGGTCTGCCCAGGGCTCGGGGTCAATGGTCCACCATATTCCTGCTCCAGCTGTTGATGAACACCAGGTTTCGCCAGCCGGAGGTACTCCTCGTACGGACATAACCATCGCTGGTAAGAATTTTTCAAGGACGTTGACAGTGACGACATGATCTTGCCACTGTATCCCAAATCACGGCCGATTTCTGCCCATTTCTTGTGCTTGCAAACTTTCTCAAAGCCACCTCGTGACTCAACCGCTTTCTTTAACCTATAAAGATCAAGTGGTTTCTTGTCAACGTATGGTAAGCGATGAAGATTCGTGCCATGTTGCTTGTGGAATTTTGAGAGGCCATCGAGATAGGTGAGATTAGCACGTGTACCTGCGACATGTTAGCCAAAGTCCAAACGATGTGGTCAGAAAGGGTGAAACACGTACTCCCTTCCACGGAGTTCAGCTCTTGTTTTCGAGTCCTAAAATGGAATTTCTACATAATTAGCACGAGCCAAAACATGAGCCATCTTGTATATATAGCCTCAAAACGCGCTATAATGCGCCAGATTGTCGTACCTCGGTATCGATTGCAAACTCTGGGTTCCAAGAATCGGGGGGAATAATCTTGCATATGCCAAACTTCTTCGCTTCGGGTGTGATTTTCCGTAGATACTCGAAAGGGTCTCGCCAGTCTTCTTCGGTTGGTCGATACGTAGGTGCCTCTTGAAGACCATGTGGGCGACTCTCCTTGACCTTTTCTCTGACTGCGGTAGGTTGTCCACGACGTTCAACAGAAGTCAGGTCCAAGGCAGTACTTGAAAGAGAGCTAAGAGGAGTCTGTGGATTGTTCGGGTGGTATCCGTTGGAGTTGACTTTCGGCTTGGGTTTCGACGAGAGGCCAGCGGTAGTGGCACTGGGTGAGCTTCGCGAACTTCCGTTTGTGCTATGAGTGCCCGAGGGGGCGACGGCGCCGACAGTTGGTACTGAAACCATGGTGAACGCGAATGATGATGAACAGATTGACGAGTAGCAAACGACTAATAGAGAAACGTATTGGGGTATCGATCGAGCGTTACGGTTACGCGGCGTGCATCGACTTCATACTCGGGCAGTCCGTTCGTTAATGAAATATCAGCATCGCAGGCAAGAAGTCTCAATCGCGACGAGAAGCAGCTTGCATGTACTGGTGAAGCAGCTGAGAGGCGTGAGATCGGAGTCGTCTTTCAAGCCTGCAGTGGAAGGTTAATGTCTAGTTTATATATAGTAGTTATCATGTTACAAGGGAGTACAAGAGACCATGACCAACTAACATCAAGAACAAAATACATACTCACAACGAAAAGGTCAATATAAAAACACCAAAGATGCGAATGACACGGTCGATATTGTGCGTGTCAAAGCTAGAGTGATGGCACTGGATTTTACTTGTGGTAGGTTGAAAGAACGAGCAATCTAGCTTCAAGCGTGATTGTCGATGTTGTATGAAAGAGCCAAAAGTGAGGAAGGAGCGGAGGGTGAAGAGTGGGTGTGAGTGGGAACGAAGATGGGAAGGTGGGAATGGGTCGAGGGAATCCTAAAGGTAACTTTAGATCTTGGAGGCGCGTGCGAGCGACCAGTTCAGTATTCAGCGCCCATGTTAGCTTCGGCAGGTACCTTTGCACACAAAGGGAAAGAGAAAGAACAAGGACGGGGTGTGGAAGGGAAGGGTGCGGCAGGAGGTACAGGCCTAGGTCCCTGGGGGTACCTCCGTTTAGCACGCGCATGGCGCCAGGTACAAAGTATCCGCCGCCCTCGCTCATTTACATACAGTACGGAGGAAGGACCGGTGGGTTCGGGCCAACAAATACAAATCGCAGAAACATTAATGGGCAGCAGCAACGAATTTCTACGCCTTTATTGACTGCTTTATTTCTTTCTCAATTTTAACAATTCACGCCATTCTTTTCAAGACCACCGAACCATTGTTGGTAGTTACAGCGCTGAGAAACGCCGTCCTGATACAAGGACCCGAAAACTCATGTGGCGGACCCACTAGAGACGACATCCGGCCGGTGCCCCCTCTACCGAGAACCACATCGTCAACGTCCACAAAAGCAACATGTCGGGCACAAAAGATGAGAATATGAGCTCAATCGGCGAAATATGTTATTCTTTTGAAGGGGTCTGGGAAACGACTATCATTGCGAAATATTACAGTTCAGAGCCTTGTTCTTGTCTCCACACAGGCTATGCGACGATGGGTGAAGCGAGCCGTCAGGGAGGATGCCTACAGCCTTGTGAGGCGCGTTATTACCACGATAACTGAATCATACTGTCGCAATTTGACAAGTTCAGCAACAAACAATCGTATTAAATTGAGCATCGCAGTCTTACAACAAAAACATCAAGGGTTTTGGGCCACGTCGTCATGGAGAAGAAGAGGATAATGTATCCGAATGCGGCAGACGATGGTGACATTGGAGAACAGTCACGCGCTGACTGGCATCATTTCCTTGTTCACCGTGTGGCTGCTCAATGGCATGGCCCCTAAAAGTCTGACGGGCCACAAGCTGGGCTTCAAAAGAAAGGAAAAAAGGCGGGCCCAGAAAAAAAACCGAATCCAATCTGATATCCAACTCTCAGTGAACAGGGGGTGATTCATAATCGCCCGCTAACGAGCCAATCATGATGAGATGACGTTCAGCGCAAACGCTGGGGTCTTCCCGGTCAGCAAGTCAACTTGCGTGGGGAACCGGGGGTAGAATAGGCAAGCGACAGGTTAGAATGCACTCCATACGATGAGGTTGGTTTTGGCTTCATTTACACCACGGATTTGATGGCTTAACTTTGGCTCATGGTTCAAACTTACGGCACGGGAATCGTGAAGTGTACATTGTATCGATCTTTATATTGTATCACAAACAAATTGTTATTGGTACAGTCAACATGAGAGGTCACCTGCACATAGATAATGAAAATACCAAGCCTGACAGCTATGATTTATTATGTCACCTAAAACAAGAGCGGGTATCAACCAACGCCAAAATAAACCCAATCTCCCAACCGATACTCAAATGTCCTCCTGAGCCTCAGCTTCAGCTGCTATAGCTTTCTTCGTACGCCGTGGCTTCTTGAGCAGTTTCGTTACCTCTTTCGGTCCTCGTATACGAAGTGTCAACTCCTTCATCATATCAATCCAATTAATATTGCCGTCACAGCTCGGACACCTGCAGGACAGCGGTACCACAACACCCTCATCTTCGCCTTGCAGGGCATATTTCCCCCAGCATTCCAAATGACCCATGGCCTCGCATCCTTGGTGAGGACATATCGGGTAAAGTCCGCTTCTTGACTGTAGCGTCTCGTGGCAATGCACACAATCTCCTTCGCGTTCAAATGAAACGATGCTATGCGCCTTCTCGACATATGGTTTTAGAGGTGCGTAGTTGAGAGGCAGCGCGTGAATACCCCATGGTTCCGCTGAATCCCCTTTTGGTTTGTAATCCGTCTCAATCCTGAGACCTTCTCGAGGTTTTGCGTCTTTAGATACAAGCCAGGTATCCCACTTCTTCTTGATTTCTTCTGCAAAGAAGTGTAGGGTAAGTGGCCATCGTGCAAAAGTCGGCACTCCAGTGAGTAGATGGAGGTTAGACACAATAGATATGGCACTATGAATGGGCCTTTTTGACTTCCTTTGTCCCTTTTTTCTAGGTGCTCGTATTGTGATTCGTTCATCTGATGGAATACTCGACGTTAAATGAGGATTCGTCAAAGCCCATCTGTAACAGTTAGCGTTTAAACTTTACTCCATAACAGATTTGAACCCACTCGAACTTCAGAGCTGCGATGGAGCTCGGGAATCCCGATACCGCAATTACCACTTCCCATGGTCGTAACTTGTCTTTTGCCGTTCTCACAGCACCCCCGGTAGCGACACCATTGTGTTGCTTTAAGCGCCTGGGAGGTGCAGGCGTAGAACCTATGTAAAATGAGGCATGGCGAATTGAAGAGCGGAGGACGTACACCGTGTACAAGGCTGGGATAGGTCCTGGGAGTTGTGACATGGCGGCGATGAATGATAAAACTTTGACGATGTTTACTTGGTGTGAGCGTGAGTTGGAGGGGCGATGTGATGTCATGACTAATCAAGTCATCCCTAGTACCCCTTTACAAGACTTGGTAGTCGTGCAACGTTTGAGTCAGACTATTCAAGAATTCGATTGTATCATTTAGTATTACGTCTGTATATCCTTTTGTGAGACATAAATATCCCCAACAACGTTCCCTGCGCCGTATAGTACATATCCATCTACAACAAACCCTGCTTCTGCAAGTCGTAGTAGACCTTCTCAGGCATGACATTGCCCTCCCCATCCTCCATCTGCACCACGCTTCCCTCGTCGACTGTAGTTCTTTTCTTCTCCTTCTGAATCTTATCCCACAGCTGCAGCGCTTCAGCAATGCCAGTGATATCCCTGAACAGCGTTGTGTTGGTGATGCCGAGACACTTGAGACCGTAAATGTGTCGCGCTTCGTTAAAGTGCTTGTCAAATGCACGTCGGCCCATGTAAACAAAGTTTCCGCAAATCTCGCAGGGAAACTCGACACCCAGACCGTGAAGGCGGTATAGCCAAAAGGGGATAGGCTTGCCGTCCCAGGCAAGAGGCAGCTTGAGGGGGTTGTAGATGCGCTCCTCGCCATCCTCATCATCGCCCTCGCCCTCTTCTTGTGGCTCCTGAGGTGCATCTTCAGAATTGAAATAGTTTTCGAGCTCCTGCGCGCGCTCTCTCTCCGTCATGCCTTGCTTGCGCTCCACGTTAACTCTAGTATCGCTTCGCTCGGTGCTCATTGCGCTGGCAAGTCGCTTCACTCTGTGCTCTCGCTCTGCCACTGCGCGCTCTTTTAGTCGCGTTGCCGAGCTTCCGTTTACAGCGTCATTGGTGGGGGCTGAGTCTTGCTCTTCACGCTGTTTCCTCTGCTCTACCGCCTTGATATGTTTTCGTCCCGTAAGATGGTTCTTGTAGACATTCTCGTTCTTGAATTCCTTCTGACAGTCATCGCACCATACCGCATCCGCCGTGCTGGCCTCCTTGGCGGTACCGTTTGTCGAAGACACATTCTTCTCCCAGCCCTGGATCTCGTCCTTCTCCCATGCTGTCTCAAACTCTTCGTCAAAAGAAGCGAGAACCTTGTCCACATTTTCCAGAGGTCGTGTTCGTCGCATGAAGCTCTCGAGGTAATCTGCTAGCTGACCGACATACTTGAAGTATTGATCTGTTAACTTGTTTGTTCTCGTGACACCGCCATGTGCTGGAGAAAAGCTGTCAAAAGTCTCGAGATATTGCAGATATGTGAGTCGTCTGACATTGGGAAGGTTGAGGTAGGCTTCGTGAGAGGTCGTCAAGTCGAAGAATCGTCCGTAAGCTTCCTCTCCAGAGAACAGAGAGTCCACGATTGAAGGCATCGGCTCTCCATCAGATCTCTTGACCTTGTATCGCTGCTCCGAGTTTTCTGCTTGCTCATGGGGATATCTCTCGTGATGCTCGCGAACGTCTTTGAGCTGCTTGTAGAACTCTGCGAATGGGTCGCCTGTACCGATCTGCTGAATCTCTTGTGCTCGAACTCCGTTTTCGTCCTTGTAGATGCCGACAAGGTTGCTTGACTGGACTTGAATCTGATCTAGTAGTTGGGAAATCTCATGGTCTCTGTTGAGGCGATCACGGATCTGAAGGGTTAGCGGGCGAATTATCAGGGAATTGAAGCTGCTCACATGTCTGGGTTCGTCGCGAATGCGATCAGCGATACCTTGCTCAAGACGCTCTAGATCCTCATGGATGTATCGCTGCTCTTCGAGGACGAGCATTTCGGCGGGTCTGGCGGTACAAAAACTCTCAAAATGTCGATAAAAGTGCTATGGCGACCCTCAATCGATGAATGAGTGAATGTCAAGATGAGCCTGATGCTTTAAAAATTGCGGAGCTTCGTCGCGAGTTCAGTGGCGTTCAGGCGCGCTTCAACGTAGAAAAGTTGACTAGAGTTTGACGAAAGACGAAATAAGTTAGTCAGCTCATTCTGCCTCTAAATGGGAGCTCTACTTTTTCTTTCTGGCACCCCCAGACTGATCACCCCGAAGTATACCCGGCGCTGCGCGTTACGTCTTTGCTCCAACTAAAAGTTACACCCCAAAACTTTGACTTTACTTCGTCGTGAGGTGCTGTTCTTCATTTTGCCCAATAACCACAATTAAAAACGAAATCATGGCTGAAAGCGCAGGAGGAATTGATCGCAAGGCCGATGAGAGGATGGAGTTCTCAACCTCCAAGGAGGTTACGGTCCACCCTACCTTCGAGTCTATGTCACTGAAGGGTCCGTCGCAAGCTTGTGATTGATGATGATCGAGCTAACAATATCCAGAGAACCTCCTTCGCGGCATCTACGCTTACGGATACGAATCCCCTTCTGCTGTTCAATCCCGTGCCATCGTCCAGGTCTGCAAGGGCCGTGACACCATCGCCCAGGCTCAATCCGGTACAGGAAAGACCGCTACCTTTTCTATCAGTATGCTGCAGGTCATCGACACCGCGGTGCGCGAGACACAGGCCCTAGTTTTGTCACCCACACGAGAACTGGCGACTCAGATCCAGTCCGTCGTCATGGCGCTGGGTGACTACATGAACGTCCAATGCCACGCTTGTATTGGAGGTACAAACGTTGGTGAAGATATCCGCAAGCTCGACTACGGCCAGCACATTGTCTCTGGCACCCCAGGCCGTGTGGCAGACATGATTCGACGACGACACTTGCGCACTAGGCATATCAAGATGCTGGTTCTCGATGAAGCTGACGAGCTCCTCAACAAGGGATTCCGTGAGCAGATCTACGATGTCTACCGGTACCTCCCTCCTGCCACACAAGTCGTGGTCGTCAGTGCCACCCTGCCTTACGATGTCCTCGACATGACGACCAAGTTCATGACCGATCCTGTTCGCATTCTCGTCAAACGTGACGAATTGACCCTCGAAGGTCTCAAGCAGTACTTCATCGCCGTCGAGAAGGAGGACTGGAAGTTTGATACCCTATGCGATCTCTACGACACCCTCACTATCACGCAAGCCGTCATCTTCTGCAACACACGCCGCAAGGTTGACTGGCTCACCGACAAGATGCGCGAAGCCAACTTTACCGTCAGCAGCATGCACGGCGATATGCCCCAAAAGGAGCGAGACAGCATTATGCAGGACTTCCGTCAGGGCAACAGCCGAGTTCTCATCTCGACCGATGTGTGGGCCCGTGGTATCGACGTTCAGCAGGTCAGTCTGGTAATCAACTATGACCTGCCAAGTAACCGCGAGAACTACATCCACCGCATTGGTCGTAGTGGGCGATTCGGTCGCAAGGGTGTTGCTATCAACTTCGTTACTACCGAAGACGTGCGCATCTTGAGAGACATTGAATGTGAGTGCCCTTGATTTGATGTCCGCTGGAACCAACACTGACCTTTTTAGTGTACTACTCTACCCAGATTGATGAGATGCCCATGAACGTTGCCGATCTTATCGCTTAAGCCAAAAGTTGGGGAACTGTAATATCATCGCTATGAAACAGGGACGCCGCGTCGAGAGGACGTGGTAGAAGTGGAGGAAGGGGGCTGTGTGCCGAATTCAGTGAGTTCTTGACTTGCTCATCTCTTGTCACAGCTGACTGACTCGAATGTAGACTGCACGAGGAAAAGATTGCCAAAAGAAAACAGGGGGGGATTACTTTGACCCTGAACAAAGGGCTTCTCGGGATTAGCAAACAGTTTGAGAATACTTAATGCAAAAAGCATGTTCAGCTTAAGGCTCAATAAATTGACAATGTTATTCGTCACGTCGGCAGCCATTTCGTCTCATAAGCGTCCATCGTCAAGTCTTTGCCTACCTGCTCGAACAACTCATAGCAAACGCACTATTGGGCTGACCGTACTTCTTATCTACTGTCGCCCCAACTTTCCCAATTCGTCCAAGCACCATCTTGAAGTTTATGGATATGTGGATGCGACACACATACCCCTGCAACTCAGATCAACCACCAAGGCCCAATTTTAACGACCCGAGAGTGTCATTGCGATGAGGAACCAAGAATTTATTACGTGATGAATTGCTTCCTTTTGATCTACCTGAGATCTTCCCCATGGGGTATGCAAATTGCAACTTGGCCACGATACTTCTCAACTGTTTATCAGTGTCCTGTGTCGCCTACTACTGTGGCAGGTCTGGCAACTACATTGTCAAAGTCTCGGTTGAATTCGATATTCTCAGACTAACTAGGCAAAGTTATGATTGGTCTCAGCTACAGCCCGCTGTTTGACCCTCTCATTCCACTATGATGGTTACACGATAAGTTCTTATGCATCTATATCTTTTCTCCGATACATCGCATCCTTTACTCAACGTTTTACCTAAACCCGGTCATAAGATTCATACCCGGCCCGTGTACGAAAAGACGCGGACTCACATATGCACGATATGCCATACCATCCATCATCCTTATCAAACATCCGTAATTCTGCATAGCCAGAACCTGGAACTGATAACAAACCCTCTCCACTAGCTTAGACCTTCTACCCCAAGGATGCCTGTCCTATGCTGTAGATGGAAATCTCCAACCGCCACACTATACTGCATGCGGCAAATACTTTGCACACTTAAGCATTGCGGCCAACTAGTGCACGGATGTGGTCAACAGAAATCGGTCCCATGTAACGGCGAATATCTGGGGTAAAAGATAAGTTTGAGTACGTATTAGTGATGGGACTCAGGGATATAAAGTGCCCGACATCCCTACTCAACAGGAGCATACTGCCATACCCAACCCGAATCGAATCACCTTGAGATACGCTACATTCTATTCTATCTTGATTGACTGCCAGAGAATGCCCACAACCTCCTCCCTTTACAACCACCCGACCATCGACTCAAGCTCTGGCGTACCATGGAGAAAGCGACACAAATGAATCAAGCCGAGCGCGACGCCCTCGACCTGGCCGCTCTCGGTCATGAACAAGTCCTCTCTCGCAAGTTCAGCATGCTGAGCATGCTATCCCTCGCCTTCTGTATCCTAGGTACATGGGCTGTATGCGCACAGAGTCTCGCGACAGGTATCCAGAATGGCGGACCCGTGACTTGCCTATGGGGTCTTGTCCTGGTTTGTCTCTGTAACCTCGCCATCGCCATGTCGCTTGGTGAAATGTGCTCTGCTATGCCGACGGCGCTGGGACAGGCGTTCTGGACTGCGAAATTATGGAGGACTGCGACGGGGAGATTTATGAGTTACATGACAGCTTTCATCAGCACCTTTGGATGGTGGTGTCTTTCTGCTTCGCAGATTGCTTTCATGGCAGAGTTTGTTTTGTCGATGAAACTCATGTTCGACCCCGAGTGGACAGGAGGCAGCAAAGGCTGGGTATTGTTCCTCGTGTATACTGGAATTAATATCCTGTTTACATTTGTCAACTATGTCGGCTGCCGCTCCGAGAAGTTCCTACCATACTTCAACAATTTCGTCGCTGTTGGCTTCGTCGGCCTCTTCGCCACATTCTGTCTCGTCCTACCTATCCTCGTTGGAACGAAATCAGACCTCGATTACCAACCGGCTAGATTCGTCTTTGGGTCATGGATCAACCAGACAGGATGGTCAGATGGCGTCGTTTGGTTCCTTGGACTTGTACAGGCTGCTTATGGCTTGACAGCCTATGACTCTGTCATCCATATGGTGGAAGAGATCCCAGCTCCTCGGCGAAATGGACCTCGAACAATGGTGATGGCTATTGTTATGGGTGCTATCTCGGGCTTCATTTTCCTGGTTGCTACCCTGTTCTGCATCCAGGATCTCGACACCACTCTGAATCCTCCCTCTGGCTTCCCATTCATTGAAGTAGTCCAGAACATTGTGGGACTCAAAGGAGCAGCTGCGTTGGTCGCTTTATTCATCTTCAACGGTTTTGGTCAGGGTATCTCGATCATGACATCGTCCTCAAGACTTACCTGGAGTTTTGCCCGTGATGGAGGTCTTCCATTTGGAGATTATTTCTCTTACGTTGACCCGTACTGGGAGGTCCCTGCTCGCTCATTGATCCTCCAAGGAGTAGTCATCAATCTTGTCGGACTCTTGTACCTCTTCTCTAGCACCACGCTCGATGCTATTTTGAGTGTTAGCACTATCGCACTCACGATCTCTTACGCAATTCCTATCGCTGTCTTGATGATTGTCGGTCGAGACAAGCTGCCTTCAGGAGGAGAGTTTGGACTGGGCAGATTTGGACCAGCATTAAACACAGTTTCCATCATTTATACAGTCATTACGACTGTATTCTTCTTCTTTCCTGGTTCACCGAACCCAGCTATTGCGGATATGAACTTTGCCATCGCTGTGTTTGGAATTTTGCTTATCATCTCATTGGGGTTCTGGTTTGTCAAGGGAAGCAAGTCTTTTTTGAGGATTGAAGATGTCTCCGATGATATCCTCTATGGTCAAGGGGAGGACGAACAGTCAAGGGCGATTGATGTACCAGAGAAGCAATGAACATATATAGCTATATAGGTTGGAAAGAATTTAATGATCAAGTTCCAAGATGCTGAGCGCATGCTCACAAGCCTATTGCCTCTTTTACAACCTGGCTTTATCTAGAAGAACTCCTCCATTTCTGGATCTGTAATGGTTTCGCCTCTCACAACAGCCGCTCGGCCAATCTTCTCGTTTGTCTCGTCATCTTCGTCCTTCAGTACATCTCGCAGGTAATCCCAGCCACCGTCAATTACATATCCTTTAAGCCCTCTGTACCAACCCGCAAGGTCTGTCTGGTTGCATCTGAATTTCCTCTCGATGAGTTGATTTATTGTTTCGGTTGCAGCAGATTTTGCTTCTCAATGTAGTTGAGGATCATGTTAACATTAGAAGAAAGAGCCGCAGCGTGGAGGATGTCACAATTTTCTGTGCTTATGGCTGTCAGCGATGCACCTGCGCCAACTAGGCTACGTAGTGTCAGTATGTTATTGTATAGTACAGCTGACATGGCTGGAGTGTAGCCAAAAGCATCCTTTTCTTCAAGATCTACCCCGTGTATCAGTAGAGCCTGAAATATCTCATTGGCGGCGTCTTGGCCTTTGATGCGACGGGAGAAAGTGTGCAGAATAGGTCTGCCATAGCACTTACCCGTCGCTCCAGCCTCAAGTAACATGCGGACAATTACTAAGCCTTTTTTCTATGGCATGATGCAGCGCACTGAGCCCACCAGCCATGTGGTTCAGATTCATTCGACACTCTTCAGACTCTAAGAGTCTTGCTGTCTGTCTCTCGTAGCCATAAAATGCAGATTGCATAAGAGGAGTGAGTCCACGGCAACAGTGCTGGTTGATGTTGGATCTGGCCATGATCAAGAGGTCAAGTACCTCCAAGTTTCCCTCGAGCACTGCATAGTGTATCGGAGGGTAACCAAACCCGTCCAACTCATCGATGGCCCATGGTTGCTCTCGTAACGCCTCCAGCATTCCCTCTCGTGTTACTTCCGGGTTCATGGCCTCCATATGGATATCACTTCTGGAAATCTCATCCCAACCAGCGATATAGGATGACACTCTTTCCAGTATAAGCCCCATAGCTTCATGTTGCGGCTCAGATTCATCATACCTCTCCTAAGGCCGTAGCCGATAGCTCTATCGAATGTCAACAGTATTCGTCAGGTTTATTGTTAGACAGACAAACCTCGGTAACCCTTGATGAGGTAATAGGTTCTCCCATAATTCTAGCAGGACTCTGACGGCCTCCCAACCACGGTGGTGTATTACGAACTTTCACTGTGTCAGTTTAGTTATATACCGAGCAGTTTGAAGTTTACGTACACCCAATAGAGGCCGGCTATATTTATCGATGTCGTCAGGAAAATATTTGTTGCCCTCGCGAATGTGCTTTTGTAGTACCGAAGGATGCATTATCATAGCGTAAAGGTCGTGGCTAAATTGGAGCACCCTGTAGGGACGTAATGACAAACTCAACCTTGGGTCTTGACACACCTCGACTGACACAACTCCAGCCCAGAGCCACGTTGGAAGTTGATACTCAACTCTGATACCTGGGTTCGGCGCACATCTGGCTTTGCAAGTATTACCTAAGAATTCATATCTGACAAGCCAGGATCCCAGCAGATGTTTCGCCCACGCGCCACTGTTATACTCTCGTTTGTTGCGATGGCAGCGGCATTGACAGCTAAGGCTGCACATGCGAGGGCTCCGAGACTGGATCGTTGTTACATTCGCGAAACTCTCCTCTTTCCTAGTAATGGTAGTGAGCGACATGCTCTAGCCGTCAGTCTCTGTCCTAGATATGTTCGTTGAAGGGATCGCGTCACGGTTTTTTGCTCCTTGATCATGCAGCTGTCGGGTTACCACTGAGCTCAAAGAAGCTGTGTTGAAAGTTTCAGGTAGGGTGGGTAGTGTTTGGCTGATATGCCGAGATTGGTGCGTGTAGTATGTTAACTGTTGCGTCACACGATGAAAGAAACTGTCATTGTTAGTGAATCCGCAATAGAGTTGCATTAACTTGCACTTCTTGGCATGTATTGCCATGATCTACCATGGAATAAGAGATGCATATGAAATAGCTTAATTTAACGGGATCATGGTGCACGATGCTATATTGCACGATGCAATATAGATCTTATGAGGTGGCAAGTAGTGGCTCAATTAATTGAGTTGTTCCCAGGACCTACGCGAGACTATGTCGATATTCAGATATTGTCACCTGTCATAATTTCACATGACAGGTCTTTGATACCATGGTGGTAAGTCTGTTGCACTGTTATACATAATGTCTAGTTTGATTTGGCCCAAGACAAAATATACATCAAGACTTCTACCAATAGAGAAGAAAGGAATATGAACCCGAACCTCCAAGTTCCACTCCATCATGACTGCGACACATAGTAGAAACCAACATGCGTCATTCAGATACATGTTCAGTTTTAGGCCAGTCATGACGACCAACAACTTTATTTGTCAGCTTCACTGTTCCTCAGCGACTCGTGTGTCCTGTTTCAGTCTTAAACTCAAATATCCGATACCAACTCTCAACATTGAAAGCCTCAAACCGTTATGGCAAACAACAGGTGTATGCACGTTCTTGCCTCATCTTTTCGTCCAAGCTAAACGTTATCGTAACCATCGTAGCCACAAGAAACGTCTGTTTCAGCCCCAGCCTCTACCCCAGAGACAAGCCAGTGCATGAATAGGCAGTTTCTACTAAATGCATGTAATTAAAATTCATCATCTTCAGGAACCAACGAGTCAAGCCACCATTGCTCTCCTGTCTCAGCCTTTTTTCTAGAAAGACATTAGCACCCTCTCTAGGTTAGGAACAGTGAGTGAAATGTTGACAATTCGTATTTTGAAACCCAAGCGAAAAGTTTAATTGATCAGACCAGAACAGCTTAGGTTACCGGCTCTCTGGTCACAATGCAACGCAGCGATGGATCATCGGAGGGAAGGCCTGTTTCTGGCCATGGCTGAAACGTTCCGAGGAACAAACAAACCCATGCTTTGTCTATGCCCTGGACATACGCAAGAAATCGTTGAAACCCACGGAGACAGTACGGCGTGAATAAAAGACATGGCATCATCATTTCGGACGAAATTTCCATGAGGCATGTGGAATGGACATGACGACAAGGGTGGGTGTATGTAGTAGTCAGATAGCAAGGGCATGCGCTCTTGCGGCACCGAGGTCCCCAAAATGTGGAAAACGTGGGATTGGACAGGGGATTGAAATGATCGAGAAAGTGATATTGCGTGTCAACTTGCAGTCATGTCTTGCCTTGTGTCTTGAATGTCTGATTCAACTACGACACCCTCAATAGCCCATGCCAGATTCAAGCGAGACAAAGTAGACTCGTAATATCTTGTAGCTAATGATCAAAGGGCGCAAGAGTCATGCTACGCAAGATTGGATAGTCTGAGGCACGGCGCGAGATCGAATTTGTATCTAGGTCAAGCCTAGTCGAACCTAATGGAGAAAGCCCGACGCCACGAATGGGTACCAAATAGCATGCCAGGCTGAACGAGAGTACAAAGTAGGGTAAGGTTGCCATGTGGGATCAAAGTGCTTGTACGTGTCTAGCGAGAAAGTAATGTTAAAAAGAACGAATTGAACGAATGAGTGCATGGTCGGGGAAGCAAGCCGGCGACAGGGGGGTTTTTATTGGGAAATATGGGATCCGGGAAAACTGGTAAATGAATTGTGAGAGGATAAAAACAACGCAAATACTACATGCGACATTGATAATCTTGGAGTTTGGGGATTTCGGCCAAGTTCAACCCGCTGGTCCGAACTAGTTAGTAAAGATGATCAAAATGGCGCGGAATGGATATGCAAGATTGAGTGCAGCACCAAGACCAAGACCGTTCACTTGCATGGCCTAGAAGAACTCAAAACCAATTGACGAATTATCCTTTCAACGTCGAGTAGTTTGGATCGTCCAAAATAGTCATTGGTATGGAATGTAAAGAAGACGGCATTTTGTTTGTCATCACCACACCCAACCTTCTCCCGGGCTTCTATGCTGCAGTGCATCCCCTAATCTTGTTGTCGGTACCAATCGCCTAGAGTCTCCTCATGTAGGTTCCGCTTAGCCAGGAACAAAGACAGGGGTCAGGCAGTTGGAAAAGGCTGTGATTAAGACCCGGTGAAGCCCCAAAACGGCTTGGTTCCGCCGGGGGAAGACGATCCGGGCCGATGAAATCAAGGGTTGGAGCCGTTTTTGGTACCGAGCGTCTACAGTATTGTTCCGTTGACACCAGGAAAGGTTCTTTTGCTTCGCTTTGAGTAAATAGGGATACGGACTCGTAAGTGGGCGACGATGAGATCGGTGATGCTGAGCTTGAGCTCGTATGAAGATTAGCATCTTGGTGGATGTACAATGTCGTGTAATGGTATGAGGAGAACCATACTGTTATTGCCGTTGGGAGCTTGTAACGTCATTGAGCCACGCTCGTGCGTACGGGTGAGGCGTGACTTGACGATGCACAACATTAGAATTTACTCGCACAGACACTTAATAGGAGCGCTATTGTAGATACATGCTAGTTAGACAGCCAATGTCTGCTAGGCTCTTGATGGGACAGCAGAAGCTTGATGGAAGAGAAGCCGTTACCAGCATCCGGAGGAAGTGGACAGACGAACCTGAGCTTTACCCCTGACTTGGTGATTAGTCTCGGGTGATTTACCAAGTAAATTATCTCCCTGCTCGGGTTAGCTAGCTCGCTCCGGTGTTCCTTTGGGACAATCCATGATAGGGCGAAAGAGGCAGGCCGACCGTAAGCTATTTGTGTTAGTTGGACGGAGCGAATAATGACCTTCGGTTGTCACTCACATGGCCCATGCTTGGCAGATCACCAACCGGAATCTGCACAAAGATCCCTGGAGAATGCAACGACGGGATCGACAAGAGCTACTGTAGTGGGCCATCCAGAAGGCTGTTTATGATGACGCTCGAGTCAGTGCCGTTTTCCTGTCGAGCTTCTTTTCGCAGTGGCTTTTTGAAGAGCTGAAGAAATATACAGCACGAATGAGGAATAAATATGCACAAATCTCGTTCCTGAATATTCCCTCGAGGCAAGGATGTAACCCCGGGCCACCATAATGAAATACCAGGGTTCAATGTGACAGTGAGGTATCATTGTACCCCGTCAACCTGCATGGCATTGCAGGGCTCGACAGCCTAAAAAGCGACAACAAAGATTTTGTGGGTGGCATGAGGCTGACTCGGAAATCTGGACATAACATTGATAGCAGTTCAGATAATGGAAGTGTGCTGATGGGATTGTGACTGCCGCAGTATCAGTGCATTGCACGAGTCATTGTCTGATTTGAAGCTCTTACCGCACACAATCTGCCATCTGATCGAGATGGATGCCTATTGCTGTGTACTTCTTTCATGGCACAAGAGATGAAAACACCATAAATATATGCATATTTTCATGTCTTATTTATTCAAGCTTCTGTATGTACGGGCCGCCGTGTCTCTGATTGCCACGTGCTATTCCTTCCGTTCCCGTGCCAGTACGAGTGGAGATTACAATACCTACCTAGGCGAGTGTGAGAAGAAGCAAATTGTCTTGTATGGTTGTTTGTTGGGGTTGTTGTTAGATGAAAGGTGCAAACATTGATATGCTTGCTGCATGTCGTATTCATTGTGCTGCTTTCAATAAAAAGGTAAATGCGCCAGATGAGGGCAGGAAGGTTATTGTGTGGCTACTTCCTCAACACCAACATTTTCACCTGTAACGACACTTGCAAGTTCACCTGCTCGATTAATTGTCGACAGTTTTTTTTTCACTTTTTCTCTCCTCCAACATTCGATATCCAAAATTTACTATGCTTGGCGACTTTCCCCTATCGTTGCATTCTTTTCTTTTTCTCTCCAAGGACCACTTTCCTCTTTTCGCCTGACATCTTGACTGATTGGCGTCCTTATCTTAATTTAGTCTCGAAAAAGACCGTCATTGACACCTTGGCTGCCTGCTCGGACGAGAAGGCTGATTGATATTGATTGATTGTGGAGTTTGCGGTATTACGAGCGACCTACCTTGTTGGGCATGCATTCCAGAATGTCTCGTCTGTGATGACAGCTATCGGCACTTGCAAACGTATTGCCTCGCTTCTTGTCGATCCTCTATCTTCGCTGGTGGTCAATATTGTGCCAGAATTCGACTCGAACAATATTATTTCGTTTCTGCTGTGCTTCCGATACGCTTGTTCTCTTTGGGAAAGCAGTTTCCAGCTGCGAGGTCGGTCGTGTTAGTGCTGGCACTTGACTGGTCCGTCGCTCACTAACATCTCCGTCTCTTTGCGTGCAATGTACCAAGAGCTATACTAGCAGGCTGTCACGAACCTTTCATGACTCGTTGCAGCCATCTCATTTCCGTATCGACACTTGCCGTCAATCACTACGAGCCGGCTCCAATAGTCTGCGTCGCTGATTTTGGCTATTCAACAAGGCTGCCAGCATCAATGTTACTATTCGCGAAACCACCCTGAAAGGAACCCTGTCCTCCAGAAACGCCATTGCACTACTTTAGACCTCTGCCGAGAATAAGAATTCGTGACCCTTGGGTGATGAATAAACCGTTCATAACTTATCCCGGTCTGACTTGAAAACAAAGAGTCTTGAACGGAATTGTGGTTCCGGGAACATCATACCAAAGAAACTGCTGCGAAGCCAAGCAACCACAGATACGCCATAAAAACCCTTTGACTCATGAGCAAGCTAGACAGGCTCAGCAACCGTCAAAATCCAACGAGCGGCCAGCAACCGCCAAATAAACCGCCAAAGCGTACCAGTGAGCCAGTCTGCCAGTCCAGTCCAGCGCTTGACCATCCCTGCGGATCCCTGATTTCCTGGGCGCGATCGCCGACGGACTCAGGGGCCCCGAACGACGCTCGGGCGCCTCCAACTCTCGCAGGCTGTCCTCTGCCTGAGCCGCTGTTGGGTCTAGCTCCAAGCCTTCAAAGCCCCGAACCCCCGCAGAGGAGTCGAGGGTCTACCCCCTGGCGCCTCTTTTTTTTTCTCTCGTCAACCTGTAAGGGTAGGGTCTTGGTATGGTTGTGGATACATACGCTTCACTGCCTTCTGGTCTGTTCATCTGTTCCGAGATGCCTAGGCCTCCCTGGTCAATCAGTCAGTTCAGTTCAATCGAGTTGGCTTGTTAGTTTGACTCTTGTGTTCCTCAAAAGCGCCGCGCCCCGTCTTCATACCCCCATCCCCTTCCTTCTCGTCTACTTTCTCTGTTTTGTTGTTTGTTAATTTGCTTCTTCAGAGGCTCATATCACAGGCACTGGCAAGACCTGTCACATCTCAGCTACTGTTCTCCCTTGCATCAAACACACGAGGTCAACGCCTGCGCAGCGCATTCTGCGCCATCGAATCATTTCTCGCTTCGTTCCGACCCTCGACACCCAACCCACGACGCACGACGCTCGTCCCTCTATCACACTCTTCCGTTTGCTCGCGCGCCCACGGACCCTCCCCCTCCAGTCCATCCTGTGCTTAGAGGCCCCACCTCCCCGAAGCCTATACTTTCTCATCTGGTCTTTCAATCAGCCCAGATCAGATTCTACAACAAACGTTTGACCTTTGGCGTATCTGTACAACAACTGCATAACCGTTTTCCTCGAAAAGCCTGTCAAAATGGGCTTGTTTTCCCGCAAAGACAAGACGCCAAAGGCCGATCAGGCCATCAATACTTCTCAATCTAATGTGAGCGTGAACTCGCACTCGTCAAGCTTGAGATCCCCTGCCCCTGGCGCCAACCGCAACCCCATGAATCGAACTTCTGCCACCAGCACAAATGGCCCAATGTCTCCAGTCAAACTACCAAAGATCGATCTCCCTCGACCTCCGGACCCTCAGCTCGACCCTGCCGGTTATCTGCGAAGTCTTGGAGCTGTGAGAGAGCGAAGCAAGATTGTCACTGACAAGGCTCTGCGCAACGACTTGAAGCATTTTGATGTGGATATGAGCAAGTTTCCCGACGTGGTTACTTTTGTTACTGGAATTATCAAGGTACGATTGAAATGAAGCGCAAGAAAGCGCCATTGTAGTAGCAATAGATTAACAAAATGCAGCGAGATTACGACGCTCCTTATTTCAGCATTCCTACCCACGGTAGATACCAGCACTTTGCCGTTGGTGGTCGGGATCGTATCGCACAGCTTCTTTCCACCTGGCCTAGCAACGTTGATAACACAGAGCGCTGCCGACGTCTAATCGATCTTTTCCTCGTCAGTGTACTTCTGGATGCTGGCGCTGGAACTTGCTGGACCTACAAGAGCAGTGAGAATGGTCGCGTGTACAGAAGATCAGAGGGTATTGCAGTTGCCAGCTTGGAAATGTTCAAGAGTGTGAGTAGTTCTTTTCGCGACAGAACTTTCAAGGCTAATTTGCTAGGGTCTATTCTCTGGAAACCCCAACAACAAATTTCAAGTAGATAAGGATGGCCTCAAAACCCTTACCGTGGAGAAGCTCGCCGCTGGCCTTCAATCGAAACCTGGCAACGAGATGGCCGGTATTCAAGGTCGCACTGACATGCTGATCCGCCTTGGTGAAGCTTTGGCCGCCAAGGACGATTTCTGGGGTTTCGAAGGTCGCCCTGGATGCTTGATCGGTAAGTTGCGCCAAATGCCTGCCAGTCTTTGCTATGCTAATCTTTCAAAGACCACCTTCTCGGCCACCCCTCAACACAGGCATCGTCCATGCTCATTGTTCCCCTGCCCGTCCTGTGGAACGTATTGATGACTGGCCTTGCCCCTATTTGGCCCGCAAATCGAACAGCTATTAACGGCGTTTCGCTCGGCGACGCTTGGCCTTGCCAGGCCATGCCTCAGCCTGGCGCATCCCCCAAGGTTTCCGCTTTCCCCAACAGCTCCAACGCCGCTGCCTGGGAGTCCATCCTACCATTCCACAAGCTCACGCAGTGGCTCACCTACTCGCTTATGCAACCCATGCAGCAGCTCCTCAAGATGCATTTTGCCGGAACCGAACTGCTCACTGGTCTACCCGAGTACCGTAACGGTGGGTTATTCGTCGATATGGGTGTCTTAAACGTCAAGAAGGATGATCTAGAGAGGGGTCTACAGAACTACAACGAGTGGGTGCAACGGACAGGTGCCAAGGGTGTCGAGGTAGCACCCATGTTTGAGCCTGGTGATGATGTTATTGTCGAGTGGAGAGGTGTCACAGTCGGCTTCCTCGACATGCTTTGTGAAGAGGTCAACAAAACTCTCAAGCCAGAGTTGGGCGGAAACGAGTTGACTCTGGCGCAGGTGCTAGAGGCTGGCAGCTGGAGGGTAAGTCATCCCTTGTCTCAGATTAAGAATTGCACTAACGCGAACTAGGGTGGCCGCGAGATTGCCGAGATCAACAGACCCAACACCAAGGAGCCACCGATCCTCATCGAGAGCGATGGCACCGTTTTTTAAGGCTTCACATGCCTTCCCTTCTAACATGTATTACTGAATAAATATGACGGAACGCAATGGCACACCTGGGTTATAGAGGAGGGTAGCGCGCGACAGGGGAGTGAAGGGGATGTGCTTCAGGTTTTCGCTCTTCGAAGGCATCAGCATTTTTTCTAAATTATCCATTATCAATTACCAGACGATTGCCGTCAAGGCAAAGGAACTATGGTGGGGGGGTTTTATTACAAAGGCAAAAGAGCTGCGGGCGGGAAAAGGACCTTGGCAGTCTGCCTAGTTTATAATTGAGACACAAGTCGTTAAATGCGTTGACGCGTAATGCTTCACACATATTCTGTCATATTCGTTCAATTGGGATGGTGTTGTTTCATTGATGAATACATGCTGATACCTTTTCTTTTCCAGCGCTTGTCAGCCATCCAAGAGCTCCTTGTATCTCGTGGTATATCATTCGCTACCTTCCAATGCTAATATTATACAATCCTGATCCAACAGGAACAGTGTTCAGGTCTTCTTCACTATGTTTACACTTATTTGGTACACTGGCTTGCTTTATCGCTTGTACTTCTTCTCAAACTCATCGCGCTCAA
This sequence comes from Fusarium sambucinum, assembly GCF_050947815.1. Lineage (NCBI taxonomy): Eukaryota > Fungi > Ascomycota > Sordariomycetes > Hypocreales > Nectriaceae > Fusarium > Fusarium sambucinum. The sequence goes on from NC_139292.1 coordinate 3,994,725, forward strand.
GCTTCCGGCGCATATCTTCAAGCTTGCGGATCTGGTTCTTGCGAGCCTGCTCGGCGCGGTCCTCGGCGGTCCCGGAATATTGATTGGTAACGTTTCCCATAGAATCTGATACGCTTTTTTGCATCTCGCTGAGGTTGTCTGACAGGCGCTCGCGGAGACCCTCGATGCCCTTGGCCTTGGTGGCGCGGGGAGGCTTGTAGGCTGGCTCCTCTACCTTTTGAACAGGGAGGCCGAGTGCGTTACGGATAGATGGGGTGTTAAGAAGGGTGGTGGTGACGAGGGCGGCTGCACCGGTAGTGGTCATCATCAGGTTGACACCGGCAGCGAGGTAGGTTGTGAAAGCGAAAGTGACACCACCCATCACCCACATGAGCTTCTTGGTAGTGGCCCTTTGAGCGGCAGGTTGGTACTTGCCATTGATCTAGATATGTCAGAAGGGTCGGGTTCGAGTGGATGTTGCGGAACTTACCACAATGGAAGAGACCAAGAAAGCGGTACCAAGGGCAGGAAGACAGTAAAAGGGATCAGCGACGGTGAGATCAGTGAACCAGAGGAAACCTGAATTTTCCAACGCGGGCACAGGAATGTGTGTCATGCCGTTAAGGATTCGGAACAAACCGAAACTGAAAGGAATCTGGAGGAAAGGCCAGAACATGCCTGTCATTGATGCGCCGTGAGTTTCACGAACCATCTTGTTGAGGAACTGTCCCTTCTGAGTCATCTCGTTGTTCTTGGTCTGGTAACCCTTCTTCATGAGGTCGATGGCCTCCTGGAAGCGGGGATCCTTCTTTGACTCGTTCAAGGCGGCACTGAACTTAACAGCACGGACTTGGGGGTAGAACATGACGAGACGCAGCAGGATAGCTGTTGCGACAATAGTACCGCCCCAACCCAGACCAGTGTAAATATGAACGTGCTCGAGAACCCATTGCATGACCGATGTAGGACCCCAGCCGTAATCAAGTCCAATTTCTTTCAGGAAGCCAATCTTCTCTTCCATATTGAGGATGGCGGGGTTGGCAAGGTCGGCAATTGATTCGAGATCGAACTCGGTGGGTGTGATGGATGAGGGCTCAACAGCCTGGGCGACAGGCTCGGCTTGGAGAACGGGAGCATCGTTTACGGCGGGCGTAGGATCGATAGTCTCGGGGGGAGTGGGAGCCTCGGGTGTTGTTGTGACGGCTTCAGCAACGGGCTCTTCTGTCTTCTTCTTTCCCCAAAGTCTGTACCCCCAGACGGAAAGGTTCCTTGAGGAAGAAACGCCTCCAAGGACAATTGGTGCCGCAAAATTCTTGGCTCCAACTCTTGTTCCAGCCGTAAGGGGTGTGCGAGCGCTCTTCAGCGCTGTACCAAATTGTCTAGCATCTCCAATTTTTCGGCCTAGGGTTCTTGAGGTCTATACATGTCAGTGGCTGAGCCATTGTTGAGCGACTGTATACGCAACATACATATTGACCGCAGAGTGGTCTCTGGAGAGCGCCCGAAGGCAGAGAGCGCACAATTCCTCGGCTAGGAAGCATTGCGGCGGCGTTTAGAGTGGAATGATCGAATAGATGAGCTGCGCCCGATGATGTTTCTGGGATTTTTTTTGGAGGGTTTCCGGCACCGGCGGGTAAATATCGGGTTCGCGATAGTCCGTCGCCGATGATCTCCGGATGAGCTTGTCATGGGCACTCGACCAGTGACGATTCGACAGCAGCGCCTAGAGTCAACTGGAATAAATTTGAAGTTGGTATCGCAATTGGAATTGCTGTATTTAAGTGCGAGATATTTACATTTGTACCACGTCTGCGGCAAAACGCCACAGTCCATGTTCCTGTCTACCTATAATGTAGTCTCAAATTATTTGACATGATATTCATCCTTCCTAGCTCTTTCATGTATGATTCAGTGGTGGGCGTGAGATGTAACAATAATCTCCTCGAGACATATAAAGCTCTCCTGGCACTTCTTTACTCCAGGCTTGCAATATCGTCCAGCGAAGGTCGAGGAGTGCAGTAATTTTCTCGAAGTTCGATACCAGGTCCGATGGGGTGCGCTCTTCTTCGTGAAAAAGGAAAGACCTAATATTGTCAGTATTAAGATAGGTTTGAGATGTAAATTAGGGCATCATACCTTGGTGCCGCCCCAACCTAGCCTGAAGGCTGCCTCATGAGCAAATAGCTCTCCGAAACCAAGCATCATACCGTTGATAAATGGCAGCAACAAGTTGATAGCAGTCCCACGCATCAAAGACCACACAGTAGGAGGCTTGTAGAGGATGACTGGGGAGTTTGATGAGGGAGGTGACGATAGATCATCGCCTGCAGAGTACAATTCGATATCGGAGTGCATTGTGACGCCGGACTCGGCGAGATGGTTGTGTTCGTCGGCCATGGCGGAGTCAAGAAGTGACGTTTGTTCGAAGTAGACCTAGGTAGCTGTGGTGTCGAGGTCGAGGGCGTAGTCGACTTTGGAAGAGGTTGTTGACGATCTCGGCCTGAACTGTTCCCCAGATCCTTACGTAAGTCTGCAGAACCGGGGTGAGGAAGGTGGTGGGTGGATCACTTGTGTCACAGCAAGGAAGGTGGGGTGCTGGAGCCCACCGCCACCAACCTAGAGCTTGTGCCTTGTGTAGGTAGCTGGTGACGAGCAAGCTGCCTGCCTGCTTTTGCTTTCATCAAAAACATCACCCTTTGAGATTTACTTTCATTATTGCTTTCAGTCAATTCATTCAATCTCGTCGGACCATCTTCAACCTCCATATCGCATCGGAAACAACTACACATACTCAATCCAATTACCCCGCCTTATTACATCAACATGGCAGACCATGAAGGTCAGATCGTCGAATTCGCAGGCCTGAGCGGCGCAAGCCCTGAAGAAGTTTGTTTAAACAAAGTGTATGCCAAATCACGACTAATGCCTTCCAGGCCAGACAATATCTTGAGTCCCATAACTGGGATCTCGCCGAAGCCAGTAACGCCTGGTTCCGCGACGCCGAAGAGGATAACCGCGACACATCAACAGCTCCCGCTCCCGCTCCCGCTCCAGACAACTACACGGGCCCTCGAACCCTCGACGGTCGACCTGCCCCAGAGGCTGCCCGTGGTAGCAGCCAAGCAACACGAAAGAGCGCCCCGTCGCAACAGAGAAAGACAGGAATTGCTACTCTAGGATCTATCGGTAGCTCATCCCACCAGCATGACCACGGAGACGATGACGATGATGATTCCGACCCCGAAGACGATGATGGACGAGGAAATCTCTTTGCGGGTGGTGAGAAGTCTGGACTGGCTGTTCAAGACCCCCACCAGCAAGAAGCTGGCCCAAAGAAGATCATCAGCGACATTCTTGCCAAGGCACGAGCGTAAGTGAGGAAGGCTTCGCGGATGACATAAGCTAACAGATCAGTAACGCTGCTCGCCCCGAGGCCGAAAACGAAGCCGGCCCCTCCGAACCCAGTCGTTTCCGAGGAACAGGACAGACTCTAGGTGGTGACGGTGTTGAGAGTCGCAGCATTCCCGATCCTCTCGGTCCAGTCCGCGCCTCCACTGCCGAATCTCAAGAACGAGTTCTTCACATCTGGCAGGATGGTTTCAGCATTGATGATGGAGATCTTCGACGATTCGATGACCCCGCTAACCAGACCGATCTGGCGTTGATCCGATCCGGTCGCGCGCCTCTTCACCTTATGAACGTGCAGCATGATCAACCTATCGACGTCAAGCTTCACCAGCACGACACCCCATACCAGCCTCAGCCCAAGCAGTACAGACCTTTCGGTGGTTCTGGCCAGCGACTTGGAGCTGTTGTGCCTGGTGTTTCAGAGAGCTCTAGCTCTACTACCGCCGCTACTACCGCCGCACCAGCCGCGGCTCCTTCGTCCTCCAGCGCTCCGTCCGTTGATGATTCCCAACCGACCGTAATGATTCGAATTCAGATGCCTGACGGTACACGCCTACCTGCTCGATTCAACATGACTCACACTGTTGGCGATGTTTATGGTTTTGTTCAGGGCGCTTCATCAGAGACACGATCTAGATCATGGGTGCTCTCCACGACATTCCCCAACAAGGATCACACCGATCACAGTCTCGTCCTAGGGGAGATGCCCGAGTTTAAGAAGGGAGGCACCGCTGTTGTCAAGTGGACTTAGGTACACGGGTGGTTGGCGTTTGGGTCGTGATTTAGGGTATGCCCGACTGGTCCATCCAAGACAGCTTTGACTGATAGATGTGATAAATAGAACCACAAGCAAGTGAAAATAAGTATGTGCAATGAATTGATTCGTATCTAAGTCCATCACTTCCAAGTGGTATCTCAACACCTAACGCCAAATCACAAACCATTCGTGATAGTCACGCTTAGGTAGCAGCTGGAATTGTTGCGTTGGCAGGTTGGATCGCAGGTCCATCCAAGAACCTGAAATGCTCAATCGCAATCTGACAATTCAGCATAGCAGCATTAAAACGAGCCTCTCCCGGTGGAAGCACAACCATGAGATAGGTGTTTGTCGTAAACTTGAGGATAAATAGGCTGAACCTGTTTCCAGCCTTGTGCTCCATGCGAATAAATTGCTCGGCGTTGCGCGGCGTGCCTGTGAATCGCGAAATGCTCTGCTTGAAGTGCTTCATAATATTGGACATGCGCTCCAATCGATCTTCGGTAGGGTTACGCTGGCCTTCAGATGATGTCCACGATGACACGGCGAGGAAGGACGTGCGCTCGAATAGCAAGAGTTCCTCCGCTTCGATGGCGAGGCCCAAGTTGGCGAGATTCCGCTCGATGACGGACAAGTTTGGTACCAGATCGTGAATAATCGACGCCCAAGCTTTGTACAAACTCTGATCCCAAATCGACGTAGCAAACGGTGTGAGCTCAATCGAACTCGCAGCGATGCCTACCGAGTTTCCATACTCGAACGTCTTTTGCCGCACGACGCGGATGCGCTCGTCGTACACGGACTCGCGGGCGGTGGGCACCACGAGATCCATCTTGTGGATCAGGATATAGATCTTGGCGGAGGGTGAGTACTGCAGCAGCGCGGATAGGATGGACACGTAGGTTGCCAGGTCGCGGTCGACGTCGCGGGACTCAATGTCGAAGACGTAGATGAGCACACCAACGTTGGAGAAGACGTGGACGCGCTGCTGCGAGAGGTAGTTTTCCATAAAGGCCTCTTGGCCACCGCAGTCCCAGAGGTTGAGAGTAAGGTTGCCGAGGAATTTAACGTGAGAAAGATCGATGTCGATGGTTGCGCCTCTGCGCACAGCAAGTTTTAGTCCGAGTTACAAAGGGAATACGGGGGCTAGAGGGGGAAGCCTTACAGTCTTCGTGTGTCGCGTGCAATGTAATTGCTAAAGATGATACTTCTCATACTACTCTTTCCGGAGCCTGATTTTCCCATGAGCAGCACCTTTTTCTTCTTGGGCTTCTTAACCTCCCCTAGAAGTTCAGGTGCGGGCTGTGCCTCTGCGAGGGATGTGTCGATGTAGGAGGCCATGATGCGTGGTTGGGAGGGTTGATGACGGGTGATAATGAAGGATGAGCGAGTGTTGACGTTAAGTTGGAGGGGAGCTAAGGAATTGAAGGGTAGCTTTCGCGCTTGGGCATATGCGGTTTAGTGACCCGCCCCCAGGAAATCCAAGGATGAAACGTCTTGGCTGGGTATCTTATTTGGAGTCACTGACAATTGCTATAAACACAAAAGTTAGCTCTATTAATTGTCTGAATAGCTTTAGATGAAATCATTGATGCTGATTCAAATCTGATCTGTTGTGAGCTTTGTCTCACTCTAAAGTAACCCCTTATACTCGCATATACTATTGTTGCATAAAAACAGCTGAAGTAGTATTCATGCATGCCCTTTCAGCTGCGTTTTTGTTCTCATTCCAACATCGCTGTTATTCTGAGGAAAGTATAAAGTCTTTGAGTAATTGTCTGTAAAAAGTCTGTCTTTTTATCAGTCGTTTACCCGGTCGTCCCGCTTGGACAAACTGATCTATTTTGAAGATCGTACACTTCCGTACCCACCTTATTGTCATCTCTTTAAATTGATTTAGAAACATTGACTGGGTGAACTGTTCCCCTCATAATATTACAAGTAGTTGTCTGCAGACCTCTTTATACAAATTATTAGATTCAATTTCCTTGACCCAGGTTATACCAGGTAATTGAACATGCAAAAACAAAATAGGGCTTTTACTACGAGTTTCCCTTTCAACATCCGTGCCATGAATAAAATCAGAATCAGCCTTAGGGTAACAAGCTGCCCAAAGCTCACGCAATGTTTGGGCTGAGGCATTCATCCAATCCCGAGGTGAAAGACAGCCCAGAATGGAAACAAGACCTTGCGCTAGGGCTCTCACAGAATAGCTCCATTCTTAATTCATGTAGAGTTCAGTCGTCATCAACAAACAAATTGCAACTAGAATCAAGCCAAACATTCCCAAGGGTATCCAAACAATAAGCCAGAGCTTTAACGCTCATCCAGATAACCTGCCAATCGTAAACACCTAAGCGCCTATAAATCTCCAACTCAAGCAAAACTCGAAAGCATCAACATGGCGAATGCCTCCCCGTCGATGGCCCTTGCGAACTCTCATCGTTCTTCGTGCTGACTGACCCTATAAGAATAGACCAGACAGGATCAGTGTGCCTCTTGTGGTCAACAATGTCACTGAAAGCGTCAGCTTGATACTTCATCAAGTAGCGTATGTAGATAAACTTACTCTCTGTTTCCTGGGCTGCCCCCAAAGAGGGCATGGTCGTCGAGATATGTCATACGATCCAACCCATGCTGATCATCACCAAAGCTGACAAACTGGAACGTAAAACCAGTGTTGCTGATGTTTTTCTCTCTCATCTTACCGATGACATTCGTGATGCATCCCTCCACATCTCGAGCTTCAATGGGACCACCCTCCCACGACCCATTTGTAAAGATCAAAACACTAGTAGGCTTTTTGGGATCTACGATACTGGCATCGTTGAATATTTGGTCGAGGGCGTATCTCATATTACATTCGATATCGGCGACGTCCGCATTCGCCCAGTGCCGTAGCAGGGAGGCCAGCTTGTCCATGGAGTACAAACGACCCGCCATTGCTGCGATTGCTTGCGGAAATCGTTTGCTGGGTTTCGAGGTGAAGCGGATTTCCGGGCATGTAAGGTCGATGTCCCTGACTAGCCATATCAGAGTCTCAACCGTCCTGAGTACTTCACTTTTTAATCCTCGCATCGAATTAGAGTCGTCTATGACAAAGATGAAATGTCTCCGGCCCATGCGGCGACAGAACTGATCATAACCAGGTATGCGATGCTTCTTAACCTTGAGATTGCGGTGGTAGATCACATCTTCGACAGTTGAAGTCTCGTATAGACTCGAAGGAGCTTGTTGATCTCTTCTAGGATACAGTCGGTGAGGATCCCATACGTTGTTTATAGGATCTGTGTTAATAGAGTGGCGATAGCCAGGGGAGCCTATCTGCGGAGGGATGTATATTATGTCTTGTGAGGCACCGAATCCATTTGTCGATAGTTTTGGGGACTTGTCGAAACAGGGCATCTCTTGGATTTCGCCGCGATTTTGTGTAGTAAGGGAAACCTGTTGGATTGGCGCTCCATTCCCAAATGGTACCTGGGTATGAAGGCCAAGAGGGCTTAGATCTGTTTGAGCGTGGCTGGAGTCGGTGATTGTCTGCCTTACTGTACCCGGGTTGGAAGCCGTACGTTGGCCGAATTGAAAACTCCCTCTTGGGGACCTGCCCGTAGATACTGGGCTAATGACTTCGGGGCTGAGGGTCTGAGAACGTGAACGCGTGGGTGCGCTGTTTGCTCTGCCAAGAGATGGAAACAAGTCTTCATATTTGCTGTTGAATTCGTACCATAAAGACCTAGGGTTAGGTCTATCCTTACTAGGTACAAGCATCTTCTGCTTGACGAGAGTACAGACGGTTCCTGAAAGATTTGTGGGTCCATTCAGAGCTTCAACAGCAGCTTGTTGAGACTCTAAGACACAGTGAAGTGCAGTCTGAGTATTGTGAAAACAGTCTCCTAAGCTAGCATCGATCTGAAGCGAATAATAGGTCTGGATTTCAGTTCTGCGATCGCTGGCAGCTTTATCGACGGCGGCCATCTTACCAGCGATCCAGACGAGAGCTTCACCGAAGACACAACCAAGAGACCATATATCTGATGATAAAGGAACCGGTCTGATAGTTTGTTTCTCATAAGTGTAGACTCTTGAAGCTTCAGGGGCACCTGAGACAGCATGGTCAGTAGAAATCACAATGAGCGAACGTTAGGACTTACAATATGTTTTATCTCCATTGTTGTCGTGGAAACTAACCGAAGCCTCATCAATGGGCAGTTCAGATGTTGCAGTGTCGAAATCAGCAAGCTTCATCGTGAAACCGGCGGAATATAGACCCTGTCTCCCGGAGAACACAAGAATATTGGAAGGTTTGATATCCCTATGGGCACTGTGAACGTTAGTACGAGGACCTTAAGGTCTGGATGCGCCACATACAATCCCGTGCGTTGATTTCTAGGCCCCCCTCCCAAGTTCTGGATCTTATCGACGGCTTTGATGAGACCCATCATGCCGTACAAGAAGTATCTGCGCTCTTCAGGCGTCGCTGGGGGCTCATCTCGTCTGTATAATTCGAGTAGGCTACCTTCAGTCGCGTACTCTAGCACCATGAAGCAGCGCTGGTTCTGCTCAAAAGAACCGAGGTACTGGACTATGTGGTCACAGGAGTCTATTTTGACAAATGCGTTGTACTCTCTGGTCCAGGAGTCCCGCAAAGCATCCCTTTCACCGGTGAGGTACTCTTTGAAGACGACAGTCGGCTTAAAATGGATCAGTGAAGTCGTAGACAGAATGTGAAGGCAACTTACTGACGAACTCCAATCTTTATCATAACACTCGGAATGTAATGTGACAACTCGAATGACAGATTTGGAGTGGTTCGCTTTGGTTGTCGTTCTCTTTTCGTCTTTGATAGGTAGAATTTGGCGACATGGAATAGTTCTCTTGTCCATTGGCATAGTGTTCGAGAAAACAACGGGACAGAACATCCATTGGTTCTCGTAAAATTCCTCCATGTCCTTGACCATTGCACGGTCGTTTCCAAACCTCTCAGTGTCGAGCAGAGGTAGCTGTTGGTCCTGAAAGCCATGGGAGATGAACTCCTTTATCAAAGACGTCTTTGAGCTGTAAACGAGAATAGAAAAGATGGTTAGGTAGGCTTTTTCAATCGTGGCCGCTCTCGCATTGATATTGTGGTTGATAGCGCGGGTTATTCGGTATTCGCCTCCTTTCTTCCACCATTTTGCTGTCTTTGTAGGGCTGATGAACTCGACTTTTTCGCCGTCGCCATCAATGCCGGGCTGGAGTTCGCGACGAACGAATTGGATAAACTCTTCATGACGTTCATCCTGGGGATGAAGAGAAGCCATTTTGGCTGTGAGGTTGTGAAAGAGCGTCTAATTTATTCAATAGTAGGGGCTTAAAGTCCAGAGACGGTTTGGATGAATTAAATTGTTTGAGAAAAAAAACCAAGTTGGTCTTGATGTAATTGAGCCAAAGATGGATAGAATCGAGGAGAGAGAAGGAGAAAGTGATAATCCAAGATATAGCTGCAGGCAAGCGCGCACAAGCTGGGGAACCTTACGGGGTGGTTTGCATAAGGCAAAAAGGCAGGTCCGATGTGCGATGTGCCTTGTACAGGGCCTTCCCTCGGAGGATCCAGGACTTCAGCTTTTCAGATTGGTTACAAAGGGTGTGTCACAGGACTGTGTTAAACATAAGGCTCCAAGGCTCTCCAAGATGCCCCCAAATGGACTTATAAGGAGAGAAACTCGGTTTTACCAAACCAAGGTTGCACACCATTAGCGAGTGATTTATGGCTGTGTTGAAATGCCTCGACGCAAAGCCACCACCTCCAAAGAAATAAGGTGATGTTGCCCTGAGGCTGACCCCCAAGAACTAGAACCACTGTAAGTCATGGGGTTCATCGTTCATCATGATCGAGTAAAATATTACAAATCACGCACATCTCAAAGCCTTGAACGCCCAACCAACGTGGGGTAGAAAGAAGATGGTGGCTTGAAATGCAATGCGACGAGAGGAAACGAGGCTCCCATTATACTTATTGACATAATTAGGCAGCTTCTGCCTAATACAAGAATAACATGTCATCCACCGAGTACTCCAAATATGTCAAAATCGTATGATCTATCAACTATAAACAAAAGTAGATATTCTAAAAAAGGTGCGAATGAGAAAACTAAAAGGAAAAGAAAAAGAAGAGAAAAGAAACACCGAGCAGCGTGAGCTGCAACCCAATATCTAATCTCTAAGTGACCTGCGCAGCATGAACAGAACAAACATCCACAGCATAATAGTTACAGCCGTGATAGTCGCAGAAATACCAAAGAAAAGGCCAAATATCTTGGTGTTGAGTTTCCACGACCCGCCTAGATCCCATGGCTCATCGGAATTGAGTTGGGGCCACTCGAGTATACCACTTTGAAAGAAGGACTAAACAACCATTAGATGGCAAAAACAAAGAGATGGATGGAATGAGACTCACAGCCATGAATGTACCCGGAAGAAAAATAAGAGTTACAAATGTTATAATGTGCATAGAACTTGTCTCTCGCTTGGTCTTGAAGGCAATGTCCTCCATCTTAAGAGCGGACAATTTAGCGCTTTCAGCGTAGAGTTTGTTGATTTGTAGTGTTTTGTATTGAAGAATGCAGTTATACTGCAAAAAGTCAGCCTTGAACTTGATATCTATTAGAATAACTCACCATTTCCTTGCTTTCTTTGACAAGCAAGAATAATGCTTCGAGCTGTACCTGTCTGGCCTCAAGATTCGCTTCGACGCCTTTGGCCCGCTGGAACAACTCAACGCCCGAAAGCTTGCACTCCGTTTGGATACTCTCAAGCATAGGTATTTTGTACTCGTTCATAACACATTCGTAGTGTTCTCGGATTTGCCTCACGACTTGCTTGTTAAGCTTGAGCACAAGAAGAGCCTCTTGTATCTTCTCCAGTCCTTGCTGAAGCGCCTCGACCTCGTCAAAAGAGAAACCCTGAAGCTTCTTTACCCAGTCTTCGCCTTCAAGCTTTTTCAAACGGTCTTCAAACTTCTTTGCCCGGTCTTCATGACAGACTCGATGTTTGCTATCGTGCAACAGTACGGTTGTACAGCCGGGAGATTTCTCGGAGGGTGTGCTGCTGCTTAGACCGGTGGCGTGTCTCACGTCAGAGCTCAGTCTGGCTTCGTCGTGTATACCAGGCGTCCTAGCCTTGTCGACTTGTGGCTTGACGTTCTCGAGGAGTTCGTTGATGTAAAAGATCCAATTGCTGTCGCACCAGTCAAGAATCATACTCAAAGTGTCCAGTGAGAAGGAAAAACACTGAGGAATAGAGTCCAACTCGTTCCTGGTGTCATTCAAGGCTTCTCTAAAGAGCTCTTCGTTGAAAGAGTTTCCCTTACACGTTACCCACAACGCCTGGCCGCTTACAACATCAAATGAGTGGTACACCGCAAGCTGCCGGATACCCCAGGATTTGGGCTTTGTTGTAATGGATTCCGAGCTTTCGACTGATCGCAAAACAAATGAATATCTTATCTCTCGACCAGAGCGGTTTAGTCCCGGAAGAGGCAAGAGATGTTTTTCTTTGGATAGAAGAGTGTTGTCATCGTTGAATTGAGGTAGATTGCACCACTCATGAGCTGAGAGTGAACGCCTGAAAGAGTATAGACATGAGAGGAATGACGGTGGGATCTGTTGATATGTGCAGAGATACTTGAACGTATGGATTGAGCATCTCAGTTGCTCTTTAGAATGTTTTGATTTGATAGAACTGTTAACGTTAGGAGTACCCCTATATGATAGGAGATGCACTTACACGTATCTTATCTTTGGTGACTTATTGCTAGATTGTAGACGAGACCTGAGGTCCTGCAAAGTCTTGACCTCTGCATCAAGGGACTGGCAATTGCATGGTGTAGTGCAATCGCAGGTCTCGTAGATCTTCAAAGGAGGATCGCTCAGTCTCGGATGAAACACATGCGACGCCTCTCGATACCAAGTCACAGCAATTTCTTGGCGTGCCTTTTTACCGCGCGCACTACATGCAAAATTATTAGGGTAGTTGTGTGATGCATCACATATCCCATCGAAGTAGCGCTCCGATTCGGAGAGCTCCGGTGTAATGGGACGCAACAATGATGATGACGGTGATGACGACATGAGGGAATGAGAAAGACTTGGAAAGATAGGAGTAGAAGATTTACGACCGAATCCGAAGAGGCCAGACGATGATTTTAACTTCTTGTCGAGAGAATAACAATCACAAAGCGCGGGGCATAGCCTGGTCATCTGTCTTGGGGTTTACCGCAATGAAACAGTAGCTCATCAGTACTGAAACAATGATATTCACTTTTGCGGGAATCAATGGTGGCGATGGGATGGACAATGTCTTTGCAGACCCCGAGTGTAACGAGGCGGAGCGAAGAGGCAATGCGAGACCTTATGCAACGGCCGAGAGGCCCCTTTCATACATGACAGATTAAGCTGGAATGCGCAGAGTGAATCTCGAATAAAATGTAAATAAATGTGAATAAATGCATTTGTGACCCATCCCATCTGATTCATCAAGTCTGTAGATCAAGAATTTCGTTTTGTTCCGTCTGTGGCAACCATCAGTAACAAGAAAAGCTCCGAATCAAGGTACAGAAACAAGAAAGTCTTACAGATGTTAATGTTCGAGGCAGATAAAACACAAACTCCTCTCCCGATTTCTAGTTTTTGTGTCAGTTCAATCTTATGGAATATGAGAAGCACGGCTACATACCTCAACGACAATCGTCTGATCGTTGAATCTGTTTCGAAGCCATCTCTGTACATCATCCAGCCGTAGTCTATACGCAAGGATGGAGTTGTGTCTCATGACTGCAGACCTCTGACTATATCGGCGATACGTAGTGACGGTCTTTCTGATGCGACTGCTCGTTAGGCGTATTCTCGATTCGAGGCAGTCTGCCTTGAGGATTCCAGTAGAGATCACACTGGGCCGAACACCAGATTTTGAGCCCCTACTGAAGACTGCGGCTCAAAAGAGCGCGGGGTTGATTCTCAGTGCCCATGTTCTTGATTGGTACATGACCAGCAGCGGAGTAAGCTGGGACGATCAGGCTCCTAGTCTTGGAGGTTGACCAGGCTCGGGTTATCACCGTTGTGACACCATGTTCTATAGGAGGTCGCGTTGCAAAGGTGTGATTCTGTTGGCCAGTTGCACACCGGATGGCTCATTTGTAGGTTGTGCAGGTGAACACAGGGCCAGCCTGCAGCTGAGTGTAACCCCAAACTAAGGGATAGCTCGTTGATTCGCAGGACTGAGAAGTGCCTAACCATGAAAAGTAACATAAGCTGTGCATGCATATAATGTCGTGGTGCATATTCAAATTTATCCAAATGGTGTGTGAGCCGTCGCACTGACGGGGTAACTTTTGGGCCTTTGATGAGAAAAGACTACTTGCAGCAAAGTAAACCAAGGTCGGGCGACGGCCAATTGATGACATTTCTGTTTGCAAATAAATCACAGATGATTGTCTTATATCTAAGACAAAGGATTGTGATTAGAACAATCACAGTAAATGTGGTCATAGCAGGTCCGGTATTTCTCCTTGGCTCAGCATCGGGCCTTAGTATAGTAAAGTGGTGACGGGTTGATAGTTTGCTTTTGCTAAGCAGGACAGCCCCTCTCCCTTCAGTGGATTCATTGATGGATTCGTATGCTGTCTTTGGAGGGTACAGATTAACATCTCCCAGCATATTGGTATCTCAAGTTCCTTTTGGTCGTACCTGTAGAGCGAAAGGCTTGGCAACAAAAGCGTCGAGGGTATGACAATATGGGCATCATGAAGCTGGCAAAAGTGGCGATTTCAAGGCTTCAGAACTTGGAATCTGTTCTAGTTTTTGTCACTGGAGGAAGTGCAGTAAGAAATAATGATAGCAACTCAAAGGACTTCACGACTTAAAGAAGGCAGATAGTGTAGAATGTTACCTGGAGCAGGTGGTATCCATCAGGTCCTTTCCATTGAAGCTATCATGGCATGTATCTAATCGGGCTGATGATTTCGCCCTGTTATTGGACATCCTCACAGTCGAGGGCTATTCAGCTTTAAGACACAGTAAATCAACATTCCTACTCAGACTATAGGAAAAATTGACCGCTGGAAGCATAAGAGACGAAATTTGTAGGTTATTTTATGCTCCTTAGACTATAGTTCTTAGACTACTTATTTTTGTACCCTAAGACTTAGGAGACCAACTTTTCTGCAACCCACTAGCTACTGTCAGAGTCAGACGATTTCACATGTTCTATTCTAACAGTATCGTAGGGCTTAACGAACAAGGCTCGGACCGTCCGCGTTTATGGTTGTATCCGAAAATATCAGATACGGCCACCACAACGGCGATCTTGGCTAGCCGTCAGCACATTGGTCTCAAGTTACATCCAATATTGGACCCCTAAGCTTACTTGCTGAGTATTCAAGACTTTTTAGTGAAAAGGGAGTTTCTTGTTTGAATGAGGACTGGACATGACTCTGTTATCCGTTCTTATAGTCTGATCATATCTTACACTATACCATATTCTCATTTAGGTCTCGAACATGATGAAGCCTGGACGAAATATTATGAGATCTGGCTATCATTTTCCTACAAGGCTCTTTGGCTGTTCTTATAGTGCAATATCTCGAGGCATCCTTCCTATCGAATTGAGGTTACGATACAACATATATCTTACTAGACACGGAATGCCCGAGACAAATGAGATCATACCTGGACGTTGATCATAGGTTGCCGAAGACTAATTGACAACCCTCAATTTTCATGGGGACGAATGAATAATGGGTATCCATCAGCCGTACGTGAGAAGAATGGACGATCTCTCACCGCGCAGCAAGCCTTACCTGCAAAAGTCCCATCTGGGTACTGGATTGTCACTGGCCACCCTTAGATAATACACGATCGTCATTCGCAGTCTAGAAAGGGCCATAACTTTCATAATGGGGACTGCTAGAGCAGAGACCTTGCCTTAGTAAGTCTCTGTGCTGTCATATATTCACCGTTTCCCCATATTTACCTTGTTCATGTGTATGGCCCCAAAATCTCCAAATTCACACGGGACATCTAACCATGTGTGCCTGTAAACACCAATTTGTTTTCATATCATGGCTGTTGATAGCAGGATGGGTCCAGCTAAGTTGTAGCCACGCCCTATACGCTTACACCACTGAACGAACAATTCAAGTCGGTGCCCAAGATCCTATCACAGGAAAGATTCATTATAGCAACTGCAACAGCAAAGATACACCTATCTTCCCACTTGACAAACCTAACGTCCTGGACGCAAAAGAGACACCGCGAAATGGTACTGCACTGGCAGCACAGGGCTGGTGGGATTTTGGCCAGGAAACCATCATTGTACGTTTTACCATCCCATAATAAAACAATGGCTAAAAATACTTAGGCATCTATCTTCTGGCAGACTAAAGATGGTGCTATCGTCAACGGATACTATACTTGCAATATGAAGACAGGGAAACTCGTTCGCAATGGAGAGTATCGCATTTCAGAAACTGCAGAGGTCGGCTCCATCCACAACAAATCAGGTCTTGCAGTCGACCTTCTAGGAGCCGACAACGGGTATCGTGTCTTCTATCATAACGAACACAGCAACGCCATGATGTTGCATTATACGCAGTTTACTGACTGGACAGATGGTGGATTCGTGTCACAGGACAACGCAACAGGAATGGCGCTTGGATCTGCTCACATTGACAAGGAGAATATCACGGTTGCTTTCCCTAAAGGTTCCGAAGATATCGAGACATCTCGTTTGGAGAAGGCTGGGCAATGGAGATTAGGTCTGTACTTCCACAATCTCATCTCAAACAATGTTGCTGACCTGCATCAGACTCATTTCCGACAAAGCTGGGAGGCACATTCACCAATGAATCTACAAGTATCACCGCGGTCAGCCCCCAAATAAGCCCATTATTTTCTCTGCCAGCTTGGAATGCTTCTCTAGAAGCCATAGGCTCAGCGATAGACCGATCCCGAAAACGAAGCATCTTCTACATTGGCACCGACAAGAAACTTCACGAAGTAGAAGCAAAGAAAGATACATGGGAGGTAGCATCCAACCAAACCAGCAAAGCTTGGCCTGTCGCTGATGACCCTAATTCTGGTCTGGCGGTAGCATACAACCAGCCCGACGGTAAAGTGTGGGTATACTACTGGTCCAACGAGACAGTTGTACAGACATACAGGAACTATGACGGAGACTGGGAAGATGCAAAGTCCTTGCCCCAGGAAGAACCACGTGAGACTGACAAGAGCAAACCGGTGGAGGATGATACTTCTAGTTCTTCTGGCTTGACCACAGGAGCAAAAGCGGGAATAGGTGTTGGAGTTGGTGTCGGTGCTCTTCTTGTCGGTGTTTTAGCTTGGCTCTGGATGAAGCGCCGTAACAAGAAGAAGGCCTCTGGCTCTGAAATGGGTGTAAGCCCTACAGATTCACACTTTACAGAGGCCAAGAAGGACGATAAGGCTGCGGACCCGTCAGAGATGGATGGTCATGGGCGGCCTGCTGAGTTGTACAACCATCCTCCGGTTTATGAGCTGCAGGGCCAGCATGTGAGAGAGTAATGTAAGGTCACGCATTGAGTGAAAGTGCAATTGTGCGAGGGGTAAGATTGTCTTGGCTGATGAATGAATGTATGGCAGAGAAACGCTAGCAGCAATTAGGTATTCACAAAGATGAGTAGCTAAGTCCTTGTGCTTGTAACTTTGTGTTTAGTAAATCAGGATCGGGATCTATAAAGTGAGAAACATTCCCATCTAGTCCGACGGCACACGGACGCACATTGCGAAAGTGCACGAATACCGACGGGCATAAAGAATCTATTCGCATTACCATCAACTCCGCGCTTCACCTTATCCGTGTCCGTGTATCTATCGTGTATCTATATAACCAACACAATCACCGCTCACCCAAAAAGTCGAATGGGCCCGTGAAGAGCAAACTCTCCATTCCCGAGTCAACCTCGAGGTCTTCTAGTAGATTTGCCATCCATGGTTCAGGTTCTGGTTCGCCCGTAATCTGCAAACTCGGTACCATACTTGCATCCTGGAATGAGGATGGGGTAAATTCCATGTCGACTCCGGAAAAGGGGTTTGCAGGTGATGGCTCACTAGATGCAAATATACTACCTACCTCAGGCGACTCAACAGGTCCGCACCGTTCAAGATACCACATCTCTATCCTCCTCGCGCGTCTCGCAAGATCCCAGTATGGGCTTGGCACGGCATCGCCTGTGCCAGGCCCCGAAGCAGCCTCCATCCTCAAAACAATCTGACGCAGCGTATGCGGCATATCGAGAATTCGACGGAGATGACCTGCAACTTGTGCATTCTCTGGTTGTGCGGCAACAAGGTCAAGACGTACAGCGAGTGAAACTGCGCAGTACAGCATGATCCAGCCTATGTTGGGCATACTGTCTTCATCGCCTTGGGGTAGGAGGAGTACCACGCTGATGAGGGACTTGGCGGCCGACATGCTTTGCGACAACCAGTCGAGAAAACGGTTTTGGTCTGCACCCTGTTGAAGGCTTTGGAAACCGTTTGGACCATAAGAGATGCCATCCGGTGAGGGCTGACAGATGATGAGATCAAGTACGTGGAGTTGTAGAAGAATGGTGGCTGCATTGTTAGTTAAACTCATATGAGAGGTGGGGAAACTACTCACGACTTTCACTTAGAGGGAATGGAAGAGATGACTTTGTGGACGTATACCGTTCACGGATCCTTTGAAGCTCTGCGGGGAGATGTCCTTGTCTTGATCCACGGACGGTACCTGAAGCTTCAATGACAGCATCGTCAACTTCTTCAGTGAGCTTTTGAAGATAAATGATATACGGCAGATGCCTGTCAGTCGGAAATGAGCCTGCCGCTAGGAGCTTGTGACAACACTCGAGGATGTAAGGTGAGTATCTAAAATGATGCGACTTTTGCAATAATACTGCAGAACTGTAGCTGATTAGATAACAGTTCTCAAAGACCATGTTTGATATACCTTGAAGAAAGATAATAAGTTCCTGCTAAAGCTCTCTGCTCATCATGCGACATCTCACCACTCGCATGTTTATTCTCTCTGCTCAATGCCCATAAACTTGCTATTCGCGGTCTATCGAGCCTCATGTCTGAAATGATACTCGCGGCAAGCGATAGATGTTGTGTGTACTTCATGGTCCCATGATGATAATGCGCCCTGGTCCATTAGCGACAGACAAACAAAGCATCGACTCGACATACCACGCCAGATGAACTAATAGCCCCTGTAACATGTCGAGAGTCGCAAAAGGCCCCTTCATCATACGCACAAGAACAATCTCATGGAACAGCCTGCCCAGTTCTCGTTGAAGCCCGCGATGTTCGTGGCACGATGCTGCGAGTACGGCTACGCATAATGCAGGTTTATCCTGGGCCAGGCTTTGAATGGTAACCGATTCTTGGATCATAACAAAGGGAAAGTGAGGCGACATTTGGCTTCGGAACATATCAAGACAATCTTGGCCTTGTTCGAGTGTTATCAATCCTCTGGAGAAAGGATTGTGTGATGCTTCCGTGTCAATACTCCCAGGTGTATTGGACACGCCTGGCGAAGCATCGGCTGCATTTGACGTCGCGGGTGCATAAGTGAGAGAAGGTGATCTCGACCTCGTCGGACTCACAGCCTCAAGATTTCTCGATGGACTATTTCATGTTAGTTGGGCACAAATTTTGAGACTGTATTCACATATTGTCTCACCCAGGCCTCAAAGTCTTGCGCCTCCTAGAGGGATTAAAGACGCAAGTCTTGTTGAGTCTCAAACATCGATCGCATTTCCCCGACTCTTGAGACTTTTCGCATCGAATTTTCGCATGGAAACATGTTTGGCATGTTTTTAATAGCGTGACATTATCGGCTCGTGAAGCCATGTTTGTTGTTGGTGTTTGTGGAAGAGATTAATTTGATGGGCGGGGAAATGAATCTCATTTATCAGGTCCATCCACGACTCCTGGTTTTGTTTCTATTTTATTCTATTTTATCTTCATTCTCGTACTTTGTCATATTACATTGCAGATGATGCCACCTCAAATATTATTACTGGATTTACCGTTTCCGTAGGCTGAGCCAAGAGATGGTGAGTTGGATGCTGTGTATGGAGCGGACTTGAGAGTCCAACTTGTGGCTGTGAAAGCTTCGGTCTCGGCTTCGGTTTCAGGGCATTTGCAGTGATTTTGCGGCGAAGCTACAAGGCTTTCTGTGTCGTCAATGACGACAAAATAGATTGGTCACCCATCACCATCTTTACAGTAGCGTATGTTTGTCTATTTACTGCACTATACAATCTTACAGGGTCTCAATCGGACAAATCGGATTGTGGCTCAGATTCTTCAGGTACGTCAAGTCCGTGTCCGTTCCCACACGCGGCAGTTCAGGGAACATGTCACTACCTTATTCGGACTCGTTAGTTTCCCGCACTTAATACCAGGGAAATGATGATAATCCAGGAACAAGACCCCACGTAGACAGCCTTGTAGGGCAGACCCTTTCAGTATTGAGTCTAAAGGATCTTTCACGAATTATGACCTGACGTGGCATTTTAGATAATGGGTAGCAGGAACAGTAGCCTCCTAAGCCTTAGGGTATAAAAATAAGTAGTCTAAGGAACATACAGTAACCTACTAATTTCGTCTCTTATGCTTCCAGCAGTCAATGTTTGTGATATCGAGGGCATTGCCATTCTTCGCCATAAAATAAGCAGCTTCCATGATATGGCTTAAAATAAGTTCGTTGACTAATGGCTATACATTGTGTACAGCTAAATAACAAGAAACCCAGACTCCATCTATACCTGTCTATACCCGTCCGTATATGTCATTAACTAATTTTTGCCCTTCTTCTTCTTTCCTGACGTCTTTTCCTTAGCCGCCGCCTTTTCCTTGCCCTTTTTGATAGCCTCTACTAGCTCTTCAATCTCGGCCTCCTTCTCCTTTTCAGTCTTTTCCTTTGCACTCTTCTCATCGGCTGCCTTTTTAGCAGCTCTCTTTTTAGCCTCTATCTTCTCGACCTTTTCAATCAGGTTGTCGCTCTCCTCCCAAAGCTTCTTGGCGACTTCATCATCCTTAATCTCCTTTCGTGCAAAGTCGACTTCCAGACACTCCTTGATAAACTTGCCACCGGAGCCTCGAGCGAATTCAGGATCCATGGCGGCATAGAGAATGGACTGAGCAGCCATGTTGGGAGACTTAAGAAGGAACCAGGGGAAAATATAGCCAGCGGTGTAGATTGCGAGTCCCCAAAGAGATCCACGTGTGAGCCAGCGGCGGGTACTTGGGGTTCGGGCCAGACCGGGATCGACAAAGATTACTCGTGTGTTCATTGGCGCCTTGTCAGGACGTTCGTATGAGTCGAGGTGCTTTTGGAAAGCGTGGCCAAAGACGTTCATCGCAAGTTTGCTTCGAGCGTATGCCGTGCCTGGTGTCCATGTCTCTCTCGACACGGGATCCTTGAGAGATGGAGAGCCGATGTATGAAGAGCAGGTCGGGATGATGACTCGGACGTCTCGGTCAATAGGCTGCGCGCGAAGAGCAGGACTCAAGATACCCAACAGATGGAAGTTGGCCAAGAAATTGACCATCCATGTCTCCTCGATACCCTCCTCAGATTCCTTTCTCTTCCCACCAGGGGGTGTAAGGACCGCTGCACCCAGATAGATTATGTCCAATCGTCGAGGCGGCGCATTATCGATCCATTTGGTCGCAAACGTTCGAATGCTGTAGAAACTCGACAAATCGACTTGTTCGGCGTAAATAAGGTGATTATTCGTCTTCTCTCGAAGGTCCTGGATGTACTCGACAAGAAACGGATCGTTCGGGGGCGATTGTGTGAGCAGAACCAGCTGCGCACCCTGTGATGCAAAACCTAACGCTGCAGCGGCACCTATCCCGGACGTTCCGCCCGTCATCATCACGACTTTGCCATGGAGTAGGCGCTGGGTAGGGTTGTAGCGACCGGATGTCCAGATCTTAAGGAGAGTAAGGAATGCAAGGACGAGAATGGTATAGATTATTGTGCGAGTATATTGCCGGACGGCATCGGGTATGCCATTTTCGAGCACGCCTAGAAAAAGAACGAGAGGCATGACGATGAATTGATGACTGTTTTTTTCTCTTCAGCGCACGCCATTAATTGAAAAGCGCTGTGATGGATCGACTTTTGATGTCGTGGCTCCATGACATAGGAGAGCAATGTTGCACGTGACGTCCTGCTCTTGAACATGGACATCAATAAGATATATTTTACAGAGAATACCAACAAATAAAATATTAATTGAACACTATTCATTCCGTCCTCATTACAAAGTGATTAATCGTGTAATCTGTCATCCTTCTTCTTTTTCATCCAAATTTCTCCAACTGGGTCACCGTGATCAGCTACACATTCCCAATCACCGATACCATGTTTCGCAGAAGCTTTTCTAACGCCCCGACCACCACCTCCGATGATGAGATTTCCGGGACGATATTTCTCGTCCATATTCATGCGTCGTATGACACTTCCGTGTACACGAACAGCGTCGGGAACATCTCGAACTTCACCACCAGGGAGAGGCCAACGAATTGGCTTCCATGATCCGTCGGACTGAAGATCCATTCTACGGAAGGGCATGTACTCCATGATCTTCCAAGCCGTGACAGCTATAGCACCCAAGCCTTGTCCATACTCTAGTGAGTCGTGGATTCGAGCGGTGCAGGCTCCGTGCATGACACCATGAAACTTTTCTTTAGGGTCGTCCTCCTTTTCATCCATGGGCATGTCTGGCGCATGACCTGGGCCTCCGCTGCCGCTCGAAACTCGAAGATCAGGAATGGGTGGTCTTCCTGTGGCGACTTCCCAGTCGTGATTGACGCAGCATCCCATCTCAGCAACTTTTTGGTTGTCAAATGGAAGTCCAGCTTTCTGCGCTTCTCTCACAATCCACGCAAGAGGGATGTGACTCGTGCTCTTACTACCTTCGTGGATCTCCCAACCTCCACCGACATCAGCGTGTCCTCCCGAGAACCAAACTTCATCGATATCTTGAGCCTCATCATCGTCGATGTTGTTGATTTCGGAAAGTGCCAGTCCAGAAAGGTTGGAGAATGTCTCTGGATCTCCACATTGGCTTGGTCTTCGACATGACCTAGAACGAGCTCGATACGGGGCGAATTCTCCTCCCTTCTTTTTCCCGCTTCGCTTGTCGTTTGGTGAAAGATGATTCCCGGTTCTTCCTCTCTCCTCGTGCCCGTGAAATTCTTCACGGATGTCGTTCATGGCTTTGTGAAGGTGGTGATGCTCGTTTTCGTTCTTCGATGGTCGACCTTGGTACATAAGATCTTGGCGAAACTTGGCTCGCCGCTCGTCAATACTGACAGCGTGACGAATAACTCTAGCACTACTTCGTGCAGTGTAGGGAAATTTGCTACGCTGCATCCAGGCGGTTTCAAAACTGGGTACCGAGTTGACGGTGTCGAACAGACCGAGGAAACGGATACGACCAACAGGACGAGAGAACGTCTCTCGGAATCCCTTCATGAACCGAAACATTTCTTCTCTCTTCTGCTTTATTCTTTCGGTTCTCTTGTCGGGCTCTTTCTTGCAACCTTCTTCGTCGTCCTCGGGTACTTGCTCACGACCTTGCCATTGAGCAAACGCCTTCCAAGCAAACTTGACCATTTCTTCGTTGCCGTGGGACAAGAGCCCGATATAATCGAGCATCTCAGCCAAAAAGCGAGCGATGTATGCCCCTCGACTGAAGCCGAACATGTAAATCTCATCGCCGGGGTTATAAAATCGCATCAAGAATCGGTAGCCTCCTACGACATGCTGATCAAACGAGGAGCCGATCGCTGAGTCCTTGGCTTTTTGGTACCAAGAACTGAAGCGAGCCTTGATGCCAGTATGGGTGAGCGACCCAGAAATCACATATGTGCCAATGCCAGCTTCGTTTTGTTAGCCAGGAATAGCAGCCTAGCAGCGGACTTACGTTGGTAGTAGTGATACTGGTCGTCCGCCTCACGATCCAGCATTCGAAAGATCTTGAGAATATTACTGTCGCTATCATCGCCGTGAAACTTGTTGCCAGTTCCGTCGAAACACAAAATAAGCTTCCGAGGCTTTCGCCCTGGCTCAATATTGGCAACTACAGGCCCCATTGGAGTTTGTGGTCTGCTTTGGAAATCATGACTCGACGCAGGGTGGTCTTTTATAGACTCAGTTGCCGAGTTAGGGGCAAGGTGTGTGTAATCCATGGTTCCACGACCCCAGGCTTACTGGTGACACTTGGTGTTGAGATGTGGCATCACATAGGAAAAGGCCAAAGGTGGTGGTGGTCGGGGAGCAGCCATCTTTATATGGACATGATAGCATGGCTACATGCTTATTAGCCTTTGGGTTGTCTCAGATCTCATCGAGCTACCACCGCAAATATGGCTCAGTTCAAAGATGATCGACAAGCTGTACGTCGTTCAAAACTACTACTTCATTCCGGCCTTTTCTCCGCAGAATACCGTCCTACTAGGGCGGGATACCATGGTAACTCGAGTCGGGCAAGAGTGTCTTGGATGACTGCGCCGGGGGACAGATTCTCTGTGTTTACAGGCGGACTATTTGATATCTTGCGTCGATCTTTGTCATGGCGATTCTCTACAGAGCGCCCGCTTGACTCTGACTGGTTCACAATCTCAGCCCCAAGACATTGAGGAGCTCAGCTACAAGCTACATCGAACCAAGACGGGCTTTTACCCGTGCCAAAACTCCACTGAATTAATCCTTGCATGCGGAGGGTCGAATTCACCAACCAGAATTCGATGATCGTCATCAACTACCGACAAAGGTGGAATTGGACTTTCCACTATCGTGCTTTTGCAGACGAGGCTTATTACCTGCGTCCAGCTGAAAATCCCTTTCGGGTTATTGGCCAGTCGATCTATCAATTTGTGGCTGCCCGAGAGCTTCGCTTTGCTGATCGGCATCCCTCTCTTTACAGACCTGCCCTTGGAAAGCCTGAGCCTATGCCAATCGGAGCCTATATGTCAGACGCTACTATGGATGGTATTATCCACTTCAAGGGCCGTCCCTAGAGACGGGTAATGAAAAGGCTCTCTCTCTTCTGCGTACCGACAAACCGACTCGTTCTTTCAATCTGAACGTTCAAGACATGTTGCGCCATTTACGTTGGTGGCATTTACGAATGCACAGCTTTCCGGTTAGGAAATGTTATGTCTCACTGCATCAAAACATTGTCGATCATTATTCTCCGCATGATTCATTGTGGTCGCTTCTCAACATAACTAACAATACCCCTTCACGCCTATAGCTTGCTGTTCTTCCAGACAGCGCTCCTCTTCTCGACAAAACTCAAGACACCCTCCTTCATGTTGTCACCGCCTTCCATTGTCTTATATACCCCATACTCAATCCTGTTCGTGCTGTCCTTGGGACCTTCTGCTTCCCACCCACCCAGCAACCCCTCGCGCGACACGATAACCGAATCGGGGGAATTGTTAGACATTTCCACCGCCCATCGCAGCGCCTCTGCGACAACATCCTCCAGCTTGACCACCTTATTCACAACACCCCAGCTTAGGAACTGTTCTGCGGTGTACATGCGTCCCAAAAGTGCAATCTCGGATGCTCGTTGACGTCCCACGGTGCGAATCAATCGTGGCAGCGCGCCAGCAATGGCTACAACGCCGCGCTTGACTTCGGGCAGACCAAACTTGGCCGTCTCGCTAGCAATGACCATGTCGAGGTTAAGTATCATTTCCATTCCACCGCCTAGGCAGAGACCATTGACTGCCGCGATGACGGGCTTCTTGCCTCGTCGATTACTCAGACCTCCGAAACCGTTGTCTGCCCACTTGTCAACGTTGTTTGTACTGCTTTCGCTATTCTTGACGTTCCACTCTTTCAGATCTGCTCCCGCACAGAATGCTCGCCCAGTACCTGTGATGACGGCGCATCGTAGTAAGGGCTCGTTATCGTACCATTTCCAGAGACGATCGAGGTCGAAGCTCATCTGTCGCTGCATCGCGTTGAGATGCTCTGGCCGATTGAGCCTGACGAGAAGGATATGAGGTTCGGGGTATGAGAGGACCACATTGGGGACCTCTGGAGGTGTAAGATTCTGCGCCATGATTGTGATGATTTGAATTGATATTATCGGAAACTGTTGTAACGGTTCAAATGATTTACAGACTCGAAGCTCTTTATGAGATCAAGCTCCAAGTGAATGGTAAGCTCAGTGTGGGGAACCTCGGCACCTCGGTCCTCTCCAACAAAGGTAACACCCCAGACGATCCATCACCCCTCACGATACAATACGGACAAGACATGGGTTTCAAACAAGGATTAAAAGGTTGAATCGTTTTATTCCCACAGCTCGCAAACGCCTCTCACCTCCCTCTCCGTTCTTTCAGTGGTATTAAGAAACTCGAATTAATAATGATACATTTTGTTGGTTCAACCCTTACGAAATTTCCATGCTTCTTCATGCAGGGAGACCTCGCTTCTCGCTTTCTGTGAAGAAGATAACCATACGCCAGAGCTTCTTGACGAGATCCTCTGCTTCGTCATCGAGTGCCTGTGACAATTAGTGATCCATTGTATAAAAATCAAAGGGGAAGGGAATACGTACACCTTCTAGTTCTTCCACTAGAGCGGCTGCTGTGCCGTGAGCGCGAAGATGTTCCTCCACTGCTTCGACGAGCATCTCCTCTTGAACACCGAGATACTCGACAATCTTCTTCTCGACAAACGGACGTAGCTTGTCCTTGATGACAGAACTGTCCATGTAATCCCATTTGACCGCCCAACCCCAAAGACCATCCTTGTCTGATGGAATTTCCTGGGCAAGGGATCGTACTGCCTGTGAGATCTCCTCCTCCGTCATATGCGCCGTAGCAGATGAGGGCTCGAACTGGATAGGAATCAGCTGTCGCTTAGTAGAAGAATCGGCCTCTTCATCGTCCAAGAGACCCTCCACCTCTGCAATGGTGCGCCGTTGAGGAGCTGCTCTGGATGCCTGGGCCTTCTGAGCCGCAGCTCCGAGAGACAGCTTAAATGGCTGCGGTGCTGCTGCTGCGGCGGGAGCATGTCGCTCCTCCTCCAATTCTTCAGCTTGCTTGTCGAGGAACGAGTCGGCCATACCGCGTGCACGTTCCATTTCGACCTTTTCGCGGCGCTGTTCGTCATGCTCTGCTCTTCTGTCGGCTTCGTCTTGTGCCTCCTCATCTGCTCTGTCGGCTGCCCTCTTACGAGCCCAGACACTGTGATCGCGGTAGTATGGGTGGTTCTTTCGACTGGCTTCTTTCTCATCGTCCCAGCCTTTTTCTCTCTCTAGCTGCTCCTCCTTCCTTCTTTCAAATGACTCCGCATCTTGACGTTCTCGCTCGCGCTCTCGATCTATTGCTGCTTGTCTTGATCGTTCTCGGTTAGACCACTTTCTCTCGGCCTCGAGATACGCTTTTTCATCTTCTTCATCCTTCTTGGACTTGTATCGTCGGTAAAGCTCCTCATCGCTTGCGTCTGTATCGTCGTCCTCTTGGTGGATGGAAAGGTCTGTGTTGGAAATGCCTCCGTTTACAAAGGCAACTCGGTTCTGCCCATTCTGTCCTTTAGGACCCGACGGAGCATTAGCTATACTACCTCTTGGACCAAGAGGAATGTTGTTGGTACTGGCTGGCGGTGAATCAAGTCGAGACGTCCGTGATGGTCCATTTCGTCGTCGCTCCATCTCTTCCATCTCTTCTTCCTTTCGTAGACGCTCCAAATCTCGTTGGTTGCTCCTTTCCCTGAACGAGGCGATCTCTTGGGCAACCACCTCTCGCATCTCAGCAGGGATATCGGCCAGTTCGTCCTCTTGAGCCAAAGGGATATTGACCACTTCGACATTCTCGCCAGACTCGGTGTTGCCCATTGTGACATATTCGCTGGCAATGTTGGTCTTTGGATAGAATAGATCACGAACGGCGTTCTTTAGTGCTGCCCTCGCGGCTTCGAGCTTCTCAGTTCTAATAGAATCGTCCTGGGCCTCTTCGTATGATTCGAGGTACTTCAGCGAACTCTCGTCGACCGTTACTTGAAGCTTCGTCTTTTCTATGCCCTCGTATGTATCGTCCTTAGGTCCATCAATGGATACTGGTTGGGGCTTGACAGGAACATCGATCTGTTCCTCGTGGAGTAGCTTGACTGCGGAGCTCAGTGACCATGGATCGTCAAATAAAGCGAAACCGAACTTAACCCCTTTATGATCATCTATGACACTCGCTGAGGAGTCCCACTTGCGCAGCTTTCCAACAGCACCCAACAACCGTTGAATGCCGTCATCACCGCCCACGCCTTCAGAAATCTGGTGTATGAAGATCGTCCGGAGCTTTTCTTCGTTTGTAGGGGGAACAAGCACTTGGGGCACTTCCCTTGCTCCTCGGTCGCGATCCATTCCTCTCTCCATACCGAGTCCAGGTCTTCCACCACCAGGACCAGACATATCGCGACCGCCTGTGGGTGTACCAGGCTTCCCTTGTTGAGAGGTACCGAGTCGAATCACGGGGGCGTTGAAGTTGATGTTGGGCATATTGGCAGGCGCTTGGAAGCTGGGTGGAAGGCCGCTTGGACGATTAGCTTGCTGGGCGCCAGACTGCTGGACACCCGGAGGCGCCATTCCCGGAGCAGAAGACATGCCTGGAGGAGGTCCTAAAAACATGTTAGATGAGTAATGGGGGTGCTGTTGAGCGTGCGCACCTAGACCAGGTGGAGGAGCCATTCCTGGAGGGGCATTGTTCGATCCGGGATAACCTCCATAGGCAGGAGGCGCACCATAGGGATTGTCTGCGAAAGTTAGCTCTGTGTGATGAAGCGTGGAGCGAAGAAACATACTGCCATAAGGATTGTATGCCATATTGGCGCGACGTTACTATTGGGATCCTTATCTAACGATTCTCGAGTAGTATTGGTAAGAATAATACTACGACGCGAAATAGTTCTGTTATGATGTTTTGCGCAATCTGGATCCGCGCAAACGTGTTGAAGCATGTAGGCACGAGGCTGAAGATGTTCTTCAAGGTGGGGCCGCTAAGATCCACAGTTTGCCGCCTTATCGCACCTACATTTTTCCGAGTTATCGCGACTTTTCTGCTTCATCGGATGTCTTGTTCAACAGCTTAATCGACGAGAGCCAATTGGTTGATTACGTTGGTGTCTGCAAAATGTAAGTGAAGCTATTTGACTACTATTGTTCGAAAGTTGACACCATTCAGGGCTGCTTCGCTCAGAACTGGTAGCGCAATGCTGTCGAGAATAGCTACGCCATCGACATGTCTCGCTAAAAGGGCATTCACCACATCTCTCGCCTTCCGAACAGGACCCAAGATCACCACAGACGAGGAATCTTCACCGGCTGTCAATCCCCTTGCCCGGTCTGATCCTTTCGTTAGAGATCCATCTGCCGAAGCCCGGTCTGAAGCTCTTGGCAAGGCCGCTTCCGAAACACGATCGAACCCTCTCACCGGCAGTATCCCTCCCGCCCCTCCTCGCGATGCTCCTGAGGCCGCAGAATCAAAGGCCACCAGCCATGCCTACGATGCCACCAAACCATACTCACTGGATATCGCCCAGATCATTGCCAACAAGTCCAGCGCGTTCGGCAATGAAGAAGCTTCAAACCCTATAACCCGTCCCCAAATTCGTGCGAAGCCTGTTACCGGTCGCACAGTCTTTGTCAAGGATTACATAACCAAGACCAGCGGTCCTACTCCTATGGTTGCTCTCAAGATTCTCAACAGGATTGTGCGAGAGGACCAAGTCAAGAACAAATACCACAGCCAAAAATTCCACGAGCGAAAGGGTCTAAAGAGAAAGAGGCTTGCAAGTCAGAGATGGCGAGCGCGATTCAAGCACGGATTCAAGTCGACAGTCAGCAGGGTTATCGAGCTTAAGAAGCAGGGGTGGTAGATGTTCGAGTCTAAAATATCGGCAAAAGCATCGTTGTATTATAGATGTGAGCATGTAAAGTATGATTAACAAGGGACTTCGTTATCGTGATTACACGTAGTCGTCGTCCCAGTCCCTAGTTGGACTCGGCAGCGGGCTGGCCTTGATCTTGGGTCGTGATCTAAACACCGCCTCCATATCCTCCTGCGCCATCAACTCATCTGTAATAACGGCCGTATTCTCCTCGACCTTGGGAAAGTAACTGCCCTCCTTTTTTGGGGGGGCCTTGGGTTTCTTCAACGAACGTTGCCTTTCCATCTGTGCCTTTTGTCTCGCCTTATCGAAACCGGCCATGCTCTTCCGAGTTCGAGCAAGGAGATCAAATTCTTCTTCGGGGAGTGCTTGACTAGGATCCTCTGCAGAAACAGGTTCTGTGGATGGTGGGGTGATGTCCAAATCATCGGGTTCAGGATCACCAAATGATTCACGGGCCATGGACAAACGTGTCCGCTCGGCAAGCGAAAGTGTGTGTCGTTTTCTCGGTCGTTTGACGGGCGATGGTGAAGTCATATCCATTGACTCGAGGATCTGGTCTGCCATCTCTTGGGTAGGAGATAGTTGTGTAGGCATCTGCTCTGGTGACTCTTGAAGCGGCAGAGGCGAGGGTGGGGGAGATGGTTGTGGGGATATATGAGGTGAAAGTTGGGGCGAAACATCATACTCAGGTCGTGGAGATGCTGTGACTGGTTCGTCCTCTGGCTCAGGGGAGCTGGTTCGCTCGACTGATGAAGCACGAAGAATGCGAGCCTCGTCTTGGGATGGTTTGCGAAGGCTTCTAGCACTTGAAGAGACTGTAGCAAAAGAGTCGCTGGTATGGGAAAGTTTTGGTCGTACTGGGAATCGCTTTGACAAATCTAGCTTCGACTTGAAGGTCTTGATGGGAGATTCGGGGAACCCGTCTTCGTCTTCCAATTCACTGATGACTTCTTCTTCTTCCTCTGGTTCGGGGTCTGGCATGTTGATCACTGGTCCTTTCTGAAAGGCAGGACGCTGTAAAAATTCAAGAGCTGACGACTTTTGCGGTTTCGTGCTTTGGAGCTCCAGTTCTAGATTGCGTACAAGGTCATCGTACTCGTTCAAGAGTCTCGATTTTCCGAACGCTGCCTTCTTTGGGCTGACTTTACCGAGCAGCAAAGCCTCGTGGGCGCCGAATCCAAAGTCAATGCCGTTCCCTTTCTCCTTTTGCTGGACCTTTGACGGCGATGGGACCGGTTGGTCGGCGGACATCTCAATGCGAAACCTTTGCCACTTCTGGAGTCTTTCTCTCTGTACGCGCACTCGACTATCGAGTTGTTCCAAGAGGCCGGTACCGTGCTCTTCAAGTTCGTCAAGTCGGCCTTGCTGCACCCTTCGCCAGACACGATCGAAGGGCATTCCAAGAAGGCCATCCTTTTTTACGCTAGCATCTCCATAGAGCAGAGTCTCCATCCATCGTTCGTTACCTGACCAGTTGTTGCGGAGTGTGCGCCACATCTCGCGTCTAGCATCATCAGATATGGTCGTGCCCCCTTCGAGAGCATCCAGTGCTTCTCTCCTTCTAGCAATGCCCTTTCCCTTGACCGTCAATAAATCGGCAAAGTCGTGAAACCTTGAGCTAGCCGCCACCTTGCTATTTAATATGCGACTGATGGCAACCCTGTGTGCCAGGACCATGGTGGTGAGGTCTGTGTTATCGCTCTTGTATCCTCGATCCTCGACGGCCATGTTAAGTGCAAGAGCTTTGTATTCACTGCCTGATGCTACCTCTTGGGCAATAACGTGCTTGAGAACAGCAGATGAAAACGCAGCAAGAACATCTTCCAGTCTTTCTCCTCGGCATTCGTCCAACATTGTCTTTCGTACGATGGCATCCCTTCCAAGCACTCCATTTTTCTTGGCTGCTTCGAGAGCTCTTAACAAGGCGGCACGGAGGTTGACAGATTGGGTTTGATCGAGAGGAGGAAAGAACGGTTTGAGTTTCTGGGGTGGGTTAGCGTGTTTCTCTTTGACGTGAACATTCGCCTTACTTTTTTTGCTTCTTCGGGGTCCCATAAAGAGAAGAGCTGAAACAGAGTCCATTCCACGCAATGTACCCTTTTCTTTAGACCCTGGGCACTTGTGCCGCCTGTCGCAAAGGTCTCAGCACAGATTCCAGGCCAGTCCTGGTGTTGGTCAAGGTCAAGAAGATTCAGGTTGGTCAAAAAGATAGATAGAGCAGAAGGCCCATGATGAACGTGTGTAGTTGATGCGGGTGCATGATGAGTAGTTTTATTGGTAAAACCGGCCACTAAACGGGCAGATCTTGTTCGCGGAGGCTGTACAGCAGCCATAGCGACATATTTGTTAATTGATAGAGTTGAGTTTTGTCGAGCGATTGATTGAGTTGTTCTGTCGGTGGATGGCAACTGAAAAGGCGGAGTGTAAATAAGGCTGATGTAGAGTAAACAAATCGGAAGTTGGTGGGGGTAGCTTTGACTGACGGTTTGTGGGGCCGGTGCCTACCCTGTATCCATGCTGATACAGTGGCCGGCTACCTAACCACTCCTCCTTGGAATATCAGCAGTCAGTCACTATGTTGAAGATATGATGCAGGTGGTGGTGAACTGTTAGTACCATGGTTTGGCAGTTTTGTTCTAATCCGTGCGCTGGACATGATGTCAAGGGAGGATGTACAGGGCATGGGGACGAAAACAACTACTCAAGGTCCTTCAAACAAACCCAGCAAGGGTTCCCCCTGAGTTCGACATGACGCAGGGGAAAGTTTGAGTTCTCCCGCCCGAACACAAGTTGCATAGCGATCATGCTCTGCTCGTCATAACTAGATGGTATGACGATTTGGTTACCATACATCTCAATCAGTTGCGTTCTTGAATCACGGAGTCACGATCTCGTTGAGCCTGTGACAGTTGCATTTGAAGTCGTTGGCTCATTTCAAGAGAAGCCATCAGGTGAGGCAAGAACGATTTAATACATATTATTACTGTGGCAAGTAAGATCTATAGACCTGGTTACTGAAAATACAGGAGATACCCAAGGTAAAAATGAAATACGCTAGCCACTGCATGACGTTAAATGCTTCCTGGCTTCTCAGTTTTGGAGGTGCTTATAAGCATTGTTAATATCACCGACTTAGATGAGTGGCATTAGATATCACGATTCTGAGTATCATTGTACTTTCAAATTCAGACTGACTGCTTTACGATTAAACATCACCCTCGAATTTCCGATATTGGTAGACATTGAAGTATCAAAGATGATTTTCACAGACTACCTACTATTGTAGTAGATTTAATCCCTCGAACGCCCCGAAAGATTCCTTGGTGACCGGCACCGGAAACAAAAACACCCCCCCCTCCCAAAACAAGATTGCCCTTCTCGAATACAAATCGTCATATGAGCACCAATACTATCTAAGGACTCATTGAATCCTCCTCCTCCTCTCGCTTCTCAGTGATATCCTGTTCCCTGCTCATCTCGTCAAGCTTGGTGGTAAATCTCAACATACGTATCTCGCTCTGCGCAAGTCGAAGATCCCGCTGAACCCTTTCTTTCTCTTCGAGACAGCGCTCCACAGTGTTGGCACAGTTCATGGTGATGAGCATAGACGTGCTTCTCTCAAGTGACTCGCATTTCTCAAAGAGGATACGAGCCTTCTTGAGAGCACTCTTCTTCTGACGGATGAGCTGACGAAGCATGGCCCACGTGGGACGGGTGCGTCTCCCGTCTCCGTCGAAATCCTCAGCTTCGCTATTGGAGAGGAATTGAACGAGGTCGAGCGGACCTACTCTCTCGACTAGGACATCTCTCGCCTGGTATAGGCGTTCGATGTCATCGTCAATCGCACGGATACGAGAGAGATTACTGACATTGTGCAAGGCCTCTGATTGCTGCTGATACTGACTTTCATGGATCGGTCGACCCTCACGACTGTAGGGATTATATCGAGAAGACGAACCGACTGAACTAGATGATCGAGGCATCTTGAAAAAATCCTTGATGACTGTGTGGTTTAGGTTCAAGTAGTTGAGTTTCTGGCTTCGGATTGATAACCTGTGCAATGGTATTGTGAACTGAAGCTTTTCTTGTGAAGATGATGAAGATATTAGAAAATAATAATGCTCTACTTATACTCAAGAGTATGATTACTGACGTCAAATATTGTGACTGTTCTGACTCTAACAATAGTTGTGTTCTGACTGTTCCAGTGTCCATGAGGGACACCTTAAGTTCTGAGATAGATTGGCCGCTAGACGTATTACAGACGAAACCACAGCTTTTGATACTTAGACCAGACTTCTTAGACTGTTTATCATTATACCCTAAAAGTTAGGAAGACCAACCTGTCTACTACCCCAGGACATTGTATGGAAACCTAAACTTGACAACAAAGAGACAACGAAATAGTAGAAGCTCGCGCTGTTCGCACTTTTGTTTTATTTGAAGAAAAGTAAGGAATCATATTAGAACAAGGGAGATCATAGAGGGCATTCATATTCAGACTACAATGGAGAACAAAAAAACGGCAAGATGGAAGACAAAGACACTCCAAAATAAGTGAACATGTTGTGATTGTTACTTCTTGGCCATTTTGTTATGCAAGACAAAAGACACTCATTAGTAGAACAAAAAAACCCAAAATGATAGATTGATGATGCAGAATCGAATATGTACCAAAAATCGCATACCTGCCAAGAACCTCCTCAACCTTGCACTGTCCTAGTAATCTCCAAGATACCTCCCATCAGCTCCGGCAAGTTCCATCTTGACCTCGAAGCCGATTTGAATCATGCATGATATACGAAGTCATTACTTGCGGATATTCATCATCTGCAACTGAAGAAGTAGTTCCTCCTGCCCGATCTCCCCCCCGTCCTCAAATCCATTCAGCAATCTCTTGACGTGTTTGAGCATGACTTCAACCATTTCGTTGATCAAATCGCAATCGGCCTTCCGGTTTTCCTTTTCGGCTTTGCGGTATTCCTCTTCGACTTTACGATATTCCTCTTCGACTTTGACTGTGTCGAGTTGTGCCTCGATGCCCTTGATTGCTGCGTTTGTAGCCCAGAGACTGGCGATTCTGGTTCGGGGGAGGCGATCGTAGGGCCCAACGTCTCTACGCTGGCCGCGAGGAGGGACATATTTGGGCATTTTGACGTGTTGTGATGTTGTGTGTGATGTTTGTGTACTGTTTTGGTATTGTATGCTGCGTGGCCATGAGGTTAGTAGCAGCCAAGAGAGAAACATATATATGATGGAAACCCGATATCAAGACAAGAACAGGTCTTTGTTATAGAACTCTTTCATCTTCATACCGCAAAGGGGGCATTTCCTTATATTCACGGAAGCATTTATATCTTCCGGGTATTATTACATCTTTGTAAAGGGACAGTGGTTTGGTACCGACATGTTATACCCGGGACAAACGTGGTGATTACATAGGGACTCCTTATGAAAGCCTTCGTAATGCCCTTGATCTATCAAAGAATACACCGCTTTCATAGTTCTTGAACCTGCATCTGGCACTAGATAGGTGTACCGCTCCCAATGAACCATTTCCCCATTTTCCTTACGATCCAAACACAATCAACCCTGTAATATTGGCACCAAGGGCAAGTGGTATTAGTTGGCATAGCTAAGAGCGACGCTGCCATGCTGCCATTGCCAACTTTCCTTAGGCAATGGTGATGCGTCGTGGTAACGCAGGCCTGAGCTTGCATGAAGCGCTTAAGGTTATTGCGGCAGGACTCGGCGTGAAGTACCTGGCAGAGGACTCCAATTTCCCTGGTAGTGATGCCGTTGATATCGAATTCGAGAGCATGCTTGGCGACCTGTTCGAATTCGCAAGACAGAATTCCAAATGCGGTCCCGGCTTTGATGATAGACGTGCCTGATAGAGGTGCACCACCTGATGCTGTAGGTTTGGCGCTTTCAGGACGAGAGGAGTCGATTCGGGAGTGTAGTTCCTGATTCTCTGAGCAAAGACGCTGGTACTCGCGCTTCAGATCTTCCATCTCCCTCTCACGGGAAAGCTCCAGCTGCTTCTGCTGGGGTTCAAGGCGAGTGAGAGTGTCAAGTGCCTGCTGGCGCTGCTGTTGGAGAAGAGAAGAGATAGAAAGCTCGGCGTCGCGTTTGCCCGACTATGCTAGGTCAGCCAACTGCTCTCCTGTGATGGAGTCTTTGCATCCAAAAGCTTACCTCATTAGAGACATCTCTAGCCTCGTCGATTTTCTTTCGCTTTAAAGACATGGTTGATCGCATGTAACAGAGCGTGATCGATTTCGAGAGGAGTATGTTTGTCGAGATTTGGTAGGGAAATGACTGAGGTCAGTGGAGATTTTTGTAGTGGCAGCAGGTGAAGTAAACAGGGAAGGTAAAACTTCTAGAACTGATGTGGTGGGCAGTCCCTCACCAGCTGTGCATCACTGTCAAAGTTCGGTGTGGCTTCGAGGATGGTTGCCTAAGCGCCGACGAGGTTGTCAAAGAGCAAGCCAAAAGGCAGAGGAAAAATTACCACACAAAAACAATTCTATTGCCTAAATCACCTAATTCTAAGACACATGTCCTCATTAATCCTTAGCTCTAGTGATGTTTAATCCTGCGGTTCAATTTGCTGATCTTCTTCTTCAGTTCCCGAATCATCTGAGCCTGTTTGTCGCATTTCTCTTTGTAGGCCATCTTCTCCTCCTCCCATGACCTGTTTACCCTCTCAAGTTCTCTAACCCTCACGATAGCTTCGTCGAAAGTCTTAGGGTTGACTGTTTCGTGCTGAACGGGTGTGAAGTGCTCATACTTCATGTCTCGCCTGTCACTTGTCGGCAACATTTCGCATAACTTGGCATCCCCTTTGGCTATATAACGCTGACTTTTATCGTAGAAGCCCTGCGCTTCTTCGTAAATGCTCTGATTGTGTAGGCGAGGCATCATGTCAATGGTGCGGGGGCTGAGCTGTGGTTGGTGGTAATCGGTTGTGGGTTTGTGTCTTTTGCGAGCGACACTATCGTCGTTGAGAAGTCGTTTTGCCATTTTTGATGATGTGACAGTTTGGTAGGAGTTGTTGTAGGTCGGAAGGGTGATGTAGGTCAGTATTACAGGCAAGAAGCCTCTTATATAGGTGAAATATTAGATGCAGATAGTTGTTTGGGAGTAGTCTTTGATGCAAGGCATTCAGAGTTACCACGAGACTACCATTCAACCAGTCTTAGTCTGTGCATATTGTTTATTGAAGCGCTTGAAAGGAAGTGACGAGAAGGAAAAGTCTCGCGTGTTCTTCTTTAGCTGTACATGATCTGTCAGGAATGACGCCAAGAGTTATTCTACGGGTACATGCATACTGGTGTACTGCTAGGTGACATCACAAAGATTGATCCTTTATATAGTTGTTTGAAAGCATCTATAGTCCTATGATCATCAGGTAGCTTTTGATATAATAAATTGCATCAGCTAGACCCCCTGACATAGATACCTAGGCCCTAGAAGGCCCGCCACCCCTTTGTGAGAAAGACAGCTCAGAAGTCGGTCTACCTAACGCATATATTGCTAGGCCAGGAGTAAGAATTAAACTTGATTCTTAGGTTGACTGTGATACTAGGTGAATTATATCGCCTCTTTGTCATCAACAAGGTTGCGACTCCAGGTGTAACTTGTTTCCTTTTGTATTTCTAGGAACCAAGCGTGCCCCTAAGACATACTAATAATAGTTTGACGATAAGTATTTCCTGGTAATAAATGTAATGAATATGGAGAAGTTATTGCCATAATTGTTGCAGTTGGCCATCGCATGCGTCACAATTGAATCTGCATGAGTTCCATAGAACTCAATACTAGGTGTATGTGCTATGTTTGGCGGCCTTGTCTTCTTTTCCATGGCGCCTTTGTTTGTAGAACTGCCTTCACTGACATAGCTTGTCAAATAGGTCACTTTTAATGTATTTGCTCCAAATGTATTCACTTTCAGTTTGATTCTAGTACTTATATGGGCTAGTAAGTGGTCTTTCCTTGTCCAACATCTATCTTACTTGCAACCATCCCCGCAACCACAATGTCCTCGGATATGGATGACAGCGACAGCTGCGGAATTAAAAACGAGCTGATTGAGAGCCAAACTGTAACTAGATTTCTGTATCTAGAGTCGTTGAAGAAACTTTCTAATTGTTTACAGTCAAGCCTCACTAGAAGTGTTGGCATTGACACCATGTCTCAAGACCTCGTCGACGACCAAGTCACCGTTGCCCGACTATACGAGAAGTACCGGTATTTAGAGGAACGCGTGGAAACGCATATACTAAGTCTCAGAGGAGAGATAAAATCCCTGAAGTTTGAACACTCCAATTGCGCAAGCAATGCGAAGGTAGTGAACGACTTGAAAAAACAGATAGATCGATTGTCGGTCCAAGGCGCAACCAACGAAACCCTCATGGAGAACTACAAGCTCCGTATTATGGTTTCAGAGCTCCAGGATAAGGAAAGAGGCCAAGAGGAAGAGATCAGTAAACTCACTAAGGAGAATCGAGATCTCCAACAAGTCATGGATCAGCAGCGCAAAGAGATGGATGACCTTGAGGGGGAACTTGATGACACTCGAGACGAGAACTTTGGTTTGACGCATGTCCAGGACGACATGGCTTGCAGACTCGGAGATCTTTGGAAGGAGAATGATAGATTGGAAAAAGATCTTGTCGAGGAGAGAAGGAAATCACAACCTTTTCAGAATACACATCCTTCTGAATCTCATATGTATAAGAGCGAAATAGCAACGTTGAAGAGGCTTTTGACTGAGAAGGAGTCCAAATTGGCATTCTTAGAGGCCATTGTCGGGGACGAGCTACAAGATTGGGCCGGATAGATTCGACCCTGAGCCTCTACGGGTCTCATAGATAGTTGAATAAGAATTCACTCCAAAAAGGCAGAAGACACGATGTCGTGAATATTGTTCCAGCTTCAATCAAGCAGTCGAGGTAGCTAAGCCCTGAAAAAATTGGAGTAAAGTTTACCTGGAAATTACAAATTGTCTCACTAATTTCGTCTTTTATCCCTCCAACGGCCAACGTTTCTGGTACCATGATGGATGTATTGTTTGATCTTGTAGCTTTATTAATTGTGTTATCAGACATGCATCCAGGCTAGTGGGTGGCAGAAAAGGTGGTCCCCTAAGTCTTAGGGTATAAAAAGAAGTAGTTTAAGGACTATAGCCTAGGGAGCATAAAGTGACCTACTAATTTCGTCTCTCATGCTTAATACTCTGAGGCCAGGCTAGCAATGCCGATAATTGTGGATCAACATCTACCGACACAAGGTTGCATCCGGTAGCCGGTGCCCCACAAACTCGGAAGTTAATTTGACTTCATCTGTTCATTGTCACCACCACAATGTGTACTCTATGCATGGCAACGACAGATTAACAAACTGAAGAGACTGTAAGCATCAATTAAGCGTAAACTGTTCTTAATTAATACAAGTAAATGAACAAAAGAAAATTTATCAACGCTACAGGGGTTATCTTACAGAACTGTCGGTGTTTACAGGACCAACAGCAGCCCTAGCGTCACTCGACAATAACATAGGAATTTCATGAGGAGAAGCCCGACCATACATGATCTCGTGCCGTCTCATACCTTAATTTTGCATCCATGAATGTGTCAAGATTATGAAAATCAATAATGTGCTCACAGCAGAATGTGTCGGAGGTGGTATATCTAGGAGTGAGGAGAGACAGGTGGCTAATTTGAAATGTGGTCCGGCTCTTTGAACGAGGCATCAGACACAACATTCGTATAAAACATATACATCTAGATATGCGTTGTTGAACCTGGGAAGTAAATATCCGTATCCCCATAATTCGATTCTTCCCATGAGCGTTGACCTGACAGCTCGTAATCCCAAAACAACGACTTGATGATCCACTTCTAAATCCGATTATCTTCCTTCCATTTCATCATTCCATAAACACATGTCCTCGCAAATCACAGTGTACATAGGCCCTCAAGCATTAAAAGTCCAGCTTCTTCCATCTGTTGATCGTTAGTGATTGATAACTTGGATAGACAAAATGGAAACTCACTTCGAAAAACTCGCGAGGAGGCAGGTGTAAATCGGGAAGCGAAGCTACGTCGCCCAGTGAGTGATCCCCAGCGAACGTTGTCAATCTCAGTGAAGGGAGATTCTGGTTTGGGCGCCACACTGAACATCAACCCTCCGACAGAAGCAGAAGGGTTCATTGATTTAACTTGGCGATAGGCCTGAATGAGAGTTTCTTCGCTTTCCACGCGAAACGCGATGGTCTTTGAGGTGTTGGGCACCTTGGTAAACACGTCTAACTGAGCGCCACCACCACGACTGTTACTATGAATTGCAAGGCCCGGAGGGGCACGACTTCCGGTTCGCCCGATAGACTGAAGAACCATGCTGTCCACCATGGTTATGTCGCGGGAGGTTCGATAGCTATCGTAGTACGGGCGCCTCCAAGGTCCGTAGCGAGGGCCGCGGGGAGGCTGGTTCCCCTGGTTTTCCTGATTCCCCCAGGTATTGACATCGTTGGTTGTGGCAGTAGCAGGGTTGAACTGCTCTGCGGTATCCGGGACGACGGGCTGCGTGTTCTCGCCAGGGGCACATCCGTCGGCTTCAGCAACGGGTTTCTGGACAGCGGGGTGCTGGACAGTGGGATCTTGATTTTCATCGTTTGCATCGGGTAAGTGATAAAATTCCGACTGCCGAGGAGGTTGGCTGTAGGTAACGCTCCAGTTACCATATGGCCGGGCTCGGTAGCTAGACCTGCGGTTAGTAGGTCCCTTCGGCATCGTGACGTGTGCTTCAGGGCGATGCAGGTAACTGTGGAATGTTATGTGCTCGAGGTGGAAGGGGAAAGTGAAAGTGCGGGGGGGAGTGAGTGCTGGTTTTAAAGTGAAGAAAAATCGCGTGCTTGGATGCCTAGAGGATTATTTGCGCGGCTCTCTGAATCACGGCAGGAGCGGGCGGGTTTGCTCCTTCCTTCTTGACACCTGCTTCGGGTGAATTGAATTAGGTAATCATGTATTTTGTTTGGTATTAAACCACTGTTTTATTTTCACGGCCTAAAGCTCCTGATATAGTGCTAATCCCTTTGTATGCTTCATCACCCTTCCATGTTGACCCATGGAAAAGGACATTAATCTGAATACGGCTCAACTGATCTACCTGAGTATCACCGTGTGCCCCTTTCTGCTCCACCCCACTTCACAAGCACTCAGTGATGGGGAGTATAGACTCCCCAAGGGGAAAAGGTGCGCAATCTGTTTCCGGAGGCCGTCTCTACGACCTCGACCAAGAAATTGCAGGTCGGGCCACCGACCTTGCAGACCTTTGTGGACGGGAACAACTGTACGGAAGCACTGCAGCCAATGGCTACGACTTCGTGAATGCAAAAGCACTTGTTCTTGGTTCCATTTGTGAGAAATGAAGGCAGATTCTTCCTTCCTGTACGCTTGGTCATGTAGCGTTTGAGTTGCTCGATCACTTCAGTTGAGTGACTGTTGTCTTCCAAAAGTGCCAGGCCCGGAATCGTTTCATCAGTATCGTCGTCAATAACCATCATTTCCTCTTTGATTGTGTTATGAAGGTTGGCACTCGTTGGTAGAATAGGCGTATGAGCAGAAGCTGGTGTTTGAGCTGGAGCAGGAGGAAGGATAGAGATACGCCCTCGTAGTTCACGTTTCTCACGTTCGATTTCACGTTTCTCGAGCTCTGCCTCGCGTTTCTCGCGCTTCTTCTGTGCCTTTGTCTTCTTTCGCTCTGCTTTTGGATTAAGCACCTGGCTCTTATTCTGGTTTTCAAGCGTTTTGATCCTTTTGAGATTTGTGTTCTTCTCTTGAACGAGTTTCTGAATCGCTTTTTTCTGTTCGTCGACCACGGCCTGAAGTCTCTTCTCAGATGATCCCGCGGATCGGGCGCCGTCAACTTGCTCCCGGATCTGGGCGGTCAGAGTCTGGGTGGCATAGGCTAGCTGAGCTCGAAGATCGGCGACCTCTCCTCTCAACTGGTTATTGTAATCTCGCAGGTCACTGTTAAGCATTGCCGTGTCTCGTTGTTTCTCGTGAACGAGCTCCAAGTCGTGTTTCATACGCGAGATTGTGCGTTTCGAATCTTCAAGAAGCCTCGAGAGCCCGAATGGGTCTTGTGATGGAGGAGGCATATTTTCAATCGAGGCTTGGTGCCGATGACGATGTAGTGAGATGTGTGTTTGTGAGAGAGAGAGAGTTGGAGGAGACTGTGAGGAGGGGTGGGGCTACAAGGCAGATGACTGCACGGAATATCTCTGATCAAGAGATGAAGGTGATCCCGAAGCCTAGAGAACGACTAAAGATAGGTAACGACGTTTTGGAGCGGTTCCTTTTATGTGATGCGGCATGCTGGTATATCGTAGGTAGTTTTAGGAGAGAATTTGGTGAGCTTTTAAATTTAGGTAAGTATTTATGAAAACTACCTAAGGTAGGTAGGTCAGTGCCTATTCTAACAAACCGTGCCAGGGGAAACGATAGAACGAAAAAGAAATTCCTTTTGCTAATGTCCACAGCTACTTGCGTTTGCCAAAGCACGACCTGACATAATTAGAAATTATAGATTCTCGCCTTTTGTTGTACAACATCCACTTCCTTAACACTCCTCCAGTTTCACTTCCACCTATAACTTTGTTCCAATTTCCAGGCTCTTGGACCAATGGGCGGCCGTGACTGTGAATCTGGGGATCGTTGTGGCCGATAGGCACCTCGACGTTCGTTGGCGCTGTTTCTTCTATCGGATCTTTGAACTTGGCTACAATCACGTTTGTGAATCTTTCGTCTCTTTGCATAGT
Organism: Fusarium sambucinum; assembly: GCF_050947815.1. Lineage (NCBI taxonomy): Eukaryota > Fungi > Ascomycota > Sordariomycetes > Hypocreales > Nectriaceae > Fusarium > Fusarium sambucinum. The sequence goes on from NC_139292.1 coordinate 4,036,676, forward strand.
CTTCCTCCTGAATCTTGTTGGAGTCTCTCTTACGAATCCGGCTTGTTAGCGTCATCGGCTCCTCATGTCTGTTCGAAGCTCCCGAGGACCGTGCAGGCGTGAATACCTCATTACTGGTTCTTCTGTTTCCGTGAGATCTATTCGAGAGCTCGTCCACATTGCGGAATTCGCCCTTCGTATCGTCTTTACGATTGTTATCGTAAAAACCAGTAGGGTCTCGGTGAGGGTCCCCGGTACATGGGAGTGTCATAAGCGCTTCTGGCGCTTTCGGCTTGGTATGTTTAATTTTGGGCGTGGAACAAGATACCAGCAACTCGTCAAGTTCTTGATAGAAATCAAACTCGCTTTGGGAAGGCTGTGTTTCCACGATAACTGGCGGTTTCAAGGGCTCATGAGCAAGAGGCCCTGAATGTTGATCAATTCTTATCAAGGATCTCCGGGATTCGTGCAAGTGGTCATCAACAGCATCAGCTTGGCGAGGAATGGGGGCTTCGGCTGTTTCTAGTATTTCACCGTCTTCAAGTTTTAATGATGAGCGGCTGGAGTGGTGATAATGGAAAGGATATCCATCAGACTTGAGAAGCGGGTCGTTGGCTTCGGAAGCAGTTCTACCTCCATGATCGACAGCTAAGACAGAGCTGCGATGACTCTGATCCATATTATGTTCCCCAACTCCTTCGATAGCTGCTCCTGATTCCTTGGCTCGATCGTTGGGTGTGGTAGTCAGCCCAATGTGAGTATAGTCGGGCATTTCTCGCCGTTGCAAGTTGATCCACGATGTCTTGTACGCCCCCACAAGCTCGTGCAACCCCCTAGGATGAACTGGAGTTTTTTTGCTGGCGGAATAGACTAGAAAATATGTCTCGCAGGTGGTGTTAGTAGTGTAACGTTCGAGGCTATTAAGGGCATCGACAATGACAGTCAGATCTCGAGTCTTGACGGGGGCGAAGCTTTCGAGTGATTCTCTCTTGATTATCCTGGAAAGTTCCACAATGCGATACATTAGCTGAGCATGTCTCGAGACGATGCGGTTGTCATCTTTTCGCTTCTGTTGATAGGTTTGAAATCGCTCCACCATGGACTCTTGCCTATCTGATGGACCAAAGCTCCCGCAGTGGACGTCGTCAAGTAATTGCTTCTCCATCTCTGTGAAGCCGCGACCATCATCGACCCTGCAAATCACAGCCCACCTGATGAAAATAGGAATGAAGCGATGATCTTTGTCGTTGGCGAATAGAGGGTGAACCATAATTCGTGTGAGCTTTCTGCAGAAATCGCGGGTCCAGAGTGGATTCTGTTTCATTTCTCCATGATGCTTAAAGCAGTCGCTCGCGGTATTGTCGAAGTTTATGCGACGATACATAGAGATCAATGCGAGAGGGTTGATCCCGAAGAGTTCCAGAGACATCTTCCACGCCGCCAATAGATTATGGGCCCCTTCAAAGTAACGCTCTATGGCTACCCTTTCCAGGCTTTGTTCCCAACAGTTATTGAGGTCATCCTCCTTGGCCTGGTTCCAGACGGCAGTACGTCGACGAGCGGGAGAAGAGGATTGATGCTGAGATTCGATGAATCTATCGGCAATGGGGCCGTTTTCTTGGATCAGTCGGGTCATATGCTGAACTCCTTGTCGATATGCTTGCCGCTGCTCGGAGATAAATTTGGACTCATGCTTGCTCTCGAAGTCGGAACTGTTGTCCTCCCATTCACTCCCATTGTCGTGGATGTCTTTGAATTCATTCTTGTCATCTTCACTGCTGTCACTGATGTCGATTTCGGTCCATGGAACAAAGACTCTTCTGTTTCGGAGTCCCAGACCTTCAGTAGGTGGAATCATGACCTTGGCCTTGTTCTTGGACCCTGATGGCCTTCCAGGCTTCCTTCTTTCAACAAGGCCAGGACTCTGAAGTTGAGTGCCTAGGTTTCGGTCAACAGTATCGACGGTAGGATTAGCAGGGGTAGAGAGGCAGCATGGCTCGTTTTCGGCGTTCATTATCGCCACCTTTGGAAACACCTTTAAGAAAAATATCGATTACTCGGGCTCGTATTGATACGCATAAATTTTCGTCGTGGTGTTACTTTTGCTGACTCAAAAGATCGAGGTCGGTACCCGTGTCGGAGGAGTCAGGGCAAAGCAAACAACGAAACCAACCATTCAACCCCGCGCAAGCTAAAGCTGCCTAAAAGGAGATAAAATGAAGCAACAAAGAAAATCCTTAATTCGCAACAAAGAAACATATTCTATTTCGTTCCATCAAACTACTACAGCTATGCCCAGATAAGATAATGACTAGTTGTCATGGAAGTTGATGATTACACTCCTGTGTGTTCCGGGTGGAAACATTCCATTCAAGGCCGTAATCGAATCATTAGACCCGTCAGTATATGCAGCCCAGGTGTTTTTGCCGGTATCCAGCTTGGCGCAGAAATTGTCTTTCTCTTTCTCTTTCTCGCCATTGCCCTTGGAAGTGTTGTATACCTGTATGTCCTTTCCGCCATCTTCTTTGACCGTGACACTCTCAACCATGGTGAGGACGCCCGCGGGAAAAGGTCTTGGGTGCTGGTACGGGTTGCCCTGCTGGTACCCTCTGGGGTCGACCTGTGGTTGGTAATACCAATTGGGCATCACAAGCGTATTGGGAGTGTAAGGTGGTGCCGTGGGAAGTATTCTATACGATCCCCGCGGTCCATGGCCGTTGCCATTAATATTACCATATTGTGGATTATGATATCTGTAATATTGTGACCTTGGATCATGATATCTCGGGACCTGATATCCCGAGTCCTGGTGTCCTTGTCTCTGTAAGTAGTGTCGCATGTCGGACTCACGTCCGGTTGGAATTTCTCCTCCGATCGCACCGCCTCCATCACCGCCAGGATTACGAGGCTGCAACCGCCTGCCGTATGGGTTATAACGGTTCCAGCCGCTGTTTGCTCTTCTTCCTCCGCGCCCAGGCATTGTATTTCACTATTGAAGCGCGTCAGTCAGTATATCCGAGCAGAATACAACAAATATATGAGCCTACCGCACGTCGGGGTTATTATTCCTGCTGCTGTTTTCTCTGTCGCTTGTTTTATGAAAGCAGAGTTGGATTGAGAATATATACTGTCCTCAATCTCCTTGTATCTCCTTTATGATGGTGGTTCAAAGGGCTGAGATTTGATGTAATGCTTTGATGGGTAGAGATATGTGTAATGTAACCTCTGATTTTCTATTCAGACATCAGTCAACTTGTTCAAAAAGTGTGCAGGCTCACTTTACAATGCTCTGTTTTCTGTGTGAATGAGTCCACAGACCCAGGAACCTTGCATTTGTTCTGATTCAACTTTGACTCCATGCATGGGTTGTTGGGTAGCTTCTGTGTATAAGTGACGGGTTGATGCTGATCAGTTGAATTGTGGACGAGCTTTACCACACAATAGTTTAGAGTGTTATATCAAATACAACTATTGAACAAAGAGTCAGTCCAGAAGATGTAGGAAGTGGGTTATGTTGCTCTGTCGCTCCCCTGTGAAGTAATGATTAAACTAGAAACAGGAAGGTTCTACTTGCAACTCCCAACCTCCATGAGTGCTCCTTCCATAATATGAGGCAGGCGTTGAGGTTCTGCCCTGTATGAAGCAATCAAATACGAGAGCTGGGATGATTGGTCAGCTTCATTAATTGCATGTCTCAGCACTTACTCCATTTATTACTTAGGTAGATACCAGCAATCTCGGTTTTGGCTCAACGTCTCCAACTTCGTCGCATTCCATGTATAAATTGACCTCCGAAGCTCACAAGCCAGGAGGGGGGTGTCATGCCTGCCAGCGCATACCATGGAGATAGAATGGCCCCATGAAGTCCCGGTCACAATTCACCATCACAACTCTTTTGAAGATTCAGCTGCAACTTGTCGTCCATGTCGAACCTTTCGCGCGGTGATATACTATTCCATGCACTCTGTGGCTACCAAATCTTATTCGGCAGTGTCATGGCACGGCATAAGATATTATATACGGGAATGATCCGGATGAAACTCGAGGAGACCCGACAACAGGCCCATCCCAAATCAGCCTTACTCAAGACCCTAACCATGCTATTGGGGACTCCTGGACGAGCCTTATCAGCGCATACTCCAAAATGTGCTTTACTTTCGAATCTCATCGCCTCATTGCCATCCAAGGCTTGGCTACTCGTCTTTCGGATATCCATAATGACGAATACTTTGCAGGCGTATTTCGCTCCCGACTTGCTGACGGTTTGCTGTGGAAAAACTCATACTTCAAGGCCAATCATACACTTCCAGGCGAATCATTCAACCATAAAACTGAAACAAATATATATGCATCTACATATATTGCATGAAACATATAAACGTATCAACATGACTTTATTCAAGTCATCTCTGGTAAACGTTGATTGTCACTGTATAATCTTCTTGTATAACTCTCAGTTCTCATCCATCAGGTAAACATCGCGTTCTAGTGCACGAGTGTTGAGCTTACAGTGTTGTTAGCAGAAGGACCTCTCACACAAACATGTCAAATTTACTCACCACCTTGGAAGGAATGTTATGAAGATCAGTGATTCCGATCTGAGCAGCATCGGCAAGGATTTCACTCTTGAGAATTTGGATGAGCTTCTTGGGACCCTCAACACCATAAACGTTGGAGTACATGAAACTATGAGATATTAGCACTGAATTATTTATCACCAACTTGAGGATACTTACGGACGTCCAAGACCAACAGCCTTGACACCAAGAGCCAACAGCTTGATAACATCGCTACCATAGCGGATGCCACTGTCGGCGATGACCTCAGTCTTGGTAAAGATTTCAGGGGCATTACGGCGGATTTCGTAGGCGATCTCAAGAGGAGATGGGGAGTAGTCGACTTGGCGGCCGCCATGGTTAGAGAGCCAGATACCATCTGCTCCAGCCTCAACAGCGCGGAGGGCATCCTCGGTGGTGGTGATACCCTTGAGGATGATGGGGAGTTTGGTGTGTGCCTTGATCTCATCGAAAAGGTCCCAGCTGAGGACAGAGGTAGCACCATTACTGAACTATGTTAGCTGTATTCGACATCGTTTGTATCATTTTACATACGCATTGGTGGTATCGTATCGCGCAGCGCGATGACGAACAGAGGTAGCAGGAGCATCAATAGTCCAAACAAAAGCCTTGACGCCCTGCTCCTCAGCGCGCTTCATGGCATCCCATGTAACAGAGAGGTTGGCATTAGAATAAATTTGCTGGAAGATGGTGTTACCACGCTTTTTGCGTTGAGCACCAATCTCTTCAATGGACTTGCTAGCGTAGAGAGCAGCGACGTAGAGGATGTCCTCGTCCGCGGCAGCATCGACAAAGTTCAGCTCACCGCGCTCCTCGTCACCGTAACCAGCACGAGCAGCGGGAGAGATGAAGATGGGGGCGCTGAAGTTGTGGCCGAGAATGGTGACTCCGAGTGTCTCGTTCAGACCACGAACACTGGCAAGTTGGTGAGGTCGAAGTCTGGCCTTTTCCCAAACCTTGAGGTTGTTGCGGTATGCCCACTCTCCCGCAGCGGCAGTGCGATAAAAGGCGTACTGCTGGTCAGTCAAGGTCTGACGAGCAGCAAAGTCAAAGTCGGGAACACCGCGGATGTCCTTGAGAAGAGGACGACTGCCTTGGGTCCAGTTGGTGCTGGCAAGGTAAGTGTCCATGCCAGTGTCAGGCTCGTTTACCCAAGCATCGTAGGCCGAGGCAGTAGCCGCCAACGAGGCAATGAGAGTCGAAGTACGCATTTTGAGTATTGTATATGACCTTCCTGAGGCTTAAAAGAGTGATTGTAGCAACTAGGCTAGTAGAGCAAAAGAGTGACTATGGTGAGTCTGGATTGTCTGAGAAGGACTTCAAGACATGACTGAGTGCGAACTTTGTGAGAATAAGTATTTACAAACTTTAGGCCGAGGCCGAAAATCGGCAAACTTCTCATGGTAGTCTTGTCCGACCTTAAAATTGCTTGTGGAGCCTCATGCCTTGGGTTGATTAGGAGTGGATATGAATCCGTACTTAACTGGGAACTTTTGATCTGATTGATAAGATGTGTTTATCCTAGTAGAAGTGATTCTGTACAACAAGGTCCGAATGCCGTACAGACCGTCGCTCTTGATCAAAATCGGGGCTCTGTATTGGTAATGTTCATATGCCTGCCATTAACTCACAGTAGACGACAGTATACATCTTGTTCTTTCCCATCTTTTACACAATTGACTTTGTTTCGTCGTTTCTGTTACCATGGTTTCATCCTTCAGGAGTTAGTGAATTCCTCCAATCCCGACAAGACGGTCATGAGAGTCTCGCTTTATTAAAGAGGTCAATGCAACTTGTAAAATCTCTCCACTCGTTCAACTCATCCCATCTTTTTGTAAAGTGGGATGCTGAGTCATCTACTTGAATAGACCCAAATAGACCCCATGGAGCCCCCACGTTTCACCATCTTACAACTCCACAATGCAACGGCCAAACGTCTTGAAGAGGAAAGTGAAGATGAAAACTCTACAACAAATGGAACTGTTATCTATTTCTCGACTCAGATAATGCGATTACTTGATTTTGCTCAATCTAGAGTAACCGAAACCTTACATAAGAACCTACAAAACCTTCCTTTAATTAACCCATAAAATTACCTAACTGACCCTTTCCTACTTAATCCTTTATCTTAGCTTATTAACTAATAAGGCCTGCTCCTACAGTTCTAGGAATTATCTATTATACGTTAAATTATTTAATACATCTAGAAATGCCTTTTAATCTTAATCTTAAGGCTTTTTACTCTTAAAGCCAATATCTAGCTCTTATAATTACCTTTTCTCTATTATTAGCCAGTTAATATATTCCTGGCTAAATCTCTTATCTTTCTAGCTATATAAAAGCAAGAGACTATAGCTAAAGAGGGCTACCTTAATCCTTTAAATATTACTTAATATATTAAATATATCTATTATAGCTTTTGCCTTATTAAAGATATCTTAATTATTACTACTGGCTTATAAAGGCAATATAATATCTTTTAGCTTAATATATAGCTAATAATAATAGGAGCTATAAAGCCCTTATAGGCTTAGCCTCTTAATTATATTATTCTTATAGCTAAGATAGGGGTTAGTATAGGGATTAGGGTTTAGGCAAGTTAATTAATAGCTTAGTCTTTTTATATTTAAGGTTAATAGATTAAAGACTTATCTTATCTTTATGTTAAAGGAAGAATAAGTAGGCTGCTAAGCAGGTATTGCTTTTATATTATGTGAGAATAAGGTTGCTCTTAGAGCCCTATGTTTTGTGATATACTGTCTTATTGCATCGATTAGACTTTGCGAAGCCCCCCCATTAAAATTTCTCGACTCAGAGTTGCGACTCTGAAATAGAAGGTCATACAGAATATGAAAATGTCAAAGTAACAAGCGGGCTAATTTACCAGCTCATTCCACATACAACTAACCCCATCCATCTCATGAGGTTGTAATTTATCCGTCCCGCTTATACAAAAGTATAAATGCCACTAAAATCACTCAACTTTGTAATGAGACATGATCAATATCCTCTTTGATTGTCACTATAGATTCATCCGAAAAGAGGAAAGGTCTTGGCGCTGTATCTTTCGAGCCGCTCAACCGGTATGCAATCATCAAGCATAAGAGACGAAATTAGTAGGTCAACTTGATGTTCCTTAGAGTATGGTTCTTAGACTACTTATTTTTATATCCCAAGACTAAGGAGATTCTTTCTGCTACCCACTACATAGTTTCACCGGAACGCGAAACATGTATGCAATCTTGGTAAACTATTGTTTGATTTTTCCATTAATAACTTACTCCAATGAAACAAGATGTAACAAGACTAGATATTTGACATCTACTGGACATTTTTCTCGTAACATATCATGGTGACTATCCGTTATTTTGAGAGTGTATAAAAGCTATGGTCGCTCTGAAATTGCAGGTATTTAGAAGTATATTCAAGGGGTATCGCGCCTCAAGGGCAGAGCTTGGCTACTAAGTTCCCAACACGGACAATCTGCTATCGTGTTACAGCTGCTATAACAATTTCAAACCTCTTCCTTGACTTTCTTCTTGTCTTCCAGCTCAACCTGTTCCACACTTGCAGTCTCGATATCCTTCTTCCGATGTTGGGGAAGCTCGTCGTTGTGGACACCAGCTACCGCATGCTCAAAAGCGCGTCCACGCTTCTCCGGACCAAACATAGTGGTGAAGATGATACCAAGAGCAATTATAGCTGTGGCAACGCCCATTACAGGTCCGTATGCCTCGACCTTGTCGCCATTCTTGAGAGTGACAAATGTCTTTTCCGCGACAGCATTGACAATTTCTGTACAACATATTAGCATGTTTTTGAGTTCAAATGGGCCGTTGGAAAACTTAAGGGCGCTCGGGCTACTGAAGGCGTTGCCCGCTTGATAGGTTACCCCTGGAAATGAGGATCTGAAGGCAGGGGGAGACAGTTCGTTGAGATGGATAGGGATGACACCCCACGCGCCTTGGATGAAGAACTGAATCATGAAACCACTCGCACTTAGACCTCCTTCAGTGGTGGGCAGGATCCAGGCTGGGATAAGAAGAGCAGACATGAAGGCCGAGCAACAGATGGCACGTCGACGGCCAACGAATTGGCTCAAGTAGCCAATGATTGTACCACCAACGCAAGCACCAGTCTTCATGAGAATAGAAGCACGAGAAGCAGCCTTGTTGTCGAATTCCTTCTGTTCAAGCATGAAGGTAGTGTATGAGTCTTGGGAAGTGTGGGAGTAGTAGTTGAACCAGGTCATGAGGAAGCAGCAGTAAACACACATCTTCCATTCAGCGAGAAGCATCTTTTTGCAATCTTGCCAGAAAGCACCAGGCGAGGCAGACTGCTTTCCCTTGGCGCGGGCTTCGAGGAACTGTTGAGACTCTGGAAAGAAGATACGGACAATACCGACGGCGATGGAAATTCCAGCAGCGATCCAAAAGACAGTCTTCCAGCTCTCGGTACTACCTCCAACGCCAAGGTTCGCGCATGCAGCCAAGACGTAGCCGAATGAGTACCCCTGCTGAAGAATGCCGGACATCAAGCCTCGGGCGTTGGAGCTAAACGATGTTAGAACGGGAATAATAACGACTCCAAACTTGGCAGACTTGGCATGGTAAGTTTTTGGGATTGGGGTAAACTTACGGACACGACTCGAGAGCCATAGCAATAGCATTTCCATAAACACCACCCATGAACAAACCAAAAAGACTTCGCACAGCAAGGAACTGGTTGAAGGTGGTACTGTAAATGGTGGCAATTTGCAAAATACCAAGGGTGATCATGTTGAAGACCATGGGCCACTTGCGTCCCCACTTGTCACCAGCGAGACCAAACATAGCAGCACCAACAGAGCGGAGGAGAAGGGTTAGGGTGATGGCGGTTGTGATGGCAGTTTTGCTAGTGTCATAGTAAAGAGACAGCTTCTTGGTCTGGATCGACAAGGCGTGAAAGTCAAAGGCATCAGCTGTCCAGGCGCAGAAGCCTACAAGGAAGAAGATCCAGTCCTTGCCTGACAGTTGAGCCATGAGACTGATGGGGTTCTTGATAGGGTCTGGGTCCCTCCATTCAGTTGTCTCTTCACCATGTTCATTTGTGATGACGACGCGCTGCTTCCAGATGAAGAGATCAGCGAAGGCCTGCTTGGCTGTAGGAACGACGCCCTTAACCACAGGGCCAGCGGACTCGCCAGCCGTCGGTTGTTGAACCATTGTAGAGATACTCGAGGATGGTGGAAGAGAATCAGGGGAGAGGAAGGGAAGAAGGCAGGTGGTTGGAAAAGTCAATTGGGGGAAGGAGGGGAGGAAGGAAGGGAACCTTATATCCTGCCAACTGCCAGCAGCTGGCCACTAATGTTACATGCAAAGATCAACACTGCACTGCACGAGACTGGGCAAGATTGTACGCTGTAAATTATTGTTATCTCCGATTCATGCATCACATTCATTAGCTACACGGCCACAAAACTTATGTAGCACATCATAGCTTAGCACTAGAACTAGAATGTAGTAACGGTTACACACTTGCAACAACAAGTCCGGCTAGGGTAACAATGAACGTGGGGAGTTGGGCAAGTTTGGGGAAGAAGAAGCGGACCATGCCCGGTGACAGAAAACTGAGGGGGTGCACGTCCTTGTTTTTTCTCTTCTGGTCTCATTTCCCCGCAGGATAGATTATAGAATACGGGGGAGCAAGATTGAGTCGAGACTGCGGGTGAGAACGGAGCAGACATGGTCATGGTCATGGACATGGTTGTTTGTTTCACTGTGAGGAAGATGGTTGTGCGGGGGAAGAAGAAGATGGTTGATGGCGGATCCGCAGATAAAGATGGCCTACAAATACAGCCATGATGATATAGGTAGGTAGGTAGACAAGGTTGACTGAAATGGTGTTTATACATACCCATCAGGGTACCAGAAAAGTTGGCCGCTGGAAGCATAAGAGACGAAATTAGCAGGTCATTTTATGCTACTTAGGCTATAGTCTTTAGACTACTTATTTTTATACCCTAAGACTTAGGAGGCCAACTTTTCTGCTACCCACTAGATACCACCTACCAAGGTAATAATGTTAGACTCCCAAGTATGACGTTGTGCTTCCCTCCATAACCTATGTCAAATGGTTGCAGATCATGAAATACAATTGGTCAACTCCAAAATCCATTAGCTCATGGGAATAAACGAAAAACCCAACATGACAGAAAACAAAAAAGAAGAGGTGTGGACCTTCTCGGCAAACCGGCACCGCAAAATTACTGAGTCACGGCTTGTGGGAGCTCGAAACGACACCAACTTCCACTATTAATTGCCGATCTTCCAACGCTAGACCCCAGAATCTTGGGCTTATCCAGTTTAGGGTTTTAAGGCTCACCTCATGGTTATTGTTAAGCTTATGTACTGAGAAATACGGGGCCAATACACCCTCATTTTTGTTTCTGCTTCTCAAGCCGAGGTTACAATCTATCTACAAAGGTATGCATAAGCGGGAAGTAAAGTTTCCGTTTATTATTTCAAGATATAACAGATTATTTATTGACAGCTTCAAATTTGGAGATACTATACACTGCCCAGAAATGCCCAGCAACCATCTCTTGTCTACCCGCCTTGGCGATGGAAGCTACATTAGCGCGGCCTTTTCTTCCTGGTTACATTCAACAACAGAGTCGTCGGTTACATTCAACCTGCGAGAGGTCACAAAAATGAGCGAATGGAAATAATACCTCGTTGGTCCATGCGTTGACAGTTCAACAACTATTGCCTGCCTGCCCATGAACTACCCACGGTCTTCTAGGTCCAGTCGTTGATCATCGGCACTTCTGTTCCTTCTTGGTAGTCGATCACTTTGGTCGGGATGATATCACTAGTCTAGACTATCCTTTGCCCTGTGGCTGACTCGGGGAATACTAGACTTGGCGTTGGGGAAATCAGCTTCACTAGTTGGACCCTACATAAATTATATGATGTTATCAAGATTTATGATGAGGCAACTTATGAGTATAATCAACAAAGAATCTTCTAAGAAAAAAACGGAGAGATAAAACAACAAGAAGAAGAAAAGACATTTCCCCATCATTAATTGGGGTCATCTACGCCCATACTCGACATTTTACGGCGACATGTCCAACCCCAGCAGCACAGTTGACAAGGGTATACCGTCATCGCTTGGGGAATCGCGGGGCTCAATGTCCTATCGACTCAAAACGTTACACTAAGATACCCTTGACACTTTCTACAACATGATTGGACTCTTCCCAAGATAGCCGCAAAGGCCTGGTCGTTGCTGTCTCTGGTCGTACGATATCTCCAAAGTTACCGCCACTGTGAGGAGACTTTGGGGTTCAAGACGAGCGAATCCCATTCAAGTTCAAGAAGAAAAGCATACATTAGTCCTGAAATGATTTCTTTACATGGGGTCAGCCGGTGTAAGAACTGGGGAGATCACTAGTGTACAGTCTCGTTGATGGAGATGACTCTGCTCGCTCTACAGATCTGGACCCGTGTTGTGCACAGACGAAACTTAACACAGTTATGGAAAATGTCGGAAACACAATGTAACGGTGCTCAAATACGACTCGAACAGTCCAGACTCATGAGGGGCTGATGATACACTCGCTCTAGAATACCACAAACACGGACATTCTAGACCCTGCACTTTCTCACAGGGACATGGTACTCTACCTACACGCGCTACCTACATAGAATGACAAAAGAAGTTATTCACAATTTTCTTTACGAACTTCTCCACGCGTTTTCCCCTTCTCCAATTTCTCATGCCCGCATTAATGTTCAAGGGTCAGAACACTTCTGCTGCAGCATGCTCCATGAACCAGCTCACAAGAACGGAACGGATCCTCAGATATCGGATCATTTCGGAAGATGGATGCTCCTATGGAATGTTCCATGATACGTCAATTCGATCATGATTTTATAGATGAGTTGTTTTGTGAATTAGAAGCCGGGCGGTCTAACTGTTCCGCAAGTCCGACACGATGGCACACTTCATCGTGAAACCCCATACCTTAATCTAGACTTTTCTTCAACAAGGGTCATTGTGTTGTGATACCCTGTTCAACATTCCACAATTGAAGAATCCCCGGGTTCTATTTGTTAGCATTGCCTGTCGTGAGATGAACCTGAGATAAAGGGTCGCTTTTCTCTGCTGGGCGAGTGAGACACGGTTCGCGTGATAGATCTCCCCATGAGCTTTGAAGTCCTCAGGGCAGATACAGCTAACCGATCTACGTTGATATATTCTTATAAGAACTCAAGTGAATTGGAAGTTTTTATGAATCTAAGCTTTTGGTAGAGAACCAATGGTGGAATGTCAATTTTGGATAGCTTCAGGGTAGTCAAGATGTTTTTCTATTCCTTGTTCCTTTTCTTTTACCGAGCACTTATATTCACAATAGTTAAATCAAATGATAGGATGTCTTAGAGTGTGTCAGTTCCGACCCATGCTCAGGTTGTTCAATCTAGTGTGCTTGTGTTGGTAGATCGTGGGTGTGTTGCACCATAGTTTGAGGGAGCAACATCATGAGAGTCGCATGAGTAACAAACAACAGAGATTTCTGCTTGACCAGAGGAATTGGCGTCAATTCGTGGCCAATGGATCGAGTATGGCCGCTGGTGATCCATACCACTAAAAGGTATACTACATCTCTGCAATTAACAACCCTTTTAAAACAAATTCAGGGGGCAGATATGTCGAAACGATTCGATTACAGAGCACAGCACTACCAATTATCTAGACTAGTTGACTAGCAATCAATTCGTTTTCCTCGCTATTTCTACCAATTGCCTTTAATGTCACTATGCTATTTTCACACTGGTTAATCCTTTGTAGCTCTGTCATTTCGCCAAGAGACTACCATAGTCAGCCTGGTTCTTTTCGAATGGCTTTCTCCCTAAACCATGCGGGTCTGAAGTTGGCTGTTCTCCTCACGAAGTCCCTTGAGCTGCTTCTCGAATTCCTTGTTCGCCCATTCCCAGTATCCAGTCCAGGTGCTGGCGGCACCAGCATTACTAGTAGCAGCGCCAGCGTTCCCAGTCGTGGCCTTCATCTTTTCGCCCAACAGCAGTGTCACTCTCAAGATGCTCTTGTTGGCCTCTTCCTGTTTCTCTATGTCTTGCTTCACAGCGTTATCCTTCAGCTTGACTGACAGAACAGATCGATAGGCCTCTGCAATCGAGTTCAGTCGGCGTGTGGTCTCGTCGGGGTCGATGGCAATCAGCTTGGTCACCATGAGGTTGCAAAGCTGACGAATATCATTGTCGTCCTTGAGACCTGCCACAACACGGTCGTAAAAGTCGATATTGTTAATGCGACTGAAAGCAGTCTCCATTAGAGCATACAAGGTCTCATATGCGCTCTGTTGCAAGTTAGTTGGGGTTCATAAACGGCTCCAAATTGAGCGTACCTTTCGAACCTCAAGGCCGTCATCAACGGTATGCTTGAAAGGTCCCATCATGACTTCTCTCACAAGTTCCTTCTTAATCACTGACTCCTGCAACACGTATGGCATTAGCTTGCCCAAGTGTGGAAGAATCATGTCAGGCTTAGTTCGAGCAGCTGTGGTAAGTGTTGTCATTGCCAATCGACGAATGTCCATATCGGAGTCCTGAAGGATAGTCAGGAGCATCGAAATGAGGACATCCCGGAGCATGGCATCCAATACTTCGTCGCTTTCGGGTAGAGTGTACCGGACAGCTTGAACAGCCATTCCTCGAATGCCAAGTGACTTGTCCTCCAGAAGAGCCTAGTACCAGTTAGAGAGTTAACGTACGAGTGTTCCTATGTACATACCTGAAGACGAGGAACAAATATAACAGGGTCGAGAGTGACGAGTCTTCCGACACACTCGGCACAAACGACCTTGTTGTCAGCATTATCTGAGGCCTTGAGAAGTTCATCCCAGATAGTCGGAGCATAGTTCCGCAGGTCTGTAGACTGTGCCGAGATTGCTTGGAGGATCTCCTTGATTGATTGGATGAGGAGGTACTGGGTATTGCCGCCCTTTTGCATGGTCTTCAAGATGACGGGCAGAAATTCGGGAACATTGCCAGAGCCTGCCTGGCCAAGGGCGACAGCAGCGGAAAGTGACACCTTGTCCGGTTCATCGTGGAATTGATCCAGAAAGAGATCCGGCTTGAGAGTCGAACTAGTTCCGAGTCTCTTTCCAGCTTCGCCCAAAACAGCGAGAGCGAGGCTAACTCTGGCTTCATCGCCACTCTTGGCACTCGTGTACAACTCTGTGACAAAGCTGTCCATCTTGACACCAACTGACTCGCCGCCCGTAACAAGCAAGGTTCCTATTACCTTACCGACGACTGGGGAGTCTCCTGCCACGCTGACATCCTTGAGCAATCCTTGCATGAGACCTTGGCCGGCAGCATTCTCTCCAATACTACTGACAAAGAGGAGTAGCTGATCAAGGACAATGCCTGCATAATGCTGCTTAAGGAGATCCGAGAGCGCAGTGATCATCTCGTTAGTGACCACGAGTTCTGGGTGTTCAGGCACCAACTTGGCGAGGATAATCAGTGTTGGCCCAAGTAGATGTGTGTCACTGTTAGTGATGACCGGCATCAAATCGGCGACAATTCCCTGAATAGTGTCTGGCTCGAGCTGACCATTGGTAGCGGGTGACAGCGCGAGATTTCGAAGAGCGATGATACTTGAGCCACGGAGAGAACGGTTCGCCTTGCGCAATTGTGCAGAGAGCTCCAAAGCAACATCTTGAATCCACTGCTTCTCGAGTTGGCCGGGTGATTTTGCAAATCGGGCGACATTTTCGACCGCTCGAACTGCAGCCAAGCGAGTGGTCTCATTCTTGAGTCGTTCTTGGAGTATATCCAGAGCGGCCTTGACCTTGTCCTCAGACAGTAGAGAAGACCCTTCTGAGGTTGAAGTTCTGGAGATCAAAACACCGAGAGCATGAATGGCGCGTTGGCGAACCTCAGCGTCAGCATCTTGAGCAGATGAACGGTCCAGAATGACAGTGTAAAGCTTGTCCAGCTCGGCTTTGTACTTGGAAGCAACGTTTCGTGATCGCGGTGGAGTGATGGTCTTGACGAGCTCCTCGACAGTGCGAATCGCTTCGCTTGAGATCTTGTAATATCTGTTATTGGCTGCAGAAGTAACGCCATCAACAATCTTAGTGAGATAAGGCTGCAGAATAGTAGATGAATGAGTCTTGGCGATGTCGCTGATCACGCCCAGTGCTGTGATCCTTAGCGTACTGGGGGTTGCGGAGGATGAACCGGCGTGTGACGACAGATTGGCCGAAACATGAGTAGAACCACTGGGCTGGATGGCGTCGATTATAGGTCCGATGACTTGATCCAAATACTCAGCCAATCCTCCGTGCTGAACAGACACTATGTCATTGAGAAGACTAATGACTGCCTGCTTGGTGGGAATCGTCTTGCCCTTGAGTTGTTTGGTAATCACCTTGATAATTGAAGGAGTCAGGCGAGCCAAGTCAGCTCGTGGGCCACTAAGGGGAATCTTCTCCTGGACAGGTGAAACAAGGCCAGAACCCGACATGAACTGAGAAGCTGTGGCGCCACCACCACTACTTTGACGTCTTCGCTTTCTGCTAATTGGGATACGAGATTCGGATTCTGGCTCGAAATCCTCGAGCGAGGGATCGGGTGTGTGAAGTCCCTCACCTGTCTTACGAACAAGGAGAGAAAGTGCCGAAATAACCTCCAAACGAACGTTCTCTTCTCTCTCCGCGATACGCTTAATGAGAGACGGGGCGGTTTGGTTATAAAGGACACCGTTCTCAAGAAGGTCGCCACTTCCGCGTGTTGAGATAAGGATGTAAATAGTCTTTGCGGCGCATCGTCGAACCTTCCAGCTGGCGTCGTCGTCGTCATCTTCAAAACCATCGTCATCGAATTCGTCGTCGTCGTCTGTTTCGTCATCATCCTCTTCATCTTCCATATCCTCATCCTCGTCGTCGACATTGTAATTAGGGTCGTACTTAAGGAATCGTAGGCATGCCTCTATTGTTTGGTCTGTGAATGGTCGCATTTCCTGTGGGCATGATGCCAAGAAAGCTTCGAGGGCTACAAGAGCAGCCTCGCGGACTTCGTTGAAGTCTTGGCCAAGATCATCTCCATCGCTGAGTGCCTCGAGATGCTCATCAAGCTCTTCTTCGCCGAGCGCCTTAAGCACCAGAGGTGCGGTATCGGCGAGGTGAGGTCCAAATCTAGAAGGGATGGATCTTGCCATGCTTCCAAGAATAGATATGTACAACCTTCTTGTTACAGGGCTGCATTGCTTCGATAGGCCGTTCGTGATACGTCTGACAACTTCCTGCAAATGCTCGTCTGAGAGGTATACGGCAAGCATAGAGATCGCTACTACGGCCCTCTTCTTGACGACCGATGTTCCCTTCTCGCTTTCCAAAAGTTGGATGACTACCTCTTGCATGGCCTCAACTTCGACCTGTACAAGCATGGGTCCAAAACATCGAACAACCTCGATTAGCACATCGACTGCTTCAGCGTTGAGGTCACCTTCATTTTGTAGGAGTCCCTCGGGAACAGCGGGAAGGGGGATCTTGGGGTTCTTGGGAACCTGTGTTTTGGGTCCGGGGCCAATAAGACGGGGAATCAGTACGCGGCTGATAGCACTGTAGGCTTCTCGGACGTCTGCGGCCGGAGGGATGCCTGGCACGGGGCGAGGGAGAGCGATAATAACGTTTCGCAAAGCCATCGAAGGCACAGCATTATCCACCGAGTTCTTCAGCTTCAGCGATGACAGCTTCTCTATCATGGGCGCAATAACGGGGGTAGGGACTTTGCCCACAAAGGGACCCAAGCTGGTTATGTTAGCGAATTTCTGAGAAACTCCTACGTCCACATACCATTTAACAGCAAGGTTCTGGACTTCTCCATTCTGATCATCGAGCGTCTTGATGATACTATCAACAGTCCGAGCCGCAATGTTGTAGTCATTCTGAAGGAAATCGGGCTTGGCATGGTTTAGGAGCTGCAGCAGGTCGTTCAAGGCCATGAATCGGAAATCAGGGTCGTTATCGCTGAGCTTCTGGACATGTCCCATCACCGCCTGCGGCGTGGCATGAATTTGAGCGGATGCCATGATGGGCAAGATTCACGATGGTGTGAGAGTGGGAGAGCTGCAATACAGCGTTAGATCATAAGCGCGGGGTAACGATTGCTGGGGATCTGCGAGAGCAATGACTGCAAAGCTATGAAACGCAATTGATATGCAAGAATAGGAAAGCTTTCGCCACAACACGAATGCTGCAGACGATGAATTCGTACAATACTAAAGGATCAGGCTTCACCTCTAGGCAGGCGGAAGAAGGTCGGAGCTGCCCAGGTCGCGATGCCCCGCTATGACATGAAAGCTACCCCGGCAGGAAGCATCATTGCCGCGCCTGTTGCCGGTTTATCATTATTCCGCTCCTATTTGAAGATATAGGGTAGTCCACCTTGAACTTAGTATATGTTTTCAGTATTTTGACGAAGTCAATATTTAGTGTGACTTTGGGTGCAACATACAAACTTTCCGGTATTGTGCATAATGCTGAGCTGGGTTCTCGCATGTAGTATATACCCGAGAATGCATTAATCGTAGATCACGTCGCCAATAACTATTCACCACAAGCTCTTTCACGCAAAGACAGACAATCTTGGACCGCTACGCGCAAACAGTGACATGATTTTGGCCCATTGTTCACTGTGCCAATTATTGGCCATTAATTCACTAAATTGATCCGCTGTTTTGATTGTGATTGAAACAACAGATTTTTGAACCTATTCAGCAATCAACAGGCAAGTCTTAGCATATGCCCAAGCCTGAGTGACACAATGTCAGTTGTATAAAGGTCCTGAAATCATCATGACCAGTCCAAGAGAACTACTCGATATCAGCCATTAACTTCTGTTACCACCAAGTATCCTCACACACATTGAAAATGAAGTTCATCTGGGTATTTGCTGCTCTTTTCGCTTTCGTTACTGCTGACTCAAACAATCCGAGCAACGCAGTCAGGGACTTCACGGTCGATTACAACTGGGAATGCGGCAAGGTACATGATCCCAAACACTGTCTACGTGATGCTGACCCTGCTAGGTGCTGAACTCTACACTTGACCTCAACAGCTGTGCATACCTGTTGAACTGGCTTGGAACCGCTTCCAAGACTGGCTGGTGGACGATAGGAACAGCCAATGTGATGAATGGGTCGTCTGGCTTTTGTCAAGTGACCATCAAATCTGGACCTCTTTCTCACTTTGTCCTAAACATGAATGGTGAAGAGTGTGCTCAAGTCACTCAGTGGGCGCACAAGGAAAGGTGCAAGCTTGGAGGGCAACGTGCCATGGTCGCGGCGAAGAATTCTAGTTGGACAGCCTACATTGTCGAAACTGGTTGGGACCACGAGAGCGGCGTTTTTTAGGTAGGGATGTGGAATTTACAGCCCGGATACAAGCTGAATGAGGTGACAACATCAATGATGGCCGCACGTTGAGCTCAGGGTGCTAGGAAACTTAGCTACGGAAATGACAAGAAATGAAACTGATCAGAAGATTGAAGATTAGCCCAATGAGCAGACATTACAAACACTCGTTATTTATGATGCCTGGAGGGCGCTTATCCTCGGATCTTGAGTCCTACTACAGAAGATAAAGCAGAATGGCATTAGGTTGTTGAGGCCGATCGAGATTGAATCATCAGGGAGGCCAGAGCATATGGGGCTTCTTATTGTAGAGCTTGTGCGGAATGCTATGAAGTACAAGAATGTGCTCGAAGGATCTGCTGAAGCAAAGCGAAGACAAGCTAACTTTAGTCCTAGCGAATTGGAGTAATCAGACACTGGCCCGTCCCTGAACATGAAATTGGCCTCTGATTTAGACGTGGTTATTAACGAATACTTTGTTTTTTCTTTCCTTTTTTCCCCTGCAAGCTATTCAAGTTCAGAGTCTTTCAGCAGCCCAAAAAGGAAATATCCAACTGTAGATTTGTCTGCGCTACGCTAAATTGCTCATTCATGATGAAGGTTGGCTTGCGTAACTTGCTGAATACCCATCTGTTGTAAAGCCGCCATAAGGGTCGAATACCCTGCCTCAAAATACTCATCCTCTAGCGGGTTATAAAAGACATTATCGTGGACATGACGAACGACCTCTTCCTCATCCATATCGCTCTGGTCGTCGTCGTCGTAGTCAAACCCGTTATTCGAGTCGTCCTCCCACTCGTCCTCTCCAACAACCTTCCAGACTGTTTTGTCTTCATCAGAGAGATACTCGCGTTGGAACCTGTAGTGATCCAAATCAATCCTGGTCAGGTTAGGCACCAGGGATGAATTGCCGCCCCACCACGAATTGAGTCCTGATAAGAGGCTTTCACTTTGTAATGTCCTAGACCTAGACTGCGGGTCATACTCGCGCACCTTGAGGTGGGTAAGTCTGTCGTGTGTGACGCCGGTGTCGAGTACATTGAACGGCAGTTTATGGCCTTCCAACTTCAAGACCTTGGGACAGCCAACTGCATGCAAGAAGGCTCTCAAAGTGAGCGAGCCGTTCTCGTAGCGGTGCTGATGATGAACGAATCTGATGCTGAGAAGCTCAAGGTTGGGGAATGCCTCGAACCTTTCTTTGTTCTTATCAAGGTCGTCGACATCCAAAATTGTGGTTGACGATAGTTCAAATCCAGGCGGGAACGAGCTCATGCTGCCAGGTTTCTCGGATCCAGGTACACATAGAACATGAAGTTCCTTCACAGGCCGGTCTTTCTTGAATTCACCCCGGGCCAGCATCTCGATGAACTCGACGTCCAGGTCGACATCGTTGAGAATGAGAGTGTGCAGGTCATCCCATATATTGACATGGGGGGTGAAGAATTGTGCTTGTTTGGCCTCGACAAAAGCCGACTTTTCTGTATTTAGGTATTGAAGCTTGGGCATTAGGGGAATGCCACTTTTGACTGCCTCATGCATGATGTGGTCCAGGATAAAGGCCTTGGGGTTGGTGTTCATATCACGCCACATGAATGTAGTGACGTTTGGTGTGAGGAAGAGGATAGCAGCAAACATGATCTCCAGTATACCATCGTGCTTGAAATCGGGAGAAAACATGAAGCGCTGCTTTGTTCTCTCAAGCATACAAGCCGACCAAGCGAGGTTGTGGAGACCAGCGCCATCGAGGAGACGCATCAAGGCAGGTTTGTCAGAGGGACACCGCTTAGACCAGAGTTTCTTACACTTGGGCAGCTCCCTCTTTCTAACACCGGGACCTGACAAGGGACTGAAAGACGCAATGTACTGAGCATGCTGGCGAAGCTCAGGTCTTTGGATCAGGGTGATGAAAGTGCTCATGACATCCTGAGGCGTGGCGAAAATGAAGTGCCGGTAAAGAAGAGGCTCCAAGACACCTTTGGTGGCTTTGGAGAGGTAGGTCAGGCGGTAAAGAGTGGTGCGGTCTGGAAGGTATTCTGGATCGCCATCATGCTTCGCATAGAGCCTGGCTTGTTCGAAAGGGTCTCCAACTACAGCAAGACCGATGTTGTAGATAATATCAAGGGATAGTTGTGGTACTACTGATGGCTTTGGCGCGGGGTCTGTTGGAGGTTGTGCTGCAGGGGCTGAAGAGGCCATGATGAAGGGTGAGACGTAGATAAAAAGATATGACGATCTAGATACCTGGCACCCTGTAGTTATTTGTGAGCGAATACAGGTTTAGGGAAAGTAACCTGTGGTTAGCTGAAAAGTAAACCTTAGATAGACACAGTATTGATAGTGGAAAGGAAATATCATGGACCCCCACCATGAAACATTTTAGTGCCTGCCGGTGTTCTATAACATCATCACGAGATCAGCCACACAGCTGTAATTTGAGGGCCTTATAATGGAACTACTTATGCACTTTTACTCAAGTTAATAGCGTTCTCGGCGAATAGTTAAGCTCACTAACATATGAACTGCTGGCGTCTCCGCTCATCTTCAGTTGCCCTTCCCTTTCCCTTGTACATGTAGTACAGTGAGTGAGAGTCGGCCCCACACCCCGCATCCCGTTCCGCTCCAGTGGAAACAAGTCGTCCTGAACGACGTCAACAAACAAAGTCAAGACAACCTCATTCTCTTTCATCCTACTCAAAATGGTACACCTATATGAAACCATCTCTAAGATATACCACTAACTGATAATCCTCAGAATAAAGACTCATCCTTCACATTTGTCCACATGCACCGCGCCCGCGACGCAGACCTCTTTGAGGACTTTTGCAAGGACAGACTCCCCGATGACGAGATATACGTCCCTCCCATGCATCAGCCTATTAACCCCGAGGACGAAGATGACGTTGTTCCCGATCAGCACGCCGCCTTTGGTATTCAGCGAGCAACACAAAAGTCCAAGGAGCCTGCGTGGAAGGATCTGGGGCTCTCGGAGCTCATGAATAAGGGCCCCAGTATTGGAACAGGTGGGAAGCCAAAAGGTGCCGGAAGCGCTCTTCCGCGATAGAAAGATTTACGGGCTACGGTCACTGTGTTTTGAGCAAGGCGTTGGGGGATAGCATATCTTCATACAAAGATAACACAACTCGAACCGAGATAGTTCAGTATTAAATTCAATGGCCAGATATCACATCGCCGCACACAAAGACGGCTATCGTCCCTCTACCAATCAATCCCATACCAATAGTAAATAACTCCAGTAACTCCATCCTCACCGCTTAATTCTTGCCCAAGAAGCCTTCCCTCTCCAAAACCTCCGGTCTAAACTTGACGAGAAAGACTGTCTTTCCAGGCCACATGTCGCCCTCTCCGACTGTATGCGCCGTGACCCTGGCGGGGAAATCAGCTCCGTCACAAACACCCTCCACAACGCCCGCCACAAACGCTGCGCAGTTCAACTGGCTCATTTCCTTGGGCACACTGATGTATTGGTTCACGAGGGGCTCGTTATCGATGATGTGGTATTCGTCGGGCGTTTCGGGGTTGGCAGACTTCTCGAGACGGTCCGCTTGTCGACCGAAGAGGTGCTGCCAAATGTTCTGCTTGATAAAGTGTAGCAGTTGGATAATGCCTAGAGGGCGGGTTTGCGTGCGCGCTGGTTCACGGAAGAGGAGGAGGTCCAGGAGTTTGAGGCCGATAGAATGACCTTGTAGGTTGAGACTGTGGACTTGTTAGCTTCGAATTTGGGAACAGAGGAATCCAGCGTACCGTTGTTCCAGCTCCTGGATGCCCTTGACCCGTTTCTGCGCATACGTCACCATCTCGCCAAACAGATACGCAAAACTGGCCTGGCTCAGCTCAGCCGCCTTGGTTCTGTTTAATGGTCTGTGGTAGATGGTCTTTCCATTGCTGGGGTATCGTAGGCCGTCCTTGCCACTGGGTGATGGAGTGGACGCTGGGCCGGCGTTGGGGGGTTGAAGGTTGCTCATGATGGGCTTCGTCGCTGTCGCTGGTTCATACTGCAGCTACTGAAGCTACTATAGATCCCGGGTTGTCTCTTGCAAGCGCTCAATGTGGAAAAGTCCTAGTGTAGTCTTGTCGCGAGGTTGATTGTCGCACGTGTAAACGCGGGCTTGTCTGGCCGGTGAGATGAGTACAGTAGCACGTACATGTGGAGACTTGACCCAACCACACCGAAGCTCACCTTGACAATACATCCACCTCGACATTCCAGTCAATATTACTTACTAGGTATCATTGTCATCAACATTGAGAATTACAACAATTTAATAAAACAAAACATGATCTTAATTAGTCTTAGCACTACCGATTCTCTAGGAACCTTGGTCAATCTACAAAAAGTGTAACCCTCAAGCCCATGTGGTGACTCCAGAAACCAACTCTCCTTTGTCTTCCCTTTGGCCTCTACTGAACTGTTGCGACCTTGGACTTGAGCTCTTTCTGCTTCACGGTAGCTTCAATCCAGCTCTTGGCATCCTCCAACGCCTTCTTTGGGCTCTTCTTTCGCTTCAATAAGAATCCTTGGATCTCAGCCGGCGAGAGCATATCTTCTGGAATGAGGTTCCCGAATTCTTTCGAGGTTTCCTGGAGGTCATCGTCAACATCTGTCGCCGGCCCCTTGATATCAACAACACCGTGAAGGCTTCCATTCTGAGCTTTCGGCGCCGCTGCTCCGGTCTTGGATATAGGCATGGGCTTGTTCCTTGAGACTTCATACATGCGATAAAACAGTTCTGTAGCCTGTTCGCTGGTCGCGTTCTTGAAACCAACTTGTACATCGACACGCCCTGGCCGAATAAGAGCATCGTCAAGTGACTCGGGCTTGTTAGTTGTCATGATGAGAATGCGACCTTCATGCGACGCGACACCATCAATGGCGTTCAAGAGCCCAGAGAGTGAAATACTTTCCACAGCCAAGATGCTATTAGTGCCCTTGTTTCCAGTACTCTCCCTGTCTCTTCGATGACGTCTCTTGCGCCGACGACGCTTTCTCTCCTCCTCAGAGCTGCTGTCGGTATTGCTGTCAGTTTCGACGTCCTTTTTAGGTTTGGTTTTCTTCTTCTTGACCGGCTTGTCCGTTTTCTTGTTCTCGTCGTCCTTGCCGCCAGTGCCTTCAGATGTCTCTTCGCCTTCCTCTTCGTCGTTGGGACGACGCAAGCCAGCCGTATCAATGTCTTCGAGGAGAACAATACAGCGTCGAGGGAGTCTTGTAAACAACACAGCCAAGTCCTCCTCACTAATGGTAGGATCCTGGAGGCTGATAACGTAGATATCGATGCCGAAAACTCCAGCCAATGCAAAAGAGAAACTGGTCTTGCCGGTGCCAGGAGGACCATGGAAGAGATACCCGCGACGAAGGGGAATACCACGAGAAGCATACCACTTGGGTGTGGCCGGGTGAAGATACTCATTGATGTCTCTGAGCACTTCATGCTTTTCATGATGCTCTAGAATGACGGTGCTCATGGGTCTGATGGGTCGTCTGGCAACCTGTTGCCACATACTCCATGAATCTCGACGGTTCTCTCTAATTCTTGGGCGGAAGATGGCCGTCTTGTATCGAGTGTCGAGAAAATAAGTGGTTTTAGCGTCCTTCAAGAGGCTCTTGATGGGGTCTTGAAACATGTTAGATGGGTCACGTTGGCGGACTGGCTATCAAACTCACCAGTCGATCGTCCGAAGCAGGAAATCTTAAGCTCTTCGACGTCCTTGGCAGCTCCTCCCCATCCATGGGTGTTCTGCAAAGTCTCCTTTCTACGGTAAACTTTGAAAAATGTTCGGTTGTGCCAGAATCCGGTGGTACCCATGGCTGGGACATATCGTGGATTCTATATTTGTCAGTGTTGTTGAAGGGGAATGCTCGATAGACTTACACATCTGGCAGCATCACTGGCAAAGTTCAGATACTTGGGTGAATCTTGGTTGTCTCCGACCATTGTCGTTGCCAACGCGTCAGCCGAATCCTCTTCTTCGTCCCAAGCACTTTTGTAGACAGTCTGGGCAGCTAGATGTCGATTAGTAGCGATGTCTTGTTGCTCGGAAAGAAACTGCATGAGTGTGTTGTATATCTGGTCATCTTCGGTAACGCATACTGTGCATCTCAGGTAGCCACTGATGAAGTTATCGCCGATGGCCCAGACCTGACAGACCAGTTTGTATATGCCCCAGAGGCAGCCAAGGTAGGTCAGGAGCACGGAAGGGTCCAGACCCAACTGCGCACCGACCAACCGATAGATGAAAAGAAAGAGTTGGAGGAGTGGCGATGCTTGGCCCGCAGTATTGAGAACGCTGTCCAAGATGTTAGGGAGAGCAGTTGATGAGTTGGTTCGCGGCGATGTGTCGTTCATAGACTTAAACCAGGGCGCAGCCATCTTGCCCACGCTTGAAAGGTCCATCAGTGGTAAACTATTTGGTCTCTGAGACGTTTGATAGCGTAGAGTGCTGTGTAGATGGCAATGATGGTTATTGGACAACTTTGAAAACGCTCTGCTGCGATGACTTGGATGGAAGGCGCAGGACTGTGTTGGCAAGGTCACACCAAGCCTTCAGGACTCCTTCTTATAGGTGCCCGAGAGGATGACCAGAGCCTCAGCCTGTGGTTGGTAATGGGATGATTCTGCTGCATGCAAAGCAGGGCGCGATCGGGAAACAAGGTGAGATTGAGAAGGTTCCAGGCAGAATAGACACGACTGGGTCTTAGGGCTGAGGCTGTTTTCAAAGAACGCCTTGTCTTGCACTTTATGGTCATGGCAAGCATTTGTATTCGGAAACCTGCATTTATAACAGTCAAAACCTTTGTCTTGTGTGAGAATAAGGTCGCTCTTTGATAGGCCCCTACCTTACGTGACTCAAAGCTGCAAGGTGAAGGGTAAAAGTCACTATTAGACTTTGGAAACCGAAAATCACTAGGTAACAGTCAGACACTTCCTCTTCATAAGGGGGTGTAATGTTGGAAATGGTTGGTTCATGTTGGTAATGTTGCCACACGCGCGCTTGTCTTGCCCACACACACGTAGTATGCGCGCACACATACGCACACAAAGGACACGCACCTTGTATCTGCCTGCACTAGCATGACTATTATTTCCCAAGTGCGCATCTTGTTTTCGTGAATATGCATATGCATCAATGATTCCCTAGGAAGGGCTGTTAGTGTTTGTGTTACAGTTGACCTATTATCGCTTTGTTTGGCTCACACTTGGCTGATGCTGTGCATATACCAAGACCAAAGGAAAATGTGGATATAAGCAAATAGGATGTAAGATGCAAAAGGGTGGGCCAGCAGCTTTCCTGTTCCGATGATTTGCTGTGCTGCTCACTATCTCTGCCCAAATGTGTTGTGCGAAGCAGTGTCTGAGTGGTTGCAGTTGGAGGTTAACAGGCAGAAGGCAGCAACGTAGCTAGCAGACAAATAAAATAGAGGATGACTCTCTGATTCACTGTCAGTCGGTGTGTACTCAAAAAGGGTAAACAAATCGTCCAGTGCAATCATTTTCATGCCGAATACGATAACTGACATCCATTCAGCCTTGCCGTTATGCATCTTGATACATACATACATACCTACCTAGGTACTGCAGGTCCAGATCACAAAGGAGGGGTTGGTTGAAATACAACGACGAGCCTGGTCAACTGACTTGTGTGCATATTTACTTTCGTGTCTGCATGTCGTACCCGACTTGGCTTGCAGTTACTCTATTATCGTATACCGTGAACCAAGTATACATCTAGATGCAATTTGATTTGAGTCCCATCCAGTGCGTACCATAGCAACAGGAGACAAAATTCACTGAACAACACTTTCAAGTGGTAGAGTGCATGTCAGACAATATCGGAGAATTCTTTGGAGATTGATTGGTGGTAGCCATCTTGGGTACTATCACGTAAGCTCTCCGCCAGGTCTTGCTTTGAGAAAGTAAAATGTGATTAGAAGAGTCATTAATAAACAGAAGTGGAATCGTTAGCCTCAGATATCAAGTTATCACTAACATTAGGACTGTACATGGAAATGGCTCGCAATGCTTTCCTACTATGTACTTTTGGAACTTTGTGTCAAGCAATTCTCAGATGATGCAATTGACCAGAGTGGGCAATGCGCGTGACAGACAGGCACCGACGTTGCATCTTAAATTGAGGCTCAACTTCCAGCCTACCGTGCGCACTGCATTGATCTTATTGCAGTTCTATCATTCCACCACGAGGCCCAACTTTACCATGTCCCTCGTTATGTCCGACACTATGTGCAACTCTGCCATGTCCCCCGTTATACTCGTCAACAAGACACAAACTGCCCAAACATTGTACCATCCCCTCAAGCCGCAACGGGCTGCTCCTCCAACTTGGCCGCCGCCAACTTCTCTTCAACCTCCTTAACACCATCCTTACCATCCTTGGCACCCTCAAACTTGATACCCTTGATGCTCACGTCCGTTCCACCAGAAAGGTAATCCTCGCTCTCACCAATCTCCTTGCCGGCGGCCTCCCACCGACGGAATTTATCCTCACGCTTCTGGCGGCACAACTCGTTGAGCGCGGGCCAGTAAGTCTCGTGGTCGTACTCAAAGTCCATATCACCGCCCCAGTCGAGGCTCCATAGCTGCTCCGGAGGAACGTACTGCTTCATGTCCTCGTTGAACTTGAGCTTCTCGCGTGTCACGGGGTCGATGAACGGGGTGATGATCTTGAAGAAGCCCCAGACGATCCAAGGTACTGACTTTTGTTAATTGAGGCTCTTGAAAATGTGAAGAGGGTTACATACCGTTGATGATGAGAGCCTTGCCCAGCCTCTCAGGGTAGTGGTTCTGCAGAATATGCAACACCTCTCTGGCCACGGATACAGGTACACTCGTGTTTTTGCGCTCCTTGCTAGGCTTGAAATTGATCATAAGACTCAGCATCTCCACGCCCGGCGGCATAAGATCCGTCACTCGCTCAACCATGTAAAACAGGTGGTGAAGCTGACGGGGACTTGTGTCAGTGTTTTGCCGCGCCGGGTTTAGGTATTGACACGGTCTACCTTGTCGATCGTAGCCCACAATTATCTGCTTGCCCGTCTCCTGTTCGGGAGAGATGTACTCGGGCGTGAAGCCCTCCAGACCGTACTCGCGACGCCATGCGAGGGTCGCCTTGAGCCGCTTGGCCGAGTCATCAACAGTCCACTTTGTGGCCCGGAGATAACGAAGAAGGCAGTCACGAGTGAGCCATGAACGCTCGTGGTCGGTGATGGGACCTGATTTGTCCTCCTTGTCGGCTTGCTTTTCGCATTCAATCTCGGTGAAGCCCTTGACCTGCTCTAGCAGAGCCTCATACTTTGTCTTTTGCTCCTCGGTCAACTCTGGCCTTGGTGTAGATTGACTGTTGGGTCCTGGACTGGAGATGGGTGTCTTGCGAGGACCAGAGGTGTTTTTTGCCGAGCTTGCCATTTTCGAGTGTCTTGGTCAAGTCTCTGATAGAATGTGAGTGTTGAGTCTGATATTGTTGAGTCTCACCGCTCACTGCGTCTGAGGAATTAGTCAAGTATGACGACCTGTTTCTGCTGGATAAATTCGCCCAAGGACCTCAAATCAGACCCAAATCTCCTGCCAATTCCAATTCTCGCACAAGAGAAAATGATCAGAAAGAAGAAAGAGAAAGCTCCAAGATCGACTGTCTTGTCGATTCAGGAGAAGATAAATAGTCGCCTTTTACCATCGACAATCTAACTGACTTGGCAGCCAGCCCAACCTTGCCTTGTCCAATCAAAGTCTACCCTAGCAAGCAGTCAAGTCCCGGATCGGCATCCGATACTTGCAAATACAGGGGCATTCCACTAATTTTTCAAGGGACCTTCGGATTGTACGGGAATCTTATCTCCCATCTCGCAGAATTAGGGACAGTTGGTCCGAGAATTCATATGCAAGCTGACATGCATTTAAAGCTCGTAATCGTATTCATCACATGAGACACTTAACCTGGACACCAATTGATTCAGATAAAGCTCAAGATCTATCAATTTGGTTCAAAGTGACCCTATGGTATCGGCAGGTAATTAAACTGTTTAATTTGTCTATATTCATATGAATTAGTCTTTTGCAGAAGAGAATGAACCCCTGATCATCAGAATGCATCCCATGGAACATACCCGGAACACAAAAGAAAACATAATTTATAACCATCATTACGAGATTTCTTCACACAAAAGGCCGATTGCAAACCACGTAAAACTAAGATGTCAGCTTTGCACCTTTGTGATCCATAGCCAGCACCCAACTCTTTCATTCTGCAAATGCCTCTCTGGTTTACCAAACGTCTATCATAAATGTCCACATCTTTTTATGTGTCCGCATCAATGTCTAAAGTACCAACTTATCAACAAGACAAGAAATACCAAAGTTAAAACAAGTAGTCTACAGCTCCTCATGCCCTTTTCCCTGATACTAACTATCACATTCGTTATCTTTCAAAACCGCCCCAATTCACCTCTACTCCGATTAATGCATTAATCCAACTCAATCATGCGCCTTTCATGCTTCCTCCGTTTTGTATGATTCATGCCAGTGCCGTCTGGGTATATGATATGGTATGATATGGTCAGTCGCTTCAAGTGCGTACAGGGCTGCGGTTTTCACGCCTTGCGGATCTTTCTTTGATGAGCCTTTTGCTCGTTGCTTCGTCAAATCCACAAATATCTCTTAGGAAGCAGAGTCTATGATTGGTTAGCTCTGTGCCGTGTTCATGGTTGTATCACAACTTACTTATCCTCAGAGGTTTCCTTGTCACGCATATCCTCAAAGCTTTGCTGACTTTCCATCCATGCCGTTGCTCTACCCCTGGGGTTGACCTTCTTGACCCAAAGATTAAAGGTTCCTGTCACAGGTCGGTGGTCGCTCACTCGAACCTCGTGACGTCTGTAGTCAAACTGTTCTATTCGGCCGCGACCTCTGTACAGCAGTCGATCACACCAAGCGGGGCTTCGTCTCTTCTCACTGGTGTCATAATTATCAGTCCCCACATCGTACTTGTATGTTGGGGCGAATGCGATGGGCATTTCGTCGAAAGCTCGAAGCTTGAAGGCTGGGTTGCGGCGACGCGCCACCAAAAGTTGGTCTCGATCGAGAAGTTTGCCCAAATTGTTCTGCTTGACTGCTGCAACGACAGTATCACGAGACATGGTGTCGATTCGGTAGTTTAGATCACCGTTGAGGATACAAAGCTCATGATCCATGATCAGGCTCCCATCACCTCCACCAACGAAACTGTCAATACGAGCTGCTGAATCTCGTTCAGTGGCGAACAAGTTGGCTTCGAGGATAGCAGCAACATCGTTATGCCGTGCGTTCGCTTGGGATTGCCCAGCAGCTAAATGGCAATTGACAAGACAAATCGAAGAATCGTCAACCTTGAACCGAACAGCCACACAGCCCTTGTTGCCGTGCAGGCCACCCATGCCTCGCTTCACCTCCGCGCCTTGGAGTCCCCGAATTCTGTCTCGTAGATGTGATTTAACAAAGACGCACGTGAACAGTCCCACCATGGGTGCTGTGTGAAGGAGGTGGTACAAGTCGTCTGCCGGCATGTAGTCGTCGAGGGTCTTCATCAAAAAGTCACGCCAATCTCGATATTGATGACTCATTCGTTCCTGGTCGGTTCCAGCTTCTTTCTTTTTCGGTTTGAGGAATCGTTTGGCTGTCAATTTCTTGTCTTCCAAGTCCACAAGTTCCTGGAAACCAAACACAAGAATGTCTGGCGAGCCACTTGACTGAACAAGATCCTGGAAGAACGTTGAGTCTCCCTGGGAGTGCCGTAAACTTGATGGTGTAGATGCTCCAGCGTTCCAGGTGAAGAACAGAGCTCGGATTTCGTCAAAATCGCAGTATTGAGTATCCTTCGATTTCATCGAGTCTTCAAGGAAGTCATCCTCGAGCAGACCGTCCCATGCCTTGATCTTGTTGTCTGCCCCCAACGAGATTACTTGTTGACGGTCCATGAAGTAAGAGCACGAGGGATCAGCTGCCATTTTCATGATGGGATTTTCGTGTCCCTGCCACTCTTTAAGGATTACCCAAGGCGCTTCCTCCACATCATAGACGCAAATCTTGCCAGTGTTGTATGCTGCCCAGATGTAATTGCCGGCACTCGTTAACGAGTTGATCTTCCATGTGCTAATATTCAACATTGTTGTGCATGAATAATCCTTGGTGTTGTAAATCGTTACCTTGCCATCGACATGTCCAAAAAAGACCTTGCCTGGATGGCATTTGACAAGAGTGCCGGAAGTAACCTCGCCTGCATTGTCAGCGATCAAAGGTCGAACGAGCACCTGAAACTGTGTTCGTCCATCGATTGTTGGTGCAAAAACTCTTATTTCCTTTCCTGTAGCGTGCCAAAGCTCGTCACCAATAACCATGGAATGTGTATGTCCCTTTGGAACCTTGTAACTCTGAGTAGGGTGCCCGGAAATGTTTGCAACAGCACTCTCGTCGGGTCCCCAGACAAGTAATGTCCCCGACTCATCCAAAGTCCAAATTTCGTTCCAATGCCGGTGAATTCGTATGACTTCGCATCGGCCATGAACATTGGGCTTGCTTTGCGTTATGGCATGCGTGGCAACTTCGACCTCCATCAGGTCTCCAGTGTTGGTGCCAATCCATATTCGCTTTCCCTCTTCTCGCGGATCCGCAGCGGGTTTAAAGCTCACTGCTGATGCCTTGACTCCTTCGGTGTGCTGCAAGCTCATGATTTGTTCGCCATCTATTAGACTCCATACTCTTGTCATGTAACCGCTTGCGCATACGAGTTCACCACATACATCAAAGCTTCTCGCATCGTACTTGGTAGAAATCTCATAAGTTCCATGTTTGCTGAATGGTGGTCGTCGGTTGGTATTCGAAGCTTCTGGATATGTGGCAACGTGATGGATAGCCTCGGTATTCGGTGTAATTCTAGCGGCAACGACAGGAGTGGATTGTATTGATTTAGGGGGCGGAGCAGTAACGGCTGATTGTGGAATGGTGGTTGGGGCGATACGGAATTCGGCGGGCGTTCTGTCGGATGCCCTGTCTATCGTCATTGATCTGCCATGCCCTCGTGTGGGAGCAGCGAGTTGCTGTTGCTGTTGAGGTTGCTGTGTCGTTGGGGTCGAGACAACTCGCTTTGGTGGTGTAGAGGAAGGCGGAGGGTCGATAGCCTGAACCGCTGTTGGTGCAGCTGGTCTTTGCGGTCGTGGTGGAGGAGGCATGCTACTATTGTTGTTGTTCAGAGGAGGAGGCCTAGGGGGAGGCTCAAAGTTTGCAGGCCTTGCTGGTAACGCTGGTCGTGGCTCGCCAGTTACTTGAGGAGTAATGTGGCCTCTAGACATCCCATTGGCCTCTTCTCGATCCTTCCTCATAATTGTGACTGAATGATGCACAGGAGGAGGATCAAAACCGACAACCAATGATCTCGGTCTACTGGGCTGCTCAATATGTGACTGTGGTCTTGGACGCGTTGGCAGTTTCGGTGGTGTCTCCTCGCCAGATCCAAAGCTGCTTGGTGGGCTGTTAAATGGGGAGTTCTCTTGCGATATATCATTCATTCTTGCTACTGTCGGGCCAGAAATCGACCCCATCTTGGGCGCGGGAATCAACGCCTTCTCATTACGAGGCGCTGGCGGTGGTGGCGGCACTTTAGGCTCACGAGTTCGGCTCAGCTCCCCAGATCGTCTAGGTGGAGGCGGTGACGGTGGTCTTGAGCCACCAGGCCGAGGAGATACAGGAGCGTTAAATGATGGTGAGGTGTTGAGTGATCGACTTGGAATCTTGAAGGACCGGCCTCCAGCGGTGGGTGTAGCAGGTGTTGCTGCGACAGCATCTGGGTTTATGAACGAAGGTTGGTCTCCAACGGCAAGATTCGAAACCCGGTTTTTCGGAGGCGATTGAGGTGGAAGGACTGTCACAGCAGGAGGCATAGGCGGTGCTGGCTGCTGAAGCTGAACGGTTTGTGGTTTTGCGGCCGGGACTGGTCTCGCGGACGTCGGCGGGGGAGGGGCATCTTGGTTGGTAGACAGCGCTGCAGGCTTCGGCTTTGGTCTCGCAGGAATGGCTGGAGTTGAAGAGCTGGCAGCTGGTGTTTCTTGTACAGGCTTGAATTCACGTAGTCGGGTCGGCTTCGGGGCGGGAGAAATGGGTCGTGAAGGCGGTCCGGACGTAGTTGTTGTGGTAGCAGGTGGGATATCGGAAGGTTTGCTGACGTTGGAGTTGGGCGTAGTGCCCATGTTCTCGAATCGCGCTCGCAAAGACGACACAGGCTTCTAGTAATTGTCAGATTTGTTCAAGCATGTGTTGAGATCTGCGTACAAGTGAAGAGCCATCAGGCCCTTCGCCGTTGGTAGGCTCCATGATGGTAAAGCAAAGCTTCCTCTCGACAGCGAGGGTCGAGGGCGATTATACCCACTACACCCACGCCTAACAGTCGCTCATGAAGGCATCAACAGGATGTATGTTGAAGCCAAATCTAGGCCTGACGTTTGGAAAAGAAGCAGTACAAGTAGTGAGGCTGAAAGCTGATCGGTGTAAATAAACTCGAGATGGTAAATTTAAGCTCCCAAAAGTCGGCGCCGGGCAGTGACAAGAAACAGTTGGGGATCGATGAAAGAGCGGGTGGGTGATGTTAATGACAGGGGCCGTGCAATGGCCAAAACAGTTTCGTCTGGTTGGTATCGTGGTCAAAATGAATGCGAACAAAGCGAGGGATGTTTTGGAGAAGTGTCTTGTTTTTTTCTCCAGAATCCCCTATTATGCTCGTGGCTTCAGTGTCGATCTTGCTGCGAGTTGTCTTGCGTGGTCTCTCACAATTTCGAGCTGGCTGAGCCACCCTTATGTCATAATGGAGTGTATCTAACGGGTGTCTGGACACTGTAGAGCTATGCGATTTGGGCATAGCCATCACGGTGCATTTATTCTCGTGTCCATAATGATGCACGGTGAAGCTACCAGGGTCAGTGATTTCCACTAAGGCTTCAGGGGTGCGACAGCGGGGAAAGCATTGAAGTTGAAGATTTGACCACGCGGTCAAGGAGAATGATCATCTTTGACCAAGACAATCAGCGGATGATCTGGTCTATAGAAAATTCAATGCATGACCATTCTCTAGAGAAAGCTGTCTCTGGAGTATTGCTCTGTTCTGTAATGATAGATGACTTCTATCTGACCTAGAAATCGGGTACCTAGGTAGTAAAAGATGTCTGGTTGTTGGTACCTGAAGATCGACTCCATGAAACAGCTGCTCAGGTTTCATAAAAAGCGACCTGACTATAAGAATCAATTTGACATGAGAGCTGAACACTAGAGTGATATAATCACTAACCAGCTAAAGAGTTTCACATCTAATCGATCAATTATTTCTTCATTATCATATTGAATATAATACAATAGAAACTCTCAAGCAAACAATTCTTTTGAAACCAGTCCAAACCCCTGTAAAAGACACACCTCAAGTTATGGTTTCCGGTCTAACTAAACCGAAGTCGATGGCTGCCGCAGGCCCTTGGATATTCCGAGGTGAAACCCGTTCTAGCGGCGGCAGATCAAGCATTTTTAGTCTGGGTTGGCAGAAGACATGATTCTTCTATTTGACAGACACATGGTCACTATCAATATCGATGTTGTTTCCCCCCTCATATTGCAAACTATATTTTACGTCATAATGAAGTCTATAAGAGTAAATTCCATAGACCTTGAACTCTTTGTAAGATCATTTCGAACCTTGTGAGATCAAATGCTTATTCCCTTGAACTAAACCTCCGAGACACAACCAAAGAAGCTGCGGTCCAGAGGTACGTACCTTCCACCTGCATCGAACCTAAAGATCTAAAAGGTGGATGCCAAGCGATAAGGTCCAGACCTCGAAGGAACCGACGCATATATCATGTCAGGCCATTCCACTTACACCTTTACCAAACCCTGCCACTTTCAATCTCTCACCCCGATTTTCGCTTTTAGAAATTTCCACGTTTCTCTAGACCGCCGATTATCGTCAAAATGAACACTGTAAGTTTTCTACGAGATGATTCCCATGCTGGCGTGGCTCATACTAACTGCAATAGGTCAAATCCTTCTGGTTCGTACTTTGCGCCGACTACCTTCACTCCTTTATTTCTTAGCAACTCGAAACTGACCAAGCTTCTCTACTCTAGGCTGGGCTGGGGCTCTCTCTGCGTCGGTATGGAACTGCTCTTTACTCTCAAACAGCTTCTGGAATTCGAGCTGACCTTGTCATAGCCGGTGGCGGTGCCTACTACTTCGCTAAGAAGCAAATCAACGCCGACCGTCAAGCCAAGATGGATGCCCACCGCAAGAAGGTTCAGATGATCCAAAACTTGGAGGCCGAAGAGGGCGGTGGTCCTCCCCGCGACGACCATGCTTACTCCCCAAGCACTGAGATTGCTCAAGATCCCGCCCCTACAAGACATGCGCCAGCGACCGAGGATCAACGAATCAACGAGAAGAGCAAGTACGAGAGCAGTTCGGTGTACCGGAGTCCAAAGGGCGATAGGTTCTCCTAAGTTAATGGAAGCCAATGGACGGGAGGAGTAAGCTCTTGGAAGGAGCTGTGTACAACAATTACCTTATGGAACGCCTTATCGTCATGAATTAGTCTTGGGGAAACTGCCAGAGAACGGTCTAAACGACCAGATGGCTGCAATATCGAACATCAACACAAAATTGCTTAATACGCTGGCTTATTCTGCTCATGAGTTGGATGCAACATGTACGGACAAGACCGGTTAGAGTGGATCCTTGAACCCTGTGCCGACCTCGCTTGCAGCTGTGGTACGGAAAGAATCGCTTTCTAGGCCATTCTAACATTGGTCTTCCTTTTCTCACTGCATTCGCGGCACTTATTGAGATCAAGAAATTAAATCGTATTCATCTTAAACTTTATGCATTCGAGTGACGTATTCATAGCTCATGACCAGCCTCATCGAATGTTGAGCACATTACCTTAGTATTGTGGCTGAACTGCACAGCCACGTGCTGCCACGGCCGATAATTAGCCGTTATCACATTTGGAGGCTCTTTCTCTAGCTCCACCATAGCTTTAATAACATAACTTTGTCCATCAACATTTGATTATCCTTGAACAACGTTGAGAAAGCTCGTCTCGCCAAAATGGCAACGCCAGAACTGGCCATCGCAAAGGCCACACTATCCGCCACGCTATTCCGCGCTGACCCAACTTCCCTAAGCCGTCCCTCAGTTGAAGCTTTCTTCTTGCTCCTAACAGACGCCCTCGCCCAGTGCTCGCGCCCCAACGTCCAGGTCTGCTCCATCGCTTGAAAAGCTGTTCCCTCTGTACCCAAGCAGAAGTCACTAAATTTTGCGTGCTTTTTTTGGTCAAACAGAAATGCAAGGTTTGGATCGTCGAAAATGTTGCCCCGTCTACCGCGCGCACCACTGCGCTTGCCAAGTACTGCGGTGCTTTATCAAAGAGTTTGCAAAACGATGGCTCGCGGCCTAGTCTGAAACGACGCAGACTTCATCTATTATACGTTATCAATGATGTGTTTTACCAAACCATCACGCGAAACGGTAACAGCGAGTTTGCGACACCCTGGGACAACGCATTGCCCGCACTGATCGCAAGCGCTGCCGCCTTCGACAATTGCCCGAAACACAAGAAGAAGCTCGAGGATCTCATTCGACTATGGGACGAACAACATTACGTTAACTCAAAGATGATCACCAAGCTCGAAGAAGCTCTCGCCAGCGGTATTGCTCCACAAAATGTCCAGGAACCGCAAATCTCGAATGTTTCTCTGAAGCTTGCCAAAAACGCGCCATTCACTCTCCCTTCCTTTCACGGCGATCACTCGGTACCCTGGTACGATCTGCCTGCGACAACATGGCTACCGCACCTGACTCCAAACTCGACCAAACCAATGTTCCCCGATCAAATTCGACCAATTCAACTCGCTCCAGGACCCGCTGATAAAGTTCTTGTGACTGCCGTACAGGATCTTTTGGGTGAGGTAGAGCGCGTGTTTTCCAAGGAGCAGAAATGGAACGACGACCCCGCCAACGACCTCAACGAGCTTGGAGAACGAGTTGTCCTCGATGAGATTACGGGAGATATCATTGGAGGTGAGACGTACTATGGTTGGTCTCGTCGCTTTTGTGAAAAGATGAAGGAGAGGAAAAGAAACGGTGGTAAAGGAGCAGACCGAGGTCGTTCAAGATCACGCAGCTACTCCCGCGGTCGATCACGAAGCTCTTCACGACCTGCGCATAAACGACCACGGGTTTCAAGAGACTCCAGAAGTCGCAGTCCAACACATAGTCGAAGCCGGTCACGTAGTCGGAACCGACGTCATACCTCTAGCTACAGCCGAAGTCGCAGTCCAAGTCGCAGTCGAAGCCGTGGAAATCAGCACGATCGTTCGAGGCAGCGATCATACAGCAGATCACGGTCCCGTTCTCCTTCGAGACACTACAACAAAGATGTTCAAGATCGACCGCATCGTCCTCCTCCGATTCCTCAACAGCCACCTCAATCCCATTTCCCTCCTGTTCCTCCACCGGGGGATTTCCCTCTACCACCTCCACCACCAACCGGTTATCAGGGCCCCTGGCCACCACCGCCTCCTCCTCCACACATGACACAAGGTTGGTTTCCTCCCAATCCTGCCATGATGGGGCAGATGATGGGATGGAATGTTCCCCCACAGCCACCTCCGCCACAGAACGGATATCAAGGTAGGGGAAGGGGTAATGGATTCCGTGGGAGAGGAAGGGGTGGCTATGATCGAGGACGGGGATGGTAGGAGCCAGCTAGATATATTCTAGGGGTAGTATTGTTATAACAAGTAGACGTTTAAAACCCAAGTAGTGACTGGACACTCCTTCACACGAAATGTAATCAATTACGATTTGACAATAACGACTTTTATTTTAGTCTTGCTCATTCATCGTCTCCATAAAACCAAGCAGACCTAACTCTTCTCTCCCCACACACAGCAAAAGACACAAGGACACAACGTAAACCATGACCAGTGAAGAACCTATAGCTTCTCCAAGCGTCCGGTTCCTTGCAGCGGGGCGGAAAAAAGACCAGAAGAAGTAAAAGAAAACAAAGTAAGAATTCGCCCAAAGAGTTACACGAGAAAGCGTAGACGTCCATGTTTTTTATGCCCGTATCCCACCCATAACCACGGCACAGATATAATATAGCATCCGGCTTCGCTTGTCATATTGAGTGCACGAGAAGTGGACAAGAGAAAAAGACGGTAGCATTGTAATGTCGTCTGCGCGCATTCTCCCCTCCCCACGGCAGCCCTGAATGTGGTCTAGCTGCGGTGCAAACCAAGAAAGAAGGTTGAAAGGTCCAAAGGCGTTGTAGAGCAATGGTAGTGTCTACATTGGCCAATTCCAACCCAGCAAAGTGACTGTATGTCGAGTACGCATGTTCTTAAGTCCATTATTGAACTGCGAAATACCAATTCCTCCTCATAATCATAATACCACCGTCAAACACGACTATACAGCAATGATGGTATTCGAACCTACTATATCCCATCTTGGTGCTTCGATTTCGGAAAGGGATCTGCGCTCTTTTTATCCAAGCCCGATGCACTGATGTATGTTGGATAGAGCTGTCGGTTTGGATTACCGGCTTCGAGCAGATCCTACTGAGTTGTCTCGCTCATGAAGACTGGGTCGGCCGTCTTGCAACTTAAGCGAATCGAGGCGCTTCGAATTGTCCTCGGTGGCGGCGTCGTTCTCGTCTACACGAGGCATAGGCGTGATCTGAGCAGGGGCATCAGCGACCCCATTGCCGTTGCTTTCTCTCTGCTGGTTCGCCTTTTCACTCAGAGCAGCCCATTTGCGCTCGCGAAGGGCTTCGCGTGCTGCAGCGCTGTTCTGCTGTTCCGTGTACTCATGGGAGCAGTCGTCAAACAATTGAGGGTTGATCTCCATAAAGAGCTTCATGGCATTATAAACCATTCCATGAATTGTTCTGTTCGGTTAGAATCATCTTCTGAGAAGGGGAGAATCAACATACCTGTTCCAATGACCCTTTGAGTTCTCATAGAGGGGAGCAAACATGATGGGAAGAATAATCTCCACATTATCGCTGACAAGATTACAGAAATACTCATTGTTCCAGAAATAAAGGGCACGCTCGGCCACCTGGAAGTGAGGGCTGGCTACGGACTTGGCCAGCTGATGGAACAGAGGTTCTTGAACCTTGGCGAATTCTGCGGGATCCATAACCTCAAAAATATCTTCGACTTCGTTGAGGAACATGACCTCTTTGGTGCTGTTGACCTTGGGCCAATAACGAAGAAGTCCAATAACAACCTGCAATGATTTATTAGCCTATGCCGATAAGGGTAGGGAATCAACCTACATCTTCAGTTAGAGATGCGTCCTTTTCCAGGAATTGCACAATACAGTAAGCAAGCTGAGGGTGGTACATGCTCAGGCTCTTGGGTTTATGCAGAGGCAATAGCACTCTAGTCAGGAAGATCTTGTGCTCCTCCTTGAGGGGAAGAGCAAAACCGTTGATGATGGAACCAAGAATTTCGAGCAATTCGGCAATACCGTTGAATCGCTCCGTTTCGTAGGTGAATTGGAAAAAGACATTGTTGATGGATCGTCTAATAAAAGATCGGAGGTTCAGGAATTTTCCGTAGATGCGGTGGAGGGTGGTCTTTAGGAAGTCCCGCTCGCGGGGATCCTCGGAATCAAACAACTCAAGAAGCTGGAGAACGAAGCTGTGGTCGATGTACGCCTTGGCGATGTTGGTGTTGAAATCCTGACTCTCGATGAAGCGCAGGAAGAACTCATAAACGACCTGGATATGGGGCCAAGCAACCTCGAGGACAGGCTCATCCTCTTCAGGGTCGAAAGCCTCGCCCTGGGGGTTTATTGGGGGCGGGATCGGGCGGAACAGGTTCTTGGCAAACATGTCGACAACCTTGGGGTACATGGGCTCAGTAATAACTTGTCGATTGTTGGCGACGTAATCCAGCAGCTCGTGCAGGGCGAGCCTCTTGATTTCCTTCGACTTCATGTCGCCGCTCGCATCGTTAAAGTCGAAAATGACGTTACACTGGTCAATCTTTTGCATAAAGAGTTCTTGTCGTCGGTTGGGAGGAACTTCGTGAAAACCGGGCAACTTCTCAAGCTCGCGGTGGGCTGAAATGTCGAATCTCGAGGAATGCTGCCTCTTTGGGGTCCGGAGTCCCTCTGGAATCGCATCACGGTTATCTATTCCTCGATGGATCAAGAGCGACTTCTGGCCTGCTTTGGGGGGAGCCAAGTCGTGCGGCATCGTCTCGGCGGCTCCTGGGGGAGGGACATGCTGTACAAAATCACGATTAGAGAAAGTAGAACGAAGGTGAACAGGATCAACATACGCCAGGTGTAGGGCTGATGACAACGGTTGGGGGCAGTCGAGAGCTGGAACTTCCACCGTTGGGGCTTGAGGCGCCTCCAGAAGCAAAGCGATCAGGGGCATTACCAGCCTGAGTTACATTGGACAAGTTGGAGGGCTGCGAGGCGTTGCCGTGTTCGCCTCCATGATTAGAGCTGTTTTGCGGCTGCTTGTTTCGAGGATCGTTCAAAGTCGACGTGGAGGATGAGGGCGTAAGCACAGGTGACTGATTGTTTTCCCGTGATGAGGGAGACGCGGTACCATCCTTATTATCCTTGTTCTTCTTAGAAGACTTGTTTGGATCTTTCCCACGCGAAAGCTGAATACATGTTAACACAGACGAGTAACCTCAAGAATGGAAAGACGTACAACTCTCTGACTGAAGCGCTTCATCTTGTCGGACAACAGTGTGTCGTGCGGAGGGGCGGTTTAAGACGCCCGCTGCTCAACTGTATGAAGCAGTGGGGCACCGGGGCAACGACGTCAGGGGGAGGCAACGTCGAAGAGGTGACAGCAGATGCGCAAGCAACCGATTCAATGCACCAAAGCGTTGTAGGGATGAATGATGTTGATAATCGTTATTAGCAGACGATTTTTAGGCGAGAGAAGAGGGGCCGGTCTGGCGAAAGCGTTGTGTTGCTGTCGGGAGCCGGACGAAGAACCGCGAGTGCGAGAGCTGGAGGAGTCGAAGCGGCTCGAGATTGGATGAATCGAGCTGAGGAGGCTGAAACAGCACCTAATGAAGAAAGACTACTCGAGGGAGCGAAATGCGACGATTACTCCCATGCAGGAAGAGGACGATAAAGCACTGAACCAGCCAGGGCTGAGAATGGTATTGGACGATGGTGGGTTATCGTGCGGTTCAATTGATTGCAGTGCAGTGCTGGTGCTGGTGCAGGCAGGCTGGTACTTGCGCAGGAGTGGAGGACGAATGCTGGAACTGGGATGGGGGTTCTGTGCGTGTTGTGCTGTACTGTACTCTGCTGATGCTGCTGTGCTGTCTTGTCTTAGGAAAAGAATCGAAAGTCGAGATTTGAGGTAGAAGGAAAGAGAAATCACAAAGACGCGGCGTGGTCGAGATTCTCACGGCGGCTGCTGAGTCGAGCCTCGTTGTCGTCGTTGAGTGATGGGAAACTTGTCGTAGGAGGTAGGTAGGTAAAGGTAGTGATCGTTGGGCGCCGGCGAAGAGATAGGTTCTTTGCGGGGGGGAGCTCCTGTTGAAGGAAACGCGCTTCGATTATTGGAGAGGGGAGGTCGGGTCGGGCTGTGATGTTAGTGGAATGGTGCATTGGCCAAAGAATCACTAACAAATATCCCAGGTGTGCCTGGTTCTGGATATGCTAACTGGCTGAGCTCTTACTGGACTGACCCTTACCGGGATGGTGCTGGGAACGGGCGGTGAAACCAACTAAATGAAAGGCGCTACAGAGGTGCATTAGGGGATGATGCCCCCCTAGGTAGATGGACCCCGACGCTCAAAAGAGTTGGTACGAATGCAATTTCTAGGATCAATGCGGACAATCATTTAGAAGATATTGGATATCATGCGACTAGTGGTTCTCAAAGTTGCATGTCTATCTAGATATTTCAATGATCCTTGATACGATCATCTCAAAATCCTTGACATGAAATAGATCTCGACAATCTTCAAGTTCTGGATCTGCCAAGATGTGGGCATCAAGGGAGTTTAGTTGAGTCCATGTCACTACTGAGGTAAAGGTTGAACCAGTCACGCGGCCGAAATTACACTGGGCTGTGCAAGGACACCTTTACTCAACGCAATGCTTCACCTCAATATGAAGCGACTTTTTAGTTTGTTCTAGAATAAAAGTGAGGAATTCTACGCCCTGGGTTGTTTATTTTCACTGATTTCTTGGCTTACTAGATATAGGCTAATAGTGATGAGCTGGCAGCATTACTGGCAATATATTACCTACAAGGCTTGGAAAATAGTACAATCATACATGGAGTGATTGGAAGCTTACCCTCAATATGAATCCCCAATATGAACCCCCAAAGTAATTGAAACGATCGAAAATGTACTTATACTACATCATGCAATATGTTGCCGCCTTTAAGTATTTGTACATCGAATCTTCTGTTGAGGTTTCAAGGCGGTATTAAGCACAGCCACAGGAACAACTGTTCGTCTCTGTATATCGCACTGTTTAGATCGCCCCAGAAGCCTAATAGCTGACAGTGTGCATGGTATTTAGCACTATGAGGATTACAGCCACATCATCAATATGCCAAAGAATCGCGTCAACATCATATCGTGGAATAACTACTAACAATGGCAACACGATTTTGCAACTATTGCTAATATCATTTCTAGGAGTCAACACAAATACGATACTTAGGTACCTGACTCTTCTTGTTGTTCATCATTCTAAGACCCGGCAATCTCAATTCTCTCCGCACAAGGTTAGTGTCGGTGTCTAATTGAACCCTGGTTTGTTTTTTTCCACATATCTCAAACTCTTATACAACTTAACTTACACTTACAGAGATCCAGACTCAAAATATCATCTCACTTCATCACATGGATGATCCAAAATTATCAACAGTAGCCACAATGGAAGTGGACATATCATCCGATGAAAATGACTATGATAGCCTGGATGACACCCAGTTCGAGGATGAACATGGTGAAAGAGCATCTGAATCTGTTCATCCAGATTCAGCTCCTCGGTATTTGATACCCGAGCGTGTTATCGGCGCTGTCGAATTTCCTGCCGTTGTAGAAAACCCCGATCGAGCTGTCAAGGCGTTTGGTCGCGTTCCCCATCTTCAACATGCAAGAAAAACTTACTCCAATCACTCACTCATCTTGCTAATAAGATCCTAGGTCTTGGATACGGGAAGGAATTCGATCCCGCTATATCTGGTGCCGGAAGACCCGTTCTTCAAACCCATCATGTCACATAATGCCCGTAGTCATGATGTCGTTCTCAAGATCACAGTTCCGAAGAGAACGGGACGGAAAAGGAAAAGAGGAACTGATGGACCTTGGGAAGGAGATGTAGAAGTCTCCGATGCCCAAGATCAATTGCCCACAAACGACAAAGTCTCGTCTTATGCTCGACTAGATGATCCCAAGGTGCTACGTCGAAAAATGGAAGACAATGTCGGCAATTATCACGTTGATGCAGTGGGCGTAATTCGCAGTACTCATCGCTTCCGCGGACTTCACGACTTTTACTGGGACATGTCCAAGTCCGACTTTGCACAGCGATACGTTGATCAAGTTCTTCCCGGAGATGGTATGTCTTCTTGTTCCTAGTTTCTAACAAAATGCTAATTCCATGCAGTCGACAAGATGAAGGAGTTCAAGTTTCAACCTGGCGTCGACAAAGGCCCTAATGTCGATATTATCCCACCACCCATGTTCACACACATGAGTCTCCCTTTCAACTATCAATACTCACAAAACCCGTATGTGCGGGCTACCGAAGATGGTGGCACAATAAACACCACCGCTGTTAAGCAGGTCGGCTACTTCATTGGTGCAGAAGACCCTGCGCCAACTGAGCCTCAACTTCATCCTGACATGACCGATCCACGTATGGTAGAAATCATAGCTGAACTCGAAGATGCATTTAGGGAACGACCTATTTGGACACGGCGGTCACTACTCAATTACCTTGGGGGCAAGCTTAAGAACTGGAATGAACTCAAGAAATATCTGAACTACGCCGCTTACCAGTTCAAAGGGGGTCCGTGGAGAGATGGAGTGGTTCAGTATGGCATTGATCCACGAACGGATCCTAAATATCGAATCTACCAGACCCTCATGTTCAAGCTTCCAAAGCAGAAGCGTGCCCAGCGGGGTCAAACGT
Organism: Fusarium sambucinum; assembly: GCF_050947815.1. Classification (NCBI taxonomy): domain Eukaryota; kingdom Fungi; phylum Ascomycota; class Sordariomycetes; order Hypocreales; family Nectriaceae; genus Fusarium; species Fusarium sambucinum. The sequence continues at coordinate 4,080,906 of NC_139292.1, forward strand.
GGAAATCACTACGCAAGGTCCAAATGGGACCCCTGAAAGAATTCCTGGAAGAGCTTTCCGAGAGCCACGTCTTTGATGGCGACACTTTCCACACTGACGGAAAAGTATGGCAAGTCTGCGATATCACCGACCCTCTTCTCAAGGAGCTCTTCGAAAACGCTGCTATACGCCCTGAATGGGATCCCAGCAGTGGATGGTACCATGGCGGACTCTGGGCCAAAGTCAAGGCGATCATGAAGACGAAACTCGTGGCCATCCAATTCGACCGACATCTCACCAGAGAAGACTTTGCAATGACGCTAGAGACAGGTGATCAGACGCCAGTCCGGTCAAACCAAGCAACATTCCACCTGCCACTTCCAAATCTACGGCTTACAGATGAGGAGTTGACGCAGCTCCGGGGACGACAACCGACTAAAAAGAATAAGCACAAAGGTTACAGCGTACGGGTCAGAGATCCCAATGCAGGCCCCAAGAAGGCACCAGCTGAGGAGACAGCCGCTGTCGCTACAGATTTGCAAGAGGAAGAGGCCCGTTTGCTGGAGGAAATGGGATCTGGAAACGAGGATTCTGACGAGGCTGACGAAGATGAGTCCGGTGATGATGACGATGGAGAGGGAGATATACCAGACGGACTGGATTATGATATCGATCCAGAGATGTATGGATGATTTTTCATCATTACAACTACTGCCACGTTCGATTACCACATATTGGCTAGTACTGTGTTTGTGTTTTTCAAGCGCATACGCTCTATCTAGGTAGCTGTTTGCAACAAACTCGCAGACATACGTTGCCTTGGTCAATGCCGATGTTAATAAACGATGCTTGGCTGTTTTTTCACTAAGATAGGCATGATTCCAAGGACATTTTGTCTAGACAAATTACTTTGCTTTGCGGTGAATGTTTGTTCGCCTCCCAAGCCTTCCTTCGCTGCCTAGATTCCTCAAGCAGCTCATTGACAATCTTATCACAATCCGCCCATTTGCTGAGGGGTCGATGATGATTGACTGCTCGTGCACTTCATTCACCTCTTGTGTGCTTGTTTGTTACCTGATAATTTTCTATCTCTTCACCGATAAATTCGTTTGCGTTCATCCATCTTCTGTCACTACCCGTCACTGACAAGCACTTACCAACCATCACCGTCCCTCAGCAGATAACAATCACTTACCCATTATCCTGTAACTGCATCTTTCCGTGCGTCCCTGCAAACGGAAACCTTTCTTCTTCCTTTTCGCCTCCTTGCAGTGACCGACAATCTTGTACCACAAAAATACCCCCGTCCAACTACTTAAGATGCCGTCAGGGACGCGTTTCGAAGGAGATTTCTGGTGTGAGCCATGCAACAAGATTTTCAAGACTTGGGAAGACCTACACACTCACAAGCGCATCATGCGAGTCGACGGCAAAGACCACATCCACTGCAAGTTCTGCGGTGCAGATTTCCAAACTCAAGAAGCGGAGGCTACGCACATCAAGCAGGTTCGTTTCCACATCTTTGCATCTCTTGAGCACTGCGCTGATTTCAATCTAGTTTCATCCCAAAGAGCAGAACCTTCACTGTTCAGGATGTGGAAAGGGCCCCTTCGCTCGAGTGGGTGGCCTCGTAGCCCATGTTCAGACGGACTGCCCATGCCTCAACAACAAAATGATTGAGAGTACCCGCGAGAAAAAGATGGAGTTTTCAAACGCTCTTGTGGCAGCCACCAAAGAACCTCTCAAGAGCAACTATGCAGAGTACATGCCATCTGCAGGCTCCAAGGTGCCTTCAACCACTAGCTGGGTTACTGAGAATTCTGCTCGTCCTTTTGCGACCGAGCAGAAGGAGTTTCCAACTCTTGCCGCCTCCAGCTCTGTTGCTCAACTTCGCAACAAGGAGAACATCAAACAGAACGACTGGAACAAAGGGAAGAATCTGTTCCCACAAGCTCCTGCACCACAGCGACCTACCCAACAGCAACTTCAACAGGTCGCCGCGCCCAACGCTCGGGCGGCTTACGATCTCTTGAGCGCCCACAATCCCGACCATCCCGACTTCAACGTCGCTCGGTACAGCTGTCAGTTTACCGGCAAGTTCAACTGTCCCATGGCAACTTGCATGAAAACTTTCAAGTCGGGCCAAGCTCTTCTGGGACATCTTCGATCCGAGGCACACTCAGAGACCAAGTACCGCTGCCCCTACTGTCTCAACACTTTTGGCTCCCTGACCTCCATCACTCAGCATGCCGAGTCCAATGGTAACAAGTGCAAGATTCGTGAGACTGACATCTACCGTGCCTACATGGATCAGCTGCTGGGTGGCATGGTTGATGTCAAGAACGAGCAACACGACGATGGTACTGTCAAATATGAGGTGGCCAAGGACTTCAAGCCCCGACAGGGGCCAGTTCAGGAAGAACCCAAAGTCAACCCCAAGTCTTTGGGGAGAGATCCGTACAAGCATGAAGATATTCACTGGTAAATGTTGTTGCATTAGTGCATGGAGAATTTGATGTTGCCCAGCTTCAAAGCGGCCATGAAATGTAATAGCACAGGCAGCTGAGCGACAGGCTCGGGACAGGTAGCTAAGTGACTGATACAATGGACCTCACGACTAGTCCTTCTTTCTTGTGAAGCTGAAGTGAACAACTCGATTGTGGTAAATATCGGTGAAGTTTAATGCAAGTCTGCCGTGATGCGATCTTTTGTAGTAACCAGGGATGCTTTGTCGTACCTAGGTATGCACAGCCGCCAGGGGTGATGAAAACTCGACTCTTGAAATGGCAAGTGACGAGGGAAAAAAATAACGAGCTGCCTAATTTAAGTTTGGAAGATGAAAGCGAGCAATATATCGACTTACACTACAGGCTCTTTCATAACATCTTTGTATCAGTATAAGTTTCTTCTTATAGCAGATGCTAAACGCCAGACGGGTATACGCGTTACAGAGGCGGAGCGGAGCCACTACATTGGATGTGGAACCAATCGCCCCTGATGACCTAAGCTCTACTTTAATCTATTGACAGCAGTTGATAATTTGCCAGCTTATCACTTTTATTCTTTGACATAACCGATTAATGATTTTGTGTATTTCGTACTCGAATTAATTGCGGTATATAGAAACGACACGATACGAACCGTGCCCCGTTGATTCATCCACCTGGCCTCGGCATCCGATCCGCTATCGACGACGGCTTCACCCAGAAATCGACTAAACGATAGATACCCCTGTGTTCGCTACGGTCCAAGAACGATATGACAAGGCGTTTCGAATAGAAATCTGAACAATTATCGAATGAGAGATCAGCGCAGAAATAACTAGATTGGTTCCAATACCACAGAAATCACAACACAAGCGAGCGCAATGGCGTCGGCTCGTAGGTGGGCGCGCAAAGCCGAGCGTTGCTGTTGTACATTTGCGACGTACTTTCCTTTGGCCTTTGTATACAGCTTGACATCATGGGCTGTATGGGTGGTTGTCAACATCGGTAGCGTCAGCACCAAGAGCGCTTGGATAGGTATGTTCGGATCACCAAGATAACTCTAAGAGTTCTGTCTAACAGCTTCACAGGTACCGGCTCTTCCATAATAGGCGTCGCACTCTATCTCATGCTCAACTGGTGCTACACCACCGCTGTCTTTACACCCCCAGGCTCGACGACAAATGACATGGGCTATGGCCTTTTACCGACACAAAATACACCCCAAGGCACTTCTTTTACAGTCAAGAGTAACGGCGAGTTTCGATTCTGTAAAAAGTGCCAGGCTCGCAAACCCGATCGTGCGCACCACTGTTCGACATGTCGACGATGCGTTCTCAAGATGGACCACCATTGTCCTTGGTTGGCGACATGTATCGGGCTGCGCAACCACAAGTCCTTCCTCCTCTTCTTGATCTACACATCTCTTTTCTGCTTCTGGTCATTCGCCGTGAGTGCATGTTGGGTCTGGTACGAGGCGCTGAACGATCAGGAATACATTGACACTCTCCTACCCGTCAACTTCATCATGCTGAGTGTCATCAGTGGAATTATTGGACTTGTGGTTGGCGCTTTTACATCATGGCATATTCACTTGGCTCGATGTGGACAAACTACAATCGAGTGTCTCGAAAAGACACGATACCTTTCGCCGCTGCGCAAGACGTACAACTCTGCCCACAACCCCGCCAATGAAGTACCAGAGGCTGCTCGTCAATTTGTCGACTTTCACGCGAATGCTCTACCCGGTATCACACGTCCCGAGGAAGGCGAGGAGCGACGAGCGATGCCCCGATCATACCCCCCTGATGGTTCCCATCCTGTTCACCTTTCATACGCCCAGCGCGAGCGGGAACAGCGACAAAGACGATACGAGGAGTACCTGGACGAGCAAGACTCCGAAAAGCTTCCCAACGTCTTCGATCTTGGCTGGAAGCGCAACTTGCTGCACCTCTTTGGTCCCACCCCCGCACTATGGTTCTTCCCTGTCTCCAACACTACAGGAGATGGTTGGACATGGGAAGCAAGCAGCAACTGGCTAGAGGCTCGTGATCGACTCTCAGCTGAGCGAGAACAACAGCGAGCTCGTGAGGTGAATGCTGGCTGGGGTTCACCGAATGATATACCTGACATCCCCGAGCGACCATCAGGCGCAGGAAAACATTACTCCCCTACCCCAAAACTTGCAGGTCCTAAGACTATGAGCAAAGCTGATCGAGTTCTTGGCCGGGATCCCAACCTATACGCCGATGCAACACAAGATGTACCTATGCAGCGTCTCAGCCCTCGTGGTCGAACAGTGGATGATGAGTTAGCAGACCTAGAAAGCGACGATGAAGACGGTTTCCTCGACGCCAATAACCCTGATAAAACAGAAGGTGGAAAGCTCAGCCCAAGCTTCACGTCTGACTCCCAACGTCGAGACGATGCCGAAGCGCGCGCTCTAGAGGTCGTTACCAACGGAAACTGGGGTCGCGGCGGTGCGAGCGGTATGCTCCGTAAGGGAAGCTCACAGAGCAGCCCCAGCAGAACTCCCAGCAATATCAGCCGCTCGGGGACACCCAAGTTCCAGGACGAAGGCGTTGACTAGAAAGTGGTAGGGGTTTGTGTTTTGCAAAGCGAATGAGAAATGAGCGAGGTTCCTCGATGTCTAATGTTTCTGTCATGAGATGTGGAGTTTCTTTGTGCCGGGCATTCTGTTTTCTTCTCTGGTTTGATATTTTTACCCTCTTATTCTTGGTACAATTTATGTTTTATAACTCCAAAATCACTGGATTCTTACTTGGCCGATCATGTGTACGAATCTGACATATCCAGTGCTAGTTATGTCCCTCAATCGTATGTATTCAAGGGTGTATATAGTGCACTCGCCAAGCGTGACTCGTGTGATCTGTGACAACTGCCGACTGGAGATCGTCCACGTTTACACGATCTACAACACCGACACCACCAACCCCTCGATAATCGCTTACCGGTCAATGTTGCACTGTCGGAGGGTTTTCACCGCCAATCTCAGCTCTATAGCCAGTCATTATGACAATCCTAGGGTCTGTTTCAACGCCTGGCACGCCAGACTTCCTTGCTTTCAGAATGCTGGGTTTACTCCCTCGTGGTCTAGATTCTGGGCGTGTGCCCGTAGTAGAATACCGGGCCAACTTGCAGCTGGAAACTTGTCGTCATTGGGCCAAGTGAGGCTGTCCACTTGCGGGATCTTCTTGGCCTGCTTCACCACGGCGTCACCCAGGGCTTTCTCGGGGCCTAACCTCGGCAGGAACCCCTCTATCTCTTTGCAGTACTCGTCAATTCCAATGCTTCTTCTATACTCTTCGGACCCAAAGTCAGATCGGACAGCCAGTCGAATCAAACGAGACAGTGGATCGATACGCTCTGCTATCCCGGGGGATGTATGCACTGCAATGGCCGTCCAGACTTGATGCGCCTCGGTCTCCGAGTAGCCATGTTTGATGAGATGGTCTTTCGCGCAATCAGCGGAGCATATCTCGAAGCGCTGCGTGCCGTTATAAAGGTGACTCGCTCCAGCATCGTGGAGAATAGCCGCTACGAAGAGGAGCCCAATATGCCCCTCAGAGACAAAGGGAGAGTCCTCCTTCTTGGCAACAAATCGAGCCAGCAGATACACCCGCAGAGAGTGGTTCAGTATGGGGACAGGCAGTGCTTCCCTAGCGAGATCAAGGGCTCTCTGACAGGCAAGGTTGTCAGGGACCTTGTCAAGGACCAGGGCGCTTATGTCGGATGACATAGTGTTTTTCGTTAAGAAGTCGTCGTTTCGAAATGGTTTAAACGACATGGTGATATCTCATGCTGGGAACTTCGAGACTATCACAGTGGGGCAGAATACTACATGGCCTAACCGCTGACAAAGCCCAGAATCAACAACAACATGTTTGATTACAGTCATTATCCCGATTCAGATATCAGGATGGCCTCATTCCAAATGGGAAATCCCCCCCCTTGTATGGCACCAACCATCTCTTACAACGACGCACACCCCCCCAAAACGACGATCTTGTGGATCAGCGCTGGGAAGGGGGGGACCCTGCGGGGAAGACAAGATGAACCTGGAATGAAGAATGTCAACGTTGCCAATAGTGCTGTAGTGGTGAAGATGAGATAAACCTAGCGTCGTCATAGGAGATAGTGGCAGTTTTAGTTGTGGAGGTTAGTCTGTTAATCCTGAATCGTGAAACAGGGGTTCCAGACGAAGCTATACAGACGAACTAAACAGGCATACGATTCGCGTGACGAGAGATGTTCGTCACAATTTGAGGAATAGTTCATTTCTTAGTACCCCTCTATTACCCCTTATCTTTAAATGCTTTGAAGATCAAGGCTCGCGGCTCGTTCGTTGTCCATCTCCAAATTTGCGGGGTGACAGGTGCGTACAGTAGGTATATCATGATTTCCCTACGCCGATCCCGTTGTGACATTCAAGAGGCCTCAAGCCCACATTCTGCCCGTCAGTAAAAATTGGCCTGAGATGTCATCTCTGGTGAAACTTGAGACGATACGAGGTGCACAGTACATTTCAACCAGAGTCACAGAGAATGAAAAGTTGTGGGTCAATAATAAAATGCTTTCAGCAGAATAGAGATGTTTCCCAAGTGTTTGGTTTCCCCTGCCTTGTGCCGATCTATAATACGTGAATCCGGTTTCCCAGTGCAATGCTAGTTTCCTGACGCTCCCAAATCACGGCCAAGCGTGGTGTATGCAGACTCCTTTTTTTCATTCCCGTTCCTGTCCCTGCCCATTGAAACGGCTACCGTGCCACAGTAATAATATAAACATAGAATCCCGATAATGACCAACACCATCCACGCTAAAGGGGGTATTTGTCCTTCTTTAAGTGTTTTTGTTTTCATACGCCATGTTTCAACAAAGGAAATCGTTGTGTACCAAATGGTACTTTGAAGGGTTATTCCAACGCTTCAACCCGTTCTGATGTAAAAAGAAAAGAAAGTAAGACAAAGGGCGCTGGCTCCCGTCATCGTCAAGTCACAGATCCCTTCAGGTCCATCGCGTATCGCGCCAGGATCCTCCTGGGATCATGGAAACAAGGATGTGTGATCAAGTCAGAAGATGACTGCAAAAGTCCAGTGCCGTAGATCCTTGCCGATAGAGACCCGTGTGCTGCCCAGATCCAGCTTCGTCGAGCTCAGTATCGATAGAATCGAGAAATGAAATGGTAAAATTATATCCAAGAAAGTTGAAGAGGTATTCGTACAGATGAGATAAATATTACTCAGTCAGAAATCAATAGCTGTCAAAGCTCGTCTTCTCCGAGCTAGACTTTTCGATGGTACTTTTGGGGCTGGTGTTGATGCGGCTAAAAACCTTGCCGCCAAGCCTGTTGAGCTTGTTTCCGTCCTGGATACGGCGAGGAGCTTCCATGAACTTTTTCTCGACTGATTCGATGTTGATCTTGCAAAAGAGCTTTGAGAAAAGGTACTGGTCACCAGCATGGTTAAGAAGAGGCAGGGTGCGGTAACCCTGCTTGAGGTTGGTGAGTTTAGCGGTGTAGGTGGCGACGGCTGGGCGCTCGTTATAGCTTTCGCCATCATTAGAGAGCTTGACAGACCACCGAACAAAGATCAGGTCGGGGTGCTTGGTGGTAACCGTGTATTTGATGTGCTTGTCAAACATGGGGTTGAAGCCGTTTTCGCGGATGACTTCGGTCTGAAACTTCAGAGGCGTGTCATGCTCCAAGACCAGGTTAGAATCTGCCTCCTTCTTGTCGCGCTTGTCGTTGGCATGGAAGACCTCAACCTCCACGTAGGGGTCCATGGACCGGTTCGCGGGGAGGTTAGCGGGTCGCATAAGTTGCTGGGCAGAGATGACGTCGATGGTGAAAGAGACAACGGTACGCTCTTTCTTGCCCTCGGCAATATCAGAGTTGTAGGGGAGTACCTGGATGTCTCGGAGTTCGGCTGGCTTGAGAACGTAGCCAGACGAGTCCTTGCCATCGAACATGGCACGGTTGAGCTGCATTCCAAGGTCGAAAGTCTGCCAGTTAAGGGCGGCCATCTGAACACCGCGGCGCCAGTAGTTGAGAGGATCAAAGTTATTAGAAGTGATGCGAGTTCGGTCGGGGTAAACTCGCATCATGTAGCGCATGTTGTGAATATCAAGAGCCATCTTCTGCTCCTTAGCGCGAGAGTGCTTGGCAAAGCTCGACTCCATGAAAGAGAAGATGTGGTTGTACTGCTTTGCATCGACAGTGTCGAAGCCAGAGAACTTGACTCCGGCACAGTAAACGCCGAGGTCACCAAGAACCTTGACGGTCTTGTTGTGAGCCTTCTTGACAGGCTGCTGCTCACAAACACTCTCGTTGTCGCTCGTGCTGCTGCTCAGCATGCCCTGAACTTGGCCCTCAGTAATGGTGTTGACTCGAGTCTTGCTGACCAATCTTCGTGATGAGTGGCTGGGGGTAAGCATGGGGCTCTGGGGAAGGGACTGGGAAGGCATCAAAGGAGTGCTGTCGGGAACAGAAGGTCGCATCATGGGCGAGTTGAGGCTGTTACCTCGGCGTCGACCACGGAAGTCATTGCCAGCAGCAACAGGCTCCTCCTTGATTTGGGGCTTCTTGACCTTGATGAGAACGCGCTCCATAAGCTCAGAGGGGGTAGGAAGCTTGTCGGGGAAAGTCTCCAAGGTTTCCGTGACCAGCCTTGAACCGAAAGACTCCTTAATAATCTCGACCATTGTCGCCTGTTGGGCTGGGCTACAGTGAACCTCCAGGGAAATCCAGAGCGGGAACTTGGACTTGACAAAAGCGTACTTGTTGATGGTGGTCATGACCTCCTTGAAGCTGATCGAGGTCGTCATCGTGCGGCCGTGGTTAACTTCAGGCTGGCCATTGTAGCCATCCCAGCAATCAACCTCGACACATCGGCAGCCACGAACAAGCGCTGAGATGTAGCCTTCAACGCTCGACTGACCAGCGACTTGGCGACCGAGAAGGTAGGTGTTGTGAGAGCTAGAGATGTAGTACTCGTTCATTGGACGGTCCAAAACGATGTTTTGGGGTTCAGGCTGGATGACCTCGTTGTCTTCTGAAGCCAAGAAACCAACGAAGGCGTCTTCACTCATCATCTCAACAATCTCGGGAAGGTCGACCTCGGTACTTCGGTATTGGCGATAAAATCGAGAAAAGACTTTCTCCCAAGCAGTGCGGTTAGAATCGACATCCTCACCCTGAACATCACGCAGAAAAGTAAGGAACTCAGACAGAGTAAGACCAAACTCAGGATTCGCGGCAATACTTCGAATGATTCGCTGTACATCGTTGCGTTGCTTCATGCGGCGTACAAAGTCCTTGAATTCCTTAAAATTGAGCTTTTGTCGTCGTCGAGAATCGGATAAGTGGAAGTTAACTTCGAGAGTTGCTGATGAGCTGTAGATGTGAAGGTTTTGGCAAACACGCTTTACACCAGCGATGTTCATCTCCTCCTGGTCGGGACTTCGGGGCTGGTCACCAAACTCCTTGGCCATCTCGGTGTGCCAGTACTGAGCGACAGCACGGTCGTTGAATGTCATCAACGATGTCATGAGTTGTTGTCGATACCTCAACATGGCGTCCAGGAATTCTGTCCATAACGATAGGGTGTTTGGGTTGTCAGTGACTATGTGGAGGAATCTTGTCTTGGAGCTTTCAGGAACATTGTAAATAATAGTAAACCATATGGGGAAGTAGAAGTCGATATGCTCGGAAAGTCCATAGTCGTGGATGTACTGCTGGATATCAGTGCCTGTTCGGATCTCCCTGATTTCGTCGACGTGGAGAGACTTTTGAGGACGGCTGGGATCCCATGAGAGTTTGTTAGACTCGGTCTCGTAAGCAAGGTTGATCTTCTTTGGTCGGCTCTTTCTGGACACCTTCTTCACCGGGCACCCATTGCGTAGCTCGGCAGGGAGCACTGGGCCAGCCATAGCTCCAGCACTTGCACTGATTGAGCCATGGGTGCTGTTGGCGGATGATGTGTAAGTGGCGCCGTCAAGGCAAACCATAGAAATAGAGTCTTCAGGGACAAACTCCTCGTCTGTGTCTGTCAGGGCGCTGTTCTCTTGGGGTGCTGTAGCATTGCTATCACTGCGACGTCTGAGGATACTAGGACCGACACTTCCATCGCGGCTGGCAGGAGCACCTGACGATGGTCGTCTTCTACCGGCAAAGCGCTGAGCTCGGTTCGAGAATCGACGGATAAGGCCTCCCTTGCTGTTGTTGGCCACTTCGGACATGGCATTGTATCCGAGGGAGTTGGTGCTTGTCTTCCTGGAGAGCACAGATTCAGGCAACTGGAAACTAGAAGGGAAAGCCTCCTCCTCTCGACCTCGTATGGGCTCAGGTGAGGCCTGGACGGAGGAGTATGTGGTAAGAACAGCAGTATCGGGCGACATGATTGGTGAGCCTTGTTGTGAGTTTGAGGTTCCTGTTGAAGCGCTTGTGGCTGACATGGGAATAGGAACTGGTTGTGTTTGTAACGGAAAGGATGTCTGGACCTGACCGAGTTGAGAGCGTGTTAATGAGGACATGTCGGATGAGTTGTGAGTTGTTGGTGTGAATTTTGAATCGTAGACAAAGTTGAAAGACATGGTCGTGTTGAGTGGTGATTACACTATAAGTGTGAGGCGGGTAGCATTCGAAGGTTGCATCGACATATATAAAAGCTCAGTCAGAATGGGGAGCCATGGTGGAACGTCTGGCTTGGAGGTAACGATAAGACACACGAATTGCGGGGAAGATGCTGCGGAAAGTCGATCCCTCGTGGAGTAGCTGTCAACCTGGGGTGCAGCCAGTGTGAGGTAGGATGTTGTGAAGGTCCAGGGCAGTGACAATGGCACGTAATAAATGCAGATGCAGGGACGACTGAGGTAGCCTGGAGGTGCTGCTGAGTGGAACACAAAAGTGCAGTGAGGTCGAGCAACAGGCGGATGACTAGGTAGGTCCTGACAAGGCCGATCCGAGGCGTGATGATGTGCCAAGTTCGCAGCAGCGTGGTGAGCTGGCAGAGGGCGGGATATGCAGGTGGCTCCTTTTGGGGTGCCTTGGGGTCGCTGGATCAAGCAAAACAGGGCGTTCCTCTTTGACAGGCAGAGAGCTGCAGCACAGCGCAGGGCTACTAGTCCAGGTGATGAACGGAGTGAGTGAATGGATGTTCGTCGAGAGCCACAAGGTTGGGGTAGCTTAAGCTACAAACACGTTCGTCGGTAGCGTGGATAATATATGTCAACACCAAGTCACCAACAACGTCCTGCGCTTGGTCGGTCCTTTATTTCGAAGCGATGAAAAGCGAAAATCCCGATTCAATATAATAATTCGCTATGACAAAGACGACGGGGCGCAATGCGAGTAGCGAAATGGTGCGAATTCCGAGAGGCCGCGGGTTATTGGCGTAAAAGTGCAACAAAAGTCGAGGTTCGAGGTCAATGGCTGAGTCACCCAAAACGTCAAGGCAACGAACGCGACAGTAGTAGGATAAGCGCAATCTGTCGCAAGTTGATGGGCAAATTGCAATTGATTCGCAGTTTGTTCTCGAGTATTCGTTGGATGAATCTGAGTATCGTTGAACAAGAAGAGTATTTCGTCCGTGTCGTGCAGAGGGTCAAAAGAATTTCTTTGAAGAAACAAATTGCTATGGCAGGCAAGAAGTGAGAAAGGTGAAGAGATAGTAGGTTTGGGTTGTCAATGAGAAAGTTGGTGGTGGAGCGGGAGGGGTAGAAAAGATAGTTGGGACGGAAAGGGGGGGAGTCCCAGTAGTAATAAGTATCTTGGGGCGGGTGGTTGTGGATGATAGTAAGTTGACAGTCCAGCGTGTTAACCAGAAGGTTTAAAAAAAGATAAATATGGAAGAAAAAAAGGTAATTCCCTGGTGGTAGACTTGCAAGGGAGGAGAGAAAAGAGACCAAAGTATGATGGCGTACTTTTTTGGCGCGCGTTGGAGCGGGCGAGACTTTGTATGATAGAGGGAAGGGGGGGAAAGGCTAACGTCAAGAGAGCTAGAGGCAGAAAAAGAAGACGTGGGCAGAAGAAGAGTCTTGTAGTTATGCGACGCTGCTGTGCGCTGGGTGCTGTCTGGTTGCTCGCCCGTGCTGATGCTGATGCTGGTGCTGGGCACCTTGGGCTTGGATTCTTGGGCTGCTGCCCTGGGGCCGGGAAATTATGGCAGAGGGGAGGGGGGTGGTCACTCAGAGCAAGCCAGCCAAGAGGGTTGAAGTGTGTGTTGTGTTTTTCATCTTCCCTTTCTTTATTTGGGCCGTCCTTTACATGACACTTACTTTACACGAGCTGCTCTCTTGTGTCAGTATAGCCAGTGCAATGCCTGTCCCGCCCAGCACTGTAAGGCCCTGTGTGTATGTAACGAGTTGGCGAGTCGGGTCGGTTGAGCGTCTGTGTGAGCTTCACTTAGTACCTAAGCCTTAGTTCTAAACAGCCCACTAAGGTCTCAGTCAGTGCCCGTGCTCGTGCTGGTCCCTGTAACAGATATGTACACCTCTGTCCTGTCTACACCTCACTTTTACGGATACTCGACTCTGATCCGTTGTCAATCTCAAGTCAGGAGGGAAGCCTGAGCGAGGGTATGCATAGGATGACCATTGATTGATTGATTGATATCTCTCTGGCCTCGACTGGGATTCGAAAACCCGACTAGGGGGGTTGTACTGCTGCGCTACGCTGCACTACACTTCACTGCACACTCAACTCACAGGCTGAGAACTGCCAACAGCTTGAAGACCAGGGTGCGTATCCGTAGTACAGCCCTTTTTTTCTACTGTAATTATTTTTTCCCTTTCCCTCTCAATTTTTACTGTGGACGGCAGGTAGACCGGGGTGGATACTGGAGAGACTGGGGGAAGCGACAAGGGGGAGGGGTGTATGATTTTCATCCGTTGCAACTTGATAGAGTGGAGTTTTCATGGTCAAGGTCAAGGGGGAGGCGAATAGTTGGGCCCTGACCGTGTGCGAAAGCAAATGCATGTCCTCCTTATGCAGATGCGATGCCATGCCATGCGGTCCAACACTGAACTCACTCGCTCGCTCAGACCTGTCGACTGTTACATACGGTACTCGTAAAAGACTGAGTTGGCAAGTAGAGTAGTCTAGAGTTTAGCAACCTATAGAAACTGGGTCTAATGCACCACATTAACTCAACATCAACTCTGATGAAATCCTCCGAGGTCTGCCTAGCTGTTTTCGATGTACCAAAAGTGCACATGACCAAAACCTAATGTCGTTACAGGACAATGTCTCGAATAAGAGATTGACCGACATACCACGCGAGACTATTGTGATATACATAGACTGATACGGTGAACCTCTTCTCCGGTCAAGAGCAGGGCGAACGGGCCAGCCCACCAAGCAGTTGGAAGACAAGGGCTGCGAGAAAGGGGGGAAGAGTCATACCAGTTGATGATGGACAAGACGGTTACACGGAAAGTGAATACAGAACTAGACTCGGAAAACGTAACATAGGCCAAGATTTCAACCCAGAACAAGCGTCAACGTGCCAGGGATAGGCCAACATAACGAAACAAAACAGAGCAATGGACTGGACTGGACTGGACTGGACGGGATGGGATACTTGCTTGCCGCTGGGTTAGCTTACCCTGTCTTCCTTCATCTCTAGTCTAGCCAAGAGATCGATTCAAAGGGTGAAATATGAAGGGAAGGAAACGAAGGTCTTGAAAACCACCAGAGGATGTCTAGACTATGCCTGTACGGATAGAAATCAGAAAGATGATATATGCGGTGCCGCTCTTTGTCCGATATGGGGAACCGGAACGCTGGAGAATAACGATGGATCCTGGCTCTCGTCTCTGACATTTCTGTCCCCCTGCTGATTTGACAATCTGCCAACGTGGAACTCCGGGAACCGTTGTGCTGTAAGTTTAGTGTGCCCAACTCTTATTAGCGTTCGGCAGTGGGTTTGAGCTGTTCCTTTGTAGGGTTTGTGGCTTTGTGGTTGTGCGGTGGTTTGCTTCGGGGGGCTCGGTCATGGATGGGCCATGGATAAGATAGTGTGGCTCACACCGTTTTCTTTCACTTTCCCCTTCTGTCCGCCCCCTTTCTGCCCTTTCTGAGGCCCAATTTATGAAGGCTGACAGAAAAGCCGACTGCTCCGCTCCACTGGCTGACATCTAAATTCTCATTTATCCAAAATGCAGGTTCGTATGCCAAACACCATTTTGACCTCTGTGCTAATGGCCAACCATTCAGAGTGGGTACACCCCATTTAATGTTATCATCATCATAAATCATCATGCTGGCGATTGCGTTTTCATCGTCGTTGATGATGCTTTGTGTGAGGGCCTCGGCAACTCAAAAATCCTCTGGTCTTACAGTACTCTAACTAGGACATGCATGATTTGCACATCCTCTGTCAAGTGTCAATGTTCCAGTGCATGAAAGAGTCATGCTGATCCAGGATATCGTCCCAAGGGAGAGCCGACGGGCTCGTAGCAACAAGATGGAGATGAGCGCCGCCGGATCCGAGAGGTCTGAGCTGCACACCTTTTTGCCTGCAAGCCGATCAGTTAGAACGGGACAACGTGCTGGTGCAAATCCAATTTCTCGGTCATGCCATAACAATCCAAGATGTGCATCCTCCGTTCCTGACTAACAAGCTTGTCTGGCCAGGAGATGAAATGACAGATTTACGTCTAAGATAGTCTGATTATATCTGGCAGATAGATAGACACTTGCAATAAGTCTGGTTGGTCGTGATGTGATCTTTTGATTATAAGCACCGAGCTAAGAACGACGCATATTAAAGTCGTCTCACCCTCCTTGGCATCTCTTCAAAGATTCATCAGCACAGAAAAAAAGTTTTTCTCTCTTTTTCTCAAAGACGACAACGATTGAGCATTCAATGATCACGATGGGAACATGGGAAACCAGACCGGATACGGACAGGGCAAGAGGGGCAGGGTGGTAAAAAAAAAAGTCTATGGGTTGGACTATTTTTTGCCCTTCACCATCTTTTTTTTTAAGCTTTGGCTTTTGGCCTAACAAACAAGCTTGGTGACAGGTCTTGCCCTCACTCAGCCAAGTAACCTAGGTCGGTTATTTGTTTGTTTGACAGTTTCGTATTATTGTTGTGTCTTTGTCGGCACTTTTTTTCCTTCTTGGCACAGGCGCAGCATTTCTGTTTGTCCCTAGTTGTTTGAGACTCTTTGATAATATGGTCACGAGAGAACACAACAGGGGAGAAAAACGGAAAGTCAAAGAATATCGACAGCGACGAACGGGTCCTCAGCTTGCTTGGCTCCTGTGAATGGACAGAAAAACAAGAGAGGACAGGCTCGGTTAGTGACTTGTCGGGCCAAGCCTAATAATCTTGGGATGATTTACGAGCCGGTGAGCAGACCGTTCCGGTTCAAGGAGTCATTGACAGTGACTGGTCCGTCGATAGTGGCCGGAACCGCAACCCGTCGCTTTTAAACCTGAATAGTCGCAGAAGAAAGAACAATTCTACGACAGGGGAATCTCGCGACCCAAGAAAAAAAGTCACAACGCCCGTCGATACGCTACGGTACTTGCCCGCCACTGGTACTTCGGTGTTTTCGCATGTACGTGAGCGGTACCTATCTCGCTTCGGTACACGGCTAACCATGTGCCCAGTGTTGGTCAGACCAGCAGGGCTACCAATCAGTCGCCACAGATCACAGGCAGCCCTTCCTTCGGTCTGCGGGCAGATATGAAAACCTGGTACCTGTGTCGTGCAGTGTACATACGTGCGCGATGACTCAATTTTTATGCCAGCCATTTAACTTTACAGGCCACATGAGAGCCACATGCAAAACCTCACCTTTGGTTCATCAAGGCGCAAGTGCAAGCATAAGCAACAGAGCAAAAGTGCCCCAAAGATTGGCGTTGTTGCATTAGGGGCTGACGGGCCTCGACGGCGTGTGTCCAACTCCGCATTGCCCTCTGCCTCAGGCCCTCAGTAGAGCAGACAGATTCATAGTGCATGCAGCGTAGCGTTGCGTTGGCCATGCTAGGCATTTGAGCCTCCTCGATGCCATGACCTCAGTCTGACACGATGTGTGGAGCGCCAATGTCCATTCTGACTCCAGTCTCCAGCCAACGCAGCCTGACCAGACCAGAGGTAAATTAGCCCCCCTTGATGAAAGGAGCCACAGCCTCGAAGCGAAAGATTTGAAACGAGGACAGCAATGATTTAGATCGACTTAATAGCCGATATTAAAGTCTCATACGCGGATTGCTTACTTGCTCGCGATTTCATGTGATCAAGATGCGATCAGATCTTGTGGATACCTAGCAATGCCTTGGAATCCAGGGCTCTAAAACTCTGTTAGGTCCATTATACAGCGCCGGCCGTTGCTAGATTCGACCTTTCGCTAAAATTACCAGCCTCAACGTCTAGAATTAGAATTCACTACCTCCTACAGAGTACTGAGCTGCAGAGTGCAGCCAGATTCCTCTACTAGGTTACTAGGTAGGTAGCCTTGTTCCTGGCATCTCAATCCTCTTTGCCAGCGTTCATGTCAGCATTACATCGCTTCTTTTTTAGATAGTTGATGGAGATAATCTCATCTATCAAGGGACTGCACCCCCACAGCAGAGCATCAATTGATTTCTACCTATACAGTGTGGTACGGCACATGCTTATTATCTGATTATTATCCCTTGTTCAATATCCCAGGCACCAGGAAGCCTGGCCGGCTAAGCAAGCAAGTAACTAACAGGTTGCTAGCCTTGTCCACGGCCAAACCAAATGTCAACAAACTTCAGCGCCCGTACTCATCAGCTTAGTACATTCGCCTTATTCAACATATCCACTCTCAAGGACAATCTACTCAAGTCTCCTCGGAAAGCTGTCACTGTTAACCCTGCCCTACCCTCGCTAGAGGCTGGCACATTTTGGTCCTCAACAGTGACCACCAGATTACTCACTTTCGTCTGCGTGCGGTTGGATTTTGTATGCGGAGTACAGACCGCAACTCATCGTCAGTGCAGATTGCCACACAGCCACGGTAGATGGCACCCAGATATTCGGTTAAGGGGGCCAGGGTTTGTTCAACAGGGCATGCAGGACGTTTTATGTCACATTGCTTGCAGGGTCGTTCCAAGAAACCCCAACTGTCCGAACCCGACTGTGATGTCTATTCTCACAAACAGCCATCGTCGAGGTGACGTGGCATTCTTGCCTTTGCCGATTGTAGGTATAGAATTACTGGAAAGTACCGCTGGCTGGCAATATCAACGCCATCGTCGACAATTATAACAAGTAGAGCGCTAAATGGCCAGCTCCCTTACTGCTTTCACCTATCGGCTCCTCTCTTACTTTCGTGGTTCTATTCTCGTCCTCTTTGATACGGTCACAATCAGAGAGCGGCGTAGTCACAGCCACCTAAACGTGTCCAGGTACGAGACAGCCAGGCAGGGAGGTCGCCAGTCAGGATACCCAATGAGGATAAACCCAATCGAACCTCAGTCCCAGGAGACGGGTTGCAGAGCGTCATGGGAGGGGAGAGTCTGAGACATTAGAGGCTGATTGCCCCAGAATATCAGTTCCTGGACTCGAAATGCCTAGCCCACATTCCGCCAAATTTCTGTGGGACACCCTCCCAGCTCGCCATACTATTTGACAATTTGCTCATGCTGGGCAAAAAGACATCTTGAAACAAACGCCTGAACATCCAACTACGGAATGAGATCATCATCTCGTCGATCCTTTGGCGCCGACTCCCGCCAATTTTTAGGTCAGGGCCCCAGCTCTAGACAGGGGTGAAGCGAGAGCCCCGGACAAGCGTGGAGCCTGCATCAGGGTGTGTTTATAGTAAGCGATCGTTTGCTGCGGACAATGTCGCTGTGGGGAATTTTCAGCTATCTCGGCCGTAGTTTACGGAGAATGGATGCTGGCTGTACCTGACTGTCCGGTCGTCCATCCATTTTTGACGGACGCCGTCCCCCCGCTTTCTTGTTTAGAGCGGACAACAATACGGTCTGCAGCCTTGCCAGGCGTGTTTCGAGCTCAATTTTGTCATATTGCCTGCTTCTATTTGCACTCAATCCTGTTACAACAGACAATTGCAGATTCTGCGCCGCAAGTGGCCCCTGTTTGACCTGGCCACAGGAGCCAATGGACCAAAATCTTACTCCGTACTTGGGGTTCGTTATCGAGCAACCCTACTCCATACTTGAGTCTTGGAACTCTGAAGCGGGGTTCTAGAACAACGAACCACGAACAGTATTTCATGTCAAAAAGCACATACACCGACATTTCTTGCCAACCGGGCACGGAATTTTGTGGTCACGAGCTGCAGTATCCATCCCAGTTGGATCCAATCGACAAAAGGCCAGTAAAGAATGCCATAGCATCACATGCGGTGTGCCAGTACTCGCTCCCATCTGGATCAATGATAGGGCACTCTTGGGCGGCTCACGTATCCCGAGTTACTGGGGGAATATGAGTGCCAGTGTGCTGGGCCAGCCATAGCCGCCAGCCAAGTTGTGATTCGTTGTTAATTCGCTAATTGCTCGCTTGGCTGCGTGGGGAAGGGTAATGACGTCGCTTCTCGCTGCTCTGGCCAATCGGTTGCAGCATCTATCAATTGCGGTTGCTCGGCCTCTAAGGGACCTCAAGGGGCATGATTATGAGACATGGGGCCACCACTTGCTAGCAACTTGAGCCCTGAGCCCCTGGAGACTGAATTGTTTTGTCTCGGGAGAGGATTTGCAATATCGATCAGCCTTGTGTACGGATATGTACCAGCAGCATTGGAACAGCCAGCGGATTGCCCACCATCACCTTGCCTGGCTATCCTTATTCGTCTAGCTGTATGTTGTTCATTGCAGAGTATATGCAGCATGATATAGAGCCTCACAAGAACCGTCGCCGGCCTTTTGACTGCAATTATATCCTCAACGGGAAAATAAGGGTGGCCAGAAAGATGATATGACGCGATTACCGGGTGACGTAGGGGAATATCGTGGCCCTGATAATGACATTGAGAGGCGCGGGGGTACGAGCGGGCTCAATTATGGACCACAAACATTGAAGCTCCCAGACGTGCATGAGCAATCATGCGGCAACCTCATTCGACATCACTTTTGTGATAGTTTTTTTTTAAACCTCTCAAATCATGACCGGAACCGAGAAGGTGATGCCCTGACGTGTCTATTCACTATTTCCACCAAATCAACTTCAGATACTATTATGTCGCATTGGGCCGGTGCTATCAGGAAGATAAAGCTCACAACTCGATCCGGCGGTACCACAGCAGCTGTCTATGGCCCTCGACTTGCATATCATCATCAAATCAAAGAGGGGCAGGTTTTGGGCTATTTGACCATGACCAATGCCTCTTTTTGCATTGCCACTTAATAGCCAGGGTCCTTACGTCCGTTGAGGAATACGATATCTCTCGTTGAAACTGTCACTCGGACATTCGATTTATGTCTGGAGTTTTTTTTAAAAGCTATCTTGCAACCGATATGAACCCCGTATTTAGTTCGCTCTAGCACTGTCGTCCTTCTCGTGTTAGAATTACCCACAGCTACATACAGATAACGTAGCAGACGCCAAGCCCAAGGCCTGCTAAGCGGTCGTGCTGTCCATGGTATTATACCCTTCTGGGCGTTGGCACGGCCGGTTTACGAGTGGTTCAAGGTGCGCCGCCGTATTCTCACTCTGCACAAAGAATGCCGATTATTCCGTTCCAAGACTTCTGCGACACGCCCTCAATTTCCACTGTTCTATGGGCTGCATCCACGTGCGCTTCCTTAAGCAGTACATCAAAAGACATTAACCCTTTGTGGGATGATGACCAACCACACCAAGCCAAGCATTTATGGTATGCCATAAGCTTCTGTGTCGAGACCTTGGGCCACTGCAGTAACTGCGTCACAACCACCTTGCTCTGTCGGCGCAAGGCACGAAATAATGCTCAATCTTACCGTGCATTTTATCGCGTCATTGCGGCTGGGCACCTGATGTTCTGCAGGTTACCTATGCGATGCTACTATGTACATTTGCCAGCAAAAGGTGGCACAGCGAGAAGCCTATGCATTGGCTCGCATCAACCTACTGGTTGTGGTATCAAACCTCAATGTTATTGTAGACGAACATAGAGTGTGTGAAGTTGCTACCATCCCAGGCCTCGGAGTCCAATTGTTCGTGCGAGGCGCTCATCTTTCATCATTCTGGCAAATCTGCCATTGATTAAAAGTCTTGCAAGGTGGTAACTGGTCATTCGGCGGGAGGTTAGCAATGCAATGTCGCTCAGACAAACCCTATGCAGCTTGCAGCTATGACCATCAAGAGGTGGATAGCAAACCAATCACGGCGAGATTAAGAAGTTGAGGTTGAACTCACCGGATTTATCCATACGAGCCTGACACGGATAGAACCAACTATTTGTGGCAGGACATCAAGGCCGCATTAGTTTGTTTAGCTCAGTAGAGCTGGCACCTCTAAGGACGCCGAAAATGCTACTCAGCGATGCTCGTGATGGAATGCGCCAAATCATCCCACGCTGACTGATGAATGGCAAACCACGCGGTGGAATCGATTCTGCGGGAGTGCCCGCCCATTGCGCGCCTGCCGCTGCATTCAATGCCGCATAGAACGGGTCAAGATGTGATAACGTGCATCTGAGCCGCTAATCTGTGATTGATCCATCAACTCGGCCTTCCTATTGAGGTGCAGATATTCGGATGTCAACCACCGGTTATTGTGACGGATAACTTTCAAGGTCGCAGTAGAATCCGTCGGCACATTTACGGTATCGGGCAACCGATACTTGTTTTGTTTGCATGTATCAATTCTGGTATCGATATCTTTCTTACGGTATGTACAACCTCGGACAGGCATGCAAGCGAGCCTTTTGTCTACAGGGCAACCTTGGACTAACACTTGCGACATAGGTAATGCGCTGAACTCCTCTAATGACTCGAATCGATCCGTATGCCCTTGCTACGCGAGATGAATTTCGCAGTTGACCAACCAAATTTTGCCAACATGACCTCGGTGAATTCCTCTTGTAGAGGGGCTCAGGGTCTACGCCTGCTCCCTCGATTGACCCTAGCTGATGGGAAGACGCATTGCTGATAGGGTCGTGACGGCAGGCTTCCGGTAAATAGATTGCTTCCAGCATTCTACACGTCTACTTTGAACAAACAGGTCATCTACAGGACACGACGCCACCCAGCCTAACGGGTCAAACATCCGGTAAGGTCATCCGAAAGCTTTGCGCCCAGGAGAACAAGATGTAGAGGGCCAGATGGTGAACAATTTCAAGCGCGACGCCTCTTTGGGTTGTTGCAGATAATACAACGCTTGGGCCAGCTGCCGCTGCAAATCAATGATGTGCAGCAAGGGGGTTCTTGTGATTGTCATGAGGAAGGTCAACAGATATACCGGTAGAGAGTTGTATCTCTGTAACGACTCAATAATCATGGTGCAAGCCGCATCACTTCCATAGCTACCCCAATGCCGACATTGAACAAACAATACCGCTGATGATACGACTGTCGAACATAGCATTATCATAGCCAATCTCATCCCGCAGGCTAATCCTAGATCGTCAACGCGTTAGATTGAAACCCAAAGCACCGTTTTTCGTTAGTGTCCGCATCACTCGACGGGGTCAGGAATTGGATGGTCGAGAGCCCATAGCTCATCGGCAAACTACACATAGGCACTTCTTGACTCAGGAAGAATACGCAATCAGCAACATCGGGCAGTGATGAGCTGAATTACGTGGCAGGCCTATGCGGCAATCCCATCTCAGCGAAGCAGAGAAACCATGGAAACATGCAAAATAGCATGAACATAGAGGCTTGAATTAACAGACGCCACAATTTTATGGTCTCCTCTGTGTCGTGATTCCTAGCAACTTGGTTTCGAAACATCAGCATTTTGCGGACCCTAACCAGCCGGAACCCGCTGTCGTCTCATCCAGATTAAATTTGAGTGATGTTGAATCAAACGTTTAATTGCGACATGCGCCTAAGCGTTCATGAGCTTGAAAACCATCGAAACACACGAATCAACACCCACGGACGACCCAACGGCCGCTGTTGGTGGTCATACCTTGTCTCGAACCCTCAGGGACCAAGAACCCCTACCTCATATCCTTAGGGTTGTCAGGGTGTTGTCTGTACGTACAGTACATACTTGGCCTTCTAGAATCCTTCTCATAGGCCCCTGGCTTGAGATCCCTGGCGGGAATGACTTTGACATCTTTTTAGGTGTTGGCTGCCTGCTGACTGTTGAACTAGTATTTGGGGCGTGCGCTGTCAGCAAGCACCAGTGTGGCTGGATATCAGCGGCCTGATCTGTTAATAGCTAGTTAGAGGCAGTTTGATTATCTTCATTACACAGGCCCACATTCATGCTGGGTCGAAATCCTTCCTTCCAACAGCTGTGAAGACACATTGATGGTATTGTCGTACAGAACTATGCGTTGTACAGCCGCAGAGCATCACCAGGCAATGGCCAGTCAGTTACATTACTTCACAGGAAGGTATAGTGCCAATGCGAGGTGTCATTGTCTGCTGGGCTTTTAGCCATATCTGGCATTATCATAAATCATACCGTCTGACAGGCTTGGCTGCTATCTGGAAGAGCATTGTACCTACCGCTGGAACGCCAACGGGGTTGGTTCATGCATGGTGAAGCAAAGAAATCGGTCTTCGGCACAAAACACTTCAATCAGTATTAAGATTTCAATATCACAGTTTACATATTCCACATTTTAGGCACAACCATTGTATATTTACAGACGTTCTTGTATTATTCGAACCTCAATTGTAGATACCGCACCCTTCAATCTTGTCGATCTCACCGAATCTACACGGCCTTCTAGGCACCTACGGCACAGCATTCGACATACATGCTACCTACTCAGCCATCTGATCAGCTGGCAATATACTGCTGTATGTAGGCTGACGAGCGCAACCTTGGTCTCTTGTAGTGATGAACACCGATCCAAGGGTGCCCCTCTGAGTGGTGCCTTTTGTCTCATTTGCTCAGCAAGCTGAGTAGGTGGTTGCGTTGGCAGGTTGTTGATAAAGGGTGTTGTCGTGTGTACGCCAGTGGTATAAGGCCTTTTATTAAAGGCTATGTACGGAATCGTTAGTTCTGGCTCGGGCCGGTCCCATGTGTTGTCTTACATTGTGACAGATCACTTTGCTGGCAAATGTGTCACCCTGCTTCGAATCGTCAGTTCGAGGAGGTCAGTATGGGTGTTTGTGAAGCCAGCATCTCGCATGCCCGTTCCTGGAGAGGTGCATGCGGCGCGGCACGACGGACAGAGACAAGATCGGAAGGGCGTGTCCGGCGCCGTGTCCACGGTATGTATGGTATGTGCATCGTGTAAGAGGACAACCTCGAATTACGGTTGATATATCGACTTTCTTAGAGGTGAGGTGACTTTGTATGCATGTGCGTGCTTCGAGCTGCTACTAAATCTCGCTCATGTCGCCCGCTGTTTTTGCATCATGAGACCAAGTGATGCAGATGAGGATCAAATTGATGAGCCACGGCGTTGAGCCTATCGAAGCTGAGTGGTTATCACGATTCAAGGTGGTACTGAGCTCACCTTGTGCGAGGACAAACGGTATCAACTCGAATAACCTACTAGTCTAGTCTTTTGTTTGTCCGTTTAAAACGAGATGCAGGTGAGTTATCACCGACATATCTCGGCATTCTACGTGGTCATTCTCCATGCCTTGTGATGCAATCGAGCACATGTTGTTGGGTTTTATGAGTGCTCAATTCAGTCTCACCACAGACAGTCACCTCTGACTGTACTTGCATGCCACGTCAACTATCAAGCGACCACGTTAGTTTATCAGTGTCATTTAATGTTGGAGGCTAGTTTCGCAAGCATTGAATGATCCGCCACTAGTGCAGCCTAGCACAGAGGAGGCTGTTTTACAGTGACAGTCCGGATGTACAGTACACACGTACAATATTGCACTTGACCCTACAGTATAGTACGGTACAAATTGGACGGCACAGGATCAACCCCTATCTGCCAACCGGAAGGAAACACAATCACTCTATGTGAGGATTCGGCACTTAGTCTAGTTTGTTTGACGACGGCAGGACGTGATCAGTGCACTGAATTAATCTCCCACAAGCTTACGATACAGGTGGATCACAGCATCACTCGCATATCCATTTGGTCACGTTTTCTCCATGGTCATGTCTCAGGAAAACTTTATTGACTTGTCTTGTTCGCCGTGTGAAGCTCTGCTTGCTCAAACCAAGCGTGGCTGAGATTGGGCAGTAGGGTTTTCCCTACCTAGCAAGTCTGAAACGGCAAATTCGGTTCCGAGAGGCTGGTCCTAGTGCGGGGGTGGACCTTGTAGGTACATGATTCCGTTGAGATGACAGCGGACTTAGATCTATTTTGGTAGTGGCTCAGTACCTTGACTTGGGGGCCATCCAGGACAGCAAACGAGTTACTACAACAGGTTTCGAGGAAGGATGGGAAATATTCATGGATATCCCGGGCTTCAACGGGGAGCTCGGAACATCGAAGAAAGAAGGAAAAACACTTGGTCGAAGCTATGACCGACCTTGATAGCACCACCGGAGGTTCTGGAAGACTTCCGGACAGAATAGAGAGACCCACGATCAAGAGCTCGGGCCCCATCTCATCTATCTATCATATGCTGAGACGAAACCAGATGCCCTAAAGAGACTCTGAGGGAGATGGAAGGGGCCTTATCGGGGGCGTCCGACTATGAAATTCCCGTGCTAGCCCAACAGGCATAATCTTGAGCCTCTCGAGATTCTGCCTTGAATCCTTTGGCATCTGTGCGACATTCTTCTGGTGCTTATGCCATTTGTTCTGGAAGCTGTTTCAACCAGCTAACTGCCAATGCCCACTATTGTATACTATGCTATGCTCGCTACGTGGACCATCTTGCGGCGTCTGCTCTGTTTAGTTGCTGCGGCGAGTATACTATTCATGGACGCAAACCCCTCCCTCTCTCTCTCTCTCTCTCTCTCTCTCTCTCTCTCTCTCTCTGCTTGGCTGTGCATCGTGTTTCATTTTATGCTTACTCGGCATCAAACCTAGGTACGCACAAGATCCTTCAAAGGCCATCGAACAACGACCAACACAATAATTTTGGCATGAATTTCCCTCATCAATCACATCTCACGAGAAACTGTTGGACGGGATTTTTACCTTGCCTCTTCGGTCAGTTAAGTTTACAATGCGTTGGCACAACACAGCATAACACAGACACAGGGAAGGACCTGGGATAGAAACGCGCAATCTCTTCCTTCTCCTGCAAGTGCCCGTCTGCAACATACGGTCAGTCCGCTTCTCTCCGATGAAGCATCCTACAGCTGCTGCAACGTCGGTATACCAACGTTGACTGGTTCCCCGGGCATCCGTACGTCTTGGGAGAAAGATATATGCAGGTTCCTTGGCGCTTCTTGATGCAGGTCTTGCTTGTTGTCATGCCTAAAACATGGGAGACACCCTCTCACACACAAAAGACCTCGGAGGACCGAGGCCAAGAATATGACGTTGTGAAGCGAGAACAAAAGAAAAAGAAAAGGCTAGGCTGCTGCCTCATGCTGTGTGACATGTCTGCCTCGCTGCAAGTTACCGGTCAATCAGCTCAGCATGGTACGATAGACTCGGCCGATGTGTACAGGCAGCATTCTTTGCGTGTGACCATAGAGGATAGAGTGAGTGAGAATGAGAATGGCGGAAGTGACTTGTGGTATGTGATATGTTGTGTTGAGGTAGGTCATCATGAGAAGTCATATGTTCATTGTGAAAGTCCTAAATCTTTAAATCCCGTCTCGTGTTATAATCCGTTGAAACTGTTGGATGTTTCTAATATGTTGGTCAGTTTGTTGAAGTAATGCATTTTGAGACAGTGTGGTATCTCATGAGTAGTAGGAAATGATATCTTTTGTGACTCTTGATACTTTCATTATGCTGTGGAGTAACTATGAGACGTAACTGGTCTTGAACTGTTCGCATGTTTGTAGTTTCCTTCTTCTCAGACTTGGTCGACATGAAGTATAGGGTAAACTCAACCCAACAACATCGTTATTATAACAACACGAATGATACCGTACACCACTGGATTTGGTAATTAATAAATGTATGAATGATATATTTGTTTGGTTTTGAGTGTGACTTGGTACCCTTTTCTTTGGGCTGTAGAAATCGCTATTGCTTCTTTAATTTTCAACGGGGATAAACACTTCCTATCATCAGGATATCCAATTCTTCTATGTAAACTATTATTACCGTTCAGCCACAGGAGCAGGCTTGGATTGAATCTCCCGAATCGTATCCCTTGTTCGTGCATTCGCCTCAAAGCTAGCCTCGATGAGGTCAATGACTTCTGAAGCGGAGAAGTAAAGGCTCAATTCGCTCTCAAACCAGAGATATCGGACCTCGTTAAGATTACTTTGAAGTACTTCGCTCAAGTACTTGAGACGAAGCCAGCTGGGCGCATACTGAGCTGTTTGAGGAACCTCACCATCTGCACTTGCAGTACCCGTTAAAACGCTGGGCAGGAAGAGGTCATCGAGTTCTGTTGCAGTAGCAATGACCTTGGCAATATTGTAGGCCTCGTCCTGACCAATAGATGACATCTCAAGGACATCTGTGATCAGCTTCGTTGCGACAGCATCAGCCAGAGAACCTAAAGCCTGTGTCCAAACTGAACGAGCCAGAATGGATTTCCAGATAGAGGCCATCGCGCGAATGCGACCTGTTGCTAACTCTACGCAAGACTCCATTTCATCCTGCTGCATCAGACTTTGAGCTCCTCCGAGGAAATCGCGAAGGATGGTTTTCTGGATGTTCATCTCGTTGGCGTAACTGCGATTAGCAAAGCTTTGTAGGCTCTTGATGTCGTTTTCGAGTCGCAGCATATTCCGGGCTCTGGGAGTCAGGTCTTCGCGCTTCTTCCACGCATCAGCAAACTCAGAGAGTCGCTCTGCTAGATACATAGCGTCGTTGTATAAGAACCTGTTTCGAGTCAGTAATGCCTTGGACAGACTGTCAATATTCTTACATGTTGCCCCCTTCGCTGAGAGAGTAGTAGTATGGTGAGATGGCCCTGAACAAGGCCAAGACGAACGTGGGTAAACCGAAGAGCCCAGGGGCTGTGGCTGCAACTGGCGCATATTCGACATCGTCTCTTGTCAATGTAGCACCATCCTCTAGAATAGCGTAAATGAGCTCGAGAACTGGCTCGGGCATGGACGAAACGCTATAAGTTTCTTTCAAAACAAGCTCTCGAGTTTCTTCTTGAGCCTGTGGAACCTTGCCTCTTGCTGCTGGGGCTTTCTCTGGTTCTTGGGCAGGGTCTTCATCACCCCAGCCCCAAGCGGCAGCACTGTCGTCCTCATCGTCCTTCTCGGCAGTTTGCTTTGTGTCTCGAGCTTCAACAGTGGTGTCTTCCTCGTCCCAACCCCACGCATCTGCGCCATCGTCTTCATCGGCCTTGGTAGAACCCAGCCTCTTCGCCGTAGGTTCGCTCTCGTCCTTAGCCTGTTCGTTATCTTCCTCCCATCCATCGCCCCAGTTAGCACCCCAGTCAGCCGTTTCGGCAGTTGCGCCAGCCCCTCCTGGTGTCTTGGTAATCTTTTTACCTTCTGCGATTGATACCATCTGCTTCTCAACCTTTTCGACCTGCTTGGACTCGCCAATGCCGTCAAGCAACTTGGATCGAACAGAATCCAGAGTTGTCTCTCGGCATTTCCCTAGCCATATTGCCGGTGCATTATCAACCCAATTCTGTAGATCCGCAAAACCGGTATATCCATTATCAGTGAGGGATTGACAAAAAGCCTGGGCCCTTTTGATCATGGCCTGGAAGTTGTCCATTTCCTTGAGCGATGAGGGCACAGCTGGAATCAACCATTCTCTTATGAGTTTGGGTATTACGTCGGCCATCATGAAGTTGCCAAGTGGTGGTAGAAGAGTAGAGGGCAGTTTTCGAGCGAGGAAAGCGAACGCTGTTTCTAGGTCAGCAAGAAGGGCATCGACTGATCTTGATGCTTCGCCAGATAGTTTGAGAACATCCCCGTCTGCCTGTATCGAAGGAAAAGTGTCGTTCCTGATATCCATGCGTGGAGATATGATAGCAGCATCTACATTTCGCCATAGCTGCTCCATGCGCTCGTCGACCTCTTTGTAGGCCTGGAGACCAATTACAGCGTCAGTAAGATTCACTTGCTCGTCTAGGACTTGTTAGTGGCGGTACTTTGTGGTATATCGCTGGTTTCCATACCCTCAATAACGTCGTACACAGCAAATTGGCGAGTCTCGATATCGACATGGATTAGTGTCTTCCAAATATGATCGAAAACCTCATGGATAGCAGATTTAAGCTCGAAACTCCGCAGGTCCAAAAGCTTCATTACTCGGCAAGACTTGCTGACACCTATTTGATCAATCGCTTCCCATGATTCTGTTTAATGGTCAGTAACATTCGGGCTGAAAACTGTGGCGACATACTCTCGAGGAGTCGCAACGAATCTATGATGCGATGTTCATTCTTAGCAACCTCGACCTCACTTAAGAGCTGATGAACGCTCTTAATACTTTGCAGTACACCGTGAAGCTGCTGGCTATACTGAACTTCTCGGTTGAGAAACTCTGCCTTCTCTTCTGCATCTTGCACAGCTTCTCCAGATACATCGGGAGCCTCAGATTGGCGTTCAATCTCGTTGGCCATCGCTTTTGAGCGGAAAATATCTTCCTGTAAGGTCTTTGAATTCCGTACCCATGAATCGACATCTTGTTTTGTCTCTTGGTTGATGGTGTGTAGCTCGGCCTGTGGGCGTCGTGAGCATCATAGTTGATGGCTGTTCGTTTGTAACGGAATCATATTACCTCCAGCCCTTGCTTGGCTTCTGCCAGAGCCTGGATCGCGGGTTGCAGGTCGGTTTCGGAAACAGGAGGAAGAACCGATACATCGTCGGGGAAGCGACCTTCGAGTGAAAAGGCAACGAGAGCGTCGCTCAATTGGCACGAGGCGTTTTCTGTTGTCGCGGCCATTGTTCGAGGTTGATCGGGATGTCTTTGGGAGAATGGATCGAGTGGTGAAGCTATACGTGTATAGTATGCGTAGTGCGATAGCTTCTGAAATATCGGTGATACTGTCTTTGTTTTTTATTTGTTTGTCCGTTTCTTCTAGATGAACCAATCATTTGAACTAAATTTTAAGGTGGACCATCAATATTCGCATGGTTAGTTTGAGTGCGATCATGAGCTGTTGGTGGTGTTTGTCGCAAGTTGCAGGAACAGATCAGCCACATGGAAGCTGGCAAGTTTCCAGTGCCGTCATGACAGCACTACAGCAACATTCCCTGTCCCAATGTGTGGTACGCACCTGCCACTTTCCCACAGCGTGGCTTGCGTAATGGCCCAAGCGCTTAGCGGCTGTATAGCCAATCAATAACGAATGTAGTCCATCTTGGTGAGTACCTACCACATTGTTCTTGAAGCCCACCTTTGGATTGCATTGTTCTTATAAACATGAATAGGAAGGATGCATATAAAGGACCGTGCCTGCCGGAATTGAGAATGCAAGATAGCCGTCTGGCCTGTGCTTGTGTTGCTTCCAAGAGGTCATACTTTCATGTGTAAGGAAGGCAGTGACCATCACATGTGGTGTTATAGGCATGTTTGTTGTCATCATGTTTGTGCGCTTATTACTATACTTGCCTATATAATGTCCTCCCTTGTCACTAGGAATCTCGTCAATTCTTCTCCAGTCCTTCTCCCTATACACATCGTCAAGCTGACCTTGTGGTTGTTGATTACACCGAGAGCAAGCGCTGTGCTGCCTTGATAGCGGGGTAATTTTACGGAAGGTCCATTCTCAGCTGAATTGATTGGACCCCTCTTCGCGCAGCTCGTCGTTGGGCTTTCTCTTGCTCTCATTTGCAGGAACACTACTACATTCATTACCAACCGCAACAATTCTTCGAAGGTGAGTAAAAGTATCTTGTTGTATCTGGATGCTGACTGCATTCACTTTGTGTCACGCACTCTGGTCAACTTCTGCCTTGTTTGCCTTGTTTCTTCATCCTGTTCCCTCTTTCTTCCTCAGTCACTTTTCCATGGCGGGGTCTTTTTCTCTTCGTTGGGTGTAACAACTCTATACGAGAAGAAGTATATCAAAGCAACTTTGCCCACTCCCCTTCAGGAAGTCTCTCGAAATCCTTGTCATTTCTATTCGTTTGGGGTAGCTCATGCCAAGCTTTCTATAGCTTCAGGCTGTCTTTGAATCCGACTTGGAACAATCATTATCGTCAAAGCTTCCTTAGTCGTGATGTCACCCAAATCTTTCCTTTCACAATATGTCGTTGCCGTGATAGTTGCTCTGCTTAGTATTGCCGCTTATTTGCTCACATCGAGCTTTCCTCTTGTAGCCACAAGTGTCGAGTCAGTTGTGCTTTCCTTTTCTTTTTGTTTTTGTTATACCTTCCTTTTGCATGGGCTTTGTATGTCTTACCCCATCACCCTCAAAATTAATTTCTTCTGCATGCAAACAATTTCTCGTCAACACTATTGCCTTCGAATACTGACTTGGAAAGTTCACTTTGGAGCCTTGCAGGCCTTAAGTACTTCAGGATGTCGACACAATCACAATTCCGAAAGATTCAAAGCTTCAAGACGGATTATGCTCCCTGCATAATCACTCAATATGTATCAGAACGCAGTGGTATGCAAGTTGTTGTTGCCGATCGAAAGGGCCCCAAGCTCAACGGCTATTTCACCCTAGCCACTGAAATCTTTGATGATTCAGGTGCTCCTCATACCCTTGAGCATCTCGTCTTCATGGGTTCCAAGAGCTACCAGTACAAGGGCCTGCTCGACAAGCTGTCTTCTCGAGCCTACTCCCACACCAACGCTTGGACTGCCACAGATCACACAGCGTACACGCTCGAAACCGCCGGCTGGGATGGTTTCGCTCAAATCCTTCCCGTCTATCTCGAACATGTCATCTTGCCTACCATCACAGATGAGGGTATTGTGACCGAAGTTTGGCACATCGACGGCGAAGGCAACGATGCTGGAGTTGTCTATTCCGAGATGCAAGCTGTTCAATTTCGCAGTTCTGAAATCATGGACCTCAAGGCTCGTCGTCTTCTCTACCCCGAGAATGTTGGTTTCCGCTACGAGACCGGTGGAATGACTGATGCCCTCCGGGTTCTCACCCCTGAACGGATTCGACAATTCCACCGAGATATGTATCAGCCACGAAACCTGTGTCTGGTTCTTGTCGGAGAGGTCAACCAGGATGAACTTCTTCAGATTCTTGACAATTTTGAAGAATCCATCAAGGATGATATTCCTTCTCTCGATACCCCATTCCAGAGGTAAGTCATTTGCAAATTGTGAAATATACCTTGACTAACCGTTTGTAGACCCTGGATTGACTCTGCTACGCCTCCGAAGATTAACGAAACCAAGATCGTTACCGCCGAGTTCCCCGAGGAGGACGAGTCTGTTGGTGAGATTCTCGTTGGCTTCTTTGGTCCCGATTGTATCGACCTTATCAACTCTTCTGCCCTGAATGTTCTCCTCACATATCTATGCGGCTCTTCTGTCTCTATTCTAGAGAATGTCATGGTTGAGAAGGAGGAGCTTGCGAGTTCAGTATCTTACTGGACGGACCCTCGACCTAACTCGGTAATCTGGCTGCAGCCGACAGGTGTTGCTACTGAGAAGCTCGAGTTTGTCGAAAAGCGACTCATCGAGCTACTCAAGGAAGTTGCCTCCAAGCCCATCGACATGGAATATATGAGGGAGTGCATTCGTCGTGAGAGGCGCCAGGTCAAGTACCATGCTGAGACATCCGAGTCTTTCTACGCAACAAATATCATCACTGACTACCTTTTCGGTAAGCGGGATGGATCTACGCTTGCGGATCTACAAAACCTGGAGGAGTACGATGTTTTGGAGAAATGGTCAGACAAGCAATGGCGAGATTTCCTTAGCCAGTGGATGGCTGATGCCCCCCATATCTCTATTCTCGGCAAGCCTTCCAACGAGCTCGCTACTAAGATGAAGAAGGACGAAGAAGCTCGCATTGCTAAGCGTAAGGAAGACTTGGGCCCTGATGGTCTCGAGAAACTTGCCAAGCGTATTGAAGAGGCCAAGAAGAAGAACGACGAACCCATCCCTGCCGAAGTCGTTGATCGTTGGAGCGTTCCCGGTACCGATTCTATCCACTTCATCGAGTCGGATACTGCCCGCTCTGGACATGCCCGTTCAGTTGGCCTGGGTAGCGGATCTGCACAGAAGCTCATCGACGGTGCAACCCAAGGCAAGCTTCCACTTTTCATTCAATTTGAGGACGTTCCCACCAACTTTGTCCATATCTCTATTCACATTGGTACATCTCAGGTGCCCAATGAGCTTAAGCCTTTGATGCCCATCTTTAGCGACAACTTCTTCAACACGCACATCATGCGTGATGGTAAGCAGGTTGGCTTCGAGCAGGTCGTTATGGAGCTTGAGAGAGACACTATTAGTTACGCACTCAACTCCGCTCGATACCTCGGCGATCCTGACGGCATCATGATTCAATTCCAGGTTGAGCCGGAGAAATACGCTGCAGCAGTCGAATGGATCCGTACCATGATGTTCGACTCTATCTTCGACCCTCAGCGTCTCAAGGCCAGCGTCACCAAGGCTCTGGCTGATATTCCTGAGTCTAAACGTGATGGCAAGTCCATGGCCAGCGAGGTCAGCGCTGCCTTCCACATGGAGAAGTCATCGCTGGCTGTGGCTAAGCGTGTGCTTGTTCGTGCGGTGTACTTGAAGAGACTCAAGAAGCTTCTTGAGAAGGAGCCCGAAAAGGTCGTCGGCTGGTTCAACACGATCCGAGACTCACTCTTCACTTTCCAGAACCTACGTTTCCTGGTCACGGCCAATCTTGCCACTCTCCCTGACCCCTTGACTACCTGGGATACACTTTCCAAGTCTCTGACGGTATCCGAGAACATGATCGATATTCCTAAGCCCGTGAGCCTTCTCAACGATGAAGGTCGTAACCCTGGCTCGGTTGGCGCCGTCATCGTCCCCATGACCACCCTTGAGAGTTCTTACTCTGTTTCAACAGCAGAGGGCATGGCCTCATATACCGATCCCCGCCTTGCCTCCATCATGGTTGCTATTGGCTACCTCGAAGCTGCTGAAGGCCCTCTTTGGAACGCGGTTCGAGGTGCTGGTTACGCGTACGGCGTTTACTTCTCCAGGGATATCAACTCTGGTATCATCTCGTACAACGTGTACCGCTCACCCGACGCCTACAAGGCTATCAAAGCCTCCAAGGAGGCCATCAGCAAGATCGCTGACGGTTCCGTTAAGATTGATCATCACCTACTTGAAGGTACCATCAGCCAGATCGTTGTCATGTTTGCTGATGAGCAATCTACTATGCCTAGTGCTGCTCAGCAAAACTTTGTGCAAGGCGTGGTGCGTGGTCTGCCCAAGGATTGGGACAAGGAAGTGCTACGACGTGTGCGAGATGTCACTGTTGATGAGATCAAGACCGCTCTGCGTGAGACTGTCCTGCCATGTTTCGAACCTGGCAAAAGCAACATCGTTGTCACTGCCGCCAAGATTATGCAAGAGGTTTGTTTTCTGCACATTTGGTTTTTGACTTGTACTAACTTGCCGCAGGGCATGGAGGCATCGTTCAAGGAAATGGGCTACAAGGTCCAGACACATGAACTCAGCTACTTCCATGATGACTATGGTCTGAAGCCTGAGGATGGCGAGGAAGAAGAATCGTCTGAGGAAGATGAGGAACTGGAAGGTTCAGAGGGGTCATACGATTCTGATGAATCCGATGATTAGATTACGAGTAAAATGAATTAAGGTAAATGGCGCTCAGGTAGACTTGAGTTCCTCAAGAATATATCGGTAGCAATGCCAGAATTAGAAGCGAAACGATGCGACAAAAAGCAACTAGTTCTTGTATTATACACTGAGTCTGGATCTATACTGTGTCCAAGGGTGGCCAATCCTTTCTAGACAACCAACTCCTCCCGGCCATTTTCACAAACGGTCTTTTGATTTAAAGCCATTATGAAATCCCTTCTAAATGTTGCGCTCCTTTTTTTCTAGGTTTACAACTCGTCGCGTCCACTAGCCTTGACGACACCCTCTTTCTCGTTATCGAGAGACTTGTCAGTGACACCCTCGGTAACACCCTCGGACCCCTTCCAGCCAAGGGCGTTGAGTCGCTCAGACAAGTGAGGGTGAGAGAAGTGGTAGCTGGCATACATCCAGTCGGCATCCATAGTGCTAAGGTTCTGGATCTGGAGCTTGAGGAGGGAACGGGCAAGCTGCTCGGGGTAACCAAGCCCCTTGGCAAAAGCATCGGCCTGGAACTCGAACTTGCGGCTGACAATGTGCATAAGCAGATTGATGACGAGATCCATGGGGGCAAGAGCATCGGAGAAGAGGATGAATCCGATGATAATGGGATGCTCTTTGAGGAAACCGAAAGATGAGTACAGAGAGTGGTTGTTGATGAAGACAGAGAAGAGAAGGAAGATGTAGAAAGAGTGAGCCTAAACTATTGTCAGTTTGTGTAATTGATCCATCGAAATTTCATATGCTCACCTGAGAGATACCGAAGAGACTGGTAGTATGGCCAAGCTTCCAGTGACCCAACTCGTGGGCAAGAACGGCGACGACCTCATCGGGCTCGCTCTTCTCAATCAGAGTATCGTAGATCACAATGTGCTTCTTCCAGGGAAGACCAAAGAAATAGGCGTTGGAGTGAGCGCTTCGTTTGCTTCCATCGATGACGTAGAGCTCGTGCAGGGGGAACTTGAGGCTCGCGGCAAGAGATTCAACCTTGGTCTTGAGCTCGCCGTCCTCGAGAGGAGACAACTTGTTGAACAGGGGCAAGATAGCTACAGGGTAGATGGTGATCATGAAGACCTGGAGAGCAATGACGAAGAGCCACAGGTAGTAGAAGAACTGGTTGCCCGTCTTCTGGATGATCTTGAGGAAACCGGCGAGGAAAGGAGGCGCGAGGACCAAGGTGAGAGCCTGGGTCTTGACTAAATCAGTGATAAAGAGCTTGGGCGTCTGCTTGTTGAAACCGAACTTCTCCTCAAGCACAAATGTCTGGTAGATCGAGGAGGGGAGACGAAGAAGCTGGCTAATAACAGTAAAGGTCAAGACGAAGACAATGGTGTGGCTGATCTCGCCGGTGAAGCGCGCAGGCGCCCATTTAAGAAGAAGATCACCAGTCCAGGACCAAAGCTTGGGGAGGACATCGAAGTGCATAAAGGCGAGATTCTGAACCTGAGAGTAGAGACCATTGACGATTTCGAACTTTGCCTTGGCGCGGCCATAGGCCTGCGACTTGTCAAAGACTTCCTGGGAGACTTCCTTGGAGAGGACGGCGGGGGGGCTAGTTTTCTGAAGGACGCGGTATTGACGGAGAGTGAGGAACGATTCGAAGAGGTATTGGCCGACTGAGAAGCCCATGATGAGCTTCTTCCATGGGAAGAGCGGGCGATCGAGGAAGCGCGCGAGACGCTGTGAGAAGTTAGCATCCACCGATTATTAAAAGCACAGCACATCATATAGAGCGCTTTGTATAGTATCTGAAGATGTCAACATACCTGAAGGAAATCCATGGTTGCGGTGCTGTTGATGAACCGTATACCTTGGATTGTAGTTGTAAGATGGAAGCTATGCGACCCCCATTGCGCGGCTTATCAAAGTGGGATGCGTAGATCTGGCCTAACGCACGTCGGGAGTGATATTCCCCGACATCCCGATTCCACTGTAGGTACCTAGCAATTACAACACTGATACAGCACAATTGATGCGTTTTGGTAGCACCGTGCTCTAAAGAATGACGTTGATAACTGCCATCATTTAATTGACCCAATTGTCGTGTCTCATGAGTTTAATATGGTACAATCGCTGACTTCAGACATGTCTCACTGCGCATGCTTCAAGTAGAGCGAGGACACCCAAGTTGAATAATGCCAAGCTACGTACGACAATACTTCTCATACATGCAAAAAAACGAAACAAAAGCATCTCTAGCAAGTAACCCAACCGAATAGCCAACTAGTCAACATTCGCTTGTCCCTCGAAATAGTCAACCATCGCTACGATAAGTTGATCGAGCTCCACACGTGACATGCCTCTGATGTACTCGTTCATAAAGGCTAGATCCTCAGCCATTGTGTCGGGGTCAATCGCTGACTGTTCATCCCTAGTTCTGGCTGCAGTTTGAGTCTCTTCCTGAGTGGCCTCCTAGTGCCCGTTTGTCGCGGCCGAGGTAACTGGCTGAGGAGGACGCTCAGGACCGTATGCTACTGGCGTCGCTTGATCGTTGCCTTGTGTTTCCTCCTCTGTATCGTCGTCGAACTCGCTAAGTTCTTCTTCTTCGCCCTCTTCGTCAGAGTAGTCGCTTTCGTCGCCCTCGTTTCCTCCGTGACTATCCGAGTAACCGCTCTCGACAGTGTTGATCATGCCGGGTGGCACCTTACGACCCTGTTGCTGCATCTGCTGGATGATGCTCCTGAGCTTCTCGGTCTTCTTCTCGGCGGTTTCTGTCTTCTTCTTCCAGTCCTGCCGTTCTTCGGCCATACGGATGATGTTGGCAGCTGTCGCTTCTTTTTGGCGCTTCAAAGCCTCGTTCTCTTTCTCTAGTCGCTTTCCTTTCTTGGACATGTCCTCCATCTCCTTACGAAACGATAAAAACAAGTCATTGCTGTTGTTCAAGGTATCCTCTACCTGCTGTGCGCTTAGTCAACAGGCCGAACTATCCTGCTCGTGCCCACTCACCTGTTTGAACTTATCGACGTACACATTGAGTTGATTTCTAAGCTCAGTTTCGGTCTTGGTAAAAGCTTGGACTTGCCCTTGAAGGTGTCGAGCTTTGGTTGATTCTGCTTCGGCATTCTTCTTTTCTCTCTCATATCGCGCCATGTGGTACTGGACCTCGAGTTCTTTGGTGCGCATTAGCGAGTGGAAATGCAGCTCTCGAAGCTCATATTGCTCGATAAAGGATTTGAAGCGGACTCGGAAACTGTAGAGCGAAGGTTAGTGGACAAGTTTCCGAATAGCACGCAAAACCTTACAGTTCGTCGACTTCCATGTCTACAACTTGCTTCTTTGGCGTATCCTTTTCTTCTTGGTAGCCTTCCAGTTTTGATAATAGAGTGGCGTACTTCTCGTCCCAGTGTGTGTTGTTACGCTTCTGAGTTGTCTGAAGTTCTTTGTTCTCGTTCTGAAGTCCATAAGGTTAGCCACTGTGCTTTGCGGAGCACCTACCAACAAACCTTCATCTTGTTGTTGTCACGCTGCAATTCTCTACAAAGCTTTTCCAGTTTCTCCTTCAAACCCACGGTCTTACTAAGTTCCGTTCGGCTTGCATCTCTCTCCTTCTGTAGGTTGTCTCCACGTCGCTTGTTCTTCTGATTCTCACGCTCCAGTCGTCGCATATCGGCCAGGAGTTCGCTGGATCTTTTGGTAAGGTGATCGATCTTTTGCATGTTGTCCATCTTAGAAACCTGCTGAAGAAGATCTCGATTCGCCCTCTTTACTTCACGTTCTGTAGCGTCCACGTATCAGCATATGTGCGGTTCTTGATCGCTGGCGTGCCGCCATTGTGCACAACGAGGTCAGACGCACCGATCTCTAACTCTTGGTCCTTCTCTCCCGCCGCATCCTGCTCCAACTGCGATATACGCGCATGGAGCAGGCGCGAAGCCTCGTCATTGGGCATATTTTTCTTTGCTTTGGTTTTCTTGGTTGTTGCGGGTGGATGAGCGTGACCGTTGTGCCCGTTAGTTAAATGAGCATCCAACTGGCCCGTAGTCATCGCCGACTGAGCAAAGTTGGAGGCCAAGGTAACGGACGACAATCGTTCAGGCGGGGGTCACGAGGTGAGGAAGAGCCGGGGGCATCGAAGCGGGATGATTGTCGATGTTCGCAGATAGAGGCACTTGTCACCGTGTCGAGAGTCGAAATGCTGATAACGGAAAAAGGATAAGGCAAAGCAATGTTTGGTATCGGCTGTGGTACGAACGAATGATGTTAGTTGGGCTCACGCAAGAATTGACCACCATGCAATACACTTGCAGCGCAGAGAGGCACGTTGAGTGGTTGGAGGAGGCAATATCTTCGTACCTCGATAATCTTTGTGTGGGATAATAGCAATATGTATCAATGCTGAGCAACGACGACGGTGCGACCTGTGGTAGATCTTTAAGGCGCACAGCGTAGAAGCCAGGACTTGTTGGTCATTGAAGATACTGGACAGTCGCTAGGATGTGACAGGATGGAGGGCTCATGGAGGCTTGGAGCATGGATAGGTTTTCCATGGA
The DNA here is from genome assembly GCF_050947815.1 of Fusarium sambucinum. Taxonomy (NCBI): domain Eukaryota; kingdom Fungi; phylum Ascomycota; class Sordariomycetes; order Hypocreales; family Nectriaceae; genus Fusarium; species Fusarium sambucinum. Next base: position 4,119,736 of record NC_139292.1, read on the forward strand.
CCATTGTGGTGCCTGCTAGAGATCGCTAAGTAACTAGCAGATATAGGTGGGGTCGGCGGCAGAATCTGCTAGTGACCCAACTGATGGTATCAAATCTTTGCCTTGCACTATCGCACAGTGGTCTTCCACTGACTGGTGCCACTGGAGCACCCACAATTACGGCATGAAGACTTGGCATCTGACGTGGGTTGGGCCGGGCCTTCCAGGTAGCGCTTGGTTACAAAGCAGACCCTTCCACTTTTTCGGATCATTACGTGCAGCAAAATCTCCGTTGCTTCTTTAACGACATTACTTATCTCGTTTGAAATAAGTTTTGGGTCCCCACGATTTGTACAGTATTTATTCCGAGCTTATTGTATTATTATTATCTTTTGTTTTGATTTTATTTTAGTTCTTTTACGCCATAATGCTTCGCAACGCCGCTGCTGGCGCTCGCAAGGCCGTGACGGAGCTGTCACAATTCCCAAAACCTGGCGAGAAGCTCCATGGTTTCACCCTTGTTCGATCAAAGCATGTCCCGGAGCTCGAATTGACGGCTCTACACCTTCAACACGACAAAACTGGCGCCGATTATCTCCATATCGCTCGCGACGACAGCAACAATGTCTTCTCAATCGGCTTCAAGACGAATCCTCCCGATGACACCGGTATTCCTCATATCCTAGAGCACACGACGCTGTGTGGTAGCGAAAAGTACGAGTCGCCTGTTCGTGCAAGTATGTAAGGACCCAAGACTAATAGTCATAGATATCCTATTCGAGACCCCTTCTTCAAGATGCTCCCGCGAACGCTATCGAACTTCATGAACGCCTTTACAGCCTCGGACCACACCTTCTACCCCTTCGCAACAACCAACGCACAGGATTTCAAGAACCTCATGTCCGTGTATCTGGACTCAACGTTGCATCCGTTGCTCAAGAAGTCCGACTTTACGCAGGAGGGTTGGCGAATTGGCCCGGAGAACCCCCTAGCCGAGGATGAGGCGAGCAAGAAGCTGGTATTCAAGGGTGTTGTGTACAACGAGATGAAGGGCCAAATGTCGGATGCTGGCTATCTATACTATATTCGATTCCACGACCACATCTTCCCTGATATCAATAACTCTGGCGGCGACCCCCAGAAGATCACTGACCTCACATACGAGCAGCTGCAAAAGTTCCACGCCGAACACTACCACCCCAGCAACGCCAAGGTCTTTACCTACGGTGACATGCCCCTGATCGATCACCTGAAGCAAGTTGACGCGCAGCTCCAAGCCTTTGAGAAGATCCAAGGCGACAAGAAGATTCATGAGCCAGTCGCGCTCAGCGGCCCTAAGGAGGTGACCCTCTACGGTCCCTTCGACCCTCTTGTTGATCAAGATCGTCAGTACAAGACGTCCGTCTCATGGATCATGGGCGACACTACTGATGTTCTCGAATCATTCTCTCTGGCTCTTCTCTCCACCCTTTTGATGGATGGTTACGGTTCCCCTCTTTACCGTGGCCTTATTGAGGCTGGTATGGGAGCCGATTGGAGTCCCAACGCCGGTTATGACAGCTCTGCTAAGAAGGGAATCTTCTCTATTGGTTTGACTGGTGTCCAGGAGGGTGACGTGCCCAAGCTCAAGGAGAAGGTCCAGCAGATTCTGCGAGATGCGCGCAACAAGGGTTTCGACAAGACAAAAATTGACGGCTCACTGCACCAATTGGAGCTGTCACTCAAGCATAAGACTGCCAACTTTGGCTTCTCTATGCTGAACCGCCTTAAGCCAAAGTGGTTTAACGGTGTTGATCCTTTCGACTCGTTGGCATGGAACGATACCATCAACGGCTTCCAAGCCAAGATGGCTGAGGGCAACTACCTGGAGGGTCTTATTGATAAGTATCTTCTCAACGACAACATCCTGACTTTCACTATGGCTCCCTCAACAACTTATGGCGAAGACCTAGTGAAGGAGGAGCAGGAGAGACTATCAACTAGGATTCAGGCGGCGATCAAGGAGGCCGGAAGCGAGGAGAAGGCACGAAATCACTTTGAGAAGCAAGAACAAGAATTGTTGGTCGAGCAGAACAAGACGAACACCGAAGATCTTGGCTGCTTGCCAACTGTCTATGTGAAGGACATCCCCCGAAGCAAAGAGGCCGTCGTTGTTCGAGACGAGAACGCCAGCGGAACCAAGATTCAATGGCATGAGGCACCCACTAACGGCCTGACATACTTCCGTGCCGTCAACACGCTGGAGAACTTGCCAGATGAGCTTCGTGAGTTAATTCCTCTGTTCACTGACAGCATCATGCGCCTCGGTACCAAGGACATGAACATGGAACAGCTTGAGGATTTGATCAAGCTCAAGACCGGCGGCGTTTCGGTTGGATACCACTGCACACCATCTCCCACGGATTTCCATGCTGCCAGTGAGGGCATCATCTTCACTGGCATGGCACTGGACCATAACGTTCCTGTTATGTTTGACATTATCCAGAAACTTGTTTTGGGAACCGACTTTGACAGCCCTGAAGCTGCACTCAGAATTCGCCAGCTTCTTCAGGCTTCTGCGGACGGTGTTGTCAACGATATCGCATCAACTGGACACAGGTTTGCCATGGGAAGCGCAGAGTCTGGCCTTACCCGATCTGCGTGGTTGCGACAGCAAGTGTCTGGTCTCTCACAAGTGCAGCTGGTGACTTCTCTCGCTAGCCGCCCTGAGACAGACAAGCTTGAGGATGTCATCTCCAAGCTAAAGCAAATTCAGAACCTTGCACTTGCCGGTGGAAACCTCCGTACTGCAATCACCTGTGGCTCGGAGAGCGTTGCAGCAAACGGGGCTTCGCTGCAGAACTTTGTTGGTAACCTTTCTCACGACCCCTTGAACCTGAAGAATCCTTCACCGCGACAGCTTCCCAAGGACAGCAAGACCTTCTACCCTCTACCTTACCAGGTCTACTATGGTGGGTTGTCAGTACCGACCACTTCATACACATCAGCAGAGGGTGCGCCTCTTCAAATTCTGTCACAGCTTCTTACACACAAACACCTTCATCATGAGATCCGTGAGAAGGGTGGCGCATACGGTGGCGGTGCTTACTCGCGAGCCTTGGACGGTCTCTTCGGCTTCTACTCTTACCGGGATCCCAACCCCCAGAACACGCTAAGCATCATGCGAAATGCTGGTCAATGGGCTGTTGACAAGAAGTGGACGGATCGGGATTTGGAGGAGGCCAAGATTTCTGTGTTCCAAGGAGTCGATGCGCCCAAGTCTGTGAACCAGGAGGGCATGGGCCGTTTCCTCTCAGGCATCACCGAAGAGATGAAGCAGAAGAAGCGCGAGCAGCTTCTGGATGTTACCAAGGATCAGGTTCGCGAGGCCGCGCAGCGTTACCTTGTCGACGGACTGGCCAAGGACGAAGGCCGAGTGGCTTTCCTTGGTGAGAAGCAGTCATGGGTTGACGGCGAATGGCAGATTCGTGAGATGGACGTCAAGGGCGCCGAGTAAAGGATTTACGATTAAAGAGCTTATGACGGCACTAGAGATGGAAGCGGAAGCATGCCAAAACGATGGACGAAGCAGCTCCAGCTATATGACAACATGTACGATGAAGTGTAGACTACACAGATGAACAAAGCACAAATGACTCTCCTCACGTTGCTTCGCAGCGAAAACTTGTTTTGAATACGAGGCTCTCAACCTCTAGTTACGCGTTCAGATACGATACATCTTTTTGCCTATTCGATGGCTTGGAGATCACAGAGCAACGCAAGAACATACACAAACCTCTCGCCTTTCCTTTTCATTTATCTCGACCGTTGGAAGCTACTTTTTTGCACTGGCTGCCTATGCTGTAAGAACCCTCGAGGCTGCGGAGCGAAAGCACCAAGCACGATGCGTTTTGTGGCTGGCGTAGACTGGGCAGAGATGTGGACGAAGAGATTTGAGGTGATGGGATGGATAGAAGAGAAGGTAGCTCGTTCTATCAGAGCCGGAGTCCTTGAGCGATGGATTTACTGGACTAAAGAGCAGAGTACATGTATTAAAGATTAACGTGCATATAAACCTATGGTATTATTAGAATGCCATGATCTAATAAATATCCGTGTATAAGTATTGTAAAATAAACAAGCACATATCTTGGTAAAAACATTTGCCTCCTATGTACCCAAGAATTAGTTGCCAGATATACAGATACTGTTTTTGGTATTCTTACGACCGGGTATAAGCCGATTCGTTGAATAGTTTACGAAGAAGCAAGCCTATGATATTCACAGAGAGGCATTAATATTAATGGGCCTTTTGATGGAGAAGATGACGATGTGAAATAAGCTTTGACTGGGCCTGTCCACGGTTTTTGTCCAGGGGGTAGTCTAGGAGGTAGCTAATGGTGCCTGACCGCGTAAGGCTGGAGCTTGTTTCCGCCCAGGTTTCTTGGGTGAGTCGTGCGGTGACTGTTTTTTTTTTGTTTCTTGAGGGAATTATCGGGAACTCAGTTATGCTAAGCTGTCTTGGAAGTTGGCATTCTGAAAAGTGACATGACGCCTCCATTGTATGTAACCGTCGGTGACTCTGTCGGTCAACAAACTTTGTTGGTGAATTAACTATGAATGTAAAAGATGCAGAAAGGAAATAGAGGCCTCATGTATATGAATTACATCGCATGTACTTTTATACATAATTCTACACTCTTTCTTTTCTTTTTATATTCCCAACATAATGGGAAAAGTGTGAGAAAGGTAGCGCCATGGAATGTCAAAAGGCGGCCTACGGACATTGTCCCGTTCCTCTTGGGGTTTGAGTTGGGCTTAGCGCGGGGTTTTAGAGGACCTGGACCAGGGATAGCTCTTAAGAATCGAGATGTGAACATCACCGCCAATTTATCTGCAGAATTGGATTGGGTGGTCTTTACGAGGTCATGTCATGCCACATGTCAATTTGGACTCGTAAGTAAGAAAATAATCTTGAACATTGTTACTGCCTGTAATTACCAGTGCTGACAAGTATCTATACTCTTACTAGACATGCTTCTGTTGATAGTCAGGCACGTCTACTCCCCTGTAAATACGTACTGCCCCTCTTAAACGTCACAGTGGAGGGTAAAAATTTCTCTCACCTCCAACGACATCCGACCGAACGACCTAGACTTCCTTGACTTCCGCTTGACTTGACTTGCATTGCCTCTTACTATAACCAGGGACCTCCACCTTTTCCCACCAACCACTGGAAATAGAATCAGCACAGACTTGTTTCCAAGTGCAAGGAAGCGAAGGAAAAAAAACAACCTCCATCTTTTCTGTGTTTGGACAAGACTAGATAAAAAGGGCTCCGTCTCCCCCCCCATACTTTTTTTCCTTCTCCCCCCCCTTCCTCGAGTACCTACTCTGTGTCAACGACAAATCCTATACTTTCTACAACCGCTAAAACTGTACCAACCCGTTGGTATCAACAAAAGAACCGTCTTCGTTTGAGCAAGTCTCCCCAGCTGCTCAACACCTTTACCAAAACTCGACCCGCCTTTGGTCTTTAAAAGGCACCATCTTCACTACGGCTCCTCCGGCCGTGAGTTTCGTCAGTGACAAAGATTTCAGCCTCTGCAAGCCCTCACACATTATCAACGCGATCCCTCCTCCCGCTGCTATTGCTGCTCGACGATAAGCTTCTCGATCTCTCTGTCTTGTATCATCCAAGACCCGACTATCCTCCCCCGTCGTTCTTCGACACCCGTCAGCTGCCGCATAGGAGGTACTTAGAGGTTCTTCCTCTCGCCGAGGAAGAGTCGAGGAGGCCTCGCCAAATCACCGAGGGATCAGTTCATTACCGTTCCCGACCACCTTAACATCGTCCGAATCACCGGTTGATTCTTTTTCTATACTACCACACTCACACTACAACTCAATCAGTCTCCGGACTCAATCCCTCGTCAAAAACTCCCAAAACAAACCCTGCAACTGTTTGGGATATGGTTATGGCAACGGCTGTCCTCGACACTTACAACCACAATGTTAATCACCCTCATATCGCATTAAAGAAACCCATTTTCCGGGAATCTATTGAGCAATATGACGTGATTACCCCAAAGCAACTCATCGGCCAGGCTCTCCACCAGCGCGTGGAGGCCATTGACCATGAGATGTGTGAGCCTGGCGACGAAGATACATTCTTCGTTGCCGACCTCGGCGAGGTCTACCGCCAGCATCTCCGCTGGAAGAAGAATCTCCCTCGAGTCCGGCCCTTCTATGGTAAGCATATACCTTTCTTGTGCGACATGTCTTGTTCCACAGCCACTAACACATGCACCAGCCGTCAAGTGCAACCCCGATCCTCAGATCATCAAGCTTCTGTCTGAGCTCGGCACCGGCTTCGATTGCGCCTCCAAGACCGAGATTGAGCAGGTTCTGGCTTCAGGCCTCAGCCCCGACCGCATCATCTACGCCCAACCCTGCAAGACTAACTCGTACGTCCGATACGTCAAGTCTGTGGGCGTCAAGCAGATGACTTTTGATAATGCCGACGAGCTCTACAAGATCGCCAAGCTCTACCCAGGAGCCGAGCTCTTCCTCCGCATCATGACCGACGACAGCGAGTCCCTGTGCCGCTTCAGCATGAAGTTTGGTGCTGCCATGGACACCACCGAGGGTCTACTGGCCCTGGCCAAGGGCCTTGGTCTCAACGTTGTTGGCGTCAGCTTCCACGTTGGCTCTGGTGCCTCCGACCCTCTCGCCTTCTACAAGGCCGTTCGCGACGCCCACACCGTTTTCCAACAGGCACGCGACTTTGGGTTCGCCATGCGCACCCTTGACGTTGGTGGTGGCTTTTGTGGCGAAACCTTTGAGGCTATGGCCAACGTCCTCCGTGGCGCTCTCGATGAATTCTTCCCGCCTCACAGCGGCGTCGAGATCATCGCCGAGCCCGGTCGCTACTATGTTGCTACGGCCTTCACCATCGCCTGCAACATCATCGCTCGCCGCACCGTTGAGGATCCTACTCTCGACGGAAAGGGTTACATGCTCTATGTCAATGACGGTGTCTATGGAAACTTCTCCAACATCATGTTTGACCACCAGCAGCCCACTGCCAAGATCCTCCGCGCTTCTGGCAAGACCCTCTTCGAGACCGCCGCCGCCGCGCCCACTCCTGTGGGCGAGGGTTTTGAGTACTCCATCTGGGGTCCTACCTGCGACGGTATCGATCGCATCACTGATAGCACTCGTTTCGACCCCATACTTGACGTCGGTGACTGGCTCTACTTTGAGGATATGGGCGCATACACCAAGTGCTCTGCCACTCAGTTCAACGGCTTCTCCAACGCTCACGATGTCATCTACGTCTGCAGCGAGCCCGGTGCCAAGGCCCTTCTCGGGCTGTGATCTCCGCAGGGTCAGAAATCTCGTTAGACCTTGATGTCTAGCCAAACACGTTTCTTTCGTTTTCTCTTTGGAGAATCTTTTTGTCCATATGGTTTGGGTTACAGCATGCCTGTTCACGTGGGAGCACTTAGAAAAAAAGAAAAGAAAAGAACTAGATAGACTTGTTAGACAGATTTTGAATCCTAACATAATGTCCTTCTTGAAAATTCTCATAGTAGTGATTCGTTCTGACCTTCACGCGTGTATGCACTTATGATCTGGATTTGCTTCGGACAAAATCACGACAAGAATGCTTTTAACTCAGATATTTATTCGTCCACTAACTAGCAGTTACGCACATCGCTAAGAATACCAAAATGGACTAATACCGTACTGTTACACAGTCCATAGTGCTGGCGCCTGACTCCTTACTCCGTATCTGATCCCAGTTGCCCTAGTGGTCGAGATGCCACATAGTGTAAATATATGCTTCTACCCATGGGATGTATGGGTAGACAGAGATTAGTCGTGGAGGGCAAAATAATACTTCGCAGTTCAAATGCACCTTTCAAAATGATCCGGTTCGTTTAAGAACCACGGAAAAGGAACTGCATATCCGCTGGGGTAAGCGATTCCATAGCCTTGTCGTCGGCGTTGACAGTAGAATGAATCATGTTGGTCTTCTTCTCTTGAATCAGCACCATTCGACTCTCAACCGAATCTTCAATGCAAAGACGGGTAATCGTGCAGGGTCGAGTCTGACCGATACGATGACACCGATCGGCAGACTGCCATTCTGCAGCAGGGTTCCACCACCTATATATTGGTTAGTCAAGATCACAAGGGAGAAATCGAAGAACTCACGGATCAACAATGAAGACTCGAGAGGCTTCGGTTAGGTTCAGCGCCACACCGCCGGCCTTGAGTGAAACAAGGAAACACTCAACGTCCACATTGTTCATGAAATGTTCAATGGAAGCCTGTCGCTGAGCAGGAGTCATGCTACCGTCAAGCATCACTGTAGTGATACCAGCTCGACGCAGACGCCATTCAATGAGCTGCAACATAGTGGTAAACTGGGAGAAGATGATTGATTTGTGCGAGGCATTGTCAGAACGAAGCTTATGTAGCTCGTGAACAAGAAGTTCGATCTTGGATGAAGAAGTCCAATTCTCCATCTTGATTCGGTTGATGATCGAGTTCTTCTTGACAAGGTTCTCATCCTGTTCAATTTCCGGCTGTTCCAGATCAATCGACAGGGGGATATGGCATCGAGGGCAGTCAGGTTCATCAGTCGAGCGGACGTAGCTACCGACACAGGCCCGGCAAAAGTCGTGTTTGCACCTACTGCGCACCGTGTCTTCGGCCGGCTCGTCGCAAATGCAGCAGACGAGGATATTCTGTCCTCCTTCGGCATTCTTCTTCAAGAGCAAGTCAGGATGATCGGCAACTTGTCGCATCTGCATGATGAGACCAAAGATGTTGGCATAGTTGTTGAGCAGAACACCCTGTGCAACATAGGTATCGAACTTGCGCTGACCATTAGTCATGATGCTGTTGGCAAAATCATTTTCAACTTCGCCGAAAAACTGACGATCGACATAAATTTCCTTGACAGGCAGTTCCATAGAATTGGTATGGTCTTTCTTCAGTCGACGCAGCATGATGCGATCCGTCATCAGCCGTAAACGTCCGAAAGCCGTTTTGCCAGGTCCACGGTTGCCGTACTTCTGAATGGGGTTCAAAAGCTCTTGGTTGAAAACCGAAACATGCTGCATGCCTGCATGCTTACAGCCAGAGCAGCGGCTATGTTCGTCCATAGACCATTCAAGCGTCGAGCAAGGGCACTGCTTGCACAGATAAGACGCAAAGGGGGCGATGTTCAGGAAGCGAATCAGAGAGAAGAACTCGCCAATTCGATTCTGAAGAGGCGTGCCAGTCAAGCACCAACGGAAGCTGGTCTTGAGAGCAAAACATGCTTTGGCAGTCATGGTGGTTCGCGTTTTGATGCAGTGTGCCTCATCCAAAATGATTCGGTGAAAGTTGAGGGCATGGATGACACTCTTCTCCTTGTAAATCCCATCCTTGCGCTTGAAGCCCTTCTCTTGCTTGCGGTAGATGGACTCGAGACTGTTGTACGACATCATGATCACGTCGAATTTTTTAAGTTGATTGACCGTTATTCCTTTGGTCTTTTGGTTCGTACCATGGTACACAAAAGTCTTCAAGGTACCGTCCGTGTATGACTTGATCTCCGATTGCCATTGCATCAAAGCAACGGGGGGTACAAGCACCAGCGACGGGCGTTTTGCAGGGTAATCCGACATTATCAGAGATACAGCCTGAATAGTCTTGCCCAAACCCATTTCGTCACCGAGCAATCCACCCTTCCACTCTCCCTTTTCCATCTCCATCATCCAAGCTAACCCTTCAAGCTGAAACGGCTTGAGTTGGCGTGAGATGGTTTGAGGCTGGGCTGCTTTTCCGGCCTTGAGAACAGGCGTGTTCTCCAAATCTTGCCACATTGTTTTGATCTCAGGGTGGTTCTTTTCCAAACGCTCTCGTTCCTTGACGAGGCGCCCCCTTCGACCCGGGATGGAGCTGAAACCTCGTCGACTCCGAGAGATAGCAGCAACATTGGCTCTGGTACCATCTCCATCAGTATCACTAGTACCGGTGTCAATGGCAGATGTGATGTTATCAGAGTCAGAATCTTCGACCCCCTCAAACAATTCCACAGCACCAGGTTCGTCACCTGGGGGGCCTTGATCCAGCGCAGTTGTCATATGAGAGGGCGGTACTGTAGTGGCAATACCACTTCCGCGAGATTCTAGGCTTACACGGGTGCGTGCAGGGAGTTTTCCCTTTGACTTTCGAGATCTGAGCGGCTCGTCGTCACTAGAGACATACTCATCTCCGTCCTCATCACTTCCACCGTTCTCGGAAAATTCCTCGTCCCCAAATGAGCTCAGTGACGAGAGCTCTTCTGAGTCTAGCACTGCTGCGGCAGCGATTTCAGCATCCATGTCGATGTCTTGATCGTCGGAGTCGGGGACAACTCTCTGCTTCTTTGGTGGGCGGCCTCTTTTGGCGGTCGTGTCAGTCAACGCCCTTTCTCGCTTCCCTGAAGTTTGGGCAGGAATAGTAGCAGACAAAGATGGCCTGCCAGTGCGGCGGAAGGGAAGAGTTGGCGAAGGAATGGTTGGTGGCTTATTGTACTCTTCTTTCTGGAGTCGACGGGCCACCTGTGCGTCCCGGGAATCGTCAAAAAGATCGTCGTCGTCTTCGTCAGAATCTGCTATCATTCTTGACTTACCCTTACCCCTTGCCTTCATCGAATAGGCACTGTTGCGCAGCTCCCTTTCATGATCGGCAGCAAGTGAAGTAGCAGGACCAGGAATCACAACCTCAATTTTGATGTTGCCTCCTGCCGCCGGGGTGGGTACTTTGCTCGAAGCTGGAGTTGAATAATCGCTCTCTGAGTTGCCATCCTTGGGGGTGGGCACTGAAGATACAGACTCGCTTTCGGCTACAGGAATCTTACTTGGACGTCCGCGTCGTCTAGCAGGGACAACGTCAGGAGTGGGTGACTGTATAGCAGGGGATGCATCAACAGCAGCGACACTCTTTCTGGGACGACCTCTTGGTCGTGACCCTGAAGCCGCCTGGACTTCTGGGGCAGGAGTTGATGCAGATGAGGCAGTTTGACTTTTTGTTGTAGCTGAACGGGTCATTCGGCCAGAAGCAATAGATGGCTCTCGAGAGGCTACTTCTTATTAGTGGTGTTAAATTATTCGATCAACGAGACGCTCACCATCTGTCGTCGAAGAGGTTTTGGGAGTACCCCGAGTCGAAGGGCGGCCGCGAGCCATGATGTCAGCCCGTGCAAGGGTTCAGAAAAGATAGCTCCACGATGATGAAGACGTAACAAAGAAACGTTTTGAGGTTGAATTCTTTCGGTTGAGTAAGTGAAATCCCAAGCTAGAGAAGCCTTGCGATGATGGAAGGCGAAGGGCGGCAGTTGCGGGAACCTGTGCCTGTTGGAAGGCAGGTAGTCTGCAAATGCACAGGTGTAAATGCAGTGATGGCAAGTGGCCGTTAATGGGTAGGTGGGCAGTTACAAACGGAAGTCACTGCGGGCAACGGCAAACAAACAGTGAAGCACAAACAATTACAATTGACAGAAATATATCAATAAAAAAAAGTCTTTCAAGGCCAGATGAACGAAACTGAAATAAAGACGAAAGGGAAGAAAAAGTAAGATGGAAGGAAGTTTGAGGCAAGTCGCCACCTGCTCCTTTTTCGGGGGCGTACCTAGCCGTTCAAAGAAACCAACAAACGCCAGTTCACTAAAATCAATTCACGATTCACGGTTCACAGTGTCGGGAAGGAACACCCCGCTACGCGAAGGCACGTGTCAGGGGGAAGGGGGCCTAAATTGTCGATCTGATTGGGGTGCATCGTACCTGATCCTCGATTTGCCACCAAAAAAGTCCATCGGGAAGGCGAACTCCTCACGTGACACGGTGTCAATCTCGTGCGAGGGGACCAACAGCGGGAACGCCACTGTACCTGCTCGAGTCGCATGAATACACTTTTTGCGCCAACTCCTTTTCAAGCTGAGCTTTTCCTTTTCTACTGTTATTTCGATCCTTGTCGTTGTCGCAAAAGCTCAAGGAACATTTCCCTGAGCAAATCTTTTATTTTACAAGGCATATCACTCTATTCGTCAACCATGTATGCTTCCCTCATCAACGTCATTACTCTAGGTGGCGATAAGCTTATCATATCTGCAGGGCGCGATTAAGGAGCAACAACCAGAACGCTCAAAATCAGAATGGACAGAATGGGAATGGTCGACCTGCTCGAGCTGTCTATGGGCCGTAAGACTGATCATGGCCAACTAAACCGTATACACTAACTTTGTATTAGTCAATCAGCACTGACGGATTTCCTGGCTGTGAGTTTACTGTCATGATACAATCAAGACTATACTAATCATATCTCAGTCGCATAACATTTCTGCCGCACAAATTCGATCCACTGCTGATGCTCGCCGGCGACAAGCTGCAGCTGAGGAGTCAGTAGTAGAAGAAGAAGTGAATGACAATGGTGAATCTTCTGCCACTGGCGCTAGATCTGGACGTCGTGCAGGTCGGAGCGACGAAAATGAAGCCTCTTCAAAGCGGAAGCTAGAGGAACAGAAGAAGCTCGCCAAGATCAAGGATAGCAAGGCATTCAGGAAGCGTAAGAAGAACACGGATGAATCGGACGACGAGATTGCACGTGCCATTATGGAAGAGGGTAGTGGTCCTCTGCCCGGACAGATGGAAAACTGCGAAATTTGCGACAAACGATTCACTGTCACGCCCTACTCGGTCGCAGGACCTAATGGTGGACTGCTGTGTTCCCCTTGTGGGAGGGAGATAGCCAAGGAACGACAAGGTGCTCCAAAGAAGAAGGCCAAGAAGCAGGCTGCCGTTGGTGGTGTTGGCAGACGTCGTGCGATTCAGAGTCGAATCTTAGATGGCCAGGTTGGCACCAAGAGCTTGGCTACTCTTTGTGTTCAGACCCTGGCCAAGAATGTTGATCTGGCTGACAGTCTCGGAGATTTGCCAGATCATCTTGTTGACAAAGTTGCACGAATGTTTTCCAAGCGCCGACTGCTGAAATCCGAGACTCTACCCCTTTTCGTGCAACCAAACACCGAAGCTGTTCACATCTACGACGGTTCAAAACTCACCGAGTCTGACTACATGTCGATCTTTCAGGTCGCTCCACAACTTCGACACCTCAAGATTCGATGCGGCATTCAATTCAAGGACGAGGTCATGGACTATTTATTGACTCGTGACACTGCGCTGGAGACCTTTTATCTTCACGGGGCGAACCTTTTGAGTGAGGAGAAGTGGCATGAGTTCATGCAAGCCAAGGGCCAATCATTGAAAGGGGTTCAAGTATACTATACCGATAACCATTTTGGTGATGACAGTATAGCCATGCTGAGAGATCACTGCCCCAACTTGAAACGACTCAAGGTTGAGAGCAACCAGAAGCTCACCAACGATGGTGTAAAGACTATTGCGGACTTGGCATCCTTGGAACATCTCGGACTTCAGTTACTGCACAAGACACGGTCTGATGCTTACGTCGAAATCATCCGAAGCATCGGCGCCAACCTTCAGACTCTGTCCCTCAAGATTGTCCCCAGTATCGACGACGCTGTGTTGCGAGCCATTCATGACAACTGTCGGTCGCTTGTCAAGTTTCGTATCACTGATTGTGAGACCATGACTGACTTTGGATTTGTTGAATTGTTCACCAACTGGGATAATCCTCCACTGCGCTTTGTGGACCTTCAAAAGTGTCGGCAAGTGGACGCGAGTAGGCCTCGAGAAAACCCTGACAACATTGGTCTTTGCAGCGACGGCTTCAAAGCATTGATGGCTCATTCTGGCCGTCAACTTCGGCATCTCAACATCCATGCGTGTCGGCATATTTCTCGAGAGGCTTTCGAAGAGGTCTTCAACGAGAATGCCCAATACCCCGAGCTGAAAGAATTGGAGATCAGTTTCTGTGAGGCGGTGACGGATTTTATTCTAGGTTCCATCTTCCGAGCTTGCCCTAACATTCGGGAAGTCAATGTTTTTGGGTGCATGAAGGTGAAGAGTGTCTGCGTGCCTCGCGGTGTCATTCTCGTGGGTGTTCCCAATGCGCAGGGCATGGTCGTGGAGGGGTTTGAATGATTGATTTCGTGCTTTGCCAAAAATCCAGAGGTCATTCGGTGCTTTGGAGTTTGTAGACTAGTACATGACTGAGTGTTTTGTCTCAGTAGCAAGATCAACTGCATGGCGTAAGGATGGTTATGATACATTCACATAGATAATGACGTTTTCCTCGTCATGCTTCCACCAGAATGGTATCCAGAGTTTTTTATTATGGTAATTATATCGTTACTGCGTAAATGTCATACTACGATGAGCGGTTGGCGTGAGTCTTGACATACTCCTTATCCATCGCAACATAGTTGTTAAGCTTCTTCTCCAGCTCGGCATCGGTCATAGTGTCCCTCTCCGAGATGCTCTCACGCTTAACACTCCTGTATCTTCTCCACGCGATACCGGAACCAGAGCAAGCATCGGTCTCCTGGAAGTAGTGGAGATGGGCGTCGATATCCAATCCAAGTGTTCCACCGTTGCACTGAAGGTTGGCAGCACCCTCACAGACCTTGACATTATTGATGGTGTAGTCAACCTTGTTACCTCCGCTACCAGACAACCAGTACTCGGGGGATGTGTGTCGGTATCCAAAGACCAGAGGGGGGAGACGAGGCACGGGGTCCTTGGCGTTCGTAACGCGGAACTCTCCGCCAGCCTGGTTAGAGATGAAGGCAGCGAGTTGCGTGTTTCCAACTCGGGGTGAGCCGTAGGTGTAGATGTCAACTGGCGTACCACCAACTCGCAGGTTCGCACCTGCTAGTGTAGCTACAGCACCACCCAGCGAGTGACCTGTGGCAACGACTTTGAACGAAGGGTTCGCCTTGCGGGCCTTTGCGACAGCGGCGGTTGCTGCGGCCGAGATCTCATTCCAGGCTCTCTGGAAGCCTCCGTGTACTCCACAGCCGGAGGTCAAGCTGCAGTCATCCTGGTCGAAGTCGAGGTTGGTAAGCCAGTTGCGAATGTTGATGCTACCGCGAACCGAGAGGACGATTTCCTTGCGTGCAGAGTCGGTCGCGACGTAGCCACCGATGCCAGTCTTTGAGCCACTATAAAGAGATTTGTAAGTTTGGAGTTGGTGACGTGTTTGTGATATGTTGGACTTACAGGAAAGATGCCACGATGGTGGCACCATTAGACTGGACCGTTGGGCAACCGTTTCCTCCGCAGGTGACCTTTGCACCGGCTGCGGCTTCAGAGTTACAGTATGCTGCGGCACCGTGCTGGATGTAGTACTTGAAGTTGCCAAAGTCGTTGGTAGAGACAGAAACAGCTAAGTCTGTGAGTATTGGTATTGTTATGGGAACAGAGAGTGGTTTTACCTCTTTCATCGAGAGCCTTGGCGTAATCTTCAACGCTCAGAGGGCTGGCTACCGCAAGGGTGACAACTGAGAGGAGTGATAGGAGATGCATTTTGACAGACAAAGAACGTGGTCCAAGGGTAAGTATAAGAGATAGACAGACAAGCTGTGACAAGGTGCAACTCCCTCAGAAAGAATACTGAATACTGAAGCTGGCCCTGATATCCCGACTTACAAGAACAGCATGTTCATGAGGGATGTGGCAGCTTATATATCTTTTTTCTTTGCTTCTAACTAGTCTCTCGCTCTCTCTCATCACAATACCCGCCCAGCCTAACCACTGTCTCTCATGCCATCCATCTTGGCAAATTCAGTCGGTCAAGTAGACGCCAGGACCCAAAAACGAAATGATGAGCTCCGGTAGTACAGTCAGTCAGTGCCCATGATGGTGGGTGCTGGGTTGAGGGCCTGTCACCCCGCATTATCGACTACACATCCCAGTAACGAATGACCGACAGCTTGAAGAGGTCTCAAAGTTATTTTTCCTTGGTCCAATCTCTCGTTGGGCCCGGAGTGAGCTTCCAATACGGGTAACGACGATCTCGGACCACGTGAGGGTCGTGATGGGATGCACCGATGCAGATGAAAAAGATGGTGGGTAAAGGTGAGCTACAGGGGTACCCTTTCAGCTTCTGTTACATCCTGGGAGGAGAAGGGCAAGGGCTGTTAAAATGTTGGGAAGGGGACTCTCTCTCGAGTTGAGTTGGGGCATAGAAGAAAAGAAAAAAATATTCGAGTCTGGTGATCAAGTCAATTTAGACGTGAAGGAGAAAAGTGGTTGGTCCATAGTCTGAGACCGGCACTTTGGTGTGACTGTGATGAAAAGACCAATTATAGTACATGCTACAGAGTTGAGTCCAAACGATTTGCCGCCCAAGCCATATTGACAGTTTCGACCAACCATCTTTCATAAAGCGACTCGTAACTAGTTATCACTTGCATTCTTTTCACCACGATCGACAAATAAATGACCCAATACTAGGTATGCTTCAGCCTAGCCTGACCTGACCTGACCGCCAAGTAGTATGTATGCATCAATGTGCGGATAATTGTCAATTAATTATCGCAACGGCTGCATCGTGAGCCGTCAGTCCTAAAAAGCCAGGGGGTGTCAGCGTCTATTGCAGAGAGACAAGGGACTTTTTGTTAGGCTGCGGTTGGTTTATGAGAAAACCTGTTTTGGACGGGGTAGTCGACTCAATTGGGACTGTATATAACTCGATGCGATATGAAATCTGGAGTAAAGACAAGTGCCGATATCTGGGGAATGGGAATAAATACCTAGTTGATGAAAAGAATACCTAACCCATCAATTAACTACCAACATACATCTCGCTTGAACCCGGCTGTTACGGCGCAAACGATCAACGTTGATGGGTAAAGCAATACAGCATAGGTACCGTTACATAGTAGTTTCACATGAATTATTTTTATCTTTATTCTTTCTTTAACAAAAGCAATGCTAGCTTCAGCTGATTGACATTTAACCTACCCCTTTCATCAATCTGCACACCATCTCATTGCCCTCTTGATGCAAGGCGGGCCGATGTACATTGTCATCATCTTTACTCTAGAAGGGATTGAATCCGACACAGAGATAATGGCTGTGTATGAGTACACCGTTGACCAGGCTCTTGGCGTCTAAACTATTTGTTTAATGTCGAGTGAAAACATGATTATAACTTCTTGAATACTAACTAATTAAATGCGCTCCAATCGTACAAACATTTCAATCTTATCCGATTCATCCGCCTTGTCACTAAGTTAGTTAGTCTAATTACTCCTGCTTACAGCCTACGTAGCACTTTGTACCTGATGATCGACAACCCCAAGACCTGCAGGTGGTCACACTAGAAAAAACAAACCGAGGAACACAGAACACCCAAATACACATTTCTCGTCCTGCTAGAAGCCTGTGATTGTCACCGTTTTCGATGCGGGGTTGGACGTTATTTTCCCCGCGTCGTGATGGTGTTGACTAGTTCCGGTGAGCCAGACCCAAACCAGTGCTGCATTCATCTATCGGAACTAAACATAGTTACAGTACATATCTCTCTTTCTCGTTTGAGAAGACCTCCGGAGTCAGGTGCATCGAGTTTGACAGCTCGGCGCTTTTCCAAGCTTCGATCTTACTCGACCTCCTTCTAAACTCGACGTCGACCCCAGATTGCCGGCTTTAATGACGTTCATGTGCAGTCTGGAACTGGCTGTTCGTAATTCTTTTTGCATGATGTACCCCTGTTTAAGCTTCAGCTTTCGATATCTAAGTTCGGCATCACGCCGAGAAGCCATCCATAATGCAAGATCTTTTGTTCTTGGTAGTCTTTATACAGATTTCGTATCACACGAGGGTGGCTGAGAGACATCTGGATCCCCTAGAACCGCCGCCCTCTACCCCCTTTCCCGTATCGTACATATGCCGCTGCGGCTTCATTGACGTGTCATCCAACCTCCTAAATGTCTCAGCAGGCATACATGGCCTACTGGGCAATGTTCCTTCGGCCCTTGATCTTCCTCCTGAGGAGAATCCTCCTGCCTGACTTGCTTCGCTTACGGACGAGGAAGCCATGTCTGCGCTTCTGCACGAGTCTGGTGTGTCCGTTCATGGTGTTTCGAGGTCCGCAGCGGATTTGCATGTCGCCCATCGCGGGGTGTGCTGTGATGGCGCTTGAGGGCACGATATCGGCTGAAGCGGCTGTCGAGGGAGTGAAGCTTGATGGCAGAACAGTTCTTCGAATTGCGCCGTTCATGGGAGTTAGGGAAGGTCGGAGAGGGACAAGGGTTGTGAATGTCCTGATGAGGTCAGGGATAGTTTTTAATAGAGATATGTTGAGGGCCGTACCTGGGCGATTGAGCCAGAGACTTGGTCAAGACCGGGCGCGCGAGGCGCGTGATTGAAGAGAACATTGTGTTCATTGTGTTCGTCAGCACGCTGCACTCGATAGACTGCTGCTGATGATGGAATTGATACAACGGGCCAAAGAGTTGGTGATGTTGAATGTCGAAATTTTGAGCTAACCTCGGAATTGACGCCGCTGTTCAGAGTGGGGCAGCTTACCCTGTACTGGAATATCGAGTCGGGCGTCAAATACCTAGATAACACAGACAGCCAGTCCTCATGGTCAATTGATTATTTCATTGTTCACTATAAATCAGTTAATGCTTCAATACCTACACCAAGTCATTGTTGCAAAGGTTAGATGGGGTACTTCTGTAGGCCTTGCCGTCATCACCATTGACCAAGCGTTCCTATCTTCACGAAATAACAAAAATACATTTAATCTTCTATTTTAACATGAACCTTTTTCGGCAGCGTGTCATGATTCAAAGTATTATCCTGCCTCGATGTAGCAGCCGCTCTTCCAACTAAACTTACCCAAATCTATTCTATAGTATCAATCTCTCTCCAAGCCGGCCGTTTGTCGTGTTGCCCTATCAACGATAGCCAGAGCGCCACGCAACTTCTCGATGTCATGCTCAAGCTCCTTTCGTCTCCGAGCGGTATTCTCGTTCTCTCCACCAACAATCTTCATCTCTTCCTCGGATAGGCCAAGGATACGGTTGGTGCTGAGTCCCCAAACTGGACCATCTTCAGCAGTCACAAATGACTGGATGACGTGCATGTTGACGTTGCGAATAAAAGCGTCCAGAGAAATCTTGTCAAGTTAGTAAGTATTCAAACATTCATAAAAGATAGGTCCTATACCTTGTAATACACCTTCAGGACGTCGTGGACATCCACAACCATGTTCTTCTGCAGACTGGGATGAATCGAGTTGAAGCAAAGAGAAAGATTGCTGTCAGGTCCAGTGTAAGAACTGCTGAATGCCTCGAAGAATCTGAACCTTCTCCAATTCAATATCTCATCTCCAAATCGAGATCCAGTTGATTGCAGTCGTGTACACTTCGTCTCCATCTCGCATTGAGACTTGCAGCGATCGTATGCCTGAGCCTCAGATCGATTAAAGGACGATTCCAGCAGAGCCCTAAGTTCTCTTGACATAAATCCTGTGTCTCCCTCGAGTGGGCATACATCATCGAGTATAGAACTTGTGCAGCTACTGACTGTTGAAGCGACCCGCTGAAGGTGACGCTCTGCGATGGCTGTCCACTTCTTCACTTGCTCTTGATACATGTCCGGATATATGTCTGGGTTGATTACGCCATCAAGCTGTGATACCTGATACATCGAGAATTTTTCGTCGATAGTCCTCATGAGATCGTCCGTATCTCGAACCTCTGATAGACCAGGAAACGCCTTTTTTAGAGAGGCGTTGTTCCCTGTCTTGGGAGTTTTGCGAGTATGCGGGGGGAGAACTCGACCTTCAGCACTGGCCTCTGCTTGAAGCGCCATACGTTCCTCAATCAAGGCCAGAGGATCAACATCAACATCTTCAAAGTGCCAAGTCCCACCGCAAGTTCGCATAAATTGATCAAACTCTGCGTTCAGACGGCTGACCTCTCTGCAGATCTCCATACTGGGGTGAAGAAAGCCAGGACGATCGAGGGCTATCTGTGCCTTCTCCTCGTACTTCCTAACAGTCCCAACAACATACTGCTGTCTTGCGGCATGGCTAAGACGAGGTTCTCCTAGCATGGATTTTTCTTGCAGCCTCTCCTCAAGGTTGTGCTGGATTGTGCCGCGAAGGGTTGGGAAGCACTCTCGAATCTTTGAACTCAAAAGAGTTCCTAGATACGACTTGGCCGCAGACGACCCCAGACGTCTTTGAGAAACAGAGTTCCAGGGGCTTTTACTGAATAGCTTCTTTTCTGCGGCGCCGAGGTCGAAAGAATCCGGGTCCTTGTCTGCTCGGTTCCGGACGAGGAACCAGCCGTCACGAAGACTTCCTAGACTGTGGGTAGAGTTACCGGTTGCAATTGATACGATCTTATACTCATGTTAGCAAGGTGAGCGGGGTTGTTAATTGCCAAGACTTACTCTCTTTGCCGCTTCAGGTTCACGCTGTACCATATCACACTTGGTGAAGACGCCAACAAACCGGTTCTGTTTGATAGGTCTCTTGGCCAATCTCAAAATCTCCTGCCGATCAAAGTCTGTAGGGGCGTCGACAACACAGCTGTACAAGGTCAGCATCAATGTACTAAGACCAGGCCACGGTTTAACTCACATGACTATGTTGTCTTCGCTGTCCATGTATTCTTTGACCATATTCTCAACCTTGGCTTGATCCGTCTCGTTAACGGTGGAAGCATTTTGAAATGTGCCGGGAAGGTCGAGAATACTAAAGTAGGAACGCTGCGGACCAGAAAGTTCAACCTTGAGGACCTCTGCTACAAAGTTCTTTCTGTCGTCTCCCAAACCCGTTCGGAGACCCATGAATTCCGAGGAGATCTACCAATATTAGTCTTAGATACAAGTCGGATTGACTAGAAAGAGCTTTACCTCTTCGATGACCTTGGCGAATCTCTCTTTCGTGAGGATCTTACCACTGCACTCATAATTCCTGATGTTATCAGACCCAGGGTCCAAGCCAGGAACATCGACTTCAGCAGGATCAATAGTGATGCGGAAAGAATCATCACTATCTGGTTCAGTACGTCGGGAGACGATGCGAGTAGGGAAACGAGTGCAGCATCCGCTGTCAACGGGAAATGGAATGCCAGTCAAGCTTTGCAGGAGAGACGACTTGCCAGAAGACTGGCCGCCGACAATGATGAGCTATTGTTTGTTAGAAAAAAGCACATCTTGTTACTTGTCATTGTGCATACCTGAGGAATACTCAATTCTCCAGCTCCAAAGGACTGGAGCGCATCGATGGCATCGAACAATATGCGGTTATGCTGACTATCAAATGGGTCTTCTGGCATAATGGTTCCAGACTCATCATGAGACGAAGAACTCTTGGAAACATCCGGCTCAGCAGTGGTACTCGGGGAAAGTGAACCATTTATTGTTATAGCAGCATCTTCAAACACGTCCCCGACTCCTGAATCGGTAGAGGACTGTGCTCGTACCTGTCTGGAACTCTCTTTGCCAGGGACAAGTCCATCACTAGACTTGAAAGGGCTTCGAGGGGTAGTATGAGGACGTGTTGTAGGAGTATCAATCGGGCCAGCCATGATGTATCTTAGATCTAGGAAGATTTATGAGAGAGATTTGATTGTAAAACAAAAGAAAATGAGGGTATCTGGAGAATAACTGAGAATAGAGAATGGTTTGATCACTCAGTATGGGTTTGATACCAAGCCATCTTATAGTTCACAAGACTCACTACTTTGATACCACACCTTGGCAGCAAACCCGAGGAATCTCAGACACGACAGAAAAAGAAGATATGCAGGTCTGCACTGCCATCACACCATCTTTCCATGCATTTAGGCGCCAGTCACTATTCAAATCCACATGAAGTCAAGGATTCATCACGTCAAAGCGATTCTATCCCTGAAGGAAACCCTCGCTACTCTATTCCCGTCACAGAACACCTCGAGCCTTGAGTATGGCTCTATTTCTGGCCAACAACAGTGGAGGCTTGTAAAATGTTGTTCAACGACCGGTTGCCGAATACAAGACGGAAACAAAAATAGTTTATAGACAATATAAAGTTCATGTAGAGAGCGGCCATGTAGGATCTGGCCAGCAGTTTTGAAACAATGGACAACGACGTTATTGGTTGGTGTTAGCTACCTGTTGGTTCTGTGTTGTTGGTTGTTGCGTCTCCTTCAGCTTTCTGCAGGGGTCGAGCGCATAGCTAAGAAGCTGAGAAATCAACATGCGGGCCAGAAGTGGTAATCCGCAGGATCGACTTTATCGGATCTCATATTTGGTTAGTTAATGTGTTTCTTGATACAACGCTACATAGGCAGGTCGTCGCGTTGGCCTGTGTAGTTCAACCAACAACCAACATAGGCGGTTATACATTTGAGGTTGCCAATCAAGTCTGGTCATGATATCTTCAACTAACATCCAGCTGGACAATCATATCCTGATTGTTTCTATCAAGCGCTTGTATTGTTTTCGTGCCCTTGGGAACGATTCATCCTGGATCGGACTGTGATATTGTCCTCACCGAGACAGCTGCGGCTCATGGCCTGTTCTTGCCATCTCCGCGATGCTTCATTCGTTTACCAGTTCGTACTTCACCTCTCTAAACTCCTCTTCAGCTCCCTTCCACCAATCCCTCTTTAGAACCTCATCCCATTCAATAGTCATCAGAATCTCACCAAAGTAATTCACCTCGCCTTTCTGCACAAACCCCAACTTCTCAAATAAAGCCCTGCTGCTCTTATTTCCCTCTTTGATCTTCACCATCAAACCCTTGAGCTCTTTCGCCCCATACTCTGCAAGTATCCCATCGATATGTTTTCGGATATACACAAGCAGCGCGCACACTGCCGCTTGTCCAAGACCTTGCCCGCGATGCGAGGGTGAAGCGATCATGACGTCGACTTCGCCAGTGACCCAATCTTGAGTATCTGTAGTATCATTCTCATCATCGCTTTCAAACGGGTAGAGAAAGAAGTTAATGTCTCCACGCATGAGAGCGTCAGCATCAGCTGTGCTGGACTTCACGAGTGATGTGTCTTGTGTGACGGGTGCGCAAACGATAAATGTGAGCTTATCGGATGATGTGCGCCATGACTGCTGGTTCTCATACTCCTCCTCCAAAGTCATCGGTTCGGAAGCGGTGGCTTCTTGGATGTGCTGAAATGTGTAAGTATTTGTCGTGTGTAGTTGTAGAGAGGAGAACTTACTGGATCTTGCATCCATGCGTGGTATTGCCGCACATGGTGAGCCTCGTATGGGACAAGCAAGGCTTTGCTTGTTGAGATGGCTGCTGTACGTTAGCTATTGTAACAAAACGATCAGGAGATATAGAAACGACCTGTATTTTGGTTGATCTTCATCTTGAGGTTTGCTTGGTGTGAGTTGTGAAGTTGATATTCACTTCACACCATTGGTGAAAAATCGAGATGGGGCACCAAAAAGTTTCCAACAGCTAGCCACATATACAAACAAGATGAACAGCAGACAGAAATAATTCTTTACTATTATACATATTTTACACATTGTTCATCACTCATTTCTTTCCACAAATTTAACTAATTTTTACTTTCTCGAGCCTCTTCAGCCAAAGAACCTGCCACACGTCCTAGCCGATTCTTGACCTTGCCCTTGCCCTTTGGTGCGTTGATTGGGGTATCGGGCAAGTCAACTGCCGCAACGGGAGGGAACAGACTCTGGAAGCTATTGGGCTTGGTGTTGGTTGTTGTAAGGGGCGGCGTGCCATATTCGAGATCAGCACTCTTGCGAGCAAATTCGATAGTGCGTCTCTCAGGTTTGACACCAAGATTATCCAGGAGCTCTTCGGCCTTTGTGGGCATAACAGGCTGCAGGAGGATACCCGCGATTCGCACAGCCTCGGCGCATTCGTATATAACCCAGTTGGTGCAAGCCTTGGCATTGGGTTCCTCGCTCTTGGTCATCTTCCAGGGCTCAGTATCACTGATGAAGCGGTTTGCCTAGAAACAGTCAGTGGCTTGTACGTAAAACGGAATGAGTGAAAATCACCTCTCGAAGAAGCTCGAAGATGCCCCGAAGCGCATTACTCAAGTTAATCTCATCCATATCACGTCGAATGTTTGTGGGGGCCTCCTTCAGTGTTGATTCGAGACTCAAAAAGTCGGCGTTTTCGAATCCACGAAGCACAGCGCTTTCGATGTTGTCGAATTCACCATTTCGAGCAGCCTGAACTGCCCCTAAAGTTGACCAAGAAAAGTTCTTGTTGCGAGAAATGCGATTAAACAAGTTGCCGATATTAGCTTGGAGTTCTTTTTCATAGATGACCATGATGGACTCATTCGAGTAGCTCATGTCACCCTTGAGACTGCCGTTTCGCATAAGGAAGTATCGCAGAGGGTCAAGATCCCACTTTTGCACCGCTGAGAATGGGTTGACGACATTTCCAAGAGACTTGGACATCTTGCGATTCGACATGGTCCAGTGGTTGTGGCAGAGAATCTTCTTGGGTAGAGGGAGACCTGCAGCCATGAGCAGGGCAGGCCAGTAGACTGCGTGGAACCGAATAATGTCCTTGCCAACAACGTGTACATCCGCTGGCCAGATACCTGTGTCGGCGTCGTCAACATGCCACTTGGTGCCAAATCCAGCCTTGGTCAGGTAATTGACAAGGGCATCCACCCAGACGTAGATGGTGCTGCTTGGGTCATCGGGATCTCTAATTCCCCAGTTCAATCTTGACGTAGGGCGAGTAACTGAAAGATCCTCAAGATGGTTTTCGACCCAGTTTCGTACTTCATTCATACGATGAGCTGGTTGAATCCAATCAGGGTTCTCGTCGTAGAAGCGAAGCAGCTTATCCTTGTATTTTGAAAGAGGGAAAAACCACGTGTGTTCAGCAATCCATTCAACTTCATTACCTGTCTCGGTGCTGGCCATGATCTTGCGGCCGGTTTGCGGTACAACGCTGGGTTCGACGAGATCTTCTGGGTAGAAGCACTCATCACTGACGCAGTACCAGCCCTCATGCTTTCCCTTGTATAAACCCAATCCTTCAGGGGCACGGGCTTTGAGGAGAAGCCAGAATTGTTGAACAACTTCTTTATGTTCCTGGTCGGTGGTTCGGATGAAGTAGTCGTGGGAAATATTGGCGACTTCAGCGAGATCTCTGAATTTGTTCGAATTGTTATCACACAACTCTTTTGGCGAAATGCCTTCCTTCAAAGCTGCCTGTTGAATTTTCATGCCATGTTCATCGGTTCCAGTACAAAGGTACGCTTCCTTGCCGTTGATCACTTGCCATCGTTTAAGGACGTCGGTTAAGACCATGGTATAGAGATGACCAATATGAGGAGCTACAGTTAGTAATTAGCATAAATCAAGCTACGAGAACACATGACTAACCAGCATTGACATAGAAAATTGGCGTAGTCACGTAATATGGCTTCTCCTTCTCTGTCGCAGAGCTCTGAGAGCTATTCCATCGCGAAGTGGGTGTCAGTAGGGCTCGACATCCTGGGCGAATCCAGCAAGATTGACGAGATAATCTAGATTGTACTTGGCGCAAGCCTTGTATTGATTGAAGATTGAATGCCCTCATGGCACTTTGAAACTTCTAATAGCTCTGTTCTTGCTGCAGTTTAAACAAGATGCGGAGATCACGTTGCTGCGAGACGACCAAAAAAATGCACTGTGCGCATTGGTTTCTCCGATAACTGTCCATTTTTCCATCACCATCATCGCAGGCAGGCAGGCATCCTCTTTAACTTCTGCCTGCAACAATTAGGTTAACCTTTGCGCCAAACTTATTATACAAAAGACCTTCTTCACGCTTCTTGTTTCACCACCTTGACTCTTTTCTTCATTCACAAATACACACTACAGTACCACTATGCCGCTCCCAAACACCACGAACGAAGTACAGGCCTCGAGTGACGGTAAGTCGTCATTGTATTCGCGAAAAACTTCATGCGTACTAACAAAGATTCAGCCGCCGAGGCCTTCACCACCCACTACTACCAAGCCGTCAACCGTCATTCAGACCTTCTTCCCTTCTACATCAACTCCTCTCCGAGATACCCCATCTCCGCAGACATCTCTATCAATGGCGCTATCGTCCCTACACCCGCCGACTACTCAAAACTCCTCGAAGTCCAAGGCAAGGACGTGCATTACGAGATAGAATCTCTCGATGCCCATGTCCTCAACCCTTCCTTCACCATGGGCGCCCCCGAGAATATCTACGACAACGCCAAGAGGGAAAAGAATGGCGAGAAGATGAGCGTCCTCGTGACCGTCATGGGCAGAGTGCAATACGGAAAAGGCAGGGAGGCGCCGCAAAAGATGTTCAACGAGACGTTCGTTCTGGTTCCTAACTGGGAGGCCATGACGAAGCTTCCCCCCAGGGGCATCAGGAAGTGGTTGATCATGTCTCAAAACTTTCGCGCCTTGTAGAATCAGGCGGCAGACGAGCGAGCATCGATATCGACAATCACAACAACACAAGCCTTGAAAATAATATTCGAGGAACAACGTACTCTTAAGGAGAACAGACACAAAGGCAACTCTACTAGACAGCCCCGCGTCAAGAAGGCATAGGATGCAGGTTATAATTCCCCATGGGCAAGCAGAGAAGCCCGCTGGCCTGAATATGATGGTCCGAAAAGACGGCGTTTGCGTTAGGCTATCAGAAAAATACAATCAAAGCGAGGATACCAAGGCACATGCATAGAACAATAGGGCGGCCTTCAGATGATCATAGCTTTCATCTAGAACTACCGCCCAGGCGGATGAATTAGACTAAATCAACAATCAATTTGAATTTTAACGACACCCCATTCTGTTTGCACATTATCATAAAATTTCTCAGGACGTGCTTTTGTATTGTTCTTTGCTATGGCTTCGAGAACAATAGCTTCACTTTGGCGGGGTAGCATGGTCCCCTGCAGCCATCTCCATCAAGCAAAAATGTACCAAGTGACAAACCCCACCATCCATCACAACCTTGAGCTCTCTCCAACTCTCGACAATGCCACCCAAGACCAAAGTCGTCCCCAAGGTCTCCGCCCCAGAGTCCAAAGGCAAGTCGTTTAAGACTATATCTATATCTAGATACCTCCCTACTAACTCTGTCCACAGCTGCTCCAGAATCCCCCCCAGACACCATCGCACAGCGCTCAGAGCAACGGTTCTTCCAAACCAATCCCGTTGAGAAGCGTCGTCAGCAAGTCGGCCTATCGTCTCTGACACCCGCTGAAAAGAAGACATACGCACACGTTCACCTTATCCATCCCGCCGTCAACCGCCGCGTACCCTTCTCCAACAAGACAGAGCGCGAGTTCTGGAAGTTCGTCACAAAAGAGGGTCTTCCCATCCGCAGACTCCCTCGCAACTACGCCTGGGGAACAGACCGCACAGGCAGAGACATTGGATCCTATTCGCACGACGAGCTTGAGCAACGCAGTCTTAAGCACGCAAAGCTCACATCGCTCCAAATCCAACACCGCCAGTTTCTCAGCAAGCGCGAGAAGCAGCACGAAATATCCGCCGAGGACATCACCGCCGAAAAGACGAGGAGAAAAGCTATGGCTGCGCTAAAGAGGGACTTGTACGGCGAGATCACGGGTACTCTGGCGAAAGATCCTGAGTGGGACGACGTGATCCCCATTCCGCAAAACGAGCCCGAAGGCGCCCTCGCGCAGATTGCCTACCCGGACGACTATGCCGAGGGTACGTCCGACGCTGCCCATAGGGTCTAAAGGAGTAACTGACTGTAAAGCATCTTAGCCGTCTCCTACCTCCGCGCCGTTATGGCCGCGGACGAGTGCTCTCCTCGAACTCTGCGCCTGACTGAGCACGTCATCTCCATGAACCCAGCGCATTATACTGTCTGGTTGTTCCGCTTCAAGATTATTTCCGTTCTCAAGCTCAGCATCCCTGATGAGATCGAGTGGCTAAATGAGGTCGCCTTGGCAAACCTCAAGAATTATCAGATCTGGAACCATCGTCAGCTCCTCATGGACTACTACTATCCTATTATAGAAGAAGAAGATCAGACCATCCGAAAACTTGCTCGTTCTGAGACCCAGTTTATCACCCGCATGCTAGATGCGGATGCTAAGAACTACCATGTTTGGTCGTACCGCCAGTATCTCGTCTCAAAGTTGTCCATGTGGACCATGAGCGAGCTTCTTTCCACACAAAACCACATCGAGGAGGACGTGCGAAACAACTCGGCCTGGTCGCATCGCTTTTATCTCGTTTTTTCAGACCCGACAGCTTCCACGCCTGGATCTGGCCCCACTGACGCAGACCCGCGTGTTCCAGTAGAGACGCTCGACCGTGAAGTCAACTACTGCAAAGAAAAGATCAACCTTGCACCGCAAAACCAGTCCCCTTGGAACTATCTCTTTGCCATCCTGGCCAAGGGTGCTCGTCCCCTATCTTCTCTCCAAGAGTTTGCTGAGAGCTTCGTTAGTGCACTAGGCGAAGATGCAGAGGAGGTGCGTAGCTCTCATGCGCTTGACTTTCTGGCCAAGCTCTATGACGATGAGGGTGAGAGGGAGAAGGCAGAGCTGTGCCTGCGCCGTTTGGGCGAGAAATGGGACCCTGTACGTGAAGGATACTGGAAATACCGGGTGCAGCTTTTGAAGAGTGGTGCAAAGGAGTAGTCTGAGCTGGGAATCTCACTATCTTATCTAGCCCCTTACTTGTTTTTCGCTTCCTGTACCGGACTATATTGGATGGCATCTTGTGAGCAACGTGAAAGTGAACGTGAATAGAAAGAACATTGTGCATTACTAGATTATAACCATATATGTGCCCCAAGATAAAGGCACCAAACTCCAAATCGAGCGACTCCTTTCCAACCGCTTTCTAAAATTTCCCGGTCATGTCTGGCGTCGCGTGGCTTATAACCGTTTAGTAATACATTTGAGAGAATGCCTGTATAGCTTCGAGCACGCCCTTTTTTTGCTTTATTAGTATTTCTCACTGGCTTTCCACTCTCCAAAACTTCCAGCCTTCTCTTTCTCCGGTATCGCCATGTACTCCAACGAGCTTCTCGACACCTTCTGTACCTTCAGCCTCAAGGAACTTCTCCAAATCAATCTCCATACCACCCTCGTCGTCTTCCTCAGTGCCATTCTTGAGTACAGCTGGCCAAAGAACGCCAATACCATCACCTCCAAGTGTGGTCTCGAACTTGGCGTAGTTTTCGGCTTCAAGTCGTCCTTCAAGCTTCTGAAGTTTCTCAGCAGGAACATCGGGGCGGAGAAGGGTAATAGAGCAGCCACCACCACCAGCGCCAGTCAACTTGGTCCATCCGATGCCCTCGTGGTCGACCAACTCTCGTACTCGTTCTAGACGTGGGTGGGAAACACCTAGCGATACTAGCAAGCCATGGTTGATGGTCATCAGCTCACCAACCTTACTAAGGTCCTCTACAGATTCATTATCAAACGATTTCTCTTCAATTAGTTCGGAAGCAGCATCAGTGACCTTGTCCATGGCATCTAAAATGCTGTTCACAAGCTTAGGATGGGTTTGTTTGAGCTTTGCGACCTTTGCGACCTCGTGTGCAGTGGACTTGGCCTGGCGAGTGTCTACTAGCAACAGAGGTAGTTCGGGAAAGTCCCACAGTGGGCGAACTTTTGGTGGTTTAGAGTAATCTGTTCGTTGGAACACCACAGCCTTTCCTTGTGTCGCAACAGTATTGTCAACTCCTGAAGGGTTGCCATGAATACACATTTCGGACACAAACGCCCATCTATTAATCCTTTCGACTTGAAGTCGAGCCTCATCTGCAGGTTGATCAGGGTGAGGACCGGACAGCGTCCGTAGCTGTAGAAGAAGAGCAGACGAAAGGCATACTGAAACCGATGCGCTACTGCCCAAGCCAGCACCGATCGGTATTGTCGAGCGAAGAGTATAAAGACAAGGAGGGAATGAAGGGGACCCCAGCGATAAGAAAAGATATAGGAAGGCTGACACGGAGCTGTGGTGCACTCTTCGGATTTCCTCTGGATGGTTGGGGGAAACAACTTCGATATGTGGTTGAATGGCGGCGACAAGATCGGGGTCGAGCTCTGTTACGAGAGAATAGTACGACTTCTTCTTGGATGGCTGTTGAAACGTTTCCCACGGTAGGTCTTCGATGTTCCAGGTGTGAACGAGATCGATATCGGCGAATCGGAGCGAGACGGTTCGTTTCGACTTGGAAAGGGTGGTAACGTGCAGGTATGACCGCAGAGAAATGGCCGCGGCGATGGCTGCCTATGCGCCAATGGCGATGTGAGTACGAAATTGACTATCAGGTGAGTCTGTCATACCTTGCCATGAACAACAGAGTGTTCTCCAAAAACAATGACCTTTCCTGGTGCTGATACCATGAAAGGAGGTGCCATAGGGCTGGACATTTTGCGGTTCAGTTTCATGCGACGAGGGCCGCTGCCATTGCTCGATTCACCAGATGTTTCCGAACCAGAATCAGATGCATGACTGTGGCCATTGCCGGTGCCATTGGCATGGCTGCCATTGAGCCCGTTAACCATGGCTGGGGCCAAAGAAGGCATGAAGGTGCAATTGGGATGTTGCGCGTTCTGGGCTAGTCGAATGGTAATCTCAATACGTGATGATCGTCCCTGCCAACGGTGGATAGATGGCTGTGCGGTATGTGTTTCGCGGTTCGAGATATATCGTGGAATGTATTTATTGTAAGGAAGATTGAAGACGGAGTGGAAAGAGATTAACGACAGTAAGGAAGAAACATTAAAGAAGAGATTGCAAGGAAGAAGTTGGTTGCTTGGGTCGGTAAATTAGAGGTTGCTGTTCTGATGACTACTATCGTCAGGGGGTGGAAAGCAACCTTTGTTGGATTCGAGAGCGGGGGTGTAAGGAGTTAAAATAAGTCAGTCGGCCAAGAGGAAAAGTCAAAGTAAAAACCAGCAACGACGCTTGCTCTGATACCATGGACGAATCCAACTACGCGAATGCAAGTGTGAGTGCAAGTGCAAGCAAGAGGAGCATGAATGGGCAAGGAAGGTGATCCAAGCAACTCAGATTGTAGCGTCACGGAAGGTGCGTTAGTTGCAGTCCAGAACGTAACTGCAAGTTACTGGTGTGTGTGTAATTGAGCTCCCCGCACTCCTTCGTTCCTCCCCAATGGGTCTTTGTCCCTGGATCAATGTGTTTGCTGTTTGACACACCTCAGACACTTGCTGGCTGGCCTGGCGGGAGCAAGAGGGAAGGACCGTCATCCAGAATAGGCAAAGGCTCAGATGCGCGTGCCTCCCTTGCACAGCCTGCAGACGCTCTATCGTGGCTCTACCAACGAGCAAACAAGATGAAGTGGAACGGCCTTTTAACGAGACAGGGCTTAGGGAGTTGGGTTACAATCTAACTGCTATAGTCGATCTTTAGTCCTATAGATGATAATTTGGGAGTAGATGATAATCAATCACCTCGAACTGAAAAGATATGATGATACTATTCAAGCACAGCAACACCTGTCCCCTTAATACTGACTGTTGCTGAGTTGAATGTGTAATGTTGCGACGCCAATTGGAAGAAACTCAAAATAGCGGTCTAGCACCAGGTCTAGGCTTATAGGGGCACTGGTCTGGTACAGTGTCTGGAGAATTGAGCCCACTACAACACTTACACCCGGCTCTCCGCGATTTGTCGATACAGCAACCAAATAGTGGAAAATCGAACGGGCAGGCGAAACAATATCAAGCGAGTTTTTCACAAAGGAATGCCACGGGCCTCGGAATGGGTTCTTGAGTCACGGAAACAAAGCTGAGGATGAAATATATCTCACGAATAGTGACCAACTTGCAAGCGCGTGATAGATGACGATGACAACCTCAAAACAATGCCATAGGATGAGCCAAAAGAAAAGAAAAAACACTTACCAAGCGTATGACAACCCTGGCCCCCGCGTTCCAGCTGAATCAATACGCTAGACGGGACATTGTTTCTAATGGAAGAAGCTCCGGTTGGTCAAGGCTCTTCAGCAATTAAATCCAAACATGGACTCAGTCATACCGCGCAAGAGTCCACGCCTCGAAATTATCTATCTGCCGAAGTTTCGATCGCTTGTATCTACTTTTGGAGTCGTTGCGATTACGTCGCACTCCAATGCGGCGGGCCTAAAATATGACGACAGGCGGACGGGTAAAGACTACATCCTGTCATCTTTGGTGCCTGCAGTAAGCAAAAGCGATTACTGGTGTGGCCTTATCCAGTCCCTCAACTGGTGCATGCAGAGTGTCCTTATTCCATCGTTCTAAAGATAACGACCCTTCTTCTGCAGCAAATAAATGGATTTTTGGTAAAACCCTTTTCGTATTCGCATATCTTTTATACGAATACATAACCGCAACGGAACTCTATGGCGGCACCAATCGGCTCTGCTTGGAAGATTATTCCAACCTTTCAATCACAATCAATACAAAAGACTATCGAATTCTACGTCGATTTCCTTGGTTTCGAGCTAGGTGGAGTAAAACCGGAGGATGGACATCCTTCCGAGTACACCTTCTGTTCAGTTTTTGCGGGCGACAGAGCTGCGGCGAATATTTACTTCTTCAAGTCGAAGGATGATTCCTTCAAGCCCAGCTCCGCCTACATTGCTCTAGGCACTGAGCAGCTAGACATAATGTACGATACTATCAAGTTTCAGAGGAGCAATGTGATACAAGAGGCTGTTCAGGATCAGCCGTGGGGTTATCGGCAGTTTGCTATCAAGGATCCTGACGGGAACACGTTGACCTTTTTCAAATTCCTAGAGGGCGGAAATCCCGGCAAGGAGTAGTAGCATTGCTTGAGGGCGTGCAAAGCAGTCATCGTTACATTGCGTGCACAATGTCTGAGGTTGTCAATTACAGTCAGATGCCTCGTTTTCGCAGTTCAGTCACTTCTGTACAACTTCAAGATAACAAGCCTCAAGAAACTTTCAGCTTTACCAGCACGTGGGGGGAGTTCATGTACTGTCGTTCTCCTTGACAGCTGACGCGGGAATATATTGCTGACTGTTGATCTCCCCCAGGCATCGTAATGGGTGCATCACCAATTGAGCCCCGCTTCACGCAAGCTGGAGATGCCTAATCTACCAACCTTATTACCCAGCCGCCAGCATCGCCAATACATGAACTTATCGTCTTCGCCGTCTGACAGCATAATCATTTGCGTTACCACATCATGAAGGGCACCCCGGAAGTCACGGAAGTCGCCTTCCTTCAGCTTTCAGTCGACCACAATCCAGAGGAGTTACGAGATATCCTCCAGAGAACGCAGCAAATCCAGGCTCAGTGGATCAGTCAACACCAGCCAAAGCTTCTTGAGGGAAAACCATACGACCATACAACCGAAGTATGGATTGGCGAACACGAGAGGCCTTACTTGTTGCTCACTGCTCCTTGGGAGTCCGTTGATGCACATAATCAATGGATCCAAAGCCAAGAAAACATGTCTCTGATGCAAGAACTCAAAGGATTCATCAGCCAAGACAGGGATTCTATAGTTTTGTACCACTTGACACCTGCAGGCGGGAACAATGACTTCCGTGGTGATATCCTTGCTCGAGGGCCAGTCAAGCTCTGGAAGATATCAGTGAAACCCGAATTCAAGGCGAAGCTCGAGGAGGAGTACCGCATCATTGAGACCCAATCCTCGACAGAACCAAACCAAAGGATGTGGGCAGGATGGAGAGTAGAAAAAGAGGGCCCCGAAGATATGGTCATCATTGCGTCCCCGGGGTTCGAAGAGGTGATAGAGTCCGGTATTGCTGTAAAGTTTGAAGATGCCCAAGTGTCCCGGTTCGGATACAGGCCCTTTATGCATTAGCAGAAACACAACAATCATCACGAGATTCCAAAACACGTCTTGACTCGAATCGGTTCTTTTTATTTTTTTGGACTCATCCGAGTATCCTCCTTCCAGAGCACATGATGAAATGCAAGGTATCCCAAGACGCCCATTCGTGCATGTGAATCCTCCCGCTACCAAGAGTTGCCCGTTTTTCAAACCACCATCATTTAAGCAGACTTCTTCTTGCTAGAGACGTCGGTGAGTTGCAGGTCTGATGAGGGTATTGTCAGTAAGTTGTATTTCCATCGTGGGTGTTTCGTCGGGAGAGCATACTGGGGGGGAGGCTCTGCTTGAGCTTCTCGGCCTTGTCGTTGTCCTTGAGAACCAGGGTGTAGAGGTTCTTCTGGCAGCGGACCTTGAACTTGATGTTGTTGGTCTGCTTGTTCTTCTTGATCCGGGCGGCTGTTGAGATGAATTGTTAGAATCGACTTGGGTTTCGCACGAAGCTTGGTATGGGTGATTGGTTATTCGTTCAAAAACGTACAGGAAGCGTCCTTCCGACGGCAGATCTCGATGAACTGTGAGAAATTGAGTCAGCGAGTTATTCATAAACCCAAATCCTTCTCTGCTTGGGGTGTTCCAATCTCCGTACCTTCTTAATATCAGCGACCTCTTGAGGCATCTTGGCGGTAGTTCAAGGTGGGATGGTTTGAACAGGTAACTTGACGGGCACTGGTTTGCGATTAGAGTATTTCGACAGAATTGAGAAAATGTTTTGTGCGCAGGCGGCGGGCAGGTGCACGGACCATTTCGAGTTCTGGCCAACTCGGGAGTGAAGGGCGCCGATCCACCGAGGTGTGGCGTAGAGGAAGTACGTGGCGCAGACCAGATTCTGAGGCAGCAACAGACAACTCACTCAACGTGGTTGAATTGATTGAATTGGCCACCTTTCACTGTGATATTAGAATTTAACATTTACTCAGTCTTGTATTAAAAGCCTATCGAGGCCCGAATTTCATACTCAACTTTACAATCACCTGTTGCTGTTATCGAAGCATCCCGTCACATATCAACTACTCAAAAACAGGTGAATCTTACTGAGACAACAATGTCTACTCGCCTCGATAACCTCTTAAAGTCCAAGGTAAGTGATAATATCCCCTACAGCATACTCTTTACTTTTATGATGGAACTTTACTAAAATTTACTTAGAACGTTGTCCTCCGTAAGTGCTCATCACCTTCAGGGTAAGCTATATAGGTACTGACCATGATCCAGTCTTTGGAGGCGTCGTCTCTATGGCGGCAGCATACACTATCTGGGGAAACGATGGTCAAGGAATGTTCCCTCCTGTGCCAGATCCTACCGGTGACCCCAAAACGTGGTCTCGAGAAGAATGCCGACTGTGGTTGGAAAAGGTGAGTCAAGTCCAGACATCCTTTGTAAGTGACGTGTGCTAACATTATATACCTAGAGAAACCTACATCCAGATCCCAAAGCTACAAAAGAGGAGCTTATCGAAAGGGTCCTAGCCAATATGCGCATCCCAAGAAAGTAAAGAGTCGGCTAGAACATGACTGGAGTCATTTTTTAATTGCTTGTCGCTTTGTTACATTACTTGATACCACAGCTGAAGTCTTGTCCTTATACAATACGATTATTTTTTATGCAAAGTTTAGCATTGTAACTCTAAATTCGATATCTTCATATTGAGCTGACAGTTAAATTAATGATTGAAAGTACTGGAAAAAACTGCAGCACTTCTCTCAGTAATAATTTCCATTCTTTTTGTTATCCTTCAGAATCATCGAATCATTAATCCAAGTCCAGTCCGGTGGAGCCCATAGGGGTACCTTGCCGCCAGCCATCAAACGCATGTGTTTCGTGTACCTTGACTCAACCAACCACCCAACAAAGTTCAAGCTGTTAATCGTCTCACTTGGATGCACGTGCCACAGCAACCGTAGTTCAGTAGCACTCAACTTAACCTAATCTCTTCCATGTCATAGCTTTGTGAACTCACGATATTACATTCCTGGTAGCTGATCGCAGATTTCTCAACTCTTGCGACCATGGCTCCTGAATAATTTAAATAACAACCAGAACCAACATTCTGCCCCCCCGAACCCTATTAGACCGTCCGAAATAACGACTGCGATCTTGGCGTTTCCATGTTGCGACGTCATATCCAACATCTACATAATGGCATTCCTCGAGGACCCCCGACTGCGTCAACGTTGGAATCAGATCGCGCACGATACCGAGACGATAACAGAGAACGCAGCAGCTGGAATTTGGACATTTCAGCATAATTACATCAACCCTTGTTTCTCATCCATTGCGCACTCGTTTGAACAGTGTACAACTGTTTGTTTAGGTGACCCCGAAGAACGTTTGCGACGGCGTAGAGAACGAGAGCTGTCGCATGGTAGGGCTGAATATAGCTTCGACTTTTACGATGATTGGTATGAAGAAGAGCAAAGCGGTCTCTTTGGAGCATGGGGCAACGAGGACTGGGATAGATTGCTGGCTGGGACCGGCAGTTCGCGAAAGCATAATGGAGCAGAGACAGAACAGCCACGCAGGAAACGTGGCATGAGCTACGGAACTCGAGACAGACGACGAAAACCAAGCATGGATGACGACCCAACTGTTATTCCCAAGACTCAACCAATTGGATTCCTCAGTAAACTACCATGGAAAGTGGGCGGTACTCTGCGATACAAACCTAGTGCGGCAGATTTACAAGACCACCCACATCGACACGGCGCTGGAGAGGATGAACCACTACTACATTCAGATGATGGATCCGACCTCGATCTCGACCGACCAGTGACTAGAAAGCGCAGCGGAACGACTGGGTCGGGTGATACATCAGACTCGTATCGATCACGAGGAGACTTATTCCCAAGTGATGGCGAGGGCGAGGAAGACGCCGTTCCACTAGACGATGAAGTAACATATGACATGATCAGAAAAGACGACAGGAGCGGACGAAGCGCGAGGACAAGCAGCAAGGGTAAAAGACCAGCAGGCGGATTAGCTGGTTCAAGGACGGTCTCACGAACAACATTAGGATCTTGCACATCGAAAGACGATTTCCGATTGGAGCGTCGTTCAACCTCATACTCTGCCACAACAGACATAGAAGAGACACCGACTCTGCACGACTTGGAAAGAGAGGAACATTTGCTACAAAAAGAAGAGGACAAAGCCGTCGAGAGAAAGAAGCAAGCCGCAGCAAAACTTGCAGCAGAAAAAGGTCTTGCATTAAGAGGATCTGAACCGCAATACTTCCCCAACACAAAACCACAAGTAGCAGAGGACGACGTTTATGAAGCATCGCCCTCCAAGGCTGCCTGCCAACACGTGAAGGAGGTTGGGAATACGCTACACGTATCTAAGCGAGGCGAGCCGGAGCGTGTCAAGAGCCCTCAAGGCTCGGATGATACAGAGTCGCCAGAAAAGACGGATTTCGTCCCAGCGCGTCTACCTCACTTCTAACGACACCACCGTTACAAGAGGACTTAAACTCGCCATGATACTAATGAGAGCGTTGACGGTGGTGACCGCCATGAGATGACTTTATGTATGATACCAAACCTGAGCCAAGTATGGGATTTTCAGTCGACGATGCGATGATACGTGGGATTATGGATAGCATGGCATGGATAGGATAAGTAGACGCAGTATTTTAATGAAGAATAGTACATGCACAATTCCCGAGGGTAATGCAATGCATGGTAAAGTGTGCAGCGCCGTACTATTGTGCAGAGGAGCACATGGCTACGCGAATCTATAACCCAATGCGGAAATGCCTCGGACATGAGGTGAAACCTCCCCCGCAAACCGGCAGATCGGTTCGTGA
This sequence comes from Fusarium sambucinum, assembly GCF_050947815.1. Classification (NCBI taxonomy): domain Eukaryota; kingdom Fungi; phylum Ascomycota; class Sordariomycetes; order Hypocreales; family Nectriaceae; genus Fusarium; species Fusarium sambucinum. Next base: position 4,157,287 of record NC_139292.1, read on the forward strand.
TGCTTAAAGAGTCGATACCCCACACGATTTAAAGGAGAGACTAGTGAAGGGAGAAAGCATTGCACATCATCTTGTATATGTACTCTTATATTTTGGCTTAAATTTGTATTGTATTCTATCTCACCAGGTCATCTCACCGTATTACGTTATACACAGAATCACAAACCATCGCCAACATGACACCGCCAGGTCCAATCACAACACCACTTACGTCCCTTTTGGGAATCAAACACCCCATAGTCCTCGCCGGAATGGCCAGAGTGTCAGGCGGTCGACTTGCAGCAGCCGTGTCCAATGCTGGTGGTCTTGGTATCATCGGCGGGTTCCAATACACTCCTAATCAACTCCGCGAGATCCTAGCCGAGATGAAGGCCAACTTCTCACGACCTGATCTACCTTTTGGCGTTGACCTCGCACTTCCTCAGATCGGTGGCAATGCTCGAAAGACTAACCACGATTACACGGGTGGCAAGTTGGATGAATTGGTTGACATTATCATCGACAGTGGTGCCAAGCTGTTTGTCAGTGCTGTTGGAGTTCCGCCACCAGAGGTGATCAAGCGATTCCACGACAAGGGTATTTTGGTCATGAATATGGTTGGACATCCCAAGCATGCAGTAAGTCGGACACCCAATTGGTCCGTTATCCGCTGACATAGCCGTCAAGACAAAAGCCTTGGAGCTCGGAGTTGATATGGTTTGCGCTCAAGGCGGCGAGGGAGGTGGCCATACAGGAGACGTCGCAAACTCAATTCTTATCCCTGCGGTTGCCGACATTGCATCAAAGTACCACCCTCCTCTTCTCAAGGGACTACCTGCGTTGGTGCTTGCAGCAGGAGGCATCTCCTCCGGCCGTAGTCTTGCTAGCTCTCTCATGCAAGGTGCAGCGGGCGTTTGGGTTGGTACTCGGTTTGTCGCATCTGAGGAAGCTTCTTGTAGCGAAGAGCATAAGAAGGCGGTTGTTTCATGTGGATACGAGGACACGCAACGAACGCTTGTTATCTCTGGACGACCGTTAAGGATGAAGACGAACGAGTATATTCAGAAGTGGCACGACCAGCCTGGCAAGATCAGGGAGTTGTGTGATAAGGGTGTTGTGCCACTCGAGTATGACTTTGAGCAGGGGAACGACTTTGATCTTCCGCATCTGATGGGACAGGTTGCTGGTGCCATCACAAAGGTTCAGCCGGCCGGGGAGATTGTTGAAGAGATGATCAAGGAGGCTGTTGATATGCTGAAGCTGGGTGGAACATATTTGACCGCTGTACCAAGGCTTTGAGTATGTGGAATAACCATCACTCAAGGGATATCGCACACTATAGTTAGTACTTAGATATATAAATATCTCTTAATGTTTTTCTCACAGGAACAGAACATGAGAAGTGCCAGGCGCCTACCTGTTTTCAGGGTATTAGAAAAATTGACCACTGGAGGCATAAGAGACGAGATTACCATGTCACTTTATGCCCCTTAGACTACCTCTTATTTTTATATCCTAAAGATTAGGAGACCAACTTTTCTGCTACTTCTGTGTAGGTGCTCTAAGTTGGCATGAAGAGACCCAGAGTCTGACCTACTGAGGTAGGTATTAAGATAAGCAGCATAATACGGCTTGGAACTTCCTAGCATTGGTGTTTCATACACACCTAGCTGTTCTGATGCCTGGGGAAAGTGCCTTTGATACGGTTTCTGACTTATGACCGAAATAATAGATTGTTGCCCATGCCTTGAAAGGAACCGACCACTAACGGAAAACACTGATAAGCTCCGGCAATCTCAATACCTGCCTACCTCCTAACTAGGTACTTATCATCTCGCATCACCATCACTCAAAATCATCAATCATCACCAAACAATACCCAACTGCATACGTTACGCAAGATATCATAAACGAAAAGTGAATTACACTGTATAACAATGACCATCGACGAATCTCAAGACAACGACAATGCACTCCTGGCTTCTCACAGAGCACTGTTCCCGCACATGTCCGATATGTATTTCTCCGTACTCATGAAACGCGGCCTTGGTCTCCCTGATCAATACAATCAGCCTAACGCCATGTCTTGGGCGAAGAAAGTTCTCAAGGACCTCGACATCACCGAGAATCATTACGAAGGGCATGTCCTTCGGCTGGGATGCATCCGTTTTCGATGTGCCAAATGCCGCCTCCCCTGTGAAGACCTCAGAGAGGCGAATCATATAGCTGGCCACATTCCCTATATTTTCCCTTGCGGACATATAATCGGAAGCTCATGTTACCACGCAATGGTAGAGGAATACGAAGCCGAGGGGGCCTCACCGTTGTGCCCCTAGGAAGGACGACATCCAGAAGATGTTGAAGACAGCACAGATGAACCATGCCCTCGCCGTGTCATTTATCAGTGCGGTCACAATTTCATGCACGTCGAGGTGACTGAGGCTTTTGGGAGAACCCGGTCGGCAAACAGCGGTCTTTTCGGTGTCACCACCGCAAAATGTCGAAGATGTACGTTGCAAGATCAATTAAATTTGTGGACAGTGCTGGCTCGCGCCAGGACCGGATGCGACAGGCTCTGGGCAGTGAGTGGTACTTTGAAAGGTTGCTCGGACGAGGCTTCCAGTGGTGGGGTTTTGGTGCGAGCAAGAGTAGAAGAACTTTGGGAGCGAGAACGGGACCATCGCCGCTTTCTTAACGGCTTGTGGACTAAGTCCCCGAAGAAATATGCCGATCCGAACTGGTCAGGAAGACTCTCTCCGACTGTGACTTATTATACCGAAGCACCTTCCACAGATACAGATGACGACAAAATCACTGACTCAGACGCAGATACGGACCAAGATGTTGATTCGTACAACATCAGCCCTCTCACTATTGCAGGCACGGAAGATACTTCCCTATCCCTAAAGACAGATACTTGAGGAAGAAGGCCGTCAGCTCTTTCATAAACAGAACCTAAATAACATAAAGATTCCATTTTTATATCTAAATGTCCCCACTTTGTAGCTAAGACGAGACCTTCTCCTAGTGACCTCTTCTATTGGCCGTATCTTTACAGAGTAAAGAGGCTGAAGATAAAGACCTTGTCCGTAAGAAGGCAAAAGCAGTTACAGACCCTTTAAACAAGTCAGGCCATGCCTGGCGAGTTGAGAGCTCTCTTTGGCGGCAATCTGATTGTACGCATTAGCCGTATACAAAGGATAAAAAGATATAATTGCCCAAGCAGCGCTAGGAACAAGTTGGTTATAATTGAAAGTGAATGATTTATAAACCTAGTTCTTGTCTAACTAACTTGGGCTACGATTTTATTTTATTTTATTTTATTTATATATGAGGCTAACTGATCAGGGTCTAACAAGTTGTCTGGACTAACCGGGACTGTCTTGAATCGTGTGCCAATTAAAATCAGTTCGGAAAGAAAAGCAATTTCATGCATCTCGAGCTGAGCCAATAAAACACCAAACGTCATATTGGGATCGACTAGGATTAAATACATACTTGGCGATATGATAGTCGGGTCAAAGCAAGGCTGACGTGTTTGACGTGGCGTCTCAGTCTCGGACCACAGTAGTTGAGTTGAGTCCAAGTAGTCAAGAGTATATATATAGTAAGACTTAAGAGTAAGCGCTCTCATCCATGATTCGAATCAAACCATCTTGTTCGGATATGTCGGAATCAGCGTCATACTAAAACTCACGACAACTCACACTTACTCAACTTATACTGTATGTACCTCATATGCGCATCGAGGTATAGGTAAAGAACTTGGAGGTAAGCAGAGCAAACAGGAAAGAGGAATTGTGGATCATTCCTCGTTATTTCCGAAACGATACTACTTTGAACGACTCATGCCCAGTAAATTATTTCTGGCCTTTTATTTTTCATTGTTGATCATCGAAAAAAAAATCAATCTCGAATTCCATCTCATGATGGAAGCGCATAAAACTGTCGTCGCGGGCGTTGCAGACAGAGTCAAGCACTTCCACGCCCGCCAAGAACCGTTTCGACTATACCATGGATCGACTAACAGCACTCGGCACTCAAATCGCCGCGTCGACAACACCGTCGACACGAGCAGACTAAACAATGTACTCGAGGTGAAGCAGGACTCAAAAACGGTCCTTGTCGAACCAAACGTCTCCATGGAGTCTCTGGTCGATGCGACCCTGCCCCATGGTCTTGTCCCTCTCGTGGTTATGGAGTTCCCGGCCATCACCGTTGGAGGTGGCTTTTCGGGGACGTCGGGAGAGAGTAGCTCTTTTCGTTACGGCGCTTTCGATGCCACTATCAATTGGATCGAGATTGTTCTCGCCGATGGAACGGTTACGCGGGCATCAAAAGAGGATCAGCAGGATTTGTTTTGGGGTGCTGCATCGGCCTTCGGAACTCTCGGAGTCGTTACTTTGTTGGAGGTGCAGCTCAAGGACGCAAAGGAGTTTGTTGAACTAAAATACAGACTCGCGAGGGGCCCCTCAGAGTCGGTGAAAATCATCAAGGAGGAGTGCAGGAGATGGGACAATGATTTCGTGGATGGTATCGTTTACTCCAAAGACACGACCGTGGTGTGCGCTGGGCGACTTGTGGACGAGGTTCCAATAAGTGCAACGCCGAGACACTTGAACCGACGGAAGGACAAGTGGTTTTATCTACATGTCGAAAAAGTCCGAGACGGTCTACGGATGGGCTCAGTTACGTGCGTCGCCGATTACATCCCGTTAAAAGACTATCTTTTCCGCTACGACAGAGGCGGATTCTGGGTTGCCAAGTATGCTTTTGACTATTTTATCACGCCATTCAACCGCGTCACACGATATATCCTGGATCCCCTTCTCCGAGCACGCGTCATGTACTCAGCAGGCCACAACAGTAACCTGCTTGACTACTACATGGTGCAAGACGTTGGTGTGCCTTATAGCAGCGTTCCCGAGTTCCAGAACTGGCTGGATAAGCAATTCAAGATCTATCCCCTCTGGATATGTCCGCTACGCGTGCGGCGTGAAGAGCCAAACTCGGGGCATGGATTGCATGCCGAGTTTGCAAAGTCTGGTACGGCGGATTTACTTAATTTCGGCGTTTGGGGCCCTCTGCAAGGGAATCGACGGGATGCTATTCAACATAATCGCGCTTTAGAACAAAAGGTGCAAGACTGCGGAGGAAAGAAGTGGCTCTATGCGCATGCGTACTACACAGAGGATGAGTTCTGGTCGCATTACAACAGAGAGTCTTATGATGCGCTGAGAGCAAAGTATGGAGCGTCGTATTTGCCGAGTGTATATGATAAAGTAAAAGTAGACATTGAGGGCGACGAGAAGCTGATGAAGTCCACCGCAAAGACCGGATGGCCGATCAATGGCCTGAAAGGAGTGTACAAAGCGTTGTTTGGAGGAGATTATCTCTTGCAGAAGAAGAGCGACAAAACATCTGAACAGAAGTAAGATGTCAGATCAGCACTTGAGACATGCTTCGGTTATTGTTAATACCATTATTGTATATAGGTTCTGAATGAGGGACGACATAGATAATTTGATACTCTGGGCGATTGCCTACGTTATGATACAATTGCTCATTTCCCTTCCGTGATTCATCGCACACTCAGTCAGCTCTGAAACCACCCAACGAATTCGGCTTGCGTCCACTGAGCTCCTTCAGTCCCCCGGGGCTGTCGAGATCCTTCAGGTCCTTATAAGACTGCAGCGTCATCTCGGGTGGATTTCCTTTCCTAGGAAGCATGATCCAAAAGCCTCCTGCTAGTACAGCAGCTGCAGCAGCGATGGGTGGCCTGATAGTGTCAGTTTTAGTCAGTTCCTTGGTAAAACGGACATTATACCAATTCCTCTTGAGGGCTTCTGGACCGCCTGGGGCTTGTGGGGGAGGTTGTTGACCTCCAGGACCGCCAAGGTTGCCATCAGAATGGACATGTTTTGGGTTCGGCTTTGTGCTCGCGAGACGTCGTTGACAAAGCCTAAAAGGCATGCGAGCTACAGGTCGAAGAAACAATCTTGAAGGCGCCATGTTTATATGATTGCAATAGTATAAACCGTCTTGATTTTGATGTAGTGCCGTAGTTACTTCAAAGCATTGAATGAGGAAGAAAGTTAGACGTCATGAATATCAAGGGAAGCTTCTTGGGATCAATCCATGACTTAACCGGTTGACGAATGATAAGGTGATGACGTGGGGATACACCTCCATCAATTCAGCCATTTTTAGAAGGTCTCAATCTCCAAACCCGCGTTAAAGGTTGGGGGAAAAAGTCACTGACGATTATTGGATGTCATTAATTTTGAATCGTCTGTTTCCCCAGTGGTTGTTGCTTTTAGAGGTTTATGATCGGAAGGCTACTAATTTCGTCCCTTATGTCTCAAGCGCCTAACGTTTCTGATACTGGACGACTTGATTCAACGAACCCTAAATTAACATCTCAGCCTTTATAAATTAACTAAGCTAGTTCGTCTACGGGATGGGGAAAAAGAGTATCCTAAGTCTTAGATTATAAAAATAAACAGTCTAAGAACCATAAGAACTATACTCTAAGAAGCATAAAATACCCAACCCTCATCGGGCAGCAGGTCGGACATATCTGTGCATTTGCTAGCCAACGCTTCACAGATCAAGCGCATATTGGTCCCAAATACCGTCACTCTCGTCTTCTTCTTCTTCGTCGTCGTCACTGCCACCACTGTCTTCGTGCGGCCACTGCACAGTCACTTTGGTCCTCATTTCATGCTCGACAAAATGCTTCCAGTCGGGGCCTGTATATTGGCTCACATTGTCTCTCGTGTCCTCAAAAGTAACGAAGCATCGTGATCGTGAAGTCCAATGCTGCTGTTGCGGTAGGCTCACTTTGATGTGACGCAGATCAAGATTGGGAATATCCTTGAGCTTTTCGAGAAATTTGTTCCACATGTTGACCTTTGGGGGAGCGCCAGTATGACCCTCGGGCAAGCGTCGACGAAGTGTAATCTTGTGCAACTCTAATCGCTTGAGCGTCGACGAGAACTTTCGGGCAACAGCTAGTATATGATGTGCTTCCACGTTCATCATGCCAAAATCTAGCGCTTCAAGCTGGGGATATTCTGGCGAAGGAATAGAGGATAAGGGAGCAGAGGCGGGGGCAGGGCCGGAGGCAGGGGCAAGGCCAGAGGCGGAAGGGGAGGCGGGAGCAGAAGTAGAAACCTCACTCCCAAGCCATTTGAGAAGCATGTCAGGTCCGTTAACACTACGATGAGTCTCGTTGATACGCAGGTGCTTGATATTTTTCAGCTTTAGGAGAAATCCGCGCAGCATCATATCGGACGGGTGGCCGGCAGTATTCACGGGAAAGTCGTTTCCTCCGAGTAGATCGATGTCGATGTGCAACTTTTCGAGATTCTCCAGGACCGAGATCACCGAGGGCTCCATATAGGAGGGGATGTTGAAGGCACAGTCTCGCAAATGATTCCTAGCTCTCGACATGTACTCGATCCCCTTTGGCTTTGCGTTGGCTTGTCCCAACGCGAAAAGGACAGAAATAAAAACCGAGCTTCCGTAAGCTGTCGAGAGATCAGGACCCCAAGCCTGGTCACTTCCCTGGCCAGGACGGTGTCCAGTCTCTCTGAACGCTGTAGTTGACCCATAGCTTGTCCATTGCCTGCCAGGGCTGTCGCGAGAACGCCTGTTGGAGTTGAAGTCGCGGATAACTACATCTTCAAGGTTGCTGAGGTTTCTGAACGCTTCGGCGAGCATATCCCGATGATAACCTGTGCTCAACATTGAGAACTGGCCATCGTACAGCTGCTTCTGCCTGATGTTTCGAGCGTTTTGGCCACTAACTTGAAGAGCATGGGCGAAACGATCAAGCCCGATGTGGACCATCCGAAGATAACCACTGAGACGACTCTTGGATATGTCGATCAAGGCCTGCAGGCTTGTCTCGGAGATCATAAACTGCTTGCGGGTGAAGAACTCATTGGTAAATGTAGTGAATAAAGCTTGCTCGATTGAACGGCACGTCAGGCGGGTGTTGCCGAGTTCGGGGGTTGTGAGGAAGGACGTTATCCGCAAAAGGACCTCGAGAGGGACCTTTTGGAGAGGGCGGGCTATTATGGTAACCGCAGGCATGCTGATACCAGTCATGGCGGTGTCCGGGTCGGTCATGTCGAGAAGGTACCTAAGGAATTGAAAGGTTCTGATTTCGTCCTCTCTATTTCAAAGAGCTTCTTTGAAGGATGAAGCAGCAGACAGCCCGTACGGAAAGACAATGCCTTTTGTAAGTCGAGATAAGCAGACCTAAGTTGATGCCAGAAAAAGCTAAGCAGTTACTCTTATACAGGCGATAATAAAAGGACTGTATTAACTCGAAGTGATTTCGTCTTTTAGGTTGCCGGTGTTAAAGCCTTGCAGGTGATACGGAGAGTGATTGATTGATTACGCCAGAGAAGTAGGTACTACCAATTCACGGCTGAGATACAGCAGGCAGCAAACAGGCAGGCGCCTGGTATACTCCACTCAAAGACAAGGATACCTAATATCTGTGAATAATAGGTGACAGAAGAATTGACCGTCGGGGCTTTAGATGATAAAAATAAATAGCCTAAAACATATAGTCTAAGTAGCATAAAGTGATCTAATAATTTCGTCTCTTATACCCCTGGCCGCCAACTTTAGTACCTGATGTCAGCCATCTAATTTCGAATGGCATACCCTGCTAAGGTCAACATGCACCTAGGCATTGTGGTACAATACACAAATGCAACTTACCGTGATTTATGTGAAATCATGAGCTCAATACTCTTAGATTCAACCCTCTTAAGTTCGGTTTGCCTTCGACGGAATGGAATTGAGAGCAATAGTACAGAGAGGCCTTGTTGGGGTGACGGAGAAACATCAACACTTTTGGGGGCGAGTATTACTGACATGGGACTGTCTATCTGAGGGGTCCTTCAATTCGTAGTATAGCGACGTCAGCCTTAAGAGACAAGAATAAATACCTAACCAAAGAATATTCTAGCATAAACTGACTTACTTATTTCGTCTGAACAAATAACATCTCATAATTTGACGTCCCTTCCCTCGGGGTATCAGAAACGTTGGGCGCTTGAGGTTGAGACACAAGGAACGGAATTAGTATATCATTTTATGCAATTTAGGCTATGAGTTTAGGTCATTGATTTTTGTACCCCCTAAAGCTAAGGAGGCCAAGACTAATGGGAGTGATGGATAATACACTCCTTTGACGATTATATGAGAGAAAATTGACATACCTCAGGTATTCACATAAACGGACTTTGAAATAGTGTAAGAATCAAGAATATAAAACAGGAACTAATTAATTCCTATCTGCCATGAACGCCTGGCCTATTCCGTTACATGACTCCATCCCAGATGGCACTGGCAAGTACCTAAGTAGCAGAAAAAATGGCCGCCCCCAAGTTAGGGTACAAAAGAGTAGCCTAAGAAGTATAGCCTAAAGAGCATAAACTGACCTACTGATTTCGTCTCTTATGCTCATCACCACGGACGACGCCTCTAGATTTTGACGCGGAGCAAGTAGCGGAGCTTGACCTGGGCGATATCGTAGCAAATGTACTCGTTGTAGTACAGTCCTGCATTGGAAACATTGGTGTCCCCAGGCTTGACATTGGGGTCGGGCTAAGTAAATGTCAGTATATAAAGCGGAATGATAGGGAAAAGCTGAATAAAGTAGACAAGCAGAAGACTTACCATCTTGATGCCCTTGAGGTTCTCATGAACAACCTCTGCGTCGATCCATTTGCTGGGACCAGTTCGGCCCTGACCCCAAGTACTGTGCATGCCTTGTTTCTTCGCCGTTTGGCCAGCTTCATAGCTTGCTCCGGTAAGCTTCTGGATGGGATCGCCGAGCTCTGCTTCACAAAGAAGAAGTAGTGCTTCACCACCAGAGTTGGAAGAACAACAGTAGCCGGCTGACTTGGAGGACATGTCGGCAAGGTAAATTCCCTTGCCAAACATGTAACCCGTTGAGGGAGCTTCGGGCGGCGCAATTCGGAGACCCTGACTAAGAATACCACCAAAGTTGGTCGCTCGGGAACCGTGCCAAAGGAGGCGACGATCGGACGACATCTTGGAAAACTTAGAGTCATCGAATCGCTTGAACTCGCCTTCACGCTCAATGCGGAAGATTTCTTTCACGTCGTAGGTCATGTTGTGAGTTGCACCTTTAGACTCGTTCAGGTAGTCCTTGAGACGTGTGAACTCATTGCTGTTGTGTTCAAGGGGGGTCATTTCTTCCATGCCAAGACCCGCGAATTGACGATCAAGAGGATGGATAGTATCCCTCGTCTTGCGGTCAATCTTCATGATTTCGGCTGCGTCCTTCATATCCGACAAGCTCTCCAGAAGATCTATTTCCTTCTTGAGCATTTGGTTGGTATTAATAACGGGCGGCCGGTTACGGCCGAAAGCATGAGGAATGAGCGAATAGAAAGTGTTGGAAAGCTGCTCAGTAGCGGAAGCTACGCTCATATTATACTCGGTGGTAGCAAGATCGGGGTTATCGAATAGAGCCGCAAGGTTCTTCAGCTGTTGGAAGCCTCTGGTAATAGTTGCCTTACTCAATTTGCCCAGAGGTAACTTGTTGGCATCGTAGTTGAGGGAAGTCATTGCCTGTTGGAAATACTGTTGGTTGAAGATCAGTTCCATCAACTCCTTAACGGGCTTCTCAAGTTTGCATTCAGGCTCTGGAGCCGTGTCCTCGTCCTCTCCGTTCTCCTTCTTAACAGCTTTGACATCTTCGTTGTCGTCCGAGTCAGAGTCAGGGTTGTAGCTACGCTCGACGAAAGCGTATTTGCCAGGCTTTGGATCAGCACCACGGTCGTCCCAGGAGAGGCCAGACTTGTCCTTAAACTTCTTCTGGAAGATTTTGACAGCGTCATCGAGGCTTCCACTTCCAAGGATGGCCTTTTGGCCCATCTCTCCCACGCGACCCCATCGGGTCCAGGTCTTGAAAGTTGCTGATTTGGGATCCTTCAACACCTGAATACGGTAAAACTTATTGTTGTTATTCCCAGCGTTGGTCTGGTTCAGCGAGGCATCGTAGATTAAACCAGAGTCAGGATCAACCCAAACCTGGTAGGTGGGGAGGGTACAATGTTCATCAAGCGGAATCGCGATATCCTTCTTCTTGATGAACTGTCCTTCAGCGACAATCTTTTCTTCCTTCACGTCTTCGGGTTCAGACTCAGGCTCGGGTTCAGGTTCAGCTTTGACTGCTGCCTTGCCCTTGGTACCCTTCCTGGCCGGAGCTTTGGCAGGAGCTTTGGCCTTGGCCTTGGTCTTTGGCTTCTCCTCCTCTTCCTCTTCCTCTTCAGACTCGGCCACAGCATCTGACTTGGCCTTGGCCCCCTTCTTGGTAGCCTTGGGCTTCGCCTTAGACGGAGCAACGCTAGTGCTTCGTGCGCGCTTGTTCCTGGGTTGGCTGTCCTCTTCGTCGTCGTCGTCGTCGTCTACAGGAGGCGATCTTTTCCTTGACGCGCCATTGGCAGTAGCCTTAGCAGCGCCGTTGGTCTTGGAAGATGACCAATGATAGTCTTCCATCTTTACCTTGGTGCCTGTGGAGTCGGTGTCAAGCAACCATGATGGGTTCATAATGGGAAGACCCTTAGCCTGTGCGGTGGTGACCTTGTTGCTACCGGAGTTAAAGTCATCATCGGTGGAAACAACATGGGTGGTGGCCTTTGTAACGCTTCTGGTGAAAGTTCCGCCATGTTTGCGAATGAGGGCTTCGAGAGAGGCATGGCTGTGGCCAATGTCGTCAAACTTGCCGCTCACAGCAATTGCGCAGCCATCCAGAGGCGGATCGGCTGGAGCTTTCGCGGCTGCTCTCCTTCTGGTAGACATTTTGGCGTTTGTTGTCTGAGTGTGGCTTGGTCTGTAAGATTGTCCAGGGAAGATGAGAAAGTGCGAGTGTGTAAGTCACAAAGTGGGAAAACTGAATTTATGTTAGCACTCGCGTAGCTATAGCTAGCCCCAATTGTTCATGTCGAGGAAAGAAATCAATCAGGGGATGAGACGGAATGTCATACCCAACGATTTTTGGCGCGTCAACAAGAGCTGACCGAATTGAGCAATCGCCGAATCTTAGGGTGATCCTTGCGTTGGTCAAATACCTATAGTAGCGCGAGATATGGTTACAAAGAGGTAGTAATAAGCCGAGATTGAGTGGGTGTTAAAGAAGAAAAGGAAGAAAGATGATAGCGAGGGAAAGGGAAAAGGTAAGGTCAAGTCCTTACCATTTTAAAGTATCTCGTGGACAAGGTCTTTCTTTCCCTGAGGTCAAGCCCATGAAGTGACGTTCAGCTGAATGGGAAGGTAATACGGGCACTAGGCTGAAACCCCCCACTTTCCTTGACTGCCCGGCAGAGTGACAAAAAAGCTTGAGTTAAAGTATCGAATAATTCGCACTAAACAATGGCTTATGATGTATTAGTATCAAATCTGGCCTTGAGATTTATGATCAATTGATTAATTGACTTACGTTGATCACAACTGTCTGCTCATTTTCACTATTAATCTCCACAAAGTCGCGTGTTTTGACAGATGTTATGCTCAGCTGGCTTGTTTGTTTATTCTGTCACCTCTTCATTATCTCCAAGCTACCCATGACGTGCTGCTAGGCACCAACGAGCTAAAAGACCCCGGATCTAGGCACGACCCCATCACGATATCAGGTGACCCATTTATATCTATCAAAACTGGATCTTCTGCCTGGAAATAATGGATAAAGCTTTGGAACTCAGACAAGCTTTGTTTTACATGCATAACCTCCAACTTTAACCAAGAATATTGAATTCTAGTCCATAATTAAATTAGATGATTTATTTCCGCTCCCATGTCCACAACAACCAATCCCATTATCCTCTCAAAAGATATAAGCTGCAATGTTGCGTAGCATGTCCATTAATACTTTCACCAGGTTTATGCAGAAGGCCTATACCAAAAGTAACAGACATGTTGTACCACGAATTCCCTCTGGATCCAAATTGAATGTGATTCGAACGCTACAACGGCCAATGAATTTCCCGCTAGATCCCCTGAACTGAGATGAGTTGCGAGTTTGAGTTTCCATATCTGCTCGATGGAATCGCCACCTCTGAAGTCTCCCAGGGGTTGAATGCTCATTCGACCCTTGGTGTTTGGGCACCACCTCTTGAGGACTTTGACGAGATTATTTTGAGGCACCTTAGCTCTGGTGTTGCCTGAAATATCAAGTTATATCCTGCACTTCTCTCCTGGCTTCACTTGCGTTGATCTCGATGTCATTTGACGATTAATTCTTCGACATCATTTTCATCAGATCATTGAAGCAAAACTAGGCCTCAGATGTTTCATGACATCTAATTTCTGGATTTCTGACGCATAGTTGTGTAGAAATGGCTCCAAGGATCATGGTATTCCAAAATTCGGCTGTCCCAGTCTTCTGACCAACTTGCCCCCTCATGCTCCAACACCTCCCTGAAGAGCATCAATGCTTAGCCAGTCGTTATTCGGCATCCACAGATTTTGATCGAGTCCCATTCCATATTCCAAGCCTGGATCTGTGCCTAATCCATCCGCACCCCCGTCGTATGCGTTACTGATCTCCGAAATGCCGAAATCTTGTCGTGGAACTACCTCTGCAAGGCTTACAGCAGGCTTCGCGGGAACATGAACTTCGGTAGTCGGGTGTGGTAAGTCCGGAGACACCTGGCTTTCAGGAACCCAAGGATCAGCGACAAGTGATGGAGGAAATGTTGAATCTGTCATGGCGGACATCGACACGGGGGTCATCGAGACAAATTGGCTGGGATCGTTCATATTTGAGTCATCCACAAGACCAGACTGACGTAGAGATTGTTGAGAATAGCCATTGTCTAGAGGAAGTCGACCATGCGGATCCGGTGTAACTGACGGTACGCGAAGGGCGATACCATGAGTAATCAGCCTCTCCAAATCCACTTGGATGCCTTCTGCTGTCTTTCCAGCACAACAAGATTTGATTGTCAGTAAGCAAATCCTAGCTCGCTCCATCACGGCATCCAAAGTGAGGTCATATTTAAGAGCGTTGGTGTGATATGCATAGGTTAATACGCGGGCACATTGGTACGCGCAAATGGCCATGTCCAAATCGGCCACAGGCTTTGCATTGAGTTTGTGCATGGACGAGAAAATATTGGCCATCGACATGGCATGTTCGACGCATTGTCGTTGACAATGGTCCAAGAATGCATCGTCCAGAGATGCAAGAATGACACGAGGAAGGGCCTCGCGAAGACCCCCAAGAGCAAGGCGGTACAGATCTATCTGGCATTGATGCCACCATACGTGAATCATAATAAATATGCAAATTCGCGGAGAATAAGCCCGGAGCCTTAATGAGCTTTCTGAAAATTGAAAAGAAGCTGGTAGATGTGTTGCGAACTCGCTGAGATCTTTCTGCAGCCCCCATATGCCAGATTGAAGTTCATCAGGCTTGGTATTGCGGGTTAGCATAACTCGTCTTGAAAACTCCATAATTCGGCGTCGCATGTGCTGTATTCGAATATGGAGAGCCAGACTCCCAATGTCTTCGGCCTGAGGGTTGCGAGGCTTGTCAGGATCGTGAATAAGCCTTTCAGTTGGTTGTGGAAGGTCGAATTCAAAATTTCGCTCGTTGCACGGCAATCCTACATGGATCTTATCAGCGCTCCAAAGCGAGTAGTCACGATAACCGCCTGAGACACCTGAATCAATACAGTACAGTGCCCACATGAGTCGGCGGCGAGACTCTTGAGCAAGGAAACAAAGGTTTGGAGCTTCGTGATTCAGACGTAGAGCTGCAGCATATCGAGATGCTATACTCAACAGCATGAAAGCGCTTGGAGATTTCTTGGACAGGATACGGTGCTTGATAATCAGGACAAGCGCCTGCACTTTGATGGTTGAAGGCCGAGTATAATCGGCAAAAATGAGACCCTCAGCATTGTCGATACACCTCTCACCATAGTCCTTCATCCCAGGCCCCATATCCGTAAGGTATGATGTTATGCCAATCAAGGCCAGCAGAAGAGCCTTCTCCACCTTGCCCGAATTATATCGCCCTTCAAGAGAGGCTCGATGTAGGAACGAGAACATGGGAATATGATGGACATGATTAAAGAACTTCACAAATGTCCGGCCTATTAAAGCATCGAAAGACTCATCTGGGAAGGAACTACGCCTGCTTGTTAGCCAAGGGAGCATTATCTACGATGCCAACTTACATTTCTGGCGCAAAGCCTTGAGGCGTTGCGGTGCTAGCTGGATCGGTCAATCCAGGGTCACTGTCGTTGTGACCGTCATCTCGATCGCCCTCATGGCTTTGTGGACTTGGACCTTCTCTAAGAGAAATCCGCGCTCTTTTGCTTGGCCTGTATACACATTCAATGCCTTGAGAACGGCAGCGATCGCATGACGGCATGTGACCGGAGCATCGGGCTTTTCGACTATGGCAGCTGATGCAAGCTTGCCGGACTCGACGGCGAGGTAGCGCACCAGATAAAGCGCCAGCGTCACCGTCGTCATAGGAACAAGGAAAGCCTAGTCGCTCGCAGTTGGAGCAGATGTCGCGAGCACCATTGCATCGAACTTTGCGAGCGCGACAGGTTGTGCAGGTTAAGGACGACTTCTTGGGTTTGCGATCGGGGGAGTTGGCATGAGAGGTGGGCTGAGAAGGATTGACGGGTTGATGAGACACTACCGGGGTAGAGGAGGCGGTAGCTGAGGCGGGAAGAGGAGAGTCGAGGTTGGCAATGAGGTTATTCGGATGGTCGCTTGAGGCGGAGGCGAGATCCATGGCGACGTTGGTTTAACTTGGAGGGCATGGAGGGGCCCAAGGGCTGGGACCGCCTATATCAGCTAAGTAGCGAAGTTCAGAGCAATCCGCCGCGACCAACATCGAGCTCGACAAAGGCCATAGGGTGGGGAAACGATCCGTTTGAAGTTTCTGGAATGTTTTGTCTCGGGGAGAATTTGTAGTGACGATGCTGATGTTTAGTGAGTGAGTATGGTGGGAGCCAGAAGGTGGGCAAGCAAGTCTAGTGGAGGCGATAGGGATGGTGGTCCTGTTTCTTGGGGCAGGCACCGGGGGTGTTAGCTACCTAGGTACCTAACTCAGGTTCTGCCCAGGACCGGAAGGGGCAATACAGGCATATGGTTGGGTGTATGTTTCCTAAAAGACGGTGTTGTTACAGCGAACGGCAGTGGACTCAGTTGAATGCGCCTATTAAAGGTGTTTGTTTATTGGGAGCATGTCGATCCAAGAAAGGACGTCTATGCTCGCAATTTGACTGTTAAGATGGTTCTCCAGTAATGACGAAGGTTGTAGCCAAGATCATTCCCCGGTCGAAATATATCTGGTGCACACACCCTTCGGTCGCATGCTCACATGAGATCTGGTACAGCTCCAGGTGGGGCAGCAAGCAAGTTCAATTGACAGGCACTTTCCTATTGTGTTCAGTCGTAATTTTCAAATTCCAACATCACAACAGATCAGTTTAAAGCTTTTACTTACATAGGGCAATTGAAACTCATTTATCTCTCTTACACCCGTTTTATGAGCGATATTCCACGGTTGGTCTCGATTAGCCGAGCCGATAGAAAACTGATGGAACGACGTTTTGTGGACCGAGTTTACCCACAAGCTTGGCAGAATACTGTGCCCAAGTCTCAATGGTCGCTGAGGTCACCGCCATGGAGAGTTTTTTCCCTTGCATTTTTCAAGCCAGGATATGCAGTTTATCAGCGAGTTCTGCCCTCCTAGCTTATGTGTTACTGTATTTATTTAACGATCAGAGTTAAATACGACCAAAGCAAGACAAGATGTTCCCGAGATGATAATATAGCATATGCTACACACGAGTCATTACCGATAAGACCAGATTCTAAGTAATATTACAGCACAGGGCCGTTGATGGACTCTTTGTGCTAAGTACTACAGGAGGTATCCCAACACTCGTCCATGTCCAACACACGATAATCGACAAGCTCTATCGTTTGTTGTGTCAAAAACCCAACCATTCATAACCCTATCACTATTATTTATCCTCCATACGTCAACCACGCGGCAGAGGAAACCTGGGGATACCAATGAGAACGAGAATGGACCGAGAAGCGACGCCTCATATTTCTGAGTCCCGCTCAACCCTGGCGCCTGGGCCTCAAAGAGTCTCCACCATATACAAGGTTATTGACCGGGATCCAGAGTCAAATTTAGAGGGCACCAACCGACGGATATCGATTTGTGAGAACAAGAGACACAATGAACTGAGCATAGAGTGAATCCAGATGTCTGCATCATCAGTCTTAAACAAACAAGTCAACAACAGAATTACTGACTCACACCTTGAACAAACTAGCGGAAAGTCCTTCCTTAATTAACACCAATCGGTCTAGGACACCGACGGCCCGAAGTGAATTGCTGGAAAACTGGCGACCGACCGAAGCAAAAAAGACGGACATCTCTTTTTGGGCTAGTGTCTTGACTGACGCATATGCAGAGTAACCGTAATGGACAACTGCGTCATTTATCCGACGGCCGCTCCGACTCCCGGAATATCATCGTTTTGATCCCCCCTCCCCCAAAGTCGTAGTAAGAGGCACATTCAAATGATCTCATTCGAAAAGTCAGCCATTTATACGTGACTCTTCGTTTCAGCAGCGAATAAGCAATTGGTGCATCAATTTCTTCAGCTAGCAATGCGACCTTTATTGAAGACCACATCTTACTGACCTAGTGACCGACTTCCGTGCAAAAACAAACATCCCTACCGCAATACATCATGTTGATCATCTGTATGATGGACACAGGTTGAGTCCCTACCTACTCACACACACACTCTCTCTTCTGTTTACGAGGTCCTTGGGGTCCATCTTTGTGTCACACTTACAATCTTTCACATTCTTTCAATCAACAACACCTACTCCAGGTTTAAAAAACTCCGTGATAAATATTATCTTAACCGCCATAACGTTGCATACCTATACGTATGAAATATAGGATGCCCTGGAACGCATAGTTGGAAGAGCACTGGCTGTTGTCTTCGGATAAGATATTGCCATTTTGGCTGTACACGGGCAGCACTCCATTTAAGTTCTCATCATGCCTAACAATATACCAATCATGACATGGCACGACTGAACGTCAACAAAAACTGACAGTGTTTCAAATAATGAACTCAGTCCTGTCGATCATTTTTGTTATATGTTACAATTGTTTATTTGGCATCCCAAAGATCATAAACCATCTGAGGGCTGATCATGAGAACTCATCCAACACTAGCCATAGCTCTCTTGCAGCTGCTGTGCCTCCCCCACAACTAAATAAATAGGTAGCTGGAAGACTAGTCTAGTCGATGCACTAATCCTCTGTGGGCTGGTGCACAAGCATCGTTTGGACCTGATAACAAGACCCCTCTTGGAGTACAAGTACAAAGCGAACCATATCGGCATGCCTTCCGCCATCGTGTTTTCCTCATTAGAAAGTTGACTTTTCTTATCACTGTCAATAGATGGACTGATGATACTATGATACGGCCCTCCTGAAATCCGAACAAATCCTACTCAACTGTTCAACAGGCGAGTAGTAGTTCTGGCATGCTAATATTACGGGCTACCACAGAATCAACCGACACTGAGTTTGTGATAAGTATTAACATACCTGAGCATGCCAAAAAAGAATGTTCCAGACATCCAACGGGACAAGTGTTGTATGGGAGTGAGTGGAATCAAAGATTGCCTGTATCAGCTACTACTTATCTAAAGGACCATGGCAAAATACGAGGAATCTACAGCCGCGACTCCTACATGAGCTTACATATGACCATGGCATACGATATAAGATTCCGTACATGAATTTGTTTTCTGACGACAACACATGCTGGTTCACATTCTACAGATTCTAGACATAGTGACACTATTTACCTGCACGGGTAACTGGAGATTCCATTTCCCATCTGTTAAAGCCGTGATATACCTGGGATTTCATCAAGACATCATTTCAACTTGATAAAATTTAGCTTAAAATACCAGAACAAAACAATTCGTTGTAAATTGCCTCTTAGTACATATACTGTTCGTTGACATCCGCTAAATACCCATTTATATCCTGCATTATGGCAGCATTATGAGCCCACGTGCTCATGTCCGATCCAGCACCATATGAAATACCAAAGAGAATGTTTGGATCCATGATAGGATCATTAAGGAGATACAATTCTCTTCCATCACCATCCATCGGCGGCTCAGGTGCGGTTTCACTATCTTCTGGAGATTCACTCGAGCTCAAAGCTTGTTCAGGTGGAGGTGCAGGGGCCGCATCACGGCTGTCATCGACAAAATCAGATTGTCCCAGTAAACTGTGTATGGCAAGGCGCTGGCGTATATATGCGTCTTTGGAAAGTTTGGGTGGTGACTTGTGGGCAGTCTCAGTTGCTGCAATAGCACGATTGTCCAAAGACTCAACCCATGTTTTGTGTTGCTGTACAACTCGCTCAAGTTCTTGTCGCTTTCTTCAAGTCAGTTACTGCTCCATCAAGTACAATGTCGGGGCTTACCATAGACCTCAGCTGTTCCGAGAAGCGAAAGTAGCGTGTAATAACATCCAAGCATAATTGGGCCTTACTAATAGCCACCTGCATTGACGGCCCTTTATTGTCCTTACTAGTATAAGCCCCGAATAATATCAACCTGGCGGAATGATAGGCACAGATAGCTGCGTCAAAGTCAAGCAGATCCGTGTCGTTGTTGTGCTGGACAAAATCCGAGAGAAGTTGGACAATTTGCTCGGCATGCGATAGACATTTGCCCTTCATGAGCGCCCTTTCGGATGCGGAAATGCCTTCAACCGTAGCATGAGGGGTGGGTTCTGGGTATTCTGTGAGGAATATCCGATAGAGGTTACAGTGACTTTGATGCCAGCTCATGTGCTGAGGTTGTTAGTTGAGTTTGGCCTTCTTATTGGGAAACTTACCATGACAGCACATTGAGGTGACCGGCGAGCCCCTTGGGGATCCGAGTCCAAGTATTGATCATAAGGGGAAAGCTTTGTTTTTAGGCGAAGAAGATCGGTTTGGAATCGTTCCATTGACGAAAAGAGATCTGAGAGGTTGGCTTCCTTCATAGATATTCTTCGACTGAGTCTCATGATAGCTCTTCGTATGAATGCTAACCGTACAAATGCAGCGCGAGGGCCCAACACATCGGGCTCGAATCCCTTTCCTGGCTGCAGGTAACCTGTGCTAATGTATCGCTCTTGGAGGAAGTCAATATCTTCACATGGTAATTGAAGATATATGGTATCAGGATCGAATAGCTCAAACTCCTTCAAACCCACACAAAAACTATCTTCCAATAAGTACAGGGACCAAAACGTCCGTCTTCGTACTTCCTGTGCGACAGGGGTCAACTTGGAATGTTCGTAGTTAAGGCGTAATGCTGCAGTCCATCTAGCTGCCAGGCCAGCCATGATGAAAGCTCTTGGGAACTGTCCAACTGCGGCTCGGTAGCGTATAAGAAGAAGTGATGCTTGGATCTTGAAAATAGAGGGTTCTTCGAGGCGTTCGAGGATAAGACGCTCGGCTTCCTGTGCCCAGTTGGCATGTTTCCCATGGTGCTTGTCAAAGTAGATGGATGTAATGGCACATAGCGCCAGCTTAAGTGCTCGGTCAATAGTTTTGTCGCGGCATCTTTGAGTGACAGTGGCCTGGTGCAGGAAGCTGAAAGAAGGGAGAGGGTACATCTGGCCGAAATATTGATTGACCAATGGGACAACTAGTTCGTCTGGCAACGAATTTACGCCTTCAACAACAGTTAAATTGGTCGCGTTCGCTGTCGAGCTAGAGGCGATGCTTGAGCGTCGGAGTTCAGGTGAAGTGGTTTCTCGAGAAGCTGACTTTGACGAAGAGTCATCTCGAGACGAAGAAGCCTCGGTTGTTGTAGAACCAGCCCTTGATAAATATGTACAGGGCTTCTTCCTCCGCTGACAATTTGTACATCGCGGTGTATCTCCAGAGCATCGGACTTTCATAGTTCGACATTCTTGACAAGCTTTTGTACCGCGACATTTTGGCGGAAGACGAGGGGCATAACTTCCATCAGAGCCGTCCTGCTCGAAGGAGCATTGGAAGTTGAGTCGTTCACAAGTGCGACATCGTGGCACTGTACCATCACATCGGACCTCCGGGAGTCAGTACCGGTCGACTACCAGGGAGGGTTAGGTCGCTGTAAATACCTTGCGCACTCGACACTGGACGCATGCGGCTTTCATCTCAAGGCTGTACTGGAAGGTATGTAGTAAAGTAGTTGATAATTCAGAGGGGTTGGCATTCCGAACCCGAGTAGAGTAGAGTGAGTATATCTTTGAGATTGTAAGTGCCAACTGGACTGGTTCGATCGCGACGCAAAGTCTCTATCGTCGTTTATAAATACCAGACAATATCGAGTTGCACCATTTTGGTTGAATGTGAGCAAACTAACTACGGCAGGCAGTTATGGAGATGCGAGAGGAAAATGCTTCTCTCTATCCACAATGTCCACAGTAAAGAAGGAAGGTGCGTTATGAATGTTGGCTTAGTACATGCCTACCTGCCCAAGTTCAGTTATCTACTTAGTAGCTCGGGCAAGTGCGCACGAGGACAAGTACGGGTTTTGTCTGTCCTTGCTTCCTCTCACTAGAAAAACAAGCAAGGTGACATGTTGAGCACGCCATTCTACCCGAGATAAGTATAATCGCTAGGAAGACTTAAACAAGGAAGCATCCAATAAAGTTTCTTGTACTCCCCGTCACATCACCATGCCCTGTAATGGCGTGCGGGGGTCTCCACTACTCAGGGCGACTCCTGGCCATTAAGAAATGTCTCTGGCCGATACGCGCATAATCTCCCGCTTTTCTCTCTTGATTGGCATTCACTAACTCCCCGACGTCAACCATAATCCCTGTAGAGCGTCAAAACAATGCTTTGTTCTATTATTCTAATATGCCGTGGATGTCATCTACTATCAATCGCGCTCGCAAATTTCCCAAATATTACTAACCTCTGAATCCTGTCGTTCCATGTTCAATACACATACGCTCTCCCATGGGCGTATGAATAGGCCCATATGTCCATCTTCCTCCAAGACTCTGCACCGCATTCTTACGTTTATTTGCACTCATTGCTGCGACACCCTCTAGACCCCTAACCCACGGCGCATCAGAAACATACCACAGTGCCCCTGCTAGACTACTGGGATCAACAGGCAAGTCTGGCCATTTGACCAACAGACTGGACAGCATGGCAACAACCATGACAAGCAAGATACCAATACTGAGACGAGAGCATATCTCGTGGGCATCGCTTGTTTGGGTGCGGTTGTACGGAACGTTGGCGAGTAAAATTGGGAGAAATTGTGCGAGGACGGTGGTGAAGGCCGTAAAGAAGAGGAGAGGATCTCGAATCCGCAGTGCAACAAACACACCCGAGACTGGATTGGTTGCTGGTGTCATCAAGACTGATCGCGTCGGTACTTGAGGGTCTTCAGCCATACGGCGGTAGGGCGTGATGACAGCAACACCTAAACAAGATTAATACGAGGTAAGAATAAAGGTGGAAAGTAGACTCACTAGTAAATAGGAACTCCCAGCAGAAGATAACGATAACACCAAGGGCTGAGTAGACAAAGCGCACACCAAAGTCCTGACTCTCCATAAGCTTCTTCATGTTCTCAGGCAGTTTGCCAAAGGTATCAACAAAGTGGTAATACCCAACAAAGCCAAGAAGGCAGATCAAAAACACAAGAAACGTGAAGCGATACCAGAAGCTCAAAGCCATAAAAGTCTGGGGAGCCCTATGGCGTGTCTGTGGGCGATAGGCCATGCCTTCAGTATATGGCGTATTGGCGCAGGGGGCTGCGATGGGACGATCAATATCTCCAACGACAACAACGCCATATTCGTCTCGTCCGTCTTGGTTGCGGAACCAACCCATGGCGAACCTCTTCTCGGTAATGTAACTCTTGAGATCTTTCCAGTCACTGGCCCCCATGGACCGAATGTCTGGGTTCCGAGCAACAAGAGCTGCCGTGTTGACTGCACACCACGGGTTTGCATACACACCAGTGCGCCAATGACGGCTGATAACACTGAGTGTGAAAGCTAGAAGAATGGCGATTGCACCTAGGAGACCAACAAGGGCATAGGCCGCATTGTTAGAGACACCGAGCTCAAGAGCACAGCCGTCGATAGCCCCTTTGCTACAGCGGCCATAAATCTTTAGGCCGATGGCTTCACTGGATAGAGGCGCTACAAAACTCGATGACCACAGGGCCAAGGCTGTCAGGAAGGGAAGGGGTTGGCCGTTAAAAAGGAGTTTGAATGGGAGATAGATACTCTGCCAACCATCAAAGCTAAGAAGCAAAGCCTCACGACCCAATACACCGCCTTCTCTAGTGAGTGCAGCGAATGGTTGGTATTGTTGAGCAGCTTGATTGAGGGCACGAATACCCATAGCGAGAAGCACGGCAACGATGGGCGGAAGGAATTTTCCTATAAAATAATCCGATTGTGTGAGAGTATGCGTCGTAGCCTCGACAACGATACGAGTACCACCAGTAGGCGTGGAAACGTCGGTGACGACAACCTGTGTTGGGGGCATGGTCGTAACCCGTGTTGTACCAAGTGGTGTAGACACTGAGGTAATAACTTGGCCATCAGGAAGTGTCTGGACCATTGTTACTGGCGGTGGCGCATCGACAATCGTCTTGACAGTGGCCTCGACTTGGCTCGTTCGATACTTTGTAACGGGAGGCTCTGCGATCTTTCCCTCCGAGTCGAGAGTGAGGACAGAGTAAATTGTCGTCGTTCCAACAGAAGCGTATACAATCGGGGGGCCAGTACGCGTGGTCTCCTTGACAGTTGTGCGAACCACGCCGCTTTCCATAACAGTGATGCTTGTCTTTGTTTGCGCAGCTTCTGTCACAGTGACTGGGACGTACGCATTGGTTGGCAAACTGCCATCTTCAGCCGACGTGGGAATGTCTTCTACAGGTACTTCGGATGATGTGACATATGTAGTTCCTGGAATGGTTTCCACCAATGTGCGTGTGATCTCGCCCGTCTCCGTGACGGTTTCTGTGACGGATGTCACTTCGAGCGAGCCTGGCTTGGTTACCATTGTCGTGAAGAGTTCTTCGACAAGGGCAGTTGTCAGAGTGCCGCTTTCCCCATCGTCGGTATCTGAAGTCTTGTCTGCGGGCTCAGACCCGGAAACACCAGTTTCATCAGGGCCGGAATTAGCTGCTGTTTCGGGTTCTGCTTCAGTAGCGGCGGTTGCGTCTGGTACAGCGTCTTGGCTGACTATGTCCTGTCTTTTCATAAAGAAGAGACTGTCATTCGTGATTTGGAATGATCTGTTCTCGAGCCTTGTTGTGGTATCGGCTCCGTCCAGGGTACGTACAGCATATATGACCAACCCTATCAATGCCAGAAGCACAAGGATGAGAGCGCTGATAAAGGGCCATCGTAGAGGAATGGGTCGGTAGTCGGGTCTTTCTCGTTGTTTCTTGTCTGGTTGACCTGGATTTGCTTCGACAGGGTAGACTTCTTGTGCTGTGACAGGCTTGTACTCGTACGTGGGCTGCTGAGGCTGCTGAGGCTGCCACTCTTGGTTTTGCAGATATGATGGTTGATACATGTTGCTGAAACCAGCTCTTAGGCTTGTGTATACATCTACATGAAAACAAGATATTTGTGCGAGGGTAGCAGCATATAAACTACTGCCAGCACAACCTCGAGCACACCGCCCCCGTCACCGGCTCTTCAAACCTCCGAGTGCCATAACTGCATTAGCTCACGGGGCAAGCGGTCATTGTACATTGATCATTGGTAGCTTTGAGAACTGTCTGTGGCGTCTCCCTTGAAAAACCCGAATTGTAAAATGCGGCGTCGCTATTGAACGGTAGAGGAAAGGTAATTGGGTCAACAGCCGAATGTGCTTGTAGGGCTGAGCCAAAAGGAGAAATGCCAAGACTGAGCTGAGTTAATGGAACGTCTAGACCACCACCATGTTTAAGCTTAATGAGGCAGGGGTATCAGGGATTCAGGGATGTCGAGTTGGATTTGGCAAGGGGTCATGTGCTGGCTGATACCAAGCTGAAAGATGAAGGTCGTGGGAAAGCAGGTCTAGCTGTCACAATGAATCTCAATAAATGATGGTACATGGAGTATACAAAGATTATTCTAGGGATAAAAGGCTCTAAACAGATGTAATTATGTATAAAAATTGGGCGCACAATCAAGACCTCAATTTGATAAAAGAAGCTCATTTCCACTAGTCAACTGTCTAAATTCAATAGTCGGATGCCTCTCCGTGTAGAAACGGAGCGGCAGTTTGTTTAAGCTTAGCACAACGCTCGCATGCTCGATAGTCTTTCAATTAATTATGTAACTTTATTTTCTCAAGGCAGATTTAAAACGCCTCAAATCCAAATCCAGATTACCCAACCCATAAACGCCATGACAGTTTCATCTTGAGTTCACCAGCCAAGGACGTTGAAAAGACTTGTTCGAGGATCAGGCACAGCGCCGTTGAATGTCTTTGCTCTCACGGATTCGCTCTTGTTGGTGTTGTACTGGCTAAATTGACGATCGAATGTGCGTGATTGAGTGGTGAGTTGAGAGCGGACGTAGCCGCCGACGATGGAGATGCTTCCTACTGCGATAAGAACTGGAAGAACCCTAGAAATAAATGTTAGATTCTTTTTCTTTGTAAATTGTAATTAAGAACGTACTTGGGAGCAGCAGCAGACTTGATCATGGGAATAGGAGCCATTTTGAATGAATTGATGTGATTGGTTGAAGTTGTGAAAGGTATTGATTGAGCTGAAGCTGTAATTGTAAGGGATGCTTGTGATTGTTGGATGATAGTGATGATGAGTATTAAATTAAGAGCATGAATACTCATTATTATATATTTCCTTCTTCAGCTTCACTTTCGTCAAATTCCGCCTCCTTCTTCAGGTCGAATGTTGATGTTCTATGCTGACCAGCCGATGGTAGGAAAGGTGGTGTTGTTTTTTGTGGTGCCATAATTGAGTGCATGATAGATCGACACTGCCACTTCGGGTCTTGCCGGGGTCCGTACCATTGCATTGGGTTTCCAATATGACTTTGAGTCTCAGAGTTTGAAAAGAAACAATTTCGGGTCATCACACAGTAGGTAAATATACTACATAACTTTTCTTATTTTGTTGTTTTATACTCTAATGAAAAGGCCATAGGGGAAGATGTCGGTTGCTTTCAGTGACTTGAACAGTGAATAAATGGAGTCAATTCAGACGCAAATCTGAGCTATAGGAAATAATGAATACTGCATCTTTCCAAATTTCCTGTCAAATCAGATAGACCATACTTGATGTAAATCATCATTCAGATCGTCTCTTTGAAGCGACCAACGGTGAAGAAATCCTCAGAATCTGGGGCCTCCGAAACATCTGACCATGATCCGGCCACTACCGAACCCACTAAAATATCCCGCAAAGTCAGGCCATCATCCAGTTCTCGACATATCCAAGACCAGACAACCTATTTTTAACTGATCACAATCATCTCATAGCACCATTCATTCTACTACTGTTTCTAGAGTATAGACATGATAGTTTCTTTCTAGCAATATAGCAGACCATACGTCCAAATATTTCCAGTCAACATAAACAATAAATTGCTGAGAATTTACTCAAAAGACAAACAGTCAGAAGCGTAGTCAAGAGATCAGGATGTATCATTATATACAATTACTGGCGCTTTTATAGGCCAACACCAATGTATATACAAGTGCTCATATGATATCAATCAAAACCCCCTACTGCCATCCAATCGATACATCGCTTCTCATAAACATCATCTACATCTCAAATCGTATCAAACATATCCTCAATTTCCTCTATGAAGCATCCAAAGAAATCTTATAGACGCCCAAGCGCCAAACAAAAAAACACGTGGGTATAATACTTTCAGCGACACCAGCAGTAACTCAACTCGACTTGACTCTCCTCAACGACCACCCATAAACTCATTCTGTCGCAAGAAGCTCGTCGCCAGCTCATCACCTCCATGCTCAGCCGCTTCCATCCAGTGAACCGCGACACACATCAGTCCTGGGTCGCTTCTCACATCGCTCTCCTTGCCTTCGCCTCCGCCACTCGAGAACCCTGTGCGTCCTCCACCATTACCCAAGCGGCCATACTTGTCCATGACAGTTTGTTTAAACACTTCGCGTGGCTTGGAGAGAGGGAGCGTTGTTCGCTCAACGTATTCCGGATTGGAAAGGTAAAACAGCGCAAGCTCGCGCTGCGCTGTTGGGAATCCTTCCTTGGCCGTGATTGTCCACATCTTACCCGCATCATCTAGTTTGTATGTTGTTGACGGCGGTGGTGGTGTGCCTGTTGTTGATTGTGGCACATCTGCTATCGTATTATCGTTAGGTTTTCGCACATGTGTGTGTGCTGCAACCACTTCGTCCGCCATCTCTACCATGGTTCGGCAAACCTCTGCCTTCAGCTTGAGTGCTGCCAGAGCAGTGTTCCAGAAAGCTTTGCCGCGTTCCTGCTTATCCAACACAGAAGGCGGAACAAATGATGCAATGAATTGCAAGTCGCGGAAGATGGTCTTTGGCCGAATCGATGCCTCTCTGAACAGTGCCTGCAGCTCCTTGGTGATGATGTCGGTATTGACGTTGCCTCCCGACATGATTGACCTCGTCTCGGAATTGGTTTGGCGAGGGCCAAAGAACGGCGTTGCAAGTTGAGATTGAAGTGCTTGCGACCGGCGTTCTTTGACATTGTCAATCGTCCCTTCCAATGGGGTAGGGCGAGCATTGGTGTTGTGCTCTGTCACCACGCTTGATCCAGCATCGGACCGGTTCCATCGGGGCCTCTTCTGACCGCTTGATTGAAGCGCAGCCACAATGAGATTCTCCAACTCATAAAGGGCATTCAGCTTTGCGTAAGGGTTAGGATGGACGCAAAACATGTTGAGTAGCCGCTTGTATGCCTTCTTGAAAGGGAACTCTGTCTTGTCCTTTTCCTCCTTAGCTGCGGAAAGACGTGGCGTCGAGTCGTTGGTGCTCGATCCTTCATTCGAATTCTGAGGAACGCCCTCCGAAGTCTCTGATGCACGCTCAGAGTTGTTATCACCAGCACCTCGTAGGTTACCAAAGCTCTTCTTCTTCTCAATGACTCTTGGTCGACCTGAGCTTCGCTTCTCCTTGATCTCAGATCGACGTCGAGCTCGGCGGTCAAGAGCATCTTTACGATCGATACACTGTTGCCCCAGCGTATCAAACCAGCCATCTGTTTCGGAACCTCGAGAGAAAACTTGGTTGCCGAGGTCTGAAAGCAAAAGACTGGTCAGGGACTGCCTCAGTTCGTTAAGGAAGCGCGTCTTCTCATCATCCACTCGCTGGTGCTGGAATACTGTCTCGTTCGATGAGGCAGAAGTACCAGGACGTCCAGTCGAGAAAGTCGAGTTGGAGGGAGCGGTACCATGTTGAGAGTGAGAAAAGGTTGTAGAGAGGTTCGTCATGCTAGTTGTAGGCGAGTACCCCCGAGAAGCTCCGGAACTGGGAGAAGTGATTGGCTGGAATGGTGACCAGAAGGTGCTGGCTGAATCATTGGTGTGTGCAGGCGAAGCTCGATCGAAATACTCTTGTCCATCAAGAATATCCGACAATGCTGAGCTGGCTCGAGGCATACTCTGTCGCACCGAGTCAAGAGACTGCTGGCTAGGGTTGTGCATTGATAGCGATCTCAGATCCCGAGCAAGCGAGTTTGGTCTGCTTGATGTTGGGCTGAACTTGCGATCTTGTTCGCTGATGATGCTGCCAGAGTCGTCTCCAGTCCACGACATTTCCTTTTCTCTGGCTCTTGCACGGTCGTAGTTATGCTTGTCGCGCTTGTAGAGCTCGCTTGACCACAAAACTGGCGCATCTCGAATGGTCTCACCGACCAATCTAGAGATACACTTGTCCACCTCGTAGCAAAATCTGTGAATTCTCTCTTCACCCATGCAAAAGTTCTCGATGCCACGGTTTTGAAGCCATGCTGCAGTAGCCTCCGCAGGGTCATCGCTAAGCTTATTTGGCCCACCCTGCTCTTCAGACGCTGCTAGAAGGTCCATGATCTGAGATTCAGTGCGATAGAGATAAGACGAGCTTGGTCCTCTAGCCATGTGGGCACGAGATCGTTGGAAAGAGTTCCAACGTCGAGGCATGCCCATAGTCTTGAGTGCTTGGCAGATATCACGGCTGTGAGCGTACTCTTTTGAGTTTCGCACGTCTGTCACATACCACATCTTGTCGCGTACGGCCCGCACACGTTTCATCATGCGGTCAATAATGCCCTCGTGGCGTTCTTGGCTCTGTTTGAGCCAGACAAGCCAAGCATCGTACTCCTCAATGGCAGACGCAGAGCGGCGGATCGAATCTCTTGGTCCACGAGAGAAAATGTTGATGAGAACCGCAAACCCGTTTGCCCGTAGTGAAGGGGATGCAAGGGCATTGAGTTGGTTGAGGGTCTTCCAATATTGGTGAGATGAGACAAAGTCTGCCAGAGCTTTGGATTGTGCTGAGGCTGCCTTGAGCATAGTAATCAATACAGCTTCCGACTTGTCATCCTTGGTTTCCGACTCGGGGATTGATGGATGTCGCTTCTCGCTTGCATCTTTGTCCATGTGCTTTCTGTATGGATTGCGGCTGGCCATTGACATTGACCGCTCAGTGGTGATGATTCGCGTTTTGGACTTGTACCGCTTGAGACCGGAAGCACGATTGCTAAGCTGTGTCCGGCTGTTCTCTGGCTCAAGGCTACGGGGGATCTCGTAGTCTTCCACCAGCTTGAGGATGGAGTCTCTGAGTTGGTGGTAGTCCTTGTCGAGCTCAGGTCCGTCCGAGGCATCCTCCTCATCAGTGTCAGTACTAGACGAGTTTTCTTCATCGTCTAGTTCGTCATCAGGATCGAATGTCATGTTAGTAGACAAGCTCTTTCCATCAGAGGAAATGAAAAGTACAACCCATCGCTCAGCGCAAGGATGACATGAACCACGAGTGATATCAGAACCCAAGTTTTGAGTCATCTCGTGTAGTGCCAGGCGCAGTCGATAGCCGTCATCTTCATATTTGTTCAAGCGCCTCTGCAGCTCCGAGTCCATTGCTGGAGGAGAGTAACGTTGAGGTGTAACCGAAGTCTGCTCGTCTAGGTAGTCATCCCTTGTGGTCGAATCACTGAATACTGAAGAGACACTGGTGCTGATGATAGAGACAGTGTCGAAGTTGCTGTTCCTTGGGTTTGACATGGAAATGGGCTGGGAAATGGCAGACATGCCTGAGACGGAGGCTGGGCCTGATCTAAAGCTGCCTGAAGCCGAGTGTGGTCTTCTTTCTGGGAAGATGGCATTAATCAAGGTTGCAAGATCGGCTGGGCTAATGACCAAGTAGGGGTGAACCTCCTTGGTTTCTCTCAGGGATGTAACGGATCTCGCCGGAAGTAACTTGGCAGCCGGTGCCTTGGATCGCGATCCCTGGAAACGCGCGAGGATGCTTTCCACATGACCTTTAATCTTTGGTGGTACATCCACTGGGACACAGGTGGCCGAGGGCTTACCACTCCACATGCTGGAGACATACTCATGAGCCTTCATGGCTACCTTTTTCAGAATCTTCTCACGCGCATAAGGTGTGATGTGATACTCAGCCAACATTCCATAGGATTCCGGGTGGATAATGACGCCCAAAAGGAAGACGAAAAACAGGCACCTCCAGACTAACCAGCGAGAGGTGTTTTCGACATACTTGTGGTCGAGCTTCTTCAGAATGGCATTTCCTAGCTCCAAAAGTCCTTCAGGTATTCCAGTGGCATCCTCGTCGTCGACAAGCTCAAACAATTGGTTTACGGCTCGCTCGTAGAACTCCTTAGCTGCAACCTCGTCCGAATGGTTCCAGTCAGAGAGGTTGAATCGGGTACCATGTTGGTCCTCGGCCCGGTCCAGCAAAAAGGCTCCATCTTCAAGAATCTTCATTAGGTACCATTCCATATTGGATTTTCCGGACCAGTCACGCATTGCTGTCCAAATGTTGAGAACTGAAATCAGAAAGTGCTCTCCGGTGGATTTGGGTTCCGAAATCAGTCGCGCCAAAGCCGTAGCCCAGATATCGGTTCGTCGTTGGTCCTCAGAACTATCAGGTCCAGCGGAATTGGCAAAGCAGGTATGGATAAGAATGGAGAGAGGGTCGTGGCGTTGGAAAGACAATAGTCGCTCTATGTCCACAGCAGTGCTGTTCTTGGGCGCACTTGCGTGGACTCTTCCTCCAGAACGACCGTGGAAGGGCAGGACTGATTCCACAGGTTCCAAACCTTTATGATAAGTCAAGAATGAGTTCAACTCGGAGCTTGACAGAGAGCATATACGAGTGGCCAAATAATCAGGGTTTGTACGGAGTTGAGTGAGAAATTCCAAAAACGTATCCCGAGCAGAAGCAGAAATGTCGTGTAAAAATGGTGTTATTGATTTGAGAGGACCAAGAGCTGCCGAGTTAGTGGGGGTATCCAAACTTTCAGAAGATCCAAGACCACCATTGGCAAGACCCTCCATCTCGGGGTCAAGAAGGGCATAACGACGGAGCTCGTCGCAGCTGTTGCGTACATCATGGATGGCGCTGTAAAGGGCAGAGAAGTTCTCCTTGTCGTCACGACGGAAACTGTCGACCAAATTACGATGAGCTATTTCCCCGCAGCGGGTCAAGCGGGCGCTGAGGGCAGTAGAGACCAAATTCCTTTGAAGTCGCAGACGATTGTTGGCGCGCTTGCGCTCCTGGTACTTAGACAGCCGCACTAGATGAGCCAGCTCCTCGAGAGTTGTGCTTTCGGATTCAGGCGACAGGTGTGGGTTTGTGTACTGCGAAACGTCTTGCAATAACGGCTTGAACTTGGAAGAAGATTCGTTGTCATTTTCGTCCTTGCTAAGCTTCAGGCATGAGACTCTTGGACTGTTTCTTGGAGATGGTTGGCCAGGCATATTTGGTTGTGCCACAATTGGTTTTCGGGAGGACATGACTGGTGACTGTTGATGAGCATGACCCCGATGGTCTTTGCTGTCAGAGTTCCGCAAGTGCTTTTGGGTGTTATCGCGGGTTGGGCTAGGGCTCGGCGAGCGTCGTCTTCGTGATCGAGCGGGTTGCACATGGATATCGACAGACGGAGGGGGCGACCCCGAGTCTTGTGCATCAGTAGAGGAACCAGCTATAAAGCCAATCATATCAGCATAACTGCAAGGCATGCAGAGCCAGAATCGAGTTCAGGCTAGAGACGGGCTAGGGAGTAGCAACGTCGGAGACGTACTGGGAGCAGAATGAATGCGAACTGGTGAAGACAGAGATCTTTGCATAGAAACCATTTCGGGCTTTGAGGAGACTGCGTCGCAATCGCGCAGCTATAGCAGCTCTCTGAGGCGCCGCCCACGGGCCTTTGAACAAAAGTATATGGCTCGAACAGATCTCGGCCGATGCGAGTCGCAAGTAAGATGGTTGTACGAGGATTCGAGAGTGAGCGCTAGACCTGCCAGCGAAGATCGGACTGGATAGAGAGTAACAAGGCGCGGGAGGTTGGAAAGATGATGGCGCGATCGTTCCGAGGTGCTTTAGCGTATGAAGTATTGATCGTATCACGGGCTGAAGTTGCACGTTCTAAGAGAACACAAGACAAAACAAAACACAGAGAGTATGGGGAGGGAACAGGTCCTTGGTACGCGAATAGAAGAGAGGAGAGAAGAGAGAAGATGTGGGAGGTCAGAAAAGAGTTGAAGTGGGAGGTGGGGGGAGAAGTATCGTGGAAAAGCACGGCAATACTATACACTATGGATGGAGAGAAACAGACCGGTAATAACGAAAAAGGGCCTCACAGCTGGCACTTATCGGTTATGCCGACTGCGTAGTCGCTAGAAACAAGACGGACGTCTCAAGACCGATACAGGCACAGGCACAGACAAACACGAACACAAACTTGGCTTGGCTTTGGACAACGAGATCGGGCTGGCTGGGCTGGTAGGCTGGGCTGGGATAAGGGTATGATCGAATATGATGGGGTAGAGGTATCCCAAATGGACCCATCCGATTCACTCTGCCACTAAAGTTACTCGCTATAACGGACGGGAACAGGCGGTACGGGTACGGTAGTGGAGTGGATACAGCACCGCCTTTTACAGTGGTAAAGTTACAGCGTTGGCAGATGTGGATTGATGTGCACTAAGCTTATTTCGGAGGGAGCGAAGGCGGTAATGCGGGTGAGATTGAAACACAATTGGATCAACGACTCCTTTATGGGGTCGGTACCTGAAGCCCTGTGCGATTCGCACGTGTCAGTCAGCGCCTGGCTTGGTTTTGTATTGTCAGGTCAAGGCAAAAAGGCAAAGGCAGAGGCAGGGCAGGACAGGGCAGGGCGAGGTCCATAGGTCGGGCCGGGTCACAGGGGGAGGGCAGAGGTGTGCGTTGGCAAGTCTCAGCGCTACGGATATGAGTTTGGACATGTTATCTGTCGTCTGTTTACTACCTACCAAGTTAGTAACCCCTCAAGCGATGGAAACTAGACTGCCTACTACATTGGTAAGCAAAGACCCAAAGCTCTCTCTTCGGGAACTATCATGGCCAACTGTGGACCTTGAAAAGAGCCTCCAACCTTGCTATGCACGCCTACACGACCTGTCAAGAACACATGTTTTCCATGTCCCGTCATGGTGGTAGAGTGGAACAATGCACCCACTCGAGTTAACAAGTCATGATGGGACAATAATGGTAGAACAATGACATGCAGGGCTTAGTTTTGTTTATTGTGCGTACCTAGACAGGTATTGAGGAATGCAGTGTACCTACATATGTTCTCTGCTTGAAATCGAGATGATTTTGTAAATCTTGAATCCTAGACGCAAATGACAATATGATTGTGCTGTATGTATCATGGTTTTTGGTGTAACTCTTAAGCTCTGAGTTGTCATTGCATGTAACCAAGCAAAGACCATTCGCCAAAAAAACTGGACCAAGAATTATGTCCACGAGGACAAGCGAGGGATTTCTATCGAGACCAAAATCCAAAACAAAAAATGAGTGATATAATAAAGAAAGGGAAAACAAATATTACATACATGCGTGTCCTCCCGTGTTCGGATTGAGCGTTTCGTTTCTACAGTTAGTAGTTGTGGAAACGAAGTTACCCGACAGCACATACATTAATAGTGGACAGGGTATATTTACAGTGGTTGATAGAACCTCACGGTCCATTCAGACGCCGCACGATGTTCTTGTTTGAAACAAAACATGAGACAGAAACTTTCAACCTATTACCCATCTAACAATACTTTCCTCTTAACAATTGCGATCATGTTCCTAACAGACTAAACATCACATAATGGCAATGTATATGTATGTACCAAAAAGACCCCCCTTCCCCTCTCACCCACATCAATCAACCAATCTAATTGCACCACGCCAGTTCTTTCTATGCAAAGCAAAGACAACAGTTGCTGTAGAGTTGCAGCAACTGGGCTGGGCTGTGTGCCAACTGCCAACGCATCTCTCCTTAGACGCCAATCATGCGCCGACCTCCACATGCAACCCTCTTCCAATCACTGACTGCCAGACCAATTCTTTGCGCTGAAAAAGACTCTTAGAAACCTTCACCGAAAAGGTCCTGACCCATTCATATCTGTTAGACAGACCGACATGCCGACTTATGCAGCCGTATTCGGCCTGATGCCTATTACTCGCTAACAGGAACTTATTCTCAGCTGGTTCTAACCCCAACTTGCCACTCTAATGCAGCTGTTCTCATTCGTCTGTCACGATAAAGTAAACAACTCATTCGTACTACCGTACATTATCTTCGATATCGTCCTATCCTGTCCTGTATAATGTATACCGGTGCGGTGCGATGCAGTGCAGTACGGTGCGTTGGCCATGCTGATCCACCATCAAAGCTCCACCGCAACTTTGTCGACATCTCACGACGACTTCATCCGACTACAGCCCCCAGCTTTTCCCCGGTATCCCGTCTTTTTTCAACCGAGCATGATTCTCTCTTCATGCACGTCAGCGCGTGGTCTATTCTCAGAGCGATTTACAGGTTCATTTGTGGCGTCTTGTGAACCAACTCATTGAAGCTAGTCATCCACGTCGTCACCCATGTAGTCATCGACCTACTTGTCAACTC
This sequence comes from Fusarium sambucinum, assembly GCF_050947815.1. Classification (NCBI taxonomy): domain Eukaryota; kingdom Fungi; phylum Ascomycota; class Sordariomycetes; order Hypocreales; family Nectriaceae; genus Fusarium; species Fusarium sambucinum. The sequence continues at coordinate 4,192,501 of NC_139292.1, forward strand.
GTTACTATCACCACCTCCTATCAAGCAGATACACCTCACAACGATATCCCCAGAGCCGCCACTTTCATTCTGGACACCGTTTCCTTTTGACTAGCTCGATCGATAGCGGCTTTCCAGAAAAGCAGACACATTTGCCATCTATCCTTTACTGCCTTGTTTACTTCGCCTACGTCTCCGACTGGTCGATTCACCAGCCTATCCCCATGATGCAAGCCTTGCTTTTGTAACGTACCAGACATCCGGTATTGAATGCATCCGCCGGCATGTCTCATATCTCATCACACTAAAGCATTGCATTAGAAACTTGATAGACGCATAAATTCGTGGATGCATAACTAAACAGTAAAGTGCCTACATCTTCACCAAATAAGGGTATAATATCAACGCTCCAATCAAAACCCAACCCGGTGCCATATTAGGCATGCTGTAACTTTCGCACGAGCATGTGCGCTCACTAAACCACCATTTTGTTCATGTACTCAACATACTTTCCATCCTTTTTAACGGTTTGGGATCCATTTAAATTCCCCTCCCAAACCGAACATCAAAATCCTTCAAGACGCTCATTATACTTGCTGCTTCAACCTCAATAGGCATCATTGAGCCAGGAGGAACTGGCCTGGTACCAGGTCGTGGAGTAGCCTTGAGCTTGGGCAACCAAGATCCGATATCGTCTGCCGCCTTGGAGAAGTTGCGATGACTAGATAGTGTTTGATATGCCTCGGCACAGCTCAAGCCCAGACTAGGGAGACTTGGGAGGTTAATCTTTTCGGGTTGTTGAGGTTGTTTGGATTGTTGGGGTTGTTTGGGCTGAGACTTGCAGCATCCACCGCCAGCACCCTTGCCACCGCAGCAACCTCCAGAACTACCGTCCTTACGGGTGAAGTTAGCGGCCATGAGACGACAGAAGAGTCCAGATTTGGGGTCAGCCTGGCACTGAGCACATGAGCCGGGTCCCTTTGGACCGCAACCACTTGGACGCTCAGTTGGCTTGGGCTGCGTGCGACGAGGGAGCTTGACAGCTCCATCGGCGGTCATCTCCATCGCAAGCATAGGGAGATCAGTCTCTTCAGGAGGAGGGGTTTGAACCTGCTGAGAGATGAGAGGAAGGATATCATTAGGAGTCATGGCGGGAGTTGCCAGTGCTGTATCGGCACAAACACAATACGTTCCATCTTTGCAAAAGCCGCAGCCATCTCTGAACGGCATAGGATCCATGGAAGGGAGTTGAGAGGGGGTAGAGAAGGTCTCTTGAGCAGGCTTGCGGGAGAACATGGCTGTATAATCAGTCTCTACTGTATCATGTGGACTGGATCGATGTCTCTTCTCATGCGATACATCCGCAGACGGTGAGACGGGACGCTTGAGTTCCTGAGATCGATCGAGGGCTTCAGCCGCTTCGTCGAGGCACTGGCAAGTGGACGAGAGACTGCATTTGCCGCAACCGCTTTCGGCTGTCCTCATCACCTCTTCTGCGCACGCACAATGTCCGTTTGGGGAACAATTGCCGCAGGTAAGGGTAGTCTCGGGATCATGGGACGAGTTCATGTCAAGGGTTTCTGGGGGGGAGATGATTTGTGATATGGAAAAGGAGTGACCTGGTTGACGGTCAGGTCGTCCATCGGGCAAACTGTGTCTTGGTCCTTGACTTGTAGGACTGTGCATTCCATCAAAAGAGTGTTGAGCGCTCATAGTTCGTGACTGAAAATTTGAGTTGAAGATGCCGTCATCCAGACGACGCTTGAGAGTTTCAGCTTCTGTCTCAACCCTGATACGATCTTGTCTTTCCCGTTCAAGCATATTTTCAAGCAACATGCATCGGGACCGGTAGGACTGAACATCAAGCTCAAGTTCGTGAATTTTATCCTTGAGATCCGTCTCATGCTTTTCCTGAACCTCACGTTGCTGATCAAGTTGTTCCTCAAGTTCACCAACACGGGCAGCCCTCCGCTCTCGGAAAGCCCTTTGAGCTGCGCGGTTTTGAGCCTTGCGCTTAGTTGGTGGTGTATCGGTAGCAGGCTTCCTGCCAGGCTTGGGTCTAGGAGGGATCACCCATTCTTTGGAAGTCATAGACACCTTTGGAGGCTCTGGCGGAGCCGGACTGGGGCTGATTACAGACGACATGGCCATCTTGTTGATAGATGGAAGAGCAGTGCGCTGATGAGGTTGTGTGGGTGGAGGTGGTTTCGAATTCGGCTTAATGGAGAGTGGCGTTCTGTGGCTGTGGGGCCCGGTTGTGGCTGGTGACGCAGGTCCAGGTGCAGCTGAGATAGCACGATTTCTTGTTCCAGCTGGTGAAGGGGCGATGGTAGGAGTTCCTGCCACTGGAGACTCAATTGACTGTTGAGGAGATGATGCCGACATGTTGGAGACGTGGACGAGTAATGAATATTGTAGTCGTTGCGGAATCGGATCTCGGTCGGTCGGTTAAGCCAACTCGGGTCGAAGAGCCGAGAAGGTGAATTCGTGATGTAAAACTCGAAGGACGTGTCGGCAACTGGGTTGGGAATGTTTTGTTCAGAATTGACCAAAACAACTCATCAACGGTGGTGACGATGAAAGATTGGTGGAAGATTGATAAACAGATTGATAAGATAGTTTGGGGGGTCTGTCTGACGCAAGCTGCAATGTGACAGCTCGGTGCGACCTCGGCTTTAGTCTCGGCTGATTGATACGGCTGAGAGCCTGGGAATCTGATTGACAAAGTCTTGATGGACCCATGCGCGTATGTACCAGCAGAAATTTCAATCAAAACCAAGCAGAAAACAGCGCCAAGTAAGAAGGTAGAAGGGTAGCAAAGAAGGGAAATGAATCGCGGGGTGCGCCGTTGCTTTTGTGCCCCCGACCACAACCGACGGTTGGGAAACCAATGGTCCGATTCCAGGAGACGATAGTGGATCTGATCAGATTGATAAGATTTGATTGATAAAAACTTTGCAGACAACACTACGCCAGGCCATAATTCCCATACGCCAGGCACACATCACGACATGGAGACAACACGACCATCCATTTAGAGGATGGTTTACCAGATTACGACCGAGTTGACGTGCCAATTTTCTCGTAACATCATTGCTGGCCATCAAACTATTTAGGCATCAAGTTTCACAAATACAATTCAATCAGTCATAACTTTGTTAGCTCCGCAGCGCCTTGACCTCTTTCGGTTTCTCCCCACCCAACACCCAGGTAGGTAGATTATGAACCGCGACTGACCCCAACGACGTCGACCACGCTCCCCAAACAAATGACTAACAGGCAACCTTGGGAACTTTTTTCTTTCTTTTGAGCATCAGTAACTAGCGGAGAGATTGCTAAAGTGATGGATACAAATGGTAGTTGACGTGACGTCGCAGCGTACCAACATTCTCGTCATAATGCAACAGTAAGGGGGATTATCACTGACGATCTCCAATAGCTGTCCTTTGTTGAATGGATTGCCTCCACTGAAGACCCCTCAAAACATGGACCTTTAACTTCTTGAACTAACCCGAAGCTCGGGGTTCACCTGGAACAAGCCGGCGTAAGTCGGAATTGCACGAGGTGACTTTGCAGCCATCAGATAAGATCCGGTCAAGACGTCTTACTGCAGTTAGTGCCGATCATAAGATCTTTATCCTCCGACTTCGCTTGAATTCATGTTAGAACGCCGAATTTGTTCTGGAGGCATTGTAGCCGTTATGATACCGGCCCGCTCACGTGTGATGTGTTATAGCCGGAATTCAAAGGCCGATCATATGCCTGTCTCGATGGATTTCGATATCGCTTCCTGCAAAGAGCGCCTCGATGTCTCTTACAGATCCTGAGAAGGTAATATGACACTGAAGCGATCTTCAGGCCTTCATGTTTCCGTCTCCCTTTGAGTGGGAACCTAATAAGTGGCAAGAAAAACTACAAGAATCCCTCATTTCTTTAAACATGTCTTCCTCGCTGATTGCGTTTGATAGTCACTCAGATCTTCGGCCACGAGGCAACCCTCGGTAACGTATGCTTGAACTCGGCTTTTTAACGTAATATGAATCCGCTCTTTGGGCATCTTTTTGTCTTGGCCACTCTTTCTACCGCCAACTCGACTGTGTTCGTAATGATTTGATCCCTGGTATTGAGCACATTATCCACTAAGCTAAGCCGCTCGTCTGTTGCACGGAGCAGGTCTGGATCACCAACAACCGAGAGACAGCCAATGAACGAAGCTTCGGTTCACGGAACTGAGGGGTTCCATATAAGGCCATCCTGACGACCGGAAAATTCAAAAAGATTCAAGCCACGGACGTGGGCAACTCAGGGGTCCAATGCTTGAGAAAGATCTGTGTCAAGGGTACTGTTTCTTCTGGTTATTCGTGTTCGTGTTCAACTATGCATTTACACCTTCGACTTTAGAATGTAAAAAAAAACCTCTCAGAAGCTGTGCTTGCTTACAGAATCAGTATAGGATGATATGACGATAAGAATACAGCGAAATAGATTATGTATAGATATTTTAATTGTTTCAAGACCATCCAACTTGTAGGAAACGTATCTCAAGTACATCATCTGGGGTTTATCGATAAGATCAATAACTCCCTATCAGAGTTAGCGCCGCCGACCGTTCGAAGCTCCTCCACCAAACCATGCCACCTCACCTTTAGTGCTTCATCTAGACACTTAGAGACGACAAAGACGATACCACTACCGCAATTCGCAATGGCTGCCGCATCAGATCCCCTCGCGTCATCAATGGCGGGCCTTGCCGTATCTAAACAATTCACACTCTCTAGTTCCGACTCTTCATCCATCGACGACGATGCTCCTCTCCCATTCCCTGAAGCTCTACCTCGCGCCGACTTTCTCGCTGAAGACTTCCAACCTGCTGCTTACCTATCCGCTTTACCGAACCGTCACCAAACACTCGAGGATCTAAGGTCGGACCTGCGCGACCGAAGCGCTGCTATTAGCTCTGAGCTGCTCGAACTCGTCAATTCAAATTACACGGCGTTTCTCTCCCTGGGCAGCGAGCTACGTGGCGGCGACGACAAGGTCGAAAATGCAAAGGTTTCCCTGCTAGGCTTTCGCAGAGCTATTGAGGAGGTCAAAACAAAAGTGACGGAGCGAAGGGAAGAGACTAATACTCTCAATGGGGAACTACGTGGTGTGCGATCTGCTATCGAAAAGGGCCGAAAGATGATGGAGGTATCTGAGCGGCTTACATCTTTAGAAGAACGACTCTCCTTGGACAGTTTGCCAGCCGATGAAGATTGGGATGAAAATAGTGAGGGTGAAGATGAGGACGATAACTACGGAAGTTCAACTGCGAAATTGCTCACTTCGGCTCAAGAATGTAGCCGAATCACAAAGCTTCTCGAGTCCATGGACCCCGACACACCATATATGATCAAGATGGAGGAACGTTTGACACGTTGCAGAAACACATTGCTGATAGACTTGGGCAATGCGCTGAAAGAAGCTAAAAAGGCTGGCGTTAAAGGTCAGGACAGAGTCCTCAAGTGCCTGGCGATATATAGAGTGCTAGATGCACAATCAGAGGCCGTTAAGGCTCTCCGAGGTGGTTGAAGATAGAATTCACTGCAAATAAAATTCCAATGATACCCACGACCACCCAAAAGCTCTATTCGTTAATATGACATGATACAATTATACAAGCCCGCAAGCTACTTTTTACATGATGCTTGACAAAGCCTCGGGGGTAATCTTCTCATCGGCATCCTTCAGGTTTCCGTTCAAGCTGATACCTGGTCCATGTGTTGTGCTGAGAATAACCTCATGGACTTCCTTGTGCACCTCCTCTGAAATCTCGGTACACTCTGCCTTGATCTTGGCTAGCAACACCTTGATATTGTTCTTGAGCTGGTCGGGCGAGTATCCCAATTGTCCAATAGCCAGACGAATAACACCCTGTCTTTCACGATAATCGGCAGCACCGGCAGAGTCTCGCATAGACTTGACGACATCGGGGACAATGGTTCGCATACGCTTGCTAGGCATGAGACCCTTAGGACCGAGGATCTTTCCCAGGCCGGCCTTGTTGAGGGCAGCCTCGCTGGCTTCGTGGCAAATAAGTCGGTCAAAGTTGATCTTTTCTTGCCGGATGGCCTCGAAGAGGGTCTCTTGACCAACGGCTACAGCACCTGCGGCGGTGGCTTCACGAGCGATCTCGCTGCCTTCGGGGCACACAACGGCGATTTGCCAATCGCTTTGGACAGGGTGGGGTAGACGGACGCTGTTCTTGATGACAGGGCCGTTACGGGCAGTTTTGAGGTTGATGTGTAGCTCGTACTTGATCGAAGCGGGGGGTTCGCCGACCTCAACGGCGCGGAGGATTCTACGATGTGTTAGTCTCTGCTCTCAGACCCGAGTCCGTAGCTCCCCACTGACCTCATAGCTTCACATAACGAGTACTGAGGAAATTCCCTCTTGTTCAGGTTATGTCTCTTAAAGTCCTTAGGGAGTGGCTTCTTCTTCTTCGCTGTCTTCCTGATTCGGACCACTGAGGCCTGTCGAACTTGTTGGGCCGCTGCCGGGGCGAGGAACTTGGGTATCGAGGGGATTGTCGGCCGAGGAGTCTGGAGGAGGGATAGCCTGGCCATTGAGGCCAAGCAACGGTCGATTGGTGCCATTATACGTCGGAATTGAGAGCTCTGGCGGACCGGCCCTTGATCGTGATATGGAGGCGGCGCAAAAAGTCGAGGTTGCTCCAAAGGTTCTGAAGTGAGCCTAGGAATTCAGGCGCCTATACTTATCGATAAGCTTCTCTTTAACATCCCGAACATCAACGTGCATTTTATCAACGGCATCACTTTCTTTGCTAATTTGCGAAATGAAAAATTGTTTGGGAAGTCAATAAATTTAAATACAACAGTTAGGTCTACAAGCTATATCTATAAAATTTACACGCTCGCTCAGTCAATGCACACAAGCATGTCCTTGATCTTCTCCAAGACGATCTTCTGTCTCGCGGCATCAGCTGTGGTCTTGTCGGCAGCATCTCCAACACTAATAGAAGCATAACAACCACTATTGAGAGCGATCTCAGTCTCAGTAGGAAGACGGTCCTCGCCACACCACTCAGTATCACGCTCGGACAGCAAGCCACTGTTGATACGGGTCAGCACCCACTGGAACTTGGACGCATCAGTGCATTTGCCCTCAACCTTGGGGAAGTTGACGTTAAGGTAGACGTCCTTGGGCAAGTAAGGCTTTCCAGAGTCGACAATCTTCTTGACGAACATGGTAGCAAGCTCGGCATAGACGAGACTGCGCTCGGGAACCGGATTGGTGTTGAAGGCAGTATTGCCGCCGGAAGCTCCAGAGAAGGCAATGGCGGGAATGCCGACTTCATGGGCGGCGTAGCAAGCAGCGCCAACAGTGCCGGAGAAGGGAACCTGGAGCCAGATGTTGCTACCGACATTGGGACCGGCAACGGCAAGCTCAGGGGCAGCGCCATCCCACAGGCTGGGACCAAAGGTGTCGATACCGTATTTCATAGCAGTGACGGGGAAGGAGTTGACCCAGTTAAGGTCAGGTCGCTTTGGGTCGGAACCAGCAGGACCGCTGTTAGCGGGACAACTATCGTACTGGCAAGGCGTCTTGCGATCCTTGGGATTCTCATCTCGAGAGCCTGGATAGTGTCAGATGTGATAGAGGTGTGCAATTACGCGTGGTCAACTTACTGCTGCCTGACTTGTTCTCAGCAGGGGCCGAAAGAACAACATCGTAGCCCGCGTTGTTCAAAGCGTCATTGAAGGTGCGGATATACGACTCAGCCCAGCCATCATCATTGGATTGGACGATCCTTACGGCTTGAACCGCAAGAGGCAAAAGGGCGACGGAAACGAAAGACTTCATGGTGAGATGCTGAGCGAGAGTGAGAATAACAAACCAAGATTCGGTGCATAGGCATCCTGAAACTATTTATGCCTCTCGCATTAACTCACCCATCCCAATATCTGATCCATCTAATCATACCGCGGTCCAATACAACCTCGTGAGCTTGTAGTTACCCCCTAGGCCTAAGCGACCAATCAGCGTCTCAACGTCTGTCCTCAGCAGGCTTGCATGAAAGTTTGAAACCACCAGGTCACCAGGAACCAACCACCCACGTGCCGGATTAACAAGGCTCATTAGCGATAAACAGCACAAGACATCTATCATTTCCACGTTCATAGCTCAGTGGTAAATGACCCCTGAAGATGATGCGAGGCAAGCATGTACAAGCATCGCGTTTGTGCACTTCAGGACAACGGCCCGAGCCGAAGACTTGATCGAAGCTGTTGGTAAGAGGCTCGGTGGCCGTTTTTGAAATATGATCTAGGATTGAATTGCGAGCTTCCGTAACCGGGTCAATGGCTGGCGCCGTGTCGGACGGAAGTGGAGAAGGTTCCGGGCTTGCGTCCGGTGAGTGCCATTGACCAAACAAACACCTTCACCTTTAATTTGATTGCATGTGATTTTGTAATCACTTATTGCAAGTTTGTACTCACTTATTGCAAGTTTGTTGTTCTTTATAGCGTTGTTGAGCGCGTCGGATGAATACTTGTACTATCACATTCCGTTGGGAAGTCTGTCAAAGCAAAAATGAACGAAGAAAAATCGTCGCGGCCCTACCAGATGGGTCAGCGATCCTAAAGATCGCCATATCAACGCGTGGAACATGTCCAACCCCCTGCTACAATGGGTTAATGAATAGTTGTCATTCGAATGACCCTGGTTCTTATGCACTCGCCTAAGGCGACTTGGGTCGCAATCACCTCCTGGCAGCAGCAGCTTTTTTATCTTGCTGTATCCTCAGACTCGTCTTAGCCCTCTCAAGATGTTTTATTACGCCATCCCTGTCTCTTTTGCGCCTGGAAGTCAAACCACAAGTCTAAAAGGTTCCGGTCACTGCTCAAGCCATATATTGAGAATGGCGGAGGTCAAAGAATTCCGAGTTGATATCGGGTGAGGGCCTTATAATCCATGAGAATACTGAGCAACATTCACAGTCCCAGATACAGGGAAGGGATCCATGCTTGAGCCAGGTTCTCAGATGGTAGAGCGAATTCGTTTCTCAAATTGGGTATCCATGCAAGTACGGTATAGTTTCTCGACTTGGCATCCAAACGATCCTGGACAATTTTCCTCATAAAATTCCCAATAGCCATGCCATGTCGACCCGAAACATTGAATAACTAGCCGATATGATGGCCTGTGATCCCTCCTTCATCGAATGCAAGATAGGTGTGTGCTAGCATCTCAAATGCCTTGATAGAACTGTCGGTTACAATGTTTTGTCAGTAATGCTACACCTATTTTCTATAACTCAAGAAACTCACAGATCCGGTGGGAGTGCTATTCATTCCCAAATAGCAGACAAAAGGCCAACGATATCACAGTAGTCTGTCATCGCCCCAGTCAAAGGACTCGCCCGGCCAGTGTTCAGGTGCCCTGATGTCGTAATTGACTTTCTTTAGATTTCGGAGTTGTCGCCGACCTGGTGTCATGTCGTCGTTGCTGGAGTTGTTCATACGTGATCCAGACTCAATGGAGTCGATTAGGGCCTCAGATTCGGTGGTGCGGCGAGAAGTTCTCCGGGTGGTGTTCGATTTTAGGGAGAGTAAATCCTTTCTGCCCACATGATCAAATGGATGATAGGACGGGAAGTTGATTTCATAAGTTCTCTGGAGGGGGTCCGATTTGCTGGAGGACACTGTTTTGGGCCCGTTCCAAAAATTGTCGGCAGTAGTTTCATATCCTTGGCTCCAAAGATCCTCGGTCTTATAGCCACCGTTACTTACTTTCGGTGTGGCCTGGCTTAGGTCTTGAGACGGGCGCACAGCGATAGGTTCGGCGAAAAACTGCGAGTTACTGCCGATTTCCTGACAATCCTCAGAGGATCCATCAGAATCCTCCTTGCTCGACTTTAGTCCTTGCTCGAGTGCATTGATGTCTTCTCTCAGAAGATCTATTTCTAGATCTTTTCCTTCCAACAAAAGTCGCTCATTAGACAACTTCTTTCTTTTCTTCTCGAGCTTTCGGCGTAGCTTGCTGGCAGCATAATGAGCATCATGCTTCTCCTTTTCAAGCTTTCGCCTAGCTTTCTGCAGAGCTTCGCATTTTTTCCTGAGTTGAAGAACCAAAGTGTCGTTTTTAAAATCCCGCTTCCGTGCAGGGAGATATTTGGCGCTTTTCGTGGCCTTTGTCTTGGATTCGTGAGTGCTCGATGAGGAGCGACGGCCCTTGGCCTGTTCGTGGAACCCGCGTTTCTGGAGGCTCTCGACTTGGGGTCCGTTGGTTTCTGTGTTCTTTGTACTTTTATTTGTTCTCTCTGACGATCCATCGACTCGTACATCACTCTTCAGGTCGCGAATTCTTTCCTAAAAACTCATTGTTGGTTGAAGAATTGATGCAAATATGTTATCTCTGGCTGCAACATGTTCGAGTGCATTAAAGAATGTTTGGAGGGCATTGCAAACGCGAATATCGCAGAGGCCGTCTTTCTTAAGTCGATAGATCCTTTCATCCATCGTGAGCGAGTGTTGTTGGTTGTGCAAGCGACGAGAGGCTACCGATGTTTTGTTAGGCTATTTACTAGTTGCGAGGAGCGTGCAGGCAGCGACGTTAAATGACAGTGTCACGTGGTTAAGCAATGCTTAATTTAAGTGAATCATAAGATACACACCTGCGTGATTTCTCCATATTTCGATTCTCCCTCCTGATGATTTTCGAGGTTGTGCTTCTTTCGTTTGCAATCTTGATGACCTGGTTTGTTTCCTGAAGTGTAGGGTAGCCAAAGATCAACAATACCGCCCGAGTGCGTCATCAGTATGGACTCTCAAGCCACAATAAGCGAGACATCGTTGAATACAGACACTCATATAACGTCCTTCCCAGTTATGCGTTAATAATAGACACCTCGACTTTGACTTACAAGTCACTAGGTATGCAAATGCACCATATTAGACGTCAAAGCTGAGATTCTAGCCTAAACTACTTCGAGCCTCATGTTGCGCTACCCTTGCATCGCCAATACCAGGATATTTAAACTCAACCAATAAGCAGAGTCGCAGAATAGAACCCAATAGAGTAAGGTCAATATCGCCTCGACAATTTACTTAGCCCTTGAGTATGGGTTTTGACTCGTCATTGGCTACTTAATGGACCTTGAAGATCACAGTTCGTGATGTCAGGCTTTACGACACAGCCTTGCTTCTCCACTGAAGATGCCGAGCCAAGGTATGATGCTGGTTTATACCCACTGCGGAATGAGTCTAAGGTAAGATGTCAGGCTGTCGACGACGTGGTCGAGGTTTGGGATACTCTATATAACGAGCCTCATGTCCTGCCATTTCTTTCAGCTTTGTTTCGTTATCATCCGCAGTCTCATCATGGCTTCACTTAAACTTCTGGCTATAGTTCTCTTTGCGGGCTCATCACTCGCTCTTCCTCGCTCTCAAACATCAAACAGTCCAACAGCAACGATCCATAATGGCGTGGTAATCGGCACCACAACTTCCATCCCAGACTCCAAAACTATTGTTAACCAGTTTCTTGGGATTCCCTTTGGCGAAAAGCCTGTTCGTTTCAGTCCTCCAAAGCCAGCCAAATCATGGGACACTCCCTATGATGCTTCTGAGTACAAACCGTCATGTCTCATGAAATTCAATTACCCAGAGGTGAAACGCAACCGAACTATCAAGGCTTTCGCCACACCTGGTCCACCAGCGGGGGTCGATGAAGATTGTTTGAATCTCAACATTTATACACCCGCTGGCGCAAAGGCTGGCTCGAGACCCGTTGCATTGGGGATTCATGGTGGTAGCTTCAGTCATGGTTCTGGATCTTTACCTTACTATGATGGATCCAAGATGGCGGGATATGAGGATATTGTGGTAGTCACCATAAACTACCGCACTAACATTTTTGGTTTCCCTGCAACCTATGATTTGCCTGGAGGGGAATGGAATGTTGGGTGAGTGCCGATATAAACAACAGTGGACTTGTTACTAACTTTCTGTCAGCTTCCTTGATCAGAGACTAGCCCTGCAATGGGTCCAAGACCACATCGAAGCCTTTGGAGGAGATCCCAAAAAAGTCACCATCTTTGGAGAAAGTGCCGGCGCAGGAAGCGTTGATGGTCTCATCACCGCTCCTCCTGATCCTCTTCCTTTTCGCGCCGCTATACTCCAGTCTGGTACTGCCAATACCAACGTAACCCCTAACGGTTCTTGGGATATCGCTATCAAATCAGCAAACTGTGATAACGACGATTTTGGAAAGGTGCTTGAGTGTATGCGGGAAGTTCCAGCTACGAAACTAAAGGATATCATCGAAAGAGCCGAGCTTGATTTTCAGCCCATCAGTGACAACGGGACAACTCTTGCGAACTTCCCCCGTGATATCCGACTCGAGTCCAGGGACAATAACAAAATCATGGCGCGAGTTCCTGTCATGCTGGGCTCGACCACTGATGAGGCACGACTGGAGGATTTTATGAACATCACGATCGAAGAGGCCCTTCGCTCTTGGATGCCAGACATCACTTCCGCCCAAGTCTCGGTTCTCAAAGTCTTCTATCCCATCGGATCTCCTGGTATCACCAACGATTTCGACCAAGTCGTCAGGGTCGCAACCGAACTCGGCATGCAGTGCCCGATTCGCTATGTTGCAGAGGACTTTGCTGAAACTGACATCAAGACGTGGAGATTCTTGTATAATGCCAGCTTTGCAAACACGGAGATATTCAAGGGCAGCGGTGCTTACCACTCTTCTGAAATTCAAACCCTCTTCGGTACGTATCCTGAGGAGGGCTCAACGGATTTTCAGGATGAGTTGAGTAGGGAGATGCAGAAGGCCTGGGGAAAATTTGTTAGAGATCCCGAGAATGGACCGGGATGGGGACAAATCCCTAAAATAGGCGTCTTTGGAGGTGGTATGAGTCCTGATTCTGACGAGAAGCCAGAGAAGGCTTTGGAAGTTTTGAACACACATCTGCTTGAACCAAGATGTATTGCCTTCAAGGGACTGTGGGCAAAGGGCAAGACTGAAGAGTAACTGAACTTAAAGAACCAATCTTTATGATGAAGTGATTTGAGAAAGATGTTGGACCAAGGATTATGTACTAAATAAATATTTGGAAGTCCTCGAACGCCCTCTCTGTTGAAAGTAAAAAGGTGAAATCCAAGAGCCTATTGAGACCTATATCTTAACACTCTCAATTATTTTTCTTTCTTTATAGAAGCATGTATTCATATAAACAGTTTTAATAAACATACTCAAGTTGGTACTTGTCATAAAAGTAGATCGTGGAAGTTGGAATATGAGTTCCAACATCGTTTCTCAATCGCTCTTGGTAATTATACAGCTAGGGGAGGAACTTGGGATTTAAGGTTAGAAAGTATATACATTAGAAAATCCAACATCTGGAGAAAGAAAGAAAAAAGACAGCCCCGTGATATCCAGGAGATGTTTGTCGTCATACTAGTAGTCCATGAACTAAGCTTTGTCAAGGACATGCCCACATATGTTTGTCCCACGTCCGCATCCGGAACCCGAGCTCACCATAACACCAAGTGCGACGTTTGCCATGCTTCATCTGGCGAAGTATAGGCGAAGGGGCCAGACTTACCTTGTGTTTCCTCAGCGACGAGTCTCGGCAGAACATGACGCGAGAGTGGTGTGAGTTTGTTGATATAAGAAGCCATTGCCGCCTCCCTTGAACATAATTTGTCCAGCACGATTGGTGGTTTACCTTACTCGCCACAGATTGTCAGTGAGATTGAAAGACCAACCCACAAATGTCATTAAGTGAACAAACTGAACGTATTACTCTGACATTGTCTAAGACATTTACCATCCCGACCACAAACGGAATACAATGCTATTCGCAACAACCCTTATCAGCATCGCATCTGTCTGTTTCGCAAAAGAAGTCATCAAGAACCGCAAAAACGAACCAGACGCCATAATAGACCAATTCGCATGGCTTTCCCTCTCCGACGAAACAGGCATTGACCCGTTGAAGTATCTGAAAGCCCCTGCTGAGGACGTACCCGAGACACTCGCCTGCACTACTGCAAGACACCCTCGTTTGTCTCAAAAGACATTGCCAGCTAACAAAGAGCAGAAACCCGGTCCGGACAGGGTCGCATGTCCTGCTGCCATTGCGGAATGGTTCAACCTCATTGACGAACAACGTCACATCAACATTCCCGGAGGCCAATGCCGTTCCGTTACCGAGGGGACATGTCGAACGGTTGCGTGCGCCCCGAGAGGAGATGTTAGTGTTGCACTGGAAGAAATAATGGGACACATGTGGAAGCCTGTGTCTTCGCGATGTGTATTTGGTGGGACGGGAGGGATATGGCAGAATGAGGGGTCAACACTGGTAATTGAGATGGGACATGCAAAGAAGAAATAACCGTATCAGGTTCTATTTGTGCGCGGATAAAGAAAATCTATCTATCGGTGGTATTTCCAAAGAGGTTGCTGAAAACAAATCTGCTTTTCCTTACGCCAAAAGAGGTATCTCAAACTAGCAGTCGTGCCCAAATATCAATCGCTCGTAAACTCATTTTTGTTCGTTTTTTTTTTATGCCGCAGTAGCGCTCATAGCTCGGGTGATAGAGGGTGGTGCTCCAGGCACTTCATCACTGGGGTCAAGTTCGCCCTTCATCTTCTCTTCGCCCTCCTCAACCTTCTTCTCGGTCGTCTTCTTGTCGCTAGATTCACCGAGGCCAATGACATCGATCCATCGCCAGAATTCAACAGGATTATTACCGCTCGTGTCGAAGATGGCCTGGTCGTCATTGATACCGTCCTTGCATGAATCGCCCTTTTCTTGGTTGAACTTTTCAAGCTTGTCGAACGATGTTCCATCAACGAGGTCTCCCTCAAAAGTGCGACCGACAGGAACGTTATTCTCACGAAGCATTTGGAGCTGTGCGCGAAGGTTCAGACGGAGTGCTCGTTCAGGCTGCTCTGCCTTGAAGATCTTCTGGGTCAACCAAGGGAACAGTATTCCGAAGTCGGATTGGTTTAGATGCGCAGAGTTGATGACGTAGAAGAAGTTTGGCTCCGACATCTTGATTCCGCTAGGCCGCTCGAACAGTTGAGGAGTCACAACACTGGCGGTGGGATCAGGGCTCAGGACGCGAGCCTTGAGGTTAAGGTGGTCTCCCCACTTGAAGAAATGCTCCGACTCAACTGCCAAGATGGCCTTACCACCTGGGGCAGTAGCCTTGTCGGCATAGACAGGTAGAGGCAGATCGAATAGAGGCTTTGAGTTGGGAGCCATCAAGGGCATGCACCACATGTCGAGTAGCATTGTGAGGGTCTTCTCGGTAATCTGCTTTCTGATGTCGCTGCCCTCGGCGGGAGAGAAGATGGGCTTTTTGATAGCAGCAACTTCAGGAACCCCGGCGTAATACGTACTCTTCATTAGTTGTGTAACGGTAGCTGCTCCAAAACTATGTCCGGCAAAGATGATGCTGCCAGGCTCATGAATGCTGCATTGGCCAACAAATTGATCAAGGCTGGGGGTTGATCGGTTCAAATTGGTCAGTCTGTTGCCGCCGTCAACAGCAAGCATGGCCTGATGAATGAGACCAAGCTCCCAGCATCGAATTCGGAGTTGGGCCTCGCGGGTCTGGTAGACTTCGGGGCTGACATCGTGCGAGATCTGCTCGTAGTGAACTTGGATTCGGCTATTCGATGTGATTGTTTCGTTGTGCTTCTCAGGTACGCGGATGAAACTGGCAACAGCGCTGCCATCGCGGTGCTCAGGGCAGATCACGACGATGCCATGAGAAGCGAGAGAGCCGGCGACGTAGGAATATGAGTTTCGGCAACCTCCCAAGCCGTGGGAGAAGATCATGGTGGGCCATCGCTTGTTTTCGGTCGAAGATTCGAGGAGCTTCGCATTCTTGTGGGCAGGGATCGTGGTATAGTGAAGATGGCGTGGGAGAAAACTGCGAGATACCTACGTTAGCGTAAGGCCACCACAGCTTGGTGGTTTGGACACTTACGAGAGAAACTCGGACAGCATGGGACCGATACCCAGGAACTTTGTATAGGCTACTAAATGCTGTCGCTGAGGGTTCGGCAGCCAGCTGATACGCTTCTCATTCGATTCGGAGACGGCTGGGTAGAACATGCGATACTGGACGGTTTGGATCTTGTCGGAACCCTCGGGGGCGGTGCTGGGCGCTTCAAGTTCAGAAACAGGGATCTCTACATCGACAGTGCCGACCTTGTACGGACCCGTGTATTCGGGGAAGGCTGGGATAGGGCTCAGGCGTGAGAGGTAGGACATTTTGGAGGCGCTCATGGTGAAGAGTGAATGCGACGAGGCGCAGGTGATGGAGGATGAGAGACACGACGAAGGAAAGTATTGACAAGAGAAGTTAGTGTAGGGGGTAAAAAGATGTATTGTTTATGTATTCAAAGTGAAGTAACACAAATATCCGACGGTGTTTATCTGTGTACGTAGTAATTATTATTGTGGCGGATGGTTTCTGTTGGTTGATTGATGTTCTGGAACGTTTGGTGACGTTTACGCCGACGCTAAGATAATTAATTAAATCCTTTCACATGCAAAAAAGCCCACGTCAAAAAGGTGGTTTGTAACTTATAAAGACAAGGGGAGTAAAATAATTTTAAACAAAATGCAGAAACAAAAAAAGATAAGGAAACTCGCATCGTCAGCATCATTGAAAAGAAAGGGGCAAGTCACGCGACACAAAAAGATATTGCTTGATTGTCTGTAGCAGCCTATTCCCATTCCGTGACCGAGCGACAGCATCAAGCTTTTGTCTTGTGCACAATTGCCTTATTGCGAAAGGGTCGGAAAAAGAGTGATCGTCACGACGTCATAATAGAGAAGAAAAAAAAGAAGCCACAAATATGTATGTTCTTTCATGCTGACCTCATCAGCCGAGGCTTGTTTATGAAGCTCCGGAGATTCCGATCATTTTCTTCTTCTTTTTCTTGGCATTTCTATTCTCGGATTTGATAGAGTGTTGACGTCGTTTTGTATGTAACCTAACGCATTGATCGTCAGGTTCATGTTTAAATTCAGCGGTTTCTCGGCCGAGTGTCTTCCACGGAGATGCACGTAACATATCATCGACTTTGTTTGTTGATGTGAAAGTAATCGTAGAAAAAATAATCATAAACCACCAATCCCTAAGTCCTCCCGGTAATAACATCTAAGCTCTTCCGAATCTTCTTGGACCTTTTTCTGAGAGGTCCTTGATGAGTATCCTCCTGTCCATCCATGCTCTTCTTCCTCTCTCCGTCCCTCCATGGTGTACAGTTTGTACAGAAATCATGCCCACATCCAACATATTCCCATCGCCATGGCTTCACGTCCTGCTTGCACGCATGTCCCTCATTTGGGCCCTTTTTGCACTTGCAGCAAGCCCATCCTTTGATCATACATTCGATATAAGTACACCCGACCATTTCGCATGGTTTTGGTGATCTGGTAACTGTAAAGTCGACGCTTCCGCAGGGACATTCGGAGCTGTTGCTTATTTCGTCGAGGGTCGTGCAGGAGATGTAGCGGCGCTTTTCTTCATGGCCGCACGCAAATCGGATCCATTCGCAGGTGCACATTGTGTATCATATTTCGTCGTCTAGTGTTTTGAAGGTGTCAGGTTTGAATGTCGCGACTGATCATCCAGATACAAGATGGGCATGTAGGTAGATATGTCTGTGAAACAGTGACTGCCTACTAATGTAAAACTAAAGCCGCAGTGATCAACAGTCTGTCCCTCTTACGCCAGTTCCTTGGTCCTGGACCGCGTCATGGTCCGTTTCTCGACCTTTGCATCACGCTCCATGTACGTCTCCACAGACTTTCCGAATGGCCACTCAAACACTTCATCAGCCTTTCTCTTGAATCCGTACTTTTGATATATCGGCGCTCCCTTTGGTGTAGCTTCGAGAAAGCATGGCAGACTCTCGGCATCGGCACGCTCGGTACCCCAGCGCAGCAGGAGACTTGCCGCACCCTTGCCCTGCCAATCCTCGTGGACGCAGATGACTTCGAGATGATAGTGGAGTCTGTCGCCGATGAATCTGCGATGCCCTTCTGTCATTGCGCCAAAGAATTCGACTGCCAAATCCCCTGCAGCGGGCCATGCCTCGGCTGGTGGGACGTCTTGGATCGGCGCTCCAGGGAGATTCCACTTTGACAGGGCGACTACTTGCTCGTCTTTTGACTCTGGGGACGTCTTGTGGGTGACGACGAGGACTTGGCAGGTAGGATTAGCCATGTCCTCTGCGAAGCTCTGGAGGAAGAATTGATCAGAGGCTTGTTTGTTTGCGTTAAAGACACGGCTTCCGATGATGGTGTCACCAAAGGCTGAGTAGTAAACCCTGCACATGCCAGGGATGTCCTTTGGGACAGCTGGTCGTAGTTGAAGAGGCATTTTGGTGATGCAGAATTGACCTTTCCAGTCAAGATTTGTAGAGAATATTTAAAAGATTTTGTACGGCTAAATAGTAATGGCACGATACACGAAAGGCCATATGCTCAAGTGCAATTTTGCATTGAATGACAAGACGCCGCAACTCCACTGGCGAGTCCCAAGTGGGAAGCTAGGTAGACTACCCTTGTTCATCATTTTGTGATGGGTTCATTTGGGTTAATTGATGGTGACCAAGTAGTGAAGCAAGGGAGGGTATCATGAGAGTAAAGTGCTTTTATCGCAGAATTGTTCACTGCGAAGCCATATGAGACCGAATCGTTTGTGGCCTAAAAAAAGCCATGACTTGTTGGTTGACAAATGGTAATCCATTGTTCGTCTTGCTCTCTATCCGCCTTCCTTTACCGTTTCAGTTCAATTAACCCCGCGCGCCCTTCACATTGAAAGCAACACTAGGGAACGACTGCCGATGGACTATGACTCTACAGCATTTTCTTATAAATATGTAGTCTTTAGGAGCCATGAATAAATTCACTTCAAGACTCTTGAATCGTTGTAATTTATGATGAGACGTCAGCTATTCGTCATGACCAACCATCTCGCCAAGCAGCTCAAGGCTCTTCATCAGCCATCGTCACCCATCATTTTCCCCAACGTATGGGATGTAGCTTCTTTCAACACTGTCAAATCTCTGAATACAGAGACCTCCAAGCCAGTGAAAGCACTCGCTACAGCATCTTGGGCTGTTGCTGCTACATACGGCGTTCAGGATGAGGAGCTCACTCTGGAGCAGAACCTCGAAGCAATTGCCAAGATTGGCCCACTTGCCAAGGAAGCTGGTATCCCGCTATCGGCCGACTTACAAGATGGTTACGGCTCACAGGTTGTATCTGTCATCAAGAGAGCTGTCGAAGCAGGCGTCGTGGGTGCAAACATAGAGGATGTCAGACCTGAAGACAACACGTTTTATCCCATCGACGAACAAGTGCAGCGCCTCAAGACAGTCCTGAAAACTGCAACTGAAGCAGGCTGCGCTGACTTTGTCCTCAACGCTCGGTGCGACATGTTCCACATTGACCAAGGCCTCTCAGAAGCAGAAGTCATCAAGGAGGCCGTCACACGTGGCAAGGCATATCTCGAGGCGGGCGCCACAACCGTCTTTTACTGGGGCGGTTCAGGACGGGGGCTGAGAACTTCCTGGGTCGAGACTTTGGTCAAGGAGCTTGATGGAAGAGTCGCGGTCAAGTTGGCACATAAAACAGAAGATGCGCTGTCGACTAAGGATCTGGCCAAGATTGGTGTTGCGAGGATCAGTGTTGGACCGAGCTTGTTTCTATTGGCGCAAGAGGCAGCGAAACAGGCGGCCGAAAGGATTCTTGCTGGTGGGAACTTGTAGCTGCCTATTGTACACTACCTATTCACGACGACAATAGGACTGTACTAATTACATTTCATCTCAACCGTGAATAGTTGAAAATGCCATGACAGTTGGCCAGTCTTACTGCCGTCCATACTTTGAGTGTACCCAGCTTATGTTAACGATCTGTGGAACCAACCTTTCCGATGACTCTTTCGGTCGCAGGATTCCAGGTTATCATTCCATCCTATAGGGCAGTGCTTATGTATTGTGTGAGGATAAGGTTGCTCTTAGAGCCCTATGTTTCGTGACATACCGTCTCTTTGCATCAATTAGACTTTGAGAAGCCCCCCCCCCATCAAATTCCATCCATCCTATAGGACTAAAGGAGGCCCCAATGATCAGCGCTAACACCCCTATCGATTGAGGCCAATGCTCACTGAGGCAGTGCTGAAGCTACCTGATGCCTGCACCCGAGACTAAGCCCTATGGGTCCCCTTCCCATCGTGCCTGGGGTAGGTTCCTTTAGTACCTAGGTAGGCAGTGCAGCCTGAACTGTCTTCCACCAGGATTGCTTCATATGAATGCCGAAGGGTTGATTCAGCCTATCACAATAACAACCCAATTATTTCTATAGTAAATCACTGCTGACTTTGATCTCCAATGCGGGTCCAGGCAGTGCCGAGTGAGTAACAGGCCGTCAGCCTGGCCTACAAACTGAATATGGGAGCCTGGAGGCCTTTTCACGTCGTGAACAAGAGGCTATATAGTGATGCCATATAACCATTAATTATCACTAATAACCATCATCATTCAACATCCATCTCTGTCATCGTCTGCCCTCTCATTCATATCTTTCCCTTCAAAGCAACCAATCATCCTTAGTCTGATCAAGACACTGTGAGCCATCATGACTGTTGACACAATGGACTCAAGCAAGAGCAGCGGAGACGAATCCACTGTCATTGTGACACCAACAGATACTGAACCTCAACATGAGGCGACAACATCAGAGACAAATCCCCAAGATACCCAAACACAAGAATCCAAGACTGAGGACAAGAAAACTGAAGAGACAAAGACTGAGGAGACAAAGACTGAAGAGTCCAAGTCTGAAGAAGAAGAAGAAAAGAAAGAAAAGATCATTGTCGGTCTCCTCACTGAGAGCAAAGACCTTTACGCCAAATTCGACAAGAACGGATCCAGATCATGGACAGACAAGTACCCAGACGATCTCGAGGAGGCAGCAGAGAATGAAGAGACCCAAAAATATGCGGTCATCATCCGCAAGGTAAAGCCCAAGGAGGCTGATTCCAACAAGCCCCTTGATATCGACAGTATCGTCGTTCAGTCTCCTTACCTCAAGCGCGTGCTCGGAAAGGTCTTTGATGACTACCCTGGTATCATCACCGACGTCACCCGTCTAAAGTTCTCGGCCCCTTTCCACTGCTTCGTACACCGTTGGGAGCGATTTACAGAGGCAAAGGATGACGCTAGCTGGGATGACACTACCCGGGAGCATGTTACGCTGTTGCACAAAATCTTGGAAGAGGAGCTGGGCGAGATCATCCAGCTCAGGAAAGATTACTACAAGAATCGCGCTGTCGCATTTGAGCATGTCTGGGCACTCTTTGCCCCTGGCTGCACGGTCTGGGGCTCCGTTAGAGGAAAGCCTGTCGCTGCTCGCTTCGACTCGGGAAACTATGTCAAGACGCAATGCGGCCTGGTGTACAGCATGAACTGCAAAGGCATCGACTGGGATGGAAAGGGCATGGGCTGGACGGATGTGAGCATGCAGATCAGAGACTTTACCGGCACCGTCCCATTCGCCAACCTCTCCTGCTACCCTCTCGAATTCCACTCTAAGCCTGAAGCCGCACGAGAACTACTCCTCCAGCGCGGACGCAAGTTCGAAAGCCTTGCGGGCTATCACTACAAGGCGTACAGTGGAACTGCCATCTGGCATATATCCTCAACCAAGTCTCGACAGGAGAACGTCAACTCCCGTATTGTGATTGATGGAGCCAACTGGGAGAAATTGAACCCTGACCATATGGTTTGGTTAGAATACATCTGGGACAGCCAAGAAATTGCGAATGACTCTGCCGATAGTGATGATGAAGGTAATGGCAATGACAACTACTCAGATGTCAGCTCTGAGGCAGGGAAACCTGATGTTGTCGCCGGCTTCTCCTTGGCCTTGACGGAGGACCAGCTCATCATGACATCCCCTATCGTGCGAGGTTATGCTCTCAAGAATAAGCGATGGATGGAGTTCTACATTGACGAGGTGACAGAAGTCAAGTTCAACGACCAGGCTTTCGACTCCCTTGTTCTTCCCCAGGATCAGAAGGAGCTTATACTCGCTTTCGCTCAGAGTCAAGTCAAGTTCAAGGACGTCTTTGACGACATCATCTCTGGCAAAGGCAAAGGCATCATCATGCTTCTGTCGGGTGGCCCCGGTATCGGTAAGACACTGACTGCCGAATCGGTGGCAGAAGAGATGAAGGTTCCTCTGTACATCATGAGCGCGGGTGATCTCGGTAGCGACGCGTACGATATCGAGGAGAACCTAAACCGTATTCTCGAGATGGTCGCCAACTGGAACGCTGTTCTCCTTCTCGACGAATGTGATGTCTTCCTCGAGGCTCGGTCAGCGCACGACATTGAGCGCAACCGCATTGTGTCCATCTTCCTCCGTACACTGGAATACTATGAGGGAATCCTCTTCCTCACTACCAACCGTGTCAAGGACATGGATCAAGCCTTCCAGAGCCGAATCCACATGTCACTCGAGTATCCTGCTCTCGACGCCACAGCACGCGAGTCTGTCTGGCGAGGATTCTTGAGCCGTGCCATTAGCTTGCACGCTACTATGGAAGGCGACTCGGCGCACACTATTACGGAGGATGAGATTAAGGCTCTGGCTGGGCTGGACCTGAATGGACGACAGATCAAGAATGTGCTCAAGACGGCAAACTTGCTGGCTTGCCACAAAGAGGAGAAGTTGGCATTCAAGCACTTGCGGATTGTTTTACGTGTCGAGGGACATTCATTGTAAGGTTTTTGGATTGGGGACTGAACGGCGTAAGGTTATGAAGTAATAGAATTCTAGACTACGATGACAGTTCGCTCGATATGATCTAGGTCGAGAATGAAATGATGAAGACTTTAAATTTTCGTCCGATGCACCCATGGTAAAAGTGAGGCATCTCCTATTCAGACAAACCGTCTTCCTGGACAGAATTCTCTCATGTTTCCCTTCGCCCTGGCAACCATGATCTCATGAAAAAGATCATCAGCGAACATCTGAAACCCCCCGAAACAATTCCGGAACAGAACTCCATGAACTGTCGGATCCCATTCATCGTCGGCTAGCCCGGCAGTGTACAAGGCACTGAATATGTTTGTAACCGCTTTCAGGCACCCTTTTGCATACTGGGAGGGGATGCAATCCCTGTACAGATCACAGACCTTTCGGGCCTGGCTGCACTCGTCCAAAGCCTCGCGGAAGGCATCCTCTCCCCAGCAGAAGTTTTCCATATACCTGACTGCGCACTCATTTGGGTCGAAGCACATAAGATCGCCATGGCAGCATACAACACCGGGCTCTTGGCTGCAGGTTTCCCACTTCATGCCCATTCCTAGTTTGGGTTTCCTGCCCTCCATTTCAACAATGTGGTAGCGTTGCATAGAATCGTATTCTGGTGCGCAACCCTTTCTGTTCTTCGCCAGAAGGTTGTGGAGGCCTTGTGTTATGTCTCTGAAGAGGACACTGCGGCGGAATCCGGCCATTTGTCTGAGTTGAAAGTCCGAAGGCATTGCTGGGACTTGGTTGGTCTAAGTTGACTCTGGGATTGAGAGGTCCAAAGGTGTATCTGCGAGTGCTTCTGCGAATAGCTCTGCGAGGTGTTCTGAGATTCGGAGGTCTGTGGGTATTTCTCTAGGCCGAGTAATAGAAGACAGTGTTTGTGATCAAGCATATAGAATATATGGATCGTGATGAATGGCAAGGTCTTTATATACCCGGATTTGACAAACGAGTAAGTTTTGAGAGAATATTTGTAAAAGCAACTGTTAATATGCTCTGAACATGGGAGCTTTGAGTTGATCACAATGAAAGCAAGGTTTTCATTACCAGTTATTAGAGGTTTATTGGAAAATAACATCAGTTGTTTGCAATACTAATCTTGTCATTGTCTTGTATCTTGAAATTTAAACAATTCTGACTCTGCAAAGAAACCAAGACAGTTCTTTTTGTGAGAACAAAGTTCCAGAATAGGACATAGAAGATTTCATTATTTGGTTCATGAAAGGAATTGACGTTGAAAAAGCATCGTGAGTTTGTCTTGGCCTCTACCAATAACATTTGCTCATCCTGGCTGAATATAGTGCTTTAGACTACCTTTATGGATAACCCCACCTTGACCTCAAAAGCCGGCAACTTTCAAGCTCAGCTTATAAATCAACCTTTTCCTTAAAGTATAAAACTCGTGGGAACCGTCAAACCTTGGTTGGGTTACACACCACATTCGAAATGGCAAACTTTAAACCCAAGAGTATCCTTATCTTTGGTGCAACAGGCACTATCGGCCGATACATCACCAATGCTATAGCAAACGCTGAGCCCGCGTTTGACCAGGTCACCATCTTTACTTCCGAGGACACAGTCATCAGGAAACAGAATCTTATCAAAGAACTCAAGTCAAAGGCTGTCAAGATCGTCGCCGGAGATGTGAATAATGAGGAAGACGTCAAGAAAGCATATCAAGGGGTTGACACAGTCGTCAGTGCCGTGGGAAGAAATGTCATCGAAACCCAAATCAGCCTCTTCAAGCTCGCAACAGAATCAGACTCTGTGAAATGGTTCTTCCCTTCTGAGTACGGCACAGATGTCGAGTATGGCCCCCAGAGCGCTGATGAGAAGCCGCATCAGCTTAAGCTCAAGGTTCGAAATTATATTCGAGAGAATTCCAATGGCCTCAAATATACTTTTGTGGTTACAGGGCCATACATTGATATGTTCTTTACCCTCACGCCCACAGTCCCTGAGGCAGGGGGATTTGATCATGTTGCCAAAAAAGCTGTTTTGATTGATAATGGACAAGGCAAAATTGGATTTACAACCATGCCTGAGTAAGTTTTGCAAGTTACTTTTCAAGGCAGCACAACTAACCTGGTGCAGTGTTGGAAAATCTGTGGTAGCGGCCCTTCGTCACCCCTCAGAGTCATTCGACAAAGCGCTCAAAGTTCAATCTTTTGTTGTGACACAGCAGCAGACTCTGAAAGAGCTTGAGAAGCAGACTGGAGGCGAGTCCTGGAGTGTTTCAAACTACACTCTTGACGAGTTGAGACAGGCAGAGAAGAAGGGTTGGGCTGAAGGCAACCCTAGTGCTACTTTATATACACTACGACGAATTTGGTCTGAAGGTGGGACACTTTACAAGAAGACGGACAATGAAAAGATTGGGTTGAAGGACGAAGATCTTGAGACTCTTGAGGATGCTGTTCATAGAAGGCTGACAACTGGATACTAGTCAGCTGGCCACGACTGTATCAATGTGGAAACATTTAAGGATATTTGTTGTCATTATTCACTATGTAGAAACATCCAAGACATCTTTCCAAATCAAAGGCGCACATACTCAATATCAAGTTGCCGTTCTTATGACCTATAGACGGAGATCGGCCAGGGGGTTACGAGGAACCCAGCTGGGCAGATATTCACCCCAACCCCAGTAGTTACCAGCTCCCGCAGGATGGTCGGCACACATGCGGATTTGGCTAACATCAACACCCTCAGGAAGGTCATTGGGGTCCCATGTCATAGGCCCAAGACGACCGCACAACTTTTCGGCACCGGGGTGTTGGTCGGCAACGACCATGGCGGCCATGACAGCAGCGAGAACAGCCTGGATCTTCATATTGATTTCTGGGAATGTTGGCGAGTGTTCGCGACGTAAAGGGGTAGAGAGTCTTACATTGTGAGGTTTGGTGGTGGCTGCAGATAAACCTGGAAAGCACGTGGAGTAAGGCGATCGTATGTGAAAGGAATAAAGTTTGGAGATAAAAATATGAAACGGGATGAGGATTCTCAAAGCTTCAGTTTATACCCAAAATGCAGAGTGCTGATACGCTATTCAATACGTGGCATGACGAAATAAAACTAAACAGACTGGGTGGTTGCCTGCCAGAAGTCTTGTCGCTTACGCGCTTTATTGATCCTTCGCTTATTCAATCCTTCAACAAAGGCATGGTCTGATTTAAGAGGACGGGTAAAAGACCACGACAGGGAGTAGTTACATGAAGCCTTGCTAAAACTGTGCCGCAGTGGATGTAACTCCAAGACATTTTTGTTATAGTAAAGAAGCTAGCCGCAGCGGCGTTGTCCTAGCGGGTTTTCAACCGAAGTAAGCACAGCCTCAAATTCCTCCGACTTGGTCATAATGTGTCCTGATTCTGTGATCGAGACACGTTGCTGCATAGAGATGATCGATGTTTCTCATTTAGGCGAATGCTGTACATGATTCGCCCATCACGACACGGTTTGAGGCTTGAGCAGCTGTGAGAAATCCGTGCTTGGACGCCATGGGGCATAACTGTAACCTAAAATTCTAAAGTGTTAGCACGGGATTGTTCCGCGAATGTTTCAATGATTAGTGTTAAAGTGAAAGGTCTTTAGGTGGGAAAAAAGGGTACAGGTTCCAGACGTTAGCATATTCATCTTCAAGCTCAGACTTGGAGTACAGAGGAGGGCAAGAAACGGTATTATCAGACTGTAGTCGATTGGATATTCGCTTTCGCAAGAGTTAAACTTGCATGACAAGGATCATCGCCTTTCCGGGCTTGGAGATGACGGTGGAGATGCCAGAAAGGACTAGTGCCAGGATGACCACATCACGTGACGTGACACCTGATTTATGATTTATGCAATGGATAACTTGGGCATAACAATAACCTCTTCTGATGGTATTCGTAGTGGTAATGAATAAGAAAAAGTGTCTTTGAAATATATTTGGTACATACTTTTGCCCTTCTCAAGTACTAGGCTTTCTTCCTCTAGCAAAGAATAATTGCTGCTTGCCTCCGATCTCACTAGGCACCTGTAATGGCGTCGAAGTCCATTTCCAAGACCAATCCTCCAGTCCAGCTTTATCGTATGCAGTCTTGACCTCGTCCTCTTCGAATCCCATTCTATTAACACTGAGTTTCGAGAAATCCATTCTCCAGGTCCCCCCTTCGCCACCTTTACTGTCTGAGTGAGAAACCCAGTCAATGATAAGCAAAAGTCCACCTGGGCTCAGTCTTTTAGAGAGCTGCAAGATCATATCATCCGGGTCCTCAATGTGGTGGAGAGCCATGCACATGACTATTAAATCAAAATTGAAAAATGCAGGCGTGTCGAGTTCTGGGCATGGCGTCGATTCTGGTTCAATCATGTCGCCTTGTATGGCGTGCATCTTTGTTGGAGTATATCCTGCTTTGAGGGCCATTTTGTTGTACTGTTCTGCCATTGCTGCTGATATGTCCAGGCCTCTAACAGTGGACATGAATGGTGCGAGTGCCTGACACAATGAGTATTGATTCGATAGTGACCTAACAACTGGACTTACGCGAGATGCCACGCCATTACCACAGGCATAATCCAACATCTTTGTCGGTCTTGAAGCTGGAGGTTTGATACCAATCCAGTCTATGTTTTGTCGAAGCTCTTTTGATATTTGGTTACATAGTTCGATAATCCAAGGCCATTGGAAAATTACGGGAGAAACGTTGCTAGACTCATGTCAATACATGAAGCAAGCCAGGACATTTAATAAGAACAAACTTGTAATGAGATTTGTTGTGCTGTCCCATAGACCTTGGAACATCTTGGAGAGGGCCATGGTGATGATGGTGAGTATGGTACTGCAGGTGGTGATGGTGATGATGGCAATGAGGGATGTCTTCAGCAGGTTGTTCCATATTTCGAGACAACAATTGACGATGGTTAAGTAGGATCAATATAGCTTATTATTGTAACTTGAGATGTAGAATGAGGCTTTGTGTAGAACTCGATGCTCTCAAGGTAGGAAGCAATAAAAGGGTTTCAGTTGGCGAGAACCCTGATGGCCTCTCCTATCAATCCACCCAAGCTCACCGTAGTTGCTGATTTGTCGCAAAAGCCACTCCCGGCTGGTTCTTTCTTATAGTGGCAGCGTCATCCAACTTAATCAAATCCTCTTGTACCTGTTGGCACACAAATTCCTTACAAGGAAGACGGTGTAGACGTTTTGGCTATTGACTAGCGGCCCATATAAATTGAATGCAAAGTCAACATCCCGGGTATTGCAACCACATATCCAATACTTACCATTTCATAACTATCGACCAACACGGTAATACAATGGCTAAAGTCTAAGCAGGATTTTATTTCTCAAACTCATTCATGCTTCCACCTGATATCACCAGAAAAGGTTGGTAGTCACACCTGATTAAAATCCTCAACAAGGTCCAGCTGATGTAGACAGGGCATGGTCACAAAAGCAAAAGCATCGTCAATGGACTTGCTTCGTTTCTTTCAACTTTGCTCAACGGAACAGACCCACAGTTACAGTATGTATTGGGCCCATTATGATAGCAGTCTGTATACTAAACCTGTCTTTGTGGTTGTTATCTTAAACCTTACCTTACGTCCACCCTGTGTATACAGGTTATAGTTGTTCTAAAGGAAATGAACCTGGATCCCAGCCATTCCTTATCGACTATTACACAGAAAGAGTTCCAAATAGAAGCCTCTGATCGTCAAATGGGGAAGATGATGATTGCCAAGGTGTTACCCGTAGACAAGACAGTGGTGGCTGTTTCAAGTCTATGGTTAACCCTGACGATGTCACGACATCTCCCGAAGAGGGCAAATACAGTGCTTTCAAGGGAATTTGCTACTAAAACCAGGCGTTAGAATAAGCCTGGTTGTTTCTATAACTAGAAACAAATGTAACCATGTCAACGACATAGCTTTCCGTTTGATAAGACATGTTAGTTGGGCCTAGGATTGAATTTGATTCTAAGAATGGATTCTATTTTTTGTATAATACCTTCTCGAGCTATTTAACCAGCAGACATTAGATCTTAACACTTTACAGATTTACTGAAGACATTATGGAGGTGATAGTGATTATGCTATTAGGATCTAGATAACAAGGAAATGCTTGAACTGTGATTTCGATAGGGTAACGATCTTACCGAGCCTTGTCTATAGCAAGGCGGTGGATTAAGTTGATAACATTTCTAGTCTCGAAGCTAAGGACTGAACAAAAAGCAACAGGCTATATTTTTGTCTACCAAGCACAAGCTCTATTTGAATTGATTCAATATGGTCGAAAATTTTGACAGCTTACAGAAAGCAAAACCCAATCTACCCACCAAAAGTTACTGAGAACTGGACTGCGGCGTAGAAATAAATGATGACAATAGTATCAAAATCGACTGTACAAGCTCAGTCCATTCCTAATTCGCTTCCACAGGCGCTGATTATCTCCAATAACTGAATTTTAAACACTCCAAAGGCTTTGAGCATTCTTGTGGATATAAGTTTAATATCTCTTATTACGTTTCAACAAACGCTGCACAGACAAAGACCTCTAGTCAAGTTTTCAAGCTATTAAGTTATCAAACTCTTTGTTTGCCATAATGCGCTCTTATTTTTCACACGACATGAACAATGCTTGATATTCTAACTAGAGTTTTCCAATAGAAGAGAGGGATAAACCCTTGTTCACTCTGTTACAAGAACCATAAAGACGATATAACTTTAGATGCCTATATAAAATCACACTGATCCAATTATAGAAAGTCAAACCAATTCAACAGTCCTACTCCAAAGCATCTTCTTGCATTGTAAATCACCATTTTCAAATCAACCATCATTCAATCCCCTACCACTAGAGACTCTGCAATCATGTGCAAATTCATGGAACTTGAGTTCTCCTGCTCTACTGCAGACAACCCGCATCGACTGGAAACTCCGGGGTTGCTCCCTTGTGACGATTTCCAGAGTTGCGGAGTTGAACTGGTCGCCCTCAAAAAGCCAGATCCAGAGACTGGACTAAGCTCACAAGTATTAGTGCGACACTACGATGTCATCAAAATCGACGGTGATTGCCAGAAGTGCGCTGAGCGAAAGACCACGCTCATACAAAACGAAGAAAGAATCTTCCTAGCACGCAAAAAAGAGTCAAAAGACAGGGACAGGCTTCCAGAAGTTCCCAAGAAGGGGAGTAAGGAGAAATTCGGAGATGTCGAAACCCTAAATCAAATCCGCCAAAACAAAATTGACAATCAGCATGACGCCATCTGTGCCTCTGGACCTTGTCAAGGTGTCGCTATGGTTTCCCCTAATGGCCAACAAGGCATGTTCTGCAAGAGACATACCTGTAGTGCTACGGAATGGGACTGTCTCTTAGATATCTCGACTACTCGTATGAATCCCCAGTGTTCAATTTACTGTCCTGCGCACACTTGCAACAGACTTCGCTGCGGTCTTCGCATCGCAGATCTCTCAACTCTTTACTGTACTAGGCACCAAGCAGAGATCTATTTGAAGCTTGCCTCTCGTCAGTAAATGCAGAGCTAGGACTTTGGGATTGGGTTGAGCATGGTTTGAATCTTGTCAAGGATCGAGATCTGGATATGGGTAAAAAAGTAGGTAGTAAAAGAAACAAGCCGGTCCTGTCTTTCGTTCGAAATATGCCCTGTCTTTAGCGATTTACTGTTGTTACTTATGTCCTTGTGAGAGCAAAACGTCTTTTAGACGCTTTCCAAACCTCTTCCATAACCTAATCAAGTACTGATATTCAGGACTTTTCCACTCTTCTACCTGAGAACGGTATATCCTGGCCGGTTACTATTGTACTGCTGTGGATATATTGTTATGGCCAATACCCTTCTATTTTCAAAGATTGATAGTATACCGCCACATATGTCCTGGTCAAGGGTTGTAGTCATAAGTAATATGAAAGTGTTTTCGTTGTTCTCATAGATGTCCTAAACTCCCAATTCCTTTTTCTTTTCCCAGCCTTGAGGTCTGAGTCCTACCCTACCCACCCATATCCATTTTTCCAACCTATATCATTCCTTGGAACTTTCTACGAAGTCTCCTTCTTCTCCTCACTCTTGTCACCGTCCTCCTCAATCTCGACAGATCCGACGGCAGCTTCCAGGCCACCTTCTTCTTGATTCTCGTCCTCGAGCTTCTTAGCAGTTGACAAGAAGTACTCAGCCACGTCGTTCTTGTGGTTGAAGTAGGCCAAGTCAAGAGGAACGTAGTTCTGCTCGTTTGCAAGCGCGGGAGAAGCACCCTGCTCGAGGAGCAACTTGATGACGTCGAGATGACCGCCTAGAGCCGCCCAGTGTAGACCAGTGTTTCCAGCTTCATTTGCCTCATCTAAAAAGGCTTGCTTCTGCTCCTTTGGTCGGTTTTCGAAGTATTGGATGAGCTGGCGGACGATTTCTGGGAACTGTTAGTTTGATTTTGCACTACTATTGGGGATTTGGACTTAAGACTCTGTAATCTTTAAAGTTTCCAGATCCCGTGGATTTTCATCTCATACCTAGATGACCGTTCCCTGTTGCCATATGCAAGCATGTAGACTTGTTGGAAGCATCTTGAGCAGCTGCAACAATCTCAGCAGGGCTGGAGTTCTCTCGCTCAGCCAGAGTCTTGATAGAATCTGTCAGGTCCTCCTGCTCTCCAGATCGGGAAAAATAAATGATATCATCGATCTCGTCTTCTGTGAGTTTGGGGGCCATGATGATGCGATTGAATGATTTAATGTCGAGAATATAAAATTTTGTAAAGATGAGGGGACTGTGTGGGCAGATACCCCGCTATTTTCGCACAGTGTGGGGGTGGGCCGAGACGCAGGGTAGGCAAGTTTTGATGGCCATTTTACATGAGTATGGCATGCTACTGCAACTAAAGTTATTACAGAAATCGGATCTGTTGACTCATTTTCCGTGTCTGAAAGGTAGCCTCATCAATCTTGCGCCCAAATCATAATGTATCACTAATCAATGCCTCGCCAATCTCACCATCGAGCCATGGAAATAGATCCCCAGACTCATCTAGCCACTCGATCTCAGCTTTGACTCCAAGAACCAACATCAATTGCAGTTCGTGCTTCGTTTCTGACACTTCAGTCTCATTGTACGATGGATTGAAGATCTTCTTTAGCGTCGAGATTGCTGCGTTTCTTTCTCTCGTACTCATATAAGAAACAGGGTTGCGACATGAGGTAGAGGTGATGGACGACTGCGAAGACTGACTGAGTGTGGCGGCAACCGAATCACCAGTATAATCCCGAAAGAGATGTGTTGACTTGATACCAAGCCATTCTAGTGTTTCGGTGCCGAGATCGGCTTCATGGCTGAGTCTGTCGGATCCGTATTGGTAACACCGCCGAATCTTGACTCCGTCGGGGTCGTAGTCGAACAATCCCAAGATTGGGAGCTGTGGATATCTGGTGCTTACAAAGTTCAAGAAAGAACGAGTGGTCAGGTCTGGATACCCTTTTGCCTGCTCCAATAAGTCCACGTCTTAAGAGGTCTGACAAATACGTACAGTGACAAGTACGCCGGGGCCAGACAGAGACATCCTCCAGAATTGAGAGGAGCAGAGTGATCTGAAGACGGCCTTGACAGAAAATAAGCTTTGAAACATTTGGAGAAATGAAATGCAGTCTTACATCCTTCTCCACTACCAGAATCTATCTGGTATTGTGGATGTCAACGCCAGAAATTGACTGCACAGTTGGGATGGCTACTCCCTACTCCAATCAGACTGTTGTAAATGATAGCACATCAGGTTTGACCTACCAGGTCTCCTAAACAAGGGTTCAGCGTGCTGCCGTCATGAAGACCAATTGTCAGCGGCCCAGCTAGTACACCTTTTGAAGCTGCAACCTGCTATAGTAAGCAGTCATGCTTAGTAGGACTCAACCGAGGGGGCACACAATGTTCAAGTCTCCACGACTAATACCAAGAGTGAACGCGATATCGTCAACAAGTTCGTCTACCTCTCTTTGCTTCTCGAAGAGGTCTTGGTGTTGGTAGAAGATATGGCTAAGCCATTAGTAAGTATCCTCCTGTGTTCGGACAGAGTCAACTAACCGCTTGGTCAGGACTGTGCCAGATACAAGAGCATCATGTGAAAGCTGAAGGATGAGAAGTATGCGCGCTTCTCATGTCAGTCAAGAAATATGAGGTGCTGCAGAATATTACCAAACTTGATGGCCTCTTGCTTGTTACGACCGGGGAAGTGAACTTGCTCCGGAGTCGCATTGGAAGCCCGACGAGTAGGTTTTCTAGTAGAGAATGCAATCGACAGCTCTTGGCCTGCAGCTAAAGCGTCGATGATTTGCTCGAGAATGCCTTCGATACGAGCCACGATTGATCCGACATTCGTATTGTGAAGTATCGTATTCGTATCACTGTCATTGACTGTCAGTGATGATGGGAGGTTAGTCTGGCGCCTTTGGGTAAATTCTGCTATAGCAACCTATTGTTTGAGTAACGTCTGGTTCTTCGTCCATGTCCACTAAACGTCAGAAAGATCAAAATCGGTGATAACAATGCTGTGAATCTCTCCAAGAGATACAAAGTATTGTCCGAATACGCAGATGATGTCTTTTGTGGATGGTTGTCTTGTGTAGATGCAACCAATCCCGCGCGGACCCGAATTGACTTTCAGGGGCTTGACCGCTAAGGTCGGGGCATTTTAATGTCCCTGGCCCCGTACCGGGCAAGTGCTACCGGCAGTCCGCGGCCCTTTCCTCTAACCCAAACTGTTTAATTCCGGTTCCGTGTCAGTTTAGTTTAAAGCATGTGCTTCTGGCATGATTTGGCTTTGACAAGGGGTTTATTTCAACATCACTCCACCACTACTCTATCGATTGACTTGACTCTTGTGTTCCATTGAGAACCTCTGTACCTTCTCCAAACATGGTCGCCAACTCTAGTGGTCATGACACTAGCGCGCTAAAGTCACGTAAGCGCGCTGCTGACTCTGAGTCCGAACCACTGTTGAAACAGGGTCAGCCATTCCCCAAGCAGCCGCGCATCGGTTCAGAGTTGGACAAGACACGATGGAGGCTCAAGGACGACGACAGCCGCCACACTTGGCACTACCTTGAGGACGATGATGCTGCAAAAGAATGGCCCCAGAGTTATGCTGAGAAGTGGTACTTGAACCAGTCCCTGGTGTGTGCTCATTGTCTGGGATCTCTTGTCAAGCCGAAGCTAATATGGTCATTGTAGGATCTTCCCGATCTTCCAAAACCCGATAGTCCTTTGACAGCCGCTACGAATGGCCTCGACTTCTTCGAAAAACTTCAACTACCCAGCGGTCACTGGGGTTGCGAATATGGCGGTCCTATGTTTCTCTTGCCCAGCGTTGTCATCACCTGGTATGTCACCAGGACACCGATTCCCTCTTCTAAAGCGACAGCGATCTACAACTACATAGCTGCGCGAGCGCATCCCGAGGATGGCGGTTGGGGTTTACATATCGAAGGCGAAAGCAGCGTTTTTGGAACCTTGATGAACTATGTAGCCCTTCGTCTTGTTGGAGTCGATGCCGACGATCCTGTATTAGTCAAGGCCAGAGGCACTCTCCATAAGATGGGAGGAGCGTTGTATGCGCCGCACTGGGCAAAGTTCTGGATGGCTGTTCTGGGAGTGATGGACTGGGATGTTGTCAATCCTGTGCCACCAGAAATATGGCTACTTCCTGATTGGGTTCCTTTTGCGCCATGGCGATGGTGGATTCACATTCGAATGGTGTTTCTCCCGATGGGTTGGCTATACTCCAAGCGATGGAGTTGCGAAGAGACAGATGTTACCCGATCATTAAGGAAGGAGGTCTTTGTCGAAGACTACGCCAAGATCAAGTGGACAAACCACCGCAACGACATTGGTGTCGTCGACAACTATCACCCCAAGTCATGGCTACTCAACACAGCCAACTGGCTGATTGTCAATATCTGGAACCCTTATCTTCGGCCCAATGTTCTGAAAGAAAAGGCCGAGGCCTGGTCGAGCAAGCAGGTTGACATGGAGGATGCCAACACTGACTATGCATGCTTAGCGCCTGTCAACGCCACCATGAACACAGTCATGTGCTACGCTCGTGACGGCCCGGACAATTACGGCGTTCAAAGGCACATTGAGCGACTTGAAGAGTTTCTCTGGGTCAAGGATGAGGGTATGCTGGTCAACGGCACTAACGGTGTCCAGTGTTGGGATACAGCCTTTTTGATCCAAGCCGTCTTTGAAGCCGGCCTCCACAAGGACGAGAAGTGGAAGCCAATGTTGATGAAGTCGCTGCATTATCTGGAGAGACAACAGATCCGAGAGGACTGTGTTGACCAGGATGTTTGCTACCGTCAACCTAGAAAGGGTGGCTGGCCATTCAGCAACAAGGATCAGGGCTATGGTGTCAGTGATTGTATCTCCGAAGCAATGAAGGCCATCATCCTTTTGCAAAAAGTGGGCGGCCTCCCCGAAGTCCTTGAAGAACGAAGGCTATTCGATGCCGTTGATACCCTGCTGCTATATCAGAATGGCAACGGTGGTATGTCGTCTTATGAAAAGCGACGAGGAGGAGAGTGGCTGGAAATGCTCAATGCCGCCGAGGTTTTTGGTCGCATTATGATCGAATACGACTACCCCGAATGCACAACAGCTTGCGTGACGGCTTTGTCTTTATTCAACAAGTACTGGCCTGACTACCGCACCAAGGAAGTCAAGACTCTAATTCGAACAGCCGCTGAGTGGATCAAGTCTAACCAGCGTCCCGACGGTGGTTGGTACGGAAGCTGGGGTATTTGCTTTACATACGCTGGCATGTTTGCGCTCGAGAGTATGAAGCATATCGGTCAGACATACGCTACAGGCGAGAACTCAAGACGAGGCTGCGACTTTTTGATCTCCAAGCAGAGGGCCGATGGCGGCTGGTCAGAAAGCTACAAGGTATGCGAGCCAGAATTATTTTGAAGATCTTTACTAACACGCATAGGCCTGCGAAACTATGAAATATGTTGAACATCCCTCGGGGTCCCTTGTGGTTCAGACAGCCTGGGCTCTGGTCGGCCTGATGGAGGCTGAGTACCCCCATGTGGAGCCCCTGAGGAGAGGCATCCAGTTGATCATGGATCGTCAACAACCCAACGGAGAGTGGCTGCAGGAGGCCATCGAGGGTGTCTTTAATAAATCATGCATGATCTCGTATCCCAACTACAAGTTTACTTTTACCATCAAGGCGCTGGGCATGTTTGCCAAGAGGTTCCCGGAGGAGAAGCTGGTGCCTAGCTGGACCATGGAGGAAAATGGTATTGAGAAGTCATAGACTAACTAATACATAAAGCATGACAAGGTATACATTCACGACCTAGATTATTATACAATTTTACTTAATCAACTCAAACTCTTGGCCTTTTGCAGCCGCTTCTATCAGTGCTAAAGCCTTTGGGGTATGTTGGTTTCAGATCAAAGGCTGGGCTGTTGGGGCGCAGCATCCTGCGGCCATATACCGACCGACCACAGCTGGCCAACACTGGCTGGCCACTGCCTACTAACCTACATAATTTATACATTTTCTTGAAGGTATTCGCTGTGGGGTTCTGGCACTGGTATCGAGTGTCTGGTTGCTGCATGTAACAGCCTTTCGTCCTTGCGACAGTATTTATGTACCTTCTGCACTCATAGATCAT
The DNA here is from genome assembly GCF_050947815.1 of Fusarium sambucinum. Taxonomy (NCBI): domain Eukaryota; kingdom Fungi; phylum Ascomycota; class Sordariomycetes; order Hypocreales; family Nectriaceae; genus Fusarium; species Fusarium sambucinum. Next base: position 4,229,010 of record NC_139292.1, read on the forward strand.
CATTTCCTCTCTATTCTTCCATCCATTCTCCTTACCCAACTTTAGGTCAGACATTTTGAGCTTTTTAGGCCAGATTCAGCCAGGTTTTTTCTTCTTTCTTTTTTACTCTTGCTTCCTGGGCCCAGATCAACCTCCCAAATGGCTCTTACCAAAAACCAAGAAAAAGAAATCTACTTGGCCTACAAGGGCATCTTCAGCAAGCAATACTCACAACTTCGAAAGCTCAAAGGGGTCCAGCTGCGCATCAATGACACACTAAATCAATCCGTCGTACAAACTGTGATTAGAAAGTACGGGAAAGACGAGGTTGTGAAGAATGTTCGCGTGCTACTGGAAGCCCAAGTTTTCGAATCCGAGAAAATGGCGGAAACTCGTTTCTCCAAGGGGGAACCATCGCCGCCTCCAACTCCTGAGCCCGATAACTATAGACCGAGAGTAGCTGGCCAAAAGCACAATCCTGAAGTAGTCGAAGAGCTACTTCAAGACCCCTTAGACATGGGACAAAAGGGCGTTGCCTTCACCAATATCGATTTCTTACTGGGTATATCGCCAGATCCCCAAACAGAAGAGCCGGTTGAGCCAGAGGAAGATGTTCAAGTATCGAAGGTCTGCGATGTATCTTCAGCGGGGGTTGACGAGAGGCTCTCATCGACATCGCACCTGCACGAACGGGAATCGGAGACACTCAAAGACACTTCGCGTGAGTGAAAGATCGAATGGATCCAGTTTCTGAAGCTTTATACTCACATAAATTGCCCAGCTCCTCAATCGCCTGTCAATCCCCAGAAGAACAAAGAAGTGCTTGCAGTAAACCAGGCCGATCCACCTTTCAACACACAACACCTTATCCTCAAGCGGATGCAAGCCATCTTGGAACACGCATGTTTCGACTTCGCCAAGGAGAACATGCCTGATATATTGACTACCAGGCAGTGGGACTGCCCTGCAGCAGGCGAGTTGAATATCTGGGTGTGGCAACTAAGAAAGAGGTTGGAAGGTCTAAAACGTCGTGCCTGCTCGAAAGGTGTCGAGGTTTCTCTAAATTCTCTTTTAGATTCAATCTCAGACATCCGCCACTTCGCTGTTCATCGCCAGCCAATTAATGGCGACCATCTCGCATTATTGTCGAGTCACGCCGTTGTATTCTGTACTATTCTTGAGGTCCCAGACACAGATGCTCTGAGCACACTTCAGACGGTGCGAGATTCTGTCAAGACTCGCCTTGCAGAACTTTCTCATTCGAAACATGACATTTACAGCAAACTTGACACTACTCTCGAGGGGATAGCTGTGCGCCGAGCAGAGCTAGATATCCTTGAGCAGAAGATTATCCAGGAAGCGCACGACAAGTTCGAAAGTCACCGGACCATCGCCTGGAACCAGGTGGGCCATCTACTTCCCTACAGATACAACGAACCCTATACGATCAGGCAAAGCGACATCGTCCTCCGTCATACCCTGAGAGTATTGCCGAGTTTGATCCTGTTCCTTCCTACTATTCTCATCTGCTTGCTCTATTATTTGGCTTATCTCGGCCTCGGTGTTTGAGAGTTGATACAAGCGTTGCAAACCAAGAAAGCAACCGCGTAATTGGTTTAGTGGTAAAATTCTCCGTTGCCATGAAGCATAGCTCGGGGAGCCCTGGGTTCGATTCCCAGATTACGCAATAGAGGACATCGCGAGCCTTGGTATTTCTTTTTGACGGTTCGGTTGTGGTGTTTGTGGTGTGGTGTGGTTCGATATCAGGGTATCAGAACAGTTGGCCGCCAGGAGCATAAGAGACGAAATAGCTAGGCCACTTTGTGCTAATTAGATTATACTTCTTAGGCTATTTATTTTTTATAGTCTAAAGCTTAAAGGTCAATTCTTCTGCTACCCACTAGCCCGAGAAGTCGACACACGAGCAATGGATAAGGTCGCTGGTTGGTATTGCAAGAAGGCGGTTTGATGCGTCAACCTTGGAGTCGAGATATGTTGGCATCGGGTTTCTCTCTGTCAATAAAGGTCATCGTGTTGAGGATGACGTGGATGTAAATTATTACACTTGATGGTTTTACACGATTTCTAAAGTCTAATACCGACTGTAAAATAGTATACAGACATTGAATAGAGCTGGTGTAGTGCAGCCACTTCCGTTTTTGTGCATAAACGCCAGTACCCGAGTAAGAATATGTCTGTAGTGGCAAAATACATTCAGGACTTTGAAATCACAAGAGACGCAAAGAATAAAATAGTTATATTAGCATTAGTGTCTTTATCATAAACTTAGGATATTTTCTGGACTTCTTTTTAGTGCAGACAACAAGCTACAGTCATATACAGTTACAATCAAATGCTATATGAGGAGCGCATCATCCGCCCGTTTGCCCCACCAAAGCTTCCAGAACCCACCATCTAGCTTCAGCCTTTGTTTAACTTAGGTTTACTCTGACTTCTGCCTTGCTGCAACATTAAACACAAATGTCTACAAAGTTTTTGTTCTTTATTTAAAGGCACTGCCATTTCCTTTTTTCCAACCCCATACACCCCTGTGTACCTCCAGCACTCACCATGTCTTATACCACATTGGCCCAGCAGGGTCTCGCCGCCGCCGAAGCGCGCAACTGGGACGAAGCCATCGACAAGCTCACAGCCGCTCTCGAAACCTCCAAGAATCCCCAGTGGCTCGTAGCTCGATCGAAAGCCCTCATTCACCATAAAAAGTTCCATGAAGCACTCAACGACGCCAATCTCGCTTGGCACTCAGCGTATGACCGTAATAAGCGACCGCTGCTTGTCGAAGCCCACTATCGACGTGCTGTTGCCTACTTCCGTCTTGGACAATATGCCAACGCCGATGCATGCTGTGTTTACGCTATGCGCCTTATCAAAAACTTCCCTGCTATCGAAAAAGAAGACCCAGCCAAGGCCAAATGTGACGAGAATGGTTTCTACCAGGTGACCTTGAAAGATGCACAAGACGAGTCGACGACAGATGAAATAAACAGGAACAAGGGTCCCTCACTCCAACCAGCGGAGCCAGCTAATTGGAAAGACTGGCGTATAGCTAGCACTCTGCGTATGCAAATCCTATTTGCTATGGAGAAGCTCCCCGAGGATGACCCTGCCCGCAAGCTCACCACAAGCGTCAAGCCTGAGTTGAAGGAGTTGGCAGGCTTGGCGGATTTGGGAATAACCGACAACAAAACCCCTTCTGCTACTCAAAATACTGCTAATCCTGCCGTGGTCGATGATTCTCCTCCGCGAATTCAGGAATTCCAGAACAATGACACCATGTCAGTGTCCATTTTCTCCAAGAAAGTCAACAAAGACAAACTTCAAGTTGTATTCAAGGACGACTTTGTTTCTCTTGATTCTGTCGTTTGGCCCGATGGCACCGAGAGATGTCTAAGCTTCCACACATGGGGTCCTATCAACACCGATACTTCAACCTACAGAGTCACTCCCAACAAGGTTGAGCTAACACTCAAAAAGAAAAGTCCTGGGATGTGGAAGCAACTGAAGAAGGACGGGGACAACAATACAGCCTCCTCCAGCGCACTCAATGAGGAAACCGAGTATGTTCCGTACCTCTCTCCCCCAATAGCATGTACTAACCTCAATCCCAGAAAGCTCAAGCTCCTCAAAGAAGCTCGCAAGAAAGCTATGGACACCGCTGCTGCCTCAGGCGAGGCGACTTCTGCCGTTCAGGAGGGTGAAGCAACAATCATCGATAACAATGGAAAGGGAAAGGCCCCCGCTTCACCAGAATCCTCCTCGAAATATCCTGCGTCTTCCAAGACCGAAAACAAAAACTGGGACAGTATTGGCGCCGATATTGACTCCGATGAAGAGAAGGACGTTAACGTCTTCTTCAAGAAGCTTTTCAAGGGTGCTACTCCTGAGCAGCAGCGAGCCATGATGAAGAGTTTTACTGAGAGCAACGGTACCAGTCTCAGTACCGATTGGGATGATGTCAAGGACCGAAAGGTCGAGACCGTCCCCCCTGAGGGTGTTGAAGCCAAGAAGTGGTAAACATCTTATGGGGAGGAGTAACGATGATCGACGAAACATAATTCATGGCCTGCATTTGAATCGGTTAGGCGTCTCGGAATGGGAGTCAGAAAATTAGTTCTGAACATCTAAGCTTTTATTTTAATTCAAGCAATTCGTAGTCTACAGTCTCACTATACTGTGCGTGCTCTATATCCTCGTTTTAGTTTCTCAACATCTCAAATTCTCGGGGTCCCATTCTATCGATGCTCTTGTCTTTCTTCAATCCTTCGACCATTTCATCGACCTGTTCCAAGACCTTGCCAAACCGCTCTGACGCCCTCACTTCTGCATCTTCATTATCTCGGGTCCACTCCTTACCGGCTCGATACTTCGTCGCCAGTTCCTTGGGCACATGCAGCGCGCGGCTCACAAAGTCCTCTCTCGAAATATACGCTCCCCTCAACCATCTTGATCCACCACCGGCATCGAACTGATTACGTCCATGCATAATCCGTGTATTATCGAAAAGTACACACTCTCCGGGTTCCATCTTCATCTCGTACATGGCATCAGGATCATTGATCAGTCGATCGAATAGCTTCGCTGGCTCCAGCCACAGTCGCATATCGACAGAGACGTTCTGGTGTTGGTTCTGGAAAGGCGGGCTCCAGTATACACTAGCAAGGTTTTCATTTGGGCCGAGATCAAAAATCGGTCGCCTCTGTCGGTAAAAGTATCCGTGTTTCTCGTAGTGATACGGAATCATCACGCGTGAGAGATTCTTGATCGTCGGGGAAGATTGTAGGTAAAGGAGTTTGCCTGCGAAAAGGCCATCACTGAAAAGCGATTCGCCACCTTCACACGAGTTCTCCATACAATGAAGCAGTTGGATAGCAGGCGGGCTCTCAAGGTACAGCAGATCCTGGTGAAGGCCCAAGTAACCACTTGTGTAGGCTACGTTTTCAGCATCTGGCTTGGCGCGAACGTCAAACGTGCGGCCGTAGAAGGTCTCCTTGATGTTGGCGATGCGCGTGGTGATGTCAACGATGGAATTCTCATCTTTCGGTACGTTTTTGAGGAACACGAGACCAAGATTTGCGAGGTCTAGAATGGTGTGCCAGAACGCGTCGGAGCCTTTCATGAATTCGTGATAGTCGATCTTGCGAACACGTTCCTGGATGATGGCCTTGTTCCAAAACGTCCGGCCTGTCTTTGGATACACAAGTTCATGCCTTGGAGCAGGCATCTTCTCTACCCTTTTGTAACCCATTGCTTTATCAACCGATAGCCAGGGCAGTACCATCTCGTGGTCTGGGTACATGTCATTCTTAAATGAGATGCTGATACCATCTTCCGTCGAGCGAATCTTGTCAATGGCAATATCCGATGGTATAGATGTTGTGGCAAAGGTCTTTTGACCCGAGGCTGTGTCAACGCACGCTGCACAAGTACAACTGTCGCGGAGGAGGATGGCGTCTAAACTTGTCCAGCCGCCCTTCTTCTTTTTCTCTACCACGTAGATAGAGCGGTCGGCGCTGGAAATGGTAAGAGATCCATCTTTGGCTTCAAAAGAGTCTCGGGCTTCGAAGACGGGAGGCGGGTTGGCCAACTTTCTGTAGCTACTAGCTCTTTGAGCACGTACTCGAGTTAATGAGAATCCACGGGGGATCGCTTTACAGCTCTGAGTTACCAGTCGACGAGAGAACATGGTGAGTGCTCTCAACTACCTTCTATCGCTTATTCTTAAGGCGCCGACGATCAAGAGACTTAGGGGGAGGACAGAAAAGCAAAAATTGCAGGAAACGAAAAGGTCAAGTTCAGATCAAATGACATAGATATGCACCTGGCTGCCTCTATGTACCTCGGCCAAAAGGGAACGAGGTACCTTATATCTAGTCTAGTAGCTTCATGTGGGGTTGTCGGCTAAAGCCCCGCGTTTTGGAGCTGAGGACAACTTCTATCAAAAACAAACAATGGGTTGACATGATATGATGTACAGTTGTTACTACGGGACAACTATCCAAGATAGATCACAGCATGTTTTCGTAGGTAGCTTGGGTATTTACACAAATTTAATCACGAGTATGTTGCGATTATTTGATAAAGATCATGTTTTTTAATGTCTTGATATATAATATCGTGCTGTGCAATGAATTATAAACGCCTGGTCGCCTACTGTACATCAAATATCACAATATCCACTGATATGATACAAGCACATATTTCCATCCATTCAACGTTTTCTCATTAGGCGTAAACTCATCATCCTCTGTTGCGATTGCTTGACCATCGCTTGACCATCACTTCTCTGACCTTGTATAGCTTCAGGGCTTCGGCGACACCTTGCTCAAGAGCCTGCTCGAATTTGGATGGAGGTGGCACATCGACATAAACGAGCACAAGACTCTTGGTGACGTGTGAAAGGACGCGCACAGTCCCATGAAGCCATTGCCAGGTCTTTTGCGGGTTCTGCTTTCCGCTTTCCTTCCAAAGGGCATCAGAGTAGGATGGAATGACTATCAATCCAAACTCGGCATGGTCAAAAACAGGTCCTCGAGTGTACAACATCCAGTCAACACCAAACTTGATACCGCCACGAGGAACCCAACCAAGGGATCTGAAGTGGTGATAGACGGCGTAGTGAACCAAAAAGTTGTCGTCGGGCTGAAGGGCAGGGTCTTCAGCCTCAACAAGAGGGGGAAAGTATGAGTGCTGTCGGAAGAGTCTCAACAAATCCAACGATGACAACTCAGAGCCAGAAGCAGGGTCGGTAACTTGCAAGGCCCCCAAGCCGAAGCTTAGGAAGAAAGCCTCCTCGGGCATAAGCTGGAGGTGTTCCATATTCTTCAGAATAGGCTTGCTTGCAATATCCGTTTGGGCGTCTTCTTTTCGTCCGTTAAGAGCTACAGGGGAGATAGGGCGGGCATCACCCAGCCCATTCAGCTTGCCGTTGGACTCTACACGTTTGGGGCTTGGAGGGTCTGCGAAATGAAACGTAGTTGACTCCACAGTAGGAGAAAACCGGACGCTCTTGCGGCGGTTTTTCGGTCTCGTGACGTCTTCATCATCAGATGCGGAGCTTATAACAGAAGCTGTGCCATTGGTAACGGCTCCGTTGACCGAGTTGGAACGCACAGTATCCACAGACAAACCAAGTCCAGCCATATGGGATCCAGACATCCCAAGAATATTGAGCTCATCGGCAGCCCTGTCAACAGCAGGCTCACTGACGATATCTGACGCCGAGTTTGGTAGAGATAGAATGGTCTCGGGGCACACTGGCGAGGCAAATGTTGGTACAGGAATGACAGGTGCGACAGGCTGGATGGGCTTGGGCTGAACCAGGTCTGCCAATGAGTTTGGTAAAGACAGAAGTGCGGCAGGGCTGACAGGTGACTCGTAGGTTGGAAGAGCGGCGGCGAAGGGTGAAGTTGGCTTGTCAGATCCAAGCGATGCAATGTCTTTCGACTCTTGGGCTCGCAGCTTCTTTTGCTCGGCCTTTTGGGTTTTGGTTTCTTGTGCCTTAATTTCCCTCGCTTTCGCTTCTTCGGCTTCCTTCAGTCTAGTCTCTCTAATCACTTCCTGCTCTAGGCGTGCTCGCTCCCACTTGGCGCGCATACGCTCTTGACGTCTCTGCATTGTCATGATTTCGCTGACATGTGCATCAGCAAGTCCTTGTCGGACCTGCTCACGCTTAAGCCAATTTGGCTCACTACGACTTAGAGTACCCTTTCCATAGAAGCCTTGCTCCCACAAGGCTCGGGTAGAGACATCATCCGTAATGTGGACAGACGATGTAGCGGCAGACCAGGTTCCAATGTGCACAACCGAAGGTTCCGCCTTTGGTGGAGACCACAGTTGGCCTAACCACACATACGCAACATGGAAGAAGGATATGGGGTTGTTCGGGTAAAAGGCCGGCAGAGGAAACGTGCGGATCGGTGCCGGAAGGGCGTAGATCTGGTGCAATGATGGCCCTCGCTGCTGGGATTGCCGTTGGCCGGCGGAATCCGTGGTCGGCACGATACCAACGGGCTCTGTATTTGATAATTGTATCTCAGCCATTTCTCGGGGTCATCTTGGTCTTGCGACAGATGTTAGCTAAGATCTCAAGTTGGAAGAGATAAACAGAAGCCAAATTTGTTGCGTTGCTCAGATACCGTTGTAGTCTATAATATCAGAGCTTCATGGGAGACCAAATGAATGGATTCTCTAAGCATTTTGACATGGTGTCATCACCGCAACAGAACAAAACTTAAATGATAAGCTTTGAGGAACTCGGAGCACAAAGCCATGAACTCCGTGCATTCGAATAGAAGAAAAGGCTTGGAAATGAAGAAGAAGAAGAAGTCAAGAAAACCTACCTATCTAGGACGTGACCCAGGCACGATGCTGGCTGGGAATTAATCCTCGTGGCCATTCACAGCAACACAATGCTCAACCTCGAAGGGTGAACAATGTTGATTGCTCAAGTGTGAAGCTCGACCTGAGGTGCGAAGCTTCCACGAGCTGTGAGAGATTTTGTTGGTTTTTTGTGAGGATGATGATAGAGAAAGGTTGATGGGGGAAGAAAATCGAGGTTTTCTGAAATTGGAGCTCCCCACTTTGATGCCTCGTGCGCAAGGCCAACACCCAGGCTCTCCACCAAGGAGATTTCACTGACCAATCTCTCCACTTGTAGGCGACAAGCTTCATCAGGACTTGAACCTTTTTAAGCCGCATGGAGATGTTGAAAATAAATGTTCCTCATTGGTTCAGTTAAATCATACACTATCTCTCCAGAAACAAGCTACAAGTAAACAGAAGCAGGGTTTGGAGCTTTGACTGGATCAAATCGTTATGTGTGGCTAGGTACTGCCAAGCTAATATTAGAGCCCTGGCACTTCTTGACCATTAACTTGTGCTACAGAGCTTGGTTCCCAGGTGCGCCATAAACGCTGTCGTCACTCGATTACCCTACAGCACAACAGCCCATTTTTTTATTCTTCTCTTCTTTTCAGTCACTTTGGATAGGCCTCGGGGGCAGGAGTTCAGCAGCTGTAAAACTCCTTTGCTCGGATCAGCCATATTCAGAGCATTATTGCCGAAATGGTTGCTCATTAATCTTCGTACCTAGACTAGTTGATGCATGAAATATAACCAGCGGAGGCCAGCTCCAGACAGGTGGCCTTCTAAAAACACCATGGAAACCTCAATGGTAGTTCGAGAACTGACATCAAATCAGGAGCAGTTTCACGAACAGGAAAAACCATCACTTTCAAGCTTCCATTCGCCATCTTCTGGTAGCGATAAACTCGCTTTGCACAGTCAATAAGTTGTTCAATGTGTCACTCACCTAATATGTAATGCTAGCGGGGCTCCATACCCGTCCAACCTCCACAAGACTTGGTAGATCTCTGTTTAATTACTCCTACCTCCAACCCTAGGTACGGAGTAGGAGTACCCTTTCAGAGGAAACCTTCCTTTCCATTCGAAGGTTTAATCTTGCTCCTCCACCGTCAACATGACAATGTATTCTTTTGTAGAGTGTCTCGCTGGAGCTCTCCTTTTACTCGGCTGCGTTGTTGTTGCCATTGTCATCATTGGTGTGCGTGCGCTGTAAGTTTTCCATTCACCACACATCTACGTCCAAACTCACCCTGACGCGCGACCCAAGCCTCTGCAACTTTAAGAATCGCCCTGCTCCTCCGCTGTCCTCTCAGCTTGGCCAGAATGCGCCGCACGTCACAATTATTCGGCCCGTAAAGGGCGTAGAACCTAGACTGTACGACTGTATCGCTGCGTCCTTTCGACAGGACTACCCACAGGACAAGTTCTCGATCCGCCTCTGCCTCGAAGATGATACCGATCCCGCGTACCCTATCCTCCAGAAGGTCATCGACGATTTTCCCACAATCGATGCGCGTATCATGCTCGAGAAGGAAGACCATGTACTAAGCGAAACTGTCAACATGGGTCCCAACCCCAAGATCCGTAATCTCAGTCGAGCGTACCGAGAGGCCAAGGGTGACATTGTATGGATTATTGACTGCAATATCTGGATGGCAAAGGGAGTTTTGGGACGTATGGTCGACAAGCTCATGGGTTACAGGGTCGGCGGCGCTGCAAAACCCTACAAATTTGTCCACCAGCTTCCCATTGTTGTGGACTTGATGGACTTTTCCACGCCACTAGTGGCAGAAGGCCAGTCTCTTTTGGATGCTTCATCGGAGGAAGACCACCATACTGGTGATTTGGACGCCGAGGAATTTCCCAAAATCATGTCTCAGGGCGGTGGGCGCATCGATGAGATGTTTATGACAACTTCGCATGCCAAGTTCTACTGCGCCATCAACACCCTTCGTGCAGCGCCATGCGCTGTTGGCAAAAGCAACATGTTCCGCAAATCACAGCTTGATCAAGCGACGGATGCCATCTTGAACCCAAAACTAGATCAAAACAAAAACCTTCCAACAGGTGTTGATTATTTCTCGCACAATATCTGCGAAGATCATTTGATCGGCGATGCGCTATGGACGACTGATTTCCCCGGGTATAGAAGCCACGGACTTGTCTGGGGTGATATTGCCGTCCAACCAGTATCAGGCATGTCTGTCAAGGCCTACACAGCACGACGATCTCGCTGGCTCAGGGCTAGGAAGTACACAGTCCTTTCGGCAACAATCCTTGAACCGTTCACGGAGTGCTTTCTGTTCGCTACCTACATTTCCTTTGCGATGACAACTATCCCATTCTTCAGCCACATCTGCGGCATTCCTAAAACTTGGAACACCATGTCAATTGCCTGGTTTGCGATAACTACTCTGTGGATGCTTATAGACTATATCGGTTACTTACGTCTGCATTCCGGTGTCACCATGGAGGTTGACGAACACACCCCTTATTTTGCCAAGGGCTTCAAAAACACAGGCGGAATCAAGAGCCGCCCGTTTCTGGAATTCTTGGCTGCTTGGATCGGACGCGAGGGTCTTGCCTTTCCTGTCTGGGCTTATGCAGTTATTTTTGGCAACACGGTCAACTGGCGCGGACGACTATTCTACATTCACTGGGACACCACAGTCGACGCTGTTGAGCCTCGAGATGAACGAATTCGCGAAGTGAGGACACCTGAGCTTGAAAGAGGACATTCGTACAACAAGCATCGCGTGGATTGATGAGGCGTGGGAGCTGATATTACGACATGTATGAGGTGGGCGTATTTAGGTTAATGAGGATGAAGCAGAATATGGATAATACCCCGGGCTTGAGGCAACGGGTGACGTGTTACGACAGCTTATGGCATGAAGTCGGAATGATATATAGAATAGTCGATACATATACTAATGGTTAAACAAACATGCTTGATTTCTTGAATTGTTTTGCGTCCTTTAAGTAGCCCAGACACCCAATCTGTGAACTACTGCAGTCTGCAATTTGAGTTACATGAAACACGACACTTTATGTACTCAATCTATTGGCACGCTTTATCAACTCAATGAACAACTCAATGAACAACTCAATGAACAACCCAATGAACAACTCAATGAACAACTCAATGAACTACTCAACAGGGAACAACATCATCGTCTTCACCCCCAGGCATTATCCTACAGCCATCACATGCCAGCACGTGATTGGACGAATTCCCCCACTGTGCGCGCCAGCTCCAGCATTAGATTAGAACCCCGCCATTGTTAAGCATTTTCCTACGATGCGGTGGTTTTTGGGTATTGCGAAGCGCAACTCAAACCTTTCTTTCAAGCAAATCCCAGCCTTTCAAGTCTCAAAGTAAGTCTCCGCAGCTCAATTTCCAAATAAGCAGTTCTCATCTCTCGCCTCTCTAGACGCTCCTTCACAATGGCTTCTCCTTCGGACCGTCGACCCATCGTTATCTCGGGACCTAGCGGTGTCGGAAAGGGCACGCTGATCAACATGCTCTTCAACCGTCACCCCGATCAGTTTACTCTGTCCGTGTCGCATACTACCCGTAACCCTCGTGAGGGCGAGAGTGATGGTGTCCACTATCACTTTGTCACCAAGGATGCTTTCCGGGACTTGATCGCCAAGGATGGCTTCGTTGAGCAGTACGTTCATCAATCGCATGCAGACTTGCGCATACACTAACAACTCGATTCGCAGCGCCCAATTCGGTAGCAACCTTTACGGAACGAGCAAGGCGACCATCGAGGAGCAAACAGCCAAGGGCAAAGTCGTCGTCCTTGACATCGAAATGGAGGGTGTCAAGCAAGTCAAGGCCTCCACCATTGACGCCCGCTACGTCTTCGTCTCCCCCCCTGACACCGAGGAGCTTGAGAAGAGACTCCGAGGCCGTGGTACAGAGACCGAGGAGAGCATTCAACAGCGTCTTACCCGTGCGCAGGACGAGCTTGCCTGGGCGCGATCAGCCGAGTTTGATAAGATCCTCGTCAATGACGATTTAGAGAAGACATACCAGGAGCTGGACGCTTTTGTATACACTGAGAAGAGCGATTGAATCTGGAGACGACTGATTGGAGGTGTCTTCTTTTAGAGGAGTTTGGTAAAAGTAAAATTATAAACGAAGCATGATAGACCTACAATGATCAATGATTATACCCACTATAGCGATGCCACGACATTGATGCGTCAGATCAGGCAAGGCAGTGTACCTATCTATACGCTTAACTTCTCTTCTATATGATGACAAAGTCAGGTTGACAGACAGCGGAGCATCTTGTCTTTTTGCACAGCAGAAATTGGCCGTTGACGCATGAACGGTTCCACTATTTATTGTCTTGAACGACGAGTCTCCCTGTTAGTTCACAGTCTTACTGTATGGTACCTAGGCAGCCAAGACGGCTATCGACTGTCATGATTTTGAAAGAAAATTGACTGCGAAGGCAAGACTTGATCGTAAAAAAACTCTGTTGCTATTCAGTAACATCAATGATGGACAGGCCTTGCGTCTGTATTAGGGCTCTAAGAGAATGTGATCTCTTGGCCTGGGGGCATAAGAATACATTATCTAAAAGCCAACCTAAGATGACATCAAGTAGCCTCTTTGTATCGTCTCTCATGGTCTCGATGACCCGGTACTCACTTCTCGGGGCACGACTCTACCTCTAGTTTCCCATGCCATACGTCCTGCGATACCGCTGACTGAGTTCAATATACAAGTTGACACGAGCGCTGCTCCCCATCTTACTGACAGTTGCACGGATTTCAACTTGAGCAATCTTATTCAGTAAACGATCACTCTCAGTTCTTAGGACTGACTTACAGAACTCAGGACGAGCGATGTGTGCCTTTTGGTTAGGGAGTCTAACAGCGTCTTGGAAGCTACGTGCCAGGAGATGGGCAGTTTCGTCGGGCTCGGTGGCGATCTGTCGGGTGAAGCTGGTGTTTGGGGTTCTCAGATAGCGGACAAAGTAGCCGAAGAGAGTATGATTGTTCGCCAATCGCTGGACAACTAGCCTGGATGCTTCGTCCTCTTCATCTTGCCCTTGCCTGAGTAGCCCGGATTCCTCGGACGACAGGGAGGATGAATTGCTTTCGCCCGATTGTTCAGGGACACCCTCTTCAATCTGGTAGTCTGGTTGAGAAAGTATCTCCAAGTTCTGCTCTTCAGATCCTTCTAGAGACGTAGTGCGTGCACTAGCTACGGACAGAGGTATAGGGGCAGATTTAGTAGGAGTCTCCTCAGGAAGAGTCATCCCGACGTTGGCCGATGGTTTGTCAGATGACTTGGGGTCACGCTCTTTGACAACTTGATCTGGAGATCCGAACCGGATCTCGAAGTGAGCAACTTTGGTCGTTCGGGGGATGATAATCTTAGCAGGTGAGGGCTCCGCCTCCAGTTTCTCGACTTTAACACTAGGTACTTTGGGCGTATTCAGGCTCTTTGAGAAGCTCGCTTTAGGGCTTTCGATAGTAGATGGTCTGGACTCGTATGACATGCTGATAATCTCGGTAATCTTCGAGACCCGATGGGATAGCGTGGCGATGTCGTCCAGAATCAGACGATGCCCAGCCTCCAGCTAGACATTTCTTAGCGTGTGTTATGCCGACATACCTAGATTACAAAAAAAGGACTCACATTTTCAAGCTTTGATATGAGTGTGAGGTACTTGGCATCTTGGCTGTTCTCATCTACAGGCCACCCGGGCCCGCTCGGGATAGGGGCTGGACGTTGAGGGCGACCAGTCGTGCCAGTCGTGCCAGTCGTGCCAGTCGTGCCAGAAGTACCAGTGTTGGTGGCGGGATTTTGAAAAATAGTCCCTTGTTCCAGAGTAGGAGTAGGAGGATCCGCGAATCTGTCGTCCATCCTGCCGGTCGGTAACTTGAGAAGTGGCGATGTTCCGAATGTAGAATGGGAAAGCCGTGGATAAGCTGGGTGTCTTGGATGAGAAAAATGCTGTGTTGAAAGAAGAGGAAACAATGTATTTGTAGTTGAAGAATGAGCTGGAAATAATGATTGAGTGATGGCATTGCTGATGCCTGCCCCATATTGAATTTGCAGGTGTCACTGTCACACACGGTTTGTCACTGCCGGAATCACTGTACCAGCTGGCAAACAGCATACATACCTGCATGTTGCCTAGCAGCCTAGGTACTATTGAAGTACCTAGGAAAGAAATGTTTAGCCATATACCTAATATCGATACCCTTTGCCATTTCCTATTGGATTCCTTTATAGTGACTTTCCTGGATCTTGCAAGTGTTGTTAGTGTCGGCAACTGTTCCAAGGGTGGTTAGTGTTTGATATATAGTCCTGTTAACCTATGTTTGCAGTTTTGATTTAAATATTTGTTAAGAAGCAGAAACCTGTTCCAAATGCGTTCATACGGGTTGAGATAATATCATCAAGGTAGCTTTATATCATGATGCTTCAAAATGCCAAGGATAGTACTGTTTTGTTTGTAGACATGGTTAGCTTATGCCAAGAAAAGGTGAGTCAATCCGGAACTACCTTATTCATAGTAGACTACGGAGTACGAGAAACATCCAATATGAAGACATCATTTCTCTGTGGAGTACAATGCATGTTGGTATGTCATCGGGATTTCGGTGTTGTGGTGTCCCCACAAGATACGAAGGTCCAGCCGAATTATGCAGATAGCTAAGCCATATATAACAAACTTGCTGACCCATCACGTTTCTATGCTTTTTTGCTGTTTACAAACACCAACATATCAACAACGCAATTCAACATGACGACAAAAGTTTGGAGCCGAAACACACAAACCAGTGCTGCTCTGGAGAAAGTCCAAGAAGCCATTCGAAACCCTACAGCAACATTAATTCCAAAGCCGCCTTCTGACGTAAGCGACTCCCTTGTATCATGAGACAATGAATGACTGATGATAATGCTTCACAGCTTGATGAGATCAAGGCTGATAGCGATTCATTCACTTTGGCTTCATTCACCACAGAGGATGCTTTCGACCTTGGCAATCTTCTATACGCCCGCCTCTACCCTTTCGCTCTTGAGGGCAAGCCAACAGTGATTTCAATTGCTCTCGCAAACACTTCTCAGGTTGTCTTTCAAACTGTGACTGGACCTGGTACAGTGCCTGACAACGAGCAATGGGTCCGCCGCAAGAGAAACACAGTCCTCAGATTCGGTTGCAGCACCTGGTTTATGCACAACAAACTCAAAGGCGATGAGGCTGCCTTTGCTGAAAAGTATGCTATCGCCGACTTCAACAAGGGCGACTACGCTATCCACGGTGGAGCTATTCCTATTCATGTTCGTGGCGTTGAGGGAATTGTAGCTGTTGTCGTTGTGAGCGGGCTGAAGCAGGATGAGGATCATGGAGTTATTGCAGACGTCATCAAGAATAACTGGAACTAGGTACTAATAATAAATCATCTCCATGAAGTAATAATGTGTACATCGATTTGAAACCGGATCACTCCATTTCCTATCCCCTGCCAGTACGTGCAGGGAATTAGTAGTCGGCATTCCCGAAACGGGTCGTCCGCGATATGTATATGCACCAAAAGGATTAAGGTTTATGCAGCTAATGAAAGCGAAATTTGACCTAATTAACTCCCAAGTTTAACCAAACCAAAATCCATGCATCCATGCCATGCAGCTGATGAAGGCTGAAATTCGGTATCTAATTTTAACTATATTCATTGGGCTTCTTTGTTAACGACGAAAACGATGAACGCGACAAAATGGAGAATCTCAAAGGCTTGCCAAGAATGTCGCGCCAAGAAGATCAAATGCAATGGCGAGACGCCCTGCCAGAACTGCCGAATGAGAAATCTCAGTTGCGTCTATCGCGAAAAGGCCCGTAATCGGACGCGAAAGGTCAAACCGCGAACTGCCGCCTATGAGACAATCATGTCTCACGATGCCATGGAAAGCACTTCACTAGAAGCATCCGACGAGGGGACAGTCCCGCCTACGCCGAGCGCTGATGATGCTTCTATCGGACCATCTGGCTCAGTAATGGACAGTGAGCGCAGTACCGGCATAACTCACAACGCCGTTGCTGCAACACATCGCGCATCCCCGTCATGTTTCCTCCAGCTTTATTATGGACCTTCATCCAATTTCGCTCTCCTCAATTCTATCTACCACCAAATAGCAGGAACATCTCCGAACGATCCTTCGTCGCGCTCTGGTATTGTCGAGGAGGGTGGTCCAGGTCTAGACCTTTTCAGCCACCGAAGATTGTTCTTTGGGGATTTGGCAGATAACCAACGACCATCATTACTCCCCGATGACGGCTCAGCCCTACTTATTGATCCCGAGACAGCCCATCGGTTACTCGAGAGATATCTTTTGACCTACTGGCATGGCCTGCCCGTCATGAGTAAAGACGATTATCGTCGTCGTTTAGACGCGTTGTTTCAGCCGCCGGGAATCTTTGATTATGATGCGCCCGAGACAATCATTATTATGCTTGCAGTTGGCCTAGGGGCCTCTATGACGGGTGAAGAAGCCATTGCAGAATTTATTTTCCAAAAAACAAAGCAGGGCGCCGCGAAATTGGACGAAGTTGTCAACATGCAAGTCGTCCAAATACACCTTTTGATGATAAGTCACCCTTCCCCAAACCCTGGGTTCAGTTAAGCTTACAACCGCAAACGCCCATTTTCAATCAGAGAGAGCAAGACCAAACTCAAGTTTCTTGCATGTTGGCACTGCCTGTAGAAAGGCTGTAGCTGCTGGCCTACACAAAGATGGGTGCATGCGCCCTGGATATACAGAGGATGACACAAATCAAAGAAGCATCACCTTTTGGAGTGTATTCTTTTGGGAAACGTAAGCTCAATATCAGCAGCATAATCTAGGCAATATCTGACGATACACAGATGGCAATGTCTTGTTCTCGGTCGTCATAGCTCGATTCCTGACCCTGGCCCAGTCATTCCGTTGCCGAAAGATCAAAAACTACTTAGATCCTTGGTTACGTTATCACGCATCATGGATAAGTGTGTCAAGCGTATATACAGTCCACGGCATGACTCGTTATTGCCTGTGTGGAATGCAGCTGTCGAGATTCGTCGTGAATTACATCAGTTTGCAGAGCAGCAACTCAAGGATATGAAGTTTGGCCTCGTTGGCGATCCTAGCACTGGAGAGCTTGGCGTGTGTCAAGCTATGGTGTCAACCAGTAAGTCATTTTGGATGTTGGTTGACTTTGTGGCTGACCCGAAGTAGTGTACCATCACACCCTACTACTGACATTCCGCCCATTCCTGATATTAAGGGCCAAGCTCAACCGTGATCGAGCGTCTGCTACATCTGCCGATAAGTTGCAATTACCTCCACCTTGGCTCGACAGCGCCTGCGAATACTGTTTAGAAGCGGCGAGAAACTCAGTTGGATTCCTGACAGGCTCTTGTGCCACAAACATTCTTTGCCGTGTATGTTTACTCCTTCTGATTAGTTGTGACCGGACTAACAAAGTGCAGGACATTAAATACCATGGCTTCTTTATAGAGGGAGCTTGCTACGCTTTGGCTTTTGACATGCTCCAGGAGAAGAAAACCGCACATCGCAACTTGCCCTGGATTCATTCAGGTCTTAGATGCTTACGTTCTATGATGGGATCAGCCGGAATCAACGCAGGCCAACTGCCAATTACGATTGCCTCAATCGAGCAGATGGTTCGCTCTGCCGGCTTTGAAATGAAAGACCCCGTCAACCAGACCCAGCAGTATCAGCAACAACTTCCAAGGTCGACACTCCCCGGCTCGCCGGCTCCTACTAATGTGGCAGGCATGGGGAGCGAGCCAGCATTTACCTTTCCTTCTATGCCATTTGGCTTCGACACGACGGGTCAGCTGAATGGTGCATCACCGGCGGGTGCTAGACCAGAAGATATGGCAGATTTTACAGCTGCTGATGTTGGTTGGGATATTGATTTCGGGTCAATGAACATGGATGCGTTCTTGTCTCTTGATTCGGCAGAGGCTTTCAATTTTGCGCCTTGACCGAATGCGTATGATTGACCGACGAGGTTAAAATCGCAGTGAAGACTCGGGGAGGTTGTCCTCTTTGAGGTGTGCTGACGAATTTAATAGGGTGAGATTACATGATTGCCACGGACGTAATTTGACTACAGGTACAGGACATGGAGTATTGGACATTTGCTTTATACCAGCATTTGAGAGCTAAATATGGCTCCCAATCATAATGTTTTTGAATAAAGTGTTTCACATAGATGATGATAATAATCAACACGTTTTATGAGAATCCGGCTGTCCTTACTCGCTCTGAAGAGCCAAAACAGCAGTCAGGCCTCCAGTCAAGGCCAAAAGTCCCCTAACAATGTTCATCCATCGCCACTTCTTCAGCAAATCCACAACTTCCTCTTGACTCGCCTTCTCCTGTTCGACACTACTAGCCGCAATGTCGTTGAGGCGATTGTTGGTAGCCATCATCCCAAGTCCAGTCCACGGTAGCTGAGACAGCGTGGTTACAGCTGCAACAGTCCAGAGCGTACGTTGAGCGGGAACGAGATAGGCAACGATGCCTGACGACGCACCCGAGAATATGGCGAGGGGAACAAGGGTCAGAGCACCGCGAGTGTAGAAGTCTTTGAAGAAGAGCGTGTTGATAGATGTAGGTTGATTGTACAGGAAAGGAACGGTGAGGTGTGAGGAACCGAGATTCACACCGGCCAGGACAAGGCTTGACGTCAGGCCGAAGACTTGGAATGTGCGTACAGTAGAGTCCATAATGAATTGATTATATGAATATTTCTGTAAAGGTGAGAATTGTTTGATGACGATGATAAGTGAGGATAGAGACGTCAAGTGAGGAGGGAGACGTCAAGTGAGGAGGTAGACACCCAAAGTTTGTTAGTTATTGGTTAGTATGAGACATGTGAAGATAAGATACCTCGTTAGACGCATGTGGCTTTTCTCAAGCTCTTCATCAAGACAGATAGACATATTCCAGCCATTGTTCGTGTTGATGATGTTTGCATGTTTAGATGTTTGCTGCAATATGGACAGGGCCAGGTTGATAACTCTGTTTTGTATAATACGCCAACTATCTACTGTATTGTATTGTATGTATGCATCTGTTTGTCATGATGTGAGACTGAAAATGACTGAAACATGGGTAGACTCGTATTCGTGTTTATACTCTCCGTTATCCAAGGACCACAGCACTAGGACTCCTCAGATATCACACGCTATTTACTGTCTATCTATTTGGTCTTATATGTGTGTTTCTGGAGTATTTGTTTAAATCATCCTAGAGCACATTTGATAGTAACAGCAGAAATCAGGTGATCATTGGGACGCGCTCAGAACCTGGGGTGACGATCATGACGCCAAAGGATCGCTTCTCATCACGCTAAAATGACAGTACGTACATAACTCGTCTGGTATTTGTAGGGATATTACGTCTTCCGGGAGCCAATCATGTAAATTGCAATCCAATTAATCTCGCCAGAGAAAAGACAAAGCTGACATCTTCTTTTCCCACCTTTCAACCCAACAGTTTCTATCCCAGCCTTGTTGCCCAGGGATTGTGATTCTACGATGGATCTGTCTTCACTTTACCAGAATGTTTCGGCGACTTTCGTGTCTTTGTCCCTTGTCTATAAAATTCTTTTTGCAATTGTTATTATTCTTGTTCTGAATAAAGCCTACGGTGGCCGAAACAAGGGGTATAAGAATTTACCAGCCTATGCACCAATTGAACTTGCTATTGCCAGTTATATCCTCAGTGGAGATGGCATTAGCCGACGAATCTTGTAATGGACACTTATTCTCAATGCTTACTCTCTCATCATTCGCGCCTGCTAATCCAGACAAACAGTTCAGCTGTAAGCCGCTACGGAGGCTCGCTCTTTGGTATCACTTCAGGGCATCAGATTGTGGCCGATCTTCCAGGCATAGAGCGTCTCTTGACGCAGTCTCACCACATTTTCGACTCCACGCCAGCCCAGTATTCACTCTGTACGCTTGTTTTTGGAAGTACTGATTCTCCTCAGTTGAGGGAAAAGTTACATACTTCTCTGAAAGATCTTGTCCCTCCTCTGGAAAGAACCTTTCTCAACGATGCTGCATCTACTGCTGCTGTTGAGAGATCTAGTGTTGCTGAGCGCGGTGCATCACTCATTACCTTCTCCTCTGACCCACAACATATGGCACGCTGGGAACTATCAGCAGGAATAAAGGTTCTACAGTCGGAGCAATCAGGTGTTCCAGGAAAAGTCGAAGCGAACTTGCAAAGCTTGACCCGTGACTTTGGGGCCTGCATGTCCATCCCTCTCATCTACGGCCAAGATCTTCTCGACCGCCATCCACAACTCCTCGACGACTTTTGGGCTTTTGATAATGAGCTGTTTCCTCTGCTTATGGTTGGAATTCCCAAATGGGCTCCCTTTAAAATGATGCAGGATGGTCTCAAAGCGAGAGCTAGAATTATCGATAGTCTGGAGGGTGTTTATAAACGTGTTGAGCAAGAACGACGAGGAGAACCGATTGATTTTGGCGCCGATATCTCAGATGTCAGCACAATGCTGCGCGAACGAAACAAGGTTTATAACCGAGATGGTTGGACCCTTCAAGAGCGTGCTGCTGCTGATCTCGGTACTTTCTGGGGCCTGAATGCCAATACTCAGCCTGTCTTGTTCTGGGTTTTACTTTACGCTTATTCTACTCCTGGATTGCTTGAGCGAATCAGACAAGAGATTTCGCCTTATGTCACTCTATCTGGAGGGGAGCGACCAGAAATTACTTCTATGGATTTTCAGAGTCTGTTCAGAAACTGTCCTCTCTTCAAAGCTTGTATTTTTGAGACGTATCGCCTAGTCAATGAGCCAACATCGATCCGCCACGTGTCTCAATCAGTCAGTGTCAACGATGGCAATCTTCAGCACAACCTGAACGAAGGCACATACATCTCTGTGCCCCTGGCTCTCAGGAACAAGGATCCTGACCTGTACCAAGACCCAGACTCTTTTATCCCTGATCGGTTCCTCGACACGGACCCCGAGTCAGGAAAGTCGACAGCCCGATATGGAAAGTTGAAGCCGTGGGGTGTCGGCGTTGCCATGTGTAAGGGACGTACATTCGCAGAGAAGGAGATCATCTCTTTGGGTTCGGCTGTCGTGAGTCTTTGGAACATTGCTCCGGTTGGTGGAAACTGGAAGTTACCTGCCATGATTCCCGGGACTGGAGTCAAGAAGCCAGTTAACGACATACGTGTCGTTATGCAGAGAAGAGTAGTAGTATAAGTTTCGGGAAAGTTTAATGTGTTGTTCTCAGTATTGGTTTATGACTGAAGTATGTAAGCTTTGCTCAGTCTTACGAAAAGTGGAAAGGCTAAAAGCAGAACATTTTAGACATAAAACATTTGAAGTGACTCGCTCCTTTACATGCTCAAAGACGCCTCGACAGTGTTGTCTGGTCCTTTTCTCAAACTTTGCCAATAGATGTAGCAGAGCCTCAATATAAAGTCAAAGTTGCTGCACTATTGAGTTCATTGGCGCACCCCAATAGAAAGTTTAGCTTTTAGGAGCAATACATATATAAGAAGCCGCGTAATTACCTCTTCGTTTATACATTGCGGCATGTATTTTACCTACGTTAAGCAAGTAACTAACTTAATGTGAGTTGGTACAGGCTTCAGGCAGGCGAGTGTCAACCTTAACATAATAACCATGGATAGAATGTAAGTTAATTAGTGCCAAGGGGACATTTTTGATCAAAGCCTATTCTTCTCGTCTATAAAAGAAGACGCCGTCCCCTGTTCTTCTCAAACTAGACCATCTTTCTTACAAACCACGTTTCGGTAAAGCTCATTATCTGATTTCTTCAGTCTTCGTACCTAGCCATCTTTTACTGCTAGACATCATATCAAACCTCTATCATCGACACCTTGCTCAAGATTCTATCACGAGCTGCACAGCCATCAACTACCAGTCATTTGGCAACAAGTCATTCAGGCTATCGACCTTCTCCTTGAGTTCCTGCCACAAGCCATACAACTAGTTATTCAGCCACAAGTCATTCAGGATATCGACTTTTTTCTCGCTCCTATCCCGAGCTATACGGTCATCATCACCTACAAGTCATTCAGATTATCAGCTTCTTTCCCAAGCTCCTGTGGCAAGCTACACAAAATATGCCTACGACAACAGCCAACACGGGTTCCAGGATGGAATGGGACGAGTTTCTAAAGCTTTATGCCAAAAGCAACCGTGGCTCTCTTACAACAACACCTGGTCAAAGCACCCTTACATACATCTTCTCTCCTCAGGATATTAGAGACACAATCAGGGCTCCTCGTTCTCCCAAGAGTCGCCAACCAAGCCCTTCTGGTCAATATGTAATGCCAAGTCCTGTATACGACTATGCACCTTCAACCGGATCTTCCTGTTCTGGAGTCTTGAGCCCCTTTTATTCAACCTCACCTCCTTCTCCGTCTTCCTTTTCAAATTCGTCCTGGCGTACAGAAAGTCAGCACTACACTCCATCACCTTCACCCTATTCTTCTCGTCCTTCTTCGCCTCCTTTTACAGCTTTGTCCTGGGGTACCAGTCAAGGGAGCTATGGCCATTCTTCACCTCCTTCGTCCTGGGGTAACAGTCAAGGGAGCTATGGCCATTCTTCACCTCCTTCGTCCTTTGGTACCAGTCAAGAAAGCTATGGTCATTCTTCACCCCCAACCAGGCTCCTCAGAAACACACACAAAAGAGTATATCAAAAACGTGCCAAGGTTCAGGGGGGTGAGGTGTATCTGCCTCTGGGGCCCCAGACCCGACTCCTCTCGAAGATCCAAACTCTCTTGGAGCATGCCTGTTTCACTTATGCTGAGAAGTGTCTTCCAAAACTACTCGAAGAAAACGGTTGGGACTGCCCAGAAGCCGGAGAACTCAACGTGTGGATGCATCACTTGTCGATACACGATTCAAAGCTGCATTCTTGGGCTAGCGTGATGCATTCAGTAAAAAATATTCGTCACGATGCTGTACACCGCAACAGAGTGGAAATTAGTCGTCTGGCAATATATCTGGACCATGCTGTGGATCTTTGCACGGTTCTTGGAGACCAAGAAGACTTGAATAAAGTCAAAGCAATTCGGGACGAGACAAAGGCCCAGATTGCCCCACTTCAAGCTGCTGTACTCGAGGCCGGAAAAAGCATGGCGAAGTTCTGTGAGGGTCGCTAAAAAGTTATCTGATTAATGTTGAGAGAGAAAGGAAGATTTGTGGCGTTATTTGTCGGGGTTTTTTGTTACATATTAACTGTTACCCATTACAATTACGAGGGGTTGGTAATATTTTAAAACAAGTGTTGTTCTCAGTTTACATACATAAATGGCTAGCTGATAAAAACAATATCAACTATTACGACGCTAAGATCTTTACCAAAGTGCATTCACTCACTCAGTACGTATGAAAATAAGTATCGTGAAACTTTAGGGTAGCCGTGTTTTATGGATTAATATGAAACCAGAGTAACGAGAGTCGTTGATCATTGAGTTAGCAACAATCAACGCCACTACTAAGTGTAGAAAGGTCTAGAACCAAGACAACGGGATTGAACTTGGTATTGTCAATTAATAGTGACATAACATGGGGACGGCTAAACCCGTCAAAACGTTGAAAGCTCTCCCCTGATCTTCAAAGGAACTACAACAAGGATTTGATCTCATCTCGATTTTGCTAGCGTTGACTTTTTAAGAATAAAAGACGGTGGTTGGACAATTCAAGGGAAAAGCCAATTCTGGAATGTCTCCCCCCGCAGTGTGCGCATATGAGCGTCATTGACGTCACATTCCGGAGCTTTGTTCCAGAGCTGAGCTTCCATTGAGCTCTACTATTAGCTACTGTCATTTTGTTTCCATCGTGATGATACGTGACCGTGTAAATACGTCATTCCTAAGGTATTTTATTAGCTAACCGCAAACATTATTTACTTTGCTCCCGAGTATTTCTTTTCCCCTCCCTATAATAATCATCTTCTCTCCTCTACTCTCCTCAACCATCTAATCTAATTCACACTCACACAATCCGACAAAATGCTTCCTGCTCGTCCTCTCATCCGATCAAGCGTGCCTCGTGCCGCACGAGCAGCTCGCGCTCCTCGTCGCCAAGTTCGCTTCCAGTCCACATCCTCCACCTCATCATCATCATCGAGCAGCGTGCATCTCGCATCCGGTATTGCTGGTGGTTTCGTCGGCTCAGCTCTCTTCTTCGGTATCTACTCTTACACACCTGCTGGACGCGCTGTTTCAAGTGTGAACAAGGTCGCCCTCGAGGCTCAAAAGAAGTATGATGCCGCCGCCAAGAAGCTCCAAGAAAAGACACCCGATGCCGACCAGGCCGTCAACTACATCAAGGAGTACGCCTACTCATACGTCGGCTGGGTTCCTGGTGGCCGGGCCTACGTCGATGCTGCTTTCCAGGACTGGGAGAAGGTCCGCGAGAACAACAAGGACGAGGCTGACAAGCTTGTCAAGGATGCCTACAAGCAATTCCAGGACTTGTCCAAGTCCGGCCTCAGCATGGAAACTGCTTCCAAGGCTTTCGATGTCATCGCTGATCTCGGAAAGAAGGTCGCTAACCTCGCCGGTGACGCCATCAGCGACATTATTGACAACCACCCTCAAGTCAAGGAGAAGCTTGGCGGCAACGTTGACCAGCTGAAGGAGCTCGGCGACACGTATGGCCCCGAGGCCAAGAAGCAGGTTGACGAGACCTGGAAGCAGGTCAAAGACATCTTTGCTGGTGGCTTTAGTGCCAGCACCATATCCAAGGCTCGCAAGCTCATTGAGGAGAAGGTCGAGGAGATCAAGAAGCTCGGCGACAAGGCCTGGAAGAAGGGTCTGGAGGAGGCCAAGCCCTACCTTGACAAGAACCCCAAGGTCAAGGAGCTCATCGAGAAGAACGCCGATGCTCTGAAGCAGGGCAACGCCGCCGAGCTCTTCAAGCGCGCCAAGTCCGCTGTCGACTCTGGTGACTTAGGCGATCTGGAGAAGTACGTCAAGGACGCCACAGAGAAGACCAAGTCCAAGGGCAATGAGCTCACCGGCGGCTGGGTTGACATTGAGAAGTACATCAAGGAGATCCCCAACGGTGGAGAGGTTATGGAGAAGCTCCAGCAGCTGAGCGAGGTTGCTGACAAGCACAAGGAGGAGGGCGAGAAGCTCTTCAAGGAGACCATCGATGAGCTGCGACAGGTGTTGGAGAAAAAGTCCGAAAAGGCCCAGGAGATTGCTGGCGAGGCCAAGAAGGATGCTAAGAAGGAGGCCAAATAAAGGCACAGAATTGTTCTTTAGTCTATGAATTCCCTAATGATATCCTAATACTTGATCAAAAGTTGATCAACTACAAAGATTCCACCTAGCCAAACGTGAAGAATTCAACTTAGTCGTGAACACTCTATACAATGTACTATAGACAAGCCGTATTGCGTCCTTTTGATCATCCTCATCGTAACATACACAGTCCTTCATCTTTCACAGTCATGGCATTCAAATTTGCGAGTCACCCAATTGATAACAAGAGACTCCCAAGCACAAGTAGCCAACACAATGCTCAATTCTCGAAACGCTTTTGTTCTCATCTCCAAATTCCTCTTTTTAGATAACCTACCCGAACGGACACCGCCTCTACAACAATCCCTTGGCCTTCAGATCATCGTGCGCTTTCTTCTGTCGGTCCCACTGCTTCTTCAAGCCCTTGAGTTGACTCTTGGGCACATCACTTCCGTCCTTCATCTTTGTAGGCATACCCTGCTCATCCCAGGCGCTGTATCTCTCGTCGCCCTTGAACATACCTTCCGGTCTGACCTTAGCCTTTTCGCGGGCTTCTTGGTCTGCCTTCTCACGTGCAAGACGAGCCTCTTCCTTCTTTCGCGCCTTCTCGGCAGCCTGAGCAACCTTTTCCTCACGAGCAGCAATCAGTTCAGCGGCTGGGATGAACTTGATCAAAGAGGCTTGGCCATCGGGTCTGTCATCAAGGTACACTCCCAGGTTGGTAAGGTCATCGTCACGAATGCGGTCGGTCAAGGCGAGGATAGCCTTCTTAGTGTCGGGAGTTTGGCTGCCAACGATGCGGCGAAGCTCATCTCGAATTTTGGACACGGCACGAAGGTAAGGCATGGCCAATTGCTCGGGGTCGCGTGAGCCGCCGGCTGCGATTGACTCAAACTCGGTTGTAGGACTTTGCTCAACCAATGAAGAGATCTCCCCACTTTCAAGAGATAAGCCAGAAACGTCCGACTTGACCTTGGTAAAAGCATCAGCGTAGGGCTGCACAGCCGTCTTGGGATCGACATCAGAAGCGATGGTTGTTGCCCAACCGAGACCCTCATACGGGGGTGAAGCACTTGAGTCGAGACCAAAGATGCCAACAATCTTGGTGATCCATCGAGCAATCGACTCAAGAGTGGCGAGGTCGGCGTCCTTGTTGTCTCTCAAGTGAACATTGGCAGTGTTTACCAGCTTGAGGATAACAGACATGGCCCTTGGTGTGTCGAATGAGTTGGTCATGGCACCCTCGAACTCCTGCTTGGCTTGCTCCAACTCACCCAAAAGCCCCTCGCTTGCTTTGCCATCAGCACTCAGAGACAGAGACTTGACTCCGTATGTGATACCAGCCTCGGCAAGTAATGCCTTGACATTGATAAAGAAGTTCTTTCCCATGTTAGTCATTGTCAAATGCAGGATGAGTCATACTTACGCTGATAGTTGACTCCCAGTTGTCAGCTTGCAATCTCATGTCGGGTGAGATTTCAACGCCATCGTTCCATCGACCCATCAGGAAAACAATTCGCATGCCTCGCGACGAGTAAGTTGTAGCAAGCGCATCCTGGATGGTTTGGAAATTCTTGAGGGACTTGGACATCTTGGAGCCAGAGATAGACAAGTGGCCCATGTGAAGGAAGTAGTTTACCCACGTGTGTTCGCCCTTGCCGTGCTCACAGAAATAAGCCTCACTCTGTGCCAGCTCATTGTCATGATGAGGGAATGCAAGGTCAATACCACCGGAATGAATATCCATGTTGGGTCCCAGAACGGACCCTGCCATCACGGAGCACCTTTAAATACCAGTTAGCTCATTCCTCAACCAAGATTGGGCGATTTGAACATACTCGATGTGCCATCCAGGACGGCCGTCTCCCCAAGGGCTGGGCCAGAAGGGCTCACCAGCCTTGGACTTTTTCCACAGAGCAAAGTCACCGGGGTTCTTCTTTCCACTAAGGCCCTTGGAAAGGGATCCTTCACCCTCTTCTTGAAGGGACTTGTCGTTCCGGTTGTCAGGGCGCAGTCGTGCATAAGTGTTTCCGGCCTTCTCGAAAGCAGTGATATCGAAGTACACGGATCCCTCCGCCTCATACGCAAATCCCTTATCGACGATTGTCTTGACAAAATCGGCAATCTGAGGAACGTACTCGGTGACGCGAGTGATGACATCAGGTCGGAGGACGTTCAGCGCATCCATGTCGTCCATAAATAGCTTCTCCATGCTCTGAGTCAGATCTGTAAACATGGTCTGATCCCTGGTGTCGATCGTCTCTTTGTAAAGGGAATCGAGGTAGGGAAGGAGAATCTCATCGGTGCCAGGGAAGATCTCACCCGAGGCAATGGCTTCGGCGGCGGAAGTCATGTTGCTAAGATGCATCTTGACCTTGGCCTCGTCGTCTCCAGGCTTTCCCTCACCAGAAATGGTACTACCTGCGAGCACATGTCCGTATCCTGCTTCCCTTCGCTGGGCGTAGTTGGTCGCATCAATGTCCTCCCCGTCCTTGAGCAAAAGAGGCAGGTTGCTCTTGGCGTAAGCTCGGAAAGCAGCTAGAGCAAGGTCTCGGAGTTCGTCCTTGGAGTAGCTCTTATTCTTCTCAAGTTCGAGCAACCGTTGTCGTCGGGCCTTGATGATGATCTGTCGAGGTTTAGACAAGTCGCATGATGCCTAGCTTGCTCTCTATCATACCTTGTCGTCAATATCGGTAATGTTCATGACAAAATTGACCTCGAAGCCAAAGTAGTGCATCAGGATACGACGAATAATGTCTGTCGAGACATAGTTGCGAGCATGACCCAAGTGACTCTTGTCGTATACAGTAGGACCGCAGGCATACCACGAGACCTTGCCCTTCTCAATAGGGACAAATGGTACCGGGGCGCCGGGCTTGAGCGAGTTGTAGAGCTTTAGCGACTCCATTGTGCTCGTGTTGGAGCTGGTTAGATACGAATACAGTCGATGGAGGGGTCGTTGTCGAGCTGAGAATAATGGAGTGGAGATTTTAGATCGAATTGGAAGACGTTGTCGCAAGAAATTCATCCAGACGCCAAAGATAAAGACGAATGGAGAAGATTGAGAAGGTGAGAGAAAAAGAAGGAGAAGAAGGGTATCGTAAGAGGGAGGAAAGGAGGTGTATATGCAAGGTACTGTAAGGAAGGGGACCTTGGAACAAGACAAATGTCTACAAGAACGAGGCTTTGAGTCACAGTCGAGTCAAAGGGAGAGAAAGACGCCATCAATCAGTTTTCCAAGCAAGGGCCTGAGCTACAGGGAAGCTACAGGGGGAGCAGTCCCAACGTCCCCGCGATAACCCTCCAATGGCCTTGTCAATAGATCCTTTTTAGCGTGGTGCTGGATGCCCCTCACTAAGTTTTCAGTGGGGCAAACGCTAATCGTTCAGCCTCGCGCCGTATCTTTGGAAATATTTTCCTGCCTCGTCTAAAAATCCTATTTCTTCCAAAAACCCAACTCGATCTCAATAGACACGTCCCGACGTGCAATCGCATCAATGGCTCAACCGTCGCCTTTCCTCGAGCCAGGTTCCACCACTTCTTCTGGTGACCTGGCGATCGTTCTTCTCTCACGCGACAACCTTGAACCCGTTACCCTCGAGGAGTCGACTGGCGCAGTTGATGGCTACCTCGAAGGCGCGACCCTCAACACACGATTCGGATCTTTTCCTCACTCGACGCTACTCAATATCCCTTGGGGATCTCAAGTCCGCGCATCAAATGTTGATACTGGCTCAAGAGGACGAAAGCGCCGCCGTGAAGTGACTGACGACGACACACCAACAACGACTGGCCCTGATGAAGAGGTTACTAGTGTCAAATCTAAGCCTGCGAAAAAGGCTGTCGTAGCAGCAAGTGGCTTTATTCATATTCTTCGACCGACCCCCGAACTTTGGACGAGCAGTCTCCCCCATCGAACCCAGGTTGTTTATACACCCGATTACAGCTACATCCTACAGAGGATACGAGCAGTTCCCGGTACTCGCATTATCGAAGCAGGCGCCGGTAGTGGTAGTTTTACGCACGCTTCTGCGCGAGCTGTATACAACGGGTACCCCAAGGATGGCAACGACCGAAAAGGAAAGGTCTTCAGTTTCGAATACCATGAGCCGCGATATCAGAAGATGCAAGAAGAGATCCACGAGCATAGACTGGACGGTGTTGTTAAGCTGTCACACCGCGATGTTTATGGAGAGGGTTTCAACGTGGACGGGAAATCTCCCTTGGCTACGGCAGTCTTCCTCGATCTACCAGCGCCATGGGAAGCCCTTCACCATTTGTCCCGACAAAGACCCGAAAAGCTGAAGGACGAAGAGAACTGGGTCTCGCCCCTTGATCCTAAGAAGAGCGTTCACATCTGCACCTTCTCACCATGTATAGAGCAGGTTACCCGGACCATTGAAGAGCTCCGACTCCTAGGCTGGACAGATATCGATATGGTCGAAATATCTGCCCGACGAATCAACACTGTCCGTGAGCGAGTGGGCGCGAATCTCCCTGCTGAAAGAGGAAACATTCAGGCACCAGCAGACGTGAAAGAAGCTATGCAAAGACTAAAGGAAATCAACCAAAAGACCAAGGAATTTCACAAGGTCGCTTTTAAGTCAACAAATACTGAAGATGACTCTTCAGCAATGGACATCGATACACCAAAGTCAAACTCATCCAAGCCCAACGGAAAGGTCACCGAAGATGATTTCAAGCCTTGGATGAACGGAAATCTCTATCACAGACCCGAGACCGATCTCAAGACCCACACGTCATACCTCACATTTGCTGTCCTGCCTAGAGAATGGACGGAGGAGGATGAAGCAGCTGCTTTTGCGAAGTGGCCATGCGGGAAAGAGGGTGGAGTGATTGGAAGCCTCAACAGGCAGGCTCGCAAACAGCAGACACGGGAGAAGCTTGAGGCAAGGAAGAGGCAGAAGCAGGAGAAAGATACCCAGAAAGAGGGACCGGCCGAAGAGACGGTCGAAGCGCAATAATAATGTGACCGGCTGATAAGCGGGTTGTAAGTTCAAACATATCAATTTCTCCAAGCCAATCTGCGCCTCGGGCGATCAATTGGATGGTTACATTCTATCCAACCAGCATTGTGATCCCTTCTACTTCTAAATCGTGATATCAGTTCTCTCAACCACAAACCTCTGGTGCCCAAAGAACTTCATTACTACCGTCATACTTTCAGTTTTCCATTCGTGGTTTGAAGCCGCGCCGCACGCGATAGGCAGCTGACAAGGCGGCCTTGGCTGAGGCCATGCTCTTTTTACCAGATCAGGAACCTCGCAGCTCTAGCCAAAGTGCAGCTCTTCAATTGGCAGATGCAGTGACACCTGTCCAACGCTTATAGCTTCCACAAATAAGCCTTTGATATTTTGACCAACTACATGAATTATTTGCTCATGCAGCACCCAATCAGGTGTACACCAAGCTTGCCTCGACGGCCCACGGGTTCCTAGCGACACAAGAGGTCGAATTTTGTGTTTCCGCTGCATGCGGTTTTCCTCTCGGCACCTAACGACGAGAGTGAGGCTGTCGGGCAGGGAAACATGTTGGGACAGGACGATATGCGAACTTTGAGTTTCCAGATCGTTGGCGACATGCTTCTGCTTGGAGGGTTATCCCTGACTTATATCTGTTGGACGCATCCGGTCGATCGTGTGCTTGATTCTGTTCAAAATTGGTAACAGACCGACAAATTTCACATTCCGTTATCCTGAGTAACCTGCGTAACAGATGCAGCACGCAAAGGTCACCATGAAACAGATTGAGCCATCATACAAAGGTTCGCGGTGGTCACAATGGTCCCTGCATAACTCAGGGCTATACTACTATCGAGCTCGATACATATCATTAGAAGACATATCATCCATACGACCTACTGGTAGGGACTGGTTTGTTCCCAATGTCCGAGGCGGATACATTCACTATGAGTCCAAGGCCGCCAATGAGGCCGCAGCCCAGAATTATTCCAGTCAAGTCCCGGAGCTATCAACATGCTCTACCGCAACACCAACACCAACAACAAGTGGCCCGCCTGCTCCTTTACCAGTCGCATCGGGTCAAACGAACGATGAGGCCGTTGCTGCCAAGCCGTTGCCGGAAGACAGCATGTTGATGAGCGGCGCTTTGCAGACAGAAGCAGGTATGACAGAAGCAGTGGTGGTTATATCAAGTCCCGGTCAACTCAGGTGGACATCAACGACATCAAAAAAGCAGAAAGAGAAGAAGCACGGAAAGAAGACGGAAGTGGATAAACGAAAGCAGGTTAGCAATAAGACGAAGGTTAATAAATGGCTGGATGCTCTATGATGATATGGTTAGCTTACATATCAGACGACTGGCGGTATCGTGATTTTCATGGAGTTTGGAATAGTACTCGTATGAGTTGAAGGATACAACTTCATGGAGCGAAGCTCAAGATATCTCTAGAATACCTAGGTAGGTTGTAGATAACGAATGCACTGTGCACCTCCAAATAAAGTCATTATTGGTCTGCTAATTTGTCTCGGGAAAGTAAATCAATAGTGGTTTTTTTACTAATAAACTTTGAACTTAAAGTGCCATTGAAGATTCTCTTATTGTATTTATGGAGCAAGAGATTGGAATAATTAGAGATTCTACTTTTAAACAATGAAGAACCGCCCAGCCGCACATTAACACAGTGCTACTCTCAGTCTTTAACTACCGGCCGGATCAACTCTTCTCCACCTCAACCCGCCCATTCGTTCGTCAACCACCAAAGCCTCGCCAATTTTCAGTATATTCCAAGCTCCAGCTCAGCCTCGGCCTCGTACACGCGACAAATTCGATATCAACGCAGCCGCAATCATGACTTCCACAATCGGTATTCCCATCAAGCTCCTGAACGAGGCACAGGTCTGTATGCCCCTTGTTAACTTTTATTCCATTTGTGGAGAGAGCTAACTTTAGTATGCAGGGCCACATTGTTACCCTCGAAATCACCTCTGGTCAGACCTACCGCGGCAAACTCCTCGATGGTATGCTTCTTCTCCCTTCCTACGCCGTATTCTCTATAGGATGGCGTTTGTTGGAATACTCGCTAATATGGTGCAGCTGAGGACAACATGAACGTCCAACTCAAGGATATCACCGTCACCGCCCGCGACGGCCGCGTCTCCCATCTCGACCAGGTCTACATCCGCGGCTCCCACGTGCGTTTCTTCATCGTTCCCGACATGCTCCGCAACGCGCCCATGTTCCGCAGCCGCAACGTTCGTGGCCGTGGTGTTGGTCTCGCTAGAGGTCGCGCAACTGTCAGCCGAGCGCGCGCAGGCGGTCGAGGAGGACGATAAACCTAGAAAAGGGAAGAGGAGAGGCGAATAATAGAGAGACAAATGCGTGTTTTGGCGTTCAGGCTTATTTGGATTTTTCATGAGCTTCAAACGAGGGGTTTATCATCTTCGTTTTTTTGGTAAAAGTGAATCATGAGGAGAGGGGGAAGTGATGCATCAGGCTCAGGTATGATACCAGTCTAGACATGGAGGACGAGATGCTGCATTTATTGTGAGGCTCGACGAGGAATGCATGACCTCGTAGCAGAGTGTGGGTTCTTTCAGATTGACTAGATTACAAAAAAGAGGCGTCTGTCTGTCACGCCTGGTATCTCGTCACCATCTATTATATCGTCTCAGGTGCTTTCACTTCATTTTTAATGTACATGTCCCCCTTTTTATTTCATTCGTCCAAGAGCTTCTTGAGCCTTAGCCACGAGTTCTCGAACCTCGTTGATCTCATCGCCCTTGTGGTCAACAACCACCCGCTCTTGTGGTTTTTTAACATTGGTAACAGCTGCAACACTCTCTTCGACGCCTCGTAAAGCTTTGCGTCCCTCTTCACGGACTTCGCCCTCCCAAAATGATCGCGCGGCATCCCATTTTTTCTGCAGACGGCTGGCACTCCATACTACTCCCAGTGCTGCGACAGCCCCAGCTTCGAAAATGGAGAAGGAAGAAACGTAGAGGAGGGCACCGAGGGAGGTGGTGAGACCTGAAGTACCAAGAGATTGCACAACAAGTCTTTGAGCTAGTGCCTGCAGCGCAGGGACAGTCTCATTTTGTAGATATCGTCGTGTGAAAGCGATGTGGCCAGGCCATTTGGGTAACGCTGGGCGAGTGTCAACTGACACGAATGGTTCCAACTCTCCCGAGCCAAGTTGCTTCAGGTCGGGGTTGACGCCACTGGACGAGTGTGGTTGAGGGTATCTCTGGTCGGCCTTTGCGGCTTGGGCGATCTGTCCGGTGAGATAGACGAGTTCTCGCTCTGTTGTGGGTAGAAACCGTTGGTTCAACATCTCATTTGTGAGCATAGCAACATCATCCACTCTCAAGAACAGTTGCCACCATCCTAGCTTACGCCATCTTCTGCCTGTAAACGCCAGGTCAAGCTCTTCTTGTAGTTCCGCATGTGCTTTTTGTGACCATTCGCCTACTGCCCGGTTCAGAGTATGAGAAAAGGTAGGCTCCTGGCCAACAGGAGTCTCCTGGTAAATGTGCCTAATTTCAAGGCGGTTCTCAAGCTCGCATCTCGCTAATACGTTGTTTAGTAGAGAGGATATCAATTCTCGAACCGCGGGTTTTGTGGTTTCGTCGGAAGAGCTGATGCTTGACTTGAGCCATGTTGTCAAAGCGGGGAGATTGCTTCTGAACCAGAGTCGCTCATACTCTATGGCGTTACCGGAGCTCTTGCGGAAAAGTGACACGCCCTTGTCAGCAGCAGAGACGTCAACCATCTCAAAGGGGACATCGACCTGCTTTGGGTCAACGCCTTTAAGGTCAACCACTTTTAACACAGACTCCTCCCCCTGGGTAACCGGTACTGCTGTAGCATTGACAGCTCCCCTGAAGCCATCGCCTACCACGATCGCCCGATGCACGGGGGTGGTCACTGGGGTTACTCGATCCTCGGCTGAGGGAATGCCAACCTTGGGAACGAGAACAGATTCCTCCACTTCGACAGTTCTCGCTTGCTCATCTCTGGCAAATTCAGGAAGATGGGTCTCCATTAACAGTAACTCCAGATTGAGGCTGTTCCATTCGGCGGATGAGACGTTGATTTCACTGAAAAGACTCGATTTGGTAACTGTCAAGGTGCTCTGTTGCTCTTCGGTAGACCGGATTCGAACGATTAGAGGGTTCTCCGGATTGTGGTCCTTTAATTGCCGCTCCCATTCCTGCTCGTCCTGCAACGGATCCGTCATGAGAACTCTCAACACATCCTTCGCCCTTTGTCCCGCCTCGGAACCGGGTCCCAGTCCTAAAATTGCAACCCTCACAGCTTCCTGACCTGGTATTTGTCGCAGACCTTGAAGTGCCAATTGTAGTCTTGAAATATTTACCAGCGAAGGTGCGAGTTTTTGAATATCGAGGAGGTGCTGTTGTAGCTCATGGCGTGCATTCGTCGAGTCCGTAGAGGTCGAAGCGAAGCGTTTTACGAGGGCATCGCGACGGGTCCGTATCCTTGGGCGGGCAGATGATGTGATGGAGCAAAAGGGACATATCGAGGTACCTTGGGGCTTAGAAGGCTGCAACAAGGCGCCTAGTCTGCCTGCACGAGGCAAACGGGCTCTTGACGAAGCCATTTATTTCCCCTTGAACCAAAATGATTGGCGATGACGAGGTTCAATTCAATTCAGTCAGTGATCGTTTTCGGAGATGGAGCTCCTCAAACAGGCAAGGTGAGCTCCGTTTTCGCGGCAAAGGACCGGCAAATTACGGAAGGCAGCTCAACGTAAGTAACGGTTCGCCTTCACACCCTCTTTCTCTTGTTCCTCGACTCATTCGCTACCAACCAAACAAGCATCAGCCTTACAAGCTTGGAAAGTTGTTGTCGATCACTTGTGGTTCTCTTGAACCTTTGCTTGCCTTGGATAGGAAAAAGTGACGATGTTGCTCCAATTTTATTGAGTTTTTTTTTTATGTTATGCCTGTTCTGCTTGTGAATGTGATAGGGAATCCTTCTGCACTGTTCGATTCATGTCATGTTTTACCTTGTATCGTCTGATACTTGTGATTGCGCTGTAGCCGCCGCTGCTTATGTATGTAGGACTTGCTCCCATTTATATACAACTTGTTTCCGTATTTTAAAAACTTGCTTCGTATTTCTCAAACCGAAGCAACCATCCCAAGTGATTGCCTATATCATTACACCTACCTATTCAACATTCAGTTGGTTATATATATCCTTTGAGTTGGGCATCATCTGACTCTTCAAAGTACCATCTGACTTAGTAGTGCTTCACATGGTACGGTTGTCTAGACTTGCCGAGCAACTCATTCATCTACTCCAATTCAATTTCAACTTCACTTTACTCCACCATGACAGCAGTTATGGAATACAATCAACCGCCGCCTGCATTTGACTCTTGTGATCAAAATGGATCTCGCTTTCCAATGGCGGATATCAAGGAGTCAATACGAAAGGCATTTCCAAAAACATCAGAGCTATTAAATTTACTGGAGCAGACAAAACATATTCGCTCCGATGTTGCCCTACAGCAAAAGATCGTCTCAGACCTTGAGTCGCAGTTAGCAGACTCAAACCGGGAGCTCGACGGATTAGATCGCAGACGCCTGGCTGACCTTGAGTCGCATAAAAAATACCGCGATGGCCATGTCATGAAGTTTTTATACAAGGCTAGCGGTAAGGAAACCTCGTTTACGGGTCAAGCTGAGAGGGAAGAACAGAATTACCACAACACACTTCAGCAGGCGCATCACGCAGCGGAGCACAACTCCAGTGTCAAAGCGAAACTGGAACAGGAACTCGAGAAAAAGAGAGAGCTTGACCAGAGTATGCAGGGTTACCTCGACCTTCAGAAGCAGCTCGACGATATTTACGACGATATCTTTTCAGGCCCGACGCCTGAGTTCCCGGAAGAGGACGAAAAGGAACGACGAAGCGACGCTGCATTATCTACTTATGTTACTACAAAGACAGCACTGGAACTAGACCACAAAGCAGTGGATCTTCTTGAGCAAGCGACAGCAACCATGACGGCTGGACTGCAACAGATAGACAAGGCTCTTCAATCAGGAGACATGAACCACATACGATATCTGAATCAAGGAAGGGACCTCGTTCAGCAGAGCAAAACAGCCGTCGATCAGCTGGTGCAGCTCGGTCCGGACGTGATCGAGCTACCTCCCGAGGCTAACCCGCGCACCATGGAGGTCACATCCAATCTGGGCGAAGTCTGGGGAAAGGTTGATATCACAGGTGGTCGTCAAGAAGTAGCGCGATGCACAGCAGCTTTGAATAATTGTCTAGGTCAGGCGAAGGAGAGGAGACATTGCCTGTCCAAGGATTTGAAGCGGAAAGAGGAAGAGATGGAGACAGCGAGGACAGAGTTACAGAAGATTCGGAAGGGTATTTTTGAGGAAGTTGTAGGCGCTGATTTGGTGAAGGGATCATAGATGGTACGTAGACTACCTAAGATACAGCTCGGGTCTCGGTTCATAGAGGGTCTTGAAGCCCATTATTAGACTTGCTAAGCATCTTCAAATCTTCACTGTCGTCGTTAGAAACTAAATATGATTCGTCTTTTCGGCAACGGTCGCTTAATTCTTGACATGCCAAGGAATTCTGACAGCGGTCAAAGCGCACTGGATTGTTTAGTTAGCGTTAGTTGGACATTCTCATGTGAAGATGCAAGCAAAACAAATCACGCTTCTGATTTAACAAATTGAAGTGTTCCGAATTGGGAAACCAACTCGTCGTGGAAACCGTTTTTCGTTAAATCTTAAACGATTATCAAAAAGCCGTTTGGGTAGTTCGCAAAGACCCTTGAAGATTGACCCAATAGCCAACCTATTTCATACCATTTAGCGAGTCCGAGCAAAGAATGATGATTCATGACTTTCACTAGCATCAGGGGTTTCTCCCATGGACTGAATACCTATTCAAGCTTAAACACAAGGTAAATTGAACCAAGTCGCGTTCCTTGCTTTAAGGGTCTCGCAAAGGATTTAAAGATCCAACCCTGCCTGCCTTGCTAATGCTTGGTTGATGTTGTATTACTATACTAGACCCTTTTGTGATCATCAAGTATTAGCTTTGACTTGTCACTGTCTTCAATATGAGCAGCTCAGGGGGTATGTTTGGTATTAAATATTTATTTTATATGCACTAACAACATCAGATCGGCCACCTATTAATGGCTACGTTGACCCCAACTTCCCAAATCCCAATGGCGAGTGGGATACACCCATCATCATCTATGGCTACACGCCTGCTTTCTCCCTTGCCGTCTTCGCAGCAGCTTGGTTCGCTCTATTCATGATCATCCATCTCTTCCAGACCATTCGATTTAGAAGTTGGTACTTTATCACTTTCCCCGTTGGTCTCCTCTTCGAAATCGTTGGGTATATTGCTCGTTCGCTCTCAGCAAAGAAAGACCCGTACCATCTTCTGTACTTTATCCTCAACTACTTCTTCATCGTCACGGCACCTGTTTTCCTCGCTGCAGGCGTTTACACCATCCTCTCGGCATTGATCCCTCGTCTTGGACGTCGATACTCTCTTGCGCCGCCAAAGTTTATTCTTTGGTTCTTTATCACGTCTGATGTTATTGCTACGGTTGTTCAGGTTACAGGTGCTGCCCTCATCGGAGTGAGACAGTCGAACCGTGAAGATCCCACCGTTGCCAATAACATTCTTCTTGGAGGTCTGGCCTATCAGGTCTTCTCCATCAGTGTCTTTGTTATCCTCACAGCAACCTTTTTATTCCGTGCTCGGAGGGAGATTAGCGCTCGCGGCAAGAAGCTAAGTATATTCTGCGCCGCTTTTTCAGTGGCTACCATCTTGGTTTACCTGCGAACAATCTTTCGTCTCGCAGAAACGGCCGAAGGACTTGGAGGTCATTTATACTCGAACGAGATTTACTTTGCATGTCTTGAGTTTGCCCCTATTGCATTGGCTGTGATGCTCTTTGCTATATGGCATCCTGGTCGATGTGTTGGTAAAAAGGTGCGGGTGAAGGACTTGGAAAAGGAACAGGCTCGAGTTCAAAACTTTTAATACAATCAAAGAATGATACCCAGATCAAGCTAGATAATTATCTTCTATAATCAGTAATCCAAATGTATTGATTTGGAATCTTTATCCCCAGGTTCAAGTGTCTTGTAGCTGCCCAGTTTACTGGCTGATATCCATTGTATCTTAGAAGGTACTGAAGGTTAGGCTTCAGCAGCTCCACCAAAGCTTACAGCTGTACTTCAAACCACCGCAATCCCCAAGCTCCCAGCTCAACCTCACTCATTAACAACCTCAACCGGCAAAAGAAACACACCATGCCTCCTCTTCCACCCTCGGCAAATCCCCTCCCCCGGTTAGTCACATACTACCAAACCCATCATGACTCCTCAGGAAACCTCATCTCTCCATTGCCCCTCATCACACAACCGGGTATCGCCATCACTCACGTCATTGTCGCCGCCATCCACATAAACGAGGATCCTGAGAAGATCACGCTGAACGATTATCACCCGTCTCATCCTATCTTCCAGACAATGTGGGCAGAGCTGCGTGTTTTGCAAGCTTCGGGCGTCAAGGTCATGGGCATGTTGGGCGGTGCTTGCCAGGGTAGTTACGCACGTCTAGATGCTGACCAGGACACGTTTGATCGGTTCTATGGTCCTGTGAGAGACATGATTCGAGAAAGGGCCCTCGATGGTTTGGATCTGGATGTTGAAGAGGAGATGTCACTGGGTGGAATCGTGCGGTTGATTGATCGCCTTCGCAACGACTTTGGTCCAGCTTTCATCATCACTCTCGCCCCCGTCGCCATGTCTCTGATTGACTTCAGAAGGAACCTCAGCGGATTTGACTACGAGGCTCTGGAAGTTATGCGTGGTCGCGACATTGCCTGGTACAACACCCAATTCTACTGCGGCTGGGGAGACTGCAGCAACCCACTCATGTACGATCTCATGGTCCAAAAGGGCTGGCCACCGGAGAAGATCGTCATTGGACTCCTCACCAACTCAGAGAATGGCCACGGTTATGTGCCGTTCAACCCTCTCAGTATGGTGCTTACCACATTACGGGGACGGTATGGAAAGTTCGGGGGTGTAATGGGATGGGAGTACTTCAACAGTTTGCCTGGAGGAAAGGAGAGGCCTTGGGAGTGGGCGAGAGAGATGACCAAGTTATTGAGGGGGCATATTCTTTCGAGGCCAGCACAGGTGACACAACCGGCCCAACAAGAGCAACCACTCGCAGTGGAGGGCGCCGCTAAAAAGAACAAGGAGGTCGATCCAGATACCCCAGGTGGAAAAGACGTACCACTACCGAAGCAGTTTGACTACTACACGGATGGTTCTGATGCATAGATGTTATGTTTGTCAGAATCCACAAAGAGGTCTCCGAGACCTGTGGTCACTGCGACGTATCGCATCTTCAGCCCACAGATCCATTAACTTCACAACGCTCCGCCCGAACCATAGTTATCTACCACAATGGATAGGAATCGGTCCCAGTACATTTTGCTGGCTCAGATCCCACCAGAAACCCTGAGACAAAGCCCTGCTGAGGTGTCTATGGAATTGTATCCACAGGCGCTATCAATGACCCAACACTCTAATATACAAGTTAAGTAGGGCTGCCGGGATCACTATCATCATAGTATCATAGGTATTTGAGGAGATGTCACAGGTGGCTTCACATGGCGAGTCATTCTTCTGATTTAATAACGGTTGTTCCATCATTGCGAGGGGATAACTGTGCAGGAAACTGGTCAACTAACAAATGAAATAGCTTGACTCCTCGTAGAATACAGTGAACCATTGAAATACATGTCGAGGCAAAGGCAATACCACATGAGCCACCAAAAATTACACCCCCCCATGTCCACCGTGGACCACATTAGCCTTCATAATTCATGTAACGCAAAACACGCCGAACGATAACACGTGTCATAACCCCCACCCCTAAAAGCATGCCATCCAGGGGCTGCATTGGGCCTCGACGTTGTAGCTGTTATAGCGAGGGTAAGTGCCCTTCATGGCAGCCAGAATGGGGTTGAAGAATTGCTCGTTGAACCGCTTGGTATCGCAAGATGAACACGGTCCGCTCAGGAAGTTGTCATAGCTCGTGTTGTAACTGAGGTAGCCAACAACATTTTGATGAGAAACATCAATGGCCTGAAGTCTGAAAGCCTCTGGCATGACAACCCAGTGATCCGAAGTAGAGTTGCGCTTTCCTGGCACAATGGGGTTCTGGTTGAAAAGGGTGCTATTCATGCCAATGTCATGAAGGGCTTTGATCATGAGGAGAGTCAAATGAGAATCAGAATCGATCTGGATTCCTGCACAATCAATGTTGATGGTGTATCCGTCTCCTTTTACTGGCTGGGCGACGCATTTGCCGGTCTGTCGATCCCAGGAGAACTTTTCGATGAAGGCTTGCCAGGTGTTGGGCCAGTTGACGAAACGAGGACTGACGAGAGCGGACACAAATAGCTTGCCAGTGTTGGGATCTGTGGGAGGGGCTGGATCAGCACCATCAGTAGGGCTTGGTGTTGCAGGCGGCTGCGAAATGAAGGTGGTAGCAGGAGGAGCGGGTGATGTTTGCAGGGTAGAGGTGGGAGAGCTCATGTCGCTAGGACGAGGGGGGGCCTTGTCATCACGGTTGCAGACGAAAGCAGACAGACAAACAGCATCGTCGGTGACTGTCGTGTTGAGAGCGGCGCTGACAGGACGGCCACGGTAGGCATAGCAGTTGAGCTCCTGGCCACCCTCTTTGGTAGTTACGGCAGATCCAGCAGGCATTCCATCAGCGACGGCAGGGTTGATGTAGGCTGTCCAAACAACACCATTGGAAAGCTTGACTGTGGTTCCCTTGGGATTCCATGGGTACTTTCCACTTGCATAGGGGACTTCGACGGACAGATCAGGGGCAGCAGGGAATGTGGAGGCATCTTCGGGCCACTTGATGTCTTTGTACCAGTTGACCTGGCGAGATGTTGACCATTTGGGATGATCCTTGTTGTCACCAATGCCACAGTCGGCAAGGATGAGATCTTCGTCGGGATGACGAATCTGGGCTTGGGCAGTCGCCAGAAGGGCGCCGACGGCAGCCAACTTGATACAGATCATGTTGGTGATGTAGTGAGTTCAGGGGATGTAGTGTTGGGAATGAGTGCAAGATCTGTAGGACCACTGATGGTTCTCTGTGACAGTGGAGTGAGAGATCAGTTTGAGTTGAGATGAAGTTGGTGGTGAGAGGAGATGAAGAAGAAGAGAAGATGGAAACAAGAGGAGGGGCAAGAAAGGTTATAGAGGCCTAGAAATTCTACATTGAGGCAGTCAAAGGTCAAGCACCTTCCCTCTGCTCTTATTCTAGTCATTTCGTTGGGGTTGTTGAATACTCCAACCATGTCTTAGGAAAGAGCTTGCGCGCCTCGCACCTAATGATCAATAAAGAGGGCAGGAACGAGATAGAGATGATGCCATCAGCTACCAAAGCCGGCACATTATGTCATCAAACGTCTCAAATCGTACCATCTTGAAACTGTTGAGAGTCAGTTAACGCAGAAGAATTTCTTAAGAGGAAGGAGTGGTTGGAGCTCGATGGTTCATTTGTACAGACCACGATGCCTTCAGTTTACCTGTGAAAACATCGGCGGGTACGTCAATAGGAAGGTAAGGATTCAGTTGCTAGTAGATTAACAGTCTGTAACGCACCAATTCGATTTTCTTGACGGATTTGATAGTGCGCTGCAGTTCAATTTCACATTTGAACTTTAGATGATGTTTTGCGAAGAGGCCGTGGTTACGTAGATAAACATTTTACTGAAGGCACACGTTCTTGTTTCAAGCAGAGCCTCCTATCTCTCGAATATTCATGCAAATCCTTCGTCTAGGAGTTTTAATATTACACTTGATTTTTATTACCATTGCCGAATGATATAATCTTTATTGGGAGAGAAGTGAT
Organism: Fusarium sambucinum; assembly: GCF_050947815.1. Lineage (NCBI taxonomy): Eukaryota > Fungi > Ascomycota > Sordariomycetes > Hypocreales > Nectriaceae > Fusarium > Fusarium sambucinum. The sequence continues at coordinate 4,271,641 of NC_139292.1, forward strand.
AGTTGGCCGTGGATTGCAGTGAGTCAAATAGTACGCACAAACTTGACTTGTAACAATGAGATACAACCAGGTTCCAAAAAGGCAGCAAAGGTATGGCACCACCACTCACTGACTTAATATATGGGATGATAATTCAGAACGTATTCAATTCCTAACAATTCAAATCCATGGAAAAGAGCATGCTGAAATTACTAAAGCGGGCTACCCTGAAGCTTCAGTGTGAGGAACGAAGTCTTCTCGATCTGTCAGCAGCTCCACTCAAGCGTAGCAAAATATCAACAATGATGGCTCTATTTTCACCATTCTAATACTGCACTACCATCTTCAGGCTTAATAATTCTAGTCTTAACATGCGCCGCAACCTGGTAGCCTTCAATTGTCGTTCCAGCCTCAGGGCTCGTGCTCTTCCACGCCAATTCAACTCAACGATCCGCGCCGAGTCAACCCAAGCTTCCCGTATTGACCGCATCACATCAAAGCTGCCTCGGCGTTTGCAGAAATACACAGGCGGTTTACGGAACGCGCCAGTTTCGCATATTGTCTCTTTTCTGATCCTACACGAAATCACAGCCATTGTGCCTGTTCTAGGACTATTCGGACTTTTTCATTACACGAACTACGTGCCTGTCGACTACGTAACGGGCTATTTTCACGGCCACGTGGATGACGGAGTTGCTCGATTTGAGCGGTACTTCAAACGCAAGGGCTGGTTTGGCTTTGGGCAGAACGAAGAGGGTGAGGCAACATCGAGCACATCTACGACACACCCTGACTCGAAATCTGCAAAAGCAATTGAGCGCTGGCATAGTGGAGATGGACGTTACAAGGTCCTAGTAGAGGTTGCTCTGGCATATGCAATTACCAAGGCTTTACTGCCAGTCCGAATTATTGGAAGCGTCTGGGCTACGCCATGGTTTGCCGGAGTGCTCATGAGAGCCAAAGGGGTATTCACGCGCAAGCCTTAGTCACTCATGGTAATGAGACCATCAAGGTTGAGAAGATTTTGTCTTGATTTTGATATACCCACAGAGATGAAGTCATCCCACTTATATGTGCTTTTCCATTCCGTCATTTAGGGTGTCATACCAATGACAGATTTAAGCCTTCTCGTAGACCCAGTTGAACTGGGCGGACTTCCAGGAGACAACCTCGCCGTCCTTGAACCAGAGAGCAATCTCCTTCTGGGCGTTCTCGACGGAGTCGGAACCGTGGCAGACGTTGCGGCCGACGTCGATGGCGTAGTCACCACGGATGGTACCGGGAGAAGAGGCAAGGGGGTTGGTGGCACCGAGGATGGCTAGGGATATGATTAGTATTCGTATAAATTGTTGAAACAGTCAAACATACAACGGCCAGTCTTGACGGCGTCACGGCCCTCCCAGACCATGGCGCAGATGGGGCCAGAGTTCATGTACTCAATCAGACCAGCGAAGAAAGGCTTGCCAGCGAGATCAGCGTCTGCGAGTATGTTAGAGTTGATTGACATGCCAGGTAGATAGTTTTGGTGACGAACAGTGCTTCTCGAGGTGCTCCTTGCCGGGGGTGACAAGCTTGATAGCAGCAAGCTTGAAGCTATCCGAAAGTTAGTTTCTGTAGTAACGTTTATGCAGATACAAATGCTTACCCTCGGTTCTCGAAACGAGAGATGATGGGGCCAACGAGTCCACGCTGTGGTAGATGAAGTTAGCTCTGTTCGAACAACCACGTATCAACACCAAGGCATGTTTACCTGGACACCGTCAGGCTTGATAGCAATGAAGCTACAGCAATATTAGCACGAATTCATAATAGAGGAGCATCAACCTTGATGGGTGTATAGCTTGGTGGCGGGGTAGCTTACGTCTGCTCGGAGGAGGACATTTTGGCGATATTCTTGTCTGGTATGACTTGAGATGTAGGAACAGAGGAGGAAACAGTAGAATGGCAAACGGGGACTGGAGGAGAAAGGCTTGAAGAAGGCGGTGAAAAGAGGATATAAAAGGCGAGGAGGGCGAAGAGCAGAGCAAAAAATGGCGGGGCAAGATTTTCCGCAGTCCTCCGTCTCTGTTGCTTGCTATTCTCGTTGCCGCTCACGGCGGGGTCTTTTCGCTGGCGGGGCTCTTCAGCAGCCATGATGAGCTGGCGTTGAGGGGTCTTGGTAGGTGCGAGATCTGGGGAATTCACACGGACACGTGACTGATAATTGGTCGATGTTGACACATTGATCCAAGAAAGAAGTAGAGACAAATCAGACGGTCAATCAATATCCAAATAAAGATATAGATGGATGTAAATGAACTTCAACCAATCTCAATCAGCTTTAGTGCAAAAGGGACGATTAGAAAATGACTTACAAAGCTCATATGTCAACAAAACACAACAACTACAAACTTCCGATCAGCAAGTACAGTGTAATAACGTCTAACTCAATGGCAAAGAAAGCAAGAATGAAACCTAGAAACTGGTTCATTATCAGGTCTAGTCTTCTACTGAAGCTTGCCCCGCCATCTTGGTACCCGCTCCCCTGCGTCTCACACTAATCCCGTTTCGGATTGAAGTTTCACTGGGAGCCAGGGAGCTAAGGGACAGCTTGACTTCGACATCATCAAAGCTGAGGCTATCCCCAGCAATAACAACACTCACTTCTGCTAGACAGAGGATTTCACGGTCGATATAGGGCAGGAGACAAATTTGAATTCTTGCTTGATATACCCACGATATATTCGGTTTCTTTGTTTAACTTTCTGATCGCGGTCTGATCCTTGACCGTCTAAACATCATGAGGTCAAATATGGCGTCGTCCTTTCGCTGGACGACGCTGTTGCTGCTGTTTGGCATTCTGAGCTGCCTCATACAGTCGGCTGGTAAGACTTTATAATAAAGATTGATCGATTCCCAGCTCACAATCGCTCTAGTTGCTGTCAAAGAGAAGGACTTCAAGAAGTGCAACCAATCCGGCTTCTGTAAACGAAACCGCGCTTATGCCGACGACGCTATTGCCCAAGGTTCTAACTGGAAGGCACCTTACGAAATTTCGGCCGATTCGACATCTTTCGAAGATGGAAAGCTGGAGGCCATGGTTGTCAAGACCATCAATGCCAACGGAGACACCGTCCGCCTCCCCCTTACAATTTCCTTCCTCAAATCTGGTGCCGCCCGAGTTACGATGGACGAGGAGAAGCGACGCAACAAGGACGTTGTACTCCGAGACGACAGTCCAGTTCGCAAAGAACGATACAACGAGGCCGATAAATGGGTTCTTGTTGCTGGTCTGGATCTCGACAAGGGGGCACAACTTGCACATCAAGACAAGACCCAAATCAACGTCAAGTACGGACCTGATGCCAAGCAAGAGGCTATCATCAAGTTCTCGCCTTTTGAGATCGACTTCCAACGCGATGGTAACTCGCATGTCAAGTTCAACGACCGCGGTTGGTTAAACATGGAGCATTGGCGACCCAAGATTGAGAACAAGGAGGGCGAGGAGGCCGCTGAGGATGAGAGTACATGGTGGGACGAGTCTTTTGGTGGAAACACCGATACTAAGCCTCGTGGACCTGAGAGTGTGGCCATGGACATCACTTTCCATGGATACGAGCATGTATTTGGAATTCCCGAGCACACAGGCCCCCTGTCATTGAAGCAAACTCGTGGTGGAGATGGCAACTACGCTGAGCCCTACCGCATGTACAACGCCGATGTGTTCGAATACATCCTCGACAGCCCAATGACACTCTACGGTGCTATCCCTTTCATGCAGGCTCATCGCAAGGGTTCGTCTGTTGGTGTTTTCTGGCTCAATGTTGCTGAGACTTGGGTCGATATCACCAAGGACAAGAGCAGCATGAACCCGCTGAGTCTCGGTGCTGGTGGAAAGACAAGCACTCATACCCATTGGATTTCCGAGAGTGGTCTCCTCGACGTCTTCGTACTTCTCGGTCCCACTCCCTCTGAACTCACCAAGACATACGGAGAGTTGACTGGCTACACTGCGATGCCTCAAGAGTTTGCTATCGGTTACCACCAATGCCGATGGAACTACATCTCCAGTGATGATGTCAGGAACGTTGATCGCAACATGGACAAGCATAAGATTCCATACGACGTCATCTGGTTGGATCTTGAGTACACCGACGACCGAAAGTACTTTACCTGGGAACCTCACTCGTTCCCTGACCCCATTGACATGGGTGAGCATTTGGATGCCCATGGCCGTCAGCTTGTTGTCCTTCTTGACCCCCATATCAAGAAGACTGACAATTACGCCGCCTCTGAGGAAATGCTTGCTCAAGACCTTGCTGTCCACAACAAGGAGGAAAAGCCGTACGAAGGATGGTGCTGGCCTGGAGCTTCCAACTGGATTGACTGCTTCAACCCCAAGGCAATTGAATGGTGGAAGACCATGCTCAAGTTCGACAAGTTCAAGGGCACCATGAGTAACACCTGGATGTGGAACGACATGAGTGAGCCTTCAGTTTTCAACGGACCCGAAGTGACCATGCCCAAAGACAACATCCACCATGGAGGATGGGAACACCGTGATGTTCACAACCTGAACGGCCTGACCTTCCAAAATGCCACTTTCCAAGCTCTTCTTCACCGTGAGAAGGGAGAGCTTCGACGACCTTTCATCCTGACACGAGCCTTTTACGCTGGATCACAAAAGCTTGGCGCCATGTGGACAGGAGACAACCAGGCTGACTGGGGGCATTTGGCGGCTTCTATCCCCATGACTTTGAACCAGGGAATCTCTGGTTTCCCTTTCGCCGGTGCTGATGTTGGAGGCTTCTTCGGCAACCCTGAGAAAGACCTACTTGTCCGTTGGTACCAGACTGGTGTGTGGTATCCCTTCTTCCGGGCCCATGCGCACCTCGATGCCCGACGTCGAGAGCCTTATCTCCTAGGCTCGCCTTACACTCAGATCTCGACCGCCGCTATCCGGCTCCGATACACTCTCCTGCCCGCTTGGTACACTGCGTTCCACAGCGCGGCACAGGACGGAAGCCCCATTATTCGGCCCATGTTCTGGACGCATCCCACTGAAGAGGCTGGCTTTGCTGTTGAGGATCAGTTCTTCGTTGGTTCAACCGGTCTTCTAGTGAAGCCGGTCACGGAGCAGGGCAAGGAATCAGTTGACATTTGGATTCCTGATGATGAAATCTACTATGACTACTTTACCTACGATGTTCAGAAGACAAGCAAAGGCAAGCATCTTACAGTGAGCGCACCACTAGAGAAGATTCCCATTCTACTCCGAGGTGGACACATCATCCCTCGACGCGACACTCCTCGACGATCAAGTGCACTCATGCGATTCGACGACTACACGCTTGTTGTCTCAGCTTCCAAGGTTGGCGCCGCAGAGGGTGAGCTTTACGTTGATGACGGTGATTCGTTTGATTACGAGCAAGGTCAATACATCCACCGTAAGTTCACCCTTGGTGGTAACACATTGACTTCTCTTGATGCCGAGGGACGTGACACCAAGTCAGTCAAGGCTAGCTCATGGCTAAAGGCTATGGAAAACGTCCACGTCGACAGAATCGTCATTGTCGGCGCACCCAAGACCTGGGACCAGAAGGAGGCTCAAATTGAGTCAGAGGGACGAACATGGACAGTCAAGATTCAATATCACGCAGCTCAGGGCAGCCGTGCAGCCTTTGCAGTCGTGGGCCGAGTTGGGGTTAAAATCGGTGAAGACTGGAGCATTAAGCTTGCTTAATGACAGATGATTAGTTTAATTAGAGGTGGGGAGAAGCTAAGAATAGACACATTTCTGGATCGTGAATTGGTCCATGAATTAACGGTTGGCGGCAGCACCCGTGAGAAGTGTAACTTAACCGTGACTATGAAAAGAAGCTGCGAGCATCATGGAACTACCAATAAGGCAAGTATCAACATATATGCCGCGTAACGGAAATATGGATACATTGGCCGAGTGGGGAGTGTAACGAGTACAAACCCAGGGTGAAAATTAAGCATGATTGTGAGAAAGGACCTTGGAAAGTTGAGTATATCACCACGGTGGTGTCTGTGCAATTCGAAATTCCATGGAGCCATGAATATTTTGGACAGGTAAGGACAAATGAATCGACCTACCTACTGACAGTAAGAAATAAATATCTACGTGCTATAACTGAAAATTGGGTCTAAAACTATGCAGATAGACTTGGGTATTTTATCGGCCAAAAGTTTATAACATGGTGAAGGCAAAACACTCCAAGCTTATTAACCGGCATATGCGCGAATCGACAAGATCTATGCAAACAAGGCCTGATACATATTATGCATGAAAGTTCTCCACCGAAGATTTGCTCGCGTCGAGATACTCGGTAAGTGAGTTGTGATATATAGAATGGAGCAATGTAACGTCCTTGGTGAAATTAAGCTTCTTGATTAGAAACCCAATATCCGCCATGAACAGACATGGATGGAAAGCAATTTGTGACTTCTCAACAGAGCTGAGTTCGAGTTACTAATACAAAGTCAATATTTTGTAAAAGCAAATTACTATAGCGATGACCGCTTTTCTTCGCCTGCTATACTTCATCGTTTTCTCTATGAAAAAAAAATTCTACCTGCGCTTGTTCCCTGCTACACAATAGACCTCGCGAGGTGGTTTCGTCTTGTACAGGCTGGCAAGTCTCGAGGAAGTCTATATTGACGATTCTCTATCGTGTTGTTACGTTTGCTTTCCAGCATAATATTCTTAGCTTTCTCAATGATACCTATCCTAAAGATTCATGATTGCTCGAGTGGCTTCCCTTTATTTGGGTAAAATAGTAGGGATAGTGTTGACCTTGGAGGAGCCATTATTAGGAAGACGGCCAGCCGACTTTGGATGAAAATGAGGGCAAACCAATGGAGATATCAGATACTCTGCACGTCAAAGCAGTTGATCAGCAGTATCCGGGATAAGCCAGCGGACTTACTACCTGAATGACATTAAATAAACAACGGCACGACCCTTTGGGAATCGTGAAGACGATAAGAAACACCCCATAAATTGCAACATGACAAAAGCATACCTCCAACACTACGCCAAGCGATTCTAGAAACCCTTAATTCCTGATGGATAGGGGAAAGAGGTAGCACCCAAGTAACATGGCTGTTGAGTTGGAGGCCAAATAGAACAGCAGCAAGTACGCACTTATCTTACCTGCCGCCTTTTCCCTTTAGATATCGTACCAATGTGCAAAGCGTCCTAAATTGAAACGACATTGACCCCTGGCTTAGTGTGTCAGGAGTTGGAACTCCTGGGTAGAGATAGTGCATTGCATCGAGATGGTTGAAGACTTGACTCCAGTAGCGAATTGGCTAAGAGAACCCAATAACTTTATAGTGGCCTAGACGCGAATCAGTCTCTTTACCATTTTATAGCTTTAAATCCAGGTCTTTTAACCCCGTAGGATAGATATTCTGAGGTTCTAGCATCGTCCTTATCTACGTGCGGTAGGACAGGGATGTTGTCACGGTCTTAGAAACTGGGCTGCGGGCGTTCAGACGAACTGGGGGATTGGTCTTAGCACGAAAACCCCCTGAGCTTGAGCATTGATCACTCTGATTAACGAGTTGAGGTCTTTGCTTTCTGTGCGAGGCTGTTGCTACTGTCTCTGTACACTCTTCGCTGTGTGCGGATAATAGTGAATTCCTTGAGCTGGGCATAGGTTTCCATAATATTTCTTGGCTGTTCAGCTGAAATTCGGTAAAAACGGAAGTAGCATGATTCGTCTAAAGCCTGGGCAAAGGATTTTTAGGTGACATTTTAGGGGTCCTGGATGCAGTTTTCTTTCGTTTCATGATGCATTAAAGTGAGGCTCTTTTGTGCTGAAACTAAAGGTTTTTTGTGCTAACTGCTACTAATACTCTGTAATTGTACGGTATGCCCGTACTGTGAGGGTGCCCCCACGCTGCAAGCCAAGAGACTACACACACACACACACACAGCTGATGAAGAAAAGACGGGATGGTGCTGTCTGTGCCTGGTGGAAAAGCCATCATTTTTGGTGTGGTACAAGGAATGCAGGGGAGCACACCCTTTCTATTGAAAAGCTTCCAATCGAAGCTCGACAAGAATTTCTCTCAACGGGAAGAGACGGATAAAAAAATGGTCTTTTTTTTCCCCCTCTTCCGCCGCCACTAAGAAATAGCATCATAATCGTCGTCATGATGGTTGTCACATTTGCATGGAGAATACGAGGGCGAGACGGGCGAAGTTTGATCAAGATTCCATGATCGAATGAACGAATCTACAACCTACCTAACGACAGATTGCCTCACAAAAGTGGATATGAGCATATCTCGGTCGTTTTCTTGGCCCGTGACGTCAGCGTGTTTATTCCTTGCGATCAAATGTTTTTAGCTTCCCCTGGCCTGTTGAATTCAATGCGCCTGTTTGGGGGGGTCAGATCAGATCAACCATTTCGTTCCCCTGCAGATGGAAGAACTTGTTGTTCTTGCGGATAAATTGTGACAACGCAATCATGATCTACATCGGCTTGTGAAAGAAAAGACCCTCCTCAACCGGGAACAAGTCTAGATTAATGATGAGTTGAAGTAAGTTGAGTTGAGATCCCATCGTTTTCTTTTTTAGGGGTGATAGTTGTGCTATGGCCTTGGCTTGGGGCGTGCTCTATTAGACTAAATTCCCATCCATTCTATCGGCGGCACCCTCGGGGTTTCCCATTTGGGTGTTCCATGGTGACACCATCCATGGAACAGTGCCTAGAGTATCCGCCACTAAACGCCCTCCGGTAATACGGGGGCTTCGGGGGACCTACTCATTACTCGACACTTGGCGGCCGGTCGCTAGGTCTTGACTCTGACTCCGGTGGCTCCACTTGCTAACCACACCCGAACTTGTCACTCCCAGTTAATGGCTGAACAGTGCAATTGTCTTTTCTTCTATCGCTGCCCGGTGAATTCTGTAATGGAGGTGTGGGCAGTTTTAACGTTTGATGGCAATAATAAAGAGGGAAAGAAAAGGTCTATCCATGATGGAGCATAGGTCAAAGTTAACTACAAGACGACGAAGCACCACACAGCATAAAGAACAGTGGATAAGTTAATTCCGCTTCACATGGAAATGCCATTTACTATTCCATATCTCTCCCTGACCTGGTTTGGCCAAGAAATCAACCCAGGCTACCTTATCTGTACTGACCCATTCTCCTCCCTCTTGGCTGTCTCCATTGCTCCACGCCTACTGAACTGAAAGTGTTGAACCTCTGGCCGATCTGTTAAAAGCTCGACAGCATCCCCGTCACCCGCAGGGTTTCCAACAATCCCCCCCAGATTCTCTCCTACTTTATTTCGTTTCTCTTTCTTTTCCTTTTTTACCTTTGTAAAGATTTCACCTCTCCTTCTTTTGTTGCAAGCGAGAGTAAAAACAAAGGTTGGGATCAGAGTGAGTGACGACATCATATCACCTCTTCCTTTACAGGCAAACAACAAAAACACCAAGGAAACCAACCTTGTGTGTGTATCTGAACGACCACGCGTCGCCTCACCAAACGAGAAACCCCATTTTATCTGCGAGATCGATGTCATCGAGGATCATCATCTGATTGATCCACTTCCTTACTATTTCTGTTTCCCAATTGTCTCGTCTCTCGTTTTATCACATCACCAAACCCCCAGTGTGGGTATGAACCACTCGCTCTCCACCACAAGTTGAACAAAGCTTCTCTAATAATCTCTGCTGGGCATTGAAATTCTCTCCTATCTCACTACCTTGTCTGATCCCTCGGATACAACCTCGTGTAGTGAATATCATCAACAGGGACCATCATGAGTTCAGATCCGCCCCCAAACGGTTGGGAGGAGAAGGAGTTGAAAGACTTCAATCTCAGACAACCGCCTCCCTCGAGAAATCCTTCACAATTCAGCGCTCAGCAATCAGAACCAGCGCCAACGACCTCGCCCAAATCACCTGCCGACAAAAGAAATTCGGCTCCTCCAACAGCACTCGACACATTTCCTACACTACAAGCTCCTGTCATCACCAATGACTCGAATTCAATCCGGTCTCCAATAAGCCAGCGCGCAGATGCCTGCCGACTGGACGACAACATTGAGCTTTTGCGAATTGAGCGTGCTGTTTCCGCCGACGCTCGCGATGATTCCAGTCATTTGAAACAGCGAGCTCATAACTTTGAGCCCGAAGATGCCTTCAATGCGCCCATACCCTCTGAGACCATGCAAAGGGAGAAGCAGCCGGATGCTGATGCTACTCTGCTCAAATTTTGGATGTTCCTCCGAAAGTTTCCTCGATTTGTCCGATATTGTTTATACCTGGTCCCTGGAGCTGCTTTGCTTCTCATTCCTGTCTTGCTGGGTAAATTCGCTCTCAAAGATAATGGTAAGCGACGGGATGTCAATGGTGTCGACCTCATGTGGTTCGGTATCTGGCTAGAGATTGTCTGGGGAGTTCTCTGGGTTTCTCGTATGATTAGCAGTATTTTGCCCCCGACTCTCAAACTTATTGCTAAGCTCTTCGGATCTACCAACGCCAACAAGTGGAAAGATATCGGATACCAGCTTGACTTGCACACGGCTGTCTTTCTCTGGTTCCTCGCCATCCTCATCTCATTTGAGCCGACCATGATGAACCATAACTTCCGAGACCAGAAGCCTCATTGGGTCAGCATTATGAATAAGGTCATCATTGCCTTATTTACATTGGCAGCTCTCAACTTTGTTGAGAAGATCCTCATCCAGTGGATTGCTTTCACTTTCCATCAGCGAACGTATGCGACTCGAATTGACAATAACAAGGCGGATGTTGGCCAACTGGTTCACCTCTACGAACATGCCAAAGCTCACAACGAAAAGACTGACTACTTCTTTCAGCGCGGCAGTGGCTCCGCTAGTGGTGCGCAGACTCCCATGCAGACACTCCAGGACAACGCTCGTCAGATCTTTGACAAGGTTGGATACGTAGCTGGCCGAGTCGGAAACGACTTGATCGGTCGTAAAATCGATAGCAACCACCCTCGCCGAGTTGTCAACGAGCTTCTCCGAACCTCCCAAACGGCACATACCCTCGCTCGGCTCATCTACCGCTGCGCTGCCAAGGAGGGCAACGACCTGGTTTACCAAGAAGATATGGAACGAATCTTTGGCAGCGAAGAGGAGGCCGAGGCTGCTTTCATGATGTTTGACAAGGATATGAATGGTGATATCTCGATTGACGAATTCGAGGCTGTGTGCAACGAAATTCATCTCGAAAAGAAGGCCATTGCTGCTTCGCTCAAGGATCTTGACTCGGTGATTAAGAAACTCGACAAGGTCTTCGTGTTCATCATCATCATCATTACCATCATTGTCTTCATCTCGATTCTTTCTGGATCGGCTGCTGCTGCTCTTGGCTCTGCGGGTACCGTTGTTCTGGGTCTGGCTTGGGTTCTCCAGGCCACAGCCCAAGAGTTCCTCCAGTCCATCATCTTCGTCTTCGTCAAGCACCCCTTTGATGTTGGTGATCGTGTAACTGTCTACGGATCTACCGGTGACAACATGATGGGTGACGATTTCTACGTGACTGAGATTTCTCTGCTCTACACCGAGTTTAAGAAGATGCAGGGTCACATCGTGCAGGCCCCCAACTCGCTTCTCAACAGCCTCTTCATTCTTAACCAACGACGATCCAACGGTCTCGCCGATGTTGTTCCTCTGGTGATGCGTTTCGGTACACCTCAGCACATGATTGATGATCTCAAGGAACGAATGACCGAGTTTTGCCTTGCCAACAAGCGTGACTATGCACCTCGTATCATTACCGAGATGGTCAAGGTCGACGACGTTCGATCGTGCTTGATGAACATGATCTTCTTCCACAAGACAAACTTCCAGAACGAACTGTTGCGTCTCAACCGTCACAACAAATTTGTGACAGAACTGATGACACAGATGGTCAACGTCGGAATCCAGTCACCATTCCGCATCGAGCCTGGTGGCAGCCGCGAGCACCCCATGTACTGGTCTGGTATGCAGCCTCCTCCATATGGCAAGGAGCCTGATCATGGTAGTGAACATGGTCGTGGCGTTGACCTTCACGACAAACCCGTTCCCCACGATCGGCCCCTTCACTCTGAAGGCCCTCCCCTGAGTCATGTCCCCTCGAACTACAGCACCCGCCGAGGAGGAGCTGAGCGCATGCGTAACATTGACCAGAGCTTTGACTTCCAGGATGTTTTCGACAATCGACGAGATAACGTCCAAGCGCATCGTCTGGCATCAATCCGAGAAAAGGAGCGTGGAGCTCGAGCTGAAGAGGAGTCAGAACGACGATCGTTGGCCAGCTCTTCGGGCGTTGACCGTCGCACCTCGACAGAAAGCCGACGACACGTGTTCAACCGAGTGAGGACGGGGTCTAGGAGCAGCAAAACTCCCGGCAATATTGTCTAGAAGGGCTTCTTACGATACTTACGAAAATCCAAATCTTCTCTTAGCATATAGATATTCAGATTGGCACATCTGGAGTGGTGTATAATTTTCATTTTCTTGCGCATAGATTGCAGCAATCCATACAGGACGTTGGTTAAACAAATCGACTCAGCAGATAGAGAGCGAGAAAAGTTTACACAATTTTATCATTAATTCATAAAACTTGACAAGTCGTGATAGAACAAGTGTTTTTTGCTCATGGTCATGATACTTAAGTCGTGGCATACATAGAATTGTCATGATGGCCCATCACTACCTATCTACGGACTCGGCGGGACGTTACAGGGGTAATCCTGGGGTACCTGCAATGATGTAATCTTTCGAGCATAAGATCTGAATATCTTAGAACTCAATCGGTTGTTCTCGTCTCGGAAACTCTAGCAGTTGTATTAGCCGTACAACTAAATATCAATGCGTCTTGCTTGTGTAGCTTCATTCAGATCAACATGCTACAATCCTTCCAAGAGAAGATGAGAACCCCTCAATCAAGGCTGACACCCTGGTCAAAGGGAACCAAAACCATGGTGGTAATTAGAGCTGTTAGCGTAATTAAAGGGTCCATCAAGTCCGCCCTACAAGCTCTATGTCCAATAAATACAGAGCGATTCGATAGCTTGTCGGCTAAAGTGGAGAGACCAATGTTCAGCTTCCGCGCATCAGGATCAGGCCTTCTGTAGTTGAAACCAACTTTCAGGTTAGGCTGTAGAACAAGGGATGAGAGCTTGAGCCTGAAATGTTTATATATTCATTAGTTTCCAGTGTCTTTTTCTCATCTGCTTCTAGAACCATTCATTGTGAAATATACTGTTGCGGATCTGTTCCCGTTGCGCCTCCTTTGTGCTCCCAACAGCCACCCACCATTGCCTGAGGTCATTTGTATCCAATGGTTGGTCGCTGTCTTGTTCAGCTGAACCTCGCCCTCAACCATCCCCGGACACATCGCATCTTCCAAAGCCTCACTTTTGAGGACGAGCCGAGTCGAGTCTCGCCCCAAGCAATCATGCCCACCGTCGCGGTGCAATAATACCGACCTCTTTATAAGAAAAGCAACAATAGAACTAAATGTCTGGCCTTCCAGAAGGCTGGGAAGCCGACTACGATGGCCGTCGCTGGTTCTACAAGTACAAACCTACGGGACACATTCAGTACCACTTCCCCAAGGAAGGCGATGAGTTTCCGGACTTTATCGATAGTTTTTCGCCCGCACCGGATCTTGCGCCCGAAGAACGGCTCGAGTCGCAGCAACAGGTTCGGCGCCATGGGAGTACCACCACGGCGCCAGCCAGGCTGAGCCCCAAGAAGGACGGTGGAGGGTATGGTATGTCGGCTACGGCGCGACCGGTGAGTATGACCTGGGACGGAGCTCTCGAAGAGGAGAGCACGGTCTTTCAGCCAGAAAACTTTATGTACCTCGGGCCAGGGACGTATACCGATGTGAGTCCACTAGCGGAAGAGGAAGAGGAGGCTGCGAGGAGAGTTCTTGCGGGGGGCATCGAAGGGAGAGTCGACAAGAGCCCTTCAAAGGGTGTGAGTCCGTTGAATAGCGAAAGGACAACGCCGTCTCAAAGTACTGCAAACACAGGCCCTATCGCAGGAAAACCAGTATTGGTACCGCCTACAGTCGTTGAAGAAATTCACGAGATGCCGAGCCACGAGCCTCCACCAGCTCCTGATCCTGTGGGCATCATTGCTGAGATGCCGACATGCGATACAGCTCAAGCACACATCGAAAAACACCCTCCGCCGATCGAGATGGCAGATAATACAGTTCTGGCGCCTATAGAAACTGCAATCCCGATAGCTGAGTTACCAGAGCGAGCAAGTCCGACACAAAAAAAGAAAGATGAACCACAACTTGCGCCTGGATCGCTGAGGAACTATAGCATACCCATGCGGCCGTTGAAGATTGATAAAAAGCCGGCTGGGGAGGCACCTCCCATGATCCAATCATACAAGCCAGAAACTCGTGTAGAGATACCACCGAATCCGGCGCCTTTGCGACGATCGACTTTTCAACCTGGCGACCCAATGGCTTATTCGAGTCCTATTCGACCGCCCGATAGAGGCCACGCTGGTACGCCCAACGTGCTTTCGCCGCCTCAAGTGCCGCCTAAGCGTCCATTGGATGAACCATCTCAACCTCAAATACCTTTTAAGCCAGCTTTCGATCAGTCTTCTCGGGCGAATTTACCACCAGTGGCCGCGAACAATGCACCATATATCCCAGGGCAAGAGCCAGAGTTGTCTCACATGCCCTCTGTGTTGAAGCCTGCACGTGGGAAAGGTCCTGGGCAGCCTGAGCCTGGTCCTACGAGACCATCACAGGGCCATGTTTATGTACCACCCATACAAGGAAAACATCCGCCATCCATGACTCCAGCGACTATGGCTCAGCAACATCACCTTGAGGAACCGCGAATGGGTGTCCAGAGGATCAACACTGTCCCTGATTCACTGCCTTCTCAGAGGCCACAATCTGCGATGCAGAATGGGCATCAAGGACTGCCACCTATTACAGCGAATCGGTCGCATATGCCAAAACGACCTGCTAGTGTGATGCCTGACATGATGGGAACGCAAACACAGGCTCAATATCGGAGCCCGATCGAGGGCGTTCCACCGAAAGGCCTGCCCCGATCTGCAACAGCAGGACCTGGAACTCAATTTCCTCCATATCCAGTCGACAATCTGCCTTATCCTGACGATCGACCAACATTTCGCAGAGAGGATCCTCCATATCCTGAAGAGCCATTCGTGCAAAAAACGTTCATGCCAGATCGAGGCCCCGTTAACCCGTCGCCTCCGCCTCATGATAATCGACGGCATTCATCATACAGCTCTGCCATCGTCTCGCCGGACTCGCGACATGGCAGCATGTCTTTTCCTACTCAAACACCTTCCCCAATGGAACACAGTCGCCGTGCATCTACGACCTCTAGTTCTATTCCCAACTACACACCTTCACCCGTGTCAAATACGCCGCCATCTACGCAGGGCTTCTCGCCAACACCCCCTCCTGCTACAGGAAATCAGTATCCTCAGGGGTCTTACTTCAACGTGCAAGATGCCGAGGGCCAGGGTTATAATCCTGCTGCCCGAGATGTGCTGCGTAGGCAGTCTCTGGGCCGTGGTGTAGACCCAAGACGCAACTCTGTTGGTACAGATCCTGTCAGTGCCCAGCGCGGATCGCCTCTGGCACAGCAGACAGTACAAGGTTACAACGCAGCGCCGCAGGGACTACCGCATTCTCAGTCCTTACCACAGGCATCTCAGGTCAGTACTGCCCTACAGAGCCAGCGTCCCGTTGCTCCTACGCCACCTCCGCAAGGCCAGCAGGGCCTAGGACGCATCGAAGAATATGAAGAAGTTCCAGTCGGAACTATTAGTCGATCATCTACAGCCAGTATAACGTCCGAAACAAGGAAAGGTTCGCTTTCTTCGTCGACACAGCCGAGTCCAATGGGAAGTCGAAGAGCTAGTTGGCAAGCAGAAGGTCCGAGGAATGTCCCACCTGGTCAATTCCAAGGGCAGCAAATCCAAGCACCCCAGAGTCATATGGGACAGCCCATGCCTCAGGGTCAAGTTCCTCAAGCTGCTCCCATGCCACCACAGAATCCGAAACAACTGCAAAGGAAGCCTTCTCAGGGGAATGCGCATCATCTTCAGGGTCAACAGGTTCCTATGCATAATCCGAGAGTACCTCAGGGGATGCCGCAGCATCAAGGTGTTGTACCACAGAGGCAGCTTGTTCAGGGACAAATGTTTCCACCACAAGCTCAGGGCAGAGCGCCCCAACCTGGCCAAATAAACACTCAGGTTCAAAATGCTCCTCAGGAACCTGCACCATCTGTGTTGCCTCCCAAACCTGTACCAATGAGGCTACAAAAACGATCTACCTACGGTCCATCAAGCCCAGTAGGGCAGACGGTTCCTCAAAATCAACTTTCTCAGGGACCTTTACCTCCTAGCCTGAAAGGACAGAACCAAATGCCACAGCAAGGTCCCGTCACAGGCCATATGCCTCCCGCAGGGCAGCCAACCCTTCTCCAAAAGGCTCATCCTGGCCGAGTGCAGCCTCATGTTCAAATCCCTCAAGACCAAGGAAGCTGGCAGCCCAGCCCGCATCCTGCAATGCCTCAAAATACACGGCCAGTGTCTATGCAACCTCAGTCAACACAGAGTGCTGGTTCGAAAGAAGGCAAGGAGGGGAAGAAATGGTTGAAATGGTTGAAAGGTGGTTCCAAGTCTGTTTCGCATAGCCCGACTACACCAGTCATCTCTTCGCCTATATCACCAGTTGTTGGACGCCCAGGCTGGGGCGGGGGAGAATATTCGCAACAGGCTGTGTGGCAACCTGGGCAAGCTATCTCTACTGGACCGCAGTCAGGTTTTCAGGGAAACATGCCGCCGCCTCAGCTGGTGCAGATGCAGACCCAGGTGCCCCCTCAACCTGTGCAAATGGCCCCTCAGCAGGCGCCGGTACAATCTCGACCTGTTCAAAGACAATCCCATTCTTTTCAGACGGTTCATGAGTCAGACAAGATGGGCTTTAAACCTGGTCAAATGCCTCTTCACCCTATGCAGATGACTCCTCAAGCAGAACCCTTGCCGCCTCAAAGGAAATGCTCGCCTCCCCAGCAGGTCCAGACGCCTGTTCGACAGGAACAAATAGCATATCCTCAGAATCAAATGCCTTCCCAACCAGGACAGCTATCATTTCAGAAGAGACTGTCGCTTCAACAGACGCCAATGCCAGCGCATTTTAACGACATGGCTATGGCGCCTAGCCAAGGTCCGCCCCCGAGCCCAGCACCAGTGCATCCTCAGCCTGAACCTCTAGCATATCCCGCAATCACACAGCCTACAACAGGGCCTCCAGTGGAGAAGCCAGCAGCTTTATCGGCAAATTTCTCACGGCCTGTCCAGGAAGCGCCAGTGAGGAGCCAGCCTGATAGCGTCGCTCATCAACAAGTAGCACCGCCCCGTCAGCCTTCTCCTGGTGCAGTTCGACCTTTGCAACAAGCTCCTGTGCCTCGGTCCAAAACACCTGAAACCACTCAGCCGCTCCAGACCTCTGTATCCAATTATCTCCAGCCCGATTCGACTGTTAATGATAGTCTGTCGCCACATGCACTGGCAGCGAGTCCAGGCCATTCCGATACAGCCACCACTCCTTTGAGTCGCATGTCTTCTCAGAAAAGCTATTTCTCTGACGCCGGTTCGATCACAACAATCGAAGTGGCACAAGCCCAGCCACAGGCTGTGCTGAAGCCTTCTATCGTCCAAGTGAAACGAAAATCGACAGACATGTGGCGCCAATCTCAAGAGATCCAGCAACACAATGCTTCCCAGTCGAGCTCGGATGTCACTCCAAGGATCTCTGCAGAGACACCTCGTGCTGGGACGGAGCCAGCTTTGTCACACTCAAGTCTTCAGCATCAGCAAACCGTTGCACGACCTGAGCCTGATCATGAAATGGGCATTCCCCAGTGCAACAACACTACGACACCCTTGTCCTCTAATTTCAGTGCTCTAAAGACTGCTCAACTTGATACTCAGGATAAACAAATGAACAAACAGCCAGCAGCGCCATCGAAGTCTGAACAGCCTTCGTCTGCTTACAATAATAACAATATCGTCCCGATCGCACAGGGCAATCGTGTTGTCGAAGTCAAAACAAACGAGGTGCAGCATGCTCCTGCCAAACCTGCTCCTGTGGTGGAAGACAAATGGGCGAAGAAACCGGTGGTGGATTATTCTGGTGGAGATTGGGGAGACGATGATGATTGGGACTATTAATAATTGAATATTGTACACATGGTTTCACTTCTTTTTTACAGCGATCATATAGCGAAGCACATTGTTTAATGTCCAGTTTGAATGTGGAAATGGGGGAGTTAATTGGGAATACATATCCTCGATAGAAAACTTGATGATCAAATTACCATGAGAACTCGGGCCTACCCGTCCATTTTCTAGTATTTTCTCATGAACCGAGCTCGATCCATACCTTTCAGTGACATGTTAGTTCGCCGCTGGTCATTAATTCTGCCACAGTCGAGCAAAACTGCTCGACGACGTCGTCAATTTGATCAGCCATCAAGAAAAGATCGGCCTTGACAGAACTAAGCGCGATTTTAAGCCAAAAACCATGGTCAGCATCAGCAATCCGCCCTTCATTGTCAACATCTACATGCTTGTCAAAGCACTTGATGATCTCATGTAGTTTGCCGCCTGTGAGTTTTGCATCAGATCTAAGCTTCTGGAGCTGCTCGGGGATGTCAGCGCTGGGGTTGTTGCAGCGACATTCAGTCATTCCGGTCTTGCCTTGGGAGTCAGTTTTAGTGACTCGTAGATACCTAATGATCCATTCGGCTTATAGAGCGGCGTTTTTTTGTAAAGGACATGATGTGTTGGTCGTCTGGAATGTGAGCGGGACGAGTTCTCTTGGCAGGAGGGCAATCAGTATGATCGTCAACTGAACGTTTTCGCTTACCACCGACCTGGTCAGGTTTCTGGGGTTTAGAAGTAAAGGCACCCATGGTGACTGGCTAGAGTTTCTGTGAGTTGAATTTCTGTTTAAGTTGTTACTTTGTTGTTGAGTGTGGTTGTTGGTGAGATTGGATTGAGAGATTGGGACAGTTGAATATTACTAACAAATTAGCTCTTGTACGATTGAACAACAAATCCAACAATGGATGTTATTTTACTAGCTTCGGCTTGGTGTCTTGACCATTTATAGTCCACGTCCAAGGCAAGAATCTAGCTTCTTAGCTAACTGTTCTGTTTTTCTGTGTTGTTTATCCTAAGCCAAGTTCAAAGAAATCGTAATTTGCGTCAGTCTGTAACGTAGTTTCCAAATGGACTGTCTGAGATATCTGTAGCTTGTTTAAAAATAACAACAATGAGTCGCTTTTTATAGTTACATGATGGTCGAGTTGTCAGTTCAGAAACAACAGAACCCCTTGGGAAGAGGAAACAGGATCTCCAATACAAACTATGATCCTTCGTAGCGTCACATAAACAGTTGTGTAATAGTCACATTGGCCAGTAGGTTAAAAGAGAAGATATTAGCTGGTGTTCGAATGGAATTCGTCAGCGCTTGAGTTGTTGACTTATACGAAAGCAACTGAAAGTGGATGGATCATCGATCAGACTGCACAAAGAGTCATGTTGGCGTAAATCTGTGCAACTATACAAAGCCAAATAAGCACAAGCTCTTCAACAATCGCATCCGGTGTGGTGTATCGGTTAGCATACCGCGTTTTCATCTTGAGAAATCCGCGGCGAGCGGGGTTCGATTCCCCGCACCGGAGATACCATCAAGAAGCTTTCATAAGCTGTCGTTGTTTTTGTTTTGTCTTTTTTTTTTTTCAATTATGAGGAAAAAGTCAGTTATTATTAGCAACTACGTATACTATGTCAGTTCACATGTCCTGCTGTTACAACCCGAGAAGGCATGTAACCTTGTCGTTGATAATACCGACTGTTAGGATCTAATGAAAGTGGCCAGCCTCTCTTATGAGGTAAAATAAATATCTCTCTTACCCCTTCTCTTTTAGAGTCATAGCTATTAAAGACTAATATACAGTATCGCCACCAATAATCAGACATACTTCTTTTTAATGATCAGGCTTAAAAACTGGAAACTACTCTGCTATTGATATTCCTAAAAGGGCAAGAAGCCTCCGGCACAAAAGCATGGGGCAGCCCGGAATCCCGGGGTCCCCCCCACCCGTCCTTCCCAGCTTCCCTCCACCTTGTCCGAAACGTCAACACCCAACACTGAGCTTGGAGCTTAAACATCATCAATACATTTCTGCACTGCCAACGAAGCCTACAAACAACTTACGAAAATCGCGGCATCTTCTCACACCATTTCTTCCTTACTCTATCATGGCGCAGTCCACCGCCCACCGCCGCCTTCTCCAAGAGTACCGCGCTCTCACCAATAATCCACCAGAGGGCATCACCGCAGGCCCCATCTCAGAAGATGATCTTCTTCACTGGGAATGCCTCATCCAAGGCCCCGAGGGCACTCCCTTTGAAGGCGGAGTCTTCCCTGCTGAGCTCAAGTTCCCCAAGGACTATCCTCTTGCCCCGCCATCTATGCGCTTCCTTGCCGATGTGTGGCACCCAAATGGTCCGTTGGCTCTACTACTCTTCTCACGCAACGCTTACTGACTTCTTGATAGTGTACCCTAGTGGTCTGGTCTGCATTTCCATCCTACATCCCCCCGGCGACGATCCCAACCACTACGAGCACGCTTCGGAGCGATGGTCACCTATTCAATCTGTTGAGAAGATCCTCATCTCTGTCATGAGCATGCTTGCCGAGCCCAACGACGAATCCCCCGCAAATGTCGAGGCCGCTAAAATGTGGCGAGAGCGCCGCACGGAATACGAGAATAAGGTCCGAGAGGGCGTCAGGAGAATGCTAGGTCTATAAGATGCCCACCGTTACAGGGCAAAAGTAAACAACTCAAAGTGGCAAGGGAGTATCAGCGCACATCATTTTAGCATCGTTATGGCATAGCATGGTGTTCGGCAGCGGTATGGCCGCCTAAATAAACTGTTCATATACTCATCCCATGGAGAAACGCTTCTATCGTGAACGCTCTACAAACTCCATCTCATGCATAATCTCTCATAGCCCGTTATCCGCCTTGAACTTATCCCAGCTCTCGTTGAGAGTGCTAAACACCAGTCCCGCAATTAACCTCACCTCAGTGCTTGCGTCTTGAGGAAGCTGTCAAATATTAGCATAGATCATTACAAAATTGATATAGGGGCTTACCTTGTCAGGATGGGTCTTTGCAATCGCCTTCATGTAAGAAATCTTGACCTTGTTGGCCATGACCAGCTCATGCAAGCCAACCTTCTTCCATCCACTGTTCTCCCACAACACGCTGTCGAGACTGGCGATGAGAGCACGTATATTGTCTCGCTTTCCATCGCGCCAGGCAGCTACCTTGGCATCAACCTTTTCTGAAAGAACAAACTTCTCGTCGTCCTCCTTGGCTGCAGCCTGGTTTGCCTCACGAAGGCGAGTAACAGCTTCAGAGCTCTTTTGAGATGCAAGGCTAGCTGTAGCCGTAGGTCTTGGTCGAGGCTTGGCAGCTGCCGGCTTGGGTGTGGGTTTAGGCTTGGGCGCCAAAGTGTTTTGGCATCGCTGTCGACCCTTGATAGCATTCGATCCGCCAACACCGCTCTCGACACACAATTGCCAGACCGCGCTGGCGTCGGCCCACTTCTCCATCTGCTCGAGGGCCTCAGCTTTCCTGCTCAACGCCTTACCATAGAGGTCTTTCAAGTCTCGGTTCTCGTCAGCGCCACTCTCATTCTTGACAGCCACCACTTCTCCTTGGCCATTACCAGGTCCGATAAGTTTGAGCGCCGTATCAGCATCCTCGACAGCCTGTTTTGGTTCTCCGGTCTTCAACGCAGTCAAGGCGCGATTGCACAGAAGGAGGATGGCGAGAGGGTGTGTTGGTAGAACAGCCGATAGTGAAGACGAATACGATGAGTGAGCAGATGCATAGTCACCTCGCTTAAAGTGAGCTGTGCCTTGGAGTCGGTGCTGTGTTGACGTTTGCAACGCAACAGGGCTGATGGAGGGTATCTCTCGAGCTGGTCGTGGCGTAGGTCTTGGGGCAGGAGGGGAAGGTCGCTTGGCCTGTGTCGTTGGTCGAGGGGATGGCTGGGCTGATCTTGTAGGTAGAGGCTGGGTTGCTTTGAATTCCTGTGAGTTGAAGAACAGGTCTGGCTCCGGTTCAGCTGGCTTTGGTGTTGGCACTGGTGAAGGGGCTTGTGAGGGTGTCTTGTTCCGTCTGTTAGGACTTCTATAAGTCGAAAGGCTATCATCATCTGCGGCCAGGCGATTAAGTCGAGACTTCGAATCAAAAGCCGATGTCGGAGGTGGTGCTTGTTGTTGCCATCGAGGAGCAGGGCTCGAACGGCTGCCGACAGAATGAGCAGGTGATTGCCCCCTTGATGGCTGAGGAGTCTCCCGCTGCTCGGTAGGTCGACTATTAGTGCGGCGAGGTTGAGGGCGACCACCGGCTTCAAGCATCATGGCTTCGTCTGTAGCATCTGCGCGAGCCTTTCCTTGCGACTTTGAGGATTGCTGCTGTTGCGCTTCTCGCATCCACTTAGGTTGGTTTGGATCGCCGCCTTCTTGCTGTAAATCAGCAACAGCTTGCTGCATCTTCTTCTGTCCCGTCTTCCAAAGTGAGTTGGCAGTCTTGAACAGACTGTTGCCCATAGCAGCCGCTGTCTTGGCCAGGTCCTGTTCTCCAGCCGCTGGCGACCTGCTATCACTTCTAGGGGGTCGGCTTCCTGGCCTACTAGAGCTGGCCGAAGAGGTCTTTCCTTGCGCCTGTTCCTTTGATTTTCGGTGCGCTTCATCTAAAAGCCAGTTGACTGCGGCTTGTGCGTTATAGCCATCACCACTTTCAACCAGGGCACGTCGGGCATCATCTGCAGAGAATCCGTAGTCCACAAGCTGGGCCACCGCTCTGTCAAAGGGATCCTTATTGACTCTGGGTTTTCGCTCAGCAAACTGCTCTCGTGCTGGCGGAGCCTCGTCATCGGATGAGCTTGAATCTTCATCCTCGATGGGCTTTCCAGGTTCGGCGCGAGGTCGACTTGCTTCCTGCATGCGTCGCACTTCGTCAACAGGGCGGCCAAGATCGCCCAGGAAGTCGTCATCATCAGCCTGCTGGGTAGGCACCGCAGGAGCAGCAGCGGGCTTCAACTCTTTTAACCCGAATGGATCGTCGTCTTCGACTCTAAATCCACCTCCATTTGAGCCACCCCCACTAGTCTTCCACGCGTTCGGATCGTTCAAGTTGATCGGCGGCGCAGATGGAGCTGCGTTTGCTGGGGTCGATCGATGCGATTCGGGGGGTGGGTAGTGGCTCGCATTGTCAACCTTGGTGTCCTTGTTAAAGGCAGCAAAGAGGTCGTCGTCGTCGGACTTTGTTGTGTTCGATACAGGTGGTGGTTGTAATGCAGGACTTGTCGATGCGCCTCTGCTTCCAAGCGCGTCCCAAAATTGACCATTACCAAACTGGGCCTCCTGTTGCTTCCTCCTCTCCTCCTCTTTCTGGCGCTTCTCAGCTTCGAGTTGCGCCTGTCGCTCAGCCAAAGTTAGGTTCTGTTTCGCCTTTGCCGGTCCAAAATTCATCAAATTGCTAAAACTGTCCTGCGATGGCTTCGCTGATGCAGGTGCTGCCTTGGAAGCCAAGGAACCAGAACCCTGTGTGGACAGAGGCGTGTTGCGTCCAGAACCCAAAGGAGAGGGTGTTGGTCGCATTGAAGCAAAGGATGGGTTCATTATAGGCGGCTTCGGCTGGCCGCCAGTTGGCTTTGAAGACCAATCGAGGCCTGAGAGGTCGTCCATCGTGAAGAGAGCTGGTATGTTATTGTAGATAGTCAACCATAGTATGATAAGGTGAGTTGTGAGTTGTCTGCCATCGCAAGTGTGAGCTACTACCCCATCAGGGGCCGCATTCGGGTGTGGGGTTGTGGCTGTGTAATGCTAGGTAAATTTGGTACTTTAGAGGCCTGTGGCTCTTCTATCACATGATTATAACATATGTTCAACTTCGAATCATGTCTGCATACTCTAGGTATTCATGAATTGGACCTGTTTGAATTTACATAGAAATTGTAGGCAATTAAGTTCCTATGTGGGTTGATGAAGTAGTACTGGCACTCGATAAAGGGGATAAGACATGGTGGAAAGACGACCCCATGTTGTACACATATCAGCCATGTCTGTCATCGAAGACATCAGCGTTAGCTCCATGAGTTCAAATTGCTATTGCTGCCACCTCTGAGCTTTTTATATACGAGATTAAACGACTCTTCTAAAGCGATATTAACAACATGGCTTAGTAATTTCGGTTCTGGTTCTTTTACAGAGTACAGGGTACCTAGGCAGCAGACAAATTTTATAACCTTGCATCATATTTACGTTCTTCTGACTGGTTAAAACAATAGTATCGTTCTTAGAGCACGAAAAAGATGAGCTTACCAACTAAATTTCCTGGTTTACTTCTGACTCTTTGTAGTCACAAGTCAGGTCCTTAGATCACGTTGAATAGGATGTGATGTCCTGAGCAATGACTTACATCCTGCCTGTGAGCATACCCTATACTCATTTGAAACTGCGCACAGATTTCTTCACCTTAGTAGACATAGAAACAAATAACGTGGACTTCCGTGTTTGTATCCATCCTGATTACTCCACTCCAATATCAGATGAGTGAGCGTGCGCCTGGCGTTTGACTTGTACACAAATCGGCCATTATTATTTTTGAGAAAAGTGTATCACTGGAAAAAGATGTCACTAACTGCATCGGCTTTTGATTGTGTCTCAATGTTTCGTGATGAAACGGATCGCGTGCTCTTCAAACATATAAACGCTGTGCCTATACTCTGTAGGGTACTCATGATCCAATTTTTAAATTGGAGTGTCACCGGTATTATAGCAGTAATTACAGAGTAATACAGAGTATAGAAGCAAACAATAAGGTCCGAGACACCAGTCTGGATCAGGTTCGGACCGCCGTTTAGTTTTGTCGCATGTGCGGTTTGTGGGAGAAACGGGCCATTATGACAAGCTTCAGTCTTAACTTGAAAAGACAAGATAAAGAATTCGATACAACGTTATCAACGTCATCGTAATGTTAGACAGATATTGGTTGCGTCAGTCAGCACTTAGTTCATGGCAAGGGAGATTATTGAGAGTTGGATCTGCACTGGAGCGTGGAGAAACATGAACTCTCAGGGTTTCAACAGCAATGATCGAAATCTCCCATTTTGTATACGGAAGTAAAGAAGCCAAGAGTATCGCTTTGGAACAAGAGAAACCTTGTTTACTTACTTAGTTCTTAACTGTTTGATATAGAGCTCTTTTTACGTGCCTATACTGTTTAAGTCATCAACGCCACTGAACTTTGATAGGGGGGATCCAAGTGACAGTGAGGGACAAACGATTTCTGATTGGACCAGAATCGAAGTGAAACCCGTTTCAGGCATCCCGCTTTTGGCAACCCCTGAATTATTGGATCTCATGATTAATCGGTTTATGCGTTGTAAATAAACGTCTGGGGATAATCAAGTTGAAACCTTTCCGGAAACACTTTAACGAAACAGAAAGATGAAGATGTGCAGCCGGTTCCTGACGATCATGTCGACCGCTAGTGAAGAAAAGTCATGAGGTTTCGTTCAATACCCCTTTGAAAAAGGTCACAAACAGCGCCCCTTTGTCTATCCCTTTGTGTTGTGTCTAAGGAGGCTTGGCCCGACCCTTGCTCAACACAAGACACCAGAAAAGACCAGCCACTCAGACATGGGGCCTTGAAAGGCAGGTCAAAGAAAAATGCGTCATTGCCCAGCCGCACAGACATTGAGAATGCCCATTTATCTACTAACAATCCCTAGCCTTCTGTTTATAGTGTAGCTGTGGTAGAATGCCATACAAAGGAGATTTGGGACCATGTCAAGTTATGCAAAGCCGGGCTGGTGGAGTTTGCGCGACTATGAAAGGCGCAGGAATCCAATCATTGTTTGACTGCATGTCAACCAATTTCATAACTAATAGTGCAGATCTGTAGATGCCAATCTGGAGAACTGGGTTTCCGAAAGTGATTGACAGGAGAAATGATGGAAGCCCAGACCTTCTGGCGCCGTTTGCAAGGCGCATACGAATGTTGATTCGGTAGTCCACAAGCCAGCATCGTCCAGGATGACATTGAAGATCTTTATTCAACTCAACTCTCTCGACAAAAAGCTATGTGCCTGGTACCTGCATACAGCACGTTCCTTGTCCCACAGCCAAGGTATTCGCAACACACTAGTCGCCCCTACAGGCGCCTGGAGTCTTCCATGTCATCCAATGGAACTCGGAATATTCTGGGTTCCTGGCTCAGTATCACCACTTTAACACCCCTGAGGGTTGGAGCTTGACCCTTGGAACCGATGCAATTTTGGCTGCGACATAGCAAAACGTTCCCCTCTTGGAGAGTAATTGGTCCGGACCACGTTCGACTGCCAAGATGAACTGCCCCAGTAGGCCAGGTCAGTACGAGGATTGGTCTCTGCTTTTTTGTCTGTCAATGCGAGCCTAACACGATCTACTAGTGGCATGGACATCCCGATGACCCTTTCTGTTCATTCCCTATTCTCCATCTTTTCCACATCTCGTCTGTCTATCATCATTCCTTTTCGATTGCTTTTATTGCTGATTGATCCATTCTTTTCTGAAGTTCGGGCTGGCTCTGCTTCACCTTCATTTTTCTCGCCTTCTATAACTATTCGTACCTTGTTTTGACGTACTAGTTCTGCTGTACTTACACTCATTATTGACAAAACCACCAACAAAGTTCCTTGCGAACCCGCCCGTTCGACATTCTTTCATTCTATCATTCAAACCTGCTATTTTGTTTTCTATTTTAAAGGCCGTCGAACTCGATAACCCGAAACCTCACGATCCAAGAGGCTTGCGACCGTTGATCGTCGATATAGACTCCAACGGTTTCCGGAACTTTATCAACGAGGCTTGCCAACCGCGTTGCATCGAAAACGGCTTTTCATCTAAATTGTCAACCTCATTTATCGCCACTACCGAGACTCGATCTGGTTCAGTTAAATTGAATTTCTGTCAGGAAACTTCCCGAAGCGTCAACCACTTAACACGCTGAGACACATCGACCGACTGTACGGTTGTTGGGCGCTCGGTAAACCGGAAGCGGCACTATTGGACAAGGCATTCTTCCTTTTTCTCACTTCTAAAAGGTCCCCTTTTATTTAAAAAAGACCCGTGGCTTAATCCGGAATCGTGCCAGTGACGCTCGACGTTGGAAGATCTAAACCACGCGTTGGAATCCAAGGGTCTCAGATTCTTAGCGGGGTTGGCCAGAGTGTGCGACTGTCAACGAGCAATAAAGGCATCCCCAGCCATTGCAGCTTTTGGTTTCAATATTTTCTCTCTGATCCCTTCTTCGTTTCTTTTTTCGGATCAATTATCGATCGAAAAGGTTTCAAGGGTTACAGAAACTCAATCCTTGACTTGATTGAAAGTCTACTACTATTACGACGGTAAGTTTAATAGTATGTCTACTTACACTTGCACACTTATACCCTGCCATCACTTGGATGGAACTCGACGACCACCATCTGAACTTGAGACTTGGGTTTCTGAAGCGAACAAAAATCTTTCTGCAACTCAATCTTCTATCAAACGATGAGTTTCCGGAAATACAATTCCTCAATTTCATGTGTTGGCAACCGTCATGTCCAGCAGCTACCCGTCGCCAACTGGCTAAGCCCCTCCTTCCGTCTGATGCGTCAACCACCCACTTACTCCTTCTGCTTGTGAATAACAAACACTGGCACCTTCCTTGGAAATTCCTTCCCTCGATACAGACTTCTCCTTATTCGATCAAATTCTTTTAGCATCATTGTTGCATTTGGGTTCTAACATCGTACAGATCGCCTTGTCGCATCGTCCACTCCTTTAAATTAACGCCTTCCCAAGGTCGAATTCCAAGCCTGAATAGGCAAAAGCATCATGATGCTCAAATCTCTCATCACAGTTTCCGCGGGCCTCGTCGGAAGCGCTCATGCCTTCTGGCGCATGGAGTGCCCTGGCCGTGTTGGACTTGCACGTCTCGATCCTATCATCGACCCTGGCACAGTTTCGAAGCATGTCCATTCAATTCATGGTTCATCTGGTGAGTTTTACTGCCTTGATAACACCAGGAAATTAAATACATTACCATGGCATATCTAACAACTGCATAGGATTCGCCGATACTGTTACTACTGAACAGCTCCTTGATGCTGATTGTACTTCATGCCGAGTGTCACAGGACAAGTCTTCTTACTGGCATCCTGCGCTATACTTCGAAGATTCCGATACTGGAAAGTTCGAACTTGTTCCTCAAGTAGGCGGTATGCTTGCGTAAGTGTAACCCTGCTGGAAGTTTTCGTGTTGTACTCAGTCGAAGCTGACACCATCAAGATACTATCTCCTTTTTGGAGACAATATCACCGCTTTCCCACCCGACTTTAGAATGCTGTCTGGCTCAAACGAACGACGAACATACTCATTTGGCGATCCAAGCAAACCGGATCCTGAGAAGTCATCGTGGCAGGCTCTTGGCCAGACTTCGCAAAGTGATTTGGCCGAGCGTGCCCTTGGATTCAACTGCCTTAACTACGACAAGACCCCCGAAGGCACTCTGTACCGCCACTATATGCCCGACAAGAACTACCTCGATGCGAACTGTAAGGATGGAATCCGTCTCGAGCTCATGTTCCCGTCTTGCTGGAAGGGTGGCGATGCTGTCGACAGTGAAAACCACAAGGACCATGTCGCATTCCCTGATCTTGTCATGACTGGCACATGCCCTAAGGATTACCCTGTTCGACTACCTAGCCTCATGTATGAGGTGATCTGGAACACCGCCGCTTTCACCGACCGAAACGGCCGATTTGTCTTTGCCAATGGCGACACTACTGGTATGTGAAAGCCCATGTTTCACAGTAGTACCATACTGACCCATTCACAGGTTACGGATACCACGGAGATTTTGTCATGGGTTGGGAGGAAGACTTCCTTCAGGAGGCTGTCAATACCTGTACCAGTGAAACTGGAAGGATTGAGGATTGCCCTCTCTTCAACGTTGTCAGTGAAGAGAAGGCCAAGACCTGTGAAATGAAGATCCCTAGCATTTTGGAAAACGAAGACTGCAAGGGCCCCCTAAAGGCACTCCCTGGCAGCAACGGACACTCTTCTGGCGCGAAGCCTGATCCTTCCGGTCTCAACCCTGCACCCACTCTGACATACGCTCCTGGTGAAAGGCCAGAGAACTCTGCTTCGCCTCTGCCAGGTCAGATCTTCAAGGTGTCGTCGGCTTATGAAGCCCCTGCTCCTGGACCCAGCTCCGTCAACACAGAGAAACCTTCCCCCATCTTCTCCGAGATCTCTATTCCCTCTGCCCCTGCCCTCCTACCGATACCCACCATTGAGGCTGTTGCAGACGTTGGTGTGGTTGCCATCGAAGCTACCACATCTGTGGAGGCTCAGGCTCCTACGACCACTCCTGCGCCTGAGCTCCTGCCAGTTACGGACACCAAGAGCTTTTATAGCACACAGTATATCACCAACGGTAACCTCGTAAGCAAGATTCTCTGGGAAGAGGAAGTGGTTTATGTGACCGACGTCCAAGAGGAGGTAGTTGTTGTCACCGTCACATCAACTGCCATTGCTACACCTTCAGTAGGACCGGTCCCAGCGGCGGCTCCTCCAGTTGCTGCACCCCCAGCTGCAGCTCCTCCAGCAGCGGCTCCGGCAAGACGAAGACGTCGTGGTGCTCATCTGCACGGCCATAGACGCCCTCATTTTTAGTCATCTGGAGTAGGAGGTTAAGGAGTTGTACAAGATAAATGACAAAAAAAAAATTTCGTTCTATTGTCTGGCTGGTTCCAGGTGTTCGCATGGTATGCATTGTTGGAAGAGGAGCATTTGGGTGCAAGGGTTTTTTACTTCGTAAGGGGACGATGATCACACAAGACTTTGGGCACATGTGAGCTTAAGGAGAAACTACCTGATACAAATAAAGGAATGACGAATGACCATAAATGAGTAACACCGTCTGTGCCGGAGAGCAAGTCTCCCTAGTGATTGCGCATTTCCCATAGTCTCAGTTACAAGATGAAGGTTGGTTTCAAGCCAAGACGACGTATGGATCAACTATACAAGTAGGAGATACTCGTGTCCATCTATCGGATAATAACTGATTGAAACGGGGTTGATGGCGAGTTTCTCGTATCTCCTCAAGCCAGATCATTGAAGCTGATATATCAAAACTGTGAAGCTGGTCTCTTGGTTTGGAGTGGTTGGAATGGGTAACGCCCAGCAACACATTCCTTGCGATATTGAACTGAGACTCTTGAAATAAGCTCAGCACAATTATCAAGTATGAACTCATTAATTAAGATGAAAGTGGGCGTAATCCGAATGAAGGGTCTTATTTCCTTCATTCGGTCTCTACCATATCTCACGCTGTCTGTCCTCTTGAAGCCTCGTGGATTAAAATTCTTCACTCTCGAAACTTTACAGAACACTGCTGTTAGCTGAAGATATTTTGATACTCAGCTACGGCAGTGTAAGCAATCATGGAATCTTCAACTCTCTTACACAGAGAAGTGCGCGGTGCAGGCGGACTTGGTCTGGGATGGATCCTCGCCTTTTCTATCGGCGGCGCAATCCTCCTTTTTGCTGCCATCGGGTTCCTTCTTACCTGGCGTATCAAGGCTCGAGAGCAAACTGACGTGACTACGGTATATCAAGTATCCGAGAGTGTCGAGGATCACCGGCGATCCATCTTCAGCAAGCGCCTCGTCAAGCGAAAGTACAATGGTTCGAGATCTCTTAGCCGTCTATCCCTCTCACTACCGCCAGTGCTACCACCTCTTCCGACATATAACAGCTTTACCTTCTTCGGCGGAAACAACAAACGAGGCCGATCGAGTAGTTGGATAGAGGAGGACAAGTTTCATGGACCGAGAGTTAGCAGAAGTCGCAGAGATAGTCTGCTTAGCAGAGATGGATGGCTTGGAAGAGCACCAACCATTCCGACTCTTATGACAGATGATGATTTGGAAAAGGCACAAGAAGCGCAGGAGATGGAAGAAGGTATCCATGTGCAAAAGAGACACAGCATCGAGACTCTGAAGCCGAGCAAGACAGCACCAGATTTGCCTCTTCAGGAGGAATACATACAGATCAGTCCAGTGCGAGCTCCGTCAAGAGCCCGCGTGAGAGCATCGGTGACGGATACCGATCTCCGAGACATTCTTCGGAGCACAGAACTACGACTTAAGGATGGGACGAGCCGATCACCCAGCAAGAACTCCCGGAGCTCACCGACAAAACGGTCACCACAAAAGATCTCGTCACTGAGAAGCACACCTCGCAAGAACTCACCTACAAAGACTCCTCATAGCCACAGGACTGCATCGTCTCTCGACTCCACCAACACAACTGGAACAGTACGCATCTGTCGAGTACCGCCAAGTCCGAGTAAAAGAGCTACCACCCACACAATACCAATGGATGCGCAGAGTCGACAGGTTTCTGTTAGCTCCATTGGTAGTGCCGCCAACAGCTTATTAGCAGAGGCAGCGCAAGAGCTCGTTCTTCCAGGAGGACTCTCGAGTCCAAGCCGCTTCAGGGGACGTCAGTGGGAACCTCAAGAGAACGCATTTGCTCCAAACAATGATTCCCCGAAAGAAATTGTGAAGGATGATAGCCCTGATAGACGGGCCTCGCAAGAGAGTGAAGTATCTAGTTCCCTATCAACACTATACAGCGCCAACGAGTCCGAAGAGAAGGATCAGCGTGACCCGTTCATAGAGAGGAAAGCTCCAGGAGGGCTCAGCTCGGACAGTAGAGGGTCACTGTTTGGACCGCGGGTGTCGCACAGAAGGGGCAGGAATCTGAGCATCTCAATCCCAGGTGGGCAAACCATATTCAATACTCAGAGTCGCGGACAAGGACAAGGACAACTTCGACCTTCATTTGTGAGCACACAAGCTGTCGGTGGGCCTCCAATTTCCTCATACCTACAACCACCACCGGAACGATTCCAGCGCAGCGATAGCTTCCACGCCCGTGATCAAGAGGGCATAGCTCTGGCGTTCCCAGCTAGCAACTCATTTACCAGCATTCTCACACCTTCTGTGACCACCGAGGGAGACAGCACTTTGTCTTTTGGTAACAGAATGAGTGAGAGCCCCAAGCCTGAAGTCCCTGAGCGTGTAAGACCAGTGTTGCAGGAGAACAGACACAGCGTGGCAACAGTGCCGAGCCCATCGACCATGAACTCATCACCCTTTGATGAAAAAGATATGCTGTCGCTATTGATGGGAACAGGCCCGAAAAGATCTCTCCCTGAACCGCCGAGGCACATTGCCCAGGTTGATCACATCATGATGCCCAAACCGGTCTCGCCGATGCCCAGACAGGAGTTCTCGCAGCACTTGCGACAGATGTCTTCGACGGCGAACACTATATACCGCGACGAGTTACCCTTGGATGATCCCAGTGCCATATCTACAGGATCGCCACTTCGTCGCTCAACCTCGCGTTCAAAGAAGGACATGCCGACTCTTCCCCCTCCGCCAAATGTATCAAGTATGGGATCACTCGGCAACTCCATAATGGAACTCAGAAGGATGAACAGCATGGTTAGTTCGTACAGCGGCCAATCGCTAGGGTCATCCACCAACGAACCCGACTCGCCAACGCTGCCCGTGTTGAACTTGACAAGCAGCTTCTCGAGAAGGCACACAAGTCCCGCTACACCTAGGGGAAGCACATCAGGTCGCCAGAACTATCTCAACCTCGGAAGTCCTAACAAGAACTCTTCAGGATCAGTTGCGACGCCCATGCCTATCCGTCCACTCCCGGCCAGCCGCAGTGCTCGTTCCAACTTGGGTGTCGAGATTCGAGAAGATGACATCGAAGACGGAAAAGAGAATCAGGAACCGACGCCTGTGTCGAGTGGACTTCGAGAGACGCGCAGGAATGTGAATGTGAATATGGGACGAGATAGTCGGGATTTGAGCCGAGGGTCAAGCAAATCCAAGCTTGGAACTGTGAGCGAGCTGATCGCTGACAATAAGCGGGAAAGCAAACGCAAGAGCGTTGAGTCAGTGGGATTGTACGACAAAGATGGATTTCTTAATAGCTCGCCTGATGCATCAGGGCGAGAGACAAAGGGGCGATGCCTACGCATGTAGATGGCAGCCTTCTTTGCCCCTTTTTTATTTTGTTTGGTTTTTTTTGTCGGATCGGTTCAGGCCTTGTAAGATCAGTAAGTCAATGATTTTATTTGGTTTCCCGAATTTGAACGAAGGGCTTTTTCGGGGTTAGATTGGATTTGAATGGAATATCTTGGATTAGTTGATATTAGGTACCTAGCTTAGTCCAGAAACTCGTTGGATATATACCCTTCGGACGTAATCATAATAAAAAGAGATCGTGGTTTTATAGTGATCATTTCTTCAGAAGATGCGTCTTTGGTAGAATGAGGCTGTCGTACTGTAACTCATAACGCATTTATTCTTGTCCTTTTATACCTAAACGCCCTGCCACAATCTGGTATTTTATTACTCCACCCGCGGTCGCTTGTTCTCAGGATCATCAGCTGCTTGGTTCTCAGCTGAGCCGGCTCCCTCAGCCTCATCGCGATCTCGCACTCTTCCTGCACCCACGCCCAACTCCTCTTCTTGGTCCTCGGCGCCCTGACCGATCCAGTTACCGTTCTCATCAAAATACTCATGCAAGTTATCAGCTGTGATCCAGCCGCCGCTGCCGGGCATAGGAGGCGGCAGTCCGCCATTGCTAGCACCGCGCATAACACCCGTGAAACCTTCAATGGCTTGATGCTCCTCGCTGCCCTCGAAGACAATGCGATCATAGTCGTCCTCGTCGTCCTCATCGTCGTTGGGGTCAGGGTGAAGGTCGGAGCAGGTGGCCATGGCTTCGTACAGTTGCTTGGCAGCGCTGGACTCAGAGTCGGATTTGGGAGGAATGATGGTGAGATCTACAGTGTTGAAATCGTCGTCCTCGGCGCCGCCATCGGAGAACTCAAGTTGCATCCATACCGCCTGGGTGCGCTCAGCGTCTGTTTCGGGGCCGATTTGCTTGATCGCGTGAATAGATATCGAGGGGTAAGGAATTGAGACGCCAGCTCCAACTTTGTTGCTGAATAAAGTCAAGGCCCTAGTGACGTTAGTGAAAGATGCCGTGAAGAATGTAATTAACTTACTCAGAGTTTACAAAGACATCTATAGTCTGCTCCACGAGCTCCTCGACATCACCGTTGATGCTGTCGCCTTCGGGGGCACTTGGCTTCTCACTCGAATCCGCAGGAAATAAAGCTAGAATACCGCATTGCGACTTGGGAATCCATGCCTTTGCGCCCTCGAGGTGGTAGTGAAGAACAGGTGTTCCGCCGATGAAACTTTCTGGTGTTGTAGTCTGATACTCAGCGAGGGGCGTATAATCGCCGGTCTGAGGGGGTGTACGAATTGTCGTGGGGAGCATTTTGTGAAGTATTCCTGGTATATAAGAAAGAGCTTGGGGTTGTTTGGAGGGGTTCATCAGGCAGCGCAAGAAAATGTCCACTATGAGATGAGAGAGCTTTATCGGACTCGAGGCTTATCGATAGAGACCTTATCGCGCGCCACAGCTAGCTCTATATAAAATCCACTGAGTCCACTGATTGGCTTAGCTTAGTGGTGTGGTAGGCTCGCGTCACACGTCAAGTTAGACTTGCACTTGCACTTACATCTATCCATCTCATCAATACCGACTTTTCCATTTACTTTGCCAAAGAAATCTTGGGGAAACCTCATTGAAAGAACGCGGCTCTCATCGGGACTCTGTGACCGTGTCCAAATAAGACCGGTACCATTCGAAACATACAGACGGCAATTATGCACGACAACAAGCGTATACCTACCCAAGACAACTCACAATGAATTCAGCTAATAACGCAATTAGGAACTCATCCCCTGTTGGAACAAGTGCCCCTCACAGTATCACCATTTGTGTCTCTTCCAACAGCAACAACATTATCATATAACTACAAGACAATGCCTTCCAACATTCCTCCCTCATCACTAGGTGTGGAAGCCGCATCAGACAACCCCGCAGGCCAAGTCAAACCCAAATATGTGGTTTCCGGCTCAGGTCACGCAGCGCATCCTGAGGACATAATCGCTTCGTGCCGTGCGCTCTCAGCTTATGTGACCAAGATGCAGGAAGACGCGGACCGTGAACTCAGAGAGTTTGATGAGAGGATCAAGGCGCGCGAACTCGCCGAGAAGAGGAGAGTCGCGCCAGGCTGGCTAGACAGCGAGATGCATATCCTTGAGCCTGAAAAGAGTACACCTGTGCAGCAACAAGGCACTGTAAGTGTGCCCCAAAGTCATGATAACCAGAATGCCCAGGGCGGGGATGCGACCACGGATCAGGGTGCAGAATTGGACAGAGCCTTTGGCGGAATGGAGCTGAAATGAGCCATTCAGTGTGGATGTTTACGAATCATGATCAACAAGCACAGGGTCATCCATATCTTGGCAGTCGCTATGAGATAACTCGTGCTTCAGCGAACTTTTTTCTTTTTCTTTTCCTTGTCATATGGTCAAATAATACCTGAGCACTTCACTTACAGGCATTTGGATTGCCAAATGCAAAAGAGTTGTCATATCGGAGTAATAGAAGAATACCACTGCTTCTCTTGAGGAGCTATATTATATTCAAGAAACCTCCGACTCCTTGTACTTTCACACAAAACTGAGAGAAAACCCCATTTAGTGTTTTCCAGATGTTACGGCCAAAATCTTGTTGGCAGCGTGCGCAGCAGCAACCATGATGGAGGCCTGGGTATTCCCTGTCGGGACTTCAGGGTGCATGGCTCCATCAACAACAAAAAGGTTCTTGGTCCCCCAGACCCGTGTATCAGGGCCAACGACGCTCTTACCGTCGTTCTTGGCTCCCATGTGAGCCGAGCCAAGGTGATGGTTGCCGCTGTAGGAAACCTCCATGATGGAGTCTGCAGTAACATTGCTCGGCACGCTCAGGTTGCTATTGGGCTTGCGTGCGTAGCTCAAAAGTTCATCGATAAAAGTCTTGAGAGCATCACGATCACCCTTGGTGTTGAGGAACGGCTTCTGAGTAATGTTGGTCTTGCCGTCGGGTGTGATCTCGAGGGTACCGTGAGATGTAATGCCGTGAGTGAGGTAAACCTTGGCAGAAATTGTGTTATTTTCGGGGGCGTTGACGGTGCCTTGGACATAACGAGTGATGCCATCACTGCCTTCAACGCTCTTCCAAAAGTTAAGACGTTGCGCGGATTGAGAGAGAAGTCCGCTTCCTTCAGCAAACAGATCGACTGTCTCATTATTTGGTTCAGTGAAAGCGGTGCGAGACAGAGCTTGGAGCTTCTCCTTGGTTTCGAAATCCACGACAACGATGGGATGATCTCTCAGACGCTGACCAACGGGGAGATCGATCCACTGAGAAGCAGGTGGGAGCTCAATCTTGGTAGAGCCGGACTTAACAATACGAATTTGGTCCTTGGGTCCAATACCT
Source organism: Fusarium sambucinum (assembly GCF_050947815.1). Lineage (NCBI taxonomy): Eukaryota > Fungi > Ascomycota > Sordariomycetes > Hypocreales > Nectriaceae > Fusarium > Fusarium sambucinum. Next base: position 4,308,245 of record NC_139292.1, read on the forward strand.
GAATTGAAGAGAATGCGCGGCGTAGAGTGTGTGCCAGAAGAGAGGATGACAGAACCACCCTTGCTCAGCTTGATAATCTCGCGAGAGCCATCCTCATGCTCGACTTCGACACCAGTGATGATAGGTCCCTTACGAACGACACGGAGAACCTTGGCGTGAAGCTGAAGGCTGAAGTTGTCGAGAGCCTCTGCATCAGGGAGAATATCCCGAACGGGACCACCACGAAGCCCGTTGCTGATCTAAACAGTGTGAGCTTCAATCATGGAAAAAACCAAGGGACAGCAAATGCAGATGAAACTTACCAGCCAAGGAGGATGCGTGAAGATCTTGTCCTTCGCCTCAACATTGTCGAGAGCATTGACTTCACCCCAGCCGTTGTTCTCGAGGAACTTGGACATGACTTCAAAAGCACCATCATCATAGCGCTTGCCATCAGCAGAGGGGAGAATGCTTCCAGGCATACGCTCAAAAACACTCTTGGCGGCCTCGGAAACACCATCCTCCCACTGCCACCCCTTAGGCCATGCCTCAAAGTCAGCAGCACGGGGCTTGATAAACATGAGAGCGTTAAGCATGGTGGAACCTCCCAACAAGCAGCCGGCCGAAGCAGCGATATCTGTACACCACTGAATGGTTGGCGAAATGTCAGTGTAGTAAGCCATGCCGGGGACGTCGTATGCGGTGACGGTCTCGTTCCACTTCATCAAGTCATCCCGGTTGCCGGTCGAGTAGTATGAAGGACCGCCCCTCTCGACCAAAAGCACTTTATGACCAGCAGCAGCGAGTTTCTCAGCAACGACAAGACCTGAAGCTCCAGCACCAGCTACTATGTAATCATAGGTGATGTTTCGAGTAGCAGTGTTGCTGGCAGCCGAGGCAAAGCCCAGCAGAGCTGAACCAACCAATGCAGTGAACTTCATTTTAGAAACCGACCAAGAAGACAGAGATGAAGGGAGTGGGATAACCAGATTTTCGGGACCTAGCACAGCCCTTTTATTGTTTCCATGCTTGGCGGAATCAACAAAGGGCCTTGTAAGAGATTAGATGCGATTGATAAAATACCCCATAAGTTTATTGCTGGATACGGTATAAAGTGGACAAGCTGTGGATAATGGTAGTATTAACCTTGCTCTGGACGTAGAAAGATGGTGATCGACAAGCATTAAGACCCAGAGACCCAAGTGCAACAAGAAAATTTGATTCATAAATGCCTCACTGATGATAGTGAGGGAGAGTTATTCAGTTTATTCAAATCTATGTGATCAGAGTGGGATAAAGTGTGAATACCGTGGTAGAGAAGTTCAACTATACCCGTGCATATTTCAACTCACCATACCTTTCACTGTACGTACTTCTCTGGCCACAGACTTTTGAGAGAAGAGCACTATAGGTGGAATTAATTTAAACTATACGTCATGTTGGTCCTTGCAGAGGCAGTGTTTTCTCCTCCGTTGACCTTAAGACCCTGACCCTGTGATGCTTCATACTAGTTCCATCAGATAAGATTCTGATAAACATTCTACCGGTACAGTATCTTGTGCAACATACACGAGGTAGATAGAATAACAGTTTTCTTATAGCAACCCTTGTATAGATAGTTTTGCCTTTGTGTTTGAAGCACATTGTTAATGATTCTAACAGTTCTATGAACTTGTTGCTACAGAGACAAAAGATATTTTTTCCGACGACGGAGATTTGATGCCAAGATATGAACCCATGATGCATTACGTGCTGTGTGGACTCTTGGTTATCATTTACCTCCTAGAAGGTAACAGGCAAGAAGAAACTCATGCGAGAATCTTCTGAAGCCTCACATATTTTGCACGAAAGTAACATTAATACTAAGTCAATAGAAGGAAAAGGCTACCTTTATGCTGAGTCCGACGTTTTATGTAGATAGCATGGCATTTGGTGAAATGAGGACTAATTATAGGCCATGAGGATTAAATATTTGGCGTTTGTAACCAATATTGATGATTGTGATCAGTATGTATATTAGTTACGCCCGTGTCAACTATCTCGAGTTTTCATAATCCCCTTGAAGAAGGACGTAGCACCTACGTGGTTGCAGAAACTCTATGAACATAAAATCAACATGCGTAATGGTTCCTATTCATTTGCGTCGTTGCCTCTTCTCTAAAAAAATGTTTGCTTTCTGCGTTTTACCCAAAAGTTTGATAACAAAAGGATCGAAAACCAAGAGAGAAAATGACAGTAACAACAGGGAGAAGTCTATACAGCAAATCACTTATCTGGCACTTGATATTGGATTAAGGAAATAATCGAGTCAGCAATTAAATTTATTGTTGGATATTCCTGAACGGCGTGACAGTGCAGCAGCATCTTCTCTATTGTAAAGGCAAGATATTTCCCATTGTGTGGTCTATTCATCAATTCATTCACCTACCGCCTAACACATTCTCCCCATTAACCCTGTCTCCGCTCCATTGTTCTACTGCATAAACATTCTTTATATAACATATGCACATCTATTGAAGAAACCAGCTCGCGCACCGGTTTCAAAGAACAAAGAACAATCAATAGAAACTGCATTCAATTTCGTTCAATATGGCGCGTCGAAAGAAAGTGGTGAAGCATGCTATGAGTCCTCAACCAGATCTAGCAATCACAAAGAAGAGCAGAGATATATATCTCGTCGAGTCCCCTGGAGGAACTCTGTCAGAAACTCAACCTTCTGCTGTCCATCAGCTCGGCGCCTTCACCATGCCTCCTGTTGACAACTTTGAGAATACAGAGAGCGCGAAAGGCCTAAAACAAGGCGATCGTACCAAGAAAACCAACTATGATCTCTCCGAAGAGCATCTCAGCACACTTTCTGTTCGTGAGAAGCTTCGAAAAGGTATCGCCATGGGCTTTGCCAACAACGTAGCATATGGAAATGCCACCGATGGTATGATCCAGTCGAATTTTCAGCGTACTCCTTGTACACTATCTGACGATCCGATGACTGTCGCTCGCATAATGAAAACCACGGCTCGTCAGCGTCGTATGGACTCGAGACTCTACCACCATTGGAATGGGCCAGCTCAGCCAACAGAAATGGTTAACCACGGACTGATGGTCGAGGGATCTGAAGCTCCTGGACCACAGGACGCCAAAAAGGGGAGAATGAAACATAAGAAAGACAGAATGCCTAATGTGTGAGCTTGTCAATTTTTCTTACAAAGCCTGGACTGCCCTTGTTGACATAAATTCAGGGTAGCAGCTAGCCAGCGACTTCAAGTTATTGCTGGAAGCGCCAACTTCAACCCATTCAGACCCGACTTTTCGTTTCCAAGGCTTACTCCAGGTCGGGCCATGATTGTTGAGCCTTCTGGGGCTGAACAGCGGGAAGGGCTGGTGTCTTGGCTCGAATCCGCTTGCCGCCGTTTCGGATACAAATCACTTGAAATCGATTCGCTCTCATTCAGACACGACCACAAGCATAACAAGTTGACCAAGCTGGAGCTTGATGATGGTCTATGGATTTCGCCCAACGGCAAGTATTCCCAGCCCACAAAGATTGATACCGAGGAAGGCAGCATCACTATGTATGAGGCGAACATGTAAGTTCCCTTTGCAGATTTGTCAGTCCAGGAAACTGATGTACGTCTGAAAGCCCTTTCGGAAATCCCCCTTCACTGCAGAAGTGGATTTGGTTCAAGATCGCCAAACCGCTCATAACTAGCCAAGGCGACAGAATGGAATACTTCGGAGCCGCACCTACTTCTGTCCTCACTTTCGCCATCCCCGCGGTCAGTATTGAGAAGATCAAGGAAGAGTAGAACCCACCCATGACTTTTCATCAGGCCAAAGGCCAAGAGCAGGCTAAGATGGGTCTACCTACGAGACTTGGGGATTTTGGGCGACTGAAAATGGATGCATACGCCGATGCAAGAGAACGCCAGCTCATTCAAGAATGGAGGTTCAGCAAAGATGGCATCCCTACCTTTACCATCTCACCCCATCCACAGGTTATGGCTGAAAGGAAATTCCCTCCAGACTTTCTCTGGATTGAAGCGGTGCCGACAAGGGAAGAGGTCAGAGCTGTAGACAAGACGCAGAGTCGTGAACTCTGGTGGCACCATGTCCGACAACAGGCAATCGACGACCATAAATTCTGGTACTGGGTGCAGAAGCTCATGGGTTGCAATGTCTGCCTCGTCGAGGCCACGTCCAAGAAAGGGGCAGGATGGGTCCGATTCAACCCTGAACCGCAGCAGAAGAACGAGGGACGAAACCTGATGCTAAACCTAGGGCCTGAAGTCCGTCGACCTGTAGCCCGAGGGGCATCTCGGCTACGCAACGAAGTTTAGAGCGAATGAGAGTGATCAAGGGGCAAATATCTGTCGTCACATGCCTTCTGTCAAGTTTTGTGGCTGCCCTATGCTATCAGCAGCCAGAAAAATTTTTGGTGCCCCAAGGAAAAGGGATGCAGACGAAGCTCGCCGAGTGGATAGCCACAGGAAGGATGTAAGCGGTCGATTCTGCTTGATTGAGCATTGTAGCGACCTGTGATATAGGAGCTTTATTGTTAGTAGTGAGGCTAGAATTCAGGTAGATTATAGCTGATCCAGCAAATTGTAGTCACGCGGTATTGCTAGGATCAGTAGCAATGGATTTGACGATTGGGCCAATTTAAACCTTTTGCTTTGAATTACTTCTTTTTCTTTCCTTTGGACTTTTCCTCCTTCTTGTCCCCATCCATACCGGCCCTTGCAAAAGCATCACTTGCCGCAGCAGTGATAAACCTGAATCTTTTGGACCCCAGATGGGCACCGCCATACCATCGTGTAACCACCACCATCGAATCCCAGAGATCCATCGACTGCATAAGCTGCAGAAGACGGGATCCGGCTCCCGTCTCACCATCGTCATTAAACTGCTGATGGCCAGCACCGTCACCTCTGATACGCCACGCTGTAATATTGTGTGTTGCATTGCGTATACGTTTATCTGATTCGAGCAGAGAATCGACGTACGATGAGGCCTGCGAGGGACATGTTACGGGGGAAACGTGTGCTATGAATTCTGAGATGCGCTTTGAAGGCGTCCAGGACGGGGGCTGTGATTTAGGCAGAATAGATTGTACTGCTCTTTTTGTTGCCATGACTTTTTATAGTGTGCTTAGCCAAGACATGAACATTTAATAAAGACGTGAATACTGAATGGTGCTCTAATGTTTTGACTCGATGTCTTATCTTGATTGTCTCGTTGGTAAGTGTAGGTAGTTACCTAGGTAGGTAGGTACTCAAAGGCAGCCACAATTATAGTGGACGAATCGAGTACTGTACCAGGCTTTAATGGGTGATAGAGGGGAAGCTCTGAGGCTCCTGGCGCTTGTGATTGGCCACTTTGAAATCCGGAGGATTCTTTAAAGGTCAAAAGCTGCTCAAAATTGAAGGGTACCTGCCTAAACCTCAATACTGTATGAGCTTGGAGGTAGCTTGCCTGTTGAAGGCGGGGCGGGTTAATATCAAGGCCGAGGGGAGTGCAGATTGGAGATTGGAGCCGCCTCGTTCCTACCTCCCCGCCAAAAATCCTCAGGACCACACGGTGATAGGTATCCACATCCGTACTGAACTTTTCTGGTCCAGTGTCTCTGTGTGCGCCCCTCAACAACTGTTCTTTCACCTTAGCCTTTTGCCTTGCCCCTCCGACACCGACATCCAATCCCTGGCATCTTCTCACCTCCAAAATTCCGGTACCCTACGATTTTTCTCCGCTTCAGAGTTGGCCAGACGTTACGACGTTAAAAGAGAATTAAACAGATCAAAAATCGCCCATCATGCAGGCTCCGGTGGTGGTTATGAGTAAGTAATCCTGAAATATAAAACCCCCACTTCCCTTCCTCGAGAGCGAACCCCTGGGTCCTCTGCCTAAAAAGAGAGGGAGAGGAGAGGGGAGCTTCCAAAACAAAATGTTATCCAAAGCTGACCGAGATATTGCGTTGCAGACACCAACAGCGGTGAGAGGCAAACTGGCCGCAAGGCTCAGCTCTCCAACATCGCTGCTGCCAAAACGTATGCCATTGTCCCCTTCCTCGAGTCGCGTGTCCGACCCTAACCAACGATGCCAGTGTTGCTGATATTATTCGATCATGCCTCGGTCCCAAGGCCATGCTCAAGATGCTGCTCGACCCCATGGGCGGTATTGTCCTCACAAACGATGGCCACGCCATCCTTCGAGAAATCGAGGTCTCCCACCCTGCCGCGAAGAGTATGATTGAGCTCAGCCGGACGCAAGACGAGGAAGTTGGCGACGGAACCACAACTGTCATTATTTTGGGTAAGACGACACGGATACTGTAATGTCTGACCGGGCACATCACTGACATTCAACAGCTGGTGAGATCCTCGCCCAAGCTCTTCCCCAGCTCGACCGCAACATCCACCCTGTCGTCATCATTTCCGCCTTTAAGCGAGCCCTCAAGGACGCCCTCGAGATTATTGAGGAGATCTCCCTGCCGATCGACGTTAACGACGACAAGGCCATGTACCAGCTCATCTCTTCTTCAATTGGCACCAAGTTCGTTTCGCGATGGATGGACCAGATGTGTGATCTTGCCCTCAAGGCTGTCCGCACTGTGACGTGGGAGGCCGGCAATGGCAAGACCGAGGTTGACATCAAGCGATATGCCCGTGTGGAAAAGGTTCCCGGCGGCGAGATTGAGGACAGCAGGGTTCTCGATGGTCTTATGCTCAACAAGGATATTACACATCCCAAGATGCGCCGGCGCATTGAGAACCCCCGAATTGTCCTCCTCGACTGCCCCTTGGAGTACAAGAAGGGCGAGTCCCAAACCAACATTGAGATTACCAAGGAGGACGACTGGAACCGAATTCTGCAGATTGAGGAGGAACAGATCAAGGCTCTGTGCGAGGCTATTGTCGCTGTCAAGCCCGACCTTGTCATTACTGAGAAGGGAGTGTCTGGTACGTATTCTTGATGCTCTCCTACGTCTTCACGATGGCTTATTAATTTGGTCATAGATCTTGCCCAGCACTACTTCATGAAGGCCAACATCACAGCTCTCCGCCGAGTCCGAAAGACCGATAACAACAGAATAGCCCGCGCCACCGGTGCTACTATTGTCAACCGAGTAGAGGACCTCCAAGATTCCGATGTCGGCACCCGATGCGGTCTCTTCGAGATCGAGAAGATTGGCGACGAGTACTTCACATTCCTTACCAAGTGCCAGGACCCCAAGGCCTGCACTGTCCTCCTCCGTGGTCCCTCCAAGGATGTTCTCAACGAGATCGAGCGAAACCTCCAGGACGCCATGGGTGTCGCACGAAACGTCATGTTCTCCCCCAAGTTATCGCCAGGTGGTGGTGCCACAGAGATGGCCGTCTCCGTGAGGCTGGGTCAGCTCGCCAAGAGCATTGAGGGTGTTCAGCAGTGGCCTTACAAGGCCGTGGCAGATGCTCTCGAGGTTATCCCCCGAACTCTGGTCCAAAACGCCGGCAAGAGCCCCGTCCGTGTGTTGACGGATCTCCGAGCCAAGCAAGCCGAGGGCAAGAGCACTTACGGTGTCAACGGCGACACAGGTGCCATTGCTGATATGAAGGAGTACGGAGTTTGGGAGCCTCAGGCTATCAAGCTCCAAAGCATCAAGACCGCTATTGAGGTAAGTTTTACATGACATGTCGACCTGCTTCTGTATTGGAACACGCACTAACACATTAACTAGGCTGCCTGTCTACTGCTCCGAGTCGACGATATCTGCAGTGCCAAGAAGGCAGCGCAGATTGGCGGCGGCGGCGGTGGCGATGAGTAAAGAAATAGATGACGTACATGAGGAGGATGTCAACGATGTGATATAACGCGGGAGTGATAGTGGGAATAAAGTCCGGAGGCAAGTGTGCAATTCGGGCTGCTTCATATGAATGTCTGTGAATAGACCGGCCATACCCCCCCTCTGTACTAGCCGAAAAAGCAAAATAGACACAAGAAAGATAAGACAAAGAGGAGTGCCAGGGCCGAGCATGATAAAGCCTGGGAGACTCTGAGATGAAAGAAAAGGGTATCATATAAATTACCTGGCATACAAAGTTGCCGTTTCTACTTGCGAGGCTCTCACAGAGCGATCTTCCTCCAGCGACACAGACCCAGACACTGTTTTTAGCATTATCCTCCTCTACCACAGCCGTGTTTACCGATTTATGTACAACCCCATTTTGCTTGTTTTGTTGGTACAGGACTGTTTCCAGCCTGATCAGTCGTCTTCGTCGTGAATGACCAGGCCTGCAGGTTGCATGGACGATGCTGATGCCGAGCCATCCTTGCCAGCATGGGTCTTAGAATCAACATCAGCAGCATCGGTTATAATAGCATCATTGTCCTCGAATGAGGAGTCGCCTTTTGACAGCGTCGTGTTAGGTTTCTTGTCGGTCGCACCAGCGGGACCTTTGCCCTTTTTGCCCTTGCGAGCTTTCATCCTATCTCTCTTCTCGCGGTTTTTGCGTGTGCGCTCCTCATCCTTGCGATCGCGGTCACTCTTGTCCTTGGTAAACTCTTCGATGTCCTTCTCGCGACGAAGATCCTCATCCATGCCGCGCAGACGCTCGTACTCGCGTCGGCGACTGGCCTTGTAGACGTGGAACTCGCCCGAGCCGGCTCCAGCACTGGAGCCCTGAACGTTAGTAACGATTTCCGGAGGTGCGGAACGCAGGACGGCGGAGCCGCTGCCGGGGGTTGAGGGGTCGGGGATACGGATGTTTTGGTCGGGCTTTGCGAAAAGGGCTTCTACGGAGGCTGCTTGCGCTGAGACGGGCGTCAGAGCGCGCTTCTTTGTTGGACGTTGGGAGCGGGGGTCGGCCGAAGTTGGCACGGATTCGGGACCGAGAGCAGACATTTTTGCGTCTCTTTTCTTCCAAGATGCGGAGGGTAGGGATGAGGTTGTTGGCTCGTGGGGGAAATGGGCTGATGGGACGCGCGAAAACGAGATGTCGACGGGCGTTGAGCGCAGTAGACCAAGGATAGTCGGATGAGAATAAGAAAATGCGTTGAGATCTGTTGAGAATGACGCGGGCGGTCAGATGGGTAAGTGTTGGTAAGTTGATTTGACACGTGAAAAAGAGATAGAAGGAACTTGATATCCGGTAGTTTTGTAAGGATTAAAAGATGGTGGTGGACGGTTCCAGGTACGAGATGAAGGTGGCGTGCAGGGTTGCCACGAATTAGCCTGAAGGAACGAAGACCCTTCAAGAAACAAAGTTAATTTTCTTTATAACGACCTGTGGGACGGATATGTGACGCCGTTGAATATCGTGTAGGCTGAGTTAATTGAATTTAGAATGTTCTTTGAGGTAAGAATTAGTAAAACAATTCACATGAATATACCGTAAAGGTACTGCCTTGGTACCTTGGTCGGCAGTAGCCCTGTGATGGGTGTATCATTGGTTAAGCGCGCGGTAGTCAATTTCCATCAAGCTTTCAGTCAGGCGCATCAAAAGAGCACAGTTGAAAGGTAAGCCGCGCCAGTTAGGCGGAATTAGGAAACCTGCTGATGAACATGTGATTGTATTTAGTGCCAAACAGGCAATTGAATCATCTGTTGGTTGTTATCGAAAGACAAAGATCATCACTGCAAGCATGATGGAGAAGAGGAAAATGCTAGACAAAGCTCAAAAGGGTCTCGGTCGTTTATGGATTTAGCCAAAGACAAAGCACAGTATGTGAGTCGCAATCGGTGATTGATGGCGCTTCCCGTTGCAGATCATATCACCTTGCCGTAGAGATACGCTGTTGGTGTCATTGTCAAGTGATCAGATGCATACAGATTTGACATGGTGAAGCTGTAGATCCAACAGTCACGACAAAGTGCATAGGCAAGGGTAATTAACCGTAGGTAGGATTATGAATAAAAACACCACGAGATGCAATGATAACTACCGAGACGGGAGGCCCGATAATAAACAAGTTGAAAAAACAAGAACGGGTTAAAATGGATGCATAAGAATGAGAAGGATGTGAACTGGAATGTCCTGACGTTGTCTGCTCAAAACGGCCAGAATTACTGTATCTGGCTCTGCAGATCTTTAGGATTGGTCGAACCAACAGACAGTCCCCTCCCAGATTGTCAGATTCTTGACATCTTGACAAGGGGACATGTAGAAATCATATGATTTTGAGATAAGGAACGAACCAACGGATATTCTCTGCCGTCTGCAAACCCAACGGGCCAACACATCAAAACACTGAATCGTATCAGCGGACTTGGACCGCCATATGATTTTGTGAGTCAATTCAACAAGATCGTGTTTAACCTTAAGGTGCATTAACCATGATTAGGTAGCAAACCCGTTTGCGGGACTAGATCGTGTCATGGGGGGAGCTTCACCCTTGGAAACCCTGATGGTAGCAGGGATTCAAGGAGATTTGTTTGAGACTAGCTCTTCTCTCAGGGACCGTCATGGGCTGTTGTCTTTTTTAAGATTGTTTTTGGCTATTCTGTGTGATCATCAGTTTCATTGAGAGACCAATTGCTATTGGACAATTCGCCTGCGCTTGGAGGGCGACTGAGAAGCTGTTTTTGTGCTTGTCTCGACAGATGGCGGGGCGGCTCCGGCCCCAAGGAGGGGTGGTACCTGCTTCAGATGTAGAACACCCTGCCTGAGTCAAGTATCTTTTGTCTTCTGGGCTGAGGCGGTGGTGGGGATATCCCGGCACTGTATATTCTTAGTGTCTTTTTGGCGGGGCGGTTTTTTGTCGGAAACATGGCTGATGGTTGCGTTGTGTTGCACTTGCCCTCACTCCCGGTCTAGACTTGTCTCGTGAGCCAACGAGGGGCAATGATTACCATACCTTTCTTTGCCTTGTACTTTAGACAAGCAAGCCTCATTAAGGAAATCTATCAAGTAAAAAAGACGTCGTATGTTCCTTTCTTTTTAATAGGGAGCTACTTTGCTTCTCTACACTTTCCATCCTCTTCTTTCTTCTCATAATCACTGACTCTTGCCCGCTGCACCTAGCTTACCAATTACAAGCCTACCAACAGCACATAGATAGGTACTGCCTAACTTACTCCGCTACATTCTATCCCGTCCTATCTCGGACCTTCACCCGTTAAACCGACACAACCTTGAAACCTAGACTTGACATACTCAACAACCAAGTCTTCCAACGCCTCGTTCGAATATTTTTGACCTTTCAAGATACCAACTTGGACTTCCATCATAATTACCACACTAAATCAATCAACCTCGATATTTTGACATCATATCTGAAACATCATGACAAAACCACGGTTGATCATCTTGGTTCGCCACGGCCAGTCTGAAGGCAACAGTACGTTATTCCCAACACCAGTCCCTTTCTTTTCTGTTCCACAAACAAACATACTTATCAATACCCAGAGAACCGCGAAATCCATCAGACCGTCCCCGATCACCGAGTCAAACTCACATCAGAAGGCTGGAGCCAAGCCCACGATGCCGGACGCCGACTCCGAAGCCTTCTTCGACCTGATGATACTCTTCAATTCTTCACCTCTCCCTACCGCCGAACTCGAGAGACCACAGAGGGAATCCTGGAAACCCTGACCTCTGACGAAGACTCTCCATCACCTTTCCGCCGAAATAACATCAAGGTGTACGAAGAACCTCGACTACGCGAGCAGGACTTTGGCAACTTCCAGCCATGCAGTGCGGAGATGGAGCGTATGTGGCAGGAGAGGGCTGACTACGGCCACTTTTTCTACCGCATACCCAATGGCGAGAGTGCTGCTGATGCTTACGACCGTGTTAGTGGCTTCAACGAGAGCTTGTGGCGGCAGTTCGGTGAAGATGATTTCCCCAGTGTTTGCGTTTTAGGTGCGTGGTCATGTATTGTTTGCTTTGCCCATTTTGCTAACAAGGTTATTCAGTCACTCATGGTCTCATGTCCCGTGTCTTTCTCATGAAGTGGTATCATTTCACCGTTGAATATTTTGAAGACCTCCGCAATATAAATCACTGCGAGTTCCTTATTATGCGCAAACAGGAGAACCAGAAATACCTTCTTGAGAACAAACTACGAACATGGTCTGATCTACGACGAGAGCGAAAAGACAAGAAAGAAAAAGATGATGACAAAGATTGCTCCAAGCTGCCACGTACCAAGACTTTTGTCGTGACACGTCGTTGGGGTGGATGTCCCAATGGCTGTGATCACGGCCGTGGCTATGCCAAGCGCGAGGATCTAGAGGTGATGCGAAAAAAGGACCATGAGAATGGTGGTCCCGCACCTTATGGAGAGTCCGCATGTGCGGATGAGATCGTCACAACAATCATTAACCGGAAGCAAAAGTCTCGAGGCGACCGCGTCGAAAGCAAGGGTGAGAGTGACACCCCTGTGATCCCCGATGATGATGATGATGGTCCTGAGATCGACATCTCCTCAAACCATGAAGGCAAATCTGTTTCTGACATCAACGACACTCCTTCAGTCATTTCCTCCAGCGAATACATCCAGTCTCCCTACCTGCATATCGGTCGCGATGGGGGCGGTAGCTACTCGGGCCACACCTCCGCTGCCGAGACGGACAACGACTCGTCGGAGGATGAGAACATCAGCTTACACCGAATCGCCTCCTTGAACGCCCACCAAAACAAGAATGCCGGCGACCAAAACGACACGCCCATATGCAACCACCAGAAACCTCTCCTCAAAGCTGGCCCCGAGCGTTTGACCTACACGAGCGATAAAGACTGCACGGATGATTCATATGTTCGATCCAACCGACTTGGTGATGCCTCTACTGACACTTCCCTTGATGGCGACGCCGATCATCTTGATGATTTGGACCATGCAGAGAAAGAGGATCGCAGCATTCGTGGAAGCGTGTATTGATTATAATCTTACCCGGATGACCTCACTCTCTTATGATTTGGATTTCACGAAAAACAGCGGATACCAGCCCGCCTCGCGGGGCAAATTGTTTTGATGATATTCATAACTTTACTCTAATGACGCATGACTTTATTTTATTTTATTGGAACGGATTACGGAAAAGCAATGGATAGAATGACTGACTGTGCTGGCATGGTTTTTTTTTTTTTTTTTTGTGGAAATTGAAGTTTTGCTATCTCTGGAGGACTTGATGGCATTTATTATGGTATCACATAATAACACTTTTGTTCCTCATCTTTATTCCTTTTTAAATGGACCGTGATATGATTTGGCATGACTTTGTGAGGCGCAGGACGTTTGGTGTCACATCTTGGCGAAATATTGTGTAATTAATGTTGTGAAAGGCACTGCCGCTGAGCACGAGGCAAAAAACGCTGTGCCCAGTTTCTACTTTGTGGCTTTGTACATGCCGAATTCAGCCTAACTGTTGTACAGGCGTGACATAGAGCTACTTTTGTACATGTTAAGATTTGTCCTAACCTTTGTTTTTTTCTCGTATACTTGGATGGTCATATACGTAGGCCCCTTAGTTAGATCTGGCTGATCCCAGTCCTATAGCTAGCTCTCGCTTTAAGTCTCTTCGTCTTGATCATAATATTGATCTTCGTCTTCCTCATTCAAACAATGTACCATTCTCACATCGTTGGGATACATGTCAACTAAGATCTGCCATATTCGTCTTCTATTGGTGAAACCCAGCGGAACAGTTAAGCCAACTGTTTGGTAGCTCCATGGATTCTCCAGCTCGTCATCGTCATCGTCATCGTCATCGGAGACAAAGATGGGAACCTCGGACAGGACTTGCTTGGCAAGCTTTTCCCAATTCCACTCAAATGAACCGGATACGGCTTCTTGTTCTTTTGCCTCGATAATGTCTTTCTCGAGATCTCGTAGGAAGGGAATTTGAAACATAATGTCTTTCCAACGGGATTGGGGCATGAGATAGGTGCACTCTAGAGATGTGCAGCCCTCTATCAGAAAAGAAGTGATGGTTTCTTTGATCTTGGGAGGTAGGTTGTTGAGACTGGTGTTAAATTGTTTGTGAGTTGACGAGGGTTCTACCCGCTCAAGATTTGACACAAGTGCTTCTGTCAAGTGAGGTATGTCGAGAGGGTTATAATTCCACTGTTCTCTGTGTTAGTAGTGGTGCGGTTCATCTTGTGTTCAAGACTTACCCATTCCTGTGACCAATCATCAAGGACAGACTCCTCGGTACAAATAGCTTGCCAGGGGATATGATACCTTTCGGCCCCCAACTCGATGGGCTCACCTGGTTTGTTATTAGGAACATGAGGAAGACACAACGGGACAAGAGTCCCCTCGTCAGGAGCCTTGACACATCGTCGATCAAGCGTCATCCATAGATCGGCCACAGTTTTAATCTCGCTCGCAGGCGTATTCGTAGCTTTCCTCGCCAGGGTCTCGCAGGCAGCGTGGAGGCAAAGATACCAGCGTGGTCCATCATCTAGATCATAGCCTGGATGCTACTCAGGAATATTCTCGATCTGAATATTGACTTTGAGGCCAGTTGAAGAGATGGCGGCTTGGCCACGGCTGTATACACGAGCCTTCTGGACATTGGCGTTTTCTTCAGGAATGGCGGTAGACGTGGGCCCTTTCCCTCCGCTGGCTAGGTCGGACCTGAAAGGAGGATATGGTCTTCTCTCCATTTGAAAGGGTTACAATCTGGGAGCGTATTTTTATTTGTATCTGTAGGTGAGTAGGAAGGAGAGTGTTCCCATAGTTGAATGGCGCAGATCATGCAGACGCCTTCTGCGACTTGGGCCATATTGATGATTTGTTTTAACTAAGAGAAAACAGTGGATGACAAGATAAAAGGAAGTTTTAGAAATGATTTCTCTTTTCTTCTACTCAACCGCAAATGCGAGCTTGGGTAATGGCCCCTCACTTGAAGCTATGACTTGATTAGCTTTGGACCCTGAATATCTCGAATGTGACTAGAATTGCTTAGTTACTATTAGGCTTGTTTTCCTTACTGACACGAAAACAAAAGACTCTTTGTCAAGGGTTCTTCCCGTCATCACAGACTACGCTGAGAGCAAGGCTAGAGTCAGAGTTGTATCACCAAAATATGTAGGACTCTATGATGTGAATTTGGTGAAGGCTCAAAGATTGTGAGTGATCATGCAGCACAGTCAGCGTTGAAATGAAACATGCCCTTATTTCCAAATGTGGATATTATGAGTTGAAACTCAGTCTTATGACTGGTTCGTCAGTGATACGACATAGTCGTGTAAGACGTTGAACGGTTCGTTTCTCTCTCCCATTCTTGAGGATATATCGTTACACAGCTGAAGATATCTCATGGCTGTGGCTCTATGTTTAGTGAACAAAATTTTATTCCAACTTTGCATAGTCAATGATTTCAGATGGATGATTGATTGATGATATTCGTATATATAACAGAAGGAGAATAGTCATGTTCATTCTATTCATATCTTCACAGGCACCGTCTTTCGTTGAAAACATTCTATTTACTCTTTGATTTTGAGATTCTCTTTTTCTTTTCTTACTTGGTGGTGCTAGATCAGCTGTCATAGCTGGACCATGTAAGCCATCACCTCCATCTTCATCTACAGACCAAGCCGGTTATGCCTCTGCAGCTTCTAAATATGAGATATATAGCACAGCCTCTGTTGCTACCCCAGCGACTGGATATCAAAACCCTAAAGTTGCTGAGCCTCATGAGCTTCCCAAGTTCTCTTTCCGTTTTATTCCAAGTGTTTCACCAGGCCGTCGTTCTTGTTCTTCCCCTGAGACTCGTGAGGATAAAGAACCTGATGGCGAAAATGAAGATAAGAGCTCCAAGATGGCGTGCACTGATATCATCACTGCTAACGATTGTCTTGTGTATTGTCCCACGCAGGACTCTAACGGTAAAGCAGAATGCACCGCAGCTTGTACGAGGACACAAACAGGGTGTAACGTCTCAGGTATCACGGCCACTACGTCTGCTGAGGATTGCAGTGTTACAGAGGTAGGCGGTTCTTACACTACTTGCCAGAAGGATGTATTCTTTATTAGCGGCAATGAAGAAGTCGAGTTTATCGAGATGATTGGTGAATTTTGAGCTTTTTTTTATATTTCAAATGTTGGCTTTCGATCGAAAAGCTAGTAGCTAAAGTGTAAGAGTCTAGCTGACATGTAACTGTCAAACAAGGTCGGATAGATTTAAATCTTGGTCTATCCAGTTCATCCTCGTGCACGTCTATAAGAACCACCTCTTCTTTGTCAACAATATCAACAGAAAGAAGTCAAGTTTATACCCTTACGACTCATCCCGTCCCTTTACCCTCAACCCAACACACACACACACGAAGGTGGTGGCAAGATAACCAATATAATGCACATTAAACAAACACCATAACACCGCACCCAGTCTTCTGAATCCCCTCCCAGACCTTCACAAGCCCTTCAACTCGGATGAGAGAAGACCAAGAAGAAAAAGAATCGAAAAGAAAAAAGTAAAAATAAACAAAAAGGCTCAAAAAAGACCACGGGCACCGATTAATTGAACTGCCTTGAGCCCTACAGAAAACCATGTAGAGTCGCCAACGCCTTGAAGAAGAAAAATGTCCCGTAGTATGCAGAAAACAGTTTTCCGACCAAAGCGGGAAACTCGTTTTTGATGTAAAGAATCATATAAACTGGATCGAATAACAGCACCGCGATCAAGTCATATACAGAGCCTAGAGTCACTTCTAACTCTGCAATGCCACCGCAAGAATCGTACTCGATTAAGGACACTTGAGACAAGTGTTCGTTGCATATTTCCAACCAATATCATTAAATATTGTCGGAGAAGTTGTGGACCGTCGTATAGTAGTGTGAAGAAGCAAAGCAGCCGGTAGATACTACAGCCTTCCATCATGTGCGGTCGGGGAAGAATAGTCCGAGCGGGTTCCGTCGTAATCAGAAGAACGTGGACATGGCTCTGCTGAGATCGATAAAGTCAACAGGTTTCGCGACATAATCACTGAATCCTGCCGCAGCGCATTTTTCCTGAACGTCTGACATGACATTGGCCGATAAGGCGATGATTGGCATTGGGGAATAACGGTTGGCAGCTTCCCACTGACGAATCTCACGACACGCCTGGTAACCATCCTTTCGGGGCATATGGAGATCACACTAGAGAAGTACATGTTAGCAGTCGCTAGAGGTTGTGAGTTTATAATGAATCCACATACCAGGATAAGGGAATAGTGCTTGTGAGGCTTTGACAAAACCATGGTGGTACACTCGGCGCCGTCAACGGCGATCTCGACATCCACGCCGATCTTCTTGAGGAACTTCATCAAAACCTTTTGGTTAACAGGGTTGTCCTCAACCAATAGCACTTGGTAGCCCTTGTTGCCCATACGCCGTTCAATCTCCTGGTAGCTAGCCTTCTGATTCTCGACCATTTGTTGAGCTGTAGACCGGTTGCGATCTATGCTGAGGTCGCGCATCTTGTTCGGGTCGAAAATGACAGCAAATCTGGATGGTTTCACAGGCTTATAGATAAATGTCACCAGGTTGTCCGAAAGGAGCTGGGCATACTTGGTGCCGGCAGCCAGTTTGATAACTGCCTGCCGTTGCACAGAATCCGACAAGACGAGAATAGTCGTCTTGTCGATGCTCTGCGTCTTTGTGATATCGTCCATTAATCCAATGATGGCCTCGGGCGACGGGAGATTGATAACAATGTGTGTAAACTTGATAGGGTCTTCTCCACTGATCAATGTCTGCGCCTCCTTTACACTTGCCAAAGCTGTGATCTGGTGGGGGACATCCTTCGGTAGAGTCATCTCGATGTGCTGAGTAGTAGCTTCGCGGCTGTGAAACTGGGGACAGATGATGAGGATTGAGTACATGGGAGGGCGGAAGTCCTCGGGTGATCCAACACTAGGTAGAAGGTGAGTGCCAGGAGAGCTGCGTCCTGAGGGCATCTCCAGCTTCATCTGGGATAAATCTTGTCCACTAGCCTTGGCTGCTTCACTAAAGCGGGCCAGACCTCCGGTGACAGATGTTGCAGACGACCGGTCGGTAACTTGCGACTTTGTTGAGCGAACAGATGGGTTAGAGCTGCCAACCGAAAGACCTCCAGGTGACGTAAATTCGGAGGTAGTCCCTCCAGGGCTGGCAATCTCGACGCTGCGCAAATGCTTCGGTGGCGGCAGGGGTTTGATGCTATTCGGAACATTATCCACCACCTCAGGTCTTGGCGTGTAAGCGCCAGTAGGCGGAGGGCTGTCAGGCAAGTTGGGGTGGTCTTCAGCTGTAGGAAGACCGAATCGTGCTGTAAAGGTGAAAGTCGATCCTTTGCCAGGTGTAGCTCGGCCCGTCATGTTACCACCGTGCAACTCGGCCAGTTGCCGTGAAATAACGAGACCAAGACCACTGCCACCGTGCTGGCGGGTGCTGCTTCCGTCAATCTGACTAAATGGTTTGAAAATCAAGTCGGCTTCTTCCTTGGAGAATCCACGTCCCGTGTCGGTGACAGAGAACTCGAGCATGATCTCGTTGTCATCAACATTGGAACCCTCTGCCGTGTACACGCGGCACCGACTGAAGACCTCACCTTCGGAAGTGAACTTGATAGCATTACCAGTGACGTTGAGCAAAACTTGGCGAATTCGAACCTTGTCGCCTTTGACCCACGCAGGAACGTCTGCCTCCACGAGATAATTAAGCTCCAGCCGCTTAGCGATGGCCATGGTTGAAACAAGCTCGTTGACGTCCTCAATCATAGAACGGGTGTGGAACCACTCGTGTTTCAACTTCATCATACCAGCGTCAACCTTGGATAGATCAAGAATGTCGTTGATGATCATGATCAAACTATTGGCACTCGTCTGGATCGTGTTGGTGTAATCAAGTTGCTCTTCGTTCAAGGTAGTGTCCTGTAAGAAGCTGACCATACCAGATATTCCAATCAATGGAGTGCGAATTTCATGGGACATATTGCTGAGAAATCGTCCCTTGGTCTCCATAGCTTCTTTGAGCTTTGTCTCGAGCAGCTTGTGGTCGTTAATGTCTGTCGCCGATCCGAAATATGAGCTGGCACCACTGCCAAAATCAATTGTGTCAATCTCAACACAACGAATCAAGTGCCAGCGGTATTCTCCAGTCTTCGACAATAGGCGGACCTCGGTCGTATACGAAACTCGACCAGCACTGTCAGTCGCCACTTTGATGATGCCTTTTCGAGCCAGTTCGGTCAAGTCTGCAGTAGGCCACTCATAAGCTGAACTACTACTGGAGCTGTTGTGGCGAGATAACACCTGTTGTGCACCGCGCATAGGTGAATCTTGCGGGGTACGGGTTCTGGACGCCTGTATGGTACTAGTTGACGCAGCTTCAGAATGTAGAGATCCTTGCCAATATGCACTGCTCTGTCCCTCGCGCCTTTGTCCGCCTGGCGTTGGAGGCTGAGTTGTGGGAATGCGACATTTGGCAAGATCATCAGGGTGTACAAAATCCATAAAACCCAGGCCGAGTGAGTCCGAAAAGCTTTGGCCAGTGTAAGACAGCCATTGTTCGTTGGCAAAGGTGATTCCTTCGTCCTCGGTCGCCGTAAAAATGATTTGTGGAATAAGGTTGGCGAGTAATCGATGTTTAGCTTCGGACGCTTCGATTTCTTCCTGCCGGGCAGCTTTGAGCTCAGCAATATGTTGATCATGAATGTCCATGTAAGATCCGAGAAATTGCATTATGACCCCCCTCTTGTCTTTTGAGGCAACAGCCCGAGCATAAAACCACCTATATGCGCCATCAAATCTCTTGATCCGGACCGTCCTTGAGAATTGCTCTCCTGTGCGAATAGAGTGGCCCCAGGCCTTTAGATATTCGTCCCGGTCATCGGGATGAAGACTTCCCCAAGGGTCTGCGGCGAGATCGACTGCTGTTTGGCCCCGGTAAGAGAGGTAACGGCTGTTGACCCAGACAATTTCCCCAGTCTGAGGTAGTGAAACAAATACGTGAGCGGGTAACGAGTCTAATATTAGTCCCTTTAGTCTGTCAGATGGTGGTGGCATATCGACAGCTGTAGTAGTCAACGAGCCACTTCGAGAAGGCGCGCTGATAGGTGTCGGCCGGGCCGAAAGCGTGGAACTGGGTGGGAGAGATTGAAAAGTTGAAGCAAAATCTGCACCATACGAGTGAAGCATGCTGTGTCCTTGGCGATTACCGCGTCCAGTCTTAAGATTGTCAGCCAAGTTCTCAGCTGAATTGTCATCGTTGACGGGATGCAGAGCATCTTTACTGACATCAGGAGCGTCTCCTTGTGAAGGCCTTTTTGCCGAATCGGCAGTCGATTCATTGGAAGAAGTGCGAGCTGTCATGTTGTCGACAGGTAGGCTCTGGTCCGAACCCTCCTGCGAAAGAGAAAGGCCGCCGAGACGAGCGCTTCGCCTCTCGGCGGGCGAGGTTTCTTTCGAGCTTGTTCTTATTCGTGGGGTGCCTGTACCGCCAAATGTCTCGTGTCGTGTGGGCAGTGGCCTCTGTCTGGAAGTGAAGTAACTCTCTCCCTGGGGTGTGGCCGCAGGACTCGAGGTCGGCGGTGGCCGCTTCTCAGAAACAAAGCCGCCAGACCCTTGATCCCACCCGGGCGTTCCCAAAGGAGATCCCGTAGCACTCTTAGAGACTCCTGAATAATCACTTGGGCTTGTCATACTGCCAGCCAGTGACTGGTGGGGTACGATTTCGTCGGCAGTAAGATAAGCCATGTTTTCTAAAGGACGTCCATCGTGTGCGACCGCTCCAAACCCAGCCGTTTGTGGTCGTTTCCGCTGCAAACCCGCTAGTTCGGTCTCGAGGTTGCTGTAGTGTCGGCACAGTGAGAAAGTTGTGGCCATGTGAGGCGCGAGGTGTTCGAGGGAGTGCTTCAAGTTCGATGGGTAAGGTATAATGGGGCTGAGGATCGACAGGATTGCAATAGGTGCTGACTTGTCTCTCTTCAAGCTGTCTGGTGTATTGCGACCACCTTCCTCGCTCGGGGCAGAAATATTTTCGCTCTTGGTGCGAGAGTGAGACTTTTGCTCCATCAAAGTGCTGTCAAGTTTGAAGGTTCGAGTTGGTTTCGAAAGGAGGACGTGAGAAAGCGGAATATGTAGAACCGTCCATGAATTATCCACACCGATGGCTTCGGGTGGACGCATCCCTGTGTAGTCTTCTGTGCCGGTATCTGGATTAAAAGAGTCTTCATCTACCATAGCATCTGTGAAAAACGGGTTCTCTTTCGGATCGGCCCGCACAGCGGGAGACGGGGCCGGCGATTGTGACCAAGGAGATGGTGGCGCCTGTTCGAACTCTTCGTACTTTGGAGTGGGAGGCCGAGGTAAGTCCTCTTCTAGTCGGCCTTCCAAGCGCGAGGCTATCGACTTTGCCCTGTCAGCGGCTGAATGGGTCTTGCTGCGAGATGGTACACGGGAGGAGCCAGCTGAATTGAATATCGATGACAGTTTCGAAAACGAATCGGACCGCGGTCTAGAAAGGCTCTTGGGGGCGTTCGAAGAAGTTTCTTGCGCAGTAGGCTTTGGTTTCTTTGAAGGCTCAGCGAGAGCTTCATCGGCGAGATAAGGATATGATCTAGTAAGTGCAATGGCTCTTCCACGCTCGAGTACACGCATAACTCCGCTGTGGTCGATGAGAGGATCTGCCTCATAATCAAGAGCCTGTAACACAGGCAAAACACGTCCCTGGCCATCCTTCTCTCCAATGAGTGGCTCTTCCCAGCTTGGGATTTGTTGTTCGATGGCGTCATGTTCGTCAAGTGCCGTCTTGTTCAGTTTGGCGAAATCAGTATAGGCCTCCCTGGAGGTACGGCCTGTAGGATAATTACTTTGGCTCCTTGCCAAGAATGCAGGCCTGTGAGCCTGTGCGTTAGGTTGGGCCCGAGATGTTTCCCTTTTCTCTTCGTACGTTGTAAATGAATGCCGGCTGGAAAGGCCAGGACGCGCAGCAGAATTAGCATGCAGGGTATCATCAGCAACCGACGGCGCGGCGATTGACCCAGGTCCGGATCTATCATAATCGCTGTTGCTCAGGCCAATGCTGCTGGAGTGTTTGGCAGCCATGTACCCAAGACTTAAATCATCCTCCCTGTGTTGGTTGAAAGTGGCCTTTTGGCCCCAAGGGACATTTTCGATGTCTGTTGAATCAGCGGGAATGGCTAATGTTACACGTTCGGCTTTATACACATCTCTCATAATTTGAACGACATTCGACCACCAAGCATCCAGGCCAGGTTCAGCCGCGAGCATTAAAGAAAGATCATAAAGGTTAGGGTTAGGAAAATCGGGATTTTGCGGATGTGGTGACATCGCGGATGGGTTGAATGTGAAATTGGACGCTGGAGTCGAAGTGCTTGAGACAAGTTTGTCCTGAGCACCCATGCCCAAGCCTTCGAAAGAGCCATAACTGAAAGATCGAGGGGCGCCTGTTGGTGAGAGGGTGGTAAAGGGTCTATGCAAATACGGCGGTACGAAACCGGAAGGCGCCATGCGAGGGAATGGATAGGATGGGGTACCTGCAATAGGCCCTGGAGTAGGGGCGCCTCGAACGGTGGTGTTTGATTCGGTTGAAGTTGTCATGAGAGCTGATGTCTGAAGCGGTGAACTGGCAAGACCTTCTTCGGGGATTGGAGAAACCCTGATCTTTTCGTTTGGGCTCGCCATCAGACCTCTAGCTGACATTTCACGACGCTCCAGATCGCGGGCGAGTTTTTCTCGGTATTCGTTGAGCTGCTTCTGTGAGGAAACTTGAGCCTGAGACGCAGTAGCACCAAAGCCTGCACGCCGAGGACTCAATGCATTCGTTCCAGCAAAGGCAGTCGATGTATTGGCAGCGCTACCCGGATCCTTTACAGCAGAAACGGTACTCTGGTCGGTGGAGTCTCCTATCATGTTGTTGTGCACGCGGGGCTGTTTGGATTGAGCCTCAAGGGGCGAGTTTAAAGGGTGGCTCGGGTGGCGATCCGTCGTCATTGCGGCACGCGCGATTGGTGTCGCAGTCGCATCTATAGTCGATTTCGATATCAATTCCGGCATCAGACGTCCATTTCTATTAGCATATGCTGGTATTTTCTCATCTAGAGGAAAAGGCGACAGGACTGGCGGGCGAGTCGATAAATCGTGTTGACGCGATGGTGACGGTATTAAGAATAAGTCGTCGCCAACCGGCGAGGTGGCTCTTTGCATGCCTTACGGGAGAAGGAGTCGTCGAAGTACCAGGTGCCGAATCCTTCTCGCCGGCAGGAAGCGTGGTGTTGAGTACGATTCGCGATTTTAAGTATGTCAAATCAAGCAGCGGCGGTGGAGGGGGGGCAAAGATAGAGCTTTGTTCTCTCTAACCCCAGACCAAGAATGGCAGTACGATAACAGTAGCAACGGTCTGTGTAAATCCCGACACCAGTTGGTCGACCCGAGATATGTCAACGACCCTGTACGGAGGTCAAGATAGTGTAGGGCCCAGGATCGGAGGAGAGGTTCCAGCAACGGGGCAGCGAGCGGGCAGCGCAACGCAACACACGAGGTTTGAGAGTGGAAAATTGGGGGTTAACCACACCGCGGTGTAGTGTGCCTTTCTGTCTGTCTTGGTCTTCCTGGTGCGGAGAGCGAAATGGCAGCGGTGGTAGCGGTAGAGAGGTGGACTGGACTGGACTGGCCTGGCCTGGCTAGTGAGATAGAGACTGGAGACTCTTTGAGAATCGACTTGGAGGTGGGCAAAAGTTGGTGTTTGGCTTGCAGATAGCACAGGTATAGCAAGGTATAGTGTGTGCCTCAGCTGTGTGACAAAGCCTACGATAGCTCCGAGCAGTACCCATCTGGTACTTGGCTAGCCCACGATGCCCGCGCACAGAACGGGGGTAGGCAAAACCAACCCTGCACATAATGACGTAGAGAAAGCGACCCTCAAGAAAGGAAGCAAAATTCCAGGATTCGGTAGATACGTACCTCCATCAAAGTTGCAGCCCAGATTGATATTAGCCTACCTACCTGCACCTCTTCTTTTCTTGACCTACTAACTTCCACTCTGTGCAACGTTCACAAACAAGAACTCACGCCATCATGATCATTCTTTCATACGGTAAAACGCCAATGCTTCTGGCTCATCAGCCTACTCTTCTCGCATTGCATGCACAGACTCGAGCAGTGATGACGCTGCCCTAATAATATCTTCGGCTGCAGCAAGTCAATATCATCCATGCATTCAGGGGATTGGCTGGCCAATGCTTCTCCTTCTGCTCCCCAGCCCAGATTGCACTGAGACCAATAGCCGCAAATGTGGGCGTTGGCGGCTGGTGCATCACTTATCGTCATAGCCTACTCTACTGTCCCTGGTATCTGGCCAAGCCTCAGCCCCAGCCGACTTTATGTCCAGCCCGTACATTTGCAAAGATCTTAGTGGCTAGATCAACTCCACTGGGGGAGCTTTTGGCACAGTGACAACCACCACATCATCCGCCTGTGTCCAATGGCCGTCAGGCACGCATTACCTATGGGCATAACATTTCCTGGGCGAACGATACACCAGCGTTGATTAAGAGGGCCTGGAGGGGGAATAGTGGCTGGCACAACCCATTTTTTGGGTCTCTGGTCCCCTCATTACCCCTTGTCAGAGAATTCATTAGGGACAAAGTCTCCGTAGAAGAAACCACTAATCTTCGGTACCCGGAGCATCAGACTCCTTTCAGAAATATATAGTAAGTCAACATTCGGAGCCGACTATCTACCACGATTGACATCATGGGCCAGGTAGATCACGATGTTCTTAATCAATCTCGCAACTACCCACGCGCCGTGGTTGAAATCCGCCTCCTTCAACAGCAATCTTCATAGATTTTCTTCTCCTGTTCGATTGTCAAAATCGCGCTCGAGCCACCATCCTAAGCTGTCACCGGTTATGGTGGCCTTTCCCCATAGACCCTCTCGTTCTCCCTCGAGATCGGCGATCCTCAATTAACTGTCTTGCTCTCTAGGCATTTTTGACAGGAGCCACAACGATTACGGGTCACGGAATTTAGACAACGCTCAAAATAAGGCTGTTTAGGGGATGCTACCTTCCCTTCTAACACCACGAAAACGAGGATAAAGCATCTTTGCAATATCTTAGCCAGTTATTGGGCGGGTTATTTGATGCATCCATTTGCTCTTATATTGCAGAGAATGCTGATAATAATTAGCGTCTCGGGGCCTGATAATCACAATAGGTTCTTCTAACCATAATTCCACTGACTCTCTCTCAGTCCCCTATTCGTTCAAGGCCCCAAACCAACCACACTCGGCACTCTGTTGACATCACTGTGGCTTTCAGGGCTTCCGCATGCCAGCTACCCGTTGTTTTGTCATTCGTGGAAACAGCCCGCTACAACAATGTAAGAATTAACTTTTCCTTGTCAAGGAACATCCTAGGAAATTAGTCCTATGAAGCCGGAGAACCGCACCATCTTCCTGAGCCTCACTTTCATCGTTAACTCAGAAAACAGAAATTGCAACTTGCACGATCAAGAGGTCAGTGGGGGTCAGCCTTCCATCAGTCTCAAATTTCATTTTGTTTATATTAGGTCCAACGTGCCGGCCTGCCACGCGGGCCTGTGGATTAACGGAATGTCGCCTGGCAGGCAAAGAAAAAACACGGCCACTGATAAACTCATGAGCCCTGTCAATGGGCCAGGATTGGCATAATCCAAGTACCTATTATCATCCAATACACCTGCTGCAAATAAGAACCCGCCTTTCACCTTTCACAAAACGTTAGTTGCAACTTGCACCAGTGAGCATGCACACGGAAAAGGAGGCTATATTGTGCAGACATATAAGAGGATGTTGCAGCGCAGTCCTTGTTCCCCACCATGCCATTTGTGCGTTCTCATCTCAATGAGCTCAGCTAAAATATGATACTTTGTTGGCTTATAGCGAGTTGAAGGAGCAATTTTCCACAACAGGCTGCCCAGCTGCTGCTGTGTTAGTCACACTAGTCGCCAGCTCTGTGGCTGTTTTCTTTTTTATTGGATTTTACTGTTTGTCTCAAATCACAAGCGTCCACCAGTGAATAGTTTGAGACTATTTGTGCTTCGCATGACGTCTTTGTGTTCAGGATTGAACGTGACGTCAAATAAAACGCCACGAAGAATCAAACCAATCCCCAGGCTGTGGGGGGGGACCATGCCCATGCATGTCTGGCGACAACGTGTCCAGCCACCAAGGCACGGGACTGTCAGAATGCAGTGAAAGATGGTTCTACCAAATCAACTGTCACCTGCGGATATATGAACATCTCCGCTTCTTTATCACATTGCAAGTCTCCACTATCGACATACAGGGATTGTTTCCTTTGGATTCGTTTTTATTTTCCTGCTGGCATAGTCATCTGGATCTTACTTTTCCCGCATGGTTGTGGTTACATATAGGAGACTGTTTTTTTTATCTGGCTGCTTGCACGTTGACAATCAGGCGGTTGCAGTATCAACAACTTATATCTTCGCGTTCTACGACTCTGAACCAGAACCCCGCAAACCTCACTCTTGTAACATTCCTGTAGCCATATTTCTACTTCACTTTACCAGTGAACAGTCTGGGATATAGCTTGCATTGATCCGAACGCCAAGGCAGAAATAACAACATTACAGTGGACCGGGAATCATGTGCTACCGGACGATTCTTACGCCAAAACCTGGTTGGTCAAGGCGATACAGATGCCCAGAGAGTCAGTTTTCTGAGCCTTGACGTGGTTTCACAGTTCAATGATCAACCAAGCCGCAACCCGTCTATCAAGTGATCTACAGAGAAGAACAAGTCGAGTCTGTTTGTTAGCAAGTCGGATTGGCCAGCCGTAAGTTGACCAAGCACACAATATGATACATCTCTGTCCACAGGCACGGTCTCTCAAAGCCAAGCGGGGAGCATCGTTAAGATGCGGGAATTTATCTACGTCCAACGGTTATCAAGAACATTGGGACTTTTGATCCATCCATTATCGATGACAGCTGGCATTAAAGTTCAGCCTGAATCGGGGTCGTTAGGAGCCCAATATGTCCATACTGATATTTCCTATCAACCCTGGATTTGTTTGCAGCTGCCAGCCGCGGGAACCAGACGCCATGACCGTGTTCCTGCCGGACGGGTCTTTGTCCAGGTTGCTGTGATTTTGGGGACTTGCTGCATGTGGGTTATCGGATGACTTTATAGGCCTGGTCCTAGATGCGAAGAAAAACCTGCCAGGACTACCTGGCTATAAGTGAGGACCAGCAGACAAGCTTTCGCCTTGTTTCCAATCCTATTAAAGTTTTTAGAAAATCGCTTCTAGACGTTTGTTCGGTGGCTTTGCGGCTGGTATTCTCTGAAAGATGGATTGACAGCCAGGCTAGAGTGTACCAGAAAAGTTGGCCTCCACTCCAAGCTTTAGGATACAAAAATAAACAGTCTAAGAAGTCTGACCTAAGTAGCATTAACTAGCCTACTAATTTCGTCCCTTATGCTTCCAGATGTCAAATTTTCTGATACCCTGAGGCCAGGGATATGTCCCTTCTTCAAGATCCCTGCACTTCACGCCTCGACCCGTGGTGGATTTGGCCAGGATGCCACATATAGTCACTCGAGGTAACGTTATCAAAGTAGGTAGTGTTGCGAAAGATCTTAATTGGCGAAAAACAATACTTGTAGTATTGGGCTCCTTTGTGCTTCAATCGTTGCTGCCATGTTGCATGTAACGATCATGGCCAGGCAACCGTACCTGAACTGCAATGAACGGATGTTTACTTCAGCACAGCCCAAACTACAGTGAATTCAGCAAATCATGAGAGATTGGGTGGCTGCCTTTATAGGAGGTCTATAAACAGATACCTATAGGGACATGGTTATCAAAACCAGAGCAGCAGGGCAGGACATGGAGCAAAGGGAAGAGAACCCGTTTCGTGCTGAATAAGGCATGCATAGACAACCTTCCCTAAGTACCTGCTAATTAAACAATACTCATGAGCCGAGCTCATGGCCCGAAAACCTCGAAACAGAATCGAACAGAAAAGAAGCCAGACTCTAAACACCATCTGCTTACGCCCTACACCAATGTGCCACGCTGGGAGCATAGACATTTGCCTCCTACGCTTATCTTAAGACCAGTAAGTTTTACAAACGTACTTGCAACACAATGGAAGATCTAAGTTGAGGTTGGGCCTCGGAAGCCCAGCTTTTGCTTCTGGATTCGAGGGATAACGCCCACCAGTGTCACGATTGACAGCAAAAAAACGGCCCACAACTTCATCTTCAGTACGTTCTTGTTGTAGTCGGTCTCGACGGCGCTAGTAACAGTTGCCAGGAGGAGGACAAAGATGGTGTATCCGCTCCAGCGGTGGTATTTCCAGACAGCCTTGGCGTTGTCGACGCCGCCGTACAGACTGGGAGTAGCCCACATAGTGAACCCAACGCCATACTGAAGAAGAAGTACGATGGAGGTGATGATGCCGAGGTATCCGTGAACAGAGTGGAAGTGAGCGCCGTTATTGGCAAACTTGTTGTATTCGATGATGGTCACGCCAGCTACGAGAATCAAGAATGCCACAAGGTTGAGGATGGCGTGCACGCGTTGACCGACGCGCTTCTGCTCGGCTGTATGCGTAGGCTGTATGGCCAAAACGGATTGCGACAAGGTGAGTACAGCCAGTGACTGAAGCAGCGGGTGCGCTGAGAAGAGAATCAACGGCTTAGATAGGACACTTGCCCAGACTAGAATCGTGAGTAGCACAACACCCAACTGGGCGACTATGCCGGTCCCTGGTACACAATATGTTTAGCTTCAAGGGGCAGATATGAACATAGTTATAGCGGCTTACCGAGAACGAGGTTCTTGATCATAGGAACGCCATCTTCTTGCGCGGCATCACCAGGTCTACCGAGTAGCGGCTCGGTTTCTCTATCCTCGATAGAAGGAAAACGCTCCGGAACACCTGCAGCACTTGCCATTATGCCTTGTTGTTTCTGTGAGGAGCTTGATGTGGGCGTGGGTCTGATGAACTAAAATTAATGGACAATCGCGAGATGAGCTACAGTCCAAACAAAAGGCAACAGGGTCTCGATGTAGGGACAAACAGCGCTTTTGGGCGTCTTGTGCTTAGTAACAGTGCACGCAGTTAAAGGTTCACCAATGCAGATGAGATGCAGATGAGAGAGAGAAGATTCACGATGACAAATTGGAGTTTCGCTTCTTCCTATTTGCGACCAATGTTGACGTCAATGAAGATAGAGAGCTCTGGCCAATCAAAGAGCACCTTTTGGCAACCACGCGGGGTAGGTGGTATGTAAAAAGACATGGCCATCATCGTGTAGCAATCACGTCAGTATCTGATGCATCTAGGGTAGGTAAAATGGACAATTTGAGATATGGTATAAATCATCATTCAACATGACAGAGCAAACACATCAGCTGTCCGGCTACATAAGCTAATTAGCTAGGCACAGACATCAACGATTTGGCCCGCATAAGTTGGCATTTTCTCTGGTTGGTCCCTAAAAGCCGCCGTCCGGCTAACCGTTCCTCTTCCTCCACTCCTCCGAAGCCGTTGACGGAACTAAGCCCTGTAGCAAGCTGACTGACAGCCGAAACCCCAGACTTATCAGCGACCGCGGATACGAGCCAGACGGATATTAGTGAAAAATCGTACGTCAAAGTCGCCTCAGCTGTAGACTGCAGTACCGAAGCATCCAATAATAATAAGCAAAATCGCAAATAAGTAGCCGTTGGCATGATCTTGGCCCATCCTGGTGGGCACACCGGCACCAGCCGAGATCCTCTCCCCCGACTAACGGATCATGGCCTCAGTCTGATAACACGAAAACATAAGACCACTACAAATTGTCTATTTTTCTTATTTATGTACATAAGTTTGGATCAATCTCTTATTCATCTTCCATTGTGCCAATACATCCACCATGACTTCCATTGCTGACGAGATTGAGTATAAACTCGACAATGTTGATGTCTCAACAGTTCGACCGGAGGATATTGATAAGACCTTCCGTTCAACATGTATTGGTCAGTATCACACACATCTTTACTTGTACCAAATTACAATCAAGGCATACTAAACAGCTATAGACCTGATCTCTAGTGGCCTAGGTGGTAAGGTCCTTGGCTACTCGGACCAATGGTTCTGTGAGGCATCCAACCTCTTGAACCCCAGAGCTCCAATTGCTCAGCCAGGCAAGATGGTCTTCACGGGTGCTTGGTACGATGGTTGGGAGACTCGGCGACATAACCAAGAGCCATTCGATTACGCCATCATCAAGCTGGGCGTCGCCTCTGGCACGATCGAAGGACTCGAGATCGACACGGCCTTCTTTAGCGGAAACCATGCCCCAGCTATATCAGTTGAAGGTGTCTTCAGCCAAGATGACGACAAGGTTGTCTCTTGGGGAGGAGGCCGTGGAGAGTGGGAGACTATCCTCGGCATTCAAGAGTGCGGTCCTTCTCAGCGCTTTGCCTGGAAGCTCAAGACTCCTGGCCAAAAGGCATACACACACGTGAGACTCAACATGTACCCAGACGGTGGTATCGCACGTTTCCATCTCTTTGGACACGCCGTCCCCGTTTTCCCTCCAGACAAAGACGCCATCTTTGATCTCGCTGCGGCGCAAAATGGTGGTATTGCTGTGTCATGCAGCGACCAACATTTTGGAACCAAGGACAACCTTATCATCCCTGGCCGCGGTAAGGACATGGGCGACGGCTGGGAAACGAAGCGGTCGCGAGGAAAGGATCACACGGATTTCGCCATCATCAAGCTCGGTGTTCCTGGCTACATCGAGAAGTGGATTGTTGACACTGCACACTTTAGGGGTAACTATCCCCAAAAGGTGTCTATTGAAGGTTGTGAGTGGACAGGTAATGGGGATCCTGTTCCAGACGCCACAGCTTGGAGGGTCTTTGTTCCGCCTAGCAAGACCGGTCCTGATCATGAGCATGAGTTTGAAAGCGACGAGAAGGAAAAGAAGGGTCTAGTAACCCACGTGAAGCTTATCATGATTCCTGATGGTGGAGTAAAGCGATTGAGGGCATTTGGGAGAAGGTCAGTTTAGGGTAACTGATAAGCCTTACGCCTTTAATGATGATTTTCGAACGAGATTTGTATGAAGTATACGGATAGGTAGGTTGGTAGCTAGGTAGCCTCAATAATGCATGTGGGTACTCTATAAACTTGTAACAATTCATGTCTTAGTTTGCCATGGTATATAGCATTGCGTAGACTTTTCGAACCTGAATTAGGTGGTCAGACCTTTTGATACCGGATTGGGTATGAAAAAGGGTTCAGTAATGCTGTGGCTGTGCTTCTGTGACGACGTGTGTCGTAAATACTTACCATTGATTAAGTTGCAACTTGTACTGTATTATGCCGCTGCTTTTAGCGGAGCTGCTCCAAAACTTAAGCGGAATGACGGTTTCTCCAGAACTTCATCAGGGACAAAGTGGGTAGTAGGTAAGGTTGCCCTCCACGACAACCTACTCGCTCAACCAGCAGACGACATCAACACAACCAACCGATTTTGGCCAACGATATCGACCCAATAGTATCGATTTACCATATTCAACACCGAAAACCCACCCGCGAAATCACTCTGTGATTGCTTAAATCATCTCATAGGACCTTCCATGAACCACGCGCCGCAACTGTCTTGGTCTCGGTCTCTGTGTCTGCCCCTCCCTCCATCATGGATCTAGGGGACTCATTCGGTGGCTCGGATGGACAGCCTGAAGAGAAGTCACGAGCTCTCCCTGCAGATCTTCCCACATCCCTCGACGACAGACGACATGTGCCTAACGAGCATCTCATCACCGAGACAGAGATGTATGATGGCTGGCAAGGTCTGTCGCATATTTGCGCTTCTAGTACGACCAACACGTCGCTGACGGCGCTGTAAAATAGGCCAGTCCCAGTTTCTCACCACACCAGCTCTAGCGAAACCTCTCAACTTCGGAAACCTGTCGCTCAACGATTCCGACTATGAGAATGACATCACGAAAGGTCCCACCGACAGCGACACGCGATTAATGGAAATGCTGGCCGCCCAGGCAGCGCACCAGGCAGCTCCTGCTTTCGAGAACGAAGACGAGGTCGTAAATAGCCAAACTCTGTCGGAAACAGAAAAGAAGGAGAAGCTCCAGAAAGCCCTCAACATGGCTGCGAGTAACGGCGATGTCGACAGGATCCGAAAGCTACTCGGTGGAAAAGCAAAGGAGTACCTTGATCTGGATGCTGAAGATGAGGATGGGACACCGCCGCTTATATACGCTAGTTGCTTCGTGCGTATTTTCTAACAAGCTGCAAATCCGTTACTGACTTGTAAGCAGGGTCACGAGCCTGTAGTTCAGGCATTGATCGAGGCAGGCGCCGACGTTAACAAGCAAGATCGCAATCAATGGACAGCTCTTATGTGGGCTATGACGAACCGACACAAGGGAATCGCAAAACTACTGCTCGATAACAACGCCTCCTCCGACCAAAAAACTTCAACAGGACGAACGGCATTCGATTTCGTGCCCCCAGACAGCGAGATGTCATTTTACCTTCACGATGCTGGCTATAATATTGGCAATGCAGGAACTGATGATTTCTACCGCCCTGGTTTCTCTCAGGATCGATTCGAAGAAGAGATGGCAGAGAATGAGATGCGAAGACGGCTGATGATGGAGAGTGCTCGGGATCTTGAGGTCGACCTTGGAAACGTCGGCATGGACGACCAGCCAGAGGTATGGTTCAACCGCAGACATGGAAAATGTTATGGAACTAATCAATTTTGCAGCCTGTCGACGAGTTTGAGGAAGAGCAACAAGAGTTTGACTGGAATCGTTGTTTACATGATCAGATGTTCGTCTTTCAGGAACATGAGCTGGAGCGCATACTGGATATCGTTATCACCAATATGACGCCGCAAAGATCGCCGTCGCAAAAACCGGTCCCCGCCAACATGATTTTCCTCAGCGCACGCTATGCACATTATCATTCAAGCCCGGAGCTTTTAGAGAGGCTCTTAGTGTCAGCTATGGATTACATCAACGACGTCGTTGAGAGGTGTCAGTGGGACATGACCATCCTGGCTTTCTGGATCTCAAATGCCACCCTTCTCCTTCACTACCTCAAGAAGGACCCGGGACTTTTCCAGGCGACAGCCGAGTTCCAGGCCCAACTTGCCGAGTTGATAAACGAAATCTTTATTCTTATCGTGCGAGATGCTGAGCGACGACTGGACAAGGTCTTGGATGTGGCCATGCTGGAACACGAGACGATTCCTGGATTCGAAGACATCACTTTTCAGAACGAGTGGAAATTGTTCAAGCGCAAGACTCAAGTTAAGGAAGAGCCGTTGGAGAAGCGCTTTCGACCACCGTCGCCAAAACAACGAGCAAAGCCAGCGCCCCGAAACGTCACCTCCCTCCTCTCCTCCACCCTGTTTGTTCTCGACCTCTACGACATTCACTCGGTAATCACATCACAGATCATCTCCCAGCTTATTTACTGGATTGGGGCAGAGCTTTTCAACCGCATCATGTCGAATCGAAAGTATCTCGCCAGGACAAAAGCTATGCAGATTCGCATGAACATATCGATATTAGAAGACTGGGCTCGGACGAATAATAGGCAGGCAGAGCATTTTGAAGGAGGCGAGGTGCGTCCTTCGGGCGAAACAACGCAAGACGCTGCAAGAAGGCATCTTGCACCCGTTATTCAGTTGCTGCAGTGGCTCCAGTGCTTCTCATCTATTGACGGTGATGACATGGAGGCTCTTATTATCACACTCCAACAGCTTAAACGGCTTAGCCCCCAGCAGCTCATACACTCAGCAAATCACTACAGGGCAGAAGTGGGCGAGAAGGGCCTACCAAAGAGTTGCATGAAATATCTTATCAATTTACAAAAAGAGGCGGCCCTTAAGCGAGAAAGACGGCGGAGTGGCATACCTTCACCACAGAAGTCGGGCCAGGACAGCACACCGGTGACACCGGTAAGGGGCCGGTCAAACGGGAACCACCTTGAGACTCCTGGAAGCGTGGCAAGCCCTGCTCAAGATGACGTGTCTGACGACGACGACGAAATGCCCGAGCATCTGTTGCTGGATCCCGCTTTGATGTTGCCCTTCGTCTTGCCCTCGGTCACCGACATGCTTGTGTCTTATGGCGCCGGAATTGGTGGAGTAAACCGTGAAAGAGAGCGGAAGTACATTCCCACGGTGCCACCGGAGTTTCTTGAGAAGCTAGAGGTGGCCGGCGGGGCCAGGAAAGGACCCATGTTTGGAGAAGCGGATTGGGAAAACGAAGAGGTTTGAGGAAGTAACACTGTGGCTGTCACGTATGCATACCCGAGCATGTGCAAAGTGAGACTTAGTCTGGGATGTCCAATAAAGAGACAGGATTTATTCGGAAGCCTGGTTGCATAAGCAAGAATGTTGCTGCAACGGCAGGAAGCATTGCATGGCTGGTTGATGGTGAGGGTAAGCTAATGTCTTCTCGATGCACCTACGAACCTTGCTACGGTATGCAAGCTGCAAGGGACAGAGGCACCCAGCTGCAGATAAGCCTACCGATTTGTGGCGGCGGAAATGGACGCGCACAAGATCAAATTGTCCTGACGCGATGAGAATTATCCCGGGGTGGAGATTACCCAACAAACGGCCGACAAGGCACATGTGACACGGAGAGGAAGCAAAGAAATGGTGTAGTCAAGTTGTAGGTCTAAGTTAACATGAGGTTGTACTGTATAGCTCGGCATATGGCGTACGGAGTCGTGCAGGCGGAAATTTGAAAAAACTTGTGATCTTCTTTTTCTCAATTCTTTGTTTCTCTTGGTGAGCTACTTACTTACTTACTTACTATACACTCATTGGCGGACCCATGATCAAGTCTCAGGTCTCACCAGCCACCACGGAGCAAACGATGACTGTCATGACAGAGACTAAGGGCAGGGCTTGTGGTTGCAAGTCAAACTTGAAGCTTCAAAAGCTTGGTGGGCCAAGACGTTTGTTGTAGCTCACTCAGTCTAACAAGGATCGTGCATCCACTTCGGAACGAGGCGGCGTTGTTTTTATGATGCATGCACTCAACAGTTGGCATTGAGGCGAGCTACGCTACCTGGGATTATTGCCGTTAGAGGGAACTTAACTTGTTTTCTCTTTTCCCCATTGTGCGTTTTTTACTGTGCCCTATTTTGAAGATACGTGATGTGATGTTCAATATTCTTTTCATCCAAGCTTCTATGCCTAGAGGTGCTTTGACGAAAAGGCATGGCTAGTGGTGTTTTACCGCTCCTCGATAATCATGCCTTCTCCCGCCTTTTCCTGCAGAAGAAGAATATAAAAAGAGAAGCCCCCACAAACCACGCGGTAAAGGGTTCAACGTGGAGGGAAATGCATTGGCTAGGGGTCGGGTTGCCCGATGAGTTGGCATCGACAGACCAGGGCATGAGGGGCGGTGACACAACACAGACAGGCTTGGGCTTGACCTTGTTCCAAACCACTCTATGGAATGAACGTGGACAAGTATCTGTAGACAAGACCGGATTACGGTACCGGGTAGCCGCTCTTCCGGCGTGACCTAACATGACGGCCGGGACGGGGAACGGGAGGATGCAGTGGCTTCCGGTGTCATTGAGGCTCCATATTCTGCGCTTTTATTTGTTTCTCTTACCACAGAGTATGGGTATGCAGGCTGCCTAGAGCCCGAACGCTGGAAGGTCAGTCCTCTGTCCACCTAACCCTGCCCTGCCCTACCTTTGCTCTAGTGAAGGTCAGTTCTAGGGCAAAGGTCCAAATCCTTGTTCCCCAGCTAGGTCCAAGCACCAAAGGATTGGTTACTAGACTCGGAAGCGAACCTCGGGTAGATCATCCAAGGACCAGATAACGAACGCTGGGACAGATAGATTGGATCCCTTCAAGATTGGCGATGCTTTGAATATCGAAGGAGGGCTGAGACAGTTTTCAGGCCCCAGCCTCTTTTTCTTTTCTTCTTTTGACTCTGCTGTTAAATATTGGCGTTTGTGTGTGCATGATATCCATAAACAAGGGAACAACAAAAAGCAAGGTTCAATGGTCTACGGACAATGGTGGTTCTGCCGTATGTAAGGGAGACTAATGTTCATTGATGGATCTCTGATAGTGTAAAGAGCTCGCATATTCGTACAACCAAATGTCCAGTTTTTAAGCGGAGATATTGACCCACACACACAGAGTATGTATATACAGTTAAACGGCTTCAATGGCTGCAACTTGGTCGAACACCATCTCGATAGTCTTTGGGATAATTTTCAAAGGAACAGGGAATAAAAAGAGGCGGCCGTTTTATCAACGAACAAGAAAAGCATGAAAAGCCCGTGCGAGTCTCAACCCAACATGCATTTGTTGTTGGTCAACTTTGATTTAGCCATGGTGCAAAGTGACGAGCTGGTGATGATGATTTTATCAACATCCATGCTAGCGATGTTGTGGGCTTGCTAGATACAGAGCGGTAGTAACCAATTAAGCAAAAAAACAGAGTTTTATAGTTCGTTTGTTCTCGTGTAATTGAAATTGGTGGCAATAAACGTTTGCTATAGAAGCACCGAGAGGGTTGCAGGAAAAGGTTTTGGTAACTTCTAAAAACGGCCATTGTGATTGTGGTTGCGTGGTTTAAATTCCCATGAATGGGTTTTGTATTATACCAAAATTGGTAAGTTGTTGTTCAGATTTCAGCCTATCCATCTCTCGGTTTGTTTTTGTTTTCTTGTTTTTTTGCGAGGGCACTGAGGCGGCACTATTGAAATAGTGTATTCTTATGAGTTCCAGAATAATTGACGTCCAAGTCAAGGGAACGGGTCAAGATGAGTGAGGCTGGAAGGGTTTGTGAGACTGAGATGGTCCAGTCCAGCTCTTGTCTTGACTTGGGTTGTATTGCCTCGGAGAGTCAAGCCATGCCATAGCAGAGCCAATGCTGCAATGTGATGTGATAATGTGTGGTGGTTGTTTAATCGCGGGTACCTTGCAGACACTGTTCTCATTTGGGAGGCCTTTTCGCTAATCCTTGATGACTCTTACTTATTAACCTTGGGAATACATAGGGATATCGATTGGGTCAAAATGATGGCTCACAGGAATACAACTCTAACTACAGAGTACTAAGGTACTAACCCAACTCTACTGTAGTGTAACATACGCAGCCCAAAAGAGGCTCGCCTCAAAAAACCTGAGAGGTGCCAACTTTCACACAGTTCCAAGCTGTCAGCGGTTTTAGTAGTTCACTTAGCTGGCGGCCCAAGAGAGAGGCCCTGACGTTGATTGTGGTGTTTCTTTGTCTTGGATACTGCCTACTAAGTAAGTGGCTTTTTTTCTTCTTCGTATGCTATGTCTCGGTCATCCCTTGCGCCCGGAATGTAAACGCTTTTGCAAACTGATTCATTAGCAAGAGGTTGCAGCTTGGATGCGATGGAGATTCGTAAGGGAACAAGACGGGGAAGATCCTTGTAGAATGCGACAACCTCCAAAGTTTAATAGTTGGTGTACCCTGGTCAACTAAGTAGATCGTCAAGATCAAGGGCCTTGGAACCGTTGAACTGTATTGTAGACTGAAAAAGGTTGTCACACTGTTTTTTTTTTTTTTTTTTTTTTTGGTGAGGTGATGAATGCATCTTTCTGTTGGATGTCTATGCTCTACGCTCTATGCTTGTTTCCGTATGGATGGATGTATTGACAACATTTCTTTGTGCCCAAATGTTGGAGAGGGAGGGTTACATTGGATGCATACCTTGTAATTCGCCAATCAATTGACTTTGTAGCTACGCCATAACCCAAGTCTTTGTCTACATATGGCTTCTCTCCCTCTCTATCTCTGCCCGAATATGGAGAGATTGATGTGTTGTATCTCGGTCACGTTCTCTCGGCCATGCATGTTTAAATTAACAGTTCAGGAATTACCATCATGTGTGCGAATGGATCGCATCGCAAACGGTTAGTATGCTGCAGAAAGAATGACGGTGTGCAATTGGTATCGGGCCATGATACTCATAGTCATAGTAGAGTTTTTTTTTTTTCACCGTCTCTCAGCCTACCCATGTAATTCGATCCACCTCCACCATAAAGTAGCGGAGCGGGTTCTTGCCGTAGCCAACGGAACGAACGTGGAGCCTGTGGATGATGTGGCTGTCAATTGATGGACCGAAGCGAGAGAGGGACAGGGAAAAAAAAAGGTTGTTTACTTGCTTGTCGCTACATTGTTGATGAGTCGGTCTAGTTGAGCTGTATTGACTGTCGATGGTAGTAGGTAGACTAACTACTACCTAGTAGCAATTATTATATGTATATCTCTTCTTCCACACACTCCCATTTTCCTTCTTTTTTGGTCGTCTAATGCTTTAATGCTTTGTTGAGATTTACTCACTTTGCCTCAACCGTTGTTTCTAGCCTGATACGATATCACACGACACAACACGACACTGTCTCTCATAATCACCTAAACTTGGAAACAGGATCCAGGCTCGGTTCATGATTTTACCACTTTTCGCTACTGAACGATCCTTGGCTATTTCTCTGCATACCCGCAACTGAATCCTCGCCTTCGACTTGATATCAGCGAGATTGCCTTGTCTCAATCAGGTCTGAGACTGAACATTCTGCCCTTTGTCCAACGGTGACTCGGGATCCCAATTTCGACAAGATTCAGTTCCAGTCGCTCACATTATCAAGACTGGCGCTGTTTGAGTCTCGTTCTCCCTTGATGAAACTGGACCCAACTCGACACGCACGACTCGACGACTTGTTCTGGATTGATCGGATTGGATTGGATTTTCTCCCTCGAGGTTCTACCGTATTCGTCTACGCCTATCTATAATACCGACTCGTGGCCCTCTCTTTTTTCAAAACCTTCTTCACCTGAAGCTCTCGGTTCAAGGTTGTCGGCATCAGCATTGCTCCCTTGCATTTGCTGTTGCTCACTTAACCAACCTGCTGGGGTCTCACTTACACCACAGGCCCACCATCTTTTTTCTTCGACAATAACCAGCCACTTCGGCGTTTGCTTCCAAGTTTTTTAAGTTTTAACCACTATTAAACTGCCGCCGCCGTTGGTTTCTTTGTTGCGTCTGAGCAAACATCGTCATGTTGCCCTCAAAATTTGGTAGTGTGCGGCAAAAGCAGCCTGCCGAACGCCGAACCAGTCTACGACTTGACCCGAGCATTGTGGCTTTACGATACGAAAAGACTGCACCAGCAGAACCTCCCATTATGATTGTTTCACGAGACCCTTCTCGCCTCTCAAGACGCCCTTCATCATCTTCAGCTTCATCTCACAGCTCCCGCCACCGTCCCATTGTTATTGTTCCTCCAGGCATTGTTGCACCGCCTGCCGAGGAGCACCCAGCCCTTCGAGGC
The DNA here is from genome assembly GCF_050947815.1 of Fusarium sambucinum. Taxonomy (NCBI): domain Eukaryota; kingdom Fungi; phylum Ascomycota; class Sordariomycetes; order Hypocreales; family Nectriaceae; genus Fusarium; species Fusarium sambucinum. The sequence goes on from NC_139292.1 coordinate 4,347,523, forward strand.
TCAAATTCGGCCTCATCTTCTTCTTCTTCGCCGTCGCCAAGAACATCTCCCGTTTCGGTAGAGGAGTGGAAGCGAGATTCCGGAGTTGCCAGGAACAAGTCTACTTCCACCATCCACGAGGAGGACGAGGACGACTACGAGGAAGTTGCCTGCAAATCAAGGATCCCTGCCGTGGAATCGACCGTGTCGTCTTTGATGTCATCCATCATTTCGCAGCCCAGTACGACAGCTCAGCAAATGGACGATCCTTTTGTGGACGAGAATAGCATCTTTGAGCCACTAACATCGTCTTCGAGCGAGGCCTTGTGTCTCTTGTACAACGCTCATTGCATGACACCGCCTAGAGGGTCCCGCTCTGATGATGCTGCACCGACGTCGCCATTCACATCTACAACTACATCTACGCCCGCAACACCTACTCGACCCAGCCGAGGATCAATTACACCCATTTCTGCTGCTTTTGCTGAATACCTCCCTGTTAGCATGCCCTCATCCCCCACAGGTCCTGCTCCCCAATATATCTGCCAATCAATTCCATCATCACCTCGCTGCTCTACCTCTTCCTCATCTGCCCCCACAGTCTCCCAAGGTCCCAGCTCACCGTCGCGCTCCCGTTCAGGGTCGTCTCGATTTGGTTCATTTTCCCAGATGTTCGCTGCGCCGATCCAGATTCAGCCCTTGTGGCGGGGCCCTACGAGCGCTGGTGAAAGCTCAAGCTCAAACCCAAACACTGGTATTAGTGCTCTTCCCAGCACTACAGCCAGCGCACAGTCCACTATCTCTGCCCCTGGCGCTACTGCGAGCGCTACCGCCAGCGCCCCAGCCACTGATGCCGCTTTGGCCAAGCCCTTGGCTGGGACTGAATTGGAGCAATCGCATCCGTCAGGAAGTGGCCAGGGCTCCTCCCATTTTTGGAACAGGTCCCGCTCTGCCTCCACAACCTCGAATAACGGCACTAGCAATGCTACTTCGGCGGACACTTCATCTAATAACGATCTCCCGCTCCCCTTTGCCTTTGCCCCCCTCGACGTCTCCATCCCCTGCGAAAGTCTCCTTGACGATGCCTTTATGACTTCTGTTTCCTTTTCCAACCGTGGAAGCATCATGTTTGCGCCTCAGGAAGCGGTCGCTATTGACAGCGCCATCAAGCAGCACCAGCACAACATGGCTTCGATTGATTCGTCCTCATCAACCTCAACCTATTCTTCTACAAACGTCGACACCCTCGCGACCGCAAACAATGACGAGTCCAACTCTGGCTGTGCCACACCAACTCCTACTCCCTCTACGGCCGCTCCTCATGACCTCACACCAACTCCCACCACTCCTACGACCCCAAAGTTTCAATCACAACCCCTTCCTCGACCCAGCGACGAGTCCAACGACATGAACAACTCCTTTCAGGGGGCCGACGATGGTTCGGGTTCCTCCCAGGACCCGACATCAGCCCCCGACATTCGTGTCTTGGCCGCCGACGTGGAGAAGGAATCTCAAAAGGTGAGATCGCTCTATACTGTTGGCGATGGTTCCCACGGTGAGCCTGGCAGGAGGCACTCGTATCACGAGCGTCTTGAACCAACTCCCGAGGTCCCGTCCGAGGAGAATGAACTTGACCCGTATGATTTTCCTTGAATGTCCCAATTATCATCATCGCGGACAATGATTTATGCTAACCTATCTTTTCTCTAGTGTTCCAAGGCATCTTTCTCCGGCCTGGCAAATGCCCGCCTCTGGAAGTTCTTCTTCCCTCAGGTCTAGAGGCGGACTTGAGGATTGGGATGACCTCGAAGGCGCCCACGTTGACCGATATGGATTCATCACCATGCCACCGCAACCTGGCTCAAGAATGGGCACGCCTTTCGAGACGAGGTCCGCGTCAGGGTCACCTAGGAAGCGTAGCATATTACAGAAGCGAGACCCATATACCCTATCATCCACTCTCAGTGGCAGTGGTCGGAGGACTCCAACAAGAAAGGTTTCCGCCAGATCGCTCAACACCCAACACTCCGAATTATCAGTATCGACATCACTTCGTTCATCTAGGTCAGTCATAAGGCAGGCCAGCAATCTGCTACCACATAACCGCGACCGGCGATGGATGGACGAGGCCGGTGATATGCTCAACTCCGCACCCAGCCTTCAGGATATTGTCGACGAGATCCAAGCCGAGAGGTTAACAGAAGTTATGAAGCGAAAAGAGTGGGAAAGGTCAGAAAAATGGAGGAGGATGGCCAAAGTAGTCCGCAAAGGCGGCGAGGGTGAGGGTGAGGGAATGAACTTTGAGTTCGATACCAGAAACCCGAAACTTGTCGAGAGGACCTGGAAGGGGATCCCAGATCGATGGCGAGCAGCAGCGTGGTGGTCTTTTATGGCTACCAGTGCTAGGGAACATGGAGGGATGGCTTCTGAGGACAAGATTGTGATGGAATTTCACCGGCTCCAACTACGGAGTTCACCAGACGATGTACAGATCGATTTGGATGTTCCCAGAACCATCAGCCGCCATATTATGTTTCGACGTCGTTATCGAGGTGGTCAACGATTATTATTTCGAGTCCTTCATGCCATTTCTATCTATTATCCTGACACAGGATACGTCCAAGGAATGGCATCGCTGGCAGCTACATTGCTCTGCTACTTTGATGAAGAGAAGAGCTTTGTGATGCTAGTGCGCATGTGGCAGTTGCGTGGATTAGCACGACTGTACCGCCCGGGTTTTGAGGAACTCATCACGGCCATGGCCGACTTTAGCACAAACTGGCTCAACAAGGAAGTAGCCAGCAAGCTGGTAAGTTTGAAACCCCATGGCACCCACAAGTTTGAAGCTTACAGTTCCAGGACGAATTGTGCATCGACACTACTGCTTATGGTACTCGTTGGTATCTCACTTTGTTTAACCTTTCTGTCCCCTTTGCGGCCCAGCTGAGAATCTGGGACGTGTTTCTTTTATTAGGCGATGGTTCTATTACTGCGAGACCTGACAGTCGAAGGTCCGAGAGTAAGCCTACCTCATCGGGCGAGTACGATGTTTTGCATGCTACCAGTGCAGCATTGGCTCAAGCCCTGCGGGAAGTCCTTCTGGGTGCCGAGTTCGAGAATGCCATGAAGGCATTGACGTCGGCAATCCCCATAAAGGACGAAGACCTTTTGATGAAGGTGGTCAAGGCGGAATATAAACAACACCACGGCAAGAAGAAGATGTAGCGCGCCTTTTTGCCATGACATTGGTATAGCGGGGGCATTCTCCTTTGTCTCCTTTTTTGACTTGATTGCTCTTTGTACATGCGAAGCTGTATCATGATATCCCACAGGGTGTTTTCTTGTTTTAGGTTGCTTTGCTTTGCTTTGCTTTGCTTTGCGTTGCGTTGCGACATTGCTCGATACCCGTCTCTCATGCTACGGCCTCTGAGAGACTATATGCCTAGACAAGGCCATTCTTTTCTATGTGTTGGCTCGCGAGAACGTCATGGATTCAGAAACAGACGGAGCTACTCCCTTTCAGTGGTTGATAGCGTTTGGAGCCATGGAACCTAATCCTATATACCCCGTTCCTGGCACTACTTGTTTTGTTATCTTGCTTTAAGGGTTACTCCGAGGAGGCTTGGGAGTGATATGGTTGTGATTGATTGCATTTTAATGTACATGCATGAGGAGGACAAGGGAGATTACGAAAGGGATACAAAGCACCTAGATGGGATGGAATGGAATGGGATGGGACAGGACGGGATAGGGATCAGGAGAAGCCAAAAGATAAGCGAGATACGAGTGCCATAACCGCCTCGAAGTTAATGTATATGCAATATTGGTTACAATATTTTGTATGATTTGCTCGTGAAAACCCCATGTTTATTCCAAGTTGTTGAGCCGTGGCTGGTTTGACTTTCCCGATTCATCATATCATGTCATATTATGTCATGTCACTGTTTGATTCCCCAGCTTACAGTTTAAGATGGTAACATAGCGCTATACAAGTGTCCAGCTAAGAATCAGGGACAGGGACAGGGTTCAAATAAAGGTGCCTACAAACCCAAATAGGTCGAACCTTTGTGATGGCCTCAGCCGCATTTGCTTTCAGAAGCTACCGATCTGTTCACCCCTCATCCTCTTCCTCTTCCTCTTCCTCCGAGCTCCGTGTGGTGCGGGGGACCCGGAGGACCGGGCGCCATCATATCGGAGGCGATGGAATCAATTGTAGAGAAAGAAAGACAAAGATGATAGTTTTGAATACTCTAAGAAGCTGTGTATCGGTTAGCCAGTTGGTGGGTAACATTGCACTTATTATTGCTGTATGAAAGAAGTTGCGTTCAACTTTGATGTGACTGATGGATTGCACTGCATCATATATGATGCAATGTACATTGTCATGTATGGTAACGCGAGATGTTAATTCTACTGCAACTATACCTACCTGCCTAGTAACCCCATGCACTCTGCTCTCTGTTGGGTTGATTCTTCCTATCCTTCCATGCTATGCAGAGTCGATGCGCAGACGGCCGAGTTTTCCTTTTCAAGACAAGCCACAGTTCTTATTGACTTTTCTTTCTCTCTTTACACCGCTCCATGGTTGCAGTAGGATGAGGAGGCTTATGCACCGAACCCATTGACCTTTCTTACTCATCCACACATACACCTTCTCTTATCCATCATTTATTGCTATTGTTGTCCCCTTGTCTTTCCTCTTTTGGTAAAAACTATGCAAAGTGTGGCTTGTCTTTTTTTCGTATTCATTCTTCTTTCCCCTCTTGTTTGTTGTTGTTCCTCTCAGCCCCATTCGGTCTGATATATTCACCTGGTGCTGGATCCCTAGAACGTGGCTGGTCTTGTCTTTTGGCTTGCAGTCACTCACTGGTGATGAAATGGATCTTTCCTAGATCTGCATTTCTTAGAGGGGCTGGAGAGTTCAGTCAAGATACATGCAGAGCCCTTTGCCCGGACTTACAAGAGCAACGCGAGGTACCCTTCTTTTCTGATGGGATCTGTATGATTGATACTTAGAATAAGCGACCTGGTACTAACGAAATGGCGTTCAGTAACCGTAACTTTGTTTTGGGGCGTTCCTGGATGTAGATACCTGGCAACACCGATGGTTGACCTCGAGGCTTCCAGTACATCGAAGTGGCTCAACTTCCTTCTCGTCGAGTTGCGGATGCAACGAAGCCACTGAAGCTAGTCTAGTAGTTGTACGTAGACCAATTATTTGGACATTACTTGGCCAAGACAATAGTCTCATGCATCTAGTCCATGTTCGTATTATGCTAGACTGTTCATACGCCTGTCACTCACTCGCTTCGATCACTCAGTGCTCATTCGCCATCGACTTCTCTCGACAATGTTAGTTATGCATTGGCTGAAGCTGCGAAACTTCATCTCATTCGAATCTAAGTCCACTGGATATCTATAATCGTATGTGAACCGTCCTGAGTGCCTCAATATCTGCCCTGCCACGTAGCCAACCCGTCGAGCCTGAGCCCGAGTCCTGTCCACTGTTCAATGCTATTCCCCCAACCAACTACCGACTCCTTTCGACAAGAAAATAACCATTTTAAGAAACTCCGATTTTCCTCCAAGCCCCAGGCTCTTCCCCATATCCTTACCCGCATCCAATGTTGCCCGGTACCATATGTATAATTGTGATGCAAGAACCATAGAGATGTGTTTCAGAAATAGACAGATACTTGGAGCCAATCGCATTGATAGCGCGTGACAAATGCGATTTGTTCGGATGAACCGCTCTCATTCCAGCTGCCCAAATAAATAACTCCCCCTGAGCCGCAAAAAGCAATTATACTCACTTAATTTGTGGGCTGTCCTCATGAGATATGTAAATAATAGCCGCGCGACTATTGATCGACCAACGCGTCTAGGTGGTCAAGCTCTCTCTATCTTTCCCCTGTACTATCGCGCGGCTTGGATGTTTCTTTAATATTCTCCAACGTCTTTGAATCTTCCGGAGAAGATTGTCTGTATTGAGGCCCGCTCTCATCGCCTGAGCGAGCAGGCCCGGGATACTTCGCGACGGGCTGAGGCCCCTCCGAGAGAATCGCTGACACTGACTGTCTCGAATCGCCATGTTCGTTGCCTGGTCGTTCTTGCTGCGACATAGGTGTTGGGGCTGGCGACCTTCGTATCGGTGACCTTCGGCGTAGAGGCCCGCCGAAACTCTCCCTTCGAGAACGCCCTGGCCCAGTAACCCTGAAGGGAGACATGTCACTCCTTTGCCGCGAGTGGCCGTGAGTTGGCCCACGAAATGGCGCATTTGACGAGCTGACTTGGCTAAAGGATGGCGGCGATCGATACTGTTGTTCGCTGCGTGTTGGGGAAAGGGCATGCCCGGTGGCTTTGCGCTTTCTGGGAGTTTCCCCTATTGACACAGAAGCTGCATTAGTTCACAGAGAATCTCGCTTTCTCTTAGTCTTTGACGAACCAGAAGGACTTCCGGGTCGATTCGAGCTACCGCCAGCTTGCGTGTTTGGCGGCTGCCAGTGATGAAAGTATATCGAAGAACCCGCTTGTGGTTCATACTGGTGTTGAGATTGCTGCGTTGCAGTAGCATGCGCGAGTTGCGGAACGTTGGGGACGTCGACACGGCCTGGTGTGAATACCATGGGACGTCCAACTACGCCGCTCACTGTCTGGCCTCTAGGCCTCGATGGCGATGGCGGGTATACGTATCCGGCCGCTTGCGTCGACGCAGAAGGAATACCCTGCTGTTGGGTATGTGGCTGCGACTGAGATTCTCGTTGATGCTCTGGCGGCGCAGTCCATTGAGTAGACGTCGTCTGAGCATGGGGAAGAACTTGACCAGGTGGCATAAACTGTTGGGCCCATTCTAGAGCAGTGTGAGGCGGTAGACCTCCAGCGCCCATACCCGCGAAAACCAGTGGTACCATTGGGGGAGGGATACCCGCTTGAAGGGATGTCCGCAGCATGTCCAACTCAACCCTACGTTGGTCTAGACGCAGACTCTCCTGTCTTGTTCGTTCTTGTTCTTGCCTTGTTCTGTCCTCTTCTGCCCTCGCCTGCAGCCAAAGCTTCATAGACTCTTCTGCTCCCTGCCATTGCTGAGGTGGAGCGGGTAGCTGGCCCCGATCCCTCTGTTGGTGAACGAGTGGCCCTAATGATGGCTGTTGCTGTGGCTGCTGTGGTAGTGGTTCTGGCGGAGGTGGTGGGTGATGTTGATGATGTGAAGGTGGAGGAACACCAACAGTTGTAGCCTGCTGGGGAGGAAGAGCCATGGCTGCCGGTGGCGGCAAACCACGGTGAGGAGCCGACATGGGCTGTGATGGCGAACTGTGTCCCCTATAAGCGGCAGGTAACGATTTAGTTGCCGATTCTTGATATATCAAAGGGGGGGAGAGTCGACAGGTTGAAGGCGGAGTCGGAAGATCATAAACAGACTTGTAGCCGTAACTTGGTGGCTGCTTGACGGTAAGCATCGTTATATGGTAGCTGGGCTACACCAGTGGGGACATTTGTGCGGCGAGTGCGTGAGGGCTTGGAAGTTAATAAGGAGGTAGCTATTGGGAGGCTGGGGTTCTGTTGTTGTTCACTTTTTCACGGACAAGACGGTTCCAGCCAAACAGAGAGAAGAAACGGCCGGGTAAGGTATACAATGCACGCGCAGTTGCTAAAGAAAATATATATCCAGCATCGAAATATTGAAAGAGGGAACAAAAGCACCAACAACAGCAGAGAGATGCAGAGGGAGATGTTAAAATATCTTCCGTATGCTTGTTCTTTGACAATGACGGCCCGGAGGTGGGATGCTATTTGGTGGGAGAAAAGGGCAAGGATAAGATGAAGCAGGAGAAGTCTGAAAATGGAGAAGAATAAGAAAAAAGTGCATACCATGTGGGTTGTGGACGTTGTATAAGACGACCAGAGACAGCAACGGGCGGCGAGCTGGAGATGTCGGCCAGCTCCAGAGTGTGGCGGTCGAGGTAAGCGGGGCAGATGAAACCAGTTGACAAGCAGGGCCAAGCTCATTTGGAACCAGTCATGGATGGCTCTTCCATATATCTAGCACACATGGGGGGCACGCGTAGAAAAGAGCTGTCAACGATTGTAAGTTAGTGAGTTGAAGTTAGAAGTGGGGAAGACTCAAGGCTGACAAGACAAGGTGAGAAGTTGATCTATATAAGTGGATTGGGCTGAGATGAAGGATAGAAGAAGCAAGGCTTCGCCGGCAAGTGGTTAGAAGATGTGAGAGACTCAAGCTTTGCAGGGCTGTTGTGGACGGTACAGCAAGTGCTGTAGACAAAGGACAAGACCAATTCTAACGCAGGTACCAGCCAACGCGGTCAAATGCACTTGTCTTCGCCTTTCACGACCAACAGGCACAAGCCTATATGATTATAAGGTCAATGCTCGAAGTCACCGGGTAGAGCTGGCCTTGAAATAGAAAGGAGTGTTGAGCAGGAGTCGTAATCTAAGACCCGTGTTATCTGCTTTGTTCTATCCGTGACGGTGTTGAAGCTAGCTCGGCACTGATAACTCTACGGTAACCGGGACGAGGGTAGCTTGCAGATATCAGGGAGCTATGACACAAGACCAACGGGTTCAGGAACCAAGGTTGTTTAATGAACGAATGGGGAACAAGAATAAAGAATAGAAAGGGACAGGGACAGAGGTGAAGGTGGACAACGATCTTCGAGAGAAGATGTGAGAGAGAAAGAAAAGAGGAAAGAAGGTCTGAGCAGCTCGAGTGAGCTTCACAACGAGTGGAGAGCGGAAAGAGTGAGTGGTGGAAAGTACACGCACACACCCGCACACGCCCACCCGCTTGCTTATACGCACATCATCAAGCGCCGGCCGCCGAGACGTCCTTCTCCGGTCCGCATTTTGACGCATTGGAATTGTGACTCCAGGATCAAAGACACTTGAAGTCATAGTGGAAACGCCTTGAACGTGGAAACTGTCCCTGGTCAAACAGGGGTTGTCCAATCTAAAAGATTGATTAGGGATCACTGGAAACAAGTCAGATGGCCACAACCAAGAGCTTTCTGACATAAAGTTATGCCAGGTAACGGACTCGAGCAACCAAATTCGGCCAAGGCCAACCCAGCATTAACTAGACACGACACTTGAAGCAAGGGCCAGAGTAGACATTGTACCAGTAAGAAGGATGAATGTGTCCTGGATCATCTTACTAACGCAAGCCCCAGCATGGCAAGTTTAGGATGTCCATGAGAAAAGAGTGTATCAGAAGGAGATTTGACAGATTTTGGGAAGGCACACATGGTAGGGAAAAGACAAAGCACTAAGGCCGTGGTCGGTACAGGGAGCAGGGGTCGGGGCAGTGGTAGTGGTAGTGGCATAGCAAAGAAGTGGCTGAGAGTAACTGGGGGATTAAGGGATTGCTGCAAAGTTGTGAACCCAGACTTTTCCATTCGATGCGTCAAAGAGCCAACAAGAAGACAGGATGGAGGGTTCCGAAGAGGGTACGGTACATACTAATGTACACACATGCTTTAGTGGTAGGGATGGGTGAATGGAAGGATCATGAGAAGTGGGGATGAATCGGGAGCCAGGGAGGGGCGTGTGCAGGCGGAGAGAGCATGATGTGCAAAAGCGACACCAGTAGTATAATTTTCAATCGAGACATGGTCAAGAGTGTCGTTGTGTGGTGAATGTGAATGATGTGTTTACGACCACTTTGTTTTCTTCCTTCGTCTGCATTGTATCAGACTTACCAACAGAATAAACTGCCAGAGAAATTAATGAGTAAAAATGAACAAGTTCATTGTACTGACCAGCAAGGCAAGACCACTTGTATACAAGGTTTTTGGTTTTGTATCTGTATTTTACCCCAGGTTGTAACTTTGAGGCTAATCACACGGGCGCCGAGGTAATCTGCCCGAGTTACTGCAAGCCTTCAAGATACAGTTACAGAACCTGGCCAGTCGAGCTTCAGCCTCTGTGTGGTGGTGATTCACGGGAGGGTAGGTGAGACATGGGTCTAGAATTCGGTAGTTAGATCAGCGGTAATTAGAAGTCGTCAACAATGCTTGGTACTCGCAGAGATGAATGGCTGAGAGTCCGAGGGTAGCCAGGATCCAGAACAGGTAATAATGTGGACAAGCAACAACGACGACGACAACAACCACTTGTAAGTCAATAGCGTGCATACCTAAATTGAAGCAGTTTAGTTCCTGGTAGGGTGTGAAGAACTAGGTTAAAATGGCGGCCAAGTTTTCCCTTGTTCCTCGTATTTCTTGCTTCTTGGCTGATGACTTCCATGGATTTTCCTTCTCGCTTTCTCCAACGCAAAGACTTTGAAAACTTCTGGTAAGCATCTTGGAGGTTTGGTAACGTTTAACCTTTCGTCGTGGCCGAAACCTCAATTGAACGATGCAGGCTGACTCGCTTTAAAAAAAAAAAAAAAAAACCCCATAGCACGTATAATACGTGCTTTATCGGCCGTGGGTTGGGTATCCTATCCTGAGACGTTAGTGGCCTGAGCCTTGGTGATGTACTCGTGCATCACAGGGATAAATGCGACTCTCTATTGTCGAGCCACGGGAAGTGGATGGCATGGATCGGTTTCGCTCACATCAACGAGGAACCTGGGAGTTGTTACACGGAGCGCGGTTCCTGTAGCCGGGTTTAAGCTGCTCTCATTTCGTCGAGTACAAAGGCCAAGTACCTATGGTTCGTGGTCTATTGTTTCGGGTGTGACGGGGATATTGCATGCATAGACAGCATGTGTAGATGCAGTGTTTGTTAGCAGAATAATTTAAAGAACAATAACAAAGGTCAATTGAGAAACGGCGTTTTTTATTTTACTCGATCGGTCCCCTGGGCTCCTTCCTTTGGATGTTGGTCTTGGCTGCTACTATGTTGGCTTTTCTTCTCTTCCCTGTTTGTGTTCCTTCCCTTCGTATTTGCCATTTTGACATTCAGCAGGAAACTACCTACCTTAGTAACTAGTACCTAGGCACACGCCCAAGGAAGACGATCAAAGATCCAGGTCGGGAAAATACCTGCCTACTACTAAAGTAAACCGTTAATCCTTTGTCCTGTCTTACCTGTAGTTACTATCTTAGTACCTGCGTACTAAGGTAAGGTTGAACTTGGACCGAACTGGGGAAGGTGCCCTTAACTTTAGCTTACGAACAAGTTCGTTCAGCCGCTCTTTCCGTTCTCTTGTGGCGTCGAGTTTGTAAGCTGTGCGGCCTGAGATACCCTACCTTGATTCTTCCTCACTTTAACAGGCGATGCTCGTACAGTATGTAGCCGCTCTTTCTCTTGCTTGGACTTGATATTATCACTGCTCCCTTCATGTCGCGGCGCCCCGTTTCATCTTTGCAAATCTCTATCCTGCCCACTTACCGAGGTTACAGGGCGAATTTCTTTGCTACTAAACATCTACGACACGTAATTATGCACGGAGAGAAATTGGCAAAATCGAATCGTGGTAGACGCTTGCTGCCTAGTCAATCCTTTACGGTACATTACTCGATACAATGCAGGCATACAAATGACAGTGGACGTTCACGATCCGCCATGACAACCAGCATATGAGCATCATGCTTCGTCATTATTCAACGGTCTCAAACAATTGGAGTTCATTCCCTTATGATACTGCTACAGCACAATGTCATGGAGGACACCTGGCCTTTCGTCCACCTCGCCAGCCATGTTCCAGTATAAACAATGATGTCCAGGTTCGGTCATGATGCATTGGTGGATTACTAGCACTTTCCCCCCAATCCCTCTAATCTAACGTTGGATGTCAGCCTCCAGCCCTTCTTCAAGACCTCGAAGCACGCCTAGAAACAATCCAGATTAGCTAGCGTCGCCCGATGCCCATTAGTCTATAGGGGCCCTGCCCAAATCAATTCGTGAACCTATCGCCCCGCAACCACAATCACAAAAGTCTTGATCGAAGGCACGATAGACATGGTTCACCGGTGGCGGTAGCAATGGAGAAGCACATAACGTTCATGCACGACCATAGTCAAAAATTGATTGCTCTTGGCTATCTTCTGAGGACAATGGTCGCGCAAATGTGAGAACTATGACTTGAGAACCAGAAAGACGAATCTCTCTCTCAGAACCACCTGTACATGCCTCCGTCTACCGGACTGGCAGGCACATCCTAGCCAAAACCCGAAGAGCTCATCGTCATCGCTAAGCGAAGATGAACAAGGTCAACCAATGGCACTCCGCCATTCAGACAAGGTCCCCCACCTCTCAAAAAACCGTTACCAACTCACCCCTCTTGGGGCACGCTCGCCGTTTGAATTCGCTACCTTAGTAGCCGGCTACTGGGCGAGCGCCACAATCCAGGACAAGGTTCTTACTTGATGTACGTGGGCGGTATTCATGATTGATAGACTTTTCCATTCACTTTTCAAGGGCTGCATACATGAGTTGTCCCACGTGTCTACTCTCGAATTTGACAGTCGAATCCGAACCCTACACTCTTTCGAGTAGCATAGGTGTCTAGGCTACGATGCCCAGAGGTTGCAAGGGACCTAAACCAATCTGATACTATGGAGAGTTTGAACCCAAAAAAATCAATGGCCAAGCACTCGATCGCCTACGAGAAAGTAGCTGACTAAACTGTCTTAGATATTGACGTATGCATACTTGCGAATTTCACTACGTTTCGTGTAGAGACATACAGGGCTCTCCAAGATTCAGTTCCTCCAAGAGGATAACTTTGACTGGAAAGGAGAGGAAGGTCTCTACAGTGACAAGAGTTTGATGCCAGGAATAAGTTGAGCACCAATCCCCTGGCCTGACTTCCGTTGCAGGATTGATTCACTGCCGATGATACTCGCGAATACAGATAAATTAGGAAATACTGATGTAACAGCATCACACCGATGTGATCACGTAAGAGGACTATTGTCGGGAAGTACTTGGGGCTTATCGAGGTTGAGTCAAAAACTGGAAGCCTCCCAATGTCACACTAGTAGGTTGATGGCGACAATATCTACACATGTGTTACTGCAACACTCGATTGTTCTGTGCCTTACGGTGATTCCGTTGCACGAAGCAGATCTGTGTTGTAGCTCTATTTATCGGTACGAGTCGTACATACATGGACAAAAAGTCCAATCGGGTCAGCTTAGTGCCTCAAACTGTCTTGATTTACCGAACTAGGCAATGAGCACGGATTCTGTGTTGATCAAGGTTCATAGTTAATCTACTGCTACCTACCTACATAGGTACATGCAGTTGTCCTTTGAAGTCTCCGTCAGGGATATTGGGATATCAACCTTCACAAGGCAATAGTAATTCGAACACTGAGTCTAGATTGTCGAGAACCAAAAAGTGATAGAAATCACGGATCCAAGACTGAGTAAAAATATTTTGTCTCTCGTACTGCCCGTGGTCAAGTTTTCCTATCTGAACCGCTTACGCTTGAGAATCTTATACATGTCCAAATCAGAGAGCTGGTAAGATGATTATATATGAGCATCTTTTGATGATGACTACAGCAGTACATATCTCTAGAACTTGTTGATGGTGGTTATCATCAAGTGCTATACTTGAGGGGTGAGGGCGATGAGAAAAACGAGAAGGTGTATACGTAACAGAGTCTCTCGCAGGCTTTCTACCAATCACCAATCATCACGGTAAGCTTTCCCAGTTCCAAGGACTAGGGATCCCGGGACCCTGATGATCTTGGTCCAATCAGAGCCGAGAAAGGCTGGTCGAGTCCGAGACGTACCTGCCGGTTGGAAAGCCCTTGTCGAGAATGGATATCTGAAACGATGTTAACCCTGTCCATTGTTCCTTGTTCTTACCCATGCTACCTCACCTTCTACGACATTCCCCTCGTTTTTTTTTTTTTTTTTTTTTTGGAAGCTTGTCCAAACTACCTAACTAGACAGAGGTATCTACTAGGTAGCTACCTTAGTAGGTGCCTCTGTACTGTCCTGTATCTAGGCGTTCCTGCTATTTATGAGCACATACACAGATTTCCTCCTTCCTTCCTTTCTTTTTCTTGAACCTCAGTCTACTCCTTCTTCCTCCTTCTTCTCCACTTCACTTCGCTTTTGCCTGTCACTTCAACCCTGACGATACACTAACCTTGCTTGATTTGGTTGGTGGCTACCCTGCTTTGTTGACCTTGACCTGCCATGCCATCTCATCACTCACCACCATGGACCACATCCATTCAATTACATTACATCAGCCACCAATGTGGAAACGAGATGAGATGAGTCTGTCTATTATTTCGAAAAAAGCAATGGCCGAAGTGTTTTACCTTGTTCCACTCGTGCGTGGCCTTCCGTTTAGCGTCATGCGACCCTCGAACTCAACATCCATTGGCCCTCTTGCCCACTTGGCCTTTGTGCAGTCGCAGCAACAAAGGCGGCAGCAGCAGTTACCGCGCAACTAACCTTATCTTCGACGCCGAGATGAATTCACTCTAAATGAAACAAGCGTTTATTTCCTCATTACACTAGCCACACACTCTACATGTACGCAGGACACCTTCATAACAGAGCAGCTCAGCCGCAAATGTTGACCCTCCGCCGTGCATGGTCAGATGCACTGATCCCCTTTGTGGTGGTATCGTGGATCTTCAATATTCATTCCCCGGTCACAACACTTGGGTCAATCCCATGGAGCACATTCTCCTTGCATCATGCCAATTGACGACTTGGAGCTGTTCCTTAACCCAAGGGCTACTGCATCATCGCCACATCAAGTCGTGCTCTTCGAAGCATCCAGCCACCCACCATTCATTTCTCTAACTGGGATATTCTCCGAGACCCTCTGCAGCTACCTTCATGGGAGTCAACATAGAAGAGGCTGTGCAATCCTGGAAAACTTGCCTGGAATTTGAGAATCGGCCTTTCCACCACAGCTATGGTCCAAACACTCCGTCATAATAGCAGCTTATTTTCCCTGCTATGTACCCGATAACTCAATTTCGCAGATCATTTGCCAATCTCGGCTGCAGTTCGACAGGGCTCGCTCAGGCACACATGCATGGCCATGGCCCAGCCTGTTTAATTTGTTGCTACTTTCGAAGTTAGAAGTTCTTGGTCGTCTGTGTGAGCTGATGGATCGGCAACTAGTCTTTAAGCGACTCATCCCACCTTGTGGTCGGCCCAATCCGACTGCACCCTTGTCGGCGTTGGATCTAACTGTTCCGATCTTGGTGCGGGTCCGCCCGGTCTCGTCTCTGCTGGATGGAACTTGTTCCAAGGATATGCTGCATCTTTTTAACGTCTAATAAGCTAAGAACCGATTAGTGTCAAATAATTATTCCCTGTCTTGTTCCTAACGCAATGTTTACACATCAATTTCGGAGCAGTCTCATTCATCACATCAGAACGGATGGGCAATTCAGACAGGCCTGACAGGGTCTGCACACACCTGCATTGGCAAACGCGCGCCCCATGGACCACCCTTTCAGGGCTTGCTCACCAACACCCAAATCAGGATACGAAACTCGGCTTTGTTCAGCGGCAGGCTGCCGCTCTCAGGGCTTTCCGTCTGCTTCCCGAGATCCCTTGGTGAACGGCTACTTGCACCTAGGCACCGTTACACTATGTACTCTCACAGGTTTAGCTGACACCATCCAACTACCGGTACATTTGCAGGCACAAGTCATTACGCGATATCAGTTACCAAACCCGATCTCAATGCCTCCCCTGGCGCCGGGAATATGCGAAACGCTCGCTCATGTACTATCGAATATGTTGATGTGTAAATGATCCGATAACCCACATACCAACCGCACATCCTTCCTTCCTAACCTAGGGTTGTTTGGCGATCAAGATCAGCAAAGTGACTACCCCTGCTAGCACGTCCATCCCATCTGGCATGTGTCTGTCATCCGAGTACTCGCAAGCCCCAATACAAGGCCAGCGATTGTAGCCATTGAGTGAAGATTAGCGTGAGAGGCTGGACTGGATCACTGGACACCAAAAATTGTCCTTCCTATCCGTATCCAGTATCAGCTCGAGATGAGACGCAGCCCTGTTAAAGTTGGCCCAGCTAGGTTAGGTCTACGTCTGCATCAGGACCAGTTACTACAATTCTGAATGTCCTGGGCTAGCTAACTCGATGAAAGGGAACAGGCAATTTCTGTAATGCTTATTTGTTCTTTCGTGTCGCGGATCAACCGATAATCGTCTCCTGCACTACGATAAACCAAACGATTGCACGGCAACTGTTCTCTCTGCCGCATCAGCCTGGTGGTATGAGGAGAAAGAATGAAGACAGACAGACATCTCCTGCCAAGCACATCTACAAATGGCCTCTATTCTCTGTGCTGAGCTGTACATTCTATGATCTTGGGCTTCTACCTTCCACCCCTGTACAGGTTGAATTCCACATTCAAGCTGCGACAAGTACTGAGCTTATGAACAAGCATAGTCATACATACATACTCATGTCCATTAGCTGATAGCTTCAAAGTGGGACGGCACAATAGGAATGCCTGAACGGATTTGTGTTGAATTCCCATGTATGGCTCTCAGTATATTGTCCGAATCAGGTAATCAAACCAACGGGATCTCTGAGCTTCTATACCACCAGCCGAGGGATCTTCTCCCCTGCACTTCCTTACGCGCGATCGAATCCCGAAGCCAAGTTTACCGTCAACCAACCAGACAAGCCAGGACCATACCACTGATCGAGAATTGATCGGTCCACCAGCTTACACGTCAATTTCCCTTCTGTTCTTCCGCCTCATCGTTACCACATAATGTGACAGTATGCAGGGTCACCATCCATCCCACCGACTATATCGTCTGTTTTGCTAGCCCATGCCATCTGGAATGTACTATACTTCGGAGACTCGTCTCATCTAAGTTAAGTCAATCTCGGACGCCAATGCCTCGTTGTCACCAACGGCCGCTAGCGTACGCCTCCCATGTGGATGATTCCTTGCCCCCCTTAGGTCGATCAAATCCCAATTGTAGATATGATCGTCAGGCTTCGACTCGACCTCAACCCACCCCCATTGACTTAGGGCTGTCGAGCGTCGGCGAACTTGCGCAAGCAGGGAGAAAGAGGGACAGAGTAGGAAGACAAACGAGCGCATGTCTGTCTTACTTTAGGGGAACTAAAAAAAAGCACTGGGCTTTCACGAATCGTTTATCTGGGCACTAAAGAGCAACGATAACCTCTACGCTGTGTATGAAATTAAAAGTCAAGTAACTTCAGCACGAGTCGTTACTGTGTGGTTCAAGCTTACAAGCACGCGTACACTTCACAGTAGCTGTTTTTCTTTCTCGGTTGATTGTCTTGATTCTTTTGGCGTATCATATCCCCAAATCAGTAGACCACGCTATCTATGCTAAGTCCATCTCTACAAGAGGGCAAAAAAGAATAAAAACAAATAGGAGGTATCTTGCAAGCAGTCCCAAACGGCCTACCACATAACCTTTGACACCCCCCTTTCCTTGTCATGAATTGAATTGAGAAGTCCCTGTTCATCCGCGCCTTGACACAAGCTGCCGTCCTCTTCAATGCTCCTCGCTCAAGTGAAACAGAATATTCAAAAAATCCGGATCAATGCACAATTGCACATAATCTTTATATGCGTTCAAACGCTTTCCCTTGGACTACTCGTGAGAAGTCACCTTCCTTCGCCTCTCCATGTCCTCTCTTCCGTCCAGCCTTGCACCCCCCCTTCATTTTGCCGTTGCGTGGCGTAAATGTGTAAAACTCAACCACTGATATGGCTGTTATATGATAAAAATGTCGGGCGACGAGGTTGTGTCGCCTTAGTGAGGAAAGATTCGATCTTTCAATGATGAAGCTGAGGATGTCAAACTGCTGCGTTTGCTGGAATCCTTCCCGGACGTGAAAGAACTATTCTCTGCCTTCTGACCCTCTTCTACAAGGTTCGTTGTGCTCTGTCGCTGTGGTTTCTTTAGAACACTTCTGGATTTGTCATTGGAGAAGCCGGTTAGGGACGGTCGCTCGCTATTTGACTCGCTGCTGCGACGTTGCTTGGTGAGCTTCCGAGGGAATCGCTTCTGGGACTGAGAGGTAGAACTGTCCGCGATGGAAGCAGTGTCTATAGAGCGACCGTCGCTCGACATACGGCTAGGGGCAGCCGTGCTTGTCGAAGGTGGCACAACGCCCTGAATCGTTAACGGTGATGGTTCTCGCTGCTCTTTGCCGTACACGGGACTTTCCTGTGCTTGCAGCGCAATCTGGTCAACGGGCTGATTAAACACAGCCTCTTCCTGCATGGGATCAAGAGATGCATTGGATGATTCTCTTGTTCCCACGCTCGGCTTGACTACAGGAGACGGAAGAACAAAAGAAGAATTTGATTTGGTAGTGGGAGCCCCCGTAAGCGTGTGCAGGCTGAGGGTCGACCCTCGTGGCACTGGGGGTGATGGCTCTGGCTTTGGTGCATGCTACGACAAGTCAGTGTTTGGTTTTCTGTGATAATTTGGTTCACTTACCTCGATACACAGGTACGCTTCGAGCTTCTTCTTGAGTATCTCCGACCTGACAGGCTTGGCAAGATAGTCATTCATGCCAGCAGCCAAGCACTTCTCCCTATCTCCTTGGATTGCAGAAGCCGTCATGGCAATAACCAAGATTGTGCGCACTGCGTCCAAAGAGTCCTTCCTAATCAGCTTTGTTGCCTCATAGCCGTCAAGAACCGGCATCTGGACATCCATCAAGACAACATGATACGGTCTTCCCTCCTTAGCTTTTTGTCGAAGGCCTTCGACAGCTTTAAGTCCATTGTCATAAGCCTCGACACCCTTGTACCCCAGCCTCTGCACATACTGGATGGCAATCTTCTGGTTGATGGGGTTGTCTTCGGCAACGCAAATGCGAATCTCGTCCTTGGGCACCTTGGATAAGTCCAGGTAAGGGTTTGGTGATTCGGCTCGCTCTACGGGGGAAGCAGCTGCAAAATAGCGGTCGGTCGAGGACGTAGCTTTAGTCTGCACATCACCTGCAGCAACATCGGGCTTGGCTTTTTCGAACGTGACGGTAAACCAGGCTGTCGTACCCACGTTTTCTTCGCTCTCGAGCCTAATCTTACCCTTCATCATTGTTTCAATAAGAGATTTGCAAATGCTAAGACCGAGACCACTTCCTCCATACTTTCTTGCAGTACTGGCATCCGCCTGGCTGAAAGGCTGGAACAATTTGGCCAGTTGCTGAGGAGGAATACCAATACCAGTGTCCCGAACCCAGAAGGTAAGAGTAGCATGCTCCTGTGTTTCCTTGTCAAGTCGGGCTCCAATAGTTATGGAGCCATCTTCAGTGAACTTGAGACTGTTTCCAATAAGATTACCCAGCACCTGGTGGAGACGAATAGGGTCGCCATATATCAACATAGGCGGCAGGTTGATGTTCTGTACAATCTTGACATTTTTCTTGGACGTTTTTTCGCGGTTGCTGTAGGAGACGGCCCGAACAACTTCGCGAACCATATCTTCAGGGTTGAAAGCAATGATATACAGCTTCATCTTGTCCGCTTCCATTTTGGAAAAGTCCAGAATGTCATTAATAACAGTCAGAAGCAGATCGGCCGACACTCGGATAGAGTCGGCCATCTCAAGCTGATCTCTGTCCAGGTCACTATCACGGAGGAGCTCAGAGTTACCAATAACACCATTAAGGGGAGTGCGAAGTTCGTGAGAGACATTGGCCAAGAAAATGGATTTGGCCTTGGCCGCCTCCTCCGCAAGCTTGACGTTTCGTTTAGCTTCCGCTTCCGCGTTCTTGGCCTTTGTCTCTGCCTCGAGTGCCTTGGCTAGAGCTCGCTTCTGTACGGCGACCATGGAGCGGTTTTCTGCCGAAATCTTCTCCACGTTCTTCATCGCCAGCGCGTTCGAGTAACTGATACCAATTTGGTTGACAAGTAGTTGCAGGACAGTGACATTGCGATCCGTGAAAGCACCCGGTTCGCCCTCAAGATAGAGCACACCCAGTAGTGGTTTGTTGCCATGGCAGATTGGAATGGCAATTATGCTCTTGCCAACAGGATTTCTCTGAAGCCATGAATCATTGACGTTGCCGAATCTCTCATCAGATACCAGGTCAGGGACAAAGACCGACTCGAGGAAACGCGTGGAATAGAGAACGACATTCTCAGCGATGAGCGAGGTTCCAGATAGGGGTATACCTGGTATATGTGCTGAGGCACCTCTCTCTGGGTCACCACTAGCTGCTACACACCAAGTGTCCATATCGTTCTCTTGGACGACGATGGCAGCCAGTGTAGCCGAGCCACCGCACGTTTGCAGGATGACGTCGCACATGGTCTTCAAAAGCTCGTCTACTTGCAACACGGAGGAGATAACCTGGGAAGAGACAAGGATGGCATGCAGATCGATCATATCGAGAGCAGGCAGTCCCACTCCAGGCTCGGCCTGGATATTCATCGAACCCCGCCATGCTCCTATGCGCTCGCCCTTGTTAAGGTCGGACATGTTCATGGTATTAGATGGAATACGTGTCAGATCTCCACCGTCCTCCGCCTCTACAGTCCGGTACTGAACGGATGCTGTGTCAGCAACGAAGTCGGTCTGCACACCCATATCGGTGGTTCGTTGGTTCCTTGTAGGGCCATGCAGTAGCAGGCTGTGTTCCTCCTCGACGGCTTTCGAAACACCGACGGCACCCATCTGCCTGAACAACCCAACCGCTTCAAGAAGCGCTGCACGAGCTGATCGACGTGCGCTTCGCCGGATGAACATGCCAGCCATGAGGTAATTGCCAAGGGCTTCGTCGAAAATCGAATCATGCTCGGTAGCATGGTCCAGGGCACACTCGTAGTTCTGGATGGCATTTCCATAATTGCCGGACAGTTCCTCAATCTGCGCCTGTAGGAACTTCATCCAGCTCAGGTAGTTAATGTCTGAGAGGGTGCACCACTCATCCATCATCTTGGCATAGCGTCGCAGTTCCCTGATGACCTCCTCGACCTGCGAGGAAAAGGTTTCATCTGGAGAGCAAGGGAGCTGGAGTTTCTGCAGCAGGTATCCGGCACGAGCTAGCCCGTAGAACAATAGTATCACCCTACTATTATAGGAAGACCAGAGCATACTGAGCTGATCGATAGCATTACCCCCAATTTCTACGGCACGCTCATAATGCCCGTAGAGGAATAAGGGTATGATCTCGAAGCTCTCGTAAAAAGTGATGGATCTATTGCTTTTGCTATTGCAACTGATCAACCAGTTCTTGTAGTTCTCCGCATTGTGGGTTTCATCGTTCATGACTTCGAGTGCATTCGCAATGCGAGTCTTGCCCTGCAGAGCCCTGCAGAGCTGCTTGACGGCAATGAGTACTGAACCTCCTCGAGAGTCAGAATACCAATTGGGAATCTCCTCGCAGCCGTACTGGCAGAATCCTTCAAGATCTGCGCAATTCTCTCCGCCGAAAAACTTGAAGATTGCAGACACGCCGTACGACATTATGATCGATTGTCTGTCGCCAGCAACTGACGAGTATTCCACAGCATCCTCCATCTGTGCACAGATCATGGGCATCGTCAGATGAACGTGACCAACGCACATGGAATAAAGCATCAATCCGCGAGCAAGGAAGAAAGGGTCTCGAGATTGATAAAGAAGGTCCTGGGAAGTGTTGCTCAGATCCACTGCGAACTGTGTCATGTTGAAGCGCGACAGCGCGATCATTGCGAGGTAAAGGAATGCCATTCCAGACTGCGGATAAGCGCCTCTTTCCAGGTGCATTTCTACCATCATGAGGCTGAGATGATAAAAGCGCAAGCTGTCACTCCACCAAGCGGCACTAACGGTTTCTGACAGGACGGCTCCTATGGACGCAACGTTGGCATCTACCGCCTGTTTGTAATTGAGGAGTTTTTCCTGGCCCATTGTCTGGATTTGAATTGACAATCGTTCGAACTTATCATCGCACTTCTTGAAACTCGGCTCATCATCGACAGTAACCTGAAGCCCAACCAGGCAATCTTTGAGGGAAGCTAGAGCAGCAACGGAATCGCCACTTTGTGCGCATATCCTCGACTGCAAGACATATGCCGGTGCTTTATCGAATGGTGATTTTCCATTGGCGAAGATGGTGCTGAGGATGTCATTTGCTGCCATGTAATTACCCATATAAAGATAACACTCGGCTGTTCTTAAGTATAGTTGCATCGTTTCGTCGTAAGACACATCTTCCCTGCCTTCCGTCCATGGGTCGTCTTGTAACAGAGATACAGCTGTTTTGTAATACTTTGCGGCTGTAGGCTTTGCGCCACTCTCTGCAGCATCTTGAGCACAGCTTGTCAACAAATTGCGGTATTGTCGACGATTGGAAATTTTTCTCTGGATTATATCGACCGCGGCACAAATGTGCGACGCTATGTTGTCCAATTGTTTGATTTCGCTGCCATGGTATTTTTGGAGTGTTTGCACGATGATAAAGTGCATCTTCCGTGAATTGCACTCTTGCAGATCAGCTGAGGCATGGATATATCGATCGTGGGCGAACCTAAATCGATCATCGGTCTCACTAGGTACTATGATGTATGCCTGGATGGCGGCTTGAAGGCCGGCGATAGCTTCCCCTTGGGAATATGACTTGTGTGTGAACTTGGCACAGCATGCCCCTCTGTCGTCGTCGTGGTAGTCGAACTCACCACTCATCAACCGACAAATGAGTTCGAATGAGAATGAGTTGCCAATAAGGGCGGCCCAAGCTAATAGGGTTCGTGCTGCTGCAGGGAGTTCTGACAAGCGATGGGTAATGAACGCGGTATCAAGCGTATCATAATCCTTTTCTCCTTGGAACTGCTCAAAGAGCCTGTCGAGGTCGTAGTGCCATTGACTGTCCCTATAGTCGTACCAGATACACTTCTTCCGGTGGCAAGCACTCAACATCTCTCTCATATAGAATGGGTTGCCTGCCGTTTTAGACTGCAACACTAGCGCAAGAGGCAAGACTTCTTCTTTCGGTCGACAGAGTGTTGTTGAGACGTATTGAACGATGTCATCTTCGGTCAGGGGTGACAGTGCAATGCGAGTGATTAAAGGGCTGCCAGAGCGAGGAAATTCTGCAAACATGATTTAGCCAAAGGTTACTGAATCCAAACAAATATTCACACATACCCTCATTCTCAGGGAGATGAATCATGCTTTGGATCTTCTCCCATGTGATTTCTTCAGTGCGATAGGTCATAATGATGACCATCTTCATTCGTGAAGCGATGATTTGAGAGATCAGTTCCATAGACTCATCATCGGCAAAGTGGAGATCATCTAAGCAGAAACAAATGAACTTGTGTGCAGTAAAAACTCGAAGTACATCCAGAAAGATGTTCATCAGCCGCATAGTCTTGGTGGATGTGCCAGTACGAAGAAAGTCTGAAGACGATTGCGAAGCAACACTGGGGTTTCTCGCAACTAACTTGGGAGAGCCACCAGGAGATGATCCTCGGCGCTTCAGTCCCGACCTAACACTACCTTTGCTCGAGCTAAATTGTAAAGACGATGAAATCGATCTGCCAATCGTTGTTTCTGGGGGGCCGAGAAGAAACTCTGGAAGCCCTAATAGGCGATGCAACATGGGCCAAACAGGACGAACGAATTGCTTGAGACCCTGGTGGAAAGGAGTCTCGGTATTTCTCTCACCCCAGACCTGCTTAAACAGGGACGAGAGCAGCTTAAGCAGAGGTCCAAAGGCAGTTCTCCTGGCCGTGTCAAACTTGGCCGTGGCGCAGTAACCTCGTCTCCTTGCATCAACAAGAACGCTTTGGACAAGGCAGCTCTTCCCAAGACCACCTGCGCCTTCGATTGTAACAACCTCGCAGTAATCACGGCGTCGGAACTTGGCAGAGCCTAGTTGTCTTGATAAGCTAGATGCTGTCGACTCCACCATACTGTGACGGGTCTGAGAGTCGGGTCCAGAACTTTCGACGAGACTGCGTGTTTCAATAGAAATGGATTGGTGTCTCTCCCAGGGTCTAGCGACTCGAGGAAGTGTGCCCGAAGGTGACGATGCGATCGTATCGCCAGAAACCGTTTGAGTATCTGAATACAAGGGGTTGAAGCTGGTCTTTGGCATTTTGGTTTCGGAAGGGGCGGTATGTGTGAACGAGCCGCTTCGGTAGTTGGTGCCGTCTACAGAGCTTGCTCCTTCGCTAGATATATCATCGAACGCGGCGGCGTCATTTGATAGAGTTGAGCCGTCTGAGAATCTGTTGGTGTTTCCCTTGAGACTCATGGCGTGACTTTTTGCAACACGATCAATAACCTTGTTCAATTCTGCTTGCTCCTGCTGACGACCGATCATGATGGCAGGAAGCATGAAGAAAGACGATACATCCCTTGTGCCAATCCTCCACTCCTTGAGTGCCAGCCAGTCTCCATCGCTGAGGAACTCATGAACCTTGGCTAAATCGTAACGAAGGCCGCTTGCTGAGTGATATCGGTCTGTGACACTCTTTGCTGTGCACCGTTGTATAATCCTTCCAATAACATCCGGAACGTCGAGTCTCACGGTAGACACGTTTGGTATCCTCCGACCAAGAACACCTTGTACAATGTCAAGAGGAGTGTCGCCCTCAAAAACAGGCCGCTGGGTCAATAGGGTCCAGAACAAGACACCCAGGGAGTAGATATCGGTACGGCTATCTGGCTCCGCAGGCATTCGACCTGTTTGTTCGGGGCTTATATATAAGAGTTTGTTCCGTGCTCCAAGTTCTTTCGAAAGAGTAGACCACCCGGTGCTTGTCAAGCCATGTTCGAACGAACGAACCCCAGATCCAAAAGACATGACTTTGACCTGCCCTGTCTCAACGTTGAAGTGGAACGCATCACCTCGAATCTCGCCGTGTATCATACCAAGATTATGGTGGAGGAGTTCCAGACATTGTGCTGCGCCTATAGCAAAGTCGAGAAAGTATTGTAACGAAATCGGGTCGTGCAACTCGGGTTCATTCTTCCGTAATGAGGTAAAGGTTTCTCCGTGAGTACGAGCTCTGTAGAAAGCAGGGCCCATATCCAGCACCTCCAGCAGGTAATTAGGCCCAGGATGTTGGTATATAGCAACAACAACCTGAGCGCGATCGCCGGGGAGGGGGTTTAGTCTAATCAAATCCAGAGGTTTGACAATATGCTGACCGGTCGGGTCCGAGTTGGCAATTAAGCTTCTGGCGATATGAAAAGCCCGCTCTTCTCGTAAAGCATGGTAAGATATCCGAGCAACCACTTTTTCTTCGATATAAGGGGCATCGCTTGGGTTGTTCGATGAGGAGGAGGCTGGGGGTGTAATTGCCTGGGTATCATAGCCATCGTTATTCGATATTGGGGCGTAAGGTTCTGACGGAGATGGGCGGCCAGAATGCAGCCTCAATGCTGATCCTGGGCTTGAAGCATTGTGTGAGCTCGAGGGCGAAGGCACCGACGAGACAAAACGGGTGCCAACAACATGCCTAAATGTAGTTAGAGAGGGAGAAAGTATTTTGACCAGGGCCATGAGCAACCGTCGTGGCCCATGGTGGGGTTTTTACCAGTAGTCATAAGAAGAATGGAAGGGTAGCTGGTTTTCATCCCAAGTATAACCAGCTATCTGACGCAATCGCTCGTAGATTCGAGGCGGCGGATCGAGAAGGTCGTCGGTAACGAGCGGAGCACTGTCCATGATGGAGCGCAAACGGCGGCGCGCCGCGAGGGCGAATCAATCGGTGCCGGTAGCAAAGCGGGAAGGCTACGGGAAGCGAGTGTTGGTATTCAATCTAGGTCTGAGGCACATGAAAGTGAAGCGCCCATCATCGGAGATATATCGGCTGGGACAGGTCGCAAGTAAAGAAGGAAGAATTCGGTATCGAAGGACTAAAGCGAGAGTCGGGCGCAAGCAAAACACTGCGTAAAATGCGGGAAAGAGACGATGACTTTGAATGTTTGGATCGGGATATTGTAGGATCTGCGTCTGGAAGGCCGAGCGTTTGGTGGAACTCTTCTGGGACGGAACAGTGCTGATATGACCCTGTCTATGACGGCAGAGGCTCACAATGGACAATAATACGTTGACGGCAGATCCGGTCAGCGTCTGGGGAATGGGGATTCAGGAGGGCGAGACAAGGTAAGGCTCCGGCAAAAAAGAAGATGGAGATGAGGACGAATCGAATGATAGAACAGCTTTGTAGTAGTTACTGGACCGAATCGTGACCGCCGAGTACAAGCAAGTAGGTAGGCAGTGTGGGTTGGGGTTAGGGGAGTTTGAACTTTGGAGTTGGCTTAGTTAGGTCAAGGCTGGCTTAGATTTGGGATGCCGGACTACCTATGAGTGGACTTTGTGGATTCCCGCCCCTCTCAGTCTCAGTACTTCAAAGTGAGATACTTGGGAGTAGCTAACAATTGGATGTTTATGTTATTTTGAGTGTCTCTCTAATAGTTGGGTTTATTAGTTTGTGGTATGCTTAAAGCTAGTGTCAATCTAACCCTTTATACTATGAACAAACTACCTCCTATATCCAAACAGTTCTCAAGTCAAGTCAACCGGTTTCTTATCGATGCGACTCGTCGGAATTGGCTGCCGACCGGGTTATGTGCGTGTGTTTTTTTGTGTGTGCCAAAGATACAGGGTCCAAGTCTTGTTCGCAGGCTGGTCCCGTCTTGAAAGAGTAGTGGATGACGGAATAGCAAGGGTGGTGTCCCGGTTTGACAGTTGGGCGCAGGCAGTCAGACGTGGTTGGAGATGCAGAGTAACCATGAGCAGAACACGTTGTTCTCTGGTTAGTTTTCACAGTTCAAGCCCTGCATCTTCAGCTTCTATTGGACCATGGCCCTGTTTCAAAACAAAACACAGAAAGTCATGCAATCAGAACATCTATTACTCCACCTCCACCTCCACCACCACCACCACCACCATCGTGAACGTCCTCTCTGTGAGGTATAGTGGTCACCATAATATGCATATTTGAGTCCCGTAACCGAAACTCTACATCGTTTCCAACTCTTCTATTACCCCCTTGGGCATCGACGATAATATCCTCTCGGGTTAAGGGTGCCCTGGTCAGTTATCTCTTCTCTAATAATAACTCTCTTTCCTGCCCATCCCTTTTCCTTCTGGCCAGAGCGTAGAGCTAGAAGAAGAAGAAATTTTCTTTAGCTTTGCAGGTTACGTGCTGCCAAGAGTAGACTCCGACAATCACTTTTTTATGGCGCATCCATCAATGTGCTGTACTTGCTGTACATAGTACCCGTGCAGCGACTGTGACCTATTGTAGCAAGAGAGAGAAAGGTGGGATTGACAAATTTCGGCTCATGCTGCGAGATGGACCCTTGTGGCGTCGTTTATGGGTCGCTGCACTACCAAGCGCTTGCTTTATTGACTTTTCTCTTAGGTTGTTTGGCGTTGCTGTTTTGATGATCTCTTGCAGTAGCGCATTCTCCTGGCATCCATTCCTGTGATGAGAGTCTAAAATTATTGTAATCTACACTTTTCCCTGTACTCATTGTCGAGCATTACGTGGTGACTGAGAAAATAATTTCGATTCCATTTATAGTGAGTCTTACACTTTAACCCCTGATTACACAGGTACGTAGCGATGATGTAAGTGGCAGGGAGTTAATGAGATGTCACTGCGATGTTCAGCTCGTGGCTGTCAGTCCATTGTGAAACAACATCACACCTAAACACCATATCATTAATGATGAGAAAATGCACATCAAAAAAAGCAAAATACAAAAAGAGAAAATTAAAAACACAAACAGATTGTATGTTCTATTGTATGTTGTATACTATTATGTATCTGTATAGGACAATCCGTTCATTTGTCTAACCCTAGAGCAAAAATTCCAGATCTATCTTATCATGCCCCGCTTCTCCAGCGGGAACCTATATCCATCCGGCCGTCCAGCTAACTGGGAACATTCACCAGCAGCGTCTTGTCTTATTTCCCATCATCAATCCTAAAATTCTGGACTCGTCATTCCTCGAGGCGCTAACTCGCTTCCCACAATGTTTTCTTGTACGCATATCTCTTGAAATATCAAACAACGTGCCCAACCCAATGTTAGATTGCTCACGCCATACCTTCAACTCCGACTCCAATGCAGTAGTTGTTTACTGAGCCTTGGAGTGGCTGGGGATCCCGTTGGTCTGGGGAGTGCTGAAAACGAAGTTCTGGGTGAGACGACGCTCAGTGTTCTGGCGGGAGTTGACAAAGTCGGGGTAGTTGAGGGTCAGCTCGACAGCACCGCTGTGGATGGCATCAACAGCCTCAACACCGAGCATAAAGGAGTGGTCCTGGTTACCGACCTCGTATCGCCAGCTGCCGAAGCGGCCACGGGAGAGGATGTCCATGGACTCGAGCTTGGGGAGGACCTGCTTGAGGACACCTTCACGCTCGAGAGTGGGGGTGGGGTAACCGTGGTCGAAAGCACGGTGGTAGGTGGAGACGATCTCGTCCTCAGGCTTGATCATGTCAGTGTTGATAAGACCCTGGATACTGTCCTTGAGGAGGTTCTCAACATCGACAGGCTTCATGGTGGACTGAGAAACCTCAAGCATGATGGACCAGTAAGGACCCTCCTTGGCCTCGGAAGAAGCAGCCTTCTCACCGTTGGCAAGGTAGAGAGTGGGGAGCTTGGCGTCCTTCTGAGGCTGGTTGTAGGGAGAGTAGTTGGAGAAGATGGTGGCACGGTAGAAGGGGCAGTTGTCCTCGGGGAAGTACAACCAGCACTTGTCACCAATGCGCTCAGGGCGCTCACCTCGGATACCGACACCAATGACGTGGGTGGTAGAGTAGTAGAGCTGCTTGGTGAGGGTCATGAGCTCCTGGTTGCCGAGCTTCTCGGCGAGGTGGTCAACAGCCATGGTGTTGACGAGCTTGTTGTAGCTAATGGTGCTGCCGTCGGCGAAGTAGGCAATCTTCTTCTCGCCATCGATCTTGGTGACCTCACCCTGCTTGCCGAATCGCTTCTTCTCCTTGGGGATGGTCTCAGCGACAGCGATCCAGATACCACCGGTACCATCACGGGCGGGGAATCGGAAGGTAGCGTTGGGGCCCCAGTTACCGGCAACCTTGTTGAGGATAACGTTCTTGGTGACAAGCTTAGCGTCAGGGGCGGCGACACGCTCACCGAGCCACTGGCATTGCATCTGCAGCTTGTTAGTACACCGCCTTCGCCGTCTTCTGTATGGGGCATGATAGCGTACCTTCTTGGTGGGAACAGCCCAGACCTTGTAATTGTAAGGTCGCATGAAGATGTTGGCAATGCCCTCACCCATCATGCGCACGATCCACTCGTCGAAGTCCTTGGGCTTGGTGTTGGCGACACGGCACTCGAGAGCAGAGTCGATGATACCCTCAATACAGTCGACCTGGTCCTCCTTGGGGAGCATGGAGATGTTGTTCTGGAAGGGGTAAGGAACCCAAAGGCCCTTGTAGCGCACGTAGGAGATTCGCTGGTGGGTGTACCAGTCATCATCCTTGGGAAGAGCCTCGTCGATACAGTCGTCGAAGTACTTGTAGTGGGAGAAGATAACGTGGCCACCGACGTCGTAGAGCTAGAAAATTGCAGGTTAGCAACAAGGTTTTCGGTCAAGATTCAACGGCAACAACTTACGAAACCCTCGGGAGTGGTATCAGTACTGGCAAGACCACCAGCCTTGTCAGAAGAGTCGACAATCAGCCATGAAGGGCCGTTCTGTATACATCGTCAGTCGAGATTCTTGACTCTTGCGAGAGGTGGCGGTGAGGGCGGCATACAATGTGGTTGAGACGCTTGGCAGCACCGAGACCAGTAGGTCCCATGCCAATAACGAGGACATCGACGTTACTAAAAAAGCATAAAAGTCAGTAAACTTTGTTTTAACAACAGAAAACATATCGTGGCGAGCGTTGCTATCAATCAATCGTAACGACAGGCGGAGGAGTAACTCACGTATTGGCCATGGTGGGGGTATTAGATGAAGCTGTAGTGGGTATTGGGAAGAGAACAAGAGGAAGAGAAATGCGCAGACGCTGACAACAATGGGGCGACTGGAAAGAGAAGAAGCTGTACAGAACAACGAGAAGACAGCAAGAAGATCAAAGCCCCGTGGTAGCTGTAGATATTGACTGCGATGGATTGCAGAAGTGAGGTGGCTTCAGGAGAACGGGTGGCAGAAAAGGAGAGACGGTAAGGTAACTAAACGGATGGCGGGGCTAAAATTATTTTGGAGCCCCTAGACTGAGGAGGGGGGACCCGACTGGGGCTAGGTCCACCCACTCGACGACCCCTGGGCTGCGGCGGGCAGGCGAACGTGGGTGGTGGGCCTGTAGGTTGTAGGCTGGGCTTATTCTTATATGGGATTGGACAATCTTGATGTGACGGATCTTGTGGTGTTTAGGACAACCAGACTTAAAGTGACAGTATCAGAGACTTTACTACGTAGTAAGATGGGGAAAGGGGTCATTCTCAACTTAGCCAAATGATGTGCTTACAGATACCTAGGTATGTATTCGCGTTTGAACGCAGCACCTGTGATTGTTGTATAGTATGTAAGCCTCACTATCAAGATGGATGTTGCTCGAGTCAATTTCAGCATCGCCTTACCCTACGGCAATTTTCAACGCTAGTCCGGAGGTCAGAGTCACCTACCTAGCCATGCCCGAATTACCTCACTACTGTGTACGTTGATTTAGTATAATACCGCCGTAACATGCTACATAATACCATAGTAGTCTAAATTTTGCATGAAATCTCACTCAACACGCTTGCTACTCGCCTATATGTAACGGGCACTGTGCCATGGATGCAGAATATCACCTAGCTTCTTTTATAATTAGTGCCATAGCTGTTGAGTGGCTCCCGTCGTCTTGTCTTCTGCCAAGATCCCGTCAAGCCTAGAAGCCTTGCCGAATGCTATGAGGCTGATCTTTTGTCAATCTGATACGTTTCTAATATACTTGAAACTTGCCTATCCGAAGAACCAAGACATTGGTATAATTGTCGTCACCCTTGCTTCAAAGCTGTCGAGTGTTCAAGTTGATACATACTAGGTATGTACGTGGTTGGTCCCACGCCATAGACTCGAATAATTCATCGATGCATGAGGCCCCCACATGGGTATTGCTTGTAATTTCCTGAGATGAGCTGTAATTCTACCTTCGAAAGTAGATAAGATAACAGTTGGAGTGAACGTGTCTCTGACTGGATGATAGATCACGACTCCTAGTCAGCCTTCTCTTTTGGCCAATCCAAGCAAGGCCCAAGACTTGACATCAATCTCTGTCCCGCCTGTCATCAAATTAATTCAAGACGCCACAACTCGATGCTTGTATCCGAGTTCTGGGCCCCGGACTCAATCTCAGACTCCAGAGTGGGCATCGTGTAGTGCATGTATCATTCTCGTTTGAGATCGGGGGGTTGATGCTCGTTACATAGATACAACAGCAAACAGTCTCGTGTTCCAAAACTCCCGTTTCTCGTGCACTCTGAGTCCGTTAAACCGGTTTGTCAGGCAAATGCCATTTTTGGCCCCCCCCCTAGTGTACTTACTGATCAACTGTCAGCTCGGGGACAAATCTGACAATCTCTCAAAATTGTCACAACCAAAGCCAAATCGACTAGTTTCTAGATGGAAAATGCAATGTCAGGGGTAATTAACAAGATGGATGGATGGGTGGGGAAGATTTAGTGCAGCAGTCGAGGGATGCTGCATCCGTACAGTGTGTACAGAGTATGTAGCGTTATCTTGATAACATCCATATGAACGCTACTGATGATCCAATACTAATAATTCTTGCGAGAGCGTCAACGTCAACTGCCAGCATATAAAACACCAGAACGAAGCGGTCAAAGGCTAACAGGAGTTATCAGTTCGACTAGAAAAGGTCGACACTAATCGATGTAACGAGCTTCGCTTCTCCCTTCTCCCTTGGGACCTATTCTCCGTAGACAAGCGATGATCACGGCTATTGTTCCCACAACATCGGCTCATGGCATCCACCTTGGAAACCACCACCATCAAGATATTGAAGCAGCGAGATGAGGGCCACGCATAAGGCTTCGTAACCCTCAACCAACAAACGTCACTAGACCCAGATATATCTCAGGATTAACTGGTGGTTTCGCAAGGCTCCGTCCCCACTAAACACGGATGTTTTTGAATCCTCCATCAGTTGCAATCATTGCACGCACGTACTCTGAAACGAGGGAGGCAGATCAACAACGGGATCGTCCTGGCGTTACAGAGTAGTTCTTGTCGATTTTTTTTTGAGAGGTGGCTTGGAGGGAAGGCT
Organism: Fusarium sambucinum; assembly: GCF_050947815.1. Classification (NCBI taxonomy): domain Eukaryota; kingdom Fungi; phylum Ascomycota; class Sordariomycetes; order Hypocreales; family Nectriaceae; genus Fusarium; species Fusarium sambucinum. The sequence continues at coordinate 4,379,687 of NC_139292.1, forward strand.
TGCACCTCGCGTGGTAATACCAGCCTTGGTTCAGTCTGAGCCCTGGCCCGTCATAGCATGGATATCGCTGTGACTGCCGACAGCGTCACCCGTTAGCATACTATTTCTATCAAGGGATGACCATACAAAAGGGGTCTGGGACGTGTTTGTTTCAGGAGGAATTTAATATATGCAATTATACCCAGCAACCAAGAATATAGAGTTTGGCCTCCACAGAAAATGTCCTCTCCGATCGCAACACAAAAGAGAATCCAACTCCCCAAAGACCCCTTTCATACCTATACAAGTACTTGTACTTGTACTTGACTAACAAATGGGTTATATATGAGACGACGCCTGGTACCCTGCCGATTTCACGGTGCGCAGCTCGATTCAGCCGATTCTCTGCATTGTGCTTCTGTTGTCGGCCAGCGTGAGATAGATGGGTCTTCGACCCAGGACGCGAATGCTTAACTGAAAGCCAAGTCTCGGGAAAGCTGGGCCGGGTGACAAGGCAAGGCATTGATGAAGAAACATGGGCTTTTCATTTTGAACCTCTCGCTTGGATCTACACATATGTGGGCAATACGGTGTTGGCATTCTAATCACGTTCCCGTGCCAAGCAGGATCTACCGATCAACTTGCTGGAGACCGTCCCATGTCATGACAATAGGACCGGTTGGGTTAAGACAAGCTTTCCTCAATGACTTTTGTCCAGTGACGCTTCTTATGGAATTTCGATTAATATACCGGCATGTCTCTACCAACTTTATGGATGTAGTGGTTATCTTGTATCGTGATCTAGTTAGCACATAGTTTTGCCAGACTTGACTTTTCCGTGCCAGTGGACGAACCAAGAATGTAACTAGTTGTTCGTCTACCTCTTATGCGCAACCGTAAAATAGATATTATATAAGGGCGACGTAGGCAGGCATGTAGGTAGCAAAGTTAAGTATGAATTGTGCCATTGAAGCTGGGTCAAGCATCATGGAAATTTGTAATGGAAGTTTTGGCTGTAGTTGAAACTAATAAATAATAGTTTATTATTTTTTGTTTTTATTTTGATAGAAACCTCTCCATATACAAGTCATGTTTGTCATGTTTACTTTGTTCAAGCAGACACAACTTGATCTATTCCGACTCTAGTAAGTGGTCCTATATAAATGTCTATTTTGAGGTGGCTTCGGTACTTAGTTGAAGGTTCACCAGAGCTGGTGGGGATAATGAAGTTGTTGTTTGTAGGTATATGCTAAGTTGGGAGTTAATATAATAATAACATTTTAAACTATTATTAAATCCTTCTTTAATCTAAAAAATATATTCAGTTTATTACCGAGTTATTTATATATTAATTATAACAAAAGCCACGATATCTTCACATGTTGCTGTTTAGCGACATACATTCCTTCCTTTAACTTCAAGCCAAAAAGCGTCATTATTAAACAAGAACACTCCACGCACAGTGCAATAACCAAGTACAATCTCCTCAACGTGGGCAAAATGATTCGCCAGGCTTAGCCCCCCCAGCCGCCGCCGCTCTCCTCAGAGTCAAGGAGAAATCCCCCCTGAACAAGAACTGGTCGGTCTGGAGGTATCAGCCAGTTTCTGTTCCAGTTACAGTACAGCCGGGTACGGTCTGTGATACACAGCCAGTACCTTGCAGGTGCATCCCACTGTCTAATGATTGCCCCCTGTACACGCGTCAAAGCAAGCTTTGCGTGGTACACGGCCTGGGAGTGCCTGTACCTGTACCTGTTCTTAGTACACACAGGTACATCCACATTTTGCTCGTGTTGGAAGAAACTGGCTGATCAATTCCATTAGTGCTAACTCATCCCTCCTCCACTAATATGCGTTAAAATGCCAATTTCAGAAGGGGAAGAAAACCCTTACAATATTTTTTTTAATTGCCGCGCCTCAGCCTGAACTGGCTTCCGTTCACCAAAATAACAGCAAACCCACACCCCCTGGATCCAAGATCCATCCATTCATTGCATTGGCCTTTCGAGATCTAGTCAGCGTTGCTTTAGCTATTCCCCTTTTACCTTTTTACGTATGTGCCAACCAACTAACTAAATTACTCTTGATTCTCCTTGTCCCCAGCAATCTCTCTTTTCCTCCTTCTTTCTCTTTTTCTTTTCTAGAATCAGGGACGACTTCTTGTTATCTTGTTTCTCTTCAGTCCTTCTCTAGCTTCTTAACGACTTACTACTGCCAGTACCACTTTATCCCTTGCTACAGTAGCTTGCCTTTTTTTCTCGCCTTTTTCTCTTCTTTGAGACTCTGTCTTGCCTGGGCCCCGCCAAATTGCATATCAAGCACCCCTCGCCTTCCCCGATTCTATCCCATTACAGGACTCGGCTGTCCGTCCGCTCGTTTGCGCGTCCCCCCTAAAATCTGTCTTCAAGGGGGTTTCTTATCTACAACTTCTCGTCGACAGCCTCAACCAACCTTTACCAATTCTCTCCCCCAAACCACCACCAAATAAATAATTAATCAAAATGTCGGCCGACGAAAAGATTCGAGTCTCTGGAGAGACGCCTCGTTCGACTACTCCTGTTCTTCCTACGGTTAACCCCGGTCTCGAGAAGTCAAAGCCCGCTGGTGCTTCTATTCACCCTACTTTCTACGTTATGTCAGTAACTTTGATTCTCGAATTGACTTTTGCGATGCCACTTTTGCTAACGGCCTTCGCAGCGCCTGGATCGGTTTCTCTTCATCTGTCATTCTATTCAACAAATGGCTCCTCGATACCCTCAACTTCCGTACGTTCGCTCCTCGATCTCGTCACTCAATTTGCGGCTCCCTTGCTAACTTGGTATGCTTTCAGGCTACCCGGTCATTCTAACGACTTACCACTTGACTTTTTCGACCATCATTACCCAGGTTATGGCACGATGGACCCCCTACCTTGACGGCCGCAAGACTGTCAAGATGACCGCTCGCGTTTACGTCCGTGCCGTCGTTCCTATCGGTATCTTCTTCAGTTTGAGTTTGATTTGCGGAAACTTGACGTACCTCTACCTTTCGGTCGCTTTCATTCAGATGCTCAAAGCCACCACACCCGTCGCTGTTCTCATCTCTGGCTGGATCCTGGGTATTTCTGCTCCCAACCTGAAGCAGTTCCTCAATGTCTCAGCCATTGTTGTCGGTGTCATCATTGCGTCCATGGGCGAAATCCACTTTGTGACCGTTGGTGTGCTGTTCCAGATGGGCGGTATTATCTTTGAGGCTCTCCGACTCACTATGGTCCAGCGTCTTCTGAGCTCTGCTGATTACAAGATGGACCCTCTCGTCTCTCTGTACTACTTTGCTCCTATTTGCGCTGTCATGAACGGTGTCGTCGCCCTTATCTGGGAGATCCCCAACTGCACAATGGCCGAGGTTTACCATGTTGGTTTGTTCACTTTCTTCCTGAACGGTCTCTGCGCTTTCATGCTCAACGTCTCCGTCGTCTTCCTGGTAAGTCTCTCTTGGCAAATGTTAGTCAGAAATCCAACTAACGTCCTTTTCAGATTGGCAAGACTTCCGCTGTCGTCCTTACCCTCTGTGGTGTTCTTAAGGATATCCTCCTGGTCGGTGCTTCCATGATGATTTGGGGCACCCAAGTTTCTCCTCTCCAGTTCTTTGGTTACTCCATTGCTCTCGGTGGCATGGTCTACTACAAGCTCGGATATGAGCAGATCAAGGGCCACATTGCTGACGCCAACCGACAATGGGCCGACTTTGGTGCTCGCAAGCCTGTCCTCCGCAAGGTCACCGTCCTTGTTGCTACCGCTTTCCTCATCTTCACCCTTTTTGGCGGCTTTGCTCCCAGTTACTCTTCTGAGGTCGACCCCACCACATTAGCCAATGAGGTTTCCAACCGCTTCGGTATTAACGATGCTCAGCATGTCTAGAGCTCTCTGATAAACTGTGGCAATGGGATACAAGACCCTGACGTTTACTTTACGGGGCGAACGGCGATCTAAGGAACTCTTTTCTATATCCATTATTTCCTTATGTATTACGCCAACCGAGTTTTTGAACTTGGCTTGAACGCGTCCTTGGTCGGGTTGACTAGGCGCTCTTTTTTCTGCGGATTGGAGACTTTTTGCTATATTCTGTTTGACTGAGGATGGCTGGGTGGTATTATGATGTGTAAAGCCATAGAGCTGGGCGCAGAGCGCGAGGTAGCGGTCGCATGCATGAACCGTATCACGAATGGTCTAATTGATGTGTAACTCTAGACGGCGTTTGGCCATAGACATGTAGAAACGAAACGGGTAACAAAGAAAACCTATCATATCAAAAGTTCACTTTTTCTCTCCGCTCTCTGTTCATGCACGCGACTTTGCCGTGGTGAATCACTTTGACGGTAATTTAATTCATTTTATGGATTCATGTACCTCGTAGACATTCAACCGTCAAGAAGAGTCCTCAAGGTCTATTCAACACCTCATATGACACCAATTCATTGAACTCCACCAGTGGTATCCTTCGGTCGGGACAACACGTCCGTCCGATCCGCGTTGTATATTGACGCTACAATCACGGGGCAAAGTAGAGATCTGATCTTGTTTTAAGAAACTTCGTATTGAGCCCATAAAAACCGGGGTTCCTTAATGCCATCGATGCTCTTTACATCCCGCCAACTCCCTAACCGTGATGGAGAAACGATTCCTTTTTTAAAACTCTGTAGACAACTGTTAGCGTGTGCCCCGCACAAACAAAATTTGTGCCCATTAGCACTCGGCAGGCCAGTGACGGTGCACAGCTCTACCCAGATACCAATGCCACAAGGTCGGTATAACGTACTGAGAGGGGTGAAGAACCATCGGTTCTTGCCGCTGGTGTATCGCTCCTCGAGCACCTTCTTGACAGTCTTCTTGGCGTCCTCGCGCTGGGAAACCTCCTTGAAGGTGTCGTTGGAGACGGCACCCTTGAGACCCTCGAGCTCGAGAGTGTAGCGAGTGGGCATCAAGTGGTTGTAGTTGATGACCTTGATGAAGGGCTTGATCTTGTTTCGCTTCTCCTGGCGGGTCTTGGACATGCGGCGGGTGATCTTGGAGGGGTATCGCTCAATGCCGGCAACCAGGGCGTGACCGAAAGGGTGAGGCTTGTTGCCGTTGTCAACGGGCTGGATGATGACAACCTGTGAAGCAAAATCGAGTTAGCGATCATTGTTCCCTGTGGGACTAAAACGGAATGTAAAATCGTGTCCCAGCATGTCGTTTCTCTTTTGTTCTGCGCCTCGAGATAGTCCGTTCGTATACATAAAACACTGGAGGTGTGTTCTTGTTTCCCTTCTCCCCTCCCCCCAACCCTATCTTTATTTGATGGCGCAGAACTCGGGAGATGCAATGGCAGCACGAAATTGTCGTGGGTGTCGTACCTTCTTTCCGGCGTATCTGCCGCGGGTGATGATGGCGACTCGGCCGACCTTGAGGAACTTCATCTTGTCCGGCGGTGTGTTGTCTGCTGGTTAGTGAAGTTGCGAGGAGTTGTCAAGACAGACGTATGGAGATTGTGGACGGATTTTTTGATTTCGTCGCAAGCGAATGTGCGTGAGTGCACGGGCCACCAATAGGTCACGTGTCAGATAAGCCCCAACATGCAGTCCGAACTGGTACCTTATCGTGAAAAGAAGCACTACCAGTCTATCAACAGCAAGAGATCTAATCGGACTAATAAGAGGAAGAATCTATTAATGAGCAGAATGCTTGTACTTCAAATGCAGTATAGATATTATGTATCAATAGGTGCTGCCCGACGATGCTGATTGCTGTACTATGAACTTAAGACAACTGCATGCCCGAGTTTATTAGCACAGGACTGCGATTATTCGACTTGAAAGAAGCTCGCCATAGGTATTCATGTCCCTCAGGCAAGGCATGCTTTCCATGCTATCAGCTTGACAGAATCGTCGTCTGTTAATTTCTGGGTTGCGTATACCAGCCTGTGCTCCCCCAATGGGGAAAGGTTTGTTCTGACCATAAAAGGCAGTAGCCCTCCCAAGTGACAGAGAATTCACGACTGGAAGGAGGTCCTCGGTTCGATCCCGACCATCGCTATGTTCAATGTTTTCTTCTTTTTATCGTGTCACGTGAGCAGACAACTTCCTCTCTAATGTTACAGGTGGGCAAAGTGAACTTCATTGAAGCATCTCATTCAACCTAATTCTGTGTACTTATTCACAATGCCTGCTGCACCAGCGTACATCATCTCTCGCGTTGCAGACCCGATTTTCGGTGTTCTGATCGGCCTCTCAGCAGCTGCTACCAGGATCAATCGTGAGGAGAAGGATAAAGGTCGAACAACTCAACAGACTCTTGAGGCTGCGCGGAGGTAATATTATCTCACATTACTTGCCTCATTGTTTCAAAAGCTAATTCTCGATCCAGACGGGTAGGACCTTCTTCCAAGTCTTCTTAATTCAACCTGTCTCCAACTGGGTCGTTGTTGTTTTCACCATGTTCAACTGTACAACTTGGTGCCATATTCATTTTTAACTTTTTGGGATATCAAGTCTCATTATATATACACAGTCTACTCGCCAAACGATGGACCATATTCCTTCTTCATTGCTTCTCGCACGATTTGTCCGCAAAGCTTGGCTGTCGGGTTGACACTGACAGCCAAGCCTTTTGCAATCGGGTTGCCATATCTTCCTCCAAACGCAAGGTCCCGAGACGCAGCCTCCTCAAAGTCCAGCCTTTCCCATTTGGATTCATCGAGGGCCTCGTCGATATCCAGTGAACGTGTCGGCAATAGTCTGGCTGTCTTGAGATATAATGCAGCTCGTTGGGTGTGGGCCATTGATAGAGTGCGTGCGACCTGCGGGGAAATAGGTGTTGTTGTTGATGGTGGGGAAAGCAGGGTAATTGAGATCTTCATGTCCCCCAGAGCTGTAGTGACAGCCTTTTTTCTTTCAGTCTGATCGGGATTCTCGATCAAAGGCATGGATTTGTCCTTGCTATCCGATAACAGCATGGCATCGCCATATAATCGCCTCAGGATCTGGACGCGGTTGTTTCTGGCGCTGGCATAGTTGGGGTACTCAGAAATCATACCCTCGACTGCTGAAAGGCTTTGCTGATAACCTTTGACGGCAACATCTTTAGCTTCCTCAACTGAGAGGCTCTTAAGCTGCGCCTCAAGACTTTGAATAGAACGGATGATTTCGCGCTCTTTATCGACTACCCGCTCGTACACACTTGCATCTGTGATGTTTGGGTCGCGGGGTAGTGAGGAGTCAAGGACGATGCCGGCATATGGGTTGGATTCAGGGTCCTTGATTTTCTCAAGGATGTTGATGTCATGTTTGCTCAAGCACACGGAAGTCATGTTGGCCTTTGTTGAATAACGATTTGGCTGATAACACAAAGGCAACCTTGATCTAAAAAATATTGGAAAACCGGCAATGGGCGATATAATTAATTCGGGTTACGTTCGAAAAGCCTTAGTTCGGGAATGCTCGGAAATCTGTCAAGACGTGATGAGGCAACGGAGATGGCGGTTGAAAAGGCTGGCAGGCGTTCTAAATATCATTTCTGATATTCGGCTTACACCAAGCCGACCTGCCATTGTTGGCGTCTCGGCTTTAGCGGGAGCATTCAATACTACACGGCCAACCTCCACATCACCGATTATGGATATGGCAATCGCAAGGATGATGCTTCGGCCGACTTGTTGCTGACAGTTCCGCAGTCCTTGATATGATATGCCGCCAGGCTATGGTCGTTAACCCGCGTTGATGTCTATGGCAGTAATCGGTCCAACTCGGCTTGGTGCGGTTGGCGCCGCAGCGGGACACCGGCGGAAGGTTCCGCAGTGATAGCCTCACAACCTCCAACAGCTACCTTCGGCACTACCGCCCATGAGATCGATCAACTAGGACATCTTGGCTCTTTGATGATATCAGTCAGGTCGTGGTCTGACGCGGAAGCCCCGCGCGTGACCCTTGAGCCTGCCATACTGGAATGGCTTTGCTTTCTTACACCGCAATTGCCATTGGTCCTCAGTGTTATTCATACGGAAGACCCAACGAGGATGTTACCGATAGATCTGGCTGGTATTGAGCTATCTCCTGCTCATCCTGGAAGGTGTCTTGGGCCGCACAATGCCTTCTCCAGGCGGAGGCGTTCCGTCAGATATGACAAAGAATAAAGCAAATACCTGTTGCTTCAACGGTTAAGCCGGCTTTGAATCGAAATCAAGATTTCTTACATATACGTCTGGACTCCCCAATCTTGTTCCTCATTATCAATTCAGCACATTCACGAATCAGTCTTCATAGCTTCTCAAAGCCGCCACAAAGAAACTTTTTGACTTCAGCTTCAAACCTCAAATAAACGTTTACCCTATTTTGATATCAAAGGCTCACCTATCAAACCGTCTGTGTGTCAATGTCCCCTTCTGCCATCACCAACTCGCCTCCCCAGCAGGCTGTCCAGCCTACTACTGTTCCCATTGCCTCTTCTCTCGATCAAGTCGACAACACCTTTGCGGTTCAGCCGCCCCCCAACTTCACCGGATATGACCACATAACCTGGTGGGTTGGCAATGCCAAGCAGGCTGCCTCCTATTATACCAACCTCTTTGGCTTCAAGCCCATCGCCTACAAGGGTCTCGAGACTGGAAGCCGGTACTTTGCCTCATATGTGATTGAGAACAACGGCGTTCGCTTTGTCTTCACGTCGCCTCTACGATCTGAAGCTCACTTCCCCGATGATGAACCCATCTCCAAGTCAGACCGAAAGCTCCTCAAGGAGATGTATGCTCATCTGGAACGTCATGGTGATGCCGTCAAGGATGTCGCCTTTGAGGTCGAGAACGTCGAGGGAGTTTACCACAAGGCTGTCCAGGAGGGCGCCGTTGCTGTCCAAGACCCCAAGGTCAGTAAGGACAAGGAGCATGGCGCTGTCTCGACAGCTGTCATCTGCACATATGGTGACACCACCCACACCCTTATCTCTCGACAGAACTATACCGGACCCTTCCTCCCCGGCTACCGTGCTTGGAAGAAGCACACTGCTACTGTGACTCTTCCTGAAGTTCCCCTGGTCCGCATCGACCACTGTGTCGGAAACCAGTCTTGGAACGAGATGGACTCGGCTTGTGCCTTCTACGAGCAGTGTCTTTCATTCCACCGCTTCTGGTCTGTGGATGACTCCCAGATCTGCACCGAGTTTTCGGCCCTGAGCTCCGTTGTCATGGCTTCTCCCAACAATGTTGTGAAGATGCCCATCAATGAACCTGCCATGGGCAAGAAGAAGTCTCAGATTGAGGAGTATGTCATCTTCAACTCTGGCCCTGGTGTTCAGCACATCGCCCTTCTTACCCATGATATCATCGGTGCTGTCACAGCTCTCCGTGCCCGGGGTGTTGACTTCATCGATGTCCCCTCAACATATTATATCAACATGCGCCACCGTCTCAAGACCGAGCGTCGCAACTGGGAGCTTAAGGAAGAGTTTGAGACTCTTGAGCGTCTCAACATCCTGATCGACTACGATGAGGGTGGCTATTTGCTACAACTCTTCACCAAGCCTCTCATGGACCGACCCACAGTCTTCATTGAGATCATCCAGCGCGAGGAGTTCGATGGTTTTGGCGCTGGTAACTTTAAGAGCCTGTTCGAGGCTATCGAGCGTGAGCAAGCTGAGCGTGGTAACTTGTGAACGGCTGGCTCTCTGCATTCCACACATGGAAACAGCAGTATTGTTTGCAAACCTTACCTAGTAACATTTTCAGAGGAGGATACAAAAATTCCGTTGAAGCACGAGACGAGTTTATGATAGCATGATGTTTATTGCGATGCTTGACCCAGATACACCGATGCTTGCAAGGTCTTTTACCTGCAGGACTATATAGACTGAAATGAAACTGAAAACTTAACAGTAATTTTGATACCCCTATTGCGCCGCTTGTGTGGCCGTGACGATGATGCTCATTCACGATAAGCTATTGTCAGATAAAAACTCCCCAATTGTTTTATTAATTCCCGGGTATAAATATGATCCCCCCTCTTGGTATTAACAACCGTCCTGAAAACCTCATGTCATGGTAACATCGCCATTGGTATGCGCAGCCGTACCATTCGTTTCGCCCGATGCAGCGGCACCATCAGTCTTTGATACTAAACTTTGGCAACCTGGACAGTTATGAACGACCTCGTGGGCAAAGACATCACAGTCGATACAGAAGTGTTGCCAGCAAACTTCACATGCGTAGCGGCCGCTCTCACTGACGCCTTTGGCTGTCTTTGGCGCGCCGTTATCTTCTTTGGTCTTGTCATGCCCTTTGTTCTTTGGTGGTTCGGGAAAAGGAGCAAGACATGAGAAGCAGGCCGCTGAGGTGGTGGCTTTGGCCCAGGGTACTTCGACCCAGTTCCGTAGCGGGAATAGATGGTGATAAGATCGGGCCAGATGCGTTGACAGAATAAGCGTGAGATCGCACGACGGACACTCAGCGGGGATACGGCACACGCGAGCGCCACAACGGGTGCAAAGATAGCCCTCGCGGCAAGGCTGATTGTGACAGGCGCAGTGACTCGTCGTCCCGTTTGGAACAAGCGTTCGGGATGGGAAGCCCATCATAAGCAAGCTGGCTGTGCTTTGCTCGGCCGTGCGCGTCACCGGAGGCGTTGTGGCTGCGAGGAAAAGCTCACGGAAGTGAACCTCGTCCATTGCGATATTGTATTGTGACTCATCGCCGGCATTTGTTCGTGAGCACAGGTCTGCACAGATGGCTAGATGTGCGGACAATCCGACAATGGAAACGCGTATTCGGTCTGTGATGAGATTTCCGATGGTCTCGTGGATATCACCGGGGTCACTCGATAATAGGGCGCCGTAGATAATGAGGACTTCTCGCGTGCCGTGGGAGGGTGCATGGCTATGGTACATTAGCTTGATGGTTCTTCCCTAAAGGTGCAGTATCAAACTCACAACAGAGCTCCTCGACACATCTCAAGAGCGTTCTGTAAACTTGGGTTTCCCTGAGGATCTTGACTCTCCAATCCCTTCAGTTTGTCCAAATGTTCTGCTGGGTTTCCTCCGACGTCGCTGACTCTGATAGCGACGCCATCGCGCATACCAATAATACCCAGTTGTGAAATAGGGTTCTGCTCAAAGAACTCCCGCACAAAAGCAGCCGCATAACTCAGAGTAAGACGGTATCTCGTCGGTAGAAGGTCCTTTTCCGTCATAGCGAACGACATGTCCAGCACAAGCACCATGTGCCGAATAATTCCTCTCTGCAGCGGTGTTGTGTCGCGTAGTAGTCGCTTTCGCTTCTCGGCCTCGAGCACGTTGAGACTCAGGACACCGTCTTGATCCTCCTCTGGTAGGCCCGTCTCCCAGGTTCGTTTCGAGACTTCCCAAGCTCTAGCTGAGTCGCCTTTTCTTGATTTCGAGGATTTGCCTTTCGGGGCTTGAGGGTCGTCGTTGGTGACGCGATGGTCCATGAGGTCGTCGTCCGACATATCACCAACATACTCGCCATCGGAGTCAGCCATGATCGTGCTTAGTTCAGTTTATTTGTTGTATGATGGAGGTAAAAGAAACAATGAATCGTGTGTGATGGTGGTGACGGAATTAAGTGTACAAGGCTGAGAAGATTGCACAGCCTTGCCGCGGCAGATCCACTCTTAAGATCTTTAGAGTTGATCGCTCAGCCAATGGTGCATGCGCAAAATCAAGCTTGAATTGGGCCAGGTTGTAAGTCGGCAGAAGCTTCGCCTTGATTGATTATTACTTACCTAGGTACCTTACATAGGTGGGTTGGTATGTATATTTAGTGAACTATATCTCGTTCTCGGTAAGGCAACGTAATGAGAATAGCAAATACATATTTTATCTGGGCTACTTCCTTCACAAGTCTCTCCCTTATTCGCCGGGACTAACAATCTGTGGTCGTTAATCACGTTTCAAGATACAGGAGATATATACGTGTAAGAATTGTTACTTAATTAACTGAATCTAACTTTGATTTCCTTATGCATTAGTCGCTCATCAGGGTATAACTACGATCGAAAACTAATCACTACTATATACAAGCCAAAGGGTACTAAATCTTCCCGTGATAGCATGTAAAAAAGACATAACCCAGCAAAATCATGACCAATAAATCCCATTGGCAAAGCTGGACGAAGTTCCTCCTCTCGCAGGCCTAAAAATAATCGCGTGCAGGCCGCCATTCATGTAAAGTACCCAATCATTTGTCGTTCTATCGCATCCCCATTGAATCGCATTGAATACGTTCAAACCACCCACAAACTCAAAATACCATCCTCATTTTGAAACTTCAAGCAAAAATTCATGTTCATAACGTGTGTACGTCGTTCGACCGTGAGCTGGGTCGTCGAGTGTAAGGAGGGATATCGAAACCGAAAAGAAGTACGCCGCCAAACGCCGTTCCAAGAGCAAAACCCACAACAATGTTGATATCAGTGCTGCATTAAGGGTAGGTATTGGTGACAGGCATCGGCCAATCGTCCTCGGTGATGCTGGACCAGAAGACCCAGACCATGATAACTGAAAGCAGAGTGAAGAGGGTTTGGAAAAGAGAACCATCGATCTTTCCGCTTGTTCCATCACATATGTACTTGCTGACGGCGTAGTTGAAAACTTGTCCGATGGCAAAAAGGAGCGCGGCGGCAGCCAGGTAAATCATAGGGCGCGTCTCGCCGAGAATCCGGACAACAAGGATGGCCTCGAGGACAAAGTAGGCGACTAGGAAGATCAAGGGGACAAGCTGATAAAGGACGTAAAGGGCGATGTTTCGGTTCCTAGGACCATCGTAGCTCGAGTCCCAGTAGCCAGTCCACGAAAAGCCAGTGTCGAGGGCGATATAACCAGTTCCAATAAGTAGAACAGCGGCCGAAATGACAATGAGGGCGATCGAGAGAGGGGTGCCGTCGTCAATGACCTGGTAGCCTACTACAGCATTGAGCATTAGAATCCAACATGTGGCAATGATCATGCCGATGTGGATAGCGGAGAAAGCCTGATAATGTCAGTACATGGTTTGACAGACGTTGATCAAGCTGGAAACTTACAACCCTAACAGTGCTGTTGAGAGGAAACTCTCCGACTGAAAAGATCTCGCATATACTGATGATGATGTAGCCAATGAGGAATAACTGCATCTCCCTTCTACCGACAGCTGCTCGCTTCTTCTCTGATCGCAGGAGGAGAAAGCCGGCGGTGGCAATGGCAATTCCGGCAAGGAGGATAGAACCCAAGTTTCCGAGATGTCGTCCCCCGCTCAGAGAGATACCCGTGAGTTCACATCCTCCCCAGTCACCATTCTGGTCGTGTTTCGGAGACAGAAGCTATTGACGATTAGTAAAGGTCCCCGTTGTTTTGCAGCTCCACTCCACCATGACGATTAATGGCGTAGGTAGATCATCAGGTAATGAACGTACATTGCAAACCGGGAGAGTAGAATCTCTGCAAAAGTCCTGTAGCACATTGTGATTAGAATTTGACCACAATACTGTTGAACGACGGATAATCGAGGGCGTACATGAAAATTTCCAAATTCGGTAGACCCCATTGTGATTGCGGATGCGTAACTCCTCGATCAAAGGGGGTACATCCACTAGCAACCACAATTTGGGAGAGAAGTGTTGTTTAGAATCGACCGAGTAACGCGGCGACGGCGGCGGACAAGGGAAACCGGTATCGTGGAATAATTCGTCGAGTTTTCGTATGTGAAGATGTAAAGTGGAAACAGGAAAAAAGAGAAACGAGGATTTTCCCGACCCCTTGTCGTGTTGAGGTAAATCGAGCGGTGGTTGAACTTGCTTGGCTTGAATTGACGGTGTCGTTGCTAGGACGGGGCTGCGGTGGCTGGTGGAACGACGAGCTGTAATTTCGCGGTGTGCCCAGACAGCTCCTCAGTTAAGAATGCACTGTAGCAGATTTGCGACAGACGGAAGCTTGGGATTGGAAACAGGTCGGATTATTAGAAAGAGAAAAAAGAGGTGATGCAAGATCTAAGCAGGTGCTCACGATGACGGGCAGCAACAGCAAGATTGGACAGGACAGGATATTACAGAAAAAGCTGGTTTCCATGCGCGGACGCGAAGAAAGAGAGGCGAAACGGGCCAATATAAGATTAAAACAGCCCAGCGGGCCTTTAGCAGGTTTTTGGGTGGTCTGGTCTCAGCGGGAGCGGAGGAGTGGACGGCCCAAGGGCCATTTCAGGGCAGCTCCCAGGGTCGCATCACAATTTAGCGTAGTCTAAACCAGAATCAGAACAATACTGGCAGGGTCGAATTGGATGGCAACCTCCAAAGTTGCCTTGGCTTGCCTTGCTGCTTTGACTCGATGCCATGGGTTGTAAAAAAGCAAGTGCCCCACGAACATCAACTTCCAGTTCCACTGAGTTGCCTTCTCATCATCACCCCGGTAAACTAAAACGCAGGTACCTACCAGGGGCTATCTCATGCTCTCTGAGAGCCTCGTCTGAGTGGTTACTTCCAGCGGATCAAGACTCGAATGTCAACAGATTTGTGAGTAATGATTGGTTCGGAACATCAAATTACGATGGGCCACGCTTGATGAGACCGGGGGCGTTCAGTGAGATTGCTGTTTGTTGCACTTTTGTTGTGTTTTAGGGTACTCTTCGGCAAATGCACTAATAAGCTACTAATGATGATCATGTCTACTGATGTCTGAGGGGGAAGGAATCCAAGGGTGAATATGGCATCACATCGTTAAACCATTGAACCCCTCAGTGATAGGGAAGAAAAAAGACCAAGGGAGGGGGCGGACATTCGGTGACGGCGAAAGAGTCGTTAGGTATATTGCTTCTCTCACTCGTATCTGTGCATAATGACCAGGTTTGTCATATTGATCAAATAACGTCACATTTTAACGGCTTCTTCCAGCCAAGACAGTGAGAGAGAGAGAGAAAAAACAATATGCAAGTCACCATGTGGGGAAGCAGTACCAATGCGATTGAATTCAGCCACCACATAATTTGATGTGATTCGATAGAGTCTATATTTCTTATTCTCGAGTTCCTCCACTCTTGTATCTTTTCTTCTTCCTCATCATCGGTCTTTGCCATTTGATAGTGAACTGAGTATCGTGCCTGTCCTCTGCCTACTAAGGTAGACGTAACTTAGTACTTGAAAGGATGATGAAAAAAAGGCCGGACCTAGTGCAGCCGTTTCGTTTCACTCTACCAATTGCGGCCTAAAGCAAATTGCGCTCTTGGCACTTACATCAAAGGCGCTCTGCGTTCAATGCTCGGCGATCTTATTTTTGCGGTCGCTTTCGTGAATTTTGGTGTCGAAAGAGCTGAGTTGTCTTGACTCTCTCAGTTTTTGTCCTTTGCATTTGATGTTTTCAATTCTCCAGAGAATGAACACTTTGGTATCTGAAGACATCTAACAGACCCGGTCCCTGTCCAATATGTCGCCATTTAATTCCAATGACATGCCTCCCCTCAAGATCAGGTCCGCCAAACTTGGAAGCTTGATTAGCCAAGGGAATCATCACTTTACCCGCCACACCTGACTAAAGAAGCTGTGTGGTTAATCGAGATAAAGCCAATCTACTTGCAATTTCCTCTGGGATGTCATTTTGGGTTCCAATCCGCTAACCCAGATCAGATCCGAGTTGTATCCGTACTACTCTGTCGATCTATTGTACAGCGCAACGCACCAGCCACGTCGCAAGTGTGGCCTGGTTACTATTGTTGATTGATATTCACTGCAATTTCCCCTTGAGTAACTGTATTCCCACCATCTTTCTACCTAGGCTGAGATTCAAGGTTTCCCAGCTCTTTGACATCAGCGTACAGCTGACAGCACTCAATTTGATCTTCGGTGCAGCCGACACCAACAGGCAGGGTCTTCGTTTCAGAATCGTGACAATTGCTTCATTGACTCTTGCGGGATACAGGCGCAGCTCTTGACTACGATTGGTGCCTCAAGATTGTTTCAGGCCCGGTTTTCAACACCACAGCTGCATATCTACCTTGCTTCTGCGCTCTACCCCGAAGAAAAGGCAAGATGAAGATCTTTCTGAAGATCTAGACCTGGGTTTAGGTCTAAGTAGGTCATGCTCTCATGTGGCGCAGCGGATTACACGTTGGCCCGTGGCTGTGCGTCACACTCCAGTCCTTCTGGTGCGGCAAAGATGCTTCACTTGGACTCGTGTGACTGCTTCTACGGTTGACACGTGTAACGGTGACGATTGGGAGGCAAATATTCTTATCTTCCACAAGTCGCCATTTCAAGTATTCTTTGACAGTTCGTGAGAACTCACAGAGAGTGTGGGGTCTCTTCTTGGGTTGTTAGTTCGCGAATCGCTAGGCAGTCATGCATAATGAGACAAAATGCAGCAACTAGGCAAGATATGAAACATTAGTTCGGCACAGAAAATAACCAGGCATTCCACCAAAAAAGAAAGTAAATAATCAAGCTTCTTGTTGACAACTAAACTGACAAGTTGTGTTAACTCGTGGGTATAGGGTATCTCTAGTACCTATGTTTGGCTTCTTTATTCTCCACCTACATCTCATACGGCTAAGTGAAGCCATTCAGTCATGATACAAGTCTGATTAGTGGTCTATAAGCCCCTGAATTACATTTATTCATATAAATACATCATATGCTCTGAGTTGTCGTGGCATTGTTGATGATCCGGCGCCCAAGATGGCTGTACATTGCACGATAGAAACAGTAAATACATCAACTTTGCATGGTTTAACGGCGCATTGCAGTCGATGTTACTCCGCAAGTAAAATCCACTCGCTTAAACAGTATGTTATTGTGTACTCTCAACTTGTCTCACAAGCCGAATTTGAGTAACCAAAGTGCATAGTTCTAGAAACAACGAAGAACTATTATTAGACCAACAAAGTTAATCTAGACAGGAGAGGCTGCAAAGTTCAAGACTACATCCGAAGAGTAAAACCACACATAACTAAGCCGTGTATTAGCAATATATTTGAAAACTGGTCTCTATATGTACCTGCAGCGGGATTGCCGCTCTGGACCCTTCATGTGCAACGCCGGCACTGGCACTTACCGGATAGATACAAAAATAGCAACCATGGGTTTCACATATTAGCCAGCTGGAAGAAAGAGAGCATCACATACTTCAATTAATACCTAAGGATGAACGGTGCAGCGTACAGGTGTAAATCAGCCCTGATTTGCTGAAGGTATACAAAGTGGCTGATACTCCTACTGTTAGTTGAAAAGAAATGTTACAACTAGCGATACTATACTCCCGATCCGAACCTACTGCTAAAAGTGACATATGGTCTTATTCAAACCTTAAGCGTATAAATCGCATGTGTCCTTCTGCAACTAGTTTGTTGGTGACAAGATGATACCGTAGTTGTGGCTTGAGTATACATGTTCAAATTCGAGTCTGTGGGTAGAAAAGAGTTGGCGATACCGCCCCTTTCCCTGTATGCCTCATCAATGTTACCTCATTATGCTTCCCATTGACCTCGACAGTGCTTTCCTCGCGCCTCTCGAAGTAAATATAGATGGTATAGGTGGCACAGGACGTCTAGGCAAATATCTTTCTGGGGCTCTCCCTTCAAACCATTGCTCGCTGCTCGCTGCTCGACGTTATGACAATCATGACACCTTGGTTGCTTTCTACAAGTTTCCGTACTGCAGTCCACGCAATTTCCAGTCCCAAGCTAATGAAAGCTGTAACGCTGATTAAGCCCCGAGTATTGAGATCTGTTACAGCCTAGGCACTTGAGAGAGCGTTCCTATTTCCTCCTTTGAGGATCAAGGTGACTTCTCGAGCTACTGACATTGAAGCCCTGAAAGCCCTCGTCTTCTGCAATCGATCTACTCTCAAGAATTCGTGGGGCATTGGTACCGAACAAACTGTAAAGCAGGTGACCACGTTATGTTCAACACTTGTGAGAAACTCAAACATATGACTTTGTATTCCGTAGAGCTAGTCATATTGGACAATATCTCCGACGCATGAGCATACTCCAAGACATTGATTGCACCGCCTGAGACCACTTTTTGTCAACCAACTGTGTTGAATGCAGTCCTGTCACCAAATTGGAGAATGTGGCACCTGTAAAATTAACAAATGAAGGTCGATTTCTTTGAAGATGGGTAGAAACGTAGGTGTCTCGCCAGCGCGAGTGCATGCTGGTTTACATCGTCGAAAAAGTCTCGTGGCTATTGACACGGACTCGCGTTTATACCGGCTGGATTATAAAAGACTGGATATATATCCATCTACTATCATCGTCTCGGATACTCCTTCGAAAACCCTCCTCTGTCGAGTTGCTGTAATGTTATAGCATAAGTATACTTACCAGCGTGTCATACAATTGAAGCACTGGAAGCGGCCGGGCAACTGATGGGTGCATATATCCGTGCGGATACGTAGGTAGTGTAGGGTTTGTACTTCAGATCTAGTTCATAGGCAATGTGCTTATATTACAGCGTTAGAATGCCCTGAGTGTCACATCCTGCCACATATAAAGTTATCCAGGAGGCGAACTCGTACCATGATGATAGGAACAATTTCACAACAATCATGCTGAAATGTTTCTCTTTGAAACTGATATGTTGTTATGCGAGCCAAATCATGTTGTTTCATTCAGGATGCTTCTTAGAAGGAGGTGTTAAAAGCACGGCACGATGAACCCGCAACTCTTCATTTGAGCTTTCTTTAGCCTCTTGTTGCAGCTGAGGTTAAGGTTTTGTTCAAGGTCTGGCACTCGCGATTAATGCGACATGGGAATTTACCTTGAAGAATCAACCAACGCAACATCTAACAAGAGTTTGACCCAACAGTATTGGGGGCAGATGGAAGTTGACACTGAGAGTGATCTATCTGCGTGTTTCTGTGGAGCCGTGTATGTCTGGTCAGGGTTTCGAATTTTCTCAGAATTGTCGGCTTCTTTTCTAGATTGAAAGGAAGCAAAGAGTGCCGTGATGTTATATAAAGCCCTCATTGCTGGTAAGGTGCTGCAAAACGGGATCTTCACCTACTGGTTGTCGATTCACTTGTGCGGTGTATTTGCTGACACCCCTTTCGCCTCGCTAACAACCCTAGAGAAACTTTCCACTAGAAGTTCATATGGCGGCAAGATCTTGTCATTGAAGGCGAGCGAAATGATCACAGGCTCGCCTGGGGGGTCGATCAACTTTACAATCCATGGTCTGCACCGCTCGGATCTCAGGGGACTAAGACAATAAGCATTGGCGGCTTCAGTATTTATGCGATCGTGGGGTAGAGTTGACTATTTGAAGATTAAGAAGTGGCACCTACAGGCAGATGATTTTGATCAACACAGACGACTCTGATAGTGGATAGTGGAGGAGAGAGGCCTTCCTCACTCGGGGATGTTTTCTGTGCGTGACTGTAGATTTGCCAAAGGGCTGCGAGGATGTTCCCCATCGCAAGAAAATCGGCAAATAAACCGTACTGAAGATGCCGTACCACATGGAATTTGGCCGACGCAACTTTCATTTTCGTTGGAATCCGTTATAAATGTACGTCGAGTAGGTAATCTGAACACCGTTCTTGGTGACAGTATTGATACCCCATTGCACTGGAAAACTGACTGTCCGATTTCAATATCGAATGAATCAAATTGACGTGTTTACTCTCGACAATAAACTGGACAACTTCGCAGGCAAACCGTACGAGAATTCGACGACACGGGCGGAAAGATTATATGCAAATGCCTCATGTTTTATTGGAACTTGCAATCGTAAATCTATGAAAACCGCTTGAATATGTTTGTTATTATTTGATCGATGAACAGGTTCTGCTTGCTAGGCTGCTCAGCCTAAGACTGGGTCATAGTCTTGAAGAGAAGGCATCTTCATTCGGCATTATTTCTTGGACTCCGATGCCAGGGTCTCATCTGACACGATGCTGGGCCCTTACAAATAAATCACGCGATTAGAAACAAGCGGACCAATGTGGTTTAAAGGATTTTGACCACTTGTTCGCCAAAGGGTCGGTCAACACTAGATCGACATTTCTTCATCTGAACCCTGTTGCATGGCTTTGCAGGAAGTTTGATAGCAATGGTAGCCGAAGTTAGTAGTTGTGACTTGAAGATCAGATATAATAACTACGGCGGACAAGCTCACATTGAATTTGTCATGTGATTACTACAATTCTTGTTGGCTAGGCCTGCTTTTTCTAGTATTCTGATGGATCAATGTTTACCGCTCTATCATTCCGGATTGAAAGAACCGTTCTTTTTATAAGTTCAATATCTAATTGAGGCCTGCAGGACTCGATACCAAGGGATCAGTGACGTAGATGGTATCCACCGCGAGTCAAGCGGGCCCGCCAAAGCTGTCGACATTAAGACGGCGATAGGCCAAAGACGAAATGACTGCGAACCTGAATTTACCCTGGATGACTGATTGTGTGAGTGGAACTGGAAGAAGGTTGGGATTTCCATCTTCCCTCTTTGCGGTAGCGCATCTTGGTGGAGGATGAAAAGGTACTTGATGAGTACATTAAACTCTCTTTTCTTCTCTTCCCCAGACTCGCTCATCGCTTGGGGGGGGGGGGGGGGGGGGGGGGGGCTGCTTAGTTTGTGGAGAGAATATCCTCGTGAACATTGATTTCGTGGGGAAACGAGGATAGATTTGGGGTGACCGCTTTTAATTTTGGACCTTTTGTTGATCTTGGTTGCAGAATGTGGCTGCTGCGAAGACGAAACTCATGACTGGAACATGGTGTAACAAGCAACACCAGATTGTAGCGACCTTTTAGTGAATAGAGATGACGGCAGATTAGTACAAACAACCCGCGTGAACTCTATCTCTTGTCAGGAGGGAAATACTGGAAGCTGCATATTCCCAGATGACAGTCGCCCAGTTTCAACTGAACGGGAAACCAGACATGTGACTGACCATTTGCACAGCCTTGACAGTGATAACGAGCCAGATCAAGGAGTGCCAGGTAGCAGCGCTTCATCTGACTTGTCTCAGCTGAAGATAGATCTCCAAGGTGGCATTGTCCTTGTGTTTTATGTAACAAACAGAAGCATTGATGGATTCTATGAATTGATCAGCTAAACACATGTGAACCCCCCACCTTTGCGTTCCAACGTCTTGGCGCTGTGGCTCTCTAACGCGTCCACTCTGGCACCCCACACTCACGATAGTATAACTAAAGTGACTGACGACGGGAAGCTTGCCCCGAGCGCCCATTGTAAAACCGTGGAGACGTGCCCGCTTCAAGTCCGTCAGCGTGGAGTCTAGGGGCTTTCTTATCGGGTTGGCGAGACTGGGGGGCATGTGAAATATTTATGAGGTGACGACAAGGCCAAAGACAGATGAATACGCCCGTTAAAATTCAGAGTTTGAGACTATGGGAAATGGGCGGAATCACCCCTGAGAAACCGGCGCAAATGCAAAACGAAGAGAGTCAATTGACTGATGATCATGCAAGAGCAAGATTAAGGCAGATTAGGTAGACAGGGCAGATTCGCTAATACGTGAGATAGAGTAATAGATCAGATACCTTAGTACAGTGCCTGCCTGTAGGTACTCGATCATGGATGCACCAATTTGACTCGACTCTATCCGTACCTGCCCTGACCTCCTGAAAGCCATCCCCTGAGAAGTGACTTCCCGTACATACTATTTTCCAGAAGCCGTTCCTTCCCCTTGCCTCGCCTCGCCATGGAGTTTTAGTTGTCGACTTGTCCAGTTCAATTCTGCTGCCCTTCATCTCTTACCAATTTCCTTCAATTCTCCTTCTTTATCTTCAACATTCATCAACAATTTACTCTTGTTGCGCTGTTTTCCTCACCCTCAAGTCGATCATTTTGTCCGCGTCGGCTGTCCAGTCCAGTTCATGATCGCTGCCCCTGCCGTTGTCTCGTCTGACTGTTTATCGGGATTTGTCACTTGTTGCATCTACTGTACGTCGGCTTGAGCTCCTGTCTCAATCGTGGTCATCTGCCTACCGTCTGCCGTTACAACCCCAGTTCCGGGTCCAGGCCCAGCTCTAACCACGCGCTGCCCTACAGCCTTTCCCCAGTCGCGACTCCGTCTTAGACAGACAGAATTGTCTGACTGGTTTGCTTTGAAGATCTCTTGTTAATTTAGCAAATCGTCTGTCGCAAGTGTGCCGTTTCCAGAAATACCTGTCATTACTCCGCGCAATCCGCCCGTACCGCGGCACACGCATTGTATTTGTCGTGTCTTGCTTGGCTCTCGGATTGCAAGTCACCCCAAAGTACCTGATCCCCAATTACACGCTGCTGAGTGACGCACTTTGAGCTACCGCCAACCAGGGGTCCCAACAAGGCCTGCATACAGCGTCTCTCTCAACTGACCAAGAACCCACACGCCCAATCGAACCCGCGCTTCTGTCAGGTATCACTATCTTTTGCTGGGTAGTTTAGGTGTTTTTACCTGTTTACCAGCCAGATTTTATTCACCCTTTGCCGATTAAATCCTGCAATAGACGCCGATAGACCCTGATACTGGTACCGTACGGCCACCCCCGGTCACCCGACCCCATCTTTCCCATTCCCCTCCGTCTTTCGCTGAGCCGTTCGAGGTGCCGATGACCTCGTTGTTTCTCGGCCTTTCTTTTTCTCTTCCTGTACCCTTTACCTTCATTCTCTTTGCAGAAGGGCGCTGCTGCTTAACAGCCCCATCTTCCCAAAATTCCTCCCTCACGATCTTCACGTCTTCCCTCAAACATTCCACTGCGGACCCTACGTCCTGATAACAACCAACACCAAGACCCGGACTCGCAAGCGACGTCATTGCTCGCGTCCCGCAACGACCACGATCGTGAATACGACGACGATAGCGACGATACTAACCCCAACCACCATCACGGCGTCGCCAAATCTAAACGTCGCCCGTCTTATTCAGGCTCCGAGTCGTCGTGGACCGACACCGGTGATATCGGCGAGCAGCTCGCTGATGAGCACGACCCTGTTCGTCTGCAGCTTGGTTCCGATATAGAGGACGAGCTTCTAGCAAACGTCCACCGTCGACAACCCAAGCACGGGAATCAAAAGAGAGTTCGAATCCAAGACTCAAATTCTCACCACCGTTCTTCTCGGTCCCGATCTGCCCTTATCAATAAGGAGGCTATCGAGGTCCCCAACTTTAACCCTCCAGGCCCTTCCCGTGTCGAACGTATACTCGGTGCCATCATGGCAGGACGCACAGGATCCATCCATGGCCTCACAGGCAAGGCCTTGATGTAAGAATACTTGAACCTGGTCATCTTGTCCAGTCGCGTACTAACATGATCAAGCTACTTCACCAGTATTTTTGTTTCACTAGGTGTGTTCCTTTTCGGATACGATCAGGGTGTCATGTCTGGAATCATCACGTAGGTCTCTATAATAGAAATATATTTTCATGTAGTCGACTAATAATTCTCTAGCGGTCCATACTTTATGGACTATTTCGGCCACCCCTCAAAAGCCTATGTTGGTACTATGGTGGCAATCCTGGAGATTGGCGCATTCATCACTTCCTTGATGGTCGGTCGCATTGGAGATATCATCGGACGACGACGGACTATTTTTTACGGTTCATGCGTCTTTTTCATTGGAGGCGCACTCCAGACACTGGCTACTTCCATGCCTATGATGATGGCTGGCCGTTTCATTGCTGGTTTCGGCGTTGGTGCGCTCTCGACTATTGTGCCCGTTTACCAGTCTGAGATTTCGCCTCCTCACAATCGAGGAAAGCTGGCTTGCATCGAGTTCACAGGAAACATCGTTGGCTACGCCACATCTGTCTGGGTTGACTACGGCTGCGGCTACATCGAGAGCGACTATTCCTGGCGCATTCCTCTCGGACTGCAATGTGTTATGGGAGCCCTCCTCGGTCTGGGCAGTCTTGTCATTGTCGAGTCCCCTCGGTATGCCAATCACATTTCCAATATCACTAGAAGCAGCTCGCTAATTTTCGCAGATGGCTTTTGGATAACGACCATGACGAAGAGGGTATGGTTGTCATTGCCAACTTGTACGGCGGCGGCGACATTCACGACCCGAAGGCTCGAGATGAATACCGCGAGATCAAGATGAATGTTCTTCTCCAGCGACAAGAAGGCGAGCGCACATACAAGGATATGTTCCGCCGATACAAGACTCGCGTTTTCATCGCTATGTCTGCTCAAGCGCTCGCCCAACTCAACGGTATCAACGTTATTTCTTACTACGCGCCTTATGTTTTTGAGTCCGCCGGCTGGGTTGGTCATGATGCCGTTCTCATGACTGGTTTCAACAGTCTCACCTATCTCATGTCGACAATTCCACCATGGTACCTGGTTGATCGCTGGGGACGACGTAAGATTCTTCTTTCTGGCGCCACGGCCATGGCTATCTCACTATCGCTCATCTCCTACTTTCTATTCCTCGATATCAAGTGGACTCCGCGGTTGGTCGTTTTGTTTGTTATGATCTACAACGCTGCTTTTGGCTACTCATGGGGGCCTATCCCATGGTTGTACCCACCTGAGATCCTCCCTCTCAGCATTCGATCCAAGGGTGCCAGTTTGTCGACCGCAACAAACTGGGCCGCCAACTGGCTGGTAGGAGAAATGACACCAATTCTTCAGGAATGGATCAAGTGGCGCATGTACCTCGTTCATGCTTTCTTTTGTGTAGTTAGTGTGGTTGTTGGTAAGTTGTCCTGTTAACATATGCCGATAGTATCACTGACATCTCAATAGTCTACTTTATTTACCCCGAGACTTGTGGTGTCCGCCTGGAAGATATGGATTCGCTCTTCGGAGATGCCAGTACTGTTGCTGGCACACCCTCGTTACACGGCACTGAAACCGGTTCCTTGATGAGGGGCGGATCTCCTGTTGGATCGTCTCGTGGACTTATCGGACCCTCGTCTGCTATCCCTGGCCTTTCTCTGGATCCTCCTACTATCGACGATGACAGCAAATCCCAGATGCAGAGTGGTGGTGATGAACGGGGCGTCGGCGGGTGGTTTTCAAGAGTTGTCGGTCGAAACCGATCCGATAGCGGCAGCAGCGCGCAAGGTCGTTATGCTCCCCTTGGCCAACAGGAAGAAGGTCGTCGTGATGACCGTTGATGAAGTTCTTGAAGTCAGTTGATAGACGAATATCTGCATATAGATGGCGCACAAGACGCCGGATGTGTTAACATCTGGATAAGGACGGCGAAATGACGCCCCGGAAGGAAGTGGTGTTACTTGAAGGGAAAGAATTGACTGATTACGTTGGAGCGAGGGAGGCATTTACGATTTGGGGTGATATTAAGTTTTAGACGAGGATTGTTGCATTTCTTTTGATATCTACCTATGGACCGATAAATTTCTAGACCGGATCCTCATGGAGTTAGACGGCTAACGCCATGGCCTATATACCACACATAATGAGAGAGCGGTTGAATCACCAACAAGGAAACTTCCCATTCGATCGAAATGACTGTTTTAGTGCGTTTCGTTTGTATTCCAGGTGTGTTGTGTTTGGTTTCCACCATCAAGTTGAAGTCAATTTAGCTAGTAGACATTTATTTGTCCAGTGAAAGTGGGTCTGTCTACCTTGTGCAACTTCTTACCATCACCAATTGCCAATATTCAACCTCTCATGTGCTAAGACCAGATTCGATCATAATGGCGAGCACAACTCAAATACCACACGCATACCGTAGCCTGTATCGAAACCTCCTAAAAGCAGTACAACATTCATCCCCTGCTCGTTTCGTGGCACGCGATCAGCTTAGAAGAGCCTTTCGCGAGCCCGGTGCCACCTACGATGAGAGAGGCATCAAGCGAACCAACTGGTTTCTGGAGGCTGCAGCCAGGGAGAAGGGAATGGAGCACAGGATTCTGAAAAACTTGCTGCGAGTTCAGCTTATGAGATTTCGGAAGAGAGGATACTCATCATATGATCCGCTAAAATATACAGAGTGAGTTTTAATGCCAAGTCTTAGAATGAGACGTGCTGATGAAATGGATGAAGTTATGAAATGAAAGTGGCGAAGGCTACAGCGTATAATCACTATGATATGACGGTTGCTATGCTTAATAAGAGTATGGGAACGTTGTTGCGCTGAGTCTGATGAATCCTTGAGTTCGAATGTTGGAAGAACAATCATGACTAGTATTTCATTCTCAACCAGGGGGTTGAAGAACCTGGCGGATGCATTAAACTGGACGCAGGATCTGTAAGCTTTTTTATTATACAGGCACCGAGCAAAGAGCATCGCAAGGGCTTATGTCGCATGCTTAGGTAGCTGATTTGACGGATGTCATTTGAATACAATCTGAGATGGGCATTCTTAGTCCCGCAGATAAAGGTCCGTATCGATAGTACATGTATAATACATTGGAGGTAAACTCATTCCTTAATAGGCTAACCCAAGCCTTTCAACGCCTTAACAAATATGATGCTGTATCCTTGTCTCCTGTCATTTTCATCTTCATTCATGCTTAATGGGTTTCTTATCGACATTCAGGAGGAAGCTCTACTCCTCGCCTGGAATAGCGATATCGACACCAAGTTCCTCGAGGATAACCTGACTCAAGCTAGAGCCGTCTCTAGTGTAGATCCAGTCGCCCATAGCCGTGCCCTCCTTCTGGTCCTGGCCCTCACCGAGAAGGCACCAGTCGTAGCGCTTGGGACCTGAGATGGGGGATGACAGCCAAATCTGCTTGTTGGGAGGCTGTTTGTTGATGACATATGTGCCATTCTCGGGCCAGTCGATGGTGAGGACTCCGGCCTGCGTACGAGATTGTTAGTTAGTGCATCATGGAAGCAATTATGAAGCTATATGTACCGAAAATTCGACGTCAATATCCTCACGCTGATCCTGAAGCTCCTCAAATCGGTTAACAATATTGTCGAGGTACTCATCGGCAATTTCATGGTACTCTTGCTCGGTGATCTCGGCGATAGCAGCACTTGGCTCAGCTTGCTCAGTTTCTGTCAAAGGCTTGGCTGGATCCTCGGTGTCAGGCATGATACCCTTCTTACGGGACACGGTAGTAGAGAAGTTGCGTTGAGAAAGGTTTGGGTAGATGGCGAGACGTGAAGCATAAGTCATAGTTGCAACACGGAAGCTGGAGCGGCAGACTGGTGTCGACGAGCGGATGGCTTGCGAAGCCATACGGGAAGCCTGAGATGCGATTTGTCGAGACATTTTGAAATTCGATCGATGAGATCAGAATGTGTTGTTTGGGTAGTGCGAGTCAAGGACCGATGAAATAGTCTTGGTTTAAGCTCAGAAATGTATTTGCTTTTATGGTTTTGGTCAATCGCTCTTATTCAGAGTGTTGATGATCAAAAGTTGCATGCAAAAGAGCAAGCTCCCCGCGGTTCGCTATGAGGTGCAGCAACAAGCGACCAATCACGCCGCGGTCTGCGGTAAAGAAAGTACGTATCTCAGGGCAGCTTCCGCATCCCGTCATCAGCTCCGCGCCGTCTTCCGCCCAAGCAAGCCACACCATCGACCGCTTCAACCCAAAGGTGCTTTACAGTACCACGATACCCACACCTCATCTACAACCAGCCAAGGTATTCTTCTCAAGGCATGAAAAGCCTTGGTCCTCAATCATGATCAGCGCATTTCTGGTCTTCAATGGCCAAGGTCAGCCTCGTCTGACCAAGTTCTACACTCAGCTGGTATGTTATCCTCTTCCCTCATGTTGTCCTAAACTCATCATGCGCCCTGGCAGGAAACGAGCATACAACAGCGCCTCATATCCGAAATCTTTACCCTCGTATCGAACCGACCAGCTGGATCTTGCAACTTCCTACCTCTCCCTCCTATGCTTGCCGCTTCCGGCACCTCTCACACTTCCTCGGAAGAGCAGAACGATGTCCCTACACTCGTAACATACCGCAACTATGCGACTCTTTACTTTATTGTTATTTCCACCTCGACCGAATCGCCTCTGGCACTGATAGACCTCATTCAAGTCTACGTGGAGGCCCTCGACAAGCTCTTTGAGAACGTCTGTGAGCTGGACCTGATATTCAACTTCGAAACTCTACATTCTACACTATCGGAGATGATAATAGGAGGTGTCGTTATAGAGACAAATCTGGATCGCATTGTCTCAGGTGTCAAAGCGCAGGGAACAGTTGCAAAGAGACCCGTCAATGAAGGTAGAGGGCCTACTGGTCTGGGAAGTGGACTTGGAATGGGCGCCAACTTCGCTTGGACCGGACGATAATGATCATGACAAAATGAGTGGAATAAAGGTATGCCGGAGTCGGGTACATCTTGTACCCGCTCACAGAGGTATCTGTACATTTATGCCTCCACGAGAGTAACGCCAAACTCCGAGACTTGAATATTACAAACATAGAATACACTATTTCGACTCGGGCTCGTCTTTCGGGGGAGCAAAAGGTGGCGCATCCGCTCGTCGTTCGTATCGCTTTTCGGGATCGACGGTACCAAAGAGATATTGCGTCTTTCGTCGAATCTTGGATTAGGTCAGCGATGCTCGATTTAAAGCGACTAAAAATGCGAACCTCTTCAGAAGGCTTGTACTTCTGACCCCACCATTCGAACTCGGAGTAGAAGAAGAGCCAGACCAGGGCAGCTAAGAGCTGGGTTAGTCGATGTGTAGAATAACGTCATTAAGAATTTCACATACCAACAATCGTCAAGAGCTGAGCAGTCTTGACAAACTTGATCCACCGAGGCGCTCGACTTGCCAGTATAATGCGACGCTTGTACTTCTTCTCGAATCGTAATTGTTGCTGGACGGTGAGCTGCTTGAAGTTGGGAGGCCACACCTTTCGCGCCTTGTGAGGGTTGTTGGCGACCGTCAAAGGAGCCCTCTTGAGAAGGCTGTCCTTTGACGATGATGCCATACGTCGGACCAGAGTCGAGAACATTGTGACTAAATTGTTGCTGTCTCAGTAGTCGAATGGCTTGAAGATTCGGCCGATATCGAGCTTCGTATGATGGCGTCGCAGTTGGAGATTCTCCAATATGAGCGCCACAACACCGCCACAGTATAGCCACAGTTTCCACGGGCAGGAACCTCTTCTATCTAAGCTGGACAGGGGGACAGAATACACAAGTATGAATTCAGTACAAGTTAGTGTCGATATTTTTTGCACCCTTGACGCACTTGCCCCGCGATTTTCACCCCTCCTTCTTGTCAGCTCGATTTCAATTCCTTACAAAGGTGTGACTCAAAAACTTCTAGTGAGATTTCGAGGTGTGTGTGCCTATTTTCGTCCCAAAATGCCTCTATGATATATAAGAAAGCAAACTGACCTGAAACTATTTCTTTTTTTTTTTCGCAGGTCTTGTCTATTTGCGAACATGGCTTCCACCGATGCCGTTCCCAAGGTCATGGAGTCTCTCCACATCTCCAAGACCAAGGAACTCAAAGGTGTAAGTTCGACTCGCTACGATTTTCATGAAATACTCATCCTAACTATTCATAGACCGAGAAGCGAGATACCCTCGTTGCCATTGAGAAGAAATACCAAAAGATCTGGGAGGACCAACATGTCTTCGAAGCCGACTCTCCCAGCACCAGCGAGGTGCCCCTTCATTCCGTGTCCGCCGCTGAGCTTCGGGAACAGCAGCCCAAGTTCTTTGGATGCATGGCCTATCCTTATATGAACGGAACTCTACACGCTGGTCACTCTTTTTCCGTCAGTAAGGTCGAGTTTGCCGCTGGTGTTGCCCGCATGCAAGGCAAGCGCACTCTCTTCCCTATGGGATTCCACTGCACCGGTATGCCAATCAAGGCTTGTGCCGACAAGCTCGTCAACGAGGTCAAGAAGTTCGGCCAAGACTTCGCAGGCTACAAGGAGGAGGAGGAGGAGGATGTTGTCGAAGAGGCCCCCAAGGTCCAAGCTAAGGAAGATATCACCAAGTTCAAGGCGACCAAGGGAAAGGCTGCGGCCAAGACCGTAAAGATGAAGTGCGTTTTTTTCTATGGATTGTTCGAAACTATGCTGACCGCTTTGACAGGTACCAGTTCCAAATTATGCAAGCCATTGGTATCCCTACCGAGGAGATTCACAAATTTGCCGACCCTCAGCACTGGCTCCAACACTTCCCTCCCCTGTGCCGGGAAGATCTCACCAACTTTGGATGCCGTATCGACTGGCGCCGATCCTTTGTCACCACCGATGCCAACCCTTACTACGACGCCTTTGTTCGATGGCAGATGAACCGTCTTAAGGAACTGAACAAGATCAAGTTCGGCAAGCGATACACTATCTATTCTATCAAGGACGGCCAGCCCTGCATGGACCACGACCGATCTGACGGAGAAGGTGCCGGCCCTCAGGAGTATACCGCTCTGAAGCTCAAGGTTCTCGAGTGGGCCCCCAAGGCCGCTGAGGCCCTCAAGGGTAAGCTGCCTGAGCAAGCAAAGGTGTACTGCGTTCCTGCTACGCTGCGTCCGGAGACGATGTATGGCCAAACTTGCTGTTTTGTAGGACCCAAGATTACCTACGGCGTCTTTAAGGTCAACGAGACCGACTACTATGTCATGACTGAGCGGGCTGCGAGAAACATGGCTTACCAGGGCATCTTTGCTACCGAAGGAGTTATCGAGAAGACGGCTGAGGTTGGTGGCGCTGATCTTGTAGGCACCCTGGTTGATGCTCCCCTGTCCCTTCACAAGGAAGGAGTTCGCATTCTGCCCATGGAAACTGTCCTTCCTACCAAGGGCACTGGTGTTGTCACCTCGGTGCCTTCTGACAGTCCTGATGATTACGCTACCGTAACCGATCTGGCCAAGAAGGCCGACTACTACGGCATCACAAAGGAGTGGGCTGAACTCGAGATCTTCCCCATCATTGAGACACCCAGCTATGGTGATCTTTGCGCCCCCTTCCTGGTCAAGAAGTTCAAGATTGCTTCTCCCAAGGACACAAAGCAGCTTGAAGAGGCTAAGGAGCTGGCTTACAAGGAGGGTTTCTACCAGGGTATTCTCAAGGTCGGCGAGTTCAAGGGTGAGAAGGTTGAGGTCGCCAAGCCCAAGGTTCGACAACAAATGATCGATGCCGGCCAGGCCTTCGCCTACTCTGAGCCTGAGCGCAAGGTCACCAGCCGATCTGGCGATGACTGCATTGTCTCTCTGATGGACCAGTGGTACCTGGACTACGGTGAGGAGTCGTGGAAGAAGACCACCCTCGACTGGGTCGAGAACGGCTTGAACACTTACACAGCGGAGACCAAGAACCAATTTGAGGGAGTGCTGAACTGGCTGAACCAGTGGGCTTGTGCCCGAAGCTTCGGTCTTGGTTCCAAGTTGCCCTGGGATCCCCAGTTTTTGGTTGAGAGTCTGAGTGATTCAACCATCTACATGGCCTACTACACTATCGCTCATTACCTGCATAATGATATTTTCGGAAAGACGAAGGGCTTGGCAAATATCGGACCTGAGGCTATGACGGATGAAGTCTGGGACTACGTCTTCTGCCGCGGAGAGCTGACTGATGAGGTCCTCAACAGCAAGATCCCTAAGGAGACTCTCGAGAAGATGCGCCGCGAGTTCGAGTACTTTTATCCCCTCGACGTGCGAGTGTCGGGCAAGGATTTGGTAAGTAATAAATGCAATGTTGTTAGTTCGAAAGGTTAACATTGATTTTAGATCCCCAACCATCTGAGCATGCATCTCTACTGCCACACTGCGCTTTTCCCTCGCGAGTACTGGCCCCGGAGTATCCGAGCCAACGGTCATCTGATGCTCAACGGCGAGAAGATGAGCAAGAGTACCGGTAACTTCATGACTCTCCGCGATCTTACACAGAAGTATGGAGCGGATGCTTCTCGTATTGCGCTTGCTGATGCTGGTGACGGTGTCAATGACGCCAACTTTGAGGAAGACGTTGCCGATACCAACATCCTGCGACTGTACACTCTCAAGGAGTGGTGCGAGGAGATGGTCCAGGATCAAGACCAGCTTCGAACTGGCGAGTTCAACTCGTTCCAGGACGCTCTTTTCATCAACGACCTAAATGCTGTTACAAAGGAAGCTGTCGAGCAGTACGTCAATACCAACTACAAGCTGGCCCTCAAGGCTGGTCTATATGAGTTGACAAGCGCTCGTGACTTTTATCGTGAGGCCTGCGCAGCAGCCAATATCAAGATGCACAAGGATGTTGTTCTCCGATACATTGAGGTGCAGACTCTGTTGCTGGCTGTCTTTGCTCCTCACTGGTCCGAATACATCTGGCTCGAGGTGCTTAAGAAGGAGGGCACTATTCACAACGCTCGATTCCCTGAGATCCAGGAGGTTGATGCTTCCCTGTCGGCGAAGCGCGACTACGTGCGAAACACTGCTTCCAACATTAACTCGGCTGAGGGTCATCAGTTGAAGAAGAAGGCCAAGGGCAAGGAGACATCATTCGACCCCAAGAAGCCCAAGAAGCTCACGATTTTCGTCGCCGACAAGTTCCCCGCATGGCAGGCCAAGTACATTGACCTTCTCAAGGAGATGTGGAACACCGAGACCAAGTCAGTCAACGACAAGGAACTCAACGGCAAGATTGGCAAGATGGGAGAGATGAAGAAGGCCATGCCTTTTGTGCAGAACCTCAAGAGACGACTCCAGGCTGGCGAGCCGGCAAGCGCGGTGCTGGAGCAGAAGCTTGCTTTCGACGAGAAGGAGACTCTCCTGCAAATGGTTCCTGGACTGAAGCGAACTGGAGGTCTGGCTGTTTGCGAAGTGATCTCAGTAGAGCAGGGAACTCAAAAGGGCGTTTCTCTGACGGATGGCGATAAACAAGTTGAGATCTCAGCACCTGTTGCAGAGCACGCTGTCCCTGGCCAACCAACGTTCTACTTTGAGAACGTTGAGGCTTGAGTGGGGATACTTGTATCGAAAATAAAATATTTCCCTGCCGTTATGATTTGATGTTTAGACAAAGTACGTACGTAGGGATGTACTCAGACCGACCGAGGAGGTTGCGCGTTCCTGCGTGGAATGTGGGTGCATGTGGATTAAGAGATCTTTGTTTGAGTTAAAAATGGAAAAGCTGCCGATCAGGTAGACTATACTATACATAGAAGGCTTGTTTTCGTTATGCCCTGCCAGCCTGCCCAATTTGTGACTGCCATGGCATGGCATGACATGGACAATGCCCATGATGTGGAAGCGGACGTGTTCACAGATCTGCAATAAGTCCCATCCCGCATTCTATTATGCAGACTAATAAAAGTGAGGCCCAGGTTACCTCAGCTGCTCTGCTCTGCCTTGCAAAGTTCAGCTCGGGCCAGTCTGATTTGCGGGCTGTGTTTAGGTGTGGTTGTCTACTTTTGCGTGTGCGTATGAGCTGACTGTGCATTTCCACTTCAGTTATGGTCGCAGTCACCGTCAACAGTGACAAGATGGAAATAGAAACAACAGTGAGTGCACGATTCATTGATTGCCAAGTAATAAGCCAAGTCTTACTACATAGTACAAAGTTCCAGAACTCTACGGGATCATGGATCGATTCAGTTTGCAAGGTTGAGGGAATCAAGCAGGGATGGGAAGGGAATTAGCATTAGCGAGGCGAAAGGAGACGAAGGCTGGGGCGAGGGAACGTCCTTTGATAGATTGATTTGTTTCATTGTAGGGATGAGAATGAAATTCTATTAAGATGATTCTTTTTTTTTAATGTAAGGACCGAGTTTATTTTTATTTTTGTTTTTATTTCCTTTCATCTTTTCTCCGGCGGGACAGGGGATGGAAATGGGCATGAAATTAATTTCAACAAGAATATTTCCGTCTGCATTCCAGTTCATCGGAGGTTCTGTAACGAACCCCTGGTAACATATGGATGATGTCCCATTAAAGAAAGTGTCCGGGGCAATGAACAATCTAACAAGCAATAGGGGCCCCGAAAGCTTGATCATGCGAAAATATGGAGAGTTATCTGGGTCAGTAAAAAGGAGAGTGGGAGACGCTCAGTGTACTTAGAGTATGTACCTGGTAGGATAATGGAAATAGAATGTACTGTTTACGCGTCCGCCTGCTGCGGTAATAATGATAACAGAGGCTGAAGAAAAACGGCAGAGAAGGGACGGGAGCCGGGGGGTCAATGGAGGGATTAGAACAGGACTGCAAAGCCGTGGAACCACTATAACAGCCCGGTTAAGCTAAGCTGCTAGGGAAAGTATATTTACAAGGGTCCAGTCCAAGTCAAGTCATGATGGAAGGATTCTTGAGGTGATCGATCATGGTATTGTGTACAGAGTACAGAGTATGTACGGGTAATAAGAGGCCCCCTTGTGGCTTATGTGTATGTGTTGTAATCAATAATTAATGCATGTGACAAGGAAACGACAAGTTATTGATTGAGTGGCTGGGGATGATTGTTTTTTCATTCTCTCCTTTTCTCCTGTACTGTGTGTATCATGTACAGAGTATCATGTATCATATCCTGTCCTGCCATGGTCACAGCCTGGTCATGGCTGTTTTTATTTTGCTTGCGCGTCAGGAACCACAATAAAATTCCAACACAGATCTGCACTTTATTAGTCCGAGCCGCAAAAGAGATCCTGGGCCATGGCGCCCAATGAAAATGACTGCCGCTATTTGCGCAGTAGTCTACAGTACCACGGCATCTCCAATTATCATCTTGGGGGATATTTCTTAGTTCAGCCGGTGGTGGTAATAACCAACTAATTATTGCTTACTATAGTATACTAGTGGTTAAAGATCCCCCCAATATTTTATCCTTTTTTTAGATTGTATTCAAGGTTGGGCGAGCGTCCTTTTTTCTTTGCCTTGATCTGAATGCTTGCTTGCGCAATCCACCTCCACTATCCCCAAACAGACTAAAAAGACCAACCACTAAATATGTGTTACATGTCCATATTAGCTCCCTTCTCCAAAGATCTACAACGATACAGTGTAAGTGGAATTTGAAGATATAGAGGCACATTACATATTTGAAAAACTTGGTTTACTTATGACGCAACTTTTATTCTGTTGCTATTGAAACTAAAGCCTACCAAGAAAATCAACAGCTGAATGAGGCCCTTGTCTATAACCGATAACTAGGTAACTGATAACGAAAGATAACCATCGGGTCTGCAGCACTAAAGATAGCCCATCCTTCCATCGGGTTCCCGTCCGTAGTGGTGTGCACCCATCAAAAGCCATGTCAGGTCAGGTCAGGTCAAGCTTTCATTCTCCTGCATGTGGCGGCAGATGGATGCTGATCGATTGGTTGATCTAGCAACATAAACGTTCTCATGCATCAGCAAAAGTGGCTGGAGTTAGTTATCCCAACTGTTTTCTCGTTGAAGACCTGGCTGAGTGAATATTGAATCGGTACATGACCATGGCCGCGTCAACCCGTTCATGTTTACATAGTATTGTCCTTGTCCATCGGCTTGACTCAGTCGCCCTGCTTGCCCTGCCCTGCACTGTAGATTACCTTGATTTTCGTCAATAGAAACGACAAAAGTTTAAAGAAAAAAGAGGTCAGAGTGGAGCCATCAACTTTCTGTAACTGACACGCCGGATCAACTTCCTCGTTGAGGGCCCATGACTTTTGTAGGGTGATATCGACATTATCCTGGCAGTGGAGTCGTTCCGTGCGACGCAAAGACAATGTGTATGTGGGCCTTTCTTTGAGCCTTGCTCGGGGCGGGGCATGACCCATCACCCTATCCTACACTGTACAGCAATAGCAGGTTGGGATGATGCAACCGCCCCTGGGGCCTTGGTTGCTTGCGTACTACGTACGTACTTACGGTACGGTACATGATACATTGCATTTCATTAATACACAAATTCACTGACAATCCTTGCGACCTCAATGGGTATATAGGAGTCGAAGCTCTCCTGTTCATCCAGTCCTTTCCTCATTCTCATCATCCACTCAACAACATCATCAATCGCTATACCAACACTCGTTTAAACAACTCCAACCTACTTCTCTTTCGACCTCTTTCTCAAGCAAACCCCAATAAACCAAACCAACCTTCAAAATGCACGCCTCCGCTGCCGTCCTCGCTTTCGTCGCTGTTGCGGCTGCTGCCCAGACCCCTGTGGCTCCCGTTGCTACTCCCATCGCTACTCCCGGTGCCCGTTAGTCCACCCTTCCAACTCACGATAACTCTATTTACGTTCCATAAACTAACATCGTTCATCACAGCTACCAACGGTACTAAGCCTGGTCACGGCTCTGGCTCCGGCTCTGGTTCCGGCTCTGAGCCCTCCAACGGCGCCGCTGCCCTTGGCCTCAGCGGTCTCGCTGGTGTCCTCGCCGTTGCCCTTGCTCTGTAAATGTCTCTCAATGGGACTTTCGCAGAGTTGGTGGATATGAGGACCCTGTAACAGACAACCTTGCAGGGTTCTGGAGGAATCGTGCTGGTACGCGTTTAACTTTCGATGGAGATAGATCGGGTTTTCGATTGTCCCGACTAGGATAGAATAGATCAATGGAGCGTGATCGCTTCAGCTATATTAATACTAATCGCATACCACCACTCAACTTTTCGTCTTGTGAAGCCTCTCTTTCGTGTTCTGCCATGTTGTACCACCCTTCTCGCTTGAGCCTCTGCACCCTTGCTTATCTGGACTCTTACCCACAACCCTGAATTTGCAGGGCCGCAAAAACAAGATCCGGCTGGAGGGTTTTGTTCCGCTTTGTTATGTGTCCAGATATTACTAGACTTCCGCGCCTTGGTACGGTTAGTCAGTCCCAAATGTCTTTCCGGGACAATTGGATTTCGGCCATCATGAGTCGATACTGGCTCCTTGGCTCATGCGAATGACCAAGAAGTGAAATATGCTTATCTTCCTTGGCTGGGACAAACTTTACATCCTTCCCGTTCCGTCACCCTGGCAAGTCGACTGATAGTGGTGGCTACACGAGACTGATACAACATACGCCGACCAGGATCAAATGCACTCTGACGGCTTCTTCCCGTCCCACTGAAGAAGGAATTTCTTTGCTCAAGTCAGGTCGAGGGCGTTACGAAAATGAAAGTTCCGATATTTCCTGTCGTGTCGCTTCGTGCCAGGTTTCACCGACTGGCTTGAGGAACTGATACGATGTCGTAGGCGCAGCGCGGCGCAGTACAAGTTTGCTGTACCATTTCTCCTCACATGGCAGCTGCAATTTGTATTATTCTTCTATCGTAATTTTCGGTTGACTCAGGCAGTAATGGGGACCTGCCCGCCTGAGGCGCCTGAAGTGGGAGGCTTTGGTAGATCGTCCTAGGAAATATTAGCTGGGGAAACACGGCACATGGTATATGGCGCAAATAACATACCAGGTCAAAGATAACTCGGATCATGAGACTGCAGCTGGGACAGACGGCGATGTCCTGCTCATCTAGCAAGTCCTCTAGGGTGATCTGAAACTTGTCGCCACAAGGGCAAGGGAACTGGTAAACTCCCATGGCCTCGTCAAAGGTCATGTCCTCGATCTCGACCTCATCGTATATTGAAATACCCTCGTCGTCGGACATTTTGGCGGTTCGTTTGGATGTTAGATTCTGTTAGATTTGGTAACTCAAGTTAAGGATTGGATGCTGGGTTTATCCACCCAAAGAAAGACTCATACATAAAAAAAGTGCCCCGCGAATGCGACCAAAAATTCTATTAAAAGTGGCGTTCGCAAGCAAATGTGGCTAGTGAGATTCACATGTGGCTGCTGAGTCAAGTGTTAATCACATGCCGAGTGCTGCGGGAAAGTGTGGGGAGACTTGCACTTGCCCCAGATTCATCGGCCGAGGAAGCTTTCTGTATGGGGAAACCGCATTTGATGATGGAGCACAAGACATTCTTATTCTTCTTAGCCATGTAGAGTAACAAGCTTACACCTTGCAACATCTCTTAACCTGTCCCCTTTCCTTTTCTCTTCCTAGATCACTCTCAGACATTTGTCTCTAATTGCGCTTTTGTTCTGCCCAAAGTTCCTGTCTTTGCGATTTCCCCATGCGCTACAGTGTCTTTGACCGATTTGTGACGTGACGTCGATACGCCTCGGCTCACCCTCAATCTCAACGTCTGCGCAACCGTGGACCGTCCTCGAGTCTCACCTAAGCAACGCCTCCGTAGAAAAACACACCTCTTCAGTCTGGTCACAGAGTCTCGAGACTCTTTGCGCGCCTATCATGGGCTCGCAATCGAAGCTCGCCTTGCCAGGCGATCGCACTCTCCGGGGCATTGTATCTCAGCTTACTGGCCTTTACGTCTCTAATCGCACACGCATCTCACGCGCAGTATGGATAACGTTGTTCGTTGCTCTAGTCAATCGAATTCGACTTGCCATTTCCGAGCAAAAGGCAGCATCGGTGCGCGAAGCTGCTCAACGCGCCGCTC
This sequence comes from Fusarium sambucinum, assembly GCF_050947815.1. NCBI lineage: Eukaryota > Fungi > Ascomycota > Sordariomycetes > Hypocreales > Nectriaceae > Fusarium > Fusarium sambucinum. The sequence goes on from NC_139292.1 coordinate 4,417,911, forward strand.
GTCGCGGTACCACCTCGAGTGGAAGCGAAGAAACACCAAGAAAAAAGGTGGAATTAAATCGCGAGTTCTTCCGGTCACTTCTAAAACTCCTCAAGATTGTTGTGCCAGGATGGCGCAGTAAAGAGTCAAGGCTGTTGATGAGCCACAGTTTCTTTTTGGTTCTCAGGACGCTCATTAGTGTGCGCGTAGCTGAGATGGATGGTGCTATAGTTAAGGCTCTGGTGAAGGGTAACGGGAAGGAATTCTTGAAACGTATAGTATGGTGGATGTTGATTGCAGTCCCCGCAACCTTCACCAACTCCATGGTCAGTCTGCTCATGACGAGTCGTCCCATTGTTTTTGCTAATGATATATGCAGCTATCATATCACCAAGCCGAGTTATCTCTGAAGTATCGATCACGGCTCACACAACATATTCACGATAAATATCTATCCAACCTGACCTTCTATGGCATTTCGGCTCTAGATGATCGAATAAAGAACCCCGATCAGTTGATTGCGGTTGATGTATCAAAGTTCTCTAATAGTCTTGCTGAGCTATACAGCAATTTAGCCAAACCTCTGTTAGATATGGTAAATCCGGTAAATCTCATCGTGTGTGCGTATCACTGACCTTTTCCAGACTATATATACCTGGTCTTTATCCAAGAGCGTCGGTGGCGAAGGTGTTGTCTTCATGTCGCTTTTGGTACAGTTATCAGCCAATGTGATGAGAGCGTTGACTCCTCCGTTTGGAAAATACGTTGCCGATGAAGCACGACTAGAAGGCGAGTTTCGTTTCCAACACTCTCGCCTCATCGATTACAGTGAGGAAATTGCCTTGTACGGTGGCCACAACGCCGAGAAAGACACTTTAGACAAGGGTTACTTTACTCTCATCAAACACGTCAACTACATCCTCCGGCGACGATTCTACCACGGATTTATGGAAGATTTCGTCATCAAGTACTTCTGGGGTGCTCTTGGTTTGATGCTTTGTAGTGTCCCTGTCTTTATTAAGATGCCTGGCCACATCGCAATGAACATGGGTGACCGAACAGAGGCCTTCGTTACAAACAGACGAATGCTTCTCTCCGCCTCCGACGCTTTTGGACGCATCATGTTCTCGTACAGGGAAGTGATGGAGTTGGCTGGTTACACGTCGCGAGTCGCCACTCTTCTGGACGTGATGAGCGATGTCCAGGCCGGCCACTTTGAGAAGAAGCTCGTATCTTCTTCTGGTATTGAAGGTAACGAGGCCGTACTCAAAGGTCGTGGAACAGTACACGAGAGCAACGACATCACCTTTATTGATGTGTAAGTGCAAGGCAAATATCTTAATCGTGAAACCAGAGCTAACCACATCACCTAACAGGCCTATCATATCTCCTAACGGAGACGTTCTGATCAAGGCCCTGTCATTCACTCTCAAGCACGGCGATCACCTGCTTGTTGTTGGACCCAATGGCTGCGGCAAGTCATCCCTATTTCGCATTCTCGGTGGCCTTTGGCCTGTTTACGGAGGCACTGTTTACAAGCCTCCCTTTCACGCTATCTTCTACATCCCTCAGCGCCCATATCTTTCTCGAGGCTCTCTCCGCCAGCAAATTATCTATCCAGACTCGCTCCGCCAGATGCGTGCCCGCGGTATCACCGATGCAGACCTCCTTGAATACCTTAAAATTCTGGGCCTCGAACACCTTCCTGAATTATACGACGAAGGATGGGACGCCGAGGCTGAGTGGCGTGATGTCCTTTCAGGTGGGCTCCAGCAGCGTGTCGCCATGGCGCGTCTCTTTTACCACCGCCCAAAGTACGCCATCCTCGACGAATGCACCAGCAGTGTCACTCTCGAAACGGAAAAGGCAATGTATGATACAGCAAAGTCACTGGGTGTTACTCTCATGACGGTCAGCCATCGCCGAAGTCTGTGGAAATACCATTCCCACATTCTTCAATTCGATGGCCAAGGCAATTATGTCTTTACCAAGCTTGACGCTGATCGACGTCTCAAACTTGAAGATGAGAAGGAGGACCTCGAGGTCCGGCTACGTCAGGTTCCGGAGCTAGAGCGTCGCATTGCTGAATTAACAGCAGCTTAGGGGCCCATCTAATTTATGTCGAGGGGTGTTGTAATGAAAGTCCTGTTGAATACCCAGGGTTGAATTTTGGATGAAGCCGTGTCTCAGTCGAATGTTTAGATGTTGGCATACACTCAATCTCGGAGTATCAATGCGTTGTATATCATATACGGTGTCACCAACCAATGTTATTCTCTCATAGACGGTGCTATGACGTTGCGTAGAAATTGAGTCTATTGAACTTCAACATCTAAGAGCCAACAGGCCTTCTGTTCGGGCTCATTACAGAACTGCATTGTCCAAGGTAGCCTTCCTGCATCATACCCATCTTGTCATATGTCAATCCATTGCTCTATGCTGGAAGATTATCGGGATGATGGGGACATGTCTTCTTGTGTATACTATTGTCACCACGCATGATGTCTCGGTGATTTGCACCACATTCGAAGCAGAACTCGTGCTTGCACCTAAAACCTGTGACCCAAATGAGTCAGTACTGAATCAAATATCTCTCTTGTGCCAAGTTCGTGGCTTCACAACTGAGCCACTTTAGCCTCGGCAATAATTGTTGTGTCCTCGAGTGAATGGCTTATCACAGGCCCAGCAAAACTCATAACGGCATTTGATGCCTAGTACAACAACTCTTAGTATCATAATGAGATAGTTGTTACATTCCTTGTCAGGAAGTACCATCGATGGCAGTATAGACATAGAAATGCAGGTGTATGGCAAGACATAAACACGCGAAGGGTATGGGGACTTACATGTCATGTGTGAGCTATTTGTATGTTAATATCAATCAGAAATGGAAGGGATGGGAGTCTGATTCTTACCAGCCTTTGTTCTTTTCAATCGCCCAACCGCACCCTGCACAGGGCTTGGTGGTACGGCTAAGAGTTGCATTACTCTGTGCCTCTTCTTTCTTTCTTCTGGCTGCAATTTGACGGGCGAGTTTTGCGGCCTTTTGAGCTTGCTCCCTCTCCTGACGAGCCCGGTCCCTCTCCTGACGAGCCCGGTCCCTCTCCTGACGAGCCCGGTCTTCCCGTCGCCTCATCTCAGCCTGTTCTTCCCGTCGCTTCATCTCAACCTGGTCTTCCCGTCGCTTCATCTTAGCCCGGTCTTCACTCAGGAGATTTTGAGCCATGGATCTGTCGGCATCCAGTTGGGCCAGTTGGGACTGCTGTGCCTCGGACCACTTTTCATTCTCCAGTTCAAGGTGGGAGCGAAAGTTCTCCGGATCAGCCAACAATTTGTCGTATTCGTCGCAAGAGAGGGTCTCATGCCAAGCGACATTGTGGTGGAAACAAGAACGATGGTTGCAGTGGAGGCAAGTCACAATGGGTTGAGCTGACCCGGACTCATGAATCTGCCCTGAACCACACCCAGAGGTACACCAGACAAAGTTGTCGGCCTCCGACATGGCTGCCCGCAGTGCGATGGTCTCGTATCTAATCCTTGTCAGTTTCGAACGAGTTTGTATGAACGCCATAACCGTACTTTGTGAATGTCTGTTTGTTGGCATAACGTTGAATGTCGGCATACTCTAGTAGCTCCCGACATTCAGGGCATCTGATCTCAGTCCAGAGCTTACTATTCAGGTCCGATTCTATCGATAGCTGAATGCAGTCGAGGCAAGTACTTGGAGGATGCGTGCATGTTGCCGCGATGGAGAAACGTGGGAAAGCATCCACATGTTTGGTATCCGCACACACTGCACAATCCAGGTCACCCGTAACAGTACTTCTGGCGGTACGCTGGTGTGTAACAATTACATCAGTTGATTCAGCAGATTGCTGATATCGTTGTCCAAAACTGTTTTGCCGAGGCAGTCAGTGCGCGTTCGTGAAAGTGAAGAAATGCACGGAGGTCCCCCATGAGATATGAGCCTCAAGAGATGGCGTCCCCAATAGCATGCAACATGAAGATCGTTGACAGCGAAAAATATGAATAGGAGCAAGAAACACATACCGGAATTCATTAGCTGTGTCGGCCTCGAGCTGCTCTAGTTGAAGAAGATACGCTATTGTCATATCGTTATCTTGCTGCTCAAACAAATTGACATACGGGTTAGTGGAGGACAAGGGCCCAGCAGTAGCTGTAGTAGTTGGAGGGCGTTCGTTGGGTAACCCTGCGTGGTCTCTAGCATCAAAGGGTTCTGTATCAAAATCCTTGACACCAAGAGGTGTTAGGTCGAGGATTGATGCTGAAACAGGAGCGTAGCCCCGTTGTGATGTTAATTCTCCATTCTGATTAGAAGTGGTCCCACTGGTCGTGGCTATACCATGGGGTGGACCGAAAAGTAAGCCGTTGTCATTATCTAAGAACGAAGGTCTTTGGTAGCGAAAGGCTGGCTGGGCAGAGGGTGCGGGAGCGGGTGCGGGAGTAGGACCTGGTTGTTGTAGGTGTGTTTGGGAGTTGTGTAATGAGGGAGAGCCAGAAGACCCGGAAGCCAACTGGGAGGTAGATTCTGTTGGAGTGAGGAGGGTTTGACCGTTGCGGTGTTGCTGTTGCTCTTGGTCCGTTTCTTCATCATCCACAAGCCAGATGGATTCGTCCTCGTCTCCGAAACCTCCCATGATATCTGGGTTTACCCGTCCATAGATACCGGCTTGTCTGGCAAACATGTTGTTCTTGAGAGGATTCGCGTCTATGTAAGGAACGTATCTCAAGGTATAAGGGTCTGGTTCTGGAGCAAGGGTGTCTTCTATATGCCCCTGGGCTGCGGGATGATCTTGGCTGTGTTGGTAATTTGATAGGGTCGACACAGTAGAAGGGACAGATGTCGGCGGTAGAGGATAGGAGGGTTGCCGTCGAGGTTGCTGCTCATGTTCAAGATCCGTCGAGATTGTTGAGGGAACAGAATTGGGCGGTAGAGGATAGGGATTGTCTTGGTACGAAGCCGCATTCCCTGCAGTGCGATTGTTGTTGATGTTGTGATGAACAATAACAGCCTCCGCGTCAACTTCAGATTCAGCGAGGGCGCTGTTAGAAGTCTGAAGCTCGGTAGGCGGAGTTGTAATTGTCCTCGACGCCTTCCTCTTCTGCCAAACTTTGGATGCTTTGTTTTTGAGAGAACGCAGCATCGCTCTACAAGGCAAGAGCGCAATGGTGATTAGGGCAAGTAGCAAACTTCAAATTGGGAAGGTGCAGTAGCACTGTCAATTGTTTTTGATTTTGTAGATAGGTAGGTAGGTAGGTACCTAGGTTGTCTTGGTAAGTTTAGAGGAAGAAGTTAAATGCTCCACATGACAGATAGGTAGTACTCATTCATTTGTTACTGCAACATTCTTGGTAAACCTTTAATAAAGACTGTCCGAATTTAGATTCTCATCTCAGGTGAATATCAACAAAGTCTGCTGCCTGAGGTACTTCTGCTTGCACCACTTGTAGGTCAGTTTCAGGCTGTGCTTCCAGCAGTCTCTGTTCTGCCCATTCCAGTCGAGTCGTTTTGGGTACCTACCTATCTTGTAGCGTAACATCTCTGACTTGGACCTGAAGCCATACTTGTCGTATCCCACTGGGCTGGGCTGGGCTTGATGACCCCCATCATTGGTACTTATGCCCACCTTTTGGAGCTAGGTCCTCGCCCGATTAGAGTGTTCATTCAAGGTTGAATTGAAGTCTTAGTGGGGTCCTGTCCTCGGTAGTGCCCCGCCCCCGCTTCTAGGTCGAGGCTCTCTCGCATAGGCGTACCCCTAGGGTTTTAGTAACTGCCCGATAGCCACTTACACCGAGAGACATGGATGGACATTCATTATCAAGGGCAGTAGGCATACCTAAAATCCTCCAGTAGAACAGAAAAGGACGCTGGATACTAATTGAAAAAAAAGGGGGTTCGGTGAGTTAGTTCAGGCCACTTGGGGCCAGGCATTAAGCCATTTATTTCTTGCACTAACTTAGTAGGTAGTGGTAATTGTATATTATTTGCTTGCTCGTAGCCAAGTTACCTATTAGGTAGTAGAAAAAGTAGCCTCTTAAGTCTTAGGGTATACGAATGAATAGCATAAGAACTATACCCTAAGAATCATAAAGTGTCTTACTATTTTTGCCTCTTATACTTCTAGCGGTTAATTTCTAATACCCCGCAGGTTACATACCCTCTAAAGCACAAGCTCCCAGATATCAAAGACACATTCATTTCCCTCCAACGCAAATGCCGTATCAACTCATGAAATTGTTGCGGATGTGGACCTGCCTGAGGCCCCCACCTTCGCTTTAGGTCATCCTGACCGACCGTAGCTAGCCTTCCGAAATACACACACACCTCTTTCTCACATCAGAAATTCGGCAAAGCCTGTGGAGTCAAGCCACGTAGAATGTCAGCTTGCTATTGACTGGTCAGGATATAGAGCGGCAATAGAGACAGTGTCTCGCTGACCTCTTACAGTTGCAGAAGGTCACGAGCGGGTATCCACAGGTTTTACCGAATTTCATGAGTTGATACGGTATTGCATAACCACATCGTTCACTTCCCAAGTACCAGAATATCAAGGTATTATCCACGCTGGATCCGTGTAAACCATTAGACATACTCGCACGTCACTGTGTTGTATCGCTGGCCTGTAGCATGAATTAGTAAACATAATGACAAACATGCTGTATCAAGTAAATAAAACTCACCGTTGTAAAGTAGAGTGTAGGTAGTAGATGCTGAGAGATAGACTGCCTCTATTTTGCAGTTCAATTCGTAGTACCATTGCCCGTCTGAGCCTTGGCGACGAGAAAGCTGGTCTTCCGGAATATGGCTGACATCGGCCTCAACGTGTGAGAGGATCTTCACATTGTCATCGCGAGCCACCGGTGCATCCCGAGGCAACTGGTCGTTGTAGATTGTCATTTTGATCTTACGGATGCGACCACTGCTGACAGGACCTGTCCAGACAAAGGATGTGAAATAAGGCTCGTTCTCCGACACCTCCGAACCCTGAAAAATGTTAGAGTATTCCGGATATAATTGACCCTCTAGTGGGTACCAGAAAAGTTGGCCTCCTAAGTCTTAGAGTATAAAAACAAATAGTCTAAAGACTATAGCCTAAGGAGCATAAAGGACCTGCTAACTCTTTTCTGGTACCCTGATGACCCTAAAGACTCACCCTAGTAATGAACCACTCCATTGCAAGGACTTTATAGCAGCCATCCAGGCCGCACCACGTTCTGTTGCTCTTGAGGTGACTGTGCATCTTGTCGTCCCATCGAGCGCGCCACTCCGTTCCGTAGTGCTTTCGAGCCTTGCGGTTCTTCACTCTGACTACAGCAAGTTCCGGCGCGGCATTGGCGAGCCCCTTGAGAACAGCGCCTTGGACAATAGCCTGCCATGCGTTGGGTGGCTGCATAATCTGGATGGAATTGTCGACAGAAATCCTCAGTCGCTCTTTGAGGTAGCTTGAAGCTCCAAAACCACCGACCAGAAGGATGGCGCGGATAGGCACGTTACTAGCCGTGATCTGGTCCTTGACCAACCTGATAACCTCAAGCACGACAGGCTCGAAGATGGTCTTGAGATCTGATGCTTTCAAAGCGAAGCGTCCTCGGCTGATACCGAGAGTCTTGTTGTTGGCCAAACCTGCCACGGGGATGTTGTAGGTTTCGTCGGGCGCAGTGTTCAAGATGAACTGACGTTTGACCTTCTTCTCAAACACCTCCATGGCTTCGGCCATAACTTCTTCGTCAAAACCTTCCTCCTTGCCCAGCTTACCTCGAAGATACTTCGCAAAGCGCATGTTGAGGAATGTAGAGCCACAGAGAGCTCCAGAACCAGGAGCCGCTTCTTGAACTTCTAGAATGGGCTTGAGGCCAGTGATAGTGTATGATATCAAGTCGACTGTGCCACCTCCGGCATCGACCACAACGATGGTGTCACCAACTTTCAGTCCATGGGGGTCAAGTCCATGCAAAGCATAAATCGCAGCGGCCTCAGGCTCGGAGACAAGGTGAACCTGCTGCTGTGACGCCGAAAGGCCTGAGGCCTTTTGGCATGCCTTCTTTGTCTTGTCCTTGGCTAGATCGCTCCATATAGCTGGGACGGTGACGACGAATTCGAGAGGAGTGCTGTTCACGATGCTGTCGCCTAACTTCTCGCGCAGAGTATACAACAGATGGTCACCAAGCTGCGAAATAAAGTCGGTGACAAGCTTGTCTACATTTCGGCTGCCTCTTGCACCATTGGAGCTCAAAGATTGACTCATTGCTTGTAAATCAGGATCTAGGTCTCTTCAAGGCAACAGTTAGTTAGGTATTTGTATCAAGACTGCAGAAATACTTACAGCTTGAACCATTCAATAACTTCATCTTGGGGTGCAGTGATAGGAATGGAGAAACCCCATTCGATCTTGTCTCCATTGTATCGAAGTTTTGAAGGGACCTTATCGCTAGATTCTCCTTCTCTGTTGGAACTTGACACGGGCCATTGTGTGATGCAAGTTCGTCTCGATGGATTGCGACTCTCGGCCCAGGCGACTCCAGAATAGGTCGTGCCAAAATCAATTCCAACAATGATCTTCCGATCAGTGATCTTGAGCTTGTCGAAATCCATGTTGCGCTGTTGATATACGAGCTACTGGATAGCAGAAAAGTTAGCCTCCCAAGTCTTAGGATATAAAAATAAGTAGTCTAAAGACTATAGCTTAAGGAGCATAAAGTGACCTACTAATTTCGTCTCTTATGCTTCCGCGGTCAATTTTTCTGATACTCTGAGGACGAGCTGCGGCTTTAGATATGAAGGCGAAGGGCCGTTTGTGTGACACGCAGCGACTGACGAGTGTTAAAAGAAAGAAATAGTATCGCGTGAGGGATGAAAGTCTTAAGAAAAGAGTAGCCTAAATGTTTGACAGGCGAGTTAAGTGAAGGGAAGAAAGGCCGGGCTCTAGTGGTTACGGCCAGTGGCAGGGCAGTGGCATTCATCATTATTACTGCCCGAAATGGAGGTCCATTGGATTAAAATTGCCTCGCGGTGTCACTGAAGCGAACGCGCCTGCATTCAATGAGATCACCTAAGCTGTGGTTGCCAGGTTGCCTGTAAGGATCTCATATGATCAGATCCTCCATAGCTCTGTTTTCTTACTTTGGACGAATACCGTAGGATGGATTGAGTTATAGACCTACACCCTAACTTTGCAGAATTATCTAACCACTTTCCTATTTCCTGATTAGAGATTTGTTAGATGCTGAATGAAGCAAGCCTTTTTTTAGACTATTATTCGGGTTTTTTGCCCAGAAGAATTCTGCCTTGCATCCATGGAAGTCTACAACTCTCTACTTCTGTTAGACTTACTGACCAGTCGTGAGGTCAGGTCGCCTGAGGTTAGCTCAAACCGGGCACTAGTCCAAGCGACTGCGGGTGCGGCTGAGGTCGGGCATGGAGGGGTCCATCCAAATTAGTACCTTAGTAGCTATTGCGGGGGGGAACGCCCTGCAGTGCAGGGCATGAGGGTGCGTCGATCACTGCCCGGGGTTCATTGTAGAGGCTTTCTGGACGACCCATCTTGAGACTCGGCTTGATGTGAGAGCCCAGACGACTCGTGATGAAACAAATTAAATAGATACATATATGCCTTTTATTCTTAGGTTATAGCCAGTAAGCTCATTGTATATTCTTATATTTACAACATGTATTTAATGAATCCTAACTGCGCGAACTATCAGGCTATAGATAAACTTGGCAAGGTCTTGATCCCCACTTCGCCCAGCCCATAAATACGCCTTAAAGAATATCATCTGACTTATCTAAAACAGAGACAAACAAGATAACGGAATGTATACTCAGTCTGTACAGCCTCTGGTTATACCTAGAGTGCCCTACCTGAAACTAAGTAGAAGTAGGCAGCCATTTACACTGGAGGGCATTTCGTGTCAAGCCAATGGAGTAGGTCGATGCAGTCTGCCTCTGATACCGCCACCCCCTCCCTCCCTTCCGTGCTATTGCACAATGCAATGCAATCAGCCTCTTCTTTACTTGGAATAACTACAGACAACTCACATCACCATTTCAGCCATTCTACCCATTCTAGGTTGATCCGTTGTCTGTCAAGCTGCAGGTATCCGACAGACGAAACATTTCGCCTTTCATTCTACATCTTTGTCTACGGTGCATTCTTATTGCAGCACAGCACTGCATCATACTTCACTCGGGCCATTGCACTCATCTTTATTCCATCAATCGTCATTCATCAGATCGGGAAAATAGTGACATTGTCATACTATCCAACTGTCTTCCCCTGCGTTCCCCTGCGTTCCCCTGCATCGTCTTGTCTCGGCCACCAAACCTAGTACCTATCTCTGATCAGTCTCCCAACAATGGCCCCTCCTTCCGTCCCTCCAAAAGAGTCCATTGAAGAGGTTAAACCAGTCTCTAGTACCCCCAACAGGACAAAAGAAGAGCTGTGCACCAAGAGCCGCTCTGGTTCTACGCCGGGCCAGAAAGAAAGCAAGCGAGAAGGTCAGGTAATTTCATGTTCCCCTGAGAAGCGGCTCCATAAGACATCGTCCGCAAACCCAAAAATGCTTGACAGTTTAGAAAACGGTGACTGGGTTGAGATACCATCCAGAGAACGGGTTCAAGAGTCAAATGTGCAAACCCAGTCAGCCTTGCACGATCTGATGGAGTTGGACAGCTCTCCCGCTGCTGAACAAACTTTCAACCATGACAGTCTCTCGCAGCCGTCAACAATGTTAAAGGCTGATCTAGCACCTTCCACTGAATTTCAGTCGCTCGAGGAGCTTGCCGGTTTCGAAAACAACAACACAGCCAAGTGCAGCGAGAAGCTGCGTGAACAAAACTGCCAACTTGACCGCCGCATCCAGGACCTTCAGAGACAGCTATCTGCGCTCACCACGGACAAACAAATCGCAGAAGAGAAGTCAGACATGCTATCAGAGAAATTAAACAGTTTGAAGCAAAGAATGAATTCCAACATGACAGAGGTGGAGATCAGCAGTGAGGCGTTGGCAGACAAGGTAGAAGAGCTAGGGAAAGAGAATCGTGCGCTCAGGGAACAACTCAACGACGCACAGTCTCACATTTTCAGCCTTCAGCCCTACCGTAAGGAACTGACCTCGGAAGAGGTTGGACAGGTACGCTACTACCTTTCTCTTCCTCGTGTGTGCATTGTGTGCATGTTTGCTGATGTCTGGACCCTAGGAGTACGATACTCTCGTCGAACAAGTTCAGGACTGGGTTCAAAAGTTCATGGATCCGTGGTTGGACGATCATCAAGAAGGAGTTGATGCCCTCCTCAGTAATGCCAAAAGGCGAGCAGTAGATGCTACCAGATTTAAACACCTCTTGTACCAATACCCCGATCTGATCCATGGCGCAAGCTTCCCAGAAACCGACGAGGATATCATCACATCTGTGATCATGAGATATCTGCATGACAACATCTTCCAGACTGTTCTGTATGGCATGATTGCTCGTTACGTCGAAGTCATAAGCTTGGTCGAGAAGGAAATGCAAATATCGGTCGAGCCCAAGAGAGGTATGTTCACAGTGATAAACAAAATTCACTTGCCATGTTTGGAAACCCAACTGACTCGCACAAAGATCTTTTCTCTGTCAGAACATGGACTGCTGAAGCGTATAACGCCCTTCTCAGTTCTCCCCAATTCAAGACGGTTCGTAACGAACGACGCGACGCCATGACACGAGAACTCGCAAACACACTCAAAATATTCTTTAAGAAGGATCAATTCAACTGGTTCTGCCAGAATACGTGTCAACGAGTTGTCGTGCCCGCCATGAAACTCTACGAGAAGCTACAAATTTCAACCAACCACTTTTACCTTGACATCAATTCCTTTATCGTCAGAGCTGGAGGTGAGCTTACCACATCTACCGATTTTATCGACACACTCGAGAATCTCGACTGCAAGAACGTGCTGCAGAACCGAAAGACATTCAACTTGGGAAAACTTGATCCGCCACCATCCAAGAAGGAGCTTTACCACCGTCTGCACAACGTCTGCACTGTGGTACCGGCCTTGTACATGAGACAGATTGGACAGCGAGATGCTATCAAGGATCCCATCGTGGTTCGGAAGCAGCAGATGCTGGTTGCATGGGGACCAGAGGAGAAACGCAATGCGTACCAGGAGAACGGCGATCGAACGCTCGTGTCCCATTTGTACGGGTTCAAGGGCACAGGAGAAGGGTGGACTTCTTTCCTGAGGTGATGAATACGAATAGCAGGCAACTTGGTGACAATGCTTTAGGGAAGGGGAATGCTCATGGACGACGGTTGCATGGCGACGGGCCATGATCATTGTCTTCCTATTATGAACACGAACGCGTGACGATCACAACGAGATGTCGATTTGACCAATGCTCATGATATCTCGTACTACCTTTACATAGCATAATCGCCGATGGCAGTATCCCATCGCTATAGCACAAGATTAGATTATAAATGTCGATGCCTCGAAAGACACTCAACATAAATTGCACCGTACTTGAAGTACACACGCAATCCATATGGCCACAACTATGCATGCACTGCATCCCAGGTATCCAGAACACCAAGCTACATGATAAAAAGGGGGTAAAATAAATGGAACGAATGCAAAACTTCGTTCAAGAGACAAAAGAATGAGCATCAACGAGAAATAGAAACGAAGCAAAAGGCAGTAAAGAAATAAAAGCCCGGCCCTTCTTTGGTCGTCAAGAGGGCGGCGAGGTATAGCACACTGTATATCCATTCATCCCATTCTCCTACTTCCGCACCTCATCTCTGTTTCCCCAAGGTGGTCCAACCCTGGCTCCTCTAGTTGTGAATACATGACTCCTTTCTCTCTGTTTCTCATTTAAGCCGAAAACCTTTTTATAGTTGGAATTAGAAAGACAAAGGAATTATAAGATGAACCTGTCTAGGTAGGTTTGTTCATGCCACTGTCTCATTCAGTGGTTGTAAATGCTCGTCTTCTCAGCGCCGAGATGCCTTTTCGTCAAAGCCAACACTGCGTTGGCCAAAATAAGCCCGGAAGTAGTTCTACTCCTCATCCAGGCTTCCCATCATGCCATTACCTTTGCCTTTGCGGCCCAGCTTGAGCATGCTGAATCTCTTGCGGACACTGCCCTTCCTGCTGGCAAGTTTGTTCTCGGTGGGCTTGTCGTTGTTCTTGTTATTGTCGCCACCTCCGAATTGCTGGTCGAGACTTCCGCGACCGCTAAGGCCTCCAGGGGATTCAGGGTGCTTCTCGTCTTGGGATGGCGCACGGAAGAAACTGTGTCGGCGGCCCTGTTCTTTACTTTGACCTTGACTTAGAGAGCGACTGAGGTTGCTTGCGGTCTCGATGTCTCCATTTGCTTCCTCAGGCTCGGTTGGCAACTCGGGTTCCTTCTTCTTGCTGCCGCCGAGGAAGCTTAGTCGCGTGCCTCGCTTCGAAACCGGTCTGATCACTGAAGCCTCTTCTGTGGTGACGCCGTTGACGGCGATGCCAGCGTTCTTGTTCTTGGGGCTTGCTGAAGAGGAACGAGATGACCGTTTCCAAGTTGGTGAAGGAGTTGCAACAAGCTCGCGCTGTGGTTGAGGAGGAGTAAAGTGTGCGATTTCTGGTGCGAATGTGCTCTCAAAACCTATGTGGATCAGTAAGGTGGACCGGCTTCTTTCGGATCTTGACTTACATCTATGAAGCTCGTCGTGTTTCTGGCTGAGGAGCTCATTGGAACTTCGAGAGAACATCGCCAGACACCTCTTGATCATGATAGCATGATCGACAAGCGCCATTTTGATCGCGCTGTCTTGGGGAGTCAGTTCTATCTCCGCCACTTCCTCTTCCTCCTCTTCCTCGGCATCTTCATCGGCCTCCTTGGGTTCTGGCAGCAATTGTCGGTAACAAGCGACGCTATTCTCAGAGATAGGATTCACTGATACGCTGACTGCATCGAGGAGCAGCTGCGCATGGTCTCCGTTACCGTCGGCTACTCGATGCTCGAGGGCGGTCATCTCTTGGGTCTTGCGAACAATGCGTTCCAGGGCTGTTTCGTGAGCACTGAGACTAATCTCTTGGGTATCAACGACTTCGCTACGACGAAGAATCGTAGGGAAGGCATCGGCAGTCGTGAACACCAACTTCTCTGCAGAGTGCTCCTTGACAGGGCCGGTTGTGTTACGCCGTGTGGAGATGGAAAAGGTCTGAGGGTGAGAGGAGAGAAGGAAATCTCGAATCACTTGTGGGACTCGTGCACGTTGGAAGACTTGGTGACTTAGATCACGGTGAGGCGTAACAGCCGAGACAACCAGAAATTGGCCCTCGACATCGTCAACATCTCCCCCAGTGACAATCTGAGCAGCTGGGTGCTGCTCCTGCATACGATCTGTAAAGGCTGAGGCGCGTTCGCTAGGAGATCCTTCATATATGAACTCTTTGTCTCGGAGGTTTGCATGAAACCCAAGTCCCTTGTAGACAACCTTGAAATATTTGGGAATAATCTTGTCGCTCTTTGAGATGGTCTCATAAATCGTTGCGATTGCCCGCTCGGTCCTGGCGAGCTTGGAGAAATCGAAGATATTGCTCTCATATTGCGTCTGTAGTTCCTTGTAGGTTGCCAAAGCGTGGCTCCACGAATCTCCATCTTCGAAATACTTGATCATGTCGAAGTATAGCCGTTCCTTTCGCTCAAACTGTGTCTGCGCTGGGAAGTCTGGGTCTGGGAGAGCGGGCGTTTGACTAGTCGGGTCCCATTCGTATAGGTCAGCATGAAGTCGTAGAGCCAGACCTGCTTCGGTGTAGTTTCGTGATTCGGCTTGCAGATCTGCAAGTTGGTGTACGTAACGGACAAAGATTTCCTCCTTCTGCATATCGCGAAGGAATTCCATGAGTCTGAGACGATTGATGAGGTTCGAGGCTTCGCCCGTATCATCGCTGCTGTGTACAGCGACGAGAAGATCGAGGAATTCGTCAATGGTACCGACAAATTCACGTATAGCAGTGTATAATGGCTCGTCAGGTATATCTGCCAGGGGCTCAAACCGTTCAAGAAGTTCGTGAATGAACAACTTTTGAAGGATACTCTCAGTTAATGGCTTCTCCTTGAAGAACAAATCCAAACGATCAATCGTCTCTGTTTGAATAATTGATAGGTCTTCACTCAGAGTCCATTCGCTGACAATCATTGTTTGCAGCACCTCAACCGCCATGCGTCGAAGACCCTCGTGCACACTAAGACATAACTCCACAATTGGGCCAACAAGTGCAGGAACATATTGCACCTGGTAGCCTCCCATCTTTGACAGATTGTACCGGTTCCGTTCGTCGGATGTAGTCTCCCATCCGATAGCCTCCCAGGTTTGGCGCAGGAGCTCAGCACCATGTTCTCGGACATCACCCGCAATCTTCCATACTGCTCTTCGTTTCTGTTCTGGGAAAGTTTCCAATGCAAGAGACGTGCTGCCCACCAGCTTGAGAAGGGTCGTGAAGAAGAGCTTCCATAGTTCAGTATTAAAAGTCTCTGCTTCCTCTGGCTCAGGGAGGAATGATTCCAGCATAGTACCAGCAAGATACTCAAGTGTCCGCATAGTCGATTTGTGATGATGGATGTGCACACTCAACCATTCTAGGGGATATGCCTCTCCCTTGAGAATGCTCATATGTACTCTAAGCAGATTTTCTAGTAAAGTGGTCAAGTCGTCCTCGGCAAGCTCAAGTTGCATGCCTGAGGGTGAATTAGATATCGAAGACAAAATAGCAGAAAGCTCGACCAAGGCTTCGTCGAATTGAAGGTCGTCATTAACAGGCTTAGTTGGGAAAGGGTATGATGATGGGAAAAGAAGAGAAAGTCGATCCTTTGGTTTGCAAGGAGCCGCAAGGATCGCCAAGTAGGAATCGATTATTTTAGGAATGTGGTCGGGAATCTCGGAGCCAAGGTAATCAATCTGACTGGCCAGGACAGAGCAACATAGACGGATTTGGTCTCTCCATTGATCTGTCATCTCTCCTGTGTGACCCCAGTGAGGAGTAATCCATCTCACGGTGTTGGTACCCAAGGCTAATTTCTGGTCGGGGTGGGCGAACAGGTCTAGCTTGCTGTAATTGATAATCAGTACAAGCTTATAAAGAATGAGCTTGCCTTTGACATCAGTACATGAGTCCATGAAGTCAATCGCGATATGCAGGATTTCCTCCGTGTTGAGCAGGCCAGCAAGCTCTGGTAACCACTGATGAAAATGCTGAACAGCGAGAGTCTGCGTTCCAACAAGTGCAGGGGCAGAGTTGCGCATCATCGCGTCAAGAGCCTTAAAAATGGCACGGAGCTCGCGTGTAAACCCCGTTGTGTTGGAGGTGATGCCAATACCAGCTTCCTTTTCTTTTTGTTGATTTCTTGCATGAGTGATGAATTTAAGGATGTGCCTGACAACCTTGAATGTAGCACGCAGCTTCCGGGCGGTCTCGGGTTCAGTAGGGTTCTGAAGAAGTCGAGTGAACGACCGCATCAAACATGGCGTTGAAAAGGGGTAGTTGAACAGGTTCTCGGCATACTGATCGACCAAAGGTCCTAAGTTGAATCTTCGGTCGTGGACAATGCCCAAAACTCTGACCAGAGCAGTGAACACAAGATCCTCGAATTCGTGGCTGCCCGAGTATTCCACGAGGATTCCAAACAGGCCGTCCAATACATCATTGAGCAGCTTGACCACCTCGATCTCAGGTACGAAAATGAGCTGCTTAAGCACACCAGGAACCTCCTCTCGTTGAAGATCTCTCCATTTCAAAAGTCCAAGTATTACCCTGTCCTGTGAGAATCGAGTGCTACAGAGGTATGTGTCGGTACGGAGAACAGCAAGAGGGCCGTTGTCATCAGCTGCGTGGTCATCCTTGCCTTGGGGGCTCCACAAGAGCGATAGATATCCACCCTTTCCGGTTGGCCCAGGCTGTGCGGTCGAGGTATGCTCATCTATCTTATAGAGCAGCAGGCCATGTCGGCCGTCACGTATGAACGCCCCCTGATCCCACAATGGTATGTGAGCAATGGCGAATGGAGGGTTGGGCATATCAGACACAAACATGACGATATGAGCTTGTGACACATCATTAGGAGCCAAAGAAAGACGCAGTGTTTGATTCCAGGGCTCCCCTCTTTCTGCGGCTATCGATTTGAAGGTGCTTAACGGCTCTGTATTTGAGGAAGCGAATATACAGTTATCGATTCGCTCTCCAGAGGTCTTCCTAACCTCGAGAGTTATCTGTAGGTTGTTACCATGGATACTAGAGGGTATCGCTGTTGCACTGCCGCCAAATCGTGACAAGAGGTTCTGTTTGCCAAGTATGGCATCTTTCAAGGTGAAGTAGATGTCTGAGCGAGGTCTTGTAGGGGCGCCGGAGAATCCCATTTTGTTTGTCTTGGCCACCCCTGACAGCATAGTCGGGGTGGATTTTATGAGGATGTCAGCGTCTGTGTGGTTAAAGCTCTTGAGCTGCAGCTGCAATCGATCTCCCCTTCGGGACTTCTCGTAGTGTCCAGATGAGCTATCCAGTAATTCCTTGACCAACGGGTCCCAATCATCAGCATCATTCTCGCCCGCGTGTCTCAACGAGGATGACCATATACTCATCAAATGCTCGACTTCATCGTCTTGTTTCATAATTGGGTTCAGCCGTAAAACGCCGAGGCCGATTGTGCGATCCGCGGCTTGTGTACCATCTGCTGGACTTCCAGTTTTTGATCCCGCCGTACTTGGCGGCCCGGAACCCTCTCGGCTCTCAGAACCGGACATTGAATGTCGTCCGTCATTCTGCTCGGCAACAGCGTCCATCCGTGACACAGGTGAACCTCGAGAAATACCCCTCGAGCTCTTGCTACCCCACATAAGACTTCTTCTTGATTTGATGCCGCCTGAGGAATTCGGTTTCGTTGGGTCTCTGGAATACGAAGCTGATGGTGCGGTTCCGGATCGAGATAGAGATTGCGGTGGGATAATCTGATGAGACGCCAATACTTTGACCACGAGGAATAGCTCGGCTTCTGCCGAAGGTACATCGCCCACATCTTGAGAGGATAGGTCTGTGAAAAGCGTTTTTGTTTGAACGTGCTTGGCCAAGTTGACAAGTGTGCCGCCTGCGGGTATCCTAACGGTGAATCCTTCTGAGAGAACAGAAGGCTGGCCATATGCAGGCTTGCTGACGAGGTAGAATACAAGGGAGGTCTCCTCAATCGAAGCACCAGCAAAACCTTTGATATCAACCATGAGGTGATGCAGAGCGGTCAGCTCAGCTGTAGACTGTGGAGGTTCATCCAGCAGACTCATCACAGATTGCAACTTGGTAACCTTGACAATACAATCGTCCGCTGTCAAGACCCTTCCTCGAGCTTCGGGATCCCGAACAATGACCTCTCCTCCGCAGAGCTTGTTCACCCGTACCAAGTCCCATACTGTCTTTTCGCGTAGACGGTCGTATTCGTGAGCAGTAAGGACGTTGTATAGAAATTGTTGACGATGTAAGTTGAGGTTTGTGATTAGCTGTGAGAGCTGGTCGAGGCGGCCATACTGTCGAGAAAGAAGGAGCTCGTGTAAGTTGGTAGAGTGCCACTCTCTAAGGCATGAAGCAATCTCGTCGATCAAGGGTTCTGAAAGCGATGTCGGTGTCTCGTCTCCAATCTTCAACATCGGCACAGGTGCAGCAGGGCGTGGGGCATCGGGGTCCCTTAACACGGGCACAGAGAGGCTGCCCAGAGTGCCATTGGGAAGTTCTCTGAAAGGGGTGCGGCTGCTGGAGGTGGTTGACCTGTTTCCTTCCTTGCGACTTTTGCGAGCTGAATTATTCGTCACGCCGCTCTTGGCAGAATCACTTGCGCGTGGCATATCACCATCTACGGCGGGGCCATCGCTCGCTGTGTCGTCGTCTTCTTCGCCCTCGTCTGGTTCTCCCAGCATTTCTCGAACCTCGACACAGCTTCTAGGGAAGATTCCACTGAACACACGCGCCTCGAGGGTTTGGCCCTTGACGGAAGTCAATCCAGCCAGCAGACTGGGAGGCGCTACCAGGTAACCGCGCAGCCAGTTGCCGTCTGGCGTCTCCTCGATAATATAGAGCTCATCGCCAATTTCAAGAGGAAGGTCGGCCGGTCTAGACGCGGGAAACGGAAAGGTCGCGACGGCGAACGCGATGCGGGGGAGAGGCTGCCAGGGCATTGAAGATCTTCGCAGAGCCGGACCGACTTTATAGAGGGAGTTCAGATTAACAGCCGTCGGTGCTGGGACTTGTCGAGGATTTCGCAGTTGGGGGTCGGCAACGGCGAGGTAAGATATATCTTTACGGTTCGAGAGAGTCGGGTTTCGAGTTGGTGGTCGGGACGTTTGGTCTTTGTTGTACTGGAGAATTCATCAAGATATTCAAATATCGGAGCGCAGTGTTAGGAGCTGTTGTTGAACAGATGCTCCGTTGGCCAATCGTAGGCTCATGGATTTTGGGTTCGGCTCCGTTATCAGAAGAAGAAGAAGAAGAAAGCGACGAACACGGCGCAAATAAGTGGTATTTTTGGTAGAATTATATTCAATCGCGCCAACTTTGAACGAATTCGTTGTTGTTGAATGAACTGTTTGGCTGGCAGCCACAGTCGGGTCACTCAAAATTCAGAACCCCTGAGCAAACGCGAAATAAGGTAGCTTGCGGCGGGTTCTGGCAAGGGTTCTAGATCAAGGAGTGGCCTCAGCCTTTTGCGTGGGATGGGATGGGGGATATGAATGGAGGTGGGTTAGTTGGACTAAAGAACTGAGAAAGGAATTGGCCAAGGTACAGAGACAGTACTAGTGTGAAACAAATGGAGAAAAAAAACAAGACATTCAAAGAATAGGTAGTGAAGTAGAAGAATTAAACAGAGTCGGACAATAGAAAAAGTCTGTATTTCTGAACGAGAAAAAGGTTGAAGGGAAAGTGACTTGAGTTGAGAGAGGCTAGAAGCTGAGAATGAATAACGTGCTAAGAGAGTCAAAAAAGGATGAACTAACGATGTGTAGTAAGATCGAATCCAATACCAATAGGTACCAATACCAAACGGTCCCAGGTTTCGGGAGTTCTAATTCTAGGGCTGTCTGCTACCGACAGGTAATTTGGCAAAAGGGATCCCAAGCCTAGCATATCTGCTACACAGATACATAATATATGGATATCTTTGGGTTATACGGATAGACAATCGTTGTTTACTTTTCAAGTTCCAGGGTCTAGTCTCCCAATCTCAATTCCATCTCCACTACTGCACGGTATGTGCTGCAAGTTAATGAGTGTGGATCGACGAGAAGGTCAAGTTTGATAAGACATACATACAGGGCCATGAAGAAACTGTTTCCCCTAACATTAATGAGACGGCATTATTTATCCTCAAGTACAGAGTAATAGATATACCACGGCTAATCTTCAGATGAAACGAAGAATGATAACGCGCCCGGTCCTCAAACCGGCTCGTGTCAGTCTTGTCATTAGTACGATATCCACTCATGATGGCCCGTATACATACATGCATGCTCCCCTCGGTACTAAAGATCGTTCATTCATCCAATCTGCAGGGTTCGCATCTTTCCATTCCCGAGATTTGACTTTTGGACAAATCATCAGCATGAGTAAATTGTGCATATGTGGTTGCATCATGGGTTACCCCTGCTTTGTGCTGTGCCTGTGCGATGCACGAATTCTACCGCCACCAACCTTGCATCAAAGGAATGACATGTCTCACGATAGCTTCAAAGGGTTGCCAAACCGCCGGTTTTGCGATAGTACTGCACGTACTGTATGTACGGACATAATCGAACGCTTATTCCCGATGATCACCTTCATAACCACATCTACATCTCTCCAAGTAATAACTGAATGTATCCTAACATCGAATTGACTCTCTCAAATACCTGATATTCCAATGCACCTACTACACATGGCAGCTGGAATTTGAACCTCCCGCTTTGAGACACCTCGCGCGATCATGATCCGCGAGAATGCTTTACTCCATCCCTGCGTCAACCCTTCATCCACCTAAATTCATTCACCATGTGCCACCGTTGCTCTGATAATGCATGGCTTCATCGATGAGGCGCAATGCGCTGTTGATCGTGTGCCACTACATCTGTCCAGCACATACAACATCAACCAAATCGGGACGAACTATACTTCACACAGAGAGCTGAACATCTCTGTTGGGTTCTGTGAAACACGCTAGTTATCAATAAAGTGTGAGTGTGTGGTTGTTCCAAGAATTCACGATGTTGGCCTTTGGTCTTGAAAACCTGCCTAATAAGCAATTGACAAAGAAGATGGTTAATAATTGACACAACCATCACATGTACGTTCTCTCACAGACCTTGCACTTTAGAGATAAAGTAGATTTAACTACATTTATACATGGTTAAACCAAACGCCTAACTACGTAACGTTATTACATTAGAGTAGTGCCCAATATAAGAGGCTACCCTAAACTGTGTCGCACTTACATCAGTGGCAGTCGTACATATAGGAGGGTACAAGGCTAAATTGAGTGCACGATATAATCCGAGAGGTTGCAGCACACATTTGGTTATCTCGATTTCAGCTCATGCATTCAACACGCGTCATTGACTATTACTTATTTTCGAGATTTGAACCTCGAATATACATACTGCACTGTACTGTACCTGCAGTCAAAGTCCAGCTGTTCTCGGTTAATTAACCGCCGGCAGTTTGAGCTGATATAATATTAACCATCCTTGCTCTTAAGAGGGGAACCCGTTGTCGTTGTAATCAGATACCCACTTCGATGAACACTTTAGAGCTGATCTTTATCCCAATTAACTCCTCCGTTACACCACGAGCTGTCCATCCTGCCGTCGTCGCTGCTTGGCTAGAGAGGACAGACTAGGAAGGAGGCCAACCACCTTGAGTGCTTCACACTCAGATGTCTACATACCAAGATGCTTTGCCCATGAACTACGTTGGTGTGTTCTTTATCACTATAATGCTATTTGGTGAGGACACCAGGATCCTGTCCATCCATACAAGCAACTCTTAAGCTCACCAAGGGCCGTTACCTTGCACGATGCTACAACTAACTGCCATACCCCCCAAGCGCACCCCACACGTCAAGCTCTCTCACAATATGTATGCAGTCGGTCATAATTCCCAATGAGGCAGTCCATAGCAGCAACATCTGCGCTACGGACCAAGAATCATTGTATAATCCGCCAATTCGATGCTTCTATATAACCTCGTGGCTGCATAGACCCTGCGATTTAACGTAGTATCTCGGAAGTGGGGGTGTAAAGATGCTCTTCATAAGTTAAACAGTTCCCCAAGTTGAGATGCCGACTTCCCAGTCTGTGATATTCTGATCAGACCCAAAGTCCGATTCTCACACGATTGGAGCACTCGATACACTCACTTTACTACTCAAGGTTTCTCTGTTCTGCAGTCTTGAGTCGCGTTTCAACATCACAACGAACAAGATGGTACAAATCGCTCAACTCCTGTCGGGCATTGCTCTCGCTTCAGGTGTACTCGGATCACCTATTGAGCGACGTGCCGTTATCAACCACGACGCCGTCGTTGGCTTCCCAGAGACTGTCCCATCGGGCACTGCTGGAGCGCTGTATCTCAAATACAAGCCTTTCGTCAAGACATTCAATGGATGTGTCTCCTTCCCCGCTGTTGACGCCCAAGGCAACACAAGGTACGTATCCTCTTCTCTTGGTGCGTTTAAACTCAAGACTGATTTTGGTTGTAGCGGAGGACTGGCCACAAGTGGTTCATCCTCGAGCGGCTGCAGCTCGAGCACTGGTCAGGTGTATGCTCGAGGCGGCAGCTACAACGGCCGATACGCCATCATGTACTCGTGGTATATGCCAAAGGATTCACCCTCGCCAGGCCTGGGACACCGTCATGACTGGGAGAACGCTGTGATCTGGCTGTCCAGTCAAAGCACAAGCGCTAGTGTTGTTGGCATGGCTGTTTCTCAGCACGGCGGATATGACAGGAGGAGCTCAGGCACTTTCTCGGGCAATAGTCCTTTGGTGGGCTATACCGCCATCTGGCCAACCAACCACCAAGTGATCTTTACTGACACGAAGGGTGGCCAGCAGCCCTTGATAGCCTGGGAGAGTTTGCCTGCTGCGGCTCGCACGGCGTTGACGAACACTGACTTTGGCAGCGCCAACGTTCCTTTCAAAGACGGTGCCTTTGAGTCGAACTTGGGCAAGGCGGCTATCTAAGCAGACGTATCCAGCTCTTGAGGGCCAGGGACATTGTGATGGAAGTAAAGCGACATTTCAATGATGGTTGTGCTTTATAGTGTGGGAGTTTCCTAGATGCCTGCTAGTATCATAGTTATCGTAAATATATTATTTACATCGTATATATCGTGTATTCAAACCATACGATGCCTCGGCGATACATTTGATACATCGACGCATAGAATACGCAGATCAAGATAATTGCGACAGCTGTTTGACCTCAGACGTCCTTGGTATTGCATCATTCCTTGGTGCTGAGTCGAGTTGTCTTCTTGATGATGGCTGTTTGCCATGATTCTTTGATCCAATGAAAATCTTCAAAGGCCACCTAAATAGAAGGTTAATCATTGTCCAGATGCAACTTGACTTGACCAGACAGTTGAACAACCAACGAGACTCATCAACTACAGTGGGCCGTTGACGGATGAAGCATGTGGGCCAAGCATCACCGAAACAAAATCACTGCGTGTTAGTTAAGCTCGGTTCAGGGTCCACCGCCAAAATAATTGCAGCAATTAAATAAAATGTGGTGATAGCCTCTCTGATTAAAGTTTGGATTTTTATCAAAATGTAGAGTGGCGAGGAAAGTCACCCGTCTATGATATCAACAGCCAATCAACAATGCACGCCTCTGTTGATGCCCAGGCGTTATCAGAGCTAATGGAAGGATTGAGTCACCTACCGTAATTCTCGCTGTTCGGGGATTGCGGTGCATGTCCCCGCGCTGTGGATTGACATCATATTAGGTAGTAGGTAGGGACGTAGTTTCCCCTTTCTTAATAAAGAAATGAATGCGAATAATTACTAGAAGATACCGAATCCTCTTTCCGAATTCCTTTCTTCTTCTCTCATCAGTTGTGTAATCAATACTTCTTTCTCTACGTTGTCAGAGATTTGAATCTTCAAACTACCGCCCACTTGGTATTTTGTCATATTGACTCATTTCACTCTATTGCACCTCCACACGGCAAAAGATTGTCGATACCATTACCGCAACAACACCTGGACTTGTATACTCTCATCAGAAGCACTTGAGAACATCTTTAGCTTTTGCAAAAAGCCGCCAAAATGGGAACCCCCTTCATCACCTTCCTTGCACCCAGTAACCTTGAAGGCTACAAGCGTGGTGCTCCCCTACAAGAACAACCGCCAAACATCTCGCAAACCTTTCTGGATGCGATGGAGGTTCGCGAAGCCGTCTTTGTTGAGGAGCAAAAGGTCCCCGCCGAGAACGAATTCGACGACGACGATTCACGTTCATGTCACTGGGTCATCTACGCGAGTATTAACACGGTGGAAACATTGGAAGTTCGCGATGAAGAGGGTAACGTCATGCAACCCAGGAAGAGTTCAACACGCTCAACCCCGATTGGAACCATAAGACTTGTGCCATTCCCCCATGACCCTCATCCTGAGAATGGTGGGAAGTACTGGAATGGTGTTCTACAAGACGAGAATGGTGACCAGGACGGCAACCATAACGACCACAAAAATAGAGATACGCCGGAAACCTCAACAGAGAAGCCATACATCATGGATCGAAAGACAACTTTTCACAACGGGAAGGAGCCGTACGTGAAACTGGGTCGTCTGGCAGTCATTGAGGAGTTTCGAGGACGTCGCATCGCTGGCCTACTTGTGACCACAGTTCTCAGCTGGCTGAGAGATGAACCCTCGTACTTTGATCCTAATATCAAAGAGTTTGGCCTTGAACAACTCGATCCGGTTATTGGAACTGATATGAAGATACCCCAATGGGCAGGGTTGGTATGCGTTCACGCGCAGAAGCAGGTCGTGAACTTCTGGAAGAAATGGGGCTTCGAGGTGGATGAGGATATGGGCACTTGGTGGGAAGAGGGCATGCCCCATGTTGGTATGTTTCAGCGACTGGAAATCGGAGACAAGACGGTTCGACTAGATTAGATACCCATTCTTTGCGTGAACGGCGATGCATGACAGACTTGGAATTGCTATCCAGGTAGAGAGGGATGCAGATATCAGATAACAATGCGCAGGCGTTTTCTTAAACGTACAAGAAAAACACAAGAGTCTAGTAGAATTCATCAAAAGATTCATGCGATTATAAACACAGCTATGCATTAAAAGACTTTGTTGATGTTTTTTTGAGTTCATTTCATTTAACTCTCAGGGAGCCCGACTTTTTTATTGAATCTGTAGCCACCTAAGAAAATCCATAGCCGCGTTCCCAGACCCGATGAACGCAAAATGCAATTCTGAAATAAGCCGGAACACGCCAAAGCCAACCCTTCCAGACGTGACACACCTTTGCACCTTTTATCGGTTGCTCTTGGCCACACGCTCCAACTCATCCTTCTTCTTGATAGCGTAAGAGTTGCTAGAACCCTTAGCAGCGTTGATAAGCTCCTCAGCAAGGCACTCAGCAATGGACTTGACATTGCGGAAAGAGGCCTCGCGGGCACCAGTGGTGAGGAGAGAGATGGCCTGGTTGACTCGGCGGAGAGGAGAGACATCAACGGCTTGTCGTCGGACGGTACCGGCGGAACCAATTCGGGTAGAGTCTTCGCGGGGACCGCAGTTGACGATGGCGTCGACAGCGACCTGGATGGGGTTCTGGTCGGTCATGAGGTGGATCTGGCCCTAATGTTAGCACTTGGTGGCCGTGAAAAAAATTGACAAAGACCCTGTTCTGGAGGGCTTCTCAGGTAGGAGGACGTACGATCTCGAAGGCGTGGGCGACAATTCGGACAGCCATGAGCTTCTTTCCGTTGTTGCGGCCGTGGTGCATCAGAGAGTTGGTCAATCGCTCAATGATAGGGCAGTTGGCCTTGCGGAATCGCTTGGTGGCATATCGGCCAGCGGTGTGGGTGACGTAGACGGGGTTTCGCAGGGAAATGTAGTCACTGTCGTGGGACGTCCGTCAGCATGCCGTCGCGCACAAAAGTGAGGTTTTTGGAGATAATTTTTTGCCTCCAACAGTTCAGATTAAACGTACGTCAGGGAGATATCGCGGACCTCAACATCGTAGTCCCACTTGTTGAAGAGCTTGACGTTGCCAACCTCCTTAACAACATCCTTGGGAAGCACCTCGTAGAGGGCGGAGTTCTCGACCTCGATCTCGCCGTTGTCAGACATTTTTGCTGTACAGTCGGGTTCCGGGACTGGCGTTAGTAGTGCGGGATGAGATGTTCAAAGTTGAAGAGGTGGGCTTGGGTTGCTTGAGATCTCAGGGCATGGAATTTTTGGTGTGTCGGCCCTAGAGCCAACGCGGAAGAATGTGGGTCCACATCTGGTCGCACTTTCCTCATTTTTAGGGCTCACCTGCCCTTGAACTTCAGTGGTTCGCGACTTTGGAGACGTTCATTCTTAGCGATCGCAATACCACACTTTCTCTTACTGTCGTCTTCACACTCCCGTCGACAGCAACATCAGACAAAATGGTAAGTTTTTCTCGGCGACGCCCTCCCCTCTTGTGAGAGAAAGGGAGGGGACTTTGCGAAAAATTAAAATACAATGATAGTTTGACTGACTCTCGATTTTAGGCCCCCGCCGCAAAGAAGCAGAAGAAGAAGTGGTATGTTTGAGGCGTAACGACCATAGTTACCGAATATCAAATACTTACCATTTTCAAAGGTCCAAGGGCAAGGTCAAGGACAAGGCCCAGCACGCCGTCGTCCTCGACAAGACCACCTCCGAGAAGCTCTACAAGGATGTTCAGTCTTACCGTCTGGTGACTATCGCCACACTCGTCGACCGAATGAAGATCAACGGTTCTTTGGCCCGACAGTGCCTTGCCGACCTCGAGGAGAAGGGCATCATCAAGCCTGTGGTTACACACAGCAAGATGAAGATCTACAGTATGACTGCCTTCCCCCTCCTTCACTCTCCCCGCGCGAACTATCTTTACACACTTCGATACGCTACCTCGACACAACTGCTAACATGATTCCAGCCCGTGCCGTTGGTGGTACCGACTAAATGCAATTCAACGAAAAATTTGAGTCTCACGATTGTGCGTCTGGGTGGCCTGGACGATAGACAGGCCACATGGTCGGAGGGTGTTGCAAGGCGAAAAAGAAGCCTGGTTTAGGACGCTATTCATGCTCGGTTAAGCATTGGGACGGAATCGCTTTAGCACAAACGGCAACGGAATGAAAAATCTTCGAAACGACCAATTTATGGTTCTCATCGTAGTATATCTTTTGTGAATCGTCTATCTGTGATACATGGTCCCATGCCAAAGCATACATTTCCATGGACTCGGCAAGACCCTATTGTTGTAAGGCAAAACAGTAACAGCCAACCGAAATGTATAGTCGACCTTGCATTTATCTGGCTCATGGTCCTGCTGTTGCCCGTGGGTTCTCTTGTTGATAACAAAACTAGACGCCAGCAAGTTCTATCCAACCTCGAGTGCAGATTCGATTGCGAGCTAATGGGGGGGAAAGCATGCTCTGAGGGAGTACCAATGGCTAGTCAAAGCATCAGAAATTTGTTCTCAATCGTCAAAATTTTGTTTGCTGTGCTTAAAACCCTATATCTTTTTGCAGTCGCTTGGGTTGTCATTAAGCTTAACCGACCCCCTCGTACTCCCCCCAATACAAAACCAGTCTAAAGATATATCAATCCTTTGGGACTTCTAGAAATAATATCAATCCTAATGTTAGTTAGTATCATCATACCTGTCGAGGTGAATAGCAGTAATAGAGTTCTCCAACATGAGGCACGTGACCTCAGGTTTAGTCTTTCTATTTCCGTGACGGCGAGTCGGCAAACAAAACAGATAGATGGCTGTAGAATAGGCATTCGAACAAAGTCTCTGAATATCAAAAGAAAAGAATTCAATTGTCATATATCTCGTCACTTCTAACGAGCAGGTCAGAAGTGCCTCTTTAATAACCAAGAGAGGTAGGAGGTCAGCCAGGTTTCTCTTGTCTCAACTCTTGGCTTCGAGTGATATAAGATACGGATGCAGGTAATTCACTCTAACCCGGATAGGAGATAGCAGCTCGGTTTACGGATACTACCTCGTGTGCAACGTCTATCTCACGTCGGTTATCCGAGGACAAGAGGTAGACAGGAGGTGGTCCGCCGATGAGTGGCACAACAACGAACGGTAAGACTAAAAAAGCCTAGGATAGGAGAGCACACCGTCAATTAAGGAATCCGGTTCATTTCCCAGCTGAATCGATCTCGGAGACGTTGCAATCTTTGAAATGGCCAGCATAGGAGTGGACGCGGTTGGCTTTTCGTTTTTGGCACAGGTCAATTTCGATAGGCCAACGCCTCATGACAGGATCGGCAAGATTATTTTTATTTGCAGGATCTGTCCCGAGCGATTTTTAAGGTCTCAACGCAACGGCAATACTCCGAACTGCCTACTTAGTTACGAACACAAGATAATCTCAATGAAATCTGAAAAGTCGTTAGTGTTATATCAAGAATATCTCTAGTGTATCCCTTTCACGGATTCAATTGACTCGAGTTGGACGGATGTCCCGAAAGATAAGCTAGAAATAAACAACCTTGAAATGGGGTAAAGAAAAATCTTAGGTACAGTAGCCGAAACTGCATGACGATAAGCGGATTGTTCACACTGTACGGTACAGTGCATATAATAGCAAGGTTCCTTGTCTCAGTAAGGGAACATGAGCGAAGCGGTGGCGGACTTTGAATTCGGCTCAAAGGGTCAGTACATAGCTCAGATAAGAGCTTGTTTGGCCAAACCTAAGCCTCAAGAAGTTTGTAGTACATGAATAACCTCTGGTAGTCACCATCTCTATTGTCAAATAGTTCAGGGCCTGCTCCCTGAAGGGATTACGGGTATGAGTTGAAGTGTTTTAGCTTCCCTTACTTCCCTTGTGGGCCAAAGTTAAGGGTCAGGGTGTGGGATATCACCGACGTCAAGCGTCTATGTCCTTGGGTACAAACATGATGAACCAGATGTTTGTATTCCAGCGTATCCACTGGCTGACTAGATGTACAAAGTACTGGGCCGAAGTAAACGGATAAACGTAAAATGAGGCAATTGGACTGATATCAAACCTACGGCTATTCCGAGATAGTTATTTGTGTCAGGTTTGCTGCACCTAAGGCGCCTCGGTTGTTGGACACAAACTGGCCCAAGCAAAAAAAAAATCAAGAAACAGAAGGGAAAAAAGAATTGTTCTCCTCAAACGAAAGAGACACCAATTGGACAGTTAGGTCAGGCTGGGGTAGGTGAACCCCGGGGGAGGCGATGGTAAGGAAGATCCAACACAACCCTACCCAGAGCGGCTCACCTCTATTCATGTCATGAGACTTGCGCACTGTGCGAGATGTGGCAGCTAGATGATTCTGTAGGTTCAGTTTCAGTGGCAGTGGAGGGTTCTGGGCTGGCGTTGCTGGCTCGCGGAGCCCGGAGGCTAGTGGATTGGAGAAGGACCGGGGAGAAGAAAGAAATGTGGGTGAAAGGATGGCTAGATGGATGTCATGATGGAGGGATGGGGAGGGAAATTTCGATGGTGAAAGAGGGATATACTGACGACATTTGATCGAGATATATCAATTGTAGCACACAACGGTGGGCATGACATACTCAATAGTTTGGAATATGGGAGATTAAGAGCTTTGTAGAATTGAAGCTTTGATCGAACTGTGCTTTGTACAATATCAATGTATGCCCTGAATGGATCTGAAAACTTTTCCTACAGCCGGGCAGCTTGGGCTATCATGGATCCTCGGGCCTTGGGACAGCTCATCGCCCCAAGGTTTGTAGGCCTGCAAGCTGTATCCGTAGCTGTCTGTCGCACCGAGCTTCACTGTAACTGCTGTACTTACTGTACAGTACCCCATACAGTAATAGCTCCCATGTCTCCCAAGCCCAAGACGGGTCTAGGTCTCGGCGGTCGACAAAAAATCGGGGTGAACCGGCATCTCATCTTGCAGCAGCAGCAAGCTCGAACCCAGACAGGTCCAAGGATCAGTGAAGGACAGGTTTTGTACCAGAAGCGCCCCACCTTCAAGTCCACCAAGTGCCACTGAGTGGCCACTTGGCCACCCCTGAAAAGCTCGCAGACCTGGCAAGGCTGTGGCCTCAGGCTTCCAAGCCCGTGTTGTCGCTGTGGAGAGAGCTACTGGGCTTGGGGCCTGGTTGGCTGGGGGTCCCAGCTCCCTTTAGCGCGGGACCGGAAAGATTCGCTCCAAAGAGACTTTCTTACAGGTCCGCCGCAATTTTTTTCCCTCCCCCCAAATACCTCTCACCCCCCGTCGGCGCAGATTTATTTTCTCTCGACTCCCTCCATTCTCTCTTCCTTCTTTCATCCTCAATCTCCCCTCAATCCTTTCGTCTTGTTCAAGGGAAAGACCACCACAGCCGCTATCATGTCTTCTGCTGATCAAGGACCCCAGACGGTTTTGGGCATGCCCGTAAGTTTTTCTCTCATCCCCCCTCGATCACTATCCAGATCCCCTCGACCGTCAGATGCCCGCCGATGCACAAAATACCTCCTGAATCACTCAGCGCTATCGAATATCACGATATAATATTTGACATCCATGATGGATGATTCGGACACAATTGTCCCGATTGTGGTGCTGCTTGTCTCGAGAAGATATTTCACCCTCGCCTGCATCGTGGCATCTTGACCGAGCGGATCTACCGGTGACAGACAGAATATGAAGAGCATTTACTAACAATGCTTGCAGCCATTCGTCGCTGACTTCCTCATGGGTGGTGTCTCCGCCGCTGTCTCCAAGACTGCTGCTGCCCCCATTGAGCGTGTCAAGCTCCTCATCCAGAACCAGGATGAGATGCTCAAGACCGGTCGTCTCGACCGCAAGTACAACGGCATTGGTGACTGCTTCAAGCGCACCATGGCCGATGAGGGTGTCATGTCCCTCTGGCGAGGAAACACCGCCAACGTCATCCGATACTTCCCTACCCAGGCCCTGAACTTCGCTTTCCGTGACAAGTTCAAGAAGATGTTCGGCTACAAGAAGGACAAGGATGGCTACGCCATGTGGATGGTCGGTAACCTTGCCTCCGGTGGTGCTGCTGGTGCCACCTCTCTTCTCTTCGTCTACTCTCTTGACTACGCCCGTACTCGTCTTGCCAACGATGCCAAGAACGCCAAGTCCGGTGGTGACCGTCAGTTCAACGGTCTCGTCGACGTCTACAAGAAGACCCTCGCCTCTGACGGTATTGCCGGTCTCTACCGTGGTTTCATGCCCTCCGTTGCTGGTATCGTTGTCTACCGTGGTCTCTACTTCGGAATGTACGACTCCATCAAGCCCGTCGTCCTCACCGGTAACCTCCAGGGCAACTTCCTTGCCTCTTTCGCTCTTGGTTGGGTCGTCACCACTGGTGCCGGTATCGCCTCTTACCCTCTTGACACCATCCGCCGACGTATGATGATGACCTCTGGTGAGGCTGTCAAGTACAAGAACACCATGGACGCTGCCCGCCAGATTGTCGCCAAGGAGGGTGTCAAGTCTCTCTTCAAGGGTGCTGGTGCCAACATTCTCCGTGGTGTTGCCGGTGCTGGTGTCCTCTCCATCTACGATCAGCTCCAGGTCCTCCTCTTCGGCAAGGCCTTCAAATAAGCGATTCGTTCAACATACCCTGTATAGATGAGTGTGGGGGATAAGGATTCGAGGAGAATCTTAATTGGCGGACCTGGCATGGTGTCCGCTGGTTGAAACAAAAAGGCGAGATCGAAGTGCAGATCGAGGGAAGTTGTCACAGATACCCGACGTGGTCTGAAACAGCAGCTCTTTACGGGTTAGAGTGGCATAGGCACGGCGTCTTTTTCTAATCTTGCTTTGCCTTCCGTTCTAGGCCGCTGTAATTTATACACCAATGCAAATTCCCTTTACTGTCTAGTCTATGTTCAATCGTTCCAGATATGTGTGACTGCTTCATTTGAAGGTGTACTCGTCGTGATACTAACATCTGTCCTTTGGGATGAAGTTCCACAAACTTTATTTTAGTGTGTCTGATGACTAAGCCAAATCCTACAAGCAAGATCTACCTCTACCTACTAAGGTAGGTACCTCAGTCCGCCGCAAACAAATCGTCCTTCTTTCCAGCTACTCCAGAACCTCATAGCTCGCGAAATCTGTCAACATGCCCCCTAAACAAACATCTAAAACTGGCAGAGGTCAACCCAAAGCCACCACTAAAAAATCAACCAAGGCCTCTGAACCTGAACCTGAACCGCAGTCAAGCAGTCCATTCGAGATATCCGATGACGGTAGCGACCAAGCTGGGCCCTCAACACGCGAGGTCCAGGAGGTTGAGGAAGAAGAGCCGGACAAGACAATCCCGGCGGAGCTTCTAACACGGCTACTGCACGAATTCTTTGCGAAAGACGCAACGCGGATATCGAGAGATGCCAACGCTGCAGCGGGCAAGTACTTCGATGTGTTTGTAAGGGAAGCGATTGCGCGCGCTGCTGTCGAGAAGGATGTTGGGTTTCTAGAAGTTGAGGATCTGGAGAAGATCTCGCCTCAGTTGCTGCTGGACCTCTGAGCAGAAATTCACAATCAAGTCAGTGCTGTTATTTGCGAGGGTCTGGTTTAGTTGCGCGAGCTTCTCATAGCCATGAGGGTATCGAGAAGTTCCCAGATGTCAAACACATAACGATATGGGTATGGGGTCTGCATGCCATCTTTGTCCGCCCTTATATACTGACAAAATAGCAGCTCGGGCCTTGCGTATCATATAATATGATAGCTATAACTAGCTCTGAACGTAGCTATTGTATATTGGGACCTCGCCGTCTCAATCGGCTAGTCATGATAGGAGCATTATACCTTGGAACGCTTGGTCGCAAGATCCAACATCAATATTGGCGTTCGTTGGAATACAAGCAGTAGTTACTGAAGATGTGTTCCGAAGGTTACGGTATATGTCACTGAGCATGGTAGATCCAATTGAAGTACTAGACTAGTTCATTAGATGGCTCGAGGAGCGTACTGGGTCACGGTGTGATAAATACGTATTGCCAACTTTCAGCATACCGGGGGAGTAATCCAACAGCACATATTGTCAGTCATGGCATTGCCATCTTGCAAAAGCACATGGAATTCAGATTATAGAACGACGTAAATATGAATAAGGGGCACATCGAATATTTGAAGCTAGCGTAGAAGTCATAACCACTGTCCATTTTACCCACACGCCTTCTGTAGGTTAGCTTTGAGTCCTAGCACATTTCACTTGCAAGCTCTACATAAGTCGAGTATTTCCTCTTTCCAATATAAGAAACTGCCATGATACGAAACAAACAATCTGGTACTGCCGCTCTCTTGGCAGTGCGTCCTAGTTATTGTGTGCTTCGCTAATCTCAGAGCTGGGAGTTTGTCGACGTTGGCTTGTCATGCGACCCTGCCTGTAAATGAAGAATGTTGCTTAGCATGAAACCCGCATACTCGAACGGTTGAAAATTCTCCGAAAATATCAGGAGGGCCATTAACCGCTTCGATGATCTACCGTGATATTGAAAGAGATTTCATGGCCAGCGTTGACTACTACTAACCTTAGTAAATACCTACCTAGTATCTAGACTACCCGACTTGTAGTGTTTCAAAACTCCAGAATTTGGTCCCCACAGCGATTCTGCAACCAACACGAAACATCGCAGTCTCGAAACCGATTAGCCATTGCAACGAAAGCATTCACCTGCTTGTACGCTAAAAAAAAACTCGTTCTTTATGACTAGGCCAAGTGTTTTTTTCGTTTCAAAACAGCATACCACCAGCGCACCCTCGTAAGGGATCAGGTATAGGGACGAAACTATATTCGTCTCACAGGACTACGGATAAGGGACTTCCGACACAAATAGACCCCTGTTCAATTCACACGGCTGGGTCAAGACCCGAGGTCTCCCTATAGTCACTCGGATTATCTCCTTCCTGTGGTATGGGCTCGAATAGTATTCATACTAAGCGCCATGGGTTTGATGGCTCAGCCTTCTATGGACTAAAAGAGGAAGAAAATGTCAATATTATATTGTTCCAAGAGAAACGACTTCAGTCGACATTACTAAGGAATACATATCAATTAATGATGAGTTATGAAAGCAATTGCTGCACCGCGCAGTTAATCCTCAGTACTATCTATATTGACCATACCAAGTCAATATCAGATTGACCTGACATATAGCCTGGGTAGTTCCCAAGCCTCACCAGAGTCTAGAGCCAGGCTGGGTAGGTAGCCAAGAAAGATCTGGCATTCCATGTTTCACTCGTCAACTCTTCTAGTGAAGCCTTGTCGATAACGTCTCATGCTACTCCTGGCTTGCAACTCTGCCGATGGCGCCGAGACGGAAACCCCAACATCCTTATTTCGGTACCATCAAGAGGCGTGCTTCAGATGTGCCTCGAAACTCGTCATCCGGGCCCATGGCCATAATGGGTCGCTCAGGCGATTCAAGGTGTATATATTCCTATTCCGTCTCGTGTCTTTTGTTTTGTTTCTTCTCATCTCTCATATCTTTCCATAATCAACAGTCTGGTCCTGTTCCTTTGAACCTCTTTCCTTATTTCTCTCTTTCTCTTTTCTTCTTTTTCTTTCTTAGACGAGGCCGGTCCTTCAAAGCGCTTGACGCATATTTGAATTATTTCTTGATCATATTCTTGAACGTCTTGTCTAGAACGTCCTTTCTTTACTCTTTCTCAAATATTCACATCCCCAGGCTCCAAACATGCATTTCTCACAAATTGCCATTGTCGCTCTTGCGGCTGCTGCTCAAGGTATGTTTCTCTGTACCACAAAGCTACCCATGTAATAAATAATTAACTTGAGTTTAGCTGTCGACGTTCAAGTCGTTGCCGTAGGCCGCAATGGAGCAACAAATGCAACCGGCCTCAAGTTTTGGCCCGAGAAGATCACAGCCGAACCTGGTACCATGGTGCAGTTCCAGTTCTGGACAGGAAACCACACAGTCACACAATCTACTTTCGACGACCCTTGTATGCCAATTGGAAATGTCAACCCTAGCGTTGAGGGCGTCTACTCTGGCTACATGCCTGTCGCCGCCAGCATGTCCAAGGGCATGATCCCTACCTACACCATCACCATCAAGGACAAGAAGCCCATGTGGCTCTTCTGCAGCAAGGCCCAGCACTGCCAGGGCGGTATGTCTATGGTTATCAACGAAGAGTAAGTCAAACCGCATCTGCCAATGTATGGATACCTTTTTAACACTCATCTAGTTCTTCTTCCAACTCAACAAAGACCCTCAGCGGCTACAAGGAGAAGTGCAAGGGTACCACAGTCTCCGAAGTCGTCCCAGTCAAGTCTGGCGGTGCTCCCTCTGGTGGCTCTGGTGGCAACGGCACTGTCCCTGGCGGCAACGGCGGTGGCAGCTCCGGCGGCAATGACGGAAACTCCGATGACGGTAGCTCCGGCGATGACGGTAGCTCCGGCGATGACAGCTCCGATGACGGTAGCAGCTCCGGGGGTGATTCTTCTTCTGGCGATGACAGCAGCTCCGATGATGACTCTTCATCTGACGATGGCTCTGAAGATGGATCTGAAGATGGCAGCGGCTCTGGCCTTGGTGGCACACCCACTGACGGCTCGCCCTTGACCCCCGGATCTGCTGGCACACCAACTGCTGGCACACCTGTTGTCACAGCTGGTGCTGCAGACCTCTCTGCACCCTTGTCGATGCTAGTAGCAGTTGGTGCCGCCGCCCTCTGCGTGCTGTAGATCGATATTCAGTGCTGCATGAGTGTGTTTTATGTATAGACGTAATGTTGGGAACAATTAATCGGGATACCTGTGCCAATTGCTGGAACGATTGGAAGTCCCGGGATGGGCATAATCAAATATCTATGGAGTTCAGGACAGGATTGCCAAACTCTGGCAGATCATTATGGAATAATGTATCAAGTTTACATGTATAGATACTTATAAATACCCAATAAACTTGGAGAGATCATCTTATTGTTGTATTTATTTCAATTCGTGCCAGGGGCAGAACGTATGCCCTTGAACCCTAAACTCTACGATACATGCTAATCAAATCTTTTGAAAAATTGTAAATATATCATTGTGAGTGCCGTAATTTACTGCTTGCTTTGAGGAATCTTTCTGGTCTTCCTACTCTTCTGAGCCTGGTCGCAAAGCTTCTTGGGCTTTTCCTTCTCCAGCCAGTCAGGGTCTCGCTGCACATATCCCACCTTGGAGTACTTCTTGTTGTTGGCAAAAAAGTCAACCCAGTGCTTTAGTGTAGCATGGGCCTTCTGCTTGGCTTCCTCCAGCTCCTTAACCTTGAGCTCGGCGAGCTCTTCAGGGGTCCAATGCGAGTCGATTTCGGGATTGTCGATGGGCAAGAATGTCTCCTCATAACCACGGAGATCGGCAGTCTGGTCCTCAGCGAAGCAGCCTGTAACAAAACCGCGGGCGGCATCGGTGGCAGCAAAGTAGCTGTATGAACCGCCGGGGCCGTACATGCGGCGACCCGGGGAGACGTCGTAGATGGTGCCGTTGATGGCGAGTAGAATGGGTCTATCGGGATCGCGGCCATCGTAAAGAGAGAGCTCATCGAGAGTCATGTAGGTCGGGGGCGGCTGCGAGAGCATATGTAATTAGTGCTAGCCCAGCAACAGCTTTAACAGGCGAGACATACTGGTCCAAGAATCAACTCCTTGTAGAATTTTTGAGTCATCCATTCCGGCTTGTTCTTATGTCCCCACCAGTAGCTCTCTCCTCCGCTTATAACATAGCTGAGGCCCATAGACGCTACGAAGAGGAAGCTGATGACGCGGAGGATGTCGAGGTAAGGAGAGTAGCCATCCCAGATGCCATCATGGTCGACCTTGGAAGATGATGTCTTCTTGCCCTTTTTGGTGGGAGTTGAAGGTTGAGAGACTTCAGATGCCGAGTCGTTCTTCGGCTGAGGTTTGCGCTGTCGGAGTGTCGATTCGTCCGCCATGGTGACAAGGTGGAATATTTTGTAGCTTACAATTTATGATGCTGTGAATCAAAGAGAGGCTAGATTCGAAAAGAAGACGGAAAAGAATTTATGGAGTAGGTAAAAGGGGCGATCTTAATATAAAGTGGTGTGTCCTGTCACCCTGACCTGGCCTTTTCTCGGATGGAGTGGAAAGCTTTCCCTGCATCATTAATAAAGTTACGGATACTGCAACTGCGACGTTGGACAGCTTTATCGCAATTCTGATACGCCTTATCAACCAACTCGCTCCACTCCGCGGGGTCATCGAGTTCGAAGACGCTTGATTGGATTATTGAGACATAATTCTCACTAGGAACACGCCTATGGAGTCGATATAAGCCAAAAGACTGGTATGCAATTACCTGATACCGTCACTGTCACCACAGCAACAAGACATTCATCCAATCGAGATTATGCCCACATTAGAAGTGGCATGTAAACAATCAATAATATCCCAGAACCACTTAATTCTACCGTCCCTCTCTCTATATCACAACACACTAAAACAATTAACATTCAAACTCAACTCTGCATAACCGCAGCCACAGAACGAATTCAATCCACCGTCTTTCAACTCAATCAATATACATTCATACCAACTCTTCCCAAACAATGGAGCAGCCAAACAGCCCAGGGGGCTCCTCCGGTGGTCCCCTCCAGGCTGTCACCGCAGACCGCGTAAATCAACAACGGGACCGAGAATCAGTCTTTACTCACCTCCGCTCAGCATCAAGAGAAAGTGTCCACGATAAGATCAGCCAGTTCAACAACCTCAGTGTCACTATGCAATCAAAACAATTAGAACGCAAAACAGCCGACGCTGCCCTGAAGCGCGCCATGCTCGGTCGTGAAGAAGCCGAATCCGAGTTGCGCAAAACTAGAGAGGAGACCAAGGCACTCAAAAAGGCCATCGATGAGGGTAAAGAGCGTGAGAGAAAGGTTGGGGAGCGTCTAGAGGCGTTGATGGTAGGCATTCTCTTCCAATGTTAATGTAGAATGCATATTGACCGTCTTCTAGGAGAACTATGGCCGAGCCAAGGAGACACACGCACATACCCAAGCTCTTTGGGAAAAAGAGATCCGCCGCGCACGAAAAGAGACATTTAAGACACAATCGTCAATCGTCAAACTCCAGGAAGAACTCAAATCAGCCCGTACCAACGCAAAAATGATCGACGAAAACCTCAAGCGCGAAAAGGCTAGAAGCAAGGTCCGAGAACAGGAGGCCTTCGAAGCCCGCTATCAGATTGTCGGCGTCCAGGAACAACTTGACCAGGCCCTAGAACGCATTAAACTCGTCGAGCAGGAGCGCGACGCCTTCAAGACCGCTGCTAAGAATGAGGAGGTCGCCCGTATCGCCGCCGAGGGTCGCATTCCTCTACCGCCACAAGAAGCCGATGATGAGTTTGCTTCTCCACAGAAGGCCAGGAGGAGTGCATCAAAAGAACCTCGCATGTCACTCTCAACGATGGACATCATCTCTTCGGAAGCAAGCGAGGCTGAGATCGAGGAGTTAGCGATCCAATTGCAATGGGAACGTCAAAGAGCCGAGCGTGCTCACGAGATGATCGAGTTCCTGCAGGCTGAGTGCCACCTGCGTTGCTGTGCGTGCTCCAAGTCGGATCGCCGCACCAGTGTTGAGGCCCCTCGCAAGAAACGTCGTAGTTCGATCGGCCTCGAGGGACCCAACGACAAGGTTATTAAGCTCGATAACAAGACGCTGGAGGCTGAGAAGCGTGGTGCCAGCCCACCTCGCATTCAAGAGCCACACCATGAGGCTCAGCTTGAAAATAAGGTCAATGCTGAGGCAGAGCCTGAAACTCAAACCCAACCAGAGCGTCAGCAATATCTTGAAGAACCACCTCGCGTGCTGCCCAAGTCCAGGAAGGAGCCTCGTCGTAGCACTATCTTCTGTCCCAAAGAAGGTATCTTCCGAACCGTTTCTGAGCAGGAAGCTGAGATTATTGAGGCGCAACGAAATATCGAGCAAGCAGAGGCTCAACGTGAGAACCAGGCTCACGATGAGTCTCAGGATGTGGACGAGGTTGTAGTTGAAGAAGTGGTAGAGGGCGAAACTTTCGTTGGCGACAACAATGAGATGGAGCGCCGTATATCGACAGAGACTGAGAGCAACTACAGGAGATATGCACGAACTCCTTCAGTCGAGCCTCCAGCCTTTGCGATGCTTGCAGCAGAGCGCACTAGTCTTGCCTCTCTGCTCAGCGCCCCTCACAATGGAGCTCACTCCGCCCCTATTCCTCAAATACCGACTATGCCAGATGTATCCGAGGATGTTCTTGCATCCCCTGAAACTCGACCTCACACCACCAATGCCTTTTACACTGTCACTACGACAACAACTGTGCCCATGAAAGACGACAACGCAAGAAACAGCGCCTCATTCAACGAACGACTTCGCACACCCTCTCAGAACAGCACAGGCACCACCTTTGACCTTTCCAATCCCGCTCTCACACCTACCATGACCCGTGAGGAGGCTCTCGCCAAGATTCGCGAGCGTCGTGGTCGTGCCCGCTCAATGGCCCAAGGCACATCAACGCCTGCCCGTCGAATGGTCTCCGGTACTGAGCGACGAGACATGAGCGCCCCCACAGGCAAGGTTGCTGGTAAGGGGCGATGAATGCCGAAATAAAGAACTGGACGAGCCATGGACACGACTTGACGATACCCAATTACTCTTCACCACACCTATCAATCCTCTGATTCTCTCTCTCTCACTCCGACCCGCACATTAAAGCTTCGGCTTTTGTTTTCTCTTCCCTCTGATGGGCTTCTCTCTACTCGCCCCTACCTTTGCCCATCAGTCATTTCTCCTTTCTTAGCAAGGCGAAGGGCGTTATTGTGTTTTGTTTTTCTTGTCCTTTCTGCTTTAGATCGTTTTCGCAAGGTCACTTGGAACATGGGGATGGATACCTTATTGAGCGAAATGCGTTCATTCGTGATTACCGATACATTATGGGTGGTTTGATAGATTATCATGTCATGTAAATTATTATACTGTTTTTGGTCACGATCAATACCCAGCGACAGGCCTTGTGTACGAGCTCTTTATTTTGTATTTGCAATAACATATGACCATGTTCATGTTCATGTTCACACACGGCTTTCTGCTTGTTGTTTGGATGCCCCTTCTTGCGTATGGTTTGATGGTATCAGAAGCCTTGATTGTGATTCAATATGATATCCAAAACGACTGGCTATGTGAGAAGATCGATATGTGAGCAATTTCCGCTGCATCATTTCATATAAGCATGCAGTTAGCTTCCCAAGAAGCCCCTTGACATATTCCGTGCCAACTGCGACGACATCGCATCTAGTTTGGTCGCAACGAGAACACACTCGACGCCTCTACCATTTGGCGAATACTGAATGCGTAATCTCCACTGTCCTGTTTTCACAACCCATTCCTCGTCTTCAGAGTCTCCATCCACGCGTCGTCGTTTGCGCGGGTAATTGCTTCCGGAAGACTCGTTTTTGATGAAATCTTCGAGATAGTCCTTGCCGTCCAGAATTATGGCAGATTCAGGCTCGAGGACTACACGGACATAATCATCCGCCAGTAGAGCGTTTCCAAGAGCTGTAGACTGGTTTGTCTGAAACGAGTTCAGCTTTGACGATACCAGTTCGAAGAGTTTTGCGACACGCGCTTTGGTGTCTTTGAAGAACTCTGCTTTTGCATCGCCTCCCGAGAAATGAAGTTTCGTTGCCTCGCCACCGATCTCGAGCATTAGCTCTGCCGGTTTCTCCTCCATGTATGGTCGAGCGTATTGTACAAAGCCCGCTAAAGGATCTGTATTGCTAACAAAAACGCTAATGCCGCTCTTTTGGATGTTTTCGAGACGAAGGACAATCTCGTTACGTCTCGTTGCTTGATTGTAGCTCAACGAGTGTGGAATGAGTCGTTGCTCAAGACCCTTGAAGTGAAAGTAGCGCGCATCGCTGAGAAGTTCCTGTCGGTGCGTCTCGTCACGAATGTGAATGGGATATCCGCGTAGAAAGTGTAGAAGCTCGGCGAAGGTATCAGCGCTACGCTTTGGGACTGATGGGGGCAGAATTGACGGTGGGCGGATCAGGCCTTCGCGTTCAAGGCCGGGGAAGAGATCGTCGGGGCGAGAGAAGAACGCTGCAAAGCCAAGAGAGAAGTAATTGGGAGAGTTGCCGGGGTCTTTGAAGATCTCTCTGGGGATCTGAAATTCACGATGTCCAATGGAGATAAAGATGCTCTCCTCGTAGAGCTGGGAGATCAGTTTCGGCACTGTTGTTCCACTGGTTAGACAAAGATATATATCCCACACGAACAGAGTGAAATACAGCTGTAGAATTGCGCATCTGAAAAGAGGCGCACGAAGTGCTCGCCGTCGCGGGGTTGGACATGGTAGCCCTGAAGATGGAGCGAGATGTCGCGAAAGATGGAAGGATCGCGATCGATGTAGAGCGTTCTGAGGGATGAGCTCGACTCGTCCTTTCGTTCCTTTGCTGACTCTAGTTGACAGACAAAGTACTGAGAGAAGTAAGACGGGGCTTTTGCGAGGCGTTAGCTGTGCATCTTTGTGTACCTTGATATCGCAACGCGTTATGCGACAGGGCAAATTGTCGCAAACAAGACTGAAGCCTGAATCTTACCATCAGAGGACAATGAAGCTCCCGAGAGCTTGAACAACTCGCTGCCGATCTGGATGGGAAATACGCGCTCGTGAGGGAGGATAAGCGGGATTCTTGAGACGTTGCGCTCTGACAGCGGCTCAACAGTCAAGGGCCCTGTTTCTGAGGAAGCAATTGAAGTCATTGTAATCGTATCTTGTACAATCAAAGCGATTTTTCTTTTTTATGTCGTCTTGCAGTTCAAATGCGACAGCTTATAAACAGAAGCCATTCTTGTCAGGCTCAAAAGAGTTCAAATCGCAACAAACGTTGCCAACGTTGCTTGATAAGGTCAGGTCGGCCGCCCTGCCTAAGGTGTGAATTTAGGCCGTTTGACACGGGCGCATTCGCAGTTGCAACTTACACGGGAGCCGCAGAAGCTTACGCCACTAGACATGGATGGATTGTGGCTGACATATGCATTATCAATGAATTGACTTTTCAATAAGGAATTTGAGATCAATGACAGTTGCTTATGTTTGATGATGTTCATTCATGTTGTTCTATGTAACGCCTTTTGTCCTGTCCTTATGGCACATATGGGTGTGCTCTTCAGCTTCGTACATCCTCTTCTAGATGCCAATACAACTCCATTAAGCTCCTCGTAAGAACTCAGAAACCCGGTTGGTGGTTTTCACCGTATTTGTTCACCGACTCATCAAAACAACTCAACTCCACTTCGGACCACTCCGACGACAGCTCCGGTTTGGATGGACTCGCTACTTCCACTGGCGACTCTATGCTCAATGTTGGCGAGCCCATCCAACCAAGTGATCATGGCCTCTGGGCTGACATCAAGCTTCACTAGCTCCTCAGAGAGAGCGGTGATGATATCTGCCAGAGCAAGACCCCGTTGTACCTTGAGGGCATTGATCGTGTTGAGGCAGCTTGTGACATCTGGTGTATTGAGCAGAGTGTCCACGATCTTCTTGATAGCATCTGGTGGTGGTGCTGCAATGCAGTTGTAGATGGTTTCTATTGTGATGTTTTCACGTTGGATCTCGCTGTCCGGCACCTTGGGTGCGTCCTTTGCTCGCAGTGGTGTGCCTGATGATATGTTAGCAACCGAGTAGTACAAGTTTCGTGTCAGTACTTACTTGATGCATGGCACGCTTGTAGCACATTCAATGCTCTTCGCATGTCACCTTTGCTCAGCTTTACCAGCGCATCGACCCCCTCTCCTCTAATCTGGACATTCTCCTCCTCCACCACCTTGTCCACTAGAACTCTGATATCGCCCTCCTTCAATGGGCTGAAACGGAATCGTGTGCATCGACTCAAAAGAGCTGGGCTGAGTTTGTGGGAGTAGTTGGCAATGATACAGAATCGAGTGTTGGTTGTGTACTTTTCCATAATTCGTCGTAGAGCCATCTGAGCGGTACTTGTCATGGCATCAGCCTCGTCAAGTATGATGAGCTTGAAACCAGCCATCGAGTTGCCCGAACGAGAGGCGCCACCCAAGGAGAAGATCTGCTTGGTGCTGGCAAACGTCTTGATCTGCTCTCGCACGACGTCAATACCACGGTCATCCGAGGCGTTGAGCTCAAGAACCATCTGACGCATATTGGCAGCGCCATAGATACGACGGGCAAGCGCAAGAATCGTTGACGTCTTTCCGGTACCAGGAGGGCCGTATAGGAGTAGATGAGGGAGGCGGTTCTGGTCGATGAATTTGTTGATGGTAGCGAGAATGTCTTGATGACCCGAAACGTCGTCGAGAGTGTTTGGTCTGTATTTCTCGACCCTGTATTTTGTTAGTCGATCGTATGTGACCGAAGTTGAAGGTCGGCTCCTCACCAAGGTAAACTGTCTTCAGCTTCGACTGGTAGGTTGGCGGCACTGCGCTTGCCTTGCTTGGCTTCAGAAGAAAAAGTGATGTCCTTGCTGGGAGCCGGGACATCAACGTCCATCTCGTCTATGTCGGACATTTTGGCGTTTCTATTTTGTTCAAGTTACTTTGAGCGATAACAGATTGGGGGTTGTTGATTGTCGCTCAATTTTGGTTCGTCAGTATCAGTACCTTAGTAGGTACCTACCTATGGAAGTTTGAATA
The DNA here is from genome assembly GCF_050947815.1 of Fusarium sambucinum. Classification (NCBI taxonomy): domain Eukaryota; kingdom Fungi; phylum Ascomycota; class Sordariomycetes; order Hypocreales; family Nectriaceae; genus Fusarium; species Fusarium sambucinum. The sequence goes on from NC_139292.1 coordinate 4,461,788, forward strand.
TTGAGGTCACCAGGAGAGACGCGCTAGGTTGCAGCTAAACGCGTCTGGACGTGCTCAGTCAATTAAGGCCCCTGCATATAGCAACAACCAATCATGGATAAGTATTCCGTGGCTTTACTCAAGTTCATGTAAAGCAATACTTTTTACTTTGATATTTTCTTTTTCTACCCAAGATTTAGAATTACTATCCTTATACTAGGTAGGCAAACATATTTGTGATGTCTAAACACTACTACCAAATCACCTACAATAACATATTCATGACAACTTAGAGTTATCTACAGTTGTGCCACCAAAGGAAACCCGAACCATCATAGCTCAATATGTTCATTAAGAGAAAAGAATATCTAAATTATGTTCCAGAGGCCATCCATAATACCGGCCTCATCTCGCGTTGGCTCGTCACTCATTGCTCGCGTAGTTGATTCGTCCCTAAACCAACTAGCTCAAACATTATAGGGATAATAGCCACTGCAAACCAAGCAATACCTAATACGAAGTTAATATTTGTCACTTTACACAGAGAAAACAACAAAAACTTACCAGTGTACACGACAAGCTTGGTTACAACCTCGACGTCATAACGTACACGGGGCTTGATCAACTGCGAGAACATCTCTTTTTCGCCCAACCTGTCTTCTGGGCTCGTAACAAATATACCAACCCGATCGTCCTCGGCAGAGGGTGTCATAACGACCTCGCCGGTTCCCATCATTTGCTCATACTCGACAATACGTTGAGGCTGCGAGCCAGAAGTCTGAGCACCCTTTCCTGAATGGTCCTCGTGTGTGTTCTGGAGCTCGACGTTGCTCGACTTGCTGTTCAAACTATGGTTGCTGCTGACGCTTTCACGTCGCTTGCGCTCCCTATAAGCCAAGGTCTCGTAAGCATCCGCGGCACTCTGGGGTCCAATTGACACAGAGCGACCTCGGGTTGTAGGGTTTCGGATACTCTCAACCATGCGCGGGAAGTCGGACGGCGACGGGAAAAGAGTATCGATACGAGAGCCTGCCGGGACCGTCTTGTATTTACTGGCAGGAGTGAAGAATCGCCGGGGCATATTCATGCCAACCTGCTCAATGATTCGGAATAAATGAGGCAGAAGCTTAAGCAGCAAGGGCTTCATGGTTTCGCGCCAAAGAAACACCACCAAAACGCCAAATACAATTCTAGCCACATTGGTAATCAAGCTCAAGTGTGTAATATCCACAGCTCCTCCACCATGCGCATGAGTCTCCCAAGGGTCGATTGCAATCTTGCCGTATGTCCAAGTACCAAACTCGAGGCCAATGAGGACACCGGCGAAAGCAACACTATCGTCGTAGCATGGACAATCGTCTGCCGGTTCTGGATGAATCCGCACAAGTACTAAGATAATTAAAGCGGCCACGAAAGGCGCAATCCAGGAACTCGAGTGCATATATTCGTCGAGAGGAGGTCCATAGTAGAATTCGAGGAGAGAAATGGCAGCACCCATGATTGATCCAATAATGACATCCAAAAAGCCGTGCATGCCACAATAGAGACGTCCAAATATAATCGAGGCAGCGTAAAAGTATGAGAGACATTCCAATGCAAATTTTGTGGTTGAGGGAAGCGTGTTCTCGGGACTGCGCAATATCAGGAGCGCATAGACAGCGACAGAGACGGCATTGGCGCTATGGGTCGAAGGGAAACCATACTCGAGGGCTGCGGAACCGGACATGGTAATTCGGTGTAGAGGAGGCGACAGCGGGCGTGGAAGCGAGTAAAAGTCCTTGATGAAGCCAGTCCAAAAGACTCCAAGAGCAAGAATGTGAACGAGCCTGTGTGGAAGCATGTCAGCGGTGTTATCGCCGTATAGTTCAATGTCAGAACTGAGCCTGCACTGCAACTGCAACTGCAACGAATCATCATGCGGCGCAGCTCAATGAGTATCTGGCTTACCCTTTTCCAAAGGCGGCATATCCGCACCAGAAGCAAATGGGCAACCCGATCATGAAAAAGGTATGGGTTCCAAGGTTGGCAGTAATAGCAAAATAACTATCGAGAGCTGGAGTTCGCATCTTCTCCTGCATCCAGGCAAGGTAGGGCGTCTCCCATCGGATCAGGGGCAGCAACTGCTGGCGCAGGTCGTATCGCCATTTCGGCAGAGCGCGCTTGTCTGTAAGACGAGGGGAATCAGCAGGGCTCGGGGCGGAAGAGAGGCCGCGGTGAGTATGTACAGTGATCGAGACTCCTCAGACCAGCATCGGGAACATCGTCGCCTTTAGCATATCCGTTTGGCGTAGGCAGGACCGTTGTAGTTGTGGTTGTGGCTGCGGTTGAAGTAAGCGATGGCGGGGCATCGCGTCTAGGGTCGTTCATGATTCTGCGGCGGCGGAAGAAGATGAAGAGGAGGGGAGGGGTCAATTGCGACTAGGACGAGATCGAAGACGACGACGAAACATTGAAGACAAGAAGGGATGTAGCTAAAGATAAAAGAGTTGGAAGAAGAGCACGAGGGAAGTCTGGAGTTTGAATGGACAGGCAAGCACCCTGGCTGAGGAGGGAGTTGTAGCAGGTTAGGTTAATTGATGTAAGGTACTCTGTAGGAGTAGTGAAAGTTCGAAGTGGAGATTGCTCTAACGATGTGCCGATGTAGGTAGTTTGATATTAGTTTAATACCTAGAGACCTATGGATGCAACATAATTAAACTTGCAAAGGATCAAGGATCGAGTAAAGAGCACTAGGGCAAGCATTTAGATTATGTGTCAGCATCAATATGTACTGTATCCAATAACGGCCAATCCATAAGTGACGAGATTACATGGTTCTACTACCTATACACTGTGCCTCTGAATATCCCGGGATAAACCAGCTTCATCCATTTGGGTACTTTTACTTTTGCTTCAATGCTGGCGCACACAAATTACAGAGACACCAGTAAAATACAAAGAACCGCACGAAATCGAGATTTCAACCACAGATCGTTTCCCTTGTTCAACTCTCACGGTTCTCCTCATCGAACCCCTGCTGGTCCTTCGAAGCGAAGCCAGTCATGAAAGCTGGAGTGGTCGGCTACCAAGAAAGGTCAACGGCTTGCACAGGGGGGGTTTACGTATTACTTGAGTCCTCCCTCGGAATATTGTGATAACATGATAGTAACCGAGTGAGTATATGGTAGGATGTCCTCTTACAGTTACGATGCAATTCAAGTGGAGAGACTTCGTCGTCGATTAAGTTACCCAAGGTAGCAACTATGACATGTGTCCAGCCAGGAACCGATCGTTTCCCTTGGCGTGATGTCGGTCTACTTAGTAGTGATTTGAATACATATCTACATAATTGAACAACCTCAAATACAAAAATAATGGCAAATCTATTAATTCAATATAATCAGGTATAAAGTAAACTTTAGAATGATGGTATCAGTTGACAGCTCATGTCAGGCAGGGGCCAATCCTCAATGGTTTAGTAGGCGTATCCTCGTCTAACAAACTCAACCTCGAAATTTCACCACAACATCACCAACTCACTCCTTCAGCAATGTCATTCTCCCTCCGCGGTAAACACTGCGTCGTGACCGGAGCCACCGGCGCAATCGGCTTTCGTATAGCGGCCGCTTTTGCCCAGCGTGGCTCCGCTGTCACCCTCCTCAGCCGATCTGCACCAGATGCCCGGCTCAGCCTCGAACACCAGCTCGTTCCGTATGAGCCGGAGCAGGACCGCAAAGACATGGGCGATGAGTTCCCAGAGAAGCACCGTTTTATGCGCCTAGACGCTACCAAGTCTTCCACGTTCAAGGGCTTCTTTGGTTCCTCTGTCGGTCCTGTTGATGTCCTCGTTAACTGTGCTGGCGTTAGTCAAACTTCGTTCATCAAGAGGACTTCTGATGAGGATATTCAAAATATCCTCAACACAAACCTTCAGTCAGCAATTCTTGCCTCCAAATACGCCAAGATGAATCCTCACGGTGTGTCATATAGATTCTACATTTCCAATTCCATAATCTTACTCTAGGCTTCACAGGATGCATCATCAATGTCTCGAGTCTCATGGCTAATAAGAATGGAGCTGGTGCTTCAGTATACGCCGCATCAAAAGCTGGCCTTGTCGGTACGCTTATCATGTCCCTATTTTTATGCTACATGAGAGCCCATACTATTATACATACCAAAAAACAATCCGCTCACTTCATATTCTCGCAGCTTTCACCCGTGCCCTAGCTACCGAGTATAGTCCTCGCTCCATTCGCGTCAACGCCTTGCTACCTGGTTGGATAGCTAGTCCAATGTGGGATCGTGAGTTAATCCTTCCTTTCGCCCCATTAAAGCATGTCCTAGGCGTCCGTCGCCCATGCGAGAAGAGGGCAATGTTAATGCATTACCCTCTGTTCTAGATCTAAAGCCAGATATTCAGCAGCAATACCTCAAAGACTGCCCCCTGCGCCGTGTAGGACAGCCCGATGAAGTGGCGGACGCTGCTATCTTCCTGGCGACGAATCGTTTCGCAAACAACTGCGTTCTAAACCTCGATGGTGGTTTAAGCGCCGTGTAAAAACCTCGAGCCCGCTCATACGAGTACAGTCCTTCTCGGCCATAGTTTATCAGTCATCAATAACGATCGCACCCCCACTGACGTGGCCTTCGTTCTGGTCCACGTCCACGATCTCGGCCCCTGAAGGCGTAATCTTGACCTTTTTAAGAGGCTGGCCACCATCCTCGGTGTGCGGTCTCTTGACCCCCTTGTGCTCAGTATCGATGGCTTCTCCGTTTGTCTCGCCGTTAGAATTCAGTTCGGCAGGCTGAGATTTCTTTGGCCGGCGTGGGATTTCGGGCTTGTCTGAGAACTTGGCCTCGACTGGCTTCCTGTCTTCTTCCAATGTACTATGATATGTAAGCTTAGTCTGTAAGAGAGAAGACAATAAACGACGAACCCTTCTTGAATGTTGATAACAACATTCACAAAAGTATCATCGTCATCTTGGTCGATGACAGTCAGGAACGAGTCTTTCTTAATGCCTAACATTCTGGTCAGCTTTATGCGTAGTGCCATGCTCATTTTCAAAGTCTTACCAAGGTCGCTCAGTTTCTTTGGTAGGTTCTCATCATCTCCATCCTCAAAGCATTCGAAAAGTGTACCAACGTCGTTGTTCACGACAAATTCTTTACCCTCGTATCCCAGCTTTGATTTGACAATTTCGTCGACAAAGTCTTGGAGAGTAACACGAGATAAATCTGCAACTACGCTAGTGAAATAAACACTGCATACTGGGCAGTCGGGATTTGGCTCCCGAGACCTGTCCGGAGCCAAGAGCCGAGCGGGCGCGAATGGTGTCAAAAAGACCTCCTTGGACTGTGCGTATTCGCCCTTCAGAACTTTGTAGGACTGAAGAACGCAGAGTCCAGCGACAATCGCATTTGTCGTGGCAATGGCTGGAATGATGTTACCGGCCATCTGCTTTGTATCGAATCGGGACTTTTTGTCGATGCCGAAGATATGTGAGCGAATGTTTGCACTCGCCGTCACAAAATCAAGTGTATCGATATCATCCTTGTCAAAGCTGAGTGTAGGCTCAGGGGCTTCAGGTGCCTTGTTCTTCTTGAGCTCAAGGATCTTCTTACTCAATCGGTCAAGACTGTCGTTAAAGACCACGAGACTCTCCTCTAGTGACCACACTCGTTGGTCGTCTTCAAGAAGCATCTTTTTGTTGGCCATGGCATCACTAGCTTGTGCGAGAACGGTCTCGTACTTGAGAGGCTCGGGGGCACGTCGCGATGTCCACATATCTTCAACGGAACGTAGCCGTTCGATGTCAGCATTAAAAACCTTGTCGAAGAGCATCGGAGGAAATTCGGATGTTCCAGTAGCATCCCTGATTTGCTTGAGAGCTTCTGATTCCTTCTTTAATTCCTCAATCTCCTTGGCTACTATCTGTCAGCAAGTGTTTGTCCTCGGCGCTGCAGGTAACTTACCATTGTCAGAGTCAGTCGAGTGATCAAAGGCCGCCTGATCTTCGCTGGTGCCAAACATTTCACTAGAAGCTTATTAGCAACAGTTTATGCGACGCAGTCCAAGTACATACTTGAGCAGGTAGCTTTTACCCCAGACAATGCAGTGGATAGGTTGGCTAGGTGTGCTACGGATTGTGCACACGGGGAAAGATTTGGGTGTTTCCTTAGGGGTACAGTCGTAGCATGCGGTCACACCCTTCTTGATGACCTGCACCTGGCCGTTGAATCCCGTGGTGCCACTTTCGATCAGTGGTACATCGGCTGCTAAACACATCTTGTTCACGTGTCTGCGAGCTTCGAGATTGTCAAGGGCATTAAAGGCAATGCGGAACTGCTGAAACCAGGCCACGGTGAATTCGTCATCCTTGATGTTAGCGTGGTGCGCGACAATTTTTACATTCGGGTTGAATCGTTGTGCCGCCTCCTTGGCTACCTGTGCATTTGTGAGTATTCTACCAGCCCCAAGTATCGCGAGAAGTATAACGCACTAGTGCCTTGGACTTCTTTATATGTTCGTGTCGGAAGAGAAATTGTCGGTTCAAGTTGGAAAGATCGATGGTATCGAGATCGACAATGTGGATTTCGCCAAAGCCAGTGAGAACAAGATTCTTGAGCAACTCGCAACCAATTCCACCGGCACCGACCATGAGCACACGAGCCTGCGCATTCCTGATCAGCTCTGACGACAAATAAATACGAAATCACACGGTCGTATATTATGTACCCTATTCTCTCATGCGCCGCTTCCGAGCATCGTATCGCGTAGGAATCCGATCTGGAATCAGGGCGCAGCGGTAGAAAGTTGGGTTCGTGAATGGCAAACATACCTGTTTGATTGAGGTGTTGAGTGATGCGCCGAGGGACTGTTGATTGTGTCTATCGCGCGTAGCTGTTGGTAAACGTCTCTGGGGCGCGTTCTCGGAGGAAACAGGCTGTTTCTGCGCTTGTTGTTGTGTTTGCGGTTGCTGCGCAGTTGCTGAAGGTGCAGCTGGTGGTGCCGTCGCAGGTTGTGTCTGTGCCGGAGCCTGGTCGGCGTTCGTCGCATCCATCGTTATCGCTGTAGCTTAATGAAGGCGGGAATACAAATACAAAGAAAGAAGAAGAAGCTCTTTATGAGAGCTGCGCATGCGCTTGGGGCTGGTGCGCTCTATTAGGGTTCGTGGAGTCGTGAAGGATCGCGGGTAGTTGAAGGTAAGAAGTTGGATTAGATGTTGGATGTTAGTGGTGAGAGAGCTAGATAGAGCACCTGGCAGCAGTGCAAGGTTCCGGGGCGACCAATCAAACACACTCATCGTGGTGAATCGAGCTTCTAAAGCAGGGAATCTCTAGCGAATTCCAGGTTTCTGATTGGCTTGAATGAAAGGTGGGTACCTTTGTGAAAGTTGTACCTACCTACCTAGGCTTCATGACTGCCACCCATGGATGGACGGTGGTAGGACAATCTACCAGTTGCACCGGAATAGGTCGTTGGAAGCGTGATGGTGGCATTTGACTGCAGACAAACAGACAAAGTGATGGACATATCAGCAAAAGAAAGGTCACTCTTCTTATTTATTTAGTTACTGACAAGCCAATTGGTTACCCCCAGAAATATCCGTATACAAGCTATCATCCAATCGACTTGTTTTCTGTTTCAGCCATGGCAATGGGACAATAAGAGCTGGGCGCTGTGGCCGCGGGGACCCTTCGGGTAGGAAAAAAAATTAAAGGGATCTGATACTCAAAGTCTAGACCGAATGATTCAGACAAAGAAGCCTTCAGCCATACTCACTCTTCAACGTTAATTTTCCCACGCTTTCCTCTTCCATTTGACTTTTTTTTACTTTTCTCGCTCCTTCGCACCTCCCATCAAATTTTTGTAACCATGTCTGACGACGAAGTTGACACTGAGCTTCTTGAACTCCTACGCCAGCACCTTCAGGGGAAGGTTGAAATACAAAAGGAGCCCGAAACCGGCGTTCTCGAAAGCGCTGAATATGTCTACGACAGTTGTATCGATGTAGCCGTTGATATGCGTGCCTCAAAAAAGGCTGCTGAGAGCATATACAAGCAAATGCAACAAAAAAGTTATTCAACTGCCACCTGGTCAGAGCACGAGCTTCACCCCAAGGCAAAGGACGAAAGCACGGTCAGCTTCATTTTCACTATGGACTTGCTAAACTTTTCTTTCTGGTCTGAATTACCTGATGATGAGAGATTTGCCATTGAGTACCGCGGAAAGAAGTGGACTGGTTATTGGAGTTTGGTAGCGGCTCTTCAAAGGGCTCTTGATGAAGGTGAGTAGACTTTGGTCATGGTGACTACTAGTAAGACTAACATTACTCTCTTAACTAAAGACATTCCCATCACGGACCCGTTCTATTGGCAAAACGAACAGGAGTGCACCCTTGAGTCCCTTAGACATGTCTTTAGATCATGCACTGAAGAGGAAATCCCACTGCTTGAGGAACGCCTAGACTGCCTTCGAGAAGCAGGACAAGTTCTTTGTAAAGTAGGTTAATCTTGAAAACTAAACTGGCGGTTCTCTAAGAAATGACTGACGTTTTCTAGTACTATGACGGCGCTGTTACAGAGCTGGTTTACGCAGCTGATGGGTCTGCGGCTCGCTTGGTAAACTTACTGGCACAAGACTTTGACTGCTTTCGCGATGAGCATCGCTACGAGGACGGCAAGATGATTCGCTTAATGAAACGAGCTCAGATCCTCGTTGCTGATCTATGGGCATGCTTCAACGGAGAATCCTATGGCGAATTTCGTGACATCGACAAGATCACCATGTTTGCCGATTACCGTATCCCCCAGATCCTCATGACCATGGGAGCCTTGTACTGCTCTCCGAGTATTGCAGCGGCTATCAATGATAAAAAGATGATAGATAGCGGGTGCGCATGGGAATTGCAAATACGAGGTAAGTTGTCCTATCTGTCTTTTGAGACTATCCGCTGAACCAAAACAGCATGCAGTATCTGGTGTGTCGAGCTGATCCGGCGCGAAATTCTGCGTCAACACCCTGACGCTCATGTCAACGCCATCCTTATAGACTTTTTTCTCTATGACAGCATGAAGGAACTAGAAGCAGCTGGGAAAGAGCCTATTCCACACCATCGAACAAGGAGTATTTGGTATTAGACAAAGGCCGCAAGGTCTGTTATCTAGATTTCTGGTGTGTTTACAAAGCTTGTTGGAGTTTGGGTCATAGATATCTCTTTTAACAAGCTTTTGTTGGGCTTATAGAACAGAAAAGACAATAGACAAAGCCGCTTCGGTACGAAAACATTCTCCCAAACGCCTTGCTCATTATAACGCATTTCAGTGACAATATGGCAAGACCGATCAGGTGTCCACGGCGATGGAGTTGAGAATCTCGTCCATATGTGCCGTTTCAATTTGGTCATTCCCTTTGGTCTCCTCTTTCATGAGAACAGCAAGAACCTGAATGGGAGGGTTAAGACCTAGACGGTCCGCCCGCTTCCAGCGCTGCATGCGACGCATGCCAATACAGGGCTATGTGTATTAGTTTGGGAGTAACGGCGAGGGTCGAGACGACTTACACCGTATTGCGAGCTGACGTCGAAATATCGAAGAATCCTCTCATTTTGGGATACGCCTTGCTGATGTAGGCGATGAGTAGACCATTGGTTCTCAATACACTTCCAGTACTTCTTAATTTGCGCATCTGTGACCTTCTCTGCTTGCAGCTCTGACTCAGTCTTCACAGGCCCCGGCGCTACCTCAGGCGTGTTAGTCTTCTCCTCATCAGCTTTGATTGGCTCAATCTCTGCAACTGCGGGTTCATCGTCGACGACGTCCCCTGCCTCTTGCTTCTTTGCAAGCTGGCTGCGGTCGATCTTGGTAACAGAAGGTGAAATGATGGACTTCTTGGCGTTTTTCGGCACAGGCTTTGTTACTTTGTTCGAAAAACTGAGTGTTGACTGTCCTTTGGCAGGCAAGCCCCTGCTACGAGCATTGGCAGAGGATCGTCGAGTGGTGGGCATGGTGGGTTTAGTTTCCGAAGCGAGATGATAACTGTTAAGGCAGGTGGATGACGCTGGATGATGTGTAAGTAAAGAAGAAATGAAGGCATTAACTGGGTAACAGTTAACTAGGCAGGCAGAAGCAGCAGAAACAATAGGTTGTGAATAAGAAAATAGATGTTTAATGCACCTGATGATGTTTGATTCAGATTGTATGTACTTGACGGTTAATTAACAGCCATATTACAAGGTCAACGGCGGGGTGGGTTCTAGTCAACGTTGAATGGGAAAGTATGACGGAGTGCAAGCCTTAAGATTGGCGGGGCAACGCGATACGCAGCGCGAGATCACGTGCGTTGCATCATTTGACAGCCAACCTACCTCTACGGTACGACACTTGGTGTCTATTCTAGAAACAGTAATTCAGTTGTGAGCTAGACAAGTGGTTGGCATTAGTTACCAGGCACTGTAGCTTAGTACCTATAGTTCTTGTTTGCTTCCCAGTCCTTAGATTAGTAGGTACCTTAGTAGTTATGTTACCTGATGAATCGCAACGTAGACAATTGTTCACAGGCCTGCTTGAATGCCTTGCTGTCACAGTCAATTCGAGTTCCATCTATTGGTTTTATATTTAAGCTCGTCGCTCATGAAACGCATGATTATATGACATCATCAGCCGCCAGTGGCCTCCCGGTAAAATGAGAGGCTTCTGTTTGCACCGGCCGTGCAAAACATTTCACTTCTGACAGTCTTTGGCAGCCATTTCACAGACCAGAGGGCCTTGTCCGTCTCGCTGTGTGTCGCAACGCAGGTGGTGCGTTCAATTGACCAGACTTTGACCTTTCCATCCATGGATCCACTCAAAAGATATTCTCCAGTGTCGCTCCAGTCAAGAGACGTGATCCATGAAGAGTGGCCAGTCATGTTCCCGATATGCTCTCCGTGCTTCATGTCGTAAATTGCGATGATGCCAGCATCTCCTGCTGCAGCAAGTCGGGTATTGCCTGGAGAAAAGGCAACTGATCGCACAGGCTTCGCAAGACCTTGAGGGTTGTGTCAGCAAAGAAATGATATAGATCAGTCGAAGTCACTTACCAGAGAGCGAGTACAAGACTCGTCCTGTGTCGTTGTTGAAGATGTAGACAGATCCGTTCTGATGCCCACTAGCGGTAAATTTGCCATCCCGGCTCAAGTCCACAGACATGCCAAAGCTGCCTGATCCAGCACTTCCGGTCTCGTACTCTCGAATCTTGGATTTCTTTTCGTCAACAATATCCCACACGTTGATTCGTCCGTCATTTGTTGTGGTAGCAAGGTAGGAGCCGTCTTCACTCAGTGCCAACGCCCAAGCCTCGCCAGGCTTTGATGAAGCCCCTGCAATCTCACCACTAAGACTCCATTCACCAGTGTCATTGTTGACCTTCCAAGTCTTCACTTCGCCTCCAAAACCGGCACTAGCTGCAACGTTGCCGTTCCGTGAAGCGCACACATGGTGGCATCCGAGCTTGTGCGCATCTGAAATGGACTGCTTAAGCGGGAATGAAGGATCAGTGGTGTCGTGAATGTGCAGTGTGGAAGAGCCACTGCCTGATATCACAGCTTTGGGTGTGGTAGCAATAGAGAAGATGTCGGTGATGTGGGCTATGCGCTCTCAGTAAGTTGGTGCTTCAAGGCAAGGGCTGCGTCTCATCACCCCGCGGCGGGGAGGTAATGCTCACCATTATCCACGGTATGCGTGGTCAAGTATTGTTTCGACTGTTGAAATTAGTTACTGTTTCTGATATTGTGAATCGTCTCTATAGTTTCTTACCATAACTCCCTCCTCAATTCAAAGAGTGTGTTTTCCTCACTTTTACTATGACGTTGTGTATGAATGAAAGTACTTGACGGGGGTGAGTTGCGAATTCAAAAGCTTGGTGGGGCATCAAAGGGTCATCTAGGCAGAGGTCCAAAACCGTGGGAGAGAAGCACACCCATGACATTTTGCTCAATGCTAAGAATAAATAGAACGAGTGTTAGATGGAGGACACATTACAGGCAGCATTGCATTTAAAGAAAATCCGAGGCACGGCATTCTACCGTATCACAATGTCCTTCGAGACGTACACCTTGAAACATTCAACGACAATCAGAGAGGAATGTCTGGTATAAACTTTTTTTTTATTGTTCATAATCCTACAAGGCTCAAACGAGCCAAAACGCCCGTGGTATGCATGATCCCATGGTGACTATACACTCTTGTTACAGTAAATCATCAATTCCATTGCCTCTTTTATTCTGGCCTGTTATTGGGGTAATCCTGTCGCCACATTTGCTTCATTTCTATACTCTGTTAGGTCTTATTGTCCATGATAATGGTAGAGACAACCCAACAACATACCTTCAAGACAATGTTGGCATAACCGATGTGTACGCTTGGGCTGACCACATCCAGGACACTTACACAGGCCGTTTTGATCCTTGAGCGCCTTGCCTGCCATTTGCCTGTGTCGCTTCCTTGAGTGAGAGACTTTGTTCTTGGGTACAGCTCGTAGCACAGATTCCCAGATATCGTCAATGGTGGGGAGGTTTAAAGAGACACCGGGGATCGCAATCGACAATGTCGGAAAGAGCTTCTGGGTGAACTGTCGGAAAGAGACCGCTGAGAGTAGGGGCGCAGAAGAGAGTCGGGGGAGGAGAGCGGCAGCCATCTTGAGGAAGAGGTGCAGGTTGTATTGGGATGGCGATATATTAAATATGGCGGTGCAGGCGAAGTCAAATTGAAAGACAATCGCAGGCCGAGAAATTGAATCGAGTCAAAGCGAATTGATCGATCCCGGGCTTTAGGTTCGCAAGCGGCCTTTGTCTGACAAAGACAAATTGATCGGTCGGTCGGATGTTGAACTCGAATTAGAGTCGCGATGATCAAAATGCGCAAGGCTTCAATCGACCGTCAAAAGTCTGATGGCCTGGTCCTTTCCCCAAAGTACCGGCGGGCCAATCATCAGCTATCCTACGCACTGACCCGTTTCAACCAATGAAGAGCTCCAAACGCGCTTTCCCCCTTTCTTTCGGACCCTGGACTACTCCCTGCTCCCTGACACCTCCCTTCCAGTACGGAAATTGTTTGCTAAGGTGGCAGGAGTAGCAGCCCAGTGCCCGAAAAGTTCCCCCTAGCATCTCGTCGTGTTCAAGCCTCTCCTAAACCTCCAACTTCTCAGCTTCGCTACATCTTCAGGCGTCACTTTGACTTTGTGTGTGCTCGACTTGTCCTTTGTTGCTTCGAGTTCAGTCCTTCTTTCTTTCTTGGAATATCTTTTGACGTTCCCAAGCTTCAACTCTTATCTACCTGCTTAATTTAACAAGTGTCGCCGAATTATTCAAGATGGCCGCCGCTCCTCCCAACACTATTTACCCCGAGAGCCATGTCGGTTTCGACAGCATCACTTCTCAGATTGAGAAGAAGCTCTTGAAGCGTGGTTTCCAATTCAACGTTATCTGCGTTGGTAAGTACCGAACCTGCACAACTCCTACATCAATTTAGCCTCACCGTGGTGTGATAATGATCCGGCTGTCTGTGTCTACAATTACGTTTATGTGCTGATTTGTTTTGCGCATTGTAGGCCAGACTGGTATGGGCAAGTCGACGCTCATCAACACCATCTTCGCTTCTCACCTGATCGACTCCAAGGGTCGCTTCCAACCCGACGAGCCCATCCGCCAGACCACAGAGATCCAGGCCGTTTCTCACAACATTGAGGAGAACGGTGTCCGACTTCGACTCAACATTGTTGATACCCCCGGCTACGGTGACCTTGTCAACAACGACCGCTGTTGGGACCCCATCGTCAAGTACATCAAGGATCAGCACTCCGCGTACTTGCGCAAGGAGCTCACTGCACAGCGAGAGCGCTACATCCAGGATACACGTATCCACTGCTGTCTCTTCTTCATTCAGCCATCAGGCCACTCTCTCAAGCCCATCGATATTGTTGTCCTGAAGAAGCTTTCCGACGTCGTCAACGTGGTGCCTGTCATTGCCAAGGCCGACACCCTGACTGTTGAGGAGCGCCAGGAGTTCAAGGAGCGCATCAAGGAGGAGTTTGCCTTCCACAACCTCAAGATGTACCCCTACGACAACGACGAGTTTGACGATGAGGAGCGTGCTTTGAACGGCCAGATCAAGGTAGGCTTGTAATATCTGACTTGAAACCGATGGCACGAATGCTAATGTATAGTAGAACCTTGTTCCCTTCGCCGTTGTTGGATCCGAGAAGTCGATCATCGTCAACGGTAAGCAGGTCCGCGGTCGTCAGAATAGATGGGGTGTCATCAACGTCGAGGACGAGACTCACTGTGAATTCGTCTACCTACGAGACTTCCTCCTCCGAACCCACCTCCAAGATCTTATCGAGACCACCTCTCAGATCCACTACGAGACCTTCCGTGCCAAGCAACTTCTTGCCCTCAAGGAAAGCAGTGCTCACGGTGGTGCTAGCAGCCGACCCATCAGCCCTGCCGCCGACCGCGAGCTCAGCCGAAACTCGCAACGAATGACGATGAACGGCTACTAAGCTGAATTTGTGTTTGAAGTTGTGCTGGCAATGGAGCGACGGCGTCTCGGGGCAGCTCGATAGCCCGCATTTGTTATGACACTCCACATATTTCACGGTCTGATGTAGAGCAACCCAAAAGTAATTGCTTTCTTCGGAGGTTCCTTGGTAGGCTTGACCACAGTGAACCCCTGAAGGCCTTACATCGCTTCGATGACATCGGCATGCGAGCAAGGACGAGAGTAGCATTCTTGGGGTATGAACCAGATGAGAGATGGGGACTGGTCCGTTGAGATCCAGATACCCGTTTCCTGGTTACGTACCTCGGGGACTGTCTGCTAGTCAGTCCGTATCGAAGCTGTACACGACTTTCTTCTTTTTCTTTCAGTGTTACCCCCGGAGAACTATCTGGCCTTTTTTTATGCTTTAATAAGACCGATTACCCCATACTCTAATCTGGAGTTAGTTTCGTTGCCTACATAGTGTATCAATTCGATTGGAGTTTCTGACGTACTTGATGGGTTGCACATGCGGTTGGGGGAATTCTTCCTCGTATCGTAATCGCCGTGATGTTGATTTCAGAATGCGTGTTGAGTTGTAGTAACAGACGTTCCAAGTATGCCTCTAGTTGCGTATGAGTGTCCCCAATATCCCATGGCTGATGTAAACAAAACGATGGAGGCACATCTTGAAGTATGAACGCCAGGTGGTATAGGGTAGTTTAAGAACAACATTTACTTGGCCGGCACACGAGCTTCCAACATGTGATGTATCATTTAATATGAAATATGACTGCGTTCCAGTGATCATTTCGTTTTGTTGGGATGAGCTGCTTTTGGAGATGGTGGAAGATTGACCGTTTGTTAGATTCAGTCGTGGCCTTTCAAATGAAAGCATCAATACTTCTTATCCTATATGAGACCCATACCCAGGCTCGGCCATGAATCATTTGATAGGAACACGGCACCAAGGGGTATGCTTTGTATGGTTTTATCGATCGCTGACAGTCGGATTTAGTTGCTTGATTACGGCAACACCTTATGCAATAAGACACAGTGACGTAGCCAATTTTGAATTTATCGTTGACCTAGAACCGTGGAGTAGCGACGTTCAACACCGAAGTATACCACAAAAATAAAAACTTGTGAGTTGTAACCCCTGTCAACATATCCCGACTTCCAAGTTTCAGAGCACTACACTATAAAGCACTCATTAGAGGTATGGGGCAGTTCCCGCATCGTGGGGAACGATAGCCCATGCTCATTTAAGAGAGCGTAAAGTACCCAGTATCGAAAACAATCATGTAGAGAAGAGAAGGGATTCAAAGGGAGCACGCTAGAGCCGGGGGAACAGACCACTAGTAGGCTGAGCGCGGTGCCCAACTAACTACTTTGATACCAAAGCGTGGCATGAGATGTCAAGGTAATTTGGTTCATAGCACGGGGATATTCTGAATCGTTGGGCTTGGCCAGGTGCTGCCAGGCTAGTCTTTTGATACAAGACATCCTTTCGCGAAAATGGTCGCATTTGCTGCACATGTTAAGCCTCAAGAGACGATGTTACACTATTGGCTGTTGGAGTACATGGCAGCGGGTAACGATTGTAATAGTAAGTCTTTGATTCGATTGTCTCAGCTGCAAACAACGAGATCTATTTGAACTAAGTCCCGGTACATGATGGCTTTAGGAACAAGTCATGCACAGAGTAAAGATCGCTTGCCCTTCACCGATGCTTGGTACGATGGCATTCTGGTGTTGATGCCAAGAAATGCGTGCTTTGCAGAAACTGTCTGTAATTTCAAACTTTGGAAACTCGAGATTGCGGTGGATGGGAGTTGCAAGGATCTCTCTGTACGAAACGTGGTGGGACCTTGTAATGGACTCTTTAACCGGGCAGTCATTTTGTCATTCGTCAACAGTGAATGGCCAACAGAGCCAAGATCTGAACATGGCGTTTAAGTGGCTTGGGCGAATAAAGATTCGCCAATTGAGTTTCTTTCTTTTTGCAGAATATCCAAGTTTGGGTTTCTGATACAGCAAGCGTCAAACGTTTTCTGTCTACTCATTCCCGTAGATCCGTTTTGGAGACCCCGTTCTCATCGTCTAGACCTAAATGACCGATTTTAAGCTGCAAACGGTAAAGCGAATTTCTTACTGCCAAGTACCTTCTCCTCAAAAGCGTCGCTAATATCTGACCCTGGCAACCGACTCTCAAAGACCCATGACAACCAGGGTACTGTAATAAGCGTAATTCTGTACATTTTGCCAGTTTGGGCAAGAGCAACGACTGAAGAGAGAGGTAGATAGAGAGAGAGAGAGAGAGAGAGAGAAACAGAAATTGCAGTCAATACTATGTCTACTCATCTATCATTTGGTATAGACTATTTGTTTACATCTATCAGATAAATACAAGCCTCGTATAACACATGCTCCCACACCTCTTGGCTCAAAGCTTGGCTTCTGCCGGAACTTGATTTATATATGCTAAAACCGAAATGCCATGGCCGGATGTCCGATAGTGGTGTAATAGATTGAAAGCGGTCCAGAGCCGGGCCTGGGTCTAGGCTCACCTCATCTATCGTCCCTATCTCATAGATGGTTGTCTTGTGTTGATGAAGTCCCCCTTCTATCCTGGCTTGGCCTCTCGGTACTCTTTCTTAATTGAGCTGCCCTGCTATTACTGCCTGCCATTGCACCTGCCCATATCTGTTTGGTTTGCTATTTGCTGTCCGCTGGTGGCACTCGACGGACCTTCCTTCACTTCCTCCACTGAGTGGGCGGCGCAATTCGATCGATCCATCACTGCACAGGCGCTGCTAGACAGTTGTTCATTCACCTTCCCGCTTCTATTTCCACTTTCACTTCCACTCCTACTCCTACTCTTCTTCCTCCACCTTTGCTCCTTCTTCCAACTCCATTCTTTCTTTCTTTCTTTCTTCGTCAATTCATTCGTCATTGACCAAACTGTGGTCCCCTCGCTTGTTATCGCTCTTTCCAAGTGTATCTGGGCTCACTCGGCGCAAATACTACACCTTGCTCACCTTTGGCCTTTGCTCTCTTCTTCCCAACAACATCGTCAACAACAGGAGCAAAACGCACTCTCTGTTGTAAACCGACTCGATCTTGTCTGGCCTTCTGAAACGTCAAGCAACCGCACAACATACATTGTCTCGATTTTTTGGGAGAAAGTATCACATTGAAAGATTTAGTATCACATTATCGCCATGCTTGTATGTACTCCCTGCCCGCGTCACAAGTACATGTGCATGGCGCATTACTTCTTGTTACACCACAGACTCATTGACATGCGCTTTAGATCAACGCCGCTCTCATGGCCCTTGGGGCTGCGGTTGTGGGCGCCGTTCCTCCTCTGGAGATCCAGGGAACTGACTTCGTCAACCCCGAAACTGGCAACAAGTTCCAGATTGTTGGTATGGCCTACCAACCTGGAGGCAGTGCCGGCTACGACCCTGCCACGGGGAAGGACCCTTTGAGCAACAAGGATAAGTGCATGCGAGATGCTGCTCTCATGCAGATTCTTGGTATCAACGCCATCCGCGTCTACAACCTTGACCCCAATGTCAACCACGATGAGTGCGCCAGTATCTTTAACGCTGTAGGTAATTCCCTTGGTGTACTGCAATACTCTGCTAACTCGTCACTTTCAGGCTGGCATGTATATGATGATTGACGTCAACTCTCCTTTGCCTCATGAGTCCCTGCACTCTTTGGCACCCTGGGAGAGCTATCACGCTGACTACCTCAACCGTACTTTTGCCATTGTTGAAGCTTTCGGAAGCTACCCCAACACTCTGCTTTTCTTCGCGGCAAACGAGGTCATCAACGACGAGAAGACAGCTGAAGATGCTCCTCAGTATATCCGTGCTCTGACCCGCGACCTCAAGAACTACGTCAAGAACAACTTGAAGCGGAAGATTCCTATTGGTTATTCTGCCGCCGATGTCCGTGAGGTTCTGTGGGACACCTGGAACTATCTGCAGTGCTCCGATCCCGATGATGAAGATGACATGAGCCGAGCTGATCTTTTCGCCCTCAACTCGTACTCATGGTGTGGTCCTGAAGCCACTTATGAAACTTCCTCATACGACGACCTCGTCGCCGGTTTTGAATCATCGGCTGTCCCCATCTTTTTCAGTGAATATGGTTGCATCGAGCCCTCACCCCGCTACTGGAACGAAACCCAAGCCATCTATGGCAAGCAGATGAGCTCGGTCTTTTCTGGTGGCGTCGTATACGAATATACTGAGGAGGAAAACAACTATGGCCTTGTCAAGATTGACGATGACAAGGTTCGCATCCTGGGCGACTTCAACCGCCTCAAGAACCAGTTTGCTAGAATCAAATGGGAGTCGGTACAGTCAACCCCCGTAGGCAAAAACTCATCTACCAAGGCTCCAGAATGCAAGTCCAGCCTCATCAAGGACAGCAATTTCGACAGCAACTTCACCATTCCTGACGTTCCTCCCAAGGCACAGGACCTGATTGATAATGGTATTAAGAATAAGCCTAGCGGAAAGATTGTCGACATCTCAGACTGGGATGTCAAGCTTGATGTTATGAACGCCGATGGCAGTGCTATGAAGAACCTCAAGGTGGTCCCGCTCAAGGACGACGAGTCTAATGCGTCTGGTAACAACGATGCGGACACTGGTAGCGAGACTACAGATGATAAGAACAGTACCGATTCCGACAACAAGACTTCTTCAGGTAGCAGTGGAGGCGCCCAGGACAGTGATGATGATGAGGACGCTGCTGGCCTAACTCGACCTCTGGCTTGGGCAATGGCCTTTCCTCTGGCTGTCATGATGTTTGCACTATGAGCAACCTGTCTGGAACAGGTGGACGCATATCAGAAATGGACGACGTGCAGGATTAATGCTTGACAGGTAACGTTACGATAGGTTTTGATTTCTTAAAGATGCAAAGAGTACACGATACCACACACCCGCATCATTTGGTGTTTTGGCAACTACTTCTAAGGCTCGTGTTTTTTGAGCCGGCTCATTGGGAAATCCTTTAGACTTCTCAGAGATATGAGCTTTATTCTACGAATACACTGTTTATTATTGGCCAATGGAATTTCAAATGATAACTCAATGGAGATTACTACCATTGCAAGTGAAACGATGTTTAATTTTTATGACGAGACTGCGATCGGTATTGATCCCGAGCCGACCAAAGGCATAGACCACTCAATATTGCTTATTTGTCGATTTCCTGAGGCAAGTCTTTGATGTCTTGATAGACTTGTCAGTTTTAATTCTGACAGCCTCCTTGTTTTCACCTGACTCCTGAGCTTGCTGTTCAGATACTTGCTTCAGTCCTCCCAACCCGTTCTCGGACGATGTAGGTTTGCCTTCACCAGTAGTAGATGACGGCTCTCCATACCTGTCTTTTCCGGGGTAGTATTGGCCTAAACTCCAGCCAATGTAGATCGTACGGTCGTGATCCTGTTTGAAAGAGCGCCGGCAGTAGCAGGGGCCACATCCATCATGGGTGCCAAAGTCGCCAGCACGACAACATTCGATACAGCAACCGGAATTGTAGTTGTCACCATCGTCACCGTAGTGTGTATCTGGTGGCATCTTGTGATATTCAATGCGAAACTTCGGATTCGAGAGTTGTACGCGGTGTAAGATACCCACACCGAAAGATTTGATATGGGTCTACGGGACAAAGTTGCGAGTGTCAAGAGCTTTGAACAGAGCCAGATAATCTTGTGTTGAAGGAAGGATCCGGGAGGCTTCTCAGATGGATGTGATAATCAAGGTGATTCGGTTTTCAGACGATGATGTGCGAAGAGCAGGTCAAAGACCGTACTGATGCAAGCCCAAGGGTAGTGTGTACGTTCCATAGACGCAACGAACACCCGAAGAGATATGCAAGAGGGGGTTTCTACTTGAGAAAAAGGAAGTGATTGCGAGTGTGATTCAACACAGGGTCAGGCTCGTATTATGAGCTCGAGGTACAGCCGTGTTTGTTTGAAGGTTGATGGAGAGAATAGTCCCGCGTTTGCAAGCCTCATGCTTACTCGTGCTTACGGACTAATGTGTTTGACGAGGAATGAATCACTTGGCCAAGGTACCACGTCATGTCCTTGCATTGTTGTGCATCCCCTAGACCCTATGGTATCTGATTTGCGTCAATGACAATACGTCGGCAGTTTCTTCGCATGGAGTTTGACACGCCATCAGCCTCCGTTTGCTGTCTCCGGATTTCGGGCCTATTGGATGGCGAAAGCAGAGTCATCTGAGACGGGTTCTTGCTGCGTTTGCTCGGACGATTTGTTTGTGCATATCGAACAAGATATGCATGGTCGAAGATCGCAAGAAGGCCTGAGCGCTCGACAACTCCCTATGGACAAGGTAACACGAAGCAAGCAGGTTTAGTTCAAACAGGAAGGAGAGTGTTAAAAGCAGAGTGGAATTGCTGTCATTGGTGTTGAATGCCCGAGACTGACGCTACAGAGGGTATATTTCCAAAAAGGAATCGGATTGCAGGGTTGTGTAATCCAAGATTCGACAGATCCGTCGTCCTGAACGGCTATGGTTACTCTGGCGTCGACTATACAGACGATATTGTATGCTGTGAACCATGATGCCTCGGCTTGGATACAGCGTTGGGGGGTGTATATCGTGAGGAAAAACAAACTTGGGATACGTTCATAGGCAGCATTGATATCGGCTACAGTAACAACGTTGACATCACACAAGACTTCCTGTTTAGAACAACCACCGAAACAACTCATCAAATCCATAAGTGTCATCAGATCTATTAGCTTTCTTTCCGTCATAGCTCAAATACTGCCATACACGGCTTGTTCGACCATCATTAGTCCCAAGCCTTAGAAATTGCAACGCACCACATGGTACCCGTTTGTCTATCTTGCAGTACAAAATTTCGTTCAGTACAGGTATCTCATTTTATACCTGCGTCGTCTCTTTATACTATACCATCTCCGTGGTAAAGTTTTTTATCTTAACCCCTTTAACCCTGGAACTCCTGCGCCTTGCTCTCCTCCCACTTACCTGGAACGAGAGCCAAGGGCACAATACCAGAGACGTGCATCTCAGGGCCAAAGATCTTGGCATCGAGGCCGAGCTCCTGGGTAGCGGCCTTCATGTTCTTGAGACCCTCCTGGTAGTTGGGACCGGCACGTCGCACCCAGATGGCGGTCTTGTGCTCGACCAGCTTGGGAGCGAAGTCGCGCAGCGCTCGGATGACACCCTTGAAAGTACTGGCGACGTTGGTGAAGTTGGCGATACCACCACCAATGAAGAGAACCTTACCCTCATCGGTCTTAGGAGCGCGGAGGAGAAGGTCGAGCACGGTTCGGGCGTAGTGGTAAGTTTGAGACTCAGTGGGAGCACCGGAGTACTCGCCGTAGTTGGCAAGCTCGTCGGCGAAACCAGCAGAGGCAATGGCATCGGCGTAGACAACGGAAGCACCACCACCGGCAACCAGTGTCCAGATGCGGCCCTTAGCGTTCAGTACGGTAAGCTTCAGGGAAGCACCGGTCTTAGCATCAAGGTCAGCGATGTAAGCCTCCTCCTTGGTCAGTTCACGACCGAAGGGAGCAGGGAACTCCATAGGGGGACCAGCATCGATGCTGATCTTGCCATCAGCAGAAGGAGCAATGTTGGTGAGGCCAAGAGCAGCGGGGGATCGAGCAATAGCCCACTTGACACCGCACTCGAAATCGGCAGTCTGGTCGAGCTTGGCAGCAAGATCAAGGAAGTGGACTTCGGCAGAGGTCTTGTCCTCGTTGGGGATGACAACGAGAGGGTTGATCTCGAGGTAAGTGAACTGGCAGTCGACGTAGACGGCGTATAGGCGGGTGATGAAGTCAACGAGGACGTTGTGGACACCCTGAGGAACCTTCTTGAGGAGAGTGGCAGCAATCTCCTCGTTGGAAGGGTACTCAGCAAGATCGACGGGGATCAAGAGCTTCTCAGCCTTGGCGTCGACATCACCGACATCAACACCACCCTCGTGAGTGAAGAGGATCCAGTCGCCCTAGATAGAAGCGTTAGTAAGTCGATCTTATCGTTTCGGTAGTTGGGATGGTGTATGTAGATTGGCGTCGGAAGGGACCGAGAAGACAAGGGGCTGATTCCGAGGAGTCCTTTTATCGTGGCATCCGTTCGCCCGTTTCGGTACAATGAACGATTGCCGACGTAGGTGCGAACGAGCCCACAATTCAACTCTTGTAGCCGACCAAGAAGTACAAGTTGCTACAAGCCCCTTCGTTCTCAGAAGGATCTCATAGCTGGCTTGTTCTTCTCGGGGGACTTTACCTCGAGAGCCTCTGGAAGCTGCCGGTCCATGGCAATCCACATACACGAGGGAAACATGTCTGCAACTTACATCACGGACTGAGTTGATGTTGATATAGTACTCAGTGTCTTGGGGATGGGGCACGAAAGGCTCGACGAGGAATTGCCTCAAAACACCAGTGGTATGCTCAACCTGCTGCTCCTTACCGGCTCGCTCAGCAACCCAAGCCTTAGCCTCAGGCCAGGACTTGTTCAGGGCCAGAAGACCGCTCTTTCCTCGTCGCTTGATGAGCTGATCGGGCTTGGCGACGAACTTGGCGTCAGGCTGGAGAAGCCAAGGGTAGGTGACCTCAGCCTGGTTCAGGATATCGGCAACGTTGGCATCTTCAGGGAAGTGCAGCGAGGCGAGTCTGCTGGGAGGGTTGTGAGTGGTAGGCGCAGGAAGAGGGCTGGCCTTGATAACGGGGGCGCGGGTGAGATGGTAGTTGAGGATGGCCTTGCCGTCGGCCTCGAGAATCGACTTGGCGGACATTTTGAATTATGAAGATTTGATGAGGAACGGAGAAAGGGTAAGATGGAATGAGCTGGCGAGTGTCGGCTTATTCCTTTTTGAATCAATTCTGATCGAAGAGAGCTGGTTAGCGGCTGGTTGGAGGTGTTTATTCAAAGATGACCAGTGTCGTCTCCCAAGCGTGCAACTGAGTTGCGAGTCGAAACCGCAATTGGATTTAGCTGAACAAAGTTGTGGCTTATATGAGCACAAATCCCCAGGCTCAAGTGAAGCAATTGCGATTTGCGACTGATTGCGGCTCGAAGTCGAGAGTTGACGAATGGTCGGGGAAAAGGAAGACTCACCACTGCACACAAGTTCAAGTGGGCTGCGACAATGAAGTTGGAATTGAGGATCGGGAGGGAGAGGAAGAGATTATGACAGAGATGGGGCAAAAGGGAAGAGGAAGAGAAAGGTGATGATTGCTCAAGACTATGAGAGAGGTGAGAATGGAGGAGCAAAAAGAAGCGGGAGTTGGAACCAGACAGGAGTGAATAGCTCTTGCTGGCCGAAAAAACCACTGGAACTGAAGGAAGCTCAAGGGGAAGGAAGACAGGCGGGTGGGGTCTCAATGGATGGAGGGGTCGGAATGGAAGGAGGGGAGGGGTGACCTGGCGTGGTCTGTCCTGGAGTCCCCTAGCCTGGGGCGAGCGGCGGGCGGGCGGTCAGGGTGCGGTACCTGGAGCGACAGGGCCGATCAGCGCGTGGCTGAGGTACCTGGGCCCTGAAAACAAAATTCATTGGGGACGGGAGGAAGGGTTCATCCAAAAAAAGCGATGAGAGATGGTCATGTACCAGTACATGCTCCATGTCACTCCAAGCTGTTGAGGACCTGAGTGGACCAGGGGGAGGCGAGTCGACGACACGACAACTAACCTTGCCTTGTATCCATTGAGTTACGTACGACAGGCCAATTCAACAGACGTCAATCGAAACAATCACCGCCGAAAACCGCAGACAACGATTTATACGCTACCACTCCAAACGCAACCCAAACCCAATTCTATTCAATCTCCCGAGATTCGATAGCTTCTATCAGTTTCTCGGCCAATTTCGTTTCTGAGTTGTTATTGTGTGCTTGCTTCCTTTTTTGGGGTAACGATATCAACATGATCCCTGGTTCAGGTTGGGGACTTACATCCAATCCATCTGATGAGGTTGGCAATGATTGACTCGGGTTCCGGGGAAGAGCGAAGGGTTGACCTTGCGGTGAGTCCCCATGAGGTAGGTCGGGCGCCTCAATATACTCACTCGGACAGGCCAAGGTGAAGTGCGTGCAGAACACTTCAATTGACATTGACATTGAAGACGCCACCCCCGACTTGGCTTGGGCTTGGTCTGCCCCTCCATCCCCCTCCAACCAGGCAGCCAGGCTGGATGGACTCCACTTACCTCACCTCACCTCATCTCATCTCACTGGAGCTTTCTTATCCCAATCCATTCCACGCTGTTCACTTCGAACCAGCCCACAACTCCCCGGTTGGCTACGGGATCAAGTGTCCATGTTGCTGCGTCTGTGTCCGATTTTCGGTGGAGAAAGTTTTAATTTTCAAAAAGGCTACAGTACAGCAGTACTCTAGTCAAGGCCTGCCCAGTTCAGGCCTACCAGGCGGTCCAAGCTATCAAGTCGTGTGCTCAGGCCTGTCTGTACATGGCAATAAGCTACCCGTTGGAAATGCAGAACACCGGTGGAACATCAACCGGAAGACCAGGAAGAAAGTGGCCTCATTTACAGAATGTCCCAATGCAGATGTATCAAGGTGTAGAGAGCATAGTTCCATTTCTTTTGCACAGCTTGTACAGTATTCAAAGTGGTAGGGCTAGCTCTAAGCCAGTTACACTGCTCAATGTGAAAGGGTGTCCACTCGACAACGATCAATGCCGCCTTTTCATTCTCTACTGTCCCTGGAAAGAGGTCAGATCTCAACACGATATACACCTCTACCAACCAACAAGCGTTCGTTTGGTCAGCCCGTACAAAAGCTGACTGGTTGTATGCTTATCTTCCTTTTTTCTGTAGGCTTACGAGATTTTGGGTATCACTATATTGTTGTACAGTACTGAGAAGTGTGTGTGTGCAAATTTAGACCAGAGACTACTCAATCTTGGAATATCTTCTACGGTAATGCACACTATGCGTTGGGCTGGATACACACTGCGAGACCCCGTTGTTTCAGACAAAAAGAAACCAAGAATGAGCCTTTCTATGTCTCTTTTACCCGAAACAAGATGCGCTGGCCTTTGCGTCCCTGTGACCACCGATATTCTCTGAATTCACTGGTAACTGGGTTTTTGAACTGAACTGAGCCGCTAATAGACAGACTTCTTGGGGCCATGGTGGGGGAACAACACCATCAACGCCTCTTATTACAAGTGATACATAGATTGGCACCAACTTTCAATGTGTCCCATTGGATGTACCAGTACTTTGGTGTGGAAGCTCCAGTCTACAAGCTCAATTGCCAGCACAAGAAAAAAGTCCATGGATTCAACAGATCAACAGAAGGAAAAAAAAGAGGACCCTGGAACAAGCGACATCCCCAAAGAAAGCACAGGCTTCTTCCCCAACTGGCTGGTAGATCAATGTTAGGTTCTATCCCACCCCTTGTGGTGCCGAAATATTGACGAGGAATTGCCCTTTGGCAATTTGACTTTTTGTGAGACTAGTATTGCCGTAAAGATACCTGAAAATTGTTGATTCGGTGAGTAAGGCCGTTTCACTCCAAAAAAAGAAAAATACCTCCTTGATGAGGTGCGGGTTGTGTAGGTGAGAAAACTGGTGCAAGACTGCAAGGCGGTGGCTAGTGCGATGTACCGGGAGGTGGGCCCCATCTTACAGGGGCAGTGTAGTGTAGATACACGACCCCCTGCCCCGCCATGTACTGTACCTGGAGTACAACCCCACTAAGTTTTTCTGCCCGGTGTCGGGTGGGCTTGAAGGATGGCTGGATGTGGATGGGGAAGACGACATGGATGGCCTTTTGCTACAGCTTGCTCACAACATAGCAGCCATTGACCCTTGAAAGTCAACCAAAATCAAGCCTAGCTTTTACACACCCACCAGACAGCAGTACCTTAGTACCTAGAAGTAAACATTCCTCCTGAATTCTCCTGTCCCTCCCCCTCCCCCTCGTCTCCCGTCTTTCCATTTGTCTCAACTGACGGATCACCTCGACCGTTTCTTCTACTCATCTTCAATCCCTTCCCCAATTCCTCTTCATACCTTCATCTCTCCCTCATACCTAATTCCTTTGAGCCCGCTTCCCCCTTAGAGAGCTCAGAGTGTTTCCTCTCTTCGTAGTCGCTGATACCTTACTTGGTTCCTCCAGCGCTTTCAAATCTTGAACTCCTACCTCCACCACACCGTCGAGCTCGATATTCACAATGGCTGCCGCTGCCTCCAACAGCCTGTCGGCCAACGACAACATTCAGCGCTTTACGGCTTCTAGCCGACCCCTGAGCCCTCTTCCTGAGCACGCTCTCTTCACCGACAAGACACGATGCCTCGTCTACGGTCTCCAGCCTAGAGCCGTCCAGGGCATGCTCGACTTCGACTTCATCTGCAAGCGATCCAAGCCCTCTGTCGCCGGTATTGTCTACACCTTCGGCGGCCAATTCGTCAGCAAGATGTACTGGGGAACCAGCGAGACTCTGCTGCCCGTCTACCAGCAGGTTGAAAAGGCCATTGAGAAGCACCCTGACGTCGACGTCGTCGTCAACTTTGCTTCTTCCCGAAGTGTCTATAGCTCTACCATGGAGCTTATGGAGTACTCCCAGGTCAAGACCATTGCTATCATTGCTGAGGGTGTTCCCGAGCGTGTAAGTCTTTGCCAATTGCAGTTTTACCTCAAACCATCTTGCTAATCAAGAACTCCAGCGAGCTCGTGAGATCGCCCACGTCGCCAAGAAGAAGGGTGTTACCATTATTGGACCCGCCACCGTTGGTGGTATCAAGCCTGGCAGCTTCAAGATCGGTAACACTGGTGGTATGATGGACAACATTGTTGCCTCCAAGCTCTACCGCAAGGGTTCCGTTGGTTATGTCTCCAAGTCTGGTGGTATGTCCAACGAGCTCAACAACATTATCTCCCAGAACACCGATGGCGTGTACGAGGGTATTGCCATTGGTGGTGATCGATACCCCGGTACCACTTTCATCGACCATCTTCTACGATACCAGGCCGATCCCGAGTGCAAGATCCTTGTCTTGCTTGGTGAGGTTGGTGGTGTTGAGGAGTACAAGGTCATTGAGGCCGTTAAGCAGGGCATCATCACCAAGCCCATTGTCGCCTGGGCCATTGGTACCTGCGCCAGCATGTTCAAGACTGAGGTCCAGTTCGGTCACGCTGGTTCTTTCGCCAACTCTCAGCTTGAGACTGCCAAGATGAAGAACGAGCAGATGAAAGAGGCCGGTTTCCACGTCCCCACCACCTTTGAGGATCTCCCCTCAACCCTCAAGAAGGTCTACGATGACCTTGTCTCTCAAGGTACCATCGTTCCTCAGCCCGAGCCTATTGTCCCCAAGATTCCTCTCGATTACTCTTGGGCCCAGGAGCTTGGTCTCATCCGAAAGCCCGCTGCCTTCATCTCCACCATTTCCGATGACCGTGGCCAAGAGCTTCTCTATGCCGGCATGCCTATCTCTGACGTTTTCAAGGAGGATATCGGCATTGGCGGTGTCATGTCTCTTCTGTGGTTCCGCCGCCGCCTCCCCCCTTATGCTTCCAAGTTCCTCGAGATGGTCCTTATGCTCACTGCCGACCACGGTCCCGCCGTGTCTGGTGCCATGAACACTATCATTACCACACGTGCTGGGAAGGACCTGATCAGCAGCTTGGTAGCAGGACTTTTGACAATCGGCTCAAGGTTCGGTGGTGCCCTTGACGGCGCCGCTGAAGAGTTCACCCGTGCCTTTGACAAAGGTCTCAGCCCCCGTGACTTCGTTGACAGCATGCGCAAGGCCAACAAGCTCATCCCTGGTATTGGTCACCGTATCAAGTCCCGAAACAACCCCGATCTCCGTGTCGAGCTCGTAAAGGAGTACGTAATCAACAATTTCCCTAGCCACAAGCTCCTTGACTACGCCCTTGCTGTTGAAACGGTCACGACTTCCAAGAAGGACAACCTCATTCTCAACGTCGACGGTTGTATTGCTGTTTGCTTTGTCGATCTTGTCCGCAATTGCGGTGCATTCTCTGCAGAGGAGGCGGAGGACTACCTCAAGATGGGTGTTCTCAATGGTCTCTTCGTCCTCGGCCGAAGCATTGGTCTTATTGCCCATTTCCTCGACCAGAAGCGTCTGCGAACTGGTCTCTACCGTCATCCCTGGGACGACATCACTTACCTCCTCCCCAACCTCCGGGAGGCTGGTGCCCCTGGTGCTGAGGGCCGTGTTGAGGTTTCTCTGTAAGAAATGGGGAATGATAATGCAATCGGAAAGGGAAGAGATAAGGCGTCGAGCATTTGATGATTTTGTGCCGGCCTGGACGCGTCGGGAAAAAACGACGGTCTGTATGAGAATTCCAATACAATGTAACTAGTGCTGGAGGCCACAAGATGGCACTCCATATTACTCGCTTGATCCTATAGACATGAATGTTGATGTTTGATATGAGACTCTGATTGGCTTACATGTGCTTTGAATTGGTAATGCTTGTCATGTTATGTATGATATCGACTTGGTGAGCTGTAGCGTTAAAACCAAGAATTGTGCATATTTGAACATTTCTAGCAGTTTCATATGACCTGTTTTTATCTTATTGTTTGGCTGCTGTAGACTTTGAAAAGCCCCCCATCAAATCAAAATTGTTTGGCCGTCACTGTAGATCATATTCAGCTTGCTTTGAGTGGGATTTTAATCGGAAGCTGAGGACCATCCCTAATCATATCAACCGAAAACAATCAATCACTAGCACAACTAGTAAACTGCCATTGATTAATAATATAAGTGATGGATTTCTCAATTCTTAGTTCTCAATTAAAGTTGCAATATTAGGTACTGCACTGACCCAACTGTTCCATCATGAGTAAACTCAAAGACGAGGATGTCACATGACATGGTAGCCCCAGAAAGAGTTTAGCGTCTCTGTGGATTTTGACGCCGACCCTGAGCTCATGCTTTGCTGATAGACGACGACTGACGAGACGTGCAAGGCGGGCAGCTGTATCTTCCTGGGAAATCACTCCTCGAGCGCAATTGCAAGGCATTGGTGGTAAGCTGCCTTCTAACAATCCATTCATGACTCGTTCTTACGCACAGCCTTAGACCTAGCGCTACGATTCATCCTCCTACCGACCGATCAACCACCACCGCAAACTGAACTCTTTCCCGACAATGTCTTTCTTTCGCATCACTCTCCACCGCTCGGCCATTGGTCTTCCCGAACGCACACGGGGTGTTCTCGCCGCTCTGGGTCTGCGCCGACGAATGCAAACCGTCTTCCACCCTGTGCACCCACAGTTTGCCGGTATGATTCTCAAGGTCAAGGAGCTTGTTCGCGTGGAAGAGGTGGACCGCGTGTTGAGCAAGAGAGAAGTAAAGGCTGCGCGGACACCAGATGCTGGATTCTACATTGAGAAGGCTGTGCCGAGAATGTGAGGGGACAGAAATTGATACCAAGGAAAAGTTAAACAGGAATGTGTACTATATTGTAATGACGTTTGTACAAAACATGGTGGCAGTTTGGAGGAAATGATAAAATCACGATCAAGACAAAATTTAAGAAAGACTATTGAAAAAAAAATGCTTCGTTCATTTGTTTCTTGGGACCTAAATGAATAATACAAATTTTGGTAAACTAAGATCCTAAAACACCAAAAGAATAATACCAGTTAAAAGACATACGGCGAAGGCCTTCATTATCCTACAACCACGTGTATAACACCGCGTTATCCCAACCATGAATCTCGTTACCTCAAAAGGATGACAATAGAAAAACACTTCGTCTGCCTTGTAGTGCCATGTTGCAAATAATAGTTGCAGGGTACTAATAAGACTGGCCTGTGAGGACTAAAAAGACGACAGAGAACATAGATTAAGGATTGACCGGCAGAATCTAGAAGCTGCGGGCCTTGTCGATGTAGTCCTGGGCTGGAGTTTCATACTCATTTGCAAAGTAGGTTTCGCAGTTGCGTCCCAGCCAGACATTGAATTTGCCAATCTCTTCACGGAGGCGTGACACGGACTGCTGGTCCATGTTGGTTTGCGCAAGCAACTCAGGGAGAGACACTATCAAGGCCAAGTCAGTCAAGAATCGTGGAGAGAAATCAGGAGTACTCATACCGATCAATCGAGCAAGGTGCTCAGCGCCGTAGACGTCACAGACGTTGGTGTACTCGGGGTCAGAATCGGTGTTTTCCCACAGCTTCTTCATTTCCATATACTGGTGGCGTTCAAAGCTGGTCATGGTGAGGATTGGATCATGTTTTTCCGGGGATTAGACTTACCGATAGAGTAGGATCCTGCTAAGGGCCTTCTCAAAGTACTCACGAAGGCCTGCTACGACTTCTTCCAAGATGTCCATGCTGGACGATCCCTCCTCTCGGTGAGGGCGCTCATGGGCAAGGTAGTCTTCGAAAATCTTGGCGACTGGCTTGGAGTGAGGTAGAGGAACTAGCTGATTGTTCTTGGTGATGTTCTCCCAGTCATCGACTAGCATGGCTTGAATGTGATCAGGCACCGGCAAGTTGATCATGGGCTTGTTATGGAAAGCATCCTCCTGTAAAGCAGTTAGCATGGGACGGCAATGGCCAGTGGAAAACAACAGCTATTCTGAGCGAGGAGATCAAAAGTGCTCGAGGGATGTATCTACCATCTCAAGTTGGTCAGGTTGGTCAAATGAGCTCCGCTTGGGCTTATTGGCATGCTTGGAAGGCTTTGAGGACTTGCGACGAGGCTGCTTAGGCTCGGTTGCAACAGGTAGGGGCGCAGTGTATCGGTCATCTTGGATGAGCTTCCCAGAGTCGGTCACATAGCGGTGGTTCTCGGAAGGGCGTGTTGTCAGGAGGTCATTTGGTTCTTTGACGCTTCTGAGCCTAATCTTTCGAGATGACTTGCCGGGATCGACAGACTCGCTTGGCTGGGCCTCCTCGGCTGAGCCCCTGATGTTTGAGATGGGGAAGCCTTGCGATGCAGAGGCCTTACCGGGAGGAAACATTGCGTCGCGGTGTTGTTTCAGGGTAAGATGCAGATATAGAAGGGGAAGGGGAGAGTGTAGATGGGGAAGAAATGTGAAGTTGGGAGGTAATGGAAAGATTATGGTAAATATCAACTGCGGGGGGTTTGTAGTGTAGGATGTAGAAATATGGCTGGGAAGGTGGCAGCTTTTGGTGTTGGAAGAAGGGTGACAGTGATAGATAATAATGCAAATACAGGGGAAGAGTGCCAGTGCTGCAGAGTAGCAGGTTGTAGGTCAATGCTGGATACTGAATCACAAACAAACGCCCCTAAAGGTTTTGGACAGCCCGCTCTATCTGGCCATATAGAAAACCAGACTTTGGCAAAGCCTTGTAATCGCTTCGACTGAGAGGAGAAATTGGGAATAGCGTAATAAAGCGTAGGTGATGCAGCCGTTGAGCAGTCTCAACGCAGCCAACTCACTTCACCTGTTACATGTTACAGCCCAGAACTTCCTGGGAACAACACTCTTATAAAACGCAAAGGGCGGTCGAGTAACGGACGGGAACATGGCAATGAGATATGCCAGAACAAAGATGAAAATAGTGTCTTACCTGCTCAAGCTCCCAATCTTTTCCTCGCCTACCTCCCCTGCCTCCTTGAACAGTGGCCGAGCCTGATCGCTCCTCGCTAACTCTGGCCGACTCAGCACCACTTCGGAGACCCTTCTTTGGCTGCTTCGTGCTCCTTTGAATGTTATGCTTCAGTTGCGCATGAAGCTGTGCAGCCAGCTCTTTGTGTTCGTCGTCAAAAGGCCGGATGCGGTCAACCAGGACCCAGTCATCCCAAGTGTTCTTCCATCCCTTGTAGTGGACTTTATACTTGTATCCGTCACTGGGTTTCTCACCTTGCTGGACGTCCATGATCTTGGCCTCATAGAGCATGTCCATATGGAAACACAGAACCTTTTCATCCTTGCTAAAAGGCGGAGGCGCCGGTTGTTGACGCGCTGGAGCCATGATGATGCCGGTTGTGGTTGTGATGTGATTGTTGAGTGTTGAAAGAGAAGAGAAGAGTTGAAGTTGTCAGAAAGGGAAGAAGTGAATGGGGAAAGAAAAGACGGAACAAGAAGCAAATGTCAACTACCTCTAAGCACGGATACCCTTTGAA
Organism: Fusarium sambucinum; assembly: GCF_050947815.1. Taxonomy (NCBI): domain Eukaryota; kingdom Fungi; phylum Ascomycota; class Sordariomycetes; order Hypocreales; family Nectriaceae; genus Fusarium; species Fusarium sambucinum. The sequence continues at coordinate 4,494,402 of NC_139292.1, forward strand.
ATCTGTATGCGGGTATGCTTTCTTGTCGAGTTTAATGGGTGCTGACAACGGTCCAAGTCTGAGATCAATCAACAGGATGAGATGAGAATGAAGCTAATAGGTTGATACATGGAGGACAGTCTAGTTTTGCATCAACAATTACGGCAAGGTTCATACGGATACGGTAGGAAGGTACACAATTAGGTACTTTTAGTGTAGGTAGGTCGCGTTAATGAGGGAACAGGGGGTGTGCTTCTTCTTTTCACTGCACGCGAAGACCCGACGCGACAGGATAGGATAGACCACCCCCCTTCTTTCTTTAGAGTGCGGATAGGACCCGGACTCAGACCCAGCCTTTTGGGTGTGATAAGATAAGAGGCAAACCTAAGCCATGGAAGTATCATGAATGATCCAATAGAAACATCAAGGTTGTGGAGAATTCAAAGTGTTGCCCGCAGTATGTATGTAGTGCAGTATCAGAATTATAGTGGGAGGCTCTCTAACTTTTCCAATGGAGACCTCTACATCACTGGGGAAAAGCAAAGCCCTGCTAAAAGTGTTGATCCCCGCTGGGCCGATCTCGCAAGGTCTTAGAACTGACGTGAGTCAATTGGACGCCGCCTCTCACCAAAAAGTTTCTTGAACTTGCATATAGGGCAGTGAACAACTTATTCACCTTCAAAAACCCTCCCTTTATTCAGCCTGACTCTACAACCCTCACATATAGCCATTGCTTCAGGCAGCTATTCACAATGGCCAACATTCCCGATCCCACTGCTGATTTGGACTGGACCTACGATGGCAGTATCATTGAACACTTTGCCCGAAATGCGGAAGCACACCCTGAAAGGACTTGTGTAGTAGAAACCAAGACCTCAGACGCCCCAGAGAGGCGATTCACATACAAGCAGATCTATGAAGCTTCTAATATCCTGGCCCATCATTTGACCGAGGCCGGAGTTACCAATGGCGATGTCGTCATGATCTGGGCTCATCGCTCTGTCGATTTGGTTGTGGCTATCATGGGCACTCTTGTGAGTCCATACCCCGATGACATAGTTGAAGCAGAAACTAACAAGAGAAAAAAAGTCATCGGGTGCTACATTCTCAGTTCTTGACCCTCTTTACCCTCCTAGCAGACAACAGATCTATCTTGAAGTTGCTCAACCTTGTGCTTTGGTCAACATCGCAAAGGCGTCCGATGAAGCTGGACCACTTGCTCCTCTTGTAAGGAGATATATCGACGAGGAGCTCAACCTCAAGACCGAAGTCCCCTCACTAAGAATCGGAGATGATGGTATCTTAGCAGGAGGTGAGATCAATGGGGCCGATCTTTTTGCTCAAGTCCGATCCAAGGCTGCATCTCGCCCCGACGTTACTGTTGGCCCTGACAGCAACCCCACGTAAGTTTAATCAGTTTACACTTATCTACCCTCTTTACTAACTATCAATTCACAGTCTCAGGTTTGTTTCTCTTATTTGAATTCATAGAGGTATAATTAACCCCATAGCAGTTTCACCAGTGGCTCAGAAGGCAAGCCCAAGGGTGTCTTGGGACGCCATTACAGTCTCTGCAGATACTTCCCCTGGATGTCAGAGAGATTCAACTTGACATCTGAAAGCAAGTTCACGCTTCTTTCTGGAATCGCCCATGACCCTGTCCAGCGAGACATCTTCACACCTCTCTTCCTTGGCGCTCAACTTTTGGTGCCTTCCAAGGAGGACATCCAGCATGAAAAGCTCGCCGAATGGATGCGCGAGCACAAGCCTACCGTTACCCACCTAACACCAGCCATGGGTCAAATTCTAGTAGGAGGTGCAACAGCCGAGTTCCCATCGCTCGACAGGGCATTCTTTGTTGGTGATGTTCTCACCACCAGAGACTGTCGACAGCTTCGAAAGCTCGCCGAAAACGCCAACATTGTTAACATGTACGGAACAACCGAGACACAAAGAGCTGTCAGCTACTTCGAGATTCCTAGCCGCTCCAAAGACCCCAACGCTCTAGAGGCTCTTGGAAACACCGTGCCTGCCGGCAAGGGAATGCAGAATGTACAGCTTCTTGTCATCGATCGCCAGGACCGCAATAAAATTTGCGGACTTGGCGAGGTTGGTGAGATTTACGTGCGTGCCGCTGGTCTTGCCGAGGGATACAGAGACAACGCAGCACTGAACGCGGAAAAGTTCATCACCTCTTGGTTTGTTGAACCGAACAAGTGGGTTGAGGCCTATGCGAACTTGAACAAGGACGACCCTCGACTCAAGGGTTATGTTCCTCGTGATCGTCTTTACCGCACAGGCGATTTGGGACGTTACCTCGAATCTGGAGATGTTGAGGCTACCGGTCGAGCTGATGATCAGGTCAAGATTCGTGGCTTCAGAATTGAGCTCAATGAAATCGACAGCAACCTTAGCCAAAATCCATTGATCCGAGACTGCAAGGTACGTCTACAGCAATACGCACCCACTAACAAGGCAATTTACTCATTCTCAATAGACTCTTGTGCGAAGAGACAAGAACGAGGAGCCAACTCTTGTCAGCTACATTGTTCCTGAGTTGAACGAGTGGCCCAAGTTTCTCAAGACCCAGGGGCTCGAAGACGTCGAGGACGAGGGAACCGATATCGGACCTACCAAGGTTTACTTCAAGCGTTTCCGACGTATGCAAACAGAGGTTCGCGACCACTTGAAGGGTCGACTGCCTGCTTATGCGGTCCCTACTACTTATGTAAGTCCCAAGCACAGTCTCGTTCAGTGCGACCCAGTTATTAACACATCACCAGATCACATTGGAGAAGCTTCCTCTGAACCCTAACGGAAAGGTCGACAAGCCTAACCTGCCCTTCCCTGATATTGCAGAGCAGACCGAGGATGCCACCGAGGAGGATCTGAAGCGTTGGGAGAGCCTCTCCCCCACAGAGCAAACAATTGCCACAAACTGGTCTGAACTCATTCCTGGTCTCAACGCAAAGACCATCGCTCCCCAAAACGACTTCTTCGATCTTGGTGGTCACAGTTTGCTTGCTCAGCAAATGCTCCTGAGTGTGCGAAAGACGATTGGCGTAAATGTCTCTATCAACACCCTTTACGAGCACCCTAGCCTCTCCGGCTTCAGTGCTCAGATTGACAGGCAGCTCAAGGGCGGTGCTGCTGGTGAGTCAGAGGAGGACAAGAACCCCGAGTACGCTCGGTCTCTCTACGAACTACTTAAGGGGCTTCCTTCTAAGTACCAGTCAGCCGACCCATCTACTATCCGTGCCAAGGCCAAGCCCGTTGTGTTCCTTACTGGTGCTACTGGCTTCTTGGGTGCCTATCTGATTAAGGATATCCTCTCGCGTACCAGTCGTCAAATTCACCTAATTGCCCACGTCCGAAGTGTCAAGGACCCTAAGGGTGCCTTCTCTCGTCTTCGCCGCTCCCTCGAGGGCTATGGTATGTGGCGAGATGAGTGGGAGTCCCGCCTGAGCTGCGTTGTTGGCGACCTTGGTCAACCAAACCTTGGAATCGAGTCATCTGTGTGGAACAATTTGGCTCAGACTGTCGATGTGGTTATCCACAATGGTGCTGCCGTCCACTGGGTCAAGCGATATGCCGATATGAAGACAGCCAACGTCAACTCTACCATCGATGCCATGAAGCTCTGTAACGAAGGAAGGCCCAAGACCTTTACCTTTGTGAGTTCGACCAGTGTGCTTGACACTGATCACTATGTCAACCTCTCAGACAAGCAGATCAGCACCGGTCAGGGCTCTATCCTTGAGGAGGACGACATGATGGGCAGCCGCACTGGTCTTGGAACGGGTTACGGCCAGACCAAGTGGGTTTCGGAGCAGCTTGTTCGTGAAGCCGGAAGAAGGGGTCTCCGTGGTACTGTTGCACGACCAGGATACATTCTGGGTGATATTGAGACCGGTGTCTGCAACACTGATGATTTCTTGATCCGAATGCTCAAGGGCTGTATCCAGCTTGGCGTCCGGCCTCATATCGTAAACACAGTCAACGCTGTACCAGTGAACCACGTCGCCAATGTCGTCGTGGCTTGTGCGCTTAACCCTCTACCCAACGGTGTCCATGTTGCTCATATCACTGGTCACCCTCGTCTAAGAATGAACGAGTACTTATCCAGCCTCGAGTACTATGGCTACAAGGCTCCCGAGGTCGATTACACTCAGTGGAAGGATGAGTTGGAGAACTACGTCACAGCTGGTGGACAAGCAAAGGATCAGGAGCAGCATGCTCTGATGCCTCTGTACCACTTCTGTGTCAACGATCTCCCCGCCAACACCAGAGCCCCTGAGCTTGACGATTCGAACACCGTCAAGATTCTCAAGGAAGACGCTGAGCACTGGACCGGCATCGACGAGAGTTCAGGTTACGGTATCTCGCGAACAGATATTGGAAGATTCCTGAACTTCTTGGCCGAGACTCAGTTTGTCTCTTGGCCCACAGGACGAGGAAGGCCACTTCCCGAGGTCAACCTGACGACAGCGCAGCTCGAGGCTGTTGGTGCCGTTGGTGGTCGCGGTGGCAGTGGTGCTCCTGCTGCTACAGCTGCCGCTCCCAAAGTCTAAGCGAAAGCTCAAGATACTAAAAGTTATTTGATTAAGCGGCTAGTTTGCTTTTAGAGTCGGTTGGAAATCGTCAGGATTGTATATGTAGAGATAAACACAATATACCGGCTTATAACATCGAAGTTTAATAATACTTTTATGCAAGTTGTGAAACTTAACATGCCTGATTCAGTTTAATGCTGTCTTTCAGTAAAATTCATGTAAATTGGTCCCGTCGCTTCGCCTGTCTGGTACTTGTTACAGTCATTGCAGTAGTCGTGTGGTGGGGCACTTAACGCGCTTCGCTTTCCCATCGCGTCGTGGTTGTATCCTACCTGGTAGGTACTCAGTGTCGACACATAGCATCAATCATTAATCTAGCAACCGCAAAATATTCTTGACTCAATAAATTACCGCACTGGTTCCTCGCCCATCAAAATGGCACCTACAGAGGCTGAGCTCCTAGCGAATTACCTTATTCAACCTTCGACTCTGACCGCCATCACAACCCTCGAGCAGTTCAAGGCTCTCTTCCCCCGTCCGCTGCAGTCATCACCACAAGTCCGATCTTTATTTCGAGACCTACAAGCACAGCGTGCAGATGTCCTGGACCAAGTTGCTGAAAATATCGCCGATGAAGCAAAACGAAGTCTTGCAATGCGGCGGGAAGTCCTGCGAGCCAAACGTGAGGCAGAACGAGAGGATGTAGATGCCGAAATTGAAATGGAGCGCGCAGTAGGTCCCTCTACTATATACGATTTAGTCGGGATACTGACCATGGACTTCTTTGACAGCTTTTTGGCGATGCATCAGGAGCAGCAAGTGCCAAGCATACCCTCAATTCTGTTATTCCCGAACTAGAAGGAGCAGCAGGCGCCCTGGAAGCTGAAATTGAAAAGTTACAGGAGGAAGAGGCAGCCCTGCTCGAGTCTGTGCAACAAACTGTAGGGGCGCTAAGCGATCTACGATATGGCAAATTCTCCAATTGGCAGATAAGCGACGAAGTCATCGACGGCCTGAAGAACGTCGAAGCAGCTTGCGAGAACAAATCATAAATCACTGGTCATTTCACTGACGATACGATGGGTTTGTACAAAAGGCATGAGATCATTCATTCTTTTCGATAAAACTTGTCATTATTATGCAACAACTCAATACTTTTTGCAGGCATATGCATGCTCGCTTGATACGGTTCAATCATTAAAGCCCATCAAGTAATTGCCAGCAGCAATTTATCGGGCGGGCTGAGCACCGTTCGCGCCTTGCATGCGACGGGACCTGTCTGATGTTAATCTTCATGGATCACCAGTGGAAGGGGAAGACTCACATCATGGCGCGGCTGCCAAAAGACACAACAAGCATGAAAAGCCAGTTGGGAACGAGGTTCATAGCCCACATCAAGTAACCGAAGGGAATGGCCAGGCCATGCTCGGCCAGCTTGCCGTTCACGGGGTGGAACCAGGCGCTGGTATGAAGGTGGAACTCGTCCTTGCTACCAGAGGCCTGGAGGGCGACCAGAGTGTCGGAGGTGGTGGTGGTCACGTTGAGTCTCTTGCTGTAGACATCGACAGCTGCGGGCTCAGGAAGCATCTCGAAAACGTAGAGGCTGGGAGGGCCAGCAGACCAGGAGTTGCAGAGGATAGGCTGGTGGTCGCAGTTCAAGTAAGCCATATGAGGGGTGTTGTCGAGGAGCGCAAACTTGGCGGCGGTCTCGTTGAAGGCCTGCTCGACAGCTCCGCATCGACCTTTTGTCATACGTTAGCTTGTGGCCAATTTGGGAGATATGGGGGACGAGTGCAAATCGCATAGCACGTAGAGTGTCGCGATTATGTCGCAGGTCATCAAACATACCATAGCAGGTCTTGTTTCCACCAGAGACGAGCAACCACCACTCCTCGGGAGTAGTGGCGCCAGCGGAAACAGGCTCGTAGAGGGTCTCCTTCCAGTTGTCCAGAGTCAAGACGTTGAGTCTCATGGCACCAGCCTTGGCCTCGGCGGCAGCAACGGGGTCATGGTGGGCTGGGTTAGGAATGTAGGAAGCGAACTGGCCGATGACATTCTGGAATTGGGCCTTGTACTGATCAATGGGAGAGTCCTGCGCGGCAGCGAGGGCGGGCAGAGCCGCGAGAACAGTAGACGATGAGAAGCGCATTGTGGCGGGTGATGAGAATTAATGGCGCAAGCTAACTAATCAATGTCGGTCGGTTTTGAGGAGGATGGACTGGAGAGGAACAGAGAAGAGAAGAAGACAACACAACCCAGAAGATGGATGGATGGACGGGAGCCGGTGGATAAAGTAAAGACCCTGGCGGAAAAGCTGGACCGGAGCTGGACCCTTGTATCGTTGGGGATATCGGGGCTTTTCCTTACCTTGTCTATTTGCCAGAGCTTACAGAAACTACCTACCTAGACTTAGTACGTCTTCATTTGCTGTGCCTTGTTTGGCTAAAGCCCTGAAGAGCAAAGTGAGCTTACAATACATAGTACCTAGCAATAGCTGCTATGAATGTTAGCCCGTTGATAGACAAACTCTAGTCTAGAATGTACTTAAGCTCTAGCTTGGAGAGCATCACAAGGCGCTTTCTATATACTATGGAGGTATAGTGATCTATTCAAACCTATTGGATCGCGTGGGATTGAAATGACCACGAATTGTGTATCTAAGTTCCAGGAGTTATCAACTCACCGCAGGAACCCGAAGCGAGCCATACCTACATACTGCAGCTCAACTCAAGATCCGCAAAACCAATGATGACAGATGACAACAAACAATCGAAGTATCGATAGCTCCAGACTTTCATGACAAGTGCTTGTGAACTAACCCAGATCGTATTAGACGATTTCCAATTAATCTGACCCCACACAGAAAGGTAAGCAATGTTTCCCAACAAAGAGAAGCCAGTTGCAAAGTCATCATACAGTTAAACCGACATTTTGCCGTGTCCTGGTACTGGCTGGGCTGACTTCATTAACGCGTCTCAACTTGTGGAGTTCGTTATTCACGAACCGCGGCCAGAGCTTGATTACACACAGGCTGTCTGTTATCTTAATTCTTCTAGACACACAACTTTACGTTTTGTATACTTTGTCCAGATTGTATTGTTGTCTTGTCCGTATCGCCTTGCTCTGCTTTGATTTACCTATTTTATCCTATCCATCATGAATCCGCAAATGGGCCAGCAAGGCCAAGGTCAAGGCCAACCACAAGGCCAGCAAGCCGCTGCAGGACAGCCTCAACAGCGTCCACCGCCTATGTATCAACCGGGACAGATTCGAGCGTTGCCTACATTGAGCGAGGAAGAGAAGTCCAAGTATGAAGCCGGATTACAGGGACTCTGGAACAAGGCGAACGGGTCACCTCAGAACAGCCAGGAACATATTGCAGCGCGACAGAAGATTATAGAGTTTTCCAAAATGCTCATCACCAAGATCCAGTCGAGGCGTACCCAGATGGCAAGCCAAAATGCGCAGAATCAGCAGGCTCGCCCTCAGCAGATGCAACAAAACGCCGCCGGGCAGGCGACACCTCAAGCACAGCCCCAGCAGCAAGCAGCTGGCGCCACGGCTGGCAACCAGACAACTGGAGCAGCCGCTCAACAGAACCGAATTCCCGAACACATCCTCCAGCATATTGCAAAGATAAACTTCCGTGCACCCGCCCAAGTAGCAGAGAAATCAGGCGCCGACGCGAATAAATGGGTAGAGGAGATAAAGCAACGCTATACCCGGGCACTCATGACCATGGATAACAGCAAGCAAAAGGTTGCGCAGATTGACAAGCTCATTAATGAGAGAGCTGCTGCTGGAACACCGTTCAAGGAGGACGAGTTGAGGCAGCTTCAAATTAGGAAGGAGCAGCAACTCAAAGCACATTCTGATGCGCATAAGTGGGTTGACAGCGTCCGCAAGCAACAAGGTAACCTGCAAGGCACTGGCCAGGCACAGGCACAGGCACAAGCACAGGCGGCACAAAACGCGGCGAGAGCTTCTCAGCAACCCGCTACAGGTCAACAGGCGACCGCAACACAACAACCGCCACAGGCTCAACCACAGCAGCAACAAACTCAGCAGCAGCAGCAACAAACTCAGCCGCAGCAATCGCAAACTCAATCACAGGCTCCACAAAACCAACCTCAGGCAGCTCAAGTCCAAAACAACCAGAATAACGCTCCGCCAGTGAATGCTGCTGTCGAGGTTGCCAAACAACAGTTAGCCGCGGTGGGTCGAGCATCCCCTGCCAACGGAAACCCAGGAGCGGCACCAGGACAAGTGCGCCCGGCGCAAGGAACTCCTCAACCGGGACAGCAACAACAATTACCACAAGCGCCAGTTCAGGTCAAACAGGAACCTGGCACTGCTCCCGCCAATCCTGCGATAGTTCAAGCAGCTGCGCATAATCAAGCCGGAACACCAACTCAGCAGAGCGCCCCGCGCATCCCTACACCACAGCAAGCCGCCGCCGCAGCTCCAACAACAGTGCCAGGTCCTCAGCGAGCTCTCAGTCACTCTGCTGCTATAGAAATGGCGAACAAGACCATTAACACTCCTGGGAGTGCGCAGCTGCCTGGTCGCCCCGCCGCAGCCGGAACACCAACACCAGGCAGCGCAGTGAATCAAGGCGTGATGGGGCCAAATGTTCCCCAGCAGCCGACTCCGCAGGGTCACCCTCACGCACATCCACCGCAGCCTCAACAAACACCGATGCAATCCAAGATGCCCATCCCCAAGGTGCTTCCTGACAAGGCCACTGCCGTGCCTCAGGGTGTTTCGGTCGGAGGCGGAGTGAATGCCGGCCGCCCCACCATGACTCAAGGAAGCGGAACGCTGGGTGGTGTCATGAATCAGCCTGCGATGGCCAGAATTCCAGCCTACAACCACGAAGCCGAGGGGGATCACGTTTTGAGCAAGAAGAAATTGGATGAGCTGGTCCGACAAGTGTGCGGAGGGGCAGCCGAGGGGCAGGATGGAAACCTGCTCACCCCTGAAGTGGAAGAGGTAAGCACATTCATTTTCTAAGAATCGGGCGAGATGGCTAACTTAATTTCAGAATGTTTTGAATATGGCAGACTCGTTTGTTGACAGTGTCCTACATGCAGCCTGTCGAAACTCAAAGGAGCGCGGGTCTAAGGTGCTCGAGATCCGCGACATTCAACTTGTGCTAGAACGAACTTACAACATTCGTGTCCCTGGCTACTCGTCTGACGAGCTCCGTACTGTCCGAAAGATCCAACCATCTACTGGATGGATTGCCAAGATGAGCGCAGTTCAGGCTGCCAAGGTCATGCCGGGTAAAGGCGAATGAACCACGGAAGGTTTGGGAAATAGGAGACGCTCAGGCGAACCAAAAGCAACAAGATGTATTTTGCATTTCCAAAGATAGGCGTTGGGTGTATACCCGGAACAAACTGGCGTAATAGGGGTGGGTTTTCGGTCAGGTACGAAGGCTGATTTTCTCATTAGAGGGTACACCAGAATACATACAAGATTGCTTGGCATCCGAGAGAAATACTCTGTTGACTAGGAATGTCGATAATAGAAGATCGTTGGCTTTGCAAAATTTCCTATTACAACTGTCTATGAACATCGCAACATAAATCATTTTACGGTGTAAAACTCCAGTGAAATTTAGTTCCATATCCCTCTTGACTAGTTTATGTTACTGCACTTGTGCGTTAATTTAGTGGTAGTATTGTATTATATGTCGTATGAATGAAATATGTACTTCGCTCTAAGTTTACATATCATGGTCTTGTTAGTGTTCCAATAAGTTAGCATGTCTCATATAAAATGCATAACTCCCTCTGTGATTTATGCAAGTCGCCAACTGCAGGCAACATCGAGACGTCACTGTTTGAGCCCCACAAAGCTGTCAGCTTATTAAGGTAGCGCCCTCTACTTTGGAGGTACTTGCTTGTGTAGCGGAACCACCATCTGAAGCAAGTATCTTTCACTCCAATTCAGTCTCTTTCCGTTGTCGCCTCAGTTGCCCACTGGCCAGTCATCAAGCCCCGGTCCCCATTTGGTGAGCTAGCACCAGCAACGAGCAGCTGCATCACCTTGAACCTCTCTCAATCTCATTACAAACTCACCACGACGATCACTGTCTCGACCTTGCCGACAGTCTTCCCCCTCGACAACCATATTGTGCCTGAAATCTCGGTATATCATTTACCGTTCTCGCCAACTCCCTTTAAACTCAATTACGCAGACGCTGCGACAAGTCGAGGCGCGCGCACGACTCGATCTTCTGCCACTATCGTCATCCACAGCTCCTACTCCGATAGTTTCAGCCTTATTACTTCGCATCACACATAGAAACTCATCATGCCGCCCAGCAAGGCACCAAACAACAATGGCAAGAAGCCCGCCAGCAACAACGTTCAGAAAAACAAGGACGTTGAGATGACGGACAGCACGAAGCCCAAGGGCAAGAAGCCTGCCAAGGACGGTGACGAGGAGATGACAGTTGTCGTCCCTCCTTCCAAGTCGAAAAAGCCTGAAAAGGCAACGGCTGATGCCGAAGGCGACGTGTCAATGGGTGAGGAAGAGGAAGAGGAAGAGGTCGACCCTGTTGTGCAGACCATCGCAGGTGAGTAGAGCTTGTAAGAGCTCAACAAGGTCGGCTAGAGCAAGTACTGACATTACATTTCGACAGATATCAAGAGCAACTTTGCTTTGATAGACCGTGCCGTGGCCCACTTCGATGCCAGATTCTCCCTCCGCGCCCTGAGATCTATCTCCATTATTCGGAAGCGTTTGACCCCCGATATTATTGCCCAGGTCATATCCGAGGCTTTCCCTGCTACCGCCAACTCAAGTGCTATCGCCAAGCCACTGCTGGCTGCCATTGAGCGCGAGGATGTTACCCTTGGCCGACAGAGTGGTTCAGAGATGGAAATCGACGATGCCAAGACATCTGGAAAGAACGGTTCCAAGAAGGAGGCAAAGGATCTCATTCCTGAGGTCGATATCTTCCTCGGCATCCTCGTCCAGGTCTACCTGTTCGACTCAAAGCAGTTCCAGCGTGGAGCTGACTTCTCCAAGTACCTTTCGGACAGAGTGCAGTCTCTCAACCGCCGCACACTGGACTCTTTGTCCGCCAAGGTCTACTTCTACTACTCCATCTTTTGCGAGCAGATCGCCCCTCTCCCTCCGTCTCCCCAATCTCCCGTGGTCGCCATTCGACCGACTCTCCTCGCCGCCCTTCGGACTGCCGTGCTACGCAAGGATGTCGACACACAAGCCTCAGTCATCGTTCTTTTGCTGCGAAATTATCTCTCGACTTCGCACATTAACCAGGCTGATCTCCTGGTCTCTCACACTCAGTTCCCTGAAAACGCTGTCAACAACCAGGTAGCACGTTTCCTTTACTACCTTGGTCGTATCCGCGCTGTCCAGCTGCGATATACTGAGGCCCATGAGCATCTCACTGCTGCCACCCGAAAGGCTCCATCTAGCAGCTGCGCCCTCGGCTTTGCCCAGACTGCAACCAAACTCCTTTACGTTGTGGAGCTGTTGATGGGTGACATTCCTGACCGAGCCATGTTCCGTCAGCCAACAATGGAGGCTGCTCTCCAACCTTACTTCTTGTTGGTCAAGTCAGTCAGAGTTGGTAACCTCGAGGACTTTGAGACAGCGATTGCTGACCATGCCGATACCTTCCGGCGGGATGGCACATACAGCCTTATCCTGCGTCTACGACAAAACGTTATCAAGACAGGTATCCGCATGATGTCTTTGTCTTACTCTCGTATCTCCCTTCGGGATATCTGCATTCGTCTCCAGCTTGGCAGCGAGGAGTCGGCGGAGTACATTGTTGCCAAGGCTATTCGCGACGGTGTGATTGAGGCTACCCTTGACCGCGAAAGGGGTTTCATGAAGAGCAAGGAGGTTGGTGATGTGTATGCTACCCGTGAGCCTGGTGAGGCTTTCCACGACCGAATTCGAGCTTGTCTAGCTCTCCACGACGAGAGTGTCAAGGTATATACATCCATGTTCACACAGACAGCAGCAAGCTAATCTATTTCTCATTTAGGCCATGCGATTTCCCATGAACCAACATCGTCTCGAGCTCAAGAATGCCCAGGAGGCTCGAGAGCGTGAGCGTGAGATGGCCAAGGAAATACAGGAGGGCGATTTGGACGAGGATGACCTCGGCGGAGAATTTGATGGTATCTAAGTTGGTGACGTCTGTATATCGTCTACCCTTGATAACGCATAGAGGTTCTCTTTGCGGACAGCATCAGCCTGCCTTACTTGGCTGTAATTTTTACTTATGACCCGTTTGGCGCTTAGAGTGATGGTGGTTGTGTGCCGGAACTCGGTGATAGAAGGGAGGAAGTTTTGAGGGGTCTAGAGGTAAACATGGCCCCCATGTATGTATTAAATGCTTGGTACAGAGAAGTTGAATTTGAGAGCATAAATTCGCTTTCTCCATGTTTGCTCTCGGATCCTTGGTGATTTACCCGTGCCCAATGATGTGTGCCTATGGCAGACACTTGCTATATTTGAATATGTAAATGTTGAGGATACTGTCGTTTTGATTCAGTGTGGCGCCGATGATAGTGCAGTAACATCCTCATCAAGGCATAGTCCATGTCGTATCCCTCTGACTGGCCCCTGCACGAGGGTTTCGTGTTCTTTCTCTATGTGTTGGTCCTTTGTTCGGTTAGTGTGTTGGACGCAGCGGCTTTGTAGGACTCAGTATATGATCTGGTTTAATTGACATTTTGTCAACAAGTGGGGAGCTGGCGCAACGGTAGCGCGTCAGATTCCAGTGCTCTGCTAACTCAGCAGTTGTCCTCGGGGATTCCTGAAGGTTATCGGTTCAAATCCGGTGTTCCTCACATATCATCACATCCGCATCTTAACAGATGTGGCATCATTATTTTTCCACTCTCACCTTTATTTCTCCTTTTCTCTTCTTTTTTTTCAAACAAGGATTCTCTTACATCGTGTCCACTTGAGGCCAGTTTTCAATTGCTTCATACATCAAAACTTGGGGAGCTGGCGCAACGGTAGCGCGTCAGATTCCAGTGAGCTGTCCAACAGCTTCTTTGGGGATTCCTGAAGGTTATCGGTTCAAATCCGGTGTTCCTCATGTTGTTTCTTTTTGTCTGTTGTTCCGTTGACATTGCAATGTCGTATTGATTGTTTTTCTTGGCTATTATCTGGGTAGTCTTCCTTGCCAGAAGTATATATTATATGCGGTGATTGATTCATGTATTCTGTGCTTTAAAGAGTGAAGGTTGAATGAAGGTGGTAAGAACATATACATCAGAAGAAATAGTTTCGAATTTTTCCTACCCTAAAGCTCTTGTGAAAGTCCTCGAAACATCAGACAGACATATGAGGTGGGGGCAACAACCTCAATGCCTGCCACGACTAAGGCGTCAAGGACATTGCAGAACAAAGAACGTTCTTGTTGGGCAGATCCGGATATACAGTGTCATTTCATCACTGCGAATTGACAATCTCACGCCCTTGTATCGACAAGTGTGGGTCATCCATGTGGTTGCCTACAGTAAGATATTGCTGAGCCACGATCTTCATATCAGATCACTACTTGAATCTCACCGATATTAAGAACAATTCACCTTGTACAGCCGCAGTTTTGAATGAATGAATGGCATATACCATGAGAGGCTAGTTTGTTTCCATGCAAGCGTATATGCCGAGTTAAACAGAAGCCGATCGAATCTCAAAGCAGCCTGATCAAAGCTCGAGGTTGACTCACGGAGTGGAAACACGATTGACATCGATACCGATTTACGCCCTGCACTTGACATATGTCCAAGGACCCTTAGTCAAAGACATTGGTACCCACATGTAAGGCTGAATGAAACTAGCCTTTGATATACAAATCTGCAGTTGATTAGCCGCTATATAAGTAACCGCCGCTACTGTAGTATAAGCCCAACTCACAAAGACACCATATCAAAGCTTGACGTACAAGAATCCAAACTCGCAACCTCCGATATGTCTACTGCTACCGAGTTGCGGCCTATTGAGCCGCCCTCGTTCTCCATCTCATCCCAACACGCAAATGTATCACCTCCATTGAGCAAACACAACGACACGGTTAACATGGAAGAGGCAGTCCGCCTTGCTTACCTCTGCCGCAAAAGTCTCATCGACCTCGACCAGCACTTACCCGGCTTCAATCCCTCTCATCCCTTCACTGCAGATGAGATCATTGCCCTGCCACTGAATAAGCACCGTATCGACGACGCTCTCCATGATCTTCCTCGTCGCAAATCTGCTCGCCACAACTTGGCCGTAGCTATTGCCCCGATGCTTTATCCTGTGCACGAAGGTTCGCTGACAGCCATTATCCGCTTTGATGCGGACCGTGTACGCCTCCGTGCTTGGGCCGCCCTGCAGCGACGATATGATATGTTGATGGCCACTATTCGGAACGGCCACACTACCAAAGGTCTGTCCAGCGGTGCTGCGCCTGGTGTGCAAGCACCTGTCTGGGCTTCCCGTATCCTGTCTCAAGGTGTCTGGGACCCTGCAAAGCACCCCGTCTCTCTCGACGGCGTGCCAGCCATTCCCATGCCCGTCGAGATCGCCCACGAGACTGATCTTGCCCCGTTCTTGAGCCATCTCGAGAGCGGCGGAACACATGAGCTTGATGGCCACGAGAAGGGCTTTGAACTCGACGGTGGACGAGGTGAGCCGTACTATGGTGTCAAAGGCGCCGAGTTCCGTAAAGGTGTTGTCTACGAAGATGGCCGTATGGACCTTTGCAAGATGGTTGTTGGCCCTGACCACATTGGCAAGCTGATGGACTCACTTCGACCAAACGAGTTCGTCCAGCATTTCCTTCTGGGCAATAACATCATTGGTCCCGTCGGAGCTCATGAGATTGCCAACTTTATTATCGACCACCCTGACCGAATGGACACTTGGTATCTTGCTGGTAATTGCATTGATGGACCGAGCTTCAAGGTTCTTGTCAACGCCATGGTAAAATCCGAGGCCATCACTAACGTTTGGCTGAAACGCAACCCGCTTGGCCCAGACGCCTCGGAGGATGTGTATCGCCTCATTACCGGCGTCAAGAATTTACGAACACTCGACCTTGACCAGACCCAACTCGGCGATAGA
This sequence comes from Fusarium sambucinum, assembly GCF_050947815.1. Lineage (NCBI taxonomy): Eukaryota > Fungi > Ascomycota > Sordariomycetes > Hypocreales > Nectriaceae > Fusarium > Fusarium sambucinum. Next base: position 4,510,043 of record NC_139292.1, read on the forward strand.
GGAGTCGCAGATCTTTTCAGCCGCTTGGCTGGCCATAAGATGCCCGAGGGTGCCAAGCTTCCCCTTAAGCACATCTATCTCAACGGCAACGGAATCTCGACTACAGGCGCCAAAGCCATTGGCAAGTTCCTTTTGTCGCCGCACTGCAGCTTGACGTCCGTTTACATGTCATCAAATCCATTTGGTGACGATGGCGCAGACGCCCTTGCCCAAGCACTGCCAAAGGCACCGTATCTGGCTCGATTGCTCTTACAGTCGATTGGAGTCAGCACCAAAGGTACCATTGCGCTGTGCAAGGCTGCTGCCGGGCATCCTACACTCGAGGTGTTTGATCTTGGCCAGGCATATGCTACCCAGGATCTCGGACAGGCCTACAACTACATCGAGGATGGAGCTGTGCCTGCAATTCAGAGCTTGGTGCAGACCAGGAGCCATCTGGCTTACATCAACTTTGGACACATGCCAATGACACCTCCGGCAGTTATGGTCATATCGGAAGCAGTTCTTAAGAGCCCAACCCTCGTCTGCTTTTCGGCCCATTCGGTTCTGCCAGACCCAAGCCTCAAACCGGCAACCTTTAAACCCACAGTTGACACTCGTTTCGCCAACCCAGCTGAGCAGACCAAGCCACAGATCGAGTTGAACAAGGCCGTGCAGGATCATCTTGTTGCCAATGTGAAGGCCCGATACGGTGAGGACACATCGTACAACCAGTTCATGGAGGAGGAGCGACGATGGCTCGTCAGTGACAAGACTGACGTACGCAAAATTGACAGTGTGTATCGTAATCGTGATGCTGGACTTGCTCGTCGTCGACTCCTGACCTTGATTAAGAACTGGGAGGAGGGTGATGAGACTCTGGACCGAGTTATGCGTGCTCATGCGCCAAGTTGCTCCTTGCACCGACACTGATTTGAGCAGTGCCAAGTGTATCAGAGCGAGCATTTACTCAAGCCCAGGCGGTCTTGATTGAACCGGCCAAAAGATAGAGAGCAGTCAGTCCTTACCGTTGATATAATTCGTATTATCTAGTTAGTATTAGTGGTAGCAACTCAAATTGAAAATGAAACCCAAAACAAGATTGTCTTGAACTTTATCGTGTTACTTCCGAGTTTCTTAGTGATTGAGTACCTACTGTTGTAGGTATATTAGGATGGGATATAGAAACTCAACACCAACACTCTTTGTTTTTTTGGTGGTTAAGGCTGCTTTACAAGAAGTAACTTATTAGTAACACAACAGACCTGCACGTGATAGCGTATTTATTAAATGCACCTGCCGCATACCGTCCCCGCGTCGTGTTTATGCCCGCAGCTCATATATAATACTTTAAACCTTGATACTTAGTATATACCACACTTAGATTTAGCTGGATGCCTTTCATTCTTCTTATACGATTTATATAACAAAATTCACGCTAAATAATTCAAGCTCACCCTATCGCAAATCAATCTTCTATTCATATCTTCAGCATACGATCTAAATCAAACCTGCGTCCTAATAAGTCCTGTCGCATCAAGAGAACTTTCCTCCCATTTAACTCCTTCTCGACCACATTCTTGAGTCAAGAGGGTCGCACAGCGATGCCTCAAAAGCGCAAGCGAGTAGAACAAGACCCCGCTGATTCCGATTCTCAGCAATCCGCTGCTATTTCTGCCTCCGCACTCAAACTCAAAACGACCTCTCCCAAACCCACTGTCGCGCGTCGAGCAACGCGTCAAACCCCGGTTCCACCGCCAGCATCGTCAGCACAGCTTCAGCTTCAACCTCAACCTCAACCTCAACCACGCACTGAAACTGCTGTTCCGCCACCTTCAATACCGACCTTATTGTCCAGCTCACCAAGGACGACTTCTCCAATCCAGAGTCGTAAGCGTACACAGATAACCCGTTCTCAGCCGTCCAAGGCGCAATCCAGTACTACTGCCGCCCCAGACCAGGTGCAATCGCGATCGCAAATATCCCCTCCTTTACTGCGATGGGCTCCGCTTGAACAACCAGGCCCAGCAACAAGGCCTCCTTCAGCAACCATGACAGCCGTTCCACCTCCACGACCTACTGTTGCTGGTGGTCGTCCACTCTCAGATTTAGTAGCGCCTGAAATTACTTATCACGTCCCTCATTCGCATACAAACTCATTGCAGCGACCTTCAGCTCTTGTCCGACCTCATGGCCCTACAGCGCAACCACCGCGTATGCTCGAACGACCGCCGCCTCCTACGGTCACACCAGTCCACCCTCCAAAGCCACCTTCAGCCCCATCCTTACGCCCGCCTCTGCGAACCGACCGCAACATAGACAAAGTCGTTCTGGGTAATATGTGCTTTAGCACGTGGTACCCCAGCTGTTATGGGAAGGAAGTGCTCGGCGAGTCATCAGGGCATCCAGCCAAGACAGGTAGCAAAGAGGCAGGCGCCAAAGGCCAGGTCACTGGAGGTACATCGCCACCCGCAGTTGATCGTCTTTACGTCTGCCCCAGCTGCTTTAAATACTCCAAGGAATTAGTCGCATGGTGCCATCACGTTCATGTATGTGAGCAGAAAGCTCAAATACCAGGACGCAAGGTCTACATTCACCCGCAAGGGCGTAGAAAGATTCTGGTGCCGTATGATAACAAAGCTCCTGGACCCAAGCGGCGGAAGGGAGAAGGAAGCATTCGATATGTAGAAGAGTTGGTACAAGACGAGGGAGAATGGAGCATTTGGGAGGTGGATGGTGAGAAGGATGGGGTAAGTTCACATGTTGCGATTGATCAAGCCACAATGCTAACATAGTCCCGCAGCTCTTTTGCCAAAACCTGTCGCTCTTTGCGAAGCTCTTTCTCGACAACAAGTCTGTGTTTTTTGATGTTACGGGCTTCAACTACTTTTTGCTCGTCTATACACCCCCGGCACGGCCCTCGCTCATATCGACAGAACCTGAACTCCCACTCCCTCGCATCATTGGGTTCTTCTCCAAAGAGAAGATGTCATGGGACAGCAACAACCTCGCCTGCATCCTTATCTTTCCTCCATGGCAGCGCAAGGGCCTCGGCGCCCTGCTAATGGGAGCTTCGTACGAAATCTCGAAAAGAGAAGGAATCCTGGGCGGACCTGAAAAGCCTATTTCGGATCTTGGCAGAAAAGGCTACAAGCGTTACTGGGCTGGCGAAATCGCAAGATGGCTGCTAAATATCGAGTTAGACACCAAGAGCACTGAGAACGAAGTCCTCGTAGACCTCAATGACTGCAGCAAAGCGACATGGATTCTACCCGAAGATTGTCTGCCGGTGCTACGAGACATGGGTGTTGTTGAAGAAGCAGGTATGGGTCCTAGTAAGCCCGAGGAGAAGCCTGTCAATGATGCAGAAGCAGAGGAAAGCAAACACGAAGGGGCGAGGACTTCGCCTGCTGCTGACGGGGTTGATAAAGGTGTGGTTACAGTGGTAAAGACAGTGCCACGAGTGCGGATAGACAAGCAGGCAGTTCGTCGATATGTGGCAGAGAACCGGATCAGCCTGGAGCGCGTGTGCGATCCTGCCGGGTTTGAGGAGGGCTACGCGATCAAAGCGCCCGAGTTAGTGGAAGATGAAGTGGAAGAGGAAGAGTGACAGCAATGTTAGGAGTGGTGATATATGATGCAAGCATAGATAGACAGTTTAGACGCTTCGGCGATAGTGATACCCCCTTGTTCAATTTAAACAACCTTTTTCTCTCTGAATTATGATAATATTTCAACGTTTTGATGTGATACCCCTGTACAAAATTATCATGCAATTGAGTCTCGGCATGTCTGTCCTAGAGTGAATGTCATGATGGGTTCTGGGTGGTGGCATGTCTATTTTTCGCCCATGTCAAACCGAGGTCCGTCAGGTCTTTGGGTGCATATCTATTAGTCGAAGCGGTGTCGGTATTAAAACCAGACACGTCAAGAGCGTGCGTCTTTATGCATGTTTGTAGCATTTATAAGAACCAATGGCTCTATAATATACACCAACCTGACGTGGCTCTTTCATCGATTCTCATGATACATCTTTCAGTCGTTACTGTATGCATATCCGTGCACTTTCCAAAAGAGGCAAAGAGCTTGGACCAAGATGTCAACTTTTGCACAGGGTCGTCTGAACGAGCCCATCCCGATTTTGCCCTTGTGTGAAGATGTTGACTCTGGCACGCCCCCCTTGGACCGAAAATTTTTCGCCGATTTCAATCTGTCCTACTCTGACAGTCTACAGTCAAGCTGGTGAGCCTTTGTACCATGTAGGCCCTGGTCACCCCAGACTACGCCATGGTTACTAAATCGTTGTTCTATATGTAGTCTTGCCTTGCAGGTATGGGGATTCAAGATGAGATTCGAAATATGGGGAGGGCTCCTCTGAATCTGGTTTCAAGATTATGTTTTGGACCGGCTGAAGAGATGTACTGTCCTGCACTGTCCTGCACCTCTACCTAAGGCAAGGCTGTGAGTCTGCCACAAGGCTGTGCACAGTGCCATGATTTTTGTGAGTGTCCAGGGCTTCAATCACTCGTTTGTTGCGGCTTTCTTGCAATGGAAAAAGGCTGACAATCAACACTAATCTAAAGGGTAATACTGTCAGATCTATTCAACACTGACGTTCCTACGAAGTTAATTGAAACAGGGTAACAGCAGCACAAAGTTTGGAATGATCTCCCAGGGTGTTGATTGGTATGACTGCGTCACATAGACTTTATCATGGCTTCTGTCTTTATGAGGCGCTGCAGCCATCCGCGTTAGCTCAAGCCGTCCATGCACTGTCCTACCATCAGTGAAACTTACAGTGAGACTTTCATGCCAATTGCTACTCAATTGAGCTGAGTAGGAAAAATTTTCTAGTTCCCCAAGGACACATAGAAAGGTACCAGACCCACTATCAGTCGCCAACTTTCAACATCAAATCTCCATCTTGCCGTCCATTGATTGATATGAAAAATACCTACAGCCTCGAGTCGAATTGACTCTGAGATTCTTCATGAATCGATACTAGAATCGCATCATAAAACTGTGATATCTGTAGCGTGCGCTCACCTTGGATACCAACCACTTTGAAGTTGACGAAACCTGACGTCGTAGTACCGACAGCATTTCACGCACTGTATTATGAAGCATTCATCGGATCTCATATACCTGGTGGGTTGTGTCAATCATCTCGACAGGTCTCCTCGAGCGCTGGGGATCTTAGTTTCGTTTGACCAGCTTCTAATCACTCTCGAAACCCACCCACGTGGAATATCTCTCGATTGATTTGATCAAGGTATTTTGTGAAGGCACTGAATTCTCGACTTAGTACCGCTTCACATATGCACACTGTACATATTCTAATATGGAGGGGTGTGTTCTTGGCCTAAAATTGTTAGGACTGCCACTCTGTTCATCCAAGTCAGCCAATCAAGAGCTGATGTCGGCAACCTACTGTTTCCAGGTACCAGCCGGACAACCCGCCATGGTATCGACTCTTTCGAGGTTGTCACTTAGCCTTGGCTAGACAGGTACAATACCTTGATTCAACAATGATTGAAAACATTCCCCGAAATATAGTAATTCCTACCATTGATCCCCTCTTCAATTCGTTCGTGAGGATGGCGATGCACAACATAAAGACGTTCACCCGGCCGTTATAAACCATTCAAGCTTGTTTTACTGTCTCGGAATTCCGCTAGGCCCGTTCGTTGTCCGCTGCCCGTAAAACACTCACTGAGCCTTGGTCGCTTTAGTCCAAATTGGTGAGGGTCTTGGTTGTTCCGGCTTTGTCCCTCCTTGGTACCGAAACTTCTCAAGTGCGTGTTCCATCGTCGGCCCAACCCCCAGCTGGCGTTCGTAGTTGTGCCTCGCCCATGATTCATGGTCCACCGCCAAGCGCGTCCCTCCGACTGTAAAAGCCTCAGGCCTGAAAGTCTTCTCAGGCTCTGTAGAGCAATCACAGTGCAGGATTGCTGTAGCTCACTCCACCCGATTTCCCCCGAAGGCTAGACAGCCCGTGTAGAGGTTGAATCTTTGGGCTGATTCACACCCGTGATATCATGCCCATTCTCATCATTTTTCAGCGCTCTTGCGCTGTTCAACAACCCTCTTTTTTGTCTCATCTGGATGGTATTTCACCCTGATGTAGTTGTTGATTGAATCGCCATTCTCACCCGGTTTCTTCGTAACAATATATCGTTCGAATCATTCGTTGTTGCTCTTTCTCTCAAGCGTTGCCCCGGCTGACATCCTCACACCCCCTGGTAATATCCACCCGTGTGGGCCCACCTATCCTCACTTTCTTCCCGGCTCCAGACGCTTTCTCTCTTCCCTTTTCCTTTTCCCACTACCGCCCTGTCTCGTGCTGAGCTCCGTATCTCTTTTCTTTAAACCTCCCATCAGCCTCTCCCTCTTTCAACCATCAACCATCTCCCCTCACAAATCAATCACAATGGCCTCTTCTCGTGTCTTCGCCTCTCGCCTGGCCTCCCAGATGGCCGTCAAGGCCGCTCGCCCTGCTGTCCGCGCCCCCGTCGCTGCTGCCAGCAAGCGAACCATCTCTGGTAAGTTTTTGATGCGGCAAAATTTTTTCTTCGAGCTCAATTGAGCTCGGTGCCGAACCCGACTCGATCGAACTTCGCCCATCACGATCAATGAACAATTCGCTCACAATCGATTAAGGCGCCAGCCCCCTCCAGGCCATGAAGCGTCAGACTCTTCTCCAGGCCACCACCCGCAACGCCTTCCAGGTCCAGCGCCGTGCCTACTCCTCCGAGATCGCCCAGGCCATGGTTGAGGTCTCCAAGAACTTGGGTATGGGTGCCGCCGCCATCGGTCTTACCGGTGCTGGTATCGGTATCGGTCTTGTCTTCGCCGCTCTTATCAACGGTGTTGCCCGCAACCCTGCCCTCCGTGGTCAGCTCTTCTCTTACGCCATTCTGGGTTTCGCTTTCGTCGAGGCCATCGGTCTTTTCGATCTGATGGTTGCCCTCATGGCCAAGTTCGTAAGTCAAACCATCATCTCAACCGGTCCGTGCATCATCGAATATTTACTGACATCTGTACGCAGACTTAAGTTATTGCTCAACCCAATGGGTAGACTCGTGCCGAATGATCGAGTCAACGACACGGAGGAGGCTGCTGAGCGTTGTGCATTATACCATGTCTTGAAAAATTCGACATGGGTGTACTTGATGCCAGCTTGCACGATAGAGGGGAGGTTGTCTTGTAATAGACGGGATAGAGAACTGGGACGGACATTGATCATAGACACTTGCTATGATTAGAGTTGGGGAAATTCTGCATAATTCCTCCCAGGGATCGACTTGTAAAATAAAAAGCCTCATTCATCCCGCTTCTTCCAATGCATTAGGATATTTCCTTTTTTTCATCACTCAATGAATTGCCTCTTCAGAAAGAAAGAAAAAGATCTTGTCCCAACAATGTCCAAATTGAAGTTTCAATTGACTTTCAAGCGATGACATCGTTCCGAGTAGCTCCTGTTATGCATGAGAGCTTTCATGGACATGAGGCATTTGCTATTCCTGAGCTCCCGTGGGCCGGTGCCGGGGTTTATCGACATGCTAACCGGTCAGGCTGGCAGACACTCGTCTTGCCAGCTTAGCCGAATTGACCCGGACTTGATCCAGAATGGTCCCCTTGAAGCTGGATGGATGCCTTGAAACGCAGGCATGATGCTGAAGTTTCTTGTGCGATGTGAAGTCTCCACACGGTGTAAAACTTGCGCTGTTAGCGTGAGTCGCTAACTGTAGCGCACTGACATAAACCAATCGTGAGTCGTAGACTCGTAGGCGCGTGGTTCAAGTGGATTGAAGGAAGACTCAATGACCCAGGTGAATTGATAGTGGAGCTGTTGTGAGGGTATGTAAAGAAACGCAAATCCACCTGATAATATTGTGTCGAGTTGGCCTGAGCAGTTGCAGTTGTTGAGTAGGTGCCAAGTCCTAAATCAAAATGCAATGGCCTCGGATCGGCGCCAGTCCGAACAATCCATCTGTGTCGATACCACATCCAGTGGCTTTTAATGACTACCGAACACCATAGCCACAATACGACCTGTCAACATTTCGATATGTTGTGTACCTTATGCACAGCGTGACGACCATGCGAACGAAACGAACGACCATATGAATGACGAAGCACTGTGAAAGTTGCATTGGCCGATAACGAGCTGTCCTGATAGTGAACACTGGGAGATCCCTGATGCAGCATGCCGTATTCTTATGTGAGCATCAATTGAGTTCGGTATGAACCGTCAACCGTGAGCGACAATTCTCCGTGTTGGGGTTTTCGAAGAATCCTCGGAGCAATCGAAGGAGCAGCATTTTATATTGGTAACGGCTCAGTACCCATATCGACCGACCGACAGAGTCTGGGCATGAGGAAGGATATATCTGGCATTTTCAACCCAAGTTTAAAGACGGTTCATATGAACGAGGGGAAGGGTGAGGACGCATCGTGAATGAGAGATCAACCGTACGTCATTCTGTTCCTGACGAGTCTCTTGAGATCGATGTGTGTGCAGAAATGTATGGGAGGGTTTTACCTTATAGGCGAGATCTCTTTCGGATTGGCTCGAGGAGCAACAGTTGAACAGTGAAAGGAGAGGGCAGGCTCATAATAATTCGACATACTAACCTGAGTATAAGCTCACACGCGTATGCCGTGCCTTTCTTTGTAGAAGAGCATGAGTCTGGCATAGTATTAGTGCGCTGTCATGAGTGCTCTACTCTTTCTCGGGCCGTACTCACGTTCACAGACTTGGTAGGTCGCAGTGTGTTTTGACCAAGGTTCACCCTACTCCACCACGTTCGAAGCGTTGGCGTCGTTTTGGCAGTGTAAGCCACTTCAAAAGTCGCAACACCATGGTGGCTCGAATCCATCAATATTCAACGAAACAACACCCAACGATTAAGGGGAGAAGAAGAAGAAGAAGAAGAAGAAGAGAATAAAGAGGATCAGACGGCTGCATCTTGGGTTTCATCTCATCTCTTTCCCCTCACCTGAATCACATGACCCAAGAGGTCTTGTCTGGCAACCCGGCCCCCTCTACTTATACAACTGTGTCACATCACCAAGGATATTCAGCAACCAGGGCATTGTGTATGCAGGGCATGGCGGTGGAGTCGGTGGCCGCTGGGTGTGGGAGAGAGACACTGGATCGATGTCTTTGGTATGCGTCGTGTTTCTAGGAACCATAAGGTGAGACTCGGTTGAAGGTTGTCGGCCGGATGAGGATGTGGAAGCAAAGGTAAGAGCGGTTGTCATTTGAGAGAGAGAAGGGGGGAGAAATTAAACAAGGAAGTCGAGGTGTTATTGACCAAGCCAAGTTTGAGTAATGGCCCAGCGACAGAGTAAGATTATCCGAGTCACAAAGATGAAAGTGAGGGGAAGACAACGCCGTGGCTGCCGTCCAAAAGATGAAGGGGGCAATCAGCCGAATAGAGGCTTCTGCATTTGGTAGGGACGCCTGTTGGATGGCACCTTCCCAGTTCCCGCGATTGGTTATGCTACCCATCCTACACCGCGTGCCTTGGACCTTGGACATTGGGGTGGCATTCAAGCCCAGCCGTCAGCAAACCCAAATGGCTGCGTAGTGATTGTGATTTGTCAAAACGCAAGGGGAAAGCGACGGTTTGACTTTTTAGGCTGCAGCTGCCTATTTTTAATTGTTCAGTTGATAGCATCAATTACGTATTTTTCTCTAACATTATCGACTGTAGACTTTTACATACTATCACGCGACAAGTCTGTAAACATTATCTATTTATGTCACGGTCACGGTCAAGGTCAAGGCCAGCAGCTACCTATGTATTGAACTCAGAGACCATTCAAAGCGGGGAAGGTTTGAAAATCCGGGGTAATTAGGGTACGGGTAACTCTTGCCTCCCTTCCGTAGTGGAGCTCATTATCGCATCGTCTCTCTGCGCTCTGGTATTGGATAGCTCTCGGGTTTCACAGCTTCAAGAATTGGCCCCCATCATTCGATTCATATGTCTGGGTGCTCCGATGGCTCTTCTTGTATACTCCTGCATGAAAGTCTTTACGCAAAATGGCCGGAGTATTTGCCCTGTTCGATCCCCAGCACCCTGGAAATCATACATACCATTGCTACGCCAACATGGTTCGGCAATTAATCGACAGCCTGTCCTTGCACAATTGCAGGGCAGAGTTAGAGGGATGTGAAGTCCAAAAGGTCAACTGGGTGAAGTAAATCCCTCGATTGATCTAATATGGTGGGTAATCTGGACAAAGATAGACTCTGAAATATTGCCAGAATAGAGGCCACGCTGCCAGAATTTGCCCAAATTTCCTGAGCACAATGTAACGAAGCTGTTATTCCTACACTGCACCTCAACGTTTTCCCATATATCGCGCAGTTACAGCCTAACGAGTTTGAATATGGCCCCAAGCACATTACATTTACAAACTGGAAGAAGTAAATGAGTAGAAACGAATATGAAGGATATTGAGAGCATATCTATCCTGCGTCATAGTCTAAGCCCGTGAACTCCTGGTTTTGCAATAATTAGGTACCTAGTGCCTCTCCAACCCAATACATACACCTTATTTCTTGAATGTCGCGCTTCGCTCACCTCTCACTGGAGGTGCTTTGCGAGCTCCCTTGATGTCCGTGTCTGCAGACTTGGAATAGGGGTCAAACACCCTCTTCTTGCCCTTAACATCAGCGTTTGGTTCCCTCTTCGTATTGACCACTGATGTGGCCTTGCTATAATCAAAAGGCACCGCCTCGAACTTCTTGACCTTGTCATCCTCCTTTCTCTGTTTCTTCTGGGCTTTGCGGGCCTTCTTGGCCTCTTGCCGTCGGAGTTGTTCTTCCTTAGCTTTCTTCTCCTCTGCCTTACGCTGCTTACGACGGGCAGTTCTGGATTCTGCTTTACCAGACTCATCTTCGATAGCAATGACTCCATCATCATCTTGCATCTCCTCGTCACTGTCTGAATCTGAGGATTCGGATCCTTCCTCACTAGAATCGGATTCCTCCACCGCATCTGACTTTCGTTTCTGTCCTCTTTTTAGAGTAAATTCCTCATCTTCCTCTTCAACTTGAGCACTGCCCCCTGCATTCTCCACATGATTGGGTTGTTCAGGGACCACAGCCGGGTCGGTGACGGTATTGTGTTGAACGTCTCCCTCAATCGTGCCCTGTTCAACGAATTTCTGCCAGGGGAACGGAATAAGATCCTCCTCAGCTTCGGAACGTCGCGTCGAAACATCCCACTGAGTACTGATCGGCATATCTCCAAATAACTGCGACCGAGTCAGCCTACTGACCGTGACCTCTCCATCAAGGTCTGGTAACTTTGTTGTCTTCCTGGCCGCAATAGGGACGCCATTCCTCATAAGACTGTCTGGCGCCATCGAAGTAAAAAAGTGAAGCAAACTTCGGCCACCCTTGGCCTTGGACTCCTTGATGTATCCCCACATCTCGTTGAAGCGCGGCCTGGCTAGCGATGCATTAAGAGGCAGCAAGCTGTGGAGGGCTTTTGCGTCCGGTGGGTTGATGCGAGAAATTTCCGCAATGTCCCTGGTACTGAGAACAAAGTTGGTGCTCTCGTCCTCCTTCCTGGCTGTGTTATCTCTCCATTTCCACAATGCTCTGAAGACAGAAAATTGCTCGCTATCGAAGGCCATGTGAGAGTTCTTGAAAACGTATGAGTACCAACCGCGAGAACCTTCACCGGTCTCCTCGTCGTAGCCGGGTTGTTCGTAGCGAGATAGAGACTGCTCTCTTGATCTTTCAAGGGCGCGACCAATGAAATCTTTGTCGGCATCAGATTTGTCTGAGGCTGCGATAAGCTCGTTTCGCACGCGATCGTAAATGTAAAGTAGGTAATGGGTATCAGACCGAGCATAGTACAACATCTCCTTGGGCAACGGCCTTATTCTCCAATCTGCCAACTGATATTGTTTGTCCGCGTCAAAGTCGACAAACTTGGACAGTAGGTACGCGAGACTCTTGGCAGGATAATTAAGTTGCTCACAAGCGAAAAAGGTATCAAAGAGACCGTTCACGTAAAGTCCCAAATCTCGCTGCAGCCATACCATGTCCATATACGCACCGTGGAAAACCTATCATTGTCAGCAAAAACTCGCCGCGTTGAGCTTTGCAACACGCACCTTGACGACCTTGGGGTCAGTGAAAACTTGGTTGAGAACTTCGAGTTTATGGCGCCAGGGTTGCAGAGTATCGACGATCCAATCTTTCTCACGTGTGCTGACCTGCATCAGAGACACAAGTCCGACATAGGATCTGAAGTCATGATGTTCCAGGTCTACCGCAATCTCCTTCGCCTTCTTCAGCTCTTTCAGCATTTCGAGAACGCCTTCATATGTATCAACGAAAGTTGCTTCGGTCGTGTCAACAGGCTGATACATGATGGGCTCGGCTTGTTTAAAAACTCGTTTGGGGTATGCCATGCGGACAATCTCGTGCTCGTAAGGATGTTGATATCTGTTGTCAGGTGGTCAGTAACTGGTATTGCACAAAACCACAAAGAAGTGTAACTATAAGCATGGTATACATACTGCGGCGTCCCGGTTTCGTCAGGCACGATATTGAGGCTCTCTTCCAAAGAAACCTTGGCGTTTGGCTTGGATGTAAGCATTGGCTTCCAAGGCGGTGAAGCAAAGTTGTCGGGCTTTCGCTCAAACTGAAGTTGAGGCTTGGACATGTTGGCGTTTCGAATGACCTTGTTCGTCGATTTGGGTTTCTTGGTCTTGTTCTATGATAACAAGTTTTAGTTGAGAAATTCAGTAGGAATCAGTTGACATACAGAATCAGAAGGAGGGGGCTCCTTTCTCTTGACAAGTCCTGTGTACTCATCCAGCGCTGTGTCGGCCTTTTCGAGTGAAGAATCAACGATATCGACCACCCCTCTCCACTTCATCTCGATATCTTCCACATCCTCAAGCTTAGGCGCCTTGACACCACATGCCTTTCCGGTCGATTGCAACAGTCGTGTGGATAATTCGAGAATTCGTGAAGTTCGATCGTCAAGTTGTTGGCCCACGTCAGGATTGACCGTACGCTGGAAGCTCAAGTCTTCGGCAGCGATCCGGTTCACAGTCTTGATTGTCGAGACAAGTGACTTCTGGATGCTATCCTGGAGCGACTTGAAATCCTGTGACTTCTCCATGGTTGCGACAAAGAAGTGCGCGTTGCGCGTGTAGTTGATAATTTTGCTGGTGATCGCGATGCAGTATTATTCTCGAAAAATTACAGGCTTTGCTTTGTTGCGCTTATCGATAAGATAAGATAATACATGTTAGGAAATAGTACATACCTGGAAAAAAGACCAGACGAAATTGTTAGCGGTCACTTAAGGCTTCATACTCACTAATAAAGCTGATCTAATATTTCTATACAAATTCTACCTACAAATCCATCCAGCTTTGTGGTATTTGATTAAAGATATAAAAGACTGTTCCTTTTCACTCCCGTCCTCTCCAAAATGACAAAAATTCAACAAAGGAGTTGCCAATTTTCCAGTCATGAAACAAAAGACGTAGGTCCAAGTCTTTGTAGCATTTTACAAGGCATACATTCCGTCTAGACGATTCTGGTTGTTTAGTGACGGCAACCGGACCGACGGCTGTACATGACCTGTCTTGTCTATTTGAGACTGGTAGCAGAGATGATTGTAATATGGCCCAAACCAGCCGCTGGTATACGTTGGGTAGAGATGAGGACGGATTCAAGCCCGAGCTCTTCCTAGTTTCGCAATTCTCGGGCTTTCTTTATTTCTATTTTAGAGGCGGCAGATATCTAGGACATTCTGGTCCGCCCAACAAACCTGAGCAAGGTACGAACATGGTTGTGATCTTATCGTTAATTGGCTTATTAGCTTTCCATGATAGAAAGTCCACTTTGCTGATTGGAAGACGGCAAGGTACCTGTCTGCTCACCTAGTACAAATTGGGCTTTGTGACTCTCAACCAATACATACAACACTGAGGAAGCCTGTTCTGCATGCGTCACTATTGGATCAGATGTTTGAGATCAAGCTTTGAATCAGTCGTGTGGAGACTAGCTCTTTCTTGACCGGTTTTTACTATGTAACATTTGTCCATCGTCTTCGGCTTTAGACTATACCTTAAGAATAGACAACATGATCGAATGCCTGTGATGTCCGTATAGTGGCCGATGAATCGATCCCGTCTCCGGACACACCTCCGGACTGTATCCCGAAACAATTGTAGGAGCTGCAGTAGGCGCCAATAGTTGAACGCATAGAAGTGGAGAGAAGTTGTCGCATTATCCTTTTAATCTCTTATTGATGAACATGTACCACCTCATGGCCAAGTGACAGGCAGCTGATGATGTTTGTGTTGTGTGATGTTGTTCTGATAATGATCCGTGGTATTGTAAATGCCTCCCCCCTCCACTCTTCAGGTTAAAGAAAACGGCCCGGATAAACGTCAACCAGGGAGCGGAAGGTATCGGATTGCGGGATAATACTGTTTTGAGTTGGGCCAAAAGATAACCAGCAACTTCGTTGTTAAGAAATCAACCCAAATCGGATGCGTATCAGGAAAGAAGAAACGAGGCAAACAATGTGTCGATTCATTTAGTTGTAAAGCTATTAGTGTTCTAGATAGTAGTAGCTAGTGCATTTTACCTACTAAACTACCTTACTATAATCTCCTGAAACTATCAACGGCTTTTCATAACTGACAGGCACAAGCTGGCAAGCATAGAGATCTTTCTTTGGCCAGGTACACGACTGGTCTAGGTTGGGCTGGTTGCAGACACCAAATGCCAGAAAGAATGCCCCTCACTTGCTGTTTTTTCTCTTTTTTTCCTTATCCCCTCAGCCCCATCCTTGTGACAGAGGTACTTGCCTGCTTCTTTCTGTCCAGCTTCTGGCTTCTTCCGTCCTATTGCTTCTTATAAGACCTCACTGACCTCCTCTTCTCGTTTTGCCTCCTTCTTTTTCACCCAAATCCGCCATATTGCTTTCTTGTGAAGCCACTTCACTTTGAGTAAATCGCCAAATTAATCTGACTGATAAGCATCAACCTTGTTCTTCAAGTACTTGATAGTGTCCGCTTACCACGCTCTTCTCCAATTAATCGACTGACCTCACGCGCAATAGCGTCATCGTTCCGCTACTCAACAACCCAAAGCTCCTTGCGCTAAATCTAACCCCACTGTCTACTGGGGATCTACGCCTCTCGGCGTTGCGCCAGCTGCCAGGTCAATTCCCTGCCCCTCCACAGACCATCGCATCGAATCGACCATCGAACAAGAGCCGCGACGAGACAAGACCGATCACACTAAACCTGATCCTTTTCTCATTCTTTTACTTTCTGTCTCTTTGATCTTTTCACCTTCGAAATTCATCTTCAAGACCCTTCGTCAAGCACAGTCAGAATGCCAGAGACCGTTGGAGAGAATGGCAACGCCGCCCCAGGCCGTCTGTTACTGCTTTCCAATCGTTTGCCCATCACCATTAAGCGATCTGAAGATGGGAGTTATTCATTCTCCATGTCCTCTGGTGGTCTGGTTACTGGACTAAGCGGTCTCAGTAAAACCACTAGCTTTCAGTGGTATGGTTGGCCTGGTCTCGAGGTCCCCGACAACGAAGTAGATGGTATGAAACAACGACTAAAAGACGAGTACGGCGCACATCCTGTTTTTATCGACGATGAGCTTGCAGACAGACACTACAACGGTTTCTCAAGTAAGAACCACAGGCTCCTTGCCACTTAGCCATGCCTTTCTAACGAAATATCTCCAGACTCGATCCTCTGGCCTCTATTCCATTACCACCCTGGTGAGATCACTTTCGACGAATCCGCATGGGCTGCATACCAGGAGGTCAACCGCCTCTTCGCCAAAACTGTTATCAAAGATGTTCAGGACGGTGACCTTATTTGGGTCCATGACTACCATCTGATGCTGCTTCCTCAGATGCTTCGTGAGGAAATTGGTGAATCAAAGAAGAACGTCAAGATTGGTTTCTTTCTTCACACACCATTCCCCAGCAGTGAAATCTACCGAATCTTGCCTGTACGAGAGGCACTCCTCACTGGTCTCTTAGACTGCGATCTCATCGGCTTCCACACATACGACTACGCTCGTCACTTCCTTAGTAGTTGTTCTCGCATCCTCGAGTGCCCCACGACACCAAACGGCGTTGACTGGAACGGCCGTTTTGTGACCGTCGGTGCGTTCCCTATCGGAATTGATCCCGATAACTTCGTCGAAGGCCTGAAGAAACCAAAAGTGCAGGAGCGAATCGCTGCTCTCAGCCGCAAGTTTGAGGGCGTCAAGCTTGTTGTCGGTGTCGATCGATTAGATTATATCAAGGGTGTTCCTCAGAAGCTCCACGCTCTTGAAGTATTCCTCACCGAGCACCCGGAATGGATTGGTAAGATCGTCTTGGTTCAGGTCGCCGTACCTTCACGACAAGACGTCGAGGAGTACCAGAATCTTCGTGCTGTTGTCAACGAACTGGTTGGCCGCATCAACGGAAAGTTCGGTACCATCGAGTTCATGCCTATCCACTTCCTTCACCAATCTGTCAACTTCGATGAGCTCACTGCACTATATGCTGTTTCCGACGTCTGTCTTGTTTCATCTACCCGTGATGGCATGAACCTGGTTTCTTATGAGTATATCGCAACACAACAAAAGAACCACGGTGTTATGATTCTCAGTGAATTCACGGGCGCTGCTCAGTCTCTTAATGGCAGTTTGATTGTCAACCCCTGGAACACAGAGGAGCTTGCCAACGCCCTACATGACGCTGTCACAATGAGCCCTGAACAACGCGAGGCCAACTACAAGAAACTCGAGCGTTATGTCTTCAAGTATACAAGTGCTTGGTGGGGTGCTAGCTTCGTTGCTGAGATGACCCGCCTTAGTGCTGAAGGTTCTCAACCCAAGACTCTTCGCAATGTCTCGGGAGCAGTGATTGGCTTGGAGCAGAAGGCACAGCAAATTGTTACTGGACTCGAGAAGAAGGTGGATGAACTGTTGCCAGGTTACAAGAAGAATGAAACCGAGACGAGTGAAGAGCCTTCTCAATAAAAGTCGTTAAACGGGGCATGGGTATGAAAGAAAGAGTTAACGTGTTTGGGTTTAAGCGGTCATGATTTGGGATTCCCTTTAAGTCTATTCTTTTTTTCATAAAAATCCAAGCGGCTTTGTCGCTTTCCAATTCACGGTCGACTATGTTATTGGCTCACTAGTGCACCTCTAGAATCGTCTGTTATTGACTCCTTGCCCGACGTGAATAATGTGTTGGCCCTAAATAACGCTACGATTCTCTAACGTCAGTATGCTGGTCCGTAATGCTCATGCAGCCTGTTAGTATTTGTTTCAGTATATGATCCTGAGAGCAGTCCGAAGAACATAAACTGAATTGTTTGCGGTGCTCAAGCATCGGCAGCTGGTATCTAAAATAAAGAATCATGAAGGTTCAAACCACTTCATGTCTTACAAATCCCAAAAATTCCACAAAACTCCTTTGATCAGATCTCCCGACTAAGTCATGTCACCACACAGGAATCCCCCCTTAATCTGAAATGCTGACCGCGTGTGGACTCGTAACATCCTATAAATCCACTCAATAGGGGGCATTGACGATGTCATCTTTGCCTAACTTGTATCTACCGCTCTCATGGTTCCCAATGCGCCCCGAACCCCTGTGCGAGCCACCAAGTCGGATATTGCCAACAATGCTTTCACGGGTTGGCTTCTTGAAGCTCTGCTTCGCCACCATGTTGACCTCATTAGGCAGTGCGACAATGACGTTCTTGTCTGAGCCAAATTTAAAGTCGTCAGCCTTGACCTCTTCCTCATAGCGCTTGATCTTGTACGATGCCTTCATGCCTCGAAGGATGCGCTTCAAGTTCCATTCGATAATGTACGGGCCTGTGGCAGTGATAATACTTGTTTCTTCGGCGCCCTCTCCAGTGTTGAACTTGGCAGGCGTGAAGTCAACAGGCTTGCCAGTTTCGTGGTAGAATTGAGCAACATGCTCGGGAGTCAATGCAAGACGTCGAGGATGAGGCTTGTCAGTGGCCGCGAATGCCTTCTCAAATCCAAGCTTGCCTTCATTCTTGCCAGACTTTTGCTGAGCATCAACAAGGAGGATGTAGTTCTTGGTAGTTCCCAAAATCCAACGACCATCAGCAGAGACATCGATGCCAGAGATGGGATCACCCAGAGCAGGAAGTTGGGTCTTGGCTCGAATACCAAGACGATCAAACAGTCTGATATCTCCTTTGTTGCTGGCGACAGCGATGTAGCCCTTCTCGGTGGTCGCAAGAGCTGAGAAGTCGTTCTTGGAAGCGTATTGCTTCATATCGGCATCTACGAGTTTGTTTCCAGACAGTCGAGGATCAACGCGGTACAATGCGTTGTTTGAAACACCCAGGAAGGTCTGTTCAGACGTCATTTGCGCAAACTTGTTCTCAGGCGCAAATGTGACAACGGGAATATCATCGTGCACATGCCATTCGTCAACAACCTTCCCGTATTCTAGATCCATGCGGTAAAGCTTGTTCGGATCTATTTCGTTTTGCAAAATAAGGTCGCGATCCTCGCTATGCAGCATAACCTTCTTGGGATTCATCAATTTACCCGATGGAGTGGTGACCTTGGAAATGTTGGTGGAGAATTCTAGGTGATTATTAGGCGTGTGCTTGAATACACCAATCTTGGATCCGCGGACAACAAAAGAGCGATCGTGCTTGTAGCCGACTGCCAGCTGGGAATTGACCTCGCCATCGGCATTCTTGGGAAAGCTGCTGTCGTTTTCCTCATCGCTGTCGTATTCTTCGTCTCGGGCACGATCATCTTCTTCCTCTTCTTCCTCTTCCTCTTCTTCCTCCTCCTCCTCGGTCTCGGGGGCGTCTTCCATCGTTAAATCACCAAAGGCATCGAGAACGTATTCACGTTCCTTGTCTTGCATTTTTTGCCACTTGGTCTCATTGAGCCTTTCCCAAATGGCTTGCATGATTGCTTCTTGGAACTTTTCAAGGGTAGGCTGATCCTTGAACCGGAGTAGCCAAGATCGTGCGGTCCCATCGTTGCTGAAGTGGTTGAAGACGAAGGAGAGGTATTCAAAATCGAATACGGGGTTGAAGTCTGCGACGACAGGAGTACCCAGGTAAGCTTTATCACCGGACTCGATCTGAAGCCAGTACTCCCATTTTCCAATCTCTGAGACCTGGGCAATGATAGAGTCGTCGACAAGGGCGAAATGTCCAGGCTGAGGGTCAAATACATGAAGCTCTGCCGTGACAGCAGCATAGATCTCTATGGCTTCAGGTGGGTTGTTGGCATCGGGCCCAGTCAAGACTTGTGGCTCAATCTCCTGCTCGGGGACAACTTCCGGAACAACCTCCGGGGCACGCTTCACAGCAGAGTTGGCGGCGTTCTTGGACAACATGTCGTCGACAGACTCGATAGATCGAGCGAGTGTAGGACTATGAAGTGGGCTCGCAGGTGGGATAGGATCTTCCTCTTCAAACTCAAATTGCTGTAGGTCGGCCTCTGTAGCAGTGGAGTTGGGCTTGCGGTACTTGCGTTCGTACTGGCACTCTTGAGCGACTCTCACAAACTGCTGTACTTGCGCTGATGTGACAGAGGAGTCGCAAACAAACTGAAACAGATCGCCAGTATCGCCGCTGAGATCCTTCCAGGCAAGAACCTTGTCGCCAGTTTCTCGGATCTCAAAACGGAACGACAAAGCTTCGTCTAGAAGGAAGGTCTTTTCGTCCTTCTCGGATGCAAGAGCGTCGATTTCTGCGTCTTCGCCTTCCTCCTCAGCAAGGAGTTCTGCCTCGCCTTCTTCAAAAACACGCTGTACAACAAGCTGGTATTGGAATTCTTGGTTGGTGCGACGGATTCGGATGGCGGAATCTCTGAAGATGAGTTCGGAGTAACCCTTGGGCGATAGAGGTCGAACGAGGTAGAGTTGGCCTTGAGGCAGCTCGATCAGGGTTTCTTGTGCGCTTGAACCGAAGATGAGCTTGCCGACTGGAAGAAAAAGGAAAAGATTAGTCGTGATATAATTTGACTGAGATGATGCAATGAATCGGAAAGTAAAAATATGAAACACCAAGCAGTCGGGCGATCCTG
Organism: Fusarium sambucinum; assembly: GCF_050947815.1. Lineage (NCBI taxonomy): Eukaryota > Fungi > Ascomycota > Sordariomycetes > Hypocreales > Nectriaceae > Fusarium > Fusarium sambucinum. The sequence goes on from NC_139292.1 coordinate 4,530,141, forward strand.
TACTTTATGCTGAAAGTGCAGTTGTTGGTTATAGACAAAAGGTAGGGATGATGCGGGGCAGTCACTTACTTCCTCGTAGGGCGAACATGCTGATCCTGGCTTCTGAAGGCAGAAGAAAGAAAAAGGGAAAAAGGTGGGCGTAGGTGCGTGATGCGTGGGTGGTCGTTGGCTCGTAATCAGAAGGTACGGCGCTGATGCGATTTCCCTAACTTCAGAAATGAAGAGGGAGAAAAGAAGAAATGGAAAGACGACGATACTATCGCCGCACGATGAACTAATAAAAAGCTGTGACGTGACGATAAGACACAGGGCAGAAGCGGGTAGGATCAGGCAGGGAGGCAGGCAGGGTCGCTCCTTCCCGTTCGCTACTGGCTCTTTCTTTTAGTCTTCTGCTTGTCTTGTGACAGCACGAAGGGAAAGTGCAGTTGTGACAGCACCTAACGTCAGATTTGACTAGGCCAACAGTTTGGGACAAGAGCAAGCTAGAGCGTCTGTGAAGGTAACAAGCTGCGTCATAACAAGGAAGCAAGTACAGTTGAGAGAGACTGTTCACGCCAGGCTGATTTTTTTTGTTCTCTTTGTGTACTTTGTTCTTAACCTTGGTTGGAGGGGTGAAGGAGGGGTCCTTTTTGCCACAGTTGACATGCGCCACAGAAAACAGGGTGTCAAGAATACTAGATCGGTTTGCACGGAAATCCACCGCTCCCTATGTCTATGTTTTCTTTCATGCGAATCAAAGAGGCTAATGTAGTATTGTTTCAGATGTGGGGATTGCTTCATTTTCGTTGTCAGTTCAACAAGATTTAGACACATCAAACAAAATGGTTTCTCAAAAGAAGCTATCATGCAATTCCCTTGTCATATCTCACATATGGTTTTCTATAATGAACGACTCTGAGGCTACAGTAGACACGCTCAAATGATGGTAAAAAACAAGAAATAAAGTAGGGAACCATAGATAGTTACTCGTTGCCGTCAGAGCTCACCTTCAGCCTGCACTTTGATGCCTTCCGCGTCTTTTCCCGATGGCCCTTTCTCATTAGCCACAACAAAGGTTTCATCTGGGTGAGAGATCCCAGCAAAATGGTCAACAGCCAGTCGAGCCACATTCCTACCCATGAAAGCACTGGTCTCCATACAGGATATGAAGCTTTCAATGCCGGAAGTGTAATAGACACCATTACCAATAATAGGGTCCTCAAATGTAACACGAGGTAGCTCGATGGGATAAGCGTAAAACCAGTGAGGATAATACCACGAGATGTGCTCGTTCTGTTCCTTACCGGAGACAACCGGTTCAGGAACCTCGGTCCCCAAAATACGGGTAAGGAACTCCGCGGTGACGGCTTTGGGCGAGAAGATCTTATAGACGCGCTCCTTCTGTCCAGTTTTGGGGTTGGTGATGTATTTCAAGGTGCTGATTGAGTAAAAACCGGTACGGCCAACACCATCGGCCCCTTGTCCTGCTTCCTCGCCCTCAGCCAAGGTCGTGTAGACCGTGGCGGGTGCCTTGCTACCGGGCTTCAAGCCAAAGAACTCGGGGTTCAGCTCTAAAGGCGATGCAAATAGTGTAACGTGAAGTTTGGTGTATGGAATCTCGTCGATTGCACGATCCAGAACACCCTCTCCCGCCTTGATGTTACTGAACTGCCAGGGGTTGGCGATAATAACATTATCAAACTCCACGCCATAATATTCGGTAGTGTCGTCCTTTGAGTGGGCATCTCTAGTTGCGATAATGTATTTTGATGGCTGTGTCTTTGTCTTGGACTTTTCGATAGAGGCCACGGTCACGTTGCGATATACAGCGGCTCCGCTGTCCAATATCATCTCGTCAAAGATACGCCAATTACCTGTTTCGACAGACATGGCATTATCCGTGGCCAATGAAACCTATTTCATTTAGTTTTGGAGCTGGTGAATAAGAACGTCTCTACGAACCAGGGTCTCCAATCCATGGATGTAAGCCAGGTTGGAGGCATAGTTGACTCGCGTGGCAACCTGCAAGATCTCACGGGCGAAACGAGGATCGATGTTCTACACTATTAGCCATTTGGAATTTGTAATCGAGGATAACACACTTACAGCGTTTTTCAAGACCTGCTCTCCTGTAAGACTTGTAAACCGGTTCAAGCCCAACTGCTCTGCTCTTTGCGACAACGACTTGAAAGGAAAGTATGGGTCTTCATAGAGCTTGAGGAACTCTCCGATCATACTATCTACAAGCTTTTTAACTCTATATGGTGAGAGACCATATCTCCAAAACATCTTGGCGAGATCCCACCCTCCCCAGGACCCCTCAGTGGTCTGGAAGACGAAGTCAACACCATCCCATATGGCTGTCAGGTCGTCCTTTTCTAGCCGGTGAGGCTGGCTCAATGGGAGCTGGAATTGCCTGCTTGAATTGACGAGGATGTGATTGGCGCCAACGAAGATTGATGCGCCCAGCTCAATAGGTAGAGAAGGGTCGTTATAGGCAGGGACCGTCAGTGAACGACCACCTACACGGTCCGTCTTTTCAAAAACGGTAATGTTGATAGCAATATTCTCTTCTAGAGCGTATTTTCGTAAGTGGAATGCCGCTGATGACCCAGCAGCGCCAGCTCCTATATCAAAAGGTTAGTATATGTCAATTCTCATGAACAGAGCTGACCCTTAACGCCTTGGGAAGCATGTCAAGGGTGTTGGTCTAGAGCCTGTCCTGTCGTGAATCAATGTACGGACCAATAATAGCAACATTGTTTACAGTCTCAGCTTCACATGGAATACACAGAAGTGATCCAATGAGAGTCAATACAAGAGTCGTTGAAAAATACATCCTATTTCGTGATGATGAGATTGATACGTCGCGTATCACGTCAGTTCGGACTGAACAAGTGTCTGCTCACGTGACACGACAACAGTGTCATATGCGTGTTCTTAGGAAGTTCACCACATCAAACGTTCATTACGCCCCAAAGTTTACTTAAAGTTAAACTAACAAGGCCAATCCACCCTGCACTCACCTTCGTAATGTTTCCGGCACGTATAGTATGATGGTGAATGGCGAAGTAGGCAGCACAAATAGTGAACGAAGATAGTGTGGAAACTGTAAATTTGGTATCTTGACAACCTGGAGGCCACAAATATGTCATCTCCATACCAAGGCCTACGCTATATTGCAACCTTTCATCTCATAAAAAAGACTACCCAGGGAATCATGACCCTTCCTCTCTAAACGCCAAGCTAAATGCGACTTACGCAACCTTCCCTTGAAAACAGAGATTCAAATTTGTTCCCTGACCGTATAGAAATATGCGAAGAACCCCGATTTTTTCATCCCGTATTAAACATAGACCCCAAGTAAATCGTAAAATGCAGAATGATAATATGTTACAAACATATTGGATAAACGTAGAATCAGGGACTCTCGTTACTGCTACTGTAACCACTCTCCGCCGCGCCCGCAGTAGCGACGGAACTATCATCACGGGATAGCGCCGGATTTCCACTGTTACTCTTGCTTGCACCCCGAGCAGTACCGGCAGCCGCGGCAGCACTACTGGTACGGCGGGCAGCTTGTCGAGGACGGTTTGGCAGCACCTTTGGATCTCGGCTGGTTGCATAGATGTTCTGATTAGGCGAGTCATCGGGTTCGTCACCCTCTTCGTCACCACTGCTGAGATCAACGCCATCAGGGTAACCATCCGACTGATGCTGTAATGTTCGCTGTCCCATGAGGTCCCTCAGCGACGAAGATGTATCGAAATCATCCGAGATATCGTCGTCTTCGTCGTCGTCTACGGTAGACTCGCTGGGACTAAACGGTGGGAAGAAAATCGCAGGAGGTGGTAACGAGACTGGTGTCAGTCGCTTAATGCGACCTGACATATATTCAATCTCAACAGGGAAGGGACCCGTAGGCGGCCAAGATTTTAGACCGCCTGAGATTGGAGGCGAGGTTGACATGGTTGCCAAGCGACGGACGACGGCATCCGTGGCTTCACCAATCCTTCCACTAGCCACCTGGACTGAGGACAGTTCATCTTGTTTCGATCTTTTCGTGGAGACAACTACCATGAAATGATCCTCAGGCAGGACCCCGCCTAGCCCGCAAGGCTCAAGGGGGTAATGCTGCATAAATTGGGGTTTATTGCTCCAAGTGAAGTCCAAATCAACCTCACTTGCATCATCGGTATCATCTGTAAGGCTTGGCGGGTCCTCACTGTCGATATCCATAGCTGTAGTGGGTTGGGTCGAGAGAATTCCGCGGTCGGTCAATGGTCGGTAGTTGAGAAACGATCCAGAGTCTGTTCGTCGGAGAGGCGATGGTGGAACCTTGAAAGTATCCTTATCCGTTTGGGTTTGGCCAGCAGCTCGCATTTGTATGGTGGGTGACATATCACCAGGGTCCCCAGACAAGTCTGTACAGAACGGAGCACCACTGTAGTAGATGATGGCGCCATCATGACGGCGCTTCCTGCGGCTGGACGCACCGGAACCACTAAATCCCCATTTCGATTCGCCAACATTACTTTCCTCAGGAGGGCCAAACGAGGAGACAGTCTCATCGAGCGAAGTCTGGCCGCCTGAAGAATCCTGTTGCGCAAACAAAGGCTTGTAGTGAAAGCTTTCAGAAGGGGCACACAGCTGTGGGTCGTACTTAAGGCCGTTCTTGCTGGAACTTCCTGACTGAAACTCGTCGCCTGTAGAGCGACCTGTCTTTTGACGTTTGCGCTTACTCTCGGACCCGCCTTCCGTATCATCTGTTGATGGGCTCTTCTGAGAGTTGTATCCGGAACTGTCGCTGCTAAACCTTGTTCCCTCTGTTCCACCACGCCATCGAATTTTTCGGCCATCGGGTGATAACTGGAATTTGGTGCTCATACCAGTCACAGCAGAGCGAACAAAATCAGAGGTGACGTTGATCATATGGAGCTGAGCCAAATTGCACAGCAAGTTCAGGTAGACCCATCCCTCAGCATCGGGGTGAACATCGTGGTTATGCTGTTCAGCTAGCAATTCCGGTGGCACTAAGCCAAGATGACGGATATAATCCATGTTCTCAGCCGGCACTTGGGCACGGTCTGGGTCTAAATCACGGGGTCGTGTGGGCCGTTGTTCCGGCAAGGTTGTCATTGGAGGGGAAGGGTTTGTGCCAGAACCCGTGCTGTTGGCGTTACCGCCAGACTCAGTGTTATCCCCATTCGAGTTCGACGCAGAGCCATTCTCAGCAGATCGACTCTTTTTACCAGAGTGACCGGGTTGCTGTTCGGTAGATAGGATTCGGGCCTCTCTTGTAGGCTCTTTGCCGCTTGTTTGCAGTGTCGGAGGTTCGTGGATAGAGGAGTTTGAGGTGTTAGAAACATTTGGTTGTGTGTCCGCAACAACAGGCGCTAGAGCAGCAGATCCACCACTAGGCGGTACGGGTTGCTTTTTTACCACGTGTCGTCCGCCGATCTTGCCTGTGAATAACTGTTCTAGTCGACGAACAACAAGCTTCTTTCTGTCCTTCTCGGTCATGATCATGTGTCGCGGATATAAACCCTCGGGAATATCCCGAAGATAACTCTCGACTGCCTCTGACGACTTTGCTTGCGAGCCCATGCTGGGACGGCTCAAAGAAGTTCCTGACGACTTGGCACCAGTGGACATAGAAGCATACGCTGAGTCGGCTGGGCGAAAGTTGGATCCTGATGATGAAGATGCATGCTTGGACCCAGAACCGGAGTACATATTATCGCGGTTTGCATGGCGGGACTTCTTCTTATTCTGTGATGACGATGTGTCAAGAGATCCATCAAGACTTGCTGCAAAATCTCGGAGTGTGGCCTCGAGTTCCCTCTTCTTCTTCTTTGGCAGTCCATGGCACTTGATCTCGAAAAGTTTCTCCTTTCGAAGCATATCGGGACCTGTGTTCTTGTAACGTTTGAGTTCCTCCCGGAGCTTCTGGATTTCTACCGTGAGGTCATCGATAACACTTCGGTAATCATCTGCACTGCTGCTGTGTGCTGTTGTAAGTTTAGGGGGTGCGAGTTGATGATTGTAGTAGGGTTTGTCTTCGTTTGAGGAGTCGGATTCTTTTTGGAAGAAAGGGGGGTCGACTGTCCACCAAGTTAATGTGCTGCTCGTTCTCTTTCTATTTTTTTATATGATCACTTACCTTCCATAACATTGCTGTCGAATGTGGCAGTTGGGTTCTGGTTCGATTGATCAAACCATGTGTTAGGGTCGCTTTGGCCGGTCTCATTGCTGTCGCCCGTTGAATCACGCCGAGGCGATGTTGTCGTCGTCTTGACAGCGGGCCCTGAGCCCTGGCTGGCCTTGAGTGATGCATCACGTGCTAACCGGTGATGGCGAAGAGTGACCGAGTTGGCTGGGGATGTTCGTCGGGGGAGCGGGTGGCCAGTCTTGGAACAAGACGGCGGCGGTTGCGTTCCTTGAGATGTTTCTTGATTAAGTGGCATTGTCTTTCATATACTTCGGGTTTGAAGTATTGATGATTGACAATTTAGCATTTCCCGAAATGAGAGGCAGTTGGCATATCGTAGATGACGGCCGTCGAGTGTGTTCTGGTGTAAACGCCAGTGTCTGACGATCCTTGACGTAGGGCCTGGAAGCACCTTATAGCGAGCTAAGAGCCTGGACCTCAGGGGACTTATTAGCACAATTCGTTCATTAACAAAGCTCAACAATGATGCCGGGTATGAGTAACGAAGGTTCTCCCAAATGGATGAGAAGAGCTTCTATTGGCTGTTGGGCGACAAGCGATCGATCGATCGATGCTTCATCGCCAAATGACGAAAGATGATGGCAGGCCAGTTACACAGTCTCAAAGGGGAACAATACCGGGTGTTCTTGGGACACTCACCTTTGCTGAAATTCGCGCCAAAGCAATTAAGACCCTGAAATTGAATTTTATCAAATCCCCAGTTTCGATCCGACTGAGCAATTCTTTGATGGAGGGATTTCCTGTATACTGATATTTTGATGTCGCAGTTCTCAATTAGTCGGAATTAAAGCTTCCTCTCCGCAATCAGCCGCAAAAAAAGCTGTATCCACTCGTGGATTGTAATCGTTTCAGTGATGATGCTCCGGTTGTCTCAATATAGTTGGTAAGTTTGTTTGATTTAGTGATCAGAATCAATAAATCGAAAGATGCCAAACCCGTGCAATCGAGTCGTCGCGTATGTGACCAAAATCTTTTGGGGGGATAATCAGATGTGCCGCAGACTCGACGAGCAAGTTATTATTGGAAATTGCTTGTTTTTTGAATACCGGACCAAGATTATTGTGCTGGCGATTCGTAGCTTTGATTCGTATCGAGTGATTGACGATACCGATCAGGTCAGGTCGTCGTGGTCGGGAGTGCCGTAAGGAAGAGTAGGAGCTTTACCAAGCAGCAAAGCCAGACAAGCTTTCAAAGACTGAAGTGTTTGTTCGTGATAAAGAGAAGAAGTGGTGGAGTCCAGTATTCCAACGGCCGATATAAGTAGACCAGGGTCGCTCAGGGTGGCACTCAGGTGGTACCTACTCAAGTCGACAGGGTGTGAGGAATCAAGAGAGAAGCGACCGTTCCAAGGCGGCAGAGAGGGGAGAAAAAGAGGTCTAGAATAGTTGAGTGTGGTGTGGACGGTTCGGATAGGATGGGATGGGACTTCAAGCAATTCGAGCCAGAGGAAGCTCAGGGTCAGGTCAAAAGAGTAAAAAGGGTAAACAAGCCACAAGTGGAAAATACCGTCGTAGAAGGATACTTAACAGAGCACAGTCTGTTAAAAGCTGGAAGTTTGGGAGGCAAATCTTGACGGTGGCAGTGGCAGTGGGCAGAGAGAGAGGAAGGTATTCAGGGCCCAGCAACAACCAACTTCGACTTGAAGCATGCCCGCCAGGTCCAGCAAAGCCAGAGCCAGAGCCACAAACCAGACTACCAGGGCATACCCGAGTCCCGGTGTGTAGCAGCGGCATCGCAAGGCGGCGAAAAGAAGGGTTGAGTGAGGAATTACCAGGTTGGGACGACGATGCAAGAGCTAGAAGGTCAGATCGTGCCCCCATTGCTCCGATTCCCAAGTCGCTGGAGAAGCATAGGGATCAGAGACCATCGGGCCCAAAAAACACAAAGCAGGGACCTCCTCTAACGGGCTCGACTAGCACAACACCTTGAGTGTGAACGAATTATAGATGAACCCCTTTTTTCCGGTAAACACCTGGCCTTGCCTCGTCCACCAACCAACGGGACACTGCAAACAACAGCCGCTCAGGGGTGGTTCATAAGACTTGTTAAGATGACACCCACAACTGTCACCTCGCTTACGCCCAGACTCCCAGTGCGGGGGCCAGACGAGGTGGGTCAAGCCAATGACGGTCCAAACTCATGGAAAGAAAACAGGGCAACTGGCTCGCGTACTAGTGCCGCGGAAAGAATAGTCTTGTTTTTCTTTCAGTGGCTTCGGCTGTCGCTGATCTTGATTTGTGCCTGTCATCGGCCTTGGTCAACCAAGGCATTTGGCTTCCAGACTCCTGCAAGCTGTGACACGAAACGACACACCGGAACTTTACTTTCAGGTGACATGGATGCAACTTCTATCACAATAAAATATATTAAGAAATGCCGAAACACGTGGTTTGATTAAATTATACAGAAATTTCTCAAAGGCTTCGAGGTTCCTTGGATTCTACGTGTGAATCATTCGATTCTTACATTAAAAACAGAATGAGACGCTCTGAAAACCTCTCCATCAGGAAATAGACATCGATCGATGATTACGAAAAACGATGGGGCAGGTATTCGGAGGTAATTCCTGACCACCCACCTACAGGCTACCACCCACTTTATACCCGACTTCACTCTCCCTGCAATTGATCTTCAACCGTCCAGCAATACGCGACTTGCTCCCGTTAAACATTCGATGTTACGGCGAAGCAGCATTTGTATCTTGTTTCAGCAATGATATCTATGCGTTACCGCTGGTTATCTTGGCCTACAACTTTAGAGATTGGCCATCCGTCTCGCCATAAGCTCCTCTGATACAAGCGTCCTAACACGATTCGCGGCGGGGGGTCGGACAAAATATCCGCCTCCCTGAGATATCCATACATTCATAATTCTTGGAAATCTCGCGAGCTGCCCTTTCCAGAACGATCTCCAACGCTTCTACTCTGTTCTTTGCGCCCCGACTGATCCATTACAGCTTGCGATTTGCTACTCAGGTGGGTCACAATAAAATACAGACTATGAAGTAGGTTGACAAAGAGCTTTAGAGTCCTATTTTATTGTAACCCACCTGCTACTGTACTCGTATAAAAAGGCATTGTCTCAAGGTGAGATGTGAGCTAATAGTGTGTTCTAGTCCCGTCGTCAGCTGTCCTGACTACTGGCTCTCTTGCAGATCACTTTCCACATGACGTCGACCCCAGTGAGAAATTTCAGGGTCCTTGCGCACGCAACCAATACCCTGAGACCCTAAGACCCTGAGGCCCTGTTTAGAGCAGTGTCGAATTATTTCTGTGGCAAAAGTCTTGTTTTCCTTGGTTTCTCACAATACATAAGTCAACACGAATCAAGAATTCTCCGATGCCGTTAAAACAAGGTTTATTCGGCTTTCTTATGGGAAGGGAAAGTCACGAGACTTAGGCAAAGATGTCAAATCAGCCCAATCCTATTCCGATCCTCCGCCGTTACCTACCTACCTCCTAGGTTGGGTTAGAAGCATAGTAGGGAAAGTTCCCGCAATCGTCAAAAACGCATCTCCAACCAGGATGTGCGCACACTAAACCTTCTCTTCCTTGGCAATAGTATACCAAATCCCGAGATCCCAAATATCGAATTCTCAAAGCCATAAAAAAAAATCCCTATCGAGTGGCGAAGAGCATCTTTTGCGCATATCGCCACGCTGCTGTTCGGATTCAACGACCGAAATCACTCTGATTGGATGGTTTGACGCTCCCACTAGTTTCGATCTCGAAGAAGCGCAGCGTTAGCTCGAATCGAAATTTGCGGGACGACCCTTCGTGCAGCAGTGGCTAGGGAATAGTGGTGGCATGCTTGAACGAAGGCGGCTAATGTCTGTCGACAGCACCCAGTCGACCAATCCAATTATTTGCTTGGGAAACACGACGACTTAAACGTCTTAGCTTGGAAGGGTGATACTTGCATTCACGTCGATCAGAGTTCCTGAAACAGACTCAAGATACATACTCCATCCCGGGAGTTTGGCTCGTTCTACGATTGCCCGATGATGGGAATTTGTAACAATCTCCGTGTTGATCACCCGTTGACTGTCGATATCGCGCTTGGCCACCCTCTTGATCCAAAGCTGATCAACATTCGGCTGTGGTGGGTTCGTTTCGGGCCATCGTCAGATGTCAGGCACACAGGCATTGCACGTGGTGGCCGATTACACACGTTCAACAGGATCGTGTGTTGTGCCTTGATACCTTCTGGTGTTGCGTTTTTCAGAGAGTTTAGAATCTTGTCTTTCAAACCTGCCTATGCCAATCTCAACTCTGCGCGACTACAAGCGATGCTCGTGCTTCAATATCCAACTATCGTGAAATCTCGTTGACCTTTCGGGGCGGTTCCCGTGAGGCTAGGGATGCTCTTCACGATGCACATGCTATCATTGAAGCACTTGCAACGGATAGCTGAGCTTCCGCGTTATTAGTCGTCTCCGTCAGTCCCCGCGTGTATGAGCTGTCTTTACCGTATACGGGGGGTTAGGATGAGACGCTAATGAAGATACATGTAAAAAAGCACCGAGTCACTGTCATGCCTTTTGCAATTTGTTACTCGTACGTTTTATCGGGCTTTCTTCTCTGCCACTATCTAAACACCGGAGTTGACACGAAGCACAGTTACTGCATTTGGTGTATGACTATCCTACCATGCGATCTATTGAATGTCCACATTCGATTGAGGGTCTCGATTATGAGATTATCCCTTATTCCCGCCCGATCTTGGGGACGTTGCCTCTACCCCACGATCGGTCACCAAAATACGTACCCACATAAATTCATCTTGTCATCGCCTTGGTACGGTACAGATAGACAGCATATCCATACATAAAACACGCATTGTCTTTCTCCGGAACACATTCTGGGCCCCTCCCTCCGCCCTTCCGCCTTCTACCTCCTTCTCCTCCTATTCAAAGGACCCTTGGATAGCGGAGCGGGACCTCCGGCGTCCTTCAAGACAAGGGTTCTGGAGATGCTCCGTCCCCTGACAGGCTTGGTTTGAAGCCATGCGGTCAGCCCCTTGGCGATCTCAGCGTTCGCATTGGGTGAGCTAAACTTAGCGAGGAGAAGATGTGGCTCGTCAGGTTGTACAGATCTGAAGCGTGTGGGGGCTTCTGATCGTCTGAGATGCAGGAGCTGATCTCTGATCTGAAGGTTGGGATGTCGGTGCTGTCTCCGAGACTCATCATTGGTCGTATGTGTTCCGGACTCTCTCAAGTGTAATCTCGAACTACTATCTATGTATGTAGATGAGTTTTCTCGCCAAACAGTAGCTTATTAGCTTCTTCACCTCGCTGTTAGGCCAAGCAGAGCCAACCCTATGGTTATGTAATCTCTAATCTTTCCTTCCAGGTTCGCTAATAGCTACCCACTTGTCACTTCTGCTTGGTCTTTTACGACATGAGGCAGGAGCATATTTGTCCCGGTTTTCATGTCTTGGATTGTAAAGCCAGCTTAGCATGTGTGTTTGTTGCGCATGAAAAGCCCTGGTCTAGATGCCCAGAAGGGCAGTATAATAAGGTAGAAGCACAAACCAGACATTCTAAATCGTTTCACAGTATGCATGGAGGTAATCTGTCTTAGTTCCCTTCTCATTCGCTGGTTGTGTTTCTGTCTCGGGTCCTAACAAGTTTACATGATAATTGGGGTTCAAATAGGAAAGAAGAAAACACTGCTTCGTAGAAGCACTGTTCCTTGCACCCTGATTAACTCAGTGCCTAGGTAGTAGCAACAACAGAGATTTCATAATCTACTACTTACTAAGTCTTATAGGTGGCAAAAGTGGCAACAAGTCGAGTCAAAATTTGATGAGTGAGTAATATGTATTTTGTGTATGATCATTTATCAGCATAGTAGATGGCAATAAAAGACGTACCCAAGCATGTCAAATGTAGGAATATTAGTATTGAGAATGCATTATGAAACATTGCAGACAGCCATGGCTTATGGTTTGGGTTCAGTCTGATGCCCTCACGCTTATCATTTTAAGGGTTGGCCACTTAGGTAACCCTATACTTCAGCGTCAAAAGATGAGAGCAATAATTGCGGAATAGAGTTCGGTTAATGAGCAAGAAGTGAGTTATAATAATAGTTTCAAAATAACTTTTTAGCAAAATCAATCTAACGGGGTTATTAGTGTTGCCCAGATACTCATGTCATGCATGTATGTGTTATCGCTGCATTTAGCCACACATTCATTCACACGTTAATCGCTATCCTAAATCAATATCTTTTGAGAAATAATATTGTAATTCTCTATTCTTAGTAATTTTACTCCTTTAAAAACTCTCGACTCTAGGTCTATCCAGCCGAGGGTAGCTTCCAACCCTCATCAACTCCAAAGCCATGCAGTCGACTGACACACATCAAGAACTAACAGCCCACACCCACGCCCATTGCTCAGCCATCAACAAGTCGCTAATACTACTACATCATCCCTCGGGATCATTTAATTTTAAGGTACATTTTTCTCATCATCATCATCATCTTAATTAAGCCTTCTCGAGAAGGGATTTTCCGGTCATCTCCTCAGGCTGAGGCAGGCCCATGGCGGCAAGGACGGTAGGGGCAACGTCGCCAAGGACACCTTCGGTGGTCTTCTGGAGGCTCCAACCCTCGGGGTAGTTGGCCATGAGAAGGGGCACCTTGTTTGTGGTGTGGCTGGTCTTGGGCTTGCCATCAGGGAACTTCATCTCTTCAGCGTTACCGTGGTCAGCGGTGATGAAGAGAACGTAGCCCGCCTTCTTGCATTCCTCAAGAATCTTGCCAATAGCCTTGTCAGTGGCCTCACAGCCGACGACAGCGGCGTCGTAGACACCAGTGTGACCGACCATGTCGGGAGGAGCAAAGTTGTTCATGACAAAGGGGAACTTCTGCTCGCCCAGACGCTTGACAACCTGGTCGGCGACGCCATCGGCAGACATCTCAGGGGCAAGATCGTAGGTAGCGACAGACTTGTTGGAGGGAACCAGATCCTGGGACTGATCGCGAGTCTCGAGAGGAAAGACCTTTTCAACACCACCGTTGAAGAAGAAGGTGACGTGAGCGTACTTCTCGGTCTCAGCAATGTGGACCTGCTCAACATTCTGCTTGCCCAGCCACTCGGCGAGGACGTTGCCCATGTGTTGGGGCTTGAAGGCAATCTCAAAAGGATAATCGACCTTGTACTGGGTCATTGTGACAAGAGGCTTGATCTTGGGGTACTGGAAGTCAGGAAGAGGAGATCGGTCGACGTCGCCAAGAAGCTGGGTGATCTGGCGGACACGGTCGGATCGGTAGTTGAAGAAGAAGACGGTATCGTCATCTATAAAAGTTAGACACAATGCGAAACACAGAGTTTCAGTTAAGCTTACCCTTGATACGACGGTCATCACCGCCGACGATGATGGGAGTGAGGAACTCATCCCTGTCCAAGTCGCCACCTCGCTCGTACCGAGCCTTGACAGTAGCGACGGGGTCCTCAGAGGCCTCACCCTCGCCGAGGATAAGACCCTTGAGAGCGATCTCAAGACGATCCCAACGCTTATCGCGGTCCATGGCGAAGTATCGGCCGACGACGGTACCAATCTCACCAATACCAATCTCCTTGATAGTGTCGACGAGCTCCTGCATGTAACCAGCACCGGACTTGGGGTCGGTGTCACGACCATCACCGAAAAAGTGGATGATAACCTTGGGCACACCGTACTCCTTAGCAGCCTTGAGGAGGGCGTAGAGGTGAGTTTGCTTGGCGTGCTGTTTTATTGTAAGCAACTGGTGAACACTCGGAAGAACGAAAGGATCTGCTCATGATCTGACTTACCACACCACCGTGAGAGATTAGACCGCAGAGGTGCAGTCGGCCGTTCCCAGCAGCAGCACTCTGGAAGGTCTTCTTGATGACATCGTTTTGGCCCAGCTCGCCGTTCTTGATGGTCTGGTCGATTCGGACAACGTCTTGCCAGACAACACGGCCAGCGCCAATGTTCAAATGTCCAACCTCAGAGTTACCCATGAGGCCCTCGGGAAGGCCTACCGCCAGCGATGAGGCCTCGAGCTCAGTGTAACCCTTGGAGTCCTTGTAGAGAGCGTCCATAACGGGGGTCTTGGCGTTGGTGATGGCATCGCCGTTCTTGGGGCTGTCGGCGGAGGGAATGCCCCAACCGTCAATGACGACTGTAAGAAGGTAATATGATTAGCCAGGTCTAGATATAGAAGACTAAAGCAAAAGGCGAGAATCCAATCCAGCCTCCACTTGTCATATCCGTCAATTCATGAACCACTGGAGGAGTAGTTGTTGAGCGTCTCGCAGAAGGACGAGGCATTGCAAGCTATCACGATGGCGGGGCATGGGATTGTTTGAAGTTGATGGAGGGGGCGGGGCATGACGACGTACTGAGGCAGGCTTTTTGGTCGGTCTTGGACATGATGGCTACTTGTTGTTTCCTTTTTCTTGTACTGAAGAATGAAAGAACAAAACCAAAGCAGGAGAAGAGAAGAAATAGGTCGAGGTATAGAAGAGAGGTCCTGAGTTGAGATAAGGATAAGGATAAGACAAGACGGAGAGTAATTCGGGCCCTTGTCTTGGATTGAGTAAAAGAATGATGCGTGATTTGATGGGGACTGTCGATTTTGCAGGGAAACACGTTAGTTGTGGTGGGGGTTTATGTCATGCCATTTAGTGACATGAGCCAAACTGACACTGTATAAGTGCGCCTAAAAGGTCGCAGATGTACTGTACAATGATGAGCACACACTGTAGTCTTTCACCTTTCCTCACTCTCTTTCGGACCGTCCACTCAACAACAAAACGGCCCATCGGCCCAATCGATGTCTACTATTTGCCCACCACCACCATCTGCAGCGCGATAAACGTAGAATATCCATTTTAAGGGACTTGGATTTTATGCAAGGCTGAAAGGTTCCACTCGGCCTATTTCCCCGAGCTGCGCAACAGAGTTGAGGGCTCGCCTCGAATCAAAATCAAATCATTGTACTACACCGCATCCACATCGATCTCGTCCGATTACCTCTCTCTTTCTTCACCCTTTTCTAGTCGAGCGGTCAAACCGGAACCGAGTCGTATCATAAAATCGACAGACCATGTCTCCGTCATCAACATCACCATCGGCGTCGGCACCTGGCCCACACCCACTGGCTCTGCCGCCTACTTTCTCTCCCGATACTCTCGACGCCCTATCCGAGCTCTCCCTCGTGCTCGCACGCGTCCGCGCCGGCATTCAATCATCAGCTGGGATTACCACCGAACCTGCGCCTGGAACCACGGGAAACAACGCGCCTGGACCTACACTGTCTTTTAAGGATGTGCCAGGAGCAACTGACGGGCTAAAGCATAAGCTGCAACGAGCTCGTGCACAAGTTCGCGAATTGCCCGATATGGACCGGTCCATCGCTGAACAGAACGACGAGATTCGCGAGCTTGAGACACGCATTGAAAATCAACGTGCTCTTCTTCAACGATTGAGGGATGAAGCTACGGGACGAGATCGGAAAGACGACATCAGCGCTGGTGACAAAATGGAGTCATGATACACGAACAGTGTCGAATTATTATGGGTCGGTCATCCATGGCATTTGGAGTGGCCCATTTAACGTCAATGCCTTGGCTTATCAGCACGGTGTTTTGGAGTCTCAAGGTTAAATAAATCACATCTATCATGCTATTATATTATAATCCTCTTGTTATCCATCGTATATTGGTATGGTACAAAGCGTACTCAAGAATCTATCATCATTACTGCTACTTTCGGGGAATATTGAGCTTCTTCAAAGCTTCTTCCACACTGACGCCAGGCTGGCCGGGCACAACACTTCTCCAAAGATCATCGCCGAGCCTCTCGTTTTCTGACAGAGTGGTCCAATTCGGACTGTGACCGGCCTTGAGCCACTTGAAGTCGTCTACCTGGTCCCACTGATTCTCATCTAGCTCTTCTGCTTCGGTCCTCTGTTTTTGGTTAGCTGGAAACACATTAGATGAGTTGCGAACAAGTCTTACGTATGGTGTAGGCAGCGGTGCGAATCGCATGCCAGAGCAATCCTCAATGATGGGATGGCTTCCGCAATGCAAGTAGATATCAACATTGCTGCACTCGTGAATTCGAACCTGTCTGGCCACAACCACTATAATACTATCGGACACTCCTGTAATGTGGACCGCGCCGTTAACACGACCCCCAACGATGAGGCTCTTGGACACGTTCTTGATAGCGAGACCAGGGAATGCTGATCCCTCGGTTGTTGGGATGGACATGTCGATAATACAGCCTTCGAGGTCAGTAAGACTACCAGAAGAGGTTGCGCGTGACGCTGATGATGGCAGGATTATGTGCAAGTTTGAGTGGTTCGAGATGCCAATGTTCTTTGCTGCCGAGAAGCTGGGTTTTCGAATTGACGAGGGGCTCGGTCTTTTCATCTCCTCGTTGTAGTTCTTGTATGCCTCTTTGGACGGTAGTTCGCTGAGTGTATCCTCCTTGTTTGTAGGCAGAGAATTGGCTATGCCAGTGATAATAGTTGCGTCGTGCTTGGCCCGAGAATGGCTTCCAGGGTTAAGACGAGGATCGTTCTCGGGAGCACCCATATCAACATGATTAGTCTTTGCGCGGCGGAATTGAAATTTCGACTTGGGCGCAATCCTAGTTATAGTCTCGTTCAACTTGTCTTGTAGAGTTTTGATAGTCTACGCAGCATATAGATGTCAGTCAAAAAGGCTTTGGTGGATGAAACCAGCGGTCTGACCTCTGAGTATTGTTTTCGATCATAGGAAGGAGTATAATCTGCAGCATCCGCTACCTCGTTCTGTAGCTTTGCGATACTAGCTAAGATGTGATCAATGGCCTCCTGGCGCTCACCGCCAACACTGGCAATAGACGGTAACCCATCGATGAGGTCTTGAAGAACTGCATAGTATAGAAGTTAGGCATATGAGATAACATGACAATCACTAGATTCAATCCTTACCCGTTACACTTTTCAAGAAGTGATGGTAGAATCGCTGTTTGGGATCCATGATAGCGGGCTGAAGAATGACCTGATGGGTGGCAGCCCAAGGGTCGTGGGTGTGAGTTGCAGTTTGAACCTGTGTTTCCATTGCGGATCAAGTTAGTATAAGTCACTTGTTTAATAAATTTCCCACTTTTTAAAGCTTGTCTGAGAAAGGCATAGGAATGGTTTGATGGGAACAAGGGAACATTGCGGTGGTTATATACTAGCAATGATGTACTCGAGCAGAATCATAGAAGGAAAACACTAAACCGAGAATGTCCTCTCCAAAGCTGAAGATGTATACACATGGGGGAGAGTGTCAATCACTTACCAGGAGGAAGTGAAATAAGCCGCAGCAGGTGATGCAGCGATGCGCCTCTAGCTTCTCCTACCCCGGGATAATGTGGTGCTACCCCTCGTTTCCGTACGACTTTGATGGTGCTTCTTCAGCTTGCAGGGTCGCAATCATGAATCGTAGTCGGTCCAGCAGCCGGCGGTGACGTCAATGCCACCTGATGAGACAGACGAGGATGGGAAGATGCTGTTAAAGGTGGTGGTAGTGACAGGTGGAGTGTGTGAGAATGTATGCGGAATGATTAGGTGGGTTCGGTTAGGACGCTGGCGGGTGTCACAGAGCGTGGGATAAAGAAGAAGGTGTAGAGCGTGGCATCACCTTTAATAAAATATATGGGATGTCTTTTTGAGTTTCGTTGAGTTGGAAGCTGTAGTGGAGAGAAGCTGGGAAGGGTTCTGGACCCTTGGAGGTAGACCAGGTACCCAAAGTTTGTGGGGTCATGAGATGCCTAATGGATAAGAGAACTGGATAGCACCTGAACCTTGAGGATGTTATTATCACGACAAATGCTGGAAGTGGGCCGATCATCAAAGTCTAGAAGCCCACGATCGAGAATTCGGAGGAGGGCCCTTGGATACCTCACTGACAAGGTTTTGCGCAAGGCCTTGTCAGTTTGTCACTGGCACTGAAACGACACGCTTGTCGTCATTGCTAGTTTTCGGGATATCCTCCTGGACTGCCGGACCCCGCTGAAGGGAAAAAAACAAGCTTGACATTTTTCAAGGGTCCGTTACTATAGACTTTCCATACTTGTCTCAGTTGGTTTAACGCCATGCAGCGTGGGGAACGTTGCTGTGCCGCTAAGTTAGCAGTGATGGTGGTGTCTCGATGTACAGCACACAATGTTACACGATTGAGTAGTCGCAACGAGTCTGGAGAGACAACTCGTGTTGGTTTCGCTGTCTCTTCATGATAGTCAGTAGAATAATCAAGATCCATGCTTTCCATGTACATGGCTCACCGATAGGAGTATCACGCAGGAGGTCGCGAGGCTGGAAGGATATGAAGGGGGTTCGAGATGTTCTTGGTAAGGATAAGTCAGCAAGGGCCGCTGATCCGGGGATGTGGGGTGCATCCTGTTTTTATGATGATGAAGTGAAACTATTAGCCAACTTATATAATGGTGCCTTGATCTTGGTGTGGCTGCCACCTTTACAACGATCGTCAAACCATTGCCATGTATGCACTGCACTTCTTGATACGAGTCAGCACGCTGACGTTGATTACACTCAGTCACGATCGATTCAATAAACGACAAGGGTGACTAGCAACTGTCACTGACGAGCATCATCACTCTCCAGGTGCAATAATCCCAACAATATCACCACTCATTACTATTCATTTACATTAAACACTTTATATTTCTATCATTTATCTAGCCCGTCCATTGTTTGCTGACGTTCTTCTTCCCCCATTAGGCAATGGTGGTATATAAGGCAATGGCATTCGCTTGGTTGGTTTTGCCTTCGTATTCAACGCCCTCCACATCTCCCAGATATTTGCCCGGCGAGCCGGCAACATGCTGTATTGTAGACTATACAGATTCTTCCGGTTGATAGGTGGCACAAACTTGCCTGTGAGGAGACAGAAGAAGACTTTGGGCGAGAGGTAATGTTTTCGGATGCGGTTTGCCATCTGGAAGTATTGGTTGAACATAATTCGGAATGTCAAGGGAATTGACTAATGACCAAGTTAGTCTTGCTGCGGTGTACTTTTAGGAGTAGATTTGCCAACCTTGAGGTAGATGACCGACGTAGGGGGCGGCCCCTCAGTGTTACTTATGCCATCACGTCTATAGTCGTGGGTATCACGAAGCTCAAATCGGATACCACCAGGAAGTCGCCTCGGGTCTTTGATTCTCAACATGAGTGCGAATAATGGAAAGTGATTTAGACATGAGAGGAGAGTATCAAATCCGGCCTTAAGGGAGATGATAGCCATCCTCGCAATGGCAAAATTGAGATAGAAGACGGCGACCGTCGGCAGAAGGAAGAATAGTAGTGTGAACAGAATGGTGCCGACAAGGAGTTGATCCAGGTCATAATCGCAAGAATCGATACGGTTGCGAAGAACGTTGTGCTTCTTACCGCGGAAGAGGTGAAAGAGGGACTGGAGAATTGTGAGCTGCCAGTGATATATCCTCCCAGATGCTAGATAGAACGAGTAAATGTGAATGGTTAGAGTCGAAAGCATGTCAGAAAACATGGCAATTGGCATACTAGCGCCAGCGAACGATGAAAATCCTATAAACCACACCATCTGGGGCAATGCTGGAGTCAGGGTCTCGATGCAGCCTGGCAACCGTCAGCAGACTGCAACCAATCGTTGTTTTGTGAATAAAATACTTACTGGACCAGTAATCAATGACCCAGAGGAACAAATCTCCCAAAAAAGCTGCCAACTCGCCGTTAAGCTTGAGGCCAGCAGGCCAGCCCATCAACCATGAAATGCTGCTTTGAAGTGCGTCAACTGTATAAGTACGCAGCAGATCACCAATCTGTGTGGCAACCCAATCTGCGTTCTCGATTATATATGAGCCAAGAGCAATGCCTATGATAACATCATTGGCAACGAGCCACAAACTGTTGTAAAAGCGGATGTAGTCCGGATGGCTGGTCGTAACACTGGCCCAATTGTTCTTTCGTTGCCGCAAGGTTATGTACTGCATCGGCCAGTAGCAAAACTGTTGCAGTCGTATCTCAACTTGCTGTGCTGTGGCCGATATGTCCTTCAGAGCCGCGGCGCCGGGTTTAACCCTGAACTCGAGTAGCAAGAGCAACATCTCTGCCATTATGCGATGGCCCATGAGAACCAGTACAAAGGTCTTGCGTATCGTGGGGAATAGATACAGCGTAAACCATGTCCAAAGTTGCAGAATAACATAATTTCTCATCGTCGAGGCTGTCTCAACCACTCTCTCAGACACACTAAGGCTGCGTCGCGGTCTTGACCCCAGTCGTCCCACATTCTTTTGCAATGTCTTCTCCAGTTCCCAGGACCAATTTATCTGGTTGATGATTTTGGGCAGCGCTCTGTCGCGCGCAGAGGGGACTCGTTTGAAAATGGTATGCTGCTTGAGTTTTTCAACTAGTTTGCATTTCTCTTCCTTCACTTGACGCTCTCGTGTCTCCTGCTCTCCTTCTGAAGCTACTGTGTCGCCCAACAGAGTTCCATCATGGCCCAGCGCCAGGGCAATGGGATTCAGTGATACGTATTGCATTCCCTGAGGCCGAGGACGATCGTAGAGAATGAGCTGTACGCTGATGGCCTTGGCGCATGTGATTTTTGGTTCTCGGGGGTCCGAGTTTGTTGTTGCGCAAAACCAGGAAGGGTCTGCTGCTTCCATATCGGCAGCATTTGAAAGCCCAAGGACATGCATTGAGCTGTGACCGCACATTTCGGTGATTTGGCTATTTGGGTGAAGCTCGCTGCGGAAGAAGGTACCGGCTTTGAGGTGGAATTCGGTATTCCGTGCCTGTTAACGTCAGTATTGTGTTCGAGATGACTCGCAATGCGCCAGACTAACATCAACATCTTCGAGGATGGCGACAACAAATACGTCGAGTACGGAATTGCGCCATCCCACCACAACCCCGGGGCGATCGGACCTGCGAATGTCCGTCGGCCAGAACACTCTCATCAAGCCATCATGCTCTATCATGACAAGCAACTATTTCGACCGGAACGATGCAATTAAAAAGAACCACGCCTTCTAAGTTGCTCCCGCGCCGAGACACCGACTCCTATTCGTCGTGGATGCTGGAGCCATCTTGTTAGCCATTGTCAGCGGCGTCGGATGTTGAGATCGAGCGTACCAGATTCGTTTCTTTTCTGGCTAGTAAGACGGTCGGTGCGCAAATGGCGAGGAAGAGGACTGAGAGTGTAGCAAATGCTTTTGTTGCGCGCGTCTGCAGGGAAGTTGGCAGTTAGTTTTATGCACTGCACTGCCCAGTTTGCGACTGGAACGAGGGGCTTTGTCTGGTTTTACTTACGACGACACCGTTTTCCCAGGCGAAAATAGCAAGTTCATAGAGACGAGTAACCAGATCCCAACGGGCAGTGATGTAGCCAGCGACGAAGATGCCGAGGGTCAGAATAGAAAAGGGGTGCATAGAAGCGCTATTCCTCGTGGCAGTACATGCCGTCCTCTGGTTAAAAGCTTGGAGGATATAAGGTCTATGCCAAGCTGTGGTAGTGGGTTTGCTGGCGGGATGAAGCGAAGGACAGACAGATGCTTGCTTGTTTGCTTGACCGCGGGTTGACCGTGAGGGTAATCGAATAAGTCGGCAATGTTCAGTATAATTGCTGGGAATTATTCGGTGACTTGAATGAGTGAACAGAAGCTACAGTCAAGTTCTAGAAGGGAATTGGAATTGGAATTGGAATTGGAATTGGAATTGGAATTGGAATTGGAATTGGAATTGGAATTGGAATTGGAATTGGAATTGGAATTGGAATTGGAATTGGAATTGGAATTGGAATTGGAATTGGAATTGGAATTGGAATTGGAATTGCCAGCTCAATGTTAAGAAATTGAGTTGATTGGTTCCCCCCTGCGTGTCGTTCGTTCCCTTAGCTGGAGAGCAACGTCAAACTTGAGCTAACAGTGGGCCACCTGGTTGTTTCGAGATCACGTGTAAGCGGTCTGATTCCGCAGTTTAAAAGGTTATGATGACGAAGACCAGAAAGTAACATGATGAGTGAGAACGACATATTGAATGCGATGAGAAGATAAATATGTTGATCAATGCACCGAGTGGTCAGAATCTATAAAGATCAAAACTGAGATTCTTGTTCATCCAAGGATGTTTCGGCAAAAGGCTCCAACCTCTCTGTCTGCAATCACCGGAACGCCATGCTCGCCAGCATATGATGCATGTTATTCTATACATGTTAGTTAGCCAAAATGCAATTAGTATCAGAAACAACATACTTTTCACCCCGAGATGTTTCAAATCATTCTCTTTATTCTCCTCACGAGCCTCTTGCACCAGTTTATCCACACCTCTATCCTTCAGAGCAACCTGTGGCCATCATCAGCAAATCAACTCTCGAGTTTGGCCGATATCGACATACCTTGAGACATGTTTGGTATTCTTTGAACATGTCTGCACACTCCTTATTGTCCTTTTCTTGTCCTCGAAGATATTCTGAATCTTCTTTAGTCTTGTGTCGCCACTGACGGGGCTTAGAAAAACATACTCTCACTGTACCATTTCAAGAAGCACGTATCATAACGCCTAAGCACATTGGTTAATCGAGCCTTGAACTGGTAGAAACAAACATACTCCTTGACTTCGTTGCATTCTGGGGCTAGTGAAGCTGACATGCCGAGTTGATCGATAGTAGTAAATGATGTAAAGTATTGGTTGAACTGAGTATGCAAGTTCTGGTCTAAGAAAGATGCCAAGTTTAATAGTCGCACTCCACTAATGTATAAGAGTTGCCTACTAACCTAAGAACCCAGTGCCAGTCACCTGAACGACAGAAACTCGTTATAGCCCAGTCACTTCTTCGGGCTGGGAGATCTATAAGATTTAATACAAGAGACAAGCTTATTATTGAGTCTCAATATTCACAATAATTGACAATTTAAACCCCGGAAAGAACGGATTGTCGCAACAGGCTCAAGCTATAATTGGTTACAGCTCCTCCCCGCTATGGGAATCTCCACAAAATTGTCCAAGCTGTTCGTCGCGTTCTGAACGCGACTCAAACTGAACACACTCAAACTTCTCTCTGTAAAGTACAACAACATTTCAATTCGCTTTTTTCTTCTCCTTCTTTACCAAACCCAAAACTAAAAAGTGTATTTGTTGAAAAGATTGCGATATTTCGAAAATGGCGCCGTCAAATGACGAGATCGAGCAAGCCCTGCTTGATGCCACTTATCAAGTCTATCAATCTGACCCAGACGACACTACCGTCAACAAAGTTCGCAAACAAACCGAAGAGAATCTCAGCCTCGAGGATGGCTTCCTATCGAGTGACGACTGGAAGAAGAAGAGCAAGGAGCTCATCAAACAGAGAGTCGTAAGTTTCACTTGCAGCCAGCTATTTTATTTTATTTCATGAACTTACACTGCTCTTAGGAAAAACTCATGGATGGGTGGAAACCAGAGGAAAAGGATGATGCTGGATCAGATGGAGAAGATGAGGTTAGCACTGGCATGAAGCGCTCTTCTCCAGAGGCCAAGTCACCGCAACCAAAGCCTAAGCGTCAAAAGCGCGCACCCAAAGCAAAGCCTACGCCTAAACCAAAACCAAAATCAAGCAAGGCTACCAAGAAGGATGAATCTAATCCAGAGTCTGAGCTTGGTGAATCGAGTGAGCTTAGTGAGTTGAGTGATCTGAGTGAAGAGGAGAAACCCCATGAGAAGCGAAAACAAGCGGCGCCGAAGAAAGCGCCGCCAAAACCCAAGTCCAAGAAGGCCGCTGTTTCAGAAGATGAGGACGAAGATGTCACCATGGACCCTGATGCTGGAACTCCAGAAAAGGACCAAGAGACTAAGAACGGCGGAGAAGAAAAGACACCCGCAGAAGAAGCAGAGAACAAACCGATTGTTGACGAGGAAGAGGAGTATTCGGATGTGATCGATGAGCCTCCAAAGCCCAAGCGGAAGAAGAAGGAAAAGAAGGAAGGCGCAAGCAAGCTAGCAAAGGCGCCAAAGGCGGCCGCGAAAAAGAGTGCTACGTCAGACGACCCGAACACTGAAGAAATCAAGAAGCTACAAGGCCATCTTGTCAAGTGCGGTGTTCGAAAGCTCTGGCACAACGAGCTAAAACAGTATGGCGACGATGCCAAGGCCAAGATTCGCCATCTCAAAAAGATGCTCGCCGACATAGGAATGGACGGCCGCTTTTCAGAATCCAAAGCCCGCGAGATCAAGGAACGGCGCGAACTCCTCGCTGAAGTCGAGTCTGCGCAGGAAATGAGCTCTTTGTGGGGTGTTGAGGGACGCGGCCGTGCAAGTCGAAGCAAGAGCAAGAAGATCATTGAAAGCGATGCCAGTGACGCTGAAAATAATGACGGCAACGACGATGATGACGACGAGGATAACTCATACGCCGCGAGACGTAAGAGAGTGAGAGCGGATTTGGCATTCTTGGGAGATGACGATGAATCTGATTGAGGTTCGTGTATGAATACCCCCCTATTAATCTTACGTCCACAGACAAGCAGGCTACAACCTAGGACAACGGGATGCATCATGAGTAATTTTGTACAACACAGTATCAGCAGAGCAGTAACGATTTGACTTTGATTTCCGATTATCTCAAAATAGCAGGGCGTTGATAAGTAGCCTCTATCCAATTGATATTCTTTTTCACAGATGAATTGCCCAACTTAGTCGGACCACGCCTTGTAAACGGTTCTAGCACCGTATGTCTCGCCCTTCTTGAGCAGGACCTGGTTCTTCCACTCAGGCACGTTGGCCGCGTTGACATAACGAGCAGGCTCACAGCAGAAACCAGCTCGGGCCTTGCGGGCGGGCAGACCGTTGACGGCGGGCACGTTAATGCCGGCTCCAGTGTAGATTTGGAAAGTTGGCTCGGTGCTGTAGACTTCAAGGTTGATGCCGGAGCCGGAGTGGTGAGCCTTGACGTTGAGGTTTAGGGACTGGCTGCGGGTGTCGAGAGGTACAGATGAAGGATCTGTGTTGAGGACGAAACAGTGATCAATGTTGGGCTCTTGAGGACCCAGAGTGAAAGTCTTGTTAGCGGTGACGCCAGGGAAAGACTCGATTTTGCCGGTGGGGATGAGGTCATCGCCAACAGCGAGGTAGCTGGCTGTAGGGAGAGTCATCTCTGTGTCGGCGATGGTCTCCTTTCCACTGGGATTGAAGTAAGAGTGGTTGGTCATGTTGATGACTGTCTCATCAGCGCCACCAACGAGCTTGGCCTCGTACTCCATTGCGAGAACAGTGACATCCTTGCCGTCGACCTTTTGTGTGCCCGTTGTGTAAGTAACAGTGACCTCTACGGTGCCAGGGTATCCCTCATCGCCATCCTCGCTAGTAAGCGTAAAAGCAACGCTCTCTCCGCCCTCCAGACCCTCAACACCAGGAACCTCACGGGTGCCAACGGGCTTGGGGCCGTCCCAGACGCGAGTGCTCCAGCCAACTCTGCCGCCGTGGAGATGGTTCTTTCCATCGTTGGCGGCGAGAACGACTTCCTTGCCATTAAGGCTGTCAATTCGAGCGTCCTTGATACGGTTGGCAACGCGGCCAACGGTTACGCCAAAGTAGGGAGAGTTGTGCTTCTCATAGTCTTCTTGGGTGGGGAAGCCTTGAACTATGTTGACGCCGTTGACGACAAGAGATTGAATAATGGCGCCGAGGGGCAGGAAAGTGATTGAAGAGTCAGCCATGATGATCGTTGTCACTTTTTTAGGTCAAGTTAAGAATATAGATCTAAACGGGAGTGGAGTGGGTTATTGAGTGGTTTATATAGACAGTTGGTTGTTGAACAGAGCCAATGATGATGAAAATGAACAGGTAACTCAAAAGACAGAATCGAGGTGTGATCTGAGATGTAGCCAGTTTTATATAGGTACGTATTTGTTTATATCTACTGTGCTGTTCTGTGTTATGCTGTATAACTCACCTAGCTAGGTATGGGATTTGGGATAAATGGGAGAGTTTGGGGGCCCATCATGATACTCCATCCTACGACTTCAGGCTAAACTGCAAATGTGGTCATGAGGCACTAGGTACTTATTTCTATTCTGCGTCGATAGGTCAATTAACTATGAGCTGTTTTTCTCTTTCTTCCTTTGAAACTTGTTGTCACGGGGGGTATTCGGCCCAGCTCGACCGAAATGAGTGTTTGAGTGCGGGGTGTTTGTGTCATGGGTGCTGCACTTTGCTCCATCAAGATCCCATAATGAGTGGTGCGGCTATGCAGCGAATTCTTAGACCCGGGCTTGTGGTAGTGTTATGCAGTAGTGGTTTTAGTTATTGTTCCATATGAGGCTCAAAATAGACTATATAAGCCAACACTTTGTTTTAGGTTGCTCTTTGATTCATATACTTACGTATTGTTATCATAGTAGTTGTCGTTAAAGGCCAAAGGTATCTGTCTGTATTCAACTAAGTCATGGCCGCCGTCATTATGGAGTTGGACCCATGGGTTGGTTCCACAACTGGCAGTGCATGTATGCCGGTAGCTACCTATGTAAGCAAACATCAAAAGTCAGAATCACAATAATAGGCTAATCTTGAATAGAAAGGCAGATAGTCGAATGTCAATAATGTACATATTGGTACCATCTTATATATACGTGAGAAATGTACCCAAACTATACTATCAACTTTTTGTAGCTCTGAAAATGCCATCAAAAATCAAAATCGCAACAGTGGTATCTTAATGTAGTAATAAACAGAAATTGCAAATCGTTTTCCCTTCATGAGCAAGCATTTTACCATTCCAGGCGGTCGTCGCAGACCAGCTTGACGTCGAATCGTTCGTTGCCCTTCCAGACCTGCCCAGCAGAGTTGCAGCCGGCCACAATCGTGCGCAGGTCGCTGATCATGCCTCCGGGGCCGCTAGCGAAGACTGTCGTGGGACCGGTGATGGTGTTACCCACAAAGTCGTTGATAAGGTTAGGAAGGCTGGGGTGACGGTCCTCGTCCTCAATACCTTGCCCAATCTTACGGACGGGGACATCAGTGCCGCAAGCACAACTCTCATCAATCACGTCGGACGAGGAGGACGAAGATGAGGCAACTGGTCTGGAAGTATCCTTGGCATCCTTCTCGTCTTCGACCCGGACCTTTGAGCTGGTCCTGCTGCTGGCGTCTCGTGTAGCGAAGACTCGGATCTTGAGGTTGAGGGCCTTTCGGGCTTGTTGCAAAAGATCCATCTCTTGCTGAACCCACTCGGCGTCGGTGGCGTGGCGGATGGCCCAGATGAGTTCAATCTTGCGGTCTCGGGAGATGGGTGATCGGGCGAGCTCGAGGAGGACAGGGAGTACATAGGCAATACCAGTGCCACCAGCAACACAGACAATGTTGGTGTCGGGTGTAACGTGGTCCATAGTGGTCTCACCATAGGCGCCAGTGAGGATGATAGAGGTGGTGGCTGTCTCGGAAGCCTGGAACTTCTTGGCGGCCAGCGCAGCCATCTTCTTGGTTTCACCTCCTCTAGCGCGCATGATATACGAGTGCTTCACGACGCCGTTCTCAACGTGGGGAGCATTGATGGGTGTGAAAGGGTGAGACTGCCAGATGCTACTTTCGGTGAAGCAGAGGTAATAGTGCTGGCCAATCTTCCAAGGGTCCTGGTCGTTCTGGAGATCAAATCGCAGAATATCTCCGTGCTCCTCATCAGGGAACCTAGTGATCGTGGCTTGAGCGGCCCGGAAACCCATGTTGCCAGAGGGAAGGTGGTGGTAGTGGAGGTAGGCGGTCCGAAGGAATCGGAATCCACGGTCAATGAACCAAAGGAGGAGAGATGGCAGCAAAAAGCACTTGAGCAGTTCCCAGTGCGCCCAGCAGGCACCTATGTAGACCATGGCGAGCACATAGTGAGACTTGCGGAAGAACTCGTAGCCCGTCAGGCGAATTCCCCAGGGTGTGCTACCAACAAGCAGAAGGAGGAGCAAAGTCATTGCCACGATACCCCATATCATGTATAACTGGGCAACCCATGCAGCGGCAACGTCAGGCTGAGGCTGATACAAGCGGATCTCGACAATAGACCAAGCAATGGTGTGGAGGGCGCTCTGGATGAAAATAATGTAGCCCAACCAGCGGTGCATAAACATGAAGCTCTGGTAGGGAACACCGGTGATAAGAGAAAGAATAGACTCTCGGCTAGCTAGCAGGACAGATAGAGGAGTCAATGCATAAGCCAAAATGCCGACTCTGTTGGACCAAGGGCCGAGAGAAGTGCGAGTATTGTACACCCCGGGCATGTTCTTGACAGGAGTGATCCAAGTATGATAAGTCATACCGACGAAGCTCCAAATAGTGAGGTAAATGATGAGAGCTGTAAGTACAACAACTTGGAAGCGAGTGGTTCGGCCAAAGATGACGCGGCAAGCGTCTGGGAGAAGATATCGTCGAGTGAAGGAGGCGATGCTGCGACGGACCTTGGTGAGACCAGCTTTAGGACTCGCACCAGAAGCAATAGCGGGAGCTGAAGGTATGCCGATGAAACGAAGAAGTGCCCAAATGAAGACGATCCCGAGGATAGTAGCCCAGAGGATTGCGCTGTAGAGCATACCGTAGTCATGGGCGCTGTAGACGAGGTCAAGATACTCGCAAGAGCCCTTGTCGTTTGTGCAGGGAAGGGCACGATTGGCATATCCCCAGTGAGGAACAAGCGTTTGAGCTTCGCTCATGTTTTGGATGTGGCGAGCATCCAGCTCATTCAGAGCCGCCATTGCGGTGGTTGTCATGGTTGTGGTAGTTGAACTCCTTACTGGTCCATAAGACAAGACAATATATTAGAGTAAAGGATGACCAGCAACCAACGAAAGATGGAGAGAGAGGAGCGATGGATGTCAAGTAAAGCATCAAGCCAGAGGATGTGATAGCATTAGATACAAATAGGAACCGCAACGCCTTGCCGAGACCAGATAGTTACCCAAGACTAACAAGGTAAAGAAGGAAAAGACTCCACCGTCCGTTAGTTGACCTAGTTGAGCATGTTTGAGGTGTTGGAAATATTGTGGACGGAATAGTTAAAGGGAGCCCTTTCGGAGGGTCTTGGCCCGGAAACCAACCCATATCGAGTAAATGTTTCCTGATTACTTGCTCAATTAAAGGATTGGTCGAAAGTAGCAGAAGCAGAAGTGGCAGGGAAAAGGAAGAACCCTGAAGGTCTGATGAAGCAATTGAGGCGAAAGATTTAGAGTTGAGCAGGAATGAGCACGTTTTACCAGGATTAACGATTCAAGATCCACTAAAGACTCTAAAAGACTCCAAAAAAGACTCCACAATGCCGCATTTCGAGACTCATCACTATCAATTTGAGCTGATTATCAACTCCCATATCTGGTCATTAAAACTATATTCGGGTCTAGCCATGACATGGAATAACATCCCCTCATTAATAGCCTCCTCTTCCCGCGGCAACAGCCTCGTACATCAACCTCGTTCCTACCGTTGATATAGCTTCTCAATTCTCCGGCTTCCAATTCGATTCTCCTCTTTTCGCCCCCTCCCAAGAACAAGAGCTCAATCATTCTCGGTGGACCACCTCAACTCCTGGCTTATTTACTTTACTTATTATCCGGGGGACAACCACTCATTCTCTGACTCAAATCTCCATATTCCGCTCCAATTCTTTCCTGATCTGCCATTGCCAATACTTCAAGTCAGACATATTCATCAGCTAAATCACCAAATATGGACCACGGAGCCATGGGCGGTGACGGCGCGGCCTGCAAGGTCGAGGTAATGAAGCACTCAACCGGATCCCACCAATTGATATTCATCTAACAAGTCTCAGATGCTGTGGAATTGGAACACGATTGACGCGTGCTTCCTTGCATCATCTTGGCAGATTAAGAACCAAGGCATGATGGCCGCTACTTGCATCGGCGTTATCCTTTTGGTAATTCTCGTCGAGTTCTTCCGTCGTCTAGGAAAGGAATATGATGCTCTCCTTCAGCGCGGCTTCCAGCGCCAAGCTACGACTCACAGCGTTGCTCTCGCCGCGGCCGGATGCACGGGAGCAGTTGTGCCCACGCGACAGACTTTGACCTACCGGGCATCACCTCTCCAGCAGTTTATCCGCGCCTTTATCCACGCTGCTACGTTCGCAGGAGCTTATATTGTGATGCTCTTGGCCATGTACTTTAATGGCTACGTGATTATCAGCATCTTTATCGGTGCCGGCTTGGGCAAGTTCTTTTGCGACTGGCTCGTCGTGAGAATCGATTTGGAGGGTTTGGATGGCCCAGAAGACAAGTCAAAGGGAATCGAAGAGACCACGGTGTGCTGTGGTTAGACGTGAATATGGGTGGATGGATTATTTGATTGAACAGTTGAGATACACATGTCTTTTGCATCATGAGTTGTTATTTAGCGATACCCAGCAGAAGCACTTTAGAGTTGAATACTTATATTTAGGAATGATGGTTACGTGACGTTCATTTAAAGTTGGTGGAAATGCACTACTAATAAGCATATATAGTATAATAGCTCTTGCCCGCGTGCTGTGCTTCAGCTTTCAACTTTTCAGCCTCTTCATCAACTTATAAACCCTGCAGACCTTTAGGTAGGACGATGAGGCCTTGTTCTCGTCATACAGCCACAGTATAAGAGATATGCAAGTCAAGCAACCATAGCCATCGAAATGATGCAAGTTAGGCATAGCACATGAGACTGCAATGCTCTGTGATGTTTCACAAAACTCGTGACATGTTTCATGATAAGTAGTTGACATAAACATTTCGGATCATACTATGTATTTATTTATCAACCCTGTTTCGCCTAAAGACAGAACAACCCGATAATTGTTGAAACGGGAGATTTGATTAGTCCTTGAACCGTTAGCCTCTGATATATCGTTCACCTACAAGATTATTATGTCACATATGAGCCGGGACCAAGCTCAACGAGAACACAAATGCTTGGAACAACGTTGTCTAACTAAGAGAGGATAGCCAATCGTTGACAATTCAAATCTAACTTGACACTGAAGTTGAGGACAAGGATGACGATCTGGTCTCGGCCGGCACCTGTTTGGTGTTGTACATAGTATGGAGTAGTACAAGACTAGCGGGGTTAGTAGTTAAAACAAACTCGAAATAACTTGCTCATATATCTCTCACGTTACAGAGTCTAGAATCTAGCTCAAGCACTCGTTTTTCAAGATTGTAAATGGTGTTTATATTTCTTTAACATCTTTCCACCGTCAGGAGAAAATAGGCTGAAATTGCCAAGGGGCTGTCTTAAAAGGCCCGTGTCGGATCTGTAATTCGGTAGCGGATCGAATGTTGACGACAAAAAGTCAGAGCGGCCTGGGACGAGAATGGTGGCTTCTTGCGCTCTGGTAGAATCACATTAATAAATACGTGCTCAATCCAGCTCCAGCCAACTTATGACCTGGGGTGATTTACAATAAACAGCCCCAGTCGCCGTCAGATTGACCACGCCATAGATCATAAATACACCATTAGTTACTTACTACAAAGACCGTGTGTAGTAATAGTTATCATTCACAACGATATTTGAAGTTGTAACTATCCTCTTGTTTTTTGCTTGTTTTTTCCCATCCTCCAGCGAATACCACTCCAGAATCAGTGTTCTGAACTATACTCAACAAGCCTCCATCATGTCTTCATACTCTTCCAGTATACCAAGTTCCTTCTCAGCATCACCAACTTCAAGCTTCGCATCGCTCTCCTTCAGCAGCCAGTCCTCTTCCTCGTCAAGAGAAGGCGGAACCGTCAACGATGAAATCTGCATGATCAAAACATGGTTCTCGGTGCTAACCGACGCCGAGAGAGCATCTGCGCTCGACTCCATCGCCGAACTACCAAGCCTGCGAGAAATCGAGCCCTTGATCCAAGCACTCAAGGACCGCAAGAAAGAGCTGTGGAGGCAGCAACAAGAGCTCATTATTCAACCACCAGTGAAGCCCAAGTGGACCATGCCTGCGTTTCCACACAACTCCCAAGACCCTCGATGGGCAGCTAAATGGCTTCGAGCTCTGAGGCTGCATAAATACGAGCAGTGTTTGGTAGGGTTATCTCCGGCTCAGGTATCATGTCTGGAGGACGAGGGCTTGCAGAAGCTCGGTATCGACACTGTTGGTGCAAGAACCAAAATGCTTCGAGTGAGTATCCCCAGAATTTGAAGTGGTGTTGCTCTAAACCAACTAACATTGCGCAGGCAATTCAAACCAGATGAAATACCTGGTATTCTGTTTGTTTTCCATCTTGTACGCAACCAAACGACCAACTGGCTTGGTCATGACGACACCCTTTTTTCATTACAACCGCCCAAGAGGCGGACATTTATTGTTGGATATTTTGGCTTAAATTAGGACTTGGTAAGGGAGAAAAGTGTTGTCATCGACAACATCATAATGTTAAAGCTAGCATGTAAAGGCGAGGTTGGAGTATTCGATACCTGTTAGTGGTCTGAAATCTAGACTACCTAGCATTAGTGGTATTTGCGTAGGTGGTTTGACTACTGGGAATTAGTGGCGTTAGGTTAGTACCTTTGTATGTATGAATTTAGGGGATGAAGAACATTACACAAGCTGGCGCAAAGAGGATGTCCTTCACATATTTGCTGACTGAATACCAAGGTAGATACTTATACACTATTGAGATATGGAAATGTATATTTTATTGCTTTTTATTAACTGCTGGTATGCTGTTGATGTCCGAAACAATGATTAACTACCTAGCGGCAGATCCGATCCGATGCTCATCTGGTAGTAAATCCAACGTGACCTGAACATCTCGATGCAACGCTGAATTTCCATGTGAATCACGAGGCTAATACTTGCAATCGTAGTCACGCAGCAATCAGCAATTCTACCGTGATATACATAGTACTAACCTTAGTACCTACAATAATTCAGCCCTCAAGAATTGTACTTGAATTATATCTCCCTTACGTGCCTCCCTTTTTGATCTACCCTGCAGTGCCTAATTTGGTACTTGCTCAAGTTAGAGTTACCAGGTGAAGGCAAGTGGTGCTGCGCAACGCAACTACGACCAGCAAGAACAAAAAAGCCAATAGACTCAACTTAACGCAGTACAGTCCAGCCCAGTCCCATCAACTCAGCGGACCCATCCAAGGTATCTCGCTCACCCGTTCATATCTAGCTACATCAATCAACTGAGGCTTCTCAACACAAACAATGAACAATGGCAACCGCGTCACCGCAAACAACTAATACGGCAAAACGCAAGCGAGGAGAAGAGTCTTGGGGATCATATACACAATTCACTTTCCAACTTGATCCCCTTTCGTTTGCCTTTCCCTCCGTTTCTACTACTGCGCAGACTGAGGATGGCAGCAATAGCCCGCGGTCATGGGTCACCCACAAGTTCCGTGGGCTCGCACTGGAAAGTGGGGGCGGGGCAGCCGTCAGCAGTGAAGACACCGATAATCTCATGGAAGAGTCGATGAGGAAGCGCCAGAAGCCCGATGAGATCATGAGAGAGGCTGGTATTGATGCACGCCCGACCGTGCAAGAAGATATCGAACTCGATGGAAACTCTGTGTTGCCTTCCGATGTACCTCTGCCGAGTATAGAAAGCTGTGTTCATGTACAAGCACGGCAACCACAGCAGCAACATGCATATTCGTCTTTAAACAGGCTACCCGAATCCAAGTCAAGAGTCAAGAAGAGAACAGCATCACCACCACTACGCATTAAGCGACCATCAAGACGCCCCCTTGACGACTCTGATGAAGACGAGGTCCAAATTGTCGACCCCGTCAGGGCTGCACTGACGTGGCACGAAGACGAAATCACCATCTACGACCCTGAAGACGAGGACGACGATGGTGTTGGAATCAACGGAATCGGCTTCAAACCTACCCCGGCTCTTGCACAAGCTCGTGCCAAGAAGCGGAAGCAGCAAATGGCTGAATATCGTAAACGAGAAGAGAGTGATGCACGAGCTCAACGCAGCCAACGCAGAGGGTGCGGCTCAGGAGTCAAGCTCAAGTCGGAGAATCAGTCACCACCGAGAAAGGTCAGATTTACAGACACGGATGCTTCCAACATTGCCATCACTACAGGATAACGACATCATTTGGGTGCGTATTTGGGCTTGGTAGCATGGGTTGGTCGGATGCTAGGGGCGGTTATAGATATTTTTTTACGGCTACGCAGGCGTTTGCAATTTTATCTGATGGGAAGTGGTATCTCGATGGTCAACACACACTTTTAAACCTTTCTTGATGGTTTAGCATTGGGCGAAGCCTAACAATTGCTGGAGAACACATCAAAGGCCTCACCAGGCCCCCTTTATATCTTACTCTTCAAGAGATCATATGTTTGGTGCAATTTGGAAGCAAACTCACCCAAGAAGCTCTGTACTTTCTCCTTTCGTCGGGGAGAATTCAGTTTTTACACTTTTTATTTTACCTATAGTCCGTAGCTATACCCAATGCACAAGATATACTCCTACACACAAATAGTACATGACAGCTTAGCTCGATGGTCACCAGATCTTGTACCATGGCTTCTCTGTCGCCTTCTTTTCAGCCTCCAACTTATTGTGCTGTCGCCTCGCCTCCTGTATCTTTCTTGCCTGCTCCTTCCTGTTCTCTGATACCACTTCGATATGTCGTTTCATTTGGCGACGTTCCTCGCGGCGCAGATATTGACACCATTCGTACGATGCCATGCTTCCGAGCACAAAAACTCCGACAGCCCAGTTTGCAGCACTACCAGCGTTTCCTACACTTGTTTTAGACCATGTTCGTTGCTACAAGTTCTTTTGTAGCCAACTGACCTTTAACAACGAACCTCAATCCTCCAATGCCAGCACCAGATGCAATTCCCGTGATGAAGCCTTGGCGAGCGCATGGGGTATTTGCAATATTGGTAAAGTCGTCCTTTTTGATCATAGACACGGCCTCAGAGATAGTCGGCCGAGTATTCGTCGATGTCGCACCATTTTCGCCATTGGTCGCGGCAGCTCCATTCTGCTCAATGGGTTTTGACCAGACATGCAAAGTCTTGTCGCCGGGCTGGGGTTGCCCTTCCTGTGGATTTGAAGCCATTCCGGGCTATATTTGCGACTCAATTGGTGACATCAAGGTTGACAATACCTTGCTAAAGTCGTCTTTCTTCAACAAGCACGTGCGATTGATTGGATGGACCGATGACGCTCGACAAGCAAGGCTTGATCAGACTGATTGGTCTGTGCACGAGTCGTTGCTCTGTCGAATTTGTCCATTAAACTAAAGTGGAGTCGTCGCGTCGCGAGGGCGCGTTTCAGCGCGTCTCACGCTTCCAATTTATGTACAAACCAATCTCGATCAAGGCTTTACCTACCGTCTAGGGACGTCCTTCATTTACTTGTTCCCACAGATACGCTCCGCTCATTGTTGATTTTTCAAATCACTTTTTTTTCTCTCTCGACTATTTAATCTCCAATTTGTTCTTTCCCTTCTGTCTTCTAATCTCTTTCTCTTATGCCCATTGTTCACTCCTTTGCATCGTCAACAGCCCCGTCAAACCACCCTCCTTTAGGGGAGATCCCCCACCAGGATACTCTCAATGCCTAACACAAGTCTTCGCCGCCCTCAAAAGGGCTTCCGGAGAGGAGGAAAGGTTGCCTACCATGGCAACCGTACACGCACGTTCGCGGCCTCGTCCAGGAACGAAGCCACATCGGCAGATGAGAAGTGGGAGCGGACACGGTTGGCGCATAGCATCGACGAGAACATGGGCTTTGCACGCTATGAGAGTGGAAAGAAAAGAGAAGGATGGCTGGTCAATATCCAACCCACGGCGATCGAAGACGAACGAATGCCCGGTGGCAGAGCCGCTGTTGATTGCTACTTCATCGAAGAGGACGGCTCTACCTTCAAGGCGACGGTAGAATTCGAGCCTTACTTCTTGATCGCTGTCAAGAAGGGCCGTGAGCCCGAGGTTGAGGAGTGGGCCAAGAGGGTTCCTGGAGATGGTGTAGTCAAGTCAATCCGACGGGTTGAAAAGGATGATCTCAACATGCCCAATCACTTGCTAGGCTATCGAAGGACATTCCTCGAACTCAAGTTCGCCAATGTCAACGACCTTATGGCTGCGAGGAGGGACATCATGCCCATTGCTGAAAAGAACAAGAAGAACATGAACGCCATGGATGCTTATGCCGAAGTTGCAACGTGAGTAACTTTTCAGAACCTGGCAGGACCACGCTAACAAGACACAGGCACGGGAACGGTAATTTTGACCTTTTTGACGATTCACGAGACGACGATAGAAACATGAACAGCGCACTTTCCGATGCCAGCGACTTTATTGTTGATATTAGAGAATATGATGTGCCGTACCATGTACGAGTAATGATAGATTTGGGTAAGTCTTTTTCTGTTCTACAGTTCCTTCCTATAAGCTTTACATGATGCTTGCAACCAAGTATTTGCTACTTCAGAGCCTTTTAAGGCCATGAGACCACTATTCACCATTGCCCTGATTATTGCTTTTTACACACCCTTATTATTGCTTCGCTCTTGCTATCCACATGCTTACCAAGACAAACAGATATACGAGCCGGTACATGGTACTTTGTAGAAGCCAAACACGGCGTCACAAAGATCTACCCTAACGAAGAGAGATCGCTACCGGCGGACCCCGTGGTAATGGCGTACGATATTGAAACATCGAAACAGCCCCTTAAATTCCCTGATGCTGCCTCTGATCAGATCATCATGATCTCGTACATGATCGACGGTCAGGGATTCTTAATTACGAATCGTCAAATCCTCTCAGAGGACATTGGCGATTTCGACTACACCCCTAAGCCAGAGTATCCGGGTCCCTTCATGATTTTCAATGAGCCTGATGAAAAGTCTTTAATCGAGAGATTCTTCCTCCACATTAAGGAGGCCCGGCCAACGGTCATCGCTACTTACAACGGTGACTTTTTCGATTGGCCCTTTGTGGAAGCACGAGCTAGTATCAATGGAATCGATATGTACCGAGAGATTGGCTGGAAGAAGGACAGTGAGGACCAGTACAAGTGTGCCTACAGTGTGCACATGGACTGTTTCCATTGGGTTAACCGAGATTCTTATCTTCCCCAAGGTTCTCGTGGTCTGAAGGCTGTCACCGTTGCAAAGCTCGGATACGACCCAGACGAACTCGATCCCGAACTGATGACGCCGTATGCGACTGAACGACCCCAAACACTCGCCGAGTACTCCGTGTCAGATGCTGTTGCAACGTACTATCTTTATATGAAATATGTCCACCCCTTCATCTTCTCTCTCTGTACGATTCTGCCGCTGAGCGGTGATGAAGTTTTGAGAAAGGGAACGGGTACCCTCTGCGAAATGTTGCTGATGGTGCAAGCCTATCAGAGAGAAATTGTGCTTCCGAACAAATATATCACACCGAAGGAAGCCTTCTGGGAGGGACATCTTCTCGATTCGGAAACCTACGTTGGTGGTCACGTCGAGAGTATTGAAGCAGGAGTGTTCCGAGCTGATATCCCGGTGGACTTCGCTGTCGACCCTGGAGCTATTGACGAGCTTCTAACCGATCTCGATGCCGCTTTGAAGTTCGTGATTACCGTGGAAGAGCAAAAGAAATTCGAGGACGTGGAGAACTACGACGAAGTCAAGGCTCAGATTATCGAGAGACTCAACAAGCTTAAGGAAACGCCCAACCGTCACGAAAAGCCCTTGATCTACCATCTTGACGTCGCCTCCATGTACCCCAACATCATGACAACCAACCGATTGCAGCCCGATTCCATGATTCAGGAGTCTGACTGCGCCGCTTGCGATTTTAACCGACCTGGTAAGACATGTGACAGGCGAATGCCTTGGGCTTGGAGAGGTGAATATATACCTGCAAAGCGAGATGAGTACAACATGATTCGGCATGCTCTCGAGAACGAGAAGTTTCCTGGAAAATTCCCCAGCTCTCCCATGCGGCCGTTCCAGGACCTGAGTGCAGACGAACAAGCCGCTCTTGTGCGAAAACGTCTTCAACTGTATTCTCAAAAGGTCTACCACAAGATCCACGACTCAACAACCATTGTCCGAGAAGCAATCATTTGTCAACGAGAGAACCCATTCTATATCAACACCGTACGAGACTTCCGTGATCGTCGTTATGACTACAAGGGCAAGGCAAAGGTGTGGAAGGGAAAGACATCGACTTTGCAGTCCGCTGGTGCACCTCAAAATGAGGTTGATGCCGCAAAGAAGATGATTATTTTGTACGACTCACTACAACTGGCTCACAAGGTTATTCTGAACTCTTTCTATGGATACGTCATGAGAAAGGGATCTCGTTGGTACTCACTTGACATGGCTGGCGTTACTTGTCTGACAGGTGCTCACATCATTCAAATGGCTAGACAACTTGTCGAACGGCTTGGACGACCTCTAGAGCTGGATACTGACGGTATTTGGTGTATGCTTCCAGCAACCTTTCCCGAGAACTTCGCATTCAAGCTCAAGGGCGGAAAGAAGCTCAACATCTCATACCCTTGTGTTATGCTTAACCATCTTGTTCACGCCAAATTTACAAATCATCAATACCAAACGCTTGTTGATCAGAAGACTCTCAAGTATGAGACACACAGCGACAACTCTATTTTCTTCGAAGTCGACGGTCCTTACAAGGCCATGGTTCTACCAACGTCAAAGGAGGAGGACAAGAATTTGAAGAAGCGATACGCTGTTTTCAACGACGATGGCAGTCTGGCTGAGTTGAAGGGTTTCGAGGTGAAGCGTCGTGGTGAGCTGAAGCTCATCAAGATCTTCCAGCAGCAGATTTTCAAGTTTTTCCTCGAAGGAGAAACACTGGCTGATTGTTATGGAGCTGTCGCAAAGGTCGCCAACCGTTGGCTGGATGTGCTGCACAGCAAGGGTACAACACTGGCAGACGAGGAGTTGATGGAGCTTATTTCTGAGAACCGAAGCATGTCCAAGACCCTGGAAGAGTATGGCAACCAAAAATCTACCAGTATTACCACCGCCAAACGTCTTGCAGACTTCCTGGGCGAACAGATGGTCAAAGACAAGGGATTGAACTGTAAATTCATTATTTGCGCTCGGCCCAAGAACGCACCCGTCACAGAACGAGCTATCCCCGTTGCCATCTTCTCCGCGGAGGAGTCAGTCAAGCGAACGTATCTGAAGAAGTGGTTGAAGGAGGAGCCCACTGATACTGATCCTCGTGCACTCCTCGACTGGGACTATTACCTAGAGCGATTGGGCTCTGTTATTCAGAAGCTCATCACCATTCCCGCGGCCCTTCAGAAAGTCCGAAACCCTGTCCCTAGAGTGCCGCATCCCGACTGGCTTCAGAGGAGAATTAACATCAAGGACGACAAGCTCAAACAGAAGAAGCTCACTGACATGTTCAAGAAGAGCCCACTGGAGGACATCACCAACATCAACGGCGCTGGGATGGATGATGTAGAAGACTTTGGCAGTAAGCTTTTGAAGCCCAAACAAGTCAGCGCGATCATAGCATCCTCTCAGGCTGCTACTGTTCAAAAACGCAAGTCTCCAGAGCCGGCGGAGAACCCTGATCCTATGTCTGCACTTCCCCACGTTATGCCAAGTGCTTCAGAGAATTATGAAGAGTTCCTGATGTATCAGAAACAGAAGTGGAAGATTCAAAAACAGGCCAGAATTCGCCGACGACAGTTGTTCGGTGACAGAAGAGGCGGAGCAGTCAACAACCTTCAACAGACGTTCATGAAACAGGCGCACACTACCTACATGAGTAACTGGCAGGTCTTGCATCTCAAAACCACTGAAACTCCTGGCATTGTCATGGCATATGTCTTGATCGATGCCAAGATCCACACACTCAAGGTCAACGTTCCTCGCCAAGTCTTCCTCAACCTCAAGAGTAAGGATCTGCCTGATGTTGAGGTCGATGGCTGCGAAGTCGAGCAAGTCAACTACACTTTGCCCAACGGCCACCCTTCCAGTCATCTCTTCAAGTTGACTGTATCTGAGGATGTCTACTTCAACGAAAGTGAGAAATTCTCTCTGCTTTTCAACCACCCTAGTGTAGAGGGAGTTTACGAGAAGCAAGTCCCACTAAACATTCGTGCCGTTTTGCGTCTTGGAAACCAATGTACCATTGACGCATCGCAGCATGCTGTTCTCGGAAAGGGCCTCGAGCAAGGTTTCGACCTAGCAGGTCTAAAGCGGCCAGCCAAATCGCGAACTTATCTCGACACCTCCCCTCTGGCTTACATCTATATCTCGCACATCACAGCAGGCGAACGCCAGATCTTTGGCATCTTCTCTACCACTAACGACCAAGCCCACGTTGTCATCCTGCAGAAGAACAAAGACTCTGGACAAGATCTCCCCAACATTACCAGGATGTACTCCGAGATGCTCGCTCGACGACATGCCGAAGCAGCTGGCACGAACTGGCAGGACTGCTTCACTTATCAAGAAAAGCTGCACATCAAGATCACACAAGTGACTACTCGACGCAAAGCTCATCTCGAAATTAGTGATGTTGTAAAGAAGATGCGCAAGGACGAGCCGAGACCACAAATGATGGTCATCCAGTCCTCTCAGCGACAGCTTCTTATTCACGATGTCCCAATCCTGGGTGAATTCCCAGTCCTCCCTCTCAAGTACGATATCGCAGACAGCTCGTTGCCACCCCTGGGCTGGCAGTCTGTTATCGCCAAACGCATTGTTGGGCATTACCTTGGTCTTGGATCGTGGATTCTGCACCTCACAGCCTTGGCTCGTTATGGCGACGTCCCTCTATGTAACCTGGAACGCGACGATCCTCGTTTCCTGATCGACATCGCTTACGCACGTCGCCTTCAGGCCAATGGTGTCGTGCTTTGGTGGTCCCCAGGCGCTCGTCCGGATCATGCTGGTTATGAAAAGGACGATCTTCTCGGCCCCCTGGATACCGTCAAGATGCCAAACATCAACAACCCCGGGACCTTCTCATCAGTCTGTATCGATCTTGATGTCCGAAACCTGGCTATTAACACCATCTTGACCTCGTCTCTCATCAACGAGCTAGAAGGCGCAGACTCAGTCTCCTTCAACCCTGCTGCTGATGATTCTGAGACACTTGCTTCCGAAAATGCTTTCGCCAATGCTGGCGTGCTTGTGCTTCGTGAGATGGTCAAGGCTTGGTGGACAGAAGCTTGCCGCGGAAGTACCATGGCTGATGTTTTGGTGCAGCATCTCGTTCGTTGGGTTGAGAATCCCGACTCCTTCATGTATGACCGAGCCCTGCACTACTATGTGCAGATGATGTCTCGCAAAGCCTTCCAGCAGCTTATGGCTGATTTCCGCCGAGTGGGGTCTCAGGTCGTTTTTGCGAACGCCAATCGCCTCATTCTTCAAACGACCAAGGCTGAAGTTGGCAATGCGTATGCGTACAGCCAGTATATCATCAAGTCCATCAAGAGCAAGCCCCTCTTCCACTTCATCGATTTGGAGATTAAAGAATACTGGGACTATCTTGTTTGGTATGATGAGTTCAATTATGGAGGAAAGGGTTGTCAAGAGGTCGTGGAGGCTGAGGAACAGACCCTTGAGACAATTATGCACTGGCAGATGGCCACTTTCTTGCCAGTCCTACTCCAGTCAACCTTTCAAGACTGGGTCATTGAGTTTATTCAACTTATGCACCAGCTCAAGAGACCTCACAATGGCGATCCTGATGCCACACCTCGCCTGACACAGTTGCCGAATAAGGGCTTGGAAGAACATGAAGGTCGAATTATCCTGGGCAAGGCATTTGAGAAGCCTCTGAAGAAAGACATCATCGGTCTCCTCAACAGACAGAAACGCGAGCAACTTCACCCGGAGCTTGCTGGCGACTACACATTCCCTGACCTTCCCGGCTCTCACCTCAACCTAAGTAACCCCATCCTCGAGCTTGTTAAATCACTCATGCAAGTACTCTCCCTTGACAAGAACATCACATTGGAGGCTCGTCTCCTTCGAAAGGAACTTTTGGCTCTGTTCGACATCCGCGAGTTCTCGAAGGAGGGCACATTTGCCAATCCATCAGAAAGTCTGCGACTTCCCCAGGTATCTTGTGACAGCTGTACCATGATGCGAGACCTGGATCTGTGCAGAGACGAGGATCTGTTTGGTGAAGGTGCCGCATGGTGTTGTGGCTTTTGCGGGACTGAGTTTGATCGTATCGCTATAGAAGAACGATTGCTGGGCATAGTAGAGAGTTGGGTTGTTGAATGGACAACCCAGGACCTCAAGTGCGTGCGTTGCGGCGCTTTGAGAATGAACGACTTTATGGAGCACTGCACTTGCAGTGGAGAGTGGAAGGAGGTAGTATCACGTCAGGACGTGAGCAAGAAACTGGGGGTTATGAAGAGGGTTGCCAAATTTTACGGGCTAAGAATGCTCAGTGATGTAGTAGAAGGATTGCATCAGGGTTTGTAAAAAGGAGTTTAAGAGGATATGCATGGAACAAGGAGTTGAGAAGGCATTAAGGGAATTGCAAGGGTCGCATATATATAGATACACTTGTTTAATAGGATAATGATTCTTAATACCTCTTTCGAATGAACGAGCCCATTTATGCTAAAGTTGTGCACTCTAATAAATATGCCTACTATTTCTCTTGTGACGATTCTCATTGTCATTGCTGGTTGAGCTGAAAAGTATTGGATGTAAGCATATGCACCTTTACTTTGGAAGTAATTGTAAGAATTTATAACCCAACTTCTGAAGTGTTTATTGATTACCTGTCTACTGGGTAGCAGAAAAAATAGCCTCCTAAGTCTTAGGGTATAAAAATAAGTAATCGAAAGACTATAGCCTAAGGGGCATAAAATAGCCTACTAATTTCATCTCTTGTAGGTACTTCCAGCTGTCAATTTTTCTGATACCCCGAGGCCTGTTTGAGGTTAATCACTGTAACCAGATGGCTTTTATCCGCGTAAATGGTGGTGACAAGGCTGATTCGCGGAAGGTGCCATGCCGCTACTGCCATGCCTGCGCATGTAATCCCCCTCCCTCCCCCACCTTGGCAGTAGCAACTTGTAAGACGAAGGAAGGAAGGAAGGAAGGGAGGTACCTTCCCGGGATAATGGTTCGCCTACACCTGCAGAGGCCGCCAGTATCTCATCTGCAAGGCAGCCGCCTTCTGACTTGTGACCAAAGAAGAAGGACCCGAGCCCCAATCTCATTTTTCTTATAACCCCCTCCATTTCTTCTTTCTGTCTACCCCCTCAATTGTTGCCTTGACGAAGCCACCTAGTAAATCTCCATCTCGTGCACTTTTAGTCAACAATGGAT
Organism: Fusarium sambucinum; assembly: GCF_050947815.1. NCBI lineage: Eukaryota > Fungi > Ascomycota > Sordariomycetes > Hypocreales > Nectriaceae > Fusarium > Fusarium sambucinum. Next base: position 4,573,623 of record NC_139292.1, read on the forward strand.
CATTTCAAACGTAAAGACCGCCGCGGGGCCTTTCATGTACAGTCCAACGGTCTCGGCCCCACAGTCCGGCACGGAACTCTACCAGCAGTATCCACGCCTCCGGTTACAACATTCTCGCCAATGCCGATGCCGATGCCGATGCCGATGCCGATGCCGATACCAAAGAACACGGCTTCATTTGATGTCCTGTCTTTTGGCTTTGAAACTCACCCAGTGCAGTTAATGCAGTCCGAGTTCACAGGCGACTACTATCGCTCTGCATCTCCTCTTAAATTAGACCTGGATTCCTATCTCAACTACGCCGACGAGCCTGACAATCGAGAAATGAGTACTATATCTAGTATAAGTGCAGACACTTCTTCTTCTACAGGTTCCATGTTTTCTTCTTCTTCAACTGATACTGGCGATACATTGACCGTCCGGAACGGTCGGGGTCGTTCCAGAGGCCCCAGTCCTTTGAGTCGCAGCGGGCGAACTAAAAGCCTTGATAATCCGACGCCTTCTTTTGTTTGTCTGGGTCCTCAGTGCCAGCTGGCTTTCTCTTCCGATAAAGAACTCAAGTCTCATGTTAAATCCTCTCACACCTATATATGCAACTGGGCTGGCTGCGATCAACCTAGTTTTTCTACCAGGGACGGTCTCATTCACCACGTTAAAGTTCAACATCTCGTCATTTGCCCATCCCCTGGCTGTACAGAAGCTTCATTCCAAAGCATTCGTATTCTTCAGTCCCATATTTCTATGGCTCATCCCGAGGATGGGAAAGATGATGCAAAAGAATGGGAACTTCCAACGAAAGCTGCCGATAACACGAAGAAAGGCGACAGGTCGTCTTCAAGCAAAACACCCGTTGAAACTATTACATCGCGGAAAAGAAAGATTTGCGATCCTGAGGCAGAAATAACTTTAGGCTTGTCTCGATCAAAACGTCAGTGCCTGGATCGACTCCGCGGTGTTGTTGAGAAGCGAGCCAGGAAGAGTGCAGGTGAGTGTTGAATATCTTCCCCCAAGCATATCATCACGCCACATATTCTTCAAACGATCAGCCTGTGTGAACGGTCGTAAGTTAACACTGCAAAGGTACACCACGAAGTGCAGAGAGCCCTACAGACCTTATTCGAGGACGAGCGTCACGGCGTATAGAAACAACAAGTTTTCCGCTGGTGTTCGAACATGCCATACTCCCTTTCTTGTCACAATATCTACCCCTTTGGGTCGGACCCCGCCACGTGGTGACTGTCACTCGAGGCAAGTCACCACAGATGAAACGAATTTGTATCATGGCTCCAAACAAAATCTCTCGGGCTCGCAAGGTTCTAATCGTGAGCCACGTTCAAGACCTTATTCCAGCCAACTTTTCAACACTTGTCACTTTCGTCTTTGCACAAGGAGAAATAAACAGAACCGTGACCTGGGCTCGTGGCCTAAGTAAAGACCACAAGGACGATATATGCTCTGCCCGAAACCCTTATTTTTTCCGTGATCCTTGTATGGGCGATAGTATCGGCGTTACAGGAAACGGTGCATATGACGATAGTACGGCTACACTCGGTCCTTGTATAACTGTCGGTGGTGGGAGTTACTGGCTGGGTAACTTCCATCCTTTCTTGGAGGCATACCAAAAACTTCCGCAAGAAGTGCAGGTCGAACATCCTTCCTCTCAAGATCGCAAGCGGTGTATAGAGGAGGGGCACGATGCCATGGCGCAAGAGACAAGTTTCGGACTCGGCAGACTTGAGGTAACATCGGGACTCAACCTCAAGACAACAAGAATCTCGCACGATCCCTACTGGGACGACTGTGATATGGACAAGCCGCTTGTTGTAACAGACTGGGCTCTTATCGGTTCTCGCACTTCACAGGCAAACGTTCTCCGGCGGTTTCCTTCGGAGACTCTGCCACCAACTCAAGACCCTATCGTGGTTACCACAACGGCTATCACGCCAGGCGCTGACGTTCTGTCCAGTGGTCGAACATCTGGATACCAACGAGGACAGATCTGCGAGATCCCTGCATATGTTTCAGGTGACGAGAATCAAACCCTCAAAGCTACTAGAGAATGGTTTATCGAAGAGCCGTGGCCGCAGGATGATGAGGATGCCTGGATCCGCGGTGGCATTGGTGTCAACGGCGATAGCGGTGCAGGTGTTGTGGACGCCAACACTCATAGCCTCATCGGACAAATATGGGGTCGCAATAACTATTGGGGATCTGGACAGCGTGTCACCTACTTCACTCCCATCGCAGACATCTTCGACGACATTCAAGAAAAATGCGGGCAAGAGTCACGTCCTAGGCTTCCGCAGCATCGCGATGAAGCAAATTGTTTCCCTTTGCATCCGTCATGCCGTCAATGCTTTGATCTACGAGCATACCTCAATAGCAGTAGAAGAAGTTCACGAATGTCGCTTCAAAGTATGATAATGGGCATAGGTGACGGCGACCAGGATCTCACCTCGATCGAGGCAGTTTCAGAGCTAGCTACACCAAGGGATTATCACCGCTATCCGGGAATAGAAGAGGCAGGTGCTTCTTTCAATGACATCGTCTCGCCAGCAGGGCCGAGTGGTTATCCTGGCACTCCTATGATCGCTGACATGAGGAGCCCCTATGCCACAGAATTGGATCTTGAGGATTTATGGGAGCCAAAAGCTGGGAGCTCTACTCGAGCTCGAAAGAGAACATCCAGTTTTGCCGTAGACACGGGACCAGAAAGGTGGAAGAGGCTGAGAGCTGATGGTTGAGACTATCCCGCGAGTCCCCCTCGCGCCATCTTCTTAGCTCGAGCATCACGGCGGTTGTGATTTGCCCGAGATCCCTTATTTGCCTCTTTATTCTTCCTGGCCGATTCTGTCTCCTTCTCACCAGTAGGTCCTGCGACATTGCCTCCTCTACCGCGACCACGCCCTCGGCCTCGGCCGCGGCCACCACCTCTACCGCCCCTGGATGACCCGCCATCAGGATCACTTCCTTCTTCTCCTGATCCAGCTGGTGATGCTCGCCAAGAAGTGCGTTCTATTTGCGCCTGTTGTCCACTGAAGGCATACTTTGCTTCCAGTCGCCGCTTCTGCTGCGGGTTCCTCACAAGTATGAGAGCCCATCCCTCGATTGCTTCGTCGGTCATGCCAGTATCTTGTCTGAGCTTGGCTCGTGGACTGCCACGTCTTGTCGCGGCATCCCGATCGAACAGCTTAGAGTCAATCTGGTAGGCGCGGAAGAGTGCTTCTTCGTTGCCGTCACTCGCCGCATCAGCTTCCTGGTTGGATGCATCAACGGTACCTCCCACATCATCAGCATCGTAAGTATCGTCACGTTCGTCATCATCAGAATCGAATGCTGCCAGGGCAGAGAGAATGGCCGATTTGTTCGGTGCGTTTTCTTTGTCTTTGAGCATGTCGTCGGCGTTTTTGCCGGGTTTCTTTCCAAAAGAGACCTTGGATACATCCATTGCGAGTCGGTCGAAATCATCATCGTCAAAAACATTATGCCGTGTAGGAACTTGGGGTGGAGTAGGTCGTGGTGCAAGATCTGCGTGTCTATTTTCCGGATGCGAAGACCTAGTCATGGTTAGCTGGCAATCGGCTAGATGGCAAGATGCATCATACAAGGGTTCGCTGCGGTCCGCGTTGGACAAGTGAGGCGGTAAAGTCTCACTCAGCAGGTTCGCAACGACTTGTTCCACATCCTCCCCGTATTCATCAAGACATTTGGATACAAAGCCAGATCCAAGGTCAGGAAATAGATCTTGCACCTGCGTAATCTGACTCATCCTGTGAACGTGCATGTCAGCATCCGCTTCCTGTTGTGTCTCCTTTCCTTTTCCTTTGTTGACTTTTCGTCGCACCAGTCGTTTGGGACGAACCATTGCACCCTTTTTGTAGGTCTCGAGTGCTGTGATTCTTTTCTTGAAGTTATCCGTTGCTGCTCCGGAATCTTCTGCCCTTCTCAGTAGAATCTTTAGTAGTGGAGTGTTGGTGATAAGTTCAGGGACAAGAGAGTCGTTGACATTGAGGGGCCCGGCCTTGTGGGCATCAGCCGCTTCCTTGAGAGCATAGAGTTGATCGCTCAGCATAGACCACTTGGCTGGCTCGACATCTATGAGCCCGATAAGACATAGATAGGTGGTTGTCAATATCACCTTCCGTAGAGGTGGGTTCATAACTCGAAAGCACACAATAAGGGCGTCGAGGAAATCGGATCCCGCAAGAAATAAGGTGCAGGTATCTGGTGAGGCATGCAGAAGGTGATTAAGTCGTATCAGGCGGGCCTCAACTATCTTCAAATCTCCCTTGATACCAGCCTCCAGCTGGGGGATAAGCTGCTTCTTTAGCCCAGTAAGACTCGCCTCTGTCGGGACAGTACGCTGCTGAAAGAGTTGGGCAATAAGAGGTGCCGTGGCTTTCCGGGGGAATATCCTCGCAATATTTGCCAAGAATTCATAGTTGAAGAGTTGCGTAGGCGGAGAGACAGAATAAACTCGTGAAGTGAGTTGGAAGACAAGTTTAGGTAGTGTCGTTGAGTAAGATTGTAGGATTGTGAAGCCTGCCTCTGCTGTCTCTTCTGCAAAAGAGGAGAGAAACGTTGGGGTAGAGTCATCGCGAGATAGAGATGTCTTGAGGTCCTTTTCGGGGAGTGCGACAAGAGCACGGCAGATTGACGTCCAGGCTTGAAGAAGCGAGTTCCACTCGCTAGAAGAGAGGTGTTGTCGCCATGATGATTTGGGGAAGGATGCGAGGGGCGGTAAAGATGCCATCTTTATTGAGAGAGATGGTTCTCGATGTTTATGTACAATGAGAAAAGTTGGTGTCTTTGACTTGTGGGTTTTGAGTCAAACGAGGAGCTGTTCTTATAAACTGTTGCTCATTAACACCACAAGAATCCGTATTGTGGCTCAAGCGTTTGCATCGCCGGATGATTCATCAGAAAGTGGATTCTCACTGCCTGCAAGCTGATGGATGAAGTCGACTTGGAGATCGAATGACTGGCCAACCAACGTGCCATAAGCTCAAGCACTAATCCATACATGGCTTGGGGCATAAAGACACCTCAGGGTATCAGAAAAATTGACCGCTGGACATATAAGAGACGAAATTAGTGGGTCACTTTATGCCCCTTAGGCTATAGTATTTAGATTACTTATTTTTATACCTTAAGACTTAGGAGGCTATTTTTCTGCTATCCAGTAGAGACAGAAGGAGCTGCCCTGGTCGTTAGTGCCGCAAATCAACACCAAACTAATGGAAGCAGGAAGCAATTAGAGATGATCTCACTTTAATCCACCTGCCTCATGTTGAGATTCTCTATTTATATGTACCTAGAAGAGATTGATCTGGATTATTGAAATCTCAGTCAGTTACTCGCAAACTCAGCTTGGTCACATTCATAAAAGAATAACATCACCAAAAGCAATAAGCAAGTACCCCAAACTTGGCTTTGGTTGTATGTTTTTGTTGAAATACGGTTTGATCTAATCCTATACAACAACCCTTCCTGTTCATACACAACGCCAGTAGATGCTCAGAGCCCAAAACTTCTTGAATAATCCAACGCCTTTCCTCACTCCAACTCTTCTCGTCTCTCTCATCATATATAACACGCTCAGTGAGGTGGCTCCTCATTCTCTTACTGTGGTAACTTAAAAATCCCACAACGTGCATTCCCGTGGTGGCGGTAACTCGGGCATCAAGCCGTCCTGGAAGGTACCTGTCTGTGCGAAAGCCATCCATTGAGCTTTAGACTTGTCATCATACTTCTCCGAAGGCAATTCTGTATCCGCTGAGTATCCTGGTGGTCCATCTGGAAACCACACCCGCCGCCATGATCCATCAAATTCCTGAATTCCGGGCTTACCCTCCTTATACACAACAGATTTGCCCTTGAACATGGTGAGTCGTCCATCCATACCCTTGGAGCTGTAGCTTTCGACTGGCGGGTGCTGTCGGGTACTGTTGGGTGGATACGGGCTCCCCGGGGGAGCGCCTGCTGGCGGCAGTTGCGACGCGGATGGATTCAAGGAGGTTTGCGTAGGGTTTGAAGGTTGACCGAAGGGGTTTGCTGCTGGCTGAGAAGGCTTGCCGAATGGATTGTTGGCTGGCGGTTGGTTGTTCTGTGATGAAAACCCATTGGCCTGGGGTTGCGATGGTTGTCCAAAGGGATTGTTCGCATTTTGAGTCGGCGTAGCATTAGAGGCACCGAACGGATTAGATGCTGCTGGTCCCGCAGCATTTGATGGCTGCCCAAAGGGCGACGTCCCTTGCGCAGGTTGGGAAGGCTTCCCGAACGGGCTCGCTCCAGCATTATTCTGGTTATTGTTGTTCGCTCCAAAGGGGTTGGCATTCTGGTTGTTCGCTGTACCAGCACTGGGAGCACCAAAAGGATTCGCTGCAGGTGCATTGTTGTTGGCAGCGTTTCCAAAGGGACTAGAGTTATTGTTTGTTCCACTTGGAGCTCCAAAGGGGTTTGGCTTTGCACCAAGTTGGCTGGCTTGTCCAAAAGCACTGCCTCCTGCGTTAAGCTGCGACGGTTGGCCAAACGCACTGCCCTGTGCGTTCGGTTGCGATGGTTGACCGAAAACGCTGCCTTGTGCATTTGGTTGTGACGGTTGACCGAAAACGCTGCCTTGCGCATTGGGCTGGGAAGGCTGCCCGAACGCCGGTGTACCAAAAGCGCTGGGCTTCGTACCTAGCGTTGAAGGTTGTCCGAAAGCTGAGGGTTGAGCGGGTTGTCCGAATGCTGATCCAGACTGTCCCAATTGCGAGGGCTGTCCAAATGCTGATGGCTGCGCAGGCTGACCAAAAGCAGAGCCTCCCTGAGCTGGCTGTGACGGTTGACCAAATGCTGGAGCTCCAAAGGCGCTTGGTTTCGCACCCAGAGCTGAGGGCTGTCCGAAAGCACTTACGCCGGTCGATGCGCCGCCGCCAAAAGGAGATGTATCGTTGTTGTTGTTCGCTCCGAATGGATTTGACTGCGCTCCCGTGTCGGCAATGGTAGATTTCGGTCGTTTTCCGACAAGGAATTCCTCAAAAGGAGCTCCCTGTGTTCCTTCCCTGCAAATATCGTGTCGATTTGGGTGGTTGTTCTCGGCGCTGACCATAAACTCGACGGCTCCTTTGACATCGCGGAGGGCGGTTTGTATTTGTTGCTGCGCGTTCGTGTACAGCTCTTGCGCTTCGTTCAACTACAGCCGCATCACGGATTAGCTTTGGGGCGTTCCATATGAAGAGAGCGATTGACTAGGTGCTTACAACTTGCTGCTCGTTTCCTGAGGCCTTGCCCATCATAAAGTGCAGCCGCAACTCCTCAAAACTCTGTTCGCGTGGGAACCCGCCAAAGAGCTGCCCAGGAGCGTCTCTCCCTGGCGCATAGGCTGAAAGGATCCATTGCGGTACCTCGGTCGTCAAATCTTTTTCGATGGTATCGGCGTTGATATTGTATTTTTCTGTTAAGTTGTCAATTATTTCCGTTCTTGTCACGTTCGAACACCCTTCGTACCAGCTGCGCTCTGGTTGTTGCCTACTCCTAGAGCTCCAAAGCGGTTTTGATCGTTTGGGTTGATGTGCTCGTTACGACACCTATCTATAGATCAATTAGCATAGTTAAGACAGAGATGAAGGCTCATTTGGAGTGAGGAAATCATACTGCCAAACTTGCAGTTCCCCTGCTGGAAGAATTTGCAGACGGTCATCTTGATGGATGATTAAATGCGTTATCGTGGTTAGATTTTGGGGTAGAAACTTTGACACTATCAGCCAAAGTCGCCGTATGAGAAACTACCTCATGACGTTTGAGGGTATTTTAGCACCAATGGCAGGAATTTGTCCGTTGTATTTAGAAGAGTTCTTGTCAAGGAGTGAACAGAAGAAGGATGTGGTTGAAGAGAGTGTAAAACAAAGAAAGCTTAGACAGTTGATGGGCCTTACAGCCTTTCCCAGCCTCGCTGGGGCCGTCGGGTTTTTGTGAACGCGGCAGGTAAGCTCTCGCTACCTGCATCCATTCAATATTACAGTGGGGCTTGATGTACGCTAAAGTGCCTGTCCCTGAACCTCAGCCTATTGTTCGGGCAACTACCTACTCTGTAATCGATTCCTATCCATTAAAATCAATACAACGAGTGCCCAAAGCATACAGCGTTTATTGTTTATCTTCATCAAGTAACAATAGAATTTGTTTTCAATTTTGTTTGATTCATTCTAATCTTGTCTCTTATTTAGCCCATTTCGTCATAAGATTTGTTTATCCCTTGTGCAGAGTCCCTAAATAACAACTTTCATATGCTCGCCGCCATAGTAGATTCAACCGCATTTCATATTTTCCTTCTTTTTTCTCACCTTAATCATGATGAGATGTGATCACCTTTTCGAAACTCAATCATTGGTCCGTTCTTAGCACTGGTAAATATATCAACCAGCTGCATCTCACCAGGTCGGTGTCGACCCCATTCATTCTTGGGGTTGCCCTCAGCAGGGTCAACGATACCGATAGCCTTGCGCATATCATAGATATACATGGTGCGAGCCAGAGTGTTGGTCATTTCAACATAGGCAAGACCCTTGCCGATGCAACCACGAGGTCCAACGCTGAAGGGACAGTACGCGCTAGCAGCCAGCGCAACCTCCTCCTCGGTTGTGTTTTGACCAGTGATGGGGTTGAGGGCACCCACGAGCCATCGCTCGGGCACGTACTCGTATGGAGAGGGGAAATAGGACTCGTTGTGGTGGATGGTGTAGTGAGAAACGCCAACGACAGTGCCCTCGGGAATGGCACGGCCCTCGATGGTCATGCCTCCAGAGAGAACCTCACGGGGGAGGATACCACCAACCGATGGGGATAGTCGCATAGCTTCGTCGATACAGGCGCGGAGGTAGGTGCAAGATGCAAGAGTAGCGCCCTGGCAGATTTCCTCGGCGTCGTTGAACTTGCTTCGGATTTCTTCGGTGACTCTCTTGAGAGCGCGGGGACAACGGACGAGGTAGAAGAGGGTGGCAGCCATGGCAGTAGAAGTAGTGTCGGAACCAGCAATGATACTATCCAGAGTTTAGTTGGGGCTTTTTATTGGTGGCGCATATCACTTACAGAAGGTTGGATTCAGACCAAAGCTCAGGAGTGCTGAAACCCTGGCCAGTTTCGGGATCGCGAGCCTTGAGGAGGTAGTAGAAGAAGTCGCGACGGTCAGTCTCCTCACCAAGCTTGGTGCGCTCAGTAAGTTGACCCTTGCTGTAACCCATATAACGAGCGCGTCCAGCAGCAAGTCCGGGGAAGAGGATCTTGTCCAGGTTCAGCTTGTTGACAATAGGCATAGTTCCACACTAAGGCCAATCAGCTTCAGATCTCGCAAGATTCTCTATGATGCACTTACAAGAAGGTGGCGCGTAGTGGCGGCTTCAACGAGCTCCAGAGCGAAACGGTTGGTTGGGCTCTCCAGCATGTGGAAGGCCTTACCGAAACATAAATCACCAAGAATATCCATAGCAAGGTAGTTGCACCAATCGCTCATCTTGCGAGGCTTAGTCCAGCCCTTGGTGTCCTCACCGGAGCCCTCCATCATGCCAATCTGCTCGCAGAAAGTGCGAACATTGCCGAGAATGTATCGCTGCATCTCCTTCATGGCACTATCGGAGAAAGCCTGAGACATGACACGACGCTTGCGGGCGTGGACCTCCTTGTCGCGAGTGTTGTGGGTGTTGGCAGTGGGATGAACAAAGGCATTGTAGAACTCGGCCTTGCGGACGTTTGAGCGGAAGCCGTAGATCTCCTTGAGAGCCTTGTTGGAGTTAAAGCAGATCGAGTTAGGGCCAAAGCGGACGACAGGACCGTATTTTTGATGCATGCGCCAGAACTCGACCTGTCTGTCGCCCTTCCAGGCGTGGTAGAGCTGGTAGCCATCTGTGATCTTGGCGATGAAAGGACCCGGGTACCTGGCTAGAGGGTGGAAGAAGACCCGGTAGACGACAATACTGAAGCCCTGAAGAAACGTGTTAGTCTCCAGGTTTGGTATGAAGTGTGGGAGATTTCACTTACATAGAGTAGACCAACTCCTACCAACAACCCCAGGTATATCCACACATGTGCTAGATCGACTGCCATGTTGCCTGTCTTATTCATACACAAGCAGAGTCTTGGGAATGAATAGATAGAAGGGTAGGCGATGAACCAGAAAGAGACGGAAGGCCCGGGGAGTTAAATAGTATTGCATATAGCCCTTATCAACAAGACAAAGCAAGCTCGTAAGCGGCAAGCAGCCCCATGACCACCCTCTCTCTCGTTTCTCGTCTAGCTCCTCATGCCCCATCCTCTCTTTCTTTCGTTGACTCCATGACCAGGCTGACGCTCTTGATCGGCTGGCGGCGGCACACAAAGCTTGTCAGTATTCACAAGCTCGTTTGAAGTGGAAGGTGGAGGGGGTGTAAACATCCAAAGTCTTGTCTGCGGCTAAGTTCGGATTGCAAATAGCGGGACGGCATTGGATAGATCGCGGAGAAATTGAGAACCGCCCGCGAGATTGCGGGGGAAGTTTTTAAATACATGGATGTAAGAAGCGCCAGATTGTTGTGTGGGGTTTCTGGAATTGGGGAATTTTGTTATGATTTAGATGCTGCCAGTCAAGCTTAACAACCGCAACGCCCGATGGCTTACGACAACAATGCTGAAAACATCACCGTTAGTCCAGCCTCGATGATACATTACAGAGGTCACCTGCCCAATATCTGACTTTACTAATTGAAGTGCGGTGAGACGTCAATCGATCTTCCATACCATAACAAGCCCAGCCAACGTCTACATGCCGTCATTTCTCTCATAAACAATATAGAACTCGTCAACCATTGTCCCCATCTTTGTTCTCCAACTCGGTGCTGCTGTGTGGTCCGAACCTATGCTAATCTTTGGAATGGCTTGACCAGCGGTACTCTTCCCGCACTACGGAATCTTATGGAGCCAGTAGGGGCACAGCAAGCTTTGTCCTCCCTGCTCGGCCACATCAAGCCCGATGATGACCGCGGCGCTGTGGGTACTCGGAGTCCCGCGAGTGGGTACGGTAATATTCACACTCGGAGTGGGTACGGAAAACTGCTGCATACAGACCAAATCCAGGTTTAACGACAGGTTCTTTCGAGACAACATTGGCAAGAATGGATACGATAGGGTAATAATTTCTTTCTAGTTTGTTGGTCAGCCGCTGACCATCTTCTAGGGTTAAGACTGGCTGAAATTCATGTGATGCTCGTTGTAACACTGTTATCTAGCTGTAACTGTCTTGTGTTTGTACGTTCCCCACACTCTCACTCTCATGGCTGAGAAGCAAACATGAAAACAATGTCGAACCCAAAAGCCACACAACAACGCCATATCATTCATGCAAGTAAGACAGATCTATAATGCCACCCATTGGACAACAGATAACGATACGCAGGCCACGACTACATACGCACTCAGACGGCTCAATTATTCCTCAATTGCATAACCCCTACCCTGTAACCACTACCTACCTGTCTATTAGCTGATTCTTCAAACAACAACGTTGTACCATGAAACCACAGCGCAATCAAAATACATATAACGCAACAGGGATATATATTGTACGCACTAACATTAAGCTCATAGACTTTGCCACCGTACATTATTCATTACCCAAATTTCCCCAGCCCATTAACTCCCCCACGGTACAAAGTGTCCCTCTGATACACAGCATTAACGACAAACCAGTATCGCACTGCTGACACCCTCGAACCACACAATGCGCAGCCTTCTTAATTATAATACCTTGGCTCATTGAAGACATGGTATCGGTGTTGTCGTACACCATCACCCCGGAACATGGCAGGGAATCTCCATCCCTCAGGCACGTCCTTTTCCTGAACACGACGGTTGCGCTCCTTGTCCGACTGGGCTTCCAGCTTTGCAATCTCCTCTTTCGACTCAGGGATCTTGAACTTAGCAACTTGAAGCTCAGTATCTGTGATCGAGCTGCGACTGACACGGGCATATCCTACACGCTTGAGACGCTTGAAAAGAATATATTCGCACCATCGGTCCCAGTCTGAAGGGTCTATATCTTTCATACCCGACGTGTCGCTTACGTAGGTGTTGTAGTTGCCCTCCTTTGGCTTTGTTACCAGGTAACTAAGCAAGAATGCTGGGCGAGGGGTTGAGCCCATGAGCTCGGCGAGATATAGAGACTGTAGACGCCGATCTTCAGGATCTTCTTCCTGCCCAGAGTGGAAGACAAACACATCCACAAGCTGGCCATAGACATCTAGTGTAGCATGAATGGCAGGGGCCAGCTCACCAACAGGACTGGGTAGAAGGTGATGTGTCGAGTTCAAGATGGGGAATTTGGATAGCAGAGCAGCTCCCCAGGTGTGCTTATTGGGGCCAGGACCATAGTCGACGTACATACCAAGATCCTCAGCAAGGAATTGTGTAGCATCACGGTTACCCATGATGATACGTTGGTTGTCGGATTCTAGAAGGCCAATCACATCAATCTCCAATTCCTTGATAAGATCTCGCATGCGATACTCCGACGCCCACATATCATTGTCGAATGAGAAGTGGATCGTCCAGATACCAGCAGTGAGGATACGATCCTCACCGTGATAAGGCTGATGGTTGTTAGCGGGAAAGCGCTGGAAAGCCGAGATAAGGAACAGGATGTTTATTATGATGGTTGAGACTCCGAATAGCTTCCTTTGCTGAGTTGGCAGAGATCGCTTTGGAGTTTGTCGCTGCGGGCTGGAAACATTGACGCCGTATATACCAGCTCCGATACAAGTCATCATGGTATACATGACCCAGTCAGTATGCTCGCGGACGAGCTGGCCTCCTGGAACAAAAGCATAGGCCACAACCCATACGTGGAAGAGAACCAAAAAGTTGTAGATGAGGAACCCATTGCCAAAAGTTGTTGCAGGATTCGTCTTGGCTGCATGGACGAGAATAGGTACCGAGTATGCCATCAAGTAAGTGGCAAGCGTAAGGGCGCCATAGTAACCAGACCAATGACTAGAAAAGGTCAAAAACATAGCACCGGCAGTGCCAGTGATATAAGCGCCCCAACTGCTCGCAAGCCTGGGTTGCCATACCCCACTGAATAGACCCAGAGACATGGCAAGAACAGTGAGCCAGCCATGAGTAGAGAAGTAAGGTCCGCGAATAGGGTACCCTTCCCAGCCCCAGAGAATCATAGTACTGGTGTCGGACAGCAGCGAGTGAAGTCCAAAGAACAATCCCGCTAAGCCAAGCGAAGCAAAAAAGCTGGAACTGGTCTTGGCAGTGCTGGTAACAAGGCCAGCAGTGAGAGGCGTTCTTCGTGTGAAGCGAAGAGCAGCAAAGATACCCAGAACAAGGCCAGTGTTGTTCCAACCACCATTTGCAGCATGCATAATAGGCCAAATAGGGTTGTTGGTCCACCATGCGAACTTGGCAGTAGACGAGAGGATGAGACCAATCATCCAACCGAGAATCTTGGACTCGAGACGGCCCTCGTGCACAGATTCAGCGAAAAGAGTTCCAGCCCAGCCCAAACATGACATGAAGACGCCGAAACCAACAGTGAAAAGACGCAGATGAGGTTCCTCCACTAGGTAAGCTGCAATGCCTGCTAAAGAAAGAAGATGCACAACACGCAGGTTGTTCACCACCAGAGATCGTGCTGAGCGGCTGGCAAGAATAAAAGGCGAAACAGTGGTCATAACCGAGACTTCATATCCAGAAATACCCATGTACCAGAGTGGGAAGTCTATCAATGTGTTAGAATCACGCACATGATATCTTCCAGCTGTCAGCTAACTTACACCATACTACAAGACCCAGGCTGGTCAAGATAGTCCAGAAAACGTACTGTGACGAGTTAATGATTAGTCTCTTGCAGTCGTGCGCAAATCGAGCGTCGACTTACTCCATGGTAGATTTCAGCGGCAATATCAAGTGCCTCGGACCAACTAAAACGAATAGCAAAGACGCCACCGGTTGCCTTTTCCTTCCTGTTGGGTCATGTTAATAACTACCTGGCTTTTTTTAGTCTATCCAGTACTTACTCCTTCTCCAAAACAGCAGATGGGACTGAAGAAATATTCTCACTGCAAAATACTTAGATAATGGCCTTAAAAACGTATCTATTGGGTAAAAGGCTGCTCTGGAAGCCAAAGACTATCTGGGAAGCCAATGAACGTACCCCTTGCTCGCACCCTTGACGTCCCTAACTTCGATATCGAAGGTACTGAAATCGAGGGCAGTTACGGCGTCGAAGGCTACATCGAAAATAATCAATGACCACTCGAAGAAGGCGTAGGTGGTGTAAGCTGATTGACGCGATTCGTTAGTCGGCTATATGAGCACGGGCGTTTAATCGGTTAAGCGATATCTTACCTCCAGCAACACGATGAACCTTGTGCTGAATAAAAAAGTAAATCAATGGCACAAGGGTTCCGAAGAAAGCCAAGGCCAGGTACTTTCGGTATTTAATGGCCTGGGGATTGGCGGGGCTGAGTGCGATGCAGCCAGTCGTCCACGGAAGCGTCGCAACAATGTAGGAAATCATTAGGATATCGTGCCAGTCATGGTCATCTGTAGAGGTAATGTACGTCCATCCGCCGCAGGTTAGTGTTCGCACAAGTCCCATAACAGCGACGAACGTGGGTAGCTTCTGGCCGGGCTTGCGCGTGAGAAGATACCACAGGCCGACAAGAGCGAATCGAGGACCTATTCCTTGTCAGTAAGAGGAGGTTGCTGCACAGTTGAATCAATTGTCGTGTACCGGATGTGATGGCGATAAAGATCATGAAAAAGGATCGCTCTGGGTATCGATCGCCGATTGTTGCGGACACCGAGGGAAACCATTCTTGCGGATAACCGTAGAACTCGTTCTGGACGATCTTGTGATAGTGAAGGCAGAGGCCGATAACCAATGCGCTGAAGAAGGCAGCTAGAACAACAAGTGTTAGCTACTCGATCAAATTATCACGCATTTCTGCAACAGCAGACAAGCAGGCAAGCAACATACTGTACGCGACGGTTGTGTGCGCCCAACTGACCAAGCTTCCATTGAAGCTTAGGACGACGCCGGTGTCTTTGTCCTTGTATTTGGACGTCATTTTGCAGGAGGAAACAACGAAACAAGCACTCTAGAGTCCCATCCGGACAATCCGCAAAGCAAAGAGTTGGAGTTTCAGAACGAGTGACGATAATAAACAGAGACGAAAGTGGTGAGATGCCCTCTTGGCGAACAGAAACGGCCCTCGGACCTTTAACATTACCTCCGTCGCGACGTAATACTTGGATTATAATTCAAAGTGGAGCCACTAAAGGGCAGAAAGACCAGGGTTCATGGAGGTTGTTTTCGGAAATCGGATTTTGACAATGGCCCGCGCGCCTTCCCGAAGCGAATGAGAGGCAGGACAGGGTAGGGATGAGGGGCATAAACAACGGCGCGCGCTTTCGACAGGACCCAGGAGGGGGAAAATTACAGAGCTCAAGATCAGCATTTTTGGTGAACATCGGTTTTAGCGGCCTCAATGTCGACCCTGCGCCCGCGACCCAACCACAGCACAACACCCAGGCGAGGCTGAACAGTGCCCCACTAAAAAAGTTGTCAACTTGCCAGCCTTGCTCGCAAAAAAACTTCCACATCTGCTTAGGTAGGTAGCTTAGACGACATCCAACCAATATACTTTTCCAGACCATACTCACTCCTTTTGGTCAACAAATTCCATCATGGCTGGCGTCGCCGAAAAGGCGAGATTTTATCTCGAACGCGCTGTGCCGCAATTGAGAGAATGGGAGGACAAGGAGATTTTCTCAAAAGTACGTCTTTGCTAGGTTTGCGAAAACATCGTCAACTAATCTTGCTGCCCTTCCAGGAAGAGATCCGCACCATTGTCCAGAAGCGAAACGATTACGAACACAGAGTTCTGTCGCCCGGAAACAAGCCCTCGGAGTGGTCTTCATACGCACAATGGGAGCAGTCTCTCGAGTCCCTCCGTACGAAACGCTGCAAGCGTCTTAAAATCCGACATTTGAACTCGGCTCATGCTGGCCAGGGTCGCACACTTGCGATCTACGAACGAGGCGTCAACCGACACCCAGGAAGCAGTGCGCTTTGGCGAGAATACCTTTCATACATTTCAAGCGTCAAGGCATCCAAGCGCTGGCGCAAGACTATGACCAATGCTCTGCGCATGATGCCCACCGACCCTGAGTTATGGGCCATGGCAGGTCGCAGGTCAGCCAAGAACGGCGACATGGCTGCTGCACGTGGATTCTTCATGAGAGGCTGCCGATTCTGCACCACCAACGAGCAGCTATGGGTCGAATATGCGAGAAGTGAGATGGAGTGGCTCGAGAAGGTCGACAAGCGAAAGGCAGAGGCAAAGCCTGGCCAGGATGTGCTCCGACCTGATCGCGAGGAAGAGGGAGATGAAATGCGACTTATTGACAGTGATGACGAAGAGGAAGACGACGATCTTCCTGAGCCATCCAACACGCAAGCCAAGGTTATCGACAAGCAGTCGGCGCAACAGCTGAAATCCAACCCCGCCATGGATGGTGCTCTTCCCATGGCCATCTTCGATATTTCAAAGAAGCAGACTTTCTTCAACGCCAACACTGCCGAGAAATTCTTCAACCTTTTCTCAACTTTCACAAAGGTCCCGGCTCAGCCTAGGATATTGCAGCATGCCCTTACCGTCCTCGATCAGGAGTACCCCAACAGCCCGGCTACTTGCAATGTTTATATTCGACAGCCAATCATGGGTGTCAACCCTCAGACAGCAGAATTCCCCAAGAACCTCAGAGAGGTACTGGTTCGCCTGAACAAGTACTTGGAGACCACATCAGATCGTATGGAATTGAAGAAGAAGACTGTCGCATGGATAGATGGATACCTTGCATTGGATACTCTGGACGAGAGTATTCGGGCAGTCCTGGAGCATACCAAGAAGAAGATGGAAGCGATTTAGAAGGGGTTAAGAGAAAAATAATCATGGAGCGAAATTCGAAATTTTATGTTGTTTCTTTGCAATCTAAATTCGACCGTGAAACACATAACTCATTGGTTTGCTGATGGCCGTTTTTATTACGGTTGGAATGGAAGTCCATCAAGTTACACATCTTGATGTACATGACTGACAAGACTCATCTATAGTGCTCAAATACAACTTTTTTCAGCGTGTCTCATACGAGAAAGTTGTCTATCTCTACGCATGAGAAATGTTAAAATCTGCAAATTTCTTTTCACATGGCCAATGGAAACGATGCACAATGATTCTCAAGCTTCTAGGCTCTTTAGACTTCTTGCGACTGGGGATCGCTACGTGGTGGTTGCAAGCCCCGGCCCGGTGTTAGGGTGACCCAGCCTTTTGGTATCATCCCGTCGCAGAGTTACCTAACTTGTGGGGCTAAACAACATCAGCGTGATTCAGAACGAGAACGCAAATGTGAAGAGGTACCTATTATTTGGAGCCGAAGTGCTCTGTAAGTCTGTTGACACCCCAATAAGAAAAGAGTTGCATACCTACTGTGTCGTGCCTATCTTGATGAAGCAATTGCCAGGAAGCACCATATCCACCAAGAAGCCATGGTGCCTGAAGAAGGCGCCATGCCACGCGATCGTTGGCCCTGCAAGCGACTGGAACACTCTCTAACTACCTAGGTACCTATGGCATCATGCATCATGTAGCTTAGCGATGCATGGGGAAGCCAGAATTGCATCTGGGTAGGTTGTTTTACGCCGGGTCCTGCACTGACCACGATGGGCTTCACTCAAAGTGTAGCTTTGCTCGACCAGAATCTGGTTGGTTGCTTAGCATGTGAAAAAGAAACAGATATGCCATCTTAGTTTCTATATCAGTAGGGTTTCATTTACTGGATTTGTGATGGACCATATTGGTTTCTTGAGGGAGATATTGAGCGAGGCTGTGGATGAGTACATGTGTTTGTAGTGACATAAAGGCGCTCTTAGGTAAACTTTCTCGGCTCTGATCTCAGAGCAGAGACAGAATTGGTGTCAATGACTACGATGTACCTAGACTAGTTTTTAAAGAACAGAAAAGCAATGCCACTTCCATTGAGATGGACAGTAGAAGGCGCTTCTAAAGCGAGGGACCGAGACAGATCTGCAACCTTCATCTGGTTGGCCCATTCCTCCATTGATCGCTCACCACCCTTCTCGGGCTTTGCTGACCGGCCAGTAACACTGACACAAGCACTTAACAACACATCCTGGTGATAGTTAGAGATATAAGCAATTTGAGGCATTGGCTTATCCCTTTTGGCTGCCTCTGCCTCTGCCCATCGTAGCACAGAAAATCATTTGCCACTGACCCCGTTCTTAATTGATGTGGGGTGAGTTTACGACAGGGGAATTAAAGCACGGTAAGTTACATACATGGAGGGGAGAGGCGCGGTCAACAGATGGCCAGAGAGATAGACAGAGAAGAGATTGGAAGAGGGAAAGAGGGGAAAGAAAAGTCTTTATTAATGCCGAGTTTGTGGTCTGCCACTCTGTTGTGCCAGTGAGTAACTGCTAACCTGTGCGATATCTTGACCTGAATTATCCATCATTCCTTGAGGGGTGAACCAACACCCAGCCAACAAACATCAGCTAATTACTGTTACTGAATATTACACTGTACTCCGACCGGGAACCCAACAACGAAAGTACAATAATAAACAAAAAGGATAGCGACCATTGACCGTGTTTTTAGGGTCGTGGGACAAACAGACCCTGCCAAGTCAGTCACCCACCTCAAAGCGGCGCGTGGATGATCTGGAATCGTACAGTGCGCAACCCGGAGAGTGTGAGTGGGCGGTCGGATCGTGAGTAAGAAATGAGAGGATCAAGGTTAGATCTGAAGAGGACATCAAAAGTTCAGCCAAAAATGAACACGTATAAAACAACAGGCAAATAAGGAGATACGTCTTGGATTGAGTTAGAGTTGCTGGTCTCTCGGGGGAGAAAAAGTAATCTTTGGGTTCCCCTTCCATCCATGACTCTCTCAGATTAGGCTCAACCCTGGAAGCTTTGGTTGAGGATGAACAGCAGACACCCAACCTTATGCTGCAGTGTGGAAGTACCAATGTGCGATAAGACTGGCAATTAAGCCAAGGGTTCAAACCTGAGGAAATGAAACAAGTAATAGGAGAGACTATCAATTAAAGCGACATGATCGGAGCTCAGTTGAGCGGAGAAAATTTCGTTAACAAATGGAGGAGTTGAATTGTTTACAGTGAATGAGGTTACAAGCCCAGTCCAGGTACGGTACAGTACAGCAGGTAGGCAAGGCAAGGTAAGGTATTTCACATAACTACCCCCCTTCCCCCGTTCCTTCTCACTGCCCATTTCCCGCCAGTTTTCCCCTCTCAAACTACTTTGACCTTCTTCTCCTTCGTCCCCTCGTTCTGATTCCCTTCTCTTTTGATCTGTGTTGCTGTTGTGCTCACACTTGTTCTTTGAGCTGCTCACTTATACGGACACGGAGCTGTCTCCAAATCGTCGGGTCGGGTCCAGTGGTTTTCAGGGCACCCCAAGCCGCTGGGTTCCATGTGTTAGT
Source organism: Fusarium sambucinum (assembly GCF_050947815.1). Classification (NCBI taxonomy): domain Eukaryota; kingdom Fungi; phylum Ascomycota; class Sordariomycetes; order Hypocreales; family Nectriaceae; genus Fusarium; species Fusarium sambucinum. The sequence goes on from NC_139292.1 coordinate 4,593,167, forward strand.
GGGAGCCATGGCAGTTCAATTACTTTGGCTCTCGACAACAGCATTAAAAACCACAGGAGAAAATCATCTCATCCAACACAGCAAACCGACAGACCGAAGATGAATGGATTATACGACAAAACGAGTGTGACGGGCTTGACCGGCTCCTCAAAGGTAGCCCAGAACAGAACGACTTGAGAAGGCGCTGGCTGTTCTGGCCATGACGACCTGCCTGACAAGGATCCATCCACTGGCATCCACCCGGGAAGCGCCAGTGGTGGGTGGACAGCCCGCATCAGGCGCCACCACAGACAATCAATCCCAGGACTCAAAGCCTACAATCTCTGCGCCTCTTTCGGTCAGAAATAGGAAGGGAAGAAAGACTTGACTGAATGGCTCAAAGAAACACTGCGGAGAATTCTGACTGTTTATTTAGCGAAGACAACACTGCCCTTGGAGTGGCAGCGGTGCTGTTACGACCGAAGGGGTTTGTCATGTTCCTGGCGCCAAATGGCCCGTTCCTTTCCATGTATGGGTCATGCCGACCCGACCCCAAAAAGATGCCAGTCCGGGCGCCCAGAACTCCCGGGCCACTGTCACCAGCACAGGGGCCAAAAGAACTGGACTGGACTGGGCGGACTTATGGGCCAGGCATGTGCAGCGCAGCGCATGGTAGGGCAGTCAGCACCCGCGACTGAATACGGTCGAAATCGATCTGGATGAGACAGCACCTACACAAGTGTGTAGAGGCAGATGCTGGCCTTGAGGACTGTTACATTGAACATTTGTGGTGCCAGATTGTGCGACAGATCCCGCGTGCTCATCAAGTTGGACTCCCCCCTTTCGTTGGAATACATGGAAGCGGATACGGATATGCCACTGATTTAATGATGCTTTAGACGGCTGCTGTTTCACTCGGGACGCAATATTTCGTCGAGAACCCACATATTTCCCCCTTCAAATCGTCAAGTTTGGACTCGAGAAAGGCACCAAATCCTGGCGTTCACCTACTTTATTATCCAGCTTACAGAGATGACCCAGCTGTCAAGCATGCGAAGTATCTGGTCTCCATGTCTTGTCCGATACAAGGAGATCGAGATCCTACGACAAGACAATATCGGAAGTGTCGCTCGGCATTTCATGCTGTTTCAACAGGCCTGGAATTTTACATTTGATATACGGCAATGGATTTCTCTTGCCGACAAACTGTCACATATTCATGGAGTCATGGACTGATTGCAGTTGAAGTCATTGTTGCTGATGGCTTACAAGGCATTGGTTGTCACATGCAGCATTTACAAGAATGTTGGCTTCGAGATTTGGAACCAAGACTCATGTTAACGCTGTGGAGACGAAAACTTGCTCCGCTGTTAGTGATTGACGAGGGCTAACCAGCTAGCACTATCAGTGTTACCGATCAAGTTACTTACTCACTAACATCGATGTACAATTGGTTACAGATACGACGTGCGAGTGGACTTATGAACGACGCTAAGCCGAGAGCAGCCAAGCAAGCGCGCCGCAGAACAGGCTCAGCCTCCCCCCCGACTCAGAAGACCAGTCTTCACCGTCCGCTGAAACCCAGGCGAACCCGACTTGAAGCATTGCAGTTCATCCCAAAAGTTACTACAAACGCGCGCGCGCTTTCGTTTTGGTAAGGTTTCCATCTCCTTATTCGATCTCTGCACTGTTATTTGCTACCTGTGTATGCGCTTTCCCCTTCCCTTGAAGACAGAGTGCGATATATGGTGTTGTACGGGAACGCTGTCGTTTCTCGTCGGTTTCGCTTCACTTTTGCCTGCCTTGTCTGTCCACTATTCTTTTGACTTCCCTCTTCCCCCGTTGGTTGTTCAACTGCCTAGGCCCTGGTCTGGTTGGCTAGCCCAGTTCGCTCGCACTTTTGCATGGACTGGTCTCAGTGTGCGCGTCCTTGGCTTGGTTCATTCTCCCCGTAACCGCGAAAAATTCTCCCTCACTGGGTGGCTCGCTGGCTAACCACCGTCGCCCTGTCCACTCTCCACTGTTGGCGGTGCTGGCAACTGAAAGTGGCTGCTACAGTACCTTGTCCCTTACTCTTTTGCTTCCATCAGGTCCTGTCCATCCTGTCGCGCGCTCGTTTCCTGCTGGATTTCCTCGTTCTGCCTATCTCCCTCTCCATCCATTCTCTCCCGACCCGTCATTCCCATCTACCATTTGCCGTTTGAGCGAAGCGCGTTGCCCTGCACCGACCACCGTGCCCACCAATCCGTGCTCTTTTTTATTGCCCACTTTCCTGTCTCCTTTGCCTTAGTCCATTCCCAGTATTGGCAGGCTGACACGAGGTCTTCTCGCTGGTCTGGCTTGGTCTCTCGCACTACACTACTCTCCACCAAACCCACGCCGCGACGCGACTTGTCCCATCACCACCGTGTCACTGCCTCATCTTCCATTCATCGCTTCCCATCTCAGCCTTTCGTCATTGTATCCTCGTCTTCTTGGCACTCCTCCATGGACGCATTTCGCGTGCCTGCTGATCGCTAACTCTGTCGCGCGCAGCCTGCTGGGTCGATCGCCATGAGCACCTGGATGAACGACGCCGTCCCTAACCACAATGGCAACGGTTTTCCTCATATAAACGATCCTAATTCCGTCAGTTCCATGATGGATCCCTCTGCATTTATGGCCAATTCTGGCCAATTCAATCCTGCACAGTTTCAGAACCAGCAACAAATGGGCGCCGCTATGCCTAATGGCCCAGGTTCCATGCGCAATGCCTCACCTTCCTTCCAGAATTCTGTATATCAAACCAATTCCGTCATTCCATCGAAACGTCCACGCCCTCGTGACGAAAGTCTCGCTGGCTCTCCTAGTCAAAATCCCGGAATGCTTCCGACGTCGCGCTCCGAGACACCGCAACAGCAATCATTTGCAGGCGGCTTTCAGCCTGGCGCGGTCCAGCAAAACCCCGGTCAATTCTCCCATCTTCAAGCAAACGGCTCCGCCAACGCAAGTCCTTCGCCGATTATGAGTAGCCAAATGCGACCAGGAAGTGTTCCTCAGCGAGTTGCGACCGCATCGCCGCATCCTTTTTCGCCTAGCGGCCAGCAATTCAATCCTCAGACATCACCGATACCATCCGAACATGGCACTCCACAGCCAAACCATTACATGCAGAATATGGCGCAAGGATTCAACCCGAACTTTGCTGCATCTCCTTCGAACGCTCGACCTTCACCGAACCCGAACGCGATGGCTGGCAACCAAATGATGGCTCAGCAGATGGGTCAAATGCCACAGCATATGGGTCAGATGCAGGGCAGCATGTATCCTCCTCAGATGCAGCAATCTCAACAGCAGCAAGGAACGCCACAGCAGCAACAAGGCCAGCAGCCGTCGGGGCAACAAACCCCCCAACGCCAAGGACTGACCGACCAGCAGAAGATGGCTGCCTATCAAATGAGGTTACAGCAACAGCTCCAAGGCAACGCTGTCCAAATGCAAGCACAAATGCAGGCGCAAAATATGGGCCGTGGTATGATGCCTAATAAGCAGGTACCTGGGATGCCTAATGGTCAAATGCAGCAGGGAGGCATGCGTCCTCAGCAGAGGATGATGGCCAACGTGAATCCCGAACAGTTCATGAAGAATCTCACAACTCTGATGAACTCGAAGGGCTTGCCTTTAGACCCAAACCCAATCGTTATGGACCGACCAGTTAACCTAATGCTGCTATTTCAAGCTGTCCAGAACAAAGGAGGTTATAAACAGGCCACTACAACTCCAAATGGCTGGCCGCATGTGGCTCAGATGCTTGGACTGCCAGTTCAGAATCCTGTAGTGCCGCAAGCGTTAAGGACGATCTATGAACGCAACCTCTATAAGTTTGAGGAAGTGTGGCTCGCCCAACAACAGAAGCAGAGACTGATGCAGCAGCAGCAAGCGCAGCAGCAGCAGCAGCAACAACAACAGCAGCAGCAACAGCAACAACAACAGCAGCAGCAGCCCCAACAATCACAACCACAACAGCCTCAATCTCAAGGCACACTTATGGGACAGGCCACACCACAAAAGCAGATGCAACCCGGGCAGCAAATGAATCAAGGCGCAATGCCCCAACCCGGGCAGCAGCCTCAGATGCAGCAGCAAACTCCCATGAAACAAATGACACCCGGCCAACCCCCAGTTAATGGATTTTCAACGCCGCAGTCTCAGATGCAGCCACAACCCGCGACAATGCCAGGTCAGACCCCTCGCACCTTGTCGCAGTCTATGGAAGGCTCTGCTGTGCCAGATTTCTCCAGTGCCCAATCTCCTGCAGCCCGAAGAGCAGGAAGCATATCGCAGAGTGAAGGACGACAGGCCTCAGTGGCTCCTACCGCAATTGCAGAAAAAATGCCCCGATTGGCTCCGCAATCCGATGAGTATAGTCCTTGTGCTCGGGAGCTTTCTACGTTTGGAGGTGTTGATCTAAATGCCCTTAGCAAATTGGGCACAGAGTTGGAGCGGTGGAAACCAGACGTGCCTCCTCTACATGAACTTGGCAATATCGACATCGCCGCTCTCACCAAGAGTTTGCAGAGTGGAATCCACGGAGAGACACGCCTGGCCCTTGACGTATTGGCGGCTGCATCGTGCTCCATGAATCAGCTGCACTTCATCCAACTTCGGTACTGTGATGAGTTGATAGAGGCTCTAATCGAGTGTGCTGAGGATCAGGTGGAGATGTTGGCCGAGCATACAGTTGAGGTCTCCGACGAGATTCAGTTATCACCTTATGAAGACGTTCTGAGAGCTTGTCGCTTAGAGCGGTTCAACATTCGCGATTTGCCCGTTTTCGGCACTCAAGAATATGAGTTAGAACGAGCCGTCGATCGATTAATATGTGTAACGACAATCCTGCGCAATTTATCGTTCCCTGGCGAGGCAAACGAGAATCATTCTGTTCTTGCAGATGAGATTGTTATCAAGTTTCTATGCGTTGTCATCAGATATCTCGGCACGCGGACGATGCTTCTACGATCCCAGAACAATACGTTGGACTTTATGAAGGATGTTGTTATACTGCTTTCTAACATCGCTGGCACAATAGAGATTCCAGGACGGGAGCAGGCCCTTTGCCTTCTACAATTCCTCCTAGCATTCGCGCCGGCGCCTAATCCCACAGTCTCGGACGGAACTCTCTTCTTCTCGCAATACGAGCCAAGCCTGCACGCTTACCTGCCCCATGCTGTTGATGCCCTAGCAAAGCTACTGGCACGCGATGAGCCTAATCGAACACACTACAAAACTGTCTTTGCCCTTGATTCTGCTAGCAGCCCCCCTTACGAGTTGCTTACACGGGCCTTTGGTTTGGCCATTGCCCCTATTCCGGACAAGGCGAAGTCACAAACACGTCAGCCCAACTTGCCATCTCTTGTCGAGGTCCGCAAGCCTTTCTTAATGCAAGGACTGCTTGCGGCCGAGATATTGGCATCACTCGCCCCAGGTTCTGATAGTGGGGTTGCACAAGCCTGGCTCTCGTCTGGCAACGATTTTGCCCAGAACCTTTTCAGGCTTATCCGCGACCTGAGTCACCTATACGAGCAGCCTCAAGCTCAAGGACCTCGGGCAGGCCCAAGAAAAGACCCAGAGTTGGTTTATATCGTTGTTGTAGCGGTGGCACTCTTAAGGAGATTAGCCGAGAAGGCTAGAGACGTCAACGATCCTACATCGTCGATACCAGCTAAAGCCATGCCGGCACCTCATACTCTTCTGGAGGCTTTGTCTATGCAATCTGCAGAGTGGTCAAAGGAAGAGGTGCTACAGAAACTCTCCACCTTCTTTGCCCTTGGGAGATAATTTGCCTACATGAGGGTTCATTCTTGGATTTTTACCACACCATATTACCCGGATAAGCTTGTATGTTAGTGTTTTGAGAAACATGGGATTGGTGTCTTGTCATTTGAAGCGTGTGCTTCTCGTTTAGACTTGCATTCTGGAGTCGATGGTTTGGGGACATGACAGGTGACGATGAAACTGCTTGTCTATGCACGAGTGTATACAGGATGTTGAATGGTGAACAAATTAAGTTTTTTTTTTGGGACAAACAAAAATATGCTTCTATGATGCGTCTTGCATTACTATATGTATTGTACATCTTTGGTCGTCTAAAATAGGGGCGACTCGTCCATATGATACACTTTTTACATCCTCATTCATGTTGTTCAAAAAAACAAGATCTGCTAGAACCCTTCATACATCACTCGTCATGGAGTTTCTTCAAAAGCCGACATCGAGAAGCCATTTCAACGTCTGGGCATAAAAGTCGCCCTGTAATAGTGTTAGCTACGAATGCAGCAACTGCAATAAATTCCCGACTGACCTTGATTTCAATATGTTGCGTTACGGGATTTATTCGAATGTCCTCTGCCTTAATTTGTAGATCGTCCGACAAATCCTTGACCAGTTTGAGGTGGTCGCCCTTCACCTTCTTGATAATAACGATACAGCGGTTGCCTCCAGACATCCACTTGCGATAGACGGGAAGTTGGGCATATGGTGTACGGTTGATGATATATTGAAGATGTGCAGCGATTCGTTTGCGATCTTTGGATGGCGAAGGAACTATGGGCTGCTCAAGAGGTCGTACTTGGTAAGGAATCTTGTTCTTTCTGTTGGGGTTGCTGGGCTGGTCCCCAGGGTTCGGCTTGTACGAGACGTGCTTCTTGAAAGTTGGGTTGCGAGCGGGGGCTGTCCTGACTGTGGTGAGGAAAGCTCGCTGTGTGAAGGATACAGGCTGCTGAGAGAAAGCCTGGCGCCCTATTGAGAGGGATTGAGAGACGGAGAAACGCATCGTGAGGTTGTGTAAATTGATAGTTCGAGGTTTAGAGTTCGTCGTCAACTGAGATTTTTCGAGTGTGATGAAAGTCGGACAAGGGTCAAAGTTCTCGGAACGGGATAAGATGCTTCCCCCAAGACAAGATGTCAGTTTCAATTTGCCGAATAACCTTTCGATCGTCCTTCGCTCTCACTCAGTCTCACCTGTGGTCGCACTCTAATCGCCAAATGCTCGCTGAAGGGAAAATCTCAAGATCACATGACTCCTAATCTCCAATCGCCGGTAAATCCACGGAAAGAAGCTAAACCCCACACCACCGAGTGGATTGGCGAAATTCACCAAAAATCTGCCCCTCCATCAAATCCAGTATCACGACTATCGGCGAGTCACTTTTTTGTTCTTCCCGACCGAACCCTCCTCCTTCGCTCGACCGAAATTTACCGACCTCCCACCCTTCCGAAAAAAAACCAAAAATATCGCCCACGATGGAGGATGTTCTCAACGCCGTCTCGGCCGACGGCTCGTCGATCATGCCCCGCCTTGCGCCAAACTTGAGCCGACATTTGCTCTTCCCTCTGATCCAGTTCGAGAGCGAGAGGGCTGAGGAGCAAGGTCTCGATGCCAAGGCCAAGGAGCTTCTTTCCGGAAAGATCAAGCTCTTGGAGGACACAAACATGACCGATTACGTCGCGACTCTCTACTGCGAGCTCCACGGTGTCGAGAATGCTCCCGAAGAGTACAACAAGAAGAGACAGGAGGTTCTTTCACAGTTGGAGAACTACGAGCAAGCCACCGCCAAGATCGCAGACCTTTTGACCCAGGACGAGGTCGTCAATGGCCTTCGAAGCGACAAGGTTGCTAACTTGGAGTTCCTCAAGAACCAGCACGGAGTAAGTGATACGTCGAAGGAGCTCTCTTGTCACCTGATGCAGTATAGCTAACGAGCCTCTCACTAGGTTACCATGGAAATGGTCAACGCTCTCTATGACTTTGGTCAGTTCCAATTCCGATGCGGTCAGTACGGTCCCGCCGGCGATATGCTCTACCAGTTCCGAGTTCTGTCCACCGATAACGACAAGGTCTCTGCTGCCACCTGGGGTAAGCTGGCCTCCGAGATCCTCCAGACTAACTGGGAGTCCGCTGTCGATGAGCTCAAGAACGTGAGAGAAAACATCGACTCCAAGCTCTTCAACAACCCCCGTGCTCAGCTCGACCACCGAACAATGCTTCTCCACTGGTCTCTCTTCCCTCTCTTCAACTGGGAGGGTGCCCGGGAACCCATCTTGGAAATGTTCTTCTCCGCTCCTTATATCAACACCATCCAGACCTCTTGCCCCTGGATCCTGCGATACCTGATCGCTGCTGTTATCACCGGCCGTGGTCGCGCTCGCAACAGCTCAATCCAACAAAAGCAGATCAAGGACATTATCCGCTACGTCCGCCAAGAGGCCTACGAGTACACCGACCCCATCACCCAGTTCGTCAACGCTCTCTACATCGCCCACGACTTCGAGGCTGCCCGTGAGGCTCTTTCCATGGCTGCTGAGGTTTGCCGAAGCGACTTCTTCCTTGCCTCTTCTGCCGATGCCTTTGTCGATGCCGCCCGACACCTCATCTGCGAGAGCTACTGCAAGATCTTCAGTCGAATGAACATTCGTGACCTCAGCGCCAAGCTCGGCCTGAACCCCGACGACGGTGAGAAGTGGATTGTTAACCTGATCCGCGAGACTCGATTAGATGCCAAGATCGATAGCCAGGACGGCACCGTGATCATGAACCACCCTCCCAACAATGTCTACCAGCAGGTCATTGAGAAGACCAAGGGTGGCTTCTTCAGGACACAGGTCCTCAACGCCGCTGTTTCAAAGTAAAGAGCATGACGAGTTGAAAATGGGCTTTTTTTATTTGTGGGTTTTCTTTGCAATGACTCAAATTGGGCAACGCAATCCAAAGAGAGGGACGCGAGATACCTCTTCGCCGGAAGATGGCACCCTCCGCTGCTTGAAGGGGGGGAGCAAGATACGGCCTCCGTGTTTTATAAGGAGGACCAATCCATTTGAAAAATGGGCAGGGTATAGCAAAAGCATAAGACGGAGGGAGGAAGTGATAGAGCAGCGAGGCAAGATGAAAACACGGGCCAAATGGAAGAAGCGGTGGTTTTTAGAGGCCCTGTATATCCCCGGTGATGCGGTTTGCATTGCATGGCGTTCTCGGAAAAGGGAAGAGGCAAAGGGGGATAATGGAATTTACGTTGACTGTTGAAATGAATCATCTACTCGCCTCAGCTCAGACGCGTTCTTTTGTGATGATTGTGTGGCGCAGCCGTCACAGTATGCCAATTTTATGGATATCTGCAAGCTCTTCAATAAGCTAGATTTTGTCCATCATTACTCTCATATTTGATGCTCTGCCCCTATGACGCCAGGCCGTGGTAAAAAAAACCTAAAAACTCTTCTAATAGCTAACATATGGATTGCCTGACTCAAAGGGGTCAAAACTACTGCTACTCACCTTCCCGACTAGCAAGCCATACCATGCCCTTGAGGCTCTCAACCACACTGTCTCGCATCCACCAAACGCCCTCGTCTTCCGCTGTGGTCTCCTGCTCGTCCTGTCCTTCAGTCTCAAGAGGTGCGTTTGATTCTGTGATGGTTTCCTGACTGTCGAGCATATTGGACTCGCGTAATCGACCACGCACAGAAGCCCATTCGAACAGTAACTTCGCCCCTTCAAACCGCTCTCTGTCCGTGCCCTCAACGATACCCTTTGCCATCTCCAATCTTGCATCGACGGCACTCCCCGTATGCTGGGTGTCATCTGCTCGCTCAAGCACCACCGCTCTCTCTGCGTAGCTAATGCCACAAAGGCTGTCGAGGCCAAACACCCACTCCATGGGATCTGTGCCCTTCTCATCGCTACCTAGTGCCCGAAGGGTGGATGCGAACGCCCCCTCGCGTGGTGGACGTCTACGGAGATAAAGACTCTGCGTATCCTCGAAAGCAGCTCGAACTTCTGGGTTGGAGAAGTCGAGCTCCACGTCCCAGAACTCGGGCCCACAAGCGGTCGAGAGACTGGCTATTTGATCAACCGGTGGTAGAATGCAGGGCGCTGTTCGATTTAAGACGGGTTCTGTTGATGTGTTCTTGCGCATCTTGATTTGAACAGGTGCAGAAATCGGCTGGCCAGTGAGAACATCCTTGGTAACTAGACATCGTTGCTCTGTAGCCAAGACCCAAAAATGGCGAAGAGCCTGTAGATGGGAGCGATTGTCCATAACATTTGTAGGGAAGATAGGATAGAACGATACAAGTAGAGAAGCAATGGCAAGGTTACTGGTACCAAATGTTGCTGTTCCACATCCCAAGAATAAAGCTCCAATTGCAAGATGTGCAGCAAGGTGAGATCCATAAGGAGTTTCTGGATCGTCACGACCATGGAGTGCGCGGAGGCGACGAAGAACGGGGATATCGCCTGTTCCAGCCATGACAATAGATGCTGATATAGCCACAACATCCTGACACATTCGCGCGTTGGTTCGAGTTAGTTCTTCATCGTAGGGTGGTGTACCATTAGGATGCATGCTTGCCGTAGATGGTATCTGTGTGATTCGCATGAACTGATCCAAATAGTAAAGCAGAAGATCTCGGACTTTGGGGGAAGCACTTCCAGAGAAGCGAAGCGCGATAGAAAAACAGAGGCCAGCAACTATGCTGTGAAATGCCATGTCAGTTGACCGCAGCTTTGTAGTTGATTGTAGCTTGAACTGTGGGCGGTAAGGGCGTGGCAAATTTTTGCGAATCCAAGCAAAGGTTGGCTCAATCTTTGACCACATGATGAGGTTCTTTGTTAGCGTTCTCAAAAGGAGAATGTCAGGTCGGATATAGTCGAACTGCAAGACTGAGTCCGGTATATCAATCTTGCGCGCCACGATCTGATCTTCTGACTTCATGTAAATAAGGGCCAAAGCCATGACGGCCCCAGCTGCTGCGCGATCCAAGACATGAACTATCTCGATGTTTTTGGTAGTAGTAGCATGAGAAATAAGTTTCTCTGTTACTTTCATATCGTGCAAGCCTTTGAGATCATTGCCTTTACCTAGGTTGATGAACCCAAGGGAGAAACCAGCCGCCAGCCGGTAACATTCACTTCTCAGGGGCTCTTCTTCATCCTCCTCATCAATGTGTTCAATCTCGGAGAGCATAATTTCACTCATTCTCCGATGTTGGCTGTTGGCATAGAGAAGCCCGATACCCATTATGCCCGAGGTTTGTGTCAAAGGTGATAGGTTGAGTTCCGCTGCACCACGTGGTAACATCCTCGTAGCGTGGACAGAAAGCAAACGCGTAATCAGCGAGTCCATCGTACCCATGTAGGATGCAGCCAGGCCCAGAAGAAGGCCGATGGAGGTCATGGTGTGTTTTGGCGTTAGGTACTTGAACGCTACCCATTTGGCCACATCCTTCAAATGGCCGTTGAGACCAAGAGCAAGCAAGAAGCCAGCATGGCGGTTGTTGAGGTCCTGGTCAGGTTTGTTGTAGAGAATCCAAGACGTATCAATGCCTTGTGCTTGAGGAGATATGGCGAGTCCAGCTGCAACGCCTTGATGGAAGAAGCCCCAACAGACCTTCTCTTCTGAGAACTGCGATTTGTCTACGCCCACCGTGGTGTTTGTCGGCTTCACGATGCAGTTGAGATTGAATCCGCCGATATGGAATTTCTGCGTGATCAACGGATAGCGCAGACTGTAATATAACAGGCCTCGCCCAGCAGGGATGGCCAAGGTGCCTGTAGCGATTCTTGTAACCAGCTCCTTTTGCTTCTCAAGATATTCACTCTCTGGCCAGCTTGGGTGAGGATCCAGTCGAACTAGTCTTGCTTTGTTGGTTGAAAGTAAGTCCTGAGCTTCGTTTAGGCGACGATCTTCTTTGAACAAGGAGCGAATAACAGCTTGACGTTCAGTTCCTTCACCTTCGTCATAGCCAACGTTGTTTGATTCATCAACGCTTTGACAAAGCAGCTTGTAGTCCCAGGTTGCGTTGTGCGTGGGCGTCTGAAATTCGTCAGTAAACCATCGACGAAAAAGGTGTTCCAATCTTACTAGAATCTTGGATGCGCTTGTTTTGGGGCGCTTTCCAGGGGTGAGTATGAGACTGATGTCTCTACGATCAACCAGCTCGAGGAGGTCCTTTGACCAAGAGGTTGGTGGATGTGGTTGGCACAATGAGATGGCATCCCTCAAAGGTACAAGAACAGCTTCTGGAAGGTTATCAAGCACCGAATTTGTGATCCTGGTGTCCCGCATGGCTTCCACCATTTGTATCGCACTGGTGGTTGGCTTCAAAAGTCTGAAAAACTGTTTGAACATGAGCGTCCTCGGGAGTATAGGCTCCCATCGTCGGTCCTGCGATTTGTCTGTTTCGGATAACTGCGAGCCAGCGTAGTAGATATCTGCTGGAGTTAAGTAAGAAACCCTTCGGTCTCCAGTAAGTCTTGCCTGGATCCAAGAGATGACATCCGGCTGTATAGGAGGCTGAGGTACCGCGGGCCTCAGATTAAGATCTATGGGACGGTTAGTGTTGACCGTTGAATCAAGAGCTTCTGCGCTTACCAGAGTCATGGCGGTGATCGATGTCTTCTTGTATGCCCGCTTCGTATATGGATGTAAAGTTATGCCACTTAAACCAACGAGCGATCTGACACATGATAACGCGGAGATCAGCACGGCCCGGTGATTTGAATTCTGGCGTCATGATATCCAACTTCTCTTCTTCAAGAAGCAAGTGCAGGCCCATAAACACATCAACGGCTACCTTGCGCCGACTTTCCATGCTTTTAGCTAGAGATGTTGGCATGTACCCGGCCTGTCCGAATGCTGTTTCGCCAAGTGCAGAGACTATATACTCTTTGGCTAAAGAGACATGGCGGGAAATGAATGTCACGGGCGGGTTCTCATCTCCCGCCGAAGATGTTGTATTATCCGTATCTTCATCCAATACCCATCCCCAGCCCCCATTCATCATCCATGTTGGGCATCCCAACGAGTTGGACGCTTCACCGGCCTCCAACGACTTCCAGTCTTCAGACTCTTTTATGGAACTAAAAGAGCCCGAAGCAGGCCTTCCCCTGCGAATGGGGAGACGGGCCTTGGGAAATGGCTTTGAATCCTTGCGGCCGAGGCTCAGGAATAAAGATAGGAGTAGAACAGCCATAGCAGACCATTCTATATCTGTAGTTGATTCTTCGTAACCTCCTAACCACTGCATACAATGGAGCCATCCGGCATATATTTGTTCGCCGAGAGCATGGGGCAATATGCTTCGACAAACATCGAGAATCTTGCGAACATGAGGGGATCTCGGCTCAAGTTGTATTCGAAGTTCATGAAGCCGACCTTCCGCATCAACAACGTCAACAATACCCCCTTGTCGGGGATGGCGTACACCAACAATACTCCCGTTGCTGAAATCAATAACCTCAGACTTCCTCTGTGTGATGTCGCGATCCAAGGCCCTGCCTCGATACTGCAAGCTTCTAGTATTGTCAACGAAGAGAATAGAAAGCGATATCTTTGTGAGAACACTCCAGGGTGCCTGGGTGCTCAATTCGTGCCGACCATCCATCGACTCAGAAAGAATCAGAATTGCAGAATGGTCTCCATCCACGACCTTGCAAGAGTCGACGACATTCTGCGCATGCCTACGATCGATGACAGTTGCCAACACAGTGGCACCTTCAGGAGTGTTCTTCTTTCCGCCTTTAGTACTTTTAGCACCTTTGTTTCCTCCGTGCTGAATACCTAGCTCCAAAGTAAGAAGCTGAAGTCGTCTCTCGGTGGCGTCCTGAATGCCAATCAAAAGTTGACTTTGGTCATGGCCATCAATAGCAAAGGGCGGTGCTACTAGAATGAAAACCTTGGTCTGAGTGCGGGCTGGCTGGTGCGAATACCGCACGTTGGAATTATTCATGGGTACGCTATGAAGTTTGGCAAACAATATTTCATGCTGTAATCCATCAAACTCGTGGTCATCCAATCCCATGTTGTGAAATCCTTCGTCAAGGCCCTCGTAAAATGGTGCCGCTAGCAGACTGCTCAAACTAGGATGGATCTGATGGGCATAGTTGGCGCTTAGACGACTTCCCTGGGATTCGTGTCTCCTGGCCCCAACATGGCTAGTGTGCAATGGTTGTTCGGGCATTATGGCTCGGTCATGAGAAGCAGACAGGTCGGCTCTCGCCAACATGGAGCTGACCCTGCGAGAGCTCCTACGTGCGGCACCGGTCCCTTCTTTGTCTTGCTGTTCCAAAGACGAGACGAGATCTATCATAGGCTTCTCGAGCCTCTCACTCTTCCTCTGCCGCTTTCCTGGTAGAGGGGCCCCAAAACTCTCTCGGAGATTGGGCTGCACAGGCGTTCCAGGAGCACTCGCAAAGGCAGATGGCATGGAGCTACGACGCCGGGCAGCCTTTGACTTGGCATCCTTTTGCCGATTGAGAAAGGGGTCTTCATGTTGCAGGTAGGTAAGGCGCCAGACAGTGTATTCACTAGTTTCACGGTTGATTGTGACCGCGATGATTAGGGGTTGGTTCAAATCTTGAGTCAGTGCACCAGGTATCTTGATCTCTTCCACATGTACAACTTCTTCTGCTGCATCAAGGAATGACAGCTTTTTCTTTGCAGTCTGTCTTAGGCTTTTAGCATTTTGGGATTCTTGGTTTGTGACAACCAGTCCAAGCTCAAGTAAAGGGTCCGTTAATGAAACAAGCCGTGGCCAACGAGACTCGGGCTGCTCCAGCGGCGCCTCCCAACAATTTTCCAGCGTTGAACGAAGTGGGAGCGCTTTGGGGTTTCCAAGGCCTTCTACCGAGAAGGTGGTTTGCTGAGAACTATTGAATGCCGTCAACTGCGAAGAGACGAATGAATTGGGCGGGACTCGAGGAAACTTGAAAGATATAGGCGCAACGCTTTCGGCCTTCTGCTTGCGTTGAATTATAACTCCAACAGGGCCTGCAAAGGCGGATTCAACCTCGAAGGGCATATGAACGATATGGCTAGTACCAGACAGAAAGTATATGTGCGCCTGCGTCTTGAGAAACACAACCAAAGCTTTTGATAAAGTAGGTCGTTGGTCTGATTGAGCATCGTCATCTTGGGTAGATCTGTCGTCCTTTGAAGCAGGGAAATATGCTAGCAGAGCCTGTATAACAGGTTCTTTTTCAAGTTCGAATCGAAACGTCTTGCGAAATATACCACCTCGACACCATATGACACAGTGCTCGGTAGTGAGTAACTCATCCTCGAGGTTTCCATCGTATCGGTCGTCTGTTGAAATGTCCCAAGTGTACGACGGAGATGGCGGATTGGGTGGTAATAATTGTTCATTGATGGCATGTTGAAGCCCTGAGGGCTGATGCAACCCCAGGGACTTCACCGTCGCCATGTTCTGGCAGCCGCCATAAGCAGCTTCTGTTTTTTCGATTCGGTCGATCGGTCGAAGAGGCTATCAAGAGCTTCTTTAGTGGTAAACTCGTGATTTAGGTTTCTCAGTGGACGAATTGAAGTGAAGGTATTGATTGTTGCGCGACAAGATATTTGTTTGTGTTAAGACATTCACTAGGTGCACTGTGCCCGAAGGTACACTGTAATACTTTGTTAGTGGCGGGGCTAAACATTTAGGTAGGCGCGCTGACACCGACCTTCAATTGAATCCATAGGTGCTTTAGCGCGTCTAGAACCCAAGCTCATTTGGAGCTGCCTCGTGACGTAGCTGCAAGGTACAAGGTACATTCACCTACTATTGCATCCAGGTGTCGGTGGAAGCTGCCATAGCTCTGGTTTGGGCGCTCTGCTACCTTACCGAACCCCGACAGCTCAACTTCGCATCCTATACCCTCGCTGTCTTTCTGGACCTTCTCACTTCCCAGCATGATACCATTGCCATCGGTATAATGACGGACCAGTCACCGGAACCAAGCCACGACCAGGCGCGTGATCTCGAAACCCAACAACCTGAGCATGAGGCAGCACCTACATCTAGCGAACCGGTTCCGCCAACAAACAACGATGCTCCGGATGATGGCGCGCATAGCTCCGAAGCCGAGTCGCTGGGAAAAGATCCGGATATTGGTGCGAAAGATATAACATCACTGGGAAGCAACGACGAGAAAGCAAGCCAAGATGGAGACCAGGACAAAGGCGGAGAAGATGGGGAGGACGACGACGACGATGATGATGACGAGGAAGAAGAAGAAGAAGAAGAAGATGATGAAGAAGAAGACGACGAGGATGAAGACGAGGACGAGGACGAGGAACCTAAACTCAAGTATGCTCGGCTAACTCAACACCTTAATGGAGTATATCGAAACGGCGACGCAACTAGCGCGTTCCTTGTCGCTGGAGATAAGATGGTAGGCCTGGCATCTACTAGAAGCAAACACTGTACTGACTCTACAATAGATTGTTGGAACGCATAATGGTAATATCGTAAGTAGTGGGCACACCGATCAATTACCTCCCACTAACTCTCGCCCAGCACATCGTCCAGCTCCCAATGTTCCAATCCATGAGGGTATACCACGCACACTCTGCTTCAGTAACATCTATATCAATATCGCCATACCCGCCCCCTCTCCCAACCGACACGCCAGAGACGGCACCGAAGCATGCAGCTCACAGTAATGCTAGCGTATCGTCTAGTCGCCAAACAGATTCATCCCCTGCGCCATCGAGAAGGCCTCGGGAAGCGTCTCAAATCCCACGAACGCCATCAAACGACATTTATGTTGCCACTTCTTCGTTAGACGGCAACGTATGTGTTCAGAACTTAATTGACATGAAAGATGTTCAATTACGGAACTTCGCTCGTCCTGTACAAACAGTAGCTCTATCTCCTGAGTTCAAAACAGACCGGACCTATTTGTCAGGAGGTCTTGCTGGTCAGCTTATTCTTACCGCAGGAGGTGGCCCAGGTCGTAGTACTTCAACTACGACTGGAACTGCAGCCGCCACAGCTTCTGGCTGGCTCGGCAGCATGGGGCTTGGCGGCAGTGCAGGCAAAGATACTATCTTACACTCTGGAGAAGGAACCATCAGTACCATCAAATGGTCATTGTCCGGAAAATACGTGGTCTGGTTAAACGAGCACGGTATCAAAATCATGCGATCGAAGCTACATCTCGAAAGTGCGGATTCAGAAGACGCATGGAAACGAGTTGGGCATATTGATCGACCACAGACAGACGAATGGGAAACCATGGCCAGTGTATGGAAAGGTCGTGTCGAATGGATTGACGAACAGGCTGTCGAGGTGGATGAATCCGATCAGAGCACTACCGATAAGAACAGTTCCCCAGCTACAGAAAAGCTGAAAGGGCATGCTCTGGTAACCAAGAAGGGCATCGAGCGATTACTCGTAGGTTGGGGCGGTACAATATGGATTATACACGTCCATCCTGGAGGCGTTGGTGTTGGTCGGCACGCAGGAGAGAAGACTATTGGACGTGCTGAGATTGTCAAGATGTAAGTTTTGGTCTGATCTCGCTATACTGAACAAAAGCTAACGTGAATCAGACTTCGCATGGATTGCATTATTTCTGGCATTTCACTATATACCCAAAACCTCTTGTTGGTTCTCGCATACTGTCTACCCGATGATGACGATGAAGACGAAGATGCTGTTTCTTTTTCCAAATCACCAGATAAAAAGCACAAATCCAACTCTTCTTCCGGAAGCCAACCATCCGGTGGTGTTCACCGTCGACAAAACAACCAACCGCCAGAACTACGTCTTATTGATCTCAACTCTCAAGCAGAAGCAGACAAGGACAGTTTAAGCGTCAGTCGTTACGAGAGGTTATCGTCAGGTGACTACCACTTGGGAGTGTTGCCTGCACGCAACGCCGCATCCGCGATTGCTTCTTCTCGGGGTGCTCTGGAGGCGATAGCTGGGATTGGCACGGATATGTGGAATGCCGCCATCAATCCTCGGTCTCTCTTTAGTTCTGGAGCAAGTATCCGGAGCCGTGGCAGCGGCGATGATTCCAGCATCAGAGGAAGTACAGCAGGAACAATTCGACCTGGGACGAACAGGGGCCTTTCACCAACTGTCCATTCAGGTCTCGTCAAACCTGGCGTAAAGATCTTCATCCATAGTCCGTATGACTGCATCCTTGCAACCAGACGGGACTTGAGTGATCATTTAGGATGGCTCCTGGAGCGTCAACAGTACCAGCGTGCGTGGGAATTGCTAGACGAACACCCAGAGATCATGGCTCCAGCTAATGAGAGAACCAACGACAACACTCCCCCCACGCTAACACTAAACCAAGAGGCTAGTGATGAGTTTAACGATGACGAGTCTGTCATCGATTCGCAGCTCAGAGACTTCTATTCGTCAGCCGAAAAGGAAAAGCGGCGCATCGGAGAGCTGTGGGTTCAAGAACTCATCGAAGAGAACGACTGGACGTCTGCAGGCAAGGTCTGTGGACAAGTACTCAAGACACCAGACAGATGGGAGAAATGGGTGTGGAGGTTTGCCGGCGCAAAGAAATTTGATGCAATCACGAATTATATCCCCACAAAGCCCATGCACCCTCCACTTCCTTCAACTATATACGAAGTTGTGCTAGGGCATTACATTCAGAACGACAAACCGAGATTCAGAGAACTTTTGGATCGTTGGTCGCCTGAACTTTTTGACGTCAAGACTATCACGACGGCGTTGGAGAACCAGCTCAACTACCGGGACGTGCGTGAAGACAGTGTTGACGATGGAGAAAAGGGGCGAGACTGGAGAATTGTGATGGAGAGTTTGGCGAGGTTGCATGAGGCGAGTGGACGATATCGTGAGGCTCTCAAATGTTATATCAAACTTCATGACGCAGACTCGGCCTTTCGGTTGATTAGGGACAACCATCTTGCTGAAGCTGTTGAAGACGATATTCCCAGCTTTATTGGTCTTCGAGTCCCACCTGGTAAAACTGGCCAGATGACAGCAGAGGAGCTCGAACAAGCAACATCTGAAGCCATCATTCTTCTCGTTGACGAAGCTCAGCATGGTCTTCTACGTCCCGACGTTGTTGTGGAACAACTTCTCGCCCAGAAGCTCAATCTGTACATATACTTCTACTTCAGAGGCCTGTGGCGAGGCGAAGGTATTCAAGAGCATGGAGGAGAGAATGTAGACCGGCTTGTTATGGACAGTCAATCGTTGGTGGACAACTTTGCGGATTTAGCGGTCCACCTCTTTGCGACCTTTGATCGGTCGCTGCTAATGCAGTACCTGAAAACCTCAGTCTCATACACGTTTGAAAAGGTAGGTTGAGGGCGGAATCGAAACTCTGATCTATGTGCTAACTCCGGCCAGGCTGTTCAAGAATGTGAGAACTTCTCATACTACGATGAGCTTGTGTTTCTATACTCCAAAACCGGTCAAATGAAGCGCGCTCTTTATCTCATCATTGATCGCCTGAAGAATGTTCACAAGGCCATCGAGTTTGCCAAGGAACAAGACGATCCGGACCTATGGGAAGATCTTCTCAAATACAGCATGGACAAGCCCAGCTTTATTCGAGGTCTCCTCGAGCAAGTCGGAACGGCCATCAACCCAATCACTGTGGTGAAACGAATTCCCGAAGGGCTCGAGATTGAGGGTCTCCGGGAAGGACTTACACACATGATGAAGGAACATGAGATTCAATACAGCATTAGCTCGGGAGTTGCACGAGTTCTTCGCAGCGAGGTGGCCACGGCCCAGACCGAGCTCCGAGCTGGCCAACGCAAAGGCATCAAGTTTGAAGTAGTTATGCAGGATCAAGAACACGTGGACATTGAAGTCAAGGATGTCCCCACGGATCCTGAAACCCCTGAGCGGAACGCTTCTCACCCGTCTACAAAGCATGACCACCGGGTGCCAAAACCGGGACATTGCGCAAGGTGCCACGAGCCTTTCACCGAGTACGAGATGGAGACGCTGGTAGGATATGCCTGTGGGCATGTGTTCCATGTAAGCCATCTGTTAGAGATGCTGCACGGGAACAAGAAGATGGATGTTGATCTTGGCAATGGATCTGAAGAAGGAAGTCGGTACTCTGTGCATATGAAGGTGATGAGAGCACGTTTGTTGAAAGACAAGATGAGAGGAGGTTGTCCTGTGTGCCATGTTAAAGAATGAGGATATGAGATTTCTAGTTGAGGCGTCATGCACTGACGGCGTATAAAGAGACGGTCATTTTATACATAGCACATTAGTCTGGAAAGTTTCACGGCGCATATAGGTATCCAGTAGAGAGAATGAATAAAGACAAACATATCATGGGTGAAAGGCGAATTCTTTTCAAAGCACCTAAGTACAACTCGTATTACGATCCTCCACTCGGATCGGAAATGCCAAAACCACCGTCCTGTACCATCAATCTACTACTTCCTCAAGCTCAAACCAATGGTCGTTTAGTGATATACCATGTCAAGGCATCCAACACTATTTCCTTCTCTCCAGTGCGGAAGAAATGTTCGAGTATAAGTCAGTGACGAATGCATGGAAATCATGATCTAGAGGCTGTTTAGAAGGCGGCAACGAAAAGGATGCCAACGAAGCCGAGGATGGCGCCGGGAGTGAGATGCTTGGCAGCTGCAGAGGCAGTGACGGTGGGAGTGCCAGTAGGAGTGACATCCTCGGTCTCCTCAGCGTCAGTGCCAGTGGCAGTTCCAGAGACGGCCGTATCGTAGTCAGTCTCGGATTCAGTGACGGTAGCAGTGGCAGTGCCACTGACAGCGGCAGAGGGCTCGCTGTAGAGAGTGGTGAGGATGGTTGGGTTACCAAACACATCGGTGGTGCTGATGAGAGAAGGCAGAGGGACAACCTCACCACCCTCAGAAGGAACCGCACCAGACGGGTTGGCAGCTGGGACAGAGCCCTGCTCGCCAGAGGCAGCGGAATCGGTAGCGCCAACGGGAGGGGCGTAGTTGGACTCAGAGGCGCTAGAAGCCATGGGGGTAACAGTGGTGGAAACGATGGGGACAGAGGGAACGGGGACACCCTCAGTGCCAGAAGAGACACCCTGATCGTGGTAGGTGGTCTGCTCGCCGCCAACGGGAACCGAGGGCTGCTCTCCA
Source organism: Fusarium sambucinum (assembly GCF_050947815.1). Taxonomy (NCBI): domain Eukaryota; kingdom Fungi; phylum Ascomycota; class Sordariomycetes; order Hypocreales; family Nectriaceae; genus Fusarium; species Fusarium sambucinum. The sequence goes on from NC_139292.1 coordinate 4,614,052, forward strand.
GCGGGAGCGGAGGGGACATCGGTGGCAGCAGGAGGAGGCTGCATGGACTCACCACCAATAGAGGTGGTGTCGGTACACTTGGTCTCGTGGACGACAGAGCAGATGGTCATGGAGTGAATGACAGTGCCTAGTCATTCAGTATACGTAATAACGTGAATGAGAGATGAAGGAGAAGCATACCGTCAGAAATGGCAGCGCCATACTCGTGAGTGTAGGGAGTCTCGGTCTCGGTGTGAGCGGCTGAATAAATATTAGTATCAGCAAGATAATTAAAGACGATCATGAGCCACTAACACATGCACAGGGCACTCTCTCCCTGGGTGCCGGTGGCGGCAACGAGGGGAGCGCACAGGGCCAGAATGCTGGCGAGAGCCTTGAGCTTGTAGACAGCCATCGCGAAGGTGGAAGATCTGTTTTGAGGGAGGTTAGCGAGCAGCCCTTGGTGTCAGTAGTAGATGTAGGAGTGTGGTGTCAGAGGAAAAGAAGAGGGAGATGTGCTCGAGTGTCGAGTGATGGGTGGTTATGGTGGTGGTGGTGGTGAAGCGGGCGCAGGTGAAGAAACAGAAGCGCAGGCGACTGATCACAAGCTCTCGCAAAGAGGCAGAAGGAAAGGCAGGAGTGAATAAATACTCACAGATGTATTATCTGAAGATGATGTGGTGAAGGTGTTTGTGGAATGCAAGTGATAATGTAAGACTGTGAAGAGATGCACGATCGATGTAGAGAGGAAGAAGAGGTGAGAGAGAAGGGTGAGGAAGAGAAAGAAAGAAATAGCAAAAAGATTAAACGACGGGAAGATTCTATTTCTACTTCTTCCCGGCAACCTAAGGCAGGTAGACGTAAACAATAACCTACCTAGCGTAGAGTTGGTGAATGGTTTGCCAGTTCCTGACAGCCGTCTTGCAGTGTCAGTGACAGTGACTGGTAAAAAACTGATTGAACTTTTGGTTTCAAGGGGCAACGGTTCAACAACAATGGAGATGAATTGGAAACATTTTACTCACTCAGTGAGAGAAAGGGAAAAGAACCTGGCAACAGCCGTTGGTTGGTGATACTGATCCTCGTTGCACCAGACGTCGTGTTGAGGCATCCCATTTTTGGTGTTTGCCCCTGAGATGGACAGTCAAGCTATCCAACAGAGACACCTAGAAAATACAAAGATTTGCAAGTGTAATATTTAATAGAATTCTAATTTCTTTCTTTGTCTTTCTTTCTTTCTTTCTTTCTCTGATATTCTTTTATTTTCTAAATGCTGCTGCATGGTGGTTTTGATGCAGCCTCAATACAAGTATTAATCGTCACAACCAACCCCGGCACTCTCAATAACAGACACAGATATGTTGCTCTCCTTGAATTATACGCAGCCGAAACAATACAACTCTCAATAACTTCAACAATTATCTTGACTACCCTCCGCCTCAGTCTGCATCCTTGCATCTCCATGTCTAATTACTCTCACCACTGAATTGTCTTCTCAAAAGTGCGATACTGCGGGCCCTGTACCACGTTACAACCGCAGCGGCATCTCGCATTTCTGCACACTACACAACATAAGCCATATCTGTAACAGATAGATTGATCTGCACATCCCAGCCAGTATCCCATGCCCTATCACCCTTCTTCAGACTCAACATCTATGTTGAGCAACGCTGCAAGTCTCCTCGCTCAGCATAAATACGATGCGTACACCAGATTTCAAAGTAATCTCAGTCGAATACGCTGTGCTCTTGTCTTTATAACACGTGTTTGAGCAGTGCATTTGTGCCATGTCACTCGCCTGTGCCTCAGAGTGAATACCCGATGAAGGACAGACCGTCTCCGAGCAGAGTCAGGCAAACTGGCTGGACTAATGAAGGGGCAGAACTTGAGGATTGTCTAAGCGAGTCTGCTGATTTCCATAATAAAACGGTATATCTCAGGGTCCTTTGCATTCCCTCAAGATATATTCAGGTATACAGAAAACCTAAGAAGAAAAGTGATTGATGTTTCAATAGCAATACACGTTGACTGCCATCTAATAGATACTCTTGATGTTATTTTGTCTTGAATCTCTTATGGAATATAGATAATTAGTATTCAAGGAAAGACTTTTTAACTTTAACTTATTCTTTGAATGCAATATTTGTCGATAAAAAATAAAAAAAATAGAGATATTATAGGCGAAAGAGTAATAGACTATAAAGTAAAGGTAGCAGCTGAAATTATAAGCGTTCATAGTTGATGGTCTTGACGTTGGTTTGCTTCAGGGTAAGTAAGATGAAAGACAAAGTTGCAAAAAAATGGATAATTAATGGATTCTAACCATCTATAATGGACGAACAGGGAATCGAACCCTGGACCACTCCCAGATTATTCGGTCGAATTATGCTAAGGGAGTATTATACCACTAAACCATTCGCCCGATGTTGTTAGAAAAAGTGACCGTATTAGATGTCATGTCTGCCATCTTGCAATGCTCCAACACTATGCCACGCACTCAACTCGACACTTTTTTCCATGGAGCCGCTAACGATATAAAAGCAGGATATATAAAACCCCCAAGATACCATCAAATCATAAGTCTTCACCATTTATCACTCGAATAGTTGTTTCAGCCGGCGCAAATGCCCGGTGGTAGACAGCACAGTTGCTATAAGAACGAGATAGCATAACACCATGACTAGGCGAGTGATGATATCAGGAAGGACCATCAAAAGCACTGCGAGGCAGAGCCCGCTCATGGAGAATGCGCTGATTAGCGTCCGTAGAGGCACAAGTGGAGCAGGCGCTGATTGATCACCTCCGGGAGCATTCGTTCTTGGTCCTTGTGACAAGGCAACAAGATCCGGTGCCCGAAGGAACCGAGTTTCATCTTCGACTAGGACTTGCCGACTCTCGAGATACGTTCTGTAGGCTTGAACATCGTTGTTTGTCGGTGTTGGCAGCTTCTGCATTTCTTCAAGAGAGACAACCAAGTGTCCTAGGGCAATTAGATAAACATGTATGCTGGGCTTGAGTAGTACTTACTATATCGGCGAAGAATATTGTCGATCTTATCCATTAGTCGATGTCTGCTTCGATGAATATCATGATTGGAAGCCCGCTCTTCTCGCCCGGAGACAGCCATGTGTCCACCATGCCGTGTAGTGATGGAGTCCAGCCGTATAAGGTCTTCTTCATACGCTCCAAGTTGGTCCTGTAAATATAGGAGGGCTCGGTGGTTGAGCCAGTCAAATTTCCGATACAGTGGCCTCAGTCGTGGATCGCATTGGCCTGATAGTATGGCTGCTATCTCCGCATATCCGTCGAGAGCCTCAATTGGTAGATTCTCGTTCTGCGCAGCCATATCCTCTTGCGTTTCGGAGTATGCTGTATCGTATGTGGGGTTCTGGTTGTGGTAGGCAGGCTCTAATGCTAAAGTTCTCTGGTTTGAGAAGGCAAGTCTAGATGGATAATGATGATCTATGTGTGGCACGCCCTGCTGTTGCGGCGTGAAGGGCTCTTGGGGTGGTGGATAACCAGCGGGAGCATGCACTGGCCCCCAAGCTGGATAAGCTAAAGGACTGATAGGAGACTGAGGATAATTTGCGACGGCGACAGCTGAAGGTGCATATCCAGACGCGGGTACCTGGCGACCGTTGAGTGGACTCTTGAAATAGCCTGCTTCTGGGGAAGGCTGGAACGCTTCATGGGCCACAGAGTTCGGGTCGGGTCCGGAGAATGACATGCTGGCAGGTCGATGTGCTCCTTTGCTTCTAGAATTTCTGGTTTCTCTTATATTTTTGCTCCTGTTGCCGGTGGGTTTGGAGGTAGCCGTATCATCACTGGATGTAAGCTGCGTAACGGTGCGTTGGACGTTGGAGGGGGTGTAATCCGTCTTGGATGACGAGCTGGTCGGCGTTAAACGCTGAGTTCCGCCCTCACTCGGTGACTGGCTGGCACTTTCTTCGCAGTCTTCAACAGTGGACTGGTGGGATAAAGCCCTTTGTATCGACGCGCCCTCGGCTGAAGACCAAGATGGCCTGTTTCGAGCCTGCGCCCTATCGTTCATTTTGAATTTGCGCAAAGGAAATGAATTGCTCTTTTAGTTTCAGGGTCCTTCTTGCGGATATATAGTTTTTGATCCAAAACTATCAATTCTCAAGCGACTGACGACGGCAGTGAGTTTATCAATGAAGCCTTGTACGATCGTGTTCAACTATACACCCGTATGATTCAGTATGCATTGCCGAGTGTAAGCTTGGTGTTCGCCAGTTTCTCAACAATGATGCATGTTGAGCATCTCGGCCGCAACGGAAGCTCACAATGGCTAAGATATGCCGAATAGAGTGTTGGACTGTACCGTAACACCGGGAGCCGATGTTGGATTCCGTGAGCAACCGCAAATATGTCAAGCTTAAGGGAGGAGTAAGATCTGACGCGACAACTTGGAAGCCCACGTAAGACAAAGAAATATCCCGATAACTTTGACTGGGTATAAATTATGAAGGATTGCGGGGGTGGTGAAGCGTAAATGTACTATGTAGAGATCAAGGCTTTTTGAAACTCTTATGACAAAGGCATAGTGTTGTTGAAGGAGAACAAGAGGAAGACGATGACGATGTAAATAACTTATCTTTCATAATCAAATACTCCGCATGATTGCCTTGTTTCAAGAAACAATAGCGCCAACAGCTGAGCCGCAGAACCCGCCTGAGCACTTGAACTCGTTGGGGTAGAGAGGGAAGATGGTGGGGGAGTGAAGGAAGAAAGGAGCGTGGGTAGTATCAGCGACAACTCAAGGCTCGCATTGCATGTGAGATTGTGAGGAGCTTGGATGTTGTTGGTGAGCTCAATCATGTCATGTCATCCAAGCATGTAATAAATAAGCAATAGAGTCAAACACGGGGGAGTTGAACCCAAACTTGGATCACAGGTATCTCGTACTTTATTTAGAAATCTCTCGAGTAGAATCCTATAAAAGACAGAGAACTGATTAGTTAGTAATCTGTTATGGACGGAATAATTGAATGACTGAGAAAACACAAATAAATAACTTGATGAAGGAACGATATCGTCAAAAGCAGAGGGTTCAAGTTGAACGAAAGTACATCCAGTCAAGGCACGTGATACGCGCATTTCAGGACCATCATCACCAAGTAGGTATCGTCGCGGCCCCACCAGAGCTACGAAAACGAGTCCAGGAAAGATTCGAGATTCTCCAGAGACCAATTGACTTGATTGAAGTTGAGGTTACAACAAAGCTTTGTCTCGTTACAATGATGGGCATATAATCAGCCTCAATTGTGTTGCCAGGTCATAGCGCATCGCATTACTACTGCAACCCTCTTCATCTACCACACCACCAGAGTTCTATGCACATATAGACATACAGCTGAAATCAAGCTATCACATTATTGACACCTGGACAAAGCATCGGCTCTTCACATCATCATGTCACGTATACCAACCTCGATCCTCAGCAAGTACTTGCTCAAAGGTCAAATACCACGGCATGGCTGTATCAGTGCACGCCATATATACAAACACGTTGCACTGACTTCAGCTGCTGCATCTATCGCCCAAACAACCAGACATTTGCACGTCTCGCCTGAAGCTGTCACGCCACCTCCCGTACAACCAGTTCCTCTGCGTAAGCAACTGAAGGACGAGGCAAAGAAGGCAAAGAAGCAGGGCAAGAAGAAAACAAAGGGCGATTCTCAAACAGTTGATGGTTGGGAGTTAACCGTTGGTATCGAAATCCACGCTCAGCTAAACACCGCCCATAAACTATTTTCACCGGCTATCACTTCCTTCAACGACGAGCCAAACAGCCATGTCGCTCTTTTTGACGTTGCCATGCCTGGTAGCCAGCCACTTTTCCAAAAGGAGACTCTTATTCCTGCCCTGCGTGCAGCTCTCGCCCTGAATTGCGAAGTCCAGCAAGTCAGTCGATTTGATCGAAAACATTACTTTTGGTGGGATCAGCCTTCTGGATATCAGATCACTCAGTATTATGAGCCTTTTGCTAAGAACGGCCACATCACTCTTCTTGCTCGCGACGGAATTTCCCCTCAAGATGGTGAAAGTGTAACCATCAGAATCAAGCAGGTTCAACTCGAACAGGATACGGCAAAAACACTGGCTCAGACTGGCAAGGTGCAGTGGCTCGACTTCAACCGTGTTGGCGTGCCTCTGATTGAAATCATCACCGAGCCTGAACTCCACCACCCTCGTACTGCCGCTGTTCTTGTGCGAAAAATTCAGATGCTGATGAACACCGTCGATGCTTGTGTATCAGGCATGGAGACAGGTGGTCTACGAGCTGATGTCAACGTTTCTGTTCGCAGAACTGATGGATCCAACCCATCGCTTGGTACGAGAACCGAAATCAAGAATCTGAGCACTATCAAGGCAGTTGAAGACGCCATCATTGCCGAGCGTGACCGACAAATTCGTGAATTAGAAGCTGGTCGACCTATCCCTAGTGAGACTCGCGGTTGGTCTATCGGATCCACAGAAACGCGGCGACTTCGTGGAAAAGAGGGTGAAGTCGATTATCGGTATATGCCTGACCCTGATATTGCGCCTCTAGTTATTGGAGATGACCTAGTTGGCCACTTACGACAGTCATTGGCTGTGACACCTGATTCGGAGCTGGACACCCTGGTCGCTCGATTTGGACTCACAGCGAAGGACGCACTGTCACTGATCAACCTCGAAAATGGCTCACGTGTGCAGTACTACTACAAGGTACTCTACTCAATCCAAGAGAAATTCACGGAAGACCTCAGTGAAGCCGAGATTCCAGAGTTCAAGAGTTATTCTGCCGTGGTCGGTAATTGGATTATTCATGAGTTGGGTCGACTTACCACATACAAGGCTGGCCCGCTCGCAGCCCGAGACCTGACGTTCACGCCAGAAGGTGACTGTGAGCAGGTCCCTGATTCTGATCTCTCACAACTTCTTTATCACCTGATCCGCAAGCAGATCACAGGCAAGGTGGCCAAGGAGCTCTTGTTCGCCATTTACCTCAAGGAAATTGAGGGAGGGGTCACCCAAGCTATTGAGGATAACGACTTGTGGTTCAAAGAGATCACAACGGAGGAATACGAGCAACTAGCCGATGAGGCCATGGAAGGCGAGGATAAAATTTTGCAAGAGTTTGCTAACTCTGAACAATTCCCCCAAGGTAAACTCATGTTCCTTGTGGGCAAGATGATGCGTCTTGGGCCTACTGAACGTATTGTTCCTGCGAATGCCGAACGTATCATGAGAGCAAAGGTTGATACTTTACGGAGGACGTGATTCACTTCACCGGCAAGCGGGAATGTGACAGTCACTTATAGCACAGCTCGTCTCCCGTCATCTGAAGCATCCGCATAATGACACCGTGTCACCGAACTGTTAACTCATGCTGGCGCTTTCCGCAGCTAAAGATAGTTGGCCCGTCCAACAATGAGGCTTTTGCCGAGCATCACTGGTGTGACAAGTCAGTGGGTTCTCTTGCGCACTGAGGCACAAGGTAGCAAACATGGATCGGTTGATAGATGGCCATGGCACATGTCTTGAATAAATAATTACTTCTCTTTCCAAAGTGTCCTCAAACCAAAGTTTGTTTACAACAAGCCCTGTTGCATCTGGGGCAAACGTCTCGAAAATTGACAAACTAATGGCTACTGTTTTCCCAACTCGCATCGGGTTCCCTCCTGTAAAGGACAGAAACGATGTCTCACGAACAATGATAACCAGTCATGGCTCAATATTTAAGACAGCAAACCCGAACGATCGAGAAAATGACGGCGGTGGTATAAAAACAGAAACGGTGTGGGAGACGATGAATCCATATACAAGAACAAGCGAAGATAGCACGTCAACTGCTACTCCTTCAAGCCGACGAACGAGGATTGTAGCAACTCCAAATACTACTACTAAAAACGAGGCGAACTATTCCACGGCCAGTCCTGCTGATAGTCAAAGTCCCAGTCCTCTTGTAGCAGCATTCCACGACTCTCGCGGTTGGTCGGACGGAGATATCGCTGCGGTTGTTCTCGGTGTTGTCGTTTGCTTGGCTGCTATAGCATTAACAGTATGGTTCTTTGCCTATAAGAGGCGCAGAAGCCCAACGATTCACCGAGTTACTCCCCCGCAAACTCCAATATTTAACCCTTCGCCTCCAAGTTCACCATTACCAACACCTCCGCCTATTCCAGAGTTGAGCTCTCAGGGTGACCAAACGTCCAACATGGAGGGTTCGTGGGTCAGTTATGGTGATCGTGTACGCTCGCCAACGCCCCAACCCGCTGTGGCAGAGGTGAGGAGCTTTACTCGTGCGTGGCAGAAGCCGCGTGTTTATACTGTTACTGGCGGGCGTATTGCGGAACTCCAGGGCTCAAAGATTTTGACGAGTTTTGATAATGGGGATGATGGGGTATCGCCTATCTCACCAACATCTCGAGCCGAATCATCTCGTGCTGATCTTCGCATCGTGAGTCCGACGACTTTGACTTCAAGGTTTAGCTCGTTATCGTCTAGGACCGACCCCGGCGGAGATCAAGAGGAGAGTCCAAGGAGGGGACTTTGATGAGACTTTGTATGATGGCCAACTTCCTGCTAGATGGGTTGGCCTAATTTCGGTGTTTCTAAATGAGGGTGAGACGATGAGATCTTGTGCTACAGCCCATGATAGGGGGTGGAGGTGGATAATGGAACTCGTGAAAGCTCACCCAGGAGGAAGTCGGTTACATGCTGGAAAATGTTTTCTATATATTAGGTATTTAGCCTTAGATATCCCTACAACAGAATGCTCAAAAACAGATCACAGGTCTATCACACACATTCAGCGTAAAAATCATCACGAGTATTGAGCAAGCAGCATTGTCGCATGTAACTGTATGCTTTCATTCATTCGAAGTGACAATCAAACATGCTATCATAAACGCTGCATGCCCGTAACAGGGCTCCATACCTGTATCTGCACAAATTCTCAATACACATATGGGGAGCCAACGATCAATGCCATGAAACTCCAAACTCCTTACGTGCTAAAACACGATAATGCTTTCCAATAAAGAAAAAAGGACCACAGCGAATCAAGGTATGTTCTCACCAACCCCATGTCGCCCCGTCCACCAGTCCCATAATTAGTCTGACCTTCCGTTATGTCCATTGCCATGGCCATGAGCATGGCTTGCCAACACTTCGTTGTCATACTTTCCAGGTTGAAAAGCATAATTCAAATTTTCTCTGTCCTTCAAGAACATGTCGACTCTCTCATCCTTTGACCTGCCCGCAGCAATCGTATTTCGACGAGCGACCTGCTGCCCGATAGCAAGATTCGACTGTGCTTTCATTTCCATAAGATCGGCGCCGTATTGCTCTGCTCTACTCATTTGAGCAAAGGCGCCTATCATGCACATGACAACAACGAGGGTGGCGAAAAGACCATTTGACATGTGCATAGAATCCCTAACCCTGCCGTCGCGAGCATCGTACCAACGCTCCCAATCTTCCCAAGTAGCATTATTTGCAGCAGATCCAGCCTTGTGGCGCCAGGCACGATCGGCGTTACGGACAGTTTCGTTGAGTGTCTGGGGCTTACCACCAGTCCAGCCTAGACCGTGGACATCATAAAGCTGGCGCTTCGAGGGGTCGCTGAGAATGTCATTGGCAGCAACGATGAGACGATAGCGTTCTAAGCGAATGGCATGGGGGATATTATCGATATTGGAAGTATGGCTGTGTTTATCGGGGTGGTAGACTTTGACAAGCTGGTAGAATCGGTGCTTGGTATATGGGGCGTCACTCTTCATGGAGAAGATCTCGTAGGGAGTAGGATAACTATTGTTGGGCCATTGGGAAACCTCGTTATGGCTGAAGCTACCTCGCTGGTCGCTATTTACTGTGGCATATCGCCTGTGTCGGTCTATCGAGCAAGTCGCTACGGGAGCATAGCTAGTTCGTACCCCTCTAGATGACGTTATAGACCGTAGAGGTGGGAGAGTCGAGACAGCGGGGACAGCATGACAGGAGCTGAAAAGGACGGCAGTTTTGTGAAGCGGCATGACGATGGCTATAGTTGGCGCAAGCTCAGAGGCATTGAAAACATGTTCAGCGCCGCAAGCTTGGTGATTTTAGATATCACGGGTTGAGCATGTTAGAGCAGGAAATGATAGTAGAAGCGGCAGATGCTTGAGAGGCGTATCACGCGCAGCGAATGAGGATGCACATCATGCCCGCATATTCTCTTAATACCGGAGCTCAGCTGCAACCCCACAAAAGGTGCATGGTAGGGATTATCTAAAACCCCGGCCGAGAACGGAGATCTGATCAGCCACAACAGCCACGGTCACGAGACCTAAGTGTTCTTTCACCGAACAGCTCACCTCGGTGAGACACTTCTGTCAAAACATCCCTGCTTCGATCTGCCGACATGCCGAGACACCCCTGTTTCCCAGCGACAGAATCGTTCATATTATCCGTTCAGACTACCATTGAGTGTCTTGCAGTACCAATCGCTACCGGGTAAATATGTCGATTAGAGTCAAAGCAAAAATATCAACTTGAAGTACAACAGTATCAGTCCAAAGAAAGAGACAACTCTTGCCGACGTATCCGTCTTTGAATAGATTTGGAATTGGGTATGCAGTATTTCCGAGTTATTCGGTACTCTTACCAAACATAACCGAACTTCCATTCAAGCGATACCGAGAATGATGGCATACTAGGTGTCACCAGTATCGAGCACTACTAAGGTGATAATCACCGGGAATAACGGCGCACCGCTAATGCTATCGTCATCAGAGGCGCTGGCTTAACCCCAGAACTAGTCAAGGTTCACGAATATCTTCCTTTTTAGTTAATCCTATTTATGCTTCTCCTCACTCAACTCATATCCGACTCCGCGATTGGGGTAAAAAGGCAAAATAATGCTCGTCACCATGGGGAAGACCCCCGTCCGGAGATCGTCCAGACACACGGTACCTGGACACGGCATTTCATATGCCGTGAGCCAATGAGAACATATACAGTTTGAACATGACTCTGGATAGCTTCCTTCTCCCACGTTCATTAGCTCAGGCAGACGTCCTCCAGAGCGGAACTCTTCCGACGTGTGTGACACTCACTCCACTCTCACGACACAATTTGATCATCGTCTCCACTGCAAGCTTTTCTCTGTGGTTACCAAAACCTCTAGGGTGACTTTCACGTTGTAACATCTCCGGGCCTACAGCTGGTCCCCGCTGGCTTATGTTGAGGCTCAACGGTGCTAGACAGGACCAGGATGTGTTCCTCCCGGCTCGAACAGAGCCTCAATGTTGGCTATTGCTTGTCAAATCATACAGGACCTGGTCCTGAGCTGATGATATCTCAAACCGACGGAAAGTTCCTTAGTTAACTAACAAGGCATGGTTCAGGCTACCTAATTTGAAATCTTTGCGTTTGCTTGACTCGAAAGTAGCCAACCATTGCCACACCTTGCCCATCACCAACTGGTTATTTTATGACGACTGGATCTGATCCTGGACGTGGGATCCGCTTCGTCTAAAGCAACCCAAACAACAACCCCGAACTCGCTACATCCGCGTGCCGACATATCCATATCCTCCCAGGATGCTCTGCTTGCAAAGGTTCCATCATGCCTTATCCGGAACCTCCACATAGACATTCTCCACGTCCTTCCTCGGCCCTTTGGTGTCGTTACTGCTTAAGTACTGTTAGTGTCGTGGGTCGTTGAGCTCAGATGATGGATGGATCAACATTTGGAATATCAGTTTCCAGTCTGTTACTGATCCTGCAGCACCACAGACTCACACGACTGGTGGGCATCCCATTAACAAAGATCGTCGATTGGATGCCGCCCCTTCATCATGCGAGATAGAGTACGGGGTAAATCCCTTATTCAGTTGCATTAATATAGAAAAAAGCTTTGGACCCTAAGTGGGTTGATAAAGATATTTCTCCAGGTTTTTATATTTAAATTCGCGTTTCCTCTTGCAAATGATACAGTCTATTACTACTCATTCCCCATTCCTCCCATAGTTACGACTAGGACAACATGTCTTCCAGTACTCCTCCTTCTCACGGGGCAACTACCCCTACACAATATACCGACATGGAAGAGGGCGGGCATTATCATTGCAACCACCCTCACCACTACTATGAAGAACGGAACAATAATGTCCAAAAGCCTCACCAGTCCATGGTCTCGCAGGTCTACAACCCTTCGTTCTTCAAAGTTGCCAACCCTGGTCCTCTTGGTTTGATTAGTTTCGCTCTGACTACCTTTGTTCTCGGTCTCTACCAGTGCGGTGCTGGGTAAGTTGTCTATAACCACATATAAATGCTTCCAGAATGTACTGATTTCCTTTAAAGACTTCCCGGTTCTAACCCCTTTGGCGGCGTTGGTCCCGACCAAGCCATCTTTGGTCTGGCTGTCTTCTTCGGCGGTATCGCCCAGTTCTTCGCAGGCCTCATGGAGTTCCGTGTAGGCAACACCTTCGGAACCACTGTCCATTGTTCCTACGGTGCTTTCTGGCTGGCCTTTGCCATGTTCTTTGTCCCTGATCTTGCAATCAAGGATGCATACAAGGGTGACGACCGCGCGTACAGCTTTGCCCTGGGTATCTTCTTGATCCTATGGTGCTTCCTCACCCTCGTATTCTTCATAGCTGCTCTCAAGACGAACATTGCCATTTTGGTTGTGCTTGGGTGTTTGTTCCTTGCCTTTTTGTTCCTCAGCTTGGCTCAGTTCTTGCAGACCAGCCACCCTACCGCGGCGATTCGAATCAACAAGACGGGGGGTGCATTCTCGGTTATTTGCGCCGCAGCGGCGTTTTATGCGGGAGCCGCAGGTATCATGACCGAGGATACGACCTGGGTTCGCTTCCCTCTTGGCGAAATCGATGTCAAACCCAAGAAGACCAACATGGCTTAAGACGTGGGCGGACCTTACTCCTGAGGGAAGGGTGGCATGCTTTGTTAGTGAATAATGCGATGGTATATACCTGTTGATGATTTGATGGGGATATTCGTTTATCTATGAATAACTATTATGAAAATGATAATGAGAATAATTCCAATGCAATAACAATAATGCAATAATAATAATAATGCCAAATGCTAGAGAAGTGAATGACGTCACACATATATCACAGCAAAAGTTCATAAGAGTGTATGTCGAGCTCTGAAGACTCAATGTCTCATTGGAATATTCTGTCACCACGAAAGAAATGTGGTTTGGGAAGTAGTGCCCAATGGAAAAAAAATTAATGCATTAAGATTGGTCTCTTAACCGTATGATGCATGGCTTGTAATCGTACAACAGACCGTCGTTGGGTCTGACATTCATTATTCCCCATATCGATCTTGACAAGCTTCAGCGTTTCTTCGCTTACAACTTGTGCTTAGCTTCCTCGGCGGCACCCTTTGCCTTGCCCCTGGCCTGCTCAGCAGCACCCTTGGCCTCGCCCTTGAGCTCCTCGGTCTTGCCAGCGGCCTCACCCTTCAGCTCTTGAGCCTTGGCAGCAGCCTCTCCCTTAAGCTCCTGGGCCTTTCCGGTAACATTGGCAGCGGCCTCCTCTGGAAGCAATTGTTAGCAATCAAGTTCTTTTGATACAGTGAACCGATGTTTGGAGAAACTAACCCCCAGCCTCAATGCCGTCAACAATCTTGTCGCTCACAACGCGGTCGACCTTTTTGGCAGTGTCCTTGACAGCATCGGTAGCAGTTCGCTGCAGGGCGAAGCTAGTGGTGAATGTTCGGGGAGCTTGGAAAGCAATGACGCGAGGAGCGAGAGCCGCACGGCGGATGACGTTCTTGGTGAGGAAAGACATGGTTGTGATGGGTTGTTTTGTTGGTGGTGAGAGGTTGGGTTCGATTAATTGGGAGAGAGAGAAATAGTAGTCAATTGAGGAAACTGAATATGAGTAGAATGAACAATTGGAAGGAGAAAAGGAAAGCTCTCGTAACTTATGTTCTGACGCTGAGAGCTTGTCATGGCTGCATGATGTCACTCGCGGGGAAGGAGCTACCTGTTGCGGTGCGACCAAGCACGTGAAGGGAGTAATGATGACGCAGTGAGGCTTGAAGAAATGGGGGGAAAGTGCTCATGTCGGAAGGAGCTTGCCTGTTTTCTACTTGAATGCTTAATCTCATCATCGAGATATTCTGCAGGCGATCGCTGAGCTTTGGTGGGGAAAGTAAGTTTACACTCGAATGGCTGAGTGTTAGTGCAAATGGCAGGTAACATCACGATGTACCTTCCTTCAATTGAGCTTAATAGAGATCACCAGGTACTCCTTACCTACCTGGGAAGTAGTCGAGTGAAACCCAATCTCAACTGAACACCATCTTTTGTTGGATTTAATGTGTTATCCGATAATGGAGAAGGCTTCATATCAAGATTATATACTGCAAAGCTCCAAGTCTAACAAAAACCTTCATATTTCTGTGTACAGCAACGTGTCATAACTCATCATTCAATCGTTATCATAACGAATGCAAAATATTGTTGATCATCATCTCATGAACCCTTCTTCATACTGCTCTGAGACCACAGCTCGTCAGGTGTCGCGACGCTTCTTTCTCCTTCTATTACCGCTTCCCGTTGAAGCTCACGACTGAGACTCCCCAGTTGCAAAGTGTCAGATGCTCGAATCCTAAATTCTTGTCTTTCAGGTCGTGGTAGTGGGCCATCGCATTTGTCGTCAGTCTCGTTGTCATCATCGATAACGCATTCATCTGCAGATGTCCCCACTCGACCGTTTATAACGTTGTCGATGCGCAACCTTGGTGGACCCGAGTTAAGCCTCATGCCGTTCTTGGGAGGTCCAGCTGCATGTAGTCAGTAAAAACGACAACTTGGAAAAGTTCATGACTTGATACTTACACAGCAAGAGATCAAACAATTTGACGATGACGGGTCCCCAAACAGTGACCGCGATGATCTGTCCATACGACCACCTATTGGCTGCAAAGCTCTCCGCATTGATGACTTTTGTGAGAGAAATCATATACAGAATGTTAATAACAAGATACGCAACTTCGAGAATGCGCCAGAACCATATTTTTATAAAAAGCCCTCGTCTCTGTTTGCCCCAACGAGGCCATCGACCAAGGCGATACGACCCAAATTGGACGTGCTTGGTGAGGTGATGCTTCCGAAGTGTCCAAGCCAGTTGATCAGCCACCAAGGCTACGATGGCAATGGTATCAAGAATGAGAAAAGTCATCTTGTATAGCAGAGGATGAGGAAAGAAGCTGAACCCCTGCCCGTCGATGCCTTGCGTTGCAGCACAATAGGTTCTCGGACTTGGGTTGAAGCCGCATGCTTCGATTTCATTTTGGCCTTTGAACAGGGCAAATGCATCCTTGAAATAAATCTTTTGCGACGTTGCCACAATGGCGAGAAGATACTCCATGAAGAAGCCTAAGAATGTGTGCCAGTTGCGAATTCCTTCACCATGAAGGCAAATCTGGACAAGGAACATGGGCAGAATGCCATTCTGACTGACATGAAAGGCAATGGCACCATTCACGACAATTTCGCCCCAGAAAGTACCCTCTTGAGAGTTGACAACAATAGCAAGAATGGATGCAATTTGCACAGCAAAGACGAACCAACATTGGGCTTCCTGAAATTCGACCAATGTGGTTGCGATGGCTATGCTTGTACGTGACAAGCCACCGGAGTCGCGCCAGATCATGCTTTCAATCCGGGTCAGGCTGCGTTTCAGACGATAAGGCTTGGGCTCTGATTTGCGGCGACTGGTGTCTTGTGTGATGGTAACCCAAAGAGTGAAACCTTTGAGAAGCAAGTACAGAGTCGCAGCAAAGCACACTTGAAGAACGTATGAGATGAGAACCTACATACCTTGGCATTAGTATAGGGTTAACAATAGGGGTTACTTTGACATACACCTGGACCAAAGATATCTGGGTTGACTTCGGCTGGTAATTCGGGACAAAACTCATCCAATGCCTCAAATATTTCCTCAGGGGTTGATTCTCCGTATGAGAGGCGATCAATCGATCGGTTGCAAGGTTTGCTCAGGCCATCATTCTCGCACGCATCCTGAGCACAAGCAATGAGAGACCTGAGCACTGGTCGTCCGTCGAAGTCGGCCAAAGAACCAGAGCCCATCACAGCACTGGCATTTCGTTCCGTCTCTTCGCTGACATAGTAAGGTCCCGACTCCTGAGTCCAATGTGCTGCTGCAGCCAAGGCAGCACAGTTGTAGAATGTTTCCAGTGAGCTGAAGAACAGGTTCGAGCTGTTGCATGCGCGCGTGCAGTCGGCTACGCCGTCAATCAGGCATCCGGAATTGAATAAAATTATCTCTTGACCTCCATCTAGGTTGGTGGCGAAAAGTTCTTTGAAGGTGAGCCCTGAATCGACATCATCGGAACCTGAGCCGAGACCGGCAATGTCGAGGAAGGGGAAGAAATCCGAGGTGCCGTCGATACTTCTACGAACAAGAACGGTGAGAGGCGTATCAGAGGCTGTAGTTGAAGGTAATGATGACCAGGCGGCTGAAGTTGTCGTTAACGATTGCACAACGGGCGTTGATGCCATTGCGAAAGACGTTAGTCAGCCCAGTATATTGGTCCTCCGCGTAAACTACTAGCAGCGTCGGAGATGCGAGCCCATTCTCTTAGGCGGTCTCTTTGCTTATATCCCTTGACCTGACATGACAAGCCACGTCTTTTATAAAATAGGAAATCGGAAGGATCAAGAAAAAAAGAAGGGGGAAAGGGAAATAGATCTACGGAAAGTTGGAGGAGGCTGAAGAAAGAGAGGATCCAACTCAATGGGTCGCTGGCTAGGATATGCACTCACTAGTCCATCTTCTGCAGGCTTGGCACGTTTTCCTTAAAAGGCAATTGTGAAGCTTGTTTTGGTGGCTTAGTGAGCTTATTAGCTTACTGTAGTTGTAAGATTATTGACTATTCGTAGTATATAGATGGCTCTTGGGGGTTTCAATGACTTGGTTGTACAAAGTGACTGAAAACAGTGAAAGAATATCGTTGTTTGGATATAACCAAAGCCGTTGTCGAATCAAGTTCTGTCTGACCGTCACTTCATTCATGTCAAAATGTGGAACTTGGACCAACTCATCACCTCCACCAAAGATACTACATTGATACCGCCTTAACAACAACAAGGTTATCTATTTCCGATAGACGGAGAGCAAGTGGTCGAGTCGAGTATGTGCCTAACTAGTAGATGTATAATGAGTTAAAGATGGAGGTGGAATTAAACATAAAATATCCGTGCCTCCTCTTATCGGTTATCGGCTTAACATTATGAACCGACACCAGCCGACGTCATTGTTCCTCGGCTTCCTAAGACTACCTAGATTATAGATATCTACAATCAAGCTCATACCTCTGTCAATATTGTCACAGCCCAATTAAACCATACAAAATGCCTCCCCGTCTCTCTCAACCCGTAATCACCCTCCGCGTCCTCCGACGTTACTACTCTTCAGCTACCACTGAACCGCTCATCCGCGTAACAAACCTCCCCGCGCCCAACACCGGACACATTCGCATTCTCGAATTGAACCGTCCGTCAGCTCGAAATGCCATCTCAAAAGCTCTCCTAGCAAACTTGCGCGCCGAGATTGATGATTTGCATAGCCAGTATGGACCCAATGGCGAGGAATTGCCTCTTCCGCAGCGCTTTGGTGGTGCTGCTGGTGTAGATGAGAAGGGCCCCACGAGAGCTGTTGTCCTGGCCAGTGCTGTCGACACATCTTTCTGTGCCGGTGCAGATCTCAAGGAGCGCAAAGGATTTACTCCCGGAGAGTATGTATACCTCCCGTCACCCACTTAGGACTGTATTAATCACTATCTGCAGAACCGCCGAGTTTCTTACAAACCTTCGCAATACATTTACATCTCTCTCCAACCTCCCCATCCCGACAATCTCAGCCATTTCCTCCGTCGCACTCGGCGGTGGCCTCGAGCTCGCCCTCTCCACCCACTTCCGAGTCCTCAGCTCCAACGCAACAGTCGGTCTTCCCGAGACACGTCTCGGCATCATCCCTGGCGCTGGCGGCACCCATCGTCTACCCGCCCTCATCGGCCTGTCTCGCGCCCGCGATCTGATTCTCACTGGCCGTCGAGTGGGAGCTCCAGAGGCTTACTTCCTAGGTATTGCAGATCGCCTTGTAGAAGTTGTGCCAGAGGATGAACGCGACGGCTCTGCTGTTCTCAGTGAGGCGAGAAAGGCGGCTTTGAGCGAGGCTGTAAGACTAGCACAGGAGATCTGCGAGGGAGGGCCCATTGGTGTGAGAGCGGGACTCCAGGCTGTCGCATGGGCAAGGGAAGAGGTGGAAAATAAGATGTATGAAAGAGTAGTGAACTCTGAGGACAGGAATGAGGCGCTCAAGGCATTCGGGGAGAAGAGAAAACCTATCTTCACAGGCCGATAGAACTTGTCTATCTGTGGGTATTACTTATCAAGTTAATACAACTATTTCAAAGCCATGCTCCAGGCCCTGTAACTTCTAAGGGGCCGCAGAAAACTTGAGACGCAGCCTCATGTCATCTTAGCCCAGGGACCAGAAGAATTGGCCGTCAGAAATATAAGAGACGAAAGTAGTTTGTCAGCGCCATTTAGAATTTCTTAGGCTGTTTATTTTTGCCCTAAGACTTAGGAGGTCAGATTTCCTGCTACCTACTACCTAGGCTTTAAATCGACGGTTGATATTTACCTACGAGCATACCACTCTTAGCCACGTTTATGTATTCAAATGAATACGACAATGTTATTCTATTCATAAAAGACTGACGCTTGGTGCTCTGTACGTGTCTAATCTGGGTATAGTGCTCATGACTTCTGGTTTGCTTCTCGGATATAATCAACCATCCCTCGGAGTTTTCGTTTCTTCTTGGTGGTCTTTTCGTTTTCGCCATTTTGGTGCTTGGAATCGAGAAGACCCGCTAAACGAGGAAATTCGCTAGTTTTGTGTATCATCGGTTCCTTAGCAACATCTATGGTTAGGCTATCGACCGCTGCCATAGTGTCGTATTCGTCAAGCTCATACTTGTTGCATTCGCTCCTGTGCTCGGCGATGCTCATGAGTACCTGACCAGCGAGCGCCCGCTTTTCATCATGTTCATCATCAAGAGTACTGCATTTGAAAAGTACTATGGCGTGGAGAGCATTCTGGGCCAAACGAACAACCGATGGTGGGAGAGATGTGACCTTTGGCTTAATCGTGACTTTTGCTCGCTTCGTCCCCGTATGGACCACTATGCTTTCTTCTGTTACCCATTCCCTAGGAGCGTCAGAATCGCTATCGTCCGGGTCAAGGATATCCTCTAAATAGCAATCTTCATTAGAATTTTGCTGAAAGAATGTTAAGGATTCCCTATGCGACTTGTCCATGGCATTCCTCCTTTCTTCATATTGAAGTTGCTGCGTAAGCTCCATATCAGCATCGGCATCGGATAATCGTCGCTTGAGTGTATTTAAACGGCTCTCCGCCTCGGATTTCTAGTCGCTCTGCGAGTAAGGAGGCAGCTCATGGACAACAGCCGAGGCCTTAACCATATCAGCACTGCTAATCTGGGTGTCCCCATCAACATCTTTAGGCTGCAACGCCTCGCCTAAAGATGGCAGTCGACGCCTAGGTACATCAACGTACTTCTCCTTGTCCTCGTCACGGACGTAGCAAAGGAAGTAAGGTTCGCCACTGGAGCTCAATGTTTTCAGAACTTCTTCGGTGCTGTGTTTGACCTCAACGTTGGAATCGTTGTATTTGCGCCACACATTTCGTTCAAAGTCATAAATCCACACCCAGTAGTGCCCAGACCTGAGACTACCCCTGTGGCAAATGACAGCGTGGAGACGGTAAGGGTTGCTCTTGAGCCCGGCGTAATACTTCTCTAGACCCTCTGATGTCTCCCTTAGCTCGGATTCCATTTTCTCTAGAATGGCGGCTTCGGTTGCTTTGATGCCCTGCGGCATCTCAAGCTGTTCGACTTCAGAAGCTGTAGGTTTACTGGGCCGGTTAACCACCAGGAAATCATCATCTACCGGGCCATCAAAATTCCAGGACTCTTCCCTAATCTCCTCCTCATCTATCATTGTGACATCATCTGTGGTAGTCGTGTTTCTATCATCTGACTTCCCTTCTTGAAAAAAGGATTCTAGAAAGGGGCCTGTTGGACCTGTGCTTCCTGCGGCAGCCAAGGAAGCCACGATCTCAGATATGCGATTAGCCGTTGCCCAGCTTTGTTTCCGATCCCGGAACGTTGACGAGTCGTGGGGAGCGTCCATATACCGGTCAAGGTACAGCGTCTCAGGAATCTCGACCGGATTGTTGTTCTTGCCATCAACAAGCTGTGAGCGCTGAATAAGGACGTGCAAGACAGGAGGCAGTGTCTTGATGGCTGTATATCTTGATTGCTGGCTTCCTTCGATAGCCTGCTGATCAAAGTTACGGCCGAGTGCATCGTACAGCGAGCATGTTCCTCCCTGTGGAGAAGGAAAAGCCGTGATAAACCGGTCGAAACTGATTTCCTTCTGATAAATACTCTCGTCAAACTTTTTGGTATAATTGATCGTTGTAACGAAGAAAGTTTCCATAATGGGTTCCATTTGGATTCCTGTAACATCGTTGATGGATGACGGTCGTATGGCAGCTTGGAGGCGGCTGATGATATTTCCCATGACTTCCTCAACATCTTGTTGATCTGTACCAGAAGATCTCTCCTGGTGCTCCAGGGCCGTTAGTACCTTCTGGTCAATTGTTTGGGGATCCTCGGCATCTATCATCTTGGCATCAGGAGACTGATCCTCGTTGGAAACACCATTGGTCTCCTTCTCGGAGACTTCGATAACTTCATCGGCTTGGTGGTTTGGCCGGCTGATTTCAACCACATCATCATCTTGTCCGACTTCCATAATGGTGTCAGTAATTTGATTGCCTTTGGTGGTGGGGGATGCTTCGACTTTGTCATAGGAACGATCGGAATCTTCGACAAGTGTCTGCGAACTAGCGGTACTAGCCGCATCGTTCGGGTCTATATCGTCTTTGACAGACACAGTAGCCATTTCCACATCTTCTGAATCCTTAGCTGGAAGGCCTGGGGGTGGCCGTGTAGGAAGTGGAGGTGGCTGGCTTGCGGTGCCCGTTTCAGCGGAAGTGTTAGCAGCTTTGACAAGGGTGTCGGTATCCAGAAGGACAGCATTCGCTAATCTCTGTGAGGGCCTTGTTGCTCTCGTGTCTGATGTTTCAAGCTTGTTGAACAACTCCGAGAGCTCTTGGGCAACTTCTCCTTGTCAGAAAGACTTTCAAACAGTTAAGGTTCTCTTTCAAGAGGCGGTACTCACATGCTTGGGCAACGACAGCTTCCTCACGCTTCATCCGCATCTTGTTGCCACCAAGTAGGCGACCCTCGATTGTCTCATCAGTTAACTCCAGCTTGAAGTCATTATAATTGACAGCAATCTCTCGTACTGGCTTGACAGTGAAGAGGTACTGCAAAAGACTGTTCAAGTAACACGTATTTCCGATGTTCTCAAGCCCAACGGGAAGATCATAGTCGGCAGCTTGGTCTAGACTACTGGATGTAACTACGTCAGTAGAGGCTGAAATGCCGTTTTGTTGTCGCAACTCGGCAACGATGCTTTTGAGGTCTGTAGAATTTGTGTACTCGACAATTTTGTCCATTGCGTCCAGGTAGGTTGTCTTGGCATCCTTGTCCTTGGCATTTTGTATCTGCTCACATGGTCAAAAATCAAAGTTTAACAAGAAGCATGGGACTGTCTCTTCTTACCTTGTCCTTGATACTGTCGAGAGTATCAGAGTCGAAGCTTGCATCGCTCAATCCGAGTATCTCTTTAGCAGTGGTCAAGGAAAATCCTCCCACGTATTCCGCCATCAAAAGGTTTTTGTAGGCTTCATCGCTGGACGTATTGGAAACCAGCATTAACATGCCTCGTGCAGAAGTAGCATTGCTAGGATGTTTTGCCACCGTGCGTCGATACGCCAGCACTATTGAATCAGCATTGTGGTTATTTGGTGGCTGCAGTCCGAAGAAAAGCAAAGCTTGGTTTATCACTTCCGTATCCTCATCGTTGGTTTGTGTTGGAGCCTGACTTTCGTAAACTGAGGATTGCATGACGGCGTAGTGGCTGAAGTCCTCATCGTTCAGGTCGTTGGCAATTTGTCCGAGAGCATCTATCAGTTTCCTTCTCCGCGAGTCTGGCAGCAAATCCCATTGTCTCCTGTAAGCATTATCGACAATTTCTTTGGGTTGATTTGGCAAAACACCCATCAATTTGTAACGGTCGAGGTTGACAAATACATTGGAGCTGGCATCTGGGACCTCTGAGCAGCCCAGATAGGCGTGTAGGGTGGGAGTACAAAGCTCGGCTGGTTCGCCCCGTTTGTGAATCAAGCACTGCACTTCAGCTCGAACATCCTCGATGTATCCGCGATATGTCCCTATCCGGGTAGCCCCAGACGGTGCGTCAGGAGGAGGAGGAACCACAGGCTTAAACGCCCCTTCATCCACATCATCTTCTCTGATATCGACTGTTTCCTCAAATTCGAGTTCTTGGAATATCTTAAAGCAGCGGGGACCAAACAGAACAGCGAATCGCTTGTTACGTTTTGAAATACTTCTAGCACCTTCCTGGGACGTTGCCTCTATCAAGTTCTTGAGGTAGGTGTTGAGATTTAGAGGGGCTTGCATAGCCCAATCATCAGTCGCCGCCATGTAACGTTCCGGGTCGTTCTCTTTGGCGATACGCAACTCTTCACGGATCGTATCAGAGTCGAGCAGTAGGTCGATCCACCATAAAGGCATGCGAGGCTTCGAGATATCAAGGGTGACTTGGAATGTGCATGGGGCTGCTGAGCAAGCAAAGTTCTCGCGGGCAACAAGAGGATTGTACTTGCTTCGTTCGGGGAGAAAATCCATTGTGGTTTTTGAGCCAGCCCAGGCAAGGTGATGCCAGGGAAATCTGCCGTCTCTTGGAGGCCATTGTGCTTGGCGGGGGTTACAGAGATCGTCTGTATGATCCTTCTGCCAAGCCAGTTTGAAAACGAAATGGAAATGGCATTCAATACACACTGATGACAAGGTGCGTGTGTCTGAGGTGGTATAGCTCTGGTTGCCATTTATGATTAGTCGATGGGCGTGATTTTGCCATTGGTAAGGAACGTCCAGGTCCGCTTGTTGTGCTCGTCGAAAGATGTCGCATGTAGTGAAGTTGTTGTTCAGAAGCTCATATATCCACCTTGAGGGATGGCATCCTAATTACTTTAGTGAATGAACCTCTTGCCTTTGTCCCAATCACAAACTTACCTTCCAAGGACTTGTCGTGTATCTCGCTTTTGAACTGCGTCCAGTTTTGTGATACTTTGGGGAGGTCTGTGCCAGGCAACGCTCCGTAAGTATCATGATCCGGGGCGGACATGATGCGAAGGATATGTATTCTTTCTCAAGCAAAATATGTTGGCGTTGAAACGCGATGGAGTGGGATCTGGGATTGCGGGGTGTCTGGGTATAGTGGTCGATTCGATCGGTCAAGAGCTGGAGCTTGACTTGGTGGTAAATGATGAAATCGAGCGGGTCTCTCGAGCTTGGCGGTTTATTTGACCATAGTCTCAGGTTTCGGAATCATAAAGATGAAAATACGGCGAATAAACAACTATACGCCTGCCTTTTTGACGATATTCGACGTGGTGATATTGCTAGTACTAAGAGCGATGGAGGATGGAGGGACGACAGTGACGCATGCTCACGTATGGTCTGGGCGTCAAAGCTGCTGAGTCAGCATTATATGGTCAAGTTTACACAAACAGGAGGCCAAAGAAGCCACTGTGTAGCCAGATTGCAGGTAACATGGAATCAAGAGTATTGTCTATTTGTAAAAGAACAGTTGTCCTTCTTTAGGGCAGAGAAATAAGTACTTAAAATCTGATATAAGTAGCATAAATTGACCTACTAGTTTCGTCTCTTATGCTCCTAGCGGCCAAATTTTCTAATACCCTAAGGCTATAGGTACTTTGGTTCAGTCACAACTGCCAATACGATTGGGGCACATGTATTGGTTTTATTCTTGAATATTTCTTAACTGTTCATCTTATCATTCAATCAAAGGTTGGTTATACCTCAAAGCTTCAAAAAGAGAGTAACACCTGACAAACGAGGCAACAAATTCATGATAGTGGCAGAAACTATTTGACCTAATCAGGGTGCAAAAACTGCTAAACACAGCCTTGTCTCATGCTACTATAATTAAACACCCAACACGTTTCTATAACTTAGTTCCGACAAAACTACTTGGTGCAGTAAACACTTGTCGCGGCTCAAAAGCAACTAGAATGCCTTTGTTGGCAGGGTTCAACTGCTACAGTCTCTGCTCCTCGCCTATGAGAATGTCACATAACTCTCATCACCAACACAACTTTCTACATCCCTTGTAGATATCACCAACAACTCCAACCTAACGCCTTATTCTGGCCAATCGGAACACGTCTTTCCCTGCAGATCGTTCCTCATTTCCCGTGTTACTGCACGGGCACTAAACAGAGGTAAATCGCTGCCCGTAAAAAGCCCAGCGCTTGGGCGGTAAGCGCCCCGTCAAATAGTATCGGTTGGTTAGCCGCCGCCCCTTCTTTAAACTTTCAATATCGAGATTTCCTTGAGGCAACGACAGCAAGCAACAGCGGAACTTTCTCAGTTGATTTCAGCAAAAGACGCTTCTGAGAATACAATTGTTCATTTCTCCAGATTTCTTGTGATTTGAAAACCAAAACTACACAGGGATGGGTTTTTTTGGCATTGGCCTCTTTGTGCACCGAGACTGCCACGATGTTGTGTTGTCCAGGTCTATGGTGCGGCGCCGAACCAGGATTATCCCTCCAGAACAGAGCGCAGAAACCAAACTACCGAACCTTTATATTGGCTGAGCTTCCGTCCGGCGCTTAAATGAGGCTAATTCTGCAGACTTGGGTCGTATTATATCCTTGATGGCCCAGTTATTCCGGTTTCGTGATGATGAACCATGGACCAACATGCATATTTTCCTTTCCTTAGCAGACCATCTCGTGCTTTACTAAGGAAAATGTTTACTCGCTGTCTCTAGATCTGTTGGTCCTGATCACTTACTCAATATGGAAAAGTTGAATATTCATCAACTGTAATCATGATATGGTGGTTTAAACGCGACAGTCGTCCGGTAATCGTAAATCTCAACACTCCTCTTTCATTTCGTTGCCATTAAATTTATTCTGTTGCGGGTGGCTGGCCGCTCTCTCTCATATTCTTACTTCTTGATAATGTCTAGTTGGGAGACCGCAGCCCTTCGGCTGCACAGCAATGTGACTGCCGACTCAACACCAAACTCGGCTCACAAGAGTCTACCGCCATTACCACGACAGAAGACGAAGAATAGGATTGTTACGGGTGCGAAGGAAGTTTCTGAAGAAGAGGAATATGCTAGGACGAAAGGATGGAAACCACTCTCACTCTCGTCCCCGATACTACTTGCTGTAATCGCTCTTACAATCCTCCTCGCCATCGCTGTTGAAACCCTGGCACAACGAAGTGCTTCCCAAGGTGGACTAGCATTATCTCCCTCACTCGAAGATATGCCTGAATACGCCAAGTTTGGCTACCTTTATGTCCCAACCATCATCGCCGTGTTATACAGTATGATATGGAGTTGGATCGATCTGGACGTCAAGCGAATGCAACCGTGGTTTGAAATGTCAAAGCGCGACGGTGCCACTGCCGAGAACTCATTGTTTCTGGACTATCAATACGACTTTGTGGCTTTGGTCCCTTTCAAAGCAGCTAAACAGAAGTAGAATATATGCCCCCAGATCACTTTCTCTTACTAACCATATTCCAATAGACATTGGCCAACCTTCTTTGGTGGAACTGCCATGATCATTGTATTCTGGCTTCTCACACCCCTGCAGAGTGCATTACTTGGAACTCAAGTCGTCACGCAAACTCAAGTCACGAATATCACATCTCGATCGCAGCTCGTCCCGTTGAGTGAGCAAGTGACGCTCCTGGACCCTGAGGTGTTGAATAACGGTTATGCCGTGGGGTGGCTCGGTCAGCCTTTTCCACCCTTCACAACATCCAGATACGCTCTTTTACCTTTCCATATTGATAGCGACCCAGCTCCAGCTAAAGTTACTACCAACTGGACAGCTGAAACCGTGAAGCTAAGCACAGAGCTAACCTGCTGGCCTGCCGATATTCGCCAAAATGAGCCTGAATCAGCCTTGTCTTTCAGCTTCCTTAATGGTCAGGGCTGCAATACAACTGTCAACATGCGCCGAGCTGTAAACTACACGATGTACTATATGGGCTATTACTCCGACGCGCACGCCGATCTTTACATTGGAAATCCATATTGTCCAAAAACAGAAAACTCAACACATCAGTTCTTAGCTATCTGGGCAAGACAAACCGACATGCTTGGGCGCATCGAGACCATACCTTCGTATGCCATACCGAAATTCAAAATATCTGCCATTTTCTGTCAACCAACCTATTACAAGCAACGCGTGTTTGCGAAAGTTCAATCATCGAATTTCCAGCCTGATACAGAGTATGTAAGGGCCATTTCGGAAAGAGAATTACTTACTGAAGAGGAGTTTAATTCGACGGCCTTTGAATACCTATTGGCAAACGGAGTGACAGAGAATATCATCGCTCGTGACTACCCACTTTCTCGTGTGGTAGAGCAACATCCTCGACTCAACTCAACCGGACTAACGAAACCCGTATCTAATATGGTTGGATACGCGCTCGCTGGGAGGGACTTGCCGGTCACAGATTATGCGTCCATAGATACCCTCGAACGAGTGTACAACGAGGCACATCAATATCTGTTTTCACTTGCTGTGAAGCGCCTGCTTACAAACGGCACTAAAATCACCAACAATACGGCATCGGTCGATTACTTTCTCACTGGTGTGGTTGTTAGTAGAGTCTTTGCCACGTCAGTCGAGTGCCTCATGGCCGTCATTGCGATATTCACCGGTCTTATCTTATGGTTTTGCCATACGTCTCCGAGTCAGTTACCTATGAATCCCTCATCGATTTCAAAATACCTGGAGATCTTTCGGGAGAGTCCAGAATGTCTCCAGGCATTCTCGGCACTGGATAACGCCGATGAAAAGACACTTTTCGACGAGTTTCGACAAGACCAACTTCGACTTACTTACGATGAAGGGACCAAGGGCAGTAAAGTGTCTATTGAAAAGTTCATAGGGGATGCATTGAGAGCTGAGGGCCGCGATCCTACCTCTCAGAAAGGATACTACGATCCAGTTCGACCTTTGGCCCTCAGAAGATGGAGCGGGTTACTCTTTCTGCTAGCCTTGACTGGAGCAATGGCAGGGCTATCTTATCTGAAGCAGCAAGAGAAAGACTTGAATGGTACTAAACTCCTTGCGCGAACTTGACCCCACAGAGGCCGTAGCTGACCACTCCTAGGCTTACATCGTCCATCGCAGAACTTCGAGGTATTGCAACTCTTAGAAAACTATATACCGACAATCTTTGCCACATTAGTCGAGCCTTTTTGGGTTCTCCTTAACCGCTTACTATGCGTTCTACAGCCCTTCAGGGATCTATGGAAAGGCAAAGCAGACCCAGCACGGTCTATATCGTCCACTTATACATCTATCCCCCCGCAACTGGTAGTCTGGAGAGCTTTGAAGTCAAGACATTTCGTCCTTGTCCTTGTTTGCTCAATGGCGCTACTTGCCAACCTTCTCGCTGTTTCCATGGGTTCACTTTTTAACGAAGCACCTATGATAGCAGAGTACGCGGAAAGTATGTTGCCGGCTTTCAATGCAAAGTTCGACAATTACTCGGCATTCGAACTCGATTCAACTCTGAGTCAGGGTTTAATTACAACGAACCAGTATTCTGATCATCACTATATTGCGATGGCTAACCTATCATCTGGCACCACGCTTCCGCCTTGGGTCTCAAAGGACTATTATTTTCAACGACATGAGATGACCAAGCTCACAAATATTAGTGCCCGAGATACATACAGTATACCAGCTCGAGGATTCGGGGCTACAATAAATTGCACAACATTGCATGCTCGAAAAGTGCCCATATTTGACACACCCCTTCTAAACGAAGATAGGTCTGTCGTAAGTTACGACGATTGCGGCGACGGTGTTTCATTGATGGGTCAATATATGCGAGAGAATGCGAGAAACCGTTCCATGGGTGCCTCTGCTCAGGAATACGTGGGCACGCTTGGACGAAATTCTGGGCCCGTACCATGCTCTAAGATCTTGGTTATGGGATGGGGTCGTACTCTTGACGGCGAGAATGTTAACGGTAGCATTGATGCCAGTTTCATGAACTGCCGTCCCATCTTTGAGACTGCCATGTTTAACCTCACTGTTGACTTACAGGGCCATGTTCTTTCCTACAACAGGACGAGCCAACTTGAAACAAAACTGGACTACGAAGACTGGGAACCGCAGATGGACAAAGTTTTCCAAACCTTCAACATACAATGGGATAGCATGGCAGACCAGTGGCATAACGACTCAACAGCAAGAGACTGGATGAATTATTTCACCATCCTGTTATCAGGATCGAGGGATGTCCTCAACCCGCTCAATGGTGTTCCTAACACCGAAAGTCTGCAACCTCAGATCCAAAACATATACCGTCGGGTTTTTGCTATATTCTTGAGCTTGAATGAGCAGCTATTCGATAAGAGTGAAGAGCGGAGTGCTTCAACCGTGGTTCGAAAAACGGAAGAAACTCGAATTTTCATGGAAGATGCCTCATTCATTATGACCATGTTCATTCTAGCTTTAAACTCAGTTGTTGCTATCTTGTTTTACAGCAGAGCTGTACCGTTCGTTTTGCCGCGTCTACCAACCACTTTAGGATCAACTCTCGCCTACGTTGCGTCAAGTCGAATGGCCGGGCCTGCTTATGGGGCTGCTCCCGGTAATAGTTCCCGAACATTCAGTTTCGGGAGATACATAGGAAGAGATGGGGAAGTACATATCGGGATTGAGATGGACCCTCATGTCGTTCCAGTAGATCCCCTTTCATTGAAGGCTAAAAAGGGTTTCTTTGGTCGGGTCTTCAGGAGAAAGTCAAGAGTAGAAACTCAGGCTGTAAAAAGCGGCACATGGCTATAGGGAATTTTATACAGTTTACATACATCTGTTATTCAGCGTATGGGCATAATTCCGGTGCCTACTCATAGCGACTCACTAGACGTCGGCTCATCATATCCTTCTGGTGAAATACTTTTACTATAAGAAGTCCTATAAGTACGTCCGTATGCGCGTCCTCAATAGTAGCCATCTGACACCGTCATGTAGCTTTTAAACGTCCGTGACGACTAGGTGGCAGATGATTACAAGAAGCAATGACAAGACACAGAGCGATGACATTTGGTAAATGGTTCTTCATTGAAGCCTATGTAGTCTAGGAAATCAAGAATAAAAAAAAAGAAACCCAGCCCTGACGCCTATCCATCCATGTTCAAGGTGAACTTCACGCGAATCCTAACCAACCCTAGTATTTTATGAAGAAATTGTACTTAAGCATTGTGACGTTGAGAGCGACGCATGTTTCTCTCGCCTCGCTTAACAGTCATGCTGATATCGGCACCCTGTCCGGGGGTGCAAGTGACACCAGAGGAGAGTCCTTGAGATGGAGTCCAAGTACCACTAGCACAGCGCTGGAAAGAAGAACCACCAATGCAGTTCCACTCGCCCTCAGTTGTGCATGCAGTTCCAGCGGCAAAGCCACCACTTCCAGAACCAGAGTCACCACCATTGTTGCCAGAGCCAGAGCCCCCATCAGAACCGGAACCTTCGTCAGAGCCGTTGTCAGGAGTCTCAGGGGCAGCAGGAGCTTCGGGAGCCTGGGTAGCCGAAGGTTGAGAGGCAGCGGGCTGAGGAACAGTGATGAAAGCACCACCTGGGATTTCAGGGGCACCGTTGGAACCATCACCGGACCCTGAGCCCGCTCCAGGAGCGGGAGTGGGAGTAGTGGCGGGTTCAGTTGGCTTAGCACCAGTGTCGGAAGTAGGAGCTGCAATAGGAGCAGAAGGCTCAGGGCCACTGCCAGCACCACCGTCGGAGGCGCCACCAGGCTGCTGGCATCCATCGCCCAGGGGCTTCTTCAATTCGGACTTGAGCTTGCTAACGGAGCTTCCAGGGTTAGGGAACTCGAGATCAGCGTTAGGTTGGGTCTCACACTCGTTACCAATATTGGCAACAAACATGTCGGGAAGGGAATCCAAGTAACCCTCAGAACCACCCTGACCTTGAATATTGACCGCGGCACAGTTCATATACATCTCACGGTTGCCGACGTGGTTGAACCAGGTCCATGCGAGGACGTAGTTACCAGCAGCGAGTTCTTCGGGAATCTTGAAGTCATACTTGTCGGGGTTTTCAGCAGAGGCATTCTCGGGGTAGTTGCCGGCTTGGTTTTTGGCAGGGCATCCACCTTCGATAGAATGGATGACCTTCCAGACAGAGTCCTTGGTTGGGTTCTTGTCGGTGGTGAGGGAGACTTGGCATGAACCTCCACCGTGAACGGCCGACCCGATGAAGGAAAGTTGCTGGGTGCTACCTGCCTTGTAGGTATTGCTAGATGAACCGTCGTTGACTTGGCCCCTGCATGGGAAGTCCGCGCCATTAGCGTCGAGAGGGGCATTGCCTGGGTTTCCGTAAGGCTTGGGGTTGGCCATGAGCATGTGAGCACTGGCGTAGGAAGCCAAAGTGGCAATGGTGAAAGCCTTCGCGAACATTTTGAATGAGGGTTAAATCGAAACGTTCCGGACGATAGATTTGGTGTTCAGGTTGTGAGATTGTCGTCAAGACAGAATCGAGTGAAATGGGTATAGGACTGAAGAGTCGTAGCTCGATTGTTGGGTATGTGAATGAAGGGTCGAATTGCACCAGGCAATACGTGAATGTCGTCGAGACAGGTAAAAGGACTAGCCTTTGGAAAGAAAGAAGAAGGAATGGAAGTGTCGTTGAGACAATCTCACTTGAAGGACTGGTTGGAGGCTTTTGAAGTCGTTGGTGATAGGAGAGGATTATACGGAGGAGGGGAGGACGTCTTATATGGACTTCAGTCCACACAACGGACTGGCTCTCGACGCTTCGAGAGCAGACAGAGAGGCAAGGGGAAATCGCAAGCAGGAGAAACATCCGCGAACGGACATAGCCGCATGTACCTCAGAGGCGATCATGGTGGACCTGAAGTCCCTAATGTCAGGGAAGCAATAACTTCTAGTCAGCTGGTACAGCCACTCAGAATTCTTCAATGCCCTTGTTGAGCTTTGTTTCGAAGCAAGCGGAGGCATTAGGGCCGCAAGACTAAGAGACGATTTGCAGCAGGTGACCCATGATAGGCTGACGACAATGTTTCAAGACTCATCTGGTCACCAAACAAAAATGTGAGTGGACTAGACCCATGTAAACCCCAGAGAAAAGACGTGGTTCAAGCCCCTGACTAGTGATTCAAGTGTTTGCAAGGGACCTGTCACTGTCCTGCTTGAAAGAGAAAATCCGTATTGTAGAAGGCGACAGCAAGGGACCGTCTCTTGTCTCCCTTGTTCAACTGCAAGGCCATATCCTTGCTGCCTTGTTCTGCTTGTTGAAGCGCCTCCTTGTATTACGAGATGTTCAGCATAACTTGCAATCGCCATTCAATGCTGCCAGCTTTAGCGTAGGCCGCCCATTGTGGCAAGGGAGCTTAGTCGGTGAAGTAAGGACTAGGAAAAGGCTTTGGTGGTTGGGGCGCAAGGGACTCCAGTTGAGCGGCCACCGATAGGGCCCTGTTGAACCGAGTGCTCGGGAAAGTCGTTGGCTGTACATAACATGGGTACTTGAGCAACCTTACTTCCAACGTCATCCTATGGAGCACAACAGACTTGGTTTCTATCCTTTTGCTTTGATGCGTATTGCCATGCCCTCCTGAAAAATCATTCCGATTGTTTGCTTTGCTTGATCTGTCTCAAGGAGGATTTAGCAATAACATCTGAATATCCATCAAGTCATCTGTCCCAATGATCTGAGCATATTGTTGGAGTCAATGCATTGTTCCGACAGTCATGACATCCCCTGCATAACGATCCGTCGTGCTGGGCCATCCATTACGAACAATCCAGTCCTTGGAAGCGGGGTCCGGATGCCAATCAGGGGGCAACGACAGGGATATAAGGCTGAATGACAGGGGTCATGCCAGGCGAAGGTGTCCAAGGGGGTTAGTGGCTGAAGAGCCCAGAACCAGTCGGCTGTCGCATTCTTGCCAAGACTCAAACAACTATCCAGAATGAGATGAGCCGGTCATCAAGAGGTATCTCGTAAAGAACCAGTGCTGCGCACGGAAACACCGCTTGGTCCAAGTTCCCATGAAGGCTGTGATGATATCTAACAGCCCATG
This sequence comes from Fusarium sambucinum, assembly GCF_050947815.1. Classification (NCBI taxonomy): domain Eukaryota; kingdom Fungi; phylum Ascomycota; class Sordariomycetes; order Hypocreales; family Nectriaceae; genus Fusarium; species Fusarium sambucinum. The sequence continues at coordinate 4,646,461 of NC_139292.1, forward strand.
ACCTTGCGAATTGATGCGACTTGAGACTACGGCACAGATCTGGGCAGCGTGGCCCATTATTGCCATCGTATAGGACGTTCTGGAGGCCTGCCTTCTTGAGTAATCCCCTGAAAGATCGCCTTCGTATCCAGGGGTGAGGTGCAGATCTTGAGCAGGGCAGAATCTTTCACGCGTGGTTAAAGAGTAAATGTCTCCTGATACTCCTACTTCTTTGGGCTCCGTCTCCGTGGGATAGACTATAACGGCAGGGGGACGTCCCTTAGGCTTGCGTAGGTATGTAGTCTTGCAGACACTTTTTTTGTTTTTATTCCACTCTAGTGAAACTGTGCCTGTTTCACAACTTGCGTTCACAATGAATAAGAGTTGTGACAAACCAATCACGGGTGAAAGGTTTCATTCAAAAGGTGTAGACACCTTGCATAAATCTAGAACAAAGGCCTCATTATGACTTTTGTTTCTGCAAGGAGGCATCCTCATGTTTCGGACTTTGGTGTTTTATTGTTTTGGTGTTTGAGTGGGGTTGAATTGGTTGAAAAGGCTGGAAAGTCAGACAAGACTGGAAGCGGTAGGCGCCCGGAGGGTACCGAGCTCTTTCCATTTACAACGTGGCAACCTGAAAGCAAGAGCCAAGACCAGTTACGGCGATTGATAGGGTGGTTTATTAGTGTCAGTCTATAATAGAGGCTTTCCCATGGAGTGCTTAGATCCTTCTGAGGCCAGTGTAAGATTAGTTGCCGCTCGCATCTGCTGCAGAAGATGACCGCTAAATCAAGAACAGCACGATTCGCCTCTTTATTGGACCTGTCTGGCGCATCATGACACTGGCGCCAGGTACAGCTGTTTCCGGATTGGGTGTAAGCAAGATTGAAGATGTAGAAATATTAGTCCAATTTTCCTAGCTCTAATGTCACTATCACCAATGGCGAGTTCTGTATAGTCGCTATAATGCCTTCACCGACTGCCTGTCTCGATTGGGCTGAGACATTTCTCGTGACTTTGACAACCTGCAGCCTGACCAACACGGAGGCCTGGGGAAGGCCAACTCGAACAAGGGTCGTCTATCGACTATCGGACGAAACACGGCGTATCTATGGGTCGTATTTTTCAAGGGAAATAATGGAACCAAGATTAGGCCCAGGGTTCTGCGAATTTTCCAAGTTCAGACGATCTTCAGCTTGGCCTCGGCCGGGTTTGATATTCCGCATTAAAGCGCCGACCATAATAATAACTCTCCATCCAATATTCACGCAATGACCCAATGCTGATCTTATTCAGGATTCCAAGTCGAAACAACACTGAGCAAGGATTCTCATAGCAGCCACGTAACTCTGTGGCGTGAAACTACATATCTACCGAGACGAGGATTCTACCTGTTACTCTTGACTCAAGCTTTAACTGACATTAGCCTGATAGAACCACTACAAACTCTCAGCCACATTTCACATATATTACCTTGTCAAAACTTTACAACATTGGCCCAAGTTAGTCTATCCGTAATTATTTACTTCGACTAACAATAACAAATACTCCTTCATATTCCTTTTACCTGAAGGATTTGTTGTTGCAGTGTTTCGTCAACAGGCAAGTTCAATGCAACGAGATCTTTAATTCCTCATCGATTTTCATGACCAATCTTGGCATTTCAGCTCTTATTCGTCGCCTTCATGGTTCATATTATCATCAGTAACTTCAGCCAATGTGCAGTTGACGCGATCCAGCTTTCTGGGACGTCTTAACCGCCGATGAATTGACCTGTCCAAGACTCTGACAACATGAGCTGGACGCTAGCTACACTGCTGCGTTGTCTCTCTTTTTTTACGGGCCTGGGCGCTTGCACTGGTTTGGAGGATAGTTAATCATTTGTCTATTTCATCCCCGTAGGGCTGTTGTCTATGAGGCCCACTGGCATTGCATTCGTGAACCATTCTATCGGTTCAATATCGTCATCCTCTCACCGCCACCACCTCAAGTCTTATCATGCTGCAACCAAATAAGCGACCGGCTGCTGACATTTGCAAGGCGCTTGCAGAAACAGGCGTCTACCTCTAAGCCGTCATTGGCAGCTCATTCAGACTTCTACAGTGTTCATCATTAGTATTGAGCACGTACATGAATATGGTATGGGTTGACTTGCATTCATCGAAAGCCAATCCACCACGGGTCCAGTTCCGCATTTTAGTCTTTCGAAACTCCTCAAAGTCCCATTCGCGCTTCTCAAGGTAGTTGGGTGAGTTGAAAACGTAGACGGTCGTTTCCTTGGTTTCGCCCTTGTCGCTGGCAGTGCCGTCTTTATTGAGCAATTTGACTTTGACCTTTTCCTTATCATACTCAGACCCCTCGAACGTGTCAAGCTTGCTCATGTTGGCATCAGTGAGACCAGTCGCATAAACTCCACGAACACTGTGGCCCTTCTCAGCCACAACGCCAGGATAATCTGCATGTCGAACCCGATGGCGACAGTAACCCTCGAGAATTGCGGGAGTGAATGTGTGCATATCCTTGATGGCCTGGTGAGGGTTGTTGTGGCCGTAGCAAACGGTGAAGAAGACCTCGGGGGCCATCTATCATGACAAGTTAGAATGCCACAGACAATGTCACGCATCAACATACCAAGGTCCCTGTCATTTGCATTAGCATACATATTTCACACATTTATAGTATATGCACCCAACTCACCGTAGAAAAAGGCTGTGTAGTCACCACTCATCGTATCAGAAGTTTCTTATTGAACAAAGAGAGGCGGTTGTTAGATGAGTTATGAAGTTGATAACCTGGACTTTATCAGTGAATCATCCGCACTAATGTGCCTACCCTATTCTTGTACGCTCGGGCTAGGATGCCCGTAAATGGAAGGGAACAACAATCAGTGGGGCGATCAGCAATCATGACAGGTACGCAATTTGATATACATATCTATGCTGTGGTTGATGCAGGTTATCTACTACTTGGGTAGGTATATTGAATGTGTTTTAGTTCATGAGTTACACCTAAAAAAAAGCCAATTGCCTGTCGCCTTCTACAAGTGTTTCTACATCAAACTTCTGGAACTACTTGTGGCTTCTGGTACCATCAGTAATTTCGGGGGGGGAGGGAAAATAACGTTAAGCCGGTAGCTCAATTCAACATCATCTAACCTTCTTGTAGACACCTATTCATTGTAAATGTATGTCTTTACCCTGTGTGATATGTAAGTGATACACTCTTGGACTTCGTTGCTGAGCAGAACCAGATAAGATAAATGATTAGATAACAAGGTCATGGAGGCTCGACTTGGGAGCAGCATTGTATGTAATTGGCCATCCATCATACGCTAATGCCGGTCAAACTTTAATACGGTCTTAGCGTCAGTGGAATTGGTGACCGCACCCCCCAGCTTAGTCGTTCTCGTAATTTTCAACGCGACGGCCCTTTCACGTCTACGTCTACTTTCAAGCTTGTCTTGTACCAAGCACTCTAAATACACCAACCTCCAAAATTCAACAAATAACCTCGTACATACAGCGCCTCACCACTCTCGCCAAATCATACAGAATATTCTCGAAACTTGTCATATTGAGGGTTTTCTAATTCGCCCCTTGATACTGTGGCAGATCGCGATAGGCAACCACCCCAAAGCTCCTTCCTCCATCTATAAAAGGGCCACCACCGAAACACTCCCCTCGCGAATGGCATATATAACCGCGTCAAGTGGACGCCGATAATGCAGCAATGTCGGGCACCACTATAGATGAAGTCGTAACTCGACTCAGCAATGGTGACATCGGTATGGCCTCCTGCGACACAACAACCCCTCCATGATTGCTGTCGCATGCTCTCTGTGATATCACGATTGCTAATCAGTATGCTGTCCTATAGATGTGAGACTCAAGCTGGAAGCTGCAACTACGTTGCGCGATAGCTTGGATCACTATACCAGCGGCCAAATATACCCTCCTTTCCTGAAAAGGTTGATGCCCGTCTTTATTGGCATTCTAAAAGGGCCATGCACTTTCCAAAGCAACTCACCTGAGCAGAAACTACGAATGGTCATCCTCGAAGTTCTGCACCGATTACCTACTCAACCCGCCCCTCCCGAGCCTTTCGAACCATACGCCGAAGAGACCGTCGACTTGTTAATGCAGCTTGTACGGACAGACAACGAAGAGAATGCAACAATATGTGTCAAGATAATATCGGATATCATGCGCCACCAACACAAGGCACTGCAAGGAAAGGTGCAGCCTTTCCTTACACTGATACAAGAGCTTTTCGAGCAGATGGAAAAGGTCGTCCGAGAGCAACTTGACAATGCTCCTCTCCATGCGCCATCACAGCCCGGCGCACCTTCGACCCCGGGGAACTCGCAGAACTTCCAATCGCCACGGCCAGGATCACCGGTCGCTTCCGTCAACGAACTAGGAGCAGATCCCCAGCAACAAAACCGACCGCTATTGAAGGGCATGCAGTCTTTCAAAGTTCTCTCCGAATGTCCTATTATTGTTGTATCTATCTTCCAGGTATATCGAAATACGGTGCAGCAGAATGTCCGGAAATTTGTTCCTCTCATTCAGAATGTATTGTGCCTTCAAGCTTCAGCTCAGCAGCAAGCGCATGCTGATGCTGCGGCCAAAGGGACGATTCATACTGGAGTGAGTCCTGCCATCAAGAATCGGGTGGCTTTCGCCGACTTTATTACTGCACAAGTTAAGACTATGAGCTTCTTGGCATATCTCCTTCGCCAATACGCTTCTCACCTAAATGATTTCCTGCCCCGACTTCCTGATATTGTCCTCCGGCTTCTAAAGGATTGCCCTAGAGAGAAATCCGGCACACGCAAAGAGCTTATAGTCGCTATTCGTCATATTATTAATTATAATTTCCGCAAAATCTTCATTCCAAAGATCGATGAGCTTCTAGACGAGCGAACGCTGACTGGAGATGGACTGACTGTGCATGAAACTATGCGGCCCCTGGCTTATAGTATGCTTGCTGATCTCATTCATCACGTCAGGGATTCTCTGAAGCCAGAACAAATCAGGAAGACTGTTGAGGTCTACACGAGGAACCTTCAAGACAACTTCCCCGGAACAAGCTTTCAGACCATGAGTGCTAAACTCCTCCTTAATATGGCTGAGTGTATTGCAAAGCTGCCTAACAAGGTCGACGCACGGCATTATCTTATCATGATTCTCAATGCCATCGCGGATAAATTTGCTGCCATGAACCGGCAGTACCCCAATGCTGTGAAGCTTTCAGCTCTTTATCGGGAACAGATGAAGGCTGGCACCCGGGAGACCTATCTGGCTGACCAAGACGGCCCCCCTGATTGGGATGAGACGGACATTTTTTCTGCGGTTCCGATTAAGACTTCGAACCCACGAGATCGCGGCGCCGATCCTGTTGTTGACAACAAATTCCTTTTCCGAAATCTGATGACAGGTCTCAAGAACACTTTTTACCAGTTGAGGACATGTAATGTTGGGTCACCCATCGATGCCCAGAATGCACCCACCCACTGGCAAGATGTATCTTATGGATTCACAGCTGAGGAGGTCAAGGTCATCATCAAGCTTTTCTGCGAGGGTGCCTATGTCTTCAGGTACTACGAGATTGAGAAGCCAGCGGCCGAGTCCCAATACATGTCGCCGGTGGAATATATGGCCAACTTCTACATGGTCTCGTGCAGCAAAGAGGAGAAGGACTTGCTTGAAACTTTTGCTACGGTATTCCATGCCATCGATCCCGCCACTTTCCATGAGGTATTCCAGCAAGAGATCCCGCGCCTTTACGACATGATATTTGAACACACGGCGTTGTTGCACATACCTCAGTTCTTCCTTGCTAGCGAGGCGACCTCTCCTAGCTTTTGTGGTATGCTCTTGCAATTCCTCATGGAACGAATCGATCAGGTCGGGTCTGCCGATGTCAAGAAGTCCTCCATATTGTTGAGACTTTTCAAGCTCGCTTTTATGGCAGTCACCTTGTTTGCCAATCAAAACGAGCAGGTTCTACTACCCCACGTTGTCAATATTGTCACAAAGTCCATTGAGTTGTCGACAAAGGCAGAGGAGCCAATGAATTACTTCCTCCTCTTGCGATCGTTGTTCCGCAGCATTGGTGGCGGTAAATTCGAGCAACTGTATAAGCAAATTCTACCTCTGCTTGAAATGCTCTTGGACGTACTCAACAACCTTTTAATGGCCGCTCGAAAGCCATCTGAGCGTGATTTGTATGTGGAGCTCTGCCTTACGGTCCCAGCACGACTAAGTCATTTGCTGCCGCACTTGAGCTTCCTGATGCGACCACTTGTTGTTGCGCTTCGTGCCGGAACAGATCTTGTCGGACAGGGCCTGCGAACACTGGAATTGTGCGTTGATAACCTCACGGCAGATTACCTTGATCCTATCATGGCGCCTGTCATTGATGAGCTGATGACTGCCTTGTTTGATCATCTTAAACCTCACCCATACAGCCACTTCCACGCGCATACCACAATGAGGATCCTTGGCAAATTGGGCGGCAGAAACAGAAAGTTCATGACCGGAGCTGTGCCGCTTGCTTACAAGGAATACGCCGATGATCCTTCAAGCTTCGACCTTAGGTTGCTTGGTTCCAAGAAGGATAGAGCATTTCCCGCCGATATGGGCATTGACTTTGCCATTCAGAAGCTCACGGAATTCCCCAAGGCAACCAAGAACAACCACAACAAGCAGTACGATGGCTACTACAAGAAGCAAGCGCTGCATTTGATCAAATCCCAACTTAAGCTGCGCATCGGTTATGATCAGCTTCCGGAAGATCTCCCACGCCTGGTGCGACTCCAGGCTGAAGACCTTGTAGCACGAAGGTATGAGATAAATTCTGTCAGCTTTGAGGTTTCTGATCGCGAGCGATCTATCCCGAAAAAAGAGTGCGAGGATCTAGTTGTGAAGCGACTTCTTAAAGCAATCATGTTTGCTCATTCGTTCCCTGAGTTCAAAGACGAGGCGAGCGCTTTCTTGCTGAACGTCTGCAAACACTTTGCAATTATTGAAGTTGGCAGAGCCTTGGTCGACTTGAAGCGAAACTTTAGCCCCTTTGACCCCAATGCTGGCGAGGGCCCTCTGCACATTGATACACGCAATCTTTCTGATGCAATTGTTGAGTCATTGGCTAGTGACCACCCAGACGTACGGGAGGCTGGCAAGAGTGCTATTCGGGAAATGTACGACTCCACAGCGATCATTTTCGGCTCGGAAAGCGACGTCGGTAAACTACCGTTCTTCAGCCACCTTAGCAGCACGTTCTGCCACAGCTGTTATGAAGAGGAATGGTTCACGAAGACTGGTGGTAGTCTAGGAATCAACTATTTGCTTACAGAGCTTGACTTTGGCGACACCTGGATCGCTTCCAAGCAGACCGAGTTTATACGTGCTCTCATCTACGTCGTCAAGGATATGCCCCAGGACCTTCCTGAAAAGACACGCTGCTTGGCACAAACAAGTCTCGAGGTTCTTCTGAAGCGCATCACGAAGGACATCACCAAGGAGGATGCACTACCCATCACACAGCAACCAGGTCAACCGCAAGGTGCTCAGCCCAAACAGCCCCGACTCTCTCAGATCTGCCAACAATTTGGAAATGATCTGTATCACATGAACAAGCATGTTCGCGAGACTGCAAAACACTCGCTGGAACTCATCGCCAAGGCAGCAAGCTGTGAGGTGTGGGAGCTCCTCGAATCCTGCAAGGACAAGATCCTCCAACCTATATTTGCTAAGCCACTGCGAGCGTTACCGTTCAGTATTCAGATCGGCTACATTAACGCCATGACGTACCACATGAGTTTGAAGATCGACTGGGTCCCGTTCGACGAGAATCTCAATCGTCTTCTGATGGAGTCTTTGGCCTTGGCAGATGCCAGTGACGAATCTCTAGCTAACAAGCCTGCTGAATTCCGCACACATGAACATATTGTCAACCTTCGGGTTTCATGTATCAAACTCCTCACAACTGCCATGACCTTTGAGGAATTTTCCAATCAACCCACAAAGACAAAAATTCTCGGTGTCTTTTTCAAGTGTTTGTACTCGGAATCGAAGCCTACCATCACTGCGGCAAATGATGCTCTTAAGTCAGTCCTTTCGGTAGATAGGCGTCTCCCCAAAGAGCTTCTCCAAGGAGGTCTGCGACCAGTGCTACAGAGTCTTTCAGATCCGAAACGCCTTAGTACGGCAGGGCTTGACAATCTGTCTAGATTACTGAAGCTGCTCACGTCGTATTTCAAGGTCGAAATAGGTGCTCGCTTACTAGAACAAATCGACTCGATTGTCGAGCCCAGTGCCTTGCAGCAAATATCCTTCAGCTTTTTTGATCAACATCCTCAGATGAAGATTATTACCGCCATTCTCAACATCTTCCACTTGCTCCCTGCACCCGCCGAAGCCTTTAAGGAACGCTTAATTGATTGCTTCCTCGGGCTGGAAGAAAAGCTGCGCCGGACTCAGCTCAGTCCATTCCGTCTTCCAATCTATAGGTACATGAATCGATACCCAAAGGAGATCTGGACATACCTCTTCAGCAAAGTGGAAGATCTCAAGTATGGCCGACTATTGGCGCAGGTTCTGGGTCACCCTGATAGCCAGGCTCTGCGAGAGGTAGCAGTTGACAACGTTGATGGCCTCGTTACCCGCTGCGACGAGTTGATAAACCAGAACAACGAGGCCAAGTTTATTGCAATGGTCAACACGATCCACATATTTGAGTCTCTCAGTCACTTCTCTAGCGCGGAGAAATGGATGGACAAGAAGGAGCATCTTGACTGGCTCAAGAACATCGGCAAAGATCTGGAGAAACATCTTCGCCAGCATACCCTTCCAGCTCATCTTCGATTGCCGGCTTACCAGGCTGCCGAGCAGCTCATGACCATTCTCGTCAAGTCACTGGAGAGGGCGCCAAAAGAATTGGACCCTCTTTTCAATCTGATCGAATGCGTTACTTCTGATGAGCTTCGCATTACGCAAGAGTTATTCTCTTTCATTTATAGGAGAATTATCTGCAATGACGCGATTGACTTCTGGAAAACGACAGTACTTCGCTGTCTAGATACCTATTCTGGCAAATCTGCATCAAACAAGATGAAGCACTTTTTGTTGCATTACATCGTCAACCCAATTGTTGCAATGGACGTCATGCGCAACTGGAACCAACTTGACCAGAACAAGAGTCCTCGACTTATGGACAGAGCTGTCATTGACGCAGTCAGCAGCAAAATCTGGAAGGTCCATCCGGAGATGACGATGGATGACCAGGCCCAGCCTGGCATCGACCATACACGTTACGAGGTATTGCAACTCTCTGCAATGTTGGTCAAGTACTATCATACCCCCCTTCAAGATGCAAGGAAAGACATCATCAAGTTTGGTTGGACCTTTATCCGCCTAGAGGACGTGATCAACAAACATGCCGCTTATGTGGTCATCGGTTACTTCATCGCGCACTACGAAACCCCTCCCAAGATAGTGACTCAGGTGTATCTCTCGCTCCTGAAGGCCAATCAAAACGAAGGCCGAGCTTTGGTAACACAAGCATTGGAACTTATTGCGCCTATGTTGCCAAAGCGATGCGGAACTGTTCAGAACAACCAGTATGCGCCATGGGCAGTTGCGCCTCGCCGCATCCTAGCAGACGAAGGACAAAACGCACAGCAGATGACGAGCATCTTCCATTTCCTCGTCCGACACCCGGATCTTTTCTATGTGGCTCGTGACAAGTACATCACCTTGATGATTAGCTCGTTGCGGAAGCTCGCCACGCCACAGAATGCATCTCATGAATCAAAAAGACTTTGTCTTAACATGATGTGGCTTATCTGGCTGTGGGAGGAACGAAGAGTCGAAGGGAAATCATCAACGTCTGACACAAGAGCTCTTTCTCAATCTCCCAACACCAAGAAGAGGAAGTTGGAGGCGGAACAAGTGAACGCTCCTTCTCAGCCACAACGTGCAGAGTACGAGATCCCACCTCTGTTCCGAACGAAGATGATCAAGTATCTGGTCGAATTCATTGCTCAGCTGAACGAGCGCTATGAGCTTCCTTCAGCCAAGCCCCGGGACCAAGTCTCGTCATCAATCCCCCCAGTCCCATTGGCGTTGACCGATCTATGCAAGAAGGCTATGAAGCTGCTTTACAACCTGGTACAGCCTCAGTATTGGGGCGACCTCGAACTGGATCTGTTCCCCAATGTCACACATGTGATTCTGGCAAGCGAGCGAACCCAGACTATCCTTACTGCCGATCCTTCTGACAAGGAGAAATTCGATGAAAAGTTCCTCACCAACATCATTAACACCCTCCAGGTTGTTCGCATTGTACTCAACGCAAAGGAGGACGAATGGATCCAGAAAAATATGCCATCTATCCAAAAGGTTTTGGAAAAATGTCTCAAGTCGGAAAACCCTGAAATTCAGGATTGCCTTCATCTTTCTGACAAGAAGTTTGACGACGGTCGTGAGCTACGATCGATCGTTAAGCGTATCCTGGATTCTGTACCTGACGATACTCCTATGGAAGACGCGGATGCTGATGGCGAGACCGAGACACAGACATCAGAGATCGTCGCTTACCTGTCCCAGCTTGCGACGGAAGCAATGAATAGCAGTAACTATACTTCTGGTGTGAGCATTCTTTGGTCTCTCGGCCAACGAAAGCCCAATGTCATCGATCAGCACATTGCATCTCTGATGAAGGCACTTCAATCGAAGCATGCCAAAGAGCACGTGCAGCATTACAATGCGGTCGCGAACCAAGCTGCTGGCGTGAACAATAGGAACCAGGACCCTAACACTCCGAGTGGAGAAATGTCTGCTTATGACCTCGAAATCCAGACAAAGATCATGATCAAGGAGATACAGGTTGTTGCTCTTCGGATGGAGGTTCTCGGCGACTCTCGTCGACCTTTCCTCAGCGTCCTCGCAACTCTGGTGGAAAAGTCCATGTCGATTGAGCTTTGCGAAGAGATTTTGAACATGGTTGAGGGATGGGTATTCCGTTCAGAAGGAACATGGCCAACTCTTAAGGAGAAGACGGCCGTTCTTCACAAGATGCTATCCTTCGAGCACCGACAAGACCCAACCATGCTGTCCAAGTTCCTGGACCTTGTTATTCGCATTTACGAGGACCCCAAAATCACTCGCACTGAACTCACAGTCCGTATGGAGCATGCATTCCTTATCGGCACCCGTGCAGCTGATGTCGACATGCGTAACCGCTTCATGGCTATTTTTGACAAGAGTTTATCCAAATCGGCTAGCGCACGTCTATCTTATGTTCTCACCTCTCAGAACTGGGATACACTGTCCGACTCCTACTGGCTTGCCCAAGCCAGTCATTTGTTGCTAGGTGCCGTGGAGACGAATGCCAGCATTCAGCTCTACCAGACCGACTTCAAGACACTGCCGATATCTCGCTTGCTGACCATGTTCACAAAGGAGATGGAGGCTCGAGAGCCTGCCACCATCATCGATGACAAGTTTGAATCGTTTATGGCAAGTCATCGCCGCTTCATGGTGGAACTCGGTGATATCAAAGTGAGGGACGTTATCGAGCCTTTGGCACAGCTCCAGCACGTCGATTCTCAACTTGCTCATAATCTCTGGGTTACTCTTTTCCCAATCTATTGGTCCTCTGTCGCAAAGGATGACCGAGTTGATCTGGAGCGTGGTATTGTAGCCCTTCTCACCAAGGATTACCACAGTCGCCAAATTGACAAACGCCCCAATGTTATCCAGTCCATCCTTGACGGCGCTGCCAAGACTTGGCCTGAGTGCAAAATTCCACCACATGTGCTCAAGTACGAAGCAAAGACCTACGATGCCTGGTACACTGCTTTGATCCAACTGGAGAACGCCGCCATCAAACCTCAGGTAGAGTCTGCTGCTGTTCGCGAAAGCAACCTCGACGCCCTCGTTGAGCTATACGCCTCGCTTCAGGAGGATGATCTGTTCTATGGTACATGGAGGCGACGATGCCAGTTCGTCGAAACCAATGCTGCTCTTTCTTATGAACAAAACGGCATGTGGGACAAGGCTCAGAAGCTGTATGAAAATGCTCAAATTAAGGCCAGAACAGGCGTGATACCATTTTCCCAAGCTGAGTACATGCTTTGGGAGGACCACTGGGTTCTGTGCGCTCAAAAGCTACAGCAGTGGGAAATTCTGCAAGATTTCGCCAAGCATGAAAACTTCCAGGACCTTCTACTCGAGTGCGCTTGGCGAAACACGGATATGTGGCAGGACGAGCAACACCGGGAGGCCTTGGACAACATTATTAAGGGAGTCATGGACGCTCCAACGCCTCGCAGAGCCTTCTTCCAATCCTTCATGTCACTTCTCAAATTCCACAATGGCCAGGAACCTACCACCGATTTCGCACGTGTCTGCGATGAAGCAATTCAGCTGTCAATTCGCAAGTGGCACCAACTGCCTGAGCGCCTGACAAACGCTCATGTTCCTCTTCTCCAAAACTTCCAGCAACTGGTCGAGCTTCATGATGCCAGCGTTATTTGCCAGAGTCTTGCAAACACCAACCAAACTAACTTGGACGTTAAATCTGGTGAGCTTAAACTGCTCCTCGGTGCTTGGCGTGATCGTCTACCTAATGTTTGGGACGATATCACTGCTTGGCAAGACCTCGTCACTTGGAGACAACATATCTTCAGCCTCATCAACCAGACATATCTCCAGTTGCTGCCTCAACAGGGCGCACAAAACGCTGGAGGAGCGAGCTCCTTTGCTTACCGTGGTTACCACGAGACTGCCTGGATAATCAACAGATTCGCCCACGTTGCTCGCAAGCATAACCTTCCCGAGGTTTGCATCAACCAGCTGAGCCGCATCTACACCCTTCCGAATATTGAGATCCAGGAGGCCTTCCTGAAGCTTCGCGAACAAGCCAAGTGCCATTATGAAAATCCAGAAGAGCTATCCAGTGGTTTGGACGTAATCAACAACACGAACCTCAACTATTTTAGCCCGCCGCAGAAAGCCGAGTTTTACACTCTAAAAGGAATGTTCTTGGAGAAGCTCAAACAGAAGGACGAGGCCGATTCAGCATACGGAACGGCGTTGTATTTCGACATCGGTGCTGCAAAGGCCTGGGCCGAATGGGGTTACTTCAACGACCGCAAGTTCAAGGAAGACCCCACCGATCTCAACGCGGCGCGACAAGCTCTCACCTCGTACCTACAAGCCGCAGGAAGCTACAAGAACGCCAAATCTCGAAAGCTTCTTGCACGAATCCTGTGGCTTCTTAGTTTGGATGATTCCAAGGGCACTATCGCACTGGGCTTCGATGACTTCAAGGGTGAAACACCTGTATGGTACTGGATTACCTTTATCCAGCAACTGATCACAGGTCTCGGCCACAAGGAAGCGCCCCGCGTCTTCCAGCTCCTTCTAAAGATTGCCAAATCCTATCCTCAGGCCCTGTACTTCCAGCTCCGAACTAATCGTGAGGATCTGCTTGTCATCAAGAAGAACCAGGAAGCGAGAGACAGAAGCGCACGACAACGCGCGCAATCGACTGTTTCCAATGGAAAGGCGAGTGCGTCTCCGTCCTTGACCAAGCAGGAACCCCCCAGACCTGGTACATCATCGTCTCGACCAGGAACTGCCAACGCGGCTGAAGGTACAACAATCAAGGCTGAGGGCGACGCCGGTAGCAACGCAGCCGGCACACCAGCACCTGCCAACGGACAAGCTCCTGACCCCTCAAAGGTTGCGCCTAAGCCGCCAGCTCAACCTGGACAGCCTGCACAGACCCAGAAGAAGCCCCCATGGGAGTACACTGAAGAGGTCATGTCAGTCCTCAAGACGGCCTTCCCTCTGTTGGCACTCTCGATGGAAACAATGGTGGACCAGATCCAAAAGAACTTCAAGTGCCCTCCCGACGAGGACGCTTACCGACTGATCGTTGCATTGCTCAACGATGCTCTGGCCTATGTCAGCCGAACACCTCCCTCTTTTGCCAAGAACGTTAAGCTTCCGGCAGCGACCGAAACCAATATTACTCGTTTCGCTGAGACGATCCTTCCAAACCACATCAAGAAGTCGTTCGAGGCGGATTTCGTCACGGTTAAGCCGACAATGTACGAGTACATCTACAAGTTGCGCCGTTGGCGAAATAAGTTTGAGGAGAAGCTGGACCACAGAGTGCCTCGTGCTTCACTTGAAAACTTTTCCCCTCATCTAAGTGAGTTCAGATATGGCAAGTTTGATGAGGTAGAGGTCCCCGGACAATACTTGCAGCACAAGGATAAGAACCAGGACTTCATTCGTATTGACCGCTTCCTGCCAAACATCGATCTTGTTCGTTCCATCAGCGCCTCTTACCGCCGTATCAAGATGCGCGGGCACGATGGAAGCATCCACACATGGGCCATCCAGCACCCTGCAGCTCGTCACTGCCGACGAGAGGAGCGCATCTTGCAACTTTTCCGCTCACTCAACCAAACACTGGGGCGTAAGAAGGAGAGCCGACGTCGTGATTTGCAGTTCACGATACCGATTATGGTTCCATTTGCACCGCACATCAGACTTGTCCAGGAAGACACGTCCTACACTACACTGCAGGGAGTGTATGAGGATCATTGCCGAAACATGGGCATGTCAAAGGATGACCCTGTACTGTTTACCATGGAGAAGCTTCGAGGCGCGCTCGAGAGCAAGAGCTCGGTAAGTCTTTCGAGAAGTCATGATTATTACACGACCACTAACAAGCAGCAGAACAAACCCGAGCAGGCAGCAACAGCCCGGTTGGAGGTCTTTAACGCCATTCAAGAGAAATGGGTTCCATCCACGGTGGCGATCGAGTACTTCCAGAAGGTGTTCCCACAATTCGCAGAGTTCTGGCTGTTCCGTCGCCAGTTCTCATACCAGCTTGCGGCGTTGACATTTATCACGTACATCATGTACATGCACAACCGATACCCGCAAAAGATCAACATCTCTAGGGCCACGGGCAAGGTTTGGGGATCGGAAATGATGTCGTACATGAGCGCCAACAAGCCCTTTTTCCACAATCCGGAGCCTGTACCTTTCCGACTTACACCCAACCTTCAAACATTGATGGGACCACTTGCCACTGAAGGCATCTTTGCATGCTCCTTGATGGCTATTGCACGATGCTTGACAGAGCCTGAGTACGAACTGGAGCACGCCTTGACTCTGCTTGTGCGCGATGAGATGCTCTTCTGGTTTACGGGCAGCCACAGGAATGGAGTTATTACGGAGAGCCAGCTGCGGGATTCTGTGCAGGTCAACAGCGACTCGATTGTCAAGCGGGCAATCAGCCTGGCCCACAGCCCCGTTGGCAACTTGCCTGCGAACCAGACAGTGATTGATGCCATAGCTAAGGCTGTCAACCCTATGAACTTGGCACAATGCGATGCTTTGTGGATGCCATATCTATAAGGGGTACATATATATTCATCTTATGATGAGAGGAAATGGACGATAGGTGGTGTGTTGAGGTCTTTGACTTTGAGCATGGCGTTGGGGGGTTTTGGGAGATGTTTGTACGATGTTATTGCTAGGGTCAAGACAACTAGGAAAAGTTGAGCATGACAAGTAAGGACCATTACAGTTGTTCTTTTCAGATTGCCGATAGATAAACAAGCATCTATTGTTGTTTCTGTTTAATAATTCAATTTCTAATCTCATACTTTGCTGTATACTGGTGATGATGATATAAGTGACCTTGACAAGTTTCCCCACAAACCTCGGCTCGGGAGCGAAGCATGTCATGCATCATTTTTGAGATCGACAAGCAAGTCTGGGCGATTTGCGTGTCACAGCGCAGCTCAGCCCAGTTCTGTACTGTAGCTAACGATAAAGGGATGAACATGTAGGCAAGGAATGGCTGAACCCCGCACGATAAAGATGGTCTTTTTGGCCAAGTTACCTCGGGTTTCGTCTCTAAAGTGCAGGGTGTCAAATAATCTATTCTCTTTCTCTATTCCAAGTTTGTTGTTGTGATTTAAAGTCATCTTACCGTGTTTTCGTATAAGCAAGTTCAGAGGTCCAAAGACAAGCTACTACTACAATGGATCTGACAAAGGTACCAAGAAAGGTCTGGGAACATCCTGATCCTAAAAGCACAGCAATGTGGGCTTTTATGCAGGATGCAAACAGGATTCATGGTCTCAATCTCAAGGTATAAACACAATCCACTAGATAAACAGCAACACTGACAAGTTGTAGACCTTCAATGACTTATACGACTGGTCCTGCTCTAAGCGCAGCGACTTCTACGCCCAGCTCTGGGCCTCGCAGAAATGGATTCATGAAGGATCATACTCATACGTTGTCGATGAGTCAATTCCAATCACCAAACTTCCTACGTGGTTCCCTGGTATCCGCCTCAACTACGCCGAGAACCTTCTCTGGACACAAGGAAACGCACCGGGTGAGCGTTCAACTCTTCACAAAGAGGACGACGCCATTGCCATCACAGAAGTCCGCGAGGGCAATTCGTCTGTAAAGAATGTTACCTGGGGAGAGCTCCGCCAGAGAGTGACCAGGACAGCAAGTGCATTGAAGCAGAGAGGCATGAAGAAGGGAGACCGAGTTGTTATAGTTGGGGCGCATGCTGTTGAGACGTGTGTCGTGTTTCTGGCTACGACTTGGCTTGGGGGTTTGTTTAGTAGCAGTTCGACTGATATGGGCGTTGGAGGTCTTCTGCAAAGAACAGTTCAGATCGATCCCAAGGTAAGTTTCTCTGTAACCAAAATTGATACTGAGATGCTGACTTGGTAGTTTGTTTTCTTCGATGATGGCGCTCTGTACAACGGCAAAGTCATTGATCTTCGCGACAAGATCAAAGGAGTGGCTGAAGGAATGAAGGAGTGTCCTTCTTTCAAAGGAGTGGTTGTCGTTCAACGCTTTGACACTGCTCAAGATACTTCCAGTATTCCGAATACACAGCGTCTTGAAGCCTTCCTCTCCTCGGCATCTTCAACACCACCACCCATTGAGAGAGTCGACTTCCAGGACCCAATGGTAGTTTACTATTCTTCTGGGACTACTGGAACGCCCAAGGCCATCGTTCACGGTGTCGGTCCTATTCTTGTTTCCGTCGCCAAAGAGGGTGTTCTTCATCGCGAACTCACACACAAAGATGTGGCGCTTCAGTACACGACGACAGGTTGGATCATGTACCTTGCCAGCGTCACGAGACTTGCCTTTGGCGGGAGAACTGTGTTTTACGATGGTTCACCATTTATACCAGATCGACCTGTCTTGTTGAGAATCGTGGAAGAGCAGAGAGTCACGAATTTGGGTATCTCGCCAAGGTGGCTGGGTGAACTCATGAAAGAGGGCATTGTTCCGCAGAAGGAAGCTGACCTGAGCAGTCTGACGGCTGTTTTGAGCACGGGAATGGTATTGAAGGAACAGGTCTTTGAATGGTTTTACGACGGGGCTTTTCCTAACCACATCAAACTCGCCAACTTTTCAGGCGGTACAGATATCGTAAGTCTTCTGCTGCCCTACAATATCTACACAACTAACCTCGTCTCCTCAGGCCGCCTGCTTCGTCATGGAGAATCCTCTATGTCCTATCTACGCTGGCGGCTGTCCTGGAAGAGTCATTGGCACTCCTATGGCCATATACCCATCCTCGGCTGATCTAACAAAACCGATCTCCCCAGTGCCAGACGGTGAACCAGGGGATTTAGTAGGAACAGCGGCTTTCCCAAACGTACCTCTCTATCTATGGAACGACACGAGTCCCGCTCCAGGCAAAAAGTACACTTCAGCCTACTTTGACCGATTCCCTGGTGTGTGGTCACAAGGCGATTTTGCAGCAGTCCATCCAAAGACTGGGCATATCCATATCCTCGGTCGCTCTGATGGTGTTTTGAATCCGAGCGGTATTCGCTTTGGAAGTGCGGATATCTACGCTGTGCTTGAGGGCGGCTTTGCGAAGGAGGTTGCCGAGAGTCTTTGCGTGGGTCAGAGACGACCTCAGGATCATGATGAGAGCGTTGTTTTGTTCTTGCTGATGAAGCCTGGCGTCAAGTTTACAACTGAACTTGCAAACAACATCCGAGAGAGGATTGCCAAAGAGTTGACCAAGAGACATGTGCCCAAGTACATCTTTGAGGTAGCTGATATTCCGGTAAGTATTTAGTCTTGGGTCACTTATACATGATAACTAACATTGACGCAGACGACTGTAAATGGTAAAAAGGTCGAGTTGCCTGTCAAACAAATCATTTCTGGAAGTAACATCAAGCCAAGCGGGACATTGTTGAATCCTGAGAGTCTGGACTATTTCTATCAGTTTCAAAAGATCGAGGAGGTTGAGCAAGTTCGAGCAAAGTTGTAGATAGAATTCCTATACAGAGAAGAGGGCGGAACCAAGGGTATACTATACAAATAATGATATTTCTACAAAGCTTCCTCCTTGTTCGGAAACTCTCCTCCATTAACACCATATCTCCAAGCCATATATCCCAACATTCCTCCTACAGTGCCCATCCCCAATCCTCCAACAGCACCTCTCCAACCCAATCTCAATCCCTTTACCGCATTGGCACCTATCAAAGCCCCAGCTCCAGCGCCCACGGTAGTCCAGTCATCAGTCTCAACCTGACCCGGGTTCTCTAGTAACCTCCAACTTCGATCCTGCCACTCAATCTCTTCTCTGCCGCGCATGCGGCCAAATGTCATGAGAGCGCCCACTCCCAATGCTGCGACTGTGCCTGTTGATGCTGAGCGGATGAGACGAGGAAGAAAAGTGAGAGCATCAGGTGATTTTGGGCGGAAGAAGGGGATGAGTTGACGTGTTGTTGTTATGCCCGTAGCAATGATGGTGTTTAGTGTGATTGCTCTCACTATGACATGAGTTGTGAGGATAGTACGCGCAAGAGGTTGATCCTCTGCATAAGGAGCATGTGGAAAGAATCGTGACATGTTGATTTCAGTTTTGTTTGTATGATCAAGTTGAGTATTACAATATGAGCTGACATTCAACTCTCTAGACTATATTACTTATACTACGCCGCGTCACATCATCAAACCACTTCCCCTCTTCTGTATCCAGCCTTTTAGCTAATCTATCCTGTAAGATGAGATGCTCGCACTTCTTTCGGTCCCGAATTACTTGTAAAATCCGATGATTATTTCATAGATATCCCCGAAAAATAATAAGCACAAAGTAATTGGTTGTCCGAAGCGACGGGCCGGACAGTTTTGGAATGCCGATACTCCACTAATAAATAACGCGAATATTCGAATGCGAGTGCGAAGTAACTTTGGGCCATGTTGATTAGTTATTGATACAACAATAAATAAGAGAGAATAATATTGTTTAATATTGCTTGTCCATTCAATCCGATAATGTCTATTATGTTCCAAGCATCCCTGTATCTCACTCCCATCAATGCATACTCTTTACAATCACCCAACGCCTGCCCTGACCTATCCCAATGATATGTAATACTATCCCGTGCTTCTTTAGTCTCTGTTATTCTTTACTTTTACTCATCATCCGTCATTTCCATCATACTCTCCTCTTTTTCCTCTGAATCGTTCTCATCCTCCAATACCGTCATCCTCCGTGATCGTCTCACTCTTCCCTTGCCTTTCTCCATTCTACCTGCTGTTCTTCGACCACCATTCACCTTAACAGCCGCCTCGTGCTTTTGCTGTCCCAGCATACGTTCAAATTCGATCAGGTCTTCAGCCTCAGACTCCGCCGCACCGTCCAGCATTATCGTCTCTTCTAGCGCCTTGTTAAGCAGCTCTGTCGCAATACTATCCTGCGGGTTAACCGCCAACGCCTCGTGCAAGACCGTTACTGCTTCCTCGGGTTTATTCTGCTCCATCAGAATGAGACCTTTTGCACTGAAAATAGCTGCGTCTTTTCCTCCTTGCCTCAACACCTCGTCAAACTCAGCCAGCGCTCGGTTGAAGTGCCGCAGTCTTCGAAACGCGTGGCCAAGATTCGTCCTGGCCGCTAACCATGCTGAAGGATCACTGTCCATATCATCAGCGATCTTAAGCGCTGCTGTAAAATATTGTGCTGCCTCCTTAGGTTTGTCTTGGTGATATTTCACAACGCCCATCTCATTCAATAGTAGCGGATCCGTTTTGCAGAGACCGTAAGCCGTTTTAAGGAATTCTTCTGCAAGTGTCATGTTGTTGAGGGCATGATTCTGCATACCCAAGAACACTTGAGGTAGATGAGTGCCCATAAATAGTCTCGCCGCTGTCGAATACGCCGAAATCGCCTGGTCGTGCTCACCCTCCGCCGCGAAGGTGTGTGCAAACCCGATCCACGCTGGCCCAAAGTGCGCGTCCATCATACTGGCCTTGCTAAAGTATCGTCGCGCCTCGGGAATCTTGCCAATTGAAAAGTAGTAGATACCAACTGCGAGCCACGAACATGGCTCTTCGGGATGACTATCCGCCAAATCATGTGCAATCAAGAACAACAAGTTCTTCTCCTTGAGCTCAAACAAGCAAGCCAAATGTACCGGGTACACACTAAAGTTATATTTGTCCTCTTGTAAAATCCCATTCGTGATATTCAACGCATCCCGGTAGCGGCATTGCGTATATAACAGATCTGCCCGTGCAAGCTGTAGGTCAGGGTTCGACGCCAGATGGTAATGTGTTGATAGAGAGTCGTACGCCGTCTCGAACGCTGCAGGGTTTCGGTATTTAGATAGGCGTGTCGTGTAGAGCATCTTCGTAAAGTCAGCGGCCTGCTGGGAAGACGACACATCCCCTGACACATGGATCGAGTCAAAATCTAGACTCTCAAGGAACTGCCACTCCTCGTCTGGCGACAACAGATTATTGTTCATGAGCTGCTGAAACGCTTCAAAGCACTGGACATCGATGCGTACTGCATCTTTATAGCACTCCTTTGCGCGGTCAAACGCATTCTGCTTGGCATAGCAGATGCCGCGCAGGAAACACATAGCAGCTTCGTATCTCCTGTTCGATGCTTCTTCCTCTGCAGCTGGGTCGCGACGTCGTGTCTGGCGCGGCTGTGTTTTGCGCTTGTTGCTCGCGCCGTTGGCTATAAGATGCGTCGGGTTACGATCGCCGAGAACGGAAAGGGCTTCTTCGAAACGGGATTGCTTGATGAGACAATGGCCGGCGAGATAGCGACATGATGGGTTTCGAGAAATGAGGTTTTGGCTGGAGAGAAATGCTTGGGCGCGAGTGTAGTTTCCTGTCGCGAAGTGAACTTGGGCCAGCCAGAATGCGTCTTGGTCGTCATCTGTTCAACCTGACATTAGAGTCTTGAGATGATCCCCCGAAGAAAAGATTGTACGAACTGGTCAACGCCAGCAGCTTGTCGCCGATAAAGATGGCTGATTCGTATTGCGCCTTGTTGAGGGCATCTTGCCGCCATTCCCTGAGGAAGCTTTCCATGATATCTTCTTTATTCGAAGCGCATCGAGTATTATATACAATTTCGTATTAGGTATTCAGCACGCGAGTGAAGCTGTGGCGTTGGGAAATTGGTTTAGGAATTCAAAGTGTCGTTTGTTTGGAATAGCATCAAATTAATCAACAACAAACATCCCACCTAACAAAAGTCAACCTACAGTCTCACCGTTAGTCTCAACTGGAGCTAAGCGCGTTAAGGGCCTCCAGGGCGTCTTCAGAGGCCACAGCGGGTGTGTCTCCAACGACGGCGGGGTAGCTTACAGCGGTCTTTGCCTCTGTGGAAAAAAGTTGGCGGGGTCCTTTAGGACGTGGCGTATCAGAAGCTGTCAATTTGGCACTCGCCGATACAGGAGCCCGTCCAATCTGTCATATCTCATCAAGTTTTAAAAAAGATTCACATATAATTGCTCGACAAACAAACAAACACCACTCAATTCTGTACAAACATTCAATTGAATCGCAAATATGGCCTCTTCTCAACCTACCCGATGGGCTGCTCTCGCTCGTGACACCAACGAGACCAAAATCCAGCTCGCTCTCAACCTCGACGGCGGCGATTTCCCTCCGGACACCGATTCCCGTCTTCTCAACAACGATGATAGCCATGCTTCTCAGGCTAGCAAGTCTCAAAAGATTGCTGTCAACACAGGAATTGGTTTCCTCGACCACATGCTCCATGCTCTGGCCAAGCATGCTGGCTGGAGTCTGGCTCTGAACTGCAAGGGTGATCTTCACAGTACGTTCTTTCTCTGAGTTGCGCCACCAAGAGAAATATTAATGACTGACTTTGGTCTTACTTAGTTGACGACCACCACACTGCTGAAGATGTATGCATCGCGCTTGGTTACGCCTTTGCCCAGGCCCTCGGTACACCCGCCGGTCTCGCTCGCTTCGGCTATGCCTACGCCCCTCTCGACGAGGCCCTCTCTCGCGCCGTCATCGATCTCTCCAACCGTCCCTACGCCGTTGTTGACCTTGGTCTGAAGCGAGAGTGGCTCGGCCAGCTCAGCACTGAGATGGTTCCTCACTGTCTGCAAAGCTTTGCTCAGGGTGCTCGTGTCACACTACACGTTCACTGCCTCCACGGTGACAACGACCACCACCGTGCTGAGAGTGCCTTTAAGGCTCTTGCTATCGCTGTCAAGGCTGCCACCACAAGAATACCTGGTAAGGAGGGTGAGGTGCCCAGCACCAAGGGTACTCTGAGTGCCTAAAGCAAAAGTATAGGTTAGGAGTTCCGGATAAGTGTTTGCTTTTGGTAAATTTGAATCGTAGGTAGACGGGCTTATGAAATAGGATGTTTGGATGCATATAACAGCTAAACTATAAATCAATAACAGAGAAGCTGAAGATTAAATAGTTCAACCAAGTGTCAGGTGATAATATGGCATAAATTCGAGGCTATATTTGTAGAGAATATCTATGTTCGGTAGTCGCCGTTGATGGTAACATAGTCATGGCTGAAATCACAAGTATAATGCACAGCAGACTCATCACCTGTTCCGAGCCTGACAACAATCTCAAGATCCTCCATGGCAAGGATCTCAGCCGCTCGCGTCTCGTCAACCTGCTCAGGCTCACCATTAACCAGCAGCTTCAGCTCAGGTGAGCCGTCGGTAGGGATGAAAGAGACGTTGGTTCGCTCGGGGGTAATCTCAGGAACGTCGTTCACTGGTTGTCCGGGGGCAGAGATAAGAGCGTAACCGGTAGCGCAGAGAACTCGGCCCCAATTTGCATCCTTGCCGTAGAGGGCGGTCTTGACGAGGGGTGACGTAGCGATAGTTCGGCCAATCTGGCGAGCTGCCTCCTCGGATGCACTATCGACGACCCGGATGGTCACAAACTTGGTGGCACCCTCACCATCTCGGACAACATACTTGGCCAGGTCGACAGAGAACTCAGTCAAGAGCTTCTGGAAGGCTTCGTAGTCGGGAGACTGCTCAGAAGTAACCTCCTTGCCACCAGCTGCACCGTTGGCGAGGAGAGCGACGGTGTCGTTGGTAGAAGTATCACCATCAATGGTGATGGAGTTAAATGATCGGTCCACTGCATGTCGAAGGACATTAGGCATGACAGCAGGGGAAATAGGAGCATCAGTAGCCAGGATGGTGAGAAGAGTCGCCATGTTGGGAGCAATCATGCCCGCACCCTTGGTCATACCAGCAATGCGGTACTCGACGCCTGGCGAAGAAGGAAGCTCAAAGCTTCGAGACATGAGCTTGGGGAAGGTGTCTGTTGTGCAGATCGCCTTTGCGCATTCAAGCCAGTGGGTGTGAGAGCTACCAGCCTTGCTAACAGCTGTAGGAATCTTGTCAAGAATCTTCTGAATTGGGAGCCTGTAGCATCCGTGAGCCATTGGGGCGTTGAATAGCGTCAATTAGTGAAACAAACCTCTGGCCAATAACTCCAGTACTCATCACAATAGTAGAATCCTCATCGCCAACCTTCTGGTCGGTAGTGCGAGCCATGCTGGTAGCATCTTCGAGACCTCCGGTGCCGGTGACAGCATTTGCGTTACCAGAATTGACGACGACGCTTCGCAGACCGGCGTTCTTCTTCTGCTGCAACAATTTCCTACTGTACGTCACAGGGGCGGCCTGGAACTTGTTCTTTGTGAAGACTCCGGCAGCAGCGCATGGTCGATCAGATGTGACGATGGCGATGTCGGGCTTGCTGGTGTTTCCAGGTTTGACACCGGCCAAGACGCCCGAGGCGATGAAGCCCTTGGGGTATTTGCCAGAAGTGGGAATATACTGGATCTTTGAGGGAGGGATAGGGTTTGAACCCAAAGTGGTTGCCGCCGAAGAGTAGGCGCGGGTGAATTTCTTCATCATCTTTGCGGTTGAGATGAATATTGTTGATGCTATGAATTGTCAACTGAATTTTTGGCTGGGGGTTGAGTCTGTAATGGAATAGTGCTGCAGGGTGCGACAGCGGTATCGCAGTGATCATCGTAGTTGGAGGTGACCAAATAGAACTGAGTCACTACTATGTAGGAAGGATTTTACTCCAATTAATTATAAAACACTATCATCAAAATAATGTCTACTATCAAATATTGAACAAATTTATGATAGTAGATTATTATTTCCTTCGAGGATGAGCGTGGAGTGCGTGTAATGTCATAACCACTAACAATCAATCTCCAACTGAACCACAACCTCACGTAAGTACTAAGTATATAGCTTCACCTCCTAAAGTCGAGCCTTCCTTTGCAAACTTTAATACAATAAATTACAAAAAGGTGGCCATCGAGGGTGATATGATTCTAATTTCCAAGCAGCGTCACATAAATGTAAACTATCACTTTCTCGTGTAGGGTATCAATAACGAATATCAAGGCAACCAGGCATGTATTGGGTTCAACAGATTCAGACACAAAATCAAATGAACATGATTAAGATTCCATTGTCTAGTCACACATTCGTGTGTTGCTGCGTAGCTTTGACCATATCAGAGCCATGGGGCAGTAATGAGGTCAGGGAATAAACCTAGATGTGAATGTTGCTCTTGCACGACATCATGCTGGCTGAAAGTTCCCCGTCTTCAAATCAAATGTACGTCCGCAGTCATACAGAGTGCCGCCTGCCTGAAGCATGTTTACAACAGAGTCACCTTGCAGGAGCATTTCGTCCAGGCAACATGGTCACCTGCAAACTTACAACCCTCAGTTTCCACGCTTCTGGCCAATAACTGTCTGATTCATGCAAAAGTATTACGCACGCAATCAAACAGACTGAGTCAGTATTGATATGCTTTGCGAAAGTGCAGTCAAAGGAAACTAGCCAAGGGAGGAGGGCCAACAGTGACAGTATATCTACCTATAGAGAGAAGACGAGAGCAGTAGATACTGGAATCGATATATGGCGAGACCAAGCATATTAACCAGTGACCTGATACTGAAATGAAGCCTGGAAAACTAAGCAAATTTTGAAGAGCAATATTGAATAAACGTCACATGCCTCTAGGGAGGTGCAGTACAGTTGGCTGCTCCCAACTGAACCTAATAAAAGGCTGTTGCTGTGCCTGCAGGTGGAGCCCCGCTGGTGCCTGGATGCGGCTGCAAAATTGGTCCCTCCTCGCCCGTTTTTTGCTCTGATAGCTTAGTCATCGCAGGCGGTGGCCCGTGCGCGAGTGATCTTCTAAAGCTATAAAATCCCGTCTTCCTCCCACTCTTTCGGTTTTCTTTTCTTCCTTTCTTCTTCATCCGAGTGCAAGGGCGTTATCCATCTCCGTGAAGCGATTAGCTGAGAGTGGATTTTTGCTAGTTGAAAACTATACACTGACCGCTCCTACTTGGGTTCGCCTGGGTAGGGAATTTTTGGAACACTTTTCCTTTGGAATCTTTTCTTTCATTACGATCGGTCCTATATGGACTGGCGTGGAGAAGGAACTTGATTGTGACTATTTGGTATGCACGCGCCTGCGAAGGTCGATTTCTCCGTGTCTTCAAGTGCTGAATGTCCTGAAAGGCTACACGGCGCGTTTGTATTGCAAGTCGCGACATGTTGCAGTGCGCATGATGGATGCGTCTTGACAGTGAAGAAGTGTGTATATTTGATCAAGCAAGAATGATAAGTTGCTATCTGGCCAAATCCTTTCCTCAATGTTGCTACTGACTGCCACTACCGACTGCTGTTTGATTGCGGTGCGACCATGAGCGGATAGTCGTCGAATAGGCTTGACATACTCCGTACTACTCTGTAATATCAACAATAATTAAATCATGACATGACCGTAATAAAGTCTAAGTGAAGTGACATGCGAACGATACAACCAACCCATGCATGCTACGTTGTTTGCTGGTGCTGCCCATGTCTTGGGCTAGCGCGGGGCATTCGACATTTCTCCACAACAATGCCGGTCCAAATCATTATTTTTGAGTGACTCAAAGCCTCCATCTGAGCACCTACTCGAACCAAATCCTACTTCAACAGCCTAATACCCCCATTATTAGCGACTATTTCCGACAGAAATTATTTGAGCATCTCGCTGAAAATATCGCCAAGAACGTATTCTAGTGGTTGTAGTTAGCCACGCCTTCACACACATTCTCCATCCCTTGTAGAGCCTGGAGTGCCCCGCCCTCGAACAACCACATTATCGAAACCGCTTCTCTACCCGCAACACGCCCTCTCGAACCAGGCCTCATGTCTATCGAAGCTGAGGGCTCGGCTCCTACGCCGCCAGCCCCCGAGAAGCAGGAACCCAAGACGGAAAAGACGGACCAGAGCAAACCCCAGCAGCCTCCCAAGGATGGCCAACAACAGCAAGCGGCCCCCGCAGGCGAGAAGAAGCTCTCTGGAGCCGAATTGAAGAAGAGAGCCAAAGAGGAGAAGGCCGCTAGACGCGCACAAGCCAAGGTTGCCCAAGTTCCACAGGGCCCAGCGCAAGGTGACAAGCAGGCCGGTGGTGATGGCAAGGGAGGCAAGGCAAAGCCTAAGCAAGACGGACAAAATCAGCAGCATGGCGGCGCAAAACTTCCCATTCGACCGGCAGGTACGACTGTCGTCAAGGATGACAAGCCTTCGATACCGGACTGCTTCAGCCATCTGTCTATGGCCAGGCGCATAGACATGACCCACGCGGACAAAGATGTTCATCCTGCTGTGTTGGTTCTCGGAGAGCACATGAGCGCATTTGCGATCAGTGATAGCATCACTCGACTCGAAGCAACTCTATATGCTTTCAAGAAGGTACAGCACTTCATCCACAACTGTATGAATATTCTTCTAACTGATCTAGGTCATCGACTCATACACAACACCTCCTGGCTCCAGTTTCTCCCGCCATTTCACATCCCACGTTCTCAACCCTCAGATCGAGTATCTTACTGCATGCCGGCCCATGTGCTTTTCAATGGGTAATGCTATCCGATGGCTTAAGCTTCAGATCAGCAAGATTGACCTCGATCTTCCCGACTCTGACGCCAAGAAGCTCATATCCGAGTCTATCGACAATTACATCCGTGAACGCATCACTCTCGCGGACTACGTGATCGTCGAGACTGCTGCCAACATGATTGATGAAGACGATGTAGTACTCACCTACGCTCAACACCACCTCGTTGAGCGCACCCTTCTTCAGGCTCGCCAGCTTCAAAAGAAGAACTTTCGTGTCATCCTTGTCGACGATCCTTATGAGCGTGTCGGCATCGATCTCGCAAAGAAGCTCTCTGCTGCCGGCATTCACGTCACCTACTCTTCCGACCTCAGCGCTCTGCGAACCCACCTCTCTGAGGCTACCCAGGTTCTCCTTGCCGCCGAAGCCATCTTTAGCAACGGTGCCATGTACGCCCGTGCAGGCTCATGCGACATTGCTACAGTCGCTACTGACCTTGGTGTCCGCGTCGTCGCTCTTTGCGAAACCATCAACTTCACCGAGCGGTTGTCCATCGACTCGCTCACTTACAATGAGATTGACCCTGAGCGATCCACCGACGTTGGGTTCCGCTTGCTCTTCGATACTACCCGGGACAAGTACATTACGGTTGTTGTGACGGAGTTGGGCAATTCTTCCGCCACTTCTGTGCCGGCTATCCTAAGGAAACTAGAGGAGCTGTAGGCTTTTGAATTCAAGTAAAAAATATGGGTTACTCTTTCTGACCTGATAGATGGTGCGGCGTCTTGGGTTGTCATTCTGATCTGGAGTGTGAATGTATTAGAGGTAGTCTTTTGAAGCAATGAAACTGTATTTGTAGTTTGTTGTGTTTGTTGACGTTTCTGGTCCGATGTAATCTCTAAACTACCGATTGGTGTTATTGACTCATTAGAACGATATAATGTCATCACCTTAGTGCACTCTGGCTGCAGTTGTCTCAACCCATACGTCGATTTTGACGCTCTACATCCCAAAATATCACAAATGTACAATATTCCCTCCACCCTTCAATCTTTCTTCTCTCAAGGTTGAAGGTGTGTAATTCCCAGTATCTTTGCATTCATTGCTATTGTCATTTCCCTTCTTAAGCCTGGGCCTGAGCATCTCTCTCGGCCTTGCGCGCTCGCTTCTCGAGAAGAATGTTCTTTCGCTCCCTCAGTGTGTCGGTTTGTCTGTCGTCGACGCCCTGGAGCCAATATCCGAAGCTGGCACCACCAGCTGCGTAGACGGGGTACACCCACAGGGAGGACTTGCTGAAGAAGGGGCGCATCTCGATACCCATTTGCCAGAATCGGGCGCCGAGGCCTTGAATTTTCGCTATGTTAGCATCCAATTCTTCTTCCTTTCCCCTTGCCTTTCAATTGTCCATGTTGTGTTCTCGGGCGGGCGAATTGGCTCAGGTAGGTGACGTACCGAAGAGACTCCAGAAAGCGATGCGGTGCATGTTGGGCAATTCACCGTCGGGTATTCGAACGTAGGTAGTGGAGAGGTCTGAGATTCGCTCGAAGTGCGAGGTGTTGACGTCGTTCGTTATCGGGAGAGTGAGGTCGTGATCTTGAAGATCCGTCGGCCCAAGCTCACTGCAATTGGAGTCTAGCTGATTGGTCACGCCTTTTGTCACGACTTTGATCACGTGGATAACTTGTCATTCTACTACCCTGTACCTTTTTGGTTATTGTTAATATGGTATTGTTTTTACACTGTTTTAACTGCTATTGACGACATTGTTGTTTAAAATATTCATCAGTACCCATGTTTTTGTTGTCTGTTAGATTTTGTATTAGTTTTGGTGGCCATCTACTCTTGTTTCATGTTCCTTTAAGAAAACGTACTCTATGAGAGTAGCACTTACAACAATCGCACTTCACACCCCAATTCACATCGTCACTACAGCAATGTTCGAACAAGAATGTCATGATTAAAAAAGTAAAAGAAACCATACACTGGCTGGACCAGGCCCAGTAGTCATTCGATATCTACCAAATCTAGAGTCTATATCTATGTCTGGTCTACTGTCTTAATAACGACATCGATAATGGTAACAGTAAGAGAGACGATGTCCCAAGCGTACAAAACCCATAAAACTCCCCGCTTCGTCATTGCAAAACGATCATCAATCTAACAAGCTCCTATCCAATCCACCAGGATAAGGAGGCGGTGCTCCGGATGGCGGTGGCGCTATCGAGGGTGTTTGATTGCGAGGCGCGGGATTGGCGGACCACTGAGCCGCTTTGGCTACAATCTTGGAGAAATATTGCTGAATGAATGATTCACTATGACTATTAGCATTGCTTCACAAGGGCGCGTAGGAGCTGAACTTACGTGTAGTAGCTGTGATCAGAGTTATGGGGCGACACGAGATTGTGTGCCAGTTCATGCGCCAAAACAACCCACCACCAGGTCGCAGCCTCTGCTTTTGCCTGCCCGCTTCTCCCCTCGATCTGCGCGGCATGAAGCTGTAGGAAGAATCTGAAGTTGCAGAAGATACTGCCCCCGGTGTTGAATGCGATTGTGCCCCCGGCCTCATCGTAAAAGATGTGCAAGACTTTGGGCGACATGGAGTAGACATTGCCTACTTCAACCAGCAAGCTGGAAAACACATTGAGGTTGGTCAAGTGTTTCGAGAGGAATGCACTAGAATCGTTGATATCCCTCGAGACAAAAACTTTCATGCCATTCGAAGTTTCAGCGATGAAGGTGATGTTCTGTGCCGGCGTCTTGTCACAGTAAGTAGCTTGCTCCTTGACCTCGTTCACCTGAGGCTCTGAAAATACACTATCAGATCCATACGCCCGGGTTGACTTGACAGCATTGAGCAAATTTTGCTGAACCACCGCGGGGCTTGTCACCCTGCCCTCATCTTGCGGTCTCTTTCCAGAATTAGACGAGCTACTGCCAGGCGCCTCAATCTCTTTGGGCTTGTCCAAGAACTTGTTCAGCTCCTTGCGGGAGTCGTCATCATCTTGCTCCGTGTCAAATCCAAGTCGGCGAGTCAGGTTGGAGAACAAACCTCTACTCTTCCTGTTCTGTTGTTCTTGAGTAGGCTTGGCTTGCTCTGGTGAGTCCCATGAACCTGGCATTGTTGGACCCAGGGGTTCCGGTACCCTGGTAGCTTCACGAGCAGCTTCGGCCGCCTTGGCCTCTGCTCCCCATTGCTGCTCCTTCTCCTTGATTTGGCGTTGCTCCTCTTCCAAAGCCTTTCGTCTCTCTTCTTCAGCGATTCTGGCTTCAGCAGCCTTGGCCCGTAGAATCCGGTCGACATTGTAACCGCGGTTCCTTAGGCCGTAAAGATCCAGTGTCAGGAACGGCTCAAAGAAGAGGTAAGCCTGTTGATTTGGACGGCTCAATAGCATTTGGCAAATAGCTTGTCCAATTTGGTACATGTCGGGCTTTGCTTCATCAGCAACATACATGATCCAACCGTTATTTGTTTTCTTGCTCGCAGCCGACCGATTCTCTGTGTGAGTCTGGTGCTGACCTTGAAGGGTTCTTCTTAAAGCCACCGAGTGAACGACATCGACAGTCAGGTTTTTCTCCAACCACTTTGCGTCATGCTTGATAGCGTCGCGCCTATAGTTTGCATACTCGAAGAGGAAGATCTTTGATCTCTCGACGACATGTTTGCGCAGAGTAAGAGCAAGCTTTTGCCTATCGCTGTGAGGCCCAATTCTAATCTCCTCTCGAACGATGCTACTCAGCCTTTGTGCCCCGAGCGACAGATAGAATGTCTCAAGGGCATCCTCTTCTGGTGCACAAATAAGCTGATCCTTGAATAGTCTGTAGCTGATGATGTCGTCTAGGATCACAATTTGATGGGCAGATGCGAGCTGGTACTGTCGGATGGGCTCGTCCTCCTCCTCCAAGTCATCTGACTGCTTCTTGAGTGGCGCCAATTCCTTGTACGCGAGGAGGAAGGGCGCCGATTTCATCCGTCTCCAGAGGTCCTTATCTCTATGAAGGGTAGATGATGCCTCAGCTAGGGACTTAAGAAGATCCAAGTACTTCTCCGAGCTTTGAAGCACACCAAGAAGACGAGCTGGTTCAGTGCACGCCATATGTGCCACTTCTAATTTGGTAGGCTCACTCTTGGCGCCACACTGGAACAAAAAAGCATTCGCCTCAGGCCCAAAGTCTACGAAGTCGAATATATCGCCGTAGGTTGTCGAGGAACCAAGGTACACTCGAGAAGGATGAACATGAACCTGGCTACGCTTTGGCTTCTCAGTCGATTGGGAGGTTCGTGTAATAGGTACTATAGGGGCATCCCTTAGTCTGAAAAGGTAGTTTTCACCCAAATCGGCGATTCGAGAAGCAAAGTAACTGAAGAGCGCCACAGCGTTCTGGTGATCCTGAGGAGGCGATGCCAAAAGGCGGTTTACACAATCGGCCATTGGCGGGTCTCTCGCTACCCCGAACTTGACAGCATGGTCATGCAGATCTCTTCTTAGGATATTGAAGCCGAGAATAGAGGCCCGAGGATTATAGAAACACTGCGAAGGGGGTACAAGCCTTGTGCTTCCTTGGAGAGGCATAATTGCCTTGGGGCTACCACCAAGCTGGAAGGACCCGTATCCATTGATCTGGTGATTGGCAAGGAAATACGTCATTGAGGAAACCCGAAGAGTCTCATCTTTACCCGACATCAGTTCAACGAGCTCAGGAACAGACGGATAAGGCCTGAGACCAAGTGAGTTGAGAAACCTGGCCTCTTGACTGCCCGGTCTGTAGCTACCGGGAGGACCAGGCCATTGGAGAACAGGCAACCGCAAACCACGGATAGCATCCTTTGGCTCAAATAGTTCCGAGACCTTATATAATGTTTCTGTTGCCTTAGTGGACTCCATGCCCTTATGACCAGCCTCGGCAGGACAGAAGCGTGTCTGCTTAAGCTTGCTAAGATCTTCACCAGGAATATCCTCGCGAACAGACGCCAGGTACTTGATGAGCTCGACATGGCTCCACTTCTGTTGCCCTTCACTTGAAGCATTGAGCAGTCTAGTGAAGATAGTCTCTAGATCAACCGTTTTGCGGACACCAATCGTCACCAGGAACTTCTCCTTGATCTTTTCGCAACCTTGAATGACAGGAAGGTCGTCAAATAGCTTGACGATGGGGAAGAAGGACTCTGTTGGTCTCTTCATCCCCTGCTTCGTGGGAACCACTGTGTTTGCCTGCAAAAGTGAGACGATAGTTATTCTCGCGCCAGGACTGGAGTTTTCGAAATTCTTTGATAGAACTGTCAACACCTGAACAGCAAACTTGGGCGACTGTGTGAGGCTCTGGTCCTCTGATCTGGATGAATTCGTGTCCAAGAGGAATCGCAGCCAAGGGAGGATCTCCAATGGCTCCCATCCCAAAGCGCGCAGTTCGGCTAGCTGAGAATTCGCTGTAAGCGCATGAGGAATCGTTGTAGGGGGAATAGGCAAGCTGGCAGGAATCCTGTTTGTAATGAGATGGTTTGTGATGCTTCCAAGAGCAATGATCTCGCCCTGCTCTCCATCATCACTCATCGTGCCGACAGCAACTTCAAGTAGAGCGGATCGACTGCCAGGGTCGAGCTCACCACTCAAGCTCTTTTTGCCTGCCCAGCTGATAAAGTTCATCAGTTGTACTTTGTTCATTGCCTTTGTCTCTAGCTCCTTCTTCACATCTGTGACAGTAATGTGCGAGATGAGACCAAAGTCTATAAGCTTCTTCACGAACGGAACACCCTTCATCTCCTCAGGCACGACGGGTATACTATCAACAAATTTGCTCATTTCATCCGAAGCAATACGAACATCCGCTGTTTGTAGAACACCTCGAGTCGAGTAGGTCTCGATTGAGGCCTTCTTGAAGCACATCCAAAAAGCTTCCTCGATGATTTGACCAACTTGCCCACTGGGAGTAGAGTCGCCAAAAGTGAAGGTCTTTAGGATATGAAGAGCCTCGGGCATGTACTTTGCGATGACAGCCGGAGAGAACTTGGGTTCCTTAGCCATGATCTGCCTGATGCGGCTGCTCAAGTCGCTCATCTCGTTTGCAAACGCAAGCCGAGTGATAATACCTGCAGCACGGAGAATTTCAAGGTTCCATGTCCTGACCCAACGGGCATTTAAGTCAATGGCCTCTCTTTCAACCGTGGGAATGATCGATGGCGCTGAAACGTGCATCCCTGCACCAGTAGTTTGCATTGTAGGAAAGCCAATAAAAATGCGGCCACCCGGCTTCTTGTTAGGAAGTACAGAAGCGAACACATCAGTAGCCTTGCCAAGAGCACCAGGAGAAGCAGCTTCTTGAGACGCCTGAGCCTCATCGTAGGACGAAGTCAGAATTGCAATCTTTGTTGTCTTTGGCGGAGGTTTCTTTGTAGCTCTCTCAAGTTCGGATGCAAAGTTAGTGGCTACGCTCGTGCGGATGCTTGCAGAAGTTGCCCGAAGAAAGATCGTCGACGTTGAGAGTTTGGTGACATCTTCGGAAATGGTCACCTGCGCTGCATTCTCCTCATTCTGGGCCTTGGTTCTAATACCAGCTTGCGATGCAGATGACGTAAGTCGAGCGAAGAAAGATCTCAACGAGGGAGCCTCTGGGGCGCCATATGAATCAGTCTTTGTGGTGGATGCTGTAGCTTGCGGTTTCCATCCTATAGCGGCCATGTAGGACGCATCAATCTGTGTACTTGTGCGATCGACGCTCGTCACTTTCATCAAACCATCCTTTGTCCTTGCCTCTAGATCCCGGGGTAGAGGAAGCTCAACACTAGGTGAAGATTTCTTCTTAAGAGATAAGACCCGGTAGTCGTCTATCCAAAACTCGATGTGCTCAAGCGCAACAAAAGTCAAACTGGTAGCGAGAAACTGGCTAACGGATAGCAGGTTCGGTAGAGGTGTCGTGTTATTTCGGTAGTCGAGGACGAATGCTGTATGATGGGTTGCCTGATCCGCCGGTATCTGAGACTTCTTGGTGAAGAGCGCATTTCCCTTCCAGTAGAATGCCATGGCCTGATCGCCGGAGCTTACAAAGGGCTCCTCGCAATCGGCAAAGACACTGTAGAAACCAACACCGAAGGCACCGATCTTGGTCTCGTCAGGATTACCTTCAGCAATGCGCTTCAGTCTTCCCCAATCCGTTTTTGTAAATGGCTGTCCATCGTTTTGTACGACTAATCGGCGTAATGTATGGTTCGACAAAGTATGCTTCAGTATTTCGGATCGGTTCGTTGTGCTTGGGAGCGGCACTTGTGTTGATGGAAGCGTTTCCCACTTGACGCTGACCGTCTTTGCCTGGGCATCAGCGGCATTTTGAATCAGCTCTCGTAGCGTTGTCCATTCTCCCGAGTATCTTGCAAGAACCTTGTCGATTAGAGCGCGGGTATCGACAGTAACAGCTTCTTCGTCTTCACCGTCTCGCAAAGCGGCAGCTCGCAACTTGGAATAGTCCATCGTGGTTATGTTGTTTAGGGGTTACTATCGCATTATCGTCGTGGTCTCTGAGAGATGTTTTGTACCGCGGGAAAGAAAGTCTCAAAAAGCAGGGTGAAACCTTGACTGTTTAGTAAAGTTAGTTATGATGCTATGTACATTCATGAGATTCGGAGTTGAAGTTAGACATGTCAAGGCAGACAGATCTACGTATGATAATGAGATGTGGCAAACGTGCTTACAATACGCTCAAACTCCGAATAAGTAAGAGAAGGCGATAGAAGCACAAATAGAAAATAGGGGTCGTGGCAAAAGGTGATGATGTTGTAGAATCTAGATAGACTAGGTGAGGTTTGAAGATAGGTAGGTAGTTTGTTCATATGACCTAACGACTGCCACTAGGCAGCTGATAACGGTCCCTGAAAGTGACGTTGTCTAACACGGGCCTCCATACCTAGGTAGGTATGGATGTCTCGGGAGACAATGGCCAATCAGTACGCGACTTGTTACTAACGTTTAACCCGCTGTAGGTATAGGGTTTGTTGCACCTTTGAATGTTAATAAAGAGCTAAGATGACAACTTTTTGTTTATTTGATATCTTCCCCAATATTTAAGCGCTAACTTATATCATACAAGTTTGACGTCCATCTAATGCATCCTGCAGTGGTTGGGTCCTTGTTATGGGCGATCACCCACTATTGTAGGTAGTACCCACCTGTGAATCATGCCAAGACCCTTTGTCGGGATGTCAATACTCGGGACTCGAGTTGAGTCAATAGAAAGAAGAAAAATTGATTGCCGACTTCGCAACGCGAAACCAAGGTTGTCGACAATTATTTATTTCAAACTAGTAAAGATACATGACTGTTTAAGGATGCCAATGCCATCTCCGAGGACATAAAAACTATAGGACAATTTCTGTAGTTGCAATTGTGCAGTATGTCTTGTTGGGTCCGGAGTCGGAGGCTAACCCGTGTAAGTGAATCACTGGTGATAGAGACAGTATATCAATTATTAGGTGTTTTCTTTTCTTTTTTATAGTAGAACAAGACTGTAACTGTGAGTCAACTTCTTATGATTGGAATATAAAACATCTGCTTCTTTCTTCTTCGTCTTCTTTCCAAATTCATCATTCAACTTCACTCTCTCACGGCTTCTTCATCACTGCTTCGTCTATCAGCCAACAACAAAAACAACCTACCACACATCGCCTATTCTAGTCATGTCAAAAGGCCGCGTTTGTCTGTGAGTATTTGATCTCATTGGGGCTGGGGTCGTTGAAGTTACTAATTCTACTCTACAGTGCCTACTCTGGAGGTATGACCACAAACAATCAGTGGCGCTTTGAATACCATGCTAACTCCGTAAAAAAGGTCTTGATACCTCTACGATCCTAAAATGGCTCATCCTTGAGGATTACGAGGTTGTGGTATGCTCGTTGATACCAGCCTTTGCCATCAGTCTCTAACAGTGTAGTGTTTCCTTGCCGATGTTGGCCAAGTCGAGGACTTTGACGCCGTTGAGAAGAAGGCTCTCGCTCTTGGTGCTGAGCGTATGGTCATTGAGAATCTACAGAAAGAGTTCGTCGAACAAATTGTCTTCCGAGCTATCCAGTGCAACGCCATCTACGAGGACAGATATCTTCTTGGAACCGCCCTTGCTCGACCCGTTATCGCTCGTGCCCAGGTCCGCGTTGCAGAGAAGTATAACTGCAACCTTCTGAGCCATGGCTGCACCGGTAAAGGAGTAAGTAAAATTATCTTTCATAAGATGGATTCATTACTAACAAGTTACAGAACGAGTATGGCACAGTAATCTCAAAAATCGAATCCTGCAACTAACATATTCTTTTAGCCAAGTTCGTTTCGAGCTCGCTTTCAAGGCCTGCAACCCTTCGATCAAGATCATTGCCCCATGGCGATTACCCGAATTCTATGAGAAGTTCCAGGGTCGACAAGATCTCCTCAAGTTCGCCGCTGAGAACAACATTCCCGTCTCATCCACCCCCAAGGCCCCTTGGAGCCAGGACGAGAATCTCGTTCACTGCTCGTACGAGGCTGGCATCCTCGAGGATCCTGACCACACCCCACCCAAAGACCTTTGGACACAGACAGTCGACCCTCTTGAGGCTCCCGACAAGCCTTTCGACTTTACTGTCCACTTCGAGAAGGGTCTACCTGTCAAAGTTGTCACCCCTGACCAGGAGGCCACAGACTCAGTAGAGCTCTTTAAGTTGCTCAACAAGATTGGCCATGATCACGGCGTTGGCCGAATTGACATGTACGTATAGACATTGTGGCCGGCTGACAAAAGGATATCAAGCTTACAAAAACAGTGTCGAGAACCGGTGGATTGGACTCAAGAGCCGTGGCTGCTATGATACCCCTGGCTTGACTATTGCTCGTCTCGCTCACGTTGATCTTGAGGGCCTTGTCCTTGATTCCAAGGTCCGCAAGCTTCGAGATCAATTTGTGACGGTTGAGTGGTCTCAGTGCCTATACAATGGCATGTACTTCTCTCCCGAGCGTGAGTGGCTCGACGAAGCCATTGTCTCTGCTCAGAAGGGCGTCAATGGCCAGGTTCGTCTCCGAGTATACAAGGGCAACGTCTACGTTCTCGGACGATCCAGTGACACTAGCTGCCTCTACTCACAAGAGGATGCTTCCATGGACAGTCTAGACACCTTCTCTCCCTTGGATAGCACCGGTTTCATCGCTATCCAGTCCATTCGATTAGAGAAATATGGCGCACAAAAAGCCAAGGACGGCCAGCCGCTCAGCCAGTCTTAGGGCCGTGTAACGATATAAGTGTAACAGAAATGGTTTGACTTGGCGTTGGAACAGGTAAAGAGGTTTAAAAGCATGAAAATATCCAGCTTAAATAGGAAGCGAAAAGAATCAACTGTTGATTTCGGAATCGATCTTGTAACGTGCGAATGGCAGAGCGCCTTTCGGGTTATTGTGGGTATCGTGTAGTCGATTGTGTCTGCTAACGGCCATGGCTCCTCAGTCTCGGCGACGAGGCCTAGGACTACCGCTACGTCTACGTCGGTCTCGCGATCTCGAGCGGTGACGCTCCCTGCTTCCATCCCTGTGTCGTCTGTCACCTCCTTCTCGGTCTTCTCTTCGGTGGCCATCGCGATGGCGTCTGTGACCGTGCTCCCTTTCTTGATCTCCATCCCTGCGTCTCTCTCGGGTTCGGCCTTCCTCTCTGTCCTTCCCAACATCTCTATCACGACTTCGACTCCTCCTATGCCTACGATGGCGGCGTTCGCGGTCATGGTCGCGATCATCGCTTCGACTGCGGTGTCGCCTTCTCTCCCGTCTTTCGGAACCATCTTGACGCTTCGAGCGCTCTCGCTTTTCGTTTCCAGCCTCTTCCTCAGGAGGTCCGCTCGCTGGTCCGACCTTTCGTTTGCTAGGATCGACCTCCACTGCATTTGCACCCGAAGAGTCTCGCACAGGCGGTGGCAAGCCTAAAGCTGCTGCGATGGCATCCTCTTCAGCCTCCTTGATCTTGCGCAGTTCTTCTTTTCGTGCCTTCTCACGGCGGTCCTCTTCTGTTTCACCATTTTCGTCGGGTTCTCCGGACCCATCTTCAGCTTTGGCGTACCAGTTTAAGTCGCGGCCCTTTTGCCATCGCCCAACAGGTGCCTTTAGACTATGACCAAGATAATTCTCGCGATGAGAAGAGTTTGCGACTTCGTCCCAGCTAAAGTTAACACCACCTCTCGAGCCGGATTTACGGATGCTTGAAAGCAAATCCATGGTGTGATTTGTATATATTTATCAAGCGCCAAGTATGTTTGATTCTTGGTCAGTGATTTTGTGTGTTTGGTTGATAAAGTGGACGTGAAGACTGTTGTGAGGTTGAAGTTCGAGGTTGAAATGATGCGCCATGACTACACGGGATGAGCGCTAGAGCGGAACGTGACCGCTCCCTGTAGCACCCCTGGGGTATGTAGAAGCGGAACCCCACGTCAATTCGCGGAAGCTTCAACCTCCAATCTTCAAACAAACATACCTAAACAAAAACACCACAAAGAAGATCGCATTCTTTGAAAATGTCGAACCCTAATGACCCCCCTTTGGACGAGATCCAATGGCGCTCTCCAATGGCGATCGCGCAAATGGGCGGTCTGCACAACAATACCATCCTCTTCTACTTTGCCGAATCGCCATTCTTCGAGCGCACTTCGAATAACGCCGTGGTCTACAACCAAGCTATGAACGTACCCTCGATGTATCCCGTCATTCAAACACGCGAAGCCTTTGAAACACATCTTAACACCATGTCTGGCCTCGAGTTTAGAGTCGTAGAGGAGCCTGCAGAGACTGGCCCTGGAGCTGGCACAGGCGTATGGGTGATTCGCAAACAGACAAGACGGAAGTCAGCATACGAAGACGATGAAATTACTGTGCACGCGTCTTACTTTGTAGTGGGAGAGAATATCTACATGGCACCAACCTTGAGCGGCATTCTAGCAGCACGAATTGTATGTGGTCTCGTGCATCCACTGGATTATTCTGACTTATTATTATAGATGACAATATCGTCATGCATCACGAACGCTGTCACGGCTGCTGAATCAGTTCGAAAATGGGGCCCTTCCAGGGGCAACTACTACGAGCTCCCAGCAGCCAAGACAGCAACAAAGGCAAAAATCCAGGACTCTGCTGCCGCGACCCCAATGCCTGCACCAGACGAGCCTAGCAAAGCCCCGGCAGCTCCTACACCAGTTACACAGAAGGATGACGAGAAGGAGTTGGAAAAACTGGCCGAAGAGTCTTTCATGATACACATGAAATACGGTGGCGAATACATCGACGAGAATCCCATCACAGGTCGTCCAGGAGAGTTCCATCTCACCACCACGGGCCGAAAGCCACCACAACTTGTGAAGAAAGACAGCCCTGTCAGGAGCATTACAGCGCCGACGATCAACACCAAAATTGAAGATAAGAAAGAAAGCAAAGAGAAGACACCCAGATCAGCTGCTCCAAAACCTAAGCGTAAGAAGAGCAAAATGGCGAACTCGACCAGCACACCAGCTGCATCATGAGGTAGAGCTTGCTAAGGATGAAAGGGGCGTTCAAACGGGGAAAGGGAAATCGCCGTTCTTGCTGTTCTCATTTTATACACTAGTTTGATACCCAATAAAGTATGACTTTTATGAGCTCCTCAAGCGCATAAAGCCACGACCCTTGAAAGGTCGCATCCAAGACCTGGTCGAACTCTGCGGTAGTTATGTTACAACTTGGGTTGGTAAGTCCGTAGATGCCTGGACTGTTTGCTAGTAAACTGGATACAAGAAAACAGATAAACATACCGTCGCAGTTATCAGCGTAGTCGATACGGCCGAATCGGTCAACTGCAAGGCTCATGTTCTTGAGTACCTGATCTGTATCAAGCTTGTCTGACTCGAAAGGGTACACTTCTGCATCTTTAGCTACAGACCAGATAGTATTCTCTTTCTCCCAACCCTCCTCCGTCTTTGTTGAATAGCACAAGCTTAAGACATCCTTCTGCGGCAAAAGAAATAGCCACTTGGCGACCAATGCCTTGTATATATGTAGAGGATTGAGAATGAAGGCTGCGAACTGTAGGTTTATTATACCAGATGAAGCTCTAGTGACAAGAGTAACGCCGGGAAACAGTGTATTTAGTGCCGTAGACATAAGTATGGTAAGAAGGCAGAGTTGGGTATTCACTTCGATTCGAAAATCAAGTCTATAACTCAAACATTTGAGTTGGAATATACAGAGATGGATCCTTTAGGTGGTATAAAAAGGATGCTTGTCTGATGACGACTACCATAAAAGACATTATAGTCGGCCTACGTTGAGGAGAAATGGCATAAATAAACCCAATTAGTTTTATCTATCATGGAAATCCGTTCCTTATGCTACCAAAGGCCTGATTTAAGGCTTTACATACAAACTTTTACTCCACCACCCACCCCCTGTCGGGCACCCTCCTCTGCTTAACCTTCTTTGCAGGCAAAGGCCAACCTTGGCCGCCTGTGCCCTCTGCTCTTAGATAAGGAACAACAACGCACTCTCTCACGGTAGCGCCCTCTGTTTTGAGCACCTTAATTGGCTTGCTGTACGTGATAAGAGGCGTGTTCTTAGCCATCATGGATAGTTGACCGCCTGTAACATCTGTAAGGGCATGCATTCTTGTCTTGGGTCTCTTTGTCGAGTCAACTAGCTGTGTAGCTCGTTGAAGCTGGGAGTAGACGATGTAATCAGGACACTCTTGGATGCCGATATGAGCGAGAGGAGAGGTGGGGTGGATATACACTGAGCGGTCACTCTCAACGTCTTCGCTGACATGGATAGGCATCAATGGGACATATGGCACATCGATAGATCGACGTGGCTTGCGGTAATGCTCAGGAGGGTTCGGTGTGAGATCTGCTCGAATAGCGACCTGATCCACGAATCCTTGTGCAACCATCTGTTTGAGCGCTGACACTTGCTTAAATGCAGGGGCATCCAGCTGATCTTGGTATCTCAGATTGGCGTAGGCAGGCACGTTGGCCCTCAGTATCTCTGTAATCTGTCGACGCAATTGTTGAGCTTCCTTGAGCACCTTAAATCGAACAAAATGGTCCTCACACCACTTCTCCGTAGGGTCGTCGGCAAACTCCGCTACAACTTGCAGAATCTTCATAGCATCCGATTTGTCGTCCAAGTAGCAGAAGTTCTTGTGGACTTCGTTGAACAGTTTTCGAACATTGGCTTGGTGACTTTCTGCTTGAACATCAGATGTTGTTCGAATGGCATTGTCATCCTTCTCTACAAGCTGAGGAATGGCTTGGTTCTCGGGGAGGAAGATCTCTGCCACTGATAAACCGGCAACCAGAGCAATTGTGTATTGGATGCAGTCGTGAAGATGTCCAACCAACAAAATGCGAGCGAATCTGGGTGACAGAGGGAACACAGACATTGCTTGACCAACTGGGGTAACCTTGCCATTGGAATCAACAGCAGCCAAATATGTTAGAAGCTTCTCGGCCTTGGCGAGAGCACGTCGGTCAGGCGGTGTAGGAAAGGGGAAGTTGACAACGTTCTGCAGGTTCATGGCCTTCAGTTGTAACACGATGCCTTCGAGGGGCATTCGTAGCAACTCAGGATCTGTGAATTCAGGAAAGTCTCGTTCGTAAACCGCAGAAGAATAGAGCCTGTAACAGTGGCCGGGGCCGGTACGGCCAGCACGCCCAGATCGTTGGCTTGCGCTCGCTTTGCTGATCCATCCAATACCATAGCTTTGAACACCGCTCAGGCGATCGTACTGCCGCTCCTTGGAACGTCCACAGTCGAAGACGTAACGAATACCGGGAATGGTCAAACTAGTTTCCGCAACGTTGGTAGCCAAGATGATGTTTCGTGTGCCTTCAGGCGCTGGCTCAAAGACTCTCATCTGCTCTCGCGTGGGTAACAGGGAGTAGAGGGGCAGAATTCGCATCTTGAGAGGCGCAGCTTCTTGGTCTTCCTCAATCTTGAATTCGTCCTCATCCTCATCCTCATTCTCGTCATCTGTGATTATCTCGTCAAAGTCGTCGCCGTCGCCATTTCGATCATCCACATCTCCAAACTCTATGTCCTCAACTTCAAGAGGAGCATCATTAGCGTTGATCTGTACTTTGGGGCCATCTGCGGACTTGAGGCCGCCGAATGCCGTCTTGAGCTGCTTGCTG
Source organism: Fusarium sambucinum (assembly GCF_050947815.1). NCBI lineage: Eukaryota > Fungi > Ascomycota > Sordariomycetes > Hypocreales > Nectriaceae > Fusarium > Fusarium sambucinum. Next base: position 4,688,869 of record NC_139292.1, read on the forward strand.
AGCTGGAGGATCTCGTTGCGACCAGTCAAAAACACCAGAATATCACCAGGTGGCAGCTTCTTATGGCCTCTGCTGATCTTTCTGAACGCTTCATCAACGTAGTCATGCTGCGTTCTTTTAGAGAAATGGTTAACAACGCTATGTTGTCGGCCCTCAACTTCGAGAACAGGGGGTGGCGTGGCAAAGAGTGTGGGGTTCATAGTCATATCCTCTACTCGTAGCGTGGCCGACATGATGATGAGCTTCAGCGGCTTCATTGTGGAATCCTCCGCCGCTAACTCGGCTCGAAGCTTGATAACTCTACTGAGCATACCAATAAGGATATCCGTGTTGGCGCTTCTTTCGTGAGCTTCGTCAATAACAATGGCGGAGTACTTTTTGACGGTAATGTCCTGTGCAACCTCACGCATCAAGACACCATCAGTCATGAACTTGATTGAGGTTTCAGGCTTGACCGTGCCCTCAAAACGAATCTGATAAGCCACCGCTCCAGATTTGTCACCAAGCTCCTCGGCAACTCGCTTTGACATACTGACCGCGGCGACTCGACGAGGCTGTGTGATACCGATGAGACCAGGCGTGGGACCATCAGGAGAGCCATATCCGGACTCATACAGAAATTGAGGAATTTGTGTAGTCTTTCCAGAACCTGTAGATCCACATATAACCACAATATCATGGTTGTGAATGGCTTCCATAATCCTTTGCTCCTCTGAAACCACGGGAAGCTTGAGGCGAGCTTCTTGTATCTCCGGTATTCTAGTGACTGAAACACTGTACACCTTTCGGTCGGTGTTTTGTGCTGGCTGCAGCTCCAAAGGCAAGGGATCTTGTTCGGGTGCTCGAGGCACGAAATTGTCTGGTTTGGGGATCTCTAAATTGGTTGTTGTTCCTTCGATTGATTGATATCCAAGAGCTTGGTTGCGCGCCTGGTGCGCCCAGGCCTTAAAAGCGGACGATCTTTGCGCTTTGTTCTCGGAACCATCCTCCATATCTTCGTCAGAGTCGTCGTCCGATTCGTCGTCCGATCCCTCGCTTAATTCGTCAGAGTCGTCTTCTTCGCCTTCCTCATTTTGGCTACGTTTTTCATTTTGTGTTTTCTTCGGGGCCTCTTCGTCGCTGAATCCGTTCCACTCGTCACTGTCGCCATCTTCGTCGTCGCTGCCGCTGTCGCTTGCATCTTCGCCTGACTCTTCAGACTCAGATTGTGGTGCTTCAAATGTGGCGATTGAGAATTTCGACTTCACTCCGCCACGCTTCTGTCGTTTCTGGATTACAGGCTTTCCTTCGTCGTCAACCTCGAGCGGTCGCTTGAGACCTGAGCCGATTGACGGGGCACTCGTTGATTTTGAATCGGAGATCTCTTGGAGCGTGGGCGCGGGCGCGGATGCTGTAGCTTTCGACGGTTTCGACTCCTCTTCAGATGCGTCACTCTCATCGCTCGAGTCGCTTTCGTCGACATGCCCCTCCTTTCTCTTTTCAAACAGAATTTTCTCTCTCTCTTCCTTGCCTCCCTCTAGGCCGGCCTTCTCCTCTCTCATGGCCCTCCGTAAAGCCTCCTTCTTGGTCTCGCGACCATGTCCCATGGACCGACTGCTCGAGAACAAGCTGGTATCGACCTGTTGCTCTGCGAGTTTAGCCAGGAGCTCGCGGTTCTCATCCTTGCGCAGCTTGCCCTCGATATACTTTTCTAGGCGCTTGGCTTTCTTTCCACTCATCTTTGCGCCCTCTTGGCGAAGTTCTGCCTTTAATTGGGCCTTCTTCGCCTCGCGATCAGCTTTCGCTGTCGGAAGCAGCTCGTCCTGGTTGGTGTCTTGGACTTCATGCTGGGCATTTTCTTTTGCTCGTTCACGAGCAAGCACTTTGTGCTTTCTCTGACGAGGCACGTACTTGGACATTGCGGATTTCTTTGATACTCGTCCAAAGTCGCGAGTAAGGGAGTTGGCAGGTGGTAGTAATAAATTTTGGGATTGACTTATTCTGCCGCGATTCACCGTCAAAATCTGGATCTACTCCAAGCTTAGCGCGGGGTGGTGGAGCTAGTCAGATGGGCTACGGACACACCCTTGAACGACAGAAATAATCGTCACTTTCCGTTGTCACCTAAGATTTTGGATACAAGATAAATAAAGTCTAATTATGGTCTAAGGCAGGATTGATATCAGGCTTAGGCGTAATAGTATTTAGGCAACTCACCTCGGCACCTTGGCATCGATTTTTTTTTTAGGTAGGTTGTGCTGAAGGAAGAAGTGGCAGCTTGCTGTCGCGTGTCTTGCAGTGCTTTTTGTATTGTGTGAGAATAAGGTTGCTTCTTTAAGCCCTACCTTCTATGACTCAAAGCTGCAAAGAAGTCAGTATTATATTCTGAAAATATGGAAGCCTACCAAGGTAGAACTAACTGGCCTAATGATTTCGTTGCGGCTCTTGCGACCAACTTTTCTGTAAGCAGATGGCCTCATATTACAAGTGGGTCAAGAAATACATGGAACGAATTCACTTTTCGTCTCATCAATCTAGACAAATGTGAAATTGCGGTTAGACAGTATTCTCTTACCACAGCGGAAAACCTATTTATCATGTTCAGTTTATCATCAGAGATGATATTGTGTATTTTCATAGACATCGACATTTGTAACACATGATAGCTTTATCTTGATACTTGTGCCATTCTTGAATGCTCTTTTGGTAGGACCGAACTTTTAGGCTGTTTTTTTTGTACCCTGGCGCTTAGAACAACTTCTCCATTCCCGGGCGTAGAGTAAAACATTTGCTATGGTACTTGTCTTGTGTTTACCAAGTCAACCTAAGAAACTTGAGTGCAGCAGCCTAAAGACGAAATAAAGGCACATGTAGCTTTTGTCTTCAAACGTGGTTATTAGAGCGGGTTTGGGCTTACAAAAAAAGCAACCAAGTACCCGCCTAAGATCCTCCTAAATTGAACTATTAATTTTATTTCCCATACTATTGGCGATCCATTTTTTATACTGCCTTTATTGGATGTGCTACTACGTAACACCAGAAGCTCTTGGTTCTCACGCAACACCTTTGACCATTGTTAAGCTCCTTTCACCATGGATTCAATTGATGTTAGAGAAGACACTTTCCCATCTCGATCTAAAGAGATTTCGGGACAGGTCAACGGTGTCGCCACCGAAATCACATTCACCAGCTTCACAGACAAGATTCTAATTACCATCTCTCAAGAAGGCCGCCTTTCGCAATGGGTACATAAACTTGTCAGTACTAGACGGTCACCCTGCTAACCGATTTCTGAATAGATACAAGTCCCTCTGACAGGATCCTCTTCTGGCGTGGTTGAGATGAATCTGCCAAGCTCGAACAAGGGTCTTCTCCCTTCCACACACCTCACACCAACAACGTTATTTGGAGGCGGGGGTGAAGAGCGCGAGACCTTGGGACAACTTTATGCGGCACAAATTGCAAGCCAAATATGCCTGAGATCCCCGGATGATCGACGCATTCTTGTTCTTGGCCTTGGCCTTGCTAAAACTGATCTTGAGCGTGAAGCGTTCTTTGATCTCTTGGAACTTGTTCAGCAGGCTCTGTGAGCTCTCAACGAAATCACAAGCACCGTTGCTTCCAAACTATCAAGCGATCAACTCACTGGGGCATGATCTGAATTCGACTTGCTTCAGCTGATGACAGCGACTTGTTGCGCATGCACATCGATATACCAGGGATATGAGGGACGAGACATCATTCAGACGCGGGAGCCATATTCAGTCGGAGGCAGATGTATATCAGATCCAACCTTAGGTACGGAGGCAATGGAAAATGCGCACTGAAAAACGCTCATTTATTCATTAAAGATGCACTGCCAACTATAAATCCTATCGCGTATCTGCTTCCAGGCAGCGTCTTGAACTTTGACTGCATATCTACTTGGCACCCAGAGCAACATCGCCGTCAACCATCCTTCTTTTGTAACCTGGCCGACTTGTGAGCGCAGGATCAGTGACGACAACCTGACCTTATATAGCCAGTGCAACGATCAGATTGTCAGCAGTCACAATGAAAAAGGTAGTGTGGCAGTAAAGGACAGCCACTCGTATACGGAGAATGACAATCAAGCATTCATCCAAGTCCTCGCCTAGCGCTTTTAACAATAACTTAGATGCTACTGTACAACCATATCTCATGAAGTTGGTGCCCGGTTCTTGCGGTCCCTGTTATGAAGTTAGTGTCTGATTACCATTCGTTGGATTGCCAACTTACGTGCTGAGCCTCCTAGAGAGCTGCTGCAACTTCGTATCATTATTGGCGTCCTCGGCAGCCTTCTGAAGGGCAGTGTTTCGTTCCTCCTCCTGGTGCTTAACCACTTCGTCGTGTGTGGGTGGCAGCCTCTCATTCTGCAAGTCAACCTTTCGCGCATCTTCGAATCCGTTGATGGCATTCTTGAGACCCTCAGCACCGAGCATAAGGGTTCCAGCGGGCAATCGTCCACCAGAAACAGTCTTGAGTTCCGTGACCTTCTCGGACTCCTCGCGAAGCACTTGGAATACGCGAGACAAGCGACCGATGGCGAGGATCTTGTTCTTGATAGCTCGTCGTCGAACCTCAATTGACTCGGGGTCGTTGGAAAGGGCAGGCGAGGCGGGTCCGGGGGAGGTTGAAGAAGGTGTCTCCTCCTTGAGCTCATCCTCGGAGCATGTGCTAAGAATGGCAATAAGCATGTCGGTAATCTTTTCTCCGACGAAAGGAAGAGACCAAGTAAAGACATCCATAAAGTTGGGGAGCCAGTAAGGGTGAGGGGTGCAGTTGAACTGTCGAATGTTCATCACATTGTTCTCGTACTTAAGAACGGCGGCCTTGTTGTTGTAGACGTCGAGATAGTTGGGAGCGGAGAAAATGGTCATAACACTGGGGAACCCTGTGGTTCGCGTTTTGCGATACATGCGGTAACCAGCATCTTGGGCCTCGTGTGCACGAATGATCGAGAGAAGGTTGTTCTTTTCCAAAAAGGCACAAGCGGCAGGGTACGAGAAGAAGTAAGAGCATCCTCGAACGTGGTTGTGCAGGAAATAGTCACTGGTCTTCTCTTGGCCAAAGTCTTCGAGGGGATCAGCCCAGAGGATATCGCACATAAGGCCCTGGGTAGGGGGCTCGCGGAAACGGTCAATCTATGAAAAGTTAGCTAGGATCACAGCAAGGCAGGGTTAAACGGCGACGCACGCTCTTAAGGTCGTCCAGAGTGTGCAACTCGGGGCTCAGTCCACCGTGAATGCAGAGAAACTGCTTGTTCATAACAGCTGCAAGAGGGAGGGCACAGAAAGAGTCCATACAGGCCTCGTAGATGGTCTCGGAGTATTTGTGCTTGCATTCGAGCTTGAAGGTGAAGTAGTCGGTCAAGTGGCGACATTCGTGGTTTCCTCGCAGCAGCCAAAGTGTCTTGGGATAATGAATCTTGAGACACCAGAGGTAGAGAACACACTCTATGCTGAAATAACCTCGGTCGACGTAGTCACCAAGGAAGAGATATCGTGTCTCGGCGGGGTCACCACCAACTTCAAAAAGCTTCATGAGATCGTAGTATTGTCCGTGAACGTCTCCACAGACAGTGATGGGAGCGTCCATCTCGAGAAGGTTGGGCTCGGCGCGCAGAAGCTCGGTACCCTTCTTGAGAATCCAAAGAGCCTGCTCCTCGGTAAGACGACCTTCGCGGTAGAAATGCTGCTTGAGGAACTGAAGGTTGGGCTTGGAATGGGTCTCATCCTCAAAGAATTGCTCGTCGGTAGGCTTGTACATGGCAGGAGCCTGGACATCTATGAAAACGCAAGAGATCCGGGTCAGTCAAGATATTCGACATCTGAATTTGCAAAATGGTGGTGGCCATGACGATCCAGAGACAAGCCGGGGAACAACTGAAAGTAATTGCGGGCAAATCTGCGACCAAAGCGCTGTCGATGATGATGGCGGGGTCGAGACGACGACGGCTGGAGGGGGATCTGACGAACCTTTGCATACACGCTCCATGGTGCTGACTTGGGTGTTGTCCTCCATGGTGTGAATAGTAAAATCGATCTCGGGGACCGGCTTCTTCTCCTGGATTGCGCGAATGGCATTGTCGACCTGGACGTTGCGTCGCTCCTCAGCAGAGGGCGCAGTGTTGGCCTCGCCTTCAGAATCCATGGTGGGTGGCTAGGGGGGTAACGAGAAACAAGAGCGGGCGGCGGTGAAGTATGTTGAAGCTCGTTGTGATAAAGTATGGGATGCGACTATATAAGTAGATGGACGGGACGGTTCTAAGTAGAAGCTGTGGTTGAGTTTGAAGGAAGACGGTTCCCTCTCCAGGATAGGGCTGATCAGAAAGAGCGGGAAGGCAAAGACAGGTTGGGAGGTAAGAACTCTCAGTAGCCACTACCAGTTGGGAGATGACCGGGTGAGCAATTCTGGCGGAGGGCCAGGCCAGGCTCAGGTATCTTGGGAGGGAGCTCAAGTACCGGGACAATATTTGACAGGTGGAGATATACCAGTAAATGCGGGCAGGGTACTTTTCCAGCGACTAGGTCTGAGGATTACAATCTGACAGCTCCTCACGTTTATTCCGATGGCGGTTTTGGCTTTTGTCCAATAAAAAGATGGTAGTTGAAGCGCTGGCATTTAATAGAGTCTCTACTCGCGTGGTTATTCATCAACTCACTCATTTCCATACAGGTTGGTACCGTAGTATCCCCTACAATGCAATTTTATTGCGCTACTGCGCAAAGTCTTGTACCGCGGGCAGTCTAGTTCGGGAAACCCTCCATAAACGACCACATCCCCTAAACTTGTACTGAAAAAGATCCGCCTGAAAATAGAATGGGCCTGATATTCATCAATGAAACAGGGATCAACTTTAAAGTCGTGAAGCGGTGAAACCGGCGATATGCTCTTATCGTATTTCAACCATTTGCGCATTACCAATACTTGATACCTCAGGTCCAATAGGATCAGATAAACTTACATAGTATCAGGAATCTGCTTTCTGGCGATCTGACGAAGATCTTTCTTTTTGCATTCCTTACCCCACATATGAGTTGCTGCCACTTACTTCACTCTATTGCCCATTTGCTACTGAAGCAAAGCTCAGTCGTGGGAGATCCGTCTTGGGTTTCTGTTGTCAGGCTCATTGGTTCTCTCTTTATTTCGTTGAAAAGTCTCTAGTATCTGTTTCCTGAACTCCCATCCCAAATACATGACATGGCCAGCTTGAGCTTCCTCAAATTGCTCAAGGCAAGCAGTAGCCTCCATCAACAATCAGGTCATGACCAGTCGTGAAGGATGAGGCGTCGCTAGCCAGGTACAAGTAAGCGCCCTTGAGCTCTCCGGTTTCGCCCTGACGTCTATGCATGATGTTAGCCAAGAGCCAGTGAGTTCCGGAATCAACCTGTACTTACCCGGCGGCTGTCTTGTCCTTGAATACGTTCTTGACGTCCTCGCTGATAAAGTCTGTGATCTCGGTCTTGATGTATCCTGGAGACACGGTGTTGACACGGGCAAAGCCTGTCCACTCCACAGCGATGGATTTGCCTGTAACATTTGCAGTCAGCCACCAAGTGTGTGGCCAGCTCTACGGACGATTGGTGACTTACAAAAGTGAATGACAGCAGCCTTTGAAGCGTTGTACACTGCCTGCAGTTGCGGGATGTTGACGATGCTTCCGCTCATTGACGCTGTAGCAATGAAGCTGCCCGCCACAAAGTTTGTCAATTTCTTCCCATCCAATGCCGTGCCCTCCTTCTTTTGTCTTCGGAAATGCGCTCCTGCACTCTTGGCACACCACATGACGCCGTCAACGTTGACTTCCATAACACGACGAGCTCTCTCGGTAGGGCCGTCGATGAAAGCGCCATCTTCCCAGGCGATACCACTGTTTGCTACAAAGATGTCTAGCCGGCCGTTGAACTCGGCGACGATATCGTTGATAGCCTGCTCAACTGCCTCAGGCGAGATGACATTGACTTGGTATGCCCGACCTAGTTTTACATAAGCCACCCCACGAAGGAAAACCAGGACTGAATGCACTGACACTTGACACCATATTCCTTCTCAATGTTCTCAGCTTCGGCCAACGCCTGCTTGTTACTGTTGTACCAGATAGCCACGTTGGCTCCAGCCTCAGCGAGCGCATGAGCAATAGCCAGGCCGATGCCTGCACCAGCGCCAGAAACAATAGCTGTGCGTCCCTTCAAAGAGAAGAGCGACATGACTCGGGAAGTATCAGGGATACCCAAGTTGCCATGATGGAATGCTCCTGTTTTCGAATCCATGATGACCACGAAACAAGCTGAACTGGGAGAAGGAAGATGAGTTGTTCGATGAGTCGCGGTAGGAACGGTTTTTGTCAACAAGGTTATGCTATGCACAGGGCATCTTGACGCTTTATGTAGTGTACCTACCGTACCTAGGTAAGCTTTTAACCAAACATCAGGCACCTCGGCTATCATGCCAATGGATGTCTACCATCCTCATTTTGCGACATTTATTGTATCAACGAACCAAACATAGCAAAACAGCAACATCGGGCTCTGTTGGCCCTGGCCCTGGCCCTTCCAGTGGAACCCAAATTGACAACATATCTTGATGTTCACAAGGCACAAGCTCGTCTCCACTGTCTGGCGCACCTATCAAGATGCCTCATAACAAAATTAGCCGTGGTAAGACATGAAATCTGCGATACTTTACACGGTAGTCTAGTTTACCTTGTGCTCTTGACTTTCTGGAGAAACGCATCTAGCAAGGGTCAGGGTGCTTGACACAGCAGTACAATCATACAGTGATCAGACCCGGCTAATTCTCCATGTCTCAGAGCCAAGTTTATCAGCGCTGAAAGCCCCCGAAGTTGGACACCCTGACACCTCATAAATCAATCGCGGGGTAAAGATATTAATGCCCCACCATTTATGTCAGTGCTCAATCCTCTATCTACTAATTTAGGCTGGGGATTGGCGGTTAAAGATATACAATACTGCGTACCTAGTGTAGGCGATGTTATTCTAATACCTCCCAGGATTGTTCTTTAATCAACTTTTCTTGCTTGTATTTGAGAGTTAGGGTTGCCCTCTATTAATACAATATGATAGCTCTCAAGTCGCCAACACAGCCTTTAAGAATCGGAACCAGGTTCAGGTTTGGATTCGATATCAGGAAGTCGAGAACCCTTCTTGCTCATGCTTGTCGTTTGAGCCGTGTCACGACGGGGGTGACGATTGTCTCGTCGAAGCACACTTGACCCACGACCTGCACACCGGTTAAGGTTCTGCCCAATAACTTGATCATGTTCGAAGTTTGTCTCTCGATAACGAGAGACAAAGTCATCACGGGGTACTGTACGCAGTTAGAAGACAGTCGCTCCAATGTGAGCTCACCCATCTAGCTGATAAGAACTTACTATATGCACCGCAGATACGGCGATTACCCTTGAAAGCACTTCGTCCATGCATCACTCGCCAGTTGTTAAAAACTGGACAATCGATCGTCAGTACATGTTACTGTCGATGGCATTATGTTCTGTTTCACTTACTGACAATGGTGCCAGGCGTCAACTTGAACCAATATTGAACACTTTCTCGACTTATGATCTCATTCCACTTGCGAGCTGCCTCATACCAGCGCCTTGCATCAAAATGATGCACAACACCGCGATCATCGTTATTCCAACGAATGCGGTGGATTTTGTTAGATTCGCTGTCGATTTCAATGACAGGATAGGTACGATCGGGCGCAATAGATATTCCTTTGTTTCCGCTGGCATGCCAAGGGATTTTAGCTTCTCGCAGGACATCATACGCTTCCCAAGCTTCCCTCTCCAACACTCTAGCAGCATTGAAACCATCGACGAGAAGAGACTTGCCACCCAATGGCTCGTCTGGGTTGTGGTCAGGGGGCGCTTCATGCGCAAGACAGTGAAAGGCTTGCAGGCCAGCAGGCTCGCTGAAGTAGGTTGTGTCGGTGTGTGCTGGGAGAGCAATGTTCGTGTAAGCAGTATCGGCTAGAGCAAGGTCTGGGATAAAATCATAGAATCCTCCGTAGTGAGTGTTGCGGATTGGTCCGATCTTCTCCAAGAAGGCCTCTGTTGCCTCGGCGGTCGGCTCAGCGTTTTCGACAAGACAAAAACCATGAACCCACTGAATTTGTAAGATTTCGAGTTCAAGTCATATGTGATACCGGGTTTGACATGTCTTACAATGTTTTTTGTCAAATCGGCCATGATCTGCTCGGCTCCTAGGCGGTAGTCGACCGTTGGAGGGTTCTTTGCGATGGTTTTATCCCATAGTTTGTGTGGCCTGTCCTGTCAGCGATCAAAGTCAGGAGCCAAGCAGTGTTGGAAACATACTGATCTATATGGAGCTCCTTTGTGAATCCGCCAGCGAACCAGCATTTAAGCCATTTCCAGGGATGAATGCTTCTGTGGTTATCGTTCCCTGTCAATAATCAGTAAGGTAAAATTGCCATCCCCGTTATCAGGATCAGGCATACACTGGACTTCGAGATGTGTTTCATAATTAAAAAACTCTTGAGGTCGGACATCACCCAACTGCCTATCAATTAGTCACTGCATAAATAGATAGTCATCCGCCAATGGACAAGTTTCTACCAACCGCGAAAGTGTCAAAGTTCCTTTGCCTTGTGTCCTGGTTGACACATGAACTGCATTGGCAGTTATCCCTAGGAATGTATAAGCGCATCACATCAGGCGACTAAGCGCGGGTGCTTGCTGAACTTACCGCAACCACAAGTTACCACTACACCACCACGCAAGGCCAAATGTCAGCGACCGAGATCAATCCAATAAGCGCGATTAGACGACGCAGTATGAGACTTACAAAACACGATACTCGGTGGTTTGGTCCTTTCTAGTACGTCCTATCCGGATTTTGGTTTCTTCCCCGACTGAGTATGCCTCAACTAGGACTGGGCTTGCTCGTTCAGTTTCTCTCTGGCTTGAACTCCATCTCGTGGGTGTTGTTGTTAGTGGTGTGGCCGAGTTGAAACCAACAACAGTATTTCTTTGTATGCGTCTGGCGGCTAAAGTAGCTTGTCGACTCGACAGCCCAGAACTATTGATTTAATAAATATGAGACTTGAATAAGACTTGAAAACATTTTGGGGAGAACACTTACAATGAGCTGCGAGCTAGTCGACTAAGCAGCATTGTGGTGATGGTGATACTTGAAAACAAACAATTGAGGAGTTCAACAGCGGAATAGCAAAGAGGCAGCTAATGGACTTCTCAAAGTTGATGATCGTACCACGGGTTGGATTATACGTCTCGGTAAATGATCGGCAACCCCGCGATATTGACTTGAGGCTGTCTATGGAGTTGACAAAAAAAAGGGCGTCATACTAAAGGCGGTTTGGGAAGTGACAAGGCACGTGCACCGATTCGTTAGTCAGGGGTATACCGGGTAGCGTAAAAAATAAACAAAGATCGAAATGATACAATTGATAGCTTCATCATTTTTAATCCATCAATTATTAACTAGTTGCCTTTACGGTGAGCCTGCTATTCATGATCAAAACTGAACAAAGAGAACGAGCTGCCACCTCTTCACCTCCACTTATCACCGGGATGCCATGTCCAAGGGTGGGGCAGATACATCAAGCATGGATCACTGGATGCTACTGAACTTGGCCTCAGGGTATCGAGAAAGTTGTCCGCTGGAAGCATACGAGACGAAATTAGTAGGTCACTTTATGCTCCTTAGGCCATAGTTCTTAGACTACTTATTCTTATACCCTCAGACTTAGGAGGCCAACGTTTCTGCTACCTACTAGCTTGGCACCTACCTTAACCAGCTCCAGCTCTTTTTGTCATGATGCTAATTTTGTACTTCCTTTCAATTGCTCACACTACCCAAGTGATTAGGTGATAAACACCGTAGCAATTTCGTTGGCCAGTGTCAACCAAACTCTAAGGAATCGACTCGTCACCACTTCAAGGGCCAAACTGAATATTTGTCATGTCAAGAGCCCTACACCGGGTCCCTTTGCCCTTTGACCTTCACCCTCAACCTCAACTCCCAATCTACAAGCCCAATATCAAGACCCAAGGCATCTCTGAACAAACATTCTTGGCTATTTCGTTTCAACTCGATCAAGCCTTGGCCCTGACCTTGAACCAACTTGCGGCCAAGTGGCTGTATTGCCTTCCAATAGCGCGTCTCTCGCCGAATCCCTCCCCCACTTGTATAAGCGCTGACCTTTTTTAACCTGCATTCTGCGTGTCTTTGATCCTACATTTTTTTACCTCGCTACCAGAGCTTTGGGTCCAGGGGCTCTTAGTGACGCTATTTGTCGCGCCCGCGGTTAGGATGACTTTGTGATTGGCGTCGCCAGGCGATCCCCTCCCCCCTGCTCTCGAGGCTGACTTGGTTGTTGCTTACAACAGAACAGAACCAACACTTACTTGAGAGAAAATGTCTGTGATCCTTGTAGGGCAACAACTAACAATGGGAAACGTCTTGCAGGCATGGCATTGGTATACTTCTTTCATCTCCCTTTATCATTAAGAACTGCTGCACGGCGTCTGCACTTGAAGCGCCTCGCTTTCACTGCTGCCAGTTATCCTCTCCTCTTTCTCTCCATTGCAAACCGCCAGCATTTGTTCTCAGTCTTCCATGTAGACTTGTCATGGCTTTCTCTGCACTGCCTCACGAGGGACATCTCCTCAAGATCCTCCTTGTGTTGGCTTCTTTACTGCTTGCTCCAGCAAGCCCTGCTGCTGTCGAGTCTCATATCAGAGTCTTCTCCATCGAGGAGCCAGACAGCCCTCAAGAAGCCCCATCATCATATATGGACTTCCCATCACAATATCAAAAGCGAGATGGATCATGTCCAGTATCAGGAGATCATTGGTGCGGCAACGACCTCCCTGGAGACTTCTGCTGTTCCTCAAAATCCGTCTGCAAGGTGCTTGCTGCAAACACAACCACCCTGTGTTGCCCAAAGAATTCCAAGGGAGAATGCGAGGTCATAATGCCTATCACCTGCCAAATCGAGAGACAGAACCCATTGACGAATCCGCAAGCTGAGGTCAAGTCACTGGCACTTAATCAAGAACTAAAACGATGTGGGAGCAAAAGTGGGAAGAAGAGATGCTGTCCCTTTGGATATAGCTGCAGAGATGACAAGGAGTGTGTACTAGACGAAGACCAAGATGAAAGCTACGCCTTCCTTTTACCCGTTCCCGAGTATTCGTCGACATCATCTCCTGCTGCAACGTCCACAGCTACATCCTCTGTAACTTCAGATGTTCTTGCAATCGAAACATCAGAGGCTCCCGGCAGAATCGTCCAGCCACCATCCACTAGTGCTGCGGCCCCAGAAAAGGAACCATCTGTCCCACAAGACGAAGGTGGGGATGAAGATGAGGAGAATAAGAAGAGTGGTGGCATCAGTCCAACAGGGGTAGTGACTGCTGGTACTGTTGCTGGTGTCTGCTGCCTTGCAGGAATAGGCATATTTGTTTGGATGAAGTGGTTCCGAAAGAAGAGAACTGACGACACCCCAAACATGTCACTTACTCGAGAGTCGTGGGGATACTTTTCCGACAAGAGTTTGCCGGCCACTCGACATCTTCACATCGCTCGTGGCCCTGATGATAAGTTCATTGTCACGCCAACCACGGCTGGTTTCACGCCGGCCCATCCACCACTTGACTCGATCTTGGAAGACAAGAACAGTCCCGTGGAGCTTCCTGCAACTCCGGTGTCGCTCTGCATGTGGTCTGGTTTTGAGAATGCTGCAGTGGAGGAGCCAAAGTTGGCATATGTTGTCCCTGCAAAACAACGAACGTGAAAGCTTTGTGACAAGTTTTCAACTTTATGATTGTTATGAAACGAACCATGAGTAACGCTTTTTTATTCTTCCTTGTACATATATATTTTTCTTCGATAATGGTCCTTGTTTGTTCAAGATGATGTGGCAGGTAGCTACCACAGTTGGTAGAAGAATATTAGTCTCTGACGTTACTGAGAACAATTATTAAACTTCAATATGGCACCTGCTTTGTTTGGCTCGCTTCTATTGGTTACTTTGAATTGTTGAAATACTGATTTTTACTCCAATAACTCTGTAATTGGAAATCTAGAGAATAGTTGGGTTTAAATCATTCGGGTGATTATTGGCCAGACTCGTGATACAGGCACAATACAGTGTCAGACCTGAAACGGGTACAATCAGCACTGTTTGATAGGCAATCGATTAAACGCAAGTTTTGGTTGAAATTCAACAAATAATTCCAACACGGCGTGTAGAATAACTACCAATCCTTTTACTACCATTTATTGCCACTGGCTTTGTCAGTTCTCTCGGCAATTCTTTACAGACAGATAAACTTTCACTGTGGTTGCCCATACAGACCATCATTATCTTTACTCATTCACTCCCTTCCCTTCCCCTGCCCTGCCTGTCGCATTTTCACTCCAATCTGTCCTGTCCAACTTGGGCCATGGCTAACCCTTTGATCGGCGCCAAACTTCTGTTAACTACTACATACATACTTGCTGATCACGGGTCCCACGTTTTTCCAAGTCGCGCGCGAGACTAAGACTCTTCGAGCCTGCGACTTTTTGGCTTCAGATTCGATTTGTCCATTTCAGCAATGACGTCTCAACATTCTGATTTCGACGCCTTCTACGACGACCAGGTTACAGCCCAACGACGGCTCTTTTCGCAACAAAATCCCTGGGATCGCATCACCCAACCGAGTGTCCTGATATCCTGCCTCATCCTCGTCGTCACCCTTTCGTACAACTTATATGCTTCCACAGCCACCCTTCAAGAGTCAATTCGCTTATTGGGGACAAGTCTCTGGGACGGCCTCGTATTTGTTGTCCCAGAGAAACTCTTGGATGCCATAGACACACCAGATACCTCCACGACTTCAACCTTGCCAATGTTGCGCGCCGAACGAAACCGGCATGATGTTAAGAGTGACAAGATGCGAAGGATCCTGGGGCTGGACCGCTCTGGTGGTGTCATGTCTTCAGTCCTCCAGGTCAGGAGCCGCGCCCTTTCTCTAACAGGCAGTGTTCTAGGATTGAAGGGCGAGTCTTCCAGTCCACCAGGCCTCGGTAACATGGACAACTCATGCTACCAGAACAGCATCCTCCAAGGACTTTCATCTCTCAAACCTCTCCCCGAATACCTCTCGGCCTACCTTGAAGTGTCCGACGATAGTGGCGATCAAGATGTCGCACAGACATTACGAACATTAATCGCCGATCTCAACGACGGAACGAATTACGGAAGAACACTATGGACTCCTGGCGTACTCAAGTCAATGAGCACCTGGACACAGCAAGATGCTCAAGAATACTATTCTAAAATACTAGACGATGTCGATAAAAGCGTTGCCAAAGCTGTCAAAAGCGCGCAGCCTCAGCACCCCGGCCTTGCGGTTAAGATGGACAAGGACGATACAACTGCGAGCGAGCACAGCGACGACAGTGGTTATCAAAGCATAATTAATTCACCCGAAACTAATTTACCTCATAACCCGCTGGAAGGCATGCTCGCGCAAAGAGTCGCATGCGTCCAGTGTGGTCATTCTGATGGACTATCCATGATCCCTTTCACATGTCTGACGCTAAGTCTGGGCTTGAACAAGAACCAGCACGACCTGTATGAACGGTTGGATGCGTACAGCAAGGTGGAGGCGATTGAGAATGTCGAGTGCACCAAATGCACTCTCATCAGGACTCAGCAACAACTATCGGCAATGTCAAAGAAGATGCAGGAAATCGGGTCGCCTAATGAGAAAGTTGTAGAGCATTTAAGCCAGCGACTGGAGGCAGTCGAGCTCGCCTTGGAAGAAGATGACTTTGATGACAAGACGTTGACTGAAAAGTGTAAGATCTCGGCTCAGAACAAAGTCAGTTCCACAAAGACCAAGCAGATTGTCATCTCACGGCCACCAAAAAGCTTGGCGATTCACATGCAACGATCGGTGTTTGACCCTTCTACCTTCAATATGATGAAGAACTCAGCGCCAGTCGACTTCCCCATGACGCTAGATCTCGCGCCTTGGTGCTTGGGTAGTACCGGTTCTAATCCGTCGGATGAAAAGTCGAAGCTGGAAGAAGAATGGGTTACTGACCCTCGAAAATCCATGGTAGCCGGTGATCAGGGCTCAAGCAAGCTTGCAGGACCTATTTACGAACTTCGTGCGGTAGTAACCCATTATGGGCGACACGAGAATGGCCACTATATATGTTATCGCAAGTATCCACGACGCAGCCCTCCTACCAATGCAGCCGAGGATGACGAGCCTGACAACAAGGCCAGCACTCAATCAGAGCTCAGTACGGACGAGAAAGAAAGGGACGAGCCCGAAATGGACTGGTGGCGCTTGAGCGACCACAATGTCTCCCAAGTCAGCGAGGACGTGGTCTTGAGCCTTTCCCCCGGCGTGTTCATGCTCTTCTACGATTGCGTAGACCCTAGCATGATCATGAACGATGAAGACGACGGCAACATGCAAGATGCACATGAAGTCACGGATGTAGATGCCGCAAACGGGCTGGTCGGTGCCACAGGAACTGCAGCCCCGATCAGCCAGGGGCTCCAAAGCCAAAAACCTAATGTACCACCAAAAGAGCCATCTGAATATGAAGAAGGTGCCACGTCATACAGCGCAAATGGCCAAACTGATGAAACGATAACGCGCGGCTCAGATTTGGCTGCTAACACACCTTCAATGGTTCGCGTCGAGCCATGAAGCATCACCAGAAAAGGAGGATGGGGCAGTGCTGGCTTAGGCTGCCATGAACAGCATCAACAACGGGAGCGACCGCATAAAGATATTGGGAACATCATAGGGATTGTGTTCAAAGGCATAGCGACGGCGTTGAAAATAGTCATACGTTTTGAAATATGATTTTACTGAGGGAATTGGACTTGGAGACGAGCGAATAACTGGCTTAATAGGAAGAAATGCTTTGAGAATACAGTACCTAGTCACGATTAATACCATCACAGAACGTTAAGACGAATGCATTGCTAAGCGATAGAACCCGAGGATTATACCCGGCCATGGAATCACTCTGTACTGAGATTGTTAACCGAAATTATCATTTATCGCTTGCGTTGAGTGGTAGCATCCAATGGATGTTTCAGTGTCAGGGAAGCTATCCCAGAGCTATTAATATTTCACGCTCCCGGCAATGAACGGCCGAGAACACAGTCGAGAAGCGCCCATCTCCACTACAGCGGGACTTGAGTGCCGAGGCGACTAGATATGTAGTTAGGACAATTCACTAATCAAAGCAGAGAGAATAGATTGAAGTGTTGTTTGTTGTTGATCGACCTCCTGAGTAAACGGAATAAACTTTAGCCTGCGGTTATGTCGGCAACTAGCCAGGGGAAACGCATAGGCGTCTAAGTGATAGTAGGTTTCTGAATTACCGTCAAGGGGGTTGCATTGTCATGATGAGATCGTCGTAGATATATTTATTGCTCAAGGGGAAATCGCCAAAGGGAGGTGTTGAATCAATGATATGTAGATGAACTTGGCATAATTCCTCAGACTAAAACTATAATGAACGGCAATCCCAATCTCGACCATGCAGTACAACAGATAGGAATTTAATATCAGGGCTCGTATAAAACTGCTAGTGCCTGAACTAAACTGGACCCCTTTCAACTACAGTTCCTCGGTCAAGACCGATCAAATGCACAAGGGAAAGGATTTGACAGATGCCATGTGAATTACTTCTTGACCTCATCTTGGCCCGGTAGCAACAGACATGGGGCTAGGTGATTAATACAGACAAATTCTAGACCACCCTGACCACATATCATAGGTCTTCTCGTATTAAGAAATCCACTGTGCAATGCCAAGCTTCCTAAAAACTATGCTTAGTTACGTCGCCAAACAAGGCTAATTGGTCAATCCGTAAGTAGAAACTCCCGGGTCAGGGTTTCTGACATCCCTGGCCTGGCTAGACCCCCAGTTGCTGATCGCCATGGCCTTCAGTTGTTGCCTTGTGGGACAACGACTGCCAGCCTGCGCCTCTTCTCTTGGAAAAGCTTCGCTTCTGGTCTGATGATAGGTGCGCATTTCTGTGCGGAGTATCCGTAGAAACAGGTACAACAGCGTTCATCTGGGGTTTCAAGCTCAAAGACTCGGGCCAAGCAATCCATTATTCCAAACATCTAGCCATACTATTCTCCCAATCAAACTCTTTAGATTTGCTCCGTAACTGATGCAGATTGTCATTTTGGGACTTGGCAGGTACGAATGACAAGATGCACGCGGTCGTTTGTGATTTTGTTTTTGTAAAACTCGGCCTCTTTGATCCGTTGATGACAGGGCTTTGACTCGTGGGATGTTGGCTCTGATGTCTGTGATCGGCAAAGTCGAGCCGATGTTGGTTGGTTTAGGACAGGACAAGGTCCTTTCCGAGGCTGAGCTCGACCATGACGAGAAGTGAGACGTGCGTGGATCCGAGTTTGTGGAGTTTGTGTTTGTTAATAAGAACTCTCCCCCATGTGAGTTGGAGGATTGATCGAGTGTTGTGTTTGTTTGACTTTCTTTGTGTCTCAGATCCACGATAAACAAATGCACTGGTCAAGTCCAGCAAACAAGCCAACAGAAATAAGTCTAAACGCAGGAACCACTCACATCAAGCTTCCCGTTTTCATAAGACATTGTTGACGCAGGCGCAACTCACTTACAAGCTACCGCTTCCGCATCCGATCCAGTGGAAGGAAGCAGCTCGACCACCCACTTTCCCATTCCGTTCCAACGGACTTGGGCTTGTGAGACATTCAACTCTTCCTCATCATCGAATTTTCCTAGCATCCAACCTCTCCTTCTTCATTCTTTTTAGATTCTTTTGCGCCCTCTTATCGGACTACCTCGATATTCCTCTTTCCCATTCGGCCTATTAACTCTCCCTCAGAATACGTCACTTCGCACACGAGAGTTGAGTCTAGACCCAGGTGGCTTAGAACTAGCAACGCGCTCTTGTTGTGTCTCTAAATAGATGCGCAACACTCAGCAAGCCATCTCTTGATTGCTCCTACTCCTCGTCAAAAACTCGAAGTGACGATATTCCCAATCTGAGACAAACAAAACGATGACGGGATCAAGGGATTTGGAGGCCGCCGGGGCCTCACCTCGATTCGAAGGGGTCGACAGTGGTTTCATAGAGAAGGCTCCTACACGAGGAACTGGATCAAGGATACACGCTTCTGTCTACATTGTGTACGTGGGCTCGAATTGGTGGTTTTCGGACCTGAATCAATGGATATCTAACATCATCTACAGGACATGGATCTTCTTTTCCAACACAACTATTCTCTTCAACAAGTGGCTCATTGACACTGCTGGGTTTCGTAAGTCCTCTGCTACTTATCGCCTTTGTCCCATGCAAATCAGATGCTAACAAGTCCTCGCAGGATATCGTGGGTATTCCAATTATCAAGAAGCAGCAGTCGGTACATGAAACTAACAAACTACCAGCCATCATTCTCACCACATGGCATCTCCTTTTTGCAACGATAGCCACACAACTTCTCGCTCGGACAACTTCTCTTCTCGATTCTCGCCATGCGCTTCCTTTATCTCGACGGCTTTATGTGCGGACGATCCTCCCTATCGGCGTCCTCTACTCGGCATCACTCGTATTTTCCAATATCGTCTACCTCTATCTGTCGGTCTCTTTTATCCAGATGCTTAAAGCCACCGGCCCTGTCTGCACACTCATCGCTTCATGGGCATGGGGGGTTGCTCAACCTGACGGCAAGACCTTCGCCAATGTCATGATTATCGTGGTCGGTGTTGCCATTGCCAGCTTCGGAGAAATCGAGTTCTCCATGTGGGGTTTCATCTTTCAGATGTGTGGTACCGTTGCCGAAGCGGTGCGCGTTGTCATGATTCAAGTCATGCTCAGCGCAGAGGGTCTCCGCATGGATCCCCTTGTCGGTCTCTACTACTACGCACCTGTCTGTACCCTCATGAACCTGGTTGTCGTCTGCTTCAGTGAAGGTCCTCGATTTAAGTGGGAAGATGCAGCCACTGCAGGCTATGGCATGCTCTTCGCTAACGCATGTCTTGCATTCATCCTAAATGTCATCAGTGTCTTCCTTGTAAGTCTCGACCACAAGTTCGGCGTCCTTCATATGCTAACTACTGTTCAGATTGGTAAGACTTCAGGACTTGTCATGACTCTCAGTGGTATCCTTAAGAGCATTCTCCTCGTGGCAGCGTCCGTTATTATTTGGAGCACCCACATCAGTCTTCTTCAAACACTCGGATACTCAATTGCCCTCATGGGTCTCGTTTTGTATTCGGTGGGTTACGAGCAGCTACTCAATACTTGGGATGGGCTAGTTGCGTGGGGTACAGGTACACTCAACCGTGAAGGCGAAATGTCTCCGGCATTGCGCAAAGCGATTATGGTCGGTTGCTTGGGTTTCATCACCGTGATCATTGCTGGAGCATTGTGGCATTACCACGGATTATCTGGCACCCCAGTTGCGCGGGCAACAACATCGTGGTTTGGCCGTTAATGTCTTGACGATTTTTCTTGCATACTTATATAGACTTCTGTTAATGATCAAACGTTTAAATACTGAATCACCTTTTGTTCAGCGAGAAGTGAAAAGAAATTAATCTTTGTTGAATGGGGTGTAGGGGTATCTCAGTGAAACTCCAGGCTCTCCGCAGAATCGGCTGCAAGCCTCGGCATCCCCAATTGAATATTACTTTTGAAGTGTTAACCTGAATAAATAAATGGTCGGCCGCTCCAGCATTAGCGACGACTCCTACTAGTGTCCCGTCGCTCTCGCCTGGGAGACAAACTCCGATCTCGTCTGTTTCTCCTATCCCTGGACCTTTCTCTCTCCCGATCCCTATCACGGTCTCTGTCGCGATCACGACGATCTCTATCCCGCTCACGTTCACGAGATCGATCTCGGTCCCTGTCCCGGTCCCTGTCCCTGTCTCTGTCTCTGTCCCTGTCTCTGTCTCTGTCTCTGTCTCTGCGGTCTCGATCTCTGTCCCGATCTCGCTCGCGGTAGCTATCCCCGCCTCTCAACTTATCACGGTCTCTATCTCTATCTCCTCTGTCCCGTTCACGGTCTCGGTCCTTGGTCGCGTCACGCTGGCGGCTACGACTCCTAGTGCGGCTCGCTCTGCGCTCCTCACGACCTCCAGGCATATATCTATCAATGTCGTCGGTGACTCGACGGCGTCGCAAGTCGGGGGATATCTCGCCGCTACTCTTTTTATCGTCGAGTCCTGGGATCGGTAGGCCCTTGTTTCTGGCGTCCTTCTGAGCCGCCAGATATGCCTTAGCCTCCTTTTCCCGCTTCTTGACCTCTTCCTGCTTCCATTCTTCAAGTTCATCCTGTGCCTTGCTAGAACTGGGTCGCGTGGCAGAGGCAGTAGCTAGTGATCGAGAAGGGCTTCGTCGGTCGGATGGTTTCTCCTTTTCTTTTTCACGTTCCTTCTCGGGAGCCTTGTCGCGTTCCTTCTCGCGTGGCTTCTCCTGATCACGGTCATCACGAGCCCTCTCCCGGCTTCGTCTTCGTGGAGGAGATCTCTCATTTCTCTCACGGTCTCGAGGACGATCTCTATCCCGATCTCTATCTCGGGGGTCATAGTGATCAGCTCCACCAAGTCGAACATCGCGGGAACGACTTGGGTCACGTCGAGCGCGGGAGCGGGTTCTATCCAGCCTATCAGTGCGCAGTCGTGAACGCGAGCGATCTCTCCTTTCTCGGCTTCGATCCCGTCTGTCTGTTCTGGCTCTGGACCTGCTTCTCTCACGCCGGTCAGCCACCCTAGGTCGAGAGCGACTGCGTTCGCGTCTCCGAGATCTGCTTCGCTCATAGTGATCATACTTGGGACGAGAACGGCTTCTAGCGTTGCGCTCATCTCTGACAGTCCGTGAGCGGGCTCTATCGTGTCTGGGTTGAGAGCGACTTCGATCACGTCTGTCTTGAACGCGCGAACCACTCTGGCCTCTACGTGGAGAGTTTGAGCGACGGTCACGACGGTTATCTCGCTCACGTAGACGATCACGTTCTCTATCACGATCTCCATCACGATCCACAGCTCGGGAAGCACTTCGTCCTGGTTTGGCTTCGTCCACCGTAGGCTTCTTTGCATGAGAGGGAGTTTCGGAGCCGCCGCGTTCCAACTTGAGTCCTGCATCGCTGGTCTTGCGGCCCTCGGCGATCGATGAGCGTTCTCGCCGAATGGGGTTGATGGCTGAAACGGGCCCTGTCTTTCTTGGAGGTGGCGCTAAAGCCGCATCAACCTCCATCTCTTGCTTTTGAGATGGCTTAGAACTTTCGCGAAGTAAGTCAGCCAGAGCCTCTTGTTCCAGGCGCTCATGTTCCTCTTTGGAGAGCTTCTCTTTCAACTCTGCAGAAACAGCCAACTTCTCCTTGTGCCGATCGTCCCTGTGCCGGTCATCATCACGATGGCGATCTCGGTCTCGGTCTCGTGTATTCCGGCTTCGGTCCCTATCGCGATCCCTGTCACGCTCTTTGTGCCGTTTCTCCCTTTCGATATCTCGCAGTCTCTCACGCTCTTCACGTTCTTGTTCGCGCTTTCTGCGACGCTCATCTCTTTCTTCCTGGCGTTTGAGCTCGGCTTTCTCCCGTTCTCGCTCCTCCTTCTTTCGTTCCTCCTTCAAAATTCGTCGCTTCTCTTCTTCAATTGCTGCTTCTTTCTGTCGTAGTTCTTCCCGTACGCGTTCACGTTCTGTTCTTCGGGCCTCAGTTTCAGCTGCATACTCCTCGTCTGTTTTTGCGCCTCGAGTTTTTTCCGCCTCCGCTGCTTCTTCGCCAACATCTGCCCGTCGTGTTTCGCGGATGCGCTCTTCTATAGCACCAACATCAATCAACTGACTGATGACATCTTCTGCCTTCTGGTAGACACCAGATCTTTCTAGAGCACCATCAATGAGGGCGGCAGCCTTTCGACGATCGAGCGTGAGGAGTTGCTGCGGATTACGTTCGATTTCTTGTTCGGCGACTTCGAGAATTGATTTTGTGACTTGAGCTTCGTAATCCTGAATATATGTCAGTAAGAGAATGCCTAGTCATCTTCGTTGTAGCGTACGCTAGCTTCAAATTTGTCCCAGACTTGTTTTCGAATAGAATCATAGGCGCCCTCCTTCTTGAAGCTATGCGCGAGGGATTCTATCGCCGCTCTTGTCGCCGAAGGTAGAGGAAGATCGGAGGCTTTGAATTTTCGCGGTGCAGGGGTAGGCGGTTTATCGATGTCCATGGCAGAATCCTCAACGCCTGGTGCGGTCATGATAGCAGATATGCACTTGAGCGCAATGGATTTGAAAAGGAGGTTAAATAGGGCGCGTCAGAAGGGCGCTGTAGCTGCTTGTTGTAATCAGCGCATAGCGCAAACGTCTCGGCAACTTGCAGTTAGGCTCGAGACCAGGAGACCCAAGCTTCAACAAACGCTTTTTAAGTTGGCATAATTGAAGGCCGTTTGATTGAAATCTGGAGTCCTTTGTCCGACGTGACGGTAAAACGCCAAGTCACGTGTTATGTTTCTTCATCTAACCCCCCCCCAATCGAGAGGCTTACCCTATAGATCTCTGGTGTTAAGATAATCTGTCACTTTGTTATCCAAATGATTTATCATAATTGTTTTTCTTACAGCATGCTATACCCCGAACACACCAGGTTGCTGATAATGCTTAGGATAGTAGTAGAAGTCGATACAGAGTGCAACTGATGTATTCTGAATTCCCTATTCAATATCCCGAGAATCTAAGCACCAAACAAGAAGAGCGGAGAGTTCGAAGAGAGTGCAAATTGCAAACACATTTAGTCATTGTCATTGAGGCAAATCTGAACCAACTAAGCAACATAACAACAAAGTGGCTTAACCAAAAACAAAGACCATGAGCCAGAGTAACGCCAGCTAACCATCATGGGCGTCGCGAATGAACTAGACACCCGATACAATCCATGGAGAACTTCCCTAGTACCTCGTAGTACACTTTGCAGTTGTGGTGGCCTCGGATGGCTTCTGTTCAACAGACGACACGCCCCCTTCACAGATGGTAGGACCGGGGACTTCATAGTCAACCGAACTAGAGTAGACATTGACAAGAATACCAGGATCCTCGGCATCGTAAAGCTCAGTGCCGAGATAGCCAGAAGGGGAGTCAGATCCATCGCCAGTGATCTTCAAGTTAAAGCATTGTGGGTAGTTCTGTGCGCCACCTTTGTCCAGAGCATTGTGCAGAGCAATGATCTCATGGCGAAGAACATAGTTTCCAGGAGCGATATTCTCTGGAATACGGACATTCCATCGGTCTCCATTGTCTTTGAGTACACTGTCTGCATATCTGCCAGGTGTGCCCTGTTCGAGAAGGCCCAGACCATCAATCTTGAAGAATTCAAGCTCGGTCTTGTCGACATGCTCACAAGGGCCTTTGCAGTTGGCGAGGTAGTTCAAGACAGGGCCGTTGTGGTTGTCAGGCCAGCCTGACCATCGGAGAGTGAGAGTGTCACCGGCAGCAAGTTCGATATGTCCCTTGGCTGGAGTTGCATCTCGGTGACAGATGATGTCTGGATCATCGTACTTGTCAGGCGAAACGAAGCCGTTGTCTGCTTGCTCAATGGTCCAGCCAGCGACAACAGGAGGGTCTTGCATGTATGGAAAGTCGGTGCTTCCATAGCCTTGGTAGGATACACCATTGACGATGATCTCGTCAACATGACCATGGGCAGAGACACTAATGGCAGGAAGGAGAAGAGTGAGCCAGAATGAGGCTTTGGGAGAGCTGGTAGATAGAATAGTCATCGTGAAGATAAGGACAGGAGTTGGATCAAGTCAATGAGTGTGACGAACAACGAGTGTATTTGAAACTAGAAGGGAATGCTCTGTTTCTTCTAATCCATTTCATTTGGAGGGTGATTATGAGCTTTTATAGTAGTCAGGGCATTGCTTGATAGAGTCTTGTTTGATCTTCAACATCGTAGCCCTCAGTCATTCGCAATTCCACACACGCGCGATAACTCAACCTTGATTAAACGCACATACAGTTTCCTCCGGTGTAGTTATCCTGTTTCCAGACGAATCAACACCCGAAGGATGTATCGGCTGCATCATGATTGGTCTCTCGCTCGGTTGTCAACTTCCATCCTCTGGTCTGTACAACGCACTCTGAAAAGAAACTCTTGATGCCAAGAAACAGCCACATATGGAACACCTGATAGTCAAGGGTTGGTCAATAGACAGCGTGTAAGAAACGCTGTGAAATGAATGCTTGAATCAGGGGCAGAGCTGATTTGAAGGCGTCAATGATAAACTTGGGCGAATAGGATGCCGTCCTTGCCTGCATACAAACGGGACAAACGTGATGGAGGCTTGCAGCCGTTGTTTCAACATGGGTTATTCCGACTGTGCATATTTATTGGAAGGACTGGTGCGTTGAAATGCAACGAGCCGGGCGCCACTCAAAGCTGAGACGGGTGAATATGCGACCCGGATACCGAGGGCTGTAAACTAGAATGAGCAGGCTCGCTGGTTTCAAAATTAGAAAAAGTGACACTCAGTTGTCCTGGGCAAACTTGATAGCTGGACCAATGTTGATATATGATTGTTGGATATTCAGAGTTGTGATATGTCGTCTGGAGATAAAGATTCTGAACTACTAAGAAAACAGCCCCTTTTTTTCGGGTTTTCACCATTTCATTTTCAGAAAGATGGGGGTGGATATCATGCCGTCTCTTCGTCAAGCTCGTAGGTGAGAGATACATCCCAACCGCAACGCCGTGCCAGGAAATGCACCTCAGTACATGCAGCCTCAATACTGATGACTGAGCCGTCTTAAAACTCGCCCTCTCCACCATGGCCTACCACACTCGCAGTCCAGAGACCAACAAGACCCCACCAGTTGACCTTCCAGCCTCTCCACAGCCCCTCACGGCCCTGGCCCTTGTAGACGGTTGCGGCAACACCCTTATTCTTTGCCTTGCCCTTCTTTGCTGCAGTATGTGCCGTGGCGGAAGCCTCGTGGGTTCCCTCTTCGTTCACAATATGGAACATGGTACCGAAAGTGCCTTCGTAGCGTCCGGGAGGAATAATAGTGGTGAATGGTTGCCCGGGGCTGAGTGCCTGCACGTATTCCTGGCTTGACAGGAGCGAAACCTGTCCACGTCGAAGGACAGTCTCAATGGGCAACTTGAGAAGAATAGCAGACGATGAAGCGATGAATTTGGAGATTGAGAAAGCCATGGGTGAGACTTGGCTATCGATCATGAACTGAGTTCGGAGAACAAGAGGTGTGGAGAGTGTGATAAGAGGATGAATCAAGGAGTTAAGAACGGTAGGGACTACCAGCATCGAGGAACAGAGGTAGGAGGGGAGGCTTCTAAGGGTAGCTAGCGTCCTGCGCTGGCCGTTTGAGCTCGGGGTGACAATAAGTCTAGTCGTGGTCAGCTTTATGTTTGTTCGACAGGTGTCCAGAAATCATACCTAGTTCGGACCAAGTCCAATGGCGACAGGACAAGTCCTGTGGCCACAGCTGCAGCAGCAGCAACAAAAAGAGATGCCCAAGGGTAGGGCGAAGCAATATCGATCATGCGATCAATGTCTTCTCTAACGCCCATGTCTGGGACATTAAAAATTGCACTGAGGAAGCTTCGACCCCAATTTTCCAGCAACGACTGCAACACTGTGTACAGGAATGTGGCATTTGAACCCTTCCACACTCCCCAGGCACCCTCTTTCGACCATAGCTGACCGATCACCTCGAGAATCGAATCTGGGCGTCGGAGTTGGAGAAAGTGTTCTGGGATAGCTGGTTTCTTCACAGGCGATGGATCTCGTTGAGAGCTTGAGCCCCATGGAGATTCGTGAGGAGTTGAGGGGATGTTTGATGAGAAGTAATTAGGCTCTTCGCCCTCAGAGTCCGAGTCTCTAAACTACGTCGTTATGATTTAGCGGTGTAACTCACGGAGAGCTAGAAATACACTCACATCATACATAGAGCTTCTAGGTGGAGTGACCGGCTTCTTAGGGGTCTCTGGCTCTGCGGGAAGTCCAAATATAGCATTTTCATCCTGATTCCGGACCTGCAACAATGTCTTTGCTACCTCGAATGGCTGGGCCATAAGAACTGAGCTGTACTTCCATAGCAGCTCGTCGATAAGGCTCTTCGCATTCTGTACCATGGACGGCGAAGTATCGCCGAGGTAGTCATTGTATTCGAGGTCGGAGAGGATATCGCGTGCTTTGGAGGCATATCGTTCACCAGCGGCAGTCACATGTCGTCCATCTGGGAATGGGTTCGGGCTAGGGCTCGACTTGGTGACCGTTTCAGCGGGCTCTCCAATTGAAGGAGGGATATAGTACGGCCTCAAAGGATTGACGCCTTCTCTGTGAGTCGACATAGTTGACTCGAGCAACACGCCGACATCTGTCTATAAAAGAAATAATTACAGAGAAATGCAGTGCATTGAGTGAGCTTAATGGCTTGGGCGGGCACCAGAGAAAATGATCATCAATACCTCCACTCGACGCCAGTTAGACCCACCAACCCCACCATCGGGCACCCGGAGTTAGCCTTCGGATTACGGTCAATGAATTTCCCGGCCGAAAGCGCCGCCCTCGCCCTTGCTATCCGAAACTACTCACTTTTTTCGGGCTGCTTAATATCATCTTGAACGTGAGAGGACGAGACGGGGCTATAATCGTCCATTGACAAAAAATTGGCGCATCTAGAGCCTTCCGAAGCTTCCCTGTCTCGACCAGAGAACCAACACTTTTGCAATTACCCTGTAACCCTGATACTTTTTTAATTACTCTCATTAATTCTTGACTTACATCCTCGGTCGATCCCCCGATATCCCCGGAATCATGTCGGCGTCACGATCTTTTGCGACTTGCTTGACCAAGCTCCCAGCTACAGCATGCCGAACAACACAGCCCATGCGCTTTAGCCAAAATGTTCTGTCGCAGGCTTCCCGAAGTCAATCCGCTGTAATCTCACGAGCTGTCCGACTTTCGCCCGTTTCCCAAAGAGCTTTCACTACGTCAACGCAAAGACGACATGGACATATCGACCCTCCAAAGGCGGGTGAGGAGTATGTGCCAATGGAAATTCCGAACTCCAATGACACTTGGTTGACATGATGTAGACTCTATGTTACTTTTATTGAGAAGGATGGCACAGAAAACAAGTTCGCTGTTTCAGAGGGAGATAACCTTCTGGACATCGCCCAAGCCAACGACCTAGAGATGGAGGGCGCATGCGGAGGATCTTGCGCCTGCTCGACATGCCATGTTATCGTTGCCGAAGACGAATATTTCGACAAGATGCCCGAGCCTGAGGATGACGAGAATGATATGTTGGATCTGGCATTCGGACTTACCGAGACAAGTCGACTGGGTTGCCAAGTGAAGATGACCAAGGAGATGGATGGCTTGGTGGTGAAGCTGCCCTCCATGACGAGGAACCTGCAAGCGAGCGATTTCAACTAAGAAAATTACGGCATGAGACATATGTTATGTTTTGATATATGAGACGAGATGACTTGTACTTGTAAGACTACGTACTGTACTTTTAGGAGGAAATAGAGCCAGGCGATGACGGGGACCAGATGCATCATACAGGGTATCTTTTTTGCGACTTTAGTTGCAAGGCCGGGAGAGCACGGCCTGATGATTCTACTACTCCTCTTGACAAGAAACAAAGAAAGAACACAGAAATGTTATTACGCCTCCTCGAGCCCACCCTTTTTCAATCCGCCGCCTCCAGAGGCAATCAACTCCAAGAATCCCTTTTTACTCATCTCGTTGACCTTCTCCTCTCGCTTCTTCATACCAATAACGCCCTCCTTTCTTGTGCCCTTCTCCGCCTCAACAGCCTTCACCTGTGCAGCGCGAACAGCGTTGAAAAGCTTGACAACACCACGCTGCGCGACCTTACGTAGTCTCCTCTCAGTCTCCATGATTTCAGATGTAGATACCTCCAGCTCTCCAGTAGTGTCATTTGTGGATGCGATAAGGACATCCTTTACTCGGCCCCTCTCGAATGCTCGCTTCTTCTGCTCGCGGAGCTGTTTTCGCGCCTTGGATTCTAGGGCATTGTCGACGGCTGCCTTGGAAGCTTCGTGGGCTGCAGCACTTCGGGCAAGCACGGGATCTGATCGCTTGGATGTTGATAGTTTGGTGGAAAGAATTTTGGAGAGCGATGTAGCGAATGAACTGGGGTCATTTCTCTTTGACTTCTTGCGCTTGTCGGAGTTTACGCCGTCCATATCCTCATCATCGTCTTCTGATCCCTCGTCATCGTCATCCTCCTCATCCTCCTCCTCAGACTCGGCTTCCGGCTCGTCATCCTTGGGCTTTTGCGGCTTGGCATTTGTTTTTGTCTTCTTGAGAGGCTTCTTCAGGGCAGGTCTTTCTTCATCGGAGCTGGAAGCTTCATTATCGGAAGCGCCGACGTTGTCAACCTGAACATTGTGAATGTCGTCGTCGGAATCGAGCAGATTGACAGCATCAAATTCTTGCGCCTCCTCAGATTCAGAATCACTGTTGTAATCTCGGAGTTGCTTTCTCATTTGCTTTTTGGTGGGTCGTTGCAAGCGGCCATCAGGCTTTCTCTTTTTATTGTTTACAAGCCCGGCCATTGTGTGGATTTATTGTGTTGATGTAACTGGGATGTGCAATACTTTTCAATGAGAAGCGTAGCGGATCTGGACTGATCGTTCAAACTTTTGAGAATTTTGCCGGAAATTTTCTGGCGATTGGAGAGTGGGTCTGGGCGGTGAGTTAAGCTTCGGGGTGGTTCATCGTGGGGCCGGCCACGGTGGGGCCGTAGACTCCATGAAATAAGAGGACAACAGATGTAGCATCATCAGTGCTAGGAAATATTTAGAAAGTCGAATGCGTAAATTAATAAAGACGGGTTTAAGTCGGCAGTGCGTATAACATATTAAACAATAATACAAGATTTCAATGTAAACAGCCAAATTGTCCCCCTCACACGTAGAGTCGACCTTCATCTAGAAGAACTTAATCTTATCCCAGAACGAGGGGGGAACAACCTCCTCGACAACGACCTCAGGTGAATCCGGAGCCTGAACAGTCGCCTTCCATGTCTCCTTGCCATCAACGTAGAGGGTGTAGTAGAGCGAACTCCTGTTGTCCTCAAGCTTGTCAATCGAGAAAGAACCAAACTTGGACTGGCCTCCAGGAATATAGCTTCGATATTATTAGTCAATCACGTTCGCCGAATAAAATAGGGGCTATTGACATACCTCATCATAACATCCTCATCATCTGTCTGCTTGTATGTGGGGAAAGGGAAAGCAAACTGGTTCAAAGGGCTGGTAGAGAATTCGTGGGCAGCAGCGGACTGTGGCCATCGCGAGTCAACAGGAGGTGGGAACCTTGTTGCAGCAAACTCATGACGATCGCCAGAGAGAATAACGACACTGGTTCCTCGTGCACCAGAATCCCACATAGCCTCAAGGATTTGCTTTCTCTCAACGAGGAAGCCACCCCAGGTGTCCTTGACATTGACGGGCCAGTTCTTGGTGAAGGGGACAGAAGAAGCAATAAACTTCCATCGTACACCCTTGGGCATAGGACGGGAGAGCCAGGCCAACAGATCAGCCAATTGCTCCTTGCCCAGCATGGTCTTGTCTGTAGCGTTGAATGGCGCGTTGTTGCTGGAGCGGTAGCTGCGAGTGTCCATCATGAAAAAGCTAGCTGGACCCTGAGTGAACTCATACCAGGTGGCATTGCGTCTAAGGTTGAGAGGACCTGCGGCCTCAGAGATAGGAGGGTTGACATTGGCTTGGTAAAGGTGCCAAGGGTCCACGGCAGCGCTGTAGATACCAGTTGTGTTGGAAGACCAATCATTTGAGATCTCGTGATCATCGAGAACGTGGATCCAGCTGAGGTTCTGAGCAACAGGGGCCCAGTCGGGCGAAGCATAGATCTGTCGATATTGCATACGGTACTCCTCTGCGGTCTTTCCAAATCGTTCGGGAACATCGACATAAATAAAATCACCAAGGAACAACATGAATTGGGCATCCAGCGTAGGCAACAGGTTGGCAAGATTTTTCAAGCCAGGGATGGCCAAAGCATGATCGAGTGGGTTGTAAGGGAATCGGGGAAGAATGCACGAGGTGGAGAGGAAAGTGAAGAGGCCATCCTTGTTGTCAGGCATCTCTCCTGCCTTGGGAGCGGAGCGAAACTCGCCAGTGTGGTTGTTGGAAGTCCTCCATGCATAGGTCATCTGCTTTGCGGGGTCCAGAGGCACAGTCATAGTCGTGGTGAAGTCGGTGGTGTTATCAGTAGAGGTGATAAAGCCTGCAGTGAGCCATATCTTGGGGTCGTAAGTCGACTCAGCGTCCTTAACGTGATACTCGAATATGACGGGCATTTGAAGCTGGTCAGGCTCGCGAATGACGAACCTCGCCTCAGATGGCGATACATAGCCGAGTCGAACAAAAGACAGGTCGTCAGAGGGGTAGTACCATCGAGCACGATATAGAGCATCAGCAGTCAAGCCGATGAGAAGAGCGTTGATGAGGAAGGTCAGAAAACTCGCGATTGGACGCGCGGCACTGGGAGCTCCAGACAAGAGGATATTGATGATGCTGGGAACCTTTTCACCGATAACGACCTTCTCCTTGACGTCTACTACATCGGTAACGATCTCGGGCTCGGGCACGACGGCGACGCCATCCTCTGTCAACAGGGGGGTTTCAGCTGTGATAGACTCCTTTACGGTAACGTCAATCTCATCTTCGAGGACGCCAACCTTTGGCTTAGTGAAGTGACTCGCAATATAAGACGGAACATAGATGGCGAAGAGAGAAAAGGCTACCAAGCCAAAGTGTGCCTGTTGATGTGGTTAGTTAAGCTGTTGATCATCGCAACATCCTCGCACTCTTACAGGGAACTGTGGTTATGGTTAGCATGTTCCAAAGTCAATGAACAAAAAGAGTACACACAAGTCTGAAGAATACTAGAGCGCTTGTCCTCAAGGCAAATGAGGATAGCTTTGCAGCTTTTGTCTGAGCTGCCATATTGATGATAATGTCGTAACTAGTAGTAGTTTATGAAAGAAAAACAATAAGGAGGTGCTGTGCTGTGTTGCGCGATAGCGCGGATGAAACGGTCCGTGTAAGGCAATTGGCCCCTAAGTTGATTAAAGGGTAAAGGAAAGTCAAGAACTAGATGAGTTGAAGCTTCATGCCATGTGAGTTTTCAACGCGACATGAGAAATGATGTTATTTATTTATGAGAAGAAAGATTAGCAGCGCTTTATTTGGAACTCTTTGATGAAAGGACTGACAGGGGAGTGAGGTCATGATCCACGATAATCTGGTAATCCAACGTCTTGACGCGTATTGGCTGAAAGGGATCTACCGAAATGTGGCGTCGCTGTGGCACAAAGCACCAAATGGCTGATCATTCTAAAAAAGGAGCTCAGGAGGGGTCTTGGTCTTGGTCTTGCTCTTCCAGGGGGTCGGTGCCAGCAAAATTCCGCGCCGACACTGGAAGCTCAATCGTGGCCCGTTCGGTTTACTTACAGCACATGTCCACTTTAGCGACAGCTTGTCCTAAACAGCAGCAGCACGCGACAACCTCTCATACATCGCCGCAACAATGAGACTACCAACACTTGTCGCCGGGCTTTTCGCCTGCCTTGTCACCAATGTCGCTGCCACTGCTTTGACCTACAAACTCGATGCTCACGAGAAGACCTGCTTCCATACCACTACGAAAAAGCAGGGCGAGAAGATCGCATTCTACTTTGCTGTAAGCCTCCTCGGATGGTATCATGTCTACCAATTTTCGAGCTAAACACATACTCTAGGTTCAATCTGGTGGTTCTTTCGATGTCGACTACATTGTTGAGGGTCCCAATGGCAAGATTATTATGGATGGTCAAAAGGAGCGACAGGGCGACTTCGTCTTCTCCGCCAACGTTGTCGGCGATTACTCTTTCTGCTTCGATAACGAGATGAGTACTTTTGCAGAGAAGTACGTCGACTTCGAGATTGCTGTCGAGAACGAATCCCGCGCCCAACTCCCCTCCAAGCAGGGTACCACCCCCGAACAGACATCAGCCCTTGAGGAATCCATCTTCAAGATCTCTGGCCAGCTCTCCACCATCTCCCGAAACCAAAAGTACTTCCGAACCCGCGAGAACCGAAACTTTGCCACTGTCAACAGCACTGAGGGCCGAATTATCAACTTTAGCATGATTCAGATCGGTCTTATCATCTGCATGGGTGCTCTGCAGGTGTTTGTTGTTCGATTCTTTTTCCAGGTAAGTCTCGTTGTGCGTCAAATTCAAGAACTGCGACTAAATTATACAACCAGGGTGCGCGCAAGGGTTACGTATAAAGAAATCGCTTTACCATATGCAATGCTGGACACGGGTGTTATGAGGCGCGGGAATAAAAAGGAGACGGATATTGGAAGTGATATGTACAATCAATGGAAGCAAAGCGCTTGGCTTGGCTGGAAAGCCTTGCATTTGATTTTGACGTAAATGTTTGAGATACTGAAATGAAAGCTGTCATGATGCGCTCGTCACTTTGCTTGATTAAATAGTGTCTTTACACTTGGAGATGAGTTGTTTTGGACTTGAGCAGGCTTTTACCAATACTGACAAGTAAAAAATCCCGGATTAGTGTAAAAAAAAACATCACAAGTAAGTTCTTAATGTGCTCTGGTATTGCTCGAGAGACTTACAATGCAATCTGTAGTTGGCATGCCTATGACGTGCAATCGAGCATTGACGATAATTGCTGAGGTACTTAGCAACAGTGAACAGTGGAAGCTCCAAGGATCTTGTAGTCACAGTTAGACATATTTGACCGTTCATTAGTAGCTGGAATAAACTTTCTTGAACAGACATCAGAACCGTATCAAGATGTAAGTCATACTTTTATACCGCCTGGTGTAGTGATGGCTCATGTGGTTGCGCTTCCATTTTAACTGCATAAGACTTATGGATTAGAAAAATCAATTATTGATACTGAAGACAGTTATATATATATAGCGACAAGTATTTTCCTTGCAACGACGAACTCCAACAACTTTAATCTGAGTATAAAAGAAATGTTGAAGTCGCTGTCAAAGCTTGGCATTGCTGGTTGCTCAATGTATCCTGCGCTAAGCCCCTTTGGGAACATCGCCTCTTGAAATTCTAATAAACCTTGAAGCCTCGCGACCTGAGCAACTCCAACATCATCATCTACACAAGCACATAAAAATGACGTCGATCGCCGGGTCGCTACAGGCTGCGCTACCCAAGCCCAAATATACGGGCGAAGAGGAAGAGGCCCCTGCTCGAGCACAGCAACGCGGTGTTCGAATTGTTGGCCCTGGTCAGCTTGACGAGACGCAGGTCGTCCTCAAACGATCTGGCCCTCCAGCATACGGCCAGCGCGCAGGATGGCGACCGCGATCGCAAGAAGACTTTGGAGATGGAGGTGCTTTTCCAGAGATCCCGATCGCTCAATATCCTTTAGAGATGGGGAAAAAAGGCGCCAACTCCAGCAACGCGTTGGCGATTCAGGTTGATTCCGAAGGCAAGATCAAATACGATGCCATCACGCGACAAGGCCATACCGAGAACCGAATTATCCATACATCTTTCAAAGATCTGATTCCTCTTCGACAACGCGCTGATGCGGGTGAGATCGATCTTTCGCGACCCGACAAGGAGTCTGTCGAGGCAACAACAGAGAGGACGAAGAACGCACTGGCCGCCCTTGTCAGCGGTGCGGTGGCAGCTCAGAAACCGAAGAATGTCAACATCGGACAGCGAAAAGATCCCACTTTCGTTCGATATACACCAGCGAACCAGATGGGCGACAACTCCAAGAAGCAAGACCGTATCATGAAGATTGTTGAGCGACAGCGTGATCCTATGGAACCCCCGAAATTCAAGCACAAGAAGATCCCTCGAGGACCCCCTTCGCCGCCTCCGCCCGTCATGCACTCACCACCCCGAAAACTCACAGCTGAAGACAACGAGATGTGGAGGATTCCACCCCCAGTTTCAAACTGGAAGAATCCCAAGGGTTTTACAGTGCCATTGGACAAGCGTTTGGCTGCAGATGGACGTGGATTGCAGGATCTGGCCATTAGTGACAAACATGCTCAATTTGCTGAAGCTGTCAAGATGGCTGAGCGTCACGCTCGTGAAGAGGTTCAACAACGCGCTATGATGCAACAGCGTCTAGCAGAGAAGGAAAAGGCACAGAAGGAAGACAACCTTCGAGACTTGGCCCAGAAGGCTCGTGCGGAGCGATCTGCTGCTGGCCGTGGGCGTAGGGATTCCCGCGGTTCCCACGATTCTAGGGACTCTAGAGACTCGAGGTCACGATCGCGAAGTTACAGTTATTCCGAGTCAGATCGCTCTGACAGCGAGGATGAGGAAGTCAAAGAGCGTGTCAAGGCTCGTCAGGAGAAGCAAAGAGATGAGGAGCGAAAGCTACGGCAGAACCGTATGGGCGCTGAGCGACGAGCTCAGGTCATGGCCCGCGAACAAGGCCGAGATATTTCGGAAAAAATTGCTCTCGGCGTGGCCAAGCCTACACAGTCAAAGGAGACAATGTACGACTCGCGATTATTCAACCAAACAAGTGGGTTTGATAGCGGCATCAACGAGGACAACCCCTACGACAAGCCTCTCTTTGCTGCACAAGCCGCCATGAACAGTATTTATCGACCACAAGTAAATGTAGACGATGACGACGACGCAGAGGCAGGTGACCGAGAGATGGCTAAGATTCAGAAGAGCAGCCGATTTGGTGAGGCTCTTGGAAAAGGAACATTTAAGGGTGCCGCAGATGCAGAGGTAAGCTCTTCATTTTCCAGGTTCTCATCTACCCATTCACTAACACGTTTTCGACAGGCACGCGAAGGTCCAGTTCAATTCGAGAAAGATGCTGGAGATCCTTTTAATGTAGACAAGTTCTTGTCAGAGGTGGACCAGAATTCATCTAAGCGCGGTTATGGCTTGCAAGACGACGATAGCAGACAGTCCAAGCGGCCGAGAGTTGACCCCGACGACGATGAAGAATAATCAGCAAATTGGACGGAAAGGTGTGCACGGCTTATACAGTTAGACTCAGTCAGGCGTCAATTCGCAACTTTTTTGCATGAAAGTCATTTTCACAATACCACTACATGAAGCACAGGATGTGCTTCGCCCATTAATTTTACTCAACTCCATGACCGCGACCAAACATTTGTGCCATGACCGATATCCTTCGCTAATACGTGGAATCTTTTGTTCTCTCCTCGCTCCGCATTTCGGAAGATTGACCGATTTGGGTCTGTCTTGCGGGGTACAAGTAATAAATCGTTATTTCTAGAGAAGTACGGATACGCATCGTGTTGTTGACCAGGTTTAAGAGGTCATCTGTCCCCGAAATTTGGTTTCCCCTGACACTCGCTGATCTTTGACCCGAGATCCGAGAGCCAGCGCTGCAATTTCCCCCGAATCATTTGCTAGAGTTCGGGTCTTAGCCTGAAAAGACACGATCGACAACGTCCCCATGGGGAAATGTCATTATCTTGGCCAAACTACCCTTACCTTCTCATGGTAGCTTCGTCCCCCACAGGGGTAATTGGGGGCCTGTCGTGGGGTCATGGGGAGGCCTGCTGCAGCTATAAAGACGACGTGAAGTCGCATTGACTGACGAGATTGTCAAGCGACAGTTCCGAGAACTCTAATACTTACACACTCTCGTCGCTGACATGAAGTTCCGCAAGCTTTCCACGGCTTTCCTCGTCTCATTGCTCCATGCACCCCAACTAGTGGCCGCGGCTCTTAATGCGACAGAGACCGATACTCAGCTGGTCATTTCCAATGATCGCCTCTACGCAGCTGTCCAGAAGAAGGGAGGCGCTATCGTGAAGCTCACGCTGGACGGAACGAACCTGCTCGGCAGTCCATCTGGCTCTACTGGAATCGGTCCCTACCTAGATTGTTACTGTACGCCAAAGGGATTCTGGACTCCAGGCTCCGTGACGCCCACGTACAAGCTCTTCAAGGGAAAGGATGCAAAGGGCAAGGACTATGGCGGTATTGTCATGTCTGATACATACACCGAGACAGGGCAGGTCTTGGAGCAGTACTGGTTTTTGAAAGATGGCGAGACTGGTCTGCACACGTTTAGCCGAGTCGCCTACCACAACGAGGAGCAGCCGTTCCTTCGCAACCTTCAAGAACTTCGAACCCTCTTCCGTCCAAATAACGACATGTGGACTCATCTCCTAACCAACAAAAAGCACTACGCGCCTCTGCCTGGCAAAGAAGCTAAGGACAAGCAGGTTGTAGTGCAAGATGCGACATGGTACATGGGAAACACACCCAACGATCCTTATGTCAAGCAGGAGGCGGACTACTTCACCAAGTATACGTTTCAGGATAATTGGCGCGATATTGATGCTTATGGATTGTGAGTTTCTAGCTTTTGGTGTTGGGAACTGACTAACAGATGAAAGGTTTGCGGATGGCTCCAAGACCGAAGACGGAGATGCTTATGGCGCATGGCTTGTCATGAATACTAAGGACACCTATTTTGGAGGTCCTCTGCACTCTGATTTGGTCGTCGATGGTATTTTGTACAACTACATCAGCTCTAATCACCATGGAGACCAGACCGTATGTTCAGTACTACGCCTGTTTAGAAAACTGTGTGCTAATCTTCATAGCCCAATATCACCAACGGGTTTGACCGCACTTTTGGCCCTGTAAGTGATTTCAAAGTGCCGACGACGATTTTCTCACTAATGTACCAAAGCAATACTTCCATTTTAACAAGTTCCCTGGCACGACCGACATTCTTGAAGCTCAGGCCGACGCTGCCCAGTACGCCGATCCGGAATGGAACGCTGATTTCTACGACTCTATCGCCAAGCACGTCCCAAACTACGTCCCTACCAAAGGCCGTGGAAAGTTTGAGATCAAGGTTGATCTTCCTAGGGGGGCCAAGAACGCTATTGCTGTTCTCGCACAGAGCGGTGTCGACTTCCAGGATAACGTGTTCGATACTAAGGCCTACCAGTATTGGGCTAACCTTGATGAGAGTGGCCGGGCGACTATCCCTCGTGTCAAATCTGGAACATATCGTCTCACTGTTTACGCTGATAATATCTTTGGACAATATACCCAGGATAAGATCAAGGTCAATGCTGGCAAGACTGAGAAGAAGAACATCCGCTGGAGAGAAGAGTCTGCCGGCAAGGAAGTTTGGCGGGTTGGTACTCCTGACAAGACTTCTGGTGAATACCGTCACGGTTTCGAACCCGACACGTCCAAGCCGCTACAGCCGGAACAGTATCGTATTTACTGGGGCAATTGGGACTTTGTCAAGGATTTCCCCGACGGTGTTAACTTCAAGGTCGGTGAAAGCGATGTTGGCAAAGATCTGAACTATGTTCACTGGAGTGTTTTTGGCGGAAAGGGTAATTACCCTCGCCCAGAGCAGTATGTTGGCAATGGCGATGTTAACAATTGGACGCTTGCGTTTGACTTGAAAGAGTCGCAGTTTAAGCACAAAAAGCGAGCTACGTTCACGGTGCAGCTCGCAGGTGCAAAGACTGCTGCGGGTAACACCGACGTTTACAATGCTTCTGAGCCTCACTCGAACCTCAAGTATACTGTCAATGTCAATGGCAAGGATCTCGAGCCATGGGTCATTCCGTAAGTTGAGCTTCGCCGTGCTTCAGGATTAGGATATACTAACTCAAATTGTGAAAGGTACCACCAGAGTAGCTCTTGTGCTGTGCGCTCCTCTGTGAGCTGCTACAACCTTGCTCACAAGTTCGAGTTTGATGCTAAATGGTTGAAGAAGGGTGAGAATGAGATGGTTCTGAGCCTGCCTTACAACGCGACCAACTATGAGTCTGCTGTGCTTCCCACTTCTGTCTACGTACAGTACGATGCCCTCAGGTTGGAAATTGAGTAGATAGTTGCGAATTATGTACTTATAGCTGGGTTGAGGTTGATGTTAATAAACACAACTTGTGATTTATTCTTTGATAGGGAAATAATTAGGAAACGTGATACTGAATCATTCGATGTCATACGAGAAGGCTGAGACTAAAAAGAAATGTCCGGTTCCTGGTTCCTGCAGGATCGGAGGGTTTCTTGGAGTTTCACGTTGCGATATCGCTCAATGCGGATTCGAAGGATCGTAGAGGTGGAGTTTTACGTGTGTAATCATCAGCTGATGGAGAACTAACAGTAAATCCAAGGATTGTATTCGAGGACACTAGATTTCGGAGGTTTTTAATGTTTTAAGTGATCGGCGTGGAGATAAACAATATAAGAGAGAAAGAAGCCTCTAATCTCAAAAGTGTCAGCACTATCAACACCAACACTACCTACCACTGCAATTGAGACTGCATTCCATCAATTGGCATCACATCAACAATCATGGCTTCAGGGGCCTTTTTTAACCCGAGGGTTCTCCTTCTGACAACACCTCTCGTCTCATCGAGTATCACTCTTTGGTTCGCTCGTGACCAAAGCTTCTTCCTTTCACTCTTCACCAAAACGCCCATAGAGCGCAAGAAAGCCAACGAGATCATCCCGGGCTACATTACCAACTTCTACGGCTCAGGCCCATGGGCTGTTCTCACTTTTGTTGGGCTCACATTCACCACTTCCATTAGGAACATCTGGTCTGAGCGCGCTCTTCTGGAGTCTCGCGGGTCGCTGTTGTGGTACGGCTGGTCTGCTGCCCTTGCGTTGGGTCACCTGGCATATGTTCCTGCTGTAGCGTGGAAGCTTAGGGCCTTGTGGGAGGACGACTGCGCTGTTGAGGGAACCGACAATGTTGGGATGCTGGAGAGGTGGTTGACTGTGAATAACACGAGGATGTTTACTACGGACCTTGGCGCTTGGGTTTGTGCTGTTGTAGCTATTTCAAAGACGCTGACTGTCTAGAAACGTGCTCGCATGATACCTAGGGTAGGCTGGGTGGTCTCGATCTATAAGTTTGAAGTTGATTAATTGTTACTGGGAAAATAAAGAAGAATATATATATATATATACTGGAACCCAACAGATGAATAGCAAAGGATAATTATATGGATTCGTCACACCTACAAGCATTCCTCAACCTCTATGTACTTCTTCTCTTGTTAATAATAAGTATTTGAGATAAGACGGACTTCAGCACACGACAACCTATTGTTTAAGAGTATTCTCGGCTTCACGGCAAGTCTCGCCTGGATAGTATTTCACCCTTGGTCCTGTTAGCGTCTAGTGGCTATTGATGGCGCTTTGTTGCATTCCTGTCCATACCAAGAAATTCAAGCAAATAGTCCAAGTCATAGATACTGTTCCGTATACTATGTGGACTATGAATTGAATTCGTTTTCGAGTAAAGGGTTCTTATTGATCCTAAAAGAGTGACGTGTTATCAGGCTGTTTTCCTTGGTATCTATTGAGCCACGACAGTGCTAGCTTGTATTTATATGGTGGTTCGAGTCTGGATTACGCGTCTCTATCTATCAGTAGGCAGCTTGGATCCAAATCCGCCCTTGACACATGTAAAAAACTGACTATTGCCGCATTTTAGTCTCGTATTGATTTGAGAATAGGTCGGATTTTGACTTTCGGGGGATATTTTTGTGGCTATTTACCGTGTTACCCCTGAACATCAACCGCCATAAGCATCATCATCACCAAATACAGCAACACTTTTAAGACACAGCCATCACCAAAAACATGTACTAATCGGGGATACGGCATTCAATGTGGAGAATGAGCAAGCAAACGGTTAATTCCAAGTCAGGTAGTATAAATGTCTCTGAATCACACTGCCAGGTAGAGTCAGTTGGCAGGCAGTGAGTGGAAGGGCAGCTGCAAACGCTCCCTCCCTCCTCAATGTTCCAACCAAGATTCCTTCCCTCTCCTTCCCTCGCTCCTTCTTGTGATAAAAAAAGAATATTGACTCACCTGTACCCTCTTCGCGCTTGTGCGTCTGACCGAGACATTTCATCAACATCCACATTCCATCCGCTCGCCCACTCATCCGTCTCTTGATTCTCTTTCCACCACATTGATTGCACTTGATATTACCAACCTCAACTTCCCATTATTTGAATCCCAACACAATATACACTCGGCCTTACCTGACTCTGTATCGTCATGTCGGGGCATTCAGAAGACTTCAAGGCAGGATCAGCGGCGCCCGCCTACGATGAGATCCTACCCTCTCGCACAGGCCAAGATGTTCGTCACGCTTCGTCTCGAATGCCTTGGTGGAACCCTAGGTACTGGGGGAAGATCATCTGGGCTGTTGTTATTCTGGCCTTCGTTGTTATGTTGATTATCGTCATCGCTGTTTCGGTCACGAAAGTGAAGGAGAATAGATATCCCGATTACTCGCCGCTGTCATATAGCCTGGCCGATACATGTAAGTCAATCATTCCTGTTCCCAAAAGCTCTTCTGAAAAATGCCCAGATGGAGGAGAATCCTTCTACGATCAGTTCGACTACTTCACAGGATACGACCCCACCCAAGGCTTCGTTCATTACGTCCCACGGGAACAAGCGGAATCTCTTAACTTGACTTCTGCTACTGCTGGTTCTGCGTTCCTAAGAGTCGACACTTCTGTTGGCCCCAACGACGAGCCTAATGCTTCAACAGGCCGTTTCTCGGTCCGAGTCGTGTCAAAAAAGACATACGACAGCGGCCTGTTCATATTTGATGTCAAACATACTCCTTACGGCTGTGGTACTTGGCCTGCTCTGTGGCTAACTGATCCTTCGAACTGGCCAGAAAACGGCGAAATTGACATCATGGAAGCAACAAACAAGGCGGAAAATGGAAACCAGATGACGCTTCACACTACCAAGGGTTGTTCCATGGACGTGCGCCGTAAAAATACAGGCGAAACTCTGCGGAAGGACTGTAATCACGAACTGAACGACAACGATGGCTGCGGTGTTAAGTCGGACGCTGATGGATACGGCACTGGCTTCAACAAAAACGGGGGAGGTATCATGGCTGTGGAATGGCGAAAGGAAGGTATTCGTATGTGGCAGTTTGCCAGGAACTCGATTCCTTCAGACATCAAGTCAAACAAACCCGCACCGAGCACTTGGGGTATTGCCGTCGCCGACTTTCCCAACACCGACTGTGACATTGGCTCTCACTTCAAGAACCAAAGTATCATTGCCAACATCGACCTGTGCGGCAGTCTGGTGTACAATGTTTGGGATAAATCCGGGTGTAAGTTTACTTTCCTTTATAAGTCGGAATTGGACTGACATACATATTTCAAAGGTCCTGGTAACTGCAAGAGCCTCGTTGCGAACAATCCCGAAGCATTCAAGAATGCCTACTGGGAGTTTGGTTCTTTCCAAGTGTACCAAGCAAAGTAAGCCGGGATATGGCTGAACAAATCGCATGGTTTATGGGTTGAAGCATGGCGTTTAAGGAGAGAGGGAGGTCCCCTTTCATTTTGCTCTTTCGGGATAGGCATTTGTAAAACATGAATTCTGTTGTTATAATACACTGTAGACTCCTGTGTTCTACACGAGCAGCTCCTTCACGAAGCACGGGTATTAACACACCTTTTCGTATATGTGTAATGTCTCCTTCTCCACGTCTATCCACATGCCGCCCCGCATATATAGTGACCAAGAATTCAAATGAGGAGAGAGCCTGTCTCCCAACGCCTTTCCTATGCTCTAGAAACATAATAACCGTAAAACTCCCCAAGCCGCAGAAAATCCACACATATCTGTACATCTCTTACCAGCCACTCATCGGCCCCATTTTTGTTTCTTATCGTTTCAATACGTTTAGTCGTCCTTGGGGGGTGATCGCATGTAGGCATCAATAGCCGCACTGAAAGCAGCAAAGGCCAAGCAGCCGCCAGCAGCAGCTTGAGGGCCAGCATTCTTGGCTAGAATACCGCCTGTCAAACATCCCGCTGCGACACTGTTGGTGAGATCGTTCTTTGCACGTAGACCCTCGATACCGCACTCAACACCCGAGTATAGCGCTCCAACCTTTCCGAAATTCTTGGCCATCGACCATGATCGTGCACCCATGTCCTTGAATCCGATCTTGAGTTGTTGCTTTAGAGGCATGGATGTGATTGTGTTTTGCGGGCTACCGGGAGCGGCTGTGTGGTATGGTGTGTCGTAGGACATCTAACCCCAAGGAAAGATTAGCTCGTGATTAAAA
The DNA here is from genome assembly GCF_050947815.1 of Fusarium sambucinum. Taxonomy (NCBI): domain Eukaryota; kingdom Fungi; phylum Ascomycota; class Sordariomycetes; order Hypocreales; family Nectriaceae; genus Fusarium; species Fusarium sambucinum. The sequence goes on from NC_139292.1 coordinate 4,732,072, forward strand.
GCGAAGAATTATTTTCAGGCCGGGGGACATACAGAAGCCATAAACATTCCGAACAAACCGCCCATACCAAAACCCATCACTCCGGACATGACAGACTTTCCGAAGCAAGACTCCATCGCAGCTTGGACCTATATTTCTCAGCATTAGCCCTTGCGAATCTTTCCCCGCCACCAATCTCCGAGTTGCGCATTTTAACGTACAGCTTTGACGTTGGGATCTTGAGGGCCGCCGATTCCGGGGGGTGCGGCAGCGCCGCCGACTGTAGGGGTCATTCCTGGGAAGTTCATGGTTATTTGTGCGAGAGGGAGGGTAGAGATGTTGGATCGAGGTGGGACGTTATCGCGGCTCTAGCTGCGGGCGGATGGACTTGAGATTTCCTGGGGAAATCTTTCGGAATTATTTCTGCCAGCTTTGACCGCTTCCGGAGGGCGTTATCAGCAGACGGCCCCACCTTGCCGCTTCGGTGGTCCCGGCCTTCGGACTTGACATGCACGACTTTGATTCATCATGAAGCGACATCTCGAAGCGACCTAGTAGGTAGTAGAGAACATGGCCTCCCAAGCCTTATGGTATAGGAATTAGTACCTGTCTAAGAATTATAGTCTAAGGAGCATAAACTGACTTACTAATTTCGTCTCTTAGATATGTTCTAGCGTTCAACATTTCTGATACCGTTCGGGCCTTCGGACTTAACACGTACAACGTTGATCTATCTTCAAACGACTAAGAGTCGAGACTACAATTGACGAATGCTGACTTTGAAAACGTGGCACAAGAGATCAAACTTGCATACATCAGCAAAAAACAGTATTTGACGACGCCACACCATTTCAATTTCAAGTATCTGGTACTATTCATCATGAGCTGTATTTTCCTCCTATCACTTTTCCTCCTATCACTTTTCCTCCTATCACTTTTCCTCCTATCACTTTTCCTCCTATCACTCTAATTATACATCTCTAGTGTCAAGTTTCAGCAACCAGCGCCCCTTAACCACATGTATTTAACGATAAAAAGCAAATTCGTCACTCATTCTCTCGTCGTCGTCGTTTCCGTCCCAGCTCAATCATCTACCCTCCGGTCTTTGTCTCCCATCTGCAACATATTCTAACCATCTTCAGTGGTTGTTTCTTCAGCCGTATCGGCGTGGTTGCTGCTGTTAGTCTTGTTGACGGTGGATAGGCTCGTCAGGAAGTCTTCGACGCTTTGAGGTAGAATCAGGGGTCTGCATGTAGCCTTGTTCGTTAGAGAAGCTGCGCTTGTCAACTCGTCGGTTCACCTCATATGAATAAGGTGTATACGCCGGCTGTTCGAACTCGTGAGGGAGCATCTCGCGAATAGATGGAAGTCTTCCGTCCCATTGCTCCTGGCATGTTCGCTGGCGGCTAGGACCCGGATTCGCCCACGAAGATGCATACCCTGGCGCTTGTGGCTGGATTGACTGGGTGCTGGTATTTTCCGAAATCATGGATGGTGTCTCTCTATACCTCTCGTCTTGTTCGGCTCTGCGAACCGAATGCCAGTATCCTCCTTCCATCTTCTCGGTGGTAGGCTGTTTCAAAACCCCAAGATCGGGCTTTGATGTGTGCTCAAACGCCATCGTTGGACGCCCAGGAATTCGACTCATCTCAATTCCCGAGCGATCAACTGGTTGGTTCCAAACGGAGCCAGAACCAGGAACAGCAACAAGGGCAGACTTGGGAAACGGGTAGGGTTCAGATCGAGTAACATCAGCACGGACGGGCACGGTATATCCTTCAGGAGGCTGTTGTTCAGTTACATTGTCTGGTGTAACAGAATAGGCTCCTGTCTCTTCCAATGTCTTGGGCGTGCTGAAAAACGACCGGTAAGGCTGGTCTTCGCTTTGTCGCTCCCGGGGCTGACGTGTCTTGCGTGATTGTCCGGCCTTCGGCTTCGGCTTCGGCTTCGCTTTGCCCTGCAAAAGTTCGATGATTTGAGGATCCAGGGGCTCCGAAGCTGGAACAGAAGCAGTATGGGGGCGGCGGCACCCATGCTCTTTGAAATACGCTGCTGTTATATTAGGCTTGAAAGATTCAGATGAGGGTGTATGAAACGGACTGACCTACGTCGAGCAAATACTTCTCGACAAACTCGGCAGCCTTGGAGGATCTATGACCAGACTTGATGTTTTGGTAGTAATGCTCGTCTATCAAGATTAGTATGCCGACAAGATGGTAATAGAACATTTGAAACTCACAGAGCGACGTTCCAGTATATTCCCGGCGGGCATTGGCGCCAGACAACTTGTTCATTTCATCGGCAAGCTGGTCCCATGAGAGACAGTCGTTGTCGTTGTCGTCGGGGTATGCAGCCGCCGGTGATTGGGGAATAATGACCTCCCAGAGCAATCGTTCCTCGTCCTTGGACCAAGTCTTACCACCCATGGCGAGTCGGAGCGGATCAGAGTTCTTATAAAAAAAGAATTGAAGTACAGAATGTATATAAAGGAAGTGATGATGGATTATAGAAGTGCGATGTGGGTAAGTAGACAAGAAGGCGAACAGAAGGTCACGAAGATGCTTTATAGACAGTACAGGATAACAGATGAGTGATTCAGTCCTGATTACATATTCAAACTGAGCCATGATTAGAGTCAGGGACGGTCACCTGCTCCTGCTGAATGAGAGACAATAGAGAAGCTTTTAGATGTGATTCATTGTCGACGTAACAGAGCGGACGAACTAGTTGAACGTAAGGGGCCACGGCAAATATGTAGACAGCAATCCACCTTATGACAACGCCTGCGATAGTATCTACTCCTCGAATATGCTTCGAGGTTCAGGAGCATGTAAACCTCGGCCAAGTAGAAACGACGCCAGAGGCCGTTCCAATCTCGAAAACTAGTATTGTCAGCCACCGTTTGCTAACGCATTCGTGTTTGAGATTGAGGAGTAGACAGTTACTCACGATGCTCTTCTTCTCGAGGGGTATCACTCCGTCTTTAACCCAGAACCCCCACCCTCCCGTCATATTGGCGAGCATAATATCCGTCGTCAGTCTATCACCGACAAACGCAACATGCTCGGGGTGTGTTACTCCAGTCTCTGGATGTTTCTTGAAGTACTCCATGATCTCCTGACCGCACCCTGGCTTCTTGACTGAGTGCGACAACACTGTGATGCCAGTATTCTCCTCAACTTCAGCAGCAAGCTTTAGATTCTTATCCCAGGAAGTTGCACCTGCGGTATTTGAGACCACGAGCAATTTGCGCCCAGGATATGCCAGCCTCAACTTTTCGAAGTGAGTCTATACACAAGTTTAGCGGGCGGCCATGACCAAATTTGTGAATGTTTAAAGAATGATCACCTTATAAGATTCGTACACTTCAATACTATCGGGATAAGCAAAACAATCGTCTTTATCAAGCACGACAGCCTTGATCTCTACTTTCCGGCCATCTTGCTGTAGGCCCTTTTCTAATGGAATTGGCAAATCATTGAACGTTGATACGGTGTGGTGAGGTAAACATAGGCTCGGTTTAAATACGAGCCTTGTTATATTCAATGAAGCGGAAAGATTTAAATTCAACATCTTTTTGACGATTATAGAAATTGTTATTGAAGAATGAAATAATTCAATGTCGTTGAGAAAGTTGAGCTCGCGCCACATTGAGCAGTGCCACCAGCGCCACAGCAATTTAGCAGGCGCGTTACCACGCGACGGGCCTTGTTACTCATGACAGTAGTAGGTACTACTAAGGTATTTACTTCCCATTTCAGTAAAACATCAACATTACAAGAAATTTGCCCCGAGAAGACTATAGGTGATCCTATCACCCTTAAAGACTCCAACATGCCTCGAAGAAAGGCAGTCGAAGAGCCTGACTCTCAACAAATTCCTACGAGATCCTTGCGAAAAAGAAATCACCAAGAACTCGAAGCCATCCCAGAAAGCGACCAGGAGGAAACAAGCCCCGTAAAACGACAACGCAATTTGGATCACCAGTCCCCATCAGCCACCGGTGAAACAAATGAACACATAAAAGGTTTCAAATCGAATAATGTAGAGGGTCATGCGGCCAGCGAGGCCGAATCATTATCGAAAGTCGACCCAGAAGAGACCCCTAAACCTGCTCCGAAGCGACGAGGTCGGCCACCAAAGAAGGCGGTCAATGACGGGTCTCCCACGCCCAAAGCAAGCCGTACCGCTCTCTTCGAGACGCCCACAAAGAAAGCACGATTTGGTCTAAACGCCGATACGCCTGGAGGAGCAGATCGATCCGCCAAACGAAAGAGCACACGAGCGTTGATCGAACATGTCGTTGGCGACGACCTCACAGACGAAGAGGAGTATGACGGCCTTGCGCAGCAAATATACGAATCTAGTGAAGACGAAGATGCTCTTGAAGGCGATAATACCATCTCGGCAGAGGCATCAGGTATAAATGAAGCCGCAACACCTTCCAAGTCAACGCCTCGGCGCAAAGCTCAGCGAAAGAAACCTGCCAGATCTCCGACTCCTCCTCGCGACTTACCTCCTCACGAACTGTACTTTGCGCATAATAAACCTGGTCGATCAAAGACATCCAATAATACGCTTGGGTCGCTGGCTCTGCTCACTCACGACGAGTATTTTACTATTGTGAGAGAAACCAATGATCACCATGAGGGTGATATAGAATTCCTGGAGAGTTTACATGCCGAGTCATTTCCACAATGGGCTTTTGAGTTGTCGCAAGGGTTCAATATATGTCTTTATGGGTATGGCTCAAAGCGACGATTATTGCACAAGTTTGCAGGCCACCTTCACTCTCGAAGCCAAAAAGAAAAAGGAGACAAGATTGTCATGATCAACGGCTATGCCCCTAATACTACAATGCGTGAAATATTGAGCACAATTGGTTCAGCTGTCGATCCAGCCCACCGCATTCCTCTTACGCAACCTGCCGTCATGGTCCCGGCCATTCTCTCTCATCTCAACACTAACTCTTCGACAATCACGCTTGTCGTCAACTCGATTGACGCAGCACCACTTCGCAAACCTGGGTCCCAAACTGCTCTGGCGCAACTTGCAGCGCATCCTCGTGTACGATTAGTATGCTCAGCTGACACGCCAGACTTTGCGCTACTTTGGGATATTGGTGTTCGGTCGGCCTTTAATATGGGGTTCCACGATTGCACTACCTTTGCCCCGTATACAGCCGAATTGGACGTTGTGGATGAGGTACACGAACTTCTTGGACGAAACGCTCACCGAGTCAACGGTAGAGAAGGTGTGGCGTTTGTTCTTCGCAGTTTGCCCGAGAACGCCAAGAATCTATTTCGTCTGCTGGTTGGTGAAGTACTGATCGCCATTGAAGAAGAAGGCGATGGTGGTGATGAGCCAACTGGTGTAGAGTACAGAATGGTTTATAACAAGGCAGTGGAGGAATTCATCTGCAGTTCCGAGATGGCCTTCCGAACACTGCTGAAAGAGTAAGTTTACACCAACTTGAGTTGTAACATCTTTACTAACGCGTACTAGATTCCATGACCATCAAATAATCACGAGTATGAAGGACGCTCTCGGAACAGAACTTTTGAGCTTGCCGTTTAGAAAGGACGAGCTGGAGGCAATTCTAGAGGATCTCACGTCATAATGTAACTTTCACTGTAAAATATAGAACCGGAAGCATACATCGGATCATCGGCGCTGGTGTTGGTATCGGAGAAAATACGGAGCAAGCTTTCTTGAATAATTGGCATTGATAGGGGTATTAGATATAACATGCAGGGAGCTCGTTACCCTGGAATTTAGACCGCATCCTGGAGCCTTTTGTGAACATTCATTCATCTCTATCCAGCCGCCTGACCTACCCGAATGTCTATACCATTTCATCTGGGAAAAAGAATCACCGGAACGCCGCCTTTTTAGAGGTACCTCTATATTAGACACCCAGGCTTTTCACACAAGTCCAGAGCACCACGGGCACAATGACATTGTCATTTCCGCCGGTAAGAACCGCTTCTGTTAGACTCGCCATCGAGGCGCACATAACAGCATTTCGAGTACCGGCAACGGCCCCCGGCTGGTCGCCAGCAACTGGCCAGCCGCCAACTCGTAGCCAGATACTGGCAGCACCAAGGCCCAAGACAACGGCCACTGCAAACGCGAAACTGCCCTCGAGACTCTTGCCACCGCCCCAGAACCACTTCCGACGTCCGTATCGACGACCTATGAGTGAAGCCGCTGCATCTCCAAGTCCTACGCAAATAACGCCAGAGACAAGACTAACATCCCGAGCCGACACTTCCCAGCCAGACAGGTAGCCAGATCCCGTGCGTGGTAAGGAAGCAAGGCCTAGCCAGAGAGGAATCGCACATCCAATAAGAAGGAAGATGTGTGATATAACGACAGGGCCGCGGAAATCCCTACCATCAACATACGGCGCTAGGAATGAGGCAATAGGCTTCGATAGTGGGGGAAGCTGGCTCGCTCTGAGAAGATCCAAGATCAGAAACACCGCCAAAATTAATGAGAGGGCCAGAGCTGCGTATGTAGGATCCACAAACGTTGCAGGTAGGAACATCCCAACCATCATAAAGTGAAATACCTTGCGCCGTGTGTCTACCTCATAAATATCCTTGAGTCGAAAAACGATGATCAGACCAAGAATCAGGATGCCCAACCAGTAGACGCTCAACAGAAGCCGGGTGTTTGCTTCACCAAAGTCGTTATGGCGAACATGCTGCACCCATCCAAGCCGGCACTGCTTGTCTTCTGTCGGATCCACCCTTAGGGGTAAGCAAATCCATCGTTCCAAGTTGTAACTTCCAACTTGATATCGAAACCAAGACCAATTACCCAGAAGGTAACCTAGAGCCCAGCCAATGGGTTCATTGCCGTCTAGAACGACCCTTTCAACGTAAGTACGGATGCCGCCCAAAGCGACCACCAGTATGCTTGCATAAACATATACGGCGTAGAGCCACTTCCTCATTGTCGCTTGCTCTTGTGTCAGTTTGAAGAAGGGTCGAACAGACATGGACGTTGCTCGTTTTCTACGTCCCGAGGGTGTGTGTGTTGCATTACGTCGGTTCCCCGAGTCAAGGTGCGGTAAAGTATGTCTCCGAGCGAACGACCAGTTGCCGGAACCATCTACAACTGTGGGGGAAGACGGCGCGCTATCAGCGTCTGCCGGAACGGCAAAGCTAGGCCCGAATGTTTGTACCCTTGCGGGCTTCCTGAGCAAAGGACCTCCTTCGTCTTCGGAGGAACCAGCGGTGTCGTAAACCGCATCCTCATGCTCGGCTCTCAACAATTCGTTCCTGAGGCGGCGCAGAGAGAACAATTGCCAGAAACTCTTCCATAATGGTGGCTGCTGATTGAATGAAACTCTACGAAACCGCCACTTTGGCACCCTGGCCAACGTAATTCCCCAACGAATGACAGGACCACAGAATACAAGAAGCGACAAGCCACCCCCCCATAGGAGAGCCTTGAGAATGAGAATCTGGGGAGAAGAAGCAAGAAGTAAAACGTTGATAAGTGCGATTGACAGTAGCTGGAGCTCAGCCGTCAATAGACTTGTGGTGGTAAGATAATGTAAGACAACGCAGAGACTTTGGTGAAGAGGGTACAGCAACACTGCTATTTCTCCTGATATGAAATCTTCAGGGTGTTTGTTTTCGAAGTTTCCTCGCGTCTTTGGGCTCCAGACCAATGGTATGCAAGTGATACCCCATGCTATAACGTCGTAGGTAGCATATGGGTCGACTTTTGGAATAACGCTTTGTGGGATAGAAGCAAGACTCAGAACAAGGTTCGGAAGTATTGCGGCAGGGTTATTAGACGAGATCAGAAGTGAAACGAAGAGGGTAATCGCCGAAGGGTATAATATAGGAGCGGGGTCGAAATGTGCTGGCAGTTCGAGGGGTACTGTGTGGGATGGTGACTTCTTGCGGTAGGCCCAGGCCATAACCCGAATGGGATACAGGAAAAGGAGCCCGGCGTACAGAAGGCCGAGAAGTAAGATATCTAGGAATGGTGAGTCAATTGAATAAATAGTGGATAGAATATCTATACCTTTGCCCCATATCTTCAAGAGCTGCAAAACCTGTGAATTTGAAGCTACCATAAGGCCCAAAGCCAGAACAATGCCCGCCTCAGTCGCACGTCTTACAACCACCCGTCTTCGTCGTTTAAGAGCTTCGAGCAAACGCTTTGCTTCCGGTGTCTCAATAGGCGTAGGCGTCTTGTCGATGGTGCGTGTAGTTTGGCCATCGGAAAGTGCTGGTGACGGAAGAGGTGACGAAGACCCAGACAGAGGTTCATTAATACCTCTCAGCCCTTTGTGCAAGTTTGACCTTGGCGCTGGTAAACCTCTCAAGTAATGTTCGTCGTCGGCTTCGGAGCCGCTATCGCTCGTCTGCGGAGAGTCCTTGAGAAAAGGTGGCCATGTTGTCGATGATGTCTCGGGGGAAGCATCGTCACTGGTCTTGGCGGATTGCGCTTGGCGGTTGCGTAGAGAAAATCGATCCTGAAGATGCGGCAGGTCTGTACTCTGGTGGTGATACGGGTGAGGCGACCGCGATCGAGCTTGAATTTCTGCTTGTTCTTCGGGGTCGAGGGCATTAAAAGAGTCGGGGCTGAGATGCTCTGTCATGACGAGGGTGTTCAAGGTGCCGCAACAGCAATCATCGAGTATGAATGGGGTTGCGCATGCGCATCGAGCAGTGTGAATGAGAGAGCGTCGCAGATGGATACGGATCAGCGGAATTAATGTGTTAATTAGAGTATAAAAGTGTTGAATTAAAGGCAATTCCCGTCTGTGGCTTTATCCACGGTGACGATTTTGTTGACAGAAGCTTGAGCATCTGTCTATAGGACGGCCACATGTGAAAGTGGCCTTGTGCATCGGCCGTTTCGTCAGCCAACTAAACTATCTCCCAATCAAGACACAGAACTGGAACTACCAAAGCACGGCCACCACGAGCCACGATAATATGGAGTAAACAGTGGCTCAACATTGTAATAAGGATGTGATTTCCAGAGTAAAGTTAAGCTTCAATTACCCGACAATAATAATAAAATTGTTGCCTACTAAGATTGGTACGCAGCGAAGGAGTGAGTACATGCAAGCCTACCTATATATGGATAAATCACGTTCTCATAGCTTCTCCATCACACATGTTTCTTGGCAATCTTATTCCTTTGAGGATATAATATCACTACATTCCACTGTAAGAGCTCCTCTGATGACTGGTACTCGACAAGCTTAGTAGGTACTTGCCTCAAATGGAAGCTCATAAAATACACTATCCGGATTTTTTAGAGTCCACAGGACAAAAAGACAGCAGCTGTCACGTGTCTAGCACATTGAAGCCTTTTACGAATTTTCCAATTGCCTTGTTGGTGGAAAACAGCCGCAATCAAGTCATCACGAAATGCATGCCGTTTCTCTCTGTACATCTCACGAATGTGGTGACCAGGGTTTTCGGGCGGTCTAAATTTAGACATGCGTCTTTGAACCCCCCTCAGCCAGTGACAGACGCCAAATTAACTGCGCCTGTCCCCAGAAACTCCAACATACGAGGTCCACACAGGCTGTGCTACGATCTCAAATACACGTGTAGTTGTTAGTGTGATGATATACGTCAACCTCAACTTGCGACTTACTTGGGTATCACATTGAAACCACCTGATGCTCTTCTTACCTGGTGGCGTGATACCATTGCCAAAATCGCAGGAGTTGGCAATATTGTTATCTTGGAAAGCATCGCACGGTCAGCGCTACGAATCAAGTGCAAAACGCCAAGGGTGCAGTATCAACGTTGTCAATAGCACATTGGCTCAGCCATTGACTTCAAAACCTAAAACTCGGTCAACTTCAGCTGTCCCACGATAATCTGCATGTTAACTGTCTGGTAGCAGCTTGTCTCGAATGGTATCTGCTGGTTGGTTAAGAAATGTGCTAAGCGTTGGCTAACTGAGATGGCATGTCTCAGTCAAAGAAGTGTCTCAACCACAGGTGGACGATGGCTCGCCGGATCATGAAAGACTTTCAAAACTTCCACTGTAGCTGCTGTTCTCCAAGAGAGGGGCTGGAGTTTCAAGCTACGAAGTTGAGGTGTAGTGACCTGAACAGCGATTCGGTTCATCATGACAGCCAAGGCCGTGTAACAATCAATAATAAATCATCTATCGGCCAACCATGCTGTTTCGACGACATTCCGGTTCGCAACGGAGTCAACGTATGTCAACTGCCAAACTTGGCCCCGCGGAGCATTTGCGGACATTCATGTTTAGAAGGTGCGCACGATGATCATGGCAATTGCTCAATGGAAAAAAACTCTTGGTGATGGGCCGTGAGTTCCGGTCGCATACATCATTATCCGCTTGGCACATTACCAAATCCGCTTTGTCTTAGGACGGACACGCCGTTCGAGCCAAGGACTGTGCACGTATCCATCCTCCATCTCACGTATAGTACAAAAACAAAAAAGAAAAGCACCAAAAATAAGAATCAACCGAAATTTCTATCGTATTATTACCCAACATAATAGAGCGTATCCGTCATCACAATTGACGATCAACTCAGACCGGGGTCGTGGAGGAGTCTTGGCGATGTTGATCTGACACAAGAATAACCAAGTTCAATGACCAAAAGGCGTCACTGGGTCCTATAATGATAATCAAGAACATCAATTGCACATATCAAGCAGGGGGTTTTTATATTGGTTCAAAGAAGAGTAGGAAGAAACTATGATATTGATGAAGCGTTAAGATTTGTGTCAACCCCGCTGACCTGGCTTGGAAGTGTGGCAGGCCGCGACCTCTTGCGACACAAGATCAACTCACAGGAAGGGTTGGATAAGGGAAGGCAAGAAGGCAAGCTGGCAAGCAACCTCTAAATCAGGGACAGGGTTCAGGGGTCAAACAGAGCGGGTCAAACATGGAATGATGACCGGGGCCATGCGGGCAGTAGAAGGCACATCTACTGGGACCAATAGCTTGGGTTTGAATGTCGACCCGCTCGTTGGTGCCGATGCTCATCTTTTTCTGTCGATTTTCTCGTATTCTCATGTCAGGGAGGCGATTGTCTCTCCCCCCTTTGACGTTTTCACATAAATTAAATTGATGATGGAGCCTGAGAGCTTTTTAAAGAATACGAAGAGCAACACGATGCTCGTACTCTGTACGTGCATGAATGATTATCATGGCACACCAAAATTCTTGCAACAGCATCGTCCGTTTACCGTTGCATCCACAGTGACATCACCCAAGTAGTATCTAGCGTCACGTTGGAGAGGCGCGGCGCCATCTACACGACGGAGGGATAGACAGGACAGGAACCAGGGGGGCCAGAAGAGACCTGTGCTGTTGCAGTGGCTCTGTTGACAAAAACAACGATGCAATGTGGTTGGGTTGGGTTGGTTTAGATCTCATGTGCAGCAAGCACCTACCATCCCACATTGAAGATCGAAATTGTCACAGCCAGCTTCTACAAGTCAGGCAAATGCAGTCATAGTTTTAGGCTCAATAAAGGCTGAAACATCCTTTAGTTTCTACGGCGATGTAAATTGCGAGCCTCAGCAGCTCCGCCCTTGTCAGGTGTGCATACATACATCAGGTCAGCCAGTCAAAGAAAGACTTCCCAAGGGCTGGCCAGGTAAGCAAACGCCTCGCTGGACCTCATCGGCCAAGGGCTAGACTGACCTTGTTGAGCCGCCCCTTCGCGCCTAAACTCCACCCTAAGCACATCCCTTCCAAGCTCCCCGGGCTTGATTACAGCGCGAAGGGCCGGGTTCTCAAGGGACAGCCGTGTAGCGTGGAGCCAGCCATCTGAACTTGGCAGGCCTGGCAGCTAGACAAGGACTAGCTTTCGGCCTTAGTAGGTACCTAGCTTCGGGGAGGCTCCATGTCGTTAAAAACTGCAAGCGGCTCCCTCCCAGGCCGAAAAAAGAAACACACCAATTGTTTAGTACATACATAGCGAATTGTCCAGACTTGCAACGACCTTTCTTCTCTTTTGCCACGACAGACAAAAATAAAGACTACAACAACAAATCAAAGCCAGCTTACTTGGACCACTGCGATAGTCGTATGCAGCTCAGCCTCCTCTCGCCAAGACTAGCCTAGTTCTCGGGACTTTTAGCTGAACAGATCCCCCATCCATCATCAACGAACGATCCACTGGCATCACAAACGACAAGTTGCATTTGACACAAAACTCTCCTCTTGTGTTGTTTGCTAGAGATTGGCTTGCGTTGACTCAACTTGACGAACTCAGCTCGTGTAACACCCAGTCACTCCACTGCATCCACTATCCACTGCCTCCACTCCCTCCCCCAGCGCCTCCATCAACTGTCAATCTCTCCGTCCACTTGGGCTTCTTTCATCCGCACATCACCAGTTCTGTATCCATTGATAATAACTGGAACTGTGTTGACTCCTCCCTCGGACGCTAGAGCCACCTCCTCAGAGACTCCTCTCTACTTGGCACACGACACCTTTCATCATCGATAAAGAGATCCGCTCCTCTCGTCAGCTGGCGTCTGCAGATTCTTAGACCCTAGCTTGTTTACTGTACTGCACTGTCTTCACCACTCGCATTCTGGGTCCTCACTACTGTACCTCGTCAACCTCACCATCACCTCCTAGCCAGTCGTTTCTCGTTTCTTCCCCAAAAGCAAACCAAAAAAAGCTGCTTTGTTGGGTCCGCATATTCCTGGACTATTTTCAGCCGCTATACGTCCTTTGCATATTCGTCTCCAGTCTTTGCCTCGCTTGATATCGCTCTGATCGACTTACAAAACTCACCGTTCTTCCATCCTCCAAGTCTTTTTGTTCATTTGTACATCATGGCATCTAGCGACATCAAGCACGATTACAGCATGGAGGCTGGACTGTTGAACACTGACCGAGAAGAGAGAATCATGTCGTCAAAGGAAGCACTACTCCAGGATTCGGAATCTGCCCATATCACCCCAAGGACAACTACCAGAAGGATATCTCCAGCAGGCAAGGCTTTGATTGCTCTGGCTGCTTGCTGTCTCTTGGGAGTCGGTGTGGCATCTATTGGCGGTGCTACTCGTTTCTGCCCTGGACATCTCCGCCATGGAGATCTCATGGGAAAGCATGGCATGAGCGGTCACCGAGCAAACCTTTCTGAGTCTATAGCACAGATGGTTCGACGACAAAACACACCAGCACCTACCGACACAGAGGATCCCATCGCCGACCCTACTGATGCCGCTGTCGACGAGGCTTCTAATGAAGCTTCGGCACCAACTGCCCCAACGGCTCCCACTGCACCCACGGCTCCTACTGCTCCAACTGCCCCAACGGCTCCCACTGCACCCACGGCTCCTTCAGACACCGCAGTGCCGCCCTCGGATACTGCTGAGGCGCCTACGGACCAGGCTTCCGCCACCCAGGAAGAGCCATCTGAGGAGCCAACCGATGCTGCCACAAATGAAGCATCAGAGACACAGAACCAAGCATCAGTCACCCAAAGGCCATCTGACACGAGTGAGCCATCCTCACCCTCGCGACCCGCGAGCTCTGTACTTGACGAACCGACCTCTAACCCGGACACAGGCCGACCTTCTGCCACTGCTGCCCAATCTACCGAGGAGGACTCTGCCACCGAGGACACTCCTTCTGCCACCCAGTCGAATGAGGAGCCTACGGAGCCTGCATCAAACACGGCTCCTACCCAACAGACTACTCGTCGTACCACAGAGACTCGACAGTCAACTCAGGAGTCCGACCCCGAATCAACCGCCGATGATTCCGCCACTGCCACTGGTACGTCCGACTTGGAAGAGGAACCTTCCGAGACTGCTCTCTCTTCTCGTGCTTCAACATCCAATCCTCCTGCTCCTAGTGCTACAACCTCCACTGCTGCCAGTACGTCTACTCGAACAACCTCTTTGCCTGATCCATCCTCTTTTTCTGAATTGCCGTCCGAAACGGTATCTTCGGGTGAGACAAATCAATCCACCGTCCTTGATGATACCTCCACTGTCGCCGATGCTTCCACTGCTTTCGACACTGACACTGCCACTGTCCCCTCATCCACTACTGACGACGCGAGCGATGTCCTCTCCGATTTGACCTCGGAACCAGCTTCCAAGTCAACACAGGAGTCAGGTACAGCGTCGCAGACTTCAGAAGAAAGAGAGACAACCACCGGTATGTGGGATGGATCAGCAGCAATAAGACCATCCACCGGGTCATTGATGCGGGTCCAACTCCCCAGCCTGCTGTGATATTTTTACTTCGTGCCATTTTCCCGTAAACCGAATGCCCTGACCTCGTGACTTACGCAAGTGCGTCAAAACCGGGACAAGTCGTTTGCTGTCACATTGATTGTTGTTCTCATGACACTTGCTAAACAATTTTGATGATCACATTTGCTAACTCAATCACAGATGACCAGGAAACTGCAACTCAGACCGACGAGGCTACACAAACCGATGAAGATGAAACCACAACTGAAACAGAGTCCGCGCGAAGAACTATCACCGGCACAGGTACCAAGGCAACCTCTAGCGCTATTCCTAAGACCTACACCTCGACACTTGAGGATGGCGGTGTCACCACATTGACCTCGACCTCTTGGGTTGAAGTTGTCCCTTCTGCTGCTGCTACTGGCAGCAGCGACCCTGACCTCCAGAACGCTGCTCCTCGATCAGTTGGTTCAGTCCTGGGTGCAGTTGTTGGTATGGTCTTTGGCGGTTTTATTCTTCTGTGAGCAGAAGACTATCTTCACATTTCTCCGCATCACGCGATGATCACCACACAGACATTGTGGTAGATGAACAAAGCCGTTCAGTCATGGACGGCAGCTCATATAATATGGGCTCATTATGAATTTTACGGTCCTTTCCTCACGGGTACAAAATTGGGTAAATAGACTAGGACAACATCAGACGCTTGGATATATGGGGAAGCGTGTTATCATTAGACGAGAGCTTCCACGTAAGGTTGCATCTCGAAGGAGATATGGATCATTAATTGGGCGCTTAGCATATTAGCAGACAGCGATCGTATCTAAAGTGCATTGTACATGAGCGAATACAAGCCATTTGCATAGTTCTGTATCTTGATGATAGGTTATGACAAAGATCTCGTGTGATGTTATTGTAGCATGCTTGAAGTTGTATACATCTCATTGAAATATTACAAGCTGCATACGCCTACTAGCTGGCAATGCACTATCAATCTTGATAATAATAAAAAATTATAGCGCTAGGGAATAATGATCAAGTTCGACAAAGCTGCATTATCACTACAATTTATCAAAGCAGAAACTCTACAGAGGTTGCGACAGTGCTGTAGCTATAGGCTGCATGCCACTGATTGTCATGAGTCAACGACCAAATAGAATGGGTTAATGGTTGATTAATTGCTGAAATTCGAGGGTATAACCAATGAACGCCAATAACTTCCGTATGACCGTATATGCCCTTTTCGCCATCTTCCATCTTGGCGCTTGTTCAGCCAGGACCTATCCTAGGCATATCATGGTGCTCGCTTAGTTTTGACAAGTATGTGTTAAGTTCCTCGACACGTTCTTTGTGGGTCTTGAGAAGCTCAGGTCGTGACCCAGACGATTCGGCCAGTTGAAGGAGCTGATGAGCATGTTAGTAAGATGCACTTGAACTTCAGGCTGGACGCGCTTACCCTCTTCTTCTTGATTTCCTCGTGGCGCTTCTGAGACTCGGTTTTCTGCACTTCCGGCTTCTCCTCATCATCTTCGTGGAGAGGCTCATCGTCTTCATCCTTCTTTTTCCTCTTCCTCTTCTCTTCGTCCTTGCTTCCAGTGTCGAGGTTCTTCTCTAGATCGGTCTTGTCGCGCTTCTTCTTTTTCTTATTGATCTTGGCGCCCTTGAGCTTCAAGGCGCCCCCGCCACCGACGGCGGCATAATCGTCGGACCCCATGTTGTTGTGTTGATGCCAGGAGAAGAGATGGCAAAGGCTCCCAGGATCATGTCGTTGAAGTAAGTCGGGTGACTAAGCATACCGTGGCGGTGCAAGTGGCTAACCCACCACTTGAAACGGCAAGGGGGTTGGGGCTCGTTGCTGTTTTCGGACCATACGCGGAAAGGAATAGGAAGCAATTGCATAGACAAAGCAGAGCTTCCTTCCTCGTAATGAATTGAGGAAGGTCTCCTATCTTGGTCCTTTCCATTCTTTGTCTCGTCCACATCAAGCACCCCACTTACAAACAAACATCCCCTTTTTGGTGCTGAATTAAAGACTTTATGAGCAATCAAGTTGATCATTGATGAATACAACTAACTCTTCTTCTTAATTGTACTTTTATATCCCATCTTTAATCTCGACCGCTTCAAAAACGACATCTGCTTCTACACGACATCGATCCCCACAGATCCTCCTTCACGAATCTTCCATTGCGATACTGCTCAAAACATACGCTCGAGACTTGCGCGACTCCCAATCGTTATGCGCCTTTGCTGTTAGCAGCTGAAATCCGAACTCAAACACTGGTGGATTATACCTGGGAGGGGAAATATCGATTGACCCGTCGCTAAACAAGAGGAAGGACAACGACAAGACGAACCACCATGGTGCCCTCTTACGGTCAACCGGGGAACACGAGGGACTCGCTCGAACTCGCATCTTTGGCAAGTTCGAGCCAGCTCAACGATGAGGGGGCAACAGAAATATCGTCCCGGCAGAGTATATCGTCATCGCGAAGACTATCTCTCGAGCTTGACGACCCATTGAACAGCGCTAATCCCGCAAACCCCGCTGGGAGAATGCATCGATCATACTCGACAACGTCAGCCTTCGAATACTCGGGCAATATGTTCCCTCTGAGCTCAACCGCAGGCGCTGAAGGCTATGCCCCCATTGGTGCCTCCAACTCCAGGATGAGGCCAGCCGGTGGCTTGGGTGGGGGGTCGTTAGAAAAGAGCAAGAACTTGACATATCTTAACGGATTGTCACTAATCGTGGGACTAATCATCGGCTCCGGCATTTTCTCGTCGCCAGGTGCGGTAAGCAGTAAAGTTGGCTCACCAGGCGCTGCGCTACTTGTCTGGATCATCGCCGGTATCCTTGCATGGACAGGTGCTGCATCCTACGCTGAGCTCGGTGGAGCAATGCCACTCAACGGAGGCGCTCAGGTGTACTTGGCAAAGACGTTTCACGAGGTTTTTGGTTTCTTGTTCACATGGGTAGCTATGTTGGTTCTCAAGCCTGGTAGCGCCGCCATCATCGCCATCATCATGGGCGAATATCTCGTTCGCGCATTCATTGGTCCTGACGCTGAGTACGTCAACCCTTGGATCAATAAGGCCGTTGCGCTCGTTGGGCTCTTGATCGTGACATTCTTAAACTGTGTTTCCACAAAGCTGGGCACGCGGGTGAATGATGCACTCATGTTTATGAAGTTCATCGCCTTGATCGGGATCACAATCACCGGTATTGTGGTGATGATAACGGGAAAGACGCTCAAGGGCGAGTCAGAAGTCGACTGGAAACCGTCTGCGCTGTTTGACAACACATCGACAGATATGTCCGCTTGGGCTCTGGCGCTTTACGCCGGCCTTTGGGCATATGACGGCTGGGATAACGTAAGTGGTATACGTGCTAAATTATGAATCCGGAGTGCTAATATAATTTAGACAAACTACGTTGTTGCCGAGTTTCAAAACCCGGCCCGAGACTTGCCTCGAGTCATCCATACAGCAATGCCCTTGGTTATTCTCTCCTATGTCCTAGCTAACATTGCCTACTTTCTTGTTCTGCCTCTCAAGAGTATGGACGGTGCCAACACGGTTGGTGTCATGTTTGGCAGCCATGTTTTTGGCCCTGTCGGCTCCCTTGTTCTCGCCCTCATCGTCAGTGCCAGCTGCTTTGGTGCTCTCAACTCCTCAACTTTCACCTCCAGTCGTCTCGCTTACGCCGCTGGCAAAGAGGGCTATATTCCATCTATCTTTGGCACTATTGGTGTTGGAGCCAGTCCTCATGAGCATGAGCTCAGCACCCTGCGTACTCGCAGCTGGTTCACTCGTAAGATGAGACAAATGTTTGGCGATGAGGATGCGGGGCTGTTTTATACGCCAATATACGCTCTCATCCTCAATGCTGTTCTTACAACAGGATACATAATTGTGGGCGAGTTCAGCACCCTTGTCACGTTTTATGGAGTAGCCGGCTATGCTTTCTACTTCTTCACCGTTCTCGGCGTAATTGTTTTGCGTGTTAAGGAACCTGAACTGCCTCGCCCTTACAAGACGTGGATCACTACACCCATCATCTTTTGTTGTGTTAGTATCTTCCTTCTCACACGCGCTGTATTTGCGCAGCCCTTCCAGACACTCTCGGTCGTGTTCTTCGTGGTGGCAGGTGTGCCAGTCTACTTCTGGCGCATCAGAGGGCGCGATGAGCAGGTCTTGAGAAGAAGAGGACATTCCGATGAGGATAAGAAGTGGTATCAGTTTTGGAAATGATCATGATTTGAGAGATGCACGACAGCATGATAGGGGTTTGAGAAAAATGACAGCGGGTACATGTCATGACGGCGAAACACATCCTATGAAGTTATAGCGAGATGAAGTTTGACGATGGCTTACATAATGAGGCATATCAGTATAGCGACTATGCATGTGTATTATTAGTATAGTAACAAAGTAAAATAAGATGAAAATGAAATAAAGTATTCTGCTTCCAAAACTGATCCCAAATAATCCACTGACAAGCTTTCTGTAAGCTCTTTGACGCAAATTTTATACGCATAGAATGATTAATATTGGACTACCAACAATGCTGGTTGCCCCAGTATCCCACGATACAATTCAAGATGGAGACGTGCCGATAATGATAGGTCTAATGATCGGGGTTGATGTTTTTTCTTCAGTAGAACTGCTGTTTCTCAAGAAGACTTTGATAAGTTTCCATGATGCTAGCTTTTAAAGGGGTTATTATGATTCAAAGTCGAAGATAAAGTAGTAGGTCAATCGAAGTAAACATTAGAGCATCATGCTTCATACAATAGGTCACTATGAGAGAGAGAAGGTTTATATAACTTTAACAAATTGTATTATCTGCAGCGCTGATTACTTTTGACCCGCGTCTATAATGCAGTTGATCCAAAACTATTCATCATCATGTAAATACCATTCCTTCCTTTATGAATACATCTATTTCTTCTCACGCTGACCATAGGCCTTGGTGGCGTAGTCACCCTGGTAGACAATGAGATCGGTAGGGTTGTAGTCGTGGCGACCAGAGAGGTAAGAGTCGATGATAGCCTTGGTACCGTTGGCGTATCGGATCTGGGCATCCAGAGAGGTACCGGACATGTGAGGAACCATGGCGTTACCACCGCCCCAGTTGTTCTTAGCGTTTCGCAGAGGGTGCTCCTTGGGAGCGGGCTGGTGGTCCCAGACATCACCGCCGTAACCGGCGAGGTGGCCAGACTTGAGGGCAGCGGCGACGTCCTCCTTGACAACGATGGCGCCACGGGCGGTGTTGACAAGGTAAGAGCCCTTCTTCATCTTGGAGATGAGGTCCTTGTTGAACATGCCCTTGGTCTTCTCGTGGAGGGGGCAGTTGATGGTGACAATATCACACTGAGCGAGCATCTCCTCAAGAGTGTCGACGCGGCGGCAGCCAATCTCCTTCTCGGTCTCAGGAGAAAGGGGCTGGTAGTCGAAGTAGAGGAGCTCCTTGCATTCGAAAGGCTTGAGACGGCGGAGGACGCGCTCACCGATGCGGCCGACAGCGACAGTACCGACAACCTTGCCCTCAAGATCAAACTCCTGCTTAGCAGCGTGGGCGACATCCCATTCACCAGCCTCAATCTGCTCGTGGGCAGGGACGAAGTTGCGGATGAGGACGAGGATGGTCATGAGAACGTGCTCAGCAACGGAGACGACGTTGGAGCCAGTGACCTCAGCGACGGTGATACCGCCGTTGGTTGTGTTGGCAGCGTTGAGATCGACGTGGTCGGAGCCGATACCAGCGGTAACAGCAAGCTTAAGCTTCTTGGCCTTGGCCAGGCGCTCAGCGGTCAGGTAACCGGGGTGGAAGGGAGTGGTGATGATAATCTCAGCATCCACGAGCTCCTCGTCGAACTTGGAACCATCGCGGTCCTTGTCGGAAGTGGTGACAAGAGTGTGGCCTTGGTCCTCGAGCCACTTGCGGATGCCGAGCTCGTTCTCAGTGGTTCCGAGAAGGAGGGGTTGCTATGAAGCATGTCAGTTGCTGTTGGCCATGAAGATACGATTTGAGAAGTGGTTGAGGGGTAATGATGCAGGACTGAAACATTGGGTGTAGGTTGGGTTGCATTGTTGTCACTCCAGGCGCCTGCAGTGTAAACCACATGAGAGCCACGAAGCTAAACACTGCCACCTAAGCATTACTCCCTGATGCTGTTGCAGATGTTGCCCAGACATTGCCCCGCATCAGTAGGCTGATAGTGGCTGATTCTCATGTAGTGAGACCATTTCCCCGCGTTTGAGATCGACAAGCGTGGAGAGATGGTGTGTGGGGAGATGTTGTGGTTGTCGGTAGATGTGGAAGTGTTTGAGGTAGAATCAACGACCATTGAAGGTAATTGACAGGACAGTGAAGAGAAATCAAGCTGTAAAAGAAACATGGGAAAACATACATCCTTGGCGTGCTGGCCACCGTCGTAGAGAACTGCAAGAACCTTGACCTGTTGATGTGTTAGATGAGGCTCAAGAGGATATTGGAGAAGTGGGTTTAGAGGAGAATGCTTACCATTTTGGCGGTTGTGAAAAGGGTTGTTTGTTTTGTTGGAAAGGTGAGAAGAAGGAAGAAAGATGATGATGATGATGAGAGTGAGGAGGAAAGAAAGTAGAATATCGAGGGCCCAATGCCAGATATTTATGCTCTCGATGGAACGCCATGGCTATGCGTCTTGTCACCAAGTAACGGGCACCCAGTGTGTGATGGATGCTCTCCACACGAGACAACACGGAAACAGCCAAGGATCCACGTCTCACGCACTGCAGTGCAATGAATGGATTGCTGCATGTTCGCCATGAACGGGATAGGAACCGTGGCACGGTCAAGGTCGGCCGAGGACTCGCTCACACAGCCTAACAGCGAACCTCCATCGATCCCGCGAATCCCGAAGCTGTCGGCATTCTGAGCCTAAGAGGAGGGGTCAGGGGTCATGGCATGTGTGTACGGAGCAGTAGAGTGCAGTAATGGTTCGGTAGGTGTCAAAGTCTGGAAGCTTTTCCATCTGCATCTCCATAGAGCTGGGTAGAGGATGAGGCGACTACAAGCGCCGAGAATGGCAACCGATAGGAGACCGGACTCTGAATAGCGAACCCCATGAGATACATGTCTTACAGTGGTGAATTGGCGCTTTTCACAAGTATCTTGACCACGGCGACCGGCCGATGAACCGCTAGATGCCGCCCCAAGATGAAAGCGCCGCGACAGATTAGAGCGGGGGAGCGCGTGTGAGTGCGACCACACTCTCTTGAGAATGGGCTTACCGGAAGAGGAAAGTATGGCTCTTCCATGATGGAGGGCATATCTCGGTGTTCGGAGTTTGCTATGACTTAACCTTGACTGGGGAGAGCTCAAGGTGGAGGACAGGAGCTGTAGCCATGAACCAATCATGGGGAGCGATCTTGCCTGAGGCCCTGTCGAGGTGGGGTATCGAAACTGCCTCTTTTGTACGGTACGACGGAGGGAAGCGGGGTTGATCCAACCTCCCCTCAGAGCTTCAACTGAACAGTACAGCAAGACACGACACGACACGGCAGGTGCGGTAGACTTGCCCGTCTTTTGGAACAATTTAAACTACCTACATTATGGGCTTGAGGCTTCTCCAATTGAGAGAACATTCGAATCTTTTTCCGTTGGAGAAAGAACAAGCTAGGGACATAATGTCCGCTCGCTAACATGACATGCCATGGGATCGTGTAAGTGGGGGACCATTGATCATGATGGAGGGATGATGCCGTAACAGCTACTGCTGCACTGCAATCTCCCACATACATACTACGTAAATCTATTCGGGCTCCAATATTACGGAGGTCGATTGTGGGATCTGGGTTATCAAGGGCATGAATCCGCTGGAAAGATGATATCAATGATGATATATGTTGAGCAGAACCACAGATGGGCCGACTTAGTACTTACTTATCCACTGAAGTTCTGATAACAGAACAACTACACTGATAGCAATTGATCACCCTGCAATCACAAACACCGAACGTCTCCCCTCGTCTCATACTGCATGCCGTGTTCTAATCCCGCAACAATCCCTTGTTCATTGACAAGCCTCAAACATCAAAATTATTAGTTTGTAATTCCATTCTGTTCTCGTCCAACTAGAGCCCTTTTTTTCCTTGTCCGTCGCTATTCGGCATCCCGCCGCCCGGCCGTAGTGCCCCGTTCTCCGATTTGGATGCGGGGCAACCTATTCGCACATTCATCTCCGGGATAACTGTGAAAGATAAACTTGCAATGCCACATAGCAACGAGCCAAGCTTCTGGATTCAATCTATTCACATTCGTGTGCATGACCCAAACTACCTAGGTAGTTAGGTAACCTTGGATTATGAGCTTACTTGGAAATATTACCCCGCATTCTCATGTGGGTTTTGATGTTGGCCAGAGAAGTGACCTTTTCCAAGTTGAATTATGAGCGCGATGTAAATTCATACGACTATTTAGTATGGCCTCACAGTAGTTTCGAAATATTATAAGACTTTTTTATTAATTTATCATTAAACCTGCACGCTCATTTGTCTGAATGTCCAATAACTCACACCTCCATATATTCTCATGTGAAATACCCTATAGTTATCTCCGGACAACCGGCGACTATATCCAACCTTCAAGGTTCTCGGGTCTCCCTTGTGACTGTTTAGGTCGGCAGGTCCCACAACGCCGTAACATCTCCGACCTGTCAGGTAAGAGTAACAGGACTTTAGTCTCCCTAGTCTGTGAGGCTGTTCAGTTGCCCCTGGCGTTAGTGGTGGTCGTCTCCCCGCCGGAGTCTGAAGCCGACGTCGGGAATACCGTCTCCGCAACTCGACGTTTACAATTTACTGTTAAACTCAGATGACGAGACATATCCGAAACTCAATACTCTAGGCACGACGTCTTTGCGATTCATGGGAAGCCAAAGTCTTTGACACCTTCACCTTCACACAAGCAAGTCCAATCCAACCAGCCTGATCACTTGGGCCTGCATCGCGAGATGAAAAATCTTATGCCTGAGTTTTCAGCCCGCAAAGGCAGTTTCGTCCATTTGATTGCAACATGAAAGCTCAAGGATATCACACGTCCCAAAATCCGGCTATCAAGATCCGTAAAGCGCCGTCCGAAGGTATGGTCCATATCCATGGACAACTCGCTGAAATCCTTACCTCCCCTGTCGGGTCACTTTCAAGCAAAAACAACCACACTGAACCACCCTTTTCCCAGTCCGTATGTCCTACATGAGAAGTCCAAGCAAAAAAGGGACAGGTATTGGTATATGTCCATCATCGTCATAATCGTCATCGGAATCACTCGAATAACCCCCCTCGCCCCATTCGCCTTCGCCGTCCTGATCTCCTTGGTCGTTTTCCTCGTCTTCTTCGCCTTCCATAAAGCCAGGGAAAAAGTCAAGACCGTCGTAACCTTCGCTATCGAGATCCGAATCGTCTGTGTCGTCAATCTCGTCGCTCACCGAGCCGTACTCGAAATCCTCGGGATCCTCTTCATCTCCTCCGATGGCGTTGAGCATCTCTATCACCGTAGGCTCAGTGTAGACAATATCAAGTGCTTCCAGGACCTTTCGGCCCTCGAACCTCAAGACCTCGTTCTTCGGAATCGCTTGCTCCACGAGTTCCTTGACGTCCTTGTCATCCAGTGTTTTCACGTCAGTTCTCAACCCAGCGGAGATCAATTGGTTTGTAAAAGACCAGTTGAGTTGTGGTATGTGATAGAAATTTGGCTGCCCAACCTCGCGAATACCTTTGCGAGGCTCCCAAAAAATAAGAGATGACCAACATTCCCGATGCAGTCGTTCTGGTTTGTCGCGCAGTGCATTTGGATGCTTTAGAAGGATTTGACATGCTTGTGGTTGGTACCCATTGGTAATAGTATACATAAAAGCCCCGTCTGGCATAGATTTTGTCGGCATGTAGATGTCCGCACCTGCATTCACCAACACAGGTGTTGTCCGCCAGCAGGAGGCTGATTTGAAACTGTAATACAACGGAGGCTCTTCATTGAACAGCTCATTGGGGTCTTGGCCCCGGTCAAGAAGTATTTGAATCAGACTCGATGGCTCATCAGCGATTGGCGAAGGCTTCTCCAAGCAGCGATAGATTAGTCCTTCGCAGAGCTCCTTTGGTACCGCCACTGATTTCATCAGATCAGCCGCCCTTGTCCAAAGTTGCTCATCGAGCGCTTTCTTCAAGAGGTCCAGCAAGAACTCCTCCGATGGCCTTGTCATGCCGTGTTTAGAATAATCGATGCGTAGGATGAACTCGGTCTTTCCATCATCGTACGAATCATGCACAGACGCTGCGAGGATACTTTCTAGGTCGCCTTCTTCCGGCCGACCGCCGTTCTCCAGAATTGCTTGTGCGAGGTTCAGGTTTCCATGCACGACGGCCGCTGTAAAAGGGCGAGCCTCAGAAACTCCTTTCTCGTTTGGATTGGCGCCGTGCTCGATGAGTAGCTTGACCAGAGCAGCGTGTTGATCGTCCCACTCGCGGTTGAAGTATGGCTCGCATTGTCGAGAGCAAATGATGTTCAAAGGAGTAACCTCATCCAATGAATCCTGAAATGTTGCTCCCGCATCCAGCAGCATCTTTGCAGAATCGTATAAACCAAGAATAGAAGAGCCTTCAGCTGTCTCGCCAACGCGTGCAAGTGCAGTCAGGCCATCATTATCGCACGCGTTGACATCGGCACCGCCCTCGAGTAACGCTTGTATGGCGTCGGTGTTGCAGCCTGCACTTGCAACCATGAGTGGTGTCATTCCGAGAACGGCTTCCTTTGCGTTGACATCGAAACCCTTGGCAATAAATTTTTGGATAATTTCGGCCTCAGAAGTGTTGCTCAGAGGTTTCGTGGGGGGAGCGAGAGGGTCGAAGAAGTCTTCCGGCCGGAATCGACGCGACCCAAGGATCAAGTGAAGAATACTGAAGCGATGCACTGACAAAGTACTAACATCTGCGCCCAAGTCAATGAGTTTGGAGGCGTCATCAAAACGACGTGAGAAACAGGCCATCATGAGCGGGGTCAAGCGCGTCTCGATAAGTCTTCTGTTCAGGTCGGCGCCATGCTCGAGAAGAAATGGAACTATTGTGTCCCAGCGACCGTACCATATGGCCTGGAATAATGGGGTGCCCATGAATGGTCCTTCGACATTGATATCTTCCTGGTGCTTTTCGTCCAGAAGAAACTTTACTAAATCCAGCATATCGTGTTTGGCAGCGTGATGCAGGGCCGTCAGTTTGAACCGACTCGAGTCGTGAGCAACATCGTCATCTCTCCAAGCATTGGGATCTAGCTCAAAGTCAATTCCTTGATATATAACCGTTGAAGCCCCGCGTTTCAGAAGGAATTTCGCCGTATCGAACTCTTTGTGACATATAGCGACATGTAGGGGAGTCCAGTTTCCTCCGTGTAAATCTTCAAGTTCTCCTTCGTCGACGGCCTGTGACTCGCTGAAGGCTTCGATAGGCAAGTGCGGACGACACAAGCACACGCCCCAGGACGGCGCGTCAATGGAAGCGCCAGCATCAAGGAGGATCTCAATCATGTCAATCCGACCCTTGCTTGCAGCAACATGTATAGCCTCCCATCTGCAATCACTGAAGATGCCGTCATCGCAGCCACTTTCGAAGCAATCGCAAGCGTCATGTAGCACGTATGATGCATCCAAGTCAACAGATTGATCGTCGTCTTGAACTCTCCACATAGGATCATCGTAGTAACTCGAATGGTAGTTGTACCACTTATGCGAAGGGTGGATGCGAGGTTTGGGTCTATGTGTGTAGGCGAGACGTGAAGGGCTGACACCAGCTTTTAGAGCACGGCGCAAGACTCTGACATCTCCCTTCTCGACTGCCCAGTGTAGGGCGCCGGGTCTATCAGATCGAGCTTCGCGTTTCCATAGAATCGGGCTTGCGATATCGTACCAGTGTCGGTTGGTGCGCGAGAGGGCAGCTATATCGTATTTCTTATTTATGAACGAGGCGATGTTGTGAAGGACCTCATTGGGAAGCCCGTCGAGCGAAGGCATGGCAAGTGACAGGAGGAAGAACCGGTCGATTCGAAGTTGGTGGATGAAGGGAAGGAAATAAAGAAAAATAAAACAAGGACAGACGAGAATAAAGAACTGGGGAAAAAAGTTGAGATAGCTACTAAGGCAATGAGGGGACCACTGAGGAGGTTTCTAGGTCCTGTACTGGGGATGGTGTTCCCGCCCGGAGAATTTTCAGGTGTAAAAAAAAGGAAGGAGACCTTCACAGATGGAAACAAACAATTACGATGAAGAAAAAAAAACACTGGTGATCCCTGCTATTAAGATGCTATTTATCCGTGCTAATCAGTCTGCTATAGTTGATATAATTTCTATTATTATTATAATTATTTAGTGGTTCATTTACTCCTTCATTGTAAAAGACGTTTGATATAGGATACTAATCTCTAAGGCATCCAATAGATTGGCCTAATTACCTGTTGTGCAGTTCCTTTGTTCCTGTGGCACTTGAAGTTGCCCCCGCAATTCGATGACGAGTGTCCCGCAAAGTTAGGTACGCTTTCACTATCGCTTCGAGGGCCGGTCCACTAAATGCAGATCATAGTTGTGGAAAAACTGCCCGAGCGTCTGGGACGCTAGTAATGGATTGTTTAGTTGAAACATTCACGTATGAACTGATGGCAATTATATCTCTGACAATTATCCTGAGCCCGAGCTCGAAGTTAAGCAGGTAAATATCATCGCTTGGAGTTGCCTTCTGGAAGCCATATGTCACAAAGACGGGCTCTGTCTAACGTGATCAGCCTATAGAGTTACAACTTCAAAATCAGTGTAACATTAGGAAATGGACAGCAACTTGGTCAGATACCTAAAATGAACAGGACACAGTGAAGAACCAAAACCCTCGTTGTTCCATTTTATTTGATAGAGTCACATGCAAATATCACGCTATCGTGAGGAAACACAGCCCCAGTAGAGACCATAGTCGGCCCAATTCTGCCTTTTATTCTAATGTGGGAAGCCGACCAACAGATATATGAGGGGGGCTTGGATGGAAGGCTTTACACCCTTGAATTAAACACGGCTCTAGGCATACTAAGAATAGGGGAGGCAGCATCATATATAAAGTATTCGGGCTTGTGGTGGCAGAAGCCTGTTTTCCCTCATCAAACATCTCCTAGCATTGTCATTACAATCAATACGCCCCAAAAGGTAAACCTGCAACATGGTCGGTGTCGGAAAACCGCGACTGGACAAATATGACAAGATACTCTCACGGCTCTTTGAGAACCTTGCCCTCTTTCACATTCTCAAACGAGTAGATGGCCCTCACGCTGTCAATGCTCATGTTCCCACCACTCTTCAAGATGCTAGGCGTAGGTTCTTGAAGAACTTGAGCTTTATCTGCGATTACAGAAAAGGGGGAGATACCACGACTTCCATGGCTCTCGAGAACAAGCAGAAAAGTGTCGTGTTCTGGATTGCAGCAAACTTAACTCCGAATGATAAAGTTATATCGTTTCTTACCGAAGTACTCGAATTGCTAAGAGAGGAACCTAAAGAGACCGAGGGAGAGCAGAAAGCTTTGCAGAATAAACTCGCAAAGATATGCGCCGAGTTTGCTGCACCGAGACTAAAAAAAGAGTGCAAGTTGTTACATAGAGCTACCAGACACTGTGAGGAGTACCTCAAGTTGGATACTGACACAGTTCAACAGCCTGGTAAGTCTAACTCAACCTAGGAAACAGATGTAACTAACAGAGATCCAGGGAAAAACGCATTGTTGAAGTGGCTGTCTCAGTTCTCATATTCCACAGAAACTGATACTCTTGTTCTATGTCAGATAGCCTACGACGCTCGACACGACCCTCAAATGACAACTCTGAGAACTTTGAGCCAGCAGCTTAACGTGGCACCCTCGGAGATTGCGAAGACATTCCGAGCCGTCAGACACTTCGTCGGCCGCCTAGCTGAGAGAGTGCGCGTATCTACACACTTAGTTCAAGATTCTCTTCTACTAGAGTCGCTTCTCAATTCATACGAAATAGGACGAGTGGATGCTCCGATCCCAGCAAAGGTCCCCCCTGCGGATGGCCTGACGAATTTGAACTCAATAGTTAAAAGAATGCTGCCAGCCAACGACCCCCGTCTTGAGGGTATGCAGAGCTACGTTGCCTGGTTGAGTGGCCCAATGAATCTTGAAGAGGCGATCAAGAACATGTACGATGGGGATTCAGGCCAGCTGTGCGTGCATTCTGAGGTTCAAATGCTGGAGGAGTTTCACCGCAATCGACGCAACTTTGTGGGAAGTGATCGATACATAGCTTGCAGTAAGCTTGCGTGCCTCTGTTGCAAGTTTTACTTTAGACATCACCCCGGGATGTTCGTGGAACCGGAATCCCATCAAAAACCCTACCTGAATTGGAGGCCCGTGGAGTTACCCGGTGGCAGGGAGAATATGTATTGGTTGGATCAGCGTCGGGTGTTGGCAATGCTCAGCAGCGAGTTGGGCAAGGCCGTGGAGATGCAAATTGTCAGCCAACAACAACCTAACCCGTGGCAGCCGGACTCTATGACGAACGTTACGTCGAGTATGGCGGCATTTGGTCTTTCCGAATCTCAGGAAATATCTGGTGATGATGAAGGATGGAGTGAGGGTGAGTTTTATTTGCATTTGACATGTTAGAGACTGACGCCCATAGACTCTGCTTCGCTGGCACACTTGAACGAAGGTGGGTTCAGCGATGGATTTGTTGATCTCACATATGAACATAGTGAAGATGAATCTGACGGGGGTGTAGGCTTGGAAGATTGGTAATTTCAAGTTGAGTAAACAAGTACCATATAGTGATGGGTTATTACATTGGATATAGCCTGACAAAGATAAATACTGAAAGGTGTGTGTTTGGAGATTACTACCAAATTACTACCAACTATCACCTCCTGACTCTCTTCTTCCCACCATGCATCTCTCGCTCATGTCTACTCAAGTTGCATTTCCGAGTGAACCACTTATCGCAGAACCGACACTGGACAGTTTTTCGCGAGCGATGCGTTCTGTAATGCCGGCGCATATCCTTCTGACAAGAATCCCGAAAGTTACAGCCAGACCACGAACAGTGAACAGGTTTCAGATGCGTTCGAAGATGATTACTTAGATCCGAGGTTAGCGGTGAAAAGGAGAGGAGAGGAGAGGAGGGCTTGAACTCACTTCCTCATGCGATTTTCTTTAAAGAACCTGTCGCATTCAGGCCAAATGCAGAGCCATTTTTCATGCTCTACAAACTCGTTGTTTTTCAAACGAATGGCGGGATCTTCTCTGAACGTCTGATTGCTGGTTATATTGGAGCCCGAGTTGTTGTCAGCAGGAGACGAACTGAAGTCTGAAGCAACGACATCAAACGAATGTGCTGGTATCCCGTCGTTTCCCAACGCCGTAGATGAGGAGTCAAGAATGGTATCGTTCGTCTGGTCGCACGCTGAACCTACGCTCTATAGAGCGGCTGCGGTGACTGGTGAACCAGTGGGCGATGCCACATTGGAAACATCATCCGAGACGGTGGGAAGATCAGGAAACGGTACCGGAGGACTTGAAAACGCAAACTGAGCTGAGCCGATGTCGTTGAGATGCGAATCAATCCCAATCATCGGCGAAGAAAGATCAATTTCAGAGAAGCTGTCGCAAGACAAAGGCGCTGAACCCGCATTCGTACCAAACATACCCTCTTGGTTCATCGAGCCAAGAGAAGCGGCGTCTTGAGACCAAGAGCTCACATGAAGCCATTGATCCACATTCTGATGAGATGTCACCAGAGGTAAAGAAAAACCGCCGAAGTCAGCTCCGGGGACTAGAGACGGGTCGGTGCAGCGTCAGCACAAGTGACTGGTGGAGTAACCCCCAAATAATGACTCGAGATGAACACTTACCATCGAATGCATAGTCCGAGCCTACGAAACTCTGTTCCGTAGACCCGTCCTGAGTCTGGGGTACTGATTGATAGTCGCTCATGAACTAGTCTAGATTATTCACATTGAAAGAAAGATGGTTTGTCAATGGATAGTTAACTGGCGAGGGGAGCTGGCTTATATTTTGCGATAATACTCTCCAAAGATAGAGTGTTTCCCCTCTCAGTCTTTCCATTGCGCAAAGATAATCAGCAATGACACTTTGAAAAG
Source organism: Fusarium sambucinum (assembly GCF_050947815.1). Lineage (NCBI taxonomy): Eukaryota > Fungi > Ascomycota > Sordariomycetes > Hypocreales > Nectriaceae > Fusarium > Fusarium sambucinum. The sequence goes on from NC_139292.1 coordinate 4,762,427, forward strand.
GCATTTCTGCAACCTCTTGGCACGGCAAGTTCCAATCAAAGCCCTGACATCCCTCAATCACAGGTAAAAAAGTCATATCATGGGCAAATGGTTGGTCGGTTGGTTGAAAAGTGTAAAAATACCCGCTAGGGGAGGCCTGCCTGTCTTGGCTGAATGCAATTGGCTTATGAGGAGGGTTGGTTGCATGCAGCTCGGGGCTACGGGAGCTTTGACTTAGACTAGGTACTTCATATGAACCAAACAGAGAAACAGACGATGACTTGGAGATAACTCAAAAGGGCGTTTTGGGTGCGCTCCAACTGAAAGTGCCCTGAGTGCTTATTGGAGATGGGAGATGAGAGTTGACCGATCAGACTTGTGCCTGGCGAACTGGAATAAGTCTGCAGCCAACACCTGTCAACCCATGTCTAATAATAACCCCAATGGATATTGATACTGTTAACTCGAGACTGCAGCAAGAGACTTCACGCTCTTGACTCCCAACCGACACCGACATTTAATACCCTATCTCTTCGGCTCACAAACGTTGCAATAATCCACCCAACGATGTCATTGAAAAGCCACAATTTGGGGTAAAACAACTTCACAAAGTATAACAAGTGGAATACAAAGAATGGAGGACGTCGTCAACTCCACCAGGTCTAGACTGTCGATGTGCCCCCACAGCAGAACCAAGCCGTTGAAAGCATGAGCAATGCAAAATCCTTAGACTAAGAAATATGGAGAATATGGTTGTCAAGAATAGACCTGATCTAACCATGAGACCCTCTCACATCATGAGAGATCTGGTCTAGTCCGCGTCATATGATCATGATGGGGTTTTGAACTGTCTGTCAAGTAACGGTATGCTTCAATTTAGCTGCGTAATAGCGCACCAAAATTCCTCGAGACTGAGGCTGAGGCTGTACAGAGTGTACCCTAACGTAAAGCTCGGGCCTCGTCTCATTCTCATGCATGTTTTCTGCGATCTTTTGTCGATGATTGCTGTAGATCACCACTCAGTGAGATGCGAACCATATTTATGATATAATGAATGAAGCAAAGGTACGAAAGATCATCGCTATGACACTTGCCAGAGATACCGCTGATATCATATCCGAAAACATGAAACCGCCATGTTCGTAATGGTCTTGTTGAGATGGTAAAGATAAACGTCATGGAGCGTTGAGGATGAGTAGCCTCAACCCCTGCTGCGGCTGCAATGCCACGCGATGAGTTTAACGTATGACAAAAGCCCACTGAACAGGCCGCCATTTCGTGTGATACGGGGCTGAAAGTAGTGCATTTTGCTCCTGTTGATCCTATCACTTGTCAAACAAAGAGCATCCGTATCCTGTTCCTTGGCATCGGTCTCGCCTGTGCATGTTTGTCCACTGTAGTCCAACAGATCCACAGATTTGGGTTTTCATCGGCGAGAAAAGACACCAATGGATTGATATCACGGCATGTGACGACACGCACGATTGGCATTTCTTTTCTGTCTTGCAGTACAGAGCAAGTTGAGTGACAAGAAAACGGAGGCCAATTATGGATACTGAGATATCAGATCGTCAATTGCTGGGATCCCCGGATTTGTGGTGGATTTTCGTCATGTTTCGAAATGAACATCATAATTTCTTGACGTCAGGAATACTGGATCTCATTATGCGATGTTCATTTGATGAGTTTGAAGTAGAGCATCCATAGACCAAGAAGATACGAAGGACATGTATGATGATGGATCATGGAAGTTAATGATAGAGACATAAACATCGTCAGTCCTCTTTCTTGTTGGTTGCGGCTCCTGAAGCGGTATCGGCCGACATGAGGAAAATTATCCAATGACGAAATAGTCACGGCAACACCCTCGTATTGAGCCAAGCCCTCAGGGCCCCGACTTGGCCGTGCAGCGGTCCACAGGGGACTCCCCGCACCGGCGATCCCTGTAGCCATTCGCTAAAGTCGCCCGAGCCTCTAAAAGATCCACTGTAGCGGGCCTCTACCTAGTCTCTCGGCTCATGGAGGATCCACCTTCATCCCACGCTAGCCAGCCACCTTGATCGGCCAGTCAAGGCCAAGAGAGAAACTTCATCGTTACATCGACCGACCAGCTGAGGGCGATCTTTTGAGGTGGCATTTAAGAACCGATACGATCCCCCTCACTTTTGTTTCTTGGTTTTTTTATATTATCAATCCTTAAAGACTCTACTGAACAGTCTATACAGACCATCATTTCACTCTTCCTCGTCACCCCTCGAATAAACACTCCCATCTTGACTTTTCCGCCCTCGCTCTACATCTCGAACAACACACAAACCATGCTCACATCAACCTTCCTCCTCAGCCTTATCGGCCTTGCAGCGGCCTCACCGGTCCAGCCTCACATCGTCAAGGACCCAAAATATCCATCACGCTCGACATCAAAGGGCTTCAAGCTTGTCGTCAACGTCACAGATCCCTCGCTAGACTTTGATCCTCCCATCCAAAACTTCGAGCTCACCGGCATCCACACTGGAGCCGGCCTCGCCCTTCTCGGTATCAGCGAGAAGGACGGCCGCATCTTCTACCAGAACGGCACAAAAGAGGAGCGTCAAAACGGCGAGGCTACCGTAATAAGCGACGGCGGTACTCCCCTGACTCCCAACGGTATTGGTCTCGTTGCCGATAAGAAGAACAAGAATCTTTTCGGTGCTACGCTCAACTTCGAGCCTGGTACCGCTGGTGTCCAATTGAACCAGCCTGAGGACCCATACACCTACTTGTTGCCCGAGACCTTTGTCGCTTGCAACAAGAGCATAGAGTACTACCGTGGCAAGAAGTTCGTGGTCATTGAGCAAGCACGCATCACCATTGACAAGAACGACAAGATTCAGCGCAACATTCCTAAGGGCTGTGCACCCATTCGCCTTGTGCCCCAGTGCGACGAGCTGGAGTCTCTCCCCAAGGGATCGTACTCGAGTCACAAGTACGCCCTCGACTCCAAGTGCTACAAGGACGTCTCCAAGATTGAGTGGAAGAAGTACAGTCCCTAGGCTGAGACTTTTAAATTAATAGGAAACAACGAGATGGATTTAATAATGATGAATGGGTAATGATTGCTTTTGAATAGCCTCTATAATTAGCATTGGCATTAATAGCTTTAATATTGTACAACAAATTATCTGTATGTCTCAACTTTTTCCATGCATGCATCGTGAACCTCCCGTATCGAGAAATCCAGCGGTGAGGCAAATGTGGGTTGTACAAACTGCACTCGCAACCGGATCTAGACTTGCCAAGCAGCTGGATAGTTCGAAGGCTAACCGAGAACAAAGACCGTGAAATAATGGCAATTGCATCTAATTCTCTCAGCGTTTTCTTCTCCGGTAATCGCGGGGGACAAAATAAGCAGTGGAGATAGTAAGTGGATTTGTCTCCGTAAAAGTCAACCATCAGGTGCTGCCAGGCACACAAACTCAAACTCCACCAAATCCTTTGTTGGTTTGTTAGTGGCACATCCTTTTTGGACAAGAGGAATGGGCTTGATGTACCAAAACGGAAGAGAGGCTGTATGCTTGAGTCAGTTTGTTTTGCCACTTAGATATGCGATTACTACCTATGTACTTGATTTTTGCTCAATTAGAGTAACCGAAACCTTCCACAACCCATATTGTGTGAGAATAAGGTTGCTCTTGGAGCCTCTATATGTCCACTTGAGTCTTTCTACCGTTTCCCTCCCATCTCTTTCTGCATTCTCAGCACCGATCGATTCTGCCTTACCACCTTGTCCGAGTTTTCTATCAAGTCTGGATGTTTCTATCTAGTTTATAGCCTGTTGATATAATATACAGCACATATGCTGATGCTTACTTATAGAGTCATTTTTATTCTATCGTCTTTTACTTCTGGCCTTGACTCGTTCTTGGCCCGTCGTAATTTTCACCAACAATGACAAAGAAAAACAAGCACCTACAGAAGCCGCCCAACAGGCCCGTCCCAAATTGGCGGACACAACTTGATGTTACTGTGAAGCACAATAGGCACACATATACTTCGAGGAGACTCAAAGAAGAATGGGCCCTATATCTAGGAGAAAATGCCATAGCAGCTATACTGCCCAAGTACAATTCCGCCACGGAGATACACTGCCACCGGCGAGGAACCGGAAATAGGTAGGTAGGTAGGTAACTGGCGTCACTTCTGCCTCATCGCATCACAAAGGGCCATTCCATTCCAGTTCACACCTTCCAAGCTGTAAGAAGACCGTGCGGGGTAACCAACCTGCTAGACTAGTATCCTTAACCTTACTCCAAAAAACTCTACGTTTACCCAATCTTTTAATACTTGGTACCCTTGATATCGAGTATTATCGGCCTCCTCCACGCCTTTTGCTGCCAGAACATAGGTTCTTCCCATCTTGTTCTCGGGTACTACACCCATCACCGGCTAAGCCGTTGTCCTCATCGTTGAGATGGTAAGTTACTTTTCAAACATTACCTCGACGCCGTTGTCTGATATCGTATAGGAGCCTTATGTCGATGATGATGATAATATCAAGTTCGAGAAAAACGAGTTTATGTATGATATTGATGAACTCGAAGGCCCAATCCACATGCCCGAAGATGGATCAGATGAGGGCGGTTGCATATATGTCATCGACATATTCGACGACGACAGAGAGGACTACATTAAACAGGAGCTTGATGCTATCAAATCCGAGATGCTCGACTTCGACGTGGATCTTCAAACCTTGACCCCTCGCCTACTCTCCACCGTTGAACAATATTCATGAAGGTGGTTCCAGTCATCCGCTGCAGGCTCATTCTGCGTCCGTTGACACGACGGAACAAACCCCTTCCCTCTTTCGCGATGTGATAGTGAAACCTGAGCCTGACGATGATGATGATGAAGGTAAGGAAATAAACGAGAATCATATGATTTACCAAATCGAAAGACACTGGCCAAGTCAAGCTTCCACAACTGGCTGTTCAGAGGACCTGGTTTCAAGCGTCCCTCTTGGTTATCAGATACAACTTGTTTCGAAATCCTCACATGATATAGTGTTATGGTGCCTGAAGAAAGACATCCGTTCGAATCCCTCGGATCCCGAATCTTCATGTTTCACCGTCTTGTTTGTTACAGCGATTGTTGCCTGTGAGCTACACCACTTGTAATCAGTCTTCTACCTCTGAAAGATTTACAGCTTTCGCAGCGAGGGGTATACAGTGCTTGGTCATCGACCTTTGTAAAAAATACCAAAGAGATCTGACCAACCGTCGTTGCCCTGCGTTCACCAAAGATAAACTAGGAGTTCACAAACTTGCAACTATGAGCGAGCTCTACGTTGCACGTAACGTCTACAACCTCACGATCAAAATAACTATCGCAATCTCCAGCAGCGCATGCAAGGATATCAGTGGTCTTGTGGAAATGCCAGACTTCGTGCCTGGTAAACAGTCCCCGGGGCATCAGAAAAAATAACCATGGGGAAGGATAAGAGACGAAATTACTAGGGTAGCTTATGCTCCTTAGACTTAGTACTTATTTTTGTACCCTAAGACTTAGGAGGCTAACTTTTCTGCAACCCACCAGACAGTCCCATAGTATCTCAGATAGGTACTCCCAATATCACTGGCAGATATTTTGTTTGTTTTTCTCTCAATCGACCTCCTCCTGAGATGCGAAGTGTCAAATACGATCCGAGCACAAATGGAACTTATGAGCCTTCGGCTTGTGACTTTATCTTCTCCATCTCGCGTTGCTTCACCCCTCCAGCTTCTCGTTTCTCAGGGGACTTGGAGTCTCAGTTCTTTTTCTTGATCTCCCTCTTCCTTCTCCTCTTCTGTTTTGTTTGCCCATCGCTCTTCGTGTCGCCTTATCTTTTGACTTTTTCTCGGGTGTTTGTCTCTTCAGTGCAGCCAACTTTTGTCTCAATCTGACCTCTTCCTTTTTCCCTCGTTCTGGCCTTTCTATCCTTTTTCTGCTCATCCGGCAGTCTGGCCAGATTCCTTCGTGTCTGTCATCATTTTCCATTTCTCGTTGCAACGGGTTTGCCGCAGCAAGAAGGTGTAGTCACGTCGGTATTGCCTATGCTGTTCTCGTTCTTCAGGTGTACCTTCATCAACAAATCGTTGCCACTTCCTGTGATCATATTCTTTCTGTGCTCGCTTGCGTCTTGCGGCCTGTGGTGTTGAACATCGTGCACGCTACCTCTTAGCCTGTTCTCGTCTAAATACTTTGTATGCTTCAGCCCGTGCTGCTCTTCGGATTGACGAACATTTGTAGTTGTTGTTGAAAGTGCCGTTACCAATGCGTTGTATTGGGTTGGTTTCTTACCGACGGGCGTGCTGAACATTGTCTCGCGGAAGGAACGTTGCGTTCGCGATACTACTCGAAAAGGGGTTTTGCATAATTGACTTATGCACTCTCCCTCTTCGTTTGATTGTTGCTTCGCGTGAATATCGGGAGTTCGGTATTAACAGTTACCGACAGCTGGCAGCCAGCTGCCAGCTGCTAATAATTTTTACCTGGCATATTAAAAGACTCCTTACCTCCACCACGATAAGGCCATAAATATCATTCTGCACCTTGCTCGAAATTCAGCTCTCCATCGTATACATCTTTCTATCCTACCACTTCCTCCCGCACATCCCCTTTACCTCATTTGCGCGCATCTTTCGATCTTGACAACTCCCTGTCTCAAGAATTCCCTTTATCTCGCTGGCTCTCAGCTTAGCATCGTGCTACCTTTATCTAGAGCATCTACTTGATCTCGCACAGTAAGACCATTACTTGCCTAGAATGTAGCATTGAACATATTCACTAATACTATAATAGTTCTGAGTCTCACTAATTCATACTTCATCTCATCTCGATCATCTCATCTCGATCATCTCATCTCCCCCGTCCGTATTATCTCCTATAACCAGTGTTATATATTCATACTAACTAAATAATAGCAATATATATTCTGTCAATCCTCACCCCTCCTCTCCAAACATTCTAATGGCGGATCTTCCCACTCCTATCCCCACGAACAGCCAGAAATCTGGCGGTGGCACTTCCCACTTGGATTTTCTCAATGATTCCAATATCACCATTACCCGCTCTCCTACCAGCACCATCAGCAACTCGAAACAGCTTGCTGCAACTGAACGATATGAACTACGTTTCCACCTTCGACAGTGGGTCAAGGTGGTAGACAAGGAGGGTGTTGACGCCTCCGATCTTGTCATCACCGAAGCGCATCGCCAACGGTTCTTTGATGCAGTATTCGATAGCTGGTCAAGCTCATATGGTAAGACGGAGGTACCAACATCCCCTACCAGAAAGAGAAAAGAGGATTCCCGCCTCCATGTTAGCGTCTGGAGCGACGATCTCCCTGAGTCTCCTAAAAGAAAAATCGACAATGAGGACGGCTCCCCGAATAAGCGCAAGAGAGTGGGGCGGACCATTACAAGGAAGAAGGGCGAGCCAGCCTTCCTGGCCATCAACAAAATCATTAGTCAAGAGGAATCGAAGGTCGCATTCGAATACAAAGACGCTATTGGGCAGGTAGCATCAGCCAACTTCGTCGACTGGGAAAACTCTATGACAAAGAGAAGGCTCAAGGCCAAAGCTGTGGTTCAGTACGACACCGCCGAACAGAAACGCACCCGCCTGTTCAACGAAGAGCTCATCGTCAAAACAGTACGAAACTACATTGTCGACGCTGCCGACGCCGGAATCTCCAATACCTATGACGTTGAACTGGAAGCTCCAGTGGTCCGTCTGCCGAGGACATTATGAGAGAGATGGCCGACAAGATCAATTGCATCCTTGCTGGCATTGACGAAAACAAGAAGACTAGGGGCTATGTGCTAGCTTGAAGAACGACTGCACCTGTCTCCTCTCCTGTCGGGCAAGGAGTGTTACTCGAGTAACGATGGTGCGGGGAGAGTTTAGGATGTGCATATAGACTGCCAATAAAACAAAAATAGTTTAGTATAGAATGAATTCTACGGAAGGATTTATGCGCTAGAAAGCAGATAAAAAAATTTCGAACTTTTATACCAGTGGACAGTGTCTAGTACCATGGTGTTGATGAAGGAGTGTGCATGCTGTGGAGTTACAAGATGGAAGTGAGTATGCATCTATAGCCCTGACCCGCCTTGCCTTTATTATAATGCGTGAAACTCTGCGATCCACGGTGATGAAAAGTTCGGGGATCGTTCGTGGGTGCCAAAATACTTGGTACATCTTGCTCATGATAGGGTTCAGATCAACGAAGGCGCAACGAGATCTACCGAGATCTTTAAATAAGCATATCACAATAACAAGATGGCTGCCAATAATCCGATGAATAAATATTAGTGCCAGCTTTCTCGAGTGATGTCTGCCTGGGCATTTCTGATGGTCGTAGCAATCCATTAACCGCCCTCCTCCTCACCCTTTTCCATAGTGATTAATTCACAGCTATCATTGCTTCGGTGCAGCGAAGCTATACTCGCCCCCTGAATACCATATTGGGAAAGGCCATGGCGTTGACTCGGTTCTTCTTGGCCCGGCGAAGTTATATCCAACTTAGACATAAGCCACTATTCATCTGTTTTTCTTCATGCAACCCGTCCTATGGACGGGTCTTCAAAGCGAGCTATTGCGCCCTGGTAGAGTGCGTAGTTTGTAATATGCAAACTCAGGGGCTTTTAGAGCGGGCTCTTCCGATTTCCCTTCGAGCCTAGGCACTAGTATTAGCAGTGATCATAGCGACAGTACCGAAAGTACAGACCTTTTTAGGATACGCCGCCCCTTTTCCATAGCCTTCTGCGCCGTGTCGCAGAAAACATTCATATTGGTTTGTGCCGGAGACTGTATAGCCCCAGGCCAAAGTTTCTGCAGAGTCCCTGGCATGTTGATGGAGTGGTTGAAGGTGTGTTGCGAGACTAGCGATTGGTATTTTGAATGGAAGCGAATGAGGTGCGAGAGAGGGAGGAGGAATAAAAACATATGCTAGTTATATAAGTACTCTGCAGAAAAATTAATACGAAGGTTCAACCTACTTCTGACTCAGGGTGATTAACTATTACATATAACCAGGATTGGTCTTTAAAGTTTAATACAAGCTTTCTTTCGTAGAGCTTAGTTGTGCTCATTAGAACGAACGATTTCTCTGGCGTTCTCTGTATACAATACAGGTCTATACATAAATGCAGTTGCTCTTATTTTGGGATTCGGTCACGATGAACTTATATTCCCGATTACTGCCTGTCCTGCTATGTGCCATGTATCAGGATACTAGATACAATTTTGCTATCAGTTTCACTCTAGATCAAAGTAACTTTTGTGGATGAGCAATTTTCAACTTTGTTTTTCGTGTATTTTACACCCGCTTGATCAGATCAATGTCGGCAATTCGTCAACTATCCCTTGGTGGCATAATTCCTTCCTCATATAAGAGGCCAAAGATCTCGCTCATACAGTATAAAATCAAGATTGAGATGAGATTTAGTCTGTTGTTGCTGTCTGTAAATTAGTGTTGAGTCCAACAGTAGAGGCGGGAGCTTACATCTTTCATGCTGAAAAAGACCAGTATCGCGAGAGTTTATCCGGTTGGAGGCCTGGCAACGTCCCGTATCGCCAAAAAGACGACTTAACACTTCATTAGTTGGCCCGCAGGTCTCGCAAATCCTTCAGGTTGGCGAATGTGTTGGCCATGTTGTCAGCACGGTCTCTAGCAAGTATAATAGGCATCAAAATTGGTGCTTCATCTCCGGAGAGAATGCGTGGCTCATGGCCAGTGCCTGTCTTGGCAAAGTGAACAAGGCGTCGGCGAGCAGTAGCAATGATACAATCCTCATTGTACTTTTCAACACGGTCCTGGACACAGCGATCGTATCGTGAGATAGCAAGGTCGAGACATTCGCAAAGATCCATATCGAGCTTGACAATCGATGGTTTGACCGGCTTTCCCTTGGAGTCTTTCCATAGAAGGTCCATCCAGCCCTGCCACTGGGGAATGGAGACGCCGAGGAAAACATCAGCTCCCTCTTGTCGCCATTTTGGCTGTGGCCCAGGGTAGGCCTTGTTGGGTGGGTGATTGCACGTCAGAGAACCGACTTTGACGGCAGTTTCAGAAGAGAGATCACCGACGAAAATGGGGCTTTCGTTGTCTGGATGAGTCGTGTTCCATCGTCGGAACACCAGCCTCCAGAATCTTCGCCAGTCGGAGATTGTGGGTACGAGGTCTGCATTACGATGCTCGACCTGGTTCTCGAGGTGGGAAAGATCGATGAACATGGAAAGCTCTCGCGTATTGAGCATCTCCTCGCTGTTGATGATATCCTCTGGAAAGCGCGAAACGACAGATGGCGTGCGCACGAGGAGATTGGCCATGGCAAGCTCTACCTGCTCACGGATCTGATTGTTTTGCGCCATAACAAATCAGGTACACAGAACCCTTAGATAAGACACCTAAGGAGGTCTAAAATAATAAAAGAGGCAAGGTATTAGTAAAACAATAACGGGATGGTCGTTAATGGGGATGGTGAGTTTACCTACCGAATGCGAAAGCCACTTCCTTGATGAGATCGATGTGTGAGAGGGGAGTGAAGGGATCGTGAGGAAGCCAAGTCCCCGGGATTAGGAAGTGTATGGCAGGAAGTTTCAAAATGCCTACTAAGGTATGCGGGGAATAATTTAGTAAACAGCTCAAACATGGGTATATACATGTTAGATGCCAAGTGCTAGTCACTGTCGTTGCGGCTTGCCACTTATCTAGGCCACAATCAAAGCTGCCAACACGAACGTGAGAGCGGAGGCTAGATTATTCCATACTATTGGACCGAGCGTGAATTTGATTGATGATCTAACATTGATATCGCTATACTGGACTATTAGTGTAACTGTGATGCGTCGGTCAAGATATGGATGAGTGATGAGTGATGGCTGTATTACGGGCTTACACTACCGGATACTGCCTTATGTTATTTGGCAGGAGAGATGAATAATATTCTTTAAAAGGCACCTAGGTAGGTAGGTAGGTACTACCTGTCTGACGTTGGTGTTACTTGCTATTGAATTGTGCAGGTGCTATAGACTACTTGCTATTCTTTCGACACTGCCATGACAGTGTAGAGAGCAATAGAGGCCAGTGTGGCTGCCTAAATCGACTGCCCACCAAAGTAAACATGAATCACAGCCTCTCCCCCTCATCTTTTATTTGTTCTTCAGATCTGAAGTTGGCCATCAAACACCCAAACGGCGCCATGTCCTCAAACACCTCCCCTGTACCCCTAGGACCACCTAATGAAGCCAGCACAGTTGAAGCTCATGAAGGAGCGCCTCGAGGTTCCAGTCGCTTTCATCACCACACTCCTCGACAGCCTCACTTTCCGGCTTTCACACAACTTCCATATCCTTATACTTACGGCCCTGGGTCGCCATACGCCCCACAGTACAGCCCGTACCATCAGCCGCAGCTTGGATATCATCATTTCCGTCAGGCAGGATATATTTACCCTATTCCACAGTCTGACTTTCAATTTCCTCAGCCTTATCTCCCAGTCCCGCCACAAACTACACCCCACGATGAGCATGGCACTTCTCCAGATCAGCAGCAGGCTCGTCAAAATGTCCCCATCGACGACGGCATGACCGCTGAACACTCTCCCGAGTCTCAGCGCCCTCCAGAAGAGTCCAAACCCATTCGTTTGCAGTCGCGGCCTTGCCGTGGGAAGAGCGATGACGACACTTCACTTCGGCCTGATCTAGGAGTTTCGTTTGAAAATGTTGAAGAGGATAAAGCTGTAGCGGAAGATCGTTCCCCTAAGAAGGTTATTCCCAAAGAATCTCTAACCCGCGGGGAGAAGATGCGACTCCTAGATCTACTTAAACAATACGAAGGCGTACAGAGAACTGGAGGTGTCTTCCGCTCAGCAGCCAAAACATACCAGCAATTCTACCAGGCGATCTTCCGCAGATCATGGGACACCAGTAGCAAAAGCTGCAGCCCAGTAACTCTTCGTTCCGCACGCAGCTCCGATGCTTGTCTTGAAATCGGCCATTACGAAAAGGATGCCCCATCCAGTCGATCGGACGACGAGTGCAGAGGGTCCAAAGTGCTCAAGCAAACAATACCGATATTTCTCACTCTTGACCTTGGAGCCGGAGAGATCGATTGGATGTATCACGATAAGGATGGGAACCATTTCAAAGCCCGCGATGTGTCGCTCCATCATGGCCTCAGTACTGAACAGGCAAAGAGGAACGTTTTGGATTACCAAGACCAGAAAGAGATGAAGCGCATTTGTGAACACAACATTGACCAGATTGTCCATGCCGCGAGACGACGAATAGTCAAGTGGGCAAGAGCAGGAAGTGCTGCTCAGCTTGGCGTTGACGATGAAGACAGAGCCGCCCTGGAGTTACTTGAACTCCCCTCAAAGCGTTTCCTCGCGCGATTCGAGGAGGTCCGCGTTCTACGAGATTATCTGGTGCAGCGACCTGAACTAAGCTATGAGAACTGAAGATCGGGATACCTACACGGGGTATTCGCACCATGTATCTTCACGTTGTCGCATTTTAGTAAGCCAAGTCCCTACATATGAGCATTGTCCGAGTTGCTGACGTTTTGAAAGAATCAAGATCATAGTTAATCGCGGATTGAGGTGGTCGCTTGTAAAGCGCAAAGCCAGACCAATGTCAAAACTTTTGAAGAGAATCACATCAGGAGAATTAGGGATCATGAGTATTGATGTCGATGGACGCTTTTTTGTTGTATGGACTGAGTATTATGAGGGGAAAATAGTTGACGCACGACTAGCAGGTTCGGACAGTTGAGAAACGAAATATAAGAACATTACTGGTTAGTCTGTCCTACCCTAGTTCATGATAGAGGTCACGTAGAACCTCTTATCTTATCGCACTGACCGGGTGACCTCCCTCCGAGATCGTCATGTTGTACTAGGTTACCTAGCTCAACCTCGTCAACATAACAAGCAGCCGAGCTTTCATCATCTTTATCCTCTCACCGACTCCGTCTGTGAACTATTTAAAACGCTTCATTTCTCGTCCTCCAGCTCGCCCATAACTTCATCACCCGCAATGACTCAGGTTACGCCTGCAATGTTGAGTGCCCGTGCTTCATCGCTCAGTTTGCGCCAACAGGCACTGCAGTCGTCAGCTATGCTCAACAATAACAATGCGCCTGCACCTGGATCGGTCGAGAACAAGGATAGCTCCAAGGGTTTTATCATTTCTGATATGAAGGGCCGCGATACAAGAGATAACCGCGCCTGCGCATCTTGTATCTCCAAACTTGCACCTGAAGAGGTCGGTCAGGTCAATTGGCACCTGGAGGCTGGTCAGGCTTGTCGCCTGTGCCAAGTTGAGAAGCTTGAGCCCGAGGCATTCACCAAACCTTTCTGCGACTTCCTTCAAGAGAACCCTACCATTTTCCACACCGTCGACTACTTCGAGAAGAAGCTCAAGGCGCTTGGTTACGAGCATGTGAGTAAACCAGACCTTCCGATCATGATAAGATAACGCTGACAATAACAAGCTCTCTCCGCGCGACAGTTGGGCAGGTAAGGTCCAACCGGGTGGAAAGTATTGGGTTACACGAAACGGCAGCTCTCTCATTGCATTCAAGGTCGGCAAGGCGTATGAGCCCGGCAATGGTGTTGCTATGATTGGCGGTCACATTGACGCCCTTACCGCTAAGCTCAAGCCTGTCAGCACAAAGCCTGTCAAGGCTGGATTTATTCAGCTGGGCGTTGCGCCTTACGCTGGAGCCCTCAACGCCACATGGTGGGACCGCGATCTCAGTATTGGTGGCAGAGTTGTTGTCAGGGATGAAGAGTCTGGCAAGACCACTACCAAGCTTGTCAAGCTGGACTGGCCTATCGCCAGAATTCCCACCCTTGCACCCCATTTTGGAGTTGGTATGATGGGAGAGAACAACAAGGAGACCCAAGCAGTTCCTATCATTGGTCTCGAAAGTTCTCAGCGTGCTGCTGCTGAAGCTCTGGGACCTACTGGTTCTTTCGTCAACACCCAACCCCCAGGTCTGGTTGAGCTTATTGCCAGTGAGCTCAATATTCAGTCCTACAGTTCAATCATCAACTGGGAGCTTGAACTTTATGACTCTCAGCCTGCGAAAAGAGGGGGTATCAGTCGAGATATGATCTTCGCTGGGCGAATCGATGATAAATTGTGTTCATGGTCAGCCCTCACTGCCCTCCTTGCCTCCAATGACAACAGTGACGACGGTGTTATCAAGCTTGTTGCTCTCTTCGATGATGAAGAGATTGGCTCTCTCCTTCGTCAGGGGGCACGGGGTAACTTTCTCCCCTCTGTCATTGAGCGCACCGTTGAAGCCCTCAATCCCAACAAATTTGGACCAGAACTTGTAGGAAGAACCTATTCCTCCTCTTTCTTCTGCTCTTCAGATGTAACTCATGCCGGAAACCCTAACTTCCTCGAGAAGTATCTCGGAGAGCATGTTCCTGAGCTAAATGTTGGTGTGGTCATCGCCAACGACTCGAATGGCCATATGACCACAGACAGCATCTCGACTGCAATCATGCAGCGAGCAGGTGAACTAGGTGGCTGTCGAACTCAGACCTTCCAGATTCGAAACGACAGTCGCAGTGGTGGTACTATTGGACCTGCTCTATCGAGTATGATGGGTGTCCGAGCCGCCGACGTTGGACTTCCCCAGCTCAGCATGCACTCTATCCGCGCGACTACTGGCTCACTAGACCCTGGTCTGGGCGTCAAGTTCTTCAAGAGCTTCCTTGACAACTGGGAGAAGATTGATGCGGAGTGGCACTAGAGACAGCAGTAGAGAAGGCGTTTGGACTTTGGGCATTTTTTTTTAGAGATACCTACCTATGGGCATATTGTGGTATAGATAATGGCGATATCAGATCAGACGTGCACGAGATAGACTAGTTAGGGGCGATTCATTATTATTGAGTCCTATACTTTTATACTTCCACCACGGATTATTATATCTTATCGGTCACGCCCCCTATGTCTATTGCAAAGTTGAACTCTGGCTAGGCAATCCCATTCCATCAAGGCAAAGAAAAAAAACGGTGTTGGTGAATGTTGAAACAAGCTGTCGTAATCGTCCATCATGCCGAGGAGTTCTGGCTATCTCTTGTTTGGTGAGCTTTCGAGCTCAGGGGCGGGCCAGTTCAGGCTCTTCAGTTTACCTAGGGGTTGGCAGCTGGTAGCTGGCAGCAACTGGCTGTCATGTAAACGCAGAAATGTATGCGAATAAACAACAAATAAAGAGTGGTCCCTTGAATATACTTTTCTTCTGCCTTCATACCACAGTGATAATAAGCGACTAGAAACGTTGCTAGGGTAAGGCATTCAACGGGGGTAGAACTCTGCTTATAGAGTAGATACAAACATACCTACTAAACCACTGACATTTCTAAATATAGACTCCCTCGTTGGTATGATTTCTCGAGACCATTCACTGACTAAAGAATTCCCATCCCAGGAGAAACCACCTAAGCGTCGATGGGGCATCACGACCAAAGCCGCAAACGATATGGTGGATTTCATGTGGAATCAGGGGAAGCTTGTTCGTGCTTCCGATGTCCGAGTTGCTGTCGAGAACTACACCTCGGCCATATATCTGGTGAACGAGCTTTACGAAAACAGCCTGAAAAGGGCATATGGTGAATTAAACCACGCTGGTATTATCAACTATGCTCAAGTTGTTGCTGTACACTTCAATCAAGAAGGCATTGGCTGTGATACCGCCTACCCCAATTAGTTTCAGCTAGCTGTCATTATAATTTAGTATCATTTACATCTAAAGTCTCAAATCTTTAAGCCGGGGTTCGCCGTCAGTTAGGCCTCTGGAGCACCACCGGTGCGCCCCTCGTCAATACGTGCCCCTATCGAGGTAGGTACTGGTAGGAATCAACACTCTGTCGCCACAGGATGTATGGGAGCCAGTTTCTTATAGAGCGAATATATTGCTTCCAGAACATAGTAGACTAGTAATCAAACTACTTACAAGTCTTTAACTTATTGCTTTGCCCTTCTATTTGCTCTCGAAAAATTATAATTTAGAACTACTATTTGACTTATAGCCCTGCCTACTTATCCGCCTCTGTGCAGTATATTTACTGATGGCCCACTCTTCCTCTTATTGTGGTAGAAGCAAGGAGTTTTCGGTGTGCCAAAGGCTTAGCGAACAGTGTTGGTAGTAGCTAACATACACTGATAACCGGCTGCCAGCTGCCAGAAACTGGCAATGCCAAACACCGACATGCACACGAATAAACAATCAAACGAAGGCCATAAATATCCTCCTGGCGCTTATGTGAAGTTCAACTCCCCATCGCACACATCTCTGTATCCTTTCACCTCTCTTCTCGCGCATTTCCTTCATCGCACTTGCGCACGACTCGTCATCTTGTCGCCTCTCTGCATCGCGCAAATCACCTCCTCTCACCATCTTATCTATCTCATGAAGTAAGATCTTTCCCCTAGCACATAGTATCAAGCTTGTTTACTAATACGGACTGTGATAGCTTTGAATCTTGGTGATTCCTTGACCTCACCTCCAACTCATCTCCTCCGTTAGCATTATATTCCACAACTAGTGCTGTATATTTATACTAATTAAACCAGTTGAACACCCAGCCTATCTTCTTTTCCTTTTCTCATTCCCCTCCTCTTCCCGCGATTTTCTCCCAATCTTCCAATGGCAGACGCTGCTCCTGCGATGGCCAACGAGGAACCCATTACTGGGACCAGCGTGCAGGATTTTATCGCCGACTCCGACATCACCTCGATCCGCCCTCCAACCAGTCTTGTCAACAGGTTGACACAATTGACTGCGCTTGAGCGCCATGGACTGCGACACCACTTGCGGTATTGGGTAAAGGTGGTGGACGAGAAGGAGGCCTTGGCCTCCGAGCTTAACATTACCCCGGACCATCAAAAACGCTTCAACGAAAAGCTATTTGACGACTGGTCAAGCTTACTCGGCTTCCAAGAAATGGAGTCAATTCCTATCAAGAAGAGAACGGAGGAAAGCCGACTCAAAGTTAGTACCTGGAGTCAGGACCTCCCATTGTCCGGCGCTGCCAAGCGGAAGAGAGGCGATGACGGCGAGGACGAAGATGATGAATACGATGACGATGACGATGAGGACGAGGTCCCTTCTTCCAAAAGAACGAAGACAGAGGGGTGCAGCAGTCCCAGAAAGAAAGGTCAGCCGGCCTTTATAAGGATCAACAAGACAATCAGCGAAATATCCGGATCTGTCGTTTGACTTCGAAGACAACGTTGGACAACCTGCCACAAATGAGTTTATCCAATGAGACAACGTCTCGGGGGCCAGGGCGGCCAAGGCGGCTGCCTTGATTCATCATGATAAACACGAGTACGAGTACATTCGCACCTTCAACGAGGAACTTATCCTCACGTCTGCACGTAACTACATTGTCGAAGCTTCCAAGGTTGGCATCAAGAACCCCGATGACCTCGAGGTTCAACCCCCAGTTGTTCCAGAGCTTCGACAGCCAACGTCCGCCGTGGACCTTTTGATACAGGTTCATAAACACTACGCTCATGTCATTAAGGGCATTGATTCTTTGAAAGCTGGTCAAGTTAGCGGCTGAGTCTTGATTCGATGGGTGAGATGAGAGATGAGAGATGGAGCACGAGATTCTTCTTTTCACCAACAAGCCTTGCTGTGGTGCTACCTTCCGGCGTTAGTTCGTCCACGCTCGCTGGTAATGTGCCACGGTATCGTTTGTTGGCAACATGGAATCTCTCATTCTACTAAGCTACTGCTAAAACTGGAATCGACACCAACTCTGGACACGATCGTCATAAAAGGATTATTTATGGGCTAGGTATGGAATCTTTCGATTGATGTACTTATTATCCTTTTGCAAAATTAGCAAATAACCGCTTAATCATGATGGGGGGAAAAGCACATGGCACGTGGTCGGGTAGGAAAAATAATAAGAAAGTTCATCAGAGTTATGGTGAAGTTTGTGGTGTGAGCGATGATGATGCGGGAAGGGCTTAGGGAGCGCACATAGACTATCAAAACAAAAACAATACGATGAGATATAATGAATTCTACGGAAGGTTTTGTGTGCTATTGAGTGGATAGAACCATCGTCTATACCTGTGAACAGTGGGTAGTGCTATGAAGATGATGAAGTTAGGTAGGGTGCGTTAACGGATCACTTACTGATGATAGTTGTTATCGTTGAAGGCCTTGGTGGTGATGTTCAAGAAAACCTCCTTGTTGGCGCCAGAGAGGCTGCCTCGCTTCAGGATTTTCTCTGGTGGGTGGATTATCACGAATGAGGGCACCTAAGAGGACGTCCGTATCGGGGAAGTGTCGTGGTCTAACGGGGATATCGAAGTTTGCCTGATAGGCAGTGTTCCAGTGTAAAACACCTTGAACCAAAAACGTTTCCTTTCCCATTGTCATCACAACTTCCCTGCCGTTATAGTAGATCTTGCGCTCCAAGTGGAGCAGTTGAATGCATGACTTGAGCTCTTCGATAGATAGCTGCTCTTCGTAGCGTATGATTGTGCGCGGGGGGTGATCGACGGTATAGAGGATACCGTAGACAGCATCCATAAGCTCGATAGGAGCATCGCGGTCCTGGGAGAGATCCATGTTTGGGCGAAGCTTTCAGATCGATGTGATCTGTGGTATAAAGAAAGGAAGAAAAGAAAGAAGGGAGTATAAGTGAAAGATATATGTATTCAGGGGGGGGGGGCTCACTCTCCCCCTTTCTTTCGATTCTTTATCTGCGTGCCCAATTCATGCAATATTTCATGAAAATAAGCAAGTGTCTCGTTGCCCAGATACTTGACTTGTTTTCATCGCCCCAGCGTGTAGCCCACTCAGCACAGTATAAGGTAACATAACGCCTGGTATATGGCATGCGGTTTAAAAGTCGGAGTAAGGCCGGCCAGCTGTGAATGGCGATGATGCCGAGAAGGGGGCGGGCTGTGGCTGCTAGTGTGTCATGAGGAGGCTCTGTGTTTGCTCAGATATACTCTGATGGTCGGTACTTGAAGGAGTGGGAGGAGGCTGCAGAGGATATAATAGAGGAAGAGGAAGAGATGTGCACGAGGTGTAGGAGGTAAACGCTACCTCGCCTAAAGGGGGCATTTGATGCCTGCTCGAGAGTCTGCTGCCTGCTAACCTTAGGTTATTATGATATGTCCTTCAGTGCATAGCACCAAACTTTGAAACAGTCAGGTAAATATTACATAGAGTTACAACCTGTCGCTGAAAAGAGAAGGGTATCGGTCATCAAGCTTATTTACCCAAGTGTCTCAAACCAACTACAAGAGATTCATGTACGGGGTCAACCGATGCCGACACATGGATCTTTGTGGCCGGATTAAACAGGCGAGATATAGTATATAAGAATTGTGTACAAGAAAATATATAAGAGATGAGGATGAACGATGATCAGATGCAGGAGGGCTCTTATGGTTACAGTTCTTCACGTCTTGTCCAGATTCCAAATGGACAGGCTTGCCGACCTTGATTGGCAAAAAGACAAAGTCAGGCCATGATTGTGGGTATTTCCATATATTCTTCTATTCTTGTTATTCAAAACATATTATATAATGCCGATGCAATTCAATCCTTAGCAAAGACAAACGCCATATCGATGATTAATATACATATACCATGTAAAAAGCAAACTCTCTCTTTGCTCCAAGCACTCCCCTCTGCCAATCTTTGCGGCTAATCATCCATCCATGTATCCTTTTCCCATCTCTTACTCCTCATCATATCTGCTTTGCGTTCATCGTAACATGTAAGAGAGATCTGGAAGATCTCGGAGAATATTGGCGATAACTTCGTCGTCTTCTGAAGACTCTACGATTGTCTGTGGTCGGGGAGGAACGGGTAGTGACATGGGCCGTGGCTTCCTAGGTATAGAGTTACCCTTCAGTGTATCAAGGGGTGTTGTTGATGTTTTTGGTGTTTCGTTTGTGCATGCGCTGGCCTTTTCTGGACTGACTGGTCTGTTGGAGTCATCAATCAGTCCTAAACCCCAAGAGTCCCAGCTGTTGGCTTTGTTTGCTTGTTCAACGGAAGATTTTGCCTCATTAGGGGTCAAGTTTGCAGATACAAACCCATTCAGAGGCGAGCGGGGGTTTCCCAAATCGATTGTTGTCGATCGTGAGTGACCGACCATTGGCACCTTTCTAGGTGAAGTAAGAAGGTCGATAGTCGCGGATCGAGAATGGCCCACGGGCGCATCTTGCAACAATTGCGGTTTATTCCGGTGGCTTCCCGTTAATCGAGAATGGTTCGACACAAAGCCTTGCGATGGCACTGCCAAAGTATCCATGGAAAGACAACCGCTGGATTGCGAATCCACCTCAGGCTCATCCTTGAAAGACTCTACCATTGGAGATTGGCCTGCAATCAAGGATTTTCCAGTGTTTTCTTTGTCTTTGGCTCTTTCGGCATCTACAATTGCATTCATAGAAGCCATCCCGCCATTTGTCTCAACTGTGGGTGACGAAACCATATCTCCCCAATCATCATCGTCTTCGTCTTCGCCCCATCCTGCGTTTGTTGGAGGCTGTGCAAGAGGGGATCTTGGTGCTTGTGAGATTGATACGGGTCGGTTGGTTGATAAGAGGGCAGTAGTGTTGATGGGAGACTGAGGTTCAGAAATTGTAGGTGATGCCGGGAAGGGCAGAGGTTGTGATATAGACATCGGTCGGTTTGTGGGTTCTAGTGGTATTGGCTTAATAGGAGAAGGAGGCTCCTCGGTGATATGCGGTTTTGGAGGGGAATCAAGAGGCGGTGGTCTCATCTTTGAGACGGGAGATGTCTTAGTAGGCTCAACGGGTGACGGTTCAGCAGTCGAGGCCGATTCAGGCTCACTGACATTGGAAGTGCGAGGCGCAGATGATGGTGCAGCAGCAGCAGTAGGTGAGGAAATCGGAGCATGGCCCCATCCGAATGATACCGCCGTAGGTGATGCTACTGTGCCCTTGGAGGCAGCTGAGTCCTGTCTCGAATGATTCTTGCGCGCGAGTAGTTCCGAGATTGAAATCTCGGTCGATGGTGCTGAGGAATCCCAGTTGAAAATCTTCGCACCAGCAGCACCACCTCTTCGGCCAAGAACCACACGTCCAGTAATAGAGTCTTCCTCCATCCATCGTCTCACAATTCTTATAGACTGCTCACGCACATGAGAGTTGTTCCACCCAACACGCACATAGTTTTCATCGTCTCCCATGTTGTGTTTCCGCATCGACCCAGGTCTTGACATTAGATACCAAGCTTTACGCTCAGATATAGCAGTGAAGCTGTCGTCAATAATGACATCGGGGACTGGCTCCGGGGATGGAAAGGAGGTGTTGACTAAGGGGAAAAGAGCATCGAGCTTTGACATATCAATCGAAAAAGGCTCTGAAGGTGGTTTTGGCCGTACTGGCGCTGGTCCCACAGGTGTCTCTTCCTCTGTCGACGTTTCCATCACATGTGGTTGGCCCTTCGGAACTTCTGGTTCGGGCCCCTGAGTCTCCTTCTGAGGAGCATCTTCAATAGGCGATTCAAAATCCGACCATGTGTCCGATTCTGTTTGGCCTCTTTCTTCCTTGACAAACTCCTTCGTCTCGCCTTCCACCACTTCATTCTCCTCCTTTGGTAGTTCTTCAGGAGCAATTTCAGGTTTTGCTTCTGGCTTTGGCTCTGGCTCTGTTTCTGGCTCATGCTCAAATTCCGACTCATCCGCCTCTGGTTCAACCAATTTCTGCCCAGGCTCTTCTTCTGTTTTCAAATCATCTTCTAGCTCCATTTCGGTATCATTTTTCGTTTGTAAATCTTCCTTAGGCTCTTCGAATCCATTCGCTCTTGGCTCAGGTGTGACGTCCCCAACCGAAGACGCATTTCCCGAAACTGTTCGCATAGATGGGTCAACGGGCGAGACACTGTGATTCCGCTTAGAAATATCATCAAACATTTCCACCAATTCCGAAACTTTGTTGGACGGTTGTCGTAAAGGAGATGGTCTCGTCTTAGGTTGTAAAGCAGGCCTAGGCGCCCCTTCTGGCGAACCCGGTCGTCCTTCATCCTCGCTCGGCAAAGGAGTAACGCTCCTATTCGAAGGCGCCGGATCTGGTTGCTGCCATATATCCGCCGCATTATCCCTAAATGAGCGCGCAGGAGATGGTGACCTTGTCGCAACCCGCCCTATAATCGGCCGTAGTCCTTCACCAAGACTAATCGAAGAATCTCCGTTATCATCTCTCTTCGAACGCGCAGTATCAAACGTGGGTGGTCGACCCCACGGATCCGGTGCCGGCGACGGTAACCTCGAACCAGAAGGGCTCCCCCCGATAGGCCGCAATCCAGGACTTCTTCCCCATCGAGGACTGCCATCCTTACCGGCCTCAGCCCAACCGCCCCAGGCGTCATCGTCATCGTTCCATGGTGCGAGAGCAGGCGAGACGCGCTGCGAGCTGCCCGAGTGGTCCGCGGTGAAGTGCGCATTCGGCGGCGGCGCGGGAAGGTCTATCTTCGGGGGTGAGTCGTTGGTCCAAGGAGAACCCCATGGATCCTCCATGCTGGGCGAGCGCACATGTCGCGCTGCCAATGACAGGAAAGTATGTTGAAATAATTAGAACGAACGAGAATGTTGTTATGATCGGTTTATCATCGCGTGTGTTTTAGAGGAATGGGGTGGGATAGCTCGAGAGCTTAAAGGTTCCGAGGCGCAAGAGGCGAGGTGCGTAATCGTCTTGTGTCTAAGACCAAGGCAGCAGTATAGTTTAGCGATTGAGCGCCACCAATTGATTGAAGAAGATGGGTTATGTATCAAGATGAGGTGCCAACCTTTGCAATCAATACGTAGAACAAATTGACAAGCTGTTCATGTTTTGGTTGTGAAGCACGAGAGGTTCCAGAAACACGTCTCGTTCTATTCGTGGAGCCCTGGAAATCTTCAGGGGCGCGTTCCCCAGGTCTTGAACAGCTGGCGGACCCGCCAACTCCGTCATCGCGGGACTTCTAAAATGACATTCGCCTTACATAGGTATATTACAATTCCCAAAAATAGTCAAGCCATTCACGTCAAATCCTCACAGGCATGCATTAATCTCTATAAAATTGATTGGTATTCTCTTTACCAACTTGAAAAGGATGAGGATATCTACTCCGAGTCTTCTTTCATAGTCTCAGATACCGTGACATCTGTCCCTGATGCTTGCTAAATTGTGCATCAAACCTCCTTTTCCGGTTCAACGAACATCATGAAGGCAATCCCATGCAGAACCGTACGCTCCGACGCTAATATTCACCCAAAAAAAAATAAAAAAATTGTCATGCTGCTTCGACTCTTCCAATATTCATGAGGCAATCTCATGCCCGCTCTTCAAAGACCACTCTTTGGTGCGCCCCTTGCCTGTTTTCTCTGCCACCAACTCAACTGTGTTCTTCACCTCAACACGAGACGCACCGTCTCGGAATTGATGATAAATAAAGTCAATAATTCCAACCTTGGAAAGAGCTTTATTCTCCAAAATAGATCTCTTCACGTCATCTAGAAGCTCGGACTTGACTAGCTTAAGCGTGCCACCACTGCCGCCATTGCTACCGCCAGTCAGTGCGGCAAATGCATTCGACGGTGTGGGAGGGGGAGGCATCTTCGTTGCCGTCTCGGATGCCTGTGTGGTCTTGGTGGGTTTCGCTGTCTTGTTCTTGACTTCAGGTTCCCAATATTGTGTCGAGAATGGATCGATGCCCCAAGTTTGCGGAAGTCCATCTAGAATCGGTCAGTTTCTGTTTCTTGTTCCTGAGATCGGTCCACACTTACTATGCATAAACTCCATTCTGTGATCGTGGGCAACTTGGTTTGTAGTACCATTTCCACTCTCAAAACAGATTCCAGTGCTGTTTGGCTCCAATGTGTTGGCAAAGATCCGCCTTGAGAGCCCAGCGTCTTCTGAATCATCAAGAAATTCGTCCATGTCGTCTTCGTCATCCATTTCCTCTTCGTCGTCATCAACATCGAGATCTTCGCCTTCTTCTTCCTCCTGCCATTCAGCTTCAGAATCATAGTCGTAGTCTAGAGGCAGTCGTCTTCCTGTCGGCTTGCGTGCCAATTGGCTCATGTTGAGTTTTCCGAGGGCAAATGGCTTGAAAGTTATCGTTCCGTAGTAAGGTGGTCGCACGTCTTGCGAGAATGAGATCACTTTTATGGGTACCTTGGAAAGCTTTCGACGTGTGTCTCGCATGATCTTATCAACATGCCCAGGGCCAGCATTTTCCGCTTTCTCTGTCTCCTTGAAAACTTGCTCCATAATGTGCTTAACTGGATGATGAAGCATACCTCGAGGACAAGGCTTGCTAGGCAGAGCGAACAGTCGGACCGGGTCAAATCGAGAACCGTTCAGCTCCTCCTCTCTTAGTCCTTTGACGCATTGATCCAATATCTTTGATTTGACCTCGCGTGTCTCAGTGTCCATCTCGGGTCCAATGTGGGCAACTTTGGTATGATCCTTGATGAAAAAGGGTTGGAATAGCTTTTGATACTCGGTTTTCGAAGCTTTGGGGATGACTTTGGTGAGGCTTGATTCCCCGGGCGTGCCATTTTTAGTCTGGTTGTTGTCGACGGCCTTCTTAGGAGTGCTTGGAGCTTTAAAGAAAGCGCCTAGGGTTGGTTGCTGGCGTGCTTTCTTCTCCTTTTCCTCCTCCTTTCGCTTTTTTTCGTCTTCCTTTCGCTTCCTCTCTTCGTCAACTTGGCGTTTCTTCTCTTCACGTTCCTTGGCTTTAGCAGCCTTTTCAGCCTCGGCCTTTGCTCTCTCAACTTGACGAATGGCTGCTTTCTTGTCTCGTTCCTCGCGGAGTCGAGCAACCTCTTTTTCCTTCTCGGCTTTTACTCTAGCAGCTTCCTTTTCCTTCTCGGCCTTTTCAGCTAGTGTTAACTTCTTTCGCTTTGGTAGGGTAGTCGTCGATTTAGATGCTGAGGCGACTGTAGCCTGTGTTGCCTGTTTTTTGGCAGGAGTTTGAGGAGAGGGAGACGCGCGCGGTGGCGTACAAGTGCCAGGCTCACTGAGCTCTGACGAAGCTGGCGAGGGTGCTCTTTCCCCATTCGTAGCGGCTGCCAGTGGTTAGTATTCAGTTTGTTGAGATTCTCATCTCACTTCGGCTTACTGTGTTCTCCGTTGACCGTGTCTGAAACGGGTGGTGGTAACTTGGCATCTTCAGAAGTGTCTACCACCATAGGATCGCCTGTGAATTCATCGTGACTTCTCTTCCGGCCGGTAGCCTCAGATTCCTGAATGTTCGGTGAAAGTTCGCGGAGGGGAGGCATTGTGTGTTTGTTGAGAGCTGAAGAGCTCAATTAATAATCGCCCGAGGCGAAAGTTGCAAAGTAGTAGTCGGTATGCAAATTGCGGAATCGGTTGGGTTTGTGGCAGGAGCTTGCTAGGTATTGTGGAGGAAAATCATGAGATGAGGTGTTGATGAATTGAATTAGGAAAAGAGGCACAAATGATCATTTGATTAGAAAGGCTCTATTGTGAAGGCTGCAGGCTTTGTTTAGGGAAAAAGCAAAGGCTTCTTTGGTCTGTAGTGGCATGAAACTACCAAGTTCAGAGGGAAGCAGGTCCAACAGGAGGTTAAAGTGGGAAGTCGCGAATAGGCACGCGTCATTCGCGCCTTCAGTTAAATTGAACGCGAACTCGCGTTTCTGTAGGCAGTGGGCACGAGAACAAAGACAAGGTAGGGCAGTTGCGGCTAAGCCTCGGACAAATATATATTTGCAGGGTCTATGGCTGATGCCCCTCATGAAGCAAAAAAAGAAGGACCCCCAATCCCATGACCCGCACTTGATGCTAGTGCCTGACACTTGACGATCTTCATGTCATGCTATTTGTTCATTTGCCATTGCGACATCATTAGCAACCATGGAAATCCCCAGTGATATCATAAGGGGGCAGACCTTGTAACAGCAACCGAGAACAAACGATTGGCGCACTGACGGACCCTGGCCTGAATTAACACAGCCTGCCGGCCAACCCAGCTGGTGGTAACGTCACTTACGGCACTGGTGATGGAGTCTTTTTAAAAGATGTTATACGAGAGGGAACCGATGATCGTTAGGTCCACAGAAAACTCAATCGCAGTAAAGTACAATGTCAGAATATTCAAGGCTGTTGTTCACGAGGGCAAAAAGGCAAAGTCATTATCTTTGAAGACCCCTTGTTCTCAGTCGAGAGGGGTGGTATCTCATTAAGCATACTTTTATCTTGGGATCCTGGCTACAGTAGCAGAGGTATCTTTTGAAACATTATATCCGTCAACGACAGTGGAGTCCCCGCTCCGACTTGCACACTTCGTACATCCAAGAGGTGATCAATAATAGCGAGAGATTGAAAAAGGGAAATTTCGTCCGATGTGGGATGACCCTGAAAACGATGGGTGGTTTTAAAAATCAAAAGGCAGTAAAACAATGCTGGAACGCCGACCAATGCAGGCCACCTCATGGTGAGAAGTGTGCTGTAACGAATGATGGATGGATAAAGGAAAGCTCCCATTGGCTCATCGTGTCATAATATAGTGATTCATAGCCATTGGTGGGAGGTTGTGTCGCGTGAATTCATTGTTAATCAGGGTTGGCAATAAAGAGGCGGCCAGAGGTAAGGGTTGAAGTTCGCTCGTCAACGCTTCCGCGCCTCTTCAGCTCATCGGCCGACTTTGTACTTTTCTCTCGTGCAAGCGCCGAGTGCATGAGCGAGTTAGAAGCCAGTCTGGGAGCGTTGCTCAGCTCGCCCACGTTGTCGGCACGCTCGCCACTGCTGCCACTCGCCATGCTTCGAGCCTTGCCGCTAGCGGCGTCGTCAGCGACATCTTCAGGTGTTGCTTCTACCAAGCTACCAGTGCGCTCAGGCGTGTCTCCAGGACTCCACCTTCGGCTGTGCTGGCTGCCCATACCTCCAGATGAACGGTAGGCAAGGTTTCGGCGGCTGCTAGTTGTGCTGCTTCGTCCACTGCTCCCCGTTCTACGGTGATGAGGGCGATTCCCGCTGGACACGTTCTCGTCCTCGCTACTCTCAGCCTCAACTTCAGTGGCGCTCAGCCGCATCGGTACACCGCCAACACCGACGTGATTTTCGCCGGGAGCGTAGCCAACCACAGGGTTCTTCCCATGATGTCTAATCTTGGGGATCTTGGCGGCTACCTTATTTGTGGTACTGAGGCCGGTACTGGTTCTACCTCCAGCGCCACCAGAAGCGCTGCGGGTCCCGCCAACTACCTCCAGAGTTGCTCTCATTTTTGCAGCACGCTGTTGGGCCAGAAGTCGAGGGTCCTCGTACTGTGAGCGATCGCACCATACGGTGCCCTTTTGCTTGCGCAAGAGAGCAACATAGCTGGAGGGCTGGCTGCTGGCTCCACCTGAACGGCTAGATGTAGATCGACGAAGATCAGACTGTGAAGAAGAGCGGTAGGCTGCAGGAGGAGGGATGCTCGATGCGGTACTAAAGGTATTCACAGAAGGCGAGCGACGGTTCTGGGAGAAATTGGGGCCCGGTTGGGCAAGGTGAGAGGTTTGGAACTGCATGGGATAGGCGTTTGAAGAAGATGTTCGTGTTCGAGAATGTCCGTAGCCAACGGTTTGGTCAATAGGCCCTCTCATGGCCTGTGGTTCCAACATGGCCAAGGGCGACGCCGAGGGGGGACGTCGGCTAGTTTATGTATTTGCTGATCGCGGGTAGTGGCGTCTGTCCGAAGGTAGGTAGGGAGAGAATAAACCCCGTCGGGCGCGGCTGGGCGGGTTATAGTTGAGCGAGACGAGAGAGGGAGCCGAAAAAAGTGAGACTGAGTTGAGTAGCGCGCCAGAAGAGCGGGGCCTAAACCGGAGGATGGAGGGTGACGAAAGCAGTGAATGGTATGTGATGCTCTCGTGTCGTGAATATAAGATGTATGAGAAGAGGTTGTATCAACTGCGAACAGTTGACGACTTTGTTGTTGTATGTATTGTATGGTAGGTAGGTATGGTATGTGGTGAGTCGGAAAAGAAGAGAGCTGGGCGGGTAGAAATTGGATGGTGGGCAGAGGCACTGACTGCCTAAAGAAGGATTTCGATTGCAGACCTAGCAACAGCAGCAAGAGCAACAGCCAAACAGCCCGTCCAACGTTGCATGGGGCCAGGCTATAGCCTCTGGAGGGGAACGGAAGGCACCTTGAGCGAAGTGGGCTAGCAGAGGTAGTTAGTGGGTTCCAAAGCTAGTGGGTGGCCTGGGTGGTCGCCTGCAAGTGGATCACCGCTAGCAAGCGGACACTTTCCATGGAGTGGAACTAGGTACCCAGGAGAGATGGAGAGAGTGATGGAAGTGAGACTCGGCGGCGGCTGTTTTGTTCTGTTCTGTCCAGTCCGAGAGAGCATGTACCTCTATGATGTCGAAATGGAGATCGTCAAGCTCTTGGCCTCCGAGACCAGCGGTCTTGGCCTTGATTCAAAGGGACATTGCCTTCTAAATTGGGATATTATTATGCGACTGACAGGACATTGAGGGGGTTGATTGAGTTTAGGTAGATGGAGATGCGAATTTCTTTACACAAGTTATCTACTTTTACGATGACATACAAGATATACCAGAGGCAAAGGACAAGTCGATGAAAAGGATGTGGAACATGCATGGCGTTATCTTGACTGATGTGCTGCTTCACAATTGTTACATCCGTTTCGACACCGAGGACTCTAACTGACTGCAATGCCATTGTTATGCTATAGATGCCAATTACTTAATTTTCAGCTTCATCGTCTATCCATTGCCTTGATTTGCAGCAGATTTGTTGGCATGTTATTAAGAATGCTGGTCCTTAAATGAATTCACCCGCGAGCACAGATCATTTGGAAATCTTATTCGCAGCCTCCATGTAAAGTAACTGATCAACCTCTTACAGCTACAGACAGGCCCTCCAGTTTCAACTCCAAAGTGCCCGCCTGGGGCTGCCCGCTACCTTGTTCCTAGAACAAAAGTCAGCCCTGGCGTCCCCCCCAAAAACGTGGGCCCAGCTGAAGGCACACCACCGAAGAAGAGCCTGGCGCGCTGGCCAATCACATCATATAACTCGACGTGATGTCATGGTCTTACATGCAACTCAAAGTGGGCTCCATGGCCTCGCCGGGCTGCTAGCACTAACTGAACTAACTAAAACTGTAGGGAAGTTGCTTTGATGGATGTGATATGATGTGATGGATGCGATATTCTAGCGTTTTTTTTTTTTGCATCTAACATCAGGTGCTTTCAGATAAGCGATCAAAACGCCTACGGTCGAGCCGATAGATGAATGCAACAACACATGAACAAGTAGACATGAGAGGATGATGGTAACGGACGGCATTTGCCTTGCTGGATGCAATAGCAAAATTGGCGGCTTGAACGCGGGGGGTAATCAATTGCTTTGTGACAGAAATCAACTCATAATTTCTCCTACTGAGCCGAGTTAATCGTCGTCTCAATAACCGAATCCTCTGCTGACAATGCGTCAAATAGCACGCCTCGTCTACCGAGAAGGGAAGAGAGAACTCTGCATCGCGCTGACAAGACCGATTGTCAGGGTGAGATGAGCAAAGCCGGGATACCTAAAGTACATGGAACATGGGAGTCCCCGACTCTGGTACTGGTACTGGTACTGCTGCACTGCAACGCGAGCATCAGCCGCGCCAAGGACTGCCCTTTTTTTTTTTTTCCTACAAACGCTTTGGTCACTCACTGGTTGCTACTGAGATCCAGATGCAGTGGGTGTGGGGGCTTTTTGGAGTAGGTTCCTCCTACTTTGCGGGCAATCCAGGACGGCAGAAACTCAGAGCCCGGGTCTAGAGCGTTCACGTCAAAGATACGCCCCATGGGATGTAACCGGTTGTTGAAGCTCTTTGTTGTACGATTGGCTGCCCGGCTTGAGACTTGTATTCAAAGGAACCAACAGCCAACCCAGCAGCGATGCTCCCTGCGCCTGTGACCCGTACCTGTGCCCCGCGTTAATAAGGGTAGGTCAGTCAGTCAGTATCTTAGGAATTCGATAGCAACGACAATGAAGCTTGAGCATTGGTAACACAGATCACCCAGAGAATGGACTCACAAGGGTAGCACGCGGAAAGCCGACGTGACCCTTGAGAAACAGACATGTCGCCCAGTAAAAGACTAGGGATGAAAGCGGATTGGTTGATGGCGAGAAAGAGTCGGCATGGTGATTCATAGTAATTATCATCAATCAAACCCTCTAGCCGGATACACTGCGTTTGCTACTCCAGATGAGGGAGGGCGAATACTGCCAACATACCATTGAGAGATTGGTTTTAGTGAATCTCACTGAGACAAAATCCAGGCACCGCTTTAAGGGATTGCAGATGAAGATGTTGAGCAATAACTGCTATTGGATGGGGCTCTAGGAGCAAAGGCATGGGCTTTTGAGTTGAATTGCCATGTGATCCAATCCAAGTCAAAGGAAATGTCTTTGACAGAGTTATGCGGAAAGTTCCTAGACTCAAAAGGGTCTTCCCAAAAGGCCATATCATGCCATGCAACCTCGGTCTCACAGTGCTTTTGTATTGTGTGAGAATAAGGTTGCTCTTAGAGCCCTATGTTTCGTGACATACCGTCTCATTGCATCGATTAGACTTTGCGAAGCCCCCCCATCAAAATGCCATGCAACCTCGAGCTGTGCCATGCAAACGCAGTCGGCCGATATACGGATACTTGCGCACTATGTAGGGGTTCTGTGCTATGGACTTGTCCATAATTATCTTACATAGCTATCACGATACCCTTGCAGTTGCAGAAGAATACATGATAATGCTACCCAGCACCTGAGCTACGAGCGAATGTAACTTGGCGACGAGACCTTATTCAGATCATGCGTGGAGTTCTGGTTGGGGTATTGGGAAAAACGTGCCCCCTCTTCCTGGTTCATGTTGGATGAACTGATGTTTTATTTTTCTCGCTAATAAATTTGGAGTATAGTACAACCTCGTCCGTCTATTCCCTGCACCTACGGACGATACCGATGAATTGAATTCCATCTTTTAAACTCTCCTCTTTTCTCAATCACCATCTCCTCCCCCGCTTTTGTCTAGGTACTTACTTACTCTTTACTGCTTGTCAGACGACGACAAGCCCTATGACTGAAGCTAAAGCTGAAGCTGAGCTAGAGTTTTCCCTCCGAAACTCTCTCTCCTCTCACCGGTTTTGTGCATGCTTCCTGCAATCCCGACGGGACACGTCTTTCTCTGCAAGCCTTCTTGGGTCCTTTCCTCAATGAATAAAGTGCTTCGGCTTCAGCCCACTTCCTTCAGCTCCGTCCGACTCCGGGGGACTGGGGAAAAGCAGCCCGGGCACCTTTTAAGCCCAGTGTAGTGCAGTGCAGTATGCAGCATGTGCCTATGGACAAGGATTGATGGCGGGGCATTTACCGGTGTGTACCCCAAGGATGTTTTGTCAATGGCTTCATATCATGGGAATATAGGGTCATCTTTGACATCTGATTCACCAGATCATTTTCCCATGCAGCCACCGGTCGATATATCGGGTAAAGGATCGGAAAATCATTCTCATCTTCATATTGCACTACAAAAGTCAAAAGCTCGTCCTTCTTCAACTTGAATGCGCTGCTGAAAAATATGGCCAGATTCAGGTATCGTCATGTAAGCGTCAGCCCCCAACTTGACATTGTTTCTGAGTAGTCTCTCACCCTTGTCCCGTCTTTCGGAAACGCGTCAACTTGTCATCGATGAGTCTCCAGTCTCAATTGATTTTCAATTGAGTTTACTCTCTCAACATCCGCCCAAACTCTCGCTTCAATTCGCTTCTAAGCGCGCAGTCTCCACGTGGAGTGCCACCGTTCGGTCATGCCCGTGTATGGTGTGTAGGTAGGCGAACAGCAAAAGTCAACTTGATGATATACCTACAGTAGCCAGTCTCGTTTAGAAACAGGACGACTACTATGCAAACCTCAACATGTCCAACAAAACTTGACATGACACAATGAAATCTATAAACGTTCCCGTGTGTTTCCGGATCGCCAGAAGATTCAAAGGCAAGCTCGGAACTACAGATGCGAATACAATCTTGACTTCTTGGCATGACAAGGCTGTCACTTCCAGGCCTTGTTTTGCTTGTCATGAACCGCCACAATGCACTTACATACCTATACGTAGATCCCCACGCTTCGGCTACAAATCCAATGGTCAGTGGCGAAAGAAGAACAAGAGAAAATTTCTCTGCCTCAATTCAATCACATCCCTTGTCGTCTTTCTGGGGCGGTACAATTACTGGAGAAAGACTTATCTCGCTGCCAAAAAATTCTGGTCTGGAGCGCTCCAGATCTAACCCATGCCACTGCAACGAGCCACGCATGGAGGGGGAAAAACCTGAAAAACCTCAAGCTAACTATCACAAACAGGACACACTTTGAGCTTAAAGCCATTAGCGAGACCGTAATGGATGGACGGCTAGAAATTATCTCATTGGCCCCGATAACTTTGAGCTCTCAATTCTTCCACTTTAGCTCTCATCAAGCTTGGGTGCGTGCGTGCCTGAATATCCGCGATAGCTTCCTTGCTTTCTCAAAGGCCCACAGAGTCTTCCAGACTTAAACTGAATTGAATTGAATGTTACTAGAATAGGTCTTGGCGCACAGGCCGGTCTCCGAAGCTTCCGCCAAGGGTCCAATTGCGCTGGATGAAACACTATTTAGCGAAAAGAGTTGGCAGGCTACGAGTGAAAAGGGAAAGGGAAAGCTCCATGGACAATGTTGCGATCTCGATCTCGATCTCAAGCGGTTGGTTTATGCTATGAAACCTGTAAGTTGCTGTAACATGCACGGGAAATTTTCTCCGCCCTTGCAAGACCTAGTCCCTGTCGCAAATCAACAAACAGTTCCTGCTCTGACTTCATACCCATTGCATTGTATTGACTGCATCGACCAAGCCGGCTGGATAGGCGAAACAGTTGGCGATATGTCACACTTGAGGGTCTGCTACAGAAAAGCGTCATATATCCATATATCCATCGGTCAGTGACAGCCCTTTAAGGAGCGTTCCGATCGGAATGGTGGGTAAGAGGGCCTATATTGTCCCTTTATTGACCGGGTATATGCCAACTTTGGCATGTATATCGCGGCTCTGCTATAAGTCAAAAGGACCCTGTAGATATGTACACACGTCGGCAGGATGCGAGAATCCAAAATCCCACCTACAAACCGGCAAACAGGATTTACGGTGGTAGTTTCGAGGCGCCACTTGAGATTAATTTAAAAAAAAACAAGTTTGGGCAAGTTGAAACTCGATGCAGTGTAATCAATGCATGATTGGGAGCTGGGAGATTGTTGATCGAGGTGAGTGAGCTTGATCGGGTAGATAAACTAGAGTCCGGATAGACATCCAGGAACAAGGAACAGGAAAGAGGCTTGCAACAAGCCACAAGGGTTCAGCTCAAACGGGTAACCAATATCAAACAGCCGTGTGTTGTTCTCTGAGTGGTCCTTGAAAGCTCACACATTGATCAAGGCAAGGCTCTAGCCAAGGTTATTGCAAGAATGACAAAATCCAGTCTCTTGGCTGCAGTGACACACTGTCACACACCGCGGGTTCTGTTCCTTCTAGTCAATCAAAGTCTTGGTACGTGCATACCTACATAATGATCTTCCAGGTACTTCGTTTCAATCTACATTGCATGGCATGACATGACATGGCATGCCACTGCATTACATTCTGCCGGGAAACAATAACTTGAAGACGGCTGGGAAGCATCGACTTTGTTCAATTCGCTGGTCAACCTGGTTTATTGATGCATGCGTGGTAAATCACATTGAAATACCTGCTGGCTTGAAACGTGTGTTGGGTGAACAAGCTGCGGGGAAAGGCTTCGTTTTGTTTCTCGCAACAAGCAGCAGTCAGATTAGGTATATCTCTGCTTCTCATTCGCCGACAGTTCCGCGTTTGGGCATCTTCTGTCGACGTATCATGATACACGGTAGTTTGTTTACTTTTATGCCCGATTGATTCGGGTATGTTTCCAGGTGAATCATGCAGGTGTGTAGATCACAACAATACAATGACATCCGATTCTCTAAGTACAGACTGTATCATCATGATGTCCAACATTTCTCCTGTTTGTCATGACAATTCGCTAGACACATTATAGCGCCGAGCCGTTGGCTTGTGGTTCTAACCGTCTTCAGGAAATATCTAGCACAAACCAAAATACACATGGTAATCATGAAGTCATGCCGTCGCCAATTGGGAGGGTCTGGATCAGCCCATCGGCCCTGAGTTAGTGTAACTTTTTAAGCAGGAAACTAAAAGGAAGGCCCGGGAAGGCTAGAGTTCCGTCCAAACACCAAGAAAACAGCCGATGATTGGCGATTGTGTTGGTCTCGGTGTAAGTCAAAGTGGGCAAAAGATGATTAGTATTTCTATGGCATTCGATAAACCCCTCAGTTTCAAAGCCTCGACTTGATGAGGGAATTACTTTGACCGTTTTATTTTGACTTGTTTTTGGTCTATCATGATAGTAACTTAGACTGTTGTTGAACTCTGTATCCCTATTCTGACTTTGGTTTTCTTCCACGGATAACTTGTTAAAAGCTGATATTGATTACTTTCTCTTTACTAGAGATGCTTTGTGGTTTATTAGAGATTTGAAACCAGAGTTGCAATGCCGAAAGTATATACGAGGTCATACCATCATGTCCTATTCTATTCTGGCCATAGGGTAAGACTGCATCGCTTATATTTTCTGGGTATCAAAGTAAGGAAACACGGCTACAAACACAATGTATCAATCCTACCATGAGTCAGGCAAATGATAATAACACAATCATCATCGCCGTTGCACTGGTATTCTTTATTAGTACAGTCAGATATATTGTCATGTAACGTGATACTATACACAGTCAGGACAGAGGTAACGGTGAGATAAGGTTTGGATACACACGTTGAATGTGGAAACAAGATATCAACGGTTTCGCCGCCTCATTTTGAAAATTTACTCTCATCGTGTCTAGGACTTTGTTTTCCCCTTTCTCGTCTTCAATTTCGGGAGCGGTTATATCCAACTCCCGATTTGTGACATTGGCGGATAGAACGGTAACTTTCTCGCGGGATACTCCTTGCTGTGCTTGCCTCACGGACTCCGAGTACGACAGTAAAAGGGGCAGATGAGTAAAGGGTTCAAAAGGGGCTTGTCATTAATAAAGTGAACCTTGAAATGTCATCAACGGATACAATCATATACACGAGACATTTGATATATATTGAGAAATCAGTTGCAGAGTCTAGGGTAATCAATCCGGCACATGAACCCTTCTCTACCGAGAGCTACAAGCAACCCATGACAGTCTTGGTTAGCGGAATCAATTTATGTGTTTCTCATCCATGTAGACTCAACTCAATTGTACCTCGTGCACTGACGTCAAAAGGAATTCACCATCCATCATACTCCTTTTTATTTTCTGACTGGTCAAATATTTCATCATTCGCGATATTCAAGGAGGGGGCACGATCACTTGCCTTTTTTGTCGCTTTTACAAGTACAAACCCCCCTAATTTGAACGATCGACCATTTCCTCGCGTTGCACTCGTTTCGTTTCAGTTTCCGTTTCTAAATGCTGCCCGTTATTGGTATCACTTTTGTCAAGGGGCCGCTGTCATGAAGTTCGCCAAGGAGCTCGAGAGAGAAGCTGTGCCTGGTAAGTTTTACATTAAACCTCCAACCGTTTAACTTGCAATGCGATGACCTAAAAACTAACTTTTGTACGTGCAGAATGGCGCATCAAGTATCTTAATTACAAGGCCGGAAAGAAACACATCAAAGCCGTTGGGAGAGCTCTTGCGCGCACTAATGGAACGCCCAGAGGCATCAGACCGATACGCACAAACACTTTCACATCTCCTCAGACGCCGCGACAACCCTTTACGAGAGAAAACGCTGCCCAAGGCGGCTCAACCACCATAGCATCTCCATCAGCTGTTGCACCACCGAGATCAATTCCTACTCCCCGAACCGCAGGTCGCGAAGATGAGTCCCTCAAAGAGTCTAGCGATAACCGCCATTATGGAAGCTTCGTCGAGACACCCCCAGAGCCGTCGCCCATGGATGCTCATGAGCCCAAACATCGCGATTTTCAATTACCTGCGCCCGCGTTAAAAATCCACGACCACGACGATGTTCACGATAATGATCTCCCGGGATCTCCTGCCACGACCGGGCCCTCTGACCATATGCGACGAACCACACGGCGAATGGACCCTCGACGAACCTCATCAGCCAGCGTTGTAGCGACAATTGTATCATCTGACGTAAACAAACCACCCCAAACCCCTGGAGAAAACGCCAAAGACTCACCCTCTCATTTGCGACGACTTTTCACTCACCAATCTACAAAAAGCGACCGAAGAAACGATGCTGAGAATTTCGATCTGGTTCGAGAGCGGGAACGGGAGTTCTTTGACTTCCTTGATACCGAGTTGGAGAAAGTCGAGGCCTTCTATAAGATGAAGGAGGAACAGGCTGGCCAAAGGCTCGACATTCTGAGGATACAGCTACACGAGATGCGAAACCGACGAATCCAGGAAATGGCCGACGAGCGTGTTCACGAGGCGAATCCTCCAAAGAAAGGAGCCCATGAGAACGGCAACGGCAAGCTTAACGGACTTATGGATCCCATCAAGGCCAAGATTTTCCCCGTTGGGCCCAACTCCAAGGCGTTGCAAAAGATGAGCCTCACCCCTAACGTCAACGGTGTTGTACAGGCCGATGCGGAAAGAGACTACATCCGTCGCCCACATCAGCATGAAGTCCCGTATCGCACAGCAAAGCGAAAACTCAAACTCGCCCTTCAAGAGTTCTACCGTGGGCTTGAATTGCTCAAGTCATACGCCCTACTTAACCGTACCGCCTTCCGCAAGCTTAACAAGAAATACGACAAGGCTGTCAATGCTAGACCCCCTTACCGCTATCTCAATGAGAAGGTCAACCAAGCATGGTTCGTTAACAGTGATGTCCTCGAAGGACACATTAGGACGGTAGAGGACCTCTATGCCCGTTACTTTGAGCGAGGTAATCACAAATTAGCTGCTGGTAAGCTCCGCAGTTTGAACAAGAAGCCTGAAGACCAGTCGATTGGCATGTTCCAAAATGGTCTGCTCATCGGAACTGGCGCAGTATTCGCCATCCAAGGCCTCATCTACGGAGCACAGCTTCTGTACGATGAAGACGACCAACTTCGCCTTCGGACAAGCTATCTTATGCAGATCTACGGAGGCTATTTCCTTATGCTCTATCTGTTCTCGCTCTTCTGCATCGATTGCATGCTTTGGAACCAGAACAAGGTCAACTACCCCTTTATTTTTGAGTTTGACCAACGGCACCATCTAGACTGGAGAGAGCTGGCTCAGTTCCCCAGTTTCTTCTTCCTTGTCTTGGGTCTCTTCATGTGGGTCAACTTTAGTAGATACGGTGACCCTGATATGTACATTTATTACCCAGTCATTCTCATCTTCTTCACTATTGTTGTTCTATTCTTCCCGGCACCCACGATGTTGCATAGAAGCCGGCGCTGGTTTGCCTATTCTCATGTGAGCTTC